>NW_028262347.1:85490311-90490311 GCF_047370975.1 Nipponia nippon | reverse complement strand
AGGGGGGGGGGGGGGCGCAGTTGGCTAAAACACTGTAGGGTTTGGGGATGTTTAAGGGTGAAAAGATCTTGGAACCATCCCCAGTAATTTCAAGCTGCAGAAACTGGAACAGAAAGAAAGAAATAAACTGGAGACAGCTAAAGAGTAGTTGAAGAAATGATCGGTCAATTAAAGCCTTATTACATCCATTACTTAGAAAAATAGTAAGAAATCTGATCTGTAAGCACATCAGGCAAAATCTTGCTAAGTGGTACACAGCTTGTAGTCATATTTTGGATTGTACCAACTACTAATGACAAGTTTAGTAACGAAAGCAAATGCAGTCAGTTTTACTTTAGCTTAATATGTATATACATGTAATACAATATACATATAATTTATTGTAGAGTTCAAAAATTTATTTGATGTAGTCAGGCACTGGAAAACAAATGGCAAGTTGGAAATTAACAGTTACATCAGCGTTAATGTAACTAAGAAGTCACCAAGTCAAACAGTGCAGTTGCAGTTTCCCCCACTAGAAAAACTGTCAAATCATTAAGAATGACAGGGTGTTTCTGTTGGCTGGATTTATTCCAGAGTTTTCAGTTGTCCTGCTCAAATGTGCTTTTCTGTATATTGAGTGTGACATTGCTGCGGATTTATTATTATTACGAAGCGGAGGCTCTGTTTATGACTGCTTTGAGAATGTCGGCCACAGCGTGTGAAGGGGCATCATCGGTTTATACGGGAAAAGCACCACGGCTCCAGCTCTCTCCGCGCTGTCACTGGCTGCGGGCCTGGAGGAACCGTGGTTGTTTCGGTGCAAGTTGCGCTCTTCTTAAGACCGTAACAGCCAGGCGAGAAAAGTGCCTTATCTCTGGTAAGGAAAGGACGGGGGCGCTCCAGCTGTAGGAGTCAGATGAGCATATGATGTAACCTCTTAAGAGCCACAGGAATTAAATTCAGACCACTAATAAATCCATTAGCTACCTTTGTGGCCTGAAAGATGATGGATTGTAAAATGTTTTTCGGTCCATTAAGAGTATTGCATTCTCTGCTGCGTGCATAATGAAGCAAATTCCAGCTATGTTTAACTCCAGGGAAGTGTGTGGTGTTAAAGGAAACTATAACTTTCCTGCCTGTCCATTTGTCATTTTTCCTGGACCGTGCATTTCCAGTTCAGAGCTATACGAGAACTCAGAAAGGGCAACCTGATGTTGTCCTGAGAAGCTAAGAGGTACCAGATTCCCTTACTGAAGTTACGAAGTCTGGAAACCAAACAAAGAGATTAAAAGCATCACCCTTCATGCAGGGTAACAAAATTAAATCCCTCTCCTTCTGAATCGAAGGAGCTGTGCTGCCTCAGGAATCTAAAACTCACACTAACATGAATAACCTGTATTGTATATCAGCCGTAGTAGATTTTCTGTTAAACCTCACTCAAATATAAATGAGTGGCATTATTTTTCTTTCTTTATAAAAAATACTGTACTGGTTGGTCAGTCATGGTATCTCAGATGCATTTGCTTGTTTTCTCATTAAGTTTAAGGCTGATTGTAAGGCTTTGTATGATTAACTTTAGAAGGGTGATACTTTCTCTCTTGACACACATTAACTTTAAGCTTGCTTCTTCCTGCAAAGCCTGCACAGATTCCCTCTGAAACTGTTCATCTATTGAAAATCTTTTCAGTTGCAGATTAATTGCAGGTGTACTTTGGTCCCCACTTTTAATCAGTTCAAATAATTTAGATATTCAGAGCTGATCAGGCTAGAGGTCACATATGAGTGACAGCTGCACGTCTGGCAACAAAGAACCTTTGACATCAGTCCAATAGGGAATCTGTGTGAAAACTCAGATATTTGGAGGTATTCAAAGAGTAAGTGAAACTGTTGCCTTCCTGCTGTTATAGTCCATGACGAGTAACACGTCTGTGGGAGCTCTGCTGATGGAGAGGGGGTGTTGGGTGGAAAGCCGGGGTGACCCACCCCTTGCCCTGAGCAAGCCCATTGCTATGGAGCTGGCAGAGGATATCTGCAACGTAAGGGCTCGCCATCAGCACGCAGTCAGGAAGACAGACTTGCTCATCCCCATCCTGTGTACGACAGGGTCGAGGAAGAGGACGTAGCCTCTAGTGCCTGAGAGAAGTCCAGGCCTAATATGCTTGATGCTGAGGTCTTGACACCTTTGTTGGAGGCCTCACACAGTCTGTGCTGGCTAAAACACATTTGAAGAATAGATAAACATGTTTTCAAAGATGATGTTCTTGTATTACTTAGCTTTAATGCATTTTTTTTTTGGTGGTCTTACAATGCAACTCCGTTTCAGATTGTGATAAAAACCTAAATATGTGGGAGCAGGACTGTCTAGCCTTTTTTTTTTTTTTTTTCTCTTTTTTAGTTCAGTGGTATATTGTACTGTTCCATAGTGTATTAGTCTTTGTGTTTTATGGATAAGGTTGACAAAGGTTGCTTTGCATATCATACAGTTTAGTAAAAAACTTCAGCACTCTGCTAAGAACTTTAATGTAGGTTGTCTAGGGATATGTTCTGAAAAATCTCATTGCTTCTTTCACTAAGAACACAGTTTCTTTCCATCGCTTCCTTCTAATCTTAACTTTGCAAGGTGGGAACCATTTTATGTACTGATAGGTAACTGTGGTAACCACCCTAACACATGCATACGTGTGTCTTTGTGATGTGCTTTTAGGTACCTGCATTCTGGGTTGTGGCAGTACATTTTCTGTATTATTTTCAAGGTAACTGTTAGGTTCTCAGTGAACCTGTTGTCTCAGGATTATTATTTCCTTCTAGTGGTTATTTTCCTCTCAATGCATCATCTTTATTTTTTGTGTAGAACACCTGAAATACTCCTCCTCCTGTAAAATGCGCTGCTATTTCTTCTACAGGTAAAAAGGCAGCACAAAATCACGCTCTACACCAGACATCAGTGTTTGATGCTGTCGCAGTCCTGCTTGCTGATGGACGCTCTTTGGGCACCAGTGTTTCTTACTCTTCCAGGCTTTACCTGTCCCAGAGAAGAGTAACATGTTACTTGTTTCCTACACTTATCAAAGAATAAACAAAATGATTCTTCCAGGTGATACGAAGAAGTAGTGATGAGGAAAAGTTGCTGTGCTTGGTACGTCAGCGTGCAGGACACCACTGTCAAACTGCCGTCATTGTGATTCTCATCCTGGCCTGGGAAGGGATCCCTCATCTCCTGGCTGATACGCTGTACAAAGAACTGACGCAGAGCCTCAGAAAATACGGCTGTCCCACCAGCCGTAGATGTGCGTTAAATGAAGAGTAAGTTACTTTAATAGTAAATGATTGTTGTGTTGCCTTTTGAATGTTCTGCAATAACTAACTTGAGAATTCACTAATAAGGCTAATAAAATAAATATACAAAAGCCCATTTAAAATTGCAAACCACTAGGTGTCATTTCAGTATAAAACTTAGTTCCCGGCTTTTCCTAGAGACCGGGCTCTAAGGGATAGTTGTACATGCTACACCCAGGGAAAGGGTGAACTTCTCTCCTGGCTTTGCACACACTGCCCAAGACGTTCAGTGTGCCCTTTGCACGCACGGCCATGGTAAAGAGCTGCTAAGAAGGTGATACGTGGCTTTTTTTAAATAAATAAGAGATTGAACTCTCAAAATCAGGATCTTCCTCTCTGTCTCTATGAGAGGAATTTAGTTAATTGACTAGATGATCCATTGCAACTGAGGCTCTGTAGCAGTGCTGCCGTTGTGCTGATTTTTGTGTAGCCTGCGTTTAAGCAGACTCTAATAGCTGTACAGTGACCCGACTCTAATGCTCATGTTCGTAAAGGGTCAGGCTAAGTAGGGTTGTTCCACTTTGAAAGTTGGATCGGTTTGGAGCCAACGGTGTTGCCATACATAATAAAATAATTATTAGATTTAGGAGTAACCTAAGTAACCACCTTAGGAGTGGTTTTTTTCTTGGATGAAAATGTTATCCAACTGGAGAAGTCAAAATCAAGCAGCATGGGTATATTTATCTAGCTATAACTGAGTGTTATGTATTTCCCAGAAGGGGGACTTTGGGGGGTTGAGTCTGTCTTTATGGGCAAGAAAGTCTGTCCTCTCCACATAAACATTTGCTTAACAGAAAGTATCTGGTTAAACCATGTGTTTTATAAATTCCCGTGTTGTTACGCTGTGTGTTATAAAAGAAATAGCAAATAGCATTGACCTAAAAAAAAAAAAAAAAATCTGCGTTGTCAGCTGAGTTGACGTGTCTTTATTTCCTTTCATAGTCGTACTTGTGCATGTCAAGGGCTTGATCCAGAAACTTGTGGAGCGTCATTCTCATTTGGCTGTTCATGGAGTATGTATTTCAATGGCTGTAAGTTTGCCAGAAGCAAAAACCCCAGGAAATTCAGGCTTCTCACTGATGACCCTAAACAAGTAAGATTTATTTTATTTATTTTATTGTTTTGTTTTCCTCCAAATACTTAGTCTGATGATTTTCAGAACTAGAAATGAAATCTATGGATATCCACCCCTTCTCTCTCACACATATATGCGTAGCTTATCGCACAGGCACCCAGCTAAATGTTTTGTAACTGTAGTATTTATAATTTTTCCACTGTATGAAAACTCAGTGTCGTTTACTGTTTAAATACTAGGGTGTTTAAATACCCTAAAATTATCCTTAGATGCTTTTCTGTACGCATATTTAGCTCCACCGTGTAACTCTGTATGAAATGTTAATTCTTTGTAAGTATAAAAGAGAGCTAAAGGTTTTTCTAAACACCAAGGCTGCACCTCAGAGATTCAGTCCTTCTGCCTTGTCATAGAAAATTTTGTGCCTTGGATTGCTCTGCTTTCACACTGCTGTCCGACTGGCTGACACCCTGGTCTTCTGTCCGCCACCTAGAATAAACTTTTTTTTCTGTGGACAGCATGTTTTTTAAACACTCTTGGAGGAATGAGTACACTAAAATATGATGCAGGATACTGTCATTGCTGCTTATGAGTGTTAGTGATGACATAAAGCTGAGATAGCACAGAAAATACGGTGATGGATTATGTGAAGTAACTAAAAAAACCCAACCAAATTCATTTTTTACATTGGGAATATTTTCATGAGGAAGGAATAAAGGTGTTGTAAACTGATAACCGCTGCCTGATGAACATGTAGTCCTCAGGGTAACTCGAAAGTGCCTTTTGCTCTGACTGTAGATGTCTCTAACCCCGCTTCCCTGTGGAACTCCTAGATAAAAGTATCATGCCTTTACTAGCACATCTGGCATGCTTAAGAGACACAGGCTATAGGGCAGCCAAGTACCTGGTTCTCCATTTGGATTACCCTGCCGATAATCTTTCTCGGCTCCTGAACTCCACTGCTGCCAGCTACAGAAAAGACCTAGCTGGTTGAAGTCTAGACAGTAGCAGAGGTATTCTTGCATTTTTTAATGCGTAGGGTACACATGCGTACGTACGCACAATGTGAAGTATTGTTTCTTGGAAGAGAGAGATGTCAGTTGATTGACTGGAGCTAAATATTCCTCCCAAGTCCTAATGTTTTCCTGAAAGAGTTGATGAAGCATCTTCTATGCATGTGTGTGTGAATGCAAACCCCTCAATTTCCTCTGAGTTGTGCTGTCCACTCGCACGGTGGGTATTCACAAACTTCATTAGCGCTTGAAGTGGGGAACTTCTGCCTCAGCAGAACAGAGCACCCAGGGCCCGTCTGCCCTCCTTCTCACTGAATACGTGACTAAGGCAGTACAAGCTGAAAATAGCCCCGCTTGTCTCAAGAGGGAATTTGTTTTATGAATTTTCAGTTTATAGAAAAATGTATTTATTGGGCGTTCTTTCATTTTAGGAATCCTGTTTCTTCTCCTTTGTCCTTTTCTGTTCTCTGTGACCCTGTGTTTTTAAGTTCTCCCCTGTGTAGTGCTGTGCATGGAGCGTTCTGTGCATGTGTTTTCTCTGTAGGTTTCTAACGTTTTTAATAACATTAGCTGGGGAATCAACAAAGGCAGCAACCTTCATACGTACTGTCTAATGAAATATTAGGCTGGGCCAGATCTCTTAGGAGCGAGCTCAGACAGATCTGTCTTTGATCAGAATACACTGTGAGACTGCAGGCTCTGTTGGTGGCATCTCCTCCTCGAAGTCTGTGAAATGGCCACCCTGAGCTCCATGCAGACACTTAGTCGACCACAGTGGCATTCACAGCCGCATCTAGAAATGATGCCCTGCTCCTGAGAGCTGTCTGGCATTGCCTGTTCATCGACACAGGTAACTTGTCAATTTTTGGAGGAGGATGCTTTCTACCACAGTGTAAAAGCAGTTGCCTAAAAGAGAAGATTACTTAACCAGGGTATTTTCTAGATGTGTGATCCAAAAGTGTAGGCGACAGCGGTGCTTGGGCACTTGCAGTGTGCGTGCAGGTTGTCGGTGCGTCTCAAAGAAGTGAAATAATGGTAAATAATTTTTCTCTTCATTTGGTTTTGTCGTTAATTTTTCTAGCAGATGCTTCTTTTAGCTAAATATCAGATATTGATGATTTTGCAGATGACATAAAGCTAGGAGGTATAGCAAATTAAGAAGAAGATAGTTCGAAGTCCAGAAAGATTTGGATCATTTGAGGCACTGGATGGAGTGAGATGAGGTTAAGGGTGTAATATACCTAGGTAAGAATAGTACGTAGGATAGATAATTAAGGATGCATTGCCTTCAACACAGTTCAGAAAAACTTGTGGTAGCAATCAACAGTTGATAAACTACAGTGTGAGTTAAAAATACAGCATCATTTTGTAATATAACGTCACACTGAAAAATGTGAAAGTATCCTTATATGTTTATATACATTGATGTTTACAGTATATGGTGATAAGTGGGTTGGGTTGTTTTTTTAAACAAAATAAAATAAGCTGTTATTTTTTGCCGCTGTACAGTATGCAAAACTGAAGCTGCGGTTGTCTCAAAGCCTGGCCCTTGGAGGCAAACAAAGTAGGGAGTATGTCACCACCCTTTCCTTCCCCAGTTGGCTGGTGATTTTCCTGGAAAAGCAGAAATTTAGGGAAAGAATTTCGGGATTGTTTCTATAAATAAGAGCTTAAATGTAACACTACCATAGAAGCCCACCTAGCTAGTTCCATGTTTATATGGCTTACCCCAAGGAAAGGAATATTACTTCCTAATCCAGTAGATAAGTCCTAAGTTTTGCACCTCCAAAGAACAAATTAGTTATTAAATGTTGCTGATAAGAGTTCTGTTGCAATGTTAGAAACATACCTCTTCCCCTGAGAGCTGAAATTAATGTTAAATGCTATTGGGAGTTACTCATACGATTAAAAGAAAAAGAAGGCGGAAACCTAGGATTCTTTTAGCGGGGCTGCATTGACATAAGTTAAGGCCCCATAAGCAAAACACTAAAAGAAGACCTGAGGTTCCATCTCCACTCAGCAACGTGATATAATTTTTTCTCTCCTAGATGTTACTTCTCTATTTTGGGTGGAACATACCTCATTCCTTGACTGTCTCAGTGTCGGAAGGGGGAAATGATGCAGAAATCAGTTCCCTGGGTGTTGGGTTTCTTTGCCCTAGCAGATATCCTCCGTTGTTATTTGGTTGACTTATCTTTAACAATTTTGGTATTTTAGTCATGTAAGACTAGGCTTATTTATGGTTGGTGACAAAGGGCAGCAGGACAGAAGTCAGATTAGTAAAATATAAGATAGAGGCTGATGTGTCAGGCATCTCTAAACTGAATTAGATTCTTCTAAAGCAAATTACAGCGCTCTAAATGTTTCCTTTCTCTGCAGGAGGAACTTCTTGAAAATAATTTGCAAACTTTAGCTACTGATGTGGCTCCGGTTTATAAGAAGCTTGCTCCTGAAGCCTTCCAGAACCAGGTAGGTCTGTGACGTTCAGCTTGAGTAGCTGTAGCTCTGAACAGGCAGCCTAGTTTTAAAACAAGATGAAACCCCAAAGTATGTTCATGGGTGGAGGCCGCAGACCTCGCAGCTGCGGGGAACCCCCTTGCTTACTTACAGCAGTTGCTTTATTTGGTTACTTTTAAAATGCCGCGCCTTTCTTATTTCAGCTGACGGTTAAGTTATTGCCCTGAGCTGTGCGTATGTAAAAGGCTTACAGATAATACTGTAAATAAAATGTTGTTGTTATTTAAAGACATTTTGACTCTGGTTGAGCTGATTATCTCATTGCCATCCCGTCCGCAGTGTTGCATGTTTCATAGGAAAAGACATGCTTTCCGATCATTCTTCCTGGCTGCGTTTATTCCGTCACAAGTGCAGATGTGGCTCATGGGGTTCCAAGTTGCTCACTTTCAGTCCCAAGTACCTGTAGTTTATTTTACTTTCAGGTGGAAAACGAACACATGGGCCCGGACTGTCGGCTCGGATCCAAGGACGGTAGGCCTTTCTCTGGTGTAACAGCTTGCATAGATTTCTGTGCCCATGCCCATAAGGACACACATAACATGCACAATGGAAGCACTGTGGTATGTACACAGGATTTTCTCATTTGTACTGTTTGCTGTTGTGATTACTGTGTGTTTTTAAATGCTGCTTGATTTAGTGGGTACATTTGCATGAAGTTTTTTAAGGTATTATGAAATTAACTGCATGTTCCTATTTATAAATTCCCATGTTATTTGCATCTATTTATTACTGGTCTACAGAGGACATAAGTTCATCTTATTACAGAACAGATCAAGAAAGGCATGGGAGTGAGCCTTCCTACAAAGCACCTTAATTCTTTTAAGACACCCAGGCCCTTTGGAGAGGACTGGCCGTAGGACAGATAAGCTGTTCACAGTAGAGGTTTGATGTTCAAAGGCAAATAATGATCCAACCGAGGAGCTGTATGGACTTTTGTAGAGGAAGAGCTAAACCAAACTCATTATTCATTTACCTCCCCCAGGCTCAGTTCTCATCAAATTCACTTTTTCTTGCACTGTGCGCTTACGGTGGGACTTGATGATCTCAGTGGTCTTTTCCAACCTAAACGATTCAATGATTCGTGTTGGTACAGTTACTAGTCAGAAAGCAGGGAGTACGGTACCATGGGGCAGGTGGTGGAGTCAGGTGATTGTGATGATCTTTAAGGCTCAGTATGAAAGGAAAGCCCACAGATGTGGTTTTCTTAGATGCGGTCATTGTACCAAAGACTTTGCTGGATTGCTAGTGAGAAAATCAGTTGGGAATTAGTCAGTTAAGTGATCTTTTAGAAATTGAGACTGTAGTTGTGAAGAAAGACAATCTCAAACGAGAAAAGATAAAATAAAACTGACAGTCTCGGGTTTTTTACTTGTTAGAGCATTGTAATGTTCTAAATAGCTAGGATGACTTCTTGTACATCAGTGGAGGTAAGATTCAAGAATAATTTTTCTATCAAAGGATGCATATCTAGAAAAAAAATCCATCTAAAATCTCTGCCTGCTTAAAAACAGTGTCTTTTAAAACTTGGAAATTGAATGATTATGTTGTTGTGATTGAATAAACTGTTGCATTTATACTTAACATTTAGCATTTGTTTGTAACAGCAATGAAATGACTGGAACAATTGCTTAATATTAATTTTGTGCTTGTATGTTGGGCAAATATCTGTTGCTTTAAAGTATGGAAGCAGGTCTCGGAATTCACCGGGAAGGCCAGTCCTGAATAGATTAATATTTTTTCCTAGCATTGAATGCCACTTACATGCAGATATTTTATAAGAAAACGCTGGAAGCGTACTTTGCAAAATATTAGTACGATGCTATGAGTAAGCTCAGGTGTAAGTACAGTCACTTCAAAGCTCCTGAAGCATAGGAATTCAAACCTCTTGAAGATCCCAAATTTGAAAAGGAGACTTCCTTTTCATGATAAACAGCATGGTGTACTTTTTAATAAATTTAATTTAGGCACTCTGAAAATAATAATATTTTGTTAAGTGCTACATTGCCTCTTAACTTAAAGACAAAATTAAATGGAAACTGAGTCTGCTACTCATTCTGCCATATTGGATCCCAGAAAAGTCGTAACTTATGGCCAGAAGTGGGTGGAGGGACAATTAGCCCTTTTTTTTTTTTGAGGAATTTATTGGGGAATAGTTCTACGGATATATATTTATCTGTAATCATCTGATGTTATTCCAGCTTCAGATTTTACTTGCTGGTGTTGATATTTTCTTTCTATGGATTGTACGTGGTGTGTTTGCAAGTAATTCCAAATCTAAGCAGCATGGAAAATTGCGACCTGTGTAAGGTATCTCGTTATGTAGGCCAGGACTTAAAATTGTCTTTCTATCAAGTTCTGTCAAATTTTTTAAGTCTTGCAGAACAGTATCAAATCATTATAACTGCTGAAAACTATACCTTGGAATCTGATTTTCATCACATAGCTCACTCGTAGAAATAACTATTGCATACCTGATATTCTCTTTATTTAGATTTGACATCTCTGTATTTTAACATAGTTGCAACAAAGGGCTATGTATAAATAGGAAATAGTTGCAGGTGTTAACACTCGATTTATATACTTGAATTGGGGCATTTGGAAGGTGAATTGGAGTTCAGAGTTACCCGATGATCTATATACAGCCTTCGCAGTGAGAAGACGTGGGTGCGATTCGCAGGACATAGGGAGCTTGCTGTCCGTTAGTCTGTCGAGGCGTACGGTTACAGTGGTACATATTGGAAGCCTAAAGCAAAGAATTTTGTTGTTTTGCAAACAGGGTGATAGGACATGCTGGGCTTTCTTCAGTCTAGATCAGTTTGATGATGATCAAAATTAGGGTTGTTAATTTTAGCTTGAAATCAGATCTGGTAATAAAATAGGAAAACTAGTGGTAAGAACACAAACATAAATTACTACGTGTGATTCTAGCATCTGTCTGGTCACCTCCTGCATTCCCGTCGAGTTCCAGAAGCTGCTTTGGCTACCCACTTCGTTTAAAATACACTGATTTCTTACAGATCACTGGTAATAATGATGGAGGAGTCATTTACATCTTAACTCTGACATACGTTGTCTGTAAAATGTACTATGTGCAAGTAATACAGCTAACTGAGGTGACAGCTTTCGTATAGATGATGGTTTTCTGATAAGGTGGTAATAAACAGAATGAGAATGATTTGCACTGCCTTACAAACCTCAAACGTCCATAACTCTCTTTACTGTTTTTCTCTTGTATTTTGTGTATTTGGTTTTTTTAAAATGGTAGTCACACCTTACAGTTTAAAGTCTGTACTAAGTGTACTTGTCATCTTGCACCTCGTTAGTGTTGGTGAGATTTCTTCCCTTCCTTCTTATTGTGACACAAAAATCTTCATTTATAAAACCTAAAGTTCCTCTAGACTAAAAAGGTTAAAATAAATACCTTCTAGGATGGTATTTGCGAATGCTGCCAGCTCTATCACCGCTACTTATGGCATAAGTGACACCTTTTCATTTTCTCCCTTCAGTTGTTGGTGACTCACTTTTACCACAAACATGAAAGGAATGCTGCACAGCGCACCGAAAGTAAAGGAAAAACAGAATCTGTTTAAATTATTTAAACCAGACACAGACATGAGTTCAGCAAAGCACTTAAATGAGTTTAATGATAAGCATGGAGTTTACTGTATACTTCAAAGAATATATTAGCTAATGAGCTGCCAATAACGATTTCCCTGCTCTGTCTCTGCCAGAATTTCAGAAAAGCATTCCTTTTTTTTTTCCTGGGTGTACATGTTTTGATGATCAGCTGCATTATTTGTACGTGACTCTGAAAATAAATGAGGCTGTCCTTTTTGTTAGCAGTGGGGGAAAAAAGTCTTGAAAAGGTCTTCTGTAGAAACAAGATAGCATAGTACACCTTCATTTACAAAAATTGAGGATTACCGTGCGAGATTTGATTTGCTGAACGTCTTTCCTGGCTAGCAAAATCATGCCCTGAATTTAGCGGAGCTGCTTTTTGGTAGAAAAGCTAAAAATAAAAATGAATATTCCCCATTTGCTCTGTAGTAGAATGAAAACACTTGGCAGTGCTACAGAGGTGTAAACTAACATATTTATCCGAACGAAGCGAAAGTAATTTCTGCCTATGAATTGAGTTTTTTAAGAACCTTTAAGTCAATAAATGTACCATCCACTTTTACTCAGACTCTTTTGTCATCTTTTAATGTTCTCCTGAGGCCACTGATGTACACTACAGCTGCAGTCTTAGGGTGCAGTGTTCCTTGTGGATACAAAGCTAGACTGTGAATGAGCAACACGCAAAGAAAAGCTTTATAGTTATTAATGGAGTCTGTGAAATGTAAGTGTTTCTGTTTCTTTATTGGATTAGCTGCAAAGGATCACATTCTTCACACCTGTGTGAGTCCGTTTAAATCACTGACATATGGGGTTTTACAGTGACGAGAACAAAATGGTTTCGTGAAGACTTCGCTAGTTCTGTAGCATGTATATGGGTGTTTCTCAGCCTATGGGGCACGGTGCCCTTTTTCGCTGGGGTCGAGGAAGGAGAGAGACCAGCTGCAATTACGTGTAATCGTTGGTGCCACGCAGTCTGTAGCAGGCACTGCGGAAGAAGGGGAGGAAGATAAATCTAAGCTCCAAGGGCAGCTACAATATAAAATTTATTATTGGCAGCAGAACTCAGTAGTGTCCATCAGCAATCCATCAACAAACTGTTCCTGATTTATTTAAAGAAAAATAATCCTCTGCTCTTCCAATAACTTACTGTATTTCTGTAGTTGTAGCTCATCAAGTCATTGCGTATAGGTCCATGCCTTTGCAATAAATGACAGAATGTCTCCCTGAGGGGCTAGACTACGTTCTGGACCATGCCCACAGCTTGCTTTGTGAGCTACAGAAGTACTAGATGCTCAAATTGGTGGTTCAGATTATAGCAAGCAGAAAAGATAAACCCCACAGGGCTGTAAAGGAAGGATTTCTGTTACTGTTATGTTGTGGAAATGGAGAAACAGTAGGAGTTCACTCTGCCAACCTGCGAGCTCCCAGATAGTGGTTTGGTTTGCGCGCCATACCCGTGTTACAGCATACGGTACAGAAATGCTGCCGGATGACACTTCCTACGTGTGTATGTAGGGGTCAGAAGGAAAATACATTTGGGGTTCCCTTCTCTGACCCTCAGACTTACGCACGCTTACTCGGGGTATAACAGGCCGATAAAACGATACCATTTGTCTCGGCTGTAAAGGAAAAGCAAGGTTATTCGTACTTGCAACGGTAAGCGGTGATGATGCAGCGGCACCTCAGTCCCAAATGGCACCCGCTGCTTTCCATCTGCGAAGGGAAGATGAGTACAGGAAACTTGATTCCATCTTTCAAGTGTAGAAAGGCTGTTTGGTTGCTTTGCTGAAACTTGAATTTAAAACATCTGTTCTTACAACACAGTGGGAAAGGCTGCATCTTTTCGACATGTGAAGTTCAAGAGGACAAAGGCAGATCAGAGAGTCCCAGAATAATGCATTGGGAGCTGCGTGGCTGCAGGTGTTTCTTTGGAGATCTGGGGGGGGAATTGCATTGAGCTCATGGGTGCATTTTAAATTAAAAAAAAAAAAAAAAAAAAAAAAAAGTTTTATGAATATGCAAGATTTACCGTGACATCACTAAACCCAGAATAGGTAATGGTTTTGATCACCAAGCACACTGGAAACCTAAACAAACCACTTGGCCAACATTTTCTTTGGCTTTTGAGCATCCTGGATGATTTAGCTGCATGTTCTGGAAAAAGTCCTGAGGGTAGCAGGCTATGCAGCTTCGCTGTATAAATGGGCTTTAACACAGTCCGTGATTTTCTCACATTCGGGTTTAATTTTGGTCCGTTGCAGCACAGTATCAGTACCAATGGAAAATGGTGCTTTTAACTTCTCAGCGATAGCTTCCCTTTAAGTTTCTTCATGGAATATTTTGCACAGATTTGAATATTAGACTGGCTTTTGAAACGGATGTTTCTCATTTGGTGGATGACTCTACTTCAGCTGTAAATTGCTAGCTTATCTCTAGGGCCTTAATTTATAGCTGGTTTTCCCGTAACATTAACTTTGCAGTTATCCACTTGCCATTGTGTCCTTCCTTTTCTATTAAAATATATTGTGGGGGACACTGACCTTGAAATTTTGCATATATTAAATTTGCTGTCATGGTATTTAGGCTGTAGGTGTACTGGTCTTCAGGTTCTTAACAGAATTTTTAATATACATGAATTTCTTAATTTTACGTATTCTAACTCAGTATTTAATATATTGCGTGTGTTGGAGCTGACTATACTTTCAACGTAGTTCTGCCAATATACTGCAGCCCCCATCTTCTTTAGTTCCTCAAAACAGTTCTTTAGCTCTCTTGTTCTAAAGGGGGTGCTGGCTTTGTGATAGTGACAAATACTCATTTTTGCTTAAAATAGGTTTTCCTTCAACCAAGACGAGCTTTGAGTTTTGTCTCTGCTTGTATGCTCTCCCCTGGGCCGAGCATTGTGAAAATGTAGAGCTAATCTACCTTTGCCTAATTATAAGTCAGATGAAAGACAATTAATACATTTTTAAGAGTAAATCTTTTTATGGAAAAGACTAATAAATGTACAAGATCAATTTTCCATGGAAGTGTCTGGTGAAATGCCTGAAAATTTAGAACTGTAAATTGGATGAGGGTCTCAATTTATAAAATAGGCAAGATTGTGGATTGAACCTTCAAGGTTCGGACATTTTTCAGACTAGTGCATGGGTCCGGACACAGGTGGGACAGAATTCTTTTAAAAGGCAAGTGAGAATCGCGCAGTTTCTGATGAGAACAAGTGGGAGCTAGGCCTCCATGCTTCTTTTATTACTGCTTTTGTTTTTAATTTAGAAGGGGAGGATGTGCTGGGCTTTCTGAGAACATGAGTCATACGTAATTGTGCTCTCTATATGTCCTACCCTCTCACCCTGAATGACTTGGAATCTGCTGGCAAATTCCAACCAGATTTCATTGAACTTTGCAGAAACCTAACTGTCTTTGGAGATGTTTAACCTCTTGTTCCAAGCTGTGAAATTTGACTGCCGCGCGGGGGAGGCAGGTGCAGGTTAGCTCCTCCGCTGAGGAGGTGGCAGGGTCCTCACGGCCGCGGCCCCAGGTTAATCTGCGTGCAGCTGCTGGCCCGGTAGCTGGGAGGTGCTGAGCTTCGGCTGGGCCCTGCTCGCGCTGGCGGGTGCCCAGCGGAGGTGGTAGCGGGGCATGGAAGGGAGCAGGGGTAACGGTGCTGGGGTTGGGAGCGCGGGGACGGAGAAGTCCGTAGGGAACCAGGCGTCATTCGCTGCTCATGGAACAACTTGTTGTTTTTTCTAAATCTTCCTCGTAGTCCAAAGGCTGCCCAGTAGAGGTAAGTACGCATGGAGCAAGCACATCAGTAAACGCTACTCATCAGCTTCTAATTGCCCCTTCACTTTGCCTTCTTAAGAGCCCTTCTCTCGATCCTTTCAAAATGCCACCTGAAAAGCTCTTCCCCTTTGTCTGTGCCCCTCAGATTTTCTCCTTTTGCTGCTCTGCAACTGTCAAGCTTTGCATATAGCTATTTATAAAGCCCTAACCACCACCTTATTGATTTTAGGATTTTTAGTTTGTGATTGTGTAATTTTATTATCCTAGAAATAATTGTGTGATGCCTTTATGTGAAAGCTGTGCTGTCAAACAAAAAATGTTTGGTTTTTCCCCCCCTAAATAATAATCTTACGCTTCTCCCCTGGAATGTCAGGCATGGTGGCAAGATTCTGGGAAATTGGATTAACTGTTTATGATGGGCATCACATTCTGCCCACACAATGATGGAATGATAATGTTTCCATTTAGGGAGTATCATCTCATCCTTGGATGGTGCTCACAGTCCTCTAGGTGTGTAGTTAGCAGCTCCCTGTGAAACAGCAGCTTAACTAAGCCATGATATTCCTGCATGGCTTTCTAGTAATGTAGTACATTGTGGTGAAAAAGAGTAGTCTCTTATGAATGTAATCAATAAAGCTATAAATGGCGTGACTCTTTGTACACGTGCTCATATGTGTAAAACTGTCGCCATCCCTTGGAAAGCAGAGAATGAAACCAGCAAGCAAACTGCTGGGTTTAGAGCTTCTTTTAAGGTGAAGGGCTAATACTAATAATGGCCGGAACTCTAGAAATGCTGAAAATTGTAAATACTGCAAAGGTTCAGCGGTGATTCGGCAAAATTATAGTAAGAAAACTGTTGCAATAAGTTAGAATATTTATCCACGTTTCTGATGTGCCCTTATCAAACTGGATCTACCCAGCATTCTCCTCGCGGCTCCAGTATCTCACAACACATAATTTAATAACAGAAAGTAGGTCAGTGGCCTAAGAGAAACCAAACATTTGCTGGGTCTCGTGGCTTCATTACAGCAGGCAGGCAGGGTTGGGGAAGGGTGTTAATTTAAGACTGTGTATAAAGAGAGAGGGAGGGAGTTGGAGCTCAGATTTGCTAAAAATATAGAGCAGTATGAGTGACTCTTGGGGGCTTTTTTCTTATTTGCCAGCCAAGACCAAAACCAGTTCCATGTCATAGAGACTTCTTGTTCAATCCAAAAAGACTATTTTAAGTTTTTTTTTTCATATTTTTTAGTCCCTAAAAATGAATCTGAACATCAAATATGTATAAAAAACAAAAAAAATCTGAATGCTTAGGAATTTACAGTATATTTACAGCTCAGATTATTTACCAAGGTTGGCATATATTTGTGGATAGTGTGAGTTGAGCTAAAGTTCCATTTTTTCCTCTCTGGGACACGTGCCTTGGTCTTACTCTCCAAGTACCAATAATTTTTCTGCATCATCATAAACCAAACAAAATATTTGTCAGATGTTTCCATTTGAAAGACCCATAGCATTGAGGCCATCAAACGTGAGAAAACAATGAAGTCTAGGATGGCTGCTTAAATATTTAAATATTTAAATATTGTATTTTACGTATGTGGTTGTATTTATAAATGTTTCTGTTCTTGCCAGGTCTGTACGTTAACGAAGGAAGATAACCGGAGAGTGGGGGTGATTCCAAGCGATGAACAGCTCCATGTGTTGCCTCTTTACAAAATTTCACAAACGGATGAATTCGGCACCGAAGAGGGACTGGAAGCTAAGATAAAAGCCGGAGCCATACAGGTGCTCACAGCTTTCCCCAGAGAAGTACGAATGTTAGCGGAGCCTCTCAGAGCTACAAAGAAAAAGAAACCAGACACAAGGAGGACCCCAACTGAAAAGCAGCCATTAATAGATAAAAAATATTCAACACCAGTAAAGCTGAAAACTGAAGCCCCAGAAAATCTTGGCAACGCTCTGCATTGTTTAGGTGAGTGGTGCTTATTAAATTTTGCCAGTCTCTTCTGATATTGTGTTGCCTCTTACCCATGAGAGGGGAAGGAAAAGCTCCTTACTATTCAGTTTTATAAAATACTCGTATATTCTGCATTTTACGGGCTAAGGAGCAAGTCATTGTAGTCAATGTTCTCTCTTGGCACAGGAAAAAAAAACAGGCGATCGCCCAAAAATAAGTTGTTGGTGGTGTGTTAGCACCAGTGAAATATATCCAAGTTCCCTTATTCTAATAAATAATGGCAGTAGGATCATCTTGAAATACTGTTGTAGGAATGTTTGTCTAAATAACAGACGTGAATTTCTGTCATTTGTAAGTACAAGAACTGTTATCCACTTCGTACGAAAGACGATGGCTTTCTCAGAATCGGAGTTGATGATCATTTCCTATCAATGGCAGGGATGCTGCTGCAAAGCAAGGGGTTTGCGAAAGAACCCCGGGTTTTATCAAATAAGACCGCGCTGCTCAAATTGTTCCTTGAAATATTATTAGCAAGGGCCAGAGAGCTGGAACCTGTCAGCAGCCAGGTGAAAGGCGTGCCGTGTTTGCTCTGCTGCAAGAAGACGACTGTGGCCAGAGTCTGCTGCTACAACCCGTGTTGGTGGCACACAGAATCGTGGCGTGACTGAGCTTTTGATTTATGCTGTGGTACCTGGGGTCGCATTGTGGACCGGTACGTTAGAAGACAGAACTGTTCTATGGGACGTGGCAGTAATGTGAAGTAGAAAAGAAGGAAAAGGTGGGGGAAGCCATGGACTTAGATTCTGTGTCTAGAGGGGAAACATTAAATAGAAGGAATTAATGCATAGCCTGTCTGCCTTTTATTGGCTATAATTTTGAATTTTATTTCATGAGAGGCATTGAGACTTATGTAGTAGATTTAAGGGGAGGAATAATAGTTAAATGTATTTAGCAGAATGTCTGCATTTTGGGAGGAAAAATTTAAAAAAAAAAAAAAAAAATCCATTTGACACATTTCCATAATTTGCATTCAGCACCCTGCTTTGTCTCAGTAAGAGGAGTCAGGGCAACCAATGAACTTTGCGTATAGCAAGATGGAGTAAGAACAAGAAAAGCAGTATTACTGACACCCCTAGGAAACTAGACAGACGTGCAGTTAACCTACATGCAAGTTTAGGAGACGTGGTCCAGGCTTTGAAACAAATATAAAAGGACCCCCTCAGGCTGAGGACGACGTCCAACAATAACTCTGAAGCAACGATTAATAACTTTCATCGTGCTCGGGGCGGACTGGAAGTCCTGGAAGCATTAGAGGGCTCTGGTTTGGGAAGGAATTCTGAAATTGTCCGATCTCACTGGAACGTTGTTTTGAAACACTGAAATAGAGCTATGAACCGCCTACCTGTACATGACATTGTAGGTACAAACAGGCGTGGCTTCGATATCTGAAAACCATGCCTTTAAGAAAAGGTACAATATCCAGAGTTTTGCCATATGCTTTGGGAACGTAGAACTTTATTCCTTGATGATGCAGAAATAATAAAATACCTGTGTAAACAAGCCAACTTGGCTTCATTTGGACTTGAAGTATTTTGGTAATTTAAAAGGGCTGCTGATAAAAGTAAGTCACAGAGTGAGGAAGAAATACTCTTACGAGTGAGAAAGTTGTTCAGAGATGGAAAAATAAGCATGTGAATAGAAATATTTAGTTTCTATCAGAGGAGCGCAGGTTTTGTCATGGAAGTTTTGATAGTGGAATCCATCAAAATAGGTGTCGACACTGTAACCCCCAAATCTGCCGATGGCACGTATTGCTGTGGTTGGCCGCGCGAACCATTCCAAAGAGGCTTCGCCACCAGGGCAGCAGCGGCAGAGGAGGTTTGGCTTTGCAAAGGGCCGGGTGGCGTGCTCTGCGGGAGATAAATAACTTGAAGCATTTATGCACGTCATTTATGTGTTTACTCTGGTCATACGGGACGATGGCTGGGTGAAGACCTCAGCACACCACTGCTGCCCTGCCCCTAACCCACAGTAAAATGCAAAGATCTGTAAATTATGGATTTAGAATACTACAGTATTGTACTTGTCCATACAGTGTTTTGGCGGTGATAGGGGATCAGTCATTGATTGGTTCTTTCCGTTCTGCCAGTGGGAGGTAGCATTTTAGTCCTGAGGAACGGAAAATTTTAGTCTAGCTGAGATTGTCAGGCTTAATATGAAAACGAAATCAAAGGGCCTGTGAGACAAGGGAGTTGAAACTAGATGGTCCAGCAGTCACTCCTGATGGTAAACCAGAGGAAACAATTGATTCTTTAAATCAGGATCCCTTCATATTAATAGTGGCATTCAAATCTGGTCATACCATTTGAACATAAAAGACAAAGGACTGAAAAATAGTAAAAAAAATAGAAAAACTTACTGACTATAGTTTTAGGTAAGCAGTTGAATAAAGTACTGCTAAAGGCACGTTAAGCAAGTCAGAGATTACTATTAAATTTTCTCCTAATGTAAGAACAAAAGAATACTTAGCTACCCTTCAACTGTAAAGGTATTGATAAATGGTGTATCCAATGTATAGTACTCGATTTACTAATGAGGACGACAGTTTAGAATATTGGTTTGGCTTTTTAAATATTAAAAAGAACATGGAGAGCGTGCAGTTAGATGAGATGAGATGAGATAACCATGGTATATACCGTCAGTCATGGTTTCGGCCCTGTGAGGCTATTGCTCTTTGGAGTAGCCTGGGAGGACCATGAAGGAGTCACGAGGCCGGCTGTGCCGTATCGCCTGTTATGTAGATGTAGTATGTTCTTTTGGAAGAGACCTGACCGTCATTTCAAAGCCACTGCAGTATCCCCCCGCTGGAAAGCTTGGAAAGCTTGAGAGACCTGCACGTCTGCACCACATGGAGAACTGGAAATTAAAAAGGGATAAGAGAGGACTCTCTTGTCCTCTTTACTGTCTTTACCTGGCAGCAAAGATGATGGTGAGGAGGACCTTCTGAGTGCTGGGGACAGATTAAGTCGGCTTGGTAGGGTGTGCGTATGTGGAGACTTGGTTTGAATCTTGACTGTGCCGAGTCCTTTGTAGGATGTAATACTCTGTGTATTAAATAGGGTGCACTTATCATGCACCTTTTGCCAACAGCAAGCAGCACAACTGTTAATTTTTACATTATGCCGAGAGCCTTTGAAATCCGAATGTGTTATGAAATACGTATTAAAGATAAGAGGCCTTACATCCTTCCTTATATAGTCCTGTCATTTAACCACATTATTCTGGACAAATAAACTTTACAGATGGAAAGGTTATTTTTGTCTCCATAAATACTAGCAATTCTTCTTGGCCTGTATCGGATAGAACAGGAGACGAACCACCAACTTAGAGACAGTTTCGCAGCTGGCCACAGCAGAGCAGTGCTTCGGCCAGCAGCTCCCAGCGGAGGCGCGCCAGGCTCTCTTTGAACAGGAGGTGTTCCTGGGGAGCAATGCCACCTTATCTGAACCATTCCTGATTTCCCTCTACCCATGTATTTGAATTAGCTTCTCTTAATCTCTGCTACTTCGCCCCGCAGGGCAAGGAGCTTCTGGCAAGAGATGGGGAATTTGCTGGAGCCACAGCTGTTTTGAGAGTGCTGCGGGTTGTTAAAACTGATTTTCAGAGAATGTAGGTCTCTCTTCAGAGATGACGGAAAGTGCAATTCTCAAGTGCTGGGTTTCACATCTTTTGGAGGAAGGCCTTGGTCTGGCGGGGTGTTCTCAATTAAATTAAATGCTTTGAGTTTGATTTCATAGAAGAGGTTTTTAAAGAGTTGGTGCGGTTTCCTTATGTTCCTCCACAACTTCAGTAGTTGCATACTAACTGTTGTGTCCATACTTTATCCCACTTTGCCTTTTTTGCATTCCTATTGAAGCAATGTTTTTTAATCCATCACTACTTATAAATTATTAGAAGACAGAATAGAAGAAGCAATAGTTCTTCTATATTCAGTAAAGCAATTAAACATTCTGTGTATTTATGGAACAAAGAAGCAGCACTGACAGAGACGGTCTTTCATGAGAATATGTGAGAGCTCTCTGTGGGGTGCCAGCTTGCCAGCAAAACACATGTAAAGCAATTTCAGGGCCTGCTGCAAAGCCCATCAAAGTCGATGGAATTCTTTCCCATTACTCCAGTGGACCCTGGATTGAACTTATCCATGAGGAGAATGAGTCACTTGAGGAGACCGTTCCACAAACAAGCACAACTGCAGGGGGCCACGACTAGAAATTGATTAGGGAGCTGACATAAATTGAATAAATATGTCTCCACAAAGATCTGAAATAATTATTGTGCGGCAATTACATGGAAGACAGCCAAATCACATGATGCAGCTTTGTAAGGATGGATTTACCTGGAGTATGTTGCCAGATGCTTTTTTTTTTTTTTTTTTTTTCCTTTTAAAGAAAATTTCTGAGTAGTTACTTGCTAATGCACAAATCATTGTAACTCAGTAACTATTTTGCTGCAATGGACAAAATCTATGAACACACTTTTTCCTTCAGTCATAAGATGGGGTTAAGGCAGCCAAGAATTTTGATTGTTTCGCAGGCTTAATTTCAGACAGACTAAATTTCGTCCATTCTGTAAAAACCTTTACACAGTGCTTCCTGCTGGCCCGGGCAGTGCTGAAGGCCAGCAGGCAGCTGCTGGGAAGCACTTGCGTAGAATTGGGCTGTGTGAATCGGGACTGAGTGGTTATTTAGTTTTATCTGTTTATTTTATTCATCCCTGTGGGAAATACCTTTCCATTTTATATACCAGCAGTCTGACTGGAAAAGGTTAAGGCGTTAATTCAGCAAGGTTATTATGTATGCGCTTACGGTCGTAGAGATATTCCCTAAAAGCTAAAAATAACCATTTTGAAAAATCTGTAGTCATCATGTGTATCTTCCATATTAGAAAGCATGTATGAAAATATTACAAAAGGTATATTTTATTAACGAAGTGAGGAAAAGTACTTATGCTTTGGTGTGCATTTTTTTTTTTTTTTTAGGGAACAAAACAGACGCTTTAAAACCTGGAATAAAAATGGAGACTTCCGATCACCTCTATGCCATGAAACATACTTCAAACACTACTAAAAATTGCTCCTTATTAAAACAGTATACGGCTTCCTCCCCTTTTAAGGTGGATAGTTTACATCCTTATTCGTCTTTAGCACATAAGCCTGGCCTAACAGCAGTGACTAATATTCAACAAGATTTTTCAGTTCCCTACGGGTATTTTGAATGCAGTAGTAAGCAACCTCACGTGACACCTTATGTTAATTGTAAGAACTTTGATGTGTCGGTCAAAGATTATACTGGAATTTTGCTGAATGAGAAGATGAATGGCGTGCCACCGATTCTTCCAGAGGTCACTGCTCCAGGCCCCCCAGCCCATAAAGACCCCCTGCCCACTATACTTGAACATCAGCCAGACAAACAGAATTGTCAGCTTCAGTTAGACAATTCTCCTCCTTCAGAGATGATCAGCTCTTGTGATTTGTCAGTACCGCTCAGCTCCCCGGCAAAGGATGCAGTCGGCAACGAAGCTGACTGTTCCCATGGATGCCCAATGGAAAAGGGCAGCTCCCATCGGGAACAGATGTG
Source organism: Nipponia nippon (assembly GCF_047370975.1). NCBI lineage: Eukaryota > Metazoa > Chordata > Aves > Pelecaniformes > Threskiornithidae > Nipponia > Nipponia nippon. The sequence continues at coordinate 90,467,397 of NW_028262347.1, read as the reverse complement.
CGATTTTGACTGTGGTGACGAAAAGCAAAACAGTGCACTGGGACAACCGACTGATTCTGAAGAAAAAGCTGAGGAATTGTGGTCAGACAGCGAGCACAATTTTTTGGATGATGACATTGGCGGGGTGGCTGTGGCACCTTCTCATGGTTCTATCTTAATTGAATGTGCAAGACGTGAACTCCATGCTACCACACCTATTAAAAAACCCAACCGCAATCATCCCACGAGAATTTCTTTAGTTTTCTACCAACACAAAAATTTAAATGAGCCAAAACATGGTTTAGCCATGTGGGAAGCAAAGATGGCTGAGAGGGCGAAAGAAAAAGAAAAAGAAGCGGAAAGATTAGGAACGGAGAACACTCAACTAAACTCTAACAGCCGGAAAACAAAGCAAACAAGTGAAAACAGAGATATTTTTTATGAAGACAATGAGTTCAACCAAATTCCATCACGCAGAGCATTAACAGTAACTAAGGATAACGTAATAACGGTATCTTCTTATGCCCTTACGCGAGTTGCAGGGCCTTACAACCATTGGGCATAGGTTTTAAGTATCAAATGCCTCCTCTTGGTGCAGTGTTACACAGTGTTTCTTTAAGGTGCTGTTAAAGAACAAGTCTCGTGTCGTTTACTATTTGCTCATCTCAACCATTTTAAGGCTGAGGTAAAAAAAGGGGGGGGATTTCTTCTTAAACTGTGACTTTAACATTTGGTGGTGCTCAAGCACATTTTAAGCAAAAAAAAAAAAAAAAAGTTGTATAGTTTTAATACATTCTAAAAAAGATTTTGTTTAGGTTATTAACCTTGATTGAATCATTCAGTTTATTACCTTTAGGAATTTATATTTTGGTGCTTTAAATCAAGTCTGTTTACTACAAAAATCATTTATAGGGATTTTAACAGGTTCACATTTTATGGTGTTAAATCAAGTTATACAGTAATAGCTCTACACAGCTCTTGGTGCTTAACCACATCAAACAGTTAAAAATAAATAAGCTGAATTATTACTTCATGGTGCCATTGCTTTAACAACTTCCAACCATTGCTATATAGTCCAAATTACAGATAAATCTTTTAGAAAACCAATGAATTTTCTTCTCTAGATTTGTCATTATGTATGAAATGAAGTTATTGGTAATGATGGCTGGAAGTTGTTTTTAAGCTGTAAATATATATTTTAAAAGCACTTTCTATTTTTAAAATTAACTTGAAATAGTATAGTATAAGGATCATATTGTCTAAGGTTTGTGCATACTCTACAGAAGAAATCATTTTATTCTTGCTGTGTAGAGTTCCATATTGTTACAGCTGCAGTATGTATGCTTAATAGCATATGTGATTGTTTTTAGACTTGCCCTTTTTCATCAAAGATTTTATGTTGCATATAAACAACAGTTACAAAATACAGAAACATTTTATCATTTTCAAGAGAGTGTACAAACATGAAATTAGGAGACGTCTTGTCAATACGTGTGTTGCTATTGGGAGTTATGAATATTATTTGGTTTTTTAAAGGCAGCATTTGTTACGATTTCTTTGAGCAATAAGTGCATAAATCTCATTCGTTTGGAGCATTATAAGTTAACATGACAACCAAATGTTCCTAATGCCTCAGGGGTAGGATTGTTTTGGGATAAAAAAAAAAATACCCCCTAGAGTTGCCTTATTCTGTTCTGGGAAAAAAAAAAAAAAAATTTGGGGAAAATACAAAGGAAGCGTTGGAAAAGTATGAAATTTCTAATATTTAACTGCAAATTTTTCCTTAAGAATAACCCACCTGTAATATTCACCAGCTTTCTAAGTTCCTTTTTTTTTTTTTTTTTTTTACAAAAATGTTTTGTAAATTTTTTAAGTGATTTATACATTTCATGTAGAGAAAGGGTTGTATTCTTCCTTCCAAACATATGAAATTTATGTTCTCCATTTCTGTTGAAAAAGTGACATATCATGAAATGACTATTTGCTAAACCAGAGGAAAAACAGACACTCCATTGCTTTTAAATACTGTAGCATCCCACTCTTCTTTCTGATTCTCCTCTCCTGTGTATTTCTTGTTTAAACTTATTTATTTAAACAAATTACCAAATGACAATGTTAGCTAAGGACCGACCTCATCCTGCAACTTGTTCCGTGAGAACAGCTCTGCGTAGCCATACCTGCCCGGTCCGAGCCAGGAGGACCGCTCAAGCCAGGACTCCTCTCGTGACTGCGAGCTGCAGGATCAGGCCCCAGAGACGAAGCTGTACCTTAATTCTGCCTCGGAGTCCTCCCCAGCTGGGTGACCTGTAGGTATAACGAGGTCAGAGTTTTCCAGTGCGAAAATATACTAATAATATACTTGATAATATTATAATGTAGTGGTGCTGTAACAGAGGAATATGAACTATCTAGATCCTGCTTTATTTAAAACCTAGACAAGGTGCTTTTTCCTTGAGAAGTTGAACTGTAAGCGCTATATTTACAGTTTCGGTACGAAAAGTACATAAATTGCATTTTTAACACATAGTGCCAGTTAGGACCTTGGTGCTACAAATACTTAAATGCGGCTGTAGATCGATGAGACGGTTCTCCTGTATAAATGTACACACGTGTAGTGTTTGCAGGAGCAAGGTCTGAAGTAGCAATCACTATGTAACGACCTTGGGTTCAATTCTACAGATTCCTGTCGAAAGTAACAAAAATGTTGATGGCAGAGGATGGCCGAATTGAACCCATTCTTTGTATCTTACCTATTTTAAGTAAAATTTGTAAAAACCGGGTATGCTGCAAATTTTAGTTCAAAGCTTAATATTAGTTCAAATAGAGGATATGAAGGGATTGTAAATAATAATAAAACAGAAACAATATTATGCCATCGTTTTGTACCAGCAGTTTTATGCTTCTTGACTATGTAATATACAGTATACATCAAATCATTATGGTATTTTGTGTGCCTTAGATTTCCATTTTAAAACTTGTATATTTTTGGTGAGCCGAAGATTAGTAAGAATTCCAGCTGTCCATACAGTAAGTAGTACTGTACGTTCTCTAGCTGTTCCATTCATGTGTTTGCTATCTGAAAACCCTTGTCCGACACCACGCTCGGTCATTTACAGAAAAGATTCGGTTATTGGTTTCACTGATAGTGCCGATAGCTTTAGTTTCTATAATGCCAGTCGAAAAAGTCATTTCTCATTCAGCACTCCCATGCGAATAACAATTTTTCTACACAAAACTAGTAAGTTACAGAGCCATCTCTTTTACCTTTTAAAATGTTCAGATCGTTAAAGCGGATCATTTTTACTTGAACCTTCCCCTATAAATGCCCGTGTTTAACTTAGGTATGATTGGAAACTTCAAGATAAAAATGTTCCATTGAAAAACCAGCAGCTTCCCTCAAAGAAGTGAGAAACTGAAAGGTGGATCTAAACGGATACCTCCGAACGTAGCCCCGGCACGTCACCGCTCGAGTGACTGCACCAATAGACTTCCCGTAAATCCAGGTCTACCTTTTTTGAAATGGCAATTCTAACAGAGAGAAGTATATCTTAACGTAATAGTTAACGCTATTAACTGATAGGTGCTAAAACTCACAGTTACTACTTTATTAAGATTACTTACATGAGAAAAATATATCATCTATACAATCAAATATCGTTCGCGGTGCTCTTTCCTTGACTGTCTATCACGTAACTACTTTTTCAAGGTGGACCTAGCAGGCAGGTTAGCTGGCCACTTCTGTTGCCTGCTGTGGCACATAGCAGGTTGTGATTTGAGAAGCTAATATTTTCTGTTGCTGTACTGCGGTATAGAAAATGCAACTATTTACTGTTTTTACAACTGTGTGCTATTTATTGTAACACTTCAGAATATTTATCAGTCGTGTACACAAACTGTGTTGTTTTGAGTAAGGTTGTCATTTTATAACAGTATTTGTCTCTTGAAATTTGCAAATCTGTGGGTCTGTTGCTTTCCTTTGCAGCCCACACAACCACTTGTAATTTGCTCTTACCCCTTAACAAAGTCCATCCAGGATGGCCAGATGAGGAGCTGGATCTAAAACTAAGGTAGCTGGCTAGGTCAAACCTGCGTATTTTACTTGGTTTCCAACAGCTGGCACTATGCTCTGGGTGAAAAAAAAACAGAAAATGGATTCCGGTGTGGGCTGGTGGTGGGGTGTGGTTGTCTTTTGATCCTTTGTCACAGTACGCTATCAAAAACTGTCGTGATCCAACATGGGACACCTCTGACTTGCCAGAAGAAATGTCTCTCGTCCCTTTGTCCACTGGTCCGGTACCACCCCTCCACCTTCGCTCTGGAGGGACAGAGTAGTGCTTTCTGCAGGAGCCGGTTCTGTTTGACTCACCGAGTCCCCGTTGGAGTCACTGCAGTCGTGCCCAATTAAACAGTGAATTGTACTCGTGCAGTTTCTCTGCGCTTACCGATTTGTAACATGCTGTTGTATTGCAGAAAATAGAAGAAATTATTTCTAGAAATATTTTAGTCACAAGATCCAAAAAGCTTTTTAAGAACTTACAAATACTTGTGACTTTCTAGCTGTAACAGTTGTATGCAGGTTATTATTTTTCTTTAAGGACTTTCTAAGCTAACTTTTACTTAGGAATAACTGCTGTTAGAAGTCCTTATCTTACCTATGACAGTGCTTCTCTATACTTAGAACAGGAAATAACTGTAGTATCTTAAGCAACATTTTATGTTAAGCATGGGTAAATGACAACTTCTTTAGTACTTAACGTTATTTGTAACATACAACTGTTTGGGGTTTTTTAAAGACCTTTTTAATATCATTGCAGTATTACGCTAAATTTGGTGGGTTAAATTTGGGTCCTGTTTACGTTGCTGCAGCCCCGTTGACTGCAATGTGCTCATTCATCAAGCTTTCGGGCAATCTTCATGTTTAACTGGATGGATGTGGATACAGTTGACCAAAGTCTGTGCCGACTCAGACCCTTGCAACCCTACCACAATTAATAGGTTGTGCAAGAACAGATCAAGAGAGATTTGGAGTAAATGTTGTACTTCTGGTCCAACACAGAGGTTATATTGTTTGTAGCATGAGACGTGATTCAGGGTCTGTAGAGAGACGTAGTACCTTCACCTCAAGTTTCAGGCATGCAGGGTGGTCTGGTTCAGACCACCTTCAGGCTCATGCTCTTGGCAGCTTTTTTGATTTTTCTTATCTGATAGGTTGTTCAATGAGAGAGAGATGGTATGGAAGCATGCTAATCAAACTGCATCTTCATGTTTTTATATTTAAAAGGAAGGGTCAATTTTGCCCTTTCACTTCCCATGAAATTTCTCTCATGTGGAAATCAGCTCCTTTTACCAAGCAGTCATCAGCTTTGTAATCCATTTATACATATATGATTTTGTTCTTTTCTTCCACAGAAATCCTGTAATTTCTGTGTTAACAGGAGGAAATTACTGTGCCCTCAGATATATGAAAAACTAAATCGCATGTCGACTTCCACACTTTTGATACGTAGCAGCAATTACATTCAGGCAGTGTTGAACAAACTCTCTTTCAGGTCTATTGTGGTCCCTAAAATTCAGATCAGGGTCTTTGTGACATATCTTCCATAAAGTTGTGGTTTATTTCTTGTGTGAAAGGTGTCTGCCCAGCTGCGACCCGTGATGCTGTCTATGATCTGATCTGAAATAACACAATTAGAGATGAGGAACGCTCCAATCACATCTGGAAGTTCTGGCTTTCTTCTTAATTGTATCAGGTGTTGATCTGACTTTCAGGAGGAAGTGTAGAGGGAATATCTTTTTGTAAAACTAAACTGTAGAGAAAGTTGCCATCGATTATTGTGACACCACGGTACTGCACAGCAGCGTCTGTGTTACAGCGTTGTTTCTAACCAGTAAGGATGTGTTGTCGTGTCACACAGCTGTGGATATATGTACAAATTCATCTCTTGCCACAGCTCCTCTGGAGACAGTAAGCTCTCCTTTGTTCTCCGCCTGCGTATACTGGTTTAAGGAAAAAAACAAACAAACAAACAAAACAAAGAGGAGGGAAAGCTGGTCACTCTGTCTTTAATCTGTGTAGACGAACAAGGTCGCGAGCACTGCTGTCACCGCCAGTCTGCTGCTCCGTCCCACGATCAGAGAGAGATAGAGAAAGTGGAAAGCTGATGGGATGCACAGTGCAAATAAGTTGCAGGCAGAGCTGTGAAGGTACAATTAGCTTTTGAGACAGCCTTCTCTGTACACGTTGTAGTTGCCAGGGTACTTCTTTATACTGACGCTTTTTTGGTACATCTAACTTTACATTCGTAAGCTTTTTAATTTAGTCTGTAACACGTTTATGTTCTGCTTTAATCTTAAACAGAGTGGCCAGTGTCAAAAGTCCTGGGATGTGGCTACTTAGTGGAACAGAATAGAAACTGGCTTCGTTGTCTTCTGGTATTACCTGACGTTTAGTTAGACAGTTTTCACAAGTTGTCTACGTGCTGCTCCAGTATGTTGCTGCAATATTATAATTACGTAAAGGAAAGAGTTTTATACTTGAGGTTTTCTCAAAGACCAAGGATTTCTAATAGTATCTAATCAGGCACCAGTATACATAGGGATCACATCTTCTAAAGAGTGGCTGAAAATGTATTTTGTATTTACTTTATTACTTCCCTATTAAAACATTTTTGGTGCTTTCAGAGGAGGGAGCAAAACTTTTTGTTTAATACTGTCATTTATATACTAAACTAAATTATGAAAACTTAATTCTACATAATGCTGTGTAGTCTCCCTGAAGAACACTTAGTTTGACTAGTGTTGATTAGTAGGTATTACTTTCTACTCTGTACAGATGACACCGAATACTACAGCCACCTTTCTCACTCCATGGGCTCTTTCTGGATCGTCTGCTGTGGTTAGCTGTTTTCACAGTCAGCGCTAGACCACGTTATACCCTGCTGCTGAATGCTTTAAATGCTCCTAACTACTCCAGAAGTTCTTCCTATCTATCCCTCTGCAGATCTCCTTCAGTACTCAGCATTAGCAGTATAGCTGTCAGCCGGCTCGTGAATTCCCCACGCACCCTGTCGCTGCTTTCTATGTAAATCAGCCAGTCTTCATCTCAGGAATATCGTAAGAATTTATTCTCCTTATGACTCTTCCAAAATCGATTTCTTTCAGTCATCTTTTATTCTATGTATGACAGTTCTAGGTTTTGTTTTTTTTTTTTTACTTCATGTTCTCTCATAGGGAGCCTAGAATATTGCAGGTGGATATGTTTTTCATTCCAGGAAAGAGGGACAATTCATTATCTGTCACAATCAGTGTTTTCTTACTTTTTAAATCAAATAATCAATTTTCCAGTTAATTTTCGGATTTCTTGATGTAATTGTTACACTCTGTTCTTACACCTGCAAGTAGCCAAACAAAAGAGACTTTGCTAGACTAGAAAACTGCTCGCCCCCTGAGGAGGGAAAGTCATCCCTTCTCAGAGTACAAGATGTTTGCTTCTGTTGCTAGCATCTCTGTGGAATCCCCTCTTTTCTTTTGAGTTACTCCACCAGCTCTGCTCAGATCTTAGACCTAAGACAGATGCTGCAGACCCTGCACAATCACAAGAGCAGGAGCATTTCTTTACATCTTCGGGTTACATCCCTGTGCAGAGATCAGTCATAGTCCTTGTGAGAAACCCAAGTATTGCATAAGTTAAATGCCTTAACTTGGACTGCTTGGAAAAAAGAGTGGAACAATGGATTTTTGTTGTTGTTGTTGTTGTTCTTCCTCTGTAGCAGCAAGTGGAATTGATTGAGCTTGAGCAGAAAAGAATTAAGTACTTACTGCCTTTCATTAAAGGGTATAGGGGTGTGAGCGTCGCTGTTTTCCTCTTTCCGAGACATGAAGACTTCAGGATGCTTTTTTTCAGTCCAGTTCTCCAGTTCATCATCCCAACATTGTTTGCAGTGTTTAACCACATACTCACAACTTCAGTTTTAAAAGAGATGAGATGCTTCTCGATGCTGTATCCTCAGTTCTTCCCACAACAGTATCTTTTTCTCTTTTCTTCTACTGGACCATTATATGTGTAATTTTTCCACACATACTTACATTAAAGTGCTAGAATCTTCCAACAGCATACTTGCAGTGAATGCAAGACTGGGGTGCTAAATAACTTAGCGTGAAGGTGACTTGCTCTCTTCGGTGTGACTGATGAACAATGCCGTTTTCGGCACTTTGCACACCTTACCAGCTTTTCTCATCAAGTCAGAGGACGCAGGTGTAGACTGCAAAAAACTGCATACATAAGGAGGAGGACAGATCGGGCAGTTAATCTACAGAGTTACCAGTTACCGCAGATGAACTCTATTCCAAAGACGTGCTGTTGCAGTGGAGCAAGGGAACTGCTAGTTTGATGTTCAGTATTGCAGTTGTTGCCAAGAACATTTGAATACTGTCGTGGAAAGTTTCGTGACCTGATCAATATTTTATATGTATATCTGTATTTTTATTATAATATTGTAATGGAAAAGGGTCTAGGGTTTGAGAGTCGTCTTAAAATAAGAATGAAGGCCCTGATTCTCATTTATACTACTGTCCTTTGCATCACATTAAAAGGATAAAGGAGCCTTAAATGGGTGTCGATTTAGCTTACATCCTTCGGAGTATCCCATTACACTGATAATGGTATAAAAGGTCAGTAGTATAAATCAAAACCGTTACCAAATGACTGATTTGTACAATCATCTGAAATCAATTTCATGATATCCCTATTGTGCACATACTGGCCAAGTAACATCCAGATTGTTCTTAGTTGAGAAATACAGGTTGAAAAGAAACTGGCTTTTATCAGGTTTTAAGTATTCACTTACATTGGCTGTCCTTTTCCCAACACGGTCTACAAAGAGAATATGGCAAAAGATTTGTACCTCTAGGTAATGGCCTAGCCAGAAATCTCACAGAGTCGTCAGTAATACTATTTCTAAGCTTTGGTAGTTTCTCTTAAAATACTTGCTTCTCTTTATGATAACTTGATCCCTTTTACGTGATTATATAAAATGGGGTTGTGACAATCTACTGAACTCCATTCTTTTCTGACTGAAGACCCAACAGGGTGTGCAGTATTGTGTGCTGTTGTCACACTGGGGTGAGTTGTGAGAGACAAAGCTGAAAGCCAACGTTTTCTGACTGCCCTAACTGTGGTGATGCTCGACAGTGAAACTGTTGGCACCGCCCTGCGTGCGTGAGTCACGCAGAGCTTCCCTTGCTGCCAGTGGAAGCTTTACGTAAGTAAGCGTCGTGCCCCAGAACATTGCAGTTATGAAATGCAATGCAACGCAATGCAGACTTCTCTTTCAAAAAAAGTTTGAGGAGAGGGAAATATATTTTCATTCTTAAATTTCTAAACGGCAGTGATGCTGCAGAGCCTAATGAGAACAGATTTCGTACTAACTTTGTGAATGCCAGTCTAATCCACGCAACTCAAAAGGCAGCGTCTGAACTTCATGAATCTCTTGTCCTCAAAATGAAAAAAATAACTGTCGGCAAGAAAAACAAATGTGATATCCCAATACCACTAAAAGAAAGCCAGTTCTAACCAATGCAAACATGCAGACATTTTAGTCTTTAACAATGAATTATTCTACGATTATTTGTTCAGTTTGGAAGAGACAGCTCTTCATAACGTGGCAGTATCATACCAGGTCATAAATACTGTTCAGAATTTGCTGTCGGAAGAAAGAACATTTATATGTAAGGACACAATGTACTGAAATGCTATGGCTAATGAACTCTTTCCTGCTTTGCAAAATTAAAAGATTGACAGTATGCCAAAGCAAAAAAAAAAAAAAAGTCAGCATTTTCTTTCTTTCCTTCTCTCTTCCTTCTGTTCTCTCTTTCTTTTTCTTTCTTTCTTTGGGATGCATTTGATATTTATTTTTCAACTTTGAATTTGCAGTTTTGGATTATTTCCAGTTACCAACCTACTGTATTTAGATCTGGAACATAAAATTAACTTTTTTCAACAAAAGATGATGTACAGGGAGAAAAAAATCAGAAAGAAAAAGCACTTCATTATGTCACAGTATTTACAGGAGAAAGTATAAAAATTACTTCTTTTCTCAAAAAAACATTTGGGGCCTGATTCTTTCCTAGTATAACTGGGCATAGCTTCATGAGTCTGGTGAAGCTGTGAAGAGTTACGCTAGCTGAGAAACTGAACCTGAAAATCTTCTTTGCAGACAAGGGAACCCTTACCAGCAGTACTTGAAGACTTGTGAGTTGTGACTGCATGTTACTTGAAAGATCTAATTAAGCTATGTTTTTTGGTGCAAGCAGTTGTTGTACATGATTTCATGTTTATGTAGCAAGATGCATTGAAATGTTGATACTAGTATTGAAACATACATGTAAAAATTGTTGTTGTGGAAATTGTCTGTTCTGTTCTATTTTTCTTGTGTGTCTCATCTGTTTAGAACGTAAACTTTCTTTTTTTTTTTTTTTTATTGTCCTAACTGAATAAGGCTAAATGAATACTGTAATTGAAAATATATTTTAAATCTTGTCATGAGTTTTTAAAAAGACTATTACAAATTGTATCATTCCTGATTACACAGAACTTTGTGGGTGGTTTTAAATAAATTTTATACTTCTATTTTGCACTTAGTCGTCTAATTTTTCTTTCCTGCATTTTTCATGCATTTCTTCTTGTAAAATGCTTTGAGAAATAAAAGAAAGTTGTTTTCCCACTACAAACCAAAACAAAGTCACGCTGACATACGTAAAGACTAAAAACGTAGGCCAGGAAAGCCTGTACCGTACAACTTCGAGCAAAGTTAATGCCCTGCTTCGTAATACAGCGTATAATGCTACATGTGTGCCCCATTTCAAACCATTACATGGCTTGAAATTTTAGAGAAGGCATTAAAAAATGACTGATTCTAAAGCTAGAAATAGTCTAGTCTTGCAGCATATCTGAGAGTGCCGAGAACCTCATCAAAGATGTTCCGACAGTAGCAAGGAGTTACTCTCATGAAAACACTAGCCTTTAGATTCTGTATGTTTATATAATTTATCCTATAGTCAGTAAAACAGAAGTCAGTGAAACATCTTTTTAAGGGAGGAGTAAGAAAATAGTTGCTAATACAAGTATTTTCATTTTATGAGCCATTTTCCCTGCAGGAATTTTGCTCTTATCACTAATAACCATTGTTACCTGCAGAAATGCATTTATGAATTAACTCAGCCCTAGAGGACTACAGTAGGTTCACCCGAGTCAGCCAGGTTTCTGCAATGGAAAGGGACGGGCATACACCCGTCAGCTATCTGGTCCCTGTCATCAGGCTGCCTTGGCTTCGTGCAGGACTGACCTGTCCCGGGCAGAGCCGTACAGCAAGAGAAGCAGCCAGAAAATGCGGAACTTCATCATCTTCTGACTAAAAAGGACAAAATGGTTTGCACATCTACACAGTGTCTCTTTTTTCTGCCAGCCCTGTCTGGCAGAGCAAGGTTATAGGAATCCTTCACTGTGGCTTTTAATTCCCATCCAGTGGAAACAGTCCAGGTTTTATTTGCTTCAAATCAGAGGGTACTTTTTTCTCTCAAAACAAAACAGACCTCAGCGCTAGTCTGCCTTACTATGTGACATTTTAGCGCAGAACAACAATACTAGACAGAATTCCTGTTGTTTAGATCCGAAGAAAAGGAGGAATACAACTCTGTTCCTATTTGCTTCTATTCCTTCTCCAGTAAGCACAGTAGCAAAAGCTGCTGTTAAAATAATCTTCCGGACAACTGGAATCTCCTAGAGGGCAAACAAATGCTGCTATCCTCAGGCTTCAATAATTCCCTAGTAATAAACTACATTACATGATACGGTGCATCTCGTTCCTGGGAGCTGAGTGTGGTAATCCAACAGGAAGGCCTTTACCCTTCTATGTTATTTGTTGCTCTTTCAGAGGATAATCATTACTGGGTTTTTATAGCAACACCTCCCAACTTGCCCCAGGCCTCCTCTAAACCATACCATCACATTTTTCAACAGACCTACGCATTCCACAGTTTGATATTGGAGTCTGTAACCTATAGCACAGGTTTCCAAGAAAGCGTGTGGATTTTTGAATGGCACTTAAAGACTTGGGAGCAGACCCAAGAACATCGTTATCGAGGGAGAGAGATGGATGAGAAGCAACATTTTCCAGCTCCCTTTCAGGAACTGCCAGCCGACTGCTTATTGCCTCCCCCGGCATTCCCACTGCCTGCTGTGTTCCCAGTCAGAGCTACATTTCTTTATACATTATGGAGCACATTACTGGGATTTTAAAACACAGCCTCACCTGCAGCTTGTGGGAACAAAACCAAACCAAATTTACCTGCCCTGACATCCCTGAAACGTTGCCAAACATGAGTTTATCTTGTAGAGCTCAACACCTTGAGGTGGCGTCGGTGCTTTCTCATATTTTAGATTTCTTATATAAATTATAGAGATAATAGAATATTGATGTAATACAGTTCGTTGCTTTTACATTCTTAAGATGCTATAGCCTTAAATTATGATACCTATGAAAATGGTATTAATTGTTAACAATAGTTTAAATTGGAGGATAAACTTTTTTTGCTAGTGCTACAGTTACACATTTCTGCAGTACTCTTAATACCTGATAAAGATCATAGAACAGCAGGGTTTGACTGCTGTTCGATAAGGCTCATGCTGATTACTGTTGTCATATGTTATTTTATAATATTAGTTTACATCTTCACATGGGTTATTCATTGAAATATAGGACTTCCTGTGAATTTTCTACATCAGAACAAGCATCATATTCAAATGCAACACAAGATAGTGCTTCAATTAGTAGTGTTTTGGTTCAAGAAATGTTCTAGATAGTCTAAAATAAAGTAATTACCACCGATACCCATCTGTGTTTTCAATCTAAAACACACTCGAAAAATATTTAAAATGTGGAAATTTAAACCCAGCTATTTCAATAACCATTGGATGGAGCACAGTTCCCAAGATGGGCCTCTTAATTCCCTGTCCAGTCTGCTTATTTGTGGATACTCTTGCTTTTATGATATACACCAGCTATACAAAATTCTTAGCAGTTGAATTCTTGAAAATGTCAATGTCTTTCTACACAAGCCAAAAATTACTTAGAATCCCTACTGTATCACATGTACATCTCCATTCATTCATAACATAACTGGGTAACACTTCGCTGTTTGATCCTGAAGAAGTCCCGAATTGCTGCTGAAGGCATCATGACTTAGCCTTATTTTTCAGCTCAGAACAGTAAAACTCGTGCCTCCTGTGGTTTAACAAGTCTGCAGTTCAGTTTCTTGTGACTGCTTTGTTTTACACGTAGGTGTCTGGTTTTGCATGCTGATGACCGACTCCCTTCACTTGAGGAATCCCTTCAGGGAAATGAAGTCTAATCCTGTGCTTCATCAAGCAAACGCTTCTATGATAGACCCTAACTCGCTTCCACGAGAGCAGAAAGCCTTGTAAGGATTCATCTGCGTTACAGCTGCTACAAATTTTAAGGGTGAGATTTGTTAGGCTGTTGCAAATTATCCTGTTCTATGAGGGTAAGAAGCTGTAAGTGGCCCAGGTGTGCCACTGCTTAACAACCCCCCGTAGGCTGTAGCTCTTGTGAGGTCTGACTAGCTATGTATTCCAAAAAAAAGAAAAAAAAGAAGAATGTTTTACTGTAGAGCGCTCACCAGCAACCCTTTCAAGTACCCTGGATCACCCCAAAGAGTACAGGCAAGTATTCCCTTTATATGTAATTTCTATTGCATCTGAGCAAATACGAGAGCTTTAGTCTTTCTCCTTTGCCCTCTTACGCTGAAACAGGCATTACTTGGCGCTGTTATTGCACACAGAAGTCCTCAAGATGTTCCCTGCTCTTCCGGTAAATCGCAGCCGCGTTGTCCACAGCAAGTTAAATCTCTGACTCTCTACGCTCAGCTGTACCGCACTGGGAATTACGCCTGCCTGTCCTTCAGATCAGAGCCCTGCGCTCTGCTACGTGAAGAGGCTAAATGTTGCAGGCGGTAGCGGAAGGGAAATAGATTCTCAGCTCTCAATCTCCTGCTTTTCAAGCAAGGGAGCTAAGATTTTAAAGGTGGTCAGGATTCTTCTTCTGATCTCTCTTCTTTATTGCCCGTCTATAGAAGTGCATGAACTCTGTCTTTCATATGGCTTGGTCACCCCAAGATTGTAAGTAGATAGATGAGAAATCCCTTCTCGTATATGCAGTCAAATCTGATACACCTAGAAAAACAGGGCCTCCCTAAAGGTACTGCGGACTTCCCTAAAGCACTTGAATTCAAGTCAGGTTAGTTAAGAAGAAAGGAATCCTTAAAACCGATGCCCTTATGCAGGGTAGCTGTTCCTGTGCTCCCTGGTCCATGTGAATTACACCTCTTTATCTTCCGTGAATCATGAGGAACGATCCAAACATTGTGGCTCTCCCTAGACAGGAAACCTCACATTAAACTAACATTTGTAATAATATTTTCTCCTTCAACCAACATTAGGTAAGAGCTATCCTGCGCTCCCCTAAGAACTATAAGACTCAGGTAAGTACTTCTGATTAAAGTCAAATGTTAAATGGTTAAGCAAAACCAAAAGTCATAAAATTTGAAATCAGATCTGTCTGATTTTAGTTCAGGCATTACTTTGCTCTTAAAAAATAGTTACATTTTCCAAAAAGAGATTTCCCGCTTCTGCAAGAAATGTGTTTCTCTGAAATTTCGCATTAACTATGATCACCTAAAACAATTTTCAAAAGGGTTTTCTTCTAATGCATCTTTTCAATCATAACAATGTATTTCTTTGAATTTTGAAGTGTCAAATGGGAGTACTCAGAAGAAAAAGTGTATTTTATACTTGGTTAGGAAAAGATGTTTAGTTGCTTATATTAAATTACTGTGCCCAAGCGTCGGTTCAACTGAATGAAAGCCAAGCTTTCATGGGATTGGCAGAAGAATAGCTGTAAACGACATAGACGCTGCAGGCCTCTGTGTGGGGATCTGAGTTCAGAACCAAAACAGAAATGTTTTTAGTAGTTACCTCACTAGTGGTGAGTTGCTCCATTGACAGAGCACCCAGACGGTATTGAGGTGACATTTCATCTCGGCACCACTGACAATCTGTTCACTCTTCTGTTTACCTCAGAATATCTTCTAAGTTATTAGCAGAAACATGTTAAGAGTTTCTTTTTCTTATTTTTAAAGAAATATGTCTCTTCCTTTAGTCTAGTCTGTGTTCCAGATTTTTTAGCTGAAGACTTTTATGTATCACTTCAGCCTTTTTTTTTTTTCTTTTTTTTTTTTTTTTTAATGTAACCACAGAGGCTGTGGAAGGCTTTACGCCGTAACTGCAGCCAACAACCACAGTTCAGGTAACAGCAAGGCTACATTTAATAGCATGCATCTCTTCTGTACTGCCACTACCATTGCCTGCACTGAAGCAGGTCTGCAAGAAAAAAGACCTTCATCACTTCCATCTAAAGAGCCCTCTCCTTTCTAGTCCAGCTGTCACTGTGGGCAGCGCTATCCTATTACCAGACTAATTCTTCTACATAATTTTTTACCTCATTTCAAATCTTTTTCCAAAAATGGTACTGTTTCTCTAAATATTTTTATTTGTTCATAAATTAACTTCAACTTTGGACATGACTATATTAAGAAGGGAGTTGCTTCAGTTCTCTGTCAGAACCTCTTTGGAACAAAGCCAGCCTTGTTATATATCCCTTGTCATATCCCCCTTAGCCATTACAGTGACAATTAAAAACCTTTGCATGAAATACATTGGGATGTATTTCCAAATTGTATCGTACACAATGCAGCTGCAGAGTATTGAGAAGTGCATTCTACCTTTTGTCATTCTGTAAACCTCTGAAGACCTTTAAAGCTTGTCTAAGAGTTAATTCTTGGTACTTCCAGTGGAGTTCACTGGGGTTTCTCAGTGAAAGTATGCCTTAGCCCCCCTGCACTACCATCTGTCAGCACCAGGAGTAGTGCCAGATATTCAAATAACGCTAAATTATAGCTATGAACACCTACCAACCTTAATAAGGAGGGTTTTTTTCCTATGCCTGGGAAAGACATTCATGCCATTTACCGTCTAAATTCAGTGTAAATAAACATTATACCACTTACTGAGATCACAGTGGGATTAAATGCTGCATTCAATCTGCATAAATGCAGAAACCCTTATTCTTGAGTTAGAGATGCGAGTGGCATCGATATGAGAGGTAGTAAAATGTGCTACATCAAGACCAGTCCCCTAATAATGTCACTGGGTCAAACCTCTGCATGTGATACGAATGCAGACAGCTGTGCGGTGCTCTGTAAAATATTCTAGGATTCAGCCCTCGACGACATAGGGTCAAACTTGAATTTAGGAAGGACCAACCTCTTGTCAAATACATGTATTTTTAACTTAAATTTAAGGAAATGGTTACCAGTGCATCCAGTCTCACTAACATATATGACAGACTAGAGATGTGACAGAAATTCGGTATTTAGGGGATGTGCAGACTTTACTGCCCTTTGTACTGTAAGACTGCAATTTTTTAACCCAAGACAGTAACTGTTCCGATAAAAATCTACAAACAACCCATTCAGCAAAAGTCCTTATATAAAAACTCTACAAATGGGAACTTTTTCAGACTAGGATCTCCAGCTACTTTTGCAAGATCAATAAACGCTAACAACTTTCACCAAGAGATAAGATTCTCTTCTCTGAGCTCTCTGAAAGCATGATCTTAAGTCATTTTACCGAGTCACTACCAGTTCCCTTAGACAGCGAACTTTGCCAGTTAAATATATTGTACGTGTTGTTCATAGATCACAGAACACCCCAGGTTGGAGGGGACCTCAAAAGATCATCTGGCCGACCTTTTGTGGAAAAGGGAGTCTAGACGAGAGCATCTAGCACCCTGTCCAGCTGCATCTGGAAAACCTTAAGTGACAGGGACTCCACCACATCCCTGGGGAGGTTCTTCCAGCGATTGATTGTTCTTACTGTCAAAAATTTCTTTCTTATGTCAAGATGAAAAACTTTCCCTGTGCTCCTGGTGTGTATTAGCTTCAAAATAATTAAAAATTGTTTTATTTATGCTAGAGCATTTATACCGATTTCAACTTTGTGACAAGTCCATTCTCAACCCATTTAATTTTGTCCCAATATAGTAGACCATAAAAGCCTTTCCCTCCTTACCCTGGGACTCTTAAAAACAAACAAACAAACAAACAAACAAACAAACAAATAAATGTTATTTGCAATCTTCTAAGCCTGATCAGGTTAATTTAACTCTATGATGTCCTTCCCATGTAGGTTAATTTAACTCTATGATGTCCTTCCCATGTTCTTGAGGCGTCTGGCCAGTTCAGAAACACTTCTGTCAAATGCTTTGTATAGCAGCATGTAATAAACTTAGGGTACTGAATGTATCATGTGTTTGGGGAAGTGTAAAGCCGCAGTACGTATGACTACAGTCATAAAGACTACAACGGATTTTTTTGTGCAAGAAAAAAACTATGATAATTTGCTCAGAAGGTTATATGCTGCACTTGGCTCCTACAACTTAAGTGTCAAAAAAGCCATTAACTGAACTGTTGTTATCATCAGGTATTCCTGGATATCTAGGAAGGTGAAAACGTGTTTGAATTTCTGAATGATCTTCTCTGGCCTTCTGAAGAGAATACATAAATAAACACATCAACAGCTACAAAGAGCAGGTTCCGGTAATATGTATAGATCTGAAAGTTAATTCAGGAATTGAGCAGCATGCAGAGAAATGTATTTCCAACAAGAATACGAAAAAAACATAATAATTATCTTTCCTCTTCAAAGTTGATACATCATCAAAATTGAGTGAAATAACTGTCTCCTTGTAATTGGCAAAGGTCTTATATTTAGCTGGACAGATACAATATGACCAGTTACTCATCATTATTAGTTTTCTGTCCAGTAGCTTTGCGTTTGGTATGAAACACTAATTTCGGTGTCTTCTCAATTGTACAGATTGTCAAAACTATGTTTATTAGAAAATTATAATTTCTCCTCCAATTAATTCTCCTAAATACATAGTGTGAATACAGTTAAATCTGTTTCTGGTTTGCTTCAACCAAAAATAAGCCTCTTCCACAATTTCTTCTACATTTTTCTTTCACAGCACGCACATAAGGTATCTCAAACTAGTTTTGTTCTACCTGATGCAGGAAAATATCACAGTACCTCTGCTGCTGCTGTACAGTGACAACTGTTTGGTAAGTGCTTATCTTTTGTATAAAGGACACTATATAACAGGTGTTCAGCCATAATGTATTTATTATGCTGTTGAACTCTATATATAGTGTCAATAATGTACAGTGATTAAGTTATTAAAGAGTAATAGTGAAGCTCGTGTAGATACTAGGGGAACTTGCCTTTGAAGCATACAGTTCTTATAATTTCCTTACAACCAACCTTACCCATGTTCTCATTTTCAAAAGAAGGTGTCCTGGTTTCAGCTGGGATAGAGTTAATTTTCTTCCTAGTAGCTGGCATAGTGCTGTGTTTTGGATTTAGGATGGGAATACTGTTGATAACACACTGATGCTTTAGTCGCTAAGTAGCGCTTACACTAAGTCAAGGACTTTTCAGCTTCTCACGCTCTACCGACTGAGAAGGCTGGGGGTGCACAAGAAGCTGGGAGGGGGCACAGCCGGGACAGTGGACCCAAAGTGGCCAAAGGGCTATTCCGTACCATATGATATCATGCTCAGTATAGAAACGAGAGGAAAGCTGGCCAGGGGGCCACTGCTCGGGAACTGGCTGGGCATCGGTCGGTGGGTGGTGAGCAATTGCATTCTCCATCACTTATTTTGTATATTCTTTTATCATTGTTATCACTATTATGATTTTCCCTTCCTTTTCTGTCCTGTTAAACTGTCTTTATCTCAACCAACAAATCTGACTTCCCGCCCCCGCTTCTCTCCCCCATCCCACTGTGGGGGGGAGTGAGCGAATGGCTGTGTGGTGTTTAGCTGCCTGCTGGGTTAAACCATTGTAACAGTTTCTTGTTTCACTTTATTTCAAAAATGGGACTTCTGCTTTTCCAAGGCTGTAAGGTAGAACTTATTTCCAAAGGCAGTGCCAGGTATTAGCTGCAGCTGATACGCAGGCATTCCTTTGATTGTAAAACCCCTGCAGCACGGAGACACCTTAGGGGCACTCTGAAGACAATCAAGATTTGTTTAATGGCAAATGTGATTATTTTTCTGCTTCTTCAATACCTCGGGGATCTGAAGTTGGAGTAATTAGTCAGCTTCGCTAAGGGCATTTGTGTTTGTATCTCTGAAATGAATTACAGGAATTTTTTTTTCTTTCTTTCTCAGCTGAAGGTGAGATACTGCACCAAACAACAAATACAATGTGGCAAATGTTGATACATAGCAACATCGGTGCCGGTCCAAAATTTACACCATATGCAGAAACAGTACAATTTCATATTCCTCGAGCTAATGGAGAAACTCCTCTATCTGAAAGCAAGCCATACGCTAGCTTTTTGGACACCCAGCATGCTCATTAGAGACCTGTGATATCCACTTCTCAATCTGCACTCCACCTACACCCAACAGCAAGACCAGCGTGCTTTTACTTGCTACTTCAGTGTTTATACTTTTTGGTGTGTTAGCTGTTGCTTCTTACAGTGCTGAATCCGTAATGCTAGGCCCTGTTGTGGTAGTGGAAAATGTATTTATTTCTGTGATTGTGTTAAGTGGTATACAAAGAGGTGTTGCTTCTGAGAGCTCTTTTAGTCACAGATCCTTAAAAAACAAACCGGAAAGCTGTTAGTTTTAAACCTTTTTAAATAACAGTATTTCATCAAGTACCAAATGAGCCTCTGTTCAAAGGGGATATACGTGTTTTCATTCCAGAAAAACTCCGGTTAGTAAAGAGCACGTACACCACTGTGGAAGGTGCCATAGATCAACTTCATGGCTTTCTCGAGCAAAGGGAGGCAGCTGAGTACTAAAGGCCAGAGATCCAAAGTATTAACTATTTGCACTATGAGATTTTACTACTATGTAGCATTCCCCGATACTAAAGTTCTTTTCTTTGTGCTTTTCCATTCATCTTTGTTAAATGTAGTGATTGTAACAAAATACATATGACTTTCTTTTGATTATAAGCTCTAAAAATTATTATTTCTCTCCACAATGTCCCCAGCTTGTTCTTAACTCCTGTAACCACCAAGAAGGCTGGAAGCAGGATACGCGTTACACTTTTTGCCTTCTAATTTGTATCTTTTTTTCCATTTGCCCAATTATTTTAAGGTAACTTGTAGATACATCATATCTTTCAGATTTCTGCCCCTTCATCAATATTGGATGAAACTGCCCAATGTCCTTAAAAGATACTTGGGGCACCTAGAGTTACTTGAAGAAACAAGACTGGAAGTGCTCACATTTTTTCAGTATGATTTCGATTACAGCTGTTCTTCATCACTACAGCATGGTTCATCTTGAAAAGAGGATAGAGAGACCTAAAGAATTCAAAGGGAGTCATTAGTGTACTATAAATGGCAGTGGCAAAATTTGCCAGCTAATGGTAGCAATATGTATGTGGAAAGGAGAACGTACACGAAGTAATGTTCTACTTGAGGCACAGGAAATCAGGCTTGTGGTTTCCTATGAGTTTCTAAGGCTTTCTTTGAGAGCATCTCTAAGAATGACATATCCTCTGATAAAAAGGCCCTGGGCCAAAAGACCGAAGAACAGAGCTACTTCGTAAAATTCTGACGTTTGCTGACTGTTATTTTCTCCTTTAATACAGTTTTGCCACTGTCCTTTTCATTCATAGCGTGGGAGAGAGCCCTTTTACCTTTTTAGCCTCTAATCTTATTTCCAGGTTAAAGAGTACAGATTCTGCCTTAGTCAACTGACTGAGTTGGATGGAGTTATGCCAGGAAAAGACATGAGTAAGGTTTAAAATGCGTAGACTTAAAAATGAAGAACTATGCTTATTCATGTAAAACATCTAAATCCTCACGTAATTTGCAATATACTTTAAAGGGCTAAGGCAGATTTGTCTTTGTATATTACTGAGTACGAAATGCTGACAAGAAATTTACCTTCACCTGGTGGCCTCCTGCTTCTTTCTCTGGTTGTCTTCCTACAACATAATCCAGCCCACTGCAAGTGACAGTTTAATGTTGTTGCCTCTCAAGATTTTATTCCATCACTAACTTTGTTTTTAATGACAATAAAACACTTCAAAGTCCCATTTTCATTTACAAAATGTGTCTTTCTTAACTTTATTCTCAAATGTTAGGTAATATCCCATGTGCCTATCTCGCCCCAAAGCAAACCTGTGTAAAAAATTATCTAAGGGATGGAAGGCTCTTTATAATATCAACAAAAGAGGAAAGAGACATTAGTGTTGCCCATGAACTACTGAACTACTTACTGCAATGATTCCTGGCTGCAATCTCTGTTTCAAAGCATCTAAAGTGCTTTGATGAGTCCCTCTGGTGAGTCTGCTCTTCCTTCACCTCAGAGGATCCTGTTATCGCCCCCCCCCCCCCCCCCCGTAACAGCCTGAATGCTTGTGCGCATAAAATCAGCTCTCAGGGGCTCGTGCGTGGCTTTGCTTCAGGCTGAGGGCTGCCTATTTCCTACAGCGATAAGGCACCCGTGAGGTGGCGTGGGAAGTGTCTGACAGCTGTCCAGCCTGACGCCAGCTACGAGTCGTTTCTGGGGCGGGAGAGAGGGTCCAGCAGCGCACCTGCGGCGGCCAGAAGGGACGAAAGGGCAAGCACGGCCGAGGCGGCACCGGCTAGGCCCAGCTGCAAGATGGCGGCCCTCCAGCCCCGCCCTACCTCCGCCTGTCCCGGCCAAGATGGCGCCGGGGCCCCTCCCCTCGCCTAACGGCCTCTCCGCACGCGGCAGGCCGGGCGCGCGCCCAACCGCCAGCCCGGCCCCCGCGCCTGCGCGCTCGGTCCCGCCGGCGCCGTGCGGTCGCAGGCCCTGACGTCAGCAGTGAGCGCCGCCGCCCGCCGCCGTCCGCGGGGGTGGGAGCGCCTGCGCAGTGGGGGCGCGCTCGGTGCGGGAGGCTCGGAGGGGCTGGCGATGGCTCCGGCGAGGCGCCGCTCAGGTACCGCCGGCGGCGGAAGGGGCCCGGGCGGGGCGCGGAGGCTCCGGCGGCGCCTGGGGTGGGGAAGGCGGCGGACGCGAGCCCGCGCTCAGGCCCGCATTGTTGGCCGGGGGCGGCGGGAGGAGGGGCGGGCGGCGGCGGCCTCGCCGCGGCGGGGGGTGGGGAGGCGCCTGCTTCCCGCCGGGCCGGGAGGAAGGGCCGGCGCCCGCCGCCTCCCCTTTTCCTCTCTCCCGTGCCATGTTTTCCGCTCCTCGGCGGCGCGGCCCGGCTACGCGGCGGGTATTGGAGGCTGCGCGCGCAAAAAAAAAAAAAAAAAAAAGGGGGGGGGGTTTAGCGGTGCTGAGGGGGGTTAAAGTCGGTTTTTAAAACAATCGTTGCGGGGAAGGAGCGGGCGGTTCCCCCGGCGGGCGCGGGGAGAGGGATGGGGGGGGGGGTAGGGAAGTCGGGGGTTGGTGAGCGGCCCTGCCGTGCTCGCGTGGTGAACTTGCCCTTGTTCGGGGAGAGGGAGACGGAGCGGTGGCTGAAAGCGTGCGCTCCGCCTCTGCCGGCAGCGCTTCCCGGCGGCGGCCCTGTGAAAGAAATAATGATAATAATAAAGAATAAAAATCCGTAGGGTCACCTTTTCCTTAGTCTTCGTTGGAAACGTGCATAAATGTTTGTGTTTAAATAGCGTTAGTCCCATTGTTAAGAAGGGGAGGGTGGAGATCGTGCCTTAGGAGAAGATAATAACTCGTCCTGCAACTTTTTGTGTTTCCCGCTTTTGATGCGCGTTGCCCACCAGGTTTAGGGGTGTAAAGATAATCTTTCAACACTTCTTTTTCTTTTTTTTTCTTTTTTTTTTTTTTTTTGACCTAGAATTAAAATAGCTTGATGGTATATGTTTCAAAGATTGTAGCTGCGCTTTATTTTAATAGATTGCAGTTATAGAAGATAGACACCCAGGAGATTTTGCCTTTCGCCATGGCTCAGTTTGGAGGACAGAAGAATCCCCCTTGGGCTACTCAGTTTACAGCCACTGCAGTATCTCAGCCAGGTCAGTTTACATATCACTTAATGTTTGAACCCTGACATCTAGTAGACTTGGAGATTCCGTAGTTGGGTATGCAGTTAAGAGTGGCACCATGCTAACTAAGTTATTTAAATTCTATTTAAATGGTTTAAGTTGAGAGTTTTTCACACAATAGAGACATTAAAGATGGTTGCCTAATGCTAGCTGTTGCGTTGGGTTTTTCTTTAAGGGGTGATAAGTAAAATCCCAGGTGAATTTTTATTGATTCTCTTGGTCAGTAAACAAGATATTAAGTTACTTGTGTCCAAAGATGTGCAAATCAAATTACCTTTCATCAAATTGCATTGCTCTAGATTAAATAATAACAGCACTAATAAGGCATTACAGATTTTTTTAAGTGCTGCCTGAATTTGATTTCCCGGGCAGCCTAAATCAATGTTTACAAAGTATTTTACCTTTACTAATATGTTGGACAGACTTCACGTAGTGACTAGGTCTCTGAAATTTGCTGCTTGGATGGGGAGGGGGTATTTTTTTTTTTTTTTTTTAATGCCAGGTTAGAACTCAAGGATCCCTGTAGCCAAAAGTATCACCCTGATAATGATAGAGGGTTTCCTTTGGTTTAGCTAAGAAGCCTTATTTAATCACAGGCTAGTGTATTTAAAAACCTAGCTGGCTAGATTTTCATGTTTCACATTGTTTTGTAGCATAAAAGGTTTTGAGGCAAGAATGTGAAGCTTGCTACGTGGTGAATCTTCGTGCTTCCATTTCTAGTTCTGCCTTTTTCTCTTCTTGAATACAAAGTGTTGCCTAAATACTGTAGTTTCATTGTCTGATGTGAAAAGGCTTCAGCAAAGCTGTGGTACTTTGAGGATTCAGGATGTCAATATGTGAGCACAGGCAGTAACCTTGTTGAAGAGATATCTTTCTAAAGAGCGGTATTTTTTTTGCAGTTGTTCTTTGCATCTTGCCCTAGTCTGATATGAGGTTGAGTGACATACCTCCTTCGTCAGTGGTTTTACGTCTGGGAGCTTAGCAAAAGTTGGGAATGCCTGCCATTCTTTGCAGGTGCATGTCGGGCGGGGGGGGTTGAAGAACAAATCTTTCTCCTGACTCAGTTTTCTTTCCTGAAATGACTCCTCCATCTCCAGTTTTTACTTTGGGCACTGGTTCAATCTGAGGGCATATCATCAGGGAACAGCCACTGCCCCCCTCGCCATGTGTTTCATGATACTCGGTCCCAGTGTGCCTTTTCCTTTTCCTCCATGCCCATTCAGTCCCACTCTCTGCCTAGACTGTTGCTGAACCTAACCAGCTGCCTACAAACAGTTTTGCGCTGTTTCTCTGAGTAGCTCACGCTTCCCTGATCCAAATGGCACTACTCTCTTGTAAGAAATTGCTTAACGGCTGGAAAGGGTCGACATTGTGAACGTGGGAGAGACAGACTTTGCTTTTGGTTCTTGTGTGTGACTGGGTGATACCTTGGAGTGATCAAAGGATGACAGCATCTGGGCTGGAGTATTCTTAATATGTTGGCTGATGTGACAGCTGGTGTATCAAAAATAGAGGTGGAAGACTGAGGGTCAGCTCCATGTCCTGTTTCAGAGGGAAAGCTGCATAAAACCTGCTGAAGGGGAGGAGCTGGCAGCCATCTTAGACCTTGCTGAGCTAGGACCAGAAGGGGGCCCTGGAGAAGAGGTGGATGGAGCAAGGGCACGAGAAGCACACACCAACTTATCCATTTTCCTGTTCCTATGACTGCCTTTGGTTAGCCTACTTCTGAGCCTCCTTAAATTAAATGAAGTGCAAAATTTAATTGGGATAGGACTAGTCAGCATCAGTCGCTGTGAGAGTTTTTTCACCTGCTCAATGAGGACAGTATCTCCAGGGATTTTTAGCTGCTCATCTGATCCAGCAGCACTTGACTCAAACGTGGCAGCCATTAAAGACTAACATTTGGTTGCACTTTTACCTTCTTCCTGTGTTAGTTCCACCTTCCTTCATACTCCTAGTGTCCCTCTTCACACTGTAGTATCTTCTCTCCAGTATTACTTGAAGGCATTTAGTTCCTTGTGTCCTTCTGTGCAGCCCTTTCCTGTTCCTACTGCAATACACAATCACCATGCCTGTGTCCTCGTTCTTCCCTGTCTGTACTACTGAATCCCGTCGCCGGGACTCTGCTGCCCAGCTCGTGTTTTAGTACCCATGTACATACTTGTTCCCCTGCTTTTTTTATTGGCAATTTTGATTTATAACGATTTATAATACAGAGCACAGGAAACTTCTTTTGAAAAGTATGCAGCGCTCTTTGGGCCTGCTGAGAGCTGAAGAACAGTATTTACCGTTGAACTGCAGCTAAGTAGTCACCTTTCATGCACCTTTCAGCATGAAGCTATGATTGTTCAGCTAGGTTGCGTGCCTGATGAAGAGAGATGCTGTCAGTGCTCAGGCATGCTGACTAGCATGTACTGCTTCTCATCTGTGGCTGCGCTCAAGAAGTTGTGCAGATTGGCTTACCCTTGTGAAGCTCAATGTTCATAAACTGATTTAAAAGAACTACTTTTACCAAAGTCTTACATATTTTCAGAGGATTGGCAAAAGGTGTTATATATATTTATGCGTGCCAGTGGCTTTTATCCAAGTGTCAGGTTCCTTCTCCAAAGCATCAAGGTGCTTGGGTATGGGGGAAAGAGATCTTGATTTTTGTAACACAAGCAACATGATATATAGCTTTTTCCCTAAGCTGTTGTCGAAAGTGGTGACAGTGTTATAAACCCAGTTTGATAATTGCAAAATGGTCATTTCAGGGGTGGGTTTTTGTTTTTTTGTATTGCTGACTTGGATGCTGTCTTGGCCATCCCTGGTGAAGAAGTAACTATATGAGTTAAGGAATTATTAAGGTGTGACACTCTAAGGTAGCTGTAGAATGACATGCTGTGTAATGAAGGGTTTCTGGGATCCCTTTGGGATAGCTTACTAATTACTGTCTGTGGTATTAGAAGAGAGGCGGGTAATTCCAGATGCCAGCAAAGATCTGTGTGTGAAGAGAGACTCCTACTTGTAACACAGTGAAATTGTTTCTCTACTCCTTGTCTCATGGTTTTGTGCATCATGTGACTAAAACTACAATAAAGTCCCTGCTGTGCTGGTTAAGCATTGTTAAAGCATAAATTAAATCACGCCTACTACAGAAAATTAAATTTTAAAAAATTAAAAATTATAAAGTTCCTAGATAGCACAGATTGCTTTTTACAAGTACTCTTTATACTTTTAACTTGCATAACAATGTGCAAGTTCCTGACACTCCTGCAAAGGAGAATCCCCTCCTATTCTCTCAGCTATTCATTTTTTACAGGTCTTTGGTTTTGTATCGCAGTGCTTGGCATATGCTGTTTTCAGGGTTATGGGTTCTGCTTGCATAGTGAAGCCTGTTTTTATAGAACTGTAGTCAAGGGGAAGTCCTAGCTATGCTGTGTTCTGGCTGATTGGTGTCGTCGTCGTTGCTATATCAAGACTTCATTGCATTAGAGTGAAGAACAGTGCACCTGATGAAGGCAAAAGTGCCTGACGCTCAGTATCTTGTAGTTGCTGGTGGCCCCTATGAGGTGACTAAAGAAAAGTGTAAGAACGGGAGAAGCATGTAGTGGATCTCAGAACCACTAAGAACTAGTAGCTGATGCACAATGTGCTGGCTTGCTGTAAACGGATGTCCTGTGATAAATATGCTGAGCCTAGTTTCTATTGTGTGCCTGTTAAAAGGAATTTTTCTGGAGTAGGTTTTATGGCATTTGTATTGCAAGTGTGTTAAACTTGAAGAAACTTAAAAGCCCAAGGACTCAAACTCACAATTTCTGACAACTGTGAAAAGTGTCCAAAGCCCTGGATAGGGTACTCCCTTACTGTAATCCTAATAAATCTACATCACTTATCAAGGAGATACATGTAGCTACATATTTTAAAATATGACCTTAAAGGGTCTCTGGAATTTAGAAGCAGCAAGAGGGACTACTAAATACTGTCTTTGTGTTTGCTACAGCAGAAATTTCCGTTACCTAGAAAGATGCTTGAGCTGCAGCCTAGGACTCCGATTTCTGTCTGAGCCCTTTGAGATGGACGTGCCATGCAGTATTTGGTGGGAATGGAAGTTGGTTAGACTGCATTTGAAGGCAGGCATCTTCATCACTGTACTTAATGGAGATAATTACAAATCCTAAGAAGCTATTGTTTGTCATTGCAGATGCTTGTTGCTAGTAGTGATAATATGGCAGTCAGATGTCAGTTCCACAGTCGGTCTTCGATTCATTGTCTCTTGTTTTTCTGTGTGATTTTTCCTTTTTTTTTTTTTTTTCTTTTAAACTAGTAATGCAAACACAGTCACCTGTCTAATCGGAGCCTGTTTGACCAAGATGAGTACATAGATGAAAGGTAGTCAAATTAAACTCCTGGAATACTTTGGGGCAAATCCGTAGGAACAAGATACAGCTTTGAAAAACCTGTTACTACAGGTGTTATCCTTTGAGGGGATCTCAGCAGTCTTTTGTCTTTCCCCTTTGTTAGTAAGTTGATCTGCAGTGTTGTAGATTGCATGATACCCAGTTAATATTAAATGCTCATAAAGTGACAGTAGAGGTGGCAAATAAATCTTTTTTTTTTTTTTTTTTTTTTTCTCCTTTCCCTCAGTGGACAAAATGGGATAAGAGTCTTAGGGTGTGCTGGGAATTGTTTGAGATAATTATGGATTATGCTGGAAGGGAAATTGTCATAGTGGAAACTGAAGATCTGGTTTTGGGAGCAAGCATGTTAATATTTTTGTGGGTATCCTTGGTACAAAAAGTAAGAGAACTTGTGAAACTTGCTTGATGACGCTTCCCAGCTCCATTCCCCTGTGTTGGTACAACGTTAGAATAGAACATTAGACTGAATGACAATAGCTAGCGTAGTCAAACAGATTCAAAAGTAATAGCATGAAGTGAATTTCCGCACTAATAGGAATTTCTGCTTAGCATGTAGAAATAAGAGGAGAAAGATCAATGTGTTGGTTATTTGCCTTGAGTGAGCCAGCAAAGTAGTGCAGCCAAGAAAAGTGAAAGTTGTCCCAGGATGCAGCAGCAAAGCATTTTCATTAGATGTAAAGGTCTGTTTAAGGTGTGTTATGTGAGGCATTGGTGAGGTTCCAGATGACAGTGGTCCGGATGGTCAAAAATGCACGTTCAAATTGCAGCTGATGGGCAAGCAGGAGGGAAGAGGATCAAGAGAATGGAGGGCCTGTCACAGGAGAAGCCTCAGACTTGGCTTGCTTTGCTTCTAAAGAAACCCAAATGTTGGAATTTTCCAGGGAAAAATAATGTAATACTGGAAATACTGTAATTTTGCTGTACTATAGAATGCTTGATTTCACTATTAAAATAGTATTACTTTCTGGAACACTTATGTGACAATATTTGATACAGATCATAGTGATGGTGATTATGTTCACTGTTGCTTATATATTTCTTCCATGTTTCATTCCAAAATTGTACGATGGTCAGTGCCATCAACTTGTTTTCTGAAGATTGTACTCTGCTGGAAAGAACAGCATGGTAGAGAGGATTACCTTATTCAGATCTGTTGAGTTGGTTACAGCATTTTTGTGTGTTCTATGGTGGTGATCACCAGCTACAAGCAATCTTAACTGCATCCCTGGGTCAGGAATGACAGCTTCATTTTGGATCAGTAAGAACAGTGAGGAGCACAAACTCTGCCGGAAGAATACTGTAAATCTGTTCTTCATTTCATTGTGCCTCTTTATGGCTTTGGAAGAGAAAGGAACCCTATTCAACTTGAATGTTCTTCAGTTCTGAAGGTGGCTGGCTGACCTGTTTTTGCTGGCAATAAGTTTCCCTGTTGAGTTTCTCTTTGGTTTTATTTAAACATGTGGACTAGACTGATAGCTTGATGAAGTGATATTTGATCATGCAGCTGCAGATAACTTTTTAAAAAAAAAAAAAACCACAACTCCTGCCACAGAGGGAGCAGGTTTCCAGATATGTTTGCAGTCCTTCACTGAGATTTGCATTGTGGAGGGCTCTTTGTCTCTAAAAGTTCCGACCGTAAGGCTTAAGCATACCATGTTCAGAAGTATTGCATGCATAAGAAGCATAGCACATGGATAGCTGCTCCTCATGATTTGCTTCATCTTCTGCAGTGAATTAAAAGCTGATATGACAATAAAATAAACTCATACTTCCTTCTAGGCAGTTTGAGTCTGGGCAGCACAAACACTTTCTAGTAAGAGCTGGAGAGAGCTTGACTTTGGTCCCTTTATATGTGGGGACCGATTAAACTCCTTGTTGTTTTAAGGCTGTTCCTTCTCTACCAGCCCCCACATCTACAAAATCCAGCTCACTCGGGGACAAAGACAGTACTGAGTGAAGCGAAGCCTTGTGCATTTTCAGAGGAGACGTTCTATAAGCCTCCGTTTCATAGCTGCTATAAGAGTAAAGATTTCTCTTGCCCTCAGATAGAATGAAATGTAGTAATTGATTTACAGAACAGAGCAACAATCTCATCCAAAACCTGAAATACATTCAAGAAAGAGTACAGTGTGTGTGTTGGGGGTGGGCGCAGATGGGGATGACAGCTACTAGAGCTATAAAATCATGAGCAACTTGAGAGAAGGAAATTAAGCGGTCTCTGTGCCTCTGCTGTGGTGTACTATTTGTAAATGAACTTAGAAGAGAAGCTAGTGAGGTGTGATCCTTTATCTTGAATTTTGTAGTTGGATTTATCTACTTCACGAGCTTGAGTCAGGGGTGAAGCATCACGTACTGCGTCTAGTACAACTGTCAGAAACCTCAGCTGTTTAAAGTTGCTCTTAGTGCTTATTGTGTGTTTTCTCTTTTCAGCTGCTCTTGGTGTACAGCAGCCATCGCTGCTTGGAGCCTCTCCTACAATATACACCCAGCAGACGGCATTGGCAGCAGCAGGCCTAACTACACAAACACCAACGAACTATCAGCTAACTCAGACAGCTGCTTTACAGCAGCAAGCTGCAGCTGCAGCAGCTGCGTTACAGCAGGTAAAGAAAAAGGAGCATTTGTTGTTGACTGTATGAACTTTAACAATATAAACCAGTGGCTTTGTAAAGCTAAAGTATCCAGGAGAAAAGCAGAATGGGAAATGGTGAACATTGCAGTATAAACCTGTATAAAAAACAATGGGGTTTTAGGTCTACAGCTATCAATAGTTGTATTAATCTGTGAAGGTGGGAATTTTGGCTATGGCGGTGCTGACTTTAGCTATGGCGGTGCTGACTTTAGCTATGGCGGTGCTGACTTTAGCTATGGCATGCCTTTTGTGATGAGGAGTTCTGCTGCCCCTAAATGGAGAATCTCAAGTTCCAAGTGTCTTCCATCACTATATGTATCCTTAATAGCATTTTGCATAATTTCATACTGTGCTCTAGATACTGTATGTGTCAGGTTTAACAAAAATTGCTGATTTTAGCTAGAAAGAGCACATCGGAGTCCGCTCTAAAAGCTAAGAATATTTGTTATGAAAGTAATATATGTTGATACTATTGCTTATGTTTTGTATTAGAATTGTTAAATGTGAATAGTTTCTGTCTAAAACTTGCTTAGCAGATAACTTGTATTTGGTATTATTGGGGTAATAATACTTCCTGTTTATGAGATATTTTGCTTTTATCTGTTTCAGCAATATTCACAACCTCAGCAGACTCTCTATAGTGTACAGCAACAGGTTTGTCTGATTCTTACTGTGTACATCACAAATAACTTTAAAAATAATGTTAGTTGTGTGTCTTGTAGGATTTGTCTCCAAAATCATCCTCGTATGGGAAGTTGTTAAAGAAACTAAGTAATATTTTTTTGTAGTGAAAGAGAGCTTGAAGTTCATAAACTTGGAGAGACGTATCCAGAATGGAAGCCTGCCTACCTTCACGCAAAAAGGAAATTTAAAAATCTATGCTATTCCATGTGCACACGATTCCTGCTAAACTTTGGTCTAAACAGGGCCGTGTATTTTAACTGCTGGAAAGATGCTGTCCAAAAAAAGTTCCCTTTTACATTTTTTTATGGTCTTTGAACTTAACAGGATTTTGAAAAAGAATAAAAGGACACGGAAATTACAGGCCTAAGCTTCTCCAGCTGCCAAAACTTTTTTTGGTATTGCTATTAACTTTCAGTTACAAAAAACCCAGCATTTCTGCTTACTGAATAAACCTGGATTATACAATCTTAAAATTAACCACATGAGCACAATTCTATGCATATGCAAACTGCTGAAATGACCAAACCCCAGAGGACCATTAACTGACTCAGATTAAGCAAAAACTCTTACTTGTAAAGAGGAGGTAAAATTGTACAATTTCCTTAAGCATATAAAATTAATTTATAACTTTATTTATTTTAAGTTGCAGCAACCTCAGCAGACCCTTTTAACTCAGGTTAGTTTGGTTTTATTGTTTGGTCTTCATCCCCAAACACAGATAATGCAAGAGTGCAAATTTGTGACGTCTTGGGTAGTTTAATCTGTAAAATGAACTAACATGAATGGGCATTTTATTGGTACAGGTTTATTTTATCCAGATGTTAAAATATGCATAGCCTTGGTTTCAAAAATTAACGGCAAACATGTTTCCTTAATCTTGAAGGGAATATGTGTGTTGATTACATTATAATTTTTTTTGGCTTGAACTTCAAGTGTTCAGTTGTTTTGCAGTAAGTAACAAACTGGGAAAATCTTTCTTTCTCTCCTTTTAGAAGGAATTTAACTTTCTGTGTTAACAGCATTGCAGTATGTGTATAGAGAGGTTTAAAAAGAATCCTGCTGAGCTTGACAGGTTTAAAACATGCAACCATTTAACACACTGTAAGTTGCTCTAGTTCCGTTTTCACTTAACCTTTTAAACGTGCTTTAAAAAAAAGGTAAAAATAGGTTACTTAATTTCATATCTTACTGTCTTCTGCTTTTGCAAGAAGGCAAGCACGTGAATTGTTGAGTTAAGGAAGGGTTCCTGTTAGCCTCAACCTTTACTGACTTCCAACACTACAGCTGGGATATAAATGGAGAATAATCTCTTAAGTGTGTATTCCTAGCAAAGTTAGGAACTTATCTCCTCTTCAGGCCCACTGTATGGGTTACCTGTAAACAATAGTGCAGTCTTTATTTTTTTTCTAGGCAATGTGTGTATTTTGGGGAAGTTGACTTTTTTAAAAGAAAAGGATAAACAAAGCCAGTCTTCATTCAAAGTAGAAAAAAATTCTAAAAAATTAAAAAAAAACAAAAAACAACACCCCAACTTCCACATTCTGAAAATCTCTATTCAGAATAATTGCTTTAGAGACGTTTTAAACTCCTGTCTACATGGGTAAAGGAACTGTTCCTTGTAGATATGTCAGCTGGTTATAAGATTTATAGTTTGCTTTATTTTGCTTGCAGCCAGCTGTTGCGCTACCTACCAGTCTTAGCCTGTCTACTCCTCAACCGGCAGCCCAGATAACTGTTTCTTATCCAGCACCCCGGTCAAGTCAACAGCAAACCCAGCCACAAAAGCAGCGTGTCTTCACTGGGGTAGTTACTAAACTACATGATACATTTGGTTTTGTGGACGAAGATGTCTTTTTTCAGCTTAGGTAAGATGTAAATACTTGCCTGCAGATGTACTCCGTGATATGTTCCCTAAATAAAAGGTTTAGATTATTGCATTCTAATTCTGTGACTCCATTGGTAGTGCCTGCAGTTAGTATGGTTTTTTTCTGTCAACACTGGAAGTCAGATGGTGAGATAAGTTTAACAGACAGCAGATGTGAGTTCCTTTATGTGAATTTTTGAGTTTTCTTAATGCAAAACCCAAAGCTGGGAGACTCGGAAGGTATTAAGCTCCTCATAATATGAAATTGCAGAATTTGTGGGTGATTAAATGCATATAACTTGCTGTCTGCCTATCTTTACTCAGTACTCTTTAGGGAACTTCTGCTTTTGGGCCAAAGACAGGAATTAAATTCCTGTGCATACTCAGAACTGAAGCAGATAGTACTTTCGCTGAATTTTGGGGTGGATGCTATTCCTATAAGCTTTTTTAATGAACTTTATCTACTTTCTCTCCACTTTAAATGTAACTTGCAAATGTAAAACTAGCTAAATAAGACTCTCACAATACATTTTCTGCAATGTTTGCAGTGCGGTTAAAGGAAAGACACCTCAGGTGGGTGACAGAGTTTTGGTAGAAGCTACTTACAATCCTAATATGCCATTCAAATGGAATGCACAAAGGATCCAGACACTTCCAAATCAGGTACATGGGGTTACCCAGTGTAACTTGTACTGACTGCTTCTCGTTCAAGCTCACTCACAACTCATTTTCTCTTCTGCTGTTAGAACCAGACGCAAGCTCAGCCATTACTGAAGACACCTCCGGCAGTTCTTCAGCCCATTGCACAGCAGACTGCATTCAGTGTTCAGGCACAGCCGCAGCCACAGTCCTTGTTGCAGGCACAGATATCAGCAGCTTCAATCACACCTTTGCTTCAGACACAGCCTCAGCCATTACTGCAGCAGCCGCAGCAGAAAGGTGCTCCTTCAGTGCACAAAATTTGTTGTAGTCCTTCTGGTGCTTAGTGCGTGAATATTATTTTTTTGTTAGAAGACTGAAGTAATAGTTGAAATAGTACAGAAAGGACCCTATAGAATTTTCAGTTTGAATATGCATCTTCCTGCACCTATATGCAGGGCACGTTGCCTGCAGTAGCTCAAGAATCACCTGGTTAGTGAAATCCCCGTGGACTTAGGTTCATATTAAGATTTCATAATCTGAAATCAAATTCAGTGTAGCTTTTGTTCTGACACTTTCACAGACAAGTTGGGGAGTTGAAATTATTAATGGCAGTCATCATCTTCAGCATTTTCAGGAGCGTTCAACAAGATCAGGTTTCACACAGTTGTATTGTTAAAACTATTATTTCTATATTTGTGTTTTATTTATTTCAGTTAGCCAAGTTGGCATTTGGGAGAAGAAACACTGCCATGAACATGGCAAATCTAAAACAAAGGTTGTTGTGGGGTCACTTGAACTTTGAGTGGCTGAAGAGTCAGTAACAGGGTTGATAATAAGATAAAATTAAGACTTGTCTTACCCACAGTAAAAGCAAGGGGAGAAGATCTTAAGCTATCACCTAAGCAGAACCGTTTTGGATAAATGCTTAATACGATGTAATTAGTCCTAGTTGTTCATTGGTGTTGGTAATGTTTGCTCCATTTACAATCAGTTGGTTAAATGTCTTAAGACAGTAAAAGTATATGCTGGGGGATTGCTGCAGCAGTATAATAAATTGATTTAAGAATAATTTTTCAGGAAGCTAATTGTTTTTACCTATGAATAGTCTCAAAAATAAGTTTTAGGTTTTCTTTAGTTCAATGAATAGGTAGTATATCTATCTTAAAACAAATTACTTTTCCAAGAAAAGGCTTAGCTATTTACTATGATAGCTTCTATGTGCTTAGATTATATTAGCTTCCATCTCAAGGAGATGCTTTTAAACCAGCTTCAGTTTCAGTTGGGATGGGTGTTATTAGTATTTATTTGACTCTGGAGTTAGTTTAGAAGATGTACACAAGTGAAACAACTGTAAAGCAGCAATGTTTGTAAAGTGTAGATAGTTGCCCCCTATTATGTATTGATCTTGTAAATTTTTGTTTCAGGTGGTTTGTTACAGCCCCCTGTTCGTCTAGTTTCACAGCCTCAGCCAGCTCGAAGATTAGACCCACCATCCAGATTTTCTGGGAGGAATGACAGAGGAGGAGACGCTATGCCAAACCGAAAAGATGACAGGAGGTATGTTGTAGAAGACTAGACTATAATCAAAGCATTCTGTAAAGACCTGTCTTCAAACAGAGCTGAGCTTCTTGCTCCAGAGGGAATCAGTGATATGCACAAATGGCTTTACTGTTAGATATTAGTGACGAGTTCTTGTCTGTCTGAAATGAAAGAATTGCGTAATCAGTCTCTCTTTACAAGAGACAGTGTACTGAAACAAACTATGAGGAACTTCTCCTCTCCTTTTTGTGAGTCATCTCTGACAGGTCTAGCTTCTGTTGTGCTAGAAACCATTTTGTGTTACCAGCACGCAAAAATATTTGTATCTTGTATGCATTTTTTAAGTCGTGAAAGAGAACGAGAGAGACGTAGGTCCCGAGAAAGATCACCCCAGAGAAAACGCTCCAGAGAGAGATCACCTAGACGAGAGAGGGAGAGGTCACCTCGAAGACCGCGACGTGTTGTTCCTCGTTACACGGTTCAGTTTTCCAAGTTTTCATTGGACTGGTATGTTCATAGTGCCAGATGTTTACCTACATCTCACTTCAATTGTGGGCACAGATTACTGCGTGTACTGAGTGTTAAATGATGATTTTAAAGAAAAATCAAATATGTAATGGCTGAGAACCTTGTATGATAAACTTATTCTAGGTTCTTTGTTATTTTTGAATGCTACTGCAAAATACCTTTATAACCCTGTTTAATAAATATTCCCTAATATACAGACACGTTAATAGGAAGAGTGTTTAGTAGTTACTTGTTTTTAAACTTCAATCCATGACACTCTAACTTAAATATATTGCTCTTTAAATTTTATATATATAGTATTAAATATACAATGGTTGTATTTCCAATTAATATACTTCTTAATTATGTGCTTTATTAATGATTCTTTTGTTGCTGTATCTTTCAAATAATGTTGTTTATTTCAGCCGTAGCTGTGATATGATGGAGCTGAGGAGGCGTTACCAGAACTTGTATATCCCAAGCGATTTCTTTGATGCTCAGTTTACATGGGTGGATGCTTTTCCTATGTCTAGACCATTTCAGCTGGGAAACTACTGTAATTTCTACGTAATGCATAGAGAAGTAGATCCTATAGATAAAAATGCTGCTGTCCTTGATCCACCCGATGCTGATCATCTATACAGTGCAAAGGTTTGTATGGGTTTCCAGTATTACGACTATTCATTAGAAATTTTTTTTACCAATAGGGTGAAAAAGTGAGTATAACTGAACTGAAAATATTCTACAGCCATTTGAGCAAAATACAGCATTTTAAACTTTTCAGTAAAGACCTAGTATGTAGAGTGTGAAGAATCATGGCTGAAATTCAGTTTGTTTTTCTGTTACTAGAGCTGTCCTAAATCTTGTTTTTACTTAGGTCTCTTCCAATCTCTGCACCCAGTTGCACTGATGTGATTATAGGAAAGTCAGCTCCTGCAAGATCTCTGAATGTATTTCTTAGGCAATTTATTCTAAATAGTTAATGGAGCACACCTTTTTTCCCTCTTTCAAGGGTTCTTTCTGTGCAGTTTGTGGTCTTCTGTAGTGATATTTCCTTCTTTCAGATTAATCTCAATATTTATTATTTTGTTGAAAGTAGATAGAGCATATTGGGATTAGTTGAATGTCAAAAACCACTGCAGCAAGGGCTATAATAATGTGTAAAAGACCTCAGTGTCAAAACGTCTTCTTAAAACCTGTTCCATTTGAAAGCACTTTCATTAAAATAGGTCTAAGATTTCTAGGTCAATCTGTTTTAGAAGTATTTCATGTTGAAGATGCTTTTAGAAACAAAACTGCCTTTAACCCCTGTGTTTCTGAAAGACTTTACTTGCCTTCTGTGTATAAAAACTTTGAAGTCTTGGCTGAAATATCAGACATACTGTTTTTTTTCAGTCTGTTGATGCAAAGCAAGAGCTTTCTTTCAGAAGGTTAAGTTTCAAAATATATTCAGTAACTGAGGAATAGCATCCTGTTTCATAATATTAACCTGTTCAGGATATAAAGCAATCTTGTTAGATTTCACTGGGCTAATGGGATGCCACGAGGATGCAGATGAATGTGTTGATCAGTTCTCTTGTGATTGTGACAAAATAGGAGTCAGTTACTGAAACCAGAAATGTACTCAGTGTGCTTCTTGGTATAGGGTATTTGGCATATAGTGATAACACGTGAAGCATGTTGCTTTTATATGCTTTCAGTTTAGTTTTTTCTAATAAGATCACACATTACGTCCATATGGAAAGGAGGGAAATTGGCAGACATTTTAACACTGAGTTCTACAATTTTTTTTACCTTTACTTGTTCTGATTTTTTATGACATTAAGGAAAAAGTAGTGGTATGTGTGTGTTTGCAAGTTGTGGTCATTGTTTACCAGTCATGGTGGGAGACCTTGACAAGACTGATCTGGCTTACACAACAGGTGATGTTGATGGCTAGTCCTAGTATGGAGGATCTCTATCACAAGTCATGTGCTCTGGCTGAAGATCCCCAAGAACTTCGTGATGGATTTCAGCATCCTGCTAGACTTGTAAAGGTAAATATGCTTCAATGCCAGACACTTTTGGCAATAAAGGTTGGTTATAGAGCTTTAAAATATTTGTTGATAAGGAAGGAGTTTGTAGGCAGCTAAATAATGGCTTCATTTTTCCTCTGGAGAGACCTAGTTTATATGTCAATTCTTTTTCCAGTGTATAGGAGCTCCATCTTCACTGCTTTTTTATTTACTGCATTGTTCAACTCAGTTAAACAAAAGATATTTGGAGAAACCTGTATTAATTATATAATAATTACCTTTGTTAGCCTTCTTTGACAAGCACTTAGACTTTTTTTTAAGGGCTCAACTGTGAAGAGAATACAAATGAAGCAACAGTTAAGTAACCATTGTATTAAGTGAAATTTAACTATTGTTAAACTGAACAACCTGTAAGTGCTGTGGTGTTTCAGGACAACACAGACTTGTTTTTGATTAAAGTCCATTGTCTTAAAGCAAATGGGAGTACCTGAATTTATAGATATAATGCTCTTGCGGTCTTATCTTTTGTAGCTTTGCTTTATCACTTTTAAGCAGGAATGTCTATAAATGTGTATCGGAATTAAGACACCATTTAAATTAGTATCTGTTTTTCTTTTGTGTTAGAAAGCTTTTAATTACAAAGGAACAAGCCTATACCAATAAAGCAACTTGATGGAAAGTCTTGCAAACAAGAATGAGTAATGATGTTTTAAACCTATTCCATTTCTGAAATACTCTGTGGAAAAAAATAACTGAACTCTTTCTTGACTGACTTTCATTTTCAGATTTCAAAATGATGTGACAGTTTACTCACGGATTTCAGTGTGTGTGCTATGAAATATTCTTTGTGCTTTGGGAAAAATGACTCTTTACCCCTAGCTGGGGAACATTCAGAAGACTCTTTTTGTCTAGTTTTTAGTGGGTATGAAAGGCAAAGATGAAGCTA
Source organism: Nipponia nippon (assembly GCF_047370975.1). NCBI lineage: Eukaryota > Metazoa > Chordata > Aves > Pelecaniformes > Threskiornithidae > Nipponia > Nipponia nippon. Next base: position 90,429,000 of record NW_028262347.1, on the reverse strand, counting down.
TGGCTATTGGAGGACACTGGTCCCCATCACTGGATGGACCTGATCCAGAAAAGGACCCTTCCGTGCTGATAAAGACGGCTATTCGTTGTTGCAAGGCTCTTACAGGGATTGACTTAAGTGTGTGCACACAATGGTAAGTACTGTACTGCAAAACAAAGTATGCTGTAGAAATACTTGTCTGTTACCAGAAGTTTAAAAAAAAAAAAAAAAATATGGAAAAACCTCTTTTTCTTTGTCGGCTGCTCTTGGTAGTGCAGGTAAACTACTCAAAGGATGTTCTGTTTTGTAATAAGCTTGATTGGTGCCAACTGTGCTGAATACTGCATTAAGAACTAATTAAAAATTCTGGATTTATTTTGACATGTTATGCTGTAATTTTTTTAATGAATGTGCGTTGAAAATACTTTTCATTTTGTGCATAGCTGGAGAAGATCGTCAAGAGAACTTCATTTCATTGTTCTTTTGTTATAAATAAATAGCTGTTCGTTATATAGCCATATTTTCTCTTGATAAGTTTTTGTCCTGTGTTAACACTCATTGCGGTTTTACTAATACCAGGAAGGTCAATTGTATGCTAAATTTGACGTGCTTCAACAACTTTTATTTGCGCATCAAACCTATGTGTGCTAAACAACAAGTTACAGAAAAAAGAATTTTGTTGGGTTTCCTCCTTTTCAATTGTGATACTTTTCTACAAATGTGCCAAAAGAGAAAATATGGCTTTCATAATTTTTTTCTTTAGATAAACTTCAAGGTCTTGCAGCAAAGTTTCTTTACTTGATGTGCTACAAGTGATCTAGGCTCTTTAAAATGTATTGTAGAATTTTTTTTCCAACATGCTTCTTCCCTTGCAACAGGTACCGTTTTGCAGAGATTCGCTACCATCGCCCTGAGGAGACCCACAAGGGGCGTACAGTTCCAGCTCATGTGGAGACAGTGGTTTTATTTTTCCCGGATGTTTGGCATTGCCTTCCCACCCGCTCAGAGTGGGAAACCCTCTCCCGAGGATACAAGCAGCAGCTGGTCGAGAAGCTTCAGGGTGAACGCAAGGAGGCTGATGGAGAACAGGCACTGAACGCTAATCCCTTTTTCTATTTCTGCTTCTCACAGGCACAGGAACACAGGCACAAAATGCACACCACATACTACACAACATACATACATAGGAGGAACATAACTGGTAACAATGACTGGTAAACCAGCTTTCAGCAGTGTAGTGAATGTTGGTTTTTATTTTTATTTCAGCTAGTTCACTAACTTTAAATGTGTATGCTGATATCACAAACGGAATTAAATTGTGCTTATGATGCGCAGAAAATTTTTATCATAGACGTAGTTGCTGGAATCTGGGACCAGTTGTTGAGTGAGATGCAGTTTATGAATAGCTGTCTTTAAACATTTTGCCATTTTCTAAAATTTCTAAATTCTCTCTTGTGGCCAGTTCTAATTGTGATATTTGAAATCGAACAAACACTAGTCTGAAACATCTGAATTTCAGGCCATGTGGCTGATCAACAACTTGGAATAAGGGAAGGTCTGACTGAACAAAGAGTAATTTTGGGGATTTAAAATCTGGGGGAAGATCACACACTGTGTGGTTAATGGAGACCAGCAGTGTCTGTGTAACCCCGATATTCTTTGTGGTGTTGCTTATCACCCTTTTGTGTTCCACAGATCTGGCTTGTATTGGCTGAGTGGCACTGTGATCATTTATAAAGTGGTAGAATGTGTGTGTGAACTTGTCTAAATAATAACTTTAGGAGAAGACTATCTGAAACAGTTGTGACCTTGCACAGATCAGCAACAGAATTTAAAAAATAACTGAAATGGTTTCAAGCTTTCTGAATGATAATTTCTAAATTTTATTTGTCAGGACGAAGAGGAAAAGGATGATGGGGAAGCTAAAGAGATCTCTACACCTACGCACTGGTCTAAACTGGATCCAAAAACAATGAAGGTAACTAGCACTTTTCTTAAAATTGGATTCCATGGTACATTTTAATTTTTAAGGCACAACCTGAAATATGGCTATATATTCCCTTAACTGACCAAAAAACTTCAGTAGTGTTTTATCTTCCTTGCTGATTTATAGGTATTAGATGTGATATCATAGTATGTAAGTATGACTCCTGATTTTAATAAGCGAAGACAGCTAATTGAAACTATTCTGAACTTTTGAACTTTGTACAATTAAAGGGTATCACATATGATACATTTAACTGGAAAATGAAGGTTCTGCAGTAATCTGATTTTATCTACTTGTATTAAAAATGTGGGATCTAAAATACTTAAATGTTAGTTTAAAAAGGCAATAATTATACCAAAATGTATGTCAGGAGACATAATAAAAAGTTTCCGCGAAAGGAATAATAGTAATAAACTCTTCTACTGTAGTAAAATCCTTTCCCTGCCCCTGTGAAAAGTTCCTCAGAAAGGGATTCTTTGAGGAGAACACAACTTTAAATGTAATATGTTTTATATATCAGTAAATATTAGTGTTTTTCAGTACAGATTTAAAAAATACAGATGACTTTTCAGTGCTCTTACTTAATTTTTACTTCACCTTTTCTGCTAATCAAATGTTCTGCAATGTCACTGGTTGATACCACTTACAGAGCTTTTATTTACCAGGTAAATGACCTTCGCAAAGAATTAGAAAGTCGAACCCTTAGCTCTAAAGGACTGAAATCTCAGTTGATAGCTCGACTGACAAAGCAGCTGAAAGTAGAGGAACAAAAAGAAGAGCAAAAGGAGCTAGAGAAGTCTGAGAAAGAAGAGGAAGAGGAGGAGGATAGGAAATCTGAAGATGACAAAGAGGTTAGGTTTTGGACATATTTGGTTTCAGTCTTATTAAATACACATAAATACATAAAATATCATATCTAAAATCTGTATAAATAAATATAAGTATAAAAAGTAGAGGAATATGCCTAGTTGTGTTGGGATTTTGTAGTTCTCGGATGACTGTACTGGGAGCTCTTGGTGTAACTTGAGCTGCTGAATTGGAGTGAAATCTTGGCAAGTTTGCATTTCTTTATATCAGCAAAGTCAGCTGAAATGTGCAAGTGCACTAAGGGTGTGTGAATTAATGTCAGACCTTAAATGTAAGGAAAAAGAAATCCCAAACTCCTGAGAAAAACTGTGCTTGAGAACAGGTGAACACACTTAACAAGATCTTAACTTCTTAAACCTATGTGGAAAGTAGCTGTTCAGTTGTATTGGCTTTTAGTGGCATACAGGCCTTAGGGAATTATTGTGGAAATGGGAGGAGGGCAGGTTCCAGTCTGTAGAAGGTTATAGTGTCTCAAACAGTCCAGTTTCTTCACATGGCTAATGGTTTGCTTAGGTTTGTTTTCCCTTGTTATGAAGCTTTAATTTTTGCTTTTGGATAAACTTCCTGTGTATTGCAGTTTCTCAGTTTTGCAGTTGGTGTTTCAGTACTACTTAGTCTGTTTTGCTATTTCACAAGGATAAACAAGATCTGTGCAATAAGGCCAAAGCAAAGCTCAACCACAGAAAAGGAGCATAAATGTCTGGACAATGTATTGTGTGTTAGTTGCTTTTAAACCTGCCTTTTTGTGTATTACCTGCTAACCAAGATGGAATGATTTGAAATTTTCTATAAACCTTGTTGAGGGAGAAAAGGCCATGTACTTGCTAATTCTGTCAGCTGCTGCCTTCTCCCACAGCTTGGATGGGCTTCTGCTATCTTGGGGTTTCTTGCCACAGCTTTCTTTAAGATTAGGGGAGGGAGCTTTGATTGTGCTTGCTTTTTTAAAAAGCACAAGCTCTGCCATGACTTTTTTCCATACTCATAAGCCTTTAATATGTCTCTCTTGGCAATCAGTAAGCTGCTTGGTATTTTCCCTTTTTTAACCTTTTGTTTGATTTGCATCAGTTGTATCTATAGAGCTTGAATTTCCCATAACGAAAAGAGCTGAGGAAATTGTCATCTGCTAAGTGTTAAAGCTGTGTTGGATATCTTTGAGAAGATGATGCATGAAGCCTTTACTCTTCCTGTGTAAGGAATAAGAGAACTTGCTGTACTGTACAGCTCTAAAAACACCCCTAAATAAACAATAGACCCCTCAGGAGCATCGACTCCTTTGCTAGCTTGCATACCATTTTTTGAAGTGAACTAGCTTGAGTCCTTCCGATGTCAAATCAACATGCTGTGGTTAGCACCATAAGATAGTTGGAAGGTGCTCGTTGCTCTGCGGGCTAAACAACACTGCATGTCCTTCTTTGTGTTGCTCAAGTTTCCGGTTGTCTTAGGTGAGTGTTGGCAATGGACACAGTATGCATTCTGGAAATTCTAGTCTGTGACTTTGTCTTCTGTGTTGCATTCCGCAGCTTAGGCTTTCCTTCACTTTCTTTAAAGAAGTGAGTCCTAAAAACTAATATAGAGGCTGAAACTTCAGCTTTGGAATATGCCGTATATTATTTTTTTGTCTCTTTTTAGGAAGAGGAAAGAAAACGTCAAGAAGAAATGGAACGTCAGCGGCGGGAGAGACGATATATCTTGCCCGATGAACCAGCAATCATTGTACATCCTAACTGGGCAGCAAAGAGTGGGAAGTTTGACTGTAGCATTATGTCTCTTAGTGTTCTTCTGGACTATAGATTAGAAGATAATAAAGAACATTCCTTTGAGGTAATTTACCTATGCTACTTAGAGTTAGCCATTCTCGTTTCTTTTTAATTCTATGTGATAACTGCAGTATTCTTCAGTTGTAATCGTTTATGATAGCATGGCAAAATAAAACTTGTTTAAGTTAGTTTCTTTGTGCAATACCTAGAAAAAATTGTCCAGTCCATGGTTTACAATACCAGTATATTCACTCTATGATATCCAGAAGAAATGCACAGGTTTTCAGATATGGAACTGAGTTTATAATTTATACAGCTAGTCTAGGTCCTAAGCTACTGCAGTGCAGGAAAGAAGCATTTTTATAAAGTTGGTTAAGGTTTCTGTATTCAAAGTAGATATTAAGAAATCTGACACTACATAAAATTCTGACATGGTGAAAGTTGGTAAGATAGCACCTCATAGCTATTTAATCATAAGTGTACAGATTTTTAATATATATTTTAAAACTTTTTGTCAGTTCTGTTTTCATTCTCCTTTATGTGCAGGTATCGCTGTTTGCAGAACTCTTCAATGAAATGCTTCAGAGAGATTTTGGTGTCAGAATTTACAAAGCACTGATTTCTCTCCCAGAGAGGGAGGACAAAAAAGACAAAAAAAGCAAAAAAGATGAGAGAAAAGAAAAAAAAGAAGAAAAAGATGATGAAACAGATGATCCAAAACCTAAGAGGAGAAAATCTGGAGATGATAAAGACAAAAAAGAAGATAGAGATGAAAAGAAGGTCTGCAGCTAGTTCATATGAAGTACTATCCTGTCTGGATCAATATTAAACTGTTTCTATTTGAATTTTACTTTATTGCTTTCGAAAACTCAGGTCTTGTAATGTTAGTTAATTGATTTGACTCATTGATCTATTTAAATATGCTTCAATTGTATTCAGTAATTTAAAAATTTTACAGGTGTATTGGGGGTATTTTAACATTCAGCTATATCACATAGATTTGTATTTGTTTTTTTAAGTGACTAAATATAAACATAGGCAAATTTTGAATGAATGTTAGTGAGGTTTTTACTTTCCTGGTTTTTAGTTCTGACTGGATAAATTTTTAGGAACTTTTGTTACAGAGGGAAGATAAAAGGAAAGATGATTCTAAAGATGAAGAAGAAACTGAAGATGACAATAATCAAGAAGAATATGATCCAATGGAGGCAGAAGATGCTGAAGATGAGGATGAAGGTATCTTGAATTATGAATTTTGTGGCTTTTAGAAATTTTTTTATTGCCACTGAATATATTCTTTCAAACTGGAGAATGCACTGGAACTAGACAATTTAAAATTGTGCTATTAGACTAATTTTATTTTAGTAATTCTAACCAGATCTACTTAAAATGTAAGTGCCATTATGCTAGGCATTGTATGAACATAGTTAATATAAACGAGCTGCGGTACTCAAAGCAAGGCATGCATATAGAAGTGGTTTTATTTTTTTCAGAATGCAGACCACTCGCAACTCCCATTGAAGTCAGTAGGAGATGTGAGTATTCAGCACCTCTGAAAAACCAAGCCACTTTTAAGTGCCTAACTTCCTATTTCTCAGTTCTGAAATGTCATCCTGTTTTTATTAGGCCAGAATGTAGTGTGGGGTGCTCTTTACATGATGTTATGAGGAGTTGATTTCTGTTTGGGTGGAGCTGTGTTTACTGAAGAAACTGGGAAGGGGGCTGGGGAACTTTCTTGTCTCCAGGGAGTAGCAGTAGCCCTCTGTCCCTGCTCGGAGATTCAGAAAGGCGTAAGACATGGTGTATGCTTCTTGGTTTGTACTTCTTTGGGGTTTTTGTCCTTTTGTGGAGAGTTTTTGCTAGAGATGTGGGTTTGAACTGCTTAGATACTGCAGTCCCAGCATTTTCTAACCAGCATTTTCAGTTGTATTTTTGGCAGAGTACTGCACCAGCCTTAAAAAAATTGGTGCTAACCTGTGGTTTCCAAAATAACTCTTATTCGCTTATAATCTGGCTGTGAGAGTGCCCTGGGCTTGTCTGTTCTGTACAAGTGCTGCTACTTCCCATAATCTGTCCTTGTGCCATTCCCAGTCACAGTTGCTGAGAACAATCCAACATGCCGTGGAGGTGCAGGAGAAAGCTATTGGTTCTCAGAAACGTGTTGGCAAAATTAGACAAGTGTTGCGATACATAGTTTTTTCCAAAGTTTTTCTCACAAGAAAGGTGAGCTTAAAGCTGAACTTGGCACGTGATTCTCTGACCAAAGACTTGCACATAAGGTACAGAGCTGCATGCCATAATCCGTCCCTGCAGTTGTCATATTCCTCTTTCTCTCTTGATTTTAGATTTAGTTTTACTGTACTGTCTACCTTTAAACAAAAAACCTGTAGTTTGTAATTCACATCTAATAAGCGATGTGATCTGTAACTTTTTGGAGAATCCAAATCATTGGATCAGTAATATCGCACTCAGACATGAGTGTAAACACATGCTTTTAATGATATAGTTGATATGGGTTTTATGATGTAAAATATTATTTGAGAGTAAATAGTACTGATTTTGTCCTAACAGGAATAACCATAGCTGAATGCAGACTCTGCCAAGCCTCATTTAGGGAGAATTGTGGTAATTTTCTGCACACCGGTTAAATAGGTGGTGATGCTGGCGGAACTCATTTTGGCCTAGTTAGCGTTTGTTTCAGCTCTTCTATCCTGTGTGTGTGAAAGAAACGCAGAGGAAAAAAAAAATGACAAATGGCTTATGTTCAAATAAGACAAGAGAAAAATCAAAATTTAATAGGACTCACTTACATGCCATTTGTTTTTTTTTATTTTCAGGGAAATATATTAATTTCAGATATTTGGGGGTTTATGTGAACTTTTTCAATGAACATACGTATTTTGAGATAATGGTTATAGAATCATTTGCTGTGAATGTGCTGAATTTTCTTCCTGTTTTACAGACCGGGATGAAGAGGAAATGAACAAACGGGAGGACAGAAGAGAGGGAAACAGGCATTGTAAAGAGAGGTCGTCGAAAGATAAAGTAATTAACACCTTTCTTAACAACTACATATAACCTTGTTAGAGGTGTCCTAATTAGACCTTAACTTCATTTTTATTATAAGACCTATTTGCACTCCTTGATTCCTTCAGCACTTCTGGACTGAAACATTAAATGTATATAGAAGGTAGGGAACATGTGACAGCTTTGGGTAAGGTGCTTGCAACCTACTTTGACGTAGATTTTAGAGTTCATTGGGTGAAAGCTGTTGGAAGAACTTTCTTAGATGAGATACTGATCTGAAAGATGTGAGGACTAATGCTGTATGTGCACACAAGAGGCGGCAGATGTGATTATCCATTATTTTAAACTGCTGTATTCTTACATAAGAAAAGCAGAAGCTTAGCTTGATGGATAAACTGGCTTTTCAATTGGGAAGCTTGGAATCGTTATATGATGTTTTTACATCTCCCTGCAGGAAAATGGATGCTTTTCATGTCATGAGGCCAATAGCTTGCCTCCACAGTTCAGATTAAGGAACAGCATAAATTTGATTTGTTACACTTAAACTTCCTTTATAAATGCAAGAATAAAACAAGTTTCTGATACTCTATTTTTTTTCTTCAAGGAGAAATAGGAGATGTAGGAACAGGAATAATGGGAAAACAGAGTCTGCAGAACTACTGTAGCTGTGAGAGCTGGATGCTCATCCATTACATGTTTATGGGGATTTCACTTTGAAAACAGCTCTTCAGTAGAATATATGATTGGGAGGAGAAGGGATGTTTACTATTACTTGTTTAAATAGGTTAATGAATTTACAAATTTTCTTACATAGTAGCGTGAACAAAAGGAAAGTACGTCTATCAGATGTTACTCTCCATTGTGCTGTAATTGTTTAAATATTTGAAAGATTACTTGTCCTAAATAGTTTGCTTACATTATATTTGAGCTCAGTAGGTAAATGCTAGTTATATTAATCACTCGACTGAAAGTAATGATAAAATGAACAGAGGAAGACTTCTGTTAACCGAAAAGTTTACGTGTTTTTAGTAGGTGGTGGGAAAATTATATTTTAACTTCCTAATGATCCCATAATGAATTTTCTGTAGGAGAAAGACAAGACGCAGATGGTAACTCTTAATAGGGATCTTCTGATGGCTTTCGTTTATTTTGATCAAAGTCATTGTGGATATCTTCTGGAGAAGGACATGGAGGAGATACTGTACACTCTTGGACTACACCTGTCACGTGCTCAGGTTTTGTATAGTAATAGAAATCTCTTTGAAAATATTAAAGGAATGCTGTAACTGGCAGGAATATAGTTTAGCTTCTAAAGGCTGTTGCTTACATACTTGAACCCTGATTTTTATGTAGCCACTTCATATGTACAATAAATAGTTTAATATTTTGTAAATTGTCTTGGAATGAAAAGGGAAAGTTTGCAGCTCTTAATATGCCCATATTGTATACATAGCTTTTGTCTCAAAATGGTATCTTTTCCTGCCCCAGCTTGTTTTCATTTTAAGCCCCAGTATATTAAAGTTAAAAAAGCTGTGCAATTTGTCTAAGTTTTTTCCAAATTGTAACATTCTTGTTTAGGTAATACAATGTCTGTGTATTAAGTAACACCGTATTTCTTTCCATGGCTGTGTTTCAGGTCAAGAAGCTACTTAATAAAGTAGTGCTTAGAGAATCTTGCTTTTACAGAAGACTAACAGATACTTCTAAAGACGAAGAAAATCAAGAAGAGTCTGAAGAGCTACAGGAAGATATGTTAGGTGGTATTGTTTTGGTTTTTTTTAATGCCACAAACTTCCAGAGAATTGTTTCTGTGTGAATGATAATGAGAGTTCTGAGATACTTGCTTTCTTGCAGAACTAATTCAGGTCTGCAGGGACCCTGCCAGTTTGGAAAAGTAAATCTTGGGCAGTTCATAAATTACAGCATTTCTGGCTTACAACACATCTTGTTGCATCTATAGGATAAATCTTAGTATCTTGGAACAAGAAGGAGGACGGAGGTTAATGTTGAGTATTGATGAACAACATTTCTCATTCACAGCAGTTTTGCAGTCAGGAGGATCAGCCTGATTTTTTAGGACAAATTACTGCAGACAGGAGGCAGAGAAGAATGTAATGAAAGCACATGCTCCTTTGGCGGGGGGGGGAAGCGTGAAATTGGCATAAGGAGGGAGGAGAGAAATGTGAAGGATAGACCAGCAAACTTGAATCTATGTTTATTCTTTTAGGAATTTATTCTTCTAAGAAGTTTTTGAGGTTGGTCACTAGGACAGAGTGATTATTTCCTAATGCTGCTTAATCTAATACAGGAAACAGATTACTGTTACCATCGCCTACTATAAAGCAAGAATCAAAAGCCATAGAAGAAAATGTTGGCCTCATTGTGTACAATGGAGCTATGGTGGATGTTGGGAGCCTTTTACAGAAGCTGGAGAAGAGTGAAAGAGTGCGGGCAGAGATAGAACAAAAGCTTCAGTTACTAGAAGAAAAAACAGGTGGGACATTACTTGGAAGGTGGTGCTTACATGGATGCAAGATACTAAGACTTTTTAAGTAGATAAACCAATTTGAGTAGAATTTGTGATCTAAATTTCTTAGCTATTTGCTTACCATAAACTTACATTTTCTATTTCCCAAGCCCTTTGAACTTGCACACCAACTGTTGTTGAGTACCATTGTCACCATGCTGAAATGCTTTTATCTTTTTTTATTCAAGTTGAATGTAAGACTTCCAAATGTAGTCAGAATATTATCAAATGGTAATGCAATGCAGTTTTTATTATTCTTTAAAAATTAGTAGTTGTGGTGTTGGCATGTAAATGGAATATGAAGATGCAAAGTACACAGCATTGGAAGTGACTGACCTTTTTCTCCCCCCTCCCCCCAAGATGAGGATGAAAAGACCATACTGCAACTGGAGAATTCTAACAAAAGTCTATCTACGGAGCTTAAAGAAGTGAAGAAGGACCTTGGCCAACTGCAAGAAAATTTGAAGATCTCGGATGATAAAAATTTGCAATTTGAGGGTCAGCTGAATAAGACAATCAAAAATTTAGCTACCGTTATGGATGAAATACAGAGTGTTCTTAAACAGGTTAGAATTGTTTAATTCCATTTTTTTATTATTGTATGCAGACTTCCTGTAGACTAAATTATCAGAACAAAAACTTCAGCATAAAAAAATTTTCACGTGAATTCAGGGCAGTATTATCTTATAAGCTTGAAACACATGTTCTTGACTTAACTGTTTTTAAAAATGTATAAATATTAATGTACATCTCAAACCATCGTAATGTTTTCCTGTCCTGATCTTGTCCATCCTCAACAGTCCAAATCTGCTCTTCTGTTCAGTCCAAATCTGTTCTTCTGTTTGATCAGTTAGGTTCTGCCTTGAAAAATTACTCTTAAGTATTTCAATTTATGTGGGGGTATTTCAGTAAAATGAGTTTTAAGCAGACCACCTAATGTTCCAGAGCATGTCTATCCCTGTACAGAAAGATACTTGCATATTCCCTAGGAATGCTGTGGGGTGGGGGCCTGTTAAGTAAGGTTGAATAGAAGTAGGTTATGAAGGCTACTGAGTGGCAAACTGGTACTATGAGGGAGCCTTGCTTGTACTTCTGTCTACATTCGTTTAGAAAAGACAATAGAGCATATACAGAAGTTCTAAAAACGAACCCCCCCAGCCCCATACACACCCCCACCCCACCCCCACCCCTAGAAAACTTGACAAATGTTAGAACTTTTTTCCCCCCTTGTAGGATACAAGTGATGCATCATGTAAGTCACAGTAGCTTATTAAACTGGCAATACCTTGCAGCTGTCTGTCATCAGTGTCGTTATGCAAAAGTCTCAACAACCCCCAAACCTTTAGATTATAAAGTGGGGCTTCTGGGGATGTTTTTTGTGCTTCTCTTCAGAAGTGCTTAGGTCACACTTAGTTTCTGCCCCCTCTGTTTTTCAGGAAGATACTGGAAGTATGAATTGGTTATAAGTAAACAGACTAAGATACCAGTTCACATAGCATTTAAAGTTGACACCAAACAGTATCTTTGTCTCATGCTCCTTTACAGTTCACATGAGAAATACCGCTTCTAGAGTTCATGTTATCCTCTCCCTTTCTTTCTTTTAAAGGATATTGTGAAGAACGAAGATAAAGATCAGAAATCCAAAGAAAATGGAGCAAACGTATGATAAACCTGCTGCTGTTTAGAAGAATGGTGTTACATAATGTAATATAAATCATGATACCAGAATGTATGGGAAGTGATGCATGTTTGATTTTAGTAGTATAAATATCTTAGTTCCAAAAGATGTATAAAGTTTTATGAATGTGAGTGTCTGCTTCTGAAGATTGCTTGTAATTCTTAGCATTCAATTTGAGACACTCCTCGAGTGAAAATAATTTTGCATTGCAAAATGTTTTAGGATGAACTTTGTTATAGTTTTAACCCTAATAAAGTTCATCAACGTAATGAACAGTAGCAAGTATTTAATTACCAAATGTTTTTCATTAAAGTCTAGTGAAATCAAAATTTTTCATTATTTATAGAATTGCCATTTTTAGGTTTTTATTTTTATTTCGGTCTAATTAGTCTTTTTAAATTCAAATATAAATCACAAAATAGCATGCTGCTTAATTTTGCAAGTAAAGATTTTTTTTTTTAAAAAGCTTCTTGGATTTTTTTTTTACTTGTCACAACTTTCTTTTCCCTTCCAAATGTAACTTTCTTCCCCAAAGCTGCTTGTATTAAAGCCTCATAATATACAGTAGTTCAGATGAGTTAAGAAAGCAATAGAAACCTACCAAAATGCTGGTAGGGTTGTGAGATTTATATGAAAATACACAGGCCTGTTTTAAATGTATGTCATTTGTGTTCCTTTAATTGTTCATATCTTTGGATTAATATATATGCTCCTTTTTAATAACAAATGCAGTGTATTAAAATGTATGGTTGGATACCAGGCCAGTAGATGTCAGAATAATGCCTTACATGGAGAAAAAGCTACCATTGTAAGCCGCCTTTAATTAAATTTGGACTTCTTTCTTAATATGTGTAATTGCTTCAGAGACTGAAGTCCAACAGAAGAATGGATACACAAGTATCGATACTCCGTGTTACAATTACAAAGGAGCAGGGCACAACTTGGTTTGTTGAAAGTGGGTAAGATTGCCTTCCTTTGTGTTCACAAATTACTAGAGATCTAAACTTAAAAGTTAACGTGACATCGTTGTCAAAGGCAACTTATTCAAATAATGTAAAATATGAACAATTGTATTTTGGTGCAACTTCCAGGAAAATTAAGGGTTTTGAAGGTTGGGATAGAAGTGTTTTCTTATAGAAATGGTTAATTTTAGCAGACCTTTTCTTTTTTAGCCTAGATGTCCTAGGTAACTAAATACCTGTTAGGAGAGTCCAAGTGCCATAATATGTATGAATAACCTACATGGAAACTCATGTAGCTTTACTGAGATACACATTAAAATGCCTGAATTTATGTTCAAGAGAGTCTTAGCTGGTGCTTCTGTCACTTACCTTTCTTGGCTCTTTTGGAGCTAGACAAGTAGATATCTATCTTTTCAGTAAAATAACATGCATAAGCTTCCCCCTCATTCATCTCAGTTGAGTCACTGTATAATATCTTAACTGTTCACACTAAAGTAGGAACTACTATAGAAACACTAATTATTGCATATAAGTACACAGAAAGTGCATGCTTTATGAATTAAGAGATAACATCTCATTAGAATGATTGAATGAGGATGGTGATAAATTAATCTTATGAAAAGCGTTATCTGTGGTGTACAGATGGTGTTAAATTCTTTTGTAATCAAATTATATTTTTCACCTTTACCTTTGTACAAATTGTTGACAGCATGTTTCATTTTTGTTGAGCACTGTTTATTTAAATGGACTTTGAAAGGATTGCGTTTGAAATACTTTGTTCATGAATTTTCAGCAGTACATGTGAACATACAAGAAAAGAATTCTAGAATTCAAAGTAACATCTTTTTAGGCACACTGAAACATCTGTTGAAATATTTTGCTAGGGTGTTTTTACCTTAAACTGCTAAGCTGAAAGCAGTTGTCGCAAAAAGCAGGCCTCATCTTGTGTTTCAGTGAGTGGCCCTGTGAGGTAGTTGCTAGTGATACAGATTTTTACAGTATTTAAGGAAAAAAGTATTTGTTAGAATGAGTGTAATCTTTTGTATATTGCTTTGATGTAATAGTCTTTCAGATACGATGTACAGTCTGCATTTATGTTGGAAAGGAAGTTAAAAGGGTAAAGAATAAAGGAAAAAGAACAAGGAAAAGTTTTACAGCCTATACAGAGCTTGACCAGTCTTCTGAAGCACAACTAATCTGAGGAGGAACAGACACCTCTACAGACTGTTTAAGTCGCTTTATCAAACAGCACAAGGTTCTGTATATACACAGTGTCACGCTGGCTGTTGGCTAAAGCTTCTTGGTAATATTCCCAGAAATATAACTAATTCTTAAGAAAATGAAATACAGTATCAGTAATGGAGGTTTGGAGAAGCAATCTTCTATGAGTTTTAATTTATGAACGATGTTTTTGCATTTCATGTCCACACTTCCCACCTCATGGGCTTTCTACTTTTAAGTCTTTCATTAGGTATCAGTTGCTGGCGAAAGGCTGGTAAAAGTAAGCCTAAGCCATGTCTTAACTCTGATGCGTCAATGTCCAATTTGTTTGTAGTTTTAAAATCATCCTAGATGCTCTGTGGAAAGTAGTAAATCTCAGACTGACTTGTTCTGTAGAGAAGGCACTGCTACAGCAGGCCAGTAAATGGAATCTGATCTCAGATTATGCATTATTTCAGTTCCCTTTTTTATTTGTCTAGGATGGGGGAATTAATGAGTTAAACCCTTACAAAGTGATATGCAGACTAGTGGATGTCTGTGAATAAGGCTAGGAAGAAAGTTCCATGTGATACATCTGCATGCAAAATGGTCTAGAATAAAGTAGACTCTTGGGGCCCTTTTGCTTTGGTAATGAAAGGGCAGAAGTATATAGTTTCAGTGCTACATAGCAACAGTGGCAAATAGACCAATAGTGAATTTTTGCCAAAGTTTTCTGAAGTGTTGAGGATTGCATGCAGGATAATGGAGCTGCTTCCAGCACTGCTGCATGTTCTGCCATGATGAAGATACGTAATGTTGTTTTGACTCACCCAGTGCTTGATGCTTGTGCCTGTAGCGCCTGGGCGCTGCTGCAGAATCACTTCCCTGTTGTTGCTTAGTTTATCTGGTGTCCTCTGGCTCAGCCTGGGGTGCCCTGAAGCGTACAATGGAGAAACTGGAATTCTCTGCTGCCCCTGGGTTTCCACAGATCCAGCATTTACAATTGAGTTGTTTCAGAATCTCACATTATGAAGCCTAGTCCTTTAACATAACATTTTTTCAACGTTTAACTGCTTTGAGAGAGATGAATGGCTTTCAGTCCATCTTTCTGCTGAGTAATGTACTGTGTGAATATCTGTTTGGACTTATGTAACACAGTTAACTTTCACTGATAATTTTATCAGGAATGTGCACAAAACGTGTTTTTTCTCTTGCTTCTCTGTAATCTTTGTGTACCCAGGTCAGGTTCTTACCTTGAATGCATTTGTTCAGTGCAGTTTATATTTAAAAATATAAAATATAAAATAATTCATTTTGAGTGACTGAGTCTTATGGCCAGCAACAGGTTGCAAAATGTGTAGGTAGCACAGTCGGTACACTTAGCTAATAGTTTCCAGAAAGCAGAAATGGTTCAAGTAGAAATTCAGCTGGGACTTGTACATTGCCAGGTAGTGCGACAACAAAAATGGCATAAAAAATTAATACCTCTATTCAGCTATCAAAGCTGCCGGTGTTTTCCCACCAAACTTCCATATTTCTGCATACTGGGTCTCATGAGATGTATTGGACAGAAGTAGTTACAGTAAAAAGCTCTAATAACAAAATGCATTACTTTCAAGCAAAAATAATTTTCCTTTTTTATTCATCCACTATATAATCCACGGCATCATGATACAGAGTGTAAATTCAGAGTTTTGGAACACACCAAATACTGCCTGAAGTCATATGTTTTCTGGTGTTTTAACTGTGGTTAGGAGCATTGCTTTTGAATTTCTAGATATCAGATACCTGAATTTCTATTGAAAATATGTGACACTGCAGCTGTATGCTGCTTTGATTTCTTGTATCCTGCTAGTTTTTAAATTGTTCTCTTTAACGAGTGGATTCTAACTTGTTTGAGGATTCAGGTCGAGTACCCTACAGTACATGTAAGAACTAGAGTCTTTTCAGGTGTGATTCAGTAATCCTGCAAGCTGTTGCGTCTAGCACAATATTAGTTCAGTTCTCTTTGTTCTTCTCTCTAAAATGACAGCAGAATAGTGGTGCTGAGTAGATTTGTTTGTTGCATGCTGCAATTTGGTTTTTGGTGCTGGGTTATGAGGTTAAACTACTAGAGTTTTTCCTTGGTTCCTGCAGTACTTCACTACACTGGGACCATTTACAGAGCATGTTAAGCCACAGGTGCATGTTTAAATACTTTGTTGATTGAAATTGTTGAAAATGTTCAGCGATGTCCTCCTGTTTAGAACTAATAGTCTTCCCTTCCGTATCTCCCCCCTGGCTGAGGAAGGAGCTTGCATAGCTAGCTTTTATTCTTGCTAATAACTTGGTCTGCAGTGTCAAGGCATGTTCATGTGAACATCCCATAGGCAAGCAATCTCCCAGTGTGGTGAGGTCTGACCATTTCAGTTCTTTGTGGGAGGCAAGTAGTATGGTCCTCTGAAAGTCCCTTCTCTCATATGCTCTAGGGTCTTCCACCTTAGCAGATACTGGACTGTTGTAGTGATCTTTTGGAACAAGTAGGTAACGATAGTCCTGTGAGGGGGCTCTGAAAATGCAGAGAAAGTTCTTGAGCTGGATTTCAGCCAAGGCAACAGATTCCCCAAGCCACATGTTTTGATGGGAAATTGATTCCTAGGTTATTTTCCCTCGGTCTGGTGAGGGGCACAAGCGAAATGTCCTGTTGACTGAATCATTGTTCACATTTCGTTGTGAACAAACAGCTGGGTAGAGGGGAAGAGTGGAGGGGAGGAACACTGCAGAGAATCCCAGCCTGAACTCTCACTACTCTGCTTTTCGGCAAATATTTTGAGAGTACTGATTTTCTTTATTACTTGCTTGCAACCTTTTTAGTGGTATAGAGAAGGATTTGTTTGAGTGCAAGTTGGTTTTTTTTCCCCTATACGGCTTAATTCTTTTTGGTCTTCCTGACACAGGGTCATCTGGTTACGTTCCTGTTTTGTCATGCAAGGGGCAGAAACAGCTGGGGAACAGCAACCTTCATTTTTGGTCCCTTTTTAGCAGGGCTGGATGGTAGCCAGCAGATCTGCATATAAAAGAGCAGAAATTGCTGCCACATGTCATGTCACAGAAATGAATGGAGATGAAAGTACCTTGCACTGGTCTCAAAAAAACATTTGTTTCGCAGACAACCTGGTTTACTGTAAAACAGTCTATTGCATGTGTGCAAAGGAAAAGGTAAAGGAGAAGTAGGCAATTTCCACAGTAAGTATAACGTACACACAGCTTGGGGAGATGGGTTGTTACACTTTCAGCTTGGCTTTAATAAGAAAGGAGAGATTTTTGGAAGTTCTCTTAAACATCTGGAAAGACTCGTCTGTTTCACAAGAGTTAGTCTAGGTCTCCCATAACAGACTTTCCTTTTCAGCTTGTCTCCTGATGCCTTGTTTTATCAAAGGACTATTCCAGCAAATTAAGTACTTCTACTAAGTACATTACATTAAATGTAACTATTAGAACATTCATGTTACAAGTTGTAAAATCTTGGGGAAGGGTTTCCAAATGCAGCTTAAGAGTATTCTTAAAACATTTGTTTACAGAGAAAAGCTTATACTTGTCAAGTATCTTCTCTGGTATAAGGAAGCCATGCATAATGTAACTAAACAGATGAAAATGAGGATTAGCTGCTTATCAATATTGAACCTGATTTTCTGCCTTAGTGTCTCCTGAAATCAAGCTAATGACCTCTTTTTTTTTGGGAGGGGGGAGGCAGGTGCGGGCGGGGGCGTATCTTCATTATACTGGGGAGAGGAAAAATAGATGACCTTTAGTACTGGGACTTGTATGGGTGGCAGCACATCAATAAATCCTCTGATTATCCATGGGATCCAGTAATACGCTTGTAAGGAATGTGCAGTCAGCATTTTCAGTCTTGTGATTTGGGCATGTAATGATGGACAGCACAAAAGGGGTCTTGGGGGGGGGGTAATACAATGTACAATAATTGTGATCCGTGGACAAAAGCAGTAGTTGTATAGCGTGACCTTTGGGTAGCAGGGGCTCAGAATAGGTAGGATTGGTAAAAGAGGGCTGTGCAGATATTCTGAGCAGTGAATTCATTCTGGTATCTACTTCACACTTAAAGTTCAAAGAAAAGGAAAACGAATCCAACGCGCTGAATTAGACACAGAATCACTCTGTGAGCACCAGGTTCCAAAGTGAGCAGTGCCCTTATCTTGTCTGTCAAGGATTTTCCATGGTAAATGAGAAGAGGCATTCTGTAGCTTTGCAGAATAGGAACAAACTGCACGAGTAACATGTAAAAATCGTGTGGAGCCGCGCTAAAGCATGGCCCGTATGTCTTTGCACCGGTGCCTCCCCTGCCTGCTCTGCCAGGGCCTCACTTCATGAAAGCGTAATCTGAGACAGGGCAAGAGCCCTGGTCCTGGGGGAGGAAAACGCAGCGGTGGGGTGGGAGGGACTCTCGTCTCTGCGAAATTTTAGTGCAAAATAGAGGCAGGTTCCTCCAGCCCAGAGTGCGATTTTCTGGAGGGAGAGCGCTCCATCCTGGAGCAGCAGGGACGGGAGGGGAGAGCTGGGGCAAGGCTGACCACAGTGGTAGCAGCACATAGCCAGTGTTGGAGCCCTCCGGTGCCACTGAATTTATTTGCTTTCATCTTGACTGTTTCTTGTCTCCTTCGCTGCCTGCCTGTGTGATCCCGATGGTGAGATCCTCTCTGTTCTGCAGAGCTGCTGGTTGATTCAAGCAGGGTAGCCTGAGCTACCATCAGAGGCTTTATCAGCTGGAAGTACCAAGCCACTCTCTCACAGCAGGTAACTTCTGCATGTGGCATTTTGTGATTAGTGGTATGGGTGTAAATCCTGGCAGGCAAAAATCCTGCAGCCGGGCTGGCAGAAAAGCGGGGAGCAAGCAGGGCATCACCACCACAGCTTTCTCCAGAGGCACAGCCTCCCCGTCAGCATGGACACTGGGACAAACTGGGTTTCAGCTGCTGGTAGTCTGGTTTGAAGTCAAGTCAGTGGTGACCCGGTGAGTCATTGCAATGTAGACATGGGCACTCAATATTTAGGGAAAATGTGATAGGAAGCAGGTGTGTTGGTTGGTTTCGGTATTTTGTTGCGGGTAATGTTGTTTCCTGGAGGAGGTGACTGGATATAATATGCCCAGAGACTACTGCAATGAACTGGAAGGTGCATTCATAACCAGTGGAAGACTAAATTAGTTTCATTCATCACGAACGTTTTTAGACAAAGGATGATGCATAGAAAGAAACGCTGGGGCTGGATGTTATGGATTGACTCGGCACAAAGATTTCTCTGAGGAAGAGCTGCAGAACGTGTTGCCACCGGAGAAGGTAAAGGAGGAGGTCACACAGCACCGTGGGTGGGGTGACAGCTGCCCGGGAGGGAAGGCACTTTGCTACCTAATGCAGACATGATGCTCTGAAGTCAGCAGCTGCTTTTAGTCTTAATTCCTCTGGAAATGTTGACAAAAAAAAAAAAAACAAAAACAAAAAACAACCCAAAAAACTACAAAGCGATCTGTTAAATCTTTTCTAAAAATGCATAGAAGTGAAATTGATGGAAGATCTAAGAAGAAATCAGGCTCAGGCATATTCAGGTTGCTACCTTAGATATGTAATTATTCACATTAAAAATATAGATGATGAGAGTTTTGCAGATGACATTGCAGCACTGTCTTGTTTTTCCCCCCATCATTTAAATGGAATTTATTAACTTTCATGGGATACACAGAGAACATGCTACGAGATCTGGCGGTAGTAACAACAACGACAAAACAACCTCAAGGGAAATTTATGAATATTTTAAACTAGATCGTACTGGTGGGTATTTTGCCATCATTTCTGTTTGCTACCTGCAATTAGTTCATACTCAATTAATTGTGCTAGTGACCTCTGCAGTCTAATGAGGCCAGGCTGCAATCAAGGGCTTAGTCTATACATAAAAGTACAGCTGCTGGATTATTGAGTGCTCTTAATGCAAGGCTGCCACGAAAAGTCCTCTGAAATGGTAGTGGTTGCAGAATACGCCAGCTAGCATGATAATTGTGGTTCACGAGCAGAGCAGATGAAATTTCTGTTCCTGGTATTGACTGTTGCCTCACAGCTCTTCAGTTTTTACTCGAGGCATTGGTTTTGGTCAGTAAATCCCTTTACTGTTTGCAGATCCTGGAGGGGGAGCAGACTTCGCTATGCTGGGGTCATTAATCCTTGAGTCTGTTTTACCCTTGGTCCCGTGGGGCTTGTGTCAGTTCGTCCTGTGGAGCATCCTGGAAGGCTGCTCTTTTCTGACTGACCTTTAGCTTTTGCGGGAGGAGACAATACCATGGCACTTCGGTAGTTCTTGCAACTTTCTGTGTGGTTTTGACGTGATTGATTAGGATTGCTCTCTGGTGAAGGTGATTATAGGAGATACCAAGTTCTAATTACTAAGCATAATGCAGGTAAGTGATAAGCGAGCAGTGTAGTCCTTGCTTGGTGTCAGCTCAGATGTCCGCTTTAACATTTTGATGTGAGCGACTTGCGCTTTAGCCTTCCCAAAACTAAAGGATCAGAAGCATTAGCAGCCAAACCAGGAATGCTGCTAACAAAGACCGAGTAGAAGATGCTGAAGTGAAGACTTACAGCTGTTCAACCCCATAGTAACTACTAGGTACTTGGTGAAGTGCCAGCAAATCCCTTTTCAGTTGGATTTCCAAAGGTTAGTAGGGATTTTTATAGCTGTCATTATTTGAAAGGTTTATTGTTATTTTTCCCGATGTAGCTCTGTAATCCTCTCTGTCCAGGGATGAATTATATTTTAAGTTAGAAGTACGTTTTATCTCAGGCAGGTAATAATAATATCACAAATAAGATTAATTAGATCACAAATATATCATTAAATCACAAAAGCTTTTTGTTGAAGCTAACTAGCATTTCTTTGGTAAAAGTGCAGTTTTGAATTACTTCTCGAAGCAAGAAATTTGTCAACTTTTGGAAGACTTGAGGAATTCCTCAATGTTCTGTTTCAAAATTTTTAACGTGACAATTTCTGATGTCTAGCCTGTGTTGTCCTTGGCCAGCTCAACATCTTTATGCTTCTCTTAACGCTGGCTTTAGCTTAAATCATACAGATATTTTTTTTCCTGTTATTTACCCTTCTTTCCCAATAATTTGTAGAGAATAGCCACTGCCTGTCGCAGCCCCATTTTCTGACTAGAAAATTGATCTCTTCATGCAGTCTCATTTCTTGGGCACTCTGGTGACTTCACTAAACTCTGGTAGCATCTACTCCAGCATGAGTTCATCTTCCCTGATCACAAGTAGCCTGCTGACTTCTTAACTATTTATTAAGCCAGGTGAGGTGTTATAAGGAAGAACAGTGTTCTACTTAGTGGTATCCATCTAAAAAGCAGTAATACCTCTAGGTATGTTGGGAATGGTTCTTTCTTACTATACTTAAGTTTTATATCACTGGTGAATATGGATATGTTACTTGCCGGTCTCCTGGGGATGATTTAGAGAAAGTCCTTGACTCCTTTGTTTTTTACCTCCTTGCTTCCCAGTAACCTCTTTTCTGATGCATAGCATGGCTGGTTGAATCCAAATGTAAATTACTTTGGTAAATGAATTAGATAATTTCCCCTATCATCTTGTCTCTTGCTGCAGTAACACCCAAAGGGGTTTCTAACAAGTTAGAGTTCTCTCACCATTTCTTTAATTGAATGCCTTTGAAGAAGCTTCTCTTTGTGAATTTCACTTTTTCAGACAATTGATGTTGAAGCGATGTTTTCGTGGTTTTACTTCCATTTCTGGAAGCCTAAGTGAAACAAATTTGCAATTTGAGTGTCTTTATTTAGGTAATTTTCTGGTTAAAATGGATGTATTTTGTGCCTTCTCTTCCGTCAGTCATCATAATGACCATTTTCTGCTTTGGAAGACTTTTCTCCTGTTCCTTATATATATTTTGCTCTAGAAAAGGAAGTGACAAGTTAGACAACTAAAATGCAAGGAATAAAGGTTTCTTGGTTGTTTGTTTTTTTTTTTTTTTTTTAAAGGAATTGATAATATTTATAAAGGAAGTGATTGGTATTACATTTGCTGTCTTTATTTTACATAGAGAGAGATTTGACTGCTTTTTTTTTCATCTACCTGCTTTCATGTTATTGTTTGCAATAATGTGGGATTCAAGCCACTTGGGTTTCTCATGCTTCGTGACTAAAGGCTGGGATGTTGGGAACCAAGCAATGTCCTAAGTGGTTCTTAGGAAACATTTCCTGCAGCACGTAGCAATAGCAGTGTCTGCAAACTCCAGCAGTGTTTGGTGAATTTTCACAGGTATGTGAGGGCACCAGGTGTGTGTGATGGGAATCACTTGGCCTGCAGTATCTTTATCATTGGCCATGGTACACAAAAAGTATTGAGACTGAGTTTTCAGACTCATGACAAAAATCAGCTAGCCATTTTGAGGTTGTTCCTTTTCAATCCACAACCACTTGTTTGCTGGACAGTAAGCGAGAAGCAATGGTCACATTTCAGTGAAGAATTATACTCGGGTCTTAGCATGCTCCAGTCTCTGTTGCACGCTGGCTTTAAAGTCCTCGGCACTCAGAAGTCCTCCCTCACTGCTGTATCCCAAGGAGCTTTCCTGGCTATTCGTCATCATCAGAAGACGCTGTGGTCCCACAGATCTTTGTGTTACTCTATCCCAGCAGTTCAAATGAGGTTTGTTCTAAAGAAACACACTGGCGAGTTGGACATCCTGACTTTACGGAATAGACTACACCTTGACTGATGTCGACCACTGGAAGATTAACCAAATAAAGGGAAAATCCAGTCTCAAAAGCTTATAAAGAATCACAAACTGTCCTTCTGTATTTATTCCCAGGTAAAATCCAAAATGTCTTTCTCTGTCCTTCTGATGTGGAGCCCAGCTCTGGTTTGCATGGTACACCCAGGACTGGGTAGGAGCTGTTATATTCTCTTCCTTGGGGGATGGAAGGGAAGAAGGGAAAATCACGGCAATTCAAATCTCCCTCAGAGGGTGAAGTAGGGGCTAGTTTAAAAAAGCTTTTCTTCTTGATCTGATAACTGAGCAGTCCCTGTCGAAATGCTAACATCCCTCTGTCGGACCATCTCCTGTGCTTAGCTGGGTTGTTCAGTCAATTGTTAACCAAACGAGGGGCAAACTGCTCCGTCCCGCCTTTCCCGTACAGCCACAGGGGATGCATGCAGGGCAGAGCTGGGAGAGGAGTAGGGGGCTCTCAACTGAGATTTATAGATACAATTGGAAATACTCAGTTTGAAGGCACTGACCTCCAGAGCCTTTGAAGAGAGAAACTGGGGCGATCAGTCCAGGAGAATGCATCTCAGTAGCTGCTTGCTTGTTGTCCTTGGTCACGACCAGCTCGTTTCTGTCATCCCAGCCTGCCTTCTCTCTTGACAGCAGCATTTTCTATGTGCCTGAGCTGCCCGACTCCCTTTTTTGTGGTTCCTATTGGGTAGAAGCGAACAACAGAAAATTGAAACACTTTTTCTTAACCTTTAGAGGTTAAATTTGCTGCCGGTTCAGCAACCCCGTTGCAGGGCTACAAACTATTCACAATGAAAGCTAAGAAAGCCCTGCATTTTCCAGTTAGGCTGAGGCTGGGATTGGCATGCAGACTGGGACTTTTCTGTGGTCCCATAATGTGTTGAGGTCTGCTTGTTGAGCTCTGCTGAGCTTTAAGTCCCTGCTGCAGGCTGCAAACTTATCTCACTTGGAAAATACCCTGTTGAAGAGAGACATTGAAAGGACAGTACACTTTTCTGTGAAGTGTTAAGTTTTATCCCTTATTGCTGAAGGTATTGACCGAACTGGAATAAGATCAGACAAGGAATTGTTTCGTGTTCTTGTTGTTTGTGCATTTGGTGGAGAAGTCTGATAGGTCTAGCTCCTCACTTCTCTTTTCCCTTGTGTGAGTCTCCCAGAACAGGGAGAGAAGAAAAACACTCAGAAAAGGAGCTAAAAAATGGGCAGAGATGGTCTCTGAAGCTCCTTGATTTTGGGGGCGGGTTTAATGCTAATTTGGTATTCAGACAGAATCCCTGTGGCAGGAGAGGGGTGGAATTGAATCTCCTGAAAAAGGTTCAGCACCAGCTTGAGGAGTAAAACTTCCGTTGTATTTATGGGCTGTAATTACCTTCGGGGGGGGGGGGGGGGGAGCAGTTTTGGGGAATTATATTTGTTCCTGTGTGATGACTCCCAAATGTAACTTATTTAGTGACCTCTGCAGTGCTGACACATGGCTCTGCAGGCACTGGCCACCTCGCCGTGGAGGTCCTCACCTACTGAGCTTCTCTGCATGTTTGCGTCAGCTTTCAGGAACAGTTTTGAAGTGCCACCTGTGATACCGGTACACCTGGAGTCCATCTATAACTGCATACTTGAGTATTCTCTACTCCTTAGCAATTTTCAACCTCGCTTAAAATGAGAGACAAATTCTTTTCCAAAATGGACCTGGCAAGCTTCTAGAACAGAATTATTTTCATTTGAATAACTTAAATTTGTTCACAGCAATTAATTTCAGTATCGGCATTGTTCTGCTGCATGTCTAATGAAACTACAGATGAAATTATGGCCTTGCGAGTAGCTGATTCCTGTTTTGCCTACGAAAGGTCATGACTCTGGAGTGGATGTTGTTTGTCAGGCACTCTGTAGTTCCACACAGGAACACACAATCTTAATGAGGATGGCAGCTCAGCAAGAGGCTGGGGATGTCCTTCATGGGATTTCTTTCTTTTGGAGTTCCTTTCTTCCAGTGTCTTTCATCCTGCCTCACAAACAGCGATGTAGGTTTGCAAGTCAAAGGGGAATAATTTTGTACTTCAATGGTGCTGGCTTCTGTGAAGTGTAACTCACAGTATGTGGTCATACTTAGTATTGGACTGTTTAGGATTATTTAGAGTTCTGTTCCTTTTTATTCTCTTCAGGCCTGAAAAGAGTGGATGACCTAAAATGGTGCTTTATTTTGCACTGCTGTGTATAGGCTGCCAGAACATGAAGAGTGTAATTGAGTTTTTAACTGTTTTATTCTCAAACATTACTTTTAAAGTTATTTTCAGTAAGGTATCTGGTTCAGAACTTACTAACTTTTATATTCTGTTGTAATTGGGTTTTCCTGGTTATAACGGTTGTTCCAGTGGTGACTCTATCGATATATTTTCAGGAGGAAAAAAGGAAGAAAACATTTGTACTCCTTGAAGGACAACTTTTTCTCTACCTTGCTATTATTTGCTTACTAATTTAATTCTCTCTGCGTAATGGCTATGTAAACCTTACATTACTTCATAATGTTTAGCACCTAATTTTAGCTGGCATTCAGCCCTTATCACTTACTTCAGATGAGATGATAACCCTGCATGTTTCATGCATTTTCATATCAAATTCTTGCTAAGGTATTAATCCTGTATTATAAAAGCCTTTTTTCAGTTGAATATGTATTGCCCTAAATCCAAATGCTGTATTCGAACTACTGATTGAACTCTCAGCAGCAAAGTACAAGGTACTGTAACGTTCTTCAAAATCCTGATGCATTTACCAGATCTGCTCAGATTGAATTACCTGAAAGGTGTAATCTGCAAAAGCGTTTGTGCGTGCAAATTTTTTTCACAGTCTCAGCAAGTAGTCTCTAGTCGCACTGTTTAACAAGTATCATTTTTTATAAGCTCCGTTCAGTTTAATTTACTCTGAATTTTTGTAAAAATAACCTCTAACAAGATCAGTTATGAAGAACTTGGTATGTATCGTGTATTTCTCAGTGCTAAAGATTTTCAGCAGAAGCTCTTGCTTCTGTCTTTTGAGTGAGAAAACAAAATTCAAGAAAACAGGCTGAGCTGTGTCAGTCTTTTGAGTTCTTGCACCTTGAATCCTGAACAGCAGATCTTAACTGCCTTAGCCTCTTTTAGGATGAGGGTAATGTGAACAGTGCTAATTTTTTCTCTGTCTCAGTCAGAAAAGACAACAGTTTGTGTTAATATCATGTAGTTAATGAAACAAATTGCATTAATTAGTAATGCTTCTGCTGCGGTCGTTGATACAGTTCCAAAATCAGAGACTTCATTTCAAGGCTAGTTTTAGCTTTTCTATACTGCCATCTTGCTTTAGGACATGTCCACTCCATCACCGTGGAGAGCACTAGCTCTAAGAACGAGCCCGTACAGATGGAGTTGAGTTATCGAAAAAAAAAAGTTATGAAAACAGTAGCTATTTATTTGAAGGGTGAAGAGAAAGGCAATAGTTTTACCATACGGACACTGTTTTGCATGGTCTCATTAACAGCGTGATGTAAGTGTAACCTTTTTTCTCTAACTTGGTGTAACCCAAGAAAACTTCACAGCTAGTAGAGGTCAAAAGTGCCATTGCATTGGGTTACAGAAAGCAGGGTGGTCGAAGCGGGGGGTGAGAGTGGCTGTGGGAGGCACAGGTACCGGCATCCAACTAAACCAGATGACTGGACTACTGTTTTATTTCTGGGAGCCTATCCTACCTCCTACTCAAAGCAGGGTCAGCTATGGGGTTAGACCAGGTTGCTCACGGCTTTATCCAGTCACATCTTGGAAACACCCCAGGATTGGAGACTGCACAGCCTCTCTGGGCAGCCTGCTCCGCTGCTGCGCTGTCCTTAAAGAAAAAAAGGTTTTCCTTATAGCCAGTCTGAACCTCTCCTGTTCCGACAGATGCCTGTTGTCTTTCATCCTCCCACCACGCACTGCTGTGCAGAGCCTGGCTCCATCTTCTCAAGGGGCTGCTGTCAGGTCCCCTCAAAGCTGTTTCTTTTCCAGGTTCAACAAGACCTGTTCCCTCAGCCTTGGCTCACAGGGAACAAGTTCCAGCCCTGGCCATCTTGGTGGCCCTCTGCTGAATTCGCGCCTATTTATAGATGTCTTTTCTATTTGGGGGGCCCAAAACTAGACTTAGAATGCCAGACGTGGTTTAACAAGCACCAAGTAGAGGCGGACAATAATTTTCTTTGATCTACTGGCTCTGATCCTGTTAATGCAGCCCAGGATGCTCCTGGGCTTTGTTGCTGTGTGAGTAATATGAGCCTCCTCAATACTGAGGAGCCTTGTTAAAAGACTTGCTTTCATTCAGTACCAAATAAAAATTGATTAGAAGTATCATCAGAAGGAGGTGAGTGGCTTTATTCAGGCAACTTTGCTGCTTGTTTCATACTTAGAGAGCTTTAGTGATCTTCTGATTATACAGTCCGTGAGCTAAAAATTGGCAGAATGGAGCATGACGTGCACAGAGCAGCTGAGGCTGATGGCAGTATGGTTTTCTTTAACCTGATAAAATTGCTGTGGTACTTGCACAGGATTTTTCTTGCTATCCGTTTTGTTTTGTTTGTTTGTTTTAAACATCAGGTTAGAGAAATGTAGGTATGTGCACTTCTAAAATAACATACATCCAGAGCTGCTCTGCCAATTCCTTACTATGTTTTATAAAAACACTCCTGGGAGAACTGAAGTAAAGAGATACTAGTAGTGTGTATCATTAATGTGACTCACACAGTGCTATCAAAACAGAAAGCTCAATATGCAAAACCCAATAAACTGCCCTCACTGGTGAGAACACAGTGAAGGCCTTGGGAATAATTAATATATGATGTGAAACAATTTTTTTTCCTAGTGTGGTTTATCTTACACTGATGCATCAGCAGCAATCCATGTTCCATTCAGTGGCGGTGCACAGCTTTTCCATAAGCAGCCTGATTTGTACTGAAGCAGACAGATTTCTGGGCAAAGAAACAACTGAAACTGCAACTGCTGTTTGTTGAGCAAACTCAGTCTGTTTTGAAAGCTGAAACACTATTTGTTTGAAAAACTGAAATAAACTGAACCTCTGTGAACTTTATTCTGCTTTTCTTAAAAAAAAAAAAAGCGAGCTTTATTTTTTGTCTTGTAGCAATATTTTTTTTTTCTGGATACTGGACTTCTTTTTTGTGGGCTATGGCCAGCTATATGCTGAATTTCCAAGGTTGAAAACTCTATTGAAATTATGAAATATTTTCCTTGTTCCCAAGAAAATACTGCAGCAAAGCTAGCCTGTCATTCAGATCGCTTGCTTAGGTACTTCATGGACTGCATCATTTACTTTTTCCCCCGAAACTGTTCTCCTACATTTTCAACATCCCGCAGACACCTGCACATCTCTGTAATTTCCATTGGTCTGTGAGATCCAACAACCCAGTATCATCACAGTAAGGGTTCTGCTAAACTGACTTTTGGAAAGATATATTTACTGAATCTTCTGTAATACAGTGGAGGTGCTCAGTTGCTCTGTTTGTCTTCCATCACTTCCTTTTGGATGAAATTTAGATGAACTGAAACATGGCAAGGATGTTTAATAGTGCCAAAGCCATGGAGAAAGGTTTGGGAACTGCAGGCTAAGGTCCTCAATTCCAAACTAGTGCTGTTTAATCTGCAGTGTCCAAACAAGTCCTCTGAGACCTCTTGTGGTGGTGAAGATGCTACTTTTCATTTCTAAACTGTTTTTTGGTTGGTTTGGTTTTTTTGGGGTTTTTTTTGTTGTTTTGTTTTTTTCTGTGGGCCATAAATTCCAGCCCAATGAAAGGGTACAGAAACTTGTTTTCTAGCATAGAGAACATCTTTAAAGCTGGATATCCGTTTAGAGAGAGTGGAAGGAAAAGTGGCTGTGCACATCCATCAACATCCCACATCACGAGCTGCTCAGGCAGGTGTGAAGTTGCCCATATACCATCAAAGCTTTGTTCTCAGCTGAATGAAAAAAAACTCCCTGCAGTGGGGTATGTCCTGAAACAAGATCTGAGGCCTGCTTCGTTCCACCTCAGTGTGTGATGGTGGCTCCTGTCCTCACTGCAAGCCAGGGGCCTGGGTCTGAGGGAAGCTACAACTGCACCAAGCTCTCTGACAGCTTCTTCTGCGGTAGGTGGGATTTGGCCAAGTGTTGCCTGGGAGCAACTTGGACATAATAGCTGTCATGTGTCCCCTGATTCATGGTTTGCTGGAAACCCTCTGCAGGGGGCTATGTCTCTTTTGAATAGCTCTGTGGGTGCTGTTCCTCTGAAAGACTAGTGTGCGACTCTCCTTGGCTGTGGTAAATGTGAGCTGAAGCCAGGGAGTGTGCAAATAAATGAATTTTGGTCCATTCTGGGGAGGGGAGACATGACCATAGGTAAATCTTACTCCTATGACTGCAGCTTTATATTGTATACTTTTTGTGACTGCCTTTTGTGTGACAGCACATTTCCAGGCAAATGAGTCAGCCCTGGGAATATGACAGCAGTTGGAGTTGACCTTTAGCTGAGCAGGCACAGGAATGCACAACTGCATGCTGATGTTTTCATAGTAAGTCTTTTACTGTATAGGTAAGTAAGTACCTAACCAACACCCAGTAACACTTTCTGCTTAGAACAAAGGTTTTGACATTAAAGAGCTATTTGGATGGTCTGAGATTTATTGCAGAAGAGACGACAGGGCTGGGAGCAAGGAGAAGGCAGAATTGTTTTAGTGGAGAAATGCCAGGGTTGCGAAGGGGCTTTTTTGGACCAGGCCAAGTGGAAAAGATGTGCTTGTGTCAAATTCCTGTAGCAGCGGATGGCAGCATCTGCAGACAGTTAAAGGAGCCAGAGACATTGCCAATGACTTGTTTATTCCTGTTCTGTTGTTTGGCTCCATGGGCTAGTCACTGATGGTTTTGCAACTTACCTGGGACTGTTTCATTTTGTATTATCTCCCTGCAATGAAGCTTTTGAATCAATCTGTCTTTTATGATCAAGCCTGACACTGAATGCTGAAATGGTTAAAAATGATCTTCCTTGCTATCAGCTGTGCTGGTTATGTTCAATGCCATATATGAATTGACTTAAAAGCTATTGGCGTGCTAAAGTATATGAAAAATAATTCTCTTGAGTTGCTCATAGTTCAATTTCGTGCCAGTTATGCAGTGAACAGCAGGAGTTCCCCAAAGGCAGATGTGTTTACATGGTTTTGCTTGTTGGCTATTTTGCCAGCTGTTGTGGGCGACACACAGATCTCTACTGGACAACTTGCCTGCTTGTCTTCAAGCAAGCAGAAGTGCTCTTTTCTTTTAAACGGTCTATTTGAAGCTGCATGCTTGCTCGTGCATTCAGTCAGTACCTTTGGAGCTTGAAACCTGCTCTCAAGATGTTCTTGAAGCATTTAAGTGGACATGTCAGTGGCCTCGGCAAGTGTTGAAGGGGTCGATCTCTCTGAAGATCAGATACGTGTTTCAACGGCAAAAACCTTCCCACTGTGCTCAGCTTAAGGAAAACTGTACCACGCTGAACGTGTTGGTGTCTGCTCTGTAACTTGTTCCTATCTGGGGGCTTGAACCAAGATTGCAGGAGAGAACTCTTGCCTTTCTTCTTGAATCCTGCTTTGTTTTCACCATACCTGCCTGTGTTTTTTTTTTTTTTATTGCTGATGAAAGAAAAGATGGCTGTGGGTTGCCATTAGCCCTAAGATTAGAGTTAGGCTTTTGGCTAGGAACTTCAGAAAGCATTTATAGGTCATATTTTTTTAAAGTTCATAACACTTGCAGTTGGGACTAGACTTCTGGGTGTTGTCAGGAAAGCAGAAAAAGTGGTTCGGTTTTGCTTGTGGTTTTTTTTTGGTTTTGTTTTTTTTTTTTCCCCCCTCAAGTTGCATGGCCTCATCCTCTGTTTGTAAAAATCAGCGGTTGAGTCCAAATGGAGGACATTGTTTGCCTAGTTGTCCTGATTTGGAAGTGTCTGTTCTTGCAGGAATCAGTAGGTATGGAAATCCGACATTTTGATGTATTTGTAGCTTCTTTTTTAGCATCAACTGATGAAGTGTCAGTGACCTTAACTGACACTTAACCATTTTGTTTCTCTCTTTGCGAGTTGTACAAAATAATCAAACAACAGAAAGATATTGTCTGCTGTTCCTGAGAGCTTTTGTTTGTTTCAGTAACAGATTAAACATGTTACAAGATTTGACAGTTTTAATGCAATTGAACTATTTACTCTTTGCTTCAGTAAAGGATGATTCTGAAAACAGGATCTAGTACACAATAATTATGCCAAAATAGAGTTTCCCTGTTATATCCTTAAAATTGAAAATGTTTTACTGATCTTAACTCTGTCTTTATAACCTATATAGAATTTTTGTTCTTTAATAAGGAAACATCTTCTAAAATCTCCATTAATGTTCAAAAAGTGTTTTGCTACAGTTCCTAACTTTCTATGATGTTCTTACTAACTTTTTGTTCCTTAAAATTCTTTGTCTTTAATTATAAAATGTAATTTTTGCTATAAAATGTGACCACGATGCGCTCTAGTCTATAGAAAAACAAAAGCCTTGCAGTTCTAGCAGAACTGTACTTGCTTATGGCTTTCCTGGTGCATTTCTGCAAAAAGTGAAGTGTATCAAACATACCAGGGCTCTCATGCAGAGATGCACAGGATCTGTGGGATCTTTTGTATGTTCAACTTAATAGAGCATACAAAGCAATTCCAAGATAGATTTTTCCAGCTACAAAACAGAAAAGTCAATCTTCCATTTCCATGTGCTGTGTCTTCTCTGCCTCAACAGATGTAAGTGGAATCATGTAAGGGAGTTTATTCTTGATTTGCATTTGTTTTGTTTTGGTTTTTTTTTTTTTTCTGGAATGAATTTACTGTTAACCATGTATTGTTATAGAAATTGTTTACCTGAACTTTTAAGAAGTAAATTGAGTGCTATTGTAATAAAATGCCTCTCTGTTCACTTCCCCAGAACTAGCCTGGGTTTTACCCAGGAAAAACTTGTCTTGTATGCAATTTTTCTTAGAGCCAGAAGATGCAGAAGTTCTGCAACTGTTAAACAACTCAGTGAAAAATGGTAAAGATCACATTACAGAGATGGAACAAAAATTCACTTTGTGCTAGTCAAGAATACCCAGAGGCTTTTCTGTGTGCTGGGTTTTGTTATCTGATGCTCGTATTACACATGACTTCCCCACATTGTGACCAATAAGTGCTCCAAAAGGGTTGTCTTGGGTTTCAGGTGTCCAGGTAATGAGCAGAGTTTGAATAGACAGGTAAACCAAACTGAAGGACAATAATACATGAGTACGGGCAAGCTGCCTAGTTTGCCATTGGTAAACATGATTCTGTAAGAGCTGCAGAGCGTGAAATGGGAACTGTGCTGTATTTAAATGATGAAGAGGACCAGCCTGAGTTCCTTGACTGCTGACATAGGTACCTTGCACGTAGGCATAAACAAGTCCTTCATAAACACTATGAAGAAACCAGGAAGATGATTCTCATCAGATGATTTATGTAGGGTAGGGAAGGGGGCAGGGGACTCTGCAGTCTTTTTTGAGCTGTAAAGGGACAGATACTGAAAAGCTTTAAAGGGCGTGGCATTTTGGTGAATTTGCGCCAGGCCTATGAGACAAATAGTCTTGCACAAATAGTTAAGACTGCTCCCTCTGCAAATCTAAAGGGTGCAGCTTTTATGTGTTTCCATCAAACTTGGGAGAACATCTGAAGAGCAACCACAACAGTTATTTAACTATGGAAAGTAAATCAACAAAGTTTTTAATAAGAAATTGATAGACACTTGTAGGGTGCTGCCTGGGCCTTTTCCCACATTGCTTATCAATGTTGCCAATGATCTAATTCTTGCTTTCACTATTTCAGGTTTTATTTCAAAGTCAGGAGGGAATGGTATGTAATATTCATGTTGTTAGCACGTGTGTACTCTGGCACTGTTGATCTGTAGTAATAATTTTAAATAGACTTGCGTTTGAACACAATTTTAGTGGTGTGGTTTTTTCCTTCAGTATCAAGCTGGCTTTTGCTTAATGCTTTGCTATAAATATTATTCTGAAAGGGCCTTCCCTGAATGGAGACATGGGATTTGAGGCTGTGAGACAGATGCAGACAATAATAGCAAGATAATAATAATAAAAAATATAATGAATAAACTTTGGTGTTTTACTCCTTAGCAATTTGGCACTCTGCAGGAGCAAATGGTAAAACTGGCAGCAGCACACTGTGCCTACAAGCAGAGACTTGAGACAGCAAACCATTCACAAGAGTTATTACTGAATGCTGATGGTCTTTTCCCATACAAAAAGCAAGCTTGCAACGGTTTCTGCACCTACAAGGAGTATCCTAGCAACATCACTGAGGAAACTGTATGCCAGGACTTTTTTCTGAGTGCTTTTTGTCGAACATAGCAGCAGTTGTAAAACAAAGGTCAAGAGCAATTTAAGCTCTTCAAAGTGCTGTTGCTTAATTCATTTACTCAGAGAAATGTTTGTGTTGTAGTTTTCTGCCTAAAGGATAAATATTGGGTTACAGAGCCATCCAACAGACTATCCAATTGCAGTTCAGTTAAACATGAATATCACTTAATCTAAAATGTCACTTCTGACTTGTGGGAAAATTACTGTTAGCATTTAGCACTAGTTTTTGCCTTGTGAAGTAATCGGGAGTCCCTGCTGCCTTCTGCCTGCTCTGGCAGCCGAGGATACCCAGGGGCTTTCTGTGCAACACAGAAGAGGGAAGCACAGACCACCACCAGGTACTGGGAACAGACCATCAGTCTTTTTAAAAAAAAAAAGAAAAAAAGAAGAAAGCTTTTCTTTTTTTTTTTTTTTTTTCCCCCCCTGAGAAGGTATATGCTGCCATTGTCTTACTGTATGCACAGACCTCAGGTGAGTCCCTGTTTTGTGTTTTGTCATCAGCTTTCAGGGATAAGACTTATTTCAGGTTTCCCTACATCATTCACTGGTACCACGTCAGAAGAACTTGCTGGGCTTGCTCTTACTGGCCTTGCCGTCTTGCGAAGGGGAGAGGGCAGTGTTTATCTTTGTGTTTTATGGATGGGGGAGTTGAGGTGAAGGACTAAGGCCCTTTTCAGCCCCCTGGGCTGGGGCTGCAGAGGTACTGGGGCAGCTGGGCCATGCTCTCAGCCCCTCCGAGCTTCTGCTTTCACAATGCAGAACAGGGACAACGTTACTGTCTCAAGCCAGTAGAGATAGTGATGTAGCCTAAAAAACGGATGCAGCTGTAACAAGAGTTTTTGCCCTCTGCCCAGTCTAGTAGACAATCTCTAGTTCTAGACCCTGGTCTAAAAATGGAATTTTTACCATTTCTATTCAAATTTGTGTGCTAGACAAGGGACAAAGCCTGTTGCTGGTCTTTTTCTCCCTGCATTCTGACTCGATGAAAAGATTTTTTACTTAGATTATTAGATGTTGACCTTTTTCATTAGCTACTTAGAGAAATACAGGTTCTGCACGGTTTCATAAGTAAACAGTCATCTAAAAAGTTAGCAGTCATCTGACATAATTCTCTGTCTCAGCTCTCTGTTTGTTAAGCTAAAAGATGGTTTAAGTTGGAATTTAATACCAAACAAACTAACGTGCTTAAGGTAACCTTCTGTTTCTTTCATTACAAAGGCACTTGAAAAGTGCTAGAGTCACTTCCCTTCTCTGAGAAATATTTCTGAGTAATTTGCCAAAGAAATTTTCAGTGAAAATTTGTCACAACTAATAGAAAAAATGAAACACTATTCCATTCAAACAATCCTTTTTTTTTTTTTTTTCTTTCTTTCTGGACTTCAGGTGATGTGACCCCTGTTCTCATGAATCCTCTCTCGCAGTCATACTCCATTCCTCTGGCAGAAGAAATATGCCGTACCGTATCAGACATGAATGCAGATCATGTGATGGTCACACAGGAAACTTTAACGGAGCAGTTAGTGAAGAATTATCCAGGTGATGTGTTCCTTTCTCTCTCCTTTTAAAAGTGACTGTATCATCAAGCTTGAGTTTCTGTTATTGGGCAAGTGATCACTGAATATTTACAAGCAAAGCTGGCAATATGAAAGAATATAAATTAACAGGCAACTGGCAGAATACATGAATATGCATACTATTCTCATCAATCTGTGAGCGTCACTAACATTGTTTTGAATGTAATCCTTTTTACAGATTTTAATAAATCTTCTCTGAGAATAAGAGGGAACTCAGTGCAGTAACATGTTGGGAGTATGCCCTTTCTAGAGGGTGGGAAAGCATAGATGAGGTATTTAGGTGCCAGGTATGGAACAGCATGAGTAGACTGTGTGTCAGATCACAAAGACTTTGAGTCCTCCTTTAAGAGATAGGAACATAGCTGACTTTGATGGCAAAGGGACTGGGTAGGAGTCTACATCTGGTGTTTGCTATTAAAAAATACAACCGGCCTCAAATTCAAGTTTGTTGGTCAAATTCCAGCCCCTTCCTTCCTGAAAGCAAATTACTTCTTACACTAAATAAGCTTTAATCTTTCTCTTCTGATGGAGTAGCAGCCACTTCCCTTAAATGCTGCGTTTTCTTTTCAATCTGAAAAATGTTCAGTTTCCCTTAGATCTGCAATATTGCAGTGTGTGTGTGCACGTGAGACTTTGTAAAGGCTCATTATGGCCCTCTGCAGGAGGTTGCTTTGTTTGATACTGAGCTTCCTCTTTTGAGTCTTCTTAACCTTATAGCTCTGCAAACGTTACAGGTTGATCTGGTAAGCATTTTCACTAGTGGGAAAAATTTTAATGCAACCCCCCATAAACTGGCCAAGAACCCTGCCAGGAACGTGCTGTAGTCCATATGTGCACTGAGACAACCACAAGGTAGCATTCTTAGGTCAGCCAGAAGTTGCACTCTCAAAGTTTGTAGGGAGAGAGCATATTTCTTGCTATGTTTTCACCTTGCTGGAAGTTTTCATTCCCGTGGGCAGGAGATCAGCAGAAGCCTGGGGCAGTAGATCAGATGTCACTAGACTAATGACTCTGGGACTGTGACACCTGAGGGAAAAACAGTAGCTGAGACCAGTCTCAGTGAGGTAAGCAACTGCCATCTGACAAAATTATACCAGAAGCTTCAGAGAGAGTGATAAAAGCCACTGTTAAATAACCTGCCAAGAGGGAAACGCTTTGAACAACACATTGTTTGGTTTGTACCTGGCAGGTCTCTCTCATGAATATCATATCCTGATACACACAAAGAGAACATCCTTACTTATTCGAAGGAGAACATCCGAAGCTCCATCACAGCAGTGCTGCAGTGACAACCAGAAACGCAGCTGGCCTTTACCTTCTTCTACAGGGGTGACCTTGCCTCATTAGTGAGGAACGGCCTTGGCAAAGTTAAAAAGGGTTTTACAGATCTGTAAGATACCGGCACGATTGCACCTACCAGAGCTCTTGGCTGGATGATGTTTCTGTGCTGCCCTCACCTGGCTGGCCCAGAAGGGCTCTCCCTGGCTCAGGGCTGTAGCCTGTGCTGGGCCCCGGTATTTGGGGCATCCCTCGCTGCCCTGCAGGTGTGGACATGGCGGCAGAGTGGGGCTGTCCCCGTTCTGCAGGGAGCCCAGGGCTGTGGGTGGGGACAGCTGGGTGCAACAGCAATTGCTGGCTCTGGAAACTCAGCAGAGTGGTGATGTATTAAAAAAAAAAATCCTGCCTTGTGTCTGGTGATACTGGACACTTTCATGTTGAAATTGAGTATGCCTTACTCAAACTTCAGTTGCCAGGTCAGTTTCAAACTTCATTTGGAATCCTGTAAACTAAATACATTGGGTATTTCATGTTCAGTGGCTTCCACATCTGTTGTAAGTAAGTTATTTTTTGGCCCATTTTATTTGAAAACTTATTTCTGATTTGAAATATCTGTATCTTTATTGTAGGCATTGCAGTTCCCTCCCACAATATCTTATATAATATCCTTGGCACTCTAATTAAAGAAAGGAAAATCTATCATACGGGAGAAGGATACTTCATTGTGACTCCCAACACATACTTTATCGCAAATGATGCCACAGAAGACAATAGAAGGGTCCCGTTGGAGGACAGTTGTTGCTGTTCATTGCCTTCCATCACTTACCTGGTAAACATTGAGCGCTGTGCAGACCTAGTGAAAGAAACCATTCCTACGGTATCCCATTACAGATCCTGCCATTGTTTCCCTGACCAGAATATGCTCTGTGAACAAAGACATCGACATTGGCAGCTAATGAACCATGAACCTAATGGAAGAGGTAAGAAAGGCTGCAGTGAATTGAAGCCTTCAATTCAAACTCAAGGGGTCTCCACATCTGCTGAAAACCACTCCTGGGACACCATCAAATCCCTGACATCTGTGAAAGAGAAACTGAAAAGCAAAAGGTTTGGCCTTGTCCTTTTCTGGAGAAGTGCTTCTAAAAAAGAAAAACATAAGAAGGAGTACTCCACTTTTTCAGCCCAGTTTCCTCCCAAGGAATGGCCAGTCAGGGATGAAGATGACTTAGACAATATTCCACGTGATATTGAACATGAAATCATCAAGCGTATTAACCCTGCTCTCACAGTTGATAATGTGATGAAACACACAATATTAATGCAGAAGTTTGAGGAGCAGAAAAAATATATTGGTAAGGGTAGCTCGGCTGAAGCGTCAATAGTCAGACAAAACCATCTTTCAAAGGATTGTATTCAAAAGACACAAAGTAAAACAGCAAAACATACCAGGAAAACCAAATCAAAGAAAGAGAAGCAGATAAGCAGAAGCAACAGGAAATATCACATACATGAGCTAACATCCCAAAATGAGAAACTGGAAGAGAACCCTTCACTGCCTATCAGAAACCAACAGCCATCTGATGTAGTAGTGGTGGAATCCCACGTCATATATAAAAAACAAATTAAGAACCCTTTTCAGGGTCTGTCATGGAGACGCAACTTTTATGCAAAAGGGTACAAGGGTACTATTAACAGCCAGATAAAGTCCAGGACTCGAAAGCAAGAAAGGGCTTTACAAAGACCACGGTCCTTGGACTCCTCAAAAACCTTTGACTATGAAACTGAACAGCTGGCTACTGAAACACAGGCTGACAAAGCTAAGCAAAACAAACTACTCCACGCTAACAGGTCTTCCCTCCAACTAAAGAAAGACAGTTTAAGTGAAAACTTTAGTTATCTGCAAGGCAGTACTTTCCAAATAGATAATAAAAGTAAATACTTTCTGGAGAGTAACATTCCTGAAGAAAACATCTGCAGAAGAACAATCAAAAAAAATCCTGGGGATATTAAAAAATCCTCTCACTCCTACGCTGAAGATAATGTTGTGTGCAAAGATGATGCAAAATTTTCATTACAGCTGAAAGATGAGTATTGTGGGTGCAAAGCTGACACTGGATGTGAGTTATTAGATCAAACAGCAGATGAATTTCAAAATGTCTGTCTTTCAAATTATACAGCCAATGTTAACCTGGTAAAAAAAATTGGTGTGAAATACAGACAAAAGACTGATAAAAAGAGTGAACTTACAATTAAATACGATGGTGTCAGTCATCCCGGATCAATGAAGCTGGAAAGTGAAGGATTTACTGATAACTGCCATCTTCTGTACCAAAAACCACATGATGGTGATACCTGTAACTTGTTATATGTGGATGACAGTTTTGATGGCAATGAACCATGTCACCTGCCTCCTGGCCATGCTTTTTCAGATAAAAGAGACTGGAGTAAAGCTGTGCACAAGCTGGGCACAGCTATGTCCCTAAAAATCTGTAAGGTCAATACTTATCCCACCCAGTACAACACAACTGTAAATAAACGTGACTCTGGCGAGCATGGATGTAAGGGAAGTGCTAGTTTTGCAGGATCAATAGATGGCTCAAAAGAGCATCCAAAAACAGATTTCACAGAAGGAAGTTGTTTGTGCACTCGGGTTCTTCCGACAGGTCACAGAAAGGAAGAAGAAACTGGCCTTACTGAGTGTGCGAAGGCTTCACCTGTAGCAGAAATCTGCTACGCTAATGAGGCTGACTCAGATGCTGACACTTTGCAGAACTTCACCTATGAGATGGGCGAAGTAGTGGCATGCGGTGCTTTGGGCTCACAGACCAAAGAAACGAGAAACCCTCTGGGAAAGAGAGATCTGTTTTTTAAGAATGCATGTACCGTGATATCAGGACAGAAGCGCTCCGAAGGGACAGAAAACCACAGCATTACAGGAGACAGTGGAATTGACTCCCCAAGGTAAGAGAAAACATGTAACTACGTTAGATGTTTTTTCTTCAAATTAACAACCAGATTCAGGCAGAAACGTTGCTGTAAATCATAAACACACCTTCCCAACAACAAAATTCTTACTATCTTTAAAAACTTCAGTATTATGTCCTGGAAATAAACTGTATAGTTCTACCATGCCTTTTTACTTGAACATTCCCCCTAAATCAGCTATACAAATGTTGCTGTTTATATTTTGCATTTGTTTTCATAAGGCGAAAAAATAATATGAGCTGTGCCTTGCAGATGAAGATGACCGAGTGCAGAACTGTGAAGAAACATGGTGATCGATAAACTCAGTGTTAAACATGGTGATTGATATAGTCCTGATAGCAGGCAGGTTCAGCTCGCGTTGATCTTGCCATATGACATTACAGGCATTGTCATAGTTTCCCCAGTTGTAGACAAAGAATAAAAAGTGCTTTACAGAGGTGTTCAATCAGAATTTAAAGTACAAAATACTATCCGACTTGCTCACAATAGACAGGAAAATGTGTACATCACTTCAGCTAGAAGCTTCTGCTTCCTTTCATAGGGTACATTTTGCCTGTAACTATACTTGAAAAATTCCTTAATGGAAAACAAATTGGTATGAAACTTTTTTTTTACACAGTTGCATGTGGAGAAGACCTACAAAACTGTTAACTAAATTGACAAGAACACAAGTAAATGCTGTGAGGGAAAAATCACATTCATTTTTTAAGAGCATCACATATTCTTAAGATCTTAAGTGACTGGTATTTAAGTGTAATTAAACCATTTGAGTTTGCATTAGATATGCCCTGTCACCTTGAGAAGCTAGTATATAAAGGAACAAATCACATACTACAGTTTTTAAGGAAATTCTGCTTTTTTTTTTTTCTCCTTAAGCAGCTTTTCGCTCTGCACTCTTTCAAGCACGCTTCTAGTGTATTACTTGGACATGAACACTTGAAATCTGTTGGACACTTTAGCAAAATATATTTCAAAGGATCATTTGATTGTTTGTATTGATGCCATCTGTGGTACCAGAAGCTAAGCCACTCAGTTTATTTTCAGAATGTGAAGCCTGATGTCTAATAATTCTGTTATTTTAGATGGACTGAAAAGAAGATGAAGCTTCCTGCCAAATTCTGAAAGCATAAATACTAATGCAAAGAGGAGGACAAAATGAAAGGACAATCGCAACAAAATTCCTTGCTTCAGCTAACTCTGGTCATGAATATTTGATTATTTTTTTAATGAGCTTTGTAAACTTTCCCTTTGTAACAACATAACCATACTGTAAATGTGATCAGTCACATCTGTGAGGATGCCTCTAAATCAAAGCTGTTAGTTAAAACTTTTGACTGTAGTGTTTGGAGAGCTAATGTGAATTTCTGTTGCTCTCTTCTTTAATTAGTTTTTGCATCCCTGTGATAATAAAAATAAGAACTGATATATTTCATTCAGATCATACCATTAACCTGGAAAGGCTATGTGTTGCTCTAATAGGAGCTGTATCAGTTGCACAGGACCGTTTTACACTGTAATTCCTGGAAGTGTTTCCTACTTGTGCCACAGAAATAACAACATGCTCCATCTCCCCGTCAGAAAACAAAGCAAATGAACTAGACTGGCATGCACCTTGTTACCACAAAAATTCCTTGAATCCCGAGGTTCTCTCACTGTGTCCTGCAGAAATCTCAGCTGTCCTCCTGAATCTATTTGGTGTGTTTATATCTGGCAAGCAGGATTTAGTCTTTGAAAATGGAAACGTGTTGGTGTAGGAGAGTGGCATTGCTTCAAGAGAAACCTGCTGTGGGCTGGCACGCTCCCACTGTGCTCCTGACCGCCCCTTTCCGTCTCTTAAGGAATTGACACCCTGGCAATCATCAGGATCACTTTATAGCTTTTAGTTCAGAAGACTAATTTTGACTTCTTAATCCTGATTTCTTCCTGTAGCTAAAAGCAGACTATGCTGGTTTCATGCAGCTAATCACCAAAGGCTTGTGGTCCTTTTAAATCTTCCAGAGCCACTTGGTCATACTGTGGTTGACTACGTTAGGCTCTTTCACTACTGAAAACTTGTCTCCAGTAGTTATGGAGACAGAAAGCTAAAGTTGTAGTTATGGAGACAGAAGGCTACAGCTGTAGTTATCAGTTTTTAAAGCTATGGGAGATTTCTTTTAGGGAAGGTGTCTCTGGCTGTGGAGAAGTGGAAAAAACTGCGTTTGTGCTGACTGGGGCTGAGCAGAGCCCTGCAGCGCTCCCTCCCGTCCGCCTCAGTGTACGGCCGGTTTCAGTCGCGCCGGTACCGGCATCTCCCCCTCACGCTTCTCCAGCCGCTCTCTGCCCTCGGCGCCTCACGCTGCCGCTGCCTGCCAGCACCTTTTCCGCTTCCTTAAAAAACTCCTCCCAGGGGCTTACACGCGTAACGGAGTAACGGGCGTCCGGCATAAGGCAAGCCCTGGTGTAAAGCCGGTGGATGAGGCGCCAGCCGCCGTTTCCCCGCCGGCCCGGTGCCGCAGGCCCGCCCCCATCATGGCGGACGCCGGACGGCGAAAGCGCCGAGCTCGCCACGAGCTACACGGCCTCGCGGGCGCGGGGCACGCTGGGTCTTGGAGTCCGGGGAGGGGGAGCCCCGGGGCATGCTGGGCCTTGTAGTCCGGCGGCGGGGGCGGCAGGCTATTGGCTGGCTGGCGGGCGGCGGTTGAGCGGCGCGGCCCCGCCCCGCCCCGCCCCGCGTTGCCGGGGCAGTGGGCGGGTTCTGTTTCTGTCACACAGCGGCCGGCGGCAGCGGCGTGGCGCGGCGCGGCTGTCGGCGAGCGGAGATGCCTGAAGCCACCCGGTTTAGCGCCAGCAGCGGGGCCGAGTCGGATCCCGAGTGCCCTATGGAAAGCGAGTCAGCCCTGGAGAGCAGCCGGCGGCGGCGCAAGGTACCGGGGAGGGTTCCGGGGCCTTCGGCGGACGGCTACGGCCTGGCCGCGCCGCGCCGCGCCGCGCCGCCTGCACGCTGGGGCTCGTGTCTGGCGGGTCTTGCCTCGGGTCGCGCCCCCCCGCCCCCTCCTCCCGCGGTGGTGTGAGCCGGGGCGGGTGCGCACGCCGCGGCCCCGGGGCGTGGCGGGCCGGTTGGCCGGCCACGTGCGCGGCGGCGGCGGGGCCTCCCGGGAGGCGGGCGGGCTGCACGGCCTGCGGCGCCGGGCCACGGCACCCGCCTGGTGTCGGGACCGCCCTGCCGGGGGTGGCGGTGGGCCTGCTGGGGCAGGCGTGTGGTCGTCCGCGCCCCGCAGCGGCCCGGGGAGCGCTCTCGGGTGCAGGCGGGAGCGGGGGAAGAGTCCCGAAAATGAAGGCCCGGGTGTCTCGTGGTCAGGAAAATGCCTCCTGGCGGCACCGGCGCCGCGGCAGGGAGGGATCTGTTGCTTTATAGGCACCCTCCCCCCCCCCCGGCCCCCCCCAGTCCCTGTCCCTGTCAATAACTGGAACACAGACTTTTAATTTTAACTGTTCTGCAACATCTTCTCTGTTTCGTGTCCCTTGGATCATGTGCGTGTATTTTCATTTACCGCCGTGCTGCTCTGTGCCTTACCAGAAGGAGAAAAAAGAGAAGAAATCTAAACGCCATGACAAATCTCGGAGGAGGAGGACTCAGACGGATGAAAGTGAGCAGTCGGAGGATGACACTGATTCTCCGAAGCTCAAGAAGTCAAGGAGTGGAATTAAACAAAACGGTGATGCAAGAGAAGAAAGCTCGGAGAACACGAGATTATCTTCCTTAAACGTTAAATCCACCCACAAAAAACGGCACAGTAATTCTAGTGAAACGTCAAGTGGTGATGGTGACAGTGAGCAAGAGCAGGTAAAACTAATGATTGATTTAGTTATAGTGATGTGTTTAGCTTTCAACTCCTGTGTTGCAACAAGGTTAAATTTAAAACAGGTTATCTTTCCTTTTTTTTCTCCCAGTCAGTGGAAAGACTGCTGTAAATTTTCAGGATTTAAAGCTACTTGAACTGTCCTTTCTGTCAATTATTCGCAGAAATTTGAAGTTATGAAAGTCCTGAAGTTCTAGATCAGTGCACCATGGTTTCCTTACTTCAACAGTCCAGTACTGTGGTAGCTGTTGGCAGATGGACAAGCTGCAGTGAGATGGTGCTTTAATATGATTCAGCATCATTAGATATGATTGTAATTGCCACAAATATAGTTTAATTGACTTCTTTTTGGTATTATGAGTACTTCTCTAATGAAATAAGAGTTATTTGGTTTTAGCTGGTGGAAAAATAAAAGTTATATATTAATATGTTTTCACATATTGTCTCATTAAATAGTAGCTGTTAACATGATAAGATGGTCCTTAATGTAATAAAATATCCTGTTGTAACAGTTTTGTAAGTCTTCTTAAGCCTTTCTGTAAGAATGTTTTTATTTTTTCTGACTATTTCTGTTTGATTTAGGTTCCTTTAAAACTGCTTGACATGAACCACATTTTTTTTTGAAGGGAAACAAAGCTGCCTGATTTGTTTTGAAAAATCTTTATACCTGTATGTTCTGATGTTGCTTTGTTTTGTTTCTTGTTCCAATTGATGCTTCACAAAGCATCTAGGGTCTCCATGGTTTCCAGGGTTAGCATTCTTTCCTCACGCTTAGCGTTTTAATCCCTGTGCTGTTAAAATGTGTACGGAAGTGTTGCATTACTAAGTAGGTGCGTTTGATGCTCTGCCTTGTAATGTTACTCTTCTGGGGACTGATTTCTGTATCTGTAAATCACTGTGCTGTATTAATTGGGAAGTAGGAAATAGGCTAGATATCAAGCCTGACACTTGCATATTGCAACATAATCTGTTGGGCCATTGGTAATTATTTAAAATAGAATGTTAAAATGTAATTAAGAGTTTTCAGAGTTTTAATTTGGGTGCTTTGCATTTACAGGGTTATGCCATTAGATATGAAACAGTCTTAACTTAAATTACAGATCACTCTTGTTTAACTTTGAAATATGACAGTAAGTAAAACAAAGAAGGCTCTTTAGCTACAGCTGTGATACTGTCACTGAAAATTTGACCCTTGGGTATGATGCCAGTGCCTATGCCATTACCTTGAATTTTCTGATGGTCATGTGATATTCACATGGAATGTTATCTGATTTATTGTTTACCTAACAGGAGATGACTGAAGAACAGAAAGAGGGTGCTTTCTCCAATTTTTCTATTTCCAAAGGGACTGTTCAGCTTCTTCAAGGTAAATTTCTTGGCATGATGTGACCACAGAAAGTAAATTATCTCTGTCATGTGTTTTTATGCTCAACGTATTCAATCAATGAGTTTTGAGATGTGCTCTGCTTACGCGTATGGAAGCATAGATGCTATACAGAAGGCATATTGATTGCCTACTCTAAATATATTGTTAAACATAGACTTTCCTGTTTGCAGTATTGCCCAGTTCAGCCTTTACAGTAGAATTTTAAATCACATAAGCTCAAAAAATAAATTAGTTCTGTGTGAGAATTTTTCAATTAAAAGTTATTTAGTTATTTCAGTGTGAGTAAAGGAAAACCAGTTATATTTAGTATCTTTGACATTTGTTTGTGCATGACTTCGTATGAATTAAGAGAAGAATGGAAGTGGTT
Organism: Nipponia nippon; assembly: GCF_047370975.1. Lineage (NCBI taxonomy): Eukaryota > Metazoa > Chordata > Aves > Pelecaniformes > Threskiornithidae > Nipponia > Nipponia nippon. The sequence goes on along the minus strand of NW_028262347.1, from coordinate 90,384,365 downwards.
TTGACATGTTTTATTTGAAAGGAAGAGATTTTCACAGATAGGTGGGGAGTATTACATACATAAAGCCACAGTACTTAACGGCTTTCATTGAAGGCTAGTAACTTCATCTGTCCCAGCTAGCACTAAGTCTGGTGGTATGAAGTGGGAGAACAAAATGGACAGTCCCAGGGCACTCTTTACAGATTATGTCTGTGATTAAATAAATCAGTGAATGTGATAATATAGTCCTGACTTACTTTAGAGTTTATGCAAGTTCTGCTTGGGATAACTTCCTCTGAAGAGTATGCAAGAACACTTGTAAAATGATCGTATTAAGGAAGTCTGTTGAAATTGTCACAGCTCGAGGAGTGACGTACCTGTTTCCCGTGCAAGTGAAGACCTTCGACCCAGTATATTCTGGCAAAGATGTAATTGCTCAAGCACGAACTGGAACAGGGAAAACATTCTCTTTTGCTATTCCCTTAATTGAAAAGCTTCAGGGAGATTCACAGGAAAGAAGAAGAGGCCGTTCACCAAAGGTAACTGTGCTTAGTTAGAATGCTGATTTTGCGTTGTCTTATGTCAGAGGGATTCAGAGTTTTAACCCACTGGAAAAGTTCTTCAAGTTTATGCAGGGATGAGCTAACCCACATTAAAGATTCTTTGAAAGTTGTGTTTGTTGGGCTTTGCCTGCATCCTGTGCTGCCTCATACCCTCTGATCAAGAGTAAAGAGCAAAATAGCTCTATCCGCTTTTCAATTCCTTTTTCTGCTTACAGGGAGGCTGAAACTACAGGTGTTCAATGTGTTCCTATTTAATTTTGTTCAGTCACCTTACCTGTCCAGGTCCAGTGGTTACTGGGTGCTTGTTTTTCTCCCAAATTAGTAACAGATTAGTAACTTTTTCTGATTGATAAAAGCTGTCTGCTTAAACGTGTTTGTTTAAACATGTAAATAGTGGGAGGTTTTAAAAATAGACTTAGTTTTCACTAGGACCACCGCCAGATATTGAAGCTTCTGCTTCAGAGAATGCAGATTCATTATGAGCTGTCTGCATTCTGCTAGAGAATACCATATATGTTTTTTCACTAAATTCTTATGATGCTCTCCAAAGCTTATCATATTCCCATTAACAGTGGAATTTTTTTTTTGTCGGTTTATTTCATCATGTCATCCATCTCATAGATTACCTGAAACTCGTTCCAAAAGTAGTACTAGCTGTTTTATTTGCATCTGCCCATCATGTTGGCTGTCTGACTGAGAGTGCTGGCTCTAGATTTGGCAGTCTTGTGGAAAAGGGAAAGCTTTCTTTGAGGGGGGTCACAAGTCTTAAAATAAAAAAGACTTCAAGCCTCACTCTACCATAGTACACTACTACTTTTTTTTTGTTGTAATGTGTTTCAATGTTGAAAGAAATAACAGGATAATGATTTTAAGGTTCCGTTTGTCAAGCCACTGATGCCAGATCTGAGAGCAGTACTGCAATCACATGTTAAACTAAACTAGTTAAAACGCCTAGCTAGTAGCTTGTCCATCACCTGCGGTGAAGCCTGTATGTTGGAAGAGAGGATGGTTCCTTGGTTGCTTCTGCGGGGATATCAGCACAGGCTCCAGAACCATGCTGAACACCAGCTTTGCAGACTGAACATATGTTTCCCTGAGTCCCAGGGAAGCTGAGAGACAGCTGATGGCTCTTTCTTGCACCTTCTCGCAGGACTGTGAAGCGTTACCGAGCATGTGTAAAAACCTTTTATTACCCAAATCCTTCAGTCTTGTACTCAAACAGCATATGTGCATGTAGAAGGAAACTTGTAGCTGATCTGTTCAAGAGCTAAAGTTAAATAAGATATAAGTACCTCCTGTTTATCTCATTTAAAAAGAAGTTAGCCTGTCCTAAATGAGTATGTGCTGAAGGAGATTAATGTTGTTACAAGAGACTTAAGCAGTGTGTTTCTCTAATCTTTGCTTAGATAACTATTTAAACTAGATTTTTTTTTTTTTTTTTAAATTATGTAAGTGGTCAGACCTATACCAATGATTAGAAGTCTAGTGGTTTCTCGGCAGAAGCCATGCTGAGAGAACATCTGTTTGTCTTTCTTCTGTCTAGGTACTAGTTCTTTGCCCAACGAGAGAGCTGGCAAACCAGGTTGCCAAAGATTTCAAGGACATCACGAGAAAGCTAACAGTGGCTTGCTTTTATGGAGGAACTCCATATAATGGACAAAGTAAGTGACTTATCAGTAATAAATGAAATGTCGATTGACTGACATATTTGAGAAATGCAGCGGAGTCCTTCCAAACACACACTTTTACCTCAACAACTGGAGAGTATTCATGGGGAATTCAGTAGCTCAGAAGATACCTTCTTATGGTGAGAAAAAAACGTAGCTCTCAATTATATTCCTGGTGTTCCTTGTCTATTCACGTACTTTAAATTAAAGTGGAAGAGATTATACTGTGTTTATACAGAGTATTTGGGTTTAGGTTCTTGTAAACATTTATATTTTCTTTAAAAAATGTTTAGTCTTAGAGCTGTGAGTGGGTGTGGAGGTTTTTTGTGTGATACGGGGTATCTAGAGGATTTGTAAAGTGGAGAAGAATTTCTGTATTGTGACAGCATAATTTACTGTCTTGATCGTTAAAAAAAAGGCAAGTGAGAGCAGGAATGAGAATAAGCTCTTTCATCGTAATATATCTTGAGACATTAGGGATGAATTTTTTTTTTTCCTGCAGAACTTCAGGAAGAAGGCGATTTCAGTGATTTGGGTAGTCAAATAAATAAAGGTTTTTGTAAAGTTTCTAATTAAGGTAGGCGATTTGAGAAGAGCTAACTATTTCCAAATTATATTAAAAGAAGCTCTTTGTTTGCCACTTTATTTAAATCATGGAGAGAGGGAAGTGAGATGGGAAATCTTTTTCCCTTCAGGAAGAGCAGTAGAACTTCTACCTTACCAGCTTTGTTTTTCTTTTTTTTTTTTTCCCCCTCAAGTTTTCTCCTCCTGTTCATCATTTGTTCTCACTTACATTTGTAAGGAGAGTACTTAGGAGTGGTTTAAGAAGCTGTTTCATTATTACTTAGCTACTATGTGTTTCTAATGTAGAGAATGCTCCCTAGTTCACTGCTAACTCCTCTTCTGCTCTTTCCTGTTTATCAGTTGATCTCATGAGAAGCGGCATTGACATTTTGGTTGGGACACCTGGTCGAATCAAAGACCATCTTCAGAATGGCAAGCTGGACCTTACCAAAGTGAAACATGTTGTACTTGATGAAGTTGACCAGATGCTGGACATGGGATTTGCTGAGCAAGTGGAAGACATTTTACGAGTGGCATACAAGAAGGGTAATCTCGATATTTAAACAAATAGTAGGAAATATTAGTAATAATTTAGTCTGCTAAAATTCAGGTGTATTTTTCTGGAAGTTGCAAGGTGGCTTTGTTTAGAAATGACTGAATACTATCTATTGTAGGAAATGTACTGTGAACACAGTACGTGAGAAAGTGTTGTGAAAGTGGGAATCATTCATAGGACCTTTTTGAAGCATAAAATCCAGTACCTAGGGATCTGTAAATAACTTTCTTTGACACCTATCTATAAGTTGTACTTGAACTTCTTCCAGTTAAAAGAAATTAGAAGCTTTTTACCCTTTTCACCACTTGAAAATAGACTGGATTTCTGGTCGTAGTAACTTTTTTCCTAATATCGAAAATATTTAGACTTTCTGCAGTATTTTTTCTCCAGATGTTGGTAACAAATTGAAAAAGCAGAATTGCCTTCTTTATTTTATATACTCATATTTGACCTCATATTTTTAATAACCCATATAATCAACTTGTATACATCTGTAAGATGAAACACATGAAGTTTGTGAAACATTGTTCTGTGTTTTAAGATTCTGAAGACAATCCCCAGACGCTGCTGTTTTCTGCAACTTGCCCACATTGGGTGTATGATGTGGCTAAGAAATACATGAAGTCTAGATATGAACAGATTGACCTTATCGGGAAAAGAACTCAAAAGGCTGCTACAACAGTAGAAGTGAGTAATCTATCTAATGTGGAATGTTTTCAGGCCTTTTCCGTTTTCCTTCATGCTACAAATGGTCACCCCATCCTAAGGTACATTATCAGAATGATGTTGAAAGTTGTTTTGAGAATTATTTTTTTTTTTAAGCATAAGGCACATTACAGCTAGTCAAACTGTTCCTAGGTTTAGGATCTGTCTCTCTTTACCACAGCATCTGGTAACCATATAGACATCTCAGGTAGAGTGAGGATTCAGTTATCAGTTAGTTTTGTTGGTTTTCAGAGAAAAGCAGTACCTGAATTTATCCCAGTTGGAAGCAAAAGGCACACATTAACATCAACCTGGCTCTTTTAAATCACCATGGACATCACGGTCAAATTCTGCTATTCTATATACAGGAGATTTTTTCAAATTTCCTGTGGTATCTCGCCTCGCTAGGCCTTTGCTTGCTATGCAGTAAATACCATAGCAAGGAATACAACACATACATGCTAGAAGCCTGAATTAATTGTCTTTACTTGATAAAATAAGATACTGTTTCTGCTTAAGTACTGCTTAATGGTTACTTTGACAGATCATTGGACACATCATATTTGTATCAGTGGGATTGAAAGAATGTTAATCTTGTGCTTCAAAAAAGCTTTTAACACACTGTATTTATTTGTTTCACTTTATCTGACATGAAGCTTTAGTTGATAGAACTGTGACAAAATCTTGCACCCCTGACTGTCCTCCAGAGAAATGGTATAACATCTCGGGTTTTTTTTCTTGCTTTAAAAAAGTTATTTGTAGACTGTCATCTTTTTTTTCCTCTTACTGCAATTATGGATTTTGCATGTTCCAGGAATGTGAGTTAGCATATTTTTTCTATCAGGAAACTGTATAACTCTTTAGTATTTCTGGATTTTACAGTTTCAAATGTATTAAAAAAGAATCTTGTGTTTTTATGTAAGCTAAACACTGGAATTCTTTTCCATAGCATTTGGCAATAGAGTGTCACTGGTCTCAGAGAGCTGCGGTTATTGGAGATGTCATTCAGGTCTACAGTGGCAGCCATGGGAGGACCATCGTCTTTTGTGAGACCAAAAAGGAGGCAAATGAACTGGCTCTGAATGCTTCAATCAAACAGGTATTTTATCATCTGTATTAAGTGACAAAACCTGTCAGAGATGTGTAGATCTATCGACCCTGTGTTGATACCAGACCTATGCTGAGTGAGTTTTAAAGAGAGATTTTCAAAGTGGGTAAGGCAGGCTTTTGCAGGTGGTCAGATAGTTTCAAAACTGCCAGAAAGAACCTTTAAGAAAAAACACTAAACTGGTTGAAAGTTTACAGCATTATAGTCTCCATGACTAGGCTGCACTAACAGATACTGGGCTACAGCGGATTTTTTTTCTTAAAAGAAGAGTTCTTATTGACAATAAATGAAGCAGTTGTGAATTAATTTTTCTGTAGATAAGACTGTCTTGGATTAAAACACGGTGGTAGACTTAGAGAACTACCAGGATAACAGGTCATGGTACTGGAATAGCAGTTACTGAGCTGTGATGCTGACATTAATTAGTGTTGTTGTGGGGGGGGCAATTAGGGCTATATTTGTATTTTCATTAAGATCTTTATTAGCTGTTATGAAGAGTTTAAAGATGTATACACAGAAAGAATTCAATCTGCCATCTCTTGTGAATGACCTCTAGCGTATTCCTGAGATTTGTGGTATGGCACACTCTTAACACTGGTGGATAATAACTCGTTGATGTAGTGGTGCAATATTTATGATGTGTAGTGACACTGGCACTGCATGCTCGGTTTTGGTGGTGGTATCACAGCAACTACTTTTTCTGTATGTGTTTTCACTGAGGAGATGGGTTAGGTTGTGTCTAGAAAGCAGTATAGCGTTATGTTCCTAGGGAAAGGAGCTTTTTCATCTGCCACAATTGTGTTCAGGAGTGTTTCTCCTACACTCTTAGATGACCTCAGTAACAGCTAAACCTGAGCGTGGAGCCTTATCCTACGTTACTGGTGGTGTTACTGATACCAAATCTTGCATAGGCAATGCAGAACTCTGATCTTGGCAGGTAAGAGAAGGAAACTAATTAGATGTTTCTGTTTTAGCATATTAATACTCGCTAACAGAATATATGCCTATTCCATTTACCAGCTGACATTAATAAAAAACTGTCTGAAAAAGAGTTTTTTAATTCAGTGCTGACCCTAGCATTGTGTTAGTGTTTTTTCAAATTGTTCTCTGTTTACATGTGGAAAACATGGTAGCCATCTACAGGCAAGCGATGAAATGTGAAGTGGAGGAAAAAACAATTTTTGTATGTTTGGTCTTCATACTTGTTATTGCTGTGATACAGAAGGACTTTCAGAATGTTTGGATTAAAACAAAATTATCTTTGAAGCTGTAGGTTTTTTTTTTTTTTTAGGACCACTTATATTTTAATTCTTTAATTGGTAGTGGGGGAAATTAATATATTAAGGGGGATTCAGAAGCAACCCTATTTTGGAAAGGATGTCTAAATGAATACTAAGAAGGCCTGAGAAAATTGTCAATGACTATTTTGAAACAGCTAAGCCTTGCACAGATGGTGTGGATGGCAAGTTAGGGCACAGTTGTTTTCATAGGTCACAGTAATTAGAGGTGGAGATAAGGCACACGTTACGATTCTATTCTCCTACCTTTGTTAAAGGTCTTTGAGGTATATGGATAAGAAGTACTGAGTAAATATTGTAAGACACCTAAAATATAAACTCTGGTAATTCAGTTCTTCTATATCTTGCCATGTGGTATCTATCAAATACCAAAATATTGTACCCAAAACTGACCATAAAATGGAGCACTGTCTTGGATTTTGGTACAGTCCTATAATAATACTGTTTTTCAGGATTGCCAGTCGTTGCATGGTGACATTCCTCAGAAGCAAAGAGAGATCACGCTGAAAGGTTTTAGAAACGGTACATTTAAAGTTCTGGTTGCAACCAACGTAGCTGCCCGTGGTTTAGATATCCCTGAAGTTGACCTGGTTGTACAAAGTTCACCACCAAAGGTAGGAGATGGTTATGTTGTGTGTCTTGTAATAATTTGTATTCTTGTTTTCAAGTAGCATATGCTATCAGGTGCGGTATTCACCACACAGAGTTGCATTGCATTTAAGGGTAAGAAATGCCCTGATATATAGAAGTATTTTGTTAGAGGATTTTTTCAGAGTGCATCAGTCCCTAGCATGTTTAAAGATGGTCTCCTTAAAATGCCTTCTTTTAAGGCTCTCCCTTCAAGGCCACGTATGGTGATTGCAAGGTATGGTGATTGCAAGTCTGGAAGCGGTGGGAAGTGAAGAAAGGCTGTTTGTCTTGCAAGAACGATTCACTAAGTAGGGGCATATATGAGGAGGGGACCCCAACAGTGAGAACACTGGCTGAAGTTAAGAGGGTTTAAAAGAAACAAGATATTTTTTCAGTGAATTCACTATTAATATCTCGGTAACTGTGCTCAAGTTGATGTGCAGGAGGGTGAGTGGGATTGTTATAGAGGTATAAACACTCAAAATATTTTTTCACATTCTCTGTGGTGATGCCAAAACAAGACTTAGTTGATCCATGCTCATGGTTCTGGCTTTCAAACTGTGATTTTTAGAGGGTTATGGAAAAGCTTATTCGTTTTACTTCAGTGAAACAATGTTTTTTAATTTAATTCTCTGATGCAGTTATTGTGTGTTGTTCAGGCTTAACTGTAATAGCTTCTACTAAGTTATGTGAATGCAATGAATTGATTCAATTACAATAAATTAGATAAGTCATAAGGCTATTTATTTTGAAGGATGTGGAGTCCTATATCCATCGTTCTGGACGCACAGGTCGAGCTGGACGAACTGGGATCTGTATCTGTTTTTATCAGCGAAAGGAAGAACATCAGTTAAGATATGTGGAACAAAAAGCGGTAAAGTATAGGTTTTTTTTCTAATCACGAGCACTCAAATGTAATGTGTTAGGGTAGCACATAAAATCTTCGTGTTTTCTTCAATAGTTCAGTTACAGAATACAGCTTATAAAACACCCACTTGAAGTTCAGTTTCCTTGCAGAGTTTGGGTACACTGACAGTTACTTTGGAGCAGGGAGCGCGCTGCAGATTCTCATGCCCACGCTTTTTCAGCAAATGCCAGTAAGATTTTACCTGTGGAAATGAGAAAAAGCTAGCAGGATTTCAGTTTAGTGTTCACCCTGGCTTATCATGTGATCAGTGATTTGCATAGGTGTAGCTTTACTGAGAACTGTTACTTCCATTTTTGCACTTTGTGCGCTGTTCCATATGGTAGTTTTCTCACCAATTAAGTACTCAGTTGGGATGAGATGGTTTAGTCTCAGCACATAAAACCCAGACTTACATTTATAAAGGCTGTGTAACTTGTACTTAAATCCAAGTAAATCAGACTAAAATTAATGATTTAGAATTTGTAGGACTTTTTTTCCCCTGGAATCTGCCAAAATGGTCTCTATTTATTTCAGTTTAAGGTCACTGGATCACTTAAACTGCCCTGGTACATAGAAGGCTTTTAAGTGTTACCCATTTCCCTGTAAACTTAACCTTGTAATTTTCACTAGCAAAAGTTGGGAGTTAAAAGGTGAGAAGAAGAAAAATGATAGATTTAAATGTTTGTTTCATTGGAGTCCGATACTGTTTCTTTAAAACCTAATTATTTATGGTCTGCAACTTTCATCTGTTTTTTGCTTTTTAAATTTCAGGGCATTACGTTCAAGCGTGTTGGTGTTCCTACTGCAACAGATATAATAAAGGCTTCCAGCAAAGATGCCATGAGGTGTGTTTGGTGGCTCAAGCCCTGTTGTATCTTCCTATCTTCCTAGCTCAGAAGGGCTGTTTGGACTGCTCTTTGCTGTCTCTGTGAACTGATCACTATTAAAGCCTTGGACTGCTGTTTTTCTGATATTCTGGAGCCTAGTAAATACTAGTGTATAATTTTTTTTTTTTTTTTTTGCTTTAATTACTTAGGTGTCTGGATTCTGTTCCTCAAACTGCTATTGAGTATTTCAAAGAATCTGCTCGGTTGCTAATACAAGAAAAGGGACCAGTTAATGCTCTGGCTGCAGCTCTAGCCCATATTTCAGGTGCTACTTCCATTGAACAGCGCTCCCTGCTGAACTCGGATGCGGTAAGTGTGTATGGCTTAACGTTTGTCTTGAATCTGAAAAAATAACAGCGCACCTCTGTGGTGTCCTGTGTCCCCTTATGAGTTTGTTTATGGGAACTGTACTTAAGGCACTAGGAACTACTGATTTAGTTAAAGCAAGAATATAGTGGCTATAAATATACTTGCTCTCCCGTAACAGTATCCTCTTGAAAACTTAGTTTATAAACTGTAAATTAGCAGGTTTCTCCTGTCTGATAGAAGTGCTGAAGCTTATGCCTCTGACTGAACGGAGCATGCACAATTTCTTACTCTTTAGGGATTTGTTACAATGATACTACGCTGCTCTGAAGAGATAAACAATATGAGCTATGCTTGGCGAAGACTACGAGAGCTGTTGGGTGATGATGTTGATAGGAAGGTGAACAGAATGTGTTTCCTCAAGGGAAAAATGGTAAGCTTTTTTTCTGTCTTTGCTGCTGAGCTCTTCTGCTTGTTGCCTTTTCTCAGCAATTGTCAGGGGAGCTGTTTGGTCTTTTTTTTTTTTTTTTCCCCATTCCAGGCTCTGTTGGTAAGAACATGATTCTGGTAGAAGGATGGGCCTCAATCTCTTTTATTAGTGCTTAGGCATCTCGGAGGCTTAGGGCTCTGCTCCACTGACATGCTAAGGAGGTAGTATGATGCAGTATATAGCATGGCTATAGGGATAGCAGAACAGGTAAAAGGTATGAACCATCTTTACTGTGCCTTAAAGACAAAACATAGAACAGGATTTCTTAGGACAGTCAGTTCTGATAGTGCATGTCCCTCGTATTTCTGGTACCTGAAACGGAAAGATCAGAAAGTTACTTTTTGCGTTGCATACTTAACAGTGTGGCAACAACTGTAGCAAAGCTCACTGAGAGACAGTTATTTTAAACAAAAGTGATTCCCCTCACTCTTCTTGTCTCAGAATTTGTATGCATTTTCACAAACATGAAAATGTGGGATCAAATAGTCTGTCCGGGATTATTTGTGGTGACACAGAGGACAAGGAATGCTTATGTCCTGCTTTTGCAAGTTGTTCTGATTTGCTCCATCTTTGTGGTTTTTTTCTGGGTGTAATTCTTGTTTCTCAACATACCCTGGTCAATAAAACTGTACAGAGAGATGCTGTGATCTTGATGACTTCATTCATTTACATACTGTCAAAACATTCCACTCTCTTATCCCTTATTCTGCTGTTTTATTTTTCTGGTGCTTTTAGACACCTCCATTGCTATGCATACTTCATTCATATCCATGTTGAAGTTTCCATCAGAGATACCATATACCGCGTGTTGTTACAGAGAATGATTCCATTTGTGTTTCGATGGTTTTGTGGGATGGGCAGAACAATAGACAAAGTAAAAAGACTCCAAAACTGAGGATGAGTTGAGAGGACACTTCAGAGGCAGATGTTGGATGAACTTTTATGTAGAGATTTGTAATAGAAGCATTCAGATTGGTGTGACTGCAGTTTGTATATGTGCCTTTTGGAAGTACCAAAAAGAGACAGATGTAAAAATGGCAGGAGTTGATGGCACCTAGTTTAACAAATCATCAAAATCACAGCACATCTGTATGCCAGTAATGAGGATACCCAGACTTGGTAAACTAGAAAGCCTGAAACAAGGGACAACCTACACTTGAACAACAATTAAAAAAGAAAAATTATTTTCTTCGGCGTTGTGTGTATTCTGTTTTTTGTTCCATCTTTGTGTAAAAGTTAACCTCCATGTCTTGGTATATGAATTTCACGCATAGTTCACGAGGTTTCTTGGCCAGACACTTCTGATTTTAAATTTGACTTGAGGACACTTTATGTCAGTGAACTGTTTTTACTATTTCTATCTCTGAAATTTTTTCTTAATGCATCCTTCACACATGATATTTGATATCCTTCACACGTGATATTTGATACCACGTTAATTGGCAAGATTTGTTTTATTGTCCTTGCCTCTGTCTCTCTATTCACAGCATTGTTCTGTATTTGATGTGTGGAAGACTATCTATGGATGGTTTTCCCTACATCAGATTTATAATTCTCAATATCCAGATTGCTCATTTGGACAAAGAATAGCATTTTAATGTGTGCATTATGTATTGTACTTAATAATTCAAGTAGGTTAACTTCAGATTTTTAGTCTGAACCTAAATATTCAGTTTACTGGATGTATACATTTCTTAGTATAGATTAAAACTTCTGATTTGAAAGAATTTACAAAATGAGTCATGCAGAAGCCAATAGACCACAGTTTAGGATGGAGAGGGTTATAAGCTTGTTGTTAAAGAGCAAGAAAATGTGAATTGAAGTACTGGCTATGCAGAGGAAAGAAAAATGTGTGTATCTGAGGAAAACATTAAGGAAGTGCAAGTATTGGTGTTTTGAGAGAGTTGCATCAATAATTCTCAATGTTCAAAGAATTCAAAGTATCTGAAGTCTATTAAAAAACCACTTTGAAATGTAAAACTGTTTGTTCTAGTACATAGATTTGTAGGTTCTATTTTTTTTTTTTTTTTTAGTTGCAGTCAATTAAAAGGCTAGACTTGTACCCATCAAAATTATTCTCTTTTTAGGGTGTGTGCTTTGATATTCCTGCAGCAGACCAAAAGGAAATAGAGGTACGTTCATTGAAATTTCTGGTTACAGCAGGCTGTAGATTCCTAAAGTATTCCCCTCTCTCAAAAACCCTGTAGCTTAAGACTTTTGCACTGGGAAGAGTGGTGGTGTGAACAATCCACCCCTTGTTACTGCTGCTGGATTAATCTTTGTAGGCAACGAGTCTCGTTACGCTATAAAATCCCGTTATTTCTATTCCCTGCCCCCCATTCTTTTCACCCAGAATTCTCTCCACAGGAAAGTCAATTCCAGGTTTTTGCTTGGCAGAATTAGTATTCCCATGCCAAAATTCCCTAGACTTCAAATCTTTCCTTCAGGTATTTCTCCCCTAGTGCATCTCCATACCGTCGTGCCCTGGCATTCAATTTTTGGTTCTGGATTAGAGGAGGATTGAGCGGAGGGTGTGGATTTGTGATCAGTAATAATTATAGTGGTATTCTTAATAAATGGAAGGTGGGGAAAGAGTTTTCTGATGAGGCTGCTCTGTAAAGCTCTAAGGTGGGTTTCAGTTCTGTTCTGTAGTAGCTGAGGTGTACGCAGTCAGCTGTAGCTCCTACGCTTAAAATTTGGAAACCGGTATTGACCACTTTAGTTAGAAACTTGAATCCCTTATATTAGCTCACAATTTTACCTTTTCAGTTGAGCAAATTTAATAATTATGAAATACCCTGTATTTGCACTCCTCGAATTTAACTTGCTATGTCTGACTTTATTTCAATAGGCAAGATGGGAAGATTCAAAACAATGGCGTTTGTGCGTGGCGACTGAATTACCGGAGTTAGTAGAATCACAGCGAGGAGGAGGAGGCGGCGGAAATGGCCGAAGCTTCTCAAGCTCCAGGAATGGGCGGCGTGGTAGCTCTGGTAGAAACAGATTCAGAAGCAGAGGCCAGAAACGAAGTTTTGACAGAGCATTTGATCGTTAACTTGAACAATCCAGAAGTGGAAAAAATGGGACTGCAGTATTTTATATTACATTAAAATAGGCTGTTCCTGTGTGTTTGTACCACTTGGAAAAATCTGTCATTCAGATTTTTTTTTTCTCAGTACTACTTTGGTTATAGACAAGATCCTGTTCACTTTAAAAAACACAAGAAAAATAAAACTTATTGTTTCCTTTCTTTCTCGTACTGCCATTTCAACCGCAAGACCTAAATCTTTATTCCAGAATATGGCTGTCGCATTCAAAACTGTAGCCTGGCTCACTGTATAATATATAGATCTTAACTCCTGGTCAAATCTGTACATTTTCCAAAAAAATAAAATATTATTTTACAAGTTCATATCCTATGTTAGAAGGTTTTAAAAGTGCGTGTGTTGGGCGAAGGCGAGCAGCATAGTTTGAGCGTGCAGGCTTGGAGTATGTTCGTTATTGTATAGGAGGCATTTACGCGCGTTATTACGTGGGGTAAGCGTCGCTTTGCAGCTGTGGATGCGTGGGACGCAGCAGCCCGGTTACTGGATTTTGAAGCGCGGCGGGGGAAGCCGGCGGAAGGGACCGGCCGGGCGGCGGCGGCGGAAGGGGCGGGCCGGGCCGGGCCGGCGGCGCAGCGGCTGCATGGGCGGCGTGTGGGGCCGTGCGGCGCGGCTCGGCTTCCACGCGGCCCGGGCGGCGGCCCCGGTCAGCGATCGGCGGCGGCTGTGCTGGCTGCCCGGCGCCGGTACGGGCCCGCTGCTGCTGCTGGCGGCGGCGCTGCCCCGCGGCCCGGTCCGCCCGCCGGCCGCGCCTCACTTCCTGCGCGCCGGGGCGGGGCGCGGGTCCTGGGGCCGCCGCTGCGAGACGGGCAGCAGCGCTGCCGCGCACCTCTGCGGGGAGCAGCCGGCCGCCATGCCCGCCGCCGGCCCCGCCGCCAGCCCCGCCGAGCCGCAGGCGCCGGCGGGCGACGAGTCCCTCCGCCGCGGCCGCCGGAGGAAGGTCAAGGTGGGAGCGGGCGCGGGAGCGGGCGGCCGCCCGCCACGTGCTGCCGCGGGGGCGGCCATTTTGTACGGCCCGTCACCGGCCCCGGGGTTCAGGCGTTAAAGCCGAATTACAGCGCGTTGTCGGAGGGAGCGGGCGAGGGAGGCGGTTCCTCCGTGTAATGCCTGCTTTCCCTCAGCAGGAGGAGACCCAGGAGAAGAAGCTGAAGCGGCGGGAGAAGCTGAAGCGGCGCGGTAAAGCGGAGGGCGAGCAGGCCCAGCCTGAGGAGAGCGGGCTGGGCGACGGTGACCTTGAGCCTCCCCTGCCCAAGAAGACAAAAAAAGTCAAGGAGAAGAGCAGCGGTCTGGCAGGAGAGCGCAATGGCTCCGAGCATACGGTGAAACGTTCCTCCGCTGTGAGCACCGACGTGACGTCCCCGGCAGCCCAGAGCGCATTCAGCGACGTGGCAGCTGGAGAGCAGGACAGCGACACGGAGGTAGTAACGCTCTGCCAGCAAGCCTTTATCTTGCCTAATTAAAGTCCTACTGGTAATGATCGGGCTTAATAGCACGTTCTGGGTGCTGCGCAGAGATTTGAGGTGTGAGGGCTGTGGGAGCGTTAGGCTGCTGTCATAGGCAGCTGCTGTCATAGGCAGCGTTTGCCACTGTTCCCCTGAGATTTACAGCTCCTGGGGATCTGGAAGCGCCCGGTACCATGGCCGTTTCTGCCCAAGCTCAGGGAAGCGCAGCAGTACATGCACCAACACGTGGCAGCCATCTCTCATTCTTGTTTTTTCCCCTTCGTGGTAAATGCCAAGCCGTTTGGAGAAGCTTATCCTGCAACGGAGGAGGCTGGCTAGCAGGAAGCAGTTGCCATGTGCTAGCTCATCTTCGTGTGGCAACTTGTTTTGTGTCCTGCAGTACAAGGGTTTCTCTCTGCTGCAGAGGCAATCACCATCCCAGCAATGTGCATCGTTCCGTGCTGTGACAGCGCTTTCTCTCCCGGCAGGCCCTTCGAAGAACTATTTGGCAAGATGTCCTGTAGGGGAAGGTCATGATTATCCTCATTAATTCCCGCTTCTGGAGATCTTCCTGTTCAGATTTCACCCACGCATGTGAGAGGGCCCCGCAGCTTGCCTTCCCCTGTGTAGGGCCTTCTGTGGGTAGTTTTCTCTCTCGGCTTTAAGGTGGGAATGTGGATCAAGAGAGCGCTTTTTGTACATTGGGTGTAATGATGTGATCTCTTAGATCTTTGAAGTAGGAGCTAAATAGTGAGTTTTAAGTAAGCATCTAACGGTGTGCAAAGTTAAGGAGCTGTTTGTGTGGCATACTGAGTAGGTGTGATTTAGAGGGAAATTCCTGCCTCACACAGTGACTTGTGACACCAAATAGTTTTGCTGTGAAAAAGTTTTCTAATGATTTCAGTGGACTCCAGTTAAGATTTTTAACAAGTAGTTTCCCTTTACTGACTTGCCAAGCATATGCGCACGATGTGGTATGATCACACGGAAGGGGCAGTTGTTCCCTTTCATTTGCCATGGGTCTTAATAGGTAGCGCGGCTATATCTGAACTAGGGATGAGGTAGTAGTAGTTGTGGTTTTGTAGAAGTTGTTGCAGGTAACAAAGGCAGAAAGACCTTTGGCAAGAAGTCTTTACTCAAAACTGATGTAAAACCAGGATTCGCTTGTAGGAATTCTGCCACACTAACTGGTGTAGCCTGTGTCAGTGTGTCTTGTCTTCTAATACAGGGTGGCTGGATTCAAATTTCCCACTTTACACTGTGATGATATTTTTGTTTGTGAAGTACCTATGTCGCAAGGGTTTTCTTTCTCTTTAAACAGAAAGGCGGTAGCTGGTAAAACTGCAACGATAAAGTAAATGCACAGCTTTTCTTGTGTGCCTATGTAGGGTACATTATTTGCTCATCTCCTAGGGGTAATAAGTTGGGGTTTTTTTGTTTGTTTTTTTTTTTTTCCTTTTATCCTGTTAGGAGCTGACAGAAGAAGCAAAAGAAGGCGCCTTCTCCAATTTTCCTCTCTCCCAAAACACCGTCAACCTTCTCAAAGGTTAGTTAATGTGGCAAAAGAAATTGCTGTAAATGTTTGTCCAGAATTGCACTCTGTTACCCATGCAAGCAGAGACAGAACCCAAGGGTAAATTGTCCTAAATCATCTTACATTTATTGTGGAGTAAGAACATGCACATGAGTGGTCGCTGTAGATTCAGAGAATCTACTGTTGTTAGTAGGAACAGAGTTTCTGGTTTGTTCCATTTCAAGTTCTGTTTAGGCGAGTTTATTCTTCCATGGTGTGGTTATTCCTACATATACATTCTAGAGACAGTGTTTTTTTTCTCATCAGCATCATTTTACTTACTCTGTGTCTTTATTTTAATTCTGGTACCTGCTGTGTACAATATCACTTCTTGAATAAGCATAATGGTGTTTCCTATATGATGACTATTTGTCTCCTGTGAACAGCTTGTCTCCGATTATTCTCATACTCCCAGGCATTTTCATATTTCTTCTAGATTGGTTTTACTGTGGAAGTAACCACCGTGGAGTTCTTGTTCTCTGTGTTGGGAAACTGTGCGATTCTTCTTTCCCAGACAAAATTCTCCTGGTTGGTTTACATTTGCCTTGCTCAGAAGTTTCTCTTGGATGGATTGTTTCATTTCCACTGTGCAAAATCTCTATCAAGTTTTAGAATATCTTAGAATAAACACCCTCACCTCTTCCCCTGCCCTCAAAAGCAAGCTACCACAAAATCTTGGGTTGTATCAGAAAAAACATTTTTTTTTTTCTTCTTTCCTTCCAGTTATCTTATGCCAAACATCATAAAGAAGGCTTTATTTTGTTGTGAATACTCAGGTGTGTGTTTAAGGGGGAATAGTTTTTGATCTAGAGTAGGAGAGAAAACACTGAAATGTGTATTTCTTCTAACTTGCACCTTCTGTTGTGTACAGGATTTGACATGATGTGTCCTACATATTCGGGCTAGTTACATATGAGGACTTTTGATTGTTTGTTCAGCTTGCAGTAGAATCAGCACCTTTCAATGAAACCTCTTTGGATTATTTTACAGCTCGAGGTGTAAAATACCTGTTCCCTGTGCAAGTGAAGACTTTTCAGCCCATATATGACGGCAAAGACGTAATTGCTCAAGCTCGAACAGGAACGGGGAAAACCTTTTCTTTTGCTCTTCCGCTGACTGAAAAACTTCAGAGTGTCTTGCAAGATGGAAGAAGAGGCCGTTCACCAAAAGTAAGTTACCACTTAAGGGTTAACACCAAAACCTTAGAATATGATAGTTTTCAAAAGTGATTTTGTAATTGCTTTGGGGACTTTTTTGGGACTTCTTTCTCCTTTATTGGTGTTGGTAATACTGAACGCTTTCCTCAGATCAGGAGCTACAATGTGACAGAGGTTTTGCAGCATCACAGTGATAACACATTTCAATTTTAGGGTTCCTTGTGACCTTATTTGGGAGACTGCTATCCTCAGGAAGTTAGCGTGTGGCTTTGGGCTTGAATCCCCTGCCTCTTCTCAGGTAGTGGTTGAGTCAGCTGGACTTGTTTCTGTTCACTGAGGTTGTTTCTCACTAGAAATTCCATGGTGATAACTAAAGGCTTTTGGGTTTTTATTTTTCCTTCATGTCTGGAGACTCAACTTAATGGATGCAAGTGATGTTTACATTTCGACTTAAGCGTGAGTTGGAATTGGTAACCAGATACCTGTGATCAGATATCATATTCCCACGCAAATGAAGCATATATATTTATCATGAGGCTGAAAAACTGTTATAGTCTGCACATTTGTTGCCTACTTCATCCTTCTATTTTATTAACTTTAAAAGTGACGTAAGTTTTAAAATCTTATTGTCTGAAAGATTTCTAGAGAAGAATTCAGCTCTTTATTTTATCGTTTGGTTCTTAAAATGGAGGGTGGAAGGATAGATACTGGAGGAAGGCAGCTAGGTGGAGAAGGAGGATATATGGCTACGGTCTGTCATGCTATGTATCTTTTAAGATCTTAGTGCTCCAAATTGTTTAGTGACTGTTCCTGTTCTTTAATGCTGAACTGCACCGTTGTTGTCCTTGGTAATGTTACTGAAGTGTCTATTTTATCTGGCATTAGCTTAAGAAAAAAAATATCGCTGTTCTATATCTCGGTTATCTTGTAATGCTTTGCCTTGTTTCCTCTTGCTGGCTCTGAGGCTGTGATGTGCAGGCTCCAGGTGGCAGGAAATATTCCTGGGATGGTGTGGGCACCTCTGGAACAAGTGTAGAATAAGAATGGGTGTACAAGCTGTTTGACATGACGTAAACCCTTTTCTCCTAGCACCCTCTCCCAAGCACAGCTGCATTTTTGTCTCTTTTCACTCCCTCCAGGTTCTGGTTCTTGTTCCAACCAGGGAACTGGCCACTCAGGTCGCCAAAGACTTCAAGAATCTCACCAGGAAACTGTCAGTGGCTTGTTTTTATGGAGGAACTCCATATAAAGCACAGCGTAAGTAAACGCTAAGGAATTACAACTGGATTGCAGTTGACTTTCTCTAAATGCATTCCATGAATAAAACTGGCTTTTTTCCCCCCTCGGAGTTTCACTTCAGTCGGGAACCATGATATTGCTTTCAAAGGAAGCATACAGCCTGGGTTGAATTATTTTAGTTCCAATAAATCTTTATTTAAAAGAATGGTTGTAGGTCTGCAAAGTGACTGGTCCTTTTAGTTTCTTCTTTATTGTGTGTTTGTGTGGTTTTTGTGTGCACATATACTGGGACTAGATGACTGTCCAAGGAAAAGAGACAGACAGAGCCACACACACATACACGGTTTTCTCTCTCCAGAGGTAGCTGTGAAAAAGAATTTAGCTGAAAAACTGAAGTGTGTTTCTGTGATAAAGCTCTGGAGGTTTCTAATGCCAGCTCGTTGCTGCTTAGAAATTGGCATCTCTTACTGTAACTTTGCTTGTGGTTTAGCTGGTATTCCTGACAGAGCAACTTGGACCACTGTTAAGTTTACTTGTTTGTTACTCGGGCTGGATGTATTGCTTTATTCAGAGATGAAAGTGAAAGGCAGTAGTGTTTTGGTTCTAAAATTAGAAGTGTTGCTGTGTACTGGTAGCTTTTTATGTTGTTGTCTCTTAGCGTTCTGACACTCTCCTTGTTTTTCTGTTTTGTCTTCCAGTTGATCTCCTTAAAAGTGGCATTGATATTCTAGTGGGAACTCCTGGACGGATCAAAGATCACATTCAGAATAGCAAGCTGGAACTTTCCGGTGTGAAGCATGTTGTTTTGGATGAAGTTGACCACATGTTAGACATGGGCTTTGCTGAACAAGTGGAAGAAATCTTAGGATTTGCTTATAAAAAAGGTAAATTATGACATCAGGAAAGGAATAGAGGACAATCCAGAACACACAATTATACTACTTTGAAAACTGCTGGTGCACCCTCAACTTGAATCCTTTGTGTGATGCCAATATTGGACCTCAGAGAAAAGGGCAAGGTAGAGTTGGAAAAGGTTCAAAGCAAGGTGACAGATGGCTGAAGGGCTGGAATGGCATCTCTGGGAGGGGGGAAAAAAAAAGGCAAAAAGGCAACAAACGCAACCCAACTCCCTAAGCCCTAGTGTTCTTCATCCTGAGAGAGGTGACTGAGCATTGGGTTAGGGTTGTGATGTGTCTATACACTTGTCATCACACGAAGTTGACAAATAGGGAATATTTGCTCTTTTCTGATGTAATGAGCATTCAGCGAAGCCACTAGAGAGCAGGTACAGAGGAGCAGGAGGAGGTTATTTTAATAGTGTGAAATTCCTTGCCACATTGTACTAATGCCAAAAGTTTTGAAAAGTGACTTGAATTACTGGAAGTAGAAATATCAAGGATTACTAAAAGCAAAGATATCACTTCTGGCTCTGGAAGCCACAAAGAGCTGGTTGCTGGCAGTATTTCTTCACATCTTTGTTAACTGCACTTGGCTACTGTTGGAGAGAGTATATGAGCTTCATGGATCTTAGGTTTAACCCTCTACAGCCACTGTCATTTTTACTTGACTGTTAACATTCTCCCCATTACTGCAGAGTTGGTCTTTGTCCTGACAGCTAAAAAGTACAGATAATCTTCTAAAAAAGGAAATCTATATAGGTTTTGGAAGAGTTGTCATAATTATTCAGTCTTGAAAGTTTTCTTCGTAGCTGGAAAATAGGGAATTATTAGGGAAGTAGGGAATAATAGTGTTCTTTTGCAACCTGTGTTTCTTTCTATCTGATCCTATGGAGCTATGAAGGTAGGTTAAACTTTGTCAAGATACTGTTTGTTCAACTGTTTGTACCTGGGGTAATCTATCTTGTTATATAATTCTCCCCACCCCGGTCTGCAGTGTCCTTTTTAGCCTGCCTTTTTCCTTTGCACATAGCCGTACTGTTCACAGCTAGTTAGTATTGGAATATCGGGCAAGGAGGAATTGGGACGAGTTCTTTCAGGTATGCGGGAGGACTTCAGGCATGGTCTAAACCATTTTTAGCAGATGATCTGGAAACGTGTCTTGCATTTCTTCTCAGGCAGGGTGAAAGATTCAGTTTGGTCCAGTTAAAATTACTGTAATTTTGCCTTTGGTGTCTAAAGGGTATTAAAAACATTTTCATTGCTTCTAAGTTTTCTTCTTCTAGCTGACTTACTGCACATATAAACCTCTGAATTTGAGAGCAACTCTATTGGTTTTTTATCAGTTCTCAAGTTTGAGTCTGTTGTGATGAATGAAATCTGTGGCCTTTCCTTCCAGGTTCTGAAAACAACCCCCAGACACTGCTGTTTTCTGCAACTTGCCCACGATGGGTGTATGATGTAGCAAAAAAATACATGAAAGATGAATATGAACAGATTGACCTGATTGGAAAGAAAACTCAAAGGACTGCCACGACTGTGGAAGTGAGTGATTCTGCTGCAGAGCAGTGCAGGTCCTGAGAGCGTGTGGCCTGGATGAGATGAGTTTTGCATTGACTTTACAAATGCGGGTGTGGAAGGACTTTTCACGTGATTGACACACATTTTTTTTTTAAGCAAAACTTTCATAAAGGGGCAGTGGTTTGCAAGCTTAAAAAAAAAATATATATATTTTTATGTTCATTTTGTCTGTCCTGTGCGTGGCTTAGATTTAACATAGATGCTTGTCATGTTTCTTTCCCGAACAGCACTTGGCTATACAGTGTCGCTCATCTCAGAGAGCAGGAGTTCTTGGGGACATCATTCAAGTTTACAGTGGCAGCCACGGGCGGACCATTGTCTTTTGTGAGACCAAAAAGGAAGCAAATGAACTGGCTATGAATGCTTCGCTCAAACAGGTACTGGGGTCTGAACGGAGAGCAGCAGTTACAGACATTCAGGGGTTGAATGCCCTAAAATAAATATGAGGTTGCAACTGTGTGGATGAAGTTGTTTCTGTGGGTGGTTTTAAGACTTATGAGAGCTGTTTCTAAAAGTAGAGCTCTGCAATTAAAATACCCTCTTGGCTGTGATTATGAATTTATTCCTTTGGCTTTAAAATCATGCAGGGACAGATCAATGGAAAATATGCAGCTTATGCTGAATAACCAGGAGACAGTAATAATGGTAATAAAGAGGAGCTAGTAGAGTACACATATTCCATCTCGTCTTAGTGTGCTCTTTGGATTCCCATCTCTTAATGGCTTTTACTCTTCAAACAGTCAGTATTCAGGAAAATCCAACTAATATGCTAGAACAGAATGTCCTGTTGTCCTTGGAAGGTCATTTAATAGTTTGTTCAGACCTCAGGTGGTATATTGAGCAGGTTTACTATGCTTGCTTGAATTAGCACCCTTTTTTTTGAGAGTGGGGAAGGGTGCTGGATTTTTTTCAGAGGCAATCCTATTTGATACTAAATACTAATTTATGGTGAAAGAGCAGCAGTGGGAATACATGGTTTGCCCAGTATTTGATAAATATCATATACCATCCACGTTAAAACCCTGCAGCAACAATTTTTGTCTGTTGGCCCTACTTCTTTCACAGTAAATCCAAGACTTTGTCCTTTTGTCAGTATGTGATGCGTTTTTTCTCTTATGCTAGTAAGTTCTGCTTTAGCATGTTACCCGTTTGAATTCTGAGCTTGTGACTCTCCTCTCTCTCCTTGTCAAACACTGGGTCTGTCCCTTGTCCCATTAAAAGTGGAGGTCATTCAGATCACCTGTAGGATTTGGGAATGCCCTGAAAACCTCACTTCAGCTTCTGTGTGTTTTGGGATGGCTTCCCAGGGAAGGGAGCAAAGTCTCCTGCTAGCTCTTGACAAGCACTGCTTAAGTAAAGTTGCTTCCATTTGTTCCAGTGGAAGTGAAAGCTGAAGTAGGCCCTTGTTGGCATGGCGGACTGTAAATTGTACAGTCTGCTGTTGATATGTTGCAAATAATAATGTTACGGTAAAACTACTGCTTCTGAGTATTATTGTCCCAGAGAAGGATCAAACCACAAAATAGGATGCTTTATATTTTTTTGGTGTCAGCTGTGTAATCATTTTCTGTTGCTCTGCACAATGTTTTGGGTTTTGTAATTAAATGTCTTTAGATACTGCAGCCTAGACTCCACTGTTAAATGACATCCTAATGGTTTGTTTCACTGCAGGATGCTCAGTCATTGCATGGTGACATTCCACAGAAGCAGAGAGAAGTTACCTTAAAAGGCTTTAGAAGTGGTGTGTTTGAAGTTCTGATTGCAACAAACGTAGCTGCCCGTGGTTTGGATATTCCTGAGGTTGACCTTGTTATACAGTGTTCACCACCAAAAGTAAGTCGTTAGGGGAAACTAAAATTGTAATTTATTTTTTTGTGGCAGAACAGTGGATTATTCCTTTGTTTCACCAGAATTATGTTCTGATTCACAAATGAAGTGGATTTTTTGTAAATGCAGGCCTAGAATTTCCTAGTTGAGCTTTTATGTTTTGAGCTTTGATTAAAGTAGAAGTGATGGTTTTCAGTTACTCTGGAAAGTTGTAAGATAGCTTGTGACATTGTTGTTTTAGCATTTCTGAATCCCTTCTGAATGTTGTTGAGTTTCGTAACAATTCTAAAATACTCCTGCTGCCCTTTTCTTCTTTGGAAATTCCAGTGGAGCGTTTTATTTAAAAAACAAAAACAAACAAAAAACCAAACTAAACCAAAAACCAACAAAGAAACCCCCCAAACTTATGTCAATAGTGGTTGTTAAACCTGAGGCAGCATACCTTGGGCAGGGTAGTGTACACAAACCTGAGTGGTTTGTGTGTAGTTACAAGTTTGGGTATAGAGACATAACGTATCACTCCTTAGGCTTCTGAATTAGAATCTAGCTTGGATCTTCTGTCTTACAATGTATAAATGTCAACAGTTCAAATGACATAAGGTTTTCTCATGTTAATCTGAATTTCTGAAGGATGTTGATTCCTACATCCATCGTTCTGGACGTACGGGTCGAGCTGGCCGGACCGGGATCTGCATTTGTTTATTTCAGAGAAGAGAAGAAGATCTTCTGAAACAAGTTGAGCACAAAGCGGTGAGTTGTACCTCAGACCTCTGCTTAATGAAATTATTCAGCTCCTAAGAAGACTCTGCCACTCTTAGATTTTGTAACCATGGGCTGCTTATGAGTCCAGTATGGCACTCACGTCCCATAGACTGGTAGGCCTAAAATGTTGATATGGGGTGTTTGTAAATGCTTTTGTATCAGCCTGTTCTAATGTCTCATGAGCTTTCCCATGTTGGCAGTACTCTGCTGATGTCCGCAGGCAGACTGTGGCAGGAATGCCTGAAGGAGACCATGCCTTGCATTACAATCTGCATGTAAACCTGGTGTAAAGTAGCTCCAGATAATAAAGGCGGGAACTTATAAGCTTTATTCTAGCTTTAGAAATAACTTTAAGTAAAGACTGTGTTGATGCTCTAAACAGTAACTAGAGGCCTCAATAATGTGACTTAGGTAGGGTTGAGTTGTAGAGTGCTGAAAATACCTTTAACTGTAATTTGTTTTCTTGATTTTAGGGGATTACATTTAAGCGCGTAGGTGTTCCCTCTGCTACAGATGTAATTAAAGCTTCAAGTAGTGATGCCAAAAAGTAAGTTTATTTGCCTGTTCTTAAAAGATGTCTAGAGATGTTACCAACAACAATGCTGTTAATGCAAAGCTTTCAAGGATCAAACCTCTATGTGAGCATGTCTTTTGCCTATGTTGTAGAAGTCAGCTGCTTTGAATGTAGATGCTGACTTGTTTTCATAAGATGATATCAATAAACCTCTGTGTGCTTGAACATAGACCTTTTCATAGGAGATAATGTTCTCTAAGTTCTTGCAAAAATTAACCTTTGTTTATATCATCAGAAATCAATACTGGAACAGGGAGTTACTGTCATGAGGGGAAAGTGATTTTCTCTGCTCAGATGATACAGTAGCAGTGTGTAAAGAGCAATACTTAGTATAATGAGGAGTTACTCTGCAGTAGTGAGGGTGTTCTAGCCCTGTCCTGTGTTTCTTTGTATCGTTTTATTCTCAAGTGCTTTGTTTTTTATTCCATGCAGCTCTGCTTACAGTTGCTGCCCCATTGGTGGAAAGTGCATTGACAGAGATTATTATAATTAGCAAGGATTCGACCAGCGTAAAGGAGGTCATGGGCATGTGTTGGGTTCGCAGCGTACTGAAAAATGGTGGGAGGTGCTGGTGTACCAAAAATAGCATTAGAGAAATAGCTGTTCTCAGTTTCCCAGCTTGTTTTCATTGCCTCTCCCAGAAATAACCAATTTAATCAGCTTGCACTGAGAGCAAGAAGTGCCTTGCCCCAGCCCAGCAGTGGCATTGTGGTGGTTTGCGTCTCTTCGTTGTGAAGTAAAAGCAAGGGCTTCTTGGCAACACTTTCTTGTGGATTCTTGGGTATGGCCTGAAGAATGCTGATATTTTAGCACCTTCTCTTGATGTTTAGCAATGCTCTCAAACATACCACATTGTACATCCTCAGTTTTTAACACATCTTTCAGGAGGCTTGGGTTAATGAACAGAGAAGGTGGGTATTCAACATTCTGAAGGTGTAGAGTAAAATGAGTGGTAGTGAAGCATGAGCATGATAGCCAAGGCTTTTAGAGATAATTTGTTAATCTTGAAAGCTGTCTGAAGTCTATCTCAAACATGTCTGCACTTTACACTGGCTTTTGCTGATCTTTTGAACTTCTGTTGTCACCATGTAGGTTGTTGGAGGCCGTTCCTCCTTCTGCAGTAGACTACTTCAGAAAATCTGCTCAAGAGCTCATAGACGAAAAAGGGGCAGTCGACGCCCTGGCTGCAGCTCTAGCCCATATTTCTGGGGCATCTTACGTACAGCAGCGCTCCTTACTCAACTCAACTGCGGTAAATAACGTTATACCTGTGTTAACAAGAATGGATAAATTAATTGCTTGCATCCAGTCCAAGTGTGGCATCTTCTCAGGCTCTTTTCAGTAGGGTTTCTGAAGAGCTGTTATTCCCAGCTTCTGGTTTGGTGCTTGTTCCTTAACTGAAATCAGCTCGTACTGGCACTCTGCAGGAAACCAGAGAAACTCGAAATCAGTTAGTAAATTTTCTTGTAAGGAGAGTTAAAAGAATTTCTCCAGAGATCTAAGTGACAGAAGACTTTGATGCTCTAAGAGAGTTTAACTAATGAAATTTTACAAGCTAATAGTTTGGTTCGTGCTATTGTAGTTTTCCCTTCCCGGGAAGCTTTTACATTTCTTTAATATTTCAAGTAAGTCTAGCACGTGGTTACCTGATTTCAAAGAGTTCTCGACAGAAGAAAAGTACAGCCCTTTCTTTTTCTGATGCATTTAGGGAGAACTTGGCCCAGTTCGTTGTGTGGTAACATTGTTTTCGAAATAGCATGTGACTGGACCGTGTCAGTTTGGGGTTTTTTTACCCCTTGTCTAGCGGTAACTTTCTGTATATATTGAATAAATGTGTCTCTACTTCTGGCTAAAATACAGAAATGCTATTGGCCTTTATATCAATGGGGAATCCTAGGTTAGATGGAAGCCTTCAACTTCTTAGGAGGCTTTTAGTTGCTTCACTTTTGGGAAGCTGATTTCTTAGGATTAAATACTACATTACAGTAAGAACTTATTGCATAGATCATTAGTTAGTGAGTTACAGTGAGTTAGTCCAACCAAGTTTAGTCCTGTAAATGTTTTTCTGTATTTGTTTCCTGAAGGGCTTTGTGACCATGGTGTTAAAGTGTTCAATAGAAATGCGTACGATGAGCTACGCCTGGCGAGGACTAAAAGAACAGCTTGGTGAGGAAGTAGATGCCAAAGTATCTGCAATGCGTTTCCTCAAGGGGAAGACGGTAAGATGGCCCAGCCTTGGGAAGGAGGGGGGATGTGTGCGTACACATATGGCCAGTTTTTGCAGTGATTGAGGCAGGAGTTCTGAAGTACCAGTCTACAAATGTTGATAGCTCACTCTAGCCCTACTCGGTCTCATTTCTCAGAAAATGGTAACCTATCATGAGGCCCCCTGTGACTGCTGTCTATGTATACACTATAACAAAATGAAAAACAAAAAAAAACCCCTTACAGCTAGTTGAGTATTTTAAAAGACAATTATTTGAATGGAGACATTGCTTCTAAATGATAATGCAGGAATTCTCTCCTAAAAAAAAAAAAAGGCATCAGAAATATGTATATAGTGGGAGTGATTGTTGTGACCTTTATTCTTTCATTGCAAACTTGTGCTAACGCTATATACCACTGTATTGAAAAGACAGCTGTAGAGCAGGGCAGTGACTGACTGCCTGACCTGACGGGTACAGTATTCACCTGACTGTCAGCCTGGCTCTTGACACTTGTCTCCTGTGCACGTGTGTCCTCAGAGAGCTTGTGGTGCCAGATGTCGCCTGTCTTACTTTCAGACAGGCATCAGCCTGTTGATTGCAGGCAATGCTACTGTCAGCACAGAGCATTTGAATCTGCATTTCGTTTTGAGCTTTTGTGTTTTAAATGTTTTTTTTCTTCAGCTTATAAAAAGTTTCCCCCAAAAGATCATGCTTTCTACCATTTCTGGTTTCTACAGTTAGCGTGTATGAGCAGTTGCAGGTGTTGCCTGTCTGGAGTTGTGTGTCTCTGTTCTTGGATATATCTTTGGAAAGCAAATGCCTCTTTCTTTTCATTTTTTTTTTTTTTTTTGTTCCCTGTTATAGGGGGTGTGCTTTGATATCCCTGTTGGCGAACTGAGTAACATACAGGTATGTTTTTGTAGCCAGAATTGGCTTTGAAACCTGGTGATTTGGAATTTGGTGATTGCCATATATAGGATTAAACAGAGGGTTCTTTGGGAGGATAAGGTTTGTGTTTTAATAAGGACGTTGCATAGACAACACAGTCATTAGAAAGAGCACAGCACAGTCATTAGAAAATACCCTGTCATGCCTCTTTCTCATTTCAGTTCTCATTATATTACCTGATTTTATTAAACAAAATCCTGTGTTCTTTGGCTACTCTGGGTTTTGACCTCTCCCGTGTATTTGAGAGTTAACCGGTTTTCTGTTGACTTCGCTCCCTCTTGTCCCTTTGCGGTCGTTTATCCTTTGTGACAGGACTGTGAGTTGTCTGCCAAGAGGGATCTGCCGACCTCTTTTGGCAAGGGTGGGATTTGTCTGGAAATGCCTTTGCATTCAGTGTTGCTTTTAATGATATAGGGTACTTTGGACACACCTGCAGGCACATAAAGTCCCGTTACATTGGTCTTGTTTCAGGAACAGTGGAAGGACACCAGGCGCTGGCAGCTGTCGGTGGCAGAGGAATTGCCTGAGCTGGAAGAGTACCCCCAGGAGGCAGGACGAGGGTTCTCCAGGTTCGGAAACGGGAGGCAAGGTGACGGTGGCTTCAAGAGGAACAGCTGGTTTAAGAATGGAAACCGGGGACATGATTTTAACAGGTCACTTGATTAACCTCTGGTATAGATATGGGACTGAGCTGATTTTTATCAAAAAGTAAAAAAAGCCTGTTAGACATTCCTCTCTGTCTTTATTCCTTGATAAAGCAGCCTGTCTTTGAGGATGGCTAAAAATCACGTTTCCTGAAATGGCTGGGTTTTTTGGAAGATTTTTCTTTTTGGCCAGCAAACCCGCTGCTGCCTTTTTCCTGCCGTAAACACCATACGTGTCTCAAGGGTGAGCATTTCACCAGAAACTTGGCGCTGTGGGAGATCAATGCCCTTCCGAACATGTAGTCACTGCACCCTGCCTGTTCAGCAGCCCTCGCGTAAAAAAAAATCTGGTTCTAAAAAAATTTTTTTCCAGAAAAATTGGAGATCAAGCCCCTCCGCACCCTTCCTCGAGAGCCTCCCACGGGCGCAGGGGCTCTGGTGGCCGCGGGGATGCTCCCGCTTGCCAGTCGCCGTCTGCCGATTCCGCACGCTTGGCGCCGTTCGCCCTCAACCCCCGTCACGGAGGCTGTGGGGGAAAACGCTCAGCACGTGAAGCGGCGGGAGGGGGGAGCGGGGGGCGGTGGCGGGAAGGGGGCGCCGCCGCGGTCGCCATGGCGGCGGGGCGGGAGGAGGGGGCGGGGCAGCCCCCGCCGCACGGCGGCGGTTGGCCGGCGGCGCGTCAGAAGGCGGCGCGCGTGACGCTGGGCGGCCGGCGGAGGGAAGATGGCGGCGGCGGCGGCGGCGGGCAGCGGGTGGGCCGCGGTGTGCGAGAAGTTCCGCACCGCCCGGACGCTCTCGGCCGTGGAGTCGCGCAAGGACCCGGAGACCGAGCCCTACCGCTCCAAGTACAGCGCCCGGGCGCTGCTCCAGGAGGTGAAGCAGCTGCTGAGCGCCGCCGAGGAGGGCGGCGAGGCGCGGCTGGTGGCCGTGCGGCGGGCCGTGCTGGAGTACGAGCTGGGCGTCAACCACACCGACACCGAGGAGCTGTCGGCCGGCGAGGAGCACCTGCAGCGCTGCACGCAGCTCCTGGAGCCCCACCGCCTCTCCCCGGACTGCGTCTCCCTCTACATACAGGCCCAGGTGGGCCGGGGCTGCGCAGGCCGAAGGGGGTGTCTGCGGTGCGGGGCCGCGAGGTGCGCGCTGCCCCGGCAGCCTGCGGCCGGAGGCTCTGAGGGGTTCTGGGAGGCAGGGGGGTGTCTGGCTGGGGTCAGGCGGAGGCGGGGGTGCTGTGTCTGCGGGCCGTGCTACCTGGGCTCTGCAACGGGCTGGGAAGGGCGTCAGGGGGATTCCTGGCACTTCGATCCCCTCGTTGCTACAGCTTGTTTGATAGTAATAAACGTAAGGGCTGCTGGCGTTTATTTCGTGCTCGAAGAAATAATTCACAGGTGAGGGCTGTGGAGGGATGCTCTCTTTTAAGCTTGCTGCTGATGCCTTTAGGCATGCAGAGCATCTAACTGTGTTCTCTTAATAGAAACTGGATGTTGACAAAGCAGCGTACTCTTCAGGATAGACTGAGACAGAACTTGTAAGAACTGAGCAAGAATAAATTAGCCCATTTAGAATAAATAATAAGAATAAATGAATTAGACCTCAGTATGTCCAGAACTTATTTGTGATTCCTTAATTGTTACCTGTTGTGAAAGTAAAGTTGGGGGGTGCTTTTATTTATGCATTATCCTGAAAAGGTAAATTGTTCTCAAAAGTTGTCACTTGTTTGCTTTTCAGCCTTGCCTGTTATCTCTCAATCTATTATATTTTATTCCAGATGAGTAGGTATGGTTTTGTAGGGCTAGAAGTAATAATATCCACCTCCTTATACTGAAGAAAGTAATATTGTTAACAAAGTTAGTACTTGTCATATGAAGATTCACAAAAGGGCTGGGTCTTTGCTCAACCTCTCTATCATGGCAGCTGATGTATGGTTATATATCTATCTCTAGACTTTAAATTAAATAGAGCAGTTATTTAGATGTCTCTGTCAAAAATGGCTGCTCCAATTAGAAAAGGCTCCGTAGTACTTCCTTGCAGAACTGTCAAGGAATTGTGTGTTCATGTGGAAAGGCGCTAGTTAAACAATGACTTGTCTTACAATGGTTAAATTAACTGAGTTAATTCATGAGGTTACATCTGCTCATTGTCCTTCAGTGTGACGGTTTGGGTACATCGCTACAAATCTGTTACCCATTATAAGATTGGAGATGGCTTGAGAAGCCAGTCAAAATAAGATAACGTCTTCCCAATGTGTGTTGCTGGGGAGCTGTTGCTTTTGTGGCTGAGGGCCAGGGATTCCACTGCGCTTTTGAACTGATGTGTTGGAAAGCAGTACTTTTCTCTATGGGACAAATGCTGTCCTTTGCATGGCTTTTCCTGTTTTGGGGCCTTTAGGAAACGGCAGGATGAAGTTTCCGTGTTACGCGTGTGAAGTTACGCGTGTGAAGTGCTGTGATCCAACACAAGACAAGTCTATTACCATCAGGCATGCAGCTGAGAGCAGTGATGATAAGTGAGCATACCCTCAGCTTTCTGTCCTCAGGGCTGTAAAAGACTTGACTATTTAATTAAAAAAATTCTGATATAAAACCAGTGATTGTCAACAGTGGCTGTACTTCTCCATCGGTCATGTTCTAGGTTGTGTAGAGTAAGTTGTCATGGCACTGGCTTCTATTTTGAAAGAAGGAGCATTCCATTTTCTTGCTAGGCCTGTTTCTGTAGCCCTACTTCTAATTTCTGAGCTTTTGCATAAGGATGTGTATGACAGTTTCTGTCTAATTAAATTTGGTCTGTTCCACTGCATGGCCATGGGCAAAGTATTTCTGTTCATAAACATCATGCTATGTGGTGCTTTCTTTTAAAAATAATAAAATAAATTAAATTGAAAAGGACACAGGGCTGGCACACAACTACACATTCTAACTCCTTTTAAGGTTGGTTTATTTTTTTTTTTTTTAGCCCTGTTGGATTTTGTAAGAACACTGCCTAGAAATTAAA
Organism: Nipponia nippon; assembly: GCF_047370975.1. Lineage (NCBI taxonomy): Eukaryota > Metazoa > Chordata > Aves > Pelecaniformes > Threskiornithidae > Nipponia > Nipponia nippon. The sequence goes on along the minus strand of NW_028262347.1, from coordinate 90,353,763 downwards.
TTAGCACATCAGACATGGATTGTTATTAATGCCTTCATCTTTATTAATAAAATTAGAGGTACTTTTTTGTAAAAGATGGGTTCACAGATGCAGTAACAAGTTACTATGTACGCTGATGTAATTTAAATTTGAAGGCAGTAATCCATAGCTTTTGTATCTTAACAGTTCTTTTCATTTCTTTTCATTGTTGAAAATATACGGGCATTCGTTCCTAGCATATCTTTTTCCTGTTAAATTTTTCTATAGAGTTATGATGACAAATTTATAATTCCTTGGCTCTTTTTATGCTATTTGTATATGATATAAAAGCTGCATGAATCAGATGCAGAACATACTGTGTGGAAACAGCTTGTTATTTGAACATACCAGTCCTAATTTAGCAGAGTAAACACAAAAAACTGCAGTTTGTTAGGTGACTTTTGTATGTATTTGCCGCTGTGTGAGAACCTTCCTTTTTTGAGCAACTTTCAAAAAAACGGGTGGGCACAATTTTTGCTTTTTGAAATCCATTGTATTAGAACATATATACATATATATATATATATATAAGGTTGAAGACTGATAAACTGTTTGGAGAAAACGTGCAATGTAAATGGAGCATAATGGGAAAATAACTATTTTGTTTTTCCTTTTACTTCTAGAACAATCTAGGTATCCTGTGGTCTGAAAGGGACGAAATTAAAACTGCGCAAACTTACTTGGAATCTGCAGAAGCCTTGTATAATCAATACATGAAAGAGGTACTGTGTTTATTAATATTGTGGCAGGTCTTACTTTGACATGCCACCCATAGTTTTAGTAACATAGGGTGGAATTTGAGTTTCTGAGGTTTATGCTGGCTGCTGTGATACTTCTGAAAAGTGATATGATTCGTACTGCTAGCATAGGAAGAGGCAAACTAGAGGATCCCTTGCTAATTTCAAAATGGACTAATTCAGGAAAATAATTTTGCTCAAAAATAATGGTCCTTTTTGAAAGCTCTTTGAATTGATAATCCAAAGTTGAAGCCAGGTAGAATTTGGCTTTTAATTAAGACTGTTCTTAATTTTATCTTGGAAATGCTGTGAAATGTCAATCCACTGCTTTCAGTGGGAAAAGGAAACAAAACTGTAATATTTGCATGGTTTGACCGCACAATATTGCGGAGAGGCAAGTAGTTTGGTTCCACATCCAAGAGGACAATCTCATAAACAGCTAAACCTGTCATGCATATTAAACAACCTTTTGAGCTGTGGATTCTGCTGTGTATCAACAAAGACTCCCTTGTGCTATTTTTGAGCTCTTTGCAAAGCTCCTACACTGACTTGCATCAGGGACAGTTTGAGAGTGAGCTAAAAACATTTGTGGCCTTAAAGGAGCAGTATCTGTGTCTCAGGACAGCTATAAAGGTTGGACAGAACTAAGTTTAATGAAATTGCAGTTCAGATTTTACATTAACTTGGTGTATAGCGCAGATTATTCTTGTGGAAATTCTAGAGTGGGTTAGTTTTTATCAGTTACTTCCTGCTGTATTACCACCTTTCTAGCCATGCTGGTCTACAGTGATAGGAGAGGTAGTGGATCCGGGGGGGAAAAAAAAAAGCCCCACTTGTGCTGAAAAGCTTGTGTGTTTATTTTCCGCCCTCTGGATCGGTTGGTACAACTAGAGATAGTAATCTCTCTACAGACCCTCTCTCTAATTAATTCCTGATGTTCAGCTTAGATATTTATACCCAGCAAAGCATGATACTGTTGGCTTCTGCATTGCCTCTAAAAGATTCTGGCACTTGCTGCAGTGATTATGGAATTGTACCAGTACTACCATATGTTTCAGTGGATTAAACAATGCTGCCAAACGCTTCATGTTTTTACTGTGGGCTTTTCTGAAAGGGTTAGTTTTTGTTAGTTATCTGCGTTTGTTGTTGGGTAGTGGCTAGTGAATATTCGTCCTGGGGCTTTGCTGCCTGGCAAGGGTATATATGCATGACTGTCAATAAGCCCACATCAGATCACTTGTCACATTTTTTTTTCCCCAACATTTTTGATTTGCTGCTTATATTTCAGGGCATTATATAAGGTCAAATGTATCTATGTCTAAAGACTTTTTTTTTTTTTTTTTTTAAAAAAGCAACTACACCAAAAGAGTGTTTCTGTGGTAACTTTATTGGGCTTCTGTCGTGTTTCTCTGAACAGACTGAACTGCATTTGACATAATCTGCAAAGAATTAAAAAAGCAGGGGATGAGGGAGCTCGTCTAGCTGCTTTATGGTTTATAAAGAGGACTTGAGTTCCTTGCAGTGGTGTTTGATCTTTAGGATTTGTACAACCGTGTCAACAGTCATCATTCAGAAATTATAAAAATATGAATATACTTTTCTTAACGTTCCCAATTTTTGGGCCATCAGGAAGCCTTCCTGTCTGGGAATCTTTGGTAAACTATTGGTGATTGAGGCATTTTCCTGAACTGGCGGATTTAGTTCTGTACTAACTGGGTCTTGTTAACTTACGAATTGGGTGGGGTTGGTTTTCTTCCTCCCCTAAAGCAACTAGAGCACAACCAAGGCAATTGCAACAAAAAAATTATTTTGGTAGAGTTAAAAGATTCTTTTACTTTCCTCTCCTGAATGCTTTGAGTTCACATCTATTTTTAAATTATTTTCAAAACATAATTAGTTATTGTAACAACATTTGTTATGAGGAAAGCTGTTTGGTTGTTTAGTGCAGTACAGTGAAAATCTGAGGGTGCTAAACTTTATGGGCAGGAGCTTGGGCTAATGAAGTCCACCTGGAAGAGGAGAGTTGCAGAGCTCTTCCTCAGGATGATTAAAGGCATAAGGCTTGACATCAGGTGATAAATCTGTAGATACAGGAAGGAGACAAGGATCTAGCTTAGTGTGTCATTTCAGTTGCTTTCTTTGCAGGAGTGTCAGCTCTAGTCTTGCCAGAATATACTGCAAATCTTGTTGGAAGGTTTGGGAGCCTTTGTAAGGTTGTAAGCCTTTTTATCTCTAAAGAAAACAAGATGGAGGGTTATAAATTCACAACTTTAAAAACTAATGAGGTATAAACAGAAAACCCTAAAGATTAAACGGTCATATAAAAATTTATACCTCCCTGGTAGGTTAACCAGACTTTTATTTGTCAGTATCTGTTTCCGACCCATTTTTTCATCTTTGAAAAGGAATTAAAAAATTCCATTAAAAGCAAACAGACAAATCCTTCCTGGATTTTTTAATGAGAAGAAATATGAAAATGTGAGTATTTTTTTCTTCCCTTTAAAGTTAATGCATTCTCTACTGTTGCTCCTGTCCCTGCTTGAGTCCCTATTATCTTACGAAAAGTATTTCTCTGGACTGCTGCTTATTTATTGCCTTACTTTCTCTTGGACTAAGATATTAATGGGTTTAGGAAAGGGCTAGGAAAATTGCATACTAAACCGGGCTCTGTTGCTAGCAGACATGTTGAACATCTTCCAGGATGCGCTGTGTAATGGTAAAAAGCCACCGTTAAGAAAGGCATCTTCATTTGAAGTGTGTTAAAATTGGCATCTGAACTTACAATTACAAAGGAAATTAGATAAGTACAGACTAATAAAACTTAGCCATAAGCGATGTTCTTCTGTTGGGTTTGCCAGTTATGCTGACTGTAACTTCATCGACAGTCGTTTTAAGGAAAGGTTGAACAGAGCACTGCTGAAAGATGTATAGTTATCACCGTTCAGCCATTAATCTTGGAAACTAATGTCAAAGAATGCACAAAAATGAGTTTAAAATCAGAGTTACTTCTATATGCACAGCAATATCTTACTTTCTGTTCTTGATCAAGGAAAATAAACTATTTTGTATGTGTCATGAGATCTAGCTCTGTATAAGGATTCTGACAGAACTCATGGTTTAAAAAACAAAAAAGCACTTCTAAATGAAGCAGTTCATATCCTTAATAACTTCAGTGTACGCCATGCCTTATATCAAGGTTTAGCAGCTTCATCCTCCAAAGACATTGCCTGTTGCCTTATTCATATATTTGAGTAAATAGTCTTACCAGCTTGTGAATAAAGGGAGTCATTTCACAGTGGCAAGAGCAGCACATAATGTTCTTTGCAGTACTTCCTGCAGGATGTTTTCTTGCTACTGATTAATGCAGCTGGGCAAACTAATATTTCACACTTGAAGGCGTACTTAGTATTAAATTGATGCTTTAAAAACCATTATGTTATTGTACAAGCTAAAGACACCCAATTATAGTTCTCTAGAATCCAGGTTGAGTATTTCTGGTGCAGACAGCATGCATTACTTTAAACTATGTAAGCAGAAGTCTTCTACAAGCTGAAAACCTTGTAATTCCATGTGGAATTGTGGCTTTCTTCCTCTAAGTCTCCTGAGTTTTGTGGAATTGCTCCAGAGATGTGACATTCAGCTAGGCATAGGTGCATTACATGGAGTTTTGTTGAATTTGGAATTGAAAAAATGGTAAATTGTCTGCAGCCAGAAGAGGGAGCACTATGTTACAAAGTAAGAGAAATGTAGTTTACTGACTATATCATGTACTCTTGCAGGATGGAAATCCTCCCCTGGATCCCAGTGAACACTTCATGTCAGAAGAAGAAAAACTCACAGACCAAGAAAGATCGAAAAGGTGGGTGCCTAACAGCATACCTAGATTATTATTACTTTTTTAATTTATGAAGGTGTATTGAGGGAGGGAAAAAAAAGAAGAAGAAATCTAAAGAGACTGTTGTTTTTTCCAGATTTGAAAAAGCCTATACACATACTCTGTATTATCTGGCACAAGTGTACCAACACCTGGAGATGATTGAGAAGGCTGCTCAGTATTGCCATACTACTCTTAAACGACAGCTTGAGTATTGTGGCTACTACCCGGTAGAATGGGCACTCAATGCTGCTACTTTGTCACAGTACTATCTCTCTAAGGTAATATACCAAACGCTTTTCTGCTGTAATTATATCATAAATGTAACTATCAAGAAAGGCAATTCTTTAAACGGCTGTTCGGGGAAGGATACCGTGTTGAATTAAAAACGTCCTCCTGTAAAAGCACAAGTTGTCTTCTGACATGAAACATCTGTTAGTTTTTTCTGAAGAGGATATAGTGGCTTTGCTTTCCTGTGGCATTGTGATGTCAGTGGGAAGACTGAGCAGGGGTGTAGACATTAGAAAAGCTCTATAGTTTATGAAGTCTTAGCAGTGATGTGACATGATGCTTGTAAGGAAAACTTAAGTAATCACTTAATTTTAAATTGTTTCTTATAATCATATTGTTCTCTTACAATCCAGAGTTTAAAAACAAAACCTCTTAGGACTGAGGTATTGCATGTTGTATGTCTCCTGTAAATTATTGTCCTTTGTACTTTAGCATGTGCTTAAGACTTGTGTGAGCCGATGTGAACAGTAGAGCAAACATGTAAGATGGTAGCTGTTGGCTTCCACACATCTGTGTTCACTCTAAATAATCCACCATGTTAGGAAATGCTTCGGTTTTATTTAGGAATTTCTATATTCCAGACTGTTTAGGTGTTCTTTTCTGATGCTTAAAAACTTCTGCCATACCTAAGACAGCTAATGCTAATTTCAATAGTAACTTGTAATTTCCATGTCTTTTTGATGCATTGGTAGCACTAATCATTAAGCAATGCATTGCCAAATATGAGTAAAGGAATCCGACTCACAATGTTGACTCGTACGTCCAGCTCATTCCGACTAACACCCCGTGATACAGCCTTTACCACAAGACATCACTTCCTTTACCGCAAGGAAGTGATAATAGCATAGATCAGAACAGTGAAAATGTTCACAATGTGTGTATCTAATATTAAAAGCAAGGCTTGCTATTGTGGCTGTGGTAGAGAGAAAACAGCTGGTGAGAAAATACTGTATTCAGCAGTAGATGTGGAAAAATTGTGTCTTTTCTTCCAGTGTCCAGGGGAATATGCTCCAGAGCCTCTCAGTTCTACCATTTCCCTTGTGCTCCTATATCTTTACTATTGGAGGCGAGGGCTTTAGCCAAGCTGAGAGCAGTGCTTGGGCTGCTTATACCAGTGATAAATGCTGCCGTTTCTGTTTCTCTCAGCAATGCTTTATGGAGTCCCGACACTGTTTAGCAGCAGCCAGTGTCATCTTCAGTCAAGCTGGACAGGTGCCATCTGCTGAAGACAGTAAGTTCATATAAAAGTTTTGAATAAAATACTGTGAATTAAGCATCATTGATACATAATGTTAGAATTGAAATCTAGCAGTATGTACAAGACTTATCCCAGTGTTAATTTTCTAAAATCTCTATAGTTAACAATAAAGTAGAATCTTTTGGAAGAGCTGCTTCTACAGCTTAAGATTGGCTATGAGTAAACCCTGCGAGGAGAAACTCAAGTGCTTCTTGCTGGTGTTTCAGAAAGCATACCAGAATAAAAGTGAAATTTAAACCAATATCCATTTCAGTTGTGGCAATGTCTGTTCACCCATTTGTCCTTGCACATGTGCTTAAAATGCAGCTTACCTTTGCTTCTCTGTGATCAGAGGGCAATGATTCAATGAACCAAGCCAGATGCTTCCTGGGAATAGTTTTAAAAGAGGGAGGGAAACTACAGCTCTTAAAAACCCCAAATCCAGGAGTTACTTGTATTGTCTTTTGTTGCTGGATGCTGCAGCCTTGTTAACGGCTATTTTTGGAGTTGTAGCTCCCTTCGTTGTTGTTTTGGGTATTGATGCAAAGGACAAACTTTGTGGTTCAGCACAAAGATCAATAAAAGAAACTTTCAGAGAACTGACCACAATTTTAAGGACGTGTGGTTACATGATAGTGTCAGTACTCAACATAAATCCTCTGGTTTAGGTTTAGTCTTTGCTTATCTACAGCACAGCCTTTAACATTCTGTCTTGGGCAACTGAAAGCTTCAAATCAATAGAGCTTTAACTCGTAGAGAGTGAGCAAGTACTCGGGGTAGCCCCTGTGTGTAGAAGCATGCAGTCACTTATGGTTTCAAATTCAGGTGCAAGACTGGAAATGGTAGATAAGAGTCCTATTTTTAATTGTACTTTATAGATTTCTTGTGTGATTTTTTTAGTCAAGTAAACTAACTTCTATCTTGACTTCCTCCTACACCAAACGGGAGTAGTGATATTTGTGTTTTGTTTCAATGGAGTAAACATTTATCCTATTTTCCCTTCCTTTTCACTGTACAGAGAGCTGGGCTGTAGACTTGAAGATCATTATGGAGAAAGTTCTAGCTTACAGGAAGACTAATACACAGTCAGCATTGGCTGCTCTCAAGCATGTTCATTTTATGATGCTAATCGGAATATAAACAAACACAGAGATATTTAGTAAAGGTGCCTTTTCTTAGATCAGCAACAGTTCTTATTTCCTTAATAAGAACAACTTGATTGGCTCTAATGAAAGATAATGAACACAGTGGGTCTGAGTCTGAAGTTGGCTTTTTATTTGGTGAACAGGAATGCCAGTGTCCCCTCATTGTTCTGCTAGCTCACTGCCTTCTGCCTAGGGACTGGGCAATGAGTTCTCTTTGAAATGCATTCGGTTTCTGAAACGTTATCTTGAGACATCAGCAGTGCTGCTACTTGTAACAGTGGGGAGACTGTGGGGAGAAAAATACAGAAGTTGTAGAGCTAATAAATCTTATGTTGGTACCAGGTAGATTAAGCAAAGGCAGTTTCCGCTACTTTTCTTCCCTTTTTTGGTAGCAAGTCTGGGGCCCATTGCAATATAAATGCCCTCATCATCTTCCGAAACAATTACTGGGCAGGCAGCTGAATCTCAGAAAACAAATTGTCCCAATTTCTTTCTTTTGTAACAAAGAGACATGAAAATCTTTTCCAGTGAAACACCTCCAAGCTCAAAGGTCTTTTTAAACATACATTATGATCTGTTTTCTTGGAAGAATTCATGCATGACAAATCCATGTTCATCTATATGGTTTTCTACCAGAATGACTGTTTGCAGAATTGTTATATAAACTAACATGGAGAACATGTTTCTGTCTAAAAATGAGGAAAAATTAATTAAATACAAGTAATGTATTCTTTGCATGTAACATTTGAGGTTCTTGCTGGAGTGCTCGACTTCTCTTAAGGTTTTTATGTGTTTCTGTCTATTCAATAGATGAAACGGAGCAAGACCAACAGGACCTTCGACAGAGAAAAGCTGAAATTGCAAGATGCTGGATTAAGTATTGCCTGAATCTCCTGCAAAGTGCTCGGAAATTACTTGAGGTAACCAAAAATCTGTTCTGTAGCTGTCATTGTTTAAAAACAAAGTCTATTTTGATGCTTGTAACACAAATCAATTCATAGTTGGTAGCAAATGATAAACAATTGCCTAATACAATAGATGCTTGTGATGTAGCAGGTGTTGCATAGTATGCTCTGACTTTAATGCAGCACTTAGAAATAAGCACAGATAGGAGATCAGCTCTGTGGTGTGATGAGTGCACTGCTTGTACAGCAGCTTCACAAATTTCTCTCCCCTGCTGCATTTTCTTGTGGCTTGATTTGGCAGATCACTTCTTCTTTAACTGCTAGTAAGAACATCTTAATATGCAACAGTTTTTTGTGTGCTGGTGTTCTCATTCATTCAAGCCTGTGACTCATTCAAGTATTCATTTCGTTAATTTAATCATTCATTTGAATGTTTAAAACTCAGCATTCGCTGAAAGGCTTTGCAGAAGCAGTGCCTTTGGGCTTTACATTTATTGTTTTGGCTATATTGTCGCACAGGGTAGGGAGACTAAATTGCCTTAGTCCTATGTTTTTACAGAACCTATTTACGTGATATTTTGTGAATGTAAGGTCTAATATGCCAACGTGTCTTCTCTTCTGTCTTGTTGCTAACTAGTTGGTATTTCAAAGGTAACTCATAAATAAAATGATTCAGTGTAAGTCACTCTTCATAAGCCACGTGCATTTTTAATTAGTATGCTTTGTCATTTCAGGATAACATAGGAGAACTGGATCCAGACAGGCAACTGGAACTTAAAGCCCAAAGGAAAAAAGAGGAGGATGAAAAAGAGAAGGGCAGGAAAAAAGCTGTCCTTTTTGGGACGAGTGATATATGTGACTCTGTTTTAGCCATGGAAGAGAAAGTGAGCAGCGTATATCCTTTAGATTTTCAAGAAGCCAGAGAAATCTTCCTAGTTGGTCAGAACTATGTTCGGGAAGCAAAAGAGTTCTTTCAGGTTGATGGTTATGTTACTGATCATATTGAAATTGTTCAGGATCACAGTGCTTTGTTTAAGGTACTCGCGTTCTTTGAAGAAGACTATGAGAGACGTTGCAAAATGCACAAACGTAGAATAGACATGCTGGAGCCTATATATGCAGACTTGAATCCACAGTACTATCTGTTGATTAGTAGGCAGCTTCAGTTTGAACTAGCCGACACCTATTATGAGATGATGGATTTAAAGGTAGCTATTGGTAACAGGTTAGAGGAGCTAGACTCCCACACAATTAAAAAAATTAATTCTCTGGCTCAGTTAGCGATCAAATATTATGAACTCTTCTTAGATTCTCTGAGGAACCCAGATAAGGTGTTTCCTGAAGAGCTCGAGGAAGATGTTCTTCGCCCTGCAATGGTGGCTAAATTTCATATTGCGCGACTATATGGTAAGCTTATTACTTCGGATAGCAAAAAGCAGCTGGAAAATATGCAGACATCATTGGAATATTACACATTCCTGGTAGACTATTGTGAGAAGTACCCAAATGCTGTCCGTGCTGTTGAAACTGAACTAGAACTCAGTAAGGAGATGGTGGGTCTTCTTCCAACAAGAATGGAGAGGCTAAGAGCAAAACTGTGTCCGTTCATATAAATACTTGCCTTGAAGGAAACGTGCGCTATTAAAATGGTATCTGTCAAAACCAGTGCTGTCAGACAGCTTCCGTACTGATGGATAGAACTAAGGTGTCTACAGTTCGGCAATCCACCTAGAGCCTGCAGTAGTGTAACTTTGTGAGAAACTCGGAGCTCTCCAGTTCAGTAGCTCACCCACACTAATGGTATAAACTTTAAATGTAAAGTGAATGTCCAGCTAACGCTTTGTATTGTTTGTCCTGTATATATATATAAACCTTTTCTCCCTTACGGTTTTATCCTTCAGCATATGGTTCAGTTTCTAAATGTAGTGCTGTATGAAAATTGTTTCTTTTAAGAGAATCTGTTTCTCTGGGAAAATTTTTCTAAGAAACCTGAGGCACGTTCTTCCAACTAGAATATATTTTACCTCTTCTAACCTTTGTCCCCAGAAAACTTTATCCGTATAAAGGGAACTTTATGTTAATTTCACTATTTATTTTGTATGTTGCTCAGTGTTTTCTTTTTTTCCCCTGTTAATAAAAACCTAGTTGATAGAGGCTCAATAAATGGACTAGCTTGGCTAAATATTTTTTCAGGGTCCTTAGAATTCTGTTTCCTTGTGTCTTGCTAAGATATGGTATCCGTTACAACTTTGGCCAAAATAAATAGTTGTGAAAGTGTTTCCACATGAGCGTCTTTGGTAAAAACGTGAGCAATTCAAGTGCTAGAATCAAGAGCAAGAAAGTTTGCTGCTTTCTTGCTTGTGGCAGGAGGAGATACCCTGCTCTTAAATACGCTGCAGAGAATTCACAGGGTAGAGGTGCTCTGCTCTCGTGCTCCAGACTGTTGCTGAACACAGCTTAAAGGCCTGGAATGCCGTGGAAGGCTTCTTACCTTGTGTTGGTCAGGGAGCCCAGGTGGTGTCTTAGCAGGAGCTGCAAGCAGGGACTTCTCTGAAGTTGCTGCGGATCCCAGCGCTGCCGAGGTGCTATTCAAAAGCTGTCTGTGTGCCATCGATTGCTGACTTCTCTATTAAAGCTGTCCTGATTGTCATTAAGGACCTGCTCCTCTGGCAACATTCCTGTTCTTACACAACCTGTTACCTTTGCCTTGTTCTAATTTAGCCACCTATTTACTCTTTATGGAAGACCAGGTTGCATTTCTGACCCAAAACATACACAGAGGTTGTCTTTGTATTTCTGGTGTCCACAGAAGGATTATGAACCAGGACCCGGTTTAAATAAAATGTAGGCTGAGCACATTGTTCAACCATACATCAAGAGATTACAGTCAGAGACGCCGGGGGATATGGGGAAAGTGAAGTGAGAAGGTGATGGGGTGCGCAGCAGCGCACCAGTCTGCACCAGCGGTCTGATCGCTGTCAAGTTCGTGGGAAGGTGTTTACAGCAATAGAGGGCATTGAAGGAGAATAGTCAAAACAACTGGATTATTCCGGAAAATGCAAGAACACGAGGGGGAAAATATGACGTTAGCTTGGAGGGTGTGAGGGGGAAGCATGTGCAAGCAAGAAAGCGCGTATGTCTTAAACGTGTGGTAAAAATCTCTAGCTTGCAGAATTCTCTGCAGAAGACTTCTAACCGCAAACAAATAGGCCAACAAATGGGTCCTGGAAATGAGAGGCAGCAAAACTCAAATCTAGACCAGCTGCCTGTGTGCCTATAAAATAAGGGAGAGAGTGTGCGTGTGCATGCGTGTGTTGTTTCTGTTTTACTAAATAATTGTCTAGTCAGCCTTTAGGAGTTTCTTTTCTACTGTCAGATCTTTAATTCAGTTTTTCTCATAGCCTTCACCACAAACTCATAGTTTGAAAGTTAACATTGTTTTCTACAAACTTCCAGCTTCGTATTTAAGTAGAAGGCGGTGATATATGTTGCTTGGTTTTTTTTCTTCTATACTCCAGTGTTCCACCCTTGAGGGCCTTTCAGCAAATTTTTTTAGAGCAAGGATTGGCTCATCAAACTTAGTTTACTTGTAATTTGGGGAAGGACAGATTGTAGGCTATCCCAGCATACAAAATACTTTTTTTTTTTTTTTCTTTTTCCTGTTACATCCTTCAAATACTGGTCTGAAGAGAGTGTTAAAAGTTGCCTGCAGGGTAGGCAAAGCCGAGTGAAGTGCGGGGTGATGTGTCCCTTTTGACCAGCAGTTGTGTGCACAGGAACACCCTGAATCCACCGAAATCCTAGTGAGAGCTCAGCAGACAGGTAGGAGCAGGTCCGTATTAAGAAGTCCCAGAAATAAGAGGGGTCGGAGCTTTTTCAACACAGCTGTGGGGTTGGTGCTGGGGTTTGGAGACCTCTCCGAAGATATCCCAGAACGCTTCGGCTTTGCAGGTCTTAAAAACTGTGCAGTACAATGTAAATACATTTCATATAAACACATACAGAGTTAGAGAAACCCATGATGCCAAGTCTGCATCTCCTATAGTAAACGTTCAAGACTGCCATCAGCTAAGTATATGTTATTACTGGAGACTATATAGAGCCAGATGCTCAGCACAACACACTGTGTTGTGGTTCTTTTAAGGCATCTCTTTCTAAGGAAACGTTTTGAATAATTCCTGTTTGTTCAATGATTTGAGAGAATGAATTTAAGTAAGATAGTGCATTTAGTTAAAAAAAAAAAAAGGAGGCGGGGGAGCTTGTTGGATTAGGCAGCAAAGCTCCCTTCAGGAATGTTGAGTTTTAACTGTAAAGTATGTGTGAGGTCAGGCATTTATTTCAAAGATTAATTAAAGATTAGGTTCCTGTGAACTCCATTTAACCTGCATTTCTATTCCTTTCTGTGTGGCAAAAGAATCTTAAAACTGAAACCTCCTTTCTGTTGTTCTATTTTTTTCTCCTTAGCCAGCATAAAGCAGTGAGATTTACAAGAAGCCCATGTTTGTGCAGAATTCGTATCGAGTGTGAGATCTCCTGAACTCGGAGACTATAACCTCAGTGTACTTCTTCAAATAGTGCATAGTACTCATGAGAAGTAATTTGGTTTGATTAAAAACACAGTTTTGTTTTAATTGAAATGCTTTTAATTCTCATGCCGGCTAGAGACAAGGTATGTGTTATAAAATGAGTCGATCGGGAAGGTTGGGCTGCGCTTAAATATTTCAGGAGAGAAAGAAACCAGTGCCTTGTTCTCTGTCTCTCCCTACAAGCCCATCAAAGGAGGCTCTTTCTTTTTTTCCCTTGAGGGGACCGGACTGGAGGAGAGTGACAGGAGGTCACAGCCGTGTCCTTTGCCATTCTCCCCTCTTAAGCCAGCCAAAATACCAGGGGAAGTGGGCAGAAGCGAGCCCTCGCTTCCCCTTCGCAGCAGGAAAGCAGGTCCCCCGTGTTGCAAGGGGAGCAGCTAGCGGCGGTTGCTGCCTCGGTGTGGCAAAAGCAAAAGGTCCCCGGGCTGGGTTCGCTCTGTTCGCCCGCCCGAAAGCTCCCGCTGTTGGGAGTTTTGGTCCTTCCCCGGCGCAGGCTGGCGTGGTCCTGGCGAGGCAGATGGTTTCCTTCTCTATCTGCAAAATGGAGATGCCTCAATGTATCAGTGCGGCGCTCGCCCTGGGTGTGATTGCTGCTGCGCTTCCACATCCGGAAATATTGCAGGAGCCTGATTAAGCCCGACATCAGACAATGAGAAACAATGCTGATCTTGTTAATGCATGGCTTTACGCATTTCAGTTTTGTTTGGTGTTTTCCTTTCACTCAGCACCGAGAGTGAAGATGAGCTTTACTCGTGTGTTTCTTTTAAAAGACTGAGCTAGTCAGTGTTTCCTAGGTGTTTTCTGTGGAACTTTTCATTATAAAACGCCCAGAAATAGTCCTGCAAAGGAGGACTTAGACTGGCAGCTCACAAGGCCAACCCTTCTGTAGTCTCGAAGTTACAGAACTAAAGACTGTTATGTTAAAATCAAGCGCATAAATTTGTGGTGAGAAGTATTTGTCAACTAACTTTCCTCTTCACTTGCAACATCTTTGGCTACTTTAGAGCTCACCACAAATGACTAATGCTGATTTTAAATTTGGTTCGAAAACTGCTTTTATGTACGTCCCAGGAACTCTGTATGAAGTGTCTGCTAGTGCTTTTTAATTTTGCAGTTTGGCTGGTGGTTTCTAGCTCTTCCTTGTCATGGGTAGGCATACAAACAGTCAGCGGTTTCCTGACAAGGGCTATTTGCCTGGCTGCCTTTTTTCCAAAATCATTGTACGATTGTGTCTTTGCAGCTGAAGATCTGGACGATGTGCCAGAGACTGCTGGACAGAGAGGATACTAAACACAGCGCGTTTTGCAAACCTGTTACTTGCCTTCAGAACAGAAAATGTCTGTTGTATCGAGCATTTGTTTAGAGAGAAGTGACTGATAATGTGGTCCCTTAATGCCAAGGACCTTAATAATTCAGGTGTTTTTAGCAATGTTTTAAATGTTTAGTGCTTGAGGTTTTGGCATTTGGTACGCAAAAAATACTTAAAGTCTTTTTACATGCTGATTGTCGCTGTGAAAGAGACTTACTAGTTGGCATCAGACAAGGATGCAAGGATTTCACTGTTGGAGGTTTTTAATGCAATTTTCTGCTGAATTATGAGGAATTGGGTGAGTGATTGAGTGAACGATCGCAATGGGCGTGTGATGGAGTGAGCTGGCGTTAGTCACTGAACGCCATAAGAGGAGTACAAGCACTTGCGTCAGCTACTCTGACATTCACGGGTGAAATGCGTGGGGCAAAAAAAAAAAAGGAATTAACAAGATGATTTCCTGTACGCTAACTGTCTTGGAGGAGAGCAAGAGCAAGCCGTTCCCAGGCGGGGTCTCAAACTGCTCAGAGTGTTGGCCATGAAATTCCTCCTGCTCTCCTGGAGCCCATCTCTGGGTAGCCAGCGGGCTCAGCAAACAAAAAAACAAAAAAAGTTTCACAGCAGCCCACGAGAGGATGCAATCAGGTGAGCCCAGAGCCTCCTTCTGCCAGGAAGCCAGGAATTCTTAAATAACAGAGGTAGTGACACCCTAGAAGTACAGACAAGGAGACGAAAATGGTGATGCTGGATCTGATTGCCAGCACGTGGTCTGCAGGCTGCAGGAGAGGGAGGAGGGGGCAATAAAGAGCAACATAACCTCCTGCCAGCAAAGTTTACTTTGAACACCAAGTATTTGCCAATGTTTTTTGGGCGGACACCTGGCCCTGATGAATGTCACACACTGCTATCCATCTTGCCTGTCGACATCTGGAACTTTTGGCAAATAACTCTCAATTCCTTTTTCTTTTAACTTGTCCATGTGCTTTGCCTTAGTGTTTCCTTATGGCACCGAGCTGCTGGTGTTACATAGGGCTCGTGGAAAGGCACGCTTCGCTCTCAACACCATAAAGGCCCAAGGTATCGCAAGGGTCTTGTGAGTCTCATCTCCCTGGTCAGCCCTTCCTGGCCACTGCACTCTTCGCTGGAAACATTAGATAAGACGAATCCTGCCCCAGGCTTCGGCTTTCCCTGCTGGCTGACCCCTGTCTGAGTTGTCTTCTGTGCTAGAAGAGATGAAAAAAGAGAACTATTATATAGCCTGTCTCTTTGAAGTAGGAAAAGGCAAAAAGTGCTTTTTTTCCCTAATTAATGCAAATTGTGTTTTCTAAAGGGACATGCTTGTCTTGAAATCCTCTGTGCTACCAAGGGCAGAGCAGCTTCACTGGCACCACGGGCCATTTCCGAACGCGAGGGAGGGCCATTTGGAGCGTGCTGCTTTGTGCGGCAACAGTATCTGCCCTGAGAGGATGGAGCAGATCGGTGGGCTGCGGTGTGCCAGTCCCACCGGGGACAGGCTCCCGTGGCAGGCCTGCTTCTCACGCCTTTCCTCGTTTTTTCTCTTCTGTGTGTCACATTTCAAAACAAAAGGATATTTCTACTAAAGCAAACACACTTCAAACTAGCTCCTTTGGTCAATAGGAAATAAAAAAAACCCCTGCTGTCTTCTCTAAATGTAATTTCACCTCTTTCCCCAGCGATTCAGTGAAGGTCACAAAACTACGACTGTAGGTAAAGGGTTGGCTAATTGTGACCTGAAGATCTGGTTTACGCACGGGATGGGAGCAGTGGATCTGGTTCATGGCGAGGTTTCCACAGGAGTGTCCGTGCTTCCCATTCCTTTTCATCTTCCCAACTTCACTGATGCTCTTTCTCCCCACACACGGTGTGAAGTTTTTATGTGTCACTGGCGGTGCTTGTGCTTAGAAATAGGTTCGTGCTCATGCAGGGAGTGGAGGTAAGGTAAGCTGCACAGGGTGGATCCATGAGGGAAGAGCCCAGGGTTAATAAAAAGCATCTAAAAAGCTGCTGAGCAGCTCACTCGTGTGAGGTTGTCCTGAGCTGGAGAAACGATCTTACAGAAAAATAGCTGTGTCTAATACCCAGGTTACCGAGCTTGATCCAGCTATGTATGCGGCAATGCCAACTTGTTTGCAATGGAAAGATGCTCCTGGAGAAGCAGCGGAGGAACAGGGCACCAGGCTTTGCTTTTAAAACGTCTTTGTCCCACGGTCCTTCTCTCCCTAGTTGATTCTTTGTGTTTTTAGGGGTGTTTTCCCAACTAGCAGCTGCATGAAGGGGACTCCCTTTCCCCTCACTCCACTGTGCAGGTCCGGCTCCCAGCAAGGGCTGGGCGCTTCCACCGTGGGGCTGGTGCTGCTCTAGGATGAGGTTTTAGAGAAGGAAGGACAGCTACTGAAATGGCCTCCCTAATCAGAAACTGGAGCTGGGCTGCTGTGTTGTGACTTAACAAGTTGTTGCTTTTATAGTCCCGAATTTGCTAGCCAAAACCTCCTGCTGTGCCAGGCTTCAAGCGTGTGGAAGCAGAAAGCATCGCACTTCCGAGCATGAAGGAAAGCTGCTTTTTTCCTCCTGAAGGACAGGCCCGTTACTCAGTTAACAGTTTTGGCAGGGGGGAGATCGCTGATGGGGAAAGGCCGTTGGCAGCTTCCCGTCAGTCGGTGGCTGCGTTCGATCTTGATGCAGCTGTGGCTTTCCAGCAAAGATCTCTCCCTGTGCACTTGTTGACCTTTATCATGGGAAAAAACGAGGAGTTGCTCTTTTGTGTGATCTAGATGGCAGCGAATGTCCGATTTCTATGCGATGTATGTGAGCGTTAATGATTTCTTGCAAGATCTGAATCTTATCTTCACGGGCCAGGTCCTGATACTGCCCTCAGAAGCAAGAGGCAGCGGCATGACAGGCAGAGGGATGCCGCGTACTGCCCTGCTGCGTGCGCCGTGATGCTCTGGGTACACGGGCAAGCATGGGGGCCAGGTGCTGAGCTCAGATGCGACCCAGGTTAAGAATTCATCTTTGCCCAGGGCTGCATTTAGAAATCCCCCCAGGTCAACCCAAACCTCCCTCCCTGGGTTGCCAGCTCTTTGCTATTTTGAGGCAGGATATGTTTTTGCTGTCAGTCCCCAAAGGTTGGGTGGTTGAACGTGAGCTGGTGGCAAAAAGCATCCTTAAATCTAGCTGGGCTGCCTGCCTGGAGGGGAGCTCGCTGCTGAGGGGGTCAGGGTGCTTTTGGGGCATTTAACAGGGCAGCTCGTGGGTACTCTCTGAGATGGATCAATGTGCTCAGGGCCCGTTGGATGTCTAGTTCTGACAGATCTTGTCCCACCTTAGCAGCAAGTGTTGGGGAAGAAACCTGTTCTGCCTTCCCAAAAGACGAGATGGGCAAAAAAAATGCTCCTTGTGTTCAACCCAGCTGCCATTCAGACACTCTTCCCTTTGCTCAGTCTGACCTCTATTTTTTTTCTGTTAACGTCATTCTCTCTTTACGCCCTTTTCCAGCTCTGCTCGTAACAGATGTAGCCTTTTCTGTACTGGCTGCTCCCCAGAGCAGTGACCTGTACAAAATACGTATTTCGACTTTCCCAGTGGAACAAATAAAGATCTGAGCATCGCAGGCAGGGCCCAGTGCTTTAGGACCCCCGGCTGCTCCAGTTGGCTTCTGGCTTCACTGCTCCACTGGGGAGGAGCATTTGAGGGGTGCAGGGGACAGCCTGGATCCCCCCTCAAAGCCAGGATCAAGCTCCTGCTGGCCAGGACAGGGGAAAACCTGACCCCTGAGAGCAGAGTGACCCCCCAGCAGTTAGGGTTTATCTGATTTCTGAGCAGTTATGAATGAGAAACTTCCTTATCGGGACCCCCCGTCTGGACGGATATCGCCTCGCCTGTGCGCTTCGCTGATAAACGCCAGGACCATGGGTGCCTGCGTGCCCACGGGAGCCCATCCACCCGGCTGGCTGCTTGTCAGAAATACAGGCTGCAAAGCAAACCTGCGTTTCCTGGTGAAGAAAAGCAGCAGAGAGAGCAGCCTGATGCGGCTACATCGGACTGTTCCTCTGGACCAAGCTGCTCCGGCAGCGTTTATCTGGGCTAGAGCAGGGCAGGGGTTGGTATCCAGCAAAGAATTCACTGAAACCCCCCCCATGATGCCCCTCTGGGTTACTGAAATGGGACAGCTGGGAATTTTTTTTGCCCTACATCCCCTGCCCTCAACAGCAGGATGAATGTCCTCATAGCAAGCACTCCTGCGGTGTGGTCCCCATTTAATGATGTTACTAAATTACTCCTGAAGCTGATCGGGAGATAAAACAGCCCCAAGAGTTATGACTAAGGAGCAGTTCTTCACTTTAGATTTTGAAGTGTTTATTACAGCTTAGGGGCTACTCCTAGATTTTTCAGGCACGGAATGAAGAGTCCCGGGTGTCTGGTCGAGGGGCTGGGTGCACAGTGCTAAGGCAGCCCCCTCCCTCTGCCAGCCCCCGCTCCCCAAATTAATGCCTTAGAAAAATGTAGAGCTCTTAATCTGCTTTGCATGTGATTTGAAAATAATGGCAGCGCTTCAGCATAGTAGTTGTAAGAAACACTCCAGAAGCAAGCTGCGTTCTCAAATACCTGCTCCTCATTTATTTTTTTCTTTTTATAGGCTTATTTTGCTGGGGCATTTAATCTTCCAATCTATACACACAGGATCCATGCAAGAGCAATATTATCCTATGAACCCTCTTTGCAGTTTACGGGAGGTAAATCTTGAGGTAGCTGACCTAGGTACGGTGACTGCCCTCTCCTCTGTGATTTAAAATGTTTTACTTAAAAAATCTTCTTTCTCTTAACCTCTGATAGTCGTGCAATGTCACGTTTCAACATTAGCGTTCCAATATAGTATAGCTTGTATGCTGTTTTCTGTTTAAAAAAAAAAAAAGTGTGTTAACTTTCTGCCACTTGTGGCCTCTAGCTCAAGATGGTATTTTTTTATGTGTGCTGATTGTTTGCATTTTATGCACTGAATGGCTTACAGAGAGGTAAATAATTGCACAGTGCTCCTTGGGCATCCCACGACACTCCACAAAAGGGCATGCTTTACTCGTAAGACTTGCACATCCCAGATTTCTTCAGATCCAGGTCTCCAGTATCACTTCCACATTCGTAGGGAGGTGGAAAGCTTTTTGCTTGCAAAGCACGGTGGGGCGCGGGCACTGGCGGAGTGCAGGAGGATGGGAGGAGGTGGGCACAGGCTGACACTCCCCTGAGTTTCTGGCCCCCATTACACAAGCATACGTGAGACGGGAGAGTGGAAAATTCGCTTCGGTCTTCCCATGGTTACCAATTGTAAAGCAATCTTATTTCCTGAGGCGCGCCGCTGACACACAAGAAAATAACAAAACTGTGTGGCAAAACTGCCAGTGCTACAAGTTCCCCCATCGGCTGATGGTACGAGACAGATAACTCAGCTCTGCGAGATCCCCCTCCAGATACGGGCGTTTTGCAGCTCCCACGTACCCCCAGCAGCTCCCACCTATCCCCCGTGGCTCCTCCTGCTCCCGCAGGATCCCTGGCCCCCCATGACCATGCCTACTTGTGGGCACTGCTCTGGCTGCATCCCATGGGGCTTCCAGCGCCAGGGTGGAAAAAGCCCCGGGCTGGTGGGAAGGGCAGAAATAGCCATCGGAGGGTTCTTTCCCCCGTGTGGGGAGTTGTTTGCTCACGCTGGATAAGTGTGGAAGGGGTCGGCGCATGCCCGTGACCAGCGGAAAACGAGAGGTGTTATTGCAAGAACGGCTTCTGCAGCCTTCAGTAGGCGGAGGCTGATCACCTCCCCACATGCATCTGCCCAGCTTCATATTGATGCCGAGCACCACCTTAAAAAAGAAAAAAGAGTCGATGCTAAAAATACAAAGTAGAACAGAGGCTGGTAGGAATAACCGCTGCACACGAGTGCTTCCGCACCTGCTTGGTTTGAGTCTTCTATTTTTCCTGTGCTGGAAAAAAAATGCTGCAGGTGATGGTTCATAATAAAACGCATCGATGCCGAATGCGCAGCTCAACCTCTCGGTCCAGTGGTAAATCCCAGCCCGGAGAGGGGAGCTGCTGGAGGGGTCTCCTCTGCCACTCATGGGGTTTTGGTGGAGCACCGTGCCCCGGGGAAAGTCACCACTCAGCCCAGATCCCCACTGGGCGCCTCTGTGGACTTTCCAGTATGTAAAAATAGGTTTACCACAGACAGCTTACACGATCAGCCACAGCATTGTCGAAGGTGCTGGCAGCACGTTAGGCCCACATGTTGGTGCCCTAGTTAATCCAGCAGCTAATGGTAGGACTAAGAAAAACTCCCACCGCTTAGATAACCTTGTTGTATGTAATTTATTCTTAAGTGAACTCAAGCCTGGTTTAATCACCACTAAAAGGCAAGCAAATGGTACGAGCTAGCTGAAAGACAGCTTCCATGTATGTGTAAAGGCTTTCATGGCCTTCCCAGCCAGGCTCCTCACGGAGCCGCATGCTGTCCAAAGCCTTTACCACGCTCCCCAGGATGCTCACACTTCACAGCGCTGACCCGGCTACCCCGGATCAGCCATCGGGGCCGAGGAAATCCACTGTGCCCTTTCAGAAAGGAGCTGACAAGTTTCTACCAGGGTCTACTCTCTAAATTAATAATTGTTTTCACTTACACTGTGAATGTCTAAGATCCCGCTTTCCATAAAAGAAAGGCATGAGATTCTTGAGATAATTTACTTTTGTGGAAAAAGATTATTTCCCAGTTAGTGAAACTTGCGCTGACCACAAACAGGCAGCTCCTAACCCTTGCGATGGACTGACATGGGCTTGAGGCAGGGAAAATCGCTGCCGGTGTCAATGTCAAAACGCAGTTGGCTGAAAATCAGGGGACGCAAAGTGTTGCTTTTTCTCTCCAGATGAAAGAGCAAACGCCCCAGAGCCCGCTGAGCACCAGGGAGGGGCTGGGCAGGATGCAGGCCTGGACCACAAGCTGCCGGCAGCACGCGCCTTCAGTCGGGCTGGTTGGTCCCGGGTTTGCTTTTCTCCTCGGGCAAAACTGGAGACGAAGGCAGTGGCGACTTTTTTTTTTTGGAGTGATGAAGGCCGGGAGGCCAGAGTGCCGGACTTTTCTGTACATGTCTCACTCCCGTCAATCAGGAAGCGGTGACGCAGGTTATGGGTTGGGTTTGAGGTTTTGGAAACCTTTTCTAAGAGTCGATCTCCTCGCCCCGTCGTATTTCTGAAGTTTGAAGCCGTGTGAAGGCTGGTGGCGAGCGGGGGAATGCCGGCCAAAATGCAGCTCCTTATCAGATGTAACAGGAGGATTTTCCTGGCTATTTGTTTAATCCTCTTTGTGGGATACACAGCGCAAGGTAAAACGGGGCGGCTGTTCTCTCGGTAATCCTCTTTCTGGGCTATGCAGTGTAGGCCAAGTAGGCAGCCTCTGAATTTTTCAAACTGACCTTCTTCGAGGGGTACTGAGATCTACTCAGAAAACCTGTTTTGCTAATATATTGTTTTCTGGAGGGGGAATGGTAAGAAAAGGGGCTTTTTGCTAGTGGAGCATTTCTGTGTCCTTTTCCCAGCCCCTATGAGAAAAAGACTTCATAAAATAAGTTGCTGTATGGGTGCATATTTTCAATCCATATATTTCAATATATTTTTTCTTAACTGGCCCTTTCATAGTGGTCCAGTTACTGTTATTCAGTTATGTGGTTACAGACAAAGTATGTAACAGTTCCCATGTCATAACTACTATGGTCTCCTTTCTTGGGGAGGCAGGAAAGGAAACTAGTTGTAAGTATGAGGAAATTAAACGGCTTATTCAGTACAGAGAAATTGCAACACGCAGCACTAAAACAACTAAAAGGAAATGTTGATTCATGATGACATGTACCCTGTGGATTTGTTTCTTGTGAGAGAGAAGTGCTTTTCAAGCATGTACAGTATAATTTGTCCCCAGACCAAGGCTGTGATAGTGATAGGCTTTCATTATGTACCTACCACTCGGAGGTTGATCTTTGAGAGATTATGGCCTGCTTTTTGTCTGTTGTTTATTTGCAAATTATTCAGCTTCAATTGTTTATTTTGTTGACACTGTTATTAATAAAAACCTTCTTAATAATACGCTGAGAAGAAAATAAGTATGAAAAAGGAATACACTGTAAAAGGAGCAGGAAACGATACCCATGAGATCTTTTTTCTCTTACAGGAGAGTGTAGGAGGTAGCTGAAAGTCATCTAGTACATTATGGAAATATATAGGGCAATAGAGAAGTGTAATTACAGAAAGATATTCCCAAGAAATGGAGAAAAAAACTAGATGAAGTGCCAACAGAGGGAGAATGCGCCAGGAAGCTTCAGAACAAATTAATTACATGAGACCAAGAGGAAGGACGAAATTCTGCTGTTTTTATCTTTACTATGTGACCGTTATTTTCTCCTTTTGGTATTTTTTGAAGACCTGCTTTTTAGCGACAGCCCCGATTGGGCACCTGGGGGGCACCAGAACCGAAACCGTGGGTTTACGTAATGCTGGGCCATGTCTAGGAGATGCCTGAACCATCTCTTTGCCGGCGAGGTGCTCCGAGAGCCTGCATAATCCCCAAATCTGCTCCTGCAGCAGGTGGCTCTTGGCACACCTTGAGTTTCCGACGTTCCCACCAAAAGTCATCCCATTGAACCTGAAGGGGCTGAGCTGAGGCACGCAAAGCCACAGGGGAGTCCACTCTGACCCTCGCTGGAGCCAACAGAGAAAGGGAGGGCACAGGAGCCAGCTCTCCGCTGGGGTGGCTTGTCCCCAGGATATTTTGAGATACCTCCACCAGCTTTGGGGAGAGCTGCAGGTGGCCAAGCCTGCAGGTCACCCGTGGACGTGCCATGCCCCGAGCCGGGGATGAGCCCTGCTGTGACGTTGGCACAAGGCAGTGGTTTCTCACGGGGTTTCCATTTCTAATTCCCACGGACTTCCTGGTGCCGTGTGCGAGATGCACCCCATGTCTCTGATAGCAAGGATGTCACTTAGGATATCAGTAGCCATTTAAAAAAAGTCTTCAGGGTTAATTTAGTTTTCAGCAGTTGAGCAATCACGGCCACACAAATTACTTTCTTCCGCTCCTTTAAGCTTTACTAGGTGCTCATAAAGTTAATAGGTCCTGGTGAATAACGTCCCGGTCCCCGTGAATAACACATGGCTGATTCGATCAGGTGCTCCGATGCAGAAGGCAAGGTACAAGAGAGTGAGATGCCGACCTGACTCCTGGTCCACTAACTGCATCGAAGAGAAGGGGCCCTGGTTTTACATGCCCACCGGCGGAGCCAACAGGATCCTTCCTCCCATGGCAGACCCGTCCCTGTAAGTTCATTTGCCGCACATTTGTCACTAATGCTAGCACCCAAAAATGTCTGGTATTCCCATCACAGTCCTGTCCCGGCCTCAACAGTCCTGTCACAGCGTGGCTCACCCATGGGAACGTGAGGCTTCGGTGTGTTCACTTAAGAGATCATAAACAAAATAATAAATTTGGAATAAACTAGCTGCCACTCTGTGTTTCAGGATGAAGAGATACCAGGAGCTGGGCAACATATTTCCGCTCTTGGATGAGGAGTCTGGCTCCGGGTCTGATGTCGCAGTGGAAGCAGAGCCAGCCTCTGGGTCAGGGCTCGGCGACAGTGATGGCTTCTCTGAGGTGAAGCTGCCTGTCTTCCTAGAGGGCCCACGAGGCAGCGAGCTGAAGCAAAAGCTAACGGAGGAGGATTTGCTCCTGTAGGGCTGAAGACGTCGGCCTCCCTCGCCTCCTGTACCCCTTTCCCAGTGCCTGACTGGACGCAATGGCCACAAAGCGATTTTAAACCAGCTCCAAACTAATAAAAAGTTTGCCTCAAGATCTTTATTGCTTTCACTCGCTACAGAAAAATCTGTGTTTGGTCTGAACTCGCTCTTTGCATTTTAGGGGTGGGGCAGCCACCCCAATCAGGGGAAAACAGGTTTTGGGGGCCCTGCCTGATCTGTGTGGATGTTATCACGCTCCAGGGGTAATAAATTAAAAACCTTTGTGTGGTGGCAGTCGCCTGCGCTTTTACAAAACTCAGTTAATCATGTAAAATCCGCCCGAGCGGCTGCCTCGCACCTCCTTGCTCGTGTTTCCCTAAAAAAAAAAAAAAAAAAAAAAAGCACAAAATCTTGCTAAACGTTTTGGGACCCCAACGGTTATTTCCTGTCAGACGTCCGCCCCCCCGCGCTGCCGCCTCCCGGCCGCTAGGCGGCGCCGTCCCGCCGCAGCACGCATGCGCCGCCACCCCCTCCTCCCGGCCCCGCCCTCCCCCGGGGGCCGGCCCTCGGCGGGCACGGAGCAGGCGGCGGCGGCGGCGGCAGCGGGAAGGGGGGGCGGTCACGTGCGGCGGGGGGGGCGTGGCGTGGCGGGCTGTAAGGTCACATGACAGGGGCGCGGGCCGGGGCGGCTGGTGCTGGTGGCGCGCGTCGGCCGCGGAGGGGCACGCACCATGGTGAGTGCGGGGGGGGGGGGGGGGCGCGGCCGGCCGGCCGGCCGTTACGCGGGCCGTTATCCGCCAACCGCCGCTCCGCGCGCGCCCGTCGCCTCAGGCGGCGGCCTGGGCCGGGCGGTGCCTCTTCCCTTCCTTTCCCTTCTCCACCTGTGGCTCCGGGCTGTGCGTGAGGAGAGCCGCCCCGCCGAGCGCGGTCTGCCCGCCGGCGCCGCCGGTTGTCCCTCCTCTCGTCCCCGGCCCGGCCGCGGAGCGCCCGGTGACCAGCAGCGGCACCCCCGCCGTCGGCCTGGCCGCCCCCTGCCCGGCCTGCGTCACGCAGCGGCGCTGCTCCCCGCCGCCCGCCTCGCCCCGAGCTGCGCCCGGGCCTGGCGGCGGCCGCCCCGCGGCGGGTGGGGTCGCGCCGGGGAGGGAGGCGGTGGCGGCCTCCCCGCGGGAGCTGCTGCTGTGCGGGGCGGGCTCGGGGGAGAGCTGGCAAAACAGCGGGCGAAAAACAAAGGTTTGGGGTGTTTTTAGTATAATTTGTGGATTAATGCTTGGAACGTTGCCTTGCTTCTCCTCTGTGCGCACATGCCCTCGCCAATACGGGGTTTAGTCATGAAACTCAGCTTCCGTTTTTCCTACACAGCTGCTGTCGGTGAGGCTTTGGGGAAAGTGCATGTGATAGTCCTGGAAACATAAGTAAATCTTTCAGCAGTCCTGTAAGGCAGCGCTTAAAATGACAGCGGTTGGTGGTAATCCGTCAGGGCTAGTGAAATAGCGGCCACTTTGTGCTTAGCAGGCTTGGCCTAGGCAAAGTTCTTGGTGTGCTGTGAAGTATAGATTTAAGAAAATATGTATTTCAAAGAATCAGCTAGATCAGTGCACTTAGAGTTTCTGAAGCATGTGGATTCCTTAACATGTGTCTCTGTTGGACGTGCAGAAGCTTTTTAGGGCTCCATGTGGAGCTGAGGCTGGGATTTCTGCACTCGTTATCAGCTGCTGGGAGTCCTACAAGTCCTTTAGTACAGCTATAACACATAAGGGCTGAGTGCAGATTGATTTTGGTCCTGATGTAGCAAAATCCTCAGCATCTGCCTTTTGCATGAAATCAAGAACATAGCTTAGTGTTTGGCCAGCTTCTGAAAACCTTAGTTCTCGGTCTTCATTTTCTTAAGCTGTAACATAATAAGCCATATGATGGCTTCTTAAAATACTTCTTGTTTTGCATAGTTTCCCCGCAGCAGTATCTTCGATAGCAACTGGAGGAGCTACCAGCTGCTGATTTCTTTATTCCATATGTTCTTGTCCTCTCTGGATGAGATCATGGCTAATCTCTAAGAGGGTACAGTTGAAATATTCATATGTAGTGTCTTGAGAAGTGATGTGTTACCAGTGTTAGTTCTGGCTGACTGCTTTAAAGGATGGTACAGCTTCATAATTTGGAAGGTACTGTGAGACTGTCTTGTATAATGTTTATTTAAAGGTAACGTGCTTCCTTGTTTGCTTGGGGGAAAAAGGAGTATAAGGCTAATCTGGGGAACGAATGCAGAATTTTTGAGGAAAAAAATATGGGCATGCCTGAAAGTAATCTGTGTAACAGTTTAAAAATAGCCTAAAGATTTGGAATTCTTGTTGAAACTTTCTTCTTTCTCTTTCCCCCCTTCCCCAGGAGCCAAAAATCAAGAATCGTTTGTTCTAGTGTGCAGACGTTAAAGAAAAAACTTTTATTTCTTGTTTCAGCAATTAATGCAAATATGTGCTTGGCAGAGACCTGGAGGACCATTCAGTCTTACTTTGACCACCTTGTGGGTCATCTGCTTCTGCTTTCCTGTGAGAATGTGAAGTAGATATAAGTAGGTTTCAGTCAGTTATATATATCTTTGTGGATTGAACTAGGGCCGCTTGCTATCTGAACAAATACGAAGTCGGTTAGTCTTGTGTGAGTAGCTGTTTTATAGCTCAAAATTGCGCCATGTCTTTGCTTGACTTGTAGGGGTAAGCAAAAGCCACTCGATGTTCCTGCTGCTAGGCAGCAACATTCAGATCAAACTTCCTTCTAGACTTTTTGTTATTAATGCTACATTTCAAACTTCAGGTCCCCAGAATGTCTTGAAATGTATTCTTACTCAATTTTTGAGATTAAATTGGTGAAGTGAGAATGTCTGTTTTATGTATACCAAATTCGTCTAGTTGAAGCAGATGCTCTAATTTGAGAACATAATACAATTCCTCCAAAAAACCCCAAAATCACACTGAACTAGTGAAGTGTTGTCTGCTTTAGTACATCAAAGCAGATTAGTGCCTAATTCTTAGGAGAAAATGGAGGCTTTTGTACTAATCTTGTTGAGTTTCCCATAAAGTCGCTAACGTGTTTTGCAATTTCTTGTAAGAAATGTTTGTGTGAGGTCAAAGGATGGTCTCTCTTAGTTTCTGGTGTTTGATGCTGGTCAAAAGTTCGTGCCTAGAGAATGCTGTTGTAAGGTGAGGACAAACATTTAATGCTTGTAATGGATTGGTGTCTGGAGCAGTATTATGGGTAAACTTGTAACATCCACTCTATCTGATGACAGAGTTGTGTAGCTAACATAGATTGTACAAAGAACCACTGCCTCTTGAACCTGCTAGTGCTCTCTTCGTTGGCTAAGAGAACTATGGGGCGTAGGAAGAGGCAGCAAATAGAAGTTCCTGTTCCCTTTCGCCAACCCGGGGGATGCTTTAGGCCTTGTGTTACATCCCCTGTTGTTGTTCCTTTTCACCCTACTTTGCTCTGTTATTCCTCCTACTTCTGATCATCCTTGTTACTGCTGTTTATGCAGTGAGTTAGAGTGGGTAT
Organism: Nipponia nippon; assembly: GCF_047370975.1. NCBI lineage: Eukaryota > Metazoa > Chordata > Aves > Pelecaniformes > Threskiornithidae > Nipponia > Nipponia nippon. Next base: position 90,326,338 of record NW_028262347.1, on the reverse strand, counting down.
AAAGCAACATGTAGTTTTTGGCATAATATCTGAAATCCTAAACCAGATGGAATAAATTTGTTAAAAAGATTTTTTTTTTTAAGTGTGATTTAAAAATTATTAGTTTTTTTGAAGTGAAATCAGTGATTGGAAACTTTGCAGTGACAAAAACCAAAGTTGTTTGCAACAGTAATGTTTTAAACATTTGTTAGTATTTTAGTGTAGTAGTAATAATGGTAATTACACTGTGTACTTTTTAATAAACATTGTTTTTTGTAAGAGCTGTTACTGCTTGTTACTGACCTGATTTCAATTATTTGCTAGATGGACAGCTGTCTTATCATCGCTGTTTCTTGGGTCTCTAATACATAATGGCTTTAACTTCATGGGAGCACAAATGTTTTTGACCAATGTGTAGTGTACGGCTGCAGGTAAATATTGCGTTTAAAATTGAGTGTCTGCTGTGTAGTAACTTATCTAATTCTTCTTATTCCAGAGTTTTCTTGGAGGCTTTTTTGGTCCTGGTTGTGAGATTGATGTTATTCTTAATGATGCTGAAACACGAAAAACAGCAGAAATCAAAACAGAAGATGGTAAAGTAGAAAAGCATTTTCTCTTCTATGATGGAGAATCTGTTTCAGGAAAGGTAAATTTTTTCTTTTTTTTTTTACAGTGGCTATTAATTACTGTACTGATTCTGGCATGCACATGCATATAGGAAATTACATGAAAATCTGATATAAGCAAGAGCTGTAATTTCAATGTCTTCCTATATATGGTCTTTTTAACCATAGTAATTCAGGCAACAGGTAAGACTGAACGATTTGAATAGTAGCTATTTGTTTCCAGTGATCTTGTATTTATGAATAAGGTTTTTGTGCAACCATGTGCAATCCTATCGTTGCTTCTGATAAGAAAACTATTCCAGGCTGGATCCCCCTGCTTCCCCTTCCCCTTGAACTCCAAAATCCACAACCTGACACATGTCACAGTAATTTTTGGCTGGTGCAGCCAACCTGCTTTACATACCCTGTAAGCTAAGACTTACGTTTCATGCCCTGAATTGTTTTCTGGAATTGCATCAGAGGAGCAACATATTAAGTGCAGCTGGCTGCTGAGTCAACAGGAGTTGACAAGAACTGTTTTCCAAATTGTTGGGAAAAAAAGAAAGAAGTTGAGAGTGCCAGAGGGATTCCTCTGCTTTTGGGATTGCACCTAGGAACTCCTTGCCATCACTCTGGTTTTACTGGAGCCGTTCTCATTCTCTGAATATTTCTGTTACGATTTGCTCTTCCTCCAAGAAACATGAACCAGGTATTGGGTTCTGAGATTGACTTCTAAATACCTACTTTGATCTTGACCGCCCTATTATCACTGAGTATCTTTCCATGCTAAGATCTTGGTTCTCTGGAAAGATTGTTTGATGGATGTAGAACTCTGACAAGATGGGCCTCAAACTTGGAAAACTGAGGGAACTAGCATTTGTATGTTCACTGGCCTGAGCACTTCTTGCTTGTATCAGCAACACCTGAGAGGTGCCTGATGAGTTTTGGCTAACACAAGCACAGTGGGATGAGGAGGTCTGGAAGACCAGTAATTTATTGGACAACTTCCCCCTACCTCTCCTTCTTTTCACCACAAAGATAGATTATTCAAGTGGTTTACTTCCTACTTAGATATCAACGATGTACTGGATTTTAAGGTACAGGAATTTCTCTGGTCATCACTACTTCATAAGGAAACATTATATATGCTTAATATTTACATGTTTCCATAGAAAGTAACCTAATGGAATCTTTCCTTGCGAGGCAAGGTCTGATAGCGAGAATCAAATTCACAAATGCAGATCTTGATAGTAGGCTTCATTATCCATTATTTTTCATTGACTTCTCTAACACCAATACTTAGCTATCTGCTGAGGAAGGGACTTAAGTTCACTTGACTTGAAAGGAACGCATTTCTTTTTTGGACTTCCAAATGTGACTGTCAGAAGATGCTTTGAAGCTCTCTGCCTTCAAAGATGGCAAGGGGGTCATGACTGGCTTATGCGATCTCTACTGAAGCTCTGGCTTAGATTCTTTATTTTGGGACTCAAAAGTTTCAAGCTTACGTATTAAATTCAGTCTCGTGGATGATTAGATTTTTCTTAAATGCTTTAGTGGCACCTGGGTAATGCTTAATTTCCTAATCAGCTGTTTGATTTGGTTGCGTTCAAGCTCAGAGAGTGCTGTTGAGAAGAGGTCTCGGTTTTCATAGGCATGTAGTAACGTACTTTCTTTCTAATAACATTGTGTATTGGAGTGAAAGCGTTGAAAAGTTTTAACCGGTGTTTTTTTTGCCTTGGTAGGTGAACGTCTCGTTTAAGCAGCATGGGAAGAGACTAGAGCACCAAGGAATTAGAATTGAATTTGTAGGACAAATTGGTGAGTTTTGAAGCTATAAAAGGGATGTTAGGTGCGTGTGAGTTATGGAACTTTGCACTTTTGACTGTGTCAGCAGTTTGGCTCAAAAATTGCAACCTGATCGGGTTAGTGGATGACAAGGGCCAAAGGAAGATTATATACTAATCATTTTAACGCAAGTGATGTACTAATTTGTGCTAGTCAGAAAATCATTGGGAGGGAGGATGTGTACGTGGGAGGGGGAACTGGGATGGCGAGTATTCTGTCTGTCTCAAGACTGGTTAAGAGTTTGGTTAAGAACCACTAGAGATTTCTAAAAACGAAACTTGTGACTACGGTACACATGGTTTCTGCTTCATATATTTCAGACTATTCATTTTTAACTAAAACACAGTCTTCCCTTTGACTATAGATGATGAATGATCCTGATGTAATTTTTTTCTTTTTCTGCTTGTGCCTTGTTTTGCCTATATTTAAGGTTCCAAGCCAAAATGCCAGGTGTACGTACTGTGACAGACTTAATTCTTGTCGTTTAATTCTGGCTCTGAAAGAGAAGAAGCATAGAAGAGAAATGATGGGTCAGCCTATAGGAAAACACTTCTGAAATAATTCTTTGGTCGTTGGTTTTCTAAAACATGGTTGTATACTGTTAACATAAAATAGTATTGAAGCTTCAGAGGGTCTCTGTGCTTTTTAGCAAGACAATGTGGTATTGACATGAAAAATGTAATTTTTTATAACTGTATCTAAGTCTGGTTAGATTTGAACTATAAAGAATCTTGATGACATCAAACTTCTTACCACTCAAGAACTTCTGCACCCTTAGGCTGATGCTAAAATTCCTTCCGTCTGTAAGAGGGCTGTTTGCATTATTGTTCCCCTTGGAAGTAAGTCTTCAAATTTCTGCCTCATACAATTGCCTTGGATTGGAATTTCACAAATTCTCTATTTCTGATCAGTCAGTAGGCTCCAGCACCCTATGTCTGAACTGTTACGTAGCAGGTATGACTGAGTTCTGATGCCTGCTGCTTTATGCTTTGAGGTTTTGATCGGTGGGGCTGTAAAAGCAAACTTTCAGAATAAAGCAGCATTGTGGTGGGAATGAGGCATTTAAAGGAGGGAAAAATGGACTTTACATATGTCAGCTTCATTTAGTCTGTTGTCCTCTAATAGCTGTATAGGCTGTTCTTCATCTACTCTGCATAAATTTTATTCTCTGAATGACTTTAATTTGATGTAGTATTTCTTGAATTTTGTGTGTTTCTGGGACTTTCCGTTGTGCTACTGTTTAGAAATCCGCAGAGTTATGCGGAATTGGTTTAAGCTACTGCTTTTTGTACTTGTCCATGTTTTCTTGCATCCGTTCAAGTTTTAATACAGTAATACAAAAAGCATCCCAGTAGTGTGATCTGTCTCTGCGCTGCTTGGAGACTAGCTCCAGCTGCATGTCAAAGACATATTTTAAACGAGCTCTTCAGAGTACAACTTTTCTGACTGGCACAAAAAGTATTGGATATGCAATAGTAAATAAACATTGTATTATGTAAATGTTTGCTATAGCAAACAAAGTACACCTTAGATAATTTGTAGTCATATTAGAAAATAAGAAGTTACTAGATAGTATTGGTTTCTATCAAATTGGCAATGATAAACTGTGGAGTTGGTGCGCTTGGTTCATTTTTTCTCTTCTGAAAAGCTTCAGCCTCTGTAAAACCAACTACCACTAATGTTCGTAGCTGATATTTTCAGTTGTGAATTGTAGAGAAGATTGTTTCTATATACTAAAGCATTTGGATTTTTTCTATGGTAATGTTAATTTTTTTCTAACTTTCTAAGTTTTTATCTTGGTGAGAATTGCATGACATAGATCTAGGGATGAATAATGACAACACTGCTCTGGGGACAGGGGATACCGTTGCTGTGAAACTGGTGTGTCTGTGCATGTGTATTAAGAACTTGTTTCCAAATGACTAACTGAGACCAGTGGTCATAAGCCATTTGATTGTAGACTAGTAATAATAATAAACCATATAGGTGTTGATCTGCGAGATACCAGTTGGGATCACTGGCCTGTTCTAAATGAGACAGTCTTGATGTTGCTTAGATTTTTGTCCCTTCAGCAATAAATGCTGGAAGCCACGATCGGGCAGTGCTAATTACAGAGAATGCAAGGCAAGAAGTACTTATTGAAGCTAGCTACACTGTCATTAAGAAAAGATGCCATGCTAGTGAAGCTTCAAATACGTGTTCTGTTCATTGCAGTTAGCTCTTAAGGAATGTTTACTGTAGGTTGCTGAAACTGAAGATAACTTTGAAAAACTGCATAAAACATTTGGTCAAATATGTGCAACTTAAATTAATTGCTTCTGTTGTCCTCTCCCACCTGCTCCTGCAAAATTAGAGGCAATTTTGTTTGCTAAAAAGAAACACTGAAACATGTTTTCCTTTAACTTCCTCAACTTTAGAGCTCTTCAATGACAAAAGCAATACTCATGAATTTGTAAACTTAGTGAAAGAACTGGCCTTACCTGGAGAACTGACCCAAAACAGAAGCTATGACTTTGAATTCATGCAGGTTGAGAAGCCATATGAATCTTACATTGGTGCCAACGTCAGACTGAGGTTTGTAACTGTTAAGCCTTCTCTTCCCTCCGCCCCTGCAGCAAATTCATAATGTAGCAATTATGCTGTCCCCTTCCCCCGCTTCCTCCTTTTGGATTTCAAATCGGACACGTAACAGCCAGTAGCTGGTGTGGCTTGATTGGAGTTGTTAAGATTGTGTTATAATGTAGTCTTTTCTACTTTATTTGGAATTGCTTGGTGGTGTTTGTGTAGACCAAATTCTTTCAGTTTAATCAAGTGAAAACAGTCCAGGGCTCTCCTTTAAAAACAAACAAACAAAACAAACCAAAAAACAAACAAAAAACCCACAAACACAACCAATCAACCCCCCCTCCACATTTCCACCTATAAGTGTCTTGTCTTCTATTTTGGTGTCTTATTCTTTTCTGCTTAGTCTTAAGAGAATGTACTCATCTTTCAAAGAATATGTGTACTTCAGAACTTAAGGGCTTTTACTTATGCAATTCTGAATAATTATGGCTAACTTGGTGGCTTTCTTCGTAGGTATTTTCTAAAAGTAACAATAGTGAGACGGCTGTCAGACTTGGTGAAAGAATATGATCTGATTGTTCACCAGCTTGCTACGTACCCAGATGTAAACAACTCCATTAAAATGGAAGTAGGCATTGAAGACTGTCTTCATATAGAGTTTGAATACAACAAGTCAAAGTAAGTGCCATTTAGAACAAAGTGCATTCAGGTAAATATCTTGGGATAAAAAGGTAGAGTATGCAATATTTGATGAACAACCTGGCATCTGGAGACTTAAAATGTAAAGCAACATTTTCAATGATTATTGTATTGAGCTGTTTGGTTACTAGTTACACAGTGGGTCTTTTTCTGAGGAATACTTGTCTGTTCTGCCTTCAGTACTAGTAGGAAGGTCACTAGCAAATATTTAAGACTTGATTTCTGCATTTAAGCTTTTTGAATATAACTACAGTACTTCCTTTACTAATAGTGCAGTGATGGAAAGGTGCTAATTGCACTGCTCTGGCTGAGAGGCTTAGCTCAGTGCGGAAGCAAGCTCTGAGTAATTAACAGTCCAGATAAGGTAATTGCCTGTATAACGTGTTTTCAAGAAGGTGTAAAAGTTGTCTTTATTCTTTAATGAAAACCCCCATTCTGTTCTTTTAAAGGTATCACTTAAAGGATGTGATTGTTGGAAAAATTTATTTCCTCTTAGTGAGAATAAAAATTCAGCACATGGAGTTGCAGCTGATCAAAAAGGAGATTACTGGAATTGGTAAGAGATACAAAGTCCAAAAGAAGTGGCAGCTTGTATGCCTGTTGAGCCTTATGCAAACCTGGAGAGTGAAGTCAATAGTTGCAGCTTTGGCTAAACTGGTGCTCCATGTGCTTCCTTCTCACTGGTGTTTGACTACCATTTGCATTTTGTGCTTTGGTAATCATACTTAGTAGTCAACCTCACCTAAGGTCTGTGGCATTGTTCTCAGATTGCAAATGTTGGGCTAGCTTCACAAATGTGAACCATTGTTAATGGAACTCGTGCATAAATGTGCAGCAGTTTAAGCAGCATTGATACATAAAGAGCAATGGAAAAGGTGCAAAATGCATCCTGAAGGCCCCCTTGCCTCTGCCGATATTAGCTGGTAAAGTGGGCTTGGTAAAGATTAGTGTGAATCTCTCATGTTGTAGAAATGTGTCATTTTCAGTCAGCCTAAAACTGGTATGATGGGCATATCAAGAGGCTTTGAGGCAGAAACACCTTGATTATTGCAGATCAGGCTTGCACGCCCTTGAATTAGGAAGGCAGTAAGAGCTTGTGGCTCGTGTCTTTGTTCCCCAGTGGCTGGGGCCCCAGTGAGCTGCTTGCATGGAGAATGAAAAAGCCTCCATAGCAACAGAGGAAGGGCAGAAAGCTCTACTTTATTGTTGGCTTTTGTGGCTAAGTTAGGTACTCTGGCTTCTTCATCCTAGGCTCTGGAGAAAGGTGGCTCTTGTGCTGGCTGATAACCCATCAGGTTTCTAGTCTGATCATGGCCGAAAGTATCAGTCGCTAGCACTGCCTGCTAAACAGAACTGTTTCACAAGTCCTACCCTGCATGCTCGTCCCTTATTTAAAGCCTGCGTACCCAGGGCTCCTTTGAAGGGCTGGCTACTGCCTCTTCTGTGTCAGCGTGGGGAGGAGAGAGTAAGAAGGAGATGCTTTGCCTGGGAGAGGGTTTTGCTTGCTTTAGCTGTGTGTAACTTTTATGCAAGACAAAAGCAAAAAATGCAGTGTTGTGTAATGTAAATGCTGCGGAGTAGAAATTGCTGTGATAAAGCTTTGTAAATGTTTAAAATTGAAGCATGTGTTCTCACAGAAAGCTTGTTTCACCAGGACCCAGTACCACAACAGAGACTGAAACCATTGCAAAGTATGAAATAATGGATGGTGCACCAGTTAAAGGTAAATAACTGTCCTTGTTTTAAAGGGTAAGCATTTTTGAGTTAAAACTGTATTTAAAAAAAAAAGTCTGGAGGAGAGGAGATGACTTGTATAAATTTTTCTTGGAGAAAGCATGCTTTGCCTTGGGTTGCTGAAATGATAGTGGATTTTCCTATTCAAAGCAGATATTTTCATCGACTTAAGGCATTTCACTTGGGATCCTAGTAATTCTTACCCTTTATTTACCATTGGAAATTCTATGACTGATCCTTCTATCACTTCGGTTCAAACCTGACTCCATGGTGTAGACCACCTCTAGAGAATTCAAGACACTGATCCTTTTGTCTTGCCTGGGTACCATGCTTCCACTGAGAAAGTGTTCCCACTTTTGATTTCACACTTGCCTCTGTGCTCAGTGTTGTTTGTGGTGGGTTTTTTCTTTTTTTTTTAAACCAAGGATGGGGGCACAGACAGTGCTTGGGAAACTGCCTTTACTTTGTATGTCTTCTGAAACTGCATTAATGACAACCAGTTTTAAGGAACTAATTGCAACTTTCTTTTTTTAAGGTGAATCGATTCCTATAAGACTGTTCTTAGCAGGCTATGACCCAACTCCAACTATGAGGGATGTGAACAAAAAATTTTCGGTGAGGTACTTCTTAAATCTTGTGCTTGTGGATGAAGAAGACAGACGATACTTCAAACAACAGGTATGGTCAGTCTTGTTGCAGAACTGTCTGGGCTGTTGTGCATACTGCTTTGAATGTTCAACACATTAGAAGCCACCTGTGCTTCAGTAATGGCTTAAGCATTTCTGCTGGTGAATGTATTGGAAACTGTATAGAAAATGTTAGCTTGCAAAAAGGAGCCAAGGGGATGGTGTGGTGGGTACTATTTCAGCAAGGATAGGATGCTCAGTGCCACAAAACAACCTCGCATTGTGAATATCCAGACAAAACACTTTGTGGGTAAAATGAGTAACGGGTGCATGCATTTGCTTGCTAGCTTAAACTGCTGCAGATAGATTCCCCTCCCAGAATTAGCCCAAGTTCAAAATTGCAAAATTATAATAAGGGTTAAGACATTTGACTGAAAACATAATGAAAGCTGAGGACATGCTGAGGAAAGGAATAGTGAAGAGCATCACTGGAATGAACCTATGTGGATTAGATCAGAATCTTCCTTCTAAATAATAGACAAAGCAATATAATTAAATATGGAAAACAAAAGGTAGGTGGAGCATACAATGGCTATGGATGGGCTTTGGATTTTGAGAAAGGGAGGAAGAAAAATTTCTTGGACACTTTAATACCATTAGAGTGGGGAGTAGGATTGTTAAGGAAGAGGTGACTGCTCAAGATCGATAAAGTGTTCAGGCAGTAACTAAATACGTAAACTTAATTGTGTCATCTTTCTGTTACTTTCCGTATGTCCTGCACTATTCTGTAAGTAATGGGGATGCAGAGGTGTTTTGTGGTGTTTCCCACCCCCCCCCCCCCCCAAAGTCTTTGCCTATCAGGAACTTAAGATACTTGATTCTGCTGGCTTAATGGTAAATGGTGGTTTCAAAAGTGTTTGCTTCCTCAAACAGGAAATAATTTTATGGAGAAAAGCTCCTGAGAAGCTGAGGAAACAACGAACAAACTTTCACCAGCGATTTGAGTCTCCAGAATCACAAGCATCTGCTGAGCAACCCGAAATGTGAACTGGTATAAGGTGAAAAACTTTGTGATGCTTCAGCAGGTTAAAGATGGCAGCAGCCTGTGGGAAAAGAAGGCCAAAATTCCCATTACAACTGTCTTCCTTCATCTTGCAGTGCTGCATTTACCATACTACTAAAGCATTCTTCAGTTAAACATTCAAGTATGTATATACATTTAAAATAAAGTGCTTTCTCAAACACTGGAACTTTCTTAAGCTACTATTTTATACTGCACATTAACTTTTATTTGATGATGTTGTATGCACTTGGATATGCATAAGCTTAAATCTAGTTATTTCCATGCATGGTAGGCTGGTATATTTGATTTTTTTTTTTGCTGATCACTTATACAGTGTAGACTAAAGCATTTCCCTTCTCTCATGTTGTTTATTGCATGTTTCTTTCCAATGTTGCTTATTTGTGTTTGTTTTTGTTTTTAAACTACAGTAAGACACAATTGACTAAATCACACTAAAAATCAAGGTTGATGGTGAATTTGTCCTAAGACTTCTAATTACTATGTTAGACAGGGTTTAACTGAAACTGCATGTATATGCACTGTGACTATGATAACTGTGGAGCCTTCAGACACCTTACCAAGGTTTCTAAGCAGCTTTGAATCTGTCAGTAGCAAAGAATGTTAGGAAGCATCTTTGCCCTCCCTCCCCCAATTTGCTCTCTACCGTACTTCTCTAAGGCTTTCACGTGAGTCACTCCTGACTTTTGGGGGTTCGTTGCCCAGTAACTAGTGACTGTAGAGATGTTGTCATCATTTTACCTTCAGGTGGTGAGCGGGCAAACCATTTGAACGTAATTATCTCTTATTGATGAAATAGATGCTGGTGACGATTATTTTGCAAATACATGAAACTCTGTGGTTCCTCCTGGCTTCACGCTTCCACTGTCTTCACAGTCTGTCTCCTCGCTGTCCTGACAAGAGAGGCAAAACGTCCTCGAAGGGCATCCTCCTCCTAGTCCGTCTGGGCCTGCTATGAGGGCAAACGAGCTTTTTGTGGTCTTCTGGAAAGGTATTTTGAAGCCAGGCAGGCCTTAAAACTGTTAGAAGCTTATCTGGCACAGCAGATCGTTTGTCTTTAATCATCTCGTAGGCATTTAGTGTTTTGAGGAAAGAGCTTAAAGGAGTGGGCCTTCATCTGTTCACAACTGAGCACGTAGTCTGTTACCAGATGCGTGGCTTGGGTATAAAACGACGCCTGCTGCGTGGAAGGCTCCTTGCGGTTGTGGTTCACTTGGCCTTTAAACCAAGACTTCTCAACTCCGGTGCAAGTGTCACTGGTAACCTTACTTTATGAGTAAGTAAATAATTGAATTACGTTTCTGTAAGAACTGTGTTATTACTGTGGCACTTTGATAAAGCAGACAAAGCCTCTGTGTACTTTATGCTAGGGTACTTCTAACGTGGATATCTCTGAGAGCAAATTTAACTCCCTCGTGTAAGTGCCTGTTCAGAAATCTAAAGAATAAAGTAAAAAGCCAAATATTTTCATGGTCACTTGCATGTTGTAACCTGGAAATGATTCTGAGAGATTTCGAAAACTTGATTGTATTTAACCAGCCTCAGATTGTGCAACCACGTATAATAAACGGGAAACATACCGAGCTGCTCTTTGAATTAAAACAGCTGTATTCTCACTAACGTCCGCCTCCTCTGTGGTGATTGGCTCTGCCCTCTGCAGCCGGGCGGCGGCGGGACGGGGGCGCCCGGCCGCGGCGCGGTCTCTGACGCCGTTTCCGCCTGGGCGCGCGGCGGCGGGTTCCGGTGCTGCGGGCCGCCGGCACGGGGGCGGTGCTGCGCGTGCGCGGCGGCGGAGGGCGGGCGGTCGCCGCGCGATGACGCGCGAGCCCGGCGCCGCCGCCGCTGCCCTTCGCTGCCGATGAGGCGGTGCGCGTGGCCGCTCCTGCGGCTCCCGGCGCGCGCGGGGCTCGTCCTCCGCCATGGGGGGGCCGCCGCCGCCCGGCTACGCCCCGCCGCCGCGTCCTCCTCCTCTTCCTCCTCCGTCGGCGGGGACGGCAGCTCCCGGGCCCCCGACACCTCTCTCTTCGTGCCCGTGCCGCTGAAGCCCGTCGGCGACGGGGCCGAGGAAGACGTGGGCGCCGAGCTTACGCGGCCCCTCGACAAGGGTGAGTGCGGGCGGCCGTTGGGCAAGGACCGTGAGGCGCCGGGGAGGGGCGGCGCGGGCCTTGCCCGCCCTCTTCCCGCCGGGAGTGGAGGCCTGGTGCCCCTCTGCCCGCGCCTGCGGGGCTGGCTCCCTCGGGCCGCGGCAGCCGGGTCCTTGCGAGGGCTGAGAGGAACCGGCGGGCCCCGCCGGGCGGCCGCCTGAGCCCTGTGGGCGGGCGTTGACTGGCCTCCCCCCCGGGGCCCGCCGCTCCGCCCGTCCCTTCGGGTTGTTTCCTGGGGTTTTATCTCTTGAGCAGGGGGTCTTTCCTTGCGGCTTGTCTGACCGGTGCGGCTGCTCGTGCCCGCGAAGGTGCAAGTGGGGTGAAAGCTGTCAGGTGCGGTCATGCGACCGATAGTGAGGTTTTTACCAAGGCCCATTAGGCGTGCCCTGTGTGGAAATTACATCTGTCGGCCCAGTTCCTCCACTCCCTATTTCGGCGCGGTCAGGATAAAGGTGCTTGGTGTGGGGGCAGGTCCCACAGCTAAACTGAAATCTTGTGGCGTTCCGGAACTCTAACTGTGTCTTAACCTTAGAAGTCATCGTTTTCTCAAATATTGGTGTTATAGACAGAGGAGCATCGTCCATGTGTGAATGTGCCTAGATCAAAATTGGGCAAAGCATTCAGTATTTCTAGTTATTGGCCACCGGTGTTAGAAACTTCAGTTAAACTCTCAGTTAGAACAGTGCAGGTCTGTGTGTGCGTTCTTGGGTTTGCACATCTTAAAGTATGAGCGAGTAAATGTTAAGTGTAGGTTTCTGTGTATCAACTGGGAAAGCTGTGTCAAGACCTCTCTGCTTCAGTGCCCTCTGTGTTATGAGAGCTGCTGAGTATGTCAGAAGCAGAATAGGAGTTTGAACTTCAGCCCTGAAGTAAAACGACATCTTTCTCAACGTTTTATGTTTTTCTTTTAGGTATCTGCTAGGTATATATCCTGCCATTTTACTTGACACGTTAATTTTTTTGACATCTAAGTGCAAACAGAGAAGAAATTCTGTTGTTGACCTATAGATGCTCTACACTTCTGTTCTTTGATGTCTTTGTCTGTAGTTATGTCTCAAGAACCATTGAGTGAGTTGTAACTGCTTTTTCAGTGCTTTCTTTAATTATGAAACATACATCCTGTTCATTCTTCACCCGTGTTCGGTCTTCTGCTCAGGAATGGTCTTATTTTATCTAGCTGTGCCAGAACACTATGTTTAAAGACTTGATAAATAAGAAACAAGTTCTTGCTCCTTTTTGATGTTTGGTGGTCGCGAAGCATTGAGAGTGTAAATGGAAACTTTTTTTCTTTATATGTTCTCCTAATTGAGTGTTCTGATGGCATATTATTTGTATTAACCCTAGGTATAGGAAACATGGGAAAATGATCTTCACTTGTTCAGAGCCCTTGAGAAAAGAATACCTGGCCCTGACAGCTAAAAAGCCTAGCTAGGAGGAAAAAATCCTGAACAGCTGTAATGCAAAAAAATTCTGTGGTGTTTTCAGACTTGTCTTTGAGTGTCGGCTTAAATTAGTAGTGCATTCCTCAGATGCCAGTAAATATGAATGGTGACATCTTACTTGTACGTTACTCGTTGTCTCGTTTATTAGATAAGTGGTTATGTTCGATTTCTTCAAACTACAACTAAAATGCTCTGGGAAAATAAATATAGATTCTGTTTGGTCTCTGCTAAATTGTTGGGAGAGAACAGATTGGCTAAAACTATTTATGTTCCCGCAGGTGAAAATTAACTACTTCAAATAGCCTGAAGTTTTTTCATGTAAGGCTTGCAAGGAATACCAGCCAGGTGACCAGTATGGTGCTCATCTGGCTTGTTGGCCTGTAGTGCTGTCAGTAATTTTGTACTTTGAATCCCATCAATAATGTTAAAAGGGAAACTGAATGAGACCTTCCTTAGCAAATATCATCCATTCTTTTTTTATGAAATAGTCTTCCTCTGCATCCCTGCCTCGGATTGTGACCACACGCAGTATCATGCATCTGTTTTTTTTAATAGTTTGAATGAAGGTGCTCTGTCAGATTCTACTGTCAAATGCTAAACTAGGTTCAGTAAAGACGAATTTCTGTTTACAGGCTTTCTGATTTCAGCTTGTGAAGAAACTTTGTTACTTACAGTGTGCATAATTCCAGTATGAATCCCCTTGTTAGCTTGTTACTTGCTAAAGTGAGACAGTGCTTGTAGTTTTCACACTAGTCAAACACTGTCAGTATAACAGAAGCCTTTTTAGAAACTTACTTTTGCAAAACCTTTCTACCAAAACCTGCCGCTTAATGGCGTCTAGTGGAATTCCTTCACGGCTGCATCTGTTTTCTATGACTTTGTAGGAAGTGGATCCTTATGAGTGGTGATGTATGCTTTCAATTTTGGTGCATCGAGTAGGTTACGGGTAGAATGAGCTTTGCTATTGAGCTTTTCTTACAGAGATTATGGCAGAATATGTCTTTCTGTAGCCTTTCATTGCTTTTATATTAGTAATGTTTCTGATATATTTGTGTGATGGTGATGTCCTTGTTGTGAAAAGCCCAAATGCGCATTGCTATGTGCATTACAATAGAACAGTATGAAATTACTGTATGATGGAATGATTTAAGATCTAAGTAGGTGTTTGCTAACCCCTTTGTATGATTGCCTCCTTGAACAAGCTAATTGTTGAGTGACTAAGTAAAACACGAGCACATTATAGTGAAATATCTAAGGAGCCGTTATGTAAAAAAAAAAGAAAAAAAGAAACTGTGATGTTAAAATTAGATAGGAAGGTGAAAGGGACATGAGGTCTGCTTATGCATGTAGTATCAAAAGAAAGGAGCATGAAGAGCAATGAGAGAAGATGTTGTAAAGGTAAGTGATCTGCTATCAGTACAGAGGTTGAAAGATTGGTACCTGGCTTCATGATCTTCAGTACCAGGCCTGAAAGTTGCCAAGTCAGTGGGCAGCACAAATTAGGTTTGGTTTGAATGTGAGCTTCCTGGTATGGAGATGATCCATTAACAATTTTTAAATAAATGTAAACAGAAAAATCTACTGTATGAAAGATCAGCACTTTGTGCCATGTGGCTTCACAGGATCTTTGATATGGTTGTTGATTTGGAGCCCTAATGCTCAGTTGTCGAGTGTCAGTTCTGTGACTTCAGTTGTCAGACCATGGGGCTCTGCGTACTGGTGAGAAATATAAGCTAGGAAAGACGAGGTGGTTGTCAGCAATTCATGCGTCAGAAACAGGAGGTGCCTGAATAAGTGGAGTAGTTAGATGCACAAGGTTACTTGGACTGGACAATAGAAGTCTAATAGTTCTGGAGGAATTTTAAAATAAAACAGTTCATCTGCCCCAGTGGTAGCATACAGGCTTACTGAAATGGACTGTTGTTGTCTCAGATGCAGGAAAGTGACTGAAAAGTCTTCCTGCAAATAGGGCTGAAACATCTAAGTGAACCTGATACGTTGGAGAGTAGCTGTGTAATTTCTGAACTTAACGGCAGAGTCAGGCCGTCTTTTTACAGAGAACCTTAAAAAATGCTTCTGAGAAGTCAAAGTAATTGAGGAGTAAGAGCTAAAATACTGTTCTAGAATGAGGGAATGGTAAAGAAAGGGAAATCTTAAAACAGAATTGAATGGTAAAAAGGGTAATGGTAGATGTAGGACACAGATCTCCTGAGTATGTGCCTTGATTGCTAGCTGTTGCTGCAGAAATAGTACTATGTGCAGTTGGATTAAGCTAATGTGGGCATGTCTAGTTGGACTGCAATGCCAGCTTTGTTTTGTTTTGGTATACCTTATTGTTAAGACAAGTATTTGTGCTTCAGAAGGATCGTGACCTTGGATGTTGAGGGCTGTGATGGTCCCAATGTCATGTTGCCTTGGATAGTAACAAATGTTCTGGCATTGACCTTTTAATCTTGTAGTAAGGCCAGTAGGTTGTGAATTTAGATATGTGGCTGATGATGTGTTAACTGTTATTACTTCTTATGGAATCTCTGAAGAGAATTGAGCCCCGTGCTTTCTTTTAATGTAGTGTTTTCCAATCTGTCTTTGATTTCTGGGCCCCTAAACATTTTCTGATGAGAGTATGGATGTCTACGTAGTAAATGTAAGCCTGCTGACAATCTTGCTTAGTTACCTTTGTGAACATTTCAGACTGTAGGTTAATCCGTTAATAGACTACTGTAACCATGCATGGGGTGTGGGTTGTAGCCACTGCTCTTGTGCTTCTGGCTTTGCTTGCAGTTGAACTTTGCCATATTCTTATCACCTGATGATCTTCGTTATGCAAAGTGGGTTTTCTCTGTTCTAGAGTGTAGTTTTCTAGAAAGAGAGGCAAAGTTGATCTCATGGGAAGCTTTCCATGTCATGGCAGGGACTTCAGAAAGTTATGGATTTAATTGCAGAGAGTAGAGCTTTGGCAGTGTTGTGTTCAGTGACTTGTGCTAGCAGACCAGTGGTGTGCTGCAGTACCAGTCCTAACGTTTTATAATGTAGGGTTTGTAGAATTGAATTTGGAGACTAACGTAAGTTCATGATAGGTGCTCATGATATTTGCTAGGTTGGTGTGAATTTCTGATCTGTATAGATGGGGAGGGGACACAGTTTTGCCACTGTGATTTAACTAACATTTAATAAACTAAATTCAGAGTGTACATTAGGAAATACAGTTTTGTTGCCACTCTGAACTTGCCTTTCAGGGGAGGGAAAGCATTTATTAATAACTTTATAATGAGAGATTTTATACAAACAAATCTGAGTAACTTGTGATGTATTTGAAGAAAGTCTGTTAAGTTTTCTTCTCCTTTATTTAACCTGAGAAATAGGAAGAATACTGAATCTGGTTTGCCTGGCCTTTCTGGAGAGTGTGTCTTGGAAGCAGTGTGGAGGGAAAGAAGGTCTCTCAGGATGTTTAGTAAAAGCTGTCACCAAGTGGTTTAAGCAGATTTACTGTTTTCTGATAGGTGCTGATAAAAAGCAAACAAAAAACACCCCAAAACCTTACTTAGTTTGTTCCATAACATGTTGGCTGCAGGTTCCCACCTTTATGCTTTCCCATCAAGTACGAGGGAGAGTGTCTCTCAAATGCTGACTTCGTCTTCATGGCAGTTCTTACTCTGCTGCGGTTTAAGATTGTCCTTTTTCACAATAGGCTCAATCATTGATTGTGTTTAATTTAGGGAGAAATCATTTGAGTCTGTTCAGCATGACAAAGACTCCCTCCCTCCAAAGTAATGAGACTATGAGCTATGATCTTCGGGTCAGCAGAATTGATTTAAATTTGAGTAAACTAAAAAAAATGTTACCCTGTTTCTGCAGGTGAAGTTCTAAAAAACTTAAATAAGTTCTACAAAAGAAAAGAAATCCAAAGACTCGGAGCAGAAAATGGATTAGATGGTAAGAAAATGTTCTAAGATTTTTTTTTTTTTTTTTAATGTGAAATCTCTTTTTATCCGGTTATGGTATTACGTAGATCTGATCTTGTTTAGGTTGTCTCTGTTGCTTGGTTCAAATAACCTTTATATCTACTTGTAATATCTCATGTTAAGGTATAGGTTTTTAATGGACTACTTCAGTGTTTTGTTGGGCATTTACAAATACGGTTTTGTGATCTCAGTCACATTTACTTTGTTCCTTTTTTTTGCAGCTCGCCTGTTTCACCAAGCATTTATAAGCTTTAGGAAGTATATCATGGAATCCAGTTCTGTGAGTGCTGATTTGCATATTATTCTCAATGATATATGCTGTGGTGCAGGCAAGTATCTGGAGTGCTTGTAAAATAAAATATGCCTTTTTTTCTGTTTTCTGACCTGTATGCTTACCTACATACCTGTGGACCCCCCTAGTATGCTGTAAAAGAGGTTAAAAATCACCATTTCCCCATCAGAGACATTTGTGCCCATCCTACGGAGTGTTCTGTCCTTAAATCTTCTGAAGTGGAAACGAAAGAGGTGGAGGTCTTAGCAAGAAGCAGCCTGTTGTTTTATAGCATCTATTCATTGCTGAAATGAGAACAATACTGTTCCATTTATTGCTCTCTTAAAAAATCAGTAGTCGCTAGGGGGCACTTTGAGAGCTTTCTCCTGGCCAGGTGGCTTTAAGTACTTGGGAACACAGCTCTGCGACTGTGCTCTGTTTCCAAGTGGCACTAATAGAAGTGAGTGTTTTTTGCTTGCTTACTGCATTGTGTGTCATAATCACTTAACTAAGAGGTGATGCTAGCTGGTAACAGCAGAAACAGCCTTCTCCACAGTTTGAACTGCGGAACTTTGGCGTAGTACGTGTGTTTTTAATGATAGTAATTTAAAGGTTACAGTGGCCATTAGTTTTGTCTTAAAATGTAAATAAGTAGATTTTAAATGTTTACCATCTTAGGAAATTTAAAGTATCTTTTTATATTAGTTGTGCATAAACTCTTCCACATCATTTCCTCACGTCCACTCCTTATTTACTTATATATGAGCATTATTTATGTATGCCTTAAAACTCACATATATAGGAGTGTAAAGGGTTGTTTATTGTGGCAGTTTTGAAGTGTTTTAGTTGAGTTTTGCTTGGCCAAAGATTATAATTGAAAATACTACAGTTTTTAAGTTCTTTAAATTTTTCACAATAATTTTGATTCATTGAATACTAATTCTCAATTTAAAGAAAAAACCCCAAAACTCTGCTTTTGTGTGTGTATGATAATAATTTTTTTTACATCCAGCCAGTTCTTTGAAATTCTATGAGAGCTGGACAATTGGGGTGCGACCCGAAATGAGACCTTTAAAGCCACATGTCTACTCTGCAAACATTCAGAAGAGTGAACATGGATGTCTCTTCTGAGTTGATTTTTCTATTTTTGTTTTCTCACCTAGGGACTGGAGACTCACAATTTTGAGCCAGCATCCTAAGTCTTAGTAGCTTAGGGAAGCTGCAAACTATTCTGGTTTTGTCTGTTTATTCATAAAAGCATTTTAGAAGCTTTTATTTTATTCCATTCCATTCCATTCCATTCCATTCCATTCCATTCCATTCCATTCCATTCCATTCCATTCCATGAATTTAGGAAGAAAAGGCTAAAATTTTCTTAGGACAGAAAAGCTATTTCTCATCCAGCTTTTCCATAGTTTCTCATTTTATTTAGAATTTCTCTAGACGTGTCGGCTAACCAGAGTGAATATACTGAAACGAGATTTTTTTTTTTTTTCATAGTATTGTGACAAGGTGGGTGTCGGTCTCTTCTTCAAAGTAACAAGCAATAGGACAAGAGGAAATGGGCTCAAGTTGCGCCAGGGGAGGTTTAGATGGGATATTAGGAAAAATTTCTTTACCAAAAGGGTTGTCAAGCATTGGACCAGGCTGCCCAGGGAAGTGGTTGAGTCCCCATCTCTGGAGGTATTTAAAAGACGTGTAGATGTGGTGCTATGGGACATGGTTTAGTGGTGGACTTGGCAGTGCTAGGTTAACGCTTGGACTCGATAATCTTAAAGGTCTTTTCCAACCTAAACAATTCTATGGTTCTGTAGTATTTGCATTACATTGCTTAATGAATCCATGTACTCGTGTTAGTTTACCTTTCTGCCATTGAGATAATTATTGAACTTTGTAGAGAGCCAGAAGTTGAAAGAATTACATAAGTGTGTGGTGGAAGTAGTAGAATTTTTTTTGAAAAGTTTATTTTGAAGATACACACCATCAGACAAGCATGCAAACTTTCTTAAATGGGTTTGTCTTCTAGGTCACGTGGATGATCTCTTTCCTTTTTTCCTGAGGCATGCAAAGCAGATTTTTCCGATGCTGGACTGTATGGATGATCTGCGCAAGATCAGTGATTTAAGATTGCCGCCCAACTGGTCAGTGTGTTTAAGTGGTTGCAGTGTTTTCTTTTCCTAGTGTCATAGAATTTCATAGTCTGTGGACTTAAGCTTTATGATGTATAATTGCACTATATGTTCAGTTCCATTTCTCTGTTTTTACAATAACTTGTGTCAGGAACTCATATCTTTGTTACAAGATATATTGCAATCGATTAAAAGGAAAATAAGATTATATTAGCTATGAAAGTCACTGAATTGGTATTGCCTTTCCAGAAAGCTGTCTTCTGGCTGTATCTGTTTGGGAGGTAGCATGCCAGAACATTGAAATGTTAATATACCCAAGGAGAGAGACCACAGTAATGAGAATTATTTTGAACACAATGTGTGAATTCCAGTCTAAATCTTTGAAAGCATTGTATGATTTAGAAGATGAATGTGTAAGACATAGTAACCTCTTCATACTGTCTCTATTTAAGAACTTGATTTTTCTGCTTTCAACACACATTAAAAAGTCTATTAATAAAGTAAATGTTTAAGCTAATTTGCAGTGTCCCCTGAATCAGTATCCGGAACACCAGATAAATGTTCAAGAGATCTGCTTTTTTGTGTATGTTTTAGGTATCCAGATGCCAGGGCTATACAGAGAAAGATAATATTCCATGCTGGTCCTACAAACAGTGGAAAAACTTACCATGCTATCCAGAGATTTCTGTCAGCAAAATCTGGAATATACTGCGGTCCACTAAAACTTCTGGCTCATGAGATCTTCCAAAAGAGTAATCATGCTGTCAGTATGTTATATTACTTACCTACAGTCTCATGAATGCATGTTTGTAAAGTACAGTAGTTGCTTAAGGTTGTCCATGAAGCAGTGTGCTTGAATGGGTGCCTTTGCTTTGCAGTAGTGTCAGCTCTTGTGAATACCAGTTATGCATTTCTGCTTTAGGTGTGCAGAATGGGACATCGTTTCCCCAAATGGAACATCACTTTCCCCAAAGCACATGCCGTGCAATCATCCCTGTAACCTGCCTCCATTTTCCTGTAGTTTTTCCTTCCCTGGGTTTAGCTGGGTTCTACTATTAGCTTTTTCATTGTGGAAACAGTGGCGTCTTTTGCCCACGACCTTTAGTTTAGCTTATACACAAGAAATTACCCTTGCTTAACTCCCCGCAACCTTCTGCTTCAATGTTTAAATATATTTCACTCAACCATCTAATAAAAAGTTGTGCAGCTTGAGATATGTTGAGTTGAAGAGCAGTGCCTTGTATCAGGTCCCTAGAGGAAGCTTTCATTAGTACTTTTTTTTATTGCTTCCAGCATCTTTTTGAAGATTCCTCACCAGTGTGTTTCCAGCTGCACAGAACCACACCAGTTCTGCAGCATTGCAATAACACATCACATATTAATGCAGCATAGTGTGTATGTACAGTAGTGTTTACCAAATGATCTTGTGATTTCTTTGTTTTTGATAAGTCTGTGATTTAGAATTTGTAATTCCTATTACTGGTTTATCAAAGCAACACATAAGAAAGATTGGCTCGTGCTAGGAGATATCTGTAATGTGTACCGCGTAGTGAATGTGGGTACCATGTAGTGATGTTCCTTGTTAGTAGAGTTACTGCGCTTTTTTCCCATGTGTTAAGTGTGTGAGGACTTTTCACTTGGCAGCTCGTGGATCATACGTAGCCCTTGAGGCTTAAACAGGGCTTCCTGCATGGCTCTACAGGTGGCTGTAGGTATGGAAGGAGCAGCCATCTGCCTGAGATTCATCGAGTGTAGAGCTGAGAGAGGGTGGTGGCCCCTGCTGTCTCTCACAGCTAGTCCTCATGAACTCTTGCTATGTGAGTATAAGGCAGCAGGTGAGACACACAACAGGGCAGTCGCCAAATGAACTGGAGGAGGCTGGAGCTTGCAAGGCTCTTTCACTGCTGGGCCTTGCTTTATGAGCTCCTTGTACTACAGCTCTTCTGACAGTTCTTTTGTTGCAGATGTGACAGCTCTGAAATGCTCAGAGGAAGATGTAATCTCCTGCAGGAGTAGGGGAGGGCATCTAATTACAGATACTACCTTTTCATCATACCCTTCAGTCTGATAGGACTTAAGTACAAGTCACAAGTCTTAAAAGGCTGAGTAGTTATTTTCTGTATAGCTTCCATTATACTGTCTTAGAAGGTACTTTAAGAAACTGGTTTTTTTCCCCTTTGGAAAGGGGATTCCGTTATATTAAAGAAACTTAATATGAGTTTTCTGAATTGCTTTAGAATGTGCCATGTGACTTGGTGACAGGAGAAGAGCGTGTGTACGCCAGTG
This sequence comes from Nipponia nippon, assembly GCF_047370975.1. NCBI lineage: Eukaryota > Metazoa > Chordata > Aves > Pelecaniformes > Threskiornithidae > Nipponia > Nipponia nippon. The sequence continues at coordinate 90,304,970 of NW_028262347.1, read as the reverse complement.
AAGATGCCAGACAAGCTCCTCATATTGCTTGCACCATTGAAATGTGCAGCACTAATACGCCTTGTATGTATACATAATTGTTTCAGTCATATCTGTGGTATCTTTATGTGTATTATTGCTTGGACTCTGAAGTAGCTGAGCTATTCCTTTTCAGTATTTGAACAATTTCTGAGCTATGTTAGAGCGGTTAATAAAACCTGGATCATCTCAGAATAGCTTTTGGGTGGTAGAGGATTAACTTGATTTGAGCAACCTTTTTTAGAAAGCCTTTGAGTTCCTTCCTGTGTTGTACTGCTGTTTTAGATGATCTTCCTTGGTGCATCATATTTTTCTTTTTTGTTTTAAGATGAAGTTGCTGTGATTGATGAAATTCAGATGATTAGAGATCCTGCCAGAGGGTGGGCTTGGACAAGAGCCCTTCTAGGTAAGCTTGTTTGTGTTGACAATGAACTAGTTTAATGTGACTATAAATGGCACATTAAATTCAAGCTTAGCGGTCAGTATATTTGTAAGTGATTACAATATGTGATGCACAATAAAAGCGAGTATTGCTTCTTCATATGTCTTCTCACAGGTTAGAGAGATACTCTGCCTCAAAGGATTTGTCTGTGTGCAGCAAGTTACCTGTCATGTTTTACTTAATGAATGTTTTTTAAAAATTGTATTCTCTTAAGTTATACAGATGCCTCTGTTAGTTTTGCTTCCTTGGATAATATGGAGTCTTTGTGTTGTTACACCATGCTGTCCTTTTACATTGATTATTTTCTATAAGTATGCTTTTTTGTTCAATTAAAACACCACCATTTTTGAGAGATTTTGTAATGAAAAGATACTGTTAAACGTATGGCAACGTGGTGAACATAAAATATTTTCTCGTGTTAATTTCTAATGGCTCATTTATAGAGCTGCATCAGTCTGTTAAAGTCATAGAAGAAAATGCTTCTTTTGATAATTATAGAATTTTTCAAGAGGAATTTTTGAAACTCATTTTTCCTCAGATTTTGCACAGAAGTTTCAAATCTGATTCCTCCCCCCCCCCCCCCCGCCCCTTCCCTTCACTGCTTTTGATGCTAAGTTTAACAGGATGATTTGTCACACTACCCCTACCTCCTATTTTTTCCATTTTTCTATTCTGATTGCATTGGAGACATATTCATAATTTTAGAAGGTCACGCAGAACAAAGCTCCTCAGTTCTGCTGTGGTTTGGGAGTTAGTAGTAGTAAATAAAATGTATTCAAAGCTTTGCTCCATTTGTTCAGTGGTTGAGCGTACTTCTTGTTTTGGCTGAGAGGGTGCAACAAGGTATTAGATTATCATAGGTATAAGATTAGATTATCATAGGTATAAGATTATCATAGTAACAGATTTCCAAGCATCACTTGCTGATATCAGATCAAGAGCAGCTCTAAGGAAGTAGTGTATTGTGGGAGAGGCTTTAGGTACTGATCTGGGATGTTGAAGGAGATGAAATACAGTCCTCATTGATGTGTTTAGCAAGCAAAATCTAATTTTTGGATAACTTAAAAGTCAGCTAAAGCTACTGTTGTCTATAAATACATAATGTTTTGCATTTTATTTCATTGGATCTTGTTCAGGACTCTGTGCGGAAGAAATTCACGTTTGTGGAGAAGCTGCTGCTATAGACTTGGTGACAGAGCTCATGTACACTACAGGGGAGGAAGTTGAAGTAAGCTTTTTAATTCTGTAAAGTTATGGACAGAACAGCAGGTTCTCCTTCCTGGAAAACAGGCAAAAATTTAGGGTCTTTTGGGGGTATCACTGATCAGTTACTCTTGCAGGAGTTCTTATTTAAATGTTTCTCAATTCCTGTAAACCAAAGGAGATGTTGCAAAGTTTGGTTGTTGGGTTTTTTGGGTTTTTTTTGTTTATTTTTAAATAGTGGTATTATTTTGCTTAAGGAAGATGAGTGCTTTGCTGAATTCCCCTCAGGGAATGCTACAGCTGTTTAGGGGCTTTCTTTACAGTTCTGTTCTTCCTGGAGGGCACAGTGCCCTCAAGTTTGCTGAGGTTACTGGATCTGTTGATAGTTATTCTCCATATGATGAGGAAAGGAGTTAAAAGAGCTAACACCTCCAGAACAAAGTGATTGAAAGATCTCTGAAACACAACTTTACTGTCACAAGTATTTTTTTTTTTTTTCCTTGGGAAGACTCCTTTATGAAGAGTATTTAAAAATATAAAATTTGGTACTAAGAAAGTCCAGCTGGCATGATTTCCCGGTGAATTAGCTGTAGCTTTATATAGCTGTGTGTAGTGGGGTGTGTAATTCTGAAAGGGGACCATTTACAGCATTCAGATGACTGACTGAAAAGAGACTCTCATTTCTTGATAGAATTGCTACATAGCCTGTATACTTCTTTTCTTGAATCTAGTTTACATGTAAAAATATATAGTTCTTCTGTTTCTTGAAAAGGCTGTATAGTTCTCAGCTTGGGAAGTGCTGCAAGTATGCAAGTGCATAAGGTGTATTATCCCTTCAGGACTGTGAGAGGTCCCTCAGTGTTACAATCAATTGTGGTGATAACCATGCTGGCTGATATTCCACAGGAATTTTTCATTTAAAAACATATTATCTTTGACAACTCCTTTGATTCTAGGTCCGAAACTACAAGAGACTCACTCCTCTTACTGTGCTGGATTATGCCTTAGAATCTTTAGATAACCTCCGTCCTGGGGACTGCATTGTCTGTTTCAGTAAGAATGACATTTACTCTGTCAGTCGACAGATTGAAGCCAGAGGCTTAGAATGTGCTGTCATATATGGCAGTCTGCCACCAGGTAAAGCACTCTTCCTTTTATTTTTAAGGGAACGTTCTGCTTATTGCTGCTTTCTTAGAAAAACTTTTAAAATGAAGCAGTACAAGTTTTCCTAGTTTTGCATCTCTATGTAGTTAGAGAAAGTAGTCAACTTTTGTTGACTGGTGTTTTAATCTTGGGATTAGACCTTTATTATGTACTTAATATTGATCTTCAGATAGATGTAATTAAACGAGGTCTATCCACAGCTCTGGGAATGATTTAAATCCCTCCTGCCCCTTTCCCCCAACAACAGCCAAATACCAATCAAATAACAACTTTTTTTTCCTCAGCCTATTAGGAAGGCATCGGGCTTAGTGATACATTGTCTTTATTTTGTAAGAAGAGTTTGCTATGTGAAGTGTTTTGTCATTCTGCTTTAGGAACAAAACTTGAACAGGCAAAGAAATTCAATGATCCTGATGATCCATGCAAAATTTTAGTTGCTACAGATGCAATTGGAATGGGACTCAATTTGTAAGTACAGGGAGTATGATTTTTTTTTTTTTTTTTTATTTTTTTTTTAGGTGTGATACCTGTATTAATTTCCTCACTTGTTTCTGCCAGTTTGACTAATTTGGCTAGATACCTGCTATGTCTAGATAACACAGTACATACGTTTTAATTATGAAGTAGTACTCGATTTGATAAGCTCTCATTTTAAAACTGATTCTAAGAATTAAATGGCTCTCTTGGCCTGCTTCTGTGTGATAGTAGGCACTGTTAAGATCCTTGCGATTCACTGGAGTCAGATGTGCTAGGATGTCAGAGGATCAGTCTCTTGCATTTCTGAAATGTAGAGCAAGTTCAGTCCAGTTGCAGATGTATTTTGTTGCTGAAGGCGAGGTAGTCACATTGCTATAAACTACTGAGGCAGATGATGATGAATGAACTGGGACCCTATTAGAACACGATTGATGTGTGTAGGGGTGATGATTCTCCTGCAGCTACCAGTAGTCTTGTGCTGCCCTTTTGAATACGCTGTGTCTGTAAGTAGTATCTGTGGTCCCTTAATTTATAGAGGGAAAAAGGGTCAAAAAAACCCACCAACAAACTAAAAGGCTTTCATTCTTCTGTAGTAGGTTGTATGTTGGAAACAGTTCGCAAAAAAGGATTCCTCTTTGTTTCTGTTCAAATATTTCAGGTGTATAAAAAGAATAATTTTTAACTCTATAGTAAAGCCAACTATCAATGAGAAGGGAGAAAAGGAAATAGACTCCATTACAACCTCTCAGGCTCTACAAATCGCAGGCAGAGCTGGGCGTTATGGCTCGTCCTTCAAACAAGGAGAAGTCACTACAATGCATCGTGATGACCTCGTGCAGTTGAAGGAAATTTTGAGTGAGCCTGTGCGCCCTGTGAAGGTGAGAGGCTTAGTACCCAGTTTGTACAAATGTGCTCTGGAGCTGTTTTACTATGTTCTGATCCTAAATTATTTTTCCTTGTGTCTGTTTACAAGTTAGTAATAAAAATGGATTGCATCATGACCGACTTTGAATACATGTCCCATTTGGAGGCTTGCAATATTTCATTTGTATTGAAGCTGCTCTTTTAAGAATTAAAAGCTCAAACACAGAAGTTCTTAAGTTCCAGATAAGCGTGCTAAATAAACTGAACTCTGTAGGGTGCTTTGGTTTCTTGTGTTTTGTCTTTCTAGATTTTGCTTCTGATGCACTAACTTAAGAACAATATTGAGAATTAATGGAAATTTTTTTCTTTTCCCATCAGGCAGCTGGCCTACATCCTACTCCTGAGCAGATAGAAATGTTTGCTTATCATCTCCCTGATGCCACTCTATCCAATCTAATTGTAAGAATGATCAAAATACTAGTTTCTGCTTTAAAAATTAAGCATTGCTTGTAGTCACTGCTTTTGTACGAACATGCACTTTGGGAACCTAACAGACAGCCTTGTGTGTATCTTTTATCAATGGGATTCTTCTCTCTACCACAGCAGGGACTGCAAATATGTTTAGAATGCTTAACTTTTCTGTGTTATAATAAACTTGAAAGCTGTTGAAGTGTGTAAATATGTTTACACATGTTGAAGAGTGTGCAACAGCCTTTTCATTTTACCTTTCCTGTATTTTAAATGTAGACTTTTTGGTTTGAAGCTGAAAACATTAGAGACTGAAATTTTGGTAAATTCATGTCAAAATTCCTGGGAAACTGGGCTGATCATGTCAGATTTCTGTACATCTGAGAGCTACCTGATTTTTTTCCTGGTTCTGTGGACTTTATGGTAAAATAGCGTTTGCTTAACTTTGAGAAAACAGGTTTTGTGGGATCTACTTGATCTCATCATTAGCTGAATAGTAGAATTTTTGGAAGTGCCTAAACCTTTTAAAGTAGAAATTAAGCTTCCAATGCTGTATTTAAAAAAATACTATCACAGTTTTTAGTACACTGAGAAATTCTTATCAGCTTTCATGGATTTAAATGCGTATTATTGTTCTCTGCTGATGTGCTGTTATGTAGCAAAGTGTATGATTTCTAACCTTGAGGTAAAAGATTATGCTTGGAGACATCTTGGAAGACTTAGGCTGGTAGGGTAACAGCACATCAGTAAAATTTTACTGTTGAGAATTTCTGGGTTAGCATCGAAGTATTAAGATAAAAAACCTATGTTATTATTGATCTCTTAAGTATTCAGTCACATATTTAATTGAGAAGCTCAGTATTTCTTTAAAGATCTTTTAAAAAATCTTTCAAAGATTTACACTAGAGAAATAATTTTGGGAGCCCATAAGAATTTCCCCTGCAATGTGCAGTGGCATCTCCTGTTTCTCCAAACCTTGGATATGTTTCAGGTATACTTTGAACTCCTCTGTTGCAATAGTGTATTTATCTTGTGATTTCTTTCTTCCTAAAATAGATCTGTTCTTGACATTAGGCTGAAAATACCTCAGTTGTTGAATTTTATGCTGTAAAGTTAGCTTTTTGGGTCATGTTAAGTGACAAACCTGGAACAAGTTCTAAACATAGTAGTAACTGGTTCCTGTGGTGGTGTTCTTTGTAATTAAAATATACACTTCCAGAACACTGCATTTGTTACTTAGGAGACTAATTGAAAATGCTTAAATAAAGCATAGTGCATTATGTCTTCTCCTCTGATACTGTGTTAGAGAATTTTATGAAAATCCTGTTAAAAGAGGGAACTTCCCTGCCCCCTTTTTTATTACTGTGGTCAAATTTGATAGTTGTAACTGTTCTTTCAGTATAACTAGCCTTTGAAACAGTACATAATTTTTTGGTTTGGTAATACAAAGTCTAACAACCCTCCCCTGTAATAACATCCTCTTCATTTGGTTATATTTTCACAGGATATTTTTGTGAGTCTCTCACAAGTTGATGGGCTTTACTTTGTCTGCAATATTGATGACTTTAAATTTCTAGCAGATATGATTCAGCACATTCCACTAAATTTGCGGTCACGATATGTCTTCTGCACTGCACCCTTGAACAGAAAAGAGCCTTTTGTGTGTACCACATTGTTGAAGGTCAGTTATTTTTTTCCTCGAAAAAATGTGGTATTTATATTGGAGCAAGGGAGTCTTGGTGCATTGAGGCTGTATCTCGCTGCTACATTTATTGTGGGTTTTGTCATTAGATCATTTGAGAGCATTCTTAAAGTGCTCACAGGTAGTAATATAAAAGAGCTGGAGATTTTTTTTTTTAAATTGCATTCTTCACCATTTTTATTGGCCAAAGCTTTTAACTTCTGAGAACTGATTCTCATTTTGTGATGTAAATTAAAATTTGGATAGCTTTTCTGCTGTTTGCCTCAGAGAATCCTACTGCTTGCCTTGCAGGCGACCTTTGAACTCGGAGAGATCAGAATTGTGTTATGTAGTCACTTGTGCACTGTTAAGCTTTGCACTACAGTGTGTCTAAAAGTAGTCCTTAAAAACCAAGATACCGCTGCTTCAAGGTGTTAGCTTGTCAACAAAAGAAAAGAATGTGGGATTAAGTGTGATTGCTGATGTTGTAATACAGTTACGTAGAATTAAAACCCCAGAAAATACAGTGCTGTAAGTTGTTCTCAGAATTACGTCATTTCACTTTTCAGGCCTGGATGAACTATTTGCCACTGTGCACCCAGAGTGATTATTTTGAGGAATTTGTAGTCAGCTGATTTCAGTTTTTCAGGATTAATAATTTTGTTTGGGACTGTTACTTCGTTAGACAGTATTGCCTTTGTCCCCTTTTAGAGTCTGCATTAAACATTTTTAATAAAATAGTGTAAAAATGAAACTGATGTGGTGCCCTCATGTCACAGATATTAGACCTGTGCTTTTAAAAAATGGCTAATAAAAATTGAGTGATTGATTTAAAGAGTTGAAAAAAAATGTGCCTCATTAAGAAAATGCTGAGCATGCAGACCCCAAGTAACGAAGGTGCAGAGGGGCATAATGTGATGTTGGAGGGAGGTAGGTGGGCTGTTGTGAATGCCTGTGTGAATTTAAGCCCCGTTCCTTGGCAAAAAAAAACTCAAACCAAAACAAACCAAAAAAATTCTTGTATCAGCCAGTTAGGAAGCAGTTATTCCAAGTCATCAATGCTCCTGAAAATCTTAAATTTAAATCTTGTCTTGTTTATTTGTTAGTAAAAGAGCCGAGATATCTAGGTTTCAGAAGGGCTGATTTCTAGTGCAGATTAATCTGTTTGGGTTGTGAATAGTGTGTTTCGTAAGTCAGGGAACACATTTAACATTTTGTCAACCCTGGAGATTCTGAAACAAGATAATGAACAGAATAGGAGCAGCAGAAGAAAAAAAGACAAAGTCCATTTGCTTTGCTAGATGAAATCATATGCCTTCAGTGTTACGCTTTTCTGGATAGCTCTGTACTTTTGTTGCTTAACTCTGTGCATGGCCCATGGACAAATTGTGTTAATGAGGCCCTGGAAAGGAGATGTGACTCCTGTGTTGAGTAATTAAGTAAAAGAATGTGTGGCATTTGGGCTGTGTAAAACAAAGCAGGTATTTTCTGGAGTATTCTATGTATACAGACTCAAGGGAATTTAATTCATTTGGGATTTCTTCTTTCCTGACTGAGGACTTCACTGAATCTGCTTGTTTTTCAGTTTGCAAGACAGTTCAGTAGAAATGAGCCTCTGACGTTTGACTGGCTCTGTCGGCACACCAAATGGCCATTAGCCGCTCCAAAGAACATCAAAGAACTTGTACACCTTGAAGCTGTTCATGATGTTTTTGACCTCTATTTGTGGTTAAGGTATCATCTTTGCACTTGAAAATTATTTTACTTTTTCCTAATATTTATTACTTGCAGTCCTAGAAAAGCTGTGTTTTCAAGCCCGTGTGTATGTGGTGCAATATGGGCTCCTTTGGCCCTTTAGAGGATCTTGACAAATGCGAATGTAGCTATGTTGTGGGAGCAAGTCATGGGTTCTGCAGAGAACAGTTTGTGACTGACAGAGAGAGAAAGTTAGAAGCAAGGTGATCCTGGACTGGAGCAGCTGAAATGCCACTTAAAATACAGTGGCCTTCCCATGCAACATGTAATAATTTTTTTTTTTTTACTTTACATAGTATGTATCTCATTTTTGTCCCAGTGAGCAGTCCTTTGGCAAAAAGGTTTAATTGTGTGTTGTTTTGCCTCTCTTCAGTTACCGCTTCATGGATATGTTCCCTGATGCTGTCCTTGTAAGGGATATTCAGAAAAAACTAGACAACATTATACAAGTTGGTGTCTGCAACATCACGAAGCTGATCCGAGCTTCACAATCTGCAGCTGCTTCTGTCACAGCAGAAGTTGTGTCAGAAGACTTTCCTCTTTCAAGGACTAAGAGGGATACCAGGCCGGTTTCAGACCGTCACGGTGTAAAATCCACAGAGGCACTCTCTATTGCTGCAGTGGAGGTTCCAGGAGAACGAAGAGCAAAGAACTTGAAAGCCTATCGATCTGCTACAAGGCAGGAGGATGTGAAAAGCCATGGACGTGGATCTCTTGCCAACAGATTGCTGCGTGAAGGACTTCTAACGCAAGAAATGCTGAGACAGCTGGAGAGTGAGTGGCAGGATCAGCACAGGAATGGTAGATATGGCCTTGGTTCAAAAAGAGATGATCAGAATAGTTCAAAGGACACAGGGAAAAAGAAAAAATAGAACCATGTCCTAATTCTGTTTAGTTTTTATTAATAAAATAAAATACTATTTTAATAACTTCTTTGGCATTTCATGTTTACACTGGTGCAGCTCCGTGATGTTTTTTCTTCTCTTGTGACCAGTTACGTGAAGCACTCAGAGAAATGGACTCTTAAAAGCTCAGAGGCCATAAGTTTGCTTTTACCAGTCAGCTGTACACTGTTTCAGTCATGGTGTTCAGCGTAAGTGTATGATCTGCTGCTATGTGAAAATTTGAACTTGATGTCCTCTTGCAAGATATCCTCACATCATTAATAAACATCGGATATTTCACTAGTAATTAATTAGCTACTCATTCCATCCCTTCCCAAAGGGCAGAGTTTAACAGATAACGAACAAGTAATGAACAACGTGGCAGGAAATTGGGTCAGAATGGTGATAGGAGTCATGCGCCTCCAACCTCTGTGCCCAGTGAAAATGTGGAAGGAGGCGAAATTTGTGTTAATGTGTTGGGGAATGATGAAATTCTGGAATTTTTGAGTAAATTTCAATTCTGTCATCTGAAGGGTAATTACTGAAACAAAGCAAAATCTGTCCTTGCTCGTTAAATTGTATTCTTTCTCCTAGGAAAAGCTCATCACACTGATTCAGGCAAAGTTTGGGGGAAAGAAAAAAAAAAAGTTGGATTATGATTTTGGGGGCAAAGGAGGAGATGTTAGAGGCATAGGTATTATTTATTTAATTTTGAGAAATTCGGATGTCTGTTTCTCCTTGATTTTTCTAATTCAGTTTCATACAAATTATTTTGTTCTGTTGCACTTCATAAATGTGTTTTTGCTTCCATGCCAGTTTTTTTGTGATATCTGAATTTTGAGAGGAGACATAAAATATTTTACTTAAGTTCACATAACAGCTTATAGTTTAAGTAACATCTTGTGGGTTGGTATTTGTGCCAGTAGTATTTCCACATACCTATTTTATCGTGGCTATCATAAACTGGTAAAGTTAGGTGCTTACCACCTGGAGGAAGGTTTAATTTGTTGGAACTGAGTTCTCAGGAAAAGGACTTTTTTTTTTTTTTTTTTCCTGATGCAGTGTCACTGAATAATGTTTAAGGCAGTGCACCACCAGGCTATGCCTCTTTCATACACATGCAGATGCTGTCATTTGTGTGAGCAGCTTTAAGGTAGCTTTTGAGATCCCAGTAAGGGTACTGGAGAGTGGAAAGAATCAGATGCTGATACTGCTGTGTATTCACAGAAATGGGTTTCAGTGCTAGGACATGTTGCTGGGGCTGCCTGAGGAGAATAATGCTGCAGCAACCATATTTCTGGGGTTGGCTATATACAGGTCTGCAGCTCCTGTGTGTGTTAATGTTGGGATACTTGTAAAAGCCGGGTTGGATTTCACTGTATCGACTACCTGACTTTCTAAAATGATCAACCACATATTTCTGCAGGTTGAAAGTTTGCTGTGAATCCCCTTTACTTCCTCCTAGTATCAATCCTTTAAGCTGCTGTTCAGAAACAAGTCTGCAGCAGTTTGAATAATGTTTTTAACAGCTGTTTTCAGTGTATTTCGTGTACTCTTTCCCCATTATTTACTAAAAAGCAAGCAGTGTGTAAATGTTTCTAGTCCACATGATCTCCTGCTGATTTCAGTACTGGACTGGTGGGGAGGGAAAGTTTTAGGTCCTTCCCCTGCAAAGCCCCATCTTTCTTTCCTCCCCTAAGAAAAACCAAGCAGCTATGCATGTGTTGCAGTGGCCATATGAATGTTGTGAATTTTCTGCTTTGCGGATGAGTAATTCTGCTTTGCTTTCCCAGAGTCCTGACAGCCTCTGCTTAACAGCAACATAACTTGCACGGAATGTGAACTTGCAATTAACCCTTACAAATGTATTCCATTTGATACTGTTCAAATAGCTTGTGTGGTGTGGTTTATTGATTGAGTGGTATCAATTGCCTCCTTGTGTCCTTTGCACTTGACAGACTCAAAGGGAAGTTGTAGTTGCTCAAGCCTGCAGATGGGTTTTGATAGCACACATTTGCCCACTTACCTCTTGGACTGCAAACTACGTGCTGAATCTGTGAACCACTGTTTAAAACCACACTTGTGTAAGGATGACTCCTCTTGTTTTTTTCCCCCAGTGCGTGTGGGGTTGGGTTGCAGGAGACCCACATTGCTACTGTATTTTGCTTCTAGTCTATTTTGATAAATGTATCCTTTAATTGTACACTAAGCTGCGTACTAGTGTATTTTTTTGAGCAAGGAAAGAGTGGCTGGGACTTCGGGGTATAAGCCAGCCTTGTGTTTGAGCAGCAAGCCTTGCAATAAGGAAGCTAAATGACTATAAGCATTCTTTTTTGTATTTTGCTGAGATTAGCACTTGGCTTAACTCATTGCTTGTTTCCATAGTGACTCCATAGTAACTGTTTTAAGAGCTCTGAAGTTTATTCAGGCGTTTCCAGGCTGACTTTTTATGAAAGTTTTCTTTTCTTCTGAGCTAATGGTGCGGCTGTCATTGACTCCCATTAGAATGGCTGCCAAATTGGTTCCATGTGGTACAATCCGGACTGGTGTGGTACAAAGCTATGCCAGCTGTACATTTTTAACATGCCCTGTGCAAGCAAGGCCCTGGGGGAGGATGGAGTGGCCTCTTGCTCTTCTCCGTGGGGCTATGCCAAAACTTCTTAAACAGCATCAACAATATTGTTCACTTGATCTGGGAATCACATTTGCAAAACTGTTTATTTCAGGTGTTCAGATTTCCAGATTAGTTTCAGGCATTCAAGTTACAGATGTTTGGAAGTTTATTGATTTCACAATTTTTTTTTTTTTGTGTTTATTTGTTATGCTTCAAATGTAAAACGCTGATTGTAACAGCACTACTTGGTAAAAGCCTTCTTTCTCTTAAGCCAGTATGCTCTTTTCTGTCTGTGCTGTCTCCATCTCTTCTAAATAGCATCTATCCTTGGAGTGGATTTTCCAGTCAGTCTCTTCAGGTGTTCTGCCTCATTTTGCAGCCTGATGTTGCCCTAGGAGAGGCATATGCAGGACGAATGCAGGGACCCCTTTCTGTCCCTGAGTTTTGATGAACTTGTGGGAATATAATGGGGAACAAAGCTGCTGCTACTGGGAGGGGAAACATCTTCTAAGGGTTGGTCTTGGAAGAAGGATTTCTCCTGATGACTCACCTCTAGCCCTGTCTACGGTCTCCTTGTTAATCTGGGTGCCAAATTCGGCAACCAGTGTTGCCACTACCTCTGATACCTCACCAAAGATAGATGCGTTTCTCCAGCAATAAAATGCTTATTAATAGGGTATCTCTTTCTGGAGGTAACTGGTGCATGTTTAGCTGATGTACTCAGACATTTATCTGAATTTCCCCATTGTAGCTGTGAGCTCCTTTTTTCTGCAGGCCTTTGACTGCAAGGCTGTGGGAGGCAGATGGGCTATGTGAGCACCAGCCTCTTCAGGATTCTCCATTGTGCCTTGAGACAGGGTTCGGAGGGAGAACTGCAGGAGAAGAAAGTAGAGAGGGGAGTATTATAACTTTGAAGTCTTGTTGGCCCTTGCAAAGGGAGAAGGGAGGGTTTGTGACTAACTTTTATTGGGTACAGCTCTAACAAAGGGAAGAAACCAACATTGCCTCAGTCCTCCAAGCTGCATGCAACTGGAGCTGATCTGTTCACTTGGTCCTGGATTGTTTCCCCTGTACTGGCCAGAATACATACAAAATGGCTGTAACATATTTGGGTATTGGGCCCTTAGTGCATTGAACTGCTGTCTGCGTGGAAATGAGATAATGTTTTTTCTTTTCTTGCACAACAGCCTGCCTGAAGCTAGGATGCACCAGGGATGAGCGAACAAGTTACGCAGTGATTCTGACGTGTCAGGTATTTGACAGAGCTTGCTGCCAGTTTAGTAACGTTTAGATCTTTGAGACCCTTTTCCAGTGGCATCCGTTAGAGAAAGAAAGAAAAGAGAGAATGAAAAATAAATCTACTGTATTACAGACACAATGAGCTCTGGATCAAAGTGGGATGGAGCTTGAAAGGTGATGTTTTCAATTTTGCTGGCCAGAGGGGTTGTGACTCGGATGGCATGGGTAAACAATGAGGAAAGAGACAGTCCCTCTGGGTGTCAGTGTCTGACTTAACGAGCCAGCAGTTATTAAAAGATGAATACAGGAGAAGTGAACCGTGCTTTCTGGCTGGTAGTGTGGCTTTTTTCTTCTTTCTTTTCTCTCTTTCTCTTGAAGATCAAAGGCCTAATTTTAGAACAAGCCCTATTTATGGACTGTTCAGCCACTCTGTCTGCTTTACTCTTGTTCTAGAATAGTGGAAAATAAATAGAGCTGGCGGGATCTCCCAGTGTCCAGAGCTCATCCCTGATGCAAGGCAGGAGGGGGAGGAAAAAAAAAAAAAAAAAAAAAAAAGGACCTCAACCTTTCCTAGCAGAGGTTCTGTGTAATTTGTCTCTGCAGAGGGAGTTCCCTTCTCCTCCCTCAGCTCTTTCAGTCTTCCCTTGTGATCAGAGACTGAAAAAATGTAACCTGTGACTGCTCCTGATGTTCAGCAGAGATATTTCCTTCTGATCCATGCTTCTTGACGTGCTGTAGCTGCCAGGACTGGGCAGAGTCCTCTTCTGAGACTGGTGCTGATGTAGAGTTGAGTGTTGTTTTGTGTGTCTGTGGATTATACTCCTGTTCATACAGCCCAGCATGATGATCATAAAGAAATCGCACTTTTTTTACAATAGCATGAGATTGTTTGGTCCACTTTAGGCTATGCATTGATATAGCCTGAGATCCTTTTCTGCGAACTGGCTGCTTCTGCCCCGCTCTGGATCTGTGTAGACAGTTTTCTACTTCTGCTCAGTAGTCCTTTGTGTTTCCTCCCGTTACTTGGCACCCCCGCCCCCTTTCCGTCTCCCTCTTCTCCCCCTGCCCTGAGGCTGTTTTTCTAATTTATCAAAATAATTTTTAATTGTAATCTTGTTCTGCAAAATTTTGGGTGGCAATTGTCTGCCAGTGCAGTAAGTGTACTCAGTTCCAGCTGAAATACTGAACAGTAATTGGGGGAAACACACTGACTATAGGTGTAGTTTGAGAGTGAGCCTCTAATTACCCCATGAGAATGCCTATTTTTTTTTTTTTTTCTTTTCCTTTTTTGTTTCTCTCCTTTGTGTCAACATTTCACCCGGTTTCCTTTGGATGATGTTTCCGTACTCCATATCACTTGATACAGTGACAAAATCCTGGAAACACTTCTGCATTCAGAACGAATTTTTGAGAGGAGTAGTAGTTATAGGCTGCGTCAAATTCAGCTCTGATGGCGTAAGGAAGCCGCTCTTGCTGTAGGCACTCTATGCTGCCAGTTAAAGGCATTTATCAAGTGAGACAGTCTGATATCAACACTGTTGGCTGCCAGGTAAATCTGTCCCCTCCCCAGGTTTTGCAGTACCGAGGATCTGCACTGGTCTGAAACTTTGTCTTCAGAAGGGGTGAAGGGAGAATAATCTGTACTAAACCTCTCTGCTGGAAATTGCGCAAGAGGTATTTCAGCCGGGGTCAGGGGTCTGTGTGTCTCTTCGTTCCTTTACACGGCTGAAGCTTAATTGGAAAAAAGCTGCAGATAAGGGTGCACTGTGTGGAACTAGAGCAGAGTTAATTCATGCAGAAGAGCTTGTCTCGCAAGTGGGAGCGCTGAGCAGAGGGAAGAAACCTCCTAAAATCCTCTCTAATTTTCCAGATTCCCTGCAGCACTTTGTTGCACGCTGTGCTGGTGGGAGTTTGTCAGCCCCCCGGGAACGAAGCGGGGCGAAGCAGGGCAGGCTGCGTAGCAACTACATTGCGAAGTGGTAACAATTCCCAAGTGGGGCAGTAACAAAATCGATTTTTCTCCCCTTCAGCTTGGCAGCTCTCCAGGTGCTTGCTCTGGCACAATGAAGTATGTAGCTGGGGAGGGAGGGACTTTGGGTTGATGGGAGGGGGTGATACAAAGAGACAGAAGTTCAGGCATTGAACCGATCACACTGGATGGATTTATTTCTGGACTCAATTTCCCAGGAACTCCACTATCTCACCCTGGGGGAAATGCCTCAGCTGAAGTCTCTCTAGCTCCAGCTTCGTGAATAAAGACCTGTCGCTTTGGAGTTACTCACAGCAGTTCTGTCACTACTGGCTCATCCATCCGCTTCAAGAAAATGTTTGCTGTCCACTTGCTAGCTTTCCATTTCACAAAGCTAAAAGAGGATCAAATAAAAAAGGTAAGATGCAGCGTTAGCTGATTCCTGTTTTGAGAACTGTGTTACTCAGACACTGTGGGGTCTGCAGTACGTAATGCAGACTAGATAATGGCATAATCTACTAAAGCCATACAGCTAAATGGGGTAAGAAGTATTTGGACCCTAAACCTTCTGACAAGTGTGAAAATAGGTCTGGTTAGTGCTTTTCCCTGCACAGTTCTAAGTTCTTTTCCAGTAATGGAGCAAATGATCTTCAGTAAGGAAAAGTGGTGCTTAAACTTTATCTGCCATGGTGTGGGGTAGTCCAGAGGGCAGAAAGGAACCTCTTGCTGAATTGCTTTTCAAGTGTAGGGTGAAAATTGGGATTTCTAAAGCTGAATAGGAACCAGAGTCGTTCACATTGTAGCAGGGGTAGGGAAAATTCCTGGGGTCTTTGGGCCAGGTCTTCTGGGACTCAAGAGACAGTTCCAACTACTGTTGGTGTGGGAGAAGTGCCCGTGCCCCCTCTCTGGTTGGTCAAACCTGGCTGATCACCCTGATGTTTATAGATGTGACCTTTAATTACAGTCGGAAAAGCTCAAGATGGCCCAGATCTGAAGCCATCAGTGCTGGGAGCGAGCTGCCTAATGGTTGCTCTTCCCTAATCTACTTTCATGGCCATGCTGTGATGGGTTTTTGGCTCTCCATTGTAAGACCACATGCGACCTGTAAGCTTCTTGGGTCAGAGGTCCTCTGGTTTCTAGACATGTCCCTTGCAGGTGCTCTGTTCTCCTGGCGTCTCCACTGAGTGCTTTCTGGTGGCCATTGCTGGCAGAGTCTGTCCTGTTGTTTTCCAGCCAGCTGGAGGTGGGGCTGTCTGCAGACGCGGGGCAGTGAGGGAGATCCAAGGTCTGGGTGGGTAGATCCGCCTGCACCACTGAGCTCGTGAGTAAAGTGAGGAACATTGGCTTGTCTTCTCTGTGCCCTTGCACATGAGAACATGGAGTGGCTTGTTCTTAGGGGCGCTTCTTCCACTAATTCTGCCTTGAAAAGAAGCGTTCCAAGAGAGGTCCTGGTATCTCAAGTCAGATGTCTCTGACTCTGTCTCCCAGTCGTAGCCCTTTTATTCCCAGGGTTTAATATGATCAGAAGGGGGCCCCAATGCCCTTTCCTTGTGTGAGGATCTGATCTAAGATCTAGACAGCACTATTTTTTCTACTTTTTACTAAGAAAGGTAGAGTCCTTGTGGAGCAGTGCTTGGGTGGGGTGGGCTCTTCAGAGAAACATCCAGAGTGTAGTTGAGGGAGGACTTCCCTGAAGTCAGGACAGTGGAGAGGAGGGGACAGAGGGATTCTGGCAAAGCCATTTAAAAAATGAAATCTTTCTGCTAGGTGCCAACTAGCCCCGCCTGAAGGCAAGAAAACATGTGCTCTTTAGAGATGTCTTTTAAGAAGCCTAGGGTAGGCTGTATGGAGCAGAGGTGATTTCTCCCTAATTAGAAAGAAAGAATGCCTCCCCACTGCTCCCTCCCTAGGCTTATTTGCTCTCTGGTGGCAAGAACAAGAGCCTCCCTGCCACGAAAATAGTGCTGTTTCCATAATTGAGGCAAGACACTTAAAAACAAGGACTGTCCTTGGGTGGTGGGAGGGAGGCAGTGAGACAGGGTTTGGTGATGCACAGCCTGGCCATTCCTGTGTTTACAAGCAAATGGTATGTGAGCAGGCCCTTGCTCTGGTTGTAAATCAGACTAGAGAGTCAGCAGGCTTTCCTGGGCTCTGCCTTATCTAGTTCCTTGGAGAGGACTGTCGTCTTCTATGGTTGTAGGTAAACAGGGTGGGGAATGCAATTTCTCTGGGGAGCAGGGAGCTAGTGTGTGTTCTCTGCAAACAGACGTGGTCTTTTTTTTTACTGTTTAGGTTTGTTTCCACTGGGACTTCTGTCACAAGGTTATTTGGGTCTGTGTGAGAATGTGAGTGCTATATGTCTCCAGTTATTGTTTTGAAGTTGTTGGTTGGTTGGTTGGTTTGGTTTTTTTGTTTGTTTTTTTTTTTGTGTTTTTTTTTTGTGTGCCCCAAAAAGCCGTGTTGGTGCTTGAGCTGAGATGGTGGATCCTACACAGTGGTGAGGCCTTAAAAAAGCCTTGGTGGAAATTAAGTGCTTGTGCAAATGAGGGCTACAAAGAAAGATCTAAATAATGGCCTTTTCAAGGCACAGCTGTATCCAAAGGCAGCTGCTGCTCCTTGCCAATTGCATCTTGTAGTTTAAGACTTTTTCCTCTGTATGTGTATGTTTTGCTGTTAGGTAAGTGCTGGAGTTACTTTCAGGGTCCTGGCTCTTCCAGGTGGGTCATTGCTGACCATCAGTTTAAAAATGGGACTGTGAATAAGTAATTAGTTTGTGCCTCATTAATATAGGTGGCCAGCCCAAATTGCAGAAGAGGCCAATTTATCTACAACCTGCGTTTTCCTCTGTTTAAACAATGCTACCTTTTAAATCCTGCCTTGTTGCCGGTGGGGCTTGTTTTGTGCATGTTCTCCCAACCCTCCAGACCTCCCTGTGTAAATGGGACTGATGAAATGCTCTGAACAGATAAAGCAGCATAATAACGTAGCCCATGGTCCAAGAGCTGAGTGTCTGTACTAGCAAAGCATTGGAAGCTGTCCCACCTCTCTCCCCTCCCCACCGCCTCTGGCCCCGAGTCTCATGTCATGGGGAGTAGGATGTTAACATGGATTACCCTCCAGGGGATATCCAGCTGTTTGGAGCACAGAATTATTATGCCTGCATCACATTTGTTCATACAGCACTGAAGTCTGGCTCCCCAGTGGAAAAGTATTTGGATGTTGACAGATTGTTATTTTGCTATGTTAATCCTTTGTGGTACCCAGCTGTGTAGTTCCTAGGCCACCTTACAGCTGTGTATCCACCCCTGCAGGTAAATGTCAGTCCAAGCAGTGTGTGGTCCTGAAGAATAAAACTTTAAGTTTTGCCCTGATGAAGCTGTACAGAAACCCTGATTAGCTTCTCTACCAATTTATCTGAATGAATGTCTGCTACTTCATAGATGCTTTTGATTCCCTTTAAATTCAACTGGCTTTGATTTTGCTGTATGCTGCAAGTTATAGACCCTTAAGAAAGGATATTGATTGCACCCAAAAATGTGTTTTAGATGTAATCCTAGAATCACAAGAGAATGAAGGACAGAGCTGTAGTGAGAAAAAGGCTTTGAGCTCCAGCCTGGCATGCCAACAAAGTTAATTGTCTGTGGAGTGAAGCAGTAGCTGAATAGATGTTTTCAGGTTGTGGCTGACACGCTTGGGTACTGATGGCATTTTCTGGACCTGACTCAGAGGTCAAATTCTCACCAGGTCGAGGTACTTTGCAGTTCTAGTTCATTACTTGTATAGGAGGAGAGGATGGTGTAAAAATGGCTTGTCAGGTTCTCACGCAAGTCTCATGGGCTTATGTATGTTGGCAAGTTACTGAGCCATCAGGAAAGCTGGCTAACTTTTTCACAGTAATTCACCAAGGCTGCATTAAACAGTTTCAAAACAAAGTTTTTATAAGAGTAAATGTTCTGATGATGTCCTGGAGTTTGCTCACACTGACAATCATGGGAATTTAGGTGCTGAGGTCAAAAATGAGATGAACTTGTAGAATCAGAGAGGTGGGGTTTACGTAGGTGGTATGCTCACCTTCAGTTTTTTACATATGTGAAAGGAACTCTTTTGTGTCCTTAGAATCTGTTTAGCCTCATATCCATCAAGTGGGTGGGAATAAGCGTAGTAATTCTTGTCCAGCATAATGCAAGGGTGCTGCTGGAATTGGAGTTCAGGATTTTCCGATCCTTCATGCCAAACTGCACCCCTCATGGTTAGAAAACTAGTGCAAGTGGCTAGGAAGTTCCTGCATTTTCTCTGCTTGCAGAGGTAAAGGAAGCTTCCCGGTACACACAGGAGAGTCCTTTTGTAATGTGAAAGCAGTGCTCATCCCAGGCAGCTGCTGAGCACTGAGGAGCCTGCATGCCTCCTGAGTAACACCTTTCATCTTTCCAGGTTGACAGGTACCTGTATCACATGCGTCTCTCCGACGATGTCTTGCTGGACGTGATGGCTCGCTTCCAGGCCGAGATGGTGAAGGGCCTGGGGAGAGACACGAACCCCACGGCAACAGTAAAAATGCTGCCGTCATTTGTGCGCTCGCTTCCCGATGGCTCAGGTGAGTCCCCCCTGCTCCATCACAGCAGTGCTGGTTTAGGAAGATGACGGGTTGCTGCCAGTACTCAAGGACAGCACAGCAAAGACACAGGGCAGCCAGTGGCTTCTGGTTACTGCCTGTTTCATGTTGAGAGAGCAGGTGTGTATTGAGGAGACAACAGCTTGGGGGAGTGCTGGCAGAGGGTTTTTTCCCTGCACCAGGTGGATTTTGACCTAGTGCTACTTTTTTGAGGAAAGTGCTCAGAAAACAGCCTCTTTCATCTGCAAATGTGACTCTACCTAGTGCAGGTCTTGCTGCAGGAGCTGTGGCTGGACACGGCAAGGGCAGCCTCTACAGCTCAGACCCTGCAGTGCAGTGTGCTGCAGGTGTGGGGATGTGGCCCTGGCGTTCATGGAGCTACAGGGAAGGCAGGATGCTGCAGCGAAGCCCCTCAAATTGCAAAGTGGCAGCAACATTGCATTCTCGGAGCTGTGATCGCTTCTCAGCTTCTGACAGCACACTCTGCACTGCTTTCTCTATTGCCTCAAAAAGTGATCCCCTCCTGCCCTTCCTTGACTTCTGTATTGGGAAAATCTGCTTCTGGATGGGGTCTACCAGGAAACAGCCTGCTCTGCTGCTGCAGCTGGATCCTTGTTTCCAGTTGCCCCTGAGACTTAGAGAGGGAGAAAGTGCAGTGGAGTCCTCTGGGGGGATGTGAAGTGAGGTAGGATCTAAGAGCCTGTCTTGTTTGGAGAAGCGTGCACATCCAAAATAACTCTCCCGGCTCAGCTGGCTCCCAGCAGTGCAGGCTGACAGAAGATGATGTTTTCCCCAGGTTTAACCAAGTCTCTGAACTTGTGCAGGACTTGTGCCTGGCCTAGGTCAGGACTCAGTGTATGACAGCTGTTCATGCAGAAAACTTGAGAGATGTTTGCTTTGTACCTCATTTCCACAGGACTTTATGTCTTCTGAAGGTAACTTTCCTACAATTAAATGAGAAATAATGGCTTTAATGGCATAAAGGGAACACTTGGAGGCTAGCCACTTGAAATGAGTGATATCTGAGAGTAATTATATACAAACCCCTTGGAAACTGCCTGGCTGGAACTGGGCACTCTTCCTTTTGCTGCTACCTTCACCAAAGAAAAAGAAATATTAGCTTAGCCCTTGCTAGCTCTGTGACCGTCACTGGTTCTGAGGTCTTACATGACACTGACCCCATCCTGAAATTGCAGGGAGCACCTGAGGTCAGGAGACTTGGAAAATTGCATCCAGTGTCATCACTGTTGCAAGACTTCATGTTCCTCAAGGCCAGCTTTGGACAATGCTCTTCTGGCATGCGTGACCTTTCCGCTGTGTCGAGGACATGCCGCAGAGTCAAGTTGGGCTATATCTTTTTGACACACTCCCTATTTTAAGTATCACATTGATTTTTCTATTTTTGCTCTCTTGCAAAATCTTTCTTGGTTATTTTGTTTCCAGTCAAAACTTCCAAGAGGTTTAAACACCTCAAACTTGGCTGGATTTTCCCATTTGCAATAGCAACGAACTTTCAGATTTTTCAGTGCCCTCAGTGTTGCTACCAGAAATGACCCATATGGAGCATCATCAGTTTTTATTCATTTAGGGATTAATGGTCTGACTAATGTCACAGATTACTGAGTAACCCAATTTGCGTCCTCACCTTTGTGATATCACCATGGTATTACAGGTAGAATTTCCTGCTGCCTTCCCTTTCAGGGCCAGATTTGATAAAATTTAGTCAGGTGTTTGGACTGTGGAACAAAGATCACACAAGGCTACGCACATGCCACTGCATTTTCCTTTGGGGAAGGGCCTTCTCCTGTGCGTGGGATTAATAGATATTTGCTTTATTCTAGCAGTGAAGCTGAACTGTCTGAGGTCTCCTGCTAGAGAAGAACGCGTTTGAGCTGAGAGTGCTGCTGACTGAGAAACAGGATGGTACTTTTACAGAAACACCTAGAGGCATTTGGAAATGCTTGTGTTGGTTGACTTTGAGTAGCAAATTAGTCTTGCCCCACTTGGAAGTTGGCTTCTGCAGTAGGGTCAAGTCTTAACATGGGGCTGCAAATCCTGCATCCTTTACTGGACGTAGGTGATGCTCTCAAACTCCCATTTCCCCACATTTCAGGTGTATGGTTTTGCAGCCCCTGTGTGCTCTGGTTGGCTTTGCAGTTGCTTTGGGCCTTTCTTGCTGAAAAGTTTATCCCTCTGCAGCTTGAAAACATGCTGCTGTGGAAGGAGCAGGGTGGGCAAAACAAGACTGCTAAATAAAATGAAATTAGTTGCCACATAGCAAGCTAACAAGAGAGACCTGATACCCTTGCTTTAGGGTTGCCAGCTCAGCCTTCCTGGTGATGCTTCCAGACCCACAGGATAAGGATCTGCCATGATTGGGCAGGAGAGCCTGTGGCCATGGTGTGGCAGGGGCCCTGGGCTGTGGCCTTCAGCATGGCATCTAGGCCATGCTTCTTGGCCATCACCGGTGATGGTTGCCTGCTTGTGTTGCAGAGAAGGGTGATTTCCTTGCTGTTGACCTGGGTGGCTCCCAGTTTCGTGCCCACCGGGTGAAGGTGTTTGATGACGGGAAGCAGAGCAGCCAGCTGGAGAGCAAGTTTTACCCCACACCCAAGGAGGTCATACAGGGGAACGGAGCTGAGGTAGGGCACAAAGGGTCTTCTGTGGTGTTGCTGTGCTTGAGCGCATGCCTGCCAGATGCAGCCTGACTCTGTCCTCTCCTTTCTCATGCAGCTCTTTGATTACGTTGCTGACTGTCTGCTAGACTTCATAGAGACCAAAAACCTGAAGCATAAGAAGTTACCTCTTGGATTTACATTTTCTTTTCCATGCAAACAGACCAAACTGGAAGAGGTAAGATGCAAAAAGAAATATCATTGGCAAGCCTAGCTCCTTGCAAAACCCAGAAAAGCTATTGCATAGGAGTGTTATGGTGTGGCGTTTTTGTGGGGTCATGTTTACATAGCTCTCTGAAGAAGGTGTGGATGACCATAAGCATTTAACTGGACTTGACTACCACTCAAGCACTCATTTCCAATCTCAAGGCAACATGATCTTTAAGTAAAAGCTCTTCTTTTACTTAATCAGTACGTGATTCCATAGTAACCACATGCCCTTGTATGAAAACTGTAAAACGCATAGTTTTGTGTCCTGAAGCATGTTTCTTTTTTAATCACTCTCATTCAATTTATTTTTTACAGTTGATTCTAAATAGGAAAGACCTGTAGCTGAGCTGTTTGAGAGGCCGTATGGGGAAATGAAGGGCTAGTTGCAATTATTTTCTGGCCTCTTACTCTAGCCTCTTTTTTATTTCTAGGCATCTGTACTTTGGGTCCCAGTACTGCAAATGCTTTGTGCTTAATGCTATTAGTTTGTGATGAGCATCAGTAAAGCCACACATGCTTTAAAAAAAGCACAGAGAGATGCATTTGCAGGATTGAGACTTTATAACTGTACCTGTTTAGTTGTGTTTGTACTGACAGGCACCCCAAGGTGAGATGTTCTGCTGTGACTTACTTTGGCCCACATTTTAATGTGTGGAGAGACATAGTGGGCTTCTCCACAGACTTTGGTCTTGGCTGTCTTTGTGGCAGGTTTGTATGCTAAAATTGGAGCTTTTGGGTCACTGGACTGTTACTTTGCAGGGGGTTCTTCTCGCCTGGACGAAACACTTCAAAGTTCGAGGAGTTCAGGAGACAGATGTTGTCAGCTCTCTGCACAAGGCCCTCCAGAAGCATAAGGCAAGTTTTGTACCTGCAGGAGGTAAACCTAAGTGGCCCCAGATTGTCCTCTTGGGAGATCAGTTGTTGGTGTGTGGATTGTTTTGGGAGTTGTAAGACATCCTTCAAGGATAGCCAGCCACTAACAGATGTCCAGCATAGCTGTATATCTAGTATATAGGGGTCTCCCTCAGAGCTGAAGCTGTGGAAGGGGACATGCAACTGCAACTCAGGCTGCCCCAGGTCAGTCTAACAGTGATGACAACTGCACACTGATAAACTGGGCTGGCCATGACACTGAACCAGTATGGCCCCACTGTCTGTCTGAACTAAAGGGAGTCTGTTGTGAACCTATTTGGTAAGATGTGGATACACGCTGTGTTTTGTAGCCTGGCTTGTGGGATGAAGGCTGGGAAACTATCATCTCAAACCTAAGTCTACCAGGGCTTGCCCGTCCATTTCAATCTGTGGGATGGAGTGATTGATGGTAATTTTTGAGGTCAGCAGGAAGACATGATTAGATCTGCCCTTGAACTAGTGTATACCTTTAAATAACATTACGTTTTAGTATTTTGGAAAGTCTTCTTTTTCATGTTCAGTGCTATTGGTAACATAATCTAAGAAATACGAAGCATCTTTCCATACCTTGACATCTTTGTAGTAAAGAGGAAATACTGTTTTCTCACGTGGTAAAAATCCAGCCTTGGTTTTGGTTCGCTTCTTTCTCTGCGTCAGTCTTGCTGTAGTTAGCAGGAACAAAGGATCTGAGACTTCCTGGGTGAAGCCCAGACCCCTGCTGCTGTTGGCATCTGAGTTAAAGAATCCTTTGATAACTTTGATTTTACTTTCTCAGGTTACCTCAGTGTGAAAGGAAAACTGCACAGCTTTGATGGAAAGGCTTTTTACTTGAGTGTGATATTGGTACATGGTCTTGTGTTGAATAGCTGCATTTATGCAGGTATATTTTCTGTCCCATTTGGTGGGATCTGCTCAGGGGGTAGGACATTATCCTAGCACGCAGCCCATAAGGACAGATACACGGGTGCTAGCATATCACAAAATTCAAACCAATAACCTGTTGCTGTTCTGGCAAATGAGGTTGGATTGGGGAAAAACAAATCCTGCAAGCAAAGATCCTGGCTGGCCAAGCACTTGAGAATTCAGAGATGTTTGTTACTTTACAGGGTTGTGGGGATAGTGTTATAAAAGGAAGTAGAGTGTCTTTCAACTGAAGAGCTTTCCTGAACCAGGCCTTCAAACGATGACCCGGGGAGTATGTCTGCATGCTGCTGCTTTAACACACAGGAGGCTTTCTAAGCTTTTTTTCTGTTAATCGCTCATCTTTATGCTATTAGGACATAGATGTTGATGTTTTGGCACTGGTCAATGACACCGTGGGAACCATGATGACTTGCGGATATGATGACCCACGCTGTGAAGTTGGACTCATAATTGGTAATTTTTTCTGTTTACTAAGTAGGTTTTTTGCCCCTCATTTGTTTACTCCTAACAAATCTGGAGTAGAAGGGAGTGTCCCGGTACAGGAAAGAGCAGGAAGAAAACAGAAAAAAACAATGGTCAGATTTTCAAGCCTGGCTGCCTTCTGTAAAGCAGCTGTTTTTATGCTGATCACATTGCCATCAAATACCACAGTCCCCATTTTGTCTGGGTTCAGTTGTGACCAGCATACTAAACTTTTCTGCTGACTGTATAGAAAATTACTGTCTGTCTGTCCAGAGAAAGCTGAATTCCTCTCACGTCTGGTAGTTAGGATCAGCTACGCTTTCCACAGCGTCTCCACTTCATGCATCGTAGTGGCTTTTTTAAGGCACATAGAATTACATTTGAAAAAGAAAAAAAATTTTTAACAAGTCAGGCCTTAGATTGATTTCCAGTATTTTTCACTCGCTGTGAAATGATTATTCAACAACTGCAGGTGGCTTGATATTAGCATCCTGTATCACAGGGTTATGTATTTATATTTTCTTCCAAATACAATATATTGACTTATTCCCAAACATATGGACTTAAAACAAACAAAAAGCAGACCTGGGACAAACAGGTAATTTATCTGCACTGGCTCCAACACACACAGGGACTGGCACCAACGCATGCTACATGGAGGAAATGAGGCACATCGATCTGGTGGAAGGTGATGAAGGGAGGATGTGCATTAACACAGAGTGGGGTGCCTTTGGAGATGATGGTGCTTTGGATGATCTCCGCACAGAGTTTGATCGGGAGCTCGATCTGGGATCTCTCAATCCTGGAAAACAATTGTAAGTGATTCCCTGGCTAATTTGCCTCGGCAGTCTGAGTTCTCTGAGTGAGTTTCCAGCTTTTGCCAGGATCCCCTTTGGAACAGGAATTGGGTTGAGTGAACCCGAGTTGACTTAATCCTGGTCCTGTCCTATCCAGACCTTTCCCTACTGGGAAGGGTGGGTACCTTTCCTACCTCCCTGCCTCACAGGCAAAGAGGTTGCTGCTGCAGTTGCTAATGTGTCATTAAAAATAAGGGATTGCTCTGTTGTGATGCTGTGGAGGGGTAAAGAAGGAGGAGGAAGGTAATCAAAGGGCATACTTAAAGCCTGGTTCATCAAAACTGCTTCTCCTGGCTGAGCTGCTCACAAGACTTTTGAATATTCTCTTTAATCACTCAGTTATTCTGAGGGGCTGTTGTTGGGTCCCAGGACCTCAGGATGGCATCCCATCTACAACTTAGCTCCCAGCCCCCTTTTGTGTACATGCTTAAATGTGATCAACCTGCATAAGAACCTAAGATGCTCAAACTTTTCATGGCTCTGGCAAGCTGGTGAACACCTGTAATCCTTCCTGTGCCCCATTCCAGGTTTGAGAAGATGATCAGCAGCCTGTATTTGGGGGAACTTGTAAGACTCATTCTCCTAAAAATGACAAAGGAAGGTCTACTCTTCAATGGGAAAGTGTCAACAGCTCTACTTACTAAAGGCAAGATCGAAATGAAACATGTGTCTGCAATGGAAAAGTAAGAACCTGCAATATGCTGTTTGAGAGTGGCTGTTAGTCTTTCACAAGCACAACAATGATAATTAATGTGTAATTATAATCTGTGAGTACTGGGAACAATCCTGAACTATTCAACCTGATTTTGCTTTTGCCTAGGAAAAAAGTTGATCCTTCTGTGAGAAGGAATTGGTAGAAGATAAAGTTTTAGCGAAGTACCACAGTAGCAAATGTATTGTTAACCATCACAGATGCAGGTTGTTTAAACAACCTCTCTTTGGAGACATGAGCACATGGGATGATTGTTGCAGTTTTCAGCTCTGTGATGTGGGAATACTGGGGTTGTGGTGATGTAGTACAGACTCTGGATCACCTAATGGAAAACTACATGGAAAACTGGCAGATTCTGGTGTTTTGAAGAGGAATCCTGGTCCACGTTGTTACTCCAGGAATAATTTTCTTTGTTTTATTGAGTGAAGTTGTACATCTATTCCTGTGCTCTCCTTTCGTGGACTAAATATTTTATCCTGTTCCCTTCTTGGCCAGCTAATTGGTATGTCTCACCAAAATCTGAACCCCAGGAAGCAGCCTCTTAAAAGTCTGGTCTCTCCCCCAGGTAGTGCAGGAAAGACATTACTGGTTTATGGGAACCAATTATGACGCTGCCTGATAGGTTGTGCCCTGGTCTTCTCTCATTTCTTTTTGAGCCAACAGGAAGATATTGATTTATGTGCTGCCTTAATATACTTGCATTAGATGATGTATTCTTTTGTGTTGGGGTAGATATAAGGAAGGTCTGAGCAACACAAGAGAGATCCTTACAGAGCTGAACCTGTTTCCCTCTGAAGAGGACTGCATCGCCGTTCAGCATGTCTGCACCATCGTTTCCTTCCGCTCAGCCAACCTCTGTGCTGCTGCCTTAGCAGCCATACTGACCCGACTGAGAGAGAATAAAAAACTGTTAAGGATGCGAACCACTGTTGGGATTGATGGGGGACTCTATAAAACCCACCCCCAGTAAGTAACTAAAGAGGATTTGGTAATTGCTGGCCACGTGTTGATGTTGCAGAGAGTCTCCATCTGCATATATCTGTGGCTTTTCAGAGAACTGCTGGTTTTGCTGCAGGGTTGGAGTGAGATCTGGTGGAGTGCAGAGGATCAGGCTGGCTTAGTTATTGCGAAGCTGTCTCAGGGGCTTTAGAACTTGGGGTGGGGTGGGAACAACATGACACATGGGATAATACTGTCTGGGGAAGAGCAGCTGATTCCTCAAGTGACTCCTGGGCCTCCAGGACACTTACAGTTCATTGTGGGTTGTTTTTTTAGTTCTGTTTGTTTGTTTGTTTTCTTCATTTTTGAACCTGTGCTTTCCCAAACTGGAAACTTTCCCAAACGTTTCTCCCAAACTGGATGGAAGTCTGATTCCAGACGGAGACTCTCACCCTCTGTTTGTGATTGTGACTCCCCACTGTTGCCTGGCTCTTCTCCAGTGTCCCTCTCCCTCGGCACTGGCACTTGTTTAGAGATATCTTCATGTTCCTATAAGTGTGCAGGTTCTGCAGAATAGCCAGAAATCAGGAGCATTGTACCCATCTGACCTTGTGCTCCTCTGGCTGTGCTTCAGCATTTGTGCTGTTGGATGTGTGCATGTATTAGAAGTGCATGTGAAGTAAACCAAGCATGAAATGCCTGTGAGAGTCTAAAGAAACTCTTTGTTCCTGTAGGTATGCCAAACGTCTGCACAAGGTGGTGAGAAGGCTAGTCCCAAACTGTGATGTTCGGTTCCTCCTCTCTGTGAGCGGCAGCGGGAAGGGGGCTGCTATGGTCACAGCAGTGGCATACAGGCTGGCCGCTCAGCGCAAGCAAATCGATGCTGCTCTTGCACCATTTCTGCTGTCCCTGGAGACCCTCAGAGAAGTTAAGAACAAAATGAGGACTGAGCTGGAATATGGGCTAAAGCGAGAGACGCAAGCCAGTGCCACAGTGAAGATGTTACCCACATATGTCT
Source organism: Nipponia nippon (assembly GCF_047370975.1). Lineage (NCBI taxonomy): Eukaryota > Metazoa > Chordata > Aves > Pelecaniformes > Threskiornithidae > Nipponia > Nipponia nippon. The sequence continues at coordinate 90,276,871 of NW_028262347.1, read as the reverse complement.
GTGGGACACCAGATGGAACAGGTGAAGTCATTTCATGATGACCTGGAGGTGGTGCAGGAAAGTTGCTTGTCTGTTTTCCGGGAAGAATATGCCAATTATTCTGACAAATGCCAGCGTGATTTATACTGGCAAACTGGTGCTTGCTGCAATGTTATCTGGCTGGCCTTTCTGCCCCATGCTAGCAGGCTGATGGGGTAAATGCTGTAGGGAGCAGTGTGCTATCATTGGCACAGATGAAGTTTCTTGGGGATGTGTGGCAGAGTATGACATTCTGACTGGCAAACATGCTACAAGAAGCACCAAAATGAAATACCTTCTTCTCTTACAGAGAAAGGAAAGTTCCTTGCCCTTGATCTTGGTGGGACAAATTTCAGGGTTCTGCTGGTCAAAATCAGAAGTGGGAGAAGAAGATCAGTGCAAATGTATAACAAAATCTTTGCCATTCCTTTGGAGATCATGCAAGGGACAGGGGAAGAGGTAACCTCTAATGAACGTTTAACTGATCCAGCCAAGGCCCGTTGCATGGGTTTACTGAGAAATTTATATGCTTTTTCTGTCCTTCTAGCTCTTTGACCATATTGTCCAGTGTATAGCAGACTTTCTGGAGTATATGGGGATTAAAGGTGCTCGACTGCCTCTGGGCTTCACCTTCTCCTTCCCGTGCAGGCAAGCCAGCATTGACAAGGTAAGAACTGCAACACAGAATGGGTCAAGTGGCAGCTGTGCATCTGCTTGGTAAATGACATCGTTTTGGGTGAGGGTGACTTGTTGGTTTGGAGATTGCAAGCAAAAAGTTATTCTTCTAAATGTTTTCTTCTAAGTAGGACTTTATAAGGTTGACAAGAGATAGATAGATACGTGCAAATTAGTCTTTGGAGAGAATATTTCCCCTGTTTTATGGGGATTTTATTACTCCACTGTGCAAATTAGTTGTGTTTCATGAGAAAGTTATCCTATATGCATATGGGAGTTAGAACTTTCACCTCTTGTGTCTGATAAGAGATGGATGTTACCAGCTTTTATTCTATAAAGATTAAGCCCTTATGATAGTGAAATGCCTACATATTTTTAATAGCCCAGGAATCTCTTATGCTGCTTTAACTCTTCAATGGCAAGAGAGAACAGATGCCTCCTTCCACTTGCTCAGCTACAATGCCAGGGTGTTTTTCTAACTGTGCTGCACAGCTCTGACCGTATGAATTCTGAATTACATTAGTTTCTTTTTCTTGAGTGTCAGTGGGCAGAACTGAGCTTGCTTGTTCAGCTTGGAAGGGCTGGACGTCTCAGATTTGTTAATGTGACATATATGGCTTATTGACAGATACCATATCGTCATCTTTCCAGATCTGATGTTATAAAAAAATTAAAATAAAAACCCCCAAATTCAGGAAGAAATAATTCTCAATTATTCTGATGCATTTCCAAAGAGAGGTGGTGGAGGTTGTGCTGTTTAATTCTAGTCAAATATGTAGGATATTGGGGAAATGAGAGACTGCTATTTTATTGAATGTTTTTATGTCCTGGTGGTTTTCACAATAGCTTATGAGTCTAGAAGCTAGCCTACTCTGTCTCAATTTTCAGATCACAGTTGAGAGTATAGCAATAGGACTTGGCTATTTGTGAGGGGACGGCTCAATATGCCTTCCAAACCTACAGCATATTATTTAGGTCTTGACAAATGATGAGGAAACAGATTCTACATCAGTGGTGGTAAACTGAGTGAGACACATCTGTGTCAGGGTCCCATAGTATGTCGCCCTGTGTGTTTGATCTCTTACTGTTGCTAGAACTTGAGGGTTTTTTAAAGAGCAGCTTTTTTTCCCAGTTGCCCTCTTTTTTTTCTTATTTGGACAGACAGTCCAGAACCAGTTACCAAGTGGAAGACTAATTCGTGTAACCTGGAAAACTACTTCTGTCAGGCCAGGTCACTGTCCAAAAAGAAACAAATTAGTGTTGCCAAAAAGAATACAAATTAGTATCATACCAAGTGTCCTTCAGTAAATGAGCCAAAAATTAACAGTAGATGTATATTAATGTTTAATTATTTACAGCAAAAGCATTTTTACAGTCTTTCCCACCCAGATAATGCAACGGCTATGTGCACAGAAGAAGGTGAGATGGGAAGGTTTTCCAAATGAGAAAATTGTTAGAAGGCACTGAGTTGGCAGTGTCTTGATAAATAGCTGAGTAAATCTGGAGTCACTACCATCCGCAGTTGAGTAACAAACATACATGCGCACACACTCTGCACTAGACACTCGCAGTAGTGTCGCAGTCCAGGGAAATACATTATTTAAAAAAAGCAAGGAGGGAGAGCGGGGTGGAGACAAGAAAAAACTGATGCTTGGAACTTCAGTCTTCTCTCTATCTTCACTTATGTTTTTTTTTTTCCTCTCCTGTTTCAGGGAACGCTTGTGGGATGGACAAAAGGTTTCAAGGCAACGGACTGTGAGGGGGAAGATGTTGTTGATATGCTGAGAGAAGCCATCAGGAGAAGAAATGTGAGCTATTCTTTTCCATTCTTTTTGGTGTTTTTAATGCACACTCCATCTTCCTCTGGGACCCCACTACTGATTGTGACTTGTGTTTTAGGAGTTTGACTTGGACATTGTAGCAGTGGTGAATGACACCGTTGGGACAATGATGACGTGCGGATATGAGGATCCAAACTGTGAGATTGGCCTTATTGCAGGTACAGTGATATTGAAGTGACCATAAGAAGAAAGCATATATGCAGGTGCTAGGCTTCGCACCCTATTTTGGAATTTGTAAAACAACGTCTTTTATTTGAGTTTGATATATGGTGTTACTAGTCACTTGGAGTTCTTGGCAGATTTGTATGGTATTTAAAAGAGAGTGTAATAGTACTTGTAGCAGATAGGATCCTGAATCTGTTGGACTTCCCATCATATCTCTGATGGTACCTGGTAGAAGAATATGGGAACAGTAGATATAGCATGAATACTCAGTTTGGCAAGTGTATTGATATTTACTGCGTAGCCAGGTCGTAGGCCTTGGAACAAGAAAATATTTTTAAAAATTTGAACGGATTCTTTTTGGGCTTTCTAGATGATTCCCCCAGTAGATCCCTCCAAGTTTAAGCATGTAAGATATGAAGCCCCAGTTGGAAAATAGACTCTTCCGGCTGGCTATGTGCACCAGCGATCTCATTTTGTTTGGAGAACTGGTCCTTATATTAGTTAATATAACCCGTGTTGAAAGTGATGAGACCATGTTCACCAAATAATTTCAGACTTGGTAGCTGCTTGACTGGCTGCTAGGCTCTTGGCAGGGTTTGCTTTTCAGAGCATGCTGTCATGCAAGATGATTTGTGGTGCATTACAACCAGACTGGCAGCAATGACTGATCAGTGAAGGCCATTTCTGACCTCTAGCAGAGAGTCTTCATTCTTCTACGCTGGGAATTTTCTGCTCAGGACCCATTTTACTTGGTAACATTCTGTCGTGATAAATTACAGCACTCTTAGCATTACTAGCTAGCACTTGCTTCTGTAAGATATGGAGAGATCTTTGAAATTTCAGATATGGAGAAGAGAGCTTTTAAGAAGATTGCTGCAATCATCTTCCATGTGCTTCAGCTGCTCCTTCACTTTTCTGGCTGAAGCCTTGTCATTTCTTTCCCCCTAGGAACGGGCAGCAATGTGTGCTACATGGAGGACATGAAAAACATAGAAATAGTGGAAGGGAATGAAGGAAAAATGTGCATTAATACAGAATGGGGAGGATTTGGTGACAACGGCTGCATTGACAACATCAGAACAAAATATGATATAGAAGTAGATGAAGGCTCACTAAACCCAGGGAAACAGAGGTAAATGTGATGGTCCTGATGCTAAGAGCCTGATTAAGTCAGTCTTGGAGACACACTGGCTGCTTTTTAAATTGTACTTAATGAATGAATAATCAGAAAGGAAATTTTAATATTATATTTCATTTGTTGCATGGTAAGTAATGCAGATATCCACACAAAAAACAAAGATGTACATTGTTTCTGTTACCACAGCACTGTTTTTACCTTGGGGCAGTTACCAAACAGTGCAGCTCTTAAGATTTCCCTGCAAAGTGTAGCTCTTGCTGTGTTCCTCCTCTTGAAGTGTTTTTCAAAGGTAAATTACAACTTGTGCAGAGGATAAACTGAACTTGACCGTTCTTTGTTTGGTAAAGACAGCATTGATTACATATGACTCACTGGTGAATGCATGGGGGGGACAGGGAAATGTTTCACTTCAGTGTGGACTCTGGCTTTAACACGATCTTTTGTTTAACATTGCAAGTTTTTTTTCTAGTTCCGTTACCTTTTAACATAGGTAAATATGTTGTAATTAAAGTTTGCGCTTGAAGTCACTGCAACAGATTTTTGATGGCTGAAAGATGGATTTCAATGGCTATTACTCTGCAAGCTTTTACTGCTTTTTCGAGAGTTGATAGGCCATGTACATAGCACTCATGTTAAACAGAGCTAACATGCCATCTCTTTAAAAGCACATTTTTTTTCTTTTATAATGTAACAGGTATGAAAAAATGACCAGTGGAATGTACCTAGGTGAAATAGTAAGGCAAATTTTGATCGACTTAACCAAACAAGGACTGCTGTTCAGAGGACAGATTTCGGAATCACTCAGGAAAAGAGGCATATTTGAAACAAAATTCCTGTCTCAGATTGAGAGGTAAAGTTGTTAGATATATGTGGTTTAAATCCTTAAGGTCTTCTGGGACCTCTAGAAAATAATCATCTGCAAGTGTGTGGAGCCCTTTCCTTCAAGAAGTCAATTATATTTTTCTTCTTTGCACACCTCTGCCCCCACCCCCCACTCCCCAGCCCCAGAATAAAAGTCAAAACCAAGGAACTGGGGGAGGTCCAGAATTATTCTGTAATTATATGAATTATCATTTCCTGTCTGCACAGCTGTGTTATCTTCGATGCCTTAACAATCAAGCATGATTATACTTGGAGTGTTTCTTGTAGGACTTAAAATAGTACTTATTTAAAAAAAAAAAGTCAGCGATATACAAATACCCCATGAATATGTGCTTACCTACATATCTATGCATGATCGCAGTGGTCTTCCAGGCTATTTCTACTGTTGAAAACCTTGGAAGGTAGTGTGTAAGCCTTGAGATCAAGAATAACAGTCAGGTGATTGATCTGGCTCAGCTCCCTCATGACTTTGGGAGTTAGGTGAATAACTACTGTTTGTGCCTTCTGGAAATACAGCGTAACATAGCTAAGGGCATGCCAGGAGCAAGTTTTCAATCTGAATTCAGACTGGAATCTGCCTTAAAACAATTGGAGACTGTTAGAGTTGGAGAAGTGGTCCCATGTCCTTTGAATCATGGCAAAGTCTCAGCTGTAAGACTTTTGTTTGCATGCCTGCCGAAGCTTCCCCTAATGCCTTGCTGCTGCATGTGTTTCCCTCTGCGCAGTGACCGGCTCGCCCTCCTCCAAGTCCGGCGAATTCTGCAGCAGCTCGGCCTGGACAGCACATGCGACGACAGCATCATAGTGAAAGAGGTGTGTGGAGCTGTTTCAAAGAGAGCTGCCCAGCTCTGTGGGGCAGGACTGGCGGCTATTGTAGAGAAGAAGAGAGAAAACCGAGGTGTGGAGCACTTGCAAATCACTGTTGGAGTAGATGGGACTTTGTACAAGCTCCATCCACAGTGAGTACCTTGGTATCGCTTCCCTTTGCTGTTTGCTCATTCCCACTGTGAAAATGTACTGACCTGTACCAGCTTTCTGCTGAGATGATAAAAAATGAGAAGGGATAAAGATCTAACGTGTTTCCCCTGCATCCTGTAATTTCCCTTGCCTAGCCAAAGGTTCGAAAATTGCAAAGTTAAGTCCATTTACCACTGGGAGGCTCTTTTCTCTGGGGTGTTGAGCGAACTTACTCTTCTAACATTTATTTTCTAATGTTTTGGGGGATTTCTGCAATATCCGGGTGTCCCAGATGGAAAGCTGTGTTGAGTTTTTGGAGTTGGGTCGTTATTGTGTGAGCAAGCCCTGGAAGCAGATGCATTAGCTTTTGAGCTGGGAGAAGAGAGCCACCTCCATGATCTCTAAAGGCAAGGGGGGAGTCTGGCATCATGCTGAACAAAATTAAAGTGGAGAAATAGAAATTAAAATCTGATTGTGTACAGGAACTTGTCTCTTTCATGAATAGTAAGAAAAACAAACAGAAAGGAATGTTGTGGAGAACCAGTGGAAGATGTTGGCTGAGGTTATGGTTCCTTGCTAATAGATACATATTAAGGTCTCGGACCAGAAAACAGCTGCTAAAATGTTCTGTTCTTCTCTCCCTTTCCTTTCAGTTTTTCTAGGGTCCTGCGAGAAACAGTGAAAGAACTGGCACCTCAGTGTGATGTGACTTTCATGCTCTCTGAAGATGGAAGTGGGAAGGGAGCTGCCCTCATTACTGCAGTAGCAAAAAGATTGCATAATGTTGGACAGAAGTAAAACTGAGTGGTCAAGTCATTTCAGCACTGCCAGGCGTGTGCACTAGAGATTTGCTGAGCGGTGATTCAAGATAGCTTTGCCAGACACCAGTACACAGGTACCTGTTTTCAGGGAGCAGCTGGTTTTTTTGACCAACCAGGACTGTGGATTTTTGTCCTTTGATAACTTGGATCAGGTGTTTCTGCTCCCCACTGGCATTATGTCTTGGCATACTGCAGTCTACTCAGTTCTGTACTTCCTGCAATGCACATGGGAGAGTGAAAACAAAACAAACAAACAAACAAATCAACTCCAAATGTGTCTTTTTACAATGGCTTCATTAAGCTACTGCACCACAACTGAATTTATCACCAGTTTCTTAGGATTTTTGTGTGTTTTAGTTTTGGCTTGGCCTGGCTCAAGGAATATTGAGATCCTGGTGTTGGACGTATCTAGTGGACATGCTTGTTCAATGCTTCACAGGTTTTACAATAAATCTGCAAGTAAAATAAATTAATGAGCTTTGATCAGTGATGCTCCCCCACCACTGCTACATTGGTTGCAAGTGTGTTGTTGTAAAACTTCGCTGAAGACAGGAGGCATGTTTAATAGATGAATGTAAAGGAAAAAAATATGATTCCACAAAATATCCGTTTGTATCAAAATATATTAGTGCATTGGAGTGCACATAAACCTAAACCAATGCTGGATGGATTCTGACTGTGACTAATTCTTTTGATACTGGGGGAAAGAGAGGATGTAGAAGCAGCTACAGAGTCTGCTATGTCTATGTCAGAGCTACCTAGAGAGTATCAAATCTGTTCATCTTTAGCCTGGCGAAATAGCTATGTAAAGAGAAAAAAAGTGTCACCTGAATTTCTGAAATTCTCCTCTTTGTTTTCCCTCAGTTATCTCCTTGCCTGTTCATGGGAGGATAGTTTCCATTTTGTGGAAGGGAGTTTATCCTTGATTTTCATTTTCTGTTGCCTGCTGCTCTGCCTGTCTGTAGTCTGTTGTAAATAAATCTGTGGTGCTGTGAGCCTTCACTTCTCTGTCTAGTGCCTCTTCTGAGTTGTGGGAAGAACATGTAGACAAGTGGGAGCTTTCTTTAAAACCTATCTATAACGGTACTCAGCAGCACTGCAGTTATGATGAAGGTGGCTTGTGGATAAGGCCTGTCAAATTGCAGCCAAATTTGCCCGTTTCTTGACACTTGGCAGTAGCATGCCCAAAGGCATGCAAACACCAGGAAAATAACCTGTGCCCTTCTGTGACCAAACATTCCTCAGCTGGTTTATCCATCTCAGAATAAATTGAAACAATAATATGGTACAGAGAAGCAGCAAATCTGTAGCCTGCTATTCTCTGTTCTCAAGTATTCCTATATCTCCTTTAATCCTCTCTTCTTGGGTATTTGCTTCCTTTCAGGCTGGCAGGAGAAAGTGGGGCCAAGAAATGTGCTTTAAGCCTAGTTAGGTCAAAAGTAACTATCGTGCAGGAGGATAAGTAGTTGGGTTTATGTAATGATCTGTAACAATGCCGACAAGTTTAAATTTAGCAATGGCAAATTCAAAATTTGAAGCTACAGACTTTTCCGGTTTCGTAGTTTTTAAAAGAAACATATCAACAACTCTGTGTCTGTGTCAGGGTCACTACTGGATGGGTAAAAAGTAGTACTTGGAAATAATTTTCACTTCTGAAGGAATTCCTCATGGTGCTGAGCTCACTATACTGAGCAACTGGGAAGAAACAAGTTGTGAACTCATATTACGTTTAATGTTTTCCTCCTTTTGCCAAGAAACTTAATATTTTACTTTTTCTTTATATTTCAGAATCCACAGAGCTACAGAAACCAAAGCTTGCTATGTAATAGGGGCAGAGCTATTTGGAACGGATTTTTTTTTCCTGGTGATGAACAGGCTAAATATGGAGGGGCTGGGTATAGAAGAAAAAAACATCAGAGCTTGGGGCTATGTGGGGCCTAGAAATAGCCTAGAATAGCTCTTCTGCATTGGCTGTTTCTCCCCTCAGCACTCTGAAATCTTGTACTATCTGTGTACTTTCGGGTCCTTTTGGGGGAGTGGATTGTGCTAACGTGCAAAAGTGCATCTGTGGATGAAGTATGTCCCTGTATAGCTGGAGTGAGGTGACGTGGACTTGCCCCAGGATGGCAACGTAAGTATGGTGCAGAGTATCTTTTGCACTTTTATTCTAAAGTCGGTTCTGCACAATTGGAATGCAAATCAGTAACAAAACAAGGTAACCCCCTTGCATGGATCCTTGCTTTAAATTTAGAAAGAAATCCTATATTGCTTTGATTTTTCTTTTTAGTCTTTTTTGGAAATTAAATATTTGCACAGAGTCAGTTTACACCTCAGCTGCAGTTATTCCTTTTCTGCAGTACATTAGGCCCACACAATAATATTTTTTTGCATTCGCAGTTTTTTCCCAGTGAGTCTGTGGGTGTCGTGGAATCCGATCACATGAACCTGAAACTGCTCACAAAGTGCTCGGCGACCTACGGCTCTTGTTGAGGTCCCTAAGGCCCAGGACACACATGCTCTTGGCTTTTCTGCAGGCTGCTGGCTTGCTCTGAAGCCAGGCAGCTCCCATGTGGCTCTGATACACATCTGTCAGGCAGGGAGGTGGCATCGAAGCTGGGAAGGCTGCTGCTTTCTGAAAGGGAATGAGCAAAGATTCGCTGGGCAGCCCTGGAGAAGGGACGGATTGGCTACTGTGGGATTTTACCGGGGGTACAAACTTCACTTGTAGTTTCCCAGGGATCCCATAAACACACTGATGCTTTGGCTGACTCTAAAACAGAACATTCTCCATCTGGGTAATGATGCAGCATCATGTTCCTGATTATATCGACACATGGAAACCCAAGGACTGTTGCAAACTTGCAATCTCCCTTGTGTAGATTTTTAAGCCGCTGAACCAAAACCCTTCTTTGCAGATCGTATGTGGTGATTCAGTTTAAACCCCTAGCTTAGAATAAAAGTAGAGGCCTTCCATTTAATATAACACAGCATACCATATGCTGAAAAATATGTAGTACAATTCATCACAAGAAGTTGTTAGTCAATTTAAAATAAAATGAGATTCTTCCAGTTTCACATCTTAGATGTGCTTTTCTACTGCTTTTTGGATAGCTTTGTGATGCTTCATTTCTGTGTGTTTTGTGGGTCTTCCCTCCAGTCAATATGTTTAGTATTTCTTGAATTTACTGATTTTGTTTTGATGCTTCTTGAAGACATGAACATCCTTTTTCAGATCGAGGTCATACATTTGATTTGGAAAGCTGAAAGATCTTTAAATCACAGGTGTGGTAGAAGCATTACTGAGTGGAGGTACTAAGGTTTGTGCTTTTCAGAAACTCCCAGCAGATGGTTGCAGTTACTCTTTCAACTGCAGGGAGAAGATGATCCTAAATATGTTGGTTTGCCTGCTAGAGAGACATTTTGGTGGCTATAGATTTGGACAGCGCTGCTGCTTGACTCGTAATCCAGAGAAAATGCAGCCGCAGCTCGGTGGTGACATATTCCCTTTGTCACTCTGACAAAGTTCAAAAGTAAATATAGGATCATGTGTAAATCCTTCAGAAATCCTGATTAGCATAATCTTCCTTCTTGGGAAGTCAATATTATATAGGATTAACAGATTAGCGTAAAGGAGTTTGAGGCTGAAATGTAGGTAATACCAAAATGAAAGTACTGTTGTGATTTGTTGCTTTGCATTTGGTGAAATGAACTGGCTTTTGTTGCGGGTCTCAGATACAATGTCACCATAGCAGTAGGCAGAGAGGGAGGGAGGCAGAGAGCGGGGGAGACTTGGTGAATGTTGTCCAGCTATAGGTAAACTTACAGTTTCTTACAGAAAGAACCACCGCTGCCTTGGACTGTCATTGAGGGCTTATCCAGAGCATTTCTGAGACTTGTCAAGTGGGTAGCTTGTCAAGTGATATATATATAGAGAGAGAGAGAAAGAGATTTATTTTAAAATAATAATAAAGACAGACCTATTCCTGTACATGAGTATGGATGGCCTGTTGGGGTGAGAGTGGGAAGGGAAATCACATGTCTGCTTTGTCCCAGCACTGCATCCACTCTGTAAAGCTGATATAAAAACAAGATATAAAAACACCAAAAGTTTCATTAATGTTTTCTGCTCTCTCATTGATACTATCACATTGCAGGTGCACACTGAAGGTGCTGTAAACGTGATGGGTCATGTCTATCTGAGAGGGGAATGCCAAAATAATTTTGATCTTGTTGCATGCTTTTTAACGTTCTCCAGATGCCAGCCCCTTCCCTACCCAGCCTTACGCTTCATCTGCACTCTGTGTCCGAGGGCCTCGCAAAGCCCAGGCACCTCTAGAGATAGTAAGAGCTGCGTGCTGTGAAGAGAGAACAGATTTGGTAAGAAACCTGTTAAACATGGGTTCATCCAGAAAACCCTTGCCACTGGCACAAGGAATAGGCTACAGGAATATGGACAAAGGGCTCCAGGCCCGAGGTCTCCTATGCAGGAGTTGAAGACCCAAATGCTGGGGAACCTCAGCAAGCAGGAGCTTGCTGGAAGGAGTGAAAGAAGGTCCTTTCACCCTTGATCTTTCCTGACTGGTTATTAAAAAAAAAAACAAAACAAACAAACAAACAAACCCAACCAAAACCAAACCTCAAATAAAAAAAAAACCCAAACCCAAAATTCTTATGTTTATCTAGAAAAACATAAGTTAAAACCAAACAAAAACCAAACCAAAGCTATACTTAAAAAGAGATGGGGCGAGACTGAGACTGTTTCACTTGCCACTGTATTTTCTTTTCTCCTTTTGTTAGGAAGGTTAAAGGCTGTTTGGAGCAGAGGGGAGAGATGTGTCAAGAGTATGGCACATCAACAGTCAAAGCTTCCCCATAAATTTGTTACTGCATATCAGAACAACTAAGTCATAATAGTGGGCAAAAGGGATGACAGCAATGCAAGATGTGATATATTAAAAGCAGTGAATTACAAGGACTATTCAAGGATGTAACTTGAGTTAACTAGTTCAGTTTTTATTGCTCTGTGGGCAGGATAAAAGGGGAGGGAGGCAATGGGGTTTGCTACCTTACTGGCATCCATTTTCTTTGGACTTGGAGATGAGATGTAGCTCCCAGCCTCAGGCATTTCAGAAATACCAGGGTTCAGTTCTCAAAACCACCAGTGTTGTTGATACAATTACTTTTCTGGAGGGCTGTTTCTGTTCTTAATTTGCTGCTTGCTATTTGGATGTTCAGCTTGCCAAAGGTTTCTGTGCACCTGGGACATCCCTGTTCCTACAGGGCTGGCTTGGCCAGTGCCAAATCATGCAGTGATGCTGGGCCATCTGTTTAGCCGTGGGACTGGGACCTCTGCCTGCGAGGCCACTGTAGAGGACTGTCATCGTTGCAGGCTGCGTCCGCTCCTGGGAGCGAAAAAAGGCTGTCCTCCGCTGCCATAGGGAGCTGGAGAGCAGGGAGATGTGGAGGGGATGAGACCCGCAGGGCTGAGTTTAGCACAGGCACTCCCTCAGCGGGGGGGAAAGGCACCTTATGGGGTGAGCTGAGATCCTGGGGCAGCAGCCATCTCTGGCTGCAGCTGCATGAAAGCATAAATAAAGCATGGTTAGGATGCCGAGAGCGGTTATTGGAATGCAAGTGGTTAAAGGAGCAGATTAGCTGGTGATGGACAACTTCGTCGTAGAGGGGAGCTCTCTGCAGGAGGAGAAAATGGATGGCGGAAGGGCACAGAGGGAAAGTCTGTGAGGGTCTGAGCAGGTAAACAAGGAAGATGCTTTCCCAGCAGGCGTGTCCTGAATACTTCAAAGCGGAAATTTACGGACGCTGATTTGGGAGCTGCAGCTGATTCTGGAAACAAATGGGATAAATACTGGCATGAGAAAAAAAAAAAAAAGTTGAAATGCCTGAAGGGCACATCTGCTGTGGCCAGCGATTCTGCAGGAAATGCACTGAAACCAGAGAGGGACGAGGAAGCCGGACATAAACACCGTTCCCAGTGAAGCCAAATGAAAGCCATGGGCCTGAGAAGTGCCTGCGATAGCGTGCCGAGGATTTAGGTTTCTTTCCTTGGCTCTCCCATGAAGTAGCTGTGTTTAACGTGGGCCTGAGTCCGGCTGTGCTGAATGAATTGTGAAGGTGTTTTGCATTCTGAACTCGGAACTTCTGCTCTAGAGACTTTTCTGTTGCTTTCAAGTGTGTGCTTTCAGAGCAAGGGAGCAGCGCTGTAGGTCTAAAGCTCAGTCTGTTAGTCTGAAATTTGAATAATTGCATGGTCATTAAATTTTGCACAAAACCCAATTGACTCTAAAAACAGCTGATATGTTATCACGATTAGAGCAATAGCAATGCCTTCTTTCATCACAATGAAGTTACATTGTTAGAGAGCATAATTGACATTTTTTATTGAAAGATTAAGAAGAATTTGTTTACAGTTTGCAAACAAAGAGGTTTTAATTCAACAAACTGCAGCAGGAATAAGCAGTAAGTGGCATTTTCATCTGCCGGCTGGCTAGTGCTTTAGCTGCAGAATGCTGTGGATAGAGAAGTATGAAGGAATTTGCAGCTCAATATCTGCCCAGTAAAGCGTGCACCACGCTGGCAAATGCCAGAAAGCTGACAGGGAGAAACCTTGAGTGCAAAGAAACAAAGGGCCATAGTTAATATTAGCACCTTTTGGGAAGACGCTACAGTTTTTGGAGATCAGCTTCATGCCGTCTCTTGTGCAAAGGTCAAGGTATGGCATTTCTGAGGATGCTTTTGCCACAGAGCCCTCGGGATAACACCTGTCAACTCAACTGGGTGCTAAAGTAGGTATCTGGGTTATTTTTGTTTCTCTGGGTTTATTGCTTCATGGTCTAATAGACTCAGGAGCTAAGTGGTACTGGCATTTCAAAGTGGCATGTTGTGATTGGAAGGGGGTGCTGTGTAAGTGTTTGGAAAGCAGATCCAAATGAAGCACCATCGTCACCCGACTGCAGAGAGACTCTTTTGCTCTTTAAATATGTTTGGGATCCTGTTTGTGCTGGTGGTTGTCTTACTGTCCAGACTGCTCTCCAGATAAAGCCAAGGGTATGTGAAAAATTCAGTTTTATTTTAAAGCAAATTCCTCTTTTGCAGTTGGAAATTGTTTGGATTTATTGTCCCAGCTCTGGTCAAAGCTTAAGGAGTCCAAGTTGAACCCTGTCGTTCTGAATATGCAGTGCTGCAGAGAGAGGCAAAAATCCACTGAGGGTACTTGGGGTGCTGCCAAGAGCTCTGCAAGGAGGGTGCTCGTCCCACCACCCAGGAGAGTATCTGTTAAACCATGTGCAATGACACTGCTGTGCAGGGGGAAGGACCAGGTTGATACTGAAAAGCATGAGACCTCCTCACCTGCACCATACCTGCATCCCTGCAGCTTCATGCTGGCAACCTGAATGAGTAGCATCTGATATTAAGGGCAGGTGGTAAAACAGCTGAGGGTATTTTCTGTGTCTTGAATGTTGACTGATAACTACAGACTTGCTGATGTTATCTGTCCAAAACATGATTATAGATAAAAGTTGTGATTAAAACATTTGTTTGTATTGATGCCAAATGTCAGAGCAGAAATACCTGTAACCCTGCTGAGAGACAGAGATGCCCTCAGCGAGACCACGGGTCTGTCGATGCTGGGTCAGGTCCCAGACGGGACTGGTGAACTCACGGCAGCTGTCAAAGGAGCTAGCAGGGGATGAGTTGTAGTGGCCTAAGATATCGGGGCTTTTGTGAGGATACTTTTGCTTTGCCAAAAGTTATATCTTCCTTAGGGAAGGAAGGGTGAGACAAGCAGGATGGGGTTATGTGTTACTGCAGCAAGAACTGGGGACTGCTGCTGAAATCTGGGGCCAGAGCTTTCGAGCAGGAAGCCCATAGAGCTGTGTCGCCCATTTAAAGCACTGAGATGACAAGAAGAACTTCTTGGTTTAGATTTAAAGAAAAGTGATGCTCCATCACCCATCTCTTGTAGCTGTGCTGTGAAGCCAGACTCTCAGGTTTACCACCAGGAATTGGTCAGAGGGATGGAGAAACCTATTTAATTAGAATAAGAACTCCTTCTGACACATACATGAGTTTTTGAAAATTGTTTATTCCCCCTCTACTTTTTTTTGTGTGTGAAAATCTGAGAATGAAAATAGGAGTCCAGAATCTCTTCTAGGTTTGTATTTGACTTGGTGTGGCAGGTTGACTGTGTCCGGCTGCCTGATGCCTACCCAGCCCACTCTCAGTCTCCTCCTCAGCAGGATGAGGGAGAAAATAGGAGGAAGAAGCTCATGGGTGGACATAAGGATGGGAAATGGCTCACTGATCACCATCATGGGCAAAACTGACTCCACTTGGGGAAAATTATTTAAAATAGGTTTGGATGGTGAGAAACAAAGACAAAATTAAAACAACACCTTCCCCAGTGTAGAAGGGCGATCAGTGTGCACCACTGTCCACCAGTGGTGGATACCTGTCCCATTGCAGTCTCCCCACAGGCCGCAGGGGAGTCCAGCTCGGGGCAGCTCCCACCTCTCTCCTCACAGAGACCCCTCAGTCCCACTGCTGCCCCTGGGCATGGGCACCCAGAAAGGCCCAAGAGAGCCAGAGTGGCTTGAGGGAACAAACGTTGGGGTGGGGAGAGAGAAGGACCCCCAATAGGCCACGTAAATGCTACAGGGCTAGCCTCGTTGGGTTTCTGATCCTAGCCTAACATGTTTTGTGATGACAGCCTGTAAAATTGCAGAAGCCAAAATTTTTCTTGGAGGCGTCATTTGCATCTGCCTCCAGTCTCTGTTCAGACAGATTTGGACTTTGGCCAAAAACGGTATCACCAAATTATCACAGAGCAGCTCAAAATCCGCAGTTGCTTCTGGACGATGTTCGGCTGCAAGTCCAGCATCTGTGACCATCTTCCTGTACTGATTTTGAACGTGAATGTTTTGTATTTTCAAGGCTTGGTGGGTTCTTCTAATTAGGATAACAACCTGTTAGCAAGACTTGGGTGTTTTATCGCACAACATTTGCTTGCTAAGCCCTCCTTCCCTGTGTGCAGCAGGAATCCCAGGGCACCACTGTATCTTGGAGCCATGCAAGAGCCAGTACTTTGCTAACACGTTCCCCATTTCCACCATTATTCTGGGTCACACTTGCAGTCCGTAGCCCATAGCCCCTCAATTTCCCCTCTCTCTTGGGGTGATGCTAACTGTGAGTCTGCCTCTGCTGTGTCCCAGCCACTGGATGGGTCTTTAAGAGAGCACCTGTCCTTGGGGCGTGGGGTTTTCAAAGGCATCCTGAGGGTGGGGGGGGGAGATGTGAGAACCTACAATTCTGCCTCCTTTCTTGTTGACAGCCCCCTGTGATGACAATGTGACGTGGCAAGAGGTGCTCCTGCTATGGCCACGCGGAAGGAGCCGAACACCCTGGATGTGCCCGGCTACTGCTGCTCCCCTTTGTGCAAAGTAAGTACCTGCTTTGCACCCCTTCTGGGCTAAAGGGTGGGGGTCGTTAACTGAGTATTGGGGAGAGCTCCATATCGTGAGGATATTAACCTGGCCTGGGAGGAGACTCTCTTACACCGGGTCTTGCTGGAAAAGGAGCATGAACCTAAAGCCTCTGTAATTAATGCCTGCGCCCCTGTGGGTTTGGGACTCGCAATGCAAACTGATCTTTGCTAGCATCAAATGCTAGATCAAGGAGAAAGGCATATACTTAGTGGAAACTGGCCTCTTAGCCTGGGTTGAGAGGTATTGCCTTGTTTTGAACTGGTTATTAGGGGATAGCCAAAAGAGAGGGACAGGTCCCTTTCTCTATGCTGGAAGTACAAGCTCTTCATTACTGTTTTACTGCCTGTATAGAAAAGACACACTGTAGTTAAAAGGCACTGATTTGGACTGTGCCATTAAAACCTTCTTGGGATAGTGCACACTAATGCACAGAAACCAGTTGTTTGCCGGGGGTTAACTGCTTTTTGCAAGGATGAAGGATTGGCTTTGTTTTTGTAAGTCTTCCCGTACAGTGGGTGTTTTCGAGCTAAACTTTGACAAATGAACTCCATGATCTGTGAGGAGCTGAAAGCAGATTTAGGAAAGCTGTCTCTATATAGTACAATAAATTAGGTTATCTTTTCCTTCATTTAAGTAATTGTAACTGCCTCATCACTTAAGTGAATTGCTGGTTATGCAGACATCCTTTGACTGGTATTGAACTGCCTCTTCTCAAGATAAAAGATTTGAATTGAACAACTGCAAATACTTAAAACTTATCCCTTGACTTCTGAAATTTCAAACCAGTTTGCACTCTATATTTTGCCCTTTTTTCAAGGTAATTTCTTTTAATGTTTTTTACTGGCATTGGAAATTTAATAGAGTATCAGAAATCTGCATTTGTGCTCATTTCAGTCTGCTGGAGTCAAGAGGTGTTTTATGAAATGAAACAAATGCTTCACCTGCTGGTCAGTAAAGGCAACTCATTGACATTAGGTTCATCACCGTAACACCACTGCCCTTCTATTGCCTTATAAACTGAGTTTGTTGATATGCTTCTGTGTGCATATAAATATATGGGTGTGTGTGTGTGTGTATGGTCTGCTTTCTATGTATATCTGCAATAATGACTTACTACCAATGCACTAGAAAAAGTGGTTGCTTGATGCAGCAGTTCTCAGAAAAACTGGGATGGTTATTGCTTTCCTTTGGAGAGATGTAAAATGAGTTGTAATTCTGGCGCTGGGGAGAGAGAAGTTGCTGTGGTGAATACCTAGGACACAAGGGGAAAGAAGAAAGAGATGAGTTTGGATGGATTACAATTGTATTTCATTTTTAGTGTGTAAGGGAGGAGCAAAGTGAGTGGACTTGCATGCAGAGTGCCCAGGGACGTGAGCAGTCTGGATCTATGTTGGGAAAACACAGTGGGTTGGAAAACCTGTTGACTTAATTCATTGTAACTCGCATTAATACACGACCCAGCACCTTGCATGGCCAGGAATGCATTGTATTCTGTGTTGGCTGCTTACTTTTAACCTGATACTGCTTTAACCACACACTTCCTTGGCTGGGATCGATGAGTAACAGCAGCACGGCTGTTGGTGATGTGGGTGGACAGGGGCTTATGCCTGCACTCCCTAGAGCTATCACTGAGCCAGACATGTTGTCATGGCTGGGGACTCTTCTCTGGGGGAGGAGATGCCTGTAATCATCCACAAAGCATTTTGGCACAACAGCGACTTCACTTTCTCTGCTGGGGAATGAAAGCTTTTGGGGAAACGGTTCCCTGGTTTATCCATCAGCCCCACAGCAAAAGGGGTTGTCTCTTCCAGTCAGTCCCCATGCTGCTTTTGGGGATGCCTGCGGCATAAGGGAGACGGTGCTGTGAGAAAGGTGCCCCTTTGCTATAGCTGCTGCACGTTGGAGCTGTTGGGTGCATTGCTATGAGGAAGAAATCCATCATGAGGCAGTATTTAGGGTTTCAAGTTGCTTTTAAACATTATAAAATACCAGAGAATAGGCTTCTCTCGGTACAGTAGGGAAACACCTCTCCTTGTCCCACTTCACCTTCAGCCAGCAGGGGAGGCTTGGGTGCAAACATCCTCCCTGCAAGCGTGACCTTTCAGCTGTACTGCCTTTAGTGCCCACTCATGTGCATTGGGCTTTTTTCTCTCTTGAAACACTGCACAAGAAACCACTAAAGAACTTGGAATTTTTAGCAACTTCCTCAGCTGCATAGAGTAGCTCTGCTGTGCAAGGCAGGAGCTAGAGGTTAAGTTTTGTGGCGGTGAGACTCCTGGGAGCACTTTCCTCTTCCCACATATGTGAGGCTTTGGGTAGAGAAGTCCTTTGCAGCGTGGCTCATGCAGCCCATGGCTTTTGAAAGTATCAGTTAACTAAGGATGGATTAGTCGGTTTTGCCCTCAATTTAATGAAGCTTGCCATCACTAAGAGGTTTAAAAAGAAATAGTCAGCCAGGCCTCCCAAATAGTGGGGCTTTATCGTAAGTTTTGAGCTTGTGCTTATCTGCTTTATGGTTTGCACCTTGTGTTTTTGTGGGGTCATGTTCTCTGCATCCCTCTGATGCTGAAGAACAGCAACTACTTTAAAGAAATAAAAGCAAACACAGCTGCCTGATGCTCAGACGTGGGGAGCTGAGACACGGAGCATCTTCATCTGCCCCAGGAGTCTCTGTTCCCGTGTGAACTAGTAGATAACGCTCCTCCTCTGCTGGGTTTGCTTCCTTCTCCATTCTCCTCTCATCACGGCCGTGGTCTAGGCATGGCTCTTTGTGGTCCTTAGTTGTGTAGTACACAGCTCACAGGAACACTGCCCTGTCTTTGGAGGTCACTGGGATTTAAGTCTTGAAAGCCATAGCCCTGCGTAGTGTCATTTGGCCCTCAGATGCTCAGCGCTCAGCTCAGTGAGTGGTGCTAAACTCCTTCCAAAGGGTCTTTATTAAAAAGTAGCTTGCTCTCTCCCTAGAGCAACTCCAACAAAACAGGGTAGAATCCCTTGTTAGCTTTGTGCCTGAAACACAGCTGGGTATTGTGGCAACCCTCATAAGAGGCAGAGACTGAAGCACGTGGGATGATTTCTCACGTTATCCCCAAAATCGTGTGGACTCTGCGCCATGTCCCCTCTCTGGGGGACCTGATGAGGACCATGTCGGGGCTGGGCACAGACCAGCTGCTGCGGCATGCGATGACAGTGGCGTGTGTATGGTGGTGATGCTGCCCGACAGTCTGTATGCATGGCCAGGCACGGAAAATGGTGTTAGCTTTTTTTATTAAATTATTTTAATTTAATTATAAATTATAATTTTGATAATATACAAAATATATTTGTTTGTATATCACATGTATAAAATAAATATAAAACTAAGTTATAAATTAAAAAGAAAAAACAGCTGTTAGCCAGTCGTTAGCACTGGCCTTTGTCACCGGAGGGCTGGAGAGGGAGGTTTTGCTTTCCTGGGGCCAGAGGTGGCCACCCTCTCTCTGGCTGCTCTTGCTGGAGCAGGGCCCGGCAGTCTCACACAGTCCTTGGCTTCAAGCCCTGCCAGTGTTTGGGCGCAGGTAAAACCCGAGGCACTTTCTTGGCAGTGGTGGTTAGCTCGGCGAGATGCACCGAGCCTATCCTGGCCCCTTGTTCCAGTGCCTGGCTCCATGTTTCCCAGGGGAAGCACTCATCTTTCGGAAACATACTCCTGGTGTGCTGTACCAGGAGCATAAAAAACACTTTATAAGTGCATGCTGCTCCGTCTGCACGTGGCGCAGCCTTTCCTGTGCGTGGAACGAGCTCCCCTCGAGGCGTTCCTAGCTAATCTTGTTTCTTAATAGGGGAAACATGAGATAAAGCATCGTGGCTGGCTATGTGGTAGTGCCTGCTTGCTGTGCCTCCCGGCAAGGTGAAATTGCATAATGCATTTAACCTTGTTCGGCTGAATTGCTTATCAAATCAATATCTCTGCTGCTTTTAGATTTTCTTAGTAGCTTCTGCACCAAGTTCAGCACAAATGAATGACGATTTCTTTTGTGCAAACACGTAATTTCCTACCCTGGAACGGGAGCTTCAAAGGCTACTTAGAAATTCCCTTGTTAGTCAGAGGTGCTGTCATGAACTGGGAACTTACTGTTTCTTAGAGATGGCGCTTTCTTTCACTTTGCTTTAATTATTGCGAAAGGAAAATGCAATGTGGGGAAAAGTGGATTGATCGTTTTCCAGACACTTAAAAAAAGAACAACAAACACAACTACAGCTTCATTGTTTCCTGACAAAAGTAGAAAGCATCTAGCAACTGCGTACATCAAAACTACGTGGTGGACACGATTAAACCAAAATCCCCTCATTGTATAGGAGTCAAATCTGAATGCAGACTTATACAGAGCAGTAAACATTTAATGAAGAAGTAGGCAAAGCAGAAAAAAAGCCGCACCCAGGAGACCTGATGCACTGAATTACTTCAGCCAGTTGAAACACTTCAGTACAGTTAAACCTGGACAATAAGATTAGAACACAATCAAAATAGCTGCAAGTCATTGGGTGCCATGTTCAGCCTCCAGTAATTTGTCTTCAAGGACGGTGGCTTTCAAAATAGCCTGCTGGATGCCTGGCATCGTACATTAGGTGCCGGTAATTAATTGGCTGCTGAATTGATCTCTTCCAGTAAAGCAGAAGGCAAAACCCAGGGCTAGATGGTGAGGAGGTATGAAAGACTCACAGAGGTGGAGATGAAGAGCTGGTTGGTTGTGCCGGGCAGCCTGTGCACGCCTCCTGCTGGGCCCCCCAAAAATACCCCCTGTGTGCTCGCTGCTGGCCTGGCAATGCAAAGAGGGCTTGCAAATGGTTTGGGTGTCCATAGGGTTATTTAGCTGCCCTTCCAGCTCTATGGTAGGAGGAAAGCTTATTCATCCCAGTGCTGGTTACAGCATCAAAACTGGTCACGCGCTTTTACTTATCCTTGCAAGAAGCAGTTTAAAAATACTAAATGTTTAAACACTGCAGCTGTTTTGCCTTGGATGGACTGTTACTTTTTCTCTAATGGCCTTTAGGCTGTAGAGTTCATTTTTTCCTGAATGCCATGCTCAGCAACTGAAGACAAACCAAATTATTTGCAATACTTGTTTGACCGTCCCTTAATTGCTTTAGAC
Organism: Nipponia nippon; assembly: GCF_047370975.1. Taxonomy (NCBI): domain Eukaryota; kingdom Metazoa; phylum Chordata; class Aves; order Pelecaniformes; family Threskiornithidae; genus Nipponia; species Nipponia nippon. Next base: position 90,255,739 of record NW_028262347.1, on the reverse strand, counting down.
TTTGTCACGTGAACCACCTCCTGCTTAAGTGCATACTTTATTCTTTGTCACATGAACCACCTCCTGCTTAAGCGTACACTTAATTCTTTAATTTATTTGGGGGTTTGTAATGTGTGTGGGTTTTATTTTCATTGCACAGAACCAAGAGGGCTTCAGAGTAGTGATATTTTGAACTTCTTGCTTTTTGTATCTTAAAGGAAATCTGAGGCAGTTGTTTCTGGTGAGTTTTGAAATATGCTGTAATACAAATGATCGGTGGAGCCAAAAGCCACCTGAATGATCTGTGAAATTTTCAGTTCACTGCTAAGTCACAATTTTGGCACATGAAGAAAACAAACTTGTCCTCCTCTTGCACATTCTTAAGACAGGTGTCTTATTCATAACCACTTTGAATATTCTGGGCTTCTCAGACTCTTAGCTGGCTGACTCAAATTGCTTGAGAGCCAGAGGGGATGGTTTGAATTGCTTTCATTTGGTCAAAGATTAGTTGAAAACAACTTGAGCTTGTGTCCAGGTGTTTTAACTGAGTGAGTAAGCAGTCCTGCAGCAAGGTAACTGAGGTGAGTATTGTGTATTTAGGTGGTGTTTAGGTATCTGAGCTGGAGGGGATAGAGAGAGAGTAGGGCTTGTAAACCTTGTGTAGAGGCAGCTCCGTGAACACCCAGCCTGCGGGAACTGAGCAGTGCCCGGCTATGTTCATACAGCAACAAAAGGCAAATATAAATGCGCACATGCAGAAAGCGACTTTTTGCTTCTAAATTTTGATCTGGGCTGCTGCAGGGCAGCTTTTCGGTGAGGACTTCTCCAGCAGCCAGGACTCCGTTGGCCACGCTGGGGAAGCGGGAGCAGGGATGTTTTTTTGGCGTGCGGTGAAAGGTCTGCCATCTCCTGGAAGGAGTGGCTGATGGCATGGCATGGGGGTATCTTGTTATCCCGGTTAATCTTGGGAGCCTCAGGATTTGTGCTTGTTAATGGGAAGGGGGTTGGTGGCATATTTCCAGTAGGAGAACAGTCGATGTCAGCACAGGGGTTTTTGCTTCCTCTGGAATAACTTACCTGACTTGAGCTGCCATGTTCGACAGAGATGAGTTCAGGCTGGAGTGAGTGTGGAAAAAGGCTGCTACCCAGCCTGGGCTTTTCAGGGAAAGGAGACCAAAAAAGGGCTAGGTTTGTCTTGCCTAATGGAGCAAAAGCTGAGGACGTATATGGTTACTTTCCTCTGTATTTTATAGAAAGCAAACACCCAAGAGCGAGGAGAGCAATTTCAGCTGAAAAACAAGGTTTAGCAGATGACAGATGGATCAAAAACAGGAGCGAGCCTGGGCTGGGAATTAAAGATAGTTTCTAACTGGCAGAAGAGGAGGAGCATGGCTGAACAGTGAATGACATCTGAGTTCGGTCAGCCTGTGAGGGGATTTGGTGACGTTGCCGGACGCTGTTGGGACAATGCTGCTCAGCCCCACGTTTCTGTGCCGCCCGCGAGCCCCAGCTGCGCCCGGTCGCAGGGCGATGCTGCTGCGCCTGCAGCGAGGCAGCCCGCCTGTGCCGGGGAGCGCAGGCATGTTTGCTCGTTAGCTTGCCAAACAAACGAGCAGGAGTAACACATGCAGATCAGTGAAACGCTTGATGAAGATCTCACTGAGAACAAACTTAAAGCTAATGCAGTGAGGTGGAGAAGGAAATCCTTCCCACTCTGCCTGCAGTGACTAGGGCAGTCTAAAAGAAGATGTGTCTGCCAAAGCAGCTCATGATTTTGGCCAGTGCAACCATTTAATTAAAGTAGCAGTGAAAAGGAAGCCGGAAACTCAAGAAACAGGTTTTTAATCACTTGGACTTTGGTAGACAATCTCTATGCAAATCATGCCTCCAGCATCGTTGCTGGTTGCATGGGTGTGTGTTCCTGTCCCTGCAGACGGACAGGGCAAAAACCTTGCAGGCTGCTGACACGTGTCACCTTGGCATCTGCATTTGGCCTTGGGCTTTCAGAGGAGCATTGCTTCTCTTCCCTTAGGTGGATGTGGGGCCCTCAGAGGCTTCACGGTGGTGGCTGCCTCCTTGGGGTGCATTCCCCAGCACCCCAACATGGCAAAAACATGGGCAAGGGAGGTCCTGTCCGTCAGTATATTTCATAGGGGGATTTTGCTGATGGATATGAATGTGGGACCCCCAAGAGTACAACAGGGGAAGCAATTATCTGCCTTTCAGGGCGCCCCTGCAAGTCTCCCAGCAGCTCAGCCCAGGGGGTCCAGGCTGGGTCCCGCTCGCTCTGGAGAAGGCAGCGCACCTGGGCGCGGGATGCTCGGTGTTAGTGGAGGTTTCTGCAGTTTTGCTATTTTCTCAAAGATTTCTGAGCGCGGTTTAGGATTTTTTTGGGGTTTGTTTTTCAGTTTGCCCGTCCCGTACCACAGCAGAGCTCAAGGAGCAGCGGAAAGCCCTCAGCAGTCCGTCTCCAAGGCATAAAGACGCTTTGGGGTACGGCAGGGCATTGCCCTCCTCCTCCTCCCGGCTCTGCCTGCCAGAAATAGCGCCGGGCGGGCTCCGTGCCCCCCCCGCCGGCACCTCCCCGCCCGGCTGCGGGAGCGGGGCTGCGGGCGGGGCCGGAGCCGGGCCGGAGGGAGGAGGAGGAGGAGGAGGAGGAGGCGGAGGAAGGGGAGGCGCTGCGGCGGCGGCGGCGCGGCCATCCCCGGGCGCCGCATCGCTGCGTGCGCGGAGCCGCCCGCTGCAGCCGGCAGGATGATCGCCGCCCAGCTCCTGGCCTACTACTTCACGGAGCTGAAGGAGGATCAGGTCAAAAAGGTAGATTTGAAATCCCCCGGCGGAGGGGCTGCGCCCCCCGCCCCCAGGCCAGATCGCTTTTTTAATTTTATTTTATTTTTTTTCCCTGTTGGTTTTGTTGCTTTGTCCCCATAGGGACCCCGCTATGGGAGAATGGGGAATAAACCCGTTTTTAAGCCCAGCCAAACGGTCCCCCAGAGCATCCCCGCTGGAGAGCGGAGCGGGGTGTGGGTGCGGAGGCTGCCGGGCATGGGTGATGCACACCGGCTCGCCGCCGCGCAGGCCGCGGAAACCCAGCTCGGCGAAGCGGGGCAGGAGTTGGGGCCACAGCATGAGGCTTTGGCGATGAGGGTGGTGGTGATGGTGATTGTCCTTTCAGGCTTGTGTGGGCACCAGCATCCCTGGAGAGGGGACTTCTCCTTCCCCAGGGTGCCTGTGGGCATCTGTCACTCCAGCACGGGGGTGACGAAGATGAAGAGCAGGTAGTTTTTGAATGATGTGTCGCTGCAGCTTCTGAATTTGCAGGAAGTGGTTGTGAGTTGTGCTTAAAAAGAAGTACTTCTATGGGCTTCTTTCCTTTTTCTTTAGCATTAGGTGACTGCTGCTGTGCAGTTGGTATAGCCCTGGGATTTAGCACTGCCACAAGGAAACGGATGCAGAGCACAGGATAAATAAAAACATGGCAGTTAGGTCCCGGCTGAGCATATTGCAGAGCTGTAGGGAGTGGAGAGCGTGGGGCTAGGGACGCGGGGACACAAATTGGGAAAATAATTGCAAATATCACCAAGCCCTGTCAGAGAGCTGGGCTGACGTCAGGAAGCAGAGGCTTCCCCTCTGCCACCTCCAATGGCGGTGCTGCGCGACCCAGCTAGGCGCCTGGCTGAGCGCCTGCTGAAGGCATCCCAAAAATATTTTGGGAAAGCCTCAGCGACAGCGTTAGCAGGGCTGATTTCTAGTGGTCTCAGGGCTTGTCCCGGCAGGAGGAGAGCACCTTCTCCCTTTGGGCTTCCCCCTCTGCCTCTGCTCCTGTGTGTGGGCGACCCATCCTGCCGCACTCAAGACATGCTCACCCATGCCCACTCCTCTGTTGGATAAAACCTGAGACAGCACCCCATATTTTCCACATCTCCTTCCCTGGTTTAGGCCTTCTGCTTTTCTACCCAGTGGTTCTTGTGGGGAGCTGAAGGCTGTGCACAGCCTGCAGCTCTCTGCATCTTCTGGCCCCACATATATGGCTCTCCCTTTTCCCCAGGCCCCTTATTTTCCTTTTCCCAGAGGATTTGTAAGTGCTGTTGCTGGTGCCAGGCATGCATGCCTGGGTAAGGCCTTCTCTGTCTCGCTGTGCCTGTTATATTTAGAAACCCAAGATAAGCACAAGGGTGCGCGCTGGCCGAGGAGCAGCAGAAGGGCTGCGTGGGGAAGGCACGGTGGGAGCATGCAGGCACAGGGGAAACTGTGGTGTTCCTGGGGGTTATTTATTGCAGGCTGGTTTGGCACTGTGAGGCTGCTATTGTCTGACGGCATGGGAAATCGTTTGGCCAGGGAGCTGTAAAGCATTCTTATGAATCAGTCTGGTTTTGTCTGAAAAAGAAAATAAAGAATATAAAATCCAATAAAAAAAAAAGCAGGCTACTGGTTTTGGAGGGTGTAAGACATCTTTTCCTGTTTATATCCTTTTGGAATGGATATTGAGCCCACTCACTTTTGGCTGTCCTGTGGGGAGAGTTTCTGTGGCAGTCAGAGGCTCTGCCCCACTGCTCTGCTGCCCCACAGCCGCTGGGAACTGGTGGGCTCCGCTCCCACGGGGCAAAGGGGTTTGTGCTCCATCTCAGTGGGTGGCTTGCGGGAATACGTGCCTGCATGGCTTCATTTCAGGTCCCTCCCTCTCCTCTCTGCTTCCGGAAGAGCAGCACTTGCTGCTGGTACGTGCTTGCGGCCGGGGGCTGCCGACCAAGGCGTTGCCCCTGCTCGCTACTCTGCCCCGTGGGGCTCCTGGCTGCAGCGGCTGCTCCTCTACCTCGCTGGTCCACAGCAGCGATCGGCTCAGCGTTTGGTGGCACAGGTGGCAGGTCACCTTGAGGATGCTGCTGTGGGTCAAAGGAGGGGTGTGAAAGGGTTAAAAGTACTGGCGAGGTGAATCGGGGCATGGATTTGTTGCAGGGGTCTCCACTGCTCCGAGGCTGAATGTCCTTCTTCCCTTGTGACCCAGTTTCATCCTTTTTGGGGGTTCCCATCCCTGTGTGCTTAATGCTGCCTTTCTGTGGTGGGATCCCTGCCAAGGGGCACAGACGGGGCTGGTGGTTTCAGGCCCTCAGGATACCGTGAGCCTAAGAACTAGTGTGTGCTGCTTCCATACTGATTTTGCTGGATTTTAGACACTCCCTTAAGTTTCAGAGTAATTTTTTTCCACTTTGCAGTTTCTGGAACATTTTTCAAGATGAGTTGTGGTGAGCGGGAGGAATAGGCAGGGTGGATGCGTAATGTTGAAGATGGTGGTGGTTCATCATGCGTTGGCAGCCCCATGGCCTGGCAGCCCCTGCAAGGGGGCATTTTCCCATGAAACCCCATGTACGTGCACTTGCACGTGACCCTACTGTGCAGAAGCAAGCTGGTGATGTCCGATGCCCTGTACCATATAAATAGGCATGTGGTGTTTTTACTTCAAGCAGGATAAATGATCCACATGTTTTTGAAAACATCTGCTCCCTGAACGTTTGTCATCCTGCAGGGGCAGCAGCTTGAGCTGAGCATCCTCGCTGTGACAGAGGACTTTGCACAGCCCAAACCGAGGCCTCAATTTCTCAAAAGGCTGACTTCCATCCTCAGGGGCGTGGGCATCACCGAGCGTCCCTGGCATCTGTGCCGCTGGCCTGTGCGCAGGGGAGCTTTTGTAAAACTGCCTTTGAGTACCTTTGTTTCCAACAGGTTTGTACCTGCAAGGAGCTGGCCCCAGCAAAGGGAGCTTCTAGGTGTTGCCTGGTTTCTGTCTGCCAGGGGAACGATACCTTTTTGTCGTATTATCTGAGGAGAGAAGAAATAAATATTGCAATCCAAGAGTGACATTTAAATGTCATTTAACCTTGAAGAGAATGTGATGGAATGGGGTGTAAAATGTAGTAACTGGCATCAAAAAAAGCCCTGTAGTTGTGACCTGCCAGTATAAAGGCTTTTTAGGAACCGATCTGATAAATCATAAGTAAGCACGAACAGTTTCAGGGTGCCTAAACTACTTGTTTTAACACGCCTTGGCTCCTAATGAATCTTCCTGATGGTGAAAGGAGTATGGAGTATGATTAGATCCGCAGAAAAATGTTTACATGCTGAAGGGTTTTCATGCAAAGGCTGTGTCAGTAAAATAGGTGCTAATAATTTCTGAAATTGTGGGAGTGCTTTGTTTTTGGATACCATTGACTGTTGTCAGTGTCCGGGGAATGAGGCATGCATTTAAGGAATGGCCCTTAGTGCTGCCTATTCCATTATGCACTTATAATTATTGACAACTTCCCATGGAGGCTGCTGCGATGGCCGGATTTTCAAACTTCTTTTCCCCAAGTACAAAAAGTGTCTTTCCTGTGTGACCAAGAAAAAAATGTGTGCATATGGTTCAGATTATGAAATTCTATTTAAAAAAAATTGCTCACAGATTCTGTCTGGCTGTTGGTTTTTTTTTGGTGTGTTTTTTTTTTTTTTTTTTAAGAAAAAGAAAAAACCAAAAAGATGACTGAGGTCTTGGAGGGCTCCCATAGTGGCACTCTGGGAAGATGCCCTTCCTGGGGGGGTGGCTCTGAGATGGCAGCTAAGTAAAGGAGCATTTTCTGCTCCTTGCCCACACAACCACCTGCCTAAAATTGCTCCTGCTCTCCGCCATCTCCCGGGAAGGGCTGGCACCCATCTCCCACGGGGCCACAGCCACAGGAGCCTCAGTAGGGCTGTATGTCCGGCTGGGTGCCACCGGCAGCTCCCATCTTCGTCCTGGCCGACCCCTCCACTGCTTCCTTTCGGATAAGGCTGAGATTTGCTTTCTGATCGGCTTTTATTGCAGGGAGTTATTAAACCTCCATCCCATAATCCAGCCTCCAGCTCTCCCTGCCCCCCCCCCCCCCCCCCGTTTATTTATGGCTATTTGCTGAGGGTTTTCCCTTGGAGGGCTGCCGTCCCTCGGAGGGCTGCCGGTGCAGGAGAGCAGTGCTTTTTCCCCTTGCAACTGCGCTGCCAGAATGACTAACCCTTTTCCTGCCTGGAAAAAAGCAACTGCTTTTTTTTTTTTTATTTTGGTTTTGGAAACTGTAGCACACAGGAGTGATTTTGTTTCAAACGGAGGTTTAGTCCCCATCTCACCCCCCCTCCCCGCCCCATGAGTCTCAGCGGTGAAGATGGCCTCAGTGCGACGCAATGTGATGCAATGCGAGGCGATGCTCCCTGCGTGCAGGAGGGTCCAGCCCAATTATGTAAGGGCGCTGACGGCGCTCATTGGTTTTTCACAGGAGGAAAAAGACCCCTCCCTCCCGTTGTCCCTCGCTGCTGAGGGTAGCACAGGGGCAGAGGTGGGGAGAACGGACTTGTCTGGTCCTGACCATGCAAACACCAAAACCTGCATTTACAACAGGGCTTTTGGTGGGAGGGAATCATTCACCCCTGTTTTTGGGAGGAGGATGCAGCAGCGAGGCTTTGTAGAGGGGTATTTTAATTGCACAGCGAAGTCTGACTGTGTGAATGATGTGTTAGTGTAACTTTCACTGGGAGATTTGGGGAATCAGGCCTCTGAGCAGCAGTGCGGGCTGCTGAAAGCTCAGCCTTAAAAGAGTTCTTCCCCCCCTCCTTTAAAAGAGAATAACCTCATGCTCTGACATCATGGCTTGACAGTCTTTGCTAAAAAAACCCTATGGCAGGGTTTGCTGCGGAGGAGAGACCTTCCTGCCCAGGCTGGCACCAGCCTCTCCATCCGTCTGCACACCGTTTGGGGCTGCAGAGAGGCTGCATCCCGGCCAGGTTTTTGTTCTTGGGGTGAAATGACACCAGTGGCTGGCTGTGGTTGTTGCTGCGACAGGGCTGTCAGCCACAGCTGGGACGTGGGGATACTGCCCTGGGGTCTCACATTTGTCCTCCGCAACGGAGAACCTGGGCTCAGCTCTTCTGCTGTACACCTATACACAGCTCTACACCTGCACTGTCACTTCACTGGTTCGTGGGCTACCGTGGTATCATTTTGTTGCGCTGTAGCTTCCCCTTAGCATCTATTTGATGACTATTTTGCTTTTCCTCTGCCAGCAACGGCACTGAACACTTCACAGCTTGCGCAGTCTCGGGCAGTGGCCCTGTGGTTCAGGCTTGCCTGGCCCCCACCCCAGCCCTGCGGTTCAGGATCGGACCAGGTAGCTGTGCCCAGCAGTGCCATCCATCCATGCCTTCCTCCCTCGGCTCTGTAAATGCTTGGTCACGGTGGGAGGCCGTTTAGCTCGGGGAGATACGCTATCTTTGGTGCAGACCTTGACTACGTGCAGACAGAAGTACTTTCTGCAGGAGGAATTAAATTGGTGCTGGTTATACGATCAGTTTAGGGTTTAATTACATTTTGATTGTCTGTATTTCCTTTGCAAATGGCATTATTCATCGCTTCCTGTCTCAAAGTCCTCGGTATATGGAGCACTTGCATATACACGTTTCACATGGGGTGTTTTATTGTGGTCCTGTTAGGATATAATGCCAGCTGAGAGAAGAGTTGCTCTCAAGGCTTCCAGAGCAGCAAAGGAGACACAGGTGGCCTTGACACAGAGGTGGCCTGGGGTTTAAAATGAGGTGGCTTTTTCAGTTTTGCTGAGGACAGAAAACACGCGCCTGGTTTTATTTTCTTGGTTCTGGTAAGCTGGAAGCAAAAGTGATCCCAAAGGTGTGGCTTCAGCCTGAGCTGTTTGTAGAACCAAATTTCCAAGGCAGATAATAAACCAAGGCAAGAATAGACTGGTAGCTGAGGTAAAAGGGGTGGAACATGTGTGTTTAGCAAGAACCCCCAAGGCCAAGTTGTATTTTTGAGGCATCAAAGCATCTCTCACTCTTCCTGATGCTGAAGATGGGTGTAATATGGAAAGCAATATTATTGGAGAACTGGAACCGCCTCCTTTTTCTAGGGAGGTAAATAAAGTTCCTGTCTTGGGAAGCCACAAGGGAGAAGTCAACAACTTTTAATTTGATGTTTTATCTTGAGCAGGAAGATGCTACCTGCCTACAGCCAAGGTCGGCCTCTCCTGACCCTCTGGCTATGATAGCTTTGGAGTGGGATAGGGAAAATGGTCTGCTACACAGAAATAATTTCTCAGCCTGGAACGTAGTCCCAAAACCGCTGTGGCAAGTCCTTCGCAATGAAAGTCTTTAAATACAAGGCACCTCTGTGGACTGCAGCGATGCCCACATCACCCCACCTGGGACAAGGTGCCAAAAGAGGGATTTTTTGCTTCAGCTGTTCAGCTCACGGACAGTCAGGAGAGCTGAGAAGTGGGGCGAGGCTGTGGGTGAACTGTTTTGTGTGGAAAAAAAGGAGGCAGAGTGATGTGGGACTGGGTCTTGACTTGGAAAGGCGGTAGGATGGGGTTGGCTTCAGCTCATGTAGGTCCTAGCACTTGCACATTTTCCTTGATTTTGAGTCAAAAGACAAGGCACGAAGTGTGTGGCTGTGTTGTCAGCTTGGCCGGAGCCCTGGGGCCAAGCTGGGGCTATACACTATTCTTGCAATTAAAGAGAGGTATAGCCCTGCTCAGGCACCTCAGGGCAGTCTTTCACTCTGTGGTGGTGTTTGCCTTTTTTCCCAGATTGATAAATACCTTTATGCCATGCGGCTCTCTGACGAAACGCTGATAGACATTATGGCTCGCTTCAGGAGAGAGATGAAGAACGGCCTCTCCAGAGATTTTAGCCCAACGGCTGCAGTGAAGATGCTTCCTACATTTGTGAGGTCCATTCCTGATGGTTCAGGTAAGGAGTTAAGTATTTGTTTTCTGTCTTAAACGTGGTGTGCTTCATGGGAAACCTGTTAGAAATACACCAATGCGCTACCAAGAACGAGAGCAATTTGCTTTCTGGCAAGCCCAGGCAACGCTTCAAAGACAGCCTCCCCTCTGTTTGCAGGTCTGTTCCCACAGATGCTGGAGGATTTTGTGATTCCTGTGTCAAACCCACTTTGATGCCAATGCGAGAGCCCTTCCTAGCAATCAGCCCGCTAACAGTCAATACATTTACGCTGAGATTTGTCTGCCAGCAGTCAATACTTAACATAGGAAGATTTTTCATTTAGGTAATTCATACTCATGTCATCTAGAGTCTTAACAAATACAGTGGCTTTTAGCCGTTTGCTGTTTGACTCAACATCTCTTCTACCTTTTTTTTTTTCCCCCCAGTGGAAGTGTGGACCTTTATATGCTGAATTTGAGTTTCCTGGCATTCGTTTTTCTTTTTGTAGCTACCTCTTGCAGGCTGTCGTAGGGCAAACTCGCAGAACTCAAGGAGGCTGCAGTGTATGGCTCGAAAGCTGCTGCTCTGGTGTACTGAGCTTTTTCTGTCCAGATGTAGGACTCGGTTTTTGCATGCTCACTGTACCTGATAAAAGTGGCACAAAGAGCTGTCAGAAACCAAAAAGATGTTGTGTTGGTATTTGAGACCAAGATTGCCCAATATTACTTATTTTAGTGTTTATAAAAACCATAAATACTATATATAGAGTGTATAAATATATTTATAAACAGTAGATAATAGTGTTTATTATTTAGCGGTAACACTGGATTTCCTTCTCATGTAGCATGAGTTGGTTAACTGTAGTTTGGTGCCTACCACAAATTATGTCCCTGTGTGCAGAAATTGCACAGTTGCAAGAACTGCATGACACGGTTACCTGTTTTGAGGCTTTTTTTGAGCTAAAATCAGGAATTTATTGGGTGAAAGAACATGAAGCCTGGTGCTTTGTGTTACGTCGTGCTGTCTGGCAGGTGGAAGTCTTTGACAGTTCTGCTTTGCTGTTGCTTTATGCCACCTTAAGCTTTTTAGTTGAAGCACGATTCTCTGTCTAAAAGAAACCAAAGGGAGAACAAACTTGAATCCTGTGTTTCCCTTAATTTAGCACTACTGGCTGTTATGTTGAAATGTTGTGTTGAAATTTGCAGCCTGTTGAGACAGCCAGAAGCTGCCGCACAGAGCTGGGTCACGGGCAGAGGTTGCTCTAAGGGTTTGCAGGTGAGGTGACTTGAGGGCTTTTGCACGGAATTCCAGCATTTTTACCGACTCTGAAATCCTTATTTTTTCCTTCATGTGTTGTTTGAGTTCAGTTGAGTACAGACCTGTCCCCAGTACCCTGCTCCATCAGGCACTGCAGGTTAGCAAGTCTGAGCTGCTTGCAGTGAGTCAAATATTTTTGCAAATTTTTCCATGGCACAAACTGGAGCGACTTTAAGATGCAGTATGGCACAGGGAAAAGGGGATCTGCGCCCGGCCAGGAGAGGTGGGAGAGATTGCTGGATGCTGCTGGGACCGAGCATGAGCCAGAGCACTGGATAGCCCTGGTCCGAGCGTATGCATATCTGTATGTCAAGGCATTAATTTCAGATCACATATTATACACCTACTTAAAAAAGCAACCTTGTGTGTTGTGCACGGGGTGCTCAGTTCTTGATCCTGTGCCCATTTGGCTCCTGCCCGCCTCTCCAGGACAGGCACACTGTAGGCAGTGTATTTGCAGCATGGATTAGAGCAAGGCAGTGCTTTGCCCCAGTCAATTTCTGTATAACATGATAATAATCTGTATATGCATGTTGCGAGTGTCTCTTTGGATAGCTGTTAGAAATGCAGGCAAAACCATTCCATTATTTGCCTAGAGGAGGCATGTTCTGACCCCAGGTATGAGCAATATTTGCTGTGGGTGGGTGTCATGGCATTTCTTTCCCTGACTCGCCTCCGTGTGCCCACCACGTCTGGCTCAGCTGTTGCGCAGATGCGGAGCCCCCTTCCCTCTTCCTCTGAAAGGCTCTGGGGGGGCCCTCGCCGATGTGTCTGTGTTGCTGTGCCCGAAGTGTGGGTTCGGCTGCCGGCCGACAGCAATTTCTGCCTTCAGCTGTCCCTCCGTAAAAGCCAGAGGCTGAAAGCCTGCCCTTTTCTCTGGCCTGTCTCTAATTACTGCCTTGTAAGCTCTTTCCTCTGAGTCTGATTATTATTATGAGAGCTGACTATTCAGAAAAATACTGTTGTTTAGTTTTAGATCTGTGCTTGTGTACTTTATTAACAAGGAGCTTTTGAGTAATAATTTTGGAGACTCTGGAGGCGTTGGTGTTAGCAGGGTTTTTTTCCTTCATTCAGAGTTGCTTAATTTACAAAAGCCACGAGGTTTTTTTTATGCAGAGTGCCCAGAACGGTATCTCAAGCTAATTCAAAATGCTTTCAAAGGATCTTCCTAAATTAATTTACAGCAGGTTTGAATGCATCTTAGTGTTACAAAGCATAGATTAAATGCTGCTACTTGGGTTTAATTCCTGAAGTACACTGAAAGAAAACTGCTACTTCGCATACAGAAAGCTTTACTCTAGCTCAGAGTTCTTTTTTCTTTTTAACTGAAAAGGATAATTCTCAATAAATTTTACCTTGTGATGAGCTTGATGGTGCTGGAAATCAAACACGCTAATCTGTTAATTTACTGCCAGGGAAGGTATTTCTGAAGTGCACTATTTGTTTGAGGTATGTACCGAGGTGCGTTTAGGCTTGGAAAAGGGCCATCTGGTCCAGTGTTGATTTTTCTGTTATTTATTGGAGTTAATGGCTTGCCTTCGACAAGTGATACTCATATGATGAAGCTTATTCGGGTACTTGGGTCAACGAGGCACTTGTGGTAAACGTTTTGCTTCCGGTCTTGTTGCGCTGAAGGGGGCTGTGAGTTACGCTGAATCTGTTACGCTGAACCCAATAAAGGGAACTGCATCTACGATTTGGATATGTTCACGTTTTAAATGACAGTCATACTGCAGCAAAGCGATGTTTAAAGCCACGCTGTTCAGAAACAGGTAGGGAAGCGGTGCAAGATCTGTATTTTGGCAAACTCTTGAGTTTGCCCATGTCTTAAGCAGCAAGAGGGAAAACTTGCAATGCAATGCAGTAAAATCAGGAGGAATGTTAGGAGTTATGGGCTCCCACTGTCATTTTGCTATGTTTTTCTGTACAGAGCTTATTGTTCTTTGTGGTTTCTCACATGGCAGTGTTTTGGTTGCTGTATTACACTGCAACCTTGGAAAACCATAAGAGCTTTTGCAGTGCCTTTGCCTCTTTTAGGCTGTTCCTGCTAGAGGTCCTGTCCCGAGGGACGCCTCATCCAGCTCCTCAGCTTTGCTGAGCGGGAGGGGGCTCCTGGAGGTGCATGGGGCGATGAGGAGGGCAGCTCACTAAGCCAGACTTTAGGAGTTTTGATCCGAGATTGGGCAGGGTAATCTCAGAGGCAAGTCTGGGTCTGGAAATCCTCGTGGGTAAATTGCATAGCTGATATTTTGGTGACAGCGTGGGGTCAGAAGGCTCTGAGAGCTGAGTCGAAGTTTGAGGTGACACATCAAAAGGTACTGGTCTTCCCAGCTGCTAGAGGTCTTTCCACGGGTAGAAATGGAAAAACGGTGATGTTGGGAATGGCCTCCCCAAAGTCATAGTTTAAAGTTGGAAGGATGAATGAAAGAGGCCAAAGAGTGCTGCAGGATGGGACTGGCGCTACGCATCGGTGGTGCAGGATGTGGGACAGGCAGCTCATCCCACCCGTGGCATGGGGGGCTTCTGACACCGCAGAAAGGTACAAACCGATGGGGAAACCAGGACGAGAAAGCGCCGTGCGCCTCTGCTTCACCGCCTTCCACGCAGCCTTGGTGAGCCGGGGAAGCCATGCGCAGACACGAATGCTTGCAAAGAGCCTCGGTGATTTAACTGCAGCCTGGACATGCACTCCTGTGTGATAAGTTGTACACACTGCTTCCCTAAACATTACCTTTTCGCAGACTTTAGCAATGGCTGTCTTTGTTTGCTTCCTCTTTGATAAGGTGAGATAGCACAAGTGGTTCAGTCAAATATATTTGCCTTGCTCTCCAGGGGGTGCTGAAAGTGTCATTCCTCAGATAGCCAGACCACGCGTCTCTGTTGCTTGAATTACACCCTAAAGTCTGTGGTGTTGGGGGAGTAGCGGATTTGGCTTCAGACCTTTGAAATCCAAATCCCTCTCCACCACAGAGGGAGATGGAGGTATCCTAACTCTTTCCCTGGCTCCTGGGAAGTTATTTAGGAGCTTTCTACAAGGGGTCGCAACTTCTGAATAACTGCTGCAGCAGTGCAGGGCTGCCCTGTGATTTTTCAGACTGTCGTTTCTCTGACTTCTATTATCTGACTGCAGTTTGCAGTGAATCTCAACTTCTGGGGGTGAAATAAGCGGTTCCTGCTTTAACTACATCTGTGTGTAATTTCTTGATTTTAGAGTAGTGCACAATCCAGCCACCATTCGCTGTTATTTGCCAAAATGGGACAGGTTTATTTACAGCGAATGACTGCTCATCAGTGGTCTGGCATCCCTTCATTTTACTGTCTCTGTTTTCAACATCTTTTTGGCTTTTTCCTGAGATCTTTGCTCTGCCAGCTTCATCATGAGATCTGGCTACAGACTGTCCACTGTTAGTCCATTCTTTTTGGATAAACCCTTGTTGCAGTTGCCTGTGTATCAATGGTGGTTGGTGTTGCCATTGCACCAACTTCATGTTAAATTGTAGGGAATTGGGTTGATGCTTCATGTGGACACCCTGCAGCTAGAACTTCCTTGCTGTAGATGCTGGACATTTGTCTATGCGTTATACTTAACAGAGCTTCATGTTTCTGAGATTTGTGTTGCATACAATTTTTAATCACTTGTGTCTTGTTTTCCACATAGAGAAAGGAGATTTCATTGCACTGGATCTTGGCGGTTCTTATTTCCGAATTCTGCGGGTGAAGGTATCACATGAAAAAAAGCAGACAGTACAAATGGAAAGCGAAATTTATAATACGCCTGAAGATATCATGCACGGCAGCGGAACACGGGTAAGCACCTCTTCTTTAGGATATCTCTCTAAAGAGCAGATGCTTTCACACTGCCATTTTAGAAAAAAAACCACAAGAATGACCTTAGCATCTTAACAGTTGCACCTACAGCGTGCACAGACTCAACTACAGCTCTTGGTCGATACTGAAAATAAATAAGCAGTAGCTAGTGTAATAGAGCATGCATGGGTGCTGCAAATCTGCTGTCATTGTGTGGGAGACTTTTGGCTAAGTTAGGGCAAAAATGGCCTAGAAATAAAAATTCTGACTTCTGTAGTAAAGTTACTTTCCACAGGTAGGAATGGACAGCAGGAAACCAACTTGGTCTTTGTAAGCAGCGAGCATGACCAACCCTGCAACTGTAATGTTAGATGAGGGATAGAAATACCCATGACAGCCGCATATCTGACCTGGCAGTCTGAGCAACTGAGCGTTCATGAAAAGTACAAGTACATTAGAAAAATTACAGGAAGCTGATAGAATGTTTTGGCACAACTTCAACTTAATTTTTGCTGAATAAATGAGAGGGGTTTTTTTAGTCTCTCATGTTCCAAGAGTAGAAAATGTTTGGATCCACTTACTTGGATTTGAAATTGGGTTCTTTGGAAGAATTTATTTTCTTTTTATGATCAGAAAGTGGATTACAATGAATATTTTACTGACAGATTTGTCTCCATGTCAGTGTAAGACAAAACAGGTGATTTTCATTGTTGGGAACAGCAAGGTTTTTTACACTTTTTACTAGAATTGGGTGCTATTTAGGAGTATTAGACCTGCAGGAAACTTACAGCTTGTTTCAGAAGAATAAACAAAAGAGGAAAAAAAGAAAAATTATGCGAACAGCATTTCTGCTCTTAATATATTTTCTGTAGTCAACTTAATATCCATAACGTATGTATCTAGTAACTGCTGCTGCATTCTTATGAGTGGAAGAGGGCAATCATGGCTTGTGAGTAGTACTGGTATAAGCATTGCTGTGACTAGGGCAATAAAATACCTTCCTTGTAAAGACTTTTCCTAACCTTATTACTTTGTTACCTGGCCAAAAGGTCACGCAGGGGCCTTCCCATGGAATGGTTTTGGAGGGAAGCTGAGCTGCCTGGTTTTGGTGGAGGCAGGGAAGTCGGGTGGGCTGCCCGGAGGCAGGTTTGGAGCGCAGGGTTGCTTGTCTATTGAGGGGTGTTGGGAGTCGAGGGGTGTTGGGAGCTGGAGACCTGACAAGCAGCAGGGCTGCCTGCACACCCAGAGGGCAAGTGTCTGCCCTGGGCAGGCAAGGCAGGCTGACTTAGGGTGAGACTTGACGGAGACACAATAATGGTGGTAAGGAGAAGCCAGGAAAGGAGACATCAGGTCTGCATTTTTTCTAGGGCTTTGTGGTGTTTGCGTTTTAATTTTTAAATATCCAAAGGCCATTTGGCTGTCGGGAACCAGCAGCGTGGAGCTCAGACTGATAGGCTTTGTCATGGCTTTTAAACTGAAAGAGAGGCGAGCAAGGCTTCCACTGACCCTGGGGGGACAGTCGCTCCCAGTATTTAAGTACCAGGAACAGAAGAGGAGAACTGCAAGCATCATCAGAATTGCATCCGAGTTCGAAGTTGTCCCATGACAACATCCAACCACGACTAAAACGCTTGCTGTGAGACCTCACAGGGAGGCATGGCGGATGCCCGGGAGGCGCACAGGCAGGTGATGATTTGGTGCTTATGACTGATGCGTACGGTTGAGGTTCTCTGAAATCCCTGAGCCAAATTAGTGGAATACTTGGACTGAACTGCCCGTGCAGGGTAGGCTACTAATGTTTTTCAGCAAGCTGTGTCATTAACTTCAGTGAGTTGTACTCTTAAAGCCTAATACATAATCAGCTTATTGAAGGGATTGCAATTTATGGCTTCATGCCTCACTAGTACGGTTCGTTTTGATGTTTTCTACTTCATTGAATTCGAACTTCTGGTTTTGCCCATCTGTCAGGCATGGGCTGACAGCTTTGCCAGTCAGAGACAGTTCCCTGTCTAAGTCAAGGGCAAAACTCCCATTGACTTCAGTGGTGTAATAGCAGGTCTAAAATTTGTAAGAAGCCTGTCTTCCTTGTCAGCTTTGCGAATGGGAGCATGCCTGAAGCTTGATTTTGGCATTGCTTTTTGTGTTCTGCCGCTGCAGGAGGCAGGTTATGGATTTGTGGCTGTTCTCCCGATCTGAAGCTACGTTTCCTTGCTCCTTAAATCTTCCCTATTCAGGGGCTTGAGCTTGAGCTCAGATCTTCAGTTGCTTGCCAAAGTGTGCTGGCTGCCAGCCAAATGCATCCTTGTGGAGACTTCTTGGAGCCCAACCTGAGCAGGCGACTTCATGGCCAGAGGAAGTAATGAAGCCTGATATCATTTTGCTCTTTCTCATGGTTGTATGGCTTCAGGTCTATAAAGGTGTAAAATCTGACTGGTCCTTTCATCTTGGCTGTGACATTTGCTCTGTCCATCTCTTTGACATTTGATAAAATATTGGGTTGACACTGTTCCCTATTGCATACCTGTGGGTGGACAGGAATTTGGATTTTTCCTCAATCTGCCTGCCCTATTTTAATGAAATCCACAGGAACTTTGTAACGTTGCCTCTACTGTCCTGTCAGAGTTATTTGGCATTTGTAAGGTTTGGATGTTGATATGGGCATGGGCACATACAGATGCGTGCTTGAGTCTCCTTAGGAAAAATCTTATGACCGTCAATGGTAGCAAAATTAATAAATGCCTCTCTCTTTCTTTTCTCCTTTTGAGCAGTCCCTTCCCTCTGTGCTTTATTAAAAACAGTAGCACAGCCAGACCGTGTATTACTGACTAGACACTGCTACTGTAGTGTCAAGAATGTGGCTAATAGTTAACCACATTTGCCCATGCAGGCTGCGGCACGGGTTACACTTGCGCGCCCAGCTGCCAGCCCAGAGCTCTAATGACTCACGCTGCATTGCTTGCAGCAAGCGTGCGCGCTAACTCATGGAGGCGAGCTTCGGCAGGTTGTGCCGGGACGGCACAGGCAAACACCGGCCAGTGCACGGACTTTCTGGAGTGCATTGGGAATGCCCAGGGATCTTTTGCAGTTGGACTTACAAAGCAGGTCCTGTCTCTTCTCTAGGCAGTCATGGTTCATTGCATGAGAGGGATTTTTGTAGCAACATCCACAGTCAATATTTCTGCATCCTGCTGTCTGAATTCCTGAGGGGTTTGAGCGTGGCCCCTGGTAATCCTGGGAGCAGCTGAAAGTTTAGTAGGATTGAGTATTTAGTGAGATACTTTTAGATGGAAAGCATAATAAAAACATACATGCCTGTTATTTCTGTGTTTCTCCTGGAGAAGTTGCCATATTTTATTACTTAACTGTAGTTCTTTTCATAACTCCTTTTCCTCTCTCCCTCGCCTGGACAGCTGAAAATAGTCTTACAGAAGTGCAGCAGTGTATGCTGCTTTCCCATGCCGTTTCACTGCGTGTGCTCAATGAAATCTCCTTGGTTTGCCCAGGACAATGAATGGCAACATTTTCCCTGGGAAACTTACTGTACTTCTGCTTAATCAAATCTGACCTCATTTTAGGAAGGGGCTTAAGGTGCTCTATTAAATTGTAACATTACACACATCACTTCTTGACCTGCTTTGAACGGCAGAATATTCCTCTTCATTTTTTTGTAATTGCTGCAGCCTGTCTGTAGTGCTTTCCCATCTCTCCGAGACTCTGTAAATTGTTCTTAATAAAGCTGCGCAGGCTAATTGCAACCAACAGATATCTTTTTGTACTCCCTCCCAATTATCCCCAATCTTCCGGGCAGTTTTCCTGGCCTCGTCCCACCAGTGCTGTGGACAGGGTTGGGTTTTTTTTGCAGGGAGTTACAACGTGAAGCACAGTTATCTTCTGGGGCAGGCGGTGACTTGTAAATAGTTTGACATCCATTTGTGGTATGGGTCAGTTCAAGGCATGTCTAGCCTTTTGGTACTGGTAGATACAAATGTGGATTTTTGTTGCTTCAATTGCTAGGGCTTGGTTTCAGCTTTGAGTGTTGCGATTTAATGGTTGGACTTGATGATCTCAAAGGTCTTTTCCAACCTAAACGATTCTATGATTCTATGATCTACCTGAGGGGCTTTCCAAATAGCTCGGTGGGAGAGACATCCCTCGCCTTCGTGCCCACACACTCCCTGGCATGCCTGGCTCCTGGTGTGGCTGGCGGGGACACAGTGCTGTTGTCACAGGGTGCCATCGAGGGGCCATCGAGGTGTCTGGGTAGGGATTGGTACCCGCGAGCCTGGTGCAGGCTGCCTGCATAGTTCAGCATTTTAAAATATGTAGAAAATGTTCCCATTTCGGGTTGTTTCTCAGAGCATGTAAAATATTTAGACGAATCCCCTGGGTTTCCTTTTTGTTTGTTTGTTGTGTGCTTTAGGAACAGGTTTGAGAGATGATGGTGGTTGGGTGGTTCTTGCAAAGTGCTGGCTTCTCTGGTCTCAGCAGTGCTTGAGAGAAGCAGATGTTATCTTCTCTGCATCACTGTGAAAGTGCTCAACCTCCTGTGGGGCTGGATCCCAAATGTTCTTTTGAGTTGCTCCTTCCTGTTATTGAAAAGTTAAAAGAACATTTTTGTTCCCATCAAATGTTAAATAGAAGGGTTATGGCAGGCTTGAGAGCCACGTGCCGCTTGTTTCGGGAAAAGCGTTTTTATATGGGTGTAG
Source organism: Nipponia nippon (assembly GCF_047370975.1). Classification (NCBI taxonomy): domain Eukaryota; kingdom Metazoa; phylum Chordata; class Aves; order Pelecaniformes; family Threskiornithidae; genus Nipponia; species Nipponia nippon. Next base: position 90,236,192 of record NW_028262347.1, on the reverse strand, counting down.
AAGGACAATGTATTTCATAATTTATTAATTATTAAGGTGTTAATATACACTGCCTGAGAGTATTTTCATAGCTGTGTCATTTATATATATTTAAAAATTTGGAGCAGATATTTTCCCCTTTCCCCTCACCCAGTACAGTTTTCATATGCAGTTTGAAATATTTTCTCCCTGAAACTGTATCTCTAATCATAGTGGTTTTATACTTTTCATTTTCTTACAGCTTTTTGATCATGTTGCTGAATGCCTGGGAGACTTTATGGAGAAACAGCAAATCAAAGACAAGAAATTACCAGTCGGGTTTACGTTTTCTTTCCCGTGTCGACAATCCAAGCTAGATGAGGTAAGAAGATTTCACAATTTTCTTAATATGCAGAAGAGCTACCCTGTTATTAAAACACTGCTATGAAAGCAGTATCCCAGACAGGTCTCATTTTTGGGATAAATGGGTATTATATTTCACTGTCAGACTTCATGTTTGTGTTTATGTTTCTGTCTGAAAGAGCTGGTTAACAGATGAGGAAGAGGCATCTGATGTTTTGTACTGCCTCTGGGTGAGCTCCTCAATATTATGGTTTACCGTGTAAACATGGCAGCAGTTTTGCTGCTTCCTCTGCAGCCTTTTTCACCTCTCCGTGGGGTGTAACTGGGAAGGGCCCAGTCCAGCAGCGTTGGCTCAGATTTTGCTGAACTTCACGAGTGCACCCACCGATCCGGATCAGGGTCTCCCTCCTGAGCAGCAGTGCTGAGCCATGCCACTGGCTGGATGCTCAGTGCTGAAGGCAATTGGGCAAGGCCACCTGGAAGCAACGTGCTTTAAAAAGGGATGGAAATAACCAGCGTTGTATGAAGTGACTGATGTAGATTCCCATGACAGGGATGCTACTATATTTTCCTTTCTTTCCTCATTATATCACAAATGACTCAGCAGCCTCCTCATACAGGATTGCTATGGCAACGGTGTAGCAAATTAATGCAGGGAAGTTAAATCCGCGCAAAACGCAGAGGTTGCACTGTTAAAGCACGACCTGCTTTTCTAGCTTGTAGGTCTCTAGGTTAGCCTGGTGCAACAGCTCCCCAGATGCTAGTGCTGAGGAAGGCCAGGTGAGGCATGATTTTTATTACATTTCATACTTATTAAGTGATGCTGAGAGCTGAAACCAAGGGTGCTTACTGACTCAGGGTCTGAATGTAATTAAGAACAGAAACCTGCCTTTTCCTGCATTAGTTCAGAAGAGATGGGTTGATTTTGGTGCAGCTCTCCAATCTGGCTGCGGTGCATGGTCAGGCTCAGGCTACTGACCTCAGCAGAGTCATGCTGGGGATGTGGTTGTGAAGTTGGGTTGCCCTTGAGAAAATTTGTTTAGCTGCATAATGAAATTGTTTGCAGGCTGGTTTGCTCAAGCTAACTGGGATGAAATCATCTTCTCCCAAGTAACAAGCAATAGGACAAGAGGAAATGGCCTCAAGTTGCGCCAGGGAAGGTTTAGATTGGATATTAGGAAAAATTTCTTCGCTGAAAGGGTTGTCAAGCACTGGAACAGGCTGCCCAGGGAAGTGGTTGAGTCCCCATCCCTGGAGGTACTGAAGAGACGGGTAGAAGTGGTGCTTAGGGACATGGTTTAGTGGTGCACTTGACAGTGCTAGGTTAACGCTTGGACTCGATGATCTTAAAGGTCTTTTCCAACCTAAACGATTCTATGATTCTATGCTTATGTGGGGCAGGGGCAGGCAAGTAGCATGTGGGATGGGTTGGGGATACCTGTAGAGACTTGGAGATGAGCAGTGGCAGAGCGGAGGAGGATAGTAAGAGACAAGGGAGGGTGTCTCTTAATAATAATAAAAAAAAAACGAACAAAAAACAACAACACCCCTCCCCCCCAAAAAAAACCCCAAACAACTCTATTTGTGAGAGGTTTTGTGATATTTTGGGCATTTGAAAAATACGCTTTTATAGATTTTGTGGGCCAGATTTGTTCCTGGATTGCTGCTTCTGTGAGGCTGTGCTTGGATGGGTGCTGGTTTCTTGTGCATGGTGAGCAGATAGGAGGCAGGGTGGTCCCTGGTTTCTCCAAGGGTGACAAGGTGGCACTACATGGTTGGGTCCCACTCAGCCCTGCTGCACTCCAAGGGCTCCTCTCTGCTGCCAAGGCCTTGCTGGCAAAGCAAAAAATCCTTGCAGCCGGCGGCTGGTCACACTGAGAGGACCTGCTCTTTGCCAAGTGCGGTTTGACCAGTTTCCTGAATGATAAAAGTTACGTGGAACAAGGGGCCCTTTTGCCTGTTAAAGCTATGCCTGCAGAGTGGGCTTTGCCCATGGTTTCTCTGTGCAGCAGCACGGGGGTTTGCTGGGTTTCTACAATGATGCTAATGAGGGCAGCACAGTGGCAAAACTTAGGCAAACTGGGTTTGTGGTTTAGTGGTAGGAGAGCACCTCCTGATCTGGAAAGAGCTGCCCTGACCCCTCTGTCCCCTGTAGCTATCCCAGTTGCGAGGGCGAATGTGCACAAGACACATGGCTGACTTTTAAGCTGAGATATGGGCAAATGTACACCCAGGCAATGGCTGCTTGTGCCTATAGGCTTCAGCTTTTCTGGTTTCTAGCTTCTTGGACCCCTGTTGTGATAGATGTGAATATTGTGGTGGGTAGGAAAAGCTGAGCTGATTGGAGTTGTCTTTCCTGTTGACTGCTGTCAATGCTCTTTTCTTTCTTTTATTATTATTTACTTATATACTGAAAGCTCTGAATCAGCTCAGTATTGTCTAAATAGCAGAAAATCAGATGTAGTCATTACCTTGGAGGATTTGCAGGCTCTTTATGACAGTTTGCAGACAAGGAATTCAATACCAGGATTTCCTTTTGATCCATGCCGTAAGTTGGGTACATATATTGCTACATTTCCAGCATTTCCATTTGCCCTCAACCTATTTCCATTTGCCTCAACCTGTAAACACGATACCACAGTGAAACAAGCCCAGACAGCTGGTACTCCAGGCAGCAAACATGCAGCAGTCTGATCCCTGCTGCAGCTGAGTCCTGGACGTACAAACATCACATCCCTTCTCTTTAGTCAGTCCCGCATAGTCAGCTTTTTCTGAAAGCAGTCAATTTCCATGGCCCAAAAGGATTAAATGGTTTTCCAAGAAACACTGTCGAGGAGTAACAGGGAGAAGAGTGGGCTGAAAACACAAAATGCAAACAAACCATTTTCTAGCAATGGAGGGGAAAACAATTTCCCATCTTTCAGTTTACTGTAATGAGAATCGAAGACCGCCAGTTGTCTCAGGTTGGGTTGTTAGGTCATATAAGAAAAGAGACCTGAAGATACATTTGAAGTATAAAATCTTGTTTTTAAGGAAAAAAAAAAATCAATTTGTGTCTTATGGTGCCATCCTGTTGAATGTTGCTCTCTTGTTTTATCAGGGTATTCTGATAACCTGGACAAAGCGCTTCAAAGCAAGCGGAGTGGAGGGAGCAGATGTTGTGAGGCTGCTTAACAAGGCCATCAAGAAACGTGGGGTAAATTGTACTTCATTCTTCTTTTAACTCTGCATCACAGCAAACTGGCGTTTCTTTGCCAGGGACCGTTCTTCATGTCACTGACTTGAGGGTGTAATACGAGTGAAGGTGCAGCTATGCTTTTTTACGTGAAGATGTGTGGTTTTGCTGTTTGCTGGGAAAATGGGGCGGCGTCAGAGTTGCTATGTGGAAGCTGTGATTTTCCTCATAGCACAAAACTGAGTTACTACGTTGTGGTTTGTCACTGGCAACCTTCAGCAATTTTATCACTCTCCAAAAACTGAGAAAGTGCTGTGTGTCAGTGCTGCAGCTTTTCAGTGATACCGAGACGTCCCATTCCTGAGAAACTGTGTCTCGTGGTCTGGGCTCAGCTGAGTTGTGCAACTGCCTTGCTTGGGAGCAGGAGAGAAGCAGAGTAGAAGAGAAGGGGGATTTCAGGCTCAGTGGGCTGTGTTGCTCCCTGCAGTTTCTCACTGCTGATTTTATAGAGGGTGAAGGTGACCAGGTTGCTGATTTAAACAAATAAAAAGGCACTGAGCGTGAGATGGAATGAATTTGGGTTCACGTAATGCTTGTAGCCAGGTGATATGTTGATTACACAGTATCCAAATTCATCAGAAACTGGGCAGTATTTGCTCTATTTGGGCAGTTGTAGACTCTTAAGCAAACCTGAGTTTTACTGTCACCGAACAACGTTACTATAGCCAGTTACTATCATCAGACTTGGTATCAGGTAGAATAACACACTGAAGAAGCTGGAAAGGAATGAGTGAATTTGGGTAGCTTATTTAATTGCATTATTTGCTTATATTTTTGTATTAAAGTCTTCACTTGAAATAAAACTCCTAGATGTTTTAAATGAATTCTATGAGAAATATGAAACTTGGGAATATTTTCTAGATTGACTCCTCAAGCAACTGCATCAAATTACTCCATGATATTTAACTGCAGAGTTCCTCCCTCCCTCATGTACAGCCCTTTTCTTTCCTGCCTAAGGGTGCTTATGTGAGAGCAGGTCTTTGCTATCTAGAATTACACTACTGCTGTTTTATTGTTTGCCTGGTGCATTAGTCTGCTCTCATTGTCTTCTTGGGTACGTGGGATAGGGAACTGGCAGACAGAACAGGTGATATTTAAAAAGATGAGCTGTGGTATCCAGACAAATTGTTTGTCTCCTGTTCCTTGTGAAATTAGTTGATATAAGCAAACCGGTGATAAACACAAGCAATGTTTTCCAGAGAAGCAATATGGTCCAAGTAACGTTTTGTTCCTCCATCAGGACTATGATGCAGATATCATGGCTGTTGTGAATGACACCGTCGGGACTATGATGACCTGTGGTTTTGATGACCAGCGTTGCGAAGTTGGCTTGATCATTGGTAACGCACATTGCTGCTGCAGCATGCATGTGGCTTTTTTCCCTTTGCCTGGCCTGTTTGGTTAGCACCTTCTGATGTCCTTTCCCTAAAGGCACTGGCACCAACGCCTGTTACATGGAGGAGATGCGGCACATTGACCTGGTGGAAGGGGACGAGGGAAGGATGTGCATTAACACAGAGTGGGGGGCCTTTGGAGATGATGGCTCACTAGAAGACATCAGGACTGAGTTTGATCGAGAGATAGACCGTGGATCCCTTAATCCTGGGAAGCAGCTGTGAGTGAGGCAGTTATTTGTGAACTTTGCTTCTTTTGTTTTCTGCTCCATGCTCCCTTTTCCACGTGTGTTATGAATTCAGCAGTTCAAGAAAGGTCGACTTTGCCCGTGATGAGGCAAACCGCAGGCTGGGCCGGGCGGTGCAGTGGCAGAGCTGGGCTCTGCCTCCCCGTGTTGCCCGTGTATGGGTGGGTGACTGCTGCTGTCCTCTCCTGTAGGTTTGAGAAGATGGTCAGCGGGCTGTACATGGGGGAGCTTGTAAGGCTCATCCTGGTGAAGATGGCCAAGGAGGGGCTGCTCTTTGAGGGGAGAATCACCCCTGAGCTTCTCACCAAAGGGAAGTTTGAGACGAAGCATGTTTCTGCCATAGAAAAGTGAGTACTTATCCCTTTTCACCCTCTGGGTTTCACAGCGATTCTGAATGTTAATTTTCCAGCGTCTCTTTTTGCTTTGTGGGGAGATGTGCTGTGTTGGGGGTGGCTGCCATCCTCCAGCACAGGTGCAGAGCTGGCATGTGGGGACCCCCAGCAGACAGTCTGTGCCCTCCTCCCCAAGATTTCTCCCTTTTTCTGTGTTGGGAGGAACTATGAAAGCCTACCAGTCCATGCAGCTACAGGGTACGCGCTGTGCTACCTCTCACCCTGCTTGCAAAAACTCAGAAGTTGCTGCCCTGCAGCTGAACATGGGAGTGAATTGGCTTAGTGCCTCCTAGCAAATACTTGTGTTGCTCCTTGCTGTATCCACGGGATCGCTGGGCAGAAAGAAAACAAGCGTGACAAGGCAGAGCATTCAGTCTCGTAGGCAGTGCCGGGTGCTACGTGGTGACCTCTGAGCTATGCGCCAGTTGGTTTCTTATGGTGTCATCACCCCTTTGGTCAGTACTTACTGGCTCTCCCCTCTGCGTTTTTAAAATTCACATCACTGGGATAGTTTGTACCGTAGTCATTGGGCCAGCTTTTCTTTTCGAAGTGCTGCTGATCTTGGTGCACATGTATAGAGGTACTGTTGATTGCAAGTGCAATGCCAAGGGAACAGCCAGTAACTTCTACAATGCCTGTTGCCCCCGTCCCGTTTTGCTCCTGTCCCTGCAGACCATTTTATCTGAACAGCTTTCCATTAAATGTGTGTGTTCATTCGTCTTCACTGCAGAGGTCCATGTAATGGACCAATGTAATGTTGAACAACAATGAGAAAAATGCAGTTATGGAGAAATTCAGTTATTAAGAGCAAAATCTGCCCTGAAATCCCACCTCACTCCCTGAAGAGCACTTTGGTTATAAGTAGGGGGCACATCCCTGTGCAGCTTCAAATTTCTAGCTGATGCTAGCAAGACGCAGGCATCCTTAAAAAGATGTATGGAGTGCAGTTAGTAATGACAAGATATACTCCTTGTGTTTTTGTCTGGGTAATGACTGAGCTGGGTGTGGAAAAGTTTTGCCAGAAACTTTGCTCTCAGGCTGGGTGTTAATGTGGGAAAATGCAGCGCAAGAGGCAGAAATTCAGTGAGGCTGTAAAAGTCTGAAAAAAGACCCATTAGGATGAAATCACTTAGGCAACCTTCGCTCAGGGTTTTGTTTTTCACACTGGGCTTGATTTATTGAGACACATGAGCAAGGAAGCGTGGGATTAGGTGTACGCTCAGGCCTGTGCTGAATTGTGGGGCTGGCGCTTCCTGCTCCGGAGCGGAGAAGCTGTTTGAAGTCTAAAGCATCAGTGTGATGAAAAAGCATTTAATTCCTCCAGGTCTGTAAAAGTGCTTGGAAGTTGCTAACTTTCTTGGGGGTGCACTGAAGGAGCTGTCATGGGGTTGCTGCTCTGCTTCAGGTCTGGCGCTATTGGACCAACTGCAGCCTAAGCTACACGCTGTGCTCCTGGGGGACACCTTGGCTCCACGGGACGGGGCTGGTCCCAGTCCCATGCTTCGTGCTTTTGAAGTACAGGAAGCTCACTCGGTACGAGACTTGGTCCAACCATCTGGGACAAGGAAAATGCGGTCTGTGTTGGAGAGGTTATTGTTCGACAGGTTTCCAGTGACATGATGTACTGATGTACCTGTTGCCTTGTGGGAAACGAACTGGAAGGAGGGCAGGCTCTTGGGTACATATGGGAGTAATCCCGCCCATAGGGTGGCTGCTATAGTGCCTGGAATTGCATGGTTTGTAGGTGGCATGTTTGCACCAGGCTTTAATTGAAAGCTGTTTCTATCCATGAATGGATGCATATTTAGAGCATTTTATGTCAAGCCTCATGGAGCTTCCCAGTCCAGATCTCTAAGAAATTTTCTTTCTAACGCCTTTCTCAAACCTCAGGCAGGGACACCCATGGTTGGATGCGCCTCTATCCTGCATTTCATAGCTCCCTCACTAAGAAGTATCCTTTACTGCTCTCTCTTTGTAGGAGCAAAGAAGGTTTGAACAAAGCCAAAGAAATTTTAACCCGCCTGGGGGTGGAGCCATCCCACGAGGACTGCATCGCCGTCCAGCATGTCTGCACCATCGTGTCCTTCCGCTCGGCCAACCTGGTAGCCTCCACGCTGGGTGCCATCCTCAACCAGCTGCGGGATAACAAAGGGGTCGGCCGCCTCCGGACCACCGTGGGGGTCGATGGCTCCCTCTACAAGATGCATCCACAGTGAGTCCCTCTGCTCCTGACGTTAACACTCTTCACCTGCCACGGCCTCTGGTTTGCAAAGGGTTGAGCATATAACCCCAAGATGTCACCCAGGCATGTGGTTTGGGTGTGAGATGAGGCACGGGGGTTTGGTCTGAGATGGGGAACTTAGTGGAGAGATGTCTCTAACTGAAGAAGCAGGGTAAGATTTTAAAACAACAACAAAACCACAAAGAGAAGAATCAAAATAGGATACTGCAGTATCAGTGAAAACTGTGGTGGTCTGGGTGCATACCTTAAGGGATCTCAATAGACATCCTGGAAGGAGAGTTTCTTTGTACAAAATATTACTTTGTGTCCATGGATTGGGCTTTGAGGAGACCTGCATTAATGCTCCTTGATCTCCATTTTCAATTTAAACTCAGTTGTTTTGAAAATGACTGCTGAACTCTACTTTTCCAGACTTTTCTGTTGAAGATATACCTGGAAAATAAGGGGAAAAGATCGTGCTTACATTTCTGTGGCATTTTAAAAACTGGCTTAGTCTTGTTTTTCCCTATCTTGAAAGTTACATTTTTAATCAAACAGCTGATTAGATTTATGTAAAAATGAGAGAGGAAGTTGAGGTCTTTTGCTGTGGGTATACTTGGTCCTGTTAACAGGGTTTGGTGTGAGTCTTAGTGTCAAAAATAATCTAAGTGCCCAAGACCCAGCGCTGCAGATGTTTGGGAGTGGCTGCTGGCCTGTGTGCGCTAGGAGAGCAGCACCTGTGTAAGAGTTTCCAAGCTCAGAAAAAAGAAATGGAAAAAATAAGCAGTGTGCAGGTATGGTTTATGCACACATGGTAAAAGGTTTTTATTTACTAAATAATAACTGGTGATAACAAGTCAGTTTCCAGTCTCGGCTCTAGGATTTAGCTGTGGGTACTGAAGGGGAGCAGAAGCATAGCACAGAGGACATACCTTGACATTGGAGCTGGCTGGGAGGGCTGAGTGGTGTTTATGGGGAAGCTTTGGAAAGGATTAAAATATGTAACGTTTCCTTTTCAGTTTCCCATTATTTTGTTGAAAAAAAGAATTTCCTTAGTTAAAGAAAAACATAAAATTTTGGCAAACAAAAAAATTTCCAAATAGCATTCTTGGAATAGCTTTTCCAGATGGGCAAGTCTAGGATGCGTTAAGATAATGTACATGGGCAATTTTTGTTTCTGAACTATTTCCCCACACCATCTAAAATGGTGAGTTCAGGACAGCTGCCAAACCCAAGAGATCGGAGCAGCATTGGAGCCTGAAGGTTTCTCCCATCTAGGGTCAGGTTCAGGGCATGAGACTCTGATGCTCCGTTCTGCTTTTTGTTGGCTTTTCTTAGGTACTCAGGAGAAGAGAGGCTGTAGGGAAGAACTATGTTTCCCCTGGCAGTTTTCCTACTTGGGAGGCTGTAGCTAGCTCAGGCATGGTGAGGCTTCTCACTCCCCTTGCAGTCAGTCCGTGTTGGCAGCATAGATTTTTGGGAGCTGTGGGGGAGGCAATGCAAACAGCGGGCTTGCAGCCTCTCCTCCCCGCAGGTATGCCCGGCGCTTGCACAAAACCACCCGGCGCTTGGTGCCTGACTCGGAAGTGCGGTTCCTGCTGTCAGAGAGCGGCAGTGGGAAGGGAGCCGCGATGGTGACGGCGGTGGCATACCGGCTGTCGGAACAGCACCGGCTCATTGACGAGACGCTGGCCGAGTTCAAGCTCACCCATGAGCAGCTGCTGCAGGTGAAGAAGAGGATGAGGGCGGAGATGGAAGCGGGGTTGAAGAAGAAGACTCATGAGACTGCCAAAGTGAAAATGCTGCCCACCTTTGTCCGCAGCACGCCAGATGGGACAGGTAGAGGCATGCATTTGCTGGAGCGAGGGCACCAGCTGAGCTGCAGGGTGCCCGAAATGGGCTCCCAGCGATGGGATTTGGTGGAGGGTGAGCAGATCTGGTGCAATGAAAGAGGAGCCTCCTGAGCTGTGCAAAGGAGGAAATCCCAGCCCCAGGTAGGGCAACCTGCACTGCCCTTGTGCTTGTTGCTGGCAGACCGGCCCCGTGTTGTTGCCCCAGGGTGCAAGCAAGCCAGGGCCCAGGGGGAGAAAACCACAGGGGGGCTCATAACCCAAACCCATCTGTACCTTGTCCACACAACCTGGGCAGTTCTTTGCATTTCAGGGTGGCAGGCCAAATTTCTACTTTCTCTCAGGTAACAGTTGTGTGAGTCCTCTTTCCCTTGTTAGTTTAAAACAAAACAAAACCAAAAACCACAAAAAAAAGGGCTGGAATAATCAGAGCAGGATCTAAAATCCTCCTTTGATGAAGATTTTCCCAACTGAGAGTTTTCCAAGGGATTTTATATCGTAGTGCTTTCTGGGGAAAGCACTTCTTAAGATTTTGCTTATGGTTCTTTAAATACACACACATATTCTTTTACAGAGAATGGAGACTTTCTGGCACTTGACCTTGGAGGGACAAACTTTAGAGTTTTGCTGGTGAAAATCCGCAGTGGTAAAAGGAGAACAGTTGAGATGCACAACAAGATCTATGCCATTCCTATAGAGGTGATGCAGGGAACGGGAGAAGAGGTGAGCATTTGTGTTTCTCTCTTGCAACACTGCTACTTTTTAAGTACCTTAAGAGCATGTAACATGTACAACTTCAAATACATGACTTTTCTCTTTAAAGCTGTTTGATCACATTGTTACCTGCATTTCTGACTTCCTGGATTATATGGGGATAAAAGGCGCACGTCTTCCTCTTGGTTTTACGTTTTCCTTCCCTTGCAAGCAGACCAGTCTGGATGCTGTAAGTTCCTTAGTATCTTTTGAATCTGCTTTTGTGCTTATGCTAGGCCTGATTTCTCTGCCTTCGTATCATCTATGTGACACTTACAGGGAGGTTGTACAAGGGGAGGGTTCATGCTCTGACCCTGACCGATACAGCTGCTCCTATAAATAGTCCCTTTAAAGGTAGTAATGCAAATGCTGCTCAACCCATGGCTGTGACAGATAAGAGCATTTAAATTTTCCACGGTGGTGATATCCCTTTTTTAAGGTATCATGTTTTTTCCAATTGTATAAAACTGCTGGACTGTGATACTTCCCGGGTTTTGCAAGCAGTAAGCAAAAGTCCATCCCTGCTGCCAGCTCCTGTTCCCCAGCTGATCTGGTCTCCCCGGATGGAGTGGATGGACCAAGGCGGGCTCAGCTATGTCACCCTGTGGGTGACACTGTAGCCTGCAGCATGTCCCTGTCAAGTGTACCCTTTTTCTCTTCGCTTTAACTTCTTGTTTAATTTCTTCACTGCCACATACTCCCACCAACTCCACCTGTGCAGCTGTTAATAGTTTCCTGTCTCCTTAGCACTTTTTTTGCAGACAGACATATTTTCTGTCACACTTTTTTTTTTTTTTTTGAGGTGGTTGTTTCTGTCACACTTTCTTTGGTTTTTTTTTGAGTTTGTTGCATTGCTCTGGAAATACAGAGACCAAGCATGATCAGTAGTTTTAGATGCAAATTCCACATATATAAAGAGATATTCCTTTTCATAGACACTCTTCTGTATAACCTCACACTAAAGCATTTGAAATGTCAAGTGTACGGAGTAACATTTGAGCCTCAGCGAAAATAAGATGAATATTCATATAAAAGGAAGGAGGAAAGAGGCAGTGATATTAGGAGCAGCATTCAAATGTCCAACTCTAAAATGCTGTAATCTTGCTGATGACAGGAGGCTTGGTTAAGCCAGGGAGACTTTGGAGTGTGACAGAGAGAAGACAGGTTGATCGGCAAAATGTAGCACCCATGTTGGTGAATACTGGAGAATCTCCTCCTTGAGCTGAGGGCTTTTATGAGTCCATGTACTGACTGGCCATAAATATTCATGGCCATTTGCTGGGACCGTGGGGTCAGAGCTGCGGTGTGCGATAACCTGTGGTCTCCTGTGTGAAGCATTGTGATTTTGTGCTTTTATGGGCTGGGGAGGTGAGCGAATGCAGGGAAGTTATCAGGTAGAAATGCTCAGTGATCATCTCTTAGAGGATTGTAGGATTTTGGGGGCAATCTGTAGTGCACCGAGAAACTTGATAACCTATTTTCTTTCTGTTTAGGGTATCCTTCTCAATTGGACAAAAGGCTTCAAAGCTACAGACTGCGAGGGAGAAGATGTGGTATATTTGCTTAGAGAAGGAATTAAAAGGAGAGAGGTGATTTTTTTTCTTTTGGTTTTGTTTCCTTTTTCTCCTCCTACTTCTTCCTTCCCCTCCAGACTTGACAGACCTCATGGGTCAGGCTGGTTCCCTCTCACAGGGTTTGTGTGCCTTGAGGAAACGGGCTGTGCCTCCCATCCTGCCCAGAAGGTGTTTGCCTTGCAGCAGGTCCAGATACAGCAGCCCCCGACGCCGTGGCTGTGCTGGCTCTGATGCTGGCATGTAGCCTGACCGCCACGTAGGATGGTCTAGAGGGTGTGCAGTGGAAATAGGAGAGTTCAGCCACCAAACTGAAATTGCTACTCAAAGTGAGCCACACTGGGGATTTTGTTTCATTGCTTGTTTTTTTTCCCCAGACACTTCTAACTTGCTAAACTTGGCAGAGCTTCCAAGGCTTTCTTCAAACCCCGTGGCAATTTTCACTGCATCCGAGCGTGGAGAGGACAGGAGTTTTCAATGTAGTGATTGCAGGAATCTACCTCAGTGCACCCTAAATGACAGTTTTCCCCCCTCCCAACCCTTGTTCTTGAAAAAGCGTCAAGCAGCTTAGCTGAATCTTTCTAGGAAGGGAAGAAAAATAGCCTGAGGAGAGCATTAATTTTAGCAGTGTTTTATCAGCAAGTAAAAAGAGGATCTTAAAAACCTTTGCTACTGGATTTGCTACTGCACTGCTGTAATACAGAATGGCGATAGCCCTCTATCATGTACCTGTATACAAGATCTGTACTTAAATATATCTAAGCCAAAGAGAACAGCCAGGAATATACTTTCTTCTGAAGACATAGTGTATTGTAGGTAGAGCATGCGGGGAGCCTTAGCTACCTGCTAGTAGATTAAGTGCCTATTTCTGCATGTGTAAAATCAGGCTGGTAGTTTCAGTTGTTTGTTTCCAGCGTGCTTTGACAAAGTTCCCAATGCTGTACTCCTTTCGTGTCCCCTTTGGTGTGAGGGTTTGCCCTAAACCCAGAATTCTCACTGTTTTATTTCTCTCTTCCAAAGGAGTTTGACTTGGATGTGGTGGCCGTGGTGAACGATACAGTGGGCACAATGATGACTTGTGCCTATGAAGACCCAAACTGTGAAATCGGACTCATTGTGGGTATGTATTAGAGCTGCTTTTTATTTGGCACTTTTTTATTAAACAGCACATTGACACATCTATCTGTATTCTCGTGGAGATGTCCCTGTGGTTAACTGTGGTAATTTAAGTTATATATAACATTCAGTAGTTAACTGAAAATATAGCTAGGGTATCCAGGAGTGAAAGATTTTGAGAGTAACAGCTATCCCCTCAGAAGCAAGCTGCTTGAAGGAATTAAGAGCAAAATTCAACAACCAGCTTAGTTCTCCACATGATCAGTTGAGATAAGCACAGACTGTAATGCTGAACAAATCCTGCCTGTTTTAACTGGGAAGGCACTGTGCTGCTTGGGAAGTGAGCAAACATGGGCTCAGGTAGCCTCACCAGCTCCTGGAGCATCTGTTATTTTAGCCCATAAGAGTTTCCCTGCCGGGGTGTTCAGGTAGCCCACAGCTTCCCTTGAGCATGTGGTCTCTCAGGATAAACTTGTAAAGCACAGCCACAATTCCCGAATGGCGTGTGATGTGCACAAAGTGCAGTGACTGACAGCTCCCTTCCCAGCAGTGAGACAGCTGAAATAATTCTACAGGCGACTGTCGGTGCCTTAGCAAATGCCACACTTGGGGTGCCTGTGGCGCAAAGCAGTGTGAATTCCCAAAGCTCTCCAGAGAAATGAATTTTCAGTGGGAGAGAAGGGGATGAGGCACCTGCAAGCTTTAAGAACGCTTTCAGTTGTGAGCTGGCTTGTAGGAAAATAAAACACCACCGATTTCTCCTCCAGACAGTTGGAAAATGTCCAGGATGAGTCAGCACAGTGCAGTGTGGGTAGGAAGCCGTGTCTGCGCAGCTCTGTCAGTGGTGTGTTTCCAGGGACAGAGCTCCCTGCAGGAAGGACAGCGTGTCCTTGGGGTGCTGAGAGCGTCCGCTGAGGACCGTCTGCTGCAGCCCTGCCAGATAAGCTCTCCAGCCAGCGTGTTGGTGTGCAGAGTAGGGGGTCAGAGGTGGCCTGGGTACATCTGGGATAATGAGAGTGAAAGCCCCGGGGCTCTGACAGCTCCTTCTTCTCTGCCTGAATTGCCTTGGCCAGACTGAGGGTGTTTGCTGAGGAGCCCGCATGAGCTGGCAGTCGCCCTGCTCTCCCCAGCGCAGTGAACTTCCCTGCCGTTGCTTGGCAGGGAAAAATATTCTTGCAAGGGCGAGTTCACGTCATGCTGGTGCCCTGTCTCTGCCCAGTGCCACCTCTCCTGCCCAGGAGAGCTGATGCTTTGAGTCTCCACTGCTGAATGCTTTGGAAACTGCCACTGATGAGACCAGGTCTCTGCTTTTCATCTGCTGGCAACAGGAGATTATCTAAAAGCCTGTCAGTCTAACAGCCTGTATTTTATAGGTATCTACATATTCAGGCAGCCCCTACTTAGCTTATTCTGGATGACAAGACCTGGCACTGGGAGGTTGGCTAGTGCTGATGGTTCACAACTGGATTTGGTCTGGTTTGGTCCTGCAAACCTGGGTCTCTGTGCAAGCCCAGACTTCCCCGCCCTGTGCTGTGGCTCAGCTCTCCTGCAGCAGGGGAGTACTGTGGGAGGATCTATTTTTGCTCAGGCTTTATTGATATAGTACCCTAAAAAAATCGCAAAGCAAAACAGACTTGCTGATGTAATTGTTACAGAATCTGTGATGCAGGGTTAAATGAGAGTTCAGCAGGCAGCTTCAAGAAAACTTTTGCCCCAGGTAGCAGCAAAAACTGCCTCTCTTTGCTAATAAAGCTTTACTCCCTAAGGCTCTGTGTACGTGGAGCGGTTTGTAATTGCCACGCTCCTTAGGATCCTCTTTAAGCAGAATCAGATATGGCATCATTTCAACATGAAAGTAACCTTCCTGCTGGAGAAACTATTGAAGCAATTTGAATCAGAAAAAAAACAAGCAAGAAGTAAAAAATACCCTGCAATTAGCTGGTAAAAACCCTGGGGTTTTCTTTGCCTGATGCCTTAGAACTTGCTGAGGTTTTCAGTTCGGCAAATTTTCCCCTGTATTTTGTGGGTCTGTGGTCTTTGTGGAAGGTGGTTCCTAACTTCAAAATCCAGCTGGCTGCTCACTGTGGTTTTGGGTTCAGAAGCACTCGAGGGTTGGTGTGCCAAAAGTGCTGCGCTGCTGCTCCTCCCTGTAGCATGGGACCCTTAGCCCAGCTGGCCTGGGTGAGCCTCTTCTTCTTTGCATCGCCCTGAGCAGTGCACCACAGCACTAATATTCTCCTTCAATTCAGGATTATTGAAGAGTGTTGTTGTTTTTGTTTTTTTTCTGACGTTTCAAATGATGATTTGACTTCATCGTTTAGAAAAAGCACATTCAAGATCCCCCCGAAGGTTTTGTCAGGGCTGTCATGCTTGTTCTAGTGTTGTTTTGTTCCAAACAAAGAGTAATTTCAGTATTTTCTTCTTTCAGGAACTGGCAGCAATGCCTGTTACATGGAAGAGATGAGAAACATAGAGATGGTGGATGGTGAGCAAGGACGGATGTGTGTGAACACGGAGTGGGGAGCGTTTGGGGATAATGGATGCCTGGACGACATCAGGACAATATATGACAAAGCGGTTGATGACTATTCACTAAATGCTGGAAAGCAAAGGTACTGCAGAATAAATGGTGTGCTAAGTATAAGCCAGGCTGCCTTAAATGCTTTTAAGAGAGAATTGGATTTCTCTCAGTTGGAGAAGGGAGAGGTTGAGTCAAAAATGATTGCAGCCCTGCTATCCTGTGGGATCTCCCTCTTCTGTGCTTTTCCTGGTCGGTGCTTTTTTGCAGCTTATTTGCTGCCATGGGACTGCAGCAGGGTTTTTGGCGAGAACTTGAAATTACTAAGAGACCCTTTTTCTCATCCCGTGTTGTACTGAGGGGCTGAAGATGGCTTGTCATTCTTTTGGTCTTGGTCTCAGTTTAATCTCTTTTAGCTGAACTCTCTTTGTAGAGGGCTCTGCCTCTAGAAGTCCTCAGCCTAGACCAGCCAGCATGGTTGGAGCTTGGAGCTGCTCGCTGTAAAGCAGTCAGGAGCTTTCTAGCAGTTGCAGCCAGCTCTTATTTCAGGCAATTTTCTGGATGAAATATGTCATGTTAGAGGACTGGCCTTTCTTGGCCCTGGAGGTTGGATCCCATTGTGGGGGTCCAGCTCTTGTCTGGGCAAGTGCTTCCCTGCCCCATTCAAGAAGGGGCTGACAAGGAGGTGTACCCAGCACCAGTAAAACTGGGCTGCGACTGCTGCATGGCCAGACTAAATTTTTTCATAATTTTTCTGCAGCAATGCTTTGATGCCAGGAGCTTTTAAAAAGATTTTGTGACTAGAGTAAATCTGCCTGAAAACCTGGGGGATGCAGACAAGTTCCCTTGGGAAGCTCTTTAGAAGTTAGGGCTCAAGCAGACCCAGAGAGGCAGATGCTGAGTGAGCCTGATGCAGCGGCAGAGTTGGCATGGAATAGGCAGCCAAAGGCAGTAGCTGAGACTGCCAGGGGGAATAATTTATTCCAGAGAGAGTTAGGCACTCAAGAGGGAGGACGCTTGCTGGGTACAAGCCTGAGAGAGCTCATAGTATTAAATGGACTGCATGGCCTGCTTCCAGCAGGATGGTGCGCTGGGCTCCGCTCAATCCAGGGCAGAAACCCTGCTTTAGAGCTTCAGGAGGTGAAATAAAGGATGCATCACTGAATGCACTTTTCAATAAATGGAAAAGTGTTCAGTTCTCGTTGGTAAGGGCACAGCTCACAGACCCCAAAACGCTCCATTCAGACCAGAATGATGCTGGGGAGGAAGGAGTGCAAAGCAGACTCTGGCCCTTCTCAGCACAGGGCTGCCCTGTACCGGTGCTGAGCATTGCTCGTGGGCTGCTCCTTGTTGTGTGGCGGGAAGAGTTCTGCAGGTGGGAGATATTCCCTCTCTCTAGCCTGGGGGCAGGCCTGCAAGTGGGAAACTTGGGTCCTGTGTGCAAAGTGGGGGGCAAGAGGTGTTCAAGACAGCTTGGTTCCTCCCTGTGGTTTTTGGGCAACTGGTTCCCGACTGGAAACCAGGTGCTTGAATTAACTGAGAAGCATAAACCAACCCTGGACCCCCAGCTTGCTAGTTTACAGGTCAGTGATCCTGTGAACATGCCAGACATACCTTTTCACACCTTTTATCTTTCACAGGGTTTTGCAGCACAGGACTCCCTTAAAAACGCTGCACTCGCAGTGACTGTACCTTGTGGTTTTCCTGTAATTTTGCTGCACGGTGCCACTGAGCTTTTTCTGTTGAAGGTCTCAGCCGTGCTTCAAGAGGGCTCCCAAATGTTGTGCAGTGGAGACAAACTTTCCCTGGGGTCTGCTCAGGGCTGTCACTGAAGGATGCACGGTCAAACTTGGCTTTCATCTGGGCACCATTCTGCTTTCTGGCGAGACGTTTTCATTTCTTCCATCTGGGAGAAATAGCGGCCATCATTAACAACAGCCTGGCTGGGGGATCATCACGGTAGTGAGGAATAGATGAAGTGTTTGTAGATGGACTAACAAGGCTTCCCACTGAGTCTTCATGCCCAGTTTTTCTAGAAAACGGCCATTCTGTGTAAATTGAGTTGCGTATTTCATGTCCCCAATGTGCGCGGGCAGGACACGGGGCTGATAACACAGCTGCAATGCTGCCTTTGCAAATGTGAGCAGCGTCCCTCTGAGCTGTGCCGCTGTCTTTCATTGCAGGTATGAGAAAATGATCAGTGGGATGTACCTGGGGGAAATAGTCCGCAATATTTTGATTGACTTCACCAAGCGGGGGTTCCTGTTCAGAGGCCAGATTTCAGAGACACTGAAGACCAGACATATCTTTGAAACCAAGTTCCTTTCTCAGATTGAGAGGTAAGAGCACTGCATGGGAGGCTGTTTAGGGTGAAATAGTGTGGTAACGCTCATCTGGTGACACTGCTGGAGGGGAGGGACAGCTGGAGAGCATTGCTTGGTTCTCGAGAGATAATAACTGGTTTCAGTAAGACCCTGTGCATGTGCGGAAGGACTCTTTACAATATCATCTGAATTTCTAGCAGTGCTCACTGCTAAATCATGGGAAGGGCTGTCAAGGATTCCCTTACTGTATCATTTTATTTGCTTGCTTGGAAATCAAGACATTTACCTGTGCCCCTTGTGTGTGTCTAGCTATAATTGTTGAACTGAAGGAACACTAGCTGAATGAGCACTTCTTTACTGGATATTTTTGTGTCTTTATTGCTCGGACTCTGTATTTTAAAGTAATCTCAAAGCTTGTTGAGTCTTTATGGGGGGAAAAACCCCAAGTTGGTCATTAAAAATATTTTCCTGAAATGCCCTTTGGTAAGAAAAGAGAAGGGGAGGCAAGGCAGAGCTGGACTCGGAGCCTCGCTTGCTGCCTGCGCCCCTCTCCTGCACTGCAGCATGGTGCTGGGGTGAATGAATTTGCATTCCCCGAGGTCTTTTGCGCTGGCAGGAAAGGCCGCTGCCTGGTGTGGGTGCACAGATGCAGCCATCAGTGCAGTGGGGTTTGTGGCAGTGGCTTGACTGAGGGAAACCTTTAATTTAAGACTGTGCTCTTCTGCTTCTGCAGTGACAGGTTAGCCTTGCTGCAGGTGCGAGCCATCCTCCAGCAGCTGGGGCTCAACAGCACCTGCGACGACAGTATCATTGTCAAGACCGTGTGCGGAGCGGTGTCGAGGCGAGCAGCTCAGTTGTGCGGTGCTGGAATGGCTGCGGTTGTAGATAAAATCAGGGAGAACAGAGGATTAGAGCACCTGGAGATAACGGTTGGTGTGGATGGGACTCTGTACAAACTACACCCACAGTGAGTATTCACCTTCTTAGCATTTGTTTGCCCGCGATCTGTAGTGCATTGCTTGTACATTGTTTCTCTTGACATATCAAACTGGTCTCTCTTACTTGCTAGGATAAGAGCCAGGAAAAAGAATCTTAATCAGGGGTGGTCAGGGCTTTCTAAAGGGCAACGAGAGGATCAAGAAGGACTTGTGAAGGATTCTTGGGGCGGTGGCAAACTGCAGGGATGCAGCTTGCTGGACAAGTTGGAAGCCACACAGCAAGGGAGGGATCTTTTGGCTATGCAAAGGCAATGGCAGAGCAGTGCTAAAATGCCTGGTGCCTCTTTGGAGGATATTTCTGTTCAGCGTGCAGAGGAGATGGGCTGCTGCGGAGCAATGGCAGGCAAGGGCAGGAGTCTAAAAGAGCTGGCAGCAGGAGGAGGAGAGGACTCGTGCCCATCTCTGGTGTGCATGGCGGGAGATGGGTGGGAAGGAGACGACTGTACGTGGTCTCTTCTCTCACCTTTGCTGTGGTACTAGCAATCCAGGTTAACCCCACGCAGACAGAGAGGCAGGGGTGGGATGGAAGTGCTTTTTTCCTTTAACTCCCACTGCTCCCAGTCTTCAAATCCACCCTAGTTTCCAGCATTTTAGTTCTTTCCCGGGTGAAAGGGGGAGTACTGCAAAGGTCTGTGGCAGTGCTATGCTCTGCAGATGCTGCGGGACCTCCCTCACCCACTGCCGTTTTTTCCTTTTGCAGCTTTTCGAGGATCATGCACCAAACAGTCAAAGACCTGGCACCCAACTGCGACGTGACCTTCCTGCTGTCAGAGGACGGCAGCGGGAAAGGGGCAGCACTCATCACAGCGGTGGGATGCAGGCTTCGCGATGCCGAGCAGAACTGAACTCCACAATCCCGGCCCCGATTCTGTCTTGTGAGCACTTTCTCATAAAGCAGCGACTGCATAGTCAGAACTGGTAAAAACCCAGAACTCACTGCTTTATCGGGGAAAAAAAATACAACTAATGACATAAAAAATAGGATACGAGATAGAATGTGTGCTGTTAATAATATCTCCTGTTTCTGGACCCCAATCTGCATGTTTCTTATTCACCTTGTTGGTACCTTCCCCATCTGTAGGTCATGGAAGAATCAGTCTATAATTTCTGCAGCTGTCAAAAATCAGTTGTTGTCCGAGACGAAACTGCCCCCAAGTGATGTGCATTGAGAGCTACCGTTGCATCGTACCAAATGTGTTCTTTGCAGCATCCCTGTTAAGCGCACCGCCAGCACACTGACCACCAGACCTGGGTGTTGATGCTTTAGTGAAGGGGAAGCAACAGTTCCCTCCTGCGTATCTACCTGCTGTTGTTTCGTATAAAGCGATTGTGAAAACATTATGGTGTGTCAGCACTGCGCACGCACGTAACTCTGTAGTGGGACTTGACGATGCGACTTACTTGCTTCCTTGATGCCTGTTTTGTCATGGTAAAGGTAAACGCCCTTGTCCCACAGATCTGGTTCCACTGGTATTTCCCATTGCTTCTGTGAATCGTGTTGTGTTACTGGGCGAAATCTGTCACATTTTGGCAAGAAATCCCTAAAGAGTAAAGCAAAGTGGTTGGTGATTGGGGTAATCCAAATCTCCAAACCTGAGAAATCAGTAGATTTATGGTCCCTACGCAGGCTGTGCTGTATTCTTCTGTTTAAGACTTCTTATTAAAAATATTTTCTATCTCTTCTTGTTAGTCTAGATCAGGGCACTGCAGCTGCCCTTCTACCGAATCTACAGCTAGGCAGTGTCACTCGGATGCGTATACCTCCGTCTCTTGCCTTAAATGGGTATTTGCTTCCACACAAAGCTTTAATCTTTAATACTGTTAAGCAGCCACTCAAAACACAAACACTCAGCTAAAGTTAGTGATCAGAAAGGAATACGAGGGTTTGCTTTTGATCTTGCTTTTGAGGACCTGGGTGCATAAACAAAACAAACCACAAAGCCAAAATCAGACCCAGCTTATTCCAAGGACTAAAGCAACAACAAAGATCATATACACTTGGTGTATCCTGTCCTCTGTCGAGTCAATGCCATTATTATATTTCCATACCAGTTGCATTACTTAAATTGAGATGCCGTTAGGAAGGCAAACATTGAATAACATTTGCAAGTCACGCCACTTTCTGCAAAGAGGGAGACCACACAGTTAGTCCTTAGTTCCCGCTCTTCTACCAAAAATGAATTTGAGATGTCTGCATGGTTTTCCCTGCTGCCTTTTCCTGCAGAAAGTAGATGGAAATTTGCAGGCTACTCCTCTTTGTCCTCGTTCCACTCCCCTAAGATTTGGATTGCCCTACCTATCGATAACATTTCAATATGCATTATGGTGCACTGTGAGTGAATGTTGTAAAGTAACATGTGAGTCACAAAAGTCATTGCAGCTTTAAGTGTGTGTCTACCTGAAAAATTGCATGCCTAACTGGTTTTGCAAAGGTAGAGAGTCTTTTTACTTTGCACACTAGTAACTCCGATACTAGTGTTACGTGATACTTGTGAAAATATTAAACTTTTTTTGATGTGCGTTAACTGGTGTTTAGTGGTTCTTTCTGGAAGAGGTGCTGTTGGCTGGTGGCTTAGTGCTTTGGGAAGAGCTATTGTGTAGGGAGAGCTGCAACCTAATCCCAGTGGTGCCTGCGTTTTGTGTGTGTGTTTTTATTCCCGGGCATTCGGGGTCAGATTCAAACAGGGTGGATTTCACCCAGGTCCCCATGCCTCGTGTTTCCTAGTATAGTTCAGCAGAGCCACGGAGCTGACAACACCCAAATCTTAGGGCGTGTGTAGTTTGTCCGGGTGCATCTCGTGCCCTGTCTCATGCAGGGGGATCTGCAGTGCAGGAAAACCTCAGCCCACTGCATCAAAGCCAGTGTGATTATATTAGGCTTTGCCAGATACACAGTGATGGATACGTTACAGTTGTTGTGTCCCCGCAGAAGTTTGATGCACGTCAGGGCCCGTAACCTTCCTGTGTGCATAGGGTTAATGTTTGCAGAATCACAGTGTCGGTGCTCATACACCGCTGGTTTGCACGTCCTGTGTTGGAGTTGTATACGAAAGCCCCTTTTGCGTACACTAAAGTTGTGCTTCTCCAATAACCCATCTTACGTTACAGCTTGAGTAGACTCTGACACCCTTAATGTGCAGCTATGACCCCAAACAGGAGACAGAAGAAAGTGAGAAAGGTTTTGGGCACAGGGGACACATTGCATTTTAATTGCGTGAAGATTTGTAAATCTCGTGCCTGCCGTCGGCAGTGCTGTAGGGGTGGTATGAGCCGTGCCTGGGGACCTGGGTTCGGAGCTCTTCAGCATCTGAGGGCTAGGCTCAGTGCAGGATAAAGGATGAATGAGAAGTGGAAGTTAAACTTGGTCTCAGGGTGACTGTGAATTTTGGAGATGCTGGCATAGGTCATTTTGTTTATTGGATCCAGCTCATAACAAATAGGGAGTGAGTTTGTGTTTCTAACAGCTCAACTTTTCCTACTGTGGACCATAGGTGATGTACTCGATAAGACGCGGCAGTTCTTTTCCAAAGGGAGAGCTGGTGGGATTTCCGTTTCCAGACTACTACTTACCCCTAGGAAACCGTTCCAAGTGAATCGCAAGCTGTAACTGTCCGAAGAAATGTCTCCAATGTTATCCAAGCAATGACTGAGATGTCTTACTTAAAGCTTCTAGGCTTGGTGAATAAAATCACAGTCCTCTTAATTGTTAAGCTGTAATTACTGCAATATGAACACAAAAATCTTATATTTCCTGGGGAAAAGACCATTTGCATACCACTGTTGTAATGTTATCCGCTTCTTACTCCTCTGGGGGTTCTCTCAGAAGCCTTTTGAATGGGTTTTAAAACAAGCAGACTTTGTTTTGTTTTGTTTTCTTAAGAAAATAGCAGAAGGCAAAATAAAGTGTTTCTGAACTTCTGAACCCCGTTCTGTGCTTTTTGTTCGTTCCTTTGCCATAAAAATGAGAATCTTCAAATGTTTTTTTTACTGACTGCAGGGACTCCACTGCTGCTTAGAGCATGACTAACTGTGCAGAGGAGGGATTTATTGCTGACCTGGAGGTGTTCTACTGCTGTGTGGTATTTAATCACGTCTATATTTATATGAAGAATTGCACGTGTTTACTATGGAGCATGGTGTTCCTGTTACCTCGTATATCACAGAAAATAATGTAGTCTGCCTTGGCGTGCCTTTTCTTCCAGTGCCTAACGAGGGCTCAGAGTGTCTCTGCTTTCTTAACTGTTGCTGTTTCTAGTGGAGAAACATCTCAGGATCTGCAGTTATGAGTCCTTCAGCGCATGGGGAGTTTCGCTAGCAACCTGAAGAAATCATCCTCTGCTTTCTGCACCCGAACAAGAGAGAGAGAGAGAGATGCTGTGAGCTGCCAGAAAACATCGGTGCCTGTCAGGGACTGCACAGGGGAGACAGTGCCAGCACGTGTGACACTTGGGTGTCTGGAATAGGCTCTGGCTGGCTCTTAAGGCGTGACGGAAGATGGGATGCTCAAGATAGGCCTGTTTGGTCTAAAAAGATCCGCATTAGAAAGCTGCAGGGTTTAAAGGCCTTACAATCATATCAGCTGGGCATGGGAGAGGTACAGCTTGTGTATATGAAATAGCGAGCTCTGTGTGTAGGTGTCCTTCAGTTCCTCAGAGCGAGAGTCTTTGCAGCCTCTAGTCTGATCCCAGAGAAGTGTGCCTTGCAGAGCGTCCCTCCCAAATTGTTTTGAATCCCTTCAGAAGAAAGACTTGGTGGTGGCTGTCTGTAAATGCCTCTTATTGCTCTCCCTCTGCCCTGCACGCACCCCACCCGCGCGGTCTCGGGAAGAGCAGGCTGGCTAGTTAACGGGGCTGGACAGATAAACAGATAACATCTAGACTAGAAACTACCTGCTGGAATGATTTAAAATAACGAACTTTTTAAGAAGGGCATACAGCCCTGTGCTCTGTTGTCCCATTAGCAAGACAAGTTTGTTGGGCCTCTGTGTAACATAACTGTTCCCCACAGCAGCCAGGGAGGTAAAAAAAATGAAGTGGAGAAGGAAGATGTATCTGCTGGTTCCTGTATTGAAACAGGCTTGGGAAAATCATATCCCTGAGTACTGTTTCAGTTCAAGCCATGAATCTTTTCTCTGAATTTACTGCAGAGGTCAAGCCTGGCAACACTTTGTAGTTTTGCTTTCACAGAGCAAAGAGGAGTATTTCAAATAACTGGGTCTTGTCGACATTGTAGGAGCTTTTTGTACACTAAGGTATGGCTCTGTGATATTATATACAAACCTGTCATGAAAGGTGAAGGTGATTGTGAGGTGCTACTTATCACACTAGTATTAAATGCTGTATTACTTGATATATAATGTTTATATTTCAGCTTCTGCTGTTTTGCATGCCTGCACATAATGACTTAGGCTGTGAAGATGACGTATTTCAGCCTTTATTTTCGTACCTGAGAAGAGAAGAACAGTGATGATAAAAATGGGGTAAGTCTGGAAAGGGAAGATGAAGGGACTATCTGGGAAAAGACAGCAATGGGTCAGACTGCAGTTGGGACTAAGAGAAGGTAAAGGAGGTGGATTCAGATTGGATCTATGAGCCCTGACCAAGCCAGTGAGCATCCCACACCTGGCTCCCAACTCTTCAGAGAGCCTCGCTCTCCAAATTAGGCACTGCAATTAACTATGTGAAGTTGGAGGAATCACTTGGGCACAGTTTAATAGGAAAATGATACTGTATTTTGGTACAAGGTTATAGAAATCCATGCAATGACGACATCTTAAAGAACTGTTTCTTGCTTTTAACTGATGAGAGATGGTGCTGGTGAAATTGCAGGCATGAAAGTCCCAGAATTCAGAAAATTTTCAAGGCAGGCTTTTCAGTCTGGATGCGTTAGTATTTGCCTTTGTCGTAAACAAGCTTTGCTCCACAGTCTTGTTGGCCTTGGGGCTGCTGACCATGGGACTTAGCTGCCATGCAGCCCCGAGGGTCCATCCAAACTGGGCCAGATGTGCCCCAGCCTTTCTGCTCCATCACCTCTTTTCCAGATTTAAGTGTCTTGGCGGAGCAGAAAGCAGGAGATCGCTATCTGGAAGAGAATAATTGATATTCTACTGATTGGCACTGCCTCAGGTCTGCTTCGTTGCTTTTTTGACGTCATGGGCAAAATCTCTCTGTTCTGTATTGCAGTTGTTGGAGTAAGGGAGACCTGAACTTGCATCCATAGCTGGCTGATATTTAGACCTACATGGATATAAGTATTATCAGCAGACTACTTTCAATGCTGATGGCATCTGAAAAAGTCCCATAGGAAACAGTAGCTCCAGAAAAAAAGACCTGCCTCAAGCTTCTACATATCTGTTGCCTTGAAATGGTGTATTAGGATAGAGCCAGAACCGGGAGGAGAAAATCAAAGTGTTAGCTGGGTGAGGGTAATTGATGTCTTCTCTTTCTCATTCAATTGGGTTTCTGTGTTGAAACTTGTTCTTGACTTCCTGGGGGTTGTCTGGTAAAAAGATGGGGACGTAAGTTTAAGTTTGTCTTTCTCAGTTGCTTTTATGCACGGACACCACCGGAAGGCTAATTTGAAGCCAGAACGAAACCTGTAAATGTAAGAAAAGAAATTAAATGGTGAAATGATCTTTTTGACAGCACAGAGAAAGAACAAATGCATGACTTGGTTTTACATCTGAATGACCATGGAAATAAAAAGTTTCTATTGAAATCAAAGGAGTGAGGTGAAGAGCTAAATGTATAAAACAGAGCAATAGAAGTTCATGATCAGATTTCCTTATATTTTAAGTAAATATGTACGATCAGTCAAATGGCAGGGTGTTAGATGTGCTCAGTAGATGGTGCTGACCATGCTGATAACACCATTTGTGAGAAGCAGCGCATCTGAGGAAAATGCATGTGTTTGCCCACTGGAAACTTTTCTAAAAACCGTGAATAATTAAATGAGGAAGCTGTCTGCTTTCTGAGAGAGGAGGAGGAGGATGTGTTTGGGTGGTTTACGTTAAATGCAAATTGGCTAAATGGGCTGCAAAACTGCCTTCTTTGGCGAGCTTACAGGCAGGACGCTGATTGAAATGCTCTGAAGGAGTGAGCCTCCTAGCATCACTCTGGAGTTAGGCATTTTGCTGATGGAGTCCCAGTGAAACTGCACTGGAGGGTGCTGGGGGAGGTGTACCGGTAACGATTTCTTACCCTTAAAGCTCACTGCGTGTGCAGCCAGGGTGAAGAGAGATATGGGTTAGGGAGAGGTCTGGCAGCGGGATGTGCAGGCAGGAATTGGCATGGAGACCCACAGGGCAGCCAGAGCAGCTCCCCAGGCCCGATGTCCTGCCGCACCAGCGTCCTGAGAGCAGCCCGTTCTCAGCGCAGAGCAAGAGAGACATCTCTTGGCACGATGGGGTTGTGCTCTCCCAGCTGCTCGCTTGTGGCAGTGTGCCCGGATGGGAGTCACCCATGGGCTGCTCCTGCTCCCCATGGGGATGAGCCCTATGCCTGTGGGGGGGGCTCAGGGCTGCACTGCGGGGTGGTGGCACAGGAGGAGCGGGTGGTTAAGCCAGGCCGGCATTAGGTCAGCAGATGCATTGCAGGGATTAGAGAGTCCTCCCTCCTTCCTTGGAAATAAGGTAATCTGTGTGTGGAAACTGGTGCAGATGTGGCTGCGCTGATCATACACCTGCTGCCTGCGCTTTATTCGGAGGCAGAAAATCTTAAGGGTTGAGTTAAGATCTCATTCGCACAGTGCGGCTAATCTCGCATTATTAGCAGAGTATAAATTAGCTTGTCTATGCGGCCTATCGGCTGCAGTTGAAAATCACAGTTGTTCTCACCTCCAGAGATTTGTGCTTTTTCAGATTGATACTTTCATTTTCTCTGTGCACCCAAGCGCGTGCCACTCACCGTTGGTTAAGAGAGCAGTATATGATGGGGTTGTACATCGTCGAACTCATGGCAAGGAGAAAGATTGCGAGATACACCTGCTGAATGTACTTCTGCTGGTAGATGTCTTCCTTGAAGCTCCCCAGGATGAAGTACATGTGATAGGGCAGCCAGCAGACAGCAAAAATGATCACAACTACCACCATGGTCTTCACAAACTAGAAAAACAAAACCAGTGTGTTATTCCTGGGCCTGGTTTATCCTGCAGTGTGCAGATTCACTGGACACCGGGCTTTACTCTCTAAGGACTGCTGCGAACTGGCCCACTGCCTACCGACATGAGCCTTTCTTCCTTAGAGGCTGGCTGATGCATGTAGATCACCACTTTTTTCATACTTGCTGGGTGATGCCCTTTACCCCCAGCCCAAAATATTTTGTCAACCTTTCGTGCCCAATCCCACAAGATTTTGTATCAAATGCAAGCTCCCTTTTGGAACTGGAGCCAGCAGGGCTGGTGTGCTGAGGGTAATTATTTTTAAGTTTCATTTCTGACCTTTTTTTTGGCATTAATTTGGTGTTCGTAGCGGACTCTGTTAAGGTGATTGCCTGGAACCGCACTGCTCCACAGAGTAATTCCTATAATGCTGTATGCAACAAACATCACCATTAAAGGTAGTAAATAAATCAACACGATCACTGCAATGTGATACCTGAAAAAGAAGAACAGGCATGTTTTCATAGTCAGTATGTCTCTTGAAGGGCTCTTTCAAAAATTGTCTTTTGGACATGTATGTTTGGCTCCCATTAACTTCAACCTCAAAGCATAAAGAAGCAGAATTTTTGCCTACAAACATCATTACAGGACTTCTGTAAACAACAAAAGCTCATCTCTTGTGTTGTGAGGATTAGTCCTCAGACTGGATTCACTGCTCTTTCGAGATGGAGTAGTATCATTTATCTTTTATCAGAGGGTTACAGTCCATGGCCATCTGCCCTGAACTTTGCTATCCCACTGCAGTCAGGAAAGAGAGACGTCTAAGACTTGTGGCTGTGAAAATATGAACCTTTAAATCAGAGATATAGAAAAAGAATATTTCAAAAACTGCAGAGTAACTTGATGAATGCAATAGTGTCAACAGCTTAATTCAGCAACAATGAAAAAACCTGGATCAGGGACTTCAAATCGTAGCTGGCTGCTAGCAGGGTGCACAGACTTGGCAGGGAAGACGCCGTGGATAGCGAGGAAGAAATATTGCCTGCTTGTAGCATGCAGAAAGTGACTGGCAGTCATTGCTGTATTGGTGTCACTGGCTGTTTTTATTTGTGAGTGCACGCAGAATTATGTGTCCCCAACAGGCTGCTCGGTTACTGCTCTAGCTGAAAGCGCTGGCATCTCCTTCGGCCGTATTTTCTCTCGGCCCTTCCTAGCTTTCCATGTTACCCCACAAGCTTCTGCTGGTTCCTTCACGCTGGGGTTTGATTATTTTAAGCAATGACCATTTATGGGGAGGGAACAACCTGCTCACTCGGTTAGAGCAGCTGTCAACTTAGCATAAACAGTGTAAAAACTAGGATTAGGCAGGAGGTCTCTGGCACACGCTGCTGGCAACGACCACAAAAGGCTGGGTGCAAATGGTCTTTCTCAGTACGACAACACTCTGGAGTTACTCGCCGCATTAGCGAGTGGGGTCAACTGCTTTGCAGAGCGCTGTTGAAATTGGTGCTGGGTCACTCGGTGGTGTTTGCTCCTTGGGGTGGTTGCAAGTATCAGAACGGTGGCTGTGTATTGAAAAAACATTACATTTGTGCAATGCGGCAAGTTTATCACTGCCTGTTTTCCACCCTTCCCAAGTCTCGGAGCAGTACCTCTTCTGAAGGTCTAAGACCGTGTGTGGAGCGCAGCAGAAATGCAAAGCCCTTTTAGAGTTCCCATCCTGGGAGGAGGAGTAGAGGACAGGAGCCTAAGCTTTAGCACATGGCAAAAAAGAAACTTTTAGTCTTGTAGTTTTGCTACTTTGCTGCAAAGTTAACCTGTCACCAGAAAAAAAACAAAAAACCCTCTGTGTTTAAGGTTCTTTATTTTGGTTAAACTTCTACAAATTTAGTCCCTTCATATCAAAGATTTCTCAGGCGGTGACTGGCAGTCACAGTAGTGCATTGTTTGGGTTTTTTTGGACTTGTTTCCATCATAATTATAGACATTTTTCCTGCAGAGAAGTGTTTTCCTTTGTTCTGAAGTCTAGAAATCTTGAAAGCTGGTTTTAATCGACTAAGAAGGATTTGGAGGACCCTCAGTCAACAGAGGAACCTGATTCTCCATTTCTTTGTTTTTTTCTTTGGGTTTCTTAGTATTTCTTTTCCTCAGTATTTGGACTAGCACATGAATGGCCGCACGTGGCTTTTTCTCCCTTGTCTGTATTGCAGGCATTTGTCCCGACAGATCCATCACTCAGGATGATTTCTGGGGAGCGCTGCTTCCAACTTCCTTTCTAGAAGGGCTACCGAAACCTGCAAATTGGAGACTGTTCAGGGAGAGCGAGCCGGTGAATGACGTGATTTGTTCTGTGTTCGGGAGCTGCTGCTCTTCAGCTGAGGATTCCAGAAGGAACCTGCCCCGTTTTTTGCTGCGTTCAGGACCAACCTTTCCAGCCTGCAGAGATTTCGCTGGCATGTTGGGAAACTCTTGTTTCAATCCTTCCCAAACAGTGGATGTGGGAGAAATAAACCTCACGCTTTTCATCTGAATGAAATAGTCATCAGTGACTTTATATATAAGTGATTATCTACTATCCCTCCTTCTCAATCGACAGGAGGCTGGCATAGTGCTTTCCCCAGCACGTGCCATGGGGTACCAGGCAAAGAGCCCTGGGAGGAACATCACCCAACATGATGTGAGCCTGATTTTACTCTTGCTTTTCTGTGTCTTTGGAGACAGGGAACAACTGACCACCAATGGCTGAACATGCTGCAGCTCAGCCAAACTTAGATGAAGCTCCTGGAACTTGGCACATATTAGTGTGAAAACCGGTTAGTTTGGTAATAACTAACCGCAGGAGGCATCCAGCTGTCTGCCAGAGATGAAGACCGAGAAGGGAGAAACGTCCCTGGTGCACGTAGCTGGGCAAAAGTGTTCATAGCGAAGAATGGACGTGGGGAGTTTAGCACTTGGTTTTGGTTTGAAAAATTGTTTCCATTTCGTTAATCAATTTGTTCCTTTTCTGCAGTTCTTCCATTACTACTTTGTATAAATATGTTTTGCTTGATAAATTTCTCAAACTTCTCATGTGCTTTGAATGGTGATTAATCGCAGCAGTTCCCCTAAATGCAGGGTATG
Organism: Nipponia nippon; assembly: GCF_047370975.1. Classification (NCBI taxonomy): domain Eukaryota; kingdom Metazoa; phylum Chordata; class Aves; order Pelecaniformes; family Threskiornithidae; genus Nipponia; species Nipponia nippon. Next base: position 90,206,034 of record NW_028262347.1, on the reverse strand, counting down.
GCTTGTTTCATCTGTCTGAACAATATTGCTTTAAAGCGGGAGGAAATTGCTGTGAGGGTTAGGGGAGCTTTTGGCAGCACAGATGTGTGCCCAGATAAGTCAGTTTATAAAATCTTAGGATGTTTGAAACATGCTCCTCTTCCCCCCCCCCCCCCCCAAGAGCAGCATAAATTTTAGTGAATTATGTGGCTTCTCGGCATTAAAGATACTCGGTTTCTTCCTGCCTGATGGAAGGAGAAAATCCAAAATCTTTGGAACCAAGATTTATTGCTTGTTTGGAGACTTTTTGCGCTGGTCTCTCTTAAATCCACTGAGCCCTGTGTCTACGGTTTCTAGATCTTATAACCACTTTTCAAAGCGGGGGGGGGGGCAGCACATCACTCTTCTTTACCCTGAGCCATGATCATCTGGCAGCTTTTTCCACAACTGGCTTAGACTGAGCTTAGATGGGCTGCCCCAGACCCGTATTCCCCTGCTGCGTGGTTCCCCCCGCCCTCTCTCCCGGTACTGCCTGTAGCCAACAGTTTGGAGATGAAATGGATTTCCTAGTCCACTTTTGCACGAATTGGGAGTTTTCTCATTTCTCTTACGTGAGCTGGTGCTTGGATCCGATGTCATCAGGCCAGACGACGATGCATTTCGTCGTTCCGTTGTCCGTCATGATCTCGGCGTAGAAGCACTGTGGGAAGGCGAGCCCAAACGCCACCAGCCAGATTACCCCTATGATGATTCTGGTGCTTCCAGCAGAGAGCCTGGGCTTGAAGGGATGAATTATTGCCACGTACCTGCAAGAAAAATAGGTAATGCTTTTACAGTTGCATTGGTGAACTATACAACAAATATAGCAAGTGTAAAAACTCACCAGGACGGTATAGTGGGCTTTATTTAAAGAGACATTTTGATAGGTTCCAGGCTATAAATAATTAGAAGGAGCTAAATCCTTTCTGAAGAGAATGGTTGCAAGTCTTAGGGCAGAATATATTAAACCCAAGTGGATGGATGCTTCTGGTGTGAGGAGGAAGCAGCCATCTATGCCTTCTGCATACGGTCCGACAAGTATTCCCCTTACTTTGAATTTTGCTTTTTTTCAAAGTAATTTTTCAAATATTTTATGTTTGGTCTGAAATTTCATGCTGTGAACTGTTCGTGTTAGTTTGGAGTTACGCACTGTTTAATACCATGCCTTTTTCTCCTTCCTCTACCAAAAAACCACCCCAAACACTCTAATTACGTCAATCTCCTCTGATGCCCCATATTATCACAACAGCAGACTGGGTTCTTGAGTACCCTTTACCCTGAATTTTTCCCCGCTGATTTTTAGCTGTGGAAAACTCATGTGCCATCCACCTCTGCCTGGAAATGCTTCAGCACTTGTGCTTGCGGTGGAAGGGGAAGGCTGACCCTTTCGTCCCACACCTGCTCAGAGCCCTCACGGCACATCTGACTATTAGATTACTTGCAAGCCTGGGGCGCTCTCTGGTTTTAAGTTCCCCGTGTAAAAATGCATGGTATCGTAATGAGTACATAATCAATTATGCATTTCTTGTCATGCTTTCTGTACTCTTTGTCATGGTTGTTACAAAGGCAAAATAGAGTGGAAAATGCCAATTGCCTCCTGGTTTTCATAGCGAAAATCTTGACAAACTCTGTGCTGTCTTTTGGCCAGGCTGTTGAGCGGGAGCTCTGCCCAGCTGCTGCTGCAGGACAGAGTGTGGCTGCATGGACAGACAGCACAGTAAGTAAGCCAGAGCTGCACAGCAGCAGAGCCTTATTTAGCTATAAAATTTTCATGTCACCTTGCTTTTCTATGGCTTGTTGTAGGCAGTATTATACAATGCTTGAATGTGATCACAGAGGAATCAAGTGGCAAATATTCTCCAGAATATTCACCCACAGAAGTGCCCAAATCCACAATCTGTGGCTCTGGGTGAACTGCAAGTCCTGGGTATAAATGATGCCACCCACTGTGCTGCTGCAGCAGCCTGACGCAGCAGCCTGTGTTGCAGATACTGAAAGTATTACAGGGCTGCTGGGTGGAGGCTTTCCTGCTCAGCCAGGGGTGCACCCCCGAAGCAAGCCGTGCTTTTAGGCAAGCTCCTGCAAGTTGGGAGATTTACGGAATCTGCTGAGGTCTCCTGGCTGCTCTTGCTGCGTGGCAGGGCTGCCTTTGCCCCGCTGCTGCTCATGCTCCCTGTGCTCCCTCTCCGTGCCCCACTCCCTGTGACGTCCCAGGATGCTGGGACCACGCTCCCAGCACCCTTCCTCCGGTCCTCATCCCGCGCAGGCAAAACAAGCTGAATTTTGGACACTCTTGCACGCTTTCCGAAGAGGGCCTAGGAGACTTTGCTAACTGGAGTGTGAAACTTGATCTGATATACTACGTTTCTGCCTGGAGTGCTGCGGAAAGCGTGCAGTGGAAACAGCTGCTCCGGTACACAGACCAGCTTGAAATAAGGAAACGGAGTGGTCCTAAACCCAACGGTGAGCAATACAGCCAGGGCCTTTTCCACAGCAGACAAAGATGACTTACGGAGCTGTCGCTTCTTAGCCTTCTTCCTTACAATAAACCACTTCAAAAGACATTGTTTTATTGAAGTTAAACAACGGAGCCCAAGTGGACGCAAGTTCTCATAACAATAAATGGAAGTCGCGAGTTTCCAGGAGACAGTGTCAGGACCTATTTTAAGGCTAGGCGAAGAATAGCTAAATATGGTTTGTAGTGAGATGCCAAGTTCTCTTTCTGATCCCTGCCATGTGACTAAAGAGGTTTTGACTGGATAGGTACTTTCACCAAAAGTCCCCAAGGAATAAGAGTAGGGAGAAATGAGGACAGGCTGAAATGGATTTTTTTTTTTTAAATTTAAAAAATAATATTCTTTGGCAGACCACATGTATAAAATAGCAGTTACCAACAACCCTTGATTTAAAGCCAGGAACAGCAAAAGAGTATTTGAGTCTAAAACTGAGCTACCATTGCTTCTAAATAGGGATTCGCTTTCACCTGGACAACTGCAGGCTGATAAACACATCACTCGTCCCTGTGCTTATTAGTGATCCTTCCAGTGACTGCAGGGGCTGCTGCCCTGTACTGTGGGAGCTGTGTGTCAATCTGGGCCGTATCCCCAGCTCTGGTGTGGGTTTCAGTGGGCGTCACACGCACACGGGGCAAAGCCTTCTTTCTCCTGCTAGTTTGTTTATCTGGTTTGATTTGTGTATTGATTGCTTCCTGAGGCTGGGTGTGCCGGGGTGAACCGAGCTGCTGTGAGCAGGGGCAGGAGTTACGAAAGCGACCCCGATGACTCACGGAGCAATACTTTTCGGATGGCTCCAGAGGGACGCTGGCTTCGCTCCCGAGGGAGCTGGAAGGGCCCTTCGTGGATACGCATGCTTGATAAGGAATGGAGGAAACCTGAAGGAAACTGCAAAGTCAACAGGAGGACTTAATAAAGGACCGCCAGGTATTTTTGGACGCCGGGTCCGGCTGCCCAGGGGAAGACCTTCACTGTAGGGTCGCGGCAGGGACATAGGATGGAAGATACAGATGTTCCCAGTGCCGGGCAGAGAGTGGAAGAAACAGAGGGAAGATGGGAAGGATGGAGGGAAGGAGGGCAGAGAGCCTAGAAGGGAGCTTAACCTCCTGTACTTCTTTTACATGCCATTACCGTTAAGAGTGGAAATTCCCATGGACTTTTGGCCACTTTCTAGTAAAAAGAAAAACAGCGTCATGCTACTTAACAATGAGCTGTAAACACATTCAGACTCCACAAATTTAAGCTCGAGTAAAAGAGACTTGGCAGATGTAAGAGAGTATTATGAAAATACCAAATTACCTCAGAAGTCAAACAAAATCACTGTAATTACTTTCCTCCCTCTTGGAATAAGTCATTCTTGTGAACTATTGGAGCAGACCCTGCCATTTCTGATCCAATTCCCATTATTTCTGGTGGTTTGGTGGACTCACAGGCAGGATTGTGGATGCTGAAAGTATCAGCATATTCGTATCGCTCCAGCTCTGTCCAAATGAAAGGCCCTTCTCGTGGTTTAAAAAAAAAGCGTTTGCAGGATGACTGGGAAACAATTTATGATCAGTAACACGGGAACAATCAACTACCAGCCACTTCCACTCGGTACACGTTCGGGTGTGATTCAGACCAGGGATAAGACAAAAGAGCCTTCCTTTCATGGCATAACTAGCATCTAACCCCATAGTCTATTTGCCTGGCACTCCTCCCACCTTGCTGATAAGGCACCTGACATGGTAGGTGGGGGCTAGTTGCACAAAGTATTGCAATAATTTTTTATAACTTACAGTAAATTTTTCAGACCTTGTCTTCTCCATTCTCCTCTTACCTCTCTGCAGCCACGGCTGTCATGGAGTAAATGCTCACAAACATCGCGGTGATGGGGAACCAGTTCAGAAATCTGCAGAATTCCTCGCCAAAATACCAGACGTTGTGACTGGCGTAAATAAAATTGAAGATGGTATTGAAAGCAGACATCAGCAAATCTGAAAGAGCCAAATTAACGATAAAGTAATTGGTAGCATTCCTCATTCTCCTGTGCGCAAGAATAATCCAGATGACGGTGACGTTGCCAATGATGGATGTGATAACGATGAAGGAATAGGTGATAGCCCACAAAGCAATTTGCCATCCTGGCTGGGTAAACTGGGTTACCGCCGTCCAATTGCCACTGTCCTCGAGGGAGTCAGTCCACGAAAAGTTGCTAGCATTTAAAATGGAAAATGCGCTCATGGTTTTTTCTTCCGCTAAGTGTAAAATAAAATCTTCTGGCATCTGCTCATTTTCCTGCAGTAGATGCTGGTGTTATGAATCTCCATGCATATGACTGAGTGCTGTTAAAAAGACATCGGGATGAGATGTCTCATGTCCTCTCATCCTGTTTTCCAAGTGATGTAATGCAGTTCCAGGCGGAGATGAGCGATACAGAGGGCCTCCTCCTTGCCTGGCATTTTAACCTATGCTTGAAGAGCGAAAACTGAAGAACAACTCTCCCCCTTGAGTTTCTTTTTCCTCTAAAAAAGACAGAAAAAAGGAAGAAAAAAAAAGGGGGGAGGGAAGGTGTTTTCCAGGTCGGTGACAAGCGATGTCTTACTTTAAATTATTTTTAGGGCCAAGAAAATATAAATGGAAGTATCAAGCCAGAAAACACTTCAATCCAAGCAAAAATCCTTCTTTTTTAGTGCAGCGGTTTTCCAAGGCACCAGGTATCTGAATCCTCTGTAGTGGGACTGAGGACGTTTGGTTTTCTTTGCCTGTGTAACTGTTGAGTGCGAGGCAGGAGCTGTACTGGGATAAATTCTCTACAGGATTTAAGGCGACTTTGAAAGGAGGTGGAGTCTCTTGCAGGCAAAAACTAAACAACCAATTTGACATCAAATGAAATGCAGCAAAGTGGTACTTGAAACTTCCCTCCCCCCCCCTTTTTTTGTTTTGAAATAATCTCTGAAATGGACATGCTGCTATATCAGGGTTTACAGGCTTAAATGCAAGGGTAGCTACTTTGCCGGGTTTACCAGTCCTGCAATCCTTGCGTTTCCAGGACCCTCCTTGGCTTCGTGCGATCTCTCATAGCAAGAAAGCAACAAAATATATTCAACACAATTTTAGCAAGGTGGTCTTGCGCTCTGCAACTATTTGGAGGCTTATCTGCATTTTTAATACATTTTACTTAGTGGTGGCTGCCCTATATAATACAACTTGACCAGCCACATTTAGTAGATTTGGCACGATTTAATTTATTTAAATTATAGCAACATGTCCTGTTGGTGCTGGAAGGGTTGCCAGCGAATAATGCCAGGAGAGAGGCATTCCTGAAGGCCAGACCTGAACTGGGACTTCTAATAAGGCTTCAGCGGGAAGCTGGCACCTAGGGTCTCATCCAGAGCTCCAGAAATCCTTCTCCAGCTGCTCTCTAGCATAGAAACATCCATAGAAACTGAGGAGCCTCAGTTCCCAGCCTCCACGCTCCGTGATGCTGAGGGGCTGAACGAGAGGCGTTCCCCCTTCGGACCGCTGCATCCCCTTTCCCAGCGTGTGCTGCAGAAAATTATTGGCCTCACGCATGCAAGAAGGAGTATCTGGTCCTTGTAGGGAAGGGGGACCCCTGACGCCCGTCTCTGCTGAGAGCACAGCGCTCTTGCTCGCTCTCAGCTTTCCAGTGACATAAACATAAGCAGCATGTTGAGGCTGAGATTTCAAAGAGTACTTGGCACCAGCTCATGCCTGCTCTGCTTGAAGCTAAAAGTTTTTCAGGTATTAAAACCTGTTTTCAGATATTAAAACCTATTTTCCGATATTAAAACCTGTTTTCAGGAAACTCTCCCTGTGCGTGTGGCGCTGGAATGGCAGTGGTTTTCCAGCTCCCGTAGTTGCTGGAGCTGCAGCTGTGCCAGGCTCCCCTGTAATAGGGCAGTATTGATCGGTTCAGGATCCTTCCCACCAGCTCAGCCTGGACTCTTTCCTTGCTTCATTAATTTCTGGAGGCAGCCTTCAGTTAACCCATCACCTCACCACCACAACTCTTTAAAGCAGGTCTTCTCTGAGCAGGTATTGCCCAAGTATTGTTTTTTAGAAATTAATACTTGTAGTACTCCATGTAACATCTCCTTCTCCTCACAATGGACTTACCTGCAGGTAATCCCATTCGCTGCCTTTCCCAGAAACTGCAAAAATACACTTGTACATATCTTCTCATGTGGATTGCAAAGCTGTTCTAGGCTGTTCTTGAAAGTCTTCCACTGGCACCTCATTAAACACCTTATGAACCTTCCACTTTCTCTATGCCATCCGGGAAGGCTTTTCATGATTTGCAATGTGAATTCAACAGCTAATAGTGTTCTTCATATTTTTTTCCTTCAGCTTGCTCAAATCTCTTCAAATCCCGAGGAGAATATGAGCAAAAACCTCCATATGTTTATCTGAGAGCAGAGCTAAAGTGCTTTATTAGTCTTTGTTACAGCAAGCAGAACATAAGCAAACACTTGGCAAAAGGACTGTACTTTTTGCTGTTTCAATGGTAAACCCAAAACCTCTCTCGGCTGATTTTGAATTTGAAGATGGTCGGGGTGCCCACGTTTCCTAGGAAGCACCATTGCCTTCTTGTGAACCATTTGCCCCAGTCCCTGATCTGTTACTTGGGTGATAATCAGAGAGCAGCCACCCTTTGGTCAACATTTCATCATACAAGTCAGCAGGGACTTGCTTTTGTTAATACACACCCACACCTTTTATTCGTTTGCTGGTTGTGCATTGACAAGGTTATTGCCCTGGAACCTGGCCAGCGAAGTAGTGTGTGCTGTTGGCCTTTCGACTTACCAACTGGAGCAATTTTTTTACAAAGGCAGGCTCCAAATTCCTCAGGAAAAGTCGCACTTGCCTGGGACTATAGGCAAAACCCGCCTCTCCAATGGTTTTGGAGCTATACCAGGGACAGGGACTATCTGAGAGCAGGGGTTTTGGGTTTGGCTCTTTTCACTGTTGTTTTTATTATGGGCAGGATTGTTCGAGGCCAAATGTTGCCGCGCTGAGTCACTGATCCCAGGCCTGTGCAAAGGGTGAGAGATGCAAACAAAAGATGTGGGTCCAGAAGGGTGAATAAGGTGCATTTTGGTTTTGGAAAAATATTTCAAGGTAATATGGGCAGTAGAGGCTTTAATCATATTGCGTGTTGGACTCGGCTCTGGGAGGAAGGACCTTTGTCCAGGGAACAGCTCTGAGAGCAGGACGTGAGGACCATGAGCATCCACCTTGGGTGGGGAACCATGCAGTCGGACTGCAGCTTTATCAGCCGGGCTTGGGCTGGAAGAAAGCAGCTGAAATGCTGCTGGTAGCTCTGAAAAGCTTAGGGTCTTTCTGACGCTCCCCGGTGCAGCGCTACCTGCGGGTTCGCTTCCCTTTTCTGCAGGTCTCCTAAAGCCCTGAGTCAAATGCTCTGCAGATCATGGCTTTTGAAGACCGTTCACGGGATCTACCATGCCCTGTACGCGCTTGCAACAACGCCGGTAGCCCTGAAGGTGAGGGATGAAATGTGGAAGTTGCTGATCCTTAATGTGAACAAAACCACCACTAGCTGAGCCATCGGATGGCCTGGGGAGCAGGTGCTGCAATGCACGATCTGCCTCGGTGCTGGCAGAGATGCCAAGCTCTCGGCTGGAAAACTGCAGCTCTGCGCTGCATTGGGCTGAGGTGGAGAGAGCACAACCCAGAAGGACCTGCAGCACTGCAGGCAATTCATAACATCTTACTTTAAACCACTATTTGCTGCTAAACTGTACTAATTTGGTCCAGAAATCTTGCCATTTCACTGTCCAGGCAAAGCCTGGGGTTCAGACAAAAAAAAGCATTATTCGATTATTTTCATACGGTTTTGTAACAGAAACCTGTTTTGATGTATTCGCTCAGTTCAGAGGGAATCATAGAATCATAGAATGCTTTGGGACGGAGGGGACCTTTAAAGGTCATCTAGTCCATCCCCCCAGCAATTGGCAGGGACATCTACAACTAAATGACAACAGGAAACAACAGGAAAATGGACACTCCTTTTAATCGGCTTCCTCACCCAGCCGGTCGTGCCCTGAAATTTTATTTGCAGAAATCAGAGCACAAACGACAAGGTAAGGCATTAGGAAAGTCAAACCAAAACTACTAACTTAGTTAAGTACACAAAGAAGGAAAACGCGTAAGTGACAGGAATGTGTTTGGATGTGAATGATGCCCGTGAGACACGAAGAACCTGTGGTAGGCTCTGATTCCCAGCACTTACACGATGTGCGATGCCATTTCCAGCCTGCACGCCATTGGTAAGCGTCAGAGATGTTTGCAAATTCGTCTGAAAACTGAAGTTGTTGATATATTAGAAGATGAATGCTCTAGGACATTGTATTATGTATCATGGTCAGAAACATAAGAGGTGATGTTGCTGGCAGGGACCTAGGCTGGATTATTTGTTTGCCAGAAGCAGAGTTTAGCACTGCATGCAAAAGCAATGGCACATTTCATAATAGAATTATCCAGGAATATTTTTTAGGCTTTATAAAAGATGTTTTGGTAGCAACTACTGGTTTATTGTACGTACCTAACAAAATGATGTGTGACCGACCACTTAAACAGTTTTACCTACACAGCTCAGAGGTTTCCCACAGTCTCTTTGCTAGATAATTTAAGAATAAATGCTGCCGCACTTCATTTTCTCTGATACCAGATGCTGATTTTCAATGCCAACTGTCTCTGCTCCGGGCCAGGATGCAACAACCAACTCTGTGACAGTTGTCTGCCACTTTGAATGAGACTTTTTTTCCCCGGAGGAAAATAGTCCTTTGTGGGACAGGAGTGCAGCGTTGCCAGCTTGAAAGGGCTTATTTCATCTTGTAGGCATGAATGGTGTTTGCAGTTCATGATCGTTGTGTCAGACCCAGCGCTGACCCACTGCCATGGCAGCAGGACGTGGATAAATGTCGGTGTAGGCAGAAAACGCGGCCAGTGCGCTATTGCACTTGCGCCGTGTTATTTGCAGGACGGGACCTTCTTTGCACGTGCAATTGCCTGGGTGTTATAAAGCAAGGTAAATGCTCTGGTATTGCTTAACTGTGCTGCTGTAGAGCGTAAGGATTCTGTGTTGCGATGTTTATCTATGCCTAACCAAAAAACCCGGCATGCAAGTGGCAGCTTGGCATTTATGTATTTTTATCTATGCTGTCTTAAACGGCAATTGCAGAGGTTCGTGGATGCGTGCGCTGCTCTGGGCTCCGGCAGCAGCGTTAGATGGCTGGCTGAGTAGCAATATCTTTTTTCCTGACGTCTCCAGCTGCGGGGCTATCCCTGAGCGAGCAACCCCTCGGCAGCCAGGCATTTCCAAAGGAAATTGCGAACAGAAAAGGAAAAAAAAAAAAAGAAGGAAAAAGCCGCCGGCGGGAGCCTTTCGGAGCTTTCCATTCGCTTCCGACGTTATTTGCGTATCATCTCAGCCGCCGGTGCCGCTCCGGGAAGCCGCGGCGGCGGCGGCGGCGGCGGGGGGGGGAGCCCCCGGACCCGCCCGGCGGGGCGGCCGCTCCCTCCCCCGGGCACGGCCCGCCGGGAAGGGGAGGGCCGCGGCGGGCAGGGGAGGGGAGGGGAGGGAAGGGAAGGGAAGGGCAGGAGGCGGCGGGCGGCGGCAGCAGGTGCTGCGGGGCGGGAGGATGGCGGCGGGGGACGCGGACCAAGTGCGGTACTGCGGACGGCTCTCCTACCTCTGCCTCAAGCTCACCCTCATCATCTACTCCACCACCTTCTGGGTGAGGGCGCGGCGGCTGCCCACGCGTGGGCTGCGGGCGCGGGGCGGCGGTGCCCCCCCCCCAGCCCGAGGCTGGGGCAGGCGGGCGGCCGCGCATCGGCGGCCGCGTGGGGTCTGCGCTGGGGGCCTGCGTGGCGGCGGCCCCCGCGGGGAGCGCCGCGGCTTCCCGGCAAGCGGGGTTTTGCAATAATTCATGCTTCCGATGCCGAGGCGGCGGCTGGCACACCTGTGTCCGTGGGTGCAGCTCCCCGGCTTTCCCCGGGGAGTGACAAACTGGTTTTGGCGGACGGGGACTTGTAGGGGTTGGAAGTTTGGCAGATAAAATCATTTACGCCTGTATTAAAATACTGCTTTTCCCCCTAGGGGAGCTGGGTAAATAAAGCCTTTGCCCTACAAAGTCAGTCTTCAGTGTATAGGATAATTCCCTTTCTGAGCCGTGGCTAGATGATACCGTGAAGCTTTAAAACCCAAAGGGGTGTCACACTTGCCGTCCTCGACCAGGTGTCAGATAAAACCCACGTGCTGTCTCCTGAAGGCGATCGAGTCCCAGCCGATGGGCCCAGACGATTACCGCTGACTCCTCAAATGTGTCAGATTCGCCCTGACCAGGCACCCCCAGCTGGAAGGGGCCATCAGGGCTCGCTGTGAGGAGCGTGATTTGAAAAGGTGCTTTTTCAGGCTCCGGGATAGCGGGGTGATGCTGTCTGGCTGTGCTGGCCGCAGGCTGTACGGATGTATGAGATGCTTAGGCGGGGTTTCTTTCTGGCTCTTTCAGTTCCAATGCCGCTTAAGCTCTTGTTTTGCTGCTGGTCTGTGTTTCTGTCTTAGTAGACGCAGTATTTACAAGGTGGGAGCGTAAAGCTTTTGGCGTGTTGCGTGGGAGACGAGGTTTAGATCCACCAGGTTTGATAGTAGGTGTCTGATTAAAGCTGTGATTTAAGGATGAATGAAAATTGAAATGCAAGGCGTTTGGCTGTAATTCAGACTTTTTGGGATCCCGAAGTTTCTTCGTTGCTCCACAGCAGCTATTCCACAGGTGCATTTTTCAGAAAAGGGAAATCTGTTGCATTATTTTTGAAACCTTTTTTGCAGCGTGTCTTTCGTGAAGGACCACGCGCATTGTCTGCTCTGCATTTTCTGTTGGCAGCAAGGGCCGTTGCTGGTGCGATGTAAAAAATAATCCGGTAGCAGAAAAAGGGCCCTTCTGAAATGTTTCTCTGAGTGTCCCTAGAGGACAAAGCCTCTTTCAAGCAGCCTGAGGATTTTATTTACTCTTTGCAGTTGCTTGCTCTGGATTTTCAATGCTCTGCCTTTGTTTATAACCAAGTGTTTCCATTTGTCGGCTCTGCCGGGGAGATGGTTTGCTCTGGGAGGGAGAGAGGGTGGCAGGCGTGGTGGGGGCTGTGGGAAGGGGAAGGATGGGGGCTGACGGCGTTTGCTCTCGGGAAGGCTGGCGCTGGGCAGCGTGCTCCCGGCGTTTGGGCCGAACGCATGCTGTATTGTGTGAGGTAGGGCGCGTGGGTTTCTCTCTCGAAATTTTCTTTTATGCTGGCTTAGCGAAGCAGATCTCGTCATCCGTAAATGTCAGCTGTCTGGTTCTTTTTTCAGCTGTGTTAGTCGTACTGACTTTTTTTTTTTCTTTTTTAAATTGATGTAGATGGAAGTCAAGTTTGGCTGTGGAGTATCAGCTTGCTTAAATTTTGGGTGATTTGTGTTCTTTTGCTGCTTTTGGGGGCTTTGACGTACGGGGTGCTGAGGCCATTCAGGTTTCTCCCTGCTGTTGCTGTTCCTCCGGTGCATTTATGAGCGATGAACGCTCGGATTCGAGTCCCCAGGATTGCTTAAAACCACCAGGAACTAAATATCAGCCTTATCCAAAAGCAGAAAGGAAATGAAAGCATCGCTGGGAGTGCCGGAGGGGATGTTTGCTACAGGCCCTGTCGCTGCTGCAGCTTCCCATGTCACCCAGTGCTTTTTTTGAAACTAGTTGTCACTGTAACTTTTTCAGGCAACTGTTTTGCTGGCGAAGAGGCTGTAATGTAATTTTTTCTCACCTGGCTGAAACAACATCCAGCGTTTTAAACAGAAGGTGCTGTTGTTGAGTAGGCACTTTATTTAAGAATAAGTATTGTAAATATAGGGTTAAACCCACTACTTAGAAATAAATGCTTTTCCTTTCTTTTGGGAAAGCAACTTCTGTGCATGGAAAAGCCCCAGAGAAAGTTCCTGGTATTTGCCGGTGGATACTCATTTAATGTGAGTCAAGACCAGTTAATTTTTCCTGCGGACACGATGTGAATTGCCAAATTGGGAGCTGTTGTGAAGGATGTAAGCAGTACAAATATTTGTGGGCTACCAACGTAAAAGTTGCATTTCCACCCCTGGTCACAGGAAGGGAGAGCACAGTCCTGGAGAAGAGGCACGAGTGAGATAATTGCTAAGTTAGCACATCTGCTTGGCGTAAATAATGGTTGCTATTGGTTTGACCATAGTAAAGTTTTAAAAGATTTTTATTAAATGCTTAAAAAAATAGCAGGTAATAAAAGCATGAATCCTGCTTGTAAGGAACGAGGATTTTAATTGTGTACTTAGGTGGGCTTCCCACCCCCCCCCAATAGCTTTTTATGCTTCAAAATCTGTCTAAAACTTGGAACGCGTGTGTGTGTCTACTATGCAATAGGTCGATCTGAGTTTTTTATTTGTTAGCTGATGCTTTTCCCCTGGTGCTGCTGAAGGCAGCGTGAGCCTTCCCGCCTCCCTGTGGCACGTGCCCTCTGCATGCCACAGTTTGCAGAACTGTTAATTTAGGATTGCTTGAGGGAGCTTTATTACAGGGGTATTTTGTAGTCCTCTTCTTGGGGAGTGTCATAATTTTCACGTCCGGTATCCTGAAGCCTTCCAGAGCAGGCGGCTTGGTGCACTTGCAGAAGAGAGCAGAGGAGTGGTGAGAAGCTCCCTGTTTATCCCCTGTGGGTCACGAGATAGCTTTAATCCTGTAATTTTTCTGGGATATGATATCGGCCACCGTGGTCCTTGGGGCAGTAAAAGCTGTAACGGGTAGGAATTTGGCAGGGAGGGGGCAATTTTGGTTTTTCTTTGGATCAGGCTCGTTTTGGAAAATGAAAGGCAGGACTGAATTTGCTTGTGCACTTAAAAAGCTAGAAGGAGTCTTGGCGGGTGCGTGAGCAAAATGCAGATGGAAGGGGATGAAGATACTTACATATATAAATATCTCTGTATGTGTCTACATATCTTAAGCTCTTAAAGTGGGAATGTGTCTTGTATTTCTGCTCACAGGCACCTTTGAATCTTTAAAGACCACCTTAAATTGAATGTTTTGATGAGAAAACTATGGCTAAGAAAGATATTTCAGTAAATGTTCTAGTCTTGAAACAATACAGTTCTGAAATTCAGATAATCCCCATCAAGCTTTAATCCCTGTGTTTTGTGCCCGGTGTTTGTTTTTTTTTTTAAAAAAATTGTAAACAAACACTCTACCAGGCAAATGTTGAGCTTGTTGATGGTGCTTTAGTGTTTGCACGATAGTCGGTCTTTAAGTTGCGTTATCTGCTGCTTTCCGAGCAGGGTGGTCTGGACACAAAGGCATCAAGTTTTTAGTTTTGGGTTTTTTTCTAAATTAAAAAAAAATATTTTTTTATTTTTTAAAAATAATAATACTACTAGAACTCCTGAGTCACAAATACATGTACAGTCACCAATTTTATATTCTGTAATTGTTTTGTATGGTTCCGAGACTCTTTCCTCGATTGTTATGTCTGTGTTTAAAAATTTCAAACTTGTTTATGTTGTCTTCTGCTTCAAAAGGAATTTATACTTTATTACTCAATAATTGAATTTTTTAAAGAATAAAGCTAATGCTACAAATTGACCATTTAGTAATAAAAAACCTAATTACAGTTTTACAGTACAAGCATGTAAATGTTAAATTTGGATACCTGTTATTTGTCCACCACATTTTCTCTTCTGCCTTCCATAATCAGTATAGTTTCTGAATTTGTCAGAGGGAGAGTTACTCTGAATTTGGTTGTGTAAAATTTTAAGTTGCTTTTTAAATAGGTTCGGTATATTTATTTTTATGGGGGAACCCTTCTGAGATTTTTCTTTTTTAAATGACAACTTGGTGGCATTCCTCACATAGCGTCCTTTGGTTTTTTTATTCTTACCTGTAGAAAATGAAGAATTTCCAGGAAGTTGTTATTTATTTTAAGATACCCCATAATTAAAAAAATATTTCAACTGTTGGGCTCACGATCTTGCAACTAAGTATGTCGTGTGTCCGTCTAGACCTTTGTCCAGGATATACCATGTGAGATCAAAAAGCTTCTTATATTTAAGAAACGTGCTGTCCTCGCTGTTGGTGTGCAGGGCGCAGACTCGGGGTTACTGCCGAAATGTCGGGTCAGAAAAGGGGAATGCTGTTTATCAGATTGCCAAAATGATTGATTTGAATCTGGGCTCTTCCCTGAGGATGTGCCTGGCTGTTGGAGTTGGCAGTAAAGTTTTTCCACTGCAGTTTTCATGATTAAGTGTTGTGGGCTATTTTTTTTTTTTTCCCAAATTCAGCATAATTCAAAGCAACTTGCAGCACACCATAGGTTTAATACCAAATGATTTTGACTTAGCCGTAATTATTTTGATTGAAATATCTTTACCTTGTTAAATGAAATGCATCACTTCTTCCTTTGCTTGTCAGCTTTATCTGGTAGTGCTCAAGAAAGTGGTGTAATTTCAAACTTGCAGGTTTTGGGTCAGTTGTTTTTTTTTAATCCAGTGCATTTCCCCTGATGGCAGGAGGAATGGAGGTATAGGATACACCTGGCCATGTTTACTGAGCCTAAATACAATAGGAGCTGATAAGAAGGGACATATAAGCTGTTGATTGCAGACTGATTTAGAAATTGTGTTGTGTTAGGGGCATATGTACATATATATATATATATATACACACACACACACAGACAGGGAAGGATGGACAGACATGCAAAGGAGCAATATTAATGCCATGGCATTTGCTAGTGTATGTAATATATGTGATCTCAGATGAGTAATAAATTATGTTTCAACAAGTGATGCATGTTTCAATTAGTTTAACTTCCAGAATGTTAAAACATTATTAAATATATTTTTGAAATGAACAAATCTCAGGGTTTTTTTCTAACTTTTTTTTTTTCCTGCTTTAGTCTTTAAGGTATTTTTTGTTTATCCATACTTCTTCTTTGAGTGTTTAATTGTTTATAATTAATTCTGAAGTAAGTAGTCACAGGTTCATGTGTACTCAGAAAATGTCATCTCTGTGTTTACTGGGAGAAAGGGTAACATCTGTGCTCTTCTCTTTTTCTGTTTCAGGTCATCGGAGCCCTTGTCCTCGCCGTTGGGATTTATGCAGAAATCGAAAGACAGAAGTACAAAACTCTAGAAAGTGCCTTTCTAGCCCCAGCAATTATTTTAATACTTTTGGGCACTATAATGTTCTTCGTATCTTTTGTGGGTGTACTGGCTTCTTTAAGAGACAATTTATGCCTTCTTCAAGCAGTAAGTGTTGGGGTTTTTTAATTCTTAATTTTTAGAGCTCATTGATTTTGCTTTTCAGTGTCACCTGAGTTCAAACCCATAACTCTTTCTATGTCTGCACTGAAAAATATTTTAATAAAGTTGCTTTTTTGATTTTGATTAAATCTAGAACTGCTTTATGGCAGTGGTCCCCTAACCATGGTCTGTGGATGTCCCTCCATCAGGGAGCAGCAGTATTTCATCTTGCCGGTGACAGGACAGGCGAGGGTCAGAGGCCGGCGCTGAGAAAAACAGCTCTCCAGTAGTTAAGGGCTTTATGGAAAACAACCAGGAATGTGAATTATTATCAGCCGGCGTGGATCTTGTGCAAACTCAGCTGTTGACATACCATTTGACGCTAGCCCGGCACCACGGTGCCAGCTCTTTCTCTGCTCTGGCCATACCATAGGCATGTGCCCTGCTTAGGGGGACTGTGGGGGAGAAGAGGAAATAGTGCTGTCCCCGGGCCGAGGGAAGAGGCAGAGTCTGGCTGCAGCTTCCCCCGTCGGTACCGGGGGATTTCCTAAAGCTGTGAACCTTCTTGCTGGGACTTCAAGAGCAGACGCGAGCTGCGGTCTCTGGTGGTTCCTCCAAACGCTTCTCCTTTCAACCTGGAGGAAGCTGCTAAAGAAAGAAACCCCAGGTCAGGCTGGCAGTGGCTGGGGTCTGTCTGCCTTTGGCCGGGGAGTGGAGTATGGGGGGGAGATGGAGAGATGTGTGTTACGATGTTAGCTGTATAGCACCGCGGGGCTTTGAGAGAAGGACCCTAAGGGGGAAATGAAAGGGACACAGGTTTTCTCTCCAGTGCCTCTGAAAGGGGAAATTTTAGGGAAATTCCTGTACAACGCTGTGGTTGCAGATTGAAGTTGCACATACGACTAATTAAAAGTAAAGCGTGAAAACATAATTTTCACCTTCACGTCAGTTCAATGTAAAGAAACGGCAAATATGTGGTATGTTATGTAGGCCAAATCAAGAGATAACTGGATTTTGAAATTAGGCTGGAATTTTACTGAGAGTCTGTCCTTAGGCAGTGGTGGCTTCTTTCACTCTGAGCGTGGTGGTGCGTCCTCGTCTGATGCCAAGGACATTTTCCGTTCCCGTTGTGGTAACAAACCCAGCAGGGTTTAAATTTAAATGAAGAAAGTCCCTGATGTCTGCTTGTCAGGCTGATTTCAGACTTAGAAGGAGAAAAGGTATCTGTCCGGTGAGTTTGTGAGACTGATACTGTGTATTGAGAGCACAGAAATTAAACCAGCTTTTGGGGCAGAGCGTTAGAGATTATTTTCAGATGAGAGATCCTGAAACTTCTTTCCTGACAAAGTTCACCGTTAAAGAAGCAGACCTAAATTCACGTAACAGCCATCTTTTACACCTAAACAATCCTTTGGGTTGGAAAAACATTTCATGTACTGGCACACTGCAGCTTTTTCATGGTGTTGCTATGGATTTCTTCGTATTATTCATATTTTGCATATGCTTTGATAAGTAGTCACAGATGCATATGTTGTGGTCATGTGTGAGTGAGCGCATATATATATATATATATATATATATATATACACAGATGAATAAATAAATTGAGAGCTAGCAGGTATAATTTTTCTTACCACTCAGCCTAGTAAGTCCTGTTAGCGCCCATCGTGCCGCCTCTGCGCTCTGCTGGCTCGGTAATGCAGTACTGCTCAGTTCCCTCTTCTGAAGCAACATGCTAAAAGGTACCAAGCCCAGAATTTTGCTTTGATTTAACACTGGTGGTTTAGTAGAAGGTGGTTTGGATTATCTTAAAGCACTGCTTTACCCAAGAAATGAGAGCTAACAGGTAAGTACTGTTTTTGTAGGAAGCATAAAATCATAAAGTTTGGTGTGGTTTGTAGCAGTCCATTAATATCCTTCTCTGGGATGCTGTTATGGAGAGAAGTATCTTGGCATGATAAATGCATCTATTGGTTTTGAGTCCATTCAAAGCAGAAAAATAATGTGTTTGCCAATTGGGCAAAACCCAGAATGACTCAAGTGAGAAAAAAGGCTTTCTTGTGACATGAACGGTTTTATAGGAACAAAACCAAAATTTTATATCTTTCTTTAAAATGACATCTCATATGCAGAAAGCCAAGTATGTTGGCAATTGAATGTTACGGACCTAAGGACATTAATTGAAAGAGTAACTGGGGTTTGTTCTGTTTAAGGACTCACTTGCAATTGTTTTTCTGCAGTTCATGTACATTCTTGGTGTCTGCTTGCTGATTGAGCTGACTGGTGGAGTGGTGGCCCTGATCTTCAGAAACCAGGTGAGCCGCTTGTGTTTAGGTTTTGATCACCAAGAACATCACTCACAATCAATGACGTTACAGCTATGCTACCGAGCAAAAACAAGGTGTTAAGATTGTCGCCTGAGCACTAATTGATGGAGGTCTGAAGGCAAGTCCAGACTTTTCAGGGCCTTTCAGGTTTGGGGATGGATGGGATTGGCCACCCATTCTGGAGATTAATTCCAGATTAAAGAATTTAGAGAAAATCTGGTAACTAAGAATGTGCAATATAGGCAAAACAAGTTTCCAGCTCTTCACGTATTACGAACTGCTTGCTTCTCATTTGCCATCTGGGTCTCAGACTGCTGATTTGGGAGGTTTCCAGCTGGATATTTTTTAGTGGCCAAAATGTTTTACCATATATAAGGGACAGTTCTTACCTGCCCACATCCATAAGCAACATAACTAATTTCTATAGGAGACCCCATCATTTACAAGCATGCTATAATAGTATATTTTTTTCTAAATAATATGTTTTTTTCTAAATAATATATTTTTTTCTAAACAGAAAGCAGCAGACTTTTTTTCTCGTGCTAAGAATGTTTTAAAACATAAATGTGTTCACCATGGCAAGTACTAGATTTCTGTGCTGTGATTTTTTTTTTTTTTCCCAAATCTGGCAAAATATGAGCATTAAAAGGAGATGCTGAATAATAAGACCTCTTCCCTCCCAACCCCAATCCTACCGATTTCATTTCCACAAAACAAAGTCCTATGTACTGCGTTACACATGTTATTTAAAGAAAAAAAAGCTTTAGAAAAGATTTTTTTTTTTTTAATAACAACTCATTGTTATTTTGAAGTAGTAGTATGTTCTCCCTAGCCAGTGTTTTCTTCTTAATCCATGCTGGACTGGAGTCATGAACTTGACTTGTGAGAGCAGAGGATGAGTTATCCTCATTTCTAGAAGTCGTCGTTAGCCGTTGCCATAGGTGTTGCCTTGGCCCTGAGCAAGGATTTATTCTGAATTGTGGTGGGAGCGCCAGGCTCATCCGAAGGGAAAAGATCAGCCTGGCCGGTGTAGGAGTGTGGGCATCACGGGATGCAGAGAATTTGGTTGGCATAAAATTAAGTAAATGCCAAAGATGGTATTTGCTGAGAGGGCGAGGAAGAATTGCTGTTGACTTTCAGACAAAGAAAATGTAGTGTTGGGTTTTTGTGCAGTAAGTGTTTTCCCGACATGGGTATTGCGTGTCTGAGCAGGACAGCTACGCTCAGGGACGGGTTTCTTTGCTTGTTTTATGAGGTTAATGGAGAAGTTGGGGTTAGTATGGGGAGGAGAAGGAATTATTTAATAAAAGCTTAGGATAACAGCCTCTATTTAAATGCTGCCTGGTTTGCACGTCTCAATCTTTCTCTGTTTCCTTCTCAAACCTGTCGAGTCTAACACAGGTGATATAGGCAGCGCGAGAGTAGTCGGTAATTGCTGCTGTTCGTTCTTGGCCAGTTAGGATAGTCCTGCAAAATCCCTTCTTATTTCTAATCATCAGTGTGATAATCGGTTTTGTTCTGTTTTGTTTTTAAGTGTTGCAGTTTGTAATACTGAGAAAATAAGTAGGGGTATTTCAGGTTTCTTTCTGACCTGCAAGGATTTAGCTTTGATCATTTTAGCAGCTGGATTGAAAGTTGTTACCTTCTGGTTATATTTAGTCTCAATTTTTGCTGTGCTATGATGGTGCTGGATGTTGAAAACTAAATACTCTCCTCCGCCCCTCCCCCCGCCCCCATCTTCTGAACTTTAAAAGTGTTTTGTTGATTTGATTTCTAAGATGCCAAGCTGAGGAGATAGCGTTTTATATCTGCCACCGCTCCACTGCCATATTTCTCAAAACCATGACTATAAAACATACAGATACCAGTTTTTTTCCACTTTTTTCTACTTAAGGTAGAATAAAGCTCATTATCTGGCAACTATGGATTC
Organism: Nipponia nippon; assembly: GCF_047370975.1. Lineage (NCBI taxonomy): Eukaryota > Metazoa > Chordata > Aves > Pelecaniformes > Threskiornithidae > Nipponia > Nipponia nippon. The sequence goes on along the minus strand of NW_028262347.1, from coordinate 90,185,940 downwards.
CTGGGAAAATAAAATGGTGAAAATAAAATTAATGGAAAATAAAATTCATGGAAGATGGTGAGCAGGGAGACAATTGGCTCTTGTAGCTCAGGGAGTGGTGCAGACCACGGTGCCAAGACCCACCACCCAAACCTGCTGTTCTGTCACCCAAAAGATGCCGGGGATCCCCAAAGCCCAGTGAGAGGGATCCTGCCTTCCCCTTCCCAGCCTGGGGGACAAGAGGACCATCTCTGGGAGATGCTTGGAGAGTCTCAGCACAAAACCAGCAGCAAGGCTGCTTTCTTAAAAGAGGGTGGATGGTCAGTCCCTGCAGGACTGTGCTATAATTGATTTTTAACTGGCATTTGTTTTTTCTTAAAAAAAAAAGCCTTTCCTCTTGTGTTCGTCAATTACACTTGTCACTTTAACCTGTTCTTTTAAGTTTGTTTCAGCGTGTGTAACCCGTGAATCTTGTTTTACTTCTGCCTTCTAGACAATCAGCTTTTTGAACAATAATATAAGAAGAGGAATTGAGAATTATTACGATGATTTAGACTTCAAGAACATCATGGATTCTGTTCAAAAGCAGGTTTGTTGTTGTGGGTTTTTTTTGTTTTTTTTTTTTCCTGGGACTAATGCAGTGTTGAGATGTGGTAGCTCCTGGGTCGCAGCTTTGAGTATTTTCAGTGATGTGATAATCAAATTCTTATTGATGAGGGGGATGAGATCTCATGCGTCATCTGTTACGGCGTTGCTGCGGGCAGGGCTCCTCCAGCATCCCAGCTGGCATTTGAAGCCTCCTAAAACACTGCAAGAAGCAGGGACAAAATACAGCTTTTGCCTTGGTAGGTGTGATTCAGATGCTCAAGACCAGATCCTGCAAACATTTAGGCTGATATAGGCCCCACAGCCAGATTCAGACAAATTCAGCCTAAATTGCACCCAAGTTCTTACACTAAGCATTTCTGCTGGCTGGTCCAAGCCATTTAAAAGCATCTCGTTAACAGGAGGCAGCGGATAAAGGGAAATTAGGTGGCAATTAGGCTGTTGGAACCTGGGCCGTTGTATTTTCACTCGAGGGCACATACCAAGCTCTTTAACAAGGTGGTTATTCAAAGGAAATGCCCGTGGAAGTGTATATACCTGTAATTAAAATTCAGAAATTGTGTTGAGCCCAGTTGAGGATTACTTAATGGCACGTGTCGTTGACTCACAGCCTCTTTTTTTTTTTCAGGCTGGTGTGTTGAAATGTTTATTGGATTATTGAAGAGTTTTGCCATGCAGTTCAGAGACTATAGAAGAAGCAGAAAATGTTCAGAAATGTGATGTCAGGGCCCATGTGGTGTCAGTGACTGTGCCAAATAATGATTAAAAAAAAAAAAAAACCAAAAAACTTAGGAAGCGATATGTATGTTTTATGACATCGTTATGGAGATGGCAGCCTGCTTTGAAAAACAGAGTTAGCATGGAAAGTCTGTCAAAAGCCAACCATCCTGAGGAAATTTTGTCATTAGACTTCATAATGTTTTAAAGTTTCCATGCACTGCCCAAAATTATGTGTATGTACAGCGAATATACATTTTAGTGATAAAATAAACTGGTCCTTTCCCCTTTGTTTAAAATGTAAAATGAATATTTGTATTAAGTCAGTGTAAACTTACAGTATTTGTCTGCCAGATCTCAGCTCTACTAAATTGCACCCAAAATGTTTTGGTGAGATTTTTTGTAATGCCTTATAGCAATACTTTTGTCTTTTAGACTCATTCAGAAATGTAGTCAAAATCCTTAAATAATCGAAGCAGTACATTGCAGCTCAAGATGGAGTGAATGTAAAAACATTGCTTAATGATGTCCAGACCTGAAAAGATAGTTTTTCAGCTCAGAGAAGTTAGGAGGTGGAGCTCTAGCAGTAAGTACTTTGCTCTGGCACCTCAGGCAATAGCGCAATGAGTGACAGAGGAATGCTACCTATATCTTTAATTCTTTTCAGTTGTATCTATCATATACATTTCTATATGCCTTGCTGATAAAAGGACAGAATTGCTGGGTAGCTCAGTGGTCTTAAAATTGCTTTATTATTACTTTGTTTTCTAGTTACTAGAAGAGTTTCTTTTATGATACAATTTTTTTTTCCTTTGCCTTTTGTGTCATTTTTTCCAGTTTAAGTGCTGCGGTGGGGAAGATTATAAAGATTGGTCACAAAATGCCTACCACAGCTGTGCGGCACCAGGACCACTGGCCTGCGGGGTGCCCTACACTTGCTGCGTCACAAATAAGGTAAAGTCCAAGTCCTGGCTTCTCGGCATCACTGCTCTCTGCCGGGTCACCGGCATTGCTTAAGAAGTTACCTTACTTTAGAAAGTCTGGGGGAAAAAGCAGAAGTAAATGGGTCCCTCCTGAAAACAGGAGCTATGGATCCGTGGGTCTTGATAGCTCGAAAAGGAGAAAATAATTAATTGGATGTGTGGGCTCTGGTCTGTGTTACTGTCCCACTACGCAGTCCTAGAAACGCAGAAGGGATCTTGGGAGCTCCTCTAACCTCATGGCTCGCCTGGACCGGGGTGCTTAGAATTAAGTCTTGCTGATTTCCCCGGGGTTTGCTGCTCCAGCTTTGCCAGGAAGCCTGGGCCCCGATTGCTTCCGTGGGTGGGGGTTGGAGTGATGTGCACCAGCTGCTGCGTGAATTAAAAACCAAACAGAACGACCCCATCATCCAGAAAAAGCCAGAAATGTGGGCAAATGGCCTCAGGGTCAGTGCATCCTTGTGGGTGCAGGTCTAGACTGGAGCTGCTCCTCTGCCCTAACTCATCCTTGAAAACGTCCCGCCTTGTAAAATCCTCCCTGGAAGGACACCCTGTCAGCTGGAGTCTGGACCAGTTTCTCAGTCTATGATATTGGTATTAACTGGTGCTGGCAGCAGTAGGAGCAGACGTTAAGTTCCATATAAAGGGACCTTGTGTTTTATATAAATTTTAGCAGTTTTAATTCATCGCTCTTCATTTGAGGGATGGTGTAATGCTGAATTTGATAAAGAACTGTTCCTCAACTTAAAACCAGTGTGGGCAATCCCTGCCTTACTGGGTTTTGGTCTTTGGTCTGAACACGAGACAGAGAAATTGAGTATGTGTAAGAGCAGACACAGTAGACATTATGGTGGATAGCCATAACCGGTGCCTGTTATGTGCTGCCCTTTCAAGGTCTGCCTTATGGATGGGTGTTTAATTATAAAAAAAGGAAAAAAATGCAATTGCTGAGAAATGTGTAGAATATGAAGGTGTTTATTACGTATGCTTACACATTTTTTGTGTATGAGAAGGAGTCTGTTGAAAGCTGCGCTGAGCTTTGATTTATTCTCAGAAACCAAAGCTAAACAGTTATGTTTTAAGTCTTAGGTGTTTGAGAATAAGAAAGTCGTGTATATGAAAATAATATCTGCTGATCCACAGCAGCACGGAGCAGAAGAGCTCAGGATTTTGCCCTCAGTTGATGGCAAAGGAAGATAGAGCTGGCTAGTAAGGAGCAATCTGGCTTTTCATGGGTCATTCAAAATACTGCTTGTTTTTCTGTATCTCTCATTTCTCTGTTGAAGTCTTGCTTTAAAAGGTTCATCCATGTGTGTGGAAATACAGCAGTACTGTGAAGGCGAAGCACTGCAATAACCAGTGACTAATAATGCGATGTGCCTTTTCAGCCATGGCACAAATAATCAAACACGTTGAGGATTTCAAATACAACCTGTCAGGCAGGAAAGCGCTAAAATAAGAACTTCTCTGAGGAAAACAGGGAGTATATTCTCCATATGCTTCACTGGCAACTGGGGAGGTGGGGATGAAACTACTTGCAGCCTAAAGGTAGCCTGCGAAGTGTTAAGCTCAGTGAAGTTAATTGAAAGGGGGGCAGAAGCCCCAAAACAACAAGCAAACTTCTTATTTAAGGGTAGGCTGTTCAGCAAGACACTGCGGTACGTTAGGGCTTGTGGCTTTGCCGCACCAGGATGCCATTGATGTTCCTTGTGAAGTCCAAGTGGCACGGACACGTATGGGGCAGGATGACACTAACACCATGGCTGTATGGCTGACTTCCTTGAGGAAAAAAAGAAAACCCAACCAGAGGATGCATAAATCTTCTATGTTTGACAAGTGCTTCCAAATACAGGCTGGTTTCTGTCCTGGAAAACTGCAGATATGGTTTGTGATTACTCATTCACTTTGTAGTCATGGAAAACTCGTGTTAATGTCGGAGGTTGGATTCTGATCCTCTTAAAAAGCTTTGTGCTGAGACGAGCCAGGCTCATACTGGGGGGGCTCTGAAGGGACTATTTTCAAGTCAAAGTATTTATTAAAGACTTACACTAGCATAGCAGATAAAAATTAGTCCCCAAATGCCTATAAACCTCTGTTTATAATGCATTTATCTCCATTGTTTACATTTTCTTGTGCCGTGATGTCCTGTTAGCAAATGCTGTGTTTAAAATTAAAGGACGTGACTGTGTTCTTGTTGTCACGTATTTTGTGAATGTCCACGTGTTTGTCTGTTAGGCTGAAGCGTTTTGTAAATCACTCACAGCAGACACAGCAACATGCTGATGCCTAGTATTGCAAGCCTTGACTTCCAAGAGTATTTATTACCTGTGGTTGACAGATGGGTGGTACTCACATTTTTGCAACAGACCTGTGAAATAGTCAGAGCTTTTTTTTTAGGAATGCGCTGAACCTTGTTGTCAGACAGTTGCGTGTTCAAGATGAGAGCCTGGCTTTTTGGGATCTTCAAAAACTTGACCCTGGCTGGTGTTTCTGCCATTGTGTAACATCCAGCTTCCTTCCATCTTTTGCAAACATCCCTCTTCCTTCTTGGGGAGGTGACCTGGGAACCCCAGCCTACCACTCAGAGGCCCCCAGCATTTAGAAATCTCATCTCTACATCTTGTCTTAATTTTGAGGGAGGGCTTATCAATACAGTAGAGTTTGCTGTGCCTTGTTTCCCTCATGTGAGTATTCTCATTTTCCTCCGTGTCTTTGGCTTTTTACATTGCTTCCTTCGAGGCCGGTGGGCTTTACATTGGCTGATTTGTAAGTGAAGAACCTTATTTTTGTGTTAGCTTTCCCAGGCCAGGTAGACCTTCAGGACGCAAGCAAAATATGAAATGGCTACAGAAAATGCATTAGTAATCTGTGATGAATGCAAGGACTCAGTCTTTTTTTAAATATATGAATTTTATATTCATATGTAAAATGATATGTAAAAAATACTGTATTATAATAAATTTGATCTTGTAAAATGTTCATGTAAGCATTCCCAGGATTGGACGTTATTTGGGGTTTAGATATTTCAGAGGTTGAATTTGTCACCATGATGGCCATGTTAACCCCTGGTTTTCTTAATAAGATGTGTTACGTTATTAAGGCCTTAAAATTAAAGCCAGCTGTTTGTTCTGTGGAAACAGCTGTGCCTTACAGCTCTGTCGTAGCTAGCTTTAGTTTCTGATGCCATGCTGGTTTTGCTGGATAGATGTGGTTCAAATGTCTTGTGTCGTGACACACTGGCAATACTGATTTCTCTAAAACTGTGTAGACCTCTATCTAAATCTGACCCTGGGGCTGCTGGAAGAAACCGGTGTTGGACTGGGAAGTAACGCTGTTGTTGCTTTATATGAGCTGGGAGAACACAGGAAGAGTAAAAAATAATTTTTTTGTGATTTTTGTTTTCTGCTACAGTTTGTTTGTTGTTTTCCTTTCAGACAGACATTATCAACACTATGTGCGGATACAAAACCATTGCCAAAGAGGTAACGTAACCAGTGTCCAGCCTGCAAAGGGTGGTGCTTCTCTGCATTTTTTTGGTCAGTTATAAAATTGTCTTCTGCATACTTAAATCTACCAGACAGTTAAGTCAGCAATTAAAATTATTTTATCTGGAATAACTTTTGTATATTAAAAAAACTAATCTTGTTTGATTGTGGCATCTTCCCTTCCCTTTGTATCTTCCATGATTCCTTGTTTGACATGCATGAAGCATGTCTTCCCAAAGCTCATCCCCCTTATGCTAGTTGCACAATTAATGCAAAGAAAACTGCTTTCCCACTTTTAAGTAGTGACTTGAGTTGGGGAAAGCTTTTAATACTTAAAAGCCAAAGTTTCTCACTGAGTAAAATCAGGTTTGGTAGAGCCAATTTAGGTGTTTCGAAGTATTTTATGTCCCAGTAGGGGCATTTTATTTTTTAAGCCTGTAATAGTTATTCCTGGAAGAGGAGTGGGACTTCCCAGGTTGTGTTGGCAGCCCTCTCGTCCCTCCAGGAGCCGGATGGGGCCTCCTCCTTCTTCAGTCTTCCCTCTTGGGAATAGCCCCAGTAACTCCAGAGTAGAGACTGCCGGCTCAAGGCACTAATTGCGGAGTGATTAAGAAGGGAAATCAGTAATTGGATCTGCCGCGAGTTCTTCACTCCTAGCTTTGGAGTGCTGGTGCAGGGGGTTGGTCTGAAAAAGTGCCTTCCCCAGCTCATTTGTGGCACTTGGCGCACAATGCCAGCTTCAGTTGTTGGTTTTTGGGATTACTGGTTATCTTTACATATGACCTGTCTTCATTTAGATTCTTTGATTTATGGCTTAATCACCTAAACGCTCCAGCCTGGCTCTAATGCCCAAAGCACTTAAGCATATGCTTAACTTTACCCCATTCATCTGCTTAGGACCCTTTGCAGCCTCAAGTGCTTTCTGTATTATGGGTTGGGGTCACGGTGCAGTGCAGCTTGCAGGACTGAATCTGAAATCCTCTTGTTCCTGCACTTTTTAGAGTCTATTGCAAAGCACTTGGTCTGCAATTTATATTTTTCTGCTGCTGTACTTTCAACTTGGAAGCAGAGATAAAAGCTAGAGAGAGATGACTTCTTTTTCCAACTGGTCTGAAATGAGAATTGGATGCATTTCATTTAGAAAAGTAGTTGCAAGCGAAGATTTTTAAAAAATAAATAAAGCAACTTGTTCAGGTGTGGAACAACCAAAAAACAGGTGGAAGAATTAGTGATGAGATCTGTGTCAAATTCAGTGGGTTTAAAGAGATGAGAAGGAGGACCAAATCTGCTTCCCTGAAATTTCAATTATCATGTGCTACTGTATCATACACCAGTGAACTGCCTGTTTCAATGTCTGCTCTGTTATTTTGCAGCGCTTGAGTGTTCAGCATGTTATATATGTCCGTGGGTGCACGAATGCAGTGCTTATTTGGTTTTTGGACAACTACAGCATCATGGCCGGCGTGCTGTTCGCCATATTGCTGCCCCAGGTAAGAAGGGGCCAGTGCGTTATCCATTAAAGGGAGTACCTGATTTGTTGCTACAGTATGCAATATCCCATTTGACTGTATTTAATTATCATTTTTTACTTAAGTTTAACATAACTGATAAGCTGAGGTGGCATTCCAGTAATTTAGTAGCATTACTGTGATATATTGCAGGGTTCGGTTGGTTGATTTGGTTTCCTTGGGTTTTTTTGAGTCCTCTCCTCCCCCTAGCTGCGTCCACTAAGACTTTCTAATGCTCCAAGGCACAGAGGTGGTAATTAGCTGTATTAGCTCTTAATAAAAATGATCCGTTTATACCCCTATATGCAAAGAAGAATAACAATGTGAGATTCTCTCTGTGTATATACCACATACCTGCCCTTATATCTGATGTATGTATACCTGATTTGAAAAAACTGCTGCGAGAAGCGTTAGATAAGCAGTATTTGATCTCTGACTAGAGATGCCCCTTCTTTTCACAGTTCCTGGGAGTGTTGTTATCCTTGCTTTACATAACTCGGGTGGAAGATATCATCACCGAGCACAAGCTGAGCGAAAGACTGTTTGAAGAAGTGGGGCAGAGATCTGCCCCTGAGTTTGCTGGAGCCGGCTGCTGCATGTGTTACCCGGGGTGACTTTGGAAACCTCAAATATAGTTTAAAAAAAAAAAAAAAAAAAGGTCAAATCCACCTGTTCTGGTTTGTGCTGGCTTCTGCGGCTGTTACAGACTGCGGGTGTAATGAATCAGCCAGCAGACCGGTGGCGGGTCGGCAGCGTGCCGATACCGCCCTGGCGTCGTCGCTCTTGGTGTGTCTGCAACCAGAGACGTACCAGAAGGTCTCCGTGCTGCTGACGATGCTGCTGCGGTATCGCAATGCTGCTGGAAGGTGGGCTTGTGGATGATTAAATCTTTTTTGAATGATTACTGTGTGATATGCAGCCGGGAAAACTATTCTGGGAAGATTTGAAGGTAGATTTCTAGGAAGAGCCTTTGCGTCTCGGTATGTCGTATTTAAATGTCCTTTCCAACTTTATTTTCTTACTCCTTCCAAAAAAGATTTCTTACTGATCTACATGGTGAATATTAAATATCGGTTTAATAAATTTTTTATGCTAATCTCAATCAATTTACTGACAATAATGGATGTGATGCTGAACACTTTCATTGCTCAGTCTTTTGTGCCTTTTAATAATAGGGCAGATGCCAATGTTGAATCAATCAGTTAATGCTTGATATATTTTTAATGCAATTTATTACTGTCTGGCTTTTGTATAAACTTACGGGATGTTTGAGTCTTGTATGTACTGTATTTTTCCCCTTTAGTAAATTATCTAGTTGATTTTTTTTTTTTTGAGTTCTGTATGTCGAGATGTTTGTAAATTTTTTTCTTCCTGTCAAAATAAAAAAACCCACTTTTTTTAAAAAAAAAAACAAAACCAAACACAAAGATTCTGTTTAAAATGCTTCTTATTTTCTTACCTAAGTTAAGCCTGTCCACCAGATGCTGAGTCAAAAGGCAGAAATATCTTGAGCTGTGATTCTGGCTTGGGCGCTGACTTGCCTCGGGTTTTGGACGGAGTCACTGAAGGTCTGTGCCTCCCTTGCTTCCCTTAGTGATTTCTTGGGAAGTCACCGGGAGTGCAGGGGGTTTTGCTCTTGCTTTGTCCTGAGCGTTTCTCTGCAGTCTTTCCAGCCCCAGCCAGGCTTGCAGGTGAAACACACCACTTAATTACTATGATGCTTCAATTAAACCAATTCAGGATGAGAATAAGGCGGGTTTGGTTTATAACCTGTCTTTGTGAATCTCTTCTTTTCTGATACTCTGCTGAGCCACACAGCAGAATATCTGATATCATTCTCTCCTTGCCGCTTTTCTTCTGTTTTTTTAATTTCCTTGTCCTGGATGTGTTTTCTGCTTTCTTCAAAACTCAGTGTTTGCTGCTTAGCTCTCCTCCTTCACCAAGGGTTTCTGAGGAAGCTTCATGCTTTTCCGGGAGCCAAAAAATGACTCATCCACTTCTTCAGTGTTTCTGACGGTGTCTAGAGATAGAGATCCCGCTGCGTTATCAACCCCATCATCCGCAGTGCGAGGTTTCCTACACAGCACACTCTAGCATTGGGTCCCGCACGTGATTACGTATTTAATTGCTCCATATCGTTGTCATCTGTGTTTTCCTGGTCTCTGTCCTGAATAATGTATTTCGGTAAGTTAAGAAGCGAGGTGTGTTTTAAGGGTGGATTTGTCTACAAAGAGAGGAAGGGGAAAAGGAGGGGGCAGCTTCAGAGGACCCAGCTGACTGCTGGTGAAAGAGAGGAAGACTGAAGCCAAAACTGGTTTATTGTGGAGAGCGGGCTGGGAACGTGGGAGCTGAAAGCATCAGGAGCTGAACTGTTGCCAGAGGTAGAGCTGTGCCCTGGCTTTTAGCAAGAGGGGAATAACACTTGAATTTGAGATGGCAGGAAGGCTGTGATGAATTGTGAAGGAGGGAATGACAAAAGTAATTTTTCTTTCTTTACTAACAGCATCTTGTAAATGTGGTGGTGGTTTAAAGTACAAGATATCTGGGAAAGCAGGAGATGATGGAAGCATGCTTAAAATTTGGGTGGTTTAAATGGAACAGGGAGAGTATTTGGGGATACCAGGGAGCAGTTCTACTTTAGCAAGGAAATTTGTGGGCTATACTGAATTTTCAACCACCCTCAGTGCTTTCGGTCATACACAGTGTTTGAGGGGGGGTTTACCTGACAATCACGAACTAAACGTGTGACTTAGTATTTGAATTAATTATTTATTAAACAGTTGTCCCTTCCCTTTCCCACAGATCTGAGGAAATTAACTCTTTACTGGAGATGGCTGGAGGGAGGGGTGATGCCGATCAGGAGGCGGCTGGAGGAGAGGGAGGCAGTGGGTCTCTGCTCAGCTGCCTCCAGGTGCCTGAGCTGTGGGAGATGATGGGGAGACCGCGATGGGGGTTTGAATTTACTCTTAAGCACAAGGCTTGGCTCTTCTCAGCGTGCCGTGCTCATGTCCTGTTAGTAGACAGATTTTAGAACGGGTTTGCAGTGTGCACAAGGTGTTTTGTGTGCTTACGAGTAGCTGGTTTTATGCTGAGCCTGCCGGGGCGTGCTCTGTCCTGCCTGGTTCGTCCACATGAGCAAGGTCTGGAGGAGATGTGATATGGCGGTAGTGAACCTGCGGCTCATCTTGGGCTGGTGCTCCACACACATCAGTGACCCATTATTTTTTTCTTTTAAAATAGGCACAGCCCTGTGTCCACAAGCAAATCAGCTGGAAGCATGTGAAGGGCCAGACTCAAAGTGTTGTCCTGGTCTGATTTTTGTGTTTGGCTGTAAGTGAAAACCACTGTGGCCACACTAGCGAAGATCATCTGGGCTTTTCCAGCCAGCTGATGTGAAAGTTGATTTTAAAACAGGTGGACCACTCCTTGCAGATGCATCCTTAAACTTGCTCTTAAAAATGGTCTTTGCCTGCTGTTTAAAAGACTGAGGCAACTCTGCAACATCCCAGAACTGTTATGGGATTTTTTTTGTGTGTGTATATTTTTAAAGTGCTCCGACAACTGTGAGCTTCCCTTGGTTCATCCTCCACGTGCTCCTGCTTTCCCTGTGTCCCCGAACGCCCTGCCCTCTGCAGATGTTGGGCAGCTGTTTGTGCATCCCTGCCTGCAAAAATCACCCCCGCTGGTCCTTGCTGCCTGACCCCTGTGTTGCCTCTCTCCTGCCTGCATCCCGGAGCTTTCCTGCTTGTTGTGGGACCGCTGTGCAGAGCAGCTGCCTGTTCAACAACCGGGAAACCGAAGGGTTGCAACAAGTCCTCAGTGCCGGCTGCCTGCCAAGCTACTGGGCAGCGATACCTAATTTAACCACTCTCCCTCCCCTGTGAGTTCAGGGAGCAGGGTCGCTGTGCCGCTTCCGTAATGTGGAGGGGTTTTGCACCGAGAATTATGCACCATTCAGCTAGAAATAGAGATTTACCTTTATATTTCAAATAACTACAGGCCATCCAGGCACAGTCTTGGCATGGCACTTGGGTGATGCACGCTGGTGAGCTGAGGGCCTGGCTGGAGCATCGTGCGCGGTATATGCTGTACGATGATGTTACGCGATAGAAATCTTTAATTAGCGCAGTTCCAGAGGAGAAATGCTGAGCAGCTCTCCCTCTGCTGGTGTGGGGATGCCATATCGCAAGGCGCTAATTAAATCTCTGCTCACCGTAAATTAAATCTCCGCTCGGTGTGTCCGTACAGCACCGGGGTTTCTCCAGTGGCCCTGTCCCCTGCCAGGCTTCAATAAGTCCCTTCGTGCAGGCACAGCTTCCATGGGCTTCATTCCCCCCAAAGCTGGAAATCCCTCGTTAGCCCTGAACCTCTGCGGCAATTAGCACTTGTTCATGAGGCAGAGCGGGGCACTTGGGATACAGCTGCTCCTTACAACCTGACTTGGAAAACCAGCCTCGGAGGTGGGATGAGCTGATTTCCTACTGATGGGAAAAAAAATCAGTGCTTAAGATCTAAAAACCATTTAGGTAAAAGTTGGTTTGCAGATTTGTATTCCTAAGGCCCTTTTCTTCACTAGGACTTTCCAGTGCTCATGAATTTTCTGTACAAGTTGATTATTAAAAGGTTCTTGCATGGGTTCAGGAATTGCTTTTTGGTAAGAAAAGATCTGGTGGGTGTTCAGCTGCAGAGTGCAGGTTCTCCTGCTGCCCAGGGTCCTCTGGGGTCCGCTGGGCCAGGGAGATCAGCTTGACCCCAAGCACATTGGTGGCACGTGAAGTTGCTTTGAGTTTGCATCCTCGTTTGATGTCGACGCCTTTCTGAGGAGAGGGAAGAGAGGGTGGCATCTTCATCTGTGGTGGCGAGAGCAATGCTGCTGTTTAACTTGTCAAAATTAGGTTCAGTCCATCGTGCTTCTTCAAGCTGATGCAGCCCCAGTCTGTTTTCGCACTCAGGATGGGAGTACTGCTTTCGTCTGCAGCTATAAGGGCTAAAATTTTGCCTCGCAGCAACAATAAGAGCCCTCGGCAAAGGCAGCTGTTAAATCTCCTTGGGAAAGTGGGTGTCCTGCCTGTTTCCAGCATGCTCCCTTGAAGGAGGTACTTTTTCTTCCATGGAAAGTTCTTTCCTTGATGAAGAGGTAGAGGTAGCTGAAAGCTGCTGTCCTGAAAAGGAAAGAAGAGACGATTTGCCTGGGACATGCACATCAGAGCAAAGCCGCCTCGTGCTTCTGGGTGTTGGGTACCAGTTTGTAGATTGACCCCCCGTCATGGTGCTCAGCCCTCCCAGGAGATTTCTTGTGGGTCAGCGCTACGGGTGGGGTGTTACTGCCTGCAGCAGGTTTTGGGGATGAGGAGGCTTTGCCTGGGGAAGCACAAGGAACTGCTGGCACCAGCTGAGCATTGCTTGCTGCAGCGCTCCTGGGATGCTTAGTGACCCCCCAGTGGGAACTGTGTGGGGCTGATCCCTCCGCTGGAGCAAAGCAGAGCAACACCCGTCTCCTTCCGCTTGAGGCTACAGCTTGCTAGGTTAAAGTAAGCATAACGATGCCCTGGGGGGTTTGTAGTGTGCTGGGACAAACCTGCTGGCTGAAGGGCAAGAGCTGGGTGGGAATGGGCTGGGGTGTCAGGCTGGCAGGTGCCAGACCGAGCAAGGAGCTCTCTGCAAGGTCCCTGGAGCTATGTGCAGGCACTGGCAAAGCTGTTGAGCTGCTGGAGAATATTGGCTCTTGGAGAAGTTGGTGTGCAGGGCTTTGAAGTTTCTGGTTATTTTTTTCAAATGTAACTGGGTTTTGCTGACTGGGACTGCTGCCTCCTTCCCATCCTTCCCAGCGGGGGTGTTGGGTGCTCTCCAGTCCCATGCAGCACGCTCCTTTGCTGGGAAGGGTCAGTGCAAATTCAAAGGGCTTCATGCTGGTGCTGGGAAAGGTGCCTACGCTGGAGGAGCGGTGCAAACAGTGCCTGAAGCTTGGCTGCAGGCTGTGGTGGGTCAGGGAACACGGTCCTCTGGGGAAATGGCCAAGTCCATGGCAGAAGGGGAGAAGATGCAGGTAAGGAACATAAGTGTGAGCTCTGAAAGCCTCACCCTTTCTGATCACGAGAGTAGGGAGCCTGCGATGAGGTGTCTCTCAACTCAAGACCTTTGCTGCTGATGCTCACAGTGCAGCCATCAGGCTGGGATCAGGCATGTGTAACGCTGCTGTTGGGACATGCCTTTGCCTCTCTTGGGTCTTCTCCTCACCCTTCTCTCAGTGGCGAGGGGCTGTGTAGCTGCAAGCCCTTCTGGCTCATCTCAGGGCATCCGAGATGATGGGGGATGATTTTCAGTCCCCTGGCTTGCCACAGCATCAGGCATATCCCAGGCTTGATGTAGCTTTGCTGGCTAGCTTTCCTGGTGAAATGGCATCGCTAAACATGGCACAGAACAAGACTGCTGCTGTTGACGGTGCTCACAGCCCTCCTGGGGTCCCTCTCCCTGTGCATGGGGCTGGGAGACGTGCAGGCACAGCTCTGGGAAGGTTCCTGTCCCAGCAAAGGGGACAGATGCTGGTGCATCTCTTGGCTTAGTTCAGTTCCCAGCCAGCTGTTAGCTTTGTTCTGTATGAAAGGTATTTGTGCCACCAAAAGCATCCGATCCACCTAGGAAATGAGCTTTGTAAGAAATACTCTCTATCTCAGCCCGGGATGTGTGTGTGTATGTCATGGGGTCATCCCGCAACCCCTGTCCCAGGAGTGGGGACAAAGGGACTGGGACAGATGGGATGCACTTTTTGAGCATCCCATGGTGAGCAGCCCCATTACCCAGCAGTGGAACATAAGGCCATCAGCACCCACGGGGCAGCTGGAGCACCCCTGCTGCACCTCAGCCTGCCTTCCCAACCCCGGCACCCCGTGAATGGGGCAGGATGCGGCCCTGCCGCCCCCAGCCCGGCAGCAGCAGCGGTGGCACACCAGCCCCCCGCCCCAATTATTGTTGGGTGTCAAAAAAGACATTGAAAAGCAAGGAGGAGAGCTGTGAAGAGGGTCACTTTAGTGGCTCTTTCTCTCTCTTTTTTTTTTTCCCCCGAGGAGGAAGTTAGAAAAGCAGAGCCCTCAAAGCCGCATTGAAAGGGTGACAGAGACAGGATAATGCATAAGACGGAGGGAAGGAATCTCAGAGCACTCGCCACGGTGTTTTAATGATCTGTTAACAATTACCCCTTTCAGGGGAGAACATATGGTAGATGGTTTGCCTTAAAAAAAAAAAAAGGGGACAAAAAAGAAAAAAGAAATTACTTCAGAAACTTAAATGATGGTGGAAAATGGTGGGGATTGCAGTGAAGAGCTGGGGGAGGGAGGCGTAGCCCCCGGGGCGAGGGGATATTGGATGATGAGGGGATGTGGGATGCTGTGTCCCTGAGCATGGGGGCTTTGCTGGAGCCGGAGACCCCCAAAAGGTGCTGGTACTCAGGAGCTGCCAGAGGTGGCTGGGGCAGGGTGCCCAAAGGAGCTGTAGTAGGTTTGAAGAAATGTGGTAATGAAGGAAACTGATAAGGGTGCTGATTAAACCCAGGAAGCTGCTGGGACCCTAGGACATGGGCATTCATGTGGGGTATGGCAGCCCTGTGCCCCCCACATCTCCGGTGCCAGAGCTGTGCTGCAGACCTGTGGCAAGGTGGGGACCCAGCTCAGACCCTCACACGGCTTCAAAGGACTTGGTAGTGCTTCACAGGGCAGCTGGGGATGGTTTCCATCCCCAAGGGGTTTTGTGGGCAAGAGCCCCATCCCTGTGGGCTGCCCCCTGGGCTGTGGGCTGGAGCATCCCCCCCAGCTCAGGCTCAAGCCCAGCAATGAGCCGGTGCTCCCCCCACTGCAGCTGGGGGCTGGCGTAGCCACGCAAATGGCTGAAATGCTCTGGATGCACCTGGGTGGGAGTGAGTGCTTTGAGGTTTCCCTGCTGTTACCTGCCACGAGATCACTGCCTTTCTCCCACTGTTACAACCTGTTGGCATGAGGTTCGATTGTGGCTCCCTAAAATCGTATTGCCAAGGGTTGATACAGGCTGGTAGTAACTTGTCTTGCAGAGCTGGGCTGCAGCTAAAATTCTGTGTTACAATTGTGTGAAAATGTCCAGAGGTTTTTTACCTTTTTGTTGCAAATACATAATTTCTCATTGAGATACAGAAGTCAGGCTGGCTGCTCACCTTCCCAGAGGTCCTGGCATGGGCTGGCAGGAGGGGCTGTGCCACTCCTGGGCTCTCCAGGTTGGTTATACACCTCGACTCAGGGAAGAAAATGATCCCTTCTGGATAGAAACTTGTCTTTTCCTCAGCACTGCAGTAGTGCAGGGCAGGAGAAGGCTCTGATTCAAGGGTCAGGGTCTCAGCAGATGGACCCCAATGCCGGATGAAGGGTTGGGAGAGGGGTATCAGCATTGGGAGGCTGGGTGGGGTGTGTGCAGATGGGCAGGGATAGTTGGGGAAAGCTGGGACAGGGCGCCGAGGCTGCCTGGTGGGGATACCAGCACAAGGAGTGCCAGGAAAGGGGCATCAAGATGTGGGGATGGGAACAAGGGGATGGCGAGGCTGGGACAGAGGAAGGTGGGTGAGGAGGGATGCTTCTTCCTGAGACTGGAAGGAAGGAAGAGACAGGAAGAGACAGAGCTGGTACAGGGATGGTCAGGGAGGGGATGGGGTCATGCGTTGGGGGTGTGGGCAGGTGAGCTGCGGCAGCGGGCATTGCTTGGGTTGGTGTGGGGGCTGCAAGCGCATTCAGCCCCCTGGGACGGTTGGTACCAGAACTGTCATCACAGCACTGAAGGCTCCCAGATGTGCACGGCACAGCTGGGAATGGCACTGGGAGGAGCATGAGCTAGTGCTGGGTAGGTCATGATAGCCCCATGACCTGGGGACACGACATCGCGGGCAATATATCCACACCACACCTTTATGGGTCACACCCCTCCTGCTAGCGGTAGTTTGGCTTGAGCAGTGACCCAAGCACCATGCTGGGCACATCGCCCAGCAGTGACAGTGATGTGGCAGCAACATCAGTTTGCAAAGGAAGGGTCAAAGCCCCCATGTCTTGCTCTGTCTTGTGTTGAGGGCTTCGATGAAGATCTGGAGAGGGGTTAGTGGTGTGCGAGTCCCTCAGGGCACCTCTGCCCTTGCCTCCAGGCCAGGCGGGGAATTTCCTTCCAGACTCCTGGCTTTTAGCAACTTTTTCACTTCTCAAAAGCCAGCTCTGGTGCCTTCTGGTGTGTTCAAAGTTTGACTGGTGGAGCCTCTAAATCAGAGAGGAAAACACATCTTTATTTATTTTTGGAGGTCAGGAAGCACCGTCTGTCTGTTTGATGGGCAACTGGGGGGTGAGGAGTTTCAGAGCGAGCCACTATGACCAGTCAGCACCGCTTATAACCTCATCGTGCATCAAAATGCCAGAAGTTAGATTTTTTGCCCTTACAGGAGAGAAGTGCTGATCAGGAAGATGGCAGTCTGAAATCAGCATATCCATGGTCCGTGGCTATTTATTGGTGGCCAAAGGAGGGTTGACGCAAATGGATACTGAAGCCTCAGGTCTGTGTTGTCTGACTGGTAGCTGAAGATGACCACTGCCAGCTGGTGAAGTCCGAGTGCTGGAGATATCCTGCCATGAAAGCTTCCTCCTGTTGTATTGTAGCTGTGAAGACAGTAAATTGCTAATTACAGCTATTCTTTGAGATTTCTGTGCAGGCAGATACACAAGTACGGGCTCACTCTCGGCCACTGGGGCTGCTGATGAGTTAAATATGGATGTGTGCTTGAATGCCTGTTGAGCCCCCATTGTGTTTCGTTCAACCATCAGAGGAATGTTGTGGTGGTGGTGGCTTCTGCGAGATCTCGCCAGAAACTTCTTGTAAAGCTTAAAGCACTTGGAAAACCCCAATGAGAGAGTGTGCTGGATGCATAACCCATTCTGTCTGCCCAGGCTGTCATCAGGGTGAAGAAAGAAACCCTCTTTCTGGCAGGTGAAACAGACTGGGGCAAGGAACCACTTGCCACAGGCAGAGAGGGGAGCAAGCCTGGCAGAACTGGGAATCGTGGGAGGCGACAGACTCCCAGAGCGGTAAGGACTGTCTTTCCCTACCTGGGCAGATCCTTGGATGGTTGGGTAAATATTTTAAGGTAACAGGTTTCACAGCACCCACCTGTAGGCATCACAGCCCAGTACCTGACTGACCCTTTTGTACTTGGTATTTGTTCCCTGCCTTTCCTTTCCATGATATTCCTTTTCCTTTCCTCTCTCCTCTCCAGAGATAATCCAGGTTTTTGCTATACTTGAGATTGTTGCATTCTGACCCAAAATTTGTTTTGGTCTCAGAAGAGCTGTCTGCTCTTGCAGCCTTGTGAAGCCATGTCCTGTCAGGCTGTGTTTTAAGGGCACATAAGCATGGACAGCGGTTTATTGTAGAGCAGGATCG
Organism: Nipponia nippon; assembly: GCF_047370975.1. Lineage (NCBI taxonomy): Eukaryota > Metazoa > Chordata > Aves > Pelecaniformes > Threskiornithidae > Nipponia > Nipponia nippon. The sequence continues at coordinate 90,168,231 of NW_028262347.1, read as the reverse complement.
CACACTGGAAACTCTTGGGTTTTCTTTCCTTGTGCACTGTCAGGGCTTCTCCTCTTCTGGTGCGGTGAGATCATCCCTCATCCCAGGGCTCCGTTGGGTTATTCCTGCCCCTGAGTAGCCTCAGCCCCCAACCCTTGTAAGTCGGACTGTGTGAGGTGCGGAGCCGAGCTCCCGGTGGGGCTAGAGGAAAACCCATCAGCTCTGGCATGGATCAGGCCTTTGAAGCAGGTTTCTGCAGCGCAGAGAGGGCGAGGGCTGCCGGATGGTTATGGAGGGGATCGGTATTTGCAGCTGATGGGATTTGTGCCTGTGCTGTCCAAGGGGCTCTGGCCTTAGGGAGACGTTACTCCTTGCACAGTGGGAAGCCCCTTCTGCCTTGAGCAGAGCCCACTTTGCCTCCGCAGGGATGGTCACCCAAGGGGGGGGACATCCTTTCCAGTAGCCCTGGCCCACGCCGCAGAGAGCTTTTGCTAGCCAAGCCCTCAGTTGCTCTGGACTCTTTCTCTTGTGCCGGACCCCAGCCCCAAGAGGCGGGAAGATTTACGGTGGCGAAACGGGCTTTGCCGTCCTTTTCCCAGGCAGCCTTTGCTGCTCTGCCCGTTCCCGGCGCCGGGGGACCGCTGGCTCAGCACTCGCCGGGTAACGAATGATTTCCCGGGGAGGCTCCTTTCACGGCGGCGGGCACCCCCGGCCCCTGCCCGCCCTGGCCGCCCGCCTCCCCGGGGTCTCCCCGCGGCGCTGCGCTCTCCCCGCCGGGGGCCGGCTCCCTGCGCCCGGCCGTGCGCCCCGTCGGGCCGCTCCAGCGGACGCGCTCCCGGCGCCGCCGCTTTCCTTTCTTCTCCGATTCTTTTTTTTTTTTAATATTTTTCCTTTTTGCGCCCCTTCTCCTCTCCCTCTTGTAGAAAGAGGCGGGGGGGGGGGGGGGAAGGAAGGGAGAAATATTGTTTGAGTTCACAAAGACGGGCATCTGGTGCACCTTGCGCCTGGCATCTGTGCTCCTTGTGTCCCGAGCAGCGCGCTCGCACCGGGGCGAGGGGCAGGAGGGGCAGGCGTGCATCTGTTGGGCGCCACAATAAAGTCACAAAACAGAGGCGCGGAGCCGGGGCCCAGCCGCGCTGCCCTCTCAAAGGGGGACGCGGGGCTGCGGCTCCCAGGTATTATGCGCCGGGTAGGTAGGGCCGGGGCAGCAGCTGCTCCGGCTCTGAAGGGCTGCGCTCCGCCGAGCCGCTCGACATATGGCACCGCAAATCACGGTACCTCCTGAGCAGCCCCGGCCCGGGGGGAGCGGGGGGGAAGGACGGGGCGGCCCCGCCGCCGCAGGTGCCTCCGCCGTGCGTCCCCCCGCTGCCGCCGCCGTCCCGCGGGGAGGAGGCGCGGGCGCGCACTGGCGGGCCCCGGGACGGGCGGAGGGCGCGGAGCGGCCGGCGGCCTCCCGGGCCTGGGGGAGAGGGGTCGGGAGCGGGCCCGGCCTTATCTGCCCTCCCTTCTCCCGAGCAAACAGACCCTGGCGGGCAGGCGGGCTGCGGCCGGGCCCCGGTTCGCAAAACGTCCCCGACGCCTGGCAGGCGAGAGATGCGCCGGGGCCGGGCTGGTTACCATATGTTTTCAATAAAATAAGACAAATAGGGCCGGGAGATAGGGATTGCAGTAAACCTGTTATAAAGCAGCATAAACTAGGCCAATGTAAACGGCAGAAGGGCCCCTCCTGGAAGGGCCGTTGGGTGCCAGCTCCGCGCCGGGGCGGCCCGGCCAGGTGTGAGTGGGAGCCCGCCGCGGTGCCCCCGGAGATTTTTATCACGTTTGTGGTAATATGGTGCTTGTTATGCTAACTATGAGTAAACATACCCGGCCGGGCTTTGTGGCGACGGGAGGGAGTTATCGGAAAGTGGCAGTGGGAAGGTGATTTAACAATAAAGTTGTCTTGTTTGCCAGCAGGTGATGTCTGCCCCCAGCCCCGTGATTAATGCTTCCCAAAGCACTCCACTTTACAATCTCTTGTAATTATTTATTAAACGAAATCTATTTATTATTATTTTAGCAAACAGCGGTACCAGGTGGGGCTTTCTTTTCCTCTTCAGCTTTTGTTTGAAGGACGTTTGAAGTGGGCAGTCTGAGGCTTGGAAACTCGCTCGCCAGATTTTTTTGTCATCCAATTGCACAGGCATACACACACAAAAAAAAAAAACAAAAAACCAACCAAACCCCGCCGGGCCCTTCCTATTCATCCTCCCCTTGCCCTCCGAGCCGCCCCTCGAGAAGGGGCGCCCGAGCCGCCGCGGTGGCCGGCCCCCCTCGGCCCCGCTCCCCCGCCCTCCGAGGGCCGCCGCCGCCGCGGGGGAGCGGGGCTGCCCGCCCTCCGCGCCGCGCCCCTGGAGAGGCAGCGCGCACCGCCCCGCACCGCACCGCCCGCGGCCGCCCCGCGGGGCCGGGGACCGGGCCGGGCCGGGGGAGATGCCCCCGCCCCGCCGCGGCTCAGGGCGGGCCGCTCCGGCCGCTCCCGGCGCCGGTATCCCCGGCCGGGATCCGCCGCGCCTCTTTGGTGAAGGAGCGGGGGGGCTCCCGCCCCGCCGGGGCTGCGCCCTCCCGGCGGCCCTGCCCGCACCCCCGGGGGCGCCGGTCCGTGCAAGGGGGGCCCAGCCCCGCCGTCCCCGGCCCCCCGTCCTCGGCCGGGGAAAGGTGCCCCGCGCCCGGGCTGGTCCCCGCCGCTCGCCGCAGCCGGTGCGCAAAAGTCCCCGGCACGTTTTGCGCACCGAGCCCCGGCGGCGGAGCGGTCCTCCCCGGGCCCAGCGCCGGGCTGGCGGAGCGGGGATGGCCGGGGGCTGTGGGGGGGCCCTTCCCCCGCGGGACCCAGCGCCCGTTTCCCCGGGGGGAGCAAAGACAGGGCGCGGGGGGGCAGGAGAACGGCGTGTCCCCCCCACCCGCCCCGGTGCCGGCGCTCGCCACCCGCAGGACAGCGCCCGCAGCTTCGCCGGTCGGTGCCCGGGGGCGCGGGGCTGTCGCGGCGCCGCGGGGGCGAGGGAAGGGGCCGCGGGAGACGGCGGGGTCCCCTCGCTTCCCCCCCCGGGGGCGGAGAGGGGGTCCCGGGAGCGCACCGCAGCGCCGGGGCGGCGGGAGGTGGTTGTGGCTCTGCCGAGGGGAGCGGAGCCGGAGCGGGGCCGGGGGGATCCCTCAGGGTTGGCACCGGGGTGGGGCGGACCCCGCCTGGCCCGGCGGTGCGTCCCCGGGCACCCCGGGGCGCAGAGCCCGGGGCTGCCCCGCTTTGCGCAGCCGGGTCCTGGGGACCCCCCTGTCACCGCCGGAGCCGCCCGCCCCGACCCCCGCCGCAGCCCCCCGCGGAGCCCCGGCGTGCGCGGCCGCCCCGGCCGAGTTGCAGCCCCCGCCTCCCCGCTCGGGGTCGGCGGCTCGGCCCGGGGGTCCCGGCCCGGGGGAGGGCGGGCGGGGGCCGGGCCGAGGGGAGGAGGGGGACGGGCGGGGGCGGGGGGTCCCGGGGCGGCGCGGCGTGGGAGCCGGCGGGGTCTCGCGTGGCAGGGCCGGGGCGGCGGGCGGTGCCGGTCCCGGCACGCTCCCGCCGGGCTGATAAGATAAAAGCGTGCCAAGAGGTGGGTGCGGGCGGGGGGGCGCACACGCCGCCCGGTCGGGAAATCCCCATTGTCTGCCGGCCCTATATATATAGGGGCTTAACGGCAGTCGTGTGCCGGCCGCGCAACCTTTCCTGCCCGCACTCGAGGGATCAGCGGGGAGGGGGGAGCGGCGGGGGGCGCGGAGCCAGAGCCGCTCTCCTGCCCCGCAGCCTCGCCGGGGCTCAGCGGGCACAGCCGCGGGGGAGAGGGCTCCCCCGGGCCGGCCGCAGCGCCGCTCCCCGCCGGCTAAGGCGGGCTTGGCTTTGCAGGATGGCCCCGCAGAGCGACCGCTCGCCGGGCGAAGGGCAGCCCTATTTCGGCGGCGCCGAGGACGTCCCCTCCGCAGCCGGCGGCGGCTCCGCGGGCAGCCGGGGCGCCTCGCCGTGCCGCACCGCCCTGGCCCCGCGGGAGGCGGCGGCCCGCAGGAAGGGGAAGGCGCGGCGGGGCCGTGGCAAGGCGCGGAGCGAGGGGCTGCTCAGCAAGCAGAAGAGGAGCCGGCGGATGAAGGCCAACGACCGGGAGAGGAACCGCATGCACCACCTCAACTCCGCCCTGGACGCGCTCCGCAGCGTCCTGCCCACCTTCCCCGACGACGCCAAGCTCACCAAGATCGAGACGCTCCGCTTCGCCCACAACTACATCTGGGCGCTCACCCAGAGCCTCCGCCTGGCCGAACAGGGCCTGCCCGGGCCCCCCCCCCCGCCGCCCCCCCCCCCCGCCGCCGCCGCCGCCGCCGCCACCTCCCCCGGGCCCTGGGACTCGCCCTGCCCCGCCGCCCCGCCGCCCGCCGCCCTGCGCCGCGGCCCCGCCGCCTTCCCCGCCTTCCTCTGAGCTTGCCGCCCGGCTGCTTTCCCCCCGCTTTTGGCCTGCAGACAGCCGGCGGGGCGGAGGGGGTCCCCGCGCTGCGCGCCGGGGGTCGGCGGGCGCCCCGCTCCCCCCGCCCCGTCCCGCTTGGCTGAAGCGCAGCGGGAGCGGGCGGAGAGAAACAAATCACAGTTTTGTACTCGGAAACGGTAAATTATATTAATTTGTCGCTATCGGTATTTATTGATTATATTTCGTAACAAATATATATTTTGTATATAAGAGTCGTTTGGCAGCGGTGGTCCGGCTGTTTGTACCGGGGAGGGGAGCCGCGGCTGTATTTTGGTTTTTTTCCGAAGAAGAAGAGGAGAATAAAGTGTGTCGCGGTCAGACCTGTGCAACACCGTGTGGTTTTTTCTACCGACGGCTCTCCGCGGGTTTCAAAATCCTGCGCAGCCCGCGCCGGGGAGGGCAGCGCCGGCCCTGCGGGGGCTTGCGCGGGTCCCGGGCGGTGTGCCCGCTGCGGGGGCGGTGTGCCCGGTGCCGGGGCGGTGTGCCCGGTGTGGACGCTCCCCTGCGCGGGGAGGAGCGGCGATGGAGAGCGGCGCAGCGGGGTCCAGCGCCTGTGAGCAGGCCGGCGTGTGCCCGTCGGGGCCCACGCACGCATTTAAAGCCGGGCTCTCTCTGCAGAAGCCCTTTCCCGCAGGGCTGCGGCCGGCCCGTTGGTACTCCGTTGGTACTCCGTCCCGCCGCTCTCTCCGCCCTCCCCACGCAGGTGGATTTTCAGCGCCCAGCTCGGCCCTGGGGCTATTTTGGGGATGTCCCCGAGGCACAGCGCTCCAGCTCCCGGGGCGGTGCGGGCCACCGCGGGCAGCGTTGCCCCAGCCCGACCCCATCCTCCCCGGGGGAGGGTTTGGCCGGGGCAGGCGCCGGGGCTCGGGGGGCAGCGGCCGCAGCCGGCCCCAGCAGCCCTGAGAGGGGCGGGGGGAGCGTGAGGCCGGTTCAAAACGCAGGAGGTGGGAAAAAGCAACACGTCCCACGCCACGCCACGCCACGCCACGCCACGCCACGCCACGGCGAGAAGAGAAGCCGCATGAATCCCGCGAACCCTCCCCGGCCCTCTCCTCCCAGAGACTCAATTTGTAGCTGGTAGATTTACGGCCGGGCCGCCTCCCCTCTCCGCGCTGCCCCAGCGGGGCGGCAGTCGTTAGACAAAGCGGCCCGCGAGGCCAAAAGCCCATTGTGATGCTAATTGTTCTCAGCTGAGCCCGTTTGCCCGCGGCAAAGAGACGCTATTGAGGCAATTTGTAGAACAAAAGAAATTTGGTTACTGGAAACAAAGACGCACGCACAAACACCCCCCCTCGCCAACTTCTCCCCCCCCCCCGCACCGCAACAAAAGAGGGGAGAGTGAAAGCTGAGGGGGTGCGGGATGCCGGGGCCCTTGTCCCGCCGCCCCCGCCCTGCCCCGCCGATGGGGAGGGGGGCATCCCCCTCCCTCCCCCCCCCCCTCCGCGCTGCTCCCGCTCCCCGGGAGCCATGTGGGGGTGGGGTGGGGTGGGGGAGACCCACCGGGGTGGGGAGGGGTCAGGGGGCGACGGGGGCGCGGAGCGGGGCGCGGGGCGCGGAGCGGGGCGCGGAGCGTCCCCTGCCCCCGGCCCGCACGGGCGCCGCGGGCTCTGGCCATGGTGCTGAAGGCGGCGGCCGGGCCCGGGCCGGGCCGGGGGCGCGGTGCGGTGTCCCCCGCTCCCCGCCCCGCTGCCTTCCCCCCTGCCGGGGCTCAGCCCCCGGGGTCTGCCCTGGCCGGGGACGGGGTCCCGGGGAATCCCTCCTGGTGCGGACCCCTGCCCGCTGCCTCTCTGCTCGGGACTTGTTGGACTCGGCCCAGGCGCAGGCTGGCTGCGGGGTGGCGTGCGTGCAGGTGGGCGGTGGGCAACATCGCCCAGTCCTGCGGCGAAGGGAGAGGCCGGCTTGGCCCTGGTGCTAACCAGACACTTTGCAGCTCAGAAAGCACACGGAGCTTGGTGGAGTTTGGAGAAGCGGTGGTCTCTTCCTGTGCGCTTGATCCAGCCTCGGTCAATGAACCGTCCCACAGAGAGGAGCTGCAGGTGCCCCATGCGCCCGGGAGAAGGGAGTGAGGGCACCGTGGTGCTGGTGCTGACAAGCAAGGCGAGCAGGTCTCACTTTCTGCTTGAGATTTTTTGGAGATCTGCTCTTTCTGCTGCCTCCTGGGACCCGTTCATCCATGCAAAGCCCCACTGCTTTGCCTATTCATTGCTTTCAGAAGCAATACCCACATTGCTGGAGAAACACAGGCCATGGGGCAAGGTTGAGGACTAGGAAAAGGCAGTGTGTGCCTATCTCTGTGTGTACTGTTATAGTCCTGAACGTGATCTATCTGCGTCGTAGATCAGATAGGCAGAATGAAAGACCTAATAGTATTCCTCCCCCTTCCCCCCTTTCTGGCTGAATTGTGTATTGTTTTCATACTCTAACAGTCTGCAAAGTGCTCCAAGGTCTCCGTGTGTGGCCACAGGCAAAACACTGTGATTATTTGGGTGATAAAATCATTTAATGTTTTCCCTGCTAGTCCAGCTCCACTCTGATATCTCCCTACGGGAGGTATCACCTTGCCCTAGCTATCTGCATGTGCCACAGGACTGAGGAGGAGAACAGCACACTCAGTCTGCAAAAGTAGCATTTTTGCAAAAAATTGCAAAAGGGAGCTCAGAGTCTATATGGGCAAGAAAAGGGGCAAGAAGAGCCCGAGAGCCCTGTGAAGAGCAGGTATTACAAAAGTTCCCAAAGATGTCTATACAGCTGTATTTTTTGGAAAGTGGTCACTTTGGTGGGTTTTACTGCATTGCAGATTCTTTTCTCTGGAGGCTTAGGATGCTTCTGGTCTTCCAGCCTCGGGGCTATATGTTGGGGAGGGGGGGTGCGGGCGGATTTACTACCTCTGGAGAACTAGTGACTTCTTTAGGGGGTTGAATGCATTTTTTTTTTTCTTTGCCTCCACATTATTAGGTTAATCATTGCTTGAACTGGTTGCTATGGTTTTGGCAAACCCATGGAAACTTGATAATGAAGACTGAAAGACTCCTTTTCCATTTATCTTTTCACTATGTTTAGTGCATGATGGTCTCATTTCTCTTGACGGGGCTGTCCCAGCGCCAGTGCCCGGCCTTTATAACCACGGCTGCTGTAATGGCCTCTGGACTTTTTGATGTGGAAGAAACAGGTGGCTGCTGGGACCGCGGCCATTTCAGAGACGCAGGCTTGTGCCCTTGCATACTTGCAGGCGATGGGTTGAAAACAAACTTAGCCTGGGCGCTGCCAGGTTTGGTTGCTGAAATACCACACAAGGCACATTCAACTTTTATTTTTGCAGCCAGGGGAGACCCCCCTTGCTACAAGCTGATGTTTTCATGCCCCCAACACTCAGTTTTAGACTTTTTTCTGTTTAGACAAGAAGATATTTGAAGATGCGATATTTTCCTCTATTACAGAAATAAGGAGGCTTTAAACCTGTCTCCCCCTGAACCTTCCCTCTCCTCCGTAGCTGCATTTTACTGCGGAACTCTAGCTGTAGGGATATTCAGCAAACTCTGGTCATGCCTCCAAAGCAGAGTCTCCTGCAACTGCCCCACCAGTGCTCTGTCCTGCTCAAGGTTAAAATGGGGGATTGAGGATAACAAACAGTTGAAAACAGAGCCTGTAAATTATTTGCATGGCTCAGAGAGGCCAGGCTCATTGCCAGGGCCAGGGAAGGTGAAACACCAGGGTCCTTTCCTTAGTGACAGACTCGTCCCCCTCCTCCTTGCTCATGGCTGGCTCCCTCGTGTCTGAAGGCTGGCGAGAAAATGAAGGTGATTCCCATAATCCCAGGGCAATTCCTTTGACCTCAGGCCTCCACTCTGCGCTCTAAATAGGGCTTTAAGTGAGTCGCCTCCTGCCCTCTCACATTGTCTGCCTCTGACATTGCAGTCAGGTTTCCTGGCAGAGGAGGCAGCCGGGGCTGCAAACCACTGCCTGTCCCCTCCACGCCTCTGGGAATCAGCGGGGGCTTCTGCAAGCAGAGCAGAGCAGACCCTCTTGCCTCTTCCAACGTGCGTCGGGGCACCCCGGTGTTCCCTAGAGGTGCTCCTGCGCTGGGCCGTGGCAGGATGCTTGGCTGCGGCTGCACGCCCGTCCTCCTGCACTGCCCGCACGTTTCGGCGTAGCTGCGCTCGCTGGCAGAGAAAAGGCGAAGAATCGGGATTCTTTCACATGGTCAGCCCTCAAAAGTCTGCCTTTCCCCCCCTCCTCCCAGCTATAATGACAATCCAAAGAGTTCCTGATAGGGTTTTAAAAGATGCTTATTCATTCACCGTCCACCAAGCATGAAAATCCAGCTCATTTGTTCATTTGTTGCCATTCTTCGCCCAAACGACCCCACAGGGGCTGAAGCCTGTTGCCGAAAACTTGTCACTCACACTTTTAACTTCTTTTTGTTGTACTTCTCTTTATTTCATTCTTCTGGGTCTCCACCTCCGCCACCACCCCACCCTCTCCTCCGGTCACAAAGGCAAGTCTGGGAAGCTCTTTAAAGCCGCAGTGCCCCCTTTTAAAAATCAATACAAAAAAAGCAATAGCTGAAAGGAGATCCCAAGTTTGTGTAAGGAAGGGGGACACTCCATCCCGTCTGCGCAGCCCAGACGGGGAGAGCAGGAAGGGGAATGGCACTGGGCATCAGCACCCCCAAGCTGCCTTCAAGCCCTGCCCAGGGTTCATGTGGAGCCCTCGCCAAAAGAGTTGGGCCTTTCTGTGTCAAAGGAAACATAACCTGAGAGTTTAAGAGGCTTTTAAGGAGAGGGCAAAAGCATCAACCAAGCAGTGAGCTCCCTGAGGAGCAGCCACCAGCGTGGCCTCTCTCCCTGCAGTGTCATCTCCTCCGCTCAGAGGCTTTTCAGCACGCGACCAATGCTGCAGCCCTGCTTTCTAACACGGCTGACCCAGGGCACATCTCTCCTTTGGAGCTGTGGGCTTCATAGTGCAGAAGAAAAGGATAAATCAATGTGTATTTGTATTTGGAACTGGGCTAGGCTGTGCTAACTAACCTCTGAGCAGGTCCTATCTGCTTGTGGATCCAAGTCCCTGGCTGGCAAACTTAGAGTCTTCCAGGCTTAGGCTGTTTAGTGATGCTCTGCCTCCCTGGAGGAGGAGGAGCATGATAACATCCATGGCATCTTTCTTCATTCCCAGACACACAGTGTCCTCGGGTGGGTTTTCTGGCAAAAGCTCAATGTTGACTTTGCTTGGGTCATCCTGCCTCCTTGGTTAATTCTCTGACTGGGGATGCTCCTAGAAAACCCATGCTGGGGCAAGTAGGAGACACAAGTTTTCCACTGTGTGCTTGCTGGCACCTCCACTGCTCTGTGCACCCCTGTAGTGGTGTCTGCCGGGGCATGGGTGAGAGCGGGGTGGTGGGGATGAGGCATCTGGGACCACCTCAGCCCCCCCCCATCATCACTGGGTCTCCCGCCCTGGTCAAAGCATGGGGCTTCCCTCCCTGAGGGACACACTCAGGTTTTGTGTTTAATGGTCCCCATGGATATTTCTAATTGTGTTTAACCCCTGCAGCCAGGAGTTGTGCAGCTGCAGCCATGAAGAAGCCGTAAAGCCTTTTGCTTTTGTTTCAGCCACAGCTTTGAGGTTTTAGATCATTTTTCCAGGGACTCCGATGTGATTTTTGCCTGGACTTTGTGCAGCTCTGCCTGGAGCGGGCCTTGGCATAAGGAATCACATCTCCATCTTCACCCTGAAGGACGTGGGTGAAGCATGGGCTCAGGCTCAGCTTGTTATTTCAGATAGCAATTGCAGGGAAATTATCTCCCCCTCCCTTCCCACCCTGTGTACGCAAGTGAAGCTTGTTTCCTCTCTTCCTCAGGGCACCACATTCTCAAGTCTTCAGTAGCTAAATCTCAGTGGAAAATGCCGCTGCCAATATACACAGGTATAAAGGCACCTGCCTGCCCACGCTCCCCTCCCCGGGGCAGGGGCACTGGCAGAAGCTAAAAGGAAAAAGAAAAACCCTCTCCCCATCACCTCCCAGGTATCAATCCATCATCCCCAGACCCTGGGCACCAGTGGCCCAAGCCCTCCCGCTCCCTCCCTGGACAGGTTGTTTCAGCCACCGAGACCTCGCACCCACGGGACAGGGGGAAGATTAATGGGGCAGGTGCTGGTGCCCGGAGCTGGCCCTTGCCCTGATAAGGTGGGAGCTGAGATAGCGCTGGGTCAATACTCAGCGGTGGCCACCTGGAGCTGCGGCTGGAGCCACCTGAGGGGCTCCAGGGAGGAGAGGACCCTGGGGGTCCTTCCCCCGTGTGGTCCAGGTGTGTCCCACGGGAGATGCAGCCGCTGTACCCTGCCACAGCCCCCTGTGCTGTGCCGGTGGGGACCCCCCCGCTCCTGGCTGGTCCCCTGGCCTCCCCCAGCCATCTGCTCCCACCCATCGGCTTTCACCACGCAGCCCGACTCCCGGGGCAAAGCCAAGGTTTCAGCCTCCCCCTCTGTTAATAATTCCTGAGGGAGTGCGGCGTTCCCATTTATCACCCTTCCTTTAAAACCCAGCTGTTATTCATTTGCGCAGCCCCTGCTGCCTTGCCTTTCCCAGCACACTGCTATGCCCTCGCTGCATCCTGCGATGCCTCACCATCCGTGCATTTGGGCAGGAGGGGTTTTGTGCACGAGGGGGGTCCCACCATCAACCCCCCCCACTTTAGGTGCCAGAGCTTGGAGATAAATGGTACTGCTGGCTGCACTCATTAAAACTGCGAAAGGGCACCTGTTGCTGGAAAAATCTGCAACCCAGGGTTAGCTGAAATCTTTTGTGGTTTGAAACTGCTCCTTTGGTAATAAACTTTGATGTGGTTCATCCTCACCTGCTCCTGGAACCAGGTTTCATTGAGTACTCGGTGGTGGGTGGATCCCCTGGAAGGAGTCTGCCAAATTTTATTGTAATATTTTCTTTCAGGAGCAGTGTGCTCCTGGCTGCAGGTTATTTATCCTGCTGCCCTCCAGCTCTGTACCTGGGACATGCTCCTGCCCTGCCTGGCTCACTTTGGGCCACTTTACATTTATTTCAGTGACCTGGGCGACTTGCGGATGGGACCCTGGGGGTGCAAATTGCAACTGTCTTTTTAACTACATTTTTTGTGTGCGCTTCAGCAGCCTTGCCATCCTACGGTTTGGCTTTTGCAATATCACAAGAGGACTTTTTTGAAGGGCTTGCTTGTTTTCCCATGGTCTGCCCCTGCTCTCCCGTGGGATGCCGCACTGTCCTGGCTGCCCCGCGCCGAGCTGCACGGCTGATTAGGGACCCCCTTTGTCACCTAATTGGATTTTTCTCCCCTTGTTAGCCCGCAATGAAAATGTCATGGGCGGCAGGGAGGTGCCCATTCATCTCGAATTAAATTCGGTCGCCTCTCGGGCGAGCTGTGCCGCTATTCACCCTGCAGCAGGCAGCTGCCGCTCACCGGGGGATGCAACTGGGGGTCCTGTGCCCGCAGCCACTCTGGGGCCAGCCATGATGCCGGGGAAAGGGGAAAATACCCAGGCTTCGACAGACAAGAGAAAGGCTAGGGTCCGTGCAGCCCCTGGTTTCTCTCTCCGGGTGGTTCCCATGGCTTGCTGGGGGATTTTTGGCCGCAGCCGGCATGCGGGCTGTGCATGGCGGTGCGTTGCCAGGAGGTGGTGCTGGGATCCCGTGCCCTTGGCCTTGGCCGGACACGGGCCAAGACCTGGGGCTGGACACGGGCCAAGACGCGGGGCTTTGGGCACGTTGCTTTTTCCAGGGAGCCATTGGTTGTGGGGGGCTGCGGGGGGAGGCGGGAGGTGATGCTGAGTCATGGCTGGCAAGGTCCTGATGGAAAATCAGGGAGCCACAGATCAGACCGGGAAGGACTCTTCCCTGGGAACAGCACGCCCCATTCCCAGTGCCTGCGGGCGTTACTCCAGCATCCTCCTTGCACACCTTTTGTGAAGCCGATCAGAGGTGTTTTATTACCTCTGAAACACAGCTGATTTTAACTCTGCTCCCTGAAAATCGCTTGCAGAAAAAAGTCAACCCTGTGCAGGGAGTCTGGGGGGATGCTTTCTGTTTTTTCCAAAAGTAAGAGGACTCAAATTGAAATGCAGAGAAGTCACTGGAAGGACAAACTACAACATGCCTAAAGAGCAATATTTTGGGGATGTTTTTGGTCCCTCACTGCTCTGACATTGCCTAAGCCTGCCTGTGAACCCCCAAACACCACTACGGTGTGGCGGGGCGGTCCCTGGGCAAACCATGCTGCAGCCAGCATAGGTTAGAGATGGTTTCTTAGCTGGGCTTTTGTGCTCCAGGCTGTGGCAGGGTGTTTCATAAATGGCAATTAAAGAGCTGTAATTGCAGCCGCAGAGGGGCAGCTCAGCTGTAAAAGCGGGGCTCAGGTCAGGTCTTCTGGGCCACAAGGCGCCAGGAGCGAGAAAGTGATGTAGAGGTGATGGGAAACGGGCTCTGTCGTGGGGTGGGTCTAAGCTGAGCCCTCAGGGCTGGCCAGGGACAAGCCCAGCTACGTAGGTGCTACGTAGTCCCCGGTATGTGATGTTAAATAAAAAAGAGCAGGGTTTTTTTTGACTACACCATATGACTAGAGAAGGTGAAATTATTTGCGGCAGACAATGGTGTTGATAACTTTTTCCGTTCTTTGCTTTCCTGCGAGTAAACATCTATTCTTCTTACTTTTATAAATGCATTCAGCATGGGAGTGTGAAGCGGTCAGGATTGTTTCTGTCCTGACTGGATGCCTCCCAGCCAGGGAAAGAGTTTTCCTGTTGCCTGCCCAAATTCCTCCTGAGTGATCTGCTAAAGCCCAGGGCAGCTTTGCCTTTCCCTGACTGTGCTTGCACCCGAAAACCTCCCTAACCTAAACTTAGCACAAAGCAGATGAGAGAGCTCTGGGGGCTTCCCAGGGAGAATTAATGATCTGCAAACAGACGGATACTCGCAAAATGTTTTTTTTCTTGCTCTCCTCCCCTCTCTGCTGCTGACATATATATTTGGAGAGATGCTTGGAAAAACGTGGCCCTGGGTGTAGGGTCCCCAGGGGAGCTTTTGGAGTTTGCAGGGGTTCACCAGTGCTGCAAGCAGGCGATGGGCAGGGAGGAGGAGGAGAAGAGGAGGGGGTCCATGGGAGCATCGGGAAGGGAAGGCCATTAATTTCCTTACTCAAATGGCTTCTGCCAATGCTGCCTGGGAACTGGGGTCCTCAAAGTGCACTCTATGGGAAAGCAAAGCCAAGCGACACAGGTAGGCGCCCCGCTGCCTTGGCCCACAAGCTGGTTCCGTCAGTGGTTGAGCTGCGAAGCAGTGGCTCCCGCTCCAAGATATTTTTATTGCCTGGGAACCAGACTGAGGAAAGGTGTGGCCTGGTCTTTTTTTTTTTTCATCCCCCCTTTATTTGGCTGAATCCAGGAAAATGCAGGGAATGGCTTATGTTTTGGAGAGCATGATGGGCTCTGCTCTGCAGACGGCTCCGTGCAATTCACAGGGCCACAGAGACGCTGCTCATCATCCTCTTTCCCCCAAATTGTTATTTTTCACATCCCCTGACAGTGTTAAAAATGAATGCATTTGGTTCCCCTGGAGCAGAAGGTGGGGGAAGCCTGGGGAGCCCGGGGGGGGCCAAGCTTCCCGGCTCCCTGCAGGAAGGCGCTGCTGCCAGCAGCCTAAAAACAGGCTGGTGCGTCACGCCCAGCGGTTTCTTGGCATACGCTGGGAAACCCCGAATATGCTGCGGGACAATACATCAAGAGGGTGAGGGAAAACAATAATATCTCAGGAAGCAGCCTGGGATACTGCAGGGGAGAAGCCCGATTTAGACCGTTTCCTGGCCTGAAGGCATGGCTGTGGAGGTCCCAGTTGTACCCGTCACTGGAGGGGATGAGTGAGACTGTTTGCAGCTCCCTGCACGCTTCTTAAGCTACTTATTTGCCAGTTATTTATTACTTCAGCAAGTTGCTCGGTTTTTGCATTTGTGCTATTCCCAAGCAGCCTGGCCCATGCAGAAATGAGCTCTGCTACGGGAGAGGGGGGGAAATGCTGGAGGAGGTGCCTGGGGGTGGAAAATACACATTTCTTATAGCACTGGCCAAATGTGCCTCCTGTGGTTGCTCACCTAAGCTTGCCCCCTGACGATGCTGCCACTTGTCATTCCACCCGCCCTGGCTTTAACACAGAGACTCCTGTGGGAGGGCAGTGTGTCTGGCCCCGACCTGCTCTTCTCCTTAAAGACTGCGGAAAACCGGGAGAAGATGACTTTAATGGTCAGCCTTTTTCTGCGCTCCTTTTGTATTCACCTGCAAATGCCACGTGGGCAAAGAGCAATGGGGCTGCAGTGGTCCGAGCCCCTCCTTGTCCCTCCGTGCCTGCCATGGGGCATCTCTGCCACCAACTCTTCACCAACTCTCATCTCTCAACCCAAACTGTTGGCCCCGGTAAGGCCGTGGCAATGACCTGGCTTTGCTGCAGAAGCAGGGATTTGCAGAAAGCAAATTAGAACTACAAGCAGGTGGGAGGGGAGAGGGCTGTGCTGCCTTCCACACTGCTCCCCCTGTACTTTTCACCCCGGCAAGGTCAGCCCTGTAAAACACAGATGGGGGATCCCTGTGGCTTCTTGATTACTGTTGGTGTAACCTCTTGCAGGAAAATCTCGCCGGTGGAAACAGGGTTTGGCAAGGCCTGAAGCAGGGTCAGGGAGCAGTATCTACAGGGGTTTTTGCTATAGGGCGTTTTGGAGTAAAGCACCATTTCCACCCTTGGACCCCTGTGCTCCTCCGGGATACCCCAGCACAGCCCCTCTCCGCAGGACACCTTGGAGAGGCACTGGCCAGGTAGGGGCTGGCCCAGCATTTTCATATTTCTAGAAGCCAGATTGTTTTCCCAAATCTTTAGATATATTAAAAGAATCATTTTAAAAAATCAAGATTAAAAAAAAATGTCTTAGCCATGGGACCTGGCTCTCTGGGGCCAAACCGCGTGGCCTCTGCCAGAGCAACATAGGATGGGTTCCTACCACAGCAGAGCTCCCTGGGCCAGCCAGCAGTGCAGCCTGCTGGGCAGGGTTTTAAAGCCTTCATGGTTTGGAAAGAAGAAATCAGTAAGACGGGTGTACTTCAGCCAATAATGCACAGCAACACACATTTGATCTAGTATTTGTATTAAAATAGATGCTGAAGAGCCCTTTCTCAACTCTTATTACTCTTTGTATGACTTTCTTGACTTCATTAACTCCAGTCAGCATTCCTAAGTAGCTTTTTTTTCTTATTTTTCGACAGAAAAATATTTTCACCTGGACTAAACAGCTCTGCTCCTGTTCTGTGGGAGTCTGGGGGCTTGTAAATGCTCTGACAAGCTGATGAGCTAGGTTTTGGAGTTGAGCAGCCCCTGGCAGGCTGCACTAAACTCTGCCAAGGGCTCCCCACCACACCTCCACCTTGGGTTCACGCAGAGAGGCTTCACCATGTCCCTGAAAGGCTGAGAGATGCCTATCGGCCCACCGGAGAGTTTTTCTGCCCCACTGAGATGGGAGAGAAGCTCCTTTCCCATGGGGGGCGTTTGCTCGGAGGGGCCCCGCACATTCCAGTAATTCCCCCCAATTACTTTAATTTCCCTCCCCACCCTTTTTCTGTAACTCTGCTGTGCCGTTTGTGATGATGAAAAGTATTTTATTTCCCAAAGAAAAAACAGACCCTGGAAATCAAAGTCTCTTTTTAGAGCTTCTCGGAATTGGAGCGGCCAGGGGCTAATAAAATCCCAAGTTACGAAGTGTCGTGGAGGCTGAAACCCTCCCTCTCGTCCCACAACAAGAGCAAAACAGGGACCCATTCATCGTGGGGCCATCTCCTATGGAAAAGCCGACAGGGGAACCCAGTGATATATGCTGCACTGGTGGAAAGGCGAGGAACAGGCTGGGCTTTGTCGGAGGTGCCGCAGCCCGGGCTGGGAGGAGAGGCGGCTTTTGTGATGCTGGGATGTGCTGGACCTGGATGGGACCAGGCTTTGGATCCGCTGGACTGGCGGCAGGTGAGGGAAGAGCCGGCGGCCCCGCAGCGGTGCCGGGGCTTCCTGCGGCAGGAAGCGCGGTCAGAGCAGCAGCCGCTTTCCCTGTGCTTCGGGACTCGGCTCGTGCCCAAGCTCAGCTTTATTTGCCTGGCAGGGCAAAGAAAGAGGCTTTTTGCCCTGAGTCCTTGCCCCATGGTTACTGCAACAGGTTCAGCCTGCCAGCGAACACTCTGTGGTGCAACAACAAGTTTTGGTCCATGCTTTGGAGATGGGCAAAGAAAGGCTGTGTGCACTAATTCTGTGCTGGATTTAACTGCCTGGCGGGGTTGGGTGCAGAATTAACCAGGGCACAGTGAAATACAGTGCAATGGGTATGCACAGCGCAGGGGCAGATGGCACTGTGAGTCCCCCCAAGGACAAGCCTCAGCAGGGACAGGACCCCTGGATTAGTTATTAGTTGCATCTCCCTGTGTTGAGCCTTGGGGGCACTAATTGGCCTTAACAGCCCTGAGCAGCCTCACCTGGGGCCTCCCCACACCCATGGGTTGGCTCTATTTAAGCCCAGCCTGAGGTTATTATGCCTCCAGCTTGGTGTGGAAGGGTGTGAGTTTGGGGAGAGAGAGCTGAGTAGTTCTTCACTCCTGCTCCATGGAGGTGGGTCAGCTGCCATGCTGAAGGGCTGTTCTGTGAAGTCCCTCTGCATTGTACACCCTGTCTGTTTTGGAGATTAAAGCCCCTTCCTGGGTCCTTGGTGGCCACCTGATGGAGGAGCAGCTTTTCAGTAGGAAGAGGCTGGGTGGGGAAAAGCCATCATGGGGCATGGGAGGAGAGGGTTTCATCCAGCAAATGCATTTTTGGGAATGGCAAGCTGTGCCTGATGTGAGGCCAGTGGTGTTGGGGAGCAGGCAGGTGGGACCCTCCAGTTGGAACTTCCTCTTCCTGCTCCTGGCTGTGGCTGTGCAGGCAAACCTCTGGGGTGAGGACATGAGGTCCAGGCTTGAAGCAGGATGGCTTTGCCTCTGCTGGCCCTGCTTGGTGAGGATGTAGTGCGGGGCGGGGGGGGAAAGCTCTTTTTTCCATTCCCTCCCCAATGCTTGTCAAAGGGCCTACCTGCCCCTCATACCCAGAGGAACATGCGTAGGTCGTGTGTTTGGCTGCGGCAGTTTGCAGCCCTAAATGGATGAAGGTCCCTGGGGAGCCTTCTGTGGGGCAAAGAGCTGGGCAGCCCTTCTCCAACCTGATCTGCTGTGCTGCTGCGTTTCCACCGTGGTCAGTGGAGATGGGAAAGCTCTCCCAGAGAGTGGGTAGGGACCCCAGATGTTCCCCCAAGAAGCAGTATTGCCAAGGCACCGCTTGGCCAGTGACTTCCAGGTTTCCTTTTGTTTCCTGCCATCTGCATAAATACCCAGGAGAGGTTTCCAGCAGGTTATCCCTCCGTTCCTGGTGTGCTCCCATGGGTCTTGCCTGATGGGCAAGGAGCTGTGCTTTGGAGGCAGGACGTAGAGGTAAACCAAGGTAACATAATGTCAGCTGGGTTGACATGATGATCCTTAAGTTGCTAAATTACCGTGGGTTATGATATCCCACTTAATGCAGGAGATTTACAGCGCATCAGTTCATATAACTGCCTTTCCAGAGCCTTCCCCATCCACCCCTCCTCAGAGCCAGGCAGTGCATATATGGGAATGGATTTGCTTGGGAAAAATGTTTTCTTCTGTTGAGAGCCCCAGGGGGTATTTATTTTATTTTTTTTATTTTAGGGCATGATATTTTTCTATATTCTGTTTTTGGTTTTTGGAAATTTGGCATCGGCCAAGGAACATTGCCTGGCTGCACTTTGCAAGGCTGAGTGTGCCTCTCCTGGCACGGGGCTACTTTCTATGGTGCGGATGATGCTGGACAAATCGGATGAGCAGAAGGTGCCGGTGGAGAAATTAACCTTTAAAACACACACAACATGCACACAAAATATTCTTCCCTAACGCAGCGCTTGGGATCTGGGCAAATGATAATAGCAGAGCAGCAGGGCTGTGTGGGATGCATGGCCGGCCCGGCCTGCCTGCGGCAATGGTCCAGCCAATGCAGGCAGAGCTGGGGAGCTGCTGGCAGCCAGCGAGGAAATGCTGAGTGTTTTTTAAAATCATTATATTGGCCAATGTGTCTCTGGTTTCCCGATGGTTCTCCCTGCTTGGGTACTCTGGGTCTGATGTGTTCCCCTGTGGCTGAGCTGGATGTAAGGATTTAATGAGCAAAAATTTGGATTAATGGATTCCCCCATCATTGCATTTAAAAATACATTTTTGGTAGCAAGTGGGGAACCCTGCCTGGCCAAGCAGGGGTTGCTCTGTGATATGCCCACCACAAGCAAAACCCATCTGGCAGAGAGGGTTGGGGGAAAAATTAACTGTTGAAATACACATGTACAAAACCCCATCTTGCAGGTAGGCTCAGCCCCTGCCAGACAGGCAGCACCCATCAGGAACTAAACTTGAGTGGCATTTGTGTTCGGTGACAAGGATGGGAATCTGGGAGCTGCTCTTGCGAGGGGCCACGGGGCAGGTGCAGAGGAGAAGCACCATATGTTAGACAGTCCGAGGAAGCTTTCAAGCCTCCGTTGTAAAAATCGCCCATCTTTCTCCCTGTATTTAATGCATCTTTGTATGGACACTAATTCCTCAAGTATCCACGCCAGGGTTGACTTTTAGTATGTTTGTCCAGGCAGGCTGCCAGCGAGCGGTTCCTACAAGGCTCCCAAGCTCTGACATTTGTTAACGCTGCAGTAAATCACAGTGGCTCTTTGGGTAAGGTTTTTCTTGACAAAACGGCGGAGGCGAGAAAAAGAGAGAAGAGACCACAACAAAATGCAAAGGGCTTATTTGAGTCGGAGAAGAGTAACTGGCCCGAATGAAGCAGATGGGGGACAATGAGGGAAACTTCCAGCTCTGTGCCCTCTGCTCCCCCCCCGTCTCCCCTATTCATTGGTGGGCAATAACTGAAAGGGGAAAATGCCTGAGGTTGGTACTTTTGGCTGAGGAAGGTGATGAGGGAAGCCCAGCCGGCCAGGTCAGTCATGGAGAAACCTGCTGAGATGTAAAGGTCTTGGGGGGCAAGTGTCAGACTGCGCTGGAGCTTTGGTAATGGTGGGATTATAACTCTAAAATCCCCTGTACCAAGCCCCTTTGGTTACTCTTGTCCCCCCCGCTGTATTTTGGGGGAGGATGTGTGACATGGCCCCTTTAGCAGTTGGCCATGGTTTTGGGTGGGAAGATAGTTTGCAGGGGGAAACAGCTCACTTGGTGTTATTGAACAGGGAGCTCTCATCCCAAAGCAGCCACCTCTGTGGCAGCATCTCCATCCCAATGTGGGCTGCATCCCGTTTTGGTGCTGCAGCCCCTCTCCCCGCGCCTCCCCCCAGCCCTGCTGCAGCGTGAGTATTTATTTATCCCTGCCAGCCTTCTGTCTTCCCTCTTTTCCCCAGCTTATTTATGGCCATTGCCTTTCAGCTCGCGGCCACTGCAGCCTGAACTTGGCCATTATGTGCGGCTCGTTGCGGAGGTCATCAATCTGCAGGGCCAGCACGCAGCCTGATGGACTTCCCTCATCATCATCAATTTTCTCTGCTGTGCTGGTGCATCCCTTTGGATCTGGGGCAGCTGCACATGTGCCGCTGGTGGCCTCTGCACTCCTGCCCCGGACACCCGCCTCATACTCACAGAAGCTTTTTGTCCTGGGATGCTCACAGACATCAGGTGGGTCTGCTTGGTCCAGATGTCCAAGTAGGGCTTGGGGTGGCTTCAAAGAGGCGATTGGAGTGCATTGCACAGAAAAAAGTACATTATTTTGCTCTAAATAAGCACTCTGGAGTCCGGCTTAGCCAGCCAGACATTTAAGCAAATTCTCTATATAAATTTGGTAGGGAAGTTGTTCTTATTCTATATCTTGGGTGCAGGCAAAGCTGGGCTTTGCTGCCTTTGCAGACTGATGCCTTCAAAGGGGCTGCAGAGCTGAAGCTGATTCATTTCTTGCCCTTGGAAGGACTCCCAGGGTGTTTTGCCCATTGCACCCTGTGTGGGTGCTGTTGAAGCATCGTGCCTTGACATGCATGTGGGGCTGGGGTGGGAAGTGGCAGCTCTTTAACAGCAAACAGCAGAACTCCCACTGGTTTCAGAGCGATGTCAGAGAGGATTGCCTGGGTACCGCCAGCTGCAGGGATGTCTTTTGGAGGGGAGGTGAGAGATGCTGCTGAGCTCTCTCTGCCTAGTGCCAGCAATGTGATAGCCTTTGGACCGTGCCAGTTTTTGGGAGGTGCAAATCCCCCAGAGGAATGGCTTGAACTGCAGGGAGATGACACCCAGCTCAGCCCGCCCGTGTGCCCCCCAGGGCTGTGGGGCATTGGGGTGTCTAATGCCTCCATGAAGTGTCCCAGCCACCCTCTCCTGCTTGTTAGAGGCAGGAAAGCAGCTGGAAACTTGAAGGTAATTCTCAGTGGCTGGATGCTTTCATCCCCATTTACCCAGAATAAGTCAGACCTTGAAATAAGGCACTGTTCAGTTAAAAAAAATAATCAGGAGAGCTGCTCCAGCCAGGCTGTGACTGGGGCCCCATGGTTTGCTGGGTGCACTTGTCCAGGGCTGAGGGATGCTTTTCGTGGCTGGGCATTGATGCAAACTGGCACGGGGCCACGGGCAGCTCTGCTCTGTGTGGGAGGGGTGCTCCCATGGGAGGTGCTGCTGCCCCCTCTCTCTACTGGGGAGCAGAGGCTGCAGCTTTTGGGGGAGCCAGCGAGGTGCCTGGGGTCATTTGCCAGAGGGATCAAAGCTGCTTGGGCTAAAGCAATGTGGGTCTGGCTGCTGATCAGACAGAAGCATTGCAGGAGCTTAATTTTGTTAGGAGCACTGGTCAAGGGTCCTGGTGTCCTGTGGATGCCAAGAGCAGCTCCTGGGATGTCAACTCCTGCCCACAGCCAGTTTGAGTGTGTTATCGTGGCTCTGCTGCTGCCTTGTGGTGGGTGACACTGGGCTTGTCACCCTCTGACCCTCGTGGGGAGGTGCAAAAGCCCAGGCTGGGTCTCACTCAGCTGCTTCAAGTTGCTGCCTCATTAGAAAATAACCGGGTGGCCGTGGTGGCCTGGCTGGGGGGTGAGCAGCCGGTGGCATGCCTCTCCTTCCCGCTGGCATTTTTAGGGGTGGCATTTAGACTTGGCGCGGGTACAAGCAGCTGGAAAATGCGTGGCATTTCCTCTTCCTGACAGGCAATCCGGGGAGGCTGGGTGATGCCTGTGGTCCTGCTGTGCTGGCTGCCTGCAGGTGACTGGTATGAAAAGCAAGGACACTGAAATAATGTCACCCCCCAGGCCCTGCTGCCCAAAGAGACACCGGGGTTTGGTGAGGTTGGTGCTTGCGGGTCTGGCCAAAATGGGGTGGCAGGGTGTTGAACAGTACCTGTCATGCATCTTCCCCTTAAAA
The DNA here is from genome assembly GCF_047370975.1 of Nipponia nippon. Taxonomy (NCBI): domain Eukaryota; kingdom Metazoa; phylum Chordata; class Aves; order Pelecaniformes; family Threskiornithidae; genus Nipponia; species Nipponia nippon. The sequence continues at coordinate 90,146,257 of NW_028262347.1, read as the reverse complement.
TGCTGCTTATTCCCAGTGTGGGTTATTGCACCAAATCACCAAAATATCGCTGTTTTGCACAAGGAGCTTTTCCAGGGGGCAATTCTGGCTGCTGGCTGCTATGATGGGGGTTTTTGCTGTTGGTCTGGTACAAGCCGGGAACTCGAAGCTTGAGCTGGCTTCGTGCCCCCTGTTGAGCCCGACATCTTCTGACACCATCTCAGCTTGGGCAGGAGTAGCAGCCTGGCCACCTGCCGGCCCCTCTGCCCAATGCATTTGCGGTGACCAGAAAAATGTGACCTGCAGTCTTGCCCTTACCCATCTCCTCTCTTTCCCTCCTCTCTCCCTTCGCCTGGAAAAAAAAAATCCAGTGTTGGAGACCCATCTGGAGAAGTCTTTTAGGAGGGGAAGCCCATAAATTTCTCTCTGGCTCCCTGACCTTTGGTTTCCCGGGGGAGGCGCGTGGAGGGAGAGGAAGTGTTTTCCCCATGGCAGTGACATGGAGGACGGGGGGTCTCCCCTTGCTGAGCCAGATGTTATATAGATCTGCAGACCTGGGCTGTCAGTGGGGAAAGGTGCCCAGAGCTTTGCCTTGAAGTCAAGGAGAAGGATGCTGGCAAGCGGGCTACAAAAGCTTTGTTCTGTCCTGCTGGGGATGGTACTGGGGGAAACACAAGCCCCCCAGTTTTGCCCAGCAAACACGTACCCCTGGCCTGTGTGCAGGAGGAGCAACGAAGGTGAACCTGATCTCAGTATTTCTATTTGATATGTTATAAAGTGCATCGTTAATCTTCGAAGCGACGTAAAAATCGGAAGCATTATTCTCTGGAGCCTGGTGGGGAGGAAACCCGTGGTCTTTTATCAGCCCGGGCTGTCCTGGCTGTCGCAGCAGCCTGTCCCACAGCACATGCACTTGGGTTTCAGTGCAGACGCTCCCTGTGGTGTACCTGAGCCTGAGGCTGAACAATACCCGCTTTCTTCCCCAGGAGTGGAGCGGGGCTGCCCTGCTTTTCCAAAGGGGAGATTTATGAGGTGCTCGACTGCAGGGGACACTGATACCGATTGCCTCTGCTCCTCCTGTCCTGGGGAAGAAAGAGAAGGAAAAGGGTTCATTTTCAGTAAAGGCTGAATAGCAGTTTTCACAGTGGCACCTGGCTTTATCCTGGTCTGGGGTAATGCCTCTGCCCATAAAAGATGGGTTTCAAAGCTAAACTCAGCTTTGATTTCTAGCAATGAAGTGTTAATGCTGGATCAATTAAACGAAGGCTTCCTGTCTCCTTCCCATGAAAACCACACGGATCCTAAGGCAAGCTGCGTCCACGAGCTTCGACTGAAATCTGCTGCTCAGCATGCTGTTGTCCCAGGCCAGGCAGGCTCGAGGCACTGGCGTATTGCTAATCCTAATATCACCCTCCACCTGTCTTAAGGAAAAGTGAGGGGTGGCCAGCCAGCTGTGAACCTGAAGCCATCACATGGTGCTCCCCCCGATGTGTTATGTGGCTGGACAGGGCTGGGAGGCGTCCACAAACGCAGTCTGAACAGTAGTACTTCTGACCTGCTTGGTGAGGCCACTTCACTCTTGCTCCAGCTGACTTGAGGCTATAAAGCTACCAATGTCTTCCTGCTGTCCCTTAATTTTGGCTTGAGAAGGTCTGGGTCAGGTTAATCTCTGGTTAGATTGTGACACACTGGCTGGGGTGAGGGCAATAAACCACCCACCCCAGGCCATGCTTCAGTTTCAGTTTGCTGGAGGATACTGTGGCTCTGCTCCAGGTTGTAAAAGGAGATTTCTTTGGGGATCCCCCAAGGAAAGGTACCAACCTACTCCTAAGGAAGAAGATGGAGTTTTCAGAGGATCTCAAGTGGGCAGAGCCTGGTCTGTGTCCAGAAGAGTTGTTTTTCTCTGAAGGAGACATCCCCACCTTGCCGTGGAGGACCCACAGGTGCACCCCGGCAAATACCCCCTGCCACTGGAAGCTGAGAAACAAGGTAAGAGGCACAGTCCAAACCCAACATACACCACAAACGGCCTTTCTGCAGCCCCATAGCTGCACATCCTGCTCCGGGCGCCTTTGGGAGAACAGCTCCCACTAAGGCTGCACTCCTGGGGTGGCAGCTGAAAGGCAGCGGTGATTTGTTGGCTGAAGTAGCCAGAAAGGGCTCCCCGGGGTGTGTGGGGGTGTCCCCAGCCAGCTGTGCCCCCTCCAAACAGCTGCATGGCTTAAATCTACTCATCAGATCTCTAATGTGCGTTGGTGTTTGTCCTCCTCCCGGACTGATTTTATCCACGACTTTGGCATTCAGTGGGGATTTAAGAGGTCCAGCTCTGTCCTCCTGCATGTGTGTGTCCATGCTGGTGTATATAACAGCTCAAGGCTCGGGGGACATTGCTGGCCACTGTTTCACAGACAACTCTGCACCTGTTTCTCCCCAACAGTTTAAAGCATAATAAAAGGATATAAATACTGCAGTGACGCTCACACAGGCCAGCTCACGGGCAGCATGCAGCCTGCTGAGGGACCATCAGCTGTGCCTTGGCGGGTGCCGCTGTTCAGGGAAGGCAATTTGAACCCCTCAGTCTTGTGGTATCAGGGAGAGATGGTTAGGATTTCTTTATTTTTTAGGGGAAAAAAATCCGCTTCAACCCTGTTTGACAGATGTATTTATGAAAATGTGTATCGGTGCCAGAGAGAGGCTCCTGGGACTGCAAGTTATCTCTGTGTGGACCTATGGCAGTGGCAGGTTATATTTGGGGCAGCTGTGCGGTAGCTGCAGATGGAAGGAGAGCTGGGGAGTTGCAATGATTTCCTCACCCCCCAGCCTCCTGATGGTGATGGGGTCCCAGCGCCTGGCGTGGGGGAGCCATCCTGCACAGTTTCCTTCCAGAGAAGGCTCTGGTTTTGCAATCAGGAGGGGGAGAAATCAGCCCTCGTGCCCAAGTGTTGCCCATGCTGCTTAAAAGACATCAGGAAGGAGCGTGCTCCTGCCCACGGGAAGCCTGTGCTGAAATCAAGGCTGACCCCAGATCTTGCTCCAGTGGACCCCACCTGCTTTCTGCAGTGCAAGCCTGTAATCCTGTTTTCTGACATCACCCTTGGTCATCAGAGTGACAGGTATGACATCACGGGGGAGGATTAGTCCATCCCCGGGAGCAGCAGGTGCCGGTGGCCGCAGGTCCCCTCTGGCACGCGTCCCGGCAGCCCCTGCATGCTCTCGCCACTCTCCAGGGAAGAAGCCTCTTTCCAGGAGATGGCAGCAGCTTTTCGGAGCTGGGACCGCGTTTCCAGCCTGTTTCTGAGGACCGGCAGCCGGGAGGAATAATGGGGACAGAAGACCCGGCTGGGTGAAATGGAGAGGATGCTTGGGGAGCCACTGTTATGACAGCGGGCGCATGGGCTGATGGCAAGCCTGTCCCCAGCGATGCTCCTGGGGGGTGTCACATGTCCTTTCAAGGCTTCCCCATCTCACAGGAGACATCACTAAAGCTTGCAGTTATTTTTTTTTTTTTTTACAGCCTGGAGTGCTTTCTGCCTGAGCTGAACCTTCTTATGAGACGATTTTGCTTCTGTATTGTTGTGCACATAAAGTATTTGTAAACTTTACAGGGCAGCAATTTTTTGTGCAATGGAAAGCACTGCCTGAGAGCTCCTTATGGGCCCCCAAGGCACATGGGCACCTTCATAAATGTGTAGGTAGGAGTGAAGGGATGAATGCTTCTTACCAAGCTGTAATGTGGCTGTTAAGGAAGAAGAAGAGTTAAGAGTTTCTCTTCTAGCTGGGAAAAAGCATGTTGGCAGGAGAGCTGTCAGACCCTGGCCTGCTAGGAGGATGGTACTTAAGTTTTGCCTGAAAACCAGCCCAGAGGTGGGAAAGGAAGCCCAGTTATGGGGCATCCTCCTGCGGAGAGCACAGCAAACCCAGGATTTGGGGCAAATTGAGCTGGTGAGAAGAGCTGAAACATAAAGCTTCTGCACAAACCAACTCCCCCCAAATTCCAGGGAAAACATTAAAATGAGAATAGCATAAATAGCACAAGGATTGCATTTTACAGTGATTTCTTTTTAGCTCTTGGTGCTGCCAAGCAATGTTTGCTGCAAGCAGAAGGCAATGCTTGCTTCCTTCATTCCCATGAGCACTTCTGGGCTAGAGGAGCAATGTTTTAGAAAACAATGTGGCACTCAAAGCTTCACCAGTGCTTTGAATTAATTTGAAGTAGTCGAGTGAACACCTTATCCAGCCCCCATGTACACAGAAAGCCTCTGAGGCTGCCCCAGAGCCTTCCAGCTCAAAGCAAAGGAATTTCAGGAAAGAAATGGAAAATGCTTTGGAAATTGTTCATAGAGGCTGGAGTTTGCTGTCACTGGGTTCTTCCTGGCAGGGGGAATTTGCTTATCCCTGGGATGGATGTGGCCTCTGCTAAATAAGGAGCTCTTGCACATGGCCAACAACTCAGCTGTGTTTCAGGGTGGAAGATGGTCTGAGATGGCTTATAGCAGCACTGTGGTCTTCTGAGGCCACTGTGGAGGTGAGGTTTGCTCCATCTTGGAGCCTCTGCGGTCCAATTTCAAGCTCATTTGTCCTGTGATTCATCCAGGCAAATCGCCCCCCTCCCCAAAAACTGCAGTCTGCCTCCAGACGCAGAAGTGCCCCTTCTGCAAAAAGGCTGGTGGTCCCTACAAGCCATTGCTGGGACATGGCCTACAAAACCTGTTTGTGGGACTTTGCTGAATGCTATGGTGCCTACAGGTTCTTGTTCCCCTCAAACCTCTTGTGAGGTGGCCCCTCTTCCCATGCCAATCCCTGCTACTTGTGATGAGATTGTGCATCTCTGGCACCCCATTGCCTTCTCTTCATCCAGGCTGGAGAGCCCAGCTTTGCTTTGCTCCTGCCTTCTTCCTGCTTTGGCTATTTTGCTTTTTGCTTTTCTTTGACAAGCAGGTGCTGACAGCCCTGTCGCTTCCCATGACTGCCCTCCTCTTCCTCCTCTGTTCCCACCAGTTGACTGTGCAACAGGACCCAGGGAGGGAGGGCGGGCTCCCCCAGCCCCAGCTGACACTTTCTGGGCTGATGGCTTTGTGAGCGGCTCCAGAGACAGCTGGAGGCTCCCTGGGCTGCAGAGACATGCACTGCTCATAAATAAACTCCATCCAGCAGTCCTGATGCTTGGGTGTCTGTTTGCCACCCCATCCCTCAGAGTGGGGGAAGAATGGGGCTTAACAGAGGGTTGGTGCCCAGAGCATCCCTGCTGGGTGCACCACAGTCCTTCCCTGGGACATGTCCCCAGGTGGGGCTGGGCTCCTGACCACTGTGGGCCTCCTGAGTGGGGAGATGGTCTCACCAGCCACTGCTCAGGGACCAGTATCCTCTTGCAGCCAACAGACCACCCTTTCTGGCCATGGTTCACAGCTTTTGTCACACCCCAGAGGTGGTCTAGGAGTGGGTGTGGCCCTGAGCCCCCCTGCCCTTGGACATGTGGTCAGGTGGAGGGTCAAGAGCTCCTTAGGTTTGCATTTGTGCCAGAGACCTGGGTTTGCACCAGAGCAAGGAGGACTTGTGGTGCTACCCATGGTGGCTTTTGGAAAAACCCAGGGGCAGAAAAGTTCTTCCATTCTCTCTGCCTTTCATCTGTGGGAGGGAGAAGGCCTTGTGGGGAGATGGTTTAATGGGAAATTTTCTCTGGACCGATCCAAATACTGGTTTTGTGGTTAGTGAACATAGGTGTTTTTTTTTTTTTTGTTTTTTTTTTTTTTGGAAGTCCCTGCAGATGTGAACAGAATAAGCCTCAAACGCTGACTGAGAGGGACATGAAGGGAGGTAGGTGCTACTTGCATCCACGGGTCAGTCATTGATGTCCTTGTGCTCTTGATGTCTTGCAAGCTCACAGGCTTTGGGATCATGGCTTTTGGGTGTGCATGTGCAGTCATTTAATTCTTCTGTGCCTCTGTTTTCCCTTTTGTAAAATGAGGAAAATGATATGGAAATTCTTTTAAAGGGCTTTGAGATCTAAGGCTACATAAGCAAGGACTGCTGCAGTTTGTTGTGATGAATCTTATTCGGTGCCCTGCCTTATGTACCCACTTGTGCATCAGGAGGCATCAACTTCTGCATGCCAGGAACAAAACAAAGGTAATGGTTTGGATCTTGGGATCATTGGCAAATCCTCATGCCTTTGATAAGAAGAGTGAAGCCCTGCCTTTTAACTGAAGAGTGCAGTCTGGGTGCCTTATGATGATTTTTTTAAAAAAACAAACAAACAAAACCCAACCAAACAAAAAAAACCAACCAAAAAGCCACCAAACCACAAAAAAAAAAAAAGTGGGAAGGGAGCAGTCTCCCAAGTGGTGGCAGGGTGCAGTGGGGCTGCCAGGAGACAGTCTGCAAAGCGAGGAGAGATAAGATGCCAAGTGACAGCCGTTAGTGAGCTGCTTCTAGAGGGCAGGGTATAAATAGACAACAAAGGGATTTGGTGTCAGAGCAGTGCTTGCACCTTCCTGCTGCCCAGCCTGGCAGGCGCGAGCAGGGAAATGCATCTGAGCCGAGCTGGTGAAATCTGCTCTGGGATTTAAGCGCGTATGGATAACGTAATGACAAGATAAGGCATTTATCAGCCTGTTATAGTCCTTCATCCATCCGCGGTGGGCTTGCTCTGTGGTGCTGATCGGCCATAGCAGGTGGCACTTGGATGGACTAATCCCCCAGCTAACCCCATAGCCAGAGCCTGGAGCTGCTGGCTCCTGCCTCGACTGCCCAGACTTCTCTATGTGAGGCTGTCACCATCCTAAAAAGGTGGCTGGTTTGTCCCAGCTCTATCCCTGGTAATTTATGGTGACACCTGCCATGCGCTGCCCCAGGTCCAGGCTCATCCGGCCCCAGCCGCTGCTCCTCCAGGGTGCCTGGGCTCTGCATGGGGGAATGGCTTGTCCTGCCCGCTGTCCATGCCGGGCAGCTTCCAGCCTCACCCGGGATTTTCCTGCCGTGTCCTCCTCTGGCTGGGCTGTGCTCTCCTGTGAGGTGCTGTTGTACCCAGAGGCTACATTTCTACCCCATTTCCCACACCCTCTCAGGTTGGGAACAAAACCACCAGGCTAATGATGGTATAGTTACGACGGGTTGATGCAATGTAGTTGCTTTGCCATAGCAGCACCCATGGAACAGGGTTACTGCTTCTTAAAATACCAAGGGTGGTGCATCAGTAAGTTCTCCCCAAGCTTGCTGGCTATTTTCAAAACTACCATAATTTTCATAGCGTTACCTGCAGCAGCATTTTGCTGATGCCTTTCAGGCAGCTTTCTGCCTTTCAGAGTCTGGGTTTGTTTCATAGTTTGCTGCTGGGGTTGGCAGGTTTTGGCTCCAATGACGTGCGTGTCCTGCCCCAAGTAGCTTGCATGGATGCTGTAAAGCACCACCATAAAGACTACAAGGACTTGGTGAAAATGGAGTGAAAAGAACAGATTTAGGCTGAGGAAGGAAAATGAGTGGAAAGACCCATCACAAAATCTGCGTGATGGAAAATCAGATTTTCAAACCCTGCAAGAATAAGAAAAGCCTAGGTTTCTGTATGCCATTGTAAATCTGTGCTGGCTTTCTCTGTGTTAGGGTTCAGGGAGAGGCATCTGTGGGGGCGTGCGTGGGGCTGCTGGGGCTTGCAGTTAGCTCAGCTGTGAGGATGCTGCAGGCTGCGGCGCTAGGGATGGATGGACTGACGGTGGTATTTGGGGCTGGGAGCACAAAGCAGGACTGCTCCCCTGTCTGTCGGCCATGTGAAATTCCTGGGATACGGAAGGTCTTTTGTGTGGGGATCAGCTGTCGGCTGGCCGCCTATTTTTAGGGCGGCAGATCCCATGCTATGCGAGGGGAAGGCTGATGGTGAGAGAGGTGTGCGGGGACACTTGTGCATGCCTCTAGGCAGACCTCACCTGCGCTCCTGCACTGCAGGTAGTGTTTTCTACTGTCATTTATTACCGCTCCATGCTTGGATGTAGGTATATAATTGAGCAAAGACTCAGTATTTTTGCACAGTTGTGTCTGCTGGTGGTTTTGGCCAGCTTCTTACAGAAATAAAGTGGGATATGATAGCAGCGCTTCTGTGCACGGGCCTCTGATGTCTTGTCCCCACTGGCCAGCTTCAGCCTGAGCTAAGGGCAGGGAGGGAGAAATCCCCAGGGGTTTTAAATTTTCTCAGGGCTTGGAAAAATAGGTGCCCTTGCAAAAAGGTTAAAAAAAAAAAAAAGAAAAGAGATCTTTTCATGTTCTGCTTGAGGGGAAGGCTGTGTGTGAGCACAGCTCGCATCAAACAGCAGAGTCCAAGCCAGATGTCTGAGGACGTAGTAAATGGGGTTTCATAAACTCTACTGCTCTACAGCTGTGTACGACGGCACATATCTTCCTGTGCCAGTGGCTCTGTTCTGCGTAGATGGACTTGTTCTTTTACAACCAGGTGTATGGAAGTGCATCCATGTGTACAAATACAGCTTTTTGGGGTTTGTTCGCTCGCCTCCAGGTGTGACCTGAAAGCTTTGCTTAAAAGTAGCCGAAGACAAGTCATTCATTGAGCAAAACTAGTCTTTGCATAATTTTTTTAGCTAACGTATAACATAACGATGTTTTTTCCACTATCTCAGCTCATGGATTCATCATACACACTGGTGATGCTGAGGGAAAGGAAAAGAGCCCATAGCTGCTCTTTTTATTAAAAAAGCCTTGCAAATGGTCTGACGAGAAACATCTCTGCCAGCAGCACGCATGCTTTCTTTACATGTGCTAAACTGCTTGAGATGCAGCTGAATTTCTTTAAACAAAAAGCATTTGTTTAAAAACATTTTGACGAAAGTGTTGTAAATGGATTTTTTTTTTTTCATAGGAAGCGAACACTTATGGAAGTGTCTTTACCTGAAGTGGGGTTTTCAGTTACATGAAATTTAAGTGTACATATTCCTTTCTTTTCCATTTTTCTTACAAAATTGTTTGGGGTTATGTTTTGTCATTAAAAAAAAAAAATCATCTTTTCTTTCTTGTTCTCTTTCCAGTAGATAAAAAGAGAAAATGAATACAAAGGGAAATCCTGCAACAATTCACCTGCCTCCCAAACTTGTTGCCAAACATTTTGAAGGCCATTTTGAAGGCCCTTTCCTGTGGAAGGGCGCTTTCTTTTGTGCCCAGCCCTGATTAGAAATTAGTATTCTTGAAAAGGATTTCCTAAAAAGGAAGACAATTTCTGTGTCTCCTAATGCTTCTCTAAAAATACACAATCAAAGGTCCAGGCTGATCAGAGCGTAAATGTACAGCAACGTGCTATTGCGCTGAAGTTTGGAGAGCTTCTTGGTGCAACTCAGAGCAAAGGCAAGGAAGACCGCAATTGCTTTCATTTGCTAATTACATCTGTTGCCTGTCAGGGCTGGAAAAATACAAAAATAAGAAATCCTTTGCTCTCAGGCTGCAGTAATTCCTGCAGCAAGTGAGCCCTTGGTTTTTACCTGGTGTAAAGCGTTGTTTATCAAAGGAATGACAAATGCCTGTAATGCTGGGATGCAGCGGTGTTATCTTGATTGCCAAAGCTGGGTGGGATATGGTTCCCTGCTCTCCTGCTCTGGATGGCAGATCTTGCTGTCAGCACTCTGCAGTGTTACGGCTCTTCATGGAAATCCTCCAGATTTGTGGAATGATGGAGGGGATGTGCTCTCCGAAAGCTGCACTGTGAGGCTTATGTGCCTGTATGTGTACCTGCTGCTGGCTGGTGGGAGAGGAGCACCAATGGTGCAGTGTCCCAGCGGCTCCTGAGCACCAGTGGGGTTGCCTCAGCCTCCTGTTGATTTTATTTTCTTTCTGGTTTCTGCCCCCATCCTGGAATAAATATATGCATATGTGCAAACCTGGAAAGAGAAAGCAGAGGCTGTACCTAAAACCTCTTCTGCATTAATCCAGGAGCTCTTGGCACACACGTTTTCAGGGCAAATTCTGCAAGAAACAGGACTGCCTGGGCACCTCTTCCAAGCTCATGTGGCTTAGCAGTAAAGTGAAGTGCACTTCAGCAGCCTGCCACTGAAGTCCTGACATATGGGGATGTGATGGTCCTGCATCGCAGACCTCCTCTAAATAATGCCAGCAATTGAAAACAATAGCATGGGGAAATGAGAACTTCAGGACAGCAGCTGCTCCTCTTTTTTAAAAAACAACAACAACACCACCCCCAAAAAGCACCAAAAAAGGAACCCAAAAAACCAAAACCCCCCAACCCCAACCTTGACCTGGGCAAAGAAACAGTGAGGGCTTGCCAGCACTAGTGGCTTACAGCAAAGTCTTGGTGTTTGCAGAGAGGTGGCCAGGGTGTTACGTTTTTGACTCTAAATGAGGTTAATGGAAGTTACATGTACTCAAATCCCCGTGCACTACTTTGAAAATGCAGGAGCTAACAGCGGTTATTTATTGATTTCATTTTGTCCCTCTGGCTTGTGTGGGAGGTTGAAAGTAAGAGAGCAGCCGCCTGCGTGCATATGTGTATGAAAAGGAGGGGGAGAAAGTGTGCGTATGGATATGGAGAATGTGAGGCTGGTGCTTTGGAAGTTTGCAATCCCCAGGTTTGGGGGGATTCCAGGAACCAGTTCAGATGGTCCATGGGGGGCCCTGCCTATACGTGCCCAGACGTCCTCAACCATGCGGCTGTCCTGGGCAGCTCGCTCCGCTTCGCCTACAAGCTGCCCGGGGTTGCAAAAATTGGCAGGGCAAGGAGGAGCAGAGCACCACTGGGTAAGCTTCACTCCACAGGGACACTGGGTCAAAAACCCAGGGAAAAAGTAAACTTGAGTCAACTTAAAAGGTTGGTGTTTTTTTGTTTTTTTTTTTTCTTTTCTTTTCCCTCCTCTTTCTAGTTTTTCAGAATCTCAGCCCATGAAACTTGGCGGTTCCTCAGGATGGAGGAGGGTGGCTTCTGGTTTACGTGCAGCAGCCGGTACCCAAGCATGCCCGAAACATCTGTCATCGGTGGAAACAAGCATTGCTCTGGCAAGTCTCTTCTTTCTTTGCAGTAAAGAACAAGCAAATTTGCTTATTTGTGGTTAATGTTTGTTCCAGATGGCCAGAAATAATACATGACCCACAACCCCACCGTTGCCCAAACTATTGAAGTGTTGTGGAACATGTTTGCAGCACAAAGACAAGCTGGGGAGATTGTTTAACTTACTGATCTCCAGTTTGGAGCAATTCCTTTGCCACAACATAAATGCAGCCTCCCAGCAAGACTAAACTTTCTCAGACGAGAGCAAAATTTGCAGAGGAGAACTGTGCTCCTCTGTTTGACTCCACTGAGATGATGGCCTCCATGCCATCATCTTGGTGGCCATTTTGAGGCCAGCGTTTGCCATTGAAGCAGATACAGACCCTCCGCTTGCCACCACAGACCATGGTTTGCCCCTTGTGTCGATGCTGTGAAGAGGTGGCTGGTAGGCACTTTGTATGTCATACCTATATGTCGCACGTATATGGGAATTTTTGCATGGGATAGATGCTCTTGGTGAAGCTTGAACAACTTTTCCACCCATGCTGCTGCTAGAACTCGGGAATGGGGTGCACTTCCCATCTCAGTGCCCCACTGTTGGTTTGATTTACCACTCCCCTTGCTAATTCAAGGTGTGTTTTGGTTTTTGCAGAGCAGACAAAGCCCTAACCTGCCAAAACTCTGTGAATTTTATAGGACTGGAGTAGAGGTCTCCAGAGGAGAAAGTCTGCTTTCCTGCTCTTCAGTTTGCCAGCAAACCTCTGTTATGAGGTGAGAGACCTTTTCCTGTATTGTAACCACCTTTCTGGCAGCGGTGATGTGGTGCGAGTAGTCTCAGCTGGCGCATGGGAAGCAGAAGGGCTCTGGATGTGCACCCCTGGCCTGTGATGCCTCCTTTGCTATGGAAATGGGTCAGTGGCTTTTCTGGCCCTCGTGCCCAGTGCAAATCTCCTCTCCTGCCCTGGAAAAAGTGGCCCAGAGAGAGGTGCGATGTTTCAAAAGGGGCTGGGAGGAGAGAGAATGGGGCAAAGCTGGATATCATCAGTGTCTGATGCCTGCAGTGACAGACTTATGATGACCCCCCCTGTACCCCAGCATCCATAAAATACAATTATTCTCTGGGACATCCTTAAATGAAGAAGCATTTTCCTAGTTGAGCAATATCCTTCATGCCCTGGCCCTGCACCCTGCTAACCGGGGTGACGTCCAGCCATGATGCCTCTGGCAGCTTCCAGAAGCCTATTTCCTATGTCACCTCATGCACAGCCCCTTTGCAGCCAAAGGGTTACTTGCTAAGATGCAGCTCTGCCTAATTAAGAGTAACAGCATCTTCCGCTGCACTGAGATTTGTTTTTTGAGAATTTATCACTCAGGAGCCTGACCCTGAAATAACTGCCTGGGCTGGACTTGGGACCCTGTGCATTAGCCCTGTGCTCCAGGCCGGCCTCTGAGACCTGCCTGCTTTTTGTCCCAGCTGAGTCCTGCCCTGCGCCGTGATCCAGGCGACTGCCGGCAGTGAGATGCAGCCAGGATGTCTCAGATGTGCTTTCAGGTTGGAACAAAAATGAGGCAAAGCCTCCATGTGTCTTATGGTTTTGACCCCAAACAATACACTGACGGCATAAATTAGGAGTTGGCTCAGGCTCACTTGAAGCTCAGCCCAGGTTTGCTTGAAACTCAGCCTAATTTCTCCTGAAAGCAAAGCTGAGTGGGAGAGGAGCTCTGGGTCAGAGAGGGAGTGCTTGGCAGGTCACAGCAGCCCTAAGAGCTGCAGTTTATCAGCTCACAGCAAATATCAGCCACAAAAGTAGTACTGCCTGTATTTCAAATTTCTTGCCTGTATAAAGCCATGCAGATGATGGGCAAAGGTAGCCTTGGCAGGTTGGAGCGAACTGGGGGTTGGCAGCAGTGATGATCCTGGCTGCCTGTGGATCTGAACATAGTTAGGTATCTAACCATTCTCCCTGATCAACCCCCTGAGAAAAATCTTTATTTTCCCTATTGCTGCCTTTCCACTCAGGTGCTGTGTGTCCTGGCTGGTGCCTGCACCAGCTCCTTTTCTTTTTGTGATCCTTGAGGCAATTCTCATCCTCAACAACATTGCAGCAGGAGAGAGGCAGGGAGCCACGTGGACCCTCATTTCCCAGAAATGGAGATGAAAAATTTGGAGGGTCAGTCTGCATTTCTATGACAAGAGCAAGCAGACAAGCTGAGGGAAAGCCTGCAAGCTGAAAAATCAAGCAGAGCTGGTAAGTCCACCACTCTGTTGGTGGACTCAGCCCCCAGGCTCCTATCAGGCTGGGGCTTTCAAGTGGAGGTAGAAGGAAATGCATGGGTGGGAGGGCACCCGCAGAAATGGAGGAGCTCGGCTCGTACCGCTTCAGTGCAAGGAATGGGCCTCCGGTGCTGTGTGAAGGGTGCCAGTGGGATCAGGGGCTGGGGAAGAGGGGTCCAACGGTGTCTCTTGGCAACTCTCTCCCCAGCAAAGCCCCTTCAAATTCCAGGTGAGCCATTTCCGTGGCCTGCTTTCTGCAGTAATTTTGGTTTTATTGCCTTGGGGAGAAGGTTCCTGCAAACAAGTGAAACGCAGGCAGGGGTGATAAAAGGTGCAAATTGAACTGGCCTCATGCAGTCCCTGGGAAGCAGCAGTGGATGAAGAGACTTCCCACTCTTTTACAGCTCTCTCCTCTTTGTAGTAAGTTGGGCTTGAGGTGTTACTTCAAGGAAAACAATATTTTTCTGATGGCTCCATTACAGTTGTGACTGTCCCCTGCAGAGAGCCCTATGGACTGGTGTTTTCTGTTCATTACACCTCACTTCGCTAAGACCTGGTTTCCTGCTGGCAGTCTCATATCCCCTATCTTTGTTTTCTTTTATTTCCCTAAAAAAATAAGAAGGTAATTATTTTTTTCTTGCACCCCTGCTTATCTCCCAAATGGCATCTTCCTTACCAATGGAGAGGTGCAAAGGTGGAGTGGGCAGCAAGGTGCACTTGAGCTCTCACCCCTGGTGCCTATGGGCCCTTAGATCTAGCCTTTCCTCTCTTTTCTGGAGGAGGATTTTGGAAAGGAGGAGGAAAGGAAGGAGAGGACCCTCTATCCATCCCTGCCCTGGAGACCCAGGGTCTGATGCTGCACTACATCTCTGGCAGGAACCATAGCCCTGATAGGGCATCTCTCCCCGCTTGCCTTTGGCTTCCCTTCAGCTTGGGGTCCCAGCAGATGCTTTGCAGCCTTTCCACAAATGTTTGGGAAGAGGAGCCAAAGTTAGGCCCTTCTGGCAGCGTTTCCACAACAAATCCCTGGCTCCCAGGGAAGATGGATGTTATTAACTCAAGCTGAGTCCATGGGGGGTCCCCAGGCTGGTGCCAGGGGCTGCTGCTGGGGGCTCGCCTCCAGCTGGTGGTGTAAACTGGGGAGGAGATAAAGGCAGTGGCTGCCCCCCATCCTTGCCAGCTCTGGTTGTCCACGAAGAGCTGAAATCCTGGCTATTCAGATTACGAGACAGAGTAGCAAGAGTTCCCCTCCCATCAGGGCTATCCGCTTTCCATTTAGCGGGATTAACGTCTGACCGTCCGTTCCCGCTTGCTGTTTGTCTAGCCTTCCCCGATTTGGCTGTGCTCCTCCTTGCTACTTGTTTTTCCTCTTTGAAGGTCTGTGCTCCACCCTGATGGGGGGCTCCTGGTTTTGGAGGCAAGAATGTCCTTACTGAGCCGTGTCCAGGCTGCGAGGCTAACATTAGACAACGGGGAGGTGACTCAGCCCTTTCAGTACATGTTTCCATGTCCCCAGCTGCTGTAGGAAATAAACAGTAAGTGGTTAACATCAATAGTAAGACATATATAGAAGAAAATATTGTCCTAACAACATTAGATCTATGGTTTAAATTGGTCAATGGCAGGAAATTTGGAATTAAGGACAGACACTTGTCTCAGACTTCTCCATTTGCCTTGGGAAATAAAAATAATTCAGGCACAAAGTGAATGAAATGGCACTGGAAATGCCATATTACTGCATTTCCTGGCTTTTATGGCAGGGAATGAAGAAGGAAGAATAAATGAGGTCTTTTGTGTCATTCAGTTCAAAGTGATGGCAACAAAATCCATCCAGGTCTCTGGAGTCAACAGAGACGCAGACCAGTTTTACTCAGTTTTATCATCGTGTTGTATAGCCAAGACACTGGAGAGGTTCTTCCTTTGGGGACAATTATTTTTGTTCTTTTAGTCAAGCAGTTTATTGGGCTTTTTTTGGTTCAGCTCCACTGGGACTACTTGGATGCCGGAGAACAGGTTCAGTCCAAAAAACCTCACATTTACTGAGGTACGGAGACTTTTGAAGGTTAGAAATCTTTCCAGGTCAAAAATCAAAGCAAAGCTGTTGGAAGTCCATTGCTTGCGGGCACAGTCTGGGCAGAAGGTCTGGAACTCTTGCACTATGCCAATAGGTCTGTAAGTCACGTGTGTGCCTGCAAAGTCACCTTCCAATGCTCTTGTTGATGGCAAGGAGTATTTGTTCAATGGTCAGCTTCACAGATGTCAGTGGGACTGTTGCAGAACATGAACCACAGGATAAGGGCCAAGAAAGTCAACTGAATGACTGAAAGCTTTTGCAGCCTTTAACCGTCAGGAAACGATGTATTTCTGGAAGAAGGTGCTGGTCCAGAGCTGTTAAGCAATCCCATTGACAAAAAGGTAACTTCTGTAGACTGGAAATGCCTTATTTGTCATCAGTTCAACAGCTAACCTGGGAGATTTCTATGAAAAGCCTGGTTTGGTGCGTGTTCAGGTTGGCTCCCAAAACCCAAGAGAGGGAATAATCAGGTTTAAAAAGGATGTTGGCTGGGTCCTGGGTCAGGGATGCTGTTTTCTGCCTACGTGTCTCAGCATGGAGGAGGGGTTGTTAAGACTGGAACAGAGATAGACACAGAAAGGCCTTCGGGCTGGAAATGTGGTGGGCATGTTACATCATTTGCTCTTTATCCTTTTTTTTTTTTTTTTTTTTTTTTGAAGAACAGTCTGTGGACATTTGGAGATTATGCTGTTAGCTGAATGAACAAAAGAGATTAATGCTGGGCTGGTTCATTCTTCCACCCTCCACCCATCTCGGAATTTGTTACTGCCCTGCCACTAACTGAAATAACGTGGGGACCAGCCGCACACAGCGCTGCTTCCTCTGTCCTAATTTCCCCATAGCAGCAGATTCGTCCACAGAGACCACCACACACGCACATGGGCAGAGGAAAGGAGCCAGATTTTCCAAAAGCAGGTTTTCTTCTAAGACAACTTGGTCACACCAGGATCCCGAAACGCAAAGCTAGCCTTCATCATAATTCCTTTTTACCAGAATCAAGAAGGGCTGAAGGGTGTTAATTTTATGTTTACCTGTATATACGTTTGCCCGTATGTATTTAAATGTGCGCACACGCACACATTTAAATGGACGTATGTCTGTGGGAAAGGTCTGAGCTTGGTCTTGTCTGACTTTGGGCACAACGCTGGTTGAGTTGTTATCCGAGTCTGCTACAGTCCTGAAAACAGCCCTTCTGTGACCTGCTGTCCTTCCTGCCAGGGTCAATCAGGGGAGCTGGAGAAGCCACCCTTGAGGTCCCTTTGTTCTGCTACCACACGTTGGAGGTACCAGCCTGAACAGATGATGGAAGAGTAGCTGTACGTCTTCAGATGCCAGGAAGGATGAAAGCAAACCTCCCTCCACCAGGAACCAGCTGATTTTCTTGCAAGTGCTACAGAGGATCCAGCCTGTCTTGAATGTCCCTCTGGATGTCCCACAGGTGTTAAACCCATGACTGAGTTTCAGCGGTATCTGCTGGCAGGGAGCACTCTGCCTTTGTGTGGGGTGGCAGATAGGATGTGACATTTGAGCCTGTGGGTGTCTGGTGACATAACTCCAGGCAGTGCATGGAGACATCCGTCTCCCTCTGTAATCAGCGGAGAGCAAGCGGGGTCCTACATGAGCTGAATCACTCAGCAGTCCACCAGAACCCCAGGGAGATCCTCAATGTGTGGATAATACACATTTTTATTAATGTGTGACATCAACTTTCTCTCTGCTGACCCTGCCTGCAGCTGAGCAGTGTTGTGGCCAAAAAGGTGGTGAGGTCCTGGAGAGCAAAGCCAGCACCTGGCATCTGTGCTGGTGTGCCACGAGGGCATGTTACACCCTGCTCCAGTGCCGAGGGCTGAACTATGCTTCCTGCGCAGCTCACCAGTGTGAAGATTTTGGTATGTGATCTTGTGGGGGTCTGGGAATTTGGCTGCCCCTGGGCCATGGTGTCTGAAGCGCGGGTCCAAACAATTGGTGTGCATGCGCTCTGTGGCTGCTGGGAAAATGCTGCCGATGGAGCCAAATTCCTTCCTCCAACTTGCATGCAAACATGCCACTAACTTCACCAGCAGTTGAATGAACATATCTGAGGGCAAAATTTGGCCAGAAGCCTTTGGGCAGAAGTTTTAACATAACCACCCAGGAAAAAAAAAAATGATGGGGAATTGCAAGTGGCATTTTGCAGAGAAAGAAGAGGAGGAAAAAAATAGAAATCAAAGCATTGAAAAGCTTTCCACTAACAAAACTCTTGAGTTCTTTAAACAGCACAATGGCTATTGATGGATAAAAAATAAAACAGGACGGCATATCCTCTTGAATTTATTCTGGTCCCAATGGACAGCCCCTGGCATTTTTTTTGGAAGAAATTCTTGAGTAAACACGTTGTCCAACGTGGAAAGACACATAGCATGTCATAAAAATCACTTGTAATATCTTCTGGGAGACACACCAATGTTGTCAGGGCCAGGGAGCTGCTTAGCTTCACTTTGATTTACAGATAAATACAGCGTGTCTGGGGCTCCCAGTTGCCGACTGCATGGGTGAGCTCCCGATTACGTGCTGTGGTCTAACTCTGTGGGATTAATTGGGACCACCTGGAAGCGTGGCAGCCAGAGCGACCTTCCTGAATGCACGGGGTTGTAAAAGCTAAGGAGGAGCGCTTGCTTAAAGAGGTGGGGCTCAGCTTCTCCCATCGCAGGACTGGGGACCTAGAGTAACCTGAAAGGTAAAGAGAAGATTGCAAAATTGGGATTTTCTGGATATTCCCATGCAAGGCATTGCTCTGAGCACTGGACATGGCTACATCTGCCTGGTTTTTAACTGTGATGCTCGTTCTAGCATTTTTTGGGTTTTCTGCAGGCTATTGAGGTGAAGAATAAAAGCAGGTGCGCAGTTGAGATATTCTGATGTTTTCTAGGACATGACAAAACCTGCATGAGGACGTTTGCCCTTCAAGGCTATGGTGCAGCAAAATAAATGCGGGGGTGGTGTGGCCTGGAGAAGAGGGGATGGGGTTTTATGGAAATACCATAGCAGCAGGTGATTACGTTTTGGGCAATCCGGCAGTTCACACTGGCCCTGGTGATTTTATTACTTTGCTGGCTTCTGTGCAGAGGTAACGCATGCAGAATGATTAGTTGGGGCTCTGATAGCCATTAATTACTGGGCTTTCCCTCTGGAAATGGCAGGCACTTTTCACAATGCCGTTGTACTTCAACATAGGGACTGGGACACAGCAGGAGTGTGTTTCAAGTATAAATAAACTTTAGGTTCTGGTACAAGGTGTAGAAAGGAGCAGGCCAGCGTGGAGGATATGCCATGGAAAACAGCTTTGCGTCAGTTTTTTTTTAACATGTCCCAGCAAGGATATGAAAAAAAAGTACAAGTGGATCTGCTGGAAGGGTTATAATATTGAAGAGAAAACCTCATGTCCTGCAGATAGAAAGAGAGGAAAATAAGCTCTCTGTGCATGTGGAGTATGGGGGTGAGGTGAAATCAGCTTATAAGAGCAAAAGCTGCTTACAGGTGATATTTCGCCACACCGTCTTATATCGTCCATGTGGAGCAGGCCAGCTCTGCCCAGGAACATGATGGCATGAGTCCTTGCCAGCTAAGAGGAACTGTTGATTTTTTGGCCAGGGCTCAGTTTCTGAACCCAGCTCCAAGCACTCCCCAACATGCAGCAGGTTTGGATCCTGATCTCCACCTTGCTGTAGACCCTGATTTTTCCAGCTCTGATTTTTCAGCCTGCGATTCCTGTCTCCTGCTCATGGTTTTGGTCGGAGAGGTTAATCCCTGGCCCTGCAGCTTGCATGTGAGTGCACAGCAGTGGGGACGTACGTGGTGCCTCTGTGCTTTCCCAGGCAGGAGTGTTGTGCTGAGGCCAGCGCGGTGTTTGCTGATGTTACTGTTCCTGGTTTGGCTTCCGTGCTGGTATCTGCTATGCTAATTCTGGGAGGGATTCTCCTCGTTTGATTTCAGGCAAAGAAACGCACAAGTGAAGATAAGGACCTTTTTCTCAGCATCCAGAAGTGAACAGAGATCCCTGGGAGAGACGTGAGCTCATTGCAAGAAAGCGTGAATAAAGCCAAGACAGCATCACCTTCCACCCCTTGCTGCCAGTGATGCCATGGGCTCTATAGACCTGATGCAGGAGGCTGTCAATTGGGAGGAGGTATTTCAGGGCACACTTCAGGTTTCCAGGGCTTGGAAAGTGGTGTGTGAAAGTGCCCCCTCGCTCCCAAGACAGCAAAGCCATTGTGCCCTTTTGGCCATTGGTGGTGAAGGCAATTTTCACCCAGCTTGGCTGTGCCTTGGCCAAAGACTGGCTTCTTTCTTTCACACCAAGCCAGCTGCCCGCCAGCTGCCCACCAGCTTTGTTTGCTGTCCCCAAATCGTTGTGCTGGGTGGAAGAGCGGAGAGCTGGTGCCTAGCCATCCTTGTTGTGCTGCCTTGGCTTTAACAGCCCTTGACGCAGGGGGCTATAAAGGACAGGGGAGCAGGAGGGGACTGGTTTACAAAATGCAAGGGATAACTGAAATGCTTCTGCATGAAACTGTCATGGCCACAGACATGGACTTGGGTCGGCTGAAGGTCTGGGTTCTGGTCTCTCTTCCTCGCCCCCCACCCCAGCATTTCCATTTCTTGCAGCTGGGCATCTTGGAGGGATTTGTTGGTGGGCTGCTATTCTAGACAGGTTTCTGCAAAGTCGCTCCATGTTTTATGAAGCTCCTCTGACCCCAGCCATGGGCACCCTCCTTGGTGCGGTAGGCTGCAGCTTGGAGCAGGAGCAGCCATGTGCAGGGCACGCTGGATGAGCAGGCTTTGTCAGCGAGACCTGAGGTAGTGGGGTGGGTGCTCACCGCCTGCCTTCATCGTGGCTGTCCCTAGCATCATTGATGTGAAAAACTGAGCAATGACACCTTTCCTCCCCCTTCCCCGCCCCCCCCCCCCTTTTTTTTTTTCCTTCCAAAAAGGCTCAGAGAGTGTGTCCCTTCCATGGGTCTCTCCTCTCCACCAGCTTACCTCCCTCCCTGCCCTCAATTGAAGACAGCTGCCAGGAAATATTTCTGCTGTTTGGCTGAAGTGAAAACATATGGAGGTGGGGGGAAAGAAAGCACAGCATTTACAACTTAATTACTGTCATCTCTGGAAACTTGGGCCGAGGTGGGGAGAGCGGTGCGTCGAGCACACGGGCAAAGATGGCGGCTTTGGCTGGAGGCAAAGTGCCACAGCCCTCGGGTGATCCCTGTGAGGAAATGGGGGCTCCTCCTCGGGCGTGGGCACCGGTTTATCCCAGGTCTCCAGACCACCGAGGTTGGGCAAGTCCCCTCCGCCTGGGGAGGGGTGCCCGTGCCCAGGGGCAGCAGCGGGGCTGAGGGCTCTCTGTGAGGAGAGGCGGGAGCTGACTCAGGCGCGGCAGAGGCAGCTCAGGCGGCACGCACAGCCCAGCCCCTCAGCCCTGCTGGTGTGACGCCTTGGGGAAATGGAGGTAAGAAAGGGGAAAAATGCTGGAAAAGAGAGGAATGAAGGGGAAAAAAGTGAGGAATATCCCTGTGAACACCGGGGTGGGGTGAGGGGGGGGTGTGTGCTCCAGGTGTCGGGGCAGGGACTCCCCTGCCACCTGTGGAGATGCCATGGTGGGGCAGGTATGCACTAGTGCACGCTTAGGAAAGGGTTTTAATTTTGCCTTTGTTTCTCACCATCCAAATCTATTTTAATTGGCAATGAGTCCAACTAATTTTTCCTAAGTGGAATCTATTTTGCCTGTCACAGTGACCGGTGAGGAATCTCCCATCCTTGTCTCTACCCATGGGCTTCTTCCTCCCATTTTCTTCCCTGTCCTGCTGATGGCGGGGGGTGTGTGTGTAAGAGCGGCTGGGTGGGCGGCAGGCAGCAGGACATGGTCGACCTGCCACAGTCTGCTCTTGGGTCGCATCATTTATACAAGGAAGAGGAGGAAAGCAAGCGCAGAAATGTGGGGTTTGTCTACATGGCTGTGGGTTTAAGGGACAGACCTTGAGGTGTGGGCTCAAGCCCTGTGGACACTATTTCAAGGTTGCTGAGTTCACATGAGGCTTTTAGTTTAGTTGCTTCATTGAAAGTGAGTTAAGGGAAGTGTTGGGGTGGGTTTTTAGTTTCAGACCACCAGATGCTTTGATGATGAATATGGGGCTGCACAGGTTTGGCACCAAAGCTCCTGGGTTTCTGTAATCGTGTAAGGAACCCCACAATGCGTTAATTCACTGGGGCAAGAACATGTTTTGTCTAAGTAAGGAGGAAGAAAAGTTGCTTTGACACTTGCAACTGATAACGTATTTAAATGAGACAACCTGTTTTGACTATGGGACAGTTGAAAGGTATGTGCAAAGTTAGCTGAAGATAATGTAATTTTGTTGCTATTATGATGTGAATTCAGACACAGCTATACCAAGAAAGGTATCCGTCCCTTCAGTTTATTGTAGGATCCCATATACTTTATGTATGAATATGGAGATTAGCTGGTTTAGGGCTAAAAGGGAGTATTGAAGACTGCTTCTTTGGATCACTCTTCACAGTTTTGTCCTAGTGAGGCTGGGAGCATGAGGCAGCTTGTTGGGCTGCTTTGCTGTTAGCACAGCCCTAGCTTTTTACCAGGAACAATATTTAACTGCTTACCATTTGCTCTTCCGAAAACAGCTCCCCACAAGAAACCACGTGTGGCTCTTTGGAAGCACAGCCCCAAGAAATCAGCCATATGAAGGCATTTATGAAAGAAATTCCCTGAGGGAAGGAGGCCTTGATCCACAATGGATGCTTCTTGGCACGGTAGAGTAGGAGTGGAAAAAGGTATCAGGCTGCTGCTGCAAACCTGGCACTGTCTTTATGGAGGCAGAGCAAGAAGAGAAGACTCAGTGACCGTGGTGTGCAGCAGGTGACAGCACAGCATTAACAGATAGATAAATCTGTATGCTGCTGAGATGATATCATTCATAGAAATTGCAGACAATTAATATAAATAGCAGGGGGGTGTCAGCTCCAAGCTAGGACAGGATTTTTCAGTGGCTGTTGCCAGCAACGGTCTGTGAGGACCCTCACTGCTGCTGAGCGATGCTGAGCCATGTCTGACTTAGACATAGCAGTGTGGCCAGCCAACATTTTTTGTCAAAAGATGTAACTGTCTTATTTCATTTTTCATTATTTCTTTCCCCGTTTGGGCATTTTTTTTATCAAAAACATCACTGTTTTCTTTCCTTTTTCCAAAGGTGCCAAACAAACAAGGCTTCAAAGTGAAACAAGCCTGATTTTTCTTTTCCCTCAGGAAACTTGTTTTCCATCTTTTCAGAAACCAGTTCTCGCTGGTCCCTGCTGCTGGGCCTCCCAGTCCTGAGCGAGGGGAGCATTAAACAGGGGCAGGGGGTGGGGAGGGGGCTATTGACAACCTGAGAGTGTTTGGGGGGAGCAGTTCTGGGTTCACTGTGCTGCAGTTTCCCCACTTTCTGAAATGCCAGGTTCTAGGGAGAAGGGAGAATTGCATGAGTTTGACTTGGATCCTGCTGTGTGGCTCCCTGGTCCTTGAGACTTTTTTTATCCAGTGGAGCAATAAGCATCAGCCCTGGAGCTCTCTTGCACACCTGCAGTTATTGCTCATACTTTAACATGTCAGACCTTCTACATATGTTATTTTTTCATGTCTGCTTTTGCACACGTCATTTGATTTACTCTGCAGAGGAGTCCAAGGACTTGGCCACAGCAGCACAGGAGTCAAAGGCAGAGCCTGTTAGGATGGCGGTGTCCCCTGTGAAGTCAGCTGGGAAAACGTTGCATGCTTGCAGATATCCCAAACAAACAGAGGGCAATTTCAGAGACATGTGGGCAAGGGAGTGAAACCAAACCAAACTATTCCTTTAAAATAATATATGGGCCTGGTCTTTGCTACTGTGGGCTCTGTACAATTGTTTGGGCCTGAGCCGAAGTGGCTGTAAAGTGCAGCCACTCAGATTTGATGGTGGTTTACACTTCTTTGCTAAATGTGTGTCCCTACAAGAGGTACTGGGAAATGGAGACTCAGGAGATGTGTGGGTACTGCTACGCTATGTAATGGAGACCTGGCAGCAGATCTGACTGCCTCTGCTGTGTGTTGCTCAACACCTCAGCTCTCCCACACAAGAAATGCACCTGGCTGAGCCTCTCCATCCAGGCCAGCCACTTTGGTCCTGTTCTGGTGTAATGCTGTGCTCGTTGCAAGGTCCATCAGGACTGAGTCTGCCCAAATGCTCTCAGCTGCAGCATTGGCTTTTAGTGGTGGGCTTCTCATTAAGCCTTTTGGGAGTGTTCTTGCCCCTTATAGAATGACTGATGATCTTCTGACCTTCCTTGCAAGCTGTGGCTGTCTGCAGACGATGGCCTCAAGGAAGCTTGTTCTTAACCTTTCCCCAAAAAGCTCATTTCAGTCCTATGCGTGTTGCTAGGCAGACAAAGACCCTGAAAACATGGAGAAGCTCGGGAAGGACACAGAGGGGGGTTGCAATGGGATGGCTGTTCTTCTGTCAGCACCACACAAAGCATTAAGAGTGAGGGAGGCTCACTCAGTGCTGCCCCTAAGGGCTTCTCAGGTCTCCCTTGGCACCGCTTATTGCCTTTTCCTGGATGATACATGGCCTGTGTCTCTTGGAGGTGTGAGATGAATGTGAGCAGGCTTTTAAATGATGACAGGAGTCTTTCCAGACCAGGAGGAGGATGTGTTCCTGGGAAGCATGGGATTCAGGACTTGCAAGGTAGGGATTTGATAATTCCAGCTTGAAACGCTTTGTGACTGGCAGTCTATTAATCTCTTTTCCTCGAATGATAACCCTAGTCGGCAGTTTATCTTAAAGCAACTGATAAAGTAGCCTCATTTCACTGAGGAGGAAAGGGATGAAGACACAAAGAATGAAAGGCCATGCCCAAGGCCGCCGAGCAGAAGAGTGACAGAGGTGGGAAAAGGACCAACTTATTGGTTTATCCATCAGGTCATACAGCCCTAGAACAATATGTGGCTTGTGAAAGAAAGGCTAAAAGGAAAAAAAAGCCCACAGGGACTGTGAGGAAGCTCACAGACCCTCTATCTGAGGCTACCCTTGATGCAGGCTTACACCTGCCTCCGGCGCAGATGATGGGCATCTTCCAGGGCTGTTTCCCTGTGGATGAATACAAGCAAGTGGCCAGACCCAGGCATTGCACTTGCCCGTGAGATATAGTTTGTGTGTCTCAGCCTGGGCTGCTGTTCCCACCAGGTCCCCAAATTGGACACGTGGAACAGGGCAGCTCAGAGACCTGCTCCCAGCCACGTCTGGGGGCTGGGAGCCCCCAAGCAGTTGCCACCTTGCCTCGCTAGCTCCCGACAAAGCAAATGACAGCTCAGGCTTGTTGCTGTCAATGGCAGTATTTTAACACTCTGTGGCTGTAAGCAATGTTAGCATCCCGTGCATAACATGCCACCAGCCAGGCCCTGGCTGTAACCTAAACCAAGGTTGAACATATCCTTGGTTCTGCCCTGGCAGGAGGCAAGAGGATCTTGTGCCATCCCAATCTTTGCATATGTGAAAAGAAGCATGGCGTTTGCTTTTTTCAAATTATTTTTCACTTGGGGTAGCGTTAAACAGGTTGAGCAAACGTAGCAGAGAGCCACCCTTGGAAGATGCAACCTGAAAGGACTTTCCCAGAGAGGCAAATCCCAAATCTGGCAGTTATAAAAGTGCTACAGCTGTCGGGTAGGCTTCTAGGAAAAACAACAGGACAGTGAGGCGAGGCTGACAGCTGAACTGGTACAGGTGATGGAAAGCAATACTGCCTCACCAGGGACTGCAGTGACCACCAGTCTCTCTTAGACTGTAAAAAACCAAATTGCATGCCAGAGTATGCTTTGGACAAAGCTGATTTGGGAGCCGAATGCACTGGGATATCTGCTGGTGAGTGCAACTGGATTTTCCATCTGGAAGGCATGACTGTCTGGTCCAGAAGCCAATTTAAAGTACAAATTAGATCTGGCTGTTTGTCAGTCTCCTCCCCGAAACGCAATAAGGACAGAGTGGTTATATAATATAAACCATTCTTGGTAATTTAGTGGTCCTGAAACAACAAACAAGCCAAGGGGGGAAAAAATGGTTTGCAGAAGAATTCAAAGCCAAAGGATTCGGGCTGAGGAATTCAGTCCATATGATCCGGCAGAGATGTGTGCTGCTATTCCTGTACGTCTTGAAAGGAAACTGCCACCAGATCCTCTGCTATTTTCTGTTCACAGGGCCCTACTGATAGGCGTGATATTTCAGCCTCCGCGCTAACCCCTGCGCTCCAAATATGCAGGGACAGTTGTGCAAGCAGCCAAGCACGGTTCCCTGCTGCCGAGGAGGGGCACCGGTGGGAGGCAGCTCTCTCCTCGCTCACACGCAGCAGAGCCCTCAAGAAAGGCAAACCAAACCTCCATGGGTTATGGTGGCTTTGCCCTGGTCATCACAAAGTCCATGGTGCTGTACGTTACCTGTGCAGGGTGCTGCCTGACACAGGCAGGATGAGTGTTCGCAAGGTGGGTGGTGGGCAACAGCGCCTGCGAAGGGGGGCTCTCACTCCCTTTCCCTGCTGATCCCTCTTAAACCAGAAAAATGTGGTTTTATTCTCTGCATTAGTAGCAGTATTTGGGGATGGCAGGGGGGAGATATTCTGAGCCTGAAGGATGCGAACCATCATTACAGGCTAATGTCCTTAAAGGGAAATTGCAAGGGTGTGTTTACTACTTCTTAATATTGATCTAGTAAGTATATATACTTTACTCCCTGCTGTTTGTAATCAGCAACAGGCCTCTCAAATTTGAAGCAGGTACCAGTGCTCAAGTGTAACTTCCAGTTATTTTCATTCTCATGCATGCGAAGTGGATAGCACTGATTTATTGAGGAGAAAGAGGGAGAATGTTATAATGCGTTAAGAGGTGGTTTCAGGTGCCTGTGGTAAAAATGGGGGGCTTGGCTTCTCCACATGGATACTGAGTTTTGTGGCCGGAGGACCTGGCTCTCCCCTCTTCTCATTGGGACCTGTCACAATTGCTTCCCTTTTTCTGAACTAGCATAAATCTGGAGTGACTACACTGACGTCAAGCTGGCGTGAGACACAAGTGGCAAAGCCTAGGGAAGCTAAAAAAGGGCTTTTTCCATTGGCTTTAATGAGTCCCAAGTGAGAGGAATTGGGCACTTTCTCTTAGAGCACCAAGAAAACAGCTTGCTTTGTTTCAGACATGCCCCTTGGGTGCCCCAGCATGATGAGGATGCGGTGCCCCAAAGGAATACTGCAGCCCTGGGTGTGCCCCATGCATCCAACATGTGAACCGTTCTTGACAGAGCACCTTTGGGGTGGAAAAGCATCTTTCCGTAGTCCCCTTCTGATGCTGCTAAAAGGAGACAAACCCCTGGTGACAGCTAAAAACCCAATGAGCTGGAAGAGACTCCACAGGTGGCTGAGGATTTGCTGATAGACCTGCCTTTAAAAAGGCAGGTTAACCACCCTGGCAGGAGGCTTTATGTCAGGTGTTGCGCAAGCAACAGTGGTGGGAGGGAAAACCCCAACACAGGGAGCCATGCTGCTCTCTGATACCATCAATCTGCTCCCAGGGATGGGGCTCAAGTCCTTGCTTCTTCACTTTTGCTTTGCTCTCCCTCCTGCTGGAGTGCAGGGATGAGCTGTGGGGAGGCAGAGGGCATGAGCGAGGGCTTTGCCCTGTGCAGGGGAAGTGATGGCATCACAGAAGGACATTAGCGGTGCTCCTCGTCTCCAGGCTTTCCTCTGTGAGCAATTTCCAGGGAAATCGAACCCGACTCTGCTCCATTAGCCGCTAATCTCCCAGCCACTGGGCCTGTCTTTTGCATTACGACAGAGCAGAGCCACTTTGCGCACTGCTGTCAGGGTCTGAATGAGCTTTGATAAAAGACCAAGTGTTGGAGAGAGAGGAAGTACTTACCAAAAGTTGTTTCCAATTTCCTGAGCTTGCTGTATCCATTCCCCTTCACTCCTGGACTCTGAAACAATCCGTCTTCTGGGGGAGCCTTGCTTCATTATTCTTGCTTCCCCAGTGCAGTTGACACTTAGTCTGGGTTTCCCAATCCTCCCAGCTCTGACTCATTAGCTTCAAAGGCTGTGCAAAGCTGCTGTGGGCTCTCTGGCTGCTTGCACAGGGACACACGCCTGCCCCGGCACTGTAGGGTTTGGTTTCCACACAGCTCTGCCTGCCTCTGGGTATGCACGTGGCATCTGGTCTCCCCTGGGCAGGCCTGCTTGGCCCCAGGATTTTGAGGTTTCCAGCTCACCCTATAGCGTGTTCACCCCACATATGTTGACTGGTTGTCCCAGGTTGCTGGCAGCCTGGATACAGCTTGACCTGTATCTGCCAAAGGTGAAGTGAAAGGGTTTTCTTAGTGATGTGTGTGGAAATTGGTAGCAGAGGATGAATGGGAATCCTGTGCCTGGTAGAGGTGAGGGGGAGGCAGGAGGAGGGTGGGCTTTGGGGTGGATGTAATAGCCCAGCTGGGCAGCGAGGCTGAAGGGATTCAGCAGTAGCTTCTCACTAAACTATTTAATGGTAAATCCAAATGCAAATCAGTGCTCTGACTTATCAGTCCCATGCGGGCCAATGTACCGTGGCGAGCACCTCGGTGCATGAGTAACTAACTGAGCATTCAATGCTTGAGCTTGGCTTTAATAAAGGGAGGTTTTCTGCTCAGCAAGGGGCCGAGGGGAGTTGCACTGGGGAACTGAGGAGCTCCTTCTCGGAGCTCCAGCCTTGTACTGGAGAACATTGTGTTCCAGGGATAGCTGCTTCTCACCCTTGGAGCTGGCTCTGCTGGTTTCATGCTTGAAAATCTTAGCCTTATTTTTCCACCTGTATGAGCAGGTTTTGAGCATTCAGTCTGAGTGCCTCCACTATGGCTAATGCTTTGCACTGCTCTAGCTGTGCTCAGAGCTTGTAGTGATGGTCTGTACCAGGGATTTCCCAGGTTCACCAAAATGACAAGTGTTTCCAAAGCAGTTTTCCTGGGGTAGGTATACCTCAGACCTGAGTAAAACCCATCTCCTCCATGCTGCTGTGTGTATTTTTAAGCTAGCGAGATATGGGGAATAGTGCTGCAGGGATGGAGGCTTTTTCTTGTCTTATTTGTAGCAACGTTGTTCTTCTTAATTAGCTTCTCTTTCCCACCCAGGCTCTGCAAGAACCAAGATAACAGTGAAAATTAGGCCAGCAGAGATGACCATCTCTACAGACTCCAACAGCACTGAGCATGACCTATTAAAAATCAGCTCCAAACTAGGAGGAAAAAACCCAAGCAAACTACTACTGAAAAGAAGTAAAACTTCTCCCCACCCCAACCTTGGCCATGAAATGCTTCTGTTGGGGAGAAAAGTTCCTTCCTCCACAAAGAAGGGTGCAGAGCTTGGTTTGCTTGGAGCCGTTCCCCTCATCTTCTGAACAAAAGGTGAGAGGTTAGTTTAAAACATGAGGAGTGTGGGCAGCTTAACTGTGTGTCCACCAGTTGCTGCCTGGAGCTCTCTCTCTGCAAAGCTTTTCCTCTGCGGGGGGTGAGGGAGAAGGGGGTTGTCGGCCTTTGGGAAGGGTTGGCCCCAAACTGTGCAAAACCGGGGTTTGCTTAGAGGCTCTGACCCACCGTCTGCAGGAGCTGCTGGTGGCTGGGCTCCCGCTCCTTCCCCTGGCTCTGCTCAGTTGTTCTCACACAGCTCCAGGGACAGGTTCCCACCCCTGTGGCTGCATGAAGCTGGTTTGGCTTTGATGGGAAGGAGGCAACAATGAGCTCAGGCATTTTAGGGTTATGAAAATACAAAGCCCCATCCAGATACTACTAGCTTCACTTCTTCCTTTCTGCCCTTGCTGTTGTCGAGGCTAGGAGTTTATATTGTGCAGTGAGCCCTTTTGTTTTGTAGGAGACCAAGTGATTGAAAACAGCCATGATATTACTATGCATGGACAGTACATTTTTTCCATGTATTTTCATAACCCTTTTCCCAAAGGATCAAATGTGTCTTTATTCTATAACTCCACAATGGGTTAGAGCAGCTCCTCGGGCGGGAATTGTTCTGCTCCATAGGCTACTTAATACTTCCTATAAACATCTGCTGAATTAGGTAGGTAATACTCAATATTCCTGACCAGCAAAGCATTGGTAGCCGCATATCAGAGGAGAGACAGGGCTGGAGATGTCAGAGGTGAACATGGGGTTAAAGATGACAAAATACTGGTTGTGTTTTTTGTTGTGTGTTTTTGCTTTTTTTTAAAAAAAAAAGGGTATGTGTATGGGTGCAACAGCATTTCCCTCAAAAGAAATGCAAGGAAGCTTTGATCTCAGACTTTGATTGTACCTTAGGCATCTCTGGTACCTAAGTTAAAGAGCGTCTAGCTGAGAATGGAGTTTCACCAATAACGTCATGGGATATATTTTTAAGTACGCATGTGCCTGCTTGCTTTTTGCCCCCAGTAACATGATGTAATTCTCTAAATATTGTCTAAACTTGAGCCGTGGCATTGAGACTCCAAGTCAGAGCAGGACCCTTCGGTCCTTCACCGTCCTTGGGATGGGAGATTTCCACTCTGCTTTCCCTTGAGGAAGGGCTGCTTGGGGCAGATGGGACGGTGTGGTGGTGTCCCATGGGGACCCTAGACCTTGCCCACTCTGTGAGTCTCTCTGGCAGATGCTGCCAAGCTGCCGGGAAGGTGACATTGCCCCGCCATGAGCCTGGAGGTCTGTGGGGCACAGAGCAACTGAGGACTAAGAAAGTCCATGACCAGGAAAGGAAAAAAACCCAAAAATGTCTCCCCCCCCAATATCCCATTTTTGTGAGAGCCCTATGACCGTTCCTCACAAGGGCCCTGAAAGCAGATGTGAGTCTTTCTATTCCCCCAATACTGTTTGTCTCAAACAGGCCCCCCTAGATGTCCTGGTCTCGCTGTCTTGATTAGGAGGGATGTGGCCACACTGGCCTCAGCCCCTCGCAGTCCTCCATCTGAGCAGCATTTTGCAAAGGGATGATCTGCAGACCCATGCACTTCCACTTGCAAGAGTCCTTTTTTTCTCCCCCTTGTTTTTTTCCCCTCCTCCCTCCTCTCCTTTGTGCTCAGAAAACATCTGTTTCCAGATGTTGTTCAAGTCTAATAAACGCAGCGAAAGGCCTTGAGTTAATATATTTACAATAGCTGGAGATGTCGGCTGCTAGTTAATGGCTCGTTCGAGCACATCAAGATCTCCACGTTTCCTGAGGGGGGAAAAAAAAACAACAGAAAGAAAAAGAAGTGGGGTGAGGTTTTTCTCCCTAGTAAATGGCCTGAAAACAGGAAGTTCTCCTCAAGCAGTTTTGGAGATTACTGGTGGGATCAAGCGCACGACCATCTCCATGCAGTTGGCTTCAACTTCCAGTTAGTGACAGGAATGGCACCTTTTTTTTTTTTTTTTATGAAAAGCTCTGCTTAAAGCGAAGGAAAGTGAGGAAGGCCTGCTGCTGTTGCCCACCCCTTTTCAGGCCAAATGAAGACCTGCTGTAGATACTTTGTTGGCTTGAACTATGTGCATAGAAGCGAGAACCTCATCCATGCCCGGCTCTTCCATTTCTGGCCTGTGGCGTGGTTTATGCCCATGGTACCTACCTGGGGTCAAAGAGGGTTTATGGTCTCTTGCAACGAGACCACACTGTGCGCTGCGAGGAATCCCCGCACATCATGCCCCTTTGTGAACACTGCACATCTGTTGCAGAGCAGCACTGGGCAACCTCTCTGTAAGGCACTTTGCCCATGTACAAATGTCCCTGAGAAGGACAAAGTACCAGCTACAGACTGACAAACCTGGAGGCTTGCATACCTGTACATAACCATGTCCATCACGTCAGTTGCCCCCGTGCCATGTGCTAGATGTGAAACGCTTTCTTTCATTGTACAGAGGGGTTCAGCTGCTTTGGAAGGTATATATTGCTTTATATTTGCTCCAGATTTCATTGCATCTTTGTGCTGAGGTCCATAACTGCCCCAGAGGACCTGTTACAAGTGGTGGAAGTGTGTGATTGCTGTCCTTGTAAGGAATTGCATCAACCTTCCTGAGGAGAGAGGGATATAGCCTCAAGCTCAGCATATCGAGGGCAGTCTAGGCTGCTCCCGGAGTCACCGGTCAGTGAAATCACTCCCTTTGATTGCAACTGAGCATCTGCTTCTACTTTACCAGCCTCGAGGGTCATGAACTTGCAAGAGGACTGGTTTCAGGCCAGCACCCACCTCCTCTGAGGCTGCTGAGAGCTGAAGGTTGGGCCGTGCTCAACTCAAGGAGCGATGAGATGACTCCACGTGCCGGGGCCCATCTCTGGAGGCAGCTCGTTTAGCGTGCAGTGCTGCAGACTCAACATGCGCAGTTGGCTCAGATTCATAGTTAAATTAGTCCATTTGTATTGGCATGGGATGACAGTGCTCCTTAATGCCTCACGGATAGAAAAATTACCCTCCTGCACATCTGCAGCTAAGGCTTCCGCGTGAAACTCGGCTGAGTGCAGCTCCCCAGCCTGCAGCAGCTATGACATAGCCCCTAAATGAACTGATCAGCTGGAGAGGGGCTGGCGGGGAGGCAGGAAAAGGCACTTATACAGTCATTCAGGCGATGCTCGTGTCTGGACAGCAGGATCTCTATCGCAAATCAGAGCGAGAGAACAGAGAGCTCTCCCCAGCCAGTGTGGGTAAATGAAATGTAGACACCCAGCAGATTTCCGTTTTCAGCTTAGAGGGTGCGTTTTTGTGACTTTAGTGCTCAGACTGGTATAAAGGAAAGAGAGAGACACGGCTTTTGGTGAAGCTATGTATAAGACAGGCAGGTAGCTGCAATCATCAGTAATTCAACCCCAGTCTGAAGTAGCGTACTTCAGAGGTCTCTAGGATGCCCAGCATCCCAGCTGCCAACTGTTATTTCCCTGTGTAGATCTCTGCTTCCCAAACACTGTATCATCAGCCTCTAAGCATCTCCCCTTCATTTCTCACTGTCCGCTTATCTGCTGTGATGGCAGATGGCATCTTGGGTAACTCCATGGACCACGGTTTTTCTCTGGCAGAGCCACAGACTCCTTTTCCTTTCACAAAGAAATAGGCTGCTAACACAGGCATAGCTGGGAAGAGACCGAGCAGGGGGTAGGAGACTGGGATGGCTGTGCCTCCCAAATGAGCAGACACCCTTCGTGTGCTGGGTCTGTGGGTTACACAGCTCTGCCTCATTCATATGAGAAACTGTTGAAAGGCTGCAGCCATCAGAGGGGTGTTTTCCATGGATGCCGGAGCAGCAATGCGAATTTGAGCAGCGAGATGACAAGAAACCTGCTAAAAGAAATAAAGAAAGGATTTCCTGCCTCGCAGACGCTAAAACCCCATTTTGGGAAGCGAGTGGCTGTGAAAGGCATGAGGCCATTCAAAGAATCAGGGCTGTGTGCTACCGGGCCCTCCAAGGGTTTGTCTGGTGGAGAAGAAACAGCTCGTGCTCGCTTTAACCTGCTCCCAGAAGGTCTATTTCTTCCAGCCCTCTGAAAAGGAGACCGGGTGAGAGATGAATATGAGTCTTCTCTGCCAGTAATCTCCAGCACAGAGTGCACGCAAAATCTTCATTTAAAACGTGTAAATGACAGCGAAAGAGCCACAAGGGAGCCAGATTTTAAGAGACCAATTTGCTGCCCGAGTTTTAATGACTGTGCACCACAGCGGGCCCCGCGCTGCCTCGCTGCTGTGTGCGCTCAAGAAGGGGATCAAAGGACGGACAGACGGACTCAGCAGAGCCTGCATATCACCCTGGAGGATAAAATATTGTATGTCATGCTCGGAAAAATTGGGAGAGGTGGGCCTCCCTTGCTCCCGAAGAACAGAAAGAGGCTTTGTTTCCCAGACGTATGGCTCAGAGCTGCCCTACGGCACGTATTGGGGAGACTGCTCCCCGCCAAGGGGGTTTTCTGTCTGGCGCCCCATGCCTGGTGGGACACGGAGGAGGCGTCAGGAAGCTCTGCTTCACTAGAGGGCCTCAGCAGATTAACTCCTCTGGATGCTCTCGGTGCCCCCAGGCTCAGCAGGTTGTATGCCCAAATCAAGCCCAAAAGGTTCCCCCCTTGCACTGCAGCTTGCCTGCCTGGGGTGTTGCTCCCTGCTGCCCTTTGGTTGTTTTTTGCAGAGCCCTCAGCTGCCAGCTCTTGTTTCCAGATGTTTCCCTCTGGTTCTCACCCTGCCTGGCTGCTCTCCTCAAAATATTGGGGTGTAAATATCCCACCGCTGGTGCCTCAGGGCTGCCCCAGGGTCTGCATGGGGGATGCAACAGCCCGTTTGCACCATCCCATAAAGTGCCCTTCAGCTGCGGGGAGGAAAGAAAGACGCAGGCTGGTGTGAGCCCAGCCTCTGCTTTACAATCTCTTTCCTGCCACTATAAATAACCTCTGCGAGAGTCACTTCAAAGGGAAGGGCTGGCGGCAGAGAGGTGGTTTGGGGACCGAGTGGGACAGGGGCGTCCCACTGCCCGATCCCACCCCGGCACTTTGCATAAATAAATAAATCATGCAGCAAGGGAGAGGTGGAGAGAGAGGGCGAGCAGAGGAGGTTGCTTTGGGAAGCCGCGCAGCTCGCTCATCCCAGCCCCGTAGTTCGGAGGGAGTGTGTCATGTTACAGGGGAGCCACGATCAGCCAGAGCACAACATCGCCGGAGCAGCTGAGAATTACCTCTCTCTAATGGGGACTTTCATGTGCGAGCTCCTGGCCGGTCTGCGAAGGAACTGAAACTGGCAGCTTAGAAGGAAACAAAAACCTACCAGCGAACCAAAAGACTGAAACATAGGAAGGGAGGGAAAAAAAAAAAAAGTCCTGATCAGATATTTTTTCCCTCTCTCACTCTTTGCTGCAGTTGGATCCTTTTTTTCTGCACCCCTTTTATGTGTGTGTGGTTTGTTTTTATTTTTTAAAGACCCCCCCATCCACTTTTGTCATTATTGCTGTTATTTGTCATTTACTGGCACTGGGATCCCCTTGGACGCTCTTTTTCTATGCCTTCTGGATTGTGCTTCTCAGAGTAGGAGTGAGGCTTTATTTATTCTATTTATTTATTTATTGTTTCTCAGGACAGGGAGGGAATGTTGGAGGAGAAGAGCTGGAAAGGCGTCGGCGAAACAGCTTTTGACAGGGGGTGTGTGGCTCCCCCCAGGACCGGCGATGGGGAGAGATGCTGCCGCCTCCCTCTCCTGCTGGGCTCGGGGCTGCCTGGCGTCTCCCTGCTTTCTCTGGTGCTGAGCCTCCTGCTGTACTTTCGGACCTCCGATCTGCAGTCCCGCGTGTCCCACTTGGAAGCAGACAGACCCACACAGCTCCCTGCCTGGCTCTCAGCAGACCAAATGGAGACAGCTATTTTGGGAAGAGTTGACCAACTGCTTGATGAGGTCGGTGTCCTTTCTTTTTGCCTGTATAGTTTGCAGTACTATAGATTTTAGGCACGTGCATGCTTGCATAGTTGTGTTATCTGTTCTTTTTCCTCCCTTAAAAATGTGTTTCTGCACAAGTGATGCTGCTAGGTTGAATTTCCCGTGCCTTCAGGTCCCTCCCACCTCTCAAACCTGCCTGGTGTTTGCTTCCCTCTGCCCCAGCCTATGCTGTGACTGAGCCTCGGCACTTTGCAAAGGGGGAAACCTCATCCCTGGTCCTGGCAGGGAGGGAAGAGCCTCCAGCCCCCTCCATTTGGTGACTGGTGGCATTGCCTGCCAAAAGAGTTAGAGCTAGAGGTTAAACCTGGGAATTCACTGTGGGTTTGAGCCCCAGGAGAGGGACAGGCAAGGCACACCACAGCCTGCGTGGCTACAGCAGGAGGTAACCGCAAACACACCAATGTTGTGACGGGCTGGCTTTGCTGCTGTGCCAGCCCTGACCCCTTCCATGGCTCCTGGCTCAGGAAAATGAGACATGCTGGCATTGCCAGGATAGTTTCTGGTACTGCCAGAGCATCAGTGCAGAGCATATGGCTGTGCTATGCCCTCTTGAGCACCATCCAAACTCCACTGAAGCCAGTGGGCTCTTCCTCTGAGGATGGGGGAGAGCTGCTTCTGAAGAAGCCTTAGCTTCAGAAGGTCAGTAAAGAGGGATAAAAAGTGCAGATTTTTTGTTGCTGACACCTTTTACTTTGCTGTGCTGATGCTGCTGGGGGCTGCCCGGGCTCCTCTGCCCTGGGCAGGATGAGTTTCCTGCAGGATTCCTCGCCTGGTCGGGGTTTTGAAGCAGTTTTGACATGTGTCAGGGAGCAAATGGTGGCTCACATCTCTGAACTCTCCAGGCAGGTCCACGTTGACCTGTTTCCACAGCTCTGGGGGAGGCTCAGAGCTAAGATTCAGAGCTGGGGCTGTTTCCACCCACCTCTCCTTTTCTCTGTTTACTCCAGCTTTGGTATGAGAGAGGCTGCAGAGATCCCCGGGGCTAGCCCCAAAACTGTTTGTGTCTGAAAAAATCTTGTGTGTTGCTATTGCCAAATGAGGTGAGGAACGGGATGATCAGAGTGGTGGCTATTGGGACCTGCCTCCGGGCAGTGCTGCCTGGCACCTGGGGGGACCTGGGGACCCCTCCACGCTTTCTAGGAGCAGCGAAGGTCTGCTGTAAGGAGTTTAAACCTACAGCTGACAGGCTCGGCTACCATTTATGGGTCTCATGGGAGCAGTCCCTGGATCGACTGGGGTTTGCAGCCAAAAGCTGTGAACCTCGAGTTAGCAAACACTGTAGGAGCTGAGGGATGTGGTTTTGAGTGGCCTCTTTGGATGAGGAATAAGAGGGACACAGGGGCCATGGGGCAATACCACACAGAGAAAAGCCTTTTGGGGAAGCAGAAGTGTTGCAAGTGGCTGGACCTGTGCACTGTGGTTGCACCCTTGCACAAGGGACTCCTTCCCCGCTGCCAGGCAGGAGATAACGGGCAGTGTTCCCCTCGTTGCTGCTGGCACGAGTCTCCTGGGAAGTCACAGTTTATCTCTACCAAGTGATTTGAGACGTGCCACAGGACGCCTCCTGGGAGCGGTGCCCGGGGCCGGATGGCCCCCTGCGTCCTGCTGGCTCTGCTGGCCGCAGCACCTTTCTGCTTTTTTATAGCCTGGCTTAGCAAGGAAATGGGGCTCTCATGATGCCCACGTGCCCGGCAGCACCCCTCTTTTCTGAGTAGCCCCTCCTGAGCCCCTGGGGGTGGCCCCAGCCCCCCCGCAGCCAGTGTGAGGAGCAGCTGTGGGACAGAAACCACTACTTGAGGGGCCAGCACTTGCTCCCGGGTACCACCGGAGTTACCAGCTCCCCGCTGGGCTACAGCTTTAAAAATAGCTTGGAGAAAGGTGCTGGAGCCTGTGGAGGAGCAGGGGTGCCTGGCACAGGTCTCCTGTCCCTTTACACCTGGGAAGGTCTGCTGCTTAGGGGAGAAGAGACCCTCCCGGACTCTGCTGCCAGCTTCAGCTAAGCTCCTAAAACAGCTGCTTCAGACCTCCGCACCTCATCCAGAGGCACTGGCGTGGGCCAAGTGGCTCGAGGTGCAAGGTGGGGGTCTGCTGGTGGACAGATATTGGGGTGGCATATGGGGCTTTTGCTTAGAAAAGAAAAACAAATCTTCCTCATCCTCCTTTTCATTAGGTCTAATGGGGCTAAGTTGGATGGGTCTCCTGGACTGGCTGGAAGGATGGAGAAAAACAGGAAAGATAAAGGGGAGCAGGGAAAGGATGGGAGAAGAAAAATGAGGAAAGCAAGAGACAGTGCCGAGCAGGACTGCGGGGACAGGGGCTGTGGCTGGGCTTGCCGTGACGGACGTGAAAGCAGGATTTTCGTTCTCCCCTGCTCAGACCCTCGCTGCCTCTCCCTGCCACATCCTTGCAGAGTTTCCTGGTGTTTCGACCTTAATGGGTTTCACAGCTGCCAGCTCAGTGTTATCCATCACAAAATAAAATAGCAAAGCTTTAAAGAAACCCTGGCTTTGGAAAGAGCTGGTCTGAGCCTGGCAGGAAGGTGGAAAGTGAGGGGAGCCATGGGCACAGGAGCAGATTTCTAGCTCTGGTGGCTATGAAGATCAGCTGGAGGGATGTGAAGAAGCAAAGTCTGCAAGGGCTGATAGAGGAGCTAGCTGAGGTTATGCTCAAAACCCATACTGTTCTGTGCTCCGAGCTGGAGCATGTGGTGTCCTCCAGACTGTGCTACGTTTGTGCCCAGGTGTGCCCCAGAGGTCCCCAGGGGTCTGCAAGCAGCGGTGGGTACACTGTACGGATTGCACTGAAAAGTACGAAATGCTAAAGTCCTGTTAGGTGCCTTTCTTCTGGACAAGAAAAAATAAAGCAAACTGGCAGGGAGAGGAGCTGGGTTGGTTTGTTTAAAACGTTAATTTTAAGCCAGCTGGTGGGGATGTTTTCCCAGTCTTGGAGCCCAGTTTTGGAGCACCCGCGGCTGGCTGTGGCAGTTTCCATCTCAGCTCAGGATGAGCGAGGAGAGGGTGAAACATGCATTCCCAGAAGCAGCCTGACCAGTGCTGCTTCACTCACTTCTTTGTAAACCTCTGCCTGGTGTCAGCGAATACCAGAGGGGAATTTTCTACCAGACACAAATTGGCTAAGTTTTCCCACAAAAACATCTGTGTGGAATGGGCCAGATGCAGGTAGTTCAGGGAGAACTTTAGCTCCATGTAGGAATTCCTCTGCATTTATGGGGCATCAGAAATTCATACAAACAGCACAAATAAACTCACTACTGGCATTTGCAGGAATGGCAAAGCTTTCCAAATAAGAAAACGAGGTCCTTTCCCATGCTGGGTAACATTTGGTACTATTTTGCTTGCCAAAAGCTCGGCAGGGTGGAGAGCAGGATGGATTCAGTGCTGCTACTGGTAAAAAAAAAAAAAACAACCCACAGTATTTGTGTGCTTGTAGAAATTGAAGTGTGTGTTTAACACAACAGCAGTTATCCTGTAAAGCCCGGGGGAAGACCAACTGCCTCTCTGCACCGTGATGAGCCTCTCAGGGGGTTGTGTTGAAGGTATTTGTTGTGCCTTTGGTGATTCTGAAGGGATTCAGGGGCTGTGCCATGGATGGGGAGGGAGCATTGATCCTCACTGCTTTCCCAATAGGCTCATTTCCCTGGGACTCTCTCCTTACTTATGTGAGCAAAGCAGGGACACCTGAAAAATCCCTTTCCCTCCCAACGTAAAGCTTTTTTTTTCCTTCTTTTGCTTCAGTGTCTCAAAGCACACTGCTCAATTCTGCTTCCCAGGGTCAGCAAGATGCTCTAAGCATCCCCTGCCTTGATCTTTACCTTAGTGTTTTCCACCCCAAAATCATGAGATATATTTTTTCTTCCAATTGCTCTCGTAGCTAAGTCCTGTTTCCTTCCAGCTGCCTGCAATCCTTGAACCTAGATGGTGTTATTTCCAAGCTTTTTGCTCCATCTAGGAGGGCTCACTGCTTGCTTTTGCTCTATGCCACATAGTCCTGCAGTTCCAGGAGCTGGGCCTTTAAGAAAAAACAGCTAAATTGGAGATAAAACAATGAGAGTTAACAAAACCACCAGCCCTTGAAATCCTCCTGATGGGTTGTAATAGATTATCTATTTGAGACATGTTTCTTTTAGCTGTTGGAGATAGTGGTGGGAAATGATTTCACCGCCCCGGGTGACTGCAAACAACTAGGTCTGCTAAAGAGCTATTAATCTGCCCCCTTTGAAGAAGTGCCGTCTCTTTCACCTAATCTCAAGTCCCCATCCAAAATAGACAGGCACTTGCAAGGTTTAGGAGGCCACAGCCATGGTCCTTTAATGTCAGAAGAGGTCTTGCTTTCACTGCTCTGTCCACTCAAGCCAGCCCTGTCCTGTCATGCTAGCAGTGAGTTAACAAAACCCGCGGGAAAAGCCCGTGCTAGCTTTGTTGCCTGTTGCCAGCATGTGTTTCAGCCCGACCCTCCTGCCTTTGCCCTCTTGCAGACAGAGGGTTTTCCCCTTTCTTCCACAGTCAGCGATGTGTGGTGGCTCCCTAAATACACAGAGGTGCATGTTTCCCCACGTGGGAGCTGTGGCCCCAGTGCTGGCAAAGTCTTTTTCAGCCACTTTCATATGTGTAGGGGAAGGCGCAGCCATTATGTCACTGGAAAACATGACAGGCAAGAGCAAGCAGGCTATGGTGACAAGCCAATCCTCTCTGTAAGAAGTGCTTTTAGCATTTCTGAAAGGTGGCCAGTTGCTGCTCTGATGTTTCATGCTCTAGGTGTCCCTCAGGTGAAAAAGCAAACCCCCAGATCCCAGAAAGGAGATCACAAACAGTAGATTCCCAGAGACCATGTTGTTTTATTTTTGCTTGCAGGAGTCAACCTTGCCCTAAAATTGAATGGTTTTCTGTTACCTGGGAATGAAAGTTTTCTCTTCGAAAGGCCAGTTTTAAAGGAAAGCCCTTTCTTTTTGCTCTCCTGAGCAAAGCCAGCTTCTCGTGTTGGATCAGGCGGTATTTTGCACGGTGGTAATGAGGGAAGCAGAAAAGGCTGGGAATTCATTTTGTTTCACCATCTCAACCCAAAGTTGAACTGAGGTCTCCAGAAGCCAAGGATTTTTTCTGTTGCAGTCAATGTTTGTTTAATAGACTGTGCAGGAAACTGAACTCCAGGCGCTCCTAAATTCCTGGTAGGTTTTGCCTCCCACTGAAGGGGAGCAATCCCACGGCACCACTGCCCTTTGCACTCCCCAGGGATGTGCAGAGCTCCTGGGCTCCAGGGAGGCACTGCGATGGCCAGGGATGGGGAAGATGCCCAAGGCCAGTGAGTGTATGATGGCTGAATGGTACCAGTGTTTGGGGTTGTGCTCCTTAGCCCTGCCCAACAGCACCCACATCTCCTTGCTGAGGGGCCCCCATCCTTGAGAAGGCTATTTCAGTTGTCCCAGGTGTTTCCACTACCCCAACCCTGCAGATAGTTGTGGGGAAATGCTATCATTCCTGTTCCTCACCCGGTTGTGCTCAAGTCCTGCTGGGTCATCACTTCCCCTGGTAAGTCCAGTTATGCTGCTCCTCAACTTGTGCGCTGGCAGAGCAACCCAGCCAAGGCTTCTTGCAGCAAACCTGAACTCTGCCTTTCCCCTGTCTGTTCCCCTCTAGCCCCTGGGGTGCCTCTGCACTTGGTGGGGCAAGGATCTGTTGCATGTTTCCTGGCAGATTTCTGTCTGCAGTGTGTCAGACCCTCGCTGGTTAGGAAATGACTTTCTGCTCCTGCCTGTGTGAACCATCACCCCTTCCATGTGCTAAGCCCGATTCCCCAACATGAGAATCCCACCCAAATGTGGCAGTCTCGTGTTCCGACATTTTGGTTGGCACATGTGTAGATGGAAATGGGAACGCGTATGTCTACATACCAGTGCGAGTATCCAAATAAAGGCTCTGCTGTCCTATTTGTGCCCATGTTTGACCATTAGCACAAAGTGTTTGAAGCCAGGCAGTGCTGCGGAGCAGAGCCATGCCATCTGGAGGTGGCAGCTAGATGGGAATGTGCCCAAATACAAAGATTCATATATCTGTGCTTTTAAACTGAGAAGGTAAACACAGATAAAATGCTGTATGGGAACTGGCAATTCTCCTCATGTGAAACCTTCTCCTTGCCCTGATATCAAATCAACTCACTATCAAAACATTTCAGTCTACCATGCAAAAAAAAAGTTCTGAAAATACTCAATTTCTAGTCAGTCACAACAACCCTTACTGATTTTGACTTGCAATAAGGAAGCCAGTCCTTTCAAAGTGAAAAATGGACGTGTTCCAGCCAGTTCTGCCTTTCCTCATCCCAGGCAGAAATATGTTGCTTTATTTTTTTCCTCTCTAAAAGAAATTTTCCCCAAACTGATGCCTTCTTGCAGGAAGGTGCTCACTTACTTGTGAAAATCAAGTCATTTCTCTATGATGCTGGGCATGGGCTTCCATTGAGCCCAACATAAGCCTATTTCTTTTGAAATGTTGGCCCTGGTTGTGAAGTAGGTCAGACAATAAGAAGATGCAACTGGGATGAAGAGTTGGGCTTGAGGGTTAGAAGGGAAGAGGGAGTGACTCCTTAGCACAGGCACCCCGGCAGCTCAGTCTTCTCAAGTCATCTCAAATCATTAACCAAGTGCGGTTCACAGGCATTAATGAATAACTTACTTGGATTGATTTGCATTTTCTTCACTAAATCACAGTTATTTTAATAAAGTGTATGAGGGGTGGTGTGGATGCTGTCCCTAAAGTGCATTTTGCTCAGGACATGGGTCAATTTTAATGACATATCCAGTGAGGAAAGATGCGGTGGCCTCAGGGGGACTCTTATCACCCCTGTAAGAGTTACACAGATGGGGCCAGAGAGCAGGAGACTGACACGCTGGCACCATTAGAAATCCAAACTCATTGGAAATGAACATTTTGACATGATCCCCCCTTGTGGAAGCTCTTGATAGGTTTTGTCTTGTTCTGCACTTGGAGAAAAATTAAGCTTCACAGCCTCTGAAAGTTTTGGGAAATGCCGTTGCTGTTTTCAGGCTACCTTCAGCCACAATTTTTCAGTGGGACCCTTTTGTCCATCCAGGTGTCTCCGTGAGCATAAGGAGTCTGCTGCAAGGGAGATGAGTACCTGCTTCAGATCTCCATTTTTCATCTGCTGAGTGGGTCTTCTGAGAAATGTGCCTTTCTCCTGAGGACACAGTCACCTCTTTATTCGCCACTTCTGGCTCTTGATTTTGTAATGCCTGCCAGGAGGACCACATTT
Organism: Nipponia nippon; assembly: GCF_047370975.1. NCBI lineage: Eukaryota > Metazoa > Chordata > Aves > Pelecaniformes > Threskiornithidae > Nipponia > Nipponia nippon. The sequence continues at coordinate 90,104,184 of NW_028262347.1, read as the reverse complement.
GGAGGCCATTACGAAACTCCCTCAGCCTGCTTCCAATCAAACCCCACATTTCTAGTTAAAGACTATGAACTTTAATGCCTTTCTTCGTTCCCAAACTATTCTGCTCTGTCTCTCCCATCTCTACTTGGGCAGCACCCCCCAGTCCCACTTTTCCAAGAATTTGAGGCTTTGGTTTCAACAGTACTAATGAATCCTTTTGCTCTTTTTCCTCCCTTGACAGAAATTAAAGTTCCACTTGCCAAGACATCGAGAAGTTCGAGACACACACCAGCGATGCAACTGCCCGGCAGGTAGGGATCTGGGATGGCTGGCACTTTGAAAGGGCCTTCTTTGTCAACCTCTTGTTGAAAGCTTTTTTAATGCTGTGTAGTATATGAATGCAAAGTTACGCATACTTGCGTAACAGTGTGCTTGAGGTATAGGAAAGCAATACAGAGATGTGTGTAACAAGTCGGGCACATATGTAAATACTAATTCTGCACATGACAGAAACAGCAGGAAAAGTGATAGACATGCAGGTAGACATCTAGATAGTCAATAAAGAGACAAAGATACATCTAGAGGGCAAATGTTCCTGTTAATTTTAGACATCAATTTTGAAGTAGGCAGACTGGCTCTTGAGAGGTGCATCTTTCTTGGCTGATTTGAGAAGGTTTGAGACACATAGGCTAGACCCAACACCAAAGCTGGACAGCTAAATTTTGGTGAGCCAAAATGCCTCTGGGGTAAGAAGATTTGAATTCCTTGGTGTTATACAACTATCTGAGGCATCTTGCGGAATAACAGCCTTCTGTTAGAAGTGGCCATTTATCAGGGGGTTGAATGAAGTGGTCACTCAAGGTCCCGCTCATATAACATACAGAAATATTATGGGACTGCTTAATTGCGTTATGTTTTTAATCACACTAATATCAAAAGGCTCTTTGAGACACATCTTCTGAAGTGGTTTCAATACAATAAATGACAAATTGCTATGGAAAAAACATTTGTGAATGGCATTTCATTCCATTACTATGAATCATGCAGCCTTCCTCATTGTCTTTTGATGCATTTGACTGTGTAGAAAAAAACAGAGAAGTGCCAGCTACCACTCACATCCAAAGTCGATGGAGTTTTGGGAGACTTTGAATGTGTATATCCAAACTGAGTAGCTGAAGCTCATCTTGAAAAGAAAGAGGCAGGGAAAGTTGTGTCTGGATGAGCATCTGAAAGCAGCATTTTCATCTTCTGTGTTTTCTCCCTTGGTTCTCTTTGGTGCCTAATGTGAGGTCTTTCACAGTGTCTGGTGGTACGCATATCAAACTGTATTTAAGTATGGTCAACAGTGGGATAGTGGTGGATGAAATAATGAAGGGGTCTGTCTTTGCTGTAGGTAATGTTGTCTCGTAATCAGTGTATTTAGACCTGTGTACAGATGTAGGAGGTACAGTCTCTTGTCAGACTAAAATGGATTTGTAATGTAGCAGCTTGTAAAAGCAAGAGGTAAAGCTATACAGGCTTGTGATGGAAAAGCACTGAAGTCCAGGATCCAGACTTGTAGAACATTGGAAAATGCCTGATTTGACTAGTCCAGATCAGGACTGTTGGACTTTCTTTTTAGTCCAAGCAAGAAGAAACAGGAACTATTTTGGTTTAAATTTAAAATACAATACAAATGAAATATCTTCTAAGTGTCTCTTGTCCAATGATCAGATCAAAACTGAGTTCAACTGTTTTTAAATTTCAACCTTTTCCCTTCAATGGGAACACAAATCATAGCTCTACTCCATTTTCGAGTTCCTGCCTAGACTTGACATATAAATGCCATAAAACCACAGGAATGAATATCCTCCTGGTGTTTCTGAGCCTGCTTGGAGGTGGAAACTTAGAACTCGAATGCAGAGCAGAGAAAAAAGAGATTCATTGACTTTTGAGGCCTTCTGAATGTGACCCCCTACACCATGTATGTGATAGATGAATCGCCCAAGTATTTCAGCATCAAGATCATAATACTTAGTTACAGATACCCACATCCCTTGTGAAGCCACAGCAACAGTCGGTGCTGCATTTCTCACAGTGCTTAGGTGCCAGCTCATTCCGTTAAGCTCATAATATTTCTGAAGGACAGCTTTGATTCAGGAGAACAATAATAATAAACATCTCATAAAGGTTCAGGCTTCCTTTTTAGCTGCCGAACTTGCTTGTCTTCATCAAATATCCTATGGGCACAGAAACTGTTTGTAAAAATCACACCCACCCTGCCAGCTAATCCGTCAACGGAAATGAAGCGATGGTCCAAAGCTGATGTTGTGGCAGATGAAGTCTTGATTGGCTTTGGGCAGTGCAGAAATAAAGGCACCTTCAGCCAGCCTTTGTCTCCTCTCAGACCCTTTGCTCCAGGGTGTTTCCCTTTGGTCTCCAAGCTGATGCAACGCAGGCCACCTGAAAGCACTGTTGTGCTGTTTCAACATGATCTTTCTTCCAGCCCGAGACCTTGGGAATCCTTTTCCCCAATGCATTTTTTCCCTTGTGTTTAAAATGCCCTAAGGACCAGACAGCGTGACCCGTGCGGGAGACCAAGGTATTCAGAAGCACTGAGAAGTGTCAAGATTTTGCAAGACTTGGCGCATGCCTGTTGCTTCTCACTGGCCTACTCCACCGCCTATAAACACATCATGTTCCTTGCCACGAATAAATGTTTATCAGAAGTGACATTTGAGTTCATCCCTAACTGTGAGCCAGGTCCCTGCATGGCAAAGAAGGGGAAAAGGAAGACACGTTCATTTGCTGACCTGTTCAGTACGGATGTGGAGGTCCTGGGCAGGGTCACCCATTGCCATAGAAGAGCTTCAGGACACAGGAGGCTGTGAACCTAAATGGTTTGGAAAAGCTGGGAATAGGGGAGCAAGAAGACTGTGAAGTGTGTGGCTGTGCTGCAGCTATCTGAGCCCGCGTGATAAGGACTGTAGGAATCACACGGTCAGGAAAACAGTGCAGCTGTATTTATAGCAAACGATAAGGAAATATAAGTTTCCTTTGGCTGGGAAGCTGCTACTTCAGATCACTTGGGCTGGGCCTGGGTGTGACTACCTGTGAGCGAGATGTCCCTCCTTGGCATTGTGTTTTTTGAGCTCAGAGGTCGCAGTGGGCTTCTCCAGCAGTGTCTCAGTGTGGAGAACACAATCTCCAAGGTTAGCATAACCTTCCTGCGTAATTAATGACTCAGTTTCCTTCGTCTGATAGACAACCTATGTGATTCCTTCTGTTCCTGCTGTCTGCCAGACTGATCTGGGACAACTTCTTACAGGTTGGGAAGGGGCCCCGAAGTCTCAACAGCAGCAATGACTGTACCCAGCTATTCACCATCCCCAGACCCTGTGCCATGCCAGGGCCAAGTGTGGACAGAGAGCTCAGCGCAGGTTTTGATCTGAGGTCGTTGTGTGCTAGGATGAGACTTGGGGAGTTTTTCTGGGGATGAGCAGATGCTGGTGGGACCATGGGTCTGATTTCTAGAAGTGAGCCTCCCCTTGTGACTTTTGCTCAGATGAGGGAAATGTTTCTTTTCCATATGGGATCTGGATGTGGCTGAGAGCTTCGGAGAGCTACTTGAGGCTGGAGGATCCTCTCACGGCCAACTGACCTCCCTTGATTTCTGCCACGTAATAACAAAATGCTGTGAGGGAAAAGCATTGTGTTTCAGGTTGACAGTGTGAAAACCTAAGCTTTCCTGGTCTAATCCAGACCCAGTTGCAGATCCAGACCCTGTCTGCCTGGACAGTCTCAAACAGCCAGGGATTACCACCAAAACCCCCTCCCACAGCCTTCCTGGCGGAGGTGGGTGCTTGTGTATTTTATATACTGTGACTCTCTTTATTAGACCTTTCCCATCTTCTTCTCTTCAGCTCCTATTTTCACAGTCCCCACGTGGCTGTTTTTCACTCTGCTGGCTCTCTGCTGCAGTCTTCAATATCCCTTAAACAAAAAAAAAAAAAAAAGGCTGGCCTCTTTCCCTCTGCCCCCGCAATGCTTGTTTTGGTCCGGTTTCTCCTTGGGCAGGTTGGGAGCCCGCAGCGCTGGAGGCAGTCAGCTGTGCAAGCAGGGAAGCAGCTCGGAGGGATGCCGAATGGCTTTTCCATCCCTCCCCGTGGCAGCACTCAGGGGTAGAGGAGGGAGCTGGGCTGCGGGAGGAGGCAGCTCCAGCCCCGTGGCCTCCTGGGGACTGGGACTGGCGGTCAGAGGGAGGTTGCACCACCCCACCACAAACCAATGTGCCTTTTGCTGTTACAGGGGCTTGGAGGCTGGTGCGGGGCAGCTGCAAGGATTTTGGCATTGACCAGGAACTGGGGTCCTCTCAGGAATGTCTTTGAGGCTTTGCAAGGGAATGTCCCCTGGGCATTTCTTCTTGTACAAAACCTCGCCCACGTCCCCTATCTGCGCCAGCCCGGGGTGCAGGGAAAGCCACTTGGCCACTCTCTTCAGCTCCGATTGACCTTACAGAAATACCAGCAGGAGCTGCTGCAGCTTAAAAATGTTGCTGCTGTTTCCGTTCTCGCAGGGTGGCCCGTGAGAGCAAAGGTGCAGCGGTGGCCCCGGTTGCACCCCGGGGCTGTGGGCCACATGGTGTGCACGCTTGATTCAGGCATCCTGCTCGCCCTCTGCTCACCCCCTTGGGTACACCCCTGCCGTGCCGGCTGGACGCCTCGGCACAGCGGCAGCTGCTGGAGGAGGCCAGCAAGAAACGGCGTGGGGCTGCAGTGGGGCTTTGGCTCCCACCCAGGATGTGTCACCCAGAACCGGCAGGGCCAGCTGGCAGGAGGCAGCAGGATTTCCCACGTCTCGACCCCTGCCTGGCCGCACAGGCAGCCCGGCAGAGGGAGGAAACATCGGGAAAGGCAGGACCCAGGCTGGTGGATGAGGGGGTGGGTAGGCATGGCTGCAGCAGGGGCAGACCCCTGGGCAGCATGGGCTGAGCCCCAGCCCCACAGCACCTAGGCAGGATATTGCATCCAAGTGGATGCATCAATTTCTCCCTTGTCTCCTCCCCAAACACCTCTGGGGAGGTAAGCCATAAAGGGGATCAGTGTCCGAGTCCTGCCTGCTCCCTGCCCCGCACCCTGGCTGAGTTGCTCCACCTCTTGCCAGGTTGTTTTTGTGGCTTTTATGTTTTCTTGCTGTCATTTTTTATGCAATCCTTTTTCAGCTTGCTGGGGTTGCTCGGACAGATCTGAGAGCTCCTGTGAGATTAAAAGCCTGAACACACGGGTAAGCCCCAAGAGGTGGAGAAGGTGTTTGGGATCCCTGGCATAGGGCAAGGGTGTGGAAAGGTCACCCCAGCTATTTAAATGCCAGCAGCCACGAGCCGTGTCAGTGGCCCTGGCTCAGAGCCATGAGGAACATGAGGTGGGAGTGTGCAATGAACACCCATCCCTGTGGCTCTCCTGTCAGGAGGTGCATTGAACCAGTTGAAATGCTACGGTTTTGTGTTTGACCCCTTTTCAGGATGATAAGTCAGCATGGTTTTCTGTGCTGACTATGCAAAAGGTGTTTTCTGCTTTAAAAGTGTCTAAACACTGCTTTTTGACAACCTCTAACCAAAAAATCAGAAAAAAGGACATTTGTCTCAAGCAGTCACTCCTTGCCAAAGCTTTGAGCTGTCTGAATTGCCTTTTTTCCCTTGAATACACTGGCAAAGCCCTCGTGGCCAGGCTGGCTGGAGAGCCGAGCTCCAGAGGGAGCAGCGCCTGGGCTGCCATGGACGGGCACCCAGCACCACCACAGCCAGAGCAGCACGTTGCCGTGTCAGAAAATGCAATTCGCTGGCACAGCATCCCCATGGCACGGCACATCTGCAAGAAAAATTTTGCAGCATAATCATTGCTTAAATACTTCTCCTTTTTCCCTCTTTATAAGAAATCTCCCTGGGAATTATATTATTCCCTGAAATTTAAATATATTCCCCCCATCCACATTTTTGGGCCCTCCAGAGTATACACACACTTCAGCCTCGAAGGTTACTCATGCGCCCTGGCCTGCTGGCTGTATTTTGGGTTGGGGTTTGTTTGGTTTAGGCATACTGTTGTTTCATTTGTTTTGAAGATGCATACCACACAATGAATTCCACGGATTCTGTGAGCAGTTATGAATAGATGGGGATGAACAATTCAGGAAAAAAACAAACAAACAGTTTGTTTGGTAGCTTAACTCTCTTTCTCCGAACACGTAGGCAGCTGTGCTCTTACGCAACTGCCCGGAGCGGCTCGAGGAGTCCCCCCTGCCTTGGCTTTTGCCACCTGGAGGTTGACACATCCATGGCTGAGGGATGGTAAGAGGGAGCAAGGATGCTCCTTATCCCTCTAAGCATCAACTCATCCGGCTTAGTCTGCGTTTGGGATTTAGACTGACTTTATTAAGGAGTATTTAATTGATTTTAATGAACCTGCTGTTGTTGTCACAGTGCGGACTAAGAGAGCTCATCTAAGTCATTAATACAGCTGCGAGTGCTGCGCAGGTTGCAAAATGGCTGGAGGGGCTAGCACATCCTTATGGTGCTACCATGCTGATAGAGTTAGGAAGGCAAAAACCTCTGCCTTTCCCTCTTTATCCAAACTATGGTTTGAAACAGTCAATGCATTAAAAAGGGAAGGCGCTGAGGCACGATGATGGGCACAAGTGCTCTGCAAGAGGGTGGCCTGTTTATTTACCCCCATCTGCTTGTTTGTATAATTCCCTCTTGCCATGTTCAGGCCTGTCTCCTGGATGCCCTAGGGCTCCTCTCTTTGTCCTTTTATGTGTTTTCTTATTTTAAACTTTTTATTTTAAGCTTTTTTTATTTTAAACTGGCTGGAAGGTGGAAGGAAATTCCCCCAAACACACAGAATTGCTGCAGGTCTTTTGCTCTGAAGGCTGAGCTCTCCCCAAAGGTGCAAACAGGTGAACATTTGTGTCCAGGTGTGCATGAGTCCTGGTGGCACAAGCATTAACTTTAATGGTGCTTGTATATTATATCCCAAATGCTATATCCCAGCTCTGGATAAGCCTCGACTGTTCAGTACAGCCGTCCTCCATCCAAAACCAGGGATAAACTAACCTCTTCCACAGACGAGGGCATGGTGCAGAGAAAGACATTGAGGATTAAATGTGTGGGAAAGACAGAGATTTTGGAGGGAGGAATGGATGCACAGCACTGCATAGGAGCAGATACCCGCCACAGCAGGCTCCAGCCCGAAGCACAGATTGACGCAGGAGAAAAGCATTGTGGCTGTGCCGATTTGTATCAGGTAACAGTCCCACTGTGACCTTTACTGTCCCTGCTAGGCCGCATCCGAATAACAGGTCTAGTGGTGAATGGCACCCTGCACGCAGACCGGGGCCCGACAAGTTGCCTGTGGGGTGCCCAGGACGCATGTTGAGGGCTGCAGCAGGGAGCTTCTGCATATTTGATGGCTTTGTGTACAGATGTTTGGTAGAAGTGTTTACACCATTGCGTGCCTGGGCTTATGATGTATATGGTACATATGGGCGTAAATCAGCGCCTTGACAAAGCAAGGCAAAAACATCCCAGCTGGCTGGGGAAACCCGAAGAGCACATTGCAATGCTACTGTACGGCAACGGCTTTGATTCAGTGTGAGCACGCTACCGGGGTGGAGGATTTTTCCCAGGCCTGGGCTATGTGCACATGGCCGGGCTGGTTTGCGTCAGCCGCTGACGCACGTCCGGGCCCCACGACGTGGGTCTCGTGTGTGCTGCCCATCCTGGCAGCTTTGTGGCGGCCGGAGGAATGAGGGCGAGTCGCACCGTCCGCCAGGCTTGACAGCAGGGCACGGCGCCCGGTGGCGTCCAAGCCCCTTGCGCAAAACGTGGGTGCCCGCCAGCCGGCGAAGAGCACCAAAAATACCCAGGACTGGCCAAGGGAGATGTTGCAGGCGCCAAGTGGCTCGCTCCAAAGCTGTTTGCAAGGGGACTTTGCTCCAGCGATAATGTTAGCTGCCGCTGTGCGCTCAAGGGCAATGGGGATGTAAAAAGCAGGCTGCTGGCCTGGCCAATGGCAGGGACGGCTCAGTTCGGCGTCCCTGTGGCGGGGCAGAGAGTGGGGTTTTGCAGTGGGGCTGAAGAGGAACAGGAGGAGCCCTCCTCTCTGGGGCGTTGGGTTTTGGTGTGGTGATACCCGATTCCCTCTTGGATCTTCCGGGCGTCCGCCTGCACCTTTGCCCCCACCGGTGGGGACCAAGGGCCAGGCTGATCTGCCGGTGCCCAAAGGGTGTCCCAGGGCGCAGATCAACAGGAAGAGCGGAGGGGCGGCTTTCCTTCCCCTGGATCTCCTTTCAGCCCCCCGTGCCAGGCTGGGGCCACAGGTACAGCTGATGGTACAGGGGGAGAGGCAGCGTTTAAAAGGGAGAGGTTGCATCATGCGGGGCTGGGCGGGCTTTGGAGGCAGAAACCTCATCTGTTAAACACATACTGCCTGCCTCCCCCCCCACCCCCCCGGCAGGGAACATTCAATCCTCTCTTTGATGGACGTCCAAGAAAATACTTCTTCCACATCCTAAACTTGTTAGCACCAGTTAATCATCTTAACCTTCTTCCCCTCTGAACACACACTCCAATGAGTTTCCCATCGCTGGCAGACGTTAAAGACGCAGCAACGCTTTTTGTGCCGGCCTTTGCAGGCAAGCGTACAGCCATTAATTATTAAACATCCTGGCTGTCCCCCAGGTGGGAGAGCAGAAACCCATGTCTCGTGCTGAAGCTGCTTCAAAGTCACTGTCCAGTGAGTTACTTGGGTGGATGCACTTGATGCAGCTCTCCCCTTCCAGGAGCTGGACCAGGTCTCTGCCCCTCTGTGCGCTGCCTCTTTGACATTCATAAGCATTGTGAAACATAAGCCCTGGAAAATATTTGCCTGCATTAGAGTGATGCTCCGACACATCCCAGATTAACGTTGCAAAATGCCAGTGGCATGACAACCAGAGGGTTGGAGAGACTTGCTCACGTGCGAGGTCTGTGCCCCGCAGCCAGTGAGGGGAGAGGGCTGTGGCATGTTGCCTGCTAACTGGGCATCTCCCCTTCATTTAATCTGGATATTTCTCCCCTTTCCTAGCTGGAAACCCCCTTGTTGCCCACTGCACGTCTTTGCTGTGTTTCTCCTAAAATAAGGTTGTGTTTCAGATAGGGGAAAGACGACTCCTTGATGCATCCGTCCCCTCTGCAGTGCCTGTGGCTCTGGGAGGCGATGATGTGCCCTTTGATGCTCTCTACCTCTTGCACATATGGGTTTGGGAGGCAGCCTGCTCGCACGGCCTCCCCAGACCAATTCACCTCCTTGCTCCCCAAACCAGGGTCAGGGTGATTCCTGCTCTGCTCCCGCATCCCGTTCCAACCTGGCTGCCGAGGCTCAGTGTCTGTTTCTTCCTCATGTGATGTCTTGGGCAAGCAGCATCACAGCCGGACTGTGCAAGCAGGAGGTAATTAAATCAGCATATTCCCCAGGGTGGTGGCTGATTAACAGCACATTTTCCCCACGCCGGGGGGCTGAGACATACACGGGCAGTATCAATCCATCGCTTGCCTCACTCCTCTCCCTTAGGATGTCTGTTTTTTTCTTTTTGCTTTTCCTTTTTTCCTTTCTTTCAAAGAGAAGATGTAGATTATATCAGCCGAACTGGAATCTGAACTGACAGAGCTTTGTGCAAGGGACTTGTTTATTATGATTTGGTATTGCTCCGGGCAGCGTGTGTGCTACACTGGGGACCACCCAGCGATCCCATCCACACCAGGCTCCCCTTGCCGTGCGGCTCAACCAGCAGCAGGTAGAGGACCGTGGGGCCATGGGCTGTGCTTTGCCTTTGGGAAAGGGTGCTCCTGAGGCCGAACCTGGTACCGGGACATGGCACTGGGTGGACATGGCAGGATCCCAGCAGCTGCTCTTTGCTTGTCCTCCTCCTCTATCATCAGCCGCTGCCATCCAAGGGAGGAGATGTTGCTAGAGGCGATGGCAGCTGCTGGGACTTGTGTGTTGGCCTCGTCCCTAACGGAGCTGAAGCACACAATGGGATGGGATATTTTTTTCCTTTGTTATTTAGTTTTTAAATATTAGCTCCTTACTAGAGGGATTTTGGCAGCAAAGAGGGAGTAGTTATGTCTCCCAAAACGGCAGCCATTGCCTACAGATTAACTCCCCCTTAAACCCAACTATATACAAGTGCAACACAGATGAAAGAGGGGTTGGAATGCCAAAAGCACCCCACAGAGCTTACGGGTCTTTGGCACAGCCCTGGCCACAGCGAAGGAGCCATGTCTCAGCCCACTGCTCACCAGGGAGCGATGTACCTGGACCCGACCTGTCTGAAACCCAGGGAGAAGCTGTGGTATTGCGAGGCTGTTTGGCATCCCCTGTGTGACATGATTTAACTTGGGCTTAAAAACAGAAGGAAAAGAGAGGGGGAAAGAAATGTGGTTTTTTTTGAACGATGTACCCTTGTGTTTCGTAGCTCACGCCCAGTTCATGTGTGTGGTGATCTGTTGCTTAGGGATGACCTGTGTGCTTATAGCAAATGTTTTTTTTTCTGGGGAAACAGGAGGAGATGGGGATTATCAGGTGTGGTTGTGAATATTTCTCTCCCTGAATTTTGAAGCCATCCTGGATAGATCCCTGTGCTTTGCTATTGCATTAACCTGAATCTTAGTGGGCAGGGGTCCTGGAGTTTCTTGGGAGAGTGATGGGAAGTGGCTCTCAGGTTCTTTAGGGAGGGAAGCTACAAACATGTGTCTCTTGGATCGAGGGCTGGTGTGGAGCATGCACTGTCCCCAGCCCCACGTGATTTGGCATGCATTCAGCCATTGCCTCCTCCTCCACATGGGTTTCGCCATGTGCTTTTCCCATACAGCAAACTGGAGGCAACAGGGAAGGGATCTGCACGCTCAGTTCATTCTAGGTAAGGAAAGCTATGAATCCTTTTATCCCTGTTAGCCAACGCGGGTTGTCTCCATATGTGCGTGCTTCCCCAGCCTGGCTCCTACCAGGCAGAGCCCTGCATGGGGGTAGCCAAGCTAAGCAAAGGTCTGAGTTCGAGACGTGCTAAGAAAACATCAGCTAGATTTGGATGAATGAATGAATGCTCTCCTCTTCCTGTGCAATAAAACATGCTGAGCAAACCCACTTGGGCTCAGAAACCCCGTCGCATTTTTCCTTTTGAAAGGACTAGCATCAGCCCTGCTCTCCTCCACATGCTCTGTTTGGAAACAAGGCAGCGCATCAGGAAAGAGCCTGAAGGAAGAATTTATGGTGTCTCTAATTAGTCAGTTTGTTCCATCCTTGAAGAAGAGGATAACGAGCGACAGGGATGCATTGCTGGCCTCTGGAGGAAGAGCACTGTGGCTAGGCTTATGTCCAACTGCTGATAGGGTAATTAGTGGTAACTGGGAGCTATCAATCATCTCGGGTGGAAAAATGTCTCGGTTAAAGGAAAGACCCTCCCAAACATTTTCATAACTCAAAAGGGTGTGAGACAGGGTCTGGAAGACAGTACTGGCAGTCCGTGAGGTATTTGAGGAAGGAGTCTATTAAAAGATAAATTGAACACAATGGTCTTTTGTTCCTTCCCTGGTAGGTGACAGAATTTGCTGTTATAAAAGTTGCAAAGTATTTTGGAAGGAGGAAGGAAGAAGAAAAGAGTTAGCAGATGGAAAAGAGGGAAGAATAACAAGAATTAGGGAAAAAAAAGTAACAGTGCACTAGATATTAAAATCAGCTGCTAATTGCAAAAATGATATAGGAAGAAAATGAATCTATGCAATTTGACAAGGGAGTAAAATGTATCATTTGCATTTTAAGTGCATAATCAGAGAATTTATTTAAATAATCATTAGCTATAGTAAGTTCCAACTTTCTACTTTTCCCAGACAACCACATTATGAGAGAGATTGTAATTTTCAGCAGGAAGTAAAACTGCCGTGGATTTTGTATTTTGTTTTACCCAGCCATGATTTATTTTGGCCAGTTTTTTCCTGTGGTTCCTTCCTAATTCTGCAGCTCTCTGAGGAATAGGACTTGTGCAGGGCCTGACCGAGTGCTGAAGAAGCGGTCAGCTCCTCGATGGAGGAATGTCAGACTTCTTCTGAATAACCAGCTGCAGTTTTTAAACCGGTTTGGATCTCCAGAGCTTTCAGACACCACCTTCTGTATTCCTGGCATGGAATAGGATGTGTTAGAGGATGTGGGGTGGGAGCTGCAGAGAGACTATCAAACATCTACTCTGCCAAGAGTAGGGTTTTATTGGAGTGGTAGCTTGTTGCACTGGCTTGTGTGTTTTCAGACTGAGTTGCGAGGTGCTTGTGGAAATGTCCAGGTGTTTGAGGTGGACTTCAAAAACACAGAAGGAGCTGGAGAATTAGTGGGATAGTGCCCCTGGAGAGCAAGAGCTGGCGAAGAAGTTGAGGAGACTCGGCAGTCTGGCAGGGAAACTCTGTTAAAGGCATGAGCTGAAACCATCCCAGTGCAAAGGAGTTATAGTAAAGGATCAACTAAAGAAAATCATAAACTCCTCAGTGAGCTGAAATTCAAGACAGAAGAAAGGTAATGCTGGAAGGATGTAAAATGAATAGGTATGCAAGATGAAAACCTGGAAGTCTAGGGTGAGGTGGGACTATCAAGGACACCAAGAAAATGTTGAAGTAGTTAATTGTGAGTGAGAAGGAGAGCTTCCTCCTCACTGGAGCATGAGAGCCAGTCACACCAGACAGCGAGGGCACCAGCTTCTTAGAGAACCGCTGCAAGAAATCTCTGAGCCTTTGAGGGCTCATGGAGGACAAGTGACATTTCAGAAGATAAGGTCAAGGCAGAGGTGGTGACAGGGAGGAACTCAGTTTCCCTCTGTGATTAAGACCCTGTGGATAGGGTAAATAGACACCATGTCTTCTGCCTTCACCAAGTTGTCTGCCTTTGACTCATGCAGTGAGCTGGAGAGCAGGTTGCTGTTTAAGAACTACACTTCACGAGGGAAATGGGATGCTGAGGGGGAGCAACAAGAATGAACAGAGGTTCAGAAAACACGGCCTCTGTGGAGAGACTGAAAGAATTAGGTTTTGTTTAGTCTAAAGGCAAGCGAAGGCTGTGGGGAACAGGACAGCAGACTTCAAACACATAGAAGGTAACCGCAAAAAGGAGAGAAATAAAAAGCTGTTCTTCGAGTTTGCTGTGCATCAGAGGTCATTGGCTGACTTAAACAACAACACTGGAAATGTTGGGTAGTCTCTAAGAAAGATAATAAATATGGCCTTATGAGTCAGGGCATGGGTATTGCCTGGGTCAGATCACTAGGGAAGAGTGAGGTGTCTTCATCCCCAGAGGACAGCAACAGGTTAGAGAAATATTTGCCCAAATGGGCTAGGTAGAGACTCTTTTCCCTTTGGTTGCTTTGAAGATGTTCCCTCCTCGATTTCGTGTCCCTCTCATTCCCCAGAAATCCTTTAATCTCTGTTTGGTTTGCTCAGGGGAGGCAGATGGGGAAGAGAAAGGGGATAGTCAAGAGCAGCGGTTTTTGGCTGGCGGTTTGTGTGAGCCTGGGGGCACGCTGGCTCTTTGGCAGAAGGTGGCGGAGCGGAGTGAGCCTGCCACCATCCGGTTTCAATTTACCATCCAGGGGTCTGCACCGCTACTGGAAAAGCCCGAGGGGGCCTCCAGATCCAAAGCGTGAAAACCCGCTGGGCAAGCTGACCCTGGGGGCCTTCCCAGCCCTGTTTTCTCTGCTTTCTGTGGTGCTAAGTGCTTCAGCATGGCAGGGACAAATGTGATTGTTTGCTGCTTGGAAAGAGCTTGCTGACCCATGGATGCCTGCCCGAAACAAGCATTGTTCTGCTCTGTGTCGGCCATCCCACTGTCTCTCCCCCGGCAGTGCTGGAGGTGCTGCGTTCGTCCTGGGCGCAGCCAGCACCGTGTGGGCCATCTCCTCTTGGCCCTTTTCTGCCCTTGGGCTCTCCCAAATGTTTGTCAGAATATTTCTGTTTGTCTGTTGTTGAACCCTTGTCTTTGAGCACTATTATCTGCCTAACGGGCTTGCTGCGGTTATGCCAATGGCTCAGATTTTCCTCATCAGATTCTTCTGGCTCTGGAGGCCTATTGGCTCCTGTTGTCCTTATAGATGTTTCCTGAAACAAGCAAATGCTTGGAGATTCAGTTAGAGCCTGTGGCTTAACTCCACTATCAGACCCTCTCTTTTATTTTTGAGGCTGCTGCTTAATCATGTTGATTTTCCTGTTAGGCTCCACCTCGTTGTTCACTTTGGACATGGCTTCCCATGGACTTCTCCTCTGGGTGCAGTGCTTGAGGCCTTCTCCTTGGCAGGGGCTGGTGGTGGTGGTGCGCCGGGATGCTCAGAGTGCCTGAGCAGTGACTTTTATCCTCAACAGCTGCTGATATTAACTGCCGAGTCTCGGTGATGTCATGGGTTTGATTTCAGAGATGAGCTTGAGTGACTGGCATAACCTGGTGCCTCAGCTTAGTGTTGGCCACATTTTTTGGCAGTGAAATCCGCATAGCCTTTTCGCTGTCCAACATTTCTGCGATCCTTTGAAGAACCTCTTGCTGCTCTGCAAGGGTGTAGCTGAGAGGGGGATGTTTTGGGGACAGAGGGGCCTGGCCTTTGCAAGGCACTCGTGCTCTCTGGAGGGCCTGATTGTCTCAGATTGTCTGCTATTGCTGACAATACCTGAAGCAAAATGTCTGCAGGTGTGCTTTGGGTAATCACTGTAGTTTAAAATTTTTCTTATTATTTTGAAGATTTCTGTTGTCTTTAATTTTCCCTACAGCTAATAATATTGAATTATGGCAGCAAGGCACATGGCATTTTTGCCTTTTTGTTTGCAGCTCTCTAAGTTAATGCTCCCTCCACCTCCCCTCATATCATTTGCCCCCTGATGGAGGCAGGGAAGATGTCTCTAAAAGACTATGAGTACCCTGGATCTGTTGTGTGAAAACTGCAGCATGGCCAGTCTTTAAAGAACGCCAAACCCACCCTCTGGGCTCCATGTACCCATCTGGGGTCTGCCTGCTCCGAAATGGGGTCATGCTGCGCTGAATGCCCGTGGGGTCGCAAACAAGGGGATCCCTGCCACCCTGGGTAAGGTCATGCTCGGGCTGCTGACATTTTAATCAGCATTTCATAACTAATTGCCTGGCCACGGCTATCTTGTTATCAATTAACATAGTCCTGAATGTCAGGAAGTAACTGTATCTTTCTAACTCGCTAAGGCTGCCTTCTGGGTCTGTGAAATGGCTGGATTTCCTCACAGGGATGGATTACATGTTTACATCTCCCCTTCTGCTGAAGTGTGTAGTAAGGATGACCCAAGGAAGCAACAATAATGTCTTTATGTTCCTTCTCTGTCCTCCTCATCTTTTGTATGCTATAGAGCAGAAAAAAAAGTCCTCGTATGTGAGCTTTTGGAGCAGGCTGGAAGACACCCACATTGCGGACACTGGACTGCCTGAGTCCAAAAAGTCAGAGGAAAAAAAAATTAAGCAACAGCATTTGAGAGCCTTTTAAGAACAGATACTTTTCCAGATGTCAGGAAATGCCCTTAAATGGATGGGATCGTTTGAATGATCCTATCAGTCCAGAGAGCATTGCTGTCTCCGAAGCTGGAGGATATCTCTGCCATCAGCAGAAGGTCTCACACCACACTGACCCGCTCTAATACTGTCCAGCTTTTAAGATCTGACATTCTGGGACATGGGACTTTCCAGATTAGGATAAATATGATGCACTTACAAAACTAAGCATCCCCTCTTCTGAGCCCAAAGAGGCTACAGTGTGGAGGGTGGCTTTTTATCTCTTTGTGTGGGTGAGGGAAAAGGGGTCATTGCAGTTCTGTTTTAGATAGTCACTGGTTGAATGGGCCACGGGGCAGGACAAGTGAGCACAGGGTTCTGTGGCATAGCCCTGCTGTTCATCACAGGTGTGCCCCCTCTATATGTGCAATATGGTGGACTCATCCTGTCTGCAGATCATGGCTGCTCATTTGCTCGCTTGGGCTACAGGAAAGGCAGAGCTTCTTTAAGGAAAGTTTCTATCTGCATAAAAGCCAGAGCAGCTGAGAAGGGACAGTGCAGATGGTGCTAATTTCCAGAGGCCATATGTTTGGAGGGACCCCAGGTACCCCCACAAGAATTCTTTGTTTTTTCAATGTTCATTTTCAAAGGTGCTCTGGAGGTCTCCTCTTTGCAGGAGGCCGCTGCTTCCTCCCACTCGTCCACTCCCGACACTTTGCTCCGTCCCCTCCTCCGTCCCCCGCTGCTCAACAAGCCTCGCAGCTGGATAAACAGCGATTGCAGTTGCTTACAACCCTCCAGTGCCTTCCAGTGAGATGCCGGCACGGAGAGACTCTTCCTGAGCTGCCCGTCGTGGGCGGACGTGCTGCAGCCCGCATGCCAGCACTGGGATCACTCGGGTCCCGGAAAGATCAGGTTCAAAACACACAGGATCTGGAGGTGCTAATTACAAATGTGGGCTCCCTGTTCTGTGCAAAGCTGAGGAATTTGGTGATCTAGGAGCTCTGGATCTGTCTGCTGGCTGGGCTTAGCTATGAAATGGGCTTAGTTCACAGTAGCTTTGATCCCTGCTCTGTTGACTCATTGTCCCTTCTCTGCTGGCTGTTTATGGAAAGGGGATCTAGCTCATCTTCTAAGCAGCACCGCCTCTGTCTCACCCCGAAAGAGCCTGCTTTAAACATGGGAGAGGAAGAACCTCCATAGGTGTGATTCGCACTTGTGGCTGTCCAGGTTGTTGGCTCTTGGTTGTTTGTGGAGCATTTTGGAGTTCACTACCATTGAGACCTGGCCCACCTGGTGGCAATCAGGCTGCTTTCTACACAGCTGCCCCAATCTGGCTGGGACTGCAGGAGCCAGAGAGCATGGTGGACAACACACAGTGGCGTTGTGGTGACTCTGGTGCAGTTCATGTTGCTTTCGTGAAAGGTTCTGTGCAGCCCGGTCGACTTGTAGGCTTGCAGGGTTGCCAGCATCCCTGACCAGGCCAGGGCAGCTCTGCCAGACCCCTGGCCAGGGGCAAGCCTGGTGCACTGCACGCAGCACGGCCGCTGCTGCCTGGGAGAGGCTGGCACAGCCCTGCCACCAGTGGTTAGAGCGGTTGAGAGCGGAGGTGCAAGGATCCCCTCCCTCTTTTGCCTGCTCTGTCCTTTAATGTGCGTTAAATTACTTCTTGTTATATTAAAGACTGAGCCTCTTTAGAAGCTCTGCTCAGCCTTCTCGTTAATCACCATGACAGAACATGACAAATCCACTTTGCTGAAGCATTATTTCACTTTGTAAAATCCCCGGTGGTTTGCAACAGCTTATCCAGCAGCACCTCCTCCCTCCCCACTGTCCTTGGGACATCTTCCCTCCTCCTCCTCCAGCCCATGCAAGATGATGTTGCTTTTAGAAGTGACTATATCCGAGGGCTTTGCTTTCTCCTGGATCATGCAGACAGCCCCAGCATTTGGAGCCCACTCCCTGGATGGTCTGTACTGATTGACTTATTGCAGCCAAGACTGTGTCCCTGCAGCTCACTGATGTGTGTTTACACAAGACTGTGCAGCTCCCCCTTCACATAACCATTAATTTTATAGAGGGCATATAACAAAGATGGGCCTCCAATATGCCTCCTGCCTTTGATCTGTGTGGGGTGCGTGGCCTGATGGGCCCAGAGCTGCCGGCATCGCTGATTTACTCTGCTCAGCGGACATAGCTTCTGGAGCAAACAAAAGCTTATGTTTTCTCTCAGCGGTATTGCAATACCATTACAGGCTGTGCTGCTGTCTGGTCGCGTTTGGTCTGGAAGGGCAGGGATGGCTCAGGGTTTGCTTGCCTTTAAATTTTTTCTTTCAACGTTAGCTAAATGGTTTGGTTCATGCAATCCACAAGTGCCCCAAACCTGCGCAGACGGGTAGGCGGGTTATTAAGGGTCTATAGTGTTGCTAATGGAAATAAAGTCCGTGTATTGGCAAGCTATAAGCATTGACCTTGTGACAGGGCGCTCACTCTGAAACAAAATCTCTCCAAAACAGTTCTCTCACAGAACTTTATTGTCATCCAAGCCAGACTCAAAAACCTCTTTTTTTTTCTTTTTTTCGCCTAGTCTGGCATAAATTAGGATTCTTGGGTCTGAGTCTGACCTTGCCCTCGAAAATGAACTCTCTGATCAGAAACCCTTTTGTTGTTTAGCCTTGGCATACCAGGTAGGATAGTGACCTCAGCACCAACACTAGTGATGGGTGGTTGTCAGACTGGCCACATCTGGGTCCCCCCTCAGCTCCTGTCCTAAATTTGGGTGGAGCTGTTTTGAATTCTTCAGCCTTCTGGCTCTGAACGTTCACCTTAGCTCTGTCGGTCACCATGAAGGAGCTAAATTTTATTATTTTTTTTGTTTTAACCAAAAGGTACCCTTTAGAGCTAAACTTTTTTGATCAAGCATGATGAAAGCTGAGCAAAAGTCTAAGGGTAGCATTTAACAGTGCAATTTTAGGTCACCAAAACTTGATAGCCAAACCATTTGCTGTAGTCCCCGGTATGAAGGAGTCACGCTAAGTGAGAGATTTCCAAAGCGGAAAATGTTTGTTCATCCAAAGTCTCCAGTTTCTTTTACGGACTTTCAGCCAGGGGCATTTTCAGGATGACGACGTATTCTGCAGGTGCTCACCATGACATCCGCCTCCCGTGCAAAGAAGAGGTTGCTGCCTGTTATCTGTCAGCTCGCCTGTTACACTGCTTAGTCTTACTTCTTGGCACTTTATGTAAAGAAAAAAAAAAGAAAACAGAGTGTCTACAAAGTATGGAAAATGTAGAAACCCCTGACAGTTGTATGGTGTGTCTCGCTTCTCCCACAGAGAGGAAACCACAAAATAGTGAGTCCAGGGGTTTCTTTCCACACACACAATATCTGTCAGGGTTTTGAGGAATTTTCTGGGAACTGATGAAAGAAATGTGCTGTTTAAGCCATGATATATACTGTTCAATGGATCTGTACAAGGAAGATGCAGTGCTGCACACTGGTGGCTTCCAAAAGGCTTTCCAAAATAAAAGAAACCCAAATGATTTGAGGGAATTTCTTTCAAGAGGGCAGATTGGCTCCTATGGGAACAGAGGCAGAAGCAAAGGGGAAAATTAGCTTGTACTAAAGAGAAAAGGTACCTGATGTGTTTAATAGCTGTAGTTTCCTCGTTAACATTTTCACACCTTTGCAAGATCACCAACGCTGGTGGAAAATGCGTAGGCATTTTAGCAGCAGAGGGGCTCTTGTCTACCCAGATTCAAGGGTAGCAGGCAGGATGTGAGGGGCGGTCACACAACTAATGAGTCCCCCATGCTTAGCAGTGTCACGCTCAGGGAGGGGATCCCTGTGTGCCGAAGGACCAAAAATTAGTGTAACGGTGTTGAGAGCCTGACTTGCATGGCCTTCCCAACACAGGGCTCTCTGAAGCCTCTGAAGCTGCCCTACACTTGTGGTAACAGTAAGCAGTCCTGCTAATTGTGGGGATCCCTTAATTAATCAGCAGGGAGATGGTGAAAGTACATCAGCAAATGGGAGCAGCATCAGGATCAACCCAAAAGATGGTACAATGTGTTTATCTAGTCCTTCTTGTTAGGATTTATTGCATTAAAAAAATAATTATTGTTTATTTTTCTTCTCTCTTTCAGGTCCACCTGTAAGTACCAAACCTCTATGGTTTTAGAAGCTGTTGACACAGAGTTTGCGGGGCATGAACTAGCAAAGTCTCCTGTCTGTAGTGTCTGGTGTGGTAGCCGGCTTTGCAGTCCTGGTACCCTGGTATCTCCCAAACAGCAAGTACTGCGGGTGTTCAGGACCCATGTTGGGGTGGGATTGCTCTCGGCTACATCGCAGCTTCCAAGGGTGAGACAGAGGGAGCGCAGGGATGGGGACATGGAAAATGCGAGGGGCACAGATATCTCTGTGTGTTACCAGTTGGCCCCACATACCCCGGGGGCAATCGGCTGTATGAGCTTCACATGTATCGGATGCCACACGCTGAACGAGACGTGTTTGCGAAAAAGGGAAAGATAGAGCGCAAACACATGGCGGGAGCTGAGCTGTAGGGACTTGTTCCCTGCTACTCATCTGGGCTTGCTGAACTGTTGGGCCTTCAAGTATAGCTGCACGACTATCAATTTCAGAGGAAAAATTGTGTTGACAGCTTCCTTTTCAAATGTTAGCTAATGCAAAACCTCAGCACAGACGATTTAGGCTTCAGGAAAATAGCTAGGTTATTGCAGAAGTTTTCTTACAGCTATTAAGAGACTCACAGTGAACCAGAAGAAGCAATGCAAGGAATGAAGCCGTGTATCGACATCTCTCAGGATTATAAAGAAACGCTATATTGTCTCTAGCACGGTCCTTCCAGAGGAAATGGTTTATATTCATGTACAATAGAGTAACTATACTGGGTTTCTGTGAAGGAACATGAGAAGTTAAACATACGGTAGTCATCTTTTGTCTGTTCACGCAAAAATGTCTTAAACAGTTTGCAGATGACGTTCTGAGGAGAAGTAGTTGCTGCACAACCTATTTTCCCCTTTCATCAAGTCAAAATGCTATAGGCTGAACTCCCACAGATATACGAGCACAGCCCGATTTAATGACAACAATCTTCCAAAAAGTTGCACCTTCCGGCCCAAAAGGTCTGAAAGCATTTTACAGCTGGAAGCCCTGATCCACGCAAACCTTCAGCGACAGCTTATCCCAGGGACTTTCAGGACTGGCCGCTGCAGTGGATGTATTTCAGTGTTAGCTTTGGATTACTGGGAGGAAAGCACTGCTCTGGAGGGGGCTGCAAGTGGAGTTGCATATGCCTGGGCAGGCATATGCCTGGGCAGGCATATGTTGGTGCGAAAGGGATGGGGCGGGCACAATATTGGTAGCGGTGTTGGCATTTCTATTATTGCCGTGAGAAATTAGAGAGAAATCAGTAGGTCAACACAGACGTCTCCTGGAGAGCGGTCTATGCCTTTGCAGGGTGAGGAAGACGCACACTCCAGGCTTTCTCTGCAGCAATAAGGGTTAGAAACTTAATATCATAATGAAAGATTGAAGCCTGGCAGAAACACATGGGACCACCAGAGAAGTGCTGACAATATATGCTACCGTATCCTGGCTTGCTGCGACCCCTGAACCTGTCTCTGCACGCAGACTTTCAGGACAGGCCGTGAGGAATGCTACAGCCAATGGAAATAACAAGAGGAAGTCGGGCAGACTGAGCGTCGTTAGCCAAAGTGGAATTTGTCTTGGGCTAACATCACCCTCGTCTCATTCAGGACTTCTGGGGTTTCTGGTCGGCTGGCGAGTGAGACCGGCGCAGTCACCGTGAGCAAAAGTTCACTGCTGAAGAGTCAAGCAGAGTCCTCCATGTCGCCATAGGAAATATTTTACCCCCCTCATATTTCTTGTGATTAAAACCGCATGGAAACTCAAGTTTATGAGCAACAGACCTGGGCTCCTGCCTGGCTGGTTGTCATACACATCATTCTGGATAGCGACGCTGAAGTGCTGACGACCCCACATCTCTCTCCTGGCTTTTTTTCCCAGCTTCCAAAACACAACATGCCGGGTGGCAGGGCTTAGCCCCCGGTGCTAGTGTCAGCTTGAGTGTGGGGATGGGCAGAAATCCTCATTAGAAATGCACTGAGCCCTGCTTGTAGTCTAGCATGACCAGGAGAAAATCTAGGGAAACGGATGAGCAACACCTCAGCAGCAAAAGGGGCCTTCACGCTCTCCTCTTGCCCAACAGATGCTCCCGCTGTTATTCTTGATGTCAATCGAGGCTTTGGTGAAGGCAAGGGCAGCCCGCAGTCATGTAAGAAATTTGGTGAGATTGGGACTAAAAGGGGCAAAGGAAGGAAGGAAATGATGAAATCATGCAATAGTCCTGAGGTTCCCGGACTCTTTCGCCGTCTGGACCACATCCGAAGGAAAAGATCCTCTCACGGACATTTTCTCTCCCATTTCTGAACATGCAACATTTCTGTGGCAACTGCAGCAATTCCATACATGAAAAAATAATATTTAGCAGATGGAAACTAAGGAAGAAAATCAGAGCCCTGTAATTAGCTCGTTCTCCACGGACTTGCAGATACCTTCAGAGCCCGTGCAGAGAGCTGTGGGTAGAGCCATGCCGAAAGGAGAGAAAACTTCACAAACAGGAGATTAGGAAACTGAAGCAATCAGCACTGATGGTCAAGGAGCTGTGGAAAGACTTTTAACCGTTCTGTTTCCTATACCCTTACATGTGATTTCATCTCTTTATCAAGCCCTCCCTTCAGAGTTTGAAGCCAACTTTCGTCTTTTCTGTGTATTTTGTTTCAGGGCCCTACAGGAAGACCAGGGCTCCAGGTAAACACTTTGTTCTTTCTTTTTCATTCCCTCACGCTGTCTGTCTGGCAGTACTTTCATCAGTAGGTCTCCAGGGACTGTAAACTGGGAGAAGGTAGTGATCTCGCATAGCATACCTGATGTGGAAGAACAGCATGTTGTGAACAGGACATCGCTTGTAACAGAGTAGGGACTACAGGAGCTTTGTAGGACCAAACTTAAGGGTAATATAATCCCTATGAACCCTCCTGCATGTGGGAGACATGCTACTCTTGAAGATGCCTTTGTCAACTTGAGGGTCTGTTTGAAGAGGCGCAGTTTGCAGTATTCTTGCTGATGGAGCTTGCTAATTGCAACAGGATTTAAAAGGCCTAAGTCACTCTGGGACAAATGCAAAAGTCCATAGCAGTATCTGCATCTGAGATAGATAGTCATGAGTGAGGAAGGAGTGTGGGTTTTGGGATTACAGCTGTGTGCTTTCTTGGTGAGGGCTCCCTGCTCCCTGGGCTGCTGCTCACCTGGAGACTGCAACAGCCGTAACAGGCAGTTTCCTAATGAACAAAGTGCAAACAGTGCTGCTGGCTCTAGCTGCGACTCAGGACAGAGCCTGCTTGTTGCCTTTCATGCTTCTCTAGCTCCAACGTGGGAGCTGCAGGCAGCTTCGCATGACTTCGTAACCAACCTACGTGGTATTATCCACCCGCGAGTGCTCTTTCCTGGCTCCCTGTCACAGACAACCTTTCCTTATAAACATCTGGCATTTATTTGCTGTCCTACCGGGAGCTCCCCCTTCTCTGTTATTGCTTGGAGGGCTGCAACGCTGCACAGTCACATACCAGACACGGTGCCGTCATGTACCGCTCCAACACCAGGTACTCGCTGGGGATCAGACACAGCTCAGCCCCGACCTTGGGCTCTTCCTGCTCGGGCACCAGCCACAGCAGAGCCAGGAGAAATAAAATGAGCTTTTACCTCAAACCATGAGGGAGATCAGCTCTGGAGGAAAGCAGCATTTAAGGGACTAAAAGCACAGGAAAACTCAGCATTATGTTCTCCAGCAGCCACAAATTAATCCCAGGGCAAGATGCTGACACTGGGAGTTTTGCTTGCTGCCGGCACACAGAGATAGGCAAATATTAGTGGGACTGAGAACCCGCCTAAAACCCTAGAAGAAAGCAGTTTCCCATAATATATCATCTACAAAATTTAAAATCAAGCAGCTGTTTAGTGTTTCATCCATCTGCAAGGGATGCTTTTGCAAAGCTTATATTGCTTTTCAATTTATCAAAACCTGTGCTACACGGAAAGGAATGCTCCCAATACCGAACGGCCGCCCAGCTCTGCAGAGGGAAGCGGCTAAACTTTCACCAGGTAACAGTTTGATCCCAGGCAATAATGTCCGAGATTGAGATGCACAGGCAAAGCAGCCTCTGTGTACACCCGGCAAAACAAATGGAGTTAAGAGCATTCCCCTTCCAGAGGGAATTTCAGACTACATTCACACATGTTGGGACTGAACGTGGGGGAAGGCACAAAGAGGTGGCACTGATGGGGCTGGTGTCTCCAGCTGCAGAAACCAGAAAACTGGGTTTGTGTCTACAAATGCAGGCAGCCAGAGACAGGGACATGTTTTACATATGGAAACCCCAAACGTTGCTGGAAACTGAACAGAGAGATTATTATCATGTCATTTTTGCAAAATATAGAGCAAAAACTACATGACTGCTGAAGCCATAATCATCAAGATCCTTTCAGTAATCAGCTGCTATCTTACAAATCTGCACAGCCTTCAGTTTTGGTGACCAGGAATGTAGAGGGGGTTCATTTTTTTTTATTTTATTTTTTTTTTAAATTGCATAGTTAAGTTTAATTGTAAGAGGCAGAAAACTGCCTTGTAGGTAAGTGGCTGAAGAAAATTGCCACTGGTCTTGTGTTCATGTGTTTATGAGACTCTGTTCAGTGTTGCCTGACCCAAAGTCATTCCCCAAACCACCGTTAGGATCGTTCACACCCTGACAATGCACTGGGAAGTATCTCAAAGGGGTAGAGGATACTGAACACAGCTGCTCATATGTCTTCTTCCAGACATGCTTTTTCCTGTGTCAGCTTGTTTTCCCACATTTTTCTCTTGCTTCTGGACAGGACCGTATTTTCAAGTCTAAGAGAATCCTGTTTTAAAGTGATAACTCTATAAATAAATAGCTAACACCCAGATGACTTTGGTAAAGAAAGAGAAAAATGTGACAGTTGGCTACTGCAGGAAGCCAGTTCCCAGAACCCGGATTTTATGAAGTGTTGGAAATTGAGATTATACTTTCTGTTAGGCTGAAAACTCTTGCCCTTCTTGTGCTGCCTAAATCGCCATATGTCATTTCTGTTGTGAGATGTGCTGGTTTGTCATATGTACAAGCAAACCGATGGCTTACGCACGTTCTTAAAGACAGGTTCAGGCACATGCAAACACACTTTTCTCTCTCTCTCTAACTTGCTCTCTCCCTCTCTCAAAATCCCTGGACACTTACACTGCAGCGCGAAGCCGTGTCTGTGGCACAGCTCATTTGTGCTGTTTTATAACCTTGCTTTTGGCCAGTTTCCAATTGCCTCTGATTTTGCCTTAATTGCCAGGGAGACAAAGGCGCGATGGGGATCCCTGGGCGGCCGGTAAGTCAAAAACTCTTGCGTGTGCCTTATCCTCCCCATCCTCTTCCAACCCTCAGGATTTTGGGGGGACTTTCAGAATGATCCTTGACGGGTGTCAACCTGAGAAAAGCCACCTTCCCTGAGCCCCACATCTGAGGGGATGTCCTGGTCGCAGCAGGGTGGCCAGCCCTGCAAACCGCATACATGCCGGGGGTGTGTGTGTTTCCATCCCCTCTGCCGTATTGCTCAGGCCCTCCACTGGTTCAGCATCCCCCCTGGTTGGGTGCCTCCTGCTGCCACCTCGTGCGCTGGCTGGGCTTGCTAACTGTGGGCTTGCTAACATGCACCCCTGCCTGCCACTGGCAGCTGCTGTTTCCAAATAACCTTGCCCTGAACAAGGTGGGGGCATTCCCTGCCTGGCTGAGCGCTGTATTTTGGAGCTGCTCTTTGCTCGGGCATCCCAGAGGTAGGATGGGGAAAAGGGCTGGGGCAGGAGCTGAGGCCACCCTGCTTATCCCAGCCCCATAGCCAGGGTTTTGGGGCAGGGGAGCGTGCCCTTGCCGCTGACGCCTGTGTTTGTGTCTCTCTCTCTCTCTCTCTCTCTCTTCCCCGCCCCTGCACCCTCTTGCATGTGGCTGCGATCGGTGCCACTGACCCAGGGACTAAAAGGGCAACCCGGAGAGAAGGTGAGTCGGCTCCTCACAGCCCATAGCATCCCCGACTGTCCTCGTCTAGGGCCAGCCCAAGCCCCCTGGTCACAGTCATGGCCACTGCAGCCAGCTTGGGCTTTCACCCACCCCCGGGCTGCCCCCTGTCTTCCCCGGCAGTGCGAGTTTATCTCCCAAATTCCTTCCAGGCCACTCAGCCTCCGAAGATGCTGCGTTTCTTGTTTATGACAATTTACTAACAGCACAAGAGCCAGCGGGCACATGCAGGGCTCCCCTCAAGGCTTCCTGGGTTTTAACCGTTGAGTTTCTTCCCTGCTGGCAGCTCCACTTGCCCTAATCAATCCGTAGCTCCTGTCTGCCTCCCAGGGTAGCCTGCTCCCTGCTGCAAGCCATAGCAAGAAAGAAAATGGCACGGCATGCTCCTATTTCTGACATGGTGAGACCTCTTCCTCCTAAGGAAAACTGACGGTATGGTTTAAGTTTGTGGGACACTGTCTCCCAAACTGTTTGCCGTGCAGCAAATTGGTGTTTTGTCCCTCCAAGGAAGCGGTGGCTTACAAAGCATCCTACTTCTGGCCCCCATGTTTTGAAGTGTTTCACACTTCAATGTTACTGTATTTTCCCTAGAGCTGTGAGTACCTCCCACCCGCAAGAACAGCAGGGTGAAGGTGTTTGGGGGTGTGAATACCTGAATAACAATGTGTAGAAACTAGGAAAAGGATGAATATTCACCTGATACAGGGATCGTCCGTGCAGGGCACTGCCATACCAGGCCCGTTTGCTCCTATTCATAGGAAATAGAGAGAAAAACACCAAGGACAGGCAAGGTAGGACAGAGATTCTCCTTCCTTGCTTTCAAGCTTCTGCTTCCTCATTGGAGCCAACCAACATTATTTAACAGACCAAGGTTTCACCACCTGATGCCACGCTGCTTTTTCTCTGTGTGTCCTTGCATTTCTCTCTGGCCAAAGCTTTCAACATGAAGGGTCAGCTGACAGATACAAACAAACAAGGGAAAAATCACACTTAATTGCCCATGCTTCCCCAAAGCCCTCCGTGAGAGTCCTAGGTCCTTGGCAAGCCCCAGCTTTGTTTTGCAGAGAGCTCTGTTTGCTCACAGGCTGCTTGGTTTATGGGATGCTCCATCCCAAGGCTCCCCAGCCCTGGGCACTTCTGGAGCTGCCTCTCAGGAATATGCCATGTTTTCCAAAGACAGGGACATATCCTGCCCATAGCACGTCGTGGGTGGCTAGGAGCTGGAGAGGCAGCTGTTTTCTTTTCCAGCAAGGACTTTGCTGTTTTCATCCACATCTCAACAGTTTGAGAAGCACACAAGCAAGGCATTTCTGGAGACAGCCAGTGAGCTGCCCGCAGCTCCCATTTCCCTGGAGCCCATCACATCCCTTCTTCTTTTCTTTCTTGTGCAAGACAGTCCTCCTGGACTCACAGGAAGGAAACAGCAAGGGTTTCAGGCCATCTTTCACACTTGTAATGGGGCAGAACCTCTGTTTTGCCAGAAAGCGTTTTATGTGTTTATAGTGTCCCTTGCTGTGCAGCTTCCGTTTTCTGGCACGTCTGAGTAGCTCCAAATGACATCTCTTCTCCCAAAGTGTGGGGCAAGAGCTGGGGAAGGCCAGAAAGGCAGCTGCCCCATAAGCCCTGGAGGTATCACACCTTCAGCACCCTCATTTAATCCTGGTCTTGACAGGAATATAATTCTCTTTGTATTTTCCTCTCCTCCTTTTCTCACCCCTTCTCCTCTCCCGTGTCTCTCTGCAGGGTGCTCCAGGAGAAGCAGGCATGTCTATCATCGGGCCCCGCGGTCCACCCGTAAGTGGCTTTTCTCTCTATTTTTGACTGATGCAGGATGTGGGCAAGTTACAGGGAAAAACTTAGGAGGGGCAGTAAGACACAGCATTAGCTGGAGAGAGCAAAAACCCCGTATAATGTGGTTCCCATGCTGAGCCGAGCTTGGTTTTATACTGCTATTATATACTATATATAATGAAATTACACCTCATACTCCAGAACAAATGAGGAAGCCTTCCCTTGCAAGGAAACCATATTCCTGCATTTAAAATGAAGAAGCATATTTTCTTCTTGCAACAGGGCAGCTACCGCTTTTGGAGAAAATACGCCCTTTGCCTGGCTGATGTCAGCCTTTAGTTTCACTAGCAGAGGACAAACCCCCTGATTTTGCAGAAGAGCAGGATCAGAGCTAAGCTGGTGACTGGGGAACTCACAAAGATGGGTAGTTCAGAGTTGTTCAGAGGTCCTTGTCAAGTACCCAAAATCTTGGAAACTCTTTGACAGCACAGTTACCGCTATCTGGAAAGTCCCTTAGCTGGCTGGGGAGCCAAGGAAAGCGTAGGCAGGATTTTGCATCCTCTTCTGGCAAAAGTGTCCCTGCAAGGTGCAAGGAGTATGCCAGACAAAGCTTTTTGCATGGATGGGGTCATAAAAAAAGACGAACATGAAGGGCTTGGAGCATTCACGTGCCCTAAATGCTGGATGTTTCTTGCACTGCGGTTCAGCCATCAAGACTCTGCTTTTGTGTGGATCCAGCCAGTCCTTCCCACTGCACGGCCTCCACCAGAGATTTCCATGAAAAAAGACCCAGAGACTCAATTTTCTTCTTCCCAGCGGGCACTTCCGATTTTGATTAACCTGTGAAGAGCACCGTCCTTGACCTGCAGAGAGGATGGGCCGCCGGCAACTTTTGTTTCACAGCAGAGGTCAAGTGAGAGAGACCTAGGCAGTGCGAACACTTAGTTACACCTGGCTTTCCAATTAACTGTCCAAAAGCCCCATGATAAGTGTTTCTAATAAGAAACAGCTTTGCCGGTTCCCAGGCCCACCTGCCTGGCACACTGGAGTCTGAGAAGCGACAGACCTGAAGCCCAGGACACAAACGGGCCTCCCCATGTGTTTTATATCCAGTAGACGGTCCCTGGCCATGTGGCCAGGCAAGGAGGAAGGGCTGGCAGGTCTCTCAATGCCAAGCTCTGAGCAAGAGCACCCTGCTCCATAAGCAGCAGATTTTGGAGGGTAAATGCCCCATCGCTTTTGCTGTTTCTCATAAAATGTAGCTCTGAGCCTTCTGGATAGTGTGGTTATAGTAATTGGACTTAAAAGCCATCAGTCCCTGTCACTGTAGGTCCTGCAAACAGAGACAGGCACCACTGTTTTCTTGAAGGACACATGCCTGGTCTGCAGGACAATTTTTAATGTCTGCTTTGGTGCTGCTGCTTTGCCTCATTGCCTTTGCTGCTGTTTGGGAAAGTGCAGAATGCGTTGCATCTCCAAAGCAGCAGCAAACTTAGATGGCAAATGATATTTGAAATGAGCTTTTGCCTACCCCAGTCAAAGCCCGGAGGTGCCAGGACTGGCACAACTCCACACTTCCACCCCCAAAGCCTACTGTGAAGACGATCCAGTTTCCCGGGGAGCTGGTGATAGGTCAAAAGGATGGCTGAGCACTGAAGACAAACACGGAAACCCGGGCCAAGGGGCCACTCGGAAAGACGTGGGATGACAAATAGTTTCCAGATTTTTTGTTTGGAGGTTAGTTTTCACTAGAGCTCAGAGCTGCTTAACTTCTGGCCGGGGAGGGACAGTGCGCCGATAGTGGCAGAAACAGACAGTCTCCATGATTTGGCAGCTCCTGGGATTACATACTTCATACGATCAACATTTTAAAAAGAAGACAAGGAAAAACAGTCACCCAACAAAAACAGTCTCTTGGAATTGCTTGCCGCTGAACTGTTGTTTTGGCCTGATACCGTGCAAATCACTCTGCTGTCCTCCAAGGAGAAAAAGGCAGCAGTCTGTAGTCTACAGAGGAAGCCAAATTGCACAATTTCCAGGGCTTCTCCCTAATTCTTTTTTTAGCACTTCTTGTCCAAGGAGGTGTCCAGCAGGGAACCAAAATTAATGAATTGCGGCTAGGCTCTTATTGATTCTTGCCTTTTCAGAAATCAGCGGTGGACAGATCCTTTAATTTATAGCCTATCTTCCCTCCTGGTCACTGGCCAACAGGACCAGGTGGTTTTATATGTATCTTGCAAAGCAAAGCTGACCAAGTTCAACTTTGCAGAACTAAAAAAACAGTGCAAATGGGATTAGGTCCTGCTAGCATGGTGTATAAAAACACAACTGTTCAGCACAACACAAGGCGTTTTGTGGTGGGGACATCCCTCAAACTCTGCAAAGAGGTTATCTGGCCCCATCTCTGAACGGCCAGATCTTCACTGAGTCTCTCTGCAGGTAGAGGGAGGCTGGAGGAGATGTAAACCGAAGGTGAAGGTTTTCCCTGCCAATGTGGCTCTGAACTCTCTCCCACGGGATTAGCATAGCTGCACTGTGGCAAACCTCAGCCTTGCAGCCCAGCATGCCGTCCCCTCCTTCCCCTTTCCTTCCCTCGGCATCACATGGGACGACTCTGGTTAAGGCAGAGATGCACCTGTGTGCATTTCTTTGCAGAAGTGAACTCTTGTTTATACCCAGCTCTTTCCTAGGAGACCCTTGAGGGACGCAAAGAGTCTGGTTATGGTATCTCAAATTACCCAAGAAAGCATTTTCGTCCTGAAAATGAAGCATGGGAACACATAAGAAACCTGGGCTTTTTGGCATCATAGCACGGCTTTCAGGGAAGGCAAGATGCCGCAGCGGTCACTCGATGAGCATGGTACCGGATTTACCTCATCCTGCTGTTTCCGTCTACGTGGGTGTGCTTCCAGATCTGCTGAAGTCTGGTCAATATTGCTTCCCAACTTGGCTCACACATTTTTCGGGAAATTGAGATTAAAAAATCCTTATGTAAAGTGGTATCTTTTCTGGATATCCACAAATCTAGGGTAACTGTGACCTGGGATGTCACAGGTCCCAGAAACTGAAGAACTATGAAAAATTAACAGCCAGGACATTTTGGTTTTTTTCAGTGTTTTTAAGTGGGTGATGAAGAAGCTGCCAAACACATTCTAACCCAGTGTTTGCTGTACCTGATCCCAAACTGGTAACCAATGCTGACTAGCCAGAAAGAGGCGGGGGAAAGGACATGGTGCTCATGTTCCTCTCATCATACTGCCTAACTCTCCTTTTTGTCTTAGCTCTCAGAGGAAAAAAACAGAAAAGAAAAAAAAAATCTTCTCTTCTCCAGAATTATTTGTGAGGAAAATGAATGCACTGGGACGTGAGATTAGGGGAGGAGGAGAAGAGGGATGGCTGTATTTAGACACCAGTGACCTGCAAGGTTTGTCTTGCACAGAGCAGCACCCTGCATTAAACGCCTCCAGTTTATGGCAGCAAGAATTGCCATAAAATGAGCTCAGCCTCTGGAATATACTCCAAAAGCCTAGTGTATGGGCTAGGGACACCCATTTAATTAATGTAGAAACTTCAAGGAAACTGCTCGCAGTCCAAACTGGACCTGATCCAGGATTTTCTTGGCCCTGTACAAATTGGAGTGGGGATGAGAGATTTCCCCTCCTTCCCAAGGTGCTTTCCCCTTGGAGGGGAATTGGGTCTTGGGTAACTCTTCAGAGAGCTGTAGGATAAATGTGCAGGGGCTGGAGAAAAGGCCCCATAGAGAGGACTTAGGGTCAGTCAAAATCCACTTTGGTTCCTCTAAAAACTGCTGTCTCCCTTTCATCCTTCCCAGGGACAGCCTGGAACAAGAGGTTTTCCTGGATTCCCGGTAAGTGTAACTGCTAATTTATGAGGTACGGGTGTGCAATATTACCAGGAAGTGTCATTAGTGCTTGCTGTATCTCATCATTTCTGTCTGAAACGAAGGACCTGACCTGGTATCACTGGAAAAAAGTAATTCTTTCTTCATTTGTTTTTCTTCTCTTTTTTTTTCTTTTAAATGATACTTAGGGAAAAAAAAAAAAAAAACAAACCACACAACTCTGAAAGGAAATTAATTTAAAAACCCCAAGTGTTAAAATAACATAGTTGAAGCCAGATCTGTTCAGTAAAAGAAAACCAACCTAAGAAATACCCCTAAACAAAGAAAATAACCCCTAGGTAGGTGAAATTCCAACCTTAATTGAGCCTTGAGGTGATATTGCAATAGCAGTGAGTGCCTGTGATCCAAACGGGGCCCTGCATGAGGCAGGTCAGCTAGGGACCATGCTAGGCTGAACACCTTGGTCATGCCAAAAGGAAAGGACAAAAAGCATGAGGGGGTGATTCTTCTCCAACACTGTTACAGATGGACAAGGGAACAGAAAATAAGCCCAGGAGAGGATAAAGCAAATTTCATTTCAGTCCTACAGTTGCTGGCAACACTGTCTGAAGCATTGAGGCTGCTGGAGAACTCAAACGGTTGCTATTTATTCTTATGCATTTATCCTGGATGACTAGGAAGCCTAAGGCAAACACAAACCCCCCCCGCATCCCTGCTCACACCAGGCAGCTCAGCTGCTGCTCCAGGACACACGATGTGCCAGAGCAGGTCTGCGGGGAAGACTCTCACGCCTGGAAAATGGGAGGAATTGGCAGCCTCCGAGTCGTCTGACCGGGCTCTGTGGCTCTGCCCTTTGCGAAAAGGGGGGCTGTGATCTGCCCCTGGGCCGAGGAGAAGCAGATCTCTCGAGGCCTTTGAGGTCTTTGGCTTTCAGAGGAGCAGAAAACAAATCAGCCCAGCTCATGGGAAAGTGCTGGGTGGGACAGCACTCTGCAGAGCCTGTTTCTCATCAAATAGTACCTTCAACATGCTGCTGAGCTGTATGTCACCTCTTCCCTGGGACACTTTTATTATTCTATCATTTGCAAAAATTCCTCTTCCCCCAAAGGTGGGTGCCTTTTTAAATCAAAGTCTTGAGAAAACCGCTGATTTTCAACTAGTTTACAGGACACTTCAAAATTTGAAATGCTGAGGGTTTTTTTGCAAATTGCCCATGAATCCCTCCTCCCTTCCCTTCCCTTCTTGTGTCCAGTGATGCTGCCGAAATGGGCTGACAGGGAGTAGGTCCCTGCAGAAGCAATCAGGAAGCTGGTCTGGTACCCAGTGGGCCAGGGACCTGCCAGGACTCGGCAGGAGGGCAGAAAAAGTCACCTCACCTCTGCATCCTTTCCCCAGCCCGTGCAATCTTGCGACACATAGTGCTTGCTGGGGCAGATGGACAGACACCCTGGTGAAAGCATTTCTCATAATTTCTTCTTTTTTATTTCAGGGTCCTATTGGCTTGGATGGCAAACCGGTAAGGAAATAGCTTCTCTCAAGGCTTTCTGCCCTGCCTGCTACTAGGTCCCACTGTCCTGCCAGCCTGCCTGTTATAGAGTATGTTTTTAAGAGGATTATTTTGCGATGTCACACACATGCATGAATTAAAAGAAAATTAGAAGGTTGGCAGGCAGGAGGATACCACGGATGCCTTGGGGGAGATGCAGGACTCAGGAGATTAGGGAAGGCAGAGTGTAGCTGCTTCCTTTCTAGGCAAATCTATAAAATAGCACTTCACAAGTGCAACAGCCTGGCAGGGAAAGCAGGCACTCCCACCCTGAATCAGAGAGACAGAGCAGGCCCCTAGGCACTAGCCCTCTGCTTTACTCAGCTGACAGCCTCATTTGAAGTCAACCCTACAGCTTCTTTCTCTTTGCTCCTGTGCTGCAAAGAGTTGCAGTAGAAGAGGAAAGGACCCTAAAGACCTCCATGCTGTCCTTAGAGCCTCCTTATAATCAACTTTGTAGTGGAGAGAGAGAGATCTAAGTTCTTCCCATCCGTCAGAGAGGTAGACACAAATATAGCTACTTCACTATGAACCCAACTGACATGAAACCCATAGTTCCAGGCAGCCCCTTAGCCAAGTTCCCCACCACACTTCCTCTAGCCATGCTGTAATGGAGAAGGAGCTGGTAGCACATACCTCTCTCAACTAATTTCCTACAGCAGGACGCTGTTTTTGCCATGAGGAGCATCACCCTGCCAAGGCCAGCAGCATTTCTCCTATACTGCTCTGGGGACACACATGGGAGCCCCAGTAAGGCGCAGCGCACTGCATTCAGCTGTAGCTGCTCAGCCAGCCTGAGCAGAGCTTAACCACGTCCTGGCCACGCCCTGCAGAGCCTTTGCACCCCGTATTCATCCTCCAGAGCTTTGTTCTCAGCATTTTGGGTAGCGAAGAGCAGTGTCCTGTTAGATGTGTGAGCGAAGCTCCACGTGCACGGGCTTGCACCTCCCTTGGCAAAGTATAGTGACTGTGGGTACCTCCTGAGGCAAGGGCTAAGTGGGTTAAGCCAACATCTTCTAGAGACTGCAATGGCTGAGGCTGCGGCATGTTTTCTTTCTTTTGCAGGGTCATCCTGGACAGAAGGGGGAGATGGTAAAAAAAATATATGTTTGTCTGCGGGTGACGGATTGGTTTGAAATTACGTTGCCTCTCAGCTGGAAACGAGCTCATAGGCAGGGTAGCAATCCTAGTTCAGCCAACGCACTAGCTGTGTCCCTAATTCTGTAACTTCATAATAGCAGTGCTGGGAGGCACGTCTGTAATTTTTACATTATGGCTATCAGGTTCATCATGTCACAACAGCAACTCTCTAGTTACGCATGGGATATGTTTTCCTTGTAGTTAGCAATTACGTTCTTTAAATATACTCTGGGAGCTGACGTTTTTCGTGGTTGGCCTCATAGCAGAAGTAAAAGTTGATGGAAAGTCTTCTGAATACCCATCTGGCAGCTTTCAACTTATCTAACAACAAAAAAAAACCCCATATTTTTTGTATTAAGTATCTTTCTTTCCCCTCTTGAAGGTCTGTTTCATATGTGCATCGTACTAAAATGCTTTTGGTCGAAAATGATAAACTAAGGCCACACTTGATGGAAGCCCAAATGCGGTCTTGTTCTTCTTGACACCTCTGATGATGAAATCCCCAAACACGAGTATGCCAAGCTAGCAGCTCTGTAGTCACCTTCGCTCACTGAAATGCTGAATATTTTCTTCTGCTAATTCTGTTTTTTGAGTCTGAGTGTCAGTGTAACCCTCTGGCGAGCACATGTTGAAGATCCCCCTTCCCCGCTCCTCAGCAGAGGGGTGAGCTGACATCCCCCTGTTGCGCAACCCTAGCTCAGGCAGTTGCAGCTCAGGCTTCAGCCCTGGCTGCTTCTGGTTTGATCCCAGTGCGTCGGCTGAGGAGACGCGCTGTCAGCTGAGGTCCTGGGAACAATAAGGGTGCGTTTTCCTGATGATTTTTCCCCTCTCCGTTTAATAATTGCCCCCCGCAGTGCAGCCAGCACATGCGTGCATTTTCACTCCAGTAACAAAGGGAACCCAGACCTCTCTTGGGAACATTTCTCCACAATAGTTTTTAAAAGCTGAGTTTCCACCTATTCCATACACTGAGAGTTTTTGTCGTCTCGTCACCGTAAACGGGAATCCATCTCGCATTCATGACAATATGTTTCTTTAAAGGGTGCTGCAGGTCCCAGGGGACAACCCGTAAGTATCCCATCTCTTGTAATTGCACATCCTCCTAATCCCTTTCCCCTTGCATGCACTGAACTCCTTCATTTACTGAGGGCTTTCTTTATCACCTTTATAGGGACCCCCAGGACAAAAAGGAGAAAAGGTAATTTTAATGGGAGACGTGTTGAAAATTAAATGTAAGAAGTGAGCAGGGAAGGGACTCGATGGGCTTGGTGCTGCTCATTCTGACTTTGAGTGGCTGAGAAACACAGCAAGAACAGAGGGCTCTGGGGAGAGGGGATGGGGGCACAGTGCTTGTCGGGTGCAAATTGACATAGCTGCACTGAATTCAATATAGTCACAATGATTTACACCTTGTGGATCTGACCCCGTGTGTCTATTTTGGTCCTCTCTGTTTGTGGTTTAAACTCTTTCCTTTTAATCCCCTTCTTTCACAGGGTCAATGTGCAGAGTACCCGCACAGGGTAAGTCATTAGTGTTATTATCGTCTGTCCCGTGCCTTCCTGCATGTTAATCCGCCTTCAGTTGAATGGCTTTTTGTTGGAAATATAGATCGTTTCATTAACAAGATGCGTCATCGGGGCCCCGAGGGCAGCGCTCGGCTGATTGATGTGTTTCGCAGAAAAGCAGCAGATAAGGTTTTCTAGGAGGGATGTTGGTTCCCTGGTCTGTTCCTGCCCACTGGGGCTGACTCCCAGCTAAATGCTGTCATTGCTGCTTCCTGGAGACCCTCCCATGCTCTGTGCCAGAGCGGGGAAGGCCTGTGTCCTCACCCCAAAACCCAACAAAACCTGGGGTTTCTGGAGGAGTAGAGGTGACCCACTCACACCTTGTGCTGCTGCACCAGCTCCGTCCTGCTTCCACAAACTCTGCTGCGGTTGTGTGGCCAGAAGCAGTGGGGGTTTTGCAGACCTCGGGGAGACTCTATCGCCATTCCTCCCTTTTTCTTTTCCCTCATGCTGGCCTCAACCCTGCAGAGAGACAAGAGGAAGGGTTGTGCTCCCTGCCCAAAAGTAACCCTGACCACCCCTGGCCACAGTGCTCTGGCTGGTCCCTGGTGAGCTGGTCCCCATGCTGGCCCCCCCAGGCCTGGTGGGCTTTCTGCCTGCAAAGAAGAGGTGGAGAGGGAGGGTTGACGCTAGCAAGCATTTAATGAAAGCCAGGATGTTGCCCCACTTGCCTCTTTGTCCTGGCCTGGCTGGCATGTACCACAGCCAAGAGAGGAGAGAGTGCATCACGGGGTTTGAGGGGATTACAGCGGTAAAATTTAAGCAGCTCTAAAAACAACCGGAGTGCTGAAAATCCACTGGAAATGCATTGGAACGACATCATATGAAGTGGCTGGAATTTGTAATCTGGGTGTACAGGGAGACAGGCTTAAAGGCTTTCTGTTTATTTTTGATGAGCCTCTGGACAATTAGCTGGGCTCTGGTTCCTGGCCCTGAGGGAGCAGGGCCCTGGATGCTCTGTGCGGCAGAGGCAGGCTGGCAGTGAGGGAGAAGAGGGCCGTTGGTATGTGCCAGTACTGGTGCAATAATAGCTGGTCAGCTGTGTTTATTTAGGCGAGCTGGCTCACTAGATTGTTATGTTAAAAAGAAGCTAACAACAATGTTCACCCTAGAGATGTCCTGGGTTCACGTTACAGCCCTTGGCTCTGACTGTCCTCGGTGCTCAAGGTGAAAAGCAGCAGCAGGACCCGCAGCAACACTGGGAAACAGAGATGCAGCTTGTGCATCACTGGGAGTAGCCTGGGCTCAGACCTGGGGACAAAGGCACACTGATTTGGTGGGTTGGGGTTGTAGGCACCCTGGGGTGACATGCCGGAGGGCTGTGACAGCGGGGAAAGGGCTGGTGCAAAGCCTCACATCCCAGCAAAGCCTGGCGATGTTTCCTTGGCTCTCATGGAGGTACTTCTGGTCTCATGAGGCAACAAGCTCAACATTTTAAGAAGCCCATGAGTTATTCCAAGGCAGAGACATGCTCATGGGAAGGGTGACTGTCCTCAGATCAGCCCAAGGGTGGGCTGTCTTCGAAGGGTCTAGTCACCGGTGCAAATCAGCCACCTGAGGTGCAGTTCCATCTCTTCCTCCCAAAATGAAAATTAGGATGAGTCTTGTTGTAAAAATGCTATACATTTGACTGAACTGCAATTTGTTCTTGCTTTCCTGGTTGACAAGGTCCTTTGTCAGATATTCTGGGTGAGGAAATGAAAACCAGCATCCTGAAAAACCAGGGATGTTGTTTCAGTTTTGTTTCTTCTTTGTTTTCTTAGGAAGGAAATGTAAGGTTAGGATGTATGCCTTGGCTCCTGTTGTAGTTTCCTTTTTTTTTTCTGTATGAGTCTATATGGCCTGCACTGCTGTGAGGGACAAACCCAGGCGTGGGGCTGGCCATTCGGTGTGAGCTGGCCATTTGAGCTGCTCCAAGTGCCACTCTGGGAAACGGCACTTGGCTCGGGGAAGAGGGGGACCAGCCATGCTCCTTCGGCTCTCAGAAATGCCGTGTGTCTAACTGACCCCGTTTGTGTCATGTGTCTTAACTGTCCCCTAGGAATACCTAAGTACCACCTTTGCAGCCCTGCGCTCTAACCAGATCCTTACGCTAAAGGTTTGTGGGTAATGGTCTGATGGGACCCAGTTCTGATGCAAAGGCACGAGGATGCGGATCCAATATTGCACACTGTCCTCTGAAAAAAAACTTGCCATTGGGAATCAGAGAGGGCAGGGTGGGAGCTGGGTGGAAGAGGCTTCAGGTTTCTTCTCTAAACTCTCCCACTTGCACCTGAATCCATTGCTGGGTCTTGTCTTGCCTCTGTTTTCAGGACTGCTTCTCTCTATTTTCCTCCTTATCCTTTCCAGCATCCCTGGTAAGCTGCATAATATTTCAGATACACTTCAGCACTTGAGGAGCCAGGCAAAGCCAGCTCAGCTGGGTCTGGGTCACTGGTACAGACATACTAGGCACACCTAGCATGGGGGTGTGGGGATTTACAGCAACATCCCTCTTGAGAAGATGAGCACAGTCCCAAATGCTCTCCTGAGCTATGGGGCCTCCTGCACTGTCTTTTGGAAAAAGAAGGATTTCCTTCAGATAAAATCAGAGTAGCTGATTTTCCAGCAGCCCTGCTTTTGTTGTGATAGCTTGTGGCTGTCTGGATCAGTGCATTCGAACACAACCGCCTGATAACAGGGAGGCAATGCTGTAATATTGGCTTGCCACTTCTCTTTGCAACAGGACTGGATCCTTGCTTTCACTGCAAACACGAAGAACAATGTTAAAAGGGATTAAAGTGCGTTGCTTGGATGCACATGGTTACTGTGGTGGGAGACCTACGGGCATACCTCTCAGATCTGAGTGCACAGCTCACATGGGGAAACGTTGCACGTTTTTGTGCCTGAGAACAGAAAGACTCTTTCTCTTCTCCCTGTGTAAATCAAGAGCAGCTTCAATGGAAAACTGATAGGAACAGGAAAGTGGATCAGGCCAGAGGAGCATTCCTGGACCTGGAGCCGGCACAGGGGGTGCCAGGCTGACAGCAGCATGCATGCAAGTGGAAACTGGATACAGCAGAAGGATGAACAAATGCTCCTGAGCTTTAGTGCATTCGATTTCTGTGTGTCCGGGTCAGCTTTGTGCCCTAAGGCAGCATTCCTGGCTATAACCAGTCAGAGGCTGATGTTACTGTTAAACGAGGAAAAGCAAAGCACAGGCTCCCAAGGCAATACCCTGCTCAAGGCTCAGAGGCACTAAGGTCTAGTCTTCTCCCTTGGCCATGATGGCTGTGTCTGCTCAGCTAAATAAACCAGACCAGGACCTGTTTGCTGGCTGTGATGCCTGCTGCTGGCCCTCGCTAGCATCTCTCCACACCCTTCCACACATGAGGAAGGGTGAGGCCTGGAGATACACTGTGTTTCTTGTAAGGGAAGATGGAAAGAAAGAGGAAACCATACTTGGGAAACTTGGAGAAAACTGGCATTTTGATAGTTACCTCAAATCTGGTGATGAGAAATTAAGAGAAACAATCCTGTCACTAGAGAGCTTAGCAGAGCCAGTGGGGGATGTCTTGCAGTCAAAAATCCCCGGGGTAAGTTTTATTTCTGAGCAGAGAAAGTGGTAAAAGCTCTGTGTGGTGGGAGCACTGGGTTGGTGAGTGGTCACCCTGCGCCCACCTGGGCTGGCACGTGGCAAGTCCCCCTGTGAGCAACGCACGGCGCGGCAGAGGTCAGAGGTCTGCCAGCAGGTACCCATGCCCTGCGCGGCTCTCACACGGTGTTTTATTTTCACGGCAATCTCTCTGTTCCCCTCTTCTCTGTTCTCTCCCCTGGCTGCTCTCTGACTCTTGGTGCCCTAATGGCCTCCTTTGCCTCGCGACCTTCTGGTTTGATCTTCTTCAGCTGTTGCCTCTCCTCAATTCAGTGCGGCTGGCTCCACCTCCGGTCATAAAGAGACGCACTTTCCAGGTAGACTTCTCCTCCTTGTTGCCTGTTTCTAAGCCTACCTCGATGCTTGCAATTAATCAGCTTGCTACCTGTCTTTCTTCCCCTACAGAGAGGTTTCCAAGAGGCTCGGGCAGAGCTGAGGGACTTTCTTTGAAGCAGAGGAAATCTTTGATGTGATAATGTGGCTAAAAAGAAATGCAGTGAAGCCAGTTTTTTAAACTAAAAGAAATGGGCCATGAAACTGTTCTTGGGACTGTCGACAAGCAGTCTCCTACCTTAAGGAGTCAGTTCCTGCATATTCAATCTCCAGATGAGGTTAGAAACCTCTTGCTGAAATGCAGCTAATGTCTGTGAAATCTAACTGAGACGAATGAATAGGCAAATGCTTCTTCTAAGGGCTAGTCTAGTCTGAGACACTTGGGAAAATGTGTTTAAATAAGCTCTTATAATGGTTTCGTTAAATTGTATTAAATCTTTGTGTAAACACATTTATTTTGGTTTCCAGGGCCATAATTCATGTTTAGTTCAGTTTATTTTGGGAATGAATTCATAAAATGAATTATGGACATATGAATAGTGAATAAGAGTGTCCATAGTCAGAGTTCATGTAGCTTTTAATGAGCCCACTTTAAGCTTCCTCGTTCCATCAGCGGGGATTAACTTTCCTGTGTGGACAAACCGCTGTAATTACCCCGCTGAAGTGTGCTGGGCACCCTCTATTAAGTGGCTGGGTTTTGTCACCCGGCTGCCTGTCTAGACAGTCAGATGCTAGCAGGGAACTGCAGTCTGCAATACAGGCGTTTACCACGAGGTGCCTGGTCCTTGCCCAGTGCTGGCAAAATCCTGATGTTATCACTTGAGCCCATGGTCTCGATTCAGTTTCTATTGATTCAGCGTTTGCACCAGACAAAGCCATACGGCTTGCACTGGTTGCCCTTCAAAGTGACAATCCGAAGAGCCAGGCCAAGGACTGACCTCTTGGAAAGGCTTTGAAAGCTGAAGTTTGTATCCAGGATGAAGTGGGAAACTTGAATAGCTGCCCCGCATCCTGTCGTCAGCCAAGACTGAAAATTCCCTCTGTCCCCAGGGGCTAACTTCACCGGAGAATTTTGCTGTGATCCATTTTGCCGTTGCCATATTCATTCCCTAAGTGCAACAAAATGTAATCCACTGCTACAGATCTGCCAGCACCAAGCAATTCCAGGAGCCCAACATATGAATACTAAGAAAAAATGTGAGGCTGCAAAATAAATGTTAGCACCAGCACCTGAGAGAGGAAAATCCTGCTGCTGCCTCTGAGCACATCAGCAAGAGTGCTTTGCCCAAGGGCTTGGGCTTAGCAGAGACATGAGCTGAGTGGAGAGAGACCTGTGTTAGGAGGCTGAACAAGCATTGCATTGCTGAGGCACAATCAGAGTGGCTAACTGGTGTTTAAAAGAATTGAAAAATAGCTCCAGTCAATGGCTAAAAATATAGAATGACATGTGATGAAAATGGCACCTCGTCTGCAACTTACTGTATCCACTTACAGTCTAGTTAGACCTGTGGGGGTCTTTCTGAATGCATTAATAAGACTATAATGATGTGGTAAATAACATTTTGCTTGTTTAGGGATCTGTATGGACGAGCAGTTGCTCACACAAAGCACGCTCTGTCTGAGGCAGTGAAGCAGAGGCAATGCAAATGGTAGTTTTGGGTGAGCTCCTTCCATCCATTCCCCGTGCTGGGGCAGGGTTCTGGCTCTCCCCATCTCCCCGTCCCCTGCCAGGGTGCCAGCACCCGTTCCCAGCTCTGTTCTGCATTTCCAGTGCCCTAAATCTGGAGCGTGGACTGGGCTGCCAGAGAGCAGCTGAGGTGGGAGTGGAGGAGGGAGAGCCAAAGGGAGACAGGCAAAGCCCCCATGGCCTTCCCATGGTGCACGCATGGTGTGGGTGCTGTAAGATGCATGCACCCTTTCATGCTCCCATAGTGGGGGTGCCATAAGAT
The DNA here is from genome assembly GCF_047370975.1 of Nipponia nippon. Classification (NCBI taxonomy): domain Eukaryota; kingdom Metazoa; phylum Chordata; class Aves; order Pelecaniformes; family Threskiornithidae; genus Nipponia; species Nipponia nippon. Next base: position 90,062,664 of record NW_028262347.1, on the reverse strand, counting down.
GCACTGGGAGGGAAGTCCCTGAAGCTGGGCTGAGATGTCAGGGCAAGAGGAAATCCAGAAATATACTCCAGTGTCCTCCAAACCTCTTGGATCCAAATTCCCTCCCAAATCTAAAAGCTACATGACCATTTACAGGACTGTTGAATAGCACTGAGTATGGAGGACAGGGAAGCTCAGGAAGGATCCTGTGTCCTCTTGCGTGGGCCACAGGGTGAGCCAGGATCCACTGACAATACAGGGAAAAGAGAGGGCACCTTCCCTGCCTGGGCCCAGCAGGCTTCCCAGCGTGGGCTGCGGGTTGGGCGGCGAAGTGGCGGCTCTTTTGAGGAGAAGGGCTGCTGCTCCACACATGACTGAGCTTCCCGTGAGCCTGGCCCGCGCGTTGGAAATTTTCTTTTAAATAGAGCTCATGGCAGAAAGGATGAAATTTGCAGCTTATTACTTTCATTTATCATTCTAAATAAAGCTAGCATCCCTGAATCTGCATGTTTTACTAAAGGCAGCCAGGATAAACAGCACACTTTGTAGAAACATATGCAGGGGACAGATTTCGTGCATTCTCCTGAACACACGAGCGCGTGAGAGCAGACTTAATTTTACCCAGCAGCGTATAAGGCTGTAGGGAGGATAAATGCAGAAGAGACCAAACTGCATGCCCATTGGTTTATAATTGAGAAACAACTATGTTTGATTTCTAGCTTCCCATGGATCCACCAAGAAGAGTTTTTCAAATTTAAATTGGGTTGTTAGCAGTAGGACGTCATGATATTTTATCTAGGAGGGGGAATGGGAGGGGAGCCCATGAAACTAACATCTTAGCGTGGGTGCCACGGTGCCTTAGGAGTTTGCTGGATTCATCAATTATAGATCAGCAGTCTGGTATTCAAACATGGTGCTTCCAACCCACTGTCTCCTCAGCGCCGCTAAGTCCCAAGTCCAGGTCCTCTGGGCCAGATGACATTGCTGAGGCATGAGCCACAGCCGCCGAATGGCTACTGAGGGGCCTGGGGAGGAACTGGCTGAAACGGCTCCGTTTCACAGAGCTTAAAATGGCAGGTGGCTCTGCACGCACTAGCTTGTTAAATCTTACAAAAACAAGCTCTGCCTGCTGTATGTAGGCCTGTTTTGGGCAGGCTCCAGAAATGCCATGATGATCGTGTTATTTTCTTTTGGTTTTGTGGCGTTTCTACTTTTGGTCCTTGGCAAAACAGAGGGAGTGTTGTCCAACAAATATAGCACAGGGAAAAAAACTAGGCTGAGGTAAGATACTGTGGTTCTGCCTGGAAGTGCCAGTGTGGTCACGGGAGGCTTTGCTTCACATATGACTGTCAAGTGCTTTGGAAAGCCTCCTGAGAAGCTCAAGAGATGGTGGGCCTTGACACATAAATTGTACTTGACTGACTCATGAAGAAAAAGATCTCTTTGGACTGCTCAGTCATCTGTAGAGCCCTTTTAAAGAGAGCTCTGACAAGGTGGCCTCTGATGTCTTTGCAAACCATAGGGTGCTGGCTCCTGCTGCCCAGGCAGCCCGGCCGTCCTCAGCAGGGCTCTGTCTCACTCTTGGAAACCTCTCCTGGCACTAACCTGGGACTTGCTTCTACCTCTTCTGCTTCAGCCAGGCTGACCTGCCTTGGGCCCCTGGGGTGGTGGTATGAAGGGTTTGCTCTGCCTGCCGATAACCCCTTGTTTTAATGAACCTCAGGGTGAACAAGGACAAGCGGGAATCCAAGGCCCCCCGGGGCCCCCTGGCCCACCAGGGCCCACTGGACCAGCTGGACCTGAAGGAACACCAGGACAGCCTGGGCCAGTTGGGCCGCCTGTAAGTTCAATTACAAAAAAGCCAATTTCCATTTCCAGACAATTTCCTCTGGCCTTTGTTGCCTCTTCTGAAGCCAGGATAGCCACGGACAGGAGATTTGCAGGGGACACGGATGTGTGGGGAGGAAGAAGTTCCCAGGAAGGACGGGGAGCGGGAGGGAAGGCAGAGGTGTGTGCCCAGCACTGTTGTTATCTGGACACACACATGTAAGCGGGTGACACCAGGCCTGTTTCCTCCTCCTCCTCCTCAGCCTCTGCAGACGGTCACAGGGAGGAAGTAACATGCGGGGTGTAATTATCCTGCTCGCAGCAGAAACCTGACTGATAAGAATCCCTGCAACTCCTTTGAAGTCCTGCCCCTGTCCTGTTCTCAGGCTGGTAGCAAGCAGCCAAGGAGGGCGAAAACAGAAGCACCATTTAAAATAATACTATTGCTAAATGGCAGGGGACAGGGCAGAAAATCCTGCTAACGTACTTCTCTCTTGCAACAGGGCAGAGTGGGAGAACCTGGGAAGCCTGGCAGAGATGGAAAGGTGGGTACCAGAAACCAGCTTGGCTCCTGGGAGCTGCGGGGAGAAACATGGCACGCTGGCCCTGCAGCGACTGCAGCATGAAAGGAGTTTCCATCTCCAAGAGTTTTCAAGGGCTGCTAGCAGGACAAGCAAGTCTTGTCCTCTGAGGCAAAAGTGGCTCTCCACACACAATATAGGGATCGGGTGTCCTGTAAGCACTCTCATATCTTTTAGCTCTGGGGAGCCATAGATGTGATGACTAAACATTTGAATTGCTATAAGCAGGCAACACCAAAGGTGGTATAGGCTTCAAGCGTATCTAGAGTAGTTTTTGCCTTCCATCTGCTCACATCAGGAAGGCAGCTCCTGTATGGATATTTTGTTTATTTATATTTACATATACACATATCTGGTATACTTCATGGTTCGTATCAGGTAAATTGTTTGGTTATTTCTCATTTAAAACCACAAGTGGTTTGTTTGTTAATATATTCTCTCTATTTAGCTTGTCAGAGGAAGCTGCAAATGCCTGATTTACTCCAGAGCTGCACAGTGGGCTGGGAACAAGTTTCCCAAGCAAAGCTAGAGAAACAGAAACGATTCCGGAGGACAATGCATAAGGCAAAGCAGCTTTTTGGTCTTCAGATTCAGTGAGACCAGGCCTGGGGGGGATGGAGCGCTATTGGCATGAATTTATTTGGGAGTGTGGATTAACATACTATTCATCTACATGAAGAATAGATTGGGGATATTTGAGCTTACTAGTGCCAATCATCTCTGTAAAGGGGCATTTCAAACCAAAGCAGTCAGCATCTCCCATCACCCTGCAGTCCGTGTAATGTTGTCTACGTTTGCCAACTCCTGTGTCTGTTTTGATTTTATCTGCAGGGCTTACCTGGGCCTCCTGGACCAAAGGTGAGATGTCTGGCCTCACTTAGAGGGAGCAAGGTGATAAACAGAGAGGTGGATGCTCCTGGCAAGGAGAGACATGTACATTTTAATGGGTGGAAGAGGGGGAAAGGAGGTTACATAAAATAGCTGAAAAATATTTCTAACCCAGCTCAGTATTGCCTTTGGGGCCCGGCCCATGTGCTGACTCATGGGTTTTGTCCAGGCGACACGTCTGAGTTGCATCTTGACTGAGCAAGGCACGCCTCATCAGCCCCTCTTGCAAAATTCTTTGCCACACACAGCTTTATTGGCTTCTTCCATTCTCAAAGCATTTGCCAGCGCTTCAGGAACTGATTTTGCAATGCTATTGTTAACTCCACCACAGTTTCCCATTTATTCACTTGCCAAAATGTGAGGGGGGGTGTGTTGTTGTTGTTTTTCAGCTGCAAACACCCCCCACCCCCTTGTTTTTATCTGAAATATTTAGCCAGGGTGAGGAGATAGGAACTGCAGAGCTGGGGCACGGAGCTGGCATAAGTTATGCAGCTGCCAGTGCTTATTGCACCTTTCCTGCTAGGGCTCAGTCCAGTGCCAGGTAACAGTGACCCATGGGGCTGAAGGGTCAGGGACTCAGTGGAGTCACTCTGGGAAAAAGGTGAATTTTCCCCATGGAATTCCCTTCCATCCCAGCATCTCCCCAGGCAAAAGGGCAGGGATTTGTCCTTCTCAGGCCAAGCCTCACTTTCTTTTGTCTTTTTGCCTTTTGCAGGGAGATCCTGGGATTCAGGGATACCCTGGCAGAAAGGTAAGAAGGGGAGCTCCAATATTGTTACATGAATTAAGGTGCACTGATGCCTTGCAGGATCACGGCTGCAAAAATCTTTGGACTCCTCTAGAGTCCTCTGCTGAGCTCTGCTCCTGCTGGACATGGGGCTGTGACAGGCTCACAGATCTCCTGATGTCACCCACATAAGGAGAGGCTGGACCCAGAGGTGTAGCTCTCCAGTAGCTATGGTACAGATGTCTCCCTGTCTGTGTGCCTCTCTACACCCACTTCCAGGCTGAAATATACCTCTTGTGCATCCAGACCTGAACAGGAGGCTGGAAAGGGCCAAATCCGTGGCTATGTATTACTCCCTGCAATAAAGCAGGAAAGAGGTGATCCTGCACCAGGTTAAAAGGCAGAAGCTGGCAATGCCCGAATGTCTTCAGCAGCAGCTAATTAACAGCAGGGTTGTCAAGCCGAGAGGGTGTAATGAAGAGACAGAGAGACAGGGAAAAGACACAAAGGAAGATCAAAGGGGAGAGGGGGAATGAAGAGATACTGCTAAAGAGATGTCAGCTGGAGAAGGGGAAGGCGAATGTTCCCAGCAGGTGGGAGTCCTGTGTCCCGTGTTATCTCCACGTTGCTTTATGGGTGCTCTGTGAGCAAAATGGCAAGACCTGAGAGCTTTTTAATTAGTTCTGTATAAACTGAGAAGTTTTTGTTATGTCAGGAAGTGGAAATTATAGCCCCCGTGGACCACAGCCCACTCCTGCAGACAGATGCAATTTATTGCCTCTTTTTCAGCAAACCGTCGGTTTTTCCATTAAGAGCCTATTCTGTTGTGCGAGTGCTGGGCGGGCGGCTCTGAGCAGTGGTGAGGGGGTCCCTGCAACGACCTTGCAGTGAGGGCCTCCCTACGATCTCCTCTTACATGAAACAACTTGTCTGGCTAATTTACTTAGCAAGCAAAGAGCCTGCACTGATCTCAGAGGAATGAGCCCGAGGTTGTGACCTTTCTCTGGGAAAGGTGGAAGGAATGGATGAAAGTAGGGGAGAAAATCCTCCCTGGTGAGTGGGTCAGGGGAAAGGGAAAACAGGGCAAAGAGCTGAGCAAAGGTGTTAGCTCTGATATAATATAGGATCATGGGATCATTCCCTTCAATCCATACATTTCGCACCCTGAATATCTTTCTTCATGCAGAATGGTGCTCCTCTCCCAGAGAGACCCAGGTGGTACGTAGGTTGGTGTGTGGTGGGCGCCTCTGTGCGGGACATTCCTCTCACATCTTTGCTGACCTTTTGGGCATCCCACAGGCTCCTTTTCTTGCTGCTCACTGTGTTTGCTTCTTCCTCTGTTTTCTTTCTTCTCTTCCTCAGGGTGAGGTGGGCGAGTCAGGCCTGCCTGGTGCACATGGCCTCCCTGGAGCTACTGGCCCCAAGGTAATCCTTAAACTCAGAGCCAGTGGGGCCGTCTCCCAAGGGCAGATAAGTGGCACCCAAACCTAAAGGAATACAGAGGGTCAGGGGCTGGAGACAGTTCTCTGGAGCCTGGTATGAGCCACATAAACAGAAAGACTTGCTCCCATGTAAAGGGCCTGAGCAATTTTTGGCCAGAGCGATTCCCCGCTGTCCTGAACCAGAGCCAGGTGCAGCCCTGCACAAGTCTCCGTGAAAGAATAAAACTGACCCAGCCTTTAGAGGCTTTTGCATGGGAGAATGAGGGTATTCCGGTCCATTGAACGAATTGATGGTTCGTCTACACCCAAAACATGTAGGAAGCATTAGTATGGGCAACCTCCAGCATCCACTCCAGCAACGTAAACTGCCTTGCATTCCCAGGGAGGGGTGGGCTGCAGCCAGAGTTCAGCTGGTACCGTGGTATTAGCAGGAGCCAGTTCTGTCTGGAGGCCTGGGGTTGCATTTGTCGCACACTCCCCACTTCAGCTGCTTTCCCTTTGGCCCTCGCTGTTACGATTGTACCGCTTGCTTGATTTCATGCTTACTGTCCCTCTCTGTGTTTCCTCCCTCTCTGGTCTTCGCTGGGCAGGGTGAAAAAGGGGACGCTGGCATAAAGGTAGGCATGAGAAATACAGTTTTCTACCGCGGTAGATCATCTGGGAGATACTGCTCCTTGGGCTGATGGGTTGTAAGAGGAAGTTGGGTCTGAGGCAGCTCTGTGGGGTATTTAATGGAGTACACATCTGTGCTCTGATTAACCACAGACAGACACTCCAAGCTCAGGCAATAAAAGCAGCCTTTATCCATTTGGTGGGATTCGATTCTTACCAAAGGCATATTTCTCTGACTATGAAGCTTGCTAATGATTTGTTACATCTCTCCATTTGATGGGCTGGGTTGGGGTTTCCTCATAAAATCTGGTTAGCTGACGCATCAAATCCACTCAAACTCTGCAACTCAGGCTGAGGTTTGGCACCAGGCTTTTCTGTCTGTTTCTGGACACGTTTTACAGGCTCATATGGTCTATGCCCAGATGTTATCTATTTGATTGAAATTTACTGTACCCATATATTTAAAGTATATTACTCAACGTAGACTGTGCTTAAAACATTACAACATTGGCAAGTGTTCATGACAGTCAGAGCATACTGTGTCATGCCATATATCTTAAACATCATGAGAAAAGACTGGTCCTGTAATATTTTGAAAGGCATTAACAGCGACACATACATTTCAAGTATTTAGTATGCAGCATGCATCCCATTTATCGTGCAGCATATACACTTTCTATATTTTTTCCATCTGGGTGGATTACTATTTGAAGGGAGAAAAGGCCCCTTCAGAATGTAACATGGATTTGTTACATTGAGTTTAAAGAGATGTTCTTTGGGAATGCAGGCTCTAGGTTAGTAGTCGCATACAACAGTAGCAATTGTCCTCCTACAAGAAAACAATACCTCCTCAGAAACAATGCAGTGCATGTGAAGTCCAAAGGTTCTGCCATGTCCATTTTCACATCAGTGTAATTCCATCAAGCACAAAGGCATCGCTTCTGGTTTGTGCCCGTGTAAATGTAAGCAAAATTGCATCCAGAAGTACTGTGTTTTGGGGGCTAGGAGGTTACTGCTGTCTCAACAGCCAGGTGCTCTCCCATTAAGCTGAACTGGAGAACTGAAACTGGAGTGTGGCCTGGGTGGGAGAAAAGGCTGGAAGGAGAAGCCATGTTCCACCCCTGCTTATACTCCTGCATTTCACTGCCAGCAGACACCTGCTCTGCTTGCACCCATGTAGGGGGACTGATCAGCCCTTGATTTGGGCTCTGGCAAAGGGGATGTCTCCAAGTCTTCCAGTGATGTCTCAGGGTCACCCACAGGTGAGAGCCTTCTCTGTTCTGTGTTGGAAAGCAACAACTCAGGGCGACCCTGAATACATGCTCTAGCTACTTGGGCCGTTATTCATCCCACTTCATAAAGAGTGGAGATGAAACCCGCCGTGCTTTTTGTGGTACTAAATTGCAGCTCCAAAGGGCCATCTCCCCAGTCCCATAGCAGCCTCTTCTTTCACACAGACTTTGATTTGTTATTGTCAGGATCACTTTTCTCTCGACTTCCTTTCTTCTTTGCTCGGAGAAATTGAAATGGAAGTGCAGAGGTACACTTAAATCAGCAGCCAGACATCACCCAGCAGCAGCTCCTGAACACCCGTACAGCACGTGCATTTGTTGTCTTTGGAAATTGCTTCTTTCTGTCGTCCTCCCACCTAGGAGGATCATTTGGGACTTTGGAAGGCTTTTGATGCTTCCACCTTTGGATCCAATTACCTGGGCTAGATTCTATCTTCTCTTTGTTTTGAGGAGCCCGGGACAAACACTGTGATTCATAGTTTAGCAGGAGTGACCAATTTTGCACAGCATATCACTGCTTTTGCTGGTGGTGAAGAACATTTCAGGCCTGAAGAGGCTTGTTGGTTTCATACAGACCCCTGGTTCATTTAATAACCTCTCCCCACCCAGTGACAGATGCAGCACAACATAAATACTCTCTTAGCTATTTTCTTCTGTGGCCACCACTTGTACTTTGATCATATTGAGGCCTATGTCTTGTGTCCCATGAAGGCTATTAGACAACCAGCAAGTGTGATCACCTGGGTCAGTTGAATAAGCGTTTGACTCACTGCCCCTCAGCCTAGCTATCACATTCAGCTTTACTGGCATTTTCTTTCCTTTTTTTTGAAAGGTCTTTAGGATGAGGCTTTTTCTCATGCTCTGAGGAAAGAGCAATACAGAAAACTGGCACAATCTTGCCCAATCACTGCCTCATATTCTGCCTTTCACAGCAAGGAGCAAAAAAGGAAGGGTCTTTGTTTTAATTGACAGCCTGTGGCCAGTACTGCTAACGAGCTGATCAGCATGGGACATGCTCTGTCATGATTGGCACTGAGTGGGTATAAAGCTGCTCGCACGAGGCACAGGGGGAGAGAGTATGAGGGTCTCTTCTATGTTGGAGGGGAGAGGCATAGCCTAACTCTTCCAGAGAAGCTGGGGACCATGGGGATATTTCCTAAATCAGCATGAAGCTCAGGAGAGCTTGGAGATGCTGACTGCCTTCCTGGAGCCCACTGAGGACCTGCACTGGGCATTTTGCCTTTCATATCTGCCTTTGGTGATGATTTCCAGCTTCTGGCTTGGCTGCACCATTCCAGTGCTGGTTTTGGTGGGCTGCTGCCGCCCGGCTGTGGCACCCTGTGCTGCTCAAAGGGCACCAGGGGATTGCAAAGGGATCAGCCCAGGGGGTACTTACTGTATTATAATGGCTTTCAAATACATAAGGGTTTTAAGATGTTCTGCAGAGTTGTTTTTCCTGCTTATTCTCTGGCTTTGGCTCTGGGGTTTCTTTCTGCTCTTTAATGGTGCAGTGTCATGTTTGTTGCTCCTGCTCTCTAATTAGCTCTAGTGCCTGTGTGATCCTGCCGGTGCCAGTGGGGGCTGTCCAAGCGAGCTGAGGCCATCATCAGAAAATGCAGGGTAGTGTGGTTGCTCTGTAACTTGTCCCCCATAAGGGGCTACCTTGCTCCCTCTCACTGAGGTGGCTTTGCTTTTGCAGGGCTAAATAATCAAACAGCTCTTCAGGCAGGCAGTTTCTTCCAGGAAAGTCTCTGGGATGGGGAATTACTTTCACATGCAGGGCTGCTCTGTGGGGGCAGGCTCTGTGAGTGGTGTGTGTGCCTCCCAGCAGAAAGCATTGGTCTTCTCTGCTCAGTCTCATTTAAGAAAAAAAAAAAAACAAAACCAAACAACAACAAACAAACAGGGAGTGCAGTTGAGAAGGAGGGACAGAGAGTGGTCCCCACTTCTCCAGCACAAAGCATTCATAATAAGTTTTATTTTTCTTACAGCTGAAAATACCATAGTTAAGTATCCTGCATAGGGCAGGAGGTGCTCACACTGCCTAGATCATGTATATTATGGTATTAGACAGTATTTTACAAAATCCAGTTCACAGGATGCCACAATTACAAAAAGTGCTTTTAAAAAAAGCATATACGTATATCCCTGCTAAACAGTCCTTCAAAGCAAGGATTAAACACCCAGAACAAAATAACAGCAGTAAGCAGACTGTCTAAAGACGGTTTATTTTCCATTTACCACCAGATAAAATTCACACTAACAATACAAGGCAACCCTTGGATTCTCTGTTTCTCTAGATAAGTTTGTCCATCCTACAGTCACTGCAGACTGAGTGACTCCCTGTGCCCTGTGGAATAGCCTGGCACGGGATGTGGTAGCAGGACACAGGAACTGCCTTTGTTCCCAGCACTGTTGCTGTGGCACTCCAGCAGGGTTGGTACCGCTGATGGGAAATGGCTCTGGCTAGGGCAGTCAGCTTGGTGAGAGTCAGGTGGGGAGAACGGGTTGTGCCCCCTCTCGCCCAGGAGGCTTCCTCGTTGCCTGTGCCCTGGGCATTCCTCACAGAGCCCCGGGAGGACTCATCTTGTGTCTCTTGCTCTCTTTCTCTGTGTTTCTTGCTCTGCTTCCAGGGGGAGAGAGGCATGCCAGGGCTGCCAGGAAGACATGGCGCTAAGGTACCTTGTAAACAGTGGAGTGACACTTGTCTGCCTGATCTCACCCGTACCACTCGACTGTCCCTGATGTGCGAGCATCACCTGGATTTGTGTGTGTGTCTGTTGGTCAATGACTATCCTCAGCTGAATTCTTTCTGCTTCTAAATTGCAAAATATAAGGCCTAATTTATGAAGGAGATAGTGGGGGAAGAAATGTTTTACAAAGCAAATGGCATGCCCCGTCTGATGCTGTCTTGCAACATCAGGATCTTAATGCTTCATGCTAGTGAGAGCGGCCAATCGCCGATGTCTCTAGGGAATTGGCGTTTTGTAAATTTAGGGTCCCAAGTGACCGCTGCAACCTTCAGCGATGCGTGTTAGCCCCCTGCGATCAGTAGGGTTGTGCAAGTGTGAACCTGGACTAATGCAGTGATGAATCAGGGTCAGCGTGTGAGCAAGCCTGCATGTGTGTGCACTGCAGTTTTAGGATAAATACTAGAAAATAACATCATCTGCATTCACTGCCATTTAAAGGCCAAAGAGTGAGGAACAGGCATCCCAAATGCACTGTGAAAGCCTAACCCAAGCCACTTGCTGCACGTAATCCCTTTCATGACTCTAGCCCGTGTTCACTAAAACCTACTGACCCCTGAGACGATCTGGAATGCTTTTTTCCCCTTTTATTGCATAGAATCCCTGATCTCCATCTTCTGTCCTTGTGTTTTTTAGCTTTGTCCCTGATTTCTGTTTCAGAAAGCTGAGAGGTATGATCCTGCTGCTCTCTGGCTCCCCACTCCTCCTTGTTTGAACTTTTCCAAGCTCTTTTCACTTTGAACTTGGCTCCCAGTCCTCCTCTCTGCCTCAAGTGCTACATCCCAACCCCTCTCATTTCCCACCTTCTAACACTACTTCACCTCCTCCCCTCTCCTTAGACCCTTGTTATCCCTCATATTTGCTTTTGTAACTGGACCTTTTCACCAGGACCTAACTAATACTAACCCAGGGCATACAGAGATTTTAGAGCAAAGGGTTGATAGGGAAGACCTGCTTTTTGCATCAGTGCTGTCGAGGGAAATGTGACTGTCCCTGTGGGAGCAGCTGCCTCCTGGAGTTTCAAAGCGCCTGTCTCGGATTGCAGGGCAGGCTGGACTCTGTGGCCTCATGGTGGTGGCTTGCTCAGTGCTGCAGAATGACGCCTGAATTGCAGTGCTTGGAAATATATATATATATTTTTTTCCCCTAAGGTGGCTGGCTTCAGAGCTCTCCTGAAAACATTTTACTGCAGGGTTTGTCTTCTGTGATAAAAACAGAATGAGGGGAAATAGCAAAACCAAGGCTCTGGGGGACAAGCTGGCCTTTCTCAGGATGCTTGAGCTGATGTATCTGGGATCAAGTGCTGAACTGGGTGTTTGGTCCTCAGTCTGTCTTTGCATTCCTCAGTTAGACGCTCTTTGGCTTGTTGTCCTTTGATTCACTTGCAGGACTAAAACCGGGGGGTGGAAATCTGGTTGTCTTGACTTGGTTGTACTTACAATGTCTGCCTTTGGAGGAGCTTTCTGGAAAGCAGAGCCACTGCCATAGGTGAACGACCTGCACAGGGAAGGAGGATGCGTGCTGTGTGGTGTTACAGCATTACTTCTGAGTTTTGGAAAGGAAAAGGACTTTGCCTTTTTAGTTCCACCTGGCTGATACTGTTTTGTTTTTAAAAGTTTGTGTCCGATTCATTTCAAACAAGGTGTTCCTGTCTTTCCTCTCTCTGCCAGGGCGCTCCTGGGACGGCCACCGCAGGCGTGAAGGTCAGTTTTACACTGCACCGCAACGGCTTACGTAGGGCACGCTTAAGAGCGAGGGCTGGAGTTAGGCGAGCATAAGGCACAGGAAAATGGCCGGACAGCTCCCACTAAAGGGGAATATCAGAACTGCTGTTGCTTGTGGCAGAGATACTAGACCCGTCGCTAGCAGCACCCCTGCTACTTCGTGATACTCCACAGCAGTGTCGGGATGGCAACAGAGCAAAGGGCCAGGTGCAGATTTAGGGGCCTGGAAGTTACCCTGGGGATCCAAGATGCACAATGAGACAACGACCTGTTGTCCTCATTCCCTCCAGCTGCTGGGGAAAAAAGGCAGAAATAAAGAAGTTATCTCCAGGGGAGAGTTTTCCTCCTTGATGCAAAATTGATCCCGTACCAACACAGCTTCCCCCCCACCCCAGCTGCAACCGCAGCCTTGCTCTGCTCCTGTGCACACAGAGCTAGGAGTAGGCAAATTCTTTAATGCCAGCAGATGAGTCTTGTCTTATTATGCTCTTTTGTATCTGGTAAACCTTCTCTTGAAATACTGCAAGGTGGTTCCTCAGTTTCATAAAAGCCTCTTGTCTGAGGCTTGCTGGTTTCTTACAGCAGCCTAGGAGCTGGCTAATGAAGATAAAACAAGCTCCAGGCACAAATAATATGCATTTAAAGCATCCTCATGCCCTTATTTACAAGCCCAAGGTCTCCATAGATGAATGTTCTTTCCGCCACTCTGATAGCTCTAGGAGGTTTTGTACTCTCTCCTCCTGGTTTTTCACTTTATTTTCCTGTCTTTTCCTCACCAGGGCGAGCCTGGGACTCCAGGAGAAAAGGTACTCTCAGAAGGCTTTGCTCTGAGCCTGCACTTCTGGTTTGTTTATTTTTTTCCCCTCCCAGCGCAGCTGAGGGAGCTGAGGAATGGCTCTGTACTTCCTAGTGCCCAAATCCAGGCGCTAATGGCACCTGCCAGTGTAAGCAAAATGGTAGTAGTGTACAGTGATGCCAAGTGAGAGAGGAACCATACTGCAAACAGATTCCCTCCCTCCTGCTCGTGTCTGTGTTGATGGGAATATCCTCCAGCTGCCTTTCTCCTTTTCTCCCTGCTCCACAAAATACGCACAGCACACTTTGCTTAGCAAATATGTTCCCTCTCCCCCTTCCCTTGCCCCCTTCTGACTCCCAGTACTTCTGTGTCCACCAGAAGTCTTCCCGTGTTACTGCAGGGGGTTGGTCTTCTGTCATGCACCGTGTGAACTGCTCTGCACAGTCTCCCCTGTCTCAGTGTAGCGTGACCTGGTTTGAGCTCCCGTGGTGGGCACGGTACAGAAATACCCCATCGCTCTCCATCACTAAGCAGCTGGCTTGGTTTCTGAACAGCTGGCTTCTCTTGTTTGAGGCTCACTGGGTTATGTTACAGCGTGCAACAGCCATATAACAGACACATTCTCTGTCTCTTTTCTTCTCCACGAAGGGAGATCCTGGAGTCCCAGGGAGGATGGGCCCCCCAGGTTTGCCAGGGAAGAGGGGGCAGCGGGTAGGACATTGCGTGTTTGGGCTTGGTGTCCTGGCAGTGCTGTGCTGTGTTCCCTGAGAGCGGGAGCTGGCGGGAGCCTGCTTTGCGTTGTGTTGTCGTGCTTGCGGGGGATTATGTGTCCTTTTTCTGGCTCCCCTTGGTGAAGTGTGTTTGCGTGTTCCTGCTTGCAGGAGGTGGGGGGCTGGTGGCAGGCAGGGCAGTGTGAGATGCCTGGGATGTAGTCTTGTCCTGGGAACGACTAAGGACAGTGCTGCATCTTTTGACTCCAGAAATAACACCCTAAACAGGGATTCAGTAATCTGACCTCCCTCCTCAAGAAAGCTGCTTCTTTACATCATCGTTCAGGCAGCACAGGATGTTTTCCTGTAGCTCTTATGGGCATGTGTACTGAAAACTAGTCCTTGAATGAAAAGTAGGATACGAAAAGCTGAGCAAGGCAGAATCGGGAGCTCACAGAGGCCTGGGACAGGATCAGAGATTATACTCTCACAAAACCCCCAAAGGCCAAACCTTTTCTTTGAGCATGAGGTCCTGCAAATGTTTTCCTTCTTTCTAAGGAGAGAAGCATTAATTTACGGCAGCAATGTGCATGCTCTGGCAGGGGAGGAAAGCTGGGTGGGGGCCTTACAGGTGGCTGGAGGGCAAATTACCTTCGAGAAAGGGGTCACTGCACTCTAGAATTGCCTAAAAAAAAATAAGATTGCTGCTTGTTAATTATTTTCCATGGAGCAACCAGTGCATGTCTGTTGCTGGAGCACTGATGCTGGAGCACCCCTGCATGTCAGATGTGTGCCCTTGAGCTATCACAAGGCCTAGTGTGCAGCACCAGCCTCTGCAGGCAATGGCATGGCACTAAGAGGAACTGTTTGCTAGCCTTGCTGATCTGGTGTGCTGCTGTTGTGGAGAGAGCTAGGCACCTGCTGGGGGAAGAGGTTTTGAATTGCTTTTTGTAATCTGTACAAGTTGTTAAGGTGTGAGGTGTGAAGATTGCAGGTAAGAACACACCTTTTTCTGATGATACATTTGAAACATCTCTTTATGGTAACAGAAACCTCTGATATCACTCTCTGTCCTGGCAAAATGCAGGCTCCTGAACAGGACACCGTAGCTGGAAACCATGGGTTTAGCAGCTGGATGGAATGGGCTGAATAGAACTTAACTTCAACATCAAGACCACTGATTGAGCCCTAATATTCAAAAGATGACCCAGATGTTATGGTGAACTAAGCAAAGTCATTTCACCAAGTGAAGGCTGGGTGCTGCATGCCCTCCATTGCTCACTGCCCTGTGGCATCCTCCATACTCCATGGTGCCGCCCACAGCTCAGCCTGCAGCCCTTGGTCTCTAGGCATTTTGTCAGGGTTTTTACACCATCGTCTTCTGTCTTTGCCATTTTTGCCACTCCTGTTTTCACTGCTTTTCACCACCACTGCGTGTCACAGAGCTTGGCTGCTAACTGAGACACTGCGCTGCTTTTTTTTTTTTTTTTTAAGAGTATGATGAGACTGGGATTTAGAGTGAGGGAACAGGAAATGCCCCTTGGGAGAGGAGTGGGAGTGTTGGTTGTGATATCTTTGAGAAAGCAAAGCAGTGTAATTCACAGTGTAATGAGGAGGTGTGAAAACTGGGATGGACTCAAGCAGTGGACAACTTCTGTGAAAAGAGCTGAACTCTGTCAGGGCATGGAGTAAGTCCTGCACTCCAAATAAAATTCGTCCTGGGCAACAACTTCTCTGGATGCATGGAATGGGAAGAGCCCGTGCTGAAGGGCTGACAGGGAAAATGGTTTCGCAGACCAGAGTGATAAGGAAGATGCACAGGGGGGATCCTGGATCCCTTTCCCACTCACCTTCCTTTGGAGAGAAATGGCAGTGATGTGCAGAGATAGTCAAAAGAACAGGAGAAAACATTGACTGGCCTGAGCAAGTACTGCTGAAGGATGCCTTGTCTATGCCTAAAATAAAATCCCCTGGGGAAGGGAAAGAGGGTTTGAAACCAGGAGCAGGTCATCCTTTGGCTACTCCTCCAGGACAGAGAGCCTGCAGAGTCAGCCCGACCATGTCTGTTTTACCAACAGGGTGAGAAGGGACGAGCTGGTGACCCT
Organism: Nipponia nippon; assembly: GCF_047370975.1. Lineage (NCBI taxonomy): Eukaryota > Metazoa > Chordata > Aves > Pelecaniformes > Threskiornithidae > Nipponia > Nipponia nippon. The sequence goes on along the minus strand of NW_028262347.1, from coordinate 90,047,231 downwards.
GGGCTTCCTGGACTCCCTGGCACGAAGGTCTGTATCTTGTCTGATTTTTTGGGGGGCCACTCTCATCCCCTTTCCTTCCTCCCTCCTGTGCCAGCTGTGCACAGCTCATGCACTCTTAGGTCACCGTTGCAGCGTACAGCAGCGTGTTCTGCAGAGGTCAGCTGGATGTCAGCATAAGAAACCCCAGCCAGGGATGTGATGCAGCCACACAAAGGACGTCTTTTTGTGAGGAATCGCGTGCCTTCATGCAGTGAGGGGAAGGCTGTGATCCTGGGAACATGACCAGGGAATTGTGATCCTGGGAACATGATCAGGGAATTGTGTTCCAGTAGTCCCCATTTAAAAGCATGACCTCAGATATAATATGGCATTTCAGTCTCCCTCCTGCTCTAAGATCCATGTGTGAGGAAGAGGTGGGCTTTTTGGGAGCTGCACTGCTGTGCTCTGGGTTGCAAGAGTAGCCTTGTGCTTGGAGAGACCCAGGGCAGGTCAGCTAAAGCTAAGCTCTGAAGCTGTGGCTTTTTGCTTGGGCTCTGAGATGTGGATAGAAATCATACCTTTCAAGTCAGTCTTTCACAGGGTGCTTTCCCTTTGGGAAAGGGGACAGTGCACTGAATGACAGTGGCCGTTTCAGGAAAGCATGAGGGTGTAATGGCAACTTGGTGTGAGCAAAGCTTTCCTGTTACTGCTTTTGTATCTGCTCTGTGCAAAGGATGTGGTCTGCAGGGTTGACTATCTGGCTGATGACTACAGCTCCAGAGGGAGGCACACCAAAAAAAGCCATCATCAGGTGGTTTTATCAGCTCAATTTCAACAGTAGAAGAAAATAGTTGTGTTCCAGCTGGAGGCTGGGGGATGAGGTCTGTCCACAGGCAGCTTTATATGGCCCTGGGGAATAAGGGCTGAGCAGCAGCGCTGCAGCCAAAGGGATGACGATAGCTGTGACTGCTGGCAGGGCTCTGGGTGAAGCCCCCAGGCAGAACTATATTGGCTTGGTTCCTGGACAGCTGGTGGCTCTGGAGCAGTGATGTTTTTGGGCTATCAAGAGGCCAGCTGATGGACCTTGTCTTGGGCCCTGCCTCTCTAAGCCTGCAGTTTGGCAAATGAAATTACGGAGATGGAGAGACTGAACTGTGATGCATGGCTTGTTCTTCCTTGCAAACAGGGAGAGAAGGGAAATGCTGAGAATGCCCTGGCAGGAGGTAAAGGAGAACCTGGCCCTCCAGGTCTGCCTGGGCCCCCTGGACCAAAGGTGAGCATTTTTTCCTCCAGTGAGTTGTGTGGTGTGAGGGATTGTGCCCAGCACAAGGTGTGTAGGAAGGGGCAAAGGTTGCATTCATTTTGTGCCCACCTCTGATTACCTGCTGAAGGGATATCAGGTTCTGCAGGGTGTTTCAGTTTTGTTGTTTTACATGCTGAAGGTGAGAGAATGTGTAAACTGTGTTTCTGGGAGGAAAATACCCTCCCTGTGCTCAAGTAACTCCCCTCTAGGCTCTGTGAGAAACCAGTTGCTCAGAATCAATGACAGTGTCTAGTCTCTGTGGTACCCGAGGCAGGGTGGACACGGGGAGGCGGGACGGAGGCCCTCCAAGTCTCCTCTCCCTTTCCTCTTCTACCTCCTCAAGGAGCAGCAGCAGTAAAATCCTGCCCCTTGGCAAAGGACACCAAGAACACTTCAAATCTGAGGTCCTGTCTCATAGGTATTTGGAACAGCCCTCCTGTGCATTTACTTTGGGTCTGAATTGGGTGCTTTCCTTCATGCTGAATACTCCCTCCGCACTGGGTAGAAGAGAACGGCACCTGGTGTGAAGTCACGGCAGGAAATTTGGGTTACCTGAGGAGATGAGGGCATGGCAGGGGCACTTGGCTGGTGCAGTTCTTCCTCCTGGAAATGCAAAGCCAGCAGTGGAATGACACCCCCTCCACGCAATACAAACCCATCCTTTTCCCTTTCTCTTTCTCTCAGGGAGAAGTTGGTGATGTTGGCCGGCCTGGTGCTGCAGGGTCACGGGGGGAAAAGGTACAGAGTGCTTCTGCACAACCCAGCTCCAGATTTAGTAGCTGCAAATTTGTTCCTACATGTACAAAACTTAGCTGAAAAGGAGCATTTTAAAACAGAGCTGTCTAGTCCCAGGCTGTTCCAGAGGACTAGCAGAGAACAATTCCTGGAGTTCAAGCAAGTGAAGGGAAAGGCTTTGTTAACAGCATGTTCTTCTTGTTACAGGGGGAACGTGGTTCACCAGGAGACCAGGGACCCATGGGCCCAAGGGTAGGTGTCCCTTCACTAACACTTGAAGAGTTTTGGCCCTTCAAAGGGGTCTAAGGATAGTGGGACCACACCGACAGTCTAGATTGGGCCTCTGCTTTCTCGACAGATGTTCTCACCATCACTAGAAGTGCTTATAGACAGGCAATGGCTAAGTTTGAGACAGGACATTTCTCCACTCCATACCCCCATCAGAAGACACCCCCACCTTAGGGGAAAAAAGTCTTCCGAGCCACCTCAGGGTGAATGTTTGGCTCATTTGTAGGAGGAGGTGGGTCTGGACACCCTGATCTGAACTCAGGCCCTTGGCATATCAGCAAGGGCAGCAGGAGAGTGTTTGGTGCATGCCCAAGTCTGACAGCTAGTCAGACAATCCAGTTCCTGCATTCTGGCCTCAACTTCATCACTTACCAGACCTGCCAGCTTTGATGGTCATGGCATGGTGATCTAGGCTTGTCTGGCTACACTTTGGTAGTGTTTTCTCTATAAAATGTGCTTTCAAGAGTTTTGCTCAATAAATGAAAAATTGGAGGTTCATGAAACAGACCCCTCTGAGACCCCTTTTTCAGGATGAACCACAGCTCTGAGTACCTCATGGAAGGGCGATCCTCAAGCCCTGGCTAAAGACCTGGTCTTTTGCAGGGCCCCAAAGGAGAGCCTGGGAAGGATGAAATGATGGACTACGATGGTAACATCAGTGAAGCTCTCCAGGTGAGCAACTGCCCTCCTGTCCCATGAGGTGACTGCTGGGTGCTTTACTGTTTCCCAGAGGATGCAGAAAACTGGGAACGATGTAGATCTGCTTCCTTGGCGGCAGCAGCAGTGAAAGGAAGTACTTGGTTGTTCCATAGTCCCCTTCATCCCACAGCTCACTGCATACAGTGTTTTGGTAAATAAGAGTGCACATTGTTTAGTTGATATATTAATGCTGGTGTGGACACAGAGGCCATGTGAATCCCCTCAAGGGTGGGCCATGGCTTGGGGTAGATGGTGAATTAAAGGACTGCAAAGCTTCATCGGAAGTGTGCACTGATGGTGTGCTGTGAGTGAGCAGCTGTGCCCAGCTCTGGGTTAGCTGGGGTTCTACTTGGAAAAAGGAAAAATCATAGAATAACAGCTCCATGGGACTCAGAGCTGGGTTTTTTGCTTTTGTTCGTTTTGTAGGCTCCTTGCTCATTTGGATCAGTGTTACATTAGTGGAGAACAAATCACCCTCAGGAAAAAGCTTAGTTTTCAAATGGCTGTTTTCCTTTTTGATTTTTTCTTTTTCTTTTTTTACTTTTTTCTAGGAAATACGAACTTTGGCCTTGATGGTGAGTTCCTAGCTTTGCTGTGTAGTTTTGAGCAAGTAGCCATGTATTCATCCTAAGCAGATGGCCTGACAATTTAGGTGGAGCTAAATCATTTGGCCTTTGCTATTGGGAGCTAAAGTTGGGGCAGCTGACAGCTGAAGGAGGAGCTCATCTTGCCTTTTGATCTTGGCACTTGAGTTATAATCAGGCCCTTTATTCCTCCACTTTAAGAGCTAATACATGCTGCTCCGAACAGGGAGCACTCGGAAGGGGCAGAGAAGAGCAAGGGGGGGCTGACCAAAGCAGAGAAAAAGGAGGGCTTGGGTGCCTTGCAAGAAAGCTTATACTGGCAGTCTGAGGTGGACGCTTTCTGTGACGGGAAGGGAGGACGTATTTTCACCGTTGGTAAGTATAACTTGACATAACAGTCCTGTACAAAACCAATCATTTAAAACAGCAGTGACTACAAGCTCTCTGAAGACAAAGAGAGGCAAAGTGGTTGTTTTGAGCCAAAATAAGGAAAAAAGTGTCCCTGTATTTTGCTTCTTGGGACAAGGAACCTGGTTAGGAAAAAAGATGGATTTTTAAAATGCAGTATGACAGGGCAGCACAAAATGGGTGTAAGCAGCATCACTTGCTAGGCCGAACTGCTCCCTAGGTCTCCTTAAAGTGGTAACTGCCAAGAGTGATCAGGAAATCTGCTCAAAATACTAGTGCCATTTAGCTCTGCTTAAGCTGTGCTTGGGATCTAAGTAGTACAGTATTTCCTATGATCTCTATTCTAAAAATATTCTTTTGTAGACAGGAAGAGAAAACCTTGTTAAGTTCATCTCAGTTTCAGGGGCAGATAGCTGTAGTCATTTTCATTTTCTTCCATGAAAATGTAAAGAAATACTTCTTCTTTATAAATAGTGAGGGCCCCTCACTACAAGAAAGACATCGAGGTGCTGGAGCGTGTCCAAAGAAGGGCAACTAAGCTGGTGAAAGGTCTAGAGAACAGGTCATACGAGGAGCGGCTGAGGGAGCTGGGGTTGTTTAGTCTGGAGAAGAGAAGGCTGAGGGGAGACCTTATCACTCTCTACAACTACCCGAAAGGAGGTTGTAGTGAGGTGGGTATTGGTCTCTTCTCCCAAGTAACAAGTGATAGGACAAGAGGGAATGGCCTCAAGCTGTGCCAGGGGAGGTTTAGGTTAGATATTAGGAAAAACTTCTTCACTGAAAGGGTGGTCAAGCTTCGGAACAGGCTGCCCAGGGAAGTGGTTGAGTCCCCATCCCTGGAGGTGTTGAAAAGACAGGGAGATGTGGTGCTTAGGGACATGGTTTAGTGGTGGACTTGGCAGTGCTAGGTTAACGGTTGGACTCGATGATCTTAAAGGTCCTTTCCAACCTAAATGATTCTATGATTCTATCCATAACTCACTTTGGATTGGCCTGCTGCTCACTCAGGACTCTCCATTGCTCCGCTTCCCAAGCAAACACAATTTTAGGAGTCCCTGGGAAAATTCCCCCGTGATTTCCCCTTAAACTCAGAAGAGCTGTTTGGTTTCAAAACATGAAAATAAAAGCCCTGTTGATAATCTGAAAATGAGTTTTTCTTTATCTAGGGACCCCCAGGACTTCCGGGTGTGGCTGGACCTCCAGGGCCACCAGGACAGAAGGTATTTGCTCAGCTCAGTACTTGCAGAACTAAGGGAAATTAGCTGAATTCTGCCCCACAGCCCTCCCCAATGCTCCTATTCTCCCTGTCCAGCACTATCAGACTGTCCTGCTGGTCTCTACCGCTCCTCCTGAAAATCTCTTTTCCCACAATGATAATGCTTTATCTGAAAGATGAAGGATCCTTTCTACTTGCCCTTCCCTTGAGGAAGCAGCTTATGGGAACTGATCTCTGTGTAGGGATTGTGTTGGTTGGGGACTGTGTTATAGCACTGGGGCTGTGAACTCTAAGGATAAACAAGGCTGGTGAAATTCTTGGGCAGTCACACAATGTATTGTTTCAACAGGGGTTTCCATGCTTTTTTTTCTGGGACTGTTAGTTACCAGAGTCCCTGCAGACTATTTCTGTAATCCCCGCCCTTCATCATCACAATGCCATGCAGGAGTCAGAATAGCTGCTTTCAAACTGCCAAAGTAACAATTTTGTGTTTCAGGGTGAAATTGGCTTGCCAGGTCCTCCAGGCCATGATGGAGAAAAGGTAAGACACGGTGCTTCTGTGGATTGCTCTTTCCTTCAGTGGTCTTGTCTGGAGTTAGTATGTTCCATCTCTGTCACTGACATTGCACAGTTGCTTTTCCCACAGGGGAAAAAGGTATTTTGCTTCACAAAAATGAGCATTAATGGTTTATCAAAGTCCTAACTTACAAGGAGCGGCTGGGATGGCATGGCAAATCTACTTTGTCCTGTGCATGACTCCTCAAATGGCATTACTGTGAGTGAGAGGATAAGCAGTGAAAGAAGCTCCAGGCCAGGGAGTTGCTCTGCAGGAGTAACCTTACTCTTATCTGCAAATGTTTCACTTCGTGTTTTGTGTATTTCTTTTAGGGACCACGTGGCAAGCCTGGAGAAATGGGTCCCCCTGGCCCTCATGGACTGCCAGGAAAGGATGGACCACCTGGAATAAAGGGAGAGCCAGGCCCTATCGGGGTCACAGGAGAAAAGGGTGATAAAGGAGAGCCAGGACAAGCCGGCTCACCGGTGAGTAAATTGAAGCATCTCAGAGCACTGCTGGCTATCCAGGTTACGGGGCAAGGCCCTGGAACTTCTTGGATGTCTCAGAGCCCCTCAGAGGTGGGTGCTGGAGGCACCTCATTGCTGCTGTATGAAGTGTACCAATACAGAAGCGAGCTCTTGGCTCCCTGGCAGAGGCATTGTCCATCTTGCTGGAGTGGCTGTCCCCAGCTGCCTGCCCTGCTCTCTGGGCACTGTGTCACTTCCTCACCTTGCTACCCAGCATACTGCTTAAACTGAAAGGCTGCTGTAAGCAAGCAGGCCTGACTGTGAGCAAGGCAGCTGAGGTACCAGCAGACACGTTCTCCTAGGAGGGCAACTGCATGGGGTAACCCCTTATATCCCTGCCGCTAACTGGGGCAGAGTGCCCAGTGTCTGAGCTTCAGCCTGTCACAGCTTCTGTGTCCCCAGCACTAGTCAAGAGGGTTTTATGCAACAAGCTTCTGCCTCTCTACAAGATTACTAGGATAAAACTCTTGCTGTCACAACAGCTAGCTGTTGGGGAGTGATTTTTAGCACAGACTCCAGCAACCTGCATAACCATGAGCAGAACTTGGAGGCAGGAAAGCAGTCGTCCATCCCTGCTCTGGCAACGGGCACATCCACAATGACAGGAGGGTCAGGGTAGTCAGGCACTGGAACAGGGAAGTGGTTGAGTCTCCATCCCTAGGGATATTTAAAAGACACGTAGATGTGGTGCTTAGCGACATGGTTTAGTGGTGGACTTGGCAGCGCTAGGTTAACGGTTGGACTTAATGATCTTAAAGGTCTTTTCCAACCTAAACGATTCTATGATTCTATGAGGATGTTCTGGCATTTGCATCTCCAGTTTCAATACTAGTGAAGCCCTGGATTTCCCTGGGCATCTGACGGTTGTATGGGGTTTCCAGTGTGGTCTTGGGATGACCAGAGCCAGTCTGCTCTTGCAATGATGTTTCTTATGTCTGCCTGAATCAGTCTTGCAAAAAATCCACAGATCTTTCTTGATCCATAGGGTCTTGATGGCCCCACTGGAGAGAAAGGCGAACGAGGTGACCAAGGGATGCCAGGACCGTCAGGATTGCCAGGTCCCATTGGACTTCCAGGATTGACAGTAAGAGTGAAAAAGACAGGTGGCTCTTTCCTGCTTGGCAAAGAGAAAATAACATAGAGCAACACACAGGGGTTCTCCTCCCAAAGCGCCAAGTATCTGGGGAGCCTCAGACCCCTACCCCTTAGAGTTAGGTGTTTGGGTGTTACCAAATGTCCATCAGGTCAGGTCTCCAGCAGCAGGCAGGGGGCCAGCTCGGCATCTGCTCCCGTTGCCATCTGGAGATGCTGGCTCTGGCAGAACCTGTGTGGCTAAGTCAGCCGAGACACCTAGTTTGCCAGCAGCATGGCACCGTTGCCAACGCGCTTGCCGTGCTCCCTCCCTTAGAGGCTGTAGGGCAGCAGAGAGGTGTCAGGCCACTGTTAGGGAAAGGCAGACAAAGTCCTGTGGCACTCCTCTTGCACAGCCATGAGATACCGTTCCCAGAGGCCTCCCTCTTTGTAGGGTGTCTCCTCCGGGAGCAGAGAGGCAGGAGGGCCAGAGGTGAGCTGTTTGTGAGATACATGGTATGTTCCTACTCCTCCTTTGGGGAACTGCTGCTTCTCAGCATATGGGTCGTTCACAGATGGCTCCTGATGGAGCGAGGCTCCAGAGTGCAGCTGGTGGTGACAGGGTTTGTTGTTGTGTGCAGGGAGAGAAGGGCGAGCCTGGGGAGCGTGGAGACAAAGGAAATCCGGGAGAATCGGTAGGTCACCTTTCTCATTTTCCTTCTGCAATCTCGGCAGTAGGGGAGGGATGATTTGGCAGCAGCGCTGCTGAAAACCAGCACATCCCACCCTCTTATGACACACCCTTCATTGAGGACAGCAAGCCTCATCTTGTGGGACTGAACTGCCAGTCACCTCTGGCTCTTGATGCCCTACTTTTCCTTTACACAAGAACAATCTAGCTCAGGAGAAGCAATCAATAATGAATGCCTAGGGAAGAATAGAAGATCATGTAGAGCATAACAAATACTTTCTTCAGCATTTGCGGTGAAGGGATTTCCTGAACAATACCTGCATGTATCTACATATATATATTTTTCAATAGATTTTGGGTTCATGAATTTGTCCATTCTCCCCTCAAAGCTCACTCCTAGCTTTTGTAGCACCCTGCAGCAAGGAGTCCCATAGGCTATCAATACACTTTTCTCTGTGTGTGCGGAGCCAGCCACCTTCTTTCCTATCTTTTGAAACAGCTGCTAACTATTGACCTTGTGCCTCCTTGCAGAAACAGTGGTAGAGTAGTGGAAGTGGACCTTTTTCTGAAAAAGAAAAAGAAAAAATTCACTGCTCTCCTTCCTCCTAAATCTCTGCAACTGCTGCATAACCCTCCACAGAGTCCTGCTGCTGCTTCTCAGCCACTCTGTCCTGAATTGCTGCCACTTCCTAACGCAGTCCTTAGGGGGAGGCCAGGTTTCCAAGCCCAGTAGAGCTCAGCTTCGCCCTGTGCCCTGCCTTCCCTCTGAGCAGTCCCCCTTCACCTCTGAGGGCAGCAGGTTATGACACTGACTTCTCTTGCATTGCTTTCTAGGTATCTGGCCCCCCTGGACCCCAAGGCCCACCAGGACCTCCAGTAAGTTTTGAGTGATTCACCTGAGGAGCAAGGCACTGGGAATGAGGATAGAGCAGGAAGTGGCTGGGGAGGATTCCGGGCGGAGAAAACAGCCAGAAACACTGCAGTGTTGAAACAGGGACATGCTTAGTATCACTTCCAAAACCACCCCCCAGGGTAGGTCAGAGCTACGATGGGCTGGGTAGGTAAAGAGAGAAGGTTACGTTAGTCTGAGATGAAAGGGAAGACAGTAGCAAGAGGGGACGGACAGGATTAAAGGGATCAACTGCAAAAATGGTCTTAATAGCAAGCCTGGCCCACCGCCAGGTTGTTCTTGGCGAGAGCCTCCTCATTACCAGATGAGAACAGTACATGAAGTGCCCTTTACACAAATAAAGAGGCCTCTGGGCTAAGCATCTATGACCTCAGTGTGTCATAAAGTGAAAGCTCTATGCTGCATGCTGAACTGGGATACCTGGATTTTAAAGCACATCCTTAAACATTACTCTTATTTTGTCTCTCGTCCCAAATACAGGGTCTTCAGGGCCTCCCAGGACCGAAGGTAAGGCTGCAAAACTACATCCTGAAATACTACTAGACTGTCCCAGGTGCAAGAATTTTTTAGTAACAACCTTCTAGCTTGCAAATGTTATTTACCATCTTGGTAAGAGGACAAATACTTCTGAATATTTTCTTGAAGGAAAGGGGTTAGCAGCTCTCATTTTAGGATCCAGAAAACTGGTCATTTTCTCCAGTTTTCACCCAGAGAAGTGGGAAGCCACTGGTCCTTGGAAATCTTCCCATGAGAACACAGTTGAAATCTTTGTCTGCAGGGTGAAGGTCTGTACAGTGGGATGGACAGCCTATTACACAATCCTAACTAACTGAGCTTTAGCTTAAAATTAGCCAGGTTCTATACCCTGTAAATTCTGCTGTAAAGCCACTCAAGAACTTCACTCTTCTTGGTGATTAGAAGCTTTCTAATCTCCATCTAAATGTGTTTATGCTCAGCCTGCACCATTGGTTTGCCTGCCGTAAAACAGTACCTAGGTGAAAAAATATTTGAGTGGAAATGTTCAAGGAGAGCTGTGTTTTTCCTCTGACATTCTTCGCAAAGATTGGAAAACGTGGAAAGTCTTAATTCTTCTAGTTATGCTTAGTATTTGGTTACCAGCGCTGTTTGGGTGCTAAAGGGGATGGTATATTTATCCTGATTGATCTTTTCTCCAGGGGTTGATTACAGATACAGTTATCTGTCTTGCTTGCCTGTAACTCACTAGCCGCTGCTATCAAGTGTCTGGGAAACTTCCGTAAGGTGCAATTGTCTTTGGAATATGGGCCAAACAAATGCAGGTGAAAGTCTCGCACAGCACAGGCTGGATTATAGACAGAGGAAGCACTGCACCAGTTTCTCCTTGAACAGAGGATCCATGTAGGCTTAATTAGCAGGTGCAACGAGACGTCCTGCAGCGTGGAAGTTTTTGTTCCATCCCTGCAATTTGTAATAAGTCTTTTTGTAATGAGGCTTTCAGTAGTGGTGAGGAAAAGCATTTTATACCCTTTGCAAACACGTCCGAAATAAGTAACTCTTCCAGGTATGTTCTCGAGCCAAATAGTGTTGTAGGGCAGGGACACATGGCTGTATGGAAATTGGAGTGCTGGTAGAGTGAGCCAGCAGTGTGCTGTCCTACAGCTGTAGAAGAGTATGGCAAGCAGGCTTACTGTTTCTGTGCAAGCCTGGTTCTTCTCACACTTCCGGTTCAAAACGCAACCAAGATAGTGTTTTAAAATGCTTTATGAAGAGGAGTGTCGGGGGGAAGCTTTGGGATGCATTTTGAATTTATGAAAATGGAATATTTGGTTTAATGCTGCTTTATAGTTTATAATACAGAATTTTAAAAATACCATTGGAAAAGGGATGATGAATTTTTTCCCAAATTTTGAAAACGATGCCTTTGCATTTACAAAAGTCTTTCCAAAAATATTTCAGTATGATTTTTTTTTTTCCAAAGCTTATAGACACCTGTCATTCACTTCCAATGAATCCACATCTTAAAATGTAAACCCACCCTATCAGATAACTTCTGGTCCCTTCTATTTACCTGACACTCCCTGCAATAGCAGGGAGAGCAACACAGAAGTGAGCTCAGTTCCCCTTTGACCATCTTTACCCACCGGGCCTGAATCTCCTCTTACTGCCATTGGCTTAAAACAGGTGCTCACACAGATATCATTTGACTGATACTGGTTTTCTTCAGATTGGACTGAGAATCAGGCTAAGCATTGCTCCGCTGCCTCTTGTATTCTCTCTGCCGCTTCGGCGCTCTGAAGGGAGGAATGTTTGTTATATAAGTGGTGTTACGGTGGGTTTATTTTCTGCTCCATCCTTCCTTTAGGGGGAAGCAGGGATTGATGGAATGAAAGGAGAGAAGGGTGCCCAGGGTGAAAAAGGAGACAGAGGGCCACTGGGATTACCCGTAAGTATCCAGGAAGCAAGCAGAACTTTATGAGCCAAACTTCTATCAGCTGTAAAAAGATCCCTCAATAGGAGATGCATGCAGGGAATTGATATGTAAAGTCAGAGAAAGAGATAATCTATAAATAACTGTGCCTTTGCTTTTTAAACGTAAAGCCTCAATTTCTGTACAGAACCTTTGTCTTTTAGGTCTGTTAAATTGATGAGTGATCACTTTAATTCTTCCTGCTTCTGGCAGGATTGGGAAAAACACGCAGTAGCTTTCCTGTGGGTTCTTTGCACTTCAGGGCAATGGGGCAAGACCAGAAACAGACATCAAAGAGATGTGGAAAAGGAAACACCTCCCAGCAGTTTCTCACCTAGGCCAGGCTTTGTACAAAAGCTTGGTGGTTCTGAAAGCATCCAGCTTCTTCACTAGCCAGTACTTTCCTATCACTTCTGCAATGGAATCAATGGTTTCCCTGACAAGGTGGAAGCCTGCTGTATTCCCTGCTGTGTGTGAACTCAGTCAGCCTCGACTAGTGTTACTGCACTGCTTATCAGCAAGGAGGAATTGTGGCAAATTATAAAGAAGTTGCAGGAGCTTTAGATACAAACCTGAAGACTTTGTGAAGCTCTTAGCTCGCATCTGCTAAAAGCCTCTTCACCCACTGTCTGAGCTGACAGCTGGTCATGAATTAGGGGTAACTTAGTCCCACCCAGTTGCTCTGCCAGCCCCCAGATTCTCTCCTCATAAAAAGCACTGGTGGCAGAGCATGCCCGCTCCCTTTGCTGAATGTACTGCCTGGAAACAAGCACTTCAAAGCCCATCTTGTGTACTGTGTGACTTTGTCGTCCTGTGTTCGATCACCCAGATCCCTTGTCCCTGACTTTGGCTGAAATGTGCGTGTCTTTGTAAAATGTTTTCCTCTTTTAGTTGTGCTACGTAGCAGTTACCTTCTAGGGCCTGGATGCATCTTGTCTAAGTCTAGGCACTCAAGTGAGCTCATCATGAGTGTATTCACTGTGGCTCCATGCAGAGCCGGTGGGGAGAAAGCGATGCTTTCGGAAGGCTCACATGCAAAGGACTGTGCCTCAGGGAAGCAGTGAGAAGTAAAAAACCAGTCCCCATTTTGCCCTGAGAAATGCAAATGGAAGCTTTCTGTGGTATTCCCTCAAGTCTGTGCGGTATCCGGACAGGGGAAGGAGGTCCTTGCGACCATCTGAGTAAAAGATGCCCCAGCAATTATCCTGACAAGCTCATCAGTGTGGCAGGGAATGTGCTAGCTGGTTCTCCTACAGCAGTGAGCTCCATGAGAAACCAGGGTCCCTTGGCTTTTTGCATCACTCTTCCTGAGCTGTGGAGGGAGGAAGACTGGCTCAGAAGTGTCCTCTTGGAAATGTTTTGTGTTTGGATCAACAATATCAGCTGGGCAACTAGAAAGCACAGTTAGTGAGCCGTCAATAAGAACAGAGAGATATTGTGGACCTTGTATCCCTCCTCAGAGCTACCTAACTCTCTTCATAAGCTTTTCCGTGCCTGATCCAGTGTGTTTTCAGCCTGTCAAACTAAATGCAGTTGTATTAATAACTGCCAAACAGGTACTGAAGTATTTCAAAGACAGACTCTGTAAAAACCCCAGAGCTGGATCTGCTGCCTTTTCATGTGTGACTTAGGGCTTGACATCGTGCCAGAATTTTCAGCACATTTCAGCACTGATTGTCTGCAGTAGCCTTGGGCTTCTCTGTATGGCCAACAAGCTGAGGAATTTGTCTTACTCAAGTGGAGGAAAACTCAGTATTTGGTACTTATAGTCTACCTAAGCTTTCTCTCCTGGCCGCTGTCAGAGACAAGACACTGGGGTAGATGGGCCTTGGGCAGAACCACTGTTAGGTCTTATGGATGAGGAAATTCAGGGCAAGAGCCAAGCGGAGAGACAAGTGCCACTTAATCTCAGTCTGGTGTAAGTCTGCACTGGTGACACAGGAAGATGAGCCACCTGTTTTATAAACCTCCAGACAACCGGTTCCGTACCTCTTCCTCTGGCCAAGAGATGTGGAGTGGAGCAAGCCTGCAGCTGACTAAATGTGCACGTACAGGACCTAGGTTTCTTGGTAGGAACCTGAACAGCTGATGGCTCTGCACTGCTTGCAAATGCCTCCGTGACCACAGGCCCCTGAGCCTTGTGCCTCATCTGTGTTGCCCAGCCTGCCACAAAGGCACTTGTCCTTTTCATCGCCTGTCACAGAACAGCTTCTTCCTCAGGGGTTTTCTTGGTGGCACTGAGAGAGAGAAATTTGCATTCCTAAGGGGATCTGAAAGTTGCAGGTCAACATTATATGTATTCAGTGTTTCTATGTTTTGTTGGTTTGCTTGTAAGTACCATCACCTGTCCTTGAGATCTTAATTTTTGTTTATTGCAAGCATATGTTTGTCTCAAGTCACTGCTTCACTCACCTCTCCCCTCCCCTCTCCTTTCCCCCTCACCCTCCTCCCCTCTCCTCTTGCCTTGTTTTTGTTAACCCTCCCCCGTCTGTTCAGGGTGCTTCAGGTTTAGACGGCAGGCCTGGACCACCGGTGAGTTCCATTTCTCCATTACCCTACGTTCCTCCTCCCCAGTATCGTGATTTGTCTCGTCTCTTCCACCAGAGTCTTGTTTACACCAGGAATAACCTTCTTTTCTCCAAAGCAGGCTTGGGAGGGGGGTTAAACTTAGACTGAGAAGTGATGTCACACGCTTGTCTTTTTTGATGCTATGAGTCTTTCTGGATCCTGGGATCACAGCCTATTTGTTCCACTTTACCTCAATAACCAGACGAATGAAACCTCTGCATGGTTCCATGATGCTCTGTTCTCCTTTCCTCTTTATTGCGAGGGTCTCCATCCTGTCATTCTCCATAGTAGCCTTGCTTGCCACCTTTTCACAACAGTAGCTCTTCAGTTTCGTCTTAGGCATAATAATGCCAGCGTGTTTTGTCCTGCGAGCAAAAAGCTTTGTGCGTTGTTTTCACACATGGCACTTATGGCTGCATTGCCATGGGCTGTAGGTATGCTTACAGGTATCTCTCCATAGCCTGGTAAGCATCTTGCCACGAGAAGTTGCATCTAACAGACATTCTGCAAGTAGGACTAGCCCTTCACCTCTCAGCAGCAGAATGCCATGCAACTTCAGTAACTCCAAACATGCTTTCCTGCAGTCCCAGATACCGGGGAGTGGGGGCAGTGGAGTGTGTCCCAGTCTAATATATACATCTGAGAGGTAGCAACATCTAATAGTGGAGCAGGAAGATGCAAGATTCCTGCCTCTTGTTGCTAACTCGCTGTGAGATGTGAACGAAATAAAATTCCTTGTGCCTGAGCTGCTCAGGCTGTCAAATTCAGAACGAGATGAGTAATGCTAACCTGGTTCTGCAAACCATTCTGCTATTCTTGGGTAACAGCTGTTAAATAAGGGCCAGATATTTTTAATGCCTCTTGGGAAATCATGCATCACCCATGTACAATCCATTTGGCTGTTTAAAAAGAATAACTGGAAATAATTCAGTTGCTCTGTAACTTCTGAACACAATCTGAACGGCAGCTTTTACACTCACTTGTTTTGGGAAATTGTAGATTTAATTTTATAAATGTACAGGTGTGATCTCAATGTATTTCATGACACTAAATGATCTTAAAATGATGCATATGTGCAGGCAATTAAGATATCCATGATGTGAACTCCTGTGCATGGATCTAAGAAGAGTGATTTTTCTTACTTCATTCACTGTGTTGAAGTTGTGTGCTGCATGAATTACTTCTCCACTTATATTCTGCAGATCTTAATCTTGTCTGAAAACCTCTCCTGATCCATATGAGTCAGCCTGCTGACATTGGAGGGGTTACTTTAGTGACTAAGGATTGCAAGCTCACATTAAAAAGTGCAAGACCCTTTTCCTTAAGGCTGTTAGAAAAAGATTTCCCTGTTCCAGAAACCTCCTCCTCTGTTTTTCCCAGAAGACAGGTAATGGGCCTCAAAAGCATCTCTTTACTGAAGCTCCATGAAGGAATTGTAGATCAATACCTGCATGGTTAGCAAAGTTCTTGCCAATCTAAAAGTATGTGATGTAGGGTTAGGAACGTAAATGCCTACCTAAACTGTGTAGTTGGATGGGTGTACTATACACTACAGATTTGAAGGCTATGCTTTACCTAGACTGCAGAATGTGGTCTGGGAGATCTGTAAGAGACCCTCCATCAGGGAACATTCCACAACAAGTTCAAGGAGTCTATACAGAGTTGAAAGTGCCTGAATCTTTTTCTTAGCCAGACGGACTATTGCCTAACTGCTGTATTGCCCACATGAAAGATAGGCTTTGATTGGGTTAATTTCCCAAAGCCCAAGCAAGTCTCGGCAGCACTGGGAAGTAAGTTTGGTGCACTAGCGGGAGATGGCCCCTGTGTCAAAGGGCTAGCAAAAAGGCTGGGTTTTCCTGTTAGCATGATTGAGAGCCTGGTGGAGTGACGTAAATGGCAAAAAGGGAACAGAGGGACTGGGACTGAATGATACCCCTCTTAGTTTGCATCTCTGTCTGTATGCATCTGCACTCATCTCTGCAGCATGGTGTCTTTCAACTTGCATGACTGACTGGCTGCCTGCCACCAAGTAACCAAACTCTTTCATTTTTGCTCAACTCAACTGACTCCGGGGGGGGGGGGGGGGGAAGAAAATAAGGAAATAAAGAAAAATGAAAGAAAATTGCTTATTGTATATCTAAATGGCCTTTATTCTGCTACAGCTTTCAGCCTTGTCTTATAGAGAGAAAAAAATTCCCTCCTGTGGAACTGGTAGAAATGTCTGCTGCAACAATTGTCAAGAGATAACTTCAAAATTAAAAATAAGGCTCTGTAAAATGGTGCTGGTGTGATCTAATGTAGCAGTTCCCATGTTCTTCAAATTGCCTACAGCAACTGCTTCAAATCCATCGCCACCAACACTGAAAGCTGTAGTGGTGCTAGATGCCTTCCACCACCAGACTGTCCTTCCTAGCTGTACTTTTTCCTAAAGGAGCAGCAGTGTCTCCTGGCTTTAATGAGGCCCTAGAATAAAAATGTCCTGATGTGTTTTCCTTCCTACAACTACAGGGTACTCCAGGACCAATTGGGGTTTCGGGACCAGCAGGACCAAAAGGAGAAAGGGTGAGTTTGCTTCAGAACTGACCAATACTCTGTAACTTCTTTGAAGATACCACAGCTCCTTGGGATAGAGAAGCTCTAGGTTTTTTTAGAGCGGGAACTGCTCTCTTCTTGTGCATATAAGACCTTCAGCTGGAACTCTTTGGTTTTTGAGTATCTCACCCTTGGGGTTTTTAGGTGCTTTGAGATGTGTCCTTTACTTTTCTTCTGTAGCGCTGCTGTAGCCACTGCTGTGCTGCCTGTTTGTACTGAATAGGAATGGAACAATTTCTACTCTCTTGTCTCCATTTCAGGGCAGTAAAGGAGATCCTGGAGTTGTAGGACCAATGGGGCCAGCAGGGCTTCCTGTAAGTATGGGAATACTAGGGATTTATTATCTACAGTGCCTGTTTCCTTGCTGTGGTTGATTGCTTAAGATGCTGCTGTAATATAGCATTTGCAATTTCAGCTAGGTTAGGTGTTAAAGAACCAAAGTTACAGGCTTACGTACGCTATGGGAGCAACAGAAAGAGATCACTAGCTTCAGAGCAATGATTCCGAATGAGGTGGATGAAGCTGAAGTGAAACTGTTAATTCACCTTGGTCCTCAAACTACCAAAAGAAGCTGCGTGGGACTCCCAGGATATGTATCTTAGTCCAAAATGCTGCCTTTGAGCACATCTGCTCCATTTACCTTTCCACAGCTTGGGTGCCTGCCTTCCGCCTGTCTGAGAGGGCCCTGGCTTCTCATTGCCATGACAAAAGCTGCCTTCAGTGAGGTTACTTCCACTGTTTGGGATTACTTTTTGCAAAATGGGGCCAGTGTTGGAACTCTAGTTTTATGTAATTATGGAGCTGCTTCGTTGTTTAACACAAAAAAGGAAGTTTGCTGCTCTTTTCAGGGACTGCATTCTCTAAGCAGTTTGTTTTTTATCTGAAAAACCCTTAGAGTAATAGTAGTGGTGTTACAGCCTGGATGGTCGAATGGAGGTGAAAAGGAGGGTGTCTGCTGGAAAAGTTTTGAGGTTTTCTGACCACAAAGCAATTGGTACACATGGAAAAAACAAGCTCTTGGGCGCACATTCTTCTTTTTGAGTGGGTATACAATGGGGCCTACTTGTTTTAAAGTATTTCTTTCTGTGTTGATGTATTTCAGGGTTTACAAGGTCTACCTGGTGACAAAGGAATCCGGGTAAGTTATGTGGCAAACTTCTTTTATTTAGTTACTAACGTCTTCACACAGTGATAGACCGGTTAACTCCTGAGCAACCTCAAGTAGCTAGCATGTAATTCTGTCTGCTAGACCTTCATGTAAGTAACTTTACAGACTTGTATTTTAGAAGGTGATACCTGTAGTTCGTATAATCACCTGGGACATTGTGGTACATCTACCTGAAAGCTATAGGAGGGATTTTCTAATGTGTTCGTTGTTGTCATAGCTCTGTTCTCACTGAAGCATGGGACTTCATGTGTAGTAGAGTTAGGCCAACGTGGCATGCTTTAGGAAATCCTAAAATCCTGCTTATCTATTTACTGATGTGTGTAGGGATTCCCATGAGAATTAACGGAGGTGGAGCCAGCAAATCTTATTACATTACTTCTAAATTCCCCCTGAAGCATGAAAAAGAAGGTTGCCCTCTAGCAAATGATCCTCCAGAGAATTTGGAAGATGGAAATTTGGAAAAGATAAATTAAATTTGCCTACCTTAAATAATCAGACATGAAGTCTCTTCAGGCATTGTCCTGAATGGATATGATGGTGAAGAGTTGGGTTAAAACCAATAATGTGAATGGCTGCTTTTCTGTCATACCACCTGTGTTATAGAAATACAAACATTGCTAAAAAGTGCATGTTGAGAAGCTCCTTCCTTTTTCATCACAATGTAAGGAATTTCTTGCCTGTTAAGGCTCTGAATCTTTTTGATAAAAATAGTTGAGAGCTATAGTTGAATAAAATTTATATTTAGAAATATAAATGACTTCTGGATTAGAGTCTTTGTAAGATTACAATTGTATAAATATGTCAAGCAGTTCAATGTAGTACACGTGTATGTGTCTACACATGTACTCACACATACGCATACACCTTCTCTTCGTAAGACTCTGGTATCACCTAAGTTTATCTGAAAACGTAAAGTTTTACAGTGCATGTGCCCGTGTGGTGATTTCATTATATGAATTTGCTTTTTATACATAGTGAGTGTTCTCTGTCCTTTATCTGCAATGTATTTCTGACCTTACTCTGCACAGAATGGGCAGTTTTGGAAAGCAGTAGCCAGCTGGCATCTTAAACTAGGGGAGAAAGGTCCAAGTTTCATGGGAGTTCCAAAGTTCTCCCCTTTTTTAATCATTGCATTTCTGGCTTTGCTTCTTAACTTCCTCTTCATTAAGATGCGTTTTGCTTTGTTTGCGTGGCTTCTAAACAAAAAATAACCTTAACAGAATTCCTAGACTTTTTCAGTTGGTTTGTAAACCAGGTATTTTATTTAAAAGAAGGGTCTCTCACTGGCTGTAGGGAGGCTGATAGGATTTCCCTGAGCTCTCACATAAAAGCAAATGAAAACTGGGAGAAACTGTGCCTCCTTGTAGAGGATGAGTTGGAAAGCATGAGTGGCAAGTTTTGCTGGTCCCTTGAAGCATGCATGCATTTTGCCTCACCCCAACCAATATTTTGAAATGAAAAAGCATGAGAAACTTGAGACTGTAAATAGGCAAGTGCAATATCTTTGCAGGTGGGATCCTAGAAAATACCACTTTTCCCACTGAGTCTTTGTAGAGGGACTTCCCCTCATTCCTGCCTCTCTTCAGAAATCGTGAACAGGTCACTACTACTTACAGGAGTTAAACAGCACGGTTGTGGTGAGGCCCCTTTATACAGCTGTTTTGTCTGAATACCTCCGTCTCTTTGAAGTCATTATAGACATCTTCCAAGTACTGTTTAGCAGAACTGGACACAGTGCCGGTTCTCCAGGATTTGCTATGCAGCCCCGTATCCCCAGCTGAGTGCTAGGTCTCCCCTACAGCAGGACACACGGCTTCTGCGTCAGAACCTCCTCAGAAGCGCAGGACACTCTCTCCCACGTTAACTGCTGGCAAAACTATGGCAGTTGAGCCAGGAGACTTCAAAGTGAACAAGAAGAAAGCTGTGAAGTGAAAAAAGAGAAGGCAACACTCAGCTTCTGACCTGTTCCACAGTGGGCTGGGATACAATACTGGCCTCTTTGGAAGTGGGAGATGTGTTCATTTGAAATGCCTCTCTTTCTTTGAGACAGCAGCAGTACGCATGGCACTTTAATATGACGATTTTCAGTGCTGAGCACATTAAAAATGAGGATCCACTTTAAGCTCCCAAATAGTTTACCAAAATGCCCTCTGTTACTTTAGGCAGAGTGGTGCTTTTTAAATCCCAGAAATGCTCCTGCTGCCCTTTGTTCAGTGTGGGAGTACAGCATAGCTGTGCCCGGGGACAGGCACAGACAGTATCGTGGCACTAGGTAGCAAGGGGAACAGACGGCCTTTCAAGCAACCCAGCTGAAAAAGTGTAAACCCTGAACTTGTGCTACCAAGCTGATGTCTTCACTGTTATTTTAATGCCTGTGTTTTTTTTTCTTGTGTGTATGTGCGTCTTCCTCGCTCCTACAGGTCCACCTTTGTCCCCTTTATCCCTTCCTCCTCTTCCGCCTTTCTTCCTGGTTCCTTCCTCCTTCCTCCAGAGCAACCCATGCCGCATTTTCCTGGATTATCCTCTATGTTCCAGTGCTTGGTTCTGGGTGACTTCTCCTCATTGCCTCTCCTCTCCCATCCATTTCTCTTGCCAGCTTTGGGTTTAACGCTTTTTTTTTTAAAGAAGAAACAGCAACCTGTGCTGTCTGATTTTATCCCTTAATTCCTTTAACCCTCCCCACAAGGACCCTAAATTCATTTCCCTGTGCAGCAGCCCCTTCCCGTGTGTTTTATGCTCAGCAGCTTTGAGAATTTCCTGTTATGCAGAAAGATTTGGTATAGATACAGCTGGCAAATACCTGTGATATACCTTGCCTTGGCTGACCTGCTATGGGTGGGAATACCCATGATATACCTTGCCTTGGCTGACCTGCTACGGGTGGGATGTATCCTCCCTCAGCGTGGAGGGGCAACACAGCATCTGGGCATTCCCTCAGCCCCTGTTGTGGCTGGCTTTCATTGCCCTAATGCTGCCCCTCCACGAGAGAGCAAGCCTCCTCTTTGGTTACGATTTTTTAATTTGTTTCCCCCCTGCCCTGTCTCTGGTGTAACTCAACCTGGAGCCTGCGGAGAAATTGTAGTTATCAAACCATTGTAAGAATCGCACCTTCCGGAGTATGTCTGTGCTGCTAAATAAGAGGGCCAGGGACCAGTCGCTGCCCTGCGGCCATGCTGCTTAGGACCAGTGCCGTGTCCTAAAAAAAACTTTTTTCTAGGGGAGCACTACTCAGAGCACCCCAAAGGACAACCAGGCTGTGCAGACTGTTGGGGTTACGGACTTCCTCCGTTCTTTGGCTCTCTTCTATTTAGCAATGTTGATGCACCCCAGTGCACTGTAAGACTCAGGCAAGCAAGCGCACTCGTTCAAGTTAAAGAGTTAAAGCTTTGCTGCTCTGGCATACAGAAGTAATTTTACATCTTAAAACAAAACAAAACAAAACAAAAACAACAACAAAAAAACCAAACCAAAAAAGCCGGACAAAACCAAACCCACACAAAACCACCCCTAGTTTTTAAGGAAAATCTAGCGGCCCCTAGTGGCAAACACAGTGTTCATTAAGCAGTTCAAGGGAAAGCTTCTTAAAACACTCCCATGCGTGAGAATTTCTTTTAAGAATGAGAATCCAGAGTAGTAAGAAGAGTGCAGTCAACACAGGGAGTCTGGGCCAGCAGCCCATCTAGATGCTACCCTGGAGCTCCTGCGGCAGAGGAGGAACCCTCCCAGCCAGCTGGAGATCCAAACGAGGCGGCAGGCTGCTGGCCAGAGGAGCGTTTTCCCCTCCCGTGAGTCCAGGGCCAGCCAGTTCTCAGAAGGTGCCTCTCTCCCCACTGCTGAATGTATAGGAAGCCAGGAGAGGTAGTCTCCTAATGGTGGTACTCATGGAGGAGGAGTGGTGCTCTGCTGGCTGACTACAGGCCTGTCCATAAAGTTCAGAGGCACTTGTAATCCCTTTGATGCAGAGCCCGTACAGTCTGTCAGTGTGGGATTTTAGCAATGGCCAATGTGTTTGTGCAGCTAAGTAACGGTTAGTAGCTCCATATGTTGTTTTTCACTTAACATCTCAAAGGGAGATTTCTCTTCTTTTAAAATGTTTCCTAAATGTTTATCCTTTTTTTAAACTATCGCTGACATTTGTTTGAAATGGATGATCCTAAAGTTTTTTTGTGTATTCTTTTTTTCTTGGACTAAACTATTATTTACAGGGGGAGAGGGGCAAGAAAGGCTCTAGAGGGTCTAAAGGGGATAAGGGAGACCAAGGAGCGCCTGGATTAGATGCACCCTGTCCGTTGGTATGTTCTGTTTCATCCAATGTATTGTTTTAAGATTTGTTGATGGGGAAGAAAGAAGGAAATCATAACACAAATAATGGTCTTGCAAAAGCACAACAGTCCTGGTTCCCACTGCAGGCTATGGCAAAGCTGCTGTCTTCAGTGGGGAACCACTGATCCTTTGAGCAAGCCGGCTGTTGAGTGACCATGGTTATATTCCTTCCTCTTCCGCAGCTCACAAAGGTTTGGGGTACATGGGGGTGTCCCATGTGCTGGGAGCCCAGGGCTTTCTCCTTCGCAGACCGAGCCCTGCGTCTCCTTTGCTGCTAGTTATGGCTCTTGTCTGGAAATGTTTAGTGTCATCATGTCTACATAACGACAAAACCTGGATGCTGTTTTTCTTGCCTTGGAATAATGGCCAGCTGATGTGATCGCCTGAGAGCAACACAGGGCACTTGAGCTGCATTACCCAGAGGGAAAACAAATCTCAGTTATTTTAAATGGAATATGTTTCTGTCAAAATATATTGTCTATAAATCTAGACAAATGAATAAATATAGAAATACATATACGTTTTCATCTAAACTCATACGCTGCAGCAAGCGCTGCCAAAAATCTGTAGTACTGCCATAAATCCCAGGAGTACTTGTGGATCGTGCATCTAGAAATTCAGCTGCTGGGTTTCCTAGTGAGGGTAGGAAGAATGGATGATTTCAAAATGGAAGAAATACCATTCCCATCCTCTCAGATTTAACTCAGAGAAGTATCTCCTGACTCATAGATTGTGGAAAACCAGAAGGGAAACTGCTGTTACTGATTATGCAGACAAAACTAAAACTGAAAACACGGGCCATCTGTATTCTGGGTATGCAGCGGAGTGCCCTGCGACAGTCCCAGTGGGGGACTCGGCCTCTCCTCCCGTGACATGGAGGTGACTGGCATTGACTGAAATAACGATAGTGGTTGATTTCATAAACAGGGTCTCCGAGGTTTTAAAGGCGAGAAGGGTGAGCCGGGGTTACCTGGGCTGGACGGCCTGGATGCCCCATGCCCATTGGTATGGCGTACCTTCCCTTTCCTGCATGCTCGTTTGCTTTTTGTGTCTTGGTTGTTATTTTCTGATACCTCCATATAGCTGCATGCCCTAGAAACACCTGGCAATTCCTTCCTTACCTCTCTCCATCCTACCTTCCCTCAGGCTCCTGTTGTCAGAAACAGGCCCTTGCCTTCATGCTGTGGCTCACAGCTGCTGGCAGCATTACTTCGCAGCATGAGGAAAAAATGTAGCGGGAATGCGAATTTATTTACAACCGCTTTGGTTCTTCCCTTGCCTTCGCTTTGAGAACTTTCAGTAGACTAATGTATGAAGACCTGCCTCTGCACTGGCTTGGCTTTCTAGCAAGGAGCTGCAATGCTTATGCCTTCATTAACTCTATTTTTAAGTGCTCGTATGAGGCTAGCACAGCCTAACACTGCTCAGTATTACCTCAGTCACCCCATACATTAAGATGACTGAAAAAAATAGTTATCCTGTTAGCAAGCCCGTGTGAAACATATTAACTGGACACTTATCTCCCCTGATTCCTGCTAGACAATTCCTATTTGTGATTCTCCTCAGAAGTCATAAATGGTACCCGTAGCATCCAAGAAACTTGAATTTTGAATTGCCTGTTTCCTGATAGCCATCTTATTCAAGTATTAAAGGATGATAATTGTATTTATTGCCTCATCTAACCCAACTACTGTAGGACAGAGGTATTCAGGAACACTTAACCTCAACTGATTTCTAAGTACCCCATTAAACATCACCAATCTATTAATTTACTCCGAGATTTTCTGGAGATGCAGCTTTCAGGTCAGGTTTTTGCTCCCTACAGCAGTCTCAACAACTCCGTAATTCATTGAAACCTGTACTCCCCTGCCCTTCTGGCCCCCGTTTGGCACGACTAGGTTTGCTTGAGGATGGTCGTTCCAAGGTTTATGCTCACTTAAAAATGTTTGATGCCATTTACAAGGTATGGGGTATCAGTTAGTTCAACTAGCTGGAAAAATGTGTCCCAAAGAAAAAAGCCACATTTAGTTTGGAAGGTTTTCTTAGTTTCCTGAAGCTAGCCCTGAACTTGCCATTTCATGGCAAGCCTTTGTTATTTGACCTTTGTGAAGAGCCAGCGTTAGCCTTCCATCCAGCATTCCCTCCTTTGTGCACTGCCATTGTCTCTTTGGGGCAGCATCTGTAACGGTGGCTACTTGCAAAGTCTCGCTTGCTGCTCCGTAAATTCTGGGTAACAGAAAGAAACTCTTCTGCCAGTCCCACAGGTGAAATAATAGCTGCCCAGAACGGTCCACAAAGGAGAAAATACACTGAGCCATGTGTTTCACCCCTCACTGGTAATAGCCAGGTTTCTATGGAGTAAGTTTTTGGCTGAATAAAGCACCTAATTTCACAGGCGCAAGGATTCTACCAGGGCCCTGGTAGACTACCTTTCTTCTTTTGTCTCTGCTTTCAGTTAGGATTCACCCCGCATGGCCATATTAGAACGTACGCTTCTTTTCATACCTATTTTTGTTAAGGGAAACTTGCCAGGAAATCTGGTGAAATACAGATGCCATTATTTTTTTATATATAGTGTTCTGGCATGCAAGCTAGCTTGGGAACGTGAATAAGCATGGTTTTTGATCCAACTAGGTTAAAAGCTTAGCATCCAGCTGACACATCCATGTGTGTAGCTTAAGGAGGCTGTGACCTAATGCTTTACAAATCTGAGATGTGTGGAAGGAGATACTTGGTACTAATAAGCATGTCGTGTTTCCATTCTCGGCAAATTCGCCTGCAACAAACACTTCCTTGTGACCCTGGTCTTCCTTTGATCCCTAAGCTGTAACTCCCTGGCCTCCCATTCCTTCATGCACCTAACTTCCCATCTCCTCCTGCAATGCACTACACCAGTCATTCCTACCACCACCGATGTACCAATGGGAACGCCACAATTTACCCAGTAATTAACCCGTAACTTAGGATTTCCACATAGTGGGAGGGAGGGGGAGGAACTATCAGAAGGAGACCCAGTCTAAAAAATGCATTCAGAAAGCTATACGGTTGTAGCATCATGGCAACGTTCACTTCATCAGTCCCTTGAAAGTGCCTCTGCTTTAAATAGTTTATTTCTCAATATACTACTGTGCATTTGCTTTTCTGTTGTTTTTTTTTTTACTTCCCCCTTCTCAAATGGGATGATATGCACTGCAGATTTCTCACACAGTACTTGAAGATGTGAGAACTGAATCATTTGAAAGAAGAAATGTGCCTGCATCGTGCGTTGTACAGTTTCACTCCCTGCTCTTGAGTTTTCCTGGGGAATAGCAATAACCCACAAATCTGACATGCACCCACAGCAGAAGTATTTCACTTCTCATGCCAGAGGTGTAGCTCCTTACATCTGGCTTTATCTCCTGCTCAAGAGCACCTTATCATTGACATAATTTACTATTTTCTCACATCAAGTAGGGCTGTACTGAGATGAAATTAATGGCACTAATTCACAAAAGCATTTCCCAACCATATAGTCTCAGTCTTTTAGCAGCACAGCCCTCAAAGTATCCAACCTTCTTCAACATTTAAAAAAAAAAAATAAAAAAAAAAATCACATGCCCACCTTGAGATGTGTAGACCAAGCCTTCAGGTTTGCCAAAGTGCCAGGGGATTTTCACAGAAATCTCACGGACTTTATTGAGGCAAAAGCCCCCTCTCAGGGAGTCAGCTGAGACATCCTGAACCAGCACTGGGTCTGCCCACCTTCTTGCCTCCCTAATTTCCCTGGAGCAGGATCTTCTCAGAGGCAAGAGGGGACAGCTGGGCGATCTCTCACATCGCAAAGCAAACCCTTTAACGGGGCAGAAAGGAAATGGAGTTGTTTTCCAGACCCTCCGCAGGACCCGAGGTTAATGCTGCTTCTGGGGTTTGCTTACAACCTCAGCATTAGAGAGTCAAGCCTGAGGATGTAGACCGGCCATCTCATGCTTTCCATTGCCAACTTCCTGCCATATTTTTGTGGCTGAGCAGGACCTCCTGTGTTCCCTCCTTCCTTCAGGGAAGCCTGGCTAACGCCTTCCTCAGCAAGGAATGAGAACAAGCCTACGGACCTCATGTACATAAGTTCCTTCTGTAGCCTGCAGGCAACCACCCTCTTGAGCCCCAGCCCTTGCTTCAGGCTACACTGGTTATGTCAGCCAGAAGTTTGGGTCACTCCAAAGGGGTGAGGAATATCTCTCAGGCTATTCCTCCAGCCCTGGTTCAGACTGTTTGTTGCAGCTGTAATAGTTAACCCACTCCTTTTTCCTCATTCTCTGCACTGTTTTCCATGTTCTAAACTGCTATTTCATCCATCTTTTTTGCAGGGGGAAGACGGCCTTCCAGTTCAAGGCTGCTGGAATAAGGTAAAATAATCCTGGAAATGTTGTGACTGTGCTGAGCTGGCAGTGCTACAGGTCCTGCTGATGTTTTTCAATGAGCCTGGCTAAGAGCAAAAGAGGTGTGGAGGCATGCATGGGATTTCCAGGACCATAGCCCTGAAAAGCAGCAAGCAAAACTCTCCCTTGTTTGTATACGACTGTTTAGTTTTATAGGCTAAAAGGGAGAGAATTGCATTTGTGGCCTTTGAGCTGCCTGGCCTTGAAGCGCTCTCGTACTCGCACAAGAATTAGATTTCCGCGTTGCTAGCTCTGTTACCAGAAGCTGGGAGCTGGCCTGCCCCCGGCGACCTGGGTGCCAGGGGAGGCTGGTGGCAGCGGGGCAGAGGTTCACGGCTTGCTGTCAGCAGAGGCTGGGTGCTCCCGCCGGGCTCTCAGCACCAGACCCCCCAGTGCTGGGAACGGGCTTGTTAGCTCGATTCTGGGCTAGCACTGAAAGAGGGGGTGTAAGTGCCTGTCCCCTCCACTCCGCCTTTGTTTCTGGTGGTTCAGCTGCCTCAGGAGTCCCCTGCTGCGGTTCCCATGGACCCCTCTGCTGCTCCTCAGGCTCTGGCCCACCTTCAGTACCTGCTGCAGGCGTTAAAGCCACAGTGATAGGAAGAAGGCGGAGGCAGAGAGTCAGCTGGGATCAAACTTCCCAGCCTCACTGCCCAGGGAAGTGAAAAGGATCTCTGCGGAGATCCAGCACCATTTCTCTTCCTCCTGGAGACCCCGGAGCCAGCTTTCCTAACGCTGTCCCACTGTCTTTCCATCCCACGAAGTGGTCCTTCCCCCC
The DNA here is from genome assembly GCF_047370975.1 of Nipponia nippon. Taxonomy (NCBI): domain Eukaryota; kingdom Metazoa; phylum Chordata; class Aves; order Pelecaniformes; family Threskiornithidae; genus Nipponia; species Nipponia nippon. Next base: position 90,019,977 of record NW_028262347.1, on the reverse strand, counting down.
TGCTGAGCTGTCACTAACAATCATTAGTGAATTGTCACTAACACCCGTTTATGTTTTCTTTTGCAGTGATGATTCTAACCCTGGACTGGCCTCTGTGTGTTATTGTACATAGAATATTTATTTTTATACAGTGTTCTCTGAAATGCCAAAAGTTATGCATTTTTACAAATTATCAAAAAGCTGCATATTTTTTGTACAGAAAATACTAGGTCTCCCTTCTTCTCCGTTTGTCAGTTCTCTGTATAATTCTATGTCTGCATTATGCTTGTTTTGTCGTGGAATACAGCTGTAATATTTACATGATATTTGTGCACACATGATGAATATAGGAACTTAATAAATTATTGCATTAAAAGTGCCCAAAGGAACTTCCCTGTATAGATTTAAAGGCCATTTTCATTTTTCAAGCTGGAATAATTCAAGACTATTTCAAAATATTATGTATTTTTTATTAAAGTGAAATATTAACAATTTCGTGGTGACTAAATTAAGGTATTGCTGGAAAAAACTCACAGTAGCCACTGTACACTGGGAACATAGAAATTCCGTGATTAATAGTTATCAAACAAAGTCGGTTTCATGATCAGCTTCAGCCAGCCAAGCGCGGCCCCCCGCCAGCTCCTCTAGAGGCTGCTCCTTGGCCACGCAGGAACGGTAACACCTTCCCCAAGAGCTGCGGAGTTAGCGCGTACAAAGAGAATCTCTTAGTCTCTTGCCTCTGGCTAAAATAGAGCACCTCCCATGAGCTGGAAAGAATAATAAATAAAAATAATAATAAATAAAAATAAAGTAGAGCACCTCCCATGAGCTGGAATAACCCTCATGGACAACGAGCCCTGGTCAGCAAGAAATTCTAACGTCTTTCTAAATTGTAGGCCTGCAAGTAGCTTAATTAAAGCCTCATTTAAAATTAAGCGTATGGCAGAATACCTTGATGATAGCCTAATGAATGTTTATTAGCTAAATCAATCCACATGGCTTTTTTAAATGTTAACCGAAGGTCGCATGCAAATTTGCAGAGCATGTCATTATAATTTGCATATGTGCATTTTAATTATCCTTCTTGACCTACCTTTGTTAATGTCTCAAGTCTAAACTACCCATCAAGAAAAATTATACTATCAGACTAAAGTGAACGTCATAATGTACTTTTCTTAGAAAATGAGCAAAGGAGTTGAAGCCTAAGTCTGTTCCCTAAAATACGTCCACTTTCCTTGGTCCTTCATGTAAGGGGGAAAGACAGTTTGCAAGCCAGAAGTTTCAGGGGGACAGAGAGAAGCTATCAGTATCTAAAGATCCCAATGGAGAAATGCAAGCAGTGACTCATTGGTTAGACTGATTCACTTGAATCTGCTCTTTGCATCACGAACGCTGCCACTACAAAAGGAGTTCAGCACCCTCTCCCACAGCATCGCCAGAGCTCCTGCGGCGCTGTGTGTAGGGATCGCGGGCTGTGTTCACAACAGCTTCTCCTGGCTACAGCTGTGCCAGCTGAAGTGGTCACCACCACCGCTGCTGCCTGTACTCAGCTATTCAACCCCTACACTCAACTATTCATTCTGTTTACAAACTATTAGTTATTTTTTCCAACTGATTCCATACAGCCCTTTAGCACCATCAAAGTAAAACAACAGGGTAAGAGAGCGGCTTCTCTTGTACGCAGACAAAAAGGCCTGCCAGGGACTGCCCGAGGAACCGAGCCCAGCCCCTGATCGTTGCACTCCGTCTGTCACCTCACCCTTTCAGAAATTTTTTGAACTTCATCTAAAAAACCAGTGAGGGTTCTACCACTCTGTGTCCCTCGCCTCCCCGTCCCGCAGGCTGTTCCCAACTCAGATTGCTCTCACAGTTAGGAAACTCCTTGCAACTTTCAACCTAAACCAATTAATGATATTTACAACCATTTCTTCTCGTGCCAACATTGTCCTTTGGATGAAACTTTTCCGTGCATGATGTTTTCATGAGATGCTCGGGGGACTGGAGCTGAAATGGCACAGAAAGAAAATGAACTGCAGAGCAGTGAGGAATTCTTGGGTGTTTTCTCAGTAATAGATCTCGTTAATGTAAGACCCAGCTCCCTATTATAAGGCTTTGCAGCTGTGAAGCTTAGCTAATTGGAACAGCACTTATTTAAACGAATGCCACACAACCCTGGTGTTTTAATTACACACCTGTTAAGCAAAAAACAGTTACTAAAGACCCAACCAGGCATACTGGTGGCAGCCTTGGTTTTGGAAGGTTATAGTAGCTGCGGCAGTGAATTTCTACTCTGGTCTTGTAGTGCTTGGCCCACAAGGTTGGTAGGTTGAATGCTTCAGCCCCTTCTAAAAATGCTGGCTATGTTTAATCCTCAAAAACTTATAGGTCCCTAGAAGAACCTGCCAATGCCTCCTGTTCCCTTGGGTGTTTGTAGTGTATTTTTGTTTTGTACCTGTTATTTGTGATTGCGCTGCATGGAATTGTCTTTGCTTGGGTTTGTCTGATCTAAAAGCAAACAAAACATACATCTGTTACCTTGTCTTGACACAGCTACTGAAAGGTAAAGGAGTTGCAGCATGATACTGTATCTGTTTATTGCTTGGGCTGTTTTTCAACTGATGTATTTGTGAGAGAGAAAGCTTTTGCTAGAGGCACGGGGGACCTTGAAATGCAATTGCCAGAACTCTTGAAAGTTCCCAACTTGTGTCAGCAGAGAGGCTGGGGAGGAGGGATGGTCTGAGCAAAAGAGGTTTGATTTTTCTTTACTTCCAGCTTTGCCCCAGCATAATTCCTCTGTTATCAGTGGAGAGGCACCTGACTTAGGCCACTGCAAACCACAAGAGACTTTGGTGCCACAGCTTCCATGGGACTCAGATACTTTCTGTCAGCAAAATGCAGACCCACACAGAGCATCAACATGTGCTCTCTCTCACCTTTATTACCTTTTTCTTCTTTGTTACCTCAGATCATTCTGTTCATAGCATTGGTTTGGCTTCAAATTAGCTGCTGGACTCTAAAGGTGCTTTTTGTGGGCAGCAGAATTTGTGACCTTCTGAGATTAGGTTAATGTTTCCTTTGGCATGCCGTTAAAAAGCTGAACTTAATTCAGCAAAAAGCATTTTAAAACCTCTCTGAGAATGATATTTTGGAGGAGAGTCTACTGACTTGAAAATTAGTGTAATTTTTACTTTCACTTGCAAACCAGCAGCTCCTTTTGCATCTTGGCAAAAGGGATTGGTAGACTTCAGCTGTGAAGAAAACTCAGCTCTTGGACCTAATTCTCAAGGGCACTGAGGTAGCGAATTCCCACAGATTTTTCTAGGAGGCAGGCACCTCAGGAGGAGCGGCACACCTAACTGCTTTTGTGAGCTCAGCCTGTGACGTGATGTGCGCCTGGCGCGTGTGGGTATTTTGGCAGTCCTGCGGTGCCTCTCTCTACGTTGTGCCTCTGTTGGGCGTTGAGTCATGAGTGTCTCACGCAGCCGACTACCAAGAAAACACAGCACCTCACGTGGCACGCACACACGCAGAGGGAAAGGATCCGAGGTTATTTGCAGCAGCTGCACTAAAGCATAGGAGATGAAAGACAAGTGATCTGTCACTGGGGAAAAAGTACATGTAAGATAACCACCCACCTGTCATAAAGGTAGGAAAATGGTGACAAATGTTCCCCGTGGTTGCTGCAGACCGCAGCCTGTCTTTTTTAACTGAAGCAGATAGTTAACCGGTTCAGATTGCTGTTCCCACAACCCCTGATATTGATACAATCTCATCAGCCGCTGGGGATGAACCAGAGGCTGCAAATCGGTGGAACCCTACTGATTACCTGCTCTTCCCAAACATAAGCGCCTTGCATTTCAAGAAAAACCCAAACAAATGGTAGAAGCTGGCTTTGCACCGCCCTGAACCTGACAGTTTGGTTTCGGGGTCCGTCCCTATAAAAACCTGTAGCTGGGTTGCTGTCACTGTTGATGAGTGTTAATTCTGCCTGGCCGTTTTCATGTGAAACCGTTTGTCTGCCGCTTCAAGGGTCAAACTCCTTGGCTGATAGCCAAAAAGTGAGGCAAGTCTGAGGGTGGAGAAGCTTGGGAAACGACAGCGGAATGAAAGGAGAAGAAGGACATTCCTGAAGGTTTGCTGGAGATGTTTTGCAAGTTCCTTCCCTGGAGCTTGGGAAGAGTTCTTCAGCTGCACACCAGGAGGAATCTGTGCCCAGATGCCGCCTGCTGGGGCTGCGGGAGCGCGGCGGGCCAACGCCTTCTGCTTCGCTTTCTGTCTTCTCCCAGAGGCCAGTGGCAGGGTTCGAAATGGACACCGTTTATGTTCTTTTTCTTTGGCCATTTTTGCTTCATTCTATTATTGTGGTCAGACTCTTCAGATGAAGAATTAGGCTCATTTTCCAGCGGCTGCTGTATAAATGAGTGCAAGACATAGACAATATTTCTGTGGGGGGATCCTTTGATCCAAGAAAGGAATCTTTCTTGAACAATTATCCTTAGAAAAACCAATCAAACCCCGCGTGTTCTGTTTAGAGTGCTGCTCAGAGAGGACATGATAAAACTTTTTGCTACAGTTTCTGGTTACCAGATGACAAACTTCCACCTATATCGTTGATGATTCCATCTTTAACCTTTTCATCACAAACTTTCTTCTCCTGTTCCGTTATAAAGAAATTACCTTTTTTTTTTTTTTTTTCCGAAAAGGGAAAACCATACTGGATTTTGGAGGCGTGAAATGTCTTGTCAGAGGAGGAAAATATGGAGTGTGGGGAAAAAAAAAAAATCTGGTTTCACTGAATAATTCCTTTGCTTCCTGTACTTCTGTTTTGGTCTCCACCATGCACACTGGATGTATTTTGTCTGGAGCCCTCCAGAAACATTATTCTGCTGGTCCATTAAGGCCCCTTTCTGTGGGTACCTCTCAACAGATGTACTTCCAGATGGAAAGTAAGGATCACGAAGGTTAAATTCAGCTGTTATATGTTTTAATACATTCGCTGGAGGGAAATAAAGATTTGGCAAAGTGCTGAGGGGTGCAGAGGACATTTCCCAGCTGCCTGAAGGGCAGAATATACAACTCTGGATACTTCGTACCAATTGCTGTGCAAATCTGGCATCCCTTACTCAGTTCCCATTGCTGAAGGTTAAATTCTGTTCACATGGACTCTATAGTGTCTTTCCACCACAGCTCTTGCAATTTATTAAAAAACCTAAAATTAATTATTAAGTACATATCTTACGAACATGACTCATAACATTTCTAATTCATTGAGTGCGTTGGGAATCCCATTCGTCCCAGCCCTAAAACACATATTTAACTTTGAGTGTGTGATTCCTGTTGGCCTAAATGATGCTATTTGCATATTTAAGTACTCTGGTGAATCAGGGCTGTTATTATTAGAGTTAATGAATGATATTATCTAAATTGTTAGGCAGAACTAAACGATAAGCAATTCACATTGCAGTTCGGAGAGAAAGCGCTGATTTAAAGTTTAAAGTGATGTCTTTTAAAGCAGAGCGAGTCCCAGAAAGGCAACAACCTTCATTCAAACACCCTTGGTCAACTCGGCTGGAATAATCCTGACCTTCTGATCAGGAGACCTGTACCTGGCACCCGCCTCCTCTCACCAGTGCAGGGAACCTCTCCTGTTAAAATAATTCCAGGATTGCAAAGAGCAGGGAAAAAAGTTCTGCTTTCAGTTTCACCTGAAGAACTGCAGTTTTTTTCTTAAGAATTCTAACAGATTTATTCAGTCAATAGAGTAGCAGGGGAAGAAATTTTTTCAGTTAGGAACCAGGCTGATGAAAAGGTTAATTTATTTTATTTGTATTTTTTTTTATTTTTTACTTCTTTTGTGGGGGGAGGAGGGGAGAACCTGACCAGAACTGCGGGCGGTAGGTGTGCTTTTTTTTCTTCTTTTTTTTAATGAAAACAATTATATATATAGTTTGAGAATGTTACTTTTACTTTGCATTTTATTATTGATTTTCTGGGAGCGATTTGTTTGCTCTTTTCTGTTTTCTTGCGTTTTCTTTTAGGTGTATTTTTAATGGGCTTTTGGAATAAGTTTGTAAACGTTCCTCACCCAAAATGTCCTAAGGACATTCCTGTTGTGTTTTTTTCTCCCTAAGTTCAGTAGTAAAATGGTGCTTTCCATAGGCAAACCGGTTTTTAGTGGGGATAAACATATCCACACAGGCCACGCCTAGGGACCAGGTACCGGTGACCTCTCCCAGACAGAATGGTCTCTCCAAAACTCTTCCTTTACACTTCCAAAATTCAAAAGGGCTATGTTAGGGACCAGTTGATTGAAAATGGTCTCTTCCGATCTTAGGTGGTCTGTCGTAAAGCAGTTAGTCTGGCAAGAGTTGCTGTGTCCTCTTCAAGTAGTGTTCTACAGCCCGAAATCTCGGGCTTAGCTAGAAAGCTCTGAAATAGCAATTGAAGGAAACATGTTTTCTTGAAAACGGCAAGCTCTTGGTAGGTACCGACTAATGTATTGTTGTCTCTTGCTAATGTTTTCCCTCCTCAAAATCCAGCAACGCACTCACGTCCAAGCTTATCTTTAGGCTTTGCTTCACGCTCAGATCTACATACAAGTGCTTGGCTGGATGAGGGTCTCCCCTTCTTTTACACTTTCTTGTTTTTTGTTTTTTTTTTTTTTCCCTTTGCCCTGTTTTTGTCCCTATTGCTTCCAGATGTCTTTGTCCTGGACAAAATGGCTACTTTCTCTTCTGCAGTTTCAGAAAATCTCTCCTGGTCACATTTTGATCATTTTTCCACTCGCTTTTATTATCTACCCTTCCTGTTATGCTTCCTCCCGTCTTGTACCCCTTCTTTGTCAAACATTTTGACCTGATGTAAACATCATGGCAAAACATGGGTTAAGATTGTAGGTGTTTGCTGATAGTTTTTGGAGTTGACTGTAAAGCTTGTACTGTTTAAAATGCTAGGCAGTAAGACCAGTTTAGCTTTATAGCTTTCTTATGATTTTGTTTGGTTGTTGAAGTTATTAAATTTGTTCTTTTTTTAAACAGACTCGGAATTAGTCAGAATATTGCAGAATATTTTTAAAGAAAAACCTGCTAAACTTTTTTTTTTTTTTTCTGCGAAACATGACTTTGTTGGACTGCCGTCACACACAGAGTTTAGTAGGTTAGACATAATTAGGTAGGCATGAGAGGACCGGCTGTGAAACTTGTGGAGCGGAACTTGTATTTTTGCTTTCCATTGCACGCCGCTTGTCAGTCCATTGTCTCTGGCGGGGGTTTGCTGGGAGTGTCAAAATTCCATTTTGTGATAATTCCATTGTTTTCTCACAGTAATGTTTCGAAATATTGCTTCAGTAAATCTTCCCTTCTACTCTCCTGCAAAGACTTGCTTTTACCCTGATGTTGCACACCACCAGCAGTGCCACAGACCAAGCAGTTTCACCGTTCTAGGGAGTCTTCCAAAGGAAGCATGCTATTTCCTTAAATTCCACAGCCTTTTCTGCGGCAGTAGTATGTCAACGAAAAGGAGAAAGAGACATTTGGCAGCAAGACCGTGTAGGGCACCATAAGCAGGCTCCTTCTCTGGCCTGGTCCCTAGCCGTTCAGTCGTTACCTTCTCCATGCCACTCCCTTCGCTGTGCCAGCAGAGCTCTCTGCGTGGTCGCAGGGTGACCCTGCTGAGAACTGACCTACCTTGAAAAACAGTCCCTCAAAACCACAGAGCACCTAAAGCGAGAGAGCAAAAGGGGAAGCTTACACCGCTACTGCCACAGAAGAGCACAGGGACCGACAGTCTGCGACTGCCCCAAAGGCAGAGGTGCCCAAACAAGCACGAAGTAGGGAGGTGGAGCAGAAGCAGCAAACAAGGCATGGCAGCAGAAGCCTCCAGTCGCCTAATTTAGGCTGCTTCTCAGCTGCAGCATGCACTTACCTTCTTTCCACCTCTCTAACCAAATGGGGTCACTCTATTATTCCTTCTTCTCCCTCACTATTTTAAATTTAAAGATAGGGTAAATTGGGGCAGAGCATTGTGGTTGTCATGCCGTGTGTGTCCCGTGTTCCCCCCAGTAAAAGAAGGGCTGCAGGGCGGAACGGCCTGACTCCACAACGTTCTCACAGGTTTTAATGATGCAAACTTGACTCCAGATGTTGAACAGCACCGTAATGGGTAATGGAGGAGAGTTTCTGATTTACGGGGAAAGCCTGCAGATGCCACGGGCACTTCAGCAGTACAGCTCACAGTGCCCGAGTTACAGGCTATACCTACGCTACCAGTCGGTGCAGTATGAGAAGAGTAGGTCTGAAGAACGAAATAGGTCCTGCCAAGGAACCTCCTTGTTTCAGGAGGTTTAATTGTTGACTGCACTAGTCTGGCCTGGTGGCCAGCGAACCACTAACCGCTGCCGTTAGCGGCTCAGACGCAAGGCATGCTGCTGGAGCTCGCCTTCTGGTTCACTTCCATCCTGCCAGAATCCAGTCTGAATATTCAGAGACTGTTTTGTGCTGTGAGCCAAAGCAGAGCGCGTGGGCACGATCAAGAGATTTGCTTTAGAAGCACACCTTTGATCGGGAACGCGGTGCCCGTGCAGGCATGCCAGCCTGCAACCCACTCGAGAGCCCGTCTACCCAGCACCACGCCGTGCCATCCAGAGGTACCGCCCTCGGTGCCCTGCCGCGCACGGTGCGTGGGAGAGCGTCCCCCACCCAGGTGAAGCAGCTCTACCAAGGAAGCTGTGTAGATGCTCCCACAGCATTCGGAGTCCTCACAGCAACAGAAAACCACCTCCCTGATGTACTTTCCCCGCACCTGGAACGCTTGCGTCATTGGCACTGCCCCTGCTTCTCATCTTTGTACAATTTGGATACCAAATTCTTTGATACTGGGACACTTTCTGTCAAAGATCTGCTCATCAGCCGACACTCGTCAAACATTAATGACAGAGTCCCTGCAGGAGAATGATTTCTGAAGCAATCTGTTGTTACATATCTGGTTTCCTTGAATTTTACAGGAGATATTTTACTTTTTTTTTTTCCTTTGGTGGCATAGAATGTACAATATTTAATATACCTGTAGTAAAGTGATGAGTTACGAGTAGATCTTGACAGGGCATTGTTTCTGCGTATCTCTTATAAATGCTGATTGATTGAGATTTAAATCTAAATACATTTTTTACATTTTTTTTTTTATACTGAACTTTTCAGCCTGTATATTAAATATCCAATGCTATTTGGCATTCATTAATGTAAGTGCTGTAATATACTTTGTGTTACCAGTAATTATTACTGTCATTGCGGTGATTCTAAGACATTATTTCAACTCCTTTTGACGTAGTTTAGCTACTTGGAATTTTTTGGCCTTCAAAAAAATTCCACACTAAATGATTGCTAGAATGAAGAGAACAAAGGGCTGTTCTTTCCCACAATCTTTTCAACCTCAGCAGGAGCTTCTTCAGCCAAAGTGAGCATTTTCTTTTTCTTTTCCACTTTCTCCTTGGCAATATGAGAACATTGATTTGTTTTGTCTTTTAATCCTGGAAATTCTGAATTCCATGTCGACCATTTCTAGCAATATTTTAGAAAAGCAGAGATAGTTGTGCCATAAGGAGTTACTGATCATAACAGAATTGAAATATTGTAATTATTTTGTTTTTCTTTATGAATGTTTTTTCCACTATTAAGTTTTTAAGCAAATATTTTCTCAGTGTGATAAAAATTGAAAAGACACTAAAGGATTAAACACTTAACATGGACGAGGAAAGGGATTCAGCTAAATGATTTCCATCCGTATGAATGAAAAATAGCTTATGAATTTTTATGTCAGAACAAAAACTGTGCCTCGGTTACCTATTTCCCATGTCCATTAACTAACCCAGTGATTTCAATGAAACCACACCTGCCCTTGAAACTAGGGGTATACTCAAAGAACTCGCTGAATCACTGCTGGGTAGTAATTAAGTTTGGGTTTGTGAAAGTAAGCTGCTGCTTAATTACAGTGCCTTTAAAGCATTTCTACCTCCTTGCAAAAGATGGAAATTTTATATATTTAATCACCAAGTATCCATTTATCAGATAAACAGGCCTTATCTTATTCTGAGGCGCTGTTTTATATTCTGATGAAAAGTGCTACGCAAGAGCTGTATATTGCTATTTTAAACGCCTTAGCCTATTCACAACACCATTATCAGAGTAACAATGAGAGATTCCAGGAGGAAGTTAGTTTGGGGAATGGACCTTTGGAAAACCAAAGGAGGGCTGACAAACCAGGCAGGAGGTAATGAAAAATGTCTTGGGCTGGATGGTTGTTGCAATGGTAAATGTGACACCATATTTGAAGTGTCATCCCATCGTTTTCCAAGCGGAGTCTGATGAATTCCCTGTGCCTTGTGTTGAAGTTTTACTCCTTTGTGTCAATGTTTTAGTCAGGTTTCTATTTTAATTCGCGTGCCATACATATTCCAGTACAATTTGCATTTGTTACATATGATGTACATACTTTCTTCTCCCTTTTATAAAAATACCTGTTTAATTACACGTAGTTTCTGTCTTTCGTAAATGACAGCTAATGCAAATAATAAACCATAAATTCACTTACACGTCATCTTTTCGTTTGGGGATGGTTTTTAGGTTAACATCCGAAGGAGATCTCGCCATCTGCTGTTTGCCAGTCAGCCCCAGTAACTATGGAACTAGGTGGCAAATTTCAACTGGTTTGGCAGAGGGACAGGAGTCTCAAAAACACTGTTATCACCAGCTCTAGGAAAATAGATGGCTGGATAGAGGACAGAGTCCCACTTAGCGCCTGTGCTAAGGGAAAGGCAGCAACCTCCGCTGAGCTTATAGTGCTGGACACCAGGGAATCTGCATGGGAGAAAGACAGCCTGAACCCTCCCACTGCATGAACAGCCTTATTGGAGCTCGCTCTTAAGACATTCAATTAATCAACCGTAAAACACAAAGCTACGTGAATTGTGGAACTGAGAGAGCGAGCGCAAACAGAGGGGACAGAGCCAAGAGCAGAGGAAAGTAGAGACTGACTCTCTAGTTATGCCCATGCTGAAATGATCATGATTATTAGCTTTGTGTATTGTCTTACTTTTCTCAAAGTTGAGACAATCAATAACAAGGTGTACATCTAGCTCAAAATCCAGGAGGTGGCAGGTATTTGCTAAGGGATCCTATCTAAAGTAAAATGTTTGCTCGCTTTCTAAGAATCCTTGCTAATGTGGGGGGAAAAACAAACCCAAATCAGATGACCAAGCCTTTGGGAAATGGTCTGGGGACAGCAGAATCTGTCCCCTTGACTTGGTTTTGGCAAGGCACAGCAATAAGGGGGAAGGAGCCTTTGGCTTCGAATGCCACAACAGCTGTTTGCGGATGATTGGACTATACCCCACAGCGATATATTCCTCTCATCTGACTTTAGATATCTGAAAATTAGACATCTACGTTGGAGCAGGTTTCCCTGGGCTCCTTTTGCAGCCAAAGGGGAGAAACAGGCAGCCCCACGAACATCCATCTCTCCCCTCCCCGCCCTGCTTAGAGACTGCTGTTTACTCCTCCTCTCCTCTACACCTGGGTTTGTTTCTGTGTTAGCCCGAAGGGAACACGTGCACCCACACAGCGGTGATTCCTTGAAAGGAAAGCGATTTGCTGAAAAACTTTTAGCTCTTGAATTGCCAGACAGCAAAAGTAATTGCCTTGCTCCTGACCTCCTCTGGGTAGAGGTATAATGAGCCTTGGAGCACAAGGCAAAATCCTCAAGGATCTTGATATTTAACAGGGACGGATGCATTAAGTTATATAGAAAAATGAATGTGTTTGGATGTTCCAACTTGGAAAGGAGAATGTGTTTGAAACATACGATTTCTAGAATTCCTTAAGGCTTTAAGATCACTTTTGCTTTACAAAAATGATGGCTCCTGGATGTACATCATTATACCTTAGGAGAGCAGTAAAATTTTGCACTTGTGCAATAAATAAATGTTAAATGTTTTGGAGGTTTGCTGTGTACTGCCTTAGACAGACATGAGACCCAAAGACAGCCTTGTTTCAATGCATCTTCCTTTATTTATAGGTCACAGTTTGAGATCCTTATTTCCCACCCCTCCGGGGGCTCTGTAGATAGCAGGGAAAAACAGTCAGTTATTCTAATGATTTAAATTGACTGTTTTAAATCAAACGGAGGAACAATTATGAAAGCAGACAAACAAGCAGTGCTGTCCTGTCCTGTGAAGTTTCTCTGAAAAGAACTTGGAGCTTAATGGTCCCAGCCGGGAAGACAATGTGCTTATAAATATCACCAGAGGAGAAAGGGAACATGTACCACAGCTGCAAACGATACCAAAGAGTGCAACTGCGAAGGGACAAACATCTTTACTAGCACAGGAAAAACTGATCAGACATAACTACAAAAAACCCCTTTGCAAAATGGTGAGTAGTGGGAAATACAATTTAGTTTTATGTGTGGGATGCCAGTTTGCTAAGGAAGTATCCTGCAGTACAGATCTGGCGTGATCTGTAGATGAGTGACTTGATGATCAAACCGTGCAATGACACAGTGCTACATCTTTGCTCCTCCAACAAAGAAATGTAGTTCTACAAATGCCAAAACCAAAACATAATTGCATCAGAAGTCCCCAGACACCTGCTGGGATGTATCACTTTCTGCAGTAAAAACCTGTCCTATAGTAAAAGCACAAACATTTTGTTGCAAATAGTTTGCTTCAAGAAATTCAGATGTCTTACAGAGATGGAGGCTTTTCTGCCTCTTAGATTGGCAGCGCTTGGGGTATCATATTAATCTGTGCCAAAATGCACCGCTCACAAATTTATCACTTTATCCATCCAGTTTTCTTTAAACTCAGAGACTGAAATAGGTTTTTTCTTAACTAGTTAATATCAAAATCACATTCCTTTGGAGGCATAGGGCAACAAGCCAAAAGGATCAGCTGTGTCCTTTCTCATGTTGCCCCCCAGTTTTCTTAGCTAGAAGTCCTAACCTGTTTAATTCCTCAGAGAAGCCATTCCATACGTGTGATCACCACAACAATTTTCCCTATACCTCACCCATTTCTGGCTATTGTTTCTGAGCTGTGGAGAGGAATCCTCTCCACAGTATTCAGTATTCCTCAACTGAACACAATGGGTTTTGTTCCGTTATCCTTTTTTTCCCCTAATTCTGAAAGATATACTCATAAATCTCCATCTGACAAAAAGAGTCATGCTTGTTGTGAATAACCATGACTATTCAAATATTTGTATTAAATTAATATTTTTACTTATTTGACTAAGAAATAATTGAGTCAAGACAATGATCTCTGCAGTCTGCATTGATGTGTTTAAGGATAAGTAACAAGGATTAAAACACTCCTTTTAAATAACAAGGATGAAAACCCTTTTTTTTTTTTTAAGCTAATAAGCAGCATTTAACTTTTAGAATCAGTTGGTGTTTGGGCAGGAAAGACCTCTCTCCTTCTTCCTTAGCATTAGCTAATCTGTGACTTTTGAAGACATCCTAACCATCAGTCTACCTTAAACATCATGTCAGGATCTAATGATCTAATTTAAAAAAATACTACTGTAAGAGAATTCTCCAAAAAGTTAGGATTTAGCTTTTCTGGTTTCTTTAAGAAGGAAAGCTCACCGTACACAACCTGCTAGCATAGTAAGCCCATAAGCAGTATGGAGGGTGGAGGAGGGGTTAAAAAATGGCTCGAAGAGGGAGGGGGGGGAAAGTCATTACAGAAATACAGATTATTTGCAGAACTCAGTTATTATGTCTGTTATCTATGGCCATAATATATACACACATCAACTTTGATCATATTAGGTTATCCTAATAATATGACAACGCTTACACTGATTTGATAAAATTCCTGGATTATATACGCCTGTAAGATAGAGCTTTCAAAGTACTTGACATTACTGTACTGCCAGGATGACCCTGGATGCCTGCCAGCCTAAGAGAGAGTAAAGCCGTATCTCTTGGTTCTGAAGCTATGAAATATTTATTACAATGCTTGAGATATAACAGCTTCTGTCCAAAAGTGAGAGTGCCATAAACAGGCTGTTTTTCCAATAGCTGGAGAGTTAGGCAGTCAGCAGTCTATAAACCCTCCGTCAATAGATATGTTGTTTATTTTGACAAAGTAACAGATTGTATTTGCACTCGGAAGTCAACTGGCAGATGGTCTTTGCACAACCTAGTGAGGGCAGACTCCGCTCCTGCTGACTGGGGAAAGCTCTCTTTTAATCCAGCATTGCAAATTTTTGTCTTGAAGAATGCTAGTTAGTAACAGTTCTTCCCTGAACAACTAGATCTGAACGGCCGGAACATACGGCTATTGTGACCAAAAATCTTGGACTTTGACTCATCTTCTGTGTTACAGAATTTGTAAAGGTACCCACCCTGCCAATTGCTCACCACGTGGTTTAGGTGACCTACTGCTTTATCACTTTTCCATTGCAGCCTTAGTGTTCAACACTGAACTCAGAGCTGGAGAGAAAACCCCTTGTATCGCAGTGGCTGCAAAGGAGCAGGCAGTTCCAACAGTCCAGTTACTGCAGAACAACTCATGTAACTCTCCGTTCAAATGCTGCCTTGCTCTGACCTGTTTTACTCAGAAAAGTTACTTTGTGTCACAAAGCAACTCACAATCTTCCAGAAATACTGGATGCAACATAAAACATAGGTGTAATGCTGTTAACGTTTGGGTTAAGGATGAGCTGTATCCACTGGAGAACGAAGGAAAGAGGTGAAATTTACCTTATAGTGGGACAATTAAAAACTACAAAGGCAGGAAAATTGGTATTCAAATTCAGACATCTATGACTGACAAAAAAAAAAAAAAAAATTAAAACCAGTGGTACACTATGAAGGTCTTTGACCTCCTCCTCTCTCACGCTTTTCCAGCCCTCCTGCTTCCTTCAGCCTCCTACTGCAGGGAGGCCGCGTTACAGTTTGCGAGTCGATGGCCGTTCCTTAGCCATTGCAAGGGTAGCCGAGCATCTGGGTTTTCCCCATGCAGGTGCTGCTTCCCCAAACACAGAAACTCTTCCCGGGCTGCAATCCTCACAGAAATAATGTAGGCAATAGTAGAAACCAGCTGCAAAATAGGAGATCCCTTCTCTCATACCTGCTCTACTGCCAGTAGCACAGTGACTTGCTCGGGGACGTGACTACTCCTGGGATGTACTGTTCTTACTGACGATGTGAAAACTGGTAGCAAGCTGGGGTGGGTGATAAAGAAGAAATTGAGGGAATTAGATTCTTATTTCAGGGAACACAAAAGCTGTATTAGGAGGCCGCAGCCCCGCACTCCCTGCATGTGGTAAGCCTCTTCTAAGACTGTGACACTTGATGCCCACATTACACTGTGAAAGGCAAATGTGAAGAGGATCCGCACCCTTACATCAGTTTATTTCATCTGATCCACCTGAATGGCACGTATCTACGTGGTGGATGTGACAAGAACAAAATTAAAGCTGAAAATACGCCTGAATGTAAGGAGAATGTTGTTTGTAAACAGAAAAATGTTTTTGTAAACAGAATGAGTTGTCCTAATGTTGAAAGTTTGTCTCACACAGAAGACAAAATTATATTTTCTTTAAAGACCTCCTACACATTTGTGTTGTTATCACACAGTAACTATTTGATGTTAATCTTTAACAAACTGGGAATGTTTTCAAAAAATTGTGATGCTTATTTTGTCGCATCTCAAACTATTTTTAATTACAAAGCTACGTACCACATGCACGATTGCTGGGATTATTGGATGCAATTATTTGTATATTGAAATAGAACAATGTAAATCCTCTTCCTCCTTTTTCACAGGGGTTTTAAATTGTCTTTCATTTTTATGCTTAGTACTTGAAAGATCATCTTCGTATTCCCCCAACCCTCCCAATATGGCTCAATACGCTTCAAATCCTACAGATAACTTTTCCTTTGCAAAGTTCAAAGTCTCAACAGGGAAGATCCAAGTAAGACTTCCCTTTACATGTAAAATAATTCAAACTCATACATACGAGTTTTTCTCATATGGTTTCAAAGCATTTTGACCTTGTTTTCAAAATGAAGCGGGGAGAGAATAGACGCCCAAAGCATTAATCCACAGAAATGTGTTAGATCTGTTACTCATTGAATGACTTGCTTAAAAAGAGGAAAGGTATCTTTATTTCCGTTTTAACAACAGTCAGAATACAGCCGTTGTTAGCGAAATGCTTTACCCAGGGTCACAGAGAGAAAACCTTCGGTTCTCAACTCATGCCCTCTTTCTTTGGGAGATGGTGTGGTCCACAATTAATATAACCTGAAGGAATACTTCATCGCTTTTTTTCCGTGCCAAATGTAATTCTATACAGACACAAAAGTTTATTTTGGCAGAGCCAAAAACAAACTCTGGGAAGCCAGTGAATCTTTATGATTTATTTTACCGCGACAAAGGGAAAGCTGAAAGCATGGATGCCTCTTTATCACCCTGTTCTGTTGTTCCCAGCCACCCTCCTAAAGTAACGTTGCACGCGAGCTGGAGCGGTCTGGGTTAATACTGTATCTCACAGAGCATTACAATAGCCCCCAAATACCTTTCAAGTGAAATCAGTGCAACGATGCAAGATGTTTGTACAGGAATAGTGATATATACCCAATTTCATGTAAAAATATCCCCGAGATCAGTTTAAGAGGTGTAGCCCTGCACTCTTCTGTTTGCATCAGTCGGTGATCACGTATTTGGTGCTGCCAACAGACATGCTGTGAGACTTGTAATACAATCACTTATTGCGTATCTTAGAGCTCAAGCTCTTGAATCTGTGCAACTGTGGGGAAAAAAAAAAGCCCTCAGCTTTCATTTAGAAAGCAAGTTAAGTTTGCAGCCCTCGTGGCTGAGTTGAAAAACCTTGTGAACGCCTTAAACGCTCCAACGCAACAAGACACAAAGAGCTGCCAGTACTCTTTGTTACGGCCGTTTTAAGCCAGTTTGGGGATGCTGGAGGATTTGGACTAGATGCACCGTACCAGGACGCGCAGGGCACCTTGCCTAAGGGATATAGGGATGGGCGGCTCCCTTCCTAACAAAAACCGGGCAGGGTGGGCGGAGGACACCTCAAAACCTCTCCTCGAGTGTTCGCCCAAGCTGGGATTGCCTTGAAACCTCTACGGCTCCAAACTCCTTCATCCTGTGACCAGGGAATGGATGGGAAGCCGGGCTTTCTTCCTTTATGCTCCCGACTAATGCAAGCCCAGCAGCTCGTGGGGACTGAGGTCAGGGGAGCCCTTTCTCTCCTGAGCCTGCGTGGGGCTGGGGGGGGGGGGGGGGGGGGAGCGATGGAAGAGGCGGGGAGGGGGTGCCTGTGGGAAGGCGGCGGCAGCAGCAGCCCTGGGGCCCGGGCAAGGAGGAGAGCAGCGCGATGCCTGGGAGGGCGGCAGCGATAGGGGGGTTGTTGCAGGTCCGGGCTGCAGTGACTCCTCCTAGAGGCGGTATGCGGAGCGGGAGGAAACCCCTTCCACCCCCCTCAAGAGGAGCCGCCGCCATCGCCATTGAAACATACAATACGGGAAGAGAGCCGGCGGCTGAGGCGGAGCAAGGGTGCGGGCGGGGGGTGGGGGAGCCAGAAAAGGAAGGGGGGGCAAGGAGAGGAGAAAAAGAGGGGGAGAAAAAGAAAAAAAAAAAAAAAAGAGGAAGGGAAGAGAAGAAGGAGGCGGCGGCGGGCACCGGCAGGTGAGAGGAGCGGCGGCGCGGGGGCTCCGGGGCCGCGGCGAGGCCCGCTCCTCTCCTTCCCTCTCCCCGCTCCCGGCCGCCCGACCCACCTCCTCCTCCTCCCGCCGCCGCCGCCGCTGCCTTTCTTCGCAGCCGCCCGGGAGGGACCGGCCATGGCCGGGGCGGGGGTAGCGGCCGGCCGCCGTGAGGGGAAGGGGGCGGGGGGGGCGGGTGCGGCTGTGGGGAGGAACGGCCGCGGGCGACGGTTGGGACGCGAGGCGGCGGCGCGCGCGGGGCTGGCCCCGGGGGGCGGCGGGGGGGGGAGGGGGGCCGCGGGCCCCGCGCGCCTGCGGCTCTCGTTCGCTGCCTCCCTCCCCCCTTCGCCCCGCAGGCGGGCGAAGCCGCAGCACTTCCCCTTCCGGGGACGCGCCTGGCGGCGGCCGCCACCACCGCCGCCCCTCACAGGCAGCGGGCGAAGGCTCCGTGACGGCGGGAGCGAGCCCACCGAGGGGAGGGTGGGGGGGAGCGTTTGCGCGGGAAAGCCAACGGCCACTCCCCCCCGCTGCCGCGCTTCAGGGCGCCTGCGCGTCCGGCCGGGGAGCCGCCCCGCCCCTTTCCCGTAGCTCACCGACTCCCGGCCAATCCGCGCGCTCCCTCTCGAGCCCGGGCTCCGCTGTGGCCGTCCTGCGCGCAGGTGGGGCCGGCGCCGTGGCCAATCAGCGGGCGGGGGCGGGGCGGGGCCCGCCGACCTCGGGCCGCGCTCCCGGCGCTGCGGGCGGCCAATGGGAGCGCGCGCCGGTGCTCTGAAGGGGAGTGGGCGGGGCGGGTGTGTCCAGGCAACGGCGTGGCGTGCGCGGGGCGGGGCTGCCAACGGCCGCTAATGGCCGCGCTCCTCGGCGGGCGCCCCTGAGGGGGCTCCAGGGGCCTGGCGGTGGCTGGGTTGGCCCCCCGGGCTCGGCAGCTCTCAGCAAGGTCGAAGGAAGACTCGGTCTGAGTCAGTACCGAGGCGCATCTCCTCAGCCTGCGAGCCGTGCTGTGCCACGGGGGTCGGCCTCCACAGTTTGTGAGGGGAAGCTGCCTCTGCAAGGACCCCCTGGGTTTTTCTGGCTTCAGTGTGCCTGTGAAACTTCTTTCAGTAGGAACGCATTCTGTGTCTGTCAGTTTGGAGTAGGCTGAGTCCAGGAGATTTATTTCTTGCCCACTGAATAAGCACTATGTTTGCACATTGGTTGTGCCTTACTGATTTATTCAGGTAACAAGTTTCTGCTTTAGGCCTTCTGAGTTATTTTCACAAAGTGGCGTTTGTATATGAGTGCACAGTCTAAGTTGACCCCTAGGTATAATGTCTTTGGATTGCTTGTTAAGTCCTAATTGTTCAAATAGATCTTTAAGCTGGAGGTGAGGAAAGTGCAGGTGTGTTGATAATCCTGCATGTCCTTGATTTCAGTCTTTGCCTGCTGACTGCAAGTTTTCTCAGTATTTGGAAGCTGAGACTCCTAGATGCCAAGCGCACGTGAACCAACTGGAAATGGTGTCCAAGGTGTCATCGGTGAATACATTCAGTAGAAACGGTTTCAGTACAAAGTCTTGCAAAGGCTCGGGCGTTAGTCCTGTGAGCCAGGACGCAGAGGTCGGCATCCAGCCGTGCCGGAGCGTTTTAGCCGCGTGAGCTTCTGGCCTGGCTCCCAGTGCGATGCCCACTTCTGAACCTCTGGGTGTCTGAAGGAGGGCACTTGGCACGCTGCGCTAAATTTTAGTCTGCCAAATGACGTTGTAGCCACCTGTAAAGTCCAGAAGGATAAGCTGCAATGCCAGCTGTTTTAATCTGACTGGGAATCTATCTGATCATTGCTTGAGTATTTAGTGATAACTAGTTGCTAGTGTGTGTTTCGTATTTGGTGTAGCTATTATCTTAGGTTGCTTCTGTCTTGTGTGTGATCTGGAATGGCCAGAATTGACTTTTCTCCATTGGTCTTGCAGCAGTTTTGGTGCTACGTTGTGCAAACTAAGCTTTCTTTTCTTTTATTGTTTTCTGTTATTTTTCTTAGAGAAAAAATTTAGTTTTTATATATCTTAGGCATTTTGTACCACACTGAACTTTCTGATGTGCATCCATGCTTTCTTGCCGGATCTTGACATGTTAATCTCTGAAACTGCTTCCTGGGATCTGTTCAAGTTCAGGCTCACTTGGAGGTCGCAGTCTGTTTCTGTGTCTGCAGGTTATTCTTACTTTTCTAAAAATGATAGGTGTCCTTACCGCCTAAAGATGATTATGAGATTTTGTTGTTCTGAGCATCCGTGTAGGAAGGACTAGAAAGTGGTTTTAAGGTTGCTTTGGTAATCCTTGATCTGTCAGGATGTGGTGTGGGATGCGAATTGCACAGCGGTGAGAGGAATGTGCTGGGGCAGTCTCTTGCTCCAGTGTCCGTGTGGAGCAGCCATCACCCTCTGCTGATAACCGTGGTGGAAGAAGACAGGGTGGAAGCGTCCGTAGCAGAGGGACCCTCCCAGTGGCTAGCAGACCCACCTGAGAGAAGTGGGGAGGTAGAGCTTTTTTTCCAGTGGACAGAAGGAAAGTGCTGCTTGTTGTTTTGGGCTCTGACGAAGATTTAATTCACAGAGGAAGGCCCAGCTTACAAAAGTCTACCCTATTTTCATCATGTTGTAGAGAGCTCCGGGAGATCTGGTAGCTACTAAATCCCCCATAGCAACACAGGGACGTTGGAGTCGTGGCAGAGTAGGAGGGTGCCGTGACCAATTAAGGGATTGGAAACATTAATTGCCTGAAATTGCCCAAGCCTCATGATGTCATGGTAGCCAGATATAGACGCAGTTATAAGTCAGCTAGGATGGACTTCACATAAATGGCATGACTGTATTTTTTTAATGGAGACTGTAGTTTATAAGGGCAAATGTAGAGACGATGAATCAGCTGGCAGAGAGGGAACTCGTGTGGGTAGACTCAAGTGCTTTGCAACTGCTAAGCTGTATCATCCGAAGAGAACAATTAGGATGGCAGTGCTCAACTTGTAGCTCTCCAGCTGTTTGCAGTTTTGGAGCAGTTCAGGTGAGTGCATCGTGTAACTGTGTCAGGGCTGAGCTGGTGTGCATCCTCCAAGGTAAACCAAACCCCTGCCTGTGGGAGGAATGAGCCAGCAGGGCACGAACTCCTGGGGCCTCACTGCAGACCAGGCGTAGCTCTTCTGTGCGAGAGAGCTTCGAGATCCCAAGGACCGACAGTCACCTGAGCCTGTGAACCATTCCCTTAGCATCCACCCTCCAAAGTGTCTAGCGTAGATACTTCCAACCCCAGCGTACCACATTTCTTTGTTCAGGTCCACAGGAATTGTTTTCTAGTAGATGTGACTAAGCCATGTCTTGCTTCTCCTACCAACAATCACCTCCCGTAGGAGACAAGACACGACAAGAACATGCTGTTGTATATGCCACTCCCCAGTATGCACTGGTCTGTAAGGTGCAAAGAAGAGAGAGAGGGACAGTGTTAGCAGACTTTTGAAACCTCATTTGTATTTAGGCTCCCACAAAATTCCGCAAGCATACCTGATCTGTTACCTGCAGTGTATTTGGAAAAATGTTTTGGGATTCCAAAGGTTGCCTTGGCAGCAGGGGGAAAAATGGCTGAGACCTGCTGTGAGAGAGAAGGGAAATATAAAGGGGTAGAGACAGAGGTGGAAAGTTCAGTGAGGCAACAGAAGAATGAGCCAGAAGTGATTAATTAAACAGAAATGTATATAATGCAACTGCATGCCCCCGAGCAGTGTGCTTAGTTCTACAAATATGTTTTGATTTTCCATCACAGAGATCAAGTGCAACCGCGGTATTTTCTGTGCAACCTCATGATGTTTGCTTTTTTTTCATTGATTTACACGCAGTTGGGATTTAGTACTACAGGAGCAAATATATGAGAGGTTAGCTTAATATGATTTTGATACGTGATTGTTTGTAGTGTGCTCTTTCAGCATGGCTCTCTGTAGGGATTTCAGCGCAGGACTGAACTCTCAGGTGATGAAACTGTCCTGCCAGTATTGTAGCCTAGTGCATACATTTATTAAGTTCCACCTTAAAATGAGTTATTGTTGCACATATTACTCATAAGAGAAGGCTGTTCCAGAAGTTCTCTCCTCTGATGGCTAGAAACCCAATTCCCAGCCTACAGTTCTTCATTAATTTGAATGCCAGTTATCACGAACCGAAAAGGACACTTTATAAAGGTTAATCAGTAGCATAATATGAAATTGAAAGTTTATAAAGGGTTTGTCACAAATTGCAAATTTCATTGAGCAAGAGGGCCGGAGGAAGGGACCTTGAGAGATCGTCTTGTCCAGCATCCTGTCCCAAGGCAGATCCAGCGCTGCTTGTGCCGTTTCTCACATATATTCTCTAACGGTTTTAAAGTTCTACTGGCAGGAGGATTCTGCCATCTCTCCATCTGACTGAGTCCAATGCTCCGCTCTCCTCCCTGCTACACAGCTTTTGTAAGAGTCCCACTCTTCTCCTGTCACTTTTCTAGGGAACTTCCCTCCACCTTCTAAGCAGCCTTTTACATCTCTGAAGACCATTATCATGTTTCGCCGCTTCTTTTTGCCTTCCTTTTTAGTTTGTGTCAGCCGTCCGATCATTCTTATCACTCTCCTCTAGATTCTCGTTGCTTTGCGTGCCTGAAGTGCGGTATCTGCCGTTGGATGTAGCTCCTCAGCTCAGCACTGGCTGTCCTCTGGCTTACATACCTTGATGCAAGGTTTGCATTTTCACAACAGCTCTTCCCTCGCCCTGTAACCTGCTGGTCCTTATCAGCGGAGTTGCTTCCTAGCAATTGTTCCCTGTTCTACACAACTGGTTACTCCTGCATCAATGCAATTAATGGATTGCTTGGGAATTTTTTCCAGTTGTATCTGTTTGAAGTGGCCATTGCCTTTAATCCGCACTTGCAAGCGGCAGTTTATGAGCTCTTTTACCACCACTCGTGATTCCAGGTTGGCAGTTTGCAGGGAACTCGGAATGGGATGATGAGCAGCATCAGTTTTGAGGTGTCCATGTCTGATAGGTTTACTGGTTTAATCTTTCCCAACTTTTGTTATCATGCCCACGTAATGTATCGCATGCAGAACGAAAAAATTATCTGGCTGATAGACAAGGACACGCCAGGGTTCTATAGATAGCTGCAGACCCTGTGGTGATTTTATTTCCTTGATATCATAACGAAACTAGCGTTCCAGTTAGGTTATCATAGAAACCCACCCTTGAATTTGGCTGTCGTGGATGAGCTGGTGTCTGTGAACGTCTAGCTTCATATGGGACAGGTGACCCTCGTTGTGTACGCACTTGATTTGTAATAAGCAGGATAAGAACAAACCACAGATTTCTGTGCCCTCCTCGGATGAATCTTGATTGTTCCCAAGGGCTTGCACTGGTGTCAAATGACTTTTTTTTTTTTTTTTTTGGAAGGCTATTTAAAATCCAGATTGTGATAAAATTTAACAGTATCACCTAAAGTCATCGTAATATTTTTCAAATTATCTCCCTCCTTTTGTTTCCCTGTTTCATTGAGATGAATGAATACTGGGAATTAAGTAGCTGTGCCTTCATTGACAGAAATACCATTTGTGGCAGACATGCTCTTCATTTATTTCAGAGGAGTGAATCTTGATCTATTGTGTAGTAACCAGGATCATAATTAGGCCACCAGGGCAGCTATCAAAATGGAGTTAAAAACAATTTTTGGGCACAGAGTTAAAACTTCCCCATTATGTGACTGAGAGTGAAAACTAGGGGTGTAACTATGACCGCATGCGCGCTTTAGAGTGGCTGACTCCAGGGTTTGTCGTCCATTTACCTGCTATCTCCCTGTTGCCAGAAAAACAAGGAGAAAATGAGATTTGTTTTCTTTGCTCCTATGTACAGACTAGATTGGCTCTTAATGCAGGGAAAACCCACATCTTCAGAGAGCTTGATGGAGAGAAAAACCTAGTAGCCAGTCCTTTTAAGATGAGAGATTAAAGACCTCCCCTTAGCTCTGTGGAGGAAGGCTTCTGGGGCTCCCAGGAGCTGCTGTGAAGGTGATCCAGAGAGAATTATGAAAGCGGTGAAGCCTGTGAGCTGGCCCCCGGGGCTCAGTTCCTGAGGCCAGAGCAGTGTGAGGAGAGGCGCTTGAAGCATAGCTGCTTGCCTGCTTCTCCTCTTCAGCCATGCATGTGAAATTCCCCGTATAAAAGACCTGTGAAGAAGCAGTGTGTTCGTAGGTAGGTTTTATCTTCTCCTGTGCAAGCAGCGCAACTTCCTCTACTTACAGGTAGCACCAGTATCTGCTTTTCAGCATGTTTAATGCTGTCCATTATGCCAGTACTTCTCAGCTGTTTGTAACTTGCTAAACTTAACAATCAGCATGGAAATCTGCCATGCTGTGGATGTCTACTTGGTGTGATTTGGTTTTGTTTGTTTTTTTTTTTAAATCATTTAATGTGCATTTCATTTTTTTTTGTTGTTATATTCTCCAAACCACTTTTTCTGTAATGTTGCTATACCGCAGTAGTCAAAAGAAAAGCCATAGCAAATGTTCCAGTTATCCAAATTTTAATTAATAATGCCTTGGCTTTAACAGGTATTGAGAATGGGTTTGGATTTTTTTCTTCTGGAAGAATGAGATAATGTATAAAGATGTTTCTCACATGCTGAACACCAATCCCGTTTCTTTTTTGTTGCAGCTTTTGGACTGGAGCAAGGGGATAAGAATCACCAGCAAATTGAAAAGCACAAAGCTGCAAGATGTCGGGCCGAAGTGGGAAGAAAAAAATGTCCAAACTCTCACGCTCAAGCAGGGCGGGTGTTATTTTCCCTGTGGGGAGGATGATGCGCTACTTAAAGAAAGGAACATACAAGTACCGGATAGGTGTTGGAGCACCAGTTTACATGGCAGCCGTCATAGAGTACCTAGCAGGTAAACCAAGAACCTGATCCTGGAAGTGCTGATCACACACAGAAGCCAGGGATATCCATGGGATGGGATACGAACGTGTTCAGCACTTCTGAAAATGAGGCTGTGCAGGTGCAGGATTTGTTAAAATTTGCTTAAGACACTAAGGAGATTAATTTGCTTTTTGAAGAGGCTGAGGATGGAATTTTTCTCCTTTAGGGGCACCATGCTTGGTCTCTAGGTGGAAGGATTATTTTTTATTGCTTTGCAGAGTGAGGAGTCACATCTAGGTAGTTTCTGTTGAAGAGAAAACTGATATGAATTAGGCTTTTGATATACCTGGATGTGAATAACAGGAGGGAAAAAAGCAAACCCACCTTGTACATCTGCTGTGCTTTTTAAGTGAACAAACTCTGTTTTGCTGGCTGCATTTCTCCTTGCAGAACAGTGTCAAAGTATTATGAAATATGGGGGTGGTTCATTTGTATTTTAAAAACCCTTTTGGCTTGCCTAAGTGTTTGAAGAAACTGTGTCAGGGTTTAAATCTGCCCACATACCTCGAGTTTTATTTTCTCTTCCTTTTTAAAACTGACCTCAGAGGAAGGGGCAAGTGTCACATGGTGATACAATACACTGCAATATACTGTGATGTATTGCACTATTTCAGACTGTCCTACGATCATATCTGCTCGGTTTCTTATTTAATTATGAAAAATAGCACCTTAGCAAATTGTTACAGAGCCCGGTGGAGAGAGGATTCTGGTTCAGATTACTTAGATGTTACAGATCAAGACTGAGGTGCATTAGAGAATCTGTGAGGAGTCACAAGCCCGGATGGAATTAGTTGAGTAGGTTGTGTTTCAGGAGCATAGTTTATTGCCAAAGTGGCATGGAAGAAGTTTGCACGGAGCCTGGTTGTCCCTGTAACAGCACGTCAGTCTTTATGCAAACATTGCTGTCTTTTTTACACATGAAAGCTTATTCTCACTACTAGAAAATAAAAGCACTGTTTCCTTTCAAAGGTGTGGAGAAAATCTGAAGTAGTGATAATTTCACTATTAATAAATTAAATTTCTGATGCTGCCTAATAGTACGTTACAGAAACTTCCACATTTGTGCTGATCAGTTGCAGGATGAGAATCGATTTTCCCTCCCCCCCCCACCCCGAGGCTACTTCTGGAGTTGGAGTGAAAAAGTATTGCTTATGTGGAAGAAATATAAAAATGTTTAAGCTTGCTTTTATGTTCACCCCCAGCTCCTTCAAGAGATAAGTCCAGAAAAGGAGCTGGTTTTAAAATAAAGCAAAACACCACTGAAAAGCAGAATCAAAATCCAAGATGGTGAGCATCTCTCCTGTTTGTTTGATTTTATTTTATTTTTTTACTGTGTAAGAACAAACATGTTTGTATTAAGATCAGTGCATCATAGAGAAAGATCAGTTCTCTAAGTGATTTTGGAGAAGATCTTTCACTTCATTAACAACATACGTATACTCATATTTGCACAATCCGGTTTCATACATTAAAAAGGAAGTCTTGTAACTGCAGAAATCTCTCTCTCAGTGGAGCTGGTGCAGTTGTGCTGTACCGGGGAAGTCTGTGACTTGGAGAGTGTGTTTGGTTGTCTCCAACATGGAGTGCTATTCGGCAGGGATGCTTCAGAGGCTGCAGAGAGATAGGGGGAAAGGTGGAGATGAAGGATTCATAGCTCTTGTAGCTCCCCTACTCTACCACAGTGATTTTCAACCTTGTTTTTGTTGGTAGGCCTCTGTATGTTTTCTAGTGGAGGTTCAGGTCTCTCCAGGAATGTCATAAATATGAATGTCTCTATAGCAAGGTGTGTTTGCTTTACTTCATTATTGATTGTGAATCGCTTAGAAGTCATCTACAAACTTCTGGATTTCTGGGTGTTGCAAGATGAAAACCACATTACACGGGTTTTGGAAACTGCACTAACTTTTATAACTGAATAATGTGCTGCATAATGACTCTGCTGACCTTCAGTCTGGGGAAGAATACTTTTTTCCTTTTCCTGCTCCGCAGGGATCCATAGCGTTCAAAGGAGTTTCTAGGATAAACACTTGGAGATGCTTGTTCTGAACTGTGGCAATTATTACAAGGTGGAGTAATAAATTGTTAACAGCACATCTGGTATATGCAGCACTTCAGTAGTGCAGACGGAGTTATAGTCTTTTTCTAACATACAGCGCAGCACTGTTTGCCTATTATCTGATCTAGAACAGTGTATAGCTTGGCTCTGCTTCTGGCTAGTAAGTGCAGTTTAATTGAAATCATTAATACGGTAAGGGCAGATTATGTGTGGGCCTACACTTTGTTTTAGAAAAAAAGGATGTGTAGTCAACCAGGCAAGAGAATTGCTAGATATGTAGGCTAGGGGCCCACATAAATTGTAACAGAATGTTATTTTATGCTGCTTGGTTCAGCAGGGAGAGAACCCCCTCTCGCCCCAACCCAGTATATATTGTAATAGAATGGAGTAGTGTTTCTAAGAAAACACGTATTGCTTGTGGATAGTGGTCTTTCCAAACCAAAGTTTCTGTGCTTTATCCAGAGTTTTGTTTGAAAAGATTACAAAGGTGGATAGTTCAATTAAAAAAACAGTGTTGCAACATCTAACCCTGCTGATCGGTTATTCCTAATATGTATGTGTGAATATAGTCTTTGGTTTTGGGAAGCCTTTAGAAACAAAATGTGTTTTCCCAAGACAGTTGTCAAAGGGGGTATTATATATCAAACTGGTAACATTTCTTGACATTATCTGATACTTCATAATACAAATTCCGGTTTTCTCTTGTGGACTTGCAACTATGAAATGGTGGCTACTCAGGCTGAAAGTCTGCATACAGGGGACCTGCTTCAGGCTAAAGCTGGCAGGGTGGAAATTAAGGGAGTCTGGTTCATCAACTGTTTCACAGAAGCAGGCTGAACTGTGGTTTTTTGTTATGTTAAAACATTCATGAGAACTTCTACTCTAAATGTCTGGGTGCTTCTCTGTGTTTGAGCAGAGACTTGATGCTTTACGAAAGGGGAAGGGTGGTCTCTGCCATCTCAGAGAAATCTGCTGTCTTTGGCCAAGCTGTAACTTTGAAAAAACACAGGTTGCTCATGCTCAGCAGAGACTTCTTTGATTTTTAACAGCTAAAATCTCTGAAGACTTGGTCCTCACTGAGCATGCTCCAGCCTCTCTAAGCTCCCAGTGCTGCCCAGACTGCCTATGCATCTTCGCCCCAGAGCAATGGAGCATGCCTCAACCTCTCAGCTCCGACGTGTGACAGGACTGCGCATGGGCCACTCCATGCAGTGGCTGAGCACGCTTCAGCCCGTGGCTACAGGTGCTCAGAAGGACTTTCCCTCTCGCTGCTGTCCCCGGCTGCTCCTGGTCACAGCACTGAGAGCAGGGAATGGGCTTTCTGTGGTCTCAGCGATACGGGGCAGCGCAGGGGAGGAAGTGCTCTGATGCGAAGGCAAAAAATGCACAGAGGCGGGTGGCAAGAGGTTTGGGACTGAAGGCAGGGAGTACATGAATAGGAGTTGAAGCAGAAGCTAATTCTACTTACTGTCAGTGAGGTGGGAAGGGCAGGCTGGAATTAACAGGATAAGCAGACTGGGAGACTGGGAACAGGTTCCACATTGGTCAGAGAAGGAGACTGGGAACAGATCATAACATTTTGGGGAGACGATGGTTATGGCAGAAGAATATTGATGTCAGAGATGGGGATGGATCTGGCTAGTGGGGAGAGCTGAAATGATGACCAGTGGGCAAATAAATGTGTCCAAAAATCCTGCCAGGAAGTTGGAGAGTAAGTTTGAAAAACAGGGCATAGGCCAAGGATTGGATGGAGGGAGTGCTGATAATGAAGAACCTAGAAAGGAAGATTGACCCTGAGTATTACTATAACTGAGAAGAGTAGACAGGAGAAATGGAGACTGTCCAGGAAAGGCAACTGAGATAGAAGTCTCCGGTGGGGATTGCCAAGGAAAGGAGAATGGGCTGTGGAGCTGGGAAAGCAAGTCATGGCTGGGATAGGGGCAAGGTGGATGAGGGTGGAAGGGTCAAAGAGAACCAGAGCTGTCTGATTGCATTCATCCAGGGCCTCACATGGACTGGCGACTCACCTGTGAGTGATCAGCC
Organism: Nipponia nippon; assembly: GCF_047370975.1. Taxonomy (NCBI): domain Eukaryota; kingdom Metazoa; phylum Chordata; class Aves; order Pelecaniformes; family Threskiornithidae; genus Nipponia; species Nipponia nippon. The sequence goes on along the minus strand of NW_028262347.1, from coordinate 89,991,226 downwards.
GTGCACGTGGTCTGTTGATGGCCTATGTTTGTGTTGCCCTGGAGCACCGAGCCTCTTGACTAGCATTTTCCGGATGGTGCATATACATCTTGAGCATCCTTATTCCCAGTTGCCATGTGGTTCAGACTGCCTTTTGACTTTGGTATGTGTTCTGTGTCATGAGCTACTAGATCCCCATTTTTCCCTTTGTATGCAAGATTGAGTGTGGCTGCCCTGCGCAGCCATTATCAATGCCAAATCTGCGCTTTGGCTTATCAACCCCATTGTTAAAATGCCAGCAATCACTGCAGTGTATCTCAAGAAGAGGTACTTTTACCTTGACTGATTAGCTAATGTGAAGAAGATCTCATCAGTGTCCTAAGGCTTTTTTTTATAATCTCTCTATGCTGTTTTATATCTTAGGCTTGAAAATCATATTGCAAAACTGCAGCTTAATTCCTATCCAGAAGGTTGTGTTTACTGGAACAGTGTTGGGCCCCACTGGCTTCAGAGTTAAAACTCCATGAAAAATTGGCCTCGGTCCCATTGGATTTATGGACTTTGCAACAGGTGCATGCCAGACTATGCTCTGAGTGTGCACGGGGCTGACTACAGTCATCATCATCTAAATCAAACATCAACTGCGTGTGTCCTGTAATGCACCTTCCCAAAATGTAGGCAAAGAATACAGATGCCTCTTGCTTAGAAAGCTGAAGACGTGAATGGTGTGCTGGTCAGAGGAATGTGCAGAAGATGTCAGTGGAAAGCCATCTTCTCTAAATTAGGGCAGAACACAACACCAGCAACTACCTCCTTCTTGAAAGGACATCAGCTGGCATACTCCTCTGTCTGTTTCACTCATCTGCCGTCAAGAGACAAATCGAGCAGATACTTTTCCACTTGCAAATGGAGGACCAAGGACTCCATCACCTGCTACGTCTTTTCCGAGCAAAGGTATTATTGGGTAGATTTGTACATGCTAGTGTAACAGCAACTGTCAAAACTTATCCTGAAGGGGAAGTGGAAAACAAGATAACCTGTCTGAAATCTTTCCGATTCTGCTATCAGTAGTTCTTATATGTCTTCCTTATCAGTCCAGCTGAGCATGTCACAAAAGCAGGCTGAGCTCAGCTGAACAAATAGCTTTGGCCTGGCTATGATGCTTTTAGTTCCCAGACGCTCCACATCTGTTGATCCATCAGCTAAAGAAACCTCTTTTTCCTGTACATCACAGGATGAGAAGATGTAATCCCATTCAGGTTATAGCTTGGCTGCTGCTTGTGTCGGTTGGAAGACAGTTATGTTCTTCCCTCGACCCGAGTGCTTATCAAACAGGAGAAAAGGTTCTATTAATAAGACTGGGTGTCGTGTAGACTCAGTGGACAGCTCTGAGCATTACTCTGTTGACATTCATTTGATGTCTATCTGAGGCTAAGGTGAACTGTGTAGTACGTAAATGAGCTTTTAGCCATCCGCACTGAACACGTCTGAATCTGAAGTGATGTTTCCAGTGTGGAGGCATCTTGTGTGGATTTTGAATCTTGAGGGAAGCAAGATTATTTCAGATTTCACTTTAATTCTTAATGTCTGCTGCTGAGAGGACGTAAAGTAAAACCAACTTATGTCTGAGGACATCAAGATGCCCGATTATCAAGAGAGCTTGTTATAGTATAGGACTTCTTTATAGGACCTATATTCTCAGACTAGTTTCCTTAGAATTTAGGTAACCTCAGCTGTCAAGATGTTCCTGCTTGAAATGTAAAGCAGTTTCTTTAGGGATCTTTTCCTGCCAGAAGAGGATGTGATAACCGAAGCCTCTAGATTTGATGTTGCATTTTGCAAGTGCCATTTTCTATTCTTAAGACTGAGTCCTTGCCTCCAGCATTAGAAAAATATGCATATAGACAATCATTACAAGGAGGTAAGGAAATTATTTACCTATGCAAATAATTGGCATCCTTTGATAAGTTACATGCGTATTCCACATACATCATCTCTGCCTTGGGTTCCCTTCTTTCCGGTGTCCTGTGGTAGAGGGCTGGCATTTGAGTGTTCTGCGTTTTTTGCTCTTAACATTAGGCAGAGGACATTTGAGTGCACCATCAGGATGCTGCTGGCCAAAGGACCCAGAACCTGGGGGAGTGGGGTGAGCACACAGGTAACAGGATGTGCCTGTTGTTGGCACATCTGAAAGAACTTCAGTTACCATGCAGGTAAGTATGTGTTGTTTTTTTTTTTTTTTTCCCTGACGCAATCTTCCTCTGCTATCAGCACCAACCTGCAAAACCCACTGGAGAAGTCTGAGTCTCTTTTCTTGCTTTCTGCTGGTCTGCACAATGGATGGCAATGTGTCCCTGCTGTCTGCTGCTGCATTAGCTCCACTGGCAGAGGACTGGGAGTTGGGTCTGAAACTTCCAGCCCTGCAGCACCCACAGGGGTGGATATAGCTGGATTATGCAGGATCTCTTTTCAGTCTCCTTCTTTAAAGTCCAAGTCAAACACTCCAAAGTTAGGGAATACCAGAGCCAAGGTTGCTGCCCTGACTTTTAATGTAGGCCCAGTGTGTGTTTATGGTGTGATACCATTTCCGATTGTCCGATCGCACATGGCTTTTTCCTCATGGCAGTGGCCTAGTTATCGCAACCACAGTTCTAATATTTCCTAAAATTTAAGAGCTTGCCTTTGTAACTTTGATAATGTTTCTTGAAAGTTTTGCATGAATAATTGTGAAAATTTTCAACAGACACTGGCTGTTTCTTAAACAATTCACTGTGAATATGCACATAATTTTAAACAATGGCTTTTACATCTCCAACATTGAATTAAGTGTGTATGCTGTATAGTAGCAAAAACTGGATGACAAGTATGCATTTTTGTTATTTTCGCTGAGTGAAATTGAAAGCTTTTATTTTTCCCATGAACTGAGACATAAACTTTTTGTTGAAATCCTTTAGGTTTTAGCCAGAGAGCATTATGTAAATTTCCACTATATTTTTCATGAAAGTTCTTCTTTTTATAATAGTAACAGTGCTTTATTTAGTTGATAAAAAGGAGTAAGATATCATTAATAGGAAACTTATGGGCTGTAACTTTCTTACCCCTGTTACTGACAGACGTAAGTAGAAAAAACAAAAACCAGAAGGCAGGGACACTGGATTCTTTTAAAATGAAACAAGGTGTGAATATGGTTTTTATGATTATTTGGAGCAAAACATTCCCTTCTCCTTCCTTCTCAGTGTTTCAGTAGAGTTCTTATATGAGAAATAACTTTTGAGTAGGGGCCAAACTGTGTCAGTTAATGAATTATACTGATTGCTACAGTTTAAATAAACTCAGAAGGATGTGTCTGTGTTTCCTCTATAACAATTAGAAAAAGCTCAGTGACTTTAGTCACAGTATAAATGTTATTGCAAATTTAGAGAAACTACTTTTGAAGTGACCTCCTATTCCCAGAGATGTAGAAGGAACTTTCTACCAATAGTTCATGCATTGAAGCTCTTATGTTGTTTCTGCTTGCCTCTAAGTCAAACCTTTCATATCTTGTTCTGAAATGAAGCTTCTCACAGATTTTTCAATGCCCTTTAACGCAGAATTGCAGCATCGCCTGGCTAGTTTGTTGGCTTTCAAAGTGTTTCTTTAAATGCACCTCAGTCTTCATCTTACTTGATCCTGAGAATCCTTGCTGTTTTGTCAGAACTGTCTGTAATAGGTTTGGGGTTTCATTGCATGCTTTACTGTTTTATTGTCACAGGGTTACTGCTAAATTTTGGACTGCTGATGTACATTTTTATAGGGTGTATCTTTTTATGAAAGAGAATTCTGACTTGGGACTTGTAAAAGAAGTTATGTGAACCAAGCTTAGCATATTTTCTGCTAGCTATCCTTTAGGGAATTAGGAAGGACAAATTATTTTATGTAAATTTACAAATACATTGAATGTGGCTTGGTTTCTGCCTTTCTGTAGCAAAGACCATTTATATTGGGAAACACCCCTGAAAAGGTAAATGGATATTAAGAAGGAATGTAAAATGTGTATATAGGGTGTACATAAGTTGCATTTTTGTTACTCATTTTTATCTCAATGTGTTTACAGCTGAAATTCTAGAATTAGCAGGAAATGCAGCACGAGACAACAAGAAAGGAAGAATTGCCCCCAGACACATCCTCCTGGCAGTTGCAAATGACGAGGAACTGAATCAGGTACCTGTTTACATTTCAGTGTGAGAGTTACATGCTGTGGCATGAATGAAGCTGCCACCATGGAAGGTTAGAAACAGGTTAGTCTGACACATGAATGAGAACATGATTATTAGAGCAGAAGACGACAAGATTGTGCCCACTTGAATAAAAGCAAACAAAAAAGAAGGTTCTGAGATAGCTGATCTTAAATCATCTGGATATAAATTTTGCTTTTTTCATAGCCCGAGAGTCCTGTTGGAGTGGGTAAACTTGATGCTTAATTTTTTCCTCAGGGACATCCAATACTTAAAGAAAATGTGCCATATGGAAGACCTTTTCCCAAAAGCTGTAGAAATGTGTGTTTTCTGTTACACTGTCTGTGAGGCCCATCTTGGGTAGGAGTCTGGCTCACTCTGCTGTTGCTGCCTCCAGGTCTGCCTCCCCCTCTGTATGCCCAGGTCCAGATTGGGTTTGCAGTGCTCTGACTCTGAAGATAACTGGTGGGATCACTTCTGCTAAACGTGTCGAGTGAGAAGAGAGATCACGGCATGGGCTGTGAATTGCAGCATTCAGGGGTGCTAGAAAGGTTCAGTCAGCATCAGAAGATCTCTTCTTGGTTGGCCCCATGTGAAGATGGATGACATCATTCATACTTTGAAAGACTCCTGCACTTAATTTGACTGCTTTAAATAATGAAAATACAGTGCCTATGAAGTCATCTAGCTCTGTTTCCAGTCAGTTTGACTGCAAAGTCAAAACAGAGGCCAGGAGAGAGGGAAAAGCATGCTAACACTACCAGCCCATTCCCCGCTGTGTGGCGCCGGTCACTAGCCTGTGAACTGGGGACTACACCTACTGTTGTCTGTTAGGAATTAGCCAGATTTTGTCCTCCGGCTAATATCACAGCCCTTTCCTACTGTTCACCTCTGCAAAACAGGTTCTTGGGGCTCATGCTTGCTTTCACTGACTCTGTTTCCCTGACAAAGGGCTCTGCAACCAGTCCTTCTTTGAGCAGGGCTGTGGTGCAATCTTTTTTTTTTTTTTTTTAAGTAACCTGCAGGTGCTTATCATCTCCTCTTACCCTCACTCACTGCTTGTAAGTCACCAAGGACAGGTATGCAGGAAGACCGGCACTGGAAGAGAGAAGAGTGAGTGACCTGTACAGTAACAGAGTTCTCTGGGATGTGCTGGCTGACCTTGCTGTGACCTGCCAGGTTTCTTGTTACTGTGGATTTTCTCCCTCATAGTTTTTGTTTGGTTTTTTTTTTCATGGTAAAGGGACGAGGTCCAATGCTTTGGGAAGTGAGGTACAATGCTTTGGGAAGTACATGTACTTGCATACTTGTAATATAGTTAGCAAAACTAGCTTGAGTGCAGACTAAGAGAATCTGTAATGTGCTCCTTTACATTGCTTCTCCTTGCAGTTGCTAAAAGGTGTGACTATTGCAAGTGGAGGTGTCCTGCCCAGAATTCAGCCAGAGCTTCTAGCCAAGAAACGGGGTGCCAAAGGCAAATCTGAGACCATCCTTTCACCTACTCCTGAGAAGAAGGGAAGGAAATCCATGGTGAACAAAAAGAGTGGGAAGAAGGCAAAGTCTACCAAGGCCCGGACATCCAAAAAGGTAAGCATGAGGCAGATACAGGATTCTAGAGGTGTGGGAGAGGGAGTGGATCAAAACCAGCTAAGATTATTAGGAAGAATAAATCGGCGCTTCTGCATTGTTTGTTTGTAACAACAGGGAATGGGAGGTAGGAGTTGATAATAGATACACCAGGATTTTTTTTTTTTCCTCTAAACTTTAGAAATAAAAGGCAAACACAGTCTTTTGTAATGAATTTTCATAACAAAAACCTTTAAAGCTTTGATGGAAACTTTTCAGATTTCCCTGTCACCTTTTTTGCAATACTTTCTTGATAACTGTGTAGAATCTCTTTATCTCTACACTAACTGTGTGGCAGTGAACTCTATCTTTTAAAATCAAGGAAGCTGTATTTTAAAACATTTTCTACTTGAGAGATGTCACACCTTCAGCCTTGTACAGTTACCGGGTTGCTGTTAAAGATTTTTCGCTGTCCAGAGAACTTGTCCTGACACGGTACATAAATGTCATTTTGACAAGCTCTTTGTTTCTTGTGTTATTAGGTGTGCTGTTGTTAATGTTTTTTAAAAGAGTTGTGAGAAGAATAAAGGAATCAGAACTTGAGCACTGCACCTTCCCTTACGGTTCCCCATCCTCTATCACCATCCAAAATGGTTTAATTTGGTAAAGCAGTAACCCAGATCAGTGCTATTGGTTTGTCATTCCAGAGCATGCATCTTAAAACACTGCTAAATTTTTGATTGGGTAGGATTAAATGAGATTAAGCTTTGAGCTAAGCTTTTTAAACTTGTGTTAAGCCCATCTTTTTGGAGGCCTCTAAGCTTTAATACATTTCCATAGCTGAGAATATGCAGAAACAACTTTTAAAAAGAAAACAGAGTTGCTTAATGGGATGCTTACTAGGATGCCTCTGTGTATTGATCTCAGCTACCACCTTACTTTGAATTGTGCACATGCAGAGTTTGGGTCTTGTTAGGAAGAGTTAGCTTCTTGATATATCTTAAAGCAAATACTGAGAGATGTGAAGAGATGCTCCTGCAGCCCTGGTAGAACAGGTTTGCTGCTCCTGGAGCTAGGCTCCATGAAGGAGTGTGTCCTACAAAGGGGATTTTGCATTCAAACTTCAGCTATTTGTTATTTCATTTTGTCATTCTGACTGCTTGTATCGAGGTATGACGGCTTGCTCCTGTCAATATGGATTCAGATTTATGATTTATTAGCTGAGACTTATGATTTTTTTTTTTTTCTTATCATAAAGTCATTTTTTCCTTCAGATTGGAGCATTTGACTGGGCTACTAAGTTACTAAGTTTGATTTAGTATGGACTCTGCTCTGTTAGCAGCAAAAAAACTAGCGCACACCCACCCATAAATACAACCTTAATTGTTAGTAAAACTACAGATGGATGTGGGTGCCCTGCCTCTTAATGTGACTACAAACGTATGTAATGCCTCAGGTGAACCACTGATGTTTTAGCATTACATAAACAGTGAAGACCTCTGTTGTTACATAATCTTTGGGGATTAAAAGGCTATGAGTAATATACTGATCGGAGAAGATGAGGTTTGTAGTAACTGATTAAATCTATCCATTACTGAATAATGGGAAATGTTGATTTCTTTCCTTTGAGAGTTTTTGCTTTTTTCTCCCCCCAAATAGAACAAACAAAAGGACAATGAAAAAGAAGGCGCTTCAAATTCAACATCTGAAGATGGACCTGGGGATGGTTTCACTATCTTGTCCTCCAAGAGCCTTGTGCCAGGACAAAAGGTAATACAGAGTTATAACGGATTGGGATCACATCAGTGGAGCCTAGCGTAAATGGAAGGATGCTTTTTATCTAACACCAGTACAAAATCTTCTCTATGTTCTCCCTTAGTGGTCCCAAATTTAAGGCTGAAACTCACTGAAGTCATGAGCATGGTAAAGGGTCTCAAAAATATGTCTGCAGATAAAAGATTTCCAAGAATAATGCTGGCCAGCCTCTCTTCTCTATAGAGAACCATACTGATTCATTTCTTGGCCTAAGCTGTATTAGAGTTTTGTTCAGTTTGGACTTGGCTGCGTTGTGCCTGGCATACTGCCAAACCAGGTTTAACCTTCTAGGCCATTTATTATTTATAAAAGAGCATTTCTGGGCCAGGTCCCAGGATCACCCAGAACTTCCACATGTTGGTTTGTGCCATAAGCCTGGATCCTTCATCTGAAAGTTGGCTGTGGGGCGCCGCTCTCTCACTGTTCAAACTGAGGACCTCACCAGAGCTGCAGGGCATGCCTACTTCTCCATCTCAGCTCAGACTATGACACCTTGCCTGGTCAGAGTTACAAAACTGTCCCACCAAAATACCTGCATGTCCTTGGTGTCCAGCCAGCTGTCTGTCCCATTTTTATTTGTTTTTTGCTGTACTCATCAAGAGGGAGAGATTTTGCCTTCCTTAATTTTTGGACCCTGTGAATGAAACTGGAGGTTTTCCTACAGAATTAACTATGGAGATATAGTCAAGATTATTTAGTAGTAGTAGTAGTAGTATTTCCAATAGTAAAGTCATCTGGAAAAAATGTTCTTCCTGAAACTGCTTCTGTAAGCCCCCTGTACTGATGGTATACCCTGTTTATACCTTTGCTGCAGCGCTTAAGAGTTTGGTCCACCTGATCCCATCTCTTGCTAAAGCAGTGGTCTAGAATGGACCAGACACATACTAGATCCAAAAGGTTACTAAAAGCAGTAATCTGGCTAGGTTAAATGAAACTTGGATCTCCTTTATTAGAGTTCAGTCCTGTCCTAAGTTCCTCCAGAATCTGTGCAGCTTCTCACTTACTTCTCTAAAATGGGCAGTGCTTATTGTTCTGGTTAGGACATAAATACTACAGTGTATCTTGGAAGAAATGAGGCATGCTGGGCACATGTTCAGCAACTCTAAAGTCTTTTTAATGTGTTTTAGGGTTTCTGTCCTCTGTTATTGCTCAAAGTGATGAGGCTGTGAAATCTGGGGAGCAGCCTTTTTTGAGCACCTTAAGACATCAAGTTTTGGCCAGTTCCTGTATCCAGATGGATGCAGGGTAAAGCATTCCTTATTTTATTTATGCCAGGAAGTCAAAGGGAAATTAATTACTTGGGTGATGAAGCCTTTATAGATCAGGATAGCATTCAGCCCTTCTTCTCAGTCCCTGCAGTAGTTTACCGGGGGCAAGTGTTTTCTACAGGAGAAAAGCTTTTTAATTTTAGTATTTTTCTCTTTAAACAAAAGCATTTCAAAAGTCAGCCTTTTCTCTTCAAAGTGTGATGCTAGAACATGAATTTTCTAGCAGTAACTTCTTCTGGAGCAAGCTCCCAAGCTGTGGGCATATCATAAAACAATCTGAGTGGTGTACTTACGTAAAGGCTAAAAATCAGAATCACACATATTAAACACAATAAAACTACTAATCTCTGAAAGACTGAATCCAGCCTTCTTTCCTTTTAGTTCTTTTTGGTATGGAAATGATTTTGCGCTCGGATTACTATTTTTTTTCTCTACTCTCTTATTGTTATTTTACAGCTTTCTCTGACACAGAGTGACATCAGCCATATTGGCTCCATGAAAGTAGAAGGCATCGTTCACCCTACAACTGCTGAAATAGACCTCAAGGAGGAAATAGGTGAGGCTCTGCTACATGCAGAAAAAACAGATCTAGAGCTGGAACAGTAGCTGGTCTACTAGCTGCCTGCTGAGATCCTGTCCTGTTTCATCTGAATCTTCCCCAGGCCATAAAATATCACTTACAACACTTCTGAAAATCAGACTGGATCTGACTAGGTATAACAGGCTAATCACTAATTTATCTTTTTTTAATGATGGCTTATGACAATCAAAACACAGATAATTTGTTCAAGCACATGAGCAGCAAAGGTGTAAATAATCATTATTGCGGTCTTTATTGGATTATTTTTACATTTGCCTCTGAAAATTCTGTGATGAAAATTATATATTAATAACTCTTCTAATTATGCTTTTCATTGTAGGATTTTACATACTTTAGAAATACTCATGTACAAAGCCTTATACTGCTCATGTGAAATAAGGAAATATTATTACTGCTGGTGTACAAATACGGAAATTGAAGCAAGAGGGAGGTAAAAAAGAGATATGCAGTCAGTTGCATAGAGAGGCACAGAATCCAGTAACAGGCTTTTGGATCATTGTTTTATACAGTCGGTCATCAAGACCTTCACTGGCATCCCAGCTGTGTTTATTTCAGAAAGTAGTAGGATTTGTATGTTGAGCTGACTTTGGAGGCTGAAAATCTGAGTCCTGAAAATCCCACTCTTCACTGTTTTAGCCATAAGCCAGAGTAAGATAGCATCCTTACAGATAATTATATTAAAGTAATTTCTAGTAATAACATACAGGGATTTTCAAAACCAATAAAAAGTAAACTTTATCTGTGGCTAGATAGAGTGGTAAACATAAACTTCAGCTGCTGCTGATAGAAGGAAACAGGATAATACGTGTATGATGTTCTAATTTTAAATAACAGAGTTGTTTTTCTATGCTGATACTTTGAAGCCAAGGCCTTTTGCTCTGTGTCCTTGCAGGCAAGGCATTGGAAAAGGCTGGAGGGAAAGAATTTTTAGAAACTGTGAAAGAGCTTCGCAAATCTCAAGGACCTTTGGAAGTTGCTGAAGGTAAAAAGGATACTACGCTCTCTTTTGGAAACAGCTCATTCCATATGTTCTTTTCCCCGGACATTCTGATCTGTTCTTGATTATATATGTGCCTTTGCTTATGTGATGTAAATGCTTCTGTTTCTCGTTCAAAGCTGTTCCTGATATGGACAGCCTGCTTAGGGGGAAAAAAAAGGAAGAAGAATAGGATACCTGTGTGCTGTGCACATCCAGTCTTTGAGCTTCTAGGTGCCACCATAAGTTACAGCAGGCTGATTAATTTACCTTAGGCAATTTCTATCTGTGAGGGGCCAAAAATTAAGGAAAACTTGTCCTGTCACCTTTGTGCCATCTTTCCTGTCGTATTTTTTGTATTGCGTTCCTTAGTGAGGATCAGAAACAGCTCTCAGTCTAATAGAAGAGGTATAAGAACAGTGATAGTTTATAAATTATCCTGCTTTATGCATATTTGATGAACAGTATAATCCAAACGATTACTCTACTTTGAACACAAAGATGTGATACGATCTTTAGAACTGACATGCTTTTTGGAAGAGAAATTGCTGCTCTTCTCCCAGGCCCTACAGCTACATTATAGAAATAGAAATTACAGAAGAGCTCCCTTCAAATGTTTAACACATCAGTAGTAGTGAATGGTTTGGGGTTTGAGATTGTCTTCCTTCATCAAAAAATTAAACCAATTCATAGGGGTTGAAGGTGGCTGGAGGGCAGTTACAATATATCTTCCAGTGCCTTATTTGACCTAGTATCTCAATACCCAAGAAACTAAATGCTTTAAATAGTCTAGTTTTTAAAATTTCTGAAATGAATAGCCTAGTTTTATAATCTCAAATGACAGGGAGAATTTTGTACAAGACACTTTGCCTCACTTTTGCAATGAATCAAAAATATATGCCATAACATCAAAGTAAACTACTTTTCTAGTTAGGTAGTGATGTTGACAGAGAAAATAGACTCCTTTTATGCTATTAAGCCAGTCCCAGGAAAGAAGATAATCTTAGTTTAATAGGTAGGAATGTGTATGCTCTCAAGCACTGTGTTGTGTTGCTATGTTTGAAATTGCCCCCTCTACTGGTTCTGAGGCAAGTGATAATAAATGGTTGTTAATTGCTGGAGGTCTACTGCAAACACTTGAGCTTCAGCCTAATGGGTTTGAATTCAAGTGCTGCTCACAGGATACCTGTGTTGCTTTCAGTCACTTTGCTCCCTATGGTTAAAGGCCTGACATTTTGCTTCTGGTTGAAATTTAAGTGGCACAGTGAAACATTGGACAGATTTCTCCTGTGCCTGCAACAGAATTCCTCTGTGATGGTGGACAAGTGAATAAATCCAAGTTTTTAATCCTTGGGCATTAATTGCACAGCTAATTTCAGGGTGTTTAACCTGAGATTCCCAAGACCAAGATTTTCAGAAGTGCTAATGGTCACAATTGCAAGAAAGGCAAACTGATGCCATGCTGTGGACTCTGCAGGTCCTGGAGAAGTATTACGCTTTCTGAAAAATTAATCTAAGATTCCTAATTGGACATAACTGGTGGAGACTTTCAACAAACATCTTTGGTTTTCATGTCGTTGCCTGAAATTATCCAGTTGTGAAGTGGGTCTAAATATTACTCCCTAACACTCTGGAGTTGTAACGATGATGCAAGATATTTGTGCAATGCATTCAGATAAGGCTGTGACAGCACTGCAGAAATGTCTATCGGGGGATTAATGATACTGTGTTCAGTGCAAGGTTTTGATACTTTGCATAAAACAAATCCAGAGGCCATGCTGAATAAGAAAGCTAAAAAATATTATTGATTTTGTTTGTTAACCAAACGAGCCCCGGGTTCTTTGCTCTCCAAAGAAATAACAATTGATCACAAAAGTAATGACGAGACAGACAGATTATGATTGCAAGTGAGCCATTGTGGCATATTTTAATCCCTAATGTATTTCTTTGGAGAGGTAATGTAATTAAGAAAGTACGTTGGATTGAGAGGTCATTGCAGGGTGGTTTCTATTCAAAACTAAATGTTATGTTTTTGTTTGTGTTAGCTGCACTTACTCAGTCTAGCGGCCTAGCAGCAAAGTTTGTCATCCACTGTCACATCCCACAGTGGGGCTCAGACAAGTGTGAAGAGCAGCTTGAAGAGACTATAAAGAACTGCTTAACAGCTGCCGAAGACAAGAAGTTGAAGTCTGTGGCTTTCCCCCCATTTCCCAGTGGCAGGTATGACTCTTTTTGCATAGGATGATTCTGTATCGGGTAGCAATGGTATAGAGAGATACATATAGTAGAGAGAGATATATAGAGAGAGATACCGCTCTTTGTCAGAGAGCTGCTGCTGTGATCGAGAGGTACTCTCTGGTCTGTGGCATGAAAGAGGCTGACCTTGCCTACAGAGAGCGCTGTGGCAGGTGCCATCTGACACCGTGCTTTAGATTAAAGGAGCTTGAAGTGCAGTATTTGCATGCAACGACCAGAAAGCCTTTATATAGCGAAATCGGCTAACCCGCAGGAGAGCTGAGTGGACTTGCTGTGTTTTCTATTGCTAGGCAGTAATTTTCATTCTTCTACTATGGGCTTGCACCACCTACGTTTTTAAGTCCTTTCATTTTGCTGTGCTGAATCTTATTAAAACTACATTTGTACTAATAAGATTATACCAGCATAATACTGAAGGCAAGTAACAGTGATGCAACCTGAGCTAGGTAAATGTGAGGTGTTCACTTAAGTCATCCTGAGAATATATATTAAACAGACTAGTCACACAAAATGTTTTCTTTCAAAAGAAAATCAATGTTTCTCAACTATAGTTCTGCTTTAAAAAGGGAACTATGAAACCTACTGTGAAACTACACATTTCTTTCTCAATAACTAGCAAATAAAATGTGCTTAACCAAGAAATCCAAAGTATTTATCTTTTTTCTTTTTTTCTTTTTTTTTTTTTTAAACTGACATTCATTAATCTGGCTTGGTCTCTGATCACAAGAAACCTTACAAGCCCTGCTAACTGCAGAAGTTGCTCTTCCGTGTTGGAGTTTGCACGCTTATGTTTAATTGGAAATGTAACTACTGATTTTGTTAGTAATGCCCAAAGAGAAGAGTAGAGTACATAGTACAGTCCAGTTGTGTTGGCATGGTAGTGAATAAAATGAAAGTAAAACTGAGTTTTGATCAGTGAAATGACCACACATCACTGAATACACAGGAGATGAAAATGCCGTTTTTACACAGACAGTTTTCAAGACAAAATAATATTTTTATGTATCAGGACAAAAGAATAAATAGGGGGACAGTACAATTTTCAATGATTTTTCTTCCTTTATACACAGATCTTTTTGTTTATAGTGTTCAGTCAAAGCAAACTGTGATAAATTGTTTTACCACTCTTTAATAATGAAGTTCCACTTTCAAAAATGAACTGTAGCTTTTAAGGCCAATAGAAATAGTCTCTATAGACCTCATGTCTCCTATGAGCATTATCTAAGAATAATCCAGTCTTGGAGCATTAGTCTTAGTGCAGATCCTTCTGCTGCTTAGTTCCATTTCACTCTCTATTGCTCTTACAATTACTCCTGCTAACAGAAAATAGAGTAAGTCTTACCAGGTGCTGCTGGTTTACGCTTTATTTATCAAAGGACCTCGAAGTTGTCTGAAAAAAAGGCAGAGTTTTTCAAATAAGACTTAATGGTTTTGCTGTCATTTTATTCCACCTACATGTCTGCACAAGAAATGCTGGTTTTGTTGGATAGATTGGGAATTTGGCTGTATCAGCTCTTTGAATTTTCTTCTTTCCTCTGTTCCATCGTAAGGACTGTTTACAGTAACTAGTATAATGTAGCAATAGGTGGGATATCTCAATTCTGCCAGGGCTTTTCACCTCTATGATCTTGTCATTAAAAAATAGAGAAATGCAGTTTAGATGAAATGACTTGTGCTGTGAAGCAGATAAATTAGCTGAAAAATGTTTTCAAAAAGTCAAAAGACAGCTTGCTGCCAGAAAGGCGTATTAGCTGGGTTGCCGCAGATGCTGTCCAGGGACTAAAAGTAGGAAAATCTGTTTGCTAGTAATCATTTGGATTACAGTGAATATGGATACAGCAGTTGATGACTAGTTTCCAAGCTCTTTTTGGATGGTTTTTAATATGAATATGATAAGTAGTCTGAAATCACTAACATGAAATTGAGTGAGGAGAAGTAAGTAGTACTAAACTTAGAAGGGGAACTAAAAACAAATGCACATCACAGTGCTATCAGAGATGGGGAAAAAAGAAAAAAAAACACTGCAAAGGTAGCTCTGGATACTATTAAAAGAAATACCATAATTTTTCAAGTGTAAGGATTCTTACTCACTGGGATGGCTTATCTGTGTATTCTGATGTAGCCCCATGACTGAAGATCTTTAAGTATAGGTTAGATGAACTTTTTTCAGAAGCAGAAAAGTTATATGTGATCCTGCCTCAGAGGAAGGACATGGGCTAGGTTGTGCTGGCCAGTTTTTTTTGGCATGGATCCAACTTCCTCTGGAGCATTATCATGCAGTAGAATCTAAATAGGAGGCATTAAACTCAAGAGCAGCCAGCAGAGTTATGCCCAAAGACCCACCTGAAATCTCAGCTGGGTCTTAACTCACCTTCAAACAATTTGCTGTGTCCCAGCGAAGTCTCATCCAAACTCGCCAAGGTAGGTGGCTTCCTACATGCTCCTGTAGCAAGCACTGCGTCGACACTCTTCAGTGTTGTGCGAAATCAGCAGAACTATTACAAGCGTTGTCAGGTAGCGGAGAAACTCCAGCAGGGAATGCAGGAGAGTATCCTGCCCTCCAGATGTCAGTGGCAGAGACACACATATATCGCTTCAGGAAGGCATGCTTTCTAGGTCAAGGGATCTGTTTAGTGTTAGACAGCAGAACGATGTGGAGACCTTCCTAAGCAGGAGCATATACTGCAAGGCAGAGTGTTTCATTAGATAGGGATCAAGTTCAAACTGTAGAACAGTTCTTGAAATTATGTCCGGTATTATAGCAGTCATATTTTTATATAAACAGAGATGCAAAGCAGCTGACCTTCATAGTAACTGTGCTCTTTGCGAAGTGCTTTCAGCCAGTTGCCTTGTAGCGTGGAGATAAGGGCGAAGGAACTGTGTTGCAGCTGAATGGTTTTGGGACTTGACAAGGAGTATGAGAACGATTAAGATGGGAAAAATGCTGTTGCCAAGAAACTTGAATCTCAAGGGTGTGGACCAGGTGCCCTAAGAGATGTCCGCACAGTTGAAAAGTCCACTTACTGTAAAGACTGGTAGCTTTTAGCTTTTCAGATTGTAGGTGAGAGAATGTTACCATCAAAATGAATGAATGAATACGTCTTGGCCTTAATTTGGCTTGGGGTTGTAATTTCAGTTATTTTCACTGAAGTCTCAAGCAACGTATTTTTAATGACAGAGTGAGGAAGTCAGCTAAAAGTAGTTGATTTTTTTGTTTGTTTGCTTTCAACTAAAAAAAAAAAATCATCCCTTGAACCTTGTAGCCTGCGCAGCATGGCATGGAAAAGTTTAATTCTAAGGGAGAGTGTTAAAAAACTTTGTGTGCTTATAAAAAGTAGAAAAAAATGAAAACAGTAACTATACCAGCAAGGAAACTAATACAGCAGCAGATGAATATTGCTATCAAAACGTTGGGGTTTGCTTCTGGGATTTACACATTGCAAAACTGCCACTGGCACTATATTAACAGCAGCCTGTAGTTGGTACAGCTATGGCTTGTTCCTTTCAGTGTCACGTGTGCATAATGCTTGCACAGGTGGCTGACATTCACTTGTTCTGTTTTCTTCCCCTACCACATAGAAACTGCTTCCCCAAACAGACGGCAGCCCAGGTGACTCTAAGAGCTATTTCCACCCATTTTGACGGCACCAGCTCTTCCTCCTTGAAGAACATTTACTTTCTGCTCTTCGACAGTGAAAGTATTGGCATCTATGTGCAAGAAATGGCCAAGCTAGACACTAAGTAGCAATGGCAGCCAAATGAAACTTTATTTTTCAACAAACTTGAGTAGCATTAAAAGCATTAGAGGTGGGTTTTATTTTTTCAATGTGATGAGGAGGGGGAGTGGTAGTAGTGTGATGTGTTGTGACTTGATGAAGAGCTGTGACTAGAGATGAGAGGGGTTTAGTCCGCTTTCTTCATGCTATCAGCATCCTCTAGCCATTTATATCACCTTAAGCAATTGAGTTACCATCTCTTTTCAGGAGTTTGTTTAGTGTCCCTTGTTACTTTAGTTTAGAAGTTTTTAAAGAGTAACCTCATTTTAGATTTCTAGTGATGAATTTTTCACACACACACACACACACACACACACTTTAAAGAAAGCTCTTAAAAATATTCTGCTCCCTTTTCCCCTCCCTTGAGGGTAGATGGTAAACTTCTGTCCCCAGCCCACAGAGAGGGGAAAAGGATTTTAGAAGTGATGCATGAGGAGCTTCTGTTTTGCTTTTAACTCACAATAATCTCTGTAATTACTGAGAGTATTTCATGGTGATTTTGTTTGTTTTATAAGAAAAAAAGAAAAAGATGTGTCAAGTGTGGTTATTGTTATAAACTCTACTTTCGCTCTGGGAATTTCTCACCTTAAAAAAAAAAAAAAAAAAAAGGCAGCAGCATCTGTAATTAAGTGCTTGCTCTATCGCACTTAGCACACAACTAACCAGCTCTTCTGGCAGAAGTATAGTGGTATAAGTGACGTAACTAAAGTTGCTGTGGAGATGTTGACACAAAGGTGCATTATATTCTGTTGAGTTCCAGGATTACCGTAGCCTCTTCAAGGCTTTAGCCAGCTTTCAAAGCTTTCCCCAGGCAGTGCTGCGAGCCATTCTTCCTACACGCTGCAGAGCAGGTTCCAGATCTGTAAGAGGCAGGTACTTTTTAGAAGAGTAAGAGTAGAGAAAGCCAGGGAAAAAAAAAAACCACATAACAAACAAACAAACCACAGAGATTTTGAAAACCACAGTGTTTATTGTTACAAATCAAGGTAAACCAAGCTTCTTGCTCAGAGCTATCTCAACAGGGAAGTAAAAGAAATATTCCTTCCCTGGTTTTTGTCATGAGAACTTCTGTGCACTTCATTTGGAAAGTGCCTCCTTCCCCTTTACAGCCAGGCAGGGCACCCCTTCAATGCAGCATGCTGACAGGTGGCTTTAGGAGGTGCTGCAGGAGACAGTATCAGTCTGTCCAAGCCATAAAAGGGCACCCTCACCCTCTTCCAGTTGCTGTAATCCTTGCTGGTTTGTTACTGATCCCCTCTTAAGAGGGCATTGTCTGTCCCATGGTCTTCCAGCTCTTGGAGACAAACAGGTCCCGGCTCTTAGCAATGGTCACCAAGAGACGTCCCACATAGTAACCGTTCACCTGGCCTACGCCATCATTCCTGCCCATTGAAAGCAGGAATGTCAGTGACCCTGGAAAGAAGATGTAAAGGTTTAAGTGAAGCAGTTTCAAAGCTAAGTATCAAACCTTACTACATGTAGGTGTTGCACTTCTGCAAGCCCTTCCTTCCCACCCCCCACATACCCACACGTACTGCTAAGCACAGGACCCATGTGCTGCATGGCAAGGAAAGAAGCAGGCCCAAGGAGAACTACTCACAACTCTCTCCTTTCTACCATCTGCCCTACCTCTTTCAGTAATGGGATTGCTGAAGGATTGCGCTGTGTGCATGGTGTCGAATGAATCTCTGCTCCCAAGAGGCAGTGAAGAGGTAGACAACAAAATTTAAGCAGAAAGAAATGTAAATAGACAGGGCAGCCTTTAAAAACCAAACTGCTCTCCAGATATCCTCCATCCATGTGGAATAGCTTTCATCATAGTTATGGTAAGTATTTACATCAGTTGCTTATTACTGTGACCTATCACCTAGCTAGATTTTTGAGACTAGGTTGTTCAGTTTGTGTTTGTTGTATAGTTTAAGGGGAGAAAGGAGGAGAACAATTGAACAGTAAGCAATTTAAAGAAAAGGAAACAAGTTTGATGCAAAGCAGAAGACACCCACCAGTAGATTTATCAGGAAGACATTAGTGACAAAAGGACACATGCATCTGTAGACTGACACAGGTAATTAACATCTACAGTGTCTTTGGCAAGAATAAGATGAAGCCTGAGCTATAAACGTATATAGTCAACCCCAACTGTGAGTTCCTTCACCTCTAATCAATGTCCCATGCAAGTTCTGATGTGTACGTGTTAAACAGCTGTTCCCTGCAGAAAAGCAGCCCAACAGCTAAGGCCAGGTGCTGGCAGATTACCTTACCTGGTTCGTAGGTTTTAAGAGGCTTATGTGTCAGGCTGTTGATGATGTTTGTCACCACGACGTTGGCATGGAGCCCAGCGTGGTAGGCCATCTTCGGTTCTTTCAGATCTGCACAGTCCCCAATGGCATAGATGTTCTCATAGCCTTCCAGCTGGAGGTGCTTGTTAACTTTCAAAGCACTGTTACTTGCCATTTTGTCCCCTGTTTTGCCAAACAGTAAGTTTTCAGAAGGAGCTTTGTGTTGCTTGTTGTGGCCTGAGACCCCAAAATGCTGATGATGTTATCAAACACGTCATTGACACAAAGTGAGGAGTTGGGTTTTCGTCCTCTTTTCTACGTGCCAGGGAAGAGATGCTTTTTGCCTTGCTGTAGTTAATTATTGCAGTCTCATGCAATGACTCATCCTTTGACATTTCAGTAGAAACATCAAGAAACATTAAGAGCTTGCATACGCAGCCTGAGAAAGAGACTGTATAATGGTCATACTGCTCCACAGTTGTAGTGCTATAGCTGAAATTGGGCTGTAGGAGGACTCGGACTGAAGATGTATCACCGAATAACTAATCGGCTGAATGCCCTGTGACACTGACCGTTCAGCAAGAATGCTGTATCTGCTGAGCCTGTTTTTGCTCAGAGCTCAGCAAGCTTATATCTAGGATGAAATCCTGGCCTGGACAGCAGGAGTTACCATCAACTTCTAGGTGTCATCTGCCTCATGCTGAACTAGGACACTAGGTTCCTTGCAGGTACTAGCAGAAGGAGCTGGAGAAGACTGTTGGCCATTTGATCTCTGGTCTGTAAGTTTCCGAAGGTCACATTTCACAATTAAGTATTTAATGTGATGTGAGCATGTTCGATATATCATGGAATAACCACTGCAGGTTGTATAAGGTTAATTCCTAACTTCACAGTACTCAAGCACAAGACATCGAAGAACCGTGTTGCTTCTCCCCACCCAGTGGTTTCTTTTCACTTACCAAATGCGGCAGCGTATGCTGAAGAGTTAATCTTTATCCCCGTGCACAGGACCACCATGTCAGCAACCACCTCGGTGCCCTTTTCTGTCCTTACTACCATGTCCTTCTGGAACTGGTTTGGTGTGAGGTTTTCCACGTTGCTGACCCTCTCACCTGTTGCAACAGAGAGCCCTGGGTCACAAACCTTTACTAGGCTGCCGTTTCCAGCTAGCCCAGATCCATCTAGAGAAACAGGCGTTCAAGGGAGCCATGCTTAGTCAAAGAAGTCAGAAAGAGGACGTCAGAAGGAGACGCTTTGGCTAAAGGAGGAGCAGCTTATAAAGCTTCAGAGTTTAGATCTTCAGAGGCATCATTAAGTACGTACTTAATAAGAGGCGCACTCCTTTTCTGAGGAGAATCTCTTTCACCTCCTGACGGACGCTATCTAGCAGCTCCACATCAGCTAGTGCAATTTTTGAGTGAATGAGGGTGACCTGTTGGGGACAAAACAGCAAACAGGGGCACAGAGAAATGGGACAGGACTCGCCGCATGCTAGATGGGAGCAGCTATAGCTTCCTTCCACCCCACTTAATGCACAAGGAGACCGAGCCAGTGAAAGGCATCTAGTGCCAATAATTGCCAGTGACAGGCTACAGGGTGCTCTCGGAAAAGGAGGCGGTAGGGGCGAAGGCTGGCATTGCATGGAAACTCCTGATTTGCAGTGATCTCAGATACCTCCAGCAGGACCATCACAGAAGAACAGTCTCAGAAACAAGGATGAAATTAATTGTAACTAATATGCTGCTACCTCTTTGGCTGGGTACTCTGTTTTGATCTCTGCGGCCATCTCGACTCCAGCAGCACCACCTCCCACTACCAGGATGCGCTCAGATTTCTCAATCTTGAAGTAAAGAGGAGACTCATGTTACAAGAGAACTGTTAAGTGCTGGAAGTCAGATACCTTCAGCCACTCCGTGAACACACCTTTCTGAGATACAGTACTGGCCCAGCAGCAATAAACCACCTAGTTCATTACAAGGAAACAAAAAAACGAGAACCCCTTGCACTCTTCCTGTGTACACTGTAACACTGTTGAACATTTCGGGTTTCCCCTTGTGCGGACAGCTGATCTTCCCCAGGGCACGCAGAATGCCAGACAAGCTAGCACATGCTCCTTGTCCCGGCCTGTCCCTGCAGACATCATGGTCTCTTGTTCTTAGATACAGATGTCTCCAGATACCCATAGTGGTGTCTGGGACGGGGAAGCTGAACAAAGGCAGGCAGCACTTCCTAGGAAGTAAGTTGATTCCTCACCTCTTTAACCATGTCTTCGTAGGTCTGGATGGCACTTTCCATGTCAATGACTTGGTTGAACTTCCCAGGGAATGGCCCATCGCTGCCAGTTGCAAGGATGAGATGGGAGTAGTGAAGCTCCTGGGAGGGCAGAAGGTAGAATAGGATGTTAGACCTCTTAAAACCAGAGCCTGGAAAACAGTTCTTGCCTCCTAGGGAGTATTCACTCGTTCCCTTTCCTCCAGCCCTTGCTGATAACTAGGAAAGTACTTGCCACTGTCAGAAAGTGACTTAAGGAAGAGACCTGGTCCAGGTGACAGCAAGTAACTGCCTTCCTCAGGGTCGGAGAAAAGCACCGTTCTTCAGGTGAGCTGAGAGCTGTGAAGAAATTACCCTAAGTTTACAGGAAATAACCTGATATTTATGCCAGACACTGACGCTGCCACCACAGCTGGCTCCAGAGACCAACTTCTCTCCTTCACCCTCTTCTGAACAGAAACAAGATGCTCCGGCTGAAAAGAGTTATCAGAGCAGCTGCCCTTGTTTCTTCCTGGAGTTAGATAAGGATCTGAGCTCCAGGGTTAATTGTTGAGCTCTAAATCCAGCTTTAAGAATAAAAACTCATCTGAGCACTAGGTGGGGTGCGGTATTTACTGCACACCCACATTGCAACACCGCTCTAGGTCACTTAGCTTGGCTAGGAGGGACGGTGCCATTCAGCGCATGTGGGGAAAGATGGTCTCTGTTGCCAGGTTCTTCAGGATGGTTAAATGCTGCAGTCTTTCCCCACATTGCCTCTTGGTTTTATAGGAGATGGCTGGGGGCCTGCTTCTCTCTGGGGCAGCCCTCCATAGAAGTAGGTCATTGGTTTCATTCCTCTCTACCTCCTAGCGTTACTGGGCCAGTATTAAGCATGAGCAGTTGTATATCTGCCCACAGGTGGCAGACACCTAGAGGAGAGCAGTCAGTGACTTCCCAGAGGGCTTGGGTTCAGGCGTTTCACCCAAGCTGAGGGTTACATCGGACCAGGAACCCTGTTGCGCCTGTGAACCCCGAGCCCGGGGGTACCGGCTAGGTCAGGGTTCGTGTGCGCAGCTGACCTGCGCTGTCGGAGATAAGGGGGTGTTTGTCACAACTGAACAGCATTCCCAGCTCTCGTCCAACCCGAGGGCAAAGGTCCAGTTTGTTTTTCCCAGAGCATGATTCTGTCCTGCACACACCCCCGCCTCCTCTGGCGGATGAGAGTTACACTCCTCCTTCTGCTCAGAGGCACATTTTCTGTAGGTGCCCTGTGGTCCTGCTCATCTTGCTTTTCCCCCCTCAGAGGACTCCAAGCACAGACAGCAGCCTGAAACCTAAATTCAAAGTCACTTCTCCAACCAGACATCACCAGTCAAAGCCAACATAGCCTAGAGTTGGAATACTGCATTCTCACAGCCACGACATAGCTGAAGAAAAACCCTAAGGAGGAGAGATTCACAACACACCCTGCTGAAGGCTGACTCCCTGCGTTAGCAGGTGATCCCATAAGGCAGCCAGGTTCCTCACTGCAAGTTATAGATAGAACGAGAGGAAACGGCCTCAAGCTGCACTAGGGGAGGTTTAGTTTAGACATTAGGAAAAACTTCTTCACTGAGAGGGTGGTCAAGCATTGGAACAGGCTGCCCAGGGAAGTGGTTGAGTCTCCATCCCTGGAGGTATTTAAAGAACGGAGAGATATGGCGGTTGAAGACATGGTATAGATGGACTTGGCAGTGATAGGTTGACGGTTGGACTCGATGATCTTAAGGGTCTTTTCCAACCTTGACGATTCTATGATTTTATCGCATCACCCACCTCACCATCACTGAGCAAGACTTGTTGCCTCCCAGGGTCTATGCCGACAACCTTGCCTTGTCGGAAGCTGTCCCCAAAGGTGACAGAGTAGGAGATGAAAGTCTTCTTGGCAAATCCTGTGGTAAGAGGAGACAACAGGGAAGAGATCTCCCTCTGCAGAGGCTAATGAACCCCTCTTCCCTCCTCCCCTCATGCCATCCTTGCCCCGACAAAAGCACTCTATGCAGCTGGGACCACGGGCTGGGTCTCTGCTGTGCGTTATCTCTGCCCAGCAATGAGCTTCGGGACCTTTGCCTTGGATTTGGTGACAAGATCAGCTCCTCAGAGGCCAGGTGACCCTCTCCTAGATTGCTTTGTCTCTGCTCCCCACACAGAATCTCCTGTACCGGTTTGCTAGTAAGTGCTCCGCTGTGGTCCAGGGCATTTCAGCCAGGATGTCAGAGGCTTTTTGTCATGTTACCTGCCTCTCAGACCGAGCTTTTGACATTTTTTTGATGCTTGTTCCCAGCCTTGAACATGAGATTTTCCCCCTAAATCCTCAGCAGCTGGAGTTATGGGGTTAGCCCACTCTCCCAAACGAGATCCCAGATGAGCCTGAGCAGCTCACCCACAGAATTCTGCCATCCAGGCCCTCACTGCTGAGCTGCTCGACATTTCAAGTGCCAGAGACAGGAAGACATTGATTCACCTCTTCCAGCTGCTGCTGGTTTTAGCTTAGTCACCTTCTAAACTCTTGAAATAAAAAAAAAAAAAAAAAAAAAGACCATCCGAGTAGTTTTTCCTCAGTTTTCCCAGCGGACATGCAATTAGCTTAACACAGACGGTCTGTGCATCCTCCCAGAGCCAAGTATTTATTTGTTTTCCACATGGAAAACATCAAGTCTTTCCCCATCCCTGGGGCGGAGGAGGCACTTTCAGTACTCCGTTCCTTTTTACTCCCCGAGTACCTCCGAGCTGCTGTGGTCACTGGTGGGGGGTAAAAGCTGACCCGCTGGGACCCACGCAGGGGGAAAGCCGTGGAAATCAGTTGAGCCCTTACCGCTCTCCACGGCGGCGCGGAGGGCAGCGACGTTGTGATGGAAAGCGTCTCTCACGTCCACCAGCACGAAGGGGATGGCCCAGGACTTGAGCAGGCTGGCGGCCGCCGTCCCTCCGAAGCCTCCCCCGACCACCACCACCCGCACGGAATCGTCCACGGACAGACGGGATCCCATCGAGCCCAGGCCGGGAGCCGGGAGCCGGCCCTACGGCAGCAGCTGCGTTACTGCTTGCCCAGCCACCGCCTTCTTCCTCTCCGCCTCTCCCCGCGGCGGGAGGAGTCACGTTTGCCGGCTGATAAAGCTGTTGCAGCCGTAAAGCTGCAGGGAGGAGTTGAGTTTCTCAAGGTCTGAGCCCAGGCTGCAGACCTTGGCTCTCCCGGGCAGCACGTCCTGCCAGGCTGCAGCGCCTGCCCAGGCGAGCCCCAGAGTCCCAACCACAGAATATTGGAGTCATAGAATCATAGAATGCTTTGGGTTGGAAGGGACCTTTAAAGGTCATCTAGTCCATCCCCCCTGCAATGGGCAGGGACATCTACAACTGGATCAGGTTGCTCAGAGCCCCGTCCAGCCTGGCCTTGAATGCTTCCAAGGATGGGGCATCTACCACCTCTCCGGGCAACCTGTTCCAGTGTTTCACCACCCTCATTGTGAAAACTTTTTTCCTTATATCTAGTCTGAATCTACCCGCTTTTAGTTTAAAACTGTTACCCCTTGTCCTGTCGCAGCAGGCCTTGCTAAAAAAACTGTCCCCATCTTTCTCGTAGGCCCCCTTTAAGTATTGAAAGGCTGCAATAAGGTCTCCCCGCAGCCTTCTCTTCTCCAGGCTGAACAACCCCAGCTCTCTCAGCCTTTCCTCATAGGAGAAGTGTTCCACCCCTCTGATCATTTTTGTGGCCCTCATTTTTCCCCTTTCCCCTTCCTTACGTCCCCCCACACACATCCTCCACATCAGAAGGGGACCGTAAGGATCTTTTACAAGGATCTTTTATATCTTCTTACAGAAGGTGACCGTAAGGATCTTTTACAAACCAAGGGCTGTGTTTTAAGGGTGATGGGCAAACACCCAGAGACCAAGGGAACTGCCCCGCTTGAGCCTGCCGGCTCCAGGATGGCAGCTGCAGCCTGGCAGTGCGTAAGGATGCTGTGCAAGACAAGAGGCTCTGCTAATGCTGAGGACATGCAGTCCGTCCTGCCAAACCCCAGCATTAAAAAGTCATGAGCTCATCTTAAAAAAAGAACCAAACAAAAAAGGAGACTGTTTTGTTTTGTTTTGTTTTGTTTTGTTTTGTTTTGTTTTGTTTTGTTTTGTTTTGTTTTGTTTTGTTTTGGAAAGTTCATGAACATTGGGCTTTGTCTGTCCACCTTGGCTTGTCCTTTGTCAGCTGTGGATGTTGGTTAAACACATGTTGGTTCAATGCCCCCTTTTGGGGGGCAGCTGGGGGGCGGCAGCAGAGGGGTGCCCCTGCTCCTGCCCTTTCTGGGGGAGTTCACGTTTTGCAGCCCTCAGCATCCATGGCTTGGAGGGGCTTGTTGGGAAACCCACAAACTGGCCCAGACTGTAGGCTGGGTGAATAACGCAGCCAGAGGATGGCCTCCTCCCTTCTCCAGGAGAAACGGCTCCCTTGGAGAGAGAAATGAAGATGTGTCTGCTCTGAGCGGCAGCGGGACAAGGAGCCCAGAGAGGGCTGTGCAAGAGGGACAGAGGAAGGATGAGCCCAGCATCACCATGGTGGAGATAGCGGGATGTAAGGAGGAGCAGGGAAGGGCTGAGAAGGTAGGGAAGGGCTGAGAAGGTAGCAAAGGCCCCTGGAGAAGGGGAGCAGAGAGCAGAGAAGGAGGTTTGCAGTAAAAAGGACACCCAAAACGTGTTCTTCCGCAGCACGGAAATTACCCCGAAGACTTTAGGCTCCTGTGGCATTCCAGATAAATATAGCTGCCGGCCATGTGGATAAATATAGCTGCTGTGCACACTGCGACGTTGTGAGCTGGCAGAGCTGCCCCTGCACTCCCCTTCCCATGCTGGTTTGAAGGCTCCCTCTGCTCCTCATCCCTCCTTCAGCCAATGCCGGCTGGTGCTGAAACCCCCTCCTAGCAGGGTCCCGAGCAAAACCCCCCCCAACCTCGTGGGTGGGAGACGGACGAAGGAATTCACATCTTTTTTCCAGGAAAAGCAGGGCCTGGACTCGGGATTGCCGCCAGAGGGTGCAGCCGGCTCGGCCGTGGGGAGATGGGACACGGGTGTCCAAGTCCGGCACTGGACACCCGCCCCTCCGTCGCGGGAAGGGCACAGGGATGGGGAAGAAGGGAGACAAAGGGGTCGAAAGCATCGCGGGTGTTTCTGCTCTACACAGGGGGACTTTTCAGCCTGGAAGAGAGCTGAGAGAGGAGGGATGGAAAGGCCGACAATAAAGCTGGGAGCAGAGGAAGGTCCTTGGTAGGAAAGCCCATGGCCTCAGCTGAAATAAGCCAGGGGCAGGTTTGTGCTTTTTGTTACACAGGACTGGGCTGGAGGATGCTAAAACCTTCAATGGGGGGAAAAATAATTTTGATTAATCCAGGGAAGATAAATCCTCCAGAGCTGCTAAACACAGAGGCACCTGTTCTGGCCAGGAAATCCAGGAGTGACGAATGCCCAGAGGCTGGGAAGTATTCCCAGGGTAGCAGCGCTCCAGGTCTGCTCCCTGTCCTCTCTCCTGGTATGTACATGGGCACTGATCTGTGAGGAGGCTGCTGGAATAGCCTGGTGATGGCCGGCTTTGGGAAAGGATAAGGCAGTGCAAAAATTGGAAAAAAACAAACCCATCTCCATTTCTAAAAGGATGAACTCAGCAATCAAAACCTGATTTAAGCTCTTCCCTCAAATTGCATGGACAGCCTTGCTTTGCACCCTGTGTGTGAACCCCTCCTGGCAGGGCTGGCCTTACCTGCATAACTCCCCCAGCATTTATTTCATCCTGCTGGAGCAAAGTTGGATCAAAGGCCCAGTCCTAGAAGATGAGGAGGCTGAGGATGAATCGCCACTTCCCATGTGCTGCTGCCCTCTCCCCCTTCCCCTGCACCTTTGTGCCCAGCTCTGGCTTTTACAGAGGCAGTTTTTGGCTTTTCATGACAGGCATTTGCATGTATTTTACAGCACATACATACCCACTGCTGGGAGAAATTGATTACTTCAAGAGTACTCCCCTATTGTGTGATGTTTTCCCCCTTCGTGTATATTTGCCACAAAGGAAAAGACCTCGTTCCTGCCCTGACTCTGCTGCTCACAAGGCAAAAGCCTTCATCCTGCCTCCAAGACAAAGGCAAAGCCTTCCCAGGCATTGCCAGCGGTAGGTTTGGTTGTCCTCTGCTTGCCTTCAAATCGAGACAAAGTCACTGGCAAGGACAGCCCTCCACAGCGTAGTTCCCAGGCAATGAGGGCTATCATCAGGTGAATCCGGTTGTACACCAGAAGATCAGGGACACCTTTCAAAAAAGTTCAAATATGACTATAAGTCAATCTTCTTACTCCATAAATAGTGGACAGCCCAGGGCCCGTTGTGGCCTCCTGCATGGAAGTGGGCTGCACACCAAGATCTCCCCTTGAGCAGGGACGCCTCTCGAGGTTACTCCTCAAGGTTGAGAGATTCCTTGCCGCAACAGATTCTTGGTCAGTGGCTAATAGCATGCTAAACTTTGAAATCTTAGTTAAGTGGTATAAAGGATTGATTGTGCATGTATAATCCTTTAGACATAAACCGCTGACCAAGTCTGGGAGTAGGATTGGATCCAGCCAAACCTAGGCTCCTCTCTGAGAAGGAGTTTAGAAAGCGAGGGGTCCTCTCTGAACGTCATGACTCAACAGGAGGGTCTCCCTGACAGTTTTGTCTGACCCTGTCCTCTATGCAGTAAATTATCCAGCGTACCTTGCCACCCGATTTTGTTAAACCACTGTCGCATTTACCATTGAACTTTGTTAGCTCACTGTTTTATATCAATATTTTTGCTTCTCTCTTACGAGTCAAGTGCACTCACTCCATGCGCAACACAAGGTCAGTGGCAAAAACAGTGCCCAAGCAAACAGGGAAGGTAAAAGGAGCCTTTATGAAACCCTTGCATCCAACTCCAGCCAAATGGGAAGAAACTCCGAGTGCTCAAAACTGTGGCTGGAGGGAGCCTTCTGCATGCAGGTGTGTGCTCAGCACTGGCAAATACGTTGTTTTGATGATCTTTCTCTGTCCTGCTGCAAACAGACAGCTGCAGTAAGAGCTGATCAGCTTCAGAGAGGGTTTTGTCTTCTGCCAGTGATCTTCGGTCTCATCCGAAGAGCTGCTTTCCCTCTCAGGACAGCCTGAAGGCCCCCATCCCGCGCGGCCAAGTCTGGGCGGCTGGAAGGGTCCTGTTTGTCCCCCTACTGACAATGTCTCTGCCGTAAAACCAAAGGAGACGTCTCCCAGCTGCAGCTTGTCCTGGCCTCAGTGCGGGAGGGAAAAACGTCCCTCTCAAGCACAGAAAATACACAGGGCTTAACAATAAATGTCATCAAACTCGCTGTGGAGTAATCGCTCCCGAGGAGACTCGGGACTGTGTGTCTGGCTAGCAGCTATCTCCGCAAAACCCGAGGACGGTCCTCTTCTGTATCAGCAGCCCCACGCACCACATTCCAGCTGCCCGCAGACATTGCCTGCACATCGTCCTGCGACGGCCCCAGCGGCAGCAGCGTCGCTGCAGCCCTCCAGCCGCACGGCTCGAGGCTGCGCTTCAGGGAAAGGGTATTTTTGTGTCTTCCGGAGGTGAGGGGAGGGATTGCTCTCTGCTAGGCAAACCACGCCGCCCATCCTTGGCGCCTGCCCCAGGGCTCCCCATTTTGCCCCGGGTGATCTGGTCACCCCCGTGCGCCTTGGGGATCTCTGCCACAGCCAGGGTGGAATCGCGTCAGTCCAGGGCAAAGAATTGCCTGGAAAAACCAATTCAGACCAGTTCCTGGCTGCTTTTAAACATTGACACTAGCTATTTTATACCTTATAAATAAAATTTACTTTTAGCAAAAATCAACAAGGAGCCGTTTTATTTATTCTCTCCCCAATAAACCTCATTTTTCATTTCCAGTTTTTCAGTGACATGAGCTTGAGAAGACCAGCTGCTGGCCGCTTCCCATAAACCACAGCACCAAAGTCACCTTATTTTGGTCAGGCTGGACCAGCCTGTCATGTGTATTTACGGGCAGTGACTGTGTACGTGCCAGCCCATGAACTGGTCACAGATCCCACACAGAAAAGGTATTGAGGAAAACCCTGAAAATGAAATGCAATGGTCTCTGTGATTCAGCTGGTCTTTGTATCCAACAGAAGAGCCATGGGGAGCTGGTAGCGGGGGTCCGCTCTGTCCCGGGGCCCTGCCACAACACTGTTCTCCTTGTTCCTGGGATTGAAGTGGACTCCGTGCCGAGGTGCACCCCAGCTTCCCACCTAACTGCTGCCA
The DNA here is from genome assembly GCF_047370975.1 of Nipponia nippon. Lineage (NCBI taxonomy): Eukaryota > Metazoa > Chordata > Aves > Pelecaniformes > Threskiornithidae > Nipponia > Nipponia nippon. Next base: position 89,961,931 of record NW_028262347.1, on the reverse strand, counting down.
CACACAGGATGAGTTTGCCAGGCTCAGCATGCTCCGGCGGCGGGGTTCACCTCACCTATCATCGGGCACCGGCAGGTTCGGGCTCTGGAGCTCCAGGCTCACCATAATGCAGGCATTTTGGGGAACTGAAGCGCAGCCAGGCGCGTGGCAGCCCCCAGCGTGGAGGAGGAAAACTCTGCTCAGACACCTCCAGCAACCGCCTTTGGTTTTCACGTGGTGCAAATCTTCCCTACCCCCACAGAGCCAAGCTCGTGGCGGCCATTAGGAATTTTGCGGAAATGCCATTTTGTGGGAATTCGTCCCTTGTTGTGCTGTGATCCAGGCAGGTGCAACGAGGAGCTTAATCAGCTTTATCCAGCTTAGCTGGCTGGTCATAAGGATTGCAAAGATGTCTCTGGCAAGGCTCTGCTCCTGCAGCAGAGGAGCCCGCGGCTCGGTGGTGAGGTGGCACCTTTCTCTTACGGGACAGCACGGGGAAGGGTTTTGTGGCATTAATCCTCATGGGGTGGTAGAGAAGCAGAAAGGATGTCAGCAGTTGGGTTTTCCTTGGGAAAAGGAAGGGAGAGGGCTTGGGCAAGCTCCTTCGCTCTTGGGGCAGGTTTCGAGAAAGTACAGCTTTCACCCCCAGATCGTGGGGAGTTTTCTCCTCCCACCCTGCCAAGATTTCATTACAGTGAAAGCACAGCATATAATAAAACTGTGTCCTTAAAAAAATCAGTCTCACAGACAGGCAGCCTTTGTCCAAAGGTGTAATTACAGGATAAATATGGGATGCAGACCAAGAAATGCAGTCTGGTCAGGCATGCAGTCTCTTAAAAAAACACAACACAAAACAAGGCTGTCATTTAATGCTGAAATGTCCATGTGTGCTGCAGCCCCTCGTCCCTCGCTGGCCCGTGGGTCTCCCCACTGACCTGGGGTTCGGGCGATGGAGCCGTAGCCATAGCCGGGAGCCGCACCAAGCCCCGCAATGGAGCGAAGGGCAAGGGCGGATCCAGCCTCCAGCAGAAGCCAGCGGGGCTGGGTGAGGGCACGCGATCGCTTGGGTGATGGGTTTCTCTCCAGCCCCGGTGCAGAAATCCCATCTGATAGTGCTGCGAGGGGACACAGGGGATTAGCTCGTCCGATCCCATTAAATGGAGCCGGAGCAAGCGAGGAGAAGGGGACGGGGGGGTCAGGACAGCTGGCGGAGCAGCCACGACTTCTGAGGTTTGGGACAAACCTCATGCCAAGCTGGAAAAAGGCCTTTTTATGCATTTCTGTGGGTCAGCCCAGCGGCTTGGCTTCATGGGCTGGCAGACATCCGTCGTGCCAGCTGTTGGTAGCAGTTTGCCATCTTGGCCACGCATTAAACCTCACAGTGTCTAAGGTGGTCGTTCAGAGACCGGCCTGCCTCGACTGCTCTCTTACTTGGTGGGCACCGGCTTCTTCTGACTCAAGCAAGAATTGCCCCTCCATGGCAAGCCCAGACACGCCAGCACGGCCCCAGCGAGCCCCGACTGTCTCCGAGAGGGAGGCAGAGAAACAGCAGGGTGTACCTGCTGTCCAAAGTCAAGTCTGGATTAGACGGGCAGAGGAAAGCATTAACCAGAGAGATCCCATTTAGAGGGGAACAGTGCATACATAATTTATTAATGCTCTCACTGGTGCTACATCATCTCATGTCACCTGCAATAACCCTGAGGAGAAGCAGGCTGTGGCTGGTGGTCCTGTCCCACGGGACATGTGTCCCCTCACTGCTCTGGGCTGTTTGCAGAAAACGTCTGTCTGGTGACAGTAAGCATCACCACAATGCGCCTGGATGTCCCCTAAAATACAGCTGTGGCAGGCTGGGCGGGGGAGGCCGAGGCAGCACAGCTGCAGGCACTGGCCTGCGCAGGGCAGGTTACGGAAGGGATGGGAGCAGCCTTGGGCTGGGGAAGCAAGGGGTGGGAGTGTTCTTTTATTTCTTTGCTTGTTTTAAGGCAAACCTGATCGCTTCAGGATCTGTTTTATTTCTGAAAGCTTGAATAACTTGAAAAGAGGATAGGTGGATGGAGGAAGGGTGAGGCTGCAACTGTTGTGGCCCCTGCCGCGGGCGCCCTGTGTGGCCTGTCTGAACACAGGTACTTTCTTGCTCTCAGGCATTGGCTCTCGCTGTAGCTTTCCCAATGCATACTTTTTCTCCCAAATCCATGCCTTTCCTCCTATAGGGGAGGACCGGAGCAAGGCCTGGCAGCAGCCAGGGCAGGGTGAGCAGGAGGTGCCCCTCCTGGGGGGACAAACCTCCTCCCGGTCAGCACAGAGAGAATTCAGCTGCTTTGGTCTCAAAAGGAGCCGCGTGTTCCTCGTGGCTTCCCAATGCGCCTGGCACTGTGCAGGAGTCATGGCTACGCGGGTTTAATGGGAGCAATTAGCCCCTGCGGAAATCTGCATGGGTCGGGGGCGTGCTTTCTTTCTGTCCTGTGACATTTTTGATGGGAAGCTGGAAGGTGTCCAGGAAGAAATGCTCTCGCTTAGCTAGAAATGACAGGCTGGAGCCAGCCGGGGGTGAGGCCGTGCAGGCAGCGCAGGTGAGAACGGCCTCAGCTCAGCATGGTTCCCCCTTCCCTTGCTGCTTGCTATGTATTTCCCTTTATTTTTCTGTCCTTCCCCCCCCCCAGACCTTGCTTCGCCCAAGCCCCAAGGCTCCTCTGTGTGCGGTGGGATGGGAAAGGGACGCCGGGCACCCCTCTGACGTCCCCTTCCCGGCTCTGGAAGTCCCCTTGTGCTGTTTTGCAAAGCAACAATTAATTTAAACTTTATTCGCTTTGCAGAAGACAACCTAATGGGTACTTTTGCAGAAGCACAGGAGTGGCGTTTGCCTGTAACCGTTGCCCTGCGTCCGGCTGCGTTCCCCCTCGTGCTGGCCGAGCTCTGAGGGTTTTTCCCAGCGCCCAGATGACCTCGGTGACCCTGACGCTTTCCCGGCGGGAAGCCTCCAAACAAAACCCGATTCACTCGGCAAAACCAGGGCTGCTTGTGATGCCGGGAGCGGTGTGTGAGACAGGGAGGGGGTTGACGGCTCTCCATTGCTTCCATGCGATGAGGGTATCGCCTATGCTGCTCAATGCAAAGAAAAACCCACTTTTGCACCCTCTCCCCAGCCAGCCGGTGTCGAGCACCTCGAGGCCAGATGCTCCCGGGCAAGAGGCGGCCGCACTCGGAAAACCTCCCCAGCCGGCACGGGCAGGCAGGCGGGCGCCCAGGGCTCCGGTGTGGCTGCTCCCCGCCGGCCGGCCCCGCGCTCCTCAATGCCGCCTCTGTTCTCCCTCTTGGGTCAAAAACACGGCTTTTGTGAGCTTGCCCCAGTCACGGCTCGTCACCGGAGCCCTGGCGTGTTCCTCCCGGCCGCCCTCCGCCGGCAGAAATGCAGCCCAGCTGTGGCCAGCCGCTGCCGTAGCCTGATTTTACTTATTTATTTTTGCTTTCAGCCAACAGCTCTGTCTGGGGAGAGGCGACGTGGGGGTGCTGGCCATGCCTGGGGGGCAGCGGGGACCCCTTGGGGCTCCCCCAGCTCCCCAGCAAGTCTTAGGTGGAGACAACTGCTAAGCTCCACCGAAATGCCAGGCTTCTCCCTCGGGTGGCCTCCATAACCCAAAATACATGGAAAGTAAAGGGATGTGATGCAAATCAAGCTAAAAATAGGTATTTTAATTCACTAAATGTGAATTGGAGGGGACAGCTCAGCACCAGGCTGTTGCTGGGTGAACGTCTGCGTGTGGCAAACACCCTGAAACTCCCCATGCCTCTAGTGAACCCCAGTTATCAGTCACCCACCGGCAAATATTTCTGGGGCTCCCCCCGGGTGGGGGACACAGGCGAACACCAAGGAGACAGGAGATGCTTTGGACTCTGAGCTGTTGTATTTTTGTCTTGAATTAAATAAGTCCAACCATCTTGCAGCAGGTGCCGAGGATCGCAGTCACTCTCACACGAGATGAGTGCAGCCCCAGCACCGGCCGTGCTCCGCCGAGGGTCTGGGGGGGTTATAGCCTGTTGGTCCCCAGGGGCTCTCCCGGGGGCACGTGATGGTCCACAGTCAAAATCCGACCTCTGCCACCTCAGCTCTGGCTGTCTGTTTCTTTGCGGTACGTTGTGCTGCTCTGATTTTTGGGCTTAGCTCCTTGACTGCCTCCCCCTCTTTTTCACGTAATAAATAAATAAATTCGCCTGGCGACTCTGGTATGTAAATACACAGAGAAAAAGAAAAAAAAGAGAAAAAATAAACCCCAAACCCCCCAAACCAACTGTGAAGAGCACCAAACCACAAAGTCACCTCATTTCATTGCAGCCCAAGTGCCGGCTGGCACTCCATGGGCGACTCCTGGCCTGGCATGCCTCCAGGGCAGTTCCCAGTCTGTGCTGGTGTATGAAGGCACTAAACCAGTAAGGCCTCTGGGGTCTGGGTCCTTGCTGGCACTGTGGGGGTCTCATCCTTGCCTTGACCTATCTGCGTGGACAATGCGGAGGCACTCGGCCCCATCACCCTCTGCTCACCCTCCTCTTCCTTGGTGCAGCCTCCAAGACGGGGAGGTGGCCCCAGCACCGAACTCCCCACTGCCCCTCACCCTTGCGATTTCCCCATTCCCGAAGAAATTGTGTAATTCAGGCTCTGCGGGACCCCAGAGTTGGCTCCGCTGGGATGCTCTGGCTCCCGGGGCTGCCACTTTCCAGCCGGCAGCAGCAAGGAGCATCTCTGGGAGTGGGGACCCCCAGGTCTCCTCCAGGCCAGCCAGGAGCATGACCGCAGCCCCTCGTTCCCCGCTGCTGCCTTGCCCCCCATCGTTACGTGACCCAGGAGGGCTGTGCCTCCTCCAGCAGACTGAAGGAGCGGTTAGCCAGCGCGGCAGGGCTGCTGGCCAGCTTGTAGCCAAAGAGGTGCATGGCCGGGGCACAGGCGTCCTGCACCACCTGCGCCAGCTTGAAGGGGATGCTGAATCGCCACTTCTCGAACTGCTCGGAGGAGTTTTTGCGGGTGGAGTAGACACCGCTGCCATCACGGGGTGCCTGCGTGTTTTTGCTGATCCACTCCTCCACCTGGGGCGTGAGGGGGAGCCCGGCGAAGCGGTACATCTCCTCCGCCTTCTGCAAGGGTGCCCGTGCCACGTCCTCGTAGCGTACCAGCATGTAGCGACCCCGCAGCCAGCCCGGCCGCCGCAGCCCCAGCTCGGCCGACAGACGGATGCTCTCGCAGTTCCCCCGCAGCCGCTGCACCTCCTCCTCACGGAGGGGAGCCTCCCCTTCGGATGCCCACTTTTTCCAGGTTTCGTACTTTCCAGAGAAGGCCACCATGCGGGAGGCCAGGACGGCCCGGGGGTCCCGGACCAGCTGGATGATGCGCACGTCCAGCCGGGGGTCCTCCACCAGCGGCTGCAGGAACTCCAGCTGCCGGATGCGCACTGTCTTCAGGGCCACATGCTGCTTGCGCCGGCACGCCTCGGCGGCCAGGGTGATGTTGAGGGGGCCGCAGCGGCGGTTCTTGCAGTGGTACTTCTCAAAGACCTTCTTGGCGCTGGGTGTGCAGACAGGCTCCTCGCAGAGTGAGCGGCTGGAGCCTCGCCGAAACATGAAGGGTGTCAGGTGGCCCTCGGGCGCCGGCGAGATGAAGCTCTCCAAGATGTAGAGGTCGCAGAGGAGGAGCTGCTTGAGGACGTCCCGATAGACCAGAGCCGAGCCCACCGCGTTGGCTCCCCCCGGCTCGAAGGTCACCATCCTCTCAATGTGCCAAAGGGGCTCGAAGAGGTAGAAGATGCTGCCTTGTTGGTTGAAGAACTCCCCCACAAAGGAGGAGCCGGTGCGGGTGGTGGCCATCAGCAGGACGTGCCGCCGTGGCCCGGGGTCCCCGTCGCCTGCCAGCTGCAGGGTGATGTTGCGCAGGTGGGACCTCAGCTGGGAGAAGGCGGCATCCAGCTCTCGCAGCGAGGCCAGCGAGCCGTTCTCAGCCGGTGCTGGGCTGGCCTCCGTGCTGTTAGCCTCCACCAGCGCCTGCGGGGACTGCTTCAGCTTGTCTGACACCCTGTGGGGAGACCCAGCCTAGCCTGGAGGGGAGCGGGACCACCCCCGTGTCCCAGCAGGGTGTTTCGGGGGGCTCCTGCTGCACAGGAGCTTGGGATGTGGGGGAGAGAAAAGGTTAAAAGTATGGGCTGGCTTAGGTACCTGCTCCCTACCTGGAGATGAAGTTGTTCTCCTTCTCGATGATGACGAGGCCGACGACGAAGACCAGCAGGACGGCATACTTGCTCCTCATCTTCAGGCAGTGCAGCAGCTCCCGGAAATCGTGGGGCAAAGCACGACGGATCTCCATGGGACATGCACACACACGTCCCTCCTGCCCGCCGGGGAGGTGTCCTGGGCTAACCGCCCGGCATCCTCTGACCCACCGGCCCTGCCCGGGGCGGCCCTGCCTGCGGGGAAAAGGAGGGTCAGCACGGTGGCAGCTCTCTGCGGGCAGGGGGGAGCAGGCAGGGGTCAGAGGCTGACCCTTCCCACAAGGGATGACCAACAAGGCCTTGACAAGACCAGTAAAAAGGGAGGGCTCCTCCCTACCGCTCCCATCCCGCCCGTGAGGAGCAGCTGCCCGAAGACCCCGTCGGTCGCTCCTCCTCCTTCCCCACATACGTCTGCCCGACAGGACCCCTTCCCGCGCCTCTGCCGGCCGCCCCTGCCAGCCCTGAAACCCAATCCCCGCCGCCCCGACAGCTGCCTGCTCCCCGCCAGCCAAAAACTTGCTGATGGCAGCGAGGGCCCCCCTGGGTGCAAGAGCAGCTCCTCATCTTGATCCACAGGGCATCATGGCTCCCAGCCTCTGGAAAGAGCTACTTCTGGGGAAGGTTGCAGGCTGCACCGTAGTTGCAGGCTACACCACTGGGTGTGGGGCCGCATGGCTTCCGCCTTCCCACAGCACAGCAGTGGCGGATGCTCAGCCACGAAAATGAAACCCAGGGGGTTTCCAGGAACGACAGTGGGCTGGAAAACGCTGCTGCTGCTGCTGCCAGTACTGCTCGGGGTGTAAAATGTTCCTGGGGGCTTTTTCCAAAAAGGAAAAAGACCCAAATGATGGTGCAACTGCTCGGTGCGGGATGCAAAACCCACTGGGAGACTCGGCATCCTCCCCGGCAGAAAAGACTGCCCCTGCAGCCCTTCTCCTCCTCCCAGCGCCAACAAAATTGGGGTGATGGCAGAAGCTGCTCTGAGTTGCACCAAACCCACATTCCAAGTGGGACACGGTGCAGATTTTGGGGGCCAAAGCCACCATTTGGGACCCCAGAGTAGGTCCCCAGCACGTGTCACGTGTGCAAAATTACACGCGTAGGGCTTGCCGGCGCCTGCTACCTGGCTGCTGGTTCACATGCCTGGCGTCCAGCCGGCCGCGTGGGTGATGCTGTTTGCTCGTCCCGCTTTCTTGGCCAGACTTTCGGTGACTCAGGGAAAGTCTATTTAGCTTTGGTTTGGCTCCTGCCAGTGTGACCCCGGCAGCCTGTCCCACCCCTGCTTTCAGGGGTGAAAGGGGGGAGCCCAGCAGAGCCTCATCCTTTGGCGGGCCCTGGGGTTTGCCGGAGGGGAGATGCCCCGGCTGAGCCACGGTACCTGCAGCCCTCTGCAGGGCGTGGAGTGGGGAAGCCCTGCCAGGCATTACGTCACGCTCAAACCTCCTCAACGCCGTTCACGGCCAAAATGTGCATTTTTTGGTGTTGCTCACTGTATGCCCCTCCTGCTGGGAAGGGGGGACAGCCCGGAAGCGCGGGTGGGAGGAGAGGGATGTGCCCCGCGGCCAGGGCAGCATCCCAGCCCGCCCGGTCCCCAGCCCTCTCTGTGGGAGGACCAGGAGTTTCCCAGCTTGAGCAAGCCACTCGGGAGCAAACCACTCGGCTACGGGGGCTTGGCTTTGCACCATCTCCTTCCCAGCAAAAGCTGCTAAAAAGAGACACCCACCCCACACACCCACGAACCCGGGGCTTCGGTAGGACGCAGGGACCCCAGAAAGCCCCGGTGGCTCCCAAGCTCCCCCGGCTCCCCCCTTTCCCCTACAGCGAGCGGCACCGACATCCCCCCGCACACGTATGCGTGTGTGTTTAACAGCCCTGTTAGTTTAGTTTGTCAGCACGCCACTCCTCGGGGACAGGCCAGCAGCCAGGGCAGGTGTCTTTCACCACGCTGCCCCCTGAGTCTCCCCTCCTCAGTCCCGCTTGGTGCCCCCGTGACAACAGGACTTGTCGGAGTATTTGAGCAACTGAGAAGAAGAAATAAAATATGCAAAGCCCTTGGTGTGCGGCCACGTCTCTCAGCACCCAGCAGAGCCGCCAGCTTTGCTGCTGCAAAGGACTTTTGGGTTTGAGGCATCCCGGGGAGCGGTGGCGGCAGTCTGCATCCCTGTCCTCGCCTCCCTGGTGCAGGGGACCATCCCCTCGCCGCGTGGAGCATGCACACAGGAGGGATGGCATGCAACCACTTACATGCTCAAACAAAATCCCTGGGCAAAGCCAGCCTAGGGTTTTCCCCCTCTAATATCCCCAGACCACAAACGATGCACAGACCAGGAATTATTCACAGGGATGACACAGAGAGCCATTTCCAGCAGCGCTGGCAAAAACCCTGATTCACAGGCCCAGGGCAGACATAATTTGTTAAATAAACAGCCGGCTGCAAACAGCCTGCCTGGGACCCGCAGGGTGGCGGCGACAGGCGCGGGGGCCCTTGCAGGGCTGAGCCTCAGGGCTGGGGGACACACAGGGTGACCCGGCGAGGCTGCTCGGCATCCTGAAGCTCTTCCTCGCTGGGGCCTGCAAGGCGCAGCCCAGCCGGGGCAGCGAGCAAGCCACAAGCCTCCCTTTGTGAGCGGGAACAGAGGGGCTCTGTGCGCCCCGCGTGCTCCCCTCCGGCCGCCCGTCGGGGCTCTGCCAGGCCGGGAGGTGCAGGAGGGCACAGGGACGGCTCCCCGCTGCTGCGAGGAGAGCCAACGGGATGCTGCTGCCACCAGCGCCCGCTCCCAGGGGATGCGCGCCCACCAGTGTCAGCAGACGGACGGACAGACAGACATCATCTCCAGCTGTGGCAGGCAGCGGCTGGCCAATGCTCTCTTCTACTCTGCACATCTCAAAGCAAGGAGGAATAATTTCCACGAGCACTACACTGAGATACCCTGGAAAGCGGCAAATGCAGCTCGGGGAAACTCCCCTGATGCTGCTCCCTGCCTTTTCCCAGCCCTCAGGCTGGAAACGCTTTTCATTTCAGCAGGGATGGCCACAATTCCCACTGTTGAGATGATAAAAGGCTTTGCAGATTTCCCAGCTGAGCCAAAGCAAGAAAAGGGGCTTTTTCTTTTGAGTGGTGGCGGGCGTTTTGTTCCCATGCAAAGCTGCTCGGTGGATATCTGCCACTACTAGCAAGTTAACTTAACCCTGCCACAGCAAGATGGATGGACGGAGGGAAGGACTTGGAGATGCCAAATTATTCAAGTCTGCTGCAGCGCTCACTGGTCCGGTGGATGCTCCTATGGGTGCTATAGGTGGGGTGAGAAGAGCAGCATAGCCCCAAGGCAAGGACAGTGAGGCCCCGCGGTGAGAGGGAGGAGGGAAGGGATGCCCTCGCCACCCTTCTGCAGGGCGTTTCGCCTGCCCTGGGAGAGAGGAGTGGGAGTTTTCAGCCTCCCCAGGCAGAGAGCCGGGAAAGGGAGGGTCTTGGGGCTCTCATCTCCCTTCTCCAGCTGCCCTGCACACCTACCGGGTGGGATCTAGGAAAGGAAAGACGCCTGCGGGCTGGCGGGGGAAACCAGCTGGAGGTGTGACTGGATGAAGTCACATTTTCCTCCGGTGACTCAACAGGCAAAAACTGAGCTCCCGGACGAGGAACGATGGTAAAGCACCTACTTGCAAACTGCCTCCCTGCCCAAGATCCCTCTGTCCATCCAGCCCCCACACATCCCTGCCCGGCTCCTGGGAGAGGGAAGCCCATGGGGACCTGCGGCTGAGCCCCCAGAGTAATTCCCTCCGCGATCCTTTGCTTCATCAGATCAACAGTGGCAGCGCAAGCCAGCAAAACACAGAGGCAGGGAACAACAAAGAGATAAGGCGCACGGGCTTATCTGCTCTCCCTGCTGCTCTTTGTCTGCAACCTGGGGGAAAAAAAAAACCCACGCTGAGCTCCCTCTGTATTTACTCTATCAACTATTTCCGCTCCCAGCTTCCTCCTGAGGCTGGCCTAAGGAAACGTGCCTCCAACGCTTCCCGCTTTGCTTTCATCTCCCAGCAATTTTCATCCTGCCCCTGGCTTTTCTCCAAGGCATGGCACAAGTGCGGCACTGCTTCGGTTTGCCCCCTGGCGCAGCTAAGGAGGCTGCCCGGGCGGGTATGTTTTGCTTAAAAACATGTGTATTCAAGCTAAAAAAGGGAAAAAAAAAAAAAAAAAAGTCACCTCCTACGTTGTTTATAAAGTTGCCTAGAATAGCCCCAAGACTCGTCAAATTGAAGCCCAGAAACTGACCATCGGAGGAGAAAGTTGGGAATGCAAAGTCCTTCTGGCTCGGGCAGGGACAGGGCGCCGGTGCCTGCGGCAGCCCCAACCCATCCCGCTGCTGCACAGAGAAACCTGGGTGTGAACAGGGGCCGTGCCCCCCCGGCGGGGACGGGAAGGGCAGAGGCACTGCCCCCCGCTCGGGCAACCTCCCGGGAACGTGGCCAGGGGTCTGCTCCTCCGTGTGTTCGATCCCTCAAGTTAAGGCAAGAGCCAAACTTGTTTCTCCTCCCCTCATTCCCTTCCTGGCTCTGCCCCTCGGTCCTTCAACCCACCTCAGCTTGGTCCTCCGCTCTCCTCTTAACTGGGCACCCAGGGGAAAGCCACCCCCAGGAGCTGAAGCACGCAGGTGAGGGTAGAGATGGGAGGTTATGGTCAGGCGCAGCAGCAGCAGGCGTCAGTACAAACAAGCACTGCTTAAATGACTTGTTTTTCATTGCATGTGCTCTCAAACTCCAGGTGCGTGAGGTCGTCTTCTGTCCACTATTTATTATCCTCCTGAGGAGGCATGCTGAGCTCTGGAATAACCCAGATGAGCTGTCCTTGCTCCTCATGTCCCAAAAAGCGCTGCCCAGAGGCTGGTGTTGGGCACAGTAATGCCAGTGACAGGACCAGCCCAGGCTTTGTGGCCAGGACAGACCGGTCTTTGCTCTCCCTCACCTTGGGTGCTGTCCAAGGAGGTGTTTTCTCCTGACCCAGGAGAGAGGACAGCTGCCGCTGCTGCCTGAGACCCTGGTGAATGTGATGGGACTTTCAGAGACACCAGTGATGGGCACGAGGGTAAAATCGCGCATCTGCAGGCACGTTGCCCTGGTTCGATCCAGGCCAGGAGCCAGCGGGGACCAGCTCAGCTGGCTAACAAGCCTATAACCTTCACACCAACTTGCTGGAAACAACGAGTGCTGGTGGGGTGGGGTTTGCAACACCACCTGCAGCAAAGGTGTGCGACCAAACGCGCCAGGGGGTCTGGAGAGCAGACCACCAAGACGGGTGAGAGGACCGCCCGGCTCCGTTTGCTCGGCACCGGCGGCACAATGTTGGCCGCTGTGCATGCCGTCGCCCCCCGGCCGCACTGGGAACCGCAAATGCCGGCCCCTGCTTCAATGAGCCCTTTCTCTGGGGCGCAGAGCCCACAGTCCCTCCCACTGCCCTGTGCTCCTTCTGCCCACTGCTCCACGCTAGCCTGGAAGCTCCTCCGCCACACCCACCCCAAAAATGAGGGTCACCACTCGCTCTGTGCCCTGCTCCACTCCCCTTTCACCCAAAGACAGGTGCCTGTGGCCCTCTGGGGACCTCTGGGAGGAACCGGTGGCGAGAGATGTTCACCGGTGAATCCCTGCTGCCCTTGGGAAAATGCAGACCGTGCCCAGGTCCTGGCAGCACAGGGAGACCAGGGGTGTGAAAACGAGTCTGACACTGAAGCAACTTGGAAGATGTGGGAAAATTGTGGAGTTAAATCCCTGTCCTGGCGTGGTGTCATAAATCATTGACTGTGGAAAAGGAAACACTTTCCCCCAGGGACTGAAGCCAGGTTTGGGTCCTGCTGGGGTCCTGCTTGGGTCCTGCATTTGCAATGTGGCGAGGTGCAGGCAGCTCCCTGAAACGTGGCTGGGAGCAGCTGCCGAAATCGCCGCAGGCGCTGAGCAGGGACTCGGCCTGGGCGGCCCTTTCCCCCCCAAGAAACCCCACACCAGCCAGGTCCCGTCTGGGCGCCTGGGGCCCGTAGGGTGCCGGTGGGATGGCCATGCCCCAGCTCCAGCAGAAAAGCCACTGGCTGCTGGTGGCCGGGAGCCGGCCGAGGGCCAGGGTGCCCCAGCAGCCCCGGGGCAGGAGGGGAAAGGGTGAGGACAACTTTCCAGTGCTCCCTGGTAGGGGCTGACAGGCCGGATGATGCAACTCTGGGATGGTTGTGAGAAAGTCTCCTTTTCTCGACCCAGACATGCTTCGCTCCAGATGGAAGCTCGGCGTTGCAGCTGGAGAGCTCGCCCTTATTCCATTTATTATTTTTTTCCTCTTTTTTTCCCCCCGAAAGAAAGCAACGGAGCGAACTGCTCGGGCTGCTGTGTGCCGAGAGGACTTTCTCTCCGAAGGCAGGGCGCCGGGATCCGGCTGCCCGGGCGGCGGGGAGGCACCGCCGGCGCTGCCCGGCTGCGGGAGCGGGCGGCGGGGCGGCCCCGCACGGAGGAGACAAAGGGGCGGCCGAGGCCGGAGGGAGCACAAAGGAGCCGGCGGAGTCCGGGGCCGCCCCCGCGGGGGGATGCGGCCGCCGAGCCCCCGGCCTCCCCGCGCCCCGCCGCCCCCGGCCCGGCCCCGCTCCCGCTGCCCCGGGGCTGGGGGGGGGGGAGGTGTCGGGGTTGCGGCCCCTCCTCGCACGCCCAACTTCCCGCAACTCCCCTCCGCGCCGGGAGAGAAAGGCCCGACCCCCGCAGCCATCCTCCCCCTCGCCCCGGGGCGGCCCGAGGCTCCCGCTCCCGGGGACTCCGCTCCCGGGGCTCCCGCTGCCCATCGCTCCCGGCCCCCGGTTGCTGCGCTCCGGCTCCAGCCCCATCGCTCCCGGCCCCCGCTGCACCTACCCGGCGGCGGCCGCTCCGCGGGGCGAGCTCGCCTGGTCCTGCCGTGCGGGAGTGGGGGGGCAGCGGGTCCCCTGCTTTTCTTCACAGCGCTGTCATCCTCCCTCCCTCCTTCCCTCCCTCCCCTCTTCCCTCCCTCCTTCCTTCCTTCCTTCCTTCCTCCCTCCCGGGGCGGCGGGGGGAGCGGTCCCGGCGCCTGGACGCGGGTCCCGGGGCGGAGCCGGGCAGGGTCCCCGGGCCGGCCTCCCCGCTGCCCGCCCGCTGCCTGCCCGCTGCCTGCCCGGATCGCCCCGGGCTGGAAGGGGCCGCCTGGGCTGGAGGGGGGTGGGAAATGGGGGGCTGGGAGGGCAGAGACACCCGCCGGGGCCAAGGCGAGTCCCCTCCCGGGCACCGTGGGGCAATTCGGGCCGCAAGCTCCTGTCCAGCCTCCTGCCCAAAGCGGGGTCACACCAGGGCGGTCAGGGCTTTGTCCTGCAAACATCCAAGGATGGAGCCAGCGCAACCTCTCCAAGCAGCCTGTTCTCATGGGGAAAACGCTTCTCCTTATATCCTCTCCGAACCTCTCCTGTCCCAGCTTTCGCCCTCCCACCACCTGAGGAACCTGGATCCATCTTCTCCGTGACCACCTTGCAGGTGTGGGAAGGCTCCTTCTCCTTATCCCTAGCCAAAACTGGCTCCAGGGTCAGCACCTTTCTCCCTGAAGTACCAAACTCCATTTTTTCCCTGTACAGGAGCTGTGGGTGAGTTTGCCCCAGGCGATGGCCATGGTGTGCCATGCCGGTGAGCACATGCCTGTCTGCCCCGGGAGGGCAGGGAGTCAGAGCATCCTATTGGGAGCTGACCAGGAGCTTTGGTGGACACAGGCTGTCACTGTCCCCACAGGGCAGGATTAGGGTCTGGAGCAATAAATCATATAGAAACAGCTATTCTGGCTTATGGGCAGAAATTCATGCAGCTCCCTCAGAGCTCTGTAATGTTAGATGCCGAAGAGCTGAAAGACATCTAGCTTTGCAGGCAGGCAGAAATCCGAAAAAATAGTCCTCATAAAAAGTTTCAGCCCTCTTTCGCATTCCTGGCATAGTTTTTCTGCTACGCATGTGGCATACGCAAAAAATGCAGGTTTTTCTTGGCATTCATGTGCGATGACCTGCATAGCTCGTTAGCGGCTTCCTATTAGCGAAGGTAACGCGTTCGGGTTTACGCGCGGAGTGCCAGCACCGTGCTTGCAGCAACAGTGGGTGTGTGCAACCTATACACGTGTGTACTCATATATATTTAAAGACATATATTCACACGGGGGTGTTGCGGCCCTGCCGGTGCTGATTAGAGGCACGTGGGGCTGGTGGCACAGTTTGTATACAAACATCAGCGCAGGAAAGCCTGGGTGTGACGTTTATGGTATAGACTCCATCCTTCCATACATCCTTCTGCTTTTTCTGGTTGTAGCGGGCATCCCGCAGCCGGTAACTGCAATCTGTCTGCAGACAGGCACGGTAACTCCGGTACAGCCCTGCCGCAGGCGATGGAGCCGGCGTGAAGGGCAGTGTCTCACAAACTCTGCCTAAATGAGGCAAAATCAGGCCTGTGTAGGCTGTCAGGTTAATCACGTCAAAAAGAGCGAAAAAGTCTGGCTGGCCACACACCACAGGAGTTTTGTGGGGTTTCGAAACGTTTTTAAGCTCCTTGCTTGTTATTTCGATTGAAACAGGGAATTCTGGCTTGGATTTTTGTGGGCAGAGGAGATCCTGGTGAAAATGCATCTCTAATATGTAAATAACTTTGAGATGAGGGCAGAGGGAGGCCGGTGGGGAGTGGGACACCCATGCTAGCAGGGTGTCACTGGCTTTGTAGGACGCTCTGGCGGTTGTCCTGGGGGGGCTGGCAGGAGCAGAGGAGGGACCCTTCCCCACACGGCTGCAGCGTGGGGCGCAGCGTGGGGCGCAGCCTGGGCTGAAGCCCACCCGCCCGAGCCCCGGGGTGTGCTCCCAGCCTGCTCTGCACGAGCCCCGAGTGGAGATCACCTTCCCGCTTCATCAATAAGTAAAGCTGGCACAGGGAGGAACCAAGCGTCAAATTTCCTCCCCGCAAATTGCTGAGAGAGGCAGCGGGAGAAGCAGAGAGTTGTGTTTCCTCTGCCCTTCACTAGCTGCAGGATAACATTCCCTTCGTCACCCGCTCCTCTTCTCCCAGGGATAATGGCGACTGTTCTCCTCGCTCCCTGTGTTGCACACGCACGTGCACACACACGCCTGCCGTGCCAGAGGTGGCAGGGGAGCGGTCCCCAGAATGACATCAGGAGCAAGGAAAGGGGGACATGTTGCTATAGCAACATGGATGCCCTGGGTTTTCAGGGAATAAAGGCATCTGACACTCATTTTCCACCCTTGGTCCAAGCTGATGATGTGGAGGTGACCAGGTTGGACTCTGATTTAAAAAAGCCTTCAGCGGCCTTTGCTCTGTTAGCGCCAGGGCAGCATCTGCCTAGAAATTTGACTGTGGATTAGATGTTGCCAAACTCTGTACCCACGTCCCTTCAAGCGCCGTCTGGTGGCATGTGGCAGCAGGACATGGTGACGGGGCACCTGGAAACGGTCTGGAAGCTGCGGTGCAAGGGAAACCCAGCTCTCCTCCGCTTTGCTGCTTCCCCCGGAGGCACTTCAGGATTTTATTTCCCAGAAGGTCATGACGTGGCTCAGAAACAAGAGAAAGCAGACAGACGCCTGTTGTCCGAGGTTATGAGATGGAGAGGGTGCCTTGGCTTCGTTTCAAGGCTGAATCTGCAGGGACTCGTTTTGGATTTGTTTCGCGCTCCCCAGAAATTTGGAAATCTGTTGGCAGACTTCCTTCTGCTTTTTGTGGCCAGGTGCCCGGGCCATGGTGAGCTGCTTTTCGGCAGAGGTGATGGTGTGTGGCAGGGGGACGATCTGCCAGCTGCAAAATGAGAGTCGCAAACACCTCGATTTCCTTTTGCATGAGGGTCTTTTGCAAACACAGCCCGGGAAATATCATTCTCCAGTGTCCAAAGGGACTTGGGTGCAGTGGTTTCAGGGGACAGGACTGGACAGGCACCTGCAAATGAAAGGATTTCCCCGCTGGGCACAGCGGGGCAGCTGCTGATGGGACCTGCTCCCAGCTGGGGCTGGGCTGAGGACCTCCTATGGCTGCATGAGCTGGCCTAGGAAACCACGTAAGAAGAAGGTCTCTGCCTCCTCTAGCCCCATAGGTCCTCTAGTGAAACGGGTGGGGAACCTAAAGCCACACGAATGCTCATGCTGAACTAAAACATGCAGCACAGGTCCTAGCACAGAGCCTGAACTTGTGCAGCCAAGATCCACCTCTGAAGGGGGAGAAGGTTTTCTCAGTGTCAGGGTGCGGGTGTATCACCCCCGGAGCCGGCAGCAGTGTGCGTGTACCACCCCAGAGCACTAAGACTACCGGTGTCCCGAGGGAAAAGCAGGCAATGCCCCACTCGAGCTGAAGAAGAGCCCAGTTTTCCAGCTGAGTGCACCGTGCCTACTCATAACCTATACCTGACCTTCTTAAGAAAAGCGCTCCCAGGTGCTTTAATGACAGTTCTAATGACTCACTGGATGTGGGCTGATATGAGGAAGGCATCAATGTGAAAGATGTGAAAAACCTGGTTTTATTCCAAGGGCCAGATGCCATTTTCAATCACCGATCCACTTGTCCTTGGACTTTTCCTCTTGGATGATGCCCTTCCCACATAAACTTCACAAGGGTGTTTTCACCCTCTCTGCCAAAGCTAGCCTGCTTACCAGGATGCAGAACTATTAGCTGAAACTTTTCCAGCTCTTTTTTTTTTTTAAATGATCTCTCAATAATTAAACACAAACCCACCTATTGGGAAACCTCTCCCTATGTAACTATCAACGGGGTGTTTCGCCCTGTCCACCGCTGACAGGTCCCACGCCAAAGACTATAAAAAAAAGCCAAACTTTGAAGCTAAGTGCTTCGACACCATCTTTCAGGCAGCCGGGATGCCACGAACCGCTGCCGCTGCCCGCTGCCCGCTGCCTGCTGCCGCTGCCCGCTGCCCGCTGCCTGCTGCCGCTGCCCGCTGCCCGCTGCCGCTGCCGCTGCCCGCGGCGGGCTCCTGGCGCCACCTGGCGGCGGCGAGCCGCACCCTCACCTCTTGGCAAACGCGCCCAGTCTCCCCCAGCCGCAGCCCTTACTGGGAGCGGGTGCTGCCTCAGCGCCGGTTTTGGTTTGGGGGGTGGTGGTGGTGGTGTTCCTCTGCCGGGGAGCCGAGCCGTGCTTCCTGCTCCTGCGAGCTGGAAAAGTGAGCGTGGCCAGCGCCCGCATCTGCTTTTTTGGTTCCTCCTTCCCCCTCTCTTTTTCGGATGAAGCAAAAAGCCTCTGGCTCCTGCTCACTGCCTGTCCAAGCCTCGCCTTCCCCCCACAGTGCCCCGTCCTCTCTTGGCATCTCTTCTGCCACCAGGAGCCTTCCTCTTAATTTTAATGCCTCTCCCTGCTGGCAGAGCCCCCCCAGGGGGGTGTTTCAGACCAGAGCGATGGACCCAACACCATGATGCACAGCCCTGGTAGGTCAGCTTTCGAGGGAAAGGTGCTGCCTGCATTGCCATCAAAGAAGAAAAAGCAAATTGCCTGCGAAGTAGAAGAGGGCAGCAAGCCCAAAGAGCAGCCCTGTTGACAGGACCCAGGGGCTGGGGGAGATGACGGCCAGCAAACAGCACGGAAAGGGCGATCCATAAACCAGGAGCGTTTGCTGGAGGCTAGGCCTGACTCACTAACAACGTCTGGGCCTGGATCCATTAAAGAAACTAATTATTCACTGCAGGTCTGTTCAGGCCATCCTCTGCTCAGCAAATGACCCGAGGAAGGAGTTGCTGCTGCCCACGGGGAACTGATACTTGGCCAGTTTCTACCCAGTATCTGTAGCGATGGCTGCTTTCTTGTGTTCACTTTCCTAGCTGTCCTCTGTAGGCAAACTGGCTTGTGCAGCCCCAGCAAATCCCATCATTTGAGCTCCCCGGAGAGATTTACAGTTGATCTGTTTTTTCCCCCCCCCCCCAGCAGGTATGCTTAAAACAAGCAGACATAATTAGGGTGGGAGTTTGGTGGGAAACTCTGTGTTCACAGCTGAAGTGCTTTTGACTGACCTCTGGACATCCTTCCCTCGCTGCCTCCTGCAGCCCCCCCATGCAACATGTTCAAGATGTTAAAATAACCCTGCTCCGCATTTTCTGTTCCTTTTTCAATTCTGCTTCTCTAAAACTGCTGAGGGTGAAACAAAGAAGTTAGTTTATGTTTAATCATCGCAAACACTTTCCAAACCTGCAAGGCAAAGATTCACCTTGACGCAATGAGAGCAGCTGAGCCAGAGGGACGTCTGGCGAGAAGAGAGGCCGGCAAACCTTAAAATAGTGACACCAGTAGAAAATGCCTCTTATGTCCCCATCCTGGGGACAGCCAGCAAGCCCAGGCTGCTGCTCTCCCAAGTAAGCGGGAAGCCTTGTTCTTTCTGGTTTGGCTTTTTAAGTCTCTGGCACAGAGAAAAAAAGCGAGTGAGAAGAGAGGGGGGGATCACATGCAGGCTGCAAGCGTGTTTCTATCTGTGCCATTGGCTTTGCAGCTGCACTGTAGTGAAAAAAATGCCATCAGGCGCCTGTCAGCATCTTAGTAAGGTCAGCAGCCTCGTCAGCTGGGTAAAATCCGGGTCTCCCTGCTCTCTACAAATGCGGAAAACTCCCCGTCTGAGCACCCTACTCTCCCAACACACCATTCAAGGCAGGGAACTCTATTTAGGATCAACCAAATAAAGCTCCTTTTGCCTGACATTCACTGCTGGGAGACTGATGCAGACCTATAGCAGGTTTTTCTTTCTGACCAGCCTGTATCTGAAGAGAAACCCCCTGCAAAAAGGAGCTGATGGTGCTAAACAGCACCAGTTACCCACTCTGAGCCTTCGCGGGAGAGGAAATGTCTGTAAAACTGTGACTTGTCCCATTTTCTCCCCTCCGAAAGAAGGAAGTGAGAACTGGCTTTTATTGAGAAGTGCTCAGCACCAAGAAAACCCCAGGGGTGACTCAGGTTTTTGGGTGCTCAGCACCCGGTATATGCTGAGCTATTCGGCCGTGGTGCCTGCTGGGTTTTGTTCGGGAAGTTTCCACAGCAGAGCAGGTGTTTGCAACGGGATTTGCAAGGTTGCACGAAGCTTTCTCCGTGCTTCTCTGAAGCCTGTGCTATAAAACTAGAAGGTTTAGCTTTGCTACGTGGCAGGTTAGCTGCTAACTCCTCTTAAAACTCCCACTGCTGGTGTAATACTGGAGCACAGGCACACACTGAAGTGCATGCCAGGGATGCTCTCTGCTGTGGGGTGTCCTCCTCTTCTGCTCCTCACTGACAACATCATGAGATGGTCTTATGACTATGAAAATCATTTCTGGCCACAGTGAGTTACTAATATCTTAGCTAAACCCTTGGTATCAAGATGTCTGTGACACCGTGTTGTTTTGTGAAAATGCTGATGAAACCTTTAAGAAACTTTAGGCTGGAAGAGGGCTCTGAAGCTCTGTGCTCTCATCAATGACGTACATCGATGCGGCTTATTTCCTTATCCTAATGTGTTATTTGTACCTTATCTTTTCTGTTGCCCTGCAATTTCATGATGTGCTTAAATCCCCCTAAGGCAGGGAAGAGAAGAGACTGTCCAGTGCTCTCTTTCTGTCCCTGGCACATGTTCCCTCTCCCTTCCTTTGTGTCACTTGCAGCAATGTGAGCCTGAAAACTTATCTTTTATTGCTTTTCCTTTGCAGGGTGAGTTTCTAGTTGGATCAGGAGCTGATCAGATCTACCCAGAGTCAGTCTGTCCCTTGCCAAGAGTGCATGGCCAGGGTGCAAGAGACAACAGGGCAGCCCCTTCCAGCATCGGTTCAGGCACAGGCTTTCACTCTGAACATCACTGTGGACCCACAGAAACCTGACTTAGCCCTGTCCGGACAGACATACATTCATCCTATTCCAAAACACCTTTCAGGTTTGAGATTCCCCAGCCATGGGCTGAAGGATCAGAGCTCACTCTTCCGCATGACTGCTACTAGTTTGCTTGACTGTCAGGTTTTTTTGGGGGGGGGTGTTTTAATTCTTCCCGGACCTCAGCCACTGTTTGCAGAAGGGCAGACGGTGGCTTCTGTCAATCCCCAATAGTCGTGCTGTAGCCTTGTTGGGCAGCTTGCAAAAGGAAGATAACACCTCTGCCCGGAAACCTTGTCTGGCTTGGTGATAACCAAATCCTTGCTACTTAACACACAATAAGGGTACCAGGACCTTTGAAGCCTTGCTCGCAATGGGGAAGGGCCTTTCCAACGAAGAAGCTGAAACAAAAGCACAAGAACAGACAAAGAACAGAGAACCAGTATCTGCCCAGAAGCAGGGGACTTCACTGGGATGCCCACAGGGTCAGCCAAGCCCTGCAGCTGCACCTCTGGAAAACCCATCTCTAGGAAGTGGCCCTGCTGCATCCTGGCAGCCTGCAAGGATGAGACATGCTTCTCCACCTTGGCAGCTCTGGACGTGGCAGGTCTCATTTGAAGGGCATGTTGTGGAACGAGAGATGGTGTGTGACATAGGGCAGGACCCTCCTGGTGTCAACCCCATAGGTCTCAGAGAGAGAGAAGGACCAGGCCCACTTTGGAGATCACCCGCTTTGTGTGGACACCTGTAGGAGGAATCACCACTCCGTGATGGCCTTTGAGTGCAGCAATTTGATGTGCTGGTAGGAAGGCTGTCATCGGACTGGCTGTTCAGAGCAAGCTAGGAAAAGATTATGGGGAAACCCAGACACTTTTGCTGGAAATCACTATAAATTCCACATATTTTCTGATTGCCCCAGGCAGCATCAGGAAAACCAAATAAGAGCAAAACCTGTTTGCTTTCTAAGCTTCCCTGTGAAATAGGAGCAGCTCAAACCTGACAATCCTCATTTTTATGGAAAAACAGTTTCCAAATCTCTCAGGGTTAATTAACTCTCATTTTGCAGATCTGTTAGCAAGGACAGAACACGGCTCTGAACCTTGTCCAACTAAAGGAGCACAGAGAGAGATCAGCTGCAGCTGAACAAAAAAATTACAACCTGAGGGGAAGCAGCTGTTGGATAAGTTTTAAAGGGCAGCTGCAGTGTGGTCTAATGAAAGGAACTGGAGAGTTTTTTGTTGTTTTGGTTTTGTTTTTGTTTGTTTGGGTTTTTTTGTCAGGTTAGTGTCAGGCTCCTGAGATGTCCTGGGTCCGTTTCTCTCTCTGTCCTTCCACAAGTGGTGGATTTGACCCTGTGTGTTAAGCCAGGAATGGCATTTGCTGTT
Organism: Nipponia nippon; assembly: GCF_047370975.1. Taxonomy (NCBI): domain Eukaryota; kingdom Metazoa; phylum Chordata; class Aves; order Pelecaniformes; family Threskiornithidae; genus Nipponia; species Nipponia nippon. The sequence goes on along the minus strand of NW_028262347.1, from coordinate 89,940,492 downwards.
CTTTACAGTGTGGTTTCTTGCATTTTTCTCTTTTCTATGGGCTCAGCCGTGCTTTTGTTCTGCAGCTGGCTGGATCACAGTGCCCAGGGTTGAGAGCTAACTCCTACGCCTCTCTGCCCTTCCCTGGGGAAGGATAAGAGGGGTTTTGTTTCTTCTTTGACATTCATCATGGCAAGCAAAGCTCAGCAGAATGGTGGGTTTTGATCTAGCTGTTTCCTGTCTGTAGCTGAGTTTGTGTGGGTATGTGGTGCTGATTTTTCTCAGGTCTGTGATTTACAAATTGAGGGTTAGAGTAAGCCTTTATTGAACCAGTTCATTCCTGGGAAGAGGTGAAGAGCACGTCTCAAAGACACACATTAGGTGATAATCTTGGAAATTGTGATTGCCATGGAAAACCAGGCTGCAGGCTGGCAATACTTCATTAGTCACAGCACTGCCCATGGAATCCATAAAACATCTCTATTGCCCTGTGTCTGCTGTTCTGAGGAGATGCTCAAATGTTTCCCCAGCTGCTGTTGGGTGAATGGTGGGAAGGACACAGAAGGGGGGGTTGCTAGCAGGGAAAGGTGCTGCTGAATTCTCCTGTGAAATCCAGAGGTGTTGAATTGTAGCCGTCTGCCCTACTCGTGCTGCAATCCAGCTGGCTTTTTTTCCTGGTGTGAAACATGCTTTTGCTCTATGAAACTGGAAGGTGAAGAAACAGTAAAAGAGGCTCAGGCAGTTTGACATGGGATCTCTCTGTCAGACTTGGAGCAAGCAAGGGATGAACACTGCAGTGGGCAACTTGCTCCCAACCACGTAAATCCCGGACTTAGCTGGGACAATGGAAGAGGGAGATTGAGTCTCTGACTCTATTTTTAGCCTTTTGTACCAGAGGGCAACTATTCAGATGCCCACAAACCTGGGTGTGGATTGTATGCCACTCGTGACTGCAAGATGATGAAAGACCTTGTGGTGGAAACCACAATAGCTGGACTTGTCGTTTCCCCCACTGTGTCCTTGTGACTTTGATTAATCCAAACTCGTGCCAGTTTTGGCCAGCTGTTAGCTGCTGTTGCAAACTTCATTGAAATCCACTGCCTGGCTTGGATGTCCTCAACCACGAGCATGCAGCTGAGGCGAGATCACACACGCAGAGGTGCTGCCTGATGCCTCCCGAGTTTGTGACCTAGAAAAGGGACTGCGGACTTTGCAATAGCATAGCGACTGGCGAGGAGGCGAGCAGCGGTCCCTCTGTGATCCCTGCTTTTTAAGATCTCGGACTATATGATCTCCCTGATCTATTCCCACTCCTTTCCCTACGCACCAGCTCACACCCTATTTGCTCATCCAAATTTCTGAGGACCGCTTACTTGGGCTTTTACTTCCGGTCCAAACTCTTCTGTTTTGTACCTTCTTCCCCAATTAATACGTTCCCTTCAGTGCCTTCCCTTTTGCTTTGGATAATGAGGGAAGAGAAAGCAAGTATTTCAACAGCGGAGGAAATTGTGTGAAGAAAGTCTGGGGGACGGTTATCTTTTCAGTCTGGTTCCTTACAGGAGCCCTTGTAGCTTTTTGTTCCCCACCAACTATTATTTTTTCTGCAAAGCCTATAATACTTTGCTTTTTCTTAAAGCCATGGCTCCCGGAGTCCTGTGATTATCTAATTGTTTCTGTGTGAGCTGAACCGAGTCAAAGCAGATTTTCTATCTGCTGTGAAAGGGCTGGATTGAAATAGTCTGCACTGCTGAAAAAGCCCTTAGAGCTTCCAAGTGTAATCCTCAAAAACCTGCAAAGCAGAAAGCAAATAAAAGGAACTCAGCCCCATATTTTGTAAGAGTTTTGATTTTGGCAGGCAAGTTTGCCCATTTCTGGCTGGCAGTGCTAAAAGCAAGGTGGTGGCATTTGGAGCGGCTGGTCCTGTGTTGAGAGTTGAGATGAGCCCAAAGGCAACGGACAGGTAAAGGAGGAGGAGGTGGAAGATGAGGATGGGGAACATGTTGCCTTTTACCTTGCAGTGAACGCATGGAAAAGAGGAATATCAGACTTTGCTCTGTGACACCCGAGCAATGTTCAGTTTTGTTCCCCGAGGACAGAGCCATGTGGCGGTAATACTTGCTCTGCCCAAGGGCTCTGTGAAAGGAAGATATTCTTCGCTCCGCATAAAAAATTTCAGTGAAAGAGAGACCCTACACACATGGGGTCCCCACCCATGCGCTTGCTATCCCCATCTGAGTTAATGGCAAGGCCTGGCTGTGCCGTTTGACATTTGCTTTGGAAAATACACACCCTGCTTGGCAGCGTATTCTCTTCCTTTGGGAAGCTGACAGAGCAGTGGTCTTCGGTCGCGTGACCCAACACCACCCCGCGGATGCCCCAGTAGCAGGGGGGTGTCAGCCAGGGCTGGGTGTGGTGATTCCCCCTCACCGTCAGGCTTTGAAGACCCAAACTAAAAACTTGCTTATTTTTGCAATGCCAGCCTTTCTGAGAGGGGCCAGCTCTTAGAAATGGGCTGGGATGGTTTTTAAAAGATTGTGTGTTTTCTTTTTTTTTTTTTTATAAAGGTGATACATTAAAAGCATCTTCTGGAAAGTGGCTCTTCCATGGGATAGATGAGCCTGCAAAGACCTGGCTGCTCTAGAAAATGGTGGTGAGCTTCAACACAACAGCACAGTGACTGAGGGAGGGAGAGCAGCGATGGGCAGGAACAGGTACGGGCACTCTTCTGTTTATTCCTATCTTTTACTGCAGAAACCCTAAAAAGCATCAAGCCTGCTCCTCTTCTTGGAGAGGATCTTAGCTCCCAGTAAGCAACCCGAGTCATCTGCTTTGAATCTTTATAGACAAGCTAGAGAAGAAAAGGGGTAGCACTTCCTGGGGGCTGCTGGGGAGCTTTTTCTCTGTCGTAGCATGAGTGGGAACCAAATGTGTCCTAAATCCTCCTCCTCTTTTGCTTTGTCAGACTCTATTTTCCTGGGATTTCTGATATAGATTTTTAAGTCCGTTATTAATTTTCCTTTATTTTCTTCCTGGGTAACCTAGATGTATATTTCTAATGTTTGTTTGTTTGTTTTTTGACGGAAGTAGGATTTATAGAAAAACATGACTTAATTCTCCTTTCCATTTATAAAAAGAAAGCTGTTTCTCCTTCAAAGATTGTTGCAGAGGTTTGGCTGCTTTCTTACTGCTTACAACCACAAAAAGATCACACAATGAGAGCAGGAATGAGATTCTGCATCTTTGTGCATATGATGCTGCACTGTTGATTCCCCTGTATTGAGGCAGAATCACTTGCTTTTCTGGTGACTCTGCACTGGTCAGAAATCCTGGTTCATGAGGGCAAAGCATTTATGGCTGCTGACTCTCTTTGTGTTGATCTACTTGGTTTGAAGTAAGAGTTGCCCTGGGATATGGCCAGCCTTGGAACAGGGGACTAATCCCAGTAAGTAGAACCTAAAATGCTGAAGAAACCTTGAAACAAAATGCAGCTTGTAACTAAAATGTAAAACTCGTGACAGCTGACAAAGGAAATACTGAAATGAGAATTAGCTGCAGTGATTGGAGGTTTTATGTTATGCTTTGCTTGGAAAATCCAGTGCACTTCGTGTGACCCCTTTTGACAATTAAGTTGTGGCTGAGCTGAATGTGGGAAGGAGCGTGGACTGAGATCATGCCAGTGCTAATTGAGATCTCTGCTGTGGTGCAGCTGCCAAAAGGGGATGGTCCTCAGCTGCTTTCACCCTGTGCTGCCATAAGCGTTGAGACAGTGAACTGGATCCAGGCGAAAAACTGCCCAGGGAGAGGAACAGATCACTCCTAATGCCGTATCGGTCGCTGGGCTGGGCAGAGTGTGCGGCTGTTTGTGCTGATGCGAGGGGCTGGGAGGCCGGAGAAGCGTAGGGTTGCTGCTGTCTCGCTCCCGCAGCCTGGCTGGCTCATTGCGTGGGGCTCTCTGCACCCTGGGCTGATTCAGGCCACTAATCCAGTAAAGAACCATCTGCTTCTGCGGGTCAGGGGGGTTTCGCTGTGTTAGGGAGCTGGAGCAGCCTGGCATGGGGGCTGACGAGCACCAGTACCAGGCCCACCTGCCCTGTCCCCTCCCGGTCTCATCGAGCTGCGGCTTTGCCCTCGGATGCAGTCCCTGCAGCATCGCCTTCCCGTTCGGAAAATGCTCTGATGCCTCCTGCTTTGAGAAGTACGTCAGGGTGGGAGCTATTTCTCTGCAGCCTGTTAGTGGCGAGGAAGGGGGGGTGCGGGGTGGGGAGTCTGTCTGTAGCCCAGATGGGACACACAAGCCAAACCGTTTGTGAGTCATGGGGAGGCTGCTCCTGCTTGGACTGGAGCAAACTTCAAATGTGTCCAAGGCTCGTCCCGAGGCTGCCAGGCTGTAATTTGTGGCTGGCTTTGCTTCCTCTCCGACAGCTTACTGCAGTCTGAGTGGAAATGCAAAATGGTCCAAAAGCCAGGCTGCTGCAGAAAATGCCTCTATTTATTTTAATTTTTTTTTTGCCATGAGAGCAATTCTCCTGCAGAGCTGGCTGTGGCAGGCTGCAAAACCAGAGCCTGCAGGGGCCTCTGGCTGGCCTCCTGAGATTGCCAAACAGATGCCTCACGTGTGCCGCTTATGCAAAGTGGAGAATTAGGCTCGAGGAGGGTGAGGTGACAGTGGAAGGAATTTAGGTGCCGTAGGCATGACTAAACCGAGCATCAGGCTTTCTGGAGCCAGCCGGGCTGTGGTGCCAGCCCGGTCCAACTGGTTGGTAGGGGAGGCAGCGCTCCTGGACGCCAGCCCCTGGAAAGTGAGTCGTGTATTTGCTGCAGAAGAGTCCCTTGCTTGGCCACAGCTTTGAGCCTGAGGGAGAACGGGCTCTTTCTACCCACTTTCTCTTTGCAGAGTGTGCACCTCCCAGAAAATGGGGCTAAAAATCAAGTTTAGGCTGGGAAGGCGCCCTTCTCTCCCAGCCACAGCAAAGTGACTCAGCCGTATGTGACAACGGACAAACCATGTTCCTTCTGAGAAGCCTCATCTGACACCTTTATCTGGGAGGTTTATCTTCAGGAAAAACCCCAAATCTGAGCAGAAGCTTAGCAAAAGTGGAAGGTGGTAGGCAGACAGCAGACTGCTGCAGTTCACACCCTCACTGCAAGGTCTCCCTTCATGCAGTTGGTCCTCATGTCTGTGAGCTGGACCTAGTCTCAACAGGCTGAGCTGCCCTGTGGGGTTTCCCACTTGTGCAAACAGTCCTGTCGTCGATGGCAGACGGCCAGTGCTTTAACTCTTGACGCCATTTTGTGTTTTTTAATTCCATTTTTAAGTGAGAAAACTAGCAGGCAGTATGGCTAAACCAGGAAAGCTATGTCATGGTGACAATTTGTCAGGAAGCTGCTGGCCAGATATTATATGCTCTGTACTTGAGAGGAAAAAAAAAAAAGTCCCCAATCAACTGGAATTGGCAAAGCTCCAGGGAAACTTGGGCTAGCATGGGCAGTCTTGGTGCCCAAAATGAGAACAGATTGGGCGCAGCATCTGCTAGCTCAATGCTAGTCCTTCCTTGCCTCTGTCCTTTGGTTCCCAGAAGAAAAACACCCTGCCTGATGAAACAGCTCTCCTGTTCCAGACAGTCTTATTTAACACTCCTTTTAAACATTCTTCACAAAGCTGGTGGTTTTTTTTGTGTTCCTAACCTAGTAGCCGACTGCTGGTTAGAAAGTCGACGTGCCTTGTCAACACTTTGTGTGCACTCCTGAGATAAGAGAGGCACGCTGAGTCCTGCCTAGGCAAGATGGCTTTAGCACTAGAGTAAAGGTTGCTTGTTTAGTCTGGCTGAAATTGCTGTTGGGGGTGGCTTTCTGCCTGGTTGATTCACTCCGGATGCAGCTGGTTCCAGTTTGGGAATTACCGAAGCACCCTGGCTCCTGATCGGGGTGGGGGGGATAGCAGAGGCTTGGGAGGCTCCAAATGAAGCTGTGCTGACTGGCAGGGGGCAAAGGCCACGTGCAAGCACTGAGCTCTCCTGCTGCGTCTTGCAAAGAACAGTGCAATAACAAGCTTCCCACAGTGGCTTCTTAGCTTGGCTTTTAATTTAAAAAAGATCTTCATAAGAGAAATGTGCATTACCCTGTTTGGTATAGACTGGCAAAGTGAAACAGAACAGATCCACTTCCTCCTAACCTTTAAACTGCAAGTAAACCGTTATCAACAAGTCTGGTCCTTGAAAAATGAACACGTAGGTGGGGACCTAACATGGTAATACCAGGTATGCCCTTAGATGAAGGGCTTACCTTGAAGATCCTCACAAACTGGGCATGATAACCCTCACAGATCGTGAGCGCTTCAGACGTGATGAGTCTTTGAGTTACGGTGAGGCAGCAGGGGACGTCCAAGCGGAGCTTTCCAGGCTGTGAGAAGCACCTAGCTTATCGGGACCACTCCTCCAGCAACAGAAAGCCCCGAGCCTGGGTTTAACAGAAGAGAGGAGCTGGTCTAGCAGCTCTGTGCAGTCCTGCTGAGCCTGGCTTCTGCCTGCGAGGGACCAGCTCCAGCCCTCAGCTGAGCTTGTTCTGTTGGTTGATCCAGTAGGAAAATGCTGCATTTTTTTTTCTGGGCTAGTTTGTTGTTCCAGTGGGCAAGGGATGTGACGGGAGTAAGAGTCCAGGAGATACCAAGCCAATTCAGGCCGTCTTTCTTTTAATTACTTTTTTACTTTTAATTACTTTTAATTACTTTTTTACTTTCTTTTTATTACTTTTAATTACTGTTCCTTCGGACAACACATATACCTAGCTGCCCAGTGGTATGGGGAGCAGGGGTCTGCCAGGCACAGCAAGGAAAAACAAGCACCCCCCGCCCCAGGCAACCAGATGGGAAGCTACAAGTGGGAAGCTCTGCCTTGGCGCTTCTCCTCCTTGCTGGTGCGCACCTCCGTGAGATGCCACCAGCCGAAAGCGAGCCTGGGGGGACCTACGGCGGCCGCCCGGCCTGCGCTGCTCCCACCGCCTCGGGGGCACCGCCTGCTGAGGGCCCCGGGCCGGCGCTGCGCCAACCGCCTTTTGCGGTCTGTGGGGCCTTTCCTCCGCCCAGCTCGGGCCGTTTCAAGCGGCGGGGGCTCGCACCCCGTACCCCGAGGAGCCCGCCGCCCCGGCGCGGACCGCCAAACAACCGCCGCCATTTCGAGGACGCGGCGGCGGCCGGCGCATGTGCGGGGAGGGGAGGGTGAGGGGCGCGAGGCGCTCGCCCCCTCCCCGCGCATGCGCGGCGGGCGGGGGCGCTGCGGCGAGGCGCATGCGCGGTGGCGCCCGGCGTAGCCTTCATATAAGGGCGGGGGGGGGGCGGCTGCGGCGGCGCCGCATTGCAGGCGGGCGCGGGAAGGATGGCGCGGCGGCTCCTCTGCCTCCTCGGGCTCCTGGCGGTCGGTAAGCGGCCCGGCCTCCGCCTCCTGCTCCCCTTTCCCCTCACGCTTAGCCCTGGCGGTCTGGGCCGACGTTCCCTCACCACTCGAGGGCCCGCCCGGGGGCGAGCGGGCTGAAGGGCGGTGGGGGCACGCCGGGCCTAAAGCTGTTTCTCTTCTCCCAACAGGAGCTGCCGGGCCCGGCGGCCGACAGGGCGGGGAGAGGAGGCAGCGATAAGGGAGGGTGGCGGGCGGTGGCGCAGCCCGGTGCGGGGCCTAACGGTCCCGGTGGGGGAGCAGGGGCGGGGCGGGGGAGCGGGGCGGCTTCGGGGTGGCTGTGGTGGAAAAGCTGTCTTTGGGGTGGGGGGGAGTCACCCGAGAAGAGCGATCAGGTAAAGGTAGGGGGAGGTCCCTCCCCGTGAGAAAGCAGCCTTCCCCACGGCTGGGGACTCCCCGATGGCACTGCGGTGGCGTCGGGTCAGTTTGTGTCCATATCTGATACTAATCGGGCAACTATTATCACCTCCTAGAGCCAAATAAGAGCAATTGGTAGAAACTGTTTTTCTGCCAGCAGCTCTGTTTATCTTTGGCCCTTCAGGGATAGGTGGGTGTTAATCCTCTTTCAGATGGCAAGAGGTGGCCTCTTCTGTTGCGTGCTTTTAGTAGCCTTATTTCATTAGGGTCTCCTGCTCCAGATGGAAAATTCCACTAACGTTGCTGCTTGCTGCCTTGTTACCTGTTGTTGCTGAGGTGGTGGTGGGAATAACTGATATTCTGCCTTTAGCGTTAGGACCAGGCGTTAAAAAAGGCAGCACTTGTGTTTTGTACTTTGCAGAAGCTAGACAGAGCTACAGAAATGATTCATAGCCTGACTGGAGGGGTAATGCACCTTCAGATTGTGGCATGGAATGGCTAGAAACCCCCAAATTGAAGGTCTAATACAGTGATGCACACAATTTTTCCAAGAATTTTCCTTTAAATAAGAGAATTTTAAACCTAGAGCTTATTTGCTTAGGAGTTTAACCTGTGACATTTCACGAGTCAACTAAAAAAAAAAAAAGCCTGACTACCTGCTTAAAAGCCATAGCAATAACCAACTGGCAGACTGCAGTAAATTATGTCTCTTGCATGATTGTACACTAGTCTTGTACTTAAGTGGAGTTTTAATATACTGATATGTAGACAGTTTAATGGAGAATCTCAGATTTTTCAGGCTGGTAACAAGGAATCGGATGTCAGCTTTTACTCTGCATGTTTATCTGCTTTAATAATATGACTTTTGTGTCTGCTCTGCACCGAATTAACTGCCATCAATTATGATTTCTATTGGGACTGTTTCCAAATCACTAAAATCACTGTAGTTTCTTGTACTTTAAAAGTGAAAAGGATTTGCCTTGAAGTATCCACCAGGTTTCCCATTAGTGTCTTTAGGGAAATTGTAATGAGAAACCAGTTCAGCAATGAGAGTTAGCTTGGTCTACCTGTTGAAGGCATGTGTATGCAACTGAGCATAGCAGAAGACTTGTTAGGCCTGTTTTTCTTTAGGAAGTCACTGTTTTAACACAAATAAACACCTGTCTTTTTTTCACCAAGGTTCTGTTATGAATACTAATCGACTCACCTGTTATAGTATCGTGCAGATTTTTCTGAAGATTTTGCTGTGACACCCTGAAACACCATTTTCGTCTACTAAGCTAACTAATTAGCTGTATCAAAAGTGAGCCACCCTTGGTGTATCCTAATGGAGTTACTTGGCTGGCTTACAGCATGGCTGGTAGTCCATGAGGGTTTTTGGTTGACCTACTTACAGTGCTTCTGTGCATCTTCCCTTTAAGGCAGACACGAAGGAATTAAAGCAGGATATACAGGACTCGGGATCTCCGGACTACTGATAGGCACTTTGATTGTTGCTTGTCTTTGAGACCAGGAAAGGAGGAAGGCTGGGTGCACAGTTAAAACAGAAGGCAGTTTCTCCTGAGCTGATTTTTTTTTTTTTTCCCCCCCTCTTGGTAAAATAAAAGTTAAGCTGGGAGTGGAAAGTAAAAAGTTTTGAGGATGTGCTCATTTCACCCCCCCTAAAATAGTAGACTTAATCTTCCTTCCAAGATTTCAAAGTAATGTATAATTCCTCTAGCAAATACTGGTCAGAACATCTGGGGACAGGAAAATTGAAGGCTGTTAGTCTGACTTGAATTTTCTACAGGCTGCGGAAAAAGCAGATAATTGAACTCAGACTATGCTCTGTAGTTTGCAGGCTTGCTCTAGTTGGGAATGTGGTTTCTAACAAAAAAAGCTAGGCTGGTGCAGCCCACTACTGTAGATGAAATCAAGCAAACAGTGGAAGGCATCTTACTTCTAAAAAAATATATCCCTGTTTTGTTAGAGGAATAACAGGGAGTGCTGTGGGTATGAGGCACCTTACAACCATCACATAAAGAAGCGGTCCTTCAGTAGTGCACCAGTCATTTCGGTTGTGTAAACTTGCCCTTGCACAATCTCCTCCTTGTTTGCAGATGAGGTATAAATAGAAAGAGATTTTCTTGGTGGCGTCTGGAGGAGCTGCGCAAGCTGTTTTGCCTGGTCATGGTTGCGCTTGGTGAAATGCACGATTGCCTCTGCAGAGCTTCTGAAGCCTTATGCGGTCTTTTTACAATCTGTTTGTGCTATTCAGCATACCACAAATAAGTGGTTCTGGGAATCTGTGAAAACAGAGATGATGTGTAGAGTGTGGAACAAGAGAGTGGGAGCTTGTCAGCAAAACTGAAGGTGTTCCCATCAGGTGACGGTGATGTCGGTTGGGACTCTCCAGGAGGTTGGACTGTGCTGTTTCAGGGAGGGTTTTATGGTATGACAGCAGGAAGACTTTTACTTTGTATCTGTGGGGGAAGCAAGACCAGTTAGGCTGGCTGCCAGTGGGTTTTTGTTTCAGTGTCTCATGTGGATCTGATTCTTCAAAGCAGGTTTGGGGCAACACCTTAGAACTACATGACAAACAAAGGGTTTGTGTTTGTTTTTTCTTTAAGGATTTACTTGCAGTCTGTTTTATGTTTATTTTTTTTTCTTTATGTAGCAACTTTTGTATGCAATTAATTTGCTGCTGCTAAGATATCAGAGTTCCTAATGCAAGTTAAAGGGGGTACTTCTGTGGTCTTTAAAGTGTGTGCATATATTTTGAGGCAATGCTTGTCTGTGTATTTGGTCACGGAGCAAAGTTTGATTTCAGATAGCAGTATTTTTCTTCCTCTTGGAGTGAGGAGTCTCAGGTTTACGGTGTTTACCCTGATTAGTTTTTAAACTTTGTTCTATTGCTGTAAGAGACTGCATATAGAGAGATTTTCTTGGAGATGCTGAGTAAATGAACCTTGCAGTGAGATTTCAGGGCTTGTTTTTTCCTGACATACGTTTAAAATCCTTTGACAATGTTCATATCGGGATGCAAGCTATTAGTATGCACAGATTAGGGATTAACACTTTCTTCTTTCCTGCTATCAACTGCTCCACCACTGTACTCCCAGGTAGGTTATTCTTTCACCTTGTGTGCCACGGTTTGCCTTTTCCAGGCTCTCTCATAGCTAACTGCTGTCCTCCCTGAAGCTGCTCTTTAAAAAGTCCTTTTTCATCCCTCTGGCATACTTTCTCTGCTCAACTGTGGGGATCTGATGTCTTCCCGTTCCTTAAGGAAGCTTCCTGTTGAGTTGTCTTCCATGTCTGGCATTCATTCTGCATTCAAGCACTTCCCTGGCAGCAGTGTGAAAAAGCGCATTGCTCCCGAGACTTTTCTTCTGTTTTGTCATGGCGATGTCTTGAACTGCCCTTCTGTTTTCTGAAGTTTTTAGGTGCCTCTGGACTTCACCTGTGCTTTGCTGGGGCTGCAGTGTAACCTGTGGCCAGGCATTTTGTCTTCTCTTACAGACGTGGCTCTCAGCATAAATAGCAGACTTTTCTGTTCTTTATGGTGCGAATATATTTGTCTGGTGAAAAGAGGATGTTCAATACAGAATTTCTGCAGAGATTCCCATGAAATCCGCACCACCACCCCCCCCTGCCCTCCCACCCCCCAAAAAACAACACAAAACAAAACCAGAAGGAGTGGAGATGGACAACAAGTATGTTCAAAACATTTAGGCATATTTCTTCAGGGATCTGCTGTAGGGGAAAATGCTTCTTATAACTTCTTGGGAATATCTTAACATACTGTATGGGACCACTTATTCCTGATGACTGCCAGATGCTCTTGGACATCCAAATATCTCTCCTAGATTCTGTCATAAAAAAATTTCAGGCAGAAGTCAGGGATTGCTTGGCAACCTGGTAGCAACCTCTGGTCAATGTGGAAATTATGGCTTTCTTTCAACCTTTATAGCAATTGGGACAACTTGGACAGTAGAGCTGATTTTACCGTCTTGGCTCATCCTGTTCTCTGCTATCTTTAACTTTATTGTGGTTGCTTGTACTTAGACAAACCGCTTCTCTTGCCGTGCTTGTCTTCTGGTGAGGGAAGCAAGGGAACATCTGAGGTAAGAACAGTGTTTTACAGCAGAGGTAGCGTACCAAAATGAGAATGTGTTGTCCACTTTGAGGAAGAGCCCAACCATGACGTTAACTCAAAACTCATTTCTTGTGAATTGTGCTAGTTACAAACGTTTGGAGCTTGATATCTGATCAGTAGATATTGGACAGGAAGACTCTGATTTTTAACCGACATCTGGAATACTGATAACAGCTAGCCAGATTTCATCCATTTCTTCTACAAATTACCTGTAATCTCTCAAATACTCTGGTCATTTTACTGCCGCGTTAATCCAGAGGCATAGTAGACCTTTGGCATGAGTTACTAGCATGTCACACGGTTACACGCTAGTTTGAAATTTTACTTAAACTCACTAACTGACCGGAGAGGCTGTGGAGTATTGAGCCCTTCAGATAGCCTCAGGTTGAGGTCACTCCTTGGCTTGTTGATACTTTGTAAGATTTGATGAAGAGAAGTCGATCCCCCTTGACTTCTTTAACTTAAACACACTTTGCTTTTGCAGTTCTCAAAAGAAATGGGGAAAAGTCGGTAACTAACTGAGCACAGAATGGCAGAGACTGATGCATTCAGATGCAATGGTACATGGGTCATTTCTGGGGGATTATGAATGGTCTTTCTTTAACATTGTCAAGTGGGACAGCCTGGGAAAGAGCATCCCTCCTGAAGAATATGTTAATATACTTGGAACAAGTTAGATTGTCATGAAGGTCTAAGAGTTGACAACATCCCAAGTAATCTTCCACATTTGACTTCAAGCCATTAAAGTGAACAGCGGCTCAGGTCTTTCCTTTTTCTTGCCAACTGCATGTTAATTTGTCTGTAAAAATGCTGCTCACACCAAGGTTTTCCTAGCAATTTGATTTGGAGGAGGCTTGAGTCTTCAAACTGATTTTTCTTTGTGTTTTGGGTGATAGTTTTCTGGTTTATCCTCTGGCTCTTTAGGGAATCTGGTCTGGCCCATATTGAATCTCTCATCGTAGAAGCTTGTATAAGGTGTTAACTTTAAGCATGATCACGAAAGTCTCATTAGTAGATTCAGTACAGCTTTGAAGGGGATTGCTTAGGGTGTTTTCCCGAGACTCTCGGGAGGAAATTCAGGCTGGCTCTCCCTGTAAAAAGAATAACACAAATGCTTGAGGGAAGGGAAGGTTAACAATTTTCCAGTGGCTGTCCTTCCAGAATGTTAATCCAGCCATTATAAGCTTCCTTTTAGCTTCCTGTTTCCTGAAGAGGAGTGAAGAACTGAACCGTGCTTTCACATGCACATTTCACGTGCTTTCCAAGCGGAAAAGGGGGTATTGTCTGAGAGGGCCGTCACCTCTACTTCCCTAACTTCTGATCATATGTTAGCATTTCCATTCCAGATGCCTAGTGTTGAGGAAGGAGATCATAGTTGGCATTTGCTGCTTTGAAGAAGTGTCTGGGAGTAATGCAGAGTCACTGAAGTAAGTAGGATAGTACCACTGTGGGAGGAAGTTGCAGGTTTCCCATTATCTTTGCAGCCTTTAAACTGGCTTTTGTATGAATTCCTTGGCAGGGCCCCACGTGATATGCAGTAGCTGTCACTTGTCAGGACTGTGTTACTGGTGTTCTGGCAGTGTTGGGTTGCTGACCTGGGCCTCAAAGAAGAGGTTTCTTCTTCCTTTTCTGCTGTTACCCTTCAACTTGTCGGAGTATTATGTTGTTGGGCTTCAGGCTGCGTTTCTAAGGCAACGCTTGTTCTGGGAGATGGCTTCTCTTGTCTGTCAGGCATGAGCATCAGAGAGGTCAGAGTGGGTGTGAATCTTTTTTTGTTTTGTTTTGAGAAGCTGCAAGTGTAGGCAAGGATCCTAGGGTGCCTGTGTCCTGTCAGCTTGGCTAGAAGCTGGAAAGCTGAAGTCTTTCACATCTGAAAGACGTACCCTTTATACATGGATTGAATTTTTACCCCCCTCCATTTTCTTTCACTGCTTGAATTAGGAAAAGCTTGGTGGAGCAAAGACCGCTCCTTCTAAAATGGAAGAAACCACATTTCTGAAGCAGTTCAAGAAGGGAGGAACCAGTGAAGAGGATGAGTAAAGAAACACCCTGGCCTTCACAGATAAACTTGTTTGGTGCTCTCAAAATAGTGGCTTGCAAGAACTTTGGGGAAGGGGGGCAGGTTTGGGTGGGCATGACATGTGACTGTTGAGAGCTAATCCACAAAGAAAGGAGAAATCTATTTAAAAATGGATGACCTTAGATAAAGAACAATATATAAAATAAAGGGATGCCAGAGATAACTAAGAAGGTAATCCCATTGGGTTTATCCAGCGAGCATAAGAATTGTGTGAGGTAACTGACAGTGCTTTGTTTTCTCTTGGCTTGTTGCTGTGCTGGGGATGTGAAATACCACGTTAAGGTGTCACTCTTCTTGCAGCACAGGCTATTTTGAGGGAACAGGCAAGATAACTGTTAAGACTTAAAACTGTTCATTCTATTGTGAAACAGCACAAGGTCTTAACACACTTGACTGGCATATTTGCTTTTGTTGTAGCATAAGTTAACATATGAGGAAAAACACTGTCTCAAAATTAAGCCAGAGAACAGACTAAGGGAAAAAGTGGGAACAGTAAAGGATTTCAGGCTATTTTCCGAATCTGCAAGATTGGAATTAATGCAGAGTTTTTCTAGTTTTGTTTCTGTTTTCCCAGGACATTCAGAAAGGGAGGGTGGATACTGTTGCAATGAAGGTGCATCCTTTCATATTAGACATTGAGTTATGTAATAAAAATATTTCAACATAATACAGAATAAACTAATACAAGCTTAACTATATTTAAAGTCACTGTGGAAGACGGAAGAAAAGACTGTGCTTAGTGCGCATCATCTTTGTTCTGTAGCTGCTTTCTAAAACGTGCCCAGCGCTGTGTGGCCCTAACAAATTTGCCCACTTGCTGTTTGACCAGAAAGATCTATACTGAAAGCCACAAATATAGAGTTTTCTTCTCGGAAGAAAAGAACTTCCCCAGTGTCCTTCGTGACTGAAAGGACATTACTATTCCTCCGTTTTGTTTTCTGTAGATAAGTGTTGATCCTTGTGGCATAGCTAATTCATGTTTCCTGAATCTATTGGCTTTTTTGATGGAAAAATTAGGAAGGTACGTTGGCATTTCATCTTGCTCTGATGTTGTGCAGGAGTGAGAACTTTAGATAATACCAGTAGGAAGGTGTTTGGGGTGCTTACTTGCATCCTAAAACTAGTTTTCAGTGTTCCCTGGCTTATGAACAGTTTGCTTCTCATTCATCACTGTCCCTGTTGTTTCAAGCTCTTCTGAGATCTTGTGGCTTTGGTCTGCTGTAGAGGATTGCAGATAACATTAATGTCTGTATTCTCTAATCTGAAGTGCCTGTGTGCCCAGTGGCAGTGCTTTGAGCAGAATCTGAACAAAATATGGCTGTGTATGCCTCTTGTGAGAAATTACTCTTGTTTCCTTCCAAACTGGTGAGACGTGATGCAGGGAAGCAGCACAATCAGAGGCATCAAGCAGTTAATGTACTGTCAAAAGTCAATCTAATTTTAAGACTTTTTTTTTTTTCTTCTGAACAGAATTATCTGCAACCTGCACTCTGCTCGCCTCAAAAGGTCTCAGACTACTGCCTTGCTCTTCAGTTTTCTTCTGCCTCAGTGTCATAACCTGACAAAACCCTGCTGCCCTGCCAATACCCCTTGCTGCGTCCTGGCAGGTCAGACCATTAGTGGCTGACTCTGTGTGAGCATCTGATACAGAAGCCATGCAGCAGGGAATTTGTTAAAGACATACACCCAAGAAAGCTGATAAGTAAGCATAAATCTGAACCATAGTATTTCTTTTGTCCTGCACTTACAATGACCAGGTCAGAGGCTACAAGGAAGAATGAACAAGACTAGCTGTTAGACATTCGGCCAAAACTGGGTATGGATCTGAAAAGTCATACAGTGACAGGATCTTAAAGTAAAAAGCCAAACAAAAACTGGAAGTTCATTAAGAGCTAGATCAAACAAGTGCAAGTTAAGGCATGGATTCCTCGGTTTGGGTTTTAAACAGCTTCTTAGATTGAGAGTTTGAGAAACTGCTTGGAATAACTATTGTTGTAGCTTTATAGTTTAGTTTTGTAGTTTTACAGGATGTTTCAAATGGGAGGGGGAGTAATGTTCTTTTGATTTACAGAACTGAAGGCATAGGTTAAAAGCTATACTTGTACATAGTTGGAAGCCCTTAATTCCACTGTTTAAAGTCAAGGTCTTGCTTGACTTTAGCCAGACTTTGTCTCTGCCTTGCAGAGCCTTCCTACCATTGTTCAATACCAATATCTGAAAGGAAAGAATAACTCTTTCCCTTCAACCAGGTGTATACTTGGTTATTGTCATCCTGCCAGAGCTGACTGCCATTTGGCTGAGCAGTCTGACTTTGAAACTTAACTATTCCTAGTGCTTCCAGATTAATAATGCTGTAATTTAGAATAGGCCATCTGTAAATATTTTGCTAACTATACATTATTTGAAAGTTTGAAGTCTTATTCCTATGATCTTAAAAGCAATCCTAATGTGCTGTCTTGCCAAAGAGTAATATGCAATCTAGGCTTTTCCCTGGGAGAGAGGGTGGCAAACTTCATGCTCTTGTGTAGAAGACTAAGTATGCAAAGCACATTATTCTTAAAATAAATGGGTCATTCCTCTGTGAAATCCAGTGTAAGCAGGCTTTGTAAATCAACAGCTGAGAAGGCTTCAGAATGCCACCTATAAAGCAGTGTTTATCTGGCTCTGTTTGATGTGTAGCAGCTATGTACCTAGGAGATGCGCTGGTAATTCAGCTGTTAAGTTGATTCTCTAATTGCTTAGAACGAAGACATGAGAAATGGAAAAGTGATTGTTCATCTGTCACAACCTTACTAGAAGCTTCGTAGGAATCAAACAGCTTAACTCCTGCTTCTTGGTCGACAATGTAATTTTACAGCATTTTGTGATGTGTAAACAGCATTGATGTGAAGATAATGGCTCCTAAACAACTCCTATACAGCTAATAGGTTTAAATGGGCATTTTTTTCCTTTCTAAAACTTTGACAGCAGTGCCTTGTAGGTTTAGACCGTGGCAGATTTCCTTGGAGCCTGTCTGCTGTAGGATTTTAGGAGTTGTTTCTTCATAGGTTAGTGCAATGTAGGAGATTGACTGCTGAAGAAGCTGAGCCTACTGATGGATAGGATGGTTTTAGAAAACTGGGAGAAGTTGGGTGTCTGGTCCAGACAGCACAATAAAAATTAAAGCTTGGAAAGTCAGCTAAAAGGTGCAGTTGATTAACTTGTACTATTAATTACTTAGTAGTGCAGATCTTTTACATTTCTTTAGGAAGACTGTCCAGAAATGGAATTCTGTATTTTACTTCAAAACTTTATAGGTTGCAAGGCGATTCCATGTGGTGGGAGGTAATGTCCAGACAAGGAGTTGTGTTTTTTTCCGCCCCCACAAAATGTTCTGTACACAGTTGAAGAACTGACCAAGAAGAAATAAAGTCTAAATAGATTTAATGCATTTAAAAACTACATGACAGAACATGTCTTGCATTGTTTTCTGTCCCTCTTTTGCTTTGACTTTCTTGAAACTTTCTGTTTATGATCACTGTTTTGGTCTGCACCTGGCTCGTAAGTCCTCCATGTAATGTGTATGGTGTTTTGCCTTCTAATCCAGTTAGTTTCCTAGCTCTCTGTTGCTGTATGAGAAAAGGGTGATTTACCTGGGAGAAGGAATGCAGACAGCAACTACAAGCTAGATGTGACTGCTGGTTCGGAGTTGAAGTGACTGCAGGGACAGGGGGGTTGTAGCTTTGGGAATCAGCTGCCTGAAGTATAGATTTCTGCAATGAGCAGTTTCTCTGTTTCAAGTCATCTGGTAGTTCTTGTGTGCTAAGCAAAGTGCAGTTTTGGGTTTTGGGGTTTTTTTGGTGGTGTTTTTTTTGTTTGTTTTTTTTTTTTTTTACAAAAGGTGTATGATGGAGGAATGGACTGCTGAGGTGCTGAGACTCAGGCACATCAGTAGGGAAGTTCAGCTGTTACGTTTTTTCTGAGTTCTTTGGCTGTGTAGTCTGTATTTGGGACTCATGTTTCAGGTCAGAAATTGCTGGATTGAAATGTGCTTAAAAATATTAGTAAACCTACATGGCGTACTGGAGAGATTGTGGTTATACTGTAGAGCATTAACCTGCTTGCTTTGGAGTGGAAATCATTCAAGTGTGCAACTGTGAAAGAATGTGTTTGGGTTGTTTTTCTTTTTTGGCAGCTGCAGCAAGCCCTGTTTTGTGGCAGAAGGACTGCGTGAAGGGTCCAGAGGTATGGTGTCAGAGTGTTCGGACAGCATCGCAGTGTGGAGCAGTGAAACACTGCCAGCAGAATGTCTGGAACAAGCCTACTGTAGTAAGTATCGACTACTGAGACTTCTTTCTACTTGTAGTTGACGTAGCTGGTTTCCATATGCTGATGAAGGTTTTTTCAAGTCTCTGATCAGAGTTAAGTGCTACATCTGACTATGCCTTGGTTACTATGCCTTAATTTGGGTGCTAGGTAAAGGTTGCTTTCCACTTCTTTGCCTTGCACAACTCATCTGCTGGCTTCTCCTGTGACCTGTTGCACAATCACTGAGCAATGTGTGGAATGGAGGTAGTGGATTTCAGACTTGTTCCTCTTTATTAAACCGACTCCTAATTCATAGAGCCTTTTCTTATTCTTAACTTGAGCAATGCCAAACTGATAGGCTTATTACAAAAAAAAGCTGCATGCTTCTTTAGGTCATTCTCGTAAGTTAATGTTCAACAAAAGGTGCAGCATATGCTAAATTACGAAAGCCATGACAGTAAATAATGGTACAAGTGTTACATTTAGTGTGGCTTTTCAAGTTGCATTTGTACTAAATGCGAGTTCTGCTTTACTAGATGTAGCTGTAGTATGTGGTATTGTTTCAAAATTTCCTATGGGAAAAAGGCATTTTACTTACAGATGCATTCAGTCCACCTTGGCTATATCTGTGCCAAGATATGTTTGTTTGTGGAAAAGTAGGGGAAGGGAGGAATGTCAGAATGGTAGAGCACAACTAAAAAGAGTGAAGCTGCCTGTAAAGTTCTTAGTAAGTGTGAACTCTTTGAAGAGTAAGCTAAAAGAGATTCAGGAGAAGTGCTTCTCGGGGCAATATACTTCAAGGGAGGTGGGACTAGGTGAAATAAGCAAGTGGTAGCATGCCTGCTTTTTCATACCATGTTGATTTACTGAAGAAACTGGAGCTGGACATGCTTGGAATAGCCTCCTCCCATCCCAGCTTCAGCCAGTATTTCTTCCTTAACTTCAGTTCCAAATGTGATGCTCATTCTTGGCATTGTTAATTGCACATTGCATTTACAGGTACTTAATTCAGTCTCAAAAGTAACTCTCTGCTTGTCTCTCCAGAACAGTATCCCCTGTGACTTGTGTAAGGAGCTTGTGACAGTGGCTGGCAAGGTTTTGAAGGATAATGGCACCGAGGTAAGCAGAGCTTCCCTTCTCCTTGCCCCAAGGCACTATTTGATTTCATTGTCTTAAGATTGCAAGGTGAGGAGGTGGAAGAGTAGTCTGCATGATGTTTTCCCAACCTAAGCAGCAAATGTTGAAAGGGGCCAGAGTACATGGGCAAAAGGCTTTTAAACAGCCTCTTCTGGTTTAGAGATTAGCAAATTCTAGAGCCTCTCATGCTCTAACATATCCCTGTAGGTTCTTAGAAAATTGTTCTTGTGTCAGCGGGCCATCAGTCTTAAAAGGTGGGATACTATAGTCTCTAGAAGTGGATGATTGCACCAAGTGGACTTTATTTTGCTTGTGGGTACTTTTTCCCTTTTTCTTTTGTGAACCTGGAGGTACTTTGTATAAACAAATCATTGTCCTACTATTCCATAAATTCACTGCCTCTCATTAAATGGAAATGTTTTATGCTGGCAAGACTGTGTTGTGCAGGCCTTGCAAGCAGTGTTTCATGTTTTCACTTTGACAGGGTCTCATCAAAGGTCCAGGACTGGGGAAAATAGTCCTATAGTGTAAAACCTCATTCTAGTTTTGCTTGCCATCTGCCTGGACCTACCTGAGTCCAAGAGGCTTTTTTTAGGCTTTGTGTCCTGCATTTTGGGAATGGAAAGAGTATTTGAGAGAGAAAGAGAGAATCTGTACATCTATCTCAAAAAAAATTTGATAGTCTATAGCCCATCTCATCTTTTATAGGATGAGATCCGCTCTTACTTGGAAAAGACATGCGAGTTTATTCCTGACCAAACCCTGGTCTCTGAGTGCAAAGAAATTGTGGATTCCTACCTGCCAGTTATCATGGACATGATCAAAGAAGAGCTAGTAAGTAGATAACAATTTGCAACTGTTGGAATTAAAAGTCGTGTTCCTGTTGATGCCTGAATTTCTATTCCACATAAGATTGTGCATATGATCCTTCAATCCTGTATGGATCACTGACGTTGCAATTAATGGTGTAAATTTGAAGACTGCTTCCTTGCTGTGAAACACTTTTCCTTCCTGTCATGTTTCAGCTGAATGACTCTCTACTCTGAACTTCATATAAAAGTGCCATCTGTCTAGAGCTTTATCTTATCTCCCCTAGGATAAACCTGAAGTTGTATGTGCTGCCCTCTCACTGTGCCAGTCCCTTCAGAAGCACCTTGCAGCAATGAAACTTCAGAAACAACTCCAGTCCAATAAGATACCAGAGCTGGATTTCTCTGAACTGGCATCCCCATTTATGGCTAATGTGCCTCTTCTCCTTTACCCTCAGGACAAACCCAAGCAGAAGTCTAAGGTAAGGGTGCAGTGCTATTCCAGTGTGCAAGAGAAGCGCATGTGTTTTGCTCCAGAGCTTCAGTGCTCCTTTGTCTAAGAACTTATTGATGATTCTTGGTAAGGGATTGTTGTACTGGGCACAGATTAAGCTGATGTGCTTCACCTGGGTGACTGCCTCCTATTGAGTTTTGTGCTGCTGCATACAGATGACTACCTTTTTCCTTAACCTGTGTAAGTAAGATGATAGCTGCAGCCCCTGTGGACCACATATATAGTCTTGGATTAACAACCACAGTCTGTAAAGACAAGTCTTGTGCTGGGCTGTTCCCATCCAGGACTGTAGTAGTCAAGCAGGTCTTACTGGAAGCAATTTCTTCAGAGAGCAAGTTTGGCACCAGTGTTCAAAGGAAGAAGATTTCTCCTACGTTCTGAGTAATCTGCTAGCTGTGCCCTTCAGGGGAAGCATTCGTCCCTGAATCCAGAGGTGACAGAAAAGAACAAATAGTTGACAAAGGGGAGTAGATGAGACAACGAACTTGTGAGTAGAGGCTGAGTTTTGATTGCAAGCCTAGGTATGGGAGTTAAACAGTCGAGTGGGTGGAGAACAAGCTGCTGTGGGTGGAGCAGGTAAGATCTACACCAGATTTAGAAACCCTCCCGCTGTGGTCTGTAACAAAACCAAGAGATTTTGAAGATTGGGTATCTTAACAGTTAATCTCGGGTTTCAGAGCCAAGTAGGTACGTAATCTCCATCTAGTGGCTGGTGCATATACCCACAGTAGCTTGTCTATTCGTTTTAGCGCAGGCTTCTAAGTATTCTATAGAGTATTTAAAGTTTGTATATAGTTCAAAATAGCTTTTAAAACTTGGTAGTGATGGAAGCTTCTAAAACGTGTTATGTGAAGATATGTCAACTTAAGTTTCCTTCCACTCTTTGTCCAGGGAAGTGGGGATGTATGCCAAGATTGCATTCAGCTGGTTACTGATGTTCAGGAAGCTGTGAGGACAAACTCCTCTTTTGTAAAGTCTTTAGTTGCTCATGCCAAGGAGGAGTGTGACCGTTTGGGACCTGGAATGGCTGATATGGTAAGCTATCTTTTTTGTTTAAAAATCTGTGTGTGTATGCAAACACAAAATAAGCTTGTTCAGTGCTTTAATCCTCTCAATGTAATCTCTAGTTAATAAAACAAAGCAGTGTGTGTCACATGTAGGATATGTTACACAGTATGACAATGACAACGCTGAAATCATAAACTTTCTGGTCAGGAAAGTTGGGTGGGGTGTACGGGACTGGGGATGAGGAAGAAGACTCAAGATTGCTGCTAGCCCTTAAAGGCCTTTTTCATGAAAATGATCTGGTGGGGTAATGTGGTCATATCAATGAGGGGGAGTGTTTTTGCCCTGAGAGGAAGAAAAAAGGACTCATCAGATAAGCAGCTATGTGTGCAACGATTGTGTAACCTGAAATGCCATCTTCTATTTGGGACAAGCTCTGAAAGACACCAGAATAGTTATTAAGTAGCGCAGGTAAATTAATACCTTGAGATATATTAGAAAATTCTAGATTAACTCTACAGCTTCAGTAATTTGATATTTACAAGACTTTCTTTTCCCACTTTCTGCAGTGCAAGAACTATATCTCTGAATATTCTGACTTGGCTATCCAAATGATGATGCACATGGTAAGATCAGTAGAATACAATATTTGCTCTCAGTTCATTTTTCTGCTTTGTGTAGCCAACTTATTTGGAAACAGGAAACATTTACTGCAGTAAAAGTCTGGGGAGAGCCCTTGCTCTGTGAGTCTTGGTGTTAATGCTTTGAACTTGGCATTTACTTGGATAGTAACTTCAGTCTCGGAATGCTTTCTTTAGCACTTTCCTTTTCTTTCACAACCACTTCAGCAGTGCAAAAGGCACTCTGATCCTTTGAAACACAGAAGATGAATTACATAGGTTCCTTTATACTCTTTTATCTCAGTCTTGTACTTACACCACTTCCCCCCTCCCCACCAAATACTGTGTTAAGCATGTTAGAGTTGGTCTTTGTTACAGTATTGCAAAATTGGTTCAAGTGTTGGAGATAACATGTTTGTTTAAAGCAAGACTAAACATCCTTCTTCTGGAATTGCTATCTCGAGACTCCTGCTCTCTGGGCTCTTGACAGGACCCATGGAAAGTGGCTGGTACTGCACCAGCTCTGGTTGTCTGCAGCAACATAGAATATATTTTACCTCTGACCACCTCCATAGCATCTTTTTATCCAGAGATCTCAAAGCCTTTAAAAAAAAAAAAGGGTAAGCCTTTCCTTGGAGAATGCAGTGCCTAGATGCCACAAGTAACATAACAAATTATACATGAATTTATGAATAGAGTATGTGGCCGACTTGAACCTGAATTTGGCAACACAGCGGTGTTTTTCTGTTTCCAGTTGCTAAAGGCTACTTAGAAGTTCATACCGCTACTTAAGCGTTTGGGGAGGGAAGCAAATCTTTGTTCCAACAACAGTTAGTTTCTCGTTTTAAGCATTTCAATGCACTGTGTTGTTAATACCTGAAATTGGAATATGACCACGCCTTGCGTCCGGCTGAGTGTTGTTCAAACTCTTTGGAGGTAGTCTTGCCCAGGATGCTTTAATAGCTTCAAATGAATAATGCTGGTTAGCACTGTGCAATTAAATGTGAGTTGCTGTAGCAATGCTAAGGATCTGTGGGGTGGGGACTATATCATATTCCATCATCTTCATGGAAAAAGTATATGCAGTTCCAAGTGCTTGACTTTTTTTTTTTTTCTCTTAACTGTTATCTTTAATTTCTCCTTTCTTCCCCTGTCTCCAATCTCCCCTGTCAACAGAAGGATCAGGTAGGTGAGCAACTTGCCTGTGGTGATAGCCTGCTTGTAGTTCACTTCTTGCTCTTAAAGGGCTTGTAGTTCACTTGCTCTATTAGCTGTGTACATGGTGTGATTGTACTCAGTGTTGACAGATACAAGGGATATTTATGTGATTAAACCAGAGAAAGACTATAGACTCCCTCCAGTGCATCAGTCCTACTTCCAGCTCCAGATACCAGTTTGTGCTACTAAGATTTCAGCTTTATTGTGCTTTGGCCAGCAGAGCAGAAAATATGCTCACTTTCGTACAAGAAGGATAGATGTGGAAAAAGCATGCCAATGGCTCCTGTCAGCTTCTGGTTTAAAGTCTGGGCTCAAAAGGGCTTGAGTGAAGCTGTCCCTGGGTCTTTTCTTGGTTAACCTTTAAATCTAGGACAATGGTATAGGTGTTTGGAGTATATGAATTGAAGATGTGGGAGGCCATTAGGCTCCTGCTTCCTAGAGGTATTTGGGTTTTTAATTTAAGCAGTCCTGGGAGACCTTGTGTCTGTCATCTCTCTGTGAGAGAATATGTTGTGTGTATGTGGGTGTTGCTGTAACATTAATATCTAGAAATGCTTCTTACAATGCATGAACTAAAAGGCTTGACTTAAAGGTACTGCCTGGAGTAGTCTGAAGCAGCACTGTATCTTTGAGATACTGCTTTTGCCTGTGCATGAGGCTTTGGCATGATGTATTAACTGTTGCATAAGCCTTTGCTGTAAGAAGCTTGATGACCTGGTGCCAGGCTAGGGTATGATCTTCTAATTACCCATAGGACCAAAGGTAACTTTATTTAGCTTAAGTAGACTTTAGGTGGGAAAATTCAAGTTTTCTGTATTACCCTGTACAACCACTTTGTGTGGGTATAACGTGGCCTCCTTAGAGTAATTTGCCTCATGTCCGGCATTTATTTTTGCATTTAGTAATGTATGTTTTTAAAACCTTTGGGAAAGACTTAGAAAGCCTTTTTAAAGGCTTTTTTTTCCTGTTTGCTGTTTTCCCCCATGCTGTGAAAGGAACCCTTGAAATAATACAGTTACTGCAGATGCTTGTAAAAAGGGTTAGGCTTAGGTTTTAACATGGTCAACTTTTGTTTCTTATAGGCTGTGTTCAGTAATGCAGAAGTCTGTTTCTGTTTGCAAAATGTGATGTTACTGGATGCTTTACAGAAGGTAGCTCGTGGATGAGAAAAGGAGTCCTTTCTTCTAGGCATTTCTTTCAGCTTTTGGGTGAACTCTGAAGTCAGGATAATTAGCCTCTTCTGTGATTACTTAAAGCTTTCAGGGGAGCAGCTTTGTGGATGCAGGTCTAACGTGATGCTGGTGGCCTGTTTTGGTGTTGGTAGCTCTTAAGTCAACTCCTTTGAAGGGCTTGCATAGTGTATTAGCTCATGGTAAATGGGGTTTTTAAATGGATGTGGCCTAACTTCTTCCTCTCTTTTAAAAGATCTGCTAAATTTCATCTGGTAGTTGTCCTGCCTATAACCATATCAAATGCTTTGGCAATACTGGAAGTAGAAGTAGTCATGAAACTTCTGTTGTGTGGGAGCCTTTTAAAACTTTGTTCTCTGTGCCTGCTCACAGGCTCCATAGAAAGGGCAAAGTCTTCTAGATTTTAAAAATTGCTTATACATCTCTTTACAGCAACCAAAGGACATTTGTGCCATGGTTGGGTTCTGTCCTTCTGTGAAATCTGTTCCCCTTCAGACTCTGGTGCCAGCTCAAGTGGTTCATGAAGTGAAAATGGAAACTGTGGAGGTAAGATGGACTTTTTGTATCCAACAGCTTTGCCTTCATTTTTGCTTTAGTGTAACAAACTAGGTGTAACAGAAAAGTAGAAGCTTTTACACATAGAATAATCCAAGTCTCCCTGGCTGTGTCTTGTTTCTGATGCTGATCAGTGAAGTAGGAGAGCTGACGGATTTGTTAGAATAGCAGAGCCTACACTAAACTGAAGCTATGAGGTAATACTTCAGGATTGAAATGGGAACTCCTGTTCTAGCAGTAGAGTATAGCAGCCATTCTAAATGACACCTCAAATGTTAGAGGGCAAAGTGCTCAATTTGAGTTTTGCTCTAAATTTGGAGTTATGCTTTGATCCCTTTTAAAAAATGGACAGCACTCTGCATGTGCAGATGAGTGATCAGAGTCAGAATGCTGAAGCTCCAAGCTTGGAGAAGCACCTTAGCTTCTCATGGCCTTTGAGTGAGACATGGGCTGAGGTTTTTTTTGGAAAGGAAAATCTCTTGAGGACAGTTAACTTCTGATTAACAGGCTCCAAACAATTTCCCTCAAGTCCCTCAGTTTCTAGGTTTCTTCTACAAACAGGAGGGTGCTCTCAATTCTAGTAAATTTTGTCCTCAATTAATGTATTTTAAAAAACACTTCATATTCCTCTTGACTCCAGTCACTGGGGGGCTCCTTATTTCTCTGTGTCTACTAAATTCAGCTCCCCTCCTTATACAGCATGGGGATTGTAGTTTTAATTAGTCATACAAATTGACTGTTCATTCAGAAAGGCTTTTTACTGAGACCTTTGAGGTTGGTTTTGAGTTCTGCATGACCTTTTGAATTCAGCTCAAACTGGCCAGCTAGGTAAATGAATTGGTGTGCAGCACCTGAATATGAATGCTGTTAGACTGGTCTTTTATGAATTGTCCCTATCAAATGTGGTCAAGTGCTGATTTTTTTGTTTTGTTTTTCTTCTGTGTACTCAGAAGGCCTCTGTTCAAGAGAAAACTTTTTCCTTGTGTGAAATATGTGAGACCATGGTGAAAGAAGTGACTGGCCTCTTGGAGAGCAACAAGACAGAGGTGTGTAAGTGGTGGAAATGGTACCTCTTCCTAGGCTTTGGCTAAAATGGGGCTGTATTGGAGGGGGAAGGAAAGTTAATTTTATTGCCTGTTTTCATGAGAGCAAGATTTCCATCCTGGGTGGGATGGAGTAAGAAAATGTGTGCTTCTGAATTGAGTTGGATTTCTGTTCCTCATTCACCACGCATCCTTCATTGTGCTTCAGGAGGAGATTGTACATGAAATGGAGGTCATCTGCTACCTGTTCCCAGCAAGTGTCAAAGACCAGTGTAAGGACTTCATAGATGTCTATGGCCAGGCTTTGATTGACATGCTCTTGGAAGCAACGAACCCTGAAGCTGTGTGTGTTATGCTGAAATGCTGTGCAGCCAACAAGCCTCCACAGCAGCCAGGTTGGTAATGAGGAGTTGGTGTTGCAAAATGAGCTAGTTCACCTATGATTATCTCGTTTAAGGACACATGCTTTAGTACTTTGCTGATGCTGCCTCCTTTCTTCTCTTTGGGGGAACTACCTAAGCACTGACATCTGTTTTTGTTTTTTTTGTTTTGTTTTTTTTTTTTTTTTCCTCAGTTTTAGTGAAACCTGCAGGTGGCTTCTGTGATATCTGCAAGATGGTGGTAGCTTATGTAGACAAAGAACTAGAGAAGAATGCCACAACAGCTGAAATTGAGGCTTTGCTGGAAAAAGTTTGTCACTTCCTGCCAGAGTCTGTCAGTGATCAGGTAAAGCGCTTGTGCAGGAGGCAGGCTAAAAAGCAATGGTCTTGTTGATGGTGGGGAGCTGTCCTTGTTGACTTGTTGGGTTTACATAGGTCCTACAGTGACAATTATGCTTACCTCATTTTCTGAGCGTTTCACCTGATATTCTGTCTACATGCTAATTTTAGGTCCGTCTTTCAAGTGTCTCTACTTCTGCTATAAATGTCCAGGTACTCATAATAGAGGTCTCTGTGTTTGGCCGACTGCCTTGGTCTCTGGCTGGAGACAAACTGTCCACAGGTGCAGCTGAGACTGGCTTGTGTTCAGCAACTGGATCCTTCCTAGGTTTTTCCCTTTACTAGCACCAAAGCACAGCAGCTTCTCATGTGCAGTAGAGCAAAAAAAGAGGGAGCAGGAGGCTTGGTCTGAGGCAGTCAAATGACCACACAGGCCTTGCTGTGTGGCACCCTGCCTTCCAGTCAGAACAAGGCAGATAGAGATGAACAGAAGTACAAAACATCTTGCAGAGTATTTGGGAAAAACTAGCGAGTGGCATCTCATGGTGGTCGTAATGCAGGTCAGAGTTGAAGGAATCTCTCCCTCTGCTAGAGGCTGGAAGGAGTTTGGGATACAGGGGGATTAGGTTGTGGCACTCCCCATCCTTGGGAGTTGGCAATCCTTTGAACAGATGGAGACTAAGGGCCTGAATTGACTGGCTGGATTGTTGTACTAATTTGCAGGCAGTAAAGGTTTCCCTGGAAATCCTCTGAGAATGGTGGGTGGGAACAGCTGAAGGTTTTTTTTTTTTTTTTTTCTCAACACTGATCCTGTTCAGGGGATTAACAAAGTAATTGGAAGTAGGCTGCCATAATTCCAGTGAGGCAGCAAAAAGCAACACCTACCTGTTAGGCCACTGCTATCAAGATTTACCTGGAAATCTTATTAGGTGGCTGCTGAGCGTCAGCAAGTGGCAACTGTTTGTAAGTTTACTAGGTATACAATATACAGGCTTAAAGCAGCTATGAAACAGCTATTCTTGCTAACTGCTGTGAGACTGTTTAATAGCTGTGGTTTGCTTATTAATCGGTGCCATTAGTCTCTGCTGAGAATGCCACCGTCTTTGTGCGCCTTGGAGATGGGCTCTCCACTAGAGGGCTGACTGCTATCGATGGGAAGCGTTCCTGCTGCTGCCTGGTCTGAAGTGAATAGTAACTACTTGGGCTACAAGTGCTTAAGAGTCACTCCTGCATTGCTGCCATCCTGTTCAGGATGTTTGTCTCCAGCTTGTTCAGTGTGCTTTCCTCTTGAGACAGCAGTGATCTCCACGATTAGGGACTAAGCTTTGCAAATCAAAGCTTGTCCTGCTTGCTGCTTTTCCCAAAGCCTGTCCTGCTTTGTTCTTTTCCTTTTGACCCCTTTCTCATCATAAGATTCTTCTTTCTCTCATTTCTTAGACAGCTGCAGGCAGGTATGAGCTAGCAAAAAAATGATCTAGTTGTGTGAGTAGTGCAATGCTGAGTCCTTTTCGATCTGTAGAGCTCAAGCCTCTAGTTTATCAGTTTGGAGTGTATTATTGGGGTGTTTGGAGTAGCGTACAGACCTGCCTGCTGAAGACTATATCTTCCTCTTCTTTCTAAGGCTTTAACAAGAGAATCTCTCAACCTGTGTTTTGTTACAGTGTGTTCAGTTTGTGGAACAGTATGAACCTGTGGTTGTGCAACTCTTGGCAGAGATGATGGATCCCACTTTTGTTTGCACTGTGAGTACTGCGTTCAGATCTATTGAGTATGGGCTCTGATACAGTCCTGCCTACTCTTCTGTATGCCTTTCAGTGCCTAGCATGCAGAAACTCTGCTGGAATAAAAATCAGCACACTGAATGCTTGGAGCAAATGCGGTTGTGCAAGGCCTCGGGCTTACTGAATGGACAGCTGTCTGACTGCCAGCCTTGTGCAAGGAAGGACAGAAGAAAAGAGCTGCCAGTGGTTATCCCCTGTTGAGGTTCAGTAACAAGGTGTAGTGTGCCCTGAATCTGATGAGAGGAAGTTAAATGACCTTTCTTGAGAAAGGTCCCTTTCTAGAAGCTCTGTTTCTTGAAACTTAATATGAAGAAGCAGTTCCGGTAACTTAATTCTTCCTTGTGTCAGATTACTGCTTCATGTCTACTTGTTCAGCTGCAAGTACAACTGCAGTTGTCAGTTGAGCGTGGTGCTGTGGGAGCTCCTGAAGTTACCTCGGTGTTGCTTCCACACTCAGTCAGGTGGAAGCTGAGACACAAGGCTGGAGTCGAGATCTCTTCATGCAAATAGGAAGATGCTGACTCTGCTGCTGTTCTTCTCACAGAAACTTGGAGTCTGTGGATCAGCTAAACAGCCTCTCCTGGGGGATGATGCTTGTGTCTGGGGTCCAGGTTACTGGTGTAAGAACATGGAGACTGCTGCTCAGTGCAATGTACGTAAAGCAGGATTCTGTCTCAAGTTTCTTATTGGTCTTTGATAGCTCCTTATAAACTTACTTTTCTGGCTTCTATACCACACTTCCAAGTGGATGAATTCCAGTTTCAGGAAGCAAAAGGGTACTAGGTAGAGGTGGTTGAGTTTGATTAGAGGGTCTTCCATAGCTCTTAGCTTGCTTAAAGCAGGCTGTTTCCTCTCCCCTTTGTTCCTGTCCCCCACCCCTCTGCTAGCATTTCAGAATCTCTAGTAAGGTACAACGTGAGCTTTATATTTAGTCTGTGTTCCTGCAGCCAACAGACCATGTCACGATCTCTCATCAGGCTCTAAAAATTGGCTTCCAGCATTGCTGTGGTCTGATGTTTTCTTTGCCAGGCCTTAATGGCTAAGGGTCATCAGCATTCTTTCCTGAAGCTTCTGGGTGGGGACGAGGCTATTATTTATTCTAGTCCTCTCTGGAATCACTTATTTTAAGAAAACCAGATTTGCTCCCAAGATCTTGACTCAGAATAAGGTGTTGAATTGTATATGTAGATGCACACTTGTTTACAAACAGGCTTTTTTCTGCTAACGTACACTGTTTCTTTCCCTTTAGGCTGTTGATCACTGCAAACGTCATGTGTGGAACTAGAAGAAGAATTCCCAGTTCTGAAAGTTTGCCGTGGCTCTTAAAAATGTGGGCTGAGGTTGGCGGAGAGCTGTATCTCAAATGTCCCTCCTCTCTGCCTCATTAACAATTTGACCTTCAGGTTCCTTTATTGTAACTCTTCTGTAGCAGTGCTGCTGTTTGAAGGATCAGATCTTCATTGTTGACTTAAAGATATTTCTGATTGTACAGTTTAACTCATTATGCTCCTAAAAATAGTCAGTGTGTTGTAGATTTTTAATTGGTAGGCTGAAGTGTTTTTTAGGTGCTGGGAAGAATGACAGAAGGTGAAATGAGACAAGACTACTATCTTTTAATTTAAAAAAAGAACAAGATAGCGACTAAAGTTTCAAATGTCTTTCTGTAGTCAGCATTGGGAAGATTACATGCTTTGCATTTTTAACATCTGGCTGGAATATTAATTTTCTGTGTAATCGTAGGAGAACTCTAAGGGATAATGTTGTATCTGGAAATCCCTTTGGCTGGAATTTTCAAAGCTCTACAGATGCAGAGGAGGGGACGTTGTGTGCCCAGCTAACTTTCAAAGTAACTGGTACCTAAAAAGATGCATTTGCATTTGAGTGACCACGCTTTTGCATTTGAGTGACCACATATATGGCTCGTGGTGTTACCATAGCTAAGGAAACCCTCCCTCAACCTTTGATCATGTCCTTTTTATTTCCTTGGACTACTCGGTCTAAGCATGGGTGTTCTACTGTCAAGCCCTGTACAGTGGTATTTCAGTCTTTTGAAGCATGCTGACATACTTAAGGAATGGCTCCCCTTTTTTTTTTTTTTCTTACCCTAGTTGCTCAATTCTGCTTGGTCTTGTAGCTTCCTACATGCAGCCAGCTGGGCGCTGAGGAGGTGGAGCGAGCTGGGGTGGTAGAAGATGGAGGGGAAGAAGTCAGCAGGAGCTGTGCATATGTCAAAGTGGGTTCAGCATAGAGGGCAGAAGGCATGGAAAAATGGTTTTTATTGTAAACTGCTGGTTTGTTCCTTGATCTGTTTTTCTCTCATAGCGTATTTCAGTCATCTAAAACTTCAGAGGCGCTATGAGGCTTGTGGGCAGTTTCCATTCCTGCCACCCATTGTCACTGACTCTTGCCCTTCTGAGTAGTTTGAAGTATAAATTTTTTTTCCAGATTTCCCATTTCTGTTGGGAAATGCGTCTGAGTAGCAAGCGGAGATGGCAGATGGTGAGAGCACTGTGGTAGGTATTTGGCAGCTCTGCTGGCATACCTGACAACCTGCCTTTCACGCCTCTGCAGCATCCCATGGAAATGGCCTGAATTTCTGAACGAAAGCCTTTCGAGGCCGGCTGCTACCCTGGAAACAAGTCAGACCCTTGAGGTGTAGGGGCCTCGAGAATATGAGAATCATACTTCTGTTGCGTGAGACAGATCTTGCATCCCCTAGCAGCACTTAGTGCGTACTTCTGATCAAGTTAACCCCCAAAATAGAGGCACCAAAGTAGCTCTGAGGAGACCTTTGGGAAGGAGGAGCTGGGCAGAGGTGGAGCTTTGAAAATTACAGTCCTGTTCAGAAAGGTGCTGGCAACTGCTGCTGTTCCTGTGGTGTCGTGGGTGAGGCGGGAGCTCCAGTAACAACGTTTTAGCAGCAAGCGAAGTAATTTTCATGCTGTTCAATGGAAAACCACTTGACTGCAGCTTTTTTGTTACTACGTGTACATACTAAATGTTTGGGCAGTGTTGACAGTGATACTGATTTGTCTTTCCTGTTTGCATTTGTACAGAATGCTGAAGCACTCAGGCTTTAAAAAAAAAAAAGAAAAGTAATTTCTCCTGAAGATGTAAAATACCTGCAGCTTTCTGTCTTGGCAGGCTCGTGCAGTGGTTCCAGCGGTGTATCGCAGTTGGGGTAGATATGCCAGATAGGAAATGGGCTCTCTTCAGTGTCGCTGCCCTGGAGGTATGGGTTGTGTTACGCCACGGCATGTAGTATGGTGTTTGATCTTTTTAAACTGGATGGTGTTCTCTTAGTGTGATTTTTTTTTTTTTTTTTGAGGGGGGGCTGGGGGGGTGGATTGATATTTGCTCTTACAGGTTGGCAAGGTTTTAATTTTCTTGGGTTTTTAGTAGTGAAGTATTCATGCTAGCGACCTGTCAGGCGGGGTGAACCGGGGGAAATCCTGTGCTAGCGCTGGGAGTCTCTTTATTTTTCTCCCTTCCTGTGGACCGTCGCACCTGACCCGCTTGAGTTATGCTGGGGGACACGTGCAGTTGCTTTCTAAAAAACATTGTCTTGATTTTTGCACAAAAGCTTCCTTAATGAACAATAAAAACTTCTGTAAACTGGTAAGTTGGTGTGTTTCATTTCCTCGGTGTGTGCTAGTTGCCAAAGGATCTTGTTAGCTTCCCCTTTGCTGCAGAGCCAGGAGAAGGCGTATTCCAAAATGTCACTGGGAATCTGCGGCCGAGTGGCAGGATTCAGGTTCCCATTGAGTTACCATCGCTTTGCAACATGCGTGTCCCATCAAGCCTTTGTTCTGTTGAGCGCAGTTGCAGGTTAAAGAGGCTTGCCAGGGATTGCTGCCGCCGCTCTCTTCCCCGGACGAATGCAATGCCTGATGTGAGGCAACAGCCCTGTGTTGCAATTTCTCCGCCTTGCGCAGGCTGCAGGGAGTTCTTGCTGAAGCTGCTTGACTTGCATTTAATGTGGCTTTCCTTTTGTCTTCATTCCTTGCTTTATTTTGAATAAAATAAATGTCTTTTAAAGGCTTTAAGCAAACTACTTGGCTGCCTCTAAAGACATCATTGATTCGCTTGTCCTGAATTTACTGGTCTTTATCTGCACCGCTGAACTTTTTTGTAAGGGATGATGCTCTTTTCGGTGAAGAGCACAGAGAAGGGCTCTGTCGCGTGGCACGAGGACAGCGTTCCCCGGCCGTGCCCACCCTTTGCAGTGGCGAGGTTAGCGCTGAGCAGCAGGTTCTGGGCTGCTTTTGACTTCCCGGGAATACCTGCCTAGCTCTGGTCCCTCCCTCCACTTGCAGGCTCTGGTGATGATTTTATAATCAAGGCGTAAGGAGAGGGGTGTGGTAATTGCCCCGCGTAGGTGTGGGTTCTTGCTACTTCTTCCAACCCATCCAAGATTCCTCAGTCTGGGAGCAGCACAGGAGAGGAACCAGCCACTGAGGAATATCTCGGGAACAGCATGGAGAGCAAATGGAGTGGCTGGGTGCTGATCCTTTCTGTGTGCCTGGGCTCCTACCAAGGTAAGGCCAGGCCTGGGGGTAGGACTCGAGGAGAGCCCAGAAAACCCCTCTGAACCCCAAAACTATTCCCAGCTATAGTGTTTAAACTCCATAGGGTGTTTCCTTGTCCCGCCGTGGTTTTGGAGTTACACCAGAGGAGAGCTGGGGCAGGCGGCACCACTGCCTTCTTTACCTCTTGCCTGCCTGGATGTGAGCCTTGCGACTTCTGCCCTTAAAGATGATCTCGGGGCAAAAAGTGTTTTGCTCCCTCCCTCCTCCGGACGGCAGGGATTGGGATGGAGCTGGTGTTTTGCTTGGGGTGTGGAAGGAGTGAGGCCAGCTGATGGGGGGGGTCTCAGTAGTGATGGGGGAGAGGGCTGCTTTTGTCTGCTGCCCTTGGCATTGGGACCTGGTGGCCTACGTGGCATTTGGGGGAAACTGCTTTGTTGGCCTTGCACATGGGAGTGATGGTGCTGCCCCTTTCCTTAGGGACCTCTTGAGAGGTGCAGGAGGCAGGAAACCTCTTCCCCCATGGCTTGCTGAGCTCCGAGTGGGGTGCTGCAGCCCTGAGCACCTTTGGAGACCTCTCATCACCAGGGCTGTGGGTGTCTGTGAGCAAACCCTACCTGTGGATGAGCTTGCACTGCTGTCCCCTAGGTCTCCCCCTGATAAGAGTGAGAAAGTGATACCTGGCTTGTCCCCTGCCCATCCCCAGGAAACAAGTTGGGAAGAGCCTCTTTCCCACCCCGGGTCCTTGCTTGAGGGGAAATCACTTATTCCAGGGGAAATTTCCCTGGGGAAGCCACAGATCCCTGCTGTTGTAGGCAAAACCCCCTCCCCTTTCAGAGGGAAGAACCCCTTTTGCACCCTAATTACCCCAGGCTCAGAACGTCAAGCTCAGCTGACGTGACCTGCCCAGGCACCAGCTTTGCGGTGGAGGAGTCGTGACTGCGCACGCTTGGCCCGGCGGTGTGTGGGGGGACACGCCGAGGTGCTCCAGCCAGCAACAGGCAGAGCAGGAAAGTTCACCCACGCTCGGCACGTCCGTCCTTCGGCAACGCCTCCCCTGGAAGCCGGCGGCTTGCGGCTGCTCTTGCGGCAGTGGCTTGGCTGCACGGCATGGTGTGGCTGGGGCGGCTGCAGGACCAGGGGGCTGCTGCACACTTTCAAGAAGGATTTTGATGCTGGGAAGAGCGTATTTATCATTTTTGCTGTAACAGGGGTGTGTGCCCAGCTGGGAACTGGGGCGTTGGGGCCCACGCCGCCACCCCCAGGGTTTACGTCACAACCTGCTCACCAGGCTCTGCCGGCTTGGCCGGCACGCTCCGGGGCTCCATGTAATGCTAGCACAGCCCTGCTAGATCTGGAGCTCGGTGCTGGATCCCTCCTGAGCGAAGCCCACCCCACTCTGGGGGCCTGGCAGCTGGGGATGGGGCAGCACCGGCTGGCCTGGGGCTGCTGTGGCAGCGTGGGAACACTCCTGCCTCGCCCCCAGCTCTGTGCCGGGGCTTTGCAGAAAACAGCATCATCTGATGTCCTGCTGCCTGGGTGCCCGTCAGCACCAGGCAGCTCCGGCATGGCTTTGAAATGTGGAGGGGAGCTCACGGGGCACCGGTTGCTCCGGTTGCTTGCCCTGTGGTGATGCTTTCCACCCGGGGAAGCTCCCTCTGCTCTCAGCAGATGGGCGTTATTATTGTTATTAATTATTTTTCTGGCCCAGCACTTGTGGCCTGAGTTTCAGCTTGAGCAGAGCAAGGAGTAAGCATCGAGCTGAGAGCCACAGTGAGCCAGAAAAGTGCAGGTCCAAACCACTGGTGTCCTTTAGACCAGAGAAATTCCCCCATGCCATTGCCGGCAGCATCCTTATGCTGCTGGTCTGGTCTCCAGCATGGAGCTGCAAGAGATGCTTGTGTCTGTGGGTCAGGCAGGACCAGCTCAGAAACAAGCTGTTTTGTTGCCTCCTCTCTTCCTTTTTTTTGGTGCTGCCCCTTAACGCTTCCACTGACTTGCCACTCCTGTTCGCCCTGATGCTAGTGCCAGGGTTAGAAAAAGAAATGTATATCTCTCAGCTGATGCGGTGACGGTGACATTGCACTGCTGGAGAGGTGTGTGGGAAGCTGCGCATGGGAAACCGGGGGGACCCACCCTGCCCCGGGGCTCGCTCCTGCCCCAGTGCTGCCGTCAGCCCCGGGGGTAGGCAGGGCCGAAATGGCACCTGGCACCCTCTGAGCTGTGCCAGCGCTTTTGGGAGCAGGTGGGGCTGGTGGGGGGCTCAGGAGCCCCCTCCCCACAGCCCCCACCCCCAGGGACTTGCCGGGGTGACCCAGGGCATCTTGAGCCGGTGCCCCAACGCGTCCTATGGATAAGCTGAAGGTGTTGCCAGAATCAGGCACAC
Source organism: Nipponia nippon (assembly GCF_047370975.1). Classification (NCBI taxonomy): domain Eukaryota; kingdom Metazoa; phylum Chordata; class Aves; order Pelecaniformes; family Threskiornithidae; genus Nipponia; species Nipponia nippon. The sequence goes on along the minus strand of NW_028262347.1, from coordinate 89,904,706 downwards.
AGGAAAAGCAGCTTTTGGGGAGAAACCTGCTAAGGGCAGGGTGGGTGGAAGGAGCAGTTTCTGCCTTTGCCTTTATTCCTGCTGTGCAAAATCATATGTCCAGAGCCGCATGGTAAAAGCTGGATGCAAATGCTCTGGGGAGGGTTGTGCTTTGCTTAGAAACACCAGCTGCAAGAGGGTATGCAGTAGGGTCTGTCCGTCTGTCTGTCCGTATGCCCCTTGACTTTCTGGAGCAGCTCCTGGCCAAAGCAGGGCAGCAAAGGGCTTGGGTTGTGCCAGCTGCTTGCTGCCCCCCCAGCCGCATCCTGGGTGGGTGCAGCCCCCGGTGGGATTAAACACTTGCCCCGTCGCAAATTAATCCTGACACGCCAAGGTGGCAATTAAACTGCAGGCATTGCGCCACACTGCCGTGCTGGCCGGGCGGCCGGGACGGGTGATGCCGCCGCTGCTGTGTCGGGGATTTGCAGCCAGGAGAAAATGCTGTCGTTGGGAGGAAATGAAAAAAAACCCACCCAAAATTGGGGTTGCTCAATCATTGCCGGGAGCTGCGGTGTGGCTAACCGGCTGCTGCACGGGACTGAGCATTGGCACCCCTGGTTTGCTCATTTTGCAAGATTTACTGCTGTTTTTATAAGCAGCTGCCTCCCCAGTGTGTTGAAGGGTGCCACGAGGCTGAGGATGATCCCCCAAATTCGCTTTGCTTTTGATGCTGGCCCAAAGCTGCTGCGACATCCCATTGGAAAAGCTGGCAGCACGCAGTGGCCCAGCAAAGCCGGCCTTTGCTGGGCTTAAAAAATCATTTCTAAAACCCAACAACCCTGCCACCATTGCGAAAGCTGATGGTGAATCACGGCAGGAGGGCGAGGAACATCGCCCTCGGCTCGCAGGGCAGGGCTGGGGTCAGGGTGCTGGTGGGTGCTAGGTTGGTGTGGTGCAGGAGCTGGTCTCGGGGTGCCCCGGGGGCTGACAGTCTCCTCTCCCCCTCCCTGCAGCCGCAGCCAGCCCCCTTCACGAGTGTGGTGAGCGGCCAGAGGACTGGTGCCGCGATGTGGCAACGGCGGCCAAGTGCGGGGCGCTGGAGCTCTGTCGGATCACTGTCTGGGACCAGGCCCTGGGGGTAACCACACTGGGAGCGGGGGGATGCGGGGTGATGGAGGGATGCACACATCCTGCCCCAAAACGTGAGGCTGGGGGGAGAATCCCAGCCTGGCCACTCTGATGCTGGGCACCCAGAGGAGCATCCACTGATGCTCTCAAGCAGCAACATGTAAGCCAGCAAGGCTGCCTAACTGGGGGGCTCACAGAGGACTGGGAGTCTACAGGGTGAGTGGCAAAAATGAGTGGGTACCCCAGGATATTTCCAAGTGCCCCTTGGTGGGTCGTTTTTTTGGTGGAGGGGTGGGATTTGGGGGAGCAAGCAGAGGGGTCTGAGTGCCATGGCAGCATCCCGACGTGTCCCCTCTCTCAGCAGAAGGGGATCCCGTGTCACCTGTGCCAGATGGCGGTCTCTGTGGTGGGCAAGATCCTGCAGGACAACCGTACCGAGGTGGGTTATGGCCGGGGGAGTGCGGGGCTGGTGTGTCCCTCTCTACACCACAGGGCCAGCCCAGCCCTGAGCTCTCTCTTTGCCACCTAGGAAAAGCTGCGGCTCTTCTTGGATAAGAAATGCCAGTACCTGCCATTCCAGGACTGGTCCGTCAAGTGTAAGAAGATGGTGGACACTGGCATCCTCATCCTTGTCCAGCTGGGCAAGCAAGTGCTGGTAACTGGTGGGGGGAAACCCTCCTTGCGTTTGCGTTTCTCCATGGTTTGTGATGCCTTGGGGGATTGCAGGGCAAGGGAGGCTCTTGGAGCCTGGGACAAGACCTTTGCAAGATGGAGATGGGGATGGAAATGACCCAGGGATGGTGGGAGGAGCGGGGCGTTGGGGCAGATGCAGCCCCAAGCCCCCACCCCTCTGCTCCCACAGTCAGACCCAAAGGTGGTGTGTGGGACCATCAAGCTGTGCCAGTCCTGGGAGAGCCCCACGGGGGCCCTGAAGTTCCAGAAGCCGCCACCAGCCCCCATGGACCCTGCTCAGGACTTCGCCAACCTGGTCTCCCCCTTCATCGCCAACGTGCCCCTCCTGCTCCATCCCCAGGACCCGCCTCACGACGAGGCCCAGGTACTGCGGCACAGGCATCAATGCCATTGATGTGGCTCAAAGGCGAGAATCACCTAAGCATCACCTATTTAACAATAATTAAAAAAAAACCAAACCAAAAAACTGCATTAGGGGTGTCACCGATTTGGGGCTGGGATATTGCAGGACCCAGGGTTGGACCAGAAAGGTGCTGGCCACAAAGCTGCCACAGATTGTTACCGGCATTTAAATCCCAGCCCTGCAAATCCAGGCGTGGGGAGGGTCAGTTTTATTTGGGGGGATACTGATGTGTCCCTGCCCGTGTTGTCCCGCAGCAGATGGAAGAGGTGTGTGGAGACTGCCTGCAGTTGGTGGCGGCTGTGCAGCTGGAGCTGGGGACCGATGCCACCTTCGCCCAAGTGCTGGTGGCCCACGCCGAGCGGGTGTGCGAGGGCCTGGCTCCTGACCTGGCACCCTGGGTAAGGGTGCCAGCATCCTGCTGGGCTCCCCCCACCTCCCCGATGTCACCGTGGCATGGGAGCATCTCTTGTGGCTGCCTGCTTTCAAGCAGTGCCCAGGGGGGCTGGGTGGTGGGGTGTTCCCCGTCGGGCGCTGACACCGTGTCTCCCTGCACAGTGCAAGCGCTATCTGATTGAGTATGCAGACACGGCTGCCCAACTGCTCCGGCACTTGGTAAGCGGGTGAGCGGTTCCCCGGGGCTGCTGGGGGCTGGTGGGCACCAGTGGGATGGCCAAGCAGCACAGACGAGGCGACCTCATCGGCAGAAGTGGGGCCCTGCTCTCGTTTTTTTTAATTAATCCTGCTGCTTTATATTGCTATAAACTTTTAAATATTTTTTTCCCCTCTCTCTCGGCTTGCAACTGCTATAATTCTTTTTTATTTATATTTTTTTCTTGCCATTTTCCGGCCCCTCCACTGGCAGCAGGCTGAGGTAAGTGAGACCCACACCCTGATGGGCTGAAATCGCCCTCCGGGGGGAAGAGGGGGGCGCAGGCTCACCCTCCCAGGGCGTGATGCCCACCTGGTTCAGGACATCTCACTCCCCAGGACCCGATGGAGCTGTGTGGCCACCTGGGACTCTGCTCCTCTGCCTCGGCGGTGCCCCTCCACACGCTGCTCACAGAGAAGGCGATGCAGGTCCTGAGCACGCTGGGGGTAAGCAGGGATCCCCCACTCCGCTGCACTCCTTAAAATCCAAACCCTGGGAAGGGAGAGCCATATTTTGCTTTTTTTCCCTCAAGCATCTAATTTTTCCAAAGTGGGGAATGTCTTTCGTGGGGGTCGATGGCTGGGTGGGATAGGGGCCACTCTGGGGGTGCTCGGCATGCATCCCACCGCCTTGTCTGAACAGGATGGGGAGGGGACCACACCGCTGTGCGAGATGTGCCAGTTCGCTGTGAAGGCGGCTGAGAGCCTCCTGGAGAACAACGTGACGGAGGTGAGCCCCGCCGCTGCGGTCTGGGGATGGAGGGGCCGGGGGAGGGTGGCAAGGGGAGTTTCCCATCCCTCCGCCTGCCTTCTCCTGGCAGGAGCAACTGGTGAACGACATCGAGAAGGTGTGCTACATGTTGCCCCATGGCATCATCGGGCAGTGCAAGGACTTTGTTGACTCCTATGGCAAAGCCGTGGTCATCATGCTGCTGGAGGCCACCGACCCAGCGGCCATCTGCACCATGCTGCACTGCTGCCCCCGGAGTGGGGACGCCCACCGAGGTGAGCCGGGGGGACCCGGGTGGCACCCAGACACCGGGTCACCAGGGAGCAGGATGACGGGGGGGTGCTAACAGCCCCCCCGTGTCCCGCAGAGGCCGCTGCGCTGGAGCAGTTGGCGGTTGGTGTGGGTGCCTTCTGCAACGTCTGCCAGATCGTCATCACCTACTTCGATAACGAGCTGCTGAAGAACGAGACGCTGGCGGAGCTGGGCAATGTGCTGGAGAAGGGCTGCGAGCTGCTGCCCACGCCGCTCACCAGCAAGGTGAGCTGGGCGGGGAGCATCTAGCCCAGCGGGGACCCCCGACCCCCCTGCGCCGGGCTCACCTCCTCTCTCCTTCCCAGTGCGAGGCACTTGTGGTGCAGTATGAGCCGGAGGCCGTGCGGCTCCTCGTGCAGATGATGGACCCCACCTTCATCTGCACCGTAAGTGTCCCCGTGCCATGGGCACGGCACCCGCTCCCTGGGGCAGTCTGGACCGAGATGAGCATTTTCCAGCCAAGCCTGGGGGGGCTGGTAGAGGGGCAGTGGGGTCAAAGGGTGCTCATGTTTTTTTTTTCTCCCCCCCCTCCTTTTTCCTTCACAATGCAGAAAATAAGAGCCTGTGATTCAGCAGAGGAGGATCTCCTGGACTCAGATCCCTGCGCCTGGGGCCCGCACTACTGGTGCAAGAACATGGCCACGGCTGTCGAGTGCCACGTAAGTGTCAGCCACGTCCCCTCCCCTGGGTCGGCAGGGTGCTGGGGGTCCCTGCCTCCCCTGCCATCCCTCCCTGTCTCTCCCGCAGGCCGTTGAGCATTGCCGTCGTCACCTATGGAACTAGGAGCCACCTTCCCGGCCGGACAGACTTGGCCCGCCATTTTGGTTCAGGATCCCAGACCCTCTCCCTTGGGATGCGCCTGCACCCACAGACGGCGATGGCAGGAGCCCACCGGCCTCACCACCCTGGCGGGGGCTGTAGGGAGTCCCAGCCACCTCTGCTGCTTCCTTTTCCACCCCTGGGGCTTGGATTTCCAAATCAGGTTAAGGGACTTGTTAGTATTTTCAGGACTGGGGATTCAGCCTTGATGTCTCTCAGGGCAACTGCAAAATCCCTGTCCCCACCCCTGTCTCCATCCTCACCCATATCCCCATCCTCATCCCCCTCCCCATCCCCATCCCACCCTGAACTGCTTGTAAAGCCCAGATCCTGCAACGTGGATCTGTCCCTGTGGGCTGGGACAGTTTCTGCTGCCCAAATGCCAGCCCCCTGCTCCTGGCCGCTGGCAGCCTCGCACCGCAGGTCTCATTGGCTTTTGGCAAGCCCAGCGCTTTGCTGGTCCCTCTTCAAATTGGGGTGGCTTTTTATTTTATTTTTTTTCTTCCTGGTCACCAGTTAAAGAAACAAAGTGGATTAACTTTACCTGCAATGCCCAGCTTTGCATGACATTTGCAGTACACTAATTTTGTGTCCAGATGATTGCTGGAGATAGCTATATATATTTTAAGTATCCCCTAAACAAAAAAATGAGTGAGTTTGGGGGCAAAGATTTCCTTTCATGTACACATCCCTGCCGGGGGGGTCCAGTGCCAACCCGGGCACGGTGGCGAGGGGCAGCGAGGCGCTGGCTCGTCCCTCCCCACCGCGGGAGGGGAGACACCCACAGTGCCTGGTCCCGAGTGTGCACGGGAGCATCTCACCACAAATAAACTCCTCCCGTGAGCCCAGCTGGTTGTCTCCCTCCTCCTTGTCCTGGGGTGCCAGGGGGGTGGCAAGGTGGGGGGCAAACCTAGGGGAGGTTTAATGCTTTCCCCAAAATCTGGGCTGCAACACCCAGGGTGGCATCTCGTGAAGGTGATGGATGGAGGGGTGAATTAAGGGAAACGGGGGGGGTTTCTCTTCAAAAGGCGGTTTGGGTATGATGAATCTGGTGCGGCACGGCTGGGGAGGAAGGACGACAGACAGGTTACCCAAAGCCATAGACAGTGTATTTCTGAGTCCCGTAACAGACCGTGCCCGAAACTCTCCACAAGGTTACGATTGGAAACAAACCCCAAACGAACAAACCCAAAAGCAAGAGAGAAGGGGAAAGAAAAGGGCATAAAAGACACGCACGAGCACTCCACATCCAGAAGCCCCAATTATTGTCAGTCTCTCTCTTTTTCAACATCGCAACATGTTTTGGTAAAGCCAGCAAAATGGAGAAATGTCTTCGTTTTTTGGTCTTTCCTTGCCGGAAAGGTGACATTAATGCCAAAAGGACTCGGCCTCTCCCTGCGCTGCCCCAGCCCTCCCTGTGCCTGTGGTCAAGGTGTGATGGCTGCTTGTCCCCAGCCTGCGCCTGGGAATGCTGCGGTGGCACATCGTCCGCACCTTTGCTGCGCCTTCACCCCTGTCCAGCCTGGACTCATTGGATTCGTTTAGCCTTTCTTTTTTTTTTTTTTTTTTTTTTTTTTTTTGTAAAAAAAAACCCCTTTTTTTTATAAGAAAAATAAAAAAAATTTAATGCTTTCATGGATAAATGACAGGCGAGTAAAAGCAAACCGGTCCTGAGAGCCCTTTCCCAGGGCCAAGCTCTCCAAGGTTGCCGGAGTGAACCGCACCGGTTGGCCTGGACTCCTTCTGCAGGAGAAGGGGGGCCAAGCACCGGTCTTGGGGTGCTCCTGGCCCCTGCCACGGCCCCCCTGGTCTGTGCTTCGTCCCCGCTGGCCCTGGCTTGCCTAGAGGAGCACCACCACCACCGCTCGTCATAACTCAGTGATCTCCAGCGGGCTCTCCATGATCACCTCCCTCATCTTGTGCAGGGGGGTGGACTTGGCCGACTCGGTGCGGGCGTTGTGGTCGCTGTAGCCCCCGCAGTCAGTGGTCAGAGTCTCCAGTGAGCGACCCAGCACCTTCTGGTCGTCCTCAGGCAGGCTGTTGAGGTCAGAGGCGAGCAGTGTGCCCGTGCTGCCGTGCACCACGTGGATGCCGTCGGGACCTTTCAGCTCCACCGGCTGCTTGTGTCGGAATCGGAGGCTGCCCTGGCCAGGGCTGCGCTCCTCCTCCTCCTCCTCCATCTCCTTCTGGATCAGCTGCAAAAGGTCCATGGAGTGGGGGAATCACCACCATGGCCAGAGCAGATCCTGGCTTCCCCGCCTCTGAACCTCCTGCAATGCCGGAGCCCAGCGGGAGGGACAGGACCCTCCTCTTCTGAAGCAACCTCAGAGCGTGGTGATGAAGATCACCAGCGCGATGATGATCTCCAGCTGGATTGCTTGCTCATCGGGTGGGTGCCTCGGCTCAGGCACCCGGGTTGGGATTTGGGGTTGTATGAAGGCGGTGGGGCAGAAGGCAGACAAGGAAAGGAGTTGAGGGAAGGCTGGATGGGCTGGAGGGGGATAAAGGCAAGGAGGGATGGGGGCAGAAGGGCTGAAAGGTGTCTCCTGTCCCACTGCTCTCCTCCACTCTGTTTGCCCCGTGTTTTGCCCCCCATGAAGAGGGGGAAGCCTGTGGGAGGAGCTGCTTCTCCCCACACTAGTCCTCCTGCACCAAAACCCTCTGTCCCAGCCTTTTTGCCTCAAAAACCTGCTGGGTTGATAAGCTCAGAAGACCAGAGGGGAGGGACGATGTCCCCATGTGCGTGCAGGGACCCACAGCTTCTTAGCCAGCCTTGACAGAGACATGAGGAGGTGATGAACAGAGCCCACCCTGCAAAGAGGGGGGTCCTCACCCAGGGTGGGAGAGACCAAGGGAGATGCTCAGAGGAAACATGGGGGTCATGAGAGCTGGGACACTGTGGGGAACCAGCAGCCTCAGTGGAAAACCAGCATCTGGCTCATTTTGGCCAAGTAGAGAATGGAAGGACCACTGGGTGACAGGGACTGCGGCTGCAGGGAGTGACCACAGCCTGTGGGGCTGGGAAGACACACTGCATCCCAGAGGGCACGGCAAGCATCTCCCCACGCCCATGCACACCCCGTCTACCTCCGAGACCGAGGAGCGGTCCCCCTGACTTGCGGTGGCCTTATGCACCATCCGCTGGGCAAAGAGTTTTTTCAAGCGCATGTAATCATCCAGGACCACCTTCAAGAGAGAGCCCTGGGTGGAGGGGGAGAGACAACGTGTTACCCAACAGAGATGGTTTGGTCAGAGGGAGGCTGGCCTCATCCCAGCATTTTTTGGAGCAACATCACCCTCCGGCACCGCAGCCGTGAACCTGGAAGCTGTAGTGGTAGAAGACCCCTCGGTGGAGGATGCCCGCTCTCATCACTCACCTTAATGGGTCCCTCCCGCATGATCTGCCCCAGCTTGGCAATGTTGTCGTATTCCTGGATGGCTGCCCGCAGGTAGCGGTCATCCTCGGGCTTGGCCGCGGAGGGCTCTCTCCCGAAGGTCCCCTGTGGAAGGAGAGAGAGGCTGAGGAGGCGATGTGGGCATCGGGTGTGGGGAGGAGGTGTCCTGGCAGGAGCCGTGTCTCACGTGGGTGCGGGCAGGGCTGTTCCAGAGATCGGTGATCTCGCTCAGGTTCTCCGGCAGGTCGTCCTCGTGCTCCGCCTGTGCCGCCAGCTCCATGTTCCTGCAGAAGGGGTCCAGCCACACTGGGTTGGCCCTGCCCAGAGGAGAGGAGGAAGCCTCAGCACCAGCAAAGAGCAGCAGCTTCCCTAACCCCATCCAGAGCCTGGATGCTGAGGTTGCACTGTGGAGGCATGAATTCAGCTGCTCTGGATCCAGATGTGTGTCGACACCCTCCCATCATCTCTGCTTACCCCAAGTCTGGCCAGTATTGGCAGACATGGTATCACAGGAGAAGGCACAAGGTCTTTTGGCTTTGAAAGCTCTCAAGGCAAGCACGTGTCTCAGGGCCAGAGCTAAGCCCCCCATGGCATGCCTGGCTGCATCCCTCTGCAGAGCAGAGAGGCATCGCATCTCCACCTCCAGCGCATCCCTGGCTGCAAAACGTAGGCATCCCTCTCTCCGGAGCAGCCTGCGGTCCTGCAAGGTGGCAAACCGGGGAGGGGGAAGGAAGGGAAGAACTCACCCATCAAAGGAGTACTTGTTAGTATTTGGCATGTCCATGATGTCCATGAAGCCTCTGTTCCCTGCAAAAGGCAGGGGTGGGGGTTACAGGGTGGCATGTCAGTGGGCTGAGCAGCAAACCATGGGGCAGAACTTCTTTACTGGGGAGGGAAACTTGGTGACAAAAAAGGCACCGGTGGTGTGAGAAACACACTGGGATGTGGCTGATAACGCGGAGCCTGGATGCTGAGAAAAGCCTCCCACCACTGCACCTCGCTGGGCAGGATCGCTTCTGATTTACACCCCTCTGACATCCCCTGTGTCTCCCCATGTACCCCCTCCATGCTCTTCATGCACCCTGCTGTCTCATGCAGCTGGGAAACCCCAAACACTGCTCACCGGTGGAGCCAGCCACTATGGCTTTCAATTTCCTTTTGTGCCTGTGAAAGAAATACAGTGAATCAGGGAAGAAAATAAAGATGCTTGAAAGGAGAGGGGGAGACAGATTTGCAATGCTGCAGGGGTTAACCCTTCAAGGATGGCGAGTTTGGCAGGGAGAGGTGCTATCAGTATTAAAACTAAATATTTTGGCAGAAGAGGGGCAATTTCTGAACCCAGGCTGAGCCCTGCCGCAGAAGGTGTTGGGAAGCTGATGCTCTCCTTTGCTTGCTGGCACTGCCAGGGCTGGGAGCAGCCATGCGGGACTCCCTGGCCCCTGGGGAGATTGTAGCCAGTGGGGCAGAGCCCGGGCATTACTCACACTGTCCGGTAGTACCAGTTCATGAGGATGAAGAGCATGGCAGCCAGGAAGAGCAGGACAGCCAGTACAATGATCGCCATCTAGGAGAGACAGAGCGGTAGTGGCAACCTCTGACACGGTGGGCACCCACCTGAAATTATTTGGGTGAAACCTCTCTCCAGGCCATGGAGGGTCATGGAGGATGGGAAGGGACATCGCCCCACCTGCGAGCAGCAGCCATCTCCAGCCCCAGCTGGGCTGTTACCTGCAGAGCCGAGAGGTCGTCTGGGGCCCGGGCAGTGATGGCAGGCTGCACGTCCAGCACATTGTAGTTCCTGAAGAGGTTCCTCAGCTGCTCCTTGTTCTCGTCTATCATCTGAATCACCCTGGGAAGAGAAGGGTTGCTTGGGCATCTTGTCATTAATGAGGCTCCCTGAGGCCAGGCTGGGTGATGGGCCAGGTGACGTACCGCTCCACGTCCAGGATGCGGTTGGTCTCCCTGTTCACCACGTGGATCAGCAGCTCTGTCTGCGCGAAGTTCACCCGACCTTTCTTGTCAACATGGAACTGGGGAGAGACAGCAAGCTCTGAAGTGCCAGAGAGGTTTCTCCTCCTGGGGCATCTCCTGAGCGTGCTTGCATGGCAAGAGACCCTCAAGCCTGGCATGGGGTTGGTCTGCATGACCTGGGGTGTGTCTGTCACCTTCAGAGCTCAGGGGTGTTTATGGTTTATACAGACAGGGCACCCTCAAAGGAGAACTCCCAAGCAGCATGTGGAAGGTTACCTGCCCCTCAAAGCAACTGCAAAGGTGGATAGTTACCTGCACGTCATCTGTATTGACGATGGCGCCTGTGATGTTGGAGAGCAGGCTGATGAACTCCTCCTCAAACTGTCTGACTTTGTCGGGGATCTCGTTGATGATAATTTTGACCCGCTGGTCATCCCGCAGGATGTAAATCCCCACAATGGCCGTGTCATTGTGGCCCACCAGATCAGAGGCCATGATGTCCACCACAAAGTAGCCGGGGTTGTAGGCCGTGAAGAGGTCAAAGGTTCGCAGGATCCCATCAAGGGTTCCTAGGGGAAGGATGGTCACAAGCCCAGGATTAGTGACCCCGGCCATGGGGACATCTTTGGCCACAGGGATGTCTCTGGCCATGGCCCCGTGCTCCCGTAGCATGCAGGGTACGCACCAATGCTGAAGATGTTGGCCACCTCCTCGGAGTCGTTGGAGTGCTGCTTGATGTAGCGGATGCCCAAGATGTGGTACAGGACCAGGCTGTTATTGCCCACATCGGCGTCCACTGCGACCACTTTGATCAGCTCTGATCCCACCTTGGCATCGGTGGCAACCCCTTTGAGAGAAAGACAGGACAGGGACCTGGGGCCAGGCTGGCTCTCACTGCCCCTTCATCTGGCTGGATTTTCCCCAGAGCGTCTCTGGCTCCTGGTGCCCCCCCAGCCCCCGGCACCCCTTACCTGCCGTGTACTCTGACTTGGTGAACTGGGGGGACTGGTCGTTGATGTCATCCAGGAAGATTCGCACCTCCTGAAGGGTCAGGTCCCCACTGAGGTCCCAGGGCTGGGCTCTGCCTGCCCGCTGGCTCCGGGGAGGGGACCAGTTCCTCTGGCTGGACGCTTTGACAATGATGGAGTAGTACGGCTCCTTCTCCCGGTCCAGGTCTCGCAAGACCTGCAGCTTGCCTTCTCGGCTCAGCTGGAAGTTGCTCTCCTGGTTCCCAGCTGGGTGCAGAAAGGGGTCCCCAGTTAGATCCCTTTGGGCTCGATATTTCTGAAATGCCACCTCAATCCCACCAGGGCAGAAAGGCAGTGATGGGAGCGATGGAAACCCTTGGCGAGGGGTGTGCAGGAGGAGGCAGAGCCGCTGATCCCCTCCCTGCTCAGCACCCACCTGCTATGAAGTAGTAGACAATGGCATTGGAGCCCTCATCCGCGTCCACCGCCCCGGTGACATTCCCCACCACGGTGCCTGGCCGCGAGTGCTCGGGGACGGAGAGCACCTGGTACTGGGGACTGTCCCTCTGCCAGAGACCCCGAGAAAAGGGAGGGTTATGAGCATTGAGTTGTCTTTAAATAAAAGAAAAAAAAATCCCATCGTGATCCCCACCATGGTGACACCCAGTGGTGCATGCTCCATCACATGTGCTCGCCGGCATCCCCATCCCTGCATCCCCTGTGTCCCATCCCCTCCATCCCGGCCTCTTACAGGGGGCCTGAGGAAGACGGGCTCATTGTCATCAATGTCATCGAGTGCGACCTGGAGGGGCTGCATGGTCTCGTAGGCTGGCTGGCCCTGGTCGCAGGCCACGATGATCAGCTGGGGAGAGAGGCAAAAGGACCGTCCTGGGCAAAGCCATGCGGGCCAGGAGACATCGCTGAGGCAGGGACAGAGAGGACAGCTGGGCGGCGGAGGATTTTGGGGATTTAACAGGGAATTGGGAGTTGGCCCACCAGGATGCAACTCCCTGACAGTACTTGATAACCACCCAGTTCCTGCTAAGGTGTGACATCTTCACGACTGCAGCAGCTGACCCCATCCCCACCACATCACTTGCAACCCGCCAGCCCCGCACGAGACCCTCAGCCTTGAGGAACGTCCTGGCCACCCCATGGGCGCACTGCCGCCTGGCTCACGTTGTACACCGCTTGCTTCTCCCGGTCCAGCCGCATGGCCGTCTGGATCAGCCCGCTGACCGAGTCGATGCTGAAATACTCCCAGTCTTTGTTCCCCGCCCCAGTTTTCAGCAGGTTGTAGAGCACCGCTCCGTTGAGGCCCTCGTCTTTGTCTGTGGCGTAGACCTCGTAGATGTTGGACCGCAGGGGGATCTCCTGCTTGCACACGTGCATCCCCTCAGCCCCGGCATTGCACACGAGCCCCCTGCTCCCCCTGGCCCTCCAAACCCCCTTGTATTGGGGTCAGCAGGCTCCCACTGCCCAAAACCCAACTGGGGGCTGGCAACATGAAGCCATGGTTCCCTTCGGCAGGGTGGCTGCTCCATGCATGCACCAGGGACTGGCTGAGTCAAGCCCAGCTTCCCAGAAAGGAGAAACATCTTAAATGTCAGCATTTCCACCCTTGTTTATAAACAGGCTCGGCACATAGTGACCGGCTGTTTCCTTATTTTGCGTGCTGCCATGGTTTCTGTTCCCCAAAGCTGTCCCAGCACACCCACTTGCATGTATGGAGAGGGGCTGTTGCTGACCTTCCAGCCCTATGACCCAAACCTTCTAGCCACATGTTAAATCAAAGTCTTGTTCCATCCCCAGTGGAGATGGAGATTGGATTTTGCCACTGGTAGGCAGGAGCGCTCCTAGGCATGGTCTCGGCATGATATGACCCCTGCTTCCTCTCAGGGGATTTACCTCCTTGATGTGCAAGATGGTGCCGTTGGGCGGGCGGACAAAGATGGGGCGGTTGTCATTGATGTCGATGACCTCGACGTGGAGCATGGTTGTCCCCCAGAGAGGGGGATGCCCCTTGTCTGTGGCCACCACGGTCAGGTTGAACCTCTCATAGGATTGCAAGCGCCGCTGGGACATGATGAGGCCAGAGTCTTTACTGATCTTGAAAGCCTCTGGGGGCAGAAAAAACACATCTCTGGCTCAGGAAGCTTTGCACCAGACAAGTTACAATTAGAAACCAGTATACCAGCTGAAGCACAGCCCTCACTGGTGGGAGATCAAGGGGTGATGGATCAGAGCTGGCTGCCTGAGGCCAGGGGTGTGCATGGTCTCAGGGTTTTCAGAGCATCCTTGCCCGCTGCTGCATCCCTGCCACTGGGCAGTGCCAAGGGCCCTGCTCCCAGGCCACCCCTGGCTGCATTTCACTCCTGCCCAGGCTGGGACAGGGCAGTGGTCAGAGGAGCCCATGGGTCTTAGGAAAATGAATGTTCTGCCATTCCCCTCTACATTTATGCTGGCTTTTGTCTCGTTCCCATCACTCCTCAGTGTGCAGAGATATACTGGATTTCAGGCACTATCACTATCCACCCACAACCTCCCAGCCCTTCTCAGCTTTCCTCTGAAGTGTGCAGTGAGTTTGCTCCAAGACACCCTTGTGTACATAGAAAATCCAGCTGGGGTGGGGGAGACAGAGGATAAGCCAAGACTGGGCTGCAGGATGAAGGCAGGCAAACCTGTAACATGCCCCGCCATGAGGAACTGGGAACTGTGGAGCAATATTGAAAGCTCCACACTTCCAGTATTGCTCCTGGGAGTGCGTGCATAACCTTGCTCCAAACCAGCTGCAGGACACAGGATGTAGGCTTGGTCCCTATGTCTCCTCTAATTGCTCCTCCTCATAACCCTCCTCGCCCTCCACTGCCAGCACCTACCTGCTCCAGGGCCCTCGATGCTGTAGGTCACCACACCATTATCCCCTTCGTCCAGGTCAGTGGCAGTCATGGTGATCACCGACGTCCCCGCTGGCTCATTCTCGTAGACGCTGGTGCTGAACTGGCTCTTGCTGAACTGGGGCCTGAAGTCGTTGATGTCCAGGACTGTGATCAGCACCTTCAACAAAGCACAGCCAGCTGGGTGACGTGAGGCTGGAGACAGCTGGGCAGCCCCCCGGGGCCGTACCCCTGCCATGACCCGTGGCTCTGCTGCCGGAGCACGGTGCCCTTCCTGCTATTCGTTTAGCTCCACTGGCTGAATTCCTGCCTCCAACAATGGGGGCTGCTGCAGCCAGGGCACCCATTCACGTCGGAGCACTTGCAGACAATAGGGTCGCCCTCCTCTGCCCCTCCTGCTCCGTCCCCTCCTGCCGACATGCCGTCCCCACGGCACAAAGCCCCCTGCACCATCCACCCCACAGCACCTGAGATCATCTTCTCTTCCTTCTGCCTAATTCCTCCCCAGAGCCACCAGCAAGCATGTCGGGGAGGAAAGCCTGAGGTTTGTCACCTCCTTGCTAGGGACCACCACATGAGAGGGGGGGGACGGGACGAGAGCCCTACCTGCACGGAGTTCTCCCGACGGTTACTAGAGATGTCCCCAGGGTTATCCCTGGCCACAGCTGTCAGTGTGTAGTGATCCTTCTTCTCCCGGTCCAGGGCTGACAGGATGTAGATGTCACCCTGCAGCACACAGAGACCTTCAGGTGGATCTCGTCTGGCAGAGCTGGTACTCAAGAAGGGGCAGAAGGTGAGGTGCGGGAGCAAGGCACAAGGTGGGACCATCTCAGCCTCCCCTCCCTTTTCCCACTCTGTTCCGGCCTTGGCTGGCTCCTTACCGTGTTGGGATTTATCCCAAACTTGCCCTCTCCATCCCCCAGGCTGTACTGGATGAGAGCAAAATGCCCCGAATCTGCATCCGTGGCCTTGACCCTCAGGATGACCGTACCCAATGGCACATCCTCAAAGACAGCTTTCTGCAAGCAAAAGGAGGAGGCAGGACCTGCATCACTTGCTATTTTAGCAGGCAGTAACCAAGGGTGCAGGGTGGCACCCAGGGGTGGGCACAGAACAAGATGTTCACACAGAGTACATTGGTGGATTGGCCATCTTCTTCAGATGGTTCAAGCACAGAGGGAAGAGAAAGTGGCCCTGGAGAACCCCTATCTCTGTGCCCATCCTTTCTAGGCAGGCACTGCTCAGCACCACACGGACTTGGATGGAGGAGCCCAGCTCACCTGGTAGGATGGCTGGCTGAAAATGGGATTGTTGTCATTGATGTCCACTATCTGGAGGTACACAGGGACCTCAGCAGACCTGCGAGGAGAGCCGTTGTCGGAAGCTCGGATGGTGAAGTTCAGCCACTGCACCTCTTCGTAGTCCACTGTCCTGTTGGCCACGACCTTCCCTAGAGGATGGCAGACCCTGAAATGAGAAACTTGCCCCAGGCCACTGACCTGCCCCAGACTCCCACCTCCCCAGGCCACCAACCTGCCGACTGGTCTTCAAGGCAGGCATAGCCTTCCGGGGAGAGGTTCAGCAGCTCATAGGTGATCTGCCCATTGGCACCTTTGTCCGGGTCCACTGCTGAGATGGAGATGAGTGTGGTGCCCTGTGTGGCTCCCTCCAGGATCCTCTCAGTGAAATAGGTGACCCCAAAGGGGCGGAAGCGGGGCGTATTGTCATTGACATCCAAGACGTTGACTGTCAGCTTGGCTGTGGCCATGGTGGAGACCACAGGGGAAGAGAAGAGGAAGAGAACAAGTGAGAAGGAGAAGGGAAGGAAGGATGGGAGAAAGGAGGGTTGTAAAGATACAAGCATGAAATTCCAGGAAAGCCAACTAAATGGAGCTGGTTCATCAAGAAAAATGGCAATATTCAGCAAAGCTGCTATGTCCTGAGCTGGCTGTGGGACAGCCTCACCTACTTCAGACCTACTACTGATATGTGTGTGCCTTCTCATACTGGGCCTGGATTTACCAGGAGCAGGGTGGCAAGATGTCATGGGGATGGTAATGAAGAAATGGGTGTCTCCCATGGTACAGTTATGGGCACATGGTCCTCTCCATCCCCAGCACAGCCTTGGGATGTCTGGGCCATTCGCTAAAGGAGGGCTCAGAGGAGAACCCAAACGTGCTGGGAGCTGGTCCAGGACTGCTCCCATTGGAAATGTTGCTGGTCAGGATGGAGAGGGAGGTGGGAGAGCTGCTGTCTACCCAGAAGCTGTACTGGTGCCTGGGAAAGGCTGTGCCAGCCCCCAGCAGTGGCCAGCCCTGGCTGCGCACTGCCTGGCAGGAGCCCACACTTACCATTGGGCACGCTGACTGAGTGGTCGATGACTTCGCTAGCATTGTCATGGACAGAGATGGTGACCTCGTAGGTGGCAACCAGTTCCCGGTTGAGGGGGGTTTTGATCTTCACAGCTCCTGGGAACCCCAAAAAGATGGCGGTCACAGGCTGTGCCTGCACCCCCACCACCTAGGACCCTCGTCAGACCAGTCTGCACCAGCCAACTGCTGTACTCTCCACTGCACTTGCTCTCCTGCCTCTCCGCAAAGGCTAAATGGGGAAACCACTCAACAGTTACAGGTGAAGACGACTTCTCTCCTGCTTGCCATCTCCTGCCTTCCTGCCTGCTCCACTCTGCCCAGCTAACGAACTGGGTCTCATGCTGCCTCAGCTGGGGTAAGGGTTTGGGTTGTGTAGATGAGAGGGGTTTGGGAGCAACTGCTGCTGCTCCTCTGCGCAACCCCATCCACCTTAGCTCAGCATCCTGGTGTCTTTAAGAGTCTTGTCCCATATTCTTTCCAACAAGGGTGCTTTTCTTTTCCGGGTCGGCTCTGTGCTTCCAAAACAGACACGGGGAGTTCCTGGCCTTTCTTCCCTGCTGCCCATGACTTACTTACCCCAAAGTCACCTCCCCGCTCCCCCCAGCGAGGGTGCCTGTGTCCGGTCTGCCAAGGCTGAGCAGCCCCCAGCCCACAGTAGGGCTGCCTGCGATGGTGATGGGTGAGATGGAGGGAGGTGACGCAAGGTGCGGAGAGAGAAATGAGCACAGACACAGAGACAAACCTGGTGGGCCGAGAGCCGGAAAGGAAAGAGAAGGGTTAGTTAAGTCAGTTGGACGTGGAAGAGAGGACAGGGCAGGGTGAGACGGGGCAGCCGGAGGACGAGAGTGGGGAGGCAGGAGGGGAGCATTATCTCCCCGTGCCTCAGACACCTACCTCCAGGCAGAGAAGAAGAAGAAGCAGAAGCGAGGAGAGGGGTCTGCGCTGCCCGCGCCGCCCTTCCCGCTCTCCTACCTGTCCTAAAATCCACTGCGAATGCTCCTTGCTGGTCAGGCACCAGTGCGTCTGTGTCATCACGAGCCACAATCTCCAGCAGGTAGTACTCCAGGCGAGGGTGGAGGTCCCGGTCGATGGCAGTCACCTCAGCCACCACAGTGCCAGGGGCAGCTGACTCAGGGACACTGACTGTCTGGATAGGGTTGATGAACTCAGGCCGGCAGTCGTTGACGTCATCAATGAAGAGGCTGATGGTGGCGGTGCCCGAGAGTGCCGGCGTGCCCTGGTCCACAGCCACCACCGTCAGCCAGTAAGCATCCCGCTCCTCCCGGTCAATGCTGATGTTGGCCACACGGATCACCCCCGTGATGGCATCAATCAGGAACCTGTCCTGGCCGCCACCCTCGATCCGGTAATCCAGCTGCTGGTTGAGGCCACTGTCGGCATCTGTGGCTGTCACCTGGAGGACAGAGAAGCCTGGAAAGGGGGGACACAGCCCTCTCAAGCAAGGGCTGGAGGGCAGCAGCAACAAGCCCCCGGTCCCAAGGCAAATATTGTGAAACAATGTGGGCAACCCCAATTCCCAGTTTCTCCCTTCAACCCCATCCTGGCCAGCCCTGACACTGGGAGCTGGATCTTCACAGTCCCAAGCGGACACTCAGGTCTCCCCATCGCCCCCCATCCATTCTCGGCCCTCTCCTGACCTGGGGGGCTGTTTTCCTGCAGCCATGCCATGACAGATGCTGGCTGAAAGATGGGGCGGTTGTCATTGTCATCCAGAACGGTCACTGCCAGGCTGGCAGTGCTGTTCAGCCCCCCTATGTCATGAGCCACCAGTGTGAACTCCAGGTAAGGGTCTGGCAAAGCCTCTCGGTCTATCACGTCACCAGGCTTCACCGAAACGACACCTGGAGGAGGGGAAAAGCCCGGTGACAGACACCATGGTTGCCTGGTGGCTCCAGGCTGGGTATGGGGACCTGCTAAGCCACGCCACCTGTCCTGTTGTCGATAACGAAGAGGTCCAGGGATGCCTTCAGGAGCTGGTAGGTCACCACAGCATTGCTGCCCTGGTCACTGTCCAGAGCTAGGATGGGTCCATTGAGCACCATGACCGGAGTCCCTGGATGGGATGACAAGGGTTAGGGAGGGTGGCAGCCCCCTGCGGAGTCCCCTCATCCCCCTCCCACCCTGGTGACACATGAGGGATAGCAATGAATGGATGGAGGAGGTGACAGAGCGGGGCCTCGTGGAGCACGAAGCAGCAGGGGGGGTGGCTGCTGCAGCCTTGCAGACCGACTCGCGAGGCCCAGGCGAGGTGGAGGGACGTCCGGCTAAAAACAAACAGACACATCTGTCAGATGGGTGGCAAGAGCACCCAGCCACTGAGGGCATCACCTGGAGGCACCCAAACCCTTTGCCTGGGATGTCCCTCAACAGCGGGACAGGGAGGTATCTGAGGTCTTGGAGCAGGGAGTGATTTAAATGGCAGGAAGACAACCAAAAAAAGAAGAATATTTCTAGCCCTTTGGCTGGGAAATGTCTACCTGGACAGGCTGGACTGTTTTATCTCTAACCCCTGGAGCAAGGCAGCTCCAGGTGTTGGTGATGGAGAGATGGCACCCTGTCCCCATCCCCTGCAGGGAGGTCAGGCAGGTTGGAGTCCTCGAGGCAAGGGCTGCCCCCAGGGCTCGGCTCAGACCATGGACACGTCTTGCTGTCTGCAGCTGAGCAATTCCCAAACAGGTCTGATTTCTCTTGGGGTTTTGCCTGACCTGTGCCAGGAAGGGTTTCCATCAGCAGTATGGAACAAAGCCATGGTGTCCTTGAGGCTGACATCCCCAGGCGGTCGGCAGGAGCCCCTCATACTCAGCATCCCCGTCCCACTGACCTGCAGCCTTTCCCTGCTCAGTGTCTTGTCTCCTCCACGACAGCCAGGAGACACCTCCCTTTGCCTGGCCCCAAAGGGAGTCTCCAGGAGCCACCTAAGGGAGCGAAGAGAGACCTACCTGGGGGTGAGTTCTCCATCACCTCAGCCTGGTAGGAGCTCTGGGTGAAGAGGGGGCGGTTGTCATTCTCATCCGCTATGGAGATGACCAGCAGGTCAAAATCCTAAAGGAAAAAGGGGACAAGAAGGCGATGACTGCAATGTCCTTTCCTTGAGCTCACCTCTTGCCTTTCCCACCTCCAGCTTGGTGCTGGTCAAAGCTGGAGCCCTGTGCAACCATGATGTTGTGCTCCCTGGACCACCCTGGAGGGTCTGCAGGGACCCTCACCCTGGCGCTGGACATCTCTTCCCAGCCTGCACCCCAAAGGGTGATGTGTGGGACATCTTGGCAGGGCCAAAGGATGCTTCAGTGTCATTGTTGTTGTCCAGCTCTCCAGCCAGACTTTGTCCCACCCTCTGTGACTTCTACTGCTGTTAGCTGGAGTTAACATGAGATGTTGGACTTGCTCTAAATCCTACTGGTCCTGTTCTCTGATGGGGAGGGGGTTGCAGCCCCATCCTTGTGACCCCTCGTCCCCCCAGATCTGGATGAGGGGATTGAGTGCACCCGCAGTAAGTTTGCAGATGACACCAAGTTGGGCAGAAGTGTTGATGTGCTGGAGGGTAGGAAGGTCCTTCAGAGGGACCTGGACAGGCTGGACCGATGGGCCGGGGCCAACTGCATGAGATTCAACAAGGCTCAGTGCCGGGTCCTGCACTTCAGTCACAACAACCCCATGCAACGCTACAGGCTGGGGGAGGAGTGGCTGGAGAGCTGCCTGGCAGAAAAGGACCTGGGGGTGTTGGTTGACAGCCGCCTGAACATGAGCCAGCAGTGTGCCCAGGTGGCCAAGAAGGCCAATGGCATCCTGGCCTGTATCAAGAATAGTGTGGCCAGCAGGACCAAGGAGGTGATAGCGTCCCTGTATTCGGCACTGGTGAGGCCGCACTTCGATTACTGTGTTCAGTTTTGGGCCCCTCACTACAAGAAGGACATGGAGGTGCTGGAGCATGTCCAAAGAAGGCCAACGAAGTTGGTGAAGGGTCTGGAGCACATGTCTTAAGAGGAGCGGCTGAGGGAGCTGGGGTTGTTTAGCCTGGAGAAGAGGAGGCTGAGGGGAGACCTTACTGCTCTCTACAGCTACCTGAAAGGAGGTTGTAGTGAGGTGGGGGTCGGTCTCTTCTCCCTAGTAATGAGTGATAGAACGAGAGGAAACGGCCTCAAGCTGCGCCAGGGGAGGTTTAGGTTGGATATTAGGAAAAACTTCTTCACTGAGAGGGTGGTCAAGCATTGGAACAGGCTGCCCAGGGAAGTGGTTGAGTCTCCATCCCTGGAGGTATTTAAAGAACGGATAGATGTGGTGCTTGAGGACATGGTATAGATGGACTTGGCAGTGATAGGTTGACGGTTGGACTCGATGATCTTAAGGGTCTTTTCCAACCTTGGTGATTCTATGATTCTATGATTCTATGCTTTTGGGGTATGAGGCTGCTATTGGAAATACTGTGGGTAAATGCACCGCCTGGTTTTGGCCATGGCAGGAGCCCCTTCTCCCACCCACCCTGCTGCCTGTGCCACTGGAGGCCCTGGCTGTGTCCATAATTACCCGCCTGGCATTGCGTATGTTCTCGGGGTTGTCCTTCACTGTGACAGTCAGCCTGTACTCCGCCACCTGCTCCCTGTCCAGCGGGCGGTTTACATAGATGATGCCACTCTACCGAGAAAAAAGGGAGGAAATAGGTAAAAGAGACGTGAGGAGCGCTTCACCCGCGGCATCTCCTGCGAGGGCAAGGATGCCAGATGGCACCCATGGGTGCCCAGGGAAGGCAGGGCTCTGGGGCCAAGGGTGCCCACCCTCCCACCCCCCCAGGGGCATACGGTGCTGTTGATGTAGAAGGCGTTCTCTATGTTGCCCGCTGTTATGTCGAAGGTCAGGAGGGCATTTGGTCCCTTGTCCGCATCCCGGGCAAGGATGCGGGTGACGAAGCTGGAGATGGGGGCATTCTCGCTGAGGGTGAGGTTCATTGGGAGGTTGAGGAGCACGGGGTCATTGTCGTTGATGTCCAGCACACGGACGCCCACCAGCATCTGCCAGGGAGACGAGAAGCAGTGTGGGCATGTGGCACCTATTTCCATCCCTCCCATCCTTTTTTTGCCCCCTGGGCAAGAGGTGGGCTTCCCCGCTCAGCCCACTACGGTCTGGAGGAGGAAAGTCCCAGGGACAAGAGGAAGGAGGAGAGGAGGAGTGCGATGGCAGAGGAGACCCTGAGGAAGGAGCCGGGGATGGGGGATGGCACCCCACAGCCCTTCATGCCGCCTGAGGGACTCACCGTGGAGCTGAGAGGGGGCACCCCCCGGTCCCGGGCGGCGATGGTGAGGTTGTAGAAGGGGATGTTCTCACGGTCCAGCTCAGCATCCTTCCGCACCCGCAGCTCCCCTTCCACCGGGGAGATCACAAACTCCCCTGTTGGAGACAGTGGCTCCCTGGCTTGTGCCGTGCTGCTGTGAACGGCCTGGCTCCCCAAGGGGATGGCTTGTTTCGGAGCCGGGGGACAGGCACCATGGCGGGCTTGGGGACAACAGCCCCAGTGCCCCATCATTGCAGATATGGGAGGACTGTGGGCAGCTGGGGTCTATCCCGGGGACCAATGCACCCCCAGGTACCAGCAGGAGCAGGGGACGTGGGTTGAATGGCCAAATAAGAGGTACTCACACTTCTTGGTTGGGCCTTTCTGAAAGTGCCAACAGCTCTCCAAGCACCTGCTCATGCCCCAGGATGGCCAGAGCAGGGTGAGCTACGTGGCACGGACCCCCCTGAGCTGAGGGGCTGCATCCCAGTTGTTCTGGAAGAGCTTTGCAGCAGGGTCATCTTGGAGAGAGGACTGGGCTCTGTCTTCCAGATACCCTGGGCTAAGTCACCACCCTTTCAGAGGGATAGCCATACATCCCCATGGCTGGAGATGCCTGCGGCTCCTCTGCCCCTGCTCTGGGCTGCTGGTGGGGGCTAGGGCTACAGCTTCATCACGGGGTGCAGAGCAGCTCAGTCCCCAAATGCCCTGCAAACCCCGTGGGGGTGAGGGGATGGGGCTGTCTGCTTGCAGCGCTCGGTTTCTCTTTCTGTGGTCTGTTTTTTACCTTTTTTATTTTTTTGCCTTTATTGTTTAGCAGATTTCCTCACTCCCTTGCACAAGCCCTGGCCACCTCCTTGGCTGGCCATGAACAGGTTAAGTTTCCTGTTGCTCAAAACAGGATTTCCTGGTGTCGAAAGGCTGAATTCGCAGAAGCGCCTGGCTGGGAGGATGGCTTTTCTGAAATGCTTCCGCCAGTGCTCCCGCTCTGGCTCCTGCAAGCTGAGTTCCTCCATGGGGCAGCCAGAAGGAGAGGTGACGCCCCCACGTCCCTGCTTACCGAGAGGGTCCCCGGCGATGATGCTGTACTCCACTTGCCCGCTGGGTCCTGAGTCGCCATCATGGGCCAGGAAGGTCCAGACGCGTGGGCCAGGCTGCCCTTCTGTGATGTCGAAGGGACCCTCGTATGGCTGAGGGAAGGTGGGACGGTTGTCATTGATGTCGTTGAGGTTCACCAGCACCTGCAGTCAGGGCGAGAGGGTGGAGGGCAGTGCAAGGAGAGGGATGGAAGGAGAGACCAGCCTGCTGGCCGTGAGTGTGGGAAGCCATGGACAGGCAACATTGCAAAATACCTCCTGTATTTCTGTCTTTGCTGGGTTCACCAGACATCCAGCTCACAGTTCAGAGACTCAAACTCAGTTATTCCTGATCATGCTCATCCTACAGCAACACTATGTGACTCCAGCCACACACAGGTGGGGCCCTTTTCAACCTCCAGGCCATGCACCATGATGGAGAAGTCAATGCAAAAGCCAAACGTTCTCCACATTCACATCTTGAAACCCAAGATGGATAGACAATAATGACAGACATGGATTTGACTATCAAAGCCATGAGTTCAGAGAGGCCCAATCTGCGCAGCCAGCTGCACACTTGCTCACCAAGGGCTTCATTCCTAATGCTGAGTAAACTTTAAAAGATTTGCAGCTTGCATCTTTGTTCCAACACAAAACACCACCAACGCTGCTGGCATGTTTCTCCTCTTAGCATCCCTTCCTACGACACACTTAGCTGTCCAGAAATCAGTCCTACAGACCTTAAAAGGGGAAAGCATCAACAATTTTAGGACAGAGTAGACCACGGGGCTGCCCATGAAGTCGGGGATCCAACGAACTCGAGTCTTGCTTTTTTAACTGAGTCACACTACATAGAAGACATTCATATAGCTCTATACTATATTGAAAAGAGGGTTACCCCCTTGCTAGGCTGCGGGGAACTTGCACAGAGGAGAAGCCCTGCTGGAGGAGGAGAGTCTCCAGTGGCTAATAAGAGGTTAAGCTTTGGTGGTGCAGGTGGTTACAAGAAAGATACGGAAAATGAGGAGCTTTCCAGCCTTCTGGGTTAAAGGATAGTAAAATCCATCAGATGGGCATTTATTACTGGCTAAATCTAATCTTTACAGAAGAGTGTATCAGTCTCTGCTCTGTTTCTTAGCAGTGGAGAAAAACACTGGCACGCCTTATCAGGATGATGGATTTCCCATCACTTGGGATCTTAAATAATCACTAAACCTCCTCCTAAAAGCTATGTTTTCATACGGTGCTGGCACAAACTCCCTGGGCTGTGTAGGGAGGGTGTTTCCTATCCTTTCTAGCTTTGATACTTGTTGCTGGAGGGGTTTCCAAGTTCAGGTCTCTGCTTGGGCCAAGAGCAGGGAAAGCTCTGCCTTTGCCTGCAGCACGCTGACAGCTGCTGCCTTCCCTGCCAGCAGTTACACCCAAGGTCTCGGGGTTTCTGATGCAGTTTTCTGGGCCAGGAAGGCATCTCCAGCAGCATCAGATGAACACGTCTGAAGGCTTCCCACCTGCCCCAGCATGGAGCACAGTGCTGCCAGGCTCGCAGGGACAGATTTTATGGAAATTTCCCACACTGGTGTCTCCCCTTCAATTTCTCTTTTTTCTTCACATATAAAAACCTATCTCCTTTTGGAGGACTAGAAAACACTTGGCTTGATATCTGGGTGAGGCACAAAGGTCCACGATAGGGAGCCAAGGCAAAAGATCTAACCGACCCCTTCCACTTGCAGACTCTAAAATCATTCTGGGCATGGACAATGTCTGCCGTACAACCTGTCAAATTTTCGTTTCGGTCACAAAAATAATTAGTGTATTCAATTCCTGCAAAATATTTGCTTTGGAGCTGCTAGTCTACCTTCCCCACACTTTGACCAGTGCACTGAATTCAGGTTACTGCAGTCCAGGAGAAATGGAAGAGCTATAGAGAGAAGCAACATAAATGACTAGAGACTTTAAATAACCTCCATACAAGGAATGAAAAAGGAATTTAAAAAGCAGATAAATAATTCAAGAAGATAAAGACGAAGCAGAAATAATGGTCTAGCAATGCTTTACCACCTACTGTCCCTTCAGGCAAGAAGAACCAAGCGGACCTCTAAAGACAATATAATGCAACTTAAAAGTAATTCAGGGAATTTCTTCTGTTTATGTCTTTGCAGGACAAAATAATTGGGCTAATTAACCCATGAGCCTCCCTTGCCAACGTCCCTGTTTTGCAACCCCCATGAGGGAGTGGGGTGACAGCAACTGGACAAACTGGCCGCAGCTGGGAAAAGTGACTGGTGACCACTGGGAAGAAGATGTGAAACTGCTTGCAGGAGGGGGAACTCCTCGACCCCGAAGAGGCCACGGTGTCGCAACCCTGCCAGCAGCTCCCTACCGTGGCGGTTGACGTCAGCCGGCGCGAGATGATGGGGCACTGGTCGGTGGCAGTGACGATCAAGGTGTAGCGCCCATGGCTGATCTCGTAGTCCAGCTCCTTCACTGTCCGGATCTGCCCCTGCAAGGGGAGGGGAGGGCAGCCAGGAGTGAGGGGAGCGGGATGGGGGCATGGCTGGGAGGAGGCCGGCATCTTTACTCACCGTGGTGCTGTTGATGTGGAAGGTACCCAAGATGTTGCCTTCGGTGATGGCATATACAACTGTGCCATTGGGTCCTTCATCCTGGTCCAGGGCCTGCATGGTGACGAGGGTGGCGTTGAGCGTGGCGGGACCTTCATCGAGGGTCACCTCGTACAGCTGCTGCTGGAAAGTGGGAGCGTTGTCGTTCTCATCCAGGACGGTGACATACACTGTGGTGGTGGCCTGTGGGACATGGGGATGTTGCATTAAGCACCGTGGAGGGATTGGCTCCGCAACCCCTGGAGCTGGCTGGGGAAGGCTGGACCTGTCAAGGTCAATGACCAGTGTGGGCTCAACCCTGCCAAGAGACACAAACGGGATGTGTCAAAATGAAATGAGCCATGGCTGCAGATGCATCTCCAGGTAATGTTTGGGTACAGAGATTAAATCACACTCTTGTTCCCAAGCAAAGAATGTCTCTGTGGGATCCCTTTCCTTTTCACCTGTTTTTTACCATCACTGGTAACACCAGGGAGCAGCCCATGGCAGAGGGAAAGCCAGAAGTTGAACCTCATCATGCCTCACTGCCTTTGGAGGAGGCCTGTGTGAGTCCTCACCTTGACATTGGGGACACCTTGGTTGTTACTACCGAGGGTGGCAACGTGGTTGGATGGAAAGTACCTGGAGGCGATGCTGCCATGGCTCAGGAGAAGAACAAAAACGAGCATCTCAGACACCCGGCCTCAGGTCCCATCATCTACCTGCTAACCCCAATTTCACCGCCAGTCAGGATCAGCCTGTCCTGACCCTCTTCCAGCTATATCTGACCCTGCACAGGCACATGTATGTCCTTACTGAAGAGTGTCTTCTGGTTGTGTCACCATGGGGGCACACCTGGGGATGGGGAGGTGACAAGAGTGTGCCACCCTGCCTACGGGCTCAGCTCAAAGATGGGGTCTTAGGACAGATAAGCCATTTTCTTGGAGTCTCTGGACTTTGTGTCTACACCTTCCCCCAGCAACAAATTTCTTCCTGCCAGAGAAGGGTTACTTTTTTTACGAGAGCATCACAGACATGTTTGCTGTAAAAACCACAAAGCCACACAGTAATTAGCTACTCTTCTATTTCACTGTGTGCTCCAAATTCAGAGCAGGTTAGCAGGAAAGTTTCCTGTGGTTTACAAACCTCTACATGTCTCTGGGCTCCACTTTCCAGGGAACAGGTGCCTGCCTGCACTGTTTGAAACGAGGTGGCTGGAGATGTCGTCAGTGCCTTTTGAATTTGAAGTGAGGCTCCAGGAGGAGTTACATGAGTCGGCCTGTGGTGCTGCTTTGCTATTTGAGGGCAGAGTAAGGCCCTCTCCTCTTGCAAACAGGCTGCAGGAGGGGGACACTTTGCTCCCCTTTTTTTGGGGAAAGCTCCATTCCCTTCCCTGACCTGGCAGTGCTTTGAGTTAACCCTTCCCTGTACCTGCCTCCTGTTCATCCCAGGAGGGTTTCTGCCTCCTTAATCTTCACAAACACAGGAAAAACAATAAGCAAAGTGTGCTTTAAGAAAGCAAGCTGGAGATTGGCCACAGGGGATCAGATCCCACTGGGGAAGGGATGGGGACCTTGTGGCTGAGCACCCACAGCGCCCCTGGCACAGCAAGCATCCTCCTCAGCTACCTCCTGTGCATCCCAAAAACACACGCAGGGGGAGCAGCTTGGTCTAAGCTACCCCCTGCGATGCTGTAAGGGAAAAAAGCCAGCAAATGCACCCGCTGCTGCCCAGACGGGTGGGGATTGTAGTGTCACCCATCCGTGGGGTGTCCCGTGAGGGTGCTGCCGCTCCCCCCGTCTGCCCGCAGCTCCCTGCCGCATCTCACCTCCTGGGGGTGCTCGCAGTTCTCTCCATTGCTGCATGCAATATTTCAATGAAATTTCCTGTGTGTGCAAGTCCGGCTGTCGCTGCAGGGCTGCTCAGAACGTACGGGCGGCTCCGGAGAGGCGAGCTCTCCCCGGCCGCCCCAGCCGCGATGGAGGCGATGTCCCCCCAGCCCGGGCTGCTGCTGGCTGCGCTCTGCCTCCTCGCCTCCCACGGTAAGCTCCAGGTTGCTTTCCTCTCCTCCTTGCCCGGAGAAACTCTCCTCGCTGGGGCACCACGTTCGCCCAGCCAGGGCTGTGCCTCGGCATGAGGAATTTGGGGCATTTGGGGGTTATTTACTTTCTCACCCTGTGATTTTGGAGTGGGGGGGATCAAGCCAGCGTTTCATGCGGTGCTGGTTGCTCTGGGGGAAAGGGGCCACAGGGGAGCTGCTGTTTTAAAACTCTGGGATTGGGTTTTTCTCCTTCCTCCTTTGCTTTGATCTACTTTGTATGGAAGGAAAGCAGCACCCCCGGTCCCTGACAGCTGCCCAACGGGGATCCCGAGCTGGAAAAGCTGCCCTGTTCCCGCACCGCACTTTGCCCCGGCACTGCGGAGGTCCCTGGCCGTGCAGCAGTGAAAGGAGCCTTTCATCAGCCCTGGGGGAGCAGAGAGAGGCAGTTTGTGCGAGCAGGGCTGGGATGCCCTCTATAAGGATGGTCCACTCTGCTGTAATTGCTGAGACGTGCTGGGCAGCTTCTCCAGGTGGGCAGCCGGCTGGGCCAGGACTGCCGCGTGTGGCCACCGAGTTTCCCTTCCCCTGAGCAAGGAGCGCTTCCCAGCTCTGGAAGGTTGCCGGCCGCTTGCCAGCACGGCAGGGGGATGCTCTGGGAGAGGGCTGCTTCATGCCTGATTGCACCAGCCCTGGCAGGCAATGTTTTCGTACCGGGGCTTTGGGGCCAGGCGGTGAAACGGGGCAGTGGCAATTAAAACCACAATTTGTCTGTGGATGAAGGGTCAGAGAATGAAGCTGGGAAGGACCGTGGTCCCTCCCTGCCCTGCGTGGGAGGAGGACAAGCATCCTATCAGGCTTGGCTTTTCCCTCCGTCCCGGGATGGCAAAATGACTGCCTCCAGGGTTTCTGCTGGCACATCCCCAGGAAGAAATGATGCCTCCCTGCAATGGGGCAGGGGGTCCCTTCTCCTCTCTCCTCTGGGACAGCAAGGCTGGTGTGGATTGAAGTGTGCTATGCTTCTCATCTGAGCCTCCTGACATCAGGGAGCAATTCACAGCATCTCCATGGGGCTTTAGATTATTTCATTTAGACGTCCGGGGTGCTGGGACTGAACATCAGGCCTTCTGCAATGCAACAAGCTTGGACACCGAAGTTCAACATGAGCCTGGTGCCAAAGGAACTGAGCTTTGTGCAACCGCATGCCTGCCGAAACTTTCTGAACCCTTGGCTAATTTTAGCAGGGCTTGATGGAGAAGTAGAGCCCTTGGAGACATCCAGCTCCTATGCAATCTGGTGACGCTGGCAGCTAGGTGGATGGGGAAGCAGCTCCTCTCCACTCATGGGATGGCAGCTGAGCTGGGCTTTCCAAAATTGCATCCCAAGTGCAAACCCAGTGTTGTGACCCTGTCCCTGAGCCAGGGACGTGCAGCTCCAGGCAGCTCTCCCCACAGCCTGGATGATGCGTACCCAGGGAGCAGCCCCGCCACTGAAAAGCGATTTGGGTCCTCAGGGTGCAGGAGATGAGGGCCATTAACATGGGCATCTCTGGCATCTTCAGTATGTTTTTTCTCTCCTTTTTCTTTCCTGCTGTAAGTACTTGTGCCGAGGTATGGATGCCCCTGCACATCTCACCCAGTTGGTAACTCTGAAGTGTAATGACAACACAGTGACTATGGGGCTTGTGGCACTTTTCATGTGAGGATGTTACAAAAGCTCCCAGAAGAGAAATTAAAACCAGGTTTCTCGCTCCAGGACTGAGAAGCCACTCTCTCTCCGGCAGTCCCTCCTCTGCAGCAGGCAAGCCCCTCCAAAGGCCACAGCCCTCCCACTCAGATTTCCCTGGAGTGGAAAGAGGTGACATGATGTGGAAATCACTTCTGTAAGTCACACAAGTGTAAATCAAACACCTACTTGCCATGGTGGGGGACCAAAGTTAGCAGGAGCAACCAGGAGAGGCTTTTGCTCACCAACCCAGAATTCGACATGAAAGCCCGTTTTATTTAAGCCATTTGTTGGCAAAGCAACACAGGCTCCTCGGCTTTAGCATTTTTCTTTTTCACATTTCATTTTCTCTGAAAGGAGAGCTCCCAGGTTTCAAGTTAGGCAGCGGTGCCGGCACCGGGGATGCACCAGCGATGCACTGGGCTCTGTGCCACACCATTGCAATGCCGAGGGTTGGCAGGGAGGAGCCGAAGCTACCAAGGTGCCAAAGAGGGGCACTTTTGGGACTCGCTTGAGACCTCCTTGGTCTTTACCAGATGGTGACAAGATGACAGCTCTCATCTTGGACCTCGATGGGTCCAGGACTCCCCTGGCTCTCTTGGCTGGAGCTGCGTGGAGCTGGGCATCTGGCTTTATTTTGGCATTTGCCAGCGGCGCTGACTTCAAAGGGAATGGTCAGAGCAGGATGGGACAGAGCCAAACCTGGAGTCTGGGCATGGAAGAAGCCCACAGCACCCAGGGAAGATTAAGATCCACAAGCTTTAGTGAAAAGACACCAACAGAAGAGGTTTCCTCCGGGCACCATCTGGCATCTAGCACAGCTTTAAAGTCTTGTTACATCTTGGGGAGGGAACAACAACCTCCCTGGCACTGCCATGGGGCACACCGCACTTCGCCAGCTCTTCTCCCCAGCTGTTTTCTCCTCTGCTCGATGGCTTTTGGAAGCCTTCCCCTCCTCGGGAGAAAGAAGGGAAGTTGGTAATGCCGAAGGCTTCGCACACGTGGTAACCTCTGCCCCTCCCCATGGCTGGGCGCCGCTGCTGAAAGCGTGGGCTGTGTTGACTTTCCATCCAGACGGTTCCCATCAAGAGCCGGGGTGTGGAGGCTGGATAGTTTAGTAAGGCACAGCTTTGCAAACTGTGTGGGGATGAGCGGGACGGCCCCGTTTTCTTTGAGGCGGGGGGGGGGGGGTGGAAAACAAAGTCTCCTGCAGATACTTTTGCAAGGTGTTGGAAGTGCAGCTTCCTCCAATAGAGCCCTGGCTTCCCTTCCCCTGGCTCCCGGGGGACCCCTGATGTGAATGAGGCACTTCCCGTAGCAGCAGGTATCAAGAAACACATCTGAGGTGCCTTTTGTGCTCAGAACACTGGCAAGGAGGTGGGGGACCCACTCCGCTATGTGCCAAAACCCAGCCAGCCTGGACAAGCATCCCGGCCCCAGCAGCATCTGAGGATGGGGAGCAGCTGGTGCTTGAAAACAAGCACAAACGGGGCAGCGTTGAGCTCAGGCCACGCAAACCTCTGCCCCAGACCAGCCGCAGGGATGTGCTGCACGTGCCGTGGGGAGGAGGCTGAGGCGCCTGCAGGAAGCTGGAGCGGTTCAGCAAAGGTCACGCCATCTCCGGCTCTGTGGGACTCCTCGGCACTGGGTGCTGCAGACTGGGGTGGGTCTGGTGGGGCAGATCCCCTCCCCAAATCCCCTCTCCCTGCAAAGCACCCTCGATCAGGCTGCTGCACCCCGCGGGCTTCATGGCTGTTCTTACGGGGCTTAGAGAACACCATCGTCCCAAAAGCCATAAATAACCAACGAGGGGTGGAAAGCACAGGGGACATTTTCACTTTCGGTCTCTCAAGCGGAGCCCCGTGTCGGGGTGCTGAGGGCGGTGACCCCGCACAGAGGAGGATGCTCTCCCGGCAGCCTTGGGGAGCCTTGCGCCTGGCTGGATGGTGTGCGGGCAGGCGCAGCGCACCCCGCCTGTGATTGACGCTCGCTCGATATAGCAAGTGAAAAACCTCAAAGCGAAACAGTGGCAGAGCTAATGGCACAACAGGATGTTACCAAAATAAAAGCACATCTTGTCCTCGTAGCATCTTCTCTGTTGCAAACCAGCCCCGGGAACATCCTTTTGTCAATAATTTAAAGAAAATGAACCCAGAATTTGCTTTTTCTTCAGCTTTTGAAGGTGATGTTTGCACTTCTGCAAACACAAAGTGGTAGTGGGGCCTGAGCACCAAAGACTTGCCTGTATTTGCTCTTTTCTCTCCCCTCATGCACAGCTCCCCTTACCCACCAGTACCCTCCACTGGCGTGCTGGGATGGGACCAGTAATGCTGCCGTACGCTCCTCTGCTTCCCTCCGTCCTCCCTGACATGCTCCTGCACCTCTGCCAGGCCTCCCACTACGTGTTTTGCAGCTAGCAGCAGTCAGGGATTTCTTTCTGAAAATTGTTTTCATTTTCAAGCAGCTCCTCACAGTCAGCGTCAGCCAGTTCCCTCTTCTCCTCCCCAGGGGCTGAGAAGCAAGCAGGGTGGGACCCGCTCCCCGCCTGATCTCAGGGGGCACAAGCTCCTCCTGACTATTTTATTTATATTTTTTTCTCCTGTTTATTTGCAGCCGGCTCAGCAGCACTTGTATTTCCCCATTTGCAAGCCGTACCCCGCTGCCCCGCCTTGCAGACGCCTGGTGCCCCATAAGCAGGCGCCTAGGGCAGAGCCCCACCTCCCTGCCCCAAGCTGCGCTGCCCTGCCAGCTCTGGGCAAACTTCTGCCTCCCTGCTCCTATTAAAAGCTGATTCTCAGCTATATTTGAAGCATGCCTCTCCTCCAGGGCTTATTTCTAGGGTGAAGCTGTGCTTCCAGCCCTGCTGGGATGTTGCTACAGAGCAAGCAAAGGGCTCACACCATGCTTCCCATCTCCCTTCTCTTGGGATACGGGGTGCTTCTTGGGGCAGGGATCCCCATTTTGCTATGAACTCAGGGTGGTAGGGTCTGACTCAGCTGCCATGCCTTCTCCCCAGCAGGAGGGCTGGCATCTTTCCTGATCACCACCCCGTACTCGCTCTGCATCTGCCCTGAAGGCCAGAACGTCACCCTGACCTGCCGGATCAGCGGTGCCCTCGCCGACCGCCACGACCTCCTCTACAAAACCTGGTACTTCAGCAGCAATGGCGACCAGACCTGCTCCGAGAGGAAGCACATCCGCAATGTCACCGAGAAGGAGCTGCACCATGACCTGGGCAGGCACCATGAGCCGCTGGGTAATGGCACCCAAAAATCCCCCCTCGGGGGGCAAGGCAGCCATCACGGGGTGGAGTTTGTCCCTGACCACCATGGTGCCTTTCACATTGTGGTGATGAACCTGACTCTGCAGGACAGCGGGAATTATTGCTGCTACGCCATGGAGGCCAGGCGGGAGCATGGCAAGACCCGCACCCTGCAGTTCGCTCATGGCTTTGTGGAGCTGCAAATCCAGCAAGGTGAGGGGGGCAAGGGGAGCCCCTGCTAGTCCTGCATCCATGCTGGGGTGCGTCGGGGCAAGGTGGCAGGTAAGGGCTGGTGGGGGACGCCGGGCTGCAGCATCGGGGCTGGGGACGCAGGGTGTGCTGATGCTGAAAGCCCAAGCCATGTTGCAAGAGTCAAAGAGCAGCAGATGTTGAAGGTTTGACTTAGGGCCAGAGAGCACTGGAACATTAAAAAAAAAAAAAAAAAAGCGAAAAAATAAATCCAGAGGCTGGAAGGCAATAAAATCTGTGCTACATAGTTTCACTGATCTTCCTCAACCTCTTTCTGGAAGAGAGGAAAACAAACCTCAACATAAAAGGAGCTGGCTGGCAGGCAAGCCTGAGTGTAAGGGGTGCAGGCATTGCTCGGTATGCAGGGCTTGTAGATAACCTTGGGGCAGCAGCCCACCAGGGAGAGCTGCCCAGGGAGGTGTGAGCTGGAGGGGGAGGCATCCCTTGCCCTTGATTTGCAGCATTAGGATAGATACTTTTTCTTTTAGACCTAAAAAACCAAGAGCCTGCATGGCCAGGGACAGGCCATGCAAGGGAAAGGGGTCTTGCAGCAGGAATCTCAGTGTAAGCTTCCCTGGATTAAACTTTTGGTTTTGGTATGCTCTAGTCTGATTATCTCAATACTGGTGAGCAAAAGCAAGAGCAGCTAGCAGGTGTGGGAGCTCTGTGGTACCTGAGCAAATCCCCTGAGATCTAACATGCTTTTCTCTTCTCCTCCACAGGCAGAGGAGGGCTTCAAAACTGTACATTTCATACTGCCACCAGCAAAGGTAAAAGGAAAAACCCCCCTCTCTCTGAGGCACTGCTCACCACACTGGCCCGTGTATTTCACTAGGGACGGCCACTTGCTATAAACACACCGGTGACCAGATGTAACCTCATGGTCGGGTGTTGGGAGGGTGATTTCCAAGGCTGTCCCCATGGGGTGCATCTGACAGGCATGGCCTCAGGCTGAGAAGAGCCTCCTTTGGCCTGTGTTTCCACGTCACCCAGATGTGACTATCCTGAAGACCATGGAGATCATTCACCCTGTTGTTATAAAGCATCTGAGTGCCAACCACCCCCCCGCCCCCCCCCCCAAACACTATCAGGGATTTAGTGGCCGCTGCCATGAGCAGATGGGAAGGGACAGAAAGGTAGAGTCGCAGGAACCTCTTGCAACACGCCACTGCCGTCCTGAGCCCATGCCACCTCTCCCCAAGCGGAGATGCTCTTGCAGGGGAAACCCAAATCTTGCTTGAGTGCTCTGACAACATGAGGGTCCCCCAGTGCTGTGTCTAGACACTGGAGGTGCTCACACTTCGCTATGCAGGTGGTTTCTCTGTGGGTCCCTCTGTCTAAACATTACTGGCTCCTAAATGGGCAGATTTTTGCTAAAACTGGTTTGCAGCATGGTTGGGGCCAGCCCAGCCAGAGGCAACTGCACCATCCTCCCCATGAGTAGTGCTTTCTGTCTCAAACCCTCAGTCCCAAATGTTGGGACAACCTGTCCTGCTGGGCAAAAAAGGGGAAAAAATCCCCCCCAAACACACCAGAGCAAGAGGCTGCTTCCCCAGACAGATGCACAGGAGAGGAGGGCTTGAGCTGAATCTGCCCTTGATTTAGGCAGCCCTCGACCTGCTGCAAGCCATCCCACATGGACCTTGAAGGCCACAGATGTGCTGAAAGGCTGCCAGACTTTCTGGGGAGCCTTTCTGTTGACTTCAAAGGGCTTTATCAGGGCCCCTGCTTCTCTCCTCATATCTAGAAGACAAAAAGAAAGACCTTGGTGTGTCCTCCAGTAATGAAGGACTTTGGTCAAGGTCCTAAATTGATGCCTGAGAGCTTATCTCCACAACTCGCAATGCGAATCCCACTAGGAGCGGACCACCTGTGTGTGCGGGAGCCAGAGTCCATCATGCTGGTGTTGCCCCATGCTTCTGCTACGGCTTGAGGAAACCAAGGAAATGCAAGGCAAACCCTCCCCGCTGCCCACTCCAGCTCTGTCCTCTTCTGTTGCAGATATCACGGCCGCTGCGCTGGCAACGGGCGCCTGTATTGTGGGCATCCTCTGCCTGCCTCTCATCTTGCTCCTCATTTACAAGCAGAGACAAGCGGTCAGCAACAGACGTACGTATCCTCCCCTTGCCACCCATCTCATCTCCTGGGCTGCATTGGTGTGGCCATTATGGGATGGGACGTGTCCCGCTGGGGTCTGTGGGTTCGGCTGCCCTGAGTCCCACAGGCACTGTGTAAGATGGCCCGCAGACAGGTCCCTGCAGGTGCCTCCTGCAAAGCAGTCCTGGGAAGGGCTGGGCATGCCTGCAGGCTGCGGTGAGGAGTGTGGGGTAGGAGAGGGACCTGCGATGCCTGCGAGGCACCCCGGGAGTGTGCTGGGGGCACTGAGACTGCAAAGATTCTGCCAGGCCCCCTCGCCGCTGAGCCCTTTCCTTCCCATCCGCTGCGAGAGCCGGCTCATGTACTCATCCCTTCCTCCACTGCACAGCCGAAAGAGCACCTTTGCCTCCTGAGTGAGCGAAAAAGCATTATTTGTGCTTTTGCTCCCCCCGTCTTTAAAAAGACCCCTTACATTTCTATGGCAATAGGACTGCAGCAAGCCACCTCTCTCCCCACTACCCCAGCCCTAGAAAATCAGGCAGCACTGAGGTGCAGCCAGCTGTTGGCTCCTGCCTGCACTTGGCTCCCAGTGATTTCAGTAATTAAGCAGAAAAGGGCACCACCTTAACCAGCAGAACCATTTCATCAGGCCTTGGGCAAGCTGGAGGCCCTGCGGTTTCTCTCACCGAGCTTGGTGGGTGGCTGTGTGGCTCTGAGCAAACCCTTTGGAGAAGTGGTTTTTGCAGCAGCAGTGGGCACGATGCCAGCCACGAGAACAGGAACTGCACTTTCGTTATCTGTCCCTGGCCAAAAAGACTGTCCACGCGCCTTCGTGCATCCATTTTGCTGTGGCTGGAGTGCATCTCCCTCTCTGTGCTGCAAAGCATCACCTGGATGCTATTTAACCCAAGAGGGAAGGCAAAACCCAGGGGGACTTGCATCTGGTGTGTCTCCAGAGAAGCACAGGTTGTTACTGGCATTGGAAGAGAAAAGAAGCTGTATCAGCTTAGCTACAGGTTATTTCCACCAGGCGCTTTCCATCGGCATGGTCTGGGCCAAAACCGTGCATCTCGGCTGGGGATGCTCACCATGCTGCCATCCAGCACACCCGAGTAGCACGGGCTGTGGAATCTGCAAAGGGGATGAGGAAATAAATAACACGGTGCTGCCCAGACAAATGCAGGGGCAGCCAAACACCAGGGTGGCATCTTGCAGAGCCCTGGGAGGGTGTCCCAGGTGGGTGGTGGGTGCATCCGGGCACA
Source organism: Nipponia nippon (assembly GCF_047370975.1). Lineage (NCBI taxonomy): Eukaryota > Metazoa > Chordata > Aves > Pelecaniformes > Threskiornithidae > Nipponia > Nipponia nippon. The sequence continues at coordinate 89,868,795 of NW_028262347.1, read as the reverse complement.
AGCGGGGCTGGGCTGCAGCCCAGGCACCGCAGCTGCACCTCGCCTTGCCCCATGCTGGTGGAAGTGCCTCCTTCCCCATTCTTTGGAGCCTGAGGTTTCAATCTGGGAGGAGGCTGGGTTAGGGAGATAACAAGGCAGGAGACTGTAGGTGGCGGGGATGCGGAAAGGGAGGTTTGGGAGCAAAGAACAGGCTGATGCTGAAGAAAGGAGAAAGAGAGGGAGGAATGCCAAGGAAGAGGAGGAACTGGCTGTGGATGAGACACCAGAAAACAGTGCTGGCAGTGGGTCTGGGTTTGACGCTGGGCATCATGCTGCCAGCGCGCACGCTAACTTTTTTGTCTTTGGCAGGTGCCCATGAGCTGGTCAGAATGGAAAGGTGAGGAAACCCATGTGCTTCCAGCTCCCCCTGACCTCCTCACACCCCCTCTGCCTGCATCCCAGACCCTGCAAGGGTCTTGTCCTCTTGCCTTGAAGCCAGAGTGTATCCTCGCCAGGCAGAGCGAGGGGGATGCTGGCAGCACCTACGCCTGGGGTCCTGCCCCTTTCTGGGCAGCCGCTGTTTCTCTTCCCTCCCTCCAAGTGGGAAGTGCCTCCTTTCTTTTTGCCTGTGCCAAAAGCATACGTCTCCCCACACTCCAGGAGAGCTTGAAACCACAGTGCCTTTCAGCTAAGCTCTCCCCCCTGCGCCAGGCTCCCCACTTGCTCTCAGCCAAGGTGCCGCTGCCTGAACCTGCTTCCTGCCCTGCTTGGTTGTTCCCAGCACTCAGCCAAAACCCTGGGGTTAAAAAAAGGCTCCTGAAATCAAAATGCAAATCCCCACCCCTCACATCCTCTCCTCTCTCTCCCAGGAGCAGCAGTGCCCAGGGCATCGAAAACCCTGTCTTTGAGGCGGTCCCCTCGGCAAGCGCAGAGCTGCGGCCTCGACCCCAGCTCTCCTACATGGCCAGCCGGCAGCCCTCCGAGTCTGGCCGACACCTGCTCTCCGAGCCCAGCACCCCCCTGTCCCCCCCCGGCCCTGGGGACTGCTTCTTCCCGACGCTGGGTGAGTGACCGGTGATGCTGAGCCCCCATGGGGACCACTGCGGGAGGGATGGGAAGGAAAGAGGCAGCCAGGGGGGTGAATGGGAAAGGGGGGGGTTAAATATCAGCTGAAAACTTTGCATTATGTGGGACATCAAGTCCCAGAGCTTTGAAGACGGGAAGGACCCAAGGCTGCTTCTTCCAGTGCAGTCAATGCAAGTTCGGCTGCTTCCCAAAGCACGTCACCATAGCTGCAAGCCGGACTAATACCCCTGGTCTGTCCTTTTCCAGATCCTGTTCCCGACTCACCAAATTCCTTGAAAGCCTAAAGACCCCGGAGGAAACCACATCCCCCAGCCACAGCCGGGAGAGGCCAGGCAGCCACCGCACCATGCTCGCCCAGCCGAGACCCCCAGGGAGGACAGCATGGCCACGGGCAGCAAAGCCTTAAATAATGAAGCTGAGCGCAGGAGCCCTGCCCTCATCTCTTGTCCTGGCTGGAAGTGAACCTCTCTTGCCCGAATTTCAGTTTTTAACTACCTATTCCTATGGAGAAGAGCAAGGCTGCGTATTACTCACGTTTTACGGACTAGCTGAAAATTGGGGATGCGAAGAAGGAAGGACAACCCACACCTGCAAACATCCCCAAGGATTTAACTTATTGCCATGTGTTTAAGCTCTGCAACATCAACCTGTTTCTGCATCTTTGACTGAACATCCTCTCCGGGAGCGGATGGTAAAGTACTTTATCCACTGTGAGATGAAACAGGGTCACAGCCAACATTGTGCTACCTTTTTCTTTGCAAAACAGGAAGGGGAGAGGCTCGCTGCTGCTGCTGGAGCCCTCCTTCCTCACCAGCCTTTTGAGACAGCCACAGACTTGCGAGGCTGCTGCTTTTTCAGCTGGACACACACTGGAAGGAGCCTTATTTCTGCTGCAGTTTTATCCTCGGCTTTGGAATAGGGGCATTTATCTTTCTGTTTGTTTCATTATCAGCGCTGATTAAAAGAAAAAAAGGATGTTTATGGGTTTTGTTTGTTTTGTTTTTTTTTAAATGCCTGTAAATTAAGAAGTTCATCTGGAGGGTGTTGGAGGATGTTCCTGTGATGTGGCCGAGAGCCCCCGCAGAGTGGCGGAGGGATGGGAACATGCAGCGGGCAGTGGGAAACGCTCTGGCTGGCTTTCCCCCATCCTCCTGGGGCCAACACAGCCAGAGCAGCCGTCCCTGGGGCCACTGCCTTCAGCCATGCCGGAGGACCCTGCAATGCCCCAGGGCACGCGGGTGCCCTCACAGCATCCTCTGTCCGAACACAGCATGCCGGCATCGCTTATCCAAAAGACGCTGTGGGTCAGGCTCCAGCATGACTCAGCCCGCAGCAAGGAGATAAAACCTTGTGGTAGACACTGTAACTCAAAGGGTGTGTTTTGTTTTTTTTTTTCTTTTGCTTCTGTTTTTGTTGTAAAGTGGAGAAAAAATTGCCACTAGACAAACATAAACATTAGTCATACCAAAACAGTATCAGACCTGAGCAATAGTCGTACCAGGCAGTGTGCCCGTGCAGAGCATCCCTGGCAGCATGCCGCATTTTCACACTACGTGGCTGAGGAAACAGTGTTTGCCTCTGCAATGGGCGGAGGACAACCTGGCCTACTGCAGGATTTGATTAATCCCGTGTTGGCTTCAGCAAGAGCAACTTCAAGATGGTCTGGCCACAGGCAGAAGGATAAAGGAGAAGCCAGCACCAACGCCCCTGCCGCGGCCATAACTTCCTGAGCGCGGGACTCGTGCTTTATTGCCACCCACGGCTCAGCCCCTTTCCCAGCTTTGCTGGCAAGCTTGCGCGGTGCCTCCGGTGCTTCCCTCTCCCTGTCCCAGTGGCTGCAGCCGGAAAGGCACGTGGGGGATTTGCCTGCCCATGGGTTCTAACTGCTTTGAAACCCTCCCTGAGTCTCTCAGTTTGCTAAGGAATGCACTGTTTGATGACAGAATAAAGCTTTGTTGGAAACAAGTTTCTTTCTATGCTGCAGGAATCCCATTTTCCGGGATGCCCCCTGCCGCAGGCATGTGTGGTGGGCAGGCAGAGGTGAGCTGAGCGGCCACATTCTCTGCCAGAGGCACTGGTGCTGCACGTTGGGGCACTGCGTGGCATTGGGGACTGTTTCCCACCTGGAAAGCTCACCAGAAGGAAAATGAAAGACTTTTAGGGGAAAGAGGCAATGGCTACCCAGCCTTCCACACATGCTGGAGCAGGAGCCCTGGCACACTGGGTGCTGGCACCCCACCTTGGCCCCCACCACTGGTGGAGAAGATGGCAGGTTGCTTATGGTGAAGGTGACCCAGCAGGACGCTCATGCCCTCACGGACCTTGCCAGGTCCCACCAGCTCTTGGCTTGGAATGCACATCAAGCTGGTGCCTCGCTGCTGGCTGTTTTCCGCTGCATCAGCACTTGGGGCTTCGCTGATGGGAAAGCGAGGAGCCGTGGTGCTTCACCTGAACCCTTGTTTCAGAGTGGGCAGATGGGAACAGAAACTGCAGAGGCTGCAGCAGCCCTGGCTGGGGGCGGCTGCAAGATAGGCATCTGGGCGGTGAGGAGGAGCTTTGCCAATCCACCCTGCCTCGCTGCAGCTGCTGGTGCCCGGCTCTGCGGGTGCCAGGAGGAGCCCTGCTCCAGCCCATGTGGGTGCTGCAGCTCCCTTGGGCAGACATCCTTCTGTTGCGGGAAGTGTCCCAAAGACTCCAGAGCAGGGCCAGCCCTTGGGGAGGTGCAGCTGCAGGCTTGCACCAGGGTCAGACAGAGCCCGGGTGACTCCTGCAATTCCCATGCAAGGACACCAAGACTTTCCAGTTGCAGCTCACCAGCTTGTGAGGGTTTTCTTTCCTGCAATGTCTTTTTGGGTAAATGCTTTCCTATTATCATCAGCATTTTACTCTTTTGCCCCTGGCCAGTCTTCCATGCACCCTTGCTGTCCTGGGTATCACAGATCACCACGGGACTTCCAAGTCCTCTCCCAGCTCTGTCTCCTCTGCCTCTCCCATACTCAGAAGGCTAAATCTTGAAGCACATGGAAGGATGTATGAATTACAAACAATAATCCCCTTTTGTGCATCATTGCATAAGCCTGGACTTGTGAAACCAATGTTTCTAGTAGGCGACAAACTTCTGACAGGCATCATTTCATCACCCAGGCACGAGGCCAGCAGTTACTGAGTGACATGCGGGACAGACTTTCACAAGACCTAAGCGTCCTCAAGCTCTGAAAAGGGCTGAAACTCTTTTCTCCGCTCAGGAATTGGGTCACTGGATGCTTTGTTTTGCTTCAGTGTGGTGGGATTTTGATCGTTGCTGCTGGCATAACTTGCACCGGTGCCGTGGTAGTCATGCAGCAGAAACTCTGAGGACAAGTGAGGCTGCTGGGACACTGCTTTGGCAGCATGAAGCGATAAGCTGTGTCACTTGTCCTCACCAGCACTGGGAAGGGAAGAGGGCAGTACCATGGCAATGGGATTTGCCAGCTCGGTGCATGGCATTCCTCACCATGGCAGCATCAGCAATGCTCCCAGGGTGCTGGAGCAATGGGGACCCGGCTGGGAGGAGCTGGTGGCATCAGGTGCTGCAGTTACACAAAGCTGCCTTCTCTCATTTTGGAGAAAGAGACTTGCCTAGATTTAAGCCGCAGTGGCAGCCTGGCTTAAGAAAAAGGTGGTGATGCACAAGCAGGCATGTGAACTACCTGGGAGGGAGGAGTTGAGAGTGCAAAGCCTGAAGTGAGAGTTGCAAGCCACAGTTTGCACTGCTGGTTGCAACCTGTTTCCTCAAAATGTAGAGCAGGGCTTTGCAGCGAGAGCTGTGCCGGGAGATCAGAGAGATGGCAAGAGATAGCAGGTAGAGGTGGGGGAGAGGAAGGATGGCAGGGTGTCACACAGGGTGTCATGCCTCCCCGTCTCACAATTTGCACTTGCTTTGCGCATGCAGGCACTTGCACACCTCCCTGCAGAGCTGTGGGGTTAGGAGGGACTCGGGGCTGGAAAATTCCCCAAATGTTATTTGCTTGTTTGACTCTCCCACACCAGAGTCCTCCTTAAAGCCAGAAATAATGAGACTTGCTATTTGTGGAGCAGGGAAGGTGCGAAGAAGGGAAGTCAGGATGCAGCAAATGCAGTTACCCTGCTGGGCACTCCTGCATGCTGGTACCTAAAAAGCAAGGTGGCCACCTTCCCAGACCAAAGGATGATGGACGGGGTCTCGTATCAGCCCCCAAACGCATGCCCAGACCCCACAGGGCAGGGCACTCTGGACGGCAGCAACGTGACTAATGAGCTGCCCAGGTCTCAAATGGCGGGGACTGCCATGGCTGTAGTGCTAATTACTGGAGCTCATCTCGTTTGCAAGCACCAGAGGAGACACACATTGGTCCGTAGTGAGCTGAACTGTGGTTCAGCTGCCGCTCCAGCCACCTCCTGCCCTGAGACGGGTGAGAGCAACATCCCAAGACCTTTCAGACTCAGAGTGTGAGGAGCCAGCGGGCAGGACAACTCCTGGAGCCACCAGCACGCTTGCCCTTTGGGATGGTCTTGATATTTTTGGCCTTTACAGATGGGAGACAGCAGCTCCCCAAACAACTGCAAGAGAGGGCCCCGCAGGACCAGGTGCCAAAGGAAGCTCTGAATCAAACCTGTACTCAGCATATTTGGACCCTGAGTCATAATCTAAATGGCTGGGTCACCAAAACATCACGCCCTGTGCCTGTTCGCCCCTTCCATGCTCGACATCTCAATGCTAAGCTCGCTCCCGCAGTGTTGCCCAGCTCTGTCCTCCCCCCGAAAAGCACATTTTGGTGGCTCACCGACAAGGAGGGGTTGCCCTCGTCCTCAACAGTGACCACCAGGCTATAGAAGCTCTGCCGCTCGCGGTCCGGCGGGGAGGGCCGGGTGGCGATCTCGCCGGTGACACGGTCCATGCGGAAGGTCAGGTCCTCGTTCCCACGCGTGATGTAGTAGGAGAGGACGTTGTTGAGGCCGACGTCGCGGTCAGTGGCGCGTACCTGGGCCACTGCTGTGCCACCGCCGACGTTCTGCAGGGAGAGATGGTGGGGTGAGCGGCAGAGATACATGACATAAATCACATGCACCTCATAACATATAAAATACGTAATTAATAACATTAATAATATAATTCTAATACAGAGCGGGGTTTTTCCAGGCATTGCTGTGCTTGAAGCTCCAAACTCACTGCCCCAAAACCCAGCAGCCGAGCAGAAGGCTGCTCTCCTTCACCAGCTCCTGGATGCCGATTTTGCAGTGCTTATTGCAAATGATGTTTTATTAATAGATGCATCTTCGTGCGAAAAATTAACCAAGGCTACTTGCTCTGCCACTGATAGCTCAGCTGAGAATCAGCCACAGGCTTAGCAATGGAAGGCTCTGCCCTTTGCTTGAGTGCTCCAATCTTTTTTGGTTTGAAACTCTGAAATTAAATGTGTTTTCTACGTTAGCTTTTAAAAAGAAATGGAATAAAACTAACAGATGACATTTGCTGTTAAGTCACCAAAGCCAGCTGCCGCTGCACTCCAAAATTGCACCTCTTTTTCCTTGTGTTACAGCATCTCCCATTTGTTGCAATGAACCAGTTTGATTCCCTGCTGCAGAAAGCTGCGCATTAGGTCCTTTCTAGGCTGGCACAGCCTGAAAGACTGTAAAAACCAATGTGTGTGCAAAGGTGAAGGCTGTGTAATGGACTCAGAGCTCGGCTAATTATTTTTGGATAGTCCCATTACAGGGGAAATCAAAACAGAAATTCTGTTCTTTAACCAGCTCTGAACATGTATTAAATAGATAAGAAAATCCTAACAGGGCAATAACTTTAATGCAAAGCTATTAATCAGCAGCAGCACTTTCTCACAGCTAAGTGTCACTGGCTATTACTCGTATTTCATTTTTCATCATCAAATTGAGAACCCTCCAGTCCAGGAATTAAACTGTCAGGAAATAAGTTGTCTTTTCTCACGCCTGATTGTGTTTTATTGCTTAATTATCTAGCTCTTGCCGAGCTGCTTCCTGAAAGCAATTCCTATTCTGCACTGCACCGCCTCTTGTGTCACTTTGGTGGCATTTCCATGGGTGTGTAGCCACTTCTCCTTCCTGCTGGTCCCTGCAGCCTCATGGCCTTAAATTGCCTGCAGAGCTCTCTCCTTGCCCAAAACTAGGAGGCCATCACAGGTGAGGGCTTGCAAGGGGCCACCAACCCTTAAATCACCCAAGGTGATTTAACCCAACTCTGTTCTCCCCACATGCCTTGTGGTCAGACCTCACCTTGGGAGGATGGAAGGAGAGGAGCAGGGCTGGATGCTCACCTCGCTCACGCTCACGTTGTAGCCAAAGGGGCTGTCGATGATGGGGGGGTTGTCATTGACGTCGAGGATGTTCACTCGCAGAGTGTGCTCCTTCCTCCGAGGAGGCATGCCACCATCTGAGGCTTGGATCTGCAGTTGGGGATAGATTTAAAAAAAAAAAATGCTATTTTTAAGCTCACAGTCTCAAGAAAACAGCCTCGATGCTCAAACCAGAAGTCCAAGGAGGTAAGTGGGGTGTTTTTGTGCTTACCCGTAAGGTATAGTGATCCAGCAGCTCCCGGTCCAGAGGCCGTGCCACAAACACCTCGCCATAGGTGTTGTTGGTGGTACGGATCTCGAAAGCCCGGCCAATGTTCCCCGATGTCAGCGAGAAAGTCACCTGGAAACATCATGGGGAAAGAAAAACAGGACAAGCAATGTGATGCTGTGAGGAGAAAGGAGAGAAAGGTGACCCTACAATAATAAACCCAGCATCGCCTCAGGAAGTCTCTGAGCATTTTAAAAGGTCCAGTGTGTTGGGGTCCATGGGTGTGCTGGCTGATTGCAGCCACCCCAAAGCAAACACCCATGGGGCAACCCTGGTCTCATCCACAGCCCTCCTACGATGCTAGCAATTTTTGGTATTAAGGGTGATGGGCCGTCATTAATGCCTGTCTGCATGGTAAAGAAAATAACAAATGTCAGAGAGCTTCCTGCTCAGCCTGCCAAGGGCGTCGCTGCCGCTCCCCATGGTGGGAGAGGCCACAGCTGGTTTTCAGATTGCCAGGCTGCTTTTGACACGCCCTGCAGAGCTCTTTGCCCGGGGCAGCCCAAGGACGATGCCTTTCCTCTCCTGCAGGCATGCCTTAAGCGGGAAGCACTAGTACCCACTGCACAAACACCCCCAAAACTGCTGGCATCAACAACCAGAGTTTGCTCTCGCAGTGATGCAGATGAGGGGAAGGGGTTGGGAAGACAGTGATGGAGGCATTTCTGCCTTGGTGAAACACTACCACAGCCTTACAGGCAGCCCCAAACCTGCTGTGTTGGCCTCCCTACCTGCCCGTTGCTGCCTGCATCTGGGTCGCGGGCCAGGACCACGGCCACCCGCTTGCCGACCGCGCTGTCCTCCGCCACGCTCACGGAGGAGTCGGAGGTGATGTCGAACTGGGGGCTGTTGTCGTTCTCGTCCAAGATGGTGATGGTCACCTGCGGGCATGGCACAGGGCTCAGGCAGGGCACGGGCAGGAGCCTGCCCCTTGCCCACCTGGCATCAACAGCCACACTGATGCCCCGGCAAACTCTCGACCTGCTGCACCCCCGCCCCCCCGAGGTGCCAACAGCATGAGTGTTGTCCATCCCACGTGGGAACAGGTGCAGGTATTTGAGCCCAGGAGCTGAAGCTACATCCCTGTCTGCAGAGGAGGAGGAGGAGGAGGACGAGGGATACTTAGAGGCTGGAGAAGGAGCGCAAGGGTGCTGCAGCTCTCAAGTGGTGGATTTTTCTACAGAGCGTCCTCTGTTTGTTATCCTCCGAACAGCTGGGCACGGAGCAACTCACGCTGCTGCAGGCTGACCCTTTCCTGCTAAGCTTTTCACAAGCAGCGATTTCATCCATGCTCACAGCACCAGAGGATGGGCAGGGTTTGCTTTAAAGCTAAACGGACACAAAGAAGTCGGAGCTGCCTGTATTTAACTAAACCAGGGCAAACTGGGCATATAGGAGACCTGAGCTCCCTCCTGGGAAAAGGCACATGGGCGAGTAAGAGACTGGGCAGGAGATGCTCAGAGGGGCACCCTGCCGCAGCATGGAGGCAACCGGGGACCAGGCTACCTTGGCCACAATTAGCCGGAGGAAATGCTCTCATCGTATTTGTAATCAAAGAGCTGCAACGCTACACAGAAATGAGAGAGGAAGAGCCCTTCTGTTCCCGGGGCTCTATTTATGGGTGCCCCGAGCCCCCAGGTGTGGCCAGGCTGAATGCGACAACATCCCGGAGGAAGCTGGGGAGCGAGTTGTGCGCCTCGGGGCAATTCAGTTATTGTTGCTGCTGAATTAAAAACAGAGAGCCAGGAGCGGGGAGAGCCCATTCAGCCACTGTGATGGATCCGGCAGCTGCTGTCCCAAGTGCCAGATCAGGGCGTTGGGATTTCTGCTGGCCGGTGCCCCGTCCCCGGGGGGTGTCACAGAGGCTGATGCTGGTGGGATGGGGCTGAAGACCTCCGCCCCAGTTCCTCCCCACAGCTCGATGCGGAGTTCGGGATGGATCCTGGCCCCCAAGGTGATGCCAGCGTGAAGGACATGCTTACCTTCTGTTGGAGGAGAGCAGAGGGGGAAACAGAGAAAACAAAAAAACAAGAGTTAGTGAGGGATGAGGAGGTGTGGGCACACGTGAGGGGCAGTGGGCTGGCCCCTCATCCCACCGTGGCAGTGTTAGGGGCCGTGAGTAACCCCCTGTGGTGATTCAGAAGCTCCCCTGTTGGTGCATCTCCTGTTTTTTTCTAGATAAGCTTGGTGGATTTGCACTTTGCGCTGGGAGAGGCTCAGACAAGAGCACAGCAGTGTGCGGAGAGCACAGTCGCCGGCACCCATGGGTGGCGACAGGCAGCGCTTGCAGCATCACTGCCTTTGTCATCCAGCGTCCTTTTTAGAGGCAACAGATGCACCAAGGCACGAGAGCGCTTGAAATGCAGAGCACTGCCCATTGCTGCGGGCCAGCCTCCAGTTTCAAAACCCCCTGGGGTCCCGCTTCTCCCGCTGGCCCAAACCAGCACAGTTTGGTTGGTGCCAGCCGAGCTGCCCCTGCCCACGGCACAGGGACGAGGCTTGCCCTACAGCCGGTGTGCCTCCTGTCCCAGCAGAAAAATGCAAATCACCCCCCTGCTTGACTGCCTTTGAAACTGCCAAATATAACCCTCTTAAACATAAACCACTGTGAACTATTTCAAGGCCCACAAATTTACCTCCCTCAAAACTGTTTTAGCTTGGTAAGTGACCTGCAAACTCTACAGTTTGGGGTGGGGTTTTTTTTGTTGTTCTGAGAAATCCCACCCTATGACATGCAGAAGCTAAAAGGCACCAGGCCGTGCTTATGCAAATGCAGGGTTTCCCCCAAATCAGGGTTTCCAGACCCCAGTGGCCAGAGCAGAGAAGACAACTAGGACATGCTGTCCCATGCCAGAGGAAGAGGGAGGTGACCTGAGGCCAGCTCTGCCCGTGCAAAGGATGGTGGGGAAGTGGGTAGAAGCTACTCACCACCGTAGAGTCAATCTTTGGTCCTCCATCATCGGCCACCACCGTCAAGGTGTAGAAATCCCCCTTCTCTCGATCCACCTGGCCTTTGACCGTGATCACACCCTGCCAAGGATGAACAGCTATGTCAGCCACCAAGACCAAAGCCCACAGTGGACAACAAAGCCAGGAGGGACCATGCTGTGGCTACTTACAGTGATCCCGTTGATTTTGAAGAGGGAGAGCGCCTGGGCGTTGGTGTTGGGGTCAAACTTGTAGGTGATCTGGTTGAGGTTGTCGATGGAGCGGGCCTGGACCCGGAGCACCTCAGAGCCCAGGGGTATGTTCTCCACAATCACGGCCTCGTAGCTGCTGTTGGAGAACTGCACGGCCTCGTCCAGCTCGTTCAGCAGGCTGACGTACACACTGCAGAAACCCTGGTTGTTGGGGGGCGCTTGGTCCGTGGCAGAGACGTTCATCAGGTAGCTGGTTTTGGTCTCATAGTCCAGGTACTCGATCGTCGTGATGAGGCCCGTGCTCTCATCAATCTCAAACTTCCCTTCGGCACCCGACAGGATTTTGTAGTTCACCAGACCACCGTTCCCTGGGGCAGGAGCAGGAACCATGGTGCCGTTTGGACCAAGCATCCCAAAGAGGTAGGCACCACCAATGCCAAGCCCAACCATGGAGCAGAGCCTATCCCATGCGGGGATTTCAGTGCAGCCAAGCCAGGATTGGTGCAATGGCTGATTTCACCGCTTTCCCTCCAAACTGGGTGTTTCTGTAAGCTCATGCCCGGCTTCCTACCTGTGTCTCGGTCGGTGGCCCGGACCACTGCCACCGAAGTCCCTATCCCTGCCGTCTCCCGCAGGCCCAGGCGGTTGTACTGCCGCTGGGTGAACACCGGCACCTCGTCATTGACATCTTCCACATAGATGATCACCTGCGAAAGCCCCCAGAGAAACCACGGGTGAGCTGGGCAGGCTCGTGAAGCCTCACCAGCTGCTTACCCTTGCTGAGGGGAAATATATCCTTCACGGCACTCATCTGCTGCACAGGAGAAACGTTAGCTCTACTATAAATACCACGTGATAGAGAGTGAACACGCACAGTTTAACATCATAGATTTAGACAAGCCCCGTGGTCGGAGTGACTCAGTCCTTCCCCGGCCAGGGAAGGTCTGAGTCCTTGCAAGACCCCGAGCAGTGGGTGGGAGCAGTATACAGTCTTTATATTAATTCCTTCGTGCTTTGGGATCCCCTGCTGGAAACCTTGCAGTTAGAGACCCTGCAATGTGGAAATGCTGACGACTTGGTGGGAAATTTTGCTCAAAGTTCAGTGGGTTGAGCTGCATTCTCTCCCCTTTCCCCAGGGAACATCCTTTCTCCTCCTGGTTTTCTTCTTGCTGCTAGTGCTGTGGGCACGTCACACTCGGCCAGAGCCCACCATGAACTCAGTGGGTCTAAAAATAGATGGAACCAGAGGGCTGGGCTCGTGGGAACCGTGGGAAGCTGGTGTATCACTGCTAAAGATTACTGCCACTAGGTCCTGGCTTATTTAAATAGATGCCTGGCCGTGAGACACAGTTGCCAACAGGCTCTTCCTCCCAGCAGCAGAGCCACATCTTGCCGGGCGAGAGGGACTCCCTCCAACAGACGACTGCCGCACCACTTAGCAGCCTCATTGCACCGAAATGTCACAGGAAAAAAGAAAAAAACAACAAAAAAAACCTCAACAAGCTCTTCTCCACCCACAGGCAGCCCCCGGAGACTTTCTGTCAGCATTTCCATGCCAGATCTCTCAGACTTCCTGCACGCCTGCAAGGGCTGGAAATGACTGCCCTCTGATGAAGCATCCCGAATATTTTGCATGAACTCCTCTGCCGCCCAGCCCTGCTGCTCACCCCTCAGTGGCTGCGAGGTCCTTACCCGCACGGAGCTCCTCATGGGTCCCTGCTCCGTGTTGTAGGCCTCCACCTCCAGGACATGAGAGGAGTTTTGCTCCCTGTCCAGGTGCCGCATGCCTCGCATCACCAGCCCGGTGCTGGGATTGATGCGGAAGTTGTTGTGCTCATTTCCTGGCAGGAGGGAAAAGCGAGATGGATGCTGCCCGCCGCTGCTGCATCAGTCCTGGCGACACACTGAGCCCTCCCCAGGGAGCTGTCTCAGAAGCAGATTACTGAGCAAAACCCAAGCCCCCATCACCTTCAGCTCGGCAGGATTTGGCCATTGTCAAGCCAGGAGCTATGGCATCTAGGTGTCCAACAATGACAAATCATCCCCTGGCAATTAACCCTAATGCTGAAGTTTTGCTCAGGGGTGGGGGAAATGTTTCTGTGGGCTACAAAGTGCAAAAGAATGGAGAGCGCAGCAAGGTTGTGCATGCGGCTGGCCAGAGCCTGGTGTGAATGCACCGATGCACGAAGGGGCACCTGGACTTACCCTTGACAATCCTGTACCACACTCTCCCATTAATGCCTTCATCCGCATCCGTAGCTTTCACCTTCGTAAAAAAAGAAAGGCAGTGAAGGTGAAGAGCAGAGATTTCCAGACCATGATAAGTCCTCCCACCCTGCCCAAGGCTGGACATCCTGCTCCTCCACCTGAGCCAGGGAGCTTACCAACTGCAAAGCAAAATAAGTTACCCTCCCCTCGTCACCAGACAGCTCAGGAGCCCTTGGTTGTCGGGTTAGCTGTTAAATGGGCTCCGGGTGGGAGCTGAGCCTGAGGACCATGCCATGAAATCTGTGGGTCAGTGTGCTGGTGGAGGTGCCTCCATCGGGCCTGCCCTGCACGTCAATGCTTGCCTTGCTGGAGATGATTCTGGGGACGGAGCCTCCCTGCCCACAGAGCTGGTCCAGGCCGGGCAGAGAGAGCTGCTCCCATGCCTGGTGGGCGCCCAGCCCATGGCATCAGGGTGTATCACGCACCATGTTAAAGGAATGACCCACCTCTTGGCCAGCACACAAGCACCCACCTGCGTCTATTGGCTCTGAGAGCTGCTTGCATTTACCCTCTCACTGCAAGCTATTGCCAAGTCAGCCAAGCAGCAGCATATGCAAAAAATACTGAAGAAAACATGAATGCAAGCAGCCTAGTGCGTACTGGTGGTCTGGACACTGGTCTGAGTCCTCACAAGACTCTGAGCAATAGGTGGGAGCACCCCTCAGCTGTGATGCACTGCAAGGTCCATGCATGCACCGAATAAACCATCCGCCCTGGGAAACCCAAGACACGGGTCCCCTCTGGTGTCGCTGAACAACACTGCAGTGCTTTCCCCACAAACCCCAGCCAGCAGCCTACTGGCCCCGGCAGCTGGGAAGCAGGACCTGGCGAGGGACAAGAGACCCTGGGCTTCCTCCCCGCCTGGCATCGAGCCACTGCATCTCCCCTCCACAGAAACCGCTTTTCACAAAGCATCCAAACCACGACTGCAGCAGTGGCCACTTGCGAATCACCAGGGCAAGGACGCCTTTATTCTCCGGATGGTCCCCTGGCAAGGCATCTGCTGCCACATGTTCTGCCTACAAATATTACCCCAGGGTTTCCTTTCCTAGGCAGGTGGGGGTTTGCGCCCAGGCTTGCACTAAAAAGAGGAGGGGTTGCTGCAAAGGATGCACGTGCAGCGGAAACAGTGAGGCCATTTACAGGGGCTCAGCTTTAAAGCCCTGGGCTGGCTTTCACCCACAGCCCCACACAACACTTGCAGGAGTCCAAAATGCAATTTTGAGATACCTTGAACTGCTCTTGTTCCCTTCCACCAAATAAGCCCATGCCAGCAGAAATCTCAGAAAATACTGACCCTGCACAGAAACTATCTGGATTTCCCACTCGTGTGCCATGCATGCTGTTTTCCTCTGTCCCAGACTGGCTCATGTCTTGCTTATGGCTGGACACAACCCTGTGTCTTGCTCTGTGTTTCACCATAGACCCAGCACCTTCCTTTCACAGCAGCAAACCCTCCCTCCCACAGTGGCTTTTCCAACCTCGGGGCTCTCCGAGGCTATTTCTGGGCAGGAGCTGGGCTGTTGCCTCTCCCGTGTGATGGATGGACCCAGCGGGCAAGCGCTGCCCAGGCAGACCAGCTGCCTTGGCATGGCGAGACCAGTCTGCTGCATGCACTGGCTTCCTCCTGGCAAAAGCTATCCTGTCAGCCAAAACACCATGCTGGGGCGGCAGTGGTGGGAGGGAAGCCTAAGGTATGGGAGACAAGTCTTGGCAGCTTTTTGTGCAGTCCGCCACCCTGCTGTGCCCAGGAAAATGCATTTCAAGGTGATCAAACAGGAAGGTTTTCAACATGATGAGCGCTGGATGGGAGAAGCAAACCACACCCTGCGAACACCCCCTTAGCCACCCTTTTCCCAGCTCACCCAAGCATTTGCTACAGGCAGCTCCAGCACATAAACCAGGTGAAGTGGGTCCTCCCAGGTATTTGTTTTGTATGAAAAAAAAAAAAAAAAAAAAAAGTAGCTTGCATTAAACCAATGCATGCTCCTGCTGCTGCCGTGGCACAGCCTGCTGCCGGGAAAAAGCTCGGCTGCTGCTGGTTTGACCCACTGAGGTCCCAGAGGAGATGCGGTACTTTGACAGACTGTCCCAAACTTGGGAAAATAATTTGAGTGCAACTGGTGGGAGAAAAACTCTTTCTGCTGTAGGTGCAAAGCACCTTGTGCAGCCGAGTGACGGTGCCTCCAGCCTGCTTTATCCCCCTGCTAGAGAGAGAGGGCTGCAGGCAGCGCCAGCCATTTGCAAGCCACCTTTCAAACACCCCCAGCTACTGGAAAAGGGTCAGAAAAGGAGGAGGAAGGCGGGGGAATAAAAGGATGGAAAAAAGCAGGCGGCTTGGCGCAGAGTTGCCGGGAAAAGGGGGAGCAGGCGTGTGGAGGGCAGCCCGCTGCCCCCTCCGCGGTGCGGGGGGCTCAGCCCACGACCGTACCATTCAGCCTTCCCGCAGGGGCAAAGCCCGGGGAAACGTGTCCCGGGGGGCCTCGACCCCTCTCCCCAGCAGGGAATAGCCCCAGGGCACCGCCGCGCTGGCAAAGCCTGGAATGGGGCACAGGGGCCCCCTTGGCTTTGCACGCTCAGGCTGTCCCCAGCCCGGCTGCCATCTCTTTCCCACCCTCCCTTGCCCTCCAAAAGGGAGGAGGGGGCTGGCAGCCAGCAGAGCACGGTGGGAGAGGCGGCAAGGCAGGCGTGTGGGAGGCAAAGCCGGAGCTCGGCCGGCCGGTGAGAGAGGTAGGAGCCCAAACCCCCGCGGCAAACCCACCGCTGGCCACTCAGGCTAACCCCGAGGGGCGAGCGAAGCAGGCCAGGGACGTGCCGCTGTCTCTGGCTGGAGACCTGCTGCCCTGAGCCCTGCAGCCGCCCGGGGAAAGGGCAACAAACGGGCTGGGGAGGGGAGATGAGAAGTTTGGGGTGGGTTTGAAGTCAGGCATCCCTCCTCCCTTCCCTGTCGTGTTGCTTTGTCCGTCCCGGTGATGGGAGACGGGGAAAGTCTTGCAGATGCAGCACTGCTGCTTAACAGCAAGGGTGATGGGGTACAGCGTGCCGTTGCTTTCGGTACCTGACTGTTTAGGTTTGCTAAGCTGGGTGTTTGGTACCCTCCAGCATTACCTCCTCCTGCAAGTGAGTGGAAAGACTTAGTGCATTGGGAAAAGCTGGGGAGCTCCAGGAAAGCGTCGCTAAGCAAGATGGGGAGGGGAAAACGAGCTGCTTTTCATCTGAGCTGTATTACAGGCACAGAAGTTCCTGAAAACAGCCTTTTCTTTGCAGGAGTTTGAGAAAAGGGAGGGAGAGCATATGGAAAAAGTCCTGCCAAACTAAGCAGCTGCAGCAGGCCAGTCAGGCAGTGTGCGGGGCTGGGCAGAATAACGCTCTCTTCTGCTCATGCACGAGAATAATTTCTTCTTCCTTTCCACCTTCCTCAGGAGCATTTTGATTTTTGCAATTTCTCTTCTTTCCCTCTAATCCTCAGTTGCCTCATGTCCAGTGCTGGGTCCCGAGCACTCGTGGGGACATCTTGTGTTAGAGCTGATCAGCCAGGGATGACCCTTCTTGGGGAGGTTTGCCAGGCTGGACGCTCCTCAGCAAGCCTATTATTAACCCAGCTGGATTGCACAACATGGGGCTTGGGTGGGACAGCGATGCTGGGAAGGGGCGATGCTATCAACAGGAACGCAGGCAGCAGCTTGGCCAGAGGGTACAAAATGCTGTGGGCAACTGGTCCGTTGCCATGCTTCAGGAAAGGCACTGTGCTCCCACCCTGTGGGAGGGAAGCCCTCATCCCCGTGCATGCCGTGGGCACGGGGAGTGCTGCTCTCACCAAGCCCTGACATTTCTGCTGATAAGACTCCAATTTTGGTGGCTTTTTGCTGAAATTCTGCTGAAACCACTGTAGCTCTGTCTCAGGCAGGAGGTGGGGGGGGAACCACCTTTGTCTACATTAATACATTGAAAACTTATTGGCTCTATTAAAAAGCCACTGCTCATGTGCATTCTGCAAAGATTTCCCAGATTTTTAATGGCTCTGTTTCTGGAAGGGCTTAGAGATCAGGCACGGGACAGCCTGGGCTTCCCCTGAAGCCGCAGCTCTGCCAGCCGAGCTTGGTGTGAGGAGAGGATGGATGGGAAGTGAGACAGAAGAGACTGTGGCTGGAAAAGCCTGGGAAAACATCAGTGTGATCCCTCCTGATGGGTTTCTAGGGGACACAGTCAGCAGGCTCTAAAAGAAAAACCCTACAGCCACCACCAACAGAGCAAAAACAACTTGAAGAAATTAGCCACACCTCCTGGCTCGCTCTTAACAAATGATATAAGGTCACCAAACCAAACCACCTGCAGTTAGTAAATGCCAGAATTAAGGTAGCCGTGGTAACCTTGATTCAGACTGCCTTTGGTGTGTGTGGTAAGCAGCAGCCCTGCCTGCTGGTTTTCACGCCCTGTCCCTGAGTCGTGCACAGGAGCAGTCTGCCTACAGAGCATGGGGGTCCTTGGGATGGCTGCTTTGCTCCCAAAGCTGGAGGGGAAGGGGCTGAGCCAGGCAAGGAGAGGCTGCGTGATAAGAAATGCTTTTGGGGTGAAGAGAGGCGAAAAGCATCACTTTGGAGCAGGGGATGAAAGCCCTGGCCCCTGAACCTGCTTGCAATACGCATGGGGATTCACCCAACTTAGGGTTTTCTCAGATGTCGCTCCATTTATTTTTGCATTTCCCATTTTCTGACCTGGCCCTTACCCATGGAAATGGCCACATCTCCCCAGAACCTCTGAGCAGGCCAATACAGTCCTTGCCCTGAGGTCACCAGCATCCCAGCCTTAAATGCCCAAGCCCAGATGATGCAAAGCATTCCAGAAATAAATCACGTCTCCCGAGTGTCTCAAATCTGGCACCCAACTCTAGTGGAAACCTCTGACCTTATTCCCTCTGTATCTCAGCTCATTGCCTGCAAGGGGAGAAGCATGGATCCTACAGGAGCGATCTGTCCCCTCCAGGACCAGACAGGGTCCTGGCAAACCAGAGCTGGGAGCTCCCCTATGTAAGCACACACCCACACGCAGAGGGGACAGCTGGGGCACAGACAACCCGAGTTCAAGGACTCCTTAACCTCTGAGCCTTGCAGCTCTTACAGTGTTTGCTTAAGGTTGTTTCCTCCTGCGTAATTTGGAC
The DNA here is from genome assembly GCF_047370975.1 of Nipponia nippon. Lineage (NCBI taxonomy): Eukaryota > Metazoa > Chordata > Aves > Pelecaniformes > Threskiornithidae > Nipponia > Nipponia nippon. The sequence continues at coordinate 89,850,549 of NW_028262347.1, read as the reverse complement.
GGTGAGCGATGCTTGTCTCTTCTGACGCAGCATCTCACTTTCCATTGGGCTCATCTCTGCTGGGGTGTCTCATAGTTTCCAATTAATGATTAAAGACATGCCGCTGATGTCTCCTCTGCCCTTTTTTGAATGTTTTATCAGTGAATGTCTGGCTGCAGACCCAGAGACCTGGCAGTCCCTGCAGCCCTGCCTTTTCCCCCTTAAGCTCTTAGTTTTAAGTTGCCTCAATCCAAACCCGAACTTGCCAGGAGACTGCCCAGCCACAGACCAGTCTAACAGCTCTCCATCACTCTTCTAACTCCCACACCTCTGTAGGAAAGTCAGTGTAATGAAGCTTTACCTCCAGCATCCAGGCTAGAGCACGAAGGGCCAAGCCAAGCCGTCGCGTTGCAAAGGGTTGGCACAGCAACCTTTCCCCAGCCCTCGTCTTCGAGCTGGGGAGCTGCTGGCCTCAGGTACAGCCCTTCCAGGGCTGGGAACAGGTGCAGAAGGGTGCACGGAAGCAAAATCATGGGTGCAAACTGCTCTGGGGATGTGAGTTGGGAGGGATCTGACTCGGTGGGGAAAGGAGAGGACAGTCACCATCAGGTGCTCAGTCAGAGCTCTTACTCTGAGCTTTGGGAAGTTGGTTTGCATCACTGTTTGCAAATCTGGCTGAGAAACCCACGACTTGTCTGAACCTGAAACCAGGTCAGAAAAACGCCTAATCCAAGTGGATTTTCGGCACAAGCAGGGTGAGGGCATTAGACTTCGCCCCTGAAAAAAAAAAAAAAAAGGCAATGCTGATACAATACTGCAGCTTGACAGGGAGTTATCTGGGTGGAGGTTCAACCAATTATCCATTTTCTTTGGGGGAGAGGGAAAAAAACCCAAATGACAGTCAATTCAGCAAAACCACTTTTCCGGGGAATAGAGAAGAACCAAACCCCAGCAGCCTGGGGGGAGGATTTGGACCTTCTCTAGTGTACGGTTATATATCACTCCCAGAAAAGCTTCGTGCAATGTGTGTGTGTGTTCCCTACAGGTGTCATCACGGAGGCCATAGTATTGCGTGTACATGGTACTACATGTGCTAGATTCCTTTGCCGGATGGTTTTGCACTTCAGTTCAGGGCAGTACTTTGCAGATATAAATCCTACCTCTGTGATTTGCCTGCTGGCAAAGCAGACAGACTCCTGTAACCCTGTGTCACAGAAAACATGGCCAGGAGGACCTTGGACATCAAAGTAAGCCAAAAATCCATCAGGTTGGACAGAGGGTGGCTGTCTGTCCAGCTTCTAGGTAGTAATCACGCGTGTCGCTTCTCTGTGTCATCTTGTGCACTGCAGGGAAGATGAGCACAGAGGACGCTAGCAATGGGACCTCTCCCACCCCATCTCTCCTTGGGCTTCTGGTTTCAACCACGGAGCTGGTCCCACCCATTACCGCATCCCCTGAGAAGGCAGACCCGCTGCCCATCATCATCGCGCTCGTCTGCATCTTCCTTCTCCTGGCAACCTTCCTCATCTTTGTCACCCTTTGCAAGCCAGCAGCACTGGACCAGTCCCGCTCTGGGCCCCACGAGTGCATGCCCCATCACCCGGCAGATGCCAGTGAGCCCCAGTTGAAGCTCTGGAAGCGGCTGGGCTCCCTGCGATGCTCCATCAACACCTTCAGGAGGAGTCGGCCAGTGTCCCAGAGCCAGCTCACCTTCCCCAGGAGCTCCCCCGCCAGCCAGGACTGGAACGTCATGGAGTCCACCAAAATGTGATCCTGCTCTGCGGGAACTAGCTCACCCCACATCGCTATTCTTTCCCAAGCTTTTGGTTCAGGCTCAGTTCCCTCCTCGAGCAGTCCCTGGCATCCCGGGCATCCCGGCAGAGCCCCTTTAAACAGCTCATTTCCAGGCAGTGGCTCTGCAAGGCGACAGGAGATTTTGCTATTTCAGGTTCTTGAACACTTTCCAGGTTACTGTTTCCTGGCAGGAAAGGTGGAGGCATCCGAACTACACCCACATGCAGCTATCACCAGGCAGTCCAAAAAAATATTGCTGCTTAATTTCTTTTGGAAAACATTGTGCAAGTTGCGAGGCACCTGAACAAACAGCCTGGGTGAGAGCAGAGCAACCTGGTTGCCTAACAAATATCACCTTGAAGAGAGGCATCCCAGGGCAAATGTGCTCCACAAAAAGCAATCCTCAGCTGAGATTGTCCCTCGAGATGTGTTCCTGAGCAGGTGGAGGAAGGCTTGTGCCCCCTGTGTGCTGCCCAGTCTCTGTCCCCTGCTTCCCCATGCAATGAGCCGTAGGTTGTTGTGGTTGATGCTTGGAAGGATGTCTGCTACAGCTGTCTGCTGGAAACCTGCTTCAATAAAGCAACAGCGGGAGCAGGTAAACACACCTATAAATGCATTAAAGAGGCCTTTTGAGGCTCGCAGGCACTGCCAGCTTGGAAAGCCACCACGCAAGGCTGAGCTGCCCGTTTCTGCTGGGAAAGGGTACAACAGCCAGCAGGTAATCTGAAGTGCTTAAAGGAATCAGTAGGAAAAAGAAAAAGTGGTTTAATTCTTCCAGGTCTGCAGCTCACACTATGTTCAGCCATCGAGTTCACCCCTTTGAGTGAAGTCTCCGTGCCTGACGAGGCCCCGCAGTGAGCACCGAACCCCATCTCTCTGGATTTCACATGGTTTCTGACCCTCGTGGAGTGCAGCTCTGCATCAGGACCTCTCTGGCCTGCCTGGGACATTCCTGCTCTCCTCCTGCCCTGGACTGCCTGGCTTTCAGACCCGCAGCCGTTCAGCTGCTTGTGTGGCTCTAAACATGCTAAATAAGCTGGGTTAAAATGAGCAGCAAAAGGGCTCTGAGCCCCTGGCTGTTTAAAGCCAGGTCAATCTGCTGATGAGGGCTGGAGCGGAGAATGCAGAGGGCTGGATGGGGGCTAATGAGGGCAGCATCTGCAAGAAGGGGATGTGGAAACCTTCAAAAACTCTCTTGTTGCCATAGGGATGTAGGGATGTATTTGAAAGGGGAGACATTCAGTACACATGGTTCGCTTTTAAAGGTGTAAATTAAACGAAACCCAGGTGATTGCCCATTTCCAGTTCCCTTTGATTTTGTTCTGTGGAAAACAAACTTCCCCCAGATAAAGCCTCTTCTTTGCCACAGACTGCCAAGGGCATCCCCCTCTTTTGGGAAGGGTGCTCTAAGAAAAGAGACTTTGATGTCAGACTCAGGTCTTCTCCATTCACACTCTCAATTTGTGAAAATGGCTCAGTTTTGGGAGTCCCACTGCAGGGCTCCTCTCTGCCTGCCCAGCTCCCCTGCTCTCCTGCACCGCTGGGTGCAGGGATTACAGGCAGATTCCTGACCCCAGAGACAGGCACCGTGCTACGGGCATCACGTACACCATGCCATGGCACAACAGGTGATGAGGAGCTGCAGGGCTCATGCTTGGGGACCAGCCGCCCCGAGCATGACTCCCAGCAAACCTTTGTTGCAAGGGGCAAAAAGCTCCTTTCTTCTCTCCCGGTGACTCACCCTGCCTGCGAGAGCCAGGGACAAAGCTGCCCCTTTCCCTGTGCTGGGAGAGGTATTCAAGGCAGGAGGAGCCTTCCCAGGGCCCTCTGCAAAGAGCCTTTGGTGCCCGCTCCAGAAGAGCCCTGAGTTTGAAGGGATGCTGGAAGCCCTCGGAGGCCGAGTGAATGCCCGCATTCATTCAGCGCTCACTGAGCCATTCAGCTCTGCTCACCGCTCCCTCAAAGAGGAACAAAAATGAAAGCAAAGTCCAAATGCTTTTCTCCCTCCGTTTTTCTCCCCTCTCAGAGCATCTCTTTGCATGCACTCTTCTCCCTCCCCCTTGAGATCTCCACTCTCGGTCCCTTCTCTGCTGGGGAGAAAGCAGCCCGGCAAAGGGGCCTCGCCAACACAGGGCTTGGGTTTGCTCCTCTCACCCTCTGCAGAAATGGGGTGAATTTCTTATTTTTCCCTTGTGCTTTGCTGTCTCCTCCCCAGTGCTCACAGCCTGGGTTAGCAAAGGAACAGGGAGGCGTACAAGCAAGAACACGTCTTGCCCTGGCCTGGAGGAACAGACCACAGATGGAGAGGGAAAATGTCCTCTCTGGGCTTCCAGCAGCTCACAGCCACAGTGCCAGGGCCCAGAGAGCAGGGGACCCCCTTTGCCCACCCAGGGGGCCTGGTGGGAGAAAGCCACATGCCTGCACTATGCTGCTGGCGGCCGGGATGTCCTCAGGGATGCTGACTTCGTAGCTGCTCTGAAGGAAGATGGGTCGGTTGTCATTGACGTCCAGAACAGTCACGTACACAGTGGCAGTCCCGGTGCGCCGGTTCCCGGTGGGGCCGTTGTCTGTACAGGAGAGAAAAGGCAAGGGGAGGTTCGGTCACCTCCATCTCCTCCTTGCACAGGTGGTGCTCAGCCCTCGGCTGCTGAAAATAACAGGACCAAAACTTCTAAACTAAAATCCTCTGTCTTTTCTGCAGCTTCCAAATCCCACACACAGGGGTTTTTTTTCTGCCTATCCTGAAAGAGAAAGGAAAAGCCAAACCACCTCCAAGCTCTGCCATGGAGCCACTGCTCAGTGAGGCTGGAAATGCAACTGGTCATTAAAGCGGGTTTGCAACTCCATAGACTGAGAGGGTGATGTATGCTGGAAGGGACTGCTGGAGGTCAGGGATTTGGGGGATGAAGATGGGCAGAGGTCTGCACAGCAGCACCTCCGGAGCCAGTCTGCATCTCGGTCACTGCAGGGAGGTGGTGCAGGTCCGGTTGGCTGCAGCTGGCCCCAATGAAAAGCAAAAGCCCCAATGAGTTTTCTGCAGACCCAGCTCAGCTCACAGCCAAAGAGCACCTGGACCGGTTGATGTTCAGTAAATAAGGACATGGCAGCGCAGCTCTTGCTTTTGCCACGAAGGATGAGGCAATGGGGAGCATAGATTGAGTTTGGTTTTTACAACATGCCTGATGCAAGTGAGCACTAAACCCACCCAGCTGGAGCCCATGGGATCTGGTGACCGGGAAAACACAGGCAGTCTGACACCCATCCGAGGGGCAGAATGGACCCTTTACCATTTGGGATCCGATCCGGCAGGCCCAGTCGGTGCAGCATCCCCGCTGCAGACCCCATGGTACCTGCAATGCTGTGCCCCTGAGATTTCTGACCATGCCACTTATTTCTCTTTTCAAAAGGGACATCCAAGTCTTCTGTAAACAGGCACATCATTATAAAGCTCTGGGGATGATGGCCAAGATGCGTTTGGCATGCAGGCCCTCTGCCCATGCCAGGTGGCTCTGGATTAATCAGCAGCCACTGAGCCAAGGGCTGGCATGGCATTAGGGGAACGATGCTGTGGTGCTGGCATTTCTGGGTGGAGGTCTCCCCTGGACAGCACGGAGCCTCTCGGGAATGGGGGTCTTGCCTTCCCCAGGGGAAAGGGAATGCCCCAGGGCTGGACGAGCCAAAGGGCTGAGTTTACTGTCTGCAAAAGTCATGGTGGAACCAGGACATGTTATTGCACATGTCCTGTGAAATGCTAACACCAAACACAGGCTCTGGTTTATAGAGTGCCTCAAAGGTTGCTGTCTCTCTGCCATGCTTCCAAGGCAGCTCGGCACATGCACAGCCACCCTGTGTGGTTGTGTGGCAGCGGTCCCATGGGAATGGTAGGAGATCCTTACCGATGGCCTCCAGGATCAGTGTGTATGATGCCACGGTCTCCCTGTCCAGACTCACAACTGTCCTGACCACCCCATCCCTGAAGCCGACGCTGAATTTGCCATCCTGGTTCCCACCTGCAGCAAAGGAGAAGGACCAGGTTACCCCGTTGTCTGGATGCAGGGAGCAGAGCCCACATGGGATGCAGGGAATGCTGCAGCCTGGGCGCGGGGTCAGCCCAGCCACAGAGATCACAAGCACTCAGCCTGCCCTCCCGAAGGGCCGTGTTTTACATGGTTTTGAGCAAGACAAGTGTAGGGCAAGCTCGTATTTTGTCCTAGGCAAAGCTTCTCTGCAGCAAAAGTGGGCAGAGCACCTTCTCTCACCCACACCAAATGCTGTGCCTGCCTCACAGAGCAAGAAAGGAGCGATGGCTGTAGGAAAAGCTGAATCATATAAGAGCCAGATCATTTCCTGAATGCTTCGGAAGCAAACTAGGGTAACTTTGCATGTGGCCTGCGGTACCTGTGGGACAACATATACCTTTTCTCTTGCGGGAGAGGCCGGAGGGGCCGTGAGATGAAACACAAGGCTGCTATTGTGAGAAAAATGACTCTCTGGTGACACTTCTATTTTTGCCCTCTTCCTGAGGACTAAATGCTGCATGTGCAGTTTGCAAGTCAAAGCGTGGCCAGGGGGTTCCCCGGCCTCCTGCTGCAGCTGCTGCAGCTGCAGCATGAGCCAGGCACTGCCCAGGCAGCGTCGCTGCCTGCCTGCTCCCTGCCCACCCAAAACCACCTGCATGTGGGGCTACGAGATGCCCTAAAACTCCAGAGAGGCTTCCAGCCCTAAATGCATGTTACACAAATGCTGCCCCAGTGGTGTTAAGCCCATCTTCATGCTTTTCCTGGCTGCATCCCAGGTGTGAGAGGGCAGGGGATGCTGGGGGGCAAGGGTTCACCCGGAACCGGACAAGGAATAGCGGCGGAGCAGTCAGCAAGGCGGGGAGCCAAGCGGGGCTGTTCGGCAGAGGGCGATACCGCATAAGGTTTGGAGGGGCTGGAAAAGGCAGCACTGATGTGCAGAACACCCTGGCCATGGTCTGGGGCAGCTTGCTCCTTTCCACAACCAAAGTTCCCCTTTGCAGCGTTTTGCAAGGTGTTCATACCTGTGATGAAGTAGCTGAGCTCAGCGTTCAGCCCAACATCAGCATCCGTGCAGTTGAGCCGGACCACTTTGAAATCCCGGGCCACGTTTTCAGGCAGTGACACGTTGTAGACGGCTGGGAAGAAGGTGGGGTTCTCGTCGTTCACATCCAGAACTGAAACGGGGAGCAGAACTGAGTGCCCCCCCAGGGCTGCCCTTCCTGCAGATGCCAGGCTGATGTCTGCCAGGCTCCCAAAACCACCTGCCTGCTCCTCTGAGCATCCCAGGGAATGCTCTGCCTGCTGCTCCCTGCCATTTGTGTGGTGGGGGTGCCTGCGGACCGGCTGTAAGGACTGGTTCCCATGCCTGCAGGCTGTATTTGTTTGCCTCCAATACATACAGGTCACCCCCCTCAAGTCCAAAGAAACCTTACATAACTGTAATTAAAGTTACTGTTTGCACCAAATTTGTTTCCATTGCCATTCAGAAGAAAATCTGGGGCTTAAATATAAACTCAGTATTTCCTGGTGTATGGCAGAGGGCTCTGGAGTTACAGGACCAGAAACTTCTTTTTCCAGACCCAGGCCTGAGCAGAATCCAGGGTCAGTTTATTTCCAGATGATGGCTATCCTCAGCACTAGGCTCGTGTGAAGCCAGTAAACAGAAATGCATTAAATTAAAGACAGGCCACATAATAAGGGTCCAGCTCTGAAACTGGAATTACGTGGGCTGTCCAGATATGTAGCTGATGTGAATCACATGTTGAAGCAAAAGGCAGGCCAAAAGAAAAAGAAACACTGGGGATGGGGGAATGGAGGAAAAACAATACAGAATTTGGGGGCCCTGCCAGAAACACCATATTTTTCCCATCTCTGCACTACACTGACACCACACCGGGCAAGACGCAAAGCCTGTGGGGACGGCAGCACAGTGGGCTGCCCCCTCTCCGTGCTGTCGTACGCAAGAACAGACATAATGTGTCAGATCATACATCTCGGGGTGTCTCTTATATAACCCACATCTCCTCCAGAGAGGTGTCCTTGTCACCCATCTTTTTGGGACCGGAGGGGGCTCTATGGCTGGGCAGGGCTTGGAGGGGTTTTGGTGCACCTTTGACAGTCAGGGTGCTGGTGGAGCTCTTGGAGGGCACGCCGGCATCGCTGGCCACCACCCGCAGGTAGTACTCGGTGATCCTCTCCCTGTCCAGCACAGTGGTGGAGGTGACGAGCCCGCTGGTGCTGTTGATGAGGAAATCCATGCGGGGCATCCCCACCTGCATGCGGTATGTCACCTGCCCGTTTGGACCCTCATCCAGGTCGATGGCCAGTACCTGGTGAGGAGAGTGGGGGGAAGGGGTGAGCATGGGCGAGCCTGATTGTCTCCTGACTGATAAAAATCACAGTATATAAACCCTGAGCATTTCTTTGCCCCCAGGGATGCTGGGTTGAAACAAAGGGGCCTCGAGGCATCCGCCCTGCTGGGAGCCAGCACATGGGGTGGGATGACACAACCCCTTCTGCATCCCCAGTTGTATTGCTAGAGGATGGAGAGGATGGAGAGGATGGAGGGGATGGAGGGGATGGAGGGGATGGAGAGGAGGTGTTGCTAGCCTGCTTTGCAGAAGCGATGGCAGCGACAGCAGCAGCAGTAGCTCCCAGAGCAGGGCACAGCAGCGATGGGGCACGCTCACCTGGAAGACAGAGGAGCCCGCAGGAAGGCCCTCGGCGATCTCAGCGGTGAAGGGAAGGTTTTGGAAAGTGGGGTCGTTGTCATTCAGGTCCAGCAGGTTGACGAAAACCGTGGCGCTGCTGGTAGCTCGCAGGGGTGGCCTCCCGCCTGCGGAGGCCAGGAACGGGGTTTTAAGGTTAATACCTCTAGTCATTTCTAAACCTTTCCCCCAAAAGAAGTCCTCACTCCTTAGGCAGACAGTCATGCAGGATGGGGCTGCCCCACTGAGGCATTAACCTGTCTGTGTTACTGCTTGCGTTGTAGCCCATTGGACTAATGGCTTAGTCCCCTGGCAGGGGAAATCTCTCCCTGGCAGCAGGTATGCAAGACAGACCAACAGCTACCCATGCATGCATCTAAAAAGCAATAGCAACACTAATCTATCCTTATCCCTGTCCTTCTGGCAGGCTGGATGGGACGATGGCCTTAGCACAGTGCAGAGGCAATGCAAAAATAGAAAGGGGCAGAGTTAAGGTTATACGTGCCTGCTGGCTCTTGGAAACCAGCTGGGTAATGGAAAATTATCTTCATCTCCCTCTCTCTATTTATTTTCCTAAAAAAGTTTCCCTAAGATACTATTTCCAGAGAAAAAGACATTTCACACGATCAGCTCTTTCCCCCCCCCCACCTGCTCAACTGACTTTCCTAGATACTGATGGAGCCGGCCTCCACGTGTGGGATCTCACCAGTCCTGCAACCCACGCAGGCTCAGCTCCGCAGGGAAACCCCGACCTGCCCAGCAGACCTTGCAGAGCAGCCCAGAAAAAGATTCCCCCATGTGCCTTGACACACTGCATCTTCTCAGCAGCATGCTACGAGCACCCGGCACTGCCCTCATCTCCCCGCCTGTGCTAAACATTCACGTCTTGGTGCTACAGCCCCTGTCACCTACACGCAGCCCGAGCATGGGTCTCCTGCAAAACAGACGTTTCACACGCAAGGTGCCTTTAGGTCTGTTTTTTAACTGCAAAATGCAAAGAATGGTGTCTTCTGCGATGGGAGTTTCTGCCTCCCAGGCTCATTGTCAGGGCTGCTGCAGAAACCACCGTGCTCACGTTTTGAGGGTTTCTGGTTTGTTTTAGCAGCAGGTTTTAGCCTCCTCTCATTTTTTTTTTAACGTCGAAAACATCTTTCGAACTTATGCTCAGAACAGGAAAAAAAAGAAACTTAATCATAAAGGAAAAACGAGGCTGAGAAAAGTTCAGCTTGACACGTGAAAACCATCAGGGAGGGAAAACGGAGGGCAACGCTTGCACAACCTGAGCCCCAACGATTTCTAGCTACAGTGGAGCAAGACAAACCACTGTGGCAAAGGGACCAAAGCGGGGCTTACAGTCGGTGACTGACACCACGATCCTCCGCATGAGCTGGGCCTCCTGGGCGTTGGGGTTCTCCCGGTCCAGCAGGACGCCGGTGGTGCGGATCTTGCCCGTGGTGCTGTTGAGGCTGTAGAACTTGTTGGGGGGTCGGATGCTGTACACCACCGTGCCATTCTCCCCCAGGTCCGGGTCGATGGCCACCACCTGCCACGGAGAAACAGCAAAAATTAAAGCAGAGAGATGGGAATTAACTCCCATAGTGCATTCCCATGTAGATTCACCAGTGTCTAACAATGGGGCTGAGCTCCCATGACAGGCTTCCCCATACCAGCAGCAGCAAGAAGTTCTCCTTCCTCCACACAGCTGTATATTTTCATGATACTTGCAGGGATTTTGTACCCTCGAGACCTCTATTGCAGTGTTAAATCTCGCCGATATTGGCCTGCAAGCCCAGAACGTAATGGCACAGCAAGAGAGACACGAGCACGCAGCAGTCAAATGGGCTTTTCTCTTTTTAAATAAAACCAGCTAGCAAGCAAGCACCCTCCAGAAAACCAAAATAAACAGGACAAAGAGGCTCACTGAGGAACTTGTGTTTGCCACATCAGAAATACTGGAAATAATTCACTGGTGGGTTCTCCTCCATGACAGTTATTTTGTGCTTTATTGTTTTCCCTGTGACATTTTTAATTACAGGGGACATTTACATTAAAAAAAAAAAACAACTTCATTACACTCGTAACTTCCCCGGCCCCCGCTGCTACTCCTGCAGCTGAATTTACATCGTATCGGTGACACAATAATTATTTTTCCAGCAACTAATTGGGATGTCAAAGGCAAGACGACTTCAAGCAGCGGCTGAGCAGCAGGGCTGGTGACGCATGGAAGAGAGAAAACCACCGTGCCAGACCTTTCTTCCCCCCCAACTCCTTTTCTTTCATAGCCTTCCCCTTTATATGATTTTGTGGATTCTCTTCACTTTTCCCTCATTTATTTTCCGTTTCGTGCCCGTCATTTTTCTCCTGGCATGATGGAGTATAAGCCTCCCTCTCTCCTTCTCTTTTATTTCACCAGAGGGACTTGAAAGACTGTAAATCAATGTCTTTCAGAGAGGTCCTTGAACGAGGTTGCAGGCAAGGCTAAGAAAAGGAGAGTTTGGCCAAAACCCACACAATTTGGGGAGAAAAAAAAAACATCCCAGCAGAGAGGAGAAACACACAGTGCAGGCAGCAGTGAGGAGGCTCAGGAGTAACCTTTTAAATGGACTTCTGCAAGATGGTGCTTGACTGGAGGTGACACCAGTTAGGAGGTGACACCAGTTCGGACATGTGAAGCCTTTCTCCAGCCAAGCAGGTGGCAACCTCACTGGGTGAAAGGAAGAGGATTTTAGCGCAACAGCTGCCTTCCCTCGCACATACCGTGGTGACGTCTGAGTTGGGGGGGGTCATTTCCACCAGGTTGATGAAGTATGGCTCATCCTTCCACGTGGGATAGTTGTCATTGATGTCCAGCAGTGTGATGTTCACCTGTGAGAGAGCAAGCAAGCAACACTGCATCAGGTGGTATTGGTTCCTGGGGCAGCACGGCATGTCCCCCTGGACGTACAGCAGCACCCAACGCACGTTCACCCTCTGGAGGGAAAACCTGCAGAAAAACAACCTCCTGCATCTTCACAGCCAAGGCTCCTTGACATATCTGATCTTGGTTTGGCTCACCTGTACTTATTACCTTGCAGTTAAAACAACCGCAGGGGCATGAGGTGTGTTTTCAAGTGGCTGCTTCACTGCAGGGGGGGCATGCAAATCGGTCACAGGAAAGGAAGGAAAAAACTGAGTGACTGGCAAAAAGCAAAAAAAAAAAAAACAAACAAAACCTAAACGAGAAATAGGGAGAGGGTACGGTAACAGCGTGGAAGGTGCAAAGACAAGAGAGCATGGGAGAGGATGGTGCCCTGAAGGGCTAGCTATATTCATTTTCAGCGTGAGAAACAGCACCTAAATGACAGTAGCGAGCCTGTGGGATGCATCTTGTTGTCTGTGAGTTTCTCACCTTCCCAGATCACCCGTTTCAATCCAGCCTGTGAGTCTATAAAGGTGCCTGAGGGAAGAGCTGCAGTTCAAGGGAAAGGGGGGCAGAGGGGCAGGAGGAAGCGATGAAGGTGTCTTGGTGGAGCTTCTCCTGGAGTCTTCTGTGCTCCCAAGTAATGGGATCCTGCCGCAGCACCAGGCTGAGCTGCTGGTGCCACCCCGTGGTAGAAGAGGCAAATCTGGACACCGCAGTCTCTGGGGATGTGTCCTGGGCACAAACCAAGGCATCGGGGTGGTCCCTGGGGAAGGCTGGTGACCCACCTCTACTCCAAGCACCCTAGGTGCTCATCCATCACCTGGAGACCTTGCAAAGCCCCTGAATGGACCCTTATTCCCAGATCAAAAGCGATTATAGGGAACAGCTTTAAGTCCCGGGTGTATATCCTTGCTAATGACAGCAAACAAACTTAATTGGCCACCCACTTCTCACCAAGTTTTAATATTCTATAACTTTTTGGGAGCCATAATGCATTTTCCCCCCCCAATTGCAATCTGTGTTGCAAAAACTTTGTTCTGCCTTTCAATAAAGCTATTAGGAGAACATCATCTCATCTGGAGCCCCAGAGGAGAACCCAGCATTCAACAGGCCATGCCGTTGCCCAGCCAAGGCCTTCCTGTGCCTCTGGGAGGCTCCATAGGGAGCTTCTAGCCTGCTACCTGGATCAGACACCTCCTGATGGCCCCCAACACTGGTGACAATTATTTTAGGGATCTCTTCAGCACAGCCACAATATTTCTCTGCATTGTGCTCTGTTTTGTGGGACATCTCTCCAGCAACCCAACCAAATGTCCCAGGAGCAAGAGCACCCAAATATTAAGAAATTTTCAAACCAATGTGGTGCCATGAGCAGTGAGAGATGGATCCTTGGCTTTCGACCTGCTGATATTTCCAAAGACTTTTACAAACCCTTTGCAAACAATGAGTCTCCCTGACATCTGCGAAGGGCAAGGCAAAGCAGTAGGCATCAATCTGCAGTACAATGGCCTGCACCTCCACCAGAGCCTTCTGAGGAGCCCAGGCATCACAAACAGGTTGGAAACCCTTGATCCAGGCAGTATGTGAATAGTCATCAGGAACAACTAAGCACACCTGCAGGCTCTCCAACTAAGCACTTTCTCAGGAGGCATGCACAAAGGGAGCTATGCTGCGGGTGGAGTAGGTACCATTACCGCCTTTGCATGGAGAGCTGGACATGCAAAGCACTGGAAGGCCAAGTGGCTCCTGAGTGAAAGGCTTGCCAGGAAAGGGAGCTGGACTTCAAGGTCTACACAGCCTGGACAGTCATTCTGTAAGGGTTGCGAGCAGTGGTGGGGGCAGCCCAGAGGGCAGACATCACCGTGTGCTCTTTACCCGTTCACACAACTAAAATTAAACACTGCTAGCATGGGGAACTGAAGCATCAGTGCCTGGGTAGCCATCCCCAATGCCAGCCCCAGTCAGGCACCAGTGGCGCGAGGAGATGAGAATCACTCTTCACACACTCACCATAGCAATGCCTGTCTTCTGGTGGTGGCCCACGCCTCCATCCACTGCCCGGACAATGAGGATGTATTCAGATTTGGCCTCCCGGTCCAGCAAAGATGTCGTCGTGATTTCTCCTGCAGCCACAAGAGATGAGAGGGATTAGAGATGTTTTATAGCAAATAGGGGCACCAGTGAAAAAAAGGGCCACTCAAAACCAGAGAGAGGATCCTTCCCAAATGGGTCCCTTCTTCTGATTCAGTTTCAAATAGATGGACCTTGGAAGGGTCAGCTTGTCAACAAGCTCCTGCAAACTTTGTGCTGTGTCTTCCCATGGGAGCCTGTTTAACAGCTGCCTGTGATCCCTCATGTTCATTCCTGCCCAGAATAAACCAAAAACAATGCCAGCAAGGGAAGGCGGGCAGCAGCTCCTTAGCTAACATAAGGCCTTGCAGCCAAAGCCTTTTCTCAGGCGTCACTCCCACCAGGAGCTGAGCTTCCACCGATGCCCCTGCCAAAGCTCTCATGGTGACTGAGCAAATGCTGGTGGCTGAAATCTGGTGAATCCCTTAAATGGTGCTTCTCCTAAGCAGGCTGCTCAGGGGAGAGGAGGGAAGGATGGGGGAAGGAGAGAAGATGAAAGAGGAAAAATGATAAGGAAAAAAATAGGGGGAAATTCAGGAGAGGGAACTGAAAGGAAAAGAGGGAAAGCACGTATGGAGGCTCACCTGAGCGGGCGTTGATCCGAAAATGCGAGGAGCCCTCCAGGGAGTAGATGATTGACTCCTGCCCGTACTCCCTGGACCGGTCCATGTCCGTGGCATTGAGAAACAGCACCGTGGCTCCTTGGGGCAAGCAGAAACAAGGGCTGGGATGGGCATTCGCAGCCCAGAATGGCTCTCCCTAGCTGCCCTGTCCTCCCACACCACTCCTGCAGGTCACCTGGCCAAGGGGTCGTCTTGTCTGCATGCACAGTGGGGCCAAGCCCCCAGACTGAACAGCTATGAAACTCTGCCAGGTCTCTGGCTTTTGCCTCCCCAAAAAGCCATCACCCACCCCATTCTGGCTGTAAGACCCCCCAGGGACCTTCTGCTAGCCTGGAGAAGGAGCAGGGCCATGTTCCATACCTGCCATGATGTCCTCCATGACAGTTATAACATAGGAGGGCTTGCTGAATGTGGGGGGGTTGTCGTTTTCATCCTGAAGCAAAGAGAAGATCGAGAGGCTGGTTGGGAAAAAGGCAAAAGGGTCAAATAGCTGCAAAAGTCTGGTATGGGGATGCTCCTGGCTGACTGCATCTCAAGACATGACCAGCTCAAGGCATCAGCGTGGGGAAAATGGCCTTAGGGGGAAGGCACCGGAGGTCTGAGTACAGTTTCACTGCAGAGGCAGCTGAGGTTAAGGTAAATTGATTGTCAGTGACTTTGCTGAGCCATACAGTGGCGACAATACCGACTATCTCATTATCCAGCATCCTGGGCAATATGCAACAGGTCTGAGGAACCGCTGCCATTTGCAGCCAAGCATCCTCTGAGCTGCTCCTCCCTCCACCACAAGCCCTGGGAAGACTCAGGCATCGCACAAAGCACAGCAGCATCTGCATAGACCTGCTCCTCCCTCTTGGAGTGGCACACAAATGGCTTAATGCTCTGCGTCACCCCAGCCATGATGCCACCAGGTGGACTGGACTGGCCAGGGGAGCTGCTGAGCTTTGGCTGCCTTTGTTTAAGTGAAGGAATGCCATGGGTGTTTGCAAAGAAAGCAGCTACAGCATTTTCAGTGGGGGAGCTGGTTTGCATGCCAATGCGTTCCCTCCAAGCCTGTCTCTGGCAGCAACTGCGGCCGGCCTGGTGAAACCAGGCAGGAGCAATTGCTTGAGACATCCCCCAAAACAGATTTCGGACCAGTTTAAAGCTCCCCCAGGAAGGCTTTAAACGCTATTTAAACAATGTTAAGAATCTGCCTTAAATGAACCAAACCCAACTGCCTATGGAGGGACGGATTGAGCCACCAGGACATTAAAACACCGTTATGGGCTTTGTCGTTTCCCTGGGGCTGCTCTGGAGATGTTTTCTACCTGGAGGCTGCTGATGGACCTGCAGGCTCAGCTGCTCCTGCTGCCAGCGAACTTGATATTTGAGGTAATTTCACGTGCAAACGTTGCCCATTGTACTGCAATTAAATTGCCATCCCTTGCTCTTGTTGCTGGAAGCAGGTGGTCTTTAATCAGCCTTTGCATCACTCAGCTTTCACCGCCTCTCCTCCGAGGGTAATGAGGAAATTGCCTGCTGCCTGGGGTGGCCTCCGCATGTCCCTCCTCCTCCTCCTCTTTCTCCTCAAAGAGCTGGGTTGGGGGCATCACTCCAGGGCAAACCCAGGAGTTCCGGGCAGGTTAAAGGCAAAGGCAAAGGAGAGACTGAACATCCACATGCTGCCTGCAGCCGGACCCAAGTGAGCTGTGCTCCAGTCCAGGCTGGGTGGACGCAAGCCAGAGCAGACGCTGCACCATTTCATTAGCGGTCCTGAGTTCATCAGGCTGTGCTCAGCACCGCCACGGCCCGGTAAGCTGGCTCCCGAGGAGGCAGGGGCTCGCTCCTGGCTGACTCTCCATCTGGCTGGAGCTGCCGTGCACCTGCCTGCAGAGCAGTGTGTGGCTTTTCGACTTGAGAAGGACATTTCCCACTTCGGCAATGTGAACTCCAAAGCTCCCTGCTGCAAATCTTCCCATGCGCCTCCTGCGGCACCCACAGCGATGCCAGACGGGACCCGGCACGCTTCCTCCGCTCCCACGAAAGAAGGTGTCCAGCTAAACCACCTCACTCATGATCCCACCTTGCTGACTTCCACAAAACCAGCTTCCCACGGTCCCCCGACCCTCAGCCTCAGACAGCCATCATAACATCTTCAGGGATGCTGATAACTGCAGACGCTCACACTAAGCACACAGCCCCCTTTCCTCCAGATACACGCACGCTCTCAGTCGCTGGCTCATCGCCCCAAACAGGGTGTCAGCGGCAGGGAGCGAGGCAGAAACTTATTAGCAGTGATATTTCCCCGGATCCTGGCGTGGCACGCACTATTAGTTCTGATTCGGCGGCTCCCTCTACAAAAGCGTATTGTCCCCTAATGGGAAATCTACAAGGCGAGTTTGACTTCTTTATTAAAAACCAACAACCAAAGGATGAAAAAAAATTACCTCCCTCCACACTTGCTCTCGTCCTGCTTTTTCACGGCTCTTGTTCCTCAAGTGCCGTTGTGAAATACTTCCTCCTCATTTTCTTCCTATTTTCTGGCTTCTTTTTTTTTTCTTTTCTGTTTCCAGTTGAGAGAAAATCCCTTTGGTTGAGAGTGGGAAAAGTGACAGCTACTTAAACCCCACCAGTGTACAGACTCAGACAGAAGGAGATGACCCACTGAAGTGTGGTCTTTAGAAAGAGATGTTTATGCTGTCTAAAGCACAGCATGGGAATGATGTATTTAACTACCACTAAACCCTCCGGCACTGCCTTATTCCCCCTCTCCCGAGCATGGGGAGGGAGCTGGAGGAGAGGCATGCTGATAGGACTTCATTTGCATCCTATGGCACCGTGGACTTCATCTTCTTTGCCTTCCCAGACTGACGCTGCTGCCAGCCTGGCTTAGATTCCATCACTGCAAGACTGACGGGTTATCAAGCAAACTGTCTCCATCGCTGATACCTCCCTCCAGACGTCCTTGAACCACAATGTGCCTCAAAGTGACAATCTGATCTAATTTTCCCGAGGAACGCTGTGATACTTTACCTCTCCCAGCAGCAACCCCTCCTCATGGGGGTTTGCACCTATGCGGGTGTGCGAGATGCACGATGAAGGCTGCAGCCCAGCCAGGACAGCTGGCATTCGGGAGATAAAGAAGCAACTGCCTGTGATTGATTCAGGGACCGATAATTTCCGACACCACAAGTGCTAATGCGCAGCCAAAGCTCTCTCCTCTGCATCCGAGCTGCAGCGAGCACCTCTGGCTACCGGCATGGAGAGCATCCCAGCCAGGAGTTCCCTGCGAGCTCAGAGGAGGGGTCACCGGGTGCTCAATGAACCTTCCCAGTTGAAAGCAAGGGCAGAGGGTAGATCTCCACCCTGTCCTCAGCTCTGCTCCTTGCCCCATGGTTAGCTGGGGGCCCTACCACGTTAATTCCAGCGGCTTCCCCGTCCATCATGCATGGCCGAGGAGAGGGAGGAGGTGCATAGGGTCAGGACAGCCCGCCTGTGCTTGTCCGTGGTGACACCCCCTCAGAGACACTCTCACTCGCCCTCTGTCACTCAGACCTTACCAAATGCCAAGGACAGCATTTCTTTAACCAATATGTATGACACATATGTACATGAGACATATATGACACATATATACATATGTAATTGCAATCCACATGTACACATCCACAGGGCAGAATAGTCTTGCTGGGTTATTGATGGATTAACAGCACCACTATGGAGCAATTGCAGGAAAACCACGACAGGATCATCGGGTGCCGTACTTACAAACACCTCGATGGTGATGGGGACGGTGCTGTTGAGCGGTGGATTGCCCGCATCCTTGGCCATCACAGTCAGGTAAATAACCCCGTTGGCCACCTGCTCGTAGTCGAGGGGATGGTTCACGCTGATCACTGAAAGGATGCAAAGCGGGGCGGTCAGGGGAGCATTCACACACCGAGCAGGATGGTGGGCAGCCTGGGGGGGTGGGTGGCCCATCCACACTGCATCCCCAGGGCCAACAGTGCCCGCTGGAGGTGGCAATGTCCCAAAAACACAAGCACTGGGCATTACTGAGCTCCTTGCACTGGCATAACCCAGAGTGAGCTGTACATCCACGGAAACATGGCTCCGCAGCAGCTTGGCTCAAGCCCTGCTGCAAAGGACTGCGTTGCAGGCAAGGTCAAGACAAGCAGAGGAGCTGCTGGAGCAGCTTCTTAAAGCTTGCTGACACGGCTGCTTGCAGGGATGTGAGCGCAGCCCAAGCTGCTACTGCTTGTCAGGGGCACTGTGGTCCCAGGACCAGCGCTTACCTCCGTACCCTTCTGACACCACGATGTCAAAGTAGTCGCGGAAGGCAGACGCCTGCACGATGCTGTATGTGATCTGGTTGTTTGGAGGGGAGTCCTCATCAGATGCCTAGGGCATGAGTAGAGGCAATAAATAAACACAGGAGCAGTGCCGGTGATGTGCAACAGGAGAGAGCCAAGGAGATGGGAGGTGCAGACTGTGCCCAAGGAGAGTGCAAAAGCGATGCTCCCGAGGGGGTTTGTAAACCAGCCTCTCCTCCCATCCTGCCTCCCAGGAAGGACTTGCCGGGTCCCCGTCTCCCGCCTCCCCACGGCACTCACCCAGCCTGGCCCCATGGAGGGAAGGTTGTGCTCTCACATCACAGCAAAGTTTATTCTTGTGCTGAAGAAGCAGTCTTCCTTACCTGCCTTCCCTCCACAGCAGAGGCTTACAGCTCCATCAACAACAAACCCAGCACCTTCCCCTTGGTGCCTGCTGACTTTACTGAGCAGAGCAAGGCAACATAGAGGCAGCGCATGTGCCCTGGAAGAAGCCCCAGGTCCTGGGGATGCCGTATAGGCACAGGACTTATAGGAGAAGAGGAGGAGGGAGGCAGCCCACAGCTGTAGCACTGCACACAGTTGTGCTTTGCAGTAAAGCACAAAGCATTTTTTAGGAGGGATGCAGGAGGAACAGCAGCAGGGGTGGATGGAGACCTAACCCGCACCCATCTCCGCACCGCGCATCCCGAGTGGAGGAGCTACTCCGGTCTCTCACCCGGAGCCGGACCACCTGGGTGATGGAGGGCTCGTTCTCCCGCAGGGCCCCCAGGTATGCCTCCTTCTGGAAGGTGGGGACGTTGTCGTTGACGTCGAGGACATTGATCCTGACGCGCCCCGTCGTCTCCTCCCCACCGCCATCCCGGGCAATCACGGTCAGGGTGTAGCGCTGTGTGGTCTCGAAGTCCAGCCGAGCCATCAGGAGGATAATGCCCGTGTCCTTGTCCAGCGAGAAACTGAGGGGACAGGAGAAGAGGGGGAAAGCCCTGGTGACCACATGCTGGAGATGGAGAGATGGGGTGGCAGCAGCCTGACAGCTAGCACTGCAGTGGGTGAAGTTCATGGCTTTCTTCTGAGGGATATTTGGTCCCAGAGTATCTTCAAGAGCTCGGTGCAGGTGGTGGGGCAGAAACCCTCAGTGCTACTCTACAGGCAGACAAAGTGGGCTCAGAGGCCCCCAGATCCCTTCTGCTGGGCAGCCCACATGCCTTTCCCAGCTGCCCACCACGAGCGGGTCGCACGCAGTGCTCCAGGGCCAAAAACTCACTGGCAAATGCATTTATCGGTCCCAAGCAACACTGGTGCCTGTAGGTCCCCATTTCTCAAAGAGATTAAATGTGCTGAGCATCAGGCATGTGCTGAAGTTAACTCACCCCTTTGGGAGACAACATAGTGGGGTTTTCATAGGGTATCTTGCAGGTAGGACATAATGAATGCCCTTAATTGCCATATGACTTCTTAGCAAGTTTAGAAGAGGATTTCAAAGAGTCAAAGTCATGTGGGTGGTTCAGTCACACTTACCGGTCTGGGTCATCGCTGAAAAAATAACTGACTTTCCCATATGTGCCCACATCATTGTCAGTTGCCTGAAAAAATAAAAGATAATTAATAAATGAAGGTTTTTATGGGAACGTGGCTTTACACACACTGGTGAATTCATTATATCCTCTTTACCTCCTTCTGCCCAGGTGCCAGTGGGCTAGCACCAGCACAGACCTTCTCTGCTGCCATTTATCACCTGAAAGATGTGGGGCTGGAGCTGCCTGTGCTCACCTGGGTTATCCAGCGCATCCCTGACTTGCAGCCTGCTCCAGATCACAGCCCTCCATCAACATCTCTCAACATCACTCCCAAAACCTTTGGCAGTGGGAAATTTTATGCCTACTTACTTTCCCTGACACACTAAGCTAATCTGGGAAGCGCACATGAAATAAAGGTCTCCATGGACAATTCTTGCAGACCACCCATCCTGGCCCTGTGAAGCCAAAGAGCTGGGACCTCGCATCCACAGCTCTCACCTGCACATTCAGGGCTGGCAGCGTGCCTGGGACTGTGGGGAGAGAGAAAAAAAACTATCCCGCTTCAAAACTCCCCCCCAGGATAAAACACAGACCAGGAAAAGTGCAGAAAGGGATTTAGACCTTGCTTTCCATGAGCAGCTCCCGCCAGCCAGCCCTTCTGGGGGTGCAATCTGCTGCAGCCCTGCCAATGGAATGATGCCTCTTGGGATGTTGCGGCATGGGTGTGCAGTGCCGGCTCTCAGCCAAGCTACTGCCAGCGGCAGGACTGGATGCACGTACACTGCTGCCAGCTGCTGAAGCTGGAGCAGGCTGGTCACGGCTAAGCAACCAGCACCTTCTGGGGAAGGTGTGCGAAACTCAGTGTGTCAGCTCTGGATGAGCAAGGCAAGATTTATGTAAGTTTTAAAGTCTTTTCTCTAATGAATATATAAAATATGCATGAGCAGCAGCAGGAAAAAGGATCAGAAAATTTTATTTTTAGGTGAGGAAAGTAGAATACAAGCCCCAAAATATCCTTTTTCTCCCCCAGTATATTTTCTAAATTGAGTCCTGTCTGGATTACTTAGACACCAACAGGTCTGTGAAAAAGCAGGGTCAAAGACACATTTTATGTCCAGATACCAGCAAAAGGCTGTATTTTAGGACTGGCATGGAACATAACCCGTTCCTGAAACCTTCTTGATTTATTGATGGCCTTGATTACCCTTGACAGCAGACTAGGAGCTTGAGCACATCAAACAGCTTTACCCCTGTGCGCCGCTTACCTGCCACTCCACAGGGTGGCAGAGGGGCAAAGGCATGAAAACTAGCCTGAATTAATTCATTTTTTTCCCCTCAAACACTTACCCAGCTCAGGTGGTAAATTCCTGCTGCTTTATTCCAGCTGAAGGGTACGCTGGTGGAGCCAACCTTTCCAACCTACTGATTTTCCCGATTTTCCTCTCCACTGCTAAGACACGATTTACTTTTCACGCGCGTTGCAATTACATTCAGCAAAATGGAACAAACCTGCCAAAATCTGCCCAGAGAGATGCCCATTGCACGAGTGGCACCTGCTCCTGGAGGGCCAAGCCCCCTCTGGGGTGCATTTTGCTCCTTAGAGGACACCAGGGAGGACATCTATGAAGATGCTCCATCCCAGACAGAGCCTGGCTGCTTTTCCAAATGGAAACACCTGGGAAGGAAGGGGTTTAATCTACCGTCTGCCCACTCCAGCTTTCCTCAGCCAATTAATAATGGTATTAGTCCCCCATCCTAACACCGACCACCAGCCCAGGTGGCTGCAAATCGCAGTGGCAACAAGGGCCCTGGGTCCTCTCTCCCCAAAACCCTCGAGTGCTTTGAGCATCCTCAGCATCACCTGGTATGAGCTGGCCCTTGACCTCCCAGCCAGGATTTTTCCCAGCCCTTACTTCTGTGCCCACAACCTCTGTGAACCCCGAGGTTCCATTAATCCCTAAGTGGCTGGTGCAAGAGCAGAGCCCAGAAAGGCATTTTCCATGCACCTGGATTGGCTGGTGATGAGATAATGATTTACAGGGGGCCTGACAGTGCCACAAAGCACGGGCAAAACTAATTCCCTTCATTTGGCCCCATACAATTGCACTTGTAAGTGCTTATTGCGGTGACAGACAACACTGGGAAAGTGTAATTTTCTTCTGCCGGGGAAAAAAAATATAGGGAAGGAGGAAGGTTAAAAGAAGGTTAGCATAGAGCCGCTCGGCGTGGGAGGCTGTGGGGTCCTGGGGAGCTGAGGCAGGAGGGTGGGCTGGACCCCAAGCTGCAGTGATGCCAGGCCAGCCAAAACTGCCAGCAAGGCAAAGCGATCTGGTCACAAGGAGCCAGGAGGCTGGGCAGCCTAACTCTGCCCCGTATACCACCTCACCAACCAGGCTAATTAATTACCCTGATTTACACCAGGGGAGGTGGAAGGTGATGCCTGCTTGATAGCTTTCCTGGCAACTGAACATCATGGACATAATGCAGGGTAATGGTGCAGGTTACTTGAGCGTGACAGGGAATATGCAAAAAGCAAAACCATGCACGCTCAGCATATTTAATTTTGGATCTACATTTGTTTCTGCATTACCAAACGTTTTCCCTCTAAGGGTAAAAAAGATGTTCAGATGCTCGAGCCCCCTGGGGAGGTGACACGCACCCCCTTTGCAAAGCAATCCCAAGGGCTCCCAGGGAGCGCACGCAACCCGCGTGCAGAATACCCCAAATCCCACCGAGCTGATGGCTTTGCAGGGCCTTTCACAATCCCTGGGTGCCAGCTGTTTTCCCGCGACTGGCCCCCCTCGCTGACTGGTCCCCTCCCCAGCATGCACGCATCCATCTCTGCAGCCGGGGGAGGAAAGGCATCTGGCTGGAAGTTTCCCGGGGTTCCACCTGGAGAAGCAATCAAATGGCTTTTACGACTGCTACTCTCCTGCCCAGAATATTAAAGCGGGATTTGCCCACTGGAGCCTGAAAAGGGCAGGATGAAAACGCAAGTCCACATCTGTACTTTTACGAGCTGTCACCAGCACAGACCATTTCTAAAAAACCATATTTACACAGCTAAACTGGGAGAGTGGCAAGAAGAGGAAGCCTGAATAACCCAAAGGATTAATTTACTGAGCTGCAGCATGGCATGGGCACCCGGCACGTGAATCACAGGCACACACAAACACCCGCGGCCGAGCCCTCCATCCGTCTCCATCCCCAAGCACAAATATTTTGGGTGTCTCCCTTTTGTCCCACCAAGGGCCATCGCATCCATCCTTCCCCACCGACTTGAGGGCTGGCAGAGCCAGAGACAAAAACGAGGAGCCGGCAAGCAGTTCTGCTCTTGTGGGCAAATCTGCAGGAAAGGGCATGTCATCCAATTTGTTCAGGAAACAATAGCAATGTTTGACATGTCATCAGGATTGATGAAGCAGAAATTTACATGGGAGAATTCAGTTTTAAACAGCTCCACGGAGCTTCGCCGGTAATGGTTTCGACATTCATCATCTGCCGAGCCCCACTCAACGACTCCTTAAACTGCCCGAGATTAACTCTACTCACAGCAGCTTCAGGGAGCACGGCAGGAGGAGCGTGGAAGAGCTTAAAGAGCCAAGAAGAGCCTTTCAGGGCAGCGCAGATTCCCTGCAGAGCCCCTGGGATGGCAGTCATCCCCCCAAACCTGCTGGGCAGGGATGAGCCGCTGGAGGTTGGTTGCAGGGGGGGAGCAAAGCGCATTGGAAGGATGATTCGTTGCTGCCTGGATGAGACGGGCTCTCACGTCCCGCCTGCCTGAAGATGGCTCTGTCGGCACCAAGGGAGCCAAATCCTTCCCACCTTTCCATCTGCGCAGGGCTGCCGGAGCGGGTCCCAGCTCGGTTTGTTCTAGTTCGTCCTCTTTGTTTTCCCTCCCTTACCTCGCATGCAGAAACCAGGAAATAAAAATTGATGGGGAGCAAATTGCTTTGGCCAGAAGCTCTCTGCTTAAAAGAGTCGTAGCAGGAAAGCAATTACCGAATGTCAAAAAGCTGTCAGGGTACTGGAGTGACCGGGCGTGAGTCTTGTCCCACTGCTGCCTGCCTGCCTTCTCCCCTGGCCCTGCCGGGTGGGCAGCAGGGAGACCAAGGCACCGCCATGCCAGCGAGACACCTGGGGCTTGGGCCATGGAAGAAAGCAAATGGAAGGAGGATTCCCATCTGCTTCCTACTTTTTTCCGGTTTTCCAGGAAAATGAGGCAGATGCGGTTGCTCCTTGGGGTTGACTGGGCAGCCATGGGCTGCTCAGACCGTGGTACGAGCAACCCAGGGTGTGGAGCCATGCCCTGTCATCATACCGATTTTTGGAGCACCTAAACCTGCATGTGTTAAACAGCAAGCATCCCTTCTTAAATGCAACCTATTGCAATCTTCAGATCCTGGGGAATAACAGCTAACCTCTGGTATCCCCCAGACTGGGATTTGATTTGTGATTTGGGGAGAGAAATGTGAAGGGCCAAGAGCTTACATGAGAAGCAATTGCCAGGCTGCAAAACTGGATCAAGAAAACCAATGGAAAACCTACTTAAAGTCATTACGCCCTTCCCAGACAGAAAACAGCTTCTTCGCCGGCATTGCCTGCCTCGACTGTGCTCTTTCCCAGGCCTTTGAAGAGTGGCTGCCTGGTGGGAGGTAGCAATCAGGTGCGAGCGGAGCCGGCAGCGGGCTGGCATTGCCGCACTGGAGCCCAGCGGTGTGGTTAGCTGGGAAGGAGGGAGGCAGGAGCATGGAACCAGGGCGATGCCAGGGTACCGCTGCCACTGCCTTCCCCAGCAGCTCCGGACCACGGGGTCTGCACCGAGCCTGGAGCTCAATCGCCTCTAATGACTCCAGAGGGCTGCGCTGAGCCTGGCTGGGGGGGAAAAAATAGCCAATCAACCCCCCTGGGAATTGCAGAGCTTTTCCCCACCTCTTCTGCCAGCCACTGGAGAAAACTACAGCCTCCTTGATTGTGTTTTATAACAGCGTTCCCTGCAACATCAGCTCCTTGCGAATGAGGTTAACACTTGCCTGGGCAGCCTTGATTTAGTGGGGAGTAATTTACTGTAGCCAGGCTGTTGCAATGGCTGGAAACTGGGGTTTAAAACGCAAGCTGACAGAAGACAGCCCTCGAGCAAGAGAAGCAGGCATCTCGAGCGCAGGTTTGCATCACGCAAGGTGACACCAAGACCATTTAGACGCCCGCCTCGGCGGGTTTTACTGGAGCTGGGCACAAGTACTCCGCTAATGAACCATATTGATTTCATATTCTCCTGTTGTCCACCTAAATGGCAAGCGGCACATCCGATAGATTAAATAACCACACAATTGCCTGGCTTGACATCTCAATCACTTTGCTGTTGGGTCTCTAATGAATTTTACAGCCCAGCAAAACGGAAGAAATTAAGGTCAAAGTCCAGTGGAAGAAATATAAATCCCCAATGAGCTCTGAAGTATTTGCAAGAGCTCCTGGAAGCCAGTCATGCCTCCTACCATCTGCAACTGCATTTCATCCAGGTGACAAGCATCATCTGGGGCACAGCAAGGAGAGGGGGGACAAAAGCAAAGGAGGAGGGAAGAGCCAAACCAGTCCTTGCTTGGAGATGGACATAAACATGTTAAAATCCGGCCTGGAGAAAGGGAATGGCAAAGCCCAACCTTTGTCCGGCAGGAACGAAGATAATTCACCCTGAAACTGGATGCAGCCTATGGTTGCTCCAAGTGTGAAGCAATCCCAGTTGGAGAGCAGACTTTTTAGTTTATCAGCAAGGAGCAGCAAGCCCAAAACACATCTCTGCCAGGCAGAGGCATTCCCAGAGAGAGCAACAGGGATGCTCCTTATTCAGCCCAAGGGAAATCGTGGTTCAGAAGCCATAGGCTGAGCTCTAGGAAGACAACATCCTTGCTCCCCAGGAGCTGGAAACTACACCCAAGTCTCAATCAGACAGCACGCAGCCACTTCTCAAGGGTGTTTTAGGGGATGGAGAGCCTTAACTTTACTTCTGTGACTGGAGACACCAAAAGAGGTTTGGTTACAGGACACAGCAGCCAGCCATGGGAAGATCAAGCAGAGACTACAGCCCGAGGCAGAAGTGGCCTCTGGATGGTGCAACGGATCTCAGGAGGTTGATTTACACATCTCACGGCTCCCAAATGCCCAGTTTAGGTAAATTAGCCTCCCCTCAACACCTCAACAGCAGCTCGTCAGCAGCATGAGGGGCTGCACAAGGTCATCTGTCCACGGGGTGACACTGCCTCTGTTGCAGCATTGCTTCAGCTAACAGCACCCGCTGGGTGCTGATTCGCATGGGAGCTCTTTGCTCGAGGCAACAGAGCCCCGGCTGCTTTGGGAGAGACATGGGTGCTAGGGGCAAGGGGGAAGCCAGGTTGGAAAGCAGATTAAAATCCTAGGAGCAATGGCTGTGTTGGAACGTTGCAGGTGGGAAAGCACAATAGAGTTGCCCTTGCTCAGAGGTGCCGAGTCTGGGAGAGGACGTATCGAGGTGAAGATGGCGATTGCACTAAGGGGACTGCTAAGAAGGATGTGTGAAGCCGGGGTGTTCACACGGCAGCAAGCATCACCTTGAGAAAAATTCTCCCTTCATCTCCCGGCCACCTCCCAAATCAGCAACCAAAGTCAGCAGCAAGGGAAAACCACCCAACCTCGTCTCCTATTGGGAACACTGGGAAGGGTGGGGGGAATCCTGCTGCCCGGCTTGTGCTTTGCAGGATGCAATTTGGACAGAGGCAGGTCTGCATTTGTGCCGTGTTTTTCTTTCCCATTTCATGGGCTGGATTAGCTTTTTTTTGGTGTGGGGGGGACACACACTGTGATTTTGTTTTGTTTTTCCCACCTCTCTGCTTTAGCTGTGCATTTATCCTGACAGCTCCATCAGGACAGGGAGCGGCTGCAGAAGCTGCAATAAGTGTCTCTCTCCTCAGTGCTTGGGCTGTCATGATTCCTATTCCACCCCATTTCGGTCTTACAGATTGATATTTAGATTAAAGAGATAAACACAGCCAAAGAGCACTGGGCCCTGACAGAAAGACGAGGACTTCAGATCCGTCAATCACGCTGCTACCTGGTAACTCCCTCCTCCCCTTCCCTTTATTTACAGAGCTGGATTGCTAAGAATATTTAACAGGAACAAGGACTGCAAGTGTATTTTTATTTTTTTTTTAAAAACAAGAAGCACGCAGGAAGATGACAAGCCATTCATGTTTAACTTTCCAGGCAATTTGGATTCGTCTGCTTTGATTATTTAACTATTTACTGTTTCATGTATTTGCAGTTTTCCTCTCCTCTTGCAGATAAAGGATTCAATTTTCTTTTAAGCGGTGGGGAAATTGAAAGAGATTTTGTTCTGTTTAAGCACAGCTGGAGTCGGAGCACTTGGGAGGGGGACGTATTGAGATCAAGAAAGATGCTAATGGGGAGGGTGAGCTGTGCAGACCAGGGGAGGGGAGAAGGGCTGGAAGGAGGGACAAAGTCCAGGCTTGGCGGACATCAGAAATTAGCCCTCCCTCTGCCACCTCCCTTCCAAGGGCAAGCCTTGCCCTGGCTCTCACCTGGCCCTAGTAAAACCCCTTTATTGCCATGCCCAGGCCAAAGCCTTCCCAGCAAGGATGCACACCCTGTTATCGCTGCCCCAAAATGATTCCACATCCTACCTCCCTCCAGCCTGCAGCGGGGAGTCCTCCTCCTGAGCCCGTCCTCTGCAACGCCCAGCTCTCCCTGGATCTTCGGCTGGCAGTCCCCCATTCCTACCTCCCCGGTGTTTACCCTCTCCAGCAAGGGCTTTCGGGTACATTTTCCATTCACTTCAAGCAGAAAGAAAGGATGGAGGCTGACCTGGAAGTCCTCTTCTCCCACTGTTTGACCATCCTGTGGTCCCCAAACCTATGTGGGAAGGCAGAGCAGGCGCAAGCTATCCCTAACACATGTGCAGAAGGTGACTCCCTGCAGAGCAGGACACAAAGAAGCAGGCTGCACAGGGACCTTCAATCCCCTGACCAAAATTTAGTGTCAGTCAACTGGAAAAGGCTGAGAAGCCCTATGCTACCCCGATCACAGTAGGGGGAAATGCTGTCCTGCTGACCACCGATGCCCCGTGAGATGATGAGCTGCACCACTCTCTGGTTCTAATGCTGGGAGAGCACCCCAGGTGCCACAGATGGGGCAGGCGATGGTTTATCTCCCACCTGATTCCCCACAGGAGCTGAAAGCATGCTCATCCCTGGAAGCCTTTTCACCCATCCATTGATTTGCGAAGTATTTCCCCACCTTCCTCCCTGCTCTGACTGGCTATGTTCCTTACTCTATGCAACCTTCCCAAAATCAGGAGTGCTGTAGGCTTTATCTCAAGGCTGGTCCACACAGTCACCACCACCACGTGAAAGAGAAACACAGCTTGGGGTGAGCCTCTTGGCACAGCACCTCACCCACCAGCAGCTCAAAGCTACAGCCAGCTCCTCCACTCAGCCTCTACAACTACTACATCCTGAACTATTTCTGCCCCCTGCGTTTGCTTTTTCCTCCAAGAAAAAGGAGAACGAAAAGCTTTGGAGATCATTAAGAAACAAAAGACAGTGGCAGCTATGCAGACGTTAGGGGATGGTGGGTGCCCTTGGCCAAAGGGATGGAGGGATGCAGGGTGGGGTGAGACCTGAAGGCTGCACAGGCAACTGGAAGAAACCCCCCAGGTTTACAAGCAAAGCTGCATCCCACCCACATTGGCCATGTGCACTTGGGAGTCAGACAAACCCAGAGGGGTGCAACCCTCCTGGGCACCCCAAAGCCGCCCTGGGACCGCTGCAAAACTCCGGGCCAGGATGCGGGAGCCCACGGACTGTGGAGCGCCGTGCCCCTGCCAAACTCGCACCAGCGGCAGACTGACGGCTGATTGAGAAAGTGATTTGCATTTTAAATAGGTGCTTATTGATGTCTGCAACTCTCCTTCCCAGGGTGGGAAAACTACATTATTACTTTCTTGTTGACTGGCGTTTACAGCTGGCTGGAAAGAAGGGGAAAGAAAATCAGGCCGGGATCGATTTTCCCATCCCCGATGTGAGGCCAAAGAGAGATCGAAGAAGCAGAAGAAAACTGACAGCTGGGTGGTAGAGGAGAGAAACTTTGCCAACCAAATTAAAGGTTGCCTTAATGAGGAGAGTAATGGAAGGTTAATTAGCACATTTACTTCATTAGGCTCTTACTAAGAAGGCTTCTCCCGAGGAAGCGCAGTGGCAGAGAAGGGGAAGACGAGACTTCAGGAGAAGGGATGTATCGGGAATGATGATCAGGGAGGGGACAACCCACGGAGGGTAGCAGAAAGGGACTACTCAGGAATGTGAACCAGAATATGTATATAAAAAAGAACATATAGATACATACAAAAATATAAAAATGAAATAATATGTAGGCTAATGCATTCTGCAAAAAGACAGAGGGACCTTCTCTTTCCCCCTCTCAAATTAATCTGAAAATTATAATCTGAAACTCTGAAAAACAAAGGGAAAGCGGTGTTTTTTTAAAGCACAAGACTTTCTTACAGATTCAGATTATCGAGCCCCGAGGGAACACAAAGCTTATTTTACCCGCCTTGCTGCATACCACAAGCTACAGAAAATCATTCCCACGCTGAAATCGATGCCTCATGGTTGAATTGGGCACTGTAGTTCATAGTCTGAGGTCTGTGGACTGCTGGAGATGCTCAGACTATTCCTGAGGGTCTGCAAAAGATAACTCTGGAAAGCACACCGGCAGCCTTGTGCTCCCCTGCCTGAAAATGTTGAGGGGGGAAACATTTCACAGCTCTGAAAAGTCTCTGCATCCCCTTCTGACTTCTTGAGGGAGGTTATCATGGGGAGAAACCCAGCACCATCCCAGACCGGAGGTATTTCTGGGTAAGAAGGACATCAAGGCAAGGCAAAGAGCATAACCTGGCAAGGGTGTGGGAGGATAATGCCCCAAGGAGAAGGCAGTCATTAACTCAGAAAGGATTTGGGACAAATCTTTGCACAATCATCCCATTGATGTTATTTTTAAAGTGCGGCTGGCCTGAGAGTAGTGCCTGAATGGGCAGCTGGCCTGTCTGACCTGGCCTGAGTAAGGAAGAGCATCAGGAATCGCAGGGATTAATGCCTCTGCATTGTGTGGGGGTTGAAGGTGGGCAGCTGGGTAATGCACTCCCTGGCAACCCCTCTGAGTCTCCCCCTCTTCATCCCAGCCATTTGCCAGGGAGTGTGGGCTGGGAGGGGGCCACCAGCAGCCCCCCCCGCTTGCTCCTGCTTGCCAGCCGGCTGACAGAGCCCACAGCGACTGTTCCCAGCCTGCACAGCCAAGCCAGACTGGGGCAAATAAAGCAGAGAAGAGGGATCACGGAGCTAGGATTACTTTCCACACTTCCCTGGAGAACCTTTTTTCTCCAGACCCTTCAAGGCAAATCACATGCATTGTTGTGTTAAAAACAAGTTACTCTTGGTTTGTTTGGGCTTTAATGATTTTGGTTATCGGAGCTTTTCAGGAGGACTTTGCTGTGCAGATCTGTAGCCTACGAGGAGCTTAAGGAGACCTCCTGCCGGGTCGTCTTAGGCCCCTTCCTCATTCCTCCAGGTTTAGCAAATACATCAGCAACGGAGAGCAAGGCGTGTACCTATGCCACCATGCAGGTCCCTGGCTTTTGGGAAGCCGGCACCATGATGACTTCAGGTTATAGCAGCTGCTGTCAAAGCAGCAGTGTCCAAAGGCACTTTTGGAGGGGCACTGTGCTCTCTGCTCCACCCATCACAGCACTCAGACCCTGTAGCCTTGCAAGGCGGCAGGACCCGAGCATGCCATAGGCTCAGTCTGACAGGCACGAACACACACCCCATGCCTTCCCTGCTCTTCCCAGCCAAGCATCCTCTACCGCACATGAGGGGCACGGCTGGTGCCAGAGCCCCAGCACATCACTGAAAGGAGAGGAGGGGATGTTGGGCTGAACCCCCCGGCTCCGCTCTTTGTTTGGGGGAGCTCGCTGGAAGCTGGGTTGGGTCTTGGTGACCCCAGAAGCAAGGCCATGTTTTCATAGCTTCTTCCACCCAAAAAAGTTTCCCAGCTGAAAGCTCCATCTAGTGCCAACGCCCCCACCTGCTCCTCCCTAGCAGGATCATCCCCTGCCCAGCACTTCATCCCAAAGCAGAGGGCATTCCTTCTGGGTCTCCACACCTCAGTCCCAGCTCCCATGCAATTGCTCTTCTCCCTGCACAGGGGATTTGCCCTGGGAATGTCACCATTCATGCCAGACCTTGCTTCCTGCAAGGCTTGTACTAATACTGTCAGATAATGGCGTGGATGTCAAACCACGCCCTTTTATTTGTCCCTCTCTGCAATGGATTTATCCTCCATCTGGTCTGAGATTTGCAGATGCATCTCTAGTCTAAAAACTCATCCTCTTCTCCAGCTACTGGGCTTCTCAGCAGGGCTGGAGATACTCCCTTTTTTCCTGCTCCTCTTACCCCAGGAAAAAACCAGTTGTTGGGACTTGCTTTGGAAGATGTTTGCTAATCCCATCGCAGGCACTGATCGTGGCTATGGCAGAAGAGCGGCCATTCATCCACCCTAGCACTGTCCTTCCCCAGGGCTTCCTATTGCACACAGCCCCATGCCGGAGCCAGCACCCTTGCTCACCGTGCCTCTCCAGGGCACAGCCTTCCATTCCAGTCTGCTCCCCACTATTAGGAAAGCCAGCACCCATCAAAAGCCACAAGCTGCCCAGGCAGCACTTGGCTGGGGGTGTCAGAGCCCCGGTTAATTTAGGGTGCAGTGTATGTTCTCCATGCCTCTCGTTCCTGGAAGGCATGAAGTTATACCGGCTGCCTGCTTGCTCGAGAAGTGTGAAATTCTTTCTCTGACCTTTTCTGTTATGTTATTAAAAGGCGTCATAGCCAGTTGTTTCAGAAAAAAAAAATAATATTTCAATATCTTTTGGTAGCTGGGGCAGAACTTGCCCATATCTTCAGGCTGAGCTCTGGTTAGCCAGTCCTCTGCCTGCACCTCCCTGCTTCACCCCAGCCTTGCAGAAGGAGTGTGCTGCTGTGCAGGACCTCTGAGTCTCTCCAGCCTGGCTTTCCCCTGCCCAGAAGGGCCTGGGACAGGGGAAAAGAGGAGTTTGCATTGGGAGAGGCTACTAACAACTGCAGAGCCCCAGACAGCCCTCTCTCCTCTTTGCTCAGCTGTTGGGTTGCAACGCATGCATAACTCCAAACTGCAATGATTTATGTTACAGGGCAACCTGGAAGCTTTGAGTGGACTAAGGACCCCTTCGTGCTGGTCTCTGCAAAAGCAGACCCACAAGCAATCTCTGGCCTAAGGGGCTTATCACATGGGTAAAGAGCACGGAGGCAGGAGAGAAGGCTGCCTTTGGGTGTATTGCAGGCTCCCTGCACACGACAGGAGCCGTTCCCGTGAAGCCTAGACCCTCCAGATGTTCTCATGCAAGCAAATGACTACCTGAATGTATATGATAAATGTGTCTCACGGACAGATTAAACAGATGGATGGATGGATTAATGGACAGAAAAGAAGACAGAGGGAATGCGAAATAGAGAACAAAGAGCAGACAAACAAAATCTTAGAGGGTGGACAAGGCTGCACTGTGCCAGGGAAGTAACCAGGATTTGCCCAGGAAGCCGTAGGGGTGCCTATCCGAGCTTATGCATTTCTGGGCAAAGGGAAAGAGGCAGAGAGCGGAAAGCAGGCAGCGTCCCTGCATCCCTGCTGGCTGCCTGCACTTTGGGTTGTTTTACAGTTGATTTATACATGTAACAGGCAATGTTTCTCTGCTGTCACTGACATTAGGAGCTGAAATGCTGCAGAGACGAATGGCCATTTGTCACCGCAAATGAAGTCTGCTTGTTCTTTTTTTTTCCTTTCCATTTTCAGCTGGCCAAGCAGAGGGCAGCAGAAAGGGCGGCAGCGAGGAGCGTGCTTGCTTGGCAGGGCAGGCTCACTGCTCTTCCCAGGTCACAAAGGAAGCCCCTTCCCCTCGCCTACACCCACCCGACCACAT
Organism: Nipponia nippon; assembly: GCF_047370975.1. Classification (NCBI taxonomy): domain Eukaryota; kingdom Metazoa; phylum Chordata; class Aves; order Pelecaniformes; family Threskiornithidae; genus Nipponia; species Nipponia nippon. The sequence continues at coordinate 89,817,510 of NW_028262347.1, read as the reverse complement.
GCAGCCAAGGGGGCAAGTGGGGAAGCGCTTGCTAGCAGGTGGGCAGTCAGCCCAGGCTCTTCTGGGCTGCTAGGAGGAAATTCTCCTTCCCCGGGATGTCGGGCTGGGCAGAAGACCAGCTGTCTCCCATTGCCTCGGCCCCCTGTGGTTTTAGCTGCAGGCGCTGCTCTGCCCTGCCAGCTGTGCTTGGCCACCTCTGGCAAGGACTGGTGGGAAGCCTCCTGCCATCCTTTGGCAATCGCTCACCCAGCCCACGTGCTCCCCTGTTCATCCTGATCTCGTAAACCTCCTGATTTGCCCTTAGCACCCTGGAAACCCCTCACCCCTCCAAGTGCATGGCACAAAACCTGCACTTATTTGCACAAAGGGGCTTTTTGCAGCACTGAGCAAGGGGGGAGCCAACAAAAGTCCCCTTTCAGGAGGACATCATTCAGCGGCCACCAAAGAAGTGGGCACTCCATGTGGCTGGCCAGGCTTTCTTCAAAAACCCATCCCTAAGCCCTGTGGGTGAATACCCATAAAGAGCTCCTGGGCAAGCAAAAAAGAAGGAAAAAAAGAAAAGGAGGAATTTATTAGCAAGGAAAGCAGACTTCTTGTCTGTGGCACGTGGGACAGTTGGAGAGGCATGGCATAGACGGGCAGTGCCGTGGAAGCGAGCAGAGGGCTGCATCTCGAAGGCGAGCAGCAGCAGCAGGAGGAGCTGGTACTTTATGAGGGTTGTTAAAAGTTTGGGATCAGCTGGGAGGGCAATCTGGATTTCAATGCTAATTGCATCCATTCTGATTTATCACAGAAGATTCAACTCCTGGCATTTTGCGTTCACTCTGAAATGCTGGCATAGCTGGAAGTTGGGGAAAGAGGAGACGCAGTAACAATCTCATTGTTTAGTGTCTGACGGCCTGACTAGCTAAACATCTGCTTGAAATATTAATAACTGTCAGATGGGAACAGCTCAGGGGCTCTATACAGTTTCACACCATCTGTTTGTAGAGTAAACACACTTACGCACAGGCGCATACACCCAATCCTTTTGTCAGAGCTTTTATTCTCTGGATCAGCATGCCTGTGCGGGTGGGCGACCAGGGCTGTGTCCCAGGAAAGCGGGGGCAAGGGGGGTCAGAAGGGCAGCAAATTAATCTATGACTAACGATAACAGTAGTAACGTGCCCAAAGCCTAGCAGGGGTTTTGATGCTCCCCTCTTTGGTATTGCCTTTCCCCAGCGAAGCTTTGCTTCCTATTTAGATCATCCTTCAGCACAGGATTTTGTACTGGTTCTTGCTGTGCCCCACATTGGCACTCACATTGACTGACATCGCCCTCGCGCCCTGGGAAATGTGTCTTCTTGCCAGGAATTCTGGGTGCTCCCACCAACCCACGTGGGAGGGACGAGCCCTATGGAAACGCTCCACTATCGTCACCACCTCTGCTGCACCACCGTTCTGCTGCCAGCCATTTAATACCACGCTCTGCTAAATACAGTCATTCCCCTCTTTTTCCATCCTTCACCCTTTTATTGGCTCAGTTGACCTCGATTTGGTTGAGGAAGATGGTGCTTCCAAATGAAGCAGCAAGAAAACCCACACTGAATGATAAATGTCAGGTGTTCACTCTCACCGATGAAGCGACCAAGTTTTTTGAGTATCAGAGCATCTTTTCCAATAAGAAGTAAGCTAAGAGCGAGGCAGCAAATACGTGTTGGGACACAAGCCATGTACACAACTGAAATGCTCGGTGGATCCCATGCCGTGAGGAGGAAGAGGCAAGACCATGACCACTGGGACCAGTATCTGCAGGACAAGCTGCTGTCTGCAGATGAGACCTTTCAGTGCAGGACTGTCCTCAAGCTCATGGTGAGGTGGGAACCACACGCATGTCTCCCAGAAACCAGGAAAGGTCAAAGCATCTGCTTGAAAAGTCCATGGGAGGGCTACACCCCACTCCACCGCCAGCATCTCTCACCACTCCCTTACCAGGCTCCCCAGCCCGTCCCTTGGCAATGGGCACTGCGGAGCCACGCGCACGCTGAGGACATAGGAAAGAGAGGCAGGTTGCTCCTACTCACGTGGACCTGGAGAACGGTGGTGCCCACTGTGGTGTTCTCAAAGAGGCTGACGTTGTACAGGGCCTTGCTGAAAATGGGGCGGTTGTCGTTCTCGTTGATGAGGTTAATCTTCACACGCGCAAAGCCGACATGGTCCGGGACGCTCTCATTTGCAAAGAGCTGGGCATAGATGGGAAGGGAAAGGGAGGGTTGGAGACACTGTTTGCAAAGCTTGGGAGAGTTATCTATTCTTCTTTAATGCAGAAAACAACACTCTCCTGAGCTCCCTCACCAGATGAGCCAGCTCAATGCTAGCCACCAAAGCATGGATGCTCAAAAAATACAAAAAAGCCCCTTCCCTCTTCCCCAGGAGCTGCTCAGCTCTGGGTGACCTCAGCCCTTGGGTGAGCCAAACACTCTGCACCACCTGCCCTGAACAGCCCCAGCCGCCTCCTGGCAAATTGAGGAACCAGCACCTGCCACCCCACTGCAGCCTGGAGCAAGGGTAGGAAGGCTTTTGCTCATCTTTCTCCACCAGTGGTATGAAAGCCCCCCTGCCAGGACTAGCACCGCCGGCATGGTATAAGCCTGCTTTGCCTTCCTTGTGAATTTACAGCTTGGGCAGAGAGTGGGACAAAGCTGGAGCAAGAGGGTCAGGAGAGCTGTGGTGCCTGATAGGTGAACTTAAAACAAAGTTTTATGCTCTATAAAGCTTTTATGGCCCCGTGACATAGCAAGGGGGAACACACTCTGCTTAAGCTCTTGCAGCTGAGCCTTTGGATGTTGGAAAGAGAAAGAAGGTGCAGAGCAAACTTCTTCCCCACCTCCTTCTTTTCTTTGTTATTATTTCCATTTTTTGGCCATTTTATAATGCTCCAGAGTTTCACAGCATGGATTAGACAGAGAAAGAGAGAAGCCTGGTTAATGGTCACTCTTAGGTCACTCTTAAAAATATGGATGTCCCATAGAGCACAGGGGTGCAGCCCTACCGAAAATTCATAGCGAGGAATGGTCTCAAAGTCCAGCGGCACCGCTACACGGACACGGATGTCTGCCTTCCCCTGGATGGAAGTTGGCGAGATGATGAAGTGGTTGGAATTGTTGCCCACGAGGTAAACCTCAAAAATGCTGTTGGGTCCCTGGGGAGGGAGAAAGGAAGGTTGACAGTGACAAAGGAGGAAGGACATGGTGCAGCCGCTGGGTAAGGCTGCGGGCACCCTGGGGGCGAGTACAGGACAGAAGCACCAACCCAACTGCAAAGCCTGTGCATCGGACGCAAACCTGCCAGTGCCAGCAGCTTGGCTGCAGCCCTTCACCTTTGGACATGTAAAAACAGATACCATGCAATTACCAGAGATGCAGGGGAGCGTTTCTCTGCTTGTGTTTGGTTAACTGAGTCATACAGTTCAGCACCGACCTTAAGCACTCTTTGTTGTGTTTTATATACACATACTGGGTGTACAACGCATACGATTTCTATAAATCTTCTTTTCATGTGCACCAATTTTATACAAAATCTATGTGCACATGAAAGAAATGCATCCCTGGGATAAACCTGCACAGCACACAGTTGGAGGGAAAATCCCTTTTACTGTTTCGAGATCCACGCACCACACAGCATATCACACTAGCATTTCATCACCTCGTGTTGGGGGGCACAGCATGAGTGCCTCTCCCAAGCAGAGGGCTCTTTCCAGTAAGACAGCTCGAAATGGGAACTGGAAAACTCCTACTCTCCTAAGACCTGGCTGGCAAAGCAGCAGGACCACCGATGTACTGACAGCAGCATTTTGGGACTCCTGCTCCGGGCACGGCACCCCTTCCCAAAGCACAGCCCAGCAGAGCACGTGAAAAGCAAGTTCAGAAGCTGCCAGAGCTGAATTTCCAATTTTCCCTGAATGACCTCCCTCCTATCAGAAAAAGGGACCAATTAAATGCACGAAGGGGCACTAATAGCAAAAGCTGGCTAAGCGTGACTGCCGAGAGCTGGCGACATGAGCGGAATCCCTGCTTGCCCTCCTCCTCCCCACACCCCCTGGCAGCCGGCAGAGCAGGGGACAAACTGAGCATCTCCAGCGGACCCATATGACAGGAGCAAGCCCCAAGGGCACCCACTGCCCCAGGAGCCCAGCAATGCTCAGCTGGTGGTCAATGGGAACAAAAGGGACCAGTCTCAGGGCAGACTTGGCTCCTTCCAAAAGCTGTTTTGCTGGCAAACTGGGACGTGCCAACCCCGGCATGAATGAGGGATGCTCCCTGACACCAGTACACAGCCTGGGAGGGAGGGAGCAGAAGATACAGAGAACGGCAGGAGGAAGCATCACTCCCCAAGCTGTTATTTTGTACTCTATCCTTACGATGCCAATTTATAACAAACGACCATTTTCCACTAGCAACAAAAAGACATTTAATTGAGGAATTTCTGCCCAGCTCTGCTGCCGAGCCCTTGGTGTCTCTCCTGGGGCCCAGTGCCCTCCCCGCAGTACACAAAAGCACCTTTTGTGGTGGCAAGATGCGAGGGATTTTCTTGGAAGCTGGAGAGGAGTGAGTTTGTTGGAGGCATGAGATAAAAGTTGAAACATCAAAAGAAACCCAAGTATTTGTGGGAAGAGAGCTGGGTGGATTAATTCCCCTCTAGCTGGGGAAGGAGATCAGCCTCCAGATACCCACCATCCCTAATTAGCAGCCCCTTGAGTGCCTCAGTCTCCTCATGTGAGGTCTGGAGAAGGGGAATACATCTGCCTCTCGGGAGGGCTGCTGCAAGTTGCCATTTATATAATTATTCAACTATTTATTTTTTTGTTTCTGCCCCCATGCTGCTTCGCTTGCTCCTAGTTCCCGGAGCCTGCGAGCCCCCTGCAGATGGCTGAAAGCAAATCTGAATATTCAAGGTGTTATCAGCTGCCCAGCAGAAGGGGCTGGCTCAGCCTGTCTCACAGCTAGTACCCCCGCTCCAGAGGAAGCCACGGGGAGCTGCTTACATTTTCCTCACCCCTTCCTACCTGCTCCTGCCACCCAGAGCAAACAACAGATCTGAAATGTGTTTGTGAAGAACAAAACCAAACACTGTCTCCCCTGGCTCGCAAAGGTCCTGGTGTGCAGTGGTGGGCTCACGGCCGAGCATCATCTCTTTGCGGTGCCGAGGATGAGCATAGGATACATGGGTGTGCTATTGGTGCACAACCTGCTTTACCTGCTTGTTTCCCCCCTCCAGCCCCTTACCCACCAGCTCCTGTATTGCTTGATGTTTTTCCCATTGCTGAAAACAAATTGGCTCCTTTGCCTTCCTTTAGAGGCATAAATTAACGAGCAACCTGCCAAAGCTTAGCAACCCTACAATAATAAACCCGTCTGCATGCACCCTCCATCCGAAACAAATTGAGCCATAAAGAAATGGGCTTCAGAGGGAAGTTCGTTATTGCACAAAGCCGGGACACGGCCGCATGTTTCCCAGCTTGTCTCATCCCGTGCCAGCACACGGGGCCAGCACTCGCCGTGGCTCGAGGCTGCTGCCCGCTGCCTCCTTCCCAGCAATCAAACCTCCTCCCAGCCGTAGCCGGCGCCGCAACTGATGGAAATTTCATGTCAATTCAGCTAAAAGACAATCATAGCTGCAGTTGGGCATAATTATTACTTTGTTCTTCGCGTGCATATTCCTCCGAGTGTGTAATAGGAGCCGCATTGTGTCCCTGCTGCCACAATGCCAGCATCAACCTCATGCTGATACCTGACTTCCAAAAAAGCAGCCGCTGACTGATCTACCCCAAATGCTTCGTATTTGAAAAATTTGTGATGAAACAGTTTGCCAGCCCCATGTGCACAATCCCCCTCTTAATATTTAAGGGGGCTGAAGCAGAGGGGAGACCATCCCTGGGCACAGCTAGCACAGCACGGACCGGCAGGCAAGGACAGGTGTGTGAGATGCCAGGAGGTGGGTACACGTGTTCCTCTAGAGGCCCCAGGCACCATGTGGGACCTGCTCGGGCACCTGCTATGAATCATGGCCAAAAGTCTGCTCTCCCAGCCTGCAAGACGCAGTCACGAGGCACGGTTCACCATGAATCAGGGAACACCTTCTCACATCAGGAGGCCAGGAGCAGCCACATCAGCTGTTCCAGCTTTGACTGAGGATGGATCACAAGCTTTATCCCTGCTTTTTCACCCAACATCACCCACTGCCTTCATCCATCACTCCTGCTCCCACCCAGCCCCTTCCTCATGGGAGTGCACGTGGAAATGTTTTAGAAATTATTCAACCTTTCAGCAGTCAAAGCAAGTGTTTAGCATCACTTACCGATGGCTACACAAAAACTCAAAGTAAACAAAACAAAACCCTAGACAAACAAACAACCCTTCCTCAACCGTACCACTCTGAAATCACTGTGGTGCCTAGGTAGGTTGGTGGCCTGCAATCTTTTTCAGCACAAAGTGAGCTAGATTTGGGAAAAGCAGCCTGGCATCCTCAGTTTTCTTCTCTTTATGCTGACTCGGTACAGGGCTCCCTTCAATTCCTTCTACCCTAGCTCAGCTGCAGCTTGCTTTTCCAAAATGGAGAGCCCTGCCTTTCTGAAGCAGAAAGTCCAGCATAACTCCAACTTTCCTCCCAGCCACTTTCTAGGCATGGGCTATTACCTACAAAACGCTGAGGAGTGTTTAATATCCCTCATTCTGGCAAGTTTGCAAAGAAAGGAAAGTGCTAAGAGTTCAGGAGTGGTGGAGGAGGAAGGAGAAAAAAAAGAGTTGGTTTTTTTTTTTAAAAAGCAATTAGTGCTTCTTTGTACGGCTTGTATACCTTATGCCTAGTTCTAGCTAGTCAGAGACAAATAATGCTTAATCCTTCCTTTGAAAACACACGGCATAAAGAGAGTTATTCTCTCCACCCACTTCAAGGCATTTAACTCGAGTGCTCCGAATAACCCCTCTGGAGTTGCCTGCCTCTCTCCCGCTGCCCAGCCAGCCAGCTGAGGCTCCCAGCACCCACTGTTTGCTCCCAGCACCCATTGCTCACCCAGCACCCAAGCACAACAGCATCAATGACCCATTCGAGGGCTCACTGCGCATGGGTGCTTGTCCCCTGCATCCCTAAGGACCTCACTGGGGTTGCAGGTGATGCAGGATACATGGAGCAAAATGTTCCCCAGCCTTTCCAATCCTCCTCCCCACGCTGGCAGCCCTTTTCTCCCTTCTTTCTGTCCATCCTAAGTGGCAGTCCCTGCCCGCTCCCCCGTTCCCAGAGGAGTTTTCTCCTTCCCCGCTCTCCCCAGGTTATCTACTGAATTCCACACACGCCTGCACAGACGGGATCAATCCGAGGCTGCCTCGCCTTCAGCTTATCTCTGCTCCAAATGATTGATTTTCCCTCTTTAAGGGTAATTTGCTGGTGAATTCCATGTATTGCAAAAACCCCTGTGAAATCTAATTCAGCCCGACTGGCAGCTGGCACTTTTGGGAGAGAATACTCGAGTGCTGTCAATTCCCCTTTACAGTTCCTTGCCGTGTAGATCATATTTATAGTCCGCGTGCCTGTCATATGCATATATATGCTACGGATGATTCATATATTGCACCTGCACACGCATGGGCACATACGATATCCCTGTGAGAGTCTCTGATGTAGCTTTATGCAACAAATACCATGTATTCCCATGGCCTGGATTTTCTTTTTTTAAATTCCCCATTTATCTTCCTCAATATGCTTATTTTGGAGAATTGTTTCAAAATGATTTTAAAATGTCAGACCATCATACTTGTGCCTTATACAGCCTCTGCCCTTTTCTTCCTCTTCAGTCAACCACGTCAAGGAAAATCAAGTGAAAGCCACGGTAGAAGAGCTGGTTTCTCTAGCGTGCCCTCGGAAAGTACGCTGCCGTTTCTCTTAATATACCTCTGTGGATCTTGCAGTGATAGGACGCTCAAATGGGGGATGCCCTGAAGGATGCCCTGCTCCTTTTCCTGCATGGCCAAGCCCTTGCCTTCTCCTTAAAAAACTGCATCAGGCTGTAAAATACCATCAAATCCAGAAAGGATATCCATGTCCCCCACCTCAGCCAGCCTTGGAGCAGATGACCCTGAGCTAACCAGCCCTCCGAATTAATGCAAACTTCTTCCACAGGCTTGGTGCTCTTGCTCTCAACCTGGAAACAAACCTTGCTGCAAAAGTGGATAATTCAAGGCTTTAATCTTCTGTCTCATACACAGGATTTATTCGTCCCTGCTGATGTATCGCAACGTGAATAAGAGAAGAATCCAAACCCAGCCTGGGAGCGTATATACATATCAGTCTTCTGCGGTATCCCGTTGAGTATAGGCTCAGTCTAAATACTGGGAAACTTTCACAGGTTTTCATAAACAGCTCTCAAATGGCTTTTGAAAGGTATTCAAGTGGTTTGCTGTCTATCTGTCAGAGAGAGAAACTCAGCTACACAGAGGTTAATGCTTTTTTCTTGGTTCAGAGAAGGCTGGGTCCAAAGCCCTGTACAAACCCTGTGTACCAATTTCTCTTGCATTTAAGTGTTTTTAATAAGCCGTAGAGAACGCAAAAAGAAAAGGCAGCACACCCAGTTGAACACCTCTTGGCTGCCTCCTGTCTGGGGTCATCTCAGCTCAATCCTCTTGAGATGCTCCCCGTCCCACCTTGTACCCTCCAGCCAGCTCCTCTTGGAGCAAGACCATGACCACGTTTGAGGGACGGCAGCTGGGAGTTTGCAAGGGACAGGCTCAGAGGAATGCGTTTCTCCTTGGAGGCACCCTGCTTAGGCACCTGGTCTGAGATGTTAATGCCAGCCTAGCTCCAGAAAGGCACTTAAACACAGAGGTAAAATCAAGCGCATGCTTTCAAGCGTGGTCTTGTGTGCAACATAAATACATTTTTAAGTGCTTTGTTGAATCGTTTAATCTAAGTCCTTCAAAAAGCAATCATTTAAGTTTGTGCAAAACACACCAGAAGAAAGAAACACCAAAACCCCACCATTTAAAAAGACCATGTGGGCCTGGTTACAAAACACCTTCTTGTTTAATGGCCTTGGCAGCCCACGCAGTGTGTTTTAAGGGCCAGACCCACGCGACACTCCTTTCCCCAGCTCTACAAAGACACAACCGGGGTGCGATGGCAAGCAGGTTCCCCAAAGCCACCCAACCCCACGGGACCCCTGTGTGGGGCAAGGTTCAGGCGTGGGCTTCTCCATCCAAGTAGGACCTCAACAAGTGTGAGGGCCAAAGGAACAGCGTCAAAATTTGCTGAAGGGGCCAGAACGAGGCTGGATGGCTTGGCTCAAGAAAGAAACCAACCTGCCAAGGGAGTCTCCCAGGACTTAACGACATAGGTTGGGAGGCAGGAGACAAAACTAAAGCAAAACGATCTTCCTGAAGACTCTAGCTTTGATTTGATGTGTCTCTATCCATCTGCTCTCATTTATTTATTTAGCTGTTCTCCCTGGAGACGTGTATAGTTCTCTTCTTGTTTTCCTTTGCCCCTTACACAAATGAATAGTGTCATCTCCAGTGTGAAGGCCGTGTTGGTGAAATAGCTTCTGTCAGCCACATCCTCAGTCACATCCCTGCCTGAAGACCTTGGCCCTCGCTGTCCCATCCTTCTACCCCTGCACCCACAGAGAGCCGAGAGAGCCTGGCATCATCTCGGCTACCTCAAATCCAGATGGTTTGTAAAAGCCTCGCAACTCTCATGAGGTACTTGAGCATCCAAAATATCACTGTCAGGCAACCATCTTGCCTTTCTGTAAGTTTTGTAATAAAAGTTTGGGGGTCTTGGGACTTCTACAAATACACTGCCTGGGAAGCAGTGCTAGAACAAGCCTGGCTGCAGATGCAGTCCCACTTCTATCTCATATACACCTTTTTCACCACCCGGGTATCCTCTCCCCATTTTTTTCCCCCAAAGTGCTACCTTGATGGTTAATCCACTTGCAAGCATCCATGAGGGGAAATAAGAAAGATCCACCACAGGATAATGCAGTAAAAAAACCCTCCAATTGCTTATAACTTTCCTCCCTCCAGATATTCCAAGACATCAGCTCTCCTGCGCTTCTTATCAGTGAAAATAATGCTACGGTCAAAGCAATCCGTGCTAATATGACAGTCTCCAAAGACGTGTACAGTAAAACTCCTTCAGACTCCCTTAGCGCAAGAGGTCCTCTCTCAGCAGTTTTAAAAATCTCAGCCAATTCTTCTGGGGAAATCTCAGGAAGTTAAAGAAATACACCAAAAGAATTAGTCTATTTTTTGCTGGCGCGATTGGGAAGGCAAGGCTATTTTTTATTCTCCCATTTTAAAATTAGCAAGGCTGAAAAGTGAATTCTTGAATGGGAGTCACTCCAGTAAAATGAGCTTTTAACCAGAAATAATGACAGATCCTTCATCCTTCTGGCACAAACAGAAGTGTTACAATGCCCTTCAAGAACGGATCTGCTGACATCTCTCAGAAAGCACAACAGCAGCTCTATTCAGAAACTATCCTAAGCATCTGTCATATCCATATCTTCTTTATTAGCAATTGACATTTTCAAGAAAAAACAGTCTCTTTATCTGCTCATCTGCACCTCTTCAGGCTGAACTCGTAACTCTTGGATGGCGACACCATGTCACAAGTAGATTATTAGTTCTGTGTCATAATCAATTCACATGAAAAAAATGGGATTTCTGGGTGGCTTTGCGAGACTTGGTGAACTCCACCCAGGGCAGGGGAAAAGCAAATGTACCATTTCAGCCAGCAAAGGCATCTTAGAAGATGCATATTTTAATCGACCCACAGGGATTTCAGGGGGTGGGGGGAGATGTTCCATTTCGTATTCCTCGGTACCATCACATCGTTTACCTGAAGCATCAGGAAAACACCCTGGTGATGCCATTTATTTTGAGAAACCCTCTCCCTCTTGTTTCTTGCTCGGCCTGAAGAGGAATAGGGACAGCAGGAGCCTGTAGCCTCAGCAGCCAGAGCCTTTCCGAGGGATTTCGGAAAGTTCACCATGAGGTGTCAGCACTTCTTTGAAGCAAACACGAGGCAGCGTGGCAGGGTTGGAGGGTACCGGCACACAGAAGCAGCCAGTCGTGAACTGCACAAGTCAAATAATCAGAGTAATTGAAGGCTGCAAGCCCAGGGCTGGAAAACATGCTGCAATCCCTGTGTGGCACGGACCGGCACCTAACAAATAGGAGCTCCATTAACACGAGGGAGGAACAAGCCTCCAGTGCTACCAGATCATTTGCAGTGATGAGCTGGTATCCCAGTCCCTCCACGCTTCCTCCAGCCCCATGCTAGCAGGCATCTCTTACCTCGTCCCCTGACAGCAGCAGTACACGTCCCCACCAGGGCAGAGAGCCCCGGGGCTCCTTTCCTTCCCCTCCCTGGCAGGTCCCCTGGGAGCCCTGCAGAAAACCTCCTCCCTTTCTAAAACAGACTGGCAAAGGACTGCCTGACGAGCTCTCGGAAGCAGGCGAGAATCAGCATCCCGCACAATCCTATTTTCTGGCTCTCAGTGGCCGTGCAATCCTCACTGCACTAAAGCACATGCTGTGTCTGCACTCTGGGGAGGGTGGCTGCACTCGGGGGACCGAGCAAGTGGAGCAAGGGCAGCAGTAAGAGCTGAAAAAATGGGTATCGGGACATAACCATGCACCTCATCACAAGTTAATCGGTGACTTATCCTTCTCTGCACCCCCAAAAACCACACCAGTGCTACCCTGCAACAGTTGGACAGAAGTGCCCGCGGCGGTGGATGCCTCACCTCGTCTTTGTCCTGCACCTGGATGAAGAGGGGAAGGGCAAAGCCCACCTGGGCCAGCTCCGGGATGGCCACACTGTACTCCGAGCTGTTGAACTCGGGCGCGTTGTCATTAATGTCAATGACTAGGATGTTGAAGGTGGTGGTGACAGTGGCATTGGAGGGTGTGCGGTCATCGTTCAGCTCTGTCCCCTGCAAGGAGAGAAAGCAACAGGGCAGCCTTCATTTTTCAAAGAATAAATGTAAAAGAAAGCGTGCGTGCCATGATTAGAGACTCTTTTGCTTCCTCCACCTTGCCAAGGAAGGATGCTCAGTTGGTTCTGCCATTGCTCCTTAACCTTTAGCACCTTTCCACACTGCTGACTCATTAACACAGATGTTGACCCAGCTCTCCCACCACCCACGCTTCAGACCTCTTTGCACTCTTGCAAACCTTTGCAGGGGTTTAACATTTCCCTTGGGGTGGCTGTGGCCAAGTTGTCACTTGCCCCTATCATGCAACGGGTTGTCAGGACTCAGAGTCAGGCTGGGGGATGAATAGCCGATTTCCCTGCCACAAGCATTTAAAGCAAAAAATTGCCTTGTGAGATGCGAGGGACAGCCCTCAAAATAAGGGAAGCCATGATGGAGCAAAGAGCACTCCTATTTTCTCCTCTGCCATCTCCTGAGGTGGGACCAGGAGCAGGGAGCTAACCACCATAGTACTACTGAAGGGACAGAAAACTAGGGCAACAGAGGAAAACAAGGTTTAGACCTTAAAATAGGTTTGGCAACATGTGTCTAAATACAGAGCTGAGTCACAACTCCATATCACACCTCTGTCTCAAGAAGGACTTTGATTTTGCTTTCCCAAAAGGAAAGAGTGCTGATTTTACTGCCAGAGAAGCAAGACTCATGAAACAGCCTTTTCAAGCAGAGTCCCTCCTCTTGTCCTTTGGATAATCTTGCTTTGCTGTGGGCACAGAAAAGCAACGCTAACACGACCCACACGGCTCATTGCTATTCACTGCTTCTGCACACAACAGCAGAACAGGCTGATCCGAACAAGGAGCAATCCAGCTGTATTTTCACTGCGTGCTCCAGGACGAGAGCAGCAGAGAACATTTTGGGTCCTGGGGATGCGGGCCGCAGAGAGCTGGCATTTGCGGGAGGATGCAAAGTTTGTGGGGAGAGGAAATAAAAATCTATTGGATCAACAGAATATAGTTGGAACACCATTATCATGCAGGCAGGAAAACGGGCAAGTTTTCAGGTTCACAAACCTTTCCAAGACTGAATAGATATTTTTGTCCCTGTTAGAAACAGACAATCCTCCCTTTCTCGATTTCTACTAAATTTAAACTATAAAAGCCCAAACCAAGAGATACTAGGGATGGATGCGGATCTCTTCCCTGTGCCTAAAGCCTCACAGTACAACCTGTGCCTGGGACCCAGAGGGGTAATTTCTTGTCCCTTTGCTTCCCCGACAAAGCACCGCACTTGCCAGAACAAGGTGATGTGCTGGCTGCTGCCCTCCCAATCAATGACCCTTCCTACAATGCTGATTTTTCCCCACTCCGGCCCAGCAGAATCTATACTTCTAAATGTGTTTCCAACCAGCTGCCCAGCTTGGTATTGATTTTAATTACAGGGCTGTGAGTGGAGCTGGGGAGCTGCTCTGACGTGGGACTGGTGGGGCTGCAAGACCACGCTCCAGTGCCTTTTCTTGATGAGGCAACTTTTAGCATCACTCCCTCCCTGTGCAGGGCAGATGCACATGATGCCCTCTTACACCGTTGCTTGTTGACATGACAAAATGTTCCTGGTTTTCTGGGGTTTGGGGGCGAAAAGCTGGGAAATAGGCACAATTCAGGTGCCTGAATGTAGGTGTTTCTTGCTATTTGCAATCCCAGCGCATCGGCATGCTGCCAGCAGATACAGCCACAGAGAGATCTAGTTGGAGGCCAGGCAGGGCATGAAAACTGGCTCTATACATTCATATAGGGGCAGCCATGTTTTGAGCCACCATACAAGCGGGCTGTGTTAAACATTGCACTTAGCTTGGCCGTGGAACAGCACATCACAGCTCTGGGTGCCCACAGGAGCAACATATCCCAGCTTTGTGCCTCCACCTTGGAGAACTTGCCCCAGCCAGGATGCCCTCCCCATCCTGCTCTGCCAGTGCATCTTCAGGGTGGAGGAGGTCTCACCTTCACTGTGAGGATGAATCCAGCACTATAGAAGGGGTTTTCCCGGTCCAGCGGCCCATTCAGGGTTAAGGCTCCGCTGATGTAGTCCAGTGCAAAGATGCTGTTGGTGTTACCTGAGAAAAATAACAGGCAGTGTGAGCACAAGCAGCTGGTACCACCAATGCCAAATGGCACTGGGGGGTAACACAGAGAGGGAAGCAGGATGACACGAGCCTCTTCCTCTGCCAGTCTCCATGCATGACCAGATCTGGTGCTTGGAAAAGAGGTTTTACAGAGCAGAGCCGCTGCCAGGCCAGGAGCTCCAAGCTGAACACAGACTGCAGTGGGCTCTGTGAACCCTGCACATTATCTCAACGTGCTTTAAAATTTAATGGCTGTAATGGTCCTCTCCTCGTCTCACCTGCCCCAACTCAGGGCTCAAAAGAGTGCTTTCCTTCTAACAGCCGATAAAGTTGCAAATGCAGCAGGCAGCCGAAGAATTTCAAAGGGTTTTGGTTAAAATATGCTGAAACTAGGGCCAAATCCAGGTGCTCCCCTCTGAACAACGGCCTGCATTCGCAGGGCACTATGTCCCTGGGGTGCGTAAGGCCTCTCTCTTAAAATACAAGAGTTAAGGGACATCAGTCCAGGTTAATCAGAGGAAGACGCAGATGAATCAACCTCACAATTAATTCTTCGCATAACAAGCAGTAGTTTAACTGTGAGGTCTCTTGCCAGAGGATGCTGAGGATGATAAAAGTCCACATGTATTCAAGAAGAGACTAGGGAGGTTAATGAAAGAAAAAAAAAATCTATCAACAGAGAAGCCACATGCAGCTCAGGAATTTTCTTAGCTGGATGTATTTGGTGCCACGGAGAGTATTAGGATAAGTACTATAGGCACTTGCCCTGCTTTTATGCTCTTACCAGATGTGTTGACCCCATGCAGCTGCCTCGTTTTCCTCTACTTGAGCCAAATTTGGCCTTATGTGTAAGCAACCAGACAGGTTGGCATGGAGGGCTGTGCTGCCTCCATCGAGCATCCTATCCTCAGCTTGACTCCTTCTCTGGAATGAGACACCCAGAGAGGATTAAGACAACACTTGAGTCTCACGGCCAGCAGATGCTAAAAGGATTGGGAATGTCCTTGCGACAGTCCCAGGTGCTCTCTCTGTCAGCCAGACAAAAGAAAGCCGTTGGTTTGTAGAGCCTAGGATACCTGATGCTGGCCCGACACAATACCGGAGGAGGCTGCTGAATTAGTGATGACGAAGGAGGTTACACACAGGCATATGGCTACCCGCACCACTCTCCTCCTCGTCTCATGGTATGCAGAAACCCCTGATCCAGCCCCAAATGGGAGCAGGGAAACCCTGCAGGTACACTATATTCATCCCAGTCAAAAATAAAGAAAAAAAAAAACCCAACAAAAAACAACTTTTCAATATATCTCAGCATGAATGGAACACACACATTTGTCATTTCCCTGGAAGGGAGCTGCAAGACAGATCTGCTGCCGCAGAAAGTTGTTTCCCATCACTCAGCCTCCACCTCGCTCCCTTCTGATCCAGTTTAACCACGGCCGCACCTTTCGCAGGATGGCTGAAGCCTCCAGGTCCAGCTCTCCCCTCCCTCCCAGCCCCAGGAGCCACCCTGGCCTTCACAAGTCGCTGGCTGCCAGCATCTCCTCTCTCTCCCAGAGCCCTAAGTGCTGTAACATCTTTCTCCCCCATTACTGAGCCTTTATATCTTCCTCTTGGACTGAATGCCTCCCATTTCTGTCCTTGGTCCTCTCTTCTCTCCATCCGAAATGGCCCATTGACTGCTAGCCAGCTTAATGAACTGATGCGCGGCTACTTAAAATATTAGTGTCAGCCTTGCTTTTTTTTAAATCTAGCTTTTCGCTGCCTTACGTGAAGATCTCTAGTTTCCTCCCTTGGACAATTCCCCTCTTTTCATCTTGACTTCCCACTTTTGCTCTGTAATTTATGGCTGACTCTTTAGGAGACTTCTTCTGACACCAGGTTTGAAGGACACTCCACGAGATATATCGAATTGTGCTGCAAGGCATTTAAATGCTCCAGGATGCCATGTTGCCATGGTAAAGTTTATGCATCAGGGTGATCTTGGTACACTCCTCCTAATATAAAGTGTGATAACATACCTTTTTAATCACAAAATACTGTTTTGCTGTAAATGCAGAGACCAATGGATTTTAGTGGAAATAGGTCAATAGGGCAGGAATTTGACACAAAGGAGTAAACACAGCATTGAGCGCCGTGTCCTAAAAATGGTTATGTGTTTCATATTTGACCACAGTAATTTTTTAAAGGATGTATGAATAAATTAGGGACCCAAATACCCTCCCAGGCTGCACAACAGAGGCTTTTTTCTAGCTCAGCCTCCCCAACACCGCTCCAATGGCAGATATGCATCTGATGCCCTCTGGGGTGCCTTTCAGCTAGCAGAGAACTGCCAGCTTTGCAAATTAGCTTCAGAAGGGAAAGAGGTGTCTCCAAACTCATCCCTCAGAGGCCTTTCATAATTTCCTCTACAATGCCTCTCCAACCACCGCTGCATTATTCCTCTGACCAGTGATCCCCGCTGAAGTACTCGCACTGCTGAACAATGCACATTCCCTTGAGACGCTTTCTTTGCAAAAATCTCTCTAATCATCTTCACATGTCTTCACTTTCCTCGGAGCAAGGGAAAAAAAAAAAAAAAGTGGGGGAAAAATAGCCAATTTAGCCAATTTTGTCTTTCCCTCCCCACTTCTGTATAATTTCTCCTCCCTGCCTGGTTCTCTCCCGTTATCTCTCCATCAGCTTCCTGACCCAGGAAAAAGCCAAGCCTGGGTTAGGCGCAGCTTAGTCTGCAGCTGGCGGTGCTGATGGCTTTCAACCCATTTGTCTGCTCCACCGCTCTCCCAGCGCTTGCTCCATCCTGCTCCCAGCCACACTGGCCGCAGGGGTCTGTGCCCATGGTGGCTTCAGAGCCAGGTGGACACCGTGAGCTGAGCCAGCTCCTCATCACGCTGCCCCAACACTCCAGCCGACGGCTTGTGTGGCCGGTGGCCAGCGCTGCCTGCCAGGTACACCAACAGAGCAAAACACAGTTTTTTCATTGCCGGTTTTGAAGCGATACTTCAATGCACAGATGTGAGATGGAGAACACAGAGAGGATGGAGAATCTTTGCAGGCATTTCAAATCCAGTCGAGATCCCCAGATAATCCTGTTTCTCAGAGGACATGGAACGGCGCAGACCTTTCCATCTCCAAGTGTGCACTCTGCAAACTGTTTTAATGACGCAGACAGGAACTCTTGTGGCCACACTTGACATGGAAGCAAAGTGACCTTCAGAATGGTGCCCCTGCTGCCCCCCCTGCTCCGTGTCCCCCTTGCACACTCTCCCACAAGCAGCGCTCACGCCACAGCACGCACAACCTTCTGCTCCGCACCAGGCAGGCAATGAACTGATCGCTTGCTTGGCTCAGGAGTTACCAGTTGCTGGACGTGTCCCTGCTTGAGCTATCTACTGCCTAGCCTGAGGTCTGGTCTGAACCTCCAAAGCATTTCTAGATGGAGACCAAGGACTTCATTTCCATGCCCCTGGTTTGAGAAAGGAACCCAATACGATGCTCCAGTTTTTGCTAAACAAGGGCTTACATGTCCTCCACCTCCTTCCCCATCCAGACTAGCATGTGGCATGTTCACAGAGAACCAGAGAATCCAGCTCCATTGCATGGGGCAGGCAAAGCTAAGGAATAAATGGGTCTGTCTTTCATCAGCAAAGGAGGAGCTCTGCTATCAAGGGCTGGGAAAGCAACTACAGCTTTAAGAAAACCAGGGTAGGCGCTGGTGCAGAAAATAAATGTGATGCTGCCTAGGAGTTAGCATCCCCCAGAGAAGGACGTGCTGTGGGAAGGCAGGCTCCACTTCTACCTCTCTGCTACTGCTGCAAACCTGCGGAGCTGGACAAAGGAGACCAGGAGAGAGACCCAGAGCAGGAATCAGAGACATGGCAGAAAGGGAAAGGCTGGGCAGCAAAAGGGAGTGCAGAGAGAAGAAAAGAAGAGCAGATAATGTTTTTAAATACTCAAAAAGACAGAGGAAAGATGAGAATGAAAAAAAAAAATGAACTTTGGGACAGCAATACGAATGCATTTCTGGCGGACTCGTTGCTCTCACCTGGCAGGGAACAGGCTTGCTCAGGACATACAAGCTCAGCTTCTGGTTATGACATGGGCAAAAGGAGAAGGAAAACTTTCCCATTCCTTCATTTGTGTGTGGGTACAGGGACAGCAGCAGCTCCTACTTCCACTGTGGCCAGGCAGGGCACTGGAAAGGCAGGAACTGACATGGCACTGGGTTGGGAGCAACAGGATGGATCGCGGTAGCCCATTCAGTGTGTTTTTCCAGGCTCATTGAGGAACGGATGGTGGCATAGGCATAATTTTGGAGAAACACTGCTATAACGAGGGTTTTTATAGATGAGGGCCATAATGTTTAATTGCCCTCAGCCAATGCTCTCGCAGTTTAAAAAGGCCATTAAAAATACTGGCTCAAACCCAGGGGAAGAAAAGAAAAAGAAAAAGAAAAAGAAAAAGAAAAAGAAAAAGAAAAAGAAAAAGAAAAAGAAAAAGAAAAAGAAAAAGAAAAAGAAAAAGAAAAAGAAAAAGAAAAAGAAAAAGAAAAAGAAAAAGAAAAAGAAAAAGAAAAAGAAAAAGAAAAAGAAAAAGAAAAAGAAAAAGAAAAAGAAAAAGAAAAAGAAAAAGAAAAAGAAAAAGAAAAAACAATGATGTCTCCTCCTTCCTCCCTATCTCTTTGGCCTTTGAGCATTGTTCAAACCTGTAGGAGAGAGAGATGCAGCCATTGCCCAGCTCTAGTGAAGAGCTACCTGTCAGCCAGGGGAAGCCGATTCCCCCACGCAGGCAAATTCCTCCCCGCAACCCCCATGAAGGGCCATTTGCAGCAGGGAGCCACATCCCCGAAAGGCCCTGGGCTTGCTGAGCCACTGAACTTGGAGTGGATGACTTTCATGAGATGTGAAAGGGGAACCCATCACACACCTTGCACCGGATAATTTATTAATCAAAATGTGCTCCGTCAGGGCTCCTCGGCACCGAAATAGATGCTGTTGGATGTGGTTCATAGAGTCAGCAACAGACACAGTTATCATCGTATAAATAGTCCATCAGCTGCTGTGACCACCTCGCTGCTCTTCACCTTGAGTTTTTGCCCCCGTGCAATACGCAGGGAAGCATGCCAGGGCAGATACCTCACCCCACGCTTAAATTCAAAGGGAACAAGTTACTTCTAAAGGAAAAGGGGTTATTATAACCTGAGCTTTATTTCTGCACTCTGGGTGAAATCAAGATGCTGTCACACGCTGCTCTAGAAAACAGTGCCCATTCGTCTTGCTCTGGACTTTGGTTTGTTCTTCTTCCCGGAGGATGCAGCTCTCTCCAGGACAACTAATTCAAGCCCAAAGCTGTGTGCCGGCCCTCCTCTGCACATGCCTGCTCTGCAAACAGGCATTTTTAGCATCTTTCCCAAAAGATTTAATTGCCTGTTCTAGCACAACCGGCAGAATTTCTGGTCTTGCAGAGCCACAAAAGAAGCTCGGATTAAATGCCCATGGTTCCCTTTTTTAGAAGCGAATGTACAGTACAAGAAAATAAAAGGAGAGATTTATCACCCGAGGTGCAATCCCCCTCCCGAAGCCCCCAGGAGCTGCGGCCGGGTACCAGAAAGGAGAACAGAGCCCACAGAGTTTAAAAGTTCCTGCTCTGAGTGTAATTCATCGCATGAACGGATGCTGAGTCTTGGAGCACAACCACCGTTCCCCCATGTCATCTAAAAAGTGCTCGGTGGCTCAAAGGGAAGGCAAATTACCATCACTGCCTGGCTTGGCTTTTTTCCTCCCAGTCTTTCCTCTTTCCATGAATCTAACCCTAAAACCTGCTATGGGAAACAGCAAACAGCTGGATTGTGAGTCAAGACAGCAGAGCAATGCAGGGAAAACTACTGTAATTGTTTATTTCACTCATTTCTTTAAGTGCAACACTTAAACCCTCTACCTGAGCTTGCAGAGGATTTTGTCCTAATAAACAGGGTGCAGAAGGCAGCATGCATTCGCAGACAGAATGGGCTGGTCCAGGCTGCCAGGCATCGCCACCGTGGAGCAGCAGTTACAGAACACGCTCTCACCCCACAGCTGAAGGGTGCATACATGTAAAATTGGCACTTTCTTAGCAGCTACTGTGCCTGGGCTGGATTGAGAGACCCACAAATCACCTCTCCTGCCTCTCCCACAGCAGTAGGCAGACTCATCAGGAGAACATGAAAGGAGTACACTGTAATATGCCCAGTAACAAGTCTGAATCAGCTTTTAACATAAACCCCACATCTCCAGGATCAACACCTTTCAGAAAATCTTCCATCAAAAACCATCTCAGAAGCGGTTGTTTTCTCTAGCCCCAACATGAACAGAGATAGTGCAGGTTCATCCTTCTCCAGTGGTTGCCAACATCTTGAGTACACATTAAATCCCAGGAAGTTAAATAGGAAGTCCCAGAAATTAAATAAAAAATATGCTTTTGTTTCATATTTGCACATAAATGAGAATGTATAGTTTTAATTACCGAAGGCCATTTACTGGGGGACCACCTGCCATGCAAATCATTATCACAACCAAATGTCTTTCCAGTGATTTCTGGATTGCCAGGGAGCCAAAGCAAGATGCCAATGTGATGACGAAACATCATTAACAGCAGGGAGGAAGACGGGGAGAAAACGAGCCAAGAAAAGAGGCACTGTGGCTGAAGCCACCATCTCTTCTTTGTGCTGTTTCATCCCCTTGCATTGGCAGGGTGGAAAAACAGGCTTTGATGAATAACTCGGCGTGAGGCACTTTTCCACCCATCAGCATGTCCTCCTACAGAAATGTTCTGCTAAGATGACTGCCTTTAAATCACGCTGGAAGGCCCTCCCAGCAAGTGTAATTTATGAGGACTTTAACACCCTAGTAGTTCACTGACCGATCTGAATGTGGGAAAAAAACAGCACGATGTAGGCCAACTGGCAACAGGAATGTTAAAATTAACAGGTGCTATTTCCAAGGATCCTCCCTGATGTCCGCTTTAAGGGACTCAGGGAAGAGGTTTGCTTTGCCCTGCCTTCTTTAAGTCAGGTCAAAATATGAAGGGAGGTGTCAGCAGCTGAGGTCTGGGAGACCTCTTTGGCCACTTAGTCTTACCTCAAGGGTTCATTCTGCACTTTCAAAAGGATGGCAGTAGGGGACTCCAGATCTGTTAAGACTATATGAAACATGTTCTGAGAGCTACTGCACTGATTTTTACATATATATATATATATATATATATATATATATATGATATTTTATTCCTTAGCAGGAAAACCAGAAGAAAGACGGAGAACAATTCTTTTCAGACATGCTTCCCTCTTGCTTTTGTAACTCACACTTCTATTACATTGTGTAAATAATGATTTTTAATTCATGCTTCCCTTGGGATGCACCAGCTTTAGGAAGAGAGTGTGTTGCCAGAAACTGCATCAGTCTCCTAAAACAATCAACTTGGGGAAAAAAAAAATGCCCTAAGGGTTTGTGAAGAGCCCTAAGGACCAGCTCACCAAAGGAAAGCCCCCCCTCCCCTCTCTCCTGCAGGATTTCCTGAGCCCCGGGAAGGACGTATGGATTGTCCTTGTGCAATCTCCCATGGCCCATCCATCACCGCACCTGAAATGTGTCAGGCAGGCAGAGACTGACGTTTGGGCATCTTGCAGAGCCCTGGGACCCTTTCCCCTGGTTTAACCCTTTGATGCCTGCCTAAGCAGCGTAGGTCACCTTCACATCTTTATGCCAAGAGACATCAAGTCTCCTGACTATCCTGGAAATAAATGAAACCCAAAGTTTACCACTAGCAAGCAAAGCACGAGACTGCGGTCATACAATACGCCTTCCTAACAAGAGCTCGCGGGCCAAAGTCCCCTCCTGCCTATTAATTAAATTGCCATTTAATTCACGATAAAAATCCATCTCTTAGAGAGCCAAAGGATTCCCCATGCCCCAGGCGATGTGCAGCAGCAGCAAACGTGAAAACACACTGCCGTCTGCAGGCCTGATCCTGCTGAGAGCGCCAGGGCCCTCCGACTTCCACAGGGAAAATCAATCTGTGTTAGACCAGAGAGTTCCCCTAAATGAAAAGCCTTATCTAGAACAGGTCGTGTTATACAACAAGTCACTCGCTTTGCCTGGGAAATGAAAGATGATGAGGCAGAGTCCCCGGTACAGAGGCTATCTCCATAAATCTGCCAAAAAGGAGCCGTGGATTACTTTGCTGGATTAATTATCTGTCCTTCAAACAGAGCCCTGACCTCAGCGGCTGAACATCTCCAAGCTGTCAAAGGAGCCGGGGAACTGGGGAGGGAGGGCTTTTGCAGGGCATCGGCCGTGGGCTGCCTGTGCCCTCCTTTTTGCCTGGGAAAAGCAGTAGAAAAACCCATCAGAGCGACAGAAGCCCCAGCACCAACAAGCCTGTCTGCATGAGGGACTTCAATTGCGCGGTCTCAATTTGCATTTCTTTTTCAAATGGCCCTTTACATGGCAGTGACCCTACTCCTTGCAAAACGCAGGGCAAAAAAGTGCGTGTTTTCATGGGGTTAAAATACTCAGATTGGAAGGAAGGGGGAGAAACAACTGAATGACTTTTCCCCATAAGATATGGAAATGATTCCCAGTGCAGGCAGGCAGGCAGGCAGCAGGCAAACAGCAGGCAGGCTCGTCTGCCCCGACAGGACAACTAGCCAAAGCCGTGACACAGCTAGATCAGTGCTCCTCCATCATTTCAGGCTTAACAGCTTTGTAAGCTGGCGGCATAAAGTTAGATCTTAAGTCTTATTTTATGTGGTTATGGTTAATCTTTTAGTTTTATTGTTTTCCTGTCACAGGAGGACCTTGTGCTGGAGATAACCATATAAATAAGAGCTGCTGCAGTATATCCCGAGGTGTAGTTACCCGAGGGCTGGAGCTGAATAGGACACCAGCAATTCCAAATTAATTTTTATAACCCACCTCCAAATCATACCAATGCTTTAGATATTAATACCAAAGAAATGATAAACGGCTCGGTTGCTTTTCAGCTTTTTCACTGCTGTATATTGAACACCAGCTGCTAAAATCGGAACAGCTACATGCCAGCCCTATGCCCGAAAGCCTGGAAGAGCTAGGGAAAGGCATCACCAATCCCTGCCATGAAATGGGAACAGCATCACTGCCGCCTCCCCTTGTGCAAGTGAGCTGAAGAGCCAGGTATAGTTACTACCTCCACCGACCATTTTCACTTTTGCTTACGATCGGTTTCTAATTTAATTTGCTTCCCCATTCCCATATGCTAGGCCGTTTTTTTGCAAAATTGCCATAAAAATTTACCAACTCAGGCACAAAATCTGCTTGCTGACCTTTACCATCGTGATTGAGGATAATGACAAGTTAATTAGGCTTTACCTGCCTGCCAAAAAAAAATCGCTTGCCTTGGGTGAGCAGGATTTTGGAGACTCACTAGCAGCTGGTTCCCATGTCCGGACTCTCAGACATCAGAGGGTAACGTCTTCTTTCAAAAGTAAGAAGCAAATCATGGAAAGTATGAGAGAATGCCTTGAGCAGAGCAGAAGGATTTACTCCTACTGACTTCAGAAAAAAAATTATTTGCCCCATGACCATATTTTCTTTAAAATTTGCCCTCAGCCACACACCACAACCACAATCCGGCAGCCAAACGAAGCTGGTGAACTCTGGCTCTGGCAACAAATGCAATTGAAAGTGGAAGCAGAGCATCCTGAAGCCTGGCTTCAGGGATTTTGGAAACCTCTACCTTCAGCTGAAGGTAGGGTGAGGATGGGGAGGAGGCAGAAGGCGATAGCAGGTGTCTGCAGTCATCCCTCAGTCCATCCATGGGCTGATCCTTCCCAGCACCACCGCTCTGCAAGACACTGGTGCCGACAGGAGGAGTCCTGGCCAGTTATGAAAACACTCTGCAATTCTCATGTTCAGGCAAAAAAATAAAATAAAGCAAAGCAGTTTAATCACTCTTTGATGTATTCTGTCTGATTTTCCGATATGAGAGCTGCCCCCTGCCAGGCAGGACTAGGGGCAGGGATTAAGCTCTTGGCATATGCAAGCAGATGTAAGGATGTTTGCACTGATCTGCCTGCCTGTCACTCTGCACCCTGCTGCCACCAGGCTCCTGGAGCGTGCCTGGCTCCCTTCCACCATCCCTCTGCCCAGCCGTAGCAGCCAGGCTGACGGTTACCCTGGCTCTGAGTGGGAGACACTTGCAAAGGGACGTAGTGGCTATTTTGCAGGAAAACCAGAGATAGACATGAAAATAAGAGCATGCATGAACACTCCAGGTAAAAATCCGGGGTCCAAGGTTTTGTTTCCTTGATTCGATAGAGCAGCCGTGACCATCTGATGAGCAGAAAGCCTGACATGACCATGAGTGGATGGGTGCATTTAGCAAATTAACCCTCTAGATTGCACGGTTGTTTCTGTAGGTTTGAGCCATCAAATGAAGGCTCTTGGAAACCCAGACCTGTTTGTACTGCACTGGTGCTGACAACAGAAAATTAGATAGCTACAGCGTACTGGGTCAGAAAAATGGTCCGTGGCCATCAGCAGATGCCCGAAGGAGAGTGTATGACCAGGACAAGGGTGATTTCCCAGCTGCTGAACATCTTAAGGCTTTGAGCTGGGTGAGGATTCTGTAAGCTGAAGGCTTTTAGCATCCTCACGGTAGTTCAGCGTCAGCTGCAAAATTAGTTTGAGTTTTCAGTTCGGTCTCCAGTGAAAAAGGGCCCATATCAGCAAGGAAAAAAAAAGCGCCTGCTGCACTTTGGCCAGTTGATACACGCAATCTGGGGGAATCTCTCATTTAATTAATGCCGGGGGAACATTAGAATAAATCGCAGAGGGAATTAGAGGAATAAATAATCCTTGCATCTTCAAAGGCAGCCTGACCAGAATACTTGCAGTCAGGATCAGTGGACTTGAAAGTCAGGGTGAAATCACCTTGACCCTAGAGGTTGATTAAAAGTGTTTGAAATGGCTGGGCTTTGAGGAAGAGAAACCAGAAAATTATTTCCGCACGTGTAGCTCGAAGAAGCTGCCAGCCAGCACCCAAAGCATGTGGCACAGTGGGGAGAGGAGGCACTGCTGCCATTTCTTGCATGAAGATCCCCCCCGAAAAGAAATGCCAGAAATAGGGTTACAACCCAGACACACCAAGCTCGTCCCTCACTCCTGGGTTAACCCAAGTAGTCTGTCTGTCCCCAAGGCACAGCCCCACTAAAGCAGCATCCAAATACAGCCCAGCGAGCATCAGAGTCTGCCTTGGATATGGCAGAGGCTCACTGACCTCAAAGCATCTTAAATAAGACAGGTCCAGCCCCAAAAATTGGCCTTTCCAAAACTCAGCTATATTTTATCCGGAAATACCTACCTAGACTGTCCTGCCATCAGAAGAGGCTGACAAAAGAGATTTGGGCTTGTGGGGCTGCAAGGAGGGTCTCCCTAAAACCAACAGCAAAGCGAGTAAGATTCAGCATCAGACACCTCAGACAGACCTTTCTTTGAAAATTAATTCTCTTGTAACCTGAAACACTCATTTTTTTCTCACAGCCAGTCAAACGAACCCGGTAGACCTTCCCCCAAAGGGAGGTCCCCAAGCTACAGTCCTAAAGGAGACAGGCATTATCCAGTCACAGCAGTTTCAGCAAGCTGCACTAGGAAGGGTTCCTCGGGCGTCAGAGCCAGTCTGCAAGGGCAGGATTAATCCACCTGCCTGTTAGAAGGCAGAAACCCTCCACCGCTTTAAGTAAACTTCATTCTCTACCCCTGCACCCTCGTGGGTCCAGCCCCCTGCCTCCCACCTTGCAAAGCTCTGGCAATGCTTTGGCAGGCCAGCCCTCGGCACGGAGGCTTTCAGGAAACTCCACAGAAACCGCCAGGAGCTGTTCAGCCCCTAATCAGTCCTATTCTCTCCCCAAACAATAACCACCGCATCGCCAACAAGAGTTTTACGCCCAGCTCTTTGCAGGTCTCCACCGTGGCGTTGCATGAAGCGGAGCTGTTTGCAGCTCGTCATTAGGACTGAAAGGTTTCGCTATGAGATATCGTCAAATTTGTTAGAAATAACCTCCGCTGCTCCAGGAAAGGGAGATGCCATGAACGACACGCTCTGATAGCACCAAAGGCAAAGCACGCTTTTCAGAGGAGTAAAAGCTTTCAGTTGTAGCAATAGGTTATGGTAATTAGCAATAACAAGTCAAAAGAGCAAGCAGTACAGTTGAGGAGAAACTTAGCCAAGTATGATTTCCAAGGCATGGAACGTATAAAGACTTATTGCAGGGCTTGTTCCTCCGGCCCCACTGGGTTCCCCACCACGTCCCCCCATGACTTACCCGAGACAATGGTATAGCCGATGCCCCGGGGACGGCCCTTGTCCTGGTCAATTGCCGTTATCATCCGCACGGTGGTACCCTGGGGATGTAGAGGAGACACACGTTACAGCCACCCAGGCTGAGTGCTGCTGGGGCTCCTGGGGCACCCTGCCAAGGCATTGCACCTCTTACCGTGGGCCACATGCTTAGGAAAACCTGTCCAAGGACAAGGCAAGTCATGGAAAAGTCCCAACCCTGCTTCTCAGGGCAGTTCGGGCTCACCACTCATCACTCTCATGCAAGCTGCAGAACTCTGCTAACCCACCCCAGCATGTGGCTGGCGATGCTAAGGGCAGGACCGGCATGCCCTCTAACTGAACCACTGAGCAGGCTGAGCTTGACCACGCAGTAGGTTTGTACCAGGACAAGCGTCCATAGGGACTGGAGAGAGCACCACCAGATTCATTCCCCGTGCTGCTCGTCCCCTGCCCAGAAGAGGAGGATTTGAAGCAAGGTCAGTGTGGTAAGCACAGCTATCGGTGCTCGGGGAAGAAGAGGAACTAGGAACTGAAGGTGCAGCATTGGCAAAGCCAGGACACACCTCCTCACAGCATCACCGCTGCACAGGCTCTGGCTGACAGGGAAAAGCATACGCTCCTCCACTACAGACTTTCACTCTGCAGTCTCTCGAGAACTAAAGGCAACAATTCCCTCCAACCACAACCTTCAGTGCTGGTCACTACACCAGTTTTATTGCCCACTGGTCCTCTTCTCCCCTTGCATTCTTCAAACAAGGCATGCCAGACAACGAGGGATGCTTGTGCCGGCCATCGGCATCCAGCTGCATAACTAATTAAGTGAGCTGCAGAGATTTTAATTGAAACCTTTAAGGAGGAGGAGGGTTGGACAGATGCTGAGAATAGGGGATTGCCCACAGGCAGAAGCTTCTGCAACTACTAGCTCACCCACCTCATCCTCTATCCTGCAGGACAGACCTGTTTCTTGTAGCCCAGCAGAAAGGTCTACGAGGCCAAGAATCCCCCCAAACCAATGAAGAACATAAAAGTGACCTAAACCCCTTGTTTAGTTCTTTAAATAAAAACATCACGCGCTTATGTCAACTCCATAAGCTGTACTTCCCCCGCCGCACTGCAGTGAGCCCATGCGAATACAAACACAGGCACATGCACATAATTAATGTAGTGTGAAAAAATTTACAACTCAGCTGTTCTTGTTTTCATTCGTTTATTAACAGTGGGAAAAGGAGCAATTTTTTTTTTTTTTTTTTTCCCCTCAAAGGAAATGTCAACAGAGGCATTTGCATATCTAACGAGGGAGCATAGTGGGATAGCAGTGTTGCGTTTGTCCTGCAATCCATCAGTTGAAGGCCAAAGGGAAAGCTGCTGCAGAAGCATCACCGGTGGAAAGCGGGGACTTGTCTTCCCTGGCTTTCAGAGCTGTGCCCCTGCGGGCTCAATGGAGACGCTTTGCCACTGTTGGCTGTAAAGAAGGCTCCCGAGGCCAGGCAGACTGCCCCTTCCCTGATCTCCCAGGGCATTTCAATAGACTCCTTAAGTAAATCCACATTATTAACCGAGAACGTTAGCCATAAATCCCAGGTCACTGGCCTTTGAGCAGCACTCGGCTGGTGAGGCTCAGCAGCAACCGGAGAGCCTCTAAATCACTGACAATAACTGTCCTTTCCAAGGAGCAAGGATAGCTAAAAAGCACAAGAAAAGTGGGAAAGGAGCAGATGGGAAAGCACAACAAGGGATGTGGAAAGGAGAGCAAGGCAAAGCAGAGAAAAAAAAGGAGAGGCATGCAATCCAGCATTTTCCCCCCCCAGCTCACTCTGCTTTAATCTTCTGTCCCCATGGGGCAAGAACGAGCCCCCCTCTGCTCCCCGGTGAAGCAGGAGCTCTTCCATGGCAGGGGCGGTGGGTGAAGGCACTTGGTCCATCTGACAGCTCGCTCATCGCCTGTCAAAAAGCGAGGGAGCAGCGCAGAATGATAAGTGTCGCCTGCCGTGCAGCACATTTCAAAGGGAAGGCAGCTGCAGGAGAAGGCAGGGCTCCCACGATGGCTGAATAGCAATCGGCCTGCCGACACTGGGGACGCTTTATCTGTGGGAAAGGTCCCTCCCGTAGGAGCCAAGGGGAAGGGCTGTTAGGAGAGATAAAAGGATGAGCTCAGATGGTGCAGTCGGGAAAGTTTGTGAGGGGAGGAGGGGGGAATCTTGTTCCGATATCTCAGCAGCACATGCCATAGAGATGTCCATAGGAAAGAAATTATCCAGACATCTGATCCCAAGAATGAGGGCTGCTAAAGAGCATGTCAAGATTCACCTGGTCCTTGGCAAGCCCGTGGTGATGCCTTTCACGCTGCTGTTTTCTGAGACTGGGTCTCCCCCTATTCTTCTTGCAACCCTCCTCCTTCTCCATGAGCCCCTTCACCAGCCCGTCCACTTCACCAGTGACCAAGAAACATGTGCTGGAGTGGGGCTGAGCTCCCTACTATTCCTGGACACAATCTCCTGGAACCATGGCAGAGGCAGGGACCTGGCCACCCCTTTGCATCCCTCCTGGTTTCCATCCTTCCTGTCAGCTCCTTCACAAGAGGCTTCCAACATCCACAAGACTGGCAGATCCCATCTCCCAGGAATGGATGATCCCTCCCTAAGCATCCACACAGTGTTTAGGCTCAATCTTGATGCTTCTGGGGAAGAGGCTGAACAAGTGTCACAGGATAGGCATAAGGGTTATCCACATAGCCGGTGGCAATTATTGGTGTGCTAGTGAGTGGTAACGACTGATGAAGACAACCTCAGAGCATGATTGCTCAGCATGGTCAACAGGAAGAAGTATTATTCAGCATGTGCCTGAATGAGATGGGGAGATGATGTGATGCAAAACATGATGCTACACCCAGGCTATACTCATCTCTTAGCACCTGTGATGATCATGAAGCATCTTGCTCACCATGCCAGCAGAGATAACTAACCAGAGAGGAGAGACTAGGAATAGGAAAACATCCAAAACCAAACCAAACTGTTGATCACAGCCATCCCACAATGGCAAAGATAGACCTCTCACCAACCACATCTCAACTATTTCTAATTTCTCTTCCAAAATCCCACCAGACCACCTAGATACCTTTCGCTATCTAGATCTTGGCACGGCAAGGGCAGGAGATTCTGTGCTCTGGCTCCCATAAGGAGCCAGTTGCACCCCTAAATTGGAGGGCACCCTCCCACCATCTCTAGCCAAACACACCCGGCAAGGCTTCCACTTACTCATGGAAACGCCAAGCTGACTTCCAGTGCCAACAGCTCTGCCCAGGGCTCACCCCACGTATTTGTGGTGTGAACCTGTGGCTCTCGGAAACTCCCAAATATTCTTGGCATTTCTTAAAGCAAGTAACAACTCACCTGCCTACGACAGACAACAGTGGCTGCAAGGAAAGGATGCAGTTGGTGGGTATAGACTGAAGCACCAGAACAGAATAACTCTCTTCCTCTAGGGAAGGAGGAAGAAGGTTTAGAAAAGTAATAATCTGGAAAAGTCTACGCTTAAAAAAAGGCAAAGAAAATAAAGAATGGCACGTTATCCAAACAAAATCTGAGGGTTTTTTTGAAGAGGGGCAGGGGTAAATCAATCCTTTTTTAATAAAACCCTGAGCTTTTAATAAAGTGTTCAGACTGATGGGCTGGAAATATTGTAAGAAAGAATTAACTCAGAGCTATTGAGACTCTTGGGCAAAAATAGCGCTGATTCTACATTATTTCTTTAACCCAAGGAGTTTTTGAAGAGGGGGATGGTGCTGAAGAATTAAAACTGTTTTAATGATATTTGACATGTATCTGTACCATGCAAGGGAATACAACTGCTGGTCTCGGGACCAAGCACCAGGGGGTTTGTCCCCCCTCTTGCCTTCGCGTGGCTCCCTGTGGGATAAAGCACACTTTCATAGGCCTCAACTTGTCTCTTAGCAAGTGGATTCTTCCTCTTTCACCTCCAAAGTGAAGCTGCAATGCTGCCTGGATCACGTACCGCCTGAGGTCCAAGAAGCAGGGGCTTATCAGACCAACAGCATCTCTGCAAGGGGAAATGGCCCTTCTCCTCCAGCCCCTATTAACTTGTCTGGAGAACATCAACGATGCTATCCAGTCTACAGACACTGTGAGGACGGACACCCAGAAAGACTCTGAGGATGAAAAATATATCGCCAAGCTTTGCCACAGCTGCAGGCAGCTTTGGTGCACTCGGGTGCCCTGGGAGAGACATCTGAGGCATGCTGGGATGATAAACAGCATCAAGAAAGAAGATACAACACCTCCAGGGACAGCAAAGTCCCTCCCCGCTGCATCCTCTTCCTGATAAGAAATTTCTTCTCAGTGTCCGAATAAGCATGTGCCCAAAATGCTTCTAAATTATGCTACCAGATCCCAGCCCGTGAAAAATAAGAGCTACAATGGCACTTCTCTCCCCTCTCACGCCCCTCCACCCCTTTTTCTTCTTCTTCTTTTACAGGATTAGCGACTTAAAAGGCAAAGCGCAGCCCAGAGTTGCAGCAGGAGGAGGAGGGGGAGAGCTTCAGAAAGCTGCCACAGAAAAAAAAAAAAAAAAAAAAATCCTATTTCTCACTTCTTAATTCCAGTCAATTCCAGTCAAAGGGCTGATAGAGATCTGTTTGCGGTAATTTGCTGCAGTTTATCCACTCTTTTTCACCTTCTATCGGCTCTTCACTGACGGGCTGCCTGACATGCTGTTACTCAAGTGAGGAAATTAAAATTTGATGCAATAATCCCAAATAAGAAGGATTTTATTAGGTAATGTATACACTTTAGATGAGGTATTCTCGCCTGATACATTGATAGAGGAACACAGACGTGCTGTGCACCACAGAAAAAAAAGAGAGGCAAGAGAGACGGAGAGCGGGCACGTGGAGCAGCAGCAAGTCTCTGCTCTGTAGATTTGGGGCTGGGATGAGATCTCTTGAGCATATTTTGACCTACTGAGCCCAACGGCAGGGCAAACATCACCCACAAACGCACTGCAGCCTGTTGGTTTGACCTGGAAGCCTGTTTTTGGACAGAAGTTGGCCAAGCCCAGATTCCTCACCCAAATTTGCTGTTATACTTTCAAGCCATTCTGCAGGGTGACAGTTTCCACTCTGCACTGTGGCTGGCTCCCTCAGGTGGTAGGGCAGAGATGATGAGAAGTCTTCCCATGGAGAGACAAAAACGTACATGTTAAACCCCAGGCTTGCCATAGCAAACCATGTCCTTGTTTCAGCAGTGGAGATTTCTCCTGTGAAGGATGGGACTTTGGGTCCAAACCAGAGAGCAATACCACTCCAAGTACTGCCTGCGTTCAGCAGTTGCCTTCTTCACAGTCTTCAGTGGCACTTATCTGTCTTGGATATCTCAATGCCTTTGGAGATGTTACATGGGGCCAAGATAAATTAAAATCTCTAAACCCATCAGAAAACCGCTAACAGTTTGGTGAGCACTCCTCCTTCACTCATTTCCTATTTCAGGTTACACGGCGATTATTTGCTGCTTTGCCTACAGCAAACAGTGTACATTCTGGGAATAATTGCGATTGGTGTATCAACACAAAGAGATCATTGCGCTCCAGCCTTAATCTATATCATTAGTTTGAGAGAGATCCCCTTTCCTAGATACCAGGTCACTCCATGAAGGTAGCACAGTCTATAATTTTTGATACTCATGGGATTTCCATTTCTATAATTTCATCTAAGGCTTTCCCCACCCCAGTTAAGGGTGATCTAAGTAGCACTTTTTCTTCCCTGCAGCTCATACTGCCCACCATGGAAGCAGTCCTTAATCTCAACAGCACTGAAACTCATTGAAATTTTCACTTCATGAAAGTAATGAATGAAGCCATTTTTTGGCCATCTTCAGGCCGGCAGACAGGTAATGTGCTGTCTGACCACGGGATTTGTGACAGTAGGACTCAGCCCTATTGATCCAGCACTCTCCCATTATGTCAGAGCCAGCAGTTTGCTCCAAAGTGAATAAAAAACGCATGAACTGAAATGAGCTGGAGTTCCCCCTACCACTGCATGAACTGAGCCATCAGGCGTTTTGGATCCGGTGCACCAGAGACTTTACAGGATGCACATGTAGTATGGATGCCTACCACACCACGATTTTAGGACAGAAGGTTTTTCCATCCATATACAAAAATATTTGCCCTGTAGAAAAACCTATGGGATGCCTTGGCAAGGTGGATGCTGCTGAGTAGGGCTGGTGCTTGGGCTGAAGGTCCTGGGCACCCTTGCTGGGAGCAGAGCTAACAGCTCCCAAAGCCGAAGCTGCCTGCCACACTCCCCACCGTCTGCTGTGGGCAAAAAAACCCCCTGCTGTATTTAGAGACCGGGAGACGTTTTCCACAAACAGCACGTTTGCTGACAAACCGAGTTTCAGAAGAACTAAAATGATTGGATCAATTTGGCAAAACCTGAGGGAAAATGCTCAAAGTGCTGAAATGGCTGACGATTCTGGCATTTTCAAAACTGCCTCATTTCAGGAACGTTTACATTTTTCTTCAACTTTTCTATTAGAAATGGCATGCATAAATGGTGTGGGGAGGAAATGGGGCGACTGTATGCTAAGAACAACAGAAAACCTTTTTAAAATTTAAGAAAAAATGTTTAGGAAAATATTTTATTTGGGTTTCAGGCTTCCTAAACCTCCTTGCTTAGGCTCCCTTTTTTAAAAAAGGGCAAAGCGTTTTTTGGAGCTGGCTTGAAACATGTTGTTCCAGAAAGAAAAAGATTTGCCTCTCTTTGGATGCCATTTGAATCCCATGATTTATCTCCCCTGCCTCAGACCTGCATTTGCACTTCAGCATGGAAACAGGGCTCCTCTTTGCACGCAAGCTGCAAACGTTGGGGCAGAGCAACACAAACCTGTGACGGAAGGAAGGACGAATATCTCTGCAAAGAGGAGGTTTTCCTCCAGGTCTTTTGGGATACCTTGTGTTTTCTGTCCCATACCCTGCTCCATCCTCCCTCAGCCCCCGGTGCAACACCATGGTCGTGCACCTCAGAGTGAAGCAGCAGCCCTTACCGGAGGCGAGTTCTCATAGATGTTCGTGCTGTAGGGCAGGTTGATGAAGATGGGGTCCATGTCCTGCACATCTGTGATGGTGATTGCCAGGTTGGCCAGAGTAGACAGTGGCTTGTTTTTATCTTGATCCTTGAAAAAACAGGGGTTGGAAGGGAGAAGAAGGATTTCTATCAGAAAAATAGATTTATTCAACAGTATTAAGTTTCTCACAGTTGTAGCTGGATCAAAATTTCTGAATAGTCCAGGTAATCACCTCTTTTTCAAGCTACCTGCTGGAATTATTGTCCACTGTACCTCCCTCTAAGCTGAAATACAATACGCATTTCATTCCAACATTAGCACTTTAAAATAAAGCAAACACCAATTTAGCTTTCATCACATTTTGGGTGGAAGAGAAGCAACACTCTTCAACGTATACTTCAAAATATAAATTCCTTCCTAATGCAGATACAGCCTAGGGCATCTCTGCACTGTGAGACCCAGGTGTGGTTGCCAGCAGACTTTCATACCAGCACATCACAGCAGAGCGTCTCATACCCTGCAGCTCCAATGTCTCTGCACAGCTTGGGCTCCATCGACTGGAATATGACAAAGCCCACCATCTCCCTTGCTTTTCCATTCCTCTTTGTAACCCTGCAGGCTGCATTGCAGTCAGAGCTTTATTCTTTTCTGCTGAGCTTTGGCAGAGGGTACGTACACCAAATGCTGTTCCTGGTGTCGTAGGATGCCTCAGCTCTCGCACAGAAGGCAGAGTGGAAACCTGAACCACAGGATACGTCCTCGCAATAGCAACCTCCTTTCTACTGGGCTAATAGTTTTGGCTCCGATAAACTGCGCATCTCTCCCCTTCCGCCTTGCATGGGGACTGGCAGGACAGGGGTAACCAGGAGCTGCCTTTCTAGGCAAGCCAAGCTGCTTCCACAGCGGCAGGGAGGTGAGGAGCCATCCTCCCTGCTCTGCAGAGCAGGTCACAACAAGCACACAGCAATCTTAGGATGAGCAGCGGTAGCCCTTGAATACTTCAATGCTCCGAGCAGGAGCATCAACTCCCTTACACCCCATCACAACCCATCAGGACGGAGCCACAAGCACTTTCCCAGAGCAAGACCTTTCTCCAGCAGCCAATACAACAGCAGTACAGTGTGTCACCAGCTTGTCCCGGCAGTGCCCTGCTGCCACCCGTTTTCTCGCAGGAGCCTCATCCCATGGGTGCTCAAAAGCAACCCCAATGCCCATAGCCCTTTGCTAGAAGGGCAGGAACAAAGAGACAACACATGAAAGGAAGGAAATAAATCTCTCCTTACCCCCTAATCAAGCACCGTGGTGAAAGGCAACTATTAGAGGTTACTGCACACTTCTGCAAAATGGCTCTGAACAGCGGCAAGGACTGATTGCCAGAAGATTAATGTTAATTTAAACCGTATTCAACAACACAGCTTGTATATTATCCTCTTAACCTGCAGGCCTCAGCGCTTATGGCCTGGATGGATGCTTATTTCTGACTCATGTTCTGCTGTTAGCGTTATCAGGTTGAAGTCTTTCGTTTCTTCAGATAATGTTTTTTTTCCCCTCCCCTTCATCTCTTAAATTTTGGTTAAACTATTACAGACAGCGCTGAAAAAGCAAACACATTTCAAGTTTCCTCACCTACTGTCTCTTACGCTGCTCTTTCCAGTCTTTCTGCCCTTGCTGCCTACATCCCTGGGATGAAATGGCTCCTGCCTTGAACCAAGGCTCCACAGTTCTTGCAGCCACCCTGAATTCACCATCGCCCCAGTTCCCACTCTAGACCGTGCAAACTCTTCATCAGGCAAGAAAGAGACTGCATTTGCTCTTCTAGCTCCTGCTACGCTGGTAGCTCCTTCCCAGGCTGAGCTTTACTCCAGGGTTTCTCATTGTATTTCTGCTAGAAATTACCAGCATCTTGCAACCAAGACAAGGAGGTATTCCCACAGCTGCAATCAAGCCCAGTTCAGATACTTAATATTTAAGTCTTTGAACTCCCTGAGCTGGAAATCACTAGAAGCCAGGAGCATATTAGGTAGCAAGTACTAATATGCCCCCATTTTTTCTCTGCTGGTAACTGCACTGGGGATACAGGGCTAGATGGAGCTGGATGGACCAAGATGGCATCCTTGTGTCCTTGAGGAAACCAGAATTATACATGGGAAAGAAAAGCATGTTTCCATCAGGGCTTGTGTTTGGTCCCATGTTTTGTAACCCACTAGATAGTTCAACAGCATGCCCTGGCAAAGTGTGTTGGTTACAGAGACTGATAAGGAAACAAACAATGGGTAAGGCCTCTTATCGCTGGAGTATTTAAAATAAAATGAGGCATATTTCAGAAAAAATAAGCTCCTGGGGAAAATTCCACAGCCTTGAACATGCAGAGATCAGGCTGAAAGGTTGAGCTATTTGCCTGTGGCCCTGCAGTCTGCAAACGCCCGATCTCCGTGGCGGTGAAGAGCAAAGCAGCCCTGCACAGCCCTCCACGTCCTCATGACATTTGTGGTTCTGCATCAAGACAATGATCTTGATTAAATCACATGCTTCAAGAGCTCTAGCCAGCTGCCTGGAGGGGTCGGGAAGGGTTTTCCCCCCCCTCTCCTGAATGCAGAGTTGGTCAGATGTATTGTAGGGCTGAATCTCACCTTCCTATGTTGCATCTGAGATGGAAAAGGAGCCACCAATCTGGAGTGGCTGCTTGCATGGGGCTCCTCATTCCCATGCTGCCTATCAAGCTCTCACCAGATTTGACACAAGGAAAGAAGTTTCCCGTTCAGGTGGAGCATGAATTTGCCACGGTGGCCACCTGGATGTACCTCTCCCAGGGATCCCCTCCTGGTATGGTGGCATCAACTGTAATTAGTATCTTGGTTTCTCCTTCTCTGTCCACCAAAATTTTAACTCTTGGTGTCTGAACTCAGCTTTTGCTGAGTGAGACTCAGGGGGTTTAATACAGGTGAATCCATCTGTTATAAGCCATGATTCACAAGGAATGAGACCAGTCTGTATACCCTGTACTGGCTTTCTTCACCAAGGAAACTGCTCACCTTTATGCAGGAGCCCCTGACACACGTCTGATGCTGTTGGATAGGTGCAGCTGTGCTCCACGAGCTGCAGAGCAGTGATTTGAAACTACCCAGGCACTGCATTGCTACAATACCTTTCTAAGTGGAAAATGCTGGATGTGCCCAAGACGACGCCAGACTAGGGCAATAAAATAAGTAAGCAACAGCACCTTCCCCATTGCAGTTCCTCCAGAAAATGCCTCCTCCCCTGCAGCAGCCAGAATCAGACTCACCGTTGCGTTGACCTGGAGCTGGTATGCCTGAGTCACTTCATAGTCCAGCTCCCGTATCACCGACACGATGCCACGGCCACTGTCGATGGCAAAGAAATTGGAAGGAGGCTGGAAGGAGTAAAGCACACTGCCTCCTGCACCCTGGTCCGGATCCGTGGCATTCACTATGAAAATCGGAGTGCCCACTGGTGTATTCTAGAAATAATAAAAAAAAAAAAAAAATATATATATCTGTAAAACTGTGCATCAGCCTATTTTCCCATCAAATGCACATCAGCAATTTCCTTTGCCCACCAAAAGGAATATCTAGAGACCCAAGAACATCAGTCCTATATTTTCAGGACATTTATAAGTTATACAGCTGTTTTCTTTATTACAGTATTGCAGCAGCTATAATAGTTGTTACACACTTATAATAATAGTCATACAGCAGTGGTCAAGATGGCACTCTATCACAAACCCTTATTTTCCCAGACATCACAACTTTCCAGGAAAATTACTCTCTCTGCTGAAACTTGTTTT
Organism: Nipponia nippon; assembly: GCF_047370975.1. NCBI lineage: Eukaryota > Metazoa > Chordata > Aves > Pelecaniformes > Threskiornithidae > Nipponia > Nipponia nippon. The sequence continues at coordinate 89,780,182 of NW_028262347.1, read as the reverse complement.
CTGCCCAAAGGCACTTTTATTTTCAACGCTGATTCCCTCTCTGTTTTCACCATAAGGCATTAAATATAAGAGAGCCTCAAAAAAAAACCCAAAACCAAAACATTAAATGCAACACAGAACTTTACGTAAAATTTAAAGTTATAGTTTCCACAGCAACTAGAACCTGGCCCGATTAAGGCAGGCATTAACAGTTAAATCGTCATAAATCTGGAATTAATCTACATGCATAAAATATGCAGCTGAGTGCACAAAATCAGCAATGGCAAATGCAGTTTGGCACTTCTTATTGTTTAACTTCACAGCAGGGAGAACAATTATCCATTTTTGGTGGAACAGCTGCATGTTCCTATGCAAATCTTAAATGCATATTCTTGTCTCTCTAAAGGCAGAAGCACAGACTGCAAGCAAAAAGGCTTTGCCGGGGACCCAGGCTGCAGGTATGCACAGATCACAACTGCTTGGGTAAGTCCCTACGTTTGTAACACGTTCACAGCCACATTAAGGGTTGATGAAGAGCTAAAACTTGGAAGCCAGATAACAAAGGTCAGAAGTGAGACACAGCAGCAGCTGGTTATGGCCAGTTCGGGTAATAGGGATTATTTCTGCAAACCTCTTCCCAAGCCTCAGCGTTTTATTGTTAACTTGATTTGTTATTAATCCTCAGCTCATAGAGAAGTATCATGAAGAGCTGAGAAGGTGGAAAGGAGACCTGAAGAGATGCAGAGCTGGGGCACTGCTTCCAAGTGGAGCTCCTCCTGCAAATCCTCGGCCAAAGCTGAGCAACCAACTGAGCCATTTTCAGTTTTTTTGGGGAACCACAAAGCTTGTAGCAAACCATGGCAGGGCTTCAGCAAGGCTGTCCCAGGACACCACCTCCACTAGAAAGCATAAGAAACCAGGGCTCCACGCTCCGAGATCTGATTTAACTGGTTCAATACTGGGTGATGGCACCAGAAAAGAACAAAAGCATCTGAACTGCCCCAGCAAGGCTAAGGCAAGCAGAAACCTGCCTCCGAGGCAGGTGGTAGGATTTGCTGCAAGTGTGGTCAGGCAGAGCGGGAAACCCAAGGCACATCCTGTAACTCACATTCGGGGTCCCAAAAGCAGCGCTGAGCATGCGTGGTGTGCTCTTACACCCTCATCCGCAGACGTCCCTCACGCCTCCCTGCCCTTACACCCAGCCACACGGCATCGCAGGGACACTCTGACATCTAAGCTGGCCTCGGGCTTGAGCAAAACTCCAGTTTCCTTACTTCAGTGGCACTTCTGCAGAGGTGTGAGCGGTTGCGGTTCCCACCTAGATTTTTCATTTGCTTTCTTTTTTTCCCCTCTCTAAATCAAGCTGCTAAAGAAAGCCTCCCAGGGCATGGCCCAAAGATTATTTTTTAAAGCACCTTCAAGGTTTTTTTGTGATCAGCAATCGTAAAAGCATAAAAGATATAGCTAGAAGGGACCTCAAAAAAAGGAACCTGTCCCCATGCTACATCTAAATCATTCCCATCCTTAAAGCCTCCCAGCCCATTTGCCCTAGCAGTTTCCTACCCTTTGCCTTACAACTGCTCATTTTCTGGCATGCTTAACCCAGATCTGCCCTGCTGCCATGTAAGCGCTTGACTTTGTGCCATGCACACACCATGTCAAGCCTGGCTTGTGCATTTGGAGAGCTCGGGAACAGGGGTTCAATCAGTTCAGGAGGCATGTTGGGGTGGAGAAGCCCTTCATGGGGGTGTTTGCTTTCTGAGAACTCCCAAGGCAATTTCTCAGACAGGACTAGAGCATCTCCCCGTCCCTCTTTGGGCTGCCTGCCTTCCCCAAGCCATCCATCATCAGCTGTGAGCAGCCCCAGAGCATCCCGCAGCCCTCCCCTCGCTGCTACCAGGGCACTGCTTTGACCGCCGAGGTCCACGCGCTCCAACAACTGCCTTCTCAAATTCCTCCCCCAGAGCCACCTGGGGTATCAATGTCAGGATGAAGAGCATTACAAATTAACCATTAATAGGAGGAGGAGGGGAGAGGCAGCAAAAGAGTAGATGCAGGGTCACACCGATGAGGTCTGGGGTATATTGTCCCCAGGAATAATAATATTCATAAGGATAAAGCTAGACTTGATGAATATGTTTCCTCTTCTCTTCAAGTGTCCCTAGCCACTCCTTTTAACATGCAAATCCACTCCGGTCACCCATGATTATGGGGCTGCTCCGCTGGCTGTGAAAGAGGAGAGTTTGATTTCCCTGGCATTGTATTTCATACAAAAGCCCCAAAACAGGCTTTGAAGAGAGTTCATCTCCTCGTCCTTCCAAAGGAGAAGCTGCTTGGAGGGACATGGAGGTCACCAGCTTTTGCGCTACGAGCTCCACCCCTCACAGACACTGAAGCAGAACAGCGTGGTCACAGAGGGGGAAATATCTGATATTGCCCAAAGTGCACAGGTCAGTGGGAAAATTTCACTACAAAATGCATGACCTGATTCCTAACAGCACACAGGTCAAAGGATGCAGACCTATAAGAAGCACGCTGGGTAATGTATCTTTCTTCCCCAGCTAAAATTCAAGCCAAAAAAAAAAAAAAAAACAACCACCCCCAAAACCCTCTGGCAAGGCAAAACCAGCTGTGGGATGCAGACATCCCATATTAACAGTCCTCCAGGAAAAGAGATCTCATTTTCAATGTTCGTGCCCAGGCAGGACACAGTCAGGACTCAGAGGAATTTCAGACCATCTGCCTTAAAAAGCATAAGAAGTATGTCTTTAAAATCCTCTTCCCATTTTTGGGTCAAGCAGGCTCAAGATATTCCTCAGCAGGAGGCTGACATCTTTATTTCTCAAAGGATGCGGCCCATCATCTAAACAATGGAGCAAAACATCTGTATAAACAGCACTGGCTTGGCTTTGTGTTTGATGGTAAATAACAGGCAGAGAGCACGTCCCAGGGAAATGCGACTGGTAAGCCCTGCACCAGGCCAGCTCAAGACAGACCGTATTTCTGCATTTTCAGGATTTCGCCCAGTTATAGGACTCTTCTGTGTGTCCCTCGTGGCTGTCCTTCCTTAGAAAAGATTAATTGTGGTTATGTTTAGTTCACCGACCCGCAAAAATAGAAAATCCGATCTTTTCTGTCCAGAAAAAAAGGAAATGCAGTCGATGACAGCCTCCAGGTGCTTGTGGCAGGCAGGTGAGTTTTCCACAAGAGTCGCCAAATTTTGTCATTTTTAAAGCTTTTGACTCTCCCCAGCAGCCAGTGATGAAGCTTAACTCACCACAGAAAAAAGAACTGGTGACAAAACCGTGTCATATCATTAGATCTTTGTTACGATGCCAGCAGATGTGAGGTAAAAATAAACATGTAGACAAATGCCTCCCGCAGAGGAGAAGGAGGGCAAACAGGAGCGGGACCTGCTCCCGACCTGCCTCTAGCACCCCATCCTTCATCCGACAGCTCAGCAGGAGCAGCTCCAGCGCCCAGGTCCCCCCTGAGCAGCTCCGGGAGTTAAAGGGCTCCGGTGAACCAGCTGCAATACCACTGAACTGCATGGGCTGCGGATGCTGGGGTGCAAGGTAGCAAGGCCATTTGTGCCTCCCTTGTTTTGCAATAAATGAATAAGAAAGGCTTACTGTTGTAAAAGTCTTATAGGAAGCAGCTCTGTGGTCCTGTTTGCCAGAAACAAATACTGAATGGTAACAGTGTTTGTTACACATGGCTACCCAAAGCACCAGGAGGACCAAACCAAGAGCAGCAAGGTACAAGAGGAGACTACTCCATTTCAGTGTATCACCAGTAGCAAGGATAGACTTGGATTAACATAAGAAATAAACAACCCTAAAATCCCTGTCCAAACATGAAAGGACATTGCTGCACAAGGAGGTGGCAAAGGTGAGACCTTACCTCTCTTACACCAACAGAGCAGTATGACAAGGCAATATGCATGTTGGAGTGACCAGAAAGAAGTTTTGTTTCCGTCCAAAAGCTCTCAAATGTGGCCCACCACAGCAAACACCTCCCCTGGCCTGGGCTGTCACCTCTCGTGAAACCCTCTGGCACGAGTGTCCAGACACAGACATGTCCTGTGTTAACCCTGACACATTGACAGCTGAGACACCAAAGCTTTATACAATGTTCTCTGCAGAAGGGCAGCTAACGCTGAAGAAAAAGTTACCAGAAAAGGGCCTTTTTAAAATATTTACATCTCTCTCTCTGGACACACCTACAGTCTTTAATATCTTATTATGAATCCTGCTATAAAATGCATTAGTAATAGAATCTCTGATGGATGCTACTCTAACAAAACGTGGCAATACAAGGCAGATTATGACCCCGAGCAGACGCAGCCTCTGGAGGCACGATATGCCAGGTTACACGTCCGCAGCTGAACATGAGGGGCACTGAGCAGGACTCCCTAAAAATGCCAGAGCACAATTTCCTCTTGTCTGCCACCAAATGCTCCCCAAGAGCTGCAGAGCCAGCTCTGCTGGGATGAGGGTTGGTGCTGGAGAACCACCGGTGACCAAAGCAGTGGCAGGACCATGCCAGTGCAATGAGGGCCGAAGATGGGCTGGGTGAGGAGCTCTCAATGAAAAAGCTCCCAAATCAAGGAAAATTTTAGGGGGGGGACAATTTTTAAGGCATATGTAAACCTATGCGAACAAGCTCTTCTTTCATACAGGGCTAAATAAAAGGCTGTTTGCAGAAAAGCCAGCATCCGTGCCGTTTCACCAGGCCTACAGTGCCTGCTCCGAGAGCGTATAAAACCCTCCGGCTGTCAGACAGCCACTCGCCCTGCTAACGGAGCAGATTTGCACGGCGTCTTTGAGAGCTTTCCACCATAGCAAAACCATTTCATGGGCCACAGGATGCCAACACCTCAAACGTGCCTTGATCCATCAGTCTCGTCCAACTGGCCTGACACCAGGCATCCTGCGGGCAAAGGGCTGAGAGGGGGAATATGTGATGCTGACTTTTTTACAGTGGGGTCAGAGTCAGATAGAAGTGAAGGTGGGAGATGAAGCGGAGGAGATGTGGGAGTTACTTTCTCAGATACTCCCTTCCCTTAAATGCATCCACTTTTCCAACCTACAGACAGGCTGTTACAACCTTTGTTTGGGCACTAGAAATGTAGGCTGTCAGGAGCACTCTGAGATCCTCAAAGGACCCTCTCTCTCCCTTTCTCTTGCACACAAGCACTCAATCAATTCTTTAATTAAATGAGCAGCAGGCTTTGAGAAACAGGTCCATTGGCCCAGCTGCAGTTTTGCAGGCTTATATCCACTTTGTGCATGCACCACAAACCTCAGCCAAAAGTTTCTCTCTAACCCAGCAGCTCACCCCACTATACCGACAGCAACGGGCTCCATCCTTCTCCTGCAGCCAACAAGGACCGGACACAAATCCCAGAGGGGAGATTTCCAGGACCAGGGCAATGCCTGGGAGGAGCCCAGGTTTATTTGGGGATGGTCCCTCCAAACCTGCTCCCGATCTCCAGCAGCTGGCCACATAGAGGACCTCCATCTGACCTCCCAGGGCAAAGTCACCCAGCAGCGCCCCAGCAGAAGCTGGTAGAAATGATTAGGATGCGGATGCATGCATGCTGTACCAATGCAAATAATGTGGAAAAACGGCAGGCAATCTGGCCGAACAGCTGTCTGAAGGTCGATGGGATGAAAGGAGGTGACGCAAACGGACTGGGGGGCATACAGCGACAGGCACGAGGGCTGGAGCAGCAGGCAGCAAACCAAGCCGCCTGTGCTGTGATCTTCACATCAGCATCGAAACCATCTCGCCAGCCCTATTTCAGGTCCTGCTTTTTTTCCCCCCGCCCTGCCCCTGCATCACGGCAGGAGCTGACCGCTCCCATCAAGAGATGCTTCACTGCTTCGCGCCCCTGTTATATCTCAGGTCAACCTATTACTCTTAAATAATTCCCTGCTGCTGTTCCTGGCAGCTCTTTTCCCTCTCCCTGCCTCTTGCCACCGTGCAGCGGGGCAGATGAAAGGAGCTTTGCGCTCTGCTGAAAGCCGGCTCAGACATCCCTCTGCTCGAGTCAAAGGCGCTCTCGCCGATCCCATCTCATCGCAGGACAGGAAGGGCGGTTCGATGTCTCTTGCCCAAGGCAAGGCAGCTCAGAGGTGCTGTGTAACACAGCTGACACTGAATCCAAGCGCTTTTCTGCTACAGCTGAAATCCTGGCTCCCTCATCCCTGGGCTGCCCGGGACAGAGTTAAGTCACCTATTGCCATCCGTGTCTCTCATGGAGTGCTGCAGGAAAAAGCTGCAAAGGCAGAGCTGGAACAAGTGCCAGCCCCTCTTCCAAACTCTACCGAGAGGAAAAACCAGCCCTAGGTTTTGGTTTCCCTCCCCAGGCTCCATCTCAGAAGCAGCCCGATTGCCAGACTGGGTCCCTTGCTTGTGTGCCAACTCTAAATGCTTGCATGGATGTGCACAGCCTTCCAATTCCTCTATTCTTTATTACACTTTTAATTACATTTATTAATTACATTACTGCTAGTCCGAGCCAAGCAATTTCCAATTTCAAAGTTTGATTTTAAAACCTGATAATTTCCTCTTTTTAAAATTTTTTTTGGTTGAAATTCACCCCACCTTTCAATCAGCTCTCGTTAATATGTACCTCTTGTTGCTATCTCTATTAAGTGACCTCCCTCATTATCGGGTGACACTGGCAAACGGCCACCGCAGAGCTATAATTCAATTGAAGGGCTTTTGAAAACACCATAAACACAGCTGGAATAGATGCATTATTGGAGCTGGAGACTGAATTAGCGTCTGGATAACCACACTCAGAGCTGAGCGTGCTTATTCACAGCAGACACAGCCCGACCCAACGTACAACGCTGAAGAAAGGGACATCGCAACCAGCAAGCCCATGGGGGAATTTGCCATGCTGGCAGGACAACAGTGCTCAGCAAGCAGAGGGCAAGCAGCCACAAACTGGGGAGGATGCTCTGGTATCCTGCAGGATAAAGCTGCTCACTTTTTCCAGCTCAGAACTGCCCGATTTTTTACTGAAGATAACTCTGCCCTTGCCAGCATGGGGCTCAGGTGGCTGATTTATGGCATGGTGTCCCCAGAAGCTGGGTACGCAGCGGCTCTGCCACCTCTCCTCGTGGCACCCATCACTTCTGCAGTGCAGGTCTTGAGGCGCAAGCCCAGAATAGGCAAGAGAGGGCAGCTGGGAGAGGAAGGAAATGCTAATAAGAAAATAAAGAAACCCACAACATTCCTCCTCTTGTTTCTAATTTCCCAACTGGTTCTGGCTGCTCTCCCTTCCAGGCAGTGATACGATAAGTGGGACCTGTCACCCCCTTGCTCTCTGCTCTGTGGAGCAACAGTGGCCACGCAGCTAAGTACTCATCCAGGATGGAATTATATTCGAAAGAGAAAGCGAAGCGAGGGGAGGAAAAGCACTATATGGCAGAGCTTTAATTTGCAGCTTCAGGGGCAAAAGGAGCTGCCTGCCCTAGACCACAGCAAGCGCAAGGCTTGGGCTTGCACAGGGGCCATGCCACGACCTCCATCCCCAGCCAAACCACCAGAGCCAGGGGACTGCATCTCTTCCCTCCCTCTGAACCTTGCCTTCATGTTGGTGCTCGGTCCCTCCACATCCCCAGCCAGCCCTGCCCTGCACAACCACCTGCCTTACATGCCAATGAGCAGACAGAAAGCAGCCAGGTGGGTGAAGCACCAGGAGAAAGGGAGCAAAGAGAAGAAAGCAAGTTCCACACCAGCTTTCAAGAAGCCATCCCGCCCACGCTGTTACTGGTTATTTAAGCAGACAGCCCGCTTTGTCTGTCAAAGCTCATTTCTCTCGACAGTCCCTATTCTGAGGTAACTTGAGCTATTACACTGTGCCCTGGGTTTGCATTTGGTGTCGCAAATCTCAGGAGACCATGAACGGCTTCTCACAGCTCTGTGAGAAGTAATGAAGAGGAGCAAAGCTAATGCCAGCAGGCTTACGTACTCTGTGCAGGGGAACCTTTGTGAGAACCTTTCCAGCAAACAAAAACCCACCGAGATGAACTGCTATGAACACAGAATCATTTAGGTGGGAAAAGACCCTGAAGATCATCAAGTCCAACTGTTAACCTAGCGCTGCCAAGTCCACCACTAAACCATGTCCCTAAGCACCACATCTACATGTCTTTTCAATACCTCCAGGGATGGGGACTCAACCACTTCCCTGGGCAGCCTGATCCGATGCCTGACTACCCTTTCAGTGAAGAAATTTTTCCTAATACCCAACCTAAACCTACCCTGGCACAACTTGAGGCCATTTCCTCTCATCCTATCACTTGTTACTTGGGAGAAGAGACCAACGCCCACCTTGCTACAGCCTCCTTTCAGGTAGTTGTAGAGAGCGATAAGGTCTCCCCTGAGCCTCCTCCTCTTCTCCAGGCTAAACAACCCCAGCTCCCTCAGCCACTCCTCATATGATTTGTTCTCTAGACCCTTCACCAACTTCACTGCCCTTCTTTGGACATGCTCCAGCACCTCAATGTCCTTCTTGTAGTGACGGGCCCAAAACTGAACAGAGTATTCAAGGTGCAGCTTCTCCAGTGCCAAGTACAGGAGGACAATCACTTCCCTAGTCCTGCTGGCCACACTATTCCTGATGCAAGCCAGGATGCTCTTGGCCTTCTTGTCCACCTGGGCACACTGCTGGCTCATATTCAGCCGGCTGTCAACCAACACCCCCAGGTCCTTTTCCACCGGGCAGCTCTCCAGCCAATACAAAACATACAGATACAGGACCATAAAGTCACGAGCACAGAAGCACAGTCTGAGAGATTAGAAAAACCCAGGTGGGGTCAATCATTCTGCCTCTTTGGAAAAGAGGTGAGGAGAGCTCTGGCAGGGACAAAGCAGTCTACCTTTACGTTTTCAGCCTCCTCCAGCGAGACACATCTCAGTCAGCAGGTCTGATAACTCCTGCCAAAGAGCTTTAAAGGCGATGGCCAAGGCGCTCGCTGGACCATTCCTGATGTTGTTCAGCAGCCCTGCAAACACCGAAGAGCAGCAGCAGACCTGGCAGAGCAACCAACATGCTGTCAGGATTTCTTCAACAGGAGTGACTTCAGACCTCCCAGCTATATCAGCTCCAGGTGAAATAACAAAACCCTCAGCATAGCTTTTAGCTAATAGGGAATTAAAAGAAAGTTGCAGCATTAACACCTCCCACAAGACTGACACACAATAGATCCTGCTCTATTCTCTCTCTCATCTTTCTACCAGACAACAACCTTGGTCAAAAAGGGTGACAGAGTCAAAGTCACATACATCATCTTCTCTAAGCCATATGACTTAGTGCTCTGTGAGGCTGATTAACATATAGAATAATTCAAAATCAGCACAGTCAGCTAGTACGTAGCCCTCAAAATACAATTGTAAACAAGGAATATTATCAAGCAAGTGTATTTTTAATGGATTCCTGATGGGAACCTTCAGGTTTTTGCCCATTATTTGACATTTTTACTAATCATCTGGAAGAACGGAAACACAGAGGTTGAGAGGTGGGTAAACAACAAAGGATACAGACTGTCAACACCAAGCATGTTGCTGGCAACTGGTTTGAACTAAAGACTGTTTTTTAACATGCAAATGCAGAGTCCTGTATCCAAACCAAAAAATACTGGTCTCCTAGGAAGGGGGATCACTGTAAAACAGACCGTTTCCCACTGCCCTGGGAAGGGACAGAAGAAAAGGGTGGTAAAGTAACCGCAGCCTCACTAACTCAGCACCTGCAGCCAAATCCCGTTGGAGAAGCCACATTTCTCTCCCATTTCTGTCCATTATCCATCTCCAGCCTTCAAGGAGCTGGGCTGGGCTGGAGCAAGGGCTGGGAGGCAGCCTGTGCTGCCTTCCTGGGCTGCTATTATGTCAGTCCCAATTTTGGAGACAGCAGATGGGAACCCAAGATAGTCTAACAAGACGTTTGAAAGTCAGAGGCAAACGCCGAGAATGTGAGAACCTGTCAGTCAGAGAGCTCCTGGCTTTGATAGCATACTGGTGTGATTTTCCTGCTGGAAGAGGGCATTCGGAGCAATCTCCCCCTTTGCAAGGGCACGCACCGCAGATGGCCCAGCGTTCCTTTGGCTGTAATCTTGCCAGAGACTGTGGGCATTGACCAGGTGGATCCAGGTGGCCACAGTCAAAGTTTCCACTCCTGCCTCTGCTCTCAGCACTGGCAGAGGCAGCTTTTGTCCAGGGAAGCAAAGGCATCCTTCGCCCACGGCAGCCAGTCAGATTTTCCACTATCCCTCCTCTCAATATTAAAATTCAGTAGAAAAATCAAATCACTGGTGTGATTTACTGCTACCAGCCAACATACTTTGAGGGGTGAGAGAAGAAATCCCTTTTCTGATTTCTGCTCTGGGGTGATACCATAAACTGGAGAGATCCTATTTTTTATATCCCATTTTATTTACAGTTGCCACAAACTTTTACTTTCTAAACCCAGGGAGAGGTCAAGAAGGTGGATTAAGTTAATGCACCAGCCTTTAAGCTGGGAAGGATGGATGTCTGGAAGCAGCACGCTGACCTCCAGCAGCCATCTGCTCCAGAGCCAGGGAGGCCAGGAGTGGTGCAGGCTGCCATGCCCGAGCCCAGGCAGTAACGAGAGTTACTCTTAATGGCAGCCAGTCCCCATCAATTTGTCTGGGTAACCCTTGCTAAAGGAGGCACAAACTGGCACCCCCATGGCAGCCCATCGGGTGACGCTCCGGATTGCAAATGACTTCCATTAAGGCAGAGCGTTAATACAATGCATTACAAATGAAACCCTAATGACAGGACACTGGCAGTATTGCTTCTACTTGATATTAATTGGGTGACACTTTCTTTTAATGGTACATTAATTAATGTGGAATATCAACGGAAATCCACGACACCCGCATTAATACAAATGAATTCATTATCATCGGTGTTATTACAAGAAATGACAAATAAATCTGTAACAGTGGGGCCCTTCAAATAATAGCCACGAATCATTAGGTATTGCATTCATTTATACTGCATACTGCAAATATATACATGCAATCTGTGGATGCTTATCTGTTGACACATTCCTCCCTGGCTCTCGAGCCATCCTGAGACACCTCGAAGGAGGACCCAGTGGCCAGCCCAGCTGGCCAAAGAGAAACTGGGACTTGCTTTCACATCAGCTCATCTCCAGGACTTCTCGCTGTCTCATCTCCTATCCCACATGCTCTCAACCACCACCTCGAGTCTTCAAAAGACCCTCTGATCTAGCACGTATATTCCTGTAAAGAGGATCACCCATCTCTTACACTACCCATTTTAGCCAGGCAGATAGAAACCCACCCACTTTGCCACCTTATTTATTTATTTATTTCACTGCTTGTTTATCCTCTGTTCTGGTAGAAAAGCTAAAAGCACCTTTCAACAGCACAGCATGGCTCGCTTCTGACCATAGGTGGAGCAAGTAATTTGTCCTCAGAAAAGCAGGGAAATGAATGGCTCTTTGAAGTCTGGAATTTGTAGGTCCCAAAGATCCATCAAAAAGAAACTCCTGGGAGAGCCTCTGCAGCAGCCTGTGAGCAGGTATCACTCTAAACACAACCGAAAGCAAAATCCATACAGCTGTGCCGATTAAAAAAAAAAATTTCTGTGTCTTCCCGTGGATGGCTTTATTACCAGAGGAAGGATCGATAACAGTTCAGCTCAGGTCTCCTCATCAGGCTTCGCTCTTGCTGAAATGGTCGTGCTAAAACAGCAAGCTCCAGCACGAAGCGTTTCTGTCAAGCCATGTTGTGACATGGTTCCCCTGGAGGGACTCCAGCAATGTGGATACCACTCTTCAGTGAGAGCTAGCACCCCAATTTGCTGTCTCCCACAACCTCTGCAGTGCTCACAGGCAGAAAGAGCAGTTACAAACCTGGGACAAAGGAACGCGCAGGGAATATTCTTTTTAAAATACAATACATGAAGACCTGCCCTTGAACCTCTAGAGCAGGAAAACCCAGCAAAAGAGCTAGACCAAGCTAATTAAGACATACAATAAAGATAGGAAATCTAGTGACCCAAAGGAGGACAAAAAAGGAAGAAAAGCATCAAGTCTCCCAGTTCACATAGCATCCCAGTGCCACAGCATAAGGAATGGCATATGCACCACACACTCCAAACTCATCTCTGCTAGCATGCATGCTATGGAAGACTGGTTTATCAACACACAACACTCCAATTTTACCTGCTTTGACCTGAAAACTCCCTGATTAGCACTACACCCTGCACCCACACGCAGAGCAGCTTTGTCTCGCTGTTACGCCCGAGGCCACCCTGCCTGCACTGAGGATGAGGCACCCTGAGGACAGAGCCTGCCCTCTGCTACAAGCAGAAGATGCTCATCTTACTCTGCATGGCACAGTTCATTTTTTCACACCTTCTTATGACAGTAAGGATTTTCCCACCTGGGAGGATCAGAGTCAAAGACCTCAGCCAGCAGCGCTGGCAGGAAAAATTATGCAAGAGCTCCAAGGTAAATGGTGAATAAGATCCTGGTCCCAAAAGAAGATGCTTGAGCATGGAGCATCAGGAGCCAACCTGCCTCGAAAGGAGAGGAAAAGGGGCAAGTGGGAACACAGCAAGGCTTGTAAAGGGAAGAAGCACCTTGTGTTGGCCCAGACACTGATGGTCAGCTCTGGAACAATAAAAGAGCATCCTTCAAAGCCCAACACAGACTGAGGACTAATGCTCTGAATTTATCGAGACTGTGCTAACCATGCAGACCCACACAACAGTTATTTGTAAGTGGAAAGGCAATATTAGCATGGAAAGCGCCAGTAAAGTCATCAGCCTCTTGAGGACAGAGAGGCAAGTAATCCTTGCCTGTTGGCTACAGGTGGGGCAAGGCATAACGCATCACACACCTAGCAACTTTACTAAGGCTGTCATAAAAGTTTTAGATCCTACCCTGAGGCAAGAATGGACAGATCTGCTCCCAGTGCTGCCCTCGGTGAGGCTGAGGGTTTCTGTGCAGGCAGTGGGGAAAAGGCAGCTCTGAAAAGTGATTTTTCCAAGATACCATCTTCTTGGTTCACAGTTCTCCAGCTAATTTCCTTGCAGAGGCAAAACTCCAATACTGGAGCATCCCATGTTAGGTGCTGCTCTGCACAGAGCAATGCAGCCGAGCACCTGGTGCAAGGGGAAGGGATGCAAGCCATCAGATGCCGCTGCGTAGCCACGTCACTGGTGCATGTCTTCTCCTCTCCTGGTCAGCAACGTGCCCTCCAAGCTGCGATTAAAATACAGAGGGCTCTTTTGCGGCAATAAAGCTCTTTGAATGATTCAACTTCTGGGTTGTTTTGGTTTTGCTTTTGTTTAATCCAGGCTGGGATCTCTGTGCATCACCTGGGATGATTGTGTTCACGTCGTGCCGTTTCCCCATCTAGCAGGATTCCTAATGAAAAGGATTTTCCCAGAGGACTCGGCTAATCAGCTCCGTTGACTGGCACATCTGGGTGAATTAAAGGAGCAATGTTCTGGAATTCCCTTCATTCACTCTAGGCCAAAATCCTTCTAGCTCAGGGCAGCATCTGCACAGTGGGAAACAGGCACAAATCCAGCTTAATCCCTTCGAACCTTGCCTGAGGGACGGGGTTAAGTCTATTCTTTTTACATGGGTCACTTCAGTTCTCCTCTTCCCTCAGCTTCGCCCTCATTCACAGCTGAGAAAATGGATTATTTGCTCAACTTTGTTTCTTTAGCATCACTGGCTTATAGGTTACAAACTTAAACAAAACTAACAACAATTACAAATACATCAGGGTTTCCCCTCTCTTCTTTTGTTGTTTCTCACCTTCACTCACCTCCTTGTTATCACCATCAGAAGCTTATTGCTGATGTCTGGCAGGGACCTACTATCTGTCAGTCTTAGGTGAGCTTGAGTTTCTAAGCCCACCTAAGTTTCTCTCTCCATCCTCTTCCCCCTAGACAAGCCCCAAGAATGCAAAGGCAAAAAGCCTCAAAGCTAAAGTGCATGTTCTGCACCTCAGGCATGCCCAAGCCGTCCTTCAGCTGACTTGAAACTCTGAATGAGGTACACCAGCATGGGCAGCGGTCAACCTCAACCTCTAGGCATCACCTTGAAGACCTTCAGGTGACTCATTTTGGCAGAAAGCAGTGCCCAGGGGAGAAGGGCAGGGTGCCCCTCTCAGCATGATGCTGTTACACCAGGAAAGCCATCGACTGGCACAGACCCAACTTATCATATCTCTGCTCATATAGTCTGAAGATGGGGATAAGCTAAACAATCCCTGCATGGGATGTACTTAGGGAATAACATTACCACCCCTTTTTTACAAGGCTGAGACATTACAAACCCTGCCACCGAAGCACAGCACACTGATTCACACTCTGGCACCTGCTCTCCCAATTTTAAATAAAGGCCAGAGGAGTTGGTTTTTAAGAGGTAGCCCCAAAGTGAGCAGGCAGCAGTGCCAAGTCTATACCCTGGAGGAACTGCACACCACAGCTTTAAATACCTGCTCCTAGAGTGATGAATAGCTCTGCGCTAGTGAAGCTTTGGACTACTGAAGCAAGGAAATCAACTATTTTTGCCTCTAAATCCCCAAGGAACAGCCTGACCAGGAGGTGGGGAGACCTTTCAAGCCTTGGCAAAGTCTGAGTCTGCGATGAGGCAGCAGGTGCAGAGTGAGGTGCAGAGGGTATGGCAGGAACATCAGCGCAGGACATGATCAGGGCTGGTCGCCTGATTGGTTAAGTCACACCACAAACACCCTATTTCTAATGACTTTTCAAAACCTCGGCTTATCAAGTGGACCCACAAAAGCAATCATGTTGGACATGGCTTAGATGCATCCTCACATTAAAAATAAAACCTTTTTCCTTTTCCCTCTTGTTCCTTAAACCTCTCATCCCCAACAGCAATGCAAAACATCCAGAAGCACCAGGAAGAGCTGATCCTCCTGCACAGGTTTTCAGAGACCATCCAGATACTTACCTCCCAGCCTCTCCCTTGCCATTATCCCTACTCTGCATGCCAGGACATGGTGATCTGCCCCCGCTGCCCCGTGGAAGAGCGAGCACATTTGTCCCTAATGCTGGGGACAAGCGGTGGGGTAAGCCAAAACACCGATTTTTCTTTCATACTATTCATTTCCAGACTGAAGCTGGAGGCATGAAGTCCCACTCAGGGCACGGCCTGAGATACAGCTGTATGTCTCTTCCGTAAAAGACCCTGCTGGGCAGATCTACCTGTGGCAGGGGAAGGGCTGAGCCATGTGGCCACAAGCTCGCTATCCCTTGCAAATTACTCTTCATGAGAGCACAAGGCAGTTGCTGTGCGAGGCTAGCCTCCTTTTTCTCTTTTCCCCTCTGGAAGAAGCACTGGCCCAGGGCTGTCCAAAGGGATGCTTTTTTTGCACACTATGCACTAACCAGGGTTCAAAACCTTTGTCAGTGACTCTCTGCTTGCAGAAAAGCTTTGTGGATAAACTTTAATACAAGCAAGCAATTATAACACTGTAGCCCAGTAATGCTACATTAAACATCATCCTAAATTGCCCGTGCTTTTTAGTGAGAGCTTCAGAGGGTATCCTTGAAGGCTCCTACACTAACAGCCTAAGGGAAGAGCATGGGCCTTGCATCTAGCCTTGAGAGCCCTCTCCTAAAGCCTCCCATCTCCTTTGCAAACTCCTTCAGCTCCAGTGGTCCTACCCTCTGCGTCCTGGGCTGCATTTGGCGTTGTTCGGTTTTCAAACCTCCCCCCAGCTGGCAGAAAGCCCCGGTAAGCACTTGCAAAGCCACCGACGTGGTCAGTAACCAGCTCTGCTACATGCCTCCTCCCAGCTGATGCCAGAGCAGAGCTGCTCTGCTTTGCAAGCCGTTTTCTCCAGCCGTGCCGCTGTCCCCGACACAGTGCGGTGGGCACATTTGGGCCAGGCATTGTGTGCTCCCCTCTGCTCTCAGTGGGATGCTATCTGCTGGTGTGCCATTGCCCCAGGCTTGCTTCCCCCTCTGCCTGCTCCCCAACTTGTAGCACTCTTCATGCAAGAAATTAGATTAACCTTCCCAACCTGCAACTGGTTCCGAGAGTGGAAGCAGGAAGCTTACATTTCTTAGAAAAGTTTTGGTTTAAAACACTTTTTTTTTTCCTTCTTTAATTTCTAATAGCTTTGCCAAAGGAACCAGCCTTTGCAATACAGCCCAAAGAACCAACAGAGCATACTGTGAAGTCACATTGGAAGAGGGGTCAAAGCAATCAATCAGTGACACCAATTGTGTCAAGCGATTTTTAAAAGTACCTTAAGCGGTTTTTAAAAATACCTGCTGTTTTATTTAAAAGCACTCAGGATTGGGTTGTGGTTTGTTTGTTTGTTTTTTTATGGTGCCCCAATCTCTGAACACCCCTGAATATGGGGATTATCACAAGAACCAAGGGAACTGGGGCCTACAGCCCCGCCGCAGCATCTCCTGCAGGGATAATGCACCAGTAAAGGGCCTAGAAAGCACCAGTGTGGAAAGCATATTCCAGCAAGGGATCTCTATGTTAAAGAACAGGGAAAACATTGGAAAGGAGAACAAGAGAGAGAACAGAAAGGAGAAAGAAAAAAGTTTTATTTTGGCCCTTTTCTAGAAACGGAAAATTCCCTCCTTCCCTCTCTCAGTTCATCACATATTTTTTCAACTGGTGGAGGAGATCCCAGCTCTTCCAGCATCCTTGCCAGGTCCAAGGAATTAGCACAGTTTAAACCTTTGGCATTACCTGGGGGAAAAAAAAAAATACCTAACCAAACAAACACAACCCTGCAAAGCCTTGTTTGCTGAAACAGTTCACTTTGAGACACTGGCTGCAGTCAACAGCCATTTCCCGAGCACTGATGTGCCTCCAGTAGAATCAGACTAAGCTCTCATCACGTTGACTGGGGCTGCGGAGGAAGATGAGGAGCAGACCTGTCTCATTTGCCAGGGCAGGGAAAAACCAACCCTGCAGCACCACGGCCCCCTGAGCCCTACTGCTACAGCTCCTGCTCCCCTTTCTGCGCTGATTGCAAAAGCTCACCCTTCTGCTGATTACAGCTGATGGTCCTGGCTGGTTTTTTGCTGCTCCAGACCAGATCCTTTATTATCAAGGGCCTGTTGTTTTTTTGTTGTTTTGTGTTTTTTTTTTTTTTTTTTTAAAAGGTTTGTTTTTTTGACTGCTTTTTCAGTTCAGCTAGCGAGTTTATTTTTTGCTTGGGCTCTTTCCTACCCTGTCTGGATGTGCTGATGAATTTCAGTGCTTGCCAGAATTCAGCAAAACCAGGCTCACTGGGTAGTATTAACTTCTAACCCCCGTGTAAAAATAGCTGCAATAAAGCAGAGTGAATAATATAAGCTTCACCTAATGTAACTTTGATTAAAAAGTGCTGCCCTCTTCATCACTCCTGGGCAGTAACTCCAGAGAAACGTCCTTCCTGAGGTCTGGGGAGAGAAGAGCCGATACAACACCGGCACATCCCAGGGCTGCTGCCGAACCCAAAAGGGAAGGTGAAGGGAGCAAACTCGGAGGAAAAAGCAACAACAACAGGGAAAGAAAAAAAAACAAAAAAAAAAAAAAGAAAAAATATTCCTCCCAGCTCCGGGTAGCAGAGGCAGTTGAAAGGCAGCTTAGCAGGGCAGCCCACAGAACCTCCCAGCTTTAGCCCAGCTGCAGGACCAAAGCACCAAGGTCCACAGCAGAGAAGCATCATACCTTCCCTCAGACACAAAAATCTCCATGTATTTAATTATTCTCCTCTTCACTCCTGGTGCCGGCAGACTGTGGCAGGAGCTGTTTTGTTACAGCATGCAGGAGGAGGCAGAAAAGGTTTTAATTTCACGCCTTGCACCAGGCGCTGCAATTTTGGACACTTTGTTATCTGACTTCTGGCCCTATCTCTGGTCCCGGCGCTCCTCAGGCAGCCGCGGCCAGTTGACTTTTTAATTTATTCTCTGCTAGGATGGGGTTTCTGTTCAAGTGAGAGCCCTCACCGGCCAGGCGTGCTGTTTTAATAACAGAACGCCTTCAAGTTTGGAGGTGTGACTTTGTGCCAGGTTAAGTACAGCACCTGCCACTTCTGGGGGGCTTCAGCTCCTGTGCCGCAGCAGACAGGGCTGAAGGAAACCCCACGGCTGTAAATCACCATTTCCTTCAACTTTCATCCACCTGCAAAGAAAAAAAAATATCACCCGAGGACTAAAACCAATTCCTAAATCTCCCCCCTCCCCAGATGGCTGAACTGTAACCCCGAATCAAAAGACCACCTCCTAGAAAGCAAGAGGAAGCTCAAAACTGCTGCTCAGATACCTTCATCACCATCAAAAGTGCCCACGACCATGAAATTCCTGCTCAAGGGCCTGAAGCTGAACCTTTCTTAGTCTGTATTTCATTTGGGGTTTTTTTTTTGGCCTACAGCTGTGCCCATGTCTTTAGGAAAACCTGCTATGGTACAAAAGGCCTCCGAAACGTGTGTTTGCAGGCATTTGCTCTCCCTGCAGACTCTTGGGACCTAGAAATGTCATCATGAAACTTTGCTTTCATTTTTTAAAGGCATTTTCAGCCCTTATCCTTGTAATTCAGACTGGAAATGTAAACAGATCATGAAGATTGGAAGATGCCTGTCCTTTTTGCCTGTGATGAGCTGGTCCATGAGCGCCCAGTGGCTGGTGCACCCCTGCACAGCCCTGTCCCTGCTCACCAGCACACCCTGCAGAGCCATGGTCGGACACCTCCAACGCTTGACAAACCCCGTCTCCGCACACAGCTCCTAGCAGCATCTCACTCAGGTGCCTGCAGGATCTCTCAGGTTGCCCGAAGCTGAGCCACCATCTCAGGTGACAAGCCAGGGTGACCTCCATGCACATGAAACACCAGCTTCATAGCACAAGAGACAGCAAGACCAAGTGACCTAAACCCCATTCCGACTGACACTAACTGCTTCTGTCAGAGGAGAGACATCTAAGCTTTGCACCTTGCTGTCTCCGTTAGAACCGCAGACCTGCTGCAACCACACACAGACCCAAGCTCTTTGGAGCAACAGCGTGGGGAAACTTTTGCCCAAAACCCCTCAGGTAGATACAGCTGCCAATTTTGGTCTGCATTACGATACACTTTGGGCTTCTGTCTACCCAAAGCGCAGCTTGGTTAGACACCTGTGCTGGGTCTAACTTGGTCTGGTACCTCTCTATAGCAGGCCACAGCTCATGCAGACGGGTGCTCATTCCCCAGAGCGGAGGATCGAGGATGACTTGGGAAAGGGCTGACCGCAACTCTCCAGCCTGATCCTTTGCACAGCAGCAAGGTGAAGAATTTCCTACATTTTCAGCACAAGCAAGAAGCAAGGCATAAAGTCACATTTGCAGGCTGGGGAGACGCAGCATCCTTCTCACATTGGATGAGCACTCTCTAGCAGCAAAAAAAACTCAACAGACTGAAGGGCTTTGAGACACCGATTGTGAGATGATTACACCCCAGGGGAAACTCTCCCCAAAGTTTTTGTTCCGTAAAACTTCTTCCTAAACCCTGACTCCTTTCTTACTTCCAGGGTGGTTTGTCAATACAGAGTTTAGATCTCTGGCAAAGGACTCGGGATGAAAGAAATCAAGAGTAGGTAATTGCTGCGTGAAAATGACAGCACAGCGATTTACACAGACAAAAATGGCCCGCAGAATACCAAGAGGCAGCCAACAGCGGAGAATCAATACCTCCCAAGAGGTGGGATTATTAGGGAGAGAAAGGGGCTTGAAAGATCCATAAGTGCCTGATGACTGACTATTTCCAAACGACAGTTTGCTGAATAAGAATTGCCTTTGGATGCCCGGCCCTTTCCGAGGGCGTGTGTTTAGCCTGAGGACGTTGCCACATCTCTGTGAGGTGCTGCAAAGCCAGGTGGTGAAACAGGGCTGCCCCATCACCCCCCACCTTGCCAGCAAAGGCTCGAGACCCCAGTGCAAAAGGGAGCTCTTCTCTTTCTGGGGTCCACCCTGCTCTGGCGGTGGATGGTGCCAGGTAACATCTCAACAGGGAGTTTAGGTAAACCAGGCTCTTGTGTTTTGGCCTGTGCACTGCCATTTCTATCAGAAATGCATTTAAAAGGTGCAGCAGGAGAAAACATGAACTTACAATTCTTCTTTTGTTTTTGCCAGCATACCCAAAGCATCCCTACAGTCATTAGCAAATCAGATTTGTCAATTCCCCTTATTTCCTATAAAAGGCAGTCATGTTCCATCAGCATCTTCTACATAGCAATTTCCATGCTTTGCTCAACTCCTCCACGCTGTAGCCACGCGCAAGGTACATCCTACAGAGCCTTTGACATCCCCAGAAAATGAGTATATCCATTTTACACCTCCTCCCATATAGCCACTGGGATCTCCTCCAGCACTCCCAAGCAACGATTACTTTTGTTTTCAGCCCCAGCAAAGCCTGTTGCCCACACAAGCCACCCTTTTCTTTGGGGATGGCCAAGCATCCTAGCAGCTAAGACGACAACACAGGACAACAGTCTCACTTTGCTTTTCCCTGACACAGCAGGTGTACACCCCCAAAAACATCCTTAGGATCAGTCTCTTGGAAAACACAGATTTGTGCAACTCCAGCCAAAGATCTGCCCTCCGAAAATGAAGGGAGCTCATTTTTAACAAGTATGCCTCTGGGCATTTCAGCTTTTCAGTGAGCACAGGTTTCACACACCCAGCAGCTCTCTGCCAAAAGCAGGCTGTTGAAAACACAGACTGCAAGTTGCTCTCAGTGGCTTGGGGGAAACTCATGTTCGACTTAGCACTAAGTATGCTCAAAATACAAAAGTTGCCCCCTGGATGAAAGCAGCCAGGAGACCCACAAGCCTTGTTTCCTCAGGGGACCTTCTCTCCACTCAGCTGGTTGTGCCTGAGAATCTCGCAGCCAATTGCTCACAGCATATCTGGGTAGGAAACATGAGTAAGAGCCAGAACGGCTATCTCCTCTCTGACCAGCGTGCAGGTCCACCACATGCACATCTGGTTTTGGTTCGTTCTCTCTTTTTTTTTTTTTTTAACAAAAAAACCAACATTTTTCAAAGATGAAAACATAAATAAGTTTTTCTTTTAGAAGGGAAGAGGAGGGAGATCACAGTGCAAGCAAGAAGGGAGCGAGGAGGACCCTAAAAGAGTAATTTCTGAAATGTCAGCAGGCAAGAGTTTGTCCAGGGACAGCTCAGATATACTATTTCTTTAGCAAAGCATGGTAAAAAAAGCTCTCATATCTCTGGTTTTGCACCATTTAGTTCATCAGCCTGGACAGGAGCTATACAGCAGGAAAAGAGCAATGTACAAGACATGCTCTCCAAAACCTTTTCCAGTAGAGTTTCTTCTATTACCATTTATATTCTATTAAACACATACAGGAGGAACAAAAAATGAGCTGCTTTTTTTTTTTTTTAATTGGAGGAGCTATTTGCTAGCACTTAGCTCAGGCCGGGGATGGAGGGCCAAAAACTAAGGACTCATGAACCCTCTTGGACAGGCATAAGGAGGGAGCTGCACGTGCAGCCTCCAGCTCAGAGGAGCTTTGGCACACCCGGCTCAGCACCACCAGTGCCACAAACAGCCCCTGGAGCTTGTCTGGGAGCTAGGAGGATGGTGAAGCCCAAGGCTGAGGGACAGAGGACAGTGGGAACCGAGAAATGGGGACAGCAGAAAAAACTCCTCCATCTCCTCTCCTGGCACCCTATGTTGGCCAAGCTGAACCTTCTGCACCGCTAAACCTTGCGGCTTCCAGCATCCCTTCCCTGCAGGCTTTCTAGACAAATGACTGTTCTTCACAGCAAAAAGTATCATGACCCCCAAAAAACCAGAACAAAGATAAAAAGGGCCACTCAACCCTTCCATTTTTGAGTTTCACAGAAGGCAGGGGATTTAACCTTTATGCATACATAGGAACTACCCAGTGTCTGGGAAGGGTCAGCAGACTAAAACAAAACAGCAACTGACACTAAAAATAAGGAAAGTTCAAGTGGAAGCAGGAAAAACAAGCTTTAAGGAGGGGTCATTTCATACCCACGCAGACCTTCACAGCATGTGGTACTTTGCATCCTCTGACTGTGAGCAGACATCATGGTCTCCTAAGCACAGGAGCTAAATAGGAAGAATTGGCGCTGTGGCCATAGTTGGTGAAAGCACATGTTTTGTAGGATCTACGTGTGCCCTCAGCATGTCCAGTTTGCAGACCTGACTCTGCATAGAAGAGCAGCTCATATTGTATTTAAAATTATAATTAAAAGAACAAAGAAAATAGGCTTATGTTGGGTCCACATACCTTCACTGTGATTTTGAAAGCACAAAAATAAACAAAAGGTGCCCTCAAATCAGAAAACCAATGAATGAGACCTGTAAGGAAGCCCGACAGTCCCAGCAAACCACCAGATATCAGCTGTTCCTGAGATCCTATCCCTCCCCCAAAGCCTAGATGAGAGGCAGTGAATGAACGTTCAGCAGCAACAGATGTGGGCTATTTTGGGCCAAAAAGAACTAATGCCAGAGCTGGAATGACGTAACAGCATCAGCCAAATAACCACAGTGACGTCTGTTCTGGAAACGCTGTGCCGGAGGCAGGACTTCACCGCCTGCCGTGGCATCAGCCCCTGGCACAGGCAATAGGAGCA
The DNA here is from genome assembly GCF_047370975.1 of Nipponia nippon. Classification (NCBI taxonomy): domain Eukaryota; kingdom Metazoa; phylum Chordata; class Aves; order Pelecaniformes; family Threskiornithidae; genus Nipponia; species Nipponia nippon. The sequence continues at coordinate 89,757,536 of NW_028262347.1, read as the reverse complement.
GACCCCCACCAACAGCACACCATCCCTCTGGCCACCTCTGTTTTCTTCTCCCAGCAGCCCAAAATGAAGGCGATATGGACCAGCCACCTCACACGGTCCCTGCTGGAACAACTTCACAGCAGGGAGAGCGATGTAAAGTCATAGAATCATTTAAGTTGGAAAAGACCTTTAAGATTGAGTCCAACCATAAACCTGACACTGCCAAGTCCACCATGAAAGCATGTCCCTAAGTGCCACAGTCAGGTAGCAAAAGGATAACAGAAGGGAGATACAGCAACAATAAATGCTATTAATGGTAAAGAGCTATTAAAGCTAAGCACGCCCACTGAAGCAAAACACTGAAGTCAAAGGAAAATTCACCTAGATGAGGATAACCCAGAAACAAATACTCAGGTTGCAGCCCAAAGTTCATATACAGTTATAAATAAAAAGAAGAGAGAGGACTTTTAATATCTTGATGTAGTTCTTGTTCTCTACACATTCAGCGTACACTCGGTTCAAGTCTTAACCAGGCAATTAAAACAAAAGCACCTTGTCAAAGTCACAATAAGGAGGAGGACTTGATGCCCATTAGTCACCAGCTGTAGCCAGCCCCTAAGAGGTGAGAGCAGAAATGCCGACTGGGCAACAGTGCCGTATTTAACCGAACTGCAGACCTGCTCCCATGCACTGTTGGTGCCCACCTGCTCCGGCAGCAAAATCCCATTAAAATACAAGAAGCAAAAATAATGTTTCAAGAATGCATCTACTTCAAAACAGCTGCAGCCGGCAAATATTGTGTGGCCTAAGACTCAAATGCGCTTCTTCTTCCCATCAGTCAGGCTCGGTGAAGGATTTGCTGTGTGGGTTTTGTTTTGTTTATTACTTCTAATGACTTTCTCATTATCATTTCGCTGTGAAACATAAACGATGGTTATGGGAGAAATCATATTATTTGGATGACTTTATTAAATTAGAGAGCAAATCTGTGTATATTTCTGGCTCAGGATAAATGTTTGAACTTTGAGAGGCCAAAATTCATTTTCAGACAAAGCCTTTTTCAGAAGCTCTGGAATCAGTGGTTAAATTTGCCCTCAGCTGCAAGGGAGATGTATGGGGGTATTTCTCAATTTAATCCCTCCTAGCAATTTAACCAAATCAGCAAACCAAAAACCCTGCTTCTAGTTCCATTTATGAGAAACTTGAGACTTGAGGAACATAATGGAGAAATAAAGGCAAAATAGCACTGGGGCGGGAGGGAAACATCCTATGTGCCCCCATTCCCCTAGTCCTTGTACAGAGACTTCATTCAGCTCATGCATTTTCTGTCAGAGAAATCACTGTTTTCACACCTTCGTAACATGAGTTGAGAAAGTGCTTATTTCTACAGATACCGCTCAGGCTGATAACACCAGTACAGCTCCCCCTGAAATAGTAACAGCAGCCAGGAGACATGTGAACAGCTAACCACGCCAGTACAGGTTACCTGCAAGAATTAGAGATGCACCACTTAAAATATACAAGGAAACGTCTGGCACCTTATCTGCACTAGGGTTCCTGCAGGACCACCGGCAGGACTCAGCTGCTGGTGACAAGAGAAGAAAAGCGAGTGTGAAACACACACAGGGTGAGAAAGCTGTTGCTAGACAGGCAGAAGAGGTTGTAGTTTCCTCCTCTTTTCCACCCATCCATCCCTCCCTTCCAGACCCAGGAGGGGACCAGAAACCAAATACATTTTCCAGGCATCAAATCAAAGAGCCTCCCAGCCTTTTAAAGCCAATATCTGACACTAGAATAAACCTGTTAAAAAGAATAAACTCCCCCAAGCACACCCAAAAGGAAAAAGCTATAGAAAAATTGACCCTGGTAAAAGAGCTGTTAAATGAAAGCACTTTCAGCATGCCAACCCAAAATATACGGCCTGAAACAAGCAAGCTTTGTGAGAGAAATCCCTGCTGGAAAAAGACAGCAAGGAAGAGGGGGGGGAACGTTTGGGGTTATCCATTCACCATTATGGCAGGGAACATAATATGACCTACAAGGAATGGGCTCTGGAGCAATCAGACATACCTGTGGACCCCATCACCCCAAAGACAGTCTCAAGCAGCCTGAGCATCTGGCGGGAACACAAGTGCCCAGGATGAAGAGAGACACAAGGCAGGAGTATGCCAAGCTGGAAGGAAGCAAGGTGTCTTCTGCTAGTAATTCAGAAATCAGTAGCAAATGGACTTGGGGGGGAAAAAAAAAAGGGAAAGAGGCAGCTTTTCAAGCAAGGGAAGCTCCATGGCATTGGCCATGAGCAGCTGTACTCACAACCGCCGGAGGACAGAAAAGCAGGAGTCTGCCCTATCTGTCCACTGCAGAGGTCAAAATACATCTTGCCATCTTTCCTCCACCTCCACGAGCTGGAGACAAGTAGAAATGCTGCCTCAGGTACGCTGGCCAGCCCTGGATGTGCCTCACCCCCTCCACTCTGATTTCAGATGGTTGGTGGGCAGCAGGGATCAGCTTCACAGCCAAGGGATGCCCACCTCTCGCACAAGGCAAAAAGGAAGGGAAGGAAGATGATGTCTAAGGAAACTTGAGGCAGGGAAACACAGAACAGCTATCAATCCCCCTGTCCAATCCCTTCTTTAAGAAGAAGCTACAGGAACGCAAATAGTCTTGTTTTACAGTGGTGCACCTTCCTTAGGACAGACTCTAGTTCATCCTGGAGCACACAAAAGGAAACACAGGACCACCACCTTCGCTCCAAGTCATCCTAAGTGCCCTGGGCAGCAGCCCTGCCGGTCTTCCCAGAGATTTGCACACAGCGACTGTAAAGGAAGAAGGCTGGCACATAGCTGGCTGGGCTTTTCCTGCCAGCTCGGATGTAAGTTTTTTAAAGCGGAATCCATTTAACTTTGAGTGTCAGATGTGCTAAGGGGATGCAAATTGCTGCTATTTCATCTGGTTTGATTCCATCTTACCTGGCTGCAGTCGCTTTTCTGCAGGACTGTCGGTCAGTCCCAAGGGTTTAGAGGGAACTGTCACCTTCTGTTGTGTTATTTTATCTGGGTTATTTTAAATCTTGGTGCTCAGCTGTGACAGACCTTATGCAGAAGCATGTTGCCAAGGATATCAGACCTGTGGCTATTGTTTCACCTAACACCAGCTTGTTGTCCTACACAGAAGAGGAGAAGCTGGAAACTTCTCTCCCAGGAACCGCTGTCTTGCCAGGACAGCTGGGCAGGACCCAGCTCCCCTGCTACTGACCCCTCTCTCACTTAACAAATATATAATGCAAATAAATGCAGAAACAGCTGGATCTGCATTGAACTAAAGACATGCAACACCCACAAAAGAACAAGTTAAAGCCTCCTTCTCTCAGACTTTCTGGGAGCTGCAGGCCACTACCGCGTGTCACCACTATTATTTCCCCTCCAAGGACTCTGCTGGATTGCTAAAAACCCCCAAACACTCAACAGCAGCCACCTTCTCTGCAAGTGAGGTCCTTTGGTAATTGCAGGCAGATTTTTTCAATGAACACCATGCAGCTCTTCTCCTTCCTCCTCTATTTTCTTCCTCCTCCTCGCCCCCTGCCAGGGTGCCTGCTGGCACAACCCAGCAGCTCTCTGGATTTGACACCCACCAGCCCCACCAAAGCCATGACCCCACCTGGGACCCAAGGAACGGCAGCATCACAGCAGCAGGGCACACAAAGGGCTGGTGGCTCATGGCAAGAAACCTCTCCTAACAAAGATCCCTTGCTAATTAGCAACAAGACCCACTCAGCTGGAGCACAGAGTAATGCTATTAGTTTATCCCCCCCTTCAAGGGGAGGAACTTTTCTGGGTAGCTGAACCACTGGAGAGGAACATCTCCTTCCGTAAAGCATCTCTGCTCATTATTTGTCATCGCTACAACCAATTAGCCTAAGGAAGGCCAGGAAGGCTACAAACTACACTGGTTTTCCCCAGGTGTGGTAATGAAAACACACTGTAAATGGGAGGAAGATAAAGGTATGGATCGTCCCCACACCCAGGAGACCTCTCTGCATTGAGACTGAAACCCACCAGCCCATGTCCTGGCATCCCCTGTGCTCCCGTGGTATTTAATCTGCAGGTAGAGAGGAGAACATTCACATTCCTGAGCTTGCATGAAAACACTGTTTGTGGCAATTTCTTACCTTCCCCACAAATGCTTTAAGACAACTCTTGAGCTGAGATTGGGGGGGGCAAAAACCAATCCCATCAACTCTGACAACCCCTTCTTATTCTGTACGTGTTCGGTCATATCATATTTCTAAACCCACAGCCAGGCAGATATTTCAGCTGCTCAAAAGGAAGCCACGGACACGGCCAGGAGCATGCAAGTTGAGGTATGGCGCCTGAAAGCAGCTTCCTAATGCCTGTCCAGAGCAGCTTGCACTGAGTAAAAGGTTCAGTCGCAGTGGATGGCACTGAGCAATACCGTGTTTCACATGCCACCTGCATAGCACACCTAGGAATGGAGTTGCAACATGAAACACATTGATGAAGAACTGATATGACGCTCTTCTAGCAAACTCCTGTGTCCAGGAATGACGTCCTACTTCTTACAACAAAAGGACAGAAATCCTATAAACACATTTACCCTTTGAAAAACATCTCTTGACGTCAAATCGATGGAAATAACCTGCACCCTTTTCCTACAAGGAGCCAGTAAGGCACTTGCTTCAAGCACAAGGACAGGTCCATGTCCCATTCCCCCTCTCTCCCAGTGCTCATCACCACCTTCATTCCTGGCCACACTTTTCCAGAAGCAAGAGCACCCCAGAGGATTCAAACACCCCACCAAATAGATAGGCAGAGGAAAAAAGGAAGAGCAATGTTTGCCAACCATATTTTTCCAAACTTGTAGAAAGGGAGAAAGCGAAGAGCCAAGCCTCCTTGGGAGGCAAAGCCTTTAAGTTAAATGTATCATGAAAAAGAAAACTTCTGCCACTGCTTAAAAAGGTTTTTGACAGGTCTTCATTTGTAACCCACAAACAAATGCAGTTTCTCATGCTTCATGGACTCTAATATCACTTCATAGCAGACCTGAACCCAACTCTCCATTGAAAAGCCAGGGAAGCAACCACATTAAAATAGCTCTCTTCACTGCTTTTGGGCACACCAGAAATCTTTCATTTCAGGAGCTGCACTTAAGTGCCTGGGAGCACAACCTGAATAGATAGAAACGGCTGCTTAAAATCATTTCAATAGCTTCAAGTGGACCAGTTGCGGTTAAGTCAAGCCTAACAAACAAGGCATTATTATAGAAGACAGAAAGAAATAGTGCTTTGCCCTATTTAAGCTACAGTCACTTTTCAGAAACCCCTTTTGTGACTTAGCTGATGAGAGAGACTGGCCATAACCCAACAGTTCAGATCTGCATGCCATCCAGAGTCCCCTGCCACCTGGGAGAAGGGGTGCAGAAAGCAAAGAGAAGAGTCATCCACCACACACCAGGGTTAGGGATAGAAGAGAAAAATAAGGACCCACTCCAGACTTAGGATATCAAATGGCACATGACACAGCAGCTAGGACAACCTCCTCCATGCCTTACACTGCGAGAAGGTGGTTGTTCAGGGAGGCAAACCTTTGCAGGCAGCTTCTCAACACGCATGGCCATGGCAGAGTGCCTCAAAAGCAACAGCTGATATAAACAGGCATGATGCCAGAGCGGCATCACCGCAGCAAAATGCAGAGATGCAGGCTCGTCAAAAAAAAGTAAGTGGGAGACGGACGACAGAGGAATGCACAAGCCAGGCCTCATCTCCAGAAGAGCAGCAAGATGAATGGAAATGAAGAGAAGGCCATCTTCTAAGCAATGGAGAAGCTGAAGGACCAACGTCACGACAGCCCAGAAGATACGTACAATATGTCCACTGGCTGCAGCCTCTGCTCTTAATTTGAAACCTCAAAACCAGCTACAAAAGCACTGACTGAGAAGCAGTCCCTGGCTACCTGCTCCAAAGCTCACACCATTTGGCCTTGCTCATTTAAAAGTTTAGCCAGCATGACCCATGTGCCCAAAGAGTCCCTTTCAAGAGATTTACAAACCCAGCCAAGCCTGGAAATCCATATTTCATCTGTATAACGCAAGCAGAGCATTTTTACCTCTTAATTTTTTGTTAATTTTAGTTCCTCGCTTTCTTTCTGCAGAGTTCCCAAGATTTCATGTCAGCTACTAACTCATCCCTCCTCCCAAAAGCAGGACAAGTGGCTACAAAGCCCAGGTTTGTCACCAGCGAGGAATCCTCTAGAAAGAAAACCTGCAGGAGAGAGATAAGAAGCATCTTCTCCACTCATCGGAATTCAGGGAAAAGACCAAAACAAGTATTAATGAGAGGCACTTAACTGCGCCTGTTCAGCAATCAATAACGCATGACAAGGTACACAATCGGGCCACGCACTTCACGCTGTCGCTGTGCTGGAGGTCCCAAATGGAGGGGTCCTCTGCTAATCCCCTCCTTGAGGTTGCATCGGCAGCTCTCCAAGCCCACGTCCCCTTCCACAAGCTCTCTCCATTAGAGGGGCAGGGGACCGGAGCGGTGACTAACATCTTGCAGTTGTGTTTAATAATTACCTTCATCCCGACTAGCTATGTTCCTCCTTTTTTTTTTTTTTTAATGAATCTAGTCCTTCCGGTTATTTAAAAATATCACTTGTTTGTCCATGCCAATGAACGCTCTGGAGCCTTTCTCTATATGTGGCTGGCATTAGCACAACGGGTGTCACAGAGAGGGGGCACAGGGCTGCTTGGTGGGGCTCTACTCTGATGTCCTGCGTGGGGAAGAAGTGCAAGTGGGAGGACGTGACCACAGACGGATGCAGGGAGATGCCGTCAGAGCTGTAGGGACCCATTCGGAGAGCGGACTGATGCCTGCAAGAATGCACATTGTGGCTCAGGAACCTATTTACCTTTCATGCCTGTTTCACATAAAACCTTCGTCTGTCACTAGTCTGGCTTCTCCTCCACATCGCCCCTGTAGGGACCATCTTGTACGCCCGGCCCACAAGCACTGGGCACAGGAGGATGGCTAAGGGGACCAGGCCAAGGGGATGCTCCCCCTGCCTTCCACTCTTACCAGCAAGATTCCTAGGCTGGCATTTGAGGGCGCTTCAGTAGGTCCCGCGGCACAGGCTGTGGGAATGGCTTTCAGCTCAATTACCCTTCACATTCCAATTCCATAACGCTCCAATGAGGCTTTTTAACCACCCCCACCCCACCCCCCCAAAAAAGCATGCCTGCTGCAGCCCAGCCTCAAGAGCAAACGTGCAGAAGGGATGCGACTCGCAGCCCTTGCAGCCAGCATGAGGTTTGACTCTTCTGTCCCTGCTGCCCACCCTTCCTGAAGGTCTCCTCGAGGCTGCCTTCTCCTCTCCTTGCCAGGCACCCTCCTGCCAGGGATTGGGCTCCTTCTTGCTCTTCTTCCAGCCTCCGCTTGTCTCTTGAGCTTCCAAGCCCAAAACACCAGATGCAGAGAGATCAGGCTCCTCGGAGATGCACATTAGGTGCAAGCAGAAAGCACCATTGCTGCTGCTTGGGCCACCAAGCACCCCCGTACACCCCACACAGACAGGTCAGCATGACTCAGACACTTATGCTCTTCTTTTCAGAGGTACTTGCCATAAGAAAATAATGCAGTGAAGGATTCACTGCTTCATACAACTAAGTGAAAAACAGGTCTGTCATCTTCCAGAGAAGAGCTAACCTCCTCCTGACATCATCTGAGCAGATCAAAGACAACATGTGAGCACACAGCAAGACACCAGTTAAGATAATGATGAGGGACTGATAGTGAAGCACATGCACTGAATCATAGAATCATTTAGGTGGGAAAAGACCCTGAAGATCATCAAGTCCAACTGTTAACCTAGCACTGCCAAGTCCACCACTAAACCATGTCCCTAAGCACCACATCTACATGTCTTTTCAATACCTCCAGGGATGGGGACTCAACCACTTCCCTGGGCAGCCTGATCCGATGCCTGACTACCCTTTCAGTGAAGAAATTTTTCCTAATACCCAACCTAAACCTACCCTGGCACAACTTGAGGCCATTTCCTCTCATCCTATCACTTGTTACTTGGGAGAAGAGACCAACGCCCACCTTGCTACAGCCTCCTTTCAGGTAGTTGTAGAGAGCGATAAGGTCTCCCCTGAGCCTCCTCCTCTTCTCCAGGCTAAACAACCCCAGCTCCCTCAGCCACTCCTCATATGATTTGTGCTCTAGACCCTTCACCAGCTTCGTTGCCCTTCTTTGGACATGCTCCAGCACCTCAATGTCCTTCTTGTAGTGAGAGGCCCAAAACTGAACAGAGTATTCAAGGTGCAGCCTCACCAGTGCTGAGTACAGGAGGACGATCACTTCCCTAGTCCTGCTGGCCACGCTATTCCTGATGCAAGCCAGGATGCTCTTGGCCTTCTTGGCCATCTGGGCACACTGCTGGCTCATGTTCAGCCAGCTGTCAACCAAGACCCCCAGGTCCTTTTCCACCGGGCAGCTCTCCAGCCACTCTTCCCCAAGCCTGTAGCATGAGGTGGTTGTGACCCAAGTGCAGGACCCGGCACTTAGCCTTGTTGAACCTCATACAGCTGGCCTCAGCCCATCAATCCAGCCTGTCCAGATCCCTCTGTAGAGCCTTCCTACCCTCCAGCAGATCAACACTGCCACCCAACTTGGTGTCATCTGCAAACTTCCTGAGGGTTCACTCAATCCCCTTGTCCAGATCATTGATAAAGATATTAAACAGGACTGGCTGCAATACTGAGCCCTGGAGAACACCACTTGTGACCAGCCATCAACTGGATTTAACTCCATTCACCACAACTCTTTGGGCCCAGCCATCCAGCCAGTTTTTAACCCAGCAAAGCATATGCCTGTCCAAGCCATGAGCAGCCAGTTTCTCCAGGAGGATGCTGTGGGAAACAGTGTCAAAGGCTTTACTAAAGCCTAGGTAGACAACATCCGCAGCCTTTCCCTCATCCACTAAGTGGGTCACTTTGTCATAGAGGGAGATCAGGTTAGTCAAGCAGGACCTGCCTTAGGAGGTGCAACCTTGCTGAAAAAGTACCATTTGCCCTGCAGAAAGGGGTAGGTCTTGTGTTTAAGGCCCTCAGAAATGAGGTCATCAAGGGAAGGTCTTGCAGAGAAGGTCCCCTGTGATATGTGGTGGGATACCAGGCTGGCCTATCCATGTTAGAAGGATGCAGGCTTCCAGCTTTCTCCCAGCCCATCCCCTGAAGCTCACACAAGCCCTCAGGCCTGAGCAGGAGTTGGCACACAAGGTAGACGTGCTCAAAGGCGACGCTGGAGCTACGCCCCACAGGGCAGAGGCAACCCCAGCTGTGTGACACCTGGACTTTAGCCCCAACACCCATTTCCCTGCTGACTGCAAGGACTGAGGTGAACTGCAATGCCGTAGTCCTCAGGGGCTCATACCAGAAGAAACAGACTCTTTGCAAAATTTCCTTCCTCAAATGCACGAGTTATATATAGGAAAACAAAATATCCACCTGTCCTGCTATTTCACCAACCAGCTGAAAATGCCTGCGATGCTTCACGGGCCATCAGCTAACCACTGCAGTGGAACAGCTTTATGCTTTAACCTCAAAGGGGACTCATTGGCAGCACACCTCAGAGGGGGCAGCATTTGCTCCTAGGAGGCTGAGAAATCTGCACATGCACACATCTGGCTGTGTGTTTCCAGCATGTTTAACAGAGTGATTTTTCCAAGTGCTGGCTCAGTAGTTCCTGACCCGTGTAGGTTTGGGGTCCTCCAAATCACACGCGCAGCAGAAATCATTTCCCCATTCCAGTTGCTCCTCAAGGTCCGGTTATGGTACGAAGCAGAGGTAGGTCCCCCTTTCTCCAAAGCTCAGGGGGCTGCCCTTTTCACTTACCTCTAAATAAAGATTTACTAATCAGTAGAAGACACTTACATCTTCCACGCTTGGTAATGAACTGAGAAGTGCTAAAAAAAAACCAACAACCAAAAAAACCCAAAAAACAAACCACATCTTGGATGAGCATACCAGCCTATGGGTTACAAACTCCTTTTTTTTTCCTCCTTAAACACCAGTAGGAAGATAGTGCTAGTGGCCACCCTGGCACAAACAGCCAGACCCCAGGTCATCTAAGCAGGAGGTGCCTCCAAACACGTATGAGCAAATGAGACTCATCACATACAGGCTTGGCAGGAGGTGGCCAACCTAATTAATATCTCCTCCCTTCCCTCCTTCTCATTACTCTTTCAAGTTTGATTTACAATTGCGGGCCAAGCCTATCTGGAAGTGACATATCAACATGATGAAAACCAAGGCAGGTTTGAAAAACAGGAAGGCTGTCAGTATAACCATCACCTGAGCTCAGAGGAGACGGGTGGGCTGTGGCCGAATACACCACACTTGCACCTCAGCAAGACCCCCAGGACCATGCTGAATAAGCTCAGTCCCTGGAAAGAGAGGGACAAACAACTATTGTCCCATACAGGGGACAGCCACCAGCTCTCTCAGTTCCACCCATGCACCTTTTCACACTTTGCTTAATTATTTAGAGACTCATTAGGACACGGAGCTGGCTTGCACAGCTATTTGTTGAGACCCTTTGCATGCACATGCAAGCATGTGTGTGAACAAAACCACCTCGTGAGCTGCTGCTCATGCTGAAAAAAGAGCAGAGCCTGACATTTGGAGAGCATGGCAGAGTGGCAGAAACATAGTAGGAGTTGGGAAAGGGGCAGTGGGGAGGCAAGGAAACGACAAAAGCGTATTTACCGCACATTTGCTCAGTTCTGCTGCTCAGAGAAGCAGAACTGAGCAAGCCTGGTGGCAATATTGCATCGGTGGAGATGATCTCCATAAATGCCCAGCAGCTCAGCATCACACTGCCTCCGAGGCAAGCCTTCCCGCACAACATGAGCTGTTTGAACCCACATCCACCTGGACTGGGTTTGCATCCTCATTTAGAAAAAAAAAAAAAAAAGCTTTTCAAATCTCCCATAAAACAAATTCTGAAAATTAAGAAACTTCCAGGTTTCTTTTTCTTGAAACAAAATTGCCTTGAACCCTGTATTCAATTTTCCTGCTCTCTTCATTGTTCACACGGACAAAATAAATCAACCACATTTTAAGTTTTAACAGCAATTAATGGTTGAAATTAAGCAACGGCTTATTATTATTGAAGCTTCTTCCTAGATCAAATTTCTCCCATTTGTAATGAAAATAGTTTGAAACTGATACAAACACTTCAGTTCACACATAAATATTTAAAAAAAGAGACTGATTTAGTCTATTATTTTATCACAAAGTATGACCAGCAGGAGAAAGCTTATTATACATGACTGTCACTGACACATTACAAACTAATAAAACACAAAATGCAATTCTGAAAATGAAATTGGAATGAATCTATTGCAAGAGCAATTTTTATTGTTCTTTTGAAATGCTATTTCTGCCCAGCTTTGCTGTCAAAATGGCAACATTTTTCCTAAATATTTCCATTTTAATTAAAACCGGCGTTTTTATTGAAAAAACGCTTTGGCGAGCCTCTTCTGCCAGCTCTAGCTTCACCTTCCCTAGCTGCACTGAGCAAGGATGCTAACATGTGCCCACCTCGCAGGTCTGCTGCTGAGCTCAATTATCTCAGGTTGAAAAGAGCCCATATCCTAAAACAGTAGCAGCTGGGGCACTCTCCCCCAGCACAGTGCATTTCTGTATGACCTTAATCGCGCCTTAATTTAGGCAGCACAATTGAAAAAGGAGCCCAAAACAACAAACTGCATGATTACACAGGTAAAAAGAGTTCACTTACAGTGAAATCACTTTTTACTGAAGGCTCTTTTTGCTCTCTTGCAGTTGCTACCCGCACGCTGCCTTCGCAGCCTGAACGTGTTAATAAACATTTCTACGGCCAGGCACGCTCCCACTGCCGACTTAAAAGATGATGTACGGAGAGGGAGGTAAACAAAACCATGGATGCAAAGGGAGGGGATGCAGCTTTTGCTGGCTGGCACGAGATAATAAGTTACATCCCAGGCTTCTGGGAGAATATTGTAACCGGAGGAAAGAAAGATAAAACAAAACTAATTGCTAGCAGGTCACATTCATTAGCTCCTCGCTGCTCTGCCCGTTTCTGGCAGCAGAGAGCCCTTCCTCCTGCCGGGGACAAGGAAGAGACCTTGAAGCCATCTGCTGCCCAGATGTGTAAGTGTAATTATACTGAAAAGGCTGGGCTCGAACGCCCCGCGTGGGCGTTTCTACTCCCCTGGAAAAGAGCAGCCTTTCAGCCCAAACCTAAATTGCTCCTGCAGCAAAAGATGCTGCAGGGCCACAAGCCACTGCCTCTGCTCCGGAGGAAGCGTGCCTGGTCTGAGCAATCCGGTTGCTTGCTGCCAGAGGGGCCAAGGGGATCCTGAGGAGCCATCATCACTTGGTGTTGGCCATCCTGAACTCGGACATCATCCTGACCTTGGGGATGGGCCTGGAACAGACACCCACAATAAACTCAGAGCTTTGAAAGTCAGCAAGGGATGGGCAGATATCGGGTCTCAGCACCCATACAAAGAAACTCCTACAGAGCACCCAAGGGTGTGCCTGTGTCCTGGGGCTGCTCAGGAGCTCAGCGAGTGAGGATCTTTTTCCTTGTCCCCATTTCTTCCAACAGGAATGATTACTGATGTGTCCAAGTTACCTCTCTCCTCTTTGTCTAGGTGTTCCTTGCTTGCAGAATGCTTCTGTACACTTTCTCTTCCTCTGCCCCAAGACTATTTCTTTGGCTCCAGGAGTCTTATTTTCCCAGCATGACAGCTCCTCCACAGACGCACTGAATTACTTGCTGCCCCACACTAGCTTTCCTTTCAGCTCTAAATCTGCTGTTTTCTCCCCTTTCTGCTTTCCCCTGCCTCCTTCGTCTACCCCAGCCTTACACTGCTCAGAACAGCACGACTATTTCTAATTTGCAGGCTGCTCCCCCTCCTTGCTGCAGTATCCTTCCAGAAAGAGCCCAAGTTTTGCCTGGTGGAAATGACTGTTATCTCCAGGACACTTTACACATTACTTCCACGCCATTTGGAGTTTTCCGCCCCAGTAGTTTCTGTTGTGTCTCTCATTTCACTCCTTGGGCATGTGTTTTAAAGGACCAGGGTCTCCTATTCATCAGTGAAGCCAGACAAGTGACAGGGCTGCCAGAGGTGGAAACTTTCTTTCTCCCCAGGACATCAGGACATCACTCAAGACCCTTTGATGTTCTCCATCTGGCATCACAGTATACGCATCAGCAATAATGACAAAAACTTGCACACAGACGACCTTCAGAGGGAAGGATGCTTCCAGGTCTGAGCACCTGTTTCATCACACAACGGCTTTCCCCATGCAAGGAAAGGAGAGACCTCCATGAGCCTCCCAGCCCCGTGCAACCCCCACCCCCTGCCGTACCCAAGCCATTCCACTCAAATCCTCCATGTCGTATCATACAGATGCAGCATGACTCTTTAATAAGCACCTCACCCCTTGACAAGAAAAGTGAAAAGAAAAGTTTCTACATAAATCCCATGGACATCGCTGATGTTGGCTGCACAAACCCTTTAGCCCAAATGTTGTTTTACTCAATGCACTGCAGCCTGTTTTAAGCACCTTTCTTTGGTGCTGGCAGAAAAGAGCAGGGAGAAGATGGCAGCTGCCACCTGGTGCGCTTCCAAGCTCTTGCCCAAAGGAACCGCCAGCATCCGAAAGCCAGAAACGAATGCCCAAGACAGTGCCCGAACTTCCCTGCACTTAAACAGCCTGTTTATGTTTTGCTTGCATGTGGAAAGTGGGGATCTTTATGAATATTTACAAACTCGCCCCAGAGCCAAACGTACCCAGCGTGCCAACACACATGGCATCCCACCCGTCAGAGTAAGCTCAGCCTGATGACTTGTGCATTATTCACATCCCTCAGTCCCTATCTGCTTGCTACTTTCTCAGCTCCCCTTCCTTCTGGTCTTCCACGCCAGTGCAAGCCAGGAGATGGTCATTCGCACAGCCTCTCGATTACTGATGAAAAAGGGCGTCCCACAGCCCTGCTGGCAAAATCTTGACTTGGCAATTTTCTCCATGTAAAGATACGTTTTAACATTCAATCTTCCTGAGCAATATAGTAATAGCCCCGTCTTGGCAGATCATGCAGGCTGGGCTTGAGAGAGGAGGGGAGAAGACATGATTTCTTTGAAGGATATTATATTATATTCTGTTGATTACAGAGCAGATGAAACCCTCTCAAAGGGATTATCTCATCCAGCTAAGAGATGGCTTTTTAATAGATGGACAGTACACCTGCACTACTGAAGGGAAGGCACACCCTTCACAACATGTCTCTGCTTCCATGAGTTTACTGGACAAAGTTGGAAAGTAATTAAAGGTTGCTCAAAAATTTAAAAAAAAAAAATCTCTGGAAAGGAGAAACATCAAAACAAACGCATAGTGACCAGCTCTGTGAAGCCAGAGAGATGGTATGGAGATCTAACCTGTTATTTTGTCAGCCAACTATTCCCTCAGGGCTGGCAGAGGCTGGCTTTGAAACCCGGTGACAATAAACACAATTTAAAATGGGGATGCTTGGGAAGTTTAGTAAATGTTTCACCTGCTGCAGATTATCACCACATACCTGTGCAAGAGACCCCCTTGCTGCGGTGAGCACCGGCCAAAGCCTTGCCTCCCACTTCTTGAACAAGCGCAGGAGGTGAGAGATCACCCTTGGTTCCCAGCACCCACCATGCCGATAGCATGCCAGGGTGGAGAGGAGACAGACGTGTTTGCCTACCCAGGAAAGAGAACCAACTTTCTTCTGGCCAACACTGGTTTAATGAACACAGCTTGAATAATCTGCCAAAAAAACCCACCATAAAATAAAATTGCATACGAAGTGCTGCGGAGGAGCTCAATACGCTTGCAAATGTTGTGCCCGCAAAGGTGGTGGAGGGAAGGGAAGGCTGGATTTGGTGGATAAGTTATTCACAGTAAATTATTTGTGCAGTTCTAAAATCCACACAAAAGCATAAGGGCAAGGAGAGAAGGAAAACAGCGAGCGGGGAGAAGTGGAAAAAAAAAAGAAGAAAAGAAACAAGGAAGGAAAACAGCCAGCAATGGTTACAGGCCATTTTGCAATGTGGCAGGAACATCTTTCTTATCAGTTCTGTTATCATCTCCTTCAATTTAAAGTCTCTTTATTTAAGGGGGGGGGGGGGGGGTGTTGGGGGGGACACCAAACCCAAAAGGTGTCTGGGAGCGTGCAAGGGAATGGCTAATGGGGCTGAAGTGGGAGCTAACGCTCATTGCAGCTGCTTCGTATGCGCAGCATCAGGCCTCAGAGCCATCGCAATAGAATTATATGAGCCCCTGAAGACTCCCGGGCAGGATGGCAGAGAAACTGATGTAATTACCGACATTATTACCATTAAAGCAAAATAATAATTTTAATTACAGCTAGGGCTTTTGGGGCTTTCGCTGATCCTCCCTGCTCCTGCTCACCATCTAGCATGGACTGGTTCCAGGCTGTGTAATGGGACAGGGCAGTGACAGTCCCCTCCTTTCTCTCCCCTTACCCACCAAACACCTTTCTGCACAATTAAAAAACAAACAAACAAAAAAAAAATCATAAAAGTCACTGTTTCAACTACACCACCATATTAAAGATGGAAATGATGACCAGCAGCTTGTGAAGGCTACTCCCCAAGCAGAAGGGACTGCTGTTGATGGTAAGTGCCTGCCTGCCTGCCTCCCAATTAAAATAAATTGGTAAATCAGGGCTGAGTTCAGGAGATGTAACACCTGCAAGTTGGACTGTAGTTGCCTAGCCCATACTGTGCGCTGCCCAGAAACTTTCCTCTCTATTTTTAAGCTCCTTTTCCCACAGCCCTGCCTCTTACTGGTGCTTGCCTGAACTCAAGATGAGATGAGCGCATTCCCAACATGGATGGTTGTGGTTGTAGATGCAGTGGGTGTCTTTTGAAAATAGACCCCCATTATAATTAATACCTCCTGTCAAGTTACAGATACTTTTTCGTGGTGCAACTGTCATCTCGTGAACGGCTGGGGTGCTAAAAGGCAGTCTTTGGCCCAGAGCCTGGCTGAGGACAGCTTTTTGCTGGAAGGTATAACCTAATAATACATATTACTTTATAAATTACTCAGTGTGTTAACTGTAACAGGAGTGAGGTGGGGAGAACATCGAAGGAGAGAAAACTCCACTGGAAACCTCCTGAGGGAACATTCAGCAAAGAAACCAACAATTAAGTGAGCTTTCTGCCAACACATCAAGACTGACAATGCTCCACGGCCAAGCAAAGGCCACAGATGGTTTGAACTTGATCAGCAGGCTCGGGATGCTGGGGGGTTATGGGGGAAAACAGCTCTTCATGAGAAGGTATTAGGCTTGCTTACCACACCACACAACAGCCTCAACATTTGAGGAACCTCTGCAGGACCCAAGATGTGGTCCTGTAGACGGCATAGAGACACAGAAGAGAGGTTTGCAGAGCCATACCTTTTAAGCATAAGCTTAAAGGATGTTCACTTCAAAGGCAAAACGGAGGTCTGTGTGCCCAAGAAGGTCTCATGCTTGGAAGCTGAGACAGGAAAGCCTAGCAGGCACCTATGGGAACAGTCCACCCTAATCCCAACACAACACCAGGTACCACAAAACCAATGTGGGGGCTTGGCTCCACTTCACTTGCTCGGTTCTCGTAAACCCATTGAGCTGTGACAATCCGACAAGACTGAGTTTCCTACAGATCCAGTCAAATGGAAAAATAGATTAGATAAAGCAGATTGGGCTTGTCAGAAACCAAGGCATCGCCACAACAGCCTGCCACAGGCTCAGCATTATATCTTTCCTGATTTAAAAGCCAAACCCTGAGACTCCCAGGAACATGGTACCCTGGGGCTGGGTGAGGATGAGGAGGATAAAAAAAGAGTGCATGCAAGAGGTGAAGTGCAAGGGATGCATCCAAAAGGAGAACAAACCCTGAAGGTCAGAGTAGCAAGCACATGAGCAGCTAACTAATGTACTACAGCAGCACCACAGGGCACAGACACAGGCGCACACGTCCTAGCAAACTGGAAAGCCATAAAAGTCTATTATAGCAAATCAAACAGCAGTCAGCATGACAGCCATTAGCCTGAAATGAATACACGAGAACTTAATGAGCTCTGTCGAGGCCAGCTTGGTGAATTAAGTTGCCAATTCTAGCAGGATTCCCCTTTTCTTTACAGACTTGAAAGCACCCGCGCCGCCTCGTTGCCTTTTGACAAGCAAATCACGGGGCGCCCTTGCCCAGACGGGACGGACGATTACGCTAGAGCAACGTCCCTCTCCAGACACGTGGGCCCTTGCTCAGCTATTCCAGGCAGGTGCCAGAGATGCAATTAAGACACAATGAGAGCAGAGAACTAGTGGCATCAGCCTGACACATGAGCGATCCCCAGTCTGGGTATTCGGAGCTGCTGCGATGTGGAGGAACCCATGGTTAAACTGAGCATCCTCTCTCCCCCCTCCCCACACCAGAGAGGAATCACAGTCCGCAGCCCATGCCCAAATAAATTCCCATTCTCAAATCAAGTGGACTGCGTAAAACACCATGACGGGTATTTAGAGGCAGTATTGTTTTTAAAGGTCAGTTTACTTCATGTTCCATTTATTTATGCACACTCTTCTTTTGACTTTCCTAGTGCCACACAATAGCAGTGAGGTTTAAATAGCCTTTCTGTTGCTGCTCCATTAGCTAGGACAACTGCAAATCGATACACCCATTTATCTCAAAATTAAAAAGAGAAAAACCCTCATTAGCTGCCAATTCTGCACAGAGCCAGCCTATGCAAAGCTGCACTAGCTCTTCTGCTAGCCCCTTCTCCACCCCCAAGCTCCAGTCCCTGTTTATTCATTAGCTATAGGCCCTTCAGCTTGGGCTGGGTGGTCTTTGAGGCAGATTTTGCTACACATGCCCTTGCTGTTCACCCTGACCTGAGCTGTCTGGAGCATGGTGGTGACCTGGGGATGCCATCATCGCCTACCACGGCTGGCTCCCCAGCCTCAGCTGCATCCAAGGTGTCTCCTGGCTCTGGGGGGGCCTCAGCTTCTGAGGGCACATCTCCATGCCACATCACCTCCAGCTTTGAGTACTTGTGGACAAGCAACAGGGACAACCCATGGCCCAGCAAAACTCTCAAAGCAAGAGGGCATCTCTTCCTCGAGAGCCATGCCAGCACACACAGAGTAAATTCACTGCTCGCATCTCCCACGGACCATAGCCCTTGGAGGGTCCTCCTTAGGTGGTGGGACCCCATCCCTTGCTTTCACAGTGCCTGACAAGGAAAATCTGTCTCGCCGGCAGAAGAACGGAAACGCCTTCAGGATGCTGGCTGAGCAACGAATTTGTGGCTCATTATCTCTGATCGGTGCCCTTGGTTAAAGATCATGGATAGAAACTGGAAACTGGCACATGATGCCTTATAATTAGATTAGGCCACCCTCCAGAAAAGCGCAGCTCTGAAGGCCAAGTGGCAGAGCAGGTGCGCTAGGGGAAGCACCGTGCTTGCTATACCTCAAACAACCAAATGGTCCTGGAAATGCCTCCTGGTAAAACCACAGCTCACGTGCAAAGCAGTGTGACACACAAGAGGGAGGCTCTGGGGTTCAGCCTCTTCTTCTTTTATTTAGTTTTTGTCCAGATCATGTGCCTGCAGTTCCCTTTCCTCAGCCATCCTTAATTTTCCAAACCAGCCCTGGACCTTTGCCCTCCCTGCTCCCCAGGCTTGATGCAGGTTGATAGGAAACGTGGAAGCCTTAAGATTCGTAATATCAGCTCTTAGAGCAGAAGTGATGAGCAAGAGGACACAGGGCACGGCTGCTCCGGATATATGAACACTGGGGCTTAACACAGCACCAATTCCCAGGGGACACACAGAAACCCACTTTGCATCTCTCTCTTCACATGGAGAAGGGAGTCCTGTGTACCAGGTGTAGTAAACAGCAAAACCAGAGGTAAATCTGAGGGCAAGGGAGAGAAGACTATTCTCCTTCAGTCCTATTGACATTCCTTTTGCTTTGCAGACAGACCATCACCAGGAGGAGCGGCAGCAAGGCAAGACAGCTACCCATCAGCTTCCAGAGGCCCGAGCAGAAAGGCCAGAGAGAGGAGCTGCTTGTGCAGCTTTTGCCAAGTCATTTCTGCACCGTTTGTGCTTTAAAGAGAAGAAATGACTCTGACCCAGTGTCATTCTCAAAGGGAGGTTTCAGATGACTTGGCGCAAAGATGAGACTAAAACTCCTGGCTCATACATCACAAGCAACCTAATGAAGAAACTTCATCCTCGCAGCAGAGGGACAGGGAAAGATCAAAGCCCAGCACAGCAAGGCGTCAGCAGTCAGCATATTAAATAAACTGTTGTAACACAATCATTTGCACCTCTCAATTACCAAAGACTGCTTGATTCCACACACACAGACACACACTTGACCTCATCCACACCCCGAGGCATGCTCTCAGAAACACAGGCTCTGCCCTGGCACCAGGGTGCAAGAGGGAGAGGTTTCCTCCATTGGAGGACACAAAATGCCTTACTAATCCTTTATTTCAAATATAATACCCTTTGTCCTCCTAGCACCAGCAACTACCTTTCACTCTGCATCTTTAAAGTCTAAATTCACATCAGATCTGTAAGTTCTTGGCATATTTCTGCCAAGCTGAGCTCTAGGTGCGGAAGCTCTCCCTGACGGTATGACTGTCACCTCCTTTGCAATGGCCAGCACAGAGAGAGAGCAGCAGAAGATTGTGGACACTCTGTCCTCGGAGATATTCAACACTTGGCTGGATAAAGCCCTAAGCAACTTGATCTAACATGAAAATTCTCTCTGCTTTAGTGGAAGCTTGGGCCAGATGATCTTCTGTGGTCCCTTCCTACCTACTTTATTCCTAGGACACCATGGGACAACTCCTGCTACAGAGGTGTTAAAGGAAACCACCAGCAAGTGCAGAAGCCTTTTGGCAGGACTCTGCTAGAAATTAGGTGTTTCAATAAATATTTGGTCCTGCCTCAGGTCTTCTCTGTGACAAGAGCTGCACATCCCCCCTGGCTCAAAGGAAGAGAAAGAAAGAGATTCCCATTTACAGCTATTTTCAAACTTCACATTTGTCATGGGAAAGACACCACCAAGGCTGCAAAGGCTCTAAGCTCCAAACCTCCTCTTCCACCTGCCTTCCCCCAACACCCAAAATGCCATCACTTTGCTCCTGCCCATTTTCAGGCAACAGTAACTTCCAGAGGTTTAATCCTTCCCCCCAACCTCAGTGATAGTCCAGGGCAGGAAGACAGTCCCATGCTTTGGCGACCCTCAGGCAGCCAGCTCTGTGGCGGCAACCAGGCAGCAAGCGTGGCCACTGAGGGAAGAGCCAGAAGCCAGGCTGTGCAGAGAGGCTTTGGCGATCCCTACCTCTGGGATGCGGACGCTGTAGGGCTGGTTGTGGAACCGCGGGGCATTGTCATTCACGTCTCCGACTTGGATGTTGACCGTCCCTTTGATCACCTGTGGACACAAAGATAACGACAGGGAGTGGGTGTCAGCTTTATGCATAGATTTAAAAACTAAAGCAAGCTTGTGGCTGCTTTTTCTGACTTGGGCTTTTGGCAAGTGATGGCCAGGGGTGGTCCCACTCCCCAGACCCCCCCAGCATGATGCAGAAGGTCTCCTGGCAACCCACGCTCATCCTCCCTGCTCCCCTCTGCCCGTGCCACAGACCATGAAATGAGAAGTCACACTTACCCCTTGGCTGTCACTGACAGAAAATTCAACCGTGAATTCTGACTTAGTCTGAAAGGGAAGCAGAAGAAAAACATATAATTAAAGATACTGTAGTGTTTATCTGCAGATGGCAGGCTTGGGACTTTTAGCCAATATTATTACATGCAAAATGCTTTCAGGACCTTCAAGAAGAGAAGGGGCGCTTAAGTGCAATTACCTATGTTGAGTATAAAATGCTGAGAAACATTACTGCCAGCAGGGCTCCAGTGTATTTCACAGCCACGGAGAGCCACTCTGCCCTGGGTCAGGAGGATGTGGGGACTAAGGAACAGATTTCCCAGCTAGCAGCCAAGCACTTTAAACAGATAACTAGGCCAAAGGAGATGAGAGGAGCCTTCTGTTTAACCTTCTGCGATCTGCCAGCAAGCCCCAGCTCTCTTTGCACACCCACCCGGTCCCCAACCCCACAGGCTGCCTGCTTGTAGCAGCAAGAGGGAATAAGTGCAAGGCAGAGAAAAGGCAGTTTTCCACCTATAGCGTACTGTGACCTGGCACCATCCCCGGCTGCAAGATAGAGGGACGATGAAAAAAGAGAAGAAAGTCCAAAGAAAAAACTGTGTAATTAGCTTTTGTTCAAGATGACACAGTCTCACCGAGAACATCTAAATCTTGCTGCTGCTTTCCCAACTTACCTGCCATGCAGCAGTTCTTGGGATATCACATAGCTGGGAACACTGGGATAAGCCCAGGGTCTGTAGTAAGAACTGGCTGAAATCCTGTAAGCCCACTCAAAAAAAATGCCTATGCAGTCCTCTCTGCCCCTTATTGCTTTAATTAAATTAACAGTTTGGTCTTAAATGGCAATATATTAAAGTCACTGGTGCTGGGGTGAGAGACAAGTGGGGAAGAAGGGATTATTTTGGTGTCAGGGCAGGGGGATATTGCTAGTGGAGGCAGACCTTCTCCTCTTCCTGATCTTTTTTTTCCACCAGTGATGGTTTCACTGTTTTACCAAGGAATCACACAAAGATAGACAGCAGGACTTGGACCACCACACCTATCTGGTACCTGGGCAACATACGGTGTTTTCGTTCCCCCAGTCCCAGCAATCCCTTCCCACCCCCCATGCCCCTACCCTGCCTGAGCTGCTTGAGTACAGCAACTTGACATTTCCAAAGCATCATGCTGGAAAGCAAGCTTGAAATGGCTCTGTGTGCTGCAGATTTGCTTGATTTATTCCTAATAAGATCGACTCAGGGACAGGCAGCAGCCACTGGTGCCCAGACCACGAGCTCTACTTGAACCAGGGTAGCAGCTCATCTTGGAGAAGGTTTTGGGAAACAGCTTACCAGAGCGTGCACCCTTCCTGCCCCCACATCTACCCCTTCCCAGGCCCCCCCCTCCCCCATCCAAACAGCTGGGAAATTCAACCTGAGAAAGTCTTTCCTAGCTCCTGCCTCGGGGCAATGCTTGCAGGCAGAAAGAAGAGCTGAAATACCAATGGAGAGGAGAGCCTCTGCTCCTTGGGACATCCCACCCTGCTGCATCGGTGCCTTGCACCCCCATTTCCCCCCTACTCATGGGTGCCACTGTGAGGAACAAAGTAGTAGGGAAGAAAGAAAAAACAGGAGAGAAGAAACAACCTGTTGAGCATTTAATTTTAAAAACTTGCTAAAATAATCAGAGAAAGCTGCCACATGCTAATTTCTGTCTCCACCCTTCATTTTAGCACATACTTTTTTTAGACTTAGGGTTTGTCTTTTTTTTGAAGCCTGTTTTCCTTTTAATCTTTGTGGGAGTGAAAAATCTTTTAAAAATTGTTTTGCCTCTATACGTCCGCTCCTTCCTTTTTTTCTCTGTTTTACTTTTTCCTGCATCATTTACCTTACTATGACTCCCTCTCCTTTTTCAAGTCTTTTTTTCTCCTCCATTGTACAAGAATTGATCTCTTGCTTTTCTTTCCCTACCGCTTCTCTTGTATTGCTTTCTCTCCCCTGACTTTTTGATCACATGCATCCAGGCCAGCGTTCTCTGTTCCCAGTGTGCTGTCCACACCGCCGCCCTAGCTTAACGGTTGGACTTGATGATCTTAAAGGTCTTTTCTAACCTAAACAATTCTATGATTCTATCTCTTCCCTCCCACACCATCCTGCTTCCTCCACCATAAATTGTCATTTATGCCTTTCCCTTATCCATACCAAGCTATGCAGCTGTCTGTCTTCACCCTCTTCCATGTATCACTGAGTTTGAGCCCCTGGGATCAGTTGATGGGTGCAAGCTCCTCTCCCAGCTCAGCCCGGCTACGCATGCAAGCTCTGCTCAGCTCCTTCCCTTCCCACTGTCCACCAAAAGCCACCTAAATCTATTGATCACCCTCCTTGGCTTAAAGCTGTTATCATAAGTATTGGGAAGCAGTAGGCATTTGAATAAGAGAAGATTTATGACTCATGCCAGCAGCTGTTGGCACGGGGAGGCAGAGGGGAGAGGGGTGAAGAAAAACGCTTTATTTTTCCAGAGCCTTGCTCTTAATGCTGTGAAATTGGGTTTGCCTTCACCCAGCCTGAGCAACATCCACTGCCCGGCTCCTCCACAACCCCACATCTGGCTGGCTCTGACCGGGACCACCAGTGCCTGAGGTGTGTTAATGGGTTTTATCTTCACAACGCAGCCACTGGCAAAAGTACTACTGAACAAAGGCAGCAGGAGCACAAGGAAACTAAGCACATTGCCCAAGTTGTATAGTATTTTCCCAGTCTTATCAAGCTCCTGTACTATCCCTTCCTCCTCGCTCCAGGAATACAGCAAGGGCTGTTGTAAAACAGGCACCTGAATGGGATACTCTGTCTTTACACACCAAAGCTACCATCAAAAATAGTGGTGTGAAACAGCTTCGAGGCAAGAATCTTGCCAAATTTAGCATCCAGAAGCCTGAATCCACAAGATGATGAAAAGTCACAATGAGATTGAATGAGCAGGGATACCTCACATCACACATTGTTTTAAATAGTAAAGGATTTAATTGGAATATAGGTTTAAAGAGGGACCCTGTACATTTCCCAGAATGTATGAGCATCCTGCTCTTCGGTAGATCATCTACATTTATTATTTTCTTTACTTTTGAACTCGCAGATATTATTCTGGGATCCAGGAACGCCAACAAGCCAGATTGAACCAGAGCACCCTGCTTATTCCTTCTGTCCCCACAGTGACAGGGGGGCTATGGACAGAGCCTGATGGGGACACATCAGATGCCTGGATTCCCGACTCCATGAGGGAAAAACACCCAGGCTGCATCTCAGCTGCCACAAATGGTGGAGAGCCACCATTTATCCCAGCAGGGACTTTTTCCCCCTCCCCTCAGCAGAGGATGCTCTCAAGCAGAAAGCAGCATCACCTCTCTGTCCAAGGGCTGCCTGAGCCAGACAACACCGGTGACACTCTCCACTGCAAAGAACCGGCTGGCCTCCTCCCCAACAACGCCGAAGACCAGCGGGTCATTGTCCAGGTCCCGGGCCAGCAGCTGAGTCACTGAGGAACCTGTGAGAGGCAGAGAGGAAAGAAATCATGAGCAAAACGGGACAGAGGGAAAGAAATCCTGAAAATATTCAGGTTTCTTGCCTTCCTCCCTTACATCATCCCCAAACTATTTTCCCATGGTGCTACAATGCCCCAAACATTTATACAGCAGCAAGGGAACTCAAGCTGTGCATGGTCCTATTGTTCTCTCAAGCACAGATAAATTGTACCACAGCTCCTCTCCTCCCTCACCCTTACCAAAAGAGACTCACATTAGCTCAGCAGAAGCATGGCCATCTCAGGCACTAGAGACAGTGGAGGAACCCATGCCTCTTCTGGGTAAGCACCTACCAGTCTCCGTCATGCTCTCCCCTGCCGAGGGGCACCACCAGCAGATACAACATCTCCAGGTTAAAAGCAAACATCCCAAGGCCAAGAGCACAGATGTGGTGCCCACAGGGCCTGGAGCCAGACACAGACCTGGGGTTTGTTTTAAACACCGCAGCTGCAGCAAGTGCTGGTCTCTTTGACATAGGTGGAGCCCACACACCCAAGAGAGCAAGCGAGATGCTGGGAAAAATCCATCACTACCTTCTGCCAAATCATATTTGAAACCATCTTCTGCAGCATCCTGAATACCTCAGCCAACAGAGGCCTTGCTCAGCCGTCCCTCACAGGGGTGCAGTTGCAAATGTCTCTTCCTGACTGCACCCGAGAGGTAACCTGGACCCTCTGAAGTTGCTGCATGGGAGCTCTGTGTCTTGTTTGCAATCTTCACACTGCTCCCAGAGTGGGATGACTTCTATTGCTCTGAGAGCAAGGGACAGTCACCACCCTTGGAGCCTCATTTCAGCCCCATAGGAACCTCCTTGGATCATTTTGGGCCTCTCCATAATACCTCTGAGCACATTCAAAGTCTAGTGTGGCAGGTCGACCATGGCTGGCTGCCTGTCACCCACCCAGCTGCTCTCAGTCCCCTCCTCAGCAGGAGGGGGGAGAAAATAGGAGGAAGAAAGCTGGTGGGTGTAGATAAGGACGGGAGATCCCCTTGGCCACTGGGCCCCAAGGATAGCAGCAGGGGAGGGACAACCTCTGCGTGAGCCATCTTTGGCAGTACGAGAACACCCTATGACCCCAAATCATCTGGACAAGGAGAATGGACACCAAAATTTCATCCATCTGGGAAGAGGAGGGAAGTTCCAGCAGACCGGAGGGCAAATGTGGCAGCACAGCTCGGCGAGCAGAGCAACCCGGGCAATTACCGACTGGTTGGCCTGACATCAATCACAGCAGAAATAATAGAAAAAGCTGATATGAGATTCCATTAATAAAGAATTAAATGATAGGAACATAATTAATGCCAGTCAACACAATTTTATGGAAAATAGACCTTGTCAAACCAACCTGATTTTATTCTTTGATGAGATTACGATTTTGGCAGATAAAGATAACTGTGAAAAAATAATAGACTTTTGTAAGGCATTTGACTTAGCACTGCGTGACTTCGACTAAAAATTTAGCACTGTACAACATCAATGAAGCACACTCAAGTGAGGACCCAGCTTCCTGGCAGGTCCCAAGGCCACTGACTGCAGTCAGGGGGACATCCTAACATGACATAAAATTGCTGTTGGTACAAACTCAGGTGACACCATGGCACATAACAGGAGGACCAAGCAGCCAGGTGAAGTGCTTTGTAATCTGGGCTTGTTTGGTAAAAATCTGTTTTCACAACCCCATTCCAAATGCCCTCAAAAAAGGCTGGTAGACCACAGCTGCAGAGGAGAGCATCCCAAAAACAGCCATTCTGGCAGGCTTGGGGGTCCAAGCAGGCAAGGAGCTCTTTCCATGCCCTGGCTGGCAGATCCATGGTGCAATTTGGGCACTTGGAGGAGCGACTTTAAGGGTAAATAGCCAGTTCTACCAAGAGTGCAATTCTGCAAGCTGCTTGGCTGGCCGCATCGTCTTCAGGACTGGATGCAAGAGGATGCTACAAATATTCAAGAGCTAGCAAAAATACTTTAAACTTAACAAGGGCTTTAAAAGCTTGAACTGCTTCATTTATGATAAAGAGCGAGATGACTCAGGCCATCTCAAGCACATCCATGAAGAGGACAAAATGTAAAACTTAATATGACTATTCCAGAGCAAGAAAGCACAGCAAGACTCAGTGCCCAAACCTAGACAAATTTCTGTCAGAAGAAGGAATATCAGTTGTTTTAAAAAGAGCCACTACAATTAACCAATGGGGGGAAAAACGGTCCTTCCACCAACACAGGTGCAAGTGAGTGACAGGTCACAATCAAAGACATTTTAGACAAAGACCTGAAAACAAGAGTCCTTAACCAAACCACTGTGATTAGCCAGTTCATCTGCAACGTTCCTGTCTCTTCAGTGGAGCCAACACTAGAGATACTAAGTGACCCTACACTTTCTCAAACCTCAGAGCCTTAATATGAAACAAGCTACTAGTTTGGTTTTATTTTGGAGGACATCTGAAGCCATCCTTAGCAAAGGTTTCTTTGCCCCAGGAAACAAGCAAGACTGTGACCGTCCCCGTGGCAGTGAAAGACAGTAACTAGGACAAGATAAATCCAGGGTCACATCTCTCTATTCTGTCAAATTTAATGGGAGAAACAGACTTTCCCCCTTTACATCTCATTCAAAAACCCTAGATCAACAGGGTATCTGCAGTTCCCTGGGGAACTGAAAATACTTCAAACTCCAAAAGGTCTTGGTCGCATCTCAGTGGAAGGGAAACGATCTTAAAAATCCTGCTGAATAGGAAAACCATGTCCCACCCTGTTCTAATCATAGTGGCATTCATGGTTTGTGTGCTGCAAACCCACTTGCACAAAAAAAAAAAAAACAAACCCAAACCAGTCAGCAAATGAACATTTAACTCTTTTCTGCCTCTCTGTGTTACAGCTACCTCCCACTTGGTAATTTGGGCTTGTTTGGTAAAAATCTGGGGAATTTAATTCCTAAATTCAGGATAACCTGGAGAACAAAGCAAGGCATTTCTGCGCCAAGTGCATCATCCCACCCGCATTTCTCACTCCTGCCAGTCTGCAGACGTGCAAAGTTGGATCCTTGAGAAAAAGGATGCTGGGCTTGACTGCTCTCTGGTCCAGGCAGATCAAAACCAAGGACAGATTTAGCGGGTAAAAAGAGGAAAGGGAACGTTCAGTGCCTACACCCTCCTCAACTTTTCTTTCTTTTTATTTGTTAGAAACAAGAAACTTCATTAGGACATAAATAGGGCAGCTCAGAACATTAAAGTGTAAGCTGCATGTTGTCTTCCTGTATCACAGGAAAATACCATCTTAAACCCTCACAAGTGAGGCACCGAAAATTAAGAGCTATTTTACCAATTCCCTTACCTGTCCAACAGCCAGTAATCACCATCCTAACTTAAGAGCACCTCCCAATTCATTATAGAACAAAAAACCCATGCATAAAACACAGATCAAAATAACAAATTAAACAGAAGATAATGAGAAACAGCTCCCTGAAATAAGAAATGAGACTTCACAATCACTTTGTCATTTGTTATTCTGATTTTTGCAAGCTTTACCCTGGGATAATGCTAAGTCTGGGTGCGTGGTGTAAGCCAGGCGTGCAGGATGCAGCAAGAGAGGACCACAGCGGAGCACCCTAGGCTCCTTCACCACTTTCACCACCACAACAAAAGTTTCTGCAAGCTACCTTCCACCAATTCTTTTAGCACCAATTTATTTAATCCTCCTTTCCCGCCCCCATATCTTTTCCTCCCCCCCCCTCAATTTACTGCACCAAGGGAGGACGAGCAGGCTAGCTGGATAGCACAAGGCAAACACACACAGCTGGAGCCTCTGGGCCACAGTCACTGTTCAACAGACCACAAGAAATCCCATTTTCCAGGGTTATCATAGGGAAGGTGCTGTTGTCCCACCCATAGGTGAAGCCAGACCAAGGCAAACACCTGACCCAGTGATACTCAGCTCCACAGCTGGCCTCCACACTCTCTTTCATGGAAGCAACATGGGAATTGCCAAAGGATTGCAAAAGCAGCACTATCACCTTCACATAAGGGTGCCTGTATTGCTGGGAAATCATCCAAAAGAAGAGGGTCCCACTCACGCAGGGTGTGCAGAGCCCAGGGAGCTCCACATCTGTCGGAAACCCCTCTCAGGGCACTTGCAAAGAAAAATAACACACCGCGGCTCTCCCTAGGCCATGCTGAGGATGCTGTTTGAGCTGCCACAAGCCCAAGTGCCGACCTGGCTCCGGCAAGGGCTGAGGAAACAGGGACAAATTACCCTTCTGCAGTGCAAAGTTATAGACTCCATTTGTTTCCCCTCAGGAATCAGACAGGGCAGTTAAGTGTCTTGATTCCACCAGATAATCACAATTTATCTTGTCTCCTTTTGCCTCCTTTCTCTTAATCATGGCTACTTCTCCCTCTTTCTCACACATACACAGATTTTCTTCTTTCTCCAAGTCTTGAACTTTGATTGACCTCGGGAGCTTTTTTTTTTTGGTGGTGGTGGTGTTGCCTCTTGTTGTGTTCCTGCTAGGATTTTACTAATTTTTTTTAGGTTTGGCTGCTCTATGGGGCATACTTCCCCCCCTCCCTGGAACTGCTGTCTCAGCATCTTGCTTTCAGCTGTAAACCTGTATATTCTTCTTGCCCTTCCATTTTACCGAGGAGAAAATCAGGCAAAGGGGCTGGGCCCTCCCAATTCCTCTCAACTGGTTTTGCTTTCAAGAGTGAGATGAAAAAGGAGAAAAAACAAACTCTCCAGGAAAATCCCAGAGCTCTTGAAGGGTTTTGGAAGTGCTAGGCCCCAGGGCCATGGAAAGAGCTGGAGGATAAAGAAGCTGCCAGAGCAAGATGGTGACATGGTCTGCACAGGGATGGGTTTGGGTGGGATGGAAGGCACTGGGATCCACTGGAAGGGGCAGGTTTCTAATCAGTTGCTTAATAAGATGCTCTCGTAAGAGGTCTGATCCATACGCAACTGGAGTTAAATCTCTCTGCTGACTGCACTGGCTTTTGGGCTCAAGACTTCAAGCTTCAGCTACACTTTAATATTAAAAGCATTTTAATCCCTGCTTTTAAAAGCCAGAGCCTGTTTCTCCTTGGCTCATTGTTTCTCACCCCTCCCGAGCTTTGGATCGTATCCGTGGGCACAGTCACCACACAGCTTCTTGGCTCCCCGTCTTCTGCCACCGCCACTGAGAGAGGTCTGGAGCCTGCCAGCACCATGGGCACTCAGCTTACAGGCAAAGGGTTTTGCAGAATAAAAAGCCAGACATTTCTAAGCAGCAGTGGCAAATGGATCAGAAGCACTGGGCACGCTGGGGAGGGAAGCAGCAGGGAAACAGT
Organism: Nipponia nippon; assembly: GCF_047370975.1. Taxonomy (NCBI): domain Eukaryota; kingdom Metazoa; phylum Chordata; class Aves; order Pelecaniformes; family Threskiornithidae; genus Nipponia; species Nipponia nippon. The sequence goes on along the minus strand of NW_028262347.1, from coordinate 89,727,885 downwards.
CCTTACGCCAAGAGCAGCGCCTATGGTCCTAAACCAAGGTTGCTAGCTGGCACAGACAGCCCTCAGTGGCTACTCAACTTCTCAAACCCAGCACAAGTTTATTTACATAAAAGTCATTTTAGCATCCACACCCTGCAGCAAGGACTCCCCTTACGTGAAGGCCACCGCCACGCTTTTGCTCCAAAGTAGCTGCCACCAGATTTCCTTGGCTCCACCTCCTTCCTTCATTGGAAGGGAGACAGGACAATTACATCCCGTTCACTTCTCCCACAATCACTTCTGATGTTAGCTGCTAGCCAGAAGCCTTGCCTTCCTGCCCCAGTCGCCCCAGCACAGGCATCTCCAATTAGCCCAGTTCATCACAGCAGGCTGGCCTCTGATGTGCTTGGTGTCAGGATTTGATGGATCTGATCTTGAAATTCAAACCCTGTTCTTCTCATTTTTTCACCCGCTCCCTTTTCTTTGCCTGTAATTCATTTTCTCCTTCACCTTTCAGAAAAAAATAAACGAAGAAAAAAAGCCCTTCTGTGATGTTTTCCGAAAGATTTTTTAAAAGAAAAGATGAAATGTCAATATTTCTGTGCTGCTGAGCAATCCTACGATATGCCACCTCTGAGCAATGTGAGGGAGAGACAGGACAGTGACTCCCTAGCAAGGGAAATAAAGTAAAAATCTAGTTTCAAGCAGGAGGCTACAGCAAGTGGGAGCTGCTCCCGTGTTTGGGATGAGGCTTCCTTGCTTTCCCAGAGAGGATGAGCCCCAAGCTGGGGACAGAATGTGCACAGGAGACCCCACCTGATGCGAAGAGGGGGATGCAAGTGTGGGCACAGTGCAGGGGGCTAGGAGAGCAACCAAAGCGCACTTGGACTCAGGAAATCTCTTGCAGGCACCAGGATCTCTCCATCTTCATTTCTGCCTTCCTCCCAGTTTGTCCCAGCCTCCTGGAGCAGTTTCCCTGTCCATGCCGTGGATGGTGATAGATTATGCAGAAGACGTGGGGTCCCAGAGCCTAACCACCACACACTCCAGACTGCTACTACAGGGAAAACCTTGCTCCTTGCAGCTGGAACATGCCTTGGGTGAACAACAATATTAGCAAAACTCATGCCATCCAAGCTCCCTGAGATTAACCTCTGGCCAACATCATTCAGATATGCTCAGGGATACCTAAAAGCACCACCACAGGTACAAGGGCAACCTACTAATCCATCCCCAAGCCTTTCTCCCAAAGCAGGCAGCTGCCAGCTCATTTCATAAACAAACTCAACAGATACTCTCTGGCCTCCTTCTCAGAAAGGGCTCAACCACTTGAGCCAAGACTTTCCAGAACGACTCAGCAAAGAAAGTTTCCACTCCTACAATTCAAGTGGAGCTCAACATTACACACTTCTCTTTCCAGGTGCGAATGGGAAGCATCAGCTTACCTGACTGCCAAGGCTGCCTCCACTCTGATTGCTGTGCTGCGGAATGAGTGAATAAGGGCAGGGAGATGCCAGCACCTTTTAAAAAGGGTCTCATAATAAATAGAGAAGAAAAGAGCAGTTTCTGCCATCAGAAAATCAGTAGGTCTTTGCCAGTTATGGGGGAAAAAAAACCCAGGATAAGCTGGTCCAGGAACCACATGCACTACTGCCATTACCCATCACATACGGGAGAGAAAGGAGCCAAACACAGAGGTGACAGAGAAGAGGGAAAACAAATCTGTGCAGTCAAAACCATTTCTAAGGGAGTTTATCAAGCTGGGAAGCGAAAGGCACAGCAGAGTTTTTCCTAGTTCCTCAGATGCTCAAAGACAGAGCAGGAGACAGAGCCTGTAATTTCTCTGCTGTATTTAGTTATTTTAAGTGGGGAGTCAGTGTCAAGACAGAATTCATAAGCAGACCTGACAGCCAGCGGTAAACCTCAGAAAGAGGCATTGCTTGCCTTTGTTCGTCCCAGCTCTCGTAGAGATGTTTAAAAGGGTGTTTAAAGCTGTTTAAAATGAAGAGCACAGCAGCGGGTAAAGAAGAGCCAAGCATTCACACCAAGTGCAGCCATAACAGAGGGCTTTGTTGGTTTACTATTTACCAAGCACTTCAGTTAACTTTACAAGAGAAATGAGAGGGGGAAAAAAAAATACAAAAACCAATAGCATATTGAACTTTCTTGACATTATCATTAAAGTAAACAGAATACCTGAGGCTCTCCTAGTAGATGCTGTGCACGCAGTCACTGGGCTGCTGGCATGCACGCGGGCAGAGAAGTGGCATCCTTCCAATTAAAGTCAACACCTATATCATCACAGTTAAGACAGAGCAATTTCGCTCCATCAACCTTCAAACAGGTCTTACAGCAACACAGATATCAAGCAAGCTCTCCGAAACCAGTTTAAAATACAGGTCTTCACGCTGGTGCTGTGTCTGTGCAGTGGATGGAGGTCACAGCCTTTGCTCTCTCACTGGCATCTCCTTGGCTTGGAGACAGCAGTTTATTAACCAAAACTCTCCAACCAGGCTGCCATATTGCTACTGAAATCACCAATATGCCTTAGTATCACAGTGGCACCTCCAGATCTGTCCTCCGGTTCACTACAAAACCCACAGCCCATTCCTGGGTCAAGGGAGAACGTGGATAGTTTGCAAAAACTGAAAGGACTTTTGTTTCCTTTTGTTTGGGAAGGAATAGGCTGTATCAGCATGAAAAAGGGAAGTAAATACACTTGCATAAAAAAAACCCACAAAAGTAAAATAAGAAAAGAAACACTTGTAAAAGAAGGAGTCTGGGACTGTTAAGATATTCCCGGTGCGAAAAGGGTTCCCACACTTAAAAAACCCTCTTAAAAATAATTTCCTCTCCACACTGCCTGGGAGCCTCATAATTACCAACAATGATCACAGACCCGTTCATTTCATCCTAAAATTAATACATCCTGTTCAGAATGATATCGCATTAATTTATCACAAGATTTATGAAACTTATTCTTTTTTCTAATGAGATTTATGCAAATTCCTCTCCATCCATTGTTTGCGCCATAAAAAAAAAGTTCCCTCACAGAAGCTGCTCTGTCAAAAAGTCTCATTCACTTTTATTGATATCTGTCCTTCCCTCTTCATCCTCACAACAGGAAGGGGAAGGAGAGGAGCTAATTCCAGCCGGGGTGCGATCCTGTTCCCAAGCAGAGCCCAGAGCACAGGTGAGAAGAGCAGCCCCATCACAAGGATGAGGTCTGCAGGTGAGCCAACCATTCAAGGCACTTAGTTTTACATTAATTTTAAAGGAAATTAACTGGTGGTTCACTCACACCTTTGTCTGAAAAGGGTCAGAGAACAAGAGGAGCAGTGGGGAATTGTGAAATTAAACTATTTAGACTTTCCAGAGTGGAAAGTCTGTGCTTGGTAAACTTACAGAATAAATAAAAAAGAGGGAGCAGGAGGGAATAAACACAAAGAGAAGCATAAGCGCTGAGCATCATGGGGTTATAAAGGGGAAAATCACACGAGATTAACTTTGTATTTTACAGCAGAGCTGTAAATTGAAGACAGGAATGCACAAGATGTCCTGTCAGCCCAGGAAAGTGCTCAGTATAGTGCCTTACAAAGCCTGAGGTTTCCTGAAGATCAGGGCAATTCTCAGGAGCATAGGCAAGGCGGTACAAAGCAGGCAAGACCATTTCCAATTCAAACATGGCAGGGATATTGCTTTCATTTCCAAGCACTGCCAGTTGGAAATCAGAGATCTTCATCAATACCCACACAGCTTAGCCTAGGAGGCTGAGGAAGGGGATTCTTGAAAAACCCTAAATATTAGATGCAGCTTTGCTCCATGGAGCTGCCCTCGTGTGACTAACAGCTATTCATGAGATACGTGTATAGGGATGGGAGAAGGCAGGATGAACTGAAAAAGCAAAGGAAAACGTAAATCTGAGGTTAGCAGAAACTTCCCAGCAGTGAAATCTACTGAGGTGTTAAATAATGGCAAAAAGCCCCAACATCGCCTGGGGGCTTTTAAAACTGTCCTGGAAAACATGTTATAAAAACGATCCTGGAATAGCCCCAGAAGCACTGACTAGATGAGATCCAAACCCCAATTTTAGCAGCTCCAGGGAGTGGGGAAGAGGGTACTCCCCATCTGTGAAGGCAAACCCATTCCCTCTACCTGGCCATGCTGCCAAATATCTCTATGAGCACTGCTCCACACCGCCTTGTGCCTGTCTCTGAAACATCCCGAACACTCTGTACACCGCCCCTCCACTCACTCCTCAAGGAAAACCTAGCTAATACAGTCTTGATTAACATTTCTAACACAAAGTTTAAACCCTAAATCCATAGAATATCCTTTTCTAATTAATTTTTGAAATAAGAAACAGTCCAGAAAGAATAAGGAATATTTCCTTTGTTCCTTCCTGCCTTCTCCCGACCTCCCCACCTCCCTCCAAAAAGAAAAGAGTTTGGTTTTTATCTAATTAGCAACTCATAGGTCAAAGGAAACTCTGTCACAGGTACCAGCATGGAGGGAAACACCACAAAGTTTTCCTCTGCATGAATATCACAGCTCAGCAACAGGCAGAAAAACAGGATCATCAGTGATGATGAGGCCTTCACCTTCACCCTGGTTTCCCCTCAGCACCTGGGCACTGGGCAACCTCCAAGATGGAGTTAGAGACCACCAGAGAAGACTCAAGACACCTGGTCACTGGTAAGATATTTAACCCCCTTCCCCAAGGCAACTTTCTGAGGTACCAACACCTACCTTAATGGCCAGCTTTTAGAAGACCACACCTTGAAAAACGGACATGCATGTAGGTGGGACACCCAGTTAATTCACCAACCCACCCACCAGAGGCTGCATGAGCACTTTCACAGCAGGCACTCCCAGCAATGACCACGACCATCCTTCTCCCCAACAACTCAGGAGCCTCCCTGGCAAGTTACAGCCCAATACAAGAGAAGGATTTGCACCACAAAACCCACAACATTTCTACAAGTTTCATCAAAATAACAGCTGAACTAAGCTCAGTGTCTCTCCTTAGGGTCACAACCCTTTTTCTTTAAAAGACATGGTTGCCAGCTGTCCCATCAACATGAACTAAGCCAATTAGCACAGGCAGGGAACAGGACATCCCACCTCTTTTGCGACAGTTAAGAGTCCTCACAGACATAGTGAGGAGACCTTCCTCCCAGGAGTTTTACTGATTATGTGCAGAGATAGGGTTTTGGGAAAATTCCTCCCAAGCAATCACTCCAAGCTGCTCCTTGGGGGGGACTCTAAATTAATATGGACCTTGGGGTCAGAACTACATGGCTAAGGGCTTTCTGTAGTGACTGATGTTGGTGTAGGGTCACCATGCTTCCAGAAACAAGAAATTATGCCAACTGACCAAACAAGTTGCACAAACAAGCGCAGAGACTAAATCCACAGCATGACAGTGCTGGGGTCAGTCCCTTCTGGAGAGCCAAAAGGCAGAGGACTAATTTTCTAAACAGAGTCAGGCAAGCTTGCATTTTTACTGCCAGCTGGCAAGAAAGGAGATAACAAGAGACTCCCAATCCTGCCAGAGAAACCATGACATCACGCAAAGAGCTTCACAGGTCAGAAGAAACCATTTCAGTAGGTGACCTGTTGCAGCCGCCCTTTTTAACTACAAAGAGGTGTCTTGCCAGCTAAAACCAAGTAACAGCAGGGAAGCTGAACACCTATATTTTCAGAGGCATCTTTCAGTGGGCATGAAGACTGGGTCACCAGCTGAAACAAGCCATGCACTATCACTAGGAAAGATTAGACAAGGCTTGCCTAGGGGATAATTGAGCCAAAACATGCCACCGAGGCATACAAGATGTTGCCATCCCTCCCAGAAAGGGAGGCCCAGAGCAGGTGGAAGACAGAGTTACCATATGTCCAGAGAGTACCAGCCAGCTCCGGTGGCTGGGACACTAGTGAGGACTGAAACCATACCCAAGCTCCAGGGATTACTTTCTACTTAGTGGATGCAATGAACTTCAGGAGCTCCACTGAGATCATTCAGATGGGAGTCACCTCTCCTCAACTTGGAAAAACAGGGGTACATGCCCACTGCAATCTCCCACCCAGTGCAGAAAGCTAGAGAGCAGAGCAGACACTAGAGGATGCAGCTGACCCAGCATCCTCGAGTTCATTGCTTCTCTTTGGCCATACAAAGCTTTCTAGAAATACACCAGGGCAAACAGAAGAAAAGCAGGACCCCCGAAGTCTAGTTAACAAGGTGCTTTACTACTTAGTATAAATAAATGATTTATGAGTAAGATGACACACCCAGTTTGCATCTTACCCAGACAAGGTAACATAGCTTTGTGTTAATTAGAAAAAAGAAGCTGTTCTGCAATTAATATGAGGTCAGAGATAAAGCTCATTAGATTGCACTGCCTATGGACGAGGTCCCAGGACTGTCCTGGCATTGAGCAGGATTGCAAGACACCCATAGAGTGTAAGACAAGACACCCCCAGGACAGTAAGGCAATGATGCCAGCAGTGCTAACGGAGGCATCATGCAAATATCAGTGCTGAATGGCTCCATCAATGGCACATTGGTACAACGCCAGCTGTGCTCCAGTAACAGGGATGAGCCAGAGCATAAAATGCCACCTCTGAAATAGTGCTGCCTGAGAGCTACTTCCTCCACCAGCAACCCTGTCAAGCTGAGGAGCTGATCAATATGAATGGAGAAAAGAAAAAAAACCTGTCAGCAAATTTTACTTGCGCAAGTGAAGTTTGAGCGGGATTCATTCACGTCTTGTTTGAAATCTCATCTGTGCCTTACAAAAGATGAAACATCCCCGAGGCTCTCAGTCTCACAGGGAATACAAAACCTTTAGTGCTACAGCTTGCCTATAGCCCAGCTGCTCTGCTCTCTGAATGGTTCAAGGGGAACAAATAAATATAGCCAACCTCAGCCCAAATATTGCAGGATGTTTTGCTCCAGCACAAGCGTGCTTTGGTATGTGCATCAAAGTCCCACTGACTGGCCAAAGCCAGAATTAAATGGTACCAGCGGTCAGATTTTTGTCTGCAGACTTCAGATCCATAAGCAAATTGGCCTTGGACTGTCACCGTAACTCTCTGAGGTTTCAAAACATGTGCTGGGTGATGGATTCTGCCCGGTTATAATGAAGATACTGTGAAATCCCTTCCTGATTTATCTCTCTGGAGTTGAGTTAGCACCTCTTGATCTCCAAGATATAGCTGCAGTAAAAGCAAGACTCACAGAAATGGGCCAGAAATTTGAAGCCCAAGGTGGCCAGTTTTGGAAAGATTACATTTCCTGCTCTTCTCACCCCCTGAAAAGCAAAACGAGACCTTTAAGAGAACCAAGAGAAACAACCAGAGACTTGGAAGACTCTCCACAAAGGGACAACCTGGGGAAATACAATGCATGCAACTCATCAACCCCTTCATCCACCTGTCCTGGCCTTGAAGCTGCCTTCCTCTGAGCACAACCCAACCCCTAGGGGCTGGCAATGACTGCCACATCTTGGATGAAGCATTTCCTACCACACCTCCCTCCCTCTCAAATGCCAAAGAGAAGGTGGGGAGAGACTTGGCAGGTGCCGCCTGGGTATCTGAGGCACAAGCTTATCTACGTCCCCGCCACAGCACTGCAGTAAATTGCTTGTTGATAAATGAGGCTATTTAGGAGCAAGTGATGCCAGCATTACGGTTATTAATGACGCCGACGTGGAGAGACGTTTAAGAGCGGCCCCATGTTCTATTGTCCTCTCGCCTGTGAGTAATGGGGCACTTCAGCTCGGGGCTTCAAAACCAGCTTGGGCCGTTTAACAGAAACAAAATAAGATGGAGGGAAATGGATGGAGCACACTGGACTGACGACTTTAATGCACTGATAAAGCCAAGCTTCTTCAGTAGAAGTTGAGCAGAGCTCCAGTCTATAGATGAAATTAATCAAGAGCATTCCCCCTTTCCAACCACCAAAACTCTTCCACTCGTCCCTGCAAGCTCCTAGCAGCCGTAACACAACATGCAGCATCTCGTTCTCCCAGTCTACAGTTCTGTGCAGCAAACCCACCCAAATAAAAGGGAAAAAAGTCAAGCCACAACAGCCTAAACTGGAAGAAGCAGCAGTCCAGCTGTACTTCCAACACGTGGTACACCCTGGAGCACAGCAAGGGTGATATTTGTTGAAGCCTGGGAGGCTTTCACAGGGCCATTACCTCACTTTGCACGTCACAGATGTCTAAACGTGGCCAGGAGGACAATGAGCGAGAAATAAAGAGGCTGTTTATTGCAAGAGGAAACCTTGGAACAGAGCTCCGCAGTCGCTGGTGGGAGTGCAAGGCAGAGCGCACAAGCACACAGCTGTAAACTTGTTTCTGAGTTAATATACCCACGAGTGTTTTTCTTTTCCTATGAAAGCATACTCCTCTGCAAACAAACATCTGGAGATCTGTTACAGCTGGACCATTATCCCTAGTGACTAAAGCATTCAATTAATTTAGCCTTTCTCATTTGTGAGTTCTCTGCAAATAGACTTGGATTTGCAGGAATTTATTTGTTATTTGAATATATTCAGTGAATAGTTTATTAAAAACATATTTCAGACAAAGGATTTCTTGCTAAATGCTCCTACAACTGTTGCTCTGAGTGTTGGCAACTGGCTGTTCGCACCATGTAAATGGTCACTGTGGTCAGGTGGGAATGCCTTTGCATCTTAATGGAATGCGATGCACCTCCAGAAAGAGCTTTCCAAGGGTCTGTGGAAGCACCTGCACAAAAACATATCCTCACGCAAATGCACAGCATTCAGCCTGCCTGAATTTCCTTAAAAGCACAAAACAACTTGCACAGAAGTTGTCACAAAGAGAACAAGAACAGAGTTGAATACCAGAATTAATTGACTTTATGCAAAACACCAGTGAAAACATATCTCAGTAGCTTCCACAACACCTTGCAAGCATCCACGGGCACCTTATTCAGGATCCTATCTGTCCAGGTGTGTTTTGTCTCATAACTCCAGGGAACGCTTGCTGCAGGAATTTCATCACAGCAGCAAGAGAAAAATGGGATGAGAAAGGAGGTAGCGAAGGGCTATTTCCACGACTGATGTAATCCCTTGGGCATTCAACAAGCCCAGACTCCTCCTTGCCTATGTACCACAAATTGTAGCCTATACAGTACGTGTGACATATCTGAAATCACAAATCCTCCTACAAGAATGGTTTTAGTCTTCTACACCATGTTGCTCCAAGGCAGTTGTCTCCCTTGCTGCCACCAAGCTTTGCTCCACAGATTGCTGCATTTTGGCAGAGGGTGAGGGGCACTCAACACCCTAGGTAAGTCTTTACTGTTTAAGAACAAGACAATTTTAATGTTTAGAAGTGAAATAGGTTTTTTTATGATCTTTGTCACCATGTTAAGACATCAGAGAAGCAAATGTTGCACAGGGAAGCAACGATGCTTGCAAAACCCTCATGTTGCAGACCTAAAGCTACGTGGGGTGAGGCAAATGAACAGTAGCAGGCAAGACCCTGACCCAGGGATGTCAGCAGGACTCAGCTTTCATCCACCACTTACTTTTACAAGCTGTCATTTCTCTGTAGCGTTACATTCAGTTTAGGGACAGGCAGAAGACCAGCCAGATGACCCAGTTTTGAGAAATACAAAGTGGAAGACCTTGCATTCTTGGTCCTTTACCCCACTGCGCAGCCACGTTCAACAGTAGACTTCCCAAGAGCTTCACCCAAGTCACCGTGTTGGTAACCCCAGCAGGACCCCCAGCCTAAGGCACACGTCAGGCTGGGACATTCCCTGTGGCCAAGGTGACCTGCGACAGCCTGGCTGCATGCAGCTCTTTCTGCAAGCTGGATCAGAGCTGCAAGGGGTGGCTGAGTCTGTGCACCCCTTAAATGGTGTCCAGACAAGCCCATGCTCAAAAAACCTCCTTTAGTCATATGTAAAAACAAGTAACATTTAAAAATCCAAACTGAAAACAAAACTCCACGCTAAATCCCAGCTGCCGGGTTGTTTGAAGGCAAAAAGAAAGCAATCACTGAGGTTTCACAGACTGTTCTAAAAGTAGAAATCTATGAAGAGAAAAGTGATCCAATAAGTCACAGTTTTAGGCTTTTTCTTTCAATTGCTTGAAGTAAAGACTTTCAAAGCTTCTCTTTCCCCTGAAGCCCTGATTGAGAGAGAAATGGATATTGACCACCGAATTCAGCATCTGCTTGCCAGCAGCTACTTGTACACATCAGAGACAAGTTCCAGCCACCTCTGCCCTGACAGCTGCATCGTGCACGTTGAGTATTTTTCCAGCTCCTTTGGCAGCACCAGCCTCTAACTAGCATGCAAAAAACAGCCCCTTCACAGCATCTCAGAAACCTCCTGTGCTTCTCAAGTGCCCTCTCAGCGATCCACGCTTATGCTGCCAGCTCCTGCAGGCAAATTCAGCTTCCTTCTCTTGAAGCGCTTTGCGCAGCACTGCGCTGAATAGCACTGCACCGCAAACGTGCCAAAGGGGCTGAGGACCTGGTCTGGAAGCAATACCTGCTCAGAGCAATGTTCCCATGAGGAAAAGCAGGGTCTAAACTTGGTGCGCCTTCTTCCCCAGGGTACAATGGAAGCATAGACAGGGCAATTCAGTGCTAAGGGTTTTAATTGGGAAAACCCATTTGAGAGCACTGAACTCTTCCTGTCCTATTTTACCACTTCCTGGATGAAGAAAATCCACCTTGCTCTCTCCATCTGAAACTCTGCAGGCTGTGAGGCCATGGCCAGCTATTTGGCCCTACAAGGGTCCCTCAAGTCTTAATGCATCAGACCTGAAAGGATGAGCAATCCTGCAAGCCCCGGGGACATTGCTCCAGTATTTGGCAGGTGGTGTCGATCCCCACGACATGAGACACAGCTAAAAACCTCAAAGCAAAAAACTCAGCCTATATTCAACTCCACCAAACCAACCACACCACAGGCATATACAGCACTTCATTGGGGGCAGTGAGCATTTTCCTACCATCAGGAAGAAATGCACCTCTCTTCCTCCTTTCTATTAAAGGACAGCCGTTCTTCTCCCTCTCTTTTGGTTGTCCTTTCTTCTAGCCCTTGTCCTTGGGAGGATACAAAGAGCACCCTGGCCTAGGTAGCTCCCAAATTTCCTCAAATTTGGGCTGAGATTATATCTGTCATTATTAAGGAGTGCTAATAAGCCTTATTAACCAAGAGTGAATGAGAAAGGAATAAGGGAAGGATTTTCCTAGGACCCAAAGTGCAAGAAATTCATAACTAACTTAATACCTGTACCAATAAGAGATATTCACACTGAGTCTATTTTAAAACCAGCCTGACTCTCTCCGTAAGAAAGAAAGAAAAAAAGACATTTTTTTCCGCTTTCAGAATTATTCATGAAGATAGTCACAAAAAAACAAACCAGATAATGTTGCCTGTTGCAACAGAGTTGTCCTCCTGCAGCGGATGGCAGCTGGCTGGATGCTGGCATTATTCGCCGCTAACACGGCATGGAACCAGCAGCAACTCTCGCAAAGGCAAGCCCAGTTTGGGTGTGCACAGCTGCACACTGAAGGAAAATGCTGGCTCCAAGCAGTACCTGCAGCCTGCTCCCAAAGGATGCAGGGCAATTTGGGGTATAATGGAGAGACCAAGTACTGGAAACGATCGAGGACGATGGATGAAACCCCTCACCCTAGGCAACTATGGGGCTCAGGACCACCGTGGGATGCCCGTGCATGCTCCCAGATGAGGATGTTCTCCCATGTACCCCCACACAAGCATGCTCACACGGTTCCTTCAACCTCCCTGCTTGCAGCAACAGCTTTCTGACATGCCTCCAAAATGACTGATGAGTCAGTATGTTGTTTTTGAGCAACTCGCATGCCTCGCCGGCATGCAGGATGACAGACCTTGGGAACCTGGGCATTAATACTGGAGATTTATAGTCAAATCTGTCATGGTTGGGGAAGCTTTTTCCCAAGAACGACTCTGCCTGAAGGTCACTTTTCCTGGGCAATAAGTGCAAAGAAACTTTCTCGGCCACCTTGGCCCCCAACAAAGGGCATGCAGAAGAGCAGGGGAGGGGGATAGCTACCAGCAGATGTGCTCAACCTGGAGCTGCCTGAGCAGTCCCACAGATCCCATCTCGTCAGTGGGAAGGCATGGTTCGCCAGCACAGTCCCAGCTGTAGCCTCCTACCAGGGAGCAAAAGCGCACCCTGGTTTGAGAGCCCCTCCTATCCCAAACACCACATCCTCAATGGACTGGGTAAACATATACATACAGAGAAACACAGAGTCCACCATCTGACCCAGCACAGCAAGTCTCACCTGCTCGTTTTCAGCTGAGATGTCTGCAAACAATATCCACTCCCTCCAATCCTTCCTTTACAAGGATCGGGAATTCATTGCCACAAAACATTTGATGCATGAGGCTACAGGTTCCTATGCACAAATACCATCAAGGATGCTGCTGTTTGCTTATATTTCACTGTCAGGAGCACGCTATTATTTTTGTAGCATGACTGGTACTGCAACTCCAACAGCCAACAGGTGCCATAGAAATCGGGGTAAACCTTGAAAATACAACTTCATCCAGCACATTAACAAAACCCCACATATTTGTCATCCAAAGACAGCACAGTCACACTGCATAATCTCTCTACGATGGGATTTCCCCCCTAAAGATTTCCCAGACATTCCTGTGGTGCTGGCAACATACTAGCAAGCAGTCTGTTCACTCAAAGCAGGGTCAATCAGTGGAGCAGCTACCCACACTCCTTATCTACAGTACACACTGTTTTGTCACTGTTACCAGATGGCTGGGCTGGTGATGGTGGGAGGTTTCATGGAGGGGAAAAAAAAAGTCCTGGGGCTGATACAGCAGAGGAATGTTACTAACTACTGCTCCTCAGATTAGAGCTGACCTGCAGAGGTCAGCAAATTTAACTAAGAAAATGTTAACGGGGAGTTTTCTGTGTCCTTCAAGAGTTTGTGTTGCTGACTTCCCAAGCAGAGCTCGGATCCGATCAACCACTGGATTTACTCTGGCCAAAGGAAATACTGGACTGCATGTGCCTCTATGTAGGTTGCACATATGTATCAAAGGCCATCAAAGCACATAGAGGACCTCTTTGCCAACTGATTTTGCATGAGTAGCTGGCCATGAAGTTCAGGCCCCATCACCAGAACTGCACCACTGAGGAATGGACTACCTCCTGCTCTCTGTTTCTTACTCTTCTTCCTTTTTAACTTGTTTTGAACACAGGCATTCAACTGTGGTGTCGAATGAAGTCTTCATGAAGAAGGTAAAGGTGGCCACAGGAAAGCCTAAGGGCTTACAGTTTGTGTTTTAAGATATAAAGGTGTTTGAGATTTGCTTACCCACAAGTTACCCTTGTCCCTGTTGGAAACCAAAGCATTTGGGACAAACAGGGGAGCACTGACCCTATTATTTCTGAGCACGTTGAGGACGTGGATGAGAAATCCGTTCACAGACTTTCTGCTGCTATGCTCTTCTCCCCACCAAGGCTGATGACAGACATGGGAGCAGCTGGTGAGGAACATGTCAAGAAGGCCAGCCATTTGCACGTGCAGCGAACCTTAGAGCAGGTAGAGGCAAAACACCTACCGGGGAGCTACCACAGGCTGGGTGGCAATTTCACAGCCCAACAGCTCGAACAAATCAAACTGGCCCGAGTCAGGATTAGCTGGGGAGTTGGATATGGACTGGCAGCAAAAACTTGGTGGGCTGCCAGAAGCAAAGCCCATTGCACATATGGACGAGAGCCAGGACCCTAAGTAGCTCCCACCTGATCCTCACGGGATGCCCCAAAAAGATGCTCTCAGTGAGATTGTTTCCAAGACAGGCTCTTCTCTGCACATCATTTTCCTCTGAATTTCTCAGGGCATGCCTAAAAGCCACACCCTTTTCTCAAGGCCTCAGAAATCCCAAACAGGAGGTTGTCTGTCAGGAAAACCACCTCAGACAACAGCTCTCCTGTCCTCCTTCAAGCATCAGGATGGGCTGACAGTGCATCTGTTGCTCATCCCTTTGCCAGCAGAACAGATCAATTCAGGCAAGGAAGGCTCCTGAGGTTTATAGTCAGGGCAATGTGAATAAAACCAATGAATCATTTATTCAGTCAACTTTGGCCATCCCTAACAATGAGCTGTCTGAGAGCAGACCACAAATTTCTCTAGTGTATTCTTACTTAAAACAATAATTTCTGTGGATAACTCTTAGTTTCCAGCTTGTTTAGAAAGTGCAGACTATAAAACCTGTGCCATTTTAGGAGAATGCAGTGGACAGTGTACCCTTTCTTCCCTTGCCTGAGCAGTTAGATCAAGTTTACAGGACAAACAGGAATAACTCCAAATCAGAAATTTGCTTTCTATTAGTTCTGTTGGCAGCATCCATGGAATACTCCTGCCTGCAACCTTTGCTGGAAGCAAAGCTGCACGGCACGCAAGCTACCTGGTAAAAAAAAAATCCAGTCCCCACAAACATGCCTATCCTTTGCAACACTTGTCCAGCTTGTCACAAAATCAAAGACCCGCAGCGATACTCTATCAGAGAAAGACTCGCTTTAGGGAGTCAGAAGACTGTACGAACCGTGACAGACAAACTGCTTCATCACTTTGTGCTCAGGGTGGTTTCCAGGCTGGCTTGTGCGCCCTGGCATACAGCAGTCATTGGGATAAAAGGTATGGAAGGGAACAGGGATAAAATGTACCGTAAAGGCTTTTGAAATTAATTTAAGAGCTTCAAGAGCAAACACACTTTGCTACTTCCCCTTCAGTACAACAGTCATCCTTTTCTTTCCCAAAATTTCCCTTGCAAATCCTTCCAAGCTCTTTCTTCTCCCTCACTGCTTTGAGCCGAGCTCCAGAACCCCTCTTGCACTCTCCCAAGCAGCCAGCAGGTTGCCTGCCCGCCTCCCCCTTGGCATCAGCCTGCTCTGCCTGCCGCTGCCAGCTAGGCGATGCCGTGATGCCGAGTCCTCTCCGCCTCACCTGAGCAGTCACTTGCCTGCTCATTCCTTTCAGATTGGACCAGACAACGCCTGCTGCACAGTGCATCTCCCTGTACGGCTCCTTCCCTGCCTCCCCAAAGCATCCCCGCATCCCTGAGGAAGGCACGGGGGGACCACACATATGCCCACATGCCCACAGACAGCAAGCCACCCAGGTGATGAATGCAGGCTCGGCCAAGAGAGAAAGGGAGAGCAGAAGAGGCAGATTTGCAGGCTCTGATCCCAGGCGCCTGACCCCCTCCTCTCCCTCGTTATGGATGAGGTAAATTAGCTGTGACACTCATTAGCTGCAGCTCCTAATTAGTGAAAATTAATATTGGTTTTGATAGAAGTGTTGGCTGAAGCTCTCCCAGGCAAAGGCATTATTGACCTTGTTATCCCATTTAATAGCAAGTTACATCACAGAAACTACTTTTCGTGGAGTCGACAGATTGCAGCCGCCTCCCACCCTCCGCTGTTCGGAGAGATGGCCCCAGCCCCTGCCAGAGCACCCGCAGCCCCACTGGCGGCTGCGCCCATCCCTGGCAGCATCCCAAACCCCCTCCCCAGCAGCAGCTGTTTCCCAGGGCCAGCACTTTTTCCGCTGTAAGGCAACAGCATTTTGAATAATTTTCTCCCTTTCGGCCAGGCAATGGGAAACAGTGCCAACCTATATCCCGTTTTTAGGGCTCTCTGGAACAGTGCCAGCCATCCCTCCCTGCCTATGGATATTGCTCTTCCTGACTCGCCTTTGGGAGAGACAGTCCCTAGTCTGCCACGTCCCATCCCATCACCCTCTCCAACAGCCTGAGTAACTCCAGACTTATCAGAGGATTTGCATGCCACAACCTCTGCTCACAGTTCAAAATAATAAATAAGTGAGAATAGCTGCAATGCAATAGCAATTACTATTTAAAAAGGAAAGAAATAGGAGCAGCATCCCTTGACCTCCCTTGGAGCCTAGGAATCTGAAGGTGGCTAACTAGCTAAGTAACACACACCACTAAACAAAAGGAAAACATTTGCTTCCAAAGTTATGTATAAAAACCCCCACACTATATTATTCCCACATTAAAAATAATAAAGATGTCAAACTGTCAGATAAGAAGTTAATCTCATTCAGAGCACAATTAAAGATGCCATTATCCAACCACCTGGGGCCACTTCCACTTTTACAACACAGTGGGTTTAACAGATAACAGGGATGAGACCACGACTGGCGAAGCAGCTTACCCAGCCAACCCCCTTGTCACCACCCCACACAATCCTACCAGCACCCTCCAGCCACCACAGCCAAACATTCATGTTGTTACTTCCTCAGGAGAGGCTGCATGCAGATCTGTGTTAGCAAGGCTTTTTTGGGGGGACATTCCTTCACGCTGGCAAGGGACAAACATTCCAGAGAAATAGGTCGCTGCCTAAGCGGCTCAGGACCCCAAATTGTCCCTCCGCTCA
The DNA here is from genome assembly GCF_047370975.1 of Nipponia nippon. Classification (NCBI taxonomy): domain Eukaryota; kingdom Metazoa; phylum Chordata; class Aves; order Pelecaniformes; family Threskiornithidae; genus Nipponia; species Nipponia nippon. The sequence continues at coordinate 89,711,444 of NW_028262347.1, read as the reverse complement.
CCTGGGTAATGCCACAGCACAGCACGAAGGATGCAGGATACACAAAGGGCAAACCAGAACTGAACCATCTGTGGTATCGCTGGTGCCTCCTGGGGTGAGCTTATATTTCTGGGGTGGGGAACGGGACACATTGGAAAGCAGCATCTCCAACAGATTCCAGTTGATTTTACAGCAGGATGCCCATGAAGCACAGCACTTTTGGCTTTCGATATGAACTAATGAGCTCTTTGTCAACAGCAAATGGACCCTGAGCCTTTTTTCTGCAGACTGCTGCTACCGTTTAGGAAGCCGAGGCCAGAAAAGCTGGGCACTCGCTGCTGAGTGCAAAGCCACAACCATCAAATTCTGGCCCTTATGGAAGAGGAGAAATTTTGGAGAAAAAAACCTTATCTTGATCATCCTAGGACAGAATCATTGGTCTGAAATTGGTGAGGACAAGGAAGCAGCAGTGATTTATGCTCTAGACTGAATGACAGCCTTCAGTCTCTGACTGCACGCTGGAAACTCACTTGGTAATCTGGCAAGGTAGGAGGGCAAAGCTGCTGCAGAAGGTTTTTGCCCCCAGACAGGACTTGCAAAGAATTACCAAAGACATCTCTGGCCACGTCAGCCCAAGGACTGCCCTGGTACTGCACAAAGGATGCAAAGTCCAAGAGAGGTGGCTGACACGATAGGTAAGGAAACACCTTCTCATGCAAAATGCCCCAGTTCTCAAGCCCAGGGACCCTTGTGCCACTTTATGGAGCAAGTCCAGCAACAGCATCCAGACGCTAATTGCTATTTATGCTTCAGGGCAAACCAGCCTTCCCCATCTTGATGTAGCCTTCAAAATGTACAGCTCCCATACATCTCTCCAGCTCAGCAGCCTGGCAAGATAGACCGGATTTCTGTAATATTTAGCACCACACATGTGCTGCTGCCATGCTTTTTCAGTCTTGGACAAGAAGCCAATATTTTAGATTTAGCCATAAAGGACAAGGTTAAAAAAAATAGTCAAGGGCTGTCCTGAAAGCAGGAAATTATTCGCAAGCTATATTAATTGCATTCAAGACGCTGCTACACATGTCCCATACAAGCCCCTTGCAGAGTTTCCTTTTCCACTGTGTAATATATGAGGCTCTGTGCTTTGTGGCATGGGCTGGGGTGTTTCCCTCCCTCCCATGACAGGGTCAGGGTGAGACCCAGCAGAAGCAAGGCAGGAGACAGAGCCCACTTCCCCTGTCCCCCGACGCAGCAGGATCCCAAAGCAATGCACAGGGGGGTCCCCGAAAACCAGGAGATGCTGCACCAAGGGCTACAATAAAGCAAAAGGCAAGACTGGAAATGAAGACATGAAATCACACAGCCAGCTAATGACCCACTCAGTCCAACAACTCCCCAAGCCAACGAGATGTTTTGGAGTGAAACAAAGAATTTGGATTTTTCTAACAACAACAAAAAAAAAAGCAAATCAGCAAATTGTATTGAAAATGCCCCCCCTCCGCACCTTGCAAGTTTGCTCCGCAACAGGACCAGAATATATTGTCTCTTCTTCCTCGCGATGTGAAACAAGCAGTGTGTGAAGATAAAGAAAAAAAAAAAAAAAAATACACCTCCAAAACCAAGCTCCTAGCTTAAAATCCAGGGAGACAATAGCCTCCCCCCGTCCTAGGAGACACCTTTTCTACCTGCCATCTGCCAGAAAACTGCTGTGAAGTGTCCCACCGCCTGCGGGGCTCACCCTCCTCTGTCCCTTGCTGTAAGGGTTGCATAAACTTGGAGGATCCTGCCAATTTTTATGGTTTCTGTGAGAGCATCCTGTTGCAGCATGATGATACCAGCTTGGGAATTTTTCTTCTCCAGTATGGAGCCTTAATTTATGATTAGTTCCCAAACCCCACAGAAGTACGCGGGTAATGGCTTCTGGCTGATGTGCTTTCTGCAACCTGTCGCTCCCAGCTCCGTACCTGACGGGACTGCAGACAGTGTCCCCAGGACTGCAACAATTTCTCCAAGACAAAGAACAACTTGCAGAAGCCAGGGAGATTTCCCCCACCACCTCCACCCCTTCCTTTATGCCACTAGGAAAGCTGCTTCAGGGACAGTGGAAGGATGGTGCTTTCTACATGGTCCCTTTCACTTACCTGCCTTACCTTCCCACTGTCCCGAGTTTTCCACCAGCGCTCTTTTGTACAGAAATATTGTTTTATCTGTTAGGATGTATTTAATTTGATATGGCTGTCATATGGGGAAAGGTGTGTTTCAAGAGTCAAGGTTTTCCACAGTGCCATTACTTATTTTATAGTCTTCTGTCATATCTATTTCATCCCCTCTGTTTCCCAAAATCATTAGTAACAACCATTAATCTCTGCCTGTAAGAATGCTCCTCACTTCTCCCCATGCCCTGAATTGTTAGTCTCCCTTGGAGATTCTACATTTTAAAGTCTGTTTCCCCTCCTATTTTTAAATTAACTGCTTGAAACTGAACAGCGGAGTACGAAACGAAGCCCCATCACTGTTTGTGAAAGGGTATTACGTTCCATAATATGGTCTCTTGCCTCAAACCTAATAATCAATTAGAAAGAAAAAAGCAAGAGGTTCCTCCGTATTCAGGTACTGAATCGCCCTCCTAATTGCGCACACACAGAAAGACAGCCTACGTGATACAATACCGGAGCCTCAACAGAGCATGCATTTGACAAACCCATGCAGATGAATGGAATAAAATTGAGTTACTAACCATTAAATGTCAAGTGTTTGAAATCTTTCCCCCTCGCGTAAAGAGCAATATTAATAAATCTTTAAGAGAGGGAGCGCACAGAGCTTATTCACTCTTCTGACCACCGCTGCAAATTGAACAGATGTTTTCATTGAGTTGTCCAACAACACTGTCTCCAGCTTTTTTTTTTCCCCCCGAGTGGTTACAGTTAATTCAAAAGCCATCAATGTACAGGAGCAGTTTGACAGGAGGAACCAATTTATTAACTCCCCCTGTCAATCAAGCACATTAAGGCATTCAAAGGCAGAAAGGTACATTAGTACACACAAGCGATAAGTCGGTTCAAAAGCCAGGAGATGGGGAAGGGAAGAATTGTGTGACAACATCGAGGTGACCACCCTGCGTGTCCTGTGGTCCCCAAAATTGCAGAAACAGTGACAAAAAAAGGCAAAAAAAGGTTCCCAAGAGGCAACCCTGCCACCCACACAATCAACACAGCCAGGGCAGTGCAATACCTACCAACACCCCAGCCCCAAACCAGGGATGCTCGCCAGGATAACAGCAGTTTTCTGCCTAGACACTTCCCAACAGTTGGAGTTTTATTCCGCAGTCTCAACACCACAGTACATAGATACATTTCCAGAAGGGTTCTCTTCTACCTGCTTATTTTCATACAGGAACGTGGTGGTTTTCCGTAACAAGGACTAGCTAAGCAACTTTTCACATTTTAATTGCTCAGATGATTTTGAGGCAGATGAAGAGACCTTTTTTTATCTTTTTGTTGGTTCTTTTTGTTTTTATGATTTCTTTTACAAAACTGACACCAGGAAGCAACAACTGCAAACTGGTGTGGGGAGGGAATTGCTTGAATTTTTCATTTTTTAAAGACAGAGTAATACTTCCATGGTGACCAATTATAGAAAGTTTAATTAAAAGGGTAATTTTTCACAAGGCTAGAAGTCTGAGAATTGTGTAAAAAGAGTGATTGAGGCTATCGTGGGATACCTTTTGCAGCAGCACAGAAAGGTGCCTTGAGCTGTTCCCCACCCCACCTGGCTGCCTTTGGAGCTGGATGCAGGGCTCTGCACCATTTCATTGATAAAACTTCAAACTGTGCAAGTGCCTGGATGCCAGCCCATCTCAAAACCATCTATTCCCAGCACCCTTCACTCAACACACCTGCCACTTCACTGCAGCCTGGGGCTGCATGGCAAAGCATGCCAAGATGCAAGAGCGTAACGTGTAATGCTCCATTGCAGCATGAACTTCGCCTGAGCGTTGTGTAACGCAAGGGAATTGCTCTGCCTCCTCTCACATGTTCTTGCTTTGCTCCTCAGTCAAGAAAATTAGCCAGAGAGTGGTGGAACAGATCCAGATTGCAGAGATCCCAGATGAAAATGTTGTGTGCAAACATAGAAGTAGGGGGCAATGGGGTGTACTTTTTTTTTCTTTGTATTTTTTTTTTTTTTTTTTTTTACTTTTAAGCTCACAACCCAAATATATCAAGTTCCTGATCTGATGAAATGCAAAAGCATGTTTATCGCTGTTTGCAACAATAGCTTTTTTCTAAGTCCCATTGATAGACTCAAAGTGAAAACACAGCTCACCTTCCCCACCAAAAATAAAAATTATGAGTGTATGCATATGCGAGGATTTCCCTACAGTCCAGGGAAATACTCTTGGCCCATATTACGTTCCCTTAGAACATTAATACCTTCACAAAGATATATATACAGCCTCCTAATTTGAATATATACACACATATACAGGCATATATAATTTTCCCCCTGCCCTGTGTTTTTTGCTTTATCAAGCTTGACTCACATTGTTATCCCTGCTCTATACCAGGTTTGTCACCCATGCTAATGCCTCGAATCGGCCAGGAAAAAGGCCCAATTTAACTGAGCTGGGATGGTATGGACATCCAAGCCTGGACACTCCAGAGTAACAAGGAGTGCTCTGTTGAGCACACCCCAATACCCAGAAAGAAGCCAGCCCACAGATGAAGCTCCTACAGATAATTAATGCTACTAAAGTCATCTCAGAAATAAAAATCACCCCAGACCTCATTACCACAAACACACATCTTTCTCTGTTTCTTTTGAAAGGGCTTCAGCCTGCATGGAAGGGCTCACATACTTTAACGTGAAAGGTGGCTAGATCAAACCTTCAAATGGTTTGATGAGGCAGTTACCAAAAGCAAGGTTACGCTGACATGTTAATTAGTCCATATTACAAATATACTTTCTTCCTTCTCTCTCTCTTTCCCTTAAATGTAAGCATTAACGTTATTGCCTATTAGCAAAGCAGATACGAAAGTTTAAGTGATTGATGAAGTGATTAATTTAATGACAGAGGGTTAAGGGTTGGGGGGGAAGCTTTTTTTTTTTCCCTTAAGTTTCCTGATGTTGGGAATAACTAATTTTCTAGCCTTAAGTTTTCATTAACGATGCTGTACTTTCTACAGCTCAACAAGTGATTTCATCAACGGGCCTTCTAAGGACAAACAACAGAAGGGCTCGCCTTACAAGAACTGAAATCCCCTTTTAAAATACTCCTCAAATATTGTTGTTCACTAGGGTTGTTATCACACTTAGAAACAAGGCTGGTCCTTTGCAGACCCCTCAAGAAGCCTGCAAATCCAGTTTTAAACAGTAAATAACCATCAGATGATAATATTGCTTTCAATTAATACTGAAGATGAAGGTGATGTTCCTATAGCCTCCCTTTCTAAAGGACAATATTCACACCCGCTCTCAGCGATGCCCATAATAAAGCTCACGACACAGATTTCCTATTCAAAAATATCTCAATCTCTCTCACAGTCAGAGACTAGCATATTCCTCTGGAATTATCCTTTGTAAAAGGCCAAATCAATTCTGCTAGCTGCGCACACACGCACCCCGCTGGGGTGACCGACACGTATGTACTCGCACTGTCAGCCTGAAGGGGCACGCCAGTACCAGCCCTCATATGGAAAACAGGCTGCACGTACCTGCTGTAACACCAGCCCCAAACCCCAAAGCTGCTCGGAGCAAAAACAATTTAAAATAGCTGGGCTTTGCGTACCTGCCAGGGACACACAGCCTTTTTGCTGATGGCACCAAATTCAGTCCAGTTGAGGGGATGGTTTTAAAAGCAGGAAAAGCAATGTTTCCCTAGACCCTACCAAAGGTAGCAAACTACTTCTGGCCCTGGGAAGATGAGTTGTTCCCCTCTCAGAACAGATAACCTCAGGGGGACCAGCTCAGAGCAACACCACTGGAAAGCCTATGGGAAACATCCCAGGCTGGACCCCAGCCCAGATTTAACCCCTGGTGGTACCCTCCCCTATGGTCCATGGTTAAGAACACCCACCCAGCAGCAAACCCAGCAGTCCAGGGTCTACCTTTGCCTACCAGATAACCAACAAAAAAGCTTTACTGGGTTTTTACCATTAAGAAACCCTTGCCCCCACACCAGTGATAACACAGTAGGGTGGCTGGCACACTTGCTGTGTGGTCCCCAAACTTTGTAACCAGCCACAGACCAACTTCCATCATGCACCAGCCCACTTGTTTTGCTATGCATTTGCTCTCCCAGCTGGGACTATGTACATACAGCAGCAGAGCTTCACCATCAGCTGAAGCTGATTGCAGGCAACACCACAGCAAAGGGACAGCATGCCCTCCTGCGCCATCTTGACTCCTATGACATATATCAACCTGATCTTGCAGCTCTACCCTCAGCTAGGCCTAAATGCTGGTCTGGCTGAAAACTAGCTTTACAGACTAGAAATAAAAAGAAAAATCCTTGAACAAATAGATACTAGATGTATCCTAAACATGTAGTGTTGGTATAACTGGGGTGGGGAAGGGTCCTGTGGCTGTTGCTCTCTCACCTTCCTCGCACTTGCACATTCCCACCTTGCCTTCCTGAAAGGGTATTAGCTTTTCTTCGGAGCATTTTTGAAGCTATTTCAGCAAGCTAGCACACACACAAATAGAGGGATAGTTTTCCAGCTAACTTGGCAGCTGTGAACAGCTCAGCCCAGCCCTGGCTGCAGGGAGGGCAGTAACGCATGGCTGGAGCCAGTGAAGCTGGACAGAGGCTTAACCACTGCACAACAACCTTGGATGGAGCACTGCTAAAGGGAAGGCAGGTGGTATCTGTAATAAGACCAAACACAGGCACAGAGGCCCTTCCCCACAAATTCAGTCAAGTATACAGTCATAGGAAGGAAAGTGCCCAGCAGTACCAGAGTGAAGAAGGCACAGCCACTGCTTTAACAAGCATTTCTTACAAACAATAGGCTTTCCCAAGCTCTCCATCCACTCTACTACCAGTGCCACCACATTTTCCAAAAGCATCTTCTAACTTGCCAAGTTTTGCTAGAAGCCAGCCTACCTTGTACCATTCACAAAAGCACCCTGTGCTGCCTTGCTCCTTTCAAAGAGTTACTGCCAAGCTTTAAAGCCATCCTCTGTGCTCTTCTGAGTCACACCTCCTTCGTACCCAATTAGCACCTCTAACAGTATGCCCACAGCTCTTCCTGGTCTTGCCACAGTGACTTTTAACCCCGTGGTGCACACAGATTAATTTTTCTCTTTTTAATTTTGAGCAAGGGGGACACAAGAGCAGATACACTAGGGCAGCCCGCCCCCCCCCCCCCCCACCTCCAGCAGTAGCTGCATGCCCCTGCAAGCAAGGAGGGAGGCCAGGAGACACCAAAGGAAAAAGGGTCCCATGCTCAGAGGCCCACAGTCTCCCCCTCTAAAGCTGTCCCCAACAGATGGCCCACAAACCTCATGCACGGATATCTGGCCCAGACGGCTTTGAAACAGTTTAATCAGTCCAGAAGTATGCAGAGACCAGTGATGCTTTAGGCAAGTGCCATCATGGAGGAGCCCAGACACCACAGATGCCTACAGCTGTGGGATCAAACAAGCGGGCAGGGTTTAGCCAAGACAGCCTGTGCTCAATCACACACAGATAACCATATCTTCAGCAGCAGCTTGAATGGCCCAGCACCCCCAGGGACCTTACCCGGGTGCCAAAGCATCTGGCCGCCCAGGACCCAGAGCACTGCAGTGAAATAGATGATTTCCTTGGAAACTACAGATACGGTGCAGGGAGGATGGCAACCTTCGCTGCCTGGAGAAGAAAAGCCCTCTGGCTTGGTCCTAGCCTAGGATGGAGAACCAAGTCAAGTCATCCAAAAATATCAGAGGAACATGCTGCCTCAGATCCACATGCAGAGATACCAGTGAGTGCCCTGCCGCTGCCTGCTAAATACCAAGTTCCTCTTCCAGTCCTCTTGTGAAATAAAGTTTCTGTCCCAGAAGGCCCTGAAAGGCAAGAGGTGACACACACCAGCCTAATTACTTTGATCACCACCAGCCACTGCAGCAGTGCTCCACTATCCCTGGCCCCTCTCAGGCTGCAACAACTTGGGGTGCACAGTAAGAGCCCCAACTCCATGGGAAATTTCCACTGTGGCCCATTTTGGTGAAGTATGTCTCAAAAAGCAAGGTTCAGCTCTGCCCCTCAGAACTTGGTGGAGAAACATCCATGTGTTTCAGAGTCCCTTAGCTAGTGTGGGTTTCCCTGGGAGGAGAAAAAAAAAAAAAAAAAAAAAAAATCAGCTTTCCTCTAATATCTCATGTCTTCTCCTGTAAGTGGAGGAGGTCTGCTCAATGTAGCCCACCCTGGAAGGGCTCCAGCTTGCCCTGGGAAAGTGTAATCCGAGTTCCCCACTGCAGAAAGTCAAATCACACCATCATAAATTTGTCAGCCAAAGCTCTCCTATTCAGTACCATGAGCCAGACTGGGATCCTCAAACATCCAATGGCACAGCCAACAAACAGCCAGATGCCCAAGCAAGACTGCTTCCCCATGTGTGCTCCCCAACATAATTCATGACTGTCAATGCCACCAAGAGATTTGGGTGTCTCCACCAATCACCCTCTCTTCTACTTAATTTATGTATTTAACTGAAATTCCTGCAACAGCGTTTGAAAGTCACCATCGGCAAGTCCCCAAATGAGCAGGGTTTTTTGTAAGCTTGCAAAGGCATACTCACCCTGTTCCCAAAACACGAGCTATTTACGGTGCGTTTACCAGCTCAGTAAGAGTTGCACATAGCAAAGGGGGGCAGAAGCACATAAAATTTCCCATCAATCATCCGTCTTGCTTTCTGAGCACAGTGAACCCAGCGGATGGAGAGCACAGCCTATGCCTCCTGCGAGAGGCATACAGCTGAAGGGAAGGAACAAGGGGGCTTTGAGTACAAAGCACAGCCCCATACCTTGCATGCACACTCTTATGCTTTCAAGCCCCCCTCCGCCTCCTTTCATGTGTGCATTCCCACCTCCTTGCAGGCGCTGCGCTCAGCAAACCCCAGCCACCCGTCCCTCAACATCATGGTGACACCGAGCTGCTGAGTCAGGGAGCATGCAAGGCCTTTGCCCAAAAACCCCGCACCCAGCCAAGCTCCAAGTGCTGAGCCAGCACTGCTCAGGGCTGTCACTCACTAGCAGCCCCAAACATCAGACTTGCTGAGTTAGAGCTTCTCTTTGGCCCCACGCTGTCACAGGTTAACAAGCAGGAGGAGATGCTGAGGCAGCCAACTTTGGGGGACCTGGGGCTAAGCATCCCACCAGGCACTGGAGGCATCCCAGTGATGCTCACAGGAGAGCATCCCAGCGGGGTGGAGAGCCGAGAGCCTCAGCTGCACGCTCTCCTGCCCAGAAATAACTAAGGGAATCAAATATCAGACAGTCTTGGCAGAAGCCCCGAGGGAGACTGGCCTCCCCACCTGCCAGACATCCGGCTTGCCTTTCCCAGCTCTGCAGCCTTCACCAGCATCTTCTCACACTCAGATTGCCCAGGGGGAGGTTAAGCCTTGCAACTAAATCCTGGCGGGTTTCCCTCTCTGTCATGCATCGCTCAACCTCAGCAGGCTTTTATAGAGGAGATCAGTCCTCCAAATTTAGTCCCCTCTCCCAGTTTTGAGCAGGGCATGCAGGACCAAGCTCTGATGGGGAGGAGGGACATGTTGTCCCCAGCCCACCCAGGCGACCATGCCTCTGACATGGCATGGCCCAAGAGCAAAGCCAAGCGTGTGCTATCAGCTTGAGTGCAACAATTTAAGCATTTCCCACTCTTTTAAGACAACATTATTCCAGTGATGCTAAAATGTTATCGTTAGGATGAAGGGGAATTGCACTCATCTGAATGGCCTCTTTTGTCATGCATTTTGCAAGGCATTGAGGCATGAAAGCTTTCAGAAAAACTCGGGTGAATCCAAGCTAGGTGGTTATAAGGCTAGTTACAGACCCGACATGATGGATCATTTTCATTTTCCCATTCCTGTCCTGCATACAGCAAATCCATTTGCTGGGCAATTAGACTCCAGTCATTACATTATGCTAAGAAGATGTTCCTTTTGCAGCAGGGGAGGCCCCAACCAAGAGAAAACCAAGAGCACTGCCTGCCCATCTCCACTTGCTGACAAATTCGGGGCTACAGGTAGCCCCACCTGCAGCAACGCCACCTCCCCAGCATGCCAGTGGGCATCACACCTTGCCAGAGACCTCCAGCAGCTCACCCAGCATCAGTATCCACACCTCTCTACCTTACCCACAGCCCTCTAAAAGGTTTAGGATTAAACGAAATGACCCTTGGAATGATTTTGCTTAAGGCAGTGAGCAGCACAATAAAGACCGACAGTCCCTCTCCTGCAAACGCTTCTTCTAAGGGTTTTAACCAGCCAGTACTTCTGCTTTTGGAGTAAAACACACCACGATCTGACTACCAGCAGCTGACATGGGCTCTCCTGGTGTTCTACCTTGCCCATGCCATCACAGCCCAACCAGCCATTATCCCTCCTCCTCCTCTGCAGGCATCTCCCCGCTTCTGCTGCAAATTTCTTCCCCAGCCTCTTCAATCGCTTTTGCCTTCCTCAAGCTCACATCTCCTATTCTCTGTGCTCCCCCTCCGTGTGTGTGTGTGTGTGTGTGTGTGTGTGTGTGTGTGTGTGTGTGTGTGTGTGTTCCATTACTTCTGGGTGAAATAACCGACTAGAGGGTCAGTCCACCTGAAAATTGCTCTCCCTGGACCTAAATGAAACAGATGGGCATTGATGATGTTTTGGGAGAAATTAATCAGCCTGGACCAGCAGCAGCGCCAGCAGCTCCCTCGGCCCAATCTTGCCTAATGAATTCCGAGCTCTCTGTCTTAATAGCTCCTGACAAGACTAATTTACTCTTGTAAGTGATTAGAGGGGGAATGATGTCTTAATTGTTGCTTAAGATTCCTTTTGGCATGGCAGGCAGCAAGCAGGGACTGCTCTGTTTGGGGCTGGGCAAGGAGCACCTGGGAATGCCGTAGGGATGGGAGGAGGGGGCTGCACGGGGGCATTCACTCAGTGCCACAGTGATGGGCACTTCTAACAGACCCCCAAAAAGGAGCCACGTTTTGTCTAGGTAAGAGGCACCACATACAGTTCTGCTACTTACACCCCAGTCAGGATACAAGAAAGGTGTTTCCAGATGAAGTCTTTTTTTTAAAAGTTAATAAGCCTAACTCCAAAAATGTCTACCAACAGCAGAAAACACAGAAACGCTGTTTGTCAACACTTTAAAGGCTGACATTTCCCTCTGGTGCATCTGGAAACAAAATCCCAGGGTGCCAATATTCTTAAGAGTGAATTTCATTTCTGTACAGTGTAATACAAAGTTTAAAAAAAATAAAATTCAACCCCCAAAGTAATTCCAAACACAATTTTACTTGCACAATCTCTCACTGGAAAGCACACTGTCAGAAATCTTCCCCCATTTTCTGCCAAAATAGAAGTTCAGTCCAATTCCCATAAGGTATTTCAAGTTCAAGTACTTCAGGAACCACGTACTCTGTGAGGAAGCATTTCCATTAAGCTGTTCCCAACCAGCTCTCGCTCCTGCTCTTGTACAGTTGCTTCCTTCCCTGGGACTTGTCCGGGGCACATTCAGCACTAACCGTGTTTGCAGGGACACCAGCAATCGAGGGGCAGGGAGCATACAGACAGCAAAGCAAAGAAACCAGGTGTGAAATGACCTGTAAGGGGTGGGCTTGCTGAAGGCAGCCGTGAAAAATGACATGGATGCAAGTCACTGGGGGGGACACGGAAGTCAGGAAAAAAAATTACAATGAAGTTGGGTCCTTCCTTTCCTTAGATTGTTCACAGCTTGCCTTCTGCAGTGCTGTGAGTAAAGGCAGCCAAGCAGAGGTTTTCAGTATTATTTCCCATTGCAAGTAAACCTGAGCATCATTGCAAGACAAAACTCCCCAGGCAGCCAGCTGCGGCTCCAGCAAGCCTTCTCCTGAGGACACATCTTTGTACAGAGCTCAGCTACCATGCAGGAGCTTCCACACCATCTATCCAAAACTCGCCACCAAGACTCCCCATCCTGCCTCCTCACTCAGACACCACCCCAAACCCCACAAGCAAGACACTGTGGGCTACAAAAGATGCAACTGAGGGGACCCCCAAGGAGAGACAGAAGCCTCAGCTAGGAGCCCTGGGTGAGCTGAGCAGCCTCCAGAGTCCTCCAACCTCTCCAGAGTCCTCCAACCCTTGACAGCTCCGGTGACAACTTAAGTGAGGCAAGAGCACTTTAAGGAGGCTGCTGCTCAGGTTGCATGGTTGAAGGCAGCAGTGGATGTGAGAAAGAGCCTCCATAGCCTCCATCCCAGCCACCCTCCGCTCCCAATCGATTCCTCCTGCATTAAAAGCCAGTCACGAGCCCTGATTGAAGAGCACAAGTTTAATGGACTGAGAGTCTGGAAAGAGGCCGAGAATGACCGGGTCGATTTCTGCATTTACTAAAAACCGATCCCTAGCTAAATAAAGAAAGAAAAATAAGCTACATCTGTCAATCAAGAGAAAAAGCATTTCTTTAATCCTTTTCTATCAGGGGGTTGTCAGCAGTGGACCCCCTGCCCATGGGCACACCCCACTTACCCACAGGAGTATCCTCGTTGATCAGCAGGTAGGTGTCGAAAAAGTAGTTTATGAAGTACGGCAGCCGATTGCCCCGACCTGGGAAGAGGACAAAAGCAAGGTGTTATTTCCTGGGCATGTCGTGCACAGGCCAGCACAGCTAGGAGAGGTTCAGGCACAGAGAGATGCACTCTTGCTGCTTGGTATCGTGACGGAGAGGGGTATGCCCGAAATGAGGGCTAACAGGAGGACAGAAAGCATCGTGCAGTCTCCCACAGAAGCTGGTTGGGGAGCTGCTTCCCTCCACTGGCCTTTCTTTTTTTAGTATTTTCTTTTGCAGGGTGGAGGCAGAGGTGAAGGGGGAAGCCAACAGCTCAGAGACCAGGAACATCAATTATTGTTTTAGCGCATGATTAATACCTTCACTCTGTTCCCACGGTTGAGAGCTTTTCGCCTTGTCAGCCATCCCAGCAAAACCCAGTGTGCCTCCCCTCTCCCATCACCCAATCGCCTTTCCCTCTAATTACCTCCTTTCACCTTTAATAACCAGGCTCACTTCTTTCTACTCCCTTTTTTACAGGGCTGGAAGCTCACGAGCCTGCCCCCGGACCGCAGCGCCCCGTGCCGCAGCCTCATTAGGCGACAGAGTCAAGTGCAGAGCACGTAGGAGAACAACGACCGCAGCCTGAACCGGGGAAAAAGTCAACCAGGAAAGATTTACCATTCGAGCAATGTGGGAAAAGAAGAGGGTTTGGTGTTGACCAGGCTGCGTCTGAGGGATGGGTTTTCCTTGATATGCAGCCGGAGCCGGCCAAGCCTGCAGGCTTTAAGAAACACAGCTCAGCTGCCAGGCATCAAAAACAGGGCTGCGCATGGGGAAGCAAAAGTTTGAACTGGTCTGACCAAAATAGTTCCCACCCGTTGATGGGGAGTCCCAGGAGGGGAAAAGGCAGGACCAGGATCCCAAGCACAGCCCCTGGCAAGGAGACTCGCTGGAAGTGATGGGGCATCACTTCCCCCCATGACCTCTTGTAACTGCCTTTGGTTTGAGCCAAGCCAAACCCCAAGATCGTGCAAGTATAAAAAAATTGCCAGCAAAGCGGCAGCATGACACCCCCTTGCAAACCCCCACCACACCAGATGCAGATCCAGCCAGGCTGCTTTCAAACACAGCCATTACAGAGCATCACCTCCATCCTTACCCCAGCCATGCTACAACAGCAAAGTCATTGCTTCAGGCCAAGGCATAGCAAACCCCAGATGAGATCAGGTGTCCAGGTTTCCCTCCTAACCATGCTACACTACCACCGCTCTCATGCCCCGTGCTTCAGCATCCCACCTTAAGAAAGAAGAATCCAGCCACATTTCAGCATCCTCTTCGCCTGCCCAAGCTCCCAAGGGAGGGAGATGTTCCCGAGACTTTTCCCGCACAGGTCCCAGCTGTGCTCATGCACAAACCTGCTTAGCACCCATGGGAAACCCACTCGGGGGAGGAGAGCATGGGCACAGGATGGGGGGGTGCATCCTGGGCTCCCTCCATAACAAGACAGGGATTTTCAGCATTGCCCTCTTTCCCAAGGCACCAGGTTTGTTAAACACCTTGGGAAGTGGGAAAGCACTAGAGGCAGCGTTCTTACAAAGACACATTTAAATCTCGGCCTCTGGAGTTGAGTACCTGGAAAGAAGATGAGAAGGACCCTGACAAAATGGGTTATTTAGAGCTAATGGCATCTCCAGAGGCTTCAAAGCACACTTGTAGCTGGCTGCTGTGCTGGGGCCAGCAGGCTTTGAGGGGGGCAGATGAGGCTAAAACACACCAAGCAGCCCTGCCTGCAGGGGACTTGCTTCTGCAAACCCCTCTATTTCAAAATGTATTTCTTAATATGACCAGTGTACCAAAAAATAAGTTGCATCTTCCAAATCCAGCTGCATCAGGCGCTGGGAGGCATTCAAACCATCTGTCTGCAGGTACACAGGACCTATGTGTTAAGATAGGAGAGCGACCGGGACCCAAGAGCTGGGGAAAGCTGAAGGAAGGTCTGGAGGCAGGACTCTGCTTTGGGCTGCAAATCCCAGAATAAAGAGGAAGGCTGTTACTGCTGCTGGACTGTCAGTATTTAGAAGGGCAGTGCATGATGGGAGGGGATGGAGAGAAAGCGTCTGAATGATATAGAAATGTAGGTCAAAAGATGCATGCTCTGCCGCATGGAAACCATCCCCCAAAAAACAAAAAAAGGGATGCTGTGTCTGAAGCCACAGCCCCATCTGCCCTGGCCAGCTTCAACACTCATGTCCCAACCACTGCTATTTCCTGCTCCCCCACAGCCCAGAGCACTGCCAAGGGCTGCATCCTTGGGGCACCTTCAGGAATCTTCTCCCCATCTCAGATGTGGCCATAAGCTCTTACCCTTATAACCTGGGTGCTGCCAAAAGATGCCTAGCCAGTCTGTGAAACAGAAGTTTCCCACACATACACCCTGCCACCTAGTCTAAGATGGCCAGAAGTTTTCCTTTCACATTTAATCCAGGACTGTCAATGTCTTGTTGGCTTTGGGCACGCCGGTCCTTTCACAGAAATTAATTTGGGAATCACAGCCACAAAGCACATACCCTGAAAGCAAGTTCACACTTTCCCAACGGCATTGCTGTGAACCAGCTATCATCTGTATCTTCATCTAACAGATTATGAGCTGGATTTTCCTTCTGCAGGACTGCTGCTATCACCCAGCTATACCCTGGATATACCATCACTGTATCTCTCAACACAGCTCTTGCCCATGGTCCCCCAGCAAGGTGCATGGCAGCAAACAATCCCTTCCACCACACACTTGTAACACTTTATTCCTCCTTCAGGTGCTACCAACAGCCTCCAAGGGATCACGATCAACGTTGTTTTGATGTGCTGGGAAATTTTCTTCCCTGCATGTCTTCCATGCCTGCTCCACGTTATTCCTGTAAACCCTGCTGCTTCTTTGCCCTTCAGAGTCAGTACTCATGTCCTTGACCATTGGTGATGCGAGAGCACAGTAATCACAGAGCCTTTCTTCTAGCTAGCATCTCTTGGTCCCTCCTAACCTGGAGATGATGAAGGTCTCTGTCCTTCTCTGGTGACTGCAGTGGTAGCTGGGTAGGAGCAGGCAGACTCCACTGCCATGCCAGAGCTAAACCATCCTCTTTCAAACACACCGAGCCCACTCGTGCCGCACTTCTGCATTTACCCTACCAAACTGCTTTGCCAGGAACTCTGCAAGTCTTCCGGGAGAGGAGCTCCATCACCCACAGTCCCCAGGCCGTATGGCAGGGTGTCCACACACTTCTCCCCCTGATCCCAGGCACAAGCATTGTGCCAGAGCTTGCTTGTCAAGAGCAAGCACTCCTCAGGGAGATGACAACCAAGCCCTGGGCAGGGCAGGGTTTAGGAGAGAGGGGCTGACACACTGCTGATCTGCAAGCCTCCAAATCCCCATTTCCCTGCACTGCCTCTCCAAGGCTTTGCAGCTTGGTATTGCTCACCTGCTGTGTCCAGCCAGGCACCTGGAGCAGGGCCATGCACACACCAGCTATGGGTGCTGCGACCAGCTGCACAGGATGGGATGAAGGAGCAAGTCCCCAGCCAGGCAAGCAAAACCCACCATCCCAACTCCAATGGGATGTACTGGACCACTCGTGGCAAATGATCTCTCAGAGGGGCAAGTATTAGGAGGCTCAGACTGGGGCAAAGGACTCATTGGGTTTTCTTTTTTACTTATTTTTCTCCCCTTCCAGAGGAGTGACAGGGCAGTTAACTGGTGAGGCTATACTTGATCCAATACAACACCAGAGGGAGATTGACTGCATTTGTCAGTCACAGCTAATGTCATCCACTCACTGCTTAATCAGACTGCCAATCTGGGCAAGCCATCTTGAGGCTTTAGTAGGGGGGGGGAAGGAAAAAAAAAAAGAAGCCTTTATTCCAGAGGGCACAGTGCTATCAAATGGACACACGCTTACTGTTGTTTATCAGTAAGTGCCACACAGGCACACACACCCCAGCCTCCCTCTCCCCCCGCCAGCACCCAGGGGCTTTAGCCCATTCATGCAACAATCCCAATTTTCATGGGGCTTTGCTGTATGTTTACAGTACTTATGCATCCTGGGATATGCCAAAGCTCAGCCCAGGAGGCACATTTGCTGTACCAGAGGGCAGTTGTCCCACAAGCTCCCACCCAGCAGCCAGGCTGGACCCCGCCTCCCCGCAACAGAAGCCCACACACTGGGGAAGACCAAGAGCATCATGCTCATGGGGCAGAGCATGCCCAAAGCCCTGCCCTTCCCTCCAGCTGGAATTAGAAAAGAGATTTTGCAGCTCAGAGAGGAGTTATTTCCCACACAGCATATATTATAGTACAGTTCAGGTAATAATTCTGCTGCTGAAAGCACAGGGAGAGCCCTGCCAGTAATACCTCCACTGTTGAACAGCTAACAAGCTTTTGGTTTGCATCCTTGCCTTGCATCTGTTCCCTCTCATTTCCTTTAGGTTTTATTTACATAAAATAATCTAACACCATGTCTATCGCCAGGTCCACCACCAGCTTTGACTTCGTGAACCCACATCTGGAAGTTGCCGAGGTCTTCCCATTGAGACACACCAGGAGCATCTACCACCATTGGGTTCACCAGCGCACCCTCCTCCTCCAGGCTTCTTTCCAACCCCTCCCAGGAAGGGCCATCTGATGCCACCTGTGCCCTTTTACTGACTGCAGGAAAAGCGGCTGCAGAGGAGCACAACATGCAGGTCCCTGGGACCGCACGTGATGGAGATGGGTGATCTGCTTACCTGTATCATCCACATCTCCCCATCACCACAGCAATGCCGGTCTGCCTTTAGATATTCACGAGGAGACCACAAACGCAGCAAATACTACCCTTGTACCTCGCAAACATAGGACATGAGCAGGGAGACGGGTGGGGAGAGAAGAGCATGTCACTGGACAGACAGACAACTTACCCAGAGAGACCAGCTCCAGGAGCAAGAGTGGAAGCAGAAAGTTGCCAGCAGCAGCGTGACGCTTCATGGTTCCTGTCAAAGAAGAAAGGCAGCGTCAAGTCCAGCGCTTTATGGATATTACCTTGTCTCCCCAAAGCAGGCTTGGGGATGCAGCCCTGTCCCAGCTTGCACCTTAGTGCCCCGACACCGCAGGGGGACACCCAGGAGATCAACATTTTGTTAACGCTTCGCTTTTAACCAGGGCACTTCACCCAAGAATGCCACCACCACTTTCTTGGTTCATGCAGCCCCAACCATCCTATTGGTGAGCACCAAATCAAAACCAGGATTAACATAGCATAGGTGACACATTCTTTATTTTCACTTTCCAAAGCGTATTTGCTCATCTCATACAAGGGGATATGCCATGGTGACCTCTGCAGTCAGGACCAGAGCAGAAGCAGCCCCAGCTGGACGAGCTGCTCGAGCACTGAGCGGGATGTTGAGGATGAGGAAGAGCCGCTGCAACCAAGGAGCCACGCAGCAGCAAGCAGTCAGCACTGGGATTTAAGATGTTTTGGTGGAGCTGCATGGGAAACTTGACCCAAAATCACTGAAGAGGCACTGGGGTTTCGGAGGACAAAGTAGAGCCCCTCAAACCACCCAGCGGGCTGCAAAACAAGCACTATGAGAGCGCTGCGAGCAGACAGGCTTGCAAACATGCCCTCATCCCACTCTGCCTCTCAAATTTCCATGGCTTCACATTTGATACAGCACATGACTCCTCACAACGAGGCAGCAGAATAAAACAGTAACAAGGAGCTGCTTAGCATGGCTGCATCCTCCCATGGGTTTCAGACCATTAAATACGAAGCTCTTTCTGAACCAACCCCACAAAACCTCAAAGTTCTGCTTTGCAAGGAAATGCATACATGTGGTATTTTAAAACATTCCACCCTGGAGGCAAGAATAAGTCATATATGTTACACACAGCATATAGGCACGACAGAAACCCCCAGGCAGCTCATGTGGAGCCAAAGACCCCCTTCCAAAGCAGACAGAACATCTCAGCGACCTGTCTCCAAAGCTCTCCATATTTCTGCAGGTGCTGTGAAAGGCGTGGGCCGGGGGAACATTTTCCTACCAGCTCAGCACATCCACACAGCAGCAGACCCAGGGACATGAAAGGCAGAGAGCACATGTGACAGCCAGCCAACACAGAGATGAACCCATAGTTAAATCCATAAGCTGCTCCCACTTGCAATCAAGTGTTGACCTGAGCCATGAGGGCTGAAACAAGTAACAAATTGCATCTTCCATTTACCAGCCTAAGCCAGGACTTGTTGCACTTGCGACCGGTTGTACACACAGCAAGTTTTGGTTCACCCAGCACTCGTGGCACTCGGAGAACAGATTACTAAAGCAACAGACCTGAATAAACTGCAGCGCTATGCATGATTGCCACTTGGGGACCACCCAAACAGACAGCTTATCTATAAACCCAGGGTACCGCCTCACCCACCATCACTCTCAGCTTACCCCAAAAGCAGCAGCTCAGCCTTCCCTTTACAGCACCCTGCATTATATGCGCCAAGTGCAGCAACAACATGCAGAGTTACCCAAAAGCGTGGCACTGTGATGGGCACAGGCTGCAGCTGTAAGCCCAGGTAGGGGTGGAGGGGTCAGCACTCCATCGCCAACCTAAGAGATGCACAGGCACCCTGCAGGGTGGTCCTTACCCCTGCAAGGGAGCCCGCACCCCAGCCCCACCTCTGCGGACACTCCTGATGGTGCTTCAAAGCAATAGCCACAAGTATTTTATTTTTACTGGTGGATGTGTCAGAGAAGACAGTTCATAACAACTCTGTCACCATAGAAAGGGCCCTAAATTCTTATTTCTTCAGCTATTTTGCCACGTGAGAGTCTCTACGAGGAAAAGGTCTGCACAAGTAAAAACAGTGTTGTAGTCTTTTTTGTTCATCTTTAGGAAACTCAGCACAAGCCTGAGAAGACATTTGGGATCAGCACTGCTTAACTTTTAGGCATATCACGCCAATCTCCCAGGAAAGCTTGCCACAGGTCTGACACACGTGGACAGGGCAGGAGAGTTCAATCCTCCAACCCCTCAACAAGTTTCTGACTTCTGAGTGTTCAGTGCCAGCAGAGCATCCAGAAACCCAGTTTGTAAACACAAATTACGTCTTCCCCAGGAGCCAAGCATCCTATCAGGCCCTTTAAATCTTTAGGCTCAGCCAAGAAAAGCAGAATAGACTCTTCTAACAAAGAAAAAAACCCCAAATCTTCTCAGTTTTTCCCCTTCTTTAATAGGTTTCAGGGAGGAGAAAAAAAGATCTCAGAGAACGCTGCTGTTTCAGGCCCTGGCATCCCCCTGGCCAGCATCAAGCCTGGGGTCCAGAGCCAAAGCTCATTGTGCTGCCACCAGAAAGGATGCGATGGACATGAGCAAGGCAGCACAACCCCGAGCTCTTCCTCCACCTTCTGCTATGCCAAAATGCCATTGAGGAACACGCTAACTTTCTTCTAAAATAGCACTGCTATCAGCCCAAGTGAGCGGAAACATTCTTTTCCAGCTTCACAGACCATGCTTAAAAAGCAACAGGGCAGTGGAAAAAACAATTTATGTGATGTAAAAATAAAGGCAGTTGACAGCATCCCTTTTCGAGTGTCACGATAAATCTAAATATTGTATATTCCAAGTCAGTCACTTCATTATGCAAGTAATTGCCTGAAATGTCATTTTGATTTTGTCTGTCTTCATTAATATTGCAGCTCTTCACTGGTTCTCTGAGATGGTTCACTCGAATATTGCAAATTTAGGAAGGGGATTGAGAAATCTCAGGGGAGAACTTAAAAATTGTGACTAAGAGCATATTAAATTGCACCTTCTGCCTGAAAGAGGCTCTTTGTAGGAAGCATTCGGTGCAGTTTCCAGCATAATAATGTCTCTGGGCAAGTCATCTCTGGGAACTTAACTGTTGTCTCCTGGCTGCAAAAGCACTAATGTTAAACCAGAGATTTCCCAGTCTGCTGGCAACCGCTCCCCAAGGCACGGGAAGCAGCAGACAGAACGGCATTAAATGGTGATGGATGGGAACCAGAGAAGCCTCTACTGCTGAAACACCGCTCTGGGAAGAAGTCCGGGGCTTGAAAGTTTAGGAACTGGCTCAGGTCGAGCAGAGGTTTTTCAGCCCACTTGCCCCAAATGCCTCCTTCCAAAGCCTGGGAAGTGGGTTTTTTGCTGCTTAAACAGCATCACTGCATCCCTAAACATGGCAAAGATCCCACCTGCTTGGCCATGCAGACAGAGCCCAGCCAGCACATGCTCTAGTCCTCAGCACACATTAATCTGAGTGAAGTTGGCAACGAGGCTCCAAGAGCCTTCTAGCACCTCGTTTCCACAAAACACTGGAGTAGAGATGCTCCCGCTTCTCGAGCCTGGGCCACATATTGCTCTTGGGGTGCTTACGCATTGGCTTCCAGGCTGTGCACCTGTATTGGTTATTTTTAAATGCACTGTTGGGGTGCTTGCATACGAGAACGGCTTGCACGCACACAAAGCACACTTAATTGCCTCCATCAGAGCAGCAGCTTCTGCGGCGGCTGTGCCTTGCTGGCAGAGATGCTCTCATGTTCAAGCTGTTGCTGGCATCTTTAATTGCCCACCAAACCCCCGGCCCCAACCCCCCCACCTGGTCTTCCCTTCCCCAAATGGCACCGCAACACTTGCGCCTCAAAATTTATAGCGTCGGCCTCTCTGTTTGCTCTGCGCTGTTCCAGGAGCATAAAGAAGAAATGAAAGTGTAAATCAAAGCATCTCCCAAATGGCTTCCATGCGAGGAAACTGTACGTGCCTTCCCAAAAAGCCCCTTCTCTGGTGACGCAGCACAAATGACGTCCCTCAAAGAGGGGAGCGCAGCAGCCAGCGCTGCCCACCTGCAGCATTTGCTCCTTCATAGGCAGAGTGGAAGTTCCTGAGATACTACCAGGATCCCACCATGCCCATGGCACTCAGCCAGCCGCCAAAAGACCCCTCTCCCCAGCACGCCATCCATGCCCACTCCCCCCAGCTTCCTCCATCACGTTGGCCAGCTTGGAAGAACAGCCAGGAGACACTTCAACAAGGGCCACCACCAAACATGCCTTGGAGAAACTCCTCCCACCATCCTTTTCAGCAAAGCACATTGCCTGGCACCAGCCCTCATGCCAGAACACAGCCCATTGCAGATGTACAGCAGCTCCCGCTTTCCCAGCTTTTCCATCCCTCTGCTCCTCAAATGGAAGCACCGCTAGAAATTTACCTTTTCTTATTATTATTGCTTCTTGGCCAGGTCCTTACAATAAGTAGTATTCAAAAGGAAGAAAGTAAAAGTTAATTCTTTTTTTCCCCCCATGTATTGGCATGAGCTATACACAAATCATAATTCCTAAAAATAACAAATTGCAGAACAGGGTAATCAGAAGTAAATTGATATTGATAAATAAGCTTTTCTTCCACGCGGTAGGTGGTTTATTTTAATCTAATGAGTTTTATATTTTCTGAGCTTTCAGATTCCATGATGAAGAGCCGTCCGCGCTAGAATTACGAAGCACTTTGAAATATTGTAATTTTATGGCTCATTTTGTCAGGACTCTTGAAAATGAGATTTGTTCCCAGTGAAAAAATTTGCCCTTTTTTTTTCCTTCTATTCCCTGCAGTGAAGGAAAAAATTTCCTTGTTAAATAAATACAGGCCAGCATATTTGTATGCATGGGGGGGGGGAGGGCGGGGATGCACACAGAACAGGGAGCAAGGGGGCACGGTTGCCGGCAGCTGCCACAACCCACCTAAGCCCCAAGAGGGTGCTTGCAGGGGAAAGAGCGTGAAAGATGCTCTCTCCCCTTCCTTCACCCCAAAAAAGCAAAGCTGAGGTTGGAGACGCAGATGTTTTCTCCCCACCCAGCCCAAGGGATGCCCACAAAGCCGACAGCAAAACCGAGCTGCTCTGCGCATCCCAGCTAGCACCAATTGGTGGTATTTAAACCTTTCTTCCAGCAGGGAAGAAGCTAGAGCTGTTACTTACTAACAACTAGTAACACCAAAGTTTCCCACATTTCCAGCACTTTACTCCCATTTCAAAACAAGGACAGCAGTGGAAACATTTCATCTGGGGCTATGAGAGGTTTGCTTTCCCACAGGAAAAAAGCATGAGCTCCAAGACAAAATTAACACATTGTTTAACCAACAGCCCAAGACCAGAAGAAAATGCGATGTTTGAACTTCTCAGTCCACACAGGAAAACTTTATCTGGGTTGGAAGTGAAATTGGTTTTCAAAATCATTGCAACTACCATAAGATAATCCCGATAACTGCTCAGCTCTGCATTAGCAACATGCAAACCCTCTACTGCAGCACACCCCGACCACAGAATCCCTAAGAAAAGTCATTTAGTACAAGCATCCAATTCACCTCTTCAGTCATGCAATATTAAAATAACACCCTGGGGGCTTTGGGAAGGGGGACTCCCATTTCCCGCTGCAGCACACGTGGCCACCCATCCTTCCATGGCAAAGGCAGTATTTTTCTTGGGGGCAGATGGAAGAGCAGAAGCCCGATTTTTGTTTCAGTGGGGCAGCACTGGCTCTACTGAGTCTCCAGCACTGGTTGCTACGATGCCTATGGTGACTAGCAACCATTTTCCATCACAAAACCTCACTTAACTGGAACTGCAGCTCCTCAACTAGGAGGCAGACTGGGATGGGGTACGGAGACCAAGCCAACAGGCTCCCAGCTCTCCTGGTTCCTGGGCTGCACCAACACAGATCGCAGCACACGGAGGCAAGGCAGCAAAGGAGCAGCAGGGCTGCAGAGCAGATGATGCTAACATGGGATGAAAAGGTGGAAAAGCAGCCAACAACAACGGAGCTTAGCTTAAAGAAAAAAAGGGGGGGGGGGAAGAAGGGTGGGAATTATTGCTTTAGGAGGAGGTAGAAAGCTGAACTCAGTGAAGTGGCGTGCACAGTCTAGTCTCACAGAACAGGAACTTCTCCCCAGACTCTTAAAAAACATACAGCAATGGACAAAGTGGCAAATGTAAAGGTGCTGAAGGCCTGACGCAAAGCCTGCTGATGAATGGGAGGCCAGACGCTTTCTTCTTGTGCCCTGCCTGGAAGAAGGAAGGCTTGCCTGCTGACCGGGGCTGGGCAGCAGCCTGGCTGGACTTCCAAGCACCACTATCAAAACGATGCAGGAGAAGCGTCCAACATCCTCAGGCTCTGACACAACATTTTTGAGTGAGTTTGTAACGCTGCCACGCAGCCTGGGCTCACATATCCTAGGGCACTCCTGCCTGCGCTGCTTGAGATGCAAGCACGCAACTTCTGTTTGGTTTGGGTTTTTTAAAGGAAAAAAAAAAAAAGGAGAGAGGACATCTGTGAAGTGGAATTAAAGAAAAAATAAAAGGTGTTCATCTAAATATTGCCCACAGAATAATAAGCACATGTAGTAGACACATGGCAGATGACTACTGCTCAAGCCCTCTGGCTCAGGCTGGCCCCTGGAGCGCAGGAGCGAAGCCGGGGGCTTGGCAGGGCTCTGTGTTGGCACAGACAGGGAAGGACCGGCACAGCACCTCCCTCCTTGCCACACTCAGGTGCCACTTTGAATGCGAGCATCACCTTTTTGCAGCAGCAGGAGGGAAGGACACTATAAGCTTCGCTCTAAGAAGTACACCCACAACAGCGCGAGCAACGCAGTAAGAAATTCAGCATCAACTTCAAGAGCAAGCCATCAGCCACAGGACCAGGAGCTCTTGGCAATCAGTAGCCAAAGTACATTTCAAAGCCCTGCCGAAGAAGATGGATTAGTTATTTCACTTCATCTTCCTTGGCAAACACTCATTGCAGCAGACACCAATTCAAGCTCCCATCAGCACAGGACCCCAGGTACGTGCGCACCCAGGACCCCAGGTACGTGCGCACCCAGGACCCCACCCCATCTCCCTACCTTCAGCTACTCCTAAGCTCCAGGCTGGATGTTTGCATCACTAAAAAGAAGGAACAAGGCTATTTGTTCAGTCCTCTGGTAACTCAAACTGCAGACTGGAAAGGTAGATCTCAAAAAGAGAGAGAAATAGGTGTGCTTTCACGGAGGACAAAAAGCAACCCAAACCAAAAAAAAAAACCCCACCCTCACACTGAGCTGCAAAAGCTCTCAGACCATTTCTTGCCTCATCCAAATCAAGAGAGAAGTGTCCTTGCTGCTTTTGCACAAAGCTCACTTAACTTTCAGCGAGAGGCCCTTTGCTGCAACAGACCTTTTCAAGGCCCACTGGCTGTTCAAGCTAATAAAAGTGAGGCTTTGCCTGATGGAGTAACACCGTGGGCACGCTGTGGCTAATCACTTGCTAGCTGAAATTTTAGGAGGGGGAAAAAAAACAAAGTAGTAGAGACAGCACAGAGAAAGGAAGATGGGGCTACTTAGGAGGAACCCCCCGCCAAAATCCCTCAATCCCAGACAGCAGCCCCTGAGAGCAGGGGGTCAAACTGAAAGACAAAAGCATTCAGGAGAGATGAAGTTATTTGGATTAATGACAGTAGTTCATCACCGGTGACATGCTTGTTCATGCAAGCCCTCCTAGGACCTTCTAAGCTGTCTAGTCGCTCTCCTACACACCCTTTTCAAAGCTGCAGCAGCCCAGGCACCAGCATATCCCCTTATTTCCATCAGGATTTTGCCCCCAGTGACTTTCTCCCCAGCATACTCCAAGCAGGATCTCTTTCTCCCCTGGAGAGCAGTTGTTACATCAAATGCACAGATCAGGGCAAAGCAATTCAGGCTAAGGATGGAAATAAGCCTCACTGCAACATTGGCTCTGGCAGAGGCAGGGAAGGGGAGATTATGGCCCTCCCACAGCCAGATCAGAGTTTCCATTGCAAGACACATCCAGCAAGGTCCTTGGCCCCAGGGCATAGGTTCAAGCAGATGTTTCTGTGAGGCTGTCTAGCAGAAAAAGAGACGACGTGTGCCCGGGATGGCCCCTCTGATCATTTATAAAGCACACCATAGTGAGCAAGCACCCACCAGAGCCACATGCCAACATCTACATGGACTGAAAGCCACCAGGCTCCACGACCAAAGGTTTTCTGCCCATGTTGACCGAAGCTTCGAGCTCGGCATGCTGCATGGCACAGCCCATGCATAAATGCTGTTCCAGCCACTGCTATAGTATCCTGGTCATTACTGAACCACGGGCAAGATCCAGGACATCTGCAAGATTTGGGTCACTGGGATTCCCCATTTCAGCTGCAGGGTCCGATAGCAATGCAAGCATGAAGGCATGAATTTTCACGTTTGCAGGTCTTGGGCCATAAAAGTCCCAAACTAACCCTCATCCTCCTGTAACACTATTAAAAGTCTTATTGGAGGAAGCAGGACACTGTAGCAGGGAAAAAAATGCAGAAGTTTTGGGATGCACTTTTAACTATTTATGCTCACAAAGCAAACCTCCAGCTAAATTAGCCAGGCTGCAAGCAGCTGGGACATTTTACACCCTAACGAGAGGCCACAGGCCAGCCCCTCATCAAGCCAACCCCATATCCTAAAGCTTCTTAAATTTAAAAATAATCTGTGCTCAAGACCATCTGCACAGTACATCTAAGAAACTTCATAAATTAAATCCTTTTTAAGACATCCTCACTGCCCTGGCTGCTGCTGGGGTGTGCTCTGAATAGGATTGTAGTGCCCTTTTTCTTTACATACCTCCACCAGGTCAGCAGAGAAGCTACCATACCATGGACACTATTCTGGAGATTATTGCTGCTGGGCAGCAGAAACCATTTCTGGTGCTACCTCCCTGCTATATTCAGGTGATGCCCCTGGGAGGGACAGGCAGCCTCTTTGGACATGGGCTGGGTGCCCTTCCCCAGGCCCAGCTACAACAAACAGCCAAGCTGTGCAGCTCCCACCTCTTGCAAATATTGTTTCTCCCACTTACTGAGGAAAAAAAAAAGAAAAAAAGGAGAACATCGATTTTTACAGTTTCACATAAAGGGAGTGTTTTACAACTTGGTCTTAAAACAAAACATTGTATTTTCACAACACGGTCTTGACTTGGTGCTACAAAACCTACAGTTTGCCTTCTGAACCAAGAGAGCTTTGTGCTGGGGAGGGAGGGAGAGAGGTGGGTGGAGAGGGAACATGGAATTGTAAAGGGATTTCCTCTCCTCTGTCCCCAGGACTGGGGAGAAGGAGAGACAATGGTAAAACTCCCTCCCTCAAAATACACACCTGGATTTTGACAAATGCGAGTTTCTCATGGGAATACCTTATCCCACAAAAAAATAAAAATTAAAAAAAAAATTCATGCACCAGCTCTATCGTGCACCAAGGCGCCCCAGGCTGCTGCAAATGTGCTGGGAAGACCCCGGGAAGGAGCCAGGCTTGTTGCGTGCAGCCTGGCCGCAGCGGGCACCGGGAAGCGGCAGCTCTGCCAGCCCTCCTGAGCCCCTCGACATCTGTCATGCCCTGGGGACCTGCTGCCAGGCAGGGCTTCCCCCCCCCCAGCACAGGGGAAAAAAACTGAACAACAACAAAAAAACCATGCACCAGCATTGAAAACTTTCTATTCCGGCATCACCCCCCCCCCCCCAGAAAACACTGGTGGATAAAAGAGGAGAGGCAGCTTGGGGAAGTGATAGTGGTTGGCAAGAGGGTGCTGGCAGCATCCCCGGGCATCGCTGGCATGGGACTGGTTTTGGATTTGCCCTCCCCATGCACACTACCCCCGGGAGAGTCCCGGGCTGCGCCCCTGCCCCAGCCAGCTCCACTATTCACCTGTGCACAGGCAGCACATCACCCCATCCTCCCCATCCTTTTAGTTGGCCAAATAAGCTACCCCACCTCTGCTTTTCCTTCTCCTTTTTTAATTTTTCTGTTTTTAAAAGAACTGTTGCCTTTTCTATCAACAGCCTTATTTAGTTTCTTTCTTTTTCCCCAGACAGGTCTTTACTACTAACAACCCAGCTTTTGTATTTCCCCAATCAAATACCAGTAATGAAGCCCCACACCTGTATTTCTAATTGCAAGCGGGCACAGGTTATTATTTACCTTCATGTAGCATCCAAAAATCATGGATCAGAACAAAGGGGCTGGTGCCATGTAGATCAAACTGAAGAACAACACCAGGGGAAGAAGCTATCCCTGCCACAAAAAGCTTACAGCTGAAACACCCCAAACTCTGCGAGTTAAAAGGAAGGGTAATGTAATTTAGCTGGCCAGTTTTAATAAGGACCAGGCTCTTGAAGTTTGAGTATTTCCTTTAAATAAAGGCTCCGGCGACGACTCCAGGCAGTTCAAAGCTAAAGATGTCTGGCCAACACCAAGTTAGATGTGTGTGGGGGTCAGTATTTGAGGTGGTCAGGAAAACATTTATTTAAATAAAAGAGGATTACAGGTTTTGTAGGAGATTAAGGAAAAGAGGAGCAAGCAAAAAAGGGAGGAGGGGTCTCAAATAAAGTGTTTTCTCAAGAAATAAAAAGAAAAGTCTTGGGGCACGTTTGTCATCTTGGAAAGCTGTTTTTCCGTTTAATATGGTTTTGAAGGGATTAAAAACCCCCCTCTTTCCTCGCAGTTCAGTCCCCCCAGGGTCGGAGCCGCCCGCCGCTCCACGGGCGGGCTGCGGCGCGGCACCCCCGCACGCCTCGCATCCCCACGCCTTCGGAGAAGTTCAGCCCTGGCTCGCCCGAGAAACTTTGCAGCTTCTCACCGCCTCCTCCTTCCAAGCCAAACTCCAAATTATAACCCAGGATGGGTTTGGGGGTGCGGGGGGGACACGGTGCTTTCTGTTTCAGGGACAGGACAGCAGACGCCAACGCGCATTATTATTACTTTTTGCTAAATGTTGGGCTTCCCGTCTCCTCTGCCATTGACACCACGGCGCTGAATGACCCCCCCAAAATAATAATGATGATGATGGCAGCGCTCACCCTAAAGAAGTTGTCCCCTCGGGGGAAGCGAGGTTTGGGAAGGAGGACGGCGCGCAAAGCCGCCCCGAGGGGGGGGGGGGTACCGGCGGCTCCGCGCCCGCGCATCCTCCGCGCACCCCCCTAAATAAATAAATAGACACAGAATAAGAAAAAAAAAAAGCCAAACTCGCGGGGCATTACCTGTGGCGGCCGGTCCCGGTGTCAGCGGCGACCCCCCATGTCCCCCCCGCCGCCCTGCCAGCCGAATGAGCCGCCGCGGGAGGAGGAGGAGGAGGAGGAGGAGGAAGGGGTGGGGAAGGAGCCCGAGCGGCGGCTGACGCGGGCGGCGCAGCGCCCCTTGCCCAGGTAACGGGTATTTCAGCGCCGGATCCGACGAGCCCTCCCCCCCCGGGGACCACCGGTGCAGCAGCCGAGCCCTCCCAAATCCGGGGCTCACCCCCAAATCCGGGGCTCACCCGCAAAACAGCAGTTGCCTCTTCAAATACAACTTCAGCCCGAGGCAGGCACCGGCCACACGAAGTTTAACTCAGCCTCTTTGGTTTTAATTTTTTTCCCCTTGTTATTATTTTTTTTTTTTCTGACCTTTGTGCCAGAGTGGCTGGCAGGCCCGGGGAGCACGTAAATCATACATGAGCGGGAAAGCGATACGGGCAGCGCGCTGGCAGGTGTGCCCAGAGAGCCGCACAGCAGTTATTCCTCCCGAGCTCCTCTCCCTCAGGCACTCGGAGCCTCGGTTTCTACAGATACGGTGTTATTTTCTCTGTGCCACCGATGCATGTTTCCACCTAACCCTTCGCGCTCTTGCCACCAGTCCCCTCCAACCCCGGGTCCTCCCGGCTTTCCTGAACCCAGCAGGACAAACCCCTGCCTCCAGTCCAAGTCCTCCCTACAAGCAGCTTTAGGGAAAGCAGCCAAATCCCACCACTTCACCCCATTTCTTGCATTCTTAGAAGCAATAAAGCCATAGAAAGCAGCATGCAATGACACCAGTCCCCACACCAAGGGGGTGACGCAGCCCCCAGCAGCACTCCATGTCCCCCAGCCCCAGGACAGCCAGGGCTTTGGGTTGCACGCACATACACAAGCCCCTTGCAGCTTGGAGGAGCTTTACCTTCCCACCAGACCCTATCCCAAGCAGCTTTAATTAAAACACTAAACAAGTGCAGTTTGTGCTGCTAAAGCCCCTCCTGGAGCCCTGCTTGGCAATGCCGGGAGCCTTCCCATCCACTCACCTTTGCATTCCTTCTCCTGGAGCAGCAGTGGGCAAGTGCCTCTGCAGGAGCAGGAGGGGATAATTAAGCCCTTGCCTCTCTTGAGCAGCTTCTGCTAATTATGCGATTACCACAGCTCCTGGGCTGATTGATTTGAATCAGGCAGAGGTCTGCTCCTGGTGCCCTCACCTCAGCCCTGGGGAGGGGGATCTGCAGCAGCCCCCCAGGGTGATGAAGCCCCCCCTGCCCCGTGCTGGGCAGGGGCCTCCCCCAAACCTGGTTAAGCTGCAGGAGGGGGCTGAGCCCAATGTTGTACACCAGAGCCAGCCCTGGCACACCTGCAGCTGCTTTGGGGTTAAAAACAAAAGTCCCTGACAAACAGCTGAGTGCAATGAGCTGCCTGCAGTTAATGAAGATGCAAGCAAATAATTTCCTCCCATCACACCTGGGTTGTACAGGGTTTGCTAAGGATTTGCCATTTGTATCTTAGCTTGTCCTAAAGTTGCAGGTCACGAGGAGTGCAAAGGGTGAAGGCGTTACCAATGTGGAGCTCTGAGCATCCTGCTGAGCTGAGCCCATGCGGGTCCGGGTGGTTTCTCTCTCCTGGACTCTTCATCAGCACAAGGCAGTGAGTACGCAGCCAGGATACCTGTGCCGTGCTGATCCCAGCTGCATCCATAAAATTAGGGGAAGAAACAAGAAAAGAGAGGGGGGGGAACCAAAGCAAAACCATATGTTAAGCAACTTAAAAACACATTTCGGGCCTTCTTGTTGTCTGCAGCCACTCTGACTTTGCGCAAGTGATGTCTCACTTAATGACTCTCATGATAAATTCAGGTCAGTGTTTCTATTTAAATAGAAGCACACCTCTCCTCTGCTTAATCATTGTCTGGGTCCTATGCCTTGGCTTCACACCGCGGCCTTCAGCGCGCAAGCCGGGCGGCTGGCTTTCAGCTCACATCCTGACCAGTTTGAAGAGCTGTCACCTGTTTTACATAAGTCAGCTCTAACAAAGCCAAGTTCCTTCTGGCCTGTGGGTCTGGCTTGGACTCCTAGTCCAATTCCCAGTGGAGCTCAGGCTGCAGCCTTTCCCATCGGGGGGGAGGACTACTGGGATTTCACCGCCTAGGTTGACAAAACCCACAGGAATTCGGTATCTTGTGAGCTGTATCTCCCTGTCAAGCTTGGTTTAAATCAGACAGCAGTAGCAGTATTTGTGTCCTGGCTGGACCTCAAACCAACTTACTGAGTTGACGTTCCCAAGCTCCTGTTTGAAGGAAGCAACATTGATCTGAGACGCAGCCCACGGGGGAGGTGCCGTCGCAATTGCCATTTAACAAGCTCATAGCTGGCAAAAGAAGGGACTAAAATGAAGTGATGCATTGCGAGCAGAGGGATGTTTCCACTTGCCATTTGGATCAGAGGCCACCACAATTACTGCCTACCCCAGAAGGCAGGGAGCACGGTGGTTAGCAGGAGGGCTAGGATAACCTCCTTGCTATCCCAGCCTTTCTCCACAGGCTCATTACTAGGAAACCTTATTTTTTTGGAGCCAGATCCCGTGACCTCCCCTCTCCACCCTGCCTGCGAAAGCAGAGCAGCTAGGCAGAGCCTTCGCAGCCTCCTGGCACCAGTCACTCAGCCTTGAAATTGTACTGCAGGGCTTCTCCCCCTCTCATTTTCTATCTAACCACAGAACATTTCTCCATCCAACTATCTCCACGGTGTATCACTCCACTCTCTGCCTTCCCTGGCCCTTCTGCTGCGAGAGATGGGATTGCCGTTCGCCACTAAATCTTTAAATAGATGAAATATCACATGGAAAGCAGGTAAAATGCAGGCACGTGCAAAATCCTGCCCAACTAAGGTACTGAATTATCTCTGCTTGCCACGGACCACGTACTGCCACAGACCCCAGGGTCTGCACGGACATCAGCTGCCTGACAACCAGCTCATGCAATATTGTACCATCAGTCATTTCTTCACACCTCCTTTTCCCCAGGAGTCTCCCACAAGGATCCCTTGATGTGCTTCCCCAAACTACCATCCTTTTTTGGTAAATAAAACCCGTGCAAAAGTGCAGGAGGGCTTTTTGCTCAGGAAGAAGCAGCCCATGCCCCCTGCTTTCACTTCTTGGGCGACATGGCGATTTTGTCCCCCCAAGACCACAAGCCCCTCAGGGATGGTGGCATTCTCCACCGCTCACAGCTTTCCAGCACCCCACGTCGTAGCGTGGGTCGGGACAGCAGCACAAGGGAGTCAGCTCCCCCCCGTGCTACCCTCTCACACAAGTTGAAGAATTCATTCGTACAGCGGCCGCGGGGTTTTCTTTTCGACCACCTGTGCTGTGGCTGACAGTGAGACGTTTTTTCCAGTGTGAAATTAATTTCCAGGTCCATTTCACACAGAATTTTAAGGCCAATATTAGGATCACACTGTTTGTTTAGGAATTTATGAGTGAGGGAGGCTGGAGTGGAATCTGAGGAAAGTTAAGGAATTGCCTGCTTTTTCTCCCTCTGTAGAAGAAAAGTGCTGAAAGAGCAGCTGGTTTCTTTTTTTTCCTTTAGAAATGTAGAAGTACTGCGTTTCAAATTGCATCTTTGTAAGGTGATAGTCCATATGGAGGGTGAAGCAAATGTGTGTAAAGATGGTGGGAAGGGCAGGAGCTGGGCACATGTTTGTAGCACAAGCCCAATTCATGTGGCACCCCTCATCGGGCATCTGCCAGCTCGTGTTTACAGGTGGGTCCAGCTGTGCTACCCCTGGACCTGGCATCCCCAGCTGGGCCAGGGTAACAGGGACTAGATAGCCAGAGCTGCGGCATTGTGATAACATGCAGCCAGAAGGATCAAGGTGTGAGCTCCAAAAAGCCTCACGGGACCACCCCAAACAGACCTGGCTGAAGCCCTGAAGCTCTGCCCTTTGCAGACCCCCAGAGCAGCCCGTTTGCAAAATGCATCGTCTTCCTTTGTAGCCCAAGTTGGAAGCGGGCAGGACATGTCCCCCGCTAAGGACACTGAGAGCGCCCAGTGGCCCCTGGCTGAGCTTGTTATATCCAGAAGGGGTTAATGAGGGTGAAAAAAATCCTTCATACCAACTCTCTGAGCAGCTGGAGGTGCTTTTCACTGGCTTTTGAAACAGCCCTCGGTGTAATTTCCTACTGATGGGGAATGTTAGTAAATTCACAGGCGGTTTGGTGATGACTGCGACAGGCAATCTTGAGCAAGAGCAGTTACAGAGAGAGGGACGCAACTTTGGGAGCCGGGTCCTTTGCTCTCCGGGGGATGACTGCTCTGAGTCACTTCATGCCATGCACCAAAAGCATCTTTCTCTTAGCTTTGAGCCCTACCTTACTAGCCAGGTTTTCCCCCCCTCCCCGTTTTTCTTTCCTTCTCAGCAGAGTAAAAGGTGCCATCTACAGGCACAGCATCCGCACGACAGCCCCCTGCATCTCCCCTGCCCAGGCCAGGCTGGACGTGCCCTCCTGTCGCATGCCACCACACTCTTTGCTGTGTCACCCCCCTGCAGTGCGGTCCCCGAGCTGCGTGTCTGGGTTGCCCACTTTTTGGGGGGTTAGGGGCTACCCAGACCTCTGTGCCAAGTAGAAGATGACCTCCCTCTTGGCCAGTTCTTGAGCGTCCCTGTGTGTAAGCTTGATGGTAACCCAGGGGAGCAGCAGGACAAAAACACAAGGGAAGGTGATCGCTTGATAAATTCTCCTCTATGTGACTACAGGACAGTGAAGGGGGAGACTCCCGACCAGCTGGAGTTAGGGTGCAGGCAAAGGAACACAGGCTTGGTGTGGAGGTACTTGCACTTCGGCTGTGAAGAGCTGTTGAAGGTCAAAAATGAGGCTAAGCAGGTCTCCGAGGTGCTGCATTTCAAATGGGAGTCACGTCCTCAAGATGAAGATCCAATGGGCCAACCGCCCGTTGCTGTTGAAGCTCCCAAGGTTGCCCCCAGTAGAGGTGCAGAAGAGCTCTACCCACCTCGCCAAGCCAAGAGCTCACCAGGGCGGCAGAGAAAAGGTGATTCCAAAGAGCAGAGCCAACGCCAGGCACACGCGCTCACTCCTCATATGCAGCCGCAAGCCTGGAGCTTGCTCCCGCTTTAAACCCCCTTCTCAAACCCAAGCCTTCTGCTTCATATTAAAAGCATTTGTCAAGGCAGATGCTCCATCCTGTGCTGTTGGGTACCCGAAGCTGTGCAGCGCAGAGCGAGGTGGGTTTACAAAATCTGGAATCGAAGCTGAGCTGGGGGGATGTGTGTGTGCACCCCATCCATCAGCAAGCGGGGATGGCAGAGGGAGCAGACCCGCTGGCTCACTCAGCTTTGCCCAGCCTGCTACGGGCATGCTGGAGTTCGTGCTCAGCCAGCCCCAGATATCTACCCCCCTGCCATGGTGTGATAAATTAGGAGGAAAACTTTCTCAGCTCAGTTTGTTCTCACAGTGCCGTCCAACAGAGCACAAGCCTGTCTAATCAGAAGCTACAGTCCTTCACCATCTGTTTAGAGCCTAATTACAAATGCAGAAAAATAATGTGCTTTACAATTGCACCAGTAAATGCTGTAAATGATTTAAATGCATGCATATGTTCCCTGCAGAATTCAGCATGCATCTGCGACTTCTCCTCACATTAGGCACACAAATCAAGGGAAAAAATACCCAGATCTGACGAACAGCATGTCCCTAGGATGGTGATTTTTATCCCTTTTTTTCCCCCTGCTGGAATGGCAAACAGGGCTTTTTTGTAACAATCCATTCAACAGCGTTTTCTTCGCTTCCATTTTAAAAACTGTTTATCACCGTCGTGTAAATATAGTACAAATTACTCCATAAAACATGTAAAAGGAGAACAGCAGCCGGGCAAGCCTGCAGCTGGCTGGCGAGGTTTCAAAGCTGAGATTTTTTTTTCTCTCTGGGGCGCCCGTGGAGGGGCAGGATCAGCTCAGCTCATCTGCTGGGGACCACGGCCCTCCCCGAGCCCCTGCTGAAGAAGACGACCGCCAGTGTTTCAAGCCCTTGGCTCCTCTGGCGTGGCCCTTTTCAGGAGGATGCTCGCCAGAGGCATGCCGCAAAGCCACAGAGGTTGGCAAGCTTCACCACCACAAGCACAAGCATGAGCAAAGGGGAAAAAGGGACGAAATACCTTGAAACGGGTCTTTTCCGTGGCTGCAGAGGGCGAGGCGGCAGCGTTTTGGAGGGGCAGGGATCAGAGAGCATCACCCTGTCCGTAGTGGGGTGATGACTCTCCGCACGCTGCCCGAGCTCATGGGGCCATGCAGAACAAGGCGCTGCCCAGGGACCCTGCTGCCCATACAAATGAAGCTGCCACAGGGCAGTAATTAAGAGCGAGGTCATGCACACTGGCCCCTTGCTGGCTATGGGGACCACCAGAGCTCGTTAGGAGCTTTGTCAGGATGCCGGGGACAGGCACAGATGCAAACGCACAGGGACGCTCTGTGCTGCTGGGCGGACACCCTGCCGGGTACCACGTACCACCACCCTTGCAGCCCCTGCTCCCACCGTCGAGCCACCAAAGGCAATCCCACTTCAGCTGTGCAGGCTTTTGACCCACAGTGCATCCCAGCGAAACCCTGAAAGGATGAGTCCTACCCCAAAACACGTACAATGGAGCAGCTGAGAGGCAGCACAGCTTCTCTTCGGTCACCACAAAGGCAATGCTGAAGGGTCGCGAGGTGGTTTCAAAGATGCTTCCACCTCCCAAAGGGTAATAGCGCTGCGCCAAAGGCTCTGTAATGCAAAGGCTGGTATCACAGATGGAGAGGTGGCAGCATTTCTACCCTGTGGGGCACTCCAGCAAGTGGTGACAGGCTAGACAAGGCTTTGGAGATCAGAAAGAGGGGCACTCACTTGTGACTGATGGGAGATTAGTATCACTCCATAACAAAAGTTTCCTTTCCTCCTAGAGCGCATTTGTTTTTGCTTTAAAACCCCCAATACCTACATTTAAAGGCTCCAGCTCTGGAAGCAAGGAGGAGTAGTTGGCACCACTAAGCTGAAAGAGAGGACAAAAAAAGGTCAGGCATAGGCTCAGTTACTCTCCTTTGAGCAGAAGCTGAAACAGATGCGTCTCCTCCGCTTTCCGCCCTTCCATCCAACCCCCTCCCGCTCCCCGCGCCATCCTGTCTTGCTGGTGTTGATTTGCCAGTTCACAGCTTTCGTCTCCCCTCAGCCAACTGGATTTAACACCAAAGGCCATTTGAGAAGCCAGCGTGGGGCAGGCGCAGCATCCCGACCACGCCAGGCTGCCAGCCCTCCGCAGAGCTGAGGGAATGCGGGGGCTCTCCATCCTCCCAACTGCTCTGCCAGCGATGCTGGCCCTGAGTGCTGGGCAAACAGCGGCTTTGCCACTTGGATTTGGGTGCCTTGGCCCTTTGCCACTTGGCAAGGGATTCGCGCACATCTTTGATTTAGTTTCACTTCGTGGGCCCACCCTCATGAATTTTGCAAGCGCCTGCATCGCTCATTTTATGCCCACTGGTGAGAGAAGGCCAAGCCCTGCAGAGAGCACATGGTCCTTCCCCCACTGGCCAGCTCACAACCTGCTTCCCTCAGCTGAAAGATGGTGAAAACATTTACAGCCCTGCTAGTGTCTCTTAAACAGCTCAGGGGATGGTGTTAATTAAAGAGAGAGAAATCTGGCAATGCTGTTTTGGACAGGCGAGGAAGACCCATGGACCCAGCTCAGCTCCAAGCCCTGCCCATACCCAAGATCTTCCTCTGGACCTCAGGTGTCCCAGGTCCAAACAAAGACGTGGGAAGCAACTCCCTCTTGTAAAGCTCTTTGAGACCTAGAAGTCTTATTTCCTGGCTAAATACCATGAAGTAGGTTTTGACCCCTGCAGCATTTCTGCTGGCTGTCCCACCTTGACTCCTGAACTGGAAACTGGGGTCACTGGCTACACTCCTTATCAAAGATAAATTATTTAAAACCATTAAGAAATAAACCATGGTTGCATTTCCACTAACACGTCTGAAAAACAGCTCCACGTGGCAGACACAGCATCCTTTGTTCTGCCTTGCAACCACCGTTTCCCTCGTCATTCTGCATTTTCGTAGCTTGAGCTCATCAATATGGCCTACGCAGAGCATCAGATGTGACTTTGTCCAGGCAATATATGCCAGTAATTACCTCCCTGCCGTTATACGCAACACCCTATAAATTACCCATCCCCTTTTGCAGGGGGATCACCCACATGCTCATGGCTCAGGCTACCCATCAGCATCCATCCCCATACCGCAGTGCTCCCACCAGCTTTATACTCAGACCTCGTTCTTGCCCAATTTGAACCTGTATTGATTTTTCCCCTCATTTCTCTAACTTTCCTTAGCTGAATACCATCAAAGACAAAGGATAAATTCCCTTTTTGCCTGCTTCCCCTGCAGATGCAGTAAGTACACTCTCCACACCTATCTGCAGGTCATTTGGAGATATTAAATTAGAATAACCAGGCTCTCAAAGCAATTCTCTCAGGGGTCCTTCACCCAGCCCTTGTCAGTGATTTCTCTGAGTTTACAATCCAAGCTGGGAGAGAAGGATGACAAGAAGGAAAAATGCAAACTAAAAGTGCATGCATCGGTGCATCTCCAAGAGAAATCACTTCAGACACCAGCAGTTGCACAGTATCAAGAATTAACTTTATTAGCAACAGTACCAGATAATTAAGTTCTGTCTCAGGAGGTATTCGGTCTGTAACATGAGAGAGAAGATCAGCAGAGGTGCAAAGCAGTCAGCAAACGAGCAGAATCTCATCATAACTGGGACCAGGGGAAAACGTATGAGTTGAGAAGAGCAGATCACACGGCAGGCTCTCAAGTGGGAAGCACTAAAGGCCACAAAGGGACGTTTCAGTTGCCAACATGAGGTTGGCTTAGGCTTTTCAGCCGTGACCAACTACCGCATTACCCCAAGCAACGTGGAGGCAATGGGAGCACTTACCCTCATGAGCAGCACCCAGCCAGCCAGCCAGCATCGCTACCCTCAGCCCTTGGGCTGCCCTTCAAGCTGAGGTGGACCTTCACCTGGGTCAATGCTGGCTAAAGCAGTCCCTGGCCAAGTGTCAGGGGCTGAAGGGCTGCACACCTACCGAAGTGACAGGATTAAGAGCCCGCACATGCAAAGTCGGGTGCCGTAAAGCTGCTCCTCGGTACCGCATGCCCTGTAAATTTCCCACTCATGTCTGAATTTTATGTTTAAATAAAAATGAGCCGTAAAGCAAAACTGTGTGTGCATTGCCAACGAGCCCAATCTAAACACTGGGAAGGATTTATATAAAAACCCAACACCCACCAAGCCTACATTTCACCCCATGGCAATAACTGCTGCCAATCCTTGGCATGCTCCCAGCAAAGCCAGGGTGGCTGCAGGTGGAAAGGCACCAGCCCTGCATCCTCCCTCTCTCTAACCACCACAGCCAGCACAGCAAGGAGATGGCCTGGCAACCCAGACCATCAGCTTCACTGCTACTCGGTCAAGCAGGAGATGCTGAGAGAGCATCCACTAATGACCCAGTCTTAAAGGAAGTATTTTCCATAGATAGCATCCCTGAGGCAGCTGTAATGCCAAGTTATGCCACTGCATCTTTGCTTACCAGTTCACCTCTCCTAGACCATAAATCCACACAATTTGAGTAAATAAATACAATAATTGTATTTAGTCCAGGCTGCCTTTGCATATGGAAGTTTAAGTGACTTTAAAAGCTGGTCCCCTATGGGTGGGCCATCTTTTTGGGTGTCACAGTAGCTCACTCCTCTGAAAGCATCTGGAGACCATATGCCACCTGTCTACCTAAATTAATCAGCTTGCTGCTGTGAACATCACATCAGAGCCTCCCTAATACCTCTCCCTGGCTTTTATAGACCTTTCTCAATGCAGACTAAAGGCACCTTAAAAACCTTAGGTTTTTACACACTTAGCATTTTGCTTTCCTTGGGGTTCAGCTGCAGACGGGTAAGTGAGAGTCCCTGGCTGTCACACCACAGTCAGAGGAGGAGAAATGGTCTCATGTTGGCCACAACATACAGCCCTGGCACTAGTAGCACCGTGCTGGGGGCTGGATGATCCCTCAATTCAGTCTGATCTGGAAAAATTAAAGCAAGCAGGAGTCCAAGTGGAGAGGTTTCCCTTATATAAGCTTTTTTGTGGCACAAATGTATGAAATCCCCCGCTCCCTGGTGTGGCTGCTATCCACTCCCGAAGCTTGCTTGAAGGTGCTCTGGGGCTCAAATCCCCTTGAGCTCAACATCACCATCACAGCTTGATGAAGGGCAATCGCCCTGAGACCACCAAAACACTGCAAGGCTAAACTCGCAACAATGAGGAAGCAAAACCCAATGTGCCGTCAAAAGCCCCGGTTTCAGTCTAAAACCAGCACGCTGGCACCAGCAAGCCACTCTTGCCCACTGGCACTGGGGTGAGGGACAGGTTTCCCTCCCCTGAGCTCCCTGGGGAGGATGAGGCTTTTTTTGGTCCGTTTGCTTTGGTCAAGCCAGGGAGTGACAAATGTCACCTCCCAAGCACAGGGGACACCCCTTCCCAGAAGGGGGACTTTCCCCCTGGATGTAACCCTCCCCCCAAGACAGGCAGCCTGCCCCAAAAACATGGCGTGCCTGGCTTTTTGGGGAAAAAAATCCCTAAATACCTGACAGCAGCACTGCAAACCGAGGGCATCCCCTCCAGCTGCTCCTCTACACAAGGTGGACAACGAGAACGGAGCAGGCAGACCCCACAGCCAGCCCAAGCATGAGGTAAAATGTCATCACCACCCCTGCTGCCTCGGCCAGCTCTTTCGGCACGATCTTGGGGCCGTAGATGATGACCAGTGTCCCCAGGTAGCCGTTGCTCAGCCCCAGCAATGCCGTGAAGACCACCGGGTAGACATCTTGGTTGAAGACCACCGTCCGGATGTGAGCCCGGGGTTGGTAGTTGCTGAGGATGAAGAGAGGGACGAAGATGGTCCTGAGGAGGACAAGGACAGGCAGCAGCTTGCTCTTGGGGCCAGGCACCTGGATCCATGCAGTGATCTGCCTCCCGCACCAGTCAGCAAAGTTGTACAGGAGGAAACTGGTGAGCGGCGCAAAGTACTTGGTGCTCCACAGGCTTCCCGAAGACTTGCTGACCGACTCAATATTGGAGGAGAGAGAAGGGAAGATGATGATGGAGATGAAGAAGACATAGAAGAGGCAGAAGCCGAGGAGGGCGGTCTTCTGCAGGATGGGGCGGAGCGGGGGGATGCCAGTGCTTTTTGTGAGGAAGGAGGTATTTGTGGTGACTCCTGGCTCTGCCTCATCCTCCGTGGAGCTGTCGGGCAGCACAGTGGCCAGAGATGGGCTCTCCTGGCTGCTCATGTAATACCTGGAAAACGAGAAGGAAGGAGATTATTAGCCAAGTGCGTGGAGGGGGGAACCAAAACTGAGATTTGGAGAGAGAGCAGGAAAGAAGTTGCTGATGCAGGGATGTCTGCAGGGATGCAGATGCTGATGCACCCAGCAGAAGTGGCTGCAGTGACCCCATCGCACCTCCAGCTCCTGCCTCGTACAGAGAGGTGATCCTCAAGGATGCAGCACCCCCTCTTCCCCACCACGGGGATCCCTTTACACCCTCCGTAGTTCACAGCAGGGGGAACTACGGCATGCAGGCATTTGGGAGGCCAGGTGGTTTCGGTGGTTGCAAGCACCAAGAAGACCAATGGGTCATGCACATCAGTGCATGGCATTGCAGATACAGACGCCCTATGGGGAACCACCTGGCTGGCTGCTTCCAGATCACAGCTCTCTGCTGACTTCATGCTTCACTTCAAGCCCCTGTGTCAGCACCCCTTTCCCCCCAGGGGAGGCTTGCCAGAAACTCAGGACGCGCCAGGGCGAGCACCCAGTTTCGGTCTGTGGTTTCGGCCAAAAAATGGGGAAGCACGGCTGGCAGCAGCACAGCGCCAGAGCACGCGGGATGCCGGGGGGTGACAGGGCAGGGACTGGCACAGCAAGCATCTCATGGGTCCCCCCAGCAAGCCCGCTCGGCATAGACAGCAGCAAACCCTCCTGACCC
The DNA here is from genome assembly GCF_047370975.1 of Nipponia nippon. Lineage (NCBI taxonomy): Eukaryota > Metazoa > Chordata > Aves > Pelecaniformes > Threskiornithidae > Nipponia > Nipponia nippon. Next base: position 89,670,556 of record NW_028262347.1, on the reverse strand, counting down.
GTGCTTGTGGGATGCCCACGGCAGGCTGGTGCACACACCTGGAGTACTCCAGCCTGGGAAGGAGTAGGTACACCATGATGCAGATGACGATGAAGATGTCGGCAGTGAGGAAGTAGGCCAAGGCACTGTCCGTAACGTCTGCTGCTGCCGCCAGGTCTATCACAGAGGCAATGGCGCTGATTGTGCCGCCCATGGCCTGACCTGCATGGGGGACAAGAGAGATGGAGCTCAGCACCCAGGGCACAGGTGAGGGACATCGAGGTGGCAGAGAACAACCCACAGCACCTCCAGTGAGCAGGGCTTTGATGCAGAGGAGGACCCAGAAACAGCAGCATCCTCTTATTAACACCTCCTGATGTGCCCAAACCCCCCAGGAGAAGCAGCTCACCCCCCTACCTCACACACCGGTCCCCAAACCCAGCTCAGGGTGCAGCTGCACACACCACCTCATCTCCATGTCCATGCCTCGCTGCAACACAGTTATTTGTGGGGCTGCATGACAGCCCAGGTCCCATCCTTTATCCATTCCAAGACAGCCACAGCACTGCACAAGGGTCAGGACGGGACCCGATCTGCTGGGCTTGCATGTGCTGAGTCCTGCAGAGAAGGTCCAAACCCTGCCCAAAGCCTAAACCGGGCTTTCCACTGGCACACGTATAACCACCTCCCTTCTGCACTCCCCCAGATGGGAATTCAAGCCGCCAGCAACAGGTATGCCATCTCAGGGATGCGGTGATTTCCCCCACTGGGCTAAACTCATTAAAACACTCCTCTCTCAGCCCTGGGAAAAATTTTTTCCCCTTCCCCTCTTGGTTTTTCAGCCGTTCCACAGCACATTTATAATATTATCAAACCTCCAGGGAGCTCATCACTCACGGCTCCCAACATGCCCCTCATCACTCATGGAAATGCGTGGAAATGCTGAACAGAAAGGAGGAGACAATGCAAAATTGAAGATTCGTCCAGCTGCAAACAGAGGAGCTGAGGGACGTATCTCCTTCCCCCTTCTCCCTGCGCAGAACAAATAACCAAGTCAAGCCATCGTGCTGGTTGGAGCTGCTCTGCAGGGTGGCCGGCCCCTGGGCAGGGACGGTGACCACCGCTCTCCTCATCCCTGCTGAGCCCTCAGCACTTTGGTTTGTGAGTATTTACAGAAACAAGAGTGCTGGCTCATGTGACTGAGCAGATTTCTCCTTTAGCAACTTCCCTTTATCTATAAGGCAAAGTTGTTTCTAAAATAAACCCCATGTGACAAAATGCCAGATGCAGGAGGGAAAGAAAACCAAACACCCAACCACAGAAAACCCAAGAGCATGATCCCACAAGGACGGTGCGGCTGGGGGACACCAACCCGAGATCAGCGCCTGCAAGTTCTTCATGGGGAAGCGGCTGCTCAGGCCGAAGATGCTGCTGGTGAAGATGGTCGAGGCGCTGCTGACAACAACCACACAGCCGATGGTGAGGGCAAAGAAGTGGGTGGTCCAGGCGGAGGTGTCGACCTTCACCAGCATCGTGATCACTAGGAAGACGGCCAGCATGACGAAGAGGGAGGACAGGATCCGGACGCTGGCAGGCACCCTGCGGGCAGACAAGGGGAAGGAGAGGCTCCTGCATTTAAAACTGTAACGTGAAGGTGCGATGCAGAGGACACCAACGCTGCAATAAGGATCAAAGAAAATAAATAAAAGTGGGGGGAGACAAGGAATAAAAAGTAATGATTTTTCTCAGCTTTTACATGTTAACTCTGTGATTTCCACTTTTGCCACCAGTAGGACTAAGTCTATAAGCTCAACCGAGCTGTAAATACCCATTTCTCCCAGAAATCAGGAGCTATCCCCATCGCTGGAGCAACACACAGCAGCAGCGACAGAGCCTGCCTGGGAAACACAGCAAGCTGGGTGAAAGCAATCCCAGGCACATTACTATGAGCTAATTAGTTGTTTGAGCATGGAGGTTGCTTATTACCCAGCCAGGAGACCGGATGGGCTGGCCTGGGGGCAGGACGAAGGGGGCAAGGGAGAGAGGCGGGGAGCCAGATGGCAGCCAGGATCTAGAGATTAAGCACACAAACACATTCCTCTTCGCCCACAAATGTGCAGGAGTTTGATCTGGGATAAGGAACGGTACAAACAAGGGGGGGGCAGCTATTTTAGATTTAAGTCAAGCCTGCAACAAGACACAGATGGACCATTTCTTAACCCAGTTCAGCAGCTGGTAGGACTAGAGCAAGGTGTTACTCCTGCCTGGATGAGCCCAGCTCTCATCAGCCGGTCCCCTGGTGACAATGATGGCATTTTTAAGAGGAAAGACTGTTTGCCAAGCAATTAACCAAGGAATTTATTAGGAATTTATTTACAGTGGTGTAACTCAAGCCAACTCCAGGCATGGGTGCTGCTGGCAGGGAGCAGGGTGCTTCACCCTGCTTCATCTCAGCTGGCTGCAATTCAGGCAGGGGTAGATGAGACTATTTCAGCCACACAGGGAGGCCACGCTCATGACGCCCTGTGTGCCTCGTGACTTTCCCCCGAGGGAAGGGGAGGCTGAGCTGGGAGCCACGGCTGAAGCCAGAGAAAGGCAGGAGCAATGCAAGCAAAGCCAGGGAGAGCTGCGGCTAATGGACCCAGGAACGGAGCAACACTTACTTGTTGACGAGCAAGAAGTTTCCGATCAGGCACAGCACCGAGGGCACAGTCGAAGCGATGGAGATGTAACTCTCAAAAAAGTCCTGCCAGGAAAAAAAAAATAAAAACAAAAAAAAAAAGGTAGGGGGAGAACAACACATGAATTTCAGGTCCTAAATATGGCACTATACAGCACGCATGGGGAGTTATGATGTAGGTGTCCACCTCATTGCATTGTAGCACGTGTTGCAAAGCTGCTCAGGATGAAAGGCAAAGGGAATGGGTGATGGAAACCATCCCGGGGCTGCCTCATCCTGCAACAGCCCTGGGATATTTCAGGAAATTAAGGACATAAAAAAATTCAGAAGCAACAATGGTGAAGGGAAATACCTGCCTTACTGCTGCACTGGCCCTGTGGGGCAGCAACCAAAATAAGGATGTCTGAATTTCTCTGGCTGGCTCCAGTGTCCTGGACAAACCCCCTGAACATTTTACCTCCTTGACCTCCATGAGGGCTGGTTTTTATAAACTGGGACACAAACCATTAATATTACTAGCTAACTGCCTCGAAAGCCCAACCTGTGCATCTCTCTCCACGCGGAGTGACCGGGACACCACGCATGAGAATGTGCTCAAGCAAAAGCAGCACAGGTGGGGACACTGGGACATGATTCTCCCTCCCGGTCTCCCTCTCTGCGTGCACGAAACTCATCGAGAAACTATATTGAGACTCAACACACATTTACTCTGGAGACTTGTATATCATCCGAGCAAGTTGGCTGCAGCATCAGTCAATATTCACCAGCCTGCCTCGCACAGAGGTCAGTCTGGGCACACAGAAAGCAATAACTACAGCAGAGAGAGAGAGAGATATTTCTCTGCCAAGATTGCAGCCAAACGCTTACATTTTCAATCCATTTTATGTATTATGCTGTTAAAGTGTGTCTGCTCCATCTCCTCCTCTTGAGGTGCTTAATCCCCTGTTTTTTCTGCGGGAATCTCAGCCAGCAGGTAGGACGATGCTCGCAAAGAGGATGACCTACATATCAACCCTCATCGTGATGGGCTTTCATTTTCTGCAGTTACCTAGCTACAGAGACGGGGCCACATCACATCCGAGCACAAGAAGGCACTTGGCACGTTTTCTCTGCACGTTACTTTTTTTTTTTTTTTTTTGCAGCTTTGCATCATAGTCTTTTAATCAGTTTACAAGCATGTTCATTTATTCTTCCCTATCAGGAGCTTTACTGTAAGCGACGGGTAATCTAATAATCACTCCTAGAGGGTCCATATAGACAGAGACATAAATGCCTGCACTTAGCACCAGCTTGGCAAAGCAGGAGACTCAAAGCTCTATGGCCATACTATAGGAGAAAAGACAAAGCAAAATAAAAAGCTGGCTGCTAAAACTAAGACTTGTTTACCAACCTACTTAAAACAAACCCCCAAACCAGCCTGGGGATATTTAATATACTTCCAAGTTAATTTTCTTTTTTCTTTTGGGGAGGAAAAAAGACTTTATAATACTTTCCACCAAGCAGAAGTGTACTTGAAGTAATTCAGCAGAGACGCTGCATTTCAATTACCCCAGGGAACTGTTCATTCATTCCCAGCAAACGTCCTCATACCAGCAGTGGAAAGAGAACTGGAGAAGTATTTAAGAAACTGAGGAGCCTGCACTGCACTGGGAAATTTTACCCTGCCTTACCCACGGCCAGACCCTCCTGGAAAAGAAAAGCCAAGTAGAAGGGTTTCAATTGCTGTTGTTTCTGAGAAAAAGGAAAGCCCTCACGTCACATTTTTAATGCAGCAGCAGGATGGCGAGTGACAAACTTAATCCATGCCTGGATCATGGGAAAAATACCAGGCTTCATACTCATCTCATCTCTTTGCTCCTGCTCACTAGGTGTTAATCCAGCTCAGATGGTAACTCTTCTCCCTGCGTGGGTATTCCCACCCATCACAGACATGCTTTCAGAGCAAATTTTTGGCTATGCAACATATATTTAATTCTACTCCCTTTCTGCTGAGCCCTCCCTGACCAGCTGGCTCGTCTCCTCTGCTCACAAGGGCTGAGCTCCCCATCACTGACATGGTTTTAGAGGAGAAACACAGGCACTGAAAGACTGTCACCCCTTTCCTGGCTGATAATAAATAATAATAATAATCCACAAAGCAAACCTGACACTTTTCTCCCACCTCTGCCTCTCACAGGGGAAGGTGCCATCCCTCAGCCATGGAGCCAAGGTGTGTAATGGAGGTGTTTGACCCAGTGTTAACTACAGCATCTTCAAACACACTGCCATGATGCACAGCACACACTCGGTACTTTAAAAAACCCCAAACAAGAACAAAGGATCACGGTGTCAAATTAGTCACTGGCATCAGTCGGCGCTGCCTGGAGTTGCTGAGATGCTGTTGTAAAGGGGTTTTTATTCTGCTCCAGCCCGGACTGGGCAGCTGGGCTTCTGCCGGGCTGGAAAAGCAATCCAGGCCCACAGTGGTGGCTGAAGGCACCGGAGCATTACCTGGAGCACAGGGCATGAAATGAGCAGCAGCGAGCAGGCTGGAGTCAAGAGCAAGCTGCCAGCTGCAGGCACATCTTTCCACAGTTGAGCTCTGTTTGCAGGTAAGCCCTTCTGCCGCAGCGCCGTGGCTCGCCATCCCAGGGCAGAAACAGGGCCGACTGGTTTATTTTTGATTAGACTCGATTGCCATGGAAAAAACAGGTTGCTTTTCACCGGATGAAGTAAAAAGCATTGTGCCACAGCCATACAGAAAGTGGAGAAACATCTTTTCAACAAAGTAACGTCTGATCCGACCAGGAATACAGCCGTGCAAGAGTTTCTAGGAAGAAGACACTTAGTGATACTTACTCAACTTGGAAACAGCTTTTTCAAGAACTGCCTTGGATAAGCATGACGTAGAGGCAATGAGGAGCGGGTGGGATGCAGGGAATGTGGGAGGACATCATGCCATGTGGCAGCGGAGCACCCTTCGCCCCCTCTCGGAGTATCCTTGTGTCACACCTGGCTCTGTGTTTATATAAAAATAAAATGTGCCCAAACCACTTGAGCAAGCTCGGCAACAGGAGAAGGACAGGATGCAGCCTCAGCATGCCGACACTTTTTCCAGCCACAAAAAAACACCATTGCTTTGTCAGGGGAGCACAGGGAAATAATCCTGCTGTGGCAGGAGAAGCAAGAGAAGGCGGCTTTTTTGGGGAGAAAAAGAGAGGCCATCAAGCCTGCCGCCCCAAGGCTGGTTCATCAATCACCCCATGACAAGCTCCTCGTCCCATATGCTGAAAGCCAGATGTTTATCGCTGCAAGGAGATACTCCGGTCACACCTGCCAGATCTTGAAGGAAAAGCAGTAAAGCATCCGGGGGGCTCGAGACTATCGCAAGCCATGCGCTCTGGGGCTAGTACTCCTGCAAAGCCCTGCTGCCACCTCCAAATGACATGCTGCACCAGCCAGCACAAGGGAGAAAATGCCTAAAATGTGTTCGATGCCTCACCACAGAGCCAGAAGTTGAGGGCAATTTATGTCCCAGGCCACAGGGAGTTGTGGCCGAGTCCGGCTGGAAAAGCACAGAGCCCTGCGGGGCTCAGGGGCTCACCAAGCATGAAGTACAAAAAAAAAAAATCCACAAACGAGATTTTTACTTTGCACAGTAGAAACTGTCCTATGAAAGGCAGCCTTGCTTATGGAGCAGGTTAAGCCAAATTTTTTAAACGCGCCTTAAACCTTAGCGCTTCAAATACAGGTTAAAGACAGACCACAAAGTGCTATGCCTTTAGTTTTAAGCATCTTTCTTGCTACTATCTGTGCTCCTCAGATAAACCCCTGCCCCAGGTTTGCAGCAGGCAAAACCCCAGAGGACGTTGACTCACCTTCTGGGGAAGTGGAGGGGAAAAAGAGCAAGTAAGGAAGGAAAGCAGCTTTTTTTTCTGCCTTGAAAGCAGCACACTCACCCGCAGATCAGATGCCGGGCCTGCCTGATCCGAGCAGTTTTGCAGCTTGTACATCCAGTAGTGCTTTGCCGTGATGAAAAAATTCCAGGGCAGCAGGGACCCGATGCCCAGGAGGAAAAAAATAACGTAGGCCCCATGTAAGCGGTCGCTTGGCCTTTGCTGGCTGTATCTGTTCACCGATGGCTCCTCGATCAGGGGCTCCTCGTCCGGGGGAAAGCTACTGGCTGCTGGGTGCATGGCGCTGGCACGCTGCAAAAAACAACCACCAAAAAAGATATTATCACGTGAGGGGTGCAAACTGTTGCTTGCAAGCCGCTGTGCGCTGGACCCTACTCCTTTGGCCTGCGATCACCCAGTAAATGCCAGATGAGTGGGCAGAACCGGCTTGGCACCGGGACGGCTGGCTCCCCGAAAGGTGGGGAGCCGAGACACGGTGGGGACGGGCTCCACTGTGGCAGCACCCATGTTTCCATCCATAATTAATAATTAACCCATCCCCTTGGCCTTGCAAAAGCAGGAAGCCTCAGCAGGTACACGGCTCCATAAAAAATTAACAGCTTGTAAACTAATAACGCCATCAGGCTTTGCAGAGCGACCTGTAAACTACTATAACACCAGCAGGCTTTCTAAAATGACTTGTAAACTAACACACCACCACCAGGCTTTGCAGACCGGCTTGTAAACTAATACAACATCATCAAGGCTTTGCAAAAATGACTCATAAACCAGCATAACATCATCGGGCTTTGGACAATGCAAATTGTCCAAAAAAATGGAGCAGTGAGGAGTGGGCGGGATGCAGGGAATGTGGGAGGACATCATGCCATGTGGCAGCGGAGCACCCTTCGCCCCCTCTCGGAGTATCCTTGTGTCACACCTGGCTCTGTGTTTATATAAAAATAAAATGTGCCCAAACCACTTGAGCAAGCTCGGCAACAGGAGAAGGACAGGATGCAGCCTCAGCAGATCTGGACAATGCAAATCGTCCAAAAAAAACTAATGCAGCACCGGCAGGCTTCACGAAGCGAGTGTAAACTAAGGCGGCAATCCCGGGCTTTGCAAAACGACTCGGAAACGACTTACAGCCCCGTCAGGCTTTGCAAAGCGGCTTGTAAAACCTCGCCCGGCGGCCCCGGGGGAAGGGCCGAGCCAAGCGCAGGGGGAGAGGGAAATGCCGGAAATCAGGCATTTTGCAAAAAGCCTCCCACTTCAGGAGGGGGAAGCGCCGCATCCCTCCCCGCATCCATCCATCCTTCCCTCCCCGCATCCCTCCCCGCGCCCCCCCACCCCCCCCGCCGCAGCACTCACGGGGGCACCGCACGGCCCCGCCGCCTCCTTCCCCGCCGCGCCGGGCCGGGCCGGGCCGCCCCGCTCCGCCCCGCCGGGGGTGGCCCCGGCCCCGGCACCGGCCCGGCCCCGCGGGCGGAGCGGCGCCGGAGGGAGGGAGGGAGGGAGGCGAGGGGCGGTGCTGCCCCTTTTTTTGACCCTTCCCCCCCCCTTTTTTTTTTTTTAATTATTTACTCCATCTACCTCCAGCTGACCTCTTGCAGGTGCACCGCATGAAGCAGCACCGGGGAGCCCACGGTTTTAAATCAGAAGCGCTCTCTTAAAAATCAGTGTTACTTACGGCCTGGCTTATGGCGTGGGGACAACAAAAGCTTTCCCCAGGCTTGGTTTTTGGTGGAAGTGCATCATCTGCTACTGAGGATGTGAGGGCTGGGAACGGGGAGCATCTTCTGGAGGATGAGGGACCCCTTGCCAGAGCTGGGACACAAGCTCCTCCTTTACTCGCTTTGCTTCCTGCAATGCCCCAGTAGGATGAATTTCACTGTAAAGTCCTCAATTTCCTCCAAACTGCACTTTAACGCTCACCTTGAGGGCACCATGGGACTATGAAGGAAAGCATCATTCACCTTCTTCCTCTCCCCCTCTCTTCTTTCCCTTTTACCATCCCCAAAGATGGGTTTTGCTCCTTGGCACATGGGCAGCCACACAGGAAAATGATAAACTGGTAGGGCCCCAGCTTTTCTGTAACCCTGCTACAATCAGACATGCTTTGTCAATTTGTTTGCACTTGTGCTGGTAATTAGTGGAGTTTTACATCTTATGTTTCCTGTTGCCAGCTGTTTGCCTTTAGCCTTCCCCATCTCCAATAGCTAAAATAATTATAACCAACCTGGATCTCTTCCTTGCTTTTTCCTCCATTGCACATGTATCCAGCCTTTCTTCATCAAAGCAAAATAGTCTCCATTTTTTGCAGAAGGCCCCGCGATGTTCTAGTCTGGGGTTTTTTTTCCACGTACAACTGCCTGTGGGATGAATGCAGATGGACCCAGATACCTCATCTCCCAGCAGCACCAGTGCACACACAGCTGGCCACCGCCTGGGAGCCAGGGCCAGCCGCCACGCATCTCCAGTCTCTCCGAGCCTTCCAGGAGAGCAGATCAGATGGCCTTGGCCACCCAGATGTCAAAATAGCCCAAGACACATGCATGCTCTATTTTTTTTTCCTCTTTTGCGAGCTAACAAGCAGAAGCGTGCAACCAACCCACCGGCGATGTGCTGAAATGGAAAGGCTTTAGAGGAGCACATGGGTTTCTCTCCGGAGGTTTCTCCTTGGGATTTTCATCTGCATTGACATGCCAGGCTGGGAAAGCACCTGAGGAGATGGGACAGCCTATCCGAGTGAGTAACCCATCAGCTCAGAGGGATTCGCCTGATATTTCTGACCTGCTGCTGTCTATCATGTCAAAAAACCCACTGCTGGAGAAGAGCCTCAGATCATATCAGCACAAGGGACCGTGACAGCCGAGCAGGGGAAACAAAGCCAGTCCACGCTTAACCGAAGCCGTCACGGCCCCTTGAGTCAATATTACTCACACTCGAGAGACCCTCTGCAACGCAGACCCCCACAGGGGCTCAGGGCAGATTTTAGGGACACCCCTATGCTCAAAGCGGGGTTGGGGCTGCTTCCCCCTCCACCCCAACCCCACATACAGGGCCAGCACTGGTTTGAAAGTAGGTGAGCTGTGCTGGAGCAGAGGGGGTTTCATGGTTATCCCAAAGGAATATGGGGCATCCCATAGCGTGGCTTGCTCTCGCCGCACTGGAGGTGTAACGGAGCAGAGGGCATTTAGGTAACGGTTAAAAGACTGAAATTTGTCAACTGGGACTTACAGAGCAGCTCCCCAACCCCTCGGTACAGCTTGCTGCTGTACGGAGTGGCTCACAGTAAGCAAATTGTAAAATGCAGCAGGACTGGCCCAAAGGAAATTTCCTACACACGCAACGGAAAAGTCAGAGACCCTGATGTGGGCGGCTCCGGTGCTTCTGGGCATCCTCTCTCCAGCAGAATAAATCTGTCAATGCTTAGCGATGGCACGGCAGTCACTTCTGAACCTGTCATGGGGACTGAATTCAATATATCAACTGCAGAGAAGATTTGGGCCAGCTTAATTTTAAGGGGAACGAGCAAGCCGAGTATTTCAATAGGCAAATGTCAGATGAGATCAGTCACCAGTTGGTCAAAGCTATCCACAGATTTGGGCCCTTGGAAAGATGGGTTAGTGCAAAAGGTGCCCAGTGAAAGCAACTTGGGAGACTGAGGGTAAAGGAATCAAGATGGAAAGAAAAGGTTATCACTGGAGGTGGTCCCAAAGCGAGGGATGGGGCAAGGTGAGGAGACAGGGGACCGAGGCAGGGGTTGGAGGACAGAGATGCTTGAGTCACGGATTGCAGCTCCATGCTCCGTTCCCCCCTCCTAAATCAGGCACCCTGGTCCTGGTCCTTGCTGGAAGGGGCATTGCTTTCTGCAGGGCTGGTGGATATCCCTCAGGGAAGGAAATGAACTGCTTGAGATGGTGGCTTAGCCCACAGAGACACAGATGTAGTGCTCCTCTCCTGCCTTGTAATCACCCATGCGAGTCCAAAACAAGCCATAAATCAATCTCTGCACCTTACCTCCATTAGGGACTCCGACAGCAACATCTTCCCGCTGCTGGCACTGGCATTCCTGCAGCATCCAACCCAAAAACAGGTCAGAGGGACGCTGACGGGGATCCCCATGCTGCCGTCGCTGCTTGAGCTGGACCCGAATCCCTGCAGATGCTAAACCCAGCAGGGACTGGTAAGTGATGAACATGAGAGAAGCGAGCAGATTGTTTCTTTTTTTTTTTTTTATTAGACTAGGAAATATAATTTATTGCATAAAAATTAATTTGTTACAATAGGAATGCTAAACTTTATTTACAGTTCTTTAGTTTACAGAATAAACAGATGCAGTTTTAGAGGATGCCACCAGGCCCATCCCCTGGACATATAAATATGGAAACAGATTGCGGAGCAAGAGATGGACACTGCCAGCACGACACGGACCATGGGTTTGCCTTCGCTGAAAAGCCCAGCCGGAGAAACCCCCAGTTGCAGAGGGAGGCACATTGGGCTCCCAGGAGCTGGCACCCATGGGAGATGGGCGCAGGTGCTCAGAGCACCGGGGTGGGGGGCAAAGCCTGCCTCCCCCCCGCCCCGCTCCGACGCAGGTTCCCTGGTCTGAAAAATGGGGAGAACCCCCCACAAACACGCACCTCGGCAGATCCAGGCAGCTGCTGCCCGCCAAAAGGAAGGGGAAGACAAACGTGGACGGATGGGGATGGAGGCAGAGGCACCCGTGGGCGGGATGGACAGACGGACAGGCACACAGGCCAGTGCAGAGTGATCCGTGAACCAGACACAGCGAGAACGACAGTGAGAGAGATTCAGATGCGACCCGAAAGAAGAGCATCTCGTCTGACAGAGAGCACTGCGGCGCTGAGAAAGGAGCCCTATAAAATGCCAGCAGCTGGTTTGATCCATCAATTCTTCATTTCTTTCCAAATTTGCTTATTCCCCCTCAGCTCAGAGACGGGGTCTCAGAAATCAGATGCTCAAAGGCAACCTAAAGGATAGATAAAACCCTTCCTACGTGACACAGGAGTTCACCCAGCAGAAGTCTTCCCACCCAATACAAATGAAAAAGGTCCCCTTTCTCCCACAGCCTTGAAAACCCAGCAAGAAATGAAGCCCGGAAACCCCGAAGCACAACAGGGAGCGGCTCTATGCATTCAATCACTGCTTCAAGAGCTGCCGAGGGGAATCAAACCCGAGTCCAAGCAATACCGAAAACTCCCCCTGAGCCATCCTGTGAAGGTGATGCTCTTGCTCACGGCAGGGCTCCCTGAGTTTGCTCCGGTCCCCAGCGTGCTGCAGGATCGCATTGCAGCCCGAAGCAGGACCTGCTCTCAGACCCTGCTCTTACTACTTCCACTGCTGGAGAATCCACAGCCTTGCCGTGTGATCTAGTCTAATCCTGAGCTTACCATCCCCTTGCTATTTTTTATTTTAAAAAACAGACAAATTTCTAAGATATAGCACTCACTGAGTAACTATTTCTATCCGCAGGCAATCTAAATTTTTACCTTGAGACACTGTATCTTTGTGAGGAACCTCGTTCCTGCCTACCCCTTGATTACTTTCCATTCATCCCACAACTTCTCCATTGTTATAAAAAGTCTATTACAGGGAAAAAAGGAGCTGCAATGACAGGATGGAAACGCAGTCACCGCTTATGATGCCATCCCTTGCGTGAAAACACTCAGCCTGGCTCACAAAGTGGAGATAGCAAGGCCTCCCTCCCCAAATCCCTGCTGAAATACTGCATCAAAAACTGGGCACGAGCACACGGACCTGAGACCGACGTGGTTTGCAAGCAGCCGCATCCTGGCCCACCAGCCCTCTGCTCTCCCCAGACCCCTCCACAAGCTGCTCATCGCCTCCCTCCGACCCCAGGACTGAATTCTTTGGTTTGTACTGAAGTTATGTAAATGAAGGCGTAGTCATCCTAAAAAGCTCCCCCAAACGATGCCAGGGAAGAATTCATTAAAAATACCCATATCTGGACGTACTCCCTGCCCCAAACCCTAAACACAGGGCAGCATCCTGCATCCCTCCTTGCAGGCGGAGGGGGACATCTCGCTCCGCCGGGCACTGGTGCCGGGGAAAGGGGAGTTTGCAAGGAAAAAATCTTGGGGAGGGTCTCAGCTGGCCCTGAACCAGAGGGGCGTAGAGGCACTTCACCCTACAGACTCCCCAGGGGTCCCAGGACATGTAAACATGTTTTGCTCCACTTGGATCGCACGCCTTTCCCTACAAAAGTGTGTTCATTTAAATCTCTCTCTCTGCCACCCTGACCACAGCAACACTCTTGCTCTCACGCACAAAAAAAGATTTATAAATCTGTCTTTTTTTTTTTTTTTTTTTTTTTCTTTTTTTTAAAAAGGACTCATCCAAAGATCTGGATAATAAATTCTTTGCGTTTCCTAAGAAACTTTTTTTTTCCTTTTTTCTTTCTCATTTGCCTTGATAAGCTGTCTGAAACTTTTGACAGAAGTAAGCCGTTCACCTAGATTGTACTCGTCTCTTCAACGCAGAAATGCTATTAAAGGAGGAGGAGAACCAGAGGGAAACCCAAACAAAGAAGAAGGAAAGCCCCCATCCCATCTCGAGAAGCCCTAATTCCTCCCCACACCACAAGCGCCGCCAGCTGCTGCCCCAGAGATGGCCAGGGGGAGGAGGAGAAAGAGGAATGCTGCGTAACACTTGAATTGCTTGTAAACGCTGAGGATGGGTCTCTAAGGCTGACAGTGATGGCAGGAGGGAGGGAGAAGCAACGGCCTTGGCCCTTCCTCGCTCAGCCACTGCCTGGGGATGGATGTGCCTCCCCCCTCCATTGGGGAAGGGTCCCCCCCTTCACCCCCCGTTTCATCCTCCTGGCCCACCAGCCGTGGGGAGCATCATCAGCAGTCCCCCTCCGTGGCCATAACCACCAGCATCTCGCTCTTGCCCATCTCTTCTAAGGCACTGGCCAGGGTGTTGAGATCGCCGTCGTCTTGGTGCTCGGCTTCCCATAAGTCCAGGAGCACCCCGGTGGGGCTGGCTTTGGTGGCAAAGTAGTTCAGATACCTATGAAGGGGAAGCAGAGAGGAGGTCCAGGTTGGCACAGTGCCCTTCGGGGATAGAAGGAGGGAGGATGCCGGAGCAGCAAACCTGTTTGCAACATGAACCCTGATCGAAATGCCATAACACGAATGCCAAAGCCCTTGAGACATCGTCTTCAATTTTTGACACAGGCATTCATGCAAAAGCAATGCAAGCTTTGTTTTGCTGAAATTACCCTCCCGTCCTTCGGTCCTCAGAGGTGAACCCAGACAGGAACAGCCCAAGCACAGACGCAGATAAATAAGGGTCAGTTCAAAGTGACAAGAGACCCAGGACTGTGGCACAGATGGATGCATGGGTATCGATGGGTGTAACTACGCATAGCTATATCCGTATTTATCGGTGGACCTATATAGCTGGACATAACCTAGCTGGATGCACTGCAGCAGGGAGTGTGGAGCGAAGCCCCCCTGCCCGGGGCACAGGAGGGGAAAGCAAAGCACACAGAGACCCACCGGTCCATGGAAAGCTTCTGGGCGAGAAGTCTCCAGTCGTTTCCCCTGGAGTTGGGGGCATCCAGGCTGTTGCAGATCTTCTGCCGGATGGAGAGGGGAATTTTGAAGGCATAGGGTCCCAGCTGGGTGGTGGTGGTGGTGGCACCGCTGTGGTGGGAGCGGAGGGTGTCGAAGGAGCTGCCGTGCTGCAAGGGGAAGGACGGGGTGAGATGGATCGATGGGATGAGGCCAACTGTATGAGGTTCAACAAGGCTCAGTGCTGGGTCCTGCACTTGGGTCACAACAACCCCATGCAATGCTACAGGCTGGGAGAGGAGTGGCTGGAGAGCTGCCTGGTGGAAAAGGACCTGGGGGTGTTGGTTGACAGCTGGCTGAACATGAGCCAGCAGTGTGCTCAGGTGGACAAGAAGGCCAAAAGCATCCTGGCTTGTATCAGGAATAGTGTGGCCAGCAGGACTAGGGAAGTGATTGTCCTCCTGTACTCAGCACTGGTGAGGCTGCACTTTGAATATTGTGTTCAGTTTTGGGCCCCTCACTGCAAGAAGGACATTGAGATGCTGGAGCATGTCCAGAGAAGGGCAACGAAGTTGGTGAAGGGTCATACGTCATACGAGGAGCAGCTGAGGGAACTGGGGTTGTTTAGCCTGGAGAAGAGGAGGCTGAGGGGAGACCTTATTGCTCTCTACAACTACCTGACAGGAGGCTGTAGCGAGGTGGGGGTTGGTCTCTTCTCCCTAGTAACAAGTGATAGGACGAGAGGAAATGGCCTCAAGCTGCGCCAGGGCAAGTTTAGGTTGGACATTAGGAAAAACTTCTTCACTGAAAGGGTGGTCAAGCACTAGAACAGGCTGCCCAGGGAAGTGGTGGAGTCCCTGTCCCTGGAGGTATTTAAAAGACACGTAGATGGACATGGTTTAGTGGTGAACTTGGCAGCTCTAGGTTAACAGTTGGACTTGATGATCTTAAAGGTCTTTTCCAACCTAAACGATTCTATGATTCTATGTTGCAGCACAAAGTGGCTCCCAAGCGTGTCCCCTCACCGTCCCCTCTCCCCACCACTCACCTCTCCTAACATGACATGGAGCTGGAAGATCTGCCCTTCCCCTTCCACCTGCCGGACGCAGATCTTGCAGGTGAGCTCCGTGGAGGCCTGGCTGTACCTCTCCAGCGTGAAGGTGCAGTGCAGGGCTCGCTGGCTCCCGCTCCATATGTGATAGAAGGGGATTTCCTGCAGACCATCAAAGCACAGGCTTAGCGAAGGCTCTAGCAACTCCCCTGGAAGATCCCACCTCCCCTGGCCACCCCATGGGGATGAGATGGGACAAAGGGATGCCACAGACAGCATCCCACCAGGAAAAACCACATGAAAACCATTCCCCGTTCCTCCTCCATCCCTTTGGGAGACAACTCTGGAGACAAGACCAGGGCACACACAGTCCCGTGGTGCCTGGCTGAAGATGGTGTCCCGGTCTGGGACCCTGGCTGCCCCCATCTCAGCCCCTCACCTGGTATTTGGCCAGCAGCTTGCTCCTCCACAACGCATGGGGGATGTCGTGGATGGAGAGACGCAGGTTGTGGTAGCTGTCCTTGAAGGGCAGGGGCTTGGGCTCTTCCAGCAGGTACCCGCCCAGTGTCCGCTCCAGCTCCAGCACCTCCTGCGGGCAGTGGGACAGGCGGCGTAAGACCCAGGAGAAGAGCAGGGGCTGCTCCTCTCCCCTCTCCATACCCAAAGCCAGGCATGTTCCTGCCACGAGGAGTCAGCAGCAGCAACAAGCCCATGGGCAGTCCTCCCCAGGAGAGCAGCCTTTGCCACCCTGACAGCCGCTGTCCAAGAACTTGCCAACTCATCTCACCCAACAGCCCAACATACAACTTGAATTTTATAACACGTAAATATCTGTATATGCCTCTGTACTCCTCAGATGATGTAAAGGTCCAACACAAAGGTTGAGCACTTTAGTGGCACTCTTGAAGAGTGCCACTCAATCTGTTTGTAACACCATCCCACTATTACACTAGCAACTCTTAGGAGAAAAATGCAATCCAGCAGCCAGAGCGCTGCCTACATCTCCACCTAGAGGCACTACAGCAATCCTGACGCCACAGGACAAGTCACAGGGAATTAAACAGCCACCGCACTGGTGGTCCAGGCAGCCAAAGCATCAAAACTCAAGCTTCCCGTGATGCACTTCATGTTATCTATGCCACAAAACCCCCTGAAGGAGCGGGGAGATATGTCTCCACGCAGGAATCTATAGAAAACCAAGGTAAATCACAGCAGCAAGTGTTTTTCGCGTAGGAGAGAGAAAACCCACCCAGCAGCAGCAAAACCTCTCGTGTAATGTCTGCAGAAAGGGGGCCCAGTGTAGGAGCTAAGCAACACCCTCATTATTTCCTTCGGAGACCGTGAGGAAGGATGGGGAAAGCAGTAAACTTGCTTATTATTTCACTGTGGTCACTTTGCAGGCAGTTGCATCAGGTTGTCTGCTCCCTGGGGCCAGGCCATCCTGAGAGGGACCAGGCAGCATCTCGCCGCCAGCACAAACAGCTTCGGGAAGCAGCGGCAGCCCACGCCGGCGTCGCAAGGTGACGTTACCTTCAGAGCATCTGGCGTGTCCTCCAAGCAGTAGACCTTGAGGCTGTACTCCAGGGAGGTGCAAACAGTGGGGGCAAAGATCGCCAGCTGGAGCCTTTTGATGGCTGACCTAGAGTAGGACTCTCCCACAAAGACGTAGGTGCCAAGCTGGTCTAGCAAAATGTGGCAGGACTTGGCTTCCAGCTGGCAGTAGCAGGGCGTGTTGAGGGTCTCCTCATCCAGGGTCACAACTTCCTACAGGGAGAGATAGGAAATCAAGGCTGGGGGTCAGCCCGTCATCCGGGGAGAGGTTTGCTAGGGACTGTGTCCCACAACGCTCATGGTCTTCACTGGCTGCAGGTGCTGGGTTCCCACCTTACCTCCCAGTTTCCCTGGTGGGACTGTGTTTTCAGCTGGTAAATCCAATCCGAGGAGCTGACATCGGCACAGTGGGGAATGGTCAGGATGACAGGGCGGCACAGGAGCAAGCCAGTGGGTCCGCAGGTCACCGCTGGGCTCAGCACTGTCTGCGTGCCTTCAGAGGGCAGGCTGGGGAGGGGAGAGGGGACACCGGTTGGAAAGAAAGCCTCACAGCAGCCAACGAAGAGCAGAAGCACAGGTGGCACAGTGTGACTTACAGGGCGCTCTCTGCCTTGTTGAGGACCAGGTACATCTCATAGAACTTCCCCTGGGGGATGGCCCCGTGGGGCACCAGCAGGCTCACCCCTGGCATGGCACACAGAGGTGTTAGTCACAAAATGAAGGAGAAACCACCAAGGAGAAACCACCCCTCCACCCCAACTGGCGAGCACAAGGACAGCGGTGAGCCAGGGCAGCCTGGAGCGCCCCAGGAGAAACATCTCCAGATGTTCCTCAGCTGCACTGCTTGCAGGGAGGAGCCAGGCCACTGCATTAGGAAGCAAAACTGCAGGTTGGATCTTTTTGCAAGGCACTGGCCCTGGATTGATGGCAGGGCCAGCCAGGAAAGTCCCAGGAGGCTGTGACCTCCAGCCTGAGAAGCCTGGCTTAGGAATGGCTTGCTGCCTTCCTCCCCTGAGCCAGCTTTGGGATAGCAAAGCACTGCTCATGGCAGGCAAGTCTGCTGGGACAAGAGCAACTCCTTGATCACTCAGCAGCCAAATGCGCCCTCCTCCCCAGCCCAGGGCTTACCGGTGCCTGGGATGGTGAGCCTACCCCCCAGGTAGCCAAATGTGCCGCTGGCGCTGTTGCCATGCTCCCGGGGCAAGCTGAGGAGATGCTGGGAGCCCAGGGCTTTGCTCCGCATGTTTGCAAAGTGGCCGTCCCTGGTGCTGTCCCCTGGGTAGGTGCCAGTGGTGGGGACCCCCCCAAGCAGGTCCGTCCCGTCGTGGAGCCCCGGTGAGGAGGAGGTGGTGGAGGAGTTGTACACCTTGATCTTCAGGTTGGGGAGGGGGTCGAGCAGGGGGGAGTTGGTCATGGGGATCTTGTCGGAGGAGTCCTGTAGGGCATACATGGGGCCACGGTACACCCCTGCACTGGCTGTCAGGTCCGGCTGCATTGAGGGGTGCAGCAGCTGTGGGTTGTCTGGGGGAGGAGGAAACACAGATGGGATGAAGATGGCAGTGGAAACAAGTGGATGTAAAAGCACTGCTTGACTGCAAGAGATGCCTGTGAAAAGCCCTCCTCGCCCGGCAAGGGATGGAGGGTGTGCAGGAGGTACAACGGGTACAGCTCTGGGCTACATCCATCTGCCTTCCCTAGGCACTTGGAAAGGAACTGCTCGGCATCATGACTAAGTGAGGAGCAGCATCCTACGGTAAATCCCCACCATATCTGCTTTGCAGATGCTTTGCCCTGACTCCCACCAGGGACCCATCTCCTACTGTGATTTGCAGCCTGACTTTCCTTGTGCCTGGGCATGAGCTGGTGAGCAGGACCTGCATGGGCTATGGCTCTTACCATGCCGGGAGGTCTTGAAGTTGACGGGGTGAAAGCCTCCGGTTAGAGCAGCTGATGAGTCTGTGATGTCTGTGTCGAAATCCCGGCATCTCCTCCGGTACACCACCACCCCCACAGCCATAAGGATCACGATGAAGACGAAAATGGTCACCACCAGCCCGGCATACAGGGCCACATCACCTGGGGCCTCCAGCACTGGGAGGGATTAAAGAAATGGAGGTGAAAAAAGGAGCACCAGAAATGCACGCCAAGACCCATCACTGCTCCCCATCCCTACCGCTAACTCAGGACATAGGCATAAAGGGGAAGATGTGTACTGGGCCTGCTGGAAAGGCTGTGGCAGGAGGATGGAGGGTGTTTTCTAAGAGCAGTCCAGAAGCCAGAGCGATGCCAGAGAATGAGATGGAGGTGAACCCCTCAAACCTTTGGAGGACAACTTGCCATAGGCTCATGCAAACTTTACCGGAGCACCAAGAAGCCCAGAAACATTAGGTTTGCACAGCTCAGATTCAAGAAGCTATCAACCCTCACATCCTAACAGAGACAACCCTGAGGAGTAAATGTAATGCTACCCATGCATCTCATATATATGTACCCGAGCTATGTATCCTTTCAGAGAGATCGAGTTTCCCTGTATCTATACAGACACCTCTCAGCTTCCCAATCTTCCCTTCCGCTGCCACAAGGCTCTCGATCTTTAAACGCTTGGTATAGCTTGGATATATTTGCCCAGAAAGGAGAGGGATGAAGAGGGAAGGCAGAGCATGGTAAAGCCTCCAGCAGCAGGAGCTGAGCACGCTCAGCCCATCTTTCTCTCCTTCCTCCCTCAATGCTCACCCACATCCCTTGGTTTCTATGGTTTTGCGCTGGAGTGAAGCCCTGTCCTAAGCCTGGCAGTCTCAAGTGTGTTAGGACTATGCCACTTCTGGGAGGTGTCACCTCATCCCCAAGTCCCCCTGACTCTGGATGCCAGAAACAGGAACCCTGATGTGCCCCAGGACCCCCAACTCGAGGAACAGAGTCCTCCGGAGGGGTGATGATGTCTGGAGTAGCTTTGGTGGTGTGACACCAGCTGCATCGTGGTGCATCCAAGAACTGCAGGCAGCAAAAGGGGGGCGGGAGCAGGGATGCAAAGGCGGGTCGTATTTATAGGTTCAAGCAGAGCACATGATTTAATATACACAGGAGTTTTGGGGTGGGCTTTAGTTGCTCCCTCTTCCCAGCCTGTCCTTCCCCAGCTGCCAAGGAGCCCTACCATGGATGCGACAGAACAAAACCAAAGCAATGCCTTGCAAAGAAACAAAACGGCAATGAAATGAGCACTTACGGTGGCTTTTGGGTTCACTTAGAACTCTTTTATCTGTTAGGAAAAAAAAAGTTAGAAAACAAAAGGTGAAGGTGGCGATGGTGAGATGGGGATGAGATGAAACAAAAGGTGGGGAGGGATGGGAGAGCAGCGTCGTTACCCGGGGCATGCAGAAAGCTGGGCAGAAGAGTGGTGACAAGGACATCCCCATGCCTGGCCAGACCCTGGGGCATGCGTGCCCAGCTGCCCAACCCCAGCTAACAGGTCTTTGGGCATTTCTGGCCATGGCAGCATTAAAGGGGACATTGGTGTCACACAGCAGCAGGTGGCAGCATCGGCTGCTCAGCCTTGAGTGCGCCCACTTATAGTGTAGTAGCACCATTATTATTATTATTACTGGGTTTTTTCCTAGCTCCTGCTAGCTCCAGGGCTCCTACCCAGCAATGGCCCAGGGAAGGTGTTCTCATGGTGGGGCTGAAAAGCCCCTGGCTTGCCCCCACTAACCACAACCAGCCTTATTTCAGCAGAGACCCCAAACCTAGCACCATTTCAGAAGGCTTGGTGGGACATTTAGATCCCAGCAAAAATCCCCCAAACCTTCCTTTCCACTGGGTGAGAACTAGCTTTGGAAGGGGTGAGTCTGGTTAAAAAAACCTTGTTAAAGACACAATTTAAAAATCAGGTGCCAGTGGCGCTGCTGCCTGTCCCGTTAACTTGGAGGCGTGGCCAACAACAGCGTGGCCAAGCAGCAGAGCACCACAGCCGCTGGCATCGTCTACAGCACCAGTCCCTGCCCGCCTGCCCGCATACTCACTCTGCAGGCAGAGCCCATCGGTGCAGTTTTTGGAGTCGAGCAGCACGCCGCTGCAGTCCTTGCCGCCGTTGCGGGGGGCTGGGGCGGCACACTCACGGCTGCGCCAGTGGGTGCATTCAGTGCTGCATGCCGACCACTTGCTCCACTCCGTCCACGCGCCGTCCACTGTGGGCCACCAAACACAGGTGTGTCAGTACACCCCTCAGCACAGCCTTGGACTCATTCCCCAGTGCCAGGATGTCTCTGGCAGCAGAAAGGTGCCCATGCCCATCTCAGGGCTTCCAGGGGCCTCCAGGGAGTGTTATCCCAGCAAACCCAGCCCAGATGCTATCTGGGGAGGCTAGGTTGTTTCTCTGCAGACATCTCCAGCTCTTTCAGGTCTTGGGAGACTAAAAGATGCTTCAGACTGGTCTCCTGAGCCCCTGTCTCCTTGGAGAGCACCAGGAGCGCAGTCGGACCATGCAACCTGGGGGACAGGCAGTGTGGGCAAGGTTTCCGAACCTGCCTTACCTGGACAGAGGGTGGTGCAGGTGATTTTCTGGAAAGGCTGCCCATCGCAGAAGGAGCCGCCATTCAGCGGCGCGGGGTTGGTGCACGTCCGGGTGCGCTTCTGCCAGCCCCGGCCACAGCGGTTGTTGCAAGGAGACCACTCGGACCAGGTGGACCAGCCACCGTTCACTGCAAGAAGAGATGGACAGTGTTAACATGTCAACGGAGCCCATTTCAGCAGGGACTGGAGCTAAGCCTACAGTTCACCAGGTCCTCTGTCCTTACATCTTCTGTGACACCCTGGAACAGCTCACCCTTGTGAAAAGCAAATCACGAGAGTCCTCATGTCGCACACCCCATGCACAAGATGCTCAAGCCTGCTTTGGTCCTTTTTCCACTTTGCAAATATTTTTGCATCTGGCCACAGCGGATCTTTGGTTTCATAGCAAAGTTCAGCCAAATGCAGCTTTTCAGCTGCTTTGAGAGTCAAAGTGATCCAGCTGGGTCCAACCTCCACCCACCTTCGTATCCACCCAACAAAGCTTGCAAATACCAACACCTAATAACCTCTCCTAATAGCCTGTGCAAGCTGGTAGAGGTTCCTGTTTTGCAGACATTGGGTATTATACCTAATTTAATGTCATGCCCTGGTGGAGTTCACTCCTACCACTCCCAGAAAGTGCCTGTATTTCCCCTTGGCTTGGAGACGTGGCTGGCAGCAAAGGCCCCCTCCCCAAGAGCAAGGGCTGGTACCATAGACAATGACGGCAGCCGTGGTGCTCCGGCGCTTGGCCACGATGTTCTTGGCCATGCAGGTGTAATTAGCAGTGTCCAAGAGCCGGGCCTGCTTGATGATGAGGTTGTGATCGATGGTGATCAGGAAGTTGGTGTCCTGGGTGGGGTCGATGACATCCTCGTTCCTCAGCCACTCCACCTGGCAATGCAAAGGAAGGGACGGGTAAGGGCGATGATTAAGCTGAACAAGAACTGAACACTCAACCAGGAAAAGTACGTCATGGGTTTTGATGGAAATGCCCATCCCACATGCTTCCCACCATGAGGGTCTCCAAGGGCCCCAAAACTAAGCCAGGACACAACTGCTTAACTAGGCTGTTTGGGAAGGGTGTGAGTCGACACCAGCACCGAGCATGGGTGCGGGCACAAGCGAGGACAAACGTCAGGTTTGAGGGGCTGAATTCACCAGCCCTGATGGACAGCAAAGCCCCTCAGACCAGCCTATGACATGCCCCGAAGCCCTCCCCATCTTCATCACTGAGACCACCGGACATCCTCAGCACCACAACCATTGGCTGGCCAACCTTGCCTCTGACTGTATTTATTTCTCCATGAAAGCTGGGCCAAACCAGGCCTGACCAGGGCAAATTACTGCTGTTTTGGCCAAGTATGGGACATTGTGGCTACCACCAACTCTCAGCTGCTGGGGGCTGACAGAGCTGTGGGCAGGGAAAGCACCACTACCGTGCTAGGGAAACCCAGTCCTTGGCTCTTGCTTGTGACTGCTCCCCTTCAGACAAGTCATTGGGTGCCTCCTCATTAGATCTTCCCTCTAACAGGTTAACAGCACATCAGGAAGCATGGGAGAGGTGGGTTGAGCAGGTGCTGAGGTTATGTGTGTTATTAGATGTCAGAATAACAGATCCACTGCCCAAAATAAACAATTCTGCTGAATAATGAAAGCTGACGGTCTCGGTGCGAGGCCATCCATCACGGCTGCAAGCCATCTGCAAGGACGTGCCCCGTCTCTCCTCGGCCGCAGCTGCAGACTGTCGGGAGAGGACACCCCACCGGGCATTTGTTTGGGCTGCCGAGCTGCTCACCTCTGCCTGTGGCACCCCCTCAGGTGGGCGGCACTGCAGCAGGACCTCGTGCTCCAGCGGGACCTCCTTGCCCAGCGGCTCCTGATCGAAGTTCTTCCGCAGGTCTGGGGTGGGGGAAGGAAAACCCAGGGGTTACCAGCCCGCTGAGGAAACAGGGCAACACACAAAAGCTTGGGGGGGAGAGAGCATCGCCTCAGCACCAGGAGCCCACGAGTAGTGAATCACTCTGGCGTAACACAGCTGGAGCAAAACATGTCCTGGGAGGAAGGAGCTGAAGAAGCATCTTTCCAGGATGGATTTGGGACAGCACGTGGTGCTCGAGGACAATGCCTTTCCTTCTTCGTGCGCTTGCAAGCTTATACCCCCTCCTGTCTTTTACTTTTGAGGCTAAATCTCAGCTTAACCACCGTTTCTTTCCCCCTCTGGGCTCTCTACACCAGGACCCTTCTTTGTTGAAGGGGGAAAAAACAAGATTTGCACAACAGCTCAGCTCCCAAATAGGCACTGAAGCAAATCCCCAAATTTTAGGGCTGGGGGGGGGGGGGGGGTTGCTGCTCAGCTCTGCCCCAGTTGGTCCTGGCTGAGCCATGCCCCCAGAGTCACTGGAAACCCAGACATTGCACTCCAGTGCCAAAATGGGGAATGGCCGCTGCTGAAAAGCCAGACTCACTCAGCAAGGGGCTGGGCAGTGGGAAGGGGGAGAAGGGAGAAGCCGAGCAGAGCCCCCAGGGACACGGGGGACATAGCAGGGTCCTGCTCCAGAGCCTTGAAAGGAGCAGGAGCATCACTAGGTGGTGCTGCAATCCTCTGCTACAGCACCCAGCCCCGTACGGTTGTGGCTCCGCTCATGCAGGGCAGCGAACCCTTGGTTCACCTCATCTGCTCAGCTCTGAGAAACACCAAACCCTTGGCTAGGGCTGGACAAAAGGGCTCCCTCAGTAGCCAGCCCTGTGCCTTGTAACATTTTCCCCATTCAGACTAAATCCTTCAGCAGTGTAGCTGATTCACCAGCCCCCTCCGTTTTGGATAACATGCTGGATTATTAGTCCTCTAATAGCAAAATCTGTTTACGACTAGGGAAGCCTGGTCGTTCTCCTATAGCTTTGCCATCTCATTTGCTAAGAGAGCAAATTCAGCCGGGTAACAGCCTGATTAACTCGTCCTTAATCAGGCTGACACCCACAAACAGCAGCTTAGAGAAGTGACATATGACAGCAGGGACTCCAGGGACACGGAGTCGCTGATTCAGGCAAAGCGTGCAAGGTGCTAACCATTGGGTTATTAACAATAATAAAGCACCGGGAAGAGCTGAGCATGCTGATGGGCAATGCGGTATTAACCCAGCTAGTGCCATGGCCTCTCGCCCAGGCAGGTCGGGACAATGCCTGCTCAGATGCAAAGCCAGAGCTGGGATGGGGAGCTAAGACCAGGGCCATCCAGCAAGGACGGGTCACCTCCAACTGATCAAAAAGCACTGTTTTCAACATGGAGACAAATTTTGGAGACAGCCAACCCCACTCAGCTGCACCCACTGTGCCTCGGGAAGCCACGAACAAATGGCCTGGCCGCTATTTCAGCTGGTGTTGCTGCCAGAAGCAGCTTGACACCACTGCTTTTTCAGTCTGGGATCCAGGGTCACACCTCAGGCTTTGCTAACAATTTCTAAATCGGTGGGTTGTACTTTCTGGAAACCTTTTAGGGCTCTCAAAGTGGGAAAAAAAGTGGGAGATGCATTCATTTAAATGAAACAAGAACTGAGGCAGTGCAGGGAGGTGCACGCAGCTCTTGCAGAGGGGCAGGGAGCACTGAGCAAGCACTACGTGTACTGGGCACTTACACGCTATGCGGACATACGCCCTGCGGCTCTTCGTGGTGCCCGCAGAACTCCAGGCCACGCACTGGCACCAGTAATCTTCTAAGCCGAAGAGCTCTTCCACCTGCTGCCGGGAGACCTCGATCTGCACCTCCCGCACCAGCATCCCTGGAAGGGGACAGAGGGATGGCATCAGCTTGGCAGGAGCACCTGGGAGGAGGGCAACTAAGGCAGCACCCAGGAGGAGGGCTGCTGGATGCACAGAGCTCGAGGGCTGGAGGCATCTCAGAGACATCCAGGTTTGGCACCTCTGCAAATCATGGAGACTGTTCCCTCCGGAGGGTGACTTGAAGCCGAAGCCAGGGCAATGACTCATGTGAAGCAGTCTTTTTTTTTTTCCCCCCATCTGGCTAGGCAGGACCAGGACCTCTTGATCATTTCAAGAGGTATCACCCTCTCCCCCAGCACCGATGTCCCTGTCCCTGCCCAGACCCCTTCCCACCCACCAGGTTTGAAGGATGCTTCCAAGGCTTCGCTGCGGGGAGAAAACATCTCTGTCAGCTGCCATTTAAATACAAATATAACAAGACAAATAAAAGATCTTAAGGAAAATCATCCAACAATGATGGCATTTCATGCCCCATGACCCCATAAAGGGTTACACGCCTCCAACAACCCCCCAACACCTCCATGAAGTCTGCCAGGACACCCTGGCCATGGCAGGGGCGCGATGACAAAGGTGGCACTGCCACATGCAGGACATGGTCCCCTGGACCGCAGGATGCTGAAGCTCGCCTGAAGCATCAACCCCTCAGGGCGCCATTGCCAAGGGCAGGAGAGACTCAGGGCTTACTTTTCCTTATTTTCAGCAATACCTGCCCTTTTTTTGTAGCTTCTATTTATAAAAAGGCCTCAAGTTCACGGCAATAAAGAGCCACATGCTCCCCAGCTGTAATTTTGTTAGCTTGCTCCCAGTGCTGCGAGGAGCAATTACCGTCTCTGCCACCTTCCTGTGGAATAGCTGACAAACACACACCAAGGAAATACAATTTATTTTGCCACTATTAAGGGAAAGAAAAAACAAAAAAGAAAAGGCATTTGGGCCAAGCACTTTTGGAAGAATCAGGGCTCTCAGAAGGACCCAGGACTGAGATGGCTCAAAACCATCTTGTCTCCCTGGAAAGCCCCAGTGGGGTGGGTTGAGCAGTCCTGGAAGGGTTGGGGAGCATCCTGCAAATGCCCCGCTATCTCCATAACCTCCAAAAGCAAAGCCTATGCAAAACTCTAGGTTGAGCTTACAGCTCACAGGAGTGACTATTTAGAAGGCTTACAGGCATCCAAACACAGCCACTCTTACCAACCATCCCTTTTCGGCTGGCTGAATTATCCTCTCTGACTTGGCCTATTTTTGCTTTCTTCTGCATGAAATGTTTTGGATCAGATGCAGTCAGAGCATTACCGAGCCCAGTTCATTCAAGACACGTCATCGTAAAAGTTGCTTTTTTTTTAAAGGTGCCTTCTTCCAAGCTTTCAACCAAGGATACTTAAAAAGTCACGAATGCCTAACTGTGTTAACCTGTCACTTCGTGGCCAGCTCTCCCCGGTGCCCTTTGCAGGAGCTTTCCCTGCGAACGGCAGGCGCTGCAAATGCAGATTTTTTAGCACAGCAAACCATTTTGGTTCCAGCTTGCTTTCTCAGGGTAGCTGCCGGGCAGATATGCCCACACCGGCGGAGTTTTACATGCACGGCATCACCTCTGTACTGAAGGTATTACCGGTTTGTTCACTGATAGCAGCGATATCATCTTTGAAGCCTGGGTGAAGAAGGTGTGCACCGTTTCCTCCCCAAATTGCTGGCACACATTCTGCATCTGCAGACTGGGATCTAAGAGGGAGATGCTGGCCCAAAGCAAATGAGTCCCCCCTACGGGATGAGTCCCCCCTAAAATAGGGTAAGGTCCTGCTGCACAGACTTTCTGCTCCCTTTCTGCTATGTTTTCTCCAGCCCGTTTTGCTCGAGTTGCATAAGGCAGGTTATTCAGTAAGGGGTATTCACCCAAGAGATGGATCAAGCAGTGGGGACAGAAATATAGTGCTTTTTCCACACTGCACATCGCTAAGCCATGAAACTCCCTGCTACAGGATGCTGGGGCAACCCGGAGGAGAAACAAGTCCTAACAGCATTTAGACACATTAACAGGGGAAGAATCCATCTGGGCCTGGACGACACTGCTAAGATATCACCGCCGGACCAGGGAGTCCTTAATCACGGACTGCAGGAAGCCAGGAGGGTAACAGAGTAGGGTCCATCGCTCCATCCTTGTCCTGGTTCAATGCTCTTCCCCTAAGCATCCACCACTGCTGCATGCAGGGTGCATGAACCTTCGGGTTGACCCAGCACAGCCACACGTTATAAATAAATTAATAACCCCTCGATGAAGGCTGCTCCGTCACTAATCAGCACTGACTTTGCCCTAGAGCGGTGAGGGTTTCAAATCTGGCCTCTGTGAGAACTGGGAGGTGA
This sequence comes from Nipponia nippon, assembly GCF_047370975.1. Classification (NCBI taxonomy): domain Eukaryota; kingdom Metazoa; phylum Chordata; class Aves; order Pelecaniformes; family Threskiornithidae; genus Nipponia; species Nipponia nippon. The sequence goes on along the minus strand of NW_028262347.1, from coordinate 89,643,175 downwards.
AGATGCACCTCAAAAGAGAGAAACGGTGCTGCCAACGCTCCCAATAGCCTCCAGAGAAGCAAGGGCATTGCCATGCATTTTTGACCATCCTTCACAAAGAGATGCTCTGGAAGAAAAACACCCCAGGAACAGATGAAACAGCTTTAGGACGAAAGGCTCAAAAAGCCGCAGGGAAAAGAAATTATCTCCCCTTTGCAGAACAGGTTCAGAGATGCACCCATGCAAGGACTGGCTCACGGCTAGCATGAAATGATGCCAAGGAGATGCTGGGGAAGGACAAGGCTGGGGGAAAAATAGGGACAAGAGAAGATTCTGTAAAAGTACTTGTGCTCTTCCAGGATGACAAAGTCTCTCCTCTAAACCCAGCCTGCCTCTGGGTCCAACGCTGCAGCAGTTCAAAAGGTTGCCTTGGCTTAAAGCCCTCCGGAGATGAGGGATGCCGCAGGCTCAGGGATTGGCAGAGAAAAGATCTTACATGGGAAACGTGATCGTTTTCCTCCCCTCCTGATCAGGTCACAGATACCAGAACTGGTGCAGAAAAGATGGGGACTGAGCTAAGGCATCCCAATTTTAGCAAATCTACTTGATTACATGATATATCAAAATCCCACACCTTGTTCTCATGCCGGGATGTTTCAAAGCACAGCGCAAGCAGCTCTGCGGAGCCCAATCCCATGGAATAAGACACTCCCTAAGATGCCTAAACCACCTTCTTGCCCCTCATTTCAGGCAGCCAGAGGCTGACTTGTCCTCTGACGCAAGGGAGAGCTCATCTGCCATTAAAAGGCATTTCAAATCCTACCTGCAAATGTTCTCATTATCCATTAAATGTCTAATCCCTTTGCAAACCTGAGTAAGCTGCCGGCCTTTGCCGCCCCTTGTGGCAATGACTCCTACGTGTTGATTAGGTATTTTGTAGGAAGGCGTTTCCTTTTTTTAATCAGTTTCAAACGTGCTGCCTTTCAAATCCCATTTAACAACCCCAAATTCTGCAAAAGGGTAAGCGTGTAAGCAGGCAGGCTGACTTCCCCAAGCTTCTATGGGGTATGGTGACCCATACCATCATCATGTCTTCATCAATGGTCTGGAAAGGGGCAGCTCCTCTACTAAAATTCACTGATGATATGGAAAGAGAGACAAGCTGTGCATGGACCAAGGAGGTAGAAAACATACAAAAGTGACCTCATGAGATTGCAGTCACCTGGGAATGATAAAAATGAATCAAAGAGACCCGTTGGTCTCCCTGGAGGAGAATCATCTCCAGCGTGGATGTGCAAGAGAGAAAAGGGCAGAAGCGCCTGGAAAGAAGAGAGGGAAAGGGCAGGCAGGGGGATGGCGGGGTGGTTTTGCTCACCAGTGACCTCGTCGAGGCTCTCCTTGGTGACGTGGTCGTTCTGGTTGACCCACTCCCCGTTGCACTTGAAGTAGATCTGGGTGGCGGGGTTGGCACGGCAGACGAGCTCCACTGGCTTGTTCTTCACGATGTAGGCGTCCTGTGGCTCCAGCAGAAAATGAGGGAGGGTCTCCGCTGGGGCCGAGGGGAAGGAGTCGGGCAGCACGTCGCTGTACTCCAGCCCTGCCAGGAGAGCAAGAGGATCAGGAGGTGCCGTTAGTCCCATCCCAGCGGGGACATAACTCCTGCCTGCGCCGCTTCATCTCTCCCTCTCCTTCCCAGGACAGCCCCACGCGTGGTGGTGTCACCAGCAGCCCCTGCTGAAGATGCTCAGAAAACAAAAGATGGCTGAAGGCTCCCCAAAAAAAAGAAAAGCTGCGGGGTACATCCTGCTTTTGCCTGGGTACCAGCCTGCCCATCCATACCCCGAGCCCTGGCTAACCCCAAAGCCTGGGTGATCTCACTAGAGGAGACCACTAGGAAAAAAGCAAAACAAACCCAGGTCCAGGGATGGTGACAGGGACACAGAGAGGCTCCGGAGAGGCTGGTGTCCCCCATCCCAAGCCTCCCTCCCACAGCCCTGAGGAATGCACAGGCATGCTCCAAGCCTGAGAAGATGCTGTGATTGATGCCAAGGAGCATCTGCAGCATCCAACACAGGAAACCTGTTTCCAACCATTTTGCCCATAAATATCAAACCCAAACATCACAGGACTGATAAAACACACGCACTGGGATGCTACTGTTTAACCTGTTGTTTCTGGGCATCTCGCTAGCAGTCAGGTCACATCACAAGGCTTTTTTTTTTTACACCTAAAAGAGTTATGAGCTTTTCCTCCTCCTCTCTTCCCCCAGCGAGAGCTGTGATTCTCAACTCCAGGCACTGCAGCGTGCAGGAAAACAGTAAATATCCCCAGCCCCGTGATAACATCTCCGGAGCTGGCAAGGAATAAAGGAGCCCACTCCCTTCGTCACCCTTGGCAAGGAGCAGCGCTGCACGGAGAGGATCAGAGAATCCCGAGATTCAAGGAAAAGAAGAAAAAAATAATCAGATGCGTCAAGAAAACAAGATGACCAAGCTGCCTCCGGAGCAAAAATCAGTGAGGGAAAAAAACCACACGAGGTCAGTCGTTTAAAATCCATTTAGGAAAATTGACTTTCCATTTCCATTTAACACAGTGCTAAGGGAGAGCGGTAGGACATTTGTCATAATCCATTAACTGCTCTTTTGGAAACAATGAATTAAACTCCGGGCTAATTTCTCTCTCTCTGGCTGGCTCTTCCCTACCTCTCCACAACCGGCCATTTCCTCCCCCATCTCATCTGCAGACCTGTAATTTTCCCAGCACCCCACTTTTTTTTTTTTTTCTTTTTAAATTTACTATTCAATTTTGCATCCACTGAGTTGTTGTTTTGTTGGTTGTTTTTTTGTTTTTTTAAAACCACTTTAATGCCACAAACCTAAATTCCCTGGCAAAGGGGGCTGGCAGGAGATAATTCAACTGGCAACGGAGGCAGCCAACAAAACTTCACTCATGGGCTCGTGTGAAAACCTGTCTGAAACGATGCTCTCCGCAACCCTGCAGCACGCAGCCTGCAGAGATGGACCCAAGCACGGCAACTGGGAAAGGGCACAGGTATCATGCGCTGCGGAGCACTCTCCAAAAACCACTGGCGTGATGTCTGGGGGGCTCGCTCGCCACCCGTCCTGGGGCAGGGGTGGCTCCCGGGCTTTGTTTTACAGCTCTAAGGGCAGACTGGTTTAGAAGGCAGGTTTGCTATAAGGAATGTAAACACTTGAAGCCCATTTGTCTCTTGGCAGAGTGGAGCCCCCCCAGCCACTGCCAGCCCTGCCCAGGGCCAGCACCAGCGTCTCCCAGGCACCACCGAGGGCAGTGGCAGAGATGATAAATACTCCAAGATATATTATCCCTGCCTGTAATGCAGGTATGAAGCTTCCCATTAAGTTTTTCTTCTGCTTTTTTTTCTTTTCTTTCTTCCTATTTTTTTTGTTTTCTCCCCAAGCCAGGTCTAACACCCCAGGGTGCAGGCAAAGAGTCCTGCAGCATGCCCAGCACCATGAGGATGACCCAGGAGGACCTGACATCCCCAAAGAAGGTGATTTTCAGAAGGACCTTCCCTTTTGGGGCTTGCCTTTGGCAAAGTGACACCCCGAAGCGCACCTGTCCCCTCACCCAAAACCGTGGGCAAGGAGAGGTCCTTCTCCAGCAGCCAACGCCAAAGACACATTTTCTCCCACCCCACCACCACTCTGGTGATGCTAAATGAGACTTTAGGCCATCTGAGAGGATCTGGGAGCGGGGCAGGGATGAGTCACGGCCCGACAGGGACAAAAATCGCAGATTTGTGACTCACCCGTGATCATCTGCAGCGGGATGGGTGATGCTCTGGGCTGCGGTGGGAGCCACCTCAGGCCCCCAGCACAGGGTTCAGGGCTGAAACTCTGCCAGCAGTACTGAAAATCCACCAACCTCCCCATCGATGGGTCCCATCCAGGCCCCCACCCCAAGAGAGGGTCTGCCCAAATCCGTGCTGGGGGTCTCAAGCTCAATGCTTCAGGTTTCTTCTCCAAGGGGGCACAGTGAGTTTGGGGATGAGGGTGGTGGGACAGGGTGATCTCCCCAGCCCTGGCCAGATCCAGCATCTGCTTTCAGTGGCTACAAAAACCTACTCGGTTTAAGGTGTGAACCCCCAAAACCCGAACCTTTAAAGCTAGGAGCATCCTGGATGCTGGGAAAGTTTAAATCCTGCAAACTCACAACAGCTGAGAGATCTTTTATGTCTGACCAAGAGAGATCTGGGGCCAAAAAAGCAGCTCTAACAGGAGATGGGGAAAAAGATGGTGGGTTTTTTGTGGCAGACACATAACTGGGGCTGTGCTGCAGAACCCCAACCCCACAGCTCCTCCAGGCTCCTGCCTGCTCACAGTTGGGAGCAAAGCAAAGGGGAGGGTGATTTCTCCATCCAGAAACCAGGCCTACGCAGCCAAAGAAAAGCATTTGCAGCTGGGCAGGGCGTTTGGCTCCAGCACGATATGGCCGCTGGTATTTAAACGCGCTGGGGAAGAATTAAGGCAGAGGAACAACGGGGACTTTGGATGAAAAAAGGGAGGAGAACCATGCTGAGCACATTTATCATAAGCCATCAACCCGGCCTTTCATCCCCACTCCCGACGCCCGGCCACCTGCCGCATGGGAAAACTCTCGCTCTGCTAACCCTCATGCTGGGGGGGGGGGGGGGGGGGGGGGGGGGGCAAAAAAATCCACATACAGTCGGTGGGGGGGAAAGCACGCCTGCTCATGCCATGAGGATGAACAAGCGCTGCTCCCGGCTGCCCTGACTATCCAGCAGCAACTGCAAAATACAAAAAAAAAAAAGCACCTTCCCGATGATGCAACACCATCACCTCCATGCGGTCCTTCCCCCATAGGACAGGGGGACAAATAGCTCCAGCACAGCCAGGACAAGGTGCTGTCAGTGCCAGGACTAAAAGAGCAGAGGATGGAGAGGCTGGGGAAAGATTTTGGTCTGCTCCAGTGTAATAAGAACATCAATAAATGGTCCCGTAAAGGTGGGAGAGGGTATCCTCTGCTAGGACAACCTTCCCCTGCAATGGTCTTGCATAATATTATTATTATTATTATATTATGGTTGTGTTATATATGTAAGAAACCTTGCAAGAAGCAGGTCTCTGGCTTCTCCAGGTTGGACAGCCAACCTCAGGTTGGGGGTATGCACTGGGACATCAGACAGTTTTAATACCTTGTTAGCAGGAGGGTTCGCACGGGTGCTTGCAAGGAGCTGGCCATAAGCATCACCCTTGGGAACAGGTTCTTTAACCCACATGTGCACGGAGGCCACTGCTGCTTTGCCCAACGCTGCTCTGATCCCACCTGAGGTGACAATGTGGCCCACTGACCACAGGAGCAGCAGATGCAAAAGAGACACTTTTGCATGCAAAGCCAGGGAAGGAGCCCTGCACAGCCGGGATTTCCAGTACTGCAATCAGACAAGCAATATAACTCCCAGCAGTGACAAACTAATAAATATTTGAGAGTGCACTACACTGACTGTAATCATCATCTCCCTGGCAGACGTCTACAGGGGGTTCCCATCTGCCGGCTTCCCTCCTTCCCGTTGGAGGTGGGTGCCTGCTTCCCAGCTCCCTTTTGGGGTTTTTTTTGGAAGTCCCAGGCTGTCACCATCCCACAGTCTCACGCTACACGGGGCATGCAGTCGGGTGCTGCAGCACAACATGCTATGGGATGGGCTGGAGCACTGACTTCAGTACTATATCTGTATTTGGGGGAGGAGAAGCAAAGAGGGGGCAGCTCTGGGCTCAACCCATGGGACCAAATCCTGAAACCCCGAGGATGAGTGTGGTAGGAGCAGCGAGACAGAAAAGGGAGGAGGGAAACAGGCACTGATGACTTCTTTCCTCTCCAGTCTCCTCTCCCCATCCCTCATCGCACATTTTAATCTGATGAGGTTGAGCTGGATTATCCGCAGCATCTGTTCCCTGCGAGGTGACTTGCAGATGTTTGCAGCCAGCATTTGCAACTTGGTTGAAGATTGATGACCCCAACCACCCAACACAACCAGCCTGCACAGGGAGCAGTACTGGAGTCGGGGTCAAGCATTAACCCCCCTCCATCACCCCAAACACACAGCACAAGGGATGACAAGCCCAGAAAGCAATTCCCCTCAGCAGCAACGGCTGAGCAAACCTCCGCAGGAAAGCGTTAAAATCCTCTCTCCTGCAATTGTTATCCCTCCAAATATTTGGAAGATTACAGGAGCATTAGTGGCAGCGAAGCCCAGTGCCCATCACCCACGGCCACGCATCCCTCCCCACAGCACCAGGCAGGCAGGAACGCGATGTAAGGATTAAGCCAGGATGCCTGGGTTTCTCGGTGTTTCTCCGGCTAAATCTCAGTGGTGGTGGGTGCTTAACCCCTTCTGCCTCCATCTCCCCCCATTCACGCCTGTCTTGGGGCAAGCACTATTTCACACGAAGGCCTGAGAAGCAATGGTTAAACCCATTCCCGCCTGTTGGGTGTGTAGAAATCCTCCTGTAGAAATGAAAAAACATATGACAGCTTATCTGCAGCTGTGGAGGAGGAGAGTTGCCTGCCTTCCCAACCCCACCAGCTCCAGGGATGCTCTGGCCATGGCTCGAGGTGTCTGAAAGGCTGGAGTGGGGCTCTCCGCCCACCCCAAATCCCCTCCTATCGCCTCCAGGGGAAACATATGAACAGACTCATTTAGGGATTAGTGCCTGTTGCCGTTTAAGCTCCAGCAAACTGGTGACAGAGCCACAGCATGGCTCAATCCCATACCAGGATGCCCACCAGACCTAGAACATCCCCACTGCATGCCCTGGAGGGACACAAAGGCATCCCCACCTGAGAGAGGGTCATCACACGGGATGCAGTCCTCATCCCACCACATTTCAGTCCATCCCGGAGCTCATGGGGAAGCCAGCATCACCAGTCCAGGGCTGCCCTGTTCCCAAGGGCTCCCCATCGCAGAGTGTCCTTCTGGGATAATTTCAGGTCCAGCAGTAAAACATAGCTGAGCTTTACCTCCTGAAAGCACCCCGAGCATCCTCTCTCCCCAAAGCATCATCCCCTCTTCCCTCAGCATCCCCTTCTCCTCCCTGCTCTGCTCCCCATGGCACAAATTCAGCCTCCCACACACTAGTGCAGTCTCCCAACACAAAGCCCCATCACCAAGTAGGTGCCAGCGGCTCATGACATCTTCAAAGGCAAAGTCTCCATGAGGCACAGCAGTGCCTTGCAAAGCCATGGCCCAAACCCCCTTCTCTGGGGATGCATCTGATGCCCCAAAATAAAGGGTGTCACTGAGGATGGGTTTGGAAGATCTGAAGCCACATGCACTGAGTTTAGCTTCCTCCCCAGCTCCCTCTCCTTGCACGGAGCCCGCAAAATTTCATGCCTTCAAAACCCTCTGATTTGTTTAAAGCGGGTTGAGATGCGAGCTGGGAAGCGCTGATGAAAACGAGATGCAGGGGATGTAACAGGCCCTCAGCACTGCCATCCCAAGGGCTGCTGTCCCCTCCGAGTCCTTGCTTACAGCTTGCTGATGTAACCCCCCGGTCTCATTAACTCAGCACAGTGCTCATTAATATCTCGCTCTGCGGGAGCATTAAGAGGACGGGATGAGACGGACCCGAGCTGCCCACAGACCCAGCCTCAGGAGGCCAAAAACTGAGCACGGGGAAGCTGGGGAGGACAGGGAAAGGAGAAACAGCAGTACCCAGCATCTCATCTCCAGTCTGGAGCGAGGTTGGGTTTCGAGGTCAAAAAGCCACGGGGAATGTCCAGCTATTGATGTGCTCATGGGGTGCCCATCCCCGTGGACGCCTGACACCTCCCCCAAGCACATGTAATGGTAACTCAGCAAAGGCTGGACCACAAAAAGACAGCACTCAACGTGTTGCCGTGTTCGACACTCACTACCAGTGATGTGCCGGGGTCCACAGAAGGTGTTGCTCTACCTCAGGGTCGTGCATTTATAGGGTCTTCCTCTCTGCCCCCACAAAAAGCGGAGCCCAGCCCTGCCACTCCCACCAGCTGGGAAAACACCTGCAAGCCTGGTCGCATGGGCTGAGTTTGGGGACTCTCCCTCCCTCCCCCCCCATGAAGCAGCAGGACTCAGGGGCAGCACGGACAGACTGACACGTTGCCCCATGGCACCACAGGCTGCAAACCCCCTTGAGCCCCTATGCAACACAACAGAGCCTCTCTATTCTCACCAATCTTTTATTAATAAAACTAAATTTGGAAAGAACCACTTAACTGTTTTCCCAAAGCATCTCTGCCTGACAAACCAGTTCATTTTCCTCCATCAATTGCCCTTTCCCGGGTGTTTTACAGTCCCTTTGCATCCCTTCCTGCCAAACGTGGCATCATCCCCTGAGGTAAATCCAGCCATGAGTGAGCCCCGTCCCTCCATCCCATCACTTCCAGCTCCTCCTGGAGCCCACCCAGGCTGGGGACACCAGGGACAGACAGACACTAGGACACCATTTCGCAGTGGCATCCCAGACAGGTTAGCAGATCCCCCCGCCCAGCGGCAGGCAAAAGTTATAATTAGAGAGCATTCCTCCCCAGCACGGGTAATGAGGGGGTGCGCCCAGCCAGCCCTAATTACACCCTTGGAAGAAAATAAGCAGATTCCTCTCCCAGCCAAATGAAAAGCCTGTCGCCGGCCTCCCTCGCTGAGCACCTTTATTAAACCAGGACTGGACGAGGAGGGGGGAAAAAAAACGCAGAATGCAAAGTCTGTGCTGAGAAAAGGGTGGGAAGAAGGAGCTGGGCAGCACCAAGGGTGTTTTTGCCTGCAACAGCCTTATCGATCAAAAACCATTTCACCTGACCAAAAAAAAAAAAAAAATCATCTCTTTAGCTAAATCCCCAGGTCAGGCTTTTGCAAAGCAGCCCGAGAGGAAAACTAAAAGCTGGGTGCCCTTGCATGGGGCATCCCGCCAGAGCATCCCTGAGCATCCCACGAGAGCATCCTTGCATCACCGCAAGCCACCGACCCAAACCCCGACCACCGCCATCCCTGGAGGAGAAACACCCAGGCTCTGCCAGCAACTTCCCTTGCTGGGAGTTCGGAGGAGAGAGATTTATCTTGTTGATTATGCATTACACTGGAGTATTTATGGAGCCGCTACTCTTTTGTTTATCTTTATGATTATGATAATCAAAGGAGAAGCCTCCTGAGAAGTGTAAACAGCTGAGATCCCTTATGGTATGAACCTCTTCATTTTTCATTATATAGATTTATAACAGCGCGGGCAGATTGGAGTAAATTGTTCCCTATTTCTGGTTTTAACAGAGTGGAGCTGTGAGCCTCGCGAATCCCTGTAAATACCCACGGAAAGGAGAATGAATTAAAAAAAAAAAGGAAAGAAAAAAGGAGGAGGAATTATGTAGCAAATCCCTGTTACACTCTATTGTGCTCGCTTCTTTTGTGCTATTTTATACATTTCCTTCAGGGAAGCAGCTATGTTTGAAAACTATCTCCAAATTTCATCTAGTGCTGGTTCTTGTTATGAGCACGGACACTTTTCTTTGTGCTATTTTAATTTCATTGTCACAGTACTCTTGTATAGTTTGTTCTGTTTACTGAGCTACAGCGTTATTTTTAATGGATATAATAATTATATGAACTTTTATTTATTTGCTTTGGCTCATAAAAGAAAAAAGCCAGCAGCAGATAATGCGGTAATATGCTGTTTATTCACATGTATGGCGTATACTGTGTTTCTGTTGTGAAAAGAATAATAATTTCAACAAGAAAAGGGAGAAGGGAAAAAACACAGGAAACAAACAGGGACTTGTTGCCCCGGTTAACGCTAGAAAGTCCAACGAATTATTAATTATCATTCAAACTGCAGTAAATCAAGGGCAAGATGCAATCTCTCCCTGGAAAAAAAAAAAAAAAAAAGGGTCTCCTGTTCAAATGAGCAATGCAGTTTTAAAATGCTAACTCCGTGAGAAAGAAAGTTGCTGGTTTCGCAGACAGAAAGCGATTTCCCCTTCGCCCAAATTACATACATATTTAAAAATGTAAATTCCCCAGCACTCCCCTTGAGAGTACAATTTCCAGGCGGCTGTTTTGCAATGGCTTTTTTTTTTTCCCTCAACGTGCAAATCTGGAGGCGACCGCCTTGGCTTCGGGCATGAAAAGCAACTTTAAACTGGTGGCAAGCGGGACTGCGAACCACCCGGTGCTCCTTGGGAAAAGGAGGATGCTCTGCTGCCCAGCGGGCATCCCAGCTCCAAGCATCCCTCCCTGGATGCGCACATCACACGGGGGCTGTGAGCCAGAGGGGAGTGGGTTTTGCCCTCTGAGGATCCAGATGCCAAACATCGAGGGGGGACAACCCTCTAAAAGTGGCTCACAAGGTTTGATGGTTCTGGATTTTCCCAAAATCCAGGGAAGGAGGGCTATGCATGTCCCACCCCAATGAAGCCGATGCAGGGAACCAAGGGATGGCGTGAGCCCAACAAAGTAAAGCAAAAAGTTTAAGGCAGCTGGTTGCAAAGAAGGGAAAAGCAGTGCAAAAGAAGAAAGCTCCCCCCCCCATCGTTTTTGTCTTTATCTCACCCACTCTCTCCTCCCTAGCAGCTCGCGCAAGCCCCGGGAAGCCAAAGCAGGCTGGAAGGATGCTCCCGCCGCCTCCAGCCAGCCTCTCCGCAGGCCCCTCGCCAGACGCTGCCCTACTTTCCCCGACGCTTTTCCCACTCTTCTCCTGCAGCTCGCTCAGTGGCAGGCGTGGGCTGGGAGCATCACCCGCTCCCCGGTACCCACAGCACCCGCTCCCCGTGCCGGGGCTCCCACTGCCAGACCCAGCGGCTGGGGTTATCTCCCACCCTGTGGGACATTCAAATTCCACAGAGGAAGGTGCTCGGTGCAATGCTGCACTGTTTTTAAATCATTTTAATCATTGCACTACTTTTTAATCATAAAAAACACAACAAAAGAAAAGGTCCATTCGATGCCCCAAATTCCCTATTAATTCAACTGGGGGAGGAACATCACAAGAGCAGCTGATTAAGGCCTCTTTATTAAACGGTCTTTAAAGTTGCCCTTAATCTTTCAGATTTGTTGCTACGATAAAACAAAAAAAAAAAAAGAAAAAAAACAAAAAACCAAAACAACCACCACCAAACGGAGGCTGGAAATATTTTGCTTTTCATTGTCCTTTCTCTGCCCTTTTCTTCCCTTCTCATTTTACTGCAACAGTAAGGGACAAACAGAAGGGAAAAAAGGGGGAGGGGGAGAACAGGGATAGAAAAAGATTTAAGAAAAAAAATGAAATCATCCCTTCTGATGTTGAGTATCAAATATTAAGACTTTTCTCTCCCCCCTCTTTCAGTAATATCCCTATGAAAGAATAAAAAAAAATGAGCAATCAGTGAGACTAGCTTAGAGGACAAGGCTTCTCCATCCCCTTGCCTCCGTTATACTTTAATCCCTGCAGCCAAGAGCAGGTAGGAGAGCATGTACTCGAGACCAGAGCTTGGCTTTCCCATCGCAGCATGGAGAGAGGTCTCCGTCCGGTTGCAAAAGGATTTTAGCAATTACCTTGATTAGTTTTATTCCTTCCCCTCTAAACCCCGAAGCCAGCTGGCCTCCTAGCACTTCGCGCCTGCTTTTACAGAGAGCAAAAAACTGAGATACGATTAAAGCTGGGAGGGTTTTGGGGGTTTTTCTGGTGGGCGCCTATTTTTGGTGCCTGCCTTCGCCTGGCATCGCTGCCTCCCTGCCTGCACCAGGGGGAGAAACACCCCATGCTCCAGCAGAAGGAAAACCCTACAAAAACCAAAACCTTTTCCCTCTCACTCCCATTCCCATCGACGGCAAAGCCTTCGGGAGCTTCCTAACGTTGTTTGGCACCTTCCTCCCCTCCCGCGCTCCCTGGCATTTATATACCATGGGACCCTGAGCCACCACAGCCGGTTTCTTCCTTTCTCACCACTGGGAATTTCCACCTTTTCTTCTCTGGATGCAGACTGTGTTCCCGCAGCCCTGAGCTTCTCTTTCCTCCCTTTGTCCTCTGGCATGTGCGCTCCTGCTCTGCCCCACAGACCAAACCCTGACTCCCAGGTGGGCAAGCCTCCCCACGAGCATCCTCCCCTTCTCAGCGTGGGTAGCACTCGGTGCCGGAGGTGCCAGGGCTGGAAATGCTCCGGCTCTGGGGGTCCGTGCCACCCCACATGGCAGCATCCTCACTGATGCTGTGACCTGTATGGACCTACATGTAGTGATACACCGACACGCAAGTCCCGCTCCCTCCCACACCTTCCCCTCCCTCCCTTCTCACTGGGTGCTACAGGACCACAAGGTATTGACAAAAATTGCCCTAAAAAATTAGGATGTTTGCTAGCAAGGTGCAACACTACCAAATTAAATGAAGTTTGGGGCGCTGAATCCAGAGACTTTACAGTGACAAATGTGCTGAGCATCTCCAATCTCAAACTGTGCTGAGCATCTCCAATCTCATAGTTAGGATGGATGCAGGACACCCAAGGCATAGCCTTAGCTGGGCTAGCAGTGAAATGGCTCCTGCAGGGCTTGGAGGCACCTCCAAGGGCTGTGCAGCAAGAGAGAGGGACCAGAGGTGATCCAGAAGGGCCTCAAGGGAGCAGGGGCAAAGGATCATGCATACTGAGCATCAAGCAGGAGGCACACAGAAAAAGGAGGAAAAAAGCGCTGTGCCCCTCAGCCTCGTCCTCTTCTCCTCTCCATCCCCCAGCGGCTGCATTTCCATACGTGATTTGCGCTAATTGCATTAAATACGGCCATACTGCAGGTAATCAGAGTCATTAAGTGACCTCTGCTGCGGGAGGGCAGGCAGGGCTGGTGCAGAGCCCCGCACCCAGGGCCACAGGCCAGCCTCCCACTGAGCAGGGCACGCTCCTGCATCCCCAGCCTGCCGTAGCAATAGAGCTAGGCTCCAATTTGCTCTTCCCTGGAGCCCAATCAGTAAATGGCCTCCCTCCTGCCCTGGACCAGGGAGTCTAGATGCTGCCCGACACCCACGCCGCAGCAGGGTCGGATCCTGGTGATGCCTGGCTGCCCCTACCCCGGCTGGACTAGCTGCCTGCAAGCTGCAGCAATGCCATGGCACCGTGAGTCAGCCACCACAGCTGCCAGCGAGCCCAGGGCTGGTGGTGATCAGGCTGGGTTCAAACCAACTGTGTACAAGCACCCGAAAACCCTCAGATCCCCCCAAAATGGTATTTCTGAATGCAGAAAATAGGTATTGCCCTGTCTCTGTCCTGGGGCAGGGTGACAGGAGGGAAGAGCCAGCTGTCACTGCCCAGGGGACACCAGCCTTTAAGGCTAAGCACCAGCCACCCACCAGCCTGGATCCGCTTCCCAGCTTCCCGGCACCCCCATGACACCCACAGCAAGTTTTAGCCTGCAGCCAAGGGGCTTAGCCTCAGAAAGCCCCCGCCACACCTCCCAAATTAACCCTGTCCTCACTAAGGGATGTGCCCACCAGCATGCGACGTGCACAACCCTGGCCAGGCGGCTCGTCTACAGGCGAGGCTTAAGCTGGGGCTTGCAACACCTGCACTCACCAAGGAGGGGGCAGACAGGGTTGAGGATCCTCCAGCACCTTCCCACAGGTCTCTCCCCACTCCTAGATAGACGAGTTTTCCTGGAAGCACACCGAGCTCCTCTGGTTCAGCCACTTGGTGCCTACAGGGGCCCCCAACCAGGATGCCTCAGTGCCAGTAAGCAGCAATCATAAAATGCAGACCCACACAGGGATACAGCTCTTCTGGTTGAATTTAAAGCTAGGTTTAGTCTCAAATCTAGTGCTAAGTATAAGCTAGAACCTGCTAAGGACAGTGTTGCGTGCAGCTGAGACGAGAAGGGGATATTTAGGTGCGCTCATATAGAATCACAGAATGTCCTGAGTTGGAAGGGACCCACAAGGATCAACAACTCCAACTCCTGTCCCTGCACAGGACAACCCCAAAATTCACACCATACGTCTGAGGGTGTTGTCCAAACGTTTCTTGAATATTGTCAGGCTTGGCGCCGTGACTACCTCCCGAGGGAGCCTGTTCCAGTGCTCCACCACCCTCTGGGTGAAGAACCTTTTCCTAATGTCCGACCTAAACCTCCCCTGGCATATCTTCCTGTCATTCCCATGGGTCCTATCATTGGTCGCCAGGCAGAAGAGATCAGCACCTGCCCCTTCTCTTTCCCTTGACAGGAAGCTGTAGACCGTGATGAGGTCTCCCCTCAGTCTCCTCTTCTCCAGGCTGAACAGACCAAGTGACTTCAGCCGGTCCTCGTATGGCTTCCCCTCTAAACCCTTCACCATCTTTGTGGCTCTCCTCTGGACACTCTGTAGTAGCTTTGTATCCTTTTTGTACTGTGGCGCCCAAAACTGCACACAGTACTCAAGATGAGGCCACACCAGCGCAGAGCAGAGCGGGACAATCACCTCCCTCGGCCGGCTGGCAATACGGTGCTTGATGCACCCCAGGACACGGTTGGCCCTCTTGGCTGCCAGGGCACACTGTTGGCTCATGTTCAACTTGCCATTGACCAGAACCGCCAGATGCCTCTCCGCGGGGCTGCTCTCCAGCCTCTCGTTCCCCAGTCTGTACGTACATCCAGGGCTGCCCCATCCCAGGTGCAAAACCCAGCACTTGCGCTTGTTAAACTTCATATGGTTGGTGATTGCCCAGCTCTCTAATTTGTCCAGATCTCTCTGCAGCGCGTCTCTGCCCTCAAGAGTGTCAACAGCTCCTCCCAATTTTGTGTCATCGGCAAACTTAGATAGTAATCCTTCAAGTCCTGCATCCAAGTCATTTATGAAGACATTAAAGAGCACGGGCCCTAAGATGGATCCCTGAGGAACCCCACTAGTGACTGGTCGCCAGCCCGGTGTAACCCCTTTACTATAACCCTTTTACCTCATTTACTATAACCCTATAACCCTTTGAACCTGACCCATCAGCCAATTGCTCACCCATTGCATTATGGGTTTATCCAGCCGTATGCTGGACATTTTGTTCAGGAGGATACTGCGAGAGACAGTATCGAAAGCTTTACTGAAATCCAAAAAGATTACATTGACTGGCTTCCCTTGGTCAACTAGGTGGATAACCTTGTCACAGAAGTAAATTAATTAATACAGTGCAGGAATTGCACCGGGCAGTGCCGGGCTCTTGCAAGCACAGCTCAAACTGAAAAAAAAAAAAAAAAAAAAAAGCTTCATCAAAACCCAAGCAACCCTCTCCCAAGGAGCCAGGGTTGCATTTGCCACCTGCAAGCGTGCGGGAGCATGCTGGGCTCTGCAGCAGCCTGGCCCCGCATGCGTGAAGGCAGTGGGCTCCCTCCCGTGTGCCTGAAATAAAGGCTGGGAGGTGTAAAGAAACGGCTGTGCTTCCAGGAAAACGCACTGCAGCACGGCTTCTGCCCATCCACGGGGACCCATTACACTAACAGTGTGTCCATTCAGCCTGATATATAAATTACTAATGTAAATTAATGGATAATTGAAGCCCTTTAGTCCTAAATGTTTAAATTATTTAACAGGCAATTAAGAGAGAAGGAGAAAGAAGAGAGGAAAAGGGGCCTTAACCCCAACAGGCACAAAAAAAAAAAATATATAAATGAAGTGAGAGGAGACCGAAAGAGCCGAACACACACATTTTAAACGGACACTGCAGCTTCATTTTGTTTCCCTGCATGTTTGAGGCCGGTGGGTATTACACTGGATGCCCCGAGACCCACGGGGATGGGCAGGGGAGCATCCGCTGAAGGAGCCCACCGAGCAGCAGGACTGGTTCTGCTCCGGGTCCTTTCCAGGAGAGGAAAACTCCATGGTTGCATTTGTAACAGCTCTTGGTTACGGCGACTGCCAGGACTTCCTGACATGCCAGAAATTAGAATATTTTTAGCTAAGTCGTTGGTTTTTTCTTTTCCTCCTTCCTACCCCTGAGCCAACAGCATTCCCTTATAAAATACCATTCCTCACCCCTTTTTGATTTTTTTTTTCATTTTTTGACCTCTGCATTCACCTGATTAAGTACAAACACCTTTAATCCAAGTGTTTTAATCTTTTTTTCTTTTAAAAGTGGTCTACATGGCTATTTCGCTCTCTCCTCATCCCTCTCCACACATTCTCAGAAAAGCAAAGTGCTGGCACAAGAGCAATCCATCCGTATGCTGGATCCCATCAGTGCACTGAGTTTCCCTTCCTCAGACGTACAGGAGAACCCTCCTAACAGTACAGCCCACGGCAAGGAGCAGATCAGGACCAAGAAACAGTGTTTCCCCCTCCTGCCTCCATCCCAAACTGGACAGGGATATTCCCACCTCTCCCCTGAGTGCTGGAAGAGGTCATAAGGAAAAATGCCCGGTGGCCCGTTGAGAACAGATGTCACGTGGGAAAAAAAACAGTTTAACAAAAGCAGCGTGTGAGTTTGTGCGTGCCCAGGGACGACACTGAGGGCAGGGAGAGGGATCAAGACAATAGTGAATAGACTTCAGATTATATCCTGAACTCGTAGCCTCATGGGAACGGGGTTATAAAAACCCTTTTTATTTTGTTTGTAGTTCAAAACAAACAAGTACATAAAAAGCTAAATGTGGAGGAGCCAGACAGGAAGTGAGTAACATCTGGGAAACATCTGGCCCCAGTGGTCCTGCAAGCCAAGCCCCCAGCACAGCTCCAGGTACCTGCTCCCGCGGTCCCAAATCAGCAAGGGTACCCAAAACCCCCTCCCCCCGCCCCAAAAGGGGAAAGGTGTGCCCATTACTCAGCTCGTCTCATTTGCTGAGCGATTAAATTCCTGAGCTTCCCATCCCCCCTCTGTGCTGGGTGAAATGGGTAAACCCTTGTGCTATTCCCACACAGGTGCCCAGCAATGCATGGGCACCTCAGCCCATCTGGCAGCCCCTCTGCCGGAGGGAGGAAAGCCCCAGGGGCACATCACCACTGAGCAGGACGTGGTGTAGGACTTTGAGTGTTGCAGCACACTCCAAGCGCTGCAGGATGCCCCAGTGCAGGTCTCTGAGCATCACAGGACAGCCCTGAGCAGGGCTCTGAGCATTAAAGGATGCCCTGAGCAGGGCTCTGAGCATCAAAGGATGCCCTGAACATTGCAAGACACCCTGGTACAGGGCTCCGAGCATTGCAGGACAGAGGCAGGCTGATCGGCTGGCACTAGGGCACACTTTCCCAGCCCCAAGAGATGCCCCACATCCTCCTCTGCAGGAGAGAGGAGGTCCTGCCCAGCAGACACAAGGGCTGGAGGTATCTTCTTTCTGTTTCTCATCTCCTGCTCTTACTCCTCCAAAAGCCCTGCAGAAGGAGCCGCCTGGCACACTACCCCATGCACAGACCCTGGGAAGCCTGGGGAGGTTGCAGGGCCTGCTGCTTGGGCTGGCTCCAGCCCGGCTCTGCGGGAGTAAAGCCGGCTCAGCAGGCTTGCAGCCGAGGCCCTCCACACAGGGGAATTCCCCCGTGGCTGCCAGCCCAAGCTGCCATCCCACATCTTCCCTCTCCACCCACCCACAGCAGATGGGGTGCTCCGAGGGGTGAGAAATGGGGGGGGCACAGGGATGCAAGCAACCCCACAGAGCTATTAGATAGTGGGGGGGAGTTGCAATGAAAGAGCAGCGATGCTCAGGACTGGTCTGCATCACAGCAGGAGTCACTTCTGTGATCTCCATGCACCCCCAGCTGCATTTACAACTGGGAAATGCAACAACCACACTCAAACACACAGAGCAACTCCGCTGCCTCCTTCGCTGTCACACTGGCTGCATCGGGGCATAGGGCAAAGCACCAAACTTCTGGGGAACCAGCTTCACTCGGCTCCTCAGAACAAACCAGCCGCTCCTTGCACAGGATGGGATCCCGCCAGCTCACTAGATAAAACCAAAGCAAATCCCAGTTCCCTCCAAAACATCATCTCTGCATTTCTTACATAGGCAGAGACATCCTTTTCACTTGCTCTGGTAGAGCCCAGGATTAGCATCTCGCATTTTCTGGTGGAGAGGATTAAAGACAGTTAGTCCAGCGCTGGACCACGCCAGTGAAGACGCGGCAGCCGGCTGCACGGCATCTGGCACCCGCTGCTCATTTCTCATCATGTACACATGGGCAGCAGCATGCAGGACCAGTGAGGATGGATGGCAATAGTGCTTGTGGCTCAGGTGTCCCACAAGAGCAGGAAGGACAAGAACATTTTTTGGGGGTGTTTTGCACCCATGCTGGCAGCCTGCCTGAATTTGGAGCATCCCCCCTTGGAGAGCCAAGACAAGATGCAGGGGACTTGGGGAATGAAAGGGAGACATTAGGGATGAGAATGGGGATGTCAGAGAGAAAACCAGGGAGGAGGAAAGAAAAAAAAAAAAAAAAAGCATATCAGAGGAAGAAGGACAGTAGTTTGGGAAGGGAAAGAACCAAGGTACTTTAAAGGAAAAAATTATCCATCAGGCTGGCAAGATTAAAAAGCAAAAACACTGGGACATCGGAGGATATAGAGACCTAGTTAAAGAATCCTCACCCAGAACACACCACTAGCAAAAAGCATCCGATGTGTCAGGGACAGAGACATGGGATGCTGCATGCCTAACCCCAAGCACCAGGCACGCTGAGCCACTGCAGCAGCAAGGGTGCTGCAAAAGCCTGGTCCTATTTTGTTCCTTGATTCTTGGTCATCTTTGCACCAGCTGATGCCCACCTATAGCCCCTTTTTTTTGTGCTATTATTTGTCATCTTTCAAAATAGCTAAATTAAAAGGCTACAGCAGCAAGCAGCTGCCCAGACGAGTTGGACCCCATTGCAAGAGGCGGTGAAAGCACTAAACCAGTCCCCGGTGTGTAACACTGCAGCTAAATTTGGCCCACCGAGCAGGCAGAGCGGCTCCTGAAAATGTCTGAACACATTCAGGCCGTTCGGGCGAGGAGGGTGATGCACAGGAACCCACCGGAGCCAGGCAGCCCGTTCCCACCATCCCTCACACGTGCCGTTTCCCTGCTTTTTCTTTAAAATTCCCAGCCTAAATAAGGCTTTGGGGAGGAAATTAATGAAAAGCAAAGCTGATTACAAAGAACAATACAATGACTCAATCTGTTTCTTTTACCTCAATTGTATAAAGCTTTTACATTTATAAAGGTTTCTCTCAATACACAATGAAATGCCCTCCCAGGGAAGCGGTAATGGCCCTGGAGACTTTTGAGCAAGACTGGACAAAACACCGCTGAAACAATCCCAAAGGAAGGGCCAGATGATCTAACAGGTTTTTTGCATCTTTAATTTCTTGCCCTTTTCTTTCTCCTCCTGTTTCAGGCGCAGGTTTTTTTGCTGTTGCTAATTAGATGTTAATGCGAGAGCAGTTGCAATTTCAGCACATGGTGTAACGAAGAGAAAAATATTGGGGCCCTAAATCACCAAACAGATCACAGGGATGAACGTCCTTATTCTCAGTGTGGAAAATATCTCTCTGGAAGAAAAATAGGTTATAAAATATCGATATCCTTTCCACACCAGGATGGATTGCTTCTGCACCCACTCGTAGCTGCCCATGGGTCACAACAGTGCCTGCTTCAGATCTCCTCCCTCTGCATCCCCACATCCAACCTCTTCACCAGGGTATGGGAAGGATCTCCAAGGTTGTTTTGTCTAGTTATTATGCAGCCAGAATCAGTGGAAAACCCCCACCAGAACAACAGACATCCCCAAACAACCTGTGTTTATGTCAAGCACCCCTCCTGGCTGCTCCTTTGTAGACCATCTCCCAGGAGAAGGCAACAGTACGCTCTTCACCACCACCTCCTCCTCCTCCTCTCTGCTGCTTGCTGGGCTGTTTATTTGAATCATCTCTAACACCCGCCTCAGCAAGTTGCAAGGACCTGAGCGGAGCTGTTTGCAATAAAATCAAATGAGGTGGTACAGAGGCAGGAGTCTGTGCCCTTGCCTGCGGCACCTGCCCTCACCGCAGGACAGTCAACGAGGGCCACCACTTGTCATTGCCAACACGACCAAAACCCAACCGTGCTGGGAGAGGGTTTGGCCGCGATGCTCCACCGTCCTCTCCTCTTCACCCTACTTCCAAGACTCTAGCTCACCATTATCAGAAGAGTTAATTTAATTTCAAATTTAATATGTTTTATCACCCTACCAGAGGCTTTATAAGAGAAACCAATGCTCCACAGGCCCTGGCCGATAGCGATGACCCTGATTCTGCACCAACACACCAGCAGACAGAGCTTGTGCGGAGTTTGTGCTCCACTTCAGCTCCATTGGAGCACCATCATACCTAGAGGTGATACCCCAAGGTCCACATGGCAGACCAAGGCACAGGTCAAGAATGGACGGGGAGACTCAAGTTTGTGGTGGAGGGATATTACTCCCCTCGTTAGTAGAGTCAGGATCCACCCACCGGCTCCTGGTGCCTCTATGGGCAGTGACCACCCTCCCGCTCCATAGAGGACCCAGTGCCTACGCCCCAGCTGAGACAGGAACAAAAGCCACTGTTAAGAGACACTTTTACGACTTTCCAAGAGGGAGCCTGCTGACAGCTTAATGAGCTTTCTGTTTTTCAAGTAGTGGTTTTATATTTATGACCTAAAAGGGAAAGATGCAAGTAGGCAGACGATCATGGGGCTATCTGCTCCTTCTGCTCCTGACCTGCTGCCGTCCAACCCACATCCAAGCCGTTCCAGGAAGCCATAAAAAACGATTGCATTTCAGCTTTTTCCCCCTCCTTCTTTCTCTCTCCCCACTAAAAACAAAAAGCACCTTTTTTTTCTTTTTTTTTTTTTTGGTGGTGGTGGTCATTTCTTTTTAATGTTCACCCCAAGGAAGAGCATCAAATATTAATGCAGGAAGCTTCGGAGAGATCACACCGGAAACCAGAGGCCCCATATGTTGTGAAGCATCCCAGTGGATGCAAGATCCCACCAGTTCATCTCCAAGGCCTGGCTCTTTAATGCCTGGGAAGGAAGGAGGAGAAAGGAAGAGGCCAGAAGCTAGGCTTTATGAGCCTGAGAGATCACATTCCTGGGATATCAGCCCGGAGTTGCACTTGGAGAAAGAAAAAAAGTTAAGGAAAAAAAAAAAAACCAAAACCCACCACCCCTCCCTGGGATGCTGCACTGTTATTTATAAGCTTAATCGTGAAAAGAGGGCAAAACTCCCCATTTTTTTTCCCCCAGATATCAGCATTAGCACAGCAGAGAAATGCCTTTGGGCTGCAAGAGCATTCCAGCCACCAGCAGGAAGATAAGCCTCTTCCTTTGCCTCCAGATTCCTTGGCAGAGAAGAGACACATGGGGTTTAATTGCCTACAGAGATGCCACAGCCGGGACACAAGCATGATAAGAGCTTTTGTCCAGTTGCAGGCTCACCCCACTGATAAAGACCCTGCCCTATAGCTCATAAAACTCAGAAAGCACCTTGGCCAAGCCCAGCTTGAGGAGTTGGTGGGGGACGTGCGAGGCCAAGGCATGCAACGCAAGGGGCTGGTGGGGGAAGTGTGCAACGTGGCAATGTCCCATTGAACACAGTGCTTGCTGCACCATTGCATGTGATGCTGGACATGCACGTCCCCCCTTCCAGGGGAGGAGAGCACCACTGCATGCACGGTAGCAGCATCCTTGTGCCAAAACCTCACATGGCCACAGACAGGAGGCAAAGCGCTGTGCTGGGAGGCAATTTGTTGCTGAGCAAAGAGGGGGGGCAATGAACCAAGCTGCCAAGCTCAGGCCATCTTCTCCTTTGTCCCCTTATCCCTCTCCATCCCCACGCAAGCCCTGTCTGCAACTCCTCTGCAGCAGCCACAAGGCCACAAGAGCATGCCAAAAAAAAACCAAAACAAAAACAACAAAAAAAACAACCTTTCAAGCAGGGTTAAGTTTCCTAAGTGCAGTGGTGGTGTTAATCGGGGTCCAGGGGGCTGCAGGGTGCAGAGCAGAGGGAACAGCAGGGCAGGGCTGGCAGCAGCCCCCTCTCCTCTGCTCCCCTTCCCTCTTTATCTGCTGCCTGGGGCTCTGCCCCAGCGCCTGCTGATAATCAGGGAGCACATTTGAAACCCTGGCGCCAGACAGGATCCTTATCTCCTCCAGAAGAGGAATGTGGGATGGGGGCAGCCCCTGCAACAGCTCCAGGAGGGGATGAGGGGAAGAAACCCCCCTCGCCATGCCCCCTGCACACAATTAGCAGAATTGGGGAAGGGGAGGAAGGCAGGGACCCCACCGGGGTAGGTGACCACAGCCTGGGCTGTTCGCACGGAGCCACATTTCCAGCACTCGCTCCCGGGGTGGCCGGAGGGGTCGGAAGCACCCACTGCCTTGCACAAGGGCCGTGTAATTATCCCGGGGATAATTGCTCTGCTTAATTTCCCCATAAAGTCAACTCCTGGGTAGGCCGGCTCCAAAAAAAGCCGAGCAAGGAGCCAGGGCCAGGCTGATCCCGCTGGGAAAAGCCCTGGGCATAGGCCTGGGGGACATGAGATGACAGCCTGGGAGAGCCATTTCCCCACCCTGGCTTGCAGGCAGCTCTCCCTCCCCTCCCACCCATAAAGATGCAGGGTGAGGGCTGCGAGCCATCCCAAAAAAAGCCCAAGACCTTCAGGGCTTGGCTTGTGGACCCTCTGAGACAGAAGCAGCCTTTAGGGTGGGAGGGAGAGGAAGACTGGCCCCCCAGAGCCTTCCTCCCCGGTGAGGAGGGCGACGGGCTCTGCTCAGACACTGTGCCAGAGCTGCGCGGGGGCTGATCTCCATTACCAACAGGACTGACAGGAACTTCAAGCAGCCTAATAATAGCGCGAGAGAAGGAGAGCAGGCAAAAGCCAAGCTCCTGGCTTTCCTCCTGCCTGCTGCCAGGCAGGACAGGAGCCATGGCTCCTGCCCGGCGCTTCCTCAGCTCCCTCCTGGTACGAGGGCTGGATGCGCTAACACCCAAACAGCTTCAAGGGGTTATTTTCGCAATTAGGAACCCCAGACCTTTCCCCTCAGTGGCTGGAAAGCATCACGCCAGCACCTGCCGTGAATTTGTACTCGCTGTGTGGTGCCGTAGGTACACGGCTGCCACAGACAGCCCAGTCCCAGCCAGTGTCTGCAACCCTCAGCTTCATCGCTGCCAGGGGTTTCATGAGCATCCACCCAAGAAGGACTCCCTTAATGCCATCAGAGCCCCAAGGAATTTGCATCCAATTAAAAGGATATTTTAAAAAATAATAATAAGGGGCTAATAAAGTTTAGAAGCTGTCGACACCAGCCATATGCCTCAAATATGCATGGTACAGTTGGTGCCTAGGTAATGCAACTGCAGGTATCAGCTCGCCTAATTAGCTACCAGAAGAAAGTCTAATTTAAAACAAAGCTCTTATTTTATTTATTTGCTGACAGTAGCAGAGCAATTCCCTCCAGCATGATGTGAAAGCAAACACACTATCCTCAAAATAAACCACCACAAGCTTTTTAATTTTATCCTTCAACAAGTGTTCCCTGGTTAGTCTTTGGGAAGGTGGGGGGGGGGGGGGGGGGGGAAACTCCGGGGAGCGCCAACCTGCAGCTCCCATTAGCATTACAGAGGGCTTGCAAAGACAGCTTCCCACTTGTCACCTCCCTGCCACAGAAAAAAGCAAGCGCACACACCATCGGAACTCCTCCGCTGCACTGGGGAAAGCAGGGAAACTGCCTTTAATAAAACATCCGTAAGAAAATGTGTGTCCCCTCTCCACTGTCATCATTTGGGGTGATGAAAGGAGCTCGGCGCATCCCGGCCCACTCACTGCCATCACCCTGCAGATGCCCATGAGACAGGGCTGCTGCTTGCTAGAGGCACAGGTAATGGCACAAGTTATCATCAGGCTCCAGACCACTGTTGCAGGGTGTAAGTCATCCACCCAGACTAAGAGACTCCTGATAGTCCCCATCCTTTCCCCACCTTTGCTTTAAGATGGGGGAAAGAGAAATTCCTAGAAGCAGGGAGAGAGTACAGGGCTGCTGTGATTTTATTTAGTATCTTTTTTTATTGAAGTGCTTTAAATAGATATGGATTGACTCTCTCAGCTCTGGCTATTACAGGTTGAAAGGGGAGCTGCAGGCTCTTTAATGCACCCAAGGCTGCTTCCATAGATACTCTGCATCCAACACCACACGGTACCTCCTCCAGCCTACCAAACTGCAGTGCGGACCCCTGTATCATCCTCCCTGTAGGGACAGGAGGGTGGCACAATCCCCCACCATGTATGTTCTAGCTCTTGAGTGTCATGGTTTTGGGCAGGGCTTGCTTCAGAAGTGCCGCATCCTCACTTTGCCTGGGCAAAGCTGCCCCAAATGCCCACACTTCGATGCCATTTTAAACCACAAATACCTCCAGCCACCCAGGCACATCCCAATGGGCGGTCGAGACATTCATTTATCACTGAGCAAATGACCTACCGACCCACACCCCACATGCAGCAGGTCCTGGGGAGGCTCTCCTCAATCCCAGCACTGCAACCACATCCCACCAGCGAGACCCAGGAGCAGGCTAGGAAGGGGAGTGGCAAGATGCCAGCTTGGGGAAAAACCCTTCTCTTCTGGGCACTGCGCTTCTCACAGCTGTCAGAGGATGGTCAGTGCCAAGCCCCATCGCAAGCCTGTTCAAGGGATGCTTCAGCATCTCTTCTTGCTAAATCCAATGTCCTGATGCCTCCACTGCTCCCCCTTTACACCATCCTCAATCATCTCCACATCCAAGATCAGGCCACCAGCTCCACAGTCCATCGAGAAAAACCCTTCATCCTTCCCCTGCCATGTTCTTCATATGGTCCAAGCTCATCCAAATAATCAGAGATTTATTCCTCCCTAACAGCACGTCCTGCCAGCCATTTATGAATTTATGAAAGTGGGGAGAGGCATCACAAGACTTTATGGACAACGCTGGCTAGGATGTGCATTTTTCTTTCCAGTGATGAAAGTAATTCCATTCAGTTAAGGAGTAAGTAAAAATCACACTATTCTTAGGCAGCTGGGAAAGAGGAGGAAAATCTATTGCAGCGACCCTGAACAGGCACTTCCCCAGGGCTTCAAGGCAGAAAACTTATCAGACACCGTACTGATAACATATTCAGGCTGAACCATAAGTCTTCAGCGCATAAAAGGTATTCCTAACTGCAATCTGAATGAGCAGGGGAAATAAGGTTAAGAAAAAAAAACAGGCCAAAGGCTGAGGGGTGGCAGCAGGTCTGGGGCTCCTCTGTGGGACAGGCAGCATCACTGGCACACACTCTCAGGGGATACGGAGGAGGATGCTGATGCTGTGCATCCATCTCCTGCCACCAAGACATCCAGGGAAAGTTTGTCTTCTGTGTGTTTAAAGCTGCAGAGAAGTGGAAAAATCAGCACGCATACTACTATAAGGCTGATGAAAGATTCCTCCCCCCAGGCCAGCATCCTCAATCATCCCCAACAATGTGCTTTATCATTACGGCCCCATTTGCCTGGCCCTTGCTATGTCCCCATCCCAATACCCATCTTACAACACCTTCCCCCCCAACCCCGTTCCTTTTCTTCCCTGTAACTCCAAACCAACTCTTTGTCCCAGGCACAAAGAGCCACTGCGGCTTTCTCTCTGCACTGGTTTCCCATCCCAAAGAGCTGGATTTCCCATCCCATCCCTGTGTTTTGTAGCTGCTTTTTAAGAAATAACTCTGCCAGAGTTTTTTCCACGCCTTGTACAATCATGGAGTTCACAGCACAACCTCAGAGGGGTCCACCTTCTCCTTAGCAATTGCCTGCTCTCCATTCACCTCTTAAATCCCATGAGGATTGCCCCAAGCTGGGGAAGCCAAGCGACGCATAAGAAGCTGGAAACAAAACCCTGTCCTATTTCCAAACCACCTTAGAAAGGCGAGGAGCGGCACACAATGCAGCTATATGGTAACCCGGCCTGCAGGAACCACATCTAAAAGGGAGGCTGTGCAGCTCCCGGCTGCCCCCCATGTCCCGCAGCTATCCACAGGTTGAGTTAGTTATTCTTCTGGAAGGAAAAAAAATTAAAATCCACATTTGCCATGCCTTAGTACCCCCCGTGCATGGATGACAAGCTTATGGCACAAGCAAGCAGTGACCAGAGAGCTGCTTTTGCAAGCTCCAATTCCAACGCCTCAAGCTCAGCAAGCAAACCCCAGGCTCCAGCCAAACTGCTCCCCATTTCTAGGGGTGATGACCCCCCAGCCAACAACCCACCAGCTCCGCAGCACTGCCATCCCCAGAAACACTGAAGCCCACCACCTTCCTCAAACCTGCAGCTCCACGGCATCCAAGGTCCACCCGCAGCACCATCTCCACCAGCCTGCACCCACAGCAGGGCGCCTGATCCCAGCATCACCCAGCCAAAGCCATTGCTCCCTCCCTCCGAGGCTGGTTTTCCAAGCAGAACAAGGATGGGAATTACTCAGGCAGCATGTGACATGACCACCAGAAGGAGGGCACTGCATTACTGGAGCTAAAACTGGATCCTGGTTTCTATTGTCTATTCTTTTGTAGTGATGGGAAGAAAGAGCTGCTGCTCTGTAATCAGGCCTCTTCTGGCTGGTTTGCTGCTTTTAGGACCAACCAGGATAATGCAACATTGCTTTCATGTGGCAAGAGAAGCTTATAAACAATACTATTACACCAATACACTGCTGAAATCAAAGCCTGCTCTGAGTCTCAGTTGCTCCCAGAGGCAGCCTGCTTGACTCGGACTTAATATCTTCTCCAAAAGTCTATAACACAGTGAATGATTGAAATTTCAATCTAAATAAGCACTCATGAAATTTAATTACTCCAAAAATAATGCCTAATACCTCCTTCTGAAAAGAAGAGCAATTCCTCCCAGCTTTTCCTAATGTTCTTTTAGCAAACACTCTGCATTCCTTGTTTCAGTTCTGTTTGTGCAAAGTTACAGTTACAGCAGAGCAGCTCCAGATCACGATTCACCCAAAAACCTGAAAGTCTTCTCTTCACTGATACTTCTTCATAGCTTTATTTTACTTTTTTTGGTCCAGAATTATTGAGATTTTTTCCCCCCCCTCCCTGTAAAAGTTCAGATTCTGAGCTCACCCATGCAGACAGACTGAGACTAAAACCTCCAGAGTGGATTAACTCAGCCAGAAATGATCTCAGCTGTGAAACATCAGAAGGGGCAGTCACATTCTCAGCAGCTTCAAAATAGAGGTTGGGTTTTGGGTTTTTTTTTTGTTTGTTTGGGTTTTTTTGTTTTAATTAAAAGGGATGCCATCTTTCTGCATCTGTGTTTTATCTGGAATAAACATCCTGGTCCTGGAAGAAAACACACTTTTGCTTTCCCAATTCCAGGTTCTCATTTTCACCACCTTCTTGAGAACCCCTTCATAGTTTCTCAAGCCTTCTTCTGCACTGCATTAAGAGACCATCTCTGCAAATAACATGGTTTAAAACCCAGGGAACTCTGCAATAGAACAAGGACTCATTTCACCACTCAAGTGACCCGATCCCGGAGCAGCCCTTCCCCAGGCTCAGCGCCTCATGGCTTAAAGCATCTCCTGGGCAGCTCAGTTGGGATGAGCCAGGAGGTTTATTATGGCACTTATCTAGGGAAAAATGCCAGCCAGACCAAACCCCACAGAGACCCTCAGAACCTGCAGAAGCGGCTGGTACCATGCCAACAGGAAGATGTTCTTTTCCCCCCCATCATTCCTCTTGATGCTCTGTTTTCAGAGAGCTGCTCCCCAAAAATGTGAAAAGCCAAAGTTGCAGAATACGCTTGACCCAAAGGTCTACAATAATCCAAACTCCTCCAGCCTTTAGACCCTGCAGTTTACATAAATATCTTTTTAACTTTTTTTTTTCTTTACACATGCTGGCAGAGCAAGCCCTGAGAAACTCTGCCACATCCAACACACCTAGCAATCTCACCGCAGAGCCTCTTCCAAAGCATATGTGTAGGCTACAAGAAAGCCCACCCTTCCCTCCCCATCTCTTCCCAGCTGACCCTGGTGTGGGATGCTCTCCTCCTGCTTCCCCTTCAGCCACTCAACCATCATTAGTGAAGGACCATTTCCTTCTGCAACAATTACAGGTCATCAGTCAACAAGTGTCTTTTGCTATGACCTGAAGGCATCCTTCAGCTTCTCTCACCTTGCCTAAGGCTTTTCCCAGATTTTTCTCAGTCCTTCATGTATTTTCAAGTACCCCATCTCAGCTCAGACTATGCAGTCCCATAAGCAGAAGAACAAAACCTGCTTTCCTATAGATCTGCTACTCAAAATACTCACGCCCATGTGGTGTTTGTGTTCCCTGATAGTAGATGGCAAGTGTTATGCTGTTGGGTTTTTTTTCAGTGGGATATTAATAGATCCCTCTCACTGGCCGACCAGCTCGCCTAGATAAAAACTTTATCTCTAATTTCCTAATCAGGCAGGCGCTTAATTACAAGACATTACTTCCGAGTCAAAGAGGGGGAGGACTGCAGACACACAAACAGCATGACTGCAAAAAAAAAAAATCTGGATATGTTTTTTTTTAGGAAACCAAACTTAAAAAAAGAAATCTCCTCCAAACAAACCAACCCCTCCCCCCCTAAATAAGCCAGACAGCCAAAAGATAAATCCATTAGGATTTTTGGTGTCTTAGGCACAGGAGCTCCTCTTGGTGCATGGGCCAAGGAAACGCTGTGCCCCGTGGTCCATTCTGCAGAGGGGCTGGAGCCCACGGCTGCTCCCAGAGGGCATGGCAATGCCTCTCTCCTCCCGCGTCCCATATATAGCATGGTCCCCACGGGCTGTGAGCAGATGGTTACCAAGCTGACAGGTTGCAAACAGCTCCGTAGAGCCAGTCAGGGAATCAGATATTGTCTCCGTGCCTTTAGTTTTGGAAACAAAGGATGTCTCCCAGCTAAAAAAGTTTGCCTTGGGACCTTGCTGCTCCCCCTATTTTCGGATTTCTTTTTAAAAGCACTTCAATCCAGCTCGCATCGCTTAGGGCTGAAGTCTATACAACTCTCTGGGCTGCCTGCACATGATTTTTTCCACTCCAAGAAGGGAAAACGGATCTTTTCATCTGACTCCCCTCTCTCTAGTTAGAAGGAGAATACAAGGACAGCCATGGTGCATGGCACAACACCAACCTTGCTTTTCCAGGGAGCTGCAGGCACTGCCTTCTCTGCAAAAAGTTTTTTCCCTTGACTTCCTATCAAACTTGCAAATGCCATGAACTCAGGGCAACCTGGAGAAGCTTCCTCCCAGCATCCCCGCCATTTATTTAGAGGAGCCCCATGGGCTCAGAAACAGTCCTGGACCCCAGCCCTAAATACACGAGGCAGCAGTGACACCGCACAGTGCCACCGCACAGTGCCAGGCAGGGACCCAAATCATCTTTTAGGGTGGGTTTATTTGTTAAAAATCATCTTTTGGTAGGCCACACTGGATACCCCCCCAAAACCTACCAGGATGCAAAGCACAGCCAAACTGCAGGACACCAGCTTCTTTTACTTCCCTGCTGGTTCTAGCTCTGCAACTTGACCCTCGCAGAAACATATGGTTTGCATTCTCCCCCCTATACTTTCCATAGACTCGCACACACTCTCTTTCCCCCCGCCTCCCATAGGCACATAAATCCAAGCCCTTCTCTTTAAGCAAGAAATCGTGCCGGCAGTCCTCCACGTCATTCTCTAAGGGAAGGAGACGGGCACAGGCAGACCGGGAGAGGCTGCAGTAAAACCCCTCGGCCGAGACCGCTAAGTGGGCTTTGCTATTTCTTGCAGGGGTCATTAATAGCCCGGCTGGATCTGCTGCATCCCCTTATAGCCAGTCCATAAATACTAATGAAAACAGAGCCAGTATGTCATTGGGATATGGAAATGGAAAGGGGGAGGCAGCAAGCGCATGCACAACAAATACCCACTCTGCAAGCAGAGCTTTGCCTTCCCCAGCCGGCCAGGGACCACCAAAAAGCCATCCTGCTCAAGCCTCCAACCTCTTCCCTCTCCACTAGCAGGAGAAGACAGAAACGGCAGCAAGCCCTTAGGATGCGGGGACAGCAAACAGGGTACAGTGATGCCAAGGCACTGCATGGTGCTGGTGGTCAGAGGACGCTTGAAGGGCAGGCACCGGCCACCGACGGGGTTAAGCAGCAACTTCTCCTCCTCTTTTCCCCCTCCCCATGTGCAAAAATCATCCTTCTTTTCCTGTTAGGCAGTCTTCATCTAGTTTTCTGCTTCGTCCAGCAGATGGGCTTTTCCCTGCAAAGAGGCGACGGCAGCCTAAGCCGGTTGTTGTTCAGCCCAGAGGACTGATCCAGCAGGAAACAGCGAGAGGGATTTTTACAGAGCATTACTTTGCCTTACCGACAAGCAAGGCATTGCCTTCCCCCAGCCCACATTGTGGGATGAAGTTAAAAATTCACGAGGGCCTTCACACACGCTTCTTTTGTCTAGTGTCCTTAAAGCACCACACTTGAGAGAAGGCTCACGGAGCCTGGGAGGGCTGTGGGATAGATGGATGGATGGATGCCCCTGGCCAAAACAGCGCAGGCTGTGATAGAAACCAGAAGCCTTGCGGTCTGTGAGCCCGACTGCCTTTGCAAAGCATACCGAGCATTACTGGCGCGCCTGCGTACCCCACACCATCCTCCCGGCTGCGGCCAATGAATGCCGCAGCAAAAAACCCAAAGATCCTCTGAATTTATATATTTTCAGCAGCACAGGACCAGCAAGCCTTGGAGCCAAGGTCAGCAATGAATTCTTCTTAGCAGGTATTATAAAACCACACTTAAAAATCATCTATTTTTGACCTGTTGTGTTTTTAGGATTGGCATTACTCAAGCTTTTAGCTGGACAGATGAGGCCCCACAGTAACCTGTGGCTTTCCCTACCACATATCCCCCGGGATCCTTCCCAATCAGCTGAGACCCCGTCTGCAAAGCCAGCACGTGGGTTTTTCCATCCCCAGCAGGACCAGCCCCAACACGCCCCAGACTCCCGGAGTTTTGTTGCAAACTACAAAGGAACCTGCCCAATTTGCCCCGGTTTGCATAACCAGTTTATCCCAAGCATTTGTTTTAAAAACTCAACTCTTGTTAGTCACTGTTCAGCCCAAACAAAACCCAACCCCCTTTCCAGCTTTTGGATCTTGCTTTTCCAGCTTTGGGCAGAGCCAACGTTTTTATCTTGGTGTATAAATTTTAGAGTCTGAAATATGTGCCTCAACACCTTGGTTTTAATATATATATAAAAATAAAAAAAATATGTTTTGTATATATAAAAAACAGGGCAGCCGAAGTAGCCACAACCCAGGATAGGGATTAACTGTGCGGCTGCAACTCCTTCAATGCAAAGCTGGGATCCCTGGGCTATGGCACCATGGGATTTTAATGTGCAAAACCTCCCCAGCCACACCTCCCAGCCTTGTTTGCTTCACCCAAGCACAGACTAGTCATTCACCAGTAGCAATTCATTTAGCATAGACATACATGAAAAAAAGAGGGACTGCAGAGGATAAAATAAAAGTTTTATAGCCCTTGGCAGCCCGCACCCCAGCTTCATCACACTCTGGACCCCGGTCACCCAAGCATCTCCATGCTGCATAGCCGTGCAGCCAAATCGCCTCTCCTGAAACAAATCCCTTTAGTGCCAACACTGGAGCAGCGAAGGAGGCATTTGCAGGACTCTAACTGCAGAAAAGCAGCCAAAAATGACGCACAGCAGGCATCACAAGTCCTCCAGGAAAATGTACTTCCACAACCAGCCAGGCATCTCCTCCTAAAGACCAGGGGAAGACGAGAAGAACCGCAGACCCAGGTGGAAATGCATGGGTGGAGATGGTAGGGGAGCCCAAATTGCCACCTCTTCTTCCTTCCAGCCCAAAGCATTAGCCCACAGCCCCAGCGATGCTGACAGAGCCAGGTGTGCACCCAGCAGCGACACTGTGTCACCAAGCGCTTGTCCCCAAAGCAGATAGACGGTGTAACGCGGAGGAGACACTACAGAGCCATGGAGGGATGCCACAGCCCCAGTGGGGAGCTCCTGAGCACAGGAAAAAGCTTGCTTCCAGCCTAATGCAGATTTTCAGCAATACTTGACCCGCTCTAGGAAGACGTCCTCCAGTCAGGTCCCAGAAAGCAGAAGGGACAGGACATTTAAGCTTCTCGAAGGTAGGCTGGAAGAGAAAGCCCTTCAATGAGCCTAGTCTCCAATGCAGCAACCTAGACCACTGATTGCTTTTAATTGCTGTGTAATTGGACTTGGGAGCCATGCTTTCATTTTAAGCACGTCTCTACGTTTCACATCTGTCTAGGAGGAAAATTAAAACCTTCAAAATAATATTCCAGTGCAGGAACACCATAGCACCATCCAGCAACTGTAGGAACAGCCGCGCCAGGCAGGGAGGCAAGGGTACCCGCACCCCGAGCAGCATCCCCAGCCTGTTTGGGATAAGCAGGGGTGGAGGGAGGCTGCTGGGATCCCACACCTGGGCAGCGGCCATCCGAAACGAGGTGATGGCCCCAGGCCAGACCACAGCAGACAGCATGGCCACATTGCAAGATCCACCCTCATGACCAGCACTAATTACTAGCTTCACTTGCAGGGCCTGCAAAGCCTTCAGAGATGCCCCTCCAGGTGAGGGTGGGGAGGCTCCCTTGGCTCCTTTTGGCTACATGGATGAAAAGCAAGCAGCAGACCACATTTTTTTTTTGGTTGTTTTAAATAGCAACAACTTTCTGGCTGCTGGAAAACACCCTCCTTCTGTTCTTCAAGCCAACCCAAACAGATAGAGCCAATAAAGCAGCCAGGTGATGGCGTAGGATGGTGAGGTCTCCATGGGGGATAACAGGCACGCAGGGATCAGCCTCCAGAGCATGCAAGGCAGGGATGAGACCCCCTCAAGATGGCAGAGAGGCAGAGCTGATCACCCCAGTGGAAGGAAGCGCCATTCATCCACCTCTACAAAACCCTTCAAAGCCTCACTCCTTCGTCCCGATTGCTCTCGGTCCTCCAGTTAGCGGTCACCATCATCCGAAGGAAGAACTACAGCTTCCCAGAACATCAGGAGAGTCCACAGGAAAACTGGACAGTCAATGAAGCAAGGTCTTCTGCTGAGGACCTTCTTGGTGCCTTCAGCCACTCCTGGGTGGATATGCCCATGTGTGTCACTGGTAGTGAATAAGCCCAAAATCTCACAGCCTAGAAAGCACTGAGGACACCCACTGACAGCAACCTCAGACAGGAGGAGACAGCAACCCTGCATCCCAGGCATGTCCCTTCTCCCATTTAAATATGTCCTGAGGAGTTTCTGGGCTCTCTAACCTCCCGCCTAAGGAAAACTCCCACACTATAGAATGCAACACCTCCTTTTTAATAGCCTCCGACCTCTGCAAGCCACCCAGCCAGGAAGCCTGGGTTTGTTTTTACAACATCTTGTCCCTCCAGCCTGCCACCACCCCAGGAGATGCAGGTACGCTGAGGAGCCTGCCCAGAGGTGGACAGCCCATACTGCTCCTCATTTAAAGTCATGGAGGAGGACATGTAGAGGCATTTAAATGCTGCCAACCAAGGAGGGAGTGTGGCGAGAAAGGGGCAATTGGGGATAATTTCCAGGCTGGTGGCAGCTCCCAGGCAGAAGAATTGCTCCGCCAAAGGGAAGACTCACAAAGCAATAGCAGGACAAAGTCAGGGTGGAGAAAAGCTTGCTCTTATCTCAGCTGCTGTCTCACCTCCCTGTCCAGTAGGAGCCTCCCCCTTGATGGGCTTGTATCGTTCAACAGCCACCACATCTATCTCCATGCAACTTCAACGGGGAGAGAAGCCCGGTGGGGAGAAGCATCACCATGCTTTACAGGAGCACTCCCCACACACCATCCTGCACTCAAACCCTCTTGCGCACATTTTACCTGTGCCTGAGTGCCACTTGGTTCAATATATCAAGGTGTGCTGAATCCATCCCTAGGGCAAGCCAAAGCATCCAAAACAATCCTGCACCTGCATGTAGTGACATCAATACCAAGAGTATTTCTCCACCTCTAAGGAAGTTTTGTGGGGTTTTTTCCTCCCTCTCTTTCTAGAATCCCATGCTGTCCACCTGCACGGATCCTCTGGTCGAGGATGCTGCCCACAGCATCACTCCCACAGAGCCCCAAAGCCTGCCTGGGCGCCAGGCATCTGCACTCAGAGGTCCTTGCCTCTCCTCCTGCGGTGGCCTCCACTCGAAAGGCAGATGGATCTAATATGCATTAAACATCTCAAAATGAGATTTTCCACACTCTTTCAAAGGGAAACAATCCCTCAGCTTTCACACTCAGTGCAGGCTTGTGATGGTGGGGAGCCAAGGGGCAGCAAAGGTTACTCATGGGACCTTTATGGAAACCATACTGGTGGGACCCCCCTGGAAGCACGAGAGATGCCGGGATCTGACTTTTGTGTCCGGCTCAATGAGGGTTTTGTACCGATTAGAAGGACAGCCCATGCTTGCAGCCCAGGTATTCAGGCAGGGAAGGCATTGCTCGTGGCGCAAACAAGCCCTTTTCCTCCTCCTGGCTCTTACAGGAATAAATAGAGGAGCGAAGCAAGGGCAGCTATGCTATATGTGTGTATATACATCTATTATGGACTGCTGCTGATCAGACTTGTGGGTCAAAGGGATGGAGGTGGAGAAGAAGATCCACAAAGATGCTCTACAAATCTACATAGGTCTTCTTCCCTACCTGAAGGGACTCACTCCCCCAGGGAAAGGGACAGCCCAGACCCCAAATGCAAGCAGAGAAAAGCGTCAGAGTTTGAGGCTAGAGGTCTTCTCAGTTTGCTCCTTGTATAACCAGGTATATTACTCTTTAAGTGTCTCAACTTGTGTCCTCCATCTCCCAGGGTAAATTAAAAAAAAATACATCACTGCCTTTAACTTAAAGGGGAAAAAAACTGGCTCAAAATATTTGCTTTTCAGATCCTGAGGGATTATGCCAGCTCCATCCACCCAGACCAAGCCCTGTGTGGCAGGCAATGGGATGTGCCTCCCGATAAATATTTTGCCTGCACAAATCCAGCTCCAGAAGAAAGCCTTGTCTCATGGTCACAGCCCAATTTTGGGACTCCTGTGCCACCGCCACGCCTGCCATCGCCCATGCACGTGCCCCAGGTGGCTCCACAGCCACCCCA
Source organism: Nipponia nippon (assembly GCF_047370975.1). NCBI lineage: Eukaryota > Metazoa > Chordata > Aves > Pelecaniformes > Threskiornithidae > Nipponia > Nipponia nippon. Next base: position 89,608,082 of record NW_028262347.1, on the reverse strand, counting down.
GGGCTCAGGACTGAGCTGAGCCAGCAGGTCTGGGAGAAGCCACCAAAGGCAGCGGGGAGCAGAGGAGACCTGAGCAGGGCCATGCCAGGCTGCAGCGGGGAGGGACTCACAGGAGATTAAAGGCAGCATGCAGGACACGCTGCAGCAAGCCCCGTGCTAAATAATTCCTGCTTCCCTTCCCTTCCCTCGTTTTCGAGTGTGGCTTTGCCCAGCCTTTCCCAGCCTGGCTCACGTTTGATCTCAGGGCTCGCTCTGCCTTTCCCTCGCCTCCAAGCAGCCAACGCAACCCAGAGGTGCCTTGCTACGACACACTGAGCTGCCCCAGCCCCATCAAAAAAGCAGCCCCGACGTGAAAAAGCAAAGGGAAAGGAGAAAAAAAAAAATCCCCTAAAAATCCAAGCTCAGCAATCATGTGGCTGCTACCAGCCCAGCCCAGCGGTTTGGGAGGAGAGGGGATGGGGAACAGGCTTGGGAGGAGGAGACGGCAGCTCTTCCCCTCCACCAAGGAGCAGGTCCGGGGCTGCCAGCCCAGCGCATTCCTGCACCGTGAGTCAGACCTCCGAAAAACCAGGAGGCTTCAAGAATAATACTCCATGCAGTCGGGATGCTTTGCTTGCCTTCTGGCTCCCCAGCCTCCCCCATGCACGTAGCGCCCGGTTTTAGTGCTTTGCTTGCTCCCCAACGGGACCAAAACTGATTTAAACCAAAACCCGGCTGGGACCCTCAAGAACAACATTACCCTCCGTGGCTGGAACCCCAGCGTGAAGCTAAAAGGAAACCCACACTCCAAAACTGCCTTGACAGTAAAAATTCAAGCGTCAGCCAAGCCTGCAGGGCTGCGGGGACAGCAAGACAGCAAGGGAGGATTTAGGGAGTGTTAGGGAGGGTGCTGTATTCAGCTAGGGGCCTCCAGGCTCCCACCAAGAGAGGTCCCTCGGAGGGTGGGTGTGAAACCAGACATCAGAGCAGCTTTACAGGGCTTTCTGCCTCTCCCTAGTCCAAGCTCTGCATTTCCCAGCCCTAGTGCAACCCCACTGCAGGTCATACAGGATTTTTTCCAGTGCCCCAGCCTGATGTGAGGAGTCACATCACACAAAACCTACCAGTTCACCACTCCTGGGGCACCACAAAGGCTCTGGTTTGGGGGGAAAGCATCTCACACAGTATTTCCTTTAGGTCCTGAGCTCTGGCAAAGCCAGGGAAGGATCACCTGAGCTCCCTTCACCCCAGGATGAATGAGTCTTCATGCCACCAGACACAGACATCCCCACCCGCCCCAGCATCCAAAGGGCCAGGGCTGTGCCACCGCGCTCTGACTCACGAGCAGGGGTGTCTTGCACAATATAACTGATTACAGCAAATTACAGCTTTGTCTATTAAGGAAAAGCAAAATCGGAGGCAGTGGGCCTTAAAATGCCATGGCAAGGCTGACGGCAGCCAGCGAGCAGCTCAGGCATCCCTTGCCCCCGTATTAATCTCCCCGCTTCCCAAGGCGAGACACGCGGGTGGGATGGCAGGAGGGGGCAGAGGGAATGGGCTGGTGATTTATGCCCCCCCGCCTCGCTCCAGCAAATGTTTTCACTCGCATTAGCATCACTAAAGCCGGGAGGATATAAGTGAATAGGAAACAGCAGGAACCTGTGGCTTTATGGCACCAACATCTGCTGTAATGAACTCCTCGCAGACTCCATACAGCCCCTTCCGTCCTCACCTCGCAGCCCAGCGCTTCCTGCCGCCTCCCCGGCTTCGGCCTGCGACCCTGGCTTTTGCTGAGCAAAGCCCAGCTCATAGACTCTTCCAATAACCTACAGGGCTGGCAGGCTGATCCCACTGGCCCCAAACAGGCTGGGACAGAGAAAGCCACAGGGCTGAGGACTTGAAAGTGCTGCTGCTGCTAGAAATGGAAGCAAAACCGAGCTCCTTGCATCATCTTGGCTTAACTGTCCCAAAATACAGATTTTTTTTTTTTATTCCTGTATGGCTAGGACAGGGACAGAAAGGGAGCCAGTGTGCACAGCACCAAAAGGACCCATGGGACCTTATACGGGAGAGGAGATAAAGGACACAGCTGGACTCTCCAAGCTGCTTACTGGGTCAGCAGTGGTACACTTTTGATTTCTAAACAGAGAAAATGCAATCTGGATTTCTTCCCTACCCCCCAACTACCATTTCCAAGAGATTCTGCCTCCTTTAAAGTAGCATTTTTCCATTTCTCTCCTTTTTTTGTTGTTTCATTATTTCATTCTGCCACTACCATGCAGAGAGACCACCCGCTTCCAAGACAGAAAGGGCTCCACAACCAAGAAGCTAAAGGAGAAGGAGAGGAAAAAGCCAGAGCAGAACCTTTCACAAGCCTCCACCTCCTGCAAGGGCAGGCTTTGCCGATGAGCAACAGGTCTTGGAGCATCTCTCCCCCGGCCACCTGCTCGCAATGACAGCAGCAAGCAGGCAGCCTCCTGCCACCAATGCACAGGAGCCCATGACCCATGCCGGTGGGGGAGAGCAGTGCCGATATCCCCCCCTCTCCCTCCCTCCCTCCCCAGGATGGTGGTACAGCAGAGGGATGGAAAGACAGTCCTTCACCAGGATGGCAGTGTCACGCTGTCTGCAACCACCCTTGTCAGCTAAGCCCCCCTCCAGCATCACCCTCTGGATTTCGACAGCCCTTCTGCGACCTCTGTGCAGCCAGCCTCGTGGGGAAAGGCCCTCAAGCAAGCTCAAAATCCTCGCACCAAGTTGTTTTCCTAGCACACACAAGCAGAAGGAAGCACGGCAAGGAGCCCGGCAGGCAAAGCCCTAGGACCAGGAGGGAGGGACATGGGTGGGAGCTGGAGTTCCCCCAGCAGCAGAGGGGAGCACAGCAGCAGCCCTGAGGATGAGTGGGCCGACTGCTTCTGGGTGTCAAACCCCAATCCAAAACCTAACACAAACAATATGGACATTCCCCCTTATTAAAAGAGAAAATTATTTTCTGGGTGATGTCTCTCCCGCCCTCCTTAAAACCAGGCAAAGATGAGGAAGGGTGTGGATTATCACTGGGGCTAAGCACCCATCTCCACTCCCTCCTCTGCATCATCACATGCAATCTCTACACAACACTCCTGGAGAAACACTAATTATAGCTCTACAGCTAAAAAACTTTATACACGTTTACATACGCCAGGTTAACAGTGTGCCTTTGAAAAGGCTCCCCAGACTCAAACTGATCCAGCTTGGTCAGGTTTAACTTGTTTTTTCCTTCTTCATTCCCTCCCTCCTGCCCAGTTTTATTTCAAACCCTGCATGAACTTGGTGCATGCAAAAATAAAGAGCACTGCACGGGACAGAGCCAGGCACGGGGGTCCTGCACCACCGACCCAGCCGACATCCCCCCCTCCCCAGTATCCCCAGCAGCTCCAGGCTGCTTGGCCACAGCTAAACCCTTACCCACAGTAGCCTGGCTAATCCAGCCTTCCCAGCCCCCTGCCATCCACAGCATCCCACACCATGCCGAGCTGCCGGGCCCCTCGCTGCTTGCTCCCACAGCACAGGACCCTTCAGCACACACCGTGCTGCTCCCGGCCGAGCGGGACACCGGTTGCCAGCTCTCAAAACTCTCCCTTTCCAGCAAAGGGAGAGTTTCTTCTGGCTGGAGGATGCTGCTGCAGCAACGTCCAGGCCACTGAATAAGTCAATAGTGCCGTTTCTGTTTTCCATTTGCCAAAACACACTAGATCTTTGTGTGGCGGAGGTGGGAAAAATATTAATCTAATTAAACTCCCTCCCCAAAATTCCTTGTCACCTTAATTACGCTTCAGAAAAGAAGGCTTGGTTCATTTTCTTAGAAAATCAGCTCGTCAGGAAACGCTTTTAACTACTAACAAGACCAATCACAGCTTCACTACACGTACTCAAACCCTCGCCAGAAGCTGCGGGAAGCGAGTGACGGGCTCTCCTCCCAAGTTCCCACCGGGATGACGACCTTGCTCATCACCGGGGCCGCGACGGTTACGGTTATGGTCTCTTCCAACCTCTAAAAGCCATCAAACTTTATAGGGCTCCACTTCTGAGCTCTACACTCGTGGACATCTTTTTATACCCAGAGGATAAACAGCGGCACCTTTGCTTTGCCGCCGCCGGAGGATGACAAAGGACAAAGTCCTGAGATGCAGAGGATGTTCATGAGTTGCGGGGAGGGGGAGAAATATAGCGGAAAGGCTGAATTTGATCACAGGAGTCCTAACGAGAGAGGGCAGCAGGAGAGACGTGCCTCTGTTTATTGTCTGTGGCAGGGATTACCAACGGAAGGGCTGGATTTTAGTGCATCTCAATCACAAGATTGGGTTGCGCACAGGAAACTTTGAAGAGCCATAGGAAAAGACCACTTAGCTGCCCGGCCGTCAACAGCTCGGTTTATAAAAACGCAGATAAAAAAAATATCCGGGCTGAATAATTACTTATTTAACTCGCTGGGGAATCACAGCCGGCGACACTACAAACAGGGCTGGGTTTGTTTTGCTTTTCCCAAGAGAAAAAAAATACATATAAAAAAATATAAGCAGGCGGCAGCGGTACGGCAGGGCGGGGAGCGGCGCTGCCAGCCCGCATCCCCCGGAGCATCCCCCGGAGCATCCCCCGGAGCATCCCCCGGAGCATCCCCCGGCCCCGAGGGTGGCTCAGCTCCCCCCGCCCCTCAACCTTTATATTAAAGAAAAAAAAAAAAAAAGAAAGGAAATAAATGCCCCAGGGTTGAAAACCCCTTCGAGCTGCCCCTAAAAAAGGGGTAAACCCCAGTGAACTTTTTTTTGGGGGGAAGGCAATCCCCCCCCCCGAAAAACTTCTGCCCCCCCTTACCTGCGGCGGCCAGCGCCCGGCGGAGAAGGAGGAGGATGAGGAGGGCGGCGGGGCGACGGGGGCCGGGCGGCGGCATGGCGGCGGGGCCGGGAGCGGAGCGGAGCGGCGAGGCGCAGCCTGCCCGCCCGCCTCGCCACACTGCCGGGCTGCCCGGCGCCGAGCGGGGCGGAGCGGGGCGCGGCCCGGCGGGGCGGAGCGGGGGCGGCACCTCCCCGCGCCTGCGATGAGCTGCTCCCGGCCTCAGCCCCCCCCTCCCCTCCATCATCATCACCTGCCCCCATCCCCTGCAGGGAGGAGGGGTACAAAGCCAAAGGCAGGAGAGGGGCTGCGAGGCAGGGATGGGAAAAACAGCGTGAAACACCAACCGGCGGAGCCTGCCCTGCAGTGGGGGCGTGCGGGCACAAGGGGGAGCCCCGCAACGCTCCCGGCCCCGGGTCCCGGCCTCCCCGCCGGCCCCCGGCAGCGGGCCCGCCCGTCCTCTCGGCCCCCGGCGTGGCGTGCCCCGGCGAGGAGCCTTGCCGCGGGGAGAAGCACGCCGGTAAAAATACGTTAAGGCGCGAAGCGACGCTGCTAACGGTGTGAGTGCCATAAGATCACATAATGGACTATTACACCCTCCCCCAAGAACGGGGATTGAAACCCAGACTGCAAAATGTACCCACAGGAGCATAAAATCCCACAAACGCACACAAAAATAATAAAAAAATAAAATTCACACATTGGCGGAGGTATCCTGCAACTAATCCTCAGTATCTGTGCACCTCCCTTCGAGCAAAGAATTGAAAGCAAACTTACACTTTGCAAACTCTGAGCCGTGGGGCTGCAGTTTTCCAAATGCTACGTCTCTCCTTAGGCTGGCTTGAAAGCTCACCCTGCCTCCTCGCTCACTGGAGGGGGGCAAAAGGGCTCAGCAGTGCCCAGGAGAGGGAGCAACCCCAAGTTCAGCAAAGTTGCATTACAACAGAGCAGTGCTGCTTCTCATGCAGTGGTATCCGTGCAAGGAGGGCTGCAAAGTGCTGGGTGACAGCAAGAACTGCTCCCTTCCACCAAGGGATAATGGGCTGCCATTGCTGCCTATAAATGGTTAAAATAGCATGGGAACTGCTAACTACTTTTAATTGCTGGCAGCTGCTCAGTTCCTCCGGGGTAGGGCAGTGGGGGCGAAGAAACCCTGGTAGGCAGGCAGTAATTACAGCCTGTGCCTCGCCACCAGCCCGGTGGAACCGGGGCTGTGGGTTTGGCGCTGGCTCGCTCCGGGCCCAACGTGCTGCTCCAGCCATGGGTTTGCTCCTTGGCCCAAGCTGGGTTGTCGCCTTCAGAGGGGCAAGGCAAATGCGGACGGGATGGAGAAGCTGGGGGACAGCTTCTGCTGTTGAATGGGGGTGTCACACGTAGATCACAGGATTCTACCTGGGGACGCAGGAGTGCCAGGGGTGGCCTTTGCACTTGGGATAGGCCTTTTGGGCATCACCCAAAAATGAAAATCCACCTTTGGAAACCTTTCAGAGCTGTCAGGAGTTCTCCCCGCTACCCAGTTGCCTTCTCCCACCTTTGCAGAGCACCCTCTCCTCCCAGCCAGGCTGCCCCTTGGCCAGTCCCGCAGGTACCCCAGCCAGACCCCAAAACTCATGCCGCGCTGCTTGGGCCACCCGTGCATCGCCGGCAATACAGCTGCCTTGCATGCTACCTCCAGCATCCCACACTCGGCTGCACTTCAGCCTGTATTTACAGAGCAGCAGGACGTGCCGGAGAAGGCTTAAGAGCAAAAAAAAAAAAAAATCTCATTTCCAGTTGCTGTCGACGGGGTGAAGCCATGAAAGAAGGGCCTGGCTGGGCAGCAAAGGGAGGGATGCGACTGATGCAGACCTGGCGGTGCTAGCACTGGAGAGGGGCTGGGGATGAGACATCTGGGAAAATAAACCAGCAAAAAAGACTATTTTCCAGCCGGATCAGGCCACACGTTGGGCTCATGTGCAGTTCATGGCAGTGTAATGCCATGTGTAATCAGTACTTGGCTCTGGCCCCACATGCAGCTCCGAAGCCCGGGCACTTGCACTGGACCTCAGTGATCGTTCGTGCAAGAAAGGGCTCTGTGCCTGGGTGGGTGTTTATTCTTTTATTAAATAACACCAGTAACACTCAGGCCACTGTGTAAAGCACTTTGAGGAGCTCTGAAGAACAGCTTGGTACCAGTGCAGGTATTGGTATTAATGAGCGGAGGAGCTGGCAGGCGTTCAGAGCGCCTGCTTTTGGAAGCAGAGTGCGCCTTTTGTACGTTTTTTTTTTTGTAGAAATGAGTGAGAATGTGTGGGTTAAATTGGGTGGCATTTAAGTCATTGTCTGGTATTCAAAATATGAATTAAAGCAATGCAAATTAATGGTTAGCCTACCACTATTTTGCAATTTTAGAAAAATATGACATGACAAACTATCATTAAGGCAAAGGGCTGTTTTTCCTCCCAGGTGTTTACATATTACCCCTCGTTTTTCTCTAATGGTCTGGTGTGCACAGGTCAATCAAATCCCCAGTGTGGCGGGACCACTCCCAGCAGCCACCGATCGGGAGGTGTGACGAGTTGCACAGCACTCAGCCGCCCAGCCGCAGCAGGACTGGCAGGGCCCAGCCCTTGTCCCCGGCCCCAGCGGGACGGCAGATGATAGGGCCAGATGAAGCCGGGGGGAAGCAGACGGCACCTGGGAAAGGGTCCACACCATGGAGTTTGTGTATGGCTCAGGAGAGGGGCCAGCATCAGATGGGATGCCGGATTTTTGGCATTCTGCACTGGGCAGAGGGAGGGACTGCTCCCGCTCAGCAATTCAAGAGGACCAGCAGTCCACATCCCACCGGTGACACACACGACATCCGAGCAGGGACCCTCCGACCTCTCCGGTGCCTGTCTCGGGTTGGGCATTCGGGTCTCTAGCATAGCCGGGAGGGGGGGTGCATTAAAGCGTTAAAAAAGATTGCAATCAGATGAATAATAAACAGAGGAAACTCCCAAAGCATAATCAGGAGGTGAGACAAAGACTCGCTTGTTCAGACTTTGAGGTCATGGCGCCCTTCAGCTCTGATCACATTGTCACAGGAGGGGTGGGTATCTTTTCCCACCCAAACTTCAGAGGCAGAGTGGACCTTAGGTGGGCTGAAACGTCCTCTAAAAGCACCTTTTTCTTTCCGATGGTGACCATGCTCTTCACTAAACATGTCAGCTGTCTGGGATAAGGCTGTGCTGAGGAGTCAAGACATCCTTATGGTATAAATAATTCTCTGTTGGGGGGGGGGAAAGGATGATTTTAATTTTTTTTTTAAAGACCATTTTCTTTATAGCCCCCATGTGCTATTTGCAGCTGTGGTCAGCTGAAAGGGCCACAGGCAGCTAAGCACAGGGGTAGCTGGAGGTGCTTATTTATTTGAGGGCTTGTAAGTCTTCAAGACAATTTGCATAGCATTATCCATAACTATGCTATCAGGCCAAACAGTCCCTAAAACCTAATTAAGCATTAGTAAGAAGAGAGCATCTGAAGACATGCACACAGGGGAAGAAGAGGGGGCACGTGCCAAAGCTACAGATAACGTGGGGTCGAGATGCTGGGAAGGGCTTTCCCGGCAAGGAACAGCCCTGGCTGTACAGAGTTTTGTTTTCCCTGGGTTGCTGCAGCCCAGACACCATGGCATCCGCTCCCCGCCGGCTCACCCGCAGCAACAGGGGCCAAACACGGAAAATTGCATGTTTCCAGTTCAGGGAAAGCAGCCGCCACTGAAATCTGCCGGTCCCGCCACCGCAGGAGGCTCGGCCGGCCCCTGCTGCATCTCCTCTCGCTCCGCAAATAGCTGCTTCCCTCCTCCAGGAGTCCAGCCGGGCTGAGATCTCCCTGCTTTTTTTAAACAGGGAGTTTTCTGGGGAGCTGCTTGTTACCAAGAGAGCCCCAGCACGAAGTAATCACTGAGTTTAGCAATGATTTTTTTTCTTTTTCCCCTGCTACTGACAATTTTCCTTGCCTGCGTGCTTTGGGTGCACCGAAGAAGGCTGCAGAAATTTCTGCTGACGGACCTGCTGCAAGGATTCTGTTTACTGCCGTGGAGAAGTCCCAGCCACTGCCTGTAAAGGACGGGGAATTTGCGTCTCTCCATAATGCAGGGAGAGCTAGGGCAGGAAAAGGGCTGGAGGAGGAGAGGGCAGGTGTTCCTGCAAAACAGGCGGACCAGTGTATTTTACTGGGTAGGTTGTTGCTGGTGGGCACCTGGATGGAGCCAGCCTGTCCTCTCGGTTCGACATTAGCCAGCTTCCCTGCTAATTTTGCTCTGTGCACAGCTCTGTGGGGATGCTCGGGGGCAGCAATGTACTTGGTGCTTGATGCACCGTCAAAACCTGAATGAAGGGCTTTCTCAGAAATGTCTGCCTCCGTTAGCAACTCCCTTGCTCTCTGAGGGTGAAATAGCTGGCACCAACCCTTCCTTCCCCCGCTCTGTGGGTTCCCCCACCCCACACTGGGAAAGGCGTCCTGTGGGCCCCGGGTTACCCCTTTCAGCTTGGGCCGAGGAGGTGAAGGCAAGGGGCTGTCCTCCTGCCGCTCAGCTCCAAATGGAGTGGCTGTACACTGCACATCCCACGCTTGGGCTGGCTGGGGCTCGTGAAGGAGCTGAGCAAGGTGCAGGAAAAGATGTAGCATCTTCACAGAAGCTGAGGATGGAGAACACCCACTGGACTAGCGAGATGCGATGCATCCCCAGCACCTGCTTGGAGGGAGACACCCCTGTCAGGGATATGACCAGAGAGGGTAGAACATCCCCAAGACGAAGACCAAGACCATGAAGCACCATATACATCTCCCCAAATCCTCAAGCCCATGCAATCAGATGAATAATACCTGGATACCTGATGCGATGGCCCTGCACTAGACATGGGGCACAAGGTGGGATCGCTGAGCCCCTGCCCCAGCTCCCTCACAAACTGTGTTTGTGGGCGAGAGATGGAGAAGAAGAGAGCCAGGATCTCCATGGATGCACTGGGGAGGGAGGAGGTGTTTGTGGTTCAGTGGCTTCCAAGTCCTTTCTGCTTTGCAGAGCTTTACGAGTGACACTGGCGTGTGATTCGATTAGGGAAAAATGCTTCACTTTCTACCGATTCCAGAGCCTCCTCAGCTTCAGCTTCAGCTTGCGATGCGATGGAAATCCCGCTCAGCAGGGGGAGAAGCTGACACAAACATCCCCCCCCCCGCCCCAGACGCTCATGCCACCTCTCTCCTCCACCCTGGGTGATGCTTCACAGCATCTCTGTCCCACAGGGGGATGGAGTTGGGAGCTGCTCCCCTGGGGCCAGGAAAGCCTGGTTAAGAGATAAGTAATTCCCAAGGTGACCATAACCCATGTTATGAGCGCTTCCCCTTGCGAGGGGCTGGGCCGGGTGGCTGGGGGAAGGTCCACATGTGCACACATGGACCCAACGGGCAGGAGCAAGCACCCAAAACCACCAGAAGATGCTTTGGGGATTTTCATCGAGACCACGGTTTGCTCCAGAAAGAGCCCGTCAGCATCTGGGCTGGAGTCAGCAGTGCCTCCCGAGCATCTCTCCCGCACCTATAAAAGAAGAGAGCAGGAGAGAAGTGGAGCTCAACACAGCCATGAAGCGAAGTAGAGACCTTTCTGGCTCCATCCTCTGCACGATGCCAGGCCAGGCTGGCAGGGGAATGGGAAATTGTCAGGAGGTATGAATGAGAGAGAGGCAAAAGAAAAGCTGCAGCGGGCCAGTATAAAAGGACCAGCGCCGTGGAGCAGGTGCAGAGGCAGTGATAATTCCCCATTTCTTCCAACAGAAGAACTAGGAGTGTCCAAATTGAGTTATCGGGCAGCAGATTTAAGGGCAAACAAAAGACAGTGCTTTTTCCACAGCACCCGTAATTAAATTATGGAACTCATTGCCACAGGATGCTATGGAGACCTAGAGCCTAAATGGGCCCCAGAAAGCATTTAGGCAAACTCATGGGGCACACAGGTCTGTTAAACATGATGGAGCAGCCACCTCAGGGGGTCCCTAAGCCCAGGGCTTCCGGGAGCACGTGTGGGACAAGGGGCCCGGGAGACCTGCCATCCCCTGCCAGGGGTGCTGGAACAGCACAGCCTGGGAGATAAATAGATAGTGTCTCATCACCTAAATAAACCATTCCCCAAATCTTCTTGAGGGCAAGGGGGAGGTTATTAGACCTCAGAGTTGCCTAGGATGATGCTACAGGATAGGCAGAGAGGGGTGTGGGGGCACACCGGGATTTATGTCCATGTCCCGGTGCAGGGTGGCACCGAGCCCTGGGCATTGCAAAGCTGCATTAGGGTGGCACAAGCAGTACCAGAGAGCAAAGCAGCTGAGAAACAAGTGTCTCTTCATCCCATCTTGGGACCAACCCACAGCTCTGCTTCACAGCTGAACTGAGCCAGGCTCGGAAACCACAGGGTGGCTCCTCCTGCCGCCTGCCCCTTCTCCAAGGCAGATGCTGGGGGTGATTAATGACCACCTCAGCGAGGTGCCAAATTCCCGTCCCCACCAAGCTGCTGGACAGGCTGCTCTGGGGAGATAGGGTGTGTGGGGGGGTCGAGCTGGCTAGTCAGGGCCACGGCAAACTTTGGGACCAGGCTGTGCTCAAGCCGAGCACTGGAGCTAATCGCACAGCCCCCTGGGAAGAGTCCTCACCCTTCGTGTAAGAAAGATGAGTGCCCGGGCTGATGAAGCACGGCCATGGTCCCTGTTAAATCCTTCTTGCTAAGATATTGGCCGGCTGGTTTCCTGCGTCTATGTACACAGCGGTGTTTGAAAGGCACCCTTGCATTTACAGAATTGGTTAGCCTGCTTTATCTTCCATCTCCAACACAAATATTATGCAGCCGACTGTATACTGAACAGACTAAGCTCAGTTTTCCCTCTTCTGCAGGCAAAAGCAACGTCTGATGCTACAGAGGGGGAAGAGGCTGCTGTTTGCAGTCGGGGCCAGCATGCTACCCTTCCTCCTGCTTTGGGTGAGCATCCCTATACCTGTTTTCTAAGGAACCCATCTCATTTCCTTTTGCAGACCAGTGTTATCCATTCCCAAACCTCTGGGATTGGGGAGGAACAACCCCGAAACTCCTCCAGGATCCCTTGCCAGGGATTTTCACCTGCGTCTGCCCTCATGGCTGACTCGGTGAGTTACAGTGGGCAGAGCCCTGCTCTTTCCTCAGCTTCAGGTGGAGATGCTCTTGCTCAGAAGGAAAAGGAGAAAATCATCCCCCATCTCTGTAAAGACACCACGAGCCAGGTCCGCCTGCTGTAAACACAGCACCAGCTCCTTTCTTTCCAACCAGCATGTCAGCTCAATAATTTATCATCCAGGAGGTGCAATAACTATCCATAATTCACAAGCAATAATGTTCTACAAGTTCAAACCAGCAATTTGGCTCTCTGGACTGCACACCGTCTTTCCAGGCCTGCCTTGTGCCATGTCCAAGGTCCCATTTCTTCTTGCCAAAAAGCATGAAGGCAGCAGCCGCCTCCAGGCTGTGAGGGTCATCCTAGAAGCAGCAGGTTTTGGGGACGCATCCATCTGTTCCTGCTCTCCAGGTTTCCAAAGGCTTCCTCACCTGCTGGTCTCAAAATTATGAAGAACTCTTGGTTTTTGGTCTGAAAGGCTGATGAAAACCACAGGTTGCATTAGCAGAGCAATAGATGGAGGTGCCTGGGAGGAGCAAGACAAGGTGCATCCCCAATGCAGGGACCTGGCATCTGCCAACAGCTCATTGCAGCAGTGCCTGGTGTTCATCAGTGACTCCCCAGCAGTGAGGGGATTCCTGTCAGCACAGAAACCCCACACCAGGGGGGTGTGCAGGTCCCAGAGATGCCACGGAGCAAGATGTACAGCCATACCTTAACGTCCGAGGCTGATAAATAGCTCAAAACCATGAGATCCAAGAGATGATCTGGGGTTTGGAGCAGGTGGGGGGTGGCAGAAAGGACTGGGGGAGGTGGCAGCGATGGGTTAGACCCCAGGAGATAACAGGGAAGCATCATGCTATCATCCCTCTGAGACGCGGGGAAGTGAAGCAGCTTCGGGGAGAAGTCTGAAACATGAGCCACCGAGTTCTCAGATTAGCAAAACACCTCTTGCTCTGCAAACTCTGTTAGTCAGACGTAAAACATGGTGAAGCAGAGCATGCTGGAGCTCCTTCACTCCCGGGGGAGATGTTTATTAACTCGTCAAAATATAACGTCTGTTGTTGCCAGCAAGAAGCTAGAACAGAAAAAAAAAAAAAAAAAAAAAAAAAAAGAAAGAAAATACAAAACAGGGAGGAAAAATAAAAACCACACATGAAAAACATCGTTTGCTTCCCTATGCTTGGCTGGAGATGCTTGGTCTATGGAGCGTGCCTGAGCCTGGACGTGGCAGGAGCTCCTGTAGCGTCATCCCGGCGCAGCAGGAGGCGATCCCAGGGAAAAGGCTGTTGCAGCACCCAGCTCTGACTCACGTGCAATTTGCAGGAACCACTCCCCGACCTTCACGTAATTGGGACAGTTGGCATACCTGGCCCGACATAAATTAAAGCTTCTAAAATAAATAAGGTGATAGCTGGAAATGAGATACCAAATTAATGTTGAAATAGCACGGGGCCGCGCTGCTGCAGTCATTACATCCCGGTGACACTCCGTAACAAGAAACAGGAGAGCAGCCACCCGGCTGCAGCAATTATTTTAATCATATTTGTTTAAGCACTACAGATCAGGGACTAACTTTCTTCACCAGGTATTTGCCGTTGCTTTGCTCACCTCGAAATGAAGACCGAGTGCCCAGGGGATTAACCGGGGAGCTTGTACCATTACCCAGGTTTTAGCCAAGTGCATCCCTCTGAGATGATGCCTCATTGCTCCCAATAACCACGCTCCTCCATAAGTCACACGTCACAAGCAGCATTACCAGTTTATTATTGTAAGCCCAAGTGGTTTTGGCAGGGTGATGCTGGCCTTGATTCAGCCAAGTGATCAGGTTTTGTTTGGTGTTTTTTTTTTTTTCCCCAACCCATATTTCAGGACCAGGACCTTGGTTGCTAGCTGTCCCTGGGTTTGCAGGAGATTGAGGGTGGAAGATACTCTTCCAGGTGGGAAGGTAAGAAGCGAAGCCCCCACACAATGAGGATGGCCTTTACAGACCAGGGCTGTGGTACTTTCTGTGCTTGCTGTAGGGTTTTTCCAGCTATTTCAGCCTCTGGTACTGTCAATATGTACTTTAAGGAACAATTTACACTTAAAACTGACCCCCTCCTGTGAAAGTGCCACCGTATAAAACAGCAGATGGTGTTTGAACACTGCAAAACAAAAAATATATCTTTAAATAAAGATATACAAGAGTCTTGCTGGTGCTACATGGATGCCTCAGGGTCTCGATTTGCAGCTTTCTGCGTGGGGGGAAAAAAAAAGATGGAAAGTGCTATGAGATAATATCGATGGCAGGAAAACGCTCTTCCTGATGGACCCTCAGAAATCACGGCATGGGCATGACCCAAAAGGACCGTGAAGGGGGGGCTCCATGCCCAGTGGCACCGACAGCCCCCACAGGCCACCACACTTGCCCAGCTGGGGATAGGACAGTGCGAGCCTCTGGGGAGCAAAGCACAATTTTTCCTCCTTTTTTTCCCCTCTCCTTATGCTCATCCTGTTTTCTTCAGGTGAATGTTGTTTATGGAGAGGCAGGGTGGGGTGGGAGAAGCGTAAGTCATCTGGCTCTGCTTCCATTTGGAGCTGCTGGGGAGAAGCTGGTCCTGTTGGGATGATGACCCTTACCCAGGTACCAGCCCCAGGCAAGGAGCTCGGGGTTGATGCGACAGGCAGTCCTGCTCCTGGTAAGGCACACCCAACTGTTACAATAACACTGGTTCTGCACATGAACCATCAAAACTGCTCCTTAAAAAAACCCCTCCTGCTTGCAAATCTTTCCTCTCGAGAGGAACCTGGAAACAAAACTCCACCAAACCCCCATCCTCCAGATGATGCTCCCTCCATGTGATAAAAACCCTTTTTCTTAGGGGTTTTATTAATAAAAAAGCTTGAACACAGCTAATTTCCAAAATAAACAAGCAAATCTTCAGACCAGCAAATGCAAAGGGCCCTCGAGGCATCTTCTAAATGTCACCGAAAAGCGTTAGTCCTAACGTGTGCCCGGCTGCTGCTGCCTCCCTGGCCCCTGCTCTGGGCACGGGGGAGATAGGGCAGTTTGGGTTTGGTGGGAGCAAAGAAAAACCCCAAACTCAGGCCCCCTCGCAGTTGCTTTGAAGCTGACGGGCTCTGCAACACAGGGGGGAAGAAAAAAAAAAAAAATCAGGTTCAGCTTCACTCGTAGCAACAACATTTTGACAGCTTCTATTTCGGGGATGGCTTTATTGTTTTCCCTCTAGTCCTCAATTAATGCCTTACCTCAAAATAGCTATGAGCCAGCAGGACTTTTCCATTCACCAGGCTGTGAGCTGCTCTGAGCTTCCCTTGTGGTGTTATTGCTCATGGCTTGGGCTCACTGTCCCAGCCAGACCCAAGCCCCCAGTTACTCTCTCTCTCCTTCGAGTGGGAACAACCCCCCTTCCAAAGCTGGGTGCTGATGCTTAATAGTCAACCTGGAGGAGAAAGCAGCTTGTAAACTTGTTTTCCATCGGTCTGAGGGTGCCGTGCCCAAGCATGTTGAGGCCAGGATCAGGTCAAGCTGCTGGGAAGCAGCCATAGCCGGTGCACGAGGGAGCTGCAGGGTTGGGATGCTCCAAAGGCTTCAGGAAGGAAGACAGAGCTGGGGCTGACCTTTACATCCCATGCTTGCTTCCAGAGCTGGGAAAGGTTCGGCATGTGTTAGCCTCGAGGATCTTTCCTGGAGCGCGGCTTCGCTGGACTGCCCTGTGCAATGGGGTGTGCTGAGCCTTGCACCGGGCTATCACCCTCCTCCCTGGGGCAGCATAGTCCAAATCCCATCGGGCTCCCTGCTCCCCTTGCCACAGAATAAACTTATAAATACCCCTCTCAAGGTTATCCAACACTGGTTAAACATTTAAGAAAAACACTGTACAACATATACAGCTCCTCCTAAAATATTCATCCCCTGACATCAATGTTTCATCAATTTTCTATCATATATCACCCTTGACACCAGCTTCAATCATGGTGGTGCAGATTGTGAAAAATAGATATGTTTACAGAACCACCCACCTTCAGTTTCCTCTTTTCCCACATAATTTAGTATCAATTAGCTCGTGCAGATATCGCCTTCCCCTCTGCTCCAGGTGAGCCAGCCATGCCCCCAGCTTCCCTCCGGGAGCAGGCGAGCTGGGGAGTTCAGCCAGAGGCATGCGGTGGGCAAGCCAGACCGAGCATGGGAAGCCTCTTTACAGTGAGGAGCTTGGCACTTAGCTGGAGCTGCCCTGCAGCAGCAGAGCCGTACCAAAGGCTCTGGCTTATAATTTATCTGCAAGAGCCTCCGTACCCCCAATTGCAGGATGCCGGCTGCCCTTTCCCCCTGCCCTGGGGCTCCCAAGAGCCCCATTTTCCACATGGTGGCCACACTCCTGGGCACATGCTGGACACCAGGTCCCATGGCAGAGAGGCACCCTGGCCCCAGCTCCCCGAAGGACCCTAGCTCGGGGCAGCAAGGCAGGCAGTGGGGTGCATGGGCTTGCACCCTCCCTAGCTGCAACAGGAACACTTCACCTCTGTTTGGAGCCCGCGGAGGAAAGCCCACTGCTGCTGCCCACACTGGCGGCCAAACAAGCAGGCCTGCACACAACAGCAGCAGCATGCAAGCCCATGTCCGTTAGCAATTTGTGCTGCTCACCCAGAAATCCCAGCCTAGGCCTTTGATCTTTCCAAGGAATAGATTTCAGATTTGACCCCATTGCTGGCACAGGCAGAAAGGCCTCCTAGCCTTTTTTTTTTTATTCTTTTCCTTTTTAATTCCCGTAAATTGTTTAACCTGTGTTGAGTGCCTGCCTGTGCCTCTCCTGGCCCTGCTAAACGACCGACAGGCTCCTTCAATCTGCCCATCAGTCCTCGCCCGGCTGCCCGTGGCAAATGGGGGGCAAAGCGCTCTCCTGCCACAGTCATCTTTTGAACCGCAACATTTCAGTGCAGCTAATGAAGTTAAGAAAGACCTTTCCTCTCCCCTCAGCCTGAGCTGGAGAAACCAGAACATTTTATGCGTTATCTGATTTGATGTTCAAAAAAACAGAAGGAGAGGGGAAAAAAAACCCCACCGCTGGCTCCTTCTCGCCTTTAATTGCGGCATACAAATGCCAGGCTTGTTTTTGCTCTCTCTGAAATTCCCTCTGTCAGTACAGGGCTCCCTCTGGTTCAGGACAAAAATTGACTTCATGTCACGAATGAAGTAATTATTTCCCTCCGCAAATGAATATGGCAATTATTTTCCTTTTCGAGAAGCGAGGGATGTGTGTGAGGTTTAAACTGCCTAGCAGAGCCACTCTCCCTACCCAGAGCAGGGCTACTCTCGGGCTTTGCTTGCCAGCCAGGTGTCCAGACCACCATATGCAGTGCTTCTGCCCCCTCCTCACCCTGCCACAGAGCCACCTCTTATCTTTCCCAATGCCGTGTTCAGGCTCAGTCTTGCTGCCCTCCAGCAAAGCTGAGGGTCCCCGCCGGGCACAGGCACTTTGCTGAATCAAGGGAGCTGGAGAGGGCTGCGGTTAGGAGGGCAATTGCTCTCCCTTGCAGCTCTGCCGTTAGCCTAAGGCAATCCACTTGAGCCCACAGCAACTTTCACCCCTCTGTGCTGTTTCCCCCAGCTCAGGATCAAAGGACATTTCCTAACATGCCCATACTGCATCCCTTCACTGAGAAGGAGTAGGGATAAAATACTGCCTCTGGTATGTGCACAGGGGGAATATCAGAGAGTTATCTATCCCAGTTAGAGAGATGGCCGTGGAAAAGCTACGTCTCTGCTTCTCCATTCACCAGTGCCCCATTCCCCACCTGGACCAAGGTCTCCCTTCTCCAAAGAAAAGACTGGAGTGATGGCCATGAGACCAGGATTAGCCCATCACAGGAAGACACTACCTGCCATTGCTGTTCTGCCGTTCTCACCACCACGAGAAGGCGGTGAGGGGCCATCCATGCACGGACCCTGCAAGAGGTCAACACCAAGCAAGGACGGGGTCTTCCTTCAGCACCCAGAAGGTCCTTCTCTAGCAGCGGGACTGTGTTTTGAGACAGAGGCCTGCCACACGTGTGCCTTGCAACATCCTGGCTCTTTTTTTTCCTGGCCATTCACTTCATGAGTGCCCATTTCTGACTGTAGCAACGAAGGGTTTTACCAACTCGTAAAGTGTTTCTTCACCATCTCTCAAGCATGTTGCAGCTTCTGCAGGTGTTAAAAGCCAATGTAAAGAGCTACACAAAGAAAGCTATTTTGCAGCACAAGCCGAGATCTCTGAACCCCACAAAAACACCGAAGTGATGAAGCAGTGTGTACCGACGAGCGATGAACCAGCTCAGTAACTATTAACTATTTCCAGAAACACAAACCCCAGGTAATCTTGCAAGAAAAAACATTTTCCGTGGCAGAGCAGATGGTCCATCACGAGGCACTTCTACCAGCACTCAGAAGTCTTGTCCTCACGTTGAAACCTTCTGGGTAGGGGCTGGAAGGAGGGTGTTCAAGCAGCTTCTCCAGAAAGTCGTGCCCTGTTCCCCTGCCTGGCTGTGCCCTACCACCACAGCCAGCCTGACTCCAGCAAGACAAGAACAGGAAAAATTGTAAGAGGGCGAAAAGTGGTAATACATGGGGTTTTTTTTAATAGTTTACCTGCACCATGCTGGGTCAAGATGTCATAGCAAGCCTCCACTGTGAGCCAACAAGCACCTAAAGCTCCATCCTACCAGTCTGAGCTGGGTGTTTGGCAGCACTTTGTAACTTTGCTAATGTAGAAAGCATAAAGCTGAAGAACTCTGGGCTACAGCACACCCACCAATGCAACCGGCGTCATGAAACAGCAGTGGCTCTGCCTTGTCACCTCAAGTTGTCCTTCCCACCTTTCCTAACCAAGGGGCTATCTAACTTGCATGTAAGACCTCCAAGGACTACCCCAGGTGTTTGGAAAGACCTGCATAGACCACCAAGGGCAATGCTGGCACAGGGTTTCACCTATGACCAGGCAAAAACCAGGGTAAATACATGTGGGGTTTTTTACCTGCATGTATGCACAGAATTACATATTCATTTTATTGCAGGCATTTCATAACCCATCATGGTGTGTCCTGTGTGAGCCACCACCAAGACCTAGCCCCAGCACTCCCAGTGAGACCCCTTCTTTTTGCTCCGTGAGTTAAAACCACAGGACGCAAGCATCACTCCTCAGGCAAGCTGGAAAGTCACTTGAAGGTTGCGAGTGACCTTGAAGAGAGCTGGACGTTGGCTTGTTGGCTGTGGCGGCAGAAGCGTGAAAATGTATTGCAGCTCTTGGGCAGCCTTCAGTTCTCATTTAAGCTGTTAATCAGAGGGGGAGAGGGAGGAAAGCAGCAGCAGCAGCAGCTTTGCCCCGTGAGCCTGACTGTAAAAATGTGAGTGGCACCAGAAGGGCCTTCAGGACACAGGCATGGGGGAGGAAATCAGCTCTGCCTTGCTGAAGGAAGGGCAGGCTCTAGGAGCCGAAAGCACACGTTTGCCTTATTCTTGTTAGTCCTTTCACAGATGGAGTTATTCCAGTAACTCGTTTTCCTGTGGTTTGTTTAGTTGCTTAGGTGGGCACAGCAGGTCTGTGGGTCTCTCCTCAGAGGGTGGCATCACCCCCATGACTCTTCCGTGCAGTTCGGGGCCACCTTGTGATGAGAGTGATTTTTTGCCCCCGTGGCCCAACACTAAGGAGCAGCTGCCCCGGAGCATCCTGCCTTCTCTGTGTCGTGGTGAGAAGGATGTGGCAGCAGGACCTTTCTGCTTTCAGTCCACGTGTCACTGTGCCACGAACTGCATCCACTGTCCCCAGCATCCCTGAGGAACAACACAGCTCCTGTGGGGACCTTGGGCTGTGAAGCTGTTGGAAAGGGATGGGGAGGGACACAGGCACAGACTCTGCTCCTCGGGGGAGTGGGGCTGGTGACCTGCCATACCAAGAGGACTAATTCAAATACAGGTGGGATGCTCTAAGGGAGAGCGAGTAGAGTTTGAGCAGAGCACCAGGGAAGCCACCTCCCCACTCACCTCGTCTGCTTACCCTTCTCCAGCACCGCAAGGGTTAAGATGAGTCTATTACTGTTTGCTTGTCACTTTGTCGCTGATCTAATGACCATCGATAATAGTTGAATAAGAATTGATGGAGAGATGGATTTAATTAACCCTGGTGTCAGCAGCTAGCATTGCTGTCTGTTTGTGTTAATGGAGCAGCTCAGGAAAAAAAACTCTCTTGAGCTTTGCGTGGCTCAGCCTGCGGCAAGTAAAACAGTCCTATTCATCAGCTGCGCCCTCCAGGTATACCCAGGGAGTGCCACATGGAAATTGCTTCCTCCTTCCCTCAAAAGAATAAACTAATCACCTGCTTGGTTGTACTCTCAGTCCCCGGCTTCACCCGCCACCCCATCTCTGCCTCTCCCTCCTGCCTGCTGCTGCCAGACGCTGCGACAGCACGGGCAAGGTCTCAGCAGGGTGGGTTGGAGCCCGGGACTGCCTGTGAAAATGGCGTGCTGATATTAGCAGGCTGGAGATCTTTATTTAACAGGGGAACAGTACAGTGCTTGCTAGGGAAAGGCCAGCATGAAGGCAGCAACTGCTTGGTGTTATTTGGCAGTGCAGATGCCGGGCAGGATGATGGGATGGGTCAGGGATGCAGGCAGAGAGGCTTCCCCAGCCAGTCAGCTTGCGCTGCATCCCCCTGGGCCCTCCTACAGTCCCCCTTATTCCAAAATCTAGCTGTTGCACACACTCCGGTGGGATTTATCCTCCTCTTCTGGGTTTCAAACAGGTTCACGGCGTGGTTCCCCCGACTGCTCCATCTGCATTGCAAGATCCTGCACGGCACAGGCGCAGAAGCACAGCCTGCACAGAGGCTGGACACTCAGCCCAGACCATCCCAGTCTCAGTCCCACTAACAAGGCTGGTCCTGCCTGCTCCTTTATTGCAGCTGGTAATTGGGAGGGAGAAAACTGCGTGGGCAGCCTGGTGCGTAGGACATGTAGTGTCTGCCGGCTCCTTCCCTCTCTTCAGTCAATCTGCAGGTGCAGCAGATGACAGCACATATTGCTCGCCATCCTCCTGCACCCGGCTTATCGGGAGGATCACAGGGGAAATTCCAGCCTGGAGGGAGTGCGGGTATGTGGCCCTTCTCGCCCCATGGATTTATGCATTTCTATGGGTGAGTGCCTGGCAGCTTGGGGAAGCAGCAGCTCAGCACGATGCCATGCACCACAGCAGTGTCCAGCTTCCCCAGGCCACCAAGCTTTGGCACCAATTTCCTGGGGCAGAGCAGTAATGCAAGGGTGCATGCTGGAGCAGCCCGCTCCCCAGGCGTTATCTGATGGGGAGCCCTCTCAGGGCAGGCTGGGGGGGCTTGTCTGGCACCCGCGAGGTTTTCTTCACACTTCCCCTTCCTCTCATTTTCAGCTGTGATTGCTTTTCATGTTCTAACACATGTCCGGCCTTGACCCGCGCTGTCAGGCAGGCAGGTCTGGATCCGTCCACGGTGCTGGGGATGCACGGGGATGGTGCCGGTGCAGCCTCGGGCCGGCTGGGCTGCTCCTCCAGGCGCTGCAGCAGGAGACCCCATGTGCTTGCTCTGACAGACCAAGGTATTACTGTCTGAAGGAATAAGCTTCCCAGCGCAACGCCTTGCCAGTCTAAAAATATTTCTTCCAGTAAAAATGCTGGCTGCTGCTACCAGCGTTGTCTCGTGGCTGGCATTTCCAGGTAAGACAGGACGCAGATTTTTCACTATATGAGGTCAGTGAAAATACCAGTTGTTGGCAAACTTATTTCCTGCTGAGAAATGATGAGGTCAGCTTTTGGCTTCGGCACCTCGTTTAGCATTTGCAGGGAACTCCAAGGGAGTAAATGTCTCAGCCAGGATTCCCACGGAAAAGACAGGCATGGAGAACGGGCGCGGACAAGTGAGGCAGAGGCTATTGCCGGGGAGGTGAAAGCTGGTTTCAACAGAGATTAGGGTTTTGTTCCTACCCTTGGGCCTCTCTTGTCTGGCTGCAGAATGAAGATAACATCACCTAGTCACAGAAAGGTGAGGAGTTTAATCCAGCGATGGCTAATTGGGAGTTTCTAAGTCCTTAACACAGCTTTCCAAGCAGCCCTTGGAGCATTTTGGGTCTGGCCTGGGAGAGCCAGTCTTAGTGATGCAATGGGGTACATGGGTCCATCCCTCCCTCCCTGTCCCAAGCTCTTTCTTCTACTAGACCAGCAGAGAAGATCAGTAACTAAAATAAGCAAAGCTGGCAGTGCAATGCAGAACTGAGCCTGGCCTCCTGAACGCAGTCCCTGAAGCAGCAAAAGTCATCCTACCATGGCAGGAATCGGGGAGCCTGGGAAGGATCTTGAGACCAAGCAACATCCCAAGTCCATCCTAGCCTGGCAGCACTCCCAGCCGCCAAGCTGGGGCTGAGCAGGAGCTTTCCCCTCCCCGCCCCCCCCCCCCCAACCCAAACAAAATAACACAACCCAAAGTAACCCACATTTTCCTCTTTTAGGCTCATCTGTCCAGTGGAACATCCAGTGACTGCCCACAGCTCCACTTGACCCCCAGCAAAAGACGTGCAAGGCACAAGCAAGGTCTGTCCTGCTCTGGAATAGCCTGAGCCTTTGGAAAGAAGCTGATTTAGAGAGAAGCAGGCTTCCTGTTTTGCTCATCCCCATCCCAGACAGAAAGTGCCTTTGCCAAGTACATCTTCAAATCCTTGCCAGTAACCTGCAGTCATGGAATACGTGAGGCTGGAGGAAAAAAGAACACCACCCCAAACCCAACAGAATTTAATTTTGAAGACCCAGCTAGTCTTATAGCTTTTCAACCACGGGAACAGGTGAGCCAATAATAAAATCAACTGCCCAGAGAGGAAATGAATATTGGGTTTTGTTCCAAACGGATGAGTTCAGCCAGAGTCTGAAAAAGGGAAAAAAATAATAATAATAAAAAAAAGAGAGTAAGAATTGTTCTGTGACAAACGTATTTTGACAATCCAGCTGAAAGGGCTGACAGAGTTATGAGAGAGGGGGAGGAATTACTGATCCCTGAGTGTCATCTCACTTGTTTTTCTTGATTCAGCCTGGCCTTGCTAACAATGTGTGTCACTGCCCAGCGCTGGGAACATCCTTTGCTGAATGACACCCGGCACTCCCCAAAGCAAAGCCCAGTTTCCTCCTGCAATATACCTGCCAACGGCACCAGCACCAGGGGTGCTGCAGGGGGTATCCGCCAGATGGGCTGGATCCGGGAAGGGCATGGGGTGGAGGGGCTGGGGTCTCTGGCCACACATCCCAGTGCATTTCTATTTGTGACAAGCCTCGAATTGCATCTCCTGGTCTTCTAGCTGGCTGAAGCCATCCAACGCTTGGGGATGATGCTCTGCGATGGGTCTTTGGTGGCTCTGGAGGTGCTGAATGCTCCTGGTCTCTGCTGATGGGTTGGAAATGCAGCATGGTTTTCCACCGCTATGGAGGCAAGTGAGCAAGAGCCTTGCCACTCAATCCAGTGCGCTTTGTGTTACGTCCTACGTGACCAAGTAAGTGGCAGTGAAGTCAAGGGAAAAAGCAGTTCCCTGTAAATGCTGTTCTCATTGTTGTCATCACACATGCTGAAATGATGCTCGAGGTCTCCTTTTGCAACCCCAGCCCCACATTGGGTAAAGAGGCGAAGTGTAGGAGGATGGTGGCCGCTTGATTTTGGCCTCATCAGATGAAAACAAGAGCCACTCAGGAGGAGGGGCAGCTGGCACAAAGCCTCTCTCTGTCTTTGCCAAGAGGGTGGGCAAAAATCTAGTGGCAGCAAAGATGACTGTCACTGTATCTGGAAAAAGACCATAGCAGTTGACTGAAGCCTCCAATGGTGTGGAGGTGGCCAGTGCCTACACCTGCAGGCACGTCCTCCGTGTTGACTATTGCCAACACAATACCATTGGGTGAGTCACTAAGGACAGTGCCGTGCCTTGCTGGTCAGCATAGAGACCTCCCTCCCCACCCCAAAACCAGGGTGGTGTGTGTTTACCAGGAATGGGCTTGAGGGACTGGAGCCATTCCTGCTGACTCTAAATTAACACCATGCTTACATTGACCTAAATCCAAAGTCCTGAAGTACAAGGCTTTGGAGATTGCCAGAGCCTGATGTCTCTTTCCATGAATGACAGGGCTGGAGGTCCCTGGTTTTGAATGGAGTTTGTGTTTCTGAAGCAGGTGGGCATTGGTGAGGAATCTCTAATGTCTACTACCAGCTGTGCTCCCTGGCTAAAAGTTATGTCTTGATTGTGGACCTTGGGGATTTTAAATGTTCCTTCTTGGTCTGAACTGTGCAGCTCAGGGAGTGGCTCGTGCAGTGACCCATCCTCCTGTGGCATCTCTTACCTGGGAAAACCTGGATGGAGCCAAGCTGTAAGAACCCATTAATTTTAATTACCAGAAAAGCACCTCCCTTTGGAGCAGGACTCAGTGCTGATGTGGGAAAACCTGATGGCATTTCATGGCATTCAGAGAGGTTCCCTCTGGTTAAAGGACACCTGTCAAGGGCTGCGTCAAGCCAAGCTGTGACCATGCTCCAGGAGAAGGATGCTCCCTGTGACTTGTTATGAGTCAGTTTGAGTCACCTGCCTCCACTTGCTGCTGCTAATTTATTACCAACAGCAATTTTGAGAATTCGGGATTATCAGCTGCTTATTCAAATTTTTCCTCTCCTAGAAGCCAATGTGAAATATATCTGGACTGGAGCATCCTATGGCAGGAGTGGGTCCTACAGCAGCTTTCTCCCTGGCTCTCCACTCTTTGCTAGGACTATTATCAATGCTGACAAGGGGAGAACTCGAGACCTTCCTCCACCTTCCTGATGCTTGTTTCCCCAGCCTGATTCTGCAGCTTTTCAGACAAAAGCATTTATGCCTTGCTTCCCCGCCGACTGACATCTTTCAGGATGTGTTTGCTGAGGGTTGGAGCAGAGGGCAACCTCCCAGAGAACAGCACGATGCTTCTGAGATAAATAAAGCACTCTGAGTGAAACCTCCTGGGGGGGGACAAGGGCAACATTAATTTCTCTCAAGGCTTAGGGGATGGCTTAGTGTTTCGAGGAACAACTGGCTTGCGTTTGTACTGACAACCATTAAAATCGTGGGATGAAGTTCAGCAAATTGAAGGTCAAGTTGCCTGGGATGGGAAGAGCTCCAGAAATTTCTAGTGATATATTTATATTTTTAAGCATTTGTCCGTGACCGTCTCTTGCAGGTCTTTCCCACTCAGCTTAATGTCTGTGCCCAGCCCGGCCTTGGAAGAAAGAAATCCATCCATTCAGGTTGTTTTGGATAATTAGGGAGAGCAAAATAAACAAGCCCAGACATTTTCAGTTGTCCTGATTGCTCCATTCCTCACTACAGGAAGGACATGAAGGTGCTGGAGCGTGTCCAAAGAAGGGCAACAAAGCTGGTGAAGGGTCTAGAGCACAAGTCTTATGAGGAGCGGCTGAGGGAGCTGGGGTTGTTTAGCATGGAGAAAAAGAGGCTCAGGGGAGACTTTATCGCTCTCCTCAACTACCTGAAAGGAGGTTGTAGCAAGGTGGGTGTTGGCCTCTTCTCCCAAGTAACCAACGATAGGACTAGAGCAAAGGGCCTCAAGTTGTGCCAGGGGAGGTTTAGATTGGATATTAGGAAAAATTTCTTCACTGAAAGGGTAGTCAGGCACTGGAACAGGCTGCCCAGGGAAGTGGTTGAGTCCCCATCCCTGGAGGTATTGAAAAGACATGTAGATGTGGTGCTTAGGCACATGGTTTAGTGGTGGACTTGTCAGTGCTAGGTTAACAGTTGGACGTGATGATCTTAAAGGTCTTTTCCAAGCTAAACAATTCTATGATTCTGCTCCCACTACCCTGCTTCATGCTATTACTCATCAGTCGAATGCAGGGGAAAAGACTAAATAAAGCCAGGGCTCCTGTTTGTTCACCCTGATGGAGGTTATATGTTAAAGCCTAATCATTTCTCTCTCTGCTGGTGGATAATGTCTGCTCACCATGACACTAAAGCTGCCCAAGCTCCTAAACAGCAGCATTTTGCTCTAACTTTGTATGTGAGCATCCTAAGAAAGAGCCCAGCCGCCCTGCCAGGCACCCGGCTCCCTAAGGACTGCTGGGAAGGAGCACTGACATCCAGTTACATCCTTTAGTTACCCTGGAGGATAAATGGAAGTGGCGCTGCCAGGTTTAATAACCCCTCATGCCCCACCAGCCGCTTCACAGGACACAGACCTTGTTAACATGCAAAATAATGTAAAGATGCAGGTGGGGTTCTGGCTGGTTAACCAGGAGATGCTTCAGTGAGAATTATCCAATTAAATCTCCATCTCTCCCTTGCTTTCATGTTTCCCCCCCTCCCCACTGTAGCGGCATTATCATCCAAAGCAATAGACACAAGTCCTAATCGAGTGCTGTCCACATTAAGCAATCACCGCGGGCATCAGGTACGCCTGCATGTTCCTGCAGCGCTGGCCTGGGTCTCTGGGGTACCACTCTGGGGCTGCTGGGAGGCAAGGAAAGCTAACCAAAACCTAAATATATACACTGGCAGGCACCACACAGTCTCAGGAGGGGCTAAGCCTGACTGTTTGTTTTGGGTTTTTTTCCCTCTTTCCAATAGTACAGGCCTCTTCTTCAGTCCATCCTTTCTCCTCTGCCACCACTCCATAAACAAGCCCGAGCATGGCAAAAGTAGGTGCTGCTGCTCTCCTTAGGCGCAGATGCTAAACCCTGCTCTTGCAAAAAAAAAAAAAAAAGCTAATACCTTCCCAGTCCTGTTTTGCAGTGAGAGCCATGGCTAGCACAGCACCAGGATCCCACCTCGGCCCATTCCTGGTGGAGGCTTGTCCCTGTGGAGTTCTTCCCGCTGTGCCTGGCTGGATGCAGGAGAAGCTGACAGGGTTACACTGCCTGGTTGCTGCATGACTTCTGTGTCACCCCTCGGCCCCAAGTATTTCTGATAAATGCTTGTCTTGACAACTCCTTTTCTCCTAGCATTTCCACTGTATTTTTATTGTGGGCATTCTGGTGAAATAAGAGCAAAAGAAATAAGAGCAAAGCAGCAGTCACTAGACCCCCTGGAGCTAAAAAAAATACAGCTTTGGAGTAAAGATTAGGTTCATTTTATTAGATGTACTACCTGTTTGCCGACAAAGCACAGGTTTCAGATGTGAAGCTGAAAAGTTTTACCAAGTTAACTCTTTTTCCACCCATCTGCTGGAGTAACAGTATCTGGCAACTTGTCCGGGTAGCTCGGCATGGTGGTGGGATGGCAGGTCCTGCAAGAGGGGGCTCGGTGACATAAAGTTGGGGGCTGCTGTGCTGCCCACCAGGCAGAGCTCTGGGTGCAGGGGGTGTCTCTCTGTGTCCCTACCCCAGCACTTGTTAGAGGTATGCATGCAGCCCACCAATGCATCCACAGAGGGGGCTGCAGGTGAAGCAGAGGCAGCATTAGCCATCTTTCTCACTGTTTCTGGTCCCCTGACAGGAGCTGGAATCGCTGCTGAAGCCTTTTCCATGGAGGCAAGGCTGGTGGCTGGGTGGGAGGGGGCTCCTGCAGCTGCCTTCTCGTACAGGAGGGGACCCAGCTCTGCCTGGCCACCCCATGAGGGCAGCCCGTGCCACAGGGTTTCCTCCTCTCCCTCCATCTGTGTGTGCAATTACAGCAAATCCTTCTCCGCAGGAGCTGTGAGAGTGGCTAAAATTGAGCTCAGCACCAGGGGGGACCCTCTGTCATCTCTGCTCACCTCCTCGCGCACTGGCACAGTCGTGCTGCCTGGGTCCTGCTGGGCACCGAGCACGGCTGGTGAAAGCAGCAGTAAATGAAATAACATCAACCTCCCCGGCTAAGGCGGTAATTTGTTTCCGTGAGGCCATCTGACACCCGGCAAGAGCCCAGTCAGGGCACCCAGTGGGGAAGCTGGGGCCTGCAGAGTTGGAGATTGCCATCGTGCTGGGGACTCTTCCCTCTGCGCCACCTCCTGAGCCCTTCTGGGGAGGTTTGCACCCCTTCGTCCTGCCAGGAGGGCCTGAGCCCTGATAGATGCTATTATGTCATGTCCAAACCATGCCAAAGTAACCCAGCAGTGATGCATCCCAGCCCCTACATCACCTCTCACCTCTGCTCTGTGTGCTTTTGCTCTGCAAGCAGAGGAGATTTGCAGCAGAGAGGAGGTATCTCCCTTGCCCAAGAGTCAGAGCAGGCTGAGCACCCCGAGATCCTTTTCAATCCCTGGGAAAAGAAGGGTGCTGTAGGCTGAACACCCCAGCATCCCACACCCACCAGGCATTGTAGGAAACAGAGCATTTACACTCAGCGAACCCTGGCATAGACTGATGTTTCAAGCACCAGGATGCTGCCCTGCTCCCAGCAAGCAGCGCCGGACATCTCTCAGTTGCACAGGGGAAAAGGGAGGTGACCAGCAGAAATGCTGGTTCCCATCCAAGTTTAGCCCCAGCGTGACTTGTTTATCCCATGCAGAAACCTAAAATGTGCTTTTTTTGCTAGTGTGTCATGAGGATGAGGCATTTAAGATGTAAGGAGCAAAAAGCATATCCAGGCAGATAACAAAGCCAGGCTCAGGAGCTGTGTTGAAATAGGATTCTCCCCGACGGCTGGGCAGGCAGGCAAGATGGGGCTTTTGGGGCAGGCAGCTCATTCTGAGTAATTCTGAGCTCATTTGGCCATGATGGAGTCTGAACATCACTGGGTGCGTAGCTTGGGTTTGCCTTGTAACAAGATAACAAAATTAAAGAGAGCAAACCCAATCAAAGGGCTGGGGAACTGGAAGGAGAAAGCAGGAAACAAAAGGATAGCAGACACTTTCGGCATATGCCTTTTTCCCACCTACCTGGATGCAGAGTGGGAGGAAGGATTCTTTACTCCCTCAGGGAGAGCAGACCTCTGCTTTCTCTGTTGCTGTCTTTGAAATCACCCTCCCAAGGAGGGCAAGGGCTGAAGGAAGGGCTGTGCCATTTTACAGCAGCTTGTGTGACAGCTCAGAGCCATGCCGGGGGGGCTGGCGAGTGTCACCGAGCCATGCTGCTCCCCAGACCTCCTTCCTTCTGGAAGCAAAAACACGCCAAGCCCTGGCCAGCAGGCAGAGAGCATCTTCGGCTGTCCTGGGGAGGAGCTGGGACGCTCTCCTGCTGCAAAACTCTCTGCCGGGGTATTTTGGTTGCCCTCCTGCCGCCCATCCAGCTGGGAAGGCAAAGAGGGGGGGATGCCAAGGAGCTCACTGCAGACTGCAAATGGACCAGCAAGTGTGTTGGCAGGTTCTGTGCCATTAGCCCCTCTCGCTTTGGTACCCCAGGCTCTTGGGTGCTGAGGCCAGCCGCAGTACCTGGGTTTTACCCAGCAGGCCGACTTTGCACAGGAGCGGATGACAGGGAGCCCTCCAGAGTGCAGAAAGATGGTGCTTGCCATCCGAGAGCAATTTTGTCCCTGTTTTTATAAGCTGATGACCCATATCTCACAGGTCTGCCAGGCACATACACAGCCTACCAAACGTAAAGGCATATACCCTAAGCCAGAGATAAATTTTGGCATACTTTTTGAACAGCAAATGGGGCGATATTTGCTAGATGTAAGGCAAGGGGCGGTTTGCCATACAGCATTCACATTATACACAGGTGTTTACCTTGCTTCAGGCTCCTCATTTCTTTATCCTGGTCAGGTAAGCACTGGAAATGTCACCTTCCCACGCCTGTAATTAAACCCTGTGACTTTTGTCCTGGCGTGTGCGTGCATGTGTGCATGCACACACTCCCAAACACGGCTTCTTTCTCTCCTCTTTAAAAACTACCACAAAACTTCATTTTTGCTCCAAATCAGCAATGCAGATGTGCACCATGTAGCTGCATATTGCCATGGCAACAGTGTTTTCCTCCTGCCCCACAACCCTTCCCCCAGATGAAGAAGGGGGGGAGGGGGATAAAAAATAAACAATTTTAATAATGTCACGAAAAGCAGACAGGGATATAAAAATCCATTAAGAGCTGGAGTGGTCCTCGCAATGGGAAGTGCTCCAACTCCTTCCCTTTCTGTCGCTCGCTTTCTCTTCAACCCCCTGAAAGGTAACCTTTAAAACACACTCGGCAGTGTGGTACTTAAACCTCTGGCATTTACCTTCATTTCACTCTGGCTTTTATTTCTTTCGAGGGGAGGAGGGCTTTTATGTTATAAGAGGACAAGTTGTTTTTTTCCTTCCCCTTGGCTTGATTATTTTCCCCTCCTGTGCATGTGGTTTCTTTTTTCTCCTCTTGTTTTGTGGTTGTCACCATCCATGCACGCAGCCCCAGGGTGCCTGGACCCCAGTGCCCATTGCCATGGGTGGAGCATGATGGGGAGCCAGCCTAGCATCCAAATCCCGCTCCCCCCTCGCCCCCCCAACACCCCAAACTAGTATTTTAGCATCTTAAATGCAGGAGAAAGGTGAGATGTGTGATGCTGGAGAGGGAACAGCGGCCTGGGATCCCCAGTGGCCTGCAGGAGGGGACCTGTACCGAGAAGGCTGTACTCCACAAGAGAGATGCTCAAGCTACAGCAGCTTGGGGGGGGAATTTTCCTTTTTACAGCCTCATGCATGCATCCCTCAAAGTCTCCCAGAAAAGAAAAAACTGCAAACTCTCCTTAATATTCCTCTCCTCCAGCGTCTCTGCCCACAAAGTAATCCTTCCTGACAAGGTACCTGCCAAATACCCATCTTCAACGCAGTCTCAGAGAAACACCACTTCTCTTGCTCCTCTCATCCATTTGTAACAAAAAGCTCGGCGCTTGGTTGGGTGCTGAAACACTTACACCACGCTGCCTCACAATCAGGGCTTTGCTTCAGGCTCCCCCTTACAGCCTCCCATTTTTTGGCCCATTAAGACCTGTTAAGAGCTAGACCCAGGAAGCCATCCCGCAGCAAATGCTTTGCAATGACTTCATTATAGCCCTGTGAATCCTGACATGGGCTTTTATGTCTCTTTACTGAACGATATCTACACATGCCAGCCACACCAGATCATGATTTTTATCACAGGCTGCTTACTACATTTGCTTTTTCCCCCCACAAAGACCCTGCTTCAGGAGTCGTGTGATTAGCAGGGCATCTCAGTTCTCATTACAAAAGGAAATCTATTTTCTAGGTCGCAAGAGAGCTTGAAAGCATGGCCTAGTTGTGCCCGGACACCCACAGCCAAAGAAAGAGTCCAAACAATATTAACAAAGGAAACTTGCCCATTTTTTCAAAGCCATTCATTAATTTCAAGTGTGACCCAGGAACGGAGACATGAATTATTATTTCTTTCTAACCCAGCAGCACCTGCGATCCCAGGCTGACTCCGTGCAATGTCTGGCACGGCAGGAAACCCAAGCAGCCCCAGCTCCCAAACAGACACCCCAAATACCTGGGAGGGATGGGGGAATGTGGGCAGATTCCCCCACCCCGCAGCCACACATGGGAGATAGGTGCATCCCAAGGCCGATGGGGATACCCAAAACCTGCTGGCCCTCCCCAGCCTCCCTTCTGCACCAGAGTTATGCCCCGGGGACTTCTCCTGCCTTGCAGCCCAGCCACAGAGACATAGTGAAGGACAGCTTCAGCAGTGAAAAAGACATGGATGTAGATCTGCTGGGTCCTGACGAAGTCACTTTTTTTTGGTCCCCATCTGCCCACATCTCCTCCTGACACAGCTACAGCAGCAGTGGCAGTGCTCAGGTGATACAGATTTTTGAGTTTATATTAGGTATAGCTGATTATTTTTAAGCTCTGAGGAGCCCAGGTGGCTGATGCTCCTGTCTCTTACATGTCAGGCCTTCTGGGAAGGTCTATAACAGTAGGAAGAGTTTGCTGGGAGACCCTGACTTGCAGTTAGCAAGAGAGAACTGGACTGTGTGCATCATGGAAAAAACAGGCCCAGGAGAGCATGCAGAGCAAGGCTGGTGTCTGCATTGCCACCTCCAAATGCTTTCAGGCAATGCCCCTACCACCCAGACTTCTCCACTAATCGAGGCACCCCAATTCCTGCTGGCAGGCAACTTTACAAGTTCCACTGAGGACACCTCCCAGAGACAAATTTGCTCTTTTAACACATTCGTCCTCTCCTACTCTGCAAGTAGCACAGAACAGATTTGCAAAGCAGCCTTCAAGTCTTTTTTTTTCTTCCTAAATTTTGAAAGCAATTTCTTGCACTCCTTGACCTGAACTGGCTACAGTCAGGTAACTTAAGCAGGAGTTAGCAATGATGCCTTCCTCCTTCTGCAGCTGACAGCCTCACAGAGCAACTCCAAAATCTGCATCTCCTGTGGACCACCATCAAGCATGAAGTCTCCTCATCCCATATTGAACAGTTATTCACTAGCTTTTCAGTGTACACTGGACCTGAAGAAGGAGCCAAACATTTGAGTCAATGAGTACAGGCTTGGTTTTTGGGAGGGTTTGTGGGGGTTTTGTTTTTTAGGGGAGTGATACTCCAGGCTGGTAAAGATAAAACCTTCACCTCTTCATGGCTCTGAATCAAAATAAGTCATCATAAAATAATCTGTGCATCAATCTAGTGCTCTGACCAGCTTCAGGTACCAGCTGGTTTCCAGACTGACGCTCTCTCTGGCTCAGGCCCAAAGATATATGGCAAACAATCAGCACTACAAATGGTCATAAAGAAAACAAGGCTTGCTAGCTAATTGCAACAGATTAAAACACCCAGAAACAAGTAAACCACAAAATTATGCAGATCAGCCATCTCACAGCTGCTACGCAGTGGACTTTTCTGCAGCTCTACAGGTATGAGGGGACAGACAAGGCTCCCAGTGAGGTTTCCTTGGGACACATAGCGCTGGCTCAAAGGGCTGTGCTGTGTCTCAGTCTTGAGACAAATTAGATGCCTTCAGAAATCCTTCAGAGCAAATATCATGGTCCTAATCCATCCCATAACCAGGCAGGCAAGTGCAACAGGGACAAGCTGGGTCTTGAATCAAGGAGAGCAGTGTCACAATGCAGTCATGAGTGGAAGAAGAGATAGAAATCATCAGAAAGATGCTCCTCTCAGCAAAAGCACCCAGGACAGCCAGGTGAATTAGTTGACAGATAAACCCCACTTGGTCATTTTTGCCAATCACTCAACCAGGAGAACAGGATTTCAGTCAGATTTAGATGGTGCATCTGCTGACCCTCCGGACAAGGAGGGAGTTTCATCTAAAGAAAGGAAACAAAAAGCACAAAGGTACAAAATTACCTGAAGATTTTGTCTGAGCGTAATGGGATGGTGCTCTGGTAGCACTGAAAAAAGAAAGATAACAAGAGAAATCTTGACTCTTCAGTGTTTGCAGAGATTAAATTGGAGCCTTCTGGTCTGATCCATTGATTACATTTCACTTCCACAAACAGTTGTGTGGCAGTACAAATTACAGAGGATGCGGAGTGCACATTTTTCAGCCATCCAGCAATTTGCTCATTTATCGGCAAGGGTCTCCTTAGAGCGAGCCATGACAGTCAGGCAGAAGGCTGGGACCTATAGGAATTCAATCCAAGGGAAAAGCCAGAAGTGGCTTCCTTCCTTTGTGCATGGTCTAGCTGAGGATGTCTAATATGTTGTGGATGTGTCATTTCAAAACACTCTGGTACATGTCTAGCAGTGCATCAAGATGAACTTGAGCATACAGCAACTCCTTAGTCCTGAGCGTTTGCATTTCCAAAGAGCCCACTCATCAGATTCCCCTAACTCCTCAGAGGATGTATAATATATGGCTGCATTTTTAATCCAAGAAAAGACATAGCAGAAACACAAGAGGCTCTGAGACAAGTAATAGAAAACAGCAGAGACAAGGAGAGATTGATGGGCCAGGGACTGGCAGTTTCAGAAAGCAGCTGAATAAGAGGGCCATAATAGAGCACAGACATAACTAATGGTCCAGGGACGGTATTTCCCCTTTCTCACAGCATGAAAACGTGAGGGGGATGGGAGTTTGATTTAAATTTAAAAGGAAAAAGATGTCTTTTGAGTGGTGGTGATGATTTACTGCTGGAACTCACTGCTTCAGGGTGCAGTGCCCCATGACACTGTCTCCATCCAGCCTTGATGGCTTCATGTGCAGACTTCTTGCCAGCCCTAGCACAACTGCTCCTACCTTGCTAAGTCCTGGATTTGCACAGGTATTGAATGCAACGGTTAACAGAGAGGAGATGTTGGGAGGATGATGGGGAGAGGAGGAGCAGCCAAATTTAAGATGCATGTAGCCCTCTGGTGAAGCACCTCTCCAGTGGCTAACCAGGGTCTGAGCTCTTTGGGAGGTCTGGTTGGAAGGGTCCTGCCCTTGGCATTCAGGCTCAGAGGTAGTGGTGAAGGCTGCATGGTGTGAGATGGCTGCAAAGGCTCTCACCTAGAAACATCAGAATCAGCAAATATCTCCAAACATTGACTTCTGCCCATAAATACATTCAAATTAGCCAACAGGAATAAAAACTGGCATAGCTACTGCTGTGCAAGCTGGTATTCAGATAAGGCCTTCCTTGCTGGGACTTGCGGTTCAAACTTCAATGTGACATTTGTGTTGGCAAAATCTTCCCACAGGCCAGGTTTTTCTTCTCCTTTTGATCAATGGGCTTCTTGCACTGATACCTGCAAACAGCATGCTGCTGGAGATCCTCACTGGTCCCAGCCCTGGAGTTCCCCATCACCACCCCAAGCCAATTTTAGAGCAGTCTTTTCTGGTTTTGCAGGCAAACTGCTGACACAGTGGTAACATCTTGTTTTTCCTCCTCCAAATCTGCAAAGCCAGATTTCAAGTGAAAGCAGAGAGAAGGTGTTTTACCATAAAAGGTGTTAGGCAGGGTGACAAGGCGCTCCGAGAAATGTCCTCGCAGATGCTACTAGGGTCATGTTAATACCTTACCATTTCTTTTTATCATTGCCAATCTTTAATTTCACCCACTTTTAAAGAGCTGTTAGCATCCTAGAAATCCTCAGCCACATGCAAGGAAACCCAGAGTCATGCCCGAAACAGCAGAGAGCAGTGACAAGTGTGTGGAAGGAGAGGACCTTTCCAGAGAAGATCAAAGGATGGATCACCCTGTTGTCAAGAGAAGAAGGATCACAAAGCAGACAACAAAAGCATGTTGACCACATAACACAGTCTACCTATTTGCACACTTTCCTCCTGAGGGGACAGATTTAAGGGCCAGAGTGCTTCTCCTTTTGAAGGAGAGGCAAAGTCTATTAGCATTATTGCCATTATATTAGCATCAATGACACAGGCTTTTAACCCTTCACCCAAAGAAGTGGAAGATATCTATGGTACCGACTAAGATTTAATAAACAGAAAATCATTTCTAACAGCTTAAACCACCTATTAGACACAGGCAATCTACTTCTGCCCATTCCCTGGATGCCAAAAATTAGCACAAGACAGCAGTGAAACATGAGCTCTGCATTAACCCATATAACTGGTGATACTGAAGCTGAAGGTACATTTGGGCAGAGCAGAAGGGGCTGGGTGTCTTTCTCTGGCATTGCTCAGGTCCAGGCTCTGGAGGGATCACCAGGGATGGGGGCTTCAGGGAGGATAAGCTTTCTTTTTTCTTTCCATCACATTTGTCCAGAAGGGCTGGGAGAGCACGATAGATGGACAGGATAAGGGAGCCTTTAATTAATTCCAGTTTAAACCCAGTTTCATTTCCTTTCTGATTAGAGCAGCAGGCATGTTTTAACAACTGATAATCTCTCCTGGGCAGTTGTGTGAATTCTTCTTGGCTACTTTTTCAGTTTTTCCAAGCAAAGCTCTGCTGTGATTGTAACATTAAAAAGAAGAGGAGCAAGGCATAACACAGGCAGTTTGGAGAACGATCTGCCACGAATTAGGACCAAGATTTCCTTTTTCATTTCTAAAGGTGAAAACCAGAAGGTGCTCACACAGCTCTGCTAGTAGCGGAGTACAGTCCTCAGCAAATGATTATTAAGGGCTATCTGTAAAAACAAACAAACAAAAACCCACAAAACCAAAACAAAACACCAAACAAACAACAAAACCAAAAAAACCAGCCAAAACAAAACAAACCTCACCACACACCAAACACCTCTGAAACAGGCATTCAGCCCTCATGGCCATGCTATAGCTGCCATATCTCCTACCTATGCATCCCACAGCACCCAGGCAATGCAGCTTCTCCCAGCAGCTCCAAGACCCCCAAGCACCCAGGTCTGGTACCCCCTTGCCTACCAGATCATAGACCTAACAGCAGCATCTACAAGCCCCCTTTAAAGCTGATAGCAGGGCTAGGGCACAGGTGATGGGATTACAGTCCTGGAGTGGCTAAAACCTCTGCAGGTGGATATGGTTATCCCTAATGCACATCACGAGAGGACCCTGTGCCCAATTTTTGTTAAGTAACCCCAAATTACCACCTTGCTGATTTCTCAGCCTTGTGGAAGTAACCCTGTAGCTCCTGCTCTCCTGGATGACTCTTGCCTCCTGCATCCACCTGGCATGGCAATGCTCGGTGGGCCAGCTAGCTCGACAGGAGGGCAGATGGCACTGGGAGACAGTCAGCGTGTTTGGGCTCCAATGTGCTACACGGCTGGTGCTTGGCTCCGCCAAAGCCCCCGGCTTGAGCTTACTGCATGCCTGTGCTGCCAGCCTGCTCGCCTCAGCAGCCTCGGCAGGCAGAGAGGTGCATGGGTGCTCCTTGAGCTGTAAGCCAGGCAACAGAAAGGCAGGGGTGGAGGGTCGCTGCTGCCTCTCTTGAGCACTGGGCTCTTTTCCCCAAATTAGCATGCCTTGCTGCAGCCCGTCCATCCCGTGCACCATCTCTGAGAGCAGTGAGTCCTGCCAAGGGTTAAATGCTGTCATTCCTCGCCTCCAAACCCGGCTTCTCGCAGTCATTTCTCTGTTGTTTTTCTGGGATGTGTCATGCTTCTACTTGGCTTGCTCCTCTGACCACCAGTGCCAGCACTTGGCTCCTGCTGGAAAGCTGTGCTCCAGGGAAGGGGTGACAGGCTGGTGCTGGAAAGCGGGCACCAAGGACCCTACCCTGACACCCCTACCTTAGTAGGGAGGTTGCACGGTGTGTGCATCAAGGGCATAGCATGGCCAAGCCCCCACATACAGCCCTCCAGCTTGCTGCAGAGAGCAGGGCTTGGCAGGGGGGCCACCGTCCCGCATCAAGTGGCAGCTCACTGTGTCATTCCCCCATCAACACATGCGCCGCTGGGCATGACGGAGCAGCGGTGCTGCAAGCGCCCCCCAAACTTGCCAGCTTCCCGGCATCTCATTACGAGATGAGCAAACCCAGAGTGTTTTTCTCCAAAGCTTTTATTTTTTTTTTTTTCCCAAAATAAAGTAATTTGGGCAAAAAGACTCAGACCACAGAGCTTAGCATCCCACCCCATCCCCAGGGCTGCCCCAAGCCCTCCGCTGCCAGCAAAGGGCTGGGAAGCTGCAAAGCCCCTTTTTCCGCCCTTCTTCCGTGCTGGCAGTTGATTCCCAGACGCAAGATGTAGTTTGTTTTCCCTTTTCCATGACCTCACCCCCATTTCTTTTGGCGCTGCCTCTCCCCAGGCCCTTGCCCAGGGATGTGTGTTGGCCATCAGCAATGCCCAGGAGGGATATTTTTTCAGGAGAAGGATTTTTTGGCACAAAAAAATGGGTCTGCACCCAGGGATGTGCCACTATTGCAGACACTTCATGTTGCCAGGATAGCGCTTTAAATATTCCCATACTCTTCATCACTGGGGCCCAGATGAAGTCTGTGAGCTCTTGTGTGCCATCCCACAATAAACACACGGCCATGCAGAGAAAAGAGCAGGAAAATGAAGAGCAATGTAAATACCACCATTCCTAAATGATCCATTTTTTCCTTCTCCAAAAC
The DNA here is from genome assembly GCF_047370975.1 of Nipponia nippon. Lineage (NCBI taxonomy): Eukaryota > Metazoa > Chordata > Aves > Pelecaniformes > Threskiornithidae > Nipponia > Nipponia nippon. The sequence goes on along the minus strand of NW_028262347.1, from coordinate 89,570,207 downwards.
CCTGGACTGGTGCTTAAATATCCTGTGCCCCATAAAAACTCATTAAACAGTTTTGGTGTGACTGGAGTGGTAATCTCGATGGCATTTACCTCCCTTAAAATGGGATGCGACAGCTTAGAGTTAATAAGTCCAGGAGGAATACTTATAAAAATAAGATGGTGTCACAACATGTTGTTAAAATAGCAGGTGAGCCGGCCCATTTGGAGAGCTTAATGGCCCCATGTTTTAAAAATATTTGTGCTACATTTCGTCTGACAGATAATAAATCTGCAGCCGATATGGATTTTTCCTGCCTGGCCACTGCACTGACCTCCAGGTTGGTCTCTGCACCCCGGGGGGATCCCGCTGCCTGCACAATACCCTCCTGCTTCCCCTGCCCAGCGCCTTTGCCACCACGCCTTTGGGGACGGTGTCTGTGGGGACGGTGTCTTGCGCATGGTTGTGCAAAGGTGATTATGGTGGAGGCAGCGGTCAGCACTGTCCCTGGGCGGGGGGCATTGCCCTGCTGTTGGATGCTCCTTCTTCCCAAGCATCTCTTCTTGGCCTGAGCCAAACTTTTGGGGGAGCAGCCAGGATAAAGCTGCTCCCACCCGGGTCTCCTCTGCCCCAAGGACCTTCCTGCACTTGATGCCCTGCACAGATCCAGAGATGTACTGAAAACAGTCAGCTCGGGCAATGACTGAACACGGTTCAGAGGAAGGACCCTGTGCTGTGAACTGAATATATAACCTGACGATGACGCTACCACATCCTGGGGCAGCACACAGTCCCCTGCTGATCCCCCCTCTCCACCTCCACCTTGGCAGGGGGACCAGCGGCTCCCCAGCAAGAGAACCCCATCACAAAATAGCTGCAGCTTACACCATCCCACAGCACCGACGCTGCCCAGAGGCACGAGGGGCCATTTTCATGGTGGGGATAAACTGATGCCGCTGCTGGGAGCGGGAAACAGGAGCTCTCCTCCCATCCGGACACACTGATAACACAGAGCAGAGAGCTGAGGAGGGGCCAGTTATTTTATTTTTATTATTTACCTTGCGCTATTTGCAAGAACTTAACGCACAGCATGAACTCTTCCAACTGACAAGTGAAATTTAGTTAGCAGAGCTTCTATTATTCCCAATTTATTACTCCACTGGAGAGTAGTGCAGGCTTAAGGGCTGGAGAAAGGAAAACACAGGCGCGCACGCACGCACCGACAGAAGCCAGCAAACCAAACCCAAGGCTCCCGCTGAATTATGACTCACAATTTATAAACCATTACGTGCAATGGATTTCAACTATATTTATTGCAATATGACTGCTAGCAGTTCAAAAATCAATTTGGTAAATGTGGAGGGAAAGGGTGAAATTATTAATATGTTTTATATAAACGCTGTAGCTTATCCTTTCCCCGATAAATAATTGTGAGCCCTCTGCTTGCTAAAGGCAAGGGGTTTGCCATAAGGGATGGGATTCACCCCAGGGTGCCTAACACAAGGGGATAGGAAGAGAAGGGAGAGATGCACAGGTTATAATAAAGGCAAGCGTGCCACAAAACCAGAAGATGAGCTTTGGGATAGGTGGGGGACACAAGGAGGTGACTTGCTTGGTGACCTGTCAAGGTGAGGAAGGGTCACTGGGGATGAAGCAGAGCGCACGTGCATGCAACATCCACGAAAGCAGGTGGGTTTGGGGCTAAGGACGTGGCAGAAATGCTTCAGAAATCCCAGCTCCAGCTGATGGGTGAGATCCCTCACCCCAAGTGGGTGGACGAAGCGAAATGTGGTGGACAAAGCAAAATGTGGTGGGTGCGACACCCTCCTGCTGCCTGGCCATCACCCAGGGGTTTGGTCCACTGAGAAGATGCTTGGGGAAGACCTGGCATGAAGGTGGCCTGGCGTGTTACGTGAAGCAGCGGCTCTACATCCAGCCAGATGCTTTGTGCCGCAGCACACTTGACCTACTGTATCAAACCCCAGCTGCTCGAATGCCTGAGCAGCTTTACCCCCATGCTAGCCTGTGTCCAGGGTTGGTTTGGAGGAAGCTCGGCTTTCTTCTGCCTGACTGAGAGCAGCGGTAGCCCCAGGAGCCCAGGCGAACACAGCACATGCTGTTAGAAAGCAGTGAAACAAGAGATGCCCACAGGGCTACCTGGGATGGGGACAGGGAGGCACGTGTATGGTGAGGGAAGCACTGAGGTTATCTGCCACCATGTCCGAAGTACAGCTGCAGGGAAGGCTTTTCCTGGCCTCGTCAAGCAATAAGATGTTGCTTCAAAATGTATGATTGGGGAAAGCAAACAAAAAAAATAAAAGACCCTTGGTCAAGAGGTCCCATCTTCTGAGGTGGAGATGGAGCACAGAGGGACATGGAGATCACCTCCTCCATGTACCCAACAAAAGGCCACATGTTTCTGAGTGCTACACAGCAGATGTAAAGAGGCCAAAAGCTAGGAAGTGTAAGAAAAGACAGTCTCATGGCCATGGTGAAGGTTCCTATGAGGTGACATTGTCAGATGGTCTGAAGAAGTAGGCTGCATCATTAAGGCAGGCAAATAATGCATGGACAAGGCATCCCAGGCAAGGGCTGACAGCAATTCTCCTCGTTGCACAGGGACAGAGCAGTGACCAAAAAGGGGTAAGATTCAATTTATACACTGGGAAGTGATGGATGGAGACATCATCCCCAGTCTGCACACCTCGCTTACTGCTTTGGGAACCACAAGCCCAACTTTGTCATGAAAGCTCTTGAAATACATACGTAAGGTGGTGGCTGGCGTGTCTGCTCATGAGCACCCTGGGAAATCGGAGCATCTGCTACAAAAGGTTGGATGATATTGGCTTCTCCATTTTGGTGATCTGCAACCATATGGTGCACTCCAAATGAGAGGGTTTCTTCTCCAAATTAAGAAACGGAATGAAAAAGTATGAGATTAGACAAGAAGCAGAGGGGTGTTTTACATGTCTTTAAGAATGACCTTTTTCCAGGTTTCTTCTGTAATGTTGGGAAAGAAACTTACTTCTATTTTAAAAGAAAAACTGGGTTTCTCATATGTTCCCATGATTCCTGATGCTGGCACTTTAAATTAATCGTTGCAAAGAGCCACCACGAAAATAGCAATACCAGGAATGAATATCCTCTGGGCAAATGTTGCGAACGCTGCCTGATGTGTTCACATTAAAAAAATCATTCCTCTCCTTGGCAACTCTCCTCTGGCTCATCTTATGCAAAACATCTAACTAAGGAGAATTTCCCAGGCCTCGACAGAGGCCAGTCAGTGGGGCAGATCGAAGCAGCAAGTTCACAGGTGATTATTTATGTGTGAATTCAATAGAGCAAGATTAAATCTGAACTATGTTCTCTGCCAGGGTCCATTTTCCCTTGGAGTGATGTGTTACACAAGGCTTAATTGGTTGGGAAGGCAAAGGTTTGAAATGCTCTAAAATTCGGTAATCCTGTGTGTCCACCGTCTCTCTCCAGGACACATCCCACCCCACTGACTTCTGGCATGTTTAGGAATGGGAAGAAAAACACCTCGTGATTTATGTGAGTAGCCGCTGCCAATCCGCACAGCTCGCTTATTGAACGCCATAAGCCCAACAACAAATTTTGAAGTGGCGAATGATTTCCAATAACTGGTTTACCTGAGGACATCGCGGGTCACAGCATGTTCACAGGCGGTTTGCAAGAAGCAAGAGAAGCTCGATTCACTTAGCAAGTTACTTGCATGGAAATATTTGCTGGCTCTACTCATCACCCAGCAAAGTTTGGCAGTGGAGTTTTATCTGCATGACCCAAAGTCATCCTGGATTCAGCAAGATTTGTCCTTTTCTCCCTGGGGTGAATTGAGAGCAGAAATACCATGGTGGTCCTCAACTGGCATGGAGGTGTTTTGGCAGAGCCCATGGCTTGGGGATGCTGTTGGAAGAGGATAAGTGATTCTTCACACAACGGAGTGTATTGGAGCACTAGACCGCTTCCTACAGGATGCCACGGATGCGAAGAAGTTGTGTGGGCTCCAGGAGACGCTGGACAAGATCATGGGCAAGGCTCCACTACAGACTGTTAAATACACGAAAGTTGTGTTTGGCTCCAGATATCCCCAAGGAAAGCGTCTGCCATGGGCTGACAATGAGAATTGCCTCCTCTTGCCCTGACAAGTGAGATTGAGCAGCAGCAACCAGGGTTCCAGGGAAGAGGACACCCATAATTTCATCCTCCATTCAAACTCGTGGCAGGGGGGAAATGACTCAAATCAGAATTTGGCTCATGGAAAATGCACCTGCCTCTTGGGATGAATATCCCCATCCCTGTCTGCTCCTGCCCGCTTGTGCAGCCCAGCACTGCCTGCTGCGCTGAAAATATTTTCTTGGCCTTTGCAGTGTGAAATGACAACGATGGGAAATTAACTGGTTTTACAGGAATTGTTACTCACCATTAAACTTAAACTACCTGGAAGCTGGGCTTCTCAGATTATCTCCTCCCCTTACTCTAACCCTTTCCAGGCCACTGCTTTCTTATGGCCACCTGGCTCACGAGCTGCTGGGATGACTTTTGCTTTGTAGAAAGCAGAGCTGGTGCCTCCGTGCCCAGAATAAGGAGGCTCTGCTAGGGTACGTGAGTTTCTTGAAGACAGCAAAAGAGAAGAAAATGGGCCTTTCACCACTGAAAACCTTTATCCTGAGCTCATTCCCATGCACAGAGCTACAAAACTTGGAGGAGAACATAGTCCATGGCCTTTGGGCTGCACAGAAGGAGCTGGGGGCTGGGGTTGATAGGTGTCCACCTGATGGGAAGTTAAGGTGCAACTTCAGCTAAGGAAGAGTACTTGAGAAGGATGAGCTTGCTCAGCTCAGGTATCTATGCCAAAAGTGAGCAGGCAGCTCCTGGGAAGGGATGGAGGGCTTTCAGCCCCACTAGCTGCTCTTGACCCCTGCGGTCCACCGCCGCTTGCATTCAGCAGTGGCTTGCTGAAAGAGCATTTGTTCGACAAAGGCAGGAGGTGCTGAGAATTTATGCTCAATCTCTGCAGGATTCGGCATTGCACAGATGCCTACCCATCCAGACACCCATCTATCTATCTGCTTCAGCTACGTTCTCAGTGCTTGGGTGGTTGCATGCCTTGTTTCCCCGAGTTTTACGCATGCATTTTTCTATCAGTGCTGACAGACACATCCAAGGGACATGAGAAGTTTAGGATTCATGGCTCCCCTTCGCCCCTCGCCCTCCCCATGCTTTCCCTTCGCCCTCCCTCCATCCAGAGAGGTTTCAGCTCAGCACCAAGGAGAGAAAAATGTACCTTGTATAAGCCGTGATGGCTGATGACTTATGACATTTATCTTCCTTCCCAAGGAGGACGGGAGAAGTCACTTGCGGCTGGTTTCACCTAGGCTGTCAGGTTTCTCAGCGCTGGGTTTAGCCTCAGGGCGACAGTTGCTTTTTCACAGCCCGATGCAGCGATGTGCTGCAAATGCTTTAACAAGGGGCTCCCTAAAGTTCACCTTTTTGCCTGAGCGCAAGCATCACCTGTAAGTGCTCAGAGACCGGTGAGGGATACAGGCTGCTGTCGTCCCACCAAAACAGTTTCCCTTTAATGAAGAAAACCCTTCCAGACCAATTTGTTAATCTGTCCCTTCCTGGGAGATGTGATAGCATGTGGTTGGAAAGAGGGATGGCACACACAGTGTGTAGCACAGCATCCATTGCACGGGCTGGAGCAAAAGGGGAAGAAAGCGAGGCTCACGGAGGAAGCATTGCTGGCAGGGGCTGGGTTTCCCAAGCAGCGATGTCTGCCAGGTGCTAAGGAGCTGCTGCTCCTCCCTTCGGCTGCCCAAAGCCAGACGCAGAAGCGATGCGGGTCTTTTCTCAAGTACCTTCAGCGCTGCAAGGTCAGGATGCTCTGCTGGAGCGGAAACTCCCTGGGGAGGATTTTGACAGCAGAGCATCCCTTGAGCAGAACATCGAAGGGTCTGAGCGTGGTGTGACCTGGTTCAGTCCCAGGTGGAAAGCAGCACTTTTTCAGGGTCCCATGGGACTGGTCCCCATCATATGCAGTGGGACTGCATCCTGCATCACTTGGCATCAGAAGATGTGTCGGGGGGGTTTAACACCCTGCAAGCATCAGGAATAAACTTCATTCCCAAGGACATGAGAGGAAAGGCAGGGAGGGTGCTCCTGTTTGCTCCAGGCTGAGGCTTTGTGCTGGAGAAGAGGACAGCAGCACATATCAAGGTAAAAGGCTACAAGGAAATTTGACCCTTTAAAGAATTTTGGACTTCCCCCCCCCCCCCCCCGTGCCCTTCTGCAAACTTCAACGCCTTTTCACTGTGCCTTTAACATCTTTGGGAGGAAGATGCTTGTGTAGGCTCACAGGGGGATGGAGCGAAGGCAGGAGGAAAATCTGTTGGGTGTTACTAGGCAGAGAAATCACATCAGACTCCAGGATTCCCCAGAGAGGAAAACAGTTGGAGGTCAGGACAGCCTTTGTGGTAAGTATAGATGCGCTCTTCAGCTGAACCAAAAAGGCCTTTCTTATCTCCTTACAGGCTTTTCCCCATTGCAAAGTGCAATGGTATTGGAAATATACTTCTTTTTTTTTAAACTGGTAATGTGTTTTGTTGCTATAAACTCCCACCTCCTTCCATTGACTATTTAAATACTTCTGGCATTCTCCAAAATCTGTTTCTGGCTGTCTCTCTGTTTTCCCCCTGTTTCTGAAAACAATGAAGACTTAAAGCAAGCAAACTAACCAACCTTCCCCCGACTGATTTTTCTCGGAGGCTTTCACCTGAATAGTTCTCTGCCGGCTTCCCATCAGTGGCTGTACCAACAGCCACCAGAGGTATTGATCAAGTACTGAGTCACTTTTGAGCCAGCACAGACACTTGGAAAGAAAAAAATACAGTCCTCTAAATGAAAATCTATCTAAGTACAAGAAAATAAGGAAAGAGAGGGCTAAAAGCATAGGTATTAAATGCAATACAATCTGGCTTTACAGAGAGACCTTTGTAGGTAATTCCAAGTCGCCTTACATGAATTTAAAAATGATTAAAGGTAATACCTCCTTGAAAGAGCTATTCCATTTAGGAATGGTTATTCTTTTTTTTTATTTGTGGTATTAATGCAGTGCCTAAAAGGCCTATTCACAGGTCCTATTGTACTTGGTGGGATATCAGTGCAGAACAAGAGGGTCCCACAATGGAGGTGTAAGAGAAGAGACACCAGATAGATTCTGATAGCCAGGGGAGAACGAGACCCGTGGTCCTTCTGATCCGTAGCGGCCTTAGCACATCACTGCCAACTTTGCCAGTAGCTGAGGGACCTGGCACCTCTGCCTTGTGCATGGGGGAATAACCTCCACTGGCTGAAGGAGATAACAAACAACGGCACAGGGACATGAAGATGAGGAGATTAGGACTGGTCATATCAGCTTGCCTGGTTTTATTCTTCCTGAAGATATACCTATAGCAACGGTAGAAGAAAAGGTACTGGTCTAGATGGACCTTGATTTCATCCTGTCACAACCTTTAGAGGTGACACTGGTATAAGAAGCTCCCATAACTGCCCATTCCCCTTTACCTACCGCCTCTTCCCACCTTCCATCAAGTAGCATGAGTTTCACTAGATTTGGGGTTGCGCTAGTGAAAACATCCAGGTGTGAAGGGTAAAACACAGCCCTTATGGAGATGCTCCAAAAAACCACTGCCCAATTTCCCTTGCAGGGCACACAGCGTAGCCTCTGCAAGCGGCGAGGTGGCTTCCCCCTAGGCACAGCCATCGGGAAGGTGCTACCCAGTGATGCTGAATAAGAACTGACCCAGGCTGCCTAAAAGTGGGGGATGCATTGGTGCAGGTGTGAGAAATAGGAGAGCTAATGGAGGGGCAGCAACCAACGTTTTATTTTTTGGTGGTTGTAGGTGCTTGGTTTTGTGCTTTTTTAAAAAAAAAAAATATAAATAGATTCGATATTTAATTCAGCTCTAGGGGTAATGTACCTTGCAAATAAGAATGTGATTGGTGAACTATTAAATATTGCCTTTCCATAATTCTGCATGTGTTTATCTCTAATGCCTGCAGTTTTCCTCCTCTCTGTTCTCTTCCTGAAAGCATAATAGTGGCTCTCGCTTTTTTATTACGCAGTGCATCTGTTGCCACTTCTGTTCAAATCTCCCAAACAAATGCATTTCCCCCAGATCACCAGCACTGAAGAAAAAAAAAAAAAAAGAGGCAGCATTTGGGTAGCTGTTACCTACCTGTGCCCTTTGCTCGTTGCTTGATGCAGGGCTGGTACCTCTGATGCTCTCCCTGGCCTCATTTGCACTTCTGGGGCCTGGGGGTGCCCGAAGGAGCAGTCCCATGGGTGCAGATAAGGAGCTGGGTTTGTTCCCTGATCATTTCCCCGTGCAAAGGGTTGCTGTGTGTGACTGGCAGGATGCCTCAGTGGGAAATGAACGGTCACATCTCTGCCCACTGCCTCCTACCCAGATGGGCTCGTGCTTGCCCACCTCTCCCGCCGGCACCCAGCCACGCTCTGCCCTGGATTTGAAATAAAAAGGAGAGTTTCACCACAAGATGCTGACTGGGAAATCTCAGAGGGGGTGTTAGGGTGGGCACTCCTCCGGTGGAGGAGATTGCCCATCCATTCAGCCCTGAAATTAAGATGCGCTTCTCCCGCAGAGCAGGATGGTGTATCAGAGTCACCCGCCAGCTCTTTTCAACAGAGCACGTAGGATCAAGATGAAGAGGGCCCTGAGAAAAGCATGGTCATGATGCCGGCAAAAATTTGTTCCTTTTGTTTTCCTGTCTTCTTCCAGACCGAATCTGGCAGGACTGCTGTCTCCAGCAGCAGCTCAGCTTTGCCATATTCGAGGACTTTTGCTCCTGCTCCTCCATGCCGATCGTTTCCCCCAAGGCTGATGTTCAAGCATGGTGGTACAACGCACCATCGGCTCCTGCCCCAGGGCCCAGGTGCAGAAAGGGACATCGAGGTGATGTCCAGCTGTTGAGGGTCCAAGAGGTGGAGGTGGATGCCATGCTTGGGGCAAGGCACAAGCGGCAAGCAAGATCAAATCCTCTGGGTTTTTTTTCCCTTTTATGCTTCAGCATTAATTTCTGTGACTAGTAAAGGGAAATACTACCCAATTGCCTGTGCTAGCCTTTCTCACACCTGGCTTCCCTCCTCTCCCTTTTCACCCATTGCAACGCCATGGGTCAGTGTTTCCCATGCAAGCAAAAGCGGGTAGCCAGCATAGCAAAACCATCTTCTTGATGAGATGCTGCGATGCCTGCACACGGGCAGGCTCCTCCTGCTTGCTGCTGCTCCTCTGGCTCTATTATAATAACAAAAAACCCAATAATGGCATTTAGGATTTACATGGCACTTCCAATTTTCAGTGCAAAATATTAATGAGTGAACGATGCACTTGCCTTTTCCTTGAGGTAAGCAGGTCAACATCTGCATGCCAGGTCGTGGAGAGCTGACCCATGGTGTGCAGCCTTTTCCATTCCACAAGTGCCCGAAGCAGCACTGGCATAAAACTGGTGACCACTTCTCTCTGCAAGGCTGTTTATTTTTCCATTTATTTACACCCCTGGTTTGTGTACAAGAGGCAGTCCTGGCCTGAGGAGCTCACGGCCTAAACTCAGACAAAGTACAGCTGATGAAGTATAACTGTGATGGGTGGATAATGGGCCCAAAACAAGGAAAATCCTCTTCCCCCTAGCATTTAAAATTAAGGTGTTGCAAGAAAGCATTTACTTTCCCTGAAAGAAAAATGAGGGTGGTGAGGCACTAGAACAGGTTGCCCAGAGAAGTTGTGGATGCCCCATCCCTGGAAATGTTCAAGGCCAGGTTGGATAGGGCTTTGAGCAATCTGGTCTAGTGGAAGGTGTCCCTGCCCATGGCAGCGGGGTTGGAACCAGATGATCTTTAAGGTCCCTTCCAACCCAAACCATTCTATGATTCTATGAAAAAAAGATTTCTTTTTCACCTGTTTGGGTTTTAATTAAAAAATTAAGAGGAAAGTTTCCACACTGTGCCTCCTGAAGACCAAATCTCTGTGAGATGCCAACAGAGGACCAAAACACCTCCTCCTCCACGACGCCTGCAGGCCCAATGCCATACAACCAGGTGCAACCCTCCAGAGGATTTGACCCAACCTTCATGTGGGCAACTTCACAGTTGTCTACACCAGCCTCTTAAATCTCACACTGCTTCAGCTCCACCAGTAATAGGATCAGCATTTCATCAGACAGAAATTGGGAGGGTGCTGAGTACGGACTCAGATGGATTTCCTTTACATGTGTTGAGGTCCTCCTTCTTCTTCTTCCTTCAGCTGCCCTTGATTTGACAGCTGATGGGACAGCAAACCCTTGCTGCCTTCTCTTCATGGTGCTTTCATACAAGAAATAGCAGCCTGAAGCTCTTCTCTGTCTTGATTGGAGTTTGGAGATCTTCATCAGCTGGCTTTCTAAGATTAGGTGAGCCTACCAGCCTCAGGATTAGGGTTGCCTTTCTTCTGTACAATAACTGACCCATGGCCCCTCCCTCTGCATTATCCAGAGCTACCCTGTGGAAGCAGGACCTCTACAATTTGCTATGCCAGAATACTCCCCATTTTGTAATATCCCAATGCAAGGTTAGTCAGTTCTTCAGGTGGCAGAAATGTTAATAGACCTCAATGCCTTGCCTAGCCCAAGATCCACTGTGGATACTGGAGTCACATCAGCCACAGCACAAAAAAGGATGTGTGCAGATGGTTATCAGATCTGGTCTCCTCACTCTCACTTCTCATCCTGTCACAGAGCAAGAAGCACTATATATACTATTATACTTTTTTGCTGCTTCTAAACACAATCAACCACTTCTTGGTATTTCATCAAAGATAAATAGCCTAATTCTGCTTCCATCAACACAGAAGGAAAAGCTCCCCTTGGTTTCTTCTGCTGCAGCATGAAAACTCCCAGAATATCAGCATGGGCTGATGGTTTTAAATTTCTTCCTACCTTTTTCGCTATCCTTCCTCTGCCAGGAGACTGGGCTTCAAGTACGGGCTCCCTTCTGGGGTTAACCCTCCCTCCCATCCTCCGGAGGATCATATCTCTCAAACTGGTTGCACAATACCGCCTTGGCTGCAAAGAAGGAAGGAGCTGCTGCATTTAGCAGCACGGCCCTGAAATATTTAGAGCTTCATGTGATAAATCCAGAGCCGCAGAGCAACAGGAGAGAGGCTAATGGCATGGATGACACCTTCCAAGCAGCATCATCGCCGCAGCGGAGGCAGAAAGCCATGGTGTGAGGGTGCCAGGGATGGCGCTGACATGGCGGTGAAGCTTGCTGCAGAAGCAGCAGAGGAGCAGCACGCGTGGTGGCTTCCCTTGCCCTGCTTGTTCGGCAGCTAAATAGAGGGTTTCAGTTTTAAGGCCCATTAATCTGGCATCTTTCATCAATTCCAAAATGAAGCCAAACTGAAAAAACAGGAGAGAGTGTGTGTGTGGGGGTTCTTTTCCCTTTTAAAATTTGTAAGCGTGTGTGTTTAGTGCTCATGAAAATGTCAAATCCAAAGCAGAGGGAACTAGTACATCATCTGTCAAAACTGCAGCTGGGTTTAGCAGCTCAGCATGACATTATAACAGAGCAACATGGAAAAGCAAAAAAAAAACCCCAAAACCACCAAATCTCAAGAAGTGTACAGCCCAGCATGAAAAGGAGAAGATGAAGGCCCACCTGCCATATCGGAGGTCATTAGGAATAAAACTGACACATAAAACTGAGAGTAAAATGCACGGTAAGTTTGCACAAAGGGCCATATTGTCTTAAAAGCTATTTCTGTCATTACCTTATGCTACAAATAACCTTCTGCTATAGGACATGGAATGGCGCACACATTTCACCATCTCTCTCGGGTCTGTGGCTCCTCTTGTCTACATCTTCCTCTAGCCTTCTCCTGAATAACCAAAATTAGTATTGCTGTGGTTTCCACCTGTGGATCTCAAAGAGCCCCCAGAGCCCTGTTTTCCCTGTCTTCAGGGAAAGGGGAGTGGAGAAAAGCAAATAACTTGACCCAAGGTCATGTGGTGGTGGTGGATCCCAAAATCACAATGCTCCACCAGCCCTTCAGTGCAGACACTGAGCTTCCAACAGACCCCCATTGCTCTCCCTTTTCTCTTCTGAGTCCCCCAGGAGCCTTGCTCAGGCCTGTCCCTGGCAGCCTTCTTGGTTGGCTGTGCTCCTGGGACCTCCTCGTCTCTCCATAACCTTACCACTTCTCTGAGTTTGCTTTCTCTCAACGTTTCCAGGCACTCTGGGGAGCAGGACCTTGTATTTTTAGCACTTGTGCCGTGAAGTGCTAAGCAAATTCCCAGTGACATATTATCAATAGTCAGCGCTATTAAAAATTTCTCTGAACTCCAGAGAAAGCCAACCAAGTACCGAGCAAAAAGCAGTCAATTTTGAGTCACTCCAGTCCCCATTCCTCTAGTGTTTTAAGAGACCGTTGCACAGAGATGCACATAGGGGATGGCAATGGGCGTCTGGATGCCCTCCTGGCATTTGTGGAATATTTTGCCTCAGCAGCAAGCAAAGATCTGGGCTGGTGAGGCTGGAGGGGCAGCAAGCCTTGTGGTCCACAGCAGGCTGGCAAGACTTGCTTTAGGTAGAGAGAAGGCAAAGAGCCCTTTGCTCTGCAGGGATGTAGATGCGGCTGGAGGAACTATTTGCTATAAATCTGCTATAATGATAGGCAGGTGCCCTTAGGGACACCCACACCACTGCCACGGCAGCAAAGGGGAAAGCTGGGTGAGAGAAGGGAGTGAGAGCTGGGTCTCCCCTGCCACCGCTGCCCTCGGTCCAGCGTCTAGGGGTCTTGCTTGGCCAAGTAAGGGTGAACAGCTCCCTGCTGCTGGCTCAGCGCTGTCATTTAGAAAGAATTAAGTAGTGTAATCGTATCTTCTGAAGCAGGTAATGCAGTCTGACTATGAGTAGGGGAGGGGGAATTAGAAGCCAAGGCAAAGACAGAGCTGTTTAATGGACCCATTAGAGGGCATTAGCTGATAATGACAGGACATTGCAGGCATTTTAAAGAGAGGCAGTGCGCACAGGCGTAGCCTGAGCTATAGGCTTGGGGTATGCGTGTGCCTCTCCATCTGTCATGCTGTCTCTGGCCAGCTGTAGTGCTTCTCCTGTCTCCCAGGGAGTGACTTGTACATGGTCTCTCAATCCTTTCTGGGTGCTGGAGGAGGCTTGAGGGGGTGGGAAGCCAGGGGATGGAAAGGTGACCATCCCCAGGGTGCATTTCTGGCCCATGGAGCCATGCAGGAGCAGCTACATAGCACCCATCTTGCGGCAGGCACGGGAGCCCTGATGCTGCAACCCCAACACTTCCCTACCACGGGTCATCACTGCCTTCTCCCTGCTGACCCTTTGGGTGACCTGTGCCACCGCTCCCCCAGGACCCATCCTTGCCTCTGACACCTTGCCGCAGTGCAGAGAAATGTCAGTGACTCCGGGAATGTCACCTGAACTGCTTTCTGCTTCTCCAGCTAATTCATCACCTGCTACCTCTGACACCCAGGATTCATCATCACTCGCCAGGGCTGGGGCAAGAGGAAGGCACGGGGCCAGCAGTGCTGCTGGGAGCAACGGCGTTGCAATTCCCTCCCATTCAAAGTCCAGTCAAAGAGCATCGGCTTCTCCAATCGGTGAGGCAGATACACTTAAAAACAAAGAAATAAGTATAAGCCAAACCACAGCTCTACAAATAGGACCTAGTTGGTGGGGAGGATGGTATTTAAAGACTCCAGAGAAATGGAGACACAAGCAAATTGGATACCTATGGGGTGGGGATGGTGGCAAAAGAAGCCCAAACAAAATTTTTTGTGGATCTAGCATTCCTGCGTATTTTAGTCCTGGTTCCCGACAAGAGGAAACTCCATGTGTGCTCGCCAGCAGCTCAGCATGTGGGCACAGGTCAGGGCTGATCAAAGACCAGCTAAGCACACCACAGAGCTCAATGCTGCTTGAAAAAGTGCCTGGCTTGGCCCCGGGGCAAGGGTAAGCAACCCCAGCCAGCCCTGCTTGCTGGGGAATGGCAGGAATGGGGTGGATGGATAATTCAGGTTGGAACCTCTCCCTCTGCACCCTGAGGAAGCCACAGCTCCAGCTAATCACTCAGGGGATGCTTTCCCAGTGCAGGATGCAGTTATCCCTCCCGGGAACCAGAGAGGGACCTTGCACAGGCAGCAGCCTGGATGATTGATATAACCTGTTCAAGGATGTGTTTCTTTCTTGCTTTCTCCCTTTCTTCTTTTCCTTCGCTGTCCTCCCTTCCTCATGCCCGCCCCTTCTTTTCCCCACTGGGTCTTTTCAGTCGGTAATTACAGCTGAAGTGGACAATCTGTCTTTTTATTTTTAGGCTGGATGCACTGACAACAGCCACTGGGCTGCTGAAACGAGGCAGCAGCGATGCAGTAGGGATGACTGCGTGGGGAGGGGGCATGCTGTGAGGTACCTGTCTCCTTGCACAGGGCGGGCATACCCCTCCGGTATAGGTGTGAGAGCAGGTTCAGGGGTGGATGCCAAGGGAGATGCTTTCTGAGCATCCCTTCAGCCACACCCTGCAGCTTTTGGGGCACCAGTTGTGCTGGGACAGCATCTACACCCAGGTTTGGCAGGGCAAGCAAAGTTTTGGGATATTTAATTGTGAAACCACAGCGGGGCAAATCCAGCCGTGGCTGCTAGTTGGTCTCTGACCACGATCTGTTTTGTTTTGGGTGTGCTGTCCTTCAGCATCCACCTTGGGATGCTGTCAAGACAGGGCAGCAGTACAGCCCCCCACCACAGTCCTTACCCTGGGAATCCTGCAGGCTTTCCTCCTTGGCTTTGGGTTAGTCACCTACTGTCTCCCAGTCTCTTCAGTGCATTTTCTCCCCCTTGTCCCATCCTTTCTGCTCATCTGAGCAGTTTTGCTAATAAACTCTTGCACCTCGACTGATGGGAGCGAGATGGGAGATGCTGTTGTGCACAGGGTGCAGGTGGGAAGGGAGGGTCCTGGAGGTGGAGAGTGTGGTTTGACAGCAACGTTAACACCTACTCAGTCTGCGGGTCTTCTGCTACACAACGCTGTCTGCAATAGCCCTGCATACATGTGCCAGTGAAGATAAATCCTTGATTCAAAGGGAGGCAGCGAGAGTGAGAAAAAGCAGAAAAAGGAAGAAGAAAACAATTAGAGTGACTTATGATTTAAGGGAAGAAATTCAAAGTCTCTCTCCCTTTCCCTCCTGGGCAGCTGGAGAGTTTTATCCTCTTCCAGCTCTGCGAGACACACAAACCCCAAAGCTCCTGTTGTTGCAGCCTGTTCCTCCAGCTCTCCCCTCTGCAGACAGCTGTCACCTGAGAGATGCAAGGCAGACATCTCACTTAACCCACACTCAGCTGACCGGATTGATTAGTCAGGTTTTTAATCTCACTATGGCAAAGTTACCCCAAGGTTGGAGTTAAATCCCTGCCCCAATGCAGCTGGGATGCACAGCAGTCCCCTGGGTGCAACACCAGAGACAGCGACCACAATTGGGGAGTGGAAAGATAGGGGAGGAGAGACAGGAGAGCAAACTTCACCCTCAAGAAGTATTTCAGTTGCTTTTTTAAAAAAAGAAAAAATATTTAAAGATAAAAATAAAACCAAAACCAAGGAGGCAACCAGTGGAAGAGGGTGGAAGGCAGCTGTGTGGGCTGCAACACCACAGTGCAGGAAAGCCCACTCTTCTGTAATGCCCTGACTGCACCACAGGGACACCAGAATAAAGCTAATAGGAGTAGAACATCAGGTCCGAGCAAGCCAAAGCACTGTGCGCATTGGTTTGGTGTGGCCGATACACACCCAGCCTCTGCGGAGCCAAAAACATCCTTGCAGCACAGCACGCGAGGCTGCACCCGGGCTGTAATTCAGCAGAAATGCTGCACTGCAACCCGCTCTGCTTGGAGATCAGGAGAGCAACCCAAAGTGTCTTTCCCCAGCCCTCAGGGCCAGGATCTGAGGTGAACACACCACCTTTCTCACTGCATTTCAGACCTGAAGTGACCTCATGTCTTGTTTTTTTTCTTCCTTCCCCCTTTGCAGATGATTTCACTAACATGAAGAAGCCCAAATGAATCCTAACACAGGGCAGGTGCAGAGTGAGAGCAAAGAACTTGTGAAGTACTAGACTGGCTATTTCGTACAGCAAACACTCGTTAGTAAAAGATATTGTTGCCTGCAGGGAGACAGTTTCTGGGTGATTGAATGTAGAACCGTTTGGAACAAATTCAATAAAACCCGGCATGCCTTTTGCTTTTAAATATGCTGTTTTCTCTAAGCTGGCGTTTTTCGTGGAAGCGCATTGATTGAGGCCAGGAGTTCGCAAAGGAGGTTTCTGAGGTGGGATGCCGGGCACAGTGGTCACCTCCAGCCTGACCTGTCTCATCTGGAGGCAGACATTTCAACAGAGTCTTCTTTGACAAACATCTGAAGGGCTTTGGTTGTGCTCCAGCATGAAATGTAGCCTCAAAAGCTGACATCAGAACCTCAAAAATTGCTGCAAAGACTATTTTGGGGCTTTTGAGTGGCCCAAAGCTGAGGGCAAGCCTGGTTTTAATTGCCTTGATTTTCCATGCACTGAATTAATTTTGTTTCCCACACCTTTCACCTGGTTGTCACACATGCCCATGGTGCCAGGCTGTCAGGCAGGTGCTGTTTAACAGGGCAGATTCTCTCTTTATTTTCATTTATAAAGAGCCTTCAGGACAGATTTAATTGCTGGGGTATGGACTAGCCATTTCTAGTTATGATTACGAGTGAATGAAAGTGCTGGAGCCCCTGTTTTAATTAAAAGACATGATGTCTGTTCCTACCTAGTGCATGATAGCAACAATAGCAGGTTATTAGGAGAAGTAATATCAATCTAAGCCTATCCATGTAGTTATTAGGCCTAGCTAACTACTGGTATTGACTTTATTACTAATATCACTGCCACAATAAGAAATCAACCACAGCGCATAGTTTTGCTCCATTCATCATGCTGTTCATTTGTTTGGCTTTGGATCAGCTGAATATTTTTCCCCATTGCTCAAAATCCACACAAAACTTTCCTTTCTTAGGTTTTACCTCCTTTTCCTTCATCTTTACCGCTTCCTCACTACATCTTTTGTTCCTTCCCTCTCTTGGGTTGCCCCTTGCCCTCTATAAAACAACTTCACGCAAGATCAAAGCCAAAGCATAAATTTTCCTTACTCTGAATTCAGCCAAAGAACCTTCCAGCAGTTATGAGTCAGCAACGCAAGATAGAGCTGTTGGTCACCAAGAGAAATTGCCAGGAATTTGGGGAGGATGAATCACCCTCAAAGATGGCCGAGAAGAGAAGCAGAGAGAGAGAGAGAGAGAGAATCTCTTGTCCTTTCTCTTCGTCATTCAGCTCATTTTTGTCCCAGGTTTGAGCAAGGAGCACAACGCAGGAATTTTCTTGCAGCTCCCCATAGGAAGGAGCTTGGAGCTTAAGGAGCTTGGTGCCAGACAAGCTGCCTCCATGAGGCCACAGGCGGTGAGCTGGGAGAGTGCTTGTCCTCATGTGTTGTCATGCACAAAGCTTGGCTTGGGATCCTGGTGTTCCCAGGGAGTTAAATTTAACTCTGGGTTAACTGCAGTTTCCTTGCAAAGCTGTCTATCACCTCTCGTACCTCTCAGCCTCTTCCTTGTTCACTCAAGAAAATAACAGCTCATGCCGCTCCCAGGCTCTAAAAAAGCCCACATAATTGGTACACTCTCAACAAAGTACATCTCAACCAACAGTGTGGCTATTTGCAGCGCAAAGGGTGGCCTCATCTTTTCAGAAGGGTCATGGGTGGACAACCTCGTTTATTTTCCTTGTTTTTTCATTTGTCCAAGAAAAAACATCCTGGCTCCTCAAAGTCAAGTCCGGTAGCACCAATTTAGGGCACATCTGCAAGAAGAGGACAGGCTTCCATCCCACAGCTGTGCAAAAGTCTCAGCACTAGCCTTGACCTTCTGGTGATTAACCAGCTCTCAGGTTTCCTTTTCTTTTTTTGGCCCACATCTAGGTAGGATGAAGGATTTTGACACCAAACTGCAGAGATTTAGGAAATGTGGAGTCTGTTCCGGTGATCCCACGCATCCTCAGCTGTCTCTTCATTCATATTTGAGCAGAAAATTGCCATGTCATCGATTTAGCGTAGGCAGCACCTTGAGGACCAAAAGCAGTTTATTTTGCTGTTTTGCTTCCTGACTTTGCAGTCTTGGTTGGGTCCTGCTACTGGCTATCATTAGCATCTCTCTCTCACACAACAGATAAATAGCAATACTAAGAGTCATACATACTTATAAATAAATATAAAAGGAGCATCAATTCAGCCATGAATACAAAGCTTAAGGATACCACATCTCATTCCTGTTTGCTGCCTCAGGCACCATGAACTGATGATCAAAATTCACCAAGCGCCAAAATTATTAGTTTAATATTTGTGTGCGCTCAGCAGCTTCTTGTGCTGGGATGACAAACAGCCTTGCGAAGCCATTGCCAGAGGCACTAACACTTCCATTCTCTCTCTCACTGATTCTGGCGCACAGAGGGATCTTTTCAAACCAATAAATGCTTTCATTTTTGTCTTCACTGAAAGGACTTCCTCTATGAGGTGATGTTTTGCTAGAGGAAATGATTTAAGAGCAGAGATATGGTTGTGATTCAATATTGTCCTCAGGAATTCCTTGTAAAGTCAAGGGAGAGACAAATTCTGACATTACAGGATTACCTGAGACTTGTTTGACTTTCTCAGCATCTTTTTGGAGTGAGAATCAGGCAACAAACCTACAAAGACTGAGAGACCTTTTCATGTTGTGTCTGGTAGTTTCTGCTCCCAGGTGTAACAGCAGCAACATGATCTTTCTTGTGGGTTACATCCTGACCCACATGAGGACATGCAAAAGTAAGGGGAGAAAAGGGAAAAAAAGGAGAATGAGCTTTTCCAGCACCTCTGTTAGGTTTGGCTTAAAGTGGATGGAGTTCAGAGCAGTTGCAATGTCAGTGATGGTTCCTCACATCCTTCCCTACTCGGGATGTATCAGCCATTGAGTGAGAGTTGGCAAGTTAATCCAGGAGCAAGAAAAGACCAATCGTGAGGAACAGATTTACAGATTTTTGTCTTTGCTTTCCTTCCTCATGGCTTTTTTATTGCTGAAAGGCAGGATGCCCTGAGCTGATGTACACCAGAAACCCAGACAAACAACAAATGTCTTCCAGAAACCCTGTACAGAAACAGATCTGCTCACCCAGGGCGAGCTCAAGCACAGCATACCTTCTTGCATTACAAGGGGATGGGTTCAAGCCCCACTCCTGCTGCCATGGGGGCATCCCAGTTCCCCCCCAGCTAACATGGAGCAGCCCAACATTGGGTCTCAGGTAGCAGCTCCCTCCTACTGATAACATACTTACGTCTGGCCTCAGGCAAAGATGCTTTGGCCACGTTTCTCAATGAGCTGCAGAGAAGAACAATGCTGTCTCTCTCTCCTCGCCAAGGCGGGCTGTGGCAAGGCAAAGTCTTGCTTTCACTCCAGCACTACACTGAATCACAAAGCTTTGTATTTGCCTGTCAATATCCCAGTTGGATTCTGCTTCTATATATTTAATTCGAGATGAGTACTGCAGGACCTCTTTTGTTAGCTGGATACCTCATGCACATGGTTATTATTTCTTTCATAAAAATCAATAAAGACTTAGGAACAACAACTACCAATAATAACAGTACATCTCTGTGTCTTTGTGTTGCAACTTGCTGAACAACTCAGAAAAGCAGCAGACAACAGTCCAAACACAAGATTAAAAAAAACAGTGGTTTCCAAATGCAGACCCAGTCTACCAGCCTGTTGCCTTTGGAAAAAGTTTCCAGCCACTTAAAACTGAGGCACCATCTCAGCCCATAAGAAGTCAGACCTTCAGCAGAGGGTCAGGAAGGTAGAAATGCTCAGCAGATCAAGCACCAGAGTTTCTCTGATTTGGTATCCCAGTCCCTTTGCCTATGAAGCATAGGCAAAAGACACAGACAGAAATTGAAGAGCACCACTTTGAAAGTCATAGGCAAATCATAGGCACTATTGAAGTGCCTTCCTGGGCATTGACAAAACTCAGGGAAATGCATCCCCTTGATGTTTTCTATGCTGCTTTGAAGTGAGGAGAGATGAAGAAAGATTCCCCTGCCACCCACCTTCAGGAAACAGCCACAGAAGCAGGAGCTGAAATTATCCAGGACCTCTACAGTCCAGCTCCACAGTATCATTTAGATACCCTACACAAGAGGTTAAAAAAACAACAGCATGCCTGCAAGGCAACACTTTCTCCTCCTTTTACTCTCATCAGTTGTTCCTACAGCTCAAGCCATGAGCTGATCAGAGAGCAGTCCTGGGTACAGCAGGACCAGTGCAACCACAGGGTTGCTACTGCAAGGACCTTGATGGCTTTGACTTTGCTGCATTGGTGCTCACAAATCCCAGGCAGGACACAGCACAACCCCCGGATCAGGGGCTGGCCAGCTGTGCTACAGGTCAACACCACCTTCTAGTGAACTACAGCAGGCTGAGCACTCCTCCACAAAAAAGCCCCCAAACCCCATTTCCTGGGGGACCACTCGCTCAGACACAACCTGCACTTCACATTTACCAGGTTTCCAGCATCTGGCTTAAAGAAAATATATAACATTCTAATACTATTGTTTTAAAGGTTAATGTATTCCCAGCTACAACTCCAAGCAGAGATTTCAGCCCAGGAACAATCATCTGGTGGCAGGAAAGTATTGAGTAGATGCCCTAGGTCTTTTCCATCTCTAATTTTTATGCATGTATAGCTCCTTTTTTCATTTCTTTCCTTTTCCGGTTCACCCATCCAAAGTAATATAAAACTAAGGCTAAACACAGCTGAGGTTTTATCCACATCACAGCTATTACACGCACAGCATCAGCACATATCGCAGCACCTATGCTCCTCCACTATTTTTTATCCCCATATGAAGGATTGCTGCTGTTACTACACACAAATCAAGAGGCTTTCAGCAGGCATCTCTCCTGACTTCCCAGGCATTCCCACATGCAGCTTTCATAAACCAGAAGGCTGCTCCAAGCACAACAAGATAAGGAAATTCAAGCATCAAAAAGAAGGAAAAGCTGGTGCCCTTGAATACATTAACAGCTGATGACAAGACAGGCTCTACCTCCCCCAAACCATCTCCTGTGCTACAAACGAAAAGGTGTAGAAAGCAAAAAGTAGCAGAAAGCCTCTTAGCTCTTGAAATAAAGGAAGAAGAAAAGTTCAGGTCATTAGTAAACACTAGCCTTAAATACAGCAGAACTGGAACTCTTTCTGCAGATGCCTAGTGTCCAAGACCCAGCAAAGAAGAACCCCCCACCATCCCAGCAGCCTCTCACTAACCCAGTGGTGCTCAGATCATCCCTTTTTTTTCTCCCAGCAGCTGGGTCCACTCAATTAAATGGCTTTAGCTGGGAATATGCCTCACCTGTTAACCCATCCAGGCTTGCCTCCACACAGCTGAGCAGCAAATGAAGGCTGGAGACAGGACTGACCCCAACAGCAGTCGCTTAGAGACCCTCAGAGATGGCCAGTGTTTACAGCAGACAATAATTTATTAAAGAGAGTGCTTTGGAGAAATATTCATCCTTTTCTGCATTAGAGGAAGAGGTTTCATTAGACTTAGAATAGCACTCTTGGGTGTGTGGAAATGTGCCGTACTTGTTTAACCCAGCAGTTTTTAATGACATATATAGGACTGTTATTAGTCTTCATTTTTAATTTGAAGCCCAGGTTTTAGCTTTCTCTGCTGATGCTGAGAAAAGGTGAAAGCGCTCCCTAACTCTTACACCCAGGCAAATCCAGGGTAAATCCTCCCCTCCCGAGGAGCATAGGGAGGGGGCAGGGGATGCTGTGAGGAGGACTCAGACCACCCTGGTGAAGATGGTCCAAGAGGAAGCATTGAGCATCCTTAGAGAGGGTGTGAGACACTCTGAGGAGTTTCACATCATAAGATAACAAATTTTAGCAAAACATTACCCTCCTTTTTGTGCTCTGGTTTGCTAGCCTTGACCTCATCATGGCCTAGAAGAACCAGAGCTGGTGTGAGCATCCAGCCTGAGCAGAGCTGTATTACACTGCAGCTGGAGAGGTCTCCTGGCCTTTCAAATCCTAGGTCAGCATGATTCAGGGATAAAGTTCACCCCTGTGCCAGACCCAACATAAGATATCAACAAGCTCCTTTGGAGGCTTGAACATGCTTAATGCTGGCCTCAACCCAAGGCTGAGTTACAATGGGAAACGCAGAAGCAGGCAATATAACAAAACAAGAGCAAATTAAAGAGAAGAAAGGCACAGCGAAGGTGACTCAGACGAAATTTAGGACACCAAAACACTGCCCTGCTGTTTCCTACTGGGTTGGTGACTTTGAAAGCTCAAAGTCTGCCAGTGGGAAATAGGAGAGGTAAGGATGTAGGTTGTGTCACTGTGGCCTTAATCCTCACAGCCCAATAGTGCCTCCCCACATACGCCAGGACTGGGTGCTTTCCTTTTGGAAAAGGAAACACAGGCACCATCAGAAGCAGAACTAGACAATATTTCTTTTTTTTTTAATTTTATTCAAACTACCATTCCAGGGTGAAAAAAAAAACCAATCCAGCAGCTTTTTCATCCAAATGCAATTTTCTGTGGGAATTACATGACCTTGATGTTTTCTCCTGTTGCTTCTTGTTGGTGTTGAAGAACTGACATGCACAAAATTTAAAAAAAAAAAAGATATTTTTATGTTGGATAGCTGCGAGCTGAAAGGTTTTGATCGACTGGATGAAAGCGTTCAGGAAAATTCCAGATCAATCATGATAAGTTGTCCAAGTGAAATGGTGATTTTCGGCACTCGGGCTCCTTTCTGAATAAAAATGTTGACACCAGGGGGTAGGGCAGAAGGGAAGAAAACCTGTCCTAGCGAACTCCACCACTAACTGCCCTTAAAATTGCAAGGGAAATAATTTTTTTTTTTTTTTTTTTGTGGCAAAGGTGGTCTCACCAGATTATGACAGCCAACAGGAAAAAGGGGAAAAAACCCTAGTTATTCAAATATAGGTAATCAGAGGAAAAACCCTCACCTCTGGTGTAGTGTTGGACAGGCAGCTTTGCTGTTACGGGTCTGACACCTCTCTGCACTCAGGAGGAGACAAAGTGGGCAATGCGGTCTCTCGCATAACCCTAGGATTAAGGGATTACCATTAATTAACGCTGCAGCTTCGCCAGGGCCCTGCCTGCATTGCCTGTGATACACTATCTTTCCATCGGAAAGAACCAGATGGATCTGAATTTCCAAAATCTCTGAGATGGAGAAAGAGCAGGTATGAGACAGGAGGTGGGGGTATGGTGTGAGCTGGGTACGGAGACAGGAGGGCTGTGTATCATCAGTGAGGAAACTGAAATCTCGGTAATATAAGTTTTTTCTCATTTCCTAAAGAGAAAAGGCACATGGGATCCCAATCTGTGTTTGTACATCAGCACCTGTCTGCCCATTCCTTGCTACTAGCTTTTGACTCTGTTTTCTTTTAAAGCAAACCTGGCAGAAGGGTAGTGCTCTCAAAGTAGAAAATTCCCATAAATTTGTGGAAAAAGCTGCAAAAGAGAGTTTCTGTGAGTGCCCTCACTAAAGGCAAAAACGAAGGTGCTACCACAGGAGAGGGTCTTTTTGGAAAGAGGGTTGAAGTGTCTGGGTTAATAGCAGGAAAGCTCAGTTAAATAAGGAGGAGAAGATATCTCCCCATCTCCTTTGTTTCTCCAGGGAGATAGCTCCTCCACTCTCCACTTCCCATCAGATACCGAGCCTGTAGCATCTCCTGCTGCGACGCCATGAAAATAGCAAATCTTCAACCTCTCCTGGCCTTGGTGAGATCTGGGGACCGAGATCTTAACAGTGACTAATGAAAGCAAGTTGTCCCTGTCCCTCGGCACTTAGGATCACCTTCGTTTCCAAAGAACAGCTGCTTGGCACTACCCAAATCTCTTCAGTGGGATATGCTGTCCTTGCAACAGCAAGTCACCTCTGAAAGCCCAATGATCAAATAACCAGGTCCAAAGAGGGAAACAAGCTGCATCACTGGGAAAAGAGACTTATTTACCCAAAATAAGGGGTTTGCTGTTGGTGAAGCACCTTTCAGTAGCCCCAGGGTATGCCAGGACATGGCATGCCTTCCCATATGTGGTACCCTGTGCTTGGCAGGAGGTGAGCATCAATTATCCCAGCCCATCTAAAGAAGAAAACATCAAAAATGTTTACCATACAGTCTGGCCAAGCAGCATCAGGAGGGGAAGACGAAGGTGTCAGACGTAGCAGGAGCCCAGCTGATATTGTGTTCTCACTCTTTTTTTTTTTTTTTTGGATTAATTAAAAAAATCACTTTCCTGAGGAAAAACTGACTAAGTTCATTTTGCGATCATACCACCAAGAGCACAAAACAAACTGGGATGCCCTGCAGACCTCTCAGACCTTAACTGTGTCCAAATTCAAGTACCTTATTGTAGCAATAGGTCTGTCTACAAAGAAGAGCCCACCTATAGAGCATCTCAACCTGCAGGGTGCCGTATCAGGTGCTGGAGACCAGGACCATTCTGATACCACCACGGCATGAGAAGTTCCCTGGGACAGTCCTTCTCCAGAGTTTGCCTGTCCTTTCCTCATTGACAGAGGTATCTCAGCCATGACCTTCAAGTCTAATTCATAGAATCATAGAATCATAGAATCGTTAAGGGTGGAAAAGACCCTTAAGATCATCAAGTCCAACCGTTAACCTATCACTGCCAAGTCCATCTATACCATGTCCTCGAGCACCACATCTATCCGTTCTTTAAATACCTCTAGGGATGGAGACTCAACCACTTCCCTGGGCAGCCTGTTCCAATGCTTGACCACCCTTTCAGTGAAAAAGTTTTTCCTAATGTCTAACCTAAACCTCCCCTGGCGCAGCTTGAGGCCGTTTCCTCTCGTCCTATCACTCGTTACTAGGGAGAAGAGACCAACTCCCACCTCACTACAACCTCCTTTTAGGTAGTGGTAGAGAGCAATAAGGTCTCCCCTCAGCCTCCTCTTCTCCAGGCTAAACAACCCCAGCCCCCTCAGCTGCTCCTCATAAGACTTGTGCTCTAGACCCTTCACCAACTTCGTTGCCCTCCTCTGGACACGCTCCAGCACCTCGATGTCCTTCTTGTAGTGAGGGGCCCAAAACTGAACACAGTAATCGAGGTGCGGCCTCACCAGTGCCGAGTACAGGGGCACCATCACCTCCCTGGTCCTACTGGACACACTGTTCTTGATACAAGCCAGGATGCCATTGGCCCTCTTGGCCACCTGAGCACACTGCTGGCTTATGTTCAGGCGACTGTCAACCAACACCCCCAGGTCCTTTTCTGCCAGGCAGCTCTCCAGCCACTCCTCCCCCAGCCTGTAGCGTTGCATGGGGTTGTTGTGACCAAAGTGCAGGACTTGGCACTTAGCCTTGTTGAATCTCATGCAGTTGGCCCCAGTCCAACGATCCAGTCTGTCCAGGTCCCTCTGCAGGGCCTTCCTACCCTCCAGCAGATCAATGCTTCCACCCAACTTGGTGTCATCTGCAAACTTACTGCGGGTGCACTCGATCCCCTCATCCAGATCATCAATGAAGATGTTGAACAGGACCGGCCCCAGTACTGAGCCCTGAGGAACACCACTCATGACCAGCTGCCAACTGGATTTGACTCCATTCACCACCACTCTCTGGGCTCAGCCGTCCAGCCAGTTTTTAACCCAGCGTAGAGTGCACCCATCCAAGCTGTGTGCAGCCAGCTTCTCCAGGAGAATGCTGTGGGAGACAGTGTCAAAGGCCTTACTAAAGTCCAAGTAGACAACATCCACAGCCTTCCCCTCATCCACTAAGAGGGTCACCTTGTCATAGAAGGAGACCAGGTTAGTGAAACAGGACCTCCCTTTCATAAACACATGCTGGCAAATGAACACCTTAGCTTGGCGTTGCCCAGTCTCTCTGCCCTTTTGACTTTTTTTCTGGTGGCACTTCAAGGTGCCACAGCCCACTGCCCATCAGTAGGACCTGCTCCATGCAAAGCTGGTTGTACATCCCCTGTTCTACATACCTGCCTTGGCACATGTAGGCACAAATACTGGTACACCGTGATAAAGGTGCTTGTATTTGGGTACATGGATGCTTTTGGCACATGTGAGCACAGGAAGACCTCCTGTGCCTCTTCCTGCCCGCATCCCCACAGCCTCAGGCAACACGGCTGGAGCGGGAATTGTACTGATGGGCTTCAGTTAGCTCCCAGCCTGCAGCCCACACACCTCTGTCTCAGGTTTGGCTCTTTGCCTTGCTGCTTTTTTCCCTAAAAAATAAAGTAGACAAGGAGTGCCTGGTTAACAGCTACTTTCTCTGTTGTCTTAAATCACCAAGATTAAAAGCTTTCTTCCTGATGGCTGCTTCATAAAAGACCCAAAGGTTTTTACTCATTTATTCCTTTAAAAAGGAACACATTATCTATTTTAAAAGATGTGGGTTTATGGGTAAAATCCTCAGCAATGCTCCGTCTCCTGAACCTGCACTCCGCTGATTTTCTGGACAAGCCAGAGCTACAGAAACACCCCCAAGCAAAATCAGAAGTTTTAACAAACTCCAGCCTTGCTGTGCAGCCTCCAAGATTTGTACGACCCCCCCCCCCCCCTTAGAAACATGGGATTTCTGATGCTTAGATGCTTGCATCCAGGTGAGGTGGTCCTTTCCTCCTTGGAAAGGTTACAGCTGCTCAGAAGCCAGCACTTTTGGAGCTTTAAATCAAAGTATTCTGGGTTTCAAGTGCTGTAGGAAAGGAAATACAGCATGCACAGCCCTTTTAATATGTGTTAGCCAAATAAATGTTCCTATTTCAAGGCAGGTGAAGCAATAATAAATATCAGGTAGGAGAAGTGAGACTGCCGTACCTTTTCATTTGTATGCATGGTTTTTTTTTTTTATTAAATAAAAATTCACTCTCCAGAAATGCAGCCCAGACCTGCTAGCTCAGGCCAGCTCTTGTTAAAATGATTATTAATGGTAGTGCACCTCTTCATAATGGGAATGAATGGTCCAGCCGCCTTTCAGTTCCACACATATTACTGACTTATTCCTTCAGCCTCCTCTCGGTTGCAATATTCCCCGCAGCCTTCCCCTCCAGCCCTTGAAGATCTGCATGCGGGCGATCCATCTTGTAACTTTTAATGCTTATTTTTCTAAAGAGATAAAAATAAACCATTCCATTTGAATGAAAAATACAGGATGTAGCTCTGAGCCCACCAAGGGAGATGGGGTGGGGAGGGAGAAGGAAGAAGAGTCTTGTCTTCCCTTTTCCACGTATTTAAACCACAAATGCATAATCCATCTCCCTTAACAGCCCCTCCCCTCCCAAATAAATAATTTCCTCATGACAGTGGAGCAGGGGGATGGCAAGAGAGAGGATGATCGTAACTCATGGAAAGGAGACAAAGCCAGACTAGGCAAAGATCTCCCAGCACTTGGGGAGTTTCTCACAGTGCACCGTGCAAACCCCAGGAGGATGTCTGCTGTAGCGAGGGCAATTTTGCCAGAGCAAATTCTTGCAAAAGCATTTTTTAAAGCAAGGGCTGCTCCCAAGCCCTTTGCATAGCCCTTCCCATATGAATCTGTAGGGCCAGCAGGAAACTTGTACCTTTGGATGCCTGGGGGGAGCAAGGGAAGGGGTGGGAAGGAGGGTGAAGGGGGGGTCCCATGCCTTCACGCATGCCTCTGCGTGACAAGGGAGGGTCGCTGTGTTTTCACACCTGCTTAATCACTTGTAATCCCGGAGAAGCAGGTTGCCAGGGATGGGTGAGCATGCCAAAGCACACCGGGGTGAGCGCGGGTTTGATGATGCAAGTGCTGGCTGCCAGCACGGGGTCCTTCCCCCACCAGCTGCTCCAGACTGGATCTGGGCATTTCATAGACTGAAAAAACACCAAGTTGCCTCTAGACAACTTCTGGCCACGTTAGCCATGCAGGCAATTCAAAGCACAGGCTCTTGAGGCTGTGGGTCTTGTTTCAGTGAAGCATCAAGCCCCTCTTGGGTCACTGTAAAGCAGTTGCTAATCGGGAGCTTGCATGTTGCTGCCACCAACTAATATCAGGACAACAGGCAGATTCATTTTGATGCCCCATAATAAATAAACCCAGCTGGAGCTGGCCGTCCATGGTTTTGAAAACGGGCAGCAACATGGGACTTCTTGAAGCCATCTCAAGGGGTCCAAAAACGAGGGAGAACAGCTGACCCCAAAACTACAAGCTGTTTCAAACCTTCAAATTTGAATGCCGAAATATCACAAATCCCACCCAAAATCCCGCAGTACCATAAGCGTGCCCTCCGTATACCGCAAACATCCCAAATATCACAAGCTGCTCACCCGATACCTGACAAACATCACCACAACGCATCTTTGAAATAACTCACAGCTATGTGCTGCAGATGCCCCACCGACCCCGGCAGCCTGCTGACATACACTCCCAGAGATATCACCAAAATATCCCCAAACAGGTCCCCAAACAGTCTCTAAAGACTGGCTACCACTAGTGAAAATCTTGCTTTCGGTGTTGGCACGGTCTTCAGTGCTTCCCACTATTAAGGGGATATAAGAGCCACTTTGTTGTTGCATTCAGTAGCATGGTTGTTCTGATTCACAGAAGTATATGGGTTAAAAACATGATAATTATGGCTTTTACCAGAAAAGCATTCACAGAAAAAGCAGTGGGAGCGGCAGAAGGAGCACTGCAGCATGCAGCCCAGGACATCGGAAAGGCAAGGCTTGCAGGGACCAACGCTGAAAACACCGGAGTGGCTCCATGGCACCACTGGATGGGGCAAAAATAGTCAAGGGGAGTAAGGGTTAACTTCTTTGCTCTCCCATATACTTACATCTGCTGAGAACTGAAGATGGAATTTTTCAAGGCTGGTCTCTTTATGTTTGCTGTTTAGTTGCTTTTCTAAAAAAGCCAACCAAATAAAAAAACCCAAAAAACAACCAAAGAAAACCCCAAAACACCCAACCCATGTCCACTGGTTTTCAGGAAAATGAAACCTAATCCTAATTTCAATTAAAACTTAACCAGTGGTTACTACCAGTAGTTACCAGCCACTGCCCATGCAAGCGGTTATCACCGTCTCTCTTCTCCCTGCTGTACCACAGGTCTGGCTCCATCTCCACCTGCAACATGGTAAGCGTGGATGGAGAGACATTTGCCTACACGTATGTAAAAGTGATTACAGGCAGAAGCCTGGGGGATTTGTTTCGGAACAATATCATAATGAGCCCAAGGATAATCTGCTGCCCAGAGACAGGTCTTTTTCCCAGAGGGGTGGCAGCCACAAATTAGATAGTCACATCACGTTATTTCCAGCGAGTTAACTCCCAATGCCGCACCTCCGTCCTGCCGAGGACGGGGACGGCACAAACCGAACCGTCCCCAGCAGATGCGCCCCAAATCAAAGACGTGTCGGGTGGGGAAAGGGGCCAGGAGGAGGATTTTTAATGGCCCAAAGTGGTGGAAATTCATTACTCTGATAAGGCCCTGGGAGCTGTTGGTTTGAGCTTCAGCCATGGACAGTCCCTAGAGAAATTTCACCATGTTCAAGCTAATCTTCTTATAAACATTGTTGTGTGTTTTTTTTTTTTATTTTATCCGACATGTGTCAAGCAGGCCTACTAAGCCTATTACATCTCCAGGGAGGTTTGTGCTTTCTCTTTTACTTACCCCCCCATCTGAACACTGCTTGTCTCCTTTTTGGCTCCTCTGGACATTTCTCCGTCGCTACAGACAAACCAATTTTTTATAATTAGCACTGGGAAAAAAATCTCAGTGAGTTTGGAGGCTCAGGTGAGATAAACAGCCAAGTTCCAGCTAGACATCCAAAATTTCTGGAGCTCGTAGGCTTCAGAGATGAGCTATAAAACTTGCTGGACCATACCTTCTTGCTGCGTTCATTTATTTTTCTTTCCAACAAACCCTCAAAATAAATAGATAAAGAGTTAACTGGACATTTTTTCTGTGCTTCTCTGATACAAAATAGTTCAAGCTAATCTAAAGCCCCAGTTGGGTACTGCCTTTATTTATGTTATTCCCTCTGTTTATATTTACAAGCAGAAATAGGCAGGGATTAGACCCCTGGACAGGATGGTTTTAAATGACATGGTGAATATGAACCTGCCTTTGAGCTTCAGGTTGAGGGATATACGTTGGTGAAGGGACATCTTTCCTGAGACGTCTCTCCCCACTCTGGTGGAAAGTTTGTAGGATGCCAATACAAAAGATGAAAAGGAGGAAAAAAAAAAACCTTGTGCTGTAAATGGCTACCTTCTGGAGGAAGCATCGAGCTCTTGCCGTGGAACAGGAGATTAGAAATACCCAAGGAGTGAGAAACATTCACGCACGTACATGCACACCCACACCAACACGTACACTCTGGAGACTTCGCTACAGAAAATCAATGTGAGCTTATCAGCCTGCAGCAGAGTCAGGACAATTAAAACATTTCCCTCTCTGCCTTTATATATTGGATTGAAGTTTTAAAGTTGTTCTCACCTGTGGATGGAGAGAAAGAAGCATCTGAGCCATCATCTCTTATGAGTTATCATCTCTAATGCAGGCAGTAGCCAAAATTATTTCCATGGCTAAATGCTGCCTTCTTTGCTCTTAAAAAAAAGCAAACCTGTCTCTTGTTTCCCGGCTATGGACCAAAAAAAGGAAGGTAGTGTGCATTCAACGTTGATTTCTTTCTTTGCTGGAACCTCTCCTTGTGCACAGACTTCTGCACTCACGGGAAAAGTCCTTCCCCAAACGCTGAGCTTTTGTCATCGTGTTTTTCTCTGGCACAGAGCAAAACTTTGCAGGAGGAGGCCAGCAGAAACCAGAAATGGGGCCCAAGCAGCAAACCTGAGCCCAGATTCAGAGCTGTCCCCCAGGTCCATGCATGGGTTGGAGACGAGGTAGTAGATGTGATCTACTACAGATCCTGTCTATTAAAGCACTCTCTCAATTCCACTGGAGCTGAAGGGTGTTTAAAGACCCAGAGAAGTCTCAAGCCAGCATCTAAATATATCCTTCTATTCATTTGCCTGGGTTTTACTGAAAACCAGCTACTCCAGCTCAAAGTCATTGCAGGAAGGGAAAAGCACCAAGATAAACCAAATAATTAACAAGCTCAATAACTAACAAGCCAGTGATCACTCTTCCTAGTGCCTGCTCCAACCACTTCCACGTGCAGGTTCGGGTGGATCGCCGAGGAGCTCTGCATGGCATAAAGCTTTCTGGAAGGACATCAGCACCCCCAGACCCCTGGCTGTTAACTTCACATCCTACAAGCATCCTCCATCTCCTGGGGACTCAGGTTTGAAGCAGCAGCTTCCTTTTTATTTATTTTTTTTTATCTCCCCCAGTCAAAACGGACAGGGTAGACAATCGGGGCTTACATCCCTTTGATGTCAACCAAAAGACTTTTAACTTCAGCAATCATCTGAGCAGGGACCTCAGGCCTCCACATACCTGATTTGCAGGCATCACCGGGGATTTGGGCAACTCGGGCTCTGTCCACATGGATGTGCTTTAAAGCCGTCGAGTCCGAGCCCTGCCTTGGCAAAAGATCAAGTGCAGCAGATTTGCCTACAACCCTCCCATCTTATCACGCATTAGCCCTGTCCAGATGTCAGGCACTATCCCTCTGTTAACAATCCCCTTTTCCTTCTTCTTTTATCTCCCCATTAAATTGCTGACAAGACCTTACTGGTGGCCTTTTCAAAAGTAGAGGAGATCAAAAAAATCAACAGAGTATTTCAAAAGCAAAAGTCCTTAGGGAAAATAAGAAGAAAAAAAAATAAAATAGGAGGGAGAAGGAGCCTGCAAGGCTGTTACAGTGCACAGAGCCGAGAGCAAGAGACTGGTTTTGCAAGCACTTGAACTCACTACTGGTAGGAAAGGGGCTGAGGATGGTTTCAGCTTTCATGGAGCTGCCTGCACAAGCATCGCTGGTACCTCCAGCCTTGCCCTTGCAAACATTTGTGCTGCGCTCAGCGCTGCAGAATGGCGTTAGAAAGGCACAACTGGTCACAGCCACACCGAATGGAACCGAACGCCACCCAGTGTGGCATCCCAGCCCCGATGGATGCTGACAGCGAAGCATCGTGGGGACCAGGAGCGCACTCCACAAGGTGCAAGGACCTCTCCGCAGGAAGCTACTGCCCCTTTGAGCACAGCTGCCAGCATGGAGGAGGAAAAAATGGGGGAAAAATACCTTTTCCATCCATGCAGAGAAGGGATTTTTTTTTTTTTTTTTGATGGGCAGGCGAAGGCAATTTATCTCCCTGCCTAGTCGACTTTACCTTTCCTGCCACTTTTCCACAGCGTTCCAGTAAAGCTGTAGAATAGTTTTAGCTTTATGCTCGCTTTTGAAAAGGTGACGCTGCCAGCTTTCAAAGGACACCAAAGAAGAGGTGATGCAGGGAGGTGACTCTGTCCGAGTGGCTGACAGCAGCAGGCAGAGAGCACCAGATGAAAAAAAAAATAAAAAAAATATTCCTAGCCTTTGCTGACATGGCCAACACTATGTCAGCAACAGCAGCCCACGTGCGCTGGCAGAAAAACGCAGCCAAAGAAAGCAGCAACGTCAAGCAAACCCAGTCTTTATTCCATTTTTCTACCTGGCCGATCATATTTGATCCTCTATTTAACTGGTGGCAGAAAGTTGCTGGAACAAAAAGCATTAGGGTTGGGTTCCTCCCCCCAGCTTTATTTATATTTTTTTCCCCTTCTTCTCTTAAAGGCTTTTCAGCGGATTCAGAGTTGGCCAAATGCTGCCATCTCCCCTGGCTAATGCACGTTCAGGTTGCAAACAGCTCTTTGCTTCAGCAAGACCTGAGCTGCTGCTGGGAAAAAACACACCTAAACTCATTGCATTAATAAAAAATAGTGGGCAGAGGCGAGCAAGATAAATCCCTGTTTCGGCATGCAAAGAAGGACCCCTTGGCACAAACAGAGGCACTTGTTATTCACTCCTCATGATTTGTTATTTATTATCCCACTTCTTCCAAAATTGCAGGAATCTAATCAGAGCGCAGAAGCAACAGAGGGTAATTTCGGTGATCAGTCACACGCTACCAATAAGGAATAATAAACAGCTGGATTGACCACTTGAGATGATCCATGGGCTAATGTTGGCTTGTGCAAGCTGCTCAGTGACCACTTCTGCGCGATGAATAGGATCTCAGGCTGAACACCCACTTAAGGCCATCGTTAATGCCAAGCCTTTAGCAAGCCATCCATGCCTGTGGATTACTTTACACACTCGAGATGTAAGCACATGCATCTGGATCAGGGATGAGGTTCATCGCATGCCTGCCAGCATGTCGCTTAGGAGATGAGAAGAAAATTAGTAACAACCCTCCTGCACCCTAGAATGACACAAAAAATTATTTTGAAGATAATCTTTCCTGCTCTAAGAATGAGGTAGATCACTATATCACAAGATGATGCTATTTAATTTTATTGCCTTTCTTCCAACATCCTAATGCAACCCCAGCTTCTCTCCTGTCATTGCAAACCCACCCAAGGAAACCAGGAAGCAAAAAGAGCCCCATCGCACAACTGGGAAACGAAAGCAAAGCCCTGCCAGCAGAAGCGGCAAGAGCTGCGGCTAGACAAAAATCTGATTAATGCTGCTCTAAACTGTACTAGAAGGCTTGTGGGGGTCTCCATGGTCACTTATCCCCCCATGGGGAAGGGGCGCAGACATCAACTTCTGCCCATAATATGCTTCTATAAATAAGTGGTACTTAGTTACCAAGGAATAGGGGACCAAGCAGTCCGTCCCCTGGCTCTGCTAACATCTGTGTCTCCTGTAAGTGCCTGCCTGGCTCTCGTCCTTGGGAACATATTGCACAGTTGCAGCTTCAGCTTAACTCTTCATGATGGCAATGCTTTGCCCCCCAAAAATACAGTGTTGCATTACCTTTACGTTACCTGCCAGGTGTGCTGTGGGTCATCTTCCCCTTCTCTTTGGAGAAGCAAGGGCGGCCACAGTTTTGGCAGAGCTGATGGACTATATATGTATACATATAAATATATTTCCTCCTTTCAGCAGAAATTTTGACAAACACTTCCACATGTTGCTTTTTTTCCTTTTAAAGTCTACCTGAGCTGCTGTGTATCTTCTGCTTCCAGTGCATGGCATGACACAACGAATTTCAATAAATACATTATTATTTAATTCCTTAAGTGACATAGGAGGAGACTGCTGAAAGAGCCCCAGAGTTTTCCTGTCTGGTCATTGTCCCCACACCTGTGCCTGGCACCTGGCATTGCCTCAACGGGTCCCTCAGGTGGCTGCTAGTCCCCGGGCATCCCACCTGATACCCCAGGCTGCCTTGGGATGCTCTCCTGCGGTGCTGGCTCTGCCCTGGGCTATGTCCTGGTGCCTTCCAGGGCACCGCGGCTGAAGGGTTTATTGCTGTCTCAGGAGCCTGAAGGTTTAGCTACAGTTCTCTTCTAGTCCCCCCGGGACCATCTTTGTCATCCTCAGTGATCCTCTTGTCTTACACATCTGACCTCTGCAGATGCTGCTTCAAAACCTAAGCAGGGCCTGATCTTTGCAACATTTACACCAGTGCAGGAACAGTGGGGAAACTCTGGCTTTGCCCCACTTAGAAAGCTGGAAATAGCCTGTAACGTCTTGTCCAGCAAACCCTGCCCCAAGTTAGGGTTTGCATCACAAGCCCTGGAGAAACACACGCCTCTCCTACTGATTTTCCAAGGTTATCCTCCCACCACTCACATCCTGGGAGATGTTTCCGAGAAGTCCTTCTTGAAAAAGTTGGGACAACACATGTCAGCAACACCGTGCTTGTCTAGGCATGTGGGTGGGTGCACAATAATATCAGTAACTCATGGCCAAAGAAGCTAGTGGAACTTGCTAGTGCCACCAACCCGAGGAAGCCCCCATGACCTCCTCCCCATGGGACCAGCAGGGCTCTCTTGGCTCCACAGGGGTCAATGTGCCACAGATTTATTGTGGCGGCATCTCCTCTGTGTGGGGAGCCAGCTCAGCTCTTTGGGTGTCCCCAGGGCAGCCCAGAAGCAGAAATTTTGAGGGAAGAAGGCTGGGACCCCACGCGAGCTCCTGCAGACCACTTGCTTCTGCATGCAGTGCTGCTGTGCCAGCTCAGGGCAAGCAGCAAAAACCGCAGGGAATGCGTTTCAGCTGAAAATAAAAGGCCGTTTCCACCTCTAATTAACCTGAGGTACATTCAAGCGATAGAGTTAGGCTCTCATTAGCCAAGCCACGGCAGAAATTCCTGTGCCGGCTGTGTTGCAGTGTGATCTCCTACTGCAGCTGGCACCCAGCGTGAAGGGCAGCAGGGCTGGGTGGGAAAGGCAGCTTTTTAGGCTTGGATTAGAATATCAATTTATAAGGGGAAGAGACCACCATAAGCCAGGAAACGGCAAAAAGGGAACAGTTGGAAAAGCCACAGCTGAGGAAACACCTCTCCCTTTGCTCCTGCAGGCAGGAGGGCATCCATCAGAGGCTGACCCACAGCAGTGAGCAAAGTCCCCTCCAAGGAGGTGGCAGCCAGGATGGACCCTTCACCTTATCTCCTTGCAGAGGGGCAACCTATCCCTGAAGTGAAGTGGGCAGGAAGGAATAAAGAGGCTTTGAGGAGAGCTTTTATGGTGGCCAGGGTCAAGAACAAACATCTGTCTTGCAAAGGTGCCTTCTCTCATGAGTGACACTGGACTGTCCGTCTTCCTTTTTTAAGAAAGGATATTAAAAGCAGTATGAGCTTATGGATGGGAAAGGATACCTGATGATCCATGGTTATTTACACCACTAATGAACAGCTGAAGAAAAACAACATCATATCATCCCCTTGCTTGAAAAATACCATCACAATTCAGAAACTTGCAGCTGACTGAAGTAGATCTGTAACAAGCTGAAGTCTCTGCCATATGAGGATTTTTCAGCTGCAATGCCTTCCCACTTGTGGTTAGCACCAGGTTTCTTATTTTTCCCTTTTTCTCAGGAGAAACTATTATTCTGCCATTTCTGAGTGGCCTAAAGGAGTTCTCCTCTCCTGGACGCGCACCTTGAGATAACATCTTGGCTATCTCCTGTGTACCGCTATCTCCTGTGTACCGTTATCTCCTGCTAGATCATATGGAAACACTTCAGACTAAAAAGATGCAGCAAATTTAGGCACCAACCCAGTAATTAACAAAACCCATAGCCATTGCAAGGGAAAGCAGGCCAGCTAGCCTAACACAAGATATGCAACACAGCATCATCCAGAGGTCTTGGATAAAGGTCCTACAACACAGGGGGCAATATTGTTGGACCAACCTCTAGCTTTGGGGATGTTTCTAATTAACTTTCAAAAGGAAATGGTTAAAAATGGCAAGTTTTCTGCTCCAGAAGGACTGAAACACTCAGCCTTTGCCATTGCATCAGCTAAAGGAAAGAAACGCAGAAAGAAAGTTAATCAGGTTTAGATCAAAGAAGAAAAAACACAACAAACTAGCAAGCAATCTCATCCAAACCCATACATGTGAAGAGTTTGCTGTGACTTCTTCCCCCCCACTCTTTTTTCACTTTCATCCTCCTGACCTTCTCCGTTCCAGCCAGGAGGGAATAGGAAAGTTCGAAGAAAGCTATTCCTGTGTTATTTTTAGCAGAGCCAAAAGAAAAGTGACTGGAAATAATCCATGAAAGCAAGCTTTCACCTTGATTTTCAGACTCTAGAGATTTTGATAGCCTTGATAAAAATCACAACTTCACCAAAGGCATATAAAATGCTGAGTGATACCAAGAGCATAAATTGAGCTCTTCCTTTCTTCCCGTTTCATATTAAAAACCTAGGATAGAGATGGAGACCAAAGGAAACACTTTCCCCCACGAGCCAGTGAATTAGTGGCCACACGACAGCAGGGAGACGCAGGCTTGGCTGGATTTCGGCACACCAGGCACTTATGCAGCCAGCAAGAAAATTCCACATTACAGTCTAACACATTCAAAATACATGCTGATTTTGGAAGATGCTAGTGCCTTGTGGAAGAGGTCACTCTTTCCCAAGCAGGATTAAGAAATAGCCATTCCCACCCCCCATAACTTGAACAGAATAACATTGTAAATGTATTGCAAAATAAACCAAAAAAACCTCACCATAATAACATCAGGAAGAAAAGCCCTCCCTTTTGAGTTATTAAAACCCACTGAGACCTTTCACTCCTCCAAAGGAGAGCTAAACTGCTTGAGAAGAGGTTTGTAGAGAGATATCTAGCACTGAGTGCCTGCATAGGGACCTCCATGCTTCTCTGCCTGCCCTAACCCACCAGCACTAGTGCAAGCAGTTGCTGATGGGAGACAGGCCTCAGCTGCATGCTTTAGAGACCAAAGGAATTAATTAGAGAAGCTGCACTCCCAAGATGCTGATAATAAGAACAAAATGAGGGCTGATCCCATTAAGTCAATCATCTTCTCTGTTGGTTGCTGCCATCTGATGTCTCCTTCTTCCCCATCGTGCCCTGCTGCATGTTCCCCTGCTCTTCTTGTGCTGCCTATAGCTGTTATCATCTCTGAGGAAGGCAGGAAGATGTGGGGGACTGAAATGTTACGGTGCAGGCTGTGCTGGGAGGTTGCCTGCTGTGCTGGGCATCGCTGCACGGTGCATAGCGCAGCTCTGCTGCATGCTAGACATGCCACAGAGCAGACCTCTACCGTGTTTCCCAGCCAAGGCATGCTCACAGGCTGTACTCTGACCAGCTCGCAAGCAAGTTATCACACTGCCGGCTTCATTTTCCTGCTCAGGGTTCCCCAAGCTGCTATAGATTTAAACCCACTTTATTTCTGCTGATCCGTTTTAAAGTGACCACAGCAATGAGACTGATTCACTATCTGGGTTTTAAAAATCCATCACTTCTCCATGCTTTTTCCATCATCAGCTTTTCTTCTGCTACCAAACACTTTCTTTTCCCTCTGTGGCCAGGGTTGCTAAGAGCATTTCTTCCCAGAATGGCCATCGCTACCCTCTCGTCCAGCTCAGAGGTGGCAAAACCCCTCCAAGCCCTGTGCTGACCCTGGCCCAGCCTGGTGCATCCCCATCTCCTCCTGGTTTTGCCCTTGCCCTGTGCACTGGGGCATGGGGTGTAGCCACCATGCCGTGGCTCTGTGCCATGGAGGGCTGGTTATCCTCAGCATGGGGAGAGGCAGGATGAGTCCCCAGCATGGTGGGCACTGATGAAGTTTTCTCCTGGCTGTGGCAGTTCTGTCTTTGTGGGCTGGAGGGAGCCTAACCCCTTGGAGAAACCAGTGCAGACTGGCTTGCATCCACTATAGTCAGCCCTGCTGCTGCCTAAAGAGGACTTGACCACATTTGGCTGGGCTTCCCTGAGCCTCATGTTATGGCCCGGAGGCTCTCAGAGATAATTTTTGCTAGTTAGTGGCTTTTATTTGCAATCTGTGTCAGCCTGACACCAAGAAGTCACACTGTGCACCCTTACTGTTGGAAAACTGTCCTTGGGGGAAGGAGCCAAGCGGGCTGTGTTGAGCGTGCAGTGTATTTCCAGCAGACCCTGGCATGAACCATGCCGTCAGCCTCTCCTCACGGTGGGAAATGGCTGCTCTGGACCAGAACGAAGCACCTTTTTAGGGAACAGC
This sequence comes from Nipponia nippon, assembly GCF_047370975.1. Lineage (NCBI taxonomy): Eukaryota > Metazoa > Chordata > Aves > Pelecaniformes > Threskiornithidae > Nipponia > Nipponia nippon. The sequence goes on along the minus strand of NW_028262347.1, from coordinate 89,531,429 downwards.
AGCTGCAAACCTCTTCCTTTCCATCAACCCGGGGAGAAGGAGTTTTCCTCCTGGTCATCCTCCTGGCTCAAGGACATCTTTCAAATGCAGCTTTACTTCCTCGACACCCAGACGGCCATGTAAGCACGTGAGTGCATCCGTCTGGCTCACTTGTTTATCATTAAGCACCGCTAAATGGACATGATGCTGTTTGGAGGCGGCGTGGGCGAGAGCGGAGGTGAGCAAGTAGCGCTGCTTCACTCTGCATTACGGGGACGGATTAATTGCAGCTGCTGAGGACGACACGAGGCGATGCTGGGGAGGGAGGGACAGGGTGGCATTGATAAATGACCCTCACCCACTGACCCATTGCATGCTTACATGGGGAGAGCTATTGATCGGTGATGACTATTCGGATCTCCCCTGCCCCATGTTATTCAGACTTTCTTAGACTGAAGAATACAAGCCAGGGGTTATTGATCCCTTGTAACTGATAAAGCTACTCACTCACATTGTTTTAGTCAGCGTCAGGGGCATTTGATGAAGGCCCCAGATGGGAGGAGGAGGAGGATGGTGGACAGCTACCCAGTCCATAGGAGCAGCCCAGAAAGGAGCTTACCCCCCAGCACCCACTTTTGGGCCAGAGCTGGAGCTCCCCAGGGAGCCATGAGCCATATCACGCCGCTCCCCCAGCACCAACTGGGAGCAGCCAGGGCAACTGCAATGAGCAAGTAGAGAGGCATTAAAAAAATCCCACTTTGCTGAGTTTTAAAACATTTTCCTGGATCGAAGAGGTACTGGTAAGTGTTGTCATGGCAGGAGATATTTATTGCTGTCTCAGGAAATGTTTCATTATTCCTTGGTAAGTGGTGGCCATGAATTTCAGTCTGTCTGCCCGGCCATAAAGTGGACCACTGGGCAGATTATTTCCGGCAGCTGGGCTCCGCTAGGAATGAAGCGTCGCCTCCCAGGTCTGAGGACTATTGCGTCTGCAAAAGCCTGCCCGGGCTCTGCTTGTGCCCGCTCTGCGGCAGGGAAGGAGACCCAGATCCCACATACCCCGTGGGGAGAGGGCGGGTAGCCTGGCAGGCTGCGGGGTTCCTCCTGATATATTTGCAATACAGGGAAAACACCACAGATGCCTTCAGCACACTCTTTAAATACTCACAGTAAAAATAATAATTAACTGGAATTCCATGCTTGGCCAAATGAACCATTTCAGAGATGGTGTTTGGGAGCATGCCAGTCTGCTCAGAAGCCTCTGAAATGAGGTCAGCAGGTCTGGACGGAGGTGGAAAAGGCAGAAAGCTGAAGCCACCAGCTGGATGGGACCATCGGTTCCTTCTGGTGGCACAGAGCAGGTCCTAGCGAGCCACCAGTGAAGCTCCTTTTGTTGGTCAAACCATGCAGGCACCCCGCACCAGGATGGGGAGAAACAACCATTTCATCACACACAGCATCGCTTTTACCTGTGAAAATATCTAACCACTTTCCCAGTCTATGTAAGCTTTCAGTACCTATAATTTCCCATGGCAGTGAGTCCTACTTTTTAACTGGGTGCTGGGTAAAGCATTGGCCTGTGCCTCTCTTGGAACTTCTCTAGGTGTTCCCTGCTCCTGATACCAACTGTTTCTGGAACTGAGCAATCGTTGCCAATTAATTCTTCAGCTCTACGATACACATGACTTCATATCTGGCCCCACCTTTATCAATCCTTGCCTTCGGTGGATAATTTCCTAGGCTTCTTCCCATCCACTTTTTGGGGTGGGAAAACCAGACCTACTCACAGATTATTCAAGGTGGGATATGCCAGGCATTCATTAAGCAGCATAGTAATATTCCCCATTTCACTCTCTCTTACCTCCCTGTAATTCCTATCACTATATTTGTTTTTTACACTACTACAGAGCATGAACTGTCATTTTGATAGATATTTCTAGCATAACTCTCAGATCTCCTTCCTGAGCAGTAATAGCCAGTTCAGAGCCCATCACTGTATGTGTAAAGTCAGAATGATTTTTCCCCTGTGCATTGTTTTCATTTAGCAGCCTTGAATTTCATCTGCCGTTTTATTATCCGCTCACTAAGTATCATAAGGTCCTTTCCCATTCTTGGGGGTTGGCTGTATTTTAATCTTTTTGGTATTAACTCAGCGTTGCCAGCAAACACTGTTGTTTCATTTTTTTCCCCTGACCCACTTGGACTCCCCGAATTCAGGGAGATGCAGCCGGATTGATGCACAGTGAAATGCATGTTGATGCTGTATCATCAAGTGCATAAGCATCTTCTCAAGGCAGCATCTTCCATAGAAGAGCAAGGTGCAGGTGGGAAACAGTCACATCTGCCTCCATGCATACTGGCTTCATAGATAATAAGGTTGTTGAATTTTAGTGTAGCTAACATAAGCTGAAATAAGAAAAGGCCTCTCTAGAATAAGTAGCCTTTTCCATTGCTTGTAAAGTTTTCTCTGGAGCTGTAACTGTCGTACTTACCAGCTCCTCCATGAAAGTGGGTCCTTTCAGACTGAGGCAAATAAGAGGATTTTATTTTCCAACCCCAAAGGGAAAGAGTTATTGGGGTAAATCGAATGCAGCTGGGAGCAAACAGAGACTCAGGATTTAAATGGTTTCTCAGTAAGGAGATACTGGGGCTTTATAGTTGCTATTTGAGTGTCTGGCTCTGTAAGATGGGTCCATGTCATCCAAAATCACGTTTGGTTGGCTTTTTTGTTTTTAAAATCTATCCAGTGGCAACGAATTATTTAAAGTGTCAGCCCTCAGCAGGAAAAGGCTGCCCCTGCCAGCACATCTGGATAAGCATTCCAGATGTGCTCCAGCTGGTACCCAGCCTGCCCGATGAGGGCTGCCGGTCTGTGTATGGACAGAGAAAGGTCCTTTCTGGCCAGTGACAGAACATCCACCAGCACACCCCATCAGGAACAGAGCCCGGTAGGGACTTCATGGCAGTTGCGTATGCAGGGCAAATGGAAAATGATGCACCAAAGGCTCTACCTTCGGTTACAGACCTGCCAAGCTCTCCAGTTCCCTAGTTTTCAGAGGCAGCTGTTTTCTAAACTGTTTTAGCCAATGGGCCATGGACACCTTGCAAAACTGCACATTAAAATGAGCCATGGACACTCCATTAGCCGTTCTTCAAAGCTAGGTGGTAGAAAATAGTTTATTAACTGCTAAAGAATGGTTTCTCTCTATAATGAACCTTTCTCCAGTATTGAAGAAAAGCCATGTCTTACTTTCCTTTTCTAATAAATGGCTTCTTTAGAGTTTAATTAACTTCTCCCTGCTCTTCTTTTGTGGCAAAGTGTCACCTGGACCACGAGACAAACTCTGTTTGTTCCTTTATCCGGGAGAGCGCTGGCCTGTCAGATAAACTGCTCTGCCTAATTTGCTGGGGCTTTTCTCTTCCCACTTTGCATATTCCAGGGAGGGCAGCAATAACAACAGAAAGCAATGTTCTTGGGCAGCTGAATAACTCCAGCCCGGGGAAGGAGCACCTACTTAAATACAGCATGCACCATGCTCCTGCAGCACTGCCGGGGCTGGGAACAGGGACCCATTTCATAGACCCACTACGAGCTGGGTCAAACTCTCTGCCTGCTCCTTTGTTTCCTTGGGCTTGAAAACAAACCTGGAGGAAACAATTTTTGCCCTTCTAGGAGTTCAGGATTTTGTATTTTCAGCAGCACGTGTCTCTCCCCCTGTGTGTATATGTATATATATATATAGCTCAAAATCAATAACAGTGAGATTAGGTCACTGTATTACTGAGAAATGTGCTCCTGATAGCATATAAAACCAACCAGCTCCCGCTTCTTTTCGCTTGCTGTTGTGCTCCAGGACCAGCTACGTGTGCCAAGACAGCAGCACAGCCTGAAGAAAGCAAGGGTTGTTCTCTTCTGCTCTTGTAAAAAGGATGCAGAGCCTGAATTTGGGCCAAGTCAAGAGGGACCATCGCAAGCTTCCATTTTGGCTTTTCAGCTAAGCTGACAGCCCCAGGAGCCATCACACAGCAGAAGATGGGAGCAGTAGCTCCCACCTCGGGGTCCTTCAACAGGAGGGGGGCAGCACGAGTACCACCTGGAGAGATGGGTAGCCTTTCCATGCAATGCCTGGGCCCTTTCTTAGGAAAAGATGGTGTATTTGGTGTAGCTTTGGGGTCCTAGCAGTAGGCATGCCTCTGAACCCCATGCCTTTTTACCCTAAGTGAGGCTTTAAGTAAAGAGGCTCGTTATACAATAGAGACACACTGGACTGCAGCTTCTGAATGGTGCCAGTTGATTAATTGTGCCAGGCTGACAGCAGCAAGGGGTTTTTGTGCACTGAAGCTTTCAGACACCAATGCAGTAATGGTCTCCAGTGTGCAGACAGTCTCAGGGGACTTGTCCTTCCTACCCAAACAAAATTAATTAATGGTGGCAATAAATAAACCAATCCAGGCGAATAAGAGCATCTGAGCCACTCCAGGGAGGCTGCTGCAGGCACACAGTGGGAAGCAGCTTGTGTGGGAGCAGGATTCACGTTGGGGTGATGGACACCCCGTAGCCAAACACCTGCAAACGTGGGTGGCAGCAGAGCAGCGAGGCACCCTGGGAAGCAGCTCTGGCCACACAGTAGGGTTGGGCAACACGAGCACCAAGGTGGTACCACCCGTGAGCATCTCTGGACCTGCTATTCCTCCTCCTCCCCATGCTGCTCATGTGGAAGGCAGCTAGCTGAGATACACACCTGTAAATTTGCGTGGATGGACTGCTCTACCATGCTATTGGTTTGGGCTGAAATTTTAGCTGGCAGTGCCCACAGGTCAGAGGGAGACCACTGGAGTTACTGACTGCACAGCATCCAGTCAGTGCCTGCTGCTATCGGTGGGAAAGGGTTTTTTTGGCTGCTCTGCTTGGTTATCCAGCAGCGTGTGCCCCCTGTCATTTATACTTGGGGGAAGAGAGCCAGTTAGATAAGTTTTCCTATGAACATGATAGAAAAAAAAAGTAGGGAAAGGAGAGCTTTTTCTAGTGCATGTCTGATGAAGGAATAAACCTGTTAAGCAAAGGGAAGGGAGAGCTAACACACTTTTTGAATACACTGGGTGAAACTGGGCTGCAGTATGAGCGTGGGCCAGCACAGGGCATCCCAGGGAAAGGACAGCAGCCATGGCTGATCATTTATCTCCCTCTCCTGTGCTCAGCACAAGCTCTGCTACCACGTGCAGGCCGAATTCGATGTGAATGACTCTCTCCTCTGCAGACACAGTCCCGTTTGGTCTGCTCTACCCTGATTTATGGTCCCAGGCAGAAGCAGGTCCCTTTAATCCAACCATTTTATTCCAACCCCTACATTCCCAGAAGCATAAATAAAACCACTGTGCATGGTTGATACCGATCAAATTAATCCATCGCAGGCAAGCCCCTGCAAGCTTATGGGATTGATAAACAGGACCTTGCACGTGCCTGTGCTGGTTCCGTCCCTGCCCTCCTTCTCTGCCAGGGCTGTGGGGTCCTGCCCAGGCACGAGGTGCCGGCACAGCCACGTTAGCAGCTGGTATCTCCTTGGATCCCCACTCCGAGGTCTAATCACCAGCCTCTCGTATCTCGAGCAGTTCTTAGGCACTCCTAATTGGCACTTGACAAAGTGCCTGCCACATGTTGGTCAATACCAATTAGCATACTTATTAAATGCACATATTTGTTGGCAGCAGTTATCTAATTACCTCACAAGTGCATCAGAGAGAGGCCTCGCAAAGGGTGCTGCAGCTGAGAAGAAGCTTCTTCAGGTGGTTTGTGTGCAAACGCTGCGAGGCATTAAACCCTGCTGAGAGGCAGGAAAAGGGGCTGCACCAAACCTGCATGTTATGGCTCACATTGGGCTTGGGACCTGCATCTTCAAGGCCCTGAGCACATGACAAACCTCCCTTTGCTGTGCAGGAAGAGTTAACGGGGGGACACCATCCCCACAGCCCCATTTCCGCCCATCCTCAAGGGATGTCCCCAAAACGGGATCTCACCTTTCCTCAGTCCCGCTGTGCCTCTCCACAGCCTTGCTCTGGGTCTCCAGTTGAGTGTTGTCACCTCCTCTGGGTCAAATTGCTCTGTTCCCTGTGCAGGACCCATTGGGAAATGCAGGCGAGCTTGCCAAGCATTCAGCCCAAGCAGCTCCCAGCTCCCACCACCCGCCACTTCCAGTGTAACGTGACTCAATCAGATATTTTGGGTTTTCCTTCTGCAGAATTAATCACCTGGAAGCCAGGGAGCAGGAGTAACAAGAGAGGCTGAGACACCTGAAATTACGTTTAGCAGGCTACACGAGGCTGCTGCTTTTTATTTCTTTCCCTCTTTTTTGCATATCATACCACAGGCTGAGCCTAGCCGGTGGGTACCGCTGTTATCAGACAGCAGGCAAAGTGGAGACACGTTCATGCCCAGGAACCAAAACAGACCCTGCACACTGTTTTAATTTAATGTTCATTACAGTCTCCAATTCTGACTTTTTTTTTTTTCCCCTCATTGGAACTGGTATAGCAGAGTGTGGCCGGGGAAGTTTCTCTCCCTTTTGCATCAGGGCTGGCATGGAGGGACTCTTCCCTCTGCAAGGGAGAAGGGGACTCTTCTGTGTGATGAAGAAGATGCCATTTTTGCATTTTCACATGGGAAAATGAGTGAGGACGGAGGGTGCTGGGTGCTACAATAGACCCAACCCAGAGCAGGGTAAGAAAAGCCATAGTCATGCTGCAAGCCAGCAACCAGCTCTACTCACCATTTTCCCTTTCCTGTTCAGCCTTGACATTTTTTTTCTCCCCTCCATTTTCCTTAACTTCTCCATCCCCTGAAGAGCTGAGAAGCAGCATCAGTCCCTCCAGCACGCTCCTTGCTCTGGCGGGCTGTGTCACTCCGCTGTAGCTTGGGCTGGCCCAGGATGGACAGAGCACGTCTAAGTCTTCCTTACCATTGAGCCTACTACATATCAAATGCAAGCAGCGCGCCAAGTAATAATCTTTCATGCGTGCCTATTAAGCAAAAAATTAAAAGAAAATTACACGGGGAAGTCAGCAGCAAGTAGGAGGGGACGGGTTGTAATTATATGGCTATTAATTGGCGTAAGTTCCAGTTTAATGCTCTCTGGCCCATGCCAATAATTCCTAGGGAAATTTTCTCTCTATTAGTTTTGGATGAGAACTGGGATTCTCTCTGGAAGCTCTGAATCTGCCCTGAGAGGTGACTTTCAGCTTCACTCCCCCAGCAGGTTTTTGTTTTCATGCACTGACAGACAAAAAGAAGGGGCTGCTTTTAACATGGTTTTGTCTGCCCAAGGTGGAGGGTGGAGAGCGCCAAGTTTTACCATCAGATGATAGTAACAAGTGATGATCCTTTTCAGATTCAGCCCACATGGAAGCATTTGCTCCAAATACAAAATTCAGGAATAGAAAACTCAAGAGACTGTTCCCAAAAATCCCCTAGAGCTTCTGCCAACCTTGGGAATTCCCTAGTGGAAGGTGGGAACCTCCTGCCCAAGCGGCTGTTCATCAAAAACTGACAATTAAACAGAACCAAAATGTTTCAAGCAGCAAACGTCCATCAAACCCCACAGAGGATTTAAAGGAATGATGTGCAGTTTCCTGCCAACTCACCTGGCAAGGGACCAGGCAACCCAGACGCCTGGTCCACGATGATCCTGCCATGCAGGATCCAGCTCTGCCATAGAAGAGGGGGAAGCTGCAGGCACTTGCTCTTAAACCAAGGTACATGGGTATTTACAGGTCTACACCATAAGGTAGGAGGCATGGTCTTTTCTTCTAAGGAGTCCCACGGGCAGCTGGAAGACACCAGAGCAACAGGCAAATCTGCTGTGCTATTATAAACTGTGAGGGAGGAAGGGAGAAAATTAAAGTTTTCAGATTTTTCTTTGCTAAAACAAGATATTTCCATGGATAAATCAAAGTGCTCTCAATTTTGCATCAGATGAAAATGATCATTTCCTCTGACAGTCAGAGGTTTCCTTCTGGGGGAAAGCCAGATCTGCCCTGCTTCAGTCGATACAAGCACCCTCCGAGCAGCTCTTGCCAAGACCCCAGCAGGAACTGATTTTGCTAAGAGACCTAAAGATTTATCTTTAAGCTACAGACCTATCTCCTTTATTTCCCAAGCAGGAGAAAAGCACTCACTAAAGTGAGTTCAGGAGGGCCAGGGGGAAGAGGGATTTTATTCAGTCCACAGCTTGGAAGCTCAGAGCAAAGAACTCTTCCTTCATGCCATGGCTCTCCACAGACAGCATTAACATGGAACTACATGCCTTTTGAAAAGAAAGGTTTGCACTATGGCCAATTTTCAAGCATTTCAAACCCGTAAGATTTTTTTAAAAATTTGGTTTTCTCTCTGTCTGTCCCTCTCATTTCTGAACCCTTTAGAGCAAACTTCTCTGTGCTGGAACAAGGACTAGGAAGCTTCATAGTCACCTGGCTCCAGCAGCCAGAGGCATGAGAAAATCACGATCTTATGAAACTTTAAAGAAAATCCCCAGCTATGGAGGCTCAGCACGCTGCTCCGGAAAATACTTTTCTTTGCCACACACACCTAACCCAGAGGAGACACTCCCACAGCAAAAGGACTTCAACATGTGGTCAGTAAACCCACTTACTAAGCAAAGAAATAGCTTTTAATTTTTTTTTAATCCACACTTAGGTTTACTAGTTGCTTCTTCTGTATGGTTTGATTCCTCAACAGAAGGAGGAGAGCCTCAGGAGAAGAGCACTGCGTGCTGAGGGTGGGGTCAGCACTGGGGGCCGAGACCGGTCCCACCATCAGAGGTGGTGCTTCCAACCGCTTCCAGCAGCCCCAGCCAGCTGCCAACAGCTATATTCACCCAGGATGGGGATTTGCCGGCAGACTCGGATCCTGCCAGCTCTGCACAGCTCTGAAAACACCCGGTGTCCTCCGCCTCTGAAGGTGCACAGGCATCTGCTGGCGAACAGACGGCAGGAGTGCAGGAAGATGTGATGGGAGGGTGAGTGGGGAAATACAGCGACAGTACAGCCTTTGAGTGGAAAAAGGCCACAGGGCTCCCCGTGCAGGGAAAAAAGCCCTGCCGGCAGCCAGGGCTGACTCACAGCCCCCCTTTGCCCCGTCAGCAGTGACACGGTAGCACCGCCACTGCTTTAAATCAACTGGGCAGCTGCTGAGCTGGAAGAGAGTCCATGTAAAAATCAATGCGCCGTTAAGAGAAACCACCGAGGGCTGCCAGTCAATACACTGAAAAGACACTACTGCTTGCAACAACCCAAACCAGCAACCTGCTGTTATTGACAGAAGAAGTGGCAGGCTTTAAAAAACAGCATCTTGTTCTTCCCTCCTCCCCCTCCTGAGTAAATTAACCCCAAATCTCTTTGTTTACCCTCGCCCCTAATAAGCTCTCGTGGCTCACAGAAATGGTATTCCAGGCTCTTTCCTGAGCAGGCAAGAGCCTTTGTTCCCTTTCATCCTGGGAAAAGGAAGGGTTTAGATAATCTCAGAATGCCAGAAAGCAATTTATTTTGACCTAGACTGTTTCTGCAATGTCATCTCTTGGCTTCAGCGTGGGGGAAACTTCGTTAGCTGGTGTTTACGCAACACAGCCGCACTCAGATGGGGCTGCGTGTCCCAGGCACCGCACAGGAGCACTGATGAACAGCTGGTCCCTGCGGCACTGGCAGCAACCCGAAGTGGCTTGACCCCAGATAAGAGACAAGGCTATGGCACACAGCTGCTTGGCACCCAAGCAACACCTTCCAAAGGTCTCAGCTGCAAGAGAGCCAGACACATTAGCCAAGAGCATAAGGTCGCTCAAGGTATTGCGCATCCCAGGTCCCCGATAGCAGATATGGAGGAGACTCAGGAGGAGACCCTGTCCTGTCCCTCTCATGCAAAGCAGCACCATCCCTACCCCAGTGATACAGAAGGAGCATTCGGTCCTTCTCCTCTCCCCAGGAAGAGGAGATTTGCAGCAATGGCTTCTCACTGCTCTTCCTCTCTGTTCCTAAGCCCCTGGGTGAGCTCAGCTCTTTGCCTTCAAGATGGTTTTTGGCACCCTCAAGCCTGGAAACTTTCTGTAGAAAGGAAAAGCGAAAGCAGAGAACATCACATAGCCATGCATCTAATAGCAGGAAACAACACCAGATGCTGCAAGAGTCTCTCAAGAACAGCAAGAGCTGGCAGCACAGTGCTCAGCAGACAAGAGCACGTCTCCCTTCCAGCTCCCCCATTCTGGCTCCATCATCCACGAGAAACCACCTACCAAGACGGCATGAACCATGGTGCAAACATGCTGAGGTATCTGAGACCCAAGAGCAGCATCGCTGCAAACTGGGCCAGGAGCACAGCCCCAGCAAAAAGCAGCGGTCAATGGTGTGAATCCCCTCTTGCCAGACCCACCAATAACTCCCCCATTGCACAGCACAGACTTTTAGCTCTGCCCCATCCAGGCTGCTCAGGGATTGCAATAACTCATCTCTCTGTCAACAGGGAATATTTTTAAATCTCTTCCTCCCTGCAGGCAGGCAGTCTCCTCCACTCTTTCCAGGCAGATTCATTTTTTATTATTATTGTTATTTTCCTCTAGATGAGGAGTTCAAATCCCAAATCCTCCTGCCTTCTTTTGGGGTGGGGGAATGACAGTTGAGCAACAACCCCCAGGAAGACTCGGAATAGCTTGTTGCAGGCAGTCAGAAAGAAGAGCTGAAAGTTTGTGCATACAAACTTTTGATGCAGAGGATAAAGCGAGGCTTGTCTTTCCTTTCCCTGTCCCCCTCAAAGTTATATAAAAATAAAACCAGGCTGTTTCATTCTCTTGGCAGCCAGCAGCACATCCTGCAGAGCAACGTTGTGTCCCGAGACTCTTCCACCAGGCTGGGAAAAGAGAGGAGAAGCGCAGACCGTTCCCTGGCTAGCTCCCACTGAGCCTTATTTCACTCTGTGTACTTCCCAGCAGGACGTTGATGTGGACAGGCATCTGGAAAGCCTGCAAGAGTTTCATCAATGCTTTGTTTTGTTCTGTACTTTCCACGCTTGGGGTATTACTAACATGCTGGTTTGGTTGTGCAACAGCACAGGGAACAGCGTTGGGCTGCTTTGAAGAGGAAGGAGATGGGCCACTGCAGGCCAGTCGCTGCCACTAAAGACCCACTGAAATCCCTGCAGTTCCTGCAATCGCTGAAGGCCCATGCTGGATATATTACAGTAAGTCAGCAGAAAGCAAATAAACAGGCAGACAGGATAAACAAGCTCTACAGCCCAGCGTTCCCCAAGAAAAGTATAATTTCTTCCTCTAATGCCCATCACTTTGTCAGCAAGTCTGTGTGCACAAGGGCATCTTCTGTCTCCCAGGCTCACAGACCCAATCCACTGATAAACGAAGTGCTTGCTGAGCCTCAGGTCCTACAGAGAGCCGACTTTACTCCGGATGAAAAGCCTAAGCCTTAGTCACAGAGACTGGCCACCCTGCCACGCTGCCTGCCAGGCGGTTTTATCCCTCTCTGCAGCCCAGCTGCTAAAGCCCGGCCACCATCAGACCCCTAAAGCCTGCACCGCAGGGAGCCCGCACAGCCGATGTCCCATGTCCCGAGGTGACTAAGCTCACACACCACAAAACAAGATGCAAGCCCTGTGCCCATACTTTGCTCAGCGCAAAGGAGATCCAGCCACCTATTCTTGATGTGCAGAAAACATGCCGGAGGGATATCCTGAGATCCCTGGGATAAAAAGCACAAGGGTAGAAGAGGTCTTACTCAGGGGTGATGGCTTCTTTCCCCTTTAAAGACCTGTCTGTGGAGTAATTAAAGCTCCTGTTTCTAAGCCGCTTGGTATTTTAATTGATTTTCTGCACTGGCTGCCCACAGTCTAGTCATTCAAATCCGACATTTATCTTGCAAGCCTCAAATGAGCGGCAAGGGAAAGCAACCTGCCCTGCGCTTTCCTGTGAGTCCATCGCAATCAGTACTGGTTTGCACTGGGGATGCTGTTGGTCAGGCCACCTGGATGCCGAACAGATGCCCTGATCTCCACTGCGTAGCAGCTTGGGGCAAGAAGAGCTTCCCACTATGATCTTGTACCTGTTTTTTCTCCTGGGAACTTTCTCTGGGCTTTCTGGTTTTCACAGGAAAAGAGGAGATTATCAATTCTGCATGGTCAGATTCTTCTCAAGAAAAAATTGGGAGCATGGAAACAGGGACTGACGTTTTCAAATTAATTCCTGTTTTCCCCCTTCTGGTTTCAGATGCTGTCAGTACCCAAAGAAGCAAATTTGGCAACGCAAACATCACCACAGCAAAAGGTATTTCTCCAGTGAAGTGAGCTGAAGAGCTTGTTCTGTGCGAGATGTTGCTTTGAAACGGATCCTCTCTCAGTAGGCAGCTCCTCACGCTGAAGTTTTATTAAAGGAGTAAAGGTCCTTCTTGTTCATACTCTTCCAAGATCAGATTTGCTTTCCAGTGATGTATTTTCATATTTCCTCCATCTCTTCCTCCCCTCTTCTTTATTCCTTGGGGACCTGTCAGCTGTTAGGATGCGTGTCAACACCAGTCACTGTGGCCAGTTGTTTTTGAAACAACAACATTCCTGGTTCATTTAGTTTAGTGTTTGAAACTCGCACTGCTCCCGGCAGGAGGCTTGATCAAAATGATGAACAACTACGTGCTGCCTCTCTCGCCTGCTGTGCGCAGAGAGCCACGGCGGCACGTGCGTGCCTCAATCCTGCAACCCCCTCTGCGATGCTGCAAGAAGCACGGGACCCCAGGCAGGACCACCAGCCTCTCAGCACTGTCCACGTCCACTTATACATCCCAACGAGTTACCTGCAAAATGCCCCGTCTTCAGAATAAACCAAATTAAAACCTTGGTTGACTGTTGCAGTGTTGGCAGCAGGTGAGGAAAGCTGGGAATATAGCTTGCACTGAAATTCAGGAGGACTGGAGAAGCTTTTTAATAAAATCCTAAGTCCATCCAAAACAATTATTGGGACATACTGGGTAGGTTGGTTGGGTTTTTTTTGTCTTCTTTTAGCAGGACTCCAGAGCTGATGACAAATGTGTATAATAAGCCAAACTTTAGAGTGGAAAAATCAAGCTCTTACAACTTGGTAAAAATTACTGACAGTGGGATAAGATTCCTAAATCCGCAGAGCAACTGCAGGAGGTCACTTCTACAAATCCAGAGATAAATGCTTTCCTCAGCAAGTGAAAAAAACAACACATTGCCCTTCCAAAAATGTTTTTCTGGCCTTGAACTTGCTAATGCTTGTAGCCTGTATCTGGGAGAAGCCTGCACGCATAGCCTCTAGCCAAGTCCTCCAGGAGGCACAGGGAAACCCCAGTTCCCAAGGTCCTAGGTTGAAAGTCACTTAAAGTTGGGAGCTTCATTGCTTGAGACATGCTGGAGAGATGCATTTCTCTATGCTATAGACAGACTGAGCCTCCAGCCTCCTCTAGGAATTTGAAAATAAACCATGCATATAATAGGTGCACATTTAGCATGAAAGGAAGATGCTTCACAGAGGACAAATATTAAACCATAAAATATATCAAGAGACATTTCCTGGGAAAACTGAATTTAACCTGGCTCTCAGCTGAGCAGGAAGCTCCCAGGAGCTGTTGCTATGCCTGATGGAGGAACAAAACCTAGGGGAGGCTTTACACGAGAAATCTGCCTGGACTTCCTAGAGATGCTAGGAAAAAGGGTCAGTGGAGGACTCTGCTGTCAGCTTGCAGACATAGCTCCCCATGTGGCCCTCTAAAACCATTGGTTTTTCAGTGAAAAAAGAGGGTATGATCAAGCAAGATCAACTTTGTGAGCCAAAGTGTCACAGGGATTTACACATCTTGGTGGTGATACTGTCAACACGTGTGCATGCCATAGGAACATCAGTATGGCTGCTCGGTGTCATACCCAAGGTCCATCCAACCCATTTCCTCCCCAAGCTGTGCTCATCAGCAGAAATCTTGGGAAAGAGACTAAAAATACAGCACCAAAAGAGCATTATTTCCCTAAACCTACCCTCCCAGCAGTCTGCTATTTCCATACTCTGAGCCAGAGGCTATGTTTCAATTTCTGTGTTTAATGTCCCATGATGGACCCTTTCTTTGAATTCATCTCATCACTGTTGGAGCCCACTAACAATTTGGATTTGCAGAAGATCCTGCACAAAGTCGTCTGACAATTCAACCCTGCCATCTGCATGGCAGTACCTGCTTTAGTTTCTAAAATGCATGAGTGCTAAACCCAGGTGAGGAGCAGTAATGCTGGTAAATCCACATAGGAAGTCCTTCCTGGGCAAGAAGGAGGCCTTTGCTAAACTGATTTCACTCAGTCACTGAAGTGGGCTTACCAGTTCCCATCTGGATGTACCAAACAGTGTTGTTACACACTGCTTTGCACCTTGGGTGGGCAACAGCAACATTAAAAGTATTGATGGACTAGCTGTGTAATCATGCTCGGAGAATTTAGGGGTCTTCATTGCCCAGCAGCTTGCTCTTTTTGTCCCATTTCCATCCCACTTATCCTTTTCTACCACCCCATCTTTTCTACAAGTGAAGCCCAATGGTTCCACTGACAGAAAGCCTTTGTCTCTCTTCAGCAAGTGGGAATTTGGGAAGAGCGCACCAAAAAACCCTGAAAGTTTATTCTTCCAGTGAATGTGGGACTCAAGCAAACAATTTTTTTTTTTTCTCCTTTCAAAAAGCATAAGACCATCTCAGGATCTCCTATGCCCTTATCCTTCTGCATGCTCATACAGAAGAAACTGAGATACTTATTTGGCTTCTAGAGCACCATGCTCTTGCTTATCTCCTTTCTACTTCTGTTCTTTATACTTGCAGGCAATCTGGTAAAAAGAGCTGTATTTCCCTGCTGTAACAAGAACAAAAGTTTGAGGCTCTTAAGCCACTTACCTGGAGCAAACTCCTACAACCCTGTTGTTCTGACCAATCCTCAGCATTTTTCAGGGAGGCAAATGTGAGCCCTTGTAGTCTGGGTGTCTGTTAGAGTATCATAACTTGGTCTGCCTCAACTTTAGAGACCTGCAGGATCTCCTCTGAAAGCCTGCAAAGAAATTTAAGACTTGCCATTAAGCACATTGGAAAACTGTGCTGCTAACACAGAAGCATTCATCCTGAATGGACTGACTCCTCTCTGTTCCTTCACAGTTAACAGCACAGTTAACTGATATAACCAAAAGGATTCTCCCTAGCCATGCAGAAGAGAAAACTCATCCGCCAACACAATTATTGCAGGCTGCCTGCCTTCTTTCATGCTCTGCCCTCACACCAACTGGCAAACATAGCACCCAGGTACCATGAGATGCTTTAAATGAAATATGGCAAGCAGCTGATTCAGGAAGACATTGCTGTACCAGCTACACTCCAGAAAGGCTTTCTTTACAGCCATAAAGGATACAGAGCTGTTTTTCTTGCTATGAGAGGTGAGATACTGTAGAGTAAGCCATGCAGCTCACATAAATACATCAAGCAAAGTGGCTCCAACCAATGGGCTGGATGTTTGTCACCTCAGGTGTAGGGCTTTTAGCTGAATGCATCCCTAGGTGATTAAAAGGTCACCAGAGGCAGCTGGAGTCTTTCTTTACTTATTATAAAGGCTGGTATAAAACTACATTAGTAATAAATTCCTGACCGGTGCTCCTATATATGGAGACTCAGATAGCAGCAGCTGTGAGTTATGGCCCCATAATTCCTTCGAGGGGTCCCAGGGACCTCCCAAGTCATTATCTAATGCCTGAGAAGCCCTTCATCAAGGGGATTTCCTCCCTCTCCCCAGCCTTCCTTACTCTTCTCATATATTCCCTTCAACTTCTATTTCAATAAAATAACCTGACTTGGAAGACACTGACATTTATTTCCCCTCTTGGGCGAACGGTGACCTGGTAAAGCATCCTGGATCACGCAAGGCTGGTCAGATGGACCAAACCAGTGCAAACCAGTGGAAAAGCCATCGTCAGGTTCGGTGTAAATCTGCACTGGAATAAGCAGCTGGCCGTGAGAGCGAATGAGAGAGAGAGAAGCCGGGTTTCTTGTGGCTTGCAGTGAGAAGGAAACCCAAGGTGCCTGGGGACAGCTTGGCAGGGAGCTGGATTTAGAAAGGGGACAGAGGGAAATTTCACACCGACGATGCTCGCCAGGGCTTTGCAAATGCCACGTTGGCCTTTTCAGCCCGCAAAAGGAAAGCAGTTTTTGCACCTAGGAGGCTTATTTCAAAAGCTGTCTAACAGCACTTTCACAATTAGGAGGCTGGTCTGAAAGGGAGCGTCTTCTCCAGCTGAGATTTCTTCCTCGCACAGCACTTCAGTCAGTGAAGAAGAGGGTTATTTTCCAATGCCAGCAAGCATCAAAGATGAAGCAGAAAAATAAAATGAGCCAAAGAGGCCTCGTGCTTCCCCCCACACCCCTTCTTTTAATAAAGGTACTGAATATCATGTTCTCAGCGTAGATTAACCTAAGCTTTGCTCCCAATTATTATTTCACTTTCCTATGTACAGAAGCAGAAAGGGGCTTGACAAATGAACCCAGCTCTGCTGTTAAGCTGAACTTCCACTTCTGCAAGTTTGTCTGAAGCCTTATTTCTCAGAGAAATCCTCCTTCACACAAATCACCGGCTGTGTATCCCCAGGCCTTTTTACAGCACCCAGGACTCTAGGCCAGCGATTTTTCAACCTTTTGATTTGTGGAGCTTTACGGATTTTTCCAGTGGGGCTATAAACCCGGTGGGGTGAATTCAGACCTGTTGGCAATGGGCTTGCTTTGCTCAGTCCCTCTCCCCAGACCCCTAGGGAACAGCCCACAGCTCCCACTGGGGCATGCAAGCCATGCATGGAAAAAAAAAACTATGCTAGAAATTCTGCCTTCTCTTCTCCATTGCAGTGGAAAAAGCAATGCTGTTGCTGAAGACCAGGTTATTTGGGGACCTGCTTGTTATCACTCAGTCCTGAATATGGTGATGAAATAAAAATAGAAAATTAAAGAAGGAAAGGATTGCACTCCAAACGGCTGCGATGCCTCCAAAGCCCAGCGGAGCAGCCCAGCCTGGCTGTGGAAAAAGCTCTTGAGCTTTTCAGACCCAGAGCCGTCCCTCTGCAGAGAAGTGGCAGAAGAAAAATCAAACCCATCAGTTCCTCCTCGCCCTTCTCCCGGCATAAATCAAGGCAGATGCTTCTGGAGCGGCTGCGCCTGTGCCGAGGCGGTGATTAAACCCACCGCTGGAGTGGCAGGAGGGTGGCGAGTTAAGGGATGGAGAGATCCCATGCTCTTCCCCGCCGGCGATGGCAGGGTGGGAGGCTTGGTGGCATGTCAGGCTAATCAGATCTACCCGCTAGCTGGGCTCCTCTTGACTCTCCAAATGCAGTCTATATTCCCCCTGGAGCTCAGCTTTGATTTTTCAAGCCTGCGGTGCTGTAGGAACAAGTCTCAGCTGGTTTCGCAGCCTGGCCTGAGGTTTAAGTCAGAAGTGGCTGTTCAGATCCATGAGGCTGACCCCCTGCCTGGCGTATTTGCTGCACAAGCTGGGATCTGCACTTGAAATATCCATGATCTGCTCCTTCCATTTGCAGTCACTGTACGGGGCAAGACAGGGGGTTGATTGCATCTGCTCAGAGCAGATGTAGGTCTCCAGCATTGCAGAAACGCTCCTTGAAAAAACAAAGAATAGGGCAAATAGAAGTACAACATCATGGCAAATCAGCCCCGTCACCCTGAAAGGCTGATACACGAGTGCATTCACAGATGTACAACGTCTTCAGCAGGTGAGGGTTAACACTGAGCCAGGTATCTCCTCCGAGGGGGAGAGGGGAGGGAGTTGCAGGGGTATCGGTTGTTTCCCTTACCTAGAACAGAGGCTTTAATAGCAAAAATCATGGCAGCAGCCATGACAAGTTGACCCTTTCCTAACTTCTTCCTATGGAAAAAAAAATTTGTCCATGTTCTCCCTTCTCCATCCACATTCCTTTCTGAACTCTGTGTGACCTTTATGTGTCCTTTATGGAGGCACTGAGGAGTGTGAAGATTACTATGTACTTAAGAAAACCAGATAGTGACACTTGGACACCTTATCGCTCCCCATGCCAGGAATATTTTACTTCTTTCTCAGGGGTGTTTTGCAAATTGCATGGTTCACGTCCGTTTAAGCACGGGGAGAAAGCAGACGATAGCTCAGCTGCATCCACGGGAGCCATGAAGAAGCAACACCTGGCTGTTCTCAGCGGAGAGAACGTTATTGAACACCACCAGCAATGTGAAGCTATCGCAGAAATACGGCACTAGGACAGTGGTACAGGCATGTTCTGATTCCCCTTTGGAGATATCCTGACTATAGGGGTACATTTGCAACTCATCTGTGGGTGGTAGGTACAGTATTCGTCTTGCAAGTGATTAGCTGCTCAGAAGTGAGCACAGTGGGGTAAGTTTAAGATCAGAAGTTGGTTTAAAATATTTTTCAACCCCAGCCCTGGCAGGGAGCAACTCTTAAATCACTGGTGATTTGCCAAAAGCCTTATTTCTTACTGCTAATAAAATGAGCAAGTACATAAACAAGCAACACAAGCACTTGATGGTGCAGGGACACCTCTCACGGTGGAAGGATTTCTTCTTCTGAATGGCATGGGCAGCCAAGAAGATAGGCTATGTCTTGCCCTACTGCTACTTCCCTATTATAGGAGACATCACCAGATTTGCAAAAGTAGCATTCCTTACAGACCTCATCAAAAGTGGCGTATTTTTAAAGATGAAAACATCCTGGTAATAAATAGGCAGAACTTGCAGCCCTGAGCAGCCTATCTGAATAAATTGGTGTTATTTGAGAGCTGCCTAAGAATATACTTCAGGGAAGTAAAAAGATGGCACTGTTTATCAAAATAGGACTCTATTCATAATGCATCCTAAAGGATCCCCATGTCCTTCAACCAGGCCCAAACAAAACATGGCATTAGAGGCTTGGTCTGACTCCTATTAAAAGCATTTTTTTTCCACTGACTTTTGCAGAGCTTGGATCAGAAGCAAAAAGGGAGTGAGCTGTCAATATAGTACCTATTCTTCAGACCACAGGACCTCATTAGCAGAGCAGTGTGAGTCGCACGTCTCCTGGTTCACCAGTCCAACTGAAAAATCACACCCCAAAAACAATGGTTTGGAGGTTAACAAATTCATTTTAAGTTGAATGAAAATGCTTCATTTTACCCAAAATGCATAGTTCAGTTTCTGGTTTCAGTTGATTTAAAAAAAAAAAAAACCAACAAAAACTGAACAATTTTTTTTAACTGAAAAAATGAAAATACAAGTTACTTTCTTCACTGGCACCCTATTTCCAAACTCAGACCCAAAGCCTGAAAATACCTCACTCAACCTGCTCTCTTGACCACTGCAGCTGGTGAACGTGCTTAGAAGCTAAGATGCTCTGTGCTAAAGCTCCACAGCTGTGAGCCCAAAACCGACCTCAGCAGTCCACAGAAGGAACAAGGGTGGAAGCAGGGCTGGGGTTTGCATGCCGGGACGTGACCACCATCCTTGGTCCGCAGACAGTGGAGCTGACGGTGAGTCAGCACCGAGATATTGCTGCTTTCCAGCAAAGCATTTTAAGGCAACTGGGGATGCATTCAAGAGCTGGTTTATAGGTGGCTCAGGTATTTACATGGGAAGGGGCAAGGTGGTTCCTGTTTTGGCTGTGCCAAGCTCTTCCATCCCCTGTTGGCTCCCTGGCTCTGCAGAATAGGAATAATCCCCCCTGTAACGCACTGGTTTTACGAACTGCAACAGATGTTTCAGACCACACATTACCCTGCTCTGTCACTGCCAGAATGAAGTGAGGAACATCATGATGAGTGGCTGACGGCATGGTATGAAATTTGTCTGGCCAATCATCACAGTCGAAGCTGGAGCCCGGCCAGGACAAGTGGCTAATACCTTCTCCCGCTCCAGCCAGACATCGCAGGAGATCATTAGAGACTACACGTGACCAGCCACAATAACTAATCATGAAAAGTTGTTATTTCTCAAAGCCAATTCATGTTATGCCTCCATCATGGATTTGACAGCAGTCAGTAACAACACTGGCAATTAAGGTTAGGTAAGACCCTCTGATTAACAAGATAACGTTCGCTGATGATCATGTATCTGTATTGAGTCCTATCATATTTTTTTTTTCCTTAGCCAAAAATTACTCACATACCAGAAGGAACTGCCAGATCATCAGCTCAAGACTACTTTAAGTATCTGAACTGGGCTCCAGCTACCCAGCTCCTGGGAGTCCTTCAGAGGGGACAGGGATTTGGGGAATGCAGGTGTCACTAGTGCTCATACCCTCTCCAGCCAGCTATGCCAGGGGCTTCACAAGCCATCCCCACAAGTGTCACTATAGCCCAATTCAGTAACTGTACGTGGATTTCAATATGTAAATATAGTAAGAGGATTGCAGAGGAGAGATCTGCCTCTACTAGGAGATTAGTTTTAGATCAAATTTGGCTAATGTGAGAAATGCTGCTGGCTAGGACATGATGGCTTCAATTAGCTCAGAGTGCTTTTCTGCATCTCTATTCCTGGGCCAGGCGTAGCTGGCAAAGAGAAGCTGGAGAGATGCTGAAACTCTGAAGGCAATGGCAGCGCAAGCAGCCCTTGCTCACAGAAAGGTGTTTTAGCATTGAGCCAGCAGACCTCAATTGAGCATTTCTGTCCAGTGCCTGTGCATTTCCCATACATTGTGTTCCCACACCTCCTCTCTGAACTCCAGTGCCCTGCTACTCCTTGCTGCCTGAGCTGTGAGCACCTCCGGGGAACTGGCTACACGTGGTGCTGCCAGCCATGGTACAAGGGCACTGGGACAGGAGAGAAGAGAACGCACAGGTCAGAGCAGAAATCCACTGCCAGCACTCTTTGCAGACTTTTCAGCATCCTCCATCAGCCTGGGCCAGAATATTCAGTGAGCGATGTGTGCCTCGCCATCACAAATACCATATTTTTCTCCAGAAATTAAAAATAAATACATGTCAATAGGACATCTGCTCCTAAGGGAAGCAGAAAGACACAGGAGTGAGCCATCGGCATCAGACCACTCTCAGAGAGACGAAACCAGAGTCAGAATTACTTCATGCATTAACTGTTAGCACAAGGTTGCTTTGATGCCTGGAGTGCTGAGAGATGCAAGACTCATTCAGGTAGCTCTGATATTCCATCAAGCCTTTAATCACCTGCCTGTGTCTCCTTGCAGGGAAACAGGCAGTAGCCACGTGCTTGCATTTTGAGGACGCAATGCAAGGGGCACCCACAGGCCTGGCTTCCAGCTAGGAATTGCGTTCAGCATCACACCTCCAAACACTTTTAGGGAGTTAAGGCAGCCCTCTTCTTTCAACACCCTGTCATGAGATGCAAGCCAAAGCAGTTTCTTTGCCACTTTATAGCCTGACTCACAACAGCTCCTGCTAACCCAAGGTTTATTTCCATCATCTGCCTCCTCCAGATGCCCAGCACCTCGGCATCAAATGCCTCTTTGGCCTTGGAGGTGTTCCCTACTGAAGGTTCCCTAGTTCAGGCAAATCCAGAGACCTTTTGGGGGATGATGGCAGGGTTTCTAAGGTGAGCTGATGGGCTGGGTTTGTGCTGAGATACAAAAGACTTTCTGGCCAGGATGACCCCCAGGATCCTCATTCTCAGCATGTGCCCAACCTGCTCCTCCATTCAGCTAGGCAAATAGTCCCACGGTAAAGTGGGAGGCTCTTGGGCTACCAGTGAAAGCCCAAAACCTTTATTTCAAAGTCTGAGGGATTTAAGAGGGATGACGCTATAGCAGGGGCTGGCTTTTTGTTCAACACGTGCTGACTATGCCCTGAAGTATGGGACTTTTAGACTTGATTGGGAGTATTATAATAGTGCCTTTGTGCCATTTGAAACCAAATCAGAGAAAACATTCACAAATAGCCCATGTTAAAGATGGATCCATTTATTTTTTCCCATCAAATTTCCATTCTTTCCCTTTGCCGCATTTGCTAATTATCCAGTATGCATTTGCTTAAAGAAAGCATTTTTCTAGCCTTCACAATCCATCTTCCCATCCTAATGGATCTTGTGGTAAAGTCATTACGGAGACTTTATGAAATCACAGTTATTTCCATGACAACAGTGATGTAATAAAGGTGGGATTATGACATTACTGCAAGATCAAGCTGAAGGACAGGATGGATTTGTTTACCCCGGATAGGGCAAGGAAGAGACTTCATTCATTCAATGTTTCTAAAAGTGCCTTAAGGTCTGCTAATGGAAGGTACATTTTATATCTGATTGTTTCTTTTATTTTTTTACTTATTCTTTTTTTTACAGTTATTTATTACAGCTCTTTTTCAAGCACACATAGCTTAATAAGTTTCAGAGGAAGATTCATGCTGAGGATATATTCGCCCATCTCTGTGAAAGAAAAGACCATCCTTGCAAGTCTCACGGTTCTTGCCTTTCCTGAAAGGCAGCAATGCCCACTGGGGAAGGGTTTTCCACCAGTGTTTAAAGGACCAGCAGGATGGACTTTCCCCTTTCAAGGATGGCTGATCTAAGCTGCTTTCTCTTCAAACGTTTTAATAAAGAAATCACCTGCCACTGGATCACAGCATGAATTGGCTACCCATGAAATTAGGTTTGAAAATGGCATTAAACCCCTCTTCTCTCCTTAATGGAAATATAAGCAGCCTGGGTCTGGCCAGCAAATTCCAAGCCAAAAAACATTTGTCTCTCAAACCCAGACACACTAGTAAAGTCACTCTAGAAGTGATTTTTAGCTCGCTCACTCTCCAGCAATCACAGACTAAACTTAGGTGGAAATGACACAGCAATTCCTAAAGGATCAGAGCATGGAACGCCACGAGACAGCTTTGAAGATAGCTGGGGTTTCTGGTTTGTTTTTCACAAGAAGAAAAGATGAATATTTCATACGGTACATGGTTCAAAAGTTGATTAATGTTTCAGCGTGCGGAAAACCAAGCTCAGGAGACGAGTTTCCTGATGTAAAATTCTTTGAGCTGGCAGCAGGGCTCGTACAGCCAACTTCTCCGAGGGTGTATTTCATTTAACCCCCTTCAAAATTGCTCCTGCCCAGTGGCTTGGTGCGTTGTGAGTGTGCTAGTTCAACACTTGACCTACAATTGTGGAGCACTAATGTGCAATGAGGTAGCAGAACTTGCCAATGATGGCTGCTCAGATGGGCTTTGGTGTCCCCATCTACCCAGCTCCCTCCCCTCTGCAGGACATTGCTCCAGCCAGGCAGAGGACTGCCCATGGTCTGATGGCCCACAACAGTCCTCCTGCTTGGCCGACGGGAAATGATTAGGCTTTTTTCTGCTGCTGGTCAATCTGGAGGATCTTCTCTGATTCTTTACAAACTGTTGAGGAGCTATGGCCCTAGTACCTTTGCTCTACGCTGGCTGGCATGGTAAATATGCAAAGGAGTGCCAAAAAGTCCCCTAATCTGAAAGCTCATTTGCTTCAAGTCCAGCCCGAGTGATCTTACCAGCTGTTTCGGCTTGTCCTGCCCCAGTTCCTGCTCCTCTAAGCCTTCCCAATATCTCTTCATCGACAGAAGGGAAACACCGTAAGGCCACACAGACGTGCTAATGAAATGTGAATTAACTGCAGCATGCTAAGGGAGATACGGGGCGGGGGGGGGGGGGGGGTGGAGGTGGGAGGCTGTCATTTTGCCATTAATATGTAAAATGGGCGACGCTCCCTCCTTTCGCTGGAGGGGAAGAGCAGATTCAAGCCTGCGTCCCGTTCCAGGGCCGGGATGGGTAATGAGATAACCCGACTGCCGCGTCTCTCGCCCTCTTTCTTTCTTTCTTCTGTGATAAAAGGACAGAGGGGAATGCAGACAATTAAAAGGAGGATTCCAATCGGCCCCGGAGAGATTCAATGAATAATAATGGACCTCCAGCTGATAATGTGCTTAAGGACTTCCAAGTCTCAAGTGTCTAACCAGCTTAAGGGTCCATACCACAGACTCATTTCTGTCTGTAAATGGGAAAGGCAGGAGGAAGGGGGGGGATTCCTGCCTCTGACTACAGATGGGATCGTCTCTCGGTCGCTTGCTGAGCCCTTCGCGAGGACGATGAGACAGTGGCAAAAGAGTAAAGTCAACTTAACAGCTCTCAAAGCCAACATTAGGTATGGGGTGAGGAAGTTGCCTGCTTAACCAACTTCTGTATGTCACCTACAGCTGGTAACACCTGTAGTCACCCCAAAATACCTCAGAAGTGGGTCCAATATGCTACTACAATAAAAACAGTACCTTGTCTCTGAAGTTTTGTTTTCTCACATTAAAAACTTCTGTGTAGCAAGACAGTAAATGCATGACTCATTCTTCCTCTGTATAGCCCTTGGTAAGGGAAAGGTCTCTACCATGATATGACCCACACCGACTGCTCATCTCCTGCACCTTCCTTGCAGAAGGGGCTGTAGCTGTACAACATGTAAGACAGCCAAAGCCAAATACAAAATGCCCACCTGAAGACTCACTATTAGTTTTTTCTGGCACTTCCCTTGGTTTTGGCTCTCTCTCCCATCGATGCGTCTCTTTCTCTTCCACAATCCATCCACTTTCCCCCTGCAGTCTCCCTCCTTGGGCCCCTCGACCAAGAAAGCCTCCTCTCCTTGGCCCTCTCAGGTTTCTACCATGCTCATGAATTTCCATGGAGGATCAAGGAAAAGACTTGCAGAGGGGGAAAAGCAAAGAACAAAGCAAAAAGCACTGGCCCAGCCTTAAGTTCTCCATGAAGTTGTGCTCCTCCTGTCCCCATCTGAAGGTTATAGGGTAACTATCACAGATTCAGAGAATAACAACTTCAGAGGCTGGCAACCAGATGATCAAAGGAACAAGGAATGTTAGCTAGGTAAGGGCTCTTCAGCCTTGGAAAGGGATACGACAGAAATCTGAGAATCACAAGAAAAGTTGTTTCCATGTCTTCTGGAGCAAGGACTAGGGGCATCAGAGGAAACTCAGAGGTTCAGAACAAACAAAATGAGCTATTTTTATACCCAAGTGTCTCTATGGCACATGGGACTCTTCAACAGAGGATCTGTGGCTGCTAAAAGCTCATAATAGTTCATAAAAAACCTAGACTTTTCTGCTGAGAGCTTGTCTGCAGAGGCTACTATGTACGAACACATCGCTTATGGGTGAGGAGGTCCCTGATTTGCAAACCACGGGAGGCTGGGAAAGTATTCTGGAGCATTACCACTACTGTTCACCCTGTACTTACACAAGTTTCCAGGCACCCACTACTGCCTGCATCAGAGACAGAAGCTTGTGTTTGCGGGATGTCTGGCCTGACCTGGCATGACTGCTGTCATGTCCTGGTACCCGTAGCCAGCTGCCTTCATACCTCACTAGTTCTAGGACACGGCTTGAGAGACAACATGTCCCCTCTTCTCCAGCTTTGGGGAAAACCCGCAGGATTTGTAGGCAACAGCGAGATGCCACATGAAGCATGAAGATGGGTTGGAGTTTAATGGGTACAGATGCTGGCAGCGGGGATGGAGGAGGGGAAGGTTGCATAAGCCAGCACTGGAGACTTGCTGGTCCCTGGTGCAGGAGGCAGGTACATCACTCAACACAAAAGAGTTTAAAGAGAGAAGTTGTGTAAGGTCGGCCGCGTGTCAGCCTTACATGGCTGAATCATGCAAGTTTAAAGCCTTCAAAGCAGGATAAGATCTTGGCGCAGACACGTGCGTGCTCATTCCTTCAACCTGAGGTTGGGAATACGACGGGAAAGCACAAGTGAAAGCAGAGCAGAGTAATTAGCTAATTAGGGGAGCTGACTAATCAGCTAATTTAGAAAGGTTTTTCATTATTATTCACAGAGAAAGAATTCTGGAGAGCTTTGGCATGGAGCGAGGTGCAGCCCACCGGACAGAGGGAATGGGAGCTCTGCCTAAAGCCAAGCATGTTCAAAACTCATTGGAGTGGGTTAAAACCTCTGTGTCCTCTCAGGCTATCTGGTTTTGTGCGGCTGAAGGATGGGACCAGCCCGACTCATGCTCCTTCAGCGAAGGAGCTATCCCTGCTGCCTGCCGATTGCTCTTCTTCTGGGGAAGGGGGAGGAGAGCAGAGGGTCTCCTCTGTTATGGCTTGAACTGGCAAAGGGAGTTTTATTTGCCTAGGACTCAACAGCTATATTTAACCTTCTCCTAAACACTACCGAGGCAGCTCAGACAACTCAAGCGGTGAAACGATATTGTATAATGAATGCCCAGGGCGGAACAAAGCTGCTGCTTTCCTCTTCTTTGAAAGATCGCTCAGCCCAGTGAGAGAAATGTCAATAAAAAGATATTTAAGTTGAGAAGGGAAGGGAGAAGCAGAGAACATTGATGCCCAGCCTGCAGCTCCGACCCGTCTCTCCTTTCTTCCTCCATTCCCTTCCCCTCCGATGTCCTTGCATATCTCCAGCAGCAATATCACACTGCTGCGATTACGGTCAGGATGGATATTCGAACAGCCTTAGATCAATATTTGTGCAAAGGGAAAGCTCGTGCATCACAGGGCTACAAATTAACCTCTTGTCCCATATTCACACTGGCATACAGGACCTGCAGGAGCAGCGCATTCCCCTGGGGAAAAGTGGGACATACGTTTCATAACACGGGGGAAAAAAAAGAGTAATAATAGATCCAGCCCCAGCTCATGCATCTTTTTACATTTCTCCCTCAGGTTGGTGGGGGGGGAAATAGCTTTTCTTAATTAGCATCCTAACCTTTCCTAAACAGGTTCAAGGGTGTCTTGGCAGGCTTGGGAAGTGGTGTGAAAGCAGCACTGAATAACAGCAGCAGAATTAGCCAGGTGTAAAAAGATCTTGCTTTTTTTTCTGGGGAGATGATTACGTACTAGTAATGAGAAATATGAAGAACGTCCAAGGTTGCAGATACCCGTTTTTCCCTTATTAAAAGGAAACGTTACCTCAAAATTGCATGCTTGGGGGTGGAAAATATTTCTTGCAGCAGAAAATCATTGATCCACAAGTCCCAGCTGAGTCAGTATGGTTTTTGCAAGCTGAACTTGAGTCTGGCCCATTGGCAGATGTCAGGCATGTCCATATTGCCTATGGCAATGAAGTTCATGACCAAGCCAGTCCCTGCTCCTCACGGTTGGGCTTCCTTGTCTGGCCAGCCACCTGGGTCACTCCAGCCAGACGAGGAGGCAGCACACGGGCAGTGTGGACATTTGGGGAGCTCAGGGGTTGAAGGCAGTATCTAGCTGCAGCTAATGGAGATTATATCTTCTGAGACATGGTACTAGGCTGGATGGAGACACATTTGCCCACTCACAGCAACATGTGCTGCCAGTGAGGGAAATCCCAGTGAGTTCAATCCAAGGATGGATTGACAAGGCAGTTTGGGGAAACAATCAATTCCACCTGCATATGTCCCTTACCACTCCCCATCTTTTTCCCCTTAGTTCACCCCACACCAAACTGATAGCCAGCTCACTACCTTTTCCTTCCTCCACCTAGATGTCTATCAAAACTTAGACGCACCAACAAAACAGACCAGCTTTGCCTGGTCTATCTAGCCCACAATCTGCATGATCCTAGCTGGTACCACAAGCAACATGGTCCACAAAGCCTGAAGCATATTTGCAACACACTCTAATCTTGCCTCCCTTTCTGAATCACCCTTCCTATCTCACAGCAGTGACAGGCTGCCGTTGTGCAAGGTTTGCTGTCCCATTGCTAGACAGCTTTCAGAAGACCGTGGTGGTTTCCCATGTTGGCTTTTCCACCCAGCCTTGCTCTGACAACCTTCTAAAAGGAGCTGGAGGTTTCCCTCGCAGCTCCTGCCGAGCCGGTGCCGCTTTCCACACCGTCACGAGTCTCCCAGCTTTTGCCCTAGTTGGATGCAGCCAACGTCTGGATCCATGCAATTACCCTTCCTTTTCCAGCCTTGCAGCACAACGGTGGGACAGCACAGGCAGGCTTGTATTAAGGCTGCTCACCATGTGGAAACGAAGGAATTGCCAAATTCAGCCCAGGAGGAAAATGAGCAAAGACATTTATACAAATAGTAGGGGTTTTGGCTCCTTTAGTCTGCAAGGCCAGACACTTGATGTTGCTTGCTTCTGCTTTTTCCTCACTTTATTTGCCAGATTTAGCCTACTTTCATTCTGCCTTGCCATCACACTGAGCAAAGAGGGAATGGCACTTGCCCAGAAAAGGAATGGAAGAGATGAATTTGCTCACTGAATAACAAAACGTGTTTTTTCCTCCTGCTCAGCCTCCATCTGGGTCTTGTTTCTGGTTTTCAGAAGAGATATTCTCCTTTTCTCCACCTCCCCTCCAAATCCAAGGAAACTATTTTGTTTGGGTGGGAAATAAAATTTCAAAAAAATAACAATATTTTTGACTGTCCAAGGAATTTGTAGGCAGAAAGATGCCAATTAATCTACATTAAAGTGAAATTAGCCTAATATTAAAGCAATAGGAGGATGACAAGGGAGAGATCAGCCTCTAATGTCCTCATTAGCCAGTGCTGCTCCTTGTGAGCTTTCCATCATGTGAAGGTAGCTGTCTGGTTGCACTTCATTAGCACTGGGGTTAATTACAGCTAAGGAGGCAGGAAGATGGGCTGTCCCCCCACCCTTGCTGCTGTTCTCCTCCCTGCTTCACCCATCACTCCTGGATGGAAGTTGATGTTCCCCTTGACTCCTGTCGCTCCTCTATTTGTAATGGCAAGACAGGTAGAACAGGACCCATTTTTCAAAACAATAGGTGCAAGTGGTGTCTTCCCTGGATCCCGGGGTAATTTGGGTAGTGCTCAGCTACAGCAGGACCGCTGCACTGCTGGCACACCGTAGATGGAGCTACGCAGATGAAATCTTCCCTGAGTCCCTCACAAACTCTTCCCGCTCCCCTACAACTCTTTGTGTCCTTTTCTCCTTGACTTTCACAAGATTTTTGCCCTGTCTCCATCCTGCAATGCTTTTTCTTCCCCAGCCCCTCTGCTTGCTGGCAGCTGCTCAGCTCCCCAAGCCAGCCCTCTGACTTACTCATCTTCTCTTTCTGCCAGCCCCGGCTGCTTGTTTTTATTGTTAAGCTTTGGGGTTTTTAAATTTTTTTGACCCCACTGATGTCAGGTCAGATTGTCCGTCAGCACAACATCAGGTTGCCAGCAGATGAAGGACAACTTGCAGGGAAGACAACAAGGAGAAAATAATAATAATAAAAATTTTAAAAATCCCCCAAAGAGTTGAGACCGCTTCCCAGAGAGGATGCAGAATTGCTCAAGGGTCTTCCTCCAAAAATGCCTCTGGGCTGGAAGGTAGTACGATTCAGACACATGGCAATAGAGATAGGAACAACTTCAGTGGGAGCCGGGCATTATCTACGGAGGGGCAGGTTAAATCTGCCTGAACACATGAATTATGCACAGAACCAGGCACACAGACAGCTCGGAGGTTAAGATGGAAACAGCTTTGATTTGTGCTTTTCAAAGGGCCCTCCAGCGTTGGCTGGAAGGGGAATATGCTCTTCACGGGGACCACATGGAGCAGGGGTGGGATGGGAGAATGCACATGGACCTCTGCTGGAGACTACAAGATGCTGGCAGGTTATGCACAGGCAACTCAAAACCCATCCTTTTTTTCCACCCCTTCCATGAGCATCCCTGCTCGCCCTTGGCTGGAGACACATTCCTGGATGAAGTACACTTTTGACCTGCCTCAGTCCCAAATCAGCACATCCCTCGTAAAGGAGACATGGGGCAGACAGTCTCTCTCAGCACCAAGGAGAGATGCGGCATCTGGCATAGCGCTGCCGGCATTGCTGCCTTCCCTAAAGAAAGCACGTCCTGCCTGCAAATCCAAAGTTAGGGAAGATAGGCCTCAGGCAGTGTCGGCGAAGGAGCTCTGCTCAGTGGGAACCTGCTGAAGAGGTAGAGCACATGAACCGGGGTCTCTTACCGCCCAGCCACATATTAGGGGATTGGAAAGTGCTGTACTGTGAAGCAGCAGGATAGCTATTAACTGAAAGCTGCACAGCAAAGCTGCGAATAAAATCTATTTCTATCGAACCTTTAAAAGTCCTTATGGATCGTTTAGGAGTGAGGATGAGCTCCGACATGAGCCGTCAGCAGGAGCAGGGGTCATGGCACTCGGGGAGCAGCCAGGCAGGTCTGTGCCCCGTGGCCCTCTGAAGAGCATCCCTCCTCTCCAAGCACAGTGCACGAAGCTTTGCAGGAACTTAGTGCTGTGGGGCTGAATCAGGCTGTGTTTGGCTGTCCTGCATGTGAGCATGGCTAGGAATCCTTGCTAGCTCATGTCGTTCCTTGAGATGGAAAAGACTCTGCAAATTCACTGGGAACAGGCAGATATAAGGCCAGGAGAAGTTACTACGGCTAGTTGGGGTCTTTGGACCCACAGGCTACATTTTTTGCTCTCTGAAAGTCACCAGAAGACCTTTCCAGATCTAAATGTTTCACACATCAGCACTACCAGTCATTTGCCTGCAAATTTACTCCGTAACTGCACTTCAGTCCCTCTTTCACAACCACCCCTCCTTTACAGCACACCGGGACTGCCATAAGCCATAAATTGGGGAGGCAGGCACCGGAGCCAGGGCCAGTGGGGGCCCAGCCAAAATGATGGGCTGCCCTTCCCAGCATCCTAAAAAGAGCAGCTGGAGGGTGGGGAGAAGGCAGCTTTCCGATTAAATCGCAGCAGAAGCTGCAAGGCGAGCCCTGAGACAGGGAAGGACAGTGCCAGATACGGCCGGTTTCACCGGCTCTCATCCCTGGGTTTGGCTTGCAGGAGGCTTGGGGTGCTTCAGCAGCATCCCCTGCCCGACCCAACAGCACAGATCAGCCTGTACCCAATACACGGGCAATAAAGATTTGCTTTCAGCTCCTTCCCAACCGCACACGCATCTTTTGGTGTCCCTGGCACTGCCGTGGGTACCGCCCCGCGCTGCTTTGCCACCGCATCCCTCCCTCCCACGTGCTCTCCCCCTCCTTCCCTTGTTCCTTTTAATTAGCAACTTTTTCTTTGTTCCCTTTAATTAAGCGGGGTGGGGGCAGGAGAGGGGAGGGGGAGGCTGCTGTCAGCCAGATGAGTTATTATCGCCGCGCACAAGATCAAAGGCCAGGGGCTCTCATCTTGTCCTTAATTTGGGCAGCATCTTTGGGCGAAAGACTTTTTTTCTTTGTGGTTTTTCCACGGGTGGCGGCTGGGATGCCAAGGCGTACGCTGGGTTGGAAGGGGAGGGCTGGAGACCAGCAGGGCGAGTTGGGAGCAGGACTTTGGCTCCTCTCCTTTCAAGACACAACTTGAAGAGGAATTTGGGTGGTGCCTGGACCGCGCGTGTGGGCATCTTGGGCAGGTTTGCTGATGCCCGCGCGGAAAACCTGATGGTCCAGATACTTGCCTCAGGGAGGGGCAGATGACCAGTTTTTATGTGGATGGGGCATGAAGCTCTGCCAGAGCTTTAATGTAGCAAGTGCGCTAATTATGGGAAAATAGAAGCAAATGTGGGAAAATAAACCACTCAAGGATTTAAGAAAGAGTAGCCTTAGCTAAAGGAATGAGTGAAGGGCCATACTATAATGTCATTTTTTACTTGCACAATTTTCAAGCATGTGTGGGATCCTCTAATGGACGGTGGGTCTTTTGGGGAGGGGTGGATGAACATATTCTGGGGTGCCAAAGCTTCAGAGAAATTTGGCCTTAATTTATTTTTTAATTTTGATCTAGGATAACAATACTACAGGATGGGATGTTTCCTCACACTGAGCTCAGCAAGCCATAAGGCACCGCACCTCGCACTAGGTATTTGCACCTTAGGGCTGGAGTCTCCATAATCAGGTCCATTTGGGTCCACAGGAGCATAAGAGGGTGATGCTCTTATTTTATCAAGGTTTACCCTCTTATTAAAAATGCTTTAGAGCCTCTCTGTCTCACATGCCATACAGTATTTTTTGTCCTTATCACACCCTGTATCTGTATCTGTAGCGTGTCCCAAATATTCTGCATACCATTTTAATAACTTTTTGGTGCTTTTTTTGGTAAACTAGGTCATCATTTCATGCTGGAAGAGAGCCCCAATGCTCTACCCCATGCAGTATTGCCTTGAAATAAGGAAAGTTAAGAGTATTACCAAACAGGGCCTGTCTGCTATGAAAACACAGCTCCCGGCCAGCGCGTAACTAATAGTAGCTAAAATGAAAGAAAACGAACAAACTCATAATCTAAGATTAAGGTCTGTGTGATGCTGGAGTGTTGTCTTATAACTGGGTATCAGAAGGCAGAGGGCTGTTAATTAAGTTTCTATTGACGAAACAAAGCACATGGAGAGGAACCTTGCTAATCTGTTTTGTGCTAATCAGCACACATTATTAATTTGCTGGGAAAAAAAAGTCATCCTCTTCCCACTTAAACGCAAGTTTAATAGGGCTGGAGCGCGGTTTCGCATTACCCAGGCTTCATTCTTCTGATGACATATGTTGCAGTGCATTTCCTAGTGCATTATGAAGCTTCAGCATAAATAATTTAAGCTAAACTCCAGTTGTTAAAATAAACGAGCAAAGTATCTTTGGTGATTAATTACCCTTCCTTCCTCCTCCCTCCCCTCCCTTTTAAAAGTGCAAGCACATGTGCCACAACCCAGCAAAATGTTTCAGCCTCCCCCTGTGACCGAGGGCATCCTGAAATGTTTTACCCAGCACAGGGGGAATCGGGATGTTCGTGTTTGCTGCGAGCACCTGCTCAGCCCCGGGGAAGCCGGGAGGTGTCAGCGACCAAATCCTGCTTGCACTGAGTCAAAAAAAAAAAACAAAACACGCTTTGGCGGATTTAATGCTCAATGAATTCCCATTTAACCAGCGGCTTTACAGGACTCAAGTTTTCAATGGGACGAAGTTCAGGTTCTGACTTGCCAGCTTAGAAAGCTTAAATAATCAGTAATAACCTTGGGTCCTTCGGGAAGGCCGGCGCTCACACGGGACCTCTTACTCACCCTGCCCGCAGCACACCCAAGCCCGGGGTGCACCCAGCACTCCGCCAGCACCCACGGCTGAGTCCTGCCTGGCCCCGTCTGGGGTGTTTTTGCTCCTGCCATCTCGCAGCGATTTAGGCAATGACATATTTCCTTTAAGGAAAGGAAATGCCCTTGAAAGTTTGCTTTCTTGCCCCCTCCTCCCACTCAGGAGGGGGCTTCATTTTATCCCTCTCAGCAAGCCCCCACTCACCCACGCCACCCAAGTCGCAGAGCCCTGGGGTGGCACTGACCCCCAGTACCCCTTTGCAAGGGGAAAGCAAGGTGAGGGGCTGCCCTCTGTCCCCCGCTCTGCTTGGCCCATCCAGGGGGATGCTCGCGGTACCGAAGGCTCACGCCAAGAAGAACCATTGCTTTGCTTTCCCTGTCTCCTCCCTTGCCCTTCTCCCTTTCCTCAGCCCTGTCAGCTCCGATTAGGAGCCAGGCAGTGCCGGGTGCTCTCAGGCTGCCTACGTGCTCCCAGCACCATGGGGGTGTTGCTTCGGCGGGGACCCCCGGGCTGCCGCCCTCCTGCCTGCCCTGGGAGCCGGGCAAGGATGCATATCTGTGGGCATGGTCCCGCTGGACGATCAGCACCTTCCCCTCTCCGCAGAGCCTGCCAGAGCATGGGGAGCTGCAGTCAGCAAAGCCTTTGGCCTCCGGCGTGGGGTGGGGGAGACCAAAACAACAGCATATGGGTTATGTTCGCTAACAGAGCTGGACGGATGGAAAAACCCAGGCATTAAATAAACCCCACGGATGTTTCACAACTCACCATGAAAAGTATTTCATTTAACAGCTCAGAGCTATTTATAGCATCAGTTAATTCATTCTATTTTTTTTTCTGCATCTCTTTTTTTTTCCTCCTTTTTACCCCCTCAGTCACTGGAGCCGCTCGCACACAGCTCGCTCTGCCTGAGGAGCGCGTTGGCTCCTGCTGCCAGATGCCCACCTGAAGTCAGAGGTCTCTGTAGCAACATCATAATCTGTCACTGCAGAAAGGCAGGATGCCGTGGGAGCAGAGGCTGGCTGGGGATGGGAGGACAAATGTCCAGGTGAGAGGAAAACTTCCTTCCTCAATTAAAAAGAAAATGGAAATTAAATAAAAGGGGCGCAAAAGTAGGGAACCCCCTGAGCAATACTGGGGAGTGATTTCCACGCATCACTACATCCACCTCTCTTGCAGGATCAGCAGCTCTTTAAGAGCTGCCACAAACACTGGCTTTTTCTCTCACAGATGCTCTTCACCTTTCTAATGACAGCCCTATACAGCAGCGACAGGTCCATGGTGAAGCAAGAGAAGATGGACTATTGACCCAGGGAGAGGGGACGGGGCACTGGGGAAATGCGTGCTGAGGCAGTCACAGCGCCTGAACGCAGGCTGGAGAGAGAGAGTGGAAATTCCCATCGGGCGAAAGCAAACATGATGGATGGCACTCCCATCACCCATCCCTGCAGTTCATCTCCTACCGTCTCTCTTCACTTATTTCTCTCTCCCCTTCCTTATTTTTTTTTTTTTAAGGGAGGGTGTCTTTTAGCTATTCTTTTGGCAGTTAAACTATCCTCCTCCTTTTTGGGCACTGAAACCTGCTCCAGAAGGTGGCCCGAGGGACCCAGTCTAAATCAAGGCAAGGTGAAGCACTGCCCATCTCTATCCTAAGGCTCGTGCTTTGCCTCCATGGAGGTGCATCTCCCAAAACCCAGCGTGGGGATGCCCCTAAACCCAGCCTGTGCACAGGGTGAGGGGCTCGGGGGGGGGGGGGGGGGGGGGTCCTGCCACATCTCCCAGCTCCCACAAGGTGGCAGGTCTCCATAATTGTTTTATATGCTGAGATCCCGATCGCACAAGCCCACCGGCAGCAGCGGTGGCTTGCCGGCTCTGCCAAGAGAGGAGCCGAGCCCCAGCAAGTCATTCTCCAAAAGTGGGACGGGTCTTTTGCACATGTAAACTGCGATTTTTGCAAAATTAAGATGCCAGGACAAAGAAGAAAAAGCAGCACAAAAAACTAGGACGAGGCATGGCCAAATCATGGCTCCTTGTCCGTCCTGAGTGATTGCAGAGCTCAGAGCAGACACGTGGCGAAGCAGGAGGATGCCGTAGAGGTAGAAACCTGGGAGGGAGCAGAGAGGTGGTTCAACAGGGTTCAGAAGGTGGGGAGGAGATTTAGAGATTACGCCAGATCAAAAGGATAATTATTTTTGTTACATTTCCCTATCTGCATCACTCTACCGGTTATGCGAGAATCCGAGCGGCTGTGCTGATTTTCTAGTTTCCAAGCATGCCTGGTGTAAAGAACATGTTTCTAAAGCCTTGGCAATAAATGCCAATCTTTCATCAGACCTGCTCACTGTGTATTCAGGAGCAAAGAGGCAAACCCAGTGAGACCTGGAGATTTAGTTTGCAAGACCCGGAGATTTATTCTGCAAATGTTTCCTGCGACAGCCGCAGGCTGTGTGTGTGGGCTGAGGTGTCAGGGAGCATCAGCACAGGACAGAATCCCCCCCAAAAATGAAGCAGCTCTCTGGTCAGAGTTTGGCATCTCGATTTGGTATCTTTGCTACCAATCCTACCAGGACTCAACTTGTTGGCTTCTGGCTTGAACTGTCTTAGGAAAAGCCACTCATCCCATATAAAGCATCTCCAGATGGCAAAGAAATGAGTCCCAGCACAAGCTAACGCCCTTACTCACATGCGGTCACCAAATCCCCAGCCACAAGTGGGGGTGAGGAGTGGAGGCAGGATTTGCCTCCCTGCTCCACCTGAAAGCCTGTGGTAGATGGCCCAGATAGGTTTCTGGTTGCCCTTCCCTCCCGGGAGCCCGCTCCCAAAGCAGCTGCTGCAAAATCCTGCCCCTCGCAGCCCTTTCGTGCCAGGCAAGCAGCAGCTCGCCCGGGAGTCGCGGTCTCTATCTAAAGCAGAGATGAAGGGGGGCGTGTAAGGATTGGGGTGGATGGGGGTGGAAGGCAGAGGGGTACCCAGAGTGTTGCCAGCTCTGGTCCCAATTCCTTGACCTGCAGCACTTGCACAGAGCTGGCTGCACCCAGGGGAGCCCAAAGCAGCTGGAAGTGTTTATGCGCGAGCACGTTCCTCCCAAAAGAGGAAGGGAGGAAGCTGTGTGCACAAAGCAGCAGCCTCCCGAGCCTCGAACGAAACGTCTCCCCACTCTCCACGTCCCCAGAATAGTTTCTCTGCCTGGACAGCCATTGGGAGAGATCCAGCTGAAGCAACCCATCGCTTGCTTGCTGCAGCGGCAGGGACGAGGGCACCTCTCTTCCAGGCTTGCCGACAGGAGAGCTTTGCAGGCGGAGGGCGAGCATCCAGGAGCTGCAGGTCCAGTCTCTCCCAGGGCTCCTCTCTCCCTACTAACTGGAGAGGGTGTGCCATCCCAGCACCGCTTACTGGTGGCAAGTGAGCTGGCAAGAGCACGTTGCCTTGCCATCAACACCAGGCACTTTGAAGTGCCATCAT
This sequence comes from Nipponia nippon, assembly GCF_047370975.1. Lineage (NCBI taxonomy): Eukaryota > Metazoa > Chordata > Aves > Pelecaniformes > Threskiornithidae > Nipponia > Nipponia nippon. The sequence continues at coordinate 89,494,967 of NW_028262347.1, read as the reverse complement.
CAGCTAAGAAACCCCCTGCAGGAAGGTGATTTCCCAATAGCGAGCCACAGATCCTCCCTCCAGAAATGACGATAGGTATCGGAGTACCTCAGAGGATCTCGGGCATAGCTCCCATCTCTTTAGCACCTGCAACCTGTGGGTGAATCTGGTGCTTGGTATGGATGAGCGTCAACGCATAGGCGTGCAGCAGCTCTCCTGACACGCAGCCGGCTTCCCACTCCTCCGCTAGCCGCCGGTGCTGCCGCTGGCTCCACGTCAATGCCGCAAAGCCGGTCCCCAGGGACCCTTGGCCACCAGGACCCTTCCCTGGGGAAGGAGACCTCCCTGCAAGGAAGAGGATTCACATGGACATGCTCACGGTTCTCTCTTGCCAAGGCCGACCATGCGACTACAGGCCTCGACGGTCCCCCTGACAGTTTTTGGGGGTCCCCATCTCTCTCCTGCCCGCCACCAGAGCCAGCTGCCTGCTCTCAACTCCGTATCAATACCATGCTTAATTTACAGGCCAATAAAAGTTAATTAATGCCATAGTTACAAAGCCATTACAATGTAATTATTGTTTAATTGGATTATAACTTATGTAATTTCCAACAAAGTGCTTATTGCTTATGTAATAAAACAGAAGATATTTACAAAGTGATTAATTGCCGCAGTGCTAAGCAGCCAGCATGGTGTAGAGATGGGGATGGGGGCTGCCCATCTCTCTCCAGAGGAGAGCCCCAAGCCCACGCCTCTCCCAGCGCCGGACACGGGGCAGGGCTGTACGGCCAGAGGAGCAGCAGGGACCGGCTCCATCCCAGTGCTGCGAGCGGTTCTGCCCGCTCCTCTCACCCCAGCGTTGGGACATGGGACACGTCCCAGTCCCTGGGAAGACAACAGCAAAAAAAACCTTCAGCGGAGCCAGGATTTCTCCCTGGCTGTGCATATCTGTTGTGACCTCGCAAAGTATTTTTTTGCCCCAAACTCCTAATTTCCTGATTGCATTTCCTCAGGCCTTTGCTGGGGACCCCTCCACATGCTGACCATGGAGGAGCATCACCTCTTGCTGCAGCCCGTGACACAGCTACCCAAATCTGCTTGCACGGAGAAATACCAGCAGGCCTCCAAAGACATTGCTTGCAGAGAGACTGCTTCACTCTCTGCTTCCAGCAACCAAACCGTGAAGGCACCAAACCAGGGGGAAAAAGCAGCAGTCAAAAGAGGAGGAGTTCTCCGAATGCCCGTCTGCCCTTCGGCTTCCCTCTCCCACTTTCCCCTTCCTTGTGAAAAGGGAATAAAGGGAAATGGCTCCCAAGCAGCAGAATCTCAAGCCAGGAGGCTGCTCACCCACTTGCCCTTTCACGTTGAATGAGCCTCATCAGCCGTTACACGTGTGCCTTGCCTTGTCTGCCCTGCACCCAGTGAGCTTTGGGAATGAAAAGGGCAGCCGCCACAGATGAGCACCTGGGGCTACAGATGACTTTAGCACAGAGCGGTATCAGAGGAGGATTTAATTCGTTCTTGATAAGGCTGCTGGGTTTTGGTGTGCGGGAGCGGGCACCCACACGGCGGAACCGGACCCACCGGGCATCCCTGAGAGCAAAAGGGACCAAGCACATGGATCTCCATCAGTCCAAAACGGGCAAAATTCTGCCCCGGAGGGCTCAGTGCACCCCGCTTATGAGCATCAAGCACGCAGATGAGCTACAGGGCAGCGTGCTCCCGGCCAGGAAGGTCCTGGGACAGGCGGGACCCCTGCGCAGGCAGCCCAGGCAGGCAGCTGACGTCAGTGGCTTAGGGCTCTTGAGAGCGGCGAATTAAGAAAAATTGAGGTTTTTATGATTAATATTGCTGCTAGGATAATTACTGTTATTACTACTGTTATTACTGTTTGGATAGGGGCTTGTCATGGTTCATTTGGGGAGGAAGAAGTCACAGCCTGCTCATGGGAAAAAGGGCAAAACATGCTAAAGGCCATTCGTTGCACGCCTCGGGGCCAAATAACCCTCTTTTTTTTCTGCAATGAAAGATTATTAGATGCCTAACAGGCATCCAGAGCCTTTTTGGCTTCCCCCCGCCTGAAATCCCCTGCTTCATGCACAGCCCATCTGACCCATGGAGCCAGGCCCCATCCTGCTCCCGAGGCTCCTATGGTAAAGGAAACTGCTATAAAAATGCAACGGAGCACTTTTTCCAGCAGAAAATGGAGCTGCTTTGAATTCCCAGCAATTAAAAGTTTGACCGGAGCGGGGAAGGGAACCACCTGAATTTCTCTCACGCTCGCTTTGTTTACTTTTATAAGCCCTTTTTAACATTTTTAGGTTGCTGCATTGTTATCTAAACAAGCTGCCTCTCTGAATCTGACTTCTTATTTTATGGGAAATTTTCAGCTTTCTGCTCCTAAGTAAAATAAAAAATTAATAAATCAACTTCCGACCTGGAAATGGTCTGAATTTTCGACACAAGTTCCAGCTCCTGATCCAGCTGCATATATTGAACTGGATGAAGGCCTCAAAAGTGGACATCTTCCCAGCGCTGCTTTCATGTGGCAGCTCCTCCACCGCTTGAATTATCTCTTTGTGACATTTCCACCGCTTGAAGAGCGGCGGGGGGATTTGGTATGTCGCTTTTGTGAATGGTATTTAAAGCTTCTTTTCATAACCCTGACCCGGTTTACCCTTTAATGTAACAAATCAATCTTCCCTTAAATTGTTTAGCTGCTAGTCAAACACAGGGAGTCTTATTGATGTAAATATTACATTTGCTCCCTTTATAAGCTGGCACGCTTCGCAGCTGCCTTTGCTTCTCTATAGGATTGCTATAGGATCTTCATACAAAGGGGGAGAGGGATGAAAATGTCCACCTCCTGCCCCTGGCGGGATGCTTTCCTGGGGCGGTGGGTGGCAGGACCTCCGTAGGGTGGCATCACAAGGCTCAGCCCTGAGCAGAGATGGGAAAGAGGTCACACAAAATATACTACTTTCAGCCAATCTCAGCCAAATGAAGCTCCTGTGTTTGGTTTATAACATCTCCTGTGTCACTGGCTCCTGTTGCATCCTATTTTGCAGAGGCTGCTCGAGCCTCTGGCTCCTTGGGTGAGGTTAAGGAGAGCTCTGCTACTGAAAACAGCTTTTTTTTTTTTTCCCTCCACAGGGCCAGACTATCCGGTTTGGGCACGACTACGTGAATAAAAACTTTCTCCCCCGCTTTTCTAGCTCCAGTTTACAGGCCAGCCACCAAACTTGAGCTCCGAGCACAGAGGCATTCCTATTATCCAAGAACATCTAATAATATTTAATCCTGCTAAGCTCCTGAACATGCCGATACCTTCTAGCCATGAGAGCTGCGGCTTAATTAAGAGAGGTTAATTAATAAGCCAGGGAGTGGGAGGAGGAGGAGGAGGAGGGAGGGGCAGCTTTGCAAGAGAACCCGGTTACCTCTCCTACACTTCAGCGAGCACCCGATGTGCTGCTTTGACTCTATTTTCGGGCCGGTTGCTAAACAAATCTTGCTCTGCCCCTGGCTCTCAGCCTGTTTCCTCGCAGAGCACAAAATAAAGGACGGGGGTGTGGACACTCAGCCGCTGAAAACCCGATCCCAGGCGCGTGTTCCCCACTGTCCCCTGAGAGTCCTTGGGACGTTTGAATAGGAAGCAAGCTAAAGAGGGGAAAGCAGCAAGGCTTTCTGCAGAAGCCAAAACCAGAGCTATTATGGATGTTTTACGAGCCTTATTCGTACCATTTTCTGTCTGGAGAAACACAGCTGACGGGCCAGCTCAGCACGCTGCCCTGTGCTACCCCACTGCCTCGCTGGGACAAAGCTTCTCCCTTCCCCACGGGTCAGGCTGGAGAAAGCCACATGCCAGCCCCAGCAGCGCCGTTATCCCCCGGGATGCCTAAACCCATCCCTGGGACGTCCCCATCACCTGGGGTCACCCATCACCTGGGCTGGATCAACAGCCGCTGCGCGCAGGGAGTTAATTCTGCTCGGTGGACAAACAGAGCTGATTGTCCCAGTTCTGTTTGCTTTAATAAGATAATGAAAAGCTGGGTTTGTGCCAGGGAACAAAGAAAAACGCCACATTGCCGCCCTGCCAAAGCACTCATCTCTCTGACTTTCCAGAGGGTGTCCTTTTAGCATGGCAGTGCCTTCCCCTGGGACCGAATCCTGCAGTGCTGGCAGAGACAGGCACCTACAAACACGATATTACAAAGCCCAGGTCTGCAACAACCGTGTTACGGGCATCTTGCCGGGGAACAAGCGGCTGGCTGGCATGGTCTCAGGCTCAAACACCAACTTAGCATTGCCAGCCCAAGCAGAAATTACGTTCAAAGCTCAGAATATCTCATTGCATCACTCAGATATGTATTTCCTATTCAAAGAAGAGCAAGGAAGGAAGCCTGAAGAGCAACATAAACCTAGAAAAGGACAGCACTTAAACCATCACCTGGAAGCTTGCAGCATTACTCCCAAACACAAGCCCCTGCCCCAAAGCCTTTACCATCTCAGTTAAGACAAGAAGCAGACGAAAGGAAATACTACAGATCAGGGAAAATGGCAGAAACAGGTAGTAGAAGCGCGGTAAAGGGGCCAGGGAATGGGCTGTGGAAGGTGTGGGATGCTGGGGCTGTGAGCAAACAGAAAGAGCAGTGTGGTCTCCACCTGGTAGTTGGCATCATGGCCAGTCCTGTCCTAAAGTTATCTCTCTCCCATTTTGTTCCTCCAGAGCTTTTTTAAGGTAAGGAAAAAAAAGGGGGGGGGACGGGGACGACGCACAAATCACTTCCTCCCCCCCCCCCAAATAACTGTTGGGGGTTTTTGGCACAGAGCAGATAAGGAATACGGCAGTGTTTGTCATCATTAGGTTAGAGAGGCTGCCAAGATGTAATAGCATTAAAGCTGAAGGAATTGTGGGTAATAGCATGCAAATTGCTACAAAGGCATTGGAAAGTAAGGCCGCTGTCTGAGCAATGTGAAAAGGACACTGTCAAGTACTCTTTTCAATGTAATTTTTGTACCTTGCTTTTTGTGATACTATTGTAGAAGTTAGCACATAAAGTGCCTTAGTCCGCTGATCCACTCTGGGCTGCAGTCCCATACGAGTTCTTGCATCCTTTGGTAGGTACCAGCATCATTGGTGACTTCAGCAAAGCTCTGGGGACAGCCTGGGAGCAAGCGGGGGCTGCTCTGCCATCACTTACTCCTCCAAGGAACCCATTGGTTTCTCTCTGGAGCCCCACGATGCTGCGGAGCACTTCGGAGGATGACCAAAGCGTGAAAAGGCTGGTGTGAAAGGTAAGCCATGAGCAGCAGAGCCTTGCTTCATTAGGAGCAATTCCAGTAAATGAGAGGCGGTAAGAAAAAGCCATGTGAAGCTGAGGGCATGTCGCTCATCTGCAGCCAAAATGGCACGTCTGACGTCAGGCTTGGCTATCAGACCTCAGAAACTGTTTGAACCTCTGTCTCCCACTTCCCTAACATCACCGCGTATTTATCTGACTGCTAAGAGGGCCCAGCCTCTCCACACATGCCCTTGACCCCGTGGAAAAAATAAAAAAAAGTCTAATTTGACTGCATTCCGGACACTTGAATGACCCGAGAATGCCTTCTGCTAAGTTCAAGGGTCTCCTCATCAGGGACTGCAGCAGAAACTAACTTCTTCCTCTGGTTTTTCATACAATTAAGTACAGCTTCCTAATTGGAGTGTTGTGAACTATTTATAGCTTTATAATGACCATTTACTATAGTAGCACTTAGATATTAAAAAAAAAAAAAAAAAAAGAAGTGAGCAGCCTTGATGGTGAACAAACCACATGCATCAGAGAAAGACATCTCCAAGGAAAGGCCAGCAGTTTGGGTAAGGTAAAGCAGAGAAAGGCAGCAAGGAGAAAGAAATGCTGCTGTTCCCTTTTCTACAGCTGAAGAGCAGAGTGATGAATCTGCACACTCCAAGTTTAGGATGCACCGAGATTAGAGCATTTGTCTATCCAGTCCCAACCCCGTGTTTTACAGGCAAGGCCAGGTTTTAGGGCTAAGAACCCAAGGGCTGAGTTCAGCCCTGACTTCTGGGGAGCATGCAGGAACAAACAGCTGTTTTCACAGATTTTCCCAGTTCATTCACTGGTTGATGAACGCTTCGATACAAAACCCATGTGTTTCAGGAACTATTCCTTTTCTCCATGCCCATATGCTGTTTGTAGGATAATCGATCACAGTCTGAGCTGCAAGATTTAATTGCTTTTCTGCATCTCAATGAGTGAAAGACCATATATATATATATGTGTGTATATATATATATATATTTTTTTTTTTTCCCCCAGGAGTGGAGACCACAGAGATCTTCAGGAACAGCATCTTTCCAATAAGCGACATGATTTTTTCCATAAAGACTTTCCAGTCACACTGTTGTGAACAAAAACCTCTTGCAAAAAACAAGGATGTGACAGCATTAGAGGAATCTTATTTTGTTGTAGGCTTTTTCCTCCATCTTATTCTGTCTGACAAACACTCTCAGAGGGAGCCAAACTACAATCGATCTTCATCTTTGTGACCCTGATTTCCTAATTCTTAACTACGTGGGCTTAACCTTGCATGAAAAGTGGCTTCCATCAAATTAAATAATAACCACCAAAATCTGTGTTTTAGCAGAAGGTGCTGTGAATTTGAGATGCTGTTTGTCTCTTTTTTTTTCTTTTTTTTTTTTTTTTTTAAAAGCAGTGAGAATCAAGAGAAGACTCCTTGACAGATGAAGAGAGGCTGGTCCTAACCAACTTGACAGTGCCATTTTAATAGGATCTCACTTGGAATTGTTAATAAGATGTCTGGAGCTCGCCTGAGTGATTGGTATGCCAGGACTGAAAACACTCATGGAGCGGGAAGACTCTTGTACACGTCGAGAGTCCTTTGTATACTAACTTTTTGATGGGAAATTGAAGAAAAGAATGGATACAAAGTGCTGTCTGATACTCCCCACATCAAGAGGAGAAACGTCTCAGTGCTTGGAGAGTGCAAAGTGCCTCAGGAGAGCCCACGGTCCCCTTGCCTCTCTCCGGCATCAGGCAGGGGCAGGCATCAAGGACTGCCATATAGGCTGCTTCATCGGGACAATTTAGAGGGAAGGAGATCAAGACTGACCTCTTCCCATGCTTCAAGCAGAATAATACGCATCCCTTCTTCAGCAGTACATAGACCTTTCCTCTTCCCCCTCCAGTTTTTTGGCCGCCCTGGGATCACGTGCTGGAGACCCTACATGGGGGGACACCCGCATGGCAGGAGGGGTCCTGTCCAGAGATCACCTGCCTTCCTCCCTTACTGCTCCCTGCTTCAGCAAAGGGTTTGCGCCTTCAGCTTCAAAGGCATGCCTTTAAACTCCCTGTAACAGGAGACTCATTTTTCATGCTGAATGAAATAAAATTCCCACTGTTACCTCATTTACATCTCAATACTAGTAGGTTATAGATGGCTATTATTTATATATGTGTAAGACATCCATTTCTTATTCTGTGCAATACAGTAAGAAGAAAAATACCCATCTTCCTGTTCACCTTTTCTGGATTGTTTCTTTTTTTTTTTTTTCTTTTTTTTTTTTTTTATCCCTTGCTCAAGTTTGACTGTTGCTGAGAATTTGCAAATAAATAAAGGAGTGAACAGCCCCATAAAAGCTGATTGTTTCCCCCTCCTGCAAAGATTGTCTTTGTGAAGAAGATTAAAAATCCTTTCGTGCTGCAGAAGACAAAGGTATCCCTGGGCAAGAATAAGACATAAAAGAGGTTACTACACACATCTCTTGGCTGTGTGGACTGCTAATTCACACTGTTGTCATCCTTTCTTGTCCATCTTTACTTTTTCTTCCCATTATCATCAAAGGAGAAGTTGCCTCTGCAGTTGCTGAAGGTAACTTTGGAAGCAACAGTTGCAACGTGAGCAGGAATATTTGCTTTCCCAGCCAGCAGCAGGGAGACAGGCTCCATGGGACCATTGATAAAGGAAACACATCTGCTCACAGCTGGGAGGTGAGGCAGCAGGTGAGGATGCACACTCCCATCTCACCCCATTACCTGATGCGGTGGCAAAAGAGCTCACCCCTGCCTGAGTTCGAAGCCCTTTGTCACAACAAAGCAACAGCTCGTTACTTGGGCACCAAGAGAAGGTGCAAAAGGCATGCTGCCATACTGGGTCTCATGGCCTGAGATCACGAGCCTACAGCTATAGGCATAATCCTACGACAGCATCTCCACCTGGCACTGGCAGCAAGCGTACAGCTAAACGAGCAACCCACGGCCCTGTTGAGGCTGAGTTCAGAAAGGCTCTACAGAAAGCCCCAGGGAACACCGAAATCTCAAAAGACTTGCTCTGGAAGTTCAGGAGGTTCCTCCTAAATCCATACATGAGCAGGGCCTCCTGCTCCCAACCCCCCTTGTCGGTATTAAATCAGATGCAAGAAGAAGGAAGCCATCTCCTGCAGTCATTCCCTGCCAAAGTGCTCCCAGACCCCATGATCGCTTTTACTGCTCCTCCCTCCTGACAGCCCGGGGACAGTCCTGCAAGCCGATGAGAAACCACCGGGTCCTCCTTACCATGCAACACGCATCTTGGTTCAGATGAAGGCCACACCGCAGACAGATCTCCAAAAGCCAGTGGGTTTTTCTTTCCCTCCCCTCGGAAAGTGCTTTGTCAGTATTCATTAGAAGCACAGCAGGTTTTACTGGTACCTGCACTATCAGCAAAGTGTCTGCTTTTCTTCTTTGCTGACAACCTACATTCATTTGAAGAGATTTAAAAGACCTCCAGATTCAAAGACTTGTAATGACTTTCCTCTTCCTTTCTTTCCTCCTTCCCTCTTTCTCTTTAATGGCTTTCACTAAAGGGAAGAGCACTTTTTTCCTTACATGTTGAGCAGAGCAAGAAAGAGATTCTTCTTTCTCATTTTCTCTCTTCTTCAACCCCCCACACCAGCTCCCTGTTGCAGGTAAACGTCAGCAACTTATTTCTTCTTCCCCTGATAGCTGGGGGTACTACCAAGAACTGGCCACCAGAGATGAGGATGGCTACTTAAAAAGGTTTCAATAGACAGGAGTTAGATGGACTTTGTAAGGGAGGGGAAAAAAAAATATATCGATCCCTTCAGGTACACTCAGATCCTCCCGCAGGAAACTGCAGCCTCTTCCCTTTCAGAGCTGAGATGAAGAGCTTTTCTAGCCTGGCCCCTGGAAAAAAGTTTATTTCTCTCTTTCCAGCCAAGAGGAGTTGAAAGGGATGGACAGCGTTTTATTCAAAAAAATGCCAAGCAGGGTAAAATACAGCCTCGGATGGCTCTCTTCATTACTAAGCAGCTGAGCCCATAGTCTGACTCTAACAAAATTTACCTATTTTTCTGAATGATGGGATTTCTTTATTAATTGCCAGCCTACAAATGTGATGTTCCTGGGTATTTTTTTGAGCGTAATGGGGAAGGGAAGGAGAGCTGGAGCTGCGGTCCTCCAGAGACCCTGAGTAAGGCTGATGATTGATTGAAATCACTTGAATTTCCCCTATTATTAAATAGAAGAGCGCTCCTGGTTTGTCTCAGAGATGCAGGAAAGAGCTGCAAAGCAGCCCAGAGTGGAAGTGTCCAAGGAGGGACTCATACCAACACTTTTTCTCTTTTTGTCTCTCATCTGCAACAATTTGAGACGGCATTCGCATGAAAGTCCTTTTTGACAAGCACCAAATCAGGCCACGTTTAAGTTCTTTATCCTCACATACTATTTGTGCAATACGCTGCATGCTCTTTAAAATAGAGGGGACCCCAGTGACTGATGTTAAGGGTCTCCTCCTCGAGCTGATTGCAGACTGAAGATGCTACCTACGGGATGCCAAGCGTGCAGGAGATGAGATGTGCTAGCTCCTTATCCGCACAGGGGTGGGGGGCACAGAGATCTGCCAAGGCTGGGGGTGGTGGAGAGGAGGCACATTCAGGTTTTCTGTATTTGAGGCAGGAGGGCAGTTCTGATGGGGAGAGCGCACATTAAGGAATATGGGAGTGACAGAAAAAACACGAGCACAAAGGAAAGAAAAATCTCACTTCTCATTTCTGATCAATTTTGAAACGCAGGTGGACTCTGAGTCATGTCTAAACATAGTTTTCAAGTCCAGCATCCAAGAAAGACCTCAAGATCCCCAGAATTACCCTTATCCGAATACATCAATAGCCTGCACCGGGAATGAGAACAAGCCAGAAAACAAGAATTGTGTGAATTGTGAGATCTGGGGATTTTTCTTCCAAGACCTTTTAATTTAGTGTTTGATTCTTTCGAGAAGGAGAGGAAATGCACACCAGCCTAAAAAACACAATACGCAGGTTGCAAGCATTCCCCTAGAAGATGAAGGATTTTGCATGTTTGCTCTGCCTGATTCTCTCTCTGGCCCCATGCATATTTAATTAATCCCTGCTCTCTATCAGCCAGAGGTTTCGAACATGATCTCCCATATCCTGGATGAATACCCCGTGAGTAAGCATTTTCTACCTGAAAAATCTCCGTAAAAGGTGTCCGGCCAGCTTCCTTCCTTTCTTAGCTATAAGTCATCTTTTAATGCCAGTGATGGACCCGAAGCCTCAGCACAGATGAAAGACCTATTGAAGTCCTCTTGCTGGAGCCCTTTAGGCATTCAAAGACTTTCCCAAGCTGTTCCTAAGCCCGTTGGGCAATGTCAGGTTTTGTTATATTTCTGGAGACTTTACCTCGGAAAATGTCTCATCAAGAGGTTGAATCTGTTTACTGGTATAAACGCAGGGAGAAAGCGTTTTAGAAATGACATTGGTTTGGAGATGTATTTGTAACGTGACCTCTGTCAACAGGCCTGCCAAGAGTCTGTGTATCAAACCCGTCCTCTTAAATTCCACCTCCCAACAAAACCCAACCAAACAAAAATCTCACAGCCCTTCTTCATTGTGAGTGCTGAAAGTGGGCAAGGCCTCAAGCGGTCAAGCCCCCACCTCTATGCCAACTCTCTATTCAGCATCCACCAAACCCGCAACAACACTGTGATATCATTTGCAAAAGAGAGTGAGAATATAAAGACTCTTCAGTGCATTGAGATTGCCAGGCAGCTTTAGGGACACGCATTTTTCCTTGCCAGCTATGTTCTGTTGTCAGACTCCCACCTTTTGATTAACTTTGGTGAGCAGACACAGAAACTGAAGGCAACTGTACCTCTGCTGATCTCTTACTACCTCTATTCTCCAGCACCCAAAAAGCTGGCGTGCCTTTGCCTAAATTCTTATCTTCAGTAAGGTCTCCCCTTTTTATTTATTCTCTGCCACATGCACAAACCCATTCTTTTAATCGCCACCATCCTGGAGACATCCCCTCCACTCCCCCAACCCAGATCGATCACAGAAACCCTTCCAGAGAATTCATCCAAGACTTGACTCACTCTAAAAAACGGCCTGTAGAGATCATGCAAAACCTTACACACGGCAGCCATGATCATTATAGCATCTAATTATGTACTTTCCCATTACTAAGCCTGATTTGATTTAAGCAGCTCCCTGGCTAGCGCTCTGGGACGTAACACCATGCTCTGAATCATCCCCATCCCATCTGCTCTGGTCTTTGCCCTTCCCTGCTCGCAGGTAGGATAACACCACACGCCACACTAAATATTTAATAGGAGTGCTAATGGCTTTGTTAAGTGAAGTTAGGGGCGGGGGGAAAGCATTCCTTTGGTTTAGGATGACGGAACTGGGCTTGCACTAACGGGCAGCCTGTACATCCCAGTCCCGCGTTGGTTTTGTCCTTGTGCTGTGCTCCTGGGGCGTGAATACCAGGGCCACGGGCAGATGGTGCCAGGCTCATGCCCGGCCCTGAGTCACCACTGAACAAAAGCTTGCACCAAAACAGCTTTAAAGGATGATTTTTGTGTGTGTGTGTGCTTCTTTTCAAGTGAAGGGATTGGGTGGCCCTAACAAGCCTTCCTGAGAAAAAAACCTTCTTGGGATGATGCTGTGTAGCACTCAACCAAATCAAGGCAGCTGAACCCACAACAGCAAACCTGGCCTTAGAGCGAGAGATCGGGGTTGGAGCAGAAGCTTGGTGGAGCCATGCCAAAATTATCCATTTTCACCTTGCTAGGATTTTTCCTGACAGTTTGCAAATCCCGTCAACAGGAGATAAAAACACCCACCAACGTTTCAGGGCCAGATGGTAGTTTATGTTTATGAAAACTGCAATTTGTTTTCATGGAAACTAGTAAAAGGATAGCGAGGAAACCTGGAAAAACACAGCTCACCCTTTGGGGAAGAATATAATATATGGACAGCTTTTGTTGCCGCTGCTGATCTGCAGTTGATGGAGCATGCTTGGGACACGGTACACAAGACCACCCTAAAGGTCTGCCCAACCCTAGAGAGCAACCATGGGATCCAGAGGCCATCAGCTGAAATTCAGCCTAGATCAGCGAGAAGTGGAAGACACATGAAGTGGCAGCTTGCTAGCAGAGGCAGTTCATTACTGAAACTTCGTTATGCAGAGAATGAAATCATGAGCACACTGATCATGCCTGGTGGATGAGCCTGAAGAACAACTGAGGTCCACCCAGTGAGAGAGATGACGAGGAAAAAATTACACATCAGCTTTGTGTCTTACAGCTACGTAACTGCTTCATTCTTTGCATTTTTTGTCAAGTAGCAGGTAAAAATGGACCAGCAGGTAGAGCTTCTCATGTGCTGGCCTTCCCCTAGGGGCACTTCCACATATGGCTGATCTTTCTCACCAGGTCTCCCCAACGACTGCCCCTGTGCCCTGTAGCATGGAGTCAGTATGGGCTGGATTAATCTCAGCCCGATCCCACGAGAGTGAGGCCCATGGCACAGACAGCATAAATCCTGTTGGCCCCAAGCCAGGAGTGACATCGGTTCCTAGAGAAGACTCATAAATTTCATCTGAGTTTTCTTCCGCTGAGTTTTCACTTTGCTTACAGGGCACCCGTAATACTTCATCTGTCATGACTGCTCTCATGGACTCGCATTCTGATGTCATAAATTTGTGATTATGATGACATCACTGACAGACCAAGCAGAAGGAGGAAGAGCTCCAGGGCTAAGCAAAGGACCTTCTCTCTCATAAGTGGCAATGATTTGGCTGACAGGACACTTCACACCCGAATGCCCGCAGGAAGGACTGAGAAGCAGGGAAGGATTCCTGCTTTTCAGCCCAGATTTATCTTTTGTATTTATTGCCAAAGTGAGACCTTGTCAAGGTCGTAGGTTTGGACACATTGCTCCCAGGAGCAAGTGTGTGTCTCCTAGTTGTGGAGGTTTGCTCTGCTTTCTGGGTTTATTTTGCTCTGTTTCAAAGAACTTCCATTCCTCCATGTGACAACTTAGCAGTTTTATGAGCAGAGAGAGATTTTGAAGGAAAACAGGGTTGTGTCTAGGTGAGACCTTGTTTGATATTGCTGTGGTACTGCAACTCAGCCTGTTGATAAAGCTGTGGTTACTCTTCCTTCATATATCCACACAGAATAGAAGGGAAATGCTCAAAGACTAAATTCCAGCATTGGTGGGGGGCAGAAGGCAATGATCCTGTTATTTGAAGAGGCTGGTGTCAGCCTCATTGAATTCAGCTCTCCCAAGAGCATCCCCGAGTGCATGTAGATCCTCCTCCTTTTACGTACTTGCAAATGTCGATTTTTTGCATCCATCAATCACTGCTCTCCTGGCATAAGAAGAAGGAAGGTTGCTTTGGGGCTGAGTAAATATTTGCTGGCACCATTGAGTGCCATCATCTGGAAGGATGGCAGGATGGATTCGAGACCAGTTGAGGATCCGTCTAAGAATAGTCCTCCTTGTCATGCGTTCCCTGCCCTTGAACACCCCCCCCCATGCATACCTCAACACCTGGACAGTCCAGTCTTGCATCCACAGCCTGCAGACTGATAGCTACTGCTGCCTGCCTTGTTTCAGTGCAGTTCCTCCAGGGCCTGGTTTCTTGGCAGGTCATCTAGAAATCAGGAAACAACTCCCCAAGAGAGTAGATGGCAGGATAGGAAAACTAAAAAGACTTATATGCCATGGCCCGTGATTTTCTGAGAGATACCGGCTGCTCTCTTGTGCTGTTGGGTGGTAGGAAAGGGCAGGAAGAGGACATAATTCTGCTCTAACTTGCTACTTCATCAGTTTTCATTAAAATATTCTTCTGCCACTTCTTTATAATTTTTTATTTTGGAAGCAAATTTATTAAAAGTTGTAATTCAGCCTGATTAAATTAAATAATGTGGCATTAGCAAATAAAGTTTTTTAATCTAAGCACACCACAAAAAAAAAATTGCTGTAATACAAATAGCTATTTAATACTATAACAGAAGGGGGGAAAATTCCATTCTTCATAGGCTCCTGACACCCATTTGTTATCTTCCCTTGGCCCCACCACCACAAATCACGCTGGAGCCTTGAAGCAAAAATAGCGTAAATGTAAAGCAATATAATGTCATCTGTTTTCTGAGATATGTAATAATACATTTTGCACACAAACAAACCTTCCTAGCACACCAGCAGGGCCCTCCCTAAGCCTCCCTGTGTGGCTCTTAACTTCTCAGACTCATTTCAGAGCTATTTCCAGGCCAGAGATGGCTTTGAAAATGAGGCTGAAAAAGGTTTTTCAGCTTATTTTTGTTTTGATTTCTGCTAGGCAGCAAGAAAGGGCAGGCACTGTTCTGAAATTCAGGACTTGCCTTTGCTACCTTGTCTTTACGAATCCACTTTGCCTGTGTTGTTCTCTCTCTGTCTCTCCCAAATCCATCTTAGCTAGTTTTAAATGGGAAAATAGAGTGTTTGGTTGATTTCTTTCCCCTTAGCTCTGCTACAACATTTGGCTAATTCTAGTGCTATGAACACATGAACGTTTTTTAAGCCATATCAGACAATTTGTGTCAAACACAGCTCTCTCCCTCCCTTCCGTGAGCTTTACAACACATTGTCCTAGCGGGATGATCCGATACAGCCAGGGTAAGAAAAGAAAAAAATAGGGTTCTCTGACACATCCAGGTCTTCTCCTCCCCTCCTCAGCAGAGGGGCAACATATGCTTCCCCACCTCTCCAAGCATCAGGAGAACTCCCTTTCCCCACAGTCACCCCGCTCCTGCGATCCAACCGCCCGGGAAGGACACCGGGGTCCTCCAGCTGGGAGCAGCTGCAGGAGCAGGAGTTGGTGCCTGGCCCAGGGGCTGAGAGGCCTCCAAGCCCTTGCTGCCAAGAGAAGGCAACACATTCGCACCAAGTAGCAGAAAAACAAGGGAAGTTTTTTGGACTGGGAGTTCTCCATCTGTTTCTGCCACAGTCAGCCCATGACTCTCTTCTGCCCATAGCTAGAGGAGATGATCAGGAAAGCAGCAGACTGACATCTCCAGCACTCCTCACCTACAGGGGCAAGGAAAACCTCGGTGGGCATCTCCCGATGGGAAACAGAGTCAAAAAGATGTTGCACCAGAAGGTGTTGCACCCTCCCTTCTCCATTCAGCAATAACTGGGTAGAAAGCTGCTGAGCAAAAGGTGTATATCCTTTGCAGAGCTTCATTCCCTTAGGCATGCACACAGGCAGAAGCGCATGCAGTGGATGTTTGCTAGACCAGCTAGCTGGAGATGTCTCCTTCAGATGCCTGTCACCCTTCATTCTTTCTCTTGGGCCACTTATTCCCCCACAAGAGGCAAAGCCAAATTGCTGCATGGCATTGCTGCAGCATTGCAGGTGAGGGTACACAACCGCTGAGGACCTCCATCCTTGGTGACCACAGGCAGGGACACAGAGCAAGCCTCTCCATGGCAGCCGGGGGCTGCTACCAGGTGGACTTGGTACCAAGCCAAAAAACCCTCACCAGCTTTGATAGCATAGCCCAGATCTCGCCTTCCCTGTTTATAAACAGAGGCAGATGCAGGGTTGAGGGAGCTACTATGCCTCGGGAAGCATTAAACTCAGCTTTGAAAGGTAAGGCACCTCCACGTTCCTTACGTGTTTTAACCCAGCGCTAAAAGCTGCACATGCTTTTAAACAATACTAATGATCAGTCATCAGCTATTTGGAAGATTTCCATAGCAGCATTTGACTACTGGATAGCGATCAAGTTGATGAAGGCTTGCCAAGTTCTGGGCACTTGGCTGGCATAAGAAATGTTTAGTGCTTCAGGGAAGACTCGGCACAGCTTTTGATCCTTTCTAGTCCCGCAGTATTTCAACAAAAATAACCCTTTTCTTCCCTCTTCCTCCCAACACCATTTTCCTACATTTAATAGTAAAGAAGAGAAGGAGGCCATACGTGTGGTTTCGGCATGTTTCAGCAACATTATTTCTAATGAAGTTGGGCCCCAAATATTGCAATGCTATTGTGTTCCCTGTTGGTCATACATCTGCCTGAATTTTAGGCTATTCCCTAAATCTCACAAGTTCTCTCCCTCCTGCAACTCTCTGGTTTTATTGGATATTGTCTTCCTGGGAGATATTTTTTGTTCCGCTTCTCCCCAGAATGTCCAATTTGCTCCCACATTGGTGCCATTTGTTCCCCACAAGCTCACCACGAGGTCTCTCCCCTCCCGGGTCCCCCGGAGGTGGCACGCTCTCCTCTCCACCAGCAGGTCTGTTCTGCCTTACTGACTTCAGAGGCGACCATCTGACAGCACGCTGCACGCCCAGACGGATGCAATGTGACATGGCCAAACATAAAACGCCACTGAAATGATGCTGCACCTGACGAGAAGCATCGCCCTCCATCTAGCAATGATCTCATGCTGTCTAGTCCCATCAAGGCCACCCTGAACAAGACGGCCCTGGCCGTTTGCATATGACAAGGGCCTTTGGTCTCATCTGGGGAGGGACAAGCAGGGGAACAAACACCCTGGCAGCGGGGGAAGGGGAATCAACTTTGCTGCCGCCCAGAGTCTCCCTTCTTCTGCCCCCTCCTCATCTCCTTTTGCCGAGGGACCTACTGCCAGATCCCTGGTGACTTTTATAATTAAAGCCACAGATTGCTCAGCTATCGGAGATTATATGCTTTGCCGCTGTTGATCACATTTGCCAAAATGTCTCACGTATGAGTGTCGGACACGTGCCTGATTTAAACAGCTTCTTCTTGCCCCTGCTTTGTATCTACTTTCTTCACACTGATGGGATGGATGGACAATCCCTCACTTCTTGCCCTGAGCATCCTTTGCAGACTCCCTCCCTCTCCTATCCTACCAGTCTGTGTGTGCACGGAGGAAGGAAAACCGGGACCAGCACTGACTCTCTCCATCTGGCAGGCACCAGAGGGGCCGGCAGCAGCTGAAGCATAAACACCCCTGCCATTTCTTTGGAAAGACGCAGGATCCAGGGGGAAAAAAAACGTGGAAGAAAAGAAAAAAAAAAAACAACAAAAAAACCCCACAGAAACCTGGCAACGCTAAGGAAGGCAAGAACTTCAGAAGCAGTGAAAAACACTGTTAGAGTCAGTCTCAGAGAGGGTGAAGGAAGAAGATGGAGATCTCGGAGTAGGAAGCAATCTTTAGGAGCATCTCTTTCTACTGAGGGATGAAGACACTGTCTGGGTGACTGAACGCAAACGAGATGTGAACCACCACGGTGGTCCCCCATTAATGGCACTCCTTTCCCACGCAGAACTGTCCCCAGGGACGAAGACAATAAGAGCTGGGAGATGTTTTGCTGCTCTGGCAGCAGAGGGTTCATTCAGCTCCAAGGTACAACTCTCCACCTGCCAATTACCAGGTCTCACTCAGCACCTATCTGCGGCTTACAAATGGGCACACCCAGTAAGCCAAAACCCTTTGCACATTCAATACAACAGTTTTCCTCACACCTCCTCGTGACCAGGGCCAGAGGAGGATTAGAACAGAAACCAAAAAACCTGACCAGAATGACTTTTTTTAGTCAAAGGATTCAAAAAATTAGAAACCTATTAATTTATGCTGCAAGAAGTGCACATCTGTGGTATCTGAATATGCCTATGTTGCTTGCATTGCCAGTGAGGACCCATCCTAACCCATCTCTGGCAAGACAGCTCTTTCAGCTACCCCAGGGAAAGAGAGCAGCATTGAATTAAACACCTTCGTGTATTGTTGAGGCCTTTTACACCCTTTGAGACATGGCCTTATTCTTTTAGACCCTTACTCTCGCCTCTGATGCCCGCTGAAGGTCTGACAAATTTGCCCCTCTTGTATTGTTTCATCATTTTCCAGCAGGATCCCGGCTGAGAACGACCTGCACCCACCTTTTAACGAGATTTGGGCTCCACAGGGAGAGCTCCTTCCCTGCACCAGCAGCAGACAGCCCCACGGGTCCCCAGTGAAAGACCCCACGGGGGCTCTCCCGCAGTGGTGGGAGGTCTGTGGGATGAGCGTGGGTCGTGCCTGTCCCCTGCCAAAATCTGCCGCTTGCAGGTATTATCCGTGCTTGGACTCAGGCACTGCACAAGCCAGAAAAATCCAGGATTGTTACAGCTCTAATGAAAAATGCTTCGATGCTGCCCCCTCCCCAGCGGGCTGGGCTGTAAGCAGGGCATAAACATCCCGCAGGTGTAGCCAGCATCAGCTGCGCACACGTCTCTTGGGCATGTTCACTGCCTTGTTTTATTCCCCCATTGGAAAAAAAAAAAAAAACACCAACTTTTTAGAGCAGTACAAAACTGATTAGACTGAGGCAAGAGAAAGAGTGATGGAAAACGGTGAACAATAAAACCAGGGAGCAGGCAACAGTTCCTGAGGAAAAAGAAAAAAAACAAAAGCTGATGCTTTCAAGATTAATGACTAATGACAAATAATTGTGGCTGTGGAACACCAACGAAAAGGCGGAATGGAAACAAGAACAGAAAGAAAAACCAGGCATTAGGTCTGATGGCAAATTTAAGGCCATCAATTCATAATTGCAGCCATTGCAGACAGTATTTTCAAGTGAGCCCAGCAATATTAAGAGCTGCTGGATGCAGTGTCCTTATGAAAGAATTTGGCTGTTATTTAGGGTCCTAAGTGAAGGCTGAACTGTTGTAAAAAAAAGCCAATCCTAATCTCACATCATGGGCATTTATAGGAATCTCTGCCCTGAAGAAGGAAGGAGCAGGGGTAGAAAAGATGCAGGCAAAAAATGAGCGACTTTGCACAGATTTATTAGTTCCTGGGCTTTTATTTCCCCCCATGAGGAGCAGTATCTCTGTCTGCCTTTGCCACATGCTTGAGAAGGCAGCAAACGCCAGGCACAATGGCTCGTGTGCAGTCCCGGCAGCTGAATGCATCTGTCCTCCTTCACTTCAGTTTTTCAAAGGGGAAATCAAAGTACTTCACAACATCTGAAGGTCTTTTCCCAACAGCACGGGATAAAAGGCAGGGCACCAGGTGAAGGAGGGTGGTTTCTTGTGGTTTGAACAGTGTCCATCCTTCTAAGGAGGTGGTTAATGTGCTGCCCATATCTCATCCCTGTGAATCACATCTATTTGATTTAATGAGAAAACTGACAATTCACTGTTACCAGCCCCTCAGAGTCAAAGCTTGTCCCACTCCGCATCATCCCCGAGTAGCAGAATTGCCAGTTTTGGTCTAATCCTGGAATATTTACGGTTTGAGATGATGGAAACAGAAGGAACACAGCTGAATCTCGAGCAAGACACGTTCATCTCAGATCTTGCATTCACAATAGATGGAGGAACTCAAACCAGACCGACAGGGTATACAAGACACTTGGCAGCCTGGCAAGCCTTTGCTCCTCGCAGAGATCCATCAAAGCAAGAGAGACACTTGACAGGGAAGCATGGGATCAGCTCTTTTCTCCTAGTCTAGCTATGGTCTTCTCCTCTCCACTTTGTTCACTTCATCTTTTTTTTTTTTTTCCTGGTAGGAAATCTCACCCAAGTTTCTGCATAGCATTTTATCCACTTAACATCATGCTGGTTTGAAACCAGGAGGCTCTATCAGTCCCTTGTCAAGTGTACATTGTACCTTCCAGGAAAGCAAGTGCCACTCATGGCACGGGAGTCATCCCTTTCTCTTTGCCCCTAATTGGCTGAATGACCAACAGCAAGACACGGTCTCCTTCATGGCCTTTGGCCTCTCCTCCAACCTTTTTTCCCCCCCTTCTTCCCCATTTTAAGTGGAAACAGACCCAGTTATTTTTCCTGTGCTCAGAGCATATTAAAATACCCAGCTATTAAATTGTGTATATATATATATGATGCACAGAGAAAAACACTGACTCACAACCTGAGAATGTCTGATATCACAGTGAATAATGGGAAAAGGGAGATTAAGGCAGGATGGCAAGACGTTCCCACAGTCACTTTTTTGCTTGTAATCCTATTTTTACACGTGCCCACCAGATGTTACCCCTATCACACTCGGTACAGACAGATGGCTTCAGAATCTCTTCCCCATCATGTATCATCAGCTCCCGATCATCTTGCTGCTGCCGCTGATACGTAATAGCCCCTGCAGAGGGGAACAAGGTGCCCATGGTAATTGCTTGCGTGTACCATAACATCTGCGCACACGTCCCCGTGCGGCACCACTACACTTTCCTTCTTGCAAAACCCAGAGCCTGCAACTTGTGGGAGAGAATTTCCCCCTCCGATGGCCGAGACGCCGTTAAATGCCTGGTAATTACTACAGTAGATAACCAGCATGTGTCACTACGACTCAATTACCACCGCTTGCACCTCCGCACCAAAAGGTCAGGGGTTCAGCTTTACACAGGCTCAGTCTTTAATGTGCTGCTTAAGATGCGGTTAGATCCTGCCGCAGGGTAAAGGTGGGATGGATGGACGGATGGATGGATGGACAGACAACCAAGCTGCTTCATGCCCTGGGAAGAGGTATTTGTTGTGCAGAAGAGGACTGGGACAGCTTCTGCAACCAAAATTTGGGAATGACTCTGCAGGAGCTCATCTATTTACCGAGTCGTGCTATCAGCTGCATTACCTTGTAAAGCACGTCCAGTGACTTTAGGATGTGGTTTCGCACAGGTTTGAGGACTCATTGTAGCCTGATCTTGCAGCAAAAGAGTAATACTTAGAGCGAAACGATAACAAACACCAAATGTAGGAAGAGTTTAATCAATGGCAAGGCCCAGCGTGCTTAGGACGGCTATTTGATGCCCCAGCTAGGTTGAGAGGCAGTGGTGGGTAGAAGTGCCTTTCAGCTACGTTGGAGATGCAGCAAAGCCCCAAGCGCTGCCAGCTGCATGGTGCAGGAGTGGGAGAGGAGGCAATTTTAGGAAGTAAATAAAATAGAAATAGCAGATCAGATCTGAAGGGATTATTCCCGATAGGCGAGTGACAGCATTAACAGCCTGGAAGTTTCTCTGATGCCCCAACTCCTAAACCCATCTCAGAGGAGAGCTGACAGTCAGATCAGTATCAAGAGCCACGTACACAGAGGAGGAGAGGCTCATCTCTCAAAACCTCCCCGTCCCATTCCTATCCCTGACATCCGACTGAGAGAACCAAGCCCGAGCCTCCGGCTGCACTAATCTGAAGCGCTTTCCTGCTCAATTTCCCCCTTTTTCAGACGACCACTGGCAGGGCAGGTCTGGGAGGGCACAAAGCCCTGGTTCAAGCAGAGGTCAGGGATGCGGCCGTGCCTTGGAGGAGACAAACCTGCCAGCCACCGCCAGGCTCTGGGATAACCGGGTCCCACTGGCAGCTGCCAGCCCCTGCAAAGGGCTCAGAGCAGGGTTGCCCACAGACAGCAAGGCGACAGGGGTGACGGGGAGATAGCTGCGGGGCAGAAGAGAGGGGAACAAGGGGAGAAGGCAAAGGGTGTCCATTGATATAATTGGCTGCTCAACTAATTAAAATTCCTGCCCTTTTGCAAAGGCTGCTAATTGGGGCTGGGATCTGCCTGCTGCATGCTCACTCAGCAGCTTTGCCCAGAGAGAGGGGAGTCTGCACAGAGGAGGAGGGATAAAAGTTTGAAAGGACCTGGGCCCCTCATTGGGGCTGACAGAGCCCAGAGCTGTTTTGTCTGACCGATAATAAGTCGCCAAATTACTTTTGACAAGTGAAGGGGATTGGAAATAATGGGGGTCTGTGAAAAGCCCAGGGTGCAGACGGGGGGGATCCATGAGATAATGAGGAGGCAAAGCCCTCGCATGGCTGGGGGCTTCCTACCTCCCGGCAAGACGGCGGGGACCGGGGCGCGCCAGGGACGAGGAAGATGTGCAGGGTATCTGCACAAGGCTTGATTCAATATTTGGCATGGAACTGCTCTGCCTGCAGCACAAGGAAAGCAGGCAGCACCCGGAGGGGGTCAGCCTGGAGCTCCCAGGTGCACTTGGCATCCCTGCTCTGCCTTGGTCCCAGTTTTTAAAAAGTGGTCTTCAAAGCCTCATGTTATGGCACCAAAATCATTGTCACCTTTTTTCTCCCTCCCACCCCAGGTTAGGGATTTTTAATGTATTGACCTGATGTGCCAGCAGCAGCTATGAGACCTCAGCTGCTCACCTGACCTGAGTAAACTCCACATCCATGTAGAATCCAGGTGCACCAGCAGTGCCAGACATGGGAAATCAGCAATCAGACTGCAATAATTAAAGCAGTCATTTACATACCAATACCCCAGATACTCTGCACCTTGTATCCCTTTCACAATGATGCAGTATCCAAATCTGGAGTGCGTACGAACACATGCATCCAATTTCTTTCTACTCAGAAAAGAGTCTATTTTTTTCATGTTTACATCCTCTGTGTAATATACAGTTGGTAATTTTAGTATCTAATGTATATGACAGCATCCAGAGAATCTGCACCTCTCGTGAAGTGAGATGGGGGCCTTATTTGACTTGATTTGGAGAAAAAAAAAAATCCCTGTAATATTCAGGAGACGTCCAGGAAATATAGCTGGCTTCTTGCAAGCGTGAGAATTAGGATACATTCGATCAAAACTAGAAAGAGGAGCTAGGATGTACTGCTTTTGAGGGGATCATCTAGCAGGAAAACATGCTAGGGAAAGAGAAGAGAAACTGTGAGTTAATGATAGCACAAACCAGCCTCTCTGAGTGGATTTAAGTTGATCTTACCCAGGGCTCCATGATCATATGGAGCCAACATCAAGTTTCTCACTTTTTGATGAGATATCACATCTGTTTCTCAAAAAAAAAAAAAAGGCAGGCTTATGCATTTTTCTCCATAACATGGCGGTGGCTTTCAGGTTGTTTCTTTCAGACAGAGCAAAAATGCCCAGGTTGGATGGGTTTGGTGAGCTGCTGTCCTAAACCATCTCCCTAGTGACTCCTGCTTTCATTTTTCCTCTAGAAACTCTGCTTTCTCCCAGGGATGGGATCTCCCTGGAGAAGAGCTCCCAGGAAGGACAGCTACATATTCCTTGCTCACACAGGCATTGCACCCCACTGTTTCTTCACAGCACCTGATACCTCACTCTCCCCCTCTCCAGAGATTTCCACGCTGGCAGGGGCCAGCAGAGGGGGACAAAGTTGCCCATTTCCAAAAAGGAGCATCATTTCAGTGATTTTTCCTACACAGCAAAGAGAAAAACATTACTTTAACCCCTTCATAGCTGTAGGCCAGGGAGCCATCAGATGCACCAGACATTTCCTGCTGCTCCAGGCATGCATGACTTGCAGCCTTCTTTCTAGCTCCCATCCAGTTGGTTTCAAAGCAGATCCCATATTTCAGCAGCACTGTGGGGACCTCAGGAGGTGCTGCCATACCAGGATTTTTCCACATCAAGTAATAAAAAAAAATAAAACTCATGTTTTAGTGTTTGTTCCCCCCTTCTATGTCTCTAAACCTGGATTATCTTTCCTTCAGCTGAGCTCTCAAACAGGCACTCTGCAAGTCACATTCTCAGCTTAAAAGTGTTGCAGCAAACCTATGTAGCAGCTCATTTGCTGCTTTTTTTAAGCCAGAGATTCCCAAAGCTACCTGGAAAACAGAAACCTGATTCCCTCTGGCTTCAGCCCTCCTCTACCCTGAAGGCCACCTTATTCACAGTGCAAAGCCACGATTTGCTGCATCTCCCTGACAAAACACCACCGACCCATGAGGCAGAGGCTGGGCAAGGCTCTCCTGGACCCATTTAAAACCCCCGTGCTGACAGCCCGTTCCCCTCAGCATCACACAGACACACGGGCACCCACCAGACAAGACAGGTAGGGATGATATGTTGTGCTTTCCCTGCAGCTGCAGGAAACAGGAGCAAAATAACAAAAACGCTTCAAAAGTGAGGTTTGCTCTAATAGCGACAGCAATGCTCCTTTCCTAGTAACTCCTAAAAATCATTCTGTATGTCTGTTGAGCTCTTTATCCCCCCTTTTCATACAATAAATCTTCAAAGCCCCCATGGGTGAGCAGGGCCGAGGGCTGCCAGAGTCAGCGACAGCATTCCCGGGTCCCGCAAAGGGAGAGAGAGGGCATGGAGGGAGGGAGGGAGGATGGGGCTACAGGATTGTCTGCATTTTTCCTTAACAGTTTGGGGTCAAGCCTGATCCTCGGTGGGGTCAGCTCTTTTACACTCTAACACGCCAAAGTCAAAGGAGACCATCTCTTCGCCGCGGGAGCCCAGCCGAAGGGAGGGTCTGCAGCCCCTGCAGGGAAAAAAAGGTCGGAGGTAGACAGAGGAAAGCATGGGCAAAGGAGTGGAGACAGCGGGGATGCTGAAGACCAAGGCACCTCGCTGGGGGGATGCCCTGGTCCTGTCCCCTGCCCAAGAGGGGACTCATCCCCATGGGTGCCTCTCAGCAGCATCTCACCCCAACACCCCTTCCCATAGAGCACTAGGCTATATCCACCGTAACCGCCAAGGGACCAATGGGGCCTGCTTTGGGAGCAGATCAGCGTAGGAAGTGATGTCAAGAGTCACACAATTCCCCCAAAAAAGAGACCTCTCATCATCTACAGGATGCTTCTCACCAGCAAAAGGAGCCCAAAACACTGAAGTCACTGGGACTCTACAGCAATTTGCAAAGTGTTGATATCTCAGATAAGAAAAAAGCGAAGGAAACAAGGAAATCTGTACAGCTGGGTAATACCTAAACATGTCTCATACCGGTGCTGAGAAAGAGGTTTGTGCAAAACAGCAATGTCAATGCCACATCCCACTGAAAGGGAGATGTAGAGAAAGAAAAATTGCTCTGCCCAGCTCACGTGAA
Source organism: Nipponia nippon (assembly GCF_047370975.1). NCBI lineage: Eukaryota > Metazoa > Chordata > Aves > Pelecaniformes > Threskiornithidae > Nipponia > Nipponia nippon. Next base: position 89,469,874 of record NW_028262347.1, on the reverse strand, counting down.
TATCGTGGGATGCTGCGCGCAGCGAAAGAGAAATAAGATGTAAAATAGGAAGATGTCAAACTTATTTTTTTCAAAACGTAAGCACCATTATACAAGGCAAAAGGTGCGTATTAACTGTAATAAAAAAAAGAAGCTTTTGTAGAGATGGATTTGTCTGCCCCTTCCTCACTAAACCAGAGGTTATAAATTGTGACGGATCATATATGTTTTTGGGAAGCAAAGGCAGTAAGCGCGCTCTTGGAAAAAAGAGAATTGAGGAATAGGACAGAAAGTTCTCCAAGCAAAAGGCCTGGGAGACAAATTTACATTATCCTGCTGCTTCTCGCCTCAGAACTGGTGTCATTCTGCTCCGTAGGAGAAGGAAACCTCTTTTCACCCCCCTATTCCTACAGCTCTTTGAACCCACAGGCTCCGTGCACAGACCTGCAATGAGGATGAGCTTAAAGCCTGTTGTTTGCTGAGCTTGTGATTATTAGAACAGGACAAATGATGAAAACAACACATTACGGCAGCTACGTTATCTGCTTTCATGCGTTGTTCTCACCGCAAACATTTCAGCACCCCAATTTTACTGGCAAAGCCATTCAAGAATAGCAGAGCTCGGAGCAGCAAGTTTGAACAAAAGATAATCATCTTTATCTTTCCTCTTTCAAGTTTTTGCAACAAAAGCCTGTTCCTGTCTGGTCAAGGAACAGATCCGCCTGCCACAGCCGAACTTCAAATACTTCTGATTGACCTCACTGAGTAAAATAGGTGCTATTAAAGTGTTCTAAGAACAATTCTCAGAAATCATGAGTCACTGTCTGATTTAGGCAGAAAGGACTAAAATGATTAAATTATTTGCTATGAATTATTCACTGAGGTCTGATAATTACATTGTAGTTAGCGATCTCCATGTAGACAGTTCATTATGAGCAAACCACTTACACGCAGTTAATATTTCACAAAAAAACTTTTGTTATTGCACATCATATATAATGAAGCAGAAATATTGGCGACTGTCGGAGGCAATCAGAGCGACATTAAGTGTGGAAGGGAAAATGCTGCTACTTCTCACTAATTCTCAAACAGCCTTTCCGAGTGAAGCGCCGGTCCTAGCATCACCTTCTCCGGTTTCAGAGCCAGCTGGGATGTGCTCCTTGGAGAAACGCAGCACAGGCACCGAGGAGACGAAGAACCAAGCTGGCAACTGCAGAGAAAATTCACCTTTTGCTGATGAGTGCCAGGAAGCCCCAGCACTGCTTTTGATTTCAGGCTCTCAAGGACTGCAGACAGTTCAGTCTTGCTTGTCCGCCTGCTGCTCACACGGAGCTATTTAGCAACCGAGCGGCTATTTACCCACGGTTGCACTGGCAGGGGCAGAACAAAGAACAGGCAGAGACGAGAAAGCTGCCCCAAGAGCTTCTCACCTGCCAGGGAAATAAGAAGAGAGCTTATCTCCCCCACATTTGCAAGCAGGGATTCGAGGTTTTGTAGCAAAGAGCCACTTCAACGTAGCTGAGCTAACACTGTCTTTCTGCAGAATAACCAATGTGGCCCTTGAAGCCTGCATGGGCTACATCCCAGGGCATTTTGTGCTCCTAATTCACCCAGTTGCTTCCCTTTCTTTTTCACCCACCAGCTTTGATCTCAGCAGATGCTGAACAGGGCGGGGAAGGACCCCACTGCTACTTTCCACCAGCCTGGGGGAAGTCTGGGGGCTCACCAGTGGTGTTGGGGTGCAGAAGTAGCCAGGGTGGCTTCTCTCCAGCCCAGTCCCACAGAACACACTGCCAACAAGGATGGGGTCCTCAGGCATGGCTCCAGGAGCACACCCTGGACCCACACCAACTTCTGGTACATCCAACAGGCTCTCTGAGACATTCACCCATGGCTCGGAGGTTTCAGACTCCTGAGAGGCTCTCAACACCCAGGTAAAACCAGGTGTCCAACAATGTGAATATAAACTCTCCATTTTGTGGGTCCTGCGATATGGCACAAGTGCTTACTGGCAGGCAGGACGACCAGGGTAGCTATCGTTCACCAGGCTCCTATCTTGGAAACACCCCTTTTCCAGCTATGCCATTTCCTATCACATAAACACAGCTAAGAAATCACCATCTTTTCTGGGCAGGGCTTGTTTGACATCAGAGGAGAACTACATGGGTCACCCAGATTCCCTAGTCCTTAGCAAGTCTGAGGAGGTACAACCTCTTCTTAGGTGCATTTTTCTGGTGACATCCCTATGAAAATAACACCTTTCAGCCATTCCCAACTGTGGAAAACAGGGAAAAGAGAGCAGAAAGGTCCATTTGATGTCTTACTTTCTATGATGCAAGTTGGCAGGGCAGAGAGGAACTGGTATGAACACGGAGGCGTTCGGGTCATTCCTGTGTCTCCATGGGATTTTATCACACAGGGTAGGGGCTGCAGGACTGTAAGAGTTGTTTTATTGCTAATAACCGGTCATCCCATCCTCTGTCTCAGTCACTGCGTTTCACGGACATCGACAATAGATTTAATGCCAAAACCTTTCAGCCGGTCATCTGTCATGAGAAGCAGACAGGGTTGAAGGTAGAAAACATCTAGGCACATGTAACTTGGAAGCTGGGCTAGCAAAAATTTAGTTTTTCCCTTTCTAATTGCAGTTTTAGAGGGTTAAACACCCCACACTTCCAAAGGGCACTGGCGTGCAGATTTCCTGCCACAAGGAGACAGATAATTGAATGCTAATGGAATAAACCGCTGTTAATTGCTGTTTAAACCAAGGTTTGCCCTCTCTCACTTGATGGGATTTTCCTCTTCGGGCACGGGCAGTGAGGTCATAACGCCGAGATGGTGACAGTCCAGTCACTGGCATGGCGACAGACGGTGATGTCAGTGAAACACCAGCACAGCCTCACTGGAATTGGGCTGTGAAGGAAAAAAAAGCCCTTTCTTGTGCGCCAAAGTCTAACTTTGCTTTAGCGGCAGGTAAAGACTCTACCCAAAAGCAGGGCTCCGCAGAGGATGGGGACACCAGGATGCAGATGTGTTGCATCACTCCACAGGGCCCTTCAATTGCATGTTGAGCAGATGTGAAGTTTAACATCCAGAAAGGCTTACAGCTTAGCGACTCATCATGTAAAAAAAACCAAAACAAAACAACCAACTAGTCTTCTTCAGTCCACCTCAGATGTGCTGTCTCTTAGTTTTACTTGCTATCCACAAGCTTTTCTATTGGAAAAAGCAGTCAGCAATCATTTCTATTCATTACCTCTGAATCCTACCCTAGCCGGTCTGTGCAAGAAGCATTTCCATACCTTGATCATCCTTCTTGCCTCTCCCTGAACATTTCCCCACCCTTCCCTCTTCTGCCCGAGTTGGTGGCAGGCCAGAGCTGCACACAGCACTCATTACATGGATGCACCCTCTATCACGACATAATACTGTTTGCTGTTTTTTTTCTCTGCTTTTCTAGTAATTCCTATCATTTTATTCGCTTCCTTTGACTGCCACTGAGAACAAAGTTGATATTTTCATCCGGCTCTCTATTATAACCACGAGATCTCATTGGCAAGCGGTAATAACTGGTGCAGAGCCCATTACCGCCTATATAAAATTAGGATTGTTTTCTCCCAGATGAAAGCAGCACAGGAAAAAAGAGGGACTTGCTCAAAAATCAGAGGGCTGTTGTCCCCCTCCTTATCCTGAAGTCCTTAATTCTGCCCTTTGCAGGAGCAGGCAATGTGTTTCCATACTCTCTTCAACTGGTTCAGCTCGTTTCTGTCTGAAACTCCTCACTGCACAGGGATTTCTCGCTCTTTACCTTAGAAAAGTTATGACAAAGGTCTTTCAAGGATGTGGTTGCATATAGTGTTACCTCAGCGCTGTGTTTTGACACATTTCTTCAGCTTTTATGCTCGCCCTTCCCCTTTTTCCACACCAGCATTGATTACAGCAGGTAATTGTTTTCTAATTGGCCTGCAGCTGCTTATCTATCTTAGATAATTAAAGTGAAGAAGAAGAAATAAGAAAAGAAAACGGAACTTCATTCTTAAGTAGCTGCCTATTGACTGCCTTGATCAATAGGGAGGTCACTTTGGGCAGATACGCAAGCAGGACATGTCCTTGACTGAAATACACACTCTGACAAACCCAGCGAGACACTGTCCAACCTCTCACTCCTGCTTCTGCCAAGTTCCCCCTTTATATCTTATTATACAACAATTTGGACAAACTTGGTCGTATGGTATCTAGGGGAGACATCACAAGATGCTGACAAAATCTTTCCGTCCAGCAACACCAGACTGCACGTTGGAGGACACCACCCAACCATCAGTCTATGTTCAAGAGGCAATAGCAGCAACAGCAATGAATATCAGAGGGTGCTACAGACTGATTTATTTGTGCTGGCAGGAGCACGCATGAACTCGGTATCTTCAAGATCTCTACTCCCCTGTCAAGTTGGATTGAAACCAGACAACGAAACTATTGACTGCTCAACCACGGGTCTAGAAAATCATTAGAAAGGGTGGAGTCAGACCACAGCATGACTGCACAACCTGGCTTTCTTGCCAATGAAGGCATCCCAGAGCATCCTCATTGCAAACATGCTGGATTTCACCTTCAAACCCACCCAGCTGTATTTAATAATAAGTGCATCAAGGCACTCTGCCTTCTCACAAATGCTGACACCAGTCATAACTCAGACACAATTCTGGAAAGCGCTTGCTGCCCAAAGAAATCAAGAAATTTTCCAAGAATCTTAAGAGTTCAGTATCTGGCTCTACTTCGTAGTGGAGGCTGGAGTCAAAATCCAGCTCCCTACTAGCTCAGCAAGAAGGGGTCACATAGAGCCTTTGAAAGGCAACTCAAAGCAGCTGGACTGAGACAGTGGAAGGTGTTAGACCTGACCCAGTCTGCCAGAACTCCGATTTGAACAGCCAGTGCACACCTACACACCTCAGACAACTAAAAACCACGCACAGGGCAAGTGTGACACAATATAACCCCCCACCATAACGTGCCTCCCACCAACTCCAAAAACCTCACGAAACAGCACAGGTAACTCATTATCAGAGTTGACAAGAGAAACAAATGAAGGTCTGTAGATTAATCTGTTAGCACAACTTTGGTTTTGCACTTGGGCAAGATGTACAATTAAAAGATTGTCGTCCTAAGAGCAGAAGTCCTGACTACCTTTTAACATCCACCTAGCACAACTTGCGAGTGCCGGGATGCTAGGTTTGAGAGCTGCCTTACTGTTTTGCAGAGGCCAGTGAAAACTCTAACATCCAAGTTTCAAGCAAACTGGAGAGATGAGCAGTGAAAATCACCTACTACAGAAACCATAGCAGAGATGCATTTGTCTCACTATAAATGTTCAGGATGTCACTGCGTCCGTGAAAGCTGCTGTGCGTTCCCTCCATAAATAATGGAGAAGAAACACGCACTTCTGAGGATTAGCCGACTTTCTCTTAACATCAAAAAGAGACCAGAAAAATCTCATCCCAGATGCACCCATTTCTGATCTCTGCCTGTGAAGGGATCTCAGCTGGCCAGCTCAGGTCAACAGCGAGGACCTGTGAAGGTATACGAGATGAAAGCCCTCTCCAGGCAGGCCAGGGGATTCTGCTGAAGTTTGAGTGTGGGTTAAGCTGCCTATGTTGACTTCCCCTGTCTAATTTCTGTGGACATCACCCAGAGACCTCAGCACAGCAACACTGAGATGACACACACACACCAATCGAGAAGCAACTTTCAACATGCCATTTCCAAAGATCACCTCGTAAACTAAGGAGGTCCCGTCCATCCAGCCACCCAGAAACCCCAAATTACATTCTCTAAGCACACAGCATGATAAAAATTCAGAACCAACTTCAGCAAAGTACTTTTTAAATGAAGTATAAGGTTTTATTTGGTTTCCCCACCCTTCCCTGCAAATCATACTGGAAATGCTCCAAGCAGGAACCTTCTTTGTGTCTGTGCATGTACAACTTCCAAGTACATGCTAATTCAGTTTAATTATGGATTTACTTCACTGGCCGCATCGCTAATGCCAGCGACGGCCAATATTTGCAGCCAAGGGAACAAGGGAGAAGCAAAGCAAGGCTTTGCGTGTTCTTGCCCCTCTCAAACCCTGTCCCTATGTCCCCATCCATTCAGAACTTCGCGTGCAGGAACACCGCAAAGATAACCCGCTCTTTATTTGTACAATTTATTAGATAATCTCCTTCTAATCGAGAACTAATTAAAGGAAGTGAATGCTTGGTTGGAAACAGGGATTAAAATGTGGATAATTATCATAAACGCTACGTTTGTTGTTCCAGCCCGCTCTGTTCTCCTCCTCCCCTCTCCCTTTCCCCCCAGTTCCTCTCCCAGGCTGCTCCTGATAATGCTCAGCCTGTCTCAGAGGGGGTTTGCTTTCACAATCAATTATTTCCTTTTTGTGTCTCTGGCTAATGTTTCATTTGTGTGAGAACATTAGTGAGAACTATTTTCTTTTCCTTGTAAATTTATTTAGATGACAGTGACAGAAGGTGGGGAGGTGGCAGCTGTAGAAAAAAAGACACAGGAACATTAAACCGAAGCTTATAAATTATTTCATCTTCTCCAGACAATCCAGATCTGTCACTGCTCTGTGTGCGAGGGGATTTTTTTTTTTTTTTGGTCCAAGAGTTCCTCATAGGCACAAGACATTGATGTATGTGGGAGCCTGACGAGAGGGTCTCTGCACAGCTTTGGCTGCCGCAGCTCGTTCTGCCTGCTCACCTGCCAGAGCTGCTGCCTCCACTAGCAAGGACCATGGCCACAAAGGCCTCTTCGGACACAGTATCTAGGTCACAGCCAGCAAGGAAAAATTTAGTTTAGCTAGTCCTGTTTGGCTAAAGTGCATTTTTAAGCCTGTATCCATGCAGGCACAGCCTATTGCTTTGTTGCAGGGTCCGGTCAGGACCACTTCTCGATCAGGCAAAGATCTGGATCACGTTAAGCCACACCAAAGGAGTTTTTTGGCCAAGAAGCACTTGTACTAGATTGACGTGAGGCTCCATTCCCGCAGCAACATCCTGCAAGCCCAAGGCTGATGACCCAGCGGATGAGAAGGACGGATGCTGCAGGACACAGAGCAGCTCGTCTCTCCCTGGATCAGATGTTAACCATGAGATCACAAATAATTACTCCTTTACTCTAGTATGAGAAAAGGTGAAAGATGGGGAAAATAACAGCGATGCAGGGAGTAGGCCCCTTGACAGCTTGATGTCAGAACAAGATAGGGATATTAGCACCATAGCCAAGAGGCAGAAACACAGTGGTGGGTTTTCACAAAATGCGTTGGACAATTTTACATTGCGTCTGGATTTTTTGAGGATTAGGCAGTAAACAAAGTGATAAAAGTACAGAAGTGAATAATAGATTTTTTTTTTCTTTTCTTCTAAGGAGGTGAAAGGCTTTTCCTGCCTAACCTGTACCCATCATGTCATAGTCCCACCTGATGGCATATCACAAAACGCCCCTCAGTCAGTCCCCCAGCTTTCAATGTGAGGGATGCCTAGGGGGGACGAGACAGCCCCCAGCTGAGAGAACACACAGTCCTTTATAACACTATCATTCAGTTTGCTTAAGTGATTTTGCTTTTGGTAGTCCTTCCAACAACCCTATGAAGAAGCGATGCTCAGACCCTGTGTGTTAGGGGCTGGGTGTGCACCAGAAAGGGCACAGGGAGGTTTCCTTGTTCCACGTCAGCATCTGCTATCGCACCACCACTGCCATCAGTGACTGTCCCCATAAAATGGGGACAGCAAGGCAGTCCCTTGACAAAGAGCACAGATTTTGATGCTGATCCACTCCATGACTTTGGGAAAGTACCTCTGGCTTGAAACCAGGCTCAGCTTTGGCACAAGTCAAACCAGACCAAGCACAGATTTTTCCCCCACAGATTGGGGATCTTCTGATTTACATTCGTCCAGGAGAGAAGCGCTGTGTACAAATGTGTAAGGCATTAGCATATTGTTATTTCTGAAAAATTTGAACTATTATATTTCAAAGGGATATGTAATGCATAAGCGTCTGGGATCATATATCTTTCTCATCATCCCTTCTGCCTTGAAGTAAGGTCTTGCTCTCTAAGAATCTAGACAAGAATAGCACTCGAACAAAATGAAAAGCAACCTGGCTGGTGATATATATAAAAGATGACATCTCCAGAAATCCCAAACTTCAAAGGGGCAGCTTTCAGCTCATGACTATCCACTTCCTCCAGCCCTCAAGGCTAGTGTCATAATTTTAAAGCCACGGGAATCATTTGATCTCTCCAAATGGCAGCTCAGTGGTCTAGCACACTTCTGGATGTCAAAAAAGTATGCACCGCCACCAGCAATATTCTGCAGGGGTTAGTCTTTGAAAGAACAGAGTGAGGTGAAACAATCAAAAGATTCAGCGGCAGACAGAGGAGGGGGGGGAAGGATACTTAAAAGGACAACTGCATGCTGAGGGACTTTGCGGTCCAGCTTATGCAATGCTAGAGCGCAGGGTTGATGGCACAGTGGGAGGTCAGAGGTTTCCACGTGTGACAGTCATACCAGCGTGGTGCATTACCCTCCGAGGATTCCTCCCAATCTCATACACCAGCCCGTGGCTCCTGCAAGAAATGCATGGAGCCTGTTCACAGGATTAGGGAGAGCACACAAGACCGGTCATGAGAGCACAGGTCTTCTCTGTGTCATCCCAGCAGCGTGGGGAAGTCATCCTCCTCCTCGCCCTCCAGATCATGCTGTCAGTACCAGCCCTCCCCCAGGACATGCAGGGAGTGGGTGAAGGGGAGGGGACAGGAGAAGCTGCCAAGATAAGTAATTGGATGCCTGCTGGTGAGAACTCTTAATTAGAGGCTTTTCGGCAACTAAATGTTTATGTGGAGTTAATGTATTTACTTTGACATATACACACTGTAATAAAAGAGCACCCTTCCTATGCTCTAGCAATTAAAGAAGTGTATGGCAAACAAACAGACCCACCACCTCCCACAGATCAGCTCATGCACAGCGACTGCAAAGAGCTAGACTACAAACCTGCTGCTCTCCTTCTCCCCATGTCCACAGTTGACCCGCAGAGCATCCCTTAGGGATAGGGTGGCAAAGCAAATGCTCATGGGCAGCAGGTTTTCAAGGGCAATGCAATTCCCAGGGTCCCTTAGTCCAAGTAGGCTCAACGGGTGAGAAACTTTACCCAGTCCAGCCTGGACACCACTAAACAGAGCACAATTTTCATATTGCAAACTAGGAGAAATACTTTTTTCTAAGTGGCCCATTGAATTGTGCACCAGCAGCAGTTTCTGAACAGATTGGAGATGCTGCATTGCCGCAGTTTAATAGAGCGAGTATTTATTCCTGTGTGGGAGAAACACTCCATTATCTGGTTTATTAATTGTTAGTTAAGTAATGGGAAGGTGCCCAGAGCAGGAGATGCACCCTCATCACTTGTTATTAGCTTAGAAACCAGCAGAAATAAAATAACAGAAGATAAATTACCACAAGTGCTGCCCCAAGTACTTCGAACTGACAGATCTGCTCAGAGGGCGATTCACAGAGCACTCTCGGGGGGAACAGAGAAGAAATAGTAATAGTCAGTCCAATTTTATTTTTTTTTTAATGAAAAGATTTCATCATCTTTGATTTTGAACACCACTTTTCATGGCTGGGATCACGTGGATATTCATGGCTGAGAGGGTATCCCTGCTCCTGCAGGAAAACTCAATTTATTAGTCTATCACTGGGAAAGTGAGACAGGCTTTGCATTGGTAGTACAATGCCGCACAAGAAAAAGAGGAGGGGTTTTGGTTTTGTTTTTTTTTTTGAAAAAGCAACATGCAGCTGCAAACAGTCTGGCCTGCTCACTGCAGGGCTGCAACAGCCTAGAAAATACAGGTGACCCCATTATGAGGAGTCTGGAGCAGGGATGGAAGTTTCTATAAAATTAGTTTAACAAGGACCTCGAGCAGCAGGCAAGAAAGCAGCAATGAAAAGATACAGGAGTCTGTCTTGAATCCCAGAGACATAAAAGCACCCAAGTTTCTCAAACATTGTAACAGCTAATGGATCTAAACAAGTAAAAACCAGCTACTTGCCCAGCATCCATATTCAGTTGCCCAAAATCCATCTTGCAGTGGTGGCCATATACTCTCAGCTTGCTGGTTGCCACTGCCTAGGCACAGTTTTGAGCAGCTTGCCCATCCAGGCAGACCACTCCTGTGCACGACTCAACTACAGGGAAGAATAGGATGCACCCACCCACATAGAGAGGAAGGTCTTGGATCCGGAGACGAGAACAGGGTGCCCATGGGGGCCTGGACCAACAGAAGTCACCATGCATTTAACAGACAGGCTTGCAATTCAAAAGGAAAGCAGAATACCATGATACACAGCATGATAGACTAAGCCAGCCACCTAGCGTGCCATTACACTGAAGAAATTTAACTAAACTAATGCATTTCAGGCTATAAATCAGAAGAAGCTAAGTTTAAAAAAAAAAAAAAAAAAAAGAAGAAAACAGATAGTCACTCCTGTCCTTACAGCCATTTACCTAGAAGGCTGATCCAAATAGCATTTTTGCAGCACATCTACCATTTTTACCTGCAGTTCTGTAATGAAAGGTAGATTAAGGGAAAAGGATAGACCAGGAGACTGAGCCAACACCAGCAGCATACTGATATTAGCTAGAAACCAGCTACACCCAAAGCTTTGGTCTAACCTTGCATGCTGGAGCTGAAACTGAACCAGGGTCATCGCCTGATCCAGGAGAAAGCAGAAGCGCCCAAGGCCATTCTTCACCCACACAACCACGCCCTGCTCCCCAGGGAGGCAGCCCCCATCAGCAAAATATATATTTCTAGATCCTCCAGACAGAGGATCCAGTCCCACATTACTCCTTCCCTGATAGTTTACAGCAGCTTAGAAAGAAAAAAAAAAAAAAAAAAAAAAAAAAGGCAGGTTTTATACACATGCTACACTTTATGACCAAAACCAGAGTTTGTAAGAGAGTCAGTGACCTCTGAGGAATTAATTAATTGATCTTATTTTAGTCGCTGCAGTATATGCAGAGTTTGCCCTCCCAGCTGTCCCCACTGCAGGCACAGCAGGAGAGCTGCAGCACCCTGAGGTCATCCCCATAGCCCAGAAGAAGCCCCGCTTGCATGGCAAAGCCCTTTTTAAAGAAGTTTTACAAGAGTTGTGCCACTTTCAGAGTCTTAGCTCTTCAGGTAAGCATCTCTTACTCCGCATTTCATTTAATCTCTTCTAGAAATACAGCGATAAACACCGTTTCATCTGCATCCTGCAACAGAGCACCCTAGATCCAAGCTCATTCCCAAAAGTATTTGTTTGCAAGAGAAAAGACAGCCTGCTCCCAGCCCTAGAGGACTCCAAAAACATTGTGTCTAGCTCAGTCTCTTTACTTGCGTGTGTATCTCAAGTTAAAACAGAAGAATTTCTGAACAGAGTAAGCTCAGTCTCTTTACTTGCGTGTGTATCTCAAGTTAAAACAGAAGAATTTCTGAACAGAGTAGCAGCCCTCTGAGAAACTAATTAGCTCAAATCTGCTCCCACATCCACAATCCCCAAATATTTCTTACCTGATATCCCAAGTTTTCAAGTTTCTTCTAACTTCAGCTTCCAGAATAAAGCAGAAAACTTCATGAGTGCCTTGCTCCTGCTTTTATAAGTTCTTGCAGCTACAAAACTGTTCACAGGTGGGATAACTATGGCAGCCCAATTAGGCCTCCCTAACAAGATCCTTTCATTTAAGTGAATCCAGGTGTACCTTTCAATTTCTTAAGGTGCTTCCTTTGCTGCATCTTCCCAGAGAGGGTACTCTACTGCTAAATTGCTTATCAGTTGAAGAATGCTTTACAAATGCTGTATTTTCCTGTACCTATCTTCTAACTTTGAGGATACACAACTGATTTGAAAGTGCCAGTGTTTCAAAAGGAGCTCTTGGTTCATTGGTACTACCTCATACCACAGAGATAGATGAGCTTTGGGTGAGATGAAAGGAGATAAATGTGCTGGAGAGAAGCTTTTCCTCATATTACCTCTACATGTTGATAATCTGTGTTATTACTTCATCACAGGACTCTTTCTCATGGATAAATTGTAAGGTTTATATATGAAAATATAGCACCTGCTATCAATATAAGTATTTTTTCCTAGCTGTGGGCTGCTCATGGGTGCTCTGTGCCCCAGTCTCTTCTGAGATGGGAACAAGGCTCCCTAGCTGCACAGTCACACCTTGCCTGTGGAAGATGATCCTGTCTCTCTGACTTTTCCCTTCCCAGCCTGGCTTGCCCAGCCTCTGAACGTAGATTATTTGTGCTCAATAACAAGGTATTATTCATCATTCATGGGCATTTAGCGCTGTTCCTGCAGGCACAGTTGTGTCCCTCTGTAACTCCATCCCTTCCAACTCTCCAACTCTCTCCAGTGTCTTGGAGTGGTGAATAGCTGCACTGCAGTGAGTCTATGCTAAAACTTTTGCAAGAATGTGGCTTAACTGGCTGACAGGCAGAGCTAGAGAGCACTGAAGATACGGGAAAGACATTAGCATTGGAAGTAGAGTGGGGTGCACACCGGGCAAAAAGATCCACGTCAAAAGGAGCTGGCCCCAGCTCTTCCTCTCACTGGTGCTAATACGGCTCCAGAGTCGATTTTGTCTTGGAGGAAGCTCTCACATACACTGTGATTTTGTGAGAGGCAGGGTCCAGAAAGGTAGGCAGGATGAAAATCAATCAAGTTTTGTCAAATACACTGGAGAACTCATTTTTATGAGATAAGTGCCTTCAGAGGAAGGGTTGGTAGACACCTACCACATGTTCAGCCCGCTTAGTGGCAAAGTATGCAATATTAATCACTGTCACTTGAAGGGGCTGGGTTCCAGCTGAACCATCTTCCAAGTTTCTTCCTCTTTCAGCCATCCTCTCCCCTTTCCCCTCCCTGCCCACTGGCAGGAAGATGAGTTGCATTCACAGACCTGCAAATCAGGCTGATGCTCTTGGCAGCTGCCACACCAACCCATCATTTATTTGGTGCTGAGCTGCCCTCTGTCCTTTAGCTAGTTACACTGAATGGGCTTCTCATTTCATGCAAGATAATCAGCGGTGTGGGCCAAAATGGTGTTAGAGATACCTACTGCCTCTCAGCAGATGAAGTTCATGTGCTGCTGTCCCACTCCAGTGGCACCTTGCCCTTAGACACAGCCAGGAAAAGGTAAAGTGACCGGCTTGGCAAACATCCTCTTCTCAGGGCAATTATCAGCAGCGAGTGAAGATGGCCTGACTGGCCAGGCTGATTGCTGACCACGCAGGGGCCTGAGCTCTGCTGAAAGAGCGGCTTGGGAGCAGGAGCAGATCGTGGGAATCCCACAGCCGCACTGGAATAGAAGAGCCTGCAAGGACCCGAGTTGTCTAAATAAGTTATAGAAGGAGAAAAAGTGATGTGCTTCCAGGACACGTCTCCAGCCTCCTCCACCTGCCTCCTGCTCCCCATAACATTTCTTATTGTAGCACATCATTCGCTGCTGTGAAGCTTTGTTGTGTCTTACACTCACCCATCCTGAAGATGAGTAAGGGGACTCCATCACAACAGGGTGAGGGGACAGCCCTGCCCTGAGAGGTATTCACAACAGACTCACCTATTTCCATGTGTCAGCCCATTTTCAGGCTGAGATGTTTTATTGTCTTACTAGGGATCTTGCTCCCCCATTTTAATAGCCTGAATTATGGGTCTCAGTTCTTATTTTCAAGATATACTGCCAGGTAATCACATTGGATAACACCTGCTAGGTTAAATATTGCACCTAGGGAGTGGGGAAAACTGGTTTGTGGCAATAGGTATGAAGACCCCATGGATCGCACTGTTAAGGCTGGAAGGAGAGAAAGAAGTGGCTAGGAAGTCATGAAAAGGCCCCATTTTCAGGTCTTAAGCCAGTAACCATCCTGAAGGATTAGCTTCAGCCAGGGAGCAAATTGCCCTAAGCCCTCCTGCCACGGGGCTCTGCTCTGCACCACTGCAGCTGTCACCGGGGACGCAGTACAGGATTAGAGAGACGAAGCCCTATCAAGATCTGTTCCTTGCAGCAATGATGACACCCATTGCAGGAGGAGATGAGCAGCATTTCCAAAGCCTTCTGGCCTGGCAAGATTATATCCCTGCAGCGGGACTTGATCCAACAGAACAGCAAAGAGAGACGGGCAACAAGGACCATAAAACCTACTTCTGCTCCCCCAGTTGCCAGCAGAAAAGTTGTCGAGTCAAGAGGGGCAGCCGACTGCTCTTGCTGACCCAGGCTCTATTTGCCAGCACGGCACTTCCCAGGCAGGGCTTGCTGCACGTTTATTTTCTGCTTCCCCTCTCACCCCTTCATACATTTTCCCTGCCTCTCGAGAGCTTCCAGCTAGAAGGCTGAAATAGCACCAGCATCGTGCTTGCTGGGCAGCCCTTTCCCATACTCCCTTCTCTCCAGGTGACCGATGATGGTGCAGAAGTGCCCGTGCCATCCTCCTCCATGGGTGCACACAGCAGCAATGGGGTGGCCATGCCCACCAAGGTCGTGGCAATAACCGAACCACCATCTCCAACCCTGGGGCTGCAGGGTTAAGGGCACACTGCCCAGCCCAGAGGCAGCTCATCATTCAGCGCGGCTCAAACGCCAAATCTCCTCATGCATTAAAACTTCAAGCCTGGACGACAGCAAGCACCCAAGGGCAGCAACCTGGCTGAAGGTGGGAGGGGATGGCTGTCTGTGACTTTACCCCTTCCCTTGTAGGATCAGTCATGCGCTGTGGCAGGGACGCACACACGGAAAGAGCAGCTCTGTCTGCAAAACTTTGCCCGCAGCATATGAACAATGGCAGGGTAGCTTACTGCAATGCATTTTCCCCATGCTACCGCAATTTTGGGAATATTTTTTCTTTGGGCAAGCGTAACATCACAGTTGACTTCCTTGTGTGTCATTGACATCAGCAATGAGTCCTGCATCCAGCGCAAGGGGCAGCTGCCAAGGCTGGGGGTATACAAGGATCTTGAGACCCTGTCACAGGTGGTGGCACAGGTTGTATTTTGGAAGAGGGGATCCCTGCTGGACACAGAGGGTCCAAGGAGTCTCTGGATCTTTGCTAGAGGAGGGAGGGATTCAACTTCCAAACCACCCTGCTCCCTTCCCTGCGGCAGGGACTGCTGGTGGCACACACCACAAATGCGAAAAAAATTGGGGCGAGATCCTCTAGGCCAGGCAAAGGAGAACAACAGAGCCGAAGAGAAGCAAGGCCAAGCAAACAGCCTGCTCTGTCCCCACCTCACCTATCAGGGACCATTTCAGTGTTGTTTTATAAGGGAATCTGCAGAATCCCAAGAATCTGAGCTTTTCAGGTTATAAAGGGCCCACGTTCCCATGCCAGGGGTGGCACCAAATCCAGCTCTCCAGAAACTGCACAGCAGCAAGGTAACGTAACTCATGAGTGCTGTGTGTTTTGGAGTTACTTATCATGTGCCATAGCAGTTTGGGGATAAGATAGACTTGGACCAGCACACATCATCCCAACAAGGGCTGTTATGAGCCATTCATTTGTAGCTCAGGAGCAAGGGCAATTCAAAATTAATTCAACAGGTTGTAGCAGTAAGAGTGATCAAGGACCTAGACCCTAATTTTATGGAGCTGTTGTCAGCACACAAAAAAAAAAAAAGATCAGAGCATGCCTCCATGCAAGTCTAGGGCACCAGAAAAAAAAACATAACCAAAGTATTCTGCAGCTATTGGACAAGGAGAGAAGGAAAGAGGAGGAAAATTAATAAAAATCAGCCTGCCAATACCCCAGACTGCTCTTCTCTCATCCTAAGAAGGGACAAGGATTCTGAAAATTGGGTGGAGATAATCAGCAGTAAACATCTGAAAGTCAAGGTTTTTAACTTGGGTTTATCCTTCCTTCTCAATTTCTACATAAGAGAAAGCAAAAAGCTTTTGAATGCTATGCATACTAATATTTTTTACAGGTTTCTTTTCCCTTTTGCTTGGCAATGAATAAAGGCTTGAATCCTACATCAAACCCTCCAGAGCCCAGACAGTAAACCCACTGCCCAGGTTATCTCATGACTTATGGACTGTAGGAGAGATGGATTGTTGCATGGTAGAAATCACAAAAAAATACTTCTTACTCGTGGGTGCAGGAGGTTCAAGGGATGGGCTAGAGGGTGTGGTATCTTTTGGCGCTCTCTGGCTCCAAAAAGGCACAAGCCAGGATAAGCTGAAGTCTTGTTATCACGCATAGGCACATGAACACTTTGGAAAGGGTAGTAAGAGGGATATTGTCACCATCTCCCAGCTCTGGGTTCCCTCCCTGCCGTCAGAAGTTGGTGACCCCCAACCATAGCTGGCAAAAGGGAGGGTGAGGACAGTCCATAATCTGCTCCAGCGCAAAGTCAAACCAAATTGTTAAATCTCAGCTGCTTCTCCCCAGTATTTCTGTTCTGAAGCCAGAGATTTATCCAGAGCAAAGGGAGAGTGGAGAAAAACAATAAAGACTTCAGATACAAGTATTTATTTGCAGGTGCTAAATGATTTCTTGATT
This sequence comes from Nipponia nippon, assembly GCF_047370975.1. Taxonomy (NCBI): domain Eukaryota; kingdom Metazoa; phylum Chordata; class Aves; order Pelecaniformes; family Threskiornithidae; genus Nipponia; species Nipponia nippon. Next base: position 89,453,304 of record NW_028262347.1, on the reverse strand, counting down.
AATTCTGCAACCTGCTGCTTACTTGCCTCTAGCCCTCACCGCTCAGCATTTCACAGACAAAGTATTTTAGCTCAAGAAAGAGAACTTTCAGGCTGAAATTTGCCTGATGTGGGCAGCAGGGCAGTAATTGGTTTGAAAAACAAAACATTGAGGAAGAACATGAAACTAATCTGAAACCCTTTTAGCTAGATAGAGGCTTTGGTTTACCATTGAAACATGTCTAAACTTCTCCAGACCTAATAAAGAAGCATTATCACTACAGCAGATATTAAATGCAAGCATTACTTTAAAAGGGGGGGAAAAAAGAAAAGAAGAAAGAAATAACCTGTGTACAAATATAGAGACAGATAGATAGGTACGACAGTAGGCTCTGAAATTGCAGGCTTTCACATCCCTCTGTTTTAGAGTAGGATATCATCAAAATTAACATGACAATATATCATTACAGGAAAGGAATGGCTATCACACTCTTATACTAGCAGCCCAAACAGGATTTGAATACAGGATCCTTCAGCAGGTTGTCTTCCCAAGTCATCGGCATTGCCATTTGCTCCAAGGAGCACACAGAGAAATATGTGGCAGATCCAACGTTTTTGGAGGCATTAATAACACAAAAGTGTAAACCATTAGATCAGGCTCCTGCCTGCCAGGGAAAAGCCTGAGCAGCCAGGTACGGAAAGCAGCAACATACTGAGATCGCAGGTGTTTCAAAGAGAATTTGAGCACTGCTTTTTAGTTGATTTACTAAATTAAAGATTTGCTGCATGGTATGAGGTTCCCCTTTTCAGCCTGGGACAAGCCTTACTCAGAAAAAGAAGAATCAATATATTACCTCTTCCCATCTAAATGCAGCAGTAAAAACAAGATAATCAGATCTGTGACAATTTAATTATCACCCTCCTAAGGCGGCTGCCCCATCCCGACCCTGTTAGGGAGCCTGTGGTGTGCTAAAACCCCACAACTTGGCTAAGACCTGCTGGGAAGCCAGCAGCAAAACATCTCCACAAGGCAGCTACCTCAGGAGACCGCATCCTCTTTCTGTACAGTGCATGTTTAAATGGAAAAAAAAAAAAAAAACAGAAAAAAATTGAACCTCGGGCCAGGAATTCAAGTAACTTAAATGTAAAAAGAGCCTTAAAATCTTTGCAGCACCCTGGCACTGGCCCATACCGAGGGAAATGCATTGAGGGTGGATCCGTGCACCAGGAGCCAAGGAATCCCTTTTTTTCTTGCATCAGGGATGCCAGAGCACTTCGAGGTGCAACAACTTGCAGATAGCAGGAGGGGTGCGTTTGCTGGCGAGGAGGGGGCAGGGGGAGTCCTCTGGCAACATAAGTCAGTTCAGATGGTGCTGGCTTACAGGTCCTTTCCTTTAAATTGATTAATAATGACACATTTAAATGGATAACACAAATTAATTTCTGAATTGCACCATTAGTAAGTAATTAATTTCTTTGCTCTGTGAAACTAAGATATCACTGTTATCTAAATCTATAAAGAGAAGAAATGCTGAACGAGGACTCCATTAATGTAAAAATTGATTTTCCATTTACCCTCTTCTGAGGGTTTCCCCCCCCACCTCCCTCCAATGCATTTATTTTTCAAGTGGCTGGGGGTGGGGAGAGTAACCTAATTTATACTTCCAGTGGTAATCAAAAGATCATGCATGCTCATTTCAACCAAATGATGTCATTATGAAGGCTATTAAAGCCAGGGTTGCCTTGGAAACCCCAAATACTGATAGTTGAGGTTGGACATCCGAGTTCTCTGTAGGCATAGTAGTGAGGAAATGGTGTGGCCCTGCCAGACCTGGCCTGACTGGTCACACTGAGAAGATCACACCAAGTTACTCAGATGGTCTCTTTAGCACTTATCAGGCTACTATTTTTCCTATTCCTCCCACCACCTGCCATAATCTGGTACTTTTACGGAGCCAGGAGCGGAGAACTCGCTCGGTTCAAAGGCAAACAGAAATGTCGAGGCGTGGGGTAGGACCTGCTCGTCCCAGTGGGAAGGACACACCAGCTAAAGGCTGCATGCTGCTCACCACCAGCTGGCTCACTTCTGCATTTCAACCCAAAAAGACATACCTGGTGCCTCTGCTACCCTCTTGGTGCAGCCCAGGATAGAGATTTACTGGGGACTCAGGGTGTCTCTGCTGACCAGAGCCAGGATCCAGTTGTAGCCAAAGTGTTAGATCTTCCTTTCCAACTGAGGGACTCAGTAAATGGGCTGGGACACGTTCAGCCTTGGTGCAGGAGATCCTGACCATGTGTTTAGCATCCTGTCACCCGCTCCAGAGGAGAAGGTGCAGCCTAGAAGAGGGGAGCTTTATTTTGGGTGCCTTGGAGCAAGGGGTTTCCTTGCAAAGATCAGCAACCTCACTCCAGCTGGACAAAACAAGACATGTCTGTCTCCTCTTATAGTCCTGAATCCTTCACGTGAGAATACTTTGACTGAGCGTTATTTTAAAAACAGTTCCAGAAATGGAACTGACTTTCTATCTACTAAAGAAAAAAAAGCAGCCTTAATTTTTTCCAAGAAGTTAATATTTCCACGGCTGTTCTGCTGAGATGGCTTTAGGCAGCTGTCCCCACTGGTGTCGTTTGCATGGGGTGGACAATGAGAAACAGCTGACACCAGTTAGGCAGCAGGCTTTGAGCAGCCCAGGACTTTGGTCCACCAACAGAAAAGGATGCAGACTGATGCTATGGTTCTAGGACAACTCCCCAAGTCTCTTTAGCCAGTTCTGCTCTTCTCAGTTCACAGTACTGGGAGAGAAAGCTTAGGACTAAACTGGAGATGCATTAGTACCACTGATGCAAAGAGCCATATCTGCCTCCCTTCACCAAGAAAGCTCAATCCCTCCCCTACTGGGGTCCTTCAGCTGTGCCAAGCCATGAATTTCACTGTTCCTTTTCAGCCCTTTTTTACCTACTACCCTGTCCCAAGAACAATGCAATGTCATCTCTGATCACATCACACTGAGCTGAAAGCCAACTTTAAGGTACACCTCAGAGAGAAGGGGGCACAGCCTGAACTGTGTCTTCAAAAGTAGGCAAATCCACCGCTCTAAAGAAGAGAGCAGAGGGAGCTGAGTTATTTACAGAGAGTACTTTGGCTGCATCTTTTTTTTTTTTTCCCCACCTCTTGTTAAAGAGCACAAAACAAAACACGCATACAAACAAGTCGATGGGATGAAACATTTACTATCTGTGCAAGGAGTGTTAAATGAACTCATTTCAGCTTCTCGATTAATATCTGGATATACCCTAGTCGCTGCCAGGTTTTTTCACTTTGGTGAGTAGGTAATGACATTAATACCACCATGTGATCTTCTTTCTCTTCCCTTATTGAGTCACCTTCCCCTTACATGCAGGAGTTTCTTTTAAGGTTCATCAATTAAAATTGTTTGAATGCACCGAGAAAAATAATAAAAAGAACATTCCATAACATTGGCAGGAGCATTTCAGGCACGAGCACTTTGAATATTTATTTGCCCTTTGTGTGAGCAATCTCAGCAAGAAAAAGTCGGCGTGAATAAAAGGAATTGCAAATACCAGCGAAGTAGCTCGGTAGTTTTCATTCACGAGAATATTTGCACAGGCTCCTGGGAGAATTATCAGGCAAGGTAATACAAAATCCCTTGTAGCGTCAAAGCTTTGGACACTCCATAATCCTCCTTGTCCAATAAAAAAAACATCTTTTCCTGAGAGCTGAGGGCCTAAGCTGTTTTAGGTTTGGTTTTGTTTTTTGGGGTTTTGTTTGTTTGTTTGTTGTTTTTTTTTTTCCTGGCTTAGGAAGCCTAGAGAAGGATTGGAAAAGCTCGGAGAATTGTTATCTTTGCTCTGTTTCTGTTTCATAGTGCCTTGTATTTCCTCTGCCTCTCTTCTCCCATCCACTATCTCTCCCTTGAGCTGAAATGGAGAGGACAAGCTAAGTTTCCTTCAGAACTCCAAAAAATAGGGGGGGGGGGGGAGGGAGAGATGGCCAAGCAGCCAACACTGTCAGAGCCATGGGAAGGTGGGGGACTCCAGAAAAAGCCAGTCAAGGAGCAAGTCACAGCAGAACTGTGTACCACAGGTCTGAATTAGACAAGATCCCATCTGGGATCGAAATAAGAACGAATTGCTAAGGAGTAGCACCAAAACATCCTTCTGCCTGGGAAAGCAGGATAGCAGTATCTACTGAGTTTTTGGGGCTCAGCAATAAAAACACCGGGGCCCATTTACTCATAATTAGCCTTTATGGGCAAAAAAAATCCTACTGAATTTCATTCTTGCCATAGAATTTTATAGGGTGGTTCAGAAACTTATCAAAAGGATATTGTTTTCCATTATCTTGCACAGGTTTTTAGAGCATTTCTCTAGAACCCTGTTGGTTTCAGCCCTGTTAAATTCAATTACTTCCCTAAGGGAGTGCTTTAAGTGTCAGGCTTGATTCAGTTATATAAAGGGATAAGGGAATAATCATTAGACAGTGCATGGGGATGGAAGAAGTGGTTTTGTGTGGCACCAGTCTTATTTAAGAACAGTCTGAATTTATAGATGAGGCTGATGAGAAAGTTGGAAGCAACTAACATAAGTGTAAAAGACAAAACCCAGGCAGTGCTTTTAGAGAGGGCTGTGATTAACTGGGATACCACAGAGACAGGAGAATGGTTTCAGATGAGTATTTTAAGTGTTTTTAGATGTTTGTCTTGATTTCATCAAGATGATGTCCCATGTACTCTTCTTGCTCTTCATAATGTAAGGTATGGACACTGGAGTTTATATAAAAGCCTATATTGCTTGCTTTGCAATTAATACATCCTGCAATTAGCAATCCAAAACACTTAAGTCTTCAATATTTCTTCTTACTGCTAACACAGAATATTTTACTTCTAACATACTGTTGTCCGTGCACCTTAATTTATTATGACAGTGTGAACAACGACTAATTCTTCTGAGTGCTGAGCACAGGCACAGACCAAAAACCCAAATCAGCATCTCTCCTTCCAACTACTCACATAGCATCCTCTCCAGAAAGGGGGGAGGTGGACAAACATGGCCTTCAGGAGACAAGGAGTGTGAAGCGGGGTGAATATCTCCATCCAAGACCTGCTCTGATCAGGAGGCACCTGCAATTTGAAAAGGAGAAAGGGCATGAGGTTGGTTTTACAAGGTGTTGCAGCAGGGGAGAGGCAGTTCCCAACACCCAGGTTTCTAAGGGCACATGTGAACTTGATGATGCTCCGACAGACTTTTCACCTAGCCTGTGCATCCCAAATGTCAAAAAAAACCCAAGCAGATAGGCCCAACTCCATTTTCTTCGCTAACATAACCAAATAACATGCATTTTTCAGCCAGTGACTAAAAAGACTGAAGCTTTCTGTCGCTAACCAGATATTTATCAGCACTTCCCAGAAGTTCTTCATAAACAGGTTATCCTCAGGTTCCTCACCCACACCTGAGACCCTTCAGGAGGAGGCACCTCATGACTCCTCACCATCCGAGCCTGATCCAGCCCTATTAGCTGGGACCCTTAGGGCCACACTCAACGCATTGTGCAGTGCCTTCCCAAGTCTGCACCCGACAGCGTTCAAGACACTGTTGAGAAACACTGCCACCATCAGCTCCGACTGCAACGTGACCCTGGATATTGCTGGAGTCAGCAGCAGATGAGGCAGATTTGGAGCCCTTCCCAATTTTACCATCAATGACCAGAAACCAGTAGCAGCAGGTGGCAGGGCTGGTTGGTGCCAGAAGGTGGTGAGGTCACCCACGTCCCTCCCTGCAGCACCCATGTGGCCTGGAACAAACTTCTTCCTCGCCTCTGCCTACTCGGGCATCGCTTAATGCCTGAAGCCTGGAGATCACTAGTTCCTACATTTGTACAAGCCAGGACAACTGCAGGAACTCTTCCCAAGCACACAAATGCCTCATTTATCTCTGCAGTTATGTGGCTCTTCTCAGCCCTGCACTGGGTGCAGATTTCCTGGTCCATCATTAGGAACCCTTTTTACGGCTTCTTTGGGTTCATCCCTGGCCTGAGCATGAGACGCTCCATTTGTTTTGGCAAGAACGTCCCCGAGATTTATACCTATAATTATACGGGTAACCTTTCCGACAGGGAATTTTAAAATGATCAACACTAAAGCAACCTACACATTAAATGTGATTAATAAGATGCCAAATGGCCACAAGTCTGCGCCTCCCTGCTTGTTAAGCATGTTAGCCGGAGTGTCCCCCAGCTGATCCCGCCGCGTGTGGTGTGGAGCGGCCTTGGTCATTGCCGTTGGACATATCCACTCCTCCCAAGCAACGTCCATCGGAGGGTGAGGGTACACACGAGCACAGAGGATGACATCCATCTCCCAGAGATTCATTTCTGACGATGGAGACAACTTCTGGTCCTTGCTAATATCTTCTCCTACCCCTCCCGCTCTCTGTCCTTTTGTCCCCTTCCTGGTGGGAGCCGTACCAGTACAACCGCGGTTGACGGGATGCTGAGGAGGTGCCGGCAGGATCTCAAGTGACAGGAGACAGATGAGCATGAGCCTGGCTGGGAGGCAGGTTAAACGAGGTGCCCACTCCCCCAGCACAAGGTCCTCTCTGCAGAATTGTCTTGCCATCCCCAGGGGCACCTAACGGAGCTCTTCTCCTCACTCACTGAGCAGGCACCAGCTTCACCTGCTATCAAAGCACCCACTACCCATATAATTGGGGAAAATAGCATCTGTCAGGATATCTATCATGCCCTGTGGAGGCATGGGGTCCCCTCCTTCCAGCAAAAAAGGTTGCACAAGCACAAGACGAAGCTTTGCCGTGTGCAGCATTGCCGAGGAAGCCAGCTTCACGGTGCGCTTGGCAGGTTGCATAGCACTATCTGTTACGGCCTGCATCGAGTCGAGGTTTTACAAAGCTTGCATTTTGCTGATGGGTTGCCCAAAGACAGTAAAAATCAGTCATAGTCAAGCTTCCATTGACCTTCAGTCGACGGCTACAGCACACTAAAATTATAGGAGAAACCCTGATAGCTGCTTCCCTATTCTCTGGACAAAGTTATTGCATATAAATTGTGTATTGATTAGAGGCAGAAAATGTTAAGAAGCCTCTCTGGGAAAACTGGAGGGTGGAAAGAAATTCAGGGACTGACAAAAGAGCTACTTTAATTAGGAAGGAAAGCAAAGTAGTGGGAAGAAAAAACAAACACAACCCCCCCTCAAGTGCCTCCTACTCCAGATCTGAAAATCTGATCAGGAATCGTCTCTCTTAAGAAAAGGAAACTGGATTTTGGAGCTGTTTTCGCTGGGCAATAGATACAGGAAAACGAGCTGGCTTCCTCCCTTCATCCAGCGCTGACGAGCATGGAGGCTGGGGAAGAGAGCAGCTACACTTTCTGCTGCCCCTGGATTTTGCAAGCCGAATGGGGAAAGCGACAGATCACCTAACGAGAAACAACCATGCTTATTCCTGCCTTCTATCTCAAAGTGCTTACAGGGTAATTACACATTTTGGACTTATTAGCTGTAATTACTAGGTTCTGTAATCTGTAGAATGTATCATTAGAGTATGGGCAACCTCAAGTGGTCTAAATATGCTCAGAAAAGTTTCTTGGTTATCTTCAACTTTTCCTGCCTCGACCTTAGATGACCGTGCAGAGATGAGGCGCTTGTTCTCACGCTGGGAAGCCTCGCCGGCCCCCCAGGATCCCTGCAGCCGCCAAAGGCTGCTGACCTGGGACAGATGGGATGCTCATGAGAACACAGGCAGCCCTGGCCTGCAGCTGATTACAGGCCATGGGAGTCTTTCAGAAATTTGGCTCTCATTCATACGGCCAAATAACATGTGGCATTCGTAGTAAAGTCATAGCACTCCTTTGGATAGACACCACTACACCAGGAGCTACAGCATTTCAGCTCCTGCTTCTTGTCCCTTTGCTACTGGGCACTGCCAGGACTCTGCCTTCAGTAGGATGGCTTTTGAATTACAGAGCTATCAATAGGCAGAAAATAGAGGTTTTAAAGTCAGTTTGGGTCTACGTAAAAACCCTGCCAGCGCATCGCAGATGGGACCAGCCAGGGCCAGTGAACACAGGTTCCTGGCCTTATCTCAGTGTACAGAAATGAACTCGTTTAGGACTCTCCTACCTACCAGACTGGTACAGCCCAGGTTTCTTCCTGCCCCAAATTCTGTGTCTGTGACTCATTCCTCTTTTTGCCTGGAGTAATCTCCCTGCTGTGTTTCTCTTCAGCCTCCCCTGCTTTTCAGGGCACAGACTGGACCTGCACCTCCAGATGGCTGCTCCGGCCCATCCCTGCATGCAGCAGTTCCCCGCTGCGGCTGCCTCGCAGCCCAGATACTACCTTTGCCCCCGAAATTAAACACAGCCTCTCAATTAACGTCCGTCTCCTTTTCCAGACGGGAGAGAGCCGGCAGCTTGGCCAACACTGGAAAGGCAGAGCCTGTGGGAAAGCCTGGGATTCCCACACTTCAGACAACTATTTCTCCACACAACATTTCCCAGGGCAGCTTAGCTTTGCTAGTGCAGCCTTTTTTCCAAAATCCCTTTAATTTCACACTAGTGCACGAAACAGAAAAGCCAGTCTCCCCATCCATCTCTGCAAAGCACAGCCACATGCAGCCCCGTCTGGAATCATCAGGGCTCCTGGTGGCACCGTGCTCCTGTTCAGAGAGGAGGGACAAGGGGAATCCTTTATCCAAGGCTGGAAACCACCCACAGCAGATGCAGAGAGGTGAGAGATGCCTCCAAGAGGATGGATGAAGAGAGGAGGTGAGCCATCTCACCTCTACCTCAACACCCAGAGGCCTCTCAGATCTAGGTTTTCCTAAAAGCCAGGAAGCTGTAGCAGAGATGCCCAAGGATGAAGATGGCTCCAACATCGTTTGCCTCAGGTGTAATGCCTCCAAGGCCAGCTGCTCACCCACATCTACAAATCAGACAGTGCTACAGAGCCCAGCTTGACCTAAATTAACTGCAGCAGCTGTACCTAAATACTGTCTCTGATCTTCAAGCAGTTTTTCTTTTTCCCCAACATAAGTCTTTATGAAAGCTTTGCAATCCATCCTCATGCGATATAAAGCCAGGTCTTACTTCCTTCTGGTTCCTGCTTATTGTTTCAGCCAAAAATCTACCTGCAAGGGGGGGGGGGGAATCTCAAACAAAACCAAAACACCTTGTGGGATATCCTGGACTTCAGTGTAGACTTCCATACAGGGTCAATGGGGTATCCAATATTAGGGTCATACAGCAGAATGAAATCAAGTGGTCTTTGAAGTGGAAGATAGGAAGAAATAGTGCCAAGTACATCACTTGCTCTCTGCACACAGTGCCAGGCTGCAGCGACCTTCACTATCCTCCTTTGATCTGCAGCGAGCCTGGGCCACAGCAGCAGCGCCCCTGTCCCCACACTGCTTATGGCTGTGCCCCAAAAAGCCAGGCAGGCAGAGAGGGACGTCAGGCTCCCCGCAGGGCTAGGGACCGCCTGGGATAGTTGACCTCTTCCAGAGGCATCAAACTCCAGCCTCACTAGCAGAGCTAATGCATCTCTCCAGGACAACAAAATGCAACACAGTACAACACGAACAAGCATCTTCATGGCAATTTTACCGTAAATTATACATGACTTCTTTTTATGAGCATCCTGACAGTAGTACTCACCTGCGGGAGCCTGGTGGCCACCTCACCCTGGGCTGAACAGGAGAGCAGTGGTAGTGTAAAACCAGGACGTTGTCCTTGTAACCACCTAGTGAGAGGGGAAAAACAACCAACCAACCAAACAAACAAAAAAACCCCCAACTTGTGACCACCGTTTTCTTTTTGTTTCCTTGGGAACCAACATCTTATTGGTGATGCAAACAATGAGCTACCCAAATAGACAAATTCTGGTTTCTCTTTCAGAGGGGAAGCCTCTGAGGAGCCTCTGCTGAAGTCAGTAGCGCTCATTTGGGTTTATACAGACATAAAAGGGAGGAAATGTGGACTGTAGGCTTCAAAAGCGATGCCACAGGTACTTGTTGCAGTAGCTCCAGATTTCTGGCCAGCGGCCAGCAGGTTAAATGGCCAGATAATCCAAAAGTATCACTTCTCTTTTTGTATGCTTAAGATTTGCTTCCTTATTTCTCTATAGCAAAAAGCACTGTCCAATGCTTAGAGAAGAGAGCAGATATAATGCCAATCATTAGAGTAGCAATTACTTATCTCACAGGAGCTCTGAGAGGCTTAATTAGTTAATATTTGTAAACCATGATGAGCTCTGGAGATGAAGGATGCAAAACATCCAAGGCAAGAGGCTGTTCACAGCAAAGCCCAAAGCATCCCTGCTTTGCCAGCTGAGCTCCCCCTTTGCTGTCCAGAAAGCCGGGCCAGTTTGAACCCCACACCTCACCAGTGGCACTGCGCATGGTGAAGCTGAAAGACACCTAAGGGAGCGTTTCCTGTTCCACGCTAGCTCTCTGAAACCCAGCATGAATATGACACTAATGACATCTTTCAGAAATGTAATTAGCCTTCATTCATGGCAAGGTACATTAGGGAGAATTCAGAGGCTCGGAGAAGTGGGCTCCAGTGGGTGAGAACTGAAGCTTGCGCTTTGAAAGCTGCATTAGGGAAGGGGAAAAAAATAGAAAAGAAAATGTTCTAATATTACTTAATTACCCCAAGACATCCTCAGATGTAATCGAGCTTGGAGGGCTAAATGAAGGCTGTGCGTGTGAGACCGGCAGAGGCTGATGCATTTATAATGAGACCACTTTGCAAGGCAAACTAGGTCCCCATGGAGGGAGAGGGGGGCAAAGAGGAAGGACAAGACGAGGGCTGTGGAGTTATCACAAAGTGCCTGAAGATCTGCCGATCTCCAGTGGGTTCATGGGAAGTCCCTTCCCCTCTGCTCGAGGCTGCAGGCCAGGCTGAATGGAGGGAGGACAGGAGATGCAGGGTGCAGATGCAAGTACAGCACTGCCCAGCGAACCATGTACCGCAGAATTACCTCACTCACGGTTTGGACACCAAAACACCATAAAAACCCCTTAGTACCCAATAAAACGCGTAAGAGCTGCTACCTCACACTGATGGCAAGACATCCCTCCATCCAGATCCAAACCCGAGTCGTTCTGGCATCTAATCAGCATCCTCCTCGGGAAGCCTCTCCAGCTAGGGAGCTGGGATGGGAAAGCAAGCACAAGCTGTCCTTGGGGCAGGGCTGTCTCTGAAGATGAGAGGGGAAACCTTCTCCACGGTGGCCAGGGTTTGGCCCCGTTGCTCCCATTAACATTAATGGAAACCACTCGGCTAAATCCCAGTACTAAAAATCAGCCCTTTTATTCACAACACCAGAGGCCCAATGCATGCTCACAAGCCCATTCCAGCCCTGATTTACATACTGTACAGAAGGAGACATTAAAATCCAAACAGTTTATGGTAATTAACGCTCATTTAAATATTATACTGGTAACTATCACTTCCAATTCTACTCAGCCTTGAAGGGGCTCTGTGCGCATGTATATATGTACAGGGACATTTTAGAGGGATACTGTATCTTCTCTCCTGATTAGTACTTTCCCAGAAAAAGGATGTTTAATGTTCGTTAATTGTTTCACTTCAAGAAATTGCTGTGAAAAGTCACCACAGGAGAGCAGAAATTTTTTTTTTTTTACTATTTTTGTAAAGAAAGTAATAATGGGAAGCCCTGCCTGTGGCACGGATGTATTAGCTGAGCACAGCCCTGCTCAGGCTGTTTAAGCACTGCGATGGGTGACAAATAGCTATTAACACTGAGCTCCCTGTCACTGGAGGAATGGAGACTATGGAGATCAAACAACCTTCAGGTGGGAACAAAATGCATTATTTATCACCAATTAATCTTTTTTTCTCCTTGTTCACTAGGGAGCTGAAGCAGTAGGACTGGGGCAGGAGGCAGCACTGCTTCGCTGAAGACCAAAGGGACCTATCAAGCACCTCTGGTGAACCTTGCACTGATCCAACCCTTTGTGATATCAAATATCAATGGGAAATAAATAGGTTGCAGAACAAAGCTATAGGTTGTGGTACAAAATAAAGGCAGTGTCCCAGTCCTGTTTTCAAGGCTCATAGAGCCACTCCAGCAAGACCAGGCGGGCATGGCCCTACATTGCAGTCAAAGCTGGACCACAGCATCCTCAGAGGGTGAGGAAGAAGAGAAGATGCCCATTGCCACATCCTTCAGGCAGCAGTCCAAGCACCGAGGGCTCTGCCTCTTTCTGGCTCCCGTGGAGTTTCCCCCTGGGAAGATGAAAGATGCAGAGAGTTGTCCTTCAAGAGAAACCAAACAATATCCACTCTGGCATCTACCAGCTGGCCAGATAGCCAACTACACTAAGTCAGAGAGAGCAGCTCTCTCTGGGAATATCTCCTGCACGGGACATGGAAAAGAGCTAGTGTGGTTACTCTACCTCATATTCACCTTTCTCTCTGAGCACTGGGAGCATGGCCAGAGAACATGAGCAGCATATTGGTGGGATCCAACTATTAGCGGCTGTGGCAGCTATCTTCCAATCAATCTCACAGCATGTGTGATCCAAGATAGAGATGAAGTTTTGCCCCTTCACCTTCTCCGGCTGCAGCCAAGCTCTGCGCAGCACCTACAATGAGCCCGAGGCCTTTCGCGTTATTCACTGTGAGATCAGACAGAGAACAAGAGATAGAGTGTATATGGCAGAGTGTGAACAGCAGCAGAGGAGCAGGGGGTTAGCAAAAATGGACAGTACAGGTCTTGGCCAAACAAAACGACCAACAAACCCACCTGCATACTGAGGGCAAGTGATCCATGTTCACACCTTGCCTGAAAAAACTACCCAGGATATTTGAGAGATCAAAAGCATCGCTCCTTATCCGCCCATCCATGAGAAAGCATGGGAAGTGGCAGCAGAGCCCAGGAGCTGTTGCAATGCCCCTATTATACTAATGATGCTTTCTGCCCAAACCATCCCAGGTGTGGCTCCTCATTGCAAGAGTGGTAGCCAGGAGAATCGCCCCAGTCCCTTTGGGCTTGGACCTGTCCCTCACACCACAACTCCCATGAGAAGTACCCGGGATTTTCTTGCAGGGGACCACCAAGTGATGCTGAGAGATGTAAGCAAGAGCCTGCACCCATTCCAATTGCTTGACAAGGTCTTGCAAGATCCATGTTTGCATTAAAAAGAAATTAAAAGGTTTTCCACTCCACTAGCTTGCCCAAAGCCTGCATACTAAATAGTAAATGCTACCTATGAGGTTGAATAAAATCTTCATAAAAAAAGCTAGCAGTCATTGAATACATCATGAACAATGACATTGGGGAGGCATTGTTCTTCTTCTGCCTGATGGACCATGCTGAAACACCTGTTTCTTATCGCGAAACCGTTAATAACTGTCACCACTGAAATCAGTGCTGAAAATGTGTCATTAAGTCAAGTTATTCCAACCACCACCAAATTGAGAAAAGAAAAAAAAAAACCAGCAAGGAGAAATAGAGGCAAAACTAGATCTTAGATAAACCCAGATAAATGTCAAAAACATACTTGTCTATGTGTCCACTGAAAAACCACTTGCCACAGGGGAGGGAAAAAAACACCACCAAACAAACCCAGTCTACATATTAGATGGCTCCTGCCTCACAGACATCTTCTAGCTGACATGAAAGACGCAGCTGGATAACTATAGGCAATTTTAACTGATTAACTACAGACATTGACCCTTTCAATTAATTCACCAGGGATTTCTTTCATTCCAATCATCTCCTAAAGCTACAGCCTCCCCAGACAGCCAACAGAAAACCACTTTCTGGTCCTGCCTTTCTCCTACACCAGCTGTTAAGGGGTAACAGAGCTGGTTACTCAGGGGTGTTTAAGGTAATCCTGACTCAGACAGGAATGATAGAAAGGATGTTTTGTGCTTACAAGGGTGGACATTTGCAGAATGCAACCCTTTAGGGGCTGTAGGGTCTTTATCTTCTCAAAGAAACCTAGAGCAATGCACAAGTTAAATCCCCTAATTTTGCACAATTCAGACATGGAAATGGATACAAGTTTTGCAGTGCACGACCACCTCCTGCTGACATTCATTGTCCTGCTCACTGGCTATATCAACCTGATTTCCTCCCAGGCTTTCCTTGTTGAAAGCCTTAGATCGCTTTTCTATAGCAAAACTGGTTATTTCTCCCAGAAATCATAACCAGTCTCAGTGTTTCCCATTCCCTTCAAGACTCTGGTCTAGCCTTGCTTTGTTCCCATTTTGGACCATTTCTGTCCAGTGGAACCCAGCTGCCACCTTGTAAATTAAACACACCCATCCAGCTTTTGATGTCTTCTCCACTGGCAAAAGTAGGCCCAGACATGAAGGCTGTTTGTCCATGGTGGTCTACTGCCCTAGTTAGCTGCCTTTTTCCCATTACCGAGGACCAACCGTCTTGTGGCACTGACGGATGACTCCACTTTGTATAAAGAACGATCGACTGAAGGCAGCAACTCCATCCCCTAAATTTTTGGCACAAGGCTATGCAGTCCTTTTAATGAAGCCCTGGATTTTGAAGTGGGCAGTGCAGGAGCTGACACTGGCCCCATTTGCAAGGAGTCACAAGAGCTCACTGAAATGTTTTGAGCGCAGTCCTGTCCAAAAAAGTCAATTACACTGATACTTCCTGTCAAAATGAAAAATTAAGTGGAAAATTCCTGGCTAGAGCAACTCTTTGCCCTCAGCTTGAGAATCCGCACGGTGCTAGCCTGAAAGCTTCACCCTCCTCGTACTGGACAGAGTCTGGATTGAGTCTCCTTATTTCTGTTTTCTTGAAATGTCCAAGTTTATTTTTCCCTGCTGCCCCTTGATTCACAGCTATATTGCCTGGAAGAATTTAAAAATGATCCGCACTTCTCCAGCAGTGCAAGTGCACTCAACAAAAGGATGCACCTGAGATGACCTTGAAACAATCCGAAATTAATCTCTCCAACCCGAGCCGCTGCGCAGGGGAAGCATTTCTTGTGCAGGCGCGCACACCAAGCCATGGTCGGGGCTTTGGAAAGCAGGATATGGATGGCATCCTTTATCTTCCTCTGCAAACTCCCTGACAGCCTGAGAAAGGATGGTTCAAAGGAGCAAAACAAAACACTCACCTGCATGACAGAATAGTTAGCTTAATCCCCCAAAGGCAAATCCTGTTAGCATGTAAAACTAGGAGTGATAATTGTAACCAGTTTTCAACCTTTACTGTAGTGGAAATAATCACTTCAGTGGCGCTGCCTTGCTTCCCAGAGACTTCTTTCTCCGCAGATTATTTTAAACTAATCTAACAAGGGGGAGCAGGAGGGAAGGAGGGTATAAGATTAAAGAAGAGAGAATATTTAAGACTGGGGCGGGAGGATGAGATTCAGGCAGCTACAGGTTGCTCAGGCTGATCTGAGCAGCATGTCAGCTTGAGAAACTACTCAAAGGCAAAAAATTAAGAAAATGAGTAAAACACAAACTGGATTTCACACAGATGGATTCTGCCAGGCGAGCCTAGTAAATATATTTTTCTGGGAGATAACAGCTTTTTTTTAGACAAAAGCCAATCTTTGGCTTTTGTGAGAAAGCTTGACCATCTGGACTTCAGAAAAACATTTGATATTGTGCCACATGGACAAATGATTAGTTAAACTGTAGGAGGGGAACATTACAATAAGAATTATGAATCAAAGAAAAGCTTGCCTAAAAAAAAATAAGATTACAATAGATAATACTAAAAAAGGAGGCAGTCTGGAAGGATTTTGCTGAGCAGACTGTTCAGTCACCACTCACATTCAACGATTCCTTAACGATGGGGGATCAACACTCAAACTCACTGCTTAGGAGGCAAAACAACCCAAAACGATGACTTTGAGAACCAGACCAACAGACATGGAATGACATTCAACAGTATAAAATCCAAGGCCAGGTTTAGAAGACCAGTGGAAAGGACTTCCAGTGTTGGATGGAAACTTGGTGATGACAAACGAGGAGACCCACCTGTGTGGTTTAGCCTTCCTACAACAGATCAGGGGCCACTGACACAATGCGATTAAAAAAAAGGCATCTACAACTCAAAGTATTTCCAGGAGAGACAAAGACACCCCTATTAACTGCTAATGAAGAACATCTCAGAGAGATCATATCCTGAGTACTGTGGTGAGGTTGTAGAGAGCAGATATAAACCACTCATCAGCACAGTTAGGTTGGCTAATTACTATTCACTATCACACAAGCCAGAGCCTGACACAGCCTCCATGGGAACAGCAGAAGCAAAAACACACTGCCATTGAGATAGCTCTCAATAAAGGTTATAAAAACGGATATGGTGAGTGGTTCCTTGTAAAAGCAAGCAACTGGAGACAGCAAGCCATGAGATCCTTCCAGCCCTGTGTTCCTCTTACACCAGTAATTATCACAGGGGTGACGATACTCCCCAGCTGGCCCCATGCTCATCATCATCTACATGCTCACCAGATCCCTGCAATGTGATATGGGGACACAGAGAGGCGCTAGCATAGTTAAGCTTGTAATTAGTTTCTGGTGGCACACCTGGTTCGTTGGCACCTCATTGCCAACTTCACCAGAAATGGGTGAGTCCCCTAGCAGCTTGAAGAGCCACTTCTCATCCCACAGCAGGGCTTCTCTGAGAGCCCAACGTGCTTTCCACAAATGTCATTTAAGGGCTTTTGGGCTTTGCTTTTTACAGATGCTTGGAAAATAACCCACCTGGTTTTTTTCCCAGGTCCAAAACAGATTAATTTAAGGCTTGCTTGTTCGGGGAGTCCTAGTCCTTATTGCAACTGAATCAGCCAAATTTAGTCTGAAGTACCTCTCACTCACTCTAAGACGACTTTACAAGAATACAGATATCAATAGGTATCTCAAAAAACAAAACACCAAGAAACAGATGCAATATAAGCTGGTCTTAGGTCCTGCCAGCACAGGAGATCATGCAACACAGCATCTCCAAACCCACATCTTCACCAGCCCTCTCCAAATGCAACAATCATCTTTGGAGGAACCCAAAACCACAGTTTCTCCTTCCTTGGGCAGTCCTACGCACAAGGTCTTTAGAAAGCAGCAGGGATGAAGCGAAGGGATTTCAGCAGAAACTAAACTGAATTTACTCTGGTGAATTTTCACGACAAGATACTTAGGGCAAACATTATTAAGCCTCCCTAGGTAATGTAATTAGAAGTTCTGCCCCTTTTATCTAAAGTTTGCACACGCACAAAAAAAATCCGTCACTGCATTAAGTGGTAAAAAGGGCTTTTCCTTTTTTTTCTTCTTAATACAGGGTGTTATTTTTAAAGCCTTCTTTAAGCAGGTGAACATTTCACGAGGAATCCTGGACTCATTCTGAGTACATTTGGATCTCTCCCAAGTAAATCAGGAGCCAGGCTGAGGTTTTACATCAAAATACATGACAATAAGCCTCAAAATTCAGGCGGCTATCCGAGGGAGGAGAAGACAGCAGGCAAAGGCCTCTAAAAGGAGAATTACTCAGGTTTACCCATCAACTTCTGTGTTTATGGGCAAAACCCACTCACTGTGAGTAAGAACGGTCAGAAATTGAGACAAAATGTTTTTTAGTCAGAGAACGTCAACTTGCCAAATCCAAGATCTCACAGGGAGGGGGAAGAAAGGCCATTTCAAATGACAAATTTATTTACCCAGGCCAGAAATTTTTCAGTGTCATCTTGGAGTTGTCAGCAGCTAAAAAAATAAAAACCCAAAAAAAAGGAAGAAAGAAGAAAGTAAGAAGAGAAGAAAAAAAAAAAAAAAAAAAAAAAAAGAGCTTCACAAAGCACGAATAACCTGGTATGTTGGGTACTGGCCAGGGATGCAGATGGCTCAGATTCAAACCCTTCAAAGCAGGGATTTGTATCTCTCTGTCTCCAACATTCCCAGCGAAGCCTCAGCCATAAACCAATTCTGGAGTTTCACTCTCATCTTCTGATTAAAAAAAATAATAATTTTAAAAAATATCTTGGTTTTATCTTGATGTAGGAAAAAGAGCTTCTTTCGTAATCTCAGGAAGGGTTGTGGGATGAGAAAGAAGCAGGTCCCTTCCCTCCCTGGTTTTGATTACAGCTTATTAGCATCATCGTTTGATTTAAGATTTCCCATAAAAATTCCAGTCCCAGCAAACACCCCAACCAAAAAAGTAAGCAAGCATTAATAGGAGCTGTCTCTCATTAAGATCAGTTTCCTAAGAAACAGGAGCACCTGTGTGTGCATGCACACACATCCACCTCACTCAAGCCACCATTTAATAACTTTCATCCAGTTTTGACATAGGGTAGAAATCACAGACTATTACGTTTCTGCAAGCTTAATGAAAATCAACGGCTAGACAAAGGAGACAGCGATAGCCCCATGAAGGACAGCCTGCTCAACCTCACTATTAGCCATCAGAGAACCTACACCAAGGAAAGTCATGGGACATTACACTGCACTTCCCCCTGCCAGCAGCATCACTTGGTGCTTAAAAAAAAAAAAAAAAAAAAAAAATTACTGTCAATAATAACCTGGACTGAGAGGCTGAGGGAAAGAAAAGAGGCTTTTCTGTTGAGCTTGTCCTTCTCCTGAGAGCGGCCGATTCTCACAGCCAGTCCCCGCTGCTGGCAGGGTTGAGGGCTTTGCCACCGCCAGCTCCAAGCAGATGGCGTGGACACGCCTGAGCTAGAGAAACCTTTTGTAATAAAATGCCTCTCCCAGAAATTAACTTTAATTAAGGCATGAGCACTTAATATCTGTATTTGAGATATTAAGACTTCAGCGGAGAGTCCGTTCCCAGCCTCTTGTCTTGCACCTTCCCCAGCATCAACTTCTGCCCCTGGGTGCTGCCACCCAGCCTTGTCCCCTCGAGGTGGCCCCAGCTGCTAATTTACAGGGAAACATGCAGGAACTTCACATCTTGGAGCTCTCTATCCCTCCTGATAAGTTTGACAAGGGGTTCAAAACTTGTTAAGAGGCGGCTAGTGGGAGGAAAAGCACTGACAGACAGTACAATCGCATAAGCTTCTTTTCCTCAGGAAACCAGGCTAAAAATAATACCCGGCAATTTGACAGCCTCAGCCCAGGAGATCCGCCAGCATGCTGGCGAGGATGCAGGAGCAGAGCCCGGCCGGGTGCTGGCTCCGGGCTCCCACAGCACCGAGCGGGCTCGAGTAAGGCACAGGGACAGCACCCACAAGTCGAAATCACACCCTTGACCAGTGATGGCACCCACTGCGGCCACCCCAGACACCAAGGCCCACCAAACCCAGAATTTTGCGAGCAAAAGGGCTCCTGCGGATACGTAGCCGGGGGATCTTGCAACTTGCATGGTTTCACCACGCTGCTACTGCATTAGTCTAAAAAAAAAAAAAAAAAAAGCCATTTTACTGCCAAAACGATGTTCCCCCGATGCAAGAGGGAAATCTTGCTGTCACAGACACAATTCACTCTCCGCATCCCACTCCAGTGATGGAGGAGAAAACCCTTTGGTAGTAATTGCTATGCAAAGGAGGGGGAAGAGATTCTGATAGCTTTTATTATCAGGGTATCCAGATGTAAAACGAATGCCTGCAATATTTATACATGTCATCACTTATAATAAGTAGCCTGATTTGTCAAACAGAGACAAGATTCAAGGGTGTCAATTAGGAGGAGACTGAGGGCGAGGCAGGGGAGAAATGGTGCGCAGGATTTATCAGCACTGCAAATGCTGCTTCCCAAATGTCAGACACAAAACCGTGAGCGGCTTTGACTGGCAAAGGCATGGCCAGAAACCCGAAACAAGGTGGTGAGGGTGAAGGCAAGGCGAAGGCTGCGTCTGGGTCCCGCTTTGGGGTCAGTCCTCTACTCCTGGGGCGGGTGCAGGCACCGTCTGGCAGTCCGCAGAGCCTAGAGAGCAGGAGGGAAGGTTTCCTTTGACTGCCCTCTAATGCCAAGTAGTGGAAAAAGTGATGGGTGCAGGAGGACACCGCAAGGTCCTGCCAGGAGAAAGGCAGCAGAACTTGGAAGCAATCCCCACAAGAAGATGAGAGATGCTGCTGTAAACCTGATGGATGGAGGCCAAGAACAGCCCAAGGAATGAATTGCCTCTCTGGAGAAACCAGCACCACTGCACTGTACACCCTTACCGGGTATTTTAGGCCACGGTTACTGGCAGGGATCCCCCTTTTTTCTTTGAAATCAGTGGACAAAAGTCTTGCTGAAGGCTGGGGTGGTGCTCCCTCCACCCCAGCTGCTGGAAGCTTCACCCACACTTGCGCTCGTCTTGGACAGGCAAACTCTCCTCCGCGTAGCCAAGGCTTCCCAACAGCAAGACGACCAAGGCTGAAGTGTGTAAGAGTTCATTTAAAAGCTAGCAAGCCCTGGCCCCCAAAAACCCCCTAGAAATTCACTGCCAGCCTTAAAACCTGTCTCCTGTAATACCCATCGCTCGTGGCACCAGGCAGGAGAAAGTCCCTGATTGAGCAGGGCCATGGAGAGTGACAGCCCCAACACCGAGGTCACAGCTTTGGGGAGATTTACACCCAACGTTTATATGAACTTTGAGCAAAGCTCCCCAAATGTTTGCACCTCTGGATTTTTGGAGCTGAGCCCCACTTCTCCCCCTCACCCAGCAATAGGTGGCAGCAATGAACAGAGCCAGCTGTGCACTTCAGGACCACTGCCCCTTGCACCCTGGCACCCAGGTCCTTCCCTCAAACCATGCCCTCTTCTTCTGGGTAGAAGAAATCAACCTCCACACCTTTGCTGGTGGCCAGGCGCTGGAACCACAGAGGACACGAGTGAGAAAGGAACTGGTGTGTCCTCCTCCTATGGGGTTACATGGCCCTATATGTACCATCATAGCAGCATCACCATAGCAGGGATGAGGGACAGGGGGAGCGAAAGAGAAGATACCTCCATGGAGTCTCATCCTCCAGCCTGACAAACCAGAATCACCCCAAAGTGCCTCAGCCAACAGTGACATTAAAGATAAATCAGGTAGAAACCTCTAGTTGAAGATCCCTTAGAGATGCTATTACGTGTGATGTTGTTTGCTCATCAAGGCAAAGGAAGGATACTGCAAGAAATGCCTGCAAACAGCGAGAGCTTGCTTCTCAGCCCCAAAATTAGCAAGGAATAAAATAACTGAGGTGTATTTTGTCACCGAAAACAGTCACTCAGTCAAGGTTTTGTTCCAGTCATCCTCTCAGAGGCTAAGGCCAGGCAACACCCTGAAATGCCAATATCCTACATGCTTTTTGAATCAACGTTAAAAAATTTATCCTGTGGCAAAACAGAAGCCAGGGTGTGGGACTGCTGCAGCAATACAGCCTCAGAGCCCACCCCTCACCTCGGGAAGTGACATCGCATCTCAGGCAGAAAATATCCAGCAAGTTTCAAGACTCCCAAGAATGTCACCCTGCACCAAAGTCACCATGAGGAGTCCTACAGGAGAAGGAGCAAATCCCTTAGCAAAGCCAAGGGAGATGCTGACACTGGTTTTCATCTTGCTTAACTTAATAACTGCAGACACCTACATCTGAGCTACTCATTCTGCACGCCTGTCTCTCTGTAATGAAGAGAAATAGGCACTTTTAGGTTATAAATCGATTTTAGGCATCCAGATTAGTGGATAAAACCTGAGCTGAAAGCACTTGTGCCGGGGAAGTCACAGCCATTGACGTCTAAGCTGTCCGTGGAGCAAATCCCTCCCAGCCACAAGACGGGGGACATCAGAAGGAACTGGCCCGAGAGCAAGACGCGTCTTCATGAGACAAGAGCTGATATCTACAGACGGCCACGGCTGATGGGCGAGTGACGCCGTCCTTTCCTCCATCGGAGATGGAGCACCCAGCCTTCCACCTCTGGGGACCGGCCAGGAGGGAAGAGGGATGACAGACACATTAGCACCTTCTTCTTGTTGACAGCTTGTTTTCGTCCAAGCTTTCTCATCCTCCGCTAATTATTTCCTTTTGATTTGGAGACTTCAGAAGATGCGGCGGTGGCCTCCAGCTATCCGCCTTGGGGTTGAAGAGGGGAAAAAAGCCCTGAATGACAGAGGACTCGGAGAAGGGGGAGGCTCGCTCTTGTCCTTACATCAAGAAAGCGGGAGTTTCTCTTTAGAGATATTTGGTGCATATGAAAACTAAAGGCCAGGCCTAAGAGCTACAGTACATTGCACTGAGATTTGGGGCTGACTCGAGGAGACCAGAAAGGGTTGAGGTCCTACACCAAGGAGCACTGATCAAGTAGCCAAGCTGGGCCAAGGAGAACAACAACTAGAGGCATTCAAAAAACAGCACAAGGATATGTGGGATAATCTAAAGAGTATGTTTGCAAACCTGGAGGGCCACTCTACCCACTCAGGCTCCATGCCGGGTACAAAGCATAAATCTCTGCAATGCTTCTTCAAATTAATCCATGGGAAGAGACTCGCTAAACAGCAGAAGGTCAGTGAGGGTGATTCAGACCAGTGGTTTGGAGAATTCTTGTTTTGACCAATAACCAAAGATCAGGAAGGAAAAGGGCAGACGCTCATAGGAGAGGGAGCAGAAAGTCTCAACTGGGAAGGGAAACAGCCTGCGCACAACCACAGCCTCTGCGGGATGTAAAACGCTTTCACCGTACTGTCCCAGCGCTGCCACCGGCATCCCTCACAGCGATGCTCAGTCCTGCAGCCCTCCCCAGCTCATAGTTTTGGGGTACTGCAAGCAAGGAGCCATGAAGATCAACTTCCCATCCACCCCCAAACCATCACAGCACACACGCAGGGTCGTGAAAAAGCACCCGAGGGAAATGACAGCAGCCCAGAGTCCCTTCCAGCGCCTTCCTCGTGGGATGTAAGCCGGGTTGAAAGGCCCCTTCGCTCCGCACCCTCCCAGCCAGTGGAGCCGGAGCGACCCGAGACACGGCATGCTCGCAGCATGCGGGGATCAACACGGGGCCAGCCAGGCATTTGCATGCAGAAATCCTCTGCCCGCTTGGAGCTTTTTCAAGTCCATACGTTTGTATTAAATGGTCTGTTAGAGATTTGCCAGTACTTTTCAAGCTCTGACAGCCCTGTTTTTATTTCAATTGCCTTTAAGCCACTTCGTGGAATTTTCATATATAAATATGGAAATATGCAAAAGCCTTCAGATTTATAGGATACGACACTGCGGTTTAAATGAATCCCTGATGATCTTGTCTCCTGCTCGTGCCCCCTCCCACAGCACCCCTTCCTCAGGGCTCCGTCGCACTCATTCCACGCAGAGCAATAATCCTTCCCAGGCAGGTTGGGAGCTGTATCCACACTTCCCTCTGCCTCCCAGCCTGCCAATCTCCCATCATTTACAATAGCAAGGCATCTGCTTTGCTGCTCCTCTTGCGCAGACAGGGGTCGTGCTGTACAGCAGCAGTTTGGTTTTGAGCCGGGCAGGGCAAGGCAAGGCAGCCCTGAGGATGCAACCACAGTAGTAGGCAGCAGAGAATCCACACCACACAGCTGTGGGAAAAGCCTCAGTCAGACCCTGCATGGCTTCAGAGAAGCTGGTCCCAAGGCAGAAATCTCTTGGACATGCAGCTCCCAAAGGGCAAAACTCCTTGCCCTACAGTTCCCATCACAGGAAAGCCCTGCCATTGCTCTGGGGTTAAATCAGAAACAAAAACCTCTGTCTCGCACCATATTTTCCCTTTCTGCCCATTTCCACAGGAGCATCACGAAGGAAGAGCTAAACTCAGAGGGGAAACGGGTCCCACAGCTGTGATGGGAGCCACAGGCAAGTCGAGGTTTCTCTTCCCTCCAAGAGAGCGGGACAGGAAAATACAGCATGTCCCCGGGGAAGCAGGCGCTCAGCACCGAGGTGCCTCCCAGTGATGCTTTCGGACTAAAATCCTCACAGGGTCTGCTTGGAAAAATGCCCTTCCTCTCTTTCAAATCACTCCCGAGCGACTGAGCAGAACAAAAACCAACCCTGAGCTCACAATGGCAGAAAACTACCCTGAAGCCTCAATCCCCCTTGGCAGGGGCACACAGTTCACCCAGCAAGGGGCATGACCAGGGGCTCATCTGAGCTGCATGGCCGCTGCCAACCCACGCATGCTTAAATTAAAAATAATTAAAAATATATATAAATCATTACTAAAGTAATGGGTAGCCTACACGAGGCTGATGCTTAGCCTGGTTTAAATCACTGAAAGTCAATTAAAAAAGGAAAAAGTAATACACATTCGCTAGCAGAGGGTTAAAGAAAATCAAACCAGCAACCTGGAGAAAATTGCTAGTTCAGTATGTGCAACAAGAGCCAGTTAAAATAATCTTCCAGCAGCCATATATTTTTCTATAGGTGCCCCATATTCTCCCTGAATACTAACTTGTTTAATCAGCTCGCTGCAGTCCAGGAGGTGGTTCCTTCGTGGCTGAGAAGGCAGCTAGAAAATGGCTGGGGCATCCCGTCGACCTCCGCCTCTCACACTTGTTTTGAGACAGAAATTGGAAGTCTGGCTTTGCAACAGAGCTTAGTTTGTAAGGTTTGAGGACACACAAGAAGGAAAGCCCAGAAGAGATGGGGCACAAGCAATACCGCCTTTGTTTAACAAACTAGGTAGCTGAAAACACAAAACATCTTTGACAAGGAGAAGGCAGCACCACCTACTCAGAGTCTAACATTTCTCCTGGACTTCCCCCCCCCCCCCCCCTTTTGGCCTATTTTCTGCATCAAGAGAATTCCAATTTCCCTCCAAAAGCAACTTGATACAGATCATCAGAAGGAAAAAAAGTGGGGAAAAAAAGTGTTGGCGCAGCTTTTACTGAAGGAGATGCCTATAAACTCCTGTACTGGAGCATGTAATTCTTTCAGATAAAGGGTATTTGTTATTTTCTGAGACTACATTTAAACCCATAAGTTTGGTGTTAGGCCTACACTGGGTTATCAGACTGACATGTTCTGATTAACCAACGAGAAATAACCTCTCAGAGTGCAGAAAGAGTTGATTATTCAAAATAAATGAAAGATCCTTTTCCAGTTCAGATCACACAGATAGTCGGTTATTTTTAAGTCGATCCATGCAAATGCATTTTTGGCTGCACATGCCCTGGCATCTGCGGGCTTGCTAAGCTGTTCCACCAACGACTCCCTGCAAACCCCAGGCTTTCCTGCAGCCGGGGCAGCTGCCTTTAGCCGGAGCCTTTCCCCCACCAGGATTTACTGGGGGGAGACTGAGGAAGGGCAAAGCACCTTGTCCTGGCTCACCGGCTTCCAGCAAGGTGTGCCCAAGCCTCTGCCACCAGCTCTTGGCTCTGTCTCCTTCGCTACTTTCTCAGCCCCTTCTACCATCTCCCACTTCATCCCTCGGCATGAATCATACCGGTATTAACTCGTGACACCATTAGCTTTTGCTGTCACCAGAGCTGACAATTCAAAAGGCCCTCGAGAGCTGTCTGCAGAGACACAATAAATGAGATCTCTTAATTAACACCTCCCTTAACTAAATAAATTAATTTTATGCAGCTGATATGTCGCGTTGTCACAGTTTGAGGGTGACTGAGTAGATGAAAACGTCTCTCTCCTCTGAGCCCGTGGAAAGACTTTTTCCTTGACAATGTTTCTATAAACAAACCCGGCTCCGAGGTGGCTGCGGGTGCATGACAGGCAGTGAAGGGAGGCAAGGAGTCTGCTGGAAGCAGGCCAGCTGGCATCCCTCTGCTCCATCATCCATCCCTCAGCACCTAGGCTTGCAGGAGAAACGCCTCGCCTGGACCAGGGAGGGGAAGAAACCCCTCTGCAAAGAAAGAGATGTGGGACGTACATGCTCGCATGCTTAGGCAGCAGCAGAGGCAAGGTGACCCACCTCTTTTTTTCCCCCAGAGCAAAACCAGCTGCAGCTATGCCAAAGCATGGAGAAAAAGTCAGGATGCTTCGCCTCTCGAGTAAAGACTTGTGAACCCAGTCTTGCAGTGAGTGCTATAAAACCTAGATCATAAAGATTTAAAAAAAAAAAAAAAAGGCATATGAGAGTTAGGATTTCAGCCTTTGACCTATAGGCATCTGATGGACAAAGCAGATCCCACACCCCCAGCTAAATACAAACAGCTCCCTACCTAAATTTATAAGCATGGAAAATGGCTACGCACTGAGGCTTCACATCCAGCATGCGGCTACTGATGGATCACTCAGCCAAAACACTAAGTGTGGCATACCTTAGATTTTATATGTACACACACCCTCCTCTCCAAATTCATCTAACTTTCTTTTCAGGGCAGATGGCGTACGCACGTGCATGCTCTCTCCAAAACGCCTCTCAAAGGACAGATTTTTCTTTCACCTTTTTTCCCCCCTCCTCTCTCTCCCTTTTAATCCAACAAGCATGGTCCTCACTGAGAAGGAAGGAGACCTGGGCTCCGGTCAGCATGCCCACAACTTGTTTTCTATAAAGCAGCCACTGATAACATGATAAAAGCCTCCTCTCCATGGCTTTTGACGGCTGGGGAAAAAAAAACCTGAAAGCTTACCACCAAAAAAGACATTCTCCTCCAGGTCTGAATCACCATCGCAGCTTTTGGTCCTTGAAGAAATGTGATAATCCAAGGGAACAGACTCAAGGCCAAAATCAGATTGTATTATCCAGGTTATCAACAGAGCACCCTGCAGAGATGCAGCCAAGAATTATTTCCTCCTCCCTCTCTTTCACCTGGTGGAGCATGACAGAGAGAAAGACTCTTCCCTTTTTTTTTTTTTTAAGGAAATGAATTAGATTTTTAAAGAGGCTTGGATTTAAAATCAATTTCCCAATTAAAAAGCGTAAGGTTTATAGTTGGTGCAGGATTTAAGCTGGGTCTGTTTGTTTGCATTATGGGTTCAATGCACAAACCCCAGTGCCATGGTTGTCTCTATTTTGACAAGAATTTTTTAAGTAACCTTTGGGGCAACTGTTTTCCTGCTCAAAACCAGTTTAAAGGAGTGTGGTTTAACCCCAGCCAGCAACTACACACCACACAGCCACTTGCTCACTCCCCTCAGCAGGATGGGGGAGAGAATCGGAATAGTAAAAGTGAGAAAACTCGTGGGTTGAGATAAAGACAGTTTAATAGGTAAAGCAAAAGCTGTGCATGCAAGCAAGACAAAGCAAGGAATTTATTCACTGCTTCCCATCGGCAGGCAGGTGTTCAGCCATCTCCAGGAAAGCAGGGCTCCATCACACGTAACGGTTACTTGGGAAGACAAACGCCATCACTCCGATGGTTTATATACTGAGCATGACGTCATACAGCATGGCATAGCCCTTTGGCCAGTCTGGGTCAGCTGTCCTGGCTGTGCCCCCTCCCAGCTTCTTGTGCACCGGGCAGAGCAAGGGAAGCTGAAAAGTCCTTGACTGGTGTAAGCACTACTTAGCAACAACCAAAACATCAGTGTGTTACCAACCTTATTCTCATCCTAAATACAAAACACAGCACTGTACCAGCTATTAGGAAGAAAATTAACTCTATCCCAGCTGAAACCAGGACAAGGAGAGACAGCAAAAAAGACTATGCTACTGCCAAGTAAAACAGCACCAGGCAGCTAATGTTGAAAGGTATTATAAAGCAATGTCCACCTTCTTCGCAGGAGCAAGGAAAACAGTCTCCAGCAAATCAGACTGGTGTAGGTAAATTCTCTGATGTGTACTAAGGGGCTGGTTGACTCCAAATTTCTCCCCCAAGGGGGACACCAACAGCACCTCCTCTTTGCCCAGCTTCCTCTACTCACCTCTGAAGGAACTGGTTCAAGGCTAGACTCTCTTATATCTTACAAACAAAGCTTGACCTCGGCCATATTTACAGCAAGTCCTATTACTTTGGGGTGATTCAGAGCTAGAAGCTGATTATTACAAGTCAGGAAGAAGCATTCTGGCTTCTTCGGTGTTTTTACAGCTTTTATCACAGAAAAATCCACCTATGCTAGCTAGAAAAATAGATAAAATCTCCCAGCAAAGCCTGCTCCACTCAAGATCGCATATCCCTAACAAGTCCCTGTATGCTCTGGGAATCCACACCCCCAAGAGCAGGAGCTCTGGAAAAAGCTGTAAGGTTTTCCTCCAATTCAATCTGGCCTGTGATCCTGGCTTAGAGGAGCTCTAGAGATGACCTTAACGCTGACAGCACAGCACATTGCTGTGTTGAACAGGGTCACACATCAAGCTGGATCAATGCTTCCATCATCTTGGCACTGCGGTGCATGCCAGCAGCCACAAACGTGCACTCACAGCAAAGCAACTCTCTACAGCAAGACCAAGTGATGGCAAAGGGGAGAAGGAAGAAAAGCAGGTTGAAAAAGAGTTTTAAATCCCTTTTCATGTACCAGCAGAGTTACTTTCACACCCAGAGCACAGGAAGCTCATTCAAGGTGGTGTTTTCACTTGCTTCCAGGCTTCAGGCAGATTTTGTCCCCTGCCACCGCACCATAATGTAAGTAGTAGATGTTGGTCAGCGAAGCCAACGGTATTCAACAGCATCGCATTCATTCAAGCACATTGCTGCAGTGCATGAGATTTACTGTTACAAGACAACGCTAATTGCTTCCTCTGGAAAGGGGCTGGGCAGTGGGGAACTGCCTGCTTGGGTCAAACCCCAGCATGGAGGTACCTGAGCTGTTAAGAGAGGGAGGTGTGGGGAATGGAAAGGAGATGGTTGAAGAGCATCAAGGTGAAGATGTGAGTTGAAGAACAGTCGTACAGGAAAGCTGTGAGATAGACAAGGACCAAAGACAACTTGGAGGAAGGAAAGGGATTGGAGTGAGTAGCAGCAAGCAGCACTGAGGGAGCTGCAGGAGCCCCAGGGTGAGGAGATGTTGGAGAGCCATCACAATGAAGTAAGGTTGTTGAAGGAGGGAGTGCCAGGGGTTGGCATCCAAATGAAATGAGACTGCACACAGCTAGCCTCAGTCTTTTAGGGTTTCTCAGAGCCCTGGCGCCACCAGAGATGATTTGACAAGCTGAAAAAAACCCTCACCTTGTATTTAAAAAAGTGTCTATCTCCTACAGCCAATGAGGGAAGGGAAGAGGAGGGGGAAAAAGTGTAAACACCCCATACAAATTGCAAGGGAAGGAAGGAATCAGGAGACATGCAACAGAACCCCAAGCTTGAATCCCATCTATTGATGGAAATAAAATGAGTTTGCCTCTAACTGCCTCCTTCCCACACATATATCCAGCCCATCCTTTGGTCCTTCTCACTCAAAGAGCCCTGAATTCTAGCTGACCCATTCCACCAAAGCTTGAGATGACAACGAGGCTCCCCACGATACACAGTTCCTACCAGCTTTCATGAAAATATACGTCTACACCAGCAAAGACATCCAGACTAGTGCAGGCCTGGACAAGGACATCAGCAAGCTGTGATATTGTGCAAGGGTATCTAGAGGCACTAAAGGTGGTCAGACAGACCAGAGGGGTGTGGTACAAGAAAGGCAGGGGCACAGGGAAAATCAGGCTTTTTATTTATGTCCTTGCTCCGTCGCTACTCCTGCTGCTCACAGCACAGCTTGCTTGCTTCCTCCTGCCTCTCTCGATGTACGTCATCCCTCCTTTTCTCATCTTCTTGAGTGAAGGACTTGACTTGGTCCCACCTAAATCCCAGGGCCAGAAGCCGCAATAAGCCCAACTGCCAGCACCCAGCTCAGCTTTTTGATCAAGATGTCCCTCCAAACGCAGGGGGAGGAACCTCCAGCTGCTGAAGAATGAACAGTTTCTGGTTTGAAATTTCTACAAAGTTACTGCTTCCACAGGAGAGGGAGATTATTAATTAAAGTTCATTTTTCAGTGAAAAAATCCCCAAGATAACCCTGAGTCCCGAGGGGAAACAAGCCAAAGGACAAAGCGGCGTGAGATTGCTGGAGGGGACAAGAGCTTGTGCAGCAGCGCTGCCATCACTGCCGTTTGGATGCCCTCAGATGACATTATCACTTTTATCCTCATCTCTCCTTTCCAATTCCCAGAGAGTTAAGTGAAAGAAGAAGTTTTTAGAGGGGCAGGCAAGCATAAGTGCACTTTAACAGTGCTACCAGCACGCTGTAGTCAGTGTTGTTGCCTGTAGCCACTGTTGCAGCTAAACTCAGAAGTGATAACCTCAAGAGAAGCATGGTGCAACCTTAGCTCAGGCAAGACCACTGGACACACCGAGGTCTGGGCCCCCAACCCTATTGACATGGTGCCGCTTGCCCCCTCCACCCTAGATGAAAGGCATCCCTTTCATTTGAAGATTTACAAGACAGAGCATAAACCCATTTGCTGCCCCACTGCCACCCTCCTTCTGTCTCCCTAAGTTGTTCTCAAGGCTTCAGCCTTAGTGGCTGCTTGAGGACTATGTTTAGAAGTTCACTAGTTCCCCTTTTTTTTTTTCTTTAAATAATTTTTGAAACCTAATTTTTGGTTCCCTGCTGCCTTCATGGACACACCTCAGCTAAAAATGCAGTTTCAATGACATATCATTCATCCAAGGCCTGAGAGGGAGCAAAGAAATTGTTCGCTCACTCCACAAACAAGCACAGGAACGCCAATATTCCCTCCCATTCCTGCTGTTTCATTAAACTAATTTTATGCATGAGGTGTGATTGCTTCTTTCCTAAAAATAATAATAATAATAATAATAATAATGAATACATTTTTCTCCACTGACAGCATCAGTGATGGGGTTTTGCTTCACCACAAAGTAGATGTTTCAAGAGAGCGCATCTAGAAGCTGCCTGGTTAAAAATGCACTGTGAACAGCCAGAAGTAGCATCTGAAGGAATTTATGAGGCTTTCTGGGTTATTCTGGAGCAGAAAGGTTAATGAACCACACCATGCGGAAAACATATGCAAACCTGTTTCCAAAGCAGCACCCTTCTGAGGGCAAATCGATACCCATAGCATCCACCCATGCGACTGGATTGAACGAGCAAACTAAGACCCATCAAAGCAGAGATTCACAGGTACTAACTTTGTTAAAGCATAATGCTTCACAAGTCCAAAACGTGACTCTGAACAGGGATGCCAGATAGCACCCTGCTGAAAAAAAAGCAATATCCAACGTGAGTAGGGGATCTCCAGTCCCCACATCACCTGCTCAAGGAAACTTCACCCAGTCCTCTTCCCAAACTCCAGTTATAACGAAGAAGGGGAGATGGGAAGATAAATAAATCAAGTCCTTGCAGAAATGCCAAGAAATACAGAAGTAGCTCTGCAGGGAGAGAGCACATTGCAAGGAGATATCTCAGGAGAGAGTCTGACTATGCAATGCAAGGAGAAGGACGGGGCGGGGGAAAAGCTTTTAGCACTTGTTTGCTTGCACTTATAAATAAGAAAAGAGGCAACTGCAGTTAGAGAGGACAGTAGATACCCATCTCCCCTTGAATCGTGGTCGCTGTCCCCTCTGTGAACTCCACACTTCACCAGGGCTGCAGCTGCGAGAGGAGGGAAAAGGCGAGGGGAATCACATCCCACTTCCTAACGAAGGAGGTGCACCCCTAATCACACATGCAGACAAGTTTCCCAGAAAGGAAAGCTGAGAAACATATCGCCTATAATTAGAGGGCAAGAGTCATAAATACAACAGCTAAATTAAAAGCAGAGATAAGTCCAGAGCAGGAAAGCAGAGCTTGAGCGCAGTCAGATCTATGTCCCCGGCTGCAGTGTTTGACCAGCCCTTGAACTTGGTTTGCATTGCCAGGGCTCTCAGTGTTTCCAGCCAAAGGACTTCACACACCCAAGGAGAAGAGGAGGGCTTAGCTGACAGAGTAACCCTGAGCACACAGCCCCCCACGCCAGCGAGATGTACGAGAGCCCCTTTTCCACGAACAGGGATGGAGACACCTCCCCCCATCATTAGTTTCCAGGGCTGAATATGTTTAGCATGGATGATAAAGCGTAGTCATTTCAGAGAGCTGTTACAAGCAAGGTTATGGACACTGCCATCGCTGATTAAAGAACTGAACGCGCTTTGCTAAGGTAGGGCATCTTGCTATTTGCAACCCAGCACACAAGGTCACAGAGCATAGGTCCTTTCAGACAGAAGCCAGAATAAAACAGCTATTTAACACAAAAGGGTGTGTAGACCACCTCCGCCACCTGCCACAGGGCACCCTGAGCACCCACAGCTTTTTATTAGGTGGTTATGACCCACAACCACGCCGGAGAAAGCCTGCAGCTGTAACCTCCAGACCTCACCACCAAAGAAGCCCCGCTGAATCAGCGAGGTCCACGTCAGCTCGCCCATGCTCCTCAGAGACCTGCATCACTTGGCTTTGCATCATCTAGCAGGAAAGGCCAGTGAAGAGAACAATGTCCTGAATGATAACAAGCAACAAATAGAGACGTGGAGAGGGAGAAAAGCAGCAAAGCAATTTGCAAGCCCCGTTCTCCGGTCATGCAAGGGACAGAAGACCATTGCAGCACACACAGCAAGCTCTTTGTTTTTCCTCTCCTGTGGGGCAGTCCAGAAATTCTGGCTTGTCCTGTAGGAGAAAGTTAAGGGTGTTCGCACCCGTCGTCTGTTTGCACAGATAAGGAGAGGGAGGGCTGTGATTTAGACTACAGATACGCTAGACACCAGCTGCTCACTCCCACTCGACGATGAGGTCAGTAACAAAGCCGGAGGACTTCAGTCTCTCTGATGTGAAGTTACATCCATAGCATCTACTCATCCAGAGGCTCAAGCAAAGCTGTGCCAAAGATGTGACACCGTGCCTGCAAAAGGCAACAAACACAACCAGTGTTGGAAGAGCTGACTTGCCTGTCAATACCTAGTTTCATAGCATAAGAGGAAAACTGCTTCTGACACCCTAGCAAGTGTGGCAGTGAAACTGTAAAGCAACACCAAGGTGTCGTGACCTCCAAGTCCTGTTCAGGAGACAAGCAGACTCCTGTCCTTGCCCAGCAGGACAGGGGAGCAGCTGACTGCAGGCAGCAGCAGTCCTAGCTGGAGTCAGCCTCCTGGCTAATTCCACTAATACGTGGAGAGAAGACACACCATCAGCTATTCCCCAGTTATTTTTAGTACCTGATGACTTTCCTGGAAGCATGCCACAGCAGCGGGTCACAGGGATGACTGCAGAAGGGACAAGCGTAGCCCCTCTGCCAGGACCGCACCGGCAGCAATAGATGCCAGCCCAGGTTTGAAGTGGTCGCCAATAAGCACATGAGCGTATCGAGCACGAGCTCCAGCCACTCTTCCTCCATCCTCCTCCTCTCTTTCCCTGTTCACCTGCAGAGCAGCAGTTGCTGCCAGCCCCGGGGCTCCCCGCCACCCGCTCTGTCCCTACACAGCCCTAGAGGAGATGCAGGGCTGGCAATGCTGGCATGAAGAGACCGGTTCATCTTAAGACGATGGACAAGAGTCAGTAATTATTACTGAAGAGGGAACAGAGCATTGCCCCTGCAATGGGATAAAGGCAATGGCAAAAAGCCTCGTAGGTCTAGTCCCAGGGTGAACTGGCAGCTGCATTGCAGCACCTGCAAGCAAATTGCACCCGCCAGCCAGGGTGACCGCTTCCCACAGCCCTGACCGACACATAAGTTGTCTTGGCATCTCCTAGACTGCTGCTGGCCATCAGGAGAAGGAGCTCAACACTTCAATAGGGATTAGGCTGAAAATTAATGACGTTTTCCTTTACGCTACCAGATAGACACACTGGAGAGGCATGAAGTAAGGCAGCTAAGCTGAGAGCTCCAGCAAAGAATTCAGCCTGGTTTTCCACCTCATCTAACATATTCCCCCCAAAACAGTCTTTAGGACAGCATCTCAGAATCAATGCATTAGGGCAACAGCAGTGGGAGCAGGAGATGAGATCGGACCAGCCACGCATGGGAGAGCAGCCAGAGTTGAGCACAGTGCTGCCTTTGGGTTTAAGTTACCGAAGAATTATCGATTTACTCTCCACCTGCACTCAGGGGGCTGGCAAGCAGAAACGCTCCCACGCATTGCACAGCAGGGCTTGGCTGGTAAAATCTTAATGGTGAGGCACCCTGACTGAGCAGAGCCAAGGTAACACTAAATAAATAAAGAGAAGGTGTGAGAATTTCAATATTCTTTTTGCTACTTTAGGACCCAAATCAACAAAGGCAGGAATTGAGGGAAAAAAAAAAAAAAAACCAAACAAAAACCAAACAGGATATGCAGCACTCTGAAGTCATTTTACAGATGCATGAGGCAAGGGGCTTAATTTGGGAGGGAGCACAAGACACAGCCCAACTGCTTCATATTTGGCATATAAGGTTTGACCTGGTTGGGATCAGAATATGTGCAATTCTGACAACGATAAAGCTGCCTTGGGGCCATATCCTATGGGTCCATACCAAAAAAACAGGGTGGCAAGGAGTTTGAAGGAGTAGGCAGAAGTTTTGCAAATTATTTTCTTACCAATTCACCCCCCTTAAGGTCTTGCCCCATCAAAGAGAAGTTTGACCAGTCCCACCCCAGCGCTGTTCCCATGGCATCACTCGCCCTACTGCTGGGATTTGTCTAGGGTAGCACCCTGCAGCTCGGGCGCTCACAGCCCAGATCCTTCCCTGATGCTGCCGGGGAAGCCGGGACGCAAACCAAGCCTTCTCCAAGGCTGGCTCCAATCAGCTGGGGGAAGGCAGCTCATGTGGCCTCACAGTCCTTCCTCAGTGACCCATCCACAAGGATTGGGCACTCAGTTGCCCCTCAGCGTGGAAGGAAGCCCAGCAAAGCCCGGTGCACAGAGGCTTCCCTCTCTGCTAAGAAAGTCCATGGTTTTGTCCTTCCATAAATGATTTGCTCGACTTCACCTGCAGCCCAATTATATGTCGAAGCATTGAGGGAATAAAACCCCTTGATGTGTGCAAACTGTTGCTTTACTAAATTAGTTTGGTTGATTGTATTGTTTAGGATTATTTTTTGAATGCGTTCTGATCAGATATCTTTTCTATTTTGCTTTATGAAAAAAGAATTTATAAGAATGCATCTAAAACCTGCAATAATGGCGGGGAAGGGGAATAAAGTTTTACAAAAGATGGCATTAACAGGGTTAGAAATGCATGCTTTTGAGATGCGAGGCAGTAGGTTAGGAAATGAGGTGAAGCATCACAGTGAAGGGGTTTTATTTTGGCTGCCTGAGAACTTCCATATCCCCCCTCCCCAACTTCCACGTGTGATAAGATTGATAATGATAACTAAATATATAATTGAAATGAGATGAAGGCAGTGTAAAGTTCAAACAGATGCACTTGCTAGTCCTTTGCAAGAGCTGTGTGCATGCAGAATAGAAGCATTAGCACAAGGCTTTCCTCCCTCATCAAGAGGAATTGTTTGAATATCTGATGTAGCACGCATGCAGCTGAGGCTAATTAAGCGCTGACACTTGGAGAATATGAATGAAGGCAGGCATTTTTATAGGCCTTAGAGGAATTAGGTGCCCAAAACACACACAGGCAGGCATTTAATTCCCCTGAAAACTCAGTATTTCAACAACCTTGCTGAAAAGATTTCTTTAGATAATCCAGAAAGCTTACATAATACCCTACAAAGTTGTTGGGGTTTGTTTTTTTTTTTTTTCCTTAGGACACTTGGGATTCAGCATTATGATTTGGTTGCATGAGGAATTTAGTTTATGCTTCTCCTCGCAAGGCCTCCAGCCTTTTTGGAAGCTTCAGAGTGCATTTCCTAGTTATTATGGCAATAAATGAAGAAAGGCTCCAGCCTAGTGTAATGGATACAACCTGCAAGCAAAGCAAACCCTTTTCTTCCTCACACCCGCTCACATCCATCCACTGCCCATGTTTTTAGCAAAAAGGCAACTTAAACGTATAAGCTTCATTAGTGCACCTAAAACAAATAGAAACATCCAGTCTCGTGAGCCAAGATCATCACTGATGCCATCCTGGAAATGTCCCTGTAGACAAGGTGAGCTCAGCGACCTCACCGCCCGCATCCCCTTCACAAGAGTTTGAGGGAAACACAAGCCAAGGCACACAAAAAGCCATTTAGGGTATTACGAAGCATCTCTTGTTTCCCAGTCCTAGAAAGAGCTGTGTAAACAGGGTATCTCCCAGAGCTCAGATTGCAAACTACTGCCATCAGCCTCCCGAGGCTGTTCAGCATCTGCAGCTCCCGGGCATACAAATGGGAGTACTCTGGATTTCCAAAAAGCCCTTCTCCATCAGTGGTACAAGTTATTTTCAGGGCCATATCGTGCAAGGGCTGGAAATAGGCTCCAATCACCATTTTGTGCCTATTTAAAACAAGCAGAAAAATAGCAGAGTCCCCTCCAGGGAGTCTCTTACCTGTGTGGGGATTGGCAGAGCCACCTTGGCTGGAGGACACCGTCTGTCCCCTGTCTGGCCTCCTCCATGCAAGAAGGACAAATGGACAAAGAGGGATTGGGCACAGAGATAAAAAATTAAAAAGCACCAAGAATATTGCAGGCTCCTGACCACACAGAAAAGTTATTACAGCTAGAAGAAAGCCACTTGCATCAGAAGGGAGTGAAGCCAGCAACTGAGATACATATCAGGGGACCGGGAGGAGGGTGGGACGTGATGAGAATTGGCATAAATATAAGGCTGAGGCAGAAATCATAGGAAAATAGGGAAAGGAGAAGGAGTGCTGGGCTACACAGCATCCCTGGTTCATCAGATCCGGCCCTCCTGCAAGGTCCTGCTAAAAGCAGGAAGGGTTTTATCCCCTCTATTCCCACAGGGAGGCTGGTCCATAGTCTGATTGCTCTCTAATTGTCAGAAACAATCTTCCAGTTTCCAGGCTGAATTTATTCTAGACCAGTTTACGTACATTTGTTCTTGTGCCAACACTGTCCTCGAGAATAAATAGTTCTCCTTCGCTGATGCTCTCCCCTCCCCGTCTTTCACCAATGTATTTATAGGCAGCTATCTTCCTCAGCTTTCATTTTGCTAATTTAATTAAGTCAGGCTTTCCTCGTCTTCCCTCCAAACACACGAGCTTCATTTCTTTTATCACGTTAGCAGCCCTTTCCCAGCCCCAGTTCTTTGGTCCAGCTCCAGTGTCCCTTCGAGGAAAACAGGAGCCATACAATCGCCAGTGGTGATCTCTCCTAAAAACAGATGCTTGTGAGCCGAGTGCCTAATTGCAAACTAACACAGACAGGCTCGTCTTTTATCCTGTCAGCTATTTTCAATCAGTTAAAGATCATAAATAGTGTTCTGGAGCACAAGCAGGTCCCGTAATGCTTTGTAATGTATTCAGTTTACATTTTGGCTGAGTAGTCTCACCATAATCCTGAACTGTTCTTCTTTTTCCAATTACGCTACGCCACTTTGTGAAACCATATGATGTCCGTCAGATTAAATATTATCCTATTTGGTATTAGACAGCAGTTCGTATTGCAAAAGGAGAAAGCTATGTCCAGAGCAGTGGAGGACAATAAGAGGTTTCATTCCTGCTTGTCTCATGAAAAGAGAGAACTTGACAGCAGACTGCATGGGATGTAAATATTGCTGTTTCACTTAGCACTTGGGGAAGAAGCCAAATCCATGGACTTCATAACAACTAAAGATTATGCAAAAGTGGCAAAACACGGCAGCTACAAGAGCAAGATATATTTAGGTGATAGAGGCTAGGGAACATGGATTCAAGAATTTTAAGAGAGCCAGCCAAGGAGCCATTTGGACTGTTTAATGCTCATTTTAGTAAGAGCCAGAACACCAGAAAAGCTTTCAAAAGATGGAAAAAGCGAACATCACATCAACATACATACATAGGGTATGGTGAGCAAATCCACAGAGCTTTAACAAAACTAGACTTTACAGTATTTTGTTTAAATATTTGATTAACAATGTTAATAATGTTAGATCTTTCATGCCACTAGTACTTATCATTTTCTAACTAGAAGCTGGTACTTAGCATGGCCTTCCTTCAATATGAGTGAAAAAGGGACAGATTAATAAAAACAGCGAACCGCCTGAGCACTCGCTCAGGGTACGGCTCAAACCCAGCTGCGAGGCAATTGCCATCCAAACTATTTCTGGGAGGTGGTTAGTTCCTGGATACGACATCTTAAGAAAAGCAGAGGCATAGAAACTCGGTGTCTTTGCAGCTGGTATTGGGCTGACATTTAAAAAAAAAGACTCCGTCAGAGAGCAACGTCGCTTTTTGACCTATCCAAAAATGTTTGTTAGCCCAGCAAAAACTTTTTTCTGCTTTGTATAAGCATGCTTTTCTCCCCTTCTCACCGATAACCTAGACCAGCTCCTCATTGCACTCCATGCAGAATAACAAACTTCTCGCACTCCATCTCGGTCTCCTCTTGACAGAAACGAGCACAAGCTGTCCTTTGTGTCACCAAAGGCAAGGGGTACGTCACTCTGTTTCGGTGGCCACCGACCCCAGGGAGGTGCCAGCGCTCTACGAGGCAGTGCAGAGGAACACGATATTGCCCCCGTGCGCCATCGCATTGCTGCCGAGTAAGGCACTGTTTTAATACCGTATCCCCCAAGAGCTCGTTGCAGGACTGGGTACCATTTCGTGGGATGATTTTTGATCACCCAGCAAGCAAGACAGGCTCCCTCCAGCCAAAACGGAGGAGAAAAGGTGCAGCTGGAGACCAATTTGCTGTAGCGCAACCGCCAGAAATAGCAGAGAAAAATGGAAATATCCTCAAAGAATCCCTAGCCTTTCAATAAATAAGGAAAGCTGTTGTCAAGATGTAAAATAGGCAGGTGTTATTCGTAGGAGAGCAAACTGTAGTGGGGTGCGATAGGGCCAGAGGAACAGTTATCTCCAGGCTCTCTCTCTCATTTCTTCGCGGAAATCACATTTGGTGCCGGCTCAAAGACACGAAAGCCACAACCATTTCCAGCAGCATTAGAAACACAACCAACACATCAACCATTTGCCAGAATGACAAAACTAGCAGGAAAAGAGAAGGGGAAATACGTTCTTTTCAAGCATCTCCACGGGGGATTTGCAGAAATTGGGTGTTAAAAATAAAGCAAACTGCCAGTGTCCTCCAACACAACTCACTTCATTTGTGATTTTACACTTCTGAGTTGCTGGGGCTTTTTTGTGCCAACAATTTCTGCTAAAAGAGAGAAGTGCCCACTACAGAGGACTCAAGATGGTCTTGTAATGGGTTTTCTTTCAGCTAGAAACAAGCAGATCTAGCACAAACGCCTCCTAGTTAAAGGAAGATTATTAATACCAAGAGAGCAACTGCAAAGCATCGAGCACCGTTGTGAAATATTAGCTTGTAATTGCAACGTGGCAATTCCCTACAACCTGCGCCCTTCTCCTGCAAGACGCTTGTGGGGAACCTAAGCTCAGGCTGTCCACCGTGCCACAGGGGTGGCCAGGCTTCCCCCGGCCCCTCCAGCGCCGCCAAGGAGGGGGCAGCACTGGCAGAGATGGATGGCCAGCCCCGGGGCGGCGTGATTGATTTCCCTCGTTAGCCTGAGCAGTTAAGTGGGACGGAAGGGTGGCCACACAGCCGACGGTGGCCCAGGGATAGGGTGCGGGGAGAGCAGTTTGTCTTGCTCAAGTTCGACACAAGCAATATGTTCCCAAGCGTGACGGCGGGCAGAAGGAGGTGTAGAGAAGCAGAAAGCCCTTGCTGCTTCTAGCATGGACCTTAACATATTTATGGTAAGGGTTTTGTGTTGCACCACAGCTGGGGAGCCAGGTAGGATGAGCCCTTCCTTACAGAATAAATTGGTTTTTATTGTTGTTCCTTCTACAGTGAGCTTTTCCCTTTCCATATACGAAGCACAGGTAGAATTAAGGCTCAAACAGCTGATGCTGGCCAGGTGCGGTAGAGCAGAAGGACCTCTTGGTGACGAAGCAAGACATGCCTCCAAGTTGCCACCAACCACCCTGAGTTAACACTTGCACGGCCTGGCCCAAAGGAAAAATTTCCCAGAATCAGTTCATTTTAGCTCGAGATTGATCCTTATTTCTCATTTCTGTATTGCTATCACTCCAAAATAAAGCATTCCCTGAGAACTCAATGCCCATAATGTTGAAACCAAATCTTAGGGCAAGGCTGCAAAGGGTAAGAAATCACTGAAAACTACTCCATTTCCCATGGAAAATTCTCCTGCAATCTCAGTTTTAAAGGTAGGTTAAAACTGGTTTGGCTTGGGGTTTGGTGGTTTGGGGGGAGGTTTTTGGAAATCAAACAAAGGCACCAGCCATCACGCTGTGATGCCCGCAGCATGATGAATGTGTGAAGCAATCACTAACGGTGGCTGCCGCAGGCCATGATAGAAATGAAAATGGGAAATGGTAAATCAGCACAGACAGGAGGAGGAGAGAGCACCGGAGGGGTACCAGCCCCATTGCCTTCGAGGCAGGTCATCAGCTGTAGCAGGGAGCCCCTCACTCAGCAGGCATTAATGGATGCAGGGAGGGGATACTGGCTCAATTTTTCATTGCTCCCCCCAAACCGGCTGCATCCCTGACTCCAAAGGCAAGTAAACAGGAGCTTGGCTAAACACATCACTCCAACCCCACTGAGCTCCTGCTGAGCCCGAGCCCTCCGCTGACATCCCTGGATCCGGGGGGTTTCTCAGGAAAAAACACTGCACCAGCTATTTTTTGTTCTGGTGTATGACCACACCGGGCTCAGCCCCTTGCTCTGAGGTGGGGAAGGAGGCATTTGCCTGTGCCTATAATTGTGCATGTATATAGGTCAGCGCTGGCTCGTGGGTCCGGTGGAGACACGCATGCATTTTTCTTGCATCCTTAGGCAAGCTGGAAAATGTCACTTACTCGCTAGGCAATTGCTAAACATTTTGCTGCCCTAAGTGACCACCTGCTCTGTATATGCAGCTCTGTGGCTGTGGGAGCGGGCTGCAAGCACACGTCTGTAACACTGAGAACAGGTTTCTCTTTTTTTTTTTTTATACATTTTCCTTGTTGATTTTTTTTTTTTTTAAAAGGCACACAGAGTGATTTAGAGCCCAAAACTGGGGCAAACGTCCCTACCCACGTATTTGTCCCGTTCTCATCTGTGCCTCTGCAGTATCCTTCACCTCCCTTTTTGCTTTAACCCTGGAAGGCAAACCTGTCCGCTGCCTGGCTTCCTAACAGCAGCACCATAAAGCTTTTATTTGAAGTAGGACTGATGCCCGAGCAAAGCCCACAGAGAAGAAAAATGCCCGCAGAGGGCTGAGAAGCTGGTACACATCCTGAAGGCAAAGTCCTGACCAAGGAGGTGGTGAGGGTTCCCTGTGTAGCCCCTATCTGCACACAGAAGGAGTCACACACATGCCAGAGGGGCTGATTTTCTTAGTCCTAGCTCCTCCATCCTTGGGGAGGAATGTGAACATCTGGCACAGGATTTAAGTTCACAGACAGGTGTCTGCTGCTGAATCCCATGCTAATCAAGATAAGTGTGTTTGGGGAACAGGCTCGCAGCACCATTTGGAGCAAGCACCCTACAACAAGCATGGCACCACGTTGCAACAGGCAAGTCCTTCCTGATCAATGGAGGCAAAGGGAGAAAGATGACAGGGACAAATCTGAGAGGAGGAAAGGAGTGGGGGAGACTGCGCAAAGCTGAAGCTCTCCAGGAAGGTAGAGGGCAGCTGAAGATGCTTCAAAAGGGACCGTGCTTTCTATCTCCTAGCAACAGATGCCAGCAAAATGCCAAGGGAGATGGTCAGAAGATAGTCTTTGGTTGAGGAAATGGGGGCTTTGCCAAGTCTCACCCCGATGGACCCCCATCCCTCCCCTCCTTGGGCTCCTTATGGACACAAACACCACTGCCCTTGCCCCAGCCAGGCTCCTTTTTGCCCCCAGTGGCCCAGGTAATAGGTTGAGGTGTTTTCAGCCCCGCTAAGAGCACTTCTCTTGCTCTCTTCCCCTGTAGGATCCACCTAACTTAACTCGGGGCAATAGGGCCACAATTCAGGACGTAGCCATACATGGGTGACCAAGCAGTTTGGGAGCTAAAAGTGGGACCCCAATATTATGGATAGCATGGTGCTTAGCTGGGAGTGAGCTCTCTGCCCATCGGGGTCTTCTGCTGCTCCATATTTTGTACTGCATCTGCTTCCCTGCAAGTGTATTCATCCCCGAGTAGCAAACAGGGCAATATTTACAGACCCCAAAGCATCTGGAACCAACATGTTTTAACCCATCAGGAAATGGCTGGAGGACACCACGCTCAGTGCTTTTAAAGACATTAGGGGGGGGAAAAAGCCCTGCGTCTACAGGAAAAACCACTCTCCCCCCATTGCTGTATCAATTACAGAAGATGCATTAGAAGGTTTTAGTAATGATTTCTTGTCAATAATCTGGATCCTCCAGTCCCAGTGTCCTTATCCAAGCTCTCCTGGGAGCAAGATGTCCCAGCAAAAGGGACACACCACAGATCTGACGGCAAAGGCAGAGGAAAGATAACAGAAAAGAGATATTGGACAGAGGAAAAAAAAGGATCAGAGACAGCAGTCTGTATGAACACAGACAGATCACGAGTTTATAGGAAGGTGATTCTTCACTTTACGCCTATACAAATTATTTCCTTCCCTTCGC
Source organism: Nipponia nippon (assembly GCF_047370975.1). NCBI lineage: Eukaryota > Metazoa > Chordata > Aves > Pelecaniformes > Threskiornithidae > Nipponia > Nipponia nippon. The sequence continues at coordinate 89,410,862 of NW_028262347.1, read as the reverse complement.
GGCTCCCTCCTCCCCTCTCTCCTGATGATTTGAAGGCTTTGGGAGCTGCAGTAAGTATGACTGTTTTTCTGTGCGAGTCAGCCAGAGATTTAAGTAGGCAGGAGGAAAGCACTCTCTTTTTCCATCAGTGTTCAATAGAAAGACAGTAAAAAAAAAAAAAGGGGGGGGGGGGGGAGAAGAAGAAGAAGGAAGAAGAAAAATCAAGTAAGAGTCCAAGGTGGGAATCATTAAAACAAAACACAACTAAGAACATAAAATCAGAGAGATGGAGTGAAAAAATACACTCGGGCAATCCTTCCAGCTTTGAGCCACCCTCCGACACTTTTCAGGTACGTAAGGTCTTAATGCAGAGATTAATCTGCAAGCTGCCGAGCCAGAGATCGGCAAGCTGACCTGGGAGGAGCCTCCTTCACACCAGGCAAGATCTTCTGATAATCCCCAGTAGAGAGCGAAGGAGGAAAGTTGGCCAACGCATTTGCTCAGTCCTTGGGTGATACAGAGGGGGGAGCGGAGGGCTGCTACTGGTTATGATAAGTCTGCTCTATAAATGTTGATTCTCAGCCTGGCACCAGCTTGCTAATCCAGATCTCTAAGTCCATAACCCTATAAAGCCCTCATATGGGGCCAGGACTGTTTGAGGCAGGCACTCGTGTTATGGGCGTTTTGTGACACATCCAGGCATGCTTGCTAGCCTAGTTCCCTAAGGAAACAGAGTACATATGGTCACGACGTTCATCTGTCCGTCCCTTCGCTAATCACTTCCGAACCTGTCAGTCCATTTTAACTACATCCAAAAAGAACAGAAGAGCCCCCCCACCCAAAATAAAAAACACTCTGTACCACAAGCATCATCCTCCCTGGTGAAAGCAGGCAGGGGAGACATTTTTCTGATTCAGAGAAAAAGCCAACAATTGGGAATTTCTCCCTTATTAAACTCCAGAGAAACCACACAGGAACTCCATGATGAGCCCAACCACAAGCAAAAAGCAAACTTTTTAGTCTTGCGGGTCATAGGATGGCTTGTTTTCGTTACATAAGGAAAATTCAATAGGGTGGAACAGAAGCAGCTATTCTTCATGCAATCAACACTCACCCCCGGACATGTGATGTTGTAGGAATGCATGTTTTCTGTCCTTTCCATCCTCCAACGACATTCCCAGCTCACAGGAACAGGAAGATTGTGGGATGAGGGCTTGGCTGATTATTTTTTTAATTTCCAAGACCTTCATCTTTCTTGGCCACCAAACATTGCCTGGAGCCCATCCAAAGCTTTCCAGGAGCACAGCGTCTTGAGCGTGCACGGCTTGCAGCTTTTCCATTCTTCTTGACATTGTAAAACTGTCTTGTAAAAACAAAATTAAAGACTTGAGTGCTGGCCACAAAGCCCTTACCATGGACATGTTTTTTGTTGTATGCAACTCCAAGACAGAGGTAGGGGGATGGAAGGGGGGAAGAGAGCTTTGTGCATTAAACTTCTTTATAAATCTGTTGAAGGTATTTCATCACTTCCCGACATTCCTCTATAAAACCCACTCAGCTACGTCTACAAATTATAAAATTAGTTTTATGTGCAGGGTCCAGCTAATGGCACAGCTAAATCGACTGAGCAGGAAGATTAGATGTTGCTTCTTTCCTCATGGTGGAATTTATTTTGCAGCATCCCTGTGCAGGGAGCAGCATCCATCCTGGGGTGGAAGATTTTCCCTCCCAAGCCAAAGCTTTCAAAGGTCGAAAGAGATTTGACCACTAACCAGAGAGTTTTGGAGAAAGCCATGTCTGTGGGGAGCAAATAGAGCTGGATGGCTCAGGGGAACATTTGTGGTCCACAAAGACAAAGCATTTCTTGTAAATTACAGAACGCAAAACTGAAGAACTTAAATCCCACACAAGATAATTTACACATACGGAATGAAGAGAGAGGGGTGCAATATTGAGAACTTTTAAAGAAAAAGGGACAGTTTTCATTACTCTTCTTATTTTTTAAAACAGCTGTATGCCTCACTTTGTGCTTTCAGCAGAAGACTATAGTGGTGGTAACCAGCTAACCGCATTTGAACATTAGAGGTGCATTTCGCTATGCACCTAGGAGGTAAGATACCTGGCAGCTATATTATGTGTACTTGGTACCCTGCCACGCTGTTCAGAGAAACATTGGGCAGCACCAACCTAGTTCCCAGTGGTCTCCCATTTCTTGGCTATAGCCCAAGGCACTATCCAATACAGCTCTCTGGAAGAGTGCTAAAAGACCCATTACAGAGACAGGACCAGCATAAATATTAATTCAGCACAGCACAACTGCCAGGAAGGGAGTGGATGATACACTTCAGCCCTTCCTGCACAGGGCCAGCATCTCTCCTGCCCAGCTCTGTGCTTCATCCCAGCTCACATCCCCTCCTCCCTGGCCTCAGTACCTCTCTGGGCTCCCCAGGCATTACATGGGGTGCAGAAAGAGGCTTAACGTTGCTTACCTGGTCCGTAGGGATGCTGCCTGCTTCTCCATGGCAGCCCAGCGGTCCAGGCCTGCAAGGAGGGATCTTAGAGCAAAGCAAGGTCACCTCCCAATGTGTTTGGCCACTTGCTAATCCTCGCACTGCTGGGGATCAACGTTGCAGGGGAGGAGGGAAAAAACCACAACAGTTCCCCAGTTAAGGCTGGAAGAAGAAACAAAAGCTAATCAGCCTCAAACACAGGGGACATGAAGGGAACAAGCTTCTTCAGGGCACATTCTCAGCTTTAGTTCTTTGCTCCCTTTAAAAAAATAATTTCCCTCTGTAGCGTATTAATCACCACAAGTCAGCCTCGGCAAGAGTTATCCATGGAACTATGCAGGGACTGCAAGGACACTGTGTTATAGCAGGATTATTTACTTTTATAACCTTTACAGAAACAAGAGATAACTACATTAGAAAAACTTGCTTGCACACAACAGCAGCAACCGCCTGATTCATTCCTGCACCCTTGCATTTGTGCACATGTGCCAAAAGAGCTGATGCTACGGTTGCCACCATGAGAGCCTCGCAAAATAGCATTGCCACCATACAGTGGTGGCTTTGGAAGCAGCCGGATTTGGAGGGTGGCTTTTTAGCAGGCTTGCCTTTCAGAGGACCAGGGGGTACCCATCTCCCATCCCACAGGGCAGTGGCACTCAAGAGCTCAGGACCAGAGGCCGCTCAGGGTTGCCCTGTGCCTCAAGGATGTGCATGGCATTGTATGGTGGCACAAGACAAAGTGGCTTGTGCAGCAGGATGCTTAGAGCCTCCCCATTGCTCCCCTTGGACTTTCCTTTCCAGCAGGTATCGGCCACCAGCAGAAAGCCTCCTAAGCAGCATTCAGCCACAAGTTTTCCAACAACTCAGGTCATTGCACGCCAACGAGCCTGCAATAAACTGAGAGTCCTCCCCTAACAAACACCCCCATGTGACCTGCAGCTCTAAGTGTGGTGCATCCCTTGAGCAAACAAATGAACAACCTCTCTTCTGCACCACGCTCTTCCTCTTCTCCCTGCCCCCTGATGCACAGCTGAAGTTAGTTGTGTGTGTGGTATTTATTTCCCTGGTATTTATTTCCCTGCTGGCTGGCAGAGGGGACCCGCACAGAGCAGACTGCCCCACGCTCCCTGGAAAGTTTTCATTTGAAGGTCACCAGAGATGGGGAGACTGTTTCCCTGCAACTGCCCGGGGCAGCTATTGCACCTCTCTGCATTTTGGGTGAGGCATTGCAAATTTCCAGCAAATTCACCAACAACAATCGTGCCGGCAGCACCTTCACCCCCCCAGTCTGCCACCTCTTCAAAAATCAAATGGCACGGGGGAAAACAAAACAGTTACCTCCAGCCTCCGCTGCGATGAGCCAAACCTCGAAGCGAAAGCACTTTTACATCCCTAATTTCCATTTGCCCCTGAACCTGTGTCTTGCACCCTCCAGAGCCATCTTCCATTTCCATAGTGCTCTGTGGGTGACACCCGGATCTACAGACATATAAAGGAGCCTTTGTTTACAAGATAAGAGCCACAAAATGCAAATAAAAAGCCCCAAATAGCACAAGATCAAACAGGGTCTGTATCTACCCTTTCAAAAGCATTCAGGCTGCAAAGCTCGCTATAAGCAATGGTTTTGTTTGCAACATTAAATATGATACTAAAAGCATCTTCCATGCAAAAACAACATGCATATGAGTTTGTTTATGTTATAACTTTAATCTCTCCAATAACAGGTCTTTAAAGCTTATTTTAGGCTGAAAAAATAATACTGAGTAATGAATCAAGGCCTTAAGAGGCTGATAAGCAGCAGGAAACCATTGCAGAGAGTGTACTCCTGATTTAATTAAAGCCTTAAACACACTCCAAGAAACAAAATCCATCCACCCATCAATATGATGAAAAGAGTGCAAGTTCCCTTAAACTCACACGGCCACCTCATGAATCTCCCGTTTGGGAAAGCAAGGAAAAACGCGGTGGTCTTTCACTTAATTCTTCAAACCAGCAACTTCCACACAAACATGAGCTGTTTCGCTGCTCCTGAGACATGAGTTACACCTGTGCAGTGAGGAGGGAGAAGGCTTCAAAGCCTTCTTGCAGCAGGGGTGCAGCAAAGTCCAAGTCTCCGGTACCCATCCTGCAGCTCAGGCCACGTGTCACCTCCCCCTCCAGATGCTTTTCCTCCAGCAGCCTCCGTGGCATCCAGTTTTTGGTATCCCTTGCCATGCCAGAAAGGATCCAAGATACTTGTGCTGTGCTGGCAGGAGTTATTTTAAGGTGCTGCGCTTCCCTTTGGCATGCGCAGCCAGAGTAACTCTCCGGTACAAGGACATCCTAGGTGCTGCTCAGATGTCTCCATCTTTCCTGTTTCTCATGGCTTGCACTCGTGGCTTGTTATCCCTTTTCACAGCAGTGAAAATTCAAGTAGCTTCATGGATACATCCTGCACCCCAGAGGATGGGCAGGCACCTGAGAGCCAGAGGGGATGGACGCCTGAGACGGGAGGGCTTCCCCAGCTGGACCTCACCCACGGGTCTGCAGGTACTCCAGCAGACCGTAGGTGTAAGTGGCCTCCATCAAGGAGCCTTTGAGCATTCCCAGTTCAGGGGAAGAGGTGGCCTGACTCACCTGAAAGGAGAGAAGCCAAAGGGATTTAAGTACATACTCATCATTAGGCATGCAAGTAACGTTTTCCTGAATCAGAGCTCAGGCAACCAAATGAAAAAAGCAAATATTTGCTAGAATGAAAATGTCAAACGCTTGGCAGATTTCCTTTCGCCTTGTGTTTCTGTTCATGGGGGCTTCAAACAGTTAATAACCATGTAATTCGTGGATTTTATTTTTTCCCCCCCTCAGCAAGGTGGGGGCAACTCAAGACAAAGTTTTGCTTATTTCTTTCTAAACAAAATTAAAAGCAAGGAGAAAATGGGGAAAAAGGTTCACTGGGGGAGCACCAAACATTTTTTTTTTAAAGCTAGCATTAGCTTCATTGAGGCTGCAAACATTGCTTCAAAAAGTAGAAGTCAAAGCATCTCATTTCAAAAACACACAAAGAAGTGGTTTGATTTTTTTTTAAATTGCTACTTTCTGTTGTAATTTTTTGTTGAGTTCAACACAAGTAATTTCAGCTGACCTGAAACCCTATTTTTCAACAAATGCATTTATGTATGTTTAAAGAAAAAAAAGTAAGTCTAGTTCTTTAGCCTGTATTTGTGCAAAACCACTAATTTTTAGTTGTTGGCTTTCTGCTAGAGATAATCACACTGAACAAATGGCTGAATAAATGATTCTTCTTACAGGTGTATCAGAAGGGCTGACGGAAAGAACAAAAAAATAAGACAGTGTATCAGAAAAGGAAAAAAATAAAGTGTGTATAGATACAAACCACTAGAAATATTTATAGAAACAGAGCACCAGCATCAACACTTGAATGCCTGCGCTACCAACCCCCTTTTCGCATTTAGGTTTCACATCTCATGGCGTTGCATACGTACTCCCTGTAATCCAAAAGCCTCAAATTAAGCAGCCTAATTTTATCTGGAAGAGCTTGGAAGGACCTCAAGAACAAGTACTCTTTGCTTGGAGCCGGTGTCTGAGTTCCTTTCTCGCCAAGAGGAGCATTAGTCCCCTGGGTAACCCAGCCTGAAGGCCTGGAGGACGGGTGCTTCATTTCCTCATTAAATAATTCTGACTCATGAACACATCAGAAAACTTGCATTGTGGCCTTTGACAGTTTACCTCTATAAAGGCAAAGTTTGTCGAAGAAATCATTTTCTGCAAATCATTCACGCGGCATTAGTCATGTTTGTCCCTTCCTCCCAGCCTCACAGAGACAGCTTCAATAATTTGTATTATTTTCATTGCCTTCCCCTGTACCCTCATCTATCTTGACCGAGTGAACTCGCAACTTTATCTCATCTTCCTGCAGCGGTGGATCAAGACAGAACTGCTTGTCCTGGCCAAGAGGAATGGGTTTAAACACAATTTTCATTTTTTTCTCTTGCAGACAACCTAAATGCCACTAATACCCCACTCCAGGCTGGCTCTTGGCCTTCAGAAGGGTCTGACCAACAAGGAATAATGGGCATAGGGACACGACTGGAAGGTCAAACCTTATTGATTATATTTACCTCCGTTGCTTTTATTTGTATAACACTGAATCGCCTCTCCTTCCCTTCCGATTATTTTTTTTAAACCAGCAAAACTACCTATGGGCATTTCTCACGCCCACACATCTCTCTAAGCCACATGCAAAGCAGAGCACTGAAAAAAGACAAATATGATAAAGATGCTCTTAAAGGTAACCTTAAAGTTTCTCAACCTTGCACACTTCTGGGCCCATGAGCACATACCTTCTTAGGTTACATCCTGGGGTGAGAAACTGGTTTTTGAGGAACTTTTCCAAGCAAAAGAAAATGTCCTAAACACCTGATACTTCCTCCCCCAATCCAAACACTGGCATATTTCTAGAAGATCTGTACATTTATATCTGGCTGCTTAGCAGTTAAATGCTGTTTCTGAGCCATCTCCACTGTATATTTTCTTCTGACATAAATATGAATCAAGATTATGGCCCAGTATGATCTTCCCAGAAAAAAGTGTAGATTACATCAACGTGACCCATTAAAGCAAACTTAAATACCCACTGATGGTTCATTATTGCAAGTTACTTTCCTTCATGATGTAGAATTTATTCAACACATTGGAGAAAAAAAAAGTCTTCAGGAAGGCATTACCTGTGCACCACCTTAATAAAAAGGGACAACGCAAGGGATGGGGGCTTGACAAGTTGGAAGAGGAGTCTCCATTTACACGACTCTGCTGGATGAATCAAGATACCCCTCCTGAAGGGCATGTAGGCCAAAGGGAAAACTTTAATTAACAAAATTCAGAAGGAGCAAGGACATCCTTATCCCATGCAGCAACAGATCATGCTGTGTGAAATATGAGAAAACATGGATAAAATATTACGCCTGCCTGAAAATGCTCAGGAACCCAAGAAATCCAAGGGCTAACCTGTCTGTTGTTGTGTGTAGTAAATACAGAAGCCTGCATAGCACTGTGTCTGGGAGCAGTGGGTAATTGCTTATGGGATCGCCTACAGTGGCTATATAGGGTGATATAGGTCAGAGCATACATGATTGCAGAAAGGACCAGTGCTCCCATGCCCCAACAGTGAAGGGACTTCCCAGACACAAGCGGCTGGTGGCTCATACGTACATCAAATGTCACTACCTAATTAGCTAGTAGGTTTGTGGCTGCTTTTTTAATACCTTTGCCTCACTGCAAGGCAAGAAACGGCACGTTGAGCTACAAGTTGTATTTAGGTGCAGAAGAGGGGGTGGAAGACTCCAAGAATCGCCGTTTGCTCCTTCCCCATCCCCTGAGCAGAAAGCAGTGACAGAAGAAGGCTGCGAGGCTCTTCCAGCTGAGGGGAGATGACACTTCACGAGCCCTAAAAAAAAAAATCTCCCTTCCTTTATTTTACGCTTTGCCTCTGCAACCTGAATCTGAGTTTATAAACATTTTGCTGTGAGTCAAGTCTAGAGGGTTTTTTTTTCTTTGCACCTATATGATTCAATTTAAAAAAAAAAAAAAAAAACACCTGTCTGAAGAAAGAGGAGCTTGTGCTACAGAAAGAAAAACTGCTCAAATCCAAGGCTGAGAGAACACATACGCTTACCGGCTTTTCTCCCTTGCAGACAGCGCAGTGACAAAGACACACATCCAAGAGTCGATTGCCGGCAGTCAGCCCTGAGCTATGCCAGCTTACCACCCTATGAACAGTTCATGCCAAAGGCTGATTTCAGCTAACCTCCTGTTCGTGCCACCACGTGCCCAGGAGAGCCACAGAAACCAATGCAGGGAAGAAGGGAGGGAGCTGCAAGCTTGCCACCAAGTCCTGTCGTGGTGCAAAGTTCCAAGGCATCACTGGGGTTCAGCAAACCCTAAAGGGCCAAGCAGAGTTGGGTGCTGAGCACAGGGGAATGAAGGTGCCCTGCCTTAATTGGGGCAAGGCAGCAAACAGCACTGCCAGCTCAGCACAGGAACCCTCTGTTCACAGCCTGGCACATCGCCTTGCCTGTTGCAGCAGGTTCATGGTCTCTTACGCTCCCAGGATCCATAGACCTTCCAGAGGCATCCACAGGGTTAGGAGTGAGAGATGCTGCCAGAGCCTGTTCCCAGTTGCTATGGGGCCTGTGCTACTCAAACCCTTCCCCTAACAGGATGGCCCTTGCACACCAAAACCTGCCCCAAAGGGCCAAGAGGCTCCTGTGGGTACCTCTCATGCTACGTATAGCCAAGGGTCCCCAAGGAAGAGCACCCTGAATCATTTAGAGGAGGCCGGGCAGCTTGTGGGCTGCAGCTGCCAGGTGAGATGTGGCACATTTTCCATTCTGTTAATTCATAGTATTGACAAAACATAAAATATTAACGCCAGAGAATACAGAGTTCTCATTAAAGAGATTGATTTGCAAAGGTTAGGAATGGGTCCTTTCCTGTGCAGAACAGGTCAAGCAAAAAGTCTTCAGCATCAGGCAGAGGGTTTTGTGCCAGGGAACAAGGACTGCCTTCTCTCTCCTTGCCCTACAGGCTCCTGCTTGCAGGGGCTTTGCAACGTGCCTGCCCCGAGGCTTCACAGGCTCCCAGAACATCTTGGGTTGAAGGGGCCTTGGGATGTCATCTCCTCCCACCAGCCCAAAGCAGGTGGTCCTCTGCAGGCCAATCTGCCAACACCTCCCTTAAAATGACACCCCATGCTGGCACACTCCTCCTCCCCACCATCACCCACCAGGAAACAGGGGACACCTGCCCAGAGGGGGAAACAGTGCAGGGAGCCAAGACCAAATTAAAGCCTACCTCTTTTTCCCCAAAATTTCCAGTTGCGTCAGCTTCTTTATTTGCTCCAGCTTCCTTCCAATTTTCTGTATTCTTCATGCATCTAATTAATGATTCAGATCATTAATATTTTTGGAGCAGAATTCTCTTCCCATCTATAAAGTGGCCGTGCCAATTCTTAGCCCTAATTTTAAACAACATATTTTGTTTAAGCTTTCTGCAGAGAAAACAGCTTGAGACCAAAGACTTTTCTGTCTCTTCACAGGACAATTATTCAGAACGTTATCAGCAAATCTTAACGCACCTTCATCTGCGAGGAGGATTTCTCCCAATGCGGCTACACAGTCCACCCACCTATAGATACGCACAGGACTACAATCAATACATGTTAATTAAGCTGTAGCCCACTTCAATTAAAATTATAGGATCTAAAGGACAGACATTTATTTTTGTCAGTAAATTAATTTAAGCATTCATTAATTTTAACTTTAATTTTTAAATTATATATCACTTTAACGATAAATAATTCCTCTCATTACAGAGAAAACATATGGAAGAGAAAGATAAAATGGGAGAGACTTGGACCCAGCGAAGAATATGTTCTCCGGCACTTCCTTCTCTTTCGGCACATCAGCAACCCCATTTATGTCAGCAAACTGGGCTCTTTTGAAAATTTGGCTGGCAAGTGCAGTGCTGAAATAAGAACAGAGATTCTTTGAGTATCTCACCTCCTTCTCTGCTGGGAACATGAAAGCTTGGCTGTGAAATCTCAGTGTTTTAGAATAGCTGAAACTTTGTACACACTACAAAAATAAACACTTTTCTATGGAAATAAAAATATTACCATGTTAACAGTTTTTTTTAATTTATATAGAAAAGGGCAGGTTGTTTTACAGCTTAACCCTTTCTGCCCATATCTCAGGCAGAGAGCACTGATTTTTAAAGTGAGGTTTGTGTAGTGTCCTGCATTCCGAGTTAAACCTTCCCTGGCTTGGGTACGGCAGTTAATTAAATACAGAGCAGACCAGCAATGTTCTGGGCCTTCTTTTCCCAGCAGATGCCCAGATGATCTGGGCTGGTCCAAAGAAGGGTTTTAATCCTCAACGTCTTCATCCCAAGGGATGCATCCTAGGGACTGCCCAACAGCTCACCTATCAGTGTCCATCACAATTGTGCCGTGAGTTTTCTCTGCTCCACCTCAATGCAAAACTAAGCAAACATTCCAAAGTCTTTTCCTTCTGTATGAAGCAGAACACAATGTGTTTAGGACGTCTGGCATCCTAAAACCCTCTCTCCGAGATCACAAGCTCTTCACCCCGCCAAGCACATCCGCGCAGCACTTCCCGTAGCCGGGATGCTGTATAAATAGCAGCGCTGCATACTGAGACTCCTCCACACAGACGTACTGTACCCTGCCTGGGACCTGTCAAATGCCAAAAATCAAAATAGATTAACTGAATAAATTATTTAATGGAGAGTGCTGTTACTCCTCAAGCACTGTGCTGGACTGGTAAGAATTGATCAGCTTCACAGCTGATGGTGGCAAACAAACAGCAAAACAAAAAAGTGTTCAATGAATAGACTATCTGACAAAAAAAGAGGTAGAAAAGCACCAGGTCTCAACCTCCGGGGAGCTTTAGACCTGCAGTGCAATTATGGTCTCTTCTTATCATATTTCTTCCCTTGAAACAACTACTTAGCCCTCTTCCCTGCCTGGTTTTGCAGCTATCATCACAAACCATTGCTGCAGCGTTTTTAGGACATCACATCTGCTACAAACGCCTGGAAGACAGGGAGAGAGAGTTCCTGTCCGAGCCCCATTGCAGAGGGCTCAGTGCAAGCACAGGCACCATTCATACAGACACTCTCTACTGCCTTTTATCCAAGGCAGTAGCGCCGAGGCAAGGAAGAGACAGTGGCACAGCCCAGCCAGGACCTCAGGACTCCTAAAAGCCAGACAAGTCATGACTACTAGCATACACATTAAGCAGAGCATCCTGGCCTTCTCAGAGCCAGAATTCACTTCTTCCATCTCCTCTGCCTCTTGACATCCTCTGTCTCACACCATGTCACCCTCCCACAGTGCCAAAATTAACTTTATTCTCTTCTCAAGATCCATACCCTTTCCTCCCCCGGAGAACCATCCTTAGCAGGGTGACTTTGCCAAAGCCGAAGGGATTCCTCCTGCAAGGAGGAGCCCTGCTGCCTATATTTCTACTTATCAGCGTGTAAAAGCAAGCAGGAGATAACGCAGTGCTTTGAGCAGATGGAAAGGCAGACCAGCAGCTTGGAAAACCTCTTTAAGCAGGAACATGCAGGACCTATGTAATGGAGAAGGCTCAGTCAAAAGGGGAAAGGGGCACCAAAAGAGAAACTATGCAAAATATTACTTTACTAGTAATCTTCTGTTTCCTTAACTACTGCAGATATTTGAGCATTTAAAAAAAAAAAAAAAAAAAAGCCTTTCTCCCCATTTATCTATTAGCTCTTCTTCCATCCAGCTCTGCTGCTGAATTCCCATATTTATGACATCAGTGGATGTTGCTATAGAGATAATTAATTAATGCAACATACTAAAGTCAGCAATTTTACTACTTTGCAGGTTAACGCGGAACTGGAAATAGAGTGGGGAGGACAGAAAACCTTACTTCTAAAAACCAGTATTTTTAATGATCCTCCAGGCACTGAAAAAGACAGTTGGGCCTGAAAATCATTTCCACAGTACATGAAATGTGGTACATTTGGTATAATCACGGTCATTAGGAGCCCAGAGAAGAATATGAAAAACAGCAATAAAGATGAATGAAGGTTCAGCCAAACAATTGCAGGTGGAGGAAAGAGCTCCCCAAGCATCCAGCAAAACTCTTCCTCTCAGCTCACCAGGTATTTGGCCAAAAATGCTACAGGCTGTGATGTCCTAGTGGTTAATCCCAGATGGATAGGGCCTTTTTCCAAGAGCCCTCCAATGCTGGCCACTCCAAAAATCATCTTTCCAGGGGTGTCTGTCTTCTATGGAAAGGAAGCTGAAGGCAGGTTAAGAGCAGCTCCTCCTCATGGGACCTTCTGAGCAAGGCTGTGATGAGAGAGGGATTGAGACAACCTCTTTGTACCCCAGAAGACTCAATGTCATGCTCAGCCACAAGCCAGTGTCCTTCCCAGCTGCTCATCAAAGCAAGATTTTTCCTGCCTGTCACGGTTGGGCCACACGAGGAGGCAGGAGGTGAGCCCAGACATTTTCACCTCTCTCATACATAGCTGCCTCCCAACAGCCAGGTTGACATTTACAGCTGACAAGGACATGAGTGACTTGTCAACATGTCCAAACAAGACAACTCTTTGATGAGAGCTATAACTCTACCCAGGAGCTTGCCTTCCTACCAAGAACTAGGCCAAAAAAAAAAAAAAAGATGCTGTGGAGCATTCAGGTAGGTGCCACACTTGTGGTTTGGTCTAACTCCACCCTTTTGTTAATTTAAAAAATTAAAACCAATCCCCTTCTCAAGCAAGGCCTTATTTTATTATTTGTCCTGTGCTAATTAGAATCTTTTTATATACTTTTCAGTTCAGGGTCTCTGCCTTCTGAGGTTAGAAAGAAGAAAGCAGCACAGATTAAATTAGGTCACTTAACCCTTAGGATGCTACCATTCCTCAGCAAAGGTTGTTCTGCACGCAATGAGGCAAAGGGGAAAATGCTTTGAGAGACACACATGCAGAATAAATAAGTAAAAGACCATGTTTTGGGACAAAAGTGACATCATCAAACAACACCTGCCTTCCATAACCATGAGGGCTTTGTCATGTTGCGATATTTTCATGGCAAGCTTCATTGTCATGCCGTAACTGAAGACACCAACACTCTTCTGAGAACTGTCCAGTGAAAAAAATCAACCAAATTATTAAAAAAATATCAGGGACATTTAGCAGAAAAATCAGAAGGCCAGAATACTGTTGACCAACTTATAAGCCATTTCCACAATACCCTATTTCAATAAAAGCACAGAAAAGCGTGCAGCTTTTACATTGCATTCATGTACGAGAGTTCAGGAAAATTAGAACAAAAAAATACGCAAGTATTCAATGCTTTATGATCTGTTTGGAGACTTCAGCATCAGCTATCAATTCTTTACAGGCTCAGCTACTTTCAATAGGATAAATTGCACCAAGTCATTAAAATCCAGAGCTTATTGCATACCATCTGCAGGCAGAGACAGTTTCTCTGTTCCAAAGTCATAGCTTTTCCTGGCAGGCTGCTGCTTTGACCTGTTGCAAGACTTCTTTACGTCTGTCTGCAACACGCTCCCCGAGGAGATGAGTCCACCTTATGGGGCCAGTTTAGCTGCAGAGAGAGAGTGGCAGAAGTCTGTTAGACACTTTTTATGAGACAATTTGAATGGCAATATCCAAACCACCAAAATATTTGCTTGATCTGCACAAAACCCAGAGCAAAACCCACTCTTGCAACGACCAGCTGCTGCTGCATAGGTTTGTAACTGGAATAAAAAGAGAACACATTTTTCCTAAACCCAGACGACAACTCAACCCAGATAGCAGAGGCAAGAAATCATCTATGGTGAGAGTAACAATGGGCAATTTAGCTTGATTATATCCTTGCAGATCTTCCTATTTATAACGGTTTGCATTATTTTGAATGCAAACTCGATTTTTCCTGTGCATCAGCTCTCAGAACCAAAAGTTGTCATTAGCTCCTGATTAAAAGAGGCTTTAAAGAAAGAGTAGAAACAAGCCCAAACAAAGAAGTGCTGCTGCATCCCAGTCCTGTTGTATCAGACTGACTGCTGCAAATGTCAGTTTTATTTACTGTTTGTAGTCCACTAAGCTTTTCTCTTGAAGCAGAGTAAAACCGGGAACACTGGGCCAGATGGGAGAAAAGAAAAACAGTGAGAAACAAAGAAGTAAATAAATAAGCAATCATGGGGCCCATGTGTCCAGGAGGATCCCAGTAGTTCATACCAGCAACATACATGCAAGTTTGCCCACAGATGCAGCAAACAAATTAAATAAGCTTCACTAGCAAGAGCTTGACCTTTTCCATCTTCCCCCCAGCAGAAATCAAGCTCCAACAGGGACCAAAAAGAGGGTTAGAAATAGCAAAGATAATAAAGTCAGTCATCAGAAGCACAAAAGACTGAAGGGAAAAGACAGGCAGGTGAAAGGACAACCTCAAGAAAACCTGAAATATTGCAAGTCATCCTCTATTGCCAAAATACCATGAGACATAATCTATCCCACTGAAATATTGGCAGCAGGGGATGTGACCAGGTGAGGCTAGGAGCTCCGTTTCGATGCTGAGAGAAGGAGCCTGCTCTGCTTTATACGTTAAACTGTTCATTTTGGCACACATTGGTGTGTATTTTTTAGTGGAACAGAACTCCCCTCTAGCAAGGTGCAGGCAGACACCAAACAAGATTACTTTGAATTTTCCAGTCTCAGCGGCATCCGGACCCCAGGAAACAGCACTGATTATTTCAAGTCACAGGTTCCTAACCCCGGTGACGGCCAAGCCACAGGCTTTAGGGAATGTCTGCACCGCACAGCCACCAGTTCCTCTGGTTGATGGGGGACCCAAACCAACGTCAAGCTGGTCAACCACTTCAACACAGCGCACTGCCTGGGTTATTTAGCCCCTGCTTAATTAGCCAGGATGAGCACCACTGGGAGATGACATAGCAGGACTGAGCACGGGATGACACTCTGCTCTACAGATACACCAGCTGGGTTAGTTCAGTCACCAGCGGGTACCGGTTTTATAGACACCTGTTTTAGTCAAGATGACGGGAAAGGGGATGGAGAGGAGGGGACCCTCCACCCCTGCATCTTTCCCGACCATACATATAGCATGCTGCCTTTGCTGGGCAGGCTAAGGGCTTGCTGGAGAGCAAAAACACTGCTCAGAGCAGCTCACAAATGCTCTCAAACTCCACAGCTGAGTCCACACTAATGCACCACTCAAGATTGCCTTCCCATCCCTAACAGCACAGGTACTCAACCCTTGTCCAACCCTTGAGAGCGGGAAAAGCTAGCTTCAATGAATGCAAAGCAATTCCATTCAATTCCACCTCTTAAATGCAACACTTAATTAACTCTACTGGGGCTTCTTTTGCTCTAACTGCTTGTGTTTCCATGCCACCGAGGTTAGGAAAACATATTCTCCCTTTGCACAGAGGGGCCCTGGCTTTCCCTCCCTGCTTCGTGCTGGCATTGCATTAACCAGAGACCGGGCCCTCGGGCGCACAGAGCCCAGCCCCAAATAGAAAGAGCTTCTCCTTCAGAAACCTGTGACCAGTCAGTATTTTTTTGACTGTTCTGGCTAACCCTTGCTTGGACTCCAACCCAGTACCCTGGCAGGGCTCTGGTAATTGAGTAGAAGAGGGAAAACCAAGCTGTCACCCCACTAGATCAAACATTTAGAGTCAGTAATGCTAAACTCTCCAGAAACAGCAAAAGAAAGAAAAGCAAAAGGTGGGGGCGGAGGGAGAACAACCAAAACCAGATGTTTCTAAGCAGCTGGCATCTCTGTTTCTCCCAAGATGCTGATGAACGCAAACTCTGTGGCTTGACAGACCCCCATCGGCCGCCCTCTTCCTGCTAACAGAGAATTCAAATCAGCTCTGCTGGATTTAATCATCTTCTCCCCTTAAATAATAAACTAGGGGGAGGAGAGGAAAAGGATTTATTCATGTCACTAACTGTCAAAAAAATGTTTACTGTGCTAAAATAACCTGGGCTCTTGAACTGCAGGAAGAAAGAGGAAAAAAAAAAGAAAACACCCACGGGAAAGGGAACTGTGAGAACATCAGCTCTGCACCCGAGGGGCATGGACGTGCCCAGGTAGACGTTGAGATGGGACATACGTGAGGTCTTCCAGCAGATATTCATGGGGAAACATAGTGAAAGCAGAGCAGCGGGGGGAAGGGGGGGAGCACCTTGGTTTGCTTAGCTCAGCTGTTTGAGCTCAGCTCTGCTTTTTGGACAGAGCTGAGAACATACATGTTTTAAGCAGAGCCTTGTGGGACTGGCACCAAACCCCAGCACGAGCTCAACAGTTTGCACAGCAGCTCCCCCAGCCCTGGCCTGTTGCCCTCCGTGGTAGCAGATCGCCCTCTCCAAAACTCTTCAGAGAGGAAGAAAGAGACATCAGAAGCAGGACTGCAAGGTGCTCCTCCTGCCAGAGAAAGGTCAGGGGATGCAGGGGGCCCCTAGGGTAAGAAACCATATAAACTCAACGTACCAGGAAAACCAAAGACTTTGGAGCATTACTGAAACGCATCTCCAGTTCTGTCATACAAGGCATGAACTACAGAGCTTCTTGCAACAGGGCATGCATGCAAAGGGCCCATAACACAAATGTTTAAGCAAACCAACCGAACTCCATCAAGGACTATTAAACACAGTTACAGATTAAATTCCAACTCAGGAAGCCCCAAAGCTGAAAATGCCCCAGACCGGGAGGGAGCAAGACAGGGGCACAGGGTCTTTCTCAGGCTCGTCATCAGATCCTGCCTCTCGCTGGAGACCCACCAAGTGAACTCAGCACAGCCAATGTTTTGTACCTGCTGTAGATAAAAGGGCCGATGGCCGCATTTCACTGGTGCAGGGGCTGTGAGGCTGCTGGCGCAGTCCCAAGAAGTGTGGCCACTTGAAGGGGACCCATGGAGAGCTATACCCACCCATATCTAGGACCCCTTCATCACCTGCAGCAGGTAACTGGGGGCAGGCACAGAGAAGACCCCACACTGAGCATCCCATCCTTCAACACACCCAAGCAATGGCATTACAATTGTGCACAGAAGTAATGATTGCTTTGCTGGAGCGTGGCCTTCAGGACAGCCTTTCCAGGCTAGACATCCCATATTCTCCCAGGACAATGAACAACTTACAGTGAAAATATCCCAGCCCCCTTACAATTAATTTCAGTCTTCTCATGCAATCCAACCTGCCTCCTTTCTCTCTCACAAGCTTCCATCCTTTTATACTGGTGCCTACAGCCGGAATCCTGTACAGATCTATTTTTTGGTGTTTTGAGCACGTTCCCAACCTTTCAGAGCTCTCCTGTGCTTTACCGGTTATTTCTCAGCCTGGGAGACACTCTGCTGGTGGGATCTAACAGCACAGTGAAGGTGCAGTGGGAGCCAAACCAGCGGCTCATATCTCCAGTTTGAGGATTAGAGGCAACAGCCACCTGCAGAAAACAGTCAACAGGAGAATTAGCCACCAACAGCGCAGCCAGCCCCTGATTTTCTTGCTGTCCTCGCATACCCTCGCCCTGCCCAGCATCTGGGAAAGCTAAGAGGCCTCTCTAGATAAATCAGTGCAAAGCCATGGTGAGGACAACCTTATCATGGATAATATTGATATAGCTGAATCCAGTAACAAGTTGTTTTCTGCTATAAACCATGCCTTCATCACAGTCCTTAGGGGACAAGCAATGGAATGAGATTCCCTCCTGTCAGAATTAAATCAGGACACCTATTATAAGAAAACAAACTCAACTGCTGCACAATATCCTTTGATATTCCAGTTTCATGATCCGGAGGTGGTCGAAACGCCACAATTTAGCAAGAGCTGAATGGCAGGCTGGCCACCCGCTGCTCAGACTGCCTGCGGACCGCAAGGACGTCACGCATGCAGGATGCTCTGTCCAGGCAGCTGCACGCACAGGCATATCGAGAGCAAGCATAAGAACTAGGAACCACAGGGAAGCAATTACTCTGTGACAACTGATGCCTAGTAACTTATTCCAGCAGCAGGACGTCATTCCAGCTCCACCTGCAGGAATTTCTGCCAGTGAGAAAGCTCTGAAGGTTAGATGGGAAAGGTATGGCTCAGGGAGGTGAGCGAAGTGAGGAGGCT
Source organism: Nipponia nippon (assembly GCF_047370975.1). Taxonomy (NCBI): domain Eukaryota; kingdom Metazoa; phylum Chordata; class Aves; order Pelecaniformes; family Threskiornithidae; genus Nipponia; species Nipponia nippon. The sequence continues at coordinate 89,392,674 of NW_028262347.1, read as the reverse complement.
GAGGCTGGTGGAGAGAAGCAAGCTACAGGTTAGTAAAACAGGGAAGGTGGTGAGTCTTGGGGCTGTACAAAAATACTATTAAATAGCTTGGAGAGTCAAGGGGTTTGGGATCCTTGGTATAATCCCCCAGGAAATGCTGAATGCAGCTTCCCAAGAGTGCCTTCCAGCAACCTTCATGAATTCTCTGTTCCAGCCCATACTCCCTCTGCATTCAGTATCTCTGCATGGTTCGGCAGCTGAAGTTCCCAGAAAGAACATTTGCTGAAACTGAATTTTACAGAAATATTAGAGAACATTTGCAAAACTAAATCTGAATTGACAGAAGGGGACATTCATGATACAAATGCCATTCCTAAAAAAGTTACTCCTCTAAATCAGGAAACAGACGATTGGTATGTCCTTGCAAAATTACCCCCCTCTTTAATTACACGTTTTAAATATCAGGAACTTACTGTGTTTTGGAACCTACAGACAAAAAACATCGTCTGGCAAATAATCACAAATGGGAGCACAAGAAAACTGTGGTCATCTCCAAAACGTTTCACCTAGAGAAAGTAAAAAAAAATTAATCACATAAATTGAGGCAACGTATATGCCCAGCAAATACACCAACAACGGTCTAGATGAACAAACTTCCTGCAGAAAGGGCTCACCTGGTTCTCTTGCCTGCCCAGAGCCACCTTCCCTTATTTCCGATGGAAGAGAAACCAAACTGGAATTCATTGCCCAGTAGGAATGGCTTCTGCGGGAGGCTTCTTCCCATCACACAAGAAGAAGAGTGCAGCTCCTGGAGAAGTACGTTTCCATGGCAGAGCTGCAAATCCCTATCTTCAGCACGCCCCAGAGGCGGCAGATAAGCCTTTGGCTTTGAACTGGAGAGAAAACCCAAAGAGGTAAGTGTGCAACCCATGGTGAGGGTGGGGGTGAATTAAGTCTCTGTGAAGCTTCAAGAAACATGACATGATTTGGGCATCAAGCTCAGGCTAAAAAAAGTAGCAACCCAGCTGGTTTCATAAGTAACCCATCCTATTAAACGGGGAACACTGTTAAGAGGTAAAAAAGAGAGACCTTCAGTGCTTTCCCACCAAGAGCAAAACCCTCAAACTTACTAGATTCTGGGGGGAAACTTTCAATCTGCATAATTTAAAAAAATGTATATTTAAATGTTATCCATACAGCACCAACAGCAACAAAGAAATCTATGAGCACATTACAGCTCACAGAAGAAATACCTGCAGACAAAAGGCAGCAAAACAGGACCCGAAGTATGAGAGACAGGAGAGTTCACAGCATGGATCGTCAGTCCCAGAGCAAGTGTAAGGCATGGAGAGAGGCAGCAAACGAGCTACACGCAAGAAACGAAGACAACTGTGACCTTGAGCTGAGAACACATTTGTAATAGATCTATAAAGATGCCAATCTCCTATTTATATAGTGGATAAATACCTGTGCAGCTGTCCAGAAAGCCATGCATAAAAATTCTGCACCAAGCTCCAGAGAAAACCCCATGCCAGAGACTTCTCTGCTCCCGTCTCTGTATCAATCCACTGCAAAGCTGTACTAAATGACACTCTTCCACCACACAGCTAACAACACAGGGCCTAAATACTGTGCATTTTATCTGAATTATCAGCATTTGCTGGGCCTGGCTTTACCTATACAGACAGGAATCACAGAAGAATAAAAAGAGAAAAATCCTGTACGGTTTATTCAAACACTGGAAATGTCTCACAGCCCTCGTTGTTACGGGGTAATTTTCTTGCATCTCTCTTCAAACAGAAAAGTAGCATGGGAAGAACGAGAGATCTAAAGTGGCAGCCGGACTGACCAAGAAAAAGGTTTGGTGGAAAAGCAAAAAAGACTAAAGGCCACGGTAGTACACACTGAGTAAAACAGTAAAATAGTATCCTCTGTGGGAATTGCCCTAAATTGGATCGTTTTCACCAGCTCTATCAACCAAATTTAGGCTTGTAGGAGACTCCAGAGAATAGTGGTGATTCAGAGTTAGAAACAAGCCTTTTACCCTATACTGGCTTTGCAGGGGTCTCAGAGATGAAGCAACAGTAGCAAGAACGTACGTAACATTAACGCACGTGCCTGTGCGTCCTCATTGCAGGGACAGACTGAAGGAGATTCCCACAGATGCCATCACCACAGGTTGTCTACAGTGCTGGTCTTTGAAAGAAGAAGAAGATGCACTTTCCTCTTTCCACTTTGGAAATGACCAACCATTTGGGTGTTCCCATGGAGAGAAGCCAGAGAAGCACAAAGAGCTAATGTTAACCTTTTCCCTCTGATGCCGACATACCAACACATTGATATTATCCTCCTTAAGTAATGAAATGCCCTCTGAGAAGTCAGGATTAATGCAGTCTCAGCCTGAAAGGCCAAGCAGTCTCTAGACCAAACAGTACTCATGGAAATTAAGGCCCAGGCTGAGATAGCTTAAATTTCCTCTGGGAACCTGTGCCAGACCATTCCTGTTAGACAGACACCTCCAAACACCCTTGAAAAGCCAACAGGGAGCACCAGGCACGGAGACAAGCCCAAACTCAAGCAGTTTGCATTTCATACCCCTGCCTCCCCAGCTTGCCGCTTGCTCCCCAGTGCTTTTCCTTCCCCAACCCCCAGGGAGCTCCCTCCTGCTGCAGTGCTGCCAGTGAGCACTGGAACTCTGCTCTGAAAAATGACAACGTTAACAACGTGAGTTTTGACAAAGCATCAGAGCTCAAGTCTCAATACCTTTCATATCATCCACCTTTCAATTACCGCACTGCCACATCTACCCCTTTAGTGTTTTAGGAGCATCAACAGGTGAGAGATACCAAAAAAAAAAAAAAAAAAAAAAAAAGAAGGCCAAAGGCACTTTGCAAGGGCAGAAACAGTTCTGGGACAGCTGCCTGGGGAAAGCAACCCCACCGAATGCCCAAGAAACTATCTGTCCCCTGCTCTGCTCCAGCTTGGTTCCCCCATGGATGGGTTCAGCAGAGGTGTAGATGTCTGCCGGAACAGCAGCTCACAAACTCCCGTCACCCTCCCAGGGCCAGCCCATCCAAATAAGCACACACAGTTATGAAGAATCAGTTAAAAACAGCAGGAACAGAGGAGAAGGTGCAATTCCATCCAGTGTTAAACTTCTCCATCCCAAGGTACTCTTTTTTCTTTTTTTTTTTTTTTTTTTTTGGATCAGTACCTTTTGCCTGTGAGCAATGATAAAACTACTGATTAAACTTTAAAGGGGGACTATCTTTGAACCAGAGGAGAGGCACAGCAGGGAAGGGATGCATTATTTAAAGGAGGGCTTGTGTTTTCCACCCCAGCAGCCACCACAAGATTGCCAGGCAAAGCACAGTACTACAGAGTCAAAATCCAAGTGCCCCAAGATGAACATTACATGGTAATGTATGCTTAAATAATCCGTTTATTACGTCTTCTGATTGTAACTTTAACAAGGCACCAGTTTTACAGCTGATATTTTGGAGAACTGCAACTTTTTTATGGCATGCCAAGAATTCACAGGAGAATGAGTCTCACCTAAGTTTACTTCTTCCATCAGGGGACTAAATAGATTTTTCACATAAAATTACCTATCACATAGTGCCTATAAAAAGATGCAGCTGTAAACGTCCCAGTTTCAACCCTACAGCTGAAAGTTAGTGTCACAAGGAGCAAAAAAATTCCTACAGCAAAATGGCTAACTGCAATAGATTTTACACCTGTCTGGGAAGCTCTTCCTTCAATGCCGTGTTATCACATAACGCCACAGCCCCGTGCCAGATGCCTGAGCAGGACTGTGCTGTCGATGTGCAGCACGCACTGCCAGGGAGGCACTCTCTGTGTTTGCCTATCATTTAAAGTCAACGTTTCTCACTTTTTTTTTTTTTTTTAATCAAAGAAGAATTAACCTTTGGGGAAAAAAACCCAAACACATGCATGGACCATCTCCTGCAGTGTTGACACAATAGTTTTCATTTGCAAGCAAATGAAAGTTGAACTTAAACGTCAAATATTCATTTATCAGCATTAACCTAGCTTCTCCTCCCCTCTTTGCTCTCACAGGCATTTTTCTCGTTTGGTTTTAAGTGGGCTCATGAGTGTATGTGTAAAGCTATTTTGTTCCTTTTGCTTTGAGAACGGTTCCCCAGATTACCCCCTGAACTCCTCTGACCCACTACTTGTCCCCTGTGACAGCATTGCCTGTTGTAGGCAACATGATAAAAAAAAAAACAGAATCAGGCTTTCAAAAAGGCTCCCATTCAGGGAAATCCATTATCATTAGTGGCAAGCCTCCCAGAATCTGTTCTGCATTTCTTTTTCATTTTAAAATGTCAATGCATGTTGTCAGAATGCAATTGTTTTCCTTAATCATCCGCAGCAGTGAAGTAGAAAGTACTCATCTTTGTGGTGTGGAAAAGTCACTTGCTTTATTCATACCACACTCAATTTCAAGAGGATGCTTTCCAGGCTGGTTTTGCCCTCAAGAATCAAGGTTTATACACTCATCTTCTGTACGAGTCTGTGTGAGTGATAAAGATCCTTCCACCAGGAAATTCAGGTTTCTTTGCTAGGCTTGCCACTGAAGGAAAGGCACAGGTACGAGGACATGTGTTTGGAGGTGTCAGAGAACCCTTAAGGGAAAGCCATCTAGAAAACTGGGTATCCTCTTACTTTAAGCTTGCGAACCAGAAAAAGAATTGGGGCATTGTTGTCGTCTCGATTTTCGTCAAAGCCAGAAAGGCGAACTGCAGAACGTCTTTCCGCTCCATTATCGCTTCTTGAGAGTTGTTCCTCAGCGCAACAAACTACATACAATCTTTTCAGTTTGGTAATTGTTGTTTTTTTCCGCCAGCAATCACAAAGAGAAGCTGCTGAAAGGTGCGGGCAATACACTTAAAGAGCTGTTGACAACTCCCAGGAAACTTTTACATTTCAAATGCATTCTGCCCACATTTCCTATATTTTCTGTGGTTTTTAAGTTCCTCAATTTAGCACACAAAGCTATTTGCATGAAAATAGCATCTTGAGAGTTTCTTATGGAAGACTTACAGTGCCTTTCTTTAGAAAAAAAACACTACATAATTGTAGAATTATGTGTTGAACATCTCAGGTAGCTGGGGTAAGAGGAGAATGAAGCACAAAACTGATTGCAAACATTTTTCTTTCATTTTAGATCCCATCAAGTTCTCATTCTCCAGCTGCCACTCACAATGGTACTCCTGGATACATTAATCTAGTGCCATTATCATTCTTTAAAGGCAAGGAGCGCTTTTATTAAAGCAAAGACAAATGAATTTAATGGTTGGACTGTCTGTGTTTCTAAAAATACATGTAGACTTCCTCTTGACCTGCAGGTAAGAAAATTCTATATTGGTATATTCTTGGACTAAACCCACTCCCCCAAAGAAAGATAAAACATCTCATCTGGTAAGTACCCCTTCCCAGAGAAACGGCTGAAACCTATGACGCATCTGACGGGTCAGCAGAGTGTTAGCTAAGAGATTAAATCTGTTTCCAAATGAGATGGTCCTATGCAAATCCACCAGACTACAAACTCTACCAAGACTGTGATTTGCAGTGGAGAAGTGTTATGCGAGCAAGCAACCAACCATCTCGCTTAAGAACGTTGCACTTCCAAGCAGCATCTTAAGTTGGACAAGATAGCAAACAGGCAGTTAGCATTTCAACATGCTTCAGAGAGGAAAAAAGCAATACGTTTACCAGATTTTATACTTGCTGGCATTTTGGAGTGTGTTGCAAGCACAGCCTCACGAAGAGATCACTCCCAATGCTGGACGTGGACGCCAGCCAGCCTGGGCTCTAGTGCCTGTGCAATGGCTTTGGACAACAGAAGCTCCCTGGACCCTTCTGGACTCAACATTTTCTTTGGTTGCCCACAAATACAGGGGGCTGGAGCCAACAACTTGGTCCTGCCAGCCCCACCTGCCTACATCTAAAAGCAAGGACTTTCTGGCCAAACGTGTATCGCATAGATGATCATACTGATGAATTATCCAGCTGCATCAGGTAGCTGAAACAGCAGAACCAAAGGAGAAATACCAACTACGTGCCTTAGACACCTACAAACTCTAGTAAAGACAACTACAGTCATTTCCCTATACTTGGCTCTGTCACCATTGGTGAGTGGGTGAGCCAGTTGCAGCTACTTGGGTGATGTCAGAGCAGTTTAGGAGGTGAGAGGAGACAGAGCATGATGTAGTTTACCTAGCTGCAGTCTATCTACCTTTTGTCACCCATGAAGCAGATGATGATGGTATTTCAATTGCCCGTGACTTACCGAATCACAACATTGGGTTTCCACAAGAACACCAAGGAAGAGAAAGACAGCCACCATAAGACGTGGGGCTACATTAGGAAAAACTCTGGAGACACGCTGCAGTCTATTTGATACCTCGGATAGCTCACCAGCACCTTCACACAGTGGCCTGCTCAGAGCGACAGCCTCATGCACTCCCGCTTACCTGGACCTGGGCCTTGGAGCCATTCATGCACAGAGAGTCCAGAAACCACTTCGCCAAGGGCCAAATAAATAACAGGGTTATTTTGGGGATATTTTGAAAGCATTTTATTTTTGCAAGCATTTTATTTATCCCAATTTGGATAGCAAATCCAAATATCCCAATCCAATATCCCAATTTGGCTTTTGCAAGCCGTTTATTTGTTGAAGTCCTGAATCAAGCTCCACATTACTGTATCAAAGCTCCTAGTAAAGGAGACATTTCTCGCATAGAAATCTTGAATGTCAATGGAAAAAAATCACTGCGGGAAGGCAAGTCTTAATAAACTATTTACCCACAAAACTGGATGCTTTCAGGAATTAACAGCATGCTTTAGGCACCCCATGGGAATGTGACCTGCCACGGGCTTGATCTGGAGAGATCCTAGCAAGGGAGAACTGTCAATTAAGATGATTATCAATATTCTCTCTAAGGCAACCATTCCCCTTAAAATCATTAGAAAGTCCTAAGAAAGAATTACTGCTACCACCTTCTAGGGTGGACCACAAGAACTGCGTATGATGTTAGGTATCAGTAAAGGAAAAGGAAGCAAAGAAGAGGAAGAAACTTCAAAATGGAAGGGTGAATGGCATTTACCCCAAAACTGGAATTGCAACAGGGCTAGAGTGTTCAAAATCCTTAAAGGATTTTAAGATCTGGCTTTACTGTCCTTTGATCTACAAGATTTCTGCTGCATCCACACAAATACCCCTGAACAAGACCCTGGAGTTGATTCTAAACAGATGCCAGAGGCTTTACAGATCACTATGAGTGCTCAGATCCTCTGTTTCATGCCTCACCCAAAATAATACACACAACTTCAGCAGCATAGACAGAAATTATGAGAAGACATCACATCAGCAGAAACGGGGCAGGGAGGGGGGGAATAGCAAATCACTCACAACAAACCCAGGCAGCACCCGGACTTTTCTTTGTGGACAACCCAGCTTCAACACTGCTTTTCTCATGAACGCTGTCAAGATCATCTCCTAAAATGACACATAGGAAGAATTTCTTTTTGCATGAACAAATGCCAAATTATCTTGATGGCTGGCAGTATTCAGCACATCACACAAATTCATTAAAAAAATATTAGAAGGTCACCTCCAAGCAACTCAAGTAGCTATCCTCATGCAAATGTTTGCGTGTGCAAATGCAAGAAAAACACAAACAACAAAAAATATACTGAAAAGAAAAAAAAAAAAAAAACAACCACTGCAAGTAGAAGAGCTCTCCCACAAGACACCAGGAGACTTTTTTTTAACACTTCGGACTGTTATTGCAAAGGCAGGAAGAAAAGACAAATTAGAAAGATGAGAAGGTAGCAAAACACAAGGTCAGCAATAATGCAACTCCAAGGTATTACTGAATTCAGTCAAGGTTAATCAGAGAAGCCAAGTTTTTACCTTGGTGCCTTCACCAGGTGCCTAAAAATGATGTAAGGATCCAGCCCAAGAAATATTAGATTCTCTCATTTCTGCCTCACAAAGAAGTATTTGCAAGACCCTGGTTAATTAAACCAATAAACCACAAGTGAAAGCCTGGCCTTGTGCCACATTTTTACTAGCACGTTGTGCAGGGGTGTTGCATTAACAGCTGTTATCCTGTCGCAGGGGGATAGGGGAGACGAGAGCGGGGAGCAGAGGAGAAGGAGCAGTAGTGGAAAGAACAAGACGAACCAGCTGATTTTCAATTAACAGTTGAAATAAAAATGAAGTGCTTTTAGCGCTCGGCCTTCAAAGTGCCAATACTCTTAAATAACACAGATACCTGGCCGTTCTATAGCCTTATTAAATCAACTTCATTTGTTTTAAGCAAAGCTGAGGGTACTTATTTAACAACCACTTCTTCAAGCATGACTCAACATGCAGGGAGGAATCCTTTCAGGGCAAAGAAAAACGTCTCAGAGGGATGCTGGGAGAAGAAATTTCTCTTTGGACTAGAAACGACTCCCCACAGCAGCTTCTGGCCAGGCTAGGAGTGTTTGGAGATGGTTTGAATCATCTGCTTCTGCCCAGCTCAGGGTACACATTACTTTGTCCCATGAAGGTGTGTTGATGTCCCCAGACGTTAAGCACCCAGTAAAGGGGTGAGGTTGGGATCGCAGGCTCCTAGAGGGAGAAGCAGACACCTCAAAAGGTGATCCACTCAGTCAGGACACCCTAAACATCCTCCTCAGTTACTCCTTTCCCCCTAACACCACTCAAAGCCTTCTCACTGCCTTCATTTTAAGTGAAATGGCTAATACAAATCAGAAGCAACATCCTCAGGATACGTGGTGCTGTGTATCTGTCCCCAGGTGTGAACCAAGCTGAGCAAGGGGTAGTAACAACAGCCTTGGTGCATAATGAGCCTCCAAGCTGTCATCCAGCTTGCCTAGAAGTCCTAGCCTTTCCTTTTCTTGGAAAAAACAAGGATTTTGCTTACCAAGTGGGTCTGAGGAGGGGCATGCATGCTACATCCACGCTATCCACAACCAAATCCTTCCCGAAGTCCTTGCAGTCCTTGGCCGCCCAGACCATCGCTCTGTCCCACCTAGGAGCACATCACAGGTCAGTTCTCACCTATCCTGGTTATTTAGGGATGAGTGAAGTTCCTGGAGCTCCTTCACCACATTTTAAGTGCTCAGGGCTTCAAGTTTCATTAGTGGTTACTCTTACCTGTCATTTTCTTTCACTTTAGTTTCTGTATCTTGATCTCTTTGATCTATTTACTCTAAGATCCACTTATTCCAATCCCTGACCTCTTGTCTTTCATACAACACACAACCAGTTCTTAGTTGGAGCCTCTTTCCTTCTGCCAAAGAGCTCTCCAGCAACAGCTTTGTGTTACAGCCAAATCCATTCAAAGGCCCCTTCACACACTTAGCCTGAAACTCTTTTACAATCAGTCGCCGGTTCTCCATGTGCAAGTAACTCTCGTCTGCACGTGACCAAGGCTCTCGTGCGCTCGGTACAAAGCATCTCAGCACATTCAGAGTGGTGTTTATGAGCCAATGTGCATTAACCTTTCCACTTGGAAACCTGAATACAGAGTACGATGGTTATCCAAAAGGCCTAATAACCAGTCGAGAGCACAAGGCACGGGTAAGCCTCGCAGAGTGTTGAATTGCCTTCCTGGGATAGTTTGATGAAGGGCATAATCACAGAAGAAGTATTTTGAAAGAGTGCGTCTTCATCTTTCTTAAAAGTACTGATAATCAGTAGCTAATTTTCTCTGTCCTGTTAGAGCTTATTTTACTTCTTGAGAAATTAATACCTGTCCTTAAGGTTAGGCTGATACAAGCATCACTGATTTTTCAATGGCTCAACTTCAGGGCTGCTAGAACAGCAAAATTATCATCATTTAAAGGCATCATTAATTAAAGCAGAAGTTTCATTATTTAAAGTAAAAAAAAAAAAAATCCAAGAATATTATTTGCGATACACACAGAAGCACACCTCACTTCATGTTGAGATACCAATATTTTAGAAAACAGCCTCAACTCTCTGGTACTATCAATGTAGTCCAAAATGTGGATTAAACTGAAGACTTGGGGAAGGAGCAGCACCACACTGGGAACACAAATACTTTACTTCTCACCTGCCCCCACGCATCTAATTTTAAATCCTTCCTCTACGCCTTGCCTGCAGGGCACTCTGAAACGCAGCGTTCAGATCCTGGGTTCAAAGCGTTTGCTGTCCAATGCTACGTGGTCCTCTCCCTAGCAATGCACTCATGCTTTAGGAAAAAAAAAAAAAAAAAAGCATTGGTGAAGGTATCAAATGCACAGGAACACTCCTCTTCTCAACCCACAGCCCAAAGGGTAGGACGATGCCAAAACAGCCACCCCGCTCACCACCACCTGCTTTCCGTTTCACTGATGAGCTGCAAACCACAAAGACAGAGGTCATGCAAAGGCACCCGCCGCCATGAACCCTGGCAGCACCACGGCAGGCTGGGCACACGCACAGCCCCGAGAGGCGAATACCTCCCATGCTCGCCGGGCTTGGGGCTGACCGCATCCGTGCGGACAGGAAGGGGGTGTCTCGGCCCCTCCACCCCCTCTCCCCTCTGTTTCAGAAGCAGTAAGTAGAAAAAGGGACAAGGCTGCAATTATTATTCGAGGTTTCGAAACCAGGAGGGATGGGGGAGGCTAGAAAATGTCACAGGCTTCTTGCGGACGTGACACAGGCTGGCTTGTGGGCAAATTAACACAACCGGGAGAATTCACTCAGGCTCATCAGGGTAATGAAATGTGATATCCACTGGAGAAAGCAGGGGCAGGGACACGCTCCACTTTGCTGTAGCAGTGATGCCCTTTAGACAAAAGACTCCCTGGTGAAATGCAAAACAACTCGGGGATGGAGTGTATTCAAACAGGATTCAAGGACAGCAAACCCATAACCACGTAAATAGATCCCTTCTGCTTATTTCTGTGCTGCATGGGGACATGCCAACGTGTATTTGGGGAGGGGATGCTTAGAAGACACTACTATTTTTCTTTTTCCCTCTTACCTGCTCTCTAACAGTCCTGTTATTCAGGGTCCAGATAAAAAGGTCTCGCCCCAAAAAACCTTGCTGACTACGCCTACGGGCCATGTACATCAGCCACAGGTTCTTTAAGACTGACTTACAGCAACTACTGCTCCATGCAGGGAGGCAAATTAATCTGGCATCCCATTCAGACTCCTCTTTTCTCCTGCAGATCAACCCTAACCTGCCAGCACTCCTTTCCTGTAAAGACAGACAAATTCCAGCTCTTTTTAAACAGTCTTGTTCAAGACTTCTGGCTGTTAGGATGGTCTGTGTCATCTTAAGACCATGCAATGAAATCTTCCTTGCTAATGCATGGGGTGACCCATCTAGCACCTGGCATGCCATGACCAGGACTGCCAGTCCCATCTCCAGAAATGCTTTTTGGTGGTATGCCTAGCTTTCATCCCACTGCACATCCTCCTAACAGTGCTCAGCTTACATGACCCTCTCCAGACTTACAGATGAAGACTTACCTGTTGACCTATTACGGTCTTTCTGCAAATTAACTTTATTTCAGGGCCCTCTGCCTCATACATATCTCTCCATCTTCTGTCTTTACAAGACATCAGATTAATTTTTGCATCAGTAGCCACACACACACACACACACCCCGCCAAGAGCTCTTTCAGAGGAACTTCAAGGAGGTCCTAGGAAAGGTTTTTCAAAATAGCAACCATTCTTATCCTAACATCGTTTGGGCATTGCACATACATTATTAAGCATACATACAGAGTAGGAAAATACCCATTACCTCATGGATAACACTACCTGAGAGCTCCTCTATGTGAGTCTGGTGTAGCTCTGAGTGAAAGGGAGCCACCAGTCCTAGGGAGAGGAAAAAACAGAGATCACAGCTTTAACTTTACTCTTCACACCTTCCCTCGCAGAGGAAATGCTGCATTAAGATGTTGGGCGAAGCATAACACATCCCACGCTCCCCATCTCAGTTTCAAATGTGTAGCCTTCCATTACAGAATCCCAAATCATTGTGCTCAGGCAGGTCAAAATAAGGCTATTCATTTGTTAAATCATTTCTTTGGTGCTGTTTGGACTTGAATTAATTTTAATGAGTACATATCCAAAGATGCCAACACTTGTCCATCTAAGACTGGGCTGTCATGACTCCATGACACTGGCTTTCTCTGACACGGTTGGCCTCAAAAACACCTCTTGGACCTTGATACCAACAACATACAAACATTTGTTCCTCCATAGTTTGTTCTGGGTTTCTTAAGGACTTTAAAAAGGCTGTGGGAAAAACGTTGACTTTGCAAAGTAAGTTTCTACACGGAGCAATTTATCTGACACGTGGCATCTTAATTTGGATATGTGTTTTAAGAATGCTTCTTCAGGCAGCGAGCAGCTAAGCTTTGGGAAGTTACATAAATCAGTACGTTTACATTTGTATGCGCTAACAAGAAATGAATGCCTCTTTCCCTTCCAGTTAGCATTTGTGTGTGTCACGGGTGCCGCTCCCTCTCCCCACCTTTTCCACTGTCTTCAGGATATGACCACAGAAGTTGTCATATTGAATTACACTGATAACCCATCTAATTTAATGCCCTCTCTAAAATAATACCCCACACCAGCTGCTACAGAGGAACATTTAACACTCCTTATAATTGACAATGATGGAATAGCACCACCACGAGGGATATATTTCCTTTGCATTAGGGGACCCTCTCCTTAAGCATTTTGTCATGTGTATTTTTATCCTAGCTCACATACTTATGAATGTTATACTTTGAGAAAATCTGCTATGGTTTTTTTGAGAGGACTCAGCAGTATCTTCTGGCAAGTTTTGCAGGTTAGCACAGTAATTGGGTGTGCAACGTATTGACTCCTGTATTGCCACTCAGTTGCAAGTGGCCATCTCTTACATCTCCTAGAAAGGGCTACAAGAGGGCACAGGCTGACTTGCCCGTGTCGATCGGTAACTGGCACACCTCAGTCATGTTCTTTCTCTTCTCTTGTGAATGGAAACTAGTCCTAGCAACTAATGCAACCTCAGAAAGGGTAGCTTTGAAAAACGTGATGCTCGCTGTAGCAAGGAAGCCTTCCCTTGCCTCTAATCACTGTCAGAGCCTATCTTCCAAAACCTTCTGTTTGCGCTGGATCGCCCTTCCTGCCCGCTGGAGGGCTCCAGGCAACATGCCAGCTCCCACAGATACTTCCACGAATGGCTTCAAGACCTCTCTTCACCCCATGGCAAGAAAAGGACGAGTCAGGCCAGATTCAGCCCAGCTGGAATTCTTCCTCCTGCAGGAGAGACACACACCAGGCACACATACAGCCCCGTGATTCAGATGAACAAAAGACGTGGCTAATTGGATGTTGCAGCACTCCCATGGCAAAGAGGGGATGGGGATAGGGTTGGGCTGGCTTGCAGAGTTCAGCTTTCTTCCTCGACAGGGAAATTTGCAGCATAATTAAAATGAAATGTTGGTGTCTGTGTTGCACGTTGAAATATTGATGGAGGGAGGCATAAAGCATTTTATGAATGCATGCTTCCATTTTGTGATTTACTGCCCCCAAACACCGTTTTCACAGAACCTACTCGGGAAGAAAGGGGGAGAGATGAAAGAGCAATAGTGGTTTTATCGCTGCAGAAAAAGGGAACGGAATTGGACAAAGTTGAATACAATGTATTGAAAGACAGTCTTTGGCTCTGAACTTTAAATAGAGCAGGAGCTCCCTCACACCTGGAAAGGGTCCACTGAAGTCCATGGAGGTTTTTTTCCCTTTTTCTTGTGCCATACCACATAATGCTGGGAAGGGGCTACACTGCTTTTAACTATGGTTAAAAAGAGGTCAAGCCCCTATTTATAACAAGGCTTGGAGTAAGGTAATCACAGCTGTGTGAGAAGACACAGAGGCAGGACTCTCCATCACCTGTATTTACTGTGTCTTTATTACTCAGCCCAACCAGGTACAGTTTTGGCCAAATGGAAGTCTGACTCCATCCTTAGTTCAAAAAAGGGGGAAAGGAATTATTCAGAGAGCTCTTTAATTAATGACCTAATTGTAGCACAGACTAGGACAAGGCCTTTGCTGTAGCAAGGGCAGCAGCTAACTCTGCCTGAAGTTTATTTGCCACAGGAACGAGACTCCAGGCAAATTTGTCTCCAGGATGACTGAAATTCCAATTCATCTTCTAGCCAAAGATGAGACCTCAGCATCCATCAAACCTTGGGTGAGGGGAATGAAGAACAGCAGGATACCGACACATCAACCAGCTCCAAAGAGGGCAAAGGAAATCTTGCTGGGATCGAGGAGGACAGTTTAAAATATGTAGTTTCACTTCAGTCAGTCACTACTGTTTTCCTTTTTGCTCTGCCAAATCAATTAATGAACTGCAGTGAGCAGTCAGGAGTTGAAGAAAACATTATTAGGCCCGGTGAGGGTCAGGCAGGCGGCCAACCCACAACCCAGCCATCCATACAGCCCACTGAGAGCCTTCTCCTGCCATTCCCCAACCTCAGCTTCTCCTTTTATTCCCTCCTGTTCCTCTCCTCTGCTCCTTACAACCAGGTTAAAGGAGGAGAAAGGAGTTGCTGGCCCCATATTTGGGCTGGGAAAGGCCTGTGCCAAGGTGAGGCTGTGTCCGCACCCCAGGGTAAGCCCCCGTTAGTACTGCACGTCCCTTGTTTTGGCACTAGATTTACAAGCAACTTTCTCTTTCCTTTCCACCGAACCCCACAAGCAGATGGGGCTCCAAATTTGCCAGCTGTTTTGCCAGAGGGTGGTAGAAACACCAGCCTGTCGCTCCCCAGAACTGCACTTGTTTCAGGGTTTGGATTGCTCACCACCAAACAGGCTGCAGGCTGTGACTGAAGGAGCAGGGGATGCACGTGGACATCCCATTTACAAGGCAGCTGTGGGACTATCACGGCAGCTCTGCAATGGCAGGGAAGGCTGGCAGGTCTCTGCTGAAGCACACAGAGCTGGGGAAAGCTCATGCCTTTTCCTCTTCAGAGTCCCTGGCCTCCTCCTTTCTTCACCAACCCTATAGAAACCTACAGAAAGGGAGAGACTTGTTCACTCCAAGCTGGCTAAGATGGTCACAACCATGTTACACGGACATATTGCAACATTTTACTCCAGACCAACCGAACTACAATGTTTTCAAATTTCAAAAGCGCCCCCAAATTCCAAGCTGAGGACACACAAATTGAGCATGGCTTTCCAAATTGACCCACACACCCGCAAAGGAGAATTTGCGTTGCACGTACACAGAAGCACTTGAATCTTTAGGCTGGCGCTCAACCTACCCAATTCCAGGCTCCTTGCTCCCTGGTTCCAGCCGCTGTCACGTCCAGCTGGGGTCATGGACAGACCCTCATGGAGCAGTTCAATGCACTCAGGATCTGAATCATCCCTTGAGATTCATTCAAGCCACCTCTCTTGACCACAGGGTGAGATTAGGTACCCAGATGCTTCACTTCAGGGTCTATGCTGGCTTGGGCTCAGCCCAGCTCTCAGTGCTACTCCACTTGCAGATGCAGGCATAGTATTGTTTCACTTCTTTTAATTACTACTTGTTCCAAAAATTGAGTTTGTTTCATTAGACTTCAAATTTACATTTTCTACCTCCATTTCTTCCAAGTTTCATTTCCTTTGGTAAGGCCAAGAACTTGGCTTTGTGAGCCAACTTAAAAATACTAAATTTTGACTCTCTCTTTGAATTCAAGCATTTACATGCACAGTTTTGAACCCCTAGTAGAAAGCAGATGTTGTCCCATAAGCATACTACAAGCTGAGGCAGAAGAGGCAAAAAACAGAAGTAAACCCAACAAGGCTGATTAATCAAAGCTAGCTGGTTGGAAGAGTCCTTACTAGCTACGTATGCTGTGAAAAAAATACATCTCATTTTATAATGTTTGATTCTGTTTTAACATAGAGAGATGGGATTTATACAACAGGACAACTTTTTTTGCAAGATGAATTTTTATATTCCATGTTCTCTTTACAAGTAATTCATTCACTGCAATGCAACAAAACACTTTTTGAAGTCCCTCGATTTACTATTTACTCAGCAGAAAATATCAGCAAGAGAGGTCTGTAGAAAATTAAATATATGCACACATTGAGAAAAACAGTAAGTGATAGACACCACTCAATGAAATTTTATGTAACCAATAGCCGTTGGTGGATGTGTGATTTAAAGGTTGCATTAAATATCTGAAGCTTTAACTAATCACTGTATAAATAACTTAGAGTGGTGGCTTTGGGCAAACAACTGATAGAAGGGTTCTCAGCAGATACAGACACGTATCAATGGAGGCAGCTCCGAGTAAGTTCTACAGGAAGAGGAAAAAAGATAATCCCAGAAACACTATTGCAAAAACAGAGAGCAAAACACAAAAGCTCAAGCAGTGCCTACGCACAGCAGCCTGGGAGGAGCAAACTCTAAGAATAACATCTGTTGTTCATCTCTGGCACCCATGGTGCAGGAGGGAGCGAGGCCCAAATGGCTCTGAGACGCAGCGCAATTATCCACTGCACGATCCCTCCCTGGGCCACCCATGGGACATGGTATTGATGCCACGAAAGGTCAAAGGAGCACACAGAAATTTCCTCGTACTCAAAGCGCACGTTTTTGGTGCCCTGCCTCATGAGATTTCCAGAAGTCTCGGGGAGCTGTCACTTTTAGCCGATGAAACACCCTGAGCCCACAGAACACCCTCGCAACTCACCCCATAAGCACCGCAGCCAAGTACAACTCATCTCCTTTCGGTTTGACAAGCCTTATGCAAATCCCGCTTTGCATTTCTGCGGTTCTTACTGAAAACAGATGGGCAGGCGCTCCCTGCCCCACAGCCCCACCGTTTGGGATGGCCAAATGGGTCGTTGGGCAGCACAGAGTACAACTCCACATGGTGTACAACACCTGATGGGAGCAGCAAAGCTGCTCAGCCAGCTCAATTCTTCAAAGCTTGGCTTTTATTCTCTTTTTTTCTTCCCAACCAACAGGAAAGGACGCGCTTTAGCAGAAAGAGAAGTTAATAGGGGCCAAACCCACCACCCCCACAACATTCATGGATTGGACGACCACATCGTGTAACCCAAGAGCAGGGGACAAACTTCAGCATCTCAGGAGGCCTCTCCGAGTCCTTTTAGTTCTTTAATCTAAATCACATTAATCTGACAGAAGGAGGAATTGCTTCAGGACAGATTCAACTGGCAGGAAGGAAATTACACTATTTCCCAACATGACTGAACATTTGCCGCGTTACACCAGTGTTCAGGAAATAACCTCGCAGATGAGCAAGGACAGCGATGCCCTCACATTCTGGAGAACAAGGTTGAGCATACAGCGGTGGTTTCTCATCACTTCCAGGAAAACACCAGATGTTCGGTGAGGTCAGGAAAAACTTCCAAGTAGTCTAACTCCTCCTTCCTGGTTTTGAGGTTGTGCATACAATTTTGGCCAATTTAGGGTTACCTGTGCGCAGATGCAGCTACACCACTGGCAAAGTTAATTTTTACTATGGCGGAAGATAATTCAGACATCGATAAGTATTGATCTTCACTTTCTTTCCTTCGTGACCTGAGAAACATTCTCGGATTACTTACAAAATGAGGATAATCATACATTATTTATCTACCTTTAAAGAGGATCCTGTCCACCTTTTTCCTAAGGATAATCACTTAGGATAAAAAGGAGAGGAGCTGCCCACCTTCTCCTTTAACCAACATACAACAAGGGGTAGGGAGAGAAAAGAAAGAAAAATATCAGCAAGGTCAGTTTTCACTGGCATGAGGAAGGGACGAGACAGGAAACTGCCCTTTTACTGTCACTTTTGGCTCCTGTTCCTGATGCTGAAATCCAAGAGCTAATGAAGACAGATGGGTTCATCCATGCTGTTGGGGTCTGGATACTAATGAAATGTCAATTTAATGGTCAAGAGCTGTCACAGGGTGTATTGATTAATTAGCAGAGCTAGGAGGAGAATTACTCTACCGGCACATCAGCTACTAATAATAGAGCCTCAATCGGTCGGGGATCGTATCCAAAAGGAAGATGAGGCAACCGGAGGCTCGCAGCTCACCTTCACTGCATGCAACAAAGGCAGAAACTCTTCCAGAGGGCTTGTTTGCATCTCCCACCTCCTGCTAGGAAGGGATGTGTCCAGGATGAGTTGCTACAGGGCCAGGCATCCTCAGGGAGGAACAGTGCCCTGGGGATGGAGGTGGCCCCTCTCCAACGACCCAAGAGCATAGCTGCAGATCGGTGATGGGGAAGGTCAGCGGATGGGCGCTCTGTTTCTCAAAGGATCTGCTGTTTTAAGCACCTGCTTTTCCCATTCTGCAAGGGGATCTGCAACCCTTTCAGACCTGCCCAAGAGACCTCAGCACAGCCTCCCTATACAACAATTTTCTGCCTTCTACCTTTTGAGGATACAAACTTCCGCTGAGAATTGGGTCTTTAACACCTTGAATTCTCCTTGCCTCAGTTTCCTACCTATACAAATAAAACCTCCCCCCATCCATTTCAAACATAACCTACGCGGAGCACAAAATCTCTCCCCCTGCGCATCTACAGGGCCTTGGGGGGAAAAAAGAAAAAAAAACCACCAAACACAAGAAGCCTGTTCTGGGGCTTTTCTACACTACTGGAAAACAAATGAAAAGAAGAATTAACAAAAGTGACTCCTGGGAGAGGAGAGCTGCACTTAAGATAAGCTTCCCAGGTGTCTGGAGAGTGCAGGGAATGATGATGAAATAGCTATATCATATATACACACATTTGTTAGATCACATACTGACACAGCTGGGAGACACTGACAGCTCTGCAGAGTAAGACTAATTTCCAAGCACTGAAAATCATCTTGGTGGAAGGCTTAGGAGCAAAAATTATCCAGCCAATCTGACAGAGTGGTCATAATTTCAGCATCTAACATCTCTGTAATGCCTGAGCCACAAATTATCATTCTGCATCAGCAGAAAGCAGAGGTCTTAATGCTTTTTGTTGACATGGCAGACTTGATCACTGGCTATAGTGATTTGGAAAATAAAAGACAGGTGCTTTTTGCACCACACTTACTGCCAGTGAAGATACAGGCACAGGGCAAAGAGGGGGAAGATCTTGGCCTGTTCTCCAGTTTGTTAAAGTTTCCTCCAAGCTCTAAAACACGTTTTCTGTAAGGAAATGCAATTCCATGCTCTAAAGCAGAGCCAAACCTTCCAGCAGCGTAAATGAAAGAAATAGAGAAATAAAAACTAGCGTACTATCTCTTCCTCTTAAACTAAACGTGGAGCAGATCTTACGTTGCCTCTCAAATTTCATCAGAAGATGGTACCACAGAGACAGTAAAAAAACTTCTACCCAACTCGTCCCTGCTGGTTGGTTACTTTTGTCAGTGAACCGCATGCAAAACATGACCCAGAACCACAGCAAGTACAGTCTGATTTTTCTGGTTCATAGCCTGTAATGCAAATATTCTACAGCATTACTTAATGAAAACTATGCGCCACTAAGGAAAACGGGAGCATTAAGCTGCAGTCCACACGCAGGCTCCAGAAGGAACAATTCAGATCGCAAATTTTAGTGTGTAGACACAGTGGGTAAGACGGACCTGATTTCTCACCAGATGGGCTCTCACTCCTTCCCCCCACAAGAGCCATGTCTGTGCACTGGAGGACTGCAGTGGCACCAGGAGGGCACCCAAAAATGCAGGTGCTTTTAAAAATCACAGTCCTCCCTCCTTATGCTGAATTTGGTAGCAAAAGCAAGACTGGATTCCCAAGCATCTATTGGGGTGAGGTACATTCAAATACTTCATGGAGTATCCCTGCTGATTTAAGACACCTGTCAGTCATATAAGCCACTAGTTACCTGCTTAAGGCAGCAGATCAGCTGCAGTCACCAGGCTTGAGTGAATCAGCTTCACCTGCTCAATTGTGCATCAGAAGAGACAGCCGAGTTATCGCAGAGCACGTGGCCATGCAGACCTCAAGGGCGGGCTCAAGTCTACAGCACCACCGCAGCATCTGTATTTATTTACATGCTGGGCATTCATTGTAAACTGCTGATCAATAGCTGGTTCCTGGAGAGAAACCCTCTTGTTGCTGAGCAATGTTGCTGCTAGCGCACAGAGGCTGCTTTTTGATCCTGCTGACTTAAGTCCTTGCTGCCACAGCAGGCAATATCACATCTCCCAGTTGCACTGGAACTGTTTGTCCTTTTTACTGTCACCAACATCTTGACTCTTCATGGTGCCTCAAGCAGACAGCGGCAGCACCCCATGAAAGCTATCTTGCCACAGGACATGAGCTCCGAGATAACAACACAGGGCAGCTTGCGCCATCGTGCAATATCCCCCAGGAGTTCACGGCACCAGTGATTTTCCACTTTACGTCAGAAACGACCACCTGCCTTTCTCCTTCCTCCCCACCGGCTTCAACACTTCACCTTTGCAAGGTCATAAACCCAGCCTACACTGAGTAGCAATTTCCAAGCCCAGTTCAGGGTACTACTCGGACAACCTTCAACAGCACCTCAGAGGGATGTAAGCAGAGGTCCAAGAGCCAAGGCAAACCATTACGAGTAACAGGTCCCTCCTTTTGAGCCCAAAGCCCCTCCAAGATACAGCTGTCACAGGAGGGAGTGGAGGCGGCTGAAATTAAACACAGCTCCGTTTTGCTGTAGCACATCAGCAAACTTCCAGCCCAGGCTGTGAATCAGTGACAGCTTGTAGTATTTCATCTCTCCCCTCCTTGCCATGCCTGCCACAAGAACGCTTTATCCTCAGGCTTTGAAGTGAGCTGCTACGTTATCTAATTTGCTACCCCCAATGGGTGAGGCACAGTGGCATTTTGGTTTCTTAAGACTGCTGTGTACACAATTTTCCCATTAATTTTTATCCTGCTTCGAACAAACAGTGCAGACAGCATGGTCCAGTGGTCGTTCCCACTAATAGCAAGAACAAGCAAAGCAGATGAATTCAGTTTGTAAGAAGCAGTACAAACTCATTAGGCTGGCGAGAAATAGAGGTGGTAATATAAATAAGAGAGTAACCTCATCAAAAGAGTATGTTTAATGCTAACAAGGAAAAAAAACAGTGCTGCACCTGACATGAATTTCACACATGAGTTTCTGCTATCAGATTCTGCACAAAAAAAATGCAAAACTTGCCCATGTATCTCCAGCAGCTCTATGCCTGGATATTACCCCTGTGCTTCCAGCAATGTGATACACTTCACCCAGCTCACCTACTGCCCTTCTGGGAAGGCTGGAGATGAAACTGAGCACCTGCCGAGTGCCCAAACAGACTCCCACAGACAATGTGTGCAAGGGACAAGCATGCCCAGCAGCCAGCATGGAACCATTTATCACAAAAAAAAAACAAAAAAAAAAAAAAAAAGAAGAAGAAGAAAATCACTCCCTCTGCTCTCTCAGCCCTGATCGGGGGGAGGGGGGGGAACTATGAAACATTTCGGAAAGGCAGATCTGGGAAATAAAATTCACAACTCTACAGTAGAGCAAAGCTCCTGGAGTTGGCCACTGTGCCCTCTACCAGCCTCACCATGTGCCACAGCCCATAAGCTACCTGTCTCCATCTCCAAGGAAATCACTGCCTTAGCACATTTTTTTTTTCTCCACTCACCTATCATCATCTCCTGTACGTTACAGCCACTCTTTCCTTCTAAAGCAACTGTACATGTTAAATATCTCACTAATCTCTGAGCTACTGTTTTCAACTCGTGGCTTTGAAGCCTGCCGTTTCTAGTTCCGATCGAAGAGCTTATATCCCCAAAAGCTTGTCTGCCTTCTCTAATCCTACCTTTTAATCCTGTCCAATAAAAGGTCTGTACAGACAAACCTTGCCTTTACGTCCACACCCAGGGGCCCTCTCCTGACCCTACCTCAGGGCAGCTTATTGCAAGACCTGCAATTGGGAAGCTGCAAATAAAAGCCAAGGACTTCCAGGACTTGAAAACAGCAATGGTAACCAAAGACCTTGAGCAATCTGGCTTGAGAGACATCCTCAATGCTATGGGCGAGCATGTCCCAGGAGTGGCACCAATGCTTTGGTGCACACCAAAGGATCTGGAGGTGCTTCTCATGAGACACAATTTGGTCATGAAGGTCCAGCTGAAGAGCCGCTTTGCTGAGCGCAGCCACTCTTTAGCAGAGCTGATAACGTCAGCAATCACTCCTGGTTTTCAGGATCAGATGGGTTTCTGAGAGCCCCAACCCTGTGCCCTCCTGCCAGGGGCTGCAGTTTCAGGGAGCTCTCCGGTTTCTCAGCATTTTCCTGACCCCTAGTGACAAGACATGGCTGTACAGCAGCTGCTTAACATGCAGCGCCCTACTCTCCCTGCATAAACGAGGAGCAAAACTCACTCTTTAACATGGGAGAAAAGTTTCCAGATCTGTCAAGATACTCATGCTCCTCAACCCCTGCAAATTTGCCAGAAAATCCAACCTGTTTAGCAAAGAAACTCAAATTTGGACTGAAAGTCAGGAAACAAACTGGATACAAGAAGTTTCCCTTGCACCAGGCTCCAGCTGTGCCCAGGGAAGTTATGTGATTAATCCATCAGCAGACTGGACAAAGCAAGGGGTGGAGAGAAGGCGGCTTTGATGTATTATCTTCCCCCAGGGCAAATGTATCCTGTTGCAGGGAACGGAGAGGCCTTGGCAGGGCAGCAAACTGCATGATCTCACCGCCATCCCCCATGGACCATGAGGCAAACTCCTGGGGACCTTGAGGACAAGACTTGTGACACAGGAGTACATTAACTGCCAGGGCCCATGGCCCTTGTTTTTGTCGCGCCACTTGGTTTCAAGGACAAACGCAGAGTGAAAGCAGGATTATTCTGGCTCAGCTCTTGAGTTTGCAAATCTAATTCATGCCAGGCTTCTCCATGCATCAGCTAGCAATGGGTTGTCTCTTCCTGCACCCGTCTGACAGGAGAAGGCAACCGTGGCAACGCGCACTCAGGTACTTTGGACTCAGGTTTTCATCCTCCTCCTCCTCCGGGAAATATCCCTTCAATGCAACCGTCATCAATTCCAGATACTATGATATTCCACTGTCTTGCACGCAGTTGTCTCCCACTTTGGTATTGACGTTTTCTACACATTACAGTGGTTATGCCACTTTTATTGCCATTTTTTTCAATCTAGCCTTCTCCAGGGTACCTGCACACTGCCCGACATCAGGGCCCTTTACCTAAAGCATCGTGTGAGCAGACCAGAGAAGCCCCTATTTGTACCAACCTCCAATTTATTTTGCTCATTGTGCTGAGCCCAATTCCTGGCCCTCACTGACTTTAATAAAATGATGCTACAAGAGGAAGTCTCACACAGGAATAATTAACGATTCATCTCTATTTATTGCGCCCTTTTGTCAACTTAAACTTGTCACAACTGCGATAAATCCCCTCCAGTGCTAAACAAACTCTTTAATTAAATCTATTGTGCCACAAGAGCAATGCTTCAGATACCAGCAGAGTAGTCAATGATGAGAGAGGTTGGCCCACCCTGGCTTAAAACACCCTTTAGGGGCTGAGGTTCACACCAGGGGATTGTGACCCTGTCCCAAGCTACTCACTCAAAAGCCATTAACATGGATGCAAACTCTGAAAATGTATTCCCAGTGATTTCCTGAGGCACTGCAGCTGGTTAATTGTTTCCCTGCTGACTAAACAACTGTTCCCCCCTACCCACAACACATGAGTTTCAGCCTCATCACAGGAGCAACCTCAAAGCCATAAATACATGGACAATTCAGTACCCACCAGGCAAAAATCTGCTCCCCCGTCTCGTGGGTTGCTAACAGCCCTCCTGCCCTGGCTCTCCCCATTCAGGGAAGAGGTGAAGCATAGCAAGCCCTTCTCCCTCGCGAACGGTGGGAAGAAGGAATGGCAGATGGTGCCAGACCTGAAGAAAAGCCAAGCACATCAGCCAGAGCTGAAGCAAACTAAGAGCACGCCCAGAATTTTCTAAAGGCCTTCTCTAAGGAGCACGGACATCCTGACACAGGATCTAGTTCACACCCTGTCTCCAGCTACAGCCAGAAGTGGACCTGGGAAGTACAAGAACAGAACAAGCACAAATGAAGCTTCTCCCTTTTTCTACCTTCACCTACTTTCAGGCCCAGGAGATCTTCACATGATGTGTGTTTTCTATTTGGTAACCCCCACTGGGTCCCTCCTGGACGTGACAGACAAACCTCTCCCACACAGTGCCGGAGGACACCCACCCTTCTTCCAAAGTACAATATATAAAACAAACACCCAGCCCTGTAACTGCACCTTGCTTGAGATAAAGACTCCTGCCAGTGTCATCAGCAAACATCCTGCTGCTGAGTGAGCGGCTCTGCTAACAGCCCATCCAGTGCAAACTTGCATTGCAACAAACAAGATGGCAGAAGCCACCACTTTGCTGGTTAATCCCATTTGCCTCACGAGAGGGCCCAAGATGCAAAGTCACAAGCGAATTTACCGTGACTTGAACCATGCTAATGCTAATCCCACAGGTCAGCGGTTCCCAAGGGTCACCTGGAAAAGCACACCTGCAGGAAGATGACATTGAGCACATTTTTAATACTGTTAAGTGAGGAGCCAGCACATACTGTGGGGAAATAAAAAAATAGAAAAGAAAAAAAAAAAAATCAAACGGGGGGGGGGGGGGGGCGGAAAGCACACCAAAAAAAGCCACTTGTTGCTCTGTTGGAGAGTCCTAAGCTCCTGCAGGGAGCTTCCCTCTCCTGGAAGCACCAAGGATCACGCTCTCCACATCTCTTACATGATTGCAAGCAGTCACACATTGCAGCCAGCGCTCTCAGAGAAGGAAACTCATATCCCTCTTCCCTCAAAGGGACCACAAAAATGTTTCAGAAAACGTGAAATGAGAAAGGGGGGGAATTCAAAAAGCAAATCTTGAGACGAGAGATAGTACACTGATCTCAACCAAAGCAGTCTTCAGGGTCAGGTACATTATGTTAAAAAAGTATTGACAAAATAAAAATAATAATAGTAGGTGACTGATATGAGAGTTCCTTCCCAATACGCAGAAGCAATGCTCACATGTGGGTTTAGCTGCCATTGACCTAGCCCAAAGAAGCACAGCTCTAAACTAGACAACAAGGGAGGGAAAAAGAAAAAAAAAAAAAAAATCTGTTGCCAGTAAACAAGCATGCCCCTTGCACGGGGCTGCAAACTGCTCTGAGCAAACACCTTGCCCAACATCACTCAATTAATCATTAAAAGCAAATCTAAAGAGTCCCATCTCAAAAAGAGAAATTAAAGCTGTGCAGAGGGGGACTTTCATGCACTTAGGGGTTCAGGAGTTGGAGTCAGCCAAAGGATCCCCCCGGCCACAATTTCACACCGCAGACCGAGGAAAATCACAGCTGCCCTGTTGACACTTTTCAGCAAAAGCACATCCCTCTGCGAGGGGATGTAAGGCTGGCAGTTAAGGCTTGATTTATAACCTAGGAGAGAAAATGCCATTACAAAGGAGCTGGGTAATCAGCAGACACAGTATAATTAATCGTTTTTCTCCTGATGTTCTCCAGCCACAGAAATTCTCACCTCTAATGAGCTGAGGTGTCTGTCAGTTGCTCTGCACTGGCAGCACACGTATTGGCAAGGTAAATAGGATCATCTCCCAGCTGTGCTGGAACAAAATCCAACAGAGGGAAATCGGAGTTCCATGAGAGATGGGGTATTTTCTTCCTCCCCCATCTCCAAATCAATAGGGAGGCCAACAGAGGCACTGTCAGCTAGCCAAGGTGCATTTGAGGCCCTGACAAGTCACCATCAAAACTGTCATGGCATTTTCTTGAGAAAAAACAGCTATGTTCAGGGGATCTCAGCTGCAGATCTGCAGCACCCGTATCTCCACCTGCAACTTCATGACAATATTGCTTCCTTTACCTCCTGCTTATGCCGCTGTTTACAGGGGCGCTTCTGCTGGGCTGTGCTGATGAAACTGCCAGTCCTGTAATTCAAACTTATGCTAAGAAAATATTCTGCTGGCCTTTCCCAACCTTACAAACAATCCCATCTCCTGATTTCATTACTGGAAACCATACAGCACCCCTCCCCATCCATATCAAAGCCTCCAGCCTCATGTCTGCACACAATTATTTTCTTCTCAGGTGCTGCATTGCTCTCCAAGTCTTTTCTCCCCGAACAGACACTCAGGGTCTCCCAAGACACAGAAGATGCTCACTTTCCCTTTTCATCACCCTGGCAAGCAAATCTATAGAGGGCAAAAAAAGGAAAGGAAGAATTTGCTTCCCTCTAACTTGCCTGCTGGAGAAACAAATCATCTCTGTGGCACCCGCAAACCCTAACAGTAGAAAACAAAATGTGCACAAGAGTATATACAAGGTATGTATGTCACACTATATTAAAAAATTTCCAGAATCAGTTGCTTCAAGGGTAAAGAAAGCCATGCGGGTATAGCAGAGTGCTGAATTTCTGTCTACCACGTACATCAGCATGATATAAAATTGTTGTCAGCACTGGAAAATTGCCCATCACATGAGCGGGTTTAGCAGACGATGAGCTGCAGGACATGGGCACAAATCCGGCAGGCCTGGAGAGCAAAAACACGCCAGGGAGCAGCATGAGGCATCCGTGCAAACACGGTTCCCTCAGCAACAGGAGAAAACACCTTAAAAATGCTCAGAAGCATTGTGCCGCACACGGTTCCCCCCATTACCCTGTCTCTTGGTTCACGTGCTGCAATATAATCCAGGCTGTCCCCAGACAATGCAGCCCTCGGGTCGTGTTTATCACAGAGCTAAAAGGGCTGGGAGGCACACGTGTGCTCAGCCATGATGACTGTCGCATTCATCACATGTGTTGCCGGCAGCATCCAGTGGTACCGGCTTTGACTGCCCCTTCTCCATCCCATTCTGCTTTGTGCTCGTGCAACAGGTTAAAAATGTGACCCTATAGAAGAGGGGCGGGTTGTTCAGGGGTGGATGCATCACCGCTTCAGCATGCAGGGGTTCAAAGACACCCTGTTTTAGCATCCCCCAAGCCCCACAGTCCAGTAAGGCCACGCAGGCAGGTGACGGCTGCCAGACAGCGTTGGGAAAGGCGCGGGCAGCACGGGCAGCAGTTCACCGTGGGTGGACCCGGCCCCCTTGCCACGCCTCCCTCCCGCCGCCCCGGACAAGCCACTGCTCCACCGGGCTACGGTACAGCGTCCACCACCCAGCCTGGACCGGGGACAGAGGCCACGGAGACCCAGAGGCGATGGTAAGTCACTACTGGGAAATCTGACTGTTGCTTTGCAGGCAGCAGCAAAGGATGGGGCAGGAAGGTTTCAGCGGTAGCTTCGGCCTCTGAGAAAAGGCAGGAGGAAAGGGAGAAAGGAGCAGAGCTCTACGCTGTGGTTAATAAATAACACAGGGAGCTCCGCCAGCTGCTGCTGAATTACCAAAGCCAGTGCTCTCCAGGCTCAGTTCCTCTGTGAGGGGGAGGGAAAGGGTCCATCAGCAAGGCTGCACTGCCAGCGTGATCCCCACTCAATTCCGCACAGCAACTATGACCCCCAAGCATGCTCCATCTGCACAGCCCATGCAACCCACCCTGGCCAGCTAGAAATCAGCTTTTTCACGGCAGCAGAGGGGACAGGAGCAAAAGACTGTGGGTCTTGTGGCATACGGCATTCCAGCCCTGCCTGCAGGTCCTGCTCACGCCAGGGCTCTCCCCTTTACCTTCTCCTAGGTGACAAGTCACCCTTAAAGGGGAAGATGTTAGTTTGAGCAGAGAGGGTTGTTTCATCTCCAAAAAGCCCAAAGCTCTCCCAGTTTCCCATGCTGGTTCCTTTCCCTTGGTTGCACAACGCATCAACTTGGTTTCCCGCTGACAGAAAAACAAAAATCCTAATGCCTTAGCAGTTGAAAGCCAGGAAAAGAACACAAAATAATTAAATTTCCCTAACAAGAAGAGTGTGTTTTAAAGGAGTGAGTGCACATGAAAGCATTAACATGCTATGCTGACAAAAACAGCAAGCTAGCCAATGTGTTCGGGTGGAGAAGGAGGGAAGGGAGCAGCTTGGGGGGCACGCAGGGTGCAATGGGCAGGGGGTCTGCCACCACCAGACGCAGCCGGAGGAGCTGGCTTTCGTGTGGCCTGTTGGCCAAACCCCAGCCTGGTCATGCCTCCCACTGGCGCTGGGCTCTTAGAGAGGAGCTGGGCCTGGAAAAAGGCCCGGGGCCCATCCTCCCGTGTAGTTTCAATGCAGAAAAGGGTTCAGAGAACAATTAAGCCGCATCCCTTCCAAGCAGCCTGGTTTCTTGCTCTGCCCAGAGGAGGCTGGCTCAGCACCCAGCCCCCTGTGTTCATACCCCTCTGCTCCAGGCAAGCAACAGCTCCGGCTTTACGCAGCCTTTCCTCTTGTTAGCACCGATACATGAGCAGGAGCTTTCAGCCCCTGGTCCCAAAACCTAGTGTAGACCCCCTACCCCACTCCCACCAGAGTCCCCCCAGGGCAGCCCCCATGGG
This sequence comes from Nipponia nippon, assembly GCF_047370975.1. NCBI lineage: Eukaryota > Metazoa > Chordata > Aves > Pelecaniformes > Threskiornithidae > Nipponia > Nipponia nippon. The sequence continues at coordinate 89,364,160 of NW_028262347.1, read as the reverse complement.
TGCCCCCCTGCCAGCGGCCCTGTGCAGAGCCAGCCTCCGTCCCCACATTATCCAGTTGCTAAGCTACCCGCACCGGCTTATCACGCCATCGGCACAGAAGGGCAACGGCTGAGGGTTTATTGCACTGAGCTGTGTTTACTCACTACCTTCCCTCCAGAGCTCAGGAAGGGATGGGGTTGACGTTAGCAGGGGGTGGTGGAGCCGGGGCTGGCAGGAGGCCATCCAAAACGCCGCACAAACTGAGGGGTGGCGCAGGTGGTTTGCACACTAGCAGCAAGGCCGGGGCATGCAGGGGTGAGGAAGGCTTTCCCCAAACGCTGTGCAAGAGGGAGAGCGTGCAGCTGGGATGCCAGGGGGACAGGAACCATCCCACACCCAGCCACTCCTGAGCTAAGGTTCAGCGCACGCCCTGGCGCTCTCCATTTCATGGAGTGTTCTGCAGCTGACAGCTTTCTCTAAACATAAGGGTCACGGCTACGCAGAGAGGTAGGCGCCCACGCGGCCCCAACGGCTTAGCAGAACCAGTAACAGGGGAACAGAGCGTCATCTTTCCAGTCTTCCTCAAAATATGCAAAACCGAAGAACCCCCCACAAAAACATCAGCGCCATGGCTGCCTCTTTGGCTTTATACAGCCTGTGAGCAGATGAACTATAGGAAAGGTCTATTTGCCTTCTTTGGTCAGCAGCCCCTCGAGATGCTTCACTTGGACACTGATGCTCAGAAGCAGCATCTTAAACAGCTGAGCAAACACCCACAAAAAACAGTGGGCTGTATTTGTTGGGACTCGTACTTAACTTGCCACGCTTTGCTCTACAGCATATAAAGGAAAAAATTGCAAAGAGATGTTGGTCTTTGTCATTGAGAAACAACAATCCTCATCAAGTGGAAAGATCAGATCACCCACTAGGAAAGAATTTTAATTGCCAAAACATAATCTTTCAGATAGAGCAATACCCCTCCGCACTCACTCCTGCCTTCCCCACCAAGCCAGAAGATACACTGGCTCAGGTAGCCCCCACCCCCAAGAACTCCATTTTAGTTTCATCTGTGACCATATTCATTCCCCAAAGCCAAGAAGAACTGGTTGGTTTTTTTTCTTTTCCCCTTAAAGAACAAATAACAGCAGCTCTGCCCAAGAGGGGAAGACAATGCTAAATCACAATCCCTCCCCCTGCCCTTTGTTACTCAGAAACAGCCTCTTAGACTCCATCGTAACATAAGGGAGATTGAAAAGGAAAAGAAGCTGAACTCCAATTTAGTGTGACTCATCTCTCTGATTCACACTTCTTTCTCCTCTAAAGCAGGCTTCCAGTGCAGATGACCTGCAAATAAAGCCCTCCTGCTTCAGGAAGGTACCTCACAAACATCAAAAGCAAGCAATACTCAGTTTTAGAAGCCATCACAAAGTTTCAGGTTTTTTTCCTAGAGGATTATATGTAATGTATTTGGGAGCTTAACCTCACGCAGCCATCATTTCTTAGTATCTCAGATTATAATGAATACATATATACACTGGTAAAGTGGTAGGTCTTGCAGGTCAGAGGACAAAAGTGACAAGCTGGACTTCACTTGACCTAGGTACATGCAGGATGTACCCAGGGCAGGGAGCAGAGGACAGCATTGATATCCCCTATCATCAGCACCCCCCAACTCAGGTCCACACACACACACACACTCTAACCCTCCCACCCAGTCTGCACAGACTTCATGACCCATGAGATGCCTTGCTGCTTTGAACATCTGCTTCATCCTACCTCTGCCACGCTGATCTGCTCCTCTTCCCTTTCCTTTCTGCGGTGTCAGGCAGGAAAAGCCCACAGGCTGAGCGCAGAGGAGAGGGAGCAGCTGCTGCCAAACCTGAGAGCCGTAGGGTGGAACGAGGTGGAAGGCAGAGACGCCATCTTCAAAGAGTTCCACTTCAAGGATTTCAACCGGGTATGAGCATTAGTGGCACAGAGTTTTACAATGCGGGAGACCTGGTTTGCAGAGCAGGGAGTCTCATCTGCAAGGCTCAGCCAAAGAAACCCTTCCATGTTTCTCCTGAAATGTAATGGCTGAGCAAGATAACCTGCCCAAGACACCAAAGAGCTCAACCCAGCACATGGTTTGTCTGGGAAAAGCTCCCCAAAAAGAGGAAAACCCATAGAAAACCCCAACAAAGATACAGAACATCCCAGGCCTTGCATTTAGTTGGGTTACCTAGAAACATGTCATATAAAATTAATAGCAATGGGGTGAAAAACAATATATTGCAGGGTCAGTGGTTCAGAGCTAACTTTTCTTCTTACTGCACTGGGCAGGCCTTTGGCTTCATGACCAGAGTGGCTCTACAGGCAGAAAAACTGGATCACCACCCCGAATGGTTCAATGTGTACAATAAGGTAAGAAAGAGGGATGGGGGCAGGCAACCGGAGCTCTTCAGAGAACACATCCCTTTTGTGAGGCATAGGACAGGAGCAGCAAGTGCTGTCCAGATCAGTGGGACCTCTTTCCTCAGGTGCTGTTCCCTTGGCACATCACAGACAGCCTACAGCTATCACCCACAGATCCTTTCCTCCCCCTTTTTTAACCTGTCCAGCTGAGCAGTAGCTGCCTGTAGTCTGGCACACCAGGGTTGCTTTTTTAAATCAAGTAGCAGCAAGGAGAAAAGCTTCTGGAGAAAGAGTGAGTTGAAAAGTGGGCACAGCCAGCTGCTGTGACCAAGGCAGGGGTGGCAGTGACAGCTTGTGGCCAGGATGAGCTGTAGGAAGGAGAAAACCAGGCAAAATCCCAGACCACCTCTCCCACCCCAGGAAATTTTGCTAGCAAGTCTGGAGAACATAATACCTGCCTCATCAAATGCGAATTGTCTACAGCACTGTGGGGAACTGTTCCTGCTCTTTCTGCCAGCAACACTTGGTCGGTCTGTCTGTCTGGTTTAGGTTCACATCACCTTGAGCACCCACGAGTGTGGAGGCTTATCGGAGCGAGACATCAACTTGGCCAGCTTCATCGAGCAGGTTATAGCTTCCCTCTCCTGACTAGAGAGAGACACATGAAGCCAAAAATCGACTCTGCCACTGCCACAACCTGCATCTCGCCTGGATGGCCTTCTCCCGCTTCCAAGCTAGTTCCTGGATCCAGACTGCCTAACGCCACGCCAAACTCCCTGCCACAACTCAGATGGATGGAGGTGCTTCTTGGGCACCACGCATATATCCATCTCTGATCTTGTTGCTTTCCATTCTTAAACCCTTCATCAGCTGTGCGCTACCAGCCCACAAACTGCTGAGCCTCTCTGGCTTTCAGCAGAGGTGCCCTTTTACCAGGAGTCATGTTACACAATTGCACCAGTAAATCTTTCCAGAGCCTGACCCCATCCAGCCACTGTGGTATTGCTTCTTACCTACTGGAATATGCTTTCTACCTAAAACATGGTACATGAACCCTTTGGTTTCTCTACAACATACCAGCAACTGTGATGTGCAATTTGGTTATTACTGTAACCTCTCTCTAGCAGTATTACAAGCAGGCATGTTATCTCACCCCTATTGTAACCGGCCTTCAGTAGGATATCAACTGAAAATGTTTACAATAAAGGTCTTGGTTAACCTGATGTCAGTTTGGAAAGAGGCCTCACTGTCAAAATAACGCCAGCATGTTTTCCCAAGGCAGGTACTGGCCTGGCTGCTCTCAAGAAGGTGCTTCTGCCACGGAAAAGCTTCTTGATAAAGCAACATGGAGAAATGGCACGTGCCTACGCAGGCCTGCACCTCAAAGTGAACGGAGTCTGAAAGAGAATGAGATTATCAAAGCCAGAGCAGATCAGATAAAAACCGCTTGTGCTAAAATCAGAAGCATACCATGGCCAAGGCACACACACAGGGAAGGCACAACCAAAAGGCACGAAAGCAGCGCAAGCACCGGGCCAGGGGCTTCTTATGGTGGGATACCTCCCAAAATAGGTTGTAGGTGGATTTGGTGGTGTAAGATCTTCACTCCAGTAACACAATGATCTCAGCATTCAGGGAGTCTGCAGCCAAATTGCTGCGTTTTCGGTACAACAGGAACAATTTGCTGTGAAACCAACCCTAGTTGCTTTCAGCAAAACAGTCTGGGAGAAACACTACAAACACCCAAAATTCAGGTCTGTCTTTCTCCTTTTTTTTTTAACCCTTTAAAGTTCTATAAAGCATTAAGAGAAAATCCACAGCTTTTAAAATGACGATTTTCAGCATCCTTGAACACCACAGGCAAGGTGCAGCCACGGACACCACCTTTATCTTGACAGAATGAAAGAGCAGCCCTCGGGCAGAGTTAGTAAGATTCAGAAACCATTCTCCCTGCTACAGACTAGGCTGTGCATGAGCAAAGACCAGGAGCAATAGGTCCCCATTCATTCAAATAAGCACTGAAACAGAAAAATAAGAGTTCAATGAGCCTAGATAGCTAAATGCACCATTTTAATACAAACTAGGCCCATTTTCACCACCTCTTCAGCTATTTCAGCCTACAGTTTTACAGTGGCAAATTAGAACAATACAGAATACTGCCATCAGATGAACAACTCGTCCCATTTGTTCATTAAAAAGTTAATGTGTATTTATTGGGCAAGATATTATTGTGTTGTATGCAACCCTTCCACTCACCCCTCCCCCAAGTCATCAGAAAAGTGCAGATGAAATCCATGGCATGAAGACACACATCTCTTCTTGGTCCATCCCGTTGGATATTCTTCAGTCTAGTACCTAAGAGCACGCAAATCCCTTGGGAGTGCTTTGTACAAGCAACAAATTTGGAAAACCTGACAGTCAGAAATCTCGCAGGAATTAATAGTCACGAAGATCCCTCCAGGTCTAAAGTACCATCCAGTTTCAGATCATAATCCAGTCCATAAAATTCTTCTTTTTTCCTCTTTTAAGTAATTACACTGCCTGTTAATTGCACCATTTTCCTAAGACCATTTGGCATGATAAGGGAGATGCAGATTACATGTTAGATGACAAGGATGAATAGAGACTACACACCAGTAAATTACAGTGGCCTATTCCTGACCAGATTACATTAACAGTATAGAACAAATACACATAAAATAATTAAACCCACAAATATCACTAGTAAGTGAGGCCCAGAATGGAACACACTGACTTACAAATAACATCTTCAAATACATCCAAAAATGTGAAATGGAGCACTGATCTGTTAGATCCATCTACTTCCTCGGAGGAAAATGCAACCAGGGAAGAGGAGGGAGTTTTTCTCTCCATAACCCCACCCCAAACCATCCCCCTTTCTTTTAAAGCAGAAACAAAAAGAGTACCTCCCTTTTTTGTTTTTGTTTTCTTTTTTTTTTAAATCTCGGTTCAAAAGAGAACCATCACAGTAGCCAGACACTTAAGACTGTCTCCGAAGTACAGCAAATTCATGGTCACATTGGTAAGACGTTAACAGAATAAATAGGTCCAACATAAATGCTGACTGCCAGAGCTGGTAACACCACCAAGAGACTATCAGGCAATTCAAATGCGATGTTTTCACAAGGGCTCAGAGACATGCATAAAGTCATCAATTTAAGGGCAGATGGCCAAAATACTTTTGTCTCCTAGCACTGAGAATAAACCTGTTAAAAAGCAAGTATTCTTCCCACAATCACTGGGCCCAAGGCTGCTGCACTAGTTTGTGCAGCGGCTGGTAAGTAACCTTCTCATTCGGTGTAATTATTGTGCAAGTGTGTGCTTCAGCTGCGTTAAGCCAGTGGAGGGTCAGCTTCAGGCTAACAAGCCCACTACAGCAGAGAGACAGATGCCTTCAACTGCCCTGCACAAGACTCTCTAGACATGGCACAAAGTCTTCTCCCAAGTGTTGAACTCCGCCTGGGAAACTCTCAGTATCATGCAAAAAGCTGAGAGGCAACACCTGGGAAAGCCCTGCAGGAGTGACTCTACCACTGTTTAATAACTCAAGAGATTCTAGCTTGTCCTTAAGGCCGCAACTGCCTCACAAGTTGCACTGGAAAAACTCTCTCACTGTAAAAACAGAGAAAAGTAGGAAGGGTGAGCACATGCCCAAGGCTTGAATACCTCCAACTTGCTGCATCCTATCACCTACCTCTCAGAGCTATACCAGCATCTTTGTAATACTGTGAAGGGACTTGGCTCAATACAACTACTATTCTACCTATAGGCAAGCATACTTTCTCTGAGGCCAGTCTGCCTTTGAGGTTTTTTTTTTTAGTATAGTACCATAAGGAAACAACCGCAGCAAACGCTGCAGTCAACAGCTGAACCCTCAAACCCTCCCTGGCATCCCACAATAAAAAGCCAGAGAAGCGTCAAGGCACAATGGTGAATGCCCTTTTGAGAATGTGCCTTAAATGAATCAGTGCAAAGAGCAGAGAGATTACTACTATTACAAAAGTCACCTTTTTATACTAAAAGATCACGGTAAAAAAAGGTCAGCTTTGGCGCCATCCGTTTGCACGTGAAGTCCCTAGCCATGACACACGCCAGGGCCTGACTGACTCTACTACAGCATTGTGAGATAGTGCAAAACCTTCAAGTTATGAACAGTGAAATCACTGTTTTGCACATACCTCCAGAATGGTGCAAGGTACAACAAGCACTCTAGGTGGTAAATGCATGCCTCCTAGAAGAGGCAGGGAAGCAAAACAGTTACTATGTACCTAGGATTTTCAGTACCATCCAGTTCCTCTCCTTACGCCACCCACTTGGTTTCTATTTCTGCTGTTATACAAACCAAGAGATTCCAGAAAAGGATTTTGTGTTGGGTTGTTTTCTCCTCAGCAGATATTGATTGCAGTCTTACTGAGATCTCCAGAGGGGATTTCAAACAGAGTACATGACCATCTTTCCTTTGCCAATTTATCGGCTCTGCATTACATAGACATAAGGCTCCCAGCACAGTCTGTTAAATGCAGTAGCTTGGAGGAATACTCAAAAGAAAACAAAATATTCAATTTATTTTCTACCTTCAGCTTCTGGGAAGATTGAAGCTTTGGAACACAACATGAGAACTCAAATCTAACACTTGGCTGGACACCGGCTGAATACCAGGTCTGAGGAGAAGAAACAGCAAGGAATGAAAGTGACACACAGAATACCTGAGGAATTTGGAGTTGTGGAATGGACGTTCAATTCACCATCAATAGTCATGATGAAAATAGGCAGGGGGAAGGGGAGAAAAGCCCTAAAACTAAAGTTGGGCATGAAAATAATGCAGATTTCAGAACAGACTAAGACGGGGAAGGAAGTTTTCAAGATCAAGCCGCCATCAGACCTGCAATTGTAGGAACAAAGGCTTACTGCAATCTCTTCCCCTAGGAAGCCTTTAGAATCACCCCAGTGCTAGCTGGCAAGCCACCGATCGTTGCACTACAGTCAGTGGTGGCCGGGAGAGCCATTCATGTGCTTTTCACTGCAAGGAACATCCGTGCTGTACAGGCCATCCAAGTACGCTTGAGAAATCTCTGCCACCAAGCTCCTGTCTGGGACGGACTGGGCCATTCCATAGATGGCTCCCTAAGCAGAGAAGAGGAGGTCGTTACATAGGATCGTTAATGCCATCAGAGAAACACGCTCACCCCAAACGCACCCTTACTATATGCTGGCCTCCTTACCATGCCTGTGGTCTTGGCGTTGAGGTCCTTCATGATCTCCTCAATGCTGTCTTTCACATCTTTCAGGAACTGTTCAGCAACACCAGACTTCGTGTGTAACTGCGTAATGCAGAGATGAATGCTGGGCAGGCAGGGGAGAGGGGAGAGATTAACCATCTCAAGTACGTACAGCTCCGCATTTTCTGAGCAACTGACAGCAAATTAGTCCTTCCCTGGCCAGTGACAACCGTGTATCTCCTTAAAACAGCATTTCAGCAGTGTAATGGGAGAAGATGATCCAACTCTCAATTAAAGGTAACCCCTGCAAAGTACTTGCTAGAACCAAGCTGCATAGAATTCAGTTCTTTTGTAAAACGGCAACTCTTCCTTCCTGACTTCACCATACACATTTAAAGGCCTATAATTCTCACCTCATTCCAGCTACCTCTGGTGAGAAAAATGTAGCTGCCTGCAAGCATGGTGATCCTTGCCGTCATTTTCCTCCCCTTCCTCTCCAGCTCAGATAAGCCATCAGCTGTGGAAGTTAGCATCCACCAGAAGGAACAAGGCTACTCACATCTCTGAGCTATCGCTTCAGGCTCTCCAGACGTCACTTCATGCTAACTGAAAGTCCGAAATTTTTTCAGTGCAGCTACATCTGAAAGCATTTGCCCCTTTTACCCACAGAAAAACAACAACTACCCACTCAAGGAAACTCTCTGACAAACATTCATTTTACACCAGACTGGAAAAAATCACTGAAAATGATCAGCCCCTCACTGTTCTTTCAATTACCTTCACCTTCAGCAGGCAGCAAGAAGATACTAAAAATAAATAAATCAATCTACAAAACCTCAGTTAACTAACATGAGATAAAGCCCTGGCTATTTATATTTTTCTGCTCGTATTAGACAGAGGTAAATAGAAAGGAAGCCTCAGATATGTCCTCTGCCAGGCTCATTAAAATTACTACTGCCTTATCTTCACTGCAGTAACTGCTATATATAAGCAATTACAAAAGTAATTCCTTTTCTGCAGAGGAAAAGTCTACATACAATTTATCAGATATGGACAACACCACTCAGCAAATCAAGAGAGCTATGTGGCCTGAAGACAACCATCTTGCATAGCCTGGCTAGGCACATCACTCTCCACTGGTCTCCACAAACTCACCTTGATGGGAACTGTAGGACATTTAAGTTCCATCCTTTTGCAGCTAAGAAATTAGATAATCGATAAATGTCAAAAGTGTCCGAACCGATGGAGAGGACAGACACCTCAGGTTTCCCAAAAATGAAGATGCTGTCAATTTTTCTCAACCTTAAAAAGAAAAAGGAGGAAAGAAGTGACCGACCAGGGTTACAAGGGCCAGATATTCTGTCCATCTATCTGGAGCCTTAAAGGAAAAGCTACAGAAGGGAACAGATGACAGCACATCCCTATCAAAAAAATCATGCAACCAGCCCAGGCTGTGTGAACTTGCAAAAGGACTCAGGTCATTAGAGGCCCCTAAAGTCAAGTACACTCAGGAAGAAATGGAAAAGAGGGAGGACAGAGAGGCAAGGGATATCAGAGTAGCAGAGAAGATCAACTTATCAGCTCACGTAGCAACACAAGCACCCCAAAAAGAGCAAGTATAACCCTTCTTTCACCATCTTCAGCAAGTCCTCCCAGATTCCCCCTCAGCCGTGGCTGAGGCAGAAGAAATTCTCAAAGCAAAGTCAGCCAAATAAAGATGCCTGCACCCCTCCTCCCTGTGCCTCTCGGCTATCTGGCACAGGGCAGCAACCTGGGCATAAACAAAGGACCTTCTCCCATAACTGCCCAGTGGATCTCCACCCAGCAGGTAACACGCTATAGCTTCACCAGGGTGGGGGGGAAAAAGTTGCAAGAGAAACAAAAGCAGTTTGGGAGAACGAGTCCAGAACAGGGTCAGAGCGTGATCAAAACACTAAGGCACGCACGTACTCTGATTCGAGGAAACGAGCCGTTTTAATGATCCTCTTCGTAGCCTCAACGTAGCCCGATTCCCCTATGTGCATCAGAGTTGCCCAGCACGCGGCTATGATTCCACCAGGCCTGGAGCCTGCCACGGAGGGGGAGGCGTATATGCCCCCTTGCCAGTCAGGTGCTACGAAGAACTGGTAGCTCCTGTACTTCTTGTCGCTGTACAGCACCACTGAGGAGCCCTTGGGAGCGTAGCCATACTGTAAGGGGCACAGAAAGCATTGAAAAAGCAGCAGGAGGGCACAGGAATACATTCAAGCACTGGCTGCATGCCATCACCAAGATCCCATTTGCTCATACTTTGGTGCATTGCACAAAGCACCTGAATAGGGCAGGCCTTACCCCTGCACTTTAGCACTCCTCCACATAGCAGAGAAGAAATGTCTGAAGGCAGGGATGGCATCGGGAATTGTTCCCCAAAAATGAAAGCATTGGAAGACCTTTCTCTCCACTTCTTACCTTGTGGGTATCAGCAGAAATGCTGGTCACACCTTTTACACGGAAGTCGAAGCGACGCTTTAGAGGGAACCCTGCCTTATCCATGAAAGCAATAAGAAAACCACCCAGGCAGGCGTCAACGTGGAAGGGGATTTTGTACTTCACTGCAAGCTGTGTGAACAAGACATTCTGGTGAGTAACATGCAATCAGGCAAGAAAACAATGTTGTCGGGGCACCCAAACTCCAGGCACCAAAAGGTACTCTGCATTTCACAATTAAATGTTTCCTGGACCCTTTTGGAACATCATGCCACTCTCAAGCTGTTGAGGATAGGAGATCTGGAAGGCCTCACTACTTGTGGGATGCTTTCTCCTGCTTTCCACACATTTGAAGATTGCCAGGAAGAGGAATAACAACATTGCATTTTGGCAGCTTGCTGTATTTGCCAAAGAGATGTGACAACGTGGTCTGAAAGGAACATCTGCAATAAAGTGTAAGGGCATGATCCAACTGAAAAGAAGGTCAGAGGCCTTGGCTGGTTACATACAAAATAAATAACAACTGGAGCACGGACAGAAAAATCAAGATGTGTGTTTGAAAAATAAGATCCCAGCCCTTTGACTTCTACTCTCTCCACGCATTCCTCCAACTTCTGCACCGAGCTTGCTACAACCAATAGGCCCTAAATCAAAGCCTTTTTACCAGGTGGACTATTTCGCTGTTATTTCCGCTCAGATATCAAAGAATACCCTTCTGGTTGGTCTCGCAGTGGGTGCAGCAGAGCTCAAAAGTCACATACACCATACATACCTTCAGTTACAGCAGAAGTTTACGGCACAGACTTGAAAGTTCAGAGACAAAGCATGTGCAAAAGGCTTGCCATTTTGCCTTGCTGTGACACACTGCATGCACCAGCTCAAGTCCAAAATCCAGCCCCACACAAATAGCTTTAAGACAATGCCCAGAGGTACTTCTGGTATTTAAAGCCCACCCTCCCGCAGCCATTACAGAGTGCAAGAAAATAGTCCCATATTCCTCCTAACTTCCAAATTGTGTTGTACATATCCTGCTGTCAGTTAATACCCAATTTAAGGACAGTAATACCCTCCCAACAACACTGCTCCTCCCACCAGATTCGCTGGTTAGTGTCCTGGAACCCCTCTGCTCTTCTCGTACAGAAGGACATGCTGGTTTTATTGCCACAGCACCCCAGAAATCCCAGGGGCACCCTACCTCTGCCACCTCTTCAATCGGGTCCATAATTCCATGGGGGAACTGGGGAGCAGAACAGACCAGCATTGCTGTGTTCTTCGAGATAGCTCTCCTCATTGCCTGAAGATTTAAAGAGAGAAGATGCTCACATTCCACTTACCAAGTGCCACCCTGCCAGAAAAGATAAAAAGTGAAAACATGCAGCGTCTGGTCTTAAAAACCAACACACAAAAGCCTATAGAAAGCAAAGCAATGAGCTACAAGCATCAGCAGACATCAACTGAGTAATTTAACTCATCCACTTGGAAATACTAGAATGCTTTTGTTCGCCCTCATCTGAAATCTGGGGCTGTTTGTGAAATACATAAATTATTTGATTCTAAATGACCCACACAGGAAAAAGGGATGGTTTACATCCAATTACTTCAAACAAAACCTTATCTGCAATGACAGACACTTACTCCTGCCATTGTTCCTTATTTCCAGGAAGCATTCATCCCTCTATCCACTGATTTGCCACCTGGATAGGTAGATTTCTTGCTTATTTGCTGTACAATGCTAATTTCCCACAGAAAGAGTGCTGTGCTGCCTAAAGTAATACCTGAATATCCACTTCCATAGCCTTGGTCAACGGTATGTGAATCAACTTCAGTCCAAAGTAGTGTGCTGCCTTGTCAAACGCTGCGTGAGCACTCACCGGGACCAACCTAGAAAAGTAACAGATTGCATAGGTCAACCCAGGTAGCACCTAAGCCTTACCGTGAACAGGAGGGGAAAGAGCAAAACAATTCAACTTGCAGGTATTTGCATGTGACAGACAGGTCACAAACAGGTCAACTGCATGTTTCAACTAGCCAAAAATCATACAGACCAAAAAAAAGAAAAAAGTTGGGGAAAATGCTGTCTGGGACAGACGAGAGGCTGCGTGCTGTTCTGAACTAAAATGATGGAAACTCAATCTGAACAACCCAGAGAAAACCTATTAAAGTAATTCTATTCCACTGCATGGTCTCCTGTGAACCAGGAACCAGAGCTCCCAAGAAAGTTAATTTCTTGTCATATCGGACAATATCGTACCATCTCCAACCAGTTACCCTCCCTGAGAGGGGCACATGACAATACAAAAGGGAAGGAACAGCATAAATACACCAAATGAAAGCAATATTTGCTGTATCCCATCTCTAATAACAGTGGCTGAACACCCTTAATTAATCATGTTTTCTGAGGCATCGTATCTTTATCGGAGCCTTTAATAGCATGCAAAAATGTTAGAGAGGGAAGAAAAGAACCGCAGGAAATCAGCCGAAGATGAACACCACAGTGTTTCATCTCTCTCTGTGTTTTCCCCCGTAAGCAATTAACCAGAGAAACATTTTTGATGCGCCGTCTAGAAAAAAGAAGCACCTTAGAGAGAGCAAATCCTCTATTAGCAGTGTAATGATCAGTACGATTCCTCATTTCAGCTCCAACCAGCCCCAACTTTGGTCCCAGGCTAAACCCTCTTTGATCTGAATAAATCAAAACCCTTAAACACTTCAAAGGGCCTGACAATCTCTGCTCGAGAGGGGCCCAAAGCGGATATGAGCAGGCTCTGTCTAGAGCAGCATGCAGGTATTGGCAAAAACATCTGCACAGCACAGCTACCACAGCCCCCCAGGATCTGCTTAAAGGTTTCTGTGCTTTCACACTGCTTCTTTCAACCCAGGTTTCTCTCCTTCAGATGCAGATGGACAAGGAGGAGGGGGTAATGAGCTATAAAATGAAGGAATATTGGGGTCTAGCAGCCACCTCCACTCAGAGGAACAGTAAGTCCCACAAGCTCCCAAAGCAAAAACCAAGCCGCGGAAGTATCACTCACATTTCTGGCTGTTTGATACCTCTCTCGTAAGCCAGGTCTCGGTATGCTTTGCAGGCCATCAGAATGCTCTCAGTGCCCCCAGATGTCATCTGTCATGAAGAAAAGAAGCAAACAAGAAAAACAACCGCTTACATGGATGCTGCAGAAGAGAAAAGCAAAAAAGGGATGCTGCCACAGCATCTCTGCCCAGAGATGCTTCAGAGGCAAGAGATGTACAGGAAAGCTCAGGTTTCAAGGGCAGTAGAAGTCACTGAACAGCTCAAGGCAGCTTTCTGACATTCAGCTCGAAAGCGCACATTTAAATAAATGTTGACTCTATTTAAAGGGGCAGAGGGAAAGGGAAAACAAAAAAAAAATCCAACTCAAAAGCTTGACAAGAAGGGACCATACTGCGCAGTCACTAGCTGGCAAACATGACCACACCTCATGAAACTACCAGCACATACTTAGCTCTTGATTACCCAGGGATTGTTTATCTGGATTACAGATTAATTATGCCACATATAAGGAAACAACAAAGTTGAGTCTGTATTAAGTCAACTGAAGTACAGCAGGGTTCATTAGGTCTGGCGCAGTGCCACGCTGAGGCATGGAGCCAGCTCAGCGCTGGCACCACTCCTGAGCTACAAAACCTTCCCAGAACCTGGAACACTGCAGAGTACAGAGCTCTCTCCCACCTTCTCTCTGCAGAGACCAGCCTAGGTCTGGTCAACGCCAGGCCAGAGCTTGTAAGTCTTCAAGGACCCAAGAAATTTTATACCAGAAGGAATTTCTGCATTACCCTCCCCAGCAAGTGCCTCGGTATCCACGCAATCCACTACCCATGCTGTCCCAGCCCTCTTTACCCTCACCATAGGAAAACAAGGGGGTTTGCATCAGGAGGTGGAAGAGAGGAAGCTATACGCACAAGCTGTTTGATTAAGTTTACTATTGCATACTGAAACTCAAGAGCTGTTGCAAGTAAATAAATTAAACTCTTTACAGGAAGAAATTCCTCAAGTGGGAGGACTGTCTCTTGTCAGCCAGCCTTTATGAGTTCTGACATGCAGGGGACAGAAAAGTGTGTGGGCACAAACTTTCCAAAGTAAAACTTCAACCTTGTAAAATGTCAGGTTGGTTTTTCAAGCAGCCTGCAGCACTGACTTACTGCTACACTGGGTGAGCCATAACTCAAGGATGGGGGGCACCTCGGACAGGTATACAGAAGTGCAGGTGAAAGAAAGGAATCAAAACCTACTTATAGTGCTTATGGAGGACTAACTTTGATCCTCAAACCTGCTGAACAAACTGCAACTTCCCCTTTTAACCTCTCCGCCCAAAAAATAAACATAAAAAGGATGCAATCACATTTGCATGCCTTATGACATCTGCTAGTGTGGGTTTTCTTTTGTTTTTTTTTCCCAGCTGACATAGCTGCAAAACCCCAAAATGCAAAGAAGTAGTGTGACTGCATGACAATGACTAATCATTAAGTACAGAGATAAGGAACAAAGTTCACAGACACAAGACAGCCTGCCACATTTGTTCCTAACATGATCCAAGCTAGCAGCAGCTGCTGCCACAGGCAGTGTGGAAGTGACTGTTACACCACAGACAATTTCTGCTTTTTTGGTAGTTTGTAAAGCAACAGCTGTCACAGATAAACCCTAACAGAGCCTCACACTGGATAAAGAAATCGTTGCATTTATTGTGAAGCAAATAGATGGTAGCAGGAACACAATGTCTTAAGCATTTTATGGGCTGTGTCATTCACTTCTCAACCCTTCTTATGAAAAGATCTATGAAGTTGTCAGCTATTACCTTTGGGAAAAAAAAAAACCAAACAGCTGGTATAACATGGATTGCCTTCCCAATGCTGGCTGGGAGAAGAGGAATGGGATTATTGCATACTTGTAACACTGCTTGCAACATTGCTTACAATATTGCAATGATTGTGAAAACTTTGCTAGGGAAGATTTGGAGATCTAGGATCCACATTGCTGAATGCTAGACACTTCATGCCACCAGGCCTGCTCCAGGCAGTCCCTACACCTCTACTCTCATTTAGATAACCTGCTCTTCAAAGAGCAGCTTCTGTTCAGTCTTATTCCCGTTTCAATCTTTCCACCAAAGCACCAACATCTCGCCCTTATATCCAACAAACCTTCCTTCAAAGTCCGGCTTATCACCTGCGTGCAAGCGCTGAGCCACACAGGTTTTTGGGGGAGGTCAGAGTCAATGCTTTTCGGCAGTCGGTCAGATACAGGGTAAGGAACAGCATCCAGGACAGATCCTCCTCCCAGGCCCCAAGGCTGGCATGCAGATGACCACACACACAGCTTGTTCAGGCAGCTGAAAATCCACCCAAAAAGCTGAATTTCAGCCAGATCAGCTTCCTAAATTGGCCCACAGTCAGTACCAACATGAGTGTACGCCACAGAGACGTGCCAAAGCAGCTTGATCTACAGCAGCACCTTTAGCGTGGCGCAGCTACAACAGCAAAACCCCTTTTGGTCCACGCCATTTATACCTGCAGAGGGAGTCTGCTCCTTTGCAGGAGGCTTTGTCAGCTTAGGTGTCAACAGCAAACTCGTTCTGCTATAGCCAGGGCTTGAATCACTGTCACAGGATACAACTTCCCCACTGCCTGCGGCACGCCGGCAGCTAGCCAACACGCAGTGATTCAGCACCCGCCAATGGCTCGCACAAATATTTTTTTCTCTCCTCTAAATGAAAGTCCACAGTCCACTCAAGCAATGCCATGGGGAAAAGGGGCTGGAAATAGGCATTGTTTTAAGCAGCTTTCCAACTCTGCGCTATCTTCAAAAGCCAGCCAAAGTGTGTGGAAAAAGGCAAGCAAACAGACTTCTTTGTTCTTGATTTATTTATTATTTTCCACATGGGAGGGGAAAGGAGAAAGCACAGGGGAAAAAATATCCCTCCTGCTTTCTAAACTCGGTATATTCCCTTCCATTGCTCCCTCCCTCCAAATCATTAAAACAGCAATAAGAGCTACGGTCCCTATTCTAGGATTTCTTTGGCCGTGCCACCTGCATGTCACTGTCAAACTGTCAGACACAAAAGAACCACTTTGGTTCGTGGTCTCTAAAGTTTTGCTTGCATTTTCGCCTTAGGAAACACATCCATTCAGACCCTGGAGACAAAGCTGACCAAAAGTTTCACTGAGCTGAACTACCCCATGAATAAGAAAACAAACTACAATTTATTTCTAAGGTAGCATTAGACTAAAAATACACCACAATCCACTGCACAGTCATAACGTAGTTGCAGACTCACATAAAACCCCTGTAAACTTGCAGGTAGTAAATTCCACTAGTTGTTTCTCTCAAGGTGACCTGCTCATCACTACAGATAAAACCTGACAGATCTGCAGAGTTTAAGCCCCCCCAAGACACATCACTCACATTTCACTGTTAAAGTCCTACTTCCAATGCGCAGCCAGCACTACGACAAAAGTTTGGAAGCCCCAGAATTTGGGAGGAAGAGACAAGATGGTTTCTACAGGAGCCTTAGGTTTGCATCTACTGATTTCGCCTCCTTTCTCCTGTCCTCAGCTGCAGGAAGAAGAATTCATAGAGACAGACATCAAATACCCCCCATGCAATTTTCCCCTGCACTTCAAAGCTGCCCTTTCTTTTTAAAGTTCAAACAACTACTAAAAAAAAAAAAAAAAAAAAAATCATTGAAGCTTGCATAAAAGTGGTGATTTCTCCCTAAATTAGAGGGGAAATCCACAGAGCCAGCACCGCAAAACAAAGAACCTTGTGAACAGGAACACATGCACACATCAGACAAGAACAAACTCCCCCATTCCTCCTCCGTGTGCTGAGCTTAATTAGTCCTCCCAAATCATTGCAAGAATGTGATTAGAATCTCCTGGGAGCCAAAAATCACCAAT
Organism: Nipponia nippon; assembly: GCF_047370975.1. Taxonomy (NCBI): domain Eukaryota; kingdom Metazoa; phylum Chordata; class Aves; order Pelecaniformes; family Threskiornithidae; genus Nipponia; species Nipponia nippon. Next base: position 89,347,151 of record NW_028262347.1, on the reverse strand, counting down.
TCCTGTCTCTTTGCTCTTGCATAACACGATTAAAAGTAAGAACAAAAGTAGTAATTAGTGAGAAATAGGAAGCATCCATCCACTGCTGAAAATGATTACTTTTAAAAACTGCTTAAAAACCTGGAACATCTCTCAGTGCAATTTAAGGCAAAAGGCATGCCTGCACACCCCCCACCACAAGGGCATTGTTAGTGTTTTTATGCCCATGTTTAAGCTAAGGAGAATTACAGCCCCCGTGTCTCAAATAAAGGCAACTGCTTTTAATAATGCAAGCTGCTCATCTGACTTAACATTCAGAAATCTAAAAAGACATGTTTCATTTTAGCATTTATTAAGCACACCAAAAACCTTCAAAGAGGAAGCAGGGGACTGCTCTCCAGAGACCCTGCTTAGGAAGATGTCCACATCACACCGGGCAGGACCGCGCAGGGATCCCCAGGCTGCTGAAGGCTCTGGGAACAACACAAGTGTGTCACTCTGCTGCTTTTCCCACACTGAGCAGCAGAGTATTAGCCCCAAAAAGTGCTGTTTCTGCAACGTGTCGTGGAAATCAGAGCACAAAGGAAGTGAAATTGCCTCACTGAGAAGCACAGACAGAAACTTTTGGTGTTTTCCACATAGCATAGCCACAGATACACTCTCCAGAAACACCAACAAGCTCCATCTGCCTTCAGGGACCATCACCAGGCACCAACAAAATTGGACAAGCAGTCCCAGTTGCTTAAATCACATTAGCAAACCCAGCAGACAGGGACCCGGCAATAAGACACATTGCTTCTTGGAGATGGCAGTGATGAAATTCAGGAAAAAAAACTGTTTTAGTTTACAACACTGCAAAAGTTGAATCAGGTAAACCATAAGCCTTCTCAGTAGAAAAAGCCAGCAGCACCTCCTGAACAGATCAATTTAAAGATAAAGATAACTCACAGCATTGCACCCTCGCTGGTTTAGCCACCTCTGTTTTACAGCCTCACCGGTTGCTGAAGTATAACTGCGGCAGTCTGAGCAACCAGCTACAGCAGGGCCTTCCAGAGACAGAAAGCATAGCATCAGTTTGAAAAAATGCTCTTTTAAAATGACTTTGTAACTGTCGAAGCCTCTAGAAATAATTCTGAAATGCTGATTCTGTTTTGGGGAGGAGAAAATAAGAGAAGTCTTTGAGCCCAACTATTTAAAGAGCATGTGACCTCCATATATTCAGCCACATCTCTCCATCAATGATTAGCAACTCTGGACACTCTTCGCAGTCAGGAAGGGCAACATGGAAGGAAGACAAAAAGTCCACTGGAGAGACTCATTTGGACAAGATAATTACAGGGATGCAATTAATCTTACGTTTCTGGCCAATCAACTTTTCAATCCTCCCTCTCACCCTGCAAATTTGACTGTGCAACCAGCTAGAACGTAACTCCACGGCAGGTTGCACGCTTCCCCATTTGCTTTGTTTCTGCTTTAATCTCAGCTGCAGCTTCGCAGCACAATCCTCAGAACAGAAGGAAAGAAGAAAGGAGCAGAGGGAAAAGCAGAATTCCCCAGAGAGCATCCGTGGAGGTCTCATGGTGGCCATGATCACTGTCTGATTGTTTTGAAGCAGTTTTTTTTACTCATTCTGAACCTCTCCTCTTAGGCAATTCTACTTTTAAATTTCACTGAAAGAGCACACAGGACCAAGGTTGACACTTTTACAACACATGCTTTATGTAACAAAAACTGAACACATGCGTTGCAGGCTTCAGCAAGCAAAGTTCTCCAAGCATACAGTAAGTGTCACAGAGCTATCTGACTTGTATCAATTGACATCTCAACTGCTGATAAAGATGAATTTCAACAGCTTTAGACCTAGCCTCTACCCCACTCCAGGGATAATCTCACCAGTGTTCTCAGCACTGCAAACCAGGAAGGAGATGAGGTGAGGTTAAATGTTTTTTATAAGCAAAGAGGCATGTTCCTTCTCTAAGCTTGAAGGCGGCAGGAGGAATACAGTTCCGAAAAGACAAGCCACAGGGTGCAACCTCCTGCTATCAAAAGCAAATCGCATCTTACACTCCCAGACACTGCACAGCCAAGTTTCATTTTCAATCCAGTTAAGAGTTTGGTCCCAACTACACCTACTATAAGGCTACTCCAGTACTTACTTACTTAACACAGCCAAGCCTCCAACTGTCAGATTAAGACCATTCAAAGCCAGTTCACTTCATAAACTCTTCTGTCAACAGGTTTTTATTGATCTTCAGCCATCGCTGGCCTTCTCCCTCCCTAGCATATTTACAGACAGCAATCACCTCACACCCAGTGTCTGAAAAATCTCATCTGGATTATTCTCAAATGGAACTACTTTCTCTGCAAGTTATTAAGCAGCCTGCTTGTATCACAGCTGCACCTGACCACCATGCTAGGAGGTAAGACCTCACTGTCCCATACACCATGTAAACAGGGAGAGGATTTGGCCTAAGGAATTCAGGATCCTTACCAAAAAGGTAAAGCAAGAGAGGAGAGCACAAAAAAAACCGGCTCATTTTTATAACAGTAATTCATCATGCAAGTTCACAACTTTTGTTCTTTGACCAACTTTGAATCATCAGTTTAAGGACACACACCTGAACTCTTGCTAGGAACTCTATCAAGGCTTTAAAACTGGTTTCCAGCCTAGCACACTGGAAGGCCACATGAGCCTGGGAAGACAGCTTTCCAGCTGGACAGATGACAATACATGCCATGCTTGCTTGATCACCAATACTTCAAGCTGCTTGTTGGTGACCGGTCAGCCAGCCAGCCTTGTCCTCAATCTTAGCATTCTGGCAGGCTCACAGATTTCCAGTTCAGAGATAAAAACTGAGGGGAGCTACTCAAAGTGACACTGCTCTGTTCACCATCCCCCACTGACAACCAGCCAGGGTACGTTACACTGGTTCTCTTTTCCAACTGCCATCAAGCCTGTACCATTTATAAGAGTGTGAAAAAAAGCTGAAGTAAATGGTCTTGTCTGAAGAACTACTTCCCCGAGTTAAACTCTCTCTCATAAAGCTTCACCAAGAGCAGCAATTAGCAACTATATTCTGCACAGCTATGTTGGCATGGCATATACCAGAATGAGCTTGACCTCAGCCAGATAGCAGAAGGTGCATTTACACTTAAATCAAAGTCAGAAATATCCAAAATGTTCATGGGACACTTGAAGACAGGCTACTTACAGCACCACAAGAGTTGGGGCCCCCTTTGAAGAGCGTACAGGCAATCCTCACTACTTCTGCTTCCATCTTCCTCAAACCAGGGAATATATCTGGATGGAGAGGATTACTCCAGGCAAACTCTTCATACACCTTCAGAAAACAAAGACAGAAAGTTAGTCTTGCAGATGAAGCACTGAATTATCAGTGCAGATTTGGGAACTCACCATACACACTGTATACACACAGCATACACACAGCAAATTAGCTGCATTTAGCCATAGTCAATACTGCAGATCTCCTTGGACTCAACTCCTGCTGCAAGTGAATATCACAAGCTGGGAAGCTATGGCTCGGGGGGGAAGGACTTGTTTTTCTAGGGCACTCTGGCCTCTGGAGTGATTCTGTAACATCACAATATTTCTTTTTGTAAAGACAGGTTGAATTGTTTAGCTATTTTTAAAAGAGAACGCAATATGCACTCTATGATTGCTTTACACAAACCAGGCCAAAAAAACTTACTTTGCAGAACTAGTTTTCAAGTTTACTATTAAAGGGGAATTCTGAAGCAGCTAGAAAAGCACAACTGCCCACCCACACTGCAATAAAAGTGGCAGTGGAAACCAGTATTTCATGCTTGTTCTGCAACTGCAGGCTCACAGGATAAGGCTGGAACAGGCCAGTTCCGACCTCCTGCAGTTGAGATCAAAAACCAACTGCAAGGATGTTAAAAGAAATACAGCAGAAAAAACAGCGAATAATCAGCACAGAGAAAATGTTTCCACAACACTCAGTCCAAGCTGAGGCCCCTCTAGAAAGGCTGCTCTGAGCTTTATGTTTCCCCAGAAGTGGCAAAGAAAATGCCAACAAGCAGAAGAAAACACCATTAGCAACCACCGAACAGAGCTCATTACAGCTGTTATAAAAGCTGTTCCCAGGAGCAAGAAGCTTAGATTTCCCTTTCTAGCAAAAAAACTCTGGAGGTAGATATACTTGAAAACAGACCTGTTTGAAAAAAAAAAAAAACAACCTCTTTAGGTTATTTTCCAACTTTCTCAACGGGAAAAATTCCTGAGTAGGTAAACAGACCTAACAAAGACACCACTGAAGCATGCCAATGCTCCATTGTTGTAAGATGTGGACCGCCAAAAAACATTTTACAAACTTTTTTTGCTTAAACCAAGAGGAATTTAGTTTTGCTCAGTGAAGCTGTTGCAGTTCAAAGTCCCACCACTTCCCAGTAACAGAACAGTGAAGGATGCTTTCACTCCAGCCTGCAGCAAAGGCACATCTGTTGGGGGGCTTGCTGAAGCTGATCTATGGCAATTTTATGCCTCCTACTATTCCCTAAATTAGAAGGTCAGTACCAGTTTCCAGTTCACTTGTAACCAGCTTCTTACTTTCTTACTCAAAACATCATCTCATCTGATTGGATCCTAGTTATCTCTATACGTTTTTTTCACAGGGACGGTCACTTGGCCAGCTTTACATTGCCCAAATGTTTTGCTAGTAATTCCCCTTCCACCTACATTTACCCTAGGTTCCGTCTTCATAGTTGGGCAGTCTTAGTTTCAGATCTTCCCTATTTATTTTGAAAGATGCTGGTACAGTGTTGAGGGGTTTCTGGTCACCCTAAAGATGCTAAGGATATCTGCAAAGATGCAAAGTTAGACTGCTTGCATGTTACCTTCACTAGCAGACGGGTGAGTTTCTCTTCACCACTGTACACAGTCCCAGAGACTCTTCCATCCTGCCAACGTACATCTCCTGAAAGAGAAGGAAGAGCACACTGCTTGCAAACACAGCCATTCACAGAAAGCACATAGAAGTGCACAGAGAAGTCCTTCCACCAGTTCTGCAGATGAGGATTCAGCTTTTGAGATTTCAGTGATGAGGAACAAGTATGATTTTTGTGCCACAGAGACAACTGTGTGCGTGACGCTAAGCCTCTGGGATCGTGTATCCCATGAACTTATCAAACTGCAAGTAAATTACTCAAGAGTCAGCACATACACAACATCTAGCTGCAGCAAGCAGTTATATTAATATGTAATCCACTTAATCCCCACTCAGTCTCCCCAAACTGCTGTCCAACCAACTGAACTCTAGAGTGGCTAAAGTTAAAGCCACTTTCAAAGAGCACCCATTACCACTGTAAGCTGAGAAGAGATGGAAAGGCCAAGCTTGTATTGCTAAAACCTACAGTACCGGGTGCCTCAACTAAATTTCACCTAAAATGATATGCCACTGAAGCATTAACAAATGAGAGCAGATGGATGGAACAGCACCAGCAGCACACCCTGTTGAAAAGCGTTTCAACCCACTGCCCAACGTGATGGTACTTAACCAAGTAACTTTCTGCCTCTAAACACCCCAGCAGTGTATTTCCACTTGTTTGGTTATTTGCTCCATCTCCTAACTGTTAACCTCCTTCATAAAACTCAACGGCATCACCTTCACAAGCATATATAAGGTGAATATAGTCACAATCCAACCCTCATTTCCAAGCAACTTTCAAAGGGGCGTGCACATGTGCGAGAAGGAGAGGGCCATACAAAAAGAAAAAAAGAAAGAAGAACCCAGCGAAGGAAGGAAATAATCATTTGAGGGAAAACACAGACAGAAGCTACATAAGCAATACATAAAAGTAGTAAAGAAGGAAGTTGTTACAGGATATTCAACAGCGAAACTCTCTGAATTTGGAGTAGATGCACTGTTCTAGCAGAATATTTGGGCATTTCTCAAATTTGGGATAGGAGCTGGGCATTCATATCTTCTCCTCTGGACAGCAAGTCACCCAAATTTGCTCATTACAAGTAATAGGTACATTAATCAGGGTGGAAATATTTACATGAGTGAGGCAACTCAAATTAAGTTTCAGACACTGCTTATGTGGATGCAAGCCAGGAAAACATCATCATGACTTTGCCTTCCGTAAAGGGCATTTTCAAGGTGCAAACCATTATGACTTCAATTAAGAGAGACAGTCTTGGAAATTCCCTAAAAATCCTGCTTGGAAGTTGGCGGGGGACAGGACAGGGACAGGACGACATGGTTTATTGAGTATTCCCTGGGGTTTCACAGAAAACACATTTCTGGTAAAAGTCAAACATCAAGGAAACTACTCAGAAATGTAATCAAAAATGCATTCAAATAATTTCCTCCGTATTTCTCTTCTCCTCAGCTATCCCATCGTCAGTCTAAAACTCTTGGGGAAGGAACGCAATTTCACTGTAAATACCCCAATTACAGTATTAGAAGTCATGAATACTGATCTTAGTCACTTCCAGAAGGAAAACAGACAAAAATTTGCAAGCAAAGAACATCAGGGAAGAAATATTTAAGATGAAACCATGAGCAGGAGTCATTAGATCTCATTTAAGAGAGTAAGTCTAACGTTAGGTCTATGAAACAGACGCACCTCTGCTGCAGTACAGACTCACATTCATACCTTTTGAGCTGTACTCTTTCATCTTCTCTAGTACTTCAGGCTGGCTCATGCCTTGTTCTGGCAGCGCTTTGATATAATCCTTTTCATCTTTCAGGAAGGATAAACTGGAAGTGACATCATTCAAGGCTTCATCAATCTTCTTTTGAATCTAAAAAGAAAGGAAAACCCTATCAACAATGGCGCTGGCCATATTATAAACAATTGTTGAGTGTATGCATGATTGAACTCACTAGCTACATCCGTACTATTGTGCAGAATAGATAGGAACTGTTTCAGCTCTATGACCAAAAAGCATAGCAGAGTTGACAGCCATGCAGCTCAACTCTTCCTTCCTACCTACCTCTCCCTCCAAAAACAAGCTGCCTAGAATGGTGAACTGGCACGCACTAGTCTCTAAACCGCACTCGGAATTGCCTATGGGAATGCTAGCTGGCACAGCCCAGAACTGTGCCAAGTAACCGCTATGGGTGATTGCAGAGTGGCACTTAGGCCGCTGCTTGGTTGCGTTTCATTTAACAGCACAGACACAACCACCACCAGAACATTCAGACAGAGTACGTTCTTCACTGGGTACAGATGAGCAGTGGGAGCTTTGAGCCCCTTCCTTAATGCTTGAGAAAACAAAGCTCAAGGCAAAAATACTGCATTTTTATCCACCGAATCTGTTTAATTCAGTTTTTAATTTGTGGAAGTCTTCAAATGCATTCCATTTTGAACCTTGTCTCCTCTGCCATCATACACACAGTTCAGAAACTCATGAAAATAGAGAGAAACAATAAAGAAATCTTCACTACAGGCACAGTTGGGAGACTTCTTTCCTCCCACCCACACCTTACATTCAGGAGGCCCAGACTTCTCACAACACATTCCAAAGTAGAGACTCTTCTTCCAGGCAACACAGGTGTTGGGTTATCATCAGCTTTAAAGACTTTTGGAAATTGGAATGCCTCAAAGTCAAGGCCTCCTGTAAGCAACTGATATGTTATCAGGTATCAGCCGACCAAAGAGCAGAAACAGTACACAGATAGGACACACCAGGAGTCCTCTGGCACAGGAGAGCTTAACAGCCCTAGCCCCAAGAAGGTAAGTCTGGACAAAATAGGGATTGTATACAAAGGGCCCGGAAAGTGTCCTTTTCTAATAGGTAGACAACAAATATAAGAAGAGAACAAGTCATTAATTCATTTCATCAAAGGCTCCTCAAGTCAGAAGGTGAAAGCTAGGGCACTTAACGTGACAAAAAATAAAAGGGAGATGCTAGTCCCTTCCAAAGGGCTGGGGGAGAAACTTGAAAACCGCTTCCGTGTCCACTCCAAAAGGAAAAAGTTCCTCTTTGCTATTTTCGTTTGATAAAATCGCCTATAACACACCTGCCCCCCCCCCCCGAATCAATGTGTAAATCTGCCAACGCATCAAGCAGAAAGAAGGGCAATCATCAAGTGTGATACCATCATTTACTAGGTAAAATAAACCAAGCTGTGCACTTCTCGATCATTAAGTCATTAACATGCTAAAACATGCTGACATTTGTAGTTTCAAGTTTTTATGAAAAAAGAAATATCTCCCAAACACTAAAGCTTGTCTCATTTTTATTACACAAACTTCTGATATCTATGTGCTATAATGCTAACTGTTGCTAATAGGTATCTGAGCTCTAAACTAATCATGGACAGTCATCTGATTAAAAAAATTATCTTTCCATGTTGTATAACAAACACCCGGCTATCTCACACTTGCTCAAGAATAAGACATCATTCCAGAAGAACAACTCAAGTTCAATCCTGTCCCCTTCTTCCCTAAATAAAATTATTTTCTTAAAATCTAACAAGGAGGAGATGTTACTGGAAAATTCTGTAACTGTACTTACCAATTCTTTAAAAAAAAGTGGCACCCCCATTTTATGACAGTGATACTCTGACAAAAAGACTAGGTAGAAATTGTAACTTTCATTAAACCAGGTGGCAGCAGAAGACCTTCCAGACCTGTATCCTTGGATCATTATGATCACAGTAACATTACAGCAAAGATGCACAGAACTGTAAGGTCTCAGAGAGCACTATGCAGGCTGAAACAAGGACCCAGGATAACATTAAGAGAAGTTTTCAAATACTTACTATAGCCCCGATAAACGGCATTTTTCTCAGTAGTTTAAAGAACTGTTTTTTAGTTCGGGATGTTAAACCTGAAAGACAAAAGTCAGAAATTAACCTAATGTGATTCAAGAAACAAAAAAAATGGACTCGGAGCACAATACTTCCAATACAGCCCATGACACAGGCTCAGTATTTCTGATCCAGGCTAAAACAACACAGTGAGCAAGGGGACATGGTGAGACAGATTAGCATATCAAAGAGCAAGGTTCGGAAATGGACCAGGCTACCGAAACATCTGGCTTGCAGAACAGCAGCCATCTATAAGGATCAATAATGTGACTCATTTTGTTACTTACATGGAAATTTGCACCCACATGTGGAATTTTACAGAGACAACAGGGACTCTAGGACTCGCTAAACACAAGGTCTCCAGCAAAAAGGGGAAATACTTCTTGAAATTATTTTCTGTGTCTTCAAACCAGAATAGTATCGTAACATGAAAACACTCAGCAATATGAAACAGTCTCCCAGACCAAAGGAGGAAATAGTAGTTCAGCTGTAACATGACAAGGATTCACCCGGTCGGTGTCCGGCCATCCGATATAGGAAATGCGTGATGCAACGGGATGCGACTCAGGGGAAGGGGATGGACAGAGGGAAGGGCAGAAATTCCACCACAGTGCAAATACTGGAATGACAGAAGCCACTGATGACAAACACCGGAAAACTCCCAGGGCAGCTCTAAAGGCAGGAATGAAAGCAGGATGACACAGATGCTTTATAGCCACCAAAAATGCCTACAGGCATTTCAGCTGAGCACCAGCAGAACACTTACACCAAGAAATAACTAAACAAACTTTAAAAATCAACCATTTTAGGACTTTGCAATTTTATCTACATTTTCCCTGCCACTTTATATATATTTTGAAAAGCTACAGAAGGACAGTAATTGCGGTTTGGCACAATCTGTAGCAGATACTCGTTAACACTCTGACAATAACATTTGTGCTGCACATTTCAGTGTACACAGTTTCATTAATAACTTCCACAGTGAGAGAAGACTGCAAGCTCCTGAAAATTTCAGACAATCTTATCAGATCTTATAATAGTTAGTCAATACTTAAAAAAAAATACTGTGCAACAGTACAAATACCAGCCAAGAAGCTAACGTAACCCTGTACTGAGGAAAGGCTTCATACCATTTTGTTCCTTCCACAGACATTCCCACTACTCGCCTACTCCCGTCTTCAAAAAGAAAAAAGGCTGGTTGAGGAACAGAGAGGCACAGCAGTAAACGTCAAGTTAAAAAGTCAGCTATTTTTAACAAACTGCCACTGGAGTGTAACCCTAAGGCCAGTGGGAACCGCAAAGCACCATATTCTCCTCTGAGGGCAAAGTAGTTACCTCTGACCATCACGCAGCCAGAGAAAACTGCAGGTTCACCAAAAGAGATCTCAATGAAGAGCTGTCAACACCAGAAACTGCTCAAAACAGGAAGATGCTCCAGAAAAAAAAAAAAATCCACGCAACAATACCACATGCAATTACCTTGAACATCCTGAGGATGAAACATGCCTCCAACACTGAATCAAAACCACGTCTCCTCCCCCAGCAGGAAGGGAAACAATCAAGAGCAAGAGTTATCCAGGCACTTTTCACCACTGACTAAGTTCACAAGAACCCAGCTCTCATAAATTTCCCCAGGTTTTGAGCAAGAAGAGTGTTGTGACAAGTAAATGGTTTAGCCAAAAGCAAAAGGGAGACGAGAGGAAGTTCCCTCTTCATTCCAGGCTGGCCTACCGCACCCTCTGAAGGAATGGAGGTGTTTCATTGATTGGACAGGCCTTGACCTTAATTTGGAAGAGGGTTGTTTTAATACTAACAGCAGAAGGCCTGTTTTAACAAGTGTTTGGCCTTGTTTCATCCTCTTTCCCTCCACTACTTAGGACCAACTCTGTCCCTTCTCCCTTCCCCCCAAACACAAGAAAATCCCCCATTTCTAATACTTACTCTCAGAGTGGAAGAGGAAGCCATGCAGCCATACACTTATAAGCGTAGAAGAAATCGTCAACCCAACCAGTTGCCAAGGTTCAAGTCCATCGCACTGGGCATTCACAAAGCTTGTTGCTTTCTCCCAATACATCTGGAGGATTTCCTTGTAGGGAATAATGGCATCCTGCACAAAAGAAAGTGAGACTGATATTGAGAGAAGTTCAAATGCACACAAACGGCATCAAAAAGTCTATGAGTCTACTGTCTATTAAAAAGGTGCTTTTCAGTCTGCAGACCCCATGCTTTCCTTAATTCCTGTAAACAGAACACGCAGGAGATAGCTGTCACGCATTTCTAGTCAAGAGCTCCCGATAAAAATACACATCTTGAGAGATTTCAAATATTCAGAGAGAAGGGCCAAGGGCAGACGTGTAAGATGTGTAAACTTCACAGTCCTAAGACTGATCACCAGATCTTACCATGGCCTGAGAGAAGCAATCGTGTTTATCTCAATATTTTTTCCAAGGAATTATTAGGTGGTGAGTGAAGACTGAACTACTACAGTACACCCATCAGAGGAGCCACCATTCATCGCGTACCACCAAAACAGGTCTATTAAGTACCCAGGGCTGGATTTTTAAAGATGTAAGTACTCAGCAACTCCTTAAGTTTAAGATCTAATTAGTACTTTCCATACAAACGGAGGACAGAAGAGACAAACATTGCTGCTGCCAAAAAAAACCCAGAAAAAACTGTGATGCAATAACAATTACAATGTCAAACTAGCAATTACTGTCAGGACAGAGCCCAAGTACCTAATCAGTATCTTCAAAGCGCACTCCCTTCAAGAGTCTCGGAAGAACAGGGTGGGGAAAAATGGACATACACAAGGGAAAAAAGCCATTTTCCCCAAAAACTGGGGTCTTCAGTACAATTCACTGGAAAAAGGTTTCTGGAGATAAGAAGAATCCAGGTAACTACACCTTGTTTGGAGCTATGACCAAAAATAAGTATTTGGGGGGTTTCTTGCATGTTACAGACAAAAGCTTGTGCATTTTACTTTACTTTTTTTAAAGCTTCTTCAGCTGCCCCCAGGGCACTCTTCCCAAGCCCTCTCCCCTTTTAACCTACCATCAAGCCTAGTTTTCCCCAGTTTTGCTGGAGAGTTTTCAGGGGGATCTTCAGCACTACAAAGCTTCACCCTCCAAACAACAGAGAAGGCACACAGGGCCTTTCAAAGGATTTGTAAATAAACCTTGGAAGGAATATATCCTTAATACCTAGGCGGTCATACTCTTTGGTGGGTTTAGAGCGGCTTGCAAAGACTGATATAAATAAACCACTAAATTAAAAGCTGCTAAAACTTCCCTTCTCAGCACCCTTTCCAGATCTCACTTCTGGGTCGAGCCAACAACAGAAACAGCATTTAAGGGTTTTTTAGGTCACATTTAGGGGTAACGTGTCATTTCAATACAACTGGAGAGGCTACAAACAGCCTTAAAAAAGCCAAGTTCTTCCAAATAATCAATGGAAAAAGGCAAGATTCCTTACAAAAACCACTAATAAATATTCATTACTTTGGAAAAGCAGTAAAATGCATATAATGCAAGAAAGTTTAAAAATATTTAAGCAACCCAAACATAAAGGTAAAAAATTCCAGGAAAACAACAGTGTCAGCCCATCGCAGAGGACTAATATCACCCACGTCCCAGCACAGGCCGAAGGACACAGACCGAACAGGGCAAAGCCAGGTCTCGTAAGGAGCAGCACTCAGCTATGAGCAGTCAAATTAGCACCTATCCGCTTAGCAAAGGGCAATTTAAAAATACACCAGCTACTTCAGCCTTGAAAACAAGACAGCCGCATAAACCACTGCAATTAGGCACTGTCGTAGCTAATGCCCAGTCCTCCAATCCAGTCACCACAAAACTGATTTAACCCTAGAATTTAAGGGAAGAGCTACCTTTTTCAACTAACCAGAGGTGGTACTTAAGTTTCGAGTTTGCACAATATTCTCTGAAAAATCCCTGGAAAGGCATGTTGAACCAACAATGACGACTTTGGTTCATTGCCTAGGAGTTAATGCCGGGATATCATCCAGTTTTGGAACTGCACTTAAAGGATGGAAAACAGAGCCACTAATGTGCTGATGTCTCGACAGCTGTTCTCAACTGATGGCAAGAAAATGCTGCAGCATCAAATATAAAGTGGGTTTTGCTTCTTTTCCTGAAGATGTGGGATACTGTAAGCTCTAAGCCCAAAATCAAATGGAACATGACCTTCTAGACAGCAGCCACTTAAGTCAATGGCCAAGCTAAAATAAATGAATCTGGCAAGAGATTGATCTTGCTTTTGGAAAAAGCTCTGGACAGAAGACCCTAGCCAACTGCACATTTGGTTGTCAAATCACACACTCCCCACTGAAACCACTGCATTCGGCACCACATCAGCTCTCCACTGGCATGAGAGGAAAAAATAAGTCAGTTTTTCTAGACGCAACGAATACCAGTGGCATATCTTGCACCCTATCACAGGGATAAGCAAACCCTTGGAAAAGCCCTTCTGTCCTCTCTTTTCCGAGAGCCCACCAACCCAGTGCTCTGGTCTGTAAATTCAGACTGCTCGACTCTGAACTTCAGGTGATCCCAAGCAAAGTGCAGATGGAAGCTCTGCCATGCCTGACACCACAGTAACCCCAGCGTGCTGCTGCACCAAGGTATTTTCTCAGCCAGATTACCAGCAAAAAAAGGCTCAGGTGCATAACAAAGACATCAGGGATGAATGAGCAACATCGCTCTTAGCCTACCGTATATACGAGGCGTTGTGCCTCTGCCTTGACTCACTTTTCCATTACTGAGATGCAAGACAAAATATTTTACCTTAAGTTTACCTCAAGCTAGAAGCATGCACACCAGCACTGCTATATGGTAACTCAATGCTACATCCAAGGTTTGAACAAATAAGAGAAGATTTTCATGATGTTAATTCTAAGCCATTAAGGAATTTCTTTCTCCTTCTGGCTTTAAAAAACAATCTGAGATCACTACACAAAGAATACAGTTTGACAAAGTTTTCTCTGTATTTCTCACTTTCTCCTTCCTCAGTCATTTCATACTTACAAGAGTTTGAAGGATGAGATTGATCAATTTAAATACTAAAAAGAGGGGTTAAAAAAAACCAGTGAAAATTGGCATAGAAGGCGAGTTAGCAATGAAATACAATTTCTCAGCTCCCTGGCTAACTACACACTGTTTTTTAAAGCACCTCTTTGCCCCAAAGTATCCAGCACGATATGAGAGACGTCTACTTTCCGAATTACCAACTTAATCCTAGAGAAACTAGAGGGCATTTAGAAGGTTGCATTCGAATGTACTCCGTTTTTATTACACCCAACAACATGTGATTGCAGCCTTACTGCTGCGGCCCTACACCGCTTCCTTATTTTACAGGGAGGAGGCAGGGGTAATAAATACATTGCCTCCATTCAGCCAAGCCATTTGAATCTCTTCCCCTGCAGCCCTGAAGAAGTTGCTCATAACAGAGTAAAAAACAGGGAGGGTTGTTGGTTTTTTTTTTCCAATCAGCCTCATCCAAAAGAAATGTTTGTCACAAGCAATAAGAAGGGATGCACTTCCAGCTTTGCAGGATTATAGCATCCATTCGCCCCTGCTATTACCGCTCCCCCAGCTGGGCTAAAGACAACAAAAGCTGGCCTGATTTTAAGCCTACCTACAGGACAGAATTTCATGTAAAACAATAACCTGCCTATGCGGGAAGACATAAAAAAAAAAAAAAGGTTTTCCTTCCCATTATAGGAGAGTAGATAAGCTGGTTTTATTTCCTTAACAGAACCTTCCCCCCACAAAAGCTTCACAAGACACAGGATTATTTTAGAAGCCATTTAAAAGCCCAACTTATAAGCACACTAAAAAGCATGGGGGAAAAAATCTCCACCGGAGGATTTGTTTTTAATTCTCAGAGCATTAAGACAGGCCCAGGTATCAGATAAAATACTAATTGCTATCATTAGGACTTGCAGTGTTCATTTGTACCAATATTAATGCACTCGGCAACCCAAGCAGTTTACATATTGAATTTTTAGCTCCACAGATTAGGAATACATCCTTAGTACTTTATTTCTGAAAGCCATTAGCTAGCTGAGCTGGTTCCAGGGATAGCACTTATGCCACTACAAAAGAGGACAAATTAACTGCAGTAATGCTCTTCTGTCCCAGATGATAGAAAAGAAAGAAGCGGGAAAAAATGCCAAAGCTAACGAGAGCAGATTTTGCAGTTTTGCCAGAACAGCATTTCCTCAGTTGCAAGTTTTAGGACTCAAATAAGCCCTTTTTTAAAAAAGAAAGAGAAAGAGAGAAACAGGCAATAAACTGGAGAACCTCACACTTTTGTTGCAAGTGCCTCCTGTTTCTGACATTGTAAAGTGGAAGCACTGTTAAAGTTTACCTGTGGGAAGAGTAGAAAAAAAAAAGGTTTTATCAGCAGAATCTTCCTTCCCCCAGGAGAACATTTAAAGTGGGCCACAGAATAAAAGCAGCTTTTAAAGGCAAGTTTATTTTAAGCAATAGCATAAGTCTTAGGCTCACTGTGCAACTAGGAACTGCTAAGATGAAACCACATCCTCAGCTTTCACCTGAATCCACACATTTTCCCAAACCAGGGACCCTCTGACCACATCCCCATGCCCAAACCTTAACATTTGCGTTCGCCATTTGCCTTTCCTCACTTCAACAGAGCCGATGAACGAGGCGGCGAGTCGCACAACTCAGCACGTAGTAAATCAAGGCAGAGGCAGATTGCTCACAGCAACTGCACGAGCTAGGTCAACTCTGATTAGGGTAATGTGCAGAATACAGGTATTGCCACTGTAATTAAGGCCTGTGCTCCTATGCAACAAGTTTTTCCCAGGAGAAGGCTTCCTGACTGAAAAGAAACTGTGCAAAACCAGAAACGACACAGCAGCTTTGTTTATTTATTCTGCTCCTAAAAAGAAGGAAGACTTCAATTAGCAATGCCTTAGCTAACACCTTGTTGCCAGTACAGGCTCTGGCCACAAAAGCCACGTCTGACCAGCATAACTACGCAGCATAACTGGCCTAGTCACAGTTAAGTACTGGACTTGCAGCCTTCAGCCAGCCAGCTTCCTACCAGAGAGCCAGGGAATGGGATTGAGCAATACCACCTCAGCCTCGGAGGGTGCTAGTCGCTGCATGTGCCTGCAGTGTTTTGATTCGCACCCCGGTAATGAATCTGTTCCTCCGTCCCTCCCTGCCACCCCCAGCGTGACAAATATCTTTACATAAACGCCAGGCAGAGAATATTTGTTAGTCAGCTCCTAATTATGGCTTGAGGTTTGGACTGCGTGCTGCCCCCCTCACCAAAGGATGTGGGCATACAGAGCGATACCAGGTACAGGATCTCTCAGAAATCAAGAATCATGAACCTTTAGATGTGTGGGCTGAACCGTATGAAACAAAAACACGTAATGCTCATCTTACCACAGCTCCCTGGTACCACCAGCTGCTTCTGCGTTGCATTTATTTCCACCACTGCCATACCAAAACCTTTTTTTTTTTTTTCCCCCAGAGGGATGCCTTTTTGGGTTTTTTGGCATATACAGTGTATGCAAAATTAATGTATATGTACTATCCCACCAGCCCTGAGATTTCAAGGGGAGTGGCTAGACAATGGCTAATTATAGCTTCAGCACAAAAACAAACAAGGCAGCAACTCAGAGTAAGAGCAGCAGCATCCTGGCTTCCACTGCAGAGAAGGAACATAAAACTATCAAAACAAGACGGAAAAAGGCTGATTCAAGGCTCAAAAAATCTGTAGTTTTACAAGAGCCCAAAGGACTTTCAAAATTAGGTGCAATTTCAGATTTCATTTAACACAAAACACATACAAGATGTTGTTACCTATTGTTCACTTTGCTCAGTACAACAAACTAATTTATAAAAGCAATGTCTCTGCACACATCTAGGCACGCTCCAGGTAGCACAGAGCTCAAATCTCATAAGAGACAGGATTCACTCGATAGACACCCCGCGTGAACCCATTAAGGATCTCCTTGTGGGTCACCGGCTCCAAGAAAGTGCAGTTTCTGCAAGGAAACATCCTCTCCCAGCACCTGCAATAATTAAGATAAAAGCAGCGCTCAGTTCTCTGTGTGCTGGGACTCATCGGGACACATTTGTTCATTCCTCCACTCGGCATCCTCTCAGATGCAGATCACACAGTCCTTTCTGCATGCCTTCTGGAGAACAAAATGGGTATTTATTTGAAACATTTTGCAAGTAGCTCAGTGCCACGCAGAGGTACACGCAGCATTAAAAGATAAAGTCTTGGCGGGAGCTGTCTGAAAGCAGATGATAGCATGGCAATTGTTCTGGGAACAGGCATCGACGAACAAAGGCAGCACCAAGACCTGGCACAGCTTCCTAGCAGGGTTATGCAAGCCTCCGACAAAACCCCTAGTATCAGCACAAACTGAATGCCGCTATTATACGTTAAGGGCCCTGTTCTTGGGCAACTTTGACCACAGTGCAGAATCCTCAAAGACTATCTTATCAACACCAATATGCAAAACCCTTCATCCCCTGTGATACCTAGTCACATGCCCTTCCCGATACGTGGCATGGATGGATCTGGATGAGCTAAGAAGAGCGAAGGAAACAAACGCTCAGAACACAAGGGCTTCCAAGGGACTTTTACCTGCAAACTTCTAGGAAACACAAATTTTTCCTAAAAAAGAATTAAGAAAATCGTATCACAACCACCACAGCCCACTGCAAAGAGACCAACACACCTGCTACTACAACGTCAATCGATGGAATCCATCGATGGAATCCAAATCTCAGTTACACATCGCACTCTAAGGACAGTATTAAAACGTACTTCAAAGCCCACTGCACTAACCAGTAAAGGGCCATAGCTGTTTAGCTGGTACACAAAGAGATTTCAGTGCTAAATACTCCAGAAGGAAGGCCTTCTAATACTTGAAAGGGAATGTCTTTGACCGCCTGGGCTGCAGAGAATAAGAGCAATAGTTCTAGGTCAAAAAACACATCACTCTCTTTCCAAAAACCAAAGAGTGTGAACAGATCAGGCCTTCTGAAACAACCCTCATTGCATGCTGGGGTCTGTGGTGGGAGACAGCTGGTACAAGAGGAGATCACACTGAAACTACGCCTTTTTATTGCCAGAACCGTGTGTTTGGCAGAAGAAGTAAGCAGCACCTCAAAATCTGTATTCGCAGAAACAGGCTCTACTGAACCCCTTTTGCCAAGACAGTCACAGCAAGGTTTTGATCGCTGCCACACCAATTAAACCACATATACACAATAAACACTGTGATTAGGTTTACCTTACCACCACCAAACAGTGGAAGCACACGCTGAAGAAATCAAAGGCAAGGAGCAAGGTGTCATCTCAGCAGATCCTCCCCTGCTCAGGTTAGCAATTCATCTATAACTTGTAAGGGTAGCAAGAGAGTGGAAATCTGTACTTAGTAGGCTGAAAGTGCACAGCGCATGGGAGAAGCAAGATTTTTCTTCATCTAGGTAAGAGAATTTCCAGTGCCTCACAATCTCTCTTGCTAAGGTCACGGGGAAGATCGCAGATTCAAACCACAATTTCAGAAAAATGCCACGTATCGGTGTTTCTCCAGAGAAAGCTTCAGCCTCTGAGTATACAGCCAACTTCGTTAGCTTTCCAGAAGCCAGGAACCCTGGGCAAAAGCCACCATCTAGTCTAATGAATAAAATAGCAAATCTGCACAGGTCTTCTAGACTCAGTAAGTAGCCGTTTTCTCCGCAAAGCCTTGGCACGGAGAGACTAAGGTGAGAACAGCCTGACCACACAGCACGCTTCCAGCAACCCCAGGCCAGTCTAGACCACACCGTGCGCAAGATGCGCAGTATTTACTCGGTTCCAAAAAAGCTAATTTTTAGCAACAAAAGCAACTGAAACACAAGCTGTGCAAATTCTCGATGCTGTCCCAGGCTACACCCGCTGACAGCCACCGAGGCATGCCACGGGCCTTGCCTCTGTCCCCCCACATGGAAATGGTGACACACTGGCTGGGCACAGCTCCACGCCAGAGTGGGAAGAAGCAGCGGCTCTTGAGTGTTTGGGCACCGACAGCTGCTCCCTGTGACCAAGTGGGAAAAGGCAGCCGGCCACAGATGATGCTCTTTCATCTACCACCCAGCAGCAGCCACGATTTCAAGGCACCTTCCTGGGGGTGAACAAAAAAGACAGCACCCCTTCCAGGTTTGAGGACTCAGAAACTGCGTGCCAGAGCCAACTCTATTTCAAGCAATCCCGATTGTGACTGTAGACTTTACTTCTCTACTACTTCTAGCAAAAAAAAAAAAAAAAGTAAGTAAACAGGGTGTCTATTAGCCAGATAACTTTTAGCAGAAGCTCAGGCACCTTCACCAAAACCCAGAGCAAGCGGAAAATACAACTTCTACCCCACCCCGTTGAAATAAACCCACCGAGCCATCCGAAAATACCGTTTCCAACCCTCCCTGCCCTGAAACGAGACACCTGTGGGAGGCAAGGGAAGCACTGCACGGCTAGCAGGCCTGCGAGAGTGACATCCCCCTTGTTTAGGGGCACAGCACGGGCCTCGCCCGGCCGCCGGAGCCCGGCCGCCTCCCTCCTGCCGCAGCCCCCCGCCCCGGACCCCCGCCGGCGGCCGAGCTCGGCCAGCCGGCCCCCGAGAGCCCCCGGCCCGCACCCGCCCACCGCCGGACAAGGCCCCGGCCTCGCTGCCTCAGGGCCGGGACGGCGCAGGCCACGCCGGGACGCCCCTCTCTCTCGCCCCTCCGTGTGCCGGCCAAGGCGGGGACCCGCCACCCCACGCTCCCCGCTCACCATCGCTGCCGCCGCCGCCTCCTCGGCTCCGCAGGGTCCCGGCTCGGCCCCGCTTCTCCCCGCCCCGGCGCCGAGATTGCCCGGCGCCTCCCCGCCGCGCCCTCGCGACGGCGCCCCCTGCCGGGCGCGCCGCGGGCAGCGCGCGCTCCCGCCGAAAGGGAGGGGAGGAGCGGCGCGAAACGGGCAGCGGCAGGCAGGAAGCACGGCAGCCGGGTCAGACCTTAACGGGGGCCGCTCCCTCAACATAAGGGGTGCGAAGTCAGCGCTGCCGCATGGGAAAAGGCCGGCTTTCGGTTAAAAGCCTGAAAAAGCGGTTTATAAACTCGTTCTGATCCCTGCCCAGTTTTGACACCCCAACGCTTCCTCACGCCACGAGGAACTTCCACAGGGAGAGGCGCTCCCGATAATGACAATTTAGGGAATTAACAAGCAAGCAGTTCTCAGAGCTTGAGCGTAATCAGCTGCTGCAAAACACAAGGAGAGCCCCTTGCTTCAAGAGCTCTACATTAACACGCAGTCATCCTTGTGCATGACAAACTTGGTTAGCACAAGCGGAGCTGAAGCTGATGAGAAATTTGATTCCGAGGTTATTCCAGCATCCAGTTGCTCTTAACCCATATCACTGGTTTTACGGTACATTTGTTAAATGCACAGTGTTCCTCCATTTTGGGGGGAAGAAAGTTTTTGTTCTGTGCAAAATGTAAGGCAGGAGCTACTGGTCAACATAGCATTAAACTCTGTTCTGGGTAGATCGAGTGTGACCCCACGAGACAGAAGCTGGGTGCTGGGTTTCAAACACAACAAGCAGAATCTTGTTTGGGACCAGCCTCCTACAGCAATTTTTAGGCATCCAGGGCAAACCCCACCTGGCAAACATCCAAAGGGCTTTTAAGTTGTGGGAAGCAACATTTAGAAGAAATCATGTTACAGAATATTTTCAGCTTAGAAGGGTACCTACATGATCATCTAGTCCAACTACCTGACTACCTCAGGGCTGACCAAAAGTTAAAGCATGTTAAGGGCAATGTCCAAACGCCTCTTAAACATGGACAGGCTTGGAACATCAACCACCTCTCTAGGAAGCCTGTTCCAGTGTTTGACCAGCCTCTCAGTAAAGAAATATTTCCTAATGTCAAGTCTGAACTTCCCCTGATGCAGCCTTGAACCATTCCCACACATCACATCACTGGATTCCCAGGGAGAAGAGATCACCTCCCTCTCCATGTCCCCTCCTCAGGAAGCTGTAAAGAGCAATGAGGTCACCCCTCAGCCTCCTTTTCTCCAAACTAGACAAAGCCAGAGTCCTTAGTGGCTCCTCACAGGATGCTTCCAGTCATGTAGCATCCAGTTTGCAAAGAGGGAGGTAGCCATGCAATGTTTCACAGCTCTAGGGAGCACATCCAAAGGGTGGGACAGCAGCATGGAGGTGGGAGGCTGCCTCTGGGGAACCAAAAGCAACCTGGAAAGAGGGAGAGATAGGCAATGGCAAAGAGAAAGGGAAACATTTCAAATAAGTAGTTCCTTGTGCAGTGACAACGGAGCAGCTTCGCTTCAGGTAGGGTTGTGTTTTGAGGGCAAACACACAAGTGGATGCTCTGGTTGCCAGTAAGTGATGTGAACTGGACAAATACCACAGTAGCATTTGGCTCATTTCCAGCCCAAAAATTAACGCATGGAGCAATTGTGGTTCAAGTGTGTCACAGGGTGCTGCCTCTGCCACCAGGCTGGTGCATTACCTTGAGCAACTGCCCCTCTCCTTGGAGAGGGCAGCAGGAGCAAGTGCCCATCTTCGCCTGGGCCTACACAGGAGGTCTTGGAGCACAGTCTGAAGCCCACACTCAAACCAGTTATTAAATAATCATTGGTGTCTTTGCCAGAGTTGAATGGAAACCTGCAGGTTTCTGATGCCCCTTGTATCCATAATAAAGTGTTTGAGGTGCAGCTTTTGTTGGAAGCTTCCAAACCTATTAAGACAGTAAGTTCATTAGAAGTAAAACTGAAGATTTCTGGTTAGTCACTCCAGAACACATCTTGGTTTTAAAATGTATAAGTCTATACATTCTCTTGCACAGATTCAGGTGTGGCTTTTTAAATTATTGCATTTAATCCCCCATGCTTTTGTTTTCACAATGTTTTGAAATGGGTATACAAGTATCAGCTCTTGGCATTTGTAGTTAGTACAAATATTTAATTCTGTGCTGTATTTACAAGTGGTAACTGTTCTCATCAGCTGTCACTGTGCCATCCAAGCTGTCTTCTCACAGAAGATGGCATCTTACATAAGTCACCAGACAGTACTTTTATCTCAAGAAAACTGCCCTCATGGGATTGTTTTTATAAGTATTCCTAGATATCAGATGTTCTTTTTAGCAGAAAAGGGAACAAACAGATCTGTTACTCACCCACTATCAGTCTCACAAAGTAGGTCGTCTTCCCATGCACTTGCCAAGCAAGAAAGCATCTATTTGAGATGACCCAGAAAGTGCTGTGTTTTCTGATTGAAAAAACCTCTGCAATAAGCACCGAGGCCCTCAAACTTACAGAAAAATGTTGCTATTTGGAAAATATCCTTTAAAAAAAGGTTCTGTCCAAGTAACATTTTGGTCTCAAGGGGGTGAGAGGAAATCTTATTTGTTCCTTCAGCCCTGAAAAAAAGCCTCTTAGGATGCATCATTGCAAGCCTTGCTAATCTTTACACACACCTTCACATATGTTGCAAATGGGTGACTTAGAATACCTAAGGAATCACTGACAAAGGTACTAGCAAAGGTGGCTTTGATACAACATTGTAAAAGTGCAACTTAAAGTTTGATAGCAAGGTTCACTCTAATTACTGCATGGAAGAACCATACAAGGGAAAATTGACTTACATTTGAGTTAGAACAATTCACAGAGACTGGAGATGCAAAGAATAAGGAAGACCCTCCCATTGAGTCACAAGGTTCAGAGTAGACCCCCTTGCTTTCTAAATTCCTGATGGAGCTTAGGTGCAGCTGGGTCCAATCAGTCTCAGACTTGGTCAACAGTTTATGTCTAAGGGATTGTACACACAAAGTTTATATAATGCTTCATTAGCATCAATTCAGCATGCAAAGTTACCAAGACAAAAATCAAAGTTGCCATACTACAAGGTTATGCTCAATATACAACTCTACAACTACCTGAAAGGAGGTTGTAGAAAGGCGGGGGTCGGTCTCTTCTCCCAAGTAACAAGCAATAGGACAAGAGGAAATGGCCTCAAGTTGCACCAGGGGAGGTTTAGGTTGGATATTAGGAAAAATGTCTTCACCCAAAGGGTGGTCAGGCACTGGAACAGGCTGCCCAGGAAAGTGGTCGAGTCCCCATCCCTGGAGGTACTGAAAAGACAGACAGATGTAGTGCTTGGGGACGTGGTTTAGTGGTAGACTTGACTGAGAACTAGGTTAACAGTTGGACATGATTATCTTAAAGGTCTTTTCCAACCTAAATGATTCTATATCAGTCGCTTACCAAAGATCTGTCATTGGTAAAAGGTCTCTGCCTCAAGGAGCAGCCTTGAGAGGTGTCCTAGCTCAAGGGGAGACCACTGCCATGCAGCCTTACTGCCTAGCATGGAGAGCTCAAAGAAGGCTCACTTAAGCTGTCATATTTATAGGATAAAGTGGTTGGCTTGTAGTCAAATTACACGTGATAGAAAAGGTGTGCAGGAGACTCCTCGTACCCATAACTTACTTTGTTCCTTGATAAATGAGTCTTGGAAAAGCCATGTGTTAATCACATGATTGGTGTTCCAAGCTCATATGCATCAATGCTCACTGTGTTGCTCTGCTTCTTTGTGGGTTTTCAGAGAACAGACTGAAACAAGTGGAGTTCACAGCCCAGCTACAGCTCAGGCCTTTACCTCTTCCAGAGTCTGCACCAAACCACTGCCAGTCTGGTCAAGGGGTCAAGCACATCCATCACAACATAATGCCAGGAAACCGACAGCTTGGTTTAATCTGGCTAAAACAGGGAGAGAGGAATACTGTATCTCACTATAAACACATGGGTGGGGGAAGAGGAGACCCACCAGGTAGGGAGAGGAGCCATTTGAGTGAAAGGACAATGGTGGCATGAGAACAAATGGATGCAGGTTGACCCTGAACCCATTTAGGCTGAGAATTGCAAGAGGGTTTGTAGCCATGAGAGAGCTGAGGTTCTGCAACAGCCTTTGCATTACAGTAATAACTTGTAAGCCTCAAAAGCCAGAACCACTTCTCCAAACCATGTTACAACAAAGGACTGTGGCTTCTTCACAGCTTTATGACTGAGTTTAAGAACGTATCTTGAAACTGGGAGACTTACTCCATAGAGATTAGGTTTTCCATATTCATTTAAAGCAGGGTTTCTGTTTTTCTCTGATCCATCACACAGCTCAGCTCCTCCACAGCTGAGGCAGAAATTACTTTTGCCACTATTCAGGTGAAGAAAAAAAAATTGGAAGTACCTTGGCTTCTCCTTGCAGGTAGCAGGATTAGTGTTGTGGCTGTGCCAAAGCAGCTGCTCTCGCACAGAGAAGGGAGTTGCCTTTCCCAGGAGCAGCCTGCCATTGCCTGAGCTCCTGGTCCTGCTCTCCATCCATCTCTGCTGCTGCTGGCCCCAAGAAGGGCTGGGAAGGGAAACCTGAGGCTGAGGAGCACAACAGCCAGGCTGCTTGCATGGCCTGAGCTGACCTACAGCCTGGTGCAGAATAAGGCCAAAAGGGTAGGTTTGCTGGACGATGATCACTCTTAGCACTTGCAGCCTCCTAG
Source organism: Nipponia nippon (assembly GCF_047370975.1). NCBI lineage: Eukaryota > Metazoa > Chordata > Aves > Pelecaniformes > Threskiornithidae > Nipponia > Nipponia nippon. The sequence goes on along the minus strand of NW_028262347.1, from coordinate 89,322,778 downwards.
CAATACCAAGAGGACCTCTCCTGCAGAGCCGCAGTCTGGCCACCTCCACTCTGCCAACCAAGATGCCTGCCAGCATTGCCCATGCTAAAACAGAATTCTCACACCCTCCTTTAAAGGCTGTCTTGGAAAAGGGGCTGGAGAGGAAAAAAAAAAACCAAAATAAGTCCCAGTTTTGCAACACTCCAAGACCCTCTCTGCCAGCAGGGCTGTGTGTGGGTATTACAGGTTACATATTTATAAGGGGAAAAAAATGTCATTGAGACCAATCCAGCAGGACTAATTGGTTGAAAGGCTGATGCAAAAAGTCAAATCTGAAAGCAGTTGAGTATGAAAAAAAGGAGCGCTTTTTCCTCCTTCCACAAAGTAATGAAAAGAGGGGATTATAATAACTTTCTGAATGGAACAAACCCCTCTTTCTTCTCTCAGCCCCAGCGCTGCCTGCTCACTCCTGCAAGCAAGCAGCAACCAGTTGGCTGAGGGGAACAAAAGAAGCTGCGATCAAGCAGCACAAGCCAGTGCCTCTCAGTTCAGGTGTCGACAGCACCCTGGCGTCAACATGCATTTGTGAGACAACCTCACAAGGCAGAGAGGAAAGAGTAGATTTAAATATTTTCGGTGAGGATTTTAACGGGATATTGCATTCTTGATGCAGTTTAAAGTAGTAACAGCTCCACCTATTCAACCCCATTTTGCTTAGATCTGGCAGTCCTGAAGAGAAGGTATGGGCTAGCCTTTAAAAGACAGGGAGAAGTAACAGGATTTAATGTAGATTTAAGGTTCTTGATCCACATCAGATCAGAGGGCTTCTTTTAGAGACAATTACTTTCTCTGATTCTATAGGACTTGCAATCATTCATATTTGCCATTTACAAGCAGTTTAATGTTGCCTACCTAAGCATATCATCAACACCACATTAAGAAACAAATCAATAGGTTAGCCATTAGCAAACTTCCAGCCGTAATTCTCAGCCATGAGGAAGGTACAGTAAGCTCCTGCAAGAAACATTGCTCTCCGCTTCAGCAACAGGCAGGAATTAAAATCTCTGCTCCAGTCAGCCATGGCTTGTAGGAGATGGAAATGAGAAACACATTGGCTTCCTAGAATAGATCACGATGTATGCGTTGTGTCTCACCCCAGACTCATTTCCTTTCCATGCATTCTCTACTGACTGATTAAAAACCACAGTACGCAGCACTGGGAAGTTGCTAGCAGCTGCCAGCCACGCAGGTCACCGAGTAGCTGTCAAGTCAGCAGATCTGGACCTCCAAGGGTTCCTCTGCCCCGCTGAACTGGCTAAGCCCTCTGTGCTGCACGGCCAGGAATCCAGAGCATGCAACCGAGGAGCCCACGCAGCCCCGGGACCCAGCCCTGCCGGAAAGGGTCATAAGCAAGTTCATGTGAGGATCTGAAGTTCACAGCTGTGCCGCAGGAGTGTGGAGCTGCTGTTTTGTTTGATTTCAAGACGACATGCTTCTGAAGTATAAAAGCAGGGTCAATAAAATCAAAGTCACATCTGTCACCTGCTAATGTTGTTTTAGCTGAGGCTTGAGTTGGCATAGAAATAGTCCACTGACCAGTTCCACTTGCTTGTTTGGAGGATATAACAGGCCCAAGGAGGAGATGCCACCCAGGCTTCCCCTGTCCTTCCCCCTGCCTAATCAAAGCACAGGGGCAATACCACACTGAACATCCACAAAAGTGTCCATAACTAGGTACACAGCAGATGCAGTCTAAGCAATTCATCTGCTAAGCAGGTAATCTCATAAAAAACTGATGATATAGTTAGCTGAATCGTTTTAAGAAAAGAATCTGACCACTATTTAGGAGCAGAAAGTAGAAGCAGCAAAATTAAGTAAATGGAGCATTCCCCACAAGTGGTTTGTGTGGGTCAAGATTCATATTTCCAAACATCCATGATATTAACACAGCCCAAATCACACTTCTCCTGTCATTTAGTTTGTTTTGCTAGTGTGGTTCTGTATAAGTCTTGGGGGAGCAGAGGATAAGAGAGATCAATGGCAAAAAGGAACAATTTCCTCCCCCTTTCCCTTCCACTGCTCCATGGCTCACATCAGGCAGATGGCCAAAGCACATGCAAGCCCATAGAGATCAGCCAAGTGGCTGCTGGGGCACAACCCATCACAGAGGATCCCAATTCATGCACCCATTGATCAGCTTTTACAAACATAATCCTGATTTTGCAAAGACCGAGTGTGATGTATTTCAGCACAGCATGCCCTGATCTGACTGCTCACATCCATATTGCACAGGACACTTGTAACTTGGCTGCAAGATGCTGTTATAAGGACAGCCCAGATACAGGCCGTTTACAACCCCAGATTGCCTCAGGGAAAACTGCATCAGTGCCCTCCTAAGATTTGTTTGCCATGTTGCACGCGATGTCAATACACACATGGGTGCAATGTGTTACAGAGGCTGAGCCAGGTACAGTACATCCAGCCTGACTGCTCCAGGAAAATGTGGTTATTTAGACCTTCGTCAACAGGAGCTTTCTTCCCCCAGCTTACCCTGAAGACCTACAGAGGCAAGTCCGGTCTTGAGCAGATGTTCTAAGCCTCAACTCAAAGTACAGCAAAAACTTAATCAAAATTTACAGTGCATAAAATTAAACACATGAATACACCTTTGAGGGACTAGAAGAAAACTCATACCAATCGGAGAAGCAACTTTTAAAAAGCAATATTAAAATAAATGAGCCCAAAGGGCCCTCACAGTGAAAGCCTAACATGGGTTTACATAAAAAAACATTATGTCTGGTTAACCTAGAATTTTCCAGTTGATTTGTTTGATTTATAACTAAACAGATGAAGAACAGTAGCTATTTTCTACCCTAGCAAAGATCTTTCCTGTAATCTTTGTTGATGCAACTTTATACTGTGCACATATGGGCTCAGTTCCTGAAACAACTGTACAGTATTCCTATTTGGCAGGCAACATAGGTTCTTGTCTTATAGACAATTACACCGGAATTGATGGAATTAAAAGGAATCCCATTTTTTCTCTTGTTTCCAAGTTGTTCAGGACAGAAGATACTCAAAGTGCTGAAATATGAGCACTTGGAAATAAATATTTAGGTTATGCATTTTGTGTATATATTAAGAAATACAAAGCTGTGGTTTTATATAAACTCTACACAGGTTAAAGAACACAGTATAATACATTCTCAACATTTTCCCCCTAGAAACTTCAGAAATGACTTAGCTTAATGACTGCAGCACAAGATCGGGAAATGGCAAATCAGTCAGAGAGCAGCAGTTCTCTAGAAGGAAAACAGATACAGGGGATTTTTTCCCTTTCCTGTCAAGTTTTACAGCCCTACATGTAGCTCCCCAAAAGAAATTTTTGTTGCCTTTCCAAAAAAAAAAAAAAAGAGAAGAGCCTATCAAGTACAGAGCCATTAGTATTAGACACCATCTACCACAAGTTGAAAACAGGAAATGTTCAACTCTTTGAATAATCCAAGATGCTGAGTAGCAGATTACTACATCTATGTTTTCTGGTCAGCGTAAGGGTTTCTTGCAAGTGCTGACCCCAGCACACCCAGACCAGACATTTCTGACAATGTTTATGGCAAGAACACTTTAGGCTTTCCTTTCCAAGGGAAAGTCCTGCTCGAAAGACACTGAGCCCCCTCCTGCCCCAGTTAGCACCCACAGAGGAGGTGTTTATGGGTCAATTAGGAGGTGACACCACCAGACCTGTCCTAGTGCCACCTTCTGGTCCTCCCCAGCCTGTCCCTCCTGTTACCACTATTGCTCCGCAACTCTGCCCTTGTTCCTGTCCTGGTTTCATGTCTGCTTTCACATCCCTCTGATCTCTATAGGTCTGACAATTGCCCTGCTCAAGACATGTTTCTTTCCAAAGGCACTGGATTTATTAAAGACCAGTGGCATAAAAGGGCAAGATGGACCAAATGGCATCAGCATAAGCACTGTCTTCCTAGTGCATTTGCATGCATGTGATTTTACCATCAAGCTCCATCTCTACTGTCCCAAGAAAGCCTCTAGACAGGCACTGAGAGATATAAAAAAATTAAAGGTCCTATTGCTGCTAGGAGACATTCCCAGATGCCCTTTGGTACCACATTGCTGCCCTCTCTATTGAGGATGCTCTGGGTGCAGGAAGCTGAAAGAGTCCTTACCCAAAGCAGGGGGATGGATTGATTGTTTGCACATCTGCTTTATTAGCTTCACCCTTTCAAGGCAGCAACAGGGCCTGAAACATCCACAGAATCAAAAAGTCACCTGGGAACTTCACTTAACAAATCCCCTCTTCTCCTCCCATGGCTCATTGCTTGTCCTCAGGTCTCTGTATGGAGCACCCAGGAGCTGGCAGAGCTCAGGTTTTGACCCTGGACTTTCTTCCACAGCTGCAAGAGTTCAAAGGTCTGGGTTAAGTCATCTGAGAGATGCTTTCCAGTGCTATGCCCTTAAAACAGCTTGGGGAATCACTATATCACATTCTAGTTTAATTGTGCAGCACAGGCTACATACAAAGGCACATCAGACAAGCTTCAGATGAGATCCTCACACTTTCAACTATTTTGTAACAGTTGGTGCTTGCACAAGCACTTTGACAGTGTTTCACCACCCTGAGCACCAGAATCCAGCCCAGTTTGGAGCAATTCCATGAATTACCACATCCTGCTGTACACTGGCTCTGGTCAGTCATCCAAGCAGCATACTAGCAGCACTCCAGACAATTTTGGGTTTGTATTTTTTTTTTTTCAATATTACCTCAGGTAATGTTCTTGGTAGTCACAAAAGAAACTTTAAAAATAAACCAGACTTGTAAAATCCAGAAGATGACAATTCCCAGTGTAATGGCAATAGTTTTACCATTGGACTGAATTAGCCCAATAAATATTAAAATACTTGGATACAAACTTCTTACTGGTCCATTGGTAGAATAAGTTCAGTCCAGGCTGGAAAGCAATGCAAGCTGTTACCAGACAATTAGACCACAACTGAGACAGTTTCTAACACCTTTCCAGCAGCAGCTGTTTAAATTCAGAGAAAATCCTGCCTGCGAAGGACTAGGTAGAGGCACTGCTCCCTGCCAGAGGCGCCTTTCCAACCAGATTTAGATTACTGCAACAAGCACCTCGTGGTCCTGGCTTCGGAGTGGCTATAGTAATATTTGCAATTTCAACTTGCTCTTTCAGTGTTGCAATCAGTTTCCCACTGATTTCTTCAGAGCTTCTTGTTGGTGAAAAGCTTTCTAGCTTCTCTCTGGAAGAAGGGGTGAAAGAAGCAACAACCTCTCCCCCCTTCAACACAGAAACCCCAGCATTTTGCAAGGCAAGCAAGCAGAAATTAAAAGCCATGCTTTTTACCAAATAGGGCCAAAATTCTCTGAGGTGTCATGTATGCATCAAAGAATTTCCGTATTTGTTTCTTTGCTCTCACATGCTGACACCAAACATATTTGGTAGCAAGGAAAAAATATTGACTGTCCCATATGGCACAGCAAATTGAGCCTCAGCATGGTGAAACGTCCCAGAAAGCTGATTGCAAGATGGGTACCTGGAAGTCAGCTAACAGCCCCGTGTTTATAACAGTAAGCCCCATCTTGGAAAACTGTATTCTATCATCATATCTGCACATGCTCATGCATATCAGTTTATTATCTCCAAGCCTCACAAGGGACCTGTTCATATAACACAGCCACAGCTGCAACCACTATATTTGGTGCATAGACATGTAATAGCACTTCTGGTCCCCTTCCAAAGTCTAATGACAGCAAACTACTCTCAACAGCCCCATGGCAGGAATTAGCCTGAGAAGACTGTATAATTGCTCCTTGCTATCTGTGTGGCACAGAAACCACAGCCTGGATTTATCCCACTTCACTGAAGTGCCTGAGCAGCATTCTGCAGCTGATAGAGAAGATTCAGCAGTAGGATCTTCCTGACCATGAATGGGCTGCATTGCCTTTGGAGGTGTCCCTTGCTCTCCTGCTCACAACAGCACAGCTCAGAGGTGACCAAGCCACTAAACTCATCTTTATAATTTAAGCCCCTAAAGCAATGGAGGAGGAACTGCTGCCCACATCATGCCTTCCAGCTCTGCTAAGAGGCATCTGGATACTTCAGACCCCGCCGTTTGCTCAACAACCGAGGATGCAAACCTAAAATCCCATCTCTGCATCTCTCTGCAATCCTTTAAGGGGCTCCTCTAGTCTGATAAACCACAGCCTCATAATTGCAGCAAATCCATACAGGTTCCTGGCTGAAAAAAACATGCACTTGCAGTTCCTCTGTGTTAGCTTCATCTCACCTCCAGCAGCCCCTAGGCAAGAGTGCTTAACACAGTAAAAATCTCCATGTCTTGCCAGATTTTCAGTGCAATACAAAGGCATTTCAAGACCTATTGTCTTTTAATGCAGAGCAGTGTTTCTTTACCAGTCCCAATTATTCTTTATTCATTTGCAAATGCTTTTGCATCTCTTGTCATACCATAGTAGGTGTATTGGCCCAAGAGCATGATTCAATTCATAGCTCATACACTTGGAAGATTTACCACCTTGAGTAGGATTTATACCACAATTTTAGGAGGCAGCAACACTTCATCTACTACACAGTGAATACCAAACTCTGGAAGAGCATAATCTGGACTGAAAGACCCCTTGAAGGAATGTGTCTCTCCCTCTTTTAACCATAGAGGGAGCTGAGTCTCCACTGTTAACCTCTAAAAAAAAATCAGGCACTCAAGCTCCAAGTCCCAATATACAGCCCAGAAATTATATTGGGCCCACTTCCCAGCACAATACCCAGACCTCACACATAGAGGAAGAAGGCAATGAGGATTAAATAATTAATGCCCCTGGATACTGTTCCCCCCCAAACTACAGGGGATCACAGAGGAAAAAACATTTCCTTAAATATGATTGATTGCTCTTTGCTGGCACAAGAAGAGAAAGAGAAATCAGTCAGGAATATTCTCCATTGTTCCACTGGGGCTTTGTCAAACACCATAGCTCCTGCATTTCAATGAATGATAAATTGCTTTTAAGAAGTGACTTTTATGTCAGTGAGCATGTTATTATTGATTACTCTAATCTCACACCGGAAAAGAGTCTTCATACCCTACTGTTCTTTAAATCACCCAGAGAGTTTAGAGGTTGCTGTCTAACAAGCTCCTAAGTCATATCTTCCTTGTCAATCTTATCAACCCCTTGTTCAATTACAAAAATGTAAATAAAATGCAGCAAGCTTTGGCCTAATGCCTCATGACTCACATATCTCTTCCAAAGAGAAGCGAAAGATCCTTCAGCTGCACTTGAGGCTTGTCAAGCATCATTTTAATTCAAAGCAAGTTCTCACTTTCTCAGAGCCACATCCAACACCAGAGCACAGCAGTGGTTTGATGGGTAATAAGATGCACATGTCAGAGCCAGGAAAGCCTCTGTGATTTCCTTATGTCTGAGGAATATCAGTTTAAACACCAGTTAAAGAGTGACACCCCCTGGAACCACCCCATGACTTTGTTCTCTATCCTCACTATGCCACAAGGTGATGCTTTCAGTGGCAGCAGAGATTAGGAGCAACTGAAAGACAAGCCCAGCATTGGCTTCTCTGGCCACTGTTGTGTTTGTTAATGGAGCCTACTCTTGTATCTGGCCAGCGATTATGCTAGTAAGTAGGATATCTTGCTTTAAACATCAGGATGCTCAGCAAAGTAATTAGTAGTTACATCCCAGCACGTAAACAAAGACATTGCTGACGATACCACGTACATTGAAAAATTAATGGCCAAGTAGGACTTGAATGCACACTGACATGAGGCTTTTCATGTCCTCTGGATGCTCCAACTTCTGCAAGCCCAATGTCAGCATCTCCTCGTTAGTCTTGGAGAATAGATGCTATGAAATGACTACCAGCATTTGCAGAAAGGCATCCATCGAGCAGAGGAGCTCCTGGCAGCTCTCACTTAAGAGCTATCTCCTCCCCTGGTATTAATCAGAGTAAGAAGCAACCACCAGGGCTAAAAAGGTGCACAGTGTTCTAAAGATTTTTCTAAAACATATTGCTGTGTCATCAAAACCACCCAATTTCTCTCAGATAGAAGAAGGCTCTTGGCTTTCTGAAAGCTTGATCACTTCAAGGGACCTCAGTTCAGGAAACCATCTGGTTACAGGAATAAAGCATGTGAATGAAGCAAACTACCCACTAAAATTGAACAGAGAAAGCAGAAGCAGGATTGTGAGGTTTTTCTATAGTGTTTCTCCTAAAACACTGTGTTAAAAAGTTAATGTTGTGTGTATTTTTAAAAAAAAAAAAAGAGGAACAGTAAAATATCAATTACTATGCCAGTGATGCTCCAATCTATTTTTGTTCTCTTACATTCTTTCCACCTGGAGCATCTCTAAAAATCCTTTTGTTTGCCTTGAATTTAACCAGAAGTGATCTGGCTGCAGGCTGGTGATACTCCACCACTCGACCTGCAATAAGGGAGCTCATCCCCTCTGCAGTTATGCAGCTAGATCCCAAAGTACTGAGCACCAGCTCTTAGCTTTTAATTTACATACAAGAAAAGCTGCTGAGGAGGACCATGCTTCAGGCACATCAGGGGGATTTCATGTGTACAGCAAACAAAGCTCAGCCTGTGCCTTTTCCTCTATGTTGCTGGGCTTAGCTCAGATCAGACATTTCATGAGGGTACTGGCCCTACATAGACCATTTTCCAAAGTAATTCAAGTGCCTTAATTTCACTGAGCACAAGTTACACAAAACGGCTTTTAAAGAAACCTAGCTTAATACACTACATTTATAAACAACTCCTGGGCAACACTTCTTGCATCCCTGTAAATGTTATTCTTTGACCCTTGAAGAAAGGCATTAAAGAAGCGTAGCAAAGATCTTGTTAAGCAGCAGCTTACTAAATCAAGAATTCAAATCAATAGCATAGGCATAGCCTGACTTAAAAACCTATTTTAAAACTAAATTAAAAAGCAGTTGCATTGCCAATTGACAAGATTAGAAATGTTTCCCTAGCAATTGTTGAGATTACAAACTAATGAACCATGCAGAGAGAAGATGGAGCAGGGGTGATTAGGGAGGGGGGAAATGTATGTGCATTTGCACTGTTGGTTTTTAACAAATATGGTCACATCTCAACAACTTGGAAAAACCATTATAATGTTAAAAAAGGAAAAATTTCCCAGATATTTTTAATTTCAGCAAGTGCTTTGCACTAGCCTAAGGAAGCCCTCACATCAGTGCCAAAGTCCAAAACAAGAACCACAAAGGGAGATTAAAATAACTGCAAGATTAGCTGCTTGAGCAGAGGGAACAGGATGGGCTTCTCAAAGCCAGACCTTCCTCCACAGCTCCCAGAAGGCAGAAAAACAAGCATACACCAAAGCCTTAACTAGGGAACCAAACCCTGTAATTCAGCTGGTTACCAAGGGTTATATAGAAAAAGCAGGGGTCTGGAAAACAGAATCTATGAGGTGAGAGAGGAAGGAAATAGGGGTGCAGCCAAGACACTTTCAAATTCCTCTCCTAAAGAAGAAAAGAAACAACTTTCCATGTCAACTGGGGCTAGGGTTAGAAGCAATAAGGTAAAATTGCAGCAAGATGAGACATCTTTATAGCAGTAAAGCACTGGAATAAATTCACTATAGGAACTAAGAAATCTCCATCACCAAAGGCTCTTTACAAAGAGGTCAAACATTAATTCGTCATGGTAAAGCCAGCCACAGGGAGATGGGCCAGGTGACCTCTTGAAGTCAATCCCAGCCCTATTTTCCTGCAATTGCACAAAATATCATTGCTCATTAACACAGCAAAGTCTTTTCTTCGGCTTATCAGACCTCAGGAGACCTCAGATTGATACGTAAACCCAACTCCTACCACTTTGCTGTGCCCAGGCTCTTCCCCCTGCCCCCAACCTCATCTATTGAGGCCCCCTGAGATGTAGCTATGGTGAGCAACCAACGGCACAGAAGGAGCCAAGCCTGAAGGTTATTTCACAGCCCATTTCAGGCAATGGAATGGAGAAACAAGGAAGACAAAAAGGAGGCAGGCTTTTGCTGCTGCCCTGAGAAATGCAGCTTAGCAACCTCCACACAATAAAGCACAAAGTGCACAGACAGTGCCATGCAAGGGGGGGGGGGGCCGCGGGCAACCTGCAAGTCTCTCCACAGGGTTGGTGGTGAGCAGCTCTTTTTATATGTCTCATAACAAACTCATCACTGGTGTTGACTGCTTTCCTCCACCCAGGCAGCATAATCTAACTTTTTTCCTGGGAAACAATTGCCTAAAAAGCAGGCTAAGAAGAGAGCAGTTCTGGCTGCCAGACCCAACTTATGTGAACTACCTCAAAAAGGGCTGGTCCAAGACCAGAGTTGTATGAAAAAATAAGACAGATTCACAAATAAAATAGCTCCAAACCTTTGAAAGCCCAATATTTACTATTACTACCTGAGTGTGTCTGAGGGTTTTTTTTGCTTGTCTTTGAATATTGTTTGCTTTTTAAACAGGTAACACAGACACTAGTCAGATACTTTCCTGCCCTTGCTCACAAGGCAGGCAACGGGCTGCTTTGCAGGAACATATATTATGTCCTAAGCTGTTTGTCTTCTAGAAAAAAATAAATCTGCACAGTATTGCTCCTCAGATCTCATTTCATTTATATGATGAACTCGAGTGGCACAGCCAGACCTCAGGTGCCCAATATACCTGGCCCAACAAAAAATTATTGCACAGCAAAGAGTCACAGGATACATCTCACCTACCTCAGAGACCTGTGCAAGGGGAAGCAGGAGGAAGAGGTAGACATTTTCAGAATGATAACTGCTCCTTGGAGGATCCATGGCCCCATGCAACACAGGGGGCTGAGCTAAGGTGACCCAGTACAGGCAGTGCACCCACCAACAGAGTCTGTCTGGAAGCATCTGAGGCTGGGTCCTCATAAAAGGCTCCATCAGCACTTGCCAACACAGCAAGTACATGAAGCAGCTTTGGGTCCATCCAAAAACAGCAGATACAGTGCAAACAGAGCAGATACCAAGACTACAGCACAGGCTGAAAAACCTCTCTAAGCTGGAGGCTGAGCTTAAATATGCTCCTGGGCCCATGGGTGTGGGTAGAGGCCCCAGGTGAGCCTCCTTAGGGCTGTTAAGGCTCATTAGTGCCCTCAGCTTTACACTGGACACACTTGGCCCCCAGGCTCCTCCTGGCCAGTATGTCCCATGCAGCCTCAGGGCACCCAGACCATACCTGCTCCTCCCCATCTAAGAAACACTGCAGGGAAGGCTCCCTCTGTGTCAAAACACAGCTTTTAGCAGGAGGAGAGTCTGCACAGGTTCATAAGCACAAGAATTGGTAAAGCACTAAGGAAGCACCCGTCAGGCACACCTGAATGGGTGTTTAGAAACTGTTGCAGGGCTCTGTTTACCTCTGATCACTCAAAGTGCTGCACACTTTTGGAGGAGAGCATCATAATCTGCTCCCAGGGAGCTCCAAGGGGCTGCAGAAGACACTCCTTCAAGATTTCTCCATTATCTCCGTGATTTCCCATGGATGAGTCGCCTCCAGCCTGGAGGAGAGAGGCAATGCATGGTCCAGGTTAGAGACGCAATAGTTTAGGCAGGGAATGGACAATTTAACTTCTCCATTAGATACTTGAGCATTGGCCTTTAAAGAGTTGTTGGTGACCTTTGCAGGATAGCAGCTCAGCTGCTGCATAAGGAAACAACCCATCAATGGTCACCCTGTGAGGGAGCATGGACTTCACATTTGAAACATGTGGCTGTAAAGGCAAAATCAGGGGCTACCAGGTCCCTTCCTCCATCTGGGGACGGACTTTTTAGTGGGGCCAGTAGCAATAAGACAAGGGGTAACGGTTTTAAACTAAAAGAGGGTAGATTCAGACTGGATATAATGAAGACATTTTTTACAATGAGGGTAGTGAAACACTGGAACAGATTGCCCAGAGAGGTGGTAAGTGCCCCATCCTTGGAAGCATTCAAGGATAGGCTGGATGGGGCTCTGAGTAACCTGATCTAGTTGAAGGAGTCCCTGCCAATTGCAGGGGGGTTGGACTAGATGACCTTTAAAGGTCCCTTCCATCACAAAGCATTCTATGATTCTATGATCTGGTAACTTACCCTACCTATTTGAGCTGAAATGGCTCTGAACCACAGAAAGATATTGTCAGGTTTCAGAGGTGTCACTTGTCTCCTGCTGTGCAGCAGGGAGAGCATCTTGGGAAGGGCTCTTCTGGTGACAGGCGAAGGTCCATCACCTTCTGCGAGCAGCGGAGGCCACATCATCCCAGTTGAGACCCGCTGTGTCACCTGCATGTTTCCCAATCAAGTGCAATACCATGAAAATTTAACTAAGTACACCACCATCAAATTTCATCATGCCGTTAGCTTGGTTTGCTGCAAGCAACCTGATTAGAAGCACCCAAATTAAGTGGAGCAAGGTGGATCATCAGTCAGAGAAGGTCCTGTCCTGCCTGCCCCCTGCCTCACTCCCCACACCAGACCATTTTGTTGCAAGCCCAGCTCTCTACCCAGCTCTTTCTCTAGCAAGGTGAGGGTTTGGTTTCACCCATCCATGGGAGAGCATTGGACAGAGCTTCTCCCCTAGGTCCTAACGCTGGTGTGGCACCAGCTTGGTGGTGTGACAGCATGCAAAGACAGGAGAGTGAAAAACAAGAGGAAATCTCTCCTCTCGGGGCTTTTGGAGACTTTTAAGTGCCACCAGTATAATTATGTGGGAACTGCTCATGCATCTTCAGTTTTTCTCTCTTCTCTTAGAGGGAAGAACTGAAGGAGCTTCTTGGCAGAGTCAGTGCTTTCTCTACTGCTGCAATGACAAAAAGGGAGGTGGCAAGGCAGGAAAAGGTGCTGTGGGAGGCATGATGGGGAGCTTTGCCACTGAAGGTTGCTTAGAATGGAAGAGAGAAAGAGAGGATGCAACAAGGAGAAAAAACTCAATTAAATTCAGTTGGAGGCTGCTCCATCACTTTTTTAAGTCCTGGGTTTTGGGGTGGTTTCAGGACTTCAAGGGTTGTTGGGAATTTCATTGGGAAAAGGCAAGTGTAAAAGAGCACCTCGCTCAGAGTGAAAGGTGCAGCAGGAGGAATCCTGCTCCCCAACCCAAGCTTTGAGCTTTCCCATCCAAAATCGTGAACCCCTGCAACATGCATCCTTTTGTCATGTACAAACTCGCAGTCTCTGGAGCCCTGTGAACCCCTTCCCTGCAGTGCTGGAAACCTGCCTTCACCACTCTAAGCCAATGCCTCTGGCAACAAAAATGAAGGGGCTTGAGCCAAACCAAGAACTGGTTTGACAGTCATTTTCCACTTCTTGACTCACGAGCTCAGTCCTGCCTCAGCAGACAGTTGAGCTGACACAGTCCTGACTCGAACACCCCAGAGAGGCACGGCAGCAAAGATGGGCCAAGATTTATCAGCAGCTGCAGATCAAAGGCACAGAGGACCACAGAGGACCACGGGGCGTGGAAAAGCTGATAGGGGACAGGAGTGAAGGGACTTGAGCAGAAGCTGGAAGGAGAGACCTCTGCAAATGAGGAGCAAAGTGCAACACAACACTTGGCGGAGGGCAAGCTGCTCTCCCCTTCCAGCAGCAAGAGCTCATGGTAAGGAAAAGAGATTGGAATGGCTGGAAAAGAGCTGTAGCTGAGGTGGCTGTGACAGACAGGCAGACAGCAAGACCTGCTTTGACAAGCTTCTGGTCCATAGTAGAAAAGATGGGTGGCACCAAATGGGATTTAAAGCCACTATAGGTCATTCTATCATGTCATCTGCCATGTTTAGCAGAGCTGACGAATTTCACCTGGTTATCCTTGCGTTGCTGAATGTGTTCCAGCAAAACCATCCTTCTGGCTTTGAGGTTACGGAGGGATGGAACACTCCCTGATTCCCTTGGCAATTTGCTCCACGGTGAATCATCCTCACTGCTAAGGTGACCTGCTGTGCGATGTTCTGGTTGGCAGCAGCCACACCATCCCTTGGGAGAATGACATTTCCCCCGCTCTGGAAGTGCAGCCGGCATCCTTTGCTCTTTTCTACTGAGTCAGCCTCTAAAGATTTACCCCTGGGGCCTGTTATGTACTCTTTGTTATCTCCTGCTTCCCCCTCTGGACTATCTGCATATTTTATCAGTGGGAGTTTTTTTCTACTTGCTTCCAGGTCCTTCCTAAAAACTCCTGAATAATAAGAGGCTGGAGTGGGTGCGTAACTAAAGATCACATACAAAAAAATGGGAAAGGAACAGAGCCCTTAGGGAGCCTTTCCTTCCACCCTCCCATCCACCCCAGGGTGATCAGATACTGGAAACAGAGCTGGGAACTCCCCAGCCAGCCAAGATCTGGGCTGACAAATCCCTGAGAGGGTGCAGCGACCTCCCCAGTTCAGACCCCAGTACAGTAGCCTCTGAGCCTAGAGACTGGCCACTGGTACTGGTGTTCCCCTGGGTAATAAGTGTTTGGCCCTCATTATTTCCACCAGACATTTTTGATGAGAATCTGCACTTGAAAATCCCCTGAAAACACCCATGGACTGGGGCTTGCAGTCGATGGGCTTTGATGCAATAGTCCCCTTTGCCTCCATCCTGCTTTCATCTAGGTGAGTTCAGCCTCTGGACAGGTTGACTACCCTTTGCCAAAGTCCACCCTGACGACAAACCTCAGTGGCAAGGTCCCCGTGTGCCTCTCTGACCCTGGGGCACGGTGACCTGGTGACGCTGACCCTCTCTGCTCTGCTCTCCTGCCAACAGGTTTTAGAGCTGCCACGTCAGGTCCTGCAGCCGGACTCCCCGCTGGCGATTCAGCAGTGGCTGCTCACAGCTGGCCAGCGTGGTGAGGACCACCTGGACCATGAGGCTTGGAGACCAGAGTGGGGGGCTTGGCATCCCCATTCTGTCTGTAAAGCTTGCTACCAGGTCACTTCCAAGGGAACCTAGACTTAGACAGCAGCACAGTGTCCAAATAAGAAAGTGAAATGATGAAGAGGTATCCTTGACCACACTACATTAATTTAATTTGTTAGAAGAGGTTTTGCACTAGCAGGATGTGCCCGGATGGAAATGGGAGATCACCTTTCCCTTGGATGATACATGAGGGGCTGGAGGAGCACACAGGATTTCAGCAGTGCCATTTTTGAGGCCATTATCCTGGTTTCAGCTGGGGTGGAGTTAATTTTCTTCCTAGTAGCTGGTATAGTGCTGTGTTTCAAATTTAGTATGAGAATAATCTTGATAACACAGCCATGCATCTGTCTGTGGGTTTGAAAAGTTTCATAAGGCATTTTTCCAAGAGCACAACAGCCCCAGATGGGTTTAGGAAGAATGCTTAGCAAATTGGAGGCCTTATAAAAGTTGGTTAAATTTGAAGTGAGTGGAAATTAAAAGTGAAGGTCCAGAAAAGAGGATCAGATTATGATGCTACTATCAAACGTTTTAATGCAACAGTGGAAACCTGCTTCCTTCTGTTTCCACTTTGCCCTCTTCTTACTGATAAGAGCATCGTTCTGGGGTTGTTGGAGCCTGCAGCTACCAACCTCCAGCCTGAGCCACAGGTGATGGGGGCAGAGACGGGGGAGCACAGTGGATCTGGCGTCCGGCGATCCGCACCAACCAGCCCAGCCGGTACCTGCAGAGCCAGTCCAGAGAACCAAGCGGGAGGCTGGGGGAGGCCATGCTCTGGGGCTCCCCCATGTACGGAGGAAGGACCGGCGCCTGGGAAGAGATGTGTCAGGGGATGCTGTGAAATTAATCTTGCACAAATGCTTTATTTCCCCTTCTTTTGTTTCAGCTGCAGGATGGATTCAAAGCTCACTGATGTTTATCCCATCACTTGAGCAGTACGCAGATGAAAGCACAGAGTATGGGTAACCGTGCAGTGATGCGGGGCAGCAGTGCCTTTGCCTAGACCCACAGCCACGGTGTCCTATAGTCACTACGGAGTGGACAAACACAGCAACACTGAGCAACAGGCGAAGCCATCTGCCCATTTTCATGACGAGCACCAGGAAGATAAAACATCTGACAACTTCTGCTTTACTCTTTCACAGATTCTCCCAGAGACAGAAGCAAGAACCAGGTCCAGAGGAAGAGAAACCAGGTGAAAACGGGCACTGAAATTCACTGTGCATCCCAGCATCCCCTCCTGCACTAACAAACCCGGGGGAGTTTTCTCTCCAGGCAGAGAAGTTGTCGCAGTGACTGGCAAAGCTGCACATCAGAAAGCAGGATTCAAAGTTACACATCAAAGTCTGAGCGAGGTATTAAATTTCCTACATAATTGACGGAGTTAAATAAATACCATCAGAGGGAGATTAATGTCACAGTAAGGCAGTGCCCAAGATAAGCAGCACATAGCATTCTCCAAAGACACCTCTCTCTTTCCGCTGTCTTTAGAAGGATCTGGGATGGTTGGTTTAGTCTAGAGACCTGACGTAGGAACGCAGAGATAAATCCCATCCCTGGTGACTTTCCAGCTACGTGACTGCTTTCCCTGCCCATTGCCATCTTGTCATGAGGACGAGATTATAACAGAGGAGATCAAGAAATGACAGCAAGACACCTCCCATGCAGATTTCAAGCGGCAGCTCAGCAGCTCATCCCCGGCAGCACAGGCAGTGGATAAACTCCCTTCCTTGGGACCACTGGGAAAACTCTGCCGAGTGACTATCCCATGATTTTGTCTCCCAGACTTCCCAAAGGGTAGAAATCGACAGTCCAGAGCTGCCTACAGGAAAGCAGGTGGCAGCTTGTCGGCTTCCCACATCCCAGTCCTGGAAGGACTCAGCAGCCAAGTCTAAATAAGGAAGCCTGCCAAAGTTCAGTTCCAGTTTGAAGCCTCCTTATCAGCAGGGTCTTTTCCACAAGCTATTTCTGTTTGCCTTTCCTCTCCAGGTAGTGTGTTTAGCTGCAACCAGCAAACACTCTGGGACCTTATTTTTGGGACTTAGACCCTGAGCAGCCACTTTGCTCTTTTAAATATTTCATTTTTTTCCCCACCCTAGCTAAGGGGCTAAAGCTTTCTGTGTTCAGCAGGACTTTCGTCCATCCCCAGTGTGGTTTGCTCTCTCAGTGCATGCTGGCAGAGCAGAAGTCCCCTAGGTCCATGCACCCCAGGAGGAGAAGCTGATGCAGGCAGACTCTCCCAACTAATGGTGACACACCTTGTGGGGTACATCTTGAGCAGCTGTCTCAAGAACAGCCCTAATGGTCGTCACTCAAAAAGAAACTGTTGAATGAAAAGCTGGTGGACCAGCAAGAAAGACAATAATAAAGAGAAGGAAAGGCTTCAATCTAAAAATTGGATATTTGTCCATAAAGACCATCAGAGCACCAAGTGGAGACACTACATATGGGAAACCTATAGCTGGACTTTCCCTAGGTAGCTCACAGCTGGATCTGCCCTGCTTTTTGAGTCACAGTAGTGGCACAAAAGCCCACTGGTGATGCAGAGCTGGAAGATATGCCCTTGAAAATGCCATAACACCAAACCCGTTGGGTTTTGGTCCCGCTGCAATACACAGATCGCTTCCATAATGACATTACTGCCTCTCAGATCCCTGTACAAGAAGGGTGCGATGTGCCCTGCTCTCTCCTGCTTGCCTGCTCTTTTTGGGAAAAAGACTTCACAGGACCCCAAGCCACTCCATCACCACCTCGTAGGGACTTTAACCCTTTGCAGTCTATAGTGTCTTTAGGAACTAATTAAACTAAGCATCAGAAAGATCATGCCTGGAAAAAAAAAAAAATGCAGGTTTGGTGAGCCAAGGGGTTAACAGGCTGTGTGGAGCATAACCAGCAAAGCACCCATCTTCTAAACCCTTTCCCATGCTGTTTTTTGGGGGGGTAATAGTGTTCACAGTCCAACCCATCAGCAGGCTCTCCCCATCCCCCTCCAGCCTGGCCCTTTAAGTAACTTGAGCCTTCAGGCTGCAAATCCCAGTCTCTAACTAAAAAGATGGAAAAGCAGTTTTCCCCCTTCCCCCTTCTGCGTCTTTTCCTTTAAAAGCAACCATTTCTTCCCCTTTTCCTTCTGGTGGGAAGGGATGGTTCAGCAAGGGCCAGAGCAGCTTTCTGAGCATCCCCCTCCCAAAGCAAGGCAAACTGGCAAATTCTCCACCCCACAATGCTTCTGGCAGCTCTTTTTTGCAGCTTGCTTCCCCTCGCGCCGGTCTTTGGCAAACCTCAGCTGATTTCCAAACCCTCCATGGCTGCTGGGGGTTGGTGCAAAGGTTTAATTATTTGCTTTTCTATGGGTGTGTAAGGCGGGGATAGGGAGAAGGTCGGGCCCCATCGCCTGACGCTGCAGATCTTGTCCACTTTTGTTGTATAGTCCCTCTCCCACCCCCCTTCCTTCTCCATCTCCCGCCCAGCTTCCAGAGCCCACCATGAATCCGCAGGCGGTTTTGGGATACGTTTGCCTGTTTTGCTTTTCCTTCATGACCACAGCAAAAGGTAAGAGACTTTGGGCTGCTTCGGGTCCAGGGACACGATGGGGTCCGGATGCCCCGAGAGGTGGGGTGCTCATCCCAGTGCACAAAGAGCTTCCCAGGGTTTGCCGTAATGCAACATCTCCCCGGTCTCTGGCTGGGAAGGGAAGAGTTATTGCCACAACAACTGCAAACGGTCTGAGCATCTCCCAAGGCAGGGAAATTTTTTGGGACCGTGGAAGTCCTCCGTGGGGGGGTGAGGAAAACCGGAGAGCTGGGGCTTTTCAAACTGCACACAGTGCAGAAATACAGAAACTCTTCAGTCTGACCCACAGGGGAAAGCCCCAGGGAGTGAGCTGGATTTCCCTCGATTCATTTATCATTATGACAAAAGTAGCGAAACTGTAAAACATTTCAGAAGCCTAGCAAGTGCGTCAGGTTTGCAGGAGAATTTCAAATGACTTTAGAAAATCGATTAGACTGGTTATGTCATGGCAAAGGCAACCCTCCCCCCTACAATCATATTTTTATATGAACAAGAGAAGCGAGTGCAAATAATTCTAGATAAATAAGACTGAAGCAGGGAGTTTTGATCTGAAGCTGCCCCATCAACTTCATTTTGCCTCATCACAAAGTCAGTAATTTAATTAAGATTTGACAGTTCCAATGGGAAACACACCATATGAACGATATGGCCTGTCTTTTCTCCTAAATAAAAATGCTAAGTTGCCCCAGTTAATGCACAATGCTGAAAAGACACTTCAAGGCATCCCTCCTGTCCATGGGCACGCTCAGGAAACTTTCCTTCAGGTTTGAAGTGTGTTTCTCTGGCACTTTCAAAAAGTCCTGAAGTCCCCCTGGAGGGCCCCCACTCTGGCCATCATTTCTGAGGCAGGACTGGAAATGCAAGTGGGAATCAGCTGTCACCCCAAGAACACCCAAATATCCAAACCGCAGGCACAAATAATTTCCCATTAAAACCTTCCCATGTTCTCCCCTAAACATGTCAGCTATACCTACTGTTCAGCGTAAAAATGACACTTCCAGGAGACAAAGTGATGCAGGTCGCAAGCATCCCTGCAAGTCCAGGTCCTCTGTAGGATGGAGGATGCTGGCTGCAGCAAGCGGAGGGACTGAGGTCTGTGGCTGTGTACGTTCAACATTTGCATCTTTCCTTAGGGGATTTGCAGCCGCTTTCTTTCCAGCCTGGGACCCTGTATCAGTACCGCTATACCCTAGACATCCAGCTGGACCACACATCCACACAGTCCCTGCAGGGAGCCTGGCTGCGGGCTGAGGCATTGGTCCAGCTGCACCGGCTCTGGAGGGACCAAGGTGGGGAAGAGCTACTCCAGGTGCAGGTGCGTGAGGTGGTAAAGCCATTGCAGCCAGGTATTCCTCCTGGGAGCAGTGATGCTGTCTTTCCTTACCCCATTCCCTTTCTAGGCCAAGCCATCTGAAACATGACCTCTCTGTCCAAGAGGCCATCACTTGCAGGTAAAATGCATAGCAACTTTGGAGCAGACATGCTTGGTCACTGCTTTCTGCCATCTTCTGCTGTCATAGATCCGTGACCTGAAAGCCCAACACAGGCCAGAAGTGGAGAGGAGCCAGGATGGCACTGGAGGTCCCCCTGCAGAGATTGCACTGACCCAGGAGGCACGGGCAGAACTCCAGCAGCCAGTGTTCATCTCCTGGAGCAGCGGGAAGGTCAGCTGGACACCTCCTAGGCTTGCTCATGCCCTCTGCAGACCACTCCTGCCCACATCCCAAATTTTCCCAGCTACAAAGCCTTTACAAACTCCTGCTCCACCTCTGGTTTCATATCAGAGCACAGGGAACCAGACAGGGTGGCAAATGCAGGTCTCCTGCAGGGTCCAGTGTGACCCTAGATGCAGCCCCATCCTCCAAAGGGGCTGGAGGCTCAGCTGGAGCTGCAGCATCCCATGTGAAAAGAGCCTCGGTCCTAACTGTGGGATGTGAGCTCCTTTCTGACCTTCTCCTCTAAGGCTTGGGAAAACCATCAGAGGAAAAAAGGGGAAAATTTGTGGGCATGCATCCACAAAGCCCATGCTATTGAGGGATTTGGTCCTCCTTGTGACAAATATCTGGGTATCTACAGGGCGTTGCTTAGGTTGCTGGGGAGAGATGCCTTTCAGCAGAGAAGGCAGCAGGGAGCCCATAGGGCCCCCAGAGCCATCCATCTTGCCCTCCCAGGTCAAAGCCTTCTACGGGGATGAAACAGAAAGCATCCTGGTCTCAAACCTGAAGCGAGGCATCGTCAGTCTGCTCCAGCTCCAGCCCCATGCCGGCACTGCAGTGGAGGTAGGTGCAGAGCCGGGGCCAGATCCTGCCCAAAAGCCAGGGACCATGCCACAGCAGGAGAGCCAGCCCCAAAGTACAGCCAGCCGAGGTGCTTCAGCAGAGCCAAAATTCAGGATAAATATCATGGGCTTTGCTGATCCAGCTGCCCCTGGGCTGTGAGCAAGGATGACTATTGGAAAGACAGAAGTTTTAAAATATTCTGCAGATGATTTTCAGGAATGGGCACACTTACTTACAAAATCATTGTCTTTCCCTGGACAGTAGGAAAAGTGGAGAAAAAACTCTCCAAGAATTTCTGCCAAGCAGGATTTGCTTTGCCCAGCCCAGCCAGCAGCTGGCAAATGGCAGGGAAATTCCTCCCTCCAGAGCTCAACTGATGCTGTAGTGACCTGCGAACAACATGAAATAACCTCAAAACCCAAAATGCAAGCACAAAGGTGCTGCTGATGATGTTAGCCTAAATTTGCAAAAGCACATTTCCTGCCCAGATGGTCTTGGAGGTATCCAGCACCCCCAAATACAGCCCAGTTTCTAGCTTTTTGATGATTTTTCTATTTATTAGTTTGTCCTTTGTGTCTGTCCTCTACACAGATAATTTTATTCAGGCTCAATCAAAGCCGATACCCTTAACCATGGTCACTTACATTTGTGTTTCAGGAGGATGTCTCCGGGAGCTGCCAAGTCACGTACACCGTGTCCAACCATTCCGTCACGAAGACAAAAGATCTCCTCAGCTGCTCAAAGCCGAAGTCTGGATTCGCCTCCGTAAACAAAGCAAGTCCATTGCTCTCGCGGTGGTGGGCTCAACTTACATCAAGTACATCAGGGCTGTCCCCAAAGTCTTCCTACAGGTGGGCTGCGAGTCCCACTCCCAGCTGGCTTCAGCCTTCTGCACCAGCCTGGGATGGGTCTCCGGCTCCTAGACCCACACACAAAGTGGGATGAACCAACATACCTCAGGAGGAGCATACGGTTTTGAGGCGGGTAGGAGCAGAAAAGATGTCCTGGGTCATCCCATCCCCATTCTTGTTATCACTTCTGACCTGTCAGCTAATCCTGCTTGGGAAAGTGGACATACAGAAATGTTTTCTAGACCTCAGACTCATCGGATTGGGGATTAGGTTGACAGGGGACAGGACCAAAGACCGCTGTTTGTTTCATTTAAAGCGGTAGCCCGTGATCAGCCCTGACATAAATAGATGAAACTCTGTGGGTCTTAATGCAGTTATGCCTGCCATGATTAAAATGGGCATTTTTAAAAAATATATAAATTCTACTGAATTCAATATAAAAATGGATATCACTGCACAGAGAGCCCATGGGCTTCAGCAGGGGTCTCAACACCTGGCAGTCAAACTCTGAGTGTTCTTATAATAAAAGCTTTCTGGGGTATGAATCATGACAAACTTACCCAAGAAATAACAAACCCTGCATAGCACATTTTTGGCAATAAGGTTTTCCCACAAGCCTGCCATCTGGACAACTTAGGCAGCTCTCTGGACCTTGCCTGTGTCCATAGCTGTGACAGCAAAATAATGATGCTGCCCAGATCTGTAAAAGGCAAAGCCTATGGATAAAAAACTCTTTATTAAAATAGTGGTATTATTATTGCTAATACCATTTGCTGTCAAAAACCACCGCTTGCACATGGTTCAGCTCTTCCCCTTCCCCAAGACCTGCCACATGCAAGCCCAGCTGCTCCGATAGCACCTCCTGGCATGACCAGCGCTCCCTTCGCTGGGGCAGAGAGACGAGACAGAGGTGAAGTCCAGCGAGTGCATCATTTCTTTTGAAAGGAAAAAAGCCAGAGAGCTTCCCCAAGGTCACCACGCAGCACAGCGAGGAAGCCGAGCATTTTTTGGCATGAGCTCGGTGGAAATTGCTGTTGCTTAGCTTTCTCTTTCATTTGGAGAATGTCCTTACTGATGCTCGTCAGGTTGAGGTGGGTTTTGGCATCGAGGGCCATACCTCTTCCCACACCGTGCAGCTGCGTTGGGGCGGCTGTGGAGCTAACACTGTCTAATGGACCTGAAGGAAGAGCGATGCTTTGGGAGGCATTTATTTCCAATTTGCAGTCTCCAGGCTTCCCCTACACCAGGCAGGAGCATCTCCTGCTCCCTCTGCTGCCCTTTTCTTCTGTGGCTGAGCCGGGGTGACACCACCTTGTAATGAAAGAGAAAGTCCGCATGGTGTCACCAGTCTGTCTCCCCACATCGGCCACAGGCAGAACATCCCCTCGCCACGGTCCTCACCTGGTGTTGCCTTCTCCTGCGTCTGGGAAGAGGTTGAGCTCGTCTGGATTTTCCTTTCCTACATTTTGTAAGCGAAGCGGGTGACACTGTGGACTGGAAAGCTGTTTTGCTGCTAATAGAGAGGAGATAAATCTCCTGGGGAGAGGGGAAGAGAGAAAAGTTTACATTTTTTCCTCCTTGCTATTCCTTTTTCAAGATTTTTGGAGTCGAGTGGCACCCCACCAGCAAAAGCCAGTACATGATGAAAGACAACCTCCTCCAGTGGGTGCTGGCAGAGGAAAGCCACATGGTGTCTCCAGCCCTGAGGTCCACCATCGGCATCAAAATCCGTTCAAGGTGAGTGATGTCCCCATACCACTGCCCAAATTGGGCAGCCTGGCATGGGATGAAGGGGCATCTGCCGGAGTTAAAGTGTTGCTGCTCTCCTGCCAGCTCGGCTGGCACAGCCTGGCACAGGCAGCAAGGAGGACAGGGTGCAGCAGCTGAGCATGGCACGGAGGAAACACCAGACACCTTTTGAAAGCTTCCGCCTGCACCTCCTCCTTATTCAACCCTGCAATGAACCCAACCAGCCTTTGAGCCATGGAGGGTGTAAATGACAAAGCAT
Organism: Nipponia nippon; assembly: GCF_047370975.1. Taxonomy (NCBI): domain Eukaryota; kingdom Metazoa; phylum Chordata; class Aves; order Pelecaniformes; family Threskiornithidae; genus Nipponia; species Nipponia nippon. The sequence goes on along the minus strand of NW_028262347.1, from coordinate 89,299,144 downwards.
TTCCCGATGACTTCTTCCTCCACAGGCAGCAGCTCCAGCTAGCGTCTCCTCTGATGCCTGGCCCAACAGAGGTGGCTGGACAAAGTCTCGAGGATGCGCTGGCTAGCATGGAGGGACCGCACCAGCCCCTGGGCATGGCGAGCCTGCCCTTCAGGAGGGTCTGCACCCGCTGCCCATCGGTCAGTGATGCTACCCATCCCCAAAACTCACCACCTGCTCTCCCCCAAGCTGGGCACCTGGGCAGGCAGGAGAAGGCTGCAGGATTTGGGATTAAACTACAGTGGTGCATTTGGAGGGGCTGGTTGCCACTGTCGAGGCACGATGCGGCCCCAGAAGCACTGTAGAGCAGCAGCCTGACTTATTACCTCTCCCAAATAGTGTCTAATGTTGCTGCCCATGGTGGAAGGACCCCTCTGTCCCACCAGACATAGCTGCATTTCTGTGATGGGAGAAGCAACCTGGTGCACAGCGGGTACATCCAGTTGTGTTAAACTCATCACAGGTCTGAGGTCAGGAAACATTTCCACCACAGGTCAGGCTAGCAAGGGCAAAGAAGGGGTCATTTCTGCCTCCTCAAGTCCTCCAGACTTTTCACCCAGGAAATCTGGAATTGCAATGACTTTCAGGCACTGGTGATGCTCACAGTTTCTCCTGCTCTTTTCCTGGCACATACCACAAATTGGGGCATTGGGGCTTCAGCACAAGTCATCAGCGGTGGGGGTGGGAGGCTGCAGTAGATGCCCGCAGGTAATTGCATGACCCCCATGGGCCCCTCCCACTCCTAAATATTTTCCTAGTATAAACATTACCTCGTGATTCAGGATTAGGGCTAAAAGAAGCTAAATTCCACCTAACAAACCTCATCTTTGCAGCTGAGAGCCTACCTGAAGGCTTTTGACAGCCAGAGAGTCAAAATGGACACTTCGAAGGCGGCCACCACGTGGCATTTCCAGAGGTTCATCCAGATGTTGCGCAGCGCCAAGAAGAGAGATGTTCTGCAGCTGCTGAGGAGAGCGCCTGAGGAGATGCTGTGAGACTCCCAGGAGCTATCTTGCCAAAATTGGCTTTCTGTGCATGTAGAGCCCTGGTATGTAGGGTCATTCCTGGCCCTGGCAACTAGGGTCATTTGGTGCTGGTCCATACACCATACCTAGTCCAGCCAGCTGTCCTGACTAGTGCAAACATACTCAGTTTTTTTCTTAATGCCTGTTCTGGACAAACACTGCATGGCTTTTTTTTTTTTTTTTTTTTTTTTGGCCGGCTTTGGAGAAGAGTGAATGCTCCAACAAGGCTTTCTGCAAATATTGTTGGAGATCTGTTATTTACAGATCATCCACCCATGGCCATAGCATCCATCCCTTGTCAGTGTGGGTGCTGGGGCCAGGCTCATGCCACTGATGACCTCCTTCCTCTTGCTCCAGCCCCTTCGTTGTGGAGGCAGCGGTGGCCGCACAGTCGGTGGCATCCTTGGCAGCTCTCTCGGACTTTCTGGATTTCAGCAAGGAGCCCAAGTCCCTGCTGGAGAAGTTTCTCTACGCAGCAGCTTTCTCTCCCCGGCCTTCAGGAGAGCTTCTCCGACTGGTGTTAGTAAGTATGGATATTTCCATCCCTCCCTCCCTGAGGGTCCTGAGTCTGGGATGGATCCTCACCCCGTTTCAGGCAGGAGGGAACAGCGAGCATATTTTCCTGAAACAGGAAAATATGCTTCTGTAGAAATATATCTTGTTTATGGGATTATTTTATGTGCTTTTAATGGGACAGTGGTGATGGGATTAGATGTTCCTCAGAGGAAAAGCATTCAGCCAAAAGTGCTTTATATTAGTGCATTACAGATAATAAAAGCTTAATTAAAAGCCACTGTGAAAAATCAGCATTTTATCCAATTAAATTGTGCATTGCCTCCTTCAAGGCAGATAAGAACTAGTTTTTCCTTACTTTTTTGGTAAATGCTTTGAGATAAGAGGTAAAACATACCCCTTCTCTCTCTCTTTCCCCATTTTTTTTCCTGCTTCCTAATACCCCTTTTTCCCGGTGCCCAGGACAAGCTGAATGGGAAGCAGCTGGCCCCTGAGGTCCAGCAGACAGGGATAGTTGCCATGGGCTCTCTGGTCGGCAAGCTGTGCCAGCAGAAGCTCTGTGGGCTGCAGGTGGGTCCTCTGTAAACCCCCATGCTTGGCTTTTTTGGACCCCCACCCTCCTCCAGGGGTGCCCAGAATGTCTCCTGTCCCTCACCTCACTCTCCTCCTCTTCTGCCCTCCTGCAAACCCTGAGCAGGAGGTGGAGCGTGGGGTGGAAACCATCCTCAGGGGGCTAAAAGGTGCCAAGGAAGAGTCTGAGGTGGTCATTTACCTGCTGGCCCTGGGGAATGCAGTGCTCCCCGAAACCATACCCACCCTCCTGGATCACGCCGAGGAGGGTCCTGCCTCTATCACCAGTGCAGCCATCTCTGCCCTGCAGCAATTCCCTGCTCGGCACATCTCCAGCAAGGTATGAAACAAAACTGCCAAGGCTTGGTATTCCTCCTCCCATTCAAAGCCAAGCCATTGGGGTGCAAATGAAGCCACCATTTGCAAATCACCACCCTAACAGCACCATTTTAATTGCCCTCTTGCACCAGGTGAAACGAGCGATGAGGAGGATTTTCCACGAGAAGAGGAAGAGCTACGAAAAAGCATGTCGCCTGGCTGCTGCAGAAATCCTCCTAGATAACGAGCCCTCGCCCATGGATGTCATCAACATCCTGCTGGCTGCCAACGAGCTGGAGACAGAGACAGCGACATTTCTGCTGCTGAAGGTCCAGAACTGCCTGCGTGCCGACTACCACCCAGCAAGGTAGGTCTGGAGGGGAAGGCTGCATTGTTCTCCCCTGTCATCGCTGTTTTTTCCTCTTCCACACTCCAGCTGTGGCTTTTGACCCAACATGCCTTTAAAGCTGGATAAGAGTGCATGCTAGCATCACTTCTTGGAGCTGCCTGGAAATTCCCAGCTGCAGGAGGAAGAAAACAGCAGGGCTGTTAATGCAGACGATGCCCAGCCAGCCGAAACCTGGCATCCCTCCTCGTCCTGCCCCATGGCAGACGGACCGAGGCTCACGGCTTCAGCAGAGTCCTTGGAGGCCAAAGCTCTGGCTCTCAGGGCAGCGCACAATTTGTAACTGCATTAATCTTCCTATCTGCACAAAACGAACCGAGCACTAACATTTTTCAGAGCTAAGCAAAGCTGCACAAAAATATCTGACTGGGTTATCTTAATAAAGCAGAGGAGAGGGAAATTCCAGGGTAGCCCACGTCTGCTTGTTTCCTTTTTTGCTCACACTTCCATGGGCAACTGAAAGAAATAGTTCAGAAATTTGTATTTCCTTCTTTGGACAGCCTTCTGTAATGACCACTGACATTCTCTCTTCCCAGTGCTGACATACCCTCTCGCTCTTGCTTCCAGGAAGATAATGAAAGACATCATGAGAGACCCACGGATAAATAACTACAACTTCTTCTCGAAAGCTGGCATCTCCTCTTCTTTCTCAGGACCTCTGACAGGTGACACCATAGAGGACACTCATCCCATGGCCTTCTCAAACGGCTAAAGGAGGGGCTGGTGGGGAAAGGCAACTTTCAGAAGAGGTCTTGGCTTTATAGAAAAGCCCCAAAATCTCGGTGTGAAGTTTCTGAGCATGTCCCCCAGCGCCAGCTGAGGCTGGCTGGTTGCCATCACCTGAGATACATATACCTTTCTCTGACAACCCTGCAACCACCCGGCTTTCTACAGCAGGAGGGCTGGGCTGTGCTACATACTTTCCCCAAATCCTGCTGATTTAAAAGAGGAACTTCAGCTGAAGATGAAACCAATGGTAGATTGTAGGTGGGAGTTACTGTGCTTTTCCTGATAAGTCAAGATATTTAGCTCCGTTCCTCAGATCCTTAGGTATTTTTAATAAGCCCTTCAAAGAGGAGAATCCTTGTACTGAGATAAAAATCATCAGACTTCAGAGAGACTGCAACAATTGACACTTGCTAAATATCTGCTTAAATCTTCGCCCCTGAGCTCTCATTTCTGTCCCACTTCAAATTATCTCAGTCTAGCATTGTAGGGGGTCGGTGGAGGCAAAATAGCCAACACCTGGAAGAGAAACATTGCATTACTAAATCCTTTGATTATTGCAGGAGTGGAAGGATATGGTGCAGAGAAGCTTTCCCCTCTGAATCATTTAGCTTTACCAGATATTTAATGGCTAACATACGAGATCTGTGCCGGTCAGCCACACTGACCATAGATAGGACAACTCTACAGGACTAGCCATACAATCTATTGAGGAGGCTTACAAATTACCAAGGAGCTCTCAGGATCCTACTTTTAGACATGTGTCTGTGACCTCCCAATTCTGCAATCAATCTGGACAAGCTCTTTTAAGAAACTGCCCCATTGTGCTAAGCACTGACTTGGTGGCACCGAGCGCAGGGAACACGCTTGCTGGAATCGCAGCCTTGCACATCCTACCTATGGGCTCTTTATTTTCTTGTCAGCCTTCATCCCCTGCTGCTGCTCTCAGAACATTTATGGTTCACCACTGTTCAGTGACTTATTTGCAAAAAGAGATGTGCCAGGCACTGCCCAGGGATGCTTACAGGCATCTCTCTGTCTTTCAGTCACCCAGGACCTGCTTTCCACCTTCGGGCTGGACCTGCTGTTTTTGGAGGGTGGATTCCTGAGAAAGAGCGTCTCTGACTTCTCACTGCTCAGCCATGGCCAGCAGCTTCGTGCTGCTCAGGTGTGCTGCTGGGAGGGCATGTACATGGAGGGGGGTGGCAACACTAACCCAGCAGTGACACTGCCCCCTCTGTGTCCCCTCTTAACCTCCTTATGGTGCTTGACCTCACCTCTGCACTCAGTGTGCCCTGTATCAGAAATACATAAATGCATACCCCTCATCACCAATGTGAAGCCAGACAGACCTGCTCTGGAGAAGCCTGCCCTCCCCCCCAAAAAAACAGGGGATGTGACACCACAGATGCACGGTGCTCAGGGATAGCTTGGATGCCCCATCCAGCCCACTCTGTCACTATCCTCCTGCTTCAAAGGATGCCTGTCCAAGGGCTGGACAAGTATAGCAACTCAAATAGCGTTGCAGGGCACAAAACGAACTCTCCAGCTTTGCTGCATGCAGCTTGCACGTCTCTGCTTCTGTGTTTTAGGTCACTATTGAAGCACAAGGGATGGAGTCGATGCTGGGAGAAAATGTCTTGGAAGGGGAAGAGGAGCCAGAGCTCATGGCCGGGATGTCTGCCATCTTCTTTGATGTTCAGTTGCGGCCGATAGTCTTCTTCCAGGGATATACAGACTTAATGGCCAAGGTCCTATTAAGCAGTGGAGAACCCACAAGTGTGGTCAAAGGGAACCTCCTGCTGATGGACCATCACCAGGTACTGGATGGGCTGGGTGACCTGCCTCCATGCCAAATCCTAGTGAATCCCATAGCATGAGCCAGTGGATTTTAGGTAAGTTACTCACTGTGGATACACATCTAAGAGCAAGGTGGTGCTGCCAGAGGTCTCTTGGGGCTGGTAAAACAGTGGGACGTCTCAGCTCTGCCATGGGACACACGTGGCTTGAATTCCTCCCACAAAAGTCCAGCTGCGGGGCTGGGATAGTCCCAGCAGCCATGCATCACTGCCAATGTCAGCTGCTCGGCCAAGAGAGGTGTCCGATCACAGCAAGTTCCACCTTCTCAATCTCCCAGGTCATTCCTCTACAGTCTGGCCTCCAAGCAGTCATCAAACTCCAGGGCGGGCTGGGGCTTGACATTTCAGCTGACATGGATGTGAGCATTTGGGAGCAGGAACTGAAAACCAGCATCAGCACGAGGTCAGTGGGTGGGAAACTGCTTGGCTCTGGGGATGTGGGGTACTCGGGGGGCTCAGCACCCAGCACAAGGGATGTTCCACCTTAGGCTGACTTTCCACAGGCCCCTGCTCTTCTCCTGCTGGGTCCAGCCCTGCCTGGTGGACATGTTGGTTAGGTGTCTGGCAGGTGTTGGTTACACACTCCTTTTCCATGGCCAGACCTAAAATTGAGATGCTTATGGGGTGGTTTGGTGCTGGTGCATAGTGCCCAGCACAGGGCCATGGCTCTGTGACCAGACCCACGTGCTTCCCTCTCGCAGGGGAAGTCTCGCCATTGATTTCCAGGCAGAACTAGATGCCCCTTTCCTCCAAGCCACCCTGAGAAGCCAGACAGAGTTGGAGACCTCAATCCAGTTTGACACCATCCTGAGGTTTTCCAGCAGCCCAGTGCTCATGTGCCTGCAGCTGAAAGAGGAGCAGGTCCCATACAGGTAAGCTCTGGATACAGCCAGATACTGCAGAAACATCATGACATGCTTGAGAGAAAAGAGGACTTCTTGGGGAGAGGAGGGAATTAATGGTTGTGCACTTATTGAGCAGGGTGGGTCAAAACCAGTAGGGAGGGGGTGAAGGACACCACAAGTTCATGGTGATGGGGATGGAAGTGCCATGCCTAGACCATTACGAGAAGCCCTGCAGGTGAATATGCCGGTCTGGGAGGAGAATGAAGTCCACCACCGCCATAGCCTCCTGACCATCTTGTTGTCTCCTTGTCCCACAGAGAAATCTTCACAGTTTCCAAGTCTGCCGGCAGCCAGAGCAGCACCGCTCGAAAAGGCAGGCAGGGCACCATGCCTGGGCGGGAGTTTGCCTTGCACCAGGCCAACTCCAAGGTCTGCAACCTCCTGCTGACGGCGGAAGATGACTAGCGGAATCGGAGCACTTTGGGACTGGATAACTGCCTGCCACACACCCCAGTTCTATATGAGCTGTCAAAGGCTCTGCCCAACTCCTCCACAACCATCTTTTAATAAGAAAAATGCTGCAATAAGGGCAGCAGAAGAGGAACTGCCGCAGGACAGCCAGAGGCACCCCTTGCTTGGGGCTGGAGGATCCAAGCCTGCCATCCTCACCCCAAAGGCTGAGATTTCCCCCACCTGAACTCTTCCCCTTCAGGGGAAGGGCTTGCTGGAAGCCAAACTGGTCCTTGTGAAAAACAGTCTCCTTTTGCAAATGAATGAGTTTCTCAGGGCCCAAGAAACCCTTCTGCAAGCCTATACCCAAAAATGCTCTGTTTTCTCCCCATTTATCAAAGCAGTCAGAAGGGAGCACATCTGCAGCCAGAGGGAGGAGGATCCCCACGGAGGGAGTGAATGACCCTCCTTTAATGCACAGTTTTGCAGCTGCCAAAAGAGTCTAGAAGCATGCAAAAATTTATTTCTGGGTGAGGTGTGGGGTTTTTAATTTTCTTTTTTTTAATGCAACCACAGAGACATCCACCCCAGAATGATCCTCAGGGAAAAGGGCAGAGAAGCAAGACAAAATGCTGCATAACCTGTTGCCAATTATTGTGTGTGCTTTCCAGATTAATCGAAGGTGTTTGTATTTATTTGCATATGAAGGCAACTCAGTGCTCTCACAGCTTGGTGCCATCCTCTTACTCCTGGGGGGAATTTGCGCTCTGTTGCCAGGGATGTGACTGGTGCCACATCAGGCAGCAAGCATGAGGCCGGGGTGGGGAACAGCTTGTATTTTAGTGGGAGTCAGATTCACACTTGGAGAAAAAAAACAAACAAACAAAAAAAGGAGCAAGGCAGAGGAATGCAACCCACAGAGCTTTCCCAAAAATTGGGGAAATGAAGGCAAATTTAAAACAGAGCGAGGGAGAGTGTAGCAAATTGCAAGAGACCCTTCTAAAGAGCATGGACCAGCAGTCTCAATCCTCATCTTGAAACAGGGAGAACTGTCTTGAAGATGGAGCTGAAAAATACAGAAAAAAATGCTGGAGACCCACCAGCTGCTGGCAGAGGCTGGAAGGAGATGAGGTGACTCGAGCATGGACTGGCTGAATGAAAAACAGAAGAGACATTGGTGTCTCCAAGCCATTAAAGCATCTCTTCGCAGCTCTGCATATCCCGCTCATGATGCTGATCCTCAGCGACTGCTTCCTGCTCTAGTGTCTACGCTTGACTTTTTCCACATGTTTTTTTTCCTCTAAGACAGGCAGGGCTGCAAGAATCATCCAAAGTCATAAAAAACACCTTATAATTAAAAACCACAAGAGCACAAGCATTTTAGTGTCTGCAAAGAGTGCATTAAAAAGGTGTTTGGAGATTATCAGGACTCCCAGCATGGGGCGATGACACTGGAAGCAGAGAAATTACTACTCTAACAGGGGTGGCATGCAGAGCTGGATCTGAAGTCAGCAGTGCTCAGCTGGGGAACCAGATGATTTCAAACCATGGGCACACACTGCCAAGGTGTTTGGAAACTTCTCTGTCCTTTGGGTTTGTTTTTTGTTTTTTTTTTTTTTTAATGAATTATTGGTGGTTCAGTCCATCCTACAGGGCAAATCAAGATGCTGGTTGCCATAGAGGGCAAGAGATCATGTTTGACTGATGTGGTCCTTTCTCGATTTAGGAATCTGTCACAGAGAGCTTGGACAAACATTACAAAGCTGTTACTTCAGGTAATCATCTTTCAGGGTGGACATTATTCAACCCAAACTGGAAAAGTTAAATAGCAGGGTCACACCTCCATTCCGTCCCCTTCCTCCTCTTTATAGAAGCCAGCACATACTAGATGTGCCTTTTTTGGGGGCATGCAGATTCAGAACCCATCTATTGAGAGGCAGCTTCTGCCTAGAGCCTCTCGTCTTCCTTTTTGATCCAAAGTTTACATATTAATGGAGAAGCCTCTGGCCCCTTTTATCGCCTGAACAGCAGTTCTCCTTCTCTTTTAATCGAGGCAGCAGATGGAGATAAGATTGCCTCAACCCTACATGCAGGAAGGCAGCGTTCCAGCAACAAAGAGATACAGCAGCTTCCCTTTTCTGCTGATATTTGGGCTCTTTTGGTGACCATTTGTGAAAATTACAATTAGCTTCAAGTAAATATTGTTCTTCTGTTTTGCATTCTCCTCTCAAGTTGGATTGTTATCAGCCACAACCACCGAACACCTCTCCAGCGCTGGAGGGAGGCTCACAAGGAAAAAGCAGTATTTCTTTATTCCTTCCTGATAAGAATGTGCCTTTGAAATATTATTTTGTATTATAAAACATGCTTTTTAGGAAAAAGAGGGACATGGACCATTTTTTAAAATTATGAGCCTGACAATGTAGCACCAAGTCTCCTGGTTTGGGAGAAGAAAACTTGTCTAGTTTTCCATCTAGAGGCACTAATTACAAGCGCTTTGGTTATGTACAGAAATAAATGCTATGTATTTTTATATTTTCTCTCTTTGACTCTTAACTTTTCTGGACACACAGCCGGGAAGAGGAGAGAGGCAGAAAGCAGCTCCCATAGCACAGGCACTTCCAGCAAGAACAGTATGGCCAAAGCCATCTTTAAATAAAGTCACACTCCCAAGGGATCTGCTTTCTAGGTCCCTATTTAGGGTCCCCCAGAGACACGTAACTAAATGCCCCATCAGGGCTGCAAGATGGGAACACGAGGTCTACCTCTGCTCCCAGAAAGCCCCAGAGCACTGTTAGGGATGATGGCAGACCTGCAAGAGGATTCCCATGGGGCTGAAGATGCTGCTTTATCCTCTCCTGCCAACTTCTGCAAAGGTATTGGAGGCCATCCAAGACTTTGCTTAAAATCAGGGCTTCCCCTGCATCAAGGCTCTGCTGATTATAGAGCAGTCTCACTCAGAGCGGGCCCCAAGGACACGGAGAGAAATTGCCCTGGGACTTGCCCTCGGGTCTGAACAGGCGGATCCCTGTGTGACCGTGGGAGGAGGGAGCCCATATCGCCCTTGTTGCATTGCTCAGCTTTCTGCAGGGCTGCTGATAGCAGCTCTGAGTCCCACTAGCTCCCCGTCTTCACCCTTTCCCCAGGGAGCATCCCGTTATTTCCCATTCCTCTTGTCTCACGGTCAGGGTTTGGGCTGACTCAGACTGTTTTACATGCTGATGAGTTGCTATCATCTCTGCTGGCACCCCTGTGACCGCTTATGGACCTGCACAAGCCTTAATCCTCATCCAAAGCCACGCTGCTCTGCCAGGTGTTTGGGGAGGACCATTTGGACCCAAAACCTTTCTCAGCCTCAGCATTTGCTCCTCAGTCAAAGCCAGAAGGCACCCACCTGCCATTTAAGACCTTTTCCATTGCTCTTTTCCCCCCCTTCTCCTTCTCTAAAGGAGATTGAGAGAGGCAGATTTGTCATTCAGCTGATGTTTGCATTGCACAGGCTAAATCAGAAAATGCCACCCTTGCCCCTTGGGGTGGAGAGAAGATAATATTGCTGATGGCTGAGCTCTTACAGCGGGTAGCAGATCAGTTTTGCCCTAAACAAATAAGTGAGGTTTGCTCACTACCTGCAGATGAGAAGACATCAGTGTTCAGGGGGTATGGAAACCCCAAAAGATTTTAGTCCAGGTTTTACTTTAACATCGAGCAACAGCGTTACCCTACATTGGTTGAACTTCTAGTCCTGAAGGATGATACTTGTCCTGCCAGAGGGGCCAGGGGCTATAGCTGGGATTGGAGCTGGAAATGTGTTTCCAGCCCATCTTGGAAATGGCGAGGACATTTCAATGGGGATTTCACCAGTTTGCATTGCTGCTGGAAGTATTGACCTCCTGCTGAGCCAGTGAACTGTAAAGTTTCCCAGGTCCCTTCTGTAGATCTTTTTTTTCCAGTTCTGGTTGGATGTTCAAACAGCAAGAGAGTGAAGGGACACGGGCATTCTGTAAAATCACTCGTTTCTTTGGCAGTGGCTCCAAACTCTCCTAAAAGGGACCGTTCAGCCCCAAACCCCCAGCGCTGACTGTATCGCACCCACAGAGCTGGAGTGCAGCACCCCGTGGGACACCAAGCTGCCTCAGTCAAAGGGGGCAGAAAGGGTCTTGGCCACGAAGAGGAGAAATGAATAAGAGCATCCTCCTTTAAAGGTACATTATTCCTACTAGCTAATTTCATTTCAGACTATTTGACAAGAACAACAAGGGAAGAATTAGCTGCTGAAATCCTGCCTTTGCCTCCCAAAGCGCCAGTTACAGGCTTTGCATTTCACATTTGGCACTGCTCTTTCTCGGGAGCTGTAGGATGTTCCCTGAGCCAGCATCCCTCCCAGGAGATCCTACACTGAGCTGTGCAATTGGAAGTGATGAGTCCTCAAAGGGTCCTTGCATCCAGGAGCAGGATAATTGGGGAGGGTTGAGGGTGCCAGATCTTATTTCTAGTGGAGGTCCTATGTGCCAGCAACCACCCAGCTCCCAGGGATTTTGCAGGGGCTTAGGGGCAGAGCAGCCCAGAGCCAGCACCTGGGAGCAGGGCTCCCACCTGCCTCTCCAAAAGTGGCTTTGCTTGTGGAGCTGCAGATCAGCAGTGACCTCCAGTGGCTGCAGCCAAACCTGGTGGAGATACCAGGCCAAAACCGCTCCGCTGCAGCCATGCAGGGGGTGGATGCCTGGCACCCTGCATCCAGGGGTGTCCCACGACCAGCACCCAAGGACCTTTGCATCAGCAGGGGAGGGACCAGGGCTGACCCATGGCAGCCCCTCACCACTCTGAGCTGGGGTCTCATGTGGCAATGCCATCCTCTCCTGGAGTCCAAGCTTGCCATCACAGGCAATTTTTCATATTTTCTTTTCCCCTGTAAGTCACTCTATTCCCAGGACATCTCGTACAGCCCTCAGGAGAGCGTATGGACACTGCTCACCAAATGGGGTGATAAAACATTATCTGCCTGTCTATTACAGCTTTCTGTAGAGACAAAACTAACCAGAAAGCGTGCGCAAAAGTGAGGGGAATGTGTGTGAGAGGATAGACCATTCATGGGGACTGGCACTCCCTGGGAGCTAGCGGAGGTGCACATTTAATGCGCTGGGGCAGATCTTATCACCCACTGCTCCTTCCTTCCTAGGCAGCTTGCAAAAAAGGTGTTGTATTTCCTAACTGCTGGGCCCCAGTGACTCCCCAAACCCCATGAAAAATCCAGAAAAAGTGGTTTGCAACTCACCAAAGCAGCAGTGTAAATCCCAGCACTGAACAGAGAGCTCTGGCAGTAGCAAATCTCCCATAGAGCTGCAGCTGGGCTACAGTGCACCTCTCAAGCCCCTGCTGCAAAGCTTGCCGCTGCTTTGGGCCATGCATATCACACAGGTATATCTGCAAGGCTTTCCTGCAAGCATGGAACATGCACACAGGCACTTATCTGGGTGCCACCACATAGGAAGTCACCCTGGAGCAGACTGCAAGTAAGCAGCAGAGCATCCAAGGAGCAGCAGCTGGCAGGGAGGTGCTGTTATAACTTGCCCAGCAATCAGGAATGGAGGGAGAAAGCTGTGAAGCTGCAACAGGACACAGCTGTGCAAGCCACAGCAGATGTGCCATGAGGTTATCCCTGCAGGAAAAGCCAGGGGGAAAAGCTCAGGGCCAGGGCTGGTGAGTCAGGCAGGGAGCTGGGGAACTGGCTGAGCCGAGCCAACTAGTCCCCATGGCTGGGATAAATCCCTCTGGCACACCAGGGCCAAAACCCGTGGGAAAAAAGCTGCATTTTTCCTAGGAAACTGTTCTACCCACTCGATCCCTGCCAATAGTGGGAGTATTGAATGGATGCAATGCTTGCTATAGAAAAAAATATATTAGCAGCGCAGAAGGTGTTTGGAGAGACAGCTGGAGCCCCCAGCTCCTGTGTGGGACAAGGCTGTGAAGGGTGACATGGGGACAAGCCCCTGCTCTGGCCCATCTCCCTGCACTGGCAGGGTCTGCTGCCTTTCTCAGCCACCGGGATGCCGGGCAGGCTGCAAGGGTCAAACCATCGGTCAATGACTGCTCCTGAAGGGACCCAGCACTATGAGTCAGAAAGAGCAAATAACCATATTTACCTCCATCAGCTTTGGGTGAAAACAGTCATTTCCTACCACTGCTTTTCCTATTTACTCAATTACCCTCCACCGCAGTTATTCTGCCATGCCCAAAAGCCATCCACAGGCATCTCTCTTGCTACGCCACTCCTAATAACACACTTATTAAATCAACATGCAATATTGTATAGATTCAGCAGACTGTCCCTGTTCACTGCTGTGACAGCCTCAGAGCTGCCAAGGAACAGGGGTCTGCAGTGCTTGCATGGCAGCCGCAGAAGGACTGTTCCCATCCCAGCAAGAAATCCACAGGCCACAACCACCCCAGACTGCAAGCCTTGAAGTCTCTCCTATCCCTTTTAAAGCCATAAAGCCCTCCTGGACTCCAAATATTTTGGCAGTTGTAGCCTCAGAGACTGAAGGTAAAGTGAGCTGTAATGATGCTGTCTGAAACAGAAGCATCTGACCCCTCGGCTTCGTACAGGTGGAAGAGCCTTTCCATGGTAAAAAATCAAGCAGGGTTTTCAAAGCACTTGAAGAAGCAGGTATTGCAAAGGGCCAGAGGAATACAGTATGGCTGTATTTTAAGGAGTGACCCAGTAGGTTTTGTGTTTAACCTTTTAAGAGCGACCATTAAAAATACAAGAGGAAGGACTGAATAACTTCATGCCAAAAGATGTAGCGGTCCCACCACCACCATGATGAACAGAGGTCTGCAGGGGATGATTAGGAGGGAGTAAAGTAGGAAAGAAGAATATAAAGCATTACTTGAGGAGTCACAACAGCAGCAATTACCACCATAACTTCTGTGAAGTTTCCATAGGAAGAAACACCATTTTCCACAAATGTGGTTTTAACAGCAGCTTCCATGCTCTCCGAGAGCAAAGCCACGTTGCTCTCAACTCCCACCCCATCCTTCCCCCTATGCAAGTGCCACCAGTTGCCTTTGCCAGCTTGGGTTTGCCACCACAGTCCTCAATAAAGTGGCACTGGGGACCACTACAGCGTCCCATCTCAGCGGTGCCCTGGGGATGCGGCCATTCACAGCCGCCTGCCCAGGGCAGGAGGCAAGGCAGGGACTGCTCATTCAGAGGGAAGCATGGCCTTTCCCTCCAGCCCCTCCCCTCGCTTGCCTTGTCCTTGAGTACTCCTTATTCCCAGTTGCTATCTGGCAGCGTGGTCCTATCATCAGGTGCCGTCCTTCAGGCCGTCTATAAAGGCATGCCAGGATGCGGCGTGCTCCCGGAGGCAGCCCTGCTCCTGCGCCATGCTGCAGGCCACCATCAAGCTGTGCTGCGGCATCGCCCATGACCACCACCGCCGCCTGCCCGGTAAGCACCGCTTGCCTCCCCTCCAACCTTGGGAAAAACAGGCAGAAAAGAAGGTCCTAAAGGAGATGCTAAGCTTGCATCTGATGGGCATCCCCTTGGGAGGTGCTCCCTTGGAAATGTCACATCTATGCATCTATGTTCCTCCTGCACTGTATTATGCACAAGGTAGTCTTGGTCTTAGCTGCAAATCAACTTCCAGCAGAGACGCAGGGCAGCTCGGCATCTTCCTTGCACACTCTGTGCTCACCAAAGCCCACACATATCTCCCCTAGGCTTGAAGATAACAGCCGTTGCAGCAATACAGAAGGACGTGAGAGGGCTCCGTTGCCTGCCTTCCAAAATTCCATGTTATTTTCAGAGGCTGATGGGAAAGGAGACAGGTAAGCTCAGCCTGGGCGCTTGGGTACCACGTTTCCTAGCTCTGCTCACAACGTCCTTGCAACACATGATGGAGGGATGCGTATTAAAATGCACACCTCTCTATATGATTTGACCCATATTTTGGGGGACAGAGTTAGTTGTCTTCTCACTGCTGGGCTAGTCTCCAGCTTGCTGGTAGCTTAAAAGCATTCCCTGTACTGATGGAAAACTGGGTTAGCGGGGAGACCCTGAGATTCTGGGAAGGTAAATTGCATTGGCTCACTGTACAGGCAGCCAAAGCTTTTAGCAGAGGTTACAGGCACTTATCAGTGTTTTGTTGCATGTCTGCTGTGTCTCTAGTTCCCCCACTTACCTAAAGACTTGAAAATTGGCAAATTCATCTGGGTTTTTTTTGAAGTGTGGCTTGGTCCAAAGGCTGCCTATGCAATGTTAATAATACCCATGCAACGTGCAATTTGTACCACAGTGTTACTGGGAAATGATTTGGAAAGCAATTTGAAAGAGCTTTCCAAGCAGTCGGCACAGAAACAGTGATTGAATGCCAGGGATGCTCCTGACAGAAAGGTTTTCTGCACCAAGCCATCCCCAGCCCAAGAGGGGACCAGTTGCGTGGTGGAAACAGCAGTGTCAGAGCCGAGACTTTGGGTCAGCAAAACCCTCTGCTCCAGCTATGTTTGCACTTCTGTACCCACAGCCATGTGCACAGGCAAAGCTAGGGGGGCTTTTCACATTACTCTGCCTTGCTCCTGCAGCTGCCTGTGCCGAGCCCATCAGAGATGTAAGCCCCAGCCGGTTCTCCAGCGTGGACCTCTCCTACATCAACCAGGGAGAAACGGCCCTGCAGCGAGCACTGAGCATCCTGCAGCAGCACACCAGCTGGCAGGCAGAAACGATGCTGGTAAAGCCCGGCCACCTTTTGCCCTTACTGCTTCATGCCAGAAACGCTCTCGGGAGGAGAAATGAGCCTGGGGAGATGACATTTGTTTCTCTTATTCCTCCTGCTTGAAGGGAAACGATGGGCGCAGGAGACGTGCCATGCAAAAGCACGGCAAAAAGGGTTTCCAACCAAGCCTTCGTTAAGCACGTTCACAAGAAAATCTGCAAAGTAAATAGACAGCAGGAAAAGGCTTGGAAGGGAAAACTCAGATAATCATGTTCCCAGGGAAAGCCAGGAGCATTTCTGCAGGAAAAAAACCCAACAGATTGTGACTTTGCTGTTATTTACGGTGTTTGTTCATTAAGCTGTTTGCTGAATTGTTTAATTTAGCTAGAAAGGAGCTTAAAATAAAAAAAAAAAAAGCAATCGTAGTGGCATGATTTAGATATAATAGCTTTCAATTGTAAACCAAACAGTGATTAAAAAGACAACTGGGATGGTTTATTAGCAAGGTATTTCATTGATACAGGCTCTCTGCTCTCCCAGGATGCCGAGGCTACCGTGTCCAGTGCTGCCCTCCCTGGACTGGGCAAGGTGTTTCGGGCAGAGGTGGTCCTGGCCGTGCCAGTGGCACGGCTGCACCGAGAGCTGTTCGAGAGGATCGAGCAAATGCCCCAGTGGAACCCGACCCTTAGCCGGGTGAAGGTAAGGTGGGGAGGGATGCACTGCAGGCAGCGAGCGATGCCATCATGGGCAGACGGTCTGAGACTCTGCATCACCAGGGTTGCTAGCATCCAAAAAATCGTATTTGTCGAGGCTTTTAAGATTGCTGAAGGATTAAAGCTAATTCCACACTCCTGCAAGAGCAGGATATCACCCCAGGGACAGAAGATGTGCTTTACTGGCGTGGCATTGAGAAACGTGTCATTTCCAAGTTCTCTTTTCCGCACAGCACCTGTTCACAGAGTTTTTTCCATGCTGGGGGACTCTGACATTGCTCAGACTTTAATGTCAGGGGAGAAGCTGTTCAGGGGATTCAGCTCAAAAAAAGAGGCCAAACCAAATATATCACGCTGTGGGGGGCACCCCCAGGAAGCTGATGTGTTGTCTTGGGCTTCTTTTGAGTATTTATTTGCCTTATTTCTCAGGTCCCAAACCACAGCATATCTCTAAGCAAGCTGCCAGCCTCAGAAAGCCTCCCCTAGCTCACCTGGGCTGGCTCAGATGCTACCCAGCCTCTGCTTATTTATAGCTACCACTTCCCTGTCCCTTCAGAAAAAGAAATAGCATAGGGAGAATCCCATCCCAGATAAAAAAAAGGTTGCAAAAATCACCCACTTTCCCCCTTAAGAGCCTGCAGGGTCTTGGGATTTAATTACCACCAGGTGCCAGCCCCAAGCCCCAGCCTTGCTGCTGCTTCTGCTCCTCCTCCTGCTCATGCTGCCATCCCCAAGGTGGCTTAACGTCCCCTGGGCGGGAGTAAGGGGGTGGCAGGGATGTCCCTGGAGGGGCAGGCACAAGAAGCCTAACCCCCAGGGCACTTCTTGCTCTGGTAGGTGCTGCAGCGCATTGGGACAGACACGCTGGTGACACACGAAGTCACCGCCCCCAGCCCGGGCAACCTGGTGGGCCAGCGGGACTTTGTCAGCGTGCGGCACCGCGGGAGGAGGGAGACAGCCATCTACCTGGTGGGCACCACCACCCACATCGAGCCCCTGCCCTTGCAGGAAGGGTGCATCAGGTACAGCCCCCGCAAAGTGACCGTCATGGGATATCGTGTCCCGGTGGGGGGACACCACCGCTGCAGTCATGAAAGTTTGCACGGGGCATGGCAAGGGAGGCATGCCAAGAGCTACCTCCCTGTTGCATTTGCTCTGGCATCTCTTTACCCCCGTTTTCCCCCCACGGGGGACCCTAACTGCCTGCTTCCTTGCCCACTGCAGGGCCGAGTCCCGACTGAGCTGCATCGTCCTGCAGCCGCTGGCAGAGGACCCCGGCCGTACCCACTTCACCTGGCTCCTCAGCATGGACCTGAAGGCAAGTGCCACCGTGTTACTTGGGGTGAGACAGCAAGGGGTATGCATCCTGGCGTGCAAATGCACCTTGCTCCCCAGGATGGGCACCCCAATTCCCTTTGACCCAGCAGGACCAAATTCGGGGTTTTTTTCTCCCAAAGGGCTGGATCCCTGCATCTGTTGTTAACCACGTCCTGCCGCAGTCCCAAGCAGACTTCATCAAGCACCTCCGCCGACACCTCTCTGCCGCTGTGTGCTCCTGAGCTGCGGGAGGATAGGCTCTGCCCGAGCACGAGGGACATGGCCCAAGCTGGAGACCCGCTCCTTCCCCTGCTCATTGCTGCTGCAGCCAAGGAGCCGCGGCCGCCAGCAATGGGGCGAGGCAGTGTACCCACTGAGCAACCCCGAGCAAAGAGGACACCCTTCACCCAGCACCGTGCTTCTGCTTCAGGGATGGAGTGGAGCATCTGCAAGGACTGAGCCTTGCCCAAACCTCGCCCGTGAGCAGCAACGGTAGCTGGTATTCAGCATCGCTCCTCACCGCCGTGCACAAGGGAAGGGGGGGGTTGCCAAAACACACCCCAACGTTGGGCATCACTGCCCACGGTGCCGTTTGTTCTGCGGCTTCAGCCCTACCCCGGTTTCATTGCTCTTTATTTATTACTTGACCATGGTATCAGTTGTCAGTGCAAGCTCAGGGGCTCTTCTTGGCCTGAACCAGCAACACATCTTTATTTATTTTGGAATGGCTAAGCTATATATTTATGTGTGTGTATATATGTATATAGATAGACGTTTTTCTCCTGCTATGCCAACAGTAGCAGGCACAGCCAGAGCAGGCGTATGGTACTAAAGCCACGTCCCAGGGAGTCAGAAATGTGCTTTTCACCATCAGTTCAATTGACTTAGGGTACTGCAACGTGGAAAGGGGTGGCAAGGCAGGCGAGAAAGCAGGTAATGGAGACGGGCAGCAGCAGGGTCAGACTCAGCCCCACAACCCCATAACGCAGCATCACGCCCTTGGGGACCATGCAGCCAGGGGACTTGTCACTGCAGACCTGCAGCATGATGAACCGCCCGGTGGGTTTCGTCCTAGGTGGATCCCTGGGAGATCCCTGCAGCAGGGATGGCCGCTCCAGTGATCCTGACATGATCCTGCACCCTGGGAACAAACACATTGTGCCATAAAGCGGCTGCCAAACGCAGCTAAAAACAAGCCAGCTGGGTGCCATGAAATGTTATTACAACCATTGCAGGGTGCTTGTAATTTATACATCCCTGGGGTTTGCTTTGTCTTATTTAAGGGGGGGGGGGGGGGGGGGGAGGGGGAATAATCTCAAAACAGCTATGTGAAACTGGCTGATAAAGAGGAGCAGCTGGGTTGAAATAAAGAGGTAGTGGCTCACAGTGTCAAATTCATTTCAATAACCACACACACACAAATAAATCAACAGAAAGAGATTTTGATGTGATTTTTTTTTTTACATTATGTTAGAGTTAAAAAAAAAAAAAAGAAAGAGAACCCAACAAAATTAATAAATATTAAAAGTTTAAAAGCTCTGAATCTCGTATGTACAAAACTTTATACATCATCGTAACACTGGACAAGGTTATGTCACAGGAATGACTTGGCGCATCCGCCTGGCCCAGGAGGACACAGGGGACCAAACGCACCCTCTCCTCCCAGAGACAGGACCAAATCCCTGCTGGGAGCTGGGACATCGCACCACTACATCCCCACGCCGCAGCTTTCCACCCACCGTGGCGTCTGCACAGTGACAAGCAACCCAACCTCAGCCCGCCCAAGGCGCTTCTTGCGCTCACCTGGAGTAAATATCCCAGTGCTGGGTCCTGGCCCTGCAGCATCACCACCCCAGAGCATCCACACGTGGCGGAGCCGGGGGGAGTTTATCGCACCGTGCTTTAAATAATCTCACCCACCTCTCGGTGGGGGTTAGCACCTGCAGCACAGCCTCCTTGCCCCAAAGCCCCCCCCGGGGACCTGGGGTGCAAGGGGGCTGGACCAGTCCTGAGCCACAGCTCTCCTCTGAGGTATAGCAAGGAACCACCGCAAATATTCCTAATGCAATAAAGCACTAGTGCCCAGGACAGCACTGAAGGGAGGGGCGCAGCTGAGAATTTGGGAGGAAGGAGTGAGCATGCATGCCTGCACGCACATATACTGCGCCTTGGAGACCTTACAGCCCATTTTTGACGGGGGAAGGTTTTGTTTTTATTCAATGCCTCCAAGGCTATGAGGCAGGGGGCTGAACGTTCGAGAAAAGCCTTGCTTCGGGCAGGGAAAGGTGAAGCAAGCTCAGTCCTGCCCCGAGCCAGCCCAGGGCTGTCCCAGAAGCAGGAGAGGGCTGTGGCACAGCCTGCACTGGCCCCAGCCCTCCTGCCCTGCGCCGCTGGGGAGAGATGTTCCTTGAAGAGTAAATGAAGCATTATCTTTGGCACAATAAATAAATGCTGGCACTCCCACGGAGGGCAGCAGTGGTGGACACGCTGGCAAGGGGCACAGCGGTGGTGTCAGCAGTCCGAGGGATGAATCCCACCCTGGTACACCCACAGCATCTCGTCGATCCCATGGGTACCAATACCTGCACGCCTTGGACCTGGGCACCCCGCTGCAGCGTTTCATAGGCATCCCTCCGTCTGTCCGCTCCCACGAGGTGTGCTGGTTGCTTGGCTCAGACAGATGTGTGGCTTCGTTCCATCTTTCATGAAGCCCACTTAATGCCAAAGGGCAGCGCCCAGGAGGCAGGGGCCCTCCAGCCTCAGGTGCTTTTAAGAGTAGTTAGATAAATGCTCATCCAGCCTTGACTCAGAGGCAATCCACGAGCAGAAGGGTGCACAAGCTGCCATCTTAACATCTCTTCAGCCCTTTTTGTACTGTCGGGTAGCTCCAGGGGAGCATTGCAGAGGGAGTCCAATGCTTAGAACGTCAAGAATGCACAGAGGTCTCCATTCATTTCAATTAAAGCATGTACCTCAACCTCTCCCCTGCTGCAAGCCACACCAGACTAGCAAAGGCTGAGGGGAGCTTGCACACTGACATGAGCTCCTCTGAGATGCCCCGACCTCAAGTTTCTCGCAGCCACATGAGTGCTATCGATGCAGTGCTCTGCCCCTGCACCGACGGCACTGAAAGCACCAGGCCTCGAACAGCAGCGTGCCCTAAAACCCGTGGGCTCCTGGTGTGTGCCGAGTACCCCCGGCCACCTCGCCAGCAAGCCCCGGACAGCTGAAAAGCTTACCAACCACTGCCCCTATAGATGCCCCATCCTGTTCCTTGGGTGGCCAGGGAAGCAGCACCATCAGGACCAGTGGCTGCACCCACACCATGCACGTGCTCCTAAGAGATCCTGCTTTGCAATGCCAAACTGGTCTATCCACCCAGCCTTGCCTTCCTCGGACTCCACCTCTCCAGCCCCAAAATCTCCACCCTATCGGCTCATCCTCCACGGGATCCCACCTTCCCCCTGCCACCGCACCTGGAGGTGCTGGATGCCCTCAGCTGGGAGGCTGCACACCCCTAAGCACCAAAACCTCAGCAGCCCCCTCAGAGACACCCTTCAGGGACACAGCAGCCCGCCTGGCCCCACTTTGGAGAGGTTTTGAGGACTGTAACTCCTTCAGGCAGACCCTGTGCCTGGAGCTGGCCTGACACCAAGCAAGCTGCACGCAGCCCTAGGCTCCTAAAGTGCTGTGCATACGTTTAGTACTTGGCACAATATTTTTTAACGGCGTTAAATCACCTCCCTTTCAGCCCCTCCCAAGCGACAAAAAGGATGCAGATAAATCTTCCTCTCTCTTTTCTTTGTAACTGCCCCTAAAATCCAATCCTGGCTTCTCAGTCATCCCCATTTTGATGCCTCACAGACACTGGGTACAAGGGTACAGGGCTCAGGCTGGTGGTCCTGGGGAGGCTGAGCATCAGTATCAGCTCAAGGCTGGCCAAGGGCAGTATTGGCTAAAAAGTCACTGCTGGGTGACAGGCATTTTTTACATGTATTTTTGGTCTTTGACCTTGTTCTTATTGCTCATTAGAGTTGCCTGGACCATCTCCTGCCTATCCTGCAATGCAGGTTTTCACGCTCCATCTTCCCCCAGACATGTTTCCCAAACTCTCTACCCCAATGGGGACAGGCCAGGGCAGCAGTTTTGGATATTTCCTGACATTTCCCCCTCCCACCTCTCCACCTCCCTCCGGTTGCTTGCCCCCCCCAGCTTCCCAGCATCCTCCCTTTGCCACCCCCAAGCACCAGGACTGAACCGACAATCCACAACCCTCCTCTCCAGCACATCTTGTGTTGCTGCTTGAGGCAGGTGAAAGGAAAAAGCAACATTAAAGCCCCCCCCCAAATCTTTTTAGCACCTTGGAAGGAAGCAGCCCATTGCGGGTTACCCGCAGCCAAGCCGCTGTTGCTTTTTTTTTTTTTTTTTTGCTCCTTTTCACCTTTTTTCTGTGGTGCTGTCAAAAAAAACATGCCACAGCTGGGAGGGCGGGGGGGATCATGAGAAAAAAGTGGTTTTCCCAGGAATTTTTGGGTGAGACGGGTTGTTTCCAAACCCGGCAGCGCCACCCATGAAAACCATCACTGAAAGTGGGGGAGAGAGACAAAAAGAAGGGGAGGAGGAAAGGGAGGGAGGCGAAAGGCTTCCCCTGCCCTGTGGTGAGGTGGTCCCGAGCAGGTTACCTGGTTGCCCGGCCCCCGTCCGGCTCGTTCGGGGCTGGCAGCCCCCCAGGAAAAGCACTGCTGCTGGGCATCCCTCCGCCGGCTGCTGACCCGGCCCGAGGAGCCGGGCTGGGGTCCCTACCGGGTCCCCCCCGGCCAGGGGCGGTGGGGCGGGGGGAGAGCAGCGGAGCAGGGCTGGGAGCAGCGGTTCCCGGGGGAGCACTGGGGGCGGTGGCAGGGGGTGAGCCGGTGGCAGAAGAGGCTTTCTTGCCACAGGATTCACAGCAGAGCTTGTTGTAGCCAGGGATGGAGCAGTAGCGGGCCAGGACCTCCATCTGGCAGAAGATGGACTTGTCCCCGAGGCAAGGCTCCCCTGGAGAGGGACAGGGACAGAGCAGCGTCAGACAGCATGAAGAACAAGGATGGCATTAGGCTCCCACCCCTGCACCCTCCCAGTGGTCCCCAAGGACATGGGGTGCCCCCCTTGCAGGATGCTGCCGAACATATGACTCCTCTCTGCTCCAGGGCAGCAATTTTGGCAATGCTTGTATGGGAAAGGGGGGCGAGGGAGTTGGAAAATAAAGCCAAAGTGTTCAAGGTTTCTGTGCACAGGAGAAAAAACAGAGAGCAAGGGATGCTCCAAACCAGCATCTTAAATCAGATCATGATGCATCTCATCCCAGGTACAAAGTGCCCTAAGCAACCCCTTAGAGCAAGGGGTAAAAGCCAGAAGCCACCTCCCCCCTTGGGTAAACATTAGAGGCTGAAAAAAGTTCACAGTAAAAAGGAAACAGCATAAAATCCAGGCGGCAAAGGGATTACAACACGGTGCCCAGCCAAAGGCAGTGGAAACTGCAAGATCCCAGACTCCACGAGATGGCAACCGAGCGGCAGGCTTTGCAAGCAGAGGCAGCAGGGATGCAGCAGTGGAGGGTAAAACTCTCCCAAACCGCTGCTGGATGTGCATCCTCTCTCCAAGCCACCCACATTTCCCACAGGGAGCTGCAGAAGCCCTCAGGAGGGTTATCCCAGGAAGCGTTGCCCTTACCCGAGCAGGGACACTTACTAGAGGAGATCTTGCTAACAGGGTTTTTGGGTCCGTCCTGGGGCACCTGCTGCCCTTTGGGCGTGCTGGGGTCATTGGCATCAGCGCTGGCGGTGGTGCCAGAGAGTTTCCCTGCGGAGAGAGCGCCACAATGCCCAGCCCTGCCATGGGAGGTTGGGGGCACTCGAAATACCTTGGGAGGGTGTTTTGGTGGGGGAATTTTTTGTTTTAAGGGATCTCCTTAAAAACAAGGTCCCTTGGGGAGCATGCGCTTGGCCCAGGACTTAAGCCACTCAAAAACCCCTGAGACTCCAGGATGCCCATCTCCATCGTACCCTCAGCTCACTGTATTCCCAAACTGCCAGAAAACCCAAAACCATCTACAGCAAATATCAGGGCCAGAAAGACCAGAAAAGCGTCATATTTTGGCTGGTGTTTAACCCTTTCTCTGCCAGCATTTGGGACGTTCACCACGACCTGCTTTGCTGGCATCCCCCTGAAGCAGATATGGGCTGGAAGCATGCAAGAAGGGTTGGTTTCCGCCAGCGTGACCCCTGCCAAGTGCCACCACCTCCTCCTCCTCCTCTCACCCGGGCAGAGGGCCACGTGGCAGCCCTGGACGGCCTCCGGCTTGTCGCCCTCGCAGCGCCCGCCGTTCTCACTGCCTTTGCAAACCACCTGCCGCTGCTGGACACCTTCCCCGCAGCTCACAGAGCACTGCGCCCAGACAGATGGACAGACATCAGCGATGGCAGAGGGGGAGCCAGCACACCCCGACAGCCACCCTGGAGGAGTATTTGCAATGACAGTGCCTCGAGTGGATATTGCTTTCTAATAAGGGCTTTTCCTTCCCCCTCTCCAGCAACTCCCCCCTGCTCTCCACCAGGATGCACAGGGATGCCATTGCCTGTCTAATTTTGAGTTTCCCCACAAACCTCAATGTAAACATCGCTGGCTTTTGTACCCTTATCTCCATCCCTATGAGACCAGCCTGCTCTATAAGCACCTGGCCTTCACACCCAGCCCCTGTACTCCTCCTCCAGACCCCACCGTGCAGCCAGGGGGCTTCCTCCCCGCCCCAGCTCACCTCCGACCAGGCGCCCGTCCTCCACTGTGCAGGGCAGGGCAGGCGGCTGCAGGGCCGGCGCGTCTCAGGCCGCTGCCCGGGGCAGTACTTGGTGTGCAGGGTGCGGTTGGTGCCGTCCTGCAGGCGCTGCACGCACTGCACCGCCCGCGCCTGCACCCCCAGCTTGCCGCAGGACTTGCTGCATGCACCCCACTCCTCGGCCACCCAGCTGCCGGCGGGGGGAAGATGGACATGGTGAAGGCATTAGAGGCAATGCCTGTGCTGGGAAGCGGCCGGTGCGCTCCAAACACCCCCATAGAGGGGATGAGAGCACCTCAGGCCAGCTGGGGAGGACTTACCCTGGCTGGGAGCACTCCTGGAGGTTACAGCGCCGTCGGATTGGCTTTGGCTTCTTGCCGTTGTCACAGAAGTTCCTGTGCACCATCCGGTTGTCGCTCTTCCGCCGGCAGCCGTACTTGGTGTACTGGATGCCTGGGGAGAGCAGAGCACGGGCGGTGAGGCAATGGGTTCAGGGGTCCCACCGGCTCCCCGCCCGGTCCCCTCCAGCATCGCTGCTGGGACGCGTGCTCACGGATGTCACTGCTCAGGTGGGACCCAAGCAGTGCTTCACCCAGGTGTGCAGAGGATGCTCGTGTGGGTGCCGGACCTCCCCCAGCCTCCTGGGGTGCACACACAGAGAGGGGCGAAAGCAGACTCAGCCTTCCCCCCCCTCCCTCCCCCAAGCTGCTCTCCTGAAAACCCAGGTCAAGACATCAGAGTTTCCTGCAGGAGACACAGCCATGAGCACTTAGCGAGCTACGGATTTGGCTTTATTTCTCCAGACCGGGGAAAAAGAGCAGCACATCGCAAGCCCAGGCAAAGCACTGCTATAATGTGCCAAATAAGCTGAGCTTGCTTGGGAGCAGACCAGACTGGGACTAAGCCAGCCTTAACCAGGAGCTGCCTGCCGCCCTGTCAGGAGCCCTGCTGCAGCAAGGTCCGGGGAGCCAGCAAGGGCTCGCTTTCCAGCTCTGCAAGTCCTAAAATCGTCCAGCCGTGAGCTGGACAGTGCAAGTTGGAAGCGTGATGTCTTCTCCATCATTTGAGGGTCAGGTAGGTTGGAGGTGACCTCTGGAGGTCTCTGGTCCAGCACCTGCTCAGAGCAGGGCCAGCTTCGAAGTCACATCCCACTGGACATATTGAGGCAAGGCTTTCATCAGCAAACCCCTGATGCCAGCGTGCAGGCACACATGCTTCCTCCCAAAGGGAAAAATCCAGCAATAACTCTGGCAGGAGCTCACATGTGCTACCCGCCCTCCATCACAGCACCTCCGGGTGTGTCCACACCTATTTCCACACAAGCTTTAGGAGCAGTCATCTGCAAAATCACTACTCCTGGGCTCAAACTGGGCTAAAAACAGCCAGCAAATTAAAAACTCATAGCAGATAAGTGGATAGACAAAGGTATGCACACACGATCACATAAGCCTGTTTTCATAAGAAATCTGGCTAAAATGCTCACCTAAACTGCTCTGCAATAATGGTTTTTAAACACTCATGTTCCCTCGTGGTAGATCCCTCAAATTACAGAGATGCAAACAACATGGGTATGGGTGTGGAGAAGAAAGCCAGGCCTCCAAGCAGTACCAGGGCTAAAGCCTTGCCATGCGTGATCTTGGTGAGAAACACTTTAAAACAGCATCTATATGTTTCCAAGCCAGAGATGCCCAAAAGGACTCATGCACTGCCTAACGCACCCAAGCATCCTCCCAAGCACATGCCATAGGCTACTACGAAGGGAAAGCTACCTCCTCCGCATGCCTTGGAGCACTGAGACCAGCTCTTGAGGGCCCACTCGTAAGAATCCATCTCCTCAAGCAGGACATTGTTGTTTCCGATCATGGGCAGCAGGTCTTCATGGATGATGTACCTGTACATCAGGCTGCTCCTCGTCTCCTCCTCCTGAGGGATGACCTGCAGGCAGAGAGAGGACAATCAGAGAGGGGGAAGGAGAGGAAGGAGTGATGCCATGGGAGAGGGAAGGGAAGAGGAGGCCATCACAGAAAAAAGAAGTGAACAATGACCACCACATGGTATGGTACACACAAGAGTAGGAGAAACAAACCCCCAAACTACCTCCAACGTGATTAGGTGGGTTCTGAACACACCCTTCAGGAACGTACCTCTCCAGTTGTGGAGAAAAACACTGACCAAACATCCCAACTCCAGCCTTGGGTTGCATGCCCCTGGCTTCTCCTCTGACCTGCAGGACCACAGTCTATGCCCAAAGCCAGCGCCAACCATGGGGATGGACAGGAGTGAAGACCTACCCTTCCCTGGGTGCCCAGGGAACCCAATCCCTAACTCCCCCAAATACCAGTATAACTAAAATGAGATGTGGAGTGATAAGCAATTGCTGCACGGAGCAAAATACAGTTGGACTCAAAGGCAAGCACCCGAGCGATGCATACTTATGCGATTCTTGCACACAGCTCATTGCCCCTTGCTTTTGGCTAGCTCATTTCCCTGGTTTTAATGACATGCCCTACATCCTTTCTCTACCAAAGTCCTGCCATCACTTCCTACATCCCATCTCAGACCACCTTCCCTCTCTGTACCGCTGGGTGACGGTCATCCCCAACACTCCCAGAGGATGTATCAGCCAGGCTTACCAAAACACTGATGGCCTCGTGCAGAGGGCCGCTGGTTTTCAGGCTCTCTTTGCCATGTTCAACGGTGTATTCCCACTCCAACCCCATCTCAATGAACACTTGGCTTTTGGCTTCTTTGCCCTTGGCATTAAGGATGAAGTTACCTGTGGCTTGATTCTTAACAGCTGGAGGAGAAAGGAGGTATTTCAATGTCATTTCCTCTGGTCACTGCCTTTGAAGGACTGGAATGACCCAAATAACACCCTTTGGGTGGGAATTGTCAGAATGGGGCTGAGAAAGAGGTAGTGGGTGAAGGGAGAGGTGAACTACAGCGTACTCACCAATGCTGTGGGATGACGGCTCCATCTCTTCTATCTGAAGGTGTCTCGCCCCAGCTGGAATCTCAAACATCTTCAAAACACCTGCTGAAAGGCAGGGAGGAAGGATGGAGGGAAGAGAAAGAGCAGGTTTCCTCCAACAAGACACACACCTGCTCACACCCAACATGTGAATCCAGCTGACCCTGACCGAATCCGCTCCCAAACCCATCCAGCCCACTCACCTGGCTGCTTGGGCGTCTTGGCCAGTGTACCCTTCACCGTCCGGCAGTGGGAGTTGTCCCCCCCACAGACCCCGCACTTGTCATCCTGCTTCAGGGAGCCGACCTCCTTGTCACAGCCGACGTGCTGTCACCCGTGGGGAAGGGAAGACAAGTATGGGGTTACATCCCTGCAGCCCATCCCATCGCTCCGCCATGCCCATAGCCCTTTCGTCGGTCCATAGGCTAAAACATGTGTCCCCAAGGGGTAGTGGGTCAAGGGGATGCACAAGCTCTCTCCTGGACAGGCAAAGGAGAGGGACAGTCGTGCAGCAATCAACTCCTCACCACACACTCGCCCCGGACGCAGATGCTGTAGGGGTCTCTGTAGCTGCACCTGGTACCGTCGTGAACAACCTGATTCATGAACACCACGTCCCCCGTTCCCTCGGACTGGCAAATCAGCTCACACTTCTGAGCATCTGCAGCAAAATAAAAAGTAAAGGGTAAAAGGCAGGGGGAAAAAGGGTTTGCGGAAATAGATTAGGGTGATCGAAAATAGAAACCCATCTCAGCTTATACGCCTGAGCACAGCCAGATTTCCAAAGCCCAAGCTATTCGTGTGCCTCATTTTGCCGTGCCCGGTTGCTGCTCAAGAGCCTGAACTTTTGCCCAGCACACTCAGGAAATTAAGAGAAGGCAACTGGACTGGACACACTACGTGACACTGAAATGCAAGACGCTTGGCTGCGTGCATGAGGAACACCAAGCCAGGCAGGCGGACCTGGCTCCCATCCCAGCCCGGAGCGGCACGCTCCCCATTGCGGCGCCAGGAGCGAGCAGGCAGCATGGTCACCCCACCACCTCCAAGGAAAACAAGTCCTCTGTGTGCCAAAGCATACAGAGAGTGGAGATAAAATTTTTAAAGCAGTGCAAATGGATTTATCTCTGCTACCGTTACAAGGGGCTCTCCTCTTACTAGCGCAGGAGGAGCAGGGAGAGGTTTCAACACAGGCTGATCTTTTCAGCCCATCTCTGCTGTGCTTTGAGACAGCAGGAACCAGAGCAACATCTGGGTTTCTCTAAGTGACACCTGAGGGCAAGCACAAGAGACTGATTTTAAGGACCTGGCTGCTTGATGCTGGCTTATTGCACTCTAGTTTCCAGCTCAGGAGCGTTTCACAACCCAACGTCTGTGCAGCTGGCACAGTCCCCATCCCATGGTGATGGTGACCAGCGTGGCTTCCCCTGGGAAGGAAGGCAATTTGGCTACTGCTCCTTTGCCAGGACCTGCCACCACTCACCGTCATGATGCTCGTAGGGAAGCCAGGCATGCTTGCTGTTCTGGTGGGTGTAGTAGGAGTTGCGCTTGGAGCACTGCTGGGCACGGAAATCCTGGTAGGGCCCCGGGCACTCCTCGGCGTTGCACACTTGGTACTCGTAGGTGGCTCCCGGGCAGTGGCGCCCACCGTACGCCGGGCTGGAAAATAAAGCAAGTGGGTTAAAAAAGCATTGAGGGGGGGAGATGCTGTTCAAATGCGATACAGCTCAGCACCCAAATGCATGGCACAGCCCAGGCAGGAGCAGATGTCCTCATCCCAGCCAACTGAGCGCACAAGGGGAAGAGCCAGGAACCTGTTGCTCTCGGCCACTTCCAGTTTTACCCCCACTAAAAGGAGGGAGGCGGAGGCCAAACGTACAGCGGGTTGTCGCAGCTCCGGCTCCGAGAGCGCACGCCTCCCCCACAGGTTCTGGAGCATGAGCCGAACTTGGACCAGGAGCTCCAGCCACCGTCCTGGCTGTAAGGCTGCTCCGACGTCTTCCAGATGCAGTGACCCTTGAAGCACCACTGGAAGGGAGGAGAAAGAGGGGTGAGCTCTACACCTGTCTCTTCCAAAGCCCTCGGCACCAGTAAAGAGAGCCCTCCTACACCCACAGCACTGCAAAAACGGCTCGCAGTTTGCAAAGCACAGGAGGAAGGTGCTCTTCATCGTGCCCTTGGGCACGTCCCTCCTGTAGGAAGCAGGACCAGGAGTGGTCCCTGGGTGAGCAAGCTGCATCATTTCACAACCGACCCAGGAGCACAAGCAGCCCACAGCTTTGCTCTGAGAGCCCAGCACAGCTCCACGGCTGGGACTCGCAGCAGAAAATGCAGCAGAGGAACAGGGATCAGCAGGGCAGGCTCCCAACATATCCATGCTTTGGATCGGGTAAGAAAAGCCTGCAGCTTCATAAAGCTGCTCAAAAACTCATGCAAAAAGCTGCTGAAGGCACAAGCCTGGGGTATACAAAGATCCCTCTGCAAAACAAATTCCTTTGATTTTCTTTCCCTAACACCAAATTTTTTAGCTCCTGGACTGGTTTTCTCTCTGTATTCAAACTGCCTCTCCCTACCCATGCAGATACTCGGGCAGGCACTGAATTACACCTGGGCCTGGGACGAGATCAGCCCTGGGGATGTATCCCCGCTGGCACAGAGGAGATAAACCCAAACTTTTGCAAGGAGCACAGCAGCAAGCTGCTGGGCATTTTGATAAATGAAATCCAGAGCTCCGCGCTTCTTCCCAGTCATGCATGCAACGCCTGGCACGAAGCTGCGTTGTCACCCCATGGGCACCTAAGCCCAGGGTTTAACTCCAGCCTTAGGGAAAAGCCCAGCCTGTGCCCATCACAGGCCTGAAGGAAGGACCTCCCAGTCCAGATGTTGCAGTCCTCTGGAGCCACGTGCCAGCACGACATGTAACACATCTGTACACAATTCAAAAAGCCTGATTTCAGAAGCTTTTGGCAAAGTGTCATTCAAGCACTCGAGGAGGCAGCATTTTCAGTGAGATTGCTGGGATTTATGCAGAAACTTATCAAAAGTTGTTGGATACTTTACACCCATCCATTCTCCAGCAAAGAACCACCCAAAAACTACATGGGCCAGCAGCTTTTCCAACGTATCCATGCTTTCATACTGTGCTAACGGACATGCTAAGAGAGCCTAAAGTAAAAGCCTGATGACATCATGAGGTTGAATGTGCAGTGACATCATCGCTGTTTTGCCAGGTGACAAGACGAGTCTCTGCAGAAGCAGGCAGATCAGAAGGAAGAACAAAGTCCTCATCTGAGCGCAAACTGGGTAAAATAAGGAGTAATGCCCGCTAAAAACCAGGCACCCACCGACTGCCGCCCTTGAGGGTGTCCACGTCCCCTCCCAAAGGAGGATCAGCCCCTACCTTGCCTGGAGAGCACTCGGTCCCATCCAAGGGTGGCCCCTTCTTGGTCTTGCAGAAGTAGGGGTTGTCCGGGTGGCTGCACCACAGCTGCTTGCAGGGGTCGAAGGTGCGGAACTGGGGAGCGCAGAGGAGCTGGGCTGGGACGGCAGTGGGGAGCCCCAGCAGGCTCGCAGAGCCTGGCTGGCTGTCCCAGGAGGGGCAATATGGGCATGCAACCTGTATTGGCTCCGTACTCACCGCCGTGCACGTTTTGTAGCCCACGCCGAAGTCAAAGCGGCACTGCTCGTCCATGGAGTAGTTAATGCCCGGCAGCTCGGGTAACGTGGGCCACTGGTGCTCAAAGGGGTCATCCAGGAGGCAGTCGTAGGAGCTGCAGAGATGCAGGGCAGAGGCAAAGCGGAGTAAGATATGGAGGATTTCCCTCCTTCACCCTTCCCTCACCTCCAGCCCTCTCTCCAGATTCAGATATGGAGAAATCTGAATTCTCTTGGTGCTGACACTAACTACCCACTGCTGGAAAACATGGTTTCAGCAAAAAATAACTGCATGGATATATTGGGTTTGCATCACAAGGTTTTGGTAGCAGGGGGGGCTACAGGGGTGACTTCTGTGAGAAGCTGCTAGAAGTTTCCTCTACGTCCGATAGAGCCAATGCCAGACGGCTCCAAGACAGACCCGCTGCTGGCCAAGGCCAAGCCCATCAATGACGGTGGTAGTGCCTCTGGGGTAACATAGTGAAGAAGGCGGGGGGGGGGGGTAAAACAACTGAGCAATTGCAGCCGGAGA
Source organism: Nipponia nippon (assembly GCF_047370975.1). Taxonomy (NCBI): domain Eukaryota; kingdom Metazoa; phylum Chordata; class Aves; order Pelecaniformes; family Threskiornithidae; genus Nipponia; species Nipponia nippon. The sequence goes on along the minus strand of NW_028262347.1, from coordinate 89,267,681 downwards.
GAGGAGTGAGAATATGTGAGAGGAACAACTCTGCAGACTCCAAGGTCAGTGAAGAAGGAGGGGGAGGAGGTGCTCCAGGCACCGGAGCAGAGATTCCCCTGCAGCCCCTGGTGAAGCCCATGGTGAGGCAGGCTGTCCCCCTGCAGCCCATGGAGGTCCACGGTGGAGCAGATCACCTGCAGCCCGTGGAGGACCCCACGCCGGAGCAGGTGGATGCCCAAAGGAGGCTGTGACCCCATGGGAAGCCCGTGCTAGAGCAGGCTCCTGGCAGGATCCGTGGAGAGAGGAGCCCACACTGGAGCAGGTTTGCTGCCAGGACTTGTGACCCCACGGGGGACCCGCGCTGAAGCAGTCTGTTCCTGAAGGACTGCACCCCATGGAAGGGACCCACGCTGGAGCAGTTCATGAAGAACTGCAGCCATGGGAAGGACTCACGCTGGAGCAGTTCATGGAGGACTGTCTCCTGTGGGAGGGACCCCAGGCTGGAGTAGGGGAAGAGTGTGAGGAGTCCTCCTCCTGAGGAGGAAGGAGCAGCAGAGACGTGTGATGAACTGACCCCAACCCCCATTCCCCATCCCCCTGCACCACTGGCAGGGAGGGAAAGAAATCAGGAGTGAAGTTGAGCCCGGGAAGAAGGGAGGGGTGGGGGGAAGGTGTTTTAGGATTTAGTTGTTATTTCTCATTATCCTACTCTGATTTGATTGGTAATAAATTAAATTAATTTCCCTCAAGTCGAGTCTGTTTTGCCCATGAATGGTAATTGGTGAGTGATCTCTCCCTGTCCTGATCTCAACCGACGAGCCTTTCGTTATATTTTCTCTCCCCTGTCCAGCTGAGGAAGGGAGCAATAGAGCAGCTTTGGTGGGCACCTGGCATCCAGCCAGGGTCAACCTGTCACAGCAGCGTCCCCCAAAGACAAGCATCCCTCCCCTGCCTGCAGCTCCCTAGGGGACAGAAGACCTTGGCACTAGTGGGTACCACCACTGCCACCTCCTTCTCTGATACTCTTCTTGGCCCTGACACACAGAAAGCTGCTGGTCTGTTTCTACACCTTTTTTTTTCATGCAGCACACAAAACATTTTATAGCCTAAAGGATAAAGGCTATCACAGGCTGCCCCCAAAGCAAATGGCAAAAATATTTGAGATCTGCATCTGGGCTCCACCAGCAGAGATCTACAAACTATTGCTCAGCTGACATCTCCAGCTTTTATCAGGCTCCTATTTGCCTCCAGCCTCCACAGCCCAAAACCAGTTCAGACTTGTGCAAGGAACCAAAGCTGTTTGCAGAAGAAAAAGGGAAAATAACCTCCCAAGGACCAGTTTTTGCTATTCTTGCCAAAACAAGCAATCCCAGTGGGGACCTGTCCACCACTTGCTTCACGCAGGAGCTGCTGGGTACAAAAAGCAGGCAGTCATGCCGTCTGAAGGGAGAACATCCCCTCCTGGTTAAAATTGACTTACTGAATGTAGCGGTTGAGCTCCTGCTTGCTGCAGCGGGACCAGTGGTAGCGGTGGAAGGCAGCCTGGACCAGGGGTGCCATGATGCTCCCCATGCTCGTCTCGTCAGCGCAGCGGTTGCCCTGGCCGTCGTGCTCCATGCCTAACCTGGTGGGAAAGGCTGGTGTCAGGTCAGGTTCCCAGGGGATTTACACCAGCCCATTCATGCTGCGGTGGTGAGCACGCCTGCACCAGCAGAAAGTCCCTTTTGCAAAGAAAGGGGCACCGCCACGCTTGTCCCCCCGCCGAAGGGGACAGACAGCTCTGCCCTCGTGACTTACACATGGCCGGTCTCGTGGGCGATGACGAACGCCGAGGAGAAGCCATCTTCATGGTTGAGGGTGCAGCTGCGGAGCGGGTGGCACATCCCTGTCACCGGTGCGTAGCCTGGGGCAAGAGAGAAGGGAAGGAGAGAGGAAGAGAGGAGAGAGAAAACCTTTGAGGCGGGAGGTGGGGGGAACGAAAAATTTAAAAAAACACAGCCTGGCTTCACTGCAACAGGAGAAGAAAACAAAGAGGACAGCAGCCCAAGGACTTGCTCGCCAGTACAACCATCCCGGCTGCCAGTGCAAAAAGCAGGCTGAGGTTACGCCGAGGCTCTCCAGCATCTCTCTGCCCTCGTGCCAATGCACCTGGGCCAGCGAGAGGGCAGCCAAGGGACCTATGGGTGCTTTATCGGTGTCAGTGGCTACCACCTCCCAGCCCAGAAATGGCATCCCCCACATTTATTTTTTTTAATAAAGAAGAAAGGAAGAGAGAGAACAAAAGGCATGAGGTGTCCCCCAGAGCCCCACCAAAAATACAGCCTCGCTCGCTGCAGGCTACAGGGGACCCCTGCCATGCACCCGCACATGCACCCGCACCAGCCCCAGGCACAGGGGCACCCCCCCGCCAGACAGAGCCGGGGAGGACCATGCACCTCCCCGGCCCCCAGCCCTCAATCAAGTGCAGTGCAGTGGGGCAGCTGTGGGCAGGGAAGCCTTCCCCCCACCCATTCAGCGATGCGTCATCTCGATTTTGGTTTATTTTCCTTCTTTTCTCACATTATTTCTGCCCAATTCAATGAATTCCTTGGCACGTTCTAGAATTTACTTTCCAATTTGGTTTGTTTTTTCTTTTTTAAACGACTGACCCTTTTTGGCATCAAGGGGAAAGGAAGTTAGTGAAGGAAGGACTTACAGGTCCGAGAGGCAAAAGCAGGGCAGGACCATGCTGGATAACTCTGCCCTGGGGATAGGGATGCTCGAAGAGGAAAGCTCAGTGAGCCAAGAGGGAGGCTGAGCTGCAGCAGAAGAGGAGTGCTGATGAGCTGAGGGTGGATGCACACCCCTACACCTGCCCTCCTGCGCACACCCCGGCCAAAAAACGGGGTCCACTGAGCCTGCGTGCCACCATCCTCATGGGCCATTTGCTGCACACCAATCCAGCACCCCAGGAACAACTCGTGACTAATTGCCCTGGAAGAGGGTGGAGAGGAAAGACGCAATTGCACTCAGCTTAATTCCTAAACTGAACGAGCGGGTGGGTCCCAGCACCACACAGCTGGCCAAGGACAAGAGATTAAAGTAAAAAATAAAAGGTTTCCTACAGCTCTGCCCTAAAGTCAACAGTAATTGACTTTGGCTGTACTAAGAGGATCGGATGCCTGACAGGACAAGGGATGGGTTGCTGCTGCACCGCCAGATGCCCAGAAGTTACCATCACCCCAGGCAGAAGGCAAAACCAAAGGGGTTTGGGGCAAGCATTTCCCTCAATATTTCTATTTATCAGCTGAGCAGAGATTTTCCAGGGTGTCCACCTGCACTGGAACTTCTAAAGGAAACTTCTCTCATCATAATAATTTAATTTTTCGAAACAAGCCCAGACACGAACCTTTGAAGGGCTCACTCACATGGTATTTTGTGGGAAGTGATGGATGCATTTTTGCCTGTGCTCCAAGTGAAGAAGTTGGGTGAACCCAAGTGGCCAAGCACAAAGCTCAAGATTAAATAAATACCCAACTCTCATTACATGCAGAGCAAGTCCGCTTCTGCCTGCAAAGCACCACGTAACCTCAGAGAAACCTCTGCAATGACAAGGATCTTCTCAAAGCAGCTTCAATAAATACACTTGAGGTTTTATTTACTGGAGGAAGCGTTTGTTTTTCATCTTCCCCACGTTCAAGTGGGCAACGAGACTTACTCCAATGAACAAATAAACTAAAACACCTTAAGAAAGAGAGCGGAGAAATGACATGCTCAATGGGCACTGCAGTCAAAAGGAAAGCGAACAGTAACAGGGCAAACTAAAAGCTTGAGAGAGAGAATCAGATAATTGGGTTTAACCATACAGTAATGAGTCAAATCCTGGATAAACCACATTAAAAGATTCCCCCCCTCCCCAAAACTTTCCACAAGAAAGAACAAAGATGTGGAAAGTTTTCTGTACAAGGGGAGAGCAAATATATTTTATCTAGGATGAAAATGGGACACGTTCCCAACCAAAGAGGCTCTGGATGTCTGGACGGAAGATGGGACAAAGGAATATGAAAAGGTGGATGCTCAGGAAGGCAGACACTGGTCTCTCAAGTATAAAGGGCTCTCCACAGGAGAATGATGGCGAGAAATTACTACCCGGAAAATATGTAATTGGTGAAGACTAGATTATCCTGCAAACGCTTACCAGACACACACCTAAGAGAAGCGGCATGTCCTCACCATACCGGCAAGACACCAGACAGTCTCTTCCTTCCTCCAAATGCACTTTATTCTTCTTTATGGACATTTCCTACCTGCTTTCAGCCTCTCTGACCTTCTACATTTACCACCAGCCTGCTCAAAGGCCAACCATGGGTGATTACAGGGCAGCAAATTAAATTTAAGCAAAAGCATCCTTCAGCCTGGGCCATCACCTCAGCAAGCCGCTTAGACACCACCAGCGAACATACACCATGAGCAAGTAAGTATTGGAGGTGCTGCGGTCTGGTCCTTCATTGCATATAGCCCTGAGCTGAAAAGGGATGATATGGAGCTAAAAGGACATCATTCTGAGGAAAAGAGGCAAGAGTAAGCAAAGTGTTACTATTCCAGCAGTGCAAAACGAGGGCAGTTCCCAATGGGTGAGAAGCACCTGCACCTTGTGCCATGCAACACAGCCAGGCAAGGACATGGCAGCCATGGGGACTTCTGCAGAAAGCAAACATCCATCCCGGAGATGCATGAAAAGCAGGGTGCCAGATCCACAGGGAAATGGGGAAGGAGCTGGAGCAAGCATTCCTAGAGCAGGGCTAGTCCACTGATCTCACGACTCCTTCCCACCAAGGGGGGAGTCCAGCCAGTCTCCCCCTTCTGCTGACATGCCAAAAAAGGTCCTCTCACCAATGCCTTTGGACACAGTCACTTTGCCAGGTAGGATCTAGAAAAATGAAACAAAACCTGGTATTTCACCCATGCTGCCACGTGACTCCGGATGAGGTGTCCAAGGCAGGTCAACAGCTCAGCAGAGAGGCTGTTGGCACAACCCAAGCTCTGCTCTTTGATGGCCAACAGCACATTCAAGAGGGCTTCCAGCTGGATGTCTCCTGTGGTTCATCCCCTGCTGCAGGGAGAACCTGTTCAGGGAGGTAATCAAGGCGAGGACAGGACTCCTGCTCCATCTCTTCTTCCTCCCATGCACACCAGAAGGACTTGTGCTACAAATCAGTGTGACATTACCAGCACATTCGTGGCATCAAAGGGAGCTTCCTGATGGGAAATTCAGACTGTGCCACTAGGGTGGGAAGAAGGAGGTGTCAATTTGGAGGCAGCAGGCTCAGGAGAACTGGGACAAGTCACTTCTCATGATGCCACCAAAGCATCCGCGTTTCTAATGGAGCCATGAAATGCCAGAAGCTTTTCCTGCAATTTTTTTAATTTTTTTGCCTAGGTTTCCAACTTCTCAGACCATGTCAGCATAGCCTCTGCACCAAGAGGGTGAGAGGACTATTGCCATCACTCCTTCTGACCTCCTCTTTGGCCCAGGGTTTACTCAATGCTCCCATGTCCAGTGCTAAGAGGGCCAAGAAACCACCCCATGTAAAACCAGGTTTTAAAGGTCCTCCAGAGAACAAAAAGGACTGACTGGCCCCATGAAGCTCCCTGTGGTATTCCACCTTTTTTATGTTATTTTTAAACTGTTTAGGGCACTTTGGGACAAGGGGAGGATTGGTGCATGAAACCAAAGTAAGGGCAGAATGAATAAAGATAATTTTTTTATCCGTTCAGGTTGATGCTCTGGATTAATTCTGCCTGTCTTCTACTTCACATAAAAAAAATACCAATTTTTATAACCTTTTTCTGGACCTTGCTGGCCAAGAAACAGACTGTGTTTGCAAGAAATCCTCTCCCCTCTCTGGCTTTCCCCCAGCAAACTGCACATACCTGATTGAGATAAATACAGTACCTTGCATACCTGCGGGACCAAAATCTTGCCTGGTGAGGAATACAGCGTGGTCATGGTACTCGGCATGCTCCGGGTCGGAGCGCTGCTGCGAGTGAGCCCAGCGGCAGACCTGCTCCAAGCTCCGAGACGGGTTCCCTCGCTCTATCAGGCTGACTGACTGGGTAAAGAATTAAAAAAAAAAAAAAAAAAAAAAAAAAAAGAAAGAAAAAAGAAAGAAAAAGATGGGTAAGTTAGTGGGGGGAGAAGGAGCCTGCCAAGAGTTTTGGGGTCAGAAAGACTCCTAAGCAGTGCTTCTCCATCATTAGAAGCAACAACATCCTGCTTTGCGTCTGCAAAGCATCTTGCGCCTTTTTATATTTAAAAATAGCAAGAAAATCATTCCCACAAATGGATGTGGTCTGGTACAGGAGGGTATATGACCCTCTTTGGTCACACAAGCTCTTGGGGCAGCAGCAGATAAAAGAGGAGAGTGACTGGGAAGCAAAGAGGATTCGGATTCCCAGCTCCTGCACTGGCTCCTCGTCGAGACGTCGCGTGATGCTGATGCTCAGCAACAAGCAGAGCAATGCTCCCCTGTAAAACTTGACCTACAGAGACCGAAACCCTAATACGAAATAGGTAGAGGTGTCCAGGACTGCATTACAGCAGTCACCTTGTCCTTCATTTTTTTTTTTTTTGTTCAAGATCAGCATTTTGCAAAATTATGCTCTCTAAAATGAAGGATGCTCTCTAAAATAAAGGATGCTCTCTAAAATAAAAGATGCTCTTAGGTAGGTACCTGCTGAGCTGCAACGGTGGGAAGAAAAGAAATATTGCCCTGCCCCTGGCCCATAAGTGGAGGCCATGGAGGTTTTACCCTACAAAGCGCAAGGTGGGAGACAAGAAGCCACAGGAGGATTCGCTCAGGAAGCATCAGACCTAAACAGTGGTGAGCTGAGATCTTGCCTGGATTCAAACATCTGCTTATCCCTGGGTCTCTAGGAGGCATTGGGTTTCTGCCAGCCAAACAGATTTCTGTAACAAACAGGGTTTTTTTCCCAAGACCTAATAATTTGTGGACCACACACGCAGACATCACCGTGTTGAGTCATGAATACCCTTGCTAGAATGCTTCATGTAGGATAGGGGTTTGCCACAAAAAGTATGGCAAATCATACTGTCTTAAAGAAAATCTTTTGGCTGTCATGCTCAAATGAGCCTTAAAAAATAAATGCAATCTGAGAAACTGCATGAAACCTTCCTGTGCTTTTTCTGTCCATGCCCAAGCCATCCAAGAGCTGCAGGACAGCCAGCAAAGCCTTCCACGGCTGCTGAGTCAAGGCTGGGATACAGGTGATCCTGGCCTTGGATTCTCCTCACTAATATCCAGCTCCTGCCAGCTTAGGAAGCCACCTTTGTCCCATCACCTACTGCCACCCTAGAGCTTCTGAGGAAGCCTCTCATGGTTTTTCCCGCACCCCAGAGCAAGCAGATAAAGGCTGATCGCAGCCACTCGCCATCGTCCCAGGGACCCCCTCTTTGCCCTGGGGCTGGATGGCTATGGAGCTCTCCAGACCTTCAGGCTCCAGAAACCAGCCAAGATAAGGGTTCAAATTCATCCCTGCTCAGCACAAGTTGTCACTCAGGCTTCGATGGTTGACCTGAACGACCACACTTTTCCAAGCCAGGGCTTACCTAAGTGCTAAATATTATGGTGATGAGACACTAAGACATGGTGTTGCTGCACACTTGCCAGCCTCGGGAGAAGCAGCAGCTGCCTGCTGTGCCTATATTGCATTTCAGCAACCCTTCTTCCCTCACTAGGCAGGGCTCGAGCCGGGAAAGTGGCCGAGAAGCAGGGGCCAGCCTGAATAGCATCTCCTCCTCACCGCGTCCGAGTGCTGTATTTACCTGGCGGTATCCCACCATGATAATCCTGACCAGCACGATGTTGATGTGAACCCCCAGGGACTCGTCATGATAAATTTCATCCACCTGAAGAAGGGAGGGAAATAAAACAGAGAAGATCATCCCAGCTCTCAAGCCCCTCCATGCTCCCACGTTCAGCATCCTACCCCGCTTTCCAAGACTGCACAAGACCAGGCGCAAAGGTCACATCTCCCTCCTCCCACCCCCAGCTATTTTTTTTTTTTTATTTTCCCCTGTGTAAAAACCATAAAGTCAAAAAGCCAAGCTGGAATAAGCCAAATTTCCCCAGGATGGGTGGCTCAGATGGTCAATGACATCACCCGTCCCATCCAGAGCGCGGAGGAGGGCTGCATTTCCCACGGGGGCTGCCTCCACTGCCGAGCATCTCGCAATGAGCCATTACCCCCTTCAGAGCATGAATTCCTCAGATGGAAGGAAACGCTTCGGACTCCAGCATCCTTGCATTTAGTGGAAAGAAAAAATGGCTTTTTGGGGAGAGGCAAGAGATCATATCAAAGCAAGGGCATTACTCAGTTATACCAGTGAGTCAAAGTTGACCTACCGCTTCAGAAACCCCAGGAGAAGACAATACAATGAGAAGAAGAGGGAGGACTTGTGAGTCAATAAGGCATCTATCAACGTCGGCTATTAAAAATTACTTTGCAAAGGAAATAATGAGCTATAACCTTTTCCTTCTGTGTTTCTAGGATGAATAAACAAATTCTACTCCTAAGTGCTACCAAGACAAGAAGACAGCCAAGTGAGAAAGGTCCCTGCGAGCTGAGCATGGTGACAGCCGGCCACCGAGAGAGGCACTGAGCGGGCAGCCATAAACCCATGCAAGCACAGGAGATCCTGCACCAGCCTTCACCCACCTGCACAGCATGTGTGAAAATACAGCTCAGACAAAAAAAATACTGATTTTTAGAGAACGGGACTTTCTTATTCCCCAAATGTCTCCAAAATGAACACTGCCACAAATGGGGCTTCAGTGCAGAAGCTGAGGAAGTAAAATTAAAACAATTTTTAATATTGACCAGAATTAATGTATAAATTAAAATATACTTTTTCAACTTTGTCCAAGAGAGGAATAATTTACCTCGGTTCTATCATAGTTTTCCAGAATAGATGAATATTATAAAGCCAGATTTATGGAGCTTTTCTCTTTTTTCCCCTCATTCCTCTTTTTTTTTTTTAGGTTTACATTCGAACTCAAGGGTTGGGTGACAATTGCCCCTTTACTGTTGCCAGCATCCAAGTCTGCCATTTTCCAGACTGCACGAGTGCTTTACAAGCCCTCAGATTTATGGGCTCTGCTTATGTTTGAAATACCCACTCGGGCCATTTTTAAACCCAAAGACCCAGCATTAACATTTCCCCATGACAACTAATACTCCCATGGAGCAGCTTTGAGCTTTGCAGAGAGGTGATGCAGGTCCTGAGCCTGCCACATCCTGAATGCAGCAAAATTGATTTAAAAAAAAAAATAAAAATCAATAAATAATTCGCCAGTCCATCCTCATGAATGCATCCCTTTGGATGCAGAGGCTCTAAGCCCCGCAGGGTCATTGCTTCAGCAGCATGGAAAGATAATGCCACACAACGCATCCTCAGCTCCTCCCTGCTTATCGTGGTTGGGATGCTCCTTCATGCTGCACTGGTACCTTTTAAAGGCATTTTGTAAGAATAATGAGAATATCATGGATTTCTTCCAACACTAATGCTTTTTGGGGGGGGATGTGTGCAGATGGGAGGAAGGTCATGCAGCGCTGCAGCTAGGCTCCCACTTGCAAACACTACTCATACCTACAGTCCCACCAAAGCACAAAGCATCCATCCCAGCAAGGAGCTGCAGCACCCCAGGGTGGTCACACTCAGCCATGCATTTTGGGACACAGGAGGCTTTGGCATCCTGGAGAAAATGTTAGCGGATCTGAGAAGTCCCACATCAGGAGTTTGACCCTTTATAAAAATATTTGAACCTTAACGCGTGTCATATGAGAGGTAATATAAAAGGGCAAGAAATGGGAGGAGAGAGGGAGAAATGAAAAATATGCTATGGCCCTGAAGAGCTGGAGGGCTGGACCTGGGGGACGGTTCAAGGGAACAAGGGGGAAAACATGCCCATTTCCTTCACTTCCCAAAATTTTTACACATTTTAGTTCACCATCAGCACTTGTCAGGAGCTGGAGCATCATTAAGCCTCTGCTTCAGTCAGCACCTCAGCATCATCCACCGGCACACTGCTGCTTGCTCCCCACTCCCGAGGACCCCTCGATCCATTGGGATGAACCATGTTCCTGCCTTAGCTACCTCTCCACCAGCCGGCGCTCCCAGCCAAGCCACTGCCTGACCTTGTCGCGACTCAGAGCATCTAAGGGAGCAGCACAGACTATCCTTCCTGGCTGTGCAGGATATTTCAGCAGGATGCTCGGGAGACCCCTCCAGCAGCAGGAAAGGATGCTCCGTGACAGCCTCCACGCGGCAGCCCCAGCCAGCGGGAGGAGGGTCGCACCCAGAGGAGGAAGGAGCAGGAACAGAGGGAGCTGTCAGGGCAAGAGCTTTGCTCTTTGCCGGCTGACCTACCATTCATCCCTCCTCTTAGCAACATCTCTTCCTACCAGTGGTGCCTCCAAACAGTCCCCAGGTCTGAGACAAGCTCCCTGCCCCAAACCATGCACCCCCAGACAACATTAGCTACCCCAGGAGAAAGAAAATATCCTAAATTGGGGAACAGCAATATTTTTCACAGGCATTGACAACTAAACTCATCAATACCCTCCCAGCACCATGCGTCCTTCCTCAGCCTTGCTAGAGAAGTGCCTATGGACAGCAGCAGGACCACGAGCAGCTTAGAAACAGCTCATTAAAGGACTAAGACGCAAGAAGCTGTATTACTCCAAGATGGGATTTAATCCCCTAAATCTTCCTTTTAAAGCAGTGCTAAATCCCACTCTCCTCCAGCTAGCAGGGACTAGGTACCCCTCCAGCCTCTGAGCCAAAGGGTTAACCTTAAACCCCAGCCCCTGTTTTGTCTAGGGGAGGGCAGCATTTAGGCAGGGATCTGTACCTAACTGTAAAGGTCCAAGCTGGTATCTGTTAATTCAGAAAGCAGGTGTCGAACCAGACTGCCCAAAGCTATGGACTTCCCTTAATAGCCAGATATAAATAATTGATCGAGGGAAAAAAAAGAAAAAATCAAAAGGGCTTGGTGCCTGCTGCCCATCAGCCCACCCTGGAGCTGGTTCAAGCAGGCAGAGGGGATGGAAATGGGCCCAGGGAACAGTTTGCAGGCTTGGCACAACTCCCCCTGCCCTCTGCGGATGCCATTAAGCGAGTCAACATCTTCAAAGAAAATCCCTCCAGAAAATACCTGCTCATTAAAGGGCTCCGGTAAAGGGACCCACCTCCCTGAAGACAGATGGGATAAAGATCTTCTTATCCCTCTCGCCCACATGGTTAGATGCCCAGCCTGTATAATATTGTCACCTGGCAAGAAATGATCTCCTATTCCATTTAAAAGAGGATTTTTTTCTCCTAAAAAAGACCAGCCCTTAAGGCTAGATGTATGTTAAGGGCAAACCAGCAAGACCAACCAGTCCAGAGGACCCCCCGCAGGCAACAAAAAAGCCCCCAGCCCTGCAATGCCAAGGGGATGATGCTAAGCTTTACACAATGAAAGGAACATTAAAACTTTGTGCATCCTCTCCAAAATGCTCAGTGAATTTACAAAGTGCGGGGCCCCCCCAGACCCTCACCAGCACTGGGAGAGAGCAAGGCTGCCTACCTAAATCCCTGCAAGTCTGGCCAGCCCCGAGTCTGCAGCCCCAGACATGAGATCTCGACAGCAAACCGCACTGGCAACGTCTAGACCTTAACGTTCTTCAGGGAAGGAAAACAAAAGAGAGAGACATGAGAAGAATTTGCCAAACCAGCAGAATAGCTGACATTTCAAAACCCCAGATCGCTTACTCAGAACAGCCAAGTCATCTTTAAGCTCCTTTATTTTATTCCCTCATTCAATTTTCAGGCTGGTGGATTCACCCCCCCATTTTCTGGGGCTGAGGGGGTAGGAACAGAGGCAAAGGTCCTCCTGATCACATTTTTGGGCTTGCTACATGCACTTGCATCCCCTGCAGCCCTCTGCAAGGGCTGACCCATGTTACCCACATTTTCAATACAGAGGAATGGAGGAAAGGGGAGGTTTGCTCAGCAGAGCAAGACTCTAGATTTTATCACAGCTCTCCATGCAACAGGCTATGTTGTCACAAAAACATAGCAACAAACACGTGAGTCTATATAGGGGGCAGGAAAAAGCACATGCACGTGTAAGAGAGACATCAGAGGTATTTTTTGCTATTATCAGTTAGCAAGGAGATGGCTCATGAACCACCCCAAAACAAATCCATACACCAGAAGGACTATAATTTGCCCATTATTTTAGACTGGCCTCCCTCCTGAAATGGCATCGAGCTTGGCAAATCAGTCTCTCGAGCAATCCACGCTCTGGTTTGGCTTTTCAGATAATCCCAGGTTAAAAATATAGCCAGAGGTTTGTTTTTTTCCCCCCTAACCCTCTCCTCCGCAGGGTCTCAGTAGCACTCTTTATCACTCAGCTCTTGGGAACAATAATTCGGCCGATGTGCCGGAGGGGAGTCGGGCAAGTCCCAGCCTGGAGAGGGCTCTGACTCGCGGGGTTTCCCTAGTAACCCAAAACAATGGGAAAACACCAAGTACCTTTGCATCCTTAAGCAAATCATGGGCAATATCCTACAAAAACCCCAGCTAAGCAGTTGACACCAGGGCCAGGCTTAACAGAGCCCATAGCTTGGCTTGTCATCTCTGAGCAGGGCCAGCCCCAGCCTTGAGAGCATCAGGGGCGAGCGGTGGGAAGTCCGGAGGAGAAAACCAAGGAGCCCAACTGAATGGCAAGAGGCGAAAAAGCAAAGCAGGACACAAAACATTTCCTCTCCTCTTCCCCTGACAGGGTGCTGGATCCCCTCCTGGTTCCCAGCCCTTCTCCCACCCTTCAGCCCTCGCACACGGCAGTCACTGTGGCTGGGGGATGCTAATTTTGCTTCAATAGCATTGCAATCCCTGCCGTGGGCAGCAAGCAAGACAGGGGAACAACTTGCCCCAGCCACCACATCACCAAATATTCATCCCGAGAGCATCAGGGAGGGGGCCAGGTTTTGCTAGGACGGGCACAGTGATGCTCAGCTTGGAGTTATGAGATATGCTCATATCAGATGCTCCCTCTCCAGCATGCACAGCAAGCGATGGCAAAGGATGCGTTTCCCGCTCACTTCAACCTGACCCAAAATCCTCGTGTAGCCTCCGAGCCAAGAAGGGAGTGGCAGGCTGGGAATGCAGGCTGGGAGCTAGAGGGGATGGCAGCCTGCAGGGAAGCTCTTAGGTGCACAAAAGGAGCAGTCATCCTCATGTCAGCTTCCCGGGACGGACACAGCGCCGTTCGATGAAAAGCCTGGCATCAACATTTCTGGCAATGAAATAAGGGCTGTTTTTTAAAAAAAAAAAAAAGTTCTCCATGACGAATCATTTATCACGGAGCTTCAGCTGACACAGAGTTCCTACTAAAAGGGTTTGTGCCTTGGGGAGAGCCCCAGGACCCTACCTACAGCAGCACTGTGTTAAGCCAAGCCCGTGCAGCACCGGGAAGGGCTACTTGTCCCACTACCCCCTCAGCACCCAACAGGGACCCCAGAAAAGGCCAGGGAAGTTTATTATGAACTTCCAAGCTCGCTGCCCCCTTTCCTTGGGATATATCTTGATAAGAAAACTCCTGGAGGTTTTCCCAGCTGGCTCCCATGCAGCATCTCCCCAGCATACTCCAGCCCAGCTCATTAAGTCCTTTTCTCATTAGAGGGCTGGCCAACCCTCCCCTCCTTCCCCTTGCCTCCAACTAATGGGATTAGTGTTCAGTTGTGTGGTCCCAGCACGCTCCTCCCCGCCAACCCCCGGCACCCTCCTCTCTCTCCCCTCTGCCATACAGGCCAGAAAGCATTTTTTTTTCTGCTGAATCGGGTATTTTAAGGCAATCCGAGCCGGTAAGGAAATGAGGCGGCGCCAAGGGAAGAGGAGGCGGACGGAGGTCATGGCAAAGCTGGAAAGAAAACGCACTAAAAACCAGAAAGAAAGAAGGGGAAGGGGGTGGAGGAAGAATGTATAGAAGGAAATAATACTTGGGGAAAGTATTTGTTGCATCCATTATCCTGGGTTTTTTCCCCCCTTTTATTGATGCTGCATTTTCCCCTTTTATTTAATTCATTAAAGTCTCCAGCACCGCCTTTATTTGAATAGACAGTGGTCCTCCCTTCTCCCAGCCCAGCATCCCGCGCATTCACTCCCTGAAAAGTCCTGCCCGCGGGGTATAAACCATGAAATGCGCCTGAAAACCAACCTTTTGATTAGAGCTGACAATCCCCAGGCACTCAAACCGTCCGTCCCCCCGGATCGGAAAAGAAAAATGACATCATCTCCAACCCCCGTAACGTGGGAAGAGCCTGGGGTCAGAACGGGGAACCCTGCGGCTTCCCCCTTGCAGAAGGATTTAATAAGCAAAGGGGAGAAACTTTCAGAGAGAGAATTTAAGTGATGCTGAGAGCATCCTACCACGAGCATCAAGATAACGCACCAGAGAATAAAATGTTGCAATGAAGGCATTTGCTTTTTAAAACCAACATCTTTTCCATTTGGGACTGGCCACATTATGCTTTGCCTCTAATCCCGCAAATCCTTACCCCTTATGTTGATAATTTCACCTTCGTTACTGGCAATATGGCTCTCAGCCTGCCTGCCAGGGCAGAAATAATGCCCAAACAAACAAGCAAGCAATCAAAAAGCAAAAGCATCGTTACAGCTCGGTTATTTCTGAGCTGATTGTGCCTTCTGAACACTTTCCATCACCATGGAAAAGAGTACTTAAATAAAAATAAATAAATAGAGGCAAGGATAAAGCATGGAAAACAAAAATGGGAGAGCGCACAAAAGAGATCTTTGAACACGGACCCTATTCGCAGACATTTAGATGCCGGCAGAGCAAGCCTCCTGCAAGATGACTAGCTGAATAAATATTGATCCTTCCACATCTCTCAGAACTTGGGGAATATGTACATTTTTATCTTAAAAAAGAAAGAAAAGCAGTGTAGGTAATCAGTACAGGCTGCCCTGTGCCACTGGATGAGGAGAGATGCAGAAGCAGGGCTGCTGTAAAGCTGCTATAAACTCCTTTTCAAACACATCTGACTAATCCTCAAGGTGCACAGGCTTTCCAAGGAACGTGAAAAAACTTCCGAAATCTATAAAAATCTGCCCCCCCCCAAATACTATTGAAAATAAATAATAAACATCATAATTACAAAATAAATAATAACTATAACAATTTCAAACTAAACAGTCAACAACCATTCTCTTCCTTAGCATTTGCTGAGATTTCGGCCACAAGGATGAGATGGTCTTGGCCAGGAGAAACAGAAGATGCTCTTGGACTCGGGTGACAGACAGTGACAGCAACCAACATGACGGACCCTGCTGTTGGCCAGGGGAACATGATGGAGATGAACATAAAGGGGCTCTCCTTTCCATCACTCCCATTGCCACAGCTATTAAATGCCAAAGCCGGCTGTTCCAGCAAAGGAACAGCCCTTCCTGCAGCACTTTTCCCGCCCCCAACCCATTTTTTTCCGGGATAACAGATTCGCAGCCACAGAAGAGCAGTAAACCAAGGGAGGGGTGGGAGCCAACGGGCCCCCAAAGCCAAGCCTTACTATGTTCATGAGGGTGAGGACATAGTTCTGGACGTGCTCCTTCCCATGGAAGCGTACAACCGAGTCGTCCACCGCCAGCAAGACCTCGATGTTGTAGTCATCCTTCCTGGCATGGCGCCTCTTGCGCTCCGCATCCCCCAGCCGCTCCGTCATCAGCTCCAGGGAGTTGGGGAGATCGCCCACCCGCACGCCGGGCACTGAGCAAGGCATGGGGGACAGAAAAAGAAACAGCCATTGAGGTGACCTGACACCATGGTGACACTCCAAAAAAATATAAATTAAGCAGGAAAAATAAATAGGATGTATAACTCCAACCAGGTCGCTGATCCAGCTTGCTCTACAGTGGGGAAATGGCTCTGAATTGGGAGCACCAGCACTAAAAGACACATCAGTGCAACGACGGTCCTACACTGCCTGTTGGGTGGTGGTGGGACACCTGGGGCGGTGGTGGATAGCTGGGGAGGACGTGTGCGAAGCTGGGGGCTGCTCCTTGAGAGCAGATAGCTGCAGACACAGCATCCTCTGTCCTTCACAGCATCCTTCACCCTTCATCGCATCCTTTACCCCAGCATCCAGCAGCTCACTCGAAGCTCTCAATTGCAATTCCACTAGCGATGCTACAAAAGCAATGAGCACACCCTGGAAAACTTTTAAACTCTTTTAAAAATCAGGGAGCTGATTATGGTGCCACAAGAGGTGAATAAACACCGGGGAAGGCTAATGCCTCCATGTAAATATAAATAGGTTTATAGAGTGCTTTTGCACAAGGTTGACCCTGCGCTTGTAAACACTTCTGGGTGCGCTTGGCTTTGTGCGGGTGAGAGGGGAAGTCAGCAGGCAATTTATGCACGCAGAGTGCAGCGCACAGCTAAGTGATGCTATTAAAAAAAGGCACATTTTCTCCTTCAAGGGAAAGAAGGACGAAAAAAAAAGGACAAGGCACTAGAAAAGCGAAATTAATTATGAACACTGGGAAAAGGAAGGGCTTCTATGATCTGTTAAAAAGTCAAATCAACTCCACATTTCACAGCGTATGGCTGATTAAAACAAGACTGCAGCACCTACATCTCCAAGCTGCAGTTGGCAGCCAAGTCGGACCAAGTCAGGCTCCTCCATACCCCTTCGCTCAAGAGTCCCAACTCTGCTTCCCATCCCAAGGCCAATGTGATCATCCATGGGCCTGATCACACCCACATCATCTAGGAGATTCCTCTTTGAAGAGGAGGAAGAATAACTCATATATAACTCATCTAATTTTAACCAAATTTGGAAGAATTTCAAAGTTCCCAGCATTTTCTTTCCTTTCTTCTCACTGATGACCCAACTGGCAGTTAAAGCCAGCCTAAAGCCATAGGGTGAGATGTACAAGCCAGAGGGCAAGTGGAAGGAGAAATCCTCTCCTGACAAGAAACAGTTATTATCAATTGCTGGGAAAGACTAGCTTCAAGCAGCCCGTACCTTCGGGGTGGAGGTCCTGGCGGGGCTCGGCACTGTCCTGCCGGATGGCCGACCGGCGGTACACGACATGGGCCCTCCCATGCTCCTCTGTCTCCTGCTGCCCCCTCTCCAGGGGCTCGATGAAGAACTCGTTGCTGTCTGTCCGAATCAGGCCAGCCTGGACTCCACAAAGAAATAGAGAAAAGAGAAAAAAAGGTGTGGTTTTATATACGTGTATGTGTATATACACACTCAATATATTCATTAAAGATTGATACAGAGCATGCATGAATGCAAGGGGATAAAGCATCCCAAATCAACTAGGTGTCTTGTTGCTACTCCATGACACTGGGATGGATCCATTATCATGTTCATGCATGATAACCTTTAATTTCTCCTGTAGATGGAAAAAAAATAAAATAAAAAGAGGGGGAGAAAACCAACCAACCAAAAAAAAAAAATCTGGCCATGATTCAAGTTATGTCTTTACATGGCTAGGAAACCATTCCTTCTCATCAGCGACAAGTTTTTCTGCCTAACCCTGCGCATCAGGGGATACAGGCTGCACGGGCTCCCACGCCACCTCGCCTCCCTGCACCCTCCCCATCATCCCCATCCCCACCCCCACAGTGCTGGGGAGGAAATCAGCCATTTCACCGACGCTACTAACTGCAGTCACAGCGAGAAGGAAAGAAAAAAGAAACCATCATCTTTGCCCTGTGAAGTGCTTGGGAATTAAAGCAGGGGAATCCCTTCAGAGGAGAAGCTGGAAAGCCTTACAACTCCACCTCCCAAAGAAGGGGAAGATGAATGAGAGGGCAAACATCGCTGGAAATGTTGTCCTGGCTACCAACCTGCTCCTAATTAACACCAAGCTCCCACCAAATCCCCCTTGACATCAGCCCGAGCACTCATACCCCGCAGCGCCGGCTGGCTCAGACCTCGGGCAAGCAAAAGGATCACCAGGATTTGGCTTCCATCCCGTGGGCAGTCCCCCCCAGCCCAGCATTTTTCGCAGCTCCCTCCATCGCGCATGCGTGCGCTCCTTGCTCCCGCGCTGCCCGCTGCTGCCTGCTGTTGAATAGCTGCCTGGAAAGCACAGGCAGAACATATGGATCTGTTCTTACAGCAAAGGCTTTGACAGCATGTACCTACTGGAGTCCTCATCAGGGCTGGGGTATTGGAACTGTTTTCATCAAATAAAACAAAAATTATATCTATATATATATAGAGAGAGAGATTTTGCACAGAGCAGTACGAAGATGTGAGCTGGGCTCTGTAAACAGCCAGGCAAAGCTGGGGCTCTTCCAAGCCTGCCTGGGTCATTGGATCCCCTTCGCATTCACGTACCGTTGCATTCATCGTGGCATCAGCCAACCTGGCTCTGTTAGACTTCATCAAATTTCCTGCTACACTTGGGTTTTATTAGCTGCTTAACTCCTCTGGAAAGAAGGTTTTTGGCTGGTTTTGTTTCACCTCCTTCCCAAGGAATCTAAGTACGGGCAGTTATGCTAGGATCAACTCGCCTGACACACGTATCTCAGGTCCTTCCCACAGGAGACGTTCAGATCACCAGAGCAGGACATCTCCAGCCAGAGCTTGTCCCACCACCTCCAGTCAAGGAGATGAAGATCACAGCCAGGTTCAACCATGAGTTTGGAGCACCAGGCAAGGTGGTGGTGATAAGGCAGAGATCAAGCCAAGGAGTCAACCCACAGGTCAGGTCCAGTGATGGCTGGGCAAGTCCCTGATGGGGCAGGTCCAAGCCGTTGCTCTTTATTATATGATAAGAGAAGGTGGGCATCCATTGCTTAACACAAAAATGAGTAGCTACGAAGGGCAGAGCCCTGGGCATCTGACACAGGCATCACAAACACGCTTGGATTTTATACGCATGAATTACGCTGATAATTTCCCACCAACTAACGTGCTTCCAGCTTGCACGCGGCTACAAATTTAGGCTGGAGTGGCACTCCTGCTACCCAAAAGCACCCGGCACGGTACCCTTGCCAGCATCCTATTTTAGCCCAGCGGCATAAGAAGCAATCCCTGCCCCAGGAGGAGGTCTGCTGGGACACTGCTACCCCCTCGCAGACCTGTCACGGGGTGTTTCACCTGGGACGAGGCACCTCAAAGCTGGCTTAAGGGTTTACGACGAAAGCCGGGACTTGCTGAGTCAGGCGGCCGGAGGAAGGCTGCGCCGCTGTGCCGGGGCAAGGCTGGATTAAAATATGAAAGAGTCTGGTCCCAAGCCACAGCCCACTCAGGTTTGCGCTGCTCTACAGCTCGTGATTAATTATATATGGCTCAAGAAACAAAGCAGCCCAGACTTTCTCGCCCGTGCTTCCTCCCAAAGGCGGGATGCAACACGCTACTGATTCCAGCCACGACCCACAGGCAAAGCAGATACTGCGAGGACTTGTGCGCACATCTGATCAGAGCAGCCTAATAAATGAAACAGAAACCGCAGCGGTCACCTTGGCATTTGCAAAAATAAATTAAAAAAAAAAAACAACCCAAAAACACCATTGCAAGAGGCATGCACAAACCTGCTCGGTCTTAAAAAGGAGCAGCTCAGGTTGTATTTCAGCATTTTGGGAAGGTTATGACTGTAGGGAGGCAGCAAGAGAGGCCAGACACCACCCAAAAAGCCTCAATAAGCTTTCCTTGGGCTCTTGCCAAGAGATCGATCCCATCCTCAGCGATCAATTTGCCATGCGCTTCCCACCCCCAATTTTATTTGGTTTAATAATACCAAATCAAATGAAATCTGGCAAGGTGGGACTACCATTTCTGATATTTCTAACATGAGATGCTGTCTGCAGCTCTCGGTGAAGGTAATTCCCAAACTAGAAAAAGGCCCTTTGAAGACAATTCCACTGGAAAGAGGGAAAATATACTTTTTTTTTTTTCTTTTAAGGAAAACACCAAACTCAATTCTGCCAGCTCGCAGAAGGTGAAGTCTCTTTTCCAGCTCTCCTGCGTCTCCCCAGGCTATGGGAGAGAGGAACTGGCCCCACTGGCCCAGTGCCAGCCTCGCTAAGGAGGACGCCCCCGGCACCCCGGGGTAAGCGCTGGGGGTAAAAAGCTCCAGCTCCCACAGGAATTCAGGAAATTCTGACACTTCAATGCAGCTGAAATGTGGAAAAATTAATAAAGCCGCTCCACTCAGCCAGAGAAGCAAACAGCGCCGAGGAGGGGGAAATCCAGCTGCGTGCATAGTATGTATTTTTCCTAAGCGATTCACACTTAATTTGGACAAAAAGTCCCAGAAAGCCGGGCTGTGTGAACACAGGCACTGCTCCCCCTTCATCCAGAGGTTGCCCAGTGAGGGCATCGGGGGGATCTGTCAAGGGACGCATCTGCCCTGCACGGACCTGGACCACACCTGGGAGCAGCACAGTGTGCGTGGCACCAGGGTATGGCCCAGAGGTGCTTGGTCACTATTTTGGTACCTCGCCATCTGCAAGCTCATTGGCATCACGGGGGAACACAGAATTAAGCGAGATAATTAACCACTGAGACTTTCACTCCACGTTCTTTACTGGGCACATGGTCTAGTATTGCAAACTCAGGCAAGATGCTAAGCGGGACGCAGAGAGAGCTTTCCACCAGTGAAGTCGGGGGGAGGGTGTAAAATACCACCTTCAGACACTTTTGCTCCATTCCCATTGAGAGCAACATCTTGAGACATCTCACCCTCTAGGCATTTAAACCAACACCTTTTTTCTTCCCAAAATTAACCCTACAGTTCAGGAGCTGCAGAGAAAATCGTGGAAGGCAAATCCATACTTTTTGCATAGGGGCATCATTATGGGGACTGTTTATTCCTTCGTTCCCTATTAATTACTGTTCCTGAGGGCTTTTGTGCTCTGCTTATCTGCTGCCACCCATCCGAAGCAGGCCAGGGCGACAGGGACGGAAAACGCTGGCTCTACAGTTTGCAGCACATTGGTGTTTGGTGCACATAACCCCAGAGAGCAGTGGGGGAAAAGTCAGCCATGAAAAGCAAATACGGTGCCTACAGACAATAATTCTTCACCCATCTCTGCAAACAGCAAAGCACGGAAAAGCAAGGTCGACCACACGCTGCTAAAGCCAGCGTGGAAAGATGGCATGCCTTCACTGCAGCGAGATGTGTCCACCGGGGGTGATTTCTGACTAATGTTGCTTTACCAGTTAGGAATTTGGTGGCTTGGATCAGCTTCGAAATTATGTTATGGACGACAGCATCTTCCTACCCTGGTATGAGACGCCCTTGCAAAAAAAAAAGGCCGGATTTTCATGTGTGGATGCCTGTAGCAAATAACAGCCGTGGAAGGTGCCATGGGTTTGGCATCTGTGAAAAGTATCAGCTCACTTCCATGGCCAAATATGGATTTAAGAAAGACTTAATGTGTACTCTGTTTTTCTAGAACTGGGGTTTTTGTTCCCCTCATTATTTATAATCTCAGTCTCCGTTTATACACAGCGTAATCTCTTTGTGTACACAGCCTTCATCCGCAGCATCCCAGAATGCTTCCTCTGACCAGAAACAAGCGACCAAGTGCGGTCCTGCGCCTCCCACGCACGCTATACCGGGATGCAAAAGCCACAGTCCCCTTTTGAAACTCATGGGTAACTTCCAGAAAAAGTCCACAGCAATTCCAGGGTGCACGCATCTCAAAGAGCAACAAAGCTACCTACAGCCAGTGCGCCCCACATTAAGTTAGTCCCTATCTAGCACGATGTTAACGACAGTCCCCGCCATGCACATCCCTCCCAGATGCTCTGCTGCTTCTCTGACGGGTTATGCTGGAGTTCAGCGTGGTCATAAATACCATCCTCCCATCCCATCCACACCTACCACCGTGTTTTGGTTCTGTTTCTTGCTCCATTTGCTAAATCAAGCTCTTTTCACTGCTTTTTTGGGGTCCTCTTGGTCTCACAACTCCTCCAAAGAGAACGGACCCTGAGCAGATATAAGCTGTCAGACTAAGTTAAGCCAGAGGACCATATCGCAATCTACACCAGCCAGAAAAAAACATGAAAGAGAGCAACCAACTGCTACGTTGGCGGTAGCACAAAATCCTGTTTACCGGGGGAGGAGCAGAGCCTGCTCAGGCTCTGTCCTCCTGACCTCTTCCCCCAGCCTGCAATCGCCACATGTGCTTCGCCAGATGATGGGAAATTGCTGCTTAAGGCCAGGGCATTTATTTGTTGGCCATGGAGCAATAAATACATTGCAGGAATCAAAAAAAAAAAAAATCATGGTTTTTTTTCTGTCTTCCTTAGTGCTGCTGGAGCACTACATGAAGAAATAAAACATCTGTGAGACAGCACATCAGCAACCACAACGCTAACACCGTGTCCCAGGATAGCTTCGGAAATGGGGGCACGCCAAAACCACCCTGCAGAAGCCCTCGGCATTTGCAAACCACCAAAGCCCCGTGCATCAGCACAACATGGCTCGGCTAATCCCACCCCACACAGCAACAGCAAAGCCCCCACAGAGCTGGCTGCATTGGGGGTTAATGAAGGTAAAGAGGGATGAAGCAAGCACCCTGAGCTGCTGATCCTGGGGGAAGAGACGTTTCTTTCTTTACATGAGCTTAAAAGAGCGGGCTTGGGGGTACCACAGATGGCAAGACGGGTACAGCTGCATAAATCCACGTGCAGAAGCATCCTGCAGTACAAGCTACATCCTAAACCGGCATCGCTGCTACTACCTGTGGCCAAGGGATGGCTGGAACAAGGGCAAAAATAGTAACAATCCCCACATGAGACGGTGTGCAAGGGGCTGAGATGGGAGAACTTGGGGCTAAAGCCTAGAAAAGTTAAACTAAAGCCTACTTGAGATGGACTCTAACAGTAGAGTGGGCTCCAGGGAAGAGAAACCCCCTAACACCATCCTCGCTGCTTCCCAGCCACGGCGGGACACAGACTCAGCTGCCGAAGGCTTCCAGCATCCCTTCACTCATGATGCCAGTGGGAATTATATCTTCAATGAAACCTGCACACTTCAAAAATAGGTTTTCATTCCAGGCGCAGCACTACTAGTTGCTTGCTGGAGCTATAGGAAATACCTTTAAAGCTTTCAAGCCTGCCCAAATTCGCCAGCCCCAGCGTGATCCATGTTGCGGAGAAATTTCTGCAAACTCACAGCTTCATCCAGTTCCAAAAAAGATGCTTCAAAAGGTGTGGATTATGTACTAAAATTGTTGGCAAAAAAATAAACTGCTATATGTAGGCGAACTACGTATTTCTAGCTGTGCTGCTCTATCATTTCTGCTTTTATAGTAACACCAGGCGCTATATAAAAAGAAAGGAATGCCAAATTGTTTGTGCTAGCAGCCAAAATTGGCTAAGGAACTCCCAGAATAAAACAACCAAAAAAAGAAATATATATAAAAAAAGCAAAATAAGACATTTATTCCAACCCAGGAGTAACCTAAGTGGTACCAGGAGAAAACAGCAAATGCTGGCACCTAAAACAAGAATTAAATTGGCTCAAAGGAAATTTGAAGGGCAATGAGCCAAAGGTATAAAAAAATAAGAAGAAATTCCTCAAGTGTATCAAAAGTAGGAAACCCATGGACAGACCAGATGCCAGGGCTAAGGAGGTACCCGAGCCATTTAAGTAATTCAAGCACTGAGGCAGTAAGTTACCGATGCTGAACTGCGCTCACCCTGCACTCAGAAAACCAAAAGGCTCTGAGCATATCAGCTATTAGGAAAAAAAAAAAAAAGAGGTCCTCCCCCAAAAAGGTGCTTAGCAGAAGCGAGACTGCACGCTAACAGTGATTTCAGGAGATGCTCGAGGTCACTCGGCCTCATTTAAGAGGTGGGAAATGCGGAGAAAAAGTTCCTGAAGCAGTCCCAAGGTAAAAGGTGGGTGAGCGAGAATGAAGCAGCATCACCGGCAGCGTGGGTACCCATCCTGGAGGCAGGGACAGAGCCCGCGGGCATAACGGCATCTGACACAGTCCACCTCTGGGCAGGAGGCAGCTCAGGCATGGGACAGGCAATTTTTTCAACCCCTTTAAATAAATACAGCTGCATTGCTGCACATATAGCGGAACGATGGAGCGCTCGCACGTGTAGTACCCTGCCCTGCTTACGCCACAAGCCACGTGGGGAAGGGAACCCACAACAGCCAGCCGGTAAATGGCAACGTATGGTGCAGCCACCCAAAAATCAGGTTTCAGGACACCGCGATCCACCTCTTAAGAGAAAACCGCACCAAAACACAGGCAGCACGCACAAACCGCCCCACCGGCCTCGAGCTTACCAGTCCGTCACAGTTGCTGATGGCCACAGCGGCGCCAGGCATGCCGGAGATGTCACCGATGAAAAGGCACCGCTGCTGGAGGGGTTCTCGGAAAAGCACCTCAAAATCCTCCTGCCATTCGGCCACAGCGCCCGGTGGCACCAGCCGCTGGTTGGGCCTCAGCCGGAGGTGCAGCTCCTTCCCGAAAACCGTGACGTTGAAGTAGAGCAAGCGGCCCCCGGCCCCGCGGCGCTGGGGGGACTCATCCAGAGGGCTGCGGGGGACGCGGCGGCGGGACGGGCGCGGGGCCGGGGGACAGGCGGCTTCGCCGATCCCCGCCACCGCGTCGCCGGACACCACGTGCGAGAGGAAGCGGCCTCGGCAATCGGCGCTGAAGGGGACGATCACACCATACTCGCTGAGTTTGCCGGACAGGAGGAGCTCTGCAGAGGCAAGACAGAGGGAATGGGCTCGGCGACAGGCACGGAGCGTCCCGCTCACGCGTCAGGATGTCAGTGGCCAACCCAACTCGGGGAGCCTTTGGCGAGCACTGCTGGCGTTCGATAAGCCCAGCAACGGCTTTTCCCTCCTGATGCAGCTCCGCTTTGTAGTTTTAACCGGGCGCCGTCAAACGTAGCAGAATAAACTCAGGCTGACGTGCCCCTCGCACGCCAAGCACGCCAACTATTTCTCACCCAACCTCCATCTCCCCCAGTTTCCCATTGAAACCAAACCCCCAGGCCGGCGGCAGCCCTCTCCTTTCTCCCCATCCTCCGGGGTGCAAAAGCCACCTGTCAAAACACCACCCACCCCCCCCCCAGCCCCCGGGACCCCCCATCCCAGGGAAGGGGCCGTACCTGGGGCGCTGCCGGCGGCCAGGCAGCCGTGCAGGGGGACGAGGCAGGAGAGCACCAGCCGCAGATAATCCATTTGGGGCCGGCGGCGCGGCGCGGCGGGCTGCGGGGCGGGCGGGATGCGGGGCGGGCGGCGCCCGGCGCCCGCCTCCCCCCGCCGCCGCCGCCGCCACCGCCGGGGCCGGGGCCGGGGCCGCTCCCGCCGCCGCCGCCCCCGGGGCTCCCGTGCGCGGCGTGGGGCGGGCCGGGGGCAGGGTCTGCGAGAAGGGGTGGGAGTTGGGGGGGGGGGGTTAATTATTTTTCTTAATTTTAAATTTTTTTAAATTTTTTTTTAATTTTTTTCCCGTTACTTTTTCTTCTTAAAGATCAAAAAAAGTTCTCAGATTGCGTTCAGATGCTTCTTTTCTTGAAGATTTTTTTTTTTAAAAAGCCTTTTCGGGCAGGCGGCTCCGGCCTGCCAGCCCTCCCTCCTCCCTCCCTCCCTCCCTTCCCCGCCCCGCGGCCGCTCGGCTCCAGCCCTGCCCGAACAAAGGCACGGCGCGCCGGGAGCCCCCCCCGCTCTGCCCCTTCCCTCGGGGTCTCCCCAAAACCCACCCCTGGCCCCACGCTGGAGCGGGACCCCGCACAGAGGAGCTCCATAGGGAGAGCCAAATCCTCTCCCAGCACTTAAACCGCTGCCGCCTCCTGAGGTGTAGGTAAACATCCTGTTTAGAAACATCTGGGATGTTTGGTTTTTGGTTTTTTTTTTACTCCTCTCTGTTTTTAGGAAGAGATACGATGGGAGAAGGCGCTTGCATGAGAGCAGCGCCTCGGTTCTGGATGCCGCGTTGCCGGCTCTCCCAAGGATGACCACCTCTTGGGTTTTCCAAAAGGCATCGCACAGTTCGGTGCGTGCTGTGCATCATCGGGTTCCTCACTACTGTCCTTACAAGGGGCAAATAAATTACGTAGTCCGCCAAAAATAAGCAGAATTCCAGCAAATCCAATGTCCCAGTAAAGGGGCTTCTCTCATGGCTTATTTTCGTTGCAGAAGACACCCACCATGTGAATGCTTAAAGCCCAGGGCAGAGGATGGGTGGTCACCAGAGCCCTCCAGAGCAGGGCCTCTCAGCATCTCTTACCCAAACCTCACCTCCATCAACGCAGAGGAGCAAACCTCCTGGTACGTTTTGCATTTGCTGGGTCCAGCTCTTTTTTTTCTTCTAAATCTCATTCTGGACAGGACTCTAAGGACAGCTCCAGGGAGGGGGCTGTCCTGCAGCACCGGTAATACCAGTTGTGCTGGTTCTGCATGGATTATACTTATCTGGGGCCTCAGGGGCAGTTTGGGTTACACTCAGGGAAGCAAAGCCTGTCCTAAGAGGTAATCCCTGCCTTGAAGACCTTGTCGTCTAAGCCACCACAGCAGCCAGAGTGCCATGGACAAGGTGAGCAGGGAAAACAACGTGCCAGGCTGCAAACTTCACATCAGCTCTACCGTTAGGATTATTATTTTGGATCTCTTGGTAGGACCTTGGTTGGAGCTTTGCTCCCAGCCCAGCAGCACAGTGATGCCAGGAGCGGCAGGAGAGGACGACCATGTGAGAAAAGCTGACTTTTGGAAAGCTTACCTGCACTGTGGATGTGGGTGGATGGTGGGGCTGTTGGGTGCCGGAGGAAGGATCCACGCGCGGGGACAGGGAACCCCTTGGAGATGGTCCTGCTGCGGCCGTTCCTGGTGAAGTGCTGAGGGAAGCGGTACTTCAGTGCTCTCTGGTTGTGTTATGTAGAATGGGTGCTGACAAAGCATCGCTCTGGAGCTGCAGGTGAGGGTGAAGAGCCTTGCTTTCTAGCTGGGTGATTGGGTTGGGTTTTGAGGAGAGGAGGGGAGAGGAGTCTCAGGGATCAAAATCCAAGCAAAAAAACCCAGTACGTAAAGCCACAAGATACCTGCGGAAAAAGAGATTAATAAGCTTACTTCAGCTAGAGAAAGAGAATTTCAAGTTGGAAGAACAGATTTTATTTCCTAAACTAAATCTTTGCGTGCTTCTGTTGCATAGTGCAATACATAATTAAACACAAGAAGTGATATGTAAGAGATTCTTCGCATTTAAGATAGAAAAAGAATTTGTGCTCCAAGCATTTTAGGTGATTTAGGCAGATATGCACCCATTAGAACATTAAAGCTGGAACAAGCCCTAATTATGACTAAATAGATTTATGCCAAAACACGTAATAAAGAGCATATTTTACTTGTGAAGAACGGCTCCACAAAATATCATTTAATTACTTTTTTGCAGAGGCAGAAACTATTTCTTCATCCAGGAACTCATCCAGTCCCTCTAGACCATTAATGCTTCCCCAGCGTCACCAAACCGTTGGCTTCGGCAGCGTAAATCTGGCTGAACAATGATGGCCTTGGACTGACATGCAACTCCCCCCACGTGCGGACCTTCTAAAGGTAATAAAGAAATGGTCTAGGGTACCGATCCTATAGCCTGCTACACATGGTGGGAAGAAGACGACCCTTAAGTGGATCTCATGAGCTCCAAGATGCTGAGATATTAATTTTTCACCCTTGCAGTGGTATCAGCCCTACCCGTTGGTCTTACCTGCCTGAAATATTAAAATGATCGACCACTGCAAGTGGATTTTTGTGTTGTCTCTACCAATACACCATCATTTAAAAACAAAAAGTTGCTCTTCTTTCCAGCCTTTGTCCTCCCAATTCCCAGCATAAAGAGAGGATGGGAAAGCAATATGGGATGTTTCTTGCTAGGAAAGCTAAATCAAGATCTGCAAACATTTAATTTTTTATAATAAATTAATAACAGAGAGGGGAGACAGTGACTGCGTTACAGCATCACCCCAAGCTGGGCAGGAGGAGACTCAGAGTGTCTCACACACCCCAGAGGGGACTTGGCCAAGGTGGCCGGGTGGGTACACAGACATCCCAGCTTCTTTTCCCCACCAACACATTCACTCTTGCCCCCCAAAAGCCCTGCAACACCCCATTTCAGCTGCAGCTGAGGAGAAGCAACCCCTGCAGCAACCCCAGCCCCTCAACCCCCATTT
The DNA here is from genome assembly GCF_047370975.1 of Nipponia nippon. Lineage (NCBI taxonomy): Eukaryota > Metazoa > Chordata > Aves > Pelecaniformes > Threskiornithidae > Nipponia > Nipponia nippon. The sequence goes on along the minus strand of NW_028262347.1, from coordinate 89,239,475 downwards.
TGTCCTTTTCTTTCCTTCCCTGCTTGTCCTTTCCCTCCTATGTCCTTCCCCTTTGCTTTGGCCCCTCTATTCTCCTCTTTGACTCCGAGCTTCACCTTTCCCCTCCCAGCCTTTCACTCTGCCCCGACCCTTCTCCTTGACTTTAGGCTTAACCTTTTCCTTTCTGTTTTTGAGTTCAAATGGAGCCTTTTCCTGTTTTCCCCTCCTCGAATGCTATTTTATCTCGAGCTCCCGTTTCCTCCATCTATAATAAACTTTGTAATTCTGCTTTCTGATTCAACAGGCGCTCCTCTCTTTAGCCCTGAGCTTTGCCAGTAACATCTTTTCAGGGACTTTCCCATTTACTAGGTGACCTCTAGGTCTGGGGAGGAGCAGTTTTTCTTTCCAGCTTCCAGAGAAGAAGGCTGCCAACAGCTGCTGCTTTTAAAACCCCAAACCAGATTGTTTTCCCTCTAGGAGACTCCAGCGTGTATTCCCAAAGCCTGATTTTTATCTGGCGGTACCCAAACTCTGCCCGTCCTGGAGAGATGCAGTGTGACCAAGCTCTGCCCATCCCAGATGGGTACCATCTGGAGCCGGAGCCCAGGCGACGTGCCCCAAACCTCCGCAAAGGGTGCTCCCTCCCTGCCAGCAGTAGATGCGGCTATAGGCCCCCAAGTGCAATTAATCCTGAACTTGAGGGAGGGGAAAAACTTCACACCAGGTTGGAAGGATTTCTTAAAATAAAATACTTAATTGGGTCTATTTTTTGTGTCTTTATGGGCACCCATTGTTTTGCTCAGCCGTGCAAGCCTCTTGGAGGGTCTAATAAAATCATAGCAATCTCCACTGATTACCTAAACCAGCTTTTCTACCCATACTACCATGAGTTTAGGAGCTAGGATCTACTAGAGCGAGAAGCGAAGGCTGTATTTCCAGCCATCAGTCACCACATTTCTTCTTCCCGGAGATTTAAAGCCTCATGATCGGCTGATTCCTGTCGAGTGGTAAAAGTGGGGGAAAAAAAAAATAAATAAAAGAAAAGAAAGAAGAAGGAAAAAGCATTTCTCCAGCCGGTTGGTTTGGTTTGTGTTTTTAAAAGTGGCTGCAAGAAGCAAGCAGGAGCCCCAGGAGAGATGGATTAGCATCCCAGGAGAGATGGACTAGCATCCCGGCACAGGTAAGATGGGCAGGGGGGACAGCCGGGGGTTTTACCCGATGCTTATGCCCACCCTGGATGTAACACACATCCATGCACAGAGAAAGGGGAAAGGTCTGCAGCAGTGCTTGGTGGTTAAGGAGACATCCAAAACCCCACCATGCAGGGACCCAGAGCCTCTGCAGGGAGTGCAATCCCACCCACCCCACCCCCCCGGCTCCCCAAACTAGAGGGACCGAAGCAAAAGCGCCAGCGGGCTGTGGGTGAGCGAGCATGACCTCATCCCTCAGACACGCAGAGCCGCCGTGAGATTAAACCAGAAAATAGTTACTGCTGCAGCGCCGGTGGCAGGAGGGGAGCCTTGCTCTTTGGAGAGAAAAGCCCCCTGAGCATCTTCCCCTCCCTCTCTGAAGCACTCCCCAGCCGAAGAGGGGAAAGACATCCCTTTTCCAGGATTTCAGCTCTTTCTGGGGAGATTTTTAGGAGCGCTGCTGGAACACCACCAAGGAGGGTCACAAAGATGCCGTGCTCATCCAGGAGAAGAGGAGGAGAAGCACAAGCCCTGCTCTAGGAGGCAGAGAGCTGACAGGCACATCATCTGGTCTCTGGCTGCCCTGAGGCAGGATCATTCCTGGCAGATCTCTCCCTAATCCGTGCTTTAAGACCTCCTAAGATGGAGGGAGCTTCCACAAGCCCCCAGAATATTGATTTTTTTTTTGCTGTGTCTTGCTTTTCTTTTCTTGGAAAGTTCTTCCTCCTGTTTAATCTAAATGTTTCTTGCAGCTGCTTACGCCCAGGAGTTTTTGTGCCATTTACTTGGATTTTCTTGGTTTTCCTACAGCCCTTTCCTTACATGAGGATAGCTGCCATGCCCCTCCACAGCCTTCTCTGATCTCCTCTGACCTCTCCCTATTCAGGCCAGCGCTTTCCCTAGCTGTGATGCTGAGCTCACGGTGCACCCTGAATAAAATCCAATTAGCCATCCTAATCCTCTGCAAAGGTATGGGGATACGACTTAAAGGCTTCTGGGCTTTTTCTCCAGAAGTGCAAAAGCAAAGCCATGACTGTCTGCCTTGCACACCCTTTGGCTCCCTTGCACACCCCTGGCTGCCTTGCACACAAGCACCTGCAACACCCATGCAAAACTCGGAGCCGCAAGCTTTGCTTAGGGAAAGCACTAATGCAAATATACACGTCTGATACATCCTGCCACCAGACTCCTCCTGCTAAAATACCAAAGATGCTGGATGCTATTACGAAGCCAAGCAACAGTGGCAGCGACTGGCACTGTTTTTTCACAAGGCTCCAAACACACTGGCATCATCACAGTTTTTTAAGGTGAGACTTGGCTGCAGGTGGAAAACCAAGTTCTTCATATGGATTTAGCACCTAGGAAGCAAGTAGCACACGATGCTGTGGATTTTTGGGAGCACTCAGGCTCCCAGTGCCCTTTTCCAAGATCCAGAAGGGAGGGCCAGGTCTCCAGAGCAGCTGGGCCAGCTGGGATGGGAAACCGTGGTGAAGTCCCATGGTACAAGGTCCTACTCTCTTCCCAATACTTGCCAATCCACAGCCCACATATCCAAAGGCTACTGGCTTCTCTGCTTCCTCAGCAAGGCCAGCATCCCACGAGCATGTGGCATGAGGCTGTTCCCCTGCAGTCAATGACCCCTGGAAACAGCTGGCCAGCAAACACAACATCAAGTTATCGCAGAAAGATGGAAATAATGCATGAAGGACAACAGCAAGAACCCTCTGGAGGGTGATAAATTCCCATACAGATGCACACCCTGCACCAAGACGGGGACAGAGCACAAACCCTACTGGCACACGCATCCTCCTGATGGCACCGGGCAGCATTTGCTGGGATCAGAGCCCTTCCCGATCAGAGGGGAAGCATCTCCTGCTATTCCCACCTAACCACATCGCACTGCACCTCCGAGCATTGCTTCTCCTGCGAGCCAGGCTCAGGCTCATCCCTAAAGCATGTCTTCTTGCAGAGCACTTGATTATGGCTGCATCTCCAAATTCCTGTGAGATATTTGCTTTGGCAACCTCACAGGGACAAACCTGGGAGGTTTTTAGGGGCCAGGAGTCCCCCCTCCGCCCCCTGCCCACCCAGGGATGAACAGACAAGCCTGGGAAATGAAACTGTAAAGCTGAAAAAGGAATAAATGAGCCAGAAAGTGGAAGTCGACGCCAGCTGATGGGAGATGCTGAACTGCAAGTTAAGGGATGGTGAAACAAGGTCAGCGAGATTTATACCGACAGCCTTGGATGGCTTCCAGCCCCTACTGTCAGCGGTGAAGGCTTGGAAAAGAGGAGGGAAAAAGTTGCTCTCCTTCTAGGAACCGTGCTGCAAGGTTTGCGGAGAAAGCTCCGCCGGCGTGGCTGGGTCCCGCCGATAGGAAAGCAAAAAACAAACCCCCCAAAACCTTGTTTTCCAATTGTAATGCAACACGGAGCCCAGCTGCAGCAGATGTTGAACTCCGAGTCAGCGGGACCGCAGAGGAGTTCAGGTGTTCAGCACCACCTCAGTTTAAAGAAGCCAGCAGCCTGGCCAGCCCAGACGCCTGGGTGAGGGGCTCCCCACCGTGACGAGCGGAAACCTATTTAACCGCTCCTTCCCAAAAACACAGTGCCTACATAGAGGCTTAAAGCCACCTGATCGCTGTGGCATCCAAGAGAAATATATATACTCTGTATCCTTGGGACCCAGAGGGTTGTTAAAGGCTCTCTGAGCCAGCAAGCGGCCACGGCTCGGACCACCCGGGGGGTGGGATGCTGACCCCGGCATCGCCCACATCCCACCAGCATCGCTTCGTCTCTGGGGAGACGAGCTGTCCCTGCTGAAATATGCACCCATGCCAGGGGGCTGGCTGGTGGGAGACATCCATCCCTTCCCACTCTCTTGGCATCCCCAGCCCTTTCCTTTATTTACAGCAACGTTTTTCCCATTGAGGCCCAGCACAAACTAGGTTAGCCTTGCCCAGCATCCCCCCAGATGCGCCTTCCCCTCTCCACACATTGACCATCTTATTAATTTTTAATCATCCTCCTGCTAAAATTAAGCTTACTGGTGTGTAAAACCCAAATCTTTTTTTTTTTTTTTTTTTTTTTTGCCTCTTTAAGCTAGCCATTGAGCATTTCCCCATCCCCCAGGGCCTCACTCATCCCTTCGGCTGATGGTTATCATTCCGGCATGACCCCTGCCAGCCAGCAAGCGCTTTTGAGTGAATCTCATTGAGCCCCATCTCCTCTTTCAGTGCTTTCAGCTCAAGCTGGGGAAAATTAATTTTTCATTTGCGTGGGGCCAGAAGCACCCTGAGGTGGTGGAGGGCCAGAAAACAGCTTTTTTTTTTTTCCCTGCAATATTCACAGGTCAAATGTGAGAAAGAGAGGAGGAAAGTCATTTCAAGCCTGGGGACCATGGTTTGTACATACTTCGCTGCAAGAAAAGAGCCAACCCCGATGCTTTGCATGATGCCCCCAATTTTTGCGGCTCCAGAAAACCTCCCCTTGCTGCCTGCAGGGATGCTTTCCCCTCTACACAGGACGGCGTTTGCATTGCTCTTCTGGATGTAGCCAAAAATCCCCCTTCTCTGCAGCATCCCCTTTTAGCCTGTGATTTATTCCTGCCTCCGCAGCACACCCCGGACCTGCTGCTCCATTCTGCAAAATGATTGGGGGCTTGGCCCCAAAATGAGCCATGCATAGGGCTCTGATGGGGCTGGGAGGGTGAGAACAGAGGGGGGGAAAGGAAATTTTATGGTGCGCCTATATGGCTTTTATTTTTAGTTTTCTAGGCCCTGGCTCCGCAAAAGCATCTTAATTACTATTCTTCAGCTATAAAATGAAACACAGATGCACTCTCTTTGCAGAGGTCCAACGGTTTCATCGGGGGGTTCTGCTGGAGAGGTACATCATAGAAAGAAAAACATGGAAATTATTATTATTATTATTATTTTATGTCAGAGCTATTTGCGGTGGCCTTGTGCCAGCACGCGCCTCCCCAGCATTGCTGTCATCCCGGCCCACCGACAGCTCCCCTGACCTCAGCCTCTTCCCGTGCTGCAGTAAACAGAAATTATATTACCCCCAGCCCCAAAACATGCTTTATTTTCACTGACGGTTAGGTAATACTCCTGAATTGGTACTTGGAAAGCTGATGTCCGTGGGACTGGGGTGCATCTGACATTTTATATTAAGCAGAGCTGCCACAGCTGGGTGGAGAAAATAGGAAAAAAGGGTTGGTTTTTTTTAAAAAAAAACACAGCCCTGAAGCCCCTGATAGCTGCGGTGATTATCTGGGGCTGCGGCAGGTTTCCCCTTGCAGTTCCACGTGCCAGTGGAATATTGGCTCCTCGGCATATTTTCCCCTTTCGATGTATGAAAAAACATAAAGACACTTGTAGTTAAGCTTCCAAGGATTTCTACTCACCCAGAAGGGGGGGGGACAGGACCCCGGCTGAGGTAAGAGGAGCCCCATTCCTTTTACCTCTGTTAAGCCCAAAGAGGGGTCCCTTTGCCAGGGCCCCTGTCTGATGGACAGATGCAGAAAAGGAGAATCTGGCCAGGAACAGCTGTATTTGTGCATATTTTTGAGTCAAAAAAATCAGCCTGTCAATAATCTTAACAAAATAGCAGGGGTCTCACAGGTTGTCTTATTCAGGGGAGTTTTGGAGGGGGACAAGGGAGCTGGGATGTGGTCCCTGGCCACCTTTTCACCCCCCCATCCAGAGAATTTATGTATTTATTTATTGCACATGTTTATTATATGTATTATTATTCTCCAGAAAATAGTTTCTGCCAGAAAGCTTGGCTTTCCATGGAGGGAGGCAGCTGATCTAAGGGTACACATGGATGAACAGGGTGCAACTCTCCACTAAAATATTGCTCACAAGAAACAAGCTCCATCCAAACGCAAAGGCTGAGCAGTGAGAAAACACGTCTGTACCCATTGCATAGCACCGATGCCCTTGCACACGCAAGGAATTAGAGTGTACCTCTGCTTACGAGGCAGCTTTCGACCCTGAACTTCCCACAGATCAAGTCACGGGGCTTTTATTCAGTTCCAAAAAGGTTTTCCTCTTTTTTTTTTATAAGCATTTTATATTAAAATATGTTCTAATAGGGATTTAAAAGACAGCTTTTATCCCTGTATGGATAGCGAATACCATTTAGCACTGCCAACGGTTACGGGTTCATCATGTCTCATTATATATAGGTGGGTTTTTTAATTATACCCTTATTTGTGACCTTTGCTATGTGAAAAGAGCAGAAGTACAGCACATCTACTGCAGAAAAAAACCTGGAAAGGGTATATCAGCATACACCAAACCCTCAGGAATGGGAAGGCAAATAGAAATATAAATAACTACAATATTATCCATTTAAAAAATAATCTCTTTAGCCAGTAGCAGAGCACAGCTACAAAAGTCACCGTTGCCACGTTACCCCCACGCTGCAGCCAGAAAGAAGGAAAAAAAGTAATAAAATCACTCACTGCTTTTACAACAACGGAGCTGGACTCCCAAACTGGCCAAAAAAAACCTCTTTGATGATGATCCAGGGTATTTTGGCGTGCAGGAGCAAGCGTCCCTCCTTTGCTCTGTGCTCAAGGCTTCCTGAGCGGCATGGGGAGAAATGCAAACATCACTGCTCTGCAAGCAGAAATTGGGGGGAGCTCCTGGTGCCCCCAGCTTTGATTCCAGCTCCTGGGGAGGGGTGTAAAGCAGGTCCCACCTGGGGACAATTTGCCCTCACTCAGCACAGGTGCCCTTAAGACTGCAGGTCCCAGCCCTGTGGGGAGGGAGGCATTGATGGGGATGCAGTGCCCTGATTTCTCTGAGAAAATGATGCAGTCCAGCCTGGTGCATATGGGCAAGGCTGTGCCAGCATGGCAGCCTTTAAATTCACTCCTACAGCTATATATATATACATATATAAAAATATATATAAAATATATATATTTTCTCTGGCACAGGCTAGCACTATTTATTAAGGCAGCTGTGGTCCCGTTTTCAAAATATTCTCATCTCTTTCAGGCTCCATCAGAGCTGTTGCCACAAAGAACATTTTCAATGCCGCGAATAACTTTTTCCATAGGCAGAATAAGGGCTGGGTATTTTGGGGTTTTTTTACACAATGTTAAGAGTTTCCATGACCCACCCCAGCCTGTGTGTACAAACATGGGTGCGATGGCAGGACGCTGGATGATTTCGAGGGGTGGTGGCTTCTCCCCTTGCCTCGCCCATGGAGCCTGGCTCTGCATCCTTAGACAGCCCAGACATCACATCCCTAAAGCCAGCCTGGCTCCCATGGCTGCAGAGCCAGCTCTTTCCCATTTCCCCAGGAGCCTGAGGGTTTGGGAAAAAGGGCTTGTAAATAAAACAAAGCAAAAAAAAAAAATGGGCAGTGATACCCAGAGCTGTAGGGATGCCCTCATGGAAACGAGATGCAGACCTGGGATGAACACCGAGATGTTATACCATCTGCTATATGGATGGGTGCTATACCATCAGGCCAGTATAGCAGAAAACCAGCCAGACATCTGCATTTCCTGCTCTGAAATCAATCCCTTAGGACTGCTGGCTGGGATGTAAACATTTACTTATCTGCCCCAAAATAACCTTGGATCCCCTCGGCTGTATTCCCACGCTCAAAGTCCTGAACAAGACGACGGGGGTAGCAGAGAAATAGAAGTATAACGCAGTTAACCAAGGGTCAGAAACCTGCAGAGAACCAGTTTTCATGAAAATCAATGAAATCAATCAATGAGTTGTCCTTCCATGGGCTTTCCCCAGCCGAGCAAAGCTGGCTCTGAAAAAACAGGGTAAATAGGACTCCGGAGTAATAAAGAGGTGAAACAAATAAAAAGGTGAAACAAATAAAGGCTTGTTTTGCTCCCTGAACCTCGTGTTAAGTGATTTGCAGTGAAAAGGTCAGCTAGCAGACCCAGCCTATGGAAAATAGCATTTTTTTTTAAATATAAAAACACCCTTTAAGTTTCTTCTTGGTAAGTATTTTTGTCTGCAGACCCGCCTTGCTGATGCCTCCCTGCCTGCCTAAGTGCTGCTCCTGGCAGGGAATATACCCCAATGAGGCTGGAGGTCAGCTCATTAACCCCATCTTACTAACAGCTGGTTTTTAAATATATCTTTATATTTATATTCTATATATTATATAGAATATATATTATATAGAATATATATTATATAGAATATATTATATATATATGCATTGCTATACAGAATATCTATTATACATTATATTCTATAGAATAATTATAGAATATGTATTTTATATTATTGTATAATTACATGTTATATATAATATATAAAATCTATATAATATATACACTATATACAAGATACATAATACACAATACTTGCTATATACCATATATTACATATAATAATATACAATATACATTCCATAATTATTCTATATTCTCTCTATATATAATATATTATATATACCCCCGTTTGCTTTGTTTCGGGCTGAATGCTTTTGCAATTGCCAATCTTTTCCTCAGAGCCGCAGTTTCAGCAGGCAGGGCTGAGCGGCAGAGCTGGGGCAAGCACGGCGCTGGCACCCCTGGCGACCCCACGAGCCTTTTGCCGCCAGCAAGCAGCGAAACCGTAGCTCAGAGGGGATGTGCTGAGCCCACGGAGGATGCTGAGGGTAGGAAAGTCCTGGAGGTCAGGACGGAGATGCACAACCGAATATCTCGGCAGAGCTTGGTGGTGCAACCATGGCTGGTTGGAATGATGGGAAGAAGTGAAACCATGACCTGAATTTGCAGAAAATCAATTTACTGCAGCGATCAGGATGGGAGAATTGATGGTGACCAGGTCACCCAGCGCCCTTGAGGATGCTGTGCCCCATCTCCCAGCCATTCCCCCACACTGGGATCCCCCCCAGGCTCCTCCCTGCCTTGCAATGAGATCTTCAGCTGAAACACACACCCTCCCCCCCCCCCCAAACCCATTCAGAGCTGGGTTTAACTTATTATCTGGGAGAGCGAGCTAGGTTTTTGCCTTCCCCCCCTGGGGAAAAGAAGAAATAAATACAGCAGGGTTGATTTTTCGTGTTCAAACACATTTCCATCCCCAAGGCTTTTTTTTTTTTTTTTTTTTCCAGGCAATTGCTTTTGCCTAGCGTTGGAAATTGCTTGTTAGGAAGGTGGGAAAGCGGAAAGAAGCCTTTCAGCCCCCCGGTCCAGGTAATGCAAAGCTCCAGCCTTCATTATCAAGATTAAAGGGGCTGGGATTTCCTAAGCAATTAAAACCCCTGCCTAATTAAGCACGGCTATTAAGCAGGACTTCCAAGGGTTGCTGCTGGGGGTAGGAGAAGGGGAATGGATCTGCAGCCTGGTTGAAAGAAAAGGAGCCCACAGGTAATTTCTTTAGTAAGGCAGAATAAATGCAGATGTACTGTACTGTGGAGATGGAGAGCATGTGCTCTGTTAAAAAGAAAAAAAAGGAGGAAAAAATAGCATTAAGGCCTCTTGCAAATAGCTAAAAGTCAACTGTCCTACTACAGCAGCAGCAAATTATCCAAACACTGAAATACCCAGTGAGGGACAAAATATTCAGGCAGGTGTTTCTGCATTTAAAAAAAAAAAGTAAAACCAAAACGTGTGGTTAAGTCAAAAAGAACGAGGGACCCTGTGGGAATCAGGGCTCTCGCAGCCACAGCAGGATCCATCCCAATGTTTAAGAAAAAGCATCCCTTGCTATTTTTGGTATGAAAAATGATATTTTTCTTTCCACCCTCTGCTTTTGAATTTCTGCTGCCTGCGCCCCCCGCCACTGGCAGCAGGTGAAAGCAGCTGCTGGGAGAGACAGTGTGTGTGCTCCTGCTTTTGTGCTCCCCATCCTATTTTATCATCCCTCCGTCCTGGCTCCCACCCGTACCAGCAACTTCTCCATCGTCCCCTCAGCCACCAGGCTCCTCTCCCTCCACTGCAAGGGAAAGGGGGCACTGGAGGCTTCATTTGCACCTTGTTTTGATTAACTTTATTTTTCACTCTTCCCTCTTTCTCCTTTTCTTAAAACACATACATAAATCCCTACATTAATTATGCTTTTAAGTCTACCCTTTGCTGAGCAGCTAAACCCCTGCCCCCCCCAGCATCACCTTGGCACTGAAAAGGCAGGTCAAGGGGGGCAGCGGGGAGCCCCAAACCTGGCACCATGGCTGCCTTTCCCCCCAGCCGCCTCCACAGCTAAAAAAATAGGGAAGAACCAACAAAGATTCCCAAACTTTAAAAATAGTCAGGTCTGCAGTGACCAGGATCTCTCTGAGTCCTAATCCAGGCTACAAGTGTTTATGGCTCCAGATATACATATATATGCACACATGGACCCATAAATATATACCTCTGTATGTGTCTATATATATTTATGTATATATATGCATATATATATACATGTATATGTATATTTGCGCATCTATGCATGTATATACACATATGTGTGTGTGTATATATATATATATTTGTGTGTGTATGCTGTACTAGTATAAGGAGAAAGTGAGAATAGTCTTGAAAAATCTGGCACGATTCCATGCATCCACCAAATTCATGCAATGGCATCCCAGCATTTCAGAGCCGCTTTTCAAATCACACCCTGCTCACAATTAAGCGTCTGCCTAAAAGGACTGAGTTTTAATTTACAATATTTTTATTGCGTCCAAAAGAACCCCAGAAATTCCCACGTTCTAAGGCAGTTTCAGGGTTCACCCCTCCCTCCCCACACCCCCAGGTTTTGGGAAAACAGTCTTTTTCCTCTCCCCCCCCGCCAGGAGAAAGCAGCGGGAAGGTCCCCCCGCGCCCCAGCCCTACACGAAGTCCCCGCGGAAAGGGCGGGAGGTGGCCCCCTGCACCTGCCAGCGGCCCCGCAGCGTGCACAGGGGCTTGCCCTCCAGGCTCTCCAGCTCAGGGAAACCCAGCTGGTTCAGGACCTCATAGACCCCAGCCACTGCCGCCACCTGAAAACAGAGGGAGAAGAGATATTTAACTCCCCCAGCATCCTCGGGATGCTTTTGCCACCTGGGTGAAGATGCGCGGGGATGGGCCCCAGCATCTCCCCACATCCAGGTATCCACCCCACTCCCGCAGCCCCCCCGAGCTTTCCTCCAGCCACAGTTTATACATTTCATAGGCTGCTTCCTCACTGCTGGGGTCAGCCTTCACAGGGTTTGTTGGCTTTGGCACCCTTCTGCCAAAAAGCTACAATGGTGCCTTGTTTTTGCTAAAAACGCAGGGATTATGCAGCGGGAAGGGGCGCTTTTGGGGTCAAAGCCTCCTTGTATCCGCAGGTTGGGTGTATTTCCCCCCCTCCAGCAAACAGGGGGGCAGGGGGCAAATGTAAACCCATGTATTAAAGATGCAGCATTAAAAGATGTAGCATTTAAACCCACACACCCAGCATGCAGCCAACAGCGAGCATCCCATGTCTCCACTAAAAGATGATCCAGCCCCAGCCACCGCCTCCCCCCACACCGCCGGGCAATGCAAACACCGGCATAACCGGGATGCCGCGCCGGGGTGGGCACCGGCCATCCCCCCCTTCCTTGCCCTGGTCCCCTCCAGCGAGATGGGGCGGGGGGGGACGGTGAGCAGAGCTGGCAGCCACTGCTTTCATCTGCCGCCCGGCGGATCAAACATGCCAATATGAATTAGCAGCGCTCACGGAAGCGAGCGAAGGGATGAGGTTTTTTTCCCCACAAAGGCAGGCACTGTCCTCTTTGCACCACGCAAAACTGGGGAGAGAAAAACTAATCTCTATGTGCTAATAAAAATAATTAAAAATAATAAAAAGCAGGAAATATGGAGACTTTGGGCTGTCTCACCCACTCCCTATTCCATTTTTTCAGCTGACCCCCAATTCTCTCAGATGCCTGGTGCCAGCATCCCCATCGCCCTGGACCCTCCAACCCCTGCGCCGCCCGCCCCAGCCAGGCAAGGCAAAGCGGGGCTGCTTTTAATTATTCTTTCCTTTCACTTCCCCAACCAGTTTGGCCAGGCTATTGTATTTTTAATATGCTGCAAAGAGACTAAATGTGGTTTTGGGTGCAAGGAGAGCCAGCCAAGCCAGGTAGAGGAGCCCAGGGGGGTTGGCTGGTGGCCTCCCACCCCCAGAAGCTGTAACCTCAACTAGCAGATTGAAACAAAACCCTGAAAAACTCAGAAAAGGGCAGGTTTGGGGTGGGGGGAGCACCCCCATCCATGCACTGGGATGCCACCCGTCTCCAGCGACCTGCCTGGCTTTCCCCGAGAGCCACCAGCACAGTGAGATGGGAGCTCACCCGGAGCAAAGGAACTGGATATGATGTCCCCAACAACCATTCAAAAATCATATATAAAATAAAAATGGGGGTCTGCTTCCCAGCACCCCGTAAATATGAGGTGGAGCAAGGTCCTGCTGGCAGCTTAGGTGGGGAAAGCCTCACCTCGCGCATCCAGAGGCTGAACGGCCGCTGCCAGGAGTCCTTCTTCTCCAGATGCAGGTAGGCATTGAAGAGGATCAGGTAGATGTAGCGCTCCAGGTACTGCAGGCTCCTCAGCTGCAGCATCCGCGTCTCCCTCTCCTCCTTGCCCGACTTCCCCTGGAAGGAGCAAGAAATCGGCTGAAGTCGTACCTGCTTCGGGAGAGCATCTGAGAGGCAGCTCCTGCACCGAGTCTTCATCCACGGTCCTGCTCTCCATCCTGCGTGAGAAGTTTGGTGGTGAAGGACCCATGAGAACTTCTTGCGCTAGGGAAAAACCACATATACCACTACACATCAGCCCTCTGGCCCCGTTTTCCCCCTGAGGAGCCCAGCCTAGCCTCCAGTCGAGGAGGGAGGACCACTTTGGGGACAAAAGTAAGCACATCCTTCCAGCCCACTCCCGCTGTGGCTTGGCAGTCCAGGCTCTCATTACCTTGTGGTTTCCAGCATATAAAAACTTCCCCTTTACTGGGCAGACCTGAAAAATAGACGAGGGATTGCTAAATGTGGCGGGGGGGGGGGGGGTGAGGTGGGGGTGTGCCCAGGAACCAGGAATAGATGTCCAGGTGCAAACCACAGCCGAAACTGTGAGCTCCAGGACTGCAAAGCGTTTCGCCAGGGAAAAACATGTCCCTTTCCAGCACCTCCCAGTCAGATTCAGCCTCTGCTGCCAGAAGGGGATAGGCCACAGCAGCCACCCAGCGCCCTGCTCCGAGGCTCGTGGCCATCACGCCTCCTATTATTATTTTTATCTGCATATATATACATATATAAAAAATAGTAATATTATTATAGCTGTTATTTTTATATATATACACATACATTAAATTATATTATTATAGCTGTTATTTTAAGAACAGATGAGCCCTGCAGTGAGGCACCTTCTAGGAATTAATAAATAATAAATAAGGAATAAATAGCCAGCCGGCATAAGAGCCCTGATCCCACAGTCAATCCCGCTGTGAACCCCACAGACCATCCCAAAAAGCAGCAATTCCTCGCTCCAGTGTGAGCACCAACCTGCTCTCAGGGACAAGCCCGCTCTGCTTTCTCTAGGTCCTTCCCCAGCCACTTGTTGCCACGGCACACAAACATTTCCACCCATGGACTTTGAAAACTGGGGTTGTTCAACCCATTTGCACCCCTACTCGTGGCAGCAGCAGGCAAGCGGTTGTGCCCTTCGGAAAAGGTGTCTCCTCTGCACCTATGTGCCAGTTATTTGCAGATAGCGGATCCTATTATCCTATTATTTATCATGTTATTATACTATCCTATTTATTTTTTATTATATTGTCCTATTATTTATCATTTTATTATCCTATTATTTATCTTTTATCCTATTATTTACTATTTTCTCATATTGTCCTATTTTTTCCTCCCAGTTAGGGGTGGGAAGGGGTAGACCAAACCAACGCAAGTACCAGAGCACCTTTTCCTTCCCTCTCTTCACCCAAACCCCACGTTTCTCTAAACACTAACCATACCTTAATTAAATGACCATTAGGGCAATGCCTAGACTAGACAATTCCCATAATTCTCTTCTTCAAGCTGCTCATCATTGGGAAAAAAAATGTAAATAAAAATTACAACGTTTACACATGCATCCCCCCACAGCCCAGCCAAATCCAACGGGATGGATGGAGCAGCCGAGAGGGAAATGCAAAATGCAGGCAGCAACAAAAGGCTCTTCCAAGGGCAGAGGGTGCAGGGGGAGCGGATGAGTCCCTCCTTATCTCGCTTTCCCACCGGGCTGCCAGGGCGAGTTGGATACGGCCAGCCCGGAAACAGGATATGGCCCAGGAACACCCACGTGCTGGTCCTGACCGCCAGGCGCCGGGAAGAAGGGCAAGGAGGTCGCGGGAATTGTCTTCCAGAAAAAAAACCACACCGGGAGCAGCCCGGCGATGCTGCTCCGCCAGGGTCTTCCTCCCGGGACTCCCAAGGCTGAGCCTATGGACACAGCGAGCAGGAGCCAGCAGCAAGGCAGGGGGATCATTCAGGGTCACTGGAGAACAGAATTAAACCCATAAGCAGGCAGCCAGTTGTTTAGCATGGGAGTTCTTTTGCTCTGCAGCAGCAAAGCACACAATAAAGTAGGTGAGACTTCCCACCAGCCACGTGGCCACCTCCCCATAATGCATAAAGGGGGGGGGAAAAATAAAATAAAATTACTTATTCCCAATAATTTCCCAGTAGCTATTGCTGCAAATATTCAGTCCCCAGTAGCGCATCCCACAGAGCTCAGGTTTTCTCTCCCAGTCCCAAAAATACACAGAGGACCCCATAAACCAGGAGGCAAACACCCAGGGAGCTGCAGATGTTACTGATGTTAAGATGTTACCCCTTCTCACCCCATTAAATGCTTCGGTTTTTCCTCCCCCAGTCAGTCATTCACAACCATTAATTGAAAACGAGGGTCAATGGCAGCTGTGGGCAAGAGCTGCAGCAAGGCATCACCAGCAGGGATGTGGTGCAAACCAGCCCGGGCAGGGACGATACTGAGCCCCGAGCTCAGCCTTTCCGAGGCCCTGTGAAATAGTTGCACAGCTTAAAAAAAAAACAGGTCTAATAAAAATTATCCTTTCTCCCCTTCATCAGCTGGAGGAGCTGGAGGAGCCTTCAGGGCAGGCAGCGGAGCGGGACGGACCGGCCCTGCCCTCTGCCGGCTGCCGGGTGGGATGTGGGACGGTGCCGGACGGGCGGGATGCTGGGTGGGATGGTGGTCAGGATGCAGGACAGCACTGGGTGACCATGACCAAAAGAGTCCTGACCATCCAGCTTCAGCAGGGCTGGTCCCAGAGCCCGGCTCCATCCTCTGGGATCGGGTGCAACAGACCCGGGCAGCCCCGTGCCAATGGGGAAGTGGGCACGCAGGTGCCGCTCACCTGCCGGTAGGTGCAGATGATGATTTCTCGGAGGTGGTAGTGCATGGGCGTCATGGTTTCGCTGACGGTGTCCAGGGCCATGTCCACCTCCTTCTTCATCCGGTGACCATCAGGCAAGAGCTGGACCACCTTCATCACCACCTGGAGCGCAGGTAGAAGCAGCAGGAGAAAATCACCGGGTGCCTCCTCACCTTGACCCGACTGCTCTGTCCCTGCCTGGGAGAGGACCCGGCCCCTCCAAACAAGCAGCTGTGGCTAAGGTAGCAAGGTGCGGGCTCAGAGCGGGACCCTAAAACAAAGTCAGGCCCAAGGACTCACCTCAAACTCCCCTTTGGTGTACTTGGCATCAGGCACACTCACGATTTCCTCCTCATTCATCTCGGGGATGCCCTGGGGCAGTCAGAGAGGGCCAGGCTGTTATGGGCTGTGCAGCCCCATCCCCAGAAATGCAGACCCCCAACCCACCAGGACCCCAGGCATCCTCCACCTCCCCACTGCCTAGGCAGAGAAGACCAAAATTTTACCCCCTACCATCTGCATCTGCAAGGAGGAAGCCATATCTCTCCTGCCCTTAACCCTTTGTCCTGGGGTGGGAGCTCTCGGGAACGGGGTAAAGGCTCACCAGGGATGCACCCACACTTCTCCTGGAGCTCACTGGGGGCTAGGCACAGCAAGAGGCCAACATATGGGCATCTGCCCCCTGCAGCCCACCCTGGCCCCCCCCATGCTCCTTTTAACCCCCGCACTGTGCCACAGCTGCTGTGGGCTGTGCTGAAGCTTCCCCGGCAGCCCCCGCTCCAGCCTGAACCCCAGGGAGAGCTGCAGACCCTGGTACCCACATTGAAGTGCCAGAGGGTGAGGACAGCGATGACCATGGCCATGGTGGTCCTGCCCCGGCCGCTGGAGCAGTTGAACACAAAGGCTGCCTGCGAGTCCTCGGCCAGGGCACTCTTCATCGCCTCCAGCAGCCGGTCAAAGTCCTGCCAGGAGCAAAGCGAGGGGGGTTTTATGAGGGCAGCCCACCTTCCTTCCCCACCATGGGATCCTCCTTGTCCAGCAGCCTCCAAGCTAAAATCCCCAGCTGCTCGCTGCACATGCCGAATCCAGCCCAGCAGCTTCCCCTCCATCCCCAGCTGGCTGAAGGCACCCAGGGTCTCCATGCAGCATCTCCCCAGGGACCCTCCCTGCCCCAGCAAGCACCCCACGCTAAGCCTGGGCACACCACCATAGTCCTGGGGCTGGGTGGCACTGAGCACCTAAGTGACATTCACCCCACAGCAGCAGGGATGGCTTGGGAAGGAGGTGGCACGACAGTCCCATCCCCAGGGTACCTGCTCCTTGGGAGCGCAGAAGTCAGGGATGGGGATGCGGCGGTAGGTCAGCCCCTGGCAGGCGTTCTTCTGCTGGCTGAATATCTCCTGCATGGTCAGGCAGCTCTTGAACATCTTCATCTGCTTCTCTGTCTCCAGGTACACCTCCAGCCACTTCTGGCACTTCAGCAGGTCGCCCTTCAGGGTAGCCTCTAGTTTCTGCAGAGGATGGAGAAACCCTCACCCTAAGACCTGCTCCTCTTAATTTTTTCAGGATTTTAATTATATTTTTAGATGCAGGCTGACACCCCTCTCAAACACCCTGTAGTCAACACAAAACCTCACACCAGGTCCTGGCCACCACTTCTGCCCTGGACCACGGTCCCCACCGTGCTTGATGAGAGCCTCCGGAGCATCGTCTCCCACCACCCTGGGCAGCTCCTCCACATGGCTGCGCTGCTGCTGGCAGCCAAGCTCCTCTGGAAACCCAGCTGGGAACATCTGCTCTCCTTTCCCCGGGTGCCTTTTACCCTGGCTTTCAAGCCACGCTATAAATTCTTCAGGGGAGGATCTCTGCTTTGCTCTGCCTTTGCAAACTCTTACACAGTGACAGAGAAGTCAGGAGGACTCCTTTATTTTTGCAGTACGATAAAGAGCAGGTCGACCACCTGCTTTTTCATCAGCTGGGCTGTCCCCAGCCTCCAACAGACACGGAGGCCACGAGCCAAGCACGGCACCCAATATGACTGCTGCCCCTCATTGCCAAAAGAAAAAAAAAAACCAAAAGAAGCCGTTTCGGGGGGGTGAGGGACTATCAAAGCCTGCAGACGTCGCCCATGAGGGCTCCTGGGAGGAGATCAGCCCTTGCTGCACAGGCAGAAACCCCCACTGCTGCCCCAGCATCCCTCAGTGGGCAGGAGCTCACCTCCAGCTGCTGGGGCGAGGCGCCGGGCACGGGGATCAGCTCCTCCAGGTGCCCGGGCTCCCGCAATGTATAGATCTGCTCATTCCCCTCCAGGACCACTTCTTCCCGGAGGTTGATCCAGACGATGCGGGCGTGCTTCCTCTTGGCGTCCGTCAGGTACCGCAGGACGCTCCCCAGGGTCTAGGGAAAGGGGCAGCAAGGGTGATGAGAGGGCTGGGATCCCGTCGTGGGTGAACTTGCCCGCTGTGGAGTGCATGCCCCTCACCTTGGAGCTGGGCTGCGCCGTCCCATAGACAGGCATCTTGGGCACCCGTCGGAAGTTGGCCACGCTCATCTCCTTGGCAGTGCTCAGAACGTCTGGGCAGAAGCGCTCATCCGCCACCTGCAGCGGAGCGAAGCCTGGGCACGGCGTGCACCCCCCGGCATTGCAGCTGCCCCCTCCTACCCATGGGTTTGCAGGGGGGTTCCCAGCACACCACAACCTCTCACCCATGGTTCCCACTCAGGAGAAGTCCCCAAACCCTTCCAACCCTAGGAAGCCGGGGCTCAAAGCTGCACGGCTGCATTTCAAAGGTGGGAGATGCTCTTCTCACAGCAAGACTGTGCCAAAGCAGCAGCGAGCCACCAGCAGCTCTGGACTCCTTTCCCCTGCCACAGCCACCCAGGAGCACCAAGAAAGGTGAAGCTGCAGCTAGGCTTGCAGCTCAGGCTCATGTTATTGGGTGCTCCAGCATCCCGGTACCCAGGGTCTGCGGGACTGGACTCATCTGTGTGCACAGGGGTTCTCTGGCCACATGCCCATCCTTGCCGAGGATGCAGGCAGGACACGGACCTGAGACCCCAGCATGGACCTGGAGACCCCAAGACTCAGCACCTGCCCTGCAACAGGGAAACTCCTCTCTTCTCCCACCCCATGGAACGTCTTTGGGGGTCAGCATCCCAGGAAGGTGCCATTCCCAGGGGATGACAAGGAGCTGCCAGCCCCATCCCTACGTGCAGGGTGGATTACTCACCAGCACTCGCGTCCCCTTAGTGATGAGATCCGCAGTGACGGTGAGCTCCGAGGAGTTCATCTCCGCCTGCAGCCGGTAGAGCTCGGGGTGCCGGCACATCCACCTGCTGAAGCTGAGGGCAAAGCCCAGGGGGTACTGCCGGCGGGGGGCCGGGGGGGACGCGCCATCAGCCTGGGCTCACACCCCCTGCCCGGATGCAACCCACCACCCCACCAAAAAAGCCTGCATTTGCTTGGGAAACTCAGAGGAAGAGACCCCTTCCCTCCCACTACATGAGGAAGCCAAAAAAAAAAAAAAGAGCAAAGGAAGGTTTTTTGGGTTGGTGGGTTGTTTGTATTGTTTTTTTTTTACCTGCTCATGAAGGTAGTAGTTGAAAGCAATCAAGTACAAATATCGTTCAAGGCTCTGCAAAGTCCTCTGGAGGAAATACTCTTTGGTGCTGCTCCCCTGAAAGCAAAGGCAGGTGGGATTCGTGATGCCCAATGCTGACCGGTCCTGCAGCCCTGGGCAGACCAGGAGGCTCGGGAAAAAGCCCTACACACACTTGTTGTGGCTGCCTTAGAAGAGAGACAAGCAAGTAGCAAACAGGCCTGAGGCGTATTTTTTTATCCAGCAGTTTCTGGGGGGAAAAGGGGCAGAAATGCAATTGAAGCCGCTCAGAAGGTTTTTTGTGTATTCATGTTAACTTCACCAAGCTGTTTGTTTGGAAAGATATCGCTTCCAAATGGTGGGGGGGGAGGGTGTGAGGAAACTACAAAACCCAATCTGTAATAGTTTTTTATGCTTTTTTTTTTTTTTCTTTAAAGGAAACATTTCAAGTTTTCCACATTAAATGATGCTTAAAGACATAAATTTACATTTCAGCTCAAACAAAACCTTGCCTTTAGCCCAAGGACACACTGGGAGTGGTTCCAACTGGACCTGAGGGGCTTTGCTGTCCCAGGGGGATACACTGTCCAGATGCTAACAAGGGGAGTGGGTTGGTTAAGGCAAGGTCCTGTCCCCACCCCGGCCACCTCCGTGGCCTTCAGTCAAGATGCTCGGGCAGCAGCATCCCTGGGGAGAGAGGTCCTCATGCCAGCGATGCCACGGGTAGGGATGTGGGGAGCCTGCCGGAGACATCACCTCCCAGCCCCCAGCTCTGAGTAAGGCGAGGAACTGCCAGAGACCTCTCAGGGACCCCTCGTCTGCCATCAAAGCCCAGCGGGACTCCCAGGACCTGCTCCATCAGCAGGGTCAGCATCTGATGGGAGGTGGCACACCCCTAAATGACAGGCGACGCTAGATAAACTGAAGTAAGAGCAAGATGGGCTTATTAAATAGAGACATAAGCCACACGTCCTCTAATATCCGCCATTTCCAAGTGTCTCCTCTTTCCCTTCATCCCCAGAAGCATCCCGATGCCTACGTAGCTGGCTTCAAGCAAGCTCTCCTCCTCATCTTCATCATCACCTCCCCAAACCAGGCACTTGCCCCAGCAGAGCTATCTTCTCCCAGAGACACAAGCTCAAACCCATGGGATTTTCCATAATTCGGAAACCACCCCCATGCTGCCTCGGGGCAGGGTTTGTACATCCAAGCATCCCATCCAACAAATTAACCTGCAATGCTGGCACCAGCAAAAGAGCACCCATCACGGGGTCCACGAGCACCCCTGGAGAGCCTATTGGGACCCCCTGCCCAGGATACGATGGAAAATCCTATAAGATGGGGTTGTATATGTACAGGGGAGGGCTTGGCGAGCGGGCTCACACATCTCTGACATTACATGGTTGACTCATGAATATTTACTCATTCTTCACAAGAGAAATCCGGCCCGCTGTCATTTATCAAGAGGCAGAGCAGAAGGCTTTGCTCTGGAAACTCAAAACAAAGCCTGCGAGGATGGAGCTGTGCCGGGTTTGCCAGCGGCACTGCCATCGGAGCGGCTTTTCTTTCCAAGTGCTTGGGTTCCTGCAGTAAAAACCAGCCCCGTGCTCTCACGCAAGGTAAATCCCTTAATATTCCCCTGAAACAGGCTTTTGATGAAAAGCCACGTTCCACTCACGTTTCAGCCATGGAGAGCTGGGTACCGCAGGGGTCTGGCTGCGGCTCAGCATCCCACACCAGGATGCACCTACCCGTGCATCACCATCGCTTGAGGACTTAAATCTCCACTTTTACCCCCAACACAGGGCAGAAGCCCACAGTCCAGCGCGAGATCATTCCTCTAGGCCCAGAAAAGCCCTTCCTCTCCCCAAAAGCAAGAGGGGTTCTTCCGGCTCACCCAGCAAAGCCTCCCCGGTACCACCTGCAGCCCCTCCAGCCCTACCAAGTCCAGGCTGGTTTTTCGATGGCCGAGCATCAGCCCCTCTCCCCTCCTCATCCTCCCTCCCCAGCACATTTTCCTGGCCCCTCGCCATTGTTTAAACCTGCTCTCGCTCCATGCAGACTTCAAATAAACACTCCTCGTCGCTAATTTACAGCAGCCCTCCGGCCGTTTGTTTCCCCGGCATCGAGGATGACATAGAGCAGCCTTCCTCAGTAGGGAAGAGTCGGGGAAAGGCTTTGAGGCAGCAGGAAAATCCCCTACCCCATGCCCAAGCTTCCACAGGTCTACAAGAGAGTATCTGCCATCACACAAGCAGCACCAAACATATCCAAATCCACCCTAAAAAGGGGGTAAAATTTGGGGGTTACCACTAAATGCCAAAAAAGTGCCAGTAAAACCTTTCCTTTCCCCCCACTTAATCATTTTTAACCATGCTTTTCTGCTCCAGCCTGCTTTGGCTGCACAGCGCCTGTTTTTAGATTGCGCTTTACAATTGGCCCCTTCCACTCCGCATTCAGCGTGTAAACAGGAAAATTAATCTCCAAACAGGCTGGGATTGGGGCAGTGTTTCCATCTGAGCATCCTCTCTCCATCCATCCATTGCCTGGCAAGGAGCTCCCCGGTGGGACAGGGGAGACCACAGCTTTCCAGCATGGAAAACCACCCTGATGGCTTTTCAAAGCAAAGGGGAAAAAAGAACAGTCTACAGATAAGAAAGCTTGACCTTGAGTGACTATATTTGCAGGAAAACCTCTAGGCAACAATCCCTCCCAGCTCCTGAGGAGTTTTACCAGCCAGGCTGGTACGTATTTTCCAATTTTAGAGCTGACGAAACCAGGGCACAGGATATTATTTGCCCCCCAAGGTCATCTACCAGAAGCAGTGGCAAAGCCCAAAACAGCCAACTTTCCCCCAAATTCCAGCCTGCTCCATTTTATGGCTCTTAAACAATTGGGGAATAAAAAACAGAAGCTCCACGACTTTCTAGGTTTCGCATCCCTGGGAAATTTCCAGCTCACAGGAAGCTTCGGATTTCCAGAATTTACATTCTTCTCATCCGCGTGCAAAAACAGCTCAATAAATTACCCCGCGGAGAGCAGGCAGCTTGCGTCTGAGCAATCCTCTCATTCACATACCTGGATCTGATAGTCCTCCCCAATCCCTTCCAGCTTCTTCTTGTACTCATAGATGGCTTCCTTCATGTCGTGCATCTCCGAGCATGAGGCGATGGCACCGTCCACCTTGCAAGGAGCAAGCAGAAAGCTGCTCAGCAAGCCCCAGATGGTGGGGGAACTGACCTCGCTTCCTCCAACCCACCCTGCCGGGGGTTTCGCCAGCACCCCCTTACCTCCTCGACAATCTGCTGGCCTTTGGGGACCATCTCGATGAATGTCTGGATGACCCGAAGCCTGTCCCTGGGAGATGTTTTAGGCAGGTGCAAGAGGCTGGGGTGGGAGAAGAGGGAAATCAAACCAGCCCTGGGGGCACGGGCACCCCTGCCGCCCCAGCCCCGGGGGCTGCCCCACTTACTCGGGCTTCTGGGCGGCTCCTCGGTGGTGGTGGTGGAGGACAAGCGTGCCCATGGCCATGGCCAGGTTGGTCCTGCCCACACCGGTCTGGCAGCCGAAGAGCAGCGCCGGCGGGGGTCTGCCGGGGTCCCGCAACAGCAGGCTGGGGCTCTCCTAGGAGGGAGGGACAGAGGGATGGGGACCACAGGGGCATCCAGGAGAGCCGGGTCTGCCACCACAATGGCCGGGGTGGAGGTGACAGCCCTGCCCAGGTGCGGAGGGGTGGGTGGCATCTCCCCTTTGCTCAGGGGATGGCGTGGATGGACTGGGACAGCACAACAGGCAGTCCATCCACTGTGTCCCCATGCCCTCCCCAGCCGCCAGTGGACACTGGCCTGTCCACCCCACTGGAGATGTTCCTACCACCAGTCCCCAAGCCGCTGAGATGAAAACTCCCAAGCTAAAAAAAAAAAAAATAAAAAGAGAAGCCCTGCCATCAAAAGCCTTTGCACCAAACCCAGATCATTTCTCCCAAACCCATTTAGGGAAGAGCCACGTGTGCAGGGATGCTGGGAGGTGGCAAGGGATGATCACCTCCAGCTAAGGGTAGGGACAAGCAGCTGGACAACATGGACTTCTCCAGCAGGGCCCACAGAAATGGGAACGGGATGCAACCTTGGGCACAGGCATCCTCTTAACAGACAGCATCAAGTCAAAAGCAGAAGGTGCTCTCAGGGAGTCACACTCCCCGACGTGGCACCCTTGCTGAGGCGCAGGAGCAAACACCAACCCAACGTGGCCCCATGGACCAGGCACTTTTACTCAGCTCACCCTGAGGAAGTGGATGAAAGCATCGAACTGCTCCTCCAGAGGGGCTCCCTCGGCGGGCAGGGGCAGCCGGTGGTACCTGCCAGGCACAGGGACAGCCCTCATTAGGAGGATGGGGCTGTGGGAGGGCTTCACCCCCACCACGGTGAAGGACATGTGGCTTAAGAGGGTATCAAGAGGAAAGGCACCCCAGCTTGCAAAAGCAAAGCCACCAACCACGTGTGAGGAGGAGGAGGAGGAAGGGCAGCACCTGTAGGAGGGCAGGAGGAAGACGGGTCTGCGGTAGACCTCCTCCGTCACCTGGATGTCCTCCTCGCACTGCACCCGCACGGTGTGGGGCTCATCCCGCAAGCGCTCAATGTCGTTGTAGACGTAGTAGACGCTCTCGCTCAGCTGCGCGAAGTCGTGGATCTAGTGGAGATGGGGACCACCATCAAAACCCATGGGGCACCCACCACCTCCAACAACCCCTCCACTCAGCTTTGAGCCGGGGGAATGCATGCACCCCATTATCGCTGGGGTGATGACCCCCCTCATCCCATCCCACTTCACCTCCTTGCGGATGGCCAGCTCCAGGCTCTCCGCCTGCAGCCCCCGCTGCAGGCACTGGAGGTTCTCATGCAGGTTCTCCTTGCCCCGGGGGGTGTAGGACACAAAGTCCCCCTCCAACCGCAGGAAGACCACAGGCTCCTCACGGATGCAGAAGATGACGCACTCCTGCGAAGAGGGGGGGAAGCTGCCCAAAAGCTCCCCTGCCTTTTTCCACCCCAATTCCCAGCCTCCCACCAACCTTGTGGCCCTCTCTCTGCAGCTTCTGCAGCACGAGCTTGAAGCCGTTGAGGCTGGGTTGCCCCATGCCGAACACAGCGTAACCTCCTTTGGCTTGTCGGAAATTGGGAGCGCCGCAGCTGCCAGTAGTGTTCAAGACGTCTAATTTGCCATATACATCCCTGACCATGAAATATTTCCCCTGCAAAACAAGATGGGCAGAGAGAAAATAAGTGGATTTGAGCAAGCAGGCTTGAACACAGCTGGAAAGAAAAGTGGCTTTTTCTTGGAAATCTTCAAAATTAGCCCCAAAAAACCCGCGAGGTCCCCAAACCCCAGGCTGAAATATGCTTGGCATGGGGTGGCAGTGATGCTCACCTGCACAAGGTAGTGTTCCATTGTGGCCTCGGAAATGCATCCCACCGTGTAGTTGGCCTTCAGCAGGTCATCATGGATCTGAAACTCCTCCCTGCAGTTGTACCTGCAAAAGCCACATGCAGGTGGGTAAAGGGAAAAAATAATGGCATAGGTAAAGATGAAAAAAAAGCAATATTTAGGGAAGGTGGTGCAGAAAAACAGAGGTCTGGGGAAGGCAGCAAGGGGATGCAAGAGGCTACCAAGGACTTACGTGATGACCACGGGCGCCACTTTGTTGGTAATGATGGACTTGGCCTTGCTGTTGTGAAGCCCCAAGGTCTGGAAGGAGTGGATGCTGAGGGAGCGCTGGTCCTCCATACTGCCGTCGCCTGGCGCCCCGCTCTCCAGAGGGGATGCTGAGATTGCCTGCTGCGCCGCGCTGGCAGTCGTACCCATAATCCGCAGGCGGCTGCGCTGGGATGGGGAAGCGGCAGCGACCACAGGGAAAACAAGGAGAGCGGGAGGGGGGAGGAGGAATTTTTTTTTTTCAGCCGCTCCCGTTTTAGGAAGGGAAAATCCTGGGCGGGTGCCGGGCGCCCCCCCCTGCCAACAGCCGGCGAGGAGAGGCCCATTTGGGAAGAAATGCTAACCCAGCCCTTTCCCTCCCGCTCCTGCAAAGAGCTTTCTTCCTCCCTGCCATGCAGCTCTCTCCATCAGGGAGGGTCCGTACTCAGAGCAGCCAAAAGTGGGGCTGGGGAAGTGCAGGGGGAAAAGGCAAAATGTTGGATCTGGCCCCCCCAAATCTGCTGCGTCAGCAGATGGCACTGCAGAGGGACCCAGCAGCTCCCTGTCCCAGCAGAGCCCTCCACTTTCACAGCACTTGTAAACCACTCCAGGGTCCCACCCCAGGCGGAAAACACTTGTACACCAAGTAAATTTTACTAAATATTTAGTAATTCAAGACTTAGGAGCTACCAGCATGCCTGGAACAGCGAGCAAGGCTCAGGGAGGTTGCTCCCCCGTCCAGGCTGTGCATGCATGTGTGTGCACACACACGTGTTGATACAAGTGCAAGCAAAGGAGGAGCCAGGGGGGTGGGTTGTGAAGCTCCTACATGTGATTTTGCAGCCTCAGAAGCTGTGGGAGGCAGCAAGGGAAGGTGCCCCCCGTGCAGCAATAAATAATCCTGCTGTGCAGAGAAACCCCCTTGATTGCACTGGAGGCATCAGGAGCCTCGAGGCAGCAGGATGAGGGATTTCCTCCAGCTATTAATGAGCAAATCTGAAAGCTGCCTTTAAAGCAGACGGTTATTCCCATACTGGAGGAGCACCCTCACCCCCAGGGGAGGTGGGGGACCCCGAAAACAGACCCACCCTCCCCCATCCCCAGGGAGCTCATCCCTAAACAAGGATGAAAGCAAAAGGGCCAGCCCGGGGCGTGGGGGCTGGCGGTGGCCAGGAGCATCCTGCCACACTCGACCGGTCCAGGACAATGCGGCGACTGTCTGCGCCAGCCAGGGCCGGATCCTGGTAACCAAACGAAGCAAGAGACGGGTAGCCTGGAAAAAAAAAACAACTCTGCCCACCCCTACCAAGACGGTCCCCAATAAAATCTCCTTTGCACTGATGCTGCATGGGGAATAACCCCAGCAGCATCCAAAGGGGGACAGTACCTGCTCGGTGGCGATGCACAGCACTGAGAAACCAAGGGGTGACTTTAACCCAGACCTACAAATGCTTTTGCAGCTGCTTCTGCTGCCTTGCAAGCAGTACAGGATCAGTCTCTTACTGCAGTCCAAGGGAATGCAATGCCCCCAGCAGCTGCAAATGCTTCAAGGGGGGGAAAAGCCTCCGGAAAATGTGCTATTTCGAGACGGCCGTGCCCCAGCACAGATTTTCCCCTCCTCCCCATCTTTCTTCTTCCCTGCTCTGCAGAATACTTGTTGCTCTACCGTGAATTTTCTGCACCATTAGGCAGTCTGGTTTCTTTTACGTGCGAGAGAAGAGGGGAAGAAAGGAAAAAAAAAAAAAAAACCAAACCACCACACAGCTGTTTCAGGCCCGTGCCATTTCTCCAAGTGCGCTTATGCTTTTCTTTCACATAAACACTGTTGGGGTAAAAATAAAGCAAAAAAAAAAAAAAATATATATATATAGGGAGGTTTTGAGTGTTTCAGAGCAGGCGCTCATGGCTTTGGAGAGCTCAGCCAGCAAGCAGGAATGGGGCGTTCAGCCAGGATATTTTTTTTCTTTATTTTGCTCAGAATCGGTGCATCTTTTTAAAAGCAGCTGGCGCAGCCCGATGAGCTGTACCGATCCCTCTGGGTTTGCTCCAGCATCGCTATGCTGGGGGATGGAGACTCATCCCCCAACTTGCAGACAGACACAGGCAGCTTCTGTATTTCCTTCGTCCTTCTCCCCCCGCTGCAGTCACCCAACTTTGCTGTAAATCCCCCAGGGATATTTTTTTTGCCTGACAAACCACACCGGCAAATAACAGACATAAAAGACACCGGATAGATTTGGAAATGGTCTTTCAAACCACAAAATGAATGGAGAGAGGAAATCACATTTCAGCTTCTTTCCCGCCCCCCCTTCGCTGGGCAGGGAAGAGCAAACATCATCTAGAAAAGCACTGAAATTACCCAAAATGGGTGCTCTGGGCAACCACGGGAACTGCTCTAAAAAGCCACGGGAAGAGGGAAGCACTGGTGCTATCTGTACGGGAGCAGCTATTTACTGGTACCGCTGCATCCGATGGGAGCGGGATGGCTTATACCCTCCCAGTGCCCAACCTGCAAGCTGGGACACAAAATGAGATGGGTGGGGAAGCAAAACCCTATCTCAGGCAACCAGATAAAATGATCTTGCCTGAAAACCCTCCCAAATATTGCTGGTGGCTGTGACAAGAAGAGATGCAGCAGAGCCACCATCCCAGGTCAGCCAAGCAGGGCAGCCTGGGAGGGACCAGTCCACCAAAGGGCTCTGGATTAGCCCAAATATCAGGTTTTTTTCCCCAATAGTTGAACACAGTTAGCAAACAGTAAACAGGTGCTTAGGCAGGCAACTTACCCTTAAAAAAAAGTAGTTTTATTATTTTAGCTGTATTTTAAAGAACCTCACTGTATCTGACATCTCAGCCCGGCGTATTAAGATCTGAGTTATTCTCAAAAAAAAATCAGCTGAGCTGGTGGGGCTTTGCTCTGTTTTCATGCCACTACAAGAAGTTAGGACACTCGGAAGTGATCCGCATGGATTTTATGATGGCATTAGCCATCAGCCGGGGCGAGCCGGTTTTGAGCATCCCTTCCCTTGCACGACACCATATTTAGGGGTTTCCTTTCTAGGAGACAGAGAATGCAGAGACAAAACCCCCTGTACAGCATCCTTGCCTCCTGCCTGCATCTTCACCCCAGGGTGAGGGGCACAGGGACAAACCCCAGAAACACTCACCCAGCCAGCTCATCCCCTCACCGGCACTTGCAGCCCTAATCTCCGGGACCTAAAAGCCAAGCCTGAGATAAACTGTGGCCATGGCTCATTAACAAAGAGCCTATTTTCTCCCCAGCCGCAAAAAGGACCAACACCCTGCAAGGGCACATCCCGCCCAAACAAACTGGCACTGTTCTTCTCCAGGTGTTTTGCCTAAATTCAAAGCTCCAGCAGCCACCAGTTAATTATTGCTGCCTAACGAGAAAGCGGAGCCTATGAATGTGCAATGCATAGATGCTTCCTTCCCCTTAGACCCTCTCCCAGTACAGCCAGCCCTGCCAAGCCCAGGGTGGATGGGGAACACCGGAGGAGCTGAAGACAGCACCGGGATGCTGCTTGAGCATCCCGAGAGATGACGCACGGGCTCTGCGGCCTCTCCCACGTAAGTCACGATGATGTACAGTGCTTAGCTCCCCACCTTGCAGAGCCGCTCCTCTCTCCCGCCGCCCAGCACGGGGGTTATTCCCGTGCCCGGGGACCTGGCAAGGGCTCAAAGCCGGAGCAAACAATGGACTAAATATAGCGGGAGGCGGCCGTCCTGCAGCTGCAGGATGCATCTGCCCCGGCCACCGTGATGAGGAGGAAGCGTGCACTTGCCCGGCCGCCTCATTGTCAGCAGGAAATAAATCAAATAAATCTCCCTCTGTGCATCCCCAGGTTATTTTATAGTTTTTTTTTAAATAAAATGCAAAGCCCTTTGGGAAGCAGCAGCAATTGCAGCATCCTCCATCCCTCCCTTAGCAGCTTTTCGGCACCAAGCCAGCACGGATGCATCCGCAAGGGACCGGGGAGCACCCAGCACCGCTGACCCAAGCAGGGAGGCAGGAAACACCGCGGCGGCCGGCAGGAAGCCCGGGGCATCACCGAACACCGGAGGAAGCGCTGGAGCCAAGCCCCCCACCCCAGTGTGCTCTTTAACCCTCTTTTTCAAAAAAAAAGGTGAAAATAAAATAACACACAAACAGCAAGCCCTTTGCTGGGGGAACCCGTGTGTGTTGGGAGATATCCTGGAGCAGAGGCTGCGTGGGAACCGGGCTCCTGTTGTTCCAGGTGATGCTGGAAGGAAGCAGCTTGGCTTATTAAAAAAAAAACATAATAAAACAAAAAGGAAAGGTGAGAAGTAACATTAAGTTGTGGTTTATTTGAAACGCGTTGTTCGCCCACCAAGCTGCAAGGGTGCAATAAGGCAAGGAAGCAACGCAACCCAAAATGCCTTAACCCAACCCAAAAGTGCTTTAGAATGGGGATGTAAAGGCTCTGGAAAGCCAACTTTGCAGCAGACAGCTCTGATTTTACAAGCCTTGATTGTGGTGTTATTATTTTTAAACAAGAAAAGCAAGCTCCCTCCATTCTCACGGGCTCCAGGCTCCTCGGAGAGCCAGTGCTGACAGCCAAAAATATAACTAAATAAGCAGCATTTCCTAGAAAGTACAGAGGTATTTCTCAATCAGGCTGAGATTGGTGCTGCCGATCCCCTGCATGCCCTGTGTTCCACTGCCAGCATCTGCCAGGAATGGGGAGAAAGCATCAGGGGGATGCTTTCCCCCAGATCCAAGCAGGAGCACCGGGATAATGAGGATCCAGCATTTCACACCCCCTCCCCGATGCGATCCTGCCTTTTGGCAGAAAACCGAGCGCCACATCCCCATCCTCCACGTGATCAACCCGCCTTTAGCTACTTGATTTAAAAGTCCTTACCCTGAAGTCAGAGAAAGCTGTTTGAGACAGGGAAGTGGGGAAAAAAAGAAGGCATCCAGGTATGTCACCCCAGAAATGTGGGTGCAACTCTGCACCCCAGCCACGGAGGCAGCCACTGATGGGGAGGATGCTGGTACCTGTTAGGAGGTACCGGGAATGGTACCAGGCTGCAGCCCCCGCTCCCAAACCTGTTTTACAATGAATTATTAATCAGCAATGTCAAACCTTCCTCGATAAGCAAAGCCTGGGCAATGCACGAGAGGAATTAAGATATAAACATGAGGATCTTGTTAGCAGGATACAAAAGAGACATGGCTTTTTTGGCTGAGCCGCCTCGACTTTGCACAGAGCTCACCTGTAATGCCTAACAGCAGCCCGGGTGCAGGATGCCCTGTGGATGAGCAGCTACCGCATGTACGCTCTCCTCTCCAAAAAACTCCTTTAATACCCTTTCTAAAGACCGCCAGCAGGTCCTCTCACACATCACACCGCTCCCTGGAGTGCTGCTTCACAGGGCCAAGAGGCAGCTCACAGACATGCAGGAGATGCTCAGGCTGCCTGATGTTTCAGTGAGGGGTTTTTATCAATGAGCATCAATGGAAAGAGGAACAAAGCCCTAATTTGCAAACACCAGCGCTGCCGGTTGTGCCGTCAGCTCGCTGCCAGCGGTTTCAAGGTCTGCGAGCATGCTTACTGAAGAGTTTCCTTTCAATAGTGCAAAGAAAAAAAAAAAAAGCCATGAAGGATGAAGATAAAGGCTGGGGGCATCTCCAAAGAGATGGCCATCCTGCGGAGGAGCCTTCCTCTGACACCAAATACTCCCCGACTCACCAGGAAGCGTCGCGGCCCCACACCCGAAGCCGCTCTGCCAAATTTTTTACCCTGTGCTATTTCCACCTCCTCCCCGCAGGAGGTTTTGTGGCGTGACCCCGCGCTGGCCAGCGGCGGGGGGCGGTCCCTGAGGGTGGGGGCCCCGGGATGGCACCCATGGCACAGCACCCCGCTCCCAACCCCAGGAGGCTCAGCGCCACGAGAAGCCTGGCCAGGGCGTTTCGGGAAGGCGAGGGCTATGATTTTGTGCTATTCATAGCTAACCACCGGCTCCCCTCCTGACCGGGAAGGCTGGCGGAGCAACAGGACGGCTCCATTTACAGGGGGCTGCTTTTCAAAGCCGGGCTGCTGCAGACCACACCTTTCCCAACACAAGCAGCACCTTATGCACACCCGCGCCCACCATCACGCGTGCCTTTGCACGCTCGGTGGTTTTGCATGCGGTAGCGTGCGGAGCTCGCTCTCCCGGGCTCTTTTCTCCCCCACCCTGCTCTTAAATAAAGCAAAATCAAGCAAATCCTGGGCGATATTTGCTCACAACAGAGACCTGCCGGTTATTTTTAGGCTCCATGTCATTCGTGCAAAGACATAATCACTTCCTGCCTTCCAGGAAGGAAATGTCCCACCACCGCTGCCTGCCTGCCCTCCTGCCTGCCCGCCTGCCTGCCTGCTCCCTCCCCAGGCAATGTCTGTACGCTCCCAGTACAGCCACCCGAAAACCTGCTGCCCCCCCCAACCGGGGGGGGGTAACTACCAGGAACACAGCTTGCGATGTCACGAGTGCCACAGTCCTCAGTGCTGTGGGAAAGAGAGGTGGTGTTCACCGCCCCCCCCGGCACTAAGAGGAGTGATGCACTGGGGAACGGATAGAGGAAGGGGTCCGGAAAAGTCCGGCAGCCATAGGAAACCCAGCAGTTTCTGGAAGTTTTCAGCCCCGACAGCTACAGATGCTGAGGAGGAGTCAGCAAGAGCAGGCAGCCTGCCCGCCTAGGGCATCCTCCATGTCCCGGCTCTGCCCAGGCAACACGGCAGCCAAGGTGACCCCATCCTACACGGCGGTGGGAGCCCACCAGGCTCTCTGACGTACCTACACCAACAGGCCAGTGGGAAACCCATCGCTGAGTGATCCCAGGTTTTGTGCTCCTCCCGCGCTCCCCGAACAGGAGGCTGCGGAGCCAAATCCCAGACAGGGATGCTCTCCGAGCCGGGAACGGACTGTGGTTACATCCACTCCTCTTCCATCTTCATCCTCCAACAGGGAGCCATCCCGCAGCTCCCTGTTTTAGAGCCTGCTCCCCAGGTGGCTTTGGGGGTGTAAGGGAGGCAGACGAAGGATGCAAACCCCAAAACTCACTTTGAGGCACTCCAGCCACAGCGGGCTCGGCTGGCAGCAGCAGCCGGCCGCACTGGGCTCCTCGCCTGGGTCAGCCTCCTGCAGGGCTGGCTTCCAGGCAGCAAGAAGGAGAGAAAAGCCCCTTTTAAATAGGAAACGGGACTGCAAAGGCACAAGAGCTGGGAGGACGCCGCGGGGCGGATGTTGGGCCTCAAAACTAGTTATCCATCTATTTTCTAGAGGTTTGAAGCACGGCATTGGCTGCAGATAAATCTTCCTCGCTGGGGTTTGGGCACCTCATGGCCACGCCGTAGGGTTTGTGTTCCTGGGGCAAAATAAAGCTTCCTCCCATCGCCCCCCCCACCTCCTTTGCTCTGGGGCGAGGGGCCCCCTGCCCAAGGAGCACCCCGGGCCCACGGGAGGAAGGCTGCTCCCAGCACCACCACCTGCCTCCCTCTCCCAACGCGGGGGTGGCTGCAACCCCCCCCCGGGATGGCACTGGGAGGTGGGGGGGCACCCCCTGAGGTGCCGCCTGGCTGCAAGCCGGTACCCCACGGCCGAGCCTTGCCCCTCCATCCCCTTCCCCGGGAAGAGAAGTGACACCCCCCCACACCGCCCCGCGGCGAGGGGATGAGCGGGGCAGCTGGTCCCGGGGGGGATGCCCGGTCCCGGGGGGGGATGCCCGGCTCGGGGCGGGGGGGAGACGGCCGGGCCCGGGTTGGGGGGGTGGTTCGGTACCTGGCGGCGGCTCCGGGCTCAGCTCCCGCGCCGGGCTGGCCGCGCCGTCGGGCGCCCCATGGGGGCGGCGGGAGCGGGGTGGCGGGAGCGGAGCCCCGCGGCCGCCCCGACCGCCGGAGCCTCGGCGGGGGAAGGAGGAGAAGGGGGAGGAGGAGGCGGAGGCGGAGGAGGGGCAGCGCTGCCGTCCGGCCCCACGCCGCGCCCGCCGGCTGCCGAGCACCGCCCCCCGCCCCGGGACATCCCCCCCGGGCCCGCCCCGCCGTGGTGCCCCAGCACATGGCACCCCCCAGCCCCTCGGGGACCCCCCGGCCACAGCACCAGGACCCTCAGGGACCTCCCGGCATGCAGCACCCATCCCCCCGGAGACCCCCTGGCATGCAGCAGCCCCCAGCCACAGCATCCATCCCCTCGGGGACCCCCTGGCATGCAGCACCCATCCCCTTTGGGACCCCCTGGCACGTAGCATCCCCCAGCCACAGCGTCTGTCCCCTCAGGGACCCCACAGCACGCTCCAGAAAACATCCATCCCCTCAGGGGCCCCCTGGCATGCAGCACCCATCCCCTCGGGGACCCCCAGGATGCAGCAGCCCCCAGCCACAGCACCCATCCCCTTTGGGACCCCCTGGCATGTAGCATCCCCCAGCCACAGCATCTGTCCCCTCAGGGACCCCACAGCACACTCCAGAAAACATCCATCCCCTCAGAGGCCCCTTGGCGTGCAGCAGCCCCCAGCCACAGCACCCATCCCCTCGGGGACCCCCAGCACACAGCATCCCCCAGCCACACTGCTCTTCCACATCCCCTCCTGGTGTCAACCCCCTGGGACAGACAGGGGACCAGCAGATGTCACCACCCCAGCCAGGTTCAGAAGGACAACAGCAGTTTTGGGAGCATCAAGGCACTGTGTGCACCTCTCAAAGCCAAAAAATGCCCTTTTCCTCCCCAGAAATGGGAGAGAGAAATGGAAGGATGTGTGTGATGGGAGCCAGGGTAAGGGATGCTGCTGGATCCAGGCTGGGATTGGCGTGAAACAGCCTGCAGGGAGCCCCTGCCCCCCTGCTTTATCATGCAAACAGGGATTGCTCCTCAAACTCACATGGGGAAAGTAAAGGTCGAGCTCAACTTTTAAAGCAGGCTGAGAGCTGAAGCTTACAGAGGAATCTACACTTTCTGCTAATTTTAAGCCTCCTGGCAGCCTGCTGGAGATGGACCCCCCCTGCCCAGCCCCAGCACATCTCCTCTCCCCCACACTGTTGGACAGGCAGGACCCAGGGCTCTTAACTACAGGTAGGGTGAGAAGAAGCTGCCCTAAGTGGAGCTGGATATGTAGCATCCCTTTCACAGACCCAGACACAGCTGGTTACAGCAGCCTGGCCTAGGAGCAAGCCATGTGCAGAGCCTCCGCGCTTGGTCTTCCCACCTTGTGGGAGGCTTTTGGGGCATGGTGGAGAGAGTGTAGACCTGGAGGCATCCTCTGAAACATCAGGGTAGCTCCAGGCCCCCAAGTCTCAGAGCAATCCCTCCCTGCTTGGGCCATTCAAATGCCTGGGGAAATAAGGCTGCCGCTCACCCGGCTGCTCCCCAGCACGTACAGGCACCGTGGTGGGTTCCTGCGACGGCTCCGCATCAAGGTCTGCTCATCTTCTGCTGGTTTCCATCACAGCACAGAGTAAAGCCACGAGATGACTTCAGGCTTCCCTCCTTGCCAACAGGCATTGCGCTTATTCTGCTGCTGCGGAAAGATGCTATTTTAGCTAATCCATTAAAACCCAATTCCTTCAGCTCCCAGCTGCCTCCCCCCATTGCACTTGGGGGACCCCAGCCCCACCTCCCTCAGAGACCCCCAACGCCCTGGCGCTACAGCCTTGCTCACACCCAGGACCATCCCCAACCACCGCGCTGCTCCAGGAGGCACCGCCAAATAAACGTTTATAGGACACCAACAGGCCAAAGGAAAAAGAGAAAAATGGCATTAACGTGTTCACCGGCGCTGGGAAGGAGGGCCAGGAATGTAAACGGAGCCCGGAGGCAGTCCGAAAATGGTAACGGCTGGAAAGTAGGGCTGGAAAGTTTGTTAATCGGGAGCCTAGACACTAGCCAGGCTCCCAGCCTTTGGCTCAGCTGAAATACCCTCTATTCTGCCTAATTTTACAGTCGAATGCCACAGGGCAGACCCCAGCAGAGCCACATGCACAGACAGCAGCTCCTCCAGTTTAAAACTCAAATCAAGAGCTATAAACCCAACCAAGGTTTCATTCACCCTGCTGCACGTGGAATTACCCTGGTTATGTTCGTTTATAGCTCACTATCAATTAAGAGCTTCAGTCCTAGACTGAAATCTTATAAATTTTTTTTTTAAATTCTCCATTTTTACCTCCAAAATAGGCATCTAGAAACTCCCCCTGCCCTAAGGAGTGCACCAAAAGCCAGGGCTCCCCACGCACATGCACCTTGCTGCAGGGGCTTTGTAAGTCAGGATTAAAAAAAAGGTACCCAAAAATTTGGGAGGAAAACAGTTATCGCTCCCCTAAGCTTGGCATCGCACAGGCTAAGCCAAACCCAGAAGAGGGGAGCTCCCAAATGCTTCGTCAGCATTTTTTGTCATCTTGTTCCTCTCCTCTGTACACACACTTCAAAATTTGCTAACATTTCAGAATAAAAAAAGAGCAACCCACGATCCACCGCTCCCATTCAGCAGTGGAAGGAAAAATGTTTTATTTTTCGTTTCTTTTTTAAAAAGCCTTGCTGCCTGTTTGCAAGCAGCACAGCTTTCCTCTGTTTTTTTTTGCCCTGACAGGCTTTAGGCACTCCCTTAATAGAGACTTCAGGTAAGAAACAACCCACAGAGCTAGAATTTGGGGAGAAACTGCAGGAGGGAGCAGCTGTGCAACATGCACCCTCTGCACCAGCTGCCTTCTCCACCGCTCCTCCTCCATCCCACTTTTTTACTCAGGATCAGGCTGGAGAGAAGCGCAAGAAGAAAGAGTATAGTCATAAAAATAATTTGATAGTCATAATTTAATAATAACCCGGGTAACAGCACGATGTGACAGCTCTTCCCCGGGCTCCCAGCGGAGCGGAGCTGCTGCTGCAATATGCGTCCGCGTCCATGGGAGGTCACGGCAGGACCACACCGGCTGCAGCCAAACTGGGGTACGCAAGGGGCCCCCCCAAACCCAGGTCAGCGGCACCCTTGGCATCATCCTCCCAGCTTCACCCGTGGGACCCAAGTGGGCGTGGGCAGTTTGGGAATGCAGCGTGCCACTGCGGTATTTCACACACGGAGTCTGCATCCCGAAGTGATGTGCTTTCAGGGGTGTCACAGTGCGGGGGGGGGGGGGGGTTGCTGGTAATTTGCTGAGACACCCACAAAAATTGGGGGCCCCCAGGATCTGGCTGCTGCAGCCAGAGGGAGGGGACACCCTGCTCCCACCCACCCCGCAGCACCCTTCTTACTAGGGGGGAAAAGGCTTTTGCTGCTCTAACTCCTCCCCATACAGAGTAGATAGTACTAAAAAAAGGCTGACTTTGCTGCCACTGGGTTTAAAACTTAAATATATATATTATTAAAGTGACAATTGTCCTGGACCAGGACAATTTGTGGCAACACACCTGCGTCAGCACAACCCCCTGCAAGAGTGCAAGCCTGGGCTGGGTGCCTCCAGAAGCAGCAGAGATGGGGCAGCCAAGGCTACAGCATGAGCTGAGGGATGCAGCCAGGCCAGGAGCTGGGCTTAAATGTGCTCCTGGCCATGGGGGGACCCCAGGTGAGGCTGCTTGGGGCTGTTAGGGTCCATCAGAGCCCTCAAGGAGGAGCCTGGGTGGGGGTGGCTGTACCCCTATGCTCATCCCCACCTGCTCTCCTTGGCCAGCACCAATTTGCAAGACAGCTTTGGCTTTGCAACAGCTTTGCAGCCCCCAGCAGCTAAAACCACGTTTACGACAGCCTTAGCAGCGCAGCTGATATTTCGGGAACTTGCCCAGCACTCGCAAGGCAGGGATGGGTGCTGTGTGCTGGTGTACGCTCCTTTCAGCATCGGCTGGAAGGGGTCACTGGGGGGGGGGTTAACCCCAGGCTGGTGCAAACATGCATTTAGCAGCAATGTGGGAAATTGCTGGGGGCTTGCAATTTAAGTTCGGCTTAAGTTCGGTGGTTTATTTGCGCGTTTGGAATCTGGCTTGGACATGTCCCAAGCAGGACTTTGGCACCTCTCAAGTTTGACGCCCAGGTCTATATAGGTTTCTACACCTGGCGGTGCAGGATAAATGACCAGTTTTCAGCAATTTTGTACGTGGGAGACCTTTTTATGGTAACATCAGATTTTTCTGTACAGATTTTGCAGTCGAGTGCCCCCCTTAACCCTTCGCTGTTGGTTCTGGGTTTGACCATCCCCTGCTCTTTGTAACACTGTTACGCCTGGCGAGAGGCGGGAGCTCACTTCTGATTTACTGTCCTTGGCCTGGATCTGCTTTTCTTCCAAAGTGGAAATTTGGAAAGCAACTTACCTAAAGAATTTGGGGGGCAGGGGGAAGCTAAAATATAAAGGAAGGAGGGTTGACCCACGAGGGGAGTGAAGCCCAGGTGGAGTTTGCTCTGAAGGGAAGGGAGAATCCTCCCCCGCACCCTAAGTCACCGTCAGAAGAAACCTCCAGCACCTCGATTTAATAGAACCAAGATCTTTATTGATCTCACTGTAACAGCAACCACTGGCGAGAGCTTTTCTCCTCCCAAACACCTGCTTGAAGAGACAGTAAAAAAAACCCAAATCTATACCCTGACTAGCAGAGGAGCTGCCCCAGCGAGGCCAGGCACTCCCTCCCTGCTCTTCAGCCCCGAGCCCCATTATAAAAGAGAACCAGGAGAAAGTCACTGGGTTGGGGAACGGAGACGAAAGGAGGTCAGGAAAGGGGGCATTTAGAAAAAAAGTGGTTTCCCTCCGGCTCCTGTCCGTAAGTTAAGATGTCCTCAGATATTTTCTTTTTTTTTTTTTTTTGGCTTGGAGAGCAGGTTTCCCGAAACGAGTCGCTGAGCCGAGGGCGCCGGGTCCCTGCATCCACGGTGGCCGTCCCCGCTCCGCAAAGGATGTCCTCGCCCCCTGCCCCTGCCGCTCCCTCAATCCGAGGGCCTAACAGACCTCCTAGGATCTTTGCTTTAAGGAAAATATATTTATTTATATATAATATATATATTTGTGTGTGTCTTATCACCACCCACCCACACGCATATACATATTTCTACTTGCACTCACTCACTCACACGCCTACGACGGCCGGCTACATGTTCACATCACATCCCACCGAGCCCTACCCATGCGAGGGAAAGGATGGAAGAGACATCCCATTCCCTCGGTTTTTTTTTTTGCTTTTACCCCCCCAAAATGAGCGGCAGCCCCTTCCCTCGCGAGAACAGCAGGTGGAAGACAGGAGCTCGCAACCAGCTGCCGCACTGACCCGCGCCAAACACACCTAGAGAAATAAATTACTGGACGGAAAGTGCACAAAGCCTGCAGCACGGATGCCAGCGCGGGGCGTACCCATCCCCGGAGCACGGAGCCACTGCCCCGGCAGGCGATGGGTCCCTGGGGCTGGGTACCGGGGAAGGGGGACCCCGGCGAGTGAGGGAGGATGGATGGAGCAGGCACTCAGGTGGGGGCTGATAAAATGGCACTTGAGAAGGTTGCAAAGCTGTAGACGGCTCCCAAAAGGCAGTAAAAAAAAAAATGGGGGGGGCTGGCAGGCTCGGGGGGCAGAACACGGCACCGCCGCAGCGTCCCCCACCACGCACGCCCTCACCAAACGCTGCTCTTCAAGGTGAGAGTTGCACCGAGAGAGGAGAAAAAAAATAATCCCATCTCCGAGGGGTTTCAAGATGCCAGCCACAGGCAGGATGGCCACAACGTGCCAGGCTGGCAAAGCCGCCAGCAGCGGGGAGTTTAACACGGAAACCCTTTATTCACAGCAGCACGACTCGGCCGGGGGAAGCCCCGGCGCAAAAAGCAAGCGGAGGACGGCACTCACGCCAGCACCCTGCAACCACAGCGCCCCGGGTGCAGCCACGATGCTCCCAGCCGCAGCACCACATCCCCCCTCGGGCACCCAGCTATTCCTGAGACATCCAACGGTGCTGAGGGATTTTGCTCCTGTATTATTCACATTTTAAAGGGGGGGAATTAAAAAAAAATGCACTAGAAAGCACTTTCCCGGAGGCGCTCGTCCCCAGCCCGAAAAAAGAAGTGTTGCTGGTAAAGTGCCCCTTTTTAGTACCAAAAAAATAAAAGCAAGGGTTTTTTTTGTAACATATGGCTACGTCACTCTGAGTCCTGGCTGGTGGGTTGGCGACACAGCCCCTGGTCGAAGGGCTGAGATGGAAGAAATCCGGGTAGGAGAGAGATGCAGGCACCCGGAGCACCGAAGGGAACGGGCTGCCAACATTGTCCTCTGCTGAAGCCAGCAAGTCCCGGGGGAACCGAAAAAAAAAGCCGCCCCAGCGTGCAAGTGGGCACTTGGTTTAGGAGCGATGCTTTCCCCCTTCTCCCGAGAGGCTGCCCAAATTTTCCGGGAGAAGGGGCAAAGGGGGTGACACAGCTCCACACCGCCAAGCTGCCAGCAATGGGGAGGTTTGGGGTAACGGGAAGGTTTTTTTGGCGGGGGGGAGCATGAGGTGGCAGAAGAGGCGAAAGGATGTTTTAAAAAGAAGCCTGGTGGAGATCAGGCTGCTGGTGGGTGGAGGAGGAGGAATAGGGCCAGATTCGGAAGGGATGCTCCGTCCGACATATGCTGGGACCAGTCACCCGCAAAGGGGGAGAAGCCAGAGCCATGCTCCCCAGAAAGAGGGGGGGACGCGGGCAGGGAGGGGGACGCCAGCAAGGACCGCTGCCACCTCCACCTCGCCGGGACGGATCCTGCTAAGCCGAATGGGGTGTGCACAGGTCTGGGGAGTTGCTGCCTCTCTGTGGTTCCCGCTCAGATATCCATCTCGAACTGAGCGTCGTCCCCTAGTGAGAGGCAAGGGGAGAAGCGTTAGGAGAGGGGTCACCCCGCATCCCAAATCCCCCCACCCCACCCCGGGGGTCCCTTACCCATGGATGGCTTCCCCTCCTGGTGGTTCAGGCTGTTGGTGTCTGCTTTGGGCTCCTCGCCGGCCGAGCCGGGGCTGGTGACGCCGGGAATATTGGGGAGGTGACAAGGTGGGGTCTGGGCCATGGGGGAGTTGCGGCGGTCCAGCAGGAACTTGCGGTCGTAGATGATCCGTGTGCCTGGCGGGGGGGGATAAGAGGAGGATGGGGGGGGGGAATCTGGCCCGGCAGCGCTTATTTGCAGGAGGAGTCTCCTGGCAGGACGGGCGCCCTGGCCAAGGACCTCCGCTGCGGCCCAAGGATAGGCAGGGAGGGCAGGGGGGGTGCACGCTGCCGCTGCTCTGCCCGCTCTTATCTGGGTACGGCGGGCGATAATTCGGCGCTGGATAAACATCCCCGGCGGCACCTGGGTACCAGCTGCCCCTGGACGGCGCAGAGGCCTGGCAAACTCACGTCCCAGCTGGCCCCGGGTGCTCGCCGCCGTCCCGGCGCAGAGGCCTATCAAACTCACGGCCGGGGTGGGAAGGCGCCCTGGGGACGCCGAGGGATGCAGCACCCCGAAACGCCCCCCGCGCCCCTCGCCCCCGCCTGGGGATGGCCCGGCCCCGGGCCGTCAAGGCGGGACGGGGCAGAGCCCCCAGCCCTCGCTGCCCGCACCCCGCGGGGCGTCGAGCCCCCGGTGCCCGCGTCCTGCCGGGGCCGGCTGCCACCTCCCGCCCCCGCCGGGACCCCGTTATGCCCCGGAAAAATAATAAACCCTGCTCCAAGCGCTGGCTGCAAGGACAACCGGCGGCTGGCTCGATAGACAGACGCGATATAGGCGCGATAGCGCGCGATAGGTGGGGTTTAGAGAAGCGGGCGGGCGGCGGGAGCGCTCCCCCGGCGCGGCCCCGCGGCCGCCGCCCCGCAGGCCCGGTGCGGCCCGGCGCTTACCTCCCGGGGTGGTGGAGAAGAGGGTGCCGCCGGGGGTGGTGCAGTAATCCGGGGGAAGCTGCGCCGCGTCGCTGAGGGCCACGGTGCGGGTGGGGATGGCCCGGCTCTGGCTGGGCTGGCGGCCGCCGGCGGACGACATGGCCCCGCGCTATTGTCCCCGCGGAGGCGGCGCGGAGCGGGCGCCGCCCCCCCCATCGCCCCCCCGCCGCCGCCGCCGCCGCCGCGCAACCGCGCTCCGCCCGCCGCCGGCAGGGGGCAGGCGCGGGGGCGAGCGAGGCTGCCCGCGCCGTCCCACGTGGTCTAGCGGTGAGGATTCCTGGTTTTCACCCAGGCGGCCCGGGTTCGACTCCCGGCGTGGGAAAAGCGGTTTTTTGGGGGAGCCGGGCGGGGGTTGTCCCCTCGTCGTATCCAGGGCTCCTTCTGCCGAAACGTTTTGGCTGAGCCGAGCTGATCAAGGTCACCAGGAAAGGGGACGCATCCCCATATCCCAAAGTACCAACCCGGAAAGTTGGGAATCCTGTGCCCTGAGGGCCACACCAGCCCCAGATCAACGGGAAAGGGGATGCATCCTTGTATCCTATAGCAGGAAAGGGGATGTATCCCCAATCACAAATGTACCAACCCAAAAAGTTAGGAATCCCATGCCCCAATGGCTACACCATCCCCAGATCACTGGGAAAGGGGATGCATCCCCATATCCCAAACCAGGAAAGGGGATGTATCCCCACATTCCATACCAGGAAAGGGGGTGCATCCCCACATTCCATACCAGGAAAGGGGGGGCATCCCCATATCCCAGACATGCCACCCTGGAAAGTTGGCAATCTCATACCCCGAGGGCCATGCCAGCCCCAGCACAGCCTCCCTCCCCTGGGAACGCTGATCCCGCCGGTTATTTTTAGCATCCTTCTCCCAAGAGGCCGGAACGGCTGGTTTCTCCCTCCAGCCGTGGATCCTCCCAGCCGAAGCACGTCCCCGGCGGGACCGGGTGCCCGCATGCAGAAGAAGATGGGCGAGGCGGTGGCCCGGGTGGCCAGGAAGGTGAACGACACGGTGGAGAACAAAACGGATTCCCTTGGTAAGCCCGGTGCTCCGGCTCGGCTCCCGCTTGGGGCCCAGAGAAGGATCGGGTGTCCGGGAGCAGGGCTCTATTTTTTACTGCCATGGTCTAAAAAAAAAAAAAAGCTGCCTGCCCCTCCTCTGGGTGCTGCGCCCAAAGCTCCCACAGCCCTGGGGAAGAAAAAGGCTCCCCCAAAGGGCTCTCAGCCCTCCCAAAATTTGAGTGGGTTCCCAGCAATGGCACATAATCCCATGGGACATGCCCCAGGGATAAAATCCCCCTTTGCAAGCGATGGCAGGAGCCAGACCTCTCCCCGTGTCACCTTGTCAGATTTGTTTTTCTGCAATTTCGCTGTTTCTAGCTAATATCAGAGACCCACGCGCAGCTCATCAAAAGAGAGAGATGAAAGACGCTCAGTTTTATTCGTGCTGGATTCCCAGCCCTGGGGTATAAACCAGTGTACGCTGAGAGACAGAGCTTCATCACTCAGCTTCTCGATGTCTTCTTGAGCAAGACGATAAGCGGGGGAGGACTGAGCTTGTGCAGCACCCGCCATGGCTTTGGGGAGGGGGCAAAGCCTGGGTGGGCATCACAGGGCCGGGATACAGGGTTTCCATCCCCTGGCATTTCCCAGCAGGGGAAACACAGAAACAAAAATGCTAACAGGCAAGAAGCACAGCCAAAACCTCTTCCGTCCCTGCTGCTTGCCATGGGGCAAGTGCCTGTCACCATGAGAAATCCAGCCAGGAGCATGCCCAGGGAAAACCCTGCTCCATCTCCATCAGCAGTGGAGGAAGCATCCCTGTGATGCTTAACCTTCCCCAGGGGGTTAGGGCCATAGGGAAGGGGGCTTACTGCAGTTATTAGACATGAACAGGCTGGCTGAATGTTTGCAGAAGGACATTGCAGCATGGAGGTAAATGCAACATGATTCGGGGTTGAACACACCTAAGGCAGAACAGCCTTAGCATTGCTGATGGGAACAAACTATTGGTGCTTGCAGAGGTGATTGCAAAGATCCCTGCAATGGAGAGCAGTACAGCAGGGAACATGGCAGCATCCATGGGTAGCAGCACCCAAGTGGGCAAAACAAGCATTAAGGGGTGGAAAACAAGATGGAAAGCATTGCTCCACCCCAGCTTGGGTACATTGTAAGGTGCCTGGGTCTCTCTGGGGGCAGATCTGGCCAACTGCAAGCTGATAACCTTCCCTGTCGGCATCTACAAAGCCATGAGGAGCGTCACCGAGGGAATCCACCACATCTCCCTGGCAAACAACGAGCTGAAGTCCCTCACCAGCCGATTCGTCACCACCTTCAG
The DNA here is from genome assembly GCF_047370975.1 of Nipponia nippon. Classification (NCBI taxonomy): domain Eukaryota; kingdom Metazoa; phylum Chordata; class Aves; order Pelecaniformes; family Threskiornithidae; genus Nipponia; species Nipponia nippon. The sequence goes on along the minus strand of NW_028262347.1, from coordinate 89,196,454 downwards.
CCAGCTGAGAGGTAAGGGACAGCAACAGCCACTTCCAAATGCCCAGGACCCAGCAAAGAGCCCCCAGGCTGCTGCAGAGGGGGCACAGCATCAGAGAGTTTCCCCAACACAGTTTTTGCTCCTCTGCGCTCGTAGCTCATTCCAAGCACTAGTTCAGCTCCCCCCCAAAATCCATTTTTCTTTACCCTTTCCAGCCCTTGCAGGAAAAGGGCACTGGTTTTTCTCTCACCCACTCTCCCAAACTCATGCCCTGTCACCTCCAGCCACTCTCAGCAGTGGCCAGGCTGCTGCAGGGTCACTCACCATGCTCCAGCTCCCTCCCAGGATGGGGCCGGAGAGGAAAGAGGACAGGAAAGGCAGCCTGGGCATAATGGTGCATGGCAAAGATGGGGTGTTTCAGGCTGCAGAAAGCATGCTGGCTTGCTGCTGGCTAATTAGCCCCCATTGTGAGATACTGGTGATGGTTGCTTGCTCTTCAACTTGCTGCAGGAGACGGGGACGGTTGTCAGTGCATGGTTGGTGCCATGGGGACACATCCCTGCGGAGCCCAGAGAAAGCAGCCAGAAGCTGATCTGCTTGCTAAAACATGCTAAAGCATTCAGAGCATCCAGCACTCTGGTTTTGAACACTGGGGACTGCACCAGGGCTTTGCCCCCGCAGCAGCGCCCGGGGCTCTGGCAGCTTTTAAAAGCAAGTATTTTGCTCATACAATGCACTGCACGAGTGCCGCTGTGGTGGGTGTCTGGGGAGGCTTCCCATGTTATGCTGGAGCATCATCCGTGAAAACTCCCCTAGACTAAAGAAACATGTCAAGCAAAGGAAATTTTCATTTTCTAGACAGCACAGCGAGCTGTGAGGTGAAAAAAAGGTCTTGTTTCCCAGCAAGGGCTTTGCTCCACCAGTGAACAAGACACTCCAGTGATGAACATGTCAGGCCTCAGCAGGGCTGTTGCAGGGGGGACATGCCCCAGGGCTGGGGACACCCTTGCACCAGCCTGAATAAGGCAGGACCTATAAATACCAGGTATTAGCAGGGGCAGGGCAGCTTGTGTGGGTATTTATAGAGCAGAAAGCCCTGTGTCACTGGAGAAGGGTGCTGGGACAGCAGGATTTGGGTTCCTGTTCCCACGGCTAACAGCCTTTTGTGCAGGAGTGCTGCTCCTGGCCCCACAGCAGCTCATTTTTACAGGGAGAAAAAGCATCACAGAGGGTTAAACTCTGTAGAACAGATATTTTTCACATATAAATACACTTCCTCCACCACTTTGTTTATACCTCAGAAGGGGTTCAGGCACGTGAAGATGGAAAAATAGCCTTAAGCTATGACAAATGTCCATTGGGAAGGGAATTGCACTGACTTCACTAAGAAATATTGCTTATTTCTACAGCCCCTGCTTGCAAAATGCTGCACGGGTTTCATTAGGAAAGCCTGAGGAAGCCAAGAAACATATCACTCCTACAAGCAGTATTCACAGGAGGCAAAAGTATGACGGCAAACCATGGAGATGAGCAAAAAAGTCCCATTTTCGGAGTTGGAATGCCATTGCTGGACCTGGCAGCCCATGGGGGACAGAGGCTGTAAATTAAGCTATACATTAGTTTTCCCATCTTTTCCCCTGCCATCCCACCACCTCTCTCCTCTCTTCTCCAAACCACAGAACTCAACCTGGCAGGCAACTATCTGCACCGCCTGCCTGAAGAGGTCACCTCCCTGCTGCACCTCCGGGCCATCAACCTCTCCCGCAACAGGTTTCGGCATTTCCCAGAGCCCCTGGCTGCCGTCACTGCCCTGGAGACCATTGACCTGGAAGAGAATGAGATCACAGGTGAGAAGGACCTTTTCCCGCTGGAGGTGAGGATGAGCATCGCCCCAGGGCAACCACGCTTCCCAGCGGTGATGCCATCCGCATCCCTGGGCGGGGAGGGATGCTGGCTTGAAGCTTTACTCATGGTCCACCATCCTCTGCAGGTGCAGCCAGGCTGAGGGATAGCTTAGTGACCCAGCAAAAGGAGCATGAATTCAGCAGGGGGAAAGGGCACAGGGGAGATGCTAAATAGACAGAGCCTTGTTAGCCGCTCACTTTTGCTAATGCTTGTGCTGCCTCCTGGGACAAAGCTGTTGCAGACACAGGGGGAAGCAAGGCCCATTCAGGCCACCCTGTACACCACACTGGGATATGGCTCTCAAAGGCAGCTCCAGCAGTGACTCAAACTCACCAAATTTAATAAAAAATAGACCTGACTGCAGAACCCAGCCCCAAGGATGCTGGGCTGGGATGTTTGCTGCCAGGCAAAGCAAGGGCACAAGCCCACCTGAACATTTCCCAGAGCAAATAGGAGCCGTAACACTACAAAATCCCCTAAAAAAAGTGAAATTAAAGGAATGGTAAGAGCTGCTTGTCCCCCAGACCCTGCAGTCAGAAGAAGAACCTTTCATGCACAAAGCTGAAGCCTTTGGAGTCCCAGAAAGCTGGACAAAAAGGGGCAGCTGTTGCACGTAGATAAAATGGGATTTATTCAGGACCGAGCTTTCAAAGAGCCCAGGCTGGAGCAGCCCACAGCCCGCACAGATCCCCAGGGAGGCAAATACCAAGTCCACTCAATTTTGCTGTTTTATCTGGGTTGGCTTCAGCTGCTGCTGGGAAAACCGCTCCCTGCAACACAAGTTTTATTAACAGCATCAGCTGCTCCCTGGCCATGCCTGTAGAAACATGAGACATTAAATACTGCTCCCATGAGAACCAACAAAAGATGTGAGTTTTCCTCACACCTTTTTTCTCTCTCACTTTCTGGAGAGAGCTGTCTCACTCTTAGTTCTCTCCATCACTTTTTGAGCTTAATTGGCCAGCTTCAAGCAGACTTGATGCAGGAGTTGAGGTCTCCAAACTTCATATTTCCTTCACATTTCATGCAACCAGGCTGCTGGAGGAAGGGAATACAGCTTTTTGTTGCATTTTTTCCCTGCTTAAATGCAGGGAGGAAAGGATGCAGCAAGGGTTGTACCCAGCTGAATTAATCCTGGGGGAGAGGGCAGCTAGAAAACCCAGCTGCCAGGCTCAGTCACCTCCTGCCAGGCCCCCCTCAGCTCCTGTTATCAGACTCAGGAAAAATGATGACAGGGTAGAAATTCACAATTTCAAGCTAAAATGCTTCAAGGACATATCTTGGAAACGCACACAATGCTGTCTGGCTGCAGAAATAGGCACAGTTAGCCTATTTTGTGCATTTTCCGGGAAGGGAAGAGGTAGAGATTAGAAAGCCAGGGGTGTTGCAGCCAATTTTTGCTAAGGAAACAAAAGTTTGGGTAATTGCATCACTCCTGGCTACCTTCCCTGATACCTCCTGGGCTCATTCATGCAATGGCCTCCCAAGGACCAGAGCATCCCAAGAACCCAGAGCAGCTCAAGTCCTTCACATCCAATGAAGAGCAGCTCATTCCCAGTTCCACCTTCTGGGACCATGGTGAAATCTCCTGGATTGCCCTCCAGCCTTCAAGAGTGAGCTTGCTCAGCACTAAGCTAGCACAAGGACCAAGCTCCCTGCTCTTCACAGCGCAGCACGCTGGGGGCTTGCAGCCAGGCTGTGGGATGAGCCTTGGTGTCAATCATCTACACACAAGTTTGCATTTATCTGTACATATATAAGCATTTTTATATGCTAATAGAGTTTTATATATTATTTAGGAGCTTGTATTTATATATACCTTTTCCTCCCACACTAGCCTGGCACAACAGGGGAAGGAGAGTTAAGGAGAGCCCATCAGCTTGAATTTAACTGGCACAAGTTTTGTTTTTCCTTAACAGCCAAGTAAGATTTGAGCCTTTCACACTCATTTCATCCCAGGAGATCTTAGACCAGGTTGTAGGAGATAGCACCTTCTCTTTCCCCTTCTGCATGCATGTACAACTCACCTACTACAGCTGGCTGAGGACCCTGTTTTGGCAGCAGGGTCTCAGGAGGAGCAGCTGGCACATCCTTGAAGAAGCTCTTAAGGTATCTGAAAGTTCATCCAGGTGCTGTTCCCCAGAAGCAGTTCCTGCATACCTCCAGCCAGCTCAACACAGGAAAGACCTACCCTAGTAGGGCAAAAGCTCTCTTTTGCTGCCTTTTATAATTTGGGACCCAGGTAGCACCACTCAGCCCAATAACGAGTTGAGGACCCTGCTCCAGATAAAAGACTGGTAGGTGAGAGAAAGATGCCCTACAGATAGGGGTTTTAGGAAGGATTGGGGCTTTCTGCAGCAGCAAGAAGGTTGCAGTTGGTCTGGTTTTTGGTACTAGTACAGTCATGTGCCATTTCTAGTCTTGCCTGCCTGCCTGCCTGTCTGTCCCTCCTCTGCCCTCCCAGTGATGCTGAAGGAGCTGATAGCAGGGCTGCAAACCAGATTAAAAGCACCTGCTAAAAGAAGGCTGAGTCACTTACTAAGACATATTGAGCTGGAGATGGTAGGTAATGTTTTCCAGCTAAAGAAAAACAAGAGTAAAAGGAGATTAATTAATGCCTGCATGGAGTCTGTGGGCTCTGAAAAGAGGTATTTAGTGCCATGAACTGCCCTTTTCATCTCAATGAGCTCTTAACCCTGGAGTGTAATTATGTATCTATTAATGTCAGTGCTTTTAACTCTTTCCCTGCTAATTAGAGTGTTATCAAATTAGCATTTTCAGCTCCCAAGTCCATGGGGTTTTTTGGTGCATGAAGCTTCAGTTTCTCTTTCCCTTATTCCTTGATTAATGGTTTAATGCAGAAGATGTTGAGACAGCAAGGGGGATGCTGGAGACCACTAGCAAGGCTGGGCAGGTTGCTGCTGGGGACAACTGTGGCTGAGTTTTCTCCTCCTGTGCACCAAAGACAGCCACTCTTAATTTGGGATAATGGCATGGAAAATGTATCTTTGTTAATAGTTGCAGAGGAGCCAGCGAGTGGGTTTCCATCAGCAGGTTTGGAGGAGGCTGGCAGGAGCTGGTGGCCACCAAAGGACATGGGTAATGCTGAAACGTGACTGGGAATCAGCTCTGCTGAGCTGAGCAGGGTCCTTCTGCCTTCAATTTGCAGCCATACGTGGCTGCGAGACCTTCAGGGCTGTTAGTGTTCATTACCCAGCTCCTCAGATGCCTCGGCAGCCCTTTCATATCCATCTCCTCGGATACCTCCCGATGCCTCAAGCAGCTCTTTCATCTGAAGGAGCTAGGTTTTTCACTCACTTATTATCATATTCTGATCTGAGAAAATCACTGTTTGCTTTAATTATGAAAAAGCCTTTCCCCCCCCTCCCCTTTTTTTGCTTAACTGGTGAAGCCAGCATGAATAATTCAGGCTCAAACACGAGTTCCTTATTCACTGGGGAGCCAGCAAGTGATGCTTTGGGTTGCTTATAGAGTTTGTGGCACCCATGGCAGTGCCCTATAGGTATAGGCTGCACTGCATGCTCTGCCTGTCGCTTCATGCTGAGGGTGAGTCACCACTCCTTACCTTGAATTAAGCTGCAGAGCTGGGCTGTTCCCACTCTGGACAAGTCTTGCTCCCTAAAATACTTTCATTAGCCCCTAAATTTAAGCAAAGTGAGCATTTATTACCCTGCGTAGCCTTAGAAGATCATTAAATAGGGAGATCTATGAAAAAAAAAAAAATTGAGTATCAAGGGGAAAAAAATGTAAAATGATATAAGAGGAGCAGCAGTGAACAAATCCACCAGACATGCGCTGCAAAGAAATACGTGTATTACAGAAAATAGCACTGCTCTCTGGAGGGGAAAGAAAAAACCCACCAAGGTGTTTGAGTCTTTTTCCAGCATAAAATACGTTTCATGGTTTAAAAGTCACATAATCATCCGCCCAGCTATAATTACAACACCACAATTCTGCTCCAAGTATTGGCAGAAAAAATCAGAGCTGGGGATATAAAAGGCTCTTGTCATTTTGGTGGCCAAATTAAAAAGAAATTGTTCTTGATGAACTCAGGCAGGTGGGTTTTCAAGCCCAAAATATTGTGATTTGTAACAAAAAGCCAAATCTATCATCTTTTAACAATCCTAATAGTTAGGTTTTTGTATGGGTCTCATTTCTCTGCTCTCAATGGATTTGCCTTGGGACCATCCAGAGACCTGCAGGTTAAGGCACCTTTTTTTCCATGTAAAAAGTGTTTCCGTTAGAAACCCTTTCTAAAGGAAAACACCTGAATTCATGGAAATTGCAAAATAGGAGGGTGCCTGGTGATGGCCGAGAGCCATTTTGCAGCCTGTCCAGCAAGGGCAAAGAGCGCTTGCTCTCCCGTTAGCCTGGGTAGGGCTCCTGGGCATTGCAACACTGGGAATAAAATAAGGGAATAAGTCTTTGAATACCAGCTGAGCACCCCAGCAGGGTTTTTTTAGGACTGGGAGAACTGGAGGGCAGTGTCCATGTTTAATATCATGGTGTTTGCACCTTGCCAAGACATTTGAGTAGTCATATAATTTAATATTATTTGATGATGTTTCTGGTTTGATAAAAGCCTGGAGACCAGTGGGAGTGGGGTTTGCTCTGGGCTGCCAATCTTGCCGCAGCTTTTGCCCCCTCTGCCACTCCAAATTCCCCAGCAGCGGATGCCGGGATGGGTGCTCACCTCGGTGCTCTCTTTTGCAGAGGTGCCGGTGGAGAAGCTGGCCACGATGGCATCGCTGCGGAGCCTCAACCTGCGGGAGAACCCCATCGGACCCGAGGTGCGGCTGCTTGTCCGGCCCCTCGTCCCCTTCGACCTGCTGCTGTCACCAGAGGAGCCCGTCCCCAAAGCCTGAGAGGGTCTTGGGGTGCCCGGGCGAGCTCTCCTGAGGGGTGACTACCCACGAGAGTGGTTTGGCTTAGGTCAGTCCCTGCTACGCCGCTATTTCTGTCCCAAACCCACAGCGAGGCAGACAGTCCCTCTTTTTTTTTCCTTAATAAAACACAAGCAGCAGGGCTCCTCTGCGAAGGGATGGCTCTGCCAAGCTCCTGAGCCAGGGAATCTCCTGCTTTGCGCTTTGCCAGCGCTTGCGGAGGAAGTGCAGCTGGGATGCAGTGCGAGGTTTGAGTAAAATTGGGGGAGCTGGATGCTCGGCCGCATCCCTCCCACCCGGCCACTGACAGGTAGCATCTGCTGCCCTGGTTCAGGGCCAGGACAGTGGGAGACATCCCTGCGGCTGGAAGCGTTCCCCCTTGAATTGCTGATATGGCAATCTGCCAAATGCCTGATTAAATGTTTTCCTGTTAAGTGTGGGGGTTCTTTTGTATTTGCTAAATTTATGAGTTATCGGTTGTCTTCTTAAAGAAGCCCCTTTGCACATCCCCGCAGGTGCTTGCTGCAGCTCAGGCTGATGCCTCCAGCAGGATTCTGCCCAGACCTGAGCAGTATTTCTCTGGATTTTCCCAGGGAATTTTTTTTTTCTCCCATGCTTTTTCACCATGGGAATCAAAGTGACCCAGTGCCAACAGGTCCCCACACACTCTGCACCCCACAGGTGTCCCCAGAAGCATGCACCCACCTCCTGGGTGGTGCGGGTCTTCAAATCGTGCTGCTTTCTTTCCAAGGAAGAAATGGGCTGCGGGGCTCAGGATACGGCCCTGGGAGGGTGGCTCCTTGGTGGCAGGGAGGCCACTGCTAGGCACGCTGGTGTCCCTTGGCAGCTGGCTGCCAGCAAAAAAACTCCTGGGAGAAATCACAGACGTTATCTCAAAATGCCCCATTGAAAGATCTCCTGTGTTTGCTCCTTCATGTTTTTAAGCTTCCCAATGCTGGGGTATGGCTGAGGCAGCCATGAATGGTTAATCCTGGAAATGTTTGACTTCTAGACTCACCAAAGCCAAACTTTGGTAAAAGACCACGGTAAAAGGGGATTTGCTGATGTTGGCAATGATGGAAGAGCTGGAGTCGAGCAGAGCAGCTTTGGGCCAGGACCAGCATCCCGAAGGAGCGTGCTGCTTTTCCCCACCGTGTGGGTGATTTACACGGGATGGAGGTTGGGGGTCCTCCCCACTCATGCTGGGGTTCCCAGCGTGTTTTCCCCCGACCCCGGGATGGGCAGAAGCGCTGCTGGGGACACCGGCCGTCAGCTGGAGGAGAGTGCCAGCATCAGCTTGGGGACCTTAGGAGTGGTGAGGGGGACCCAACCCTCCCCAGGTACCAAACCTGCCCCGGCTCTCTCCTTGCCTCCCATGGGCTGCCCCCTCCCGTGGGCTGCCTCAGGCGTGGGGGGGTCCGTGCGGGTACCCCGGTATCCATGGCGATGGGAGGCTGTCCCCCCGCCGCCCCCCCCCCCCCTCCGCTGCAGCCGGCGAGCAGCCGCAACCGGCGCGGCGGCACCGCGGTACCGGGGCTCGGGAGCGGCACCGGGGCTCAGCCCGGGGCGGGGGGACTGGGGGAGGGACGGGGACAAACCCCCCCCCCCCCCGGCAGCAGACGCCCGCTGCCCGCATGCCAGCGATGGAGCCCCCGGAGCCGAGCCGGGCCGGCGGAGGTGAGTACCAAGACCTGATTTATTTTCTTCTATCCCCAAAAAAGGTGTCCAGCCCCGCCCCAGACCCCTATTCCATCTGCCCAGCCTTTCCCTGTGGTGTTCTCCCATGGCCAGGCAGGGAGGTGGGTGGCCCATCGCCCCCCCAGCTGGTCCCCCCCGGCCCCTCATCACCATGTCCGAGATGAATTGAGGACGCCTCCATTCATCCCACACCGACCCGGGTGCTTGGCAGCCTCTTATTTTCCTTTCCTCATCTTCCACCTCGCTTTTGTCATTCCTCATCCATAGGATACCTACTGCTCGCTAATGCTGCAAGACATTGCAGCCCAAAGTGATAAAGTCCAGCAAAGTTTCGGGCTTAATATCACAGGTTTCGGGCAATCTCATGACAGTCTTTGCTATCGCTTCTGCTAAAAAAGCCTCTTTGTGCGGTTGCACCTGATGCCGACTGGCTGGAGCATCTTGCCCCAGCAGCCCTGCTTGCTTCCTCACTCCTTCTCCCATGCCGGTGCTGCAAACCCCTCCGGCGCCTTTCTGAAGCCCCGCTGGAAACGTGTTGGCCGAATTCTGCACCCAGGACAAGGGTACAGAGGCCAGGCAGGGCCTCTCTGTGTGCCGGAGCCTCGGGGAAAGCCGGTGTTCCCAGCAGCTGGGAAAAGCATCTTGGCTGGCGAGCTGAGCACCGGCACGGGGATGGGGGGATGATACGGCCGCCCACCATGCAGCGGCTTTGCAGTGCTTTCACAGAGCTGGGCTGACCTGCAGGTGGTTAGGCTGAGGCTTAAAGCAAAAATATGCCTTTTTCTGCCTTAAAATTGCAGCCTGGGTTTGCCTGGAGTGAGTCCCGTCACCACTGCAGGCAGCTGCTGCCCGTGCCCAGCATCCTCCCACATCCCTGCCTGCGTAAAGCTGGGGAAACCCGCGGGGGGGTGCTGCCCAGACCTGCTCCCCCTGTTAAATCTGTAGCGACCGAATGCCATCCCCCCCTCCATCAGAAGCTCTCAGGGTCCCGGATAATGATCATAATTATGTATAATCATCGCTTTCTAAGTAAGGGGAGGGCAGGGTCTCCTCTGCCCCAGCCCGTCTCACTCGGGTATTCTGGCTTTGCTGGGAAGAAGATTTTAGGGGATCTCAAATTGCAGACCTCAGAAGCACAAAGAGAAACAGCAGCAGACACCCGGGAGCAGGGATGCTCCCAGGTCTGCTGTGCCGGGGACTGCATGGACACAGCTCCCACATGGCCGGAGCGCTGCGGTGACAGGACATGGATTTCTCTTCCTTGCATCATCCCTAAAAAGAGAACAGAGTGTCTTCTGGGCTGGTTTAATTCCTCGTCAAAATAATGACATAAAGTAATAATGATATAAAATAATAATTCAGCCGAGGTGCTGCGGTACCTTGGGCCGCGTAACCCAATGAGGAGGAGACTTGTTGGGGCACTGAGATGATCCCAGCAGGACACGTCGCAGCCAGGCTGGGCACTGGTAGAAATATGAAAACCCACCTCTGAGGGCATTAAGAAATGAAGGGAATAATCACTTTATCCTCTGCCAGCTTCATTTTCCTGCCTTCCCTTCCCCAGGCCCTTCCAACGGCAGCTGGCCCAACTCCACCGCAAGCGAGAGCCACCTCCTGAGGGAGAACTACACCTTCTTGGCGTACTACCAGCACTCCTCCCCCGTGGCTGCCATGTTCATCCTGGCCTACACCTTCATCTTCCTCATGTGCATGATCGGCAACATCCTGGTGTGCTTCATCGTGGTGAAGAACCGCCAGATGCGGACGGTCACCAACATGTTCATCCTCAACTTGGCCATCAGCGACCTGCTGGTGGGCATCTTCTGCATGCCCACTACCTTGGTGGACAACCTCATCACGGGTGAGCAGGGCAGTGTGGGGGGGTGAAATCAGTGGGGAACATCACCCACCTTCTGCCCCCCACACGAGGCCACTCCTGCCCATGGGTGTTTTTTTTTGCTGAGGATGAGGAAGGCAGGTGGTGGCCACTCAACCACATCTGATGAAAGGTATCATCATTTCATTTAGACCTACTGTTTTAGGGGAAAAGTGCTCTTTTTTTTTAGGTTTTGAACATTTTCTGGCAAAATAAGTATGACCTTAACACTGCATTTACATATTTATTTAAAGTTCAGCTGTTCTCTCTCAAGCAGCACTGAAAAAAAATCCTCCTCTTCTTGCATCGATCTTCTCCCCGTGCTGGCTCAGCTCTGCCCGTTAACCTTTCCAAAGATAAAGCGTGGCACTGGCATGGTTGGTGGAGATTAGCCAAAGCAGTAGCTGGGGCACAGGGCAGACTCTGTATTTATTTATTACGGGGTGCAATTTATTTATTGCCAACCCCTCAGCAGGGGTCAAGAAACAAGATGAAAGCCCTTCTGATCGAGGATCCCAAGGTCAGCCCCCATGGTAACAACTAGAGCCCTACGTAAGGGTAGGAGAAATGACAACCACTGTGCCCCTTGAGTTTCTAAGTAGTGTAATACCCATCTTTTTTCACCAATTTGGGGGTTTTGCTCCAAGCATCTGTACTGCTAAAGGCCATCTCTGTAAGAGCCAAAAATGCAGCCCCCCCTTAGGAGCAGGATTTAGCACCCCCCAGCAATGACATGGTAGATGGGGACATCTAGAGGGAGCTGCCGATGGACCCAGCCGAGCCAAAGGCATCTACAGCCTCCACGGTGTCCCCTCGCAGGTTGGCCCTTTGACAACGCCATGTGCAAAATGAGCGGCCTGGTGCAGGGCATGTCCGTCTCCGCCTCAGTTTTCACACTGGTGGCCATCGCTGTGGAGAGGTATGTTGGTGCAGGGACGTGGGGACACGGGGACCAAGCCACCCCCAGTGTGTTCAGGTGTCCCGTGTGGTTTCAATCACGGGAAAGCTCCTGGGGACATCAGGAACGTGGCCCAGCTCTCCAGGAGGACCACAAAGCTGTCCATGGGGCATCCCAGCAAGGTGTCCTTCCCCACCTTGGGCTGCAAACACCAAAGCTGAAGAGACCCCAACCTATCTCTGCCACCAAAAGCCATATGTAAAGAGCAACCCATCTTACTCTCCCTTCCCAGCCCCGGGTCCTGGCCACCCTTATTCCCCAGGGACGTCCCACCAGGTGCCCAAAGCCACCACTGTCTGCCCTCCCACAGGTTTCGCTGCATCGTCTACCCCTTCCGGCAGAAACTGACGCTGAGGAAAGCCGTGGTGACCATCGCCATCATCTGGGTGCTGGCCTTACTCATCATGTGCCCCGCCGCCATCACCCTGACCGTCACCAGGGAGGAGCACCACTTCATGGTGGACACCTACAATAACTCCTACCCCCTCTACTCTTGTTGGGAGGCCTGGCCTGAGACAGGGATGAGGAGGATCTACACAACCATCCTCTTCTCCCACATCTATGTGGGCCCCCTTGCCCTCATTGTCGTCATGTACGCCTGTATCGCCTTCAAGCTCTTCAAGTCGACGGCGCCTGCCCGTGGCCGAGAGGAGCCGGAGGGGAGAAGGGTCTCCCAGAGGAAGGCCAAGGTCATCAACATGCTCATCATCGTTGCCCTCTTCTTCACCCTCTCCTGGCTGCCCCTCTGGACACTGATGCTGCTGACGGACTACGGGCGGCTGAGCGAGGGCCAGCTCCACCTGGTCACCGTCTACATCTTCCCCTTCGCCCACTGGTTGGCCTTCTTCAACAGCAGCGCCAACCCCATCATCTACGGCTACTTCAACGAGAACTTCCGACGGGGCTTCCAGGAGGCCTTCAGGGCCCCCTTCTGCTCGCCCCACCGCCATCGCCACCGCGGGCCCTACGCCCCCAGGAGCCACAGCCGCGGGATCCTCTTCGGCACCCGCAACCGCGTCTTCGCCCAGGCACGGGCCAGCGACTCGCCTCCAGCTTCCGAATCGGGGCCGTTGGCGCCGCGCCGCGCCGGCGTCCCTGCGTGGGACGGTTGAAGGGCTGCGGCCGCCTCCGGACCAAGGGCTTGCGGGGTGGGGAAGGGGGATTCGCCACCTCGTGGGTCGTGAGTCACCAAAATAAAGCCGACGCCATGTCCTTGCCTTGGCTCCTTCGCTGATGAGGGACGGGGCGGGACGGGGGGAGAAGGTGGGCGGACGGGCTCTCCCACGCCGTGGAGAACCACGCAGCGCTTTGCTAGCCCACGCCACGCTGCGCCTTCCCGCCACGCGGCCGCGCGCCCACCCCCGCCACGCCACGCGGGGCGTGCCGTGGCGGGCGGGGCGCCCGGCCGCGTGGCGCGGGGCGGGGCAAGAGGAGTTCGGCGCATGCGCAGTGCGGCAGGCGGCCGGGCTAGGCGCCGGGGCAGGATGGCGGGTTACAGCGTGGAGGAGCGCGCCGCGCCTCACAGCCTGGAATACCGGCTCTTCTTCAGTGAGTCCTCACCGCTTTCCTCCTCATCCTCTTTTCCCTTCATCCGCCCGGCGCGGGGGGTGGGGGACCGAGCTCCTCTGGAGGCGCTGGGGGAGAACCCGCGGCCTGAGGTGCGCCCCCCGCCCCTCACCTGAGGCGTCCCCTCAGGCCGGGCCTGACCCGCCTCCCCCCCCTTTTCCTTGCAGAGGACGCTGCCGGGCGCTACATCTCCCCTTTCCACGATATCCCCATCTACGCGGATGCCGGCAAGGTAAGAGGAGCCGGAGCGAGGTGGCTGGTCTGGCCTCGTTGGCTTGGGGCCGGTGACAGGAGCTCTGGGCCCGGGGAGTCCTCCGGGAGTGCGGTCCTGCAGGCCTGAAATACCCGAGGGAGGCTCCCAGTTCCTTACGCTGCTTCTCGGCTGGAGCACCCTGATGGGAAGCGTCGCCCGATCTTGCAAGGAACGGGTGCCCTTTTCCCGCAGTCTCGCCCTCGGGTAGAGGGAGGCAGGAGAAGAGAACGCACGATCTCATTCTCATATTTGTGTCTGAGAGACGAGTGGTTGTCTTGAACTTGCCGGTGAGGTCACACAAAAGCATTTTGGGTTAAAAGAAGCAGTTTTCCGTTTAGCTAAATATCTACATCCACTCCTGTGGAGGTATATGCTCACACTGCGTGATATTTCGGGCTTGGGTTTTGGCTGTATTAAGACCACTTTATGTCTGCAGTATAATCAGGAGGTGAGGATGTCAAATTCTTGCTGTAGCAGCTCCTGGGGACCTCTTGCCTCACAAAAAGCACAGCTGGGGAACCTGCCGCATGCAGTGATGCAGGGCTTTTACATCCTTCCAGCAGCCAGTGTTAGTCAAATTAGGCTGTTCTGAATCACCGTCTAAAATGCCTCGGCTCTAGGAAACCAAACGGGCTGTGCTTCAGTTTTCACTGAATGCTTTTTCAGTGGTAACTCGGGCTCTCTGACCGTGTTCCTTACCTTTGTAGCTCATTTCTTCTTTTAACACGTGCTAAAAAGCTGAGCAGCTTGAGAACGGTAGTGGATGAACTGTTCTACTGTTAGGGATAGAGAGAGGTGTAGTTTGGAGGTAGACAGTGGTTATGGGAGAGGAAAAGAGTATGCAGAATTGAGACATGAACCTCTAAAAAGTAGCTGATTTAGCTTTGGGGTGCGGGTGTTGTCAGAATATGCTCTGGGAAGTCTGAGGTGGCTTTTGCCTGCTCAGAAGGGAAAAGACAGATTGTAATCATCAGGGACAGTGGCGAAGCAGTTTCTGTGGCCAACTGGGAAAGCAGCTTTCAAAAGCAGGTGTCCGAAAGGTAACTCGGAGAAGGAAAATCCAGATAATACTATGCTTTGCAGATGCTCGCAGAACAGGGGAGGAAAGAGCCGGGGAGTGACTAGGGGTGAGGAGGGTTTCTGCGGACTGGTAATGATTAACAAGGGAAACTGGACTACTGGTGTGCCGTCAGGTGCTTAGTGCTGCTTGCCAGCATTTCCGTGCCAAGTCATTAAGAGAAGCAAGTGTTGTAGTCCCCAAAGTTACACAATAGTGCTGATCACATTAGACCTCTTTCTGTTGCTGGAGTGCCTCTCTGCAGAGATTTTACTCGTTACTTAAGAGGTTCATTACCAACTATGGTAGGGAGCCCAGCTTGGAGAAGAAAGGTTGTCTTACTCTGTCTGGGCTCCTTGATCTTTATCCTTAGCCTTCTAAGACACTGAGAGGATTGCAGGGTGTTTTTTTCAGTCTAGGGCTGGGATGTGCTGACCTTATCTGTACCGGTGTGCCTTGGCGTTGAGACGGAATGACCTTGGGCTACTCACCAGGTGTCTTAGACCAAGGCAGATCTGTCAGTTGGACTGTGGGGAAACTGCGAGCCTAACAAAGATGCACCCCCAAGTCATCTTTCCTTGTCTGCAAAGCTGCAAGCACCCTGCCTAGCCAGTTCTGATTGCCTCATTCCTTTCCTCGAGTTACTTATAAAAAATATAAAAATAGTGTGTGTACGTATATATGTGCGTGTGTGTCTATATATATATAAAAATTGCAAATGACCAGTGACCGCCTGCAATTAAGGGGATGTAATAAACTTACGTTAGGTAAGGGTGTGGGCAAAGATATAACAGCACTCATTGCACAATATCAATCTAATTATGGCGCAATACAGGTGCGAGGGATTTTGCAGTGCTAATACTGCTTAGCATGGGGATTAGAAACCTTGTCGATGCTAGGGAGCAAGGTTTGACTTTTTGTTAAAAGCCATAATCTCTTCAAACAGCAAATGTTAAGGTTCAAGCGTGGAAAAGCTTGTTTTCTTGAAGAGCAGCCTCTTGACATTGAACTCTCAAGAGTCCTCTCAGCCCAGCTGTAGTCCACAGGAGATGTTTTCAAGCATCACCCGTAAACTAGACACTGCAAGATCTAGTTTAGAAACTTCTATGTTTCTCCCCCACATCTTTATCCTTGCACCATGCTGCTAACAAGGTCTGTCAGCTTGGAGCCGGGAAGTTCGGGCATCTCTCCCTCCTTCTAGACAGACTAGAATATTTGGGAGCAACGTTCTCAGTCATTCAGGATCCACGTTACTAAATAGATAGCTTACTCCTGTAAGACTTGTCTCTTCTAAATTGCCAGGGTGGCTCTTGCTGTGGCATTAAGTGCTTTGTATTTAATAAATATGCCTAAAACCTCGCTTTGTTATGCCCAGGATAGTTTGTACGCAGCTGTCTTCGATTCATTTAAACCTGCTGTTCCATAACCTAGGAACATGATGCAGATGTTCATAGGTGGCAACTGATGGAGCGTGCGTGGGTAACCTTAGTCTGGCTTTTGCTGGTGTCTTTCATGGGATTCAGCTTTGAGTAATGACATGTGACCGGATTATGGGACTTCTGTCAACTGTATCAAAACTGGCACTGGAGAAAAAACAGGAAAAAAGTTACGGCTTTCATGCGAACTGGCTGGTTTTCCTGCTTACTTATTCGTGTTGCCTAGTTTAAAGTGTGGTCTTGAGATTCCTTCCCATTCACTGATATTTTGCTTTCTTCAGAATGTGTTCAACATGGTTGTGGAAGTACCTCGATGGACAAATGCTAAAATGGAGGTAACTATGTTACAGTTCCTACCTTACCTGCTTGAACTGACTAGTCTATTAATCTTGGGCTTTGCTGATTCTCTCCTCCTCAGTTCCACTTCCTGAATCAGAGTGGTTTCCAACTTCTCGTGTAAATACTTGCTTAATGCTAAAGGCCTAGTACGAAGGCTGAGACTTGCAGAAGCTGGAATAACTGTATTCTTCTGTGGCTTCTGATTAAGGCAGCATCTTAGGGCTCTCAACCCCATGTGGTTCTGACGTTTTTAAGTCTGATGAAAACTACGTCCCAGGAGATGGCAATGCAGCAGGAAATGGAGTTGCCCAATATCTGCTGTTGGCTTCAGGGTCAGCTCCTGGTCTCTTGGCTTGCCAGTTAGCAGCCAGCTTCATTAAAAAAAAAAAAATCACTTGGTTTTTCTTAGAGAGCAGAGAGATTTATGTAACTTTTCTTTCAGATTGCAACAAAGGATCCCTTAAACCCAATTAAGCAAGACGTGAAGAAAGGAAAACTGCGCTACGTAGCCAACGTGTTTCCCCATAAGGGTTATATCTGGAATTACGGTGCTATCCCACAGGTACTGTAACCTGTCTCGGTGGCCCATCCTTTCTGTTGGGGAGGAGGGAGGATGCCTGTGTGTGTCTCTGACTACCACTGTATTAATGAGCAAAAGGTCAGCTGAGAGTCTGATCTGGAACACAGTGTTTGCAGCTGCATATATAATCTTGCTAATGAGGAGAACCTGTCAAGAAAGCAGGGGTACTTTTAAGTAGAAATCTGGAGAGGTAGGCTTGTAGCTAATGCTGCAAACAAGCTATCTGAGGATGAGCAGCTGCTGCTAGTGAGGTACCTGCTGTGTTGCTTCTCTCCTTGGCCGCTTGGCAGTTCGGTTGGACAGTAGCTGGCAGGCCCTTGTCTTTGGGTGGAGGAAGCTGCCACTACACAAGGAACTGGGCATCTGGCAGTGCAATGCCCTCAGTTCCTGCCTGGTGAACCATAAAGAGCTAAAGTTTTCAGCTAACTGTATAGGATCTCGGTGTAAGGCACTTAAGCTGAATCTTTACAGAAGATTCTTCTTGCAGTGGGTTAGCTGATTGTTTGAGACTTGGGATGTGGACAATGAAAATCTGAATAGATCCGAAGAGTGTATCTTTCCCATTTCTGCCCCTCTTGTTGTTTAGGGTCTAAAACACACTGCTAGACTAACATATTGAGCTGTTGGATGGTAGTGGATGCCCTGTTCTCAGTGTTGGGTCTGAGGGGCAGAAGGGCGCTCGGAAGTCCAGAGACTGCGTAAGGCAGACGTCCGCAGCTGCACAGACAGGCTTTCTCTGAAACAGCTGGCAAGGGGGGACAGGCAGATGGTGACACCTGGACACGTGCCCTTAACTGGCTGGTGACTGCTAGGTAAAGAGGAACTTTGAGCAAGGCTGTTTGCCTCTGATGATCTCTAAGGTTTGAGTTTCCTATAGAGAAATAAATTGCCCGTGACAGTTCACAGGGAAACGCTGAATTTTGTGATTCTGGTCTTGATAGCAGTGCCTGTTGAGTGTTTTCTCCAGGTGGCTTAAGACGGTATTTCCAAGTTGAATTGTTTTCCACTCAGATGGATTCTGGAGCCAGTTTCTTTGTACAGAATCACGGCTTTTGAAGCCTTCGCTCAGTCATGCATTAGTGGATCAAAGATGTTTATGCATCAAGGACAAGGGATCGAACTTAACGCTTCCTTGTAGGGAAGCGCGATAGCGCTTGTGAAGAGTCTTCAGCACCACCCGGGTTTCAGAACATCTTCCTGAATGTTCTGGGTGCATCACGAGCTCTTGACTATGCTCGTCGTGTCCTGGCACACAGAGGTTTGGGAAAAGCATTCCTTCGTTTTATATCTCAACAACCTTAGAGGTAGATGCTCCTTATGATGCAAGTGGGCACGGTGTCCTTTTGCTCCCGATCAGAAACGTGTTTTAAGCAGCTATTATTTTTGGAGGCATAGCTCAAATGCCTTCTGGAGTCCTCTCAGTCAACTTATAGTCAACTTATAGTCAACTTACTTATAGTCACCACTTTAGGTGAGATGCACTAGGACACAGGGTAGCGCAGGGTATGGGACTCCACATCTTGTCACTGCTCTAGTGTAACAACGTGTCTTTAATTGTTTGATTAAAAGGAAACAATACACCCTGTCTGTCTTCCAGCTCTGTTGGACTGCTATCTGGAGTTCAGGAAACTTCTGCTAAGAAATGAATAGGGAGAGGAACAGGCAGGCAGCCAAATCAATGAGTGTTCTTTATAGATGTGAACTTCACCTTTATGCAGCTGTGGAACGGAGGAGGAAAGTCTAGAAAGTAGTTGAAAAAAGGTTTATCAGTGGGAGGGAGCAGCTTACCCTTGGCAAGATAAGACCTTTTAACTTGGATTCAAACTGCATTTGCCGGCACAAGTGAAATAGTACATAGCCCCCAAAATCTTGTTTGCTCACTTGTCCCCAAAAATACCACAACCACTAGATCTGAAAGCAAGTGTGAAGTGGGCCATCATCTGTATCTTGGAGGCAACTGCATGCCTGAAATAAACCTGCTTTTTGTTTCCTCTTGAAACCTGAGAGTACTTATCTGTGTGTGTGGGGGGGCGGTTTTTTGCAGACTTGGGAAGACCCAGGTCACAAAGATGAAAATACTGGCTGCTGTGGAGATAACGATCCAATTGATGTGTGCGAAATTGGAAGCAAGGTAATGCATTCTAAAGGGTAACTGTCTTTTGAAACGTGTAATTAATGTCTCTGAAGTAAATTATCCAGAGACATTATTCAGTTCCTACCTCCTCTGCCTTAAGAATGTGATGTTTCCCTCTGCTGCCTCTGGAGATTGTTGATGAGATTTTACAGTGGGAGCCTTGTGAGCCAGGGCTCGTGAACCGCTGATAAGCGATAGCTAATTTCATGGTACCCGACCGCTTGCCGAAATCTCACAGCTTGCGCAGCCTCCTGTTGTGCATTCCTTGGATGCATCAGTTCAGACAACAAGGTCTTTGTCCTTGCAGGTCTGCTCTCGAGGAGAAGTCATCAAAGTGAAGGTGCTGGGCACACTGGCACTGATTGATGAGGGAGAGACAGACTGGAAGATAATCGCTATCAATGTTGAAGACCCTGAAGCGGACAACTATAATGGTCAGTAACAGGAGGGAGGAGCAGGCTTAGTACTTTACCTTTCTCCATTGAGATCCTGCAGGAAGCTTTCAAGTCAGGACATGGGCTTGCTCCTTCTATGCCAGTATTCATCAGATGTGATACTGGAAGGACAGCAGAATAGGATGTTATCAGTCTTATAGCAAAACATTTTACTGCTGTTTATCCCAAATTCTCAGTCCTCTGCACAGCCTGGCATCTTGAAGAAGAGGGTGGCTGTACAGCCTGCCCTCTGTGTGGAAGGAAAGGGGTTGACCAGTAAGTCTCTAATCAAAGCTGTTTAAACATGTCTGTGCTCCTGGGGGCAATCAGGATATACTGTGAAAATGAAACACTAAGTTTCCTGTGCAGGTATCCACTCTGTGTCTTTACTGTAACCTGTCTGAAATGTTGCTAAGGCTGCTTGAGGAGGGGCTGAAAGAGGGGCAGCTCAGAAGAGCGGGGTAGTAGCTAAGTAACTTCTGTTACTAGGTCTGGCTAACAAACCTTTGCTCCCTGGCTAGATATCAATGATGTCAGAAGGATGAAACCTGGATACTTAGAAGCTACAGTGGACTGGTTCAGAAGATACAAAGTACCTGATGGAAAGCCAGAAAACCAGTTTGCTTTTAATGGAGAATTCAAAGACAAGGTAGGATCGCCTTTCTTCATTGCTGTGACCGGGCAAAGGCATGCTGTCCAAAGCGTGAGCTCAAGGTGCATGGGGACGCAAATGAGTAGTTGCTGGGAGAATGGGTTTCTGCGGGGCTGCTGATAGCTGACTTCATTCTTCCTGCCATTTTTCCAGCCTACCATTCTACCATTCCAGCCCGGTGCTTGCAGGAGTACTAGGAGAAAAAGCGTAGGGTTATCGCCTGGCTGCTGTTGGATATTACCAGTTTTTCTTCTAGATGCCATTCATGTGGGATCACTTCAGGGCTGGGAGCCTCCATATCAGAACCAGGATGGAAAACACCCGGTTGATTTGCTCCTGCTCTGCAGCAAAGGGTGCTTGACGTCACCCTTTGCCTCCCTTACTCGCTGGCTTTGTTCCACTGCAGCCTGTCGCAGGTTGACTGCTCAGGAGTTAAAATGCTTCTTCCTTCAGGCGTAAAGTGTTCCCTCACGCCCTTTGAGTAAGCCTCTGCCTTGGCAGCGTTATTCCTCTGCCTCTTCTCTGGGTTGGGTCAGATAACTTGCTGCTCCTGAACGGGAGAAATCCTGCTTCCGCAGCCTCCCTCCTGCCAGTCCTGGTGTGCCGTGAGTGGGTTAGTGAGGTGACTCACCCCCCCAGAGCTCCGGGCTTGGTGCAGAGAAGGGGAGGGCCTGCAAAGCCTGGTGTGGGAAGGGAATGGTAAAGCAGGCAAAAACTGAAGTAGACCTGTCCCCTTCGACTGTAGCATGGCACTAGGTTGGGTGGGCTGGGACATCTCCTGGCCCCTCAGGATGGGTGAAACCGGAATTAAGGCCAAGGCGGAAAGTAGGGACAAAGAACCTCACGCAGGTCCCTGTGGTGTTTTATTTGGCTCTGTGTGGTGACAGACCAGGGTATTTATTGCTGTGTTCATGCTAACAAAGAATTGCGTGTGCTTCCTTCTCCAGCTGACAGGTTAATGCTTGACCGTGTACTGCTTTTTCTTAAGGAAAAAAAAGCTGTGATATGCTTGGAAGCAGATTCATTTAAATAGTTGCAAAGCTAGATTAGGTGCGTGTCTCTTCTTGTTGATCTGCACAGCAGTTGAGTGATTTGCCTGGAGTGGAAGAAAGCCCGCAGATAGATAGGTCGGGATCAACTAGCTGCCGAAGACAAACCGAGTGGGAGGAGCAGCGGGGTGGAGGTGCTTTTATAATATAGCACTGGCCTGAGACTAGAATATCTGCGTTCAGTTTCTTTTGGCTTCAAGCTCGCTAGGTGACCTTGGTGCATCCTCCCATCTTGAAAGTAAAACAATTGGCATTATAGAATCCCCGTTGTTCAGCTGCTGTGTGCTGGGAGGTTGCTGCTCTTCTTGAAAGGTGCAATAATGGAAGAGGTCTCTTTGAGTCCCTTCCAGAGTCAGAAACTATCTGAAATCAGCCTATAAATACTGGCCTCTCGTTCCACATAACCGATAGCCTGGAGAAGATGGCCTAGTGCTTACACATAACGTGATGTTTGTTCTCATCTTCAACTTCAGGATTTTGCAGTCGACGTCATCAAAAGCACTCATGAACACTGGAAAGCTTTAATAGCGAAGAAAACTGACGGAGGGGAGATCAACTGGTAGGTTAATACTCGTGGTACTGCGCGCGTTCCTTTCCCCTAAACAAATAACCCTGAAACTTCCTTTCCTGAGCGGTGCCATGGTTTCTGTTAGCTGCTGGCTGTCTCCGCAGGCCTTCCCCTTCAACTTGGCAACTGTAACAATGATTTTTGATGTTCCATTATTTAATACTCTTGGGGGAGAGACTTGGCTTGCGCGTCCTCACAAGCGACCTTTCTCTTCTAGCACAAATCTGACGGTGTCTGGCAGCCCTTTCTGCTGTAGTCAAGAGTGTGCAAAAGCTACTGTGGATGCAGTAAGTACAAACCTGAGTGTCCTACCCCCAGCATCAGTGTCAGGCAAAATGATACGATTTGCGTGGTACCGTCAACTGTCCTCGCCGTGTGAATAGCGCATTGTGCGCTCAGAATTTTTTGGATGACTGAACGCAGCACCTGTTTCTGGTTAAATAGGATTGGATGTGGAGCAAGCCAGACGTTCCTCCGGAGGCTTCTCCTTGCCCTTAGTCATCTGGGAGACGGAATCCAAAACAGAGTTTGCGTGAAGGGCTAAACTTCTGAACCATAGCTTGGCTGTCAGCTGTTCAGAGAGTGTTTTAATATTTGGCCTTCCAAGAGCTTCACAGCACAGGGTCACCCTTTGAGAAGAGAAAGTCGTAATTTCCGAGCACCTTGCAGGCAGGGACCTTGCATCCTTTGCAATGCAAAGCGTGACGTTCCCCGTGTAGTACCCCTACGGCTTCAGGACTCAACCGCGTCTCCCTAGGCTTGCGAGGTACTGTTGCTGGCAACTTGAAAGGGGTTAGAGGAACGGACCAGGAAAATCAAAATGCAAATGTTGCCTCAGTGTATGGAAATGTGACTGGAAACCAGAGTAGTTTCTCCGTAGCCTTCTGTCGCCATCTTGGTTTTAAAAGGGCTTGTGTCCTCTGGTGGTATCCAAATTACTTTATAAGTTTTTGAAAGTGTAACCGTTGTGGATGTGTCACCAGCTGGGGACGCTTGTCTGTGTTGCTAAACATCGGGTGAAAGCTCTTCAGAGAAGTTTTTCGAGAGTCCTTTGTACTTCTATTCCACCATCGCATTGTAGGTTTTAAAAAAAGCAGGCTGCCTGCAACTGGATGGATGCTGGAGGGGTGACTGCTTGTGGTGAGAAGCAGGTGGCACCACAGCCTGTGCTTGGAGCAGAGCACCTCGGGCACGCACGGAGCGAGGAGGCCGTGGGGGTGACGGGACTCACGCCACATGTGAGCTCCTTTATTCCCTCACAGCTGACCAGCCCTGGCTGCCACAGACCAATTTATGCTGCTTAGATCTTAAACGGTGCTCGGTAAAGACTGGTGCAGCTCTGAATGACGTCTAGCGAGCTTTGGGTGTGAGGTCAGCCTCTTGTCGGCAGTTGCTGTCTGCTAATACGCTTCTCGTTTCAGGCGCCACCGTGTAAAGCTGCCAACCCGATCCCACCCGAAGGTAAGTCTCGCGACCCACGTTTATGGTCCAGTGCAGAGCGGAGGCTTCCTCAAAGGAATTAGCAATAGGAAAATGAGGGTCTTAACTGATAGCTAGGCATGGCTCTAGCTCTGGGAGCGACGAAGGACCTTGTTGGACCTAACTCGTGTCAGTAATGCCGTTTAATTCCTGAATGACTTCTGTCGCTGCCTTACGTCCTCGTTTGGGTACGCGAGGCGGGCGAATGAGCAGTAAGTAGGGGGCCTGAGGTGCCATAGTTTGCTCCAGAGGAGATTCGATTTAGAGCAGAAAGAGCAGCACTGCAGAGGGCTCGCGTGCAGTGACAGCAGGAGAGCAGTTTTAGTTCCTCTGAAACGGGTTTCATCAGCATCCTCAGCGCAGGCGAGCCGAGGAAGGGAATTACTTCCTACCTGCGTGGAGCAGGGGCAGAAATCGGTTGCGCGTTCGGCGCTTCAGCTGCCGCTGAACCCGCTGATCGGCGATCTGTCACTGACAAGTGCCCGCTGCGAGCCGGTAACGAGCCTTTCGGTGCCTCGGGACGCAACCCAGTGAGAGACCAGCAGCTGCGGGAGGAATCCTCGCTCCGCCGTCGCCTTTTCCTTCCGCACGAGGTGGCGACGGGCACCCGAGGGTGAGCGCGAGCTCAGTGGGTGGCTAACGGAGGACTGACCCCCTCGGGATTTTTTCTTTTTTTTCCCCTGCCCCACGCAGTTGACAAGTGGTTCTACTACCAGAAGAACTAAGACCTGAGGCTGGGTGGTGGAACAGCCGCGTCCCTCCCACCGAGGAGCCGCCACGAGCGGGAATAGACCAGAAAAATAGCTCAGTGTCAACAAGAAGACCTTGCCTGCAACTTTGCCGATTAGAATTACCTATCGAGCAGCGACGTGTCTGCTGCATCGAGGTCTTGTGGAGGCTTGAAGACATAATTTATAAAATCAAAACACCCTGCTTGCGCGTGGTCGTACAGTGTGCTTTGTAAATCGCGACAGAAGATCGCTCACCTGGTACGTGTGTGGATGCGAGAAATAAAAACTACTGAAATTGAACTCTGCGGGGCTCCTTCTCCTTTCCCTCCCTGTAGCGAAGCCGAGGGGTGAACAGCGGCCCTTGGACGGGTTTCGTGGGGGATTAGGGGAGGATTTACCGGGTGATGCAATGTCGTGTCCCTCCGGGAGGGGCCCTGCCGGGGGGCGGCCTCGAACCCGGGCCCTGCCGGAGCGGGGCGGTGCCGCCGGGGGGCGGTCTCGAACACGCGACGCCCAGGCGGGGTCGCGCGCCGGCGTGGCGTCAGACGCACGGCCGACGTGGGAAGCCAGCGCGGCGAAGCCGCCGGGCCGGAAGTGGGCGGGGCGCGCGGGGCGACGTATTTCCGGCGGGGAGCTGGCGGCTGCCGAGGAGGGGAGTCGGTGGCGCGGCGGCCCGGGGGCAGCCGGGGGTGAGCGGCGGCGGGGGCCGGCCGGGCCCCGGGGAGGGGGCGAGCGGGGCGGCGGGGGCCGGGCCGGGCCGGGCGCGGGGCGGTGGCGGGGGCGGCGGGGGGTGACACGCAGGCAGGGCGGGGCGGGAGCTAGGCCGCGCCGCCCGCCCTTGAGGCCGCGGCCCCCCCCCCCGCCGTGTCCCCTCACCGCGGTCCCGGGGAGGCGTTGGCGGCCGGCCGGGACGGGAGCGGGGGCTGCTCCGGAGCGGCAGCGTCCCGCGGGGGCGGGGGGCGTGCGGCCGGCTGCCGTCGAGCGCGGGCGCCGGTAACCCTGGCTCCGCTTTTCCCCCGCAGGCGAATAATCTTCAGCGATGTCTTTCATCTTCGAATGGATCTACAACGGCTTCAGCAGCGTGCTGCAGTTCCTAGGTAACGCCGCCTTACCTTCCTTCTTAAACCGCTCCGCTCGGGCGGCAGGAGCCGCCCGGGGGTCCGCTTGGCTTGTGCCGGTTGCCAGGGTCGCTTAAAAGTTAGCGATGAAAGCGCGTCTCTCGGTACGCGCCGTGGCTCCGGCCAGGATAAAGTCTGGCGAGAAAGCCACAAATCGATAAAGGTTTTTTTTTTTACACCAGGAGAAACTTTGAGAATAATTTGGAGGCGTTTGGCTCCCGCTCCGTCTTCCTCTTGCTGTTTAGAAGCGTGGCAGCAGCTGGGCTGATGCCAGACCTGCTGCCGAGCCAGGGAGGGAACCCCGTCCTCCTGCTACCCGAGCTCACCAGCTCCACCGCAGCTACAGCTCACCCTTATTCCTCGCCGCTGCAGCCGGCTGGCTGCCTTCTCCTCAAACGCTCGCTTCCCACTGCCCGCCGTGGCGTGCCTGGGGGAGCTGCTGGCCGCTGACTGACGCCCCCTGCGCCACCCGGGTTGAAGGCTCTTTGCGGGGGTGCTTGGCCAAAACATTGCCCAGTCGAGGGTGACCTGCACAGCCGGGCTGGCTGCTTCGCCGCAGCGCGAGCGGCCCTTTCCTGAGGCGCGGGTGATGGCAAAGCGCCTCCTGCCAGAGTCCTGGATTCCAGGGGAGGTCCTTGCTGGAGGAGGACGGGGTGCTCTCTGCCCGGAGCGCCTCGTGAGGGATGAGAAAAAGTCTTGTTGGAAACCTAAGGCAACTTTCCTGCAGCAGATGCATATCTGCAAGTGGGAAAAAATGAGTTTATCTAAAGAAAATGATGTGTTGTTTCATGCCTTGCGCTTTTCCTTCAACAACTTGCTGCTATCTTTTATGACTTTATTACATTTTTACATTTAAACACCCCTTTGGGGTGACGTTGATCCGTAACCCATTGCGCATAAGTAATGCTTTGCTGCACACTCTTCTGCTAGGGTGTGTCTGAGAAAAGAATACATTACTTGTAAAAATATGAGCTTAGAAAACATCCTTTCTTGTAGGCATTACCTTGCATTGCCTTGGTAGAAGCCAGTTGGAGCTGTACTGTTTTTTCCGTGCTGGGAGTACCGTAAATGCACAGGTGGCAGTATAGCTCTGGGAGCGGGGTTTGTATATAAACACCAGCAAGCGTCGCAGCATTTCTGCCGAGACAAACCTGCTGGAGTTTTTCTTGTTTGTTTTCCTTCCAGGTTTGTACAAGAAGTCTGGAAAACTTGTCTTCCTGGGCTTGGATAACGCAGGCAAAACCACTCTGCTGCACATGCTCAAAGACGACAGGCTGGGTCAGCATGTCCCGACACTACATCCCAGTGAGTCTGCCGGCGACTGAGCCCCACCTGCCTCGTGCTGTGGTTTTTCCTCTTTCATTTTGGGGACGCGGTGTTGAAAGATGCCTCAGTGATAGCTCTGCACTGGGGTGACAGACTTTAAGAGTCTTCAAGACTGCATCTGAGGTTGCAGTTGCGCGTTGGTTGCCGGACCTGAAGCGGATTTGCGTTTTTCCTCTCAAATATAAAATGGAGAGCTCGAGAAATGGCGTGGTTCAATTAATATGATGTCCCTGTCTTGGGGAGGGAGTGGGTTTCTGATGAAAAGTGTAATAAAGTAAAATAATGCAGGTTAATAAGCTTGTGCTTAAGTGGGGAGGTAGGAGAAGTTATTTTCTCCCGCTCGCGATTTTGCGAAGCGACTCCATTTTAGTGGCTGAATTCGACAGGAGACTTGGGGAATTCTTGAATTCTACAGGATACCTTACATGAGGAGTGTGTGTGATGTTAAGAAGCGTCCCCACGAAATTCTGTCCGTGACAGCTTCTTTATTTTCCTGCAACACAGCCTGTATTTTTCCTTTTCAGCATCAGAGGAGCTGACGATTGCTGGAATGACCTTTACGACTTTTGATCTGGGTGGACATGAACAAGGTAAAAGTGAAGTTGCTGAGTGGGAGACAACAAATGAGGTTAATTTTCTGATTCCTGTGATGCTCTCCAGCCACCTTAAGAAAAATCTACCAAAACGTGATACTAGAAAGCGATAGCAATTAGCAATACCTAATCATTTGTCGCCTGAAATTGTTTATGAAGCAATATGTGGAAATAACCTCCTGGCTCTAGGATACCGGTTGTTTCAGTGGTTCAATACTTCTGCTTAATTCTGGCAGTTTGGAAAAAATGCTGCCAGTTCATCCTCTGCTGCCTGAAATATTTTTAGCCATGGAAGACTTGACTGTCACAAGCTTATTCTTTTGAATAATTGCTGAATTTTTATTTTTAGACTTTCTAGAAGTTCTAAGCAAAGTTTTTCTGCCGTTTTTAATACACAAAAATATTGGAAGACAGACAGCCTGGCTAAAAAGGCAGCCTTGGTCGCCGAGGCTTACTTAGGAAAGGAGAAAGAGCGTAACTGGCTCTCCGAACTGCCTGGCTTGCGGCCTCGGCCAGTCCCTTCGCCAGAAGGTCTTACGCTGCCTTGAGGAAATCGTAACGAAGAGGGTGGCTCCCGCTCTTGGCTGTAGTTTTCCCGTCGCTTCAGGGAGCGTTTTCACAGGGCAGCGTTTGTCGCTTCTGTGTTCCAGCTCGCCGCGTCTGGAAGAACTACCTGCCGGCCATCAACGGGATCGTCTTCCTGGTGGACTGCGCAGATCACTTGCGTCTTATGGAATCCAAAGTTGAGCTTAATGTAAATATACCTTTTTTTTTTTTTTTTTTTTTTCTTCCCCGAAGACCTCTGAATAGCTAAATTATAAATAATTCTTCTTTTATGGGCTGGAACTTGGGCACAGTGCATTTTGAGAGTCCCGTGCTTTGGATTTGCCCTTCCAGTGCATCTTTTACGCCAGCAATGCGGTGTCCAAAGCACGTGCTTATAGGAATTTGCACATTACTTTATGCAGGGACTGGAACAGTATGGATTTATACGCGTACTCTCCCAGAGCTGGAGAAGCAAAATATTTGCTTCAAACGATGAATGTTTTTTTTTCTGCCTCTGCTTAACTATTCTTCCATCTTGCACGCAGGCGCTAATGACAGATGAAACAATATCCAACGTGCCAATCCTTATCTTGGGTAACAAAATCGACAGACCGGAGGCCATCAGCGAGGAGAAACTGCGGGAGATCTTTGGGCTCTATGGACAGACCACGGGAAAGGTAGGGAGGCATCCAAATCTTGGGTCATCTGCGAGCAAGGGAGGGCTTGCGTGCTTCATCGCGGAATGAGGCTGCATCTAGAAACTAATTGAGGTGTTTCTGCCAAGTTGTCCACATTATTGACCAAGCTGAAGCCGTAATAATAATAACAATAATAATAATAATAATAATAATAATAACAACAACGCCCTCGGGCAAGTTGTGAAACTGCCAGAACCGTGCAAAACACGGTACCTCTACAGTGATGAGGGAATTAGGTGTCAAGCTGGTATTTTAACACCTTGTCTGGCTCTTCTGGTTTCGTTACTCTGCGTTTCCATCCAGTTACCCATCTGATCATTTTTTTCAGCGTTGAAAACCAGTACAGTTAGAGAGAATTGATCGGAAATGCTGGGTAAGGGTAGTAAAACACTGCATGACTACTCCTGGCGCTAGATTATCCAGGCGGTGACGATCGCTTCTTGTATCGCGCTGCCAAGTGTCGCAGGCGCATCAGACTGCGCATCGAACGTGGTTTGTCGTGCCCCTTCTCCCACGCTGCTGGCTCCGAAAGTCCCATGGGCAGGTCCCTCTCGCCAAGGGGCAGGGGCCGGCCTGCAGCAAAGAGGGGAGATTCCCTGGGTTTCCCTAGAGGGTGGTGGCTGGGTCGCCGCTTCCCTGAGGGGCGGCGGGGGTGCAGTTCTGACTTCCCTTTGGCTTTCCCTAGGGAAACGTGCCGCTGAAAGACCTGAACGCGCGTCCCATGGAGGTGTTCATGTGCAGCGTGCTGAAGAGGCAAGGCTACGGCGAAGGCTTCCGTTGGCTATCGCAGTACATTGACTGATACTTGGACGGACATAAGAGTTTTACTCCTCTGGACTGATCCTGTTCGCAGCTTCCTATGGACTTTTCTATCGGAACACGGAAGGCTTTCCAACCGCCTGCTGGCGTTGACCAAGAGACTCCTGGTTTTCGGCTGCCCTATCGCACAGTGGTGACACAACTCTTTTCCACGTGACGGGGAGACGGCACCGTTCTGCACGCGGGTGCGAGTTGTCCCTTTCAGTTCGGTTACAGCGGGGCTGGTGTGATCAGGGAAGGAAAACTCTGCACGCTGCACTGTAACAGCTGAAAAAGAGAGCACGTCTCACCACTGTGGTTAATTGACTTCAAAAAAAAAAAAAAACAAAAGAGAGAAAAAGAAAAAGCAATTATATTTTTTAAAGAAAGTGTTAATGTGAACGGCGTCCCTTCTAACTTTTTAGTTTAACGTTCATCTTGTTTAGTCCAGAGTCCGGTTAGGGTTTTTTAAAAACATATTTAACAATATTTAGGTATTTCACGAATTACTGAACCAAGGTATCACGATATTAGAAGTCCTCAATAAACATAGCATTTGGGCTTAACTGAGCTGTAGGGTGGCTGTGCTGTGTCACGCTGGCCGACGACGACGAGGGTGCCGTTGGGACCGACGTGTGCAATCCGAAGCTTCTTTAGTTTACGGGGATTTTTTTTGTTTTGTTTTAGTTGGAGAGGAGGACCCGCCAGCGCGCCTGCGTGGGGCGTTGGGAGGCGGTGACCCCGCTGGCTGCCGGGGGGACGGGCCGCCCCGGCGCGACGCCCGGTTTCCCCGCGGCCGGGCCGAGCTCCGGGCCGCACCCGCGCTCGAGGACGTGGAATCCCCTCGCAGCGGGGACCGCGAAGCTGTCCTGGTGGTTGTAGCAGCATGGGAGCGTTTGACATTTGCCTGTCACGAGGTTATCGGTGTAGACTAAGCCAGTTTCTTTTATACTCGATGGATTATTTTTTTTTTTTCTCCTGTCTGAAGTTTCGTTCCTGTCTAGCGCTCGTCTCCAGTTAAATAAAGACACGTCTTTCTCCTCCGAAGGGGTAGCGAGCCTCAGTTGAACCTGGCGTCCTCTGCCGCGCGCGCGTGTGGCGTAGCCGTCCGCGGGGGGGGGGGGGGAACCAAGAAGCGAGGGGGAAGAGCAAGCTCGCCGTCGCCAGTCGCCTTCCCGGCGGCGACGAGCGCTCGACGTCGATTTACGCCCTGGGGCCGGGCGTGAAACCGCCTTCGCCCTGGGGCCGGGCGGCGCGGTAGGTATGGACGGCGGCGCCGGGGCGGGCGATGCGGCCTCCGGAGGGCGCCGCGGCGGGGCGGGGCGGGGCGCAGGCTCCCGGTTCCGAGTCCCCGCCGGGGGCTCCGCAGGCCCCGGCGCTTCGCCCCCCGGGGAAGGCGCGGCCGCGCCGCTGCCCTGCGCCGGGGACGGGCGAGGCCGCGGGACCGGCTCCGCTTCACCGCCGCCGCCGCGCAGCCAATGGGGAGGGCGCGGGGCCCCGCCGCAGCCAATGGGCGAGGGGGGCGGGGCGGAGAGGCGGGGCAGCGCCGCCATGGCGGAGGAGGCGGCCTGCTGCGCCGTCAGCGTCTGCGGCCCGCCCGGCGCCCCCGAGCCGGCCGGCGGCCCCGGCAGCTGCAGCGGGGTGATCCTGAGCCGCGGCCCCGGGCTGGTGCTGTGCCAGGGCGCCGTCTTCGCCCCCTTCCTGCGGGACGGCCCCGCCGCCTGGGCGCAGACCCGCGCCCTGCCGCCCGCCGCCCTCCAGCCCGGCCTGCGCCTCCTCGTCCTGCGGCCCCCGGCGGGGACCGGCGCCCTCGACGCCCCCCGGGGCGGCGGCCTGCGGCGGGACGAGGCCCGGCTCCTCGCCCTGGTGCCCTGCGAGGCCTTCGGGCGGGCGCTGGCGCAGGCCTTCGGGCCGGCGGAGCAGTGGCGCTTCGGTGGGGAGGCGGCGGGGGACGACCCGCGGGCGCTGGGCTGGTTCGCCTGGCTGCGGGTGCCCGGCCTCGACACCCCCGGGGGCGGCTGGACGGCCCGGGCGGGCGCCGGCTGCCTGCAGAAGGGCGAGGGGCTGCTGGCCTGCGGCTCCCCCTTTGGCGCCCTTTGCCCCGACCTCTTCCTCAACACCCTGAGCAGGGGGGTGGTCAGCAACCTGGCCGGGGAGGAGAACGCCCTCGTCCTGACCGACGCGCGCTGCCTGCCCGGCACCGAGGGCGGCGGCGCCTTCCTGCCCTCGCCCGCCGGGCCCCGCTTGGTGGCCGTCATCGCCGCCTCCTTCTGCTGGAAGGGCGCCGAGTGGGTCGGGCTCACCCTGCTCTGCTCCCTCGCCGCCATCCTGCGCAGCAGCGCCGGCGTCCTGGACGAAGCCGGGGTGGTGGTGCCGCTGGCGCCGGGGCAGGTGGCCGCGGTGCAGGCAGGAGGCAGGCGGGACCCCCTGGCCTGGGCGGCGCTGGTGGAGTGCGGGACGGTGTGGGGCTCAGGCGTGCTGCTGGGCCCCCGCCTGCTCCTCACCTGCCGGCACGTGGTGGAGGCGGGTGGCCCGCTCAGCGTGACGCCAGCGCACGGCCCTGGCCAGTGAGTGTGGCCGCCTGTTCCCCGGCTTGTCCCCACCCCATGTCCCTCCCACCCTGACGTCTCGTGTGCTGTGTCCTTAGGGCTGCTGCCATACTCGGTGGGCGCGTGGTGTTCGCCACCGAAGAGTCGTCCCCCTTCGACGTGGCGGTGGTGGAGCTGGAGGAGAGCGTGCCGGGCTTCGTCCCCCCGCGCCTGGCGGACACCTTCCTCCCAGGTAAGCGGCCGGGGGGGGGGGACGGGACGTGGGGTGCTGGGGGTGGGGGTCAACCCCTCGCACCCACCTCCCGCCTCCCACCCCAGGAGAGGAGGTGAGCGTGGTGGGCTTCGGGGCGCTGGGGCGAGCGTGCGGCCCCTCGGTGACATCAGGGGTCCTCTCGGCCGTGGTGCCAGTGGCCGGGCACCCTGTCATGCTGCAGACCACCTGCGCCGTGCATGGGGGCTCCAGCGGCGGCCCCCTCATCTCCTCCCGCAGCGGATGCCTCCTGGGTAAGCTGGGGGTCCCCACAGGTTGGGGGGGGTCTCATGGGTGTCCCCTGGCCGGCCCCGGTGACATGGGTGATGCGCCTCTCCCCACCAGGGATTGTGGCCAGCAACACCCGGGACACCGGCGCAGGGACCACCTACCCCCACCTCAACTTCTGTATCCCCATCACCGTCCTGCAGTCCCCTGTTGCTCGCTACCACCACACTGCCAACCCCAGCGCCTTTGCTGCGCTCAATCAGGCAGACGAGGGGGTGCGGGCAGCATGGCGGCTCCAGCGGCAGCCAGGACCCCCCAGCAAGCTCTGACCCCCCTCCCAGGGGGTTTGTGCCAGGGACGGAGCTGCCACATCCCCCCTTTGGCCCCAGCAGTGCCACGGCCGAGCACCTGGACCCCGCCAGGCTGGCAGAGGATGGGCGTCCTGGGGACGGGGGACAGGGACGTGGCGTGGTGCCTTTACCAGTTGCTGGTGTCCCTAAACTGGGGGTTTGGGGAGGTGCTTTGTTTTATTTTGTTTTCTCCCTGGAGCCTTAAATACTGTGAGTTGAGGCCGTGGTGTCCTGTGGTGCCAAGCGGCTGGGGTGGCGAGTGGGTGGTGGGTGGGTGGCGGGGCGGTGGGTGCACCTTTTCCCTGCGTGCGTGGGACGTGGGTGGTGGGCGCCAGCCCCTTCCTGGGCAGGAGGCTCTGTGCCCCCCCCTGGCCCGGGGGTGTCTGAAAGCTGGTTTGGGGGTGAGCCCGCACATGGGGGCACCTGCACACTGATTTGGGGGGGGGTCAGAGGTGGTTTGAGGATGGGGTCCTTGTCAGGGGTTGGGGGTGGAGGGGGTTAGTTTGGGGTTGGGGTCCTGGAGAGGCTGACATAGGGGGGGCCATACTTGGAGCTGGGAGTATGGCAGTGGGGGGATGCGTCAGCTCCAGCCCCATGTCACTTGAGTGTGGGGGACCAAAACCCAGGGGCACCAAACCGGGGGGGGGGCGGCAGCAGCAGGGCACCCCCAGCATCCCTGTCCTCTGCTAAGGGAATGCCCCCACGGGGGGACACCCCCCCCAGCACCCCGTGCAGGCCCGGCGGGTGCAGGTGGGGCATGGAGGGGGTGTCAGTAGGGAGGAATGGACGGGCAAGCGTTTTGACACAGCACGGGGTATTTATTTCACAGCCGCTACACAACGCCAGGGGCCAAGGGGGCCACGCAAGCACAGCATGGGGGGGATGCAGGGAGCAGGGGCAGCTTATCTATGGGGTTTTTATGTTTTTTTTCCTTTTTTCCCACTTTTATTAGTGCTGTTTGCCCAGTTGAAGACCACGCAGCAGCACACTAGGCCTACAAGGCTCTACCCAAAAAAAAAAAAAAAAAAAGCTCGAATTCGCACAAGCGTGGCCCCCTGCCCTGCTCGCCCCCTCCCTGGGCGAGCACCCCGACGCCCCGTCCCGTGCAGGGCTGGGGGTACGCACCCACCCCACGCCACGCTGGCAGCGGGGGGGGTCACGGCGACCCCCAGCTGGGGGGCTGCCGCCCGGCCGTGCCACCCACTGGGCTCTCCTGCTCCTCTACCAGATGTAGCCGCCATCATCGCCCTCGCCCGCTTCACCCTCCTCTTCCTCGCCTTCCTCGCCCGCCTCCTCCGGCTCCTTCTCCTCTTCATCCTCCCAGCCCACGCTGCTCCCAAAGTCGCCTGAAAACCCTGCTGCCTCCTCTGTGGAAGCGAGGGGCAGAGGCTCGCAGCCAGGTCCCGGGGCTGCGGCCTCCTCCCCGGGGCGGGGGGCTCCCCCCAGCTCCCCCTGGTGCTCACCGCAGTCGGGGCTGCCGTGGCCGCGGGTGCCTGTCAGCTCGGCGCCGTGCTGGTCCACGCACCAGCACTCCCCGCCGCCCGGCTCACACTGTGCCCGCCGGTAGTACCCGTCCTCATCGCAGCTGGGGATGAAGGTGCCTGCGGGGAAATGATGACACCCCCCACACCCCCCCAAACACGTGCAGTGCGAGAGCCCTCCACGGAGCTCCCCATCCTCATCCCCTGCAGGGCCCTGCCAGGGGACGGGGGCCCCGGGACCCCAACTCACCTGGCTTTTTTTTGGCTGCTTCTTGGATCTGAATCTTCTCCAGCTCCCTGAGACAGGGTGGCTCTGCAGCACCCCCACATGCCGCGCTCAGGGTGGGCGTGCAGCCCCCGCCGTGGCGGGCACCCCCTGACCCCATGGCATGCCTCCCCCCATGGTGTGCATCCCCCAGCCCTGTGATGTGCAGCCCCCGACCCCGTGGTGTGCATCCCCCAAAATCCCATGGCATGCGTGCCCCCGCAATGGTGTGCATCCCCCCCCAGACCCCATGGTGTACATCCCATGGCAAGGATCCCCCCCGCACCCCAACCCCACAGCATGGATTCCCTGTGACGCCATGGTGTGTGTCCACCTGCAGCATGCATCCCCCCATGGCATGCATCCCCCCAACCCTGCCGTGTGCATCCCCCCGACCCCCCCCCCAAAGCCTGCACCCCCCCGGCCCCTGCGCGACGCACTTTCCCTCCAGAAGCAGAAGCACCACTCGGGGGCAGAGACGCGGCCGTCCTTGGAGGTGTCGCAGGAGTTGAAGAAGGCGCGGATGCACACCTCGTACTTGTCCAGGTTGATGGCGGCCAGCTCAGCCGCCTCCAGGAAGAGATCCCCACTGGTGTCCAGCCGGGCAAACATCCACCCCACCGCCTCCTTGCAGCTGGCTGCCACGCTCCTCTCCAGCGCTGCAGGGCAGGATGTGGCCCGTGGCTGCCCGGCCCCCCTGGGGACAGCACCCTGCATCCCCTCCCCGCGCGGCGGAGACACGTACCGGTGGCAGGGCTGGCGGGGAGGCCGCCGGAGCCGTTCTGCTTGGCGTTCTCCCGCAGCAGCTGGAACCAGTCACGCAGGCGGTCGCCCAGGTCGGCCAGGTCCTGCCCGGTGCATGGCTCTGGGGGTGCCAGAGAGGGGTGTCAGGCCGGGCAGGGCTCAGGGACACCCCCCCGGTGCCCCCCATCCCGCTCACCTTGCTTGCCGTCGCCGGCAGGGCTGTGCGGGGTCGGGCAGGGGCACTGCCCCTCACACCGCACCGTCAGCTGCTTGCTGGCCAAGCACGCCTGCTGCTCCAGCTTGCACTGCGGGGCAGCAGCGGGACGTCGGTGGGTGGGGGGACACGGCACAGCGTCCCCCTCCCCGCGGCGAGGTGCCACCGTCCTTACCGCCGAGCTGTAGGTGTGGCCGTCGGAGCCGCAGACAGCGGCGAGCGGGGCGGCGTGGCAGGGCTTGCAGCCCCCATGCCCCTTGGTACCCAGCGGCTTGATCCTGCGTGGGGCAAGAGGGGACGGTGCTGAGCCCCCGGCGTGGCCTCCCCCCACCCCCACCGGCTCGGCCCCGGCCCTGCCGCCCGCCTACCTGTGCTCCAGCTTCTTGCGGCTGATGCACATGGCGCGCTGGTAGCCCTGCGCCACGCACACCTTGTGCCGGCTGCACTTCACCTTCTGGCAGGGGTCCTTGGTGGTGTCCAGGGCTGGGGGGACAGAGAGGGGCCGGGGCAGGCGGGGGGGGGCAGGCAGGGACCCCCCGGGGAGCCCCGGCGGCACTGGGCGCCAGCCGGCCCCGCACAAAGCGCCATTCAGGCTGCAGCTGGGCGGCCGCCTCGGCACCAGCTGCCGCTTCCCGGCACGCACCGACCCCCGCTGCTGCTCCCAGCCGGAAGGGAAAAGCCTGGGGGGCGCGGGCAGAAAGCGTCCCCAGCTCCGTGCCAGCTGTCACCGAACTCCCTGCGCCCCATCCCAAACCTGTCCCAGCAGTACCTTCATCGCTGGGCTGGTTGTCCTCCCAGCTCTTGATGTAGTCGTCCTGCAAAGGGGGTGATCCTGGATGAGCGGGAGAGGTGACACCGGGCCAGGCGTGACACCACCCTGCTTGGGGCCACCGGCCCGGCGGGGCTCCCCCTGCACACGTGTGTCGCACACACAAACATGCACACGTGGGACTCCCCCCACACCCCGGGAGGGGAGCAAGCAGGGGCGGGGAGCAGCCTCCCCCCAAAGCGGGCTGCCGCCTGGGCGAGGCAGCACCGGCAGCCCCTCCACGCTCACCTCCACCTCCTGGCAGCGCAGTGGCGAGATGGCCCGGCCAACACCAAAAAAGAGAGAGAAAGAGAGAGCCCGCCGTCAGCCCTGGGGCAACCCAAAGCCCCCAGCTGCCAGCCCCAGCCCATGGTGACGGGCATCCTGTGCCAGCTGGGCACCCCAACTTTCTGAGCTGCCCGATGCTCTCATTGCCAGCCCCAGATGCCACCAGCACCCACCACCAAGATGCTCCCCCACCTCTGGCTCTAGACCCGTCGTCCTGGAGAGCTTTTGTGCAGGATAAAACCTTTCCCCATCGCCCCTTGGCCAGCTGGGAAAGGCAGGGAGTGGGGAGGGTGGCAATAGGGATGGGGTGGAGGAAGCCCCGGGGAGCTCAGCGAGGCCCTGCCAGGATCCTCACGGGGTGACGGCCCTTGTGCCGCCACCCCGGTTTTTCAGCAGTTAACCCCGGGGGGAGCAGGCTAAGATGGATGTTGCTGCCTGGGGAGGCAGAGCTGCTCCCCCGGGGCTCCAAAAGCATCCTCAGCATCGCTCGCTCCGTGGGATGCTCCCGGGTGGGTTTCATGATAAGGAGGC
This sequence comes from Nipponia nippon, assembly GCF_047370975.1. Lineage (NCBI taxonomy): Eukaryota > Metazoa > Chordata > Aves > Pelecaniformes > Threskiornithidae > Nipponia > Nipponia nippon. Next base: position 89,160,069 of record NW_028262347.1, on the reverse strand, counting down.
AGGAGCATCCCTGCCACGCCGGGGAGGGCGGGCAGGCTTTCAGATGACAGCTCGAAGCCGAGGCGCGGGAGGCAGCTCTGGAGGGGATGTCTCTCGCTCCGGCGCGGCGACGTTTGCACCGCAATCGATCGCCCGCGTTCCTGCGCCGTGATTAGTAACACTGCGGCTCCCAGCAGCTCCCTGCGGCGTGGCTTTCGGCAGGGCCGCCGGCCTCCTCCCTGCCGCACGGCGAGTCGCGTTCTCCCCCACTGGTGCTGCTGGGCCGAAAAACCCACAAATCCACGGGATTTGCTTATTAATCCGTGGTAACCGCCGGCAGGGCTGCAGCGTGCTGCTAGCGGGGTGCTGCTAGCGCCCGGGGATGGGGGTCTCTCAGCCCCGAAGCCCCTCGGGGGTGCCCAGCGTGGCGGGGGCACGTCCACATGTGCTCCCCCTTGAGCATCCGCAGCCGGCCGAGGTCCCAGGTGCCCCACGCTGGCGTTGGCCGGCCGGGGATGTTGCTGGCGGGGGTCTCCGGGGAGGCGTTTACTCCATCCCTTGCACCTCACCCGTGCTCTGCCTCCCTAACTGGTTTATTTGGGGGGGTGTCGGTGCCCCCCACCCTGCCCACGGCGGGGCACATCTCCCGTGGGCACATCCTTGCTGCCAAGGTGAACACTGGAGTGTGCGTTTGAACAAAGACCGGAGGGGCCGGCTTGGGCTGGGGGGGCGGCTCGGCCTGCGTCCCCTCCCCACTCGGCTGCCGCGCGTCCCCCGGGGAGCCCCGGGTGGGGATGCAGCGCCGTGCCCCCGCCCCTGTAAAATGAGCCCAGGAAAAATCCCCGATTGCCCCATAAAATTAAGGATTGGAACTAAATGGCATTGAGGCCGTTATTAAGGGGTTATTGGATCCTGAGCCGAATGCGCCAGGTCACCCGCCATCGCTCCAGCAGCCTCCGCATCCTCATCCTCGCCCTCCCCGCCTTGGGTCCCCCCCGTCCCCAGGGACCACCACCCCGCCGAGCCAGGGCCAGCCCGGCTGCGGCACCCTGTGGGGCTGGGGGGAGCGGGGCTCCGGGAGGGAAGGTGTCCGTGCCCCAACCTGCGCTGAGCTGTCACCGAGGGGCTGAGGCCACGGCGCAGCCCCCGCCGCTGCCCGCAAAGGGCAGGCAGGGCCTGCCTATACCGCTGCTGCCTGTACCGCTGCCTGGGCCCTGGTGCGGTGCGCGGGGTGCAGGGGACAGCACCCCCGGCTCCCTGCTGAAGTCGGCTTTGGCGTCAAGCCCTGGCCACGGTGGCCGCGGCATCAGTCACGCCAGCTTTGGCGATGGGCAGGGTGGCACCGGGGACGGTGGCCTTGGCGCTGCCGAAGCCGGGGAGCATCCCCCGGGTACCGGGGCCGGCAGCCGCCCACGGCCGCGGCGGGTGGCAGCGGGATGCGGGCGGCACCGAGCATCACCGGCAGCCTTGCGGTGGAGCCGGGGCCGGGTCGCGCTGCGGCAGCCGCAGCGGCGGGGCGGGGAGGGCGGGGAGGGGGCTCCCGGTGCCCGGCGGCGCGGCCCGTCCCGGCCCGTCCCCACCCCGGCCCCGCCGCCGCCGCGGACTCACGTCTCGGAAGCGGTTCCAGTGCTTGATCCTGCCGCCGTACTGGGAGATGGAGGAGAGCCATTGCTCGTCCTCCATGAAATTGCCGGGGCTCTCCCCCGCCGCGGCGGGGCCGGGGCCGGTGGCGGGGCTGGCGGCGGGCCCGAGGCCGGCGGCGGCGGCGGGCAGGAGCAGGGCCAGCAGGGCCAGCAGGGCGCGGTGCCCGCCGCAGCCCCGCATGCTGCCGCAGCGCCGGGGGGAGCGGGCGGCGCGGTGCGGTGCGGAGCGGCGGGAGCGGAGCGGAGCGGTGCGATGCGGTGCGGTGCGGTGCGCACGGGGAGGCGCCGGCGGCGAGTGCGGCCGCGGGGCGGCACCGGGCGGCACCGGCGGGAGGGACGGGGAGGGGCCTCCGCCGCGCCCGCCGCACCTGCGCGCCGGCAGCCGGGCGGGGGAGCCGCCGGCACGGCACGGCACGGCACGGCCCGGCCGCAGCCCCGGTACCTCCCCTGTCCCCATCCCGCATCCCTCATCCCCCATCCCTGGTCCATACCTTGTCGCCTTCCTGCATCCCTGGTCGCTGCCCTGTCCCCATCCCGCATCCCCCATCCTGCATCCCGCATCCCCTGTCCCTGCCACACCCCCATCCTGCATCCCTGGTCTCTACCACGTCCCCATCCCGCACCCCTCATCCCACATCCCTGGTCCGTACCTTGTCACCATCCTGCATCCCCCGTCCCTACCCTGTCCCCATCCTGCATCCGCCATTCTGCATCCCTGGTCCCCACCATGTCCCCATCCTGCATCCCTCATGCCACAGCCCCGGTCCCCCCCCATCCCCATCCTGCATCCCCCATCCCTGCCCTGTCCCCATCCTGCATCCCTCATCCCACATCCCTGGTCCATACCTTGTCACCATCCCACATCCCCCATCCCTGCCACATCCCTATCCCGCTTCCCCCATCCTGCATTCCCCGTCCCTACTATGTCCCCAATCCCACACCCCCTGACCCTGCCTTGCCCCCATCCTGCATCCCTGGTCCCCTGCCCTGTCCCCATCCTGCATTCCCCATCCCACATCCCCTGTTCCCGTCCTATCCCCCGATCCTGCATCCTCTGCCCTTGCTGTGCGCCATCCTATAATCCCTGTCCCTGCCGTGCCGCCCCACCCCCCCCGCATCCCTATCCCCCATCTTCCAACTCCTCTCCCCATCCTTTATCCTCTCTCCCAGCCATGTCCCCACCCTGCACCCTCCAACCCCTGTCCCCCTGCGCTCCCCGTCCCTCTGCCACCCCGCCGCAGCATTTTGGGGCTCCAGGAAAATGCCCCCCCCTGCCCCGAGGGAGGCCGAGGAGCAGAGCAGGGGGAAGGCAGGCAGGCAGGGCGGGCACAGAGCCACTCGAAGGGACGTCTCCGTCCGCTTCAGCTTGGCAACGAAGGACGGTGACAACTCACCCCGGCTGCAGCTGCGAAGGAGCAGCGGGGGCGCGGGGCTCCGCGCCCCCGCTGCTCCTTCGCAGCTGCAGCCGGGGAGCTCCCAGCACACACACACGGCTTTTATCCTGCATTTCCTCACAGGAAAAGCGGCAGCTACAGCCCGCAGCAGGTGCACGCGTTGTCCCTGAAGCAGCAATGCTGGCCTTAAGCGAGGCCTGCTGCAATTGGAAATAGAACTTCCAGGCGCCGCGTTTAAGAAAACGGTGTTATTTTCAACTTTACGGTTAACCATGAGCCGCAATCCCGACCTGGGCTCCAGCGAGGCTTGCTGCCGAGCAAAACGACGGCACGAAACGACTTTCTTCTTCCTCTGCGCAGTAAGGATGCGGGAATCTGCAAGCGGGGCGGCCAGCCTCCAACACAGCCTAGATGGGGGAAAGAAGCAGAGCCGCAGATTTCAGTTTTAAGAAGCTTTAGGCAAGTTCTGAAGTATTAGGTTGTATATTGCAAACCCCTAACACGGCCCAGTTTAATGGGATTTCAAATCCTCAGTGCAGGACCATGCATAAAACAGTTTTATCGTGCTCAATATGAAACTTCTAATTATATTCATGAATAATGACAGAAAAGGGAAAACGCTTGGTAAATCCATTGAGGTACATTTTCTTCTGGCCCCGACCCCCCGGAAAGCAGTAGGTGTGTTTTATTTACGCGAGTAGCTCCCTTGCGTAAGGGTAAGGGGATACAACACCCAACTCTGCCCCTCTCGTTTGTGTAATAAGCACTTGCGTTCCAAAAGCGCTACCTGCAAAGCGGAGCTGCCACTCCACCACACTCACGTGCGTGCTTAACGTTATACAAGGGGATCAAGCAAGGTGTAAATTTAAGTACACGCACAACCATTTGCTGGATCACAGCCTAACCTGTGACTCCGTGGATGAGAGGAACAGACCGGAGCCCTTAATTCTGCCTGGGGACAGAGGCCTGAAATGAATTCAGCCGTGCCAGCCTAGAGCAGCGGGGTAAGCTGCTTACTGCCGAAATTCAACCAACTTCCAAACGGTCACAGAAATAATTGTCATTAGAACGTGTCTACATTAGTGGGAAGTGGAGGAGGATCCTCAGATCGGCCCTTCTTTGTAGAGAAGCCGTGTTTGCCTCCACGCCGAGATGCTGTTTGCAAGATCAAAGCTACTCCTGCATCAAGAAGGTGGGAAGACTCTAAGTCCGCCTCAGTGAAGAAGAAATCAGAATCGCCAGTATTCGGTGACCACGGAGGGAAGCAGGTGTGACAGAAATGCCACCAATGCCCTGTTAAGGAAAACTAGAGCGCAAACAGCACCCCATGTCCCGTAGTGCTCGGCTTCTTACTGGGAGTTGTTAAAAACCAAGCAGGCAGAAGCCTTCCCAGGTGCCTCTCCCCTTCCTGCGCAGGCAGCGCAGCTGGCGGCTGCATGAGCAGCTCCCAGGTCTGTTCTTTGGGCGGCTGATGAGATTTGGCAAGTACCTCTTCAGGATGGCGGCAAGATGACAGCAACCGGTGTTGAGTGCTCTCTGCACCTCCCAGCATCGGGCTGCTAGCGAGCGCGCTGGTGCTCTGCTCGCCGAGCGAACGGTTTCGAAGGCGGCCCTTCCTCCTCCACTTGGAGAGCACAAAGGCATTCGGCTGCAAGGAAAAGCAGAGACAAAAAGCCCAACGGTTGTAACTGGGCACAAGTGCGGACACCAGGGTAAAGGGCACCTGGCAGCAAACCACAGATGATTTGATTTCCTGGCAGGCAGGCTTGCGAGCAGAGATGGGCAACTTGGTCTTGGAAATACAACCGGCAACGTATTTGGGGAAAAAAGGAAAGCCACCCCGAATCCTGACTGTTTGTGCCTGCAGTCAGAGCACGGCCACACAGCCAGCTCACTTTGGGAGGGAGGAAACGGGATGAAAACCTCTTAAAAATGATCACTCGTACAAGCAGGTGCTGCTGGCACAGCCCTGTCCCTAGCTAACATGCTCTCTGCCTCGATGACAGTGCCATTCCACATTCATGGCAGCAACTAGGAATGGGCAGCAGCAGCTGCTGCTGCCGCCAGTTTGCTGCAAAACAACTAAACACCAGCATCTTCCATTTTTCAAAGCGTTCATCCTCGGGCGAGTTGAAAGCCTGTGTCGCTATTCTTACCGAAAGGGGAGATTTGCAAGAAAAAAACCAGTCGTCTTCAGATCTCTGAAGGATTTACAATGGTATCAAAGAGTTTTGCTCTTCTTTTAATGGAGAAACCACCTACAAGGCATATGTTTTTTGACACGCTCCGAAACGGTCACCGGAAAGCGCTCTTACCATAAATGCTTTCTTATTAACAGAAATATGTGCTGGAAGTTTAATTACAGAAACTATCAATGCAACAGGAGATAAACAATTTGCTTTTGAAGAGAATGAATTTATTTGGAGATCTACATCACACAGGCAGGCTGCTGGAGATCCAAGTGATGCCTGACCTCAATATCGTTAAATCATGCTCCGGGGAGCTCTCTTGGATTTTAAATACTTTTTTCAAGAACAAACTTCCTTCTTCTGAAATAAAGCCATGCTTAAACATCGGTGATTCCTCAAAAGCCACCTGCACCAGTTTTTCTAGTTGTTTTCTTGGAAAACAAACAGGTGACAGACATCAAACAGGCAACTTTGCAACATTTTGGTTACCAACAGGGAAAGGAGGTGGAAGGATGCTGGTTCCTCCCGAAGGGAGGGCAGGCAGTAAGTGTAGGAAAAACTGGGAAATGCCATGGCTCCCAGCTGCAATGTGCTTTTGAGGAGTCGTGAGGCACCCCCGCCTGGAGTTCCCAGGTTCCTGTTAAAAATTCCTGTCCTATAAAAACACGTTTCACCGATGAGCGGACCCGCTGCGGCAGCTGTGTTGCCACTTCAGAAGGTCAGCTGCCCAGACGTCGCGTAGTAGCCAGAGGCGTCCGAGGAGAACCTCTGGGACAGACGCACCGAGTCCAGCTGCACCTCTCCGAAGTAGAAGTTCTCGAAGAGCTGAAAGAGAGGAGAAAAAACATTTGAGGGGCACCTAGAAAAATGCAGCCTGCAGCTGGGCCACGGATCTCTCGCAAGAGCCAGCCCTACAACAAGCCTCTACTCACAGACTTGTTTTGCCTTTAATGAAACTATTCTTTAAATTATTTTTCCCCCTAGAGACTGCACCTAGCCTTTAAAGCAAATGGTATGAAATGAACACCTCTTTTTATCTACAGCAGCGGTTGCTCAAACCTTCCCTACCTTGCTTTCTGACCGTGTCTCATTTAGGGAACTTGGGGAGGCTATTCACCACCCTGAAGGCCACCACCTTGGGGTAGCTCTTGAGGTCGCAAGCTCTGCAGGAGCAAGGATTGAGGCCAGGACGTTTTTACCAATCCAGGCCACAGGATGTACGACTTACAGTTACAGCTCAGTCCTAATTCAAACTAGCAGGCTAGAGGCACAAGGCTCTTCATCCCAGCACTGACCCCGCTTTGTTCAACAAATCCTTCTTTGTTCGGCAGAGACTTGAGTGCAAATTAATGAAAGCAAGCCAACTCTGGGACCCGGAGGGCGCGTCTCTGCTGATTAATCCAATCGATGAAGCAGACCAAAAAAATGGCATCAGAATTTCTTATAGAGAAATTCAGCAATATTGCTGGAAAGGCATCGTGTCCAAGCGTAAAGTGCTCCTCCCGTTCCATTAAGATGCAGGAAATTGCTCTACCTGGAAACATCAGTCATGCCTTAGGAAAAACTCTTCAGTGGAGATGCTAATTTCAAAACTCCGCTTAACTTAACGGAGCACTGTGAGTCACTGAGGGCCTGAGCAGTGACATCTCCCCACCATGGAGATCTCCGAAATGTCCATTCCATCTGTCTCCTATTGAATTTTCTATCTGTCCCTGCAGGCATTGGCTCAAGACAGTTGCACACCCCTTCCTGCTATTACAGAAGGCACATTCCAAACGCTAAGGGCCAGCGAAAGCCCGTGCGTTAATTGCAACACGTGCTCCTAGAGCCAATGCTGCATCAATTCCTCCATACAGCGAATGATCGAAACCCCAAATACCTAGTTAGCATCTGAAAGGCTGCACTTCTCCTCCTCCAAAAAGGCATTTGGCTCTGCCTAACACTGATTTGGGCAGGACTGCTCTTTTGTTGGGTCTCTCAAGGGTATTCTACTTTGCAAATACCCCTTTTTGCAAGGGGACCAGCTAGGTTGCTTTCAGGACAATTCCTGGTTTCGCTGTCACTCCTCCACAAAGGAAAAGTGCCTTAGGGAAAGTGATTCCCTGCCCATCTTCAGGGCAGAGCAAGCAGGGCTTCGGGCAGGGAGCACCACCGAGGTATGCAGGCCGCAGACCGGACGCCAGGCACCGTGATGAATCCAGCCCCTGGTCTGGACTGCCAGCTCATCCAGACAACTCTCCACTCAGGATCTGGCTGAGACCAGCAATTCCCTATCGACACACGACAGTCAGAACGGCATCTCTGAAGAGAAGGGGTATTTAGGCGTGCCGAGCCAGCTCTCAGCGACTGCTAAGCCCCTGCTTGGGTTTGAAACGGCTGCAGCTGCAGTCAGATGTGCTGCAGAGTTCTTGCTGCCAGCAGCCCACCTGCCAGAGACCACCTCCTCCTCCCTGGACCTGCCTGCGTGGCAGCATGGGCAGTCGACCCTCAAGCTGCTTCTGCAAAAAGCATCTGGGTTAGCACAAACGCCGTGAAGAACTGGGTTTCTCTGCACCAGACCATTTAGTCACTGTGCCTGCCCAGGAGAGGTGGTGGGCAGCCTCCAGCCCACCTGCACCTCATCCCGCCTTTGAGGTGACACTTGTCCCTTAAGACCCTGCCACAAGGACTTGCTTTGCACAAGGCCCAAAGTAATTCACTGCTAATCACTCAGACTCATATTAAGCTGCAACTTGCTGCCAGTTCTTCCGAGCGTGTACTCAGCAGGAGCCAGGCGCCCCACCAGAGGGGTCACGCAGGTCCCCGTCCCAGCAAGAGGCCCCACCGCAGCAGCCTGGCTTCAAGGGACACTGTGTGTGCGGCTCCATGTGGCTGCTGCCCTAAAGCGGGGCACCCTGTTGTAAAGAAGTTGTGCTAAGGGAGTGTCTCCAACAGGGAGAGGAGGAAAAGAGAGAAGAGAAATGACTACAGCCATACAAACTCCATTTTATACAATTAAAGATTTATACAATTAAAGATTAATTATGTTCCCAAAAGCCTACGTAGTTCATGTTAGAGGACTTAGGATAAAATGTCTCATTAATAAGAGATAGTAGTAAAAAGGGGTTGGTCTCTTTTCTCTTTTTGTTTTGGCTGATCTGAGAAGGAAGGATGATTTCCAGCTCTCCAGGGCTTGCTGCACTGCTTGCCACCAGCGTGCCCACTCACCCCAAACCTTAACACCCGTCTCCGTCAAAACGGTCGTTCGTATCGACACTCCTTTCCTTCACAGAGCACTCTCCACTCCGGAAAAACGGAAATCATTTCTCTCCATTCCTAACAGAGGGAGCGGTAGGTGCGCAGGTAAGCAAGGAGATACTAGGATTTGAAAAGGATTTTTTTTTAAAAGAGAAGGGGGCAAGACACATTTATTTCTGTAGAGTGAAGTCTTTGCAAACATGAAGAAAACAAACGAAATGCTAGGATGTGCCGGTCCCATCAGCAGCCCTGGAAGTCAAACCCTTACACAAAACAGCCAAAGGAAGAGTCTTTCAAATACTTGTTTATATTATCTCTGCACACCATAACCTGTTTTTCTTACAAAACATATGTACTTCAAAGCAAAAATTAGTTAAAGCGACAAACCCTCCCCCCAGCCCCTCTTGCCTCGCACAGCCTCAGGCACATCGGACCAGAAAGACAATCGGAAAGTCCCAGAAGACACGGCCCAGGCCAAGGGCCCTCCATTTGTACACTGCTAAAAGTGAAGCAAAACCCTTGTACCAAAGCACTTTGTATTCCCTTGGCTTTTTTAAGACCTACCACCTCTCGTGTGTCCGAGCGTGTGTGTGTTTCCCAGGGAGAACGCTGCTAGAACTATTGATTTTTGGTAATGTAGCTGTACTTTCTGAGAGTAAACATGCTACAAGATTTAGAGGACAACCACAGACATTTTTTTCTGCTCTCGTTTCAAGCCAGCTTCTCACCGATGCTTCTTTGCTCCCTGAGGCTTCCCACGACAGAAGCCACCGGACGCCAGGCGTGGAGATCGCAGCCAAGCCACGGTACGGCCGAGATCTGCCTCGGGCAGTGGGGAGGAAGGCCCCTCAAACATCATGCTCTGAGACCCCAAAACACTGGGAGCCGGCTTCCTGTCACAAAAGCATTCTGCGCTCGAGTCCCCGGGGGCTCGGGAAGAGATTTCAGAAGGCCAAGCCTCTGCCTTCGACTTTCGCTTCTATTTATCTTGGGGAGAAGCCAAGCGGAGCCGAGAAAGATATTTATATCTCCCCCCTCTCCCCAGCCACCACGGAAACGCTCCGGTTTTGGAGGAGGCCTGTAGCACAGCTGATGAAATGCCTCCTATAAAAGCATTTTAGCATTTTTTATTGCGGGCGAGGAAAGAAGATACCTGGAGGTTGTTACGCTTCATGCCCAAATGCTGATAACCCCAAGACTTGCCTAGTCCCCCTCCTGTCCCTTCCCATGGGTGCCAAGGGCCCACCTTTCCGCAAAAAGGCTGCAGGGGGCACGAGGAGGCGCGGATCAGGAGCAGCTAGGAGGGAGGCGGGGGGAGGAAAAACGCAATCACCCGCACGGTTACCGAAAGCCGTGTCATTTGATTGGAGTGGTACGTGAGGCTCAGCAAAAGCGCAGTAATTCTATAAATCCAAACATGCTGAAGGATTTACGTCCTTGCTGCCTAAAGAATAAATAAGAGGTTGGGGGTTGGGATTTTTTTTTAAATATTATAAATGAAAATGAACCTGATGGAGGTAAAGGTCAGCTTATGAAGTCAACACCATGCACGCCGTGCAAGCTACTAACTCCCATCAAGGGAATAGCACTTACCGGACTAAGTGCCCTCTGTCTCCCTGCTGCCTTCCCAAATTAAATTAGAACCGAATAAGGAAAGAGCATTGTTAACTTTTAACCCCAGACCCAGCACCTCTCAGCAAACGTGCCAGAGATGTGGCCTGCCTTTCAAACCACAGCCAAAGGCTCAGCGAGGATGCCTAGAAGGACACGGCGTCTCCCACGGGGAGGAAGCGGGTGCCTAGAGAGCGGCACAGCATCCTCCTGGGAGCAGCATCCCGGGACCTGCAGGGGATGGCAGGGATGGCAGCCACGCCGCCCTCCCCGAAAGCCACGAGCCCTTGAGAGAGGGAGCGTACTGGTCCATGGATAACCCATATTTCACATGTCAGCCTGCAAACTACCGTAAGCCAACGTGTGCAAGCGCTCCTCCTTCTCCCTCCGCCTTCTGGAGGGCCGGGTCCAAGGACACAACTGCGCAGGTAACAATGAAAGGTGGGCAGCCCTGCGGTAACTCCCAGAAAGCAAGCTTTTCTCCATTTCTCCCCCAAAGTCACTTATTCTGAGCCAGCAAAAGCCAGCAGCATGCCTGTCATTTTTAACACCCCAATTTCTCTCATTTAAGACAATTCCGTTCAGATGTTGGAAACTCTTCTTCCTCCGAGGTCCGTTCCCCTCTATTACCCACAAATTACACAGCAGGGCTCCCTTGGGGTGCAACAATCATTTTCTGAAGGAAGACAGAGGCTGAAGACTTGTTTTGGGAAAGAAAGAATCACACATCAAACTGCTCGCTTCTTGCAAACCTGAGCCAAAAACGCTAGTACAAATGTCAGCCCCCAAACCACAACAACTTCCTTATCAAAGGCAGAGCAACATATCAAAGCCAGGATGTCTCTTTTCTGCATTTTTCCCCCTTTTGCCTAAGCCTGTAAAGTAGGTTTTACCAAAACACTGTAGAAACAAATGCAAAGGAAGACGATTCCTCGATGAAGCAGTTAAAACCTGTGTCTAAATGGTGTTGTGTTCCCCAGCACGGGTATTTGTCAAGCAGCCATCCTCGGGGGCTCGCTTCCTGCAGACAACCCTCCCAGAATGAGACAGCACCTTTGTGTTCAAACCTGGAAACAACAGTAATAAATCACGGCACTAATCCACGTAAGGACAGCAGCGGTGCGTTTCAGCTCCGGTTATGAAGAGCGGAGATGCCAACACAAACTGGTGCTTTTAAATCACCTGTCACAGGCTCAACAAGCATGAGAAATATTAATGGATTCGCCTGGAGAGGCACTGGGCAGCGGGAGGACAAAATAAGTCCAGACAAGGGAAGGGAGTAAGAGGTATTTAAAACTTCCTTCACGTAATCTCTGGCTTGCCCTCACACTGCCTGGTCTGGATTTTGCTGCTACCATCAGGATTATTGATCAGTTTTTAAAGCCTTACGTCGTCTATGGTAGTCAGCCAAAAAGGACCCATCCTGAATCAATAAAAAGTCCAAGCAGCTCTGCCGAGAGCCTCGGTGCTCAGAAATGCCGAGAGAAAAACGATTCACTGCAATGCCTTGCAATTAAAAACTCCCACCAAAGATCAGCATTATCACAGGATAAAATGTATACACACACACCCCCCCCGCCCCAGTCTGCAGGGAGCTCGCTTTGTTGTGAACTCCAGCCACAGAAAGCAGTGCCTTAGGGTAGGGGTATTATAGATTAACAGTACAAAACTGTCCCCGGTGAATCAGCACTGCGGGCGAGCAGAGGCATGTAATGTCATTAGCCTGTGACCAATCAGCCTAAGAAACCCAGCTGCCCTTGGCTGGGAGCTAAGGGGGGTCCTGTTTTTCATATCTGGAACAAGCACAGAAATTAGCAACTTCTGAGATGTGGGAAGGAAGAGGCTCACAGCTCCGGGAACCCACGGCTGAGGACGAGCTCACTGTCATTCCTGTTGCGCAGTCCACACTGAGGACGGGATGCCAGCAATCCCTTCTCGTCTGTTTCGCCTGGGTTGAAGGTGTTTATCCACCAAAAGACCCCTTCCAGGAAGGCATGCAAACAGGCTGAGTGCCACTCGTCTCTGCCTCCATGGGAGACCATGCACAGGAGGATCGTTTTGACAGGCAACCCGGTGCTGCGGCCATGCAAGATCACGCTGGGAATCAGGGTCCAGCAGCAGACAGCAGCGCGGAAAGAGCTCAAACCAGGAGATTAAACTCAAGCTTCAGAGGAGCCGCAGGCTTTACAGCTTCATCTGCTCTGCACGCAGTGACAACAGTCACCAGCTCGCCCGGTGGCAGCCGCTACCCCCAGCGTGTCCTGATCGGGAGCAGCGGTGAACGAAGGAACGAACTCGGAAAGCCGGGAGGGACAGGAGGTTGCTTTCTGTGGGAAATCGGCATGCTACGGTGCTGTTATCCCCTTCAGGGAAGGGAAGAAGCAAACAAAATCCCAGGCACTCACTGACAAGCATGGAGAAAAATTAAGCGGCGTTTCTGAAGAGGTGCCTCAACACGGAGCAATGAAACCTGTTTGTTTTCAGGCTCTCCGCACCCTGCCCCGGATATTCCCAGTGGTACTCGCAGCAGAGCACAACCCCAACACCCCAAACCCTTCTTGCACTATCTTACACTACAAGGGAGGGGAGCGACCCAGACAGGATCAGACCACGGGCTGCGACTTGCCCAAATAAACATCAGGCTATTTATCCATCTCATAAGGGATGCTACATTTGAATTAACTCTTGTATAACGCGTCCACAGCTTGGGATGGAAAACACTGCAGAGAACAGTCGCTCTTCCAAATCATCTGGCTAAAGCACAACTGCGGTACCCATGCCAGCTACAGCAGGGAAGGCGCCTTCGGCAAACTGCTGTGTTACAGAGCTGATACCAGCATTAAGCAAAAAGGTTTGACAGAGGAAAAGTTACTCATGGCAAACAACATGGATAGATTAAAAATAAAAAAAAAAAAAAAAAAAGAAAAAGATTTAGAAATGTGAAAGTAACACTCAGAAACACTGACGGACTCTAAGAAGAGTCCACTGAACTCCAGCAAACTCTATCCATCGGAGCTCTTCTGCTTAACCTCCTTTGCTGTATGAACCACAGCCTCCAATTCTGCTTTTGGGATCCCACCTACCTGCTTAACGCGGCTTGCTCCTGTGACCTCCCGCACAGACCTCTCAGGGCCTCTCAGGTCTGAGCAGCACCTCTGTCGCTCCTCAGCAGGCTGACTTGTGAATGCAGTTCAGCAATGGAAAGCTGTTGGTAAAAGAGGGACCTCAAGGGCCAGCCTGCCTGTGCCCTGTTTTGGCTTTGCGGATTTATGCTACCAGCACCTCCCTGTTGACAACCCCAAAGGTCTACAGAAGGCTGTTACCTCCACAGCACGGAAGGGCAGAAGCTGCCCCAGTTCCCAGGCTGCAGTATGTGCTGGCAGAGCTCCTTCCTCCTCCTGTGAAATGCACCAAAACCCTTTCCATTTGCGACCTAAACTCCCCCAAATTACAACAGACAAACCCCAAACCAAATCCCCTGGTGGGTCACAGAGGATGAGACACAACTGGGCAACGTGTCAAGATCTGGGGAGTTTGTTCAATTAGTAGATTTTTTTTTTCTTCTATTTTCAACTTTCAAAATATGTTTTCTGAAACAGTTTGGTGCCAAAAAAGAAATATCTGATTCCTGTATTATTCACTCTGGACACCACTCCGCCAATGATTATCTGTCAGAGGTTTAATAGTGTTTGGAAGCTTGCCAGCAATAATGCATGAGAAACGTAGGAAAAGCAGGTAGACAGGCATTCATCCAGAGAGGTGGCTCTTCCCGGCGTTCCCCACCTCCTCTCCAAATTAGCAACTGCTTCCTTTTCATGGCTTTTTAAAGGACCGCTGACCGGGCATCCCACACTTTCCATTACTGCACCCGTGTTACAGGGTTAAGACATCGTGCAGAGTCGCAAGGCAAGGGTGGAAGTGAGGGCTAGGAAGGGCAGAAAGGGAAGGCAGTTGTCATCCGGGCTGTCACCACAACCACGCTGCCGGCACCAAGGCCTCCAAGCATCAGCCACAAAGCTCAGCAGGCGTATGCGGATCGTTTCTTTTGTTCTGCAAGTGTGCAGCTGGCTCTGGAGTGTCTCTCCGTCACCAATATAGCATCGAGTCCTTCCACCCAGATAACGCGAGGAACAGCCCTTCCCCTCTCGTTTTCTTTCAGCCTCTGGCAGGTTTTAAAAGGTGGCAGCAGAGGCCCTTTCACCTCATTTCCCTTAGGAAGAATAAAGCATGCAGACATGAGGAGGGAGAAAATCTGGCCATAAAAGTCCCAGCGGCCTATCTTTTGGGAGCACAGCTGATCTGTGTCATAAGCAAAGCACTAACTCCTTTATCGTTCACTTTCAGCTTGCTACTACTCGAGTCATTTATATCCGCAAGCTTTGCCATGAACCACCAAGACCTGAAATTACAAACAAGCGAGCATCTTAGGTTAGCATGAGCCCAACACGGGATGCAAGCCAGGGGTATCTCCTCATGACACAGGAAAAGCCCTTCTGATTAAATCGCTGGTGCTGTCCCTTGGAAAGCAATAACAATATAACCATCTCTATCTGGAAAAGCACCAAAGTAAGAGCAAAAAGCACGTATGGAGTTCAGGGAGAAAGATCCTAGGCATATACGATGGGAGGTTTCTTTTTTATATTTTTATTTTACTGAGCCAAAGTAAATGGCACATAAATGCCAAGAAGCTTTTGGCACATTTGCAAATGCAATCTCATGGGTGTTTCGTATATATTTCACGCAGTAATCATAAAGCGACAGGCTGAAGAAAGGACCGAAAGAGGTTACCGGCTCCACCGTCCTCTCCTTCCCCAAGGCAGGAGGAGCTCATTGCTGGCAGATCCTGGACTAACGTCTCTGCTCCCTCCAAAGAACCGAGGCCCGCATTTCTCCTGCTCCTCTAGGGCAGTGCTTCATCATGCTTCCCATTACAAAGATCTTTCTAACACCTACTTTGAAGGTCTTGCTGCAATTTAAGCCCATTATTTCTCACCCTACCATCAGAGCACAGAGGATAGAGCATCCACTACCTGCAAAAGCTTTCGCATGCTTCAAGAGTTCTTCTTATGTGTTGACCTCCTCCTTACCTTTGCTAGCCTCAAAACAACTCTTTCAGTCTCAGCTCACAGACATTTTCTAACCCTCCAACTATGTGATTGTTGCCTTCTAGGCACCCACCCATGGCGCCCAAAACTGGACAAGTACTTCAGCTGGGGGCTGAGTGCTAAGCGTAGTCAGAGGTTTACTTTACAGACATGTGCCTCTCTTATTTCCACAGACCCACTCAGCTGGCTTGTGCTCTGGAGCTGTCCCCCATAACCCAAACCCCATTCTGTGGGGCTGCTATCAAGGCAGTTCTCCCTCCTGCACCGATGCCACTGCTCCCTCCTGACCTGCCCTTGCTTGCAGCAGCCCATTTGTTTCTGCCCAATTTCTCAAGATCATTTGGAGCTCTGTTCCCTCCGACAATTTTCCTGCCTCTCCCCAGCTGGGTTTCATCTGCAGACCTAAGAGGAGCATGCTTCATACCGTCCATAAGACCCTCCTGACCTCCATGGGTGGGAAGGGTACGAGGTTTCCAGATGAGCTCTGCGAACGTGGCAGCAGCCGATCCTTCTCCTCTGACTGCTGCCATGTGAAACCTCAGCTCTTCGTAAAACTGGAGCAAAGCCACCTCAGCTGCCAGCGGGTGATGCAGCAGTGGGGAGGGTGACATTCAGCAATAGTCTACATTAATCTGTCAGGCCTGATTTCTTGCAAATAAAACTATTTGGGGCCAGATGCAGGCCTTTGTTCAGCTGAGATCCTCTCCCTCCAGGGGCCCCCTCCTTCACAAGCCAAATCTAGAGATGCTCCTGCCACTGCCGTACTGCAAAACCTTTGCTTTAGCTCAGGGTTTTGGGTTCGTTCCCCCCCTCGCCACAAATCCATGAAAATTCATGCGCTTGAGGAAATCAAACCCTAGTTGCTATGGTGAAACGCATTCTGCAAACTAAGAAACAAATACAAGTGGGACATTTGGAGGTTACCGGATTTTTGCACATCTTTCAGACATGAATAAAAAAAACCTCCAGCACATTAAAGGCTCTGCTAACTTCCCAGACCCTGCTACACCTCAAACATGAGGGATTTACAGTACAACTTGTTTAAGGAAATTAACAACCAAGCACTGCGTTTCTCCAAAGAAGCCTCATCCCCGTGGCTCCTAACACTGCCTATTATAGCAAAGGCAGCAACAGTCTTTAAGAGCTGGGCTTCGGCTTTGCTGCAGAGATGCCAGGAGGCTTGAGACACACGCGGGAATACTAGGACAAGGAGCTCCCATCAATGTGACCTACTCGCTACACTCACCAAACACTAAGAGGAGGAGCTCAGCTACGGAGCCAGTAAATTAATTCGGACAGAGCCAGGAAATTATCCGGCAGAAGGGTCGCGGCACCTTTGGGATGATCTGCCTACTTTTGCTAACCAATGTGTTCTTTCTTTTTTTTTTTTTTTTTTTGCACTTAATGTGCTGGGTCCCTGTCTTCTATTAAGGTGCCGCTGTAATTCAACCCCTGCCAGCTCCACTGAGAAAAATTGTCCTCTTAAGATCAAAGAGGTGATGCTGTCTCGGCTGGCTGGTGGCACAACAGCGGTCTCAGGGAAATGAGGAGGCGGGATGCTCGCTGGGTGGGAGGCAGAGGCACCCACAGCACGACCCGCAAAGGCAGAGGCACCCAGAGCACCTCCAAAACGGCTGAGCTGCTGGGCTGGAGGGGGTGGTGGCGGTGCCGGGGGGCGCAGAGCAGCACAACGCTTTGCTCTCCTATGGCACACCGCAGGCAGCCTTGCCCAGAAGAGGCAAGGGGATTCAGAAACTTTATAACCCTCTCAGCAAATCCTCCCTCTTGCAGCACTCACAGTTCCTGCTAAAACTAAGTCAGAGAGGTGCTGCACACCTCTGGAAAAAAAAGAGGCTTCTCCCCTTTACGGTAAGGTCACCAAACGGACCTCTGTCACACGCGGGCAAGTTAGCACAAACCTTCTGCACTTCCTGCACTGCGTTCTCCTCAGTGCGGCGTCTCAGCCTTCTCTCAACACCTCCAACGCCGCCTCGTTGCTCTGCTCCAAGGCCCAAACACTCCAACAAAGATATTTTCCCTCTATTGACTAGTCTGATTTTTCAAATGCCACTTCAGATTCCCATTTCACCAAATGCAAATAATGTGAATAAGCCTTTTTTTTCCTGAAGAATATCATTCGTAGGAAAGCATTTTCATGGCAACCCCGATTTAATCTCCTTTTTTCCCCCAAGATCATACAAGCGTTGATCTCCAGTCTCATCTGCTCAACTGTCACATCCTCCCATCCCACTGTTGCTCTAATTGTGCACTGCTGAGCCCCCTCGATCGTTTCAGTATCCCTCGATAATGGCAGGATCAGAACTGAAGGCAAAAATCCTCTCCTCTGCAAAGCAGCATTACAGCCTTTCATTTCTGCTTTTGATTCTTCTGCAAAACCGAGGCGAGGAAAGCACTGGCTTATTTCTGATACAGTGATGTTGCACCACAATCTCTTATTCAGTCTGTTCTCACCCCAGTGGATTTTTGTTTGGTATTTTTAACTCTAAACTTTCCAAGCAGCCACCTCCCGTTAGGTACTTGTTCCAGTTGCCAGTCCTACTTTGGATATACACTTTTATCACCTCACTGAGGATAACAAGATGTTCTTACCTTTTCTGAACACCGGGCAGTCTTGATCTCACCTAACGCGAGTTCTTTGGCCCTTTGATTTCACCTCAGCTTAAAAATACATCAGGAAAAGACTCGGTCTCCTTAAATTCACTAACAAAAGTTACACAGAAAAGGCCTAGGTACCGATGGCTGCAGAACACGAGAAGCACTCCTCATCTGCAAGCAGAGCTGGTAGTGGTGGCTCTACACAGGGGCAGATATTAATTTGTTTAGTGCTTGGTGGGTTTGGGGTATTCTGAGGGGCTAGGGGGCTTATCCAGGACAGGATTTTTCTTTTTCATTGTCTCTCTCTATACAGCACTGCATCAAATGTCTTAAACTGAACTACTACACACCACAGGCACTGCACTATTCTCACCCAGCAAGATAAAAATGATCACAGAAACACTACCAGATTTGTTTGCTATGATCGGCTCTCCACTAGCCTCAGTATATCAGTCAGTAAATGCACTTTCCCCCTGCTCCAAGCGAAAGCAGATATGGTCCCGTAATTTAATACCCTGTATGCAGGCTTCAAAAGAGAAGAAGCCTCATCGAATTACACCTTGTCCGACCTAGAAGCCCTCCCAGAGCAGTTCTGCAGCCTGGATGCTCTGGTCCCGCTGCTGGACCAGGGCATGGCAGCATGTGTCACTGCCTTGACTGATCCAGTTCCCAGTCTTGCATCCCAGCTTAAAGTCTCCCCTAATGCCCTAAGACATAAGATGTGCAGCTTTCTGCTGTTGTACCTCAGTAGCTGTTCCCTCAATATTTAATTTTGTAAGCTGTTAATGCACAGATCTGTGCCAAGCAGCGGGGTTCATCTTTTTCTGTACTCAAAATTTGCTTCCCTCTTGTTTGAATGTGGCAAAGACCACCCTTTTACTCCTCAGACCTCAAGTCAAAAATCATTCCATTTTAACCCAGTGAGAGTCCAGGTGGTTTTCTTCGTACTGTAAACCTTCCTGTCCTTCAAAAGTATAATAGAAAATTTTGGCCAGGTGGTACCTTTGCATTTCTTTGCATTTTTATTTATTCACCACAGCCTTAGTTTTTTCAGTAAGCAAAATAAATAAAAGCCCGGAGGCAGCCAAGCCTCATCTCCGGAGATGCAGGCAGCTGCCCCAGCCGCCTCTGTGCCAGGGCTGTGCCGCTTGGCCAGCTGCGACGCAGGGCACACAGCCACCGCCTGGGACATAGGAGGAGGCAAGGCAGGGGGGCTGCCAAACCACCATCTCCCCAGGGCCCGGCCGCCTGGCCGGCCTGACCCTTCTCTCACGGCGAAGGAGCTGCTGCTCTCCTTCAGCTGTGAATTGCTGCCCCCTCCCTCCACTCTCCAAGAGACAATTCACTTCGTTCCCAACCGGAGCAAGAGTCCAGTACGTGACTCGCATGTTCAAAGGAGTCGATCAGCTAGCCGCTAGAAGAAATACATATTGCTCCATATGAAGCGGTTCATAAAGCACCCCCAGCTTCTTGGGACTAGACTAGACAAGCACAAAGCTAAAGCGTCTAATACTTTCATGAGAGACACAAATCACTCAGCTGTTGGGGCACACACTCCCTTGGGCTTTCAGCACCAGCTAGGCCAGGGAGCCTTTCTCATGGGTATTCTTCAAGACAGAAGTAATTTAAACTCCCAAACGCAACTCATCCTACAGGAACTATTTTCTGAGCAGTGTGGGAAGGTACTGGCCTGCACAACCATTTATTAGCACAAATAGGAGTGTATGTTTAACTCTGCGGAACGGGTAGAACAAAGGATTATTAAATAAAATTCCGATTAGTTCTGCTGAAAGCAAAATACCAGCTGGAGCCTGGGGTAACGCAGGCATGCTATCAGCAAACATGTGCTGCCAGCACATCTGCACACACACACACCAGCTCTGACCACGGGGGGAGCCTCAGACTGGAACAGCAGAACCAAGGTGTCCCCATGGTGCTCTGTGCTCCGACAGCTCCGGTCCTGCCCTCCGCTAGGCAAAGCATTTGGCCCGACAGCGCCGGTCGTAGCTGCACAATGGGAACGAGAGCGACGGAACCTGAGTTTTCCGACTTGATGCCCTCCTACCAGTAGCCATGCTTTGTCAGCTTTCCAAGTGGGAACACTGCCACTCAGCTATTGCAGAGTCCCACTGCCTGGAAACACGTGCACGGCACATCACTCTACCTACAAGGGGACGGTGCCCGCAAGCCAGCCTGTCTTACTGCAGCCATATTCATTAACAGCCCGTCGTTTAGATCCTATTGCAAAAGTTAATGAAGCCACTTTGCGAGAGGGCAGCCTCCCTGAGCAGGAGATAAATAATGTATATAAAAGGGGGCTGGGAGGGAACTGGCACATCCTTGCAAGGTCATGCTAGAATGCATCAGTGGCTGGCTGAGGCTGGGCTCCTCTGGTAAGAAGCCTGGAGCTATTTATGACTCATGTAATTAATTAATGCCAATGGGCGTTCTGCTGCAGGCACGTGGGAGACCAAAGGGAAATATGAAGCGAGCAGGTTAGGAAATGTAGTGGAGGTGGGGGAGAAGGATGACATTTCTTGCGGTAAGACATGCTTTGAAGTAATTATCAACAGTCCAAACAGCCAGCAGCTCTTTTGGCTACATCAGTACAAAATCAATTAGGAGCTTTAAAAATGCATCGGCTCATATTTCAGACAGCAGCAAGAATAAGAAGTAGCCATCCGAGGTAGGGCAGTTGCATTTCTCAGCGCCTCACACCACCAGACCCACAGATCCTCAGACCCCCACAGCACGGTCCACAAATGGTGTGACCAGTAGAGGGAGCATCGTTAATGCCTTCCAAATCGTGAATGTTTTTGGATGAAGAGCATTACGGAAGACTGATGGTTTGATTTTACGTCTCTCTGAAGTCTGAGGACAAGTTTAACAGAGGCAAGAGAAAGGAGCAAAGGGCAAAGTGAAGCGTGGGCGTACGCCTTGCAAGCTGAGTCCCTGCAGGCACTCAGGGACTCTCAGACACCGGGAGCGAACCAAAACTTGCAGGTCACATGAAGAAAGGGAACACGGCTGTAGCCTTCCTGCTTCAGTTTGCAATACTGCAGTCTCACACCAAACACTCAACATGTGGCGATGCTGAGTCACGACACCGCGCTTGCACAGACTCGCGCTTGCATTGAGGACAATGAGAGCTTAACCTAATTTTGTCCCTTTGTTTGTCCTTTGCGCAGAGGAGATCAATCAGTTCCACTCCCTGCCTTCAGATCCCCATGCATCCAGTGCCTAATACATTATACAGCAAAACTGTAAACATAAATAAAACACAGCCTTTCCCTCCTCTGGTGCCGTAAAGTCCTTCTGGGCTGTCCAACTTCCCTCCAGTCTGCATCCTCTCTCATGTCTCTTTGTTGCCAGAATATCTTCTATCAGTTCCCAAATGTATTCATGCATTGTCTCATCTCTCTCTTATCATAGCTGCCTGCAACAAATCCCCTTGCACAATGAGGATCGCAAATTTGCTTACAACCCAGTGTTGCTTTCCATTTCTACTTCTCTGCGCCTGTCTTTTCTCTCTGGACGCTTGCAGGGGCCAAGCACCACAGCTTCTGTCTGAGACTGCCATCTGGATGAGCAGCAGAGGCTGCCTGCAGTCTCGACCCTGGCGGGCAAAGCCAGGGAGGCTGCAGGATGCTCCCCTTCGAGCCTTACTCACCTCCGCGGTCTGGGGGATCTTGCTTCCTACCCTCTGATCACTGCCAAAGCCCTCAGATCCTGCTGGTGGGACTCCCTACCGCTATCTGTTATTTTTCTGGAGCAAAACCGTGCAAATCAATAGCAGGGATTAAAAAAACAGAAGAAAAGAGTAAGTGCAATGGCAGTTGGTTTTAGTTTCATAAATATATGTGAGTGAGTAGAACAAGAGCAACAAAGTACTCCTTTCTGGTGGGCTGAGAATCGACACGAGCCTGAGTCTCCAGGGTAAAACACGAGCGAAGTAAACAACAACACGAACACCCACTTAGCATTCGTGCTACATACTCCTGATCTGAGCCTCACCAGCTTTAAGAACGCTTCTGTTAAATACTGTAATGCTCCCAATTACGAGTGATCTGGATTATTTATTTTCTAAACAGATTTTCCCCCCCCCCAGGAGATCCCATAAGCCTAAGACAAAAGCAGTCTTGAAGAGGTGTTTCAACCTCTTTTGGCTATACAATATCTGCAGCTGGCTTGATTTCCGTAACTGTTTCATACTGACCTTGAGGATATTTCGGCCATTAAACGACTCCCGTTCCTTAAAAGATGATTTACCAGTCATTGTATTGTTTCGCTCTTCAGCTGTAAAGAGAAAAGCCACCACCAGAATGAGCTTCAGATGGGAGAACTGTGTGTGCCGTACTTCACCCCCCACTCTCTCCCTCCCCAAAGTCAGCTGCCAGCTAATAAGCCATCTTTGCCCAGTTCTTAGTGCAAAAGCACTTCCACTTTGGTTTTAAAGAGAACAAGGCTGAATACACAGGAATTGGTGCCTTTATCGGGATCACCTATGTTACCTGGAGGAAAGACCCTAAATCATAGCTACTGCTAGGGTGATTCTGTAGGGCTGATGGCTCAGTGCAACACATCTGCTTCTCTCTGGCTGATTTTAATCCTACATTCTGCCAGGGTGAGAGTCAGCACCACGAGCGCTTGCATTGCCTGGAACAGCACCAAATACCAGACTAACCATGCGAGCACAATGTCAGGCAGAATCCGGACAGCACTCATACAAACCTCTGCTGCCTGCTCCAGGAAGCACATACATGTGGTGTGTATGCTTCTGTGGGGTGGGCACGCAGCCACACACACAGACATTAAGAATAGCAACCTAGGCCTATAGCAACTGCCAAATGCCTACGTCTTAGATCCATTTCCCCGGAGCATGTCTGGATTTTTATATAATCCCCAAGTACATGATCTGTTCTTTCCACAGGACCTCTGCCTCACTCAGTGAACACATTCAATATTGCTTTTTCATCTCCAGCATTAACTATGAAGTCCCACTCACACCTAGCACGCTATTCAAATCCTGTATTGAATATAAAGCGACTTCTATGGCTATCTGAGTAATGCTCTCACCATTGTGTCTGAATGCCTCACATGCCTCAGGGGGTTGGTCAGAATACAGACTCGTAACGCCAGACGCAGCTCCCCGTGTGCCTCCCCTAACAGAGAGCCACATCAGCACTTTGGGCTTACATGTTCACCGATTTTCAGGGCTCAGTTTGAGAGCTAAGCCCCATCTTTTCAGGGTTTCTACTGCCTGAGTATGCTTATCTGACTTCAGTAGCAGTCATCCCCAAAGTCTGCGGCTGGGTGCACAGAAAACCGTAACACAAACCACCTGCTATTATCACTGTCCATACAGAGGCTCACAGAGGCAGTAACTGGAGAATACTCGACATAACTTATCGGCATTGCACAGAGGCCGCTATGCCAGAGAAAGCTACAAAAAGCTTTAGTGCAGTGCTGTTAAGGCTTGCAAACCACACACCAGTGCCAGAGCATACGCATGTTTGCACACGGAGAACAAGGCTGTAATATACTGCCCCTCCCTCAACGCAATGCATCTGAGGCTGCTTTATAAAGTAATGCGATAAGAACGATGCTACAGACTGCTAGAGCAGACAATCTTTTGGCAGGGACAGCAGACACTATACACCCAATAATAGCCCATATTCATCCTAATAGCTGTCTGAATCTGATTTAACGAGAATGACACTGGAATCGCGTTCCTAAACCAACGGGCAATCTTTAACTCGACCAAAGAGGATCATGTTTTCACCTTGTTTAAAGGTCAGCACAGCACATCAAGTTGTTACGGAATTTCAATTTAACGTTGGGGCACAGAGAGCCCAAGACCTCAGACGGTACTTGAATGCATTGCTCTCTGGCCCAGATCTTATAAGTGCTACTGGGTGATAGCGCTTCTGAAGCTATGACAAAGAATCTTAGAAAAGATCCAGAAAGTGCTCAAAGCATGCCTGCCTTCTCCAGCTCTGCTGATTGCTTGTAGTTATTTTTGAGATCAAGAAAAATCACAACATTTAACAAAAGAAACATAAAAGCCAACAAAAGCATTTCCCATTCAGAGGTACTACTTTAAATGCATTTATCAGTAAGGATGAGGGATACGCACCACTTGGGTCTTTCCTGAAGAGAGTGTTCATGACTGTAGCATGCAGTTTCACCCTATCCCATTCTTTAAGCATCAGGCCAGAGGCCACGAACCTTTCCACCAGTTGATCAGCAATCACCTGCAATCTGGGAAGGCAAAACCAGAAAGAACAGAGCTGTGTGAACCAAGGAGAAACCCCTGCATCATCAGCTTTTTGCTTTTCAGCCAGGGAGGGCAGCATGTGTGAAATGAAGTCTCTGCACGCACGCGGGGAAAGGGAGCCAGTCTCTGATGGAAAGGGAACAGAGCCATCAAAATTCAGCTCTAATGCAAACAGTTCTGGCTGTTTCGCAAAGCTTCCTTGGTGATCACTTCTGCTGCAAATATTCCACGAAGAAGGGCAGATTTAGCATAGCAGAGAGCTTGTTTGCAGTGACAGATGTTATCGGGACTTGAAGGATGCATCTTTCTACTGCCAGGGAACACAATGTGACTCTTCTTACAAAGGCTAAAATCTGCAGACCCCCAGGGGGGCTTAGGCACCTTGGCTCCTGGAGGACCTGCTTTGCTCAGGGACTGCGACCTCTACAGTGCACTGGGCCAGATCTCGGACCCTCTCTGTCCCAAATAAGCAACCCGGTCACTGGGCTTAATTTCTGGGAGAGCCCAGAATGTGGTGACAGAGGGCAGAAACCCAGCGAGCATATCCCGGTGAATGCTCCAGCTTTGGAGCTACTGAGCGAGCAGAATCGAAGGACTTATTGCCACCTTCTTGTCTGGCCTCGGTCAGGGATGAAAGCGGCTGTGGCTGCTGGGATCTGCGGGCAGACCTGTCCTAGGATAGGCAGCAGGAGCAGGCAGGTGATCAGAGCAATGCGCTCATATGTCCTATGTCTAAAGAGCTGAAGAACTTCCAGGCTGCTGCTGTCCCCCACAAAATTTCTGCAGTGCCTCAGCCTTACCAAAAGCAGCAAGGATGTGCTAGAACAAGAGCTTCCCATCCCCGAAAACAAGGCAAGAGGGTATTACTCTATGCAGAAGAATCTGGGCTTCTCTCACCACGTCCAAGGGATTAGACAGCTCTCTGCTCCACCAGGTCCCACCACTTTCGCATCTCAGCTGCAGCGGGAGAGGCAGACCGTGGCCTCTCTGAGGCTGGCTCCCAGAGCCTGGGGCTGCCACGCTCCGGATGCCAGCTCCTATCCCACCGCCGGTTTTGTACTGCCCCTCACGGGCTACCAGCCCCCATGTGACCATTTCAAGACTCTCAAACTACCAATTGTCATGGTTTTCTACCACTTTCTGGCTTTACATCAGTGATCTTTAAAATTAGCAATGACAAAGCTTAAATGAATATCATTACAGACAATACTAAAACAAATTAACAGAGAATAGCTCAAGTGAAAATGGTGCTTCATTACGTTATAAAGTTAATCAAGGAAATAAAACAAATTAGAATGAATTATAATGGAAATTATTTGCCATGTGGGAGGCATCAGAGCGTGATCCCTCTCTCAGTCTGAGCCATTATATGTGCAGAAGGGCTTGCCAACCCCTAATTCTGTCTGCAGTTATGCAAGCTAAGTCAGGGTAAATCAAATCTCCTGCTTTATAGCTTAAGCTGATCAAGATCATCCAAAGATCAGGAAGGAACTCCACCTCTCAGCCATGCCAAGAACTATACAGAGCTAGCAAGACGTCTTTTGCATGAGACAGGAAGGCACACACCTCCCTTAAACGTGGGCTGCAGCGGTCTGATCCAGCACAGCAAACCACGTGGCTGCCACTCTCCTCTAGTATTGGCCTTGCAGCTGAGAAACTGCTTTCCCTATTTCCCTGAGGAAAGCACAGCAGGTTTTAGCAGGCAAAAGGTGCATGGAGCTGCTCAGCAATGATCCATCTAGCAGACCCGAAAACAAAGCAGAGGGTTCACCATTTGTCCTCTCTTTATAATCACTGTTTGTCCAACACTGTGATGCTGGAATCTCAAAGGTAGGAAAAGCAGCTTTCACTGCTCTCCATCAACACAAAAATATCTTCTTTTCCCTCTGCAAAGCTAAATGTTTTCTGGATGATTGCTAACAGCTAAGGAATTAGATTAGGGGAGAAGTGCCAGATGAATTAATTTGCAGGTGAGGTCAGTACCAACCTGGGCCAAGGATAAAAAACTTAAGATCACGTGGCCCTCTCTGAGCACACTGCTATGCAAAAAGCAAAAAAAGGTGTTGTGGAAAAGAAGTCTGGGAGCCTCCAGGTGCCATGCAAAGCACAAGATCTGGGTTTGGTCAAAACCTCAGCTAATAGATCTCTGTGGTGGACAGAGGAGACATCAGCCCTTTCTCAGAGGGGGCAGGTAGGGGTCATTTTCAGTTTCAAGGCACTCGAAGACCTCATTTCTCTCCCCTGCCAAAATCAGCTCTGCCACCCCTAATGCACATCAGCATCATCTGCTAGCACTATGGCTAAGTGGGTTCTCAGCAAAACGGATACGGCTGGCATCCGAAGCAGACTGCAGTGCTAGTACCAACAATTTGAGCTGTCTCCAGATGCAGGCAGACATCACTGCCTCACTTTTGCCCCTACTTACGCTCTACAGAATTTCTCCACCAGCTCCTCAGGTCGCAGACTTATTTTCAGATGCAAGCAGATTTGCAAGCACTGCACCTCAGAGGTGATCCAGAGCTCGGTGACTCAGGAGAAGAGGCTCATACCTCAGCTCTCAGAGCTGACACTTTGGAGGCTTTCTACAACAAACCCACCGAAGGGCATTTGGGTCACCCAGTGTCTGCCTCCGTCTCATCTTTCTGAGTGCTTGTGCCTTGTTTCTCCCTGCACTTCTCTTCTGTCTCCTGGCTGATCTCTAGCTTGTCCTGGTTCTCCACCTGCCCTGTTTGTTTTATCTCACCTCTTTCAGGGTAGGACAGACTTCAAAGTGGAAAAGCCGAGAAGAGGAAAAGATTTCAATTCCTACTGCCTCCCAGCAATTCTTACATTTTCATTTTCCCACCCATTTCCTTATCCCATTTCCGATCTCTTACTTCAACACAGCCTCCAAAGTGCGGTTTTAAGCAGGGGGCCTCCCCTTGTCTCCTCAGCCCTCGGGGAAAGGAGATGCCAGAACATGTTGTTTCTTCCCTGAGCCAGTCCCTGCTCACAGCCTCCCTCCTCCAGCTGCACTGCTCTGTGTTCCCCTGCTAGCTCCTGCAGTCCTCTAGCAACGGGAACAGACACAAAAGGGCAGCACTGCCAGAAAAAGAGAAGGCTAAGGCTCAGGGACAGAAAGCTAAAGCTCTTTTGGCTATTCCCCTACCCTCTTCTGCACCCATCTCACAACCGGCAGCACAGAGTACAACTGTTCTTACGTTTACCCAGTCTTCCAGAAAGCACTAAGAGAAAAGACGGTGCTGCCACTGGTGATGTACTTGTCAAAAACAAGATGGAGGAAGGCTGTCCAGACACTGCCACATCCCAGGTAGTGCTGTTTGTAGAGCTAAAGCCATCAGCCACAGTGGCGAACAGCACAAATACACGCACTGACACCAACCAGGCTTCGAGATTTCACACCAGCTGGTCAGAAGACAGGCATTTCACACCCAGCGCCTGTTCCAGGCTGCTTACAGACACAAAACCCAACTCTGTAACCAAGTCATGCTTTTCTGAGGATCTTCTGGTGTACCTGGGTTTTAAGAGTAATTAAGTGCTGCAGAATATGCCAGGCTGTCCAGATTAATCTGGATGGCATGTTGGGGAACTAGACAGCAGAGGCCAAGCTGTCTTGCCTTCTAAGTCATCTCAGCAGTATCTCCTTGGCCATCTTATCACTGCACAAGCCACGACACCATTATTCAATCTGACAGACTGCTACAGAAACAAATGACATCTTTCAGCCGCACCACCAGTGACTAATTTAAAGAGCAAACAGATCACTGCCTTAACCGGTTTAGGAAGCAAGAATGACTTCATCTTCCTGACTGCTGGCCCAAGGACTGCTAGCAGTACCCACCAGCTTCAGATGGCAGAGGGTTTCTCTGGCACACCACTACTGCTGCCGTGGCACATCCAGGAGGAATGAAAGAAAGGAGCGTGGGGAACTCACCTGTCCGAGCCATCCTTCATGTGGACCTTGGCATAAAGGACATCCGTCATGGCAGGGTCATCGTTCATGTACTCCACTCCTGCCACCTCCACGGTCAGGGGCTTGCCTCCAGCAATTTGGCTAAAATATAAGAAATCCCTTATGTTAAAAAGCAAAACATCACACCTGCTTTCGAAATACAACACATAGTACTCCTTATGCATACACTAAATATTTGGTTTTACTAAGGGATTGACATAAGATACATTTTTTGCCATAGTTAAACACAACTTCGAGTTTAAGCGGGACTTAAATGCCATACAGATCATATGGGGCAGTGAACTCCACTGAGGACTTCTTTTCTTTCCCATATCTTTCAGGTTGTTTGCACTGAAAAAAACTCACTCACAAAAAAGGCTCCCTAATTTCTAAAGCTCGAAAGGCTACAGTTGCTATTGTCTCATCATCTCAAGAAATACTGTAAAAACATTTACACTCATACGTTCAGTGTTTTAAGTCAACTTGTCAATGTTCACAGGCCATCACCCATAGCCAAACCCCATCAGCAATAAAACGGTACAAGTTCTCATTCCAGAGCAGCTCCTGTCTTCCCTGTGAAGAGAGCAATCGTGACACAAAGCCTCCACCTTGTTGATTTTCACTGGAAAAAGGACTCGACACAGAATGCAGTTTTAAGTACATTTCAACATCCACTTACAAATGCTGGAAGTAAATAGAGCTGTTTTAAAACCAGCTCCAGCTACTCTTGCAGGAAGGCAAAACCGAAAATGTGTGCAGGATATAATATGCACTCCCACACCTGCAAACACACTGTGAAGTGTATCTGCTTCCAAACACGCCGCCTCCTTGCCTTTACCCCCAGAACATCACAGGGAGGCAGGGCGCCGCAGCAAAAGCTCCCTGTGAGCAAGTGCCATTGTCTCATTTAACGCCGAGGTCTCCTGAAAAGTACAGGGAGTGTCTGGGCAGGCAGAAGTAACAAACACGAGTTAACAATGTGAGCGTGACTTTGCTCTAACCTTGCTCGCTTCTGTTCAGCCTGCCCTAGAGACTGCTTTTGAGATTCTCAGCGAAGCTTCCCAGGTGGAATAAGGAGAGCGCGAGCTCCCCTTCCATTATGTTTACTGGGAAGAAAACAGCACAAGTACACTGTCATGCATGTGAGACTGAGAGCATTTGAGGCCATGTATTCTAAAAAGGGTCAAAAAGGGCACATCTACCTTCATATGGCACTGCCTGCATTTAGAAAAGTAAATGATCGCTAATGAAAATTTACGTGGGTGGAAGGGAGCCTAAATTAATTTTCAAAGTATATTTATTTGGGTATGGCAGGGGAAATAACCTAAAGGTTACACTCAAGTGTTGATTCCCCCTCCACTGAAGGAAATGGAGGGTAGAGATTTTGTCTGCCTCAGTTCAACCCACTTGTGAGGAAGCTGGCACTTTCCAAATGCTGCAGGCAGAGCCTTCCCCTGGAAACACACTTGCATTTCTGTTCAACAGCTGAACAACTGGAGCCGTCATTTTAAAGGCAGAGGTATGAATTTTGGCCACGCATTAATTCCCACAGATATTAGCTGGCACAGCGTGGCTAATTCTTCATGCACCGAGGCAATAAATAAATAAAAAAAAAAATAAAATCAAGGATCTGTGCTCTATGCGCAAAGGCTTTGCAGAAATAAATAAATAAACCAATCCCTCAGGCCATCTCCAATTTCTAAGCTGAACAGAGATAAGCTAATTACAGTGTCATTCAACCACACTTGCAGTTAAAGCCCTAACATCTGCAGCTCAGTGTTAACAGGCAACGAGAAAGCCCCAGTCCTGGAGCAGCACTGAACGTTTCAGACTGATTACTCACACGGCTCATGCTGGCTTCCCTGCACACAGCTCCCCGCATCAAGAAATGCATGTCAAGGACACCTCAGCATCTGCTCTGAGGCAGCAGGGAAGCAGCGTGCCAGAGCCCACTGCAGGCAATGCACGAAGGTAATGGAGCTCGTCCCTCCCTCTGCAGCAGGCAGGGGACAACAGCAAAAACTGCTCACACAAAAATAACGGGGACGCGTGTGGGAAAGAGAAACGAGCAGAGCAGGTTTTCAGGGAACGCTGAGGGTTTGAGCTGAGCTGTGAGATGTTGTTAAGAGTCTTTGTGGCTGCTTAGTGATTTCTACTGCTCCCATTTGAAATGTTTCAGCCTTTTTCTAACTTTCTAGAGTTGAGATAGACTATTGAGCTGCTTTGCTCTTCGCTGTCCCTTGTCAAAGACAGCTTGCTGCTTTTCCCCCACTCATGCCCTTGGTGACGACATCCCTTTTTTATCACTTACTCCACAAAATCCTCTTTGCATCGCTGTAGGAGGTCACATGCTTTCTGGATCTCTTGCTCGTTCAGAAGTACCAGCGTCCCAAGAGTCAGGTGAAGCTTTGCAGGGTTCTGGAACAGGCTGCTGCTGACTCCGTGATCCTACAAATCAGTCAATCATATATAGTTGTCTTATCTCATCCACACACACCCCCCTCTATCAGAGGGATAAATACTACAGAGAACAGGTACCAAGCCACTGGCATCAAACCTTTTATCGCTGCATCACTGGTCGGGTTGGTAGTGGCTCAAAGTTGAAACGAGTAACAGAATTTCACAGGCTTTGCGAGCAAGCGAGCTTAGCCTGGCAGGCGAGGCACAGCCCCCCACTGCACGCAGGCTGCCTGCCTGCCTTTTCATCGGAGCTGCTAAATGGCAGCCTGGAAGCTCGTTACCACAGGCTCTAACTCAGGACCCAGGAACAGCAGCACTCGCTCGTACAGGGTTTCAAGAGGAAACTTCCACAGCTGTCAAAGCGGCAGCTGCCATCAGCAACAAACTCAACACAAGTCAGCACAGATTTAAAACTTAAGTCTGTTTTTTTGTGCAATAAAGCTGGAACCAGCTGTAGTGACAAGCTCTAAATGGTCTCTAAATCCTGTCTAAACACAGGTTGCACCTCACAACACAAGCACAGCTAATACCAGCTCTGATAATTACGTTTTTCTTGTTCCCATGTGCCCTATAGTTTGCTGAGATGAATTAAGTTTAAATTCCCTTTATAAGAAGAGTTACGTGTTGTTGCTGGGGAAGAACTGTTCCCAGGTGGAGCAGTGGTTACATTCAGCTTTAAAAAACATGCTCTTTTGTTCTAGGATATTTATAAAAATACCTCGAGGATGGTTAACACACCCATATTAAAACAATTATTTCCACTTAGTGGCCATTTCCCATCAGCACATTAAATAACCTCCACTTTTAACTCCAGAAGAAGCCAACACCACTTGCCAGCCACCAAAGCCTTTCTCTGTCTGAAAAAAGTCTACCAACTGAGAATGACAGCTTTGAAGTTTTGAGCTGTGCTTCAGAGTTTGAAGTAAAACCTTTCAGATGTTTAAACACTGCAGTATCTCAGCCCGTCAGAGTTTAATGCCCCACATCTCACTCAGCATTTTTCATGTCTAATGACAACATCCATTCTCTTCTTTACAGCGGTGCTTATGGGCTGGACTAGAGATGAGCCAGCCTGCACCGCAGAGGCCGGGGGCTTGCTCCAGCAGCCACAGGCTGGCAAAGCGTGGTGGTTCCCAGAAGAGAGAGAGAGCATATTCATACCTTCCACTGCTGCTAATTACTTTATTGCTGACTGAAACCCCAAATCGTACCATGCTAGTAGTAGCAAAGCAGGCTGCAAACCTCAGCACCGTGCAGCAGCCTGAAGCAAGCACAGACTAACTACGTCAGGCAGAGGAAAGAGGGATGGCTCCATCTCACTTCTCCCCACCTTCCCCTCTGTGCGGTAAAAGCCTTTCGGCTTCCTTTAATTCATACTGCTGTTAACATGCATGACAGGACATGATTTCTCTCCATCAGCCTTTTTTCTCCAATGGTATCTGTAGCCAGAGGATATTTGGCCCATCACAAAACAACAGCTTGGGTAACAGAAACTGGGAGAAAGTTCGATGTACCCTTGCCACAACCAGCCGATGTCACTCCCACGGAGTGCACTGATGATGTACAGTAATGAGAAAGTAGTTCACAGGTCAGAAAGCAAAAGCCCTACCCTCATTTTCTGCCCCAGCACAATTTGTACTGTAAACATCAACCTGCCCCAAAAGCAGCGTTTTCCCCTGAGCTTTCCAACACCTGAGTGTGGGCTGAAAGCTGACAAAGCGATGGCACGTCACCTCCACAAGCCTCACTACCACTGCTGGGTAGATCAGCAGGGAAGAGCAGTGCACAGTGAGCAGGCCAAGACCTAGATAATCTTCCTGGTTTGCTCCCTAGTATTTCAGACAGCTCCTAAAAACCCTGCTTACACCCCTACTCTTTCGCAGGCTGGCAGATCCCACTTCTCCCACGCATAAAATAGATGCTACATCAGAGGTAGCTCTCCCTGGAACAGGCAATGTTTCTGCGGGTGTCTTAGCAGCCCTTCATCGCTGGATGCTGCTCACCGAGATGCAAAAAAGCTTGAACCCACTTATTCTAATCCCAGATTATGACATACTATCAGCAACCACTGTGTCGCCTCACAGGAAGCCCTGTCCAGTGGTATGAGCCCTCTGCAACTTGAGCAGCAGGGCTGGACAACAGCAATACAGAGCCCAGAAATATGTGTTCATGACTACTGCTAAGGAAAAATCACGTTCTCTTCCAGGGAGAACGAGCCCAAGAGATGTGATCCTGTCAACGATTCCAGGGCTTTATGGACATCTTCCAAATACCTAAGGAACCCTCCCAAGGTAAGCTACAACTATAAGAGCAGGGCTGAGATTCAGCATCGGAGATGGACACGGGATCCACTGGGATCTAAGCCATGTTCTCCGAGTGCCTCTTGGCGACAAGCTCCTCTTTCACCATTTTTCCCCCCATGCAGTGGAAGGTGGGCATTCCTCATAGAACAAGTCGCAGTGGCTTGTGGCAAGCAGTGGCTTCCAGCCCTAATGAAAGCGGAGCATCAGATCAGGGGAGGCGAGGTGTCACAGCGGGGAATCCCCATATTCTACAGGGGAATCTGAAAGCAGCGTGTTTGCAAGAACTCACTGGCAGATACAAACACATAAAATGGACTCTATCGTCTCTCTAAAAATTTACTGTTCAAACTTGGGTTCTTGAAGGATGTACTGAGAGACAGGAAGAATATCCCCTTTACGCACCATCTGTATGTGAAGACTGTCCATTTTAGCTTATGCCTCTCCCTGACACTGCCCTGTCATGGTTAAAAAAAACAACTCATTTCCACTTGGCCTTAAAAATTCATTTTTGTCCTCTCTCCTGCTACTTAGACTACTACCTTTGCTCTCCTCCTTTAGAAGGAACACAGAAAGGGTTTCATCTGGAGTCTTCAGCTCTCTTTGCAAAGCCCAAGCACATTGTTCCTCCAAATCTAAGGCCCTGCAGTAGGGAAACCGTAGACCACAACACACTTCAGGCCTTCTACATGACAAGGCAAAGGATCAGACTCCTTAGCTCTTCCTCCCTGGCTGTGTCCTCTCTACTGTCTTAAGAGCTTCCAATATTTGCAGACAGCTTTATGATTTTGGGTTTTTTTCTTAATAGCAGGATACTGCATACCAGCTATATGCCTTCTCCCACCCTGATACACAAACAAAGGAGCAAGCCAGAAAAACAGCATTTCCTCAGAACTGACAGAAGAGCTGCAGGCTGAAAAATCCCACCCATTTTCTGTCCCTTCCGCTCTGAGATATAATATCTCATTAGCAATGTTTGATATTTACAGGTTGCCATATATTACAGCAATCATATTTCTTTTCCGTGCTACATCTGCAGCCTGTTAAGACTGCAAATGCTGCGTTTGCACAGCTCTGAAAGACCCAACTGTGATTTTTCACGGCAATATTACTGCAAAGTCGCTTCCCTTTTCCACCTGCATACTCAGACAGACGTTTCAGTCCTCCTCACTCTGACACTTACACGACTGTGCGAAGAGACTTCCAAGGTCATCCAGTCATCCGGACCTCCCACTGCACCACATCAGTAAAGAGCCTGTCCAGGTGAGCCACCTCCCCACATTTACATTAAATTAACCTCAAAAGAGTCTCCTCTTGGCCCTGCTTCACTGTCTGGCTGCTCTGACCATATAATAGCATGAATGACATCTGACGCATTCCATATCTCAACACAACATTCATCTTAAAAAAGGTCTTAAAGATGAAAAAAAGTTAGAAAGCATATACCCACCAACATAACCCTATGCTATAAAACAGAAATGAATGGTTGGCATGGTAACTGCTTCAGAGAGAAATAGAGTCACTCACAAATGCTCAATGGCCAGAAGAAATCCTCACACATGCACACCTGCTCCTTTCCCTTCCTTACCGTTATTACCAAGCTTCATTCAAAGACTGGAGTTTACCTAATTCTGCAACGTTTCGCACCAGCAAACTGCAACAGGAAGAGAAGTGCACCACTTCTGTCACTGAAACCTATTCAAATTTCTCCAAGTACCCTGAGAAATCCTGTTGCTTTGGACAAATCTATAAGCTCTCTTGTTGCTCTGTGAGGGACCGTTTTGAATTACTGTTTTTCATTACTGATGTGCTTTCTAGCAGACCCTGCTGTGAGATAAAGTGGTATTAGAGTGGCATTACCGGCTGGTGGAGTGATTGAGAGACATACAGGGCTGCAATATACTCCTTGAACTAACAGGCAGCAATATATCTAGAAACCCTTTTGCTACCATCAGGAGAAGGAAGGGCAGAAAAATAAAGCACCATACATTCCTAGGCTAACATATGCAAATCCCCAAATACCTGCCACTGACCGAATTCCACATTTCAGACTAAAAATGGAAACTCTAGAGCTGATGTAAGCAGTACCAGGAACATTTCAGGCCCTCCTGAGAGGCACAGGGCCCTGAGAAGTGCTAACACGACGCTGCAGCTCCCAGGCCGGGCCACCTTGTGCCCATGCAGTGTAGAGAGCAGGAACTACAGCCGCAGACCTTCTGCCTGCACCCATATAGATGCGTCCTGCTGCAGGGCAGCTTCAGCTGCCACCGTTTTGCGAGATTCCCGAGAAAGCACCTTGATGACTCAGCAGCAGCAAAAGGTATGCTATGTCTTGAACGCCGCACTTTCTCAGAGATGTTGGTATTGCTGGTATGAGGAGGATTCATGCCTGGATGCTGGTTCTGAGTACAGTTCAGCTCCGAGGCTACTGAAGCCCAGAAGTAGCTGTTAGACTGAAATTCGTTCCCACACGCACGCCCATGCTGCAGGATCCCTAACCATGAAGCAGAGCTTTACAGGACTCAGTGCCATCCAGACACAGACCAAAAATATTGCAGGAGAGACAGAAGGTCAGGCAAGAAGAGGAAAAATTAACATGACTAGCCTGGTCAGCAGTGGTCTCAGCACTCCTCTGACCAAGCTCGGGTTTCTGCAGCTTTCTAGGACAAGGAGCATGCAAAGGTTTGCAGATGTTCCCAGGCACCTCCTTCTGAATGTGACTGACAACACTGGGGAAAGCCCCAAGATAAATTTATTAAAATGTTTATAAGTGGATGGCAGACCTCCCTGCCTACCCGCGGATGCAAACTGCTACTTATGAGTGAGTAAGAGACAAACAAAGTGATAGAGACAGATCAGGAGGGGTCTGGAGAGCAAGGAAGATCACCAGCAGAGGCTGGGCCAATGGAAGGCTGCAGAGATGCGGCCGAAGCAGCAGGCAGGAAAAATGAGTGCTCTACAAGGAGAAGAGCCAGTCCTGTGTGAGGGCAGAGTGTTGCAGGAATAAAAACACAGGGTGAGAGCACAAACAAGAGCATTAGCTGCAAACATGACTAAAAGAGGCCACATCACAGAGATACGACACTGAAAGGATTCGCCTGACACCGAGACAGCCTGGAGGCCAGAATCCAGCAAGACGTACGGGATGACACTGAGGTTACTGCCCTGCGCAGCAGGCAGATCTGGGTTTGCTGTCCACGAGGAGGGAGAAGAGAGATCCACAGGACCTGC
The DNA here is from genome assembly GCF_047370975.1 of Nipponia nippon. NCBI lineage: Eukaryota > Metazoa > Chordata > Aves > Pelecaniformes > Threskiornithidae > Nipponia > Nipponia nippon. The sequence continues at coordinate 89,124,075 of NW_028262347.1, read as the reverse complement.
TGGCAGACAGCTAGAGAGAGGAGGAGGTGGCTCAGATGAACAGAGTACAGGATGCCAAGGCTTCAAGCAGAGCAGGGCCAGTCATGTCTGAAAGGTCTGACAGGTTGAGGAGCTCAAGGAAGAGGACTGTAGCAGCCATAAGCCCAGTTAGAAGGGGATAAAGGGCAAGAGAAACACCAGACGGAAAGCAGCGGTCTCAGTCCAGGGCCAACGGCTTGAACAGTCACTACCAGAGCCCTGTGCTGAAGTTACCAGCCCTACGAAGAACTGCTTCTCTCCCTGCAACTTTGGTGTGTCCACCCACAAGGACTGGAACGAGAAACCAACAGAGGGAGCCAGGCCACCACTGTCGCCAGCCCGAGGTCCAACACTCTGTCCAGCTAACACTTTCTCAGGTGGTTTCCATTACCCTGTCTTCAGGCCTTTCCTTTAATAACAGTAAGCTTCAATAAAGATAGTTGCTGCTGGCTAACGGGGACAGACGATCGAGACAGTGATATCTTCCTAGCCTGAGGAAAGTGTGCTCGTGGCATTGCGCTGTTTGATAATACATGGATCTATTAGCCAATTTCAGTTGTATTTAACATCAGGTGGAAACCTGAGTGATAGAACACTCCTAAGATGTCACTGAAATAGGCAGCTGGGTGGAGAAGAGGGACTTAAATCAGAACTGCCAGGAAAGAGAAGACTGCAAAGCCAGCTCAGTTCTGCTCTTAGAGATAATTGACATGCAAGTGACCACGAAAACTTGACCAAGAACTCCTATCTCCCCAGGTATCAGATAATTCACACCCACGGCATGAAGACATAGGAAACTAAACTTCTTCAGCTGTGCTATCTGCAAGATTGTATTTTCCCCTTTGAAAGGCACAAGCAGAAGTGACAGACATGAAGGTAATAATATCAGCCCACAAAATCCTGCTGCGTGTATGCAATCTAACCTGCAGCGGCCACAAAGAGGAACTCGTCTCTCTTGCCTGGAGATGTCCTCCCAGCACTCAGAGGACATGGCAATTTAATAATACCATTCCCTCTCCTCAGCCTGGCCCTGTGCGCTGACATACCACTTCTGACAAACTAGAAGCACGCTAAAATAAACCAGGGAATACACAGCTTTCACTTCATTCTGTTCCTCATTTCCCTGTGCCTAACTATTTCCTGCTGCTCTCAGCATAAGATTTGAAGGCAAGGAGGAGGGACTGTCAGCACAGAGTCTCATGGGGAAGAAGGGAAGCGATTAGATTTGCAGGATGGCATGTGCTACCAAGTTGTTTCTCACTCAGCTCCGGTAATGACACTCATCTTCCTTCACCATCAGTAACCAAAAGAAAAATGAAATAGCAGCAGCAGCAGCAAACTTGTGAATTCCTACCTGGTTTCATAGTTATGTAGAAATCATATAAAATGTAGAAAGGTCCACTAGATTACTTAGTGGCTTTCCTATTAAAAACAAAAAAAAAACACCACAAAAAAAACCCCAGCCCTCTTTTGAATCTTGGATATCCTTCCACCTAGGAAAAATCTCTAAGGAGAACAAAATATTTTACTAACAATTCACTAAGTAAGCCATTCCACTTTCCAGAAGATTTCACAACAGCAGTCAACAAATTCACAGCAGATTCGCCAACTTAAGTGAAAGGCCTGTTAAAAATAAATTCCTAGGAAATAGAATAGAATAAGGCCTTCAAGGTAAACACCAAAAAGCTATCTCAGTCAACGAAATGGCACTGTGCTGAAGGGCTTCCACTTGATTTTAATTCTCACGTGAATCCTTACCTTTGAGCATTTCTCCAACACTTCCTCCTTAAACTGCAGGAACTTCTCCTGGATGGCGGGCTGGTTGAGAGCAAAGGACAGGAAGTGTGTGAAGGGCTGCTTCTTACGAAAGCTGTCCAGGAGAACATCGATCCGCGTCCGGGCAGAGATGACACCGCTGCGATGCTGCCCTGTAATCACTACAAGGAAACAAAGCAATATGTGTCTGGTTTCTGTGAAGCTACAGTGAGACTACTGACACCCATGCCCATGGAAAATAAAGAGTAATTGAATGGATCATGATTTTACACGATATTTATCCATGCATTTTAAAATATCAATATTGGAACACATTGAGAAGGTAAGAATATTTCATCCAGGAGATGCCAGGAGGGACTTTGAAAAATCTGCACAACAGCACCTCTCTACTGTTAGCCCCGGGCTCACTGAAGAAGCGATAGGAATTAAAACCCCCAACCCTGCACAGAGAAATTTCGCCAGGCTCCTCGCTTGACTTAAAATGCCTGACACGGCTGTGCTTTCCTCTGTAAAGACAGGATGATGCCATCAAAAGTATCCCTCTGCTCTCAAGAAAGTCAGCTCTGAGTGCCTAAAAAACAGTAACTAAGAGTCTATCATTTCAGCGGCTCTTCAGATTTCTAGAGCATTATTTCAAGTTTTCATAAAGGCAGTCAAAGTGAAAAAGAAAAGAAAATCTATCAAAGATCAAGATGGCCTATATCGTTTGTGCATGCACTTCAAGGCACCAAACAGAGAACACTTGAGCTTGAAAGGAAAGAACTGCAAGGAGTAAAATTTTCTTGGCTTCCTATTATTACATGTTTTCAACACCTCTCACCCTTCCTAATAGTCCTTCACGGTTCTCAGGAAGAAGTCAAGACCCACTTCTTGAGAAGTACTACCACGTTCCTGTGCAGTTGGATCCCCGTCACTCCTTACAGCTCTGTCACGAATGTAACTCTACACTGTGCCAATTATCACCGGAGCGTGCGTAAGGGGCCCTCTGGATATCCACTGAGGCAGAAACCCGCACAGGCCAGCCCTTATGAGCAACGCCTCCTCTCTTTTTAAGTCACTGGAAGTGATGAGAAGGAACATACGGTACAAGAAAGCCTGCTCTCACTATCAGGATCAAGTGACAAACCAGAAAGGCAGCAAAACACTTCTCATATTAAAGCAGATGCTGAAGTTTATTTCATGCATAAATATACAACATGGTATTTTTTCTGGGTGTATATTACAGCTCGTTATTAATGAAAATGGTATTAATTTAAAAACAAAACAACAATAAAATCCCCAACGCATTCAGCCCCAAAGTCCTCCAGCCAGTCATTTAAGGCCCTGAAATTACTTCAGTGAGACTATTCATAGGCTTAAAATAGGTATTTTTTTATTCCCGAAAAACTTACACTGCTTTACAAGGATCTATAGACAGGGAAAATAAACACAGGAGAAAAGTGAAGTGATTTTCCAAGGGCCATAAATTGAGTCAGTGCCATGTCAGAAGCAGGAATTAAAGGAAAAACACTGCCTATGCCCCCTCCCTGCTCAAATCGTGTCTGTGCAAGCGCTGATGAGAAAACCCCCTTTTTGTGCAGGTTAAAGCTTACCAATTTCTCCTTCTACTCCAGGCTTGGGAATGCTGATGGAGGTTCGAGTCTCTGTTTCTAGTCTCTTCTTGGTTTCCCCTTTCTTCCCAATGATGTACCTGGAGGCATAAAAGTGCAAGAGGGTCACTCGCACAGCATCACTGCGCCACTCTCCATCAAGCGTGTCCAGCCAGCAGACTAACCCTGCCACAGGCAGCTGGGTCCCCCCAAATTCAGTATCTCCGTGCTAGAGGGATGGACGTACCCAGCCTCGTGCGCAGGACTCGGTCCAGGCACAGAGGCTTCTCCCGGAACTCCGCACAAGACCAGCCTAGGAGCATGGGATGACGTTGAGCCGTGGCTCACAGCTGGCTTAAGCTAAAATAAGTCAGTCGGTCCACCACAGCTCTGCCCAGCACATCCTGCCACAGCTTATTCGTCAGCTGGGTTATCCCTTTTTCCCATTACCCCAGCTGATGAAGAACGAAGGGCTCTTTTTCCGCTTTTTGCTTTGCTCGAGGTAGTCATTTGCCAGCATCCAAACACACAACAGAACAACTTTCCATCTCTACATTTCAGTAGAACTATTCGATCAATAAAACTGTCAAAAATAACTAGATAAAGCTTTGAACACTACAGGCTTCCCAGTAAACATCAGATTGGACTCAACAGTCAATTCCAGCCGTGTGTGCTTTCTCTCAAAGCTTTTACAAACTCTCCCTGCCAGGCTGCTCACCCCAGTTCTTCCTCCCCTTCTCCCACCATCCCTGATGCTTTTATGTTCAAGGGAAGAGATGCTCAAAAACTCTCCTGCCAGCAAGAAAGCACCACCTGCTGTCTCTGTCACAGGGAAGGCTAGGAGTCAAGCGTGGCCCAACTGCACTAGAAAGGCATTGCCAATTTTCCCTTCCCAAATGCTAAAATCCACATCCACAAAACAGAATGCATTTCAGAGATCTGGTGCTTACCCTGACCTAAAAAAAAAAAAAAATTATCCTGCACTCAAGCGCTTCCCCAGCCAGCAGCAACTCAAAGAAACCAGAAACAGATAGGCTCACTTGTATAAGGGGCTGGGAACTTCCACTCTGCACTGGAAGCCCTTCTCAGTCTCTTCCACGACAAAGGCATCACAGGGTTCGTCTGCACAGTCACTGGGGCCTACCAGAAAAAAACAACAGACCTTGTACAACCTCTGTAAAGTCTGGCAGTGCTTTAGGTAGGACAAGAGTCTCACAGCCACCTTCTCCCAAGGTTAAATAAAGGAAGAAACGGACTCCCCTCTGTTGCAGCTAACTGCTTTTTATTTCACCTTACTACCAGCTGTGGAAAACATAATGACTGCTTCTAAATCTGCTGGGCTGGGAGGCATAGGAAAGCAGCAGTTACAGCCCAGGTTTTGTCTCAGCTGGAAGTTGTGCAACTACCCAGTGGGAATGGCCTCTTCTCCTGGCAGGGTGGAAGCCACCAGCACATTCAGAGACCCTAGCAGTGATTCAAAGTCGCAGAAGAATACAAATAAAAGGTGAGGATGGGTTTAATTCAAGGGTTCGGATACGGTGTTTTGGGAAACAGAGAAATTCTCACACCCTCGGCACAGAGGAATAGATGCGCCTTTCATCTGTGGGCCATTCAGTCGTGCCTGTTAGGACCAAACGTGATTTCCAGAAACAGGCCATGGTTTCTGTCTCCTCTCCAACACATACAGGGACGAATCTGGGTGGCAAGCAGCTTATTAAAGCTTTGTTTAATCCACTGAAAGGCAGGGTGGAGGGAGAAACAGGACACAACAGCCACAACCCTTTCCATTTGAGAAATAACAGCAGAGATTTTCTCTGCCCACAACTCGTGCAGAACTACAACAAACACACAGGCAGAAAGATAAAGTAAAATACATCAGAACAGGAAGAATTTTGCCCCCAAAATAGGTAACACATTCCAAAAGCCACATTATAAGAGGCCAGTTCTTCAAGCAGCAAACACTGCAAGGGCAGAAGATCTTTAGCAAGCAGCTTCCACTCCTGCCATATCTGCAAATAACCACACTACTGAAAAGAAAAGCAATTCAGCAACCTGGGGAAAACAGATCTACAGAGCTAATTTGTTTTCCCCTTTTACTGGAGATCTTTCACGGCCAGCAAGCAAACTGACAGTCAGCAGCAGCACAGTCACCAAGCCCACATTAGGTAACCGCGATTACGTCCACTCTTTGGTCAGCAGAACCATCAGGGACCAAGGCAAAGCATTTTTCTCCCTCTTGAACACCTCAGTCCACCACACGGGCAGGTCCTTGTGCACATAAAGACATCAGAGAGAACATCAAGAGCTCCCCAGGTCCCCAGCATCGATGCTTTCACCTGTAGCACATCCTGACAGCACCACGGTCACCCCTCACGCAGCACTCTTTACCTGCACAGAAATCCTCCTCCTCGTGCTGGTAGGCCTGCTCTTGAATGAGATTCTTCCTGTACACTCGCCCCCCGATCTGTATCAGGGTGGGCCGCAGAACATCCATTCTGCTCCTCCTCCTAATGCAAAAACAAAGGCAGCTTCGCTAACTTACGCCAAGGAAAGGTAAATTTCCATGCTTCCTCGTGGATAATTTGTAAGAGGCATTGGGGGAGCTCTGAGGGGCTCTGAAGTAAAAAGCGAGGTCTGTACCTCCTCCTATACGTATATATGAGAAATTTCAGAAAAGCAATACCTTCTCAAACCTTATGTGACTCATTCAACAACTAAATTCATTAGAACTTACAAGTATACTCTTTGTCAGCTCGTAAAGGACAACCCAGTAAAAACGGGAAATTTAAGCAACGTAAGATACGTAACAAAGCATCGGGTTTTTTGCCCCTGCAAGGAGGTCAGCAACTGATCACCACTCTCCCTGAAACTCACAGGTTTTAGCTAAAACTCACTGCGGCCTCAGTCAACGTGCCGTTTTAGCACCCTTCAGGATTCTGAACAGTTTCACCTCGTTATTTTCCACAGCTGTAGACCAAAGAGACCCCAGCCTCTTGCAAGGAATCCCCTACAACACTGACCTCTCTCAAAATACCTGCCATCCTCCACCAGTTTCTCAAAGGCCTAAGGAGCTTTTCTAAAGCAAACCCAGTTCCCTGGGCTCTGCTCGGGAGGCGGCCGGGGAAGGGAAACCAAGCGCTCTGAGGGGTCGGTGCTGGCCAGTATGAGTGGTTACACCTCCTGCCCTCCGCCTCAGAGCACCGTGGTTAAGTTTGAGGTGTGTGCGTAAAAGTCTTATGCTACCCTGCATTATTCCAAACGATATTAGAAACAGGGCGTTAAACTTTTTACGGTGGAGAACATTTAACGGTGCAAAAGCAACAGGGAGATCCAAAGAACTGGCAGCCAGCTGTCAAGACTTCACATCTTCACTATTTAGATTTCTACGTTCACTGAAATTGTTAACGTGGGATATCTCGGTTTGCCTTGTTTTTAAAATGGAAATTCCAGTTACTTAGAAAACAAAGTCTCCAGCAAAAAATTTGCCTTCGTCAGAAAGGTTTCCCTGTCCACTACAACAGAACCTGAGAGGAAAAAATGAAGAGCTTGCCTTTGAAGATGAATTTATCCTAAATTGGATTGGAGAGTTGGATATGGAGTGACATCAGGTTCAGAAGGTTAATGCTTTTCCCCTCAATTAAAGCCCCACCTCCTGAAATGACTCACAACCACCTGAACTTACATTTAAATAAAACGGCATTCCTGTGGTTCAAGGGAAGAAGTGCAGGTGTGAACCATACACCGAGGAAGGCGGAATAAGCCATGAAAAAGCACACTGCTGTTGGGTTTTTTTCCTTTTTTAAATTGCAGAGCTGGTGTCACCATTTCTTGATACAGGACCTCTGTTAAAAACCCGGGAGCGACCACACCCCACCGCACCAGCAATGCCTGACGGGGGGGGGGGGGGGGGGGGGTCTCGGCTCTGCGCACGCAGGAAGAGCAACGCTGCCGTGGTGCGAGGGGAGACACAAAGCAGGCGGGGCCGCGGGACGAGGCCCGGCTCCTGCGGGAGACGCGGGGCGAGCGCCTGCCGGGCCTCACCGCCGGGCAACCCCCCCCCTGCCCAGGGCGCTGCAGGCAGCGACCGGGCAGGCCCCGACGCTGTAGGGCACGGCCAGGTTGCTCGAAGGCCGCGGGAGCTGCGAGGGGCGGCCGCTCGCCTCAGGCCCGGCGGGTAACGGCCGTTGCCAACGGTTACCGCCCCCTCCTCCTCCTCCTCCCGCCGGAAGTAGGAAGGGGCCGCGCGCGCCCGCCCGCCCCAGCATGCACCGCGAGCGTGATCACGCGCGCCGCCTGCGCGAAGCCGTCCGGGCGCCCAGGTGAGGTGCGGAGGGGCCGGGCGCGGCCCCGGGAGCGGCGGGGGGGCGGCCCGGGAGGAGAAGGGGCGCCGCGGCTGAAGGGGAGCGGGGGGAGAGGCTGGCGCCGGGGGCCTCACTCACCGGGGAGCGGCTGGCTACGGAAGCCGGGGAGGGGCCGCGGCAGGGGCGGGGCCTGGGGCGGGGCCGCGCGCGCGCCCTGGCGCTACCGAGGCCGCACCCCCCCACACACGGCGCGGCCGGTGCCTCAGGTCGGAGCCGGAGCCGGTGCCGGCAGCGTCCCGGGCTGCCCGCCGCCCCTTCTCCTTGTGTTTGCCTCGTCCTATTTAAAGCAAAGCCCGCGGCGCTGTGCCCCGGCGCCCGCCCGGCGTCTGAGCCCGGGCGGGCGCCGTTTCGGTGGAAAGCGTCGTCTGGCTTCCCTCACAAGCGGGGAGCTGGGCCCGCCCGGCCCAGGTTTGTCCAGAACGGCGTGGCTGGACGTATCGTTGCCGTATTAAAGGTTTCTTTTATCCAGGCATTTCCCCTCACAGCCGGTAAGCCCCCGGCCTCCTGCGAGCCGCTGGTTTGTATCACACGCGATAAATGAAACAGCCTTGAGCTCGACTAGGAGCGAACGTGCAATTCCTAGTTGTGACAGCCTTTTAAAAACCCATTTTCTCCACTAAAACCTTGAGTGCTTTCCAAAGGCGCTGTCTGCATAGCCTAAAGAGTCTGCAGAAGTGTATTAAATAGGTAGGATAATAGATACGTATTAAATGGGAGGGATGACTGGCAAGCGCTTATAAGTGATTCAGAGGAGTAGCAAGCGCTGTCACTTATAAGTGCCAAGTGACAGCTTTTTTTACTATCGGATGGGTATGTGACAAGTTTTTAGTACTCCATCGTGACAAATGTACAGCCAATACCTCTTAGAAACAAGGCTGAGAAAAGGGCGTGCAAGAGGCAACCAGGCTTCTGCTGTAGAGGCAGATGCTCAGCCCTTGCCAATCTAGGTCAAATGCAGTGTTTTAAAAGCAAAAGCACATCTGGAGCAGCACAGAGAGCAGTTGCTGCGAATCAGGCACAGCGCGGCTTCATGCAGGATGTGGCACTGGAACTGGCGGTCCTGCTGGCTTCCAGGTTTTATGAGGCAGCAGGACTTTTTCTGTGTTTGTGCTCCTGGAAACAAGGAAAAAAAAAAAAAAAGAAAAAAATAAAAAGCCTTTTTATGACCCTGGGGAGTGGGAAAAGTGCCAGGCAGCTGAAGGGCAGTGAATTCAGGCCAAAGACCTGTGCCAGGTTATTTTTATGCATGTTCCAATCGTCCAGCTGAATTCCCAGGCCCCCTCATCCGAGGGGTCAGAGCGTAGGTTACCTTCAGTTTCTGGGTGCCACCGCGTGGTGCCACAGCTAACTGCACCCCTCCCCGCAGCGGGCGCAGGCAGCCTCTCCCACGCAGGCAGAGCAGCCTCGAACCACCAGCGCTTTGAGGCTGTGGAGCTACAGAGCGGGGGCGGCAGCCCGAAGCTGTGCTCACTGGCTCTTCCTGGACCTCGTCACCTTCATCTGCCATCAGATACGTGCGCGGTCGCTGGCTTTGCGCCCTGGGAAACTCCGAGACGCCCTTCCTAACTCTGCTTTGCTCCCTTTTTGTTCTTTCAGGCTAGGACGGGGTGAAATGGCAGCCTCTTCCTCATCCTCTTCAGCCGGCGGAGTGAGCGGCAGCTCTGTAACGGGATCGGGGTTCAGCGTTTCGGACCTGGCGCCACCCCGAAAAGCCCTCTTCACTTACCCCAAAGGAGCTGGCGAGATGCTGGAAGGTGACTGCTCCCAGCCTTCTCCTTCCCCACTCCTGGTGTGCAGGCAGCCCTGCAAGGGAGTTGCCGAGCTTGGCACCCCGCTGTTTTTTCGTACTTTAGATGGCAAGAGCTGGGGGGAGGAAGGAAGCACCAGGGCTCAGGTAGGTCCTGAGCAGCTCCGGCTCTCCCACCAGTTGCTCATGAGGAAGTGATTTTTCTGGCAGTCACCTGTTTTTTAGCTCCATGACAACACTTCAGATGAGGAAGCGATCTACCTGAAAAGGAACATGACGGTGTTAATTGCTCATTGTTAGCTATTCCTTTGATGTCGGGCAGGAATTGCTATAAAGATAGCTGAGGCAGGAGTATTTTTCTTGGCAAAATGCATTCTGGGGTTGGATTTGACTGGGCTGGTACAGGAGGCAGCTTGTATCCTTGCTGGCCAGGAAACGTAAGGCTTGGTTTTGCCCTTGACCCACGTTAAAACCTCGCCGCAGAGGTCTGTGAGAGGATAAATCAGGTCTACACCTCTCTTTTAATCCTTCAGGGCTGAGCATGTTCCCCTTTTGGTCTCACTCTTGTCGGGGTGTTTCTCCAGGGCCGCCTGGAGAGGGTCGGGGCTCTGATCCAGCACGGCGTCTTGCCTCTGGGTGCCCGAGCGCTGCCACCCGCTTTGTCGGGGCTGCCCGAAGGAGGACCCGGGCACATCGCAGCTGCAGGTCCCTGCCCCTGCTCTGCGTCAGGGAGGAAGGGCAGGTCCTCCAGATGACAGGGTTAAGCCAAGGTCTGTCTGTCTGCTCCTCTTGAACTTCCCGTGTCACCATTGACTGCGTCAGCCTGAAGTTCATTGGGGTGGCCCTGCAGCTCAGAAGTGACTGCGTTCCGGTAGAGACGAACACAGCAGCGCAGGGCAGCTGGGAACTGATCGCTACATCGTTTAAGGACTGTTTTTATTACACATTAGAGCCCATATGCCAGTCTATTGAAGTAATTATGACTAAAGGCTTGCTCATAGAACTTAACAAGCCCTCAAAACAAATTAAAATAATGAAGCACTTTGTGTTACCAAATAGACAGACAGCTGTTCCTCCTGAGAGCCACTCGGCAGGACGGCCGGGCTGGGGCGTTGGAGAAGAGGGAAGGGTATATTTGGAAATAGCACGGTGCAGTACCAACACAGCATTTCAACAGCTTGCAAGAGGATGCTCTGAGCATGGTGAAACTCTGACTCTTCCATCTTACCTGGGGTTCAGCTTTGGATTAGATTTTCCAGGGCCAGGGGTCTGTTTCTACCCTGAGTCTTAAAAATGGCTTCTCTTCCTCGTTTTTACGGCATGGAGCTTTTATTTGATTTTGCTTTGGGCTGACCTGTTTGCCAGTAACATGGCAGTTTGTCTGCTCTGGGTGGCAGCAACAACTAAACACTGTCCCTGTGGCAGGAAGCTTTAAGTTAGCTTTTTAATTTCTGAGATAAAAGGTGATACACCCATTCTTTCGTCAGGCGGGTGCTAGTGGGGTAGCTGCATACCAGTTTCCCCTTCAAAAATCCCCACTAACCGACTGATTTTTATTGTTATTTTAACCACCTTGCTTGTTTTTAAATAAACCCTTAGTTTTGGGGTTTTTTTTTTTTTTTAGAAGGAAGTAGTATAAACTATGGCAGTACTTGGCACACAATTAGCTATGTATTCCAGATTGCTGAGACAGTTGTGTGATCAATTGCTGACCTAGATGGCAAGATACACATTATTTGAAATCCTTTATGCGGGGTTATGGTCGAAGCCTGTTGGAAATCATAAAGCATTGTAAGGACACAAGTGTCTGAGCCCCGAGGGAATTGGAGACTGCTGTAATATTAGCTGGCTTTTCCTTAGCTTACCTTCTATTTAAAATGGACTAAAATTGCTTGACAGAGGGGGATGTAACACAATATTAGCCGGGATGTCTCCCAGGTAGCACAGCCATTCCCCAGCGGCACCAGGAGCCAAGCCAAAGCCCCGCACAGGATTTGAGCATGGGGCCGTACAGGCCAGAAATCGGAGTGCTGCACACTTGGCGCAGGGGAAACTGTCGGAACGAGGCAAGTGGGGAAACCCAAACCTCGAACATAAAAACAGAAAGTCAGCGGCACTCAGTTAAGGCTGCGCAGTCTTAAAACTCTCAGATTAAACCACCTCCCTTTTTCTGTTTACAGATGGCTCTGAAAGATTCCTCTGTGAATCTGTCTTCAGCTATCAGGTGGCATCGACATTAAAGCAAGTGAAACACGGTAAGCACCAAAGCGCCGTCTATTTTAACTGCATGTCGATCGGGGAAGATGGCAGGGGAGCGGGGAGAAAAGGCTGACAAGTTCTTGGGTGCTGACCACAAAAAAGCAGAATAGCCTTTTAAGTTGGCGAATTAACGCTAAGTCAGGCCATCGTCGAGTCCTTTTGCAAGCCCTATGCAAAGCGACGGGAACCCACACAGCCTGGGTGGGAACAGGCTGTGCCTTTCGAAGCTTGTTTTTCCATCGCTGTGTGCTGTGGCTGCCTTCAGGAGAGGTGAGGCCAGAAGAGGAGGTTATGGGCAGGAAACGCCCACGCTGTGATCTTGGCCCAGCGCTGGCTGTCTCTCTGGCCTCGGGCAGAGACACTCGATTCCACCTTTGCTTCTCTGCCGAGCCCTGGTGACACCATCGGCAGGGTCAAGCGAGGTTTCCAAAGGTGCTGGGAAGACGGACACACGGGTGCCCGGCGTGGCACAATGGGGGTGACTCCGCTCCCTGCCTCCCCAAAAAAGAGCCTTACGTCTCGTTTGAACTTCTGCTTCCCTCCCGGGGCCTTCGCCCGCTGCCCAGGTGCCTGTAACTGAACGATGGGCTTGACTGCACGGCAGCTTTCATTCTCAAGATGTTGGGCAGAGCGCAGCACCCGATGGCCTCTGCTGCTTGAGGGTCACATCCTTTCTGGTCCCCGCCCCTTGTCAGCTAGAATGGGTTGTCTCTGATCGTAGAGGTTTCCTGTCCTCCACCGGCAAGGGTTGTCAGGAGGAGGTGTGGGGGCGTGCAGCAGCTTGCCAGGCCGTGATCCTGTATTTCTGAGCCAAAAAGCAAAGCCGAACTTCAGAGCCATTGTTCCCACAGCTCCGGCGCTACTGCGGCTGTAGCTACTGGGGGCTGCTGCGCAGACTGGCATCCTGATAACCACCAGCTTTTGAAACTGGTTTGTGGAGCACGGGTCGCCTCCCTTTAAGAAAGGGGGAAGGCTTAAAAAAAGATCGAGGTCATCGTTTTTTTGGCTTGCTTGTTTGACAGTTCCCAAAAGCACTCAGCTGCGGGAGGTGGAGTGAGAACAGTCCCTCTTAAAAGCACCCACTGCTGCAGTCAGCATAAATCATGCACATTTTATGTTACTCCTCTCGCTAGTAAGTTGGCTCGTACTGGGCTGTTTTTCCAAGAGGCCGCTGTGCTGTTAAAACTTCCAGCAGAGCCAAGAGAAGAAGGGCTATTCTCATCTCCATACTACTGCAGCTAATTTAATTGAAAATGGAGCCTGCGTGCCCAACGCGCAACCGGTTTTAAATAAAGCCGAGAGGAACAAGTTGTCTTGGGGATCCCCAGGGAGGCGGCCCGTCTCTGTGCGGGGACCTTCGTGCCATTAGCATGCTCTGATTGCAGTCCTCCTCAAAGGACCTTCGTTAAAACGAGGAGTTCCTTGCACAGCACCCAGCTCTACCGTGGGCTGACCAAGCTCTCTCTGAACTTCTCTGTTCTTTTGCATTATAAATATTTATGCTAAAGAAATGAGCTTCATCCTGTTTTCACCCCCATACGCTAATCGGCCTCGCGTTTCCCTGTTAGGACTTGAATTTACATGGCACGGGCAGGGATGGGTAAATACACATCAGCGCCGGACGAGGCAGAAAAGCCCGTCCCTGCTTCCTCCTGTGATCTGGCGAGGTCTCGCCATGGGCACAGGGCGTCATGTGGAGTGGGTTTGTATTCCAGTCGGCTCGGTGGGTTTTATTCTACTCTGTTCCCCATTGACAGCTGGGAATTTGCATCTAATTGAAAGGTTTAATTGCGCTGTCATTGCAAACCACAGTTACCTTTGAACTTCTCGCAGATCAACAAGTCGCACGGATGGAAAAACTAGCCGGTCTGGTGGAAGAGCTGGAGGCAGATGAGTGGAGGTACAAGCCAATAGAGCAGCTCCTGGGATTCACTCCCTCCTCGGGCTGAGCGTGTCTGGATCGCTGCTGTCAGGGAGCAGAAGAAAAACATTCTCTGGCCTGGCTTCAGAACACACCCCCATTTATCAGGATGCTGACAGCTGCATCAGCAGGACAGGGCTTTTTTTTTTTTTTTTAAGTTGAGAGTAGGGATCCCCCGTAAAGCTGCCAGTAAATGGAAGTGACAGGATTCTTTAAGTCATCTGCAGCGTTACAGGCTGGCAGGGCTCGGCTTCTGTAACTTAGAAGGTAGGATCAGTTTTACAGAACTTGGAGAATCGCCTTCTTGTTTACAGAGGAGGGAAGACTGACAGCGTGGTGGCAGGGAAGGCAACCCAGTAACAGCCTGGCCTTTCCCCGGCGCATGGCCGAAGGACTGGGCGATCCGCAGGCTGGGAAGCCTGCGTCTTTGCCGCTCGAGCCGGGCCTCTGTAGAGCAGAGGTACGACAACGCCCTGCCAGAAACGCTCTTCAGCCCTAGCCGTTGTTTTGGGGGATGAAGAGGACGAGAACTGTCCCGGGTCGGTTGGGAGGGGGCAAGCGGTGACGCTTTCTCCAGAGGTACCCCGTGTGTCGCCAGAGCTGTTTTCTCCCCATTGCTTGTGTCTCTTGTGTCTGCACAGCGACTGCTGGTAGGACACCGCTCTCTGATGCCCAAGCTGTATCTTTAATACCCTGGAACTCTTTTTCCTCTTTATTCTACATCAGACTGCTCTGTGGTAATAAAATAATTCTGTCTTTGAAACCGTTTATCTTTCCAAAGCTTGGTGCGGGGAGGGTCCGATGAAAGAAACGATCAGCTGCTCGGTAGGTACCAGGAGGTGTTATGAAGCTCAGAGGCAGCTTGGCTGTTACGATGGTCAACTTAAGCGCGATTTAAAAAAAACCCTCTGAGAGGAACCAAACCACGCTTGCTTTACACTCAAAAGTGGATTGATTTAAATCAGATTTTAATCCTGGTTTAACTCTGCCAGCAGAAAACCCTTATTTAAATCCATCCATTTTAATCATCTTGTTTTCCATTTGCACTTCACTTCTGTTCTTGAGGGGAACTGGATTTCCATTTTCTGGCATAACCATTTCAACATGTTAATTTTCCTCTGATGAGAGCCTTAACACCACGTTTTTGCTAGCCAGCAGGGGGATATGCTCAGCACTGTATTTAAGCAATTGTACGACTTATTGCTCCAGATGCCTAATTCTTCCATTTTCAACATCTTATTTATGAGATTATTTTATTTTTACTCGCTATTTCAGTCCAGCCCCATCTGGATTGAAACAGATTCATTTCAGTCCATCCCCGTCTTAGTGATATCACCAGCAATTTGCGTTAGCTAAAACTACTGGTAAAAAAAGTATGCAGACACGTTCTGTGTTCGTTTCTGGTTATAAATTAGTTCTAGTATCAGAGCCAGCTTTTCGTCGCCCAGAGCTGCACGCCGCCCAAAAGCCAGCCTCGATCTAGAGACGAAGCCCCAGTTCCAGCTCCGCACCGGTGGAAATCACTGTGGGGTTTCCGAAGCCGTGTACGGGTGTTCTCACATCAGGCTGCAGCTCCGCTGAGACGTGTCCCGTGCCGCCTCCCCCCCGCCCGGGCCGGAAAACCTCCTCCCCGCTCCTGGAGGGCCGCCAGCCCTTGCCCTGCGAGGGCCTGCAGCACAGCGAGCGGCTCCTCGGCCGGTATCGCTTTAAACGTGATGGCATTTGGTATTAGAACTCCCATCCCAGACGGGGTTATTCTGAAAAGAAAGGAGCGTTTCAATCATCAACTTGTTTGTTTGTTTGTTTTATATCATCTATTTTTAATCCTGCTTACTCCAGCCACCTAAACCTACTTTGGCCAAACTTGCCAAAAATACGCCCCGTATCAAGATGGCATTGTGGGGTTTAGGAAGGGAGCCGTGCCCCTTCTCCCGCCGACGGCGCCGAGTCCCACCCGCTCGCTGACCCTACGTGCTGCGACCGGCGTAATCGGCTGCAGCGAGAGCTTTTCCTTTTCACTGCTCGACGTGAGGCTTTTCCGCTCCGCCAGCCCTCCGGGGACGCCGGGGGATCGGCGCCTGCGGCTCCGCCGATGGGATGCAGCGCCCAAGCGTTGCCCAGATCTCCCCACAAGCCTGGTGTGTGCCGAAGGATCCGAAACAGATTTCCCCAGGGCAGCCCCCTCCACCCCCTCGCCCTCCTCCCATCCCTTGTTTTTCCAGCAGTTTCTCGGCGGCGTGCCGGGCTGGCGGCTGGACAGAGCAGGGAACGGCTCCGTGCCGTACATGGCTTGTTTGTATGTGCGCCCAGCACCAAAATAGACACATGTGCGAGAGCCATTGAGAGGAAGTGAAAAGTTCACCCTGTACAGTACTACAGATGCAAAAACATGTTGTTGGCCATTCCCTCCTCCCGCTCAGTAAACACTTTATGTAAGGCGGCGAAAAACAGAGGGATTGCTGCATGGTAAAATAAAAAAAAAAAAACCAAACCCTGTGCTCCCCCTCCTCCAAACGCAGGTTTTCCCTGGCAGATGGAAACTCCCCAGCTGCCCTGTTCCTGCTTTGCAGATCTGTGGGGCAGAGCCGGCGGTAACTTGCTCCTCGGGGTTTTGAGGCGCTGTTCCCCCTCGCCTTGGGGGTCTCTGCAGCATCAGCGGGGGCTCGGCGAGCAGCTCGGGGGCTGTTTGGAGGCTGCGGCTGGGAGCGGAGCGGCAGGGGGAAGGGAGCCCGTCAGCTGCGAGCAAAAGTTGATGCAGGGAGGGAAAATAAAAAAAAAAAAAAGCTGAACAAAGAGCCCTGTTCAGAGCTGCTGGTTGGTTTTCCTGTGGGTGCTCGCAGCAGAACGTTATGTACCGGCACACAGGCCCCGCTCGCGCCTCCCCTCCCCAGCTCCTCGGGCTGCTGGCCATGGCCCCAGCACCGGCCACGGCGCCAAGGCACGCGCTCGCCCTGCCGCCCGGCCAAAACGCCCGGCCGGGGAGGGCCTCTCCCCCTGCTGAGGATGCGGGAGTGTGGGGCAGCACCCCAGCAGCCCCTCCAAAACACCCGCTCCCGGCTTTTGCCTGGGACAGGGCAAAAGCCTCCAAGGGGAGATGAATTTCACAGCTCCACCCTGCAAACGGGCACGGTGCCGACCCGGCACTCGGCATCTCAGCTGCCAAAACCCATCCACCGTCCTCCTCGGACGCACGTTCCTCGTTTCTCTGCCCAACTCCCGCACGTTGCGGGCCAGCAGCCTGCCTGCAGCTGCCTGTCCCGGGGGCGAGAGACGGGCCCGAAAGGTTTGGCTGCAGCAGAGACTTGCCCGGGCGGCGGCGCGCTGGGACCTGCCGCGGCATCCCAGCCAGCCCGCGGCCTTCAGCTCGCCTGTTTGAGCTGGCCACGGGCTTGGCGCGGTGGCGGAGGATGCGCGGGGTCACCCCTCATGTGCCCGTCACCCCCTGCCACGAGCGGGGAGCCGCTGGCTGAGGACGGGGCCAGAGAGGGTGCAAAGGGCACCTTCCCTGCAGGCACCCATGGGACACCCCGAAAACCGCGGCCTCCCCCCAGCTCAGCCCCATCGTTACGTTCCCCACGTGAGTGCTTGGACAGAGGATCACAGCAGCCTCTGTGCCAATGCTGGCCGGCGATCGTGTGCCGAAATAATGTGTAAATCTACCTAAAAGTGGCTTTTTGGGCCTGGGAACCAACGTGAAGATGGGGACTACACCATGGGCTGTGGCAGCCGCCCCACGGGGAAGGAATTTATCCCCCTCAGCATACGTGGGGCACGGTTTGTGCCCGACGTGCGGCAAGGCACTCGCTGAGCCCCCGGTACGTGATCTCCTCCCTTCCTCCTCCTCCTCCTCCTCCCCAGCCCCCTCCCCCTGCAGCCCTGCAAAACCGCTGAGCTCAGCACATCCCGGGCAGGGGCCCAGCCAAGGACCCTCCCCAACGCCAGCCGCCCCCACCGGCTCCTGCTTAACCCTTTCCAAAGCCGGCCGGGCTGGAAATCCGAGTGATCGAGCAAATCTCATCACGGGGAGGGGTGGGCTCCACAAGGTGCAGTTGGCCGGGAACAGGCTGTACAGAAAGTTTCATCCATCCTCCTGAAGCGCCCTCGGCTCTCCCCAGAAAGGATGGCAGGTCAGGGGGGAAAGACACGCTGCTTGGCCACAAAAATCACACTGGGTTTACGCCAGCAGCACTACCCAGGGAGAGGAAGCGCAGGGGTTACTAACACCATAGTTAAAACTGCTTTCTACCCCCAAACCATTTCTAGAGGCTCTGCTGCAGAAGAGCAGCCCGGGTTCGCGGTCTCTTTTGGGAAGGAAAACGAGCTGCAAGCCCCGCAATGCTTCCCCTCCCAGCAGAAGCGCGAGCGCGCAGCATCCCATTAGGATTATTTTATTTCAGAGATCAAAAATTATATTTCACTTTAAAACTTGCCATTGCACCAGCGGCTGCTTGCTCCCCAGCCCGCCAGGCGATGTTATGGCAAAGAAAGAAAAATATTTATGCTGGGCTTCAGAATTCAAGCTTATTTTTAGCAAGGCGCCTTCCCTATGGTCCTTTACCTCTTTTATTTGCCTTTTTCCCCTTGTTTTGACCCCAAAGCCAGCAGTTCTTCATCTATTTTCAGCCTCACCCAGGGAACATTCATACCAATGACTTGGTGGTTGTGGGGAAAAAAAAAAACCACGAGCTAGATTTTGTTAAAAACAGGATCCCAAGCACCATCCAACCATTTCCAAGTGCGTGTGTGCATATTTTGCTGTATTGCACGGCGAGTGTGCAAATATCAGCGTGTATTTTTAACAGCTGGCATTGGGGTTTGTTCATTTTTCATCCCGAAAAGCAGAGCGGTAGCCCTGCATGCTGTGGGCACAAGCCAGGGCTTGTTCCCAGCTCCCCGCACGTCCCCTCTGCCCCGCTGCTCCCTGGGATGCCACCTCCTCCCCGGCTTGGACCTCTGCTCCTGTAACGGCGATGGATTCAAGCCCCTCTTCTCCTTGGACCCCTAAAACACAATTTTCCCACCGCTACAGCTGCTGGTGGGGTGCCCAGACCCTCCGCACCCACAGCTCTTGGGTGGGAGAATCTGTCCCCGTCCCCTCCGCCATGGAGGCCGCAGGTGGCGGGCACGACGCCGGCGCGGGGGGCCTGTCCCCCTCGCTCCCAGCCGGCGTTTGCTCTCTGCCGTGTTTACCACCAGGCTGTTATCAATCTCTGCTCGGGAAGGACAGTACCCAAGATAGCTCCTGGAGTGACTTCAGAGTGTGCTCAGCTCCTCCGATAAAGCAGCAGGGAGCGCGGCGGGAGGACAAAGCAAGCCCCTTATCGCCAATTAATGGGCCTTCAGCTCCCCGCGCTCCTCGGGGTCTGGCTTCAGAAAGGTCACGTACGCAGGGGCAGGCACGCACGGCCCTGCGGCGGGGGAACGCGCTCCCAGAGCAGAGGGCTCGGAGGGGGACGGCATCTCGCCCCCGTTTTACGGGAGCACGGGGGGAGGCAGGCGGGGGTTACGAAATACCCCCCCCCACCCGCCTGGTTTTGTGCCACCCGGTGCCCCTTCCGCGGCCCAGAGAGGGGTCAGGGAGCGGTGGGGACGGGGCACAAACCGCTCTTGGCATCCGTCCCCCCCTTACTGCTGTCCCCACCGGCACGCCAAAGGGTGAGGCCTGGGATGGTGCCTGGCCCTGGGGGTGCCCGGGGGGAGGCCCAGGCCCAGGTCGCGCTTTGAGGGGGTGCCCAGGGGGTGAGGCCCAGGCCCAGGCCAGGCCCTGAGGGGGTGCCCAGTGCTGAAGCCCAGGCCCTGAGGGGGTGCCCAGGGGGTGAGTCCCAGGCCAGGCTTTGCGGGGGTGCCCAGGGGGTGAGGCCCAGGCCCTGAGGGGGTGGCAGGCGGCTGGGGAAGCCCGAGAGCGGCAGGCGGATGGGCCCGGCCCGGCCCGGCCCTCCTGATGCAACCCCCGGCGCCGTTTGCAGGGCCCGGGCCGGGGCCGGATCGGGGCCGAGCCGAGCGGAGCCGAGCGGGGCCGAGCGGGGCCGAGCGGGGGGAGGGGGCGTGGCCTCCCGCTGTCACCGGGCAGGAGAGACGCCGCGGACGTGCCCCGCGCTCCCATTGGCGGGCGCAAGGCGGAGGGGCGTGGCCCCCCTCACCGCCCCTATATAAGGCGGCCGGTGGGCGGCTGGCGGAGCAGAGCGGGCGGCGGAGGCGGCAGCGGCGTCATGCCCGGGCTGTGGGAGCGGCTGGCGGGCGGGGAGCGGGGCCGCCTGGAGACCTCCGACTGCGAGTCGCTGGGCAGCGCCTCCGGCTCGGAGGGAGGTGAGTGGGGGTTCCCGGGGGGAGGCCCCGCCCGGGGGTTCCTGAGGGGTCCGGGATCCCTCTGAGGGATGGGGGCGTCCCTGACGGTGGCTGAGGGTCTCTGACCGGGGGCGGGGGGGCGCGGTGCTGTGCCAAGCCTCTGTGCCCCAATTACACCCCCCAGCCCCTGGGCTCCATGTCCCCCCGCAACCGTGAGACCCGCTTCTGCTGCTGACCTGCCGCCCGTCCCCTCCGCAGATGCCGAGTACGCCGAGGCAGCCTCCCTGCCGGACCTGGAGCTGCTGCATGACCCCGAGGACGAGCTGCTGTGCGCCAACCTGATGGACGTGGTCCAGGCCACGCTGGGCAGAGCCCCGCTGGGGGCCAAGCGCTGCTCCCGGCTCCTCATGCCGGCCCAGCTCCTGGCGCAGGTGAGGACGGAGCTGCTGCGCCTGGCCTGCAGTGAGCCCTGCGGGCTGCGCGGGGCCCTCCTCGACCTCTGCGTGGAGCATGGCAAGGCCTGCCACGACGTGGGGCACATCGCCGTGGACCCCGCCGTGGTCCCCACCTTCCAGCTCACCCTGGTGCTCCGGCTGGACTCCCGCCTCTGGCCGAAGATCCAGGGACTCTTCACCTCAGGGCCAGCTTTCACGCCGCTGAAGCTGAGCACGGGCTTCAGGGTCATCAAGAAGAAGCTGTACAGCTCCGAGCAGCTGCTCATAGAGGAGTGCTGATGGGCCGTGCTGGAGATGCGACTTACCCAAGCGCTTTGGAAGAGCCAGTTAGAGTGTGGCGGCTCCCAGCAGCTGCTGTAGTTTAGGTTAGGCTGGAGTAGGGCTGTAGGTGGAAGTAGTTCAGGCAGGCGGAGGTCCCTGCGGGGCGCCTGCCTGTGCCGGGGCATCCCTGACGTGGAGCGGACCGGGACCCAAGCAGAGGTAGCTTCACGCCATCGATGATTGTGGGATGACTGCGGTGATGCAGCAGCGGGGCTGCTGGGGGGCAGACAGTCTCCTCTTGTTGGCTGATGAATCATGTTTGGTTTTTTTTTTTGTAACAAGATTGTAATCAATGGGGTTTCTGGGGGAGGGTGTGTGTGGGAGTGAGTGAGGGCTGGGCTGTGGGTCTGGATCAAAGACAAAACCCCACTGCTGGCACCTGGGTAGCTCTGCACTGGCTCCAGGTACTGCAGGAGGGGGGGCCGAAATCGCCTTGTGTCTTTGAACGTGAGAGGAAAGAGTGGGTGGGAGAGGGGCGTGCGAGGTGACACGGGGACGGAGGGCAGGACCCCTTGCCGTGACACACTGCGGGCGCTTCATTGGTTACAGTTTACACTCGTACACTTGATGTTCAAGTGCAAGACTTCCTATGCAATCGTGTCGGGGTGGTTTTTTTACTTTTCTAATAAAAGCTGTCTTCATTGATAACCTGCTGGCTCCCTGTTGTCACTCGGGGCTGGAGAGGGATGATGCAACTGCTCCTGGCTGGTCCGAAATCCCCGCTGGCTTCCTCAGGAAGCCGTTCCCTGGCATGGCAGCCCCCGTGGTGGGAGTGGAAGGTGTTGGGAATGGTGGGGAATCCCGCTGCGCCCACTCCGTACCGCAGGCCATGGGGCTGTGACTCAGGGGGGAGCTGAGTCAGGCCAGCCAGGTGCCTGCCTCTGCCCCAGGGAGAGCACCCTGGCAGCCCAGCGAGGGGCTGCTGCTCCTCCCCTGGGAGCTACAATGGGGGGAGCTTGGGCAGAAAACCAGGAGAATTGGCTAAAATTGGGAGGGAGAGGGGGAGGGTCACACCTGCCAGGGGGAGTGCTCCCCAGCTCCAAACATGCTCTGCAAAAATGAGACCAATTACCCAAGCCTGCAATTAGAGCCACTTGGAGAAAAGGCTTTCACTAACGTGTAATTAAGCTGCTCGGCAAAAGGAAGAGCCTGGTGGAAGGTGTGGGGGATAAAACCAGCCCCCCCCCCCAAATTTCTATTCAAATGCATGTTTGTTCTGGCTCAAGCTTCTGTTGGTTGGTTGGGGTTGGTTTTCCGCCCCCCCCCGGAGACAGACACTGACTTTTTGATGAAAATTTTCACCAAAAAAGTTGTTTCTGAAAAGACAACCCAAGTGTTTGCAGCCAAGGTTGCTCACCCACATAAATATCACGTAGGAGCAAGCAGAGCAACAAGCAGGGCTGGACTGGTACAGCTGGAAACTCACCTTTATAAAGCTGCGTTGTGCAAGGGGGGGGGGGGTCCCCTAAAATTTTGGGGACCAGGGTGTTTCTCAGAGGGTCACGTGCTGGAGCACGCCCCCACCATGTGAGGGGCATCCCTGTGCCAGGATGAGGCAGCGCGGGGCCCTGCGGGGTCGTCCAGTGGCAAAACCACCGTCAAACCAGCCCCGCAGCCACTGAAGGGGCTGGAAAGGAAACTCCAAACCTGAAGTTTTTTGGCACAGTCGCAAGAGGAGCAGGTTTTGGCATCGCCAGCATGGGACGGAAGCAGCACATTGCTCTCCAGCTGTGGCAAGAGACATACGGCGCGGCAACGGCAGCAACACCAGCGGCTCGGCTCGGGCTGTGCCAGCATCCCCTGCTGAGATATGTTGTCTTGAAGCTCTCTCTATATAGCTCCATAAATATATGTATTTTTATATATCGAGCTCCTAAGCACGTGGAGGGGATCACCGCGTGTCTCGCCGTGCTGCCAGCAGCAGCGTGGCCCCAGCTCGTCCCCTGCCAGCCTTTCCATGGGTGGGCAAGGGACTCTGCATCATGTTTTTTTAAATTATTATTACAAGGAATAACCAAGGCTTTGCAGAAAATGCCAAGAAAACAAAATAAACCCACCAAAACTCACAAAAGCAAACGCAGAGCGATAGGCCAGCCTCTTTGCTGGGGGGGTGCCCAGCAAAACTGTCCATGTGGATCCACGTGCACCCAAACCGCCCCATGGTCACAGCCCCAACCACGAGCGATGGCAGGTGAAGCTTTGCTTCTATTTATAGCAAAATGGCCTTTCCATGACAAATCTGGGGGGGATGTCAAGGTCTCCGGGGTTTGGCAGCTCCCTGGAAGGTGCCAGGAGCTTCCAGCGAGGCTGTATTTAGCCTCTCCCAGGGCGGGGGGGACAGGCAGAGGGATATTTTGGGACCTGGGAGGCAGCGATGGGGCTATTTGTGGCACCAGCATCGGCCTGGGGCTCCTGGGTGCCATCACGGGGTAAGGGAGTTTTTTGCGGCATCGGCAGCAATAAGGCAAACAAAGATTTAAATCTCAGGGTAACGCTAAACCCTTATGTTTTGCTGCCAAAAAAAAGATGGTGGTGAGAAGCAGGGTTCCCCATCGCTCCCTACCTGCCAGAGGAGGATGCTCGTGGGGCACCCGCCTGCCCTCGCTGCCTTTGGCCGCAGCTCCAATTAAAAACTCAGGCTAATGAGCTGCCAGGTGGGGAAGGAGCTAATGGGCAGCCCAAATCACCCCCACCTTTGGTGAGCGGGCAGGGACCAGCACACCGAAATGCAGAGCATCACCCATTGCTCCGGGCTGGGAATGACCCGAAATGCAGCAAAACCACCCCAAAAACTGGGCCGTGGATGCACCTGATTGCAGAATTTTAAAAAAAAATGGAGCAGGGTCTGCGCCGGTGGCACGGGGGGGGTTTTGCCTGGCGGCTGAGTTGGGTCACGCCGGACTCTCCTGGCTGGCGTGCCGGCACGGGTGTTGCGAGAGGCTGGCGGGCTGACTCACCGCTGCTGCTGGGAACGCAGCGCTGAGGGGAAATGGAAGTGACGTGACCCCTGGCCTCTGAGAGAAGGGGAAAAAGGGAAAAGGGGAAAAAAACCCCAACCCCTTTGGTGCGTGGGGCTGGGGAGGAGGAGGGGAGTGCCAGCAGGGTCAAGCCTGCCCCGGGCGCTGCGGGAAAAGCCTTTTGCTGCCCCAGGGAGGGGGGACGTGGGAAAAAGGGAGCCTTTTGGGAGCATGGACACCAAATCTGACCCCAAGGATTTAGGGCCAGCAGCTGGCAGTTTCCGAGCCACCGCAATCAGGAAGCACGTCCAAGGCAGCATTTCCATCCAGGACAAAGGCAGCCCGAGCCTTCCTGCCCGCCGCCCTGCCCGGGTGGGGACCCGTCCAAAGGGCACCTTAAAATGCTGGGATGATGCTGCCAGGATGGTGGCATGCCAGGATGAGGATAAAGCATCCCCCAAAAGAGCTCGGCCAGAGGATGCAGGGGACTTGGCAAACAGCAGCACTTCAACGGGAGGGGAAGAAGGCACAGTCCCCCCGGCACGAGGCACCCTGCTGGGAGCATCCCAGTGGAACCAGTTTGAAGCAAAGACGTCCTGGTGAGCGTTCGCCGTCGCCTTGCCAGTTCCCACGGCTAACTCAGTGGGCACCACCTCCTCTCCATCTTCTCCCCGTCCTTCCCTCTCCCACGCCGGGGGGCCCCTGCAGCCCCCCACAGCGCTGGAGCTCTCAGCCGCTTGGGCTCACCGGGACAGCAGACGCCAAATTTCATTTACCGAGTGCTAGTGCAGATGCGACGAAGGTGGCGTGAAGAAGGAGCTGTAAAACCGGAGCTGGCTGGGGCAAGGATCTGCAGGACACCAACACAGCCAGAGCCTTTCACATTATAAACATTTATTTATAGATGTACAACTGTATAATTAATTCTAAATCGAGATACAGCCTCTGTGAGCATCCGTTAGGATCTACGCCTTCTCGCTTGTTATTATCCATGGATATCTACTTGGGGAAAAAAAAAAATCAAAACGTTTTGGCGGGCAGGCTCTGGGCAAGGAATGCCGTTGTGCAAGACACTCAGCACCTTCTGTGAACATGATTTTTGTTTAACCCCCTCCCCCTGATCTCTTCATGCCAGCTGGCCTATTACGAGCTATTGCCAAATGCCGTACTTCCACCCCATTCCTTCCAAAGGTGAAGGAATCATTTAAAAAAAAAAAAAAAGGGAAAAAAAAACCCTTAAAAATGAGGTCCAAGTTGTGGTGGCTGTGGGATAATAAGGCTTGCAGTTAACGGGAGGGCTGATATTTTGCAAAATAAATAAATAGCCAAAGACAGAGCACGTGGACTCCTAACAATAAAGAAATAAAACCACCGTAACTCTCACCTCTTCCAGCCTCTGCCACCCCACCCGGGAGCTGCCGCACTTTTGATTCATTCCCCTGATGGTGTCAGGGGACGGTTCTTACTGGAAATATCTTTAAACAAAAATGAACTGCAGAGTACCAAAAAAAAAAAAAATCCAGTTTATTCCACGGGAGGTAGCTCTGCTCGTGCCGGTTTTGCTTTGAAGAGACAGCTCCTAACCTCGAGCGTCCTCCTGCTGCCCTAACGACAGTCCTGCCCGACGGCGACTGAGTGAGAGACGCGCTGCAGAGCTCAGGCGGGGTCCGAGGAGATACCAGGCGCACCCTCTGATCTCCCCCGGCAAAACTTCTTTCAACAGAAGCAATAGAAAGCTCCGTTTCTTATGAATTAGCGGTATTTTACAGGTCTCCTCTAGGAAACGTTAGAGATAGGGTGTCAAGGCCACGGCCACGTCGCAAACAGAAGTGCTGGTGGGTGAGGAACCACAAGTGTTCACACACACACACAAAAAAAAAACCAACAAAGGGAGACAGCTCGTGGACAGCCCTCTTTACAGAACGAACACCGCACACTGATTACGAGGCAAAATTAAAGCAGACTCTGCAAAAAAAAAAAAAAAGTTACGTGCACAAATAAACCCAACGACCGATGAGCAAAAACCATCCAGGACAATCCTTCCCATCACCGAGTGCGACGCTGGGGCTCAGCTGACCTGCTGCAGCTTCTGCCAACGCTGCAAGACTACACCCCAAATCTGGACAGTTTTCCCCATTTCTTTGTTACCCCCTACAGATTTGGAATTTGATTAAAACCCGAAAGGCAGGTATCAACATCCCAAGCCGCAGAACGCCGCTGTCCTCCAGAAAGCAAAGTACGGTAACTGTGAAGTGATTCTTGTTTTAGTGTGTCAGGCAGGAAAGTGCTGCAGAGCGAGACACCCTGGGAAGAGACTTCCTGCTTCCCTGTTTACCAAACCGGGCACAAAACAAAATAATTTAATCATCCAACCCCTGCATAGTTTAAAAGTACAACATATATACAGCTATAAATTAATTCTAAATAGATTATATTTTCTTCTCTCTTTTTTTTTAAAGTTTTCTGTTTTCACCAAATTGTCCAATTTCTCTCTCCATCAGCAGTGACCAGCGCAGTCGCGAAGGGTCTCCTTCTGCTTGATGGCTTCTGCAGTTAGTTTGTGTTATTTTACACTCTACGCATTTGTTCTCGGGGTGGTGGGATCCCAGGAGCAACGAGACTGTCGCTCGCTGGCGGTGTCGGAAGGGAAGGAGGAAGGCGGGCAGCTTGATTTCCTGTCCTAATCGATGCCTGAGACGTAGGTCAAACGGCGGAGACAGGCAGAGAGAAGAAAGAGGGCAGTTGTGCGTTGCTAATTCTCCGATTCCATTTTTAAGATAACGTTTGATTCTTTTAAATATCAAGTCTGTCACCTCGGCTCAGTGCACTTCACCAAAAGTCTTCAGGCATTTCAAGAGTCTGGGAACAAAAGCGGTAGCGGGGTGTCAGTCTCCGGACAATCACACGTCACCGTACCTCCCCCTTCCTTCCCCCCCCACGTTACAGGCGGTGGCTTTTTCAGTCACGCTATTTCAGTCCGCGGCAGGCCCTCTGCCTAAGAGCAGTTCTCTTTTCAGACCACGGGTACAGAGAGGGAATTAAAAAAAAGCAGGCAATTAATGCCGGTCTATCATGAAAGAAGAGGCTCAGTTATCAAAACAAGAGAGAGGGCATATCAAGATAAGAATGGTTCCAAAACCAGGATACACCCAAAAAAATGCCGAATGTGACCCAGAGGATTTGCTTTAAGGGCCAAACTTTCAGATGTGCTGACTTTGCCAAGGAAAATAAAAACCAAACAAAAACTCCCCTGCTAAACCTCCTTACTTGTGTCTACAAATCGAGCAGACAGATGTCGAACGTCCCCAAGAAGTCTTTGTAAGCCTAAATGGTGTCCATACAACTAAGACTTGGTGCAAGCTTCACCTTCAATTTTTTTTCTATAGAAACCCTGTTTTCAAATAATTTTGTGGCAGGAGGGATTCTGTATGTTGTACAGCCATCCCAGCAGTATCTGGTAGGTGAAATCAGCCCAGATAATTAAGCAGAAAAAAGACTCCTCGCTCTGTGCCAATTTTTTTCATTATTTTTGTACAGTTGTCCCGTGACCCAGCACACCCCATCTCACGTGTGCTATCTGGGCTCACCTTCATTCAAGCTCTCCAACCCCTGAGTCTTCCAGACTCCCCCTCAGCTCTTTTTACTTTGATTCCCAGTTCAACGCAGTAAGATACTTCTACAACCTGCTGTGAACTCTGGCCATTTGCTTTGTTCTCCTCGAGTGTCGTGGGAAGGCAACAGGGGGGCAAGGGACATCTGTTTGGTAGGAGTCTGTTCCCTGTCATCATGTTGCTTCAAGTGCCGGGGGATAACAGCTTTTTCAGTAAAACAGACAATAGAGCAAGCAAAAAAAGGTTCATTAAAACGTGGCGGCTGGCTGCCACGGCTGGTAAAAAACTTCCAACCAGCTGAGGCGTGCATGGCCGCTGTATCGAATGCGCAGTTGACAAGACCAGAGCTGAGTTGCCAACACGCCTGGGGCTTTTGCTCTGTTCCTAGAGACCAAACACTGACAGTGCCAGAGAAAACAGGGAGCTTGGAGAGAGCCGAGGATGCCGACATGCAAACTAAACAAAATCAATTTCCCAATGAACGAGTATATGCTTGACAGAGGGGGGTGCTTCCCCTCGTGACGTGTGTGTATCCAGAGGAGACTCAGGAAGATCTGTCTCTCAAACGGAGATTTAAGTAAGTATGAAAAGCGCTATCGTGCCCTGCTCCGCTGCCAGGGGAAGCATCACCAGCTCGTACTTAGACCTCTGCTGAGCAGGCAGGCGGTGACTATCCATGCAGAGAGGCTTGAACGTCTGACAGTCTGCTACAGCTGGGGGTGCCCATCTTCTGTGCTCGCTGGTACAGATCCGAGTCTCCAAAGTAGCGTGCCCGGTACAACAAGCCTTCCTCTGCAAAGGGAAAAGCCCGGCGTTATAGAGGCGATGTGGAAGGAGACCCACCCACCAGGCCACGTCCCACCACGGGCTCTGCTGGGAACAGGAGGCACCTCAAGTTCTTCAAGGCTAGCTGAAGCACAGGACGAGGCTGAGGAAATGCCCCGTGCCCTTTAGGACAGGATGGGCGTAATATCTGCTGACAGCTCATCCATCCCAGGGAAAGCCTTAGGAACCTGACGGGACCTGCCTCTAGTCCCAGGAGGCACATTAGGCAGCCTACACAAAAGTTACTCCAGCAGCACGGGGAAGAAGAAACACAGAGGCTTAGAGCTTGGTGCAGCGGCCTCATTTGGCACCACTGGGGGCTCTAACAGCCCCTCCTGCATCCCAGGCGCTCAAGTCCTACCCCAGCCACTGCTCCAAGAACTGTGATCATCACTTGCTGGGAACGGGCAGGCAGAGAAGTCAGGTCGCCCCTGTGCTTGGCAAACAGTTTGCTGCCCTCGCCACACTCTGCTGCCTGGCTAGATGGCCAGATCATCTGCCAGGCTGCCTGGCTGGGTAGCCGTCCCTCCTAACCCTGCGTGCCTTCAGCAGCATGCAAGGCCACGTCCGTGCTGCCACCACAGCCTTCTGAGCAGGGATGGGATGTGGGATGGAGGACACCACGGGCAGCAGCCTTTCAGACATGGTCCTCGAACAACTAAAATATTACATAGAGCTATTGACGGCCTCCTGAAAATGAGATGGCTGCAACCTTCCCCCTCTACTGGAAATCAGAGATATCCTACTGATACGGCAGGGACCCTCCGGGGCACAACTCCTGTCTGACCAGTTCTACAGCAGCATTAAAAAACAAAACAAAACAAAACAAAAAAACCCCACATACTGGATTTGTCATGAAGTCGTAGATAGAAAAAAAAGCCAACAACACAGGAAATGTACTCACACCATGTTAAAGTATAACTTTAGCCTAACTCAGTCCCCAGTAAAGGAACCTTTCCAAAGCTGACCTCATGCAGCAGCCAAGACCCTCCGCTCCCGACCCCACACTACTCACTCTGCTGCTTCTCTTTCCAGCAGTTATTTCGAAGGTTTGCGATATAGTCGTCCTCCACGCTCCTTTCAACATTTTTCAGGTTCGTGCCCGTGTATTCATCTGCAAAGTTCTCGGATACGTAGTAGACGACTTTCAAGTGCTCTGTCACTCTCCTGTGTATGTGACCCACAGACCTAGTTCAGGGAGAAGAGTCAGAACTGTGTAGGACACACTTCAAGGGCAGAGCAAAAAGCTCCCAGCGCCACGATACCAAACCACTGAAAACATACATCGCTCCTATGCATCCACAGACTTGAAGGTTTGGAAAGGAGAAGCATTTCTGGTGGAAATGAAACGCCAACACAGGGAGAGAAAACCTGCCATGCCTCTAGCTAGGTGGGCAGAGCTCTGAATACAGACATAACTCTGAGGCAGATTGCCCAAGGCCTAAACCCACTTAAAATAAAGTGTTCATTAGAATTTTCAGCACTAATTAAATCCCTCTGCAATTTCCTTGCTGACGACACCATCATCTGTTTTTGGCAGTGAGCCCCAAGGATGGTTACAAAGCTCAGAGGCTGATGCTTGTGCGGTGCAGGGTGAGAGCAGCCAGCAAGGCAGAACGGCGCCTGCGCGGAGGAGCACGGCAGCGCCGAGGTGAGGGCAGAGCAGGGGCTGGCTGTCACAGCTCCCCAGCAGCCCTCCTTGCTCAGCAAGGCCGCCCGTCGGTCGAACCCAGTCTCCTCTACTAAGATATCTGCTAACCCCAAGAGCGTCAGCTTCCTCTACTGCGCCACATGCTGCAATGAACGCTGTTGCTGCAAGAACAAAATTAGACCTGCTCTGCACTCGAGCCTGCACCGACTAGTACAGAAAGCACTTTCTAGAAGGAAATCTCTTCGTACCCTATCCCCGTGGATTTGCATTTCAGACAGAGCCCTGTACTTATTTTCCCCAGCACTCCAGCAAACCTAGAGATTCTCACTAGGGCGTGTTTGCAAGCTGTAACACAGGACCTGTGCCCAAACGCTGGGTTCATCAGGAACAGCTCCATCTGGAGACGTGCCCGAAGTTTCCCATAATAAATACCAGCTGGCTGCTGCATTAAAAACGAGCCTGATTCTTAAGCTAGGTATATAAACATTAACTCATCCGGCTCGCCCTTCAGTCTGTTATCAGGGTTTACAGGAGTGATTCAAAGACTCCTGCACGTTTCATCAAGGTCCAGCACTCAGGGACGAGTGGTGGGTAACTGGATAGACTGAGCATGACCAAAAAGTTCTCTTGGCGTTTTTCAAGACAAAGGCTAACGCATCTCCAGCAGTGCCTGCTGGCAGAGATGCAGTCTGGAAGAAGCTCACTTCACTATTTTACCTGTCAAGACAAAGCCCTATGCTCTCCCAAAGTTCCTATTCCTCCTCTGTACAAAGATGAACTACGGAAGCTACAAAGCGTGCCCTCAGAGGAGGGGTATTTAAGCTTGCAGAGCTTCAGCAGCATGCTTGAGTGTAAAGCATGAAAATAAGGGCTGGATCTGGTGCAAGAAACCTGCCACATGAAGTCACACATGCAATTAAGTCAGGCAAATTCGATGAGGTGTTATTGAAGAGCAGGGCAGCACAGACAGGCCCACAACTAGACAGGTCTTTTGGCAGAAAGCTAGTTTTTGGAAGAGATTTACAAAGGCAACAGAGTGACAAATGGTTCTTTAGGACTCTGCCTTTCTCAGTGACAGCTTCACTATCAAGAAGTGGCATTAAAATCTCCATGTGCCATTAAAACCTCACCAGGTTCAAAAGCTTCTCGCCTCCTGCTCAGCGAGTTCAGAGCTCCAGCTTTCTGCCAAACGACAGCCAAGCACAGCATTTCCCTTTACATCAGGCAGCAAAAGGGGCCTGGCTGCCTGCGCGTGTGAGCGAGCAAGCGAGCAGCACCGCCTGCCGGCACAGCACGCCTTTTGCTCCTGAGCTAATTTCATCTGAAGTGCCTTGGTCACTCAGGAAGGATGACGGAGGACTGGATCAGCTCATCTGCTGTTCTTGTCCAAATCCAAACTTGGAAATCAGTTTGCTTGCTGCTACCTGAGCACGCAGAGACAGGGACAGCACAGGGAACGGGGAACCGAGCAGCAGAGAAACACCTGGGGCTCAGGGATGGCTTTCCTCTGACAGCTGACAAGGCTGGAAGCAAATCCCACTTAAAAGCTGCCCTCTGTTGAACATCTTCTCACCCCATAAACCACCTCTTCACCAGTATAAAACAAATTGTTATACATATATAATGCTTAATTTTATAGCCTTAATATCAATTGCAGAAATCACATCTCAATACTCTTTAGCCTGTCAGAATAACCCTTAACTGTGCCCTCTTCAAAAGCGCTCCATCTTTCGGTTCCAGGCACTAATGTTGTAGTCTTTACCTTGGACCCGAAAGCTAAGCTGGGTTTTATAGTATTTAACATCATCAATGGCAAATGTTGTCACTTGTGAAACTAAACAGGGCCCACTGGCTGTAACCAAGTCTACCCCCTTTAAATACACATAAGGAACTTCCACTGAAAATACATTAAGCTTTTGTCAAGAATGATGCAAGCAGCCAGAAATCAAGCCAGTTTCCCCATTCTTCATTGGCACTGCAAAGTGAGTAAGAATAACGACTCATTTCAATTGTCAGCCAAGTGAGCAGATCGGGGCATCTCCACAGGGTCTAGAATGAAACAGCTTCATTTTCACATAGTAAATGTCTGGCCGTAGCTACTTCATAGCAAGATTAAGAGTTCAAAAACAGGGGATTTCTCTGGGAGTGTCTTGTACTCTACAGGAGTGTCTTTTATTCGTTCTTCTCTTCCTCTATTGCTTTGTACTAGGCATAAACTGAGGCTTTCATGAGGAACAGATCTGGCTTGTTTTTCCCACTCCAATTTAACTCTACATCTCAATTCATTCTGCATATGGGATCTCAGTGCTGGGCTACAGTCTCTCAAAGTCATTTAGTCTGTCCCTCTCTAGGACAGACACTCTCAGCTGTGGGTACGGGCTGCAGGAGGTCCCTGTCAAAGAACATCCTCCCTTAGGCAAGCAACCACCCTCCAACCTTGCCCACACCTTCCACCTCAAGACCTGTTTGAGAACCACGAGGCCTTCACTCATGTGCGAGACATCTGGCAGCAAGAGCAACAGTGCGATGAGATAAAGCAAAAAAACCCCAAAAGACAGGAAAAACAGAGAGCCCAGATCCCTACCCTGTCACGCGACCCTGCCCTCCAGAACCCACCCGCCTCCCCAGCTAGATAAGTTTTAGAGTAACGGGTACTAACGGCCTCTGGCTCAAACTGTAGGGCGGGCTGGAGACCATCATCTGGCTGAGAGCAGACACAATGATCAGGATGAGGATAGGCATCAGCTGGACAAACAACCCAAGGCCACCCTGAAGGAACAGAAACACACAGTGGAGTGCCACCATACACTTGTACGCAAGGATCCCATAGCATTGCCCTCCCTCCCTCCCAGCCCAAACACAGCCTCGACTCTCGTGCTTTTTGCAGGCACTTGGCTTAGGAGGCACCCCAAAATAACTGGGGGGAACCCAGCAGCCCACAGTTCCCCTCCAGAAAGGGCAGCGTGACTCCAAAGGTCCAAACCCACTGCGCCTTCTCCGGATGTGACAAAGGGCAGGGGGGACTGGCAGGGGGAACCTTGTGAGTGAATTTCAAAAGCCTCATGCCCGTATTTTGTTTTTCTAGAGCATATGTGGTTTCTGTCCTGCTTCTGCTAGTGAGCAGAACTGGTTTTATGGAAAGCTTTCTCCGCTCTTCAGTGTCAGATGAAAGTAATTCCCCCTCTACGTCACCTCCTGAGCTCCCTCCAGTTCCAGCAGAGTACACTTTCCCCTTTAAGCTTGATAAAAAATATTCATGAAGTTCTTGTTTGTTTGTTTGTTTTTAGAAAATATAATTGGCTATCCCCAGAAAATAGTCATCTTCAATACATAACCCTGGTCTCTTAAATACTAAGTCCCTCATTCTCACTTCTCTAGACCGGAGGGCTTGGAGTGCTGGAGATATACTTAGATTTTCTGTGATGGGAAAACATAAGAATAGCTCATGCTATAAAGTGCCTTCCTGGTTAATTAAGCATCACAGATGAGAAACACCCCGTCTTCAATACTGGAATAAAAGGGAGAATGAGTTCATGTTGGGAGGAGCCACGAGTATCCATATTATCTGAAAACTGGATTTACCTTTTGAAATTACAGAAATAAATCAGAAAGGAAATGCTTATTCTGTGGTAAAGACACATACACTTTACTGGTGCAATCTTATTTCAAGGCAGCACTGTTTCAAGACACACCAGTGTTCTCCCCACTGGACAACAGCTATGAGAGTCCTGGGAGAACAACCACCGGTAAATTAAACCACAACTTGGTGTAAATACTGAAGGCAGCTCACTTCCCATGACTCCAGTTTTCTGTTCAGGGGGTGGAAACAAGCAGGACTGTTTCACAAGACAGCCACACCAACTAGCTCGCAGTTCATGTATCGCAAAAACCTTTAGACTCCCAGCCCCCCGCCTGTTCTCCACTTACGTCACCCTGATGTTCTCGTCTGTCCTGCCTCTGATGGTAGGTATATCGCATCCTGCCATTGCTGTATACATGAACGTTACCTATAGGCAAAAGAAAACTGTTACACAAAAGTCAGAGTATGTAAGATGGTGCTGGCTGGCCGAGAAGGAAGCTCAAAAGGTGGCCATGTTCCATGTCAGCCTCACCAATAAAAACACAGTAGGAAAAAGTAGACTGGGTGCTGGCAACAGGAAATTCAGGAATTTTAACTTTGACCACTGTCAGAATGGGCTTCATCTGTTTCTTTGGTTGGGGCCACACTCAGCAAAGATATAAGGACATAGAGATTGTAAAGGAATGCACGCTGTGCCCACACTTAGATCTGGTCTGCCATTACCACCGCTCTCAGTTCAGCCTACTTCACGTAGCCAGCAGCATGCCAACCAGTTCAGAGCTGGAAGAAGGACAGCACATCTGCCCGGCTGGGCTGCTCCCAGGCTAGAGCTGGGATGTCTCAGTGAAATGGTGATTTGACAAACTTGGGCTGTTCCTGAGATCCCTGCGTATGTCCCAGTGTACAAGGTGCACGTCCGTGGTTTTGGCCAGCAAGCCACATGGCCAAAGCCCCTGACTCAAGCCACTCCATCATGCTGTCTTGACAGAGAAGGCTGTAGCTTTAGGGCGAAGCGAATACGGGACTCCACAGAAGACTGATAGAAGAATTCATACAAAAAATTCTATTCATCACCTGAAGCCAGCATTTACAAAATGAGCTATATAAGCCACAGCTGAAAAAGGAGAATTCCTAAGGTGTACTGAGCAGGTATGTCTGAAGGCGAACTGGTGGTGGGCACAGAGATTCATCTATAGGGTTTTGTAGGATCATATGAAAATTCAGGCTGGAAGTGACCTCAGGAGGTCCAACCTCCTGCTCGAAACAGGGTCAGCTACGTAGAGAGAATAACTTGTACAGGCCTCCTTGCTTCTAATTGAATTTACTTTTGATTAAAACCAATTACAAAAAGAAATAGTTTTGGTAGTTTTTCGACCCTAAAACCAGAGCTCTTCCATGTCTTGTTTTAAATGTCAAAACTGCAGCTGAAAAGGGAGGCCGGCTGAGAAAGCGGTCCTGAATTCTCTTGGGACAGTGAGGAAAGGAAAAAAAGACCGAGCTAAAATAGCAACCTGCTGTTTTTACTGGAGTAGCTTTACCTCTTTGACAGGCAGAACACGAATGCTGCAAAACGCTCAAGGTGCCTTTGCAAGTACTTGACATTAGGGTGTGAATTCTTACATACCAGATAGGAAAGAGCTACTGGAGTAAATCTTCTCAATTGAAACAAAAATATTTATTTTTCCGAGTTGGTCCACAGAGGTCAAATAACCACTGCCTCCACTGCCAGTCAAATATGACTAGAGCGAATACAAAGGAGTCTTCTAAAATACCCTTATCCTTGTATTAAATCTGTGTCTTTTTGATTGGAACTGATCAAGTGAAGGAACAGTCACTCGGTCCTTTCCTGCTACCCAAACCATGATCAGCACTGTTGACAGACAGGATACAGATTTAATTTTCAATTCAAGAGGTTTAAATTATGCTTTAAAAGAAATAACACTTTCCTCTTTTTTATGGGACACAGTGGAAAGAAGGAAGTGGACACTGATCTCAGAGAAAATGCTTCAGCTGCGTGGCAGAGCAGACACAGACCAAGAACAAGGCTCAGGCATTCCCATAGTTTGTTCTGATGAGAAGATTTAACTTCTAAAACTACCAGGCAGAAAAGCCTTCTTCAAAATAGGATTAGTTTTACAACTAGCCTTAAAACAAGTCATTTTTTGTTCTAACATTCAACCCAACCTAATAACAGCTAATGTTGCCAGCATGCAAACACCTGAAGTTGGGAAGAAGTCCAGCTCTGATGGTATTACCTGCTGGATGCTGAGTTCTCCAAGTACTCATCTGAACAATTTAGAAAACTCTAGGTCACCTTTAGGTCATGTGTGAAGGAGAACTCTCTCTCATCAAACTCAGCAATCCTTGCATGGCCAAATAAATCACTACTGCATTGTTGCTCTGTCAAAATGATCGCGTCTCATTCAAGAGATTAAGGTTTAACGTGCTTACTAGAAGGAAAACCACCACCAAAAAACATGTTGAAGAGGTCCTCGGGGGAGATGTCTGCCTCAAACCCGCGGTGGAAGTCCGAGTGACTGTGTCCGTGCCGAGCTGGGTTGAGTTTCTCGTCTCCAAACTGGTCATATTGCTTCCTCTTCTCTGGGTTGCTCAATACCGCGTACGCGTTACCAATGGCTGAAATATTGACAATAAGGAAGCAATTAGCTTCTTTCTTCTGCAGATAATACATTTAGCCCTGCAAACTGCCAGGACTTGCCTTTCTCCTTACACAAATGAGATTCTCAACTACCCACATCTTTTCAACAGGCTACTTCAGCGGCGCAGCTCTAGTACCTGGCATGCTTCTCTGGCAAACACAGACAGAAGGAAACCACACCAAGAGACTCAATGAGAAAGGCCTTAATTAATTCAAATGAAGACGTTATGATATGACTGGTATGAGTTCCATATATGTCCCTAGAGAAACCCTCTCAGATGAATGAAACTACGAATTGCGAAGGAAACACTGGTAGTAGAGCAGCTATACATTTCACTTAATTAAACTTGTTATTTCTTTTTGACAACTAATGCCCAAATCCTTCAGCCGTAAGCAACTGTTTAGGAAA
Source organism: Nipponia nippon (assembly GCF_047370975.1). Taxonomy (NCBI): domain Eukaryota; kingdom Metazoa; phylum Chordata; class Aves; order Pelecaniformes; family Threskiornithidae; genus Nipponia; species Nipponia nippon. The sequence continues at coordinate 89,087,651 of NW_028262347.1, read as the reverse complement.
ATACAATTTTAGTTGACAAATTTTATTCAAAAGTGGCATTAAGGGAATTCAATGTCATAGCCTAAAACCAGAACTGCAAAGAATTTAAATACAGGCTAGATCACTGAAAGAGACTTTAAAACCTCCCATAAAAACTAGTAAGGAAATGTTGGCTAGAAGTTGTGTCTGTCAGCTATGAATTTCAAAATTTCCAGATGCCAAAAGTAAGGTGCATAATTACCAGGACCGTTAACCAGCGCCCGTGACGGTGGAAATGTACTGGAACTAAACCCCTGCCAGTTCCCCAGGTCACTCTCCTTCCAGCCTCAGCACGTTTGAGCCTTTCTACCAGACCGTCTGTCTGCCACCCCCCTATTTCTGTACTTCTCTCTCGACGCGTTCTAGCTTACCACTTCCCCTCTGTACCAACCAAAAGCCTCCCGACGTGACTGCAGAGCCTATCCTCTCTCCTCCCCGTGTCGCAAGGAGGCAAAAAGGTTCATGGCAGTACTTGCCTGGTATATAAAAGGTAGGGGCAGAAGCGATAGAAAAGGGAGATACGTGTCCTTTGGAGGAGATTAACTCCAAGATTCAACATTTTGCCGCTAGTCAGATAGAGGTGTATGGTTTCTTCTTGGACTAGAGATTTGGAGTATGGAGGATGTAACGTCAATACACTTGTTCTCCCTCTTGGTTACAATTAGTGCTCACAGAGCAAACATTTCTACAACCAGGCAAGGAAGCCGGACGACAAGGACTGACTCTCAGCATATTAGCTTGTTCTTTCAAACTGTGAGGTTAAGCAATGAAAATGGAGCGGATCAGGGTTTTGTTCATTGTCTAACTTTCTGCTGACAAAGCCCAAGAAACACCTCATTCCCAATCAGGATTTTAGCTCAAAGTAGCCAGGTTCAACTCTTTTTCCAACGTCAGCCAAAGGCAGTGATGCAAGTCTGCTATGAGACAGACTGCAGCCAACTGCAACTATGGACTGAAACAAGGTCTCAGGACAAGACGTAACGCTTTATCAGCTGTCACTGGGAAGACGAATGCCAAGACTTCAGCTAATACATCAACGTAAGAAAAAATTAACCAAAATCCTCATAGCAGTGCACGTTTCCCCCTTCACCCTCTGGAACCAAACAGCTGGACTTCAGCGAGCCCTGCAAACTAGGAGCTCAGCTCGGGGGCTAGAGGACAGGGGAGCCAACGAGGCAAGGCTTGGAGGAGAGATAACCTGGGAGCAGATAGCTCTGCAGTGGAGGATAAAGGGCACCTTGCTTAACGCACGACTTCTGGCATGTAACTCTTGTCAAAGCCTTTGGCAAACATCATTATTTAAGATTACAGGTGAAGAAACCTGCCTTTCGCCACTTAGCAAGGACTGAAGGATAAACTATCGAACAGCGGCTTACTGCACATGCGGCGTAGATAGATGTCTGCAGATGCTCACTCTTTAATCTGGCCCCCACACTAAAACAGGCTCTCCCAAGTAGCTGGGGGTCAGCTCGTTATTTGCTAACAGCAACACACTTATCAGTTACAGATTTAAGTCTTCAAAGACCTGAACAAACCTTACATAAGACTTTTACTGCTGAATTCATGTCTACTAGAGGCTTACCCGAATACTGTATCAATACACTCACACTAGGCTAGCCTTGCTCCCTGCTCCAGCAGAAGTCTCATGCATTTCACTCCCAAGATGGCCTGAATCAGACCACGGTATTTAAATGGCTTAACACTGCAAAATCAGTGCTGTACAACTGGCATCAAGAAGTTCTCCGTTTAGCTCAACGATAATAATCAAACTTCCGCAGCTTGCAAAGGAAAATGGGGTTATATGTTCCAAGCAGTAGCATTTCTCTTGGAAAATCACTCCAGTTGTAAGGTATCTTATTACCCAGGAAATATCCCTGCTGCATTTGTAGAGAGGCCCTGCGAATCGGGCTCTTTACAGCAGAACTGAAGCTCCTGGTGACCTTTTTTTTTTGGGGTTCTGGCTGGGCTCAGCTGCACAGCTGGGGCAGTTTCACCCTAGAAATTTTCACCTGGGGTTTCTATCCACCAATTCCATCTGCAGCCTTCTGCAATGATCAGGTGCTGAGTGCTTGCTTAGAAACCTGAAGGCTTACTGGCTGCCTGAAATGCTCAATGAGTGGAAAAGTCTAAATGTCAGTTCTGAAGAAGATGTTTCCTGCCATTGGGCCTGCCCAGCAACGTTTCTCTCGAGGGATTCATGAACCCAAGGGCTGCCTCTGGTGCTGCACAACTTACTGGGTCTCTACTGGATTTGTCAGTAGACGGGGGTGCACCCCAGCACCTGCCCTGTGCTGGGCGGCTGCAGGACTTGGAGCTTCTCCCTGCTAGGTGAATGCTCCTGCATCTCTTCAGAAAAACAGGATGGTTAACATCCCGAGGGAATTTCCTCCTAAGCAGCGTGGTAGGAGGCTGGAGCAACACACAGGAAGGCCTGCTAGGAGAAAGGGAAGGAAGGCTTCTCCTTGTTTGACTAGCAGAGGTGAAGCCTATCCATGCCAACCTGTGTTTATTATTTTAAGCTTAGACTATACTCTGCTCATAATACAACCAGCTCAGAAGAAGAGAGCCAACGTTACTGAGACCTTTATTTCACTCTACCTGACTCATGAGGTTGTTTTTAAGAGTCCTTGCTAGCCCAACTCAGCACCATCACCTGATAGCTGAGGACAAATCACGAAGTTGGAAATGTTCTTTACCTTTAAATGCCTCTGTAGCCCCTGGTGCGTGGTTCTTATCTGGGTGAAATTTCAGTGCAAGTTTCCGGTAAGCCTTTTTCAGGTCTTCATCAGAAGCTTCTCTGTTTACTCCCAGAATTTCATAGTAATCTTTGCATTGCTTTACCCTGCCAGCAGAGAGGGGAGAAAACACGGGACAGTCAGTTTCAGCTGTGAAAACCACTTTGCATCAAATATGTCAACTCTGCAACATCTCACGCATCGCAGTTTCGATCGATGTTGTTCAGTGAACTCTGGTTTACTCAGCTCTAATTCCTCAGAGGGTGACCCATTTTTTTTTTCACAGACTCATTCCTGCTGTGCCTGCATTACCAGCACACAAACACTCTCACAGAACAAGTCAAGCCAGTAGAGGTAGAAGGGCCTCTCCTCAGGCAATGATATCAACCGCTGAAGAATGTGATTGGCAAATAAGCTTCAGATTCATCACGTTCATGTTTTGGAGGCTATTTGGGAGGGACTACAAACAGCAGGCTGGGATCTGAAGGATAGCTGGGCTATTGGCTTTTTTCCCCCCTCTCTTCAGACTCAAGTTAATTCACAGACCTAAAAATAACATCAGCTGAATGCTAGAGGAAGAAAGAGGGAGCTGCCCAGGCCTGTGCGCGCAGCCCAGCTCGTTCTCGGTACACTCGCAGCCCAGCGACGGTTCCTCCTTCTCACATGACTTCGATGAGACAGAATACGGCAGGCTGGGTTTTTGGAGAAATGGATGACGTAACAAGCATCCCCATAAGTCCATTAGCCAGAGCAGTTATTGCGCAATTCCGACCATGCCCATAACCTTAAACAAAGTTTACCAAGTGACTGTGCCTTCCAGTATTTGCAAATGGTAGAAAGGAATAAAGAATGGCTTGAAACAGGGTTGGGAAAACAGGTGACTGGACAAACATGTCCTGGGACTTTCCAGCAGCAGCTCTATAAGTGCATCACGCTAACAGAGCGAAGCATCCCGTGTTGGGTTTCTACTTTATCGGCCTCTAAGGAGACCACGAGCAGAATATAATCAAGAGAGAGGAAGAAGGACGTGCCCTGTCACTTGCTACTAGAGCAAAGCTGAGAGCAGGAGGGCTGCCTACTGTAAGCTACGAGCTGCGTCTTCCACCTACAGGATCTCAGGACCACATGGGATTTTTCACAGCATTACTGAATAACACTAAAGCAAACATTAACATGAAGTCTATGAGATGAATGCATCCAAAATGCCTCTTTGGACCTCAGCCTGGAAAAGGCCTACGTGCCTACAGTTCTAGCCCTCCTACATGCCTTTGGGGGAAAAATCTCATCCCTTGTAGACCCAACCCAGCTGCCTCCCAGGGCCGCTGTAGTTATAAATCCTCCTAGATACCTTTTTAAACACCTAGTGAATTAAAAACCACTCGATATGGTTCAAAGCTGACCAGATCTCCTTATATGGCACAGAATATGAGTTGCTGTCCAACTCTACCTACTCTTTCTGCCTTCCTCCTTCACGTTCCATCATTACATCTTTAAAACGTTCTGAAAAACGGACTGGTATCATGTGATAAACTCAAACTGCGAGTTGAAGCCATGGAGAGCTGCACACACACCTCTTCACTGCATCCACCTGGTCCTGAGTGTAGCCCTTGGGGGCCTCCCCACCAGCCTCTCCGTTGGCCGATGGGAAGTCTCCACTCATTTTCTTGAACTGAGGATTTGTGGACTCCTTGGATTGGGACTGGCCATTGGCTGATTGCTCATTCTTGTTGAGCGATTCAAGCAGAACTGAAATGAGAAAAAGATGAAAAGTAAAAAAAAAAAAGAAGAGACCACCAAGCTCAATCTGCCCTTCACACTCTCCCATAAAGAGACCCCTCTTCATCTCTGCCACCACTCTAAGACTTCCCACCCTTCATCAGAAAGACCCTCCTTTTTTCACCCAGCCCTTCAGCTCCTGCTGCTTCTTGCCCGGATGTGAGGGCTGCTGCTGTAAATATTGCCTGCTTCTCCCAGTGCACACGACCTCCACCAAAATCCCAGGACTACCCGGCCGGACAGTCCAGGAGCCACAGTGGATCGCCAAAGCGGTGCATCCTTGTTCTCTCCTTTTTTTCCCCACGTCTCTCCTTAACAGCAAAGCATTTCCGTGTTTGTTCTCTAGCATATTACAAAGCATATTATTCTTCTTTATCTCCTGCCTTTGAGAGTCTACTGTGCTGGGTAAATTACGCCATATCTTTGGAGAGCTTAGAAAATGATACCGTGGGATGCCAGTCACACGGGGACACTCCCCTTTCGGGGACAGAGAGCTGCAGCACTGATTGCTGGCAGCACGGTAGGACCCGTAACGCATGAGTCAGAAGGGTGCTTTGTTCTCTTGCACTGCCTTGCCTACAGAGACAAAGCTACGAAAACCATCTTCTCCCTCAATTACCGAATATCAATTGCATAAATTCAGTTTCCCTTTTCTTAAGTGGGGTGCGCACGCATATTGGGTAAGGTGCTGCGGACCATGGCCTCTCCTTGCGAGGCTCAGACGCTGTCCTCCGTCCTTTTCAGTCAAGAGGGGACAAACATTCAGGCCTGGCCTAACCACACAGGTGACAACACTGTGAAACCAAGTGAGGCTCCTCCAAGCACAGAAGTCCCTTTCCATCATGCATTTCCCTGGCAGCTGGATAGTGTCATCTTTTTAAACTATTTTTGTCTTTTTTTAACCAAATATCAGACCGATCTCTTCATGCCCATAGTTTCTAAAGTTTATATATTGCATCCCCATTAAAGAGAACAGGCACACGTAACATGACTAAAACCAGACAATGTTATTTACAAAGGCATCAGTAACTTGACGAGCTTGCAGTCCTTTATCCAGAGCCTAGAACTGAGAAGGACGTTTCATCTCCTCCTGCAGATTGCACATTACAGACCTTGCACTACGGGGGTATCACATTCTTTATGCAAGCGCAAACAACGCTTGCAGGCCAAGAGACGAGCCAAGATATCCTATCTGCCCCGCAGAGCTTGTAGGGGCAAGAAAAAACTGCTTGGTAATCCAACAGCCAATACAGGCAATCGTTACAGGACGAAGGATAAAAATGACAGCAGGCTAACGAGCAGTAACTCACTGGATGACGAGCTTTTGCGCTTGGGGGCTTCATGGATTTCGGCTTTCAGAAAAACTAATCTTTCCCTCGCTCATATTTACACTACTAGAGCGTTCATAAAATTGTAGCCTTTGCTTTTGTTCCTTCCAAACCTGGAGCAAACCGCCAGGCAGTTTTAAACCTCATCTCACGAGGCTTTCCCTTTGCCCACCCCACTCTTGCTGTTTTGGGCTCAGTTCCCTACAGCTTGCCAAGAGATTTTTGGTAGCGTAGTACCCAAAACCAGCCGCAGAAGTCCACATACGGCCACAGCTCAGTCCTGTTTTGCTCTACAGCCCCAGTCCTATTGCTTCTGCACCCCAGGGCCACGCTGCTCCTCCATGCAGTCGCGGCACAGTGCAAATTCCTAAACTACTGAAGCAGAGACTGCTGAATTAGTTTTCAGTTCTGCCAACTCAACTCCCCACCAAGCACGTGCTATGGATCGCCTTTCCTCACTTGTTAGCCAACATTTGTTCAAATTCTGTTAATTTTTCCAGAACTCCCGCTTAAAGGCGAGCAGTGGGATTTTGTCTATACCAGCGTGCACGGCTGCGTTTACATAAGAGAACATTTTTGCTGAAATCCCCTTGCAAAACTCTGCTGATCCTGTGACGACACCTGTAGGACCCAGCCAGGGTCAGAGTTTGAAGCGCCGGCTGTGCAAGGTCCACGCTGCTGATCGTTGCCAAACCCAATGTAACTCGTGAGAAAGAGGTTTCCCAGGGGCAGACGAACTACGTAAAGACTCAGTAACCACCGTGTAACTGCAGGATCTTTGGCAACGTTTCCCAACTACAGACCCAAAGTGCACGGGCGAGCAACCAGCAGGATGTCAAGCAAAGGGTCCTTGGACAGCAGCTCAGGCATGAAACTTGTACCAGCAGCTTGGTTGGGTCTGGCCACAAATTAGCACGCTGTATTTAACATTAACCTGCCCTGCTGCCCCCCTTTCCTCTGCTTTCCTCCCCTATGCTCCAGTTCTCTGGCAGTGCGTATCCCATCTTTTATTTTGGCTGTCCCAGGCCACAGGATTAGGGCAAAACACGACTGCTTTACATCGCAAACTGGTGCTCGCTGTCATCCAGATCTGCTCTTCTGGTGCACGCCCTAGCAGAGCTCCTCAGGAAGAGCAGTCCTTGTCAGGGTGGGCCTTTCCATGTGCTACGCCATGCTTTTTTCCTCCAAAAGTCACTTTTCCTAGCCAGTAATTTCACAGAAGCATAAACTCTGAATGGGAAGGAAAACCAGACCACACATAGGACGGGCCGATAGGCTGTGTTTGAGGGAACGGGAAGGGGCCTCGTGCAGCCGCAGCGAGGATTACGGGAAGCCTCGAGCTCGCCGCAGGACAGACAAGCTGCAAAACACAGCCGAAGAATCAAAACTCAGACGAGGTCTGCCAAAGTAAAAAAGGGAAAAGAAAAAAAATCTACAGCCCTTTGCATAAACTCCTGCAACGTTAAGGACACGCGGACAGAGAACCGTGTTTGGCTGCTTCTACACACCGCTTCCCGGTTGCTGTCGCGACAGGTTGATTACGCACGCCGCCGGGCTTCCAGGAAACGGGATCGTCCCCCAGGACCCCCAAAACCGGCAGAGAGCCTTCCCGAAGGAAGATTCCCCTCTACGCGCCCTGCGGCGGAGCGCGGCGGCCGCGCTGGGGCGACCGAGGCGGGGGCGCGGAACGGGAGGCGGCGCTGGCCCCACGCTGCGCGGGGGCTCCGGCGGGGTCTGTCGGCCGCCCGCCGGTCAGGGGCGCGACAACAGCGGGAATTTAAGGGAAAAGAAGAATGCAGCCAACCGCGGCGCTCCGCTCCCGGCGCACCGCTTCCCGGCCCGGACGGAAACCCTCTCCTCACACCCCCACGCCCGCCCTCCGTAAGGAAAAGGGCCGCCAACCGAGGATGCACGGCACCGGGGAGACGCGGGCCAGCGGCGGCGGGTTCCGGCCGGTAACCGGCAGCCCCGGGGGGGGGTCCCCACGGCCAGCCCCCTCTCCGGGGCGGGGGGGCCACACCACCGGGGGACGCCCGGCCCCACCGCAGCCCCTCACGGGGCGGGGCCGGGCGGCAGCGGCCTAGCCTTCCCGGCGTGCCCCGCGGGCCGCAGGGCGCAGGCGCGGGGCGGTGAGGGGTCAGGCGCGGCGGCGGCGGCGCAGGCCCCGCCCCCCCGGGCCCGCCCCCCCCCCCCGCCGCCCCCCCTCCGTTCCCCGGCGCTCACCGCGGACCCGCGGCGAGGGGTACAAGCGCTGCGCCTTCTCCAGGAAGCGGCGGGCCTTCTCGGGCTGGTTGGCCTTGGCGGCGGCCAGCGCGATGCCGATGCACCGCTCCGCCTCGTCCCTGTTCGACTCCATGGCGGCGGCGGCGGCCGGGCGGGGCGGTGCCGGGCGCGGCCTGATGGCGTCACGGCGGCCCGCCCCGGCACGGCAACGTCACGGAGGAGAGGACTGGCTGGGGGAGCCTGCGGTAGGTTTAGGCGATGGCGGAGGGCCCCCCGCCCCGTTTCCGTGCGGGGATGGCAACAGGCTCCATTTCGTTGCAAAAGAGAGAATGTCGAGGCAGGTGACGGCAGCAGGAACAACCACGCCAGCACCCCAGCGTCCTCGCTGCGCGATGTAACGCGTGCCACGGCGCAGGGAGCGACGCCTCAACAGAGCGCGCTACCGGCAGGCAAACGACAGGAGAGGAAAGAGATGGCAGTAGCTGGAGTGAAGGAGCGATGTCCCCGCAGGAAAATACTCTGGAAGTGTCTTACCCCCTCGGAGGAAGCCCGGAGCTGACGGCTGTCCTTGGAGCGCCGGCGGGGCGCCCCTCTCTGCAGCGCGGAGGCCGCGGCAGATGGCTGGCGTGGCCCTCCCAAACCAGACCGCCTGCCTGGGGCTGGCTGGCAAGGCGGGACAGCAAACACGGCAGCTCCAGCCTGTCCAGCCCTGACTTCTGGGCCTTGCCCTTCCAGCTCTAGAAAGTCAGGGTGGTTTTTTTTCTCCCCCTTCTGAAACACCCCATCTCCAGTGACTCACCACCAGCCTTAGGTGAAGACCTGAAGCAATTGAAAGAGATGAGCCACGAGCCACGTTGTTGTGAGCAACATCTTTACATGATACTTTACAGAGAGGGCAGCACTCAGCAAATAACATCTTTCAGCCCGTTCCCGTTACAGAGCAGCAATTCCCCACGGAGAGGGCTCTCCATTTAAAAAAGATAATTGGAAACCTCCTGCAGCACGTTGCTTATGCAAGGCAGGATGGGCAGGAGAGCCAGTTGCTCCACTACTTTTAACTGCTCTTAAACCAGAGGCAGCACCTCAGCTCCAGCAGCCCCTGTGGGGGTGCACCTGTCCCCTCCACCCCCCAACAGTCTGGGGGAGCACGGAGCATTTGGCTGACTGAAATCCTGGGGTGCTCTCACCACCTGGCTGCTCCAGCCTCTGCTCCGAGGTCCCACCGGTACGATCTATCCAGGAAGCCCATGGCTTCTTTCTTAGGAGAAATCTAAGAATTAAAATAAACCCCATGCCATTTTGTAATAACATTAAATAAAAGTGATTTGGGTGCAGCCCCACCGAGTCACTCGATGCCCAGCTCTGCAGGCAGGGCACATCACAAAGCAGAGGTGGCGGCAGCAAGAAAAGTCCTTTTCTTTTTCCTGAGAGAGCAATATTAAGGGGCCAGCAGCAAGCAGAAGCTGCAAATACAACAGGCTTTGATTTCTAACTTCGATTTACAAAAATCTCCTGTTATGAACAGTCTGGGCTCGCCAGAGCCTGGTGCCACCCTGCAGGTGTCTGCAGCAGTGGCTCTTGCCCACGGGCGGTGTTGGCAGGGCCGAGACAGGGAAGCCAGGCGCTCCTCCCCAACCTTGCTACTGCTTGGGCATGGTGAAGTCCCACGCCGTCTCCTGGGCGCATTTCCACATCGCCCGCATGAGTCGCGTGAAGCCCATGTCCTTGGGCTTCTCCAAGCCTCTCATAAGGCGCTGCTTCATTATGGCAACAAACTCCTTGTTGCTCAGCTCGCCATTCCCTGCAAGAAGAACAAAAAAGATGTTAGAAACACTAAAACCCACCAACCACCTCCTCCCTGCATGCACTAACTTTAAAGGGCAGCAGCCACACGTGACATTTCTCGCAGAGACTGAAGTCACGTTTGGCTTCAACCTCCCAAAACAGCCTGCTGAACAAGGGTTGCCGAACCCTTGCATGTTTCAATCCCAACCCTACGGATGCTGCCCTGCTTAGCCTGGCACTGCCACGTCTTGCAGGGTCTGGAGTGCGGGGGCTTGAAGACAGAAAAGCAAATGCAAAGCAAATGCCCATGCACCCACAGAAAACTCTCTGCTTTATGTGATTTAGGAAATTACAGGAGCACAGGGTACCAGAGCACAGATTTTTCTTAATGGAGTAGAAGGGAAGATTCATTAAAGTAATCCAGTGAGGTTATTGAGAATTACGTCAACTAAATTTATGTTAAAAATAAGATTATAGTAAATTTGGGCAAATTTTATTCTGTAGTTGCTTAACCACCAATAAATTAAGACTTCTGGGATTTTTATTTAGGGCACTGGTTGATAGGAGGGGAGAGCAGCAAGCCACGGCGTGACCGACAGCCTGACGCCTGTCTGCCGAGGGGCTGATGCCTTCTGCCATGATGCTGCATGTATCCCGTTGCCTGTTTTGCCCCCCTGCCTATGGCACACAGCTGATAGCAGTGATTTTAGCTTCTGGGGAGCAGCACAGGAAAGCAACCCACCTTTGGGCACAGAAGAAATATGAGGAACATCAGCCCTCGAGAAACAAACCCGCCAGTGCCATCAGTTCCAAAGATCAAAGGAGAGAGAATCTCTCTGGCTCATATGGGGAACCGCGTCATTATATTTCATGAATGAGTTTCTTCATTTGAAAGCTTTTTTTCCTGCTTTACATCCGAATGCAAATCTGGGCAGCGAAATTCCAGCAAACTATCAAGGGGCGAGTAAAATTCCCTCTGGCGCTGCAGGTTTTTGATGCATGCATGGTAATGTCTATAAACACCAACGGAGTGAAAACACACAAAAAAAACAACCCACACCAAAAAAAAAAAAAAAAGAGAGGTCTGCGCCTGCTTTTCCACTTGATTCCTTCCTTACAGGGACCACTCTGGCAACTACAGTCTTTCCCCCCAAAGGTTTGCTATCAAAATATTTAGCAGATTCTCCTATGAGAGGATGCAAACAGAATATTTGGCTACGCTTCGGTTCACTCTAATCTCCAGCCTGATCATCTGGCTTGAGGATTGTATCAGAAAGTGGCACCGAAGCACAGAGAAAAAATAAAGCAAGAGATGATGCAACCTTAGAAAGGTGCAAAGAAGCAGGTGGGGCTGAAACCAAGAGGGACAACAAGGAATAAAATAAAGATTTTTTTTTTTTCATGTTCATATTTATATCAGAAAGCAAACAACTGTCTATTTATGCATCACTGCTGCCGCTCAGAGCTGCCAGATCCCAGTGATTGTGCTGGAGAAGCAGGGTGCCAGCAAGGTCTCTGGTTTTGGCTTGATAGTTTTGCGCAAATGCAGAATTTTGCTACTTTCCAAGTCTGAATTGCTGCCATCATCCCCTGGTGGCAAAGACTCCACTAATTCTCATTAAATCAACCCGAGACTGCTTCAGTGTGGCAACAAGCTACCCCCAAGCGCTTGCATCCTCTGTGGGCCAGCAAAGCAACAAGCTTCCCAGCAGGGCACAGAGCTGCCATTAATTAATTAAACTGATATTTGTCTAGGACTTTGGAGATAACAAAGTACCAGATAGGCTCGTTTCCAACACTGGAGCACAGCAGCTCGTTTTGTTAAACAAAATAGGGTTTTGTGGAAGGAAAAAAAAAAAAAAAAGCTGTGTAGCAAGCTGTGCACACCAAACGCTTGCATCCCCTGCTTTAAGATCAACATCTCGGAAGCTGGGTAACATCAGATACCCTTCCTAGAAGGGCATGAGCATCGGTACAGATCCACAGCCAAAAAGCGGATGGTAGTGTGGCAAGAAGAGCCAAGGCCATGGCAAGCTTTCACGGCTGGCGTTTTTTCCCCCCCTGTGTTTCTTTCCCCAGCTCGACTCTCACCCAGCCTGGCTGAGAAGAACGGGGCGAGGTTCTGGTCACTCACCGTCGCAGTCGAAGAGCGCGAACACCACATCGCAGACATGGTCCGAGAGCTCCACCTTGGCCACCGTCCTGGCCACTTGCTGCATCGTCACTGCAACAGAGGGAAGGCAGAAGGTTAGCAAGATGTCGTGATCTGCCCACCGCAGCGAACGCAGGCAGAGGAGCGGAAGACTCTTGTTCCTCCACGGAAAACTGCCTTTATGAAAACATGTCATGTTCAAAGAGGCTTGAAATAAGCTTTGTCCCCAGCCTGTTCAACACATGCCTCAAAACCAGGCTCCTCAAAGCTTTCGCCTTCCTGCTGCAACACTGCATGGGGTGTGGAGAGGCTGCTGGTGAGCACCGACATGCTGATACCTGTGTGTTCAACATAAACATTAAAAACACGGAGATGAGATGTTTTTGCCCCCTCTTTGGTTACAAAATCGGAAGAAGTGTCAGCAGTACAGCAAACATGAGGTGGGAAACCTCTCCTGACGGGCTTGATCAACAAGGCAGCTCCTTCTGGCAGTGTTGCAAAGATGATACTCTATGAACCAACTATTCCAACAGGCTGGGAATAATAAAAACCATTTTTCCTGTTAAGCAACCCAGGGCCAGTAACTGCAGAACGAACCCATCCGCTCTCTCCCTGCGACAGGCTCTGCAGCAAGCAGACAAGGTTAACAGGTTAACCCTGCAATAAAATAAAGAGTTGTAACGAATTATGTCACCCCCCCTACCCCCCCCAGACTGGCAGCTGAGCTCATCAGCAAAGAAGCAAGTGGTAGTTTTATTCATGCCTCTAGGAAAGAGCAATCCATGGAGCTATCAGTCTGGCAGGGTTATGCAGTAGATTTTGCTGCATGAAGGGAAAAAAGCCCTCACTGGGCTAATTTAGCTGTTTCCCTACATGTATTCGTGTGCGTCTGGCTGCCCTCTAGTCTCCCTTTGATGGCTGGTAATCGAAGGAAGGAGGGGAGGCAAGAGCAGCTCAGTTGCCACTGTTTGTCAGGGCTGAAACACCCTGCTCCCTTCCAGACACCCGATAAAATGGAAGGGCTTTGCATGAATGTGAGCGTATTTTAAGCTAAATTTACGCTTCCCTTCAAAGTCTGACCTGAAGAAACCCCATCCAGAGAGACTCTGCACCACAGCAGCAAGCCCACTGCAACTGGGATGAATGTTTAGCTGCGGAGCTCCCCTTCAGTGGGGCAAAAGGGGGAAGTGGTGCGACACAGAATCAGATTGAAACCAAAAAAAGCCTCTGCTTTCATCCACAGCATCATTCTGGGTTCACACACTCTGGTCCCTTTGCAGAGCTACTGGCCCTTCAGAAATTTTGAAGATTTATGTGTCAGAAAGGAAAAAATAAGCACCCAATCTATACCATAACTGGATTAATTCGAAACTGCGTAAAATGTTTCTAATAGGATTTTTTTTTTCCATGAATATTCAGATTATTGGTTCCTTCCACCCCATTTCTGCTCCCCTGACTGAGGTTTGAGGGTTTTGGGGAGGAATCCACAGCCACCATCAGGTCCTTTTCCTAGTAAAATCCCCCCTTTTACTAAATAATGCAGGAGAAAACTGAAATTAAATAGAAGATGGATTAAAATATATATAGTCTCAACTAGGTCCCCGCTGTTTCCCTGTAATTATTCTTTCTGAGTTGAAGTCCTGTCCTAGATGAGAGATGTAGCTCTGGTCTGCAGTTACTGCTCTATATTTCAATTCTGTCACCATAAGTCAGAATATGGCTGCCACTTCTGTGCCTGTCCTGCTGGCAGCCAGAGCCTGCTTTGGGGAGGGCAGAGGCAACGTAATCATTAAAGAAAATTTGAATTAATTTTGTTCCCCAGCCTGATGCCTGAACCTTGCCAACCAAGCTGTGGGGAGACCACCTGTCTCTCCCAGCCCACCCACGCCAACCAGGCTGCAGAATATACCATGCCACACACGTGGCACAGCTCTCAGGAACACCTGGATGGCAAAGGAAAGGGGGGAATTCACGTTTTAAGCGCAGGGGCAGCCACCACGTCCGTGCATCCCTTTCCTTTCAGCTCTCTTCTTCTGAATGCGCACAAATTAGCCAGCAAGATGAAACACAATCCAATGAATGAACTGCAACACAAGCAAGTGGGCGCATTACATGGCAGCAGCCCTCCAAAAAAGGGCTTTAATGGTCCACCGTTTAATTAGCTCACACTGACATCAAACACAAATGAAATGATAAAGCTGCCTTCAGCTTTCCCTCTCGATCCGAGAGAGAGGGACTGATGGCCAGCATCATACATACCCCAAACCAGAGGAGAGGGTGACTATAAATTGCACAGGTATAATGCAGTATTTATAGGTCCCCTTTGATTAAACGCCATGAACACGAAGTGACAGCAAATGCCAGAGCCGAACGGTGGATGGTAGAGGCCTTTTACCAAGATAAATGCCCTGCCTCTGGATTTTATATATGCCTCTGTAAAAGGCACCTTTCTCCTTTCCAATTAGGCAATGCTCATTCCCTAACTACAGCCCTGGCTCCAGCCAGCTGCAAAACATGTGCTGTGACTCCTACCTGCCCCGCACACTGCTGGGGGACTTCAGTAACATGTGTAAAGCTCAAGGAAAAAGAAGAGGCTGAGGTAAAAGTTTATTTAAACTTATTTCTCAGCTTATTTTTCTTCCCCAGAAAGTCCTTCTGCTGGGGAGGTATTTTAAAACACCTCAACTTTGGCAATGGCAGAGGTTTTAAGTGCTATAAGCCATCTCTTACCAGAGACCCAGACCTTTAGACAGCAAAAGCAAATCTGTATTTCCTCAGACAGCAACACCGAATTTCATTTAACTCCTTTTAAATGTAAATCTTCTTTAAAGGTGCTCAACCAAGCTTTGATACTATCCCCTCCTCCTGGTGCCCCAGGTACCCTACTGAAGAAGTTATCTGCTATAGCCTTATATAGGAAAAAAAGAAGTTAGAATGATTTCTTTAATTATAAGTCATGTTTTTCTGCTGAGTTTTCACCCCTCTCCTTCCATCTCTACAGGGTGTCGCCTGATCCCTCCCTTCTCTTTGACGTGTGCTTACTTATTTTTCATGGCCGCAGTTTTACCAGCTGTAATTTGTACTTACAGCTGCCGGTTACTGCTTCCCCTCTCATTAATCCAACTGCGTAGGTGTCACCTCCATCACACTGTTCTTGCCCGATGCAAAAATTCTGCAAAAATGTTATTTCACAGGGGCTGCGTGACTGTGCTGTGCTCAGTAACAATTTTGTTGGTTTTTAAGGACTCGTAAGGAAGGGGAAAGTGTCTCTGCTTTCCACTTTGATGCACATACTCCAGACTACAAGGTATCTCAATGAGGCAAATAAAATTGAAGTAAACCTCCCAGCATCATTTCTTTACCACTTCACAAAATGAAATAGGTGCTATCTGGGGAAACATCTCCTAAAACAAAGCTTGTCCAGATTTGGGGGTTTGGGATGGCTGCATCCATCTCTACAAGAGAAAGTTTCCTGGATTTTATACCACTGAAAATGAGTTCCATATTTCTATCTTGAAAAGCTATGCGGCTTTTAAAATTTTAAGTGTTAGTGTCTCCCACTGGTGCCTTTAATGAGCCATCTGAGTTATTTTATGCAAGTTTAGCATCTGACACAGTTATCTTTTTTTTTTTCCCCTCCAATTCCCAAAACTGCACCATGAGTAATACCTCACCAAGTGCTTACAAACAGGGCTTTTCTATGGGCAAGAGCCTAGTGAGATGGCAAACTTCACTTTTTTTCCTCCATCTTGAGATTAATCACACAGTTGGGAAAAATAAGGGGCAGCTGGGCTGCTGCCTTCGTTTCCTGAACGGCACCCAGGGTGATGGGAGCAGGGCTCCCTGCCCTGGGCAGGCCCGGGCTGCAGAGGCAGGACACGTGTATTCTGGGCTCCCAGAAATCAGGCTACGTAGGGTCTCACGTTGATACGCACGTTTCATTTTAAGCATCCCAGTTGGAAACGTTGGATGCCATTGACGATAAAGCTAGCAAAAATCTATTTAACTTTTTTCAAATCATTCGCATGTGCACATACCGGAATATCCATCCAGGAGAGAGAAGTACAAACCCTACACAATCCTGTGGCACAGCACATTTTGCTTTTTCTTTTCAAAATGCGAGGCTGCGGCACTGCAGCTGAGTAGAAACTGTTTTGACATCAAAGGAAGCATGATGGAAAGTCATGGAGATCACGCTTCTGGGAAAAAAGCAGAGCTACCGGACCAAAGGCAGAGCCAATCCACTGTTTATGTAATATTCGCAGTCATAAATAAGTAAAGAAAGGAGATTCCAACCCAGAAAGTGGTTTCTGAACTGAACGGTATCTTCCAGGGGCTGTTGATCTATGGAGAGCCTGTCCTCAGGGTTACTGAGCTGATTTCTTAAAGCCTTGTGGACAGGCATCCTCTGCTGTGAAGCTTTGCCTGACAACTCGCTGCATCAGTGCTCAGCAAACACTGCACCGTAATTGTGCATGTACTAAAACCAAAGGGCAGATGAGCTCCAGACCCCTCCTGCTTGAGGACAAGCACTGCCACGGTCCCTCTCCATCAGGATGCACGCATACACACACGTCAACGCTCTGGTGTGAGGGCAGCAAAGGTGACAACCTGTGACCCTGACTTGCCTCTGCAGGACACCAGATTTCACCGTTCAACTCTTCTCCTTCTCACAAATTATTGCAAATACTCATCCAGGCTTTCTTACACACCCAGAGAGGCTGTGGCATCTCCATCCTTGGAGATATCCAAAACCTGACTGTACGTGACCTTGTTGGTCTAGAGGGTCTCTAGAGATCAACCTCACCTACCCTACAGAAGTCCTCCCCACCCAACTACCAGCGTTGACTACATGCCATCACTCCAGAGGAGCGATCTGAGCTGTGCCTCCATGGGGGACTGACTTCTTTCATCCAGTTCCGAAGGCGGATTAAAGCAAGCAGCAATTCAATGACAAACACATGCCGCACTCAAAACTCACCTCTACCTCCTTCCAAATTCCCTGTCAAGTCTGCAGCCGTTTCAAGCTCCATACTTCAAATAAAATGATCTTCCACTAACCCCTCCTGGGCTCTAGCCCCGCTCCGAGCTGGCTGAGCCACCGGAGCGAGCAGCGGGCTCAGCCGTCTCCCCTTGCTTTGGCCCATCTCTAGCGAATCGCATCTGTGCCTTGCCCTAACCCACAAAAGAGTTATACCGTGGCTCTTTGCTAGTGCCAGCAGAACGGCTGCTTGGAAAGTGTGGCTGTAGATGGTGCCAAAAAAAAGTGCAATTCGCACCCTTGCCTCAAAAGGGGAATAAGCAATGAATTTGGCTCCTGTCCTGCTGCCAGCTGTAAGCCCAGGCTAGGAAAGTTTTCTAAGCAATGCTTATGATTTAAGAGAACGACGGCTATTATGTTTCTGGTAAAATGAAAGATGGAATAACAAATAATCTGTGTGTTATTCTATGCATCATTAAAATACAGGTTTATGATCCTTTTTAGAAGAAGAGGCTACTTTAATTCAACACAGAAAACAGGTTGTCAAGCTACGGCTGTTAGGTGCCATCCATTTTTTTCCCCTCTTAAATTTTAAACGGCCCTTCTAAAATTATAACAACATTTGCTGCATTAGGTTAGCAGCAATTTATTTGATACACAAACTATCCTCTTCCTCCTCCCCATATGATGCATAATTTTTACATTTATTGGTTTTTAATAAGCAACCTTGTGAAAGCTTGACTTTCAGAAGAGTACACCCCATTTATTGCTTATTTGATTTGTGGGTGCAATATCCAGGCTCAGAGTGTACGCATATGGAAACGGGTAATGCATAGACAATTCAGGCATGGGAGCACACAGATCCCTGCTGCAAAACCCAGGTGTATCGCTGCAGCTTGCTTGCTTTGCACCTTCGTTAGGACCACAGCAAAACGCTGCCTTTATGCCTTCTGCCAGATACACAGGAGCATCTCTGGGTTGAGCAGCACAGAAGGATGCAAGGGGTGATTCGTGTCAGCTACCAGACACACGTGAAGAGGGGATTTGCAGGATAACGCTCCTCTTCTGCCCAAGCTGGAGGAAATCTCTCCCGACAGCCAGGACCCTGCAGGCAGGGACGGGGATCTGGCGACAGCCAAGCCGGCCAGCGGTTTGAAGCCATGCCCTGCACACCACCAACCTCCCCAAGGTTTCTGACTCCAGCCAAAGGACTCCCAGCTCAATGGCTGTGACTCCAGCACAAGCTCATTAATCGCTCGTAATTAAACAGCAATCACGCTGATTTACCAACTGCGTGCGGACCTAAATGCTCCACAAATACATATTCCACATCTGGGCAATTGCTAATTTACTGTAGACACTAAGTAAATTGGATTCACTGGGCTATTACCTCCTCGTGGGACGCTGCAGAAAGGGCTCTGCGCAGCAGCAGCACACCTATACTTCCTATTTTTACTTTTAAATGAAAGAAAATCCTATCAGATTCTTTTAACTTTAAGTCTTAACATAACGGTGATCTAAAACAAAGAGTACAGATGATTTCCCCCGAAAAATCAAAGACGAGGAGGGCTGTTGACACACGCAAGAAGAGATGTGACACGTTTCACTCCCTTTGTAGTTCCACTGCCCAAAAAACTATTAATGTCTTAATATTCCCACAACAGCAGTGGTTGGAAGAATAGCTTGCTTCTGAAACATTTAATTTTGCAGCTGCCTAAATACATCAGCTTTAACTTTCTAGTAGACAAGAGTTTCCACTTAGCCTAAAAAACTTTTAATGAGTTTGCCATTGATTTTTTTTTTTAATATTCCCAGTCTGAGTTGTTTAAAAAAACAACTCTTAAAGATCTAGAAAAGCAAAGCACGCACTTGTGACAAATCCTAGCAGCAGAAACTTGGACTTTTCAAAAAAATGTATAGATTTCTTTGGTTGGTTGGTTGCTTTTTTTTAAATCGGTGCATAAGATCTGAGAACATGCCTGATATGGATTAGCTCAGAAAAGGACAAAACACAATGAGATGAAGAAGGATATGGATTGCTATGATCAATAAACCACACTATTACCAAGCTCCCCAGGAAACACCAGCTCTGAAGTTTATTCAGCCAGCTCCTCTGGCCACACACAGCCACTGGACTGTGGGTTATCTGAAGAGAGCCTCCTCTGGACAGACTTCAATGCTCAGTCTGGGACCTTAGTGGGGTTCCAGTGCTCCCCCTCCTTCCCTCCAGCGTGCTGGGGAGCTCCAAAGGTGCTTGCCATTACTTGGATTTCAGATCAGAAATGCAGCACCTAGCCACGCAGCTCTTATTTCTATGCAAAGCTTATCATTTTTAAGCAAAGCTGAAACAAAACAAGGGTTGAAATGTTCCTACTACCAGTGTCACTGCTGGTTAGTGCCTCTGCCGTGTCAATCACGGAGACCTCTACAGAAGATATAGTTTGAAAGAACACTTCTTAGAATACCGCTTGTCTTTGCCAACAATAATTTTTCAAGTACTTCGTAAAAGGAGAAAAAACGTCACTCCAGAAGTCAGGGATGAAGAAGAAACACTGGTGTGCCTGTGCTCTGGTCCCAGACCACGTGATATACTCACTAGGTCATCTTGCCTCTGCACGCATCAGACCTAAATGGTCCTGCTGAAGATCTCACCATGTTACCACTGCTTCCTAATCTATTCATTCAGGCTATACATTTTGGCCTTTTTTTCCCCTCTATATCTAGAACTTGGAAGGTATAAAACTTGAAATCCCTCTTTATCCATGGACGTGGCAAGTTAAACCTCTCATTACAGGGAGGAACTGAAATTTCGGTACATTTTTAACCTGTCAGCCTGGGCTCATTCAACATCTTCCCAACTTCAAAGACACAGCATGAGTCCTGCTCCCTCAAGCTTCCAGTGCCTGTCCGTCTCGCAAGTATTAATACCTTTATCAAGTGAAGCTCCAGCCATGTGGTAGAAGCTCAAAGCTGTGTCCACATCATTTATGTTCTTCAGAAAAGTGAAGAAGCTCTCCACCTCCTCAAACGTCAGCCCCTAGGACAGAGAAAAGATGGTCTTACGGTGATGGGAAAAGGAGATTGTGACACTGCCTGGATTACGAACAACAAAGTAACTCATCGGCCCAAAGCTGTAGCCAGAGGGGAATTAATCTGCACACTCAAAAGGCTCCTACCTTGGCACCTGCAGATACGGGTGGCGACCCGTACTTTTGTTAACTGCCTCCGCTCCCCTCCTGGCCCCCCCAGTCATGCGACCCGAAGGGACTTCCCCATGCACGGTCAGCGGTGGCAGAGACCGAAAAGCATTCCTCTGGCCCTCACTCTGCAGCCCGCTCTCGCCCAGAAGAGCAGACACATCATAAGCCTGGGATGCAGGAGACCGCTGCAAGCAGGTTCATTTATATATTTTTTCCAAGCCTGCACACTTGCAATGACAATCATGAAATAGTTCAAGCGCTGCACAGTCTCTCCCAAGAGATTCAGGGATCCCTGGGGGGATCCATGTCTTACCCAGTGTCGCAGAAGGTGACACTGCAAACCACAGCAGGGATAGATGTGACCCAGTTAGCTCTGCTGCTGGTGGCAGGATGGTTGCGGGGCTGGATCGCTGTCTGCTCTACTTACCGCCACAGTTGCCCAGGGCTTGGCTCACCCAGGGATGGGTGAGCCTGTGCTCAGTGAGCGCCTACAGCCACGCACCCGGATAGTCACGGAAACGCATCCCAAGATTCCCCAGCGCTGGCACTGCTGCATCACAGTACAGCCGATGGGCAGGTAGGGGATAAGTAACACACTCCTCCCTGCACCGATCTGACCGGCGAGGAGCGTGCCAGGAGAGCGGCTGCTGATGAGTGCAGCTCTGGGACCCTCGCTCGGTTACACAACACAACACCCAATTTTATCAATCCATTCAGCTCCAGCATCAGTGCTGGGATAAGAGCTGCAGCCTCCGAACTCCCCCACCACAGCCACAGCCCGGAGCCAATGGAGGACGTAAATCCTCACCACAGTAATAACCACTCAGCTTTCCTCTCTGGAAGAGATAAATCAACTTGTCAAGAGGAGTTCAGGTTCAGGCTCCTCCTATCCTGTCTAGTGTGACAGACTGATATAGCAAGATACTAAAAATCCCAACTGCATAACATGGCACTGTTTCATGGTCTGGGTGGAAGAGCACATGTTCAGCAGGTACTGTCAAATATAAATTTATACGATCCGTTGTATCCCTGCTCAAACTCTTCCCAACAACTTCTAACCAGGGAAGAAGCCACCTATCTTTTTTTGAAAGAAAAAGCACATTTTTTATGATCTTCTCATACAGACATGGTGCCTCTAGAATTGTAAGCAGAATTACAGAAAATGTGCAGCTTGTTACTATCTTTGCTGTAACTGAGTATGTGGCAACGCACCACTGATGTACATTGCACAGTGTGCACAGCGACAAATGCAACAGCAGGCTTTGTCAGCCCTGGATTCGTGGATCCAGACCAAAAAGGATGAGATAGCAAAACACACACATGGACAGCGGATCTGAAAAAAATCCCCAGTTACTATACAGGGAGCTTTTTTTAAATGTAGACCTGCTCCGCTTCCCAAGCGGCATGCTAAAAGATGTATGGCAAAATTAAATAAAATACTGTCGTAGCAAAAAAAAAAAATAAATCAGGTACTTCTGCAGGAAGTACTGCAAAGATTCCTTTGTTTTGTACAACAGATCTAGAGGAGAAAAGATCTTTGCGATTCAGATAGCCATACGGATGCCTCCCTACTATGCATTTCCTGATTGACATGCTCCTGCCTGGGAGCAGAGCACTAAAAATGTGGAAAGCCTGCAGGAACCAGGAGGCGTGTGGCCACTTTCAGGCCAGCAGAAGACACTGTGCTGTGGTTTACCTGCTCTGTTTGGGACATCTGAGGTTTGCAGTAGTGGCGGCAAAGCATCCCAGCAGCTATTCTAGGCAAAGACCCCCAATTTTGCATTTTCCTGGAATTTTCCACCATGAAATGGCAGACATCAAGGCCAAACAGCATTGCCGTGCAGGCAAAACAGCCCCTTGTTTAGTACCAACACTGCAGTTGCTCTTGCTTCAACAGGTAACAGAGAAGGTTTACATGCTTACATATGTAAACTCATGGTCCTTTCACCAGCTGAAAAAACAAAAACAATGACATACTGAGGTATCCTACAAATTTGGGCTTTATGTGGACAAAGACACTGAATCTCTGTAGAAAAAGTGCCATCAGTATTATGAAATTTAGTATTTTTATTGATGAATCCTATAGTTGAGGCTGGCATCAGCATTAACTCCTTTCCAGCTACCAAAATAAAAATAAAGTCAGAGACTGGGACAGCCTCAAGCTTGCACTTTCAAGTTGACAGATGACCGATCACCTTCATCAGTCAAAAGTCTGAGTATGGGAATGTATCTATTCCCCATCAGTGTGTTTGTCAGCGCTGCTCGGCTCTTCGTAAGTTATTCACATCTCCATTCAAAGACCAATAGATGTTTCCATGATATGAGAGGCTTGTGTTAATTTGGAATCACAAGAAATTGCATATCCAGAGAGCACTAGGGTAGTGATTATGGGATCTGGATGATCACTTCTTTCAAGGCATTTGTAGAGCTAGCTGTTGATTCATAAGCCTGAATCCTTTCATCATTTAGATGATACTAACGATAACGTAAGCAGGCAGACTCCAGAAACACGTATCTGCTTGCAACATGCATCTTAACAACAGCTCAAACACCTTCTGCAAAAGTTAGGGCTTTTCACCTGGGAACCCAGGTTTCAGCTGGGGAGAATTACAACTCGCTCCCACCCTCTGCCATCTCAACAGAAAAATATGCTACACAGCCCCCAAAGCACGTGTAGAAGATAACCTGAATCACTAGTTTCTGAAGAGTCAGCTTGGGTTTCTAGTAGTGAGAGAGACATAAACCAAATACCTTGCTTGTAAAGACTACCAACAACTCAAGTCCTTTTTACTAGGGGAAAAGCAGCTGTGTAAGTATAACTCAAAGAGGATGATCGTAAGCAATTTTAAACAAAGTAGAGTGTGGCAGCTCGCTGAATATGCAGAGGAGTTCACGTATCCAGGGTAAGATGGGATTTTTCCTCAAGAAAAATAAGAATGAAAGCAGATTATCAATTAATACAAGAAAACATGCCATTTCCAAAAGCAGGAATGTAGAATAACAATGTTGGAAAATGGCTGAAGGTTAGATTAAAACCAGACCTTTAACATTTTGGAGGCTGCCAGGATTGCCTTGTGCAGAAAAGGTAATTGCATCAGACAATGAAGATTATGTTTGGCAGATTTTGTAAGAAAGCACTTACAAGGTAAACTGCATTTCTGACGTAAAGCTTGCCGGGTAGGTTTGGTACAATTACTGCCATTCCCCTCCCAGCATCACACTATTAAAAATATTTTAGTCCCACTTTATTTGGAAAGCAATAACAAGTCAAAGCTCCTACTGCTTTCGGCATAGAGGGGAGTTACGGCAGGTTACTAAACTGTGCAGATAATGATACTACGCTGCTCTAAAAGTAGGCTAGTGAAGTGTGAAAAGAAGGGATTTGGGGAAAAATTCTTCCTGCAAAACATGTTTGCATCGTAAACCTCTTTGACCTACAAGGAGTTCAGGGACTGGAAAGTATCACAGGACAAAAGAAGTGGCTGGGTGGCTTTAATGTCTCTGAGGTCTGGGAGCCAAAAGGAGAGCAGTGGATAGCACCGGCTCCGCTCCCTTTTTATACGATGGGAGTAAAGCAGAGCCCGACCGAAGCGGCTGCTTGCTCTGCAGATGTCTGGGTTACAAACACAGAGGAAGAAGCAACGCCAGCGTCGAGCTTCTGCAGTTTCAAGTGGGAGAACGCGCTCTGGCTTAATACCCCATTCATTTACAAAGAAAACTTTGCAAGCGCATCCCTGAGTAAGTTATCCAGAAAGCTCGAAAGGCAGTTAATGTGATTCTGGTCACGGCAGTCCTGTTTCTAAAGAGACGGGGAAATTTAAGCTACATAAAAACACTGACAGCTGCACCAGGGTGATCCAATAAAAGTACATAAGTGTATTTAGATACAACGTGCTGCAGACATCTGCAAGGGATATGGTCTTCTAAAATACCTCAGGGGAAAAAAGAACCCCACGAACTTTCAAGAAAAGGTTCTCTTGTATAAAAGAACATGCAAAGTTAGGCACCAGGCTGGATTGTCCGTGAACTAAAACCTGCTGAAATGGAGGATTTCAAGTGCCTGATTTCTCTAGCTCTGAATAAGCATTGACTTTAAGCTGCCCTGGCTGCAAAAAAGGCTTATCTGCCTCCAGTGCAAAGTGGCTGGCACATCTCACATCCTTTAGATCTCCTTAAACCATTAAATACCTTGTAGTTCTTAACAGAGAGGCTGTCTCGTTTTAGGATTTTGTGTGTTTCATTCCCCCTGGTCTAAGGAATCAAGTGTTTTCCACCAATTCTGTTTCTTGCAAATGTCATTTTTTGTCCTATTCCCCAATTTCTCTCCTTGAAAGTCCTCAGAATAAAGAAAGAAAAAGACTTGCTCTGAATACGGTTATCTGCAAATAGAAACACAATCTGGCTGGGGATGAGGAATAAGGTAAAAACAAAAAGTTCCTCCTCTGCCACAGATGTCAGGGTCTTGGCTTACACATGAAAGGACTAAAACATCTGCTGTGAGAAACCTTCCAAAATAACTCCCTCTGTCTAATTTCTCAAATACCCAGCTACTGTTCAATAATATATATATGTGTGTGTGTATGTGCATATATATATATTAAAAAAAAAATCACAGCAAAAGAATTGACAGTTTGGGAACATTAACAACAAAGCTGATACTTTCTTTTAAACACGCATCACAGGTATTTTTTCAGCAAGAAATCAAATGATTCCTGTTAAAACTCAAGGGGAGCAGAGGTATTGGAAAAGCTGAATCTGCAGTGTCTCGCTCAAAGATCAAATAAACGGACACAACCTTGGAAACATCAATGGTCTTATTTAAGCTGGCAACAAAGAGCTTGAGAAGTGAGATTTCCAAATATTAACATGCAACGCGTCCCAGCTCCAATGACACATTGACACCATCTATTGATAACAGCCTATTAAATATTGAGCCTATTTTCCTACAAAACATGAGGGAAATCTTAAAAAAAAGCAGCTCTTTCTGGAGCCATGAGAAGCTGCAGGTACCGCAGCTCCTCTGGCAGGAATGCAACTCTGAGCGCAGCCTTTTGGCTCACTTATGGTTTCCTCCAGTTTTTAACTTTTTGACATTATTTGCAGTTAACAGAGACCTATCTGTCTACATGCTCCACTGCTTCAGTATGCCCAAATTCTCCTCCAGCACCAGTGAAAGAGGGAGAAAATGGGGGAAAAAAGCCACTGGAGTGGCTTCACATGAACTGAGGATTCCTACACATCACAGGAGTCCAGTTAAGGCACCAAAGAGGGACAAAAAAAGGACTGGACCCTGGCCAATGCCTGTGTTTTATAACACACTTTGCATCTAAACCAGTTAAGAAATAAACACCAGTTCTGGTGTCAGGAGGAAGCAACTCTAAAACAGTCAGACCGACCCAATACGCAGCCAAAGACTTTTTATCCATTCTCGTTTTGATGAATTGCTTGTTTATAACCTAGTTAATAAAGGAACAATCCACCTTTATAGAAGCAGATGTGAAATTCTAATACTGAAGTAATTTAGCAGCCCATACTTGCCTTACCTGATAAAGCACATCCTTTCGGTACGGATGTCTTATTCCAAGGTCTCTCACTAAATTAACGAGTGTAGGATCTGCAACCATATTCCTCTCTAAATCATGAGTAATTAAAATAATTTTTCACGTAAGTTCATAACTAAATACTAAACTGCCCAGTTGCAGCAGCTAATTAATCCAAGGTTGAGCCAGTAACTAGGAACACGTCTTCAATGTTTATTCTGGCTCCAGACCCAGGGTGCTGTCCAGCAAATTTAAATTTTGAAAATTACAGCATCCATTTTAATAGGGACAAGCCTACACCCTGATCTGGACACTGATCACTGTACTCGCACCTCTTCCATCTCCCTGCTGCTGGCAAAGTATTTATCATTTGCAAAGTCAGCATGTCTCCCCGCACTGCTTAACAAGGTACAGGTGCTTTTCTTAAGAAGATGGAGATTCCTTACTCATTTCTCAGCACAGTGCCGGAGGGCTGCCCCCACTGCAACTTCCCAAATTTGCCACCGACGCCACTGACCTCTCCGTCTTGGAAGTGCTTCTTGAGCTGCTTCAGCATGACAGTGAGCTTCTTGGACTGCACCCCGCTGTAGGCCAGCAGCATGCTGCCGAACTGCCGCTCCGTGATCCGCCCCTCCACTGGGTCGTGCCGCTCAAACTGGAATGGGAAAAAAAAAACAAAAGGGGAGATGAAAACAAGGCTGTGCAGCAGAAAGCTCCATCCAGGGGAAGGGTGTAAAAAGGCACCGTAATAAATAATTAATATTGCAGGAAACACTGATGAAGGAGAAATCCTAACGCATTTGAATATTTGTTTCCCCCGAGACCGTCTCCACCAGTAAGTCAACGTTTTCTCTATGTGCTGTTTCTTGGACCACCTCTGGAAAAAGTCTTTGTATCTTGCCCTCCTAGTTTTATCTCGCAGGGGGACAGCATTTGTAGAGCTCGACTTGAAAAGTCGGGATTATTAACTTGAAACCAAGCTAGTGTCCACAGGTCTCCAAAGGGGTGAAAAGCAAGAACAAATTCTAAGGTGTTCTACACAGGGACTTCCAGCTTGGATGTCTGAATAAGCACCCAAAGAATTTGGCTGCTGCAGCAGCAATCTCTTCTGATTGATCAAAAACCTGTGCAGGACTGAGCTAACATGCAAGTGTGTGCTTCTAAAGAAGTATATGTAGGAGCGGTTCTGTGACTGCTATAAAAGGGGCTGGTGCTTAATAAACCAGGAAAGAAAAATCTTGCAAAAACTAGGTCTCATTGTAGCTCTTCTCTGCTCCAAGCCCTGTAGAGGCGGATTCAGCAAGGGAAGGTTCATGGAGGTCTCCAGACCTCACCTTCCCCAGTCCCAGAAAGTTCTCCTTGTCCTAAGCCCCTTCAAGACCCTTACGAACGCTGCTGTGAGGCCCCTGCAGAACTTCCCACAAGCCTTTCAGCAGAGAAAGGTCTTCTCCATCAACCCACCTTGCCGGCACTAGTTTATGTTCTCCTGGCTTTCACTGCAGGGGAGAAGGGAAGAGCAGTTCTCCCGACTATGGGAAGGTGCTGGGTTTTAGCACCACGTCTCTCTGCCAGATGAATAATGCAGATTTCAACTTTTCCGTTTTCCCTCCACCTGTTTGTGGCTCTAGAAACATCAACGTTAGACTTCAACCGACTTCAGTTTCACAGACCTCAGCCTTCAGGACCCTTTATTTGATTTCCTTCATATCTATCAGAAAACACATGACCTACACTATAGCTGATCACAAGCCAGAAGATGACATTTAACAACAAAATTAATTTTTAAACTCCTATGGAACAACTCAGTACCACTGACTTGACATTATATTGCTCGGCGAGTTAACCATTTCTGCCTCAACTGCTCTTCTGTGCTTAATTACACAGCTAACACAAAAGCCAGCAAGGCACCCAACCGCAATCAAGGTGGGGAGATGAAAGCTGGCAGATCCACCAGCCTTGCTTTCAATCTGTGTGTAGGCAGAGCTCCAGACATGGCTGGCTATATACGCTTTTAATATATATGCTCTTCAGCTACGCTGTGTAACAACTAGGCTGCTTGCAAACAAGCTATTACAATTTCCACGCTAATGCCAAGTTGGAGGTAAATATTTTTTAGTTATTAGCATATCAGCCAGACTTTTGCTGCTTTTCCCAGTGGGACACCAAGTGATTCCTACTGCATTTGAAATGCACGAAACACCAGGGCTGGAGAGGTTTGGATGGACTATGCTGGCAGGAGGCAGCTCCCAGCTGGACAAATTCTGCTTCTTAGCACCTTGTGCTTGCGCTTGAGTGGCCCACGCAGTATTTGGGGAAAAAGATGGCACTTTTTACTGTCGTCTGATGCAGATGTTGGGGTTTACTCATGACACAAAACACTGGCCTCTCCCCTTCTCGTGTGCTGGGGAGAGGAAAACTCATTTGGAGGAAAAGTATGTGTTCTTCATTGAAAAGCATGCCATGTTTGAAGAATGCGAACAAGTTTTACAATACCCAAGAGACACAAAAATTCACAGTCAGTACTGTTTCAAAAGCAGCACCAATGCTTTCTTCAACTATAATATTCCTAATTTCAGCCCAAAATACATAAGTCAGTATTTTTCTACCAACCATCTTCAAATATCCCAAGTTTTAGCAGAGCATGAGCCAGCATCTTTTATTAATGGATAAGAAACGGGTCTGAGTATCTCAAATCAACCTCATAAGTGTTGAATATGCTTAGAAAAGTCTTGAGTCAGCATGTAAAAGCCTGCCAGTCCTCTCCCCCTGCCCTGCATTAAGGAGCAGGCATTGTGCAGCTCCATGGGGTAACATGAGCAGATGGGGAAATAAAAAAGGGCCATTTCCTCACAGTTTTTTTTTGTAACTAGGCATTCAGATGGTGGTCAGATTTGCACTACTGGATGCAAAAAAGACCAGAAAAAAATTTTAAAAAAACTTTGCATTTTTCTCCTGACATGTCTCACACAAAGCCTTTTGGTGCCAACTTGAAGATAAGAAAGCAGGATTATTCTCCAAACACCACGCTGAAGAAGTCTTAACAGGAGCACGATGATGAAACACATCGTTTCAGCCCAGCTTTCCTTTGTTTCCCATTTTCAGCCATGACCCTCAGATGTTCAAAACAATTGGCCCACTGCCGCTGTAGAGGGTCTCAGTGAGCCCTTCGGCTCCCCTCGCTTGGGTTTTGCCAAATAAAAGATGATGAAACACACCTATGGTTTAAGGATTACCTGGAGAAAGTTGGTATGTTAAGAATAATGCTGTAATTTCCAATCAATCTTTGCAGCCACGCAGCTGGGAGAAAGGCAAACAAGCATGCTTTAAGCAGGATTACTTGTAAAATTCAATGCAAATTAACTTCTGCATCTCAAATGTCAGTATTAAAAACTGATAAACTAAGTTATCTTATTTAGTGGCACCTATTACTAAATGCATATAGTTGGAGAATAAGCAATGGGGTAAAATGCTTATTCTTCCTGTGATTCACCTTCTCAGCTTCTGGTCCTCAGGGTTTTAGGGATTTCCTTGGTGGAAAGCTGCAGCTGGACCGATATGTCTAAATAGCCACACGACAAGTTTTTCCCCCAAGAGGTTGCCTGATGCCACTTGGCACCCGCTACTCCTTTTACATTACAAAAATGAAGTGTACTGGCCCAAAAGTTTCCCGGCAGGTACTACTGGCACGCTTTCAACCATCACTCACGCAAGGAAAGGATGGGCAAGAGGTGTAGCAAAACATGCAAACTTGAGGTTTGGGCAACCTGGTCTAGACCAGGCACCGGGGATTCTTCAGTACTACCAGGAAAATAAAAATTAACAAGTGCTATTGCATCAGCTGTCAAAGACATGAGGCAAGGCAGGCAGGGAAAGTCCTTCTGGAGGCAAACTTTCTACAGCATCTGTTAAAAATAACTCCAATATTCAAGTATGAGGATCTCACCAGCTCTGAGCAGCAGTATTGAAACGTGGAGCACAATTAACATGCTGATGCTCGCAGTATTTTTGGCATCTTGCAAAATTTCTTGAAAATGAAGTGGAGCACCCATGCTACTGCCATAGCCCGAGTCTTGATCACAGCAGTAGCAAGAGCCTCACCTGCAGCAGACCCATTGCATGAGATGAAAGAGCTAGTGTTTTATTTTATTGCACAGTTGGGAGATTGTGTTAAAGGACAAAATAAAGATAAACCAAATCTAAGATGAAGTAACTAAAATAACTTATTTATAAAATCTCTTTAAAGTACAAAATCATCCTGAGACCCTGTGAATAAACCAACTCATTCCCCCTCCCTGTGGGCTCCAAAACTGGTTCCAACTTTTAATTTCTGCAGGTGGTCATCACGTGCAGTGATGAGCCCAAACACCATACAAATATTATTCACAAGAAATAAAAAAGCCTGAAAACCATGGAATTAATGATTCTTATTCTGGGTTTATCTCACTTTAAAATGAACACCTCTAACATTAAACCGCAACACTCATAGATGCCCAAAGTCAATTCCTGGAGGCCAAGCATTACGCTCTCCCATACACAGGCACACAGCTATGCTCATTGTGAAGACCAGCCTAGAAAGGGGCTGGCAAGCGAGAGCTCATCAACAACCAGTTTCCAAATTCAAATATAATCACCACTGAACAGAGAAAAAGCAACGAAATCACGGTGATGGGTAAAGAAAGTTCAAAACTTGCCTCCAAGCAAGCGTCAGATACATTTAAATTAATTACAGAAGGGATGAGCAGGGGATGTCATTTAAAGATGATGCAAAAAAAAGAAAAATTTTGGTGAGAGAATTCTGCCTATTTTTTTCTGATATGTTAGCAATCGTGCTTATTCATAAAGAAACTTGGCTTCAACTGATTTGTGAGTGGAAAAAAAAAAATCTTGATTTCAGCTTTTTTAAAAAAAAAAAAACCCAAACCAGCTACCCTTGACACCCCCTTTCCCACCTCCCTGTCTGGGAGCAGATGTACCACATCTGTGCTCTCCTGCCTTCTTGAATGTCTTCTGGCCAACTGAACACAGCTCACCCATCGTCTCCACTTGAAACTGAAGGAGGGAGCAAAGCCTACAGTAATTTTTCTTTCACTACTCAATACACAGTCTATGAACAATGTTAAGTGTTAAAATCCCCCAGGTATTTGAAAAGGCAGGAAAAATAGTGTCCTTTCCCAGGTAAGCACGATCCTTTGCTTTCATGCATGGGATGTTACTGTACTGGTTATTTTTCCAGTCACTCAGAGCGGGGGGACCAAACCCCACAAGGACGGGATGCAGGGCAGAGAACGGTGAGATTTATTACAAGCAAACAAGTCCTCTGACAGCCTTTTTCCCTTTCATATACCTTAAAGAAAGGAAAAGCACGGCCGAGGCAATCAGCTGGCATCGCAGGGCACCAGCCAGCACGGGATGGAGCAGCTCCCATGCATGACACCCCACCATCGGGGAAACTGGGGAGGAAACAGGGGTGGGTCCTGCCCCCCTCCGAACTGCAGCCCCAAAATCTACACATGTAACACAGATGGCCAGTGAGTCCAGCATCTCCGGAGCAGCTTCCACTCGCAGCCACTTGGTGCCAGCAGCGGATTCTGCATCCGCACACTGGCAAGGATACAGTAAATAATGAAATATAACTCTCCAGTGTTCTTCCCGCAAGCCAGGACGCCCGAGATGCTGAAGAAATTAGCCTAAAATATAATCAGCAGTATTTTGAAATTCATTAAAAGCCGATGTGATGTGCAAGGAAATCAAAGGCGTTTATGGGAGGGTAAGAAGGCAGGAGAAATAGGGCACAGCACTCTCTCACTGCCAACCTGACCTAGCTTCACTAGCCCAGTCCCAGTAGCCAGTCCATATACTGCATTAGGATACTTTCTACAATCATTTAAAAGACTACCCATAATGTTAAACGTGTTAAATACTACCCCCCCCCCCCATCAGGCAGGATGAACATCTTCATGTTCCTCTATAAGCTGAAATGTGGGTAAGCTTTCTTCTAGCTTATCTTTCTATCTGAATAAATAACCCTACACTCTCTTCTTCAATGCATGGAGGAAAGGCTTCATCACATGAGGAAAGCAGAAGGCAAATAAACAGACAATTTTCTCTGCTTCCACATCCCCTTAATTGCTTAACTTTATAGAAAGGCAATACAAGGATCCACCATAAAACAACAGACCCATAATCCCTCTGCTTCCAGACGTCACTGTTTTTTTCCCCACTAACTCAATCCACCTTCTCCTGCGGGAAATCAAATGCCAGCTTCTGAGAGGCATCCAGCCTGAACCAATTCAGAGACACCACCACGAGAAACATTTTTATTAAAAAAAAAAAAGTTGGAACTTCTTAAACACAGGCATTGGTTTCCTTTCATCTCTCCTCCTGCCACCACCAGCTGCAAGGCTCACTGCTAGGAAATGAAGCAGCTCTGATGGCTAAGGAGCCATCTGGCACAGGCAGAAGGACCTCCTCTGGGTCCTCCTTAACTGTGGAGATGGGGCATCGCAAATGCCGCCATAGACTCAGACCATCTACCTCGTAAATGTAGACTTTTCCAATTTAAAGAACAACGGGGAAACCAAGAAATGTCATTTAAACCAAAGGTTTAGGGTACTAACAGCATTATGTCTCTACGAGCACAGACCTGCAGCCCTGGCACACGGTACATTGTGGGATAAGGGCTGAATTGCCCCTTCCAGTTCAGGCTCGGTGCGGCGGGACACGTGGCTTCGGCTGAGACATGGTGGTGTTTCAGAAAGAAAATGTAAGATGAAAGTTTAATTTGCCCCCAGGACACCCCTCCTTCAGAAAATGATCAAGCTTGGGTACCAGACACTCTTCAGGGGAAGACTTCTCATTCCAGCTGACTTTCTTCCCTCCTCATTCAATTTGTCATAACCAATAGCATTAATACGGGAAATTTCTACCTAAAAGCCCAGTGCTGAAACCCTGTCTAACCCGAGACTGCAGGTATAAAAAACTGCTTAAAACACAGGGACTGTGTACTGTCATCACTGCCACTGGACTGAACTATGCCCAAGAGAGCAACACCAGCTCGGCAATTGCCTGAGGAGTGATGCCAGAGCACCAAAACCCTCAGAGAGGGCTTAGCATCACCGTACAACCACAAATGGATGTAAAAACCTCACGCTTGAAAAGTGGAAGAAGTTCTTCCTAACCTGGCATCGCATTTTTTGGTCCGTACACTGAATGGTGGCTTATTTTGCTTTCCTTGCTTTGTTTGCTGAAGAAGGTTGTTAAAATAACCATCACGCCCTTCCAGTTGCTGCACTCAGCATAGGTTCAAACAGTGTTTAAGATCAACCAAAACCAGCAAGAGCCTCAAAGCCCATCGACGTGAGAGGGAAACACCTAGTTGTAACACAAAACAGCACAATGAAAACACAGCTTGGACTTTTCCTAAAGCAACTCCAAAAGAAAAAACAGTGGCACCTCCCAGGCTGGTTGCTGATTACCTCTACAGTGCAACCCTTCCAGCAGCCCCGAGGTGACAGGACGGGGAAATCAGCTTGGTCTGTGCTTTGGGACTTGAATCTATATTCCCCGGACTTATCCCATGATGGGAATACCAACTGCTGAGCCGCACGGACGAAGTGATACTCTCCGCTGCTTTTTCTGCAATTATGCCCATGCCTATCAGTGCGCGGGCTCATCCGAGAGTTACTGCATGGCCTTGCTAGTCTATAAACACCAGGAAAGAATATGAAACATGGTCACACCACAGTTTTAAAAGGGATGTTAAACACAAATACCACAAAGCATAGTAGTCCTGCTGTGCAAGAATCAACATCTTCAACTTCCTAGGTTTTCATTTGTCGGAAATACTCCTAAACTTATCTTCTGTAGATATTCTTGAACTTCAAACTAACAGCAACCAGACATCCTGGCAATATAATTTCCACCCTCTTTAAACACTTATATTAGCAAAATACCTAGCTATATTTTAAAAGGCTCTTAAATTTCTAGGAAGGCTTCTCCTAAAAACCAATCAAACAAACAATGTATTCCCTAAAATCTCAAACCAAGCACCTAAAAAATAAACGTGTGTGCACCACTTCTTATTTCCAATTGAGATAGTAAAAAAAAAAAAAAACCAACCTACAACAACTTTTGGATGGAGAGACAAGTGTTGAGGGGTGATTTCTGAGCTTATTTATGCTGGCTAAACAAACACCAATAGCAGAAATATTGCTAATACTAATTCTGTCAGGTTTAGGGGTACTTGAAAAAGGTGACTTGTTCCGAGAGCCGCGATGTGCATAATAAGGAATCAAAAGGGTCTGGGAAATAATGATTTGTAGGGTAAAATTTAGATTCACAATATATGACCCTTTAAAGTGGTATTTGCTCAAAGCTTTATTTGACAGGTTGTAATACATTATTTATCTACAAACTACTGCAGCACTGGCCCTGTTCACTGTTCTGGAGAAGCAGGCTGCCAGGGTCTCTTGTCAAGTTGCATATATAACTATAACAGAGGAAGAAAGAAAAAAAAAAGGGGGGGGGGAAAACACTGTGTACATCTTCCTAAACCCCAGCAACCTCCTCCATCCAAAATAATTTAATATATTTGGGAGTAAGCTGTAGTGTTTGCACAGGCACCAAATTATTGCCAAAAAAAGAAAGTGAGGCAGAAGTTTCTAAAGATGTTTTATTTGGAAAGATCGAAGGTTTCAAAATATTACTTTTTTTTAACTATGCTGAAAGGTTCCAGTGCACATGGATCTAAAACACTGTGTTTTGCAAGGTGAAAGCCAGCCTGCTCCAGATACAGCCTGATGTACTGTGCTGGCAGCCTGCAAGGAGCCACTGGATGGGACCAACAAAGCCCAATTATATTATTTGGTAAAAACCAGTCGAAGAAACACCTCTGAAGATTATCAGAGCTACCAACAGCGGGAGAAATGCAAATGGGAAGGATGCGGAGGAAGAAGTGTCAAACCCAGCCTGGACCATCGTGCACAGGCTGTTCTGGGCATCACGCTGGAATGCTGGGCAGTGCAAACCCGGGCTGCCCAAGAAAGTCGGTCCAGAGCTGGATAACCCATATGGAGAAGCAAACCACGACCACCATGACCCACCTCCGATGCCTGGAGCAGGCTGAGAGGCTCCCTGCCTGCAGCGCTGCAGGAGCTCCTGCCCCAGCATGCTGCAACACTGGCTGCGCTGAGCTGGCGTGCTGCCTACTGCTAGTGGCAGTACCTGCTCCACTGGGGACGGGCAGACAGGACCCCAAAGTCCTCAGGTTTGGAAACCACTTCTGACACTTGTAAAACTAGCCAGAGCATCCGAATTATTTAATTGCCCATTAACTCCCTCCCCTACCTGACTCCTTGGACTCAAGTGCAGGTTGTACAGCTGGATCAGGTCAGAAAAAACTCCCAATGTTACCAGCAGCAGCTTGCTTCTTTTTATCTTAAATAAACACCATATGAAAGAAAAAGGAGCTATTTTCACACAACAAAAATCCAACCTTCTGAATGCTTTCCCTGTTCACACTTTCCCTCTGCTCTCCAAGAGTAGCTTAAGTGAATATGTAGCAGCCAGATTAAAAATGTACATCTGTCAGCAGCAGTGCAATCCCAGCAGACCAGGTGTTTGATAGATGCTTTTGAGGTTTCATTGACCTTGGCATGACACTGCTGCCTGCAAGGGGAAAAAAATTAATTCCTATCACCAGCAACTTGTTACACTTTAATGAGCAATTAAAAAAGGTTATGTAAAGATGGCCACACCTGAATTTCATCCTCATGAATCAAAATAACTTCTTGCCAGCTCTGAAAAGATCTCTATTTTGAAATCTCATACAGCGGAGGAATGAAAGGAAGGAAATGTAAAGGAGAGGAATCAGTATTACTAAGGGGAAAGGACACATCTGATAAATTAAAAGGAAGCACTCGCCTGACTGCCGGGATGTAGAGGGGGAAGAGATGAGCAGCCACCTCCCACTGCTGCTCTCCAGACCTGGCTCCATTACTGCCATTCCTGCCCTTGACAACACTCCTGGTACCTCAGCGTGAGCAATGGAATAGCTTTTCCATCCTACATGCTCACTGAATGGGAAAAGAGCAAAGTTCAGAAGCAGTACAAGTTCCCAGCCCCCCCACAGGGATACCCATGGGATGGCAGAGCTGCAAGTACCAAAGCCAAACTGTTACTCTGTAAAACACAACTCAAAATCTCCATGGAACTGATATACACAATTTTATTAAGAAATATAGTTCTCTTACTGCCTGTTAGAGTTTATGTTGTTTCTGTTTGACCTTGGTGCTCAATTTGCCAAGAAAAATAAGTTTGCAGCAGCTTGATTCAGCCTAGCAGGGAAAAGGGAGTGCCTGCATCCTGCTCCCATGTCCTTAATGCACTAACAGAAGCAAAGTCAGGAGCTGAAGCACAGACAACAACGCATGGAGGTGCAGAACCAGCTCTGTCTTCAGAGCTTGAAAGGGCAAGAGGACTAAAGCATTCGTTCATGTAGCAGAAGGACGAGGCAGAAGTCAGATAGCTGCTACAAGAATTGGTCATTGGAAATCTCCCAACCAGCGATATTAGCATGCCGTTATCATGCAGGACTGAATTTGTATTTATTTTGGGTCATGCTTAAGAGGCTAGCTGACATTCTCACCCAAGGAAGCACAGCAAGCACGTTGGGTGATAAACGTTTCATTTTTTTCTGTGATTAATAAAGCACATTGCCCATGCTCCCATAGTCATTGTACTCGAGGGTCCATGGGAAGATGGAAAACAATGCAGCCCTAGACGTCTGCTTTGATTTTTGTCAGCTAACCGGGACATTGCAAATGCCTCAGCAACGACTCTGCAGTAACAAAACAAAGCCGCAGAAGCTTCTGAAATGGTTCCTGCCTTTCCTACCTCACTAACAACACGTGTTGAGCTTGCTGGGCACGAGCTAGCGTTGGTCCGAAGCCTTCCTCTGTTTGGGGCTTACGCGCCCAGGTATATCACCCAGCTAACGCAGGCGTACGCAGGCAATCCCAACATGTTCACGCAGACATCCCCAGCCTCTTGCCCATCAACTTTTGGGACTACCTGGCTCTTTGTTAACTGAACTGTGCACACATGAACAAAAACATCTATGCTAACTAGCTTATCCCTTCTACTTTATGGACTCGGAGATACAAAGCTCCATACACACTCTCATGGCAACATAATTAATCAAAATACCACTCTTGGGATTTTATTTGCAGGGGTCCTACAAAAGGCTCTGCTGCCTGCATGAGCGCAGGGCTCAGCGCACTGCACTGCGGGAGCTTGGGAGTGGATTTACACACACTTCATAAACCAAAGGAGCCTGTTGTTACAGAGCAGAACCCTCTACTGCTACTAACGATGCAATAAATAGAAATTCCAATAAAATCCTCAGACGGCTTCCCCTGCAGAGCTGCTGCATCAATCACATTTAAGTCACCCGGTTCAAATACAAGCAAAGCAGCAGCATATACCATAGTGGGTGTTTTCCCACCAGGCATTGCGATGGTTGCTTTAATTGGTCTGTGAAGCACCCATCCCAAACGAGGAGATGGCAAAGCTGCTCCTGTGCATTCGAGCGATGTCCCAGCAATGCTCACAAGCAGCTGCAGCACCTCAATGCACATGTGCTTCACTGGCACACTTCTGGACCACTGACTATTTTGATCTGCTGATCTCAGGACATCCTCAGCTTGACGCTGGGTACCTGCTTGGTGTCACTGCCCCTAACCTCAGTGTCAGTGCCAGTTGTAGCACTGCAAGTGCTCACTTGTCACTGTTGATGGAACAGGCCCAATTTAAGAAGTGGCTGCCCGAGTGCTTTTACTTGATTTCAATCCAACAGCTAAGTTGAAGATGACCACACAGCCAGACACAGTCTTCCCATGGTCACACAGGCTGAGTACAGCGTTGCTGAAGCAGAGCCCAATAGCCACTGCGCCCATCGCTCCTTGAGGCACGCCGGTTAGCACCCCCAGAACATCTCACCAAGCATTTCACAGCTGACATGCAGATGCTTGATGTGCTCTTATGATCCCAAGTCCCCCTAAACCACCCCACAGCTGATACCTGACTCTTCTTCCACGTTTCAGAGTTAGGCACTGGAAGGGTTTGATTTCTCTGGCACGGATGATTTCCCCACTTGCTTTTGCAGCCTGTACCAGGGAGGAATTAGTTAGGAATAGTGTTTACAGCATCTTCCGATAGAGGCATGAAGCACAGCTTTTGGTACCTCACCCATGACGGCGAACCACCCACCCACTCACTAGCACTCTCCCTTCTTAAATGAAAAAAGGGACTGAAATTCAACCTGTCTTGTATTTAAACTAAACCTTCCCTGGTGCACATCTGAGCCTCTCATTACCTGCTCTGCTGTTACTGATTGATGAAAATTACTTGCCTCAGGCATCTTTATAGTAACTCCTCATGTTTACTGAGACAGTTGTATCTCCTTTCTGTCTTTCCTTTAAGCTGCATGGCCTCATAACTTGCTCCTATTTTGCAGATTGTTTTTTCCATACTAACATCCCACTCTGAATTCTTACCAAGTCTTTGGCCAACATTGCACAATAACTGAATGCCAGCTTTTCTCCAAACCCTAACTGAGACAGTACGGTCAACCTGAAAGCTTCACATGACCCTTTCATTCACACATCAAGACAAAAGCAGGCTGCCAGAAGCTTTGAATGCCATCAAAAACATGATGAGCTGTCCAAATAATTTCAACTGCCTGCCTAGAAATTCCTGGCTTACATATGTATACGCTGGGCTCCTTTATCTACAGAGTTCCCTGACATGAAACCATTCATGGTGGTCAGATGATCCCATTTATAACTGGAGATGTCACAAAATTCTGTCATCCACAACACCTTCATGGCTATCCATCACAAAGTCATGGTCATCAGCCCTATTTCTAGTCCCCAAAACTCCTAACACATTAAACACAGAAGAGCGAGTATATAGATCTGCAGGAATAAGACTGATAACTGCTCTCTCCTTGGCACTAAACCCATCATGGTTTTGACCATCCCTGACTCTAGTAAGGACTTCAAGGAGGAGAAAAGTTCCTCTTTCCTTGCAGAGCTGTTGTTCAAAGGTTACTGGCTATCAACATACCTTGAAGTCAGGGGATGACAGTAGTGACACAGACCCAGAGCGTGTGCTCTCAGACTCGGATGGAGACAGGTATGATCTCCAAAACATCCCATCTGCTGACCCCTTCATTCCCGGTCTGCCTCTGCCAGCTGGGATTGACCAAGAGAAAATGGTTCAGGCTGAACTTGGTATGGAATAGCACAAAGGGACAACTGGGCAGCAAGAGGATCACCACAGGCAGTGTCCCCTCAAGTAAACAGATCTCTCATCCTCCACTGCCATCTCCCATCTCCCATGTCTCTCTGCTTCACAGCATCCGTCCCGCAGCTGCACAGGCAGTCCGTAAGCGCACATTTGGTCTGTTGTCTTAGCAGAGAAGAAGCTCCTAGGCAACCCACCAGAACACAAACGTAAAAGCCAAGCTGCTCCGGGCTTTTTTTTGGTTGCCTAAAAAGTGGCTGCTTTTTAATTGTATTTTCAGTTTATTGATATTCCTCTCCCCACTCTAGTTCTGTGCTTTACCTGTTCTCTCTCACAGCAGCCGTTGTTTGCCCTGCACCACCCCCAGGGCTTGGACTGCCTCCCTCCCACTGCTCACAACCCAGCTACAGCCCTTGTACTCCCCGGGGCAGGAGATCTCAAGCCGCGCGGTACATGTTACCCAGCCTGGGTCCTCCCGATGCTGCATCCCCACCTCACCCTCCCATTGAATTGCTCATCCTCTGGGATAAACAGAGGACCCGTGAGGCACGCTTTAGGCTTTCTGTATTTAACAATCAGCCTGTCCTCCCCTCCTTCCCCATGGCACACTGAATGGTTTCAAAGCATATCTTTTAATACCTTGTACCACAGCCTCACTGGTGCATCCCAAGTGTCTCAAACCATTCCTTAATATGTCTGCACATCAGAGATGCCAGTGACAGACACCTCGGGTAAGCACTGCAACCAGGTCAGGAAATAACTAACAAAGAACCCAAGCAATTTTTGTGTCTGCATTAATTGCCCCATTAAAAAGACAACTTCACAAGTGTTGATTTGGCTTTTTATATGTAAGGACCATGTGAAGGAAAAGAAAGCAAGTAGAGGACTAAAGGAGGAGATACAGATATAGAGGATATAGATAAGAACTAGGTATAGAACTGACAAAACTATGTGAGTATACAAAATCCATTACAAGATGCAGACAAGGAGGAATTCATAAGAAAAAAGGGAAAATATTACATTCCCCCATCATTGTTCCCACAGTGGCCAGGCCAGCA
Source organism: Nipponia nippon (assembly GCF_047370975.1). Taxonomy (NCBI): domain Eukaryota; kingdom Metazoa; phylum Chordata; class Aves; order Pelecaniformes; family Threskiornithidae; genus Nipponia; species Nipponia nippon. The sequence goes on along the minus strand of NW_028262347.1, from coordinate 89,047,550 downwards.
GTGAAGCTGAGGGTGAGCAGATCAGCAGGTAAGGGACAACTCTGTGAGACAACACAGCTAACCGTGATAGAGACTGCCATAAGGGTGACAAAATAAAAATATCTTGTATAAGTTCGATAGCAAATTGACCTCCAAAAAGACCAAGTTTTGGGCCCTTCCTTACAAAGCTTAGCCAATCTGACACTGCCAGACTTCATTTTTCAGGCAAGTCAAAACAACTTAAGTTACTCTTTTCTTTTAACTAAATCAGGGCAGCAGATACTAAGATACATAATTCATTACTGCAAACTTTGTTGCCTATGTTAACAAATCACTGAAAATCTATATCAGTGTGCAAGCCCATATAAAAACAAGGCAGAACCCAAAAACTCTTGAGTAAGCTGGTAACAACTCAGTAGTTTTTAATACTTGGTACAAGATTACTCAGATACCAACTACCCCAGCACTGGGACTCAGAACAGAAAGGCACTTACAGACTCAAGTTATTATCTTAAAACCAGATTGCGAACAATTAGAAATGCCTTCTGAAACCAGAATACTCATTAAGACGGGTTGAGATCCAAGAAGATCTAGGACTTTCTAATGAGATATGTGCAGATGGAAGAGCATCCATCACCCCTTCTTCATAAAAACCAAACCACGCAGCAATCTTATCGGTATGGGTCACGAAAACAGGAATTTCTGGGGTAAAGAAGTTACTCTCTCATCACCTGTCACAGAACAGATATATAAAATAAGTGATTTTCTGCATGACAGCAACAACTTGTGGCACCTTCGCCATATTCTCACAGAATCCCATTTTACTTCTCTTTGCTCCAGCACTTGGAAAACCTTTTGCTTGGGAGGGACTGCTATTGGGGCATCCTTGATCCCTGGGTAAACAACGATCTGCAAAGATCCCTGTATTTAAGCATAAGGATACACATCTGCACGAGGATCTGACTCTTCAGCATATCTGGCAAGTTCCTCCTTGGGAAGCTGCATCCCACCACCTCAAAGTGTGGACCCCAGATCCCACCAGACTGAGACGTGGGGTTGCTCAAAGCCACGCAGCACAACCTTGCCTCTCCAGCCGTGGCAACTCCCGTGAGGAAGACAGCCCCACACCTACAAGGCGTAGAGCCAGATTAGTACCTGCTTCACCAATTCAGCTGAGAACAAATGCCCTCCATGAGTAACTGTCAGGGAAACAATGTGCTATAGAAATCTCACTGCGGGCAAATTGAAAAAAAAATTCTTTACTAAGGCCTTATACCATAGGCAAATATCCCACTGCTGGCAGAAAGAGACCTGGGGAAATAAAAGATGACTAAATATGGAGATTAAATCACTGCTATTAGCAGGTTTTGAGTTGCCTTTCAGGGGTGACACAGACGTGGAGAACAAAGGGCTAATTCATTTCTTCTACGTGTGCTTACAGAATCCTAGAAAAACTTAGGCTGGAAGAGACCCATGGGCTGGCTGGAACTCCTCTTGGTCCATCTAGGACAGACACTAACACACAGAAATAGCATAAATGATCATGTCAAGTCCTATTAATCTTCCTAATTCACAGAGTACTTTCACTCAAAAAAAAAAAAAAAAAGCAGCACTGCTCGAGCCCAATACTGCCTGTCCTAACAGGACACATTATAGCTGCAGAGCCTGTCCAGACAAACTTGTCACCGTTCGTCACACTAAGCAACAAGAAGGAAGGAAATCTTTCCATAGGCACTAATGCAAGGCAGCGTGAATGCGGAAAGAAAATGGCAAGGGCTTTGCCAGGAGCCTGCCCCATTCGGTGCGTTGGTTCCCGTGGCTCAGCCTTAGCTAAGCTGGGCCACCCTGCAACACAACAAGGAGGCTGTGGCTTCCTCAAAGTAGCCAAACCACAAAAAGTTGCAATAAGCCGTTAAAAGCTTCTCCTTTCCCTCTGGCTGTGGTTACTTTTCTCATCCTTCCCTTCCTGCAACTGAGCTGATTGCCGAGTTTCCATAAAATGATGGCAAACGTACTTTCATCCAAAAAATAAGCAGAAGGGAAGAAGAAAACACCAGGCCATGGTTACTTAAACATGTTGTCAGCACTTCAGCCATAAGGAATACTGAAATGTTCAGGGCTTTGTCTGATCTAATTCCCCTGAGAAAGTTTCTGCTCGATCTTAAGAAATATGCATTAATACTTTGGCAAGAAAAAAAAAAGAACCAAAATCAGTAAGAGGAAAGTGGGTTCAGATGGTCAGACACTATTGTTCCACCTTCACCATCAGCAGAAGTAACCAGCTCTCAAGTGTATTAACTGCAGATATGCCTGGACCCTGAGCCAAAGGGAAAACAGCTTTAAAAAAGGTCTTACTTAAAGTAGATTTCTTTTGGAAGAGAGAAAGCAAGCATCCCAGTTTGAGAACAGAGGCACCATGTCACTCGGGGGCTGCACCAGTCCCAGGAGATATTCTTCAGACCTGCTCACAATGCATTTCCCCAAAGCCTTTTCTGGAGTTCAGACACCGAACAGGAACAAAAACTGGTTTTCAAATTAATAACCCAGCTTCAGACCATGTACTAATTTTGCTAAGCCAGCAAAGGATGAGTAGATGAGGGTACAAGAGTTTAGCTGAGCCCCTGGCAGATCTGCCACCAGCTCTTCTCTCCTCCTTCTTATCCACCGGTAACACTAGCCACGCCAAGAGAAAGATCCAAAGATGATCTGCATGGGCAGTTGAGCACGAGGCTGACAAAGGACCACTGTGCTCACAGGCTCATTATCCAAACAGACACATAAAACAAGGGAAGCCATTAAAAATCAGCTACGTGAGTTACCTAATGCTCTGTAGTACAGTATTTCCTAGCACCACTTCTCACATTTTTGATTTGCATGGGTCAAGGTAAATACTTGAGGGATGTCTCTTCTCTGAATTACCACTTTTTTAAAGTGGCTGAGTTCATTAGAGCACTCCCTGGGAAAGGAGCAATGCAAACCTACTAGACACTTGTGCGAAAAGCTGCTTAACCGTGAACAAACACATCAAATGTGAAGCAAGGAGAGAAGGTGAGAGATCATGTCAAAAGAGATAAAAGCAGAAGACGAGAGAGGCCATGTTGCATAATGCTGAGCACAGAAATAGGTCTGTATTGCCTAAATTGATGAGAACTATGAACAGAAAAATCAGGTGCTTTAGTATCACGAACTCAGGAAAAAATTGAGTGTGGTAGAACAGAACTGTTACCTTTGCATAAGCCAATTTTTCAGTTAAAATGAGTATTAAAAATGCTAAGCACAGCATGGTACTGTGCTCAAGGGTGCTGTCAGGAATTCAGTAATGACGCATTTATGATATTCATTAACTTACTAAGACATAAATATTTTGTACTGTCCCCAATTAATAAGTAACTTGTTAGAAAGGCAATTAACATTCACCAGAAAGATGTACAATTGAGTGAAATCACTAAAAACTAAATTAATGCTAAACTGTTGCAGGAGGAAAAGAAGAACTAGTACCATGAAACTGAAAAAAAAAAAACACCCCACTGCTTCTTAATGAGATAAGCAGGGACCCATGGAGGGAGTACAGGACTCCAGCACAGGGTCAGGAATGCCACTTCAGTGTCTCCTTGTTGCCTGTTCCTGGAGTAAACGTGGCAGTGGGAAACCAGAGCAGGACGGCAAACGCGGGTAGAATAATCTCTATTTCTCTTCCCTTTGCATTCAAATTTCAGCTTACGTTTCTTAACCTTAACAAGTATTGCATTCATTTTCAATTTGTAGAGGCACTGAGGAATCGACACTTTCCAATTCATGAAGAACATTTTCTTCAACCAACTTATTCCCACTGCAAATGTAGAGCCACACCACCTGCTTTAATGACCAGTTTAATGAAGTCAGTGAACTGGACAATTACCTTAATAAAAAGAAATTTAGTCCTTGGGTCACTTTCTTACTTAGATTTGTAAAACCCCAAATAAAAAAGGGAATAAATTCAAGTTAAGTTCGCAACGACTGACTTAATAGGAATTTAATAAAATGCTGTCCTTTAGCTGGATCACACAACCTGAGCACGCAGACATTCATGCATCAGACTGAAACAGTAGTGAGCTCTGAATACTTTTGTCTTAACAGGTTATGGTTGTGGGGGGATCTTCTTGTGCACAAAATCCCCATTTCTGATGCAAATAAAAGCCTGGCTTTGCTCAAGCCAGGTCAAACCCTTGAGCTTGCTCCAGAGAAGGGCACTGTTTTTGAGTCAGCTTCACTTGGGAGCTAAGACACAGACCAAGGAGTCCCCCATTGCTATTCTTGTACTCGCTTTAGTCGAAAGACCCAAATTTTGTATCTTGATGTTTAAATTCTGGCTACGTGACTAGCAGGAAGGAGATTGGGAGGTGCTGTTAACTGTTGGTAATGCAAAGAAAAAAGGAAGCCTTCAATTCAGTTGAAGGGTAAGAGTCTCGGAATATACGGACATTTCTTATAATGCACGTTAACCTAGGAGTGAATAATGGAGGTCACATAACAGAGACCACCTATTTAGCAGGATTCACACAAGGCTTGAACACTTACACAGCCAAAATATTCAGAATAGTGAAGCAAACGAGAAGGTGGGGACGAAAGCAGAGATGAAGAGCTTTAGGATGGTTATGAACCCTGGTCCTTCAGGGCACAGCTTGCTCACTAGGAATGAGACAAACCTTCCTCGGGAAGGTAGCAACAGACTGCATCTCAATCATCTCCATCGGCAGCGTCAAGGCATTGCCAAGGCAAGCACCACACATGGAGGGACACGCACCCCGGACGTACCGGCTGCTGCTGCAAATCCACAAGAGCAGCTACCAACAAAAGTTGTAGATGTTCCTGGGGATGCTACAGGCACCAGAATGCTCATCAGAAATTCAACAACAGGTTTGATCCCTGAGTGCTACAAGCCACAGCTGTAGTAATTCCCACCAAATCCCTCCCATGCTCTTGCTCTTCCCCCAGAAAGCGTGTCATGCAGCACTGTCCACGCTGCACTGCCCTCTCCACCATATGTAAAAAGTAACCCAAACCTCGAGCTTCAGAATATCGTGCTGCAGTTTGCGCTGGAAGTCAAGGAAGTGGGAGATGGTCAGCTTCCCCTTCAGATCCGCCCCAAAGAAGTATGTTGTCAGTGCAGAGTTGAAGCCAGTTTTCAGGGTGTTCCCCGTTGTAGACCGGTCTCTGTGGCGCATGCCCATGCTGGTTTGGGAGCGAATGATGCTCTGGACCTAAAAATAAAAGGGAGAATGTTGGCATCAAAAACACCACTGGCACTTATACTAGTCAAGTATCCGTACAAAAGTGCTCCAGGCTCAGACATGTCATCCTCTAATTTTTTTTTTTTTCCTGAAATAATTCTTTAAAGGACATGGCAATTCAAAAATTTGGCTGAACTTAGGCTTTGGATTTTTCAGTCCTCTTTAAAGAAAGAAGAGTATAAAATGCTTAAAACCAGTTTTAAGAAACAATTCACCCAGTTTACAGATGAGCATTTTAGCACTGATCCTACGCCTGGTCAGCAGAGAGCAGCTTGTTCCCAGCGGAGTCGCAGGAGGAGAGAAAGCCGAGGCAACTGCGAGGAAGAAAAAAGCCTGCGCACATTTTGGAGCTTCTGCTCTTACTTTACTTCCCATCCTTGTTAATTCACACCAACCCCAGTTAGCTCACATCGCGTTTCCTTTCCCCTTGTGCACAAAACCAGGGGATTTCTACCCAAGGGCACCCCCTCCTTGCTGCTTGCCACTCTGTGCTGCGTCTGGAAGCTCCTCCGTCCCTGGGGCTGTGCGGGAAGCTGAGCTGCAGGCGCAGGCTGACCCACCCAGAGCAAAGGGCTCTCCAAAAGTCCCACAGGCTTCATCAACCCAAATACAACCTAAGCAGCAGCGGCAGCAGAATAACAAGTAATGCAGAGGTATCTGAGTTACCTGCAGACTGGGAAATTTGCACGAAGACAGCCAAGTGTGAAAGTACATGTAACACCAATATCTCAATGTTTTTAACAAACCATGCAGGCAAACAGCATCCTCCTCCTCCCCTGAGCTCTCAGCAGCGCCCTGTACCTTCTTGAAGGCACCGCTCAACGCAAGTGGATGCTACAGGACAGGGCAAGGATGTGCAGGACAACTTCCCTACCCCCTACAATATAGCAAAAGGTTGAACTTGAAGGATGCAGCAGCCTGAAAAATCTAACGGTTTGTTATTTTAAGGGTTCTGTGCTAATTTAAGGGGGCAGCCAAGCCAAAGGCACACTCGCCTCCTCTCTCCATCCCCAAGTATCCCACTACCCCTTCCCAGCACACGCCCATCTGAATGGCTATTGCAGTGACATGAGAAGCCAGGGTTATTCTCTGCATAATAGCTGATCTCTTCCAACAAGGTAGAGGATTCATATTAAGGACGAGTGTGAGAAAGCAGGGGAAAAAAAAAGCCACCTGACGTGCTGCCTGGCACTCAGCCTTGACAGCACAGGCTTCCCGAAGCTCCAGCAAACATCGCTGCTTTGCCTTCAGCCTCTTCCTCCTGCCGACAAAAGTTGGAAGGGAGGAAGAAAAACAGCTGCCAACAGCTCCAGCTGTCAAAAGGACACCAGAACCTCATTATCGTGGTATACAGCGTGTTCCATTTTTTCCTAACAAGAGGGTAAGTTCTGGAACAAGCCCAAAGGGGGTGCTCCGGAGGAGAATGCTGCATATCGCTGCTGGGCTCGCCTCGCTTGAAACGCTGCCTCTGAACCCCAGACTACTGGCTATTCTTCCACTACAAAGAAAACCAAGTCAAGTCAGAAAACAAAAAATACAGAAAAAAGGTGTGGGGTTTTTTTCTTTGAAATATGCACTGTGATGTGAGGAAGGATTTTTGCACTGTAAATAGCAACTCCTTATTTTGCTTCGTGCTCCACTTTAACTGCGAGCTCTGCATGCACATTTTGGAGACAAATATTTATAAACTGTCTGAAGCAATGCAGTTTGTGACCAGCTTGGAAAACGGCCTCTGTTTCTGCAGAAGCAAGTGTTTACCACACTGCAGGCTGTTCAATAGAGCATCTTTTCCCGGGTGTTATTTATACGGCATCCTACACCCCTCTTCTCTCCCCATCTATAACAAGTATCAGACAGTTTGAAAATCCATCTGTGGGCACTGGAGCCAAAATTACTCGCCTGGTCCCTATTTTGGGTAATCCTTCTAATACCCAGAAAGGCAGGCAACCACTGCAAGAAGTTGTCCTCCAGCCCAACCAGTGCTGTCCTCCCCCACAGCTCATCGATCATACGAGGATGGGAAGCACAGAGATGCTTCACTGTCTTTTGTACGTATTTCAGCCTAAGTGTTTGTGATCTGCTTCATGTTTTGCACCAGACAAGAAAAAAAAAGAAAAAACCCAATGAAAATAGGTAATGGTTTGAAGAGAAATCACAAGTAACACTGCTTGAGAGTTTACTACTTCTCATCTGACATTTTAATTAAAAATAGAAGGGTAAACTAACAATTTACATGGTGAAGGATGAGAAGTTGAAGATGATACTGAGGCAGGCATCAAACTATTTAGCGCTATGCACTAGCCATATGCATCAACTGGAAAAAAATATCTGAGGCTCTTCAGTGAGGCCTGAAGAAATTCAGTATTAGGTAGTTAAAGCCTCTGACTTACTCGCACATTAGCTAAATTACCACAAGCAATTTTCTTCTTTGATGAATACTCTTAAGGTTTGTCAGACGTTAATGAGAAGAGACCTGCTGTTGGCTGTCTCCAAAGACGACTTGTGAAAAAGAAGTAAGAAATTTATTCCCCCTGTGCTCACAGCCAGTGGGGACGGTACGATGCTTCTGTGATTACCCTTTTCTTTCCCTTCTTTTTCTTCCCATTCTCCCCAAAATGATGTTGCTCTTTTAAACTGATGCCACCTCTAGTAGCATATTCCCCTGGAAGGGCCAGTTCCAGCTTCCCCTGCCAGGTAAGATATTTATGGTACAGATCTGCAAACTCTGCCATCCTTCATGCACTTACTGAGGCATTTCCATAAGGAGTGAAAAAGAGTATTTATCTCAAATTATTGCGTGTGTTATATTAAACGTGTATAATGTTATATACGTGCCCCCCACTGAAGCTATGCCTTTGCTTTAATTCTGTTCAAAGTGCAGCAAATCAGTTATGGTGATATCTGCGAAGATATTGTCAGCTTCTTCTCACTTTACAAAACAGCTCCTTCATCCTCTGACTCGAAAGCTCTGGAAGATCAGCCTTTACCAAAATACTGTGATGCCAACCAGGAATTTTATCCCTTTATATAGAGGCAGTGACGCATGTAACAAGCTTAACAAAAATATGTCCCTCTTCCTAAGGATTTTTACATGACTTAATGCACATATAACTTCCCTTAGCCTAACAGATGATTTGAAATAATTTAATTCAATTTTGTACTTTCATCTTCACAGTGCTTCCGAAACATTCATCCTCAAGAAATATTCTTTCTTACTTTACATGTCTAATAAAAAAGCCAAACATGACACCTGCATTAGTACCTTGGCGCCAATGCATTTTTAAGTAGGCAGTTAACCGTTCTCCACTTTTCTTAAACTAATTTATCTCCATAACTGATTTCACTCTAGAACATTAGTAACTACTGTAGAACATCTTTTGATTTGTTAAATATTATCAGATAGCTGCCGTGGAGTGCTATATTCATGCACTATGCAAACAGAAGACAGAGCAGTATTTTTTTACTTGGGAACATAGGAAACTTGGAATTTTTCATAGCTAAATCAGTAGTTTGTAGGGAGGCAGTTCCAAACAGCACAATAACCTGGACACAGTGGTGGATTCAGATTTGCACTCAAAGGAAAATGAATAAACTCCTGGGTTTACATTACAAACTGTCATGTGAAGGGATATCATATTGGAGATAAACACACTCCCTTTCTCCTAATAGTCCAAAATTTGCATCTAAAATGTACAGTTAACCAGATATATTACACAGCTCTGGAGCAAACTCATAATTATGACTTCACACCCACAGGTAATAATTTAAAGAGGATGACAGCAAAAGATTAGAAAGGGGGAATTAATTTTACAGACCTGCTTTGCCACTAGTTTTCCCCATTTATAGCAAGTGCCCCAAGCATGACCTTTTACAGACTCTTCTGAAGTTAACTAATCATTCAACCAACCGATAAGTAAGAATTTTTAATGAGATTATTCAGGGCTGCTTTGTTCTTGGATATCAGTACACAGCTTTTCACCATCTCCAAACACGTATGTCCTCCAGCATAAAAAAAAACCCACAAAGGCACGTTATTTTTTTGACCACAGTTTCATTTCCTTTGCCCAGAAGGAGCAACTTCCACTTGCCCATTAAATGTACAGCCCCGAGGGATGTGGGGTCACAGAAGAAGTGCCAGGGGCCACATGAACAGATAGTGGTAGATACAGGTAGATAAGTGGTGTATCTCCTCTACCTACCTACTTTGATAACAGAGGTGGTGACTCCTCATCCAACTGGCCAGTTCCCTTCTTTACAAACGCATTTACTTTTCCTTTCATGAGTAGCACACACATGAAGCTTTGCTAATATACAGCGACTTCAGGATGTTTATGAGTTTCCAAAGCCTTAAGGCTGTTTTCTACATAGGCAAGAAAAGCATACACTTCTGCCTCGGGAGGTCAGATCTCTTCCCCACTGACAGCTCAAGTCTTCAATCTATTCTCACTCTAACACAGTCACAAACCATAGCTTATAGGAGGACCTCACCAGTATCAGATGTGCCAGCTAAGCTCCTTAAAAAGCCTGCATCAAACTCCCTGATGATGAAACCTTGTAAGAAGTATGGGAAAGAAACTAATGAAAATACACTCTCAACAAACACAGGTTTAGATTACATTGAAATAAATGGCTAAATTCTTTGAAGCAGACTTGCCTTGGTGGTTCTCTGAGGACAAACAAAATCAAGGAATGCAGTAAAAGCTGTGGAAGAAAGTAGGATCAAAATGCTATGACACTAATACAGTGAAAAAAATTCTTTATTTACTTTGGAGGTAACATCTTGTAAAGATACCTTGGTGATAAAGTCACAGGAATTCAGAGTTTATACTCACAGTTGTCCTGGTTCAATGAAAAATTGTGTCTTGAAATACTCAGTAGGAAAAAAAAACCAAACAAAACCAAAGAAAAACAGGCACTGAGGCAACACAGTAGAGCACAGAAGAAAAAGATGTAAACCAGCAGTAACCACCAATATAAATCACGCTAACATCGCAGAGGAGTGCTGCATTTATGACTAAGATGCTGTAGCATCAAGAAGTCAACCTGTCATTCAACTTGCCTGCTCAAACTCTTCCATGTCCACCTCGCCGTCACCATTCAGATCAAACATCTTAAAGGCGATTTCGAAATTCCTCTGGGGAGCTACATAAAAAAACCACACAATAAAAAACAAAGACTAGTTAACAAAGATACAATAGCTCAATAAAAAAAGGCACAAGTTCAGAATGACTCTACCCAAAAACAATTTTCCATAATTCTTGCAATTTTAAGAAGAAAATGCAGCTCTCAGGAACCTCTAGTTATGAGCTTCATGGTGCTCCTTTTACCAAAGGTCTTTACAAGGAGGTTGGGCAGAGGAGATGTTTCTTGAACAAAGTTTATTCCATTTACAGACAGAAAAAGCACAAAAACAAGACACCATCTGATATTTCTCATGACAATCAACAGAAAATGATGCTGTAGCAAGAGCTCCAGTCTGCTCCATACAGCATAATACCACTTTGGCCAGAGGACGTTCCTCCGGCGCTGCAGAGCACTCTCCGTGCTTTTGTGAAGCAGCTGGTGGGTGAGGAGCAGACCTGAACTTTGGGTAATTCTCTTCCAGACTCAGTTCTTGTCTCACTGTGCAAATTTAAAACAAATCATTACCAGCTCTGTCTCAGTCCAGTTATGACATTGAGATAACACACAAGCTGGAGCTCACCAGCTGGGACGCACCCGAGACGGCATGGTACCTTATTTTTCATTGCATTTAGTCTATGTTGTCATGGTTTATTTAGCCATAACTGCAAAAGCATTGCTTCACAGCCACCCATCACAGCAAAACTGCGCTCCTTCCCCTGCACCCCACCAAAGAATTTCGGCACATTTCCATTTTGGGCTCTGTAACCCATCACCATTTAAAGCCACAACATAGCGCCACAATTTTTTTCCAAATTAAGCTAATATGAGAATTTATCTTGCTCTGCTACTTTCAAATACATACCACCTACAGGAATTTTGGTGTTTGCTGGGATTTCTAGGGAATCCTTTAGGCTATAACTAGTGCTTAGGTTGTCATCTTAAATGAGGCTCTTCTCCACCCAAATCTGGCAGCAGGATGTGGATCACTGATGAGGCTCATCCCCCTTTAACCTCATCTGTTGCAATCAACTTTTAATATTTCTTGCAGATGCTCAAAAAGTAATGAGTTTCTGCAACCAGCCTTCTGCATTAAGGCATCTCCCAGATGGGGGTGAGAGGGTGAGTGCAAAGAGGAATCACTCAGACAAAAAGAAATTAATATAGAATTAACTGGACTGGATTTTGTACATTAGTTACAGCTTCAGTTTAGGGCCAGTAGACTTTTACATTGTGTTTTCCCCTTGCTATAATAAACTGTAGCACTTTATCACTAAAAGATTTAGCAAACATGTTGATGATACCACTTTTTCCAATCACTTTGTGCCTTCAACAGATGTATAACAACATTAAACTCGATGGCAGGAACAGCCTGTCACTAGCCACTTGATATATATAGCACATACAGTCCTGCCGTTATCTCTGGATTTCCAATTTCCTCATGCCAATTATTCGGGCTTTATATTCCAAACACTACATGCATAAATGATGTCTCCTGTAACCACGGTAATCGCCAGCAGCACGTGGTGGGCTATTTCACACAACCCTGCAGCAGAAGTGATGCCTCCACCCAGCCTGCCTCTCCTGCCTGCTGCAATGGGGAGACCTTTGCTCTCCATCCCTCCTTATTTCAGTGTTAGCTGAGATGTACTCAGGTGGACCAGTTGTCCCCAACACCAACTTCATCATCTCTTCAATGATGCAATATAATTAAAGGGATTTATACAACAAGCCTCCTCTGTATCCATCCATCATTTCCAGTGATTAATTCCCCATTTCCTTGAGAGAAACAATATTAAGCACCTTCCAGCTACCCTCCTAGCGTTTAAATAACGCATCCAATTTTATTCACTTTAACTGCATGTACTGCATGAAAGCCTGGATGCAATTTCTCCTTATAGTCCCCAAAATCTAGCCAAAGAGTTGTTTCCTCTATGAGGAAATAGGGGACTATACAAAGCTCTAATCTAGTTACAAGATGCTAGAAAAAGAGCAATTTACACATCTCATCTTTCTTCCTCCATGTTCCCTGCCAGGGTACACTGATATATATTCTGAGATTGGAAAATTTGTTACCCCTTGTTAAAAACTGGTGTTTGGGGTCACCCCCCCTTTTCTTTAAGGAAAAATACAATACTATGTCCCATTCGCGCAGACACAGGGTGAACAGAGAAAGCAAGGCACTTAACTTACCCCTTGCAAAGGCCATTTCCTTCCTTTCCCTTTTCTAAAGACACATTTTCAAGAGCAGTTTATCAAAGCCCCAAAGGAGAACATCACTTGCAAAATTAAAATGAACAGTTCGGCATCAAAAATCTGCAGGGTCAGTATTTTCTAAGGACAGGGAAGGAAAGTGTCTTTAAAGTGGCAAATTTAATTACTTCATTCCTTTAGCTAATAAGCGACACAGCCCGTTTCTTCCTCTGATCCGCATATCTAACTCCAATTACTTGTAACAACACTTAAATCCAACAAATGTGAATCCGAGCCAGGGAAACCAGAGGGCACCAAAGACAATTAGCTCATCCTGCTCCTGCTCAGGAAGAAATGTTCATTAAGATATATGTCCCTCATCTCCGGGCAGCCTGAATTTATTGGTCCCAAGTGAGATGATTTCTGCCTCTCCTCTTGGGCATGATGTTTCTGACCAGGATTTATTGGGGAAGAGTCATTCCAACGGCACCTAACCCCCCTGCTTTGCCCCCCCCGCTCCCCACATTACTCGTGGTTACATCAGCCTGTACAACCGCCATTTCTCTTCTTCCTCTTGTACTTACATCTTTTTGAAACTTGCAGACCATAAAAGCCGCAGATACTGGTTTGCCTGGCTAAACTTAGCCTTTTTTTTTCCTCCCTCTTTTATTCTGCCCCCCAGTTTTACCATTCTTGACGGCAGCTTCTCTAAATTTCCCCACTGCCTCCTTAATTAAGATGCATCAAAATGAACAGAATATTCCTCCTGCAATGGTTATCAAAACCATTTAAAGGACTGATTGCTTATAATACGGCGCAATGCCTGTCTTTACAAGGGAAAACCACTTCTGGATTTCCTCAAGTGCTGAGCTGCATTTCCAGCCCGCTCTGATTTTGCAAGCTATCTCCTCGCCATCCTTTTTGACATTATTCAGAATCAAGATTTTTCATTGCAACTGATTTCCCTTGGGCAACAAGTTAGGAACTCGTCAGAGCAGCGGCAGTTTCTTTTCTAGCTTTATTTCTAGTCTTTAGGTGTTCAAGAGGATACAACAACTTCCTATTGATTCCTCCAAGTCATTAACACAAATGGAAACATAGTACTGGAGCCCACACCTACACCAACTGATGAGTCACCTATTCCCTGCTTTGAGATACATGCAAATATATCTAAAAAGATCAGGTTGAAAGTATTCTCTAGATCCATAGCTCCACCACCTCTACAAACCCAGTTGCTTTTTTACCTAACCTGGGAGTTAGTGCAAAGGGCAATTAACATTTTTCTTGACTCATTTGTTCAAATCAAATATTTGGAAACAGAGAGGCAATAAGAAAACCAAAGGCCACATGCAGTAGCATTACAAACATGAGCAACCTCCACCAGATAAACAGATGACGAGCAGCAGCACTGACCACATTGAAAAACCCACCCGATCCCTCAGTATAAAGCCCCAGGGAACCTCTGAGGCATTAGATGGGTTGATTAGGCATCTTTAAGCCAATTATGTCATTTTTAACTATTCTGAATTATTCAATGGACCAATTTGCAGCACTCAATTGCTCTTTATTGCTATTTACTCTCACCAGGCACAATGCATTCTGAAAGACAACAAATGCTCACTGATGAGAAAGGCCACACTTTACTACTTTTTGCACTCACTTGATCTTCTCTTTCCCCCAAACTCAATGCTCCACACTTGGAGATACCTCTCAACAAGTCTTCCCCTCTGACTCCTGTTGCATCTCATGCAGTACATGGCTACAGTCACAAAAATTAGGTGTCTGTAGAGCATCCACCTCAAGTGGAGGTACCACATTTTAGGAAAACTATTTTGAACACACTTTTGGAAATAAACATTGCACCCTTCAGATGTAGTTGAAAATTTATTTCTCTGAATTTAAACACAAAGCAGCTCAGGACTTCAATATCCATCCTGAAACCTAGTAACTCCCCGAGCAACTCCAGTGTGGGACGAAAGATCAAGAATCCAGCTGGGGAGTTCCTTTAAGAAAAATTAGTCATTAGGAGTTAAATATCTTATGACTGCTTCTTCCCCATCTATCCCAAAATTAAGAAAAATACATGTAGAAAGGCCATAGTACCCTGAAGCTGAAAAAATATATCTTCATAATCAATCCAAAATTAACACAGTCCTCCTAGGGTAGAGACAGATTTTCATCTAGAGAGATGGCTTTTCAAGCCTTGCAGCTTTAATATTTTTTCCTTTCCTTTTTTCAGGTCACAACATCAAAAAAAGCTTACCTTATTCCTCCAGCCAAAGATTAATCAAGATTTCCCCCCACACCCCATTAAGTTACACGAATCAGCATGATCATTATTCTGTCTGACTCCGCACCGCGGTATTTTACCTGAGAAATTTTTCTGTACGTGTCTGAATTGGAACACTTCTGTCTGAAGGAAAGAATCAGGGTCATAGATGATCTCACCCTTAACAAGACCGCAGCCAGCAGCCCAGCACTAGTATCTAGTTCTTTGTAAGTGACTGCACTGGTAATAGGGAAGAGCTAGATGATGCACTATCACATAATGCATCTTCAAATGCCGTAACATTTTTCTGAGAACAGAGTTACAGCCTTATAGGGAAGCAACTATCCATAGAATATAGATGGCTAAGCCCCAGCTGCAATAAATATGGAAAAAAAACCACCCTAAACATTAAAATATCCTAATGTAGCAGATATTTTCTGTTCAAATTATTCCACTATTTCAGAAAACGAATTCAAACCCCATCAACTTTTTTTTTGTCAATCAATCCAGAAAGGCATCTAAAATAACTGAATCCACAGCACGAATACTGAGCCACAATATCATTCGTTCTAAAGGTAAAATATCTCTAAATAGCTAAGGGTTATTTCTTATCACAAGGAAGAACCTGAATTACCTCTGAAATAATACAAATGCATCATTTTAAAACTTAAGTGTACAAACCCCACTAAAATACAGACTTCAGCTTTAAAGCAGTCTAACACCCAGAAAAATCAAGTTTTCATTTGATTTTCTAATTCCAGTTAAAATTTAAAATAAAATGCTGCTTTCACAAGTGGAAAACAGGTCTTTCATACCTGGTAGAAGTATACTCTATTTCTATTACTGGCACATGTTTGGAGTAGGTGTTATTTCCTAACAGCACGAGCTGGATTGCGTTGGCTGGACTGTCACGCCTGGCTCACCAGTGCAGCTCCACATGCGGAGAAAGGGGTAGGAAGTGGCTGATAAGGAACCTGCCATCATGCAAAGTAAAAATACCACCGCTACTAATAGTAAGAAAAGCCCTAAACAACCTAGGCCAAGGAAAATTAAGTTTTAATTAAGCTCCCCACTCTAAATCCATGCCGGAGGTTCACATGCCTGAACCCAGGCACATGGATTCAAGCCCTACTTGAGCACCAAGCTCCAAAGCTACTGAGCTGCACATGCCCACGTTGCCACCAGAGACAGTGAGAGGTGCCCAACAGAAAGCAAAGAAGGGGTTAAATAGTACAGTTGACAGGTAAAATCCCAAATAAACTGTTGTCTTGTACAGAAATGCATGGATCGGACACATGTGTGAGGAAGAGCTAAAGGATGTGGCACGTGAATGGATGCTCCGATCCACCCTTTGGAAAGCTGTACCATGAGAACGTGCCACCTTCAGATACTGAAATTCACACCAAGCGTGCAGTACGCTTTTCCTTGGAGTGATGTCCCAGGTGGCCCCATTTTTAACCTTTCTTCTATTTAAACAATTCTAAAACTCCATTAAAGAAGTGATACATGCGGTTGGCAGCGATCCACCAGCCCATCGCATCATGCAAATGCAAGGGATGAGGAGATGAACAGACAAAGACCAAGCGAAGACTACAGGCGGAGCTGGTAGAGCATCCCATGCCCTAACATTGGTTTTCAAACTGGAGAGGTCAAGCCCTGCTTGGGAAGATCCCAAACTGCCAATTGCGAGCAGTCTGTCTTGTTTCTATCCTTCTGTCCTTTAGCACAGCTACCAGCCCACAGCAGAAGCAGGATGCTAAGCCAGAGCGCTCTCGGTCTGATGTGAAGCAACCAGGCTTATGTTCAGAAGTTGGGACACCCCCTGGGAGAGGATCTCTGCGCTGCTCAGACACATCTTGGAAATCCCACACAGCAGCAACTGGGCAAAAAGGTGTTGAAGACACCCCTACGCCACATAGGGTGGATATGAGAGACCCATGTACATGCATGAGGTAAACGGAGGGTCTTGAAAGTTTAGAGTAAAGATAAAATTAGCATGAACAGGACCACAGACAAAAATATTCCTATAAACTCAAAGCAACCTTGTATCTCCTTTTCTCATAGAAATGAGCCCTACGGCACTTAGTGCTGCTTTGCATGATTAAAACTCCGCCGGTACGGTGATGATGTCACTCATGGCAGGGAGGAGGCTGAAGACATTCGTGTCAGCCAGCAATAGATATTCAAGGTGACCACAGCACAAACAGACCTCAGAGATCACGTCGCCTGCACACAGCGGTGCAGGAGAGCACGCCGTGCCGCCTCCATCGCAGGCACCTGCACAGCGCTCGAAATCCGGCCAGAAAATCATTTCTAGAGCTAGATGATTTGGGATTTATTTTCTACACAGGGGAAAAAATGAAAAAAAAAAAGTCAATCTATCCCAGGTGAGAGTACCCGTAAGGGATGGCAGCACACTGCGCTCCAGAAAGAGCCTGCAGGAGATGGGAGAAGGAGCTGCAGGTCTGCCACAAGAGCCCTGGCAAGAGAATAATTCCTTTGGCTTGAGCCAATGCTGTGTAACCCTCCTTCCATGAGGAGTAAATCCAGACACAGTGATAGTCCAATTACGGAAACAACACCGACTTATTCTTTTAACGTCCAGCTCCCTTCAGCATTCGTTAATCAAGTAGGCATTAGTGTGCCCGGACAACAGACCACGTTTGCTCTGAAATTGCAGTTGCTGATGATAGAGAAGCTCTTTCTCCCCTTCCTCCACCTGTTCTGCAAGTCCAAAAGCAAAAAACTCTTCGGTTTAAGAAAGCAAACACATTGCTTCCCTTTGACATTTGAAGGACTTAGGGGAAATACCATCGAAATTTTGCTTAGCCTGTACTTTGCTTGTCATTCTACCTCTGCCCCAAAACACAGGGAGCAGCTGAAGCAACTAAAACCGTGGGGTACCCTCAAGGACACTCCGCTCTCATTTGCCTTTAATAGAAGGCTGACCTTCTGAAGCAGTTAAAAGCAATTTTATTAGTTGTTTTAAAAATACATTTTCACAGAAACACAGCAACCAACAAGAACAGACAGTGCTAGAGCAATAAACCACTTGTAAATAAAATATGGTGACAGACTTCATCTTCTGTGCAATATGCAAACAGCTCTCTGTGAGCAACATGCAGATGAAGCCTCCAGCCCTCTCTCCTCCTCTCCCTCCCCGGCAGCTGCTACACAGCCCGCTTTTCAGAGAATACAACTGAAGTGAGCTTCAGCTGAAGCCGCAAAGACAAATTAAATGAAAAGCTTTGGGAAGCACTCTCAAAGCCCAGCAGTGCTTTTGGTAGAGCCAAGGAGATGGGCAGGAGCCATCTCAGCAGACTTGCTGGGCACAACCCCTGAGCAGCACGATAAACACAAAGCCCTTCGGGTTTCTTGTTTTCAGAGGTTATCATTGATCAGTTTTGAGTTCCATAAGGCAGAGCAGACCACAGTTGATCTCTCCCCATCACTTCTGAGCACGGCAGAGGAACACTTCTCCCTCCTGCCTCCCACCCCCAGACCCAACCTCACGCTCCCCTTCTGATTACCATGCTTTATAGCTCAGTACACCACCTTCCTTTCTCAATATTTAGTGGCTTTTAGCTATCTGATGTAATCTACAGCTCTCTCTTGTCTGGATACCTTCTTAATGCTTGGGTTATTTAAACAACACAGCAAGAAAACCAATATTGAACTGTCAGGTTTAAGATGTACTTTCCTCACTCTATCTTATTTATTTCCCAGTTAAAAAAAAATTTAAAAAAATCAGGAACTACTGAATTCCTGGGAGGTAATGTTCACTAGTAGGGAGTAAACCAGCGTGGCGTAACAGTCAATTTTCTACCTAGCCACAGGGCAAGGTTGGCTTGGGAGTTTTATTTTTATAAAAGCAAATGCTTTAAAAACGAAGCCGAAACTCTTCCTCTGGGGAATCACTGTTTGACAGTAGCTCCAGAGACACTCCTCCATCTTCAATAACCATTCAGCAAGCTCCCAAAATACCTAAAAGTCAGGCTAAAAGTCCTGAACACTTTATTCTTCTCTCATTTTTTATTTTTCCTTTTTGAGAGCTCCAGCCTTGCCCACCCTTCCCATCATTCCTCAAAGCACACACCACCCAATTCTGTCTCCTCATTAGTCTGATTCCCCAGTAATTGTGAACACCTTTAAAAGCCCAAGAACAAGAGGAAAAAAAAAAACCTTTCCTCCCATACAGCCCTCCAAAACAAGGCTGGCTGCTACTCTAACACAAGGTGGTCCATTTTCTTTTATTCTCACAACAAAGACATTAAACCAAAGCAAGAACAATTTCTCTTACTGCCGCCTGTGGAAACACATGAAATTAATTTTGCGCCCTGCGTACTTGATTAGGGGGTTGTTCACCACCAGCACAGCTATACAGTCAAGGGCACAAGCATTTTCTAAACCATGTGCAGTAATGCGATACTATAGGTTTGAGAGTTCATTGTCATCTGTGGACACTGAGATGAAAAGCCCTCACTACACAAGTGAAAATACCTTAGACAATTTTGGCACAGACTAGCCTAACATAGGAAAGGAACAACAAGAGTCATAAGGGTCAGTTCTGAGACTCAGTCAAACAAAAAGGCAGATTAAAATCATAAAACAAATTCCCCAGCTTGAACTAGCTTTATCCCTCGGTGTTTGTTTTCACGACATGAAGGTCACATACATGCCTTCCTGCACCGTGTCCATCTGACAACAAACACGACCTTGAACAGCGCTGCGCCCTGGTAACAGATCCTCAGTAAATGAGAAGCTACCTCTTTCATTTGTCCATGTTACAGCATGGAAGAACATGGGGCAAAAAATAAAGCACCTGTTGCTTTTACAAAACATCAGGGAATTACCCAGCTGACTCCCTGAACAGCACAGAGCAGGTAGCAATGGGGATCTACAATAAACTGGGAAATGTCCAGCTTTTTCATTCCTGTGATCAGGTCATCATGAAACAGATACAAGATTAGATGGCCAAATTTTCTCTCTCTCTTTTTTAAAAAAAATCTAAAAATACAATGTTTCAAGCTTATTTGGACAGTGCCATGTTCTCCATTACCCCACATTTTCTAATGGGGCTGAAAAATAACTGGAATTTCTGTTGACTTTCCTGTTTGTGATGCAGCACCTTCCAAGAAGCTAGAGAAGCTCTGCAAATGATGTTTTGAGCTTGCTTTCCCCATGAAGAAAGTCTAGAAATGCCACTTGACATTACCAAAGGCTTCAGTTTCACTATTTCTTGCCAACGAAGCAAATTTGAAGTGCCAGCACTTCAAGTGCAGAAGACTTTGCTGGAACAGATTAGCAGATCACAGAAATATATCACAAATGCAAGTCAAATGCAGCAGGGTGAAAAGACAGAAGGTATCTAATGATACTTGTTGAAATGTAAACAGCTTAACTTCTCCCCCCATTGGATTACACCACGCACAAGCCTAAGCCTACCCAAGGGAAAATAGAGCTGGAGAAGAGAGTTTGAAGTGTCTTCTAACCAGTGGAGAGCTGGAAAACAATATTCATCCAAATTCAAGAATATCATATGAACATAACTCAAGAACACATCTCCATTTCCAGTTTTGAACAGCAGGTCAAATGACTCATTAAAAAAAATTTTGTCACATGTTAAAATAAGTCTCCAGAAGTCAATGATCTGCTTATCTTTCTGAATCACTCAAAGCTAAGTCTAAACCAGATGAAGCAACAGCAATTATTCACTCAAGTTTCAAGCAATCAAGAATTCCTTTTAGGGAAATGCATGTAGACAACAATAACAAACTCATTGCTTGTAAACCTTAGAAACATAAAAAAGCAGTAATTGTAGAGGGAAAAAAAAACCCGTGTACTTACTGGAAAGGACTGTTGTAAGGAAGATGTAGTCGGAAAAAGAAATGAGTCCACATTCTCCAAGCGCATAAAATATGCTGTCTTCATCGGCAAACTTCTCTCGCTCCTGGGATAATTTCTATTTATTCATCCGACCCACACCCCAAGAAGAGAAAATAAAGTAATCGATTAAATAGAGACACAAAAGGCTTTATTTGTATCCTTACCACCAACAAGCCATTCCACGTACACACACCCCTACTACCTCCATTCATATTTAGTGGACCTTTTCCAGCCTTCAAATCTGTCAGAAATGCTCTGCAAAGGTCAGTGCTTCCCCGTCTCAAATCAGGGGTAAGGAACTGCACAACAATAATTAGTTGTTTTAGCCTAGCTGAAATACAGATAAATAGAACTATGTCCATTTTGCTTAATATTGTCTGAATCAGAGATTAGTGTTATGAAAATCAGATTTTTTCATAGAGGCTTCAAAAAGGAAATTATTATATTTCACTAATAGCATTTTAGTTATACTAGCCAAGAAAGAACTATTTCACATGAATAGAAAGCATGATCAAAGTTATCAAAAATGCGCAGTTATCAGAAGCATACAATTCAGGAGCGTGTTTAGCAAGTTCACTAGGAGGACCAGGACCGATACCAATCTTAACCTCTCTCTCTCGCTCCAGTTCTTTTTCAACACCTTGCTTTAATAGAAAATACCACGTGTTTTATCAGCTAATCTCCCTTACTAGGCTAAAAATCCAAGTCCCTTTGATCCACTGAAAATTCAAAGACTGAAAAGGATCCATAAAATTGTTAGGAAATCCACACTGGTGACCCATTTTAAGAACACAGCAGGAGGAGGCACACGCACACACGGAGGAAAATGAAATTATTACAAAGGAGAGTAGGCATGGATGAGGTTATTCCACAGAAACCAGGTCATGCAAGCACAGAAGCATGGTGAAAGCAAGGCTGAATTTAGGAACGGTTTTAGGAAAAACCACTGACAAACACCACCACACGAGGGTCCAGCTACACAACTGTCCCCCACTGTTACCTCTGTCTAGCGGAGATCCCATCATATACAAGATAAAGGAAAGAAAACTGGTTAACCGACAATAAAATAAGCAGGCAAAACATAACATCAAGTTGAACGGTTAGACTTGCGAAGAGCAAGAAAGTTTTGAAGCAACCAGGTTGTTGCTTTGACTGGGTGCTGCTAAGAAGCCCGAGTAGACATCCCAGCAAGAGTTAGCACGTAGCCTCTCCGGGTCAGACCCACTGTCTGCAGCTGATGTCTCTCATCCACCTCAGGTTTGGTTGGTTGTTTTTTTTTTTTTTGAGAGAGAACTCACCATTGTATGTGACTGCAGAGTGGGGATGAGCTCAGCTAATAATTTAGATGAAAATTTAACCCGTATCTGGCCCGGAAACCACAAGAAAAGAAATAAAAAATAATCATATAGATCACCCAAAAAATACAGTTTTCAGGAAAAAAAAGTTCAACCCTACTGATCAAATAAAACTCTTTCCAGTAGCTCGTCCTTTACCTTCTGGAGAGCATCAGGAATTTAACAAGAGGTGAATCACTAACAGCAGACAACATGCTAGTGGCATTAATTTCATGCGACACAACTGCTATTTATGCTTACGGGATACCAGGTTGAACTATCATTTACTAAAAAAAAAAAAAAAAAAAAAGCAGCCTTTTGCTTCCCTTCCCATTGAGATGGATCCAAAGCAAAGTTACACTGATGCTTATGTTAAGGACAAATAAACAATGTCTGGTTTTCCTTTAAACTGAAAGCAGGATTTGTGGAGAAAGCAGTTTTCTGTGATTGCTGCTGACGGTGTTGCCTGCAGCATCTCACCTGCTCCTGTGATTTATTGCCCCCTCCTACAATTGCCTGTCTTCAGCAGCGTTTATCACAAACTAGCTATTAGCAGTCTACTTCACCCACTCGAAGGATCCCATGAAAGAGTTCCAGAGGTCAGTTTATTAATTTTTATGGGTTTCTTTTCTGCACCTAAAATTCATAGTCGGCATCAAACAGCTCAAAATATTCCTCATAAGCCGAAAACCACATCCATAGACTAACAAGATAAAACCCCTATTAATCGCTCTCTGAAATACAAAGGTTTAGACAGATGGGGGAGAGGCATTTACTCATTTGCATCTTTCTTTGAGCAAACAAAGTAAAAAATTTTATTTATTTATTTTACACAAGCATCTGCTTGTCAGAAACCTTGGGAAGGGGAACATACATTGTCACTACAGTGCCCAGCCTGCCGGCAGCTAACAGGAAAGAGAATTTCTCCCACTGATCTTAATAGGGGAAAAAACATGCAGCTAAGTTGCTATAGTATCAACTGACCCAATCAATAAGATTTTTCAGGCTCTCAGCACTAGGACAGAAGTTTAAAAAAATTCACAACTCTATTTTCTTCTGGCTCACCAAGAAGCTGCGTGTTTGCTTTCCACAAAGCACATGGGAAGTTTGCCCCACTCCGGGAAAGGCTGGAAGCATCCTTCTCAGGGGTTGTTCCCCACCATTAAACATTGTATTCTGCAGAATTATATTATAGTCCCCAGGAAAAAAGAATAAAAAAGAAATAAATCTACCTACTTTACAAAGCACAATGTGGACTGTTGCGATTCCTCAAAGTTCAAGGTGGAGAAACCCAAACACAGTCCTCACTAACACCTAAAACCACTGTCTATAGACCTTGAGCTTCTTTTCCACATCCTGCTTTCCTTCAAGCATACTAACCAATCCCTTCTAGCCAGACAGGTAATGCATGGGATCTGAAAATGTAGGGAAAAACCCCTTTCCAAGCCTCCATCCTCTTTTAGAGACATGTCTTCACAAATCAGTTATACACACAATTTCAGGACAACTTTCATGTTTCACACCCTTTTGTATCTGAACACAAGCTAATTCTCAAAGTGCTCTGTTAAAACAGACAAATCCCTTCCGTTTACGAAGTTTTCTCTATGTTAAATCCATTCCCAAAACCAGAGTAATTGATTAAGATCATTCAGCACGCCCGAAAAACATTCAAAACTGAGCATTCACAAGTGAGCAAGCCATGGGAAACAGTTTGCAAGTATGATGTATTTTTTAATCAAGCAGTAGATTCATATTAAACAAGCACACAAACAAGCAAACATCCAAATTAACATGTAGAAAGAAAAAGAAATCCAAGTGTACCGTTGCTTTCAGCACAAGCATGGCTGTGTAAGTTCAGTGAAAAGCTGCCAGTCCAGTCTCAGTGGAATAAAACTTTTTACAGGCATTCAGGCAGATTATCTTACAATACCAGACATCGACAACAGGTAAAAAATATAATGTAATTGCATTTCAAAACGTAAAGCTTGGTTTGCCCTTTCCAACTCAGGCTCCAAGCCCAACAAACAACAACAGAACATGGGTTGAACATATCGATAACAGCGACCAAGCTCCCCCTGCCCCAGATCCATGTGCTGTAGAAAATGAAGTTGCATGCTGTATGCAGGCAACTCCCCAGACTTGTGTTACGGCCTGGCTGCAAGCAAGCAAAGCACCCAAAGATACAGCACAGACTTCACATATTCTACCCCAAAACTGGATCTACTGCTGGAGCCTCCCTCGAGCCACGTACATGGTACAGCTCCCAGGTACAAAGGATTTCAGGGGAGAACCCCAGTGATTCCTTCCATTCCTTGTCAAATATTACCTTTATTTTGGATTTAAAAATTGTTTTCCCAGGGCTCAGTGAAGAGTGAAACATGTTAATACTTAATTACACAAATCTGGAAAAAAGATGTGTTTTTGCAAATTAAGGGATGCCTTCTGCAAAGGCAGAGACAGACACAAGGTGCGGTGCTGGTGTGTGCTCTGCGTTCCTAACACACATTTAGAAAAGCCTTATCAGCTAAATCCTTGCAGCTCCACTTCATTTTGCATTTCAGAAACTACTTAATGAGCAGCATTTAATTTGCCGCTTTGGGAAGAACATATTCTTGATAAGTCACTTAAAAGTCGACAGTTTTTGTTTCAATCTGGAGGAGAAAACACACGTTCAGCACATTTATTCACATAACTTGTTTATCTTTCAACATCACCTTTGTGCTTATATACGCCAAAGCTTCAGGAATTCATCAGCCTTATGTGACCACTCAACAGTGACTTTACGCCTTCCAAAACAACAACGGAATAGATATCCAAGTGCATGCAAGATAATGAGCATTTCTCCAGAACCAGAAAGTAATTTTGTAAATTACTAAGGAATTTTAGATGAACCATAACCATCTTTTATTGACAAACGTCATCATATTCAGTTTGTTCCTTTTTAAAAGAAATACTTTAAGGTTACCAATATTGTGTAAGCAAATACACCACCATAAATGTTTCAAACAGTGAAGTCACCTTGCTGCAAAGCAATTCTCTTTCAGTCCCAACCGACCACCTTCAGTTGTGCAAACCATTTAAAAGGCATCTATTAACGTATTTCTTTTATGGTTAGCTGTAGACATATAGGAAAAGAAGTTAAAATGCTATATGTTCAGCGTTAAAAAGAAATATTCTCTTTTCCACAGTAGAAGTTTCAAAAAAATCTGTGTTACAAGTTTGCCTAATATAAGCAATTTCTTTCCTTGTTTCTGAGTTTTCTGGCTTTATAAGGTAAAGATGACCCTCCATATTATTTTAACTTTGGGATATGTGTCTCTTTACAAATGAAATCTCTCTAAGAAGAGAAAAAAAACCACATTAGTACTTGTGCACATAACATCAAGCAGTACGCATAGACACGATGTGCTATTAGTCCTGCTCGCACATGGCTTGATACCTTGGGCTTAAATCAGTAGGCAGCACCCCTATAAATAAAAAGCTATTAGGAATCCTTCTAAGGATGGGGAAACAAATCTTTTAATAAAATTTATTGGACAATCCATTTAATGACTGCATTTTAAACAGTGTTTAGCACCTACCACGCGTATTGTTTGACATCTTTAAAAATATTAGCTGGCATCTGCCATCTCATTAGCATTACGCAACATTTCGATGTGCAGCGACAGGGCTCCTATTTGCCTGGTCCAGCAGAGCCTGCAGGACAGCATTGTGCTGGCACGGACTACTACAGCTCCTTCCCAAGCAGGACTGTTGAAAATCTGGGGAAGTATGTACCGAGACACCCACTGACTAATGCGTTTGCAGCAGATGCTCTGTATTAGTCTACCACACAGGACAGATAAGGTAAAACCCTTAAGAAATGCCAGTGGAAACTGCAGGCAATGCAGCCTACTATGGTAACTAAAAAATATTAACACTTTGAACTCTGTCTACATCAAAATGCTGAACTGGAGGCTCCGAAATGAGGGAGATTTTTAATTTTTGATCTTTTTTTTTTTAAGATATAAAGTTTAAAGAACCAAAGCCATGTATTTAGAGATTTCACGACAACTCATGTTGGCACCTCACTACCTACAGTAAGAAAATGGAAATAAAGAAATAAAAAGGTATTCAGAATCAGATTTAAAAATAGAGCCTTTCAGCCCAGATGTTCAAAAGCCTTTTAGGGAAAAAAGAGGCAGGGAGGTCTCCCCGCATTGTGAAACAAGGACAAAAAAGGACTTGGGGAAGAGTAGAGGAATTTAGGTTTTTTTAAAGCTAGCTTTATAAAGTGGATGCAAAATATGACATTTTAGATGCACTGCCTGGGATTTTTTTTATATATCAGTAAATAATAAAAAAGTGTTTAAGGTTGTGACAGAAACAGCACAAGGACTTTCAGAAACTCCTAAACCTCCTTTTGCAGTAGAAAAGTTTACAGTAGCATTCCTAGTGGCTCTAGATAATTTACTATGAAGCCTACATACTCACATAGGCAAACGCAAACAGATTTTGCATGGCAAATCATGGTGGGTGAGTGTTAGCATAGGAAAATGCTTAAAATTTACTGTTCACAGATAAATACTGCAGCTTATGACCTTTCAAAAGTACATTTTAATAAAGAGTTTTTTAAAACCTTTGATTTGGGGGTTATTTTATCTGTATGTATACACAGGGGGACAAAAAATACAGAGCTGGACATGGATGAAGTTGTTCTGCATACTCTCTCCCTCTGAATTTGAACACGTACAGAGAATCAAAAATTAGGCAGCAATTATTACTATGGGTGGTCTTCTGAGACTGGAAAGAGAAATCTGCATTCCCTCCTTCCAGCAAGGCTGTAAATATTCATCACCTCTAAAACAAATGGCACCTGAAACGCAAGGCCAGCATTCTGTACGACCAAGAAAAAAAATGACACAGACTTTCCCGACCCTTCGCAGGCAGCAGACCCACTCATGCAAGGGAGAAACCCCTGCTGGAAAAGCAAATAGGAAATGCCTCAGAAAAGGGACAGTCTATACTTCTGCTTCCCTCCACTGCACTGTCTCAGTCCTCTGCAGGGTAATGAAATCAAAATCTGTAGGACCACAGCAGCATTCATCATGGGAATTTGATAGGGGAAGATTAAAATTAGGTCCTTGATGTACCAAATCATGCTTCTAAAATGAGTTGACTTTTGACACCTTTGAATTTAAATGGCTGTTTAGGTCTCCAGATGGAAATGGGGATACCGCTTTCTCTCGTCTCAGCCTGCATTACCAAGATGAACTCATTATGTTGATAATGCACGCTGCTCATTTTCTCTGATAAAAATTCCAGTGTGAAAAAACACGAGGAAAATAATAATTCTGTACAGAAAACAAGTATTAAACATTGGCTCAGACAATGAGGTCAGGGTCAGACACTCAGTACTAATCACTCACCAAATGAGAAAGGGGTTTGGGGAAAAACTGCAATTAGAGATTGTCATCACACTTGCAAATGGTTTAAGGAACCGAATTAAGATGCAACTAAAAATCTTGCCATTCCCTTCCACTCTCTCACTCCTTTCTTCTTCACCTGCTTCTCCCACCCAGACCTGCCCTCCTTCTGTAGTCAGTGAGGTCAAGCATCTCCTAAAACATTCCTTCTCATCCTGCTGAATCCATCCTCCTTCCCTCTGCCCTTCTCCCTACTGACTCCACATTACCCAAGGACAGTTTTCAGAGCTCAGTTTTATATCCCTTAAGTATTAAGCATTAATCTATGCCAGCAAAACTATCAAATTAAAGCCAAAAATGATCCCATAAACCACTTTCTCATTAAAAGACTGCATACACCCACTAAGAGCACTTTGTCACCAAGCTTCTTATTTTTTGCTAACTTCCCCTATGGATTTCATTAACACCACAAAGCTACAAGGCCAACGAAGCATTTAGAGTACATTTCCCTCTTTACTTACTAATACTAAGTGAACTTCCCTCTGCTTTCTAGTTCCTTTTCCTAGGAACCATCTTATGAACTATATCATCTAAATATCTTCTTCCCAAAATATTCTTTAATATAGTTCACCCTACGTAGTTCTGTAACTTGAAAAACTCAAGAAAGTTTGCAAAAATAACCTTCCCCAAATTTACAAACATTCAAATACACAATGTTTCCCCACAGCATTTGGCCAGAGAAACACCTGTCCTTTCTCACAGAACAAAACTAACTTTGTGGCCTCAAACGGAAAAAGCCATTTTCCAGAGCCAGCTCTATCATGGTTTCATCAAGCTGCAAAATAAGTCAGAAGCCTCAAAAGACACCGTGAAAATAAGAGGACAGGAAGGCACACATTTGAGCTTTGCTCAAAGATGTTCCCGTTAATAAAGCCACATATTAACGGTTACCTGAGGACCGCACTCTTAACAAGCCAAATTTAAGTACTCTGAAATAAATCCTTTAGGCTGAGGATCAAGGAGAGAATTCAGGATTATTTATTAAAGGAGCAGGGAGAAGGGGTGAGCATACACTGTCCCTTTTACATGAAAAGTGCATATTATGAGGTCTGAAGCACAAACTAATCAAAGCACATGCTGTCTGCTTTGTACCTGCCAGAAATCCTGGTGGAAGGGGAGAAGGTTAGAAAAGGGAAGAAAATGAGGGAATGCTTGGTTACACCAAAAAACGAAACCATAATTAGAATAAAGACACAAGTATCAGAGATTTTAGTAGCTGGAAGAAACACCCATCGGGTACCTAGAAATCAGAATAAAAGAAGATATACAGCAACCAGCGCATTTTAGTAACATCTGCCAAACAAGCCCTGTGAAAACGAGCAACAGAATTAGCAGTAGAAAAAGATATCAGCAAGTAGAGCTCTGTCAAAACTGAAATACGCCACGAACGTTTGGTAGAGGAGGTAGGGAAGGATGAAGCATGTTCTGTATGTGGACATAAAGCAACCCAGGTGTCCACCAGGATGTTTGTGCACCATGCATTTACCAGTGTTAGAAGCAACTAAGCGTTTTCTTTGATGAAATTAGTTTTTATGAAAAACAAGCCAAGAGAAGAAATTGCAGTTCAGTGTCTGCACAGGTCCCAGTGAACCACACACAGGAAAAAGGGGTGAGGAACACAAAAGTAACTCAAAACTCCTAACCAGAGAAAATGGGAGGACCAAGTTTGGCTGGGAGGAGAAAGCTAGCGAGCAAAGAAACCAACAAACACAGACACTGGTGTCAGCGAAGAAAGTTAAGAAGAGAAAAATCGTGTCAGCTCAGCTCAGATCTGCTGATTATCTGCAATAAACTGCATCTCTGCTTGCTTCCACAAAAGGTCACAAGCAAGAATTATCTCCTGCCAGTTCATTAGGACACTTTTGGGGATGGCAGAGGAACTTTTGTATAGATGAGCGTAAGTTTATTATCTATGTAAGAAAATGCCTCCTCATTATTATGTAAAAAAACTACCTGCACTAAGATCAGAAGCTGATGGAATTTAAAGCAGGAAATCTGAAATTAGACAGAGATGTTCTACACAGATTACAGGCCAGGATAGCTGAATGCTTCAAGATATCTCCAAGCAAGCCATTACCTAGACTCAACAGCTCAAACTGATGACACTGGGGACTCATTTATTTCAAATACTCTTAAAACAGACATTGGCAAGACCTCGTACAGTTGGATTTAGAGGACTCCTCACCTCTTTTCATTGCGTCTCAGCCCGAGAAAGTACTGAGTACCCTTCTCAGTTAATGGGCTCAGTAAATCAACCGCACGTGCACTTTACATGGCTATTTACTGAACTGCAATAGCTTGCTTTTGTTAAGGTATCATTTAGAGTTTGAATGAAAGTTTCAGAAGCACTTAAAGATCACAGGAGCTCAGAGCTCTGACCCAATGTTTGGCTCCTGAATGACAGCAGGACTTTGAGCTTGTCTTGCTTGTTGCAAGCTTGGGTCTATGGCAGCTTATGCCACTCTGGTGGAAGTCTCATGCTCCAGCCTCAGCTCATACACAAAGCAAAGGACCCCAGAAATTCAGGCTAATGAATGAAGGCCCCCTTTTCCCCCCCCTCTTTCAAATGTGGCAGCAATATCCTTCAACCCACCAGAAAAGCCTGTACTAAGTATGGTCCATCTACCTCCAAGTTCTTTTCATGGGGATCCTTCCCGAGCACATTTTTTCAGGCTCCTGTGCTCCTGAGATGCTCTTTAAATCATCTGGCAAGAAATCTTCCTCCTGAGCTGACTCCCAGCAGCTCTTCTTTAATGGACACACACCTCTAGTTACAGGGCCTTGGCAGATAAGTGTAGTTTAAACTAATCATTGTACTGGTCCATGATACAAGCCTGCATTATACAGTGGAAGTGAGTTTCAGGTGTTTTCCTGGCCCTTACCTGATTCTTCCCTTCCTACGCTTCAAGCTCAATGGAGGACATGAAAGAAACCAACAAAAACGCACATACAGTTTTGAACAAAGTGCCAGGATAAAACAGAAAAAAACCCACTTATTATGTAAGTTAGTAGCCAGAACACGTGGGCATGCTTAAGCACAAACTGCCTTTCCTTTTGTGATGTGATGAGGACTGGAGCTGAACATCTGCAGACTCTCCTGGCTACCAGCAACCCTGCTGCCTCTGGTAGGGGCTGACTTCTTGCTAACCAGAGAGGGACAATGCCCTGCAAGGAAAAGCCACAGAAATGATCTGAAGTATTTTCCTTCATTTTGCTATTGCTCTGCATTACTCTCAGGCATCCCAAAATATCTAGAGATGTAAACATAAATGCTGGCAAGGAATACTTAATTCATAAATTTAATTAGAGGGCATTGAAAGCCTCTATAATTACTTACTGCAGCAATGGTAACAAGAGGGTAAGCTGTTGCTGGTAGCTCGAAGGCTTTTGTTCGTATTAAGCAGTAGCAAGAAATTTTCCCCACGGGAGAACAAAAAGAGCAAGTCAAGTGTATTCCGTATTAAACTAATAAGCCATTTAGGTTTTTTTTTCCTAAATGGGCTAGAGGTCTCTTAAAAGCACTACAGCTTATCTTCAGTATGAACACCCAACTGCACAAAGACAGCTCTATGCTGCGCACCCACCACATCCATTTTCTGCCTCCGCTCCCACCTTTACACCAGGCAGCACTGCTGAGAGCTCAGCTGCGGGACACCTGGGAGCTCCCCTGCACTGGCTCACCAGGACAGGGACCGCACCAAAGGACGCAGGTGACAGGGCGTGATTTTGCTCTGAACAGGGTGGATATGCAGCTCACACTTTAGAGGAACACCACTAACAGCATTGCTTCTTTTTTTCTTTGAGAGATTAAGCTTGTCAATAATTAATGCATAAGGCAAAAAAAAAATCAAGTAAACAGAGAGGGCATGAAAAAAGAAAATTTTAAACAAAATCTGTATTACAACTTATGTAACGTTAATGAAGCTTATGCCATATTATATGTGCTAGGATATATACTTCTACTTAGTGAGAGCTTATTCATTACTATCATCTTGCTAAGCAAGATGCAAGCAGTGAGTGATAGAACAGCACAATGCCTCAGTTTGAAAATCAGATGTGCAAAGAACATCTCCACATCACACTTAAAAGTGCCCTTTCTTAAGCCCTAACAAACATTATGCAGCAGGGGAACTGCACATCTTAAATTAAATAGGACTTCACTCCTCCTAACTGGAGGCATGCTTTTCAAGATGGTAGGACAAGAGAAGGGACAACATGAGATACTTCTCCAACAGATGGGTTAAGAAAGCGTTTGCTTTCCCATTGCCACAATGCAAGAGGAGGAAAGGGAGACAGTGGAAATGGAGCAGATGAACAGTTGTGGTCTGGACACCTTCATGCCACAGCACTCCGAGCTACGCTTTAGATTGTGTCTATTCTCGCATCAGCCTTTTGTTCAGGCTCAATACGAACACGCTGAAGTGTTAGCAGACTGATTCATACTTTTTTTCTACTCCAAATGAATAGTAATCAATGCCTCTTTTCCTTTACTTTCCAGACCTTGTTTCCCTGGGGGACAAACCACCACACTTAGACAAAAACGGAGCCAGGGACAGAATTGCCTCCCTACACACTCAGCCCAGCAGCAGATCAACAAAAAGCATGAGTTCATGTTAGCAAACAGATCTGACCAATGGTTTTTCCTGGATAAACGTCTCCAGGGCTTTTGGTTTCACAATGAGTGAAGAAAAAGCATTTAGGCTCAAATTACAGGAGCATTGTTCCCATTAATAAGGCAGTAACATTTACCTCCCTCTCCATCAACTCTATAAATTATCACTAGGAAAAAGGAGGGGCAGGAAGAGGAAAAAAAAGCAGGTATTGTCTTCTCACCACAGCATTCAGTCACATGCACAGCAAGATGCTTCAGAAACCCGACACAGTTACAAATACAGAGGCACATTACTCCACAAAATCCTTTGGCAAGACCAGGCCCGATCACCGCACTACAGCCAATTAGTTGTTTTGATGGTAGCTTTATGTAAATAAAATTGGTTCTGTGAAAAGAGCAGCTCATCCATCTGCTTACTAATGCTGTAGCATTTAAATCTGAAACATACATGCTCAAAATTCACACTGATACTTTAAACATTGTCCTGTAATAAGTAATTAAAATGCAACTGACTGCACAGCTGGTTCTATTCTTTTAACTGAATCTCTTTCTAAATTATCACTTGCATGCAACCCTGGGTATACATTTTTGGTTGGAACTAAAATTAGTTCTCTTTTCTACACTTCAGCCAGGATCTAGCCTGCAGATTGTCAGTACTTTTCAGTACCACAGCTTGCTTGTGTTTGACTGCTCACAAACTCCTTTCACCTTAAAAATGAAAAGGAAATTTCCAGTGAACAGGCCTATTACGTTTTGAGCGGATGCCTGCACCACAAGTCCCATTACCTCTGCGTGACATTCGTAAGGATGCTTAGGGGAATAATGGACCTCTTACCCTTCTGCTTGAGCTCATCAGCTCCGCCAATGCACAAAGGGAAAGCACCAGAAAGTTGTCTCCAGGTAGAGGATGCTTTGATAACCCAAGAGAAATATGTAGTTGGAAACAGGCAAGGAGGAAGAGATAGAAAAGGGTTTTATCCCTCGCGTGCTACTATGCAAGTGAAACTCAAATGAGTAAGGTCAGCTCTGCAGCACCACAGTTGGCATTTGGCTGAGTAAAGACAGTGTACTTTTTTTAAACTGAAACTCAAAGCAAGCAATAAAATGAGAACAAGATGCTATCAGACAGATAAATCTACTGTCAGCTTCTTTCATTACCAAGTGAAAGCCAAGGCTAACTTATTTTATACTCTCCTCGAATTATCCTCTCACATGGACATTACCACTACCCTAATAGCCACAGCCAGATTTAGCCAGTCCCAAGGTGTCTTTAAGCAGACAGCCAAGAACCTCTATTTCTTCATTTTCAGCAGAGCAAACTGCTTCTAGGGTATTACTGGTCTGTGGAAAAAATAGGTCCCAGGAGAAGATAACAACAAAGAAAACTCCATTGCAGTACCCTAAATTTGCTGCCTCACTTTCAGACTATCCAAATCACAGCACGTAGACATCCAAGTGCAGCACTGAGTTATAAAGTTATATAAAAAGCAATTTCACTCTGCTACAGGTCAGAGTGAAAGGTGGTTAGCGTGTAAGGCAAAGGCAAAGGCTATCTGTTCTCCAGCTTTCAGCCAGCACAGATGTTCACCACGCTGAATGGCAAGATCCTAAGAGCATGGATGATGATGCACAGTCAAGCACAGTACCTCAGACACAAACTGTGGGTTCTCAACACCCCTGTGTGGTGACTGTCCCTCACATCCAAATGCGTCGCAATTTAAGCCCTCGGTGCTGAAGGGCAGAGGAACAGAAAGTTGAGTTCAGCAAAGGGATTGCCTTTGGACCTTTTATCCAATGTGATAGGAACCGACTGCAGAGTGCTCAGGAACAGAGGAACGATTAGCAAAAATAGCGTGGGATTCAGCATTTCTTCCCTACAAACAAATCTTGTTTATGTAAAGCCTAAGGGATGAATGTGATAGCTTGACAAGATAAAATGATGAAAGTGAGTGGATGCAAAATAGACTGTCATAAACCAGAGAAAGAAACATTTGATATTTTCCAAAGAATGTATGTACTTTTTTTTTGTTAGGTGGGGTTTGTTGGTTTTTTTTTTGAATCATGAAAAGCAGACATTGGGTTTGTGGCAGGGGAAGAAGAAAACAAGTGTTCACAACATGCTTCGTAGTTGTATGCATCAAAACTAACTGCCAAAATACTACCTTCCAATTGTCTGTTTTCAAGGAAAATCTCGCTCTGCTGCCTGGGTAACCAGAACACTTGTACACCGCTGATGACAGGGACCCCAGGTATTTGATCACCTTCTGTCTTTACCTTTCTCTACTAAACACAAATGAAGACGGGGAGCTTCATGTGTACAGCCCAGTGTGTTTATATAAAGCTTTAAATTCATTTTTTTCAGTGTCGACTCTTCCTGGAAATATCTGACACTGTGTGTCATGAACATCATTCAGCAATGAAGGGATCAGATGCTGATTTCACTTTGGGAGAAACAGAAGCTTTACTTTCAGATGATGCAGGTGAAATGAAAATACTGCTAAAAGCTGGAGTTCCATTATGTGCCCATGGTGATATGATGGAAAGTTAACTAACCTGCAGTTATCTGCATCAAGAAGTGGATATGAGCTGCTAGTCCTAGGGCCAGAGCTGCCTTTACCATACTCCTCCATACCAGTGGGATCTACGGTGTGGTTAATTGGGTCCCTGATTTGCATAATAACAGGTAGGATGCTGCACAGCTCCACTTACGCAGGCAGACAAAACTACGTCAGAGCATGCTCAACATTTTACCAACACGTATTGTGACAGCACAAACATCCAGAACAGTCATGGACCGCTGTAGGAAGGACCTAGGGTTCAAAATGGGAACGGAGTAAGGGTGTTTGAAGCAGGGGAAAAACATGCTCGGGATGCAGATAAGAAACACAAGAGTGTCTCCTTCCTTTATGAATCTGGAGATGAAACTGAAAGGGAAAGATTAAGTGAGTTTTCCCCAAAACGGGATAGCTCATTGAGCTCTCACAATCACAAAGAAGCACCAAGGAAATGTAATCACAACCTATAATTTCTTGGCCTACCAGTATGTAAGAAGAGGTAGTATTTCATCTGTAAACGTTAAAACACCTTTAAAAAAATATCTCTCATTCACTGTCATTACGTAAAAAGTACTGCAATGCTACTAAATAACAAAAAGTTCAGAAGAAAATACTTCAAATACTTCATTTAACATACACCCACATGCAGGTAATAACTAAAGGACTCTAGGTTAAAAAAGCCATTGAATAATACACACTTAATAGTCTAATGTGCTCACCTTCCCATCATAGCGTTTCACTATAAACTGATCCAGGCCCAGGTCTGAAAGAGAAAAAAAAAAAGATACTTAAAAAATGCTCTTAGAGTATAAAAGTTAGCATTTCTTGGGTTTGCTCTTTGAGCGACGATTACAAAGTAAGATGCACTGCCTGAATAACATCAGTAGAAAATATAAGGACAGAGAAGGAAAATTTTTTTGGCTTCGTGCATTTTGTACTTTGTATTTTGATCATGAAAGACAACAAACTCGTGGCATCAAAGAAAATCTCCTTCTAGCAGGGACAATAGGAGCAGAGCTCCCAGCATCTCTCAAGAGCCTGAAACACCCATCCCAAAGCAGATTTCTGCACTATTACCAGGCAGACATTTCGCCTGTGATGCCTCATGTTCATGCACATTCATAAAACTCTTATTTTGTTTCTAGTAACACCTTTTGAATGGCTCACAAATGGAAAAACAAAGAATTGGGATATCCCCAAATAAATTCAAAACTTGTTCAAATTTTAGTATAAAATTGCTCATAAATAGGTTTTAAAGGAGGTAAGCTGCAGCTGCATTTGTAAGAAGGCAAGTGCTTTAGCTTGAAGAAGCTTTGGAGAAAGCCAGGGAGAGGGATTATTTATACTATTAAATTCAATCTCTCATATCATCACAAAAAGTTTTTTCTATGTTGAAGAAGAGGAAAAAAAATCCCAGCATTTGCAGAGTTAAAGCACAGAGCTCTCAATCTAATCCGCAATGCCTGGCAGGCGATACGTACACTGATGAATGCACATATAAGCAAGATGACAAAAATATTCAGGAAGATTAATTAGCTGAGCTTTGCAATCCAAAGTTGGGAAGATGCACCCTGAGAGGAGATTAAGCAGAACTCAAACTGAGCACTTCCAGTAATTCAGGAGAGATGGGCCGATTTTCAGTTCTCTGAAGAATAAAAGCCCTCAGCGGTGCTATGTCCCATGCATTTTCTGCCACTGTTTATGATAATTATCACATCCTCACTTCAATTTAAATTAGAGAAAAGATGGAAGAAAAACCAAAATAAACTTCTCCCATGCCTGCTGTGTCACCTGCTTGTGATTGAGGATAATAAACCCCTTCCCATCTACTGGAAAGGTTCATAATGGTTACAGTGCAGAAAAATGGAGTTATTCATTGCTCTGGGATGACCCCCTCAACCTTTCTGAACCAAAGCAGCTAAAACTCCTCCATCACCATTTCAAAGACTGAGGGAATTGTCAAAGGGCTTTCTCGATTTGTGAATATTCAAGCCAGAAAGCACCTTCTCAATATTTTGTGTGCCTGACAATAGAGCGAAAATTGCATATTCATACACACTTTCAGACTTTAATCGTCTTCTGAAAAATTCTGTCCTCCTCAAAGTTGTGGGTATAAACCCAGTACAGTAAGTATTGTCACATTTAGAGGCAGGATTCATTTAATAAATGTGCTTATTTTACTAGAGACATTATCTGGTTGGAGATCGCCTCTGACCATCCATCTGGATGCTGACCACTAAGCTGAGCTCAGCTTTATGTCCATGTGTCATAATAAAGTAATTTCTCAAGCACACCTCCTGTTCCCGTGCCAGGTAATAGTGCTGTAAGACATATCCCTGACAGCCCGACATTACATATGTACTCATGGAAAGCTAAAAAAGGACACAGGTTAAAAATAGCAAGTGAAAGTATGTCTTAATGGCAACCCTGCCCCAACTGGACACTACTATTGGGAAAGCAAACAGATTTCAAAGACGACCCAAAATAAATGGATGCTCATGCAGATGAGCAGCAAGAAAAATGAACTAACAATGGTTCTCTTTTATATATATATAAAAAAAGAAATAGTATATATATTTCTAAATATATAAATATATATCTATGTACTATATAATAATTATATATATATACATGAGTCTGTATGTACATATAGAAAAGTTATTAAAAACAATCAAATAACACCTAAAAAGGCAGAATACCAGTACCTATGCTAAATGAAAAGGCTAATAACAAACTTTGTGCTCTCCCCAGATGTAACATGAGGTGGGGAAAAGGGGAGGTGAAGTGGGGTATGACTGGAAGGGACTAAAAAGCACAAGAGCTAAACAGCAATAGATTACAATAGCAATAGAGTCAACAAAAGAAAAACACACTGGTGAAATCAGGAGTTTTGAATACAGGGTAATTTGCCTCTGGACTGGGGTTTGGTCCAGCCCCATTCACCTAAGCACGGAGATGTTTGTTTCCATGTGTTTCTGCAATTGCTATGGCACATAAGGAAAGGAGACAGGAAAACAAAACATCTGGGTAACCTGAGACTATTCCTGCGCAGGACAGAGCAACGGACTTGGACGTACACATAGTTTTTCTGTAACTGCATCCAAACCCTCATGGCAGGTATAGAAGCTGCCAGGTCTGCCCTCAAGCTTAAGAGCTCCAAGCATTTCATTATTCGCTGAAGAAACTGGTTACAGCACCGTAGCTGTTACAGAAATGTAGTTATCATTACTCGTATCATGTCAGCCTCCTTCAACACAATCACATCTGATGAGAAGCAAATATATAACCTTGGTTTATGCATGCCTCGGAAATTGGGGAGAGACATTTTTACAAAAACGCAGCACAAAAATTTGTCACTTCTGCTGCTGCCTTTTTTCATGTCACTGTATCAGCATGCCCTGGAAGACGGTGTTACCTATTGCAAGCACAAGCATATTGGTTCACATCAGTGTTTTATGCTCACCCTTTCTCCCAGCCATACACAACGACATCCCCGCTGCTCTGCTGCATTAACTAAGCTGCACGCTTAAGTCCCTCTATAAAATTCCCCTTATCATAGCTCCCGACAGAATAAGCCAATTCAAAAGCTGAAAAACTGCATTTATATGTTCAAGGTATACAGTTTTACTCAATACATTTTCCTTTTTACAATACAATTTATTTTCTTTTTTATGGACTTAGCTATGCGTTTTTCCACAAGCCTTTAATCTTAAAAGTTGACAAAAGGAAACCGAGAAAAAAGAGGGACTGTTGCCCGATTCCTGTGTTGTTCTTTCTTTACATTACATAAAAAAACCAAAAGGCTTTTCCTCCAAGATGTTTCAATAGGAATTCAGCATTTGTGTAGGCTGGAGAGCCAGTGGAAACACGGCACAAATGAGGACAATCACATCTGAACAAGGAAAGGAAAGAATGTTAGTTATTACATCTCTGTTATTCAAAAGGCAGCATGCTAAGTTAAAGCTACCGCAGGATTGCCTGTGAAACACTCATAAGACAAATATCCCCTGGCTGGGCTATTGCTGACGAGCTGCAGTAACACAAGCTAATAGGCATGTTTAAAAGTAAAAAAGAGCTTTTCCACCTTTCACTGAAAAGCAGGGTCTGAAAGACCGTTCTCCCAGAAACAAATTAAAGGATTTCCTTCAAGAGAGACAGCAATGAAATCCAGAAATCGTTTCAGGAGGATACCTGGCTGCTTCACTAAGCCTCCCCGGGATCGAAGGCAGCACGATGTGCACCACAGCTACTCCAGATTGCATAGTGACCACCCAGAGCAGCTGGGCTTCAGTGCTTGTTTCTGCTCGAACAAACCCGGAGTCTCCATCATGGCCTGCCCCAGAATACACCTTTTATTTGCATGAAACACTGTACAACACCTCACCTTTCACTAAACATCTGGATTATCGAAGCCCCTTTTGCTCACCAAGCCAAGGGTGCTGCACCAGCTGCTCACCTTCAGCAGCGCCAACGGTGACCTGCAACAATTTCCAAATTTGGTCACCATAGCCAGTTTGCTTGTAATTTTTAAGTACCACTATGTATTACTCCCACAAATTCTGATACCACCTAAAGTACCATCAGGGGACCAAAAGAAACAGCAGCACTGCCGTGGAGTAGCTAAGCAAGTAGCATCACTATAAGTGTTATTTCAGATTAGACTGACACCACTTACTCACCAACACTAAGAATAAAGGCCCCCACTCTTATTCATGTGATGGTACTTTCACAGCACTCTAAAAATTAAAATGTTTCAAAACAAATCAGAATTATTTACACTCACTGCCTGCCACAATGGGGAAAAGAGGATTTTCAACAGGAAAACCATATTCTCTGCATTTACTTCTTTCTTTTGGGCTGGGGAGGATGTTTTAATGGAGAAAGAATTATTTATGTGAAAGAAAAAAAAACACAGAATAACCCGCTGTTACTCTTGTTCAGCTCTAATCAAATCTAAAGTCAAATTCTTATTGTATTTCTATTGATTAACGAAAACATACATACCACATATTCACTCAAAGATAGCTAATTACCAAACTTGATAAATATCTAAACAATTACTAAGCTCTTCATGTTATCCTGTAAAAAAAAAAAGCCATGGGCAGCAGATTATAGATTGCAGTTTTAAAAAATATTTAATAAACAAGCTTCGAGAAGAACAATTATATTATGCCAAGAACACAGTTGAGATCAATTAGAAGCATCATGATTTCCTCTGGGATGCCAGCAGTTTTCCACTGATGGAAAAACCTTTTCAACTCTTTCCAGTTTTTATATTCTTGTCAGATTTTTCACATTATTTGGGTAACACTCATCATCTGCTTTTCCTTTCCCATTGCTTGATACATAACATGGACTCTTTTTCTTGCAAGTAGGTGAGCAAGAGGGCTAATTACCAGGACTGAAGAAGAGCCTGCTAGCCATGCATGCAACATACTATGTTATGGGAGGAAAAAACACTGGACCAAATTTTCCCCTCCAGAGCTGTAACCCAGCTTCTGACTTTTGTATGAGTATTTTCCCCCGAATTTAAAATGTAATCTGCAAGCAAACAGTGAGCTGCCCGAGACTTGTCAGAGGGCAACACTTCCAGGTTTGTGTTGAAGTCCAGAATTATTTTGGCCAAGGAACTACTTTGCTCTCATCTATCTCCTCCTCTTCCAACAGGCAAGTCAGTCTCTCTACAAGATGTGCATTCATAACACAACAGATCAGCCATACCAACCTGTCATCTGTACTGGAAGCTCTAATTATTTGTTTCTTCTGATGACTATCACATAAGCATGCACATAAATGCACCTCTCACTTGCTCCTCCTTGGCTAGGGGTTCCTGGGGTCTTGTATCAGGCATGACAGGCTCAAAGGTGATCCTTGCTTAGGAATGACTTTTTCACAGAAAAAAACCCCGCATCTATTCACCCCCCTGGTTCTGGAAGATAACCACCAAGTTACCTTGCCTTCTTACTCACACCCTTTCCCTGAAGGCCTCTCCAGCAGATATATTTGTGGGAGAACACAGAAATAAGCCCCCATCAAAAACCAGAAGGCAAGTTCAGCATCTCTAGTTTCCTTCTGGGTCTTAAATATCCCAGTCAAACACTTTGCACAAGTTTAGGGATCTGTACAAATCTAGGGAGTCCTCCCCCTCCCCACCAGACCAGGTGAGCACTTGCCACAGCTCATGACTGCTGGTTCTACAGAAGATCAGATCTGTATTTTACAAACTTAACTCAAAATAACAAATAATCACTGAAGCATTGCAACAATCCAGAACCCAGCTGGTGCTCAGCTGCTCTTGAAGCCCAGACATAAAAAAACCCAACATTTAAAAACTGAGAATCAAGCTATATGGTCTGATCAAGTCACCAGACATCAGCTCTGTCCTTCACAGCTCCTCTCTGCTGACACTGTCCTGCACACAGAGGCTGCAGGGGCACAGCTGCTGCTTTTGCCTGAGCTTCAACAGCCTTTTTGTGGCTTCTTGCAGACAAAAAAAAAAAGAAAAGAAAAAAAAAGAAAAATCTTCCAGGGCATTTCCAAGACTTCAGATATTTGAGCTGCTGCAAAGCATGGTGGATCTTGAATGGCATCTTTCATGCAGCAGGAGTTTGGGTTAACCAGGGAGGTTAAAACTGGGACTGAAAAGCAAGACTGCTTTGGGTACAACCTGTCTTCGTTACAACGTGCTGTGATGAGATATGAAGCCTTTTTTAACTTCTTTTAATCCTAACTACAAAGGCCCCCAAAACCCCTGGTACTGGCTTAGTATGCCACAGCTCCTTTTTAGTCCAAGATGCCCCAAAGTACTTGCTTCCTTCAGGCAAACAATCCATGCACAATGGAAACAGAGAGACTTGGGTAACTAGAGGGAACTCAGAGGATAGGAAAGGGAGGAGGACTTGGCAGGCCACCACCAAGTAGGTCCAAGCACTTGGAAACATTCATGTAGGCCAACAGCTACGTAGGCCTACGGAGAACATGGCAGCAGTGACCTGCAAGTATCAGGCACGGTTACGGCTCCTGTGAATTGTCATGGCTTCATACACCTTTTTCAGCAAAAGCCCATGCGGTCTTCAAAGCGCTGCAACATTTAAAATGGTTTTTTTTGCAAACCCTTACCCTTCCCACTGGAGACAGAGAGGTATTATTTTCAGCCGGTTTTGGGCTGGGGTAACAAGCAAGCACCAGGTACGAAGCAACCATCCCCTGCTCATCCAGCCTTGGTAACGAGCTACCTCTTGGGTACCAGAGGAGGTGGGAGGAAGAAACAACACAGGACTGCAGGGAGCAGATATCGCCGCCCACGCTTCTGTTGGCACTGGGACTTTCCAGATAGCATATAAAGAAATTTTTTTTTTTTTTTGAAAGCAGCTTCCCAGTTTAATGCCATTCTTTGGCTTATTCTGACAGAAACTTCCAAGCTCAGCAAGAGAGTGTCACACCTTAAGCACAGCTTGCCTACTTGGGAAAGCTACAGCAGAAAGTTTTACTGAACTATTAAGAAAAAGCAATCTACAGGAGCTAATGAATTGGCATTCATTTTCCCCAAGCTAGCAGAAGGTAGTCTAGAATTCAGTTGATGCTTTATTGACAATAAATCAAACTTTCCCCTATATCATCCATAAAAAATGAATCAGGCACACGATACCTTGCAGTAGATTAGCGGTTTAAAAATAAATACAACAGGGATTTAGATACCTCATTACTCCGTATCACTTACATTCCACAGTATTTTCTCTCCATAAAATAGCAGACACATTAACAAGAAGTTACTCACTGAAATTACGACCAGCATCTTGAGCATTCAGAGCATCTCCTGCCCTGCTCATGTCTGGGACTGCTTATGCAGAATCATATTAATTCACAGGACCAGAAGGCGATTGCTTCGCCCCACAAACCTATCAAAAAATACCATTCATGGAAAACTCTGGGGTCAGTGGGACTGCAGAAAGTAATCCATAATTCAGTTCAAGCATTAACCTACCTAGCTAGTACCATTGCAGCAGGCTACATCACCACCTGAAGGAGATTTCCAAGGAGCACTTGGGGCTACGTCACTACCCAAAGGAAGAAGTTCCCTGGGAGGGATGAAGGCAGGATGCTCCACCCCTGGCGGAGGGCACACCCAAGTCGTGACTAAGGGAGAAAGCAGCCCCGGCATTTCCCTACTAATCTAGATTATTTTATGAGTCAGAAGTACCGAACAGCTGTAAAGTACACAAATCAACCAGCCAGCAGGTAGCAGTCTTTGTCTTTAACTTCTGGTTTTAAAATCAGACCTATTGTCTTTTTTTTTTTATGGCTGGTTTGATTATGTCAGCCAGAAAAGGAAGGTCAAAGAAAACATACACACACACACACACCTGCGATGAGCAAGACTGGCAAACTGGTAACACGGGAAAAGGAGAAGGCTGAGGTACTCAACAACTTCTTTGCCTCAGTCTTCACTGGCAACCTCTCTTCCCACATCTCTGAAATGGATGGACCACAAGACAGGGACTGGGGGAGCAAAGTCCCTTGCACTGTAAGAGAAGATCAGATTTGTGACCACCTGAGGAACCTGAACATACCTAAGTCTATAGGACCTGACGAGACGCATCCCAGAGTCCTGAGGGAACTGGCTGATGTAGGTGCCAAGCCACTCTCCGTGATATTTGAAAAGTCATGACAGTCAGGTGAAGTCCCCGGTGACTGGAAAAAGGGAAACATTGCACCCATCTTTAAAAAGGGGTCGAAAGGAGGACCCTGGGAGCTACCGACCTGTCAGCCTCACCTCTGTGCCTGGGAAGATCATGCAACAGATCCTCCTAGAAGCTATGCGAAGGCACATGGAGGACAGGATGGTGACTGGGGACAGCCAGCACGGCCTCACCAAGGGCAAGTCCTGCTTGACCAACCTAACAGCCTTCTATGATAGAGTGACTACATCAGTGGATGAGGGAAGAGCTATGGATGTCATCTACCTGAACTTCTGCAAGGCCTTTGACATGGTCCCCCCAACATCCTTCTGTCTAAATTGGAGAGATACAGATTTGATAGGTAGACTGTTTGGTGGATGAGGAATTGGTTGGATGGAAGCATCCAGAGGGTAGTGGTCAACGGCTCAGTGTCCACATGGAGATGAGTGACAAGTGGTGTCCCCCAGGGGTCCACACTGGGACCAGTACTGTTTAATATCTTCATCAATGACATAGCAGGATCGAGTGCACCCTCAGC
This sequence comes from Nipponia nippon, assembly GCF_047370975.1. NCBI lineage: Eukaryota > Metazoa > Chordata > Aves > Pelecaniformes > Threskiornithidae > Nipponia > Nipponia nippon. Next base: position 89,003,650 of record NW_028262347.1, on the reverse strand, counting down.
AAGTTTGCAGACGACACCAAGCTGAGTGGTGCTGTTGACACGCCTGAGGGACGGGATGCCATCCAGAGGGACCAGGACAAGCTCGAGAAGTGGGCCCATGTGAACCTCACGAGGTTCAACAAGGCCATGTGCAGGGTCCTGGGGGATGAACGGGTTGAGGTAGATTTAGACTAGATATAAGGAAGATATTTTTACAACGAGGGTAGTGAAACACTGGAACAGGCTGCCCAGAGGGGTGGTAGATGGCCCATCCCTGGAAACATTCAAGATCAGGCTGGACAGGGCTCTGAGCAACCTGATCTAGTTGAAGATGTCCCTGCTCATTGCAGGGGGGTTGGACTAGATGATCTTTAACGGTCCCTTCCAATCCAAACTATTTTATGATTCTATGATTAAGTGTTTTACTCTTCTACTATTCATTAGGTATTAAAAAAAAAAAAACCATTTACCATGATAGTCATGATATACAGCACTCATAAGGAACAACCATCCTAGCAGCAGCTTTGTCTAGAAGCAAGTCCATGACAGTAACTATCCTCAAGACCGGTTTTCAAACCAACAAGATATAAGATGCTCACGCTCCTGCTTTGCCTGCTGATGGGCAGCCAAAGCTCAATTTCCATCTCATTCCACTTTCCAAGAGCACCTGTAAGTATCACTAAGGCAATTTTCTTCCCTTATAGGCTGCTTTGTGTCACTGACTGGCAGCATTTGCAGGCACTTAAAGGCACGACAGGCTTCACGGGACCATTTAAGCCACTCACCTAGCCAGAATAATAGTAGTTACAGCAGAAAGTTAGGGGCTAAGACTGACAAATTATTTCCCATTAGTCACCTTTGCTTCTCTCCAAAGTATTTTCTGTGTACACTTTAAAATGCACCAAGCACATATATTGCATAGTAGTAGTAAAAAAGAATCAGATGTGTTGAAATTAAACATAGGATGTTTTCTATTTTTAAGCTGTCTGACAAAAAAAACTCCAACTATTTGCATGGCAAGATTCACACGCAACCAGGTGCTACTGCTTTTCAAATTACCAATTCAAGGAGCTTTAGATAGATAAGATGGTAACACACAATTTCAGCATCTATGAACATTATCTTCTGTTTATTGCTCAAACTACTTCTTCACTGAAGATGGAACCATGGAATTCATACGAAAACTACAGCCATTTTCAGGACTTGATGAAAACCTAAATATCAATTCACCAACATGCTTTTAACACTAATGCCAGGATTATTTTTTCTTCCCTCCTGCACATACTTCATATTGTTTTCTAAGCACAAGCATACGTGGTTTTTATTTAGCAGCTGTCAGGTAAGATATCAAAACAGTTTCCCAGTTTGTACATAAACCCCACTGTCAAAAAGTTAACATTTGGGGGCTGAGGTTCTTCATTAATGCCTGCAGAGAGAAGAGGAGTTTTAACTTGACAAAAGCCTGTTTCATTCTTTGAGATACACTGTGGGAGACCAAGAAACCTGATTTCCCATGTCTCACCCAACATTCGAATCTCCCCCAAAACAGAAGACAGGCAAAATCCTCCCACCACCCCACAAAAACCAACCTCTTACCAAATGCTCAGGACATAGCTTTCCAGACCAGAAAACACAGCATCTGCTCTCCTGCCTGTTGCCTGCCAAACCCCCACAGGCACCACAGCTGACGTGCTTCCCTGCAATCTGCAGAGAATTTGAAGCCAGCAGAGGTGAGTCCCACCCTGGCCAGGAGCATCACAGCTCAGCCAGGCACATAGGGCTGCCTGGACCCCTTTATTGCTAAGGTTTGCCTTGTCAAAGCATCTTCCTTTTGAAGGTTTATGAACAGTTCTTAAAATGTTTCAGTTGAAGGTAATCTTTCCCTAGTAAATATGCAAGAAAGACATCTCATCTGCTCTTCAAGGGCTCATACCAACAAGATCTACTACACTGCAATAGCACTTCAGGCAACATTGAAGGGATTAGGCTAATTTGGGGTTTAGAGCACGGAGATAGAAAAGATAGCTTCAGGAGGTGCTTTCCGGGTTCAAAGCTCCCAAAAAGCATACCGTGACCAGCACTTCTGAACCTGAATGATCACCGTTATTTGGCACCACCATGCTGCTGCGAGTCAGCTGGGTTCAAGCTGGCATGGACACACTGCAGGCTCTGCTGGAGAGACAAGCGTGGCTCCTGCATGGCTGCACTGGTAGCTTTCTGCCTTACTCCTGCATCTGTTATATCTCCATTATCCTTCTGCACATCGCCACATTGCCATAACGTGTGGGTTGAGAACACTACATTTTCTGACTGTGGCAGCACCCGAATCAGACAGCAACCCCCCTTTTGTGCCGTACCTCTCAACATAACAAGACAGACAATACCTGACAACAAAACCATTTGATGGGAAATATAAAGATCAGGTAAGCAGAGACTGGAGAGTTTATTCCCCTTCACTGTATTAGTTTCTCCTATTACTACACACACATCACTTACTTTCCGGTTGTTTTTCATTAGGCGTTATCGATCTCACGAAATCCTGCGGTGTCATAAAAACCTCCGATTCACCATGCTCATTTATGACTTTCAAAGTGGCAAAGTATCTGAAGATTTTGTCCGGTGTGGAGTAGGCTCTGATCCTGTTCTCATATTCCATCACCTGGAAATGAAATTCAACCAGCATTAGGTGTGCACAGTTCCTCCCCTAACACCGACATTAGCACCTTAGTCCTCTGAAGGTTTCGCCACATGACAACAAAGTTGTGTGCAGCAACACAACACTTTAAAGAAATAATGTTGAAAGGGTCAAAATTCCTCCTATCCTCAGCCTTTGAACTACCAGGAAAATTGGAAGTATCAACTCCTGATGTCCCAGAATTAAGAACACACACTAAAAGTCTTTACTATTGATAAGTTTTGACTCTTTATGATGGCAGAGAAAAAAAAAAAAAATTAACAAAAGCCCTGAAAGCACTTTTAAACACTAACATAAAAAACCACTAGTATCACATCTGTGAATATAAAGCAGCTCAACAAATTAAACAGTGTTGAAGGGTCTGATTTATGATTAATAAACAAGGTAAAAGGAAAGTCTTGGAGAACTGGGAGAGACCTTTACTTTCAGGCCGAGTCTTGGAAAAAACTACTTGGAGCCGCAGCTGGTTGCTCAGTCACCCAACCTCATTTTTTCCTCTTTTCTATCACATTGGCGAAGTTCCACAGAAACATCCTTTACTCAGTCCATTTCTCCCCACCAATCTGCCACTTGCTAACGCTGCCAGCAGTGATTATTTTGTACCTAGCACTGGTTTCCCCAACACACAGACAGAATTAATCAAAGAGAACAGAAAGCTTTTATAAACAAAAATCACAACATAAGACCACAAGGGAGGAAAAAAGACACAAAGACCTACACTTCGCTATGTATTAGAGCAGAAAACTTTCCTTCTTAGTTCAGCTTTTTATTCCTGCATTATACATCACATTTAACAGTCCATAATGTACCTGAAACCTTCAGTACTTCTGGCCAAGAGCCACGGGGGTGGGGGGGTGGGGGGGAACCAACCACCAACGATCTGCTGGAAGAGAACAGGCAAGATCAAGGGTACTGCCAAGGCATCTGTAGATCATTTATGGCTTTGGCCCCGTTTCAGCCTTGTCCTTTAACTCAAACAACTTCTCCACCCCGATGTTTATCAGAAAGAAAACACTCTAATTTTTCATATTTCTAGGATAAAACAAGCCAAAAGCTTTTAATCTCCCAACCCAGGCTTGGGTAAAGTCACTGGGGAAAGCAGAGCCTCTCTCCTCTACACTTGTTGCAGCTCAGCTCTCCAGCAAATCCGACCGGGGGACAAGCAACATGCAGCAGAAGGTCCCACTGATATGGCTTTGACGTTATCTTAAGCATTCTCCCTATTCTTCTTTGCATCACCGTAACTTTTTTATAATCAGGCCCATCAGGAACACAAATGTCCTTGCATCAACCAACACAACCAGCTTCCTCTTTCCTGTAGCCACCTGCATAAAAGAAAATTTTTGTCACTACTCCCTTTTCTTACTGGCCTTTGCACCTAGAATCAAACTTCATCCCATTTTTATTGCTTCAGTCCACAAGATCCTCCAAAGATAAGGGTATTGGATCAAAAGCAATTGTTTTATTGCAAAGTTACAAGTTGCCGTCTATCAGCCGAACCGCAGTAAATGACAACACGCACTTTCCCAGCTCTTTCCAGCTGCAAAGCTGCATGCGTCTTTGCCTACAGCTCCTACCTGGCAGGCGGTAACTTGTTATGCCGAAGTGATCTTTTGACTTGTGATTGCAGGTCCATTTCTCACTTCTTCCTATCGCAATGACCTGATCTCATTACGAATAACACCCCACCCAACCTGATCAGCCAAAAAAAACATAGTTAAGAACTTTTACCTTCGAGCAAGACAACTAAAACCAGCTACAGTGTCAAGCCCAGGACTGGAGCCAAGAGCAGACACCACAGACCACAACCACAAACCATGAAACCCTTTCAACACAGCCTGCTTTCTAGCTAAAACACTTGTCTGCCTGAGACTTTACATTACTCCTGATTTTCCAAGCCGGTGGAATAATTTCTTGCAAGGCACCATCAAATGCTTTCCTTCAACCCAGTTAGGTAAGTTGCACCTCTTTTATTCAACAACTCCACTGCTGCACCAGAGACTAATGTCTTGACATTTCTGCCAGCAAAACCATGTTGCATCCCATTCGACTTCACAACTGCAATGGATCTTTCCTCTGTATCTGTTTTAAGATCTAAGATGCTACTGACAGGCCTGTTGCTGTCAGGTACTTCCCATTTTTGGAGTATGGGCATTGCTGTTGTTCCTCGCCTGACATCTGTACTGAGACTCCTCCTTACTGGTCCAGCAACTTCACTGCCAACTTTTTCTTATCCCAAACTCGGAATGATCCTCAAGGCCCCCATTTTATTGATGTTAAGCAGTCTACATTTTGCTTCAACTTTGGGCACAGCAATTTTCCAACACCTCATTCAGATCCATGCCGCACCTTCATCACCATCCACCACGATCAGCACTTGCAACAGAAGCAAAGCATCCATTTATTGCATGGCCCTTTCCTAGATCATTTGCCATCCCATCTTCTATCCACACACACTGCAAAATGAAAAGCTTCCTCGGATGACTGCCAGACACTCACGAGGATGCAATTTTGAATACCCAGCTGCAGAGCAGGGAGGGTCAGTCTGTTGCTCAAAAACCACGTACAGCTCCCAAAACAACATGGCCTGGCTCACAAGAGCATAATAACAACACAGGCTAAAAAGAGGTCTCACATCTCAGCGCGCAACACAACAACCCCGCACAGATCTGCAAACCCAAAGGTTTGTCCCCATGCAGCCTGTTGTTTCATGAGAAACATAAAAGTGGTTTGAGGCTTCCCCTTCTCCAACAGGAGCAGATGAACACCCCTGCAAAGACAGGACCTAAGGGTGCAGCAGGTGGAGAGCCGATAGTCTCATTTTGCATTAGGTCTCAGAGCAGTATCAGACAGTAAAATGGGAAGTGAAGGATTTTAGTGACCATGTTCTTCTGATACAGTTTGCCATGTCTAGACAAAGAGAGCTAAGCTGACATACCATCTCCTTGAAAGCTCAAAGCAGCCCCTCTAAGCCCACTGCAGTGTAAGGAATGGGTGTTACCTGCTAAGCGATTTGAGTGTCAGATCCGCAAGGGAATGTGATTATGTACAGCTACTAGGAGTTTCATGGGAAGCTACTGTTAGTTTTAATTATTTGCAACCTTTTGAGTTCCAGCAATTAGCTGTGACATACACAAAACCCATAATTTTCAGGACAAGTACGTTCCTGAAAAATTTTGAGGAACCACAGTCTTGAATAACTCACAATCTAGACCAAAAAAGTAGAATCTAAACCACTTGTTTAGTATCTCACAGACTGTTGTCATCACAACCAAAATCACACTTCCTTAAACTTCCCTATGAGAAGTCAGCAAATGCAGCAACACTTCTCCCCTTTTGTCCGCAGCTGAACTCTCAATTACCTCATTTTTGCTAACATGATCTAATCAGCTGGCAAAAATTAACAAATACACTACAACCCACCCCTCTAAACTTCAAGACTGGCTTGAACATGAAGCCAGACCAAGAAGGGAGCAGCCAAGATCCTAAAATCAGGAACAACAAAACACAAAGTGGGCAAGAGTCTGGATGCCCCGATCTCTCTGTACAAATGTGGAGATAAAAAGCACATGTGTATATATTTGGGTGTACACACAGCCATTTATGAGGGTTTTTTTACACTACTTCTAAACAATCTGGATACAAAATCATCCCAGACAAGTCTCTCCTCACACGATCTCTTGCCTATGAAATACTCCAAAATACTTTCCTGGCAAAGCATGCACGCAGGCGGCTGCCTTCCCCCAGTACGCACCTGCATCTTCGACGCAGTGGACACCAGCCAAAAACTCTCATCCTGCCCCCAGAACTGCAGCCTCATGTAATCAGGGGCCTCCAGAAAGACATTATGTGACCAAAAGGGAAGAGTCCCTTTTTGGCATTTATTAATAGAGTAGGTACTGGAGGAGAAAGATGAGCAAGTAATCCCTATTGCTCTACAAGAGTGAAGCTGCTGTTGAGACAGTCAATGTTTATGCTAAGCCTCAGGTTAAAAGGAGAAAAAAAAAACAAAACTTAAGCCTGTTCTGACATGAAGCTCTAAATTAACATCTCAATTCACTTCCAGAGCATCACCAGGGCCTCCCTGACCATACAGCAGAACAGAAACTCTGGCAGTCCAGCTCCACCACCCACATCTTAGCAGGATAAATTAATTAGGATTTATTTTCTTTGGGTTTCCTATTGTAATGCACACTAAAATGAAGTCTTAGCACGACTAACACTCCTAAGGCAGGATACCTGCAGGACCCAGCAAACACTGCAAGCGGATCTTGATAAAGCAGTTCAAATGCTGCATGCCAACTCTTTTAGCAAATTAATTAACATGACAGCCCACCCACATCATGTATTACCACTCATTAGCCTTCAAACTATAAAAGCACTCAAACAATCTTTTCCTTTCCTCCCTTATGCAGTCAGGACTTAAACATCGCATAGGCTGCGCCCCAGAACCAGCCACACACAATCCCAGCCCCAGCAGATGCCAAGTGATTTACATTTCAACTTCCTCTTCACTGAATCACTACCCAAAATAGCAACGTCATGCCTAATTTATTATTTTACCACTAATCATCAACTTCATTAAAAGCAACATAGGGATAACAAACAAGTGTTAAACACTTTCAATTAAGCTTAATTTTTTTCTCAAGGAAAACCCCATGCTATTTTCAATTATGGGAAGAGTTAGAAAGGGTTTTTACTGTGAGTTTTGTTGTTTGGTTTTTTAAAAACATATACAAGAGTCAGGAGTTCCCTAGATGCTACACAACTGATTAGGGAAGGAGGACATCCTGGGAGCAGCCCTGATTTTGAGTGGGGAGCTGGGGCACACCTTCCTCTGTCATCGGAGCTGGAAACATTCAAACATACCTCCTGAGATGACTCACTAGGGCAACTGCTGATCAAACACCAAGCCCACAACGGAGCTGCTCAAACGTAAACACGGAACCCGGCACCTGGGAGACGACCAGTTACATCCTGCATTAAACGAAGCAAAAGCAACCCTGGCATTCAGGTCACAGAATGTACATTCCACCATAACGCTGGAGAGAAAAGGTCTTATGTTGGCAAAAAGCTTGCGAGATCTGTTTGAAACAGTGCTCTCCCTGCTGCAATGGCTGCTCCCAAGTCGAGCACTGCAGGAGGAAGGAAGGCTGTGGATTGAAAAAGAGATCCAGGCTGCACATCGCTCCCGCCGGACCTCTTGGCCACCCTCCACGCCTGGCTCATGTCTTATTTGGAAAGTGTGGCCACGTTCCTCCCTGCCTAGTATGGGAAGGAAAGAGCTGGTCAATGTAGGCATGTCTCCTAACAACTGGAATAAGTGCCCTTGCTTGCGAACAAACGTTCTCTGGCTTCCCTAGCCAGAAGCAACCAGCCACGTAAGACAAAAATCAATCATTACATTCGCTGTATCAACAAATGTTCTCTTTTAAAAATAAGAGTGTGGATGAAGGTGGATTGTTTCTTTGCTCTCTGCAACCTGCCTCCATCTGCTGACACTGGAAAAAATACCCCGCTTTTCTTGAGTGGTACTGGCAAGAGTCGAAGTTTTGCTGAAGCTGTCAAGAGTACCTGACACCCAGCTGCCAGGAATTAGCAGAAGCCGAGAACCCGTATTCCTGGACAGTTCTGAATATCTCAGCGTAGTATCTTACAACATAACTTCACTGAACTGCCACCTGCATGTCACAACAGAGAGGGTTGGGAGCCCCAAATACCGCAAGGCACCTGGAAATTTCAAGTTGTGTAATCTACTCTAACCAAGAACAGAGTATGATTCAGCAACTTCAACTGAAACAGCTCTTAATTTTTTATGAAAAGCTGTTAAGCCACTATATACGACTATCCACAATTTAACAGCTGATGAGATGCAGCCTGCAGGATACAAACTTAAAAATAATTATCAGAAGCAAATCATACAGGAAGGAATTGCGAAGAGCATATACTCCTGCTCTCCTCTTTGGCACTGCAAAGATATTAAATCATCAAACACAGCCCAATAAAACAGACATCCAGACAGGTTTAAAAAAATAAAATACTGCTGTCTGCCATCTCTCAGTTACAGGACTCTCCATCAGACCAAATCGTACATCTTGTAATAACAGTGGTTACAGCTAGTACCAAACTAGCTGTCAGACAGTTCTGAGGAGCCCAAAGCTCTAAGGATTGCCCAACGGTGAAGGCAGGTCACAAGCTGACAACACAGTTCATTACTCAAGCTTTCCTCCTCTTGAAAACGTGTCTGATATGAAAATTAAATAGGCATAAGCATCAACAGAGAGACACAACTAACCATGAATAGGGAGTGAAGCTGTATTTCAACAGCTACGTTTACATGGAATAATTAAAGGAAAAATTGAAGTACACCTTTCCTATAACCCTCCCTTCCACACTCATCCTCTACTTCTTCCTACATACACAGTGTATGTTCACAGGCAAACAGACTGACTCACAGAGACAGACATGCTGGGTGCCCTAGATGGTTTTAAAGCTTTTACACCAATTCCCTACTTCGCACGCACCATCCTAACAGTCAACAATGCAGGAGCTTTGATTTCTCAGTGAGCCACTTCTCAGACATCCAACTGGAGATGGGAAAAGAGGTCTTCATTTCAGAGGATGTGTACTGTGCTTTCCAAATAAACAAGTTTCAACCTAAAGAAACTCAAGGTAACATGCCAAGCAAGTAGGTTCCCAAAATAGTACGGTCCCTTAGAAAATAAAGAGAAGTACAGAGCAAAAGCCAGACTCTATACACATGCTGTATCACAAACTGAATAAAGTGTTCTGCAAGTTTTCTCCCTTTTTCCACTGCAGTGCAACAGCTGCAGGTGCAACATGTCCAAGTTTGGTACCTTACGGTCCCTGAACCCGGAACGCTTCTTCTTCTTCCCTTCTGGCGGAGTCCCCTCGTCACCTGATGCAACGGCCTTTCTACCCTCCCTGCCACTGCTCTCCTCCTCCTCCTCGTGCTTCACCTTCTCGCTCGGCTCTGTCCTCGGATCGTGTTTTACAGAGGATGAGTCTTCCGCGTAGGCCCTGTACAAGGGAAAAGAAAACATTGGTTTAGGCAATTGAGAGGGGTGCTAAGGCTACAAAGATGGCCCTGCAAGGCTCTCCCTGAATGAAACACTTGTTACAGTTCAGCATGGAGGACTGCAAAGCAAAAGTAAAGCAGCGATCAGTGCTTTTCCCTGCTGTAATCAGATTTCCACCCCTCCACCCCAATACCCAACCTAATAATCACAGTGATTTTTCCCAGTCCAAGAACACCAGTACCCTCTCCCAAAAACCACACGTGCAAGAAAGATTGGGAAGGGCATACCATACCTCCTTTAGTGCTAAATTCCACCTCCACTCCCCCCAAAAAGATTTATATATAAGTGATAGAAATGTGTTTTACCATCAGCACTGCAGGACTCAGAAAGAAGAGCCTCTTTGTTTCAGCTCAGCTAATTTATTTTCTACCTCCAGCAGGTGACAGGCTGTTTTATGTCCCTCTTCCACCAATGACTCTTCTAAACTCCAGTGCTACAGGATTTGTGACAACAAAAACTGGAGTTGTTTATACTCAAGCTGGAAATACAACTCTGGCAGAGCAAAGGACCCCTGTCCCTTGCTGTTGAAATACAAAGATCTCTGGCGACCCTGTTTTTAGACCAAGACTCAATACTCAAAGTCGCTCAGTCTAAGCCACGAGCAACTTGCAGAATTGCAGCTGGCAATGGGGTGGTTAAATAAAAAGCAGGATAAATCCATAAGCCAAACAATGCTAGGGCTTTCCTATGCTTTACTTGTAAAGAGGTTTATAACCGGACAGAGCTCAGACCACATTAACATCAGTGAAAATATGATCTCTAAGGATACGTTAACATGTCACAAGCAACAAAGCAAATGGTTTGACGAAATTATTTCTCTTTCTAAAGGACTCAAACAGCTCAGGCAAACATCCCAGCCTGCCTGTAACTTAAGCAAAGCCACCTTTACTTTGCATTCCTGGTGATTTATTTTGGACTTATCACAGCATACAGGGCTTGCACACAGTTAGGTACCGCTCATTAGCCAGCAGCCTTCAGATGAAGGCTGGTACTTTGGTACTCCCTGTAACTGTGAACACAGTCACTTACAGCTGCATGAGTTTATTCAAGAAAGGATGCCTTGTGAGAAAAACAAACACAAACCAAGATTTTTGAAGTCTTCCAAGCTCTAAGCAAAAGGCTATGCATATTTCATCCTACCAGTTTCTTGGAAAACACAGGTGTGGTATGTAAAATTAACAGAGAAGAGTCTGTGCCCCTCTGCCAAGCAATACACACCTTTGCAGCAATCTCGGTGTATCATCTTGCAAAGAGAAGAAATGAGGGTAGGTGCTCCTTCAATTAATTTAAATGCTACCAAAATGAAAGACAATGCACTCCAATAATTCCCTAACAGTCACCGTACAGGATAAATGGGGAAGGACTAAAGAACTCAAATCCTTCCACAGTACTAGTGGAAGCTAAAACTTTATTATTCTAGAATAAACTCCAAAAGAGCATACTTAAGAACAGAGTGAATCACGATGACAGAAAATTAACTTTTGTTCATATTGAGATAACTACTTCAGCAAACTACCAAAAGCACTTGAACAACCACCACCAAGTTCTCAGCATTGCTTTGAAATGCGATAACCCATGGCACTACAGCTGGGTTAAAGCAGTTCAAGGGTTTGATTTAATGATACACACAAATGCCTGGTGAAGAGCAGTACCCACCAAGCCTTTTCATGCAAAATGGAGTCTAACATGCCAGCCTTTCCTTTCTGAAAAGGTCCTGAGCCTTTATCTGCCAATATATTTTCTTAAGTCTTACAGCAAACCACCATCCTTAAGACTTCCACTGAACCAAACTTTCCGAGACAAGATCCAAACCCGAGTCCTCCATGAGCATCTGAAGATAGGGAAATTATCTGCCCAGAAGAGCCTGGCAGCCGATCCATCTCTTGGAGCACCAAGTCCACACTGGCACCTCTCCTGAAGCCTTTCCTGAAAGTTTAATCAGCACTGGGACATCCTTGCAGAGTCGTGGTTTTGGCTGATACACAGTTTGCTAGAATAAGCTGTTGCCAGCTGAGGCTGCAACAGCAGTGCTGACAAGGAAAGCCCTTGTGTAGGCAGGACACGAGTCTTAAGTAGCTCTGAGAGAATCGCTTGGGAAAAGGTCCTGGGGACAGAAAAGCAATAGAAAATTGATTGCTTCTCCACACAACCACGCTAGTCTGTCTGAAACATGCCAGAGAATAGCTGTATCAGTGAAGATTTGCTCCTGTAATGCTTGACTGACAGCTAGCAAACCAGGGAAGGGATAGATAAAATTCAAAATCGAACATTTTCAGCAAATCCTACGCATTCCTTCAATCCATCACGCTGTCAAGCCAGTTGGCTACAGCGATACAGACGTAGGCTGTTCGAATACAGTCAGCTTTCTTCCCCCCCTCTGGTTTATCTACGTAATTAATTCTGCTCTACAGTTAGATCACCTCCCCAGCATACAAGCAAAATGCGCTATGAGAATAAAAGCGGAACTTTTAGTCTACTTCTCAAACAAGGTTTTAAACAGTACCTGCTATTCTTCACCTTCAGGCCACAGTCCAAACTACTCACTGAATTAACCATTGAATGATCCACTCTCTATGTACACCTACTACTCCGTGTATTTTACATCCTGCACAACCATCCTCTGTTGAAATTCTTGGCTTCCAACACCTGCAACTTCCATACTGCGCCCACATAAAGGAGTCTTTCAATGCAGATGTCAGAGCACTGCTGGAGAAACCCCATAGCTCCAGAAATATCCACCCTGCTGGACTGCCGTCACCAAGTGAAGACTCTTCACCTCCTTTTTTGATGAGACTGACTTTTCAATGGCATGCCTGTTGCTACAGCTTCTGCACAAAAGGGAAACGAAAATACAAAGACGCCCTTCACTGTGTGCCAAGGCTAGCTGCCAGCCTCTCTCCAGGGAGTGTGCCTGCCCCAGATCCTAGCTGCCAAGATTTGACCCTCCCAGTCTCTTTAGGTTTCCCCCCCCCCAGTGAATGGAATTTGAGGCAAACACGTTATTTCCCACCTAGTTAGTAATCTCTTTTTTTAATCCTTCGAGAAAGCCAACAATCAAGCATAAGATTTGGTTCATCATCCCCAAAGAAAACCACCTAGCTACCACAGAGGACTACTGAATGCTAAATTCCCCCTTAGCAAATCATTCTTTGAGAAAGCCAAACACATGCAACCCTAGGACATACATCCACAAAGTATCCGGGGACTCACACCAGGCATTGGCAGGATAGTCCACAGTTGCAGGTTTTCCAATTAAAGAAATCACAATCCCTCACTTAAAAGTATTTTTCTTCTTTGAGAGACAGAAGCAGACAAGTGTGCTAAAAGAACAAAGCTTCATGCCAGAGATAACAGTGCTCAGTTATTCTAATCCTGAAGACAGCAGAAAAGTACTTAGCTATCAGATGCTATTTAGTCTCAGAAGGAAACATAGGAGATCTAACAAGAAGTTGGGCACTCAGGGGTCAGCAAAGACCTTGCCACCAAACAAAAAGCAGGAGAGAGGAATCCTGCCCTACAGATGTGTTCTTCAGTTGAATAGAGTTGCCACTCTCCCTGCATGTAAACATCTGGAGACATCCTAGTGAGGTTTAAAAGCCACTTAAAACTTCAGGCTTTCGAAACACAAAAGCAAGCTTGGACACAAAGTTCATAAAAATAGGCAACCTCCAGGGATGGGGAGTACTTTAAGTGAGGAGCTCTGTCTCATCCTCAGCTCAATCATGTTCAGCAACTAAATTAGTTAGCTGAAACTTTAATAAGAAATTAACCAGAAATGATGAAAATCCACAGCCCAATTTTTCAGGATGTCACCCCACTCACAAGACTTTTTACTACTTTGCTTCCTTCCTTGTCTTTCACGGTACTTGACAATGACATCAATTAGCACAATGAATTTGTAGTAAGAACTGCAATGAACACACCAAAATTAAGACAGATTCCAGAGATGAACATGAACAATTAGACTGAAGAGACAGCTCTGGATACCAGCCATAGCCTAAAATAGGTCCAAGAACATAAGGAGACAGCAGTGTAGTCTGAGAGATATGAATGTCCTTCCTTCCACTCCAGCCAGTAGCGGGAACGTCCCTGCAGAAAGCGCCTTCAGCTACTGATGGTGCACTCCAAGGAAGAGCTGGACCAACCAGAGAAGATCTGACAGGGAGCAGCACGGAATGGTTAAGAGTCCAGAACACACTGTGGGAAAAACCGACCTAAATAAGTCAGATTGCTGTAAGAAAGATGGAAAAGAGGAAGGTGAGATACTGTAATATATATAAAACAGCTGCAGCAGGACTGTTCTCTTGGTCCAGCGAGGACAGGACAAGACACGGGACATGTTCTTAAGGACATCATAAGGGAAGAGACTTATACACTAGGGAAAGAAGAAGATGTCAGCGCATACATGTGTATATATATGCAGAAAGCGTTTAATGTTAAGGACAGGGGGAACACTAGAATCAGCTGCCGGGAAGGATTTATTCCATCACTGCTTTCTCCATCACCAGCAAATTGCTAAAAATAGGCGAGACAGCTGCCTGTCAGGACTAGCTTGGAGGCACCCAGCCCTGCCTTGGCAGCAGACAAGCTGATTTCTCACGCTCCCTCCCACTCGCCTCTGCCACAGCCCAGTTTAGGCACCACCATCAGCACGTGGGTGCAGATAGTCAGGCCAGAGCCTGAGGACCTCTGCTTCAAGACCCTTGAAGGGGACTACTCTGAAGAAGATGAAGCTGAATGTTTTAGGTCAGCCTTACCAGCTAACTTGGATCATGTAGGGTAACGTGCTGCTCCTTAGAGATGACTCCCTGATAGCCTGCAGAGGAAAATAATTGCTTCATGAAGGTTGCCAACCCTAATAACACACGCTGGAGGCATCCTACTGACATTACCCTCATATCCTCATCAACTATAAATCTGTTAATTTCTTAATCCAGGAGACACTGCTTCCATTTCCAAACAGAGCTCAGCCCAAGTGGTGTACAGGACCATACCCTTGGAGCTGCAGCCCCGATGGATGCACGCAGCCACAACTTGGTTAACATCCACCATGCACAGAGCTGCAAGCCTGTGCTTCTCCCCTCCCAAACATTCTGCTCACTTGAACTTCTCTTGATCTGAACTATACTTTGAAGGGTGACAGGCTCGATAGCTTCTTATTTCCCCAAGAAAATGGCAGTTCCTTTCAGTCACTGCTGCAACTCCCCTCATATTTGCTCCTAGGCAAGCAGACTGTACAGCAAGGGAAGGTAACTCAAAAAAACAGTGAGGCTGGCAGAGATAGCAAGAAGCACAAGGTCGGATGCCCACATGAACCCAGTAAGATCACAGCTGGCATCCTATTCTCTATCCTTTGTCCCCCCCAAAAGACAGCAAGCTCATCACCCTTCATGACTGTCACTCACCAGCATTTGTTTTCAAGAAAAAAAAAAATCTTAGGTTGGGAGAGTAAGAGAGGCAAAGCAGAGTCTCTGATGCTACAAGCTTTTTAAGGTGCCATCAATAGCCACAGAAAGTCTTTTTTCCCCCCTTGTTTTATTATTATTTTTTACAATACTTGCAGGTTTGTATGAGCCTGGCTTTATCAGCTTAACATTATGAGCCAGATCAACAGATACAAATAAGTCTGACTTAGAATGACAACTACCAACTGCTGAAGATTGTTTTATTGGGTAATCAAAGCTTACACCCAAGGGTGAGAAGGATGCCATAACTGCTAAAAAAAAAAAAAGTGAAAAAACTCACAACTTTAATTTAGAAGAAAGCAAGCCCTGTAGAAATAAGGAAACAGAAAAGATAGGAAGAGAGAGTTAAAGGTACTCCATATAAATTGAAAGCTACATACTGTAGGAAATTGATAAGGGACACAGAAGCACCCAAGAAGGAAGCAATGACCAAGAGAACGTGATCTTTTTATTGTCTGAGTTATCAAAAACAAGGAGCATGTAATAAATTGAGATTATTGTTTACCATGGTATTGGAAGTGACAGAACTATATATTTCCAAGTGAACACTTACTCTGTTTACAATGCTTTATATTCTACATATCCTGATCTTCTCAAGAGAGAACACAGACTCTCTTCACTTGAACAGCAGCAAAGGTCTATACAACACAGCAACACTATAAAGATTTATTTTCTGCTGAGCTCTTTATAAAGCTTTCTGCAGCAGTCTGAGGTTTAGTTTTACTAAGAGTTAGATAAGACTCTCTACCCAACTGCTGTTGATACTCAGTAAGCCTTAACTCATTGCTATTAATATTTTAAAAGAGTAAAACGGGGCAATAGGTGTTATCGCAGACCTGTTATTTAGACAAAGACTGACGTTGGACAGAGGAGACAAGATGATCTAGGCTTTGTAATTAAAGGAGGGTAAAGAAGAATTTCATGACAGTCACCAAGGGCTTATGGAAAATAAGTCTTATGCTAAATAGATGTCATTTTTTGATAAGATTACCAGTGTTGTCAATAATCACAGTAGCATTCACTTAATATATGCAAGTTCTCACACTGTATTATTCCACTTGCCACTAAATGATACTTTGATTAATAAGCCAAAGCAACACAAAAATTAACATGAAACATTCAGTGGATTAAAAAATGGTTAATAACACGGTTAAAAATGAACATTTGATCATCAACCCGTGGCTGAGCTTCTCCCAAGCCCCGACAAGGGTAAGTTCCTGGCCTTATGCCTCCTGTTTTATTAATGAGCTAGAGGATCAAGTCCCTGGGTCCCCTGCTGTCTATCAGTAAAGATTCAGAGAGAACTAAAAATTACGGTCTCGCTTCCTCGGTAAGCTGAGCACAAGCAAGCACACAATACCCATCAAGATGGCCAAAGAGCAAGGGAAACGTGTAGGCACAATGGACACAGACGTGTGTATGTGACTAATTTCATCCATACTAGACCTTAATGCCTGTGAAAGTCACTTTGGGCTTTAGTGGATTGTCAGTTGATCATAACTCCTGGTGAACCATCACAGTCTTAAGGACAAATGCAAACCTTGTATGTACAAGAATCTCAAATCAAGTCTAAATATTAAATAATGCTCCTGTTTGACACCGATGCCGCCCCCCTAGGCTACTGTGCTCAGGCTCTTCAGATTTTTACCATCTTTTCTTCTCTAAATCCTACCAAAAGCCATAAATTCAATATTTAGTAGGGTAAGCTTTTTGGAGTCAGAGAGTTTACTCCTGCCGGGCTGAGATAAAACGGAGTAAATTGATCATAGCCTGCATTGCTGGTAGAGTAACAAGCTGGAAACCTCTGTAACCTAAAAACAAAACCAAGAAATGGCTGAAAGTAGGCACTGCTGTACACTGAGGCTGACAATAACGCAGAGCCTTGTTCACAGTGCAGATAATTAACAATCTTCCCGATGTACAGATTCTTTTCCCCCAATGGTCTCAAAAACAACCAAGATTGAGTGGGCCTCTCCCGCTAAAGCAAGAGGAGATAAGCTCTAGCTCAAGCAGAGCTTAGCCAAGGCAAGCAGTAATTCTGGGAAGTTGTCTATTAAATCTACTTGCACCTTCAACAATCAAGGAGTTCATTTGCACTGAAGCACTATTCACTTACCAGGCATGTTATACACATCAAGTGTGTATATGTGATGTTATACACATCAAATATCAACTAAAGAAAAGCTGGTGTGAATTGTGACTTTCAATATTTTTTTTCTCCAAATTCCTTGAAAATATTTAGTTTCCCTGTAAGGACAGACAAATCAGGCCTCTCTACTAATATAAAATGTGAACACAAGTTCATTAATCCAAAACACACTACTTCCCATCTAGTTTAACTAGCCTGTATCTATAATTAAGCATCATGAAGAACTTCTAAGAGAGAGCAGCCCCAGCACCCAGTTACCTGGCAGGGAAGGAACATGAATTCTCATCAGCATCTGTTCCCTTTCCCAGACCATCTGCAATAATGCAACAAGCCATTAAGTGAAGACGTGCTACAACCTTAATCACTGTAGCATCTGGTTTTGCTGCGCAAACTACAGGCTCAGTCTTGCAAGGCAGTAAGAAATGGGTGAGCCTATTCGCATGCATAGAGCAAAGCAGGTGTTTCCACACCACAGCGTTTTATAGGCTCCCAACAAGCAGCTTTTGTCTGACTGTGCTACTCGATCCATCTTCATTTCCATTGAGGACACGAGAACAGAAGAGAGCAAATGCAGAGCTACGGTATGTGGTGTTGCCAGAGGACTAAAGTTACATAAAATAATTCTCTGGAAATAGAGAGGAACTCAAGCAGGTCAGTGGGGAAGAAGAAAGGAAGAGTGCTCCAAGCATCTGACCACTGACTCTCACAACTGGAACGTGCAAGATGGAGTTGTTTAAATGCAGGGAACATCTTATTGCTTTGGGTAACCAAAGGAGTGTGAAACCTTTAATTGACTTATGGGAAAGGGTATGAGGGCTACAAGATCCCTTGTGGGGGAAACGAGATCCCTTCAGAGTTTTTAATTCTCATGAAACCTGGTCTGTAGCTAAAAGCAGACAGCAGGGGAAGATCATAGGAGGTCAGTCAGAGACAGGGCTAACATATTACAGCTTTCAGGCCATACTGCTGTTCACAGCTGGAAGACCAGAGGTCATTCCTGGCACCACTTCTTGCTTTCCAGCCTGGAATGCGTTCACACAGTTGCATGCTTCTGAGAATCTGGCCTCATGCTTTTGCGACAAAAGTCCCAATGAATTCATCTGCAAGTCAAGGCAGGAGCAATCCCCCGCTATATTAATACCAATTAAAAACTGTTCTGCTCTAACAAACTCTAGGGCATTTAATAACATTATTCCCTTCCCAGCCAGTACCTCATGGAATCCTGCAGCTGTTTTGGCAGACTGAAAACAGATGGGCTGTGACATGTTAAACGAAGCCTCCTCAACCTCACAAGCCTTTTGTTCTCTTCAGCTGGCCCCACGAGCAGCAATAACACATGATCCCATATGCGATCTAGACACCAAAAAAAAAAGAGCGTATAGCTTCCACCAGGAAGTCTCAGCAACAGCCAACTGCGGTAGACAGCTGAAGCTGCAGAAGTTTGCCAAAGTAAAAAGCAATAAAAAACCCCAAGGTTGGGCTAACTTCTGTTTTAAAGCCTTAATAAATGAACATTATGCCCATCCCTAGTTTTCTCCCTGGTTTCCTCCCCACAGATCCAACCTTTAGCACATCCCAGAAGGCAGCTGGGCCATCGGGTGGTGGTATGACCAAACATCATTAGAAAGTGACAGCCGTGACAAGACTAGACCCTAAAAAGGTGACACTCAATGACTGCATTGGCACTTCCAAATCAGGAACTAATCAAAACTAAGTGATATTTACAATTTCTGCGCTTCCTCTACTGAGCCAGGAAATTATTCCCCCTACTCCACTCCCAAATGATGTGACTTCTTGGAGAGATGTTGCCTTCCAGATAGCTACTGGAGGACAGCCAATGCGCTTTTGGGGATGAGGGCAAGGTGAGCAGGTATTTTTAGTTATTCGGTGCAGAGGGGAGGCGGTAGGCATGAACTTGGCCACCAGAGGGCACCCATATTTTTAAAAAAAGATTTAAAAGTGTCATTTCCAGTGACATTAAAGACCCAGGGTTCAAACAATGCTTATCCTGTCAAGAGACAGAGAATTCAAAGTGTAGTCCCCATAAAGTTGCAGCAAACCAAGATGATTTGGGAAGCAGTTTCTTGCATTTCCACCTGGCTTCACTGCACAAATCCCAGCTCTGATTTGCTACGCAACATTTAAATAAGATATCATGAATATGCACTGATCAAACTCCGGGGCCCTGCAAGGCTTAGGGCAATACCTGTGCTTTCAGCTCTGCAGGTCAGCTGAGGTCACTCCCCTCCAGGGCAGTTCAGATGTCTTCCTAATTGACTCCAGTTTTGACTTTGGCTCATTCCCTGGCATCAGATTCTTTCCTTCCCCTGATGCTCATGGGTAAAAATAATACGAAGCCAAAAGCCACCTGAGCGGACACAGTGCTCTTTCAAGACACTACTCATAGATCAACGTGTCTTCAAGCCTTAGGAGAAAACCCTCAGCACAGCAATTGCAAGGATAGTCTCTTAAGTCTGTCACCTCTCACAAAGAATTAAAAAAATGGAGCAGAGCTCTCAGAGTAAAAATAACCTAACGTGGATAATACCTACATTTTTTCATCTTCTCTCTCCTACATCAGGTTAAGTAGCACCTGACACATCTACAGCTATAAAACACGCTTCTCCCCTCTTGATTATGATTTATTTGGTTTCCTTTGTTTCACTAGAACAAAGATTTTTAAAGTCTCAGTTTCAGCTGGCATAAGATACTTCCAGCAATTCTGCCATTAAAAAAATGTATCTAAGCAAATTACTCTAAAGCCCCTAAGACACTGATGCAAAAAAGCACCACATTCTTAAACAGAGTTAGCTAAGGGCTGATCTCAGCTTCAAAATTAATTTCAGAAGCACTGATGGAGAGAAGCCAAACACAAAAAGCAGTGAAGGTCAGCAGAGCAAGGAAGACAAAGGGTCTTTCCTACAGAGGATCTTCCAGTAAAGCAATTGGGCACTTGATACAGGATGGCCAAAGAAGAAAAGGGTGGAGGAAGAGAGGAAGAAATGGTAGAGATGGAATGAAATCTGCAGAAGTGGCAGCCAGCACCAAAACAGCTCAGCTGGCTGGTGAGGAGTGGAGCCTGAGAAAGCAGAGCTTGTAACAGAATAAGAATATACCGCCAGGGCTGGGAGACAGGTATCTCAAGATTAATTGCTTCAGCTTATGGACAGGATGGGGCAAGAACCAGAGGAGCACAGAACAAGGCCAAGGGGATGCAGCAAAATAAGACTGAGTACCACGTTAGAGACAAATACACCGGTAGCAAAGATCTTGTTAACCAACTTCCAGAGCAACACAGATGTCTTGCTTTTATTCTTACTGCTAATATATTTGTGGAAGGATAAGAAATTAAGCATAACCAAATACTTCCAGTCAATCAGAAACAGCACTGATAGGACTCTGCTTACAGAGATCCTTCTGTGCTCCCCATTTGCTCCCTTACTTCATTCGATATGAGGCTGATTGAGTGACAAGCTTCAGCACTGAAACATCAATTTAAGCGCTTTCACATGCTCACTGCCCACAGATTCAGCCAGGAAGGTTTGAGACAAAGACAATACCTGTGGCCATTTAATAACACACTAAATCAGTATTTGGAACTACAAATAGAGAATACAAGCTTTACATGAGTATGAGTAACAGAATATTTCTAATAAACATTAAGCTTGCTGCAAACTGTGAGGTTCAGTACTTCTCATATATTAATGCCTCATTTAGATTAGCCATGACTGTAC
Source organism: Nipponia nippon (assembly GCF_047370975.1). Classification (NCBI taxonomy): domain Eukaryota; kingdom Metazoa; phylum Chordata; class Aves; order Pelecaniformes; family Threskiornithidae; genus Nipponia; species Nipponia nippon. Next base: position 88,982,528 of record NW_028262347.1, on the reverse strand, counting down.
CAATATTTATTTCAATTAATTAATTCAATTCATATACCAATGCCCAGATACTTAATTGCTTCTGTTGCCAGCTGGAAATCCTCAGAGTTTAAGTTATTGCTTAGCAAGGGTAAACGTCATTAGTCTTCTAAGCTCAGTTATTTGCATTGCTGAAGTATTCTTCACCACAGCAGAACAGAGCAGCATTGCCTACTCCTGTCGTGTAATTATTTAGATGAGAGGTATTCCAACAAAAGCAGGCAGCAGGAGCTCCTGGAGGACAGCGAAGGCAACAAGACCAACACTCACCTGCAAGGGACAGCTATGCAGAAATCTAACCACACAGATGCAGATCAAACGTGAAGATCCCATCAACTTAACTCCAGTCTTAGGAAGACACAAAAGTCTTTCCTGTCTCACCTCATACAACCACTGGGGTTTTTTATATACATCTTCTCAATCCTTGACTTCTCCTCTACCTTTGTGTGGGCTTCCTTACCCCAGCACTGGCTTCTGATGCTGCTCAAAGCATATCCTACAGAATCAGTCTGAAATACACTGGTTTCAGGCTGCACATGACAGTCAGAAACCACCTGAGAAATCCTGTCTGTCTTCATGATAAGTAATGGAAAGGGTAAATTCACATACAGGTACCACCATATTAATCCCTTTTTGCAAGGTTCCTCATCATCAGAAGTACAAGAAACCTGTTTTGAAATAAAAAGGTTGGTTTTTTTTTTTTTAAGTACTGATAAAAGATGCAGTGCTGCTTCCCACATGTCAGTTGAGAAGAGTTGGGGTATTTACACAAGGCTCTATGCAGATGACAAAGAAATACAAGCCAAATACTCTTTTCCTTTTATTATTGCTCTTCCTCTAACACTGCATCAACTCTTACTTAACCTAGCCCAAAAAGTGTAAAATTTTTTTCAATTGCTTCTTGATTTAGCCTATAACATCTTTAATGCCTTAATGGAAAAGAAAAATAATTATAAGAAAACAAAAAGAGGGAGACATCCTTCATCGTAAAAGAAAACTTCACTGACAGCCTGCAGGAGAGCATCCCTTACTCAAAGGGCAATGGAGTATCTCAGCTTCATTGACAGATCATCCAAGGTTAAGCAGAGTATTAGCAGCACACGTTGCGTGTTAGAGTCATCTGCCATCAAAGGGACAGTAATTCTTCGCAATGCTGACAGAGACACACTCAGGACCTGCCGGACCCCTCAGAGACTAACTGTGCAGCACAGGAGAGTTTCATATCACAACAAAAGCATGGTTGCTTCTCTAACTGAAGGAAAACAAGCATCACAGGTCATCCCTACAACAGACTAACGGCACCAACAACTGGTTACGCAAAGGACCTCCCTAACCTGCTTCCCATTTAAATACCGCTGCAACATTTAATAAATCAAAATCACTTACTAAGTGTAAATACTCAAATGTATACAGATATTTCTCTCTGTAGTACCTAAATTACATTTTCAGTGACACTTGGCTTATTCGATCCCCATGCCCTGGCTACATGTATTACATATTTACCTTTTATAACTAATACAGTAAGTAACAGTAAGTACAATGTAATAACCCAGGATGTCACTACCTGAATAACCCAGAATGTCATTACAAACATTTTTTATTCACCTACGCTTATTCTTAAAACTAATCACTCGATTTATATATTGTGAAAGACAAAAGGAAATCCACAGTTTCTCATCCCTTGTTTATTTAAACACAATGTTAAAATGCCTATTTGAAAGTCTGTTTAAAACTCCTACAGGTGTCAGTATGAAGTATTTTCTACACCAAACATATCAGTTTTGTTTCTCCTCTTATTCAACAGCTGTATGCCAAGTAATTAATTAAAGTAACACCATAAGCCTGGATGTATTTTTACCTTACAGTTACAGACATTGTGGATTTATTTCATGGCTGATATAGGAAAGGAATACTTATATCTGTACAATTCTATTTAGTGCTTTACAAATTTATAAAAGACAAAGGAGGCAGAGCAAGGAAAGAAAAAAAAAAATGTCACAGCAAGCCAACCTCCCCAGATTGATGAGGACTGGGGAGATCACAGACCACACGAGACCAAAGAGGCTGACATCTCCTTTATCTGATTTCTATCAGCGCCCTCAGCTGAGTAACACCAGGCCTGGCCACAGTGCCCAGGAGCCTCCAAGGAACAGCCAAGTACTCCAGGAGCCAAAAATCAGTCCCTAAAATCACCCTGACATAGCACTCCACATACCCTTAGCAGTTCCTTGCTGCAGGAAGCACCTTCCTCCTGATAAAAGGCAAAGCTAACGACTGACAATTTGGCTGTTGTTAAAGGCAGGGGTGAATCTGCTGCAGGAGGAAGATATTAACTCGGTGTCTTTGGGAGAGCTTTACGTAGGACAGGATGTCCTATCTACTTTACAATCACACTGAGGATGTTTTAAATGGAAAAAACCCTCCTCGCTTCCCTGCCTGAAAAGGGGTGTTATCCTGGCCATCCCCACAGAGGCATTCAGGTCCTGCAGGTAAAAAGGCCCTACATAAGTGCAGATTATTAGCAAAATGCAGCATATGATGACACTGTGCTGGATCACTGTGTTCTTCCCCTGCCTGAGCAACTCCTTTTAGCAGACATAGAGGTTTCACAGCTCTAGGAACAGCTAGAACCATTACCATCATCTTCCTCCTGTTACATTAAAATTAGAGCCTTCTAGCCACAACACAGGTGTGCAGAGAGCCAGCAATAAATCACCTAAACACTGGAATGGAAATAAGACAGGTTTTCAGTGAAGACTTTATTTTCGGACTCTGCAGCCACAAGCTTCAGCGACACTGCCAGTGCCACACTACTTCCACATTTTGAGGGAAGAGAAGGGAGTCCTTGATTTACTTCAAATGTGGCATGGGCCAAGGGTTCAGTGAGGGTCACCTCAGGCAAGCACGAATATCCCCTTTCTCCATGCAGTTATGGATACAAGCTTTGAGCTTCGTTGCTCAGAGCAGGTGTGCTCAGACTCTGGCCCTGAAAAACCTCACGAGTCTCGTGTGCAGTTACCTTACCACCAAAGATGGACCCTTCCAAAAAAAAAAAAAAAAGGGGGTGCAAAGATGCACCCTTCTGCTCCTCTGCTATGTTTTGTACGTGAAGCAGTCAGCAGAACACAAAGAAAACCAGAGCAGCATCCCCTGGCCAAGCGTGCTGTCCCTAGCACCCCTCGCAGAAGCTGCAAGCACAACGTTTTCACCCAGGTTGGTAGAGCCAACAGATTTCTCTTTGCACAACACCATAGACCCGTGTAGCACCATCACGTAGGGAGAAGCTGGGCAGCAAACCCCACCAAGGGCAAACAGCCCATGTTGAGGACAGCTACAGAGGAAATCTGTTCAGCCCTGAGCTTTTTCACATCTCTGGCTACTCACAGCAGCAAAGAAGCTCCACAGGGAGTCAGCAACAGCCATTCCTTCCATGCAGCAGAAGCAGGACAAGCAATAACACTTTGCAGATCTTAAACCCATCTGCAGGTACTTACCACAGCACAAAAGCAGCAGGAGCTCTCAGGCAAAAAATAATAATAAAAAAAAAAATATATTACCTCTGCCAAAGGAATCTGGCACTTGCTGTCGCTGCAGTTGTCCCTATGAAAGCCGCCACCACGAGCCTGCGCCTGGTCCTAGGGTGATGTGCTGTCCCATGGTAACGCCGTGAAACAGCAGACAGCCCTGCTGCAACAGGAAGAAATCGAAGGCGAAACATCCTGTCAAATAAGAACAACACATTAGTAAGGTTTCCACTTGTGGACTCTCACTGACCCTCAACCAGATATTTCCTCGCATTTTTAATAAAATAGGAAAAGTTACAGAAAATAACTGTCACAGATGTTTTTTAGCTGTTCCAAAATAGGCATGTAACCTGTCCAATAAATAGCAAATTACAAGTATTGCATATTGGCATACACCTGGCTGACACACCTTGCTGTCACATCCCAACTACTTACTCAGCTGCTCTTACAGCATTTTCCAAATTCCTCTTCAGCCTTTCCCCAGCATGCTTCATTAAGAGCAAATATTTGCATGCTCCCACTCAAGTGCCAAGGCATGGAAGATGCAGATAGATCTTACAAGCAACTACAGCAAATAAGAGCCATTTGGCCAGAGGGACAGACACAGCTGGATTTTAAAAGGCAAATTAAACCAAATAACAAGCAAACCAACCAAACAAAACTCCAACCCAGTCATTTTAAATTTCCTTAAGAAAATCCTACTATTCTTAAATCACTTTTCTAGCTAGCCTGGAGCAAAAACATTTATATTCAACTTTAAGTATAAGGCAAGTTTCAAAGTGTCAAAGCTCAAGGCCTCAGGCCTCAAGCTGTGCCAGAGGAGGTTTAGGTTAGATATTAGGAAAAGCTTCTTCACCGAAAGGGTGGTCAAGCATTGGACCAGGCTGCCCAGGGAAGTGGTTGAGTCTCCATCCCCGGAGGTATTTAAAGGATGGGTAGATGTGGTGCTCGAGGACATGGTATAGTGATGGACTTGGCAGTGACAGGTTAACGGTTGGACTCGATGATCTTAAGGGTCTTTTCCAACCTCAACGATTCTATGATTCTAAAGCTCGTAAAATACAGTCCATACCCCGTTACACACACAACGGTACAGAGACAAATGGGAAAACAGAGCTACAAATCTAAACACTATTACAACAGAGAAATCTCAACCGCAAAAATGTCACCTCATCACACACACCAGCTACAGGAGACAAAGCAATTTTTGCTAGGTCACAAGATTGGAGGTGAAGGGTAAGAGTTCCCTTTGAAAAGAAAGGGTGCTGTATCTTCTAGTGGAAAAAAGGTTTTACTTCTAACAGATACAAATTCAGTTTTTCTATCACGGGGTCAGCCTTAAAAAAAAAGAAATTGGGAGTAGAATGGTAAAAGAGAGAATTCTCAAGGCCAGCAAAAACATTGGAAGCAGAGAGCAGGGAGCAGTGGCCTGATTTTTTCCTTTTGTTCACCGTTCTTGCTGTTCTACTCAAATATTCCCAGCCAGTGAATAACCACAGAATACAAAAATAAGGTCACATCTATTGCTTTGTTTGCTTTTGCAACACAAGATGCCACCGCACTGTTTTGCTAAACCATTATCTTCCAACAATGAGAATCCGGGGACCATTTTGCATAAATGCATCTTACATGTGTGGTGTGTTACCCCATTTCAGCTATAAAGAGTTGAATATATTACTGCCCTTTTCCTCTGATTAAAGCAACACGCAGCTCAGGATTTCATAACACGAACCGGTGACGTGAACTTAGGGAGGGGAAGAGAGGAAGAGGGAGGGAAGACGCACATAAAAATTCAGCAGATAATTTTGAGCGCCAGAGGTCAACATGTTTTAAGTCGAGAGGTGGTGGGGATGCATCTGAAGACTTCACAGCACAATCAAGAAATACATGGTGAAAGAAAAAAATGCACAGATAATGAAAAGACATTAGCAAATTCATTATCGGTGATTTTTCATATCAGATCTAAGGCTTTTGCATGGTCCTGGGGCAGGCGAGACGGGATGGAGCACCAGCAGGTGACGGCAGGCTGGGACGGAGCGGCAATACTGCTCTTGACGGGCAGGGCAAAGCCAAAGGGTGTCTATCCCTTGCCACCCTGGTTTATAGGCAAAGCCCACGAATTCTGCTGCTCGCAGCTGGTGCATCTGAATAGCATGCATTTTAAATTCATCTCTGCACATATTAAAAACCAACTTTGCAGCCGGCATTACCATTTCATTTATTCCTTTAAAAAGAAATAGGCTTAAAATTAAAGTTTTAATGGAATACAGCCAGCCAACGGCACCTATTCTCCAAAGTTCTCCCTCTCTGAACAACAGAAGATTTTGTTATGAAAAACACCCTTTATTGCAAATTTATAATTATTTCTATCCTTCACAAACCTGATGTTCCCATTTCATCTCCAGGGATGAATTTCTGTTACATATGCAGAGAAAAATCTGCAAGTGTTATTTTCACAGAGAAGGTAATGTTGCCCTTACTTGGGTTCCCCGTCCTAATTATAGCTTTATACGCATAAGATGTAATGGATAAGGGAAGTGCTGCCAGTATCATTTAATCAGTCAAAATGAAAATCAAGCCCCACAGTGCTTACTTTTGAGCTTGAAGAGATTTTTACAACATTTCAGATTGGTGGCTTTAGTACTGCATAAATGTTTTCTCTGTCTCAGCCCTAAGAAACACTAAATTATCTGCTGTGTCCAAGTAATCTCCATCCTTGATGGTGCTGGGAGGTTCACCCAGACAGTGCTCACTTGGTAGCAATTGCCCAAGAGAGCCAAAAGCAGGCAGTTCCCATAATAATCCTAACATAAAGAGTATCTTATCTCAGAATAAAAAAAAGCACTTTGGAAACTGAATTTTCCATGCTTTCCATCTGCAATTTTACAATCTCTCTTTTTTTTACAGCAAAAGTGCCGCGATATACAGTACGTTGTGCTAAAAGCTCCAGGCATTTAAGTCAAGATCACTCAAGAAAGCTGATGCTCACTTTTAAAAAGATTAAGAATAAGCATCCTGCCCTAACTGCAGCAATGAAAAGCTTAACACCACAATCTGCAGTAGGATAAGGAATAAAACTGAGATAAAGTCTAAAACTCCCAAGAACTGATGTGATTACAGCTTACAATAAGAAACAACCTCAATTCATGCATGATGTAATGCAGTAATTTTTCTTTTTTTACAAGATACAACAAAGCAGCTCAGAGAAAAAAAAATCTTAACTCTAAAATACTGAAAATAAGGATCAAGCATAAATAATTATCATGATGTTCTAGCAATACCACTACAAGGAATCTGTAGATCGTATTTTTGTTTCTAAGAGACAAACCAGTCTTATCTTAAGAACAGCTCTACAGTTACTTTCAGAAGTTGAATTAATATCCTTGGAAAAAAGAAGTAGATTTTTTTTTTCCCAGAAAAGAATTACATATCTGCTTTTATTTGTGCCACAAGACATGGGTATTATTTTTTTAAGCAGAAGAGTCAACTGACAGACTTGAAGATTTAAAAACAAAGTTTTGTTTACTGTCTGCTACACCAAAACCCACTCCTTGGAAGCCCAAACATTCAAAAAAAAAAAAAAAGAGATCTGATAACCCATCCTGCTACCTGGCTCTTTCTGTCCACTTCGGCACCACATTTTTGTGCTCCAGCTTTGTGGTTTAAGCTGTGTTTCTGCCTCAGCCGCTGCAGCAGCTCTCACTGCCATCAGGTAAGTGCTCAGGGCCCTGCTCTATGGGTACATACCACCGGCAAGTGGTAGCCTAAAGCCTCATATATTTGTAATTTAACACTAAACATGCTACCATCTTTGATGTCCAGGAAACCCACAAACCCATTAAGAAAGTAACACTTCTGATCCGAGACACAACAGGCATCACTCAAACTGAGAACATCCAGATTGCTTTAAAAGAAGAAATGCAAAATTATTTCAACAGCTATATACATTCTTGCTTGATGTGGATATTTTACTTTCCCAAACAATGATCCTCTGTCCACTAACCTGTTTTGCAAGGAAATTGAGAGACAGGCTCTCTGCTTCTCCCCCCTGCCACATCCAGAGCATCACCAGTTCAGCCCTGGATTTTTCAGTGCATATAAGAACTGGCAGGTCCCATCTCTCTTGCATCCTTTTTCAGATACCGAAAGAAAAAGAACAAAAAGACTTGCTCCTGTTTTTCCAGCACCCCAATTAGCTGATGGTTTCAAGACTGAAAGCACTACGTAGCCAGCCCAGGCAAAAGGGACTTCTTCGCACTTGGGTACCCCCCAGCACTGAACTTTTTGTAGTCCTGTTTGGCAATCCAGAGCAGCATCAGTTTTTAAGATAAAACACACTTACAGCAGCTTTTTGATGTCGAAGCTGGCCTCAGCGACACAAGCATGCGAGAGGGAGAACAGTACCTGAATAAGCTGATGGGTGTTTAATTTTTAATCAGAGAAGGGCTCATAGGCACTTTTTATTGGAACAATTTTACGACGACATGGTAAGCTTGTGCATTAGTGCAGAATGTCAATTGTAAATTTAAATGAAAAATATTGTTATGTAGTAAAATCTTGCCAAAAAAAGATTTGCATTTACGAGGCATTGGTTAGGCATAAAGACTTCTGCTGGGACTGGCTGAGATGGTGTCACTAAGAACTGAGAGCGCTTTCTGGAGCCGTATGTTTATTAAAAGGCAAAGTTTGACATTGGCAGAGCACACCAAGACATCCTGACCCAACAGCCACTGTAGGAAAATTCCTCGCCTATCTCCATCTCAGCCCCTGACTGTCAGTCATACCTCACCCCTGCTCGCTGAATCCAGCGTCATCGGCTCCAAAAGGCAGAGATCCAGCAGCAGAAGAGCGCAGGTCTCGGCTCCCAGCTCTCCTGCCTCCGTCTTCTCAAGAGGATTATTGGGAAGAGGGGAAGGAAAAATTGCAATGGGGAAAAAAGTAGGACAAATAAATCCAATGGGAAGGAAAAGTCAAGACACGAGGGAAAGGGGAAAGTAATTGGGAGAGAAGTTTCACTGTCAACACTAACATAGAGATACTTAAAATAATCTGAGATACATAAACCAGGGGGACAAAAACTCTTAGCATTAAACCTGCCTCCACCAAAATTAAGTTATTAATTTTGACTTCTCCCCCCAGTTCTCCAAACTTTCCATTTATAAACTGGTACCAGCGAGAAAGATTTGTACAAGGGTAATTCATACAAAGGGTGCCCACAGGTGGCTTCCAGCTACCGAGGCATCTAGTTCCACTCCCTTCCCCCATCCCCAAGAGAGACCGAACCGCTCCTGCTCTTTTCCCCTCCTGTAACCTCAAATTTTCACCTTACCCAGTGCAATTTTCAGATAAAGGATTACTCACATTACTGAAGTTATTAGCTTACTAAGACACATAAATCAGTTTTGAGAATGAAAATGAAATCGAGCAGCAAAAGTAATTTCTTCTCAGGTATGAGATTGGGGCAATATTTGATCACATTAATTTCGCTAGAGAGGGCAACCACATTTGTTTCGGAGCACAATTCAAATTGATGGAGAGTCTACAAAGCACCAATCGATAACATGCTGCCAGGTCTTTAGCAGAAACCTAAGCCATAGCCTGGCAATTTCTTTTTAACTGTCATTGCACTAAGGGTTCATCTCTTCCTAAAATCCTCCGCCCTGAAAATGCACGCTTCCCAACTCTGTAGCTCTGTAACTACACCCAACCATCGCTCATCCTCCCCTTGGAGACGATCAGTGCTGTCCCTCAAATAGCCAGGATTTAGTATTGACCTTCGTTCTGCTCTGAATGCAGCTGCTATTAAAGCCATACTACTGCATTTCATAAGATGTTTAAAAATTCAGTCTAATATTGCACTTACCAACGTGTTTTGGTGTTGTGCAATCACCTCGTCATTAACATGGCTTATTTAGTATAATGATTTACTGGGATGATATCCATTAAGACTCCATTATTTATGCCATCCTCATCTCACAAGTTGCCTTATTCTGCCAAATGGATCATTTCGCATCATAAGACACAAAGTGAAAATAAAACAGCAAAACCATGGCTAGTTAGAATCCAACTTGTTAAACTACCACTTTTATGCACAGGTGATCTCCTCAATTTAATGCATACATCCTTACTATTAGCTATATTTAAATTAAGGAAAACATGGGTTTCTCTGTTACTGTCAGTTGCTCTAATCCCTCCCCTATTTTTAAGCTACACATGCCCATACCTGGGCTCTCACAGCTTGAAAACAAATAGTCTGCTACAAACTGCAGATCATCCTGAGATAACAAGTACTGTACAGAAGAAATAACCATCTCTCCTTGGGCTGTACAAACTACCCTTGCCGATTTCTACCAAGTCTGTTGCCACAGGAGCTTCACCTTAGACTTGAGCAAATTGGCCAGAGAAGCATCACGAACCCCAAACACTGCCACTCAGAGCCTAGAGTAAAACCGACAAGATTGAAAATAATTTTACTGATCTTCAGAGCTAAGTAGAGAAGACAACACGTTGTGAAGACACACACGAGACTTTTGATTTAGCTTTAATAAAGCATTATTAGTAACTACAACTGGATTATTTATAAGGGCGTAGGTCAGTAGCTAGCTTGGTCTCGGTCTTCCCTTGAGAGGGAGACAGGAGCATTTACACACCGGGGAAAGATCTTTGCCCACGTGTCTTCAAACATTTGAAGTCTATTTAGGATAAAGACTTCGGTGCCAATTAAAATGGCAGAAGCAGCATCGCTTGGCAAGCTCAGCAGCAACCCCAAATCTAACCTGCTAGCTGAGCTGCTAGAGGATTTGTGAGTGGATGTAGACACCACAAACTGCAGCTTTTGAGAAACAAATGAAAAATGAGCGCACTCAAACAAAATAAACCAGTTAAATCTCTTACAGCAGCACTGAAAAGAGCACCTTCAACCTTCAGCAAGGATAAAATATTTGCTTGCTACTTCAGACAGTCAGTCTCCAGCAACGCACAGCAGATTTTTAATGGGCAACTATAATCTTCCACAGAAATGAATGCTAAATGATGCTTTTCCTGGTTAAAGTTTTCCCAAAATGCTGTCAGTTCCCAAAATGCAGCCTATTCCTTCGGCTTTTCTACCTGGAAAATATTACAGTAAACCCCAGCACTGACAAACTCCCTAGAAGGATCTCAATAGAAGCCAGTCAGTAACTACCAGAGACGTAAAGACAAAAACCAAACAAAAAAAACTCATCTCACCCCTTATCAAGGATAATGACCCTGTTTCATGACCTTTATCACTCCAATGTGAAATTTGCTTTTTCCAGTCACTATTCCCAAATAATCAGGCTGTCTTTGCAAACCAGCCACAAGAGCAGGCGCACCAGAGCGGAGGCATTTTTGCAGGAGGACAAAAAATTATACCAATTTGAGGAGCAAAGATCTGTCAGAGAACTGTTGGCAGAGGGGCAGAAAACATAACACTTCTGCCTTTTTCTGTAGAAAGTTATGGCCAGCAGGAATACGCCTGCTTAATGACCTGAGTGATTTAACTTGCCTTGCACAATCCGTGTCAATGGGATGTGATTTTCCTGAGAATTCCTAACTTTCACACCAAATGGAAAGACCTTCCTTTGAAGCTCCTGCCCTTTCTCCAGCCAACGGCCACCTACCTGCATGTACCTTACAATCACAACAAAAAAATCCTAGAGCAGTTAAAGTAGATTTAAGAGGTGTTTATGGCTTACTTGGCTCCAAGAAAACTGGTGTTCATTCTTAATGAATAAACATGCGTTTCACAAGAAAATAACGCTGGAAGAGAAAAACGTACGTAGTCTGAGGAGAAAGCAAAAGCCTCGTTCGGCTGTGAAGGTGACAATTCAACAGGCGTGAGTTATCTGCAGATACACGTCCAGCTCCAGAAAAAGGAAAATTTCCTTTTGGAGGTAGACAGCAGAAGATCATCTCAGAATTTGACACAGTGAAGTCTGTACCTCTTTTCCTCTCCAACAAGGAGGAAAAGGATTTGTGAACCCACTGAGAACTTGAATTTGAATATCACCATACAGTAATTTCCCCCTTTCTTATTGCGTCTTTTAAACAGAAACATCACCTGCCACAGCCACTTGCTTCTTTAGAAAATGCCTCTCCTGCCCAAAGGGCCACACTTTGATGGCACATATCCAAAGAAATTTTAAATAAAAATCTTATTGAAACAAACAAAAAAGTTACAGCATCTGCATTTCATCTACGAGATGGTGATTTCTTGGGAATTCAAGAGAAGAGCACTGGTTTCCCCCAAAAAAGGAAAAGCAAGTCTGAACCACTGCAGTTGCTTTTCCAGCAACACATCACTGGATTAGCTTGAACTTCAGAGAGAAAAAAAGGATACAGATAAGCCTGGCTAGTGCCTTGTGGTTTTAGAACACGGCCTGAGGAGCTCGCCTTCAGCATGAACAAGCCAGCAACAACTACTTGGTGCCATCCAAGGTGGCCAGGCAGATAGCATGCCTGTGCTCACGTGCTGACCTGAAGAAAACGCCCCACCGAGCAGAGGATCAGATGAGTCACGGTGCCTGACCACTATTACCCACCACCTCCCTCCCTGCAGCCGTGAAACCAAAAAGCAAAATATCCATCAGCAGATGGAGGAGTTTTACTTTGCAGTCCACCAAAACTTCAGTCAACAGCAAAAAAAAAAAGGGGGGGATTACATTAATGAAAATAGCAACCCATAGTTACAGGCTGTAAGAAGAGGTGTAAAGAAACACCGCCACATGTCAGCACCATTAGGGTTTAAATTAACAGAGGCGGGGGCAAACTCCCGGTCAGCTTCAATATACAGCAAGCACATACCTGGTGCACGCACTGGGCAGCCGCACACACAGCATCGAACACAGTGACAATCCTCCTTTATTCTTTAACACTGACTGGCATAAGGCAGGCATCAATTCCTGCAGATCTTCCTTGTGTTTGTATCATAGCTAAGATTTTAGTGAAAAAAATACAACTACTCTTCTAGCTCTTGAAGCAAAAATGACAGAGATGGAAAGTTTGCATCAAACTAATGAAAACACAGATGTTAAAGTGGTGGTACATAACACAACTAGTCTATGCAGATACTGGGTTTGATTTCAACGTTGCCATAGACCAGCTTTTTCTGCATCACAGATTGACACACTACAAATAATGAAGCTACACAGATTCACAGGTCTCATGTTTCAAGCACAGGTCAGCTGCAGCATTGCTCATCTCACACCATGATCTTCTTTCTTTCTGTCTGCATGAGGATCTTGGGTTTCACTTCAAAGAGCTATAAACTCTAACAATAACAGAAAAACCAAAGAATTTGAGATTCAGGGACCCTGGAGACTTAAAAGAAACCCCCGCACCAGAGAAACCAACTATTTTCTATTTAAAAAACAAAATCTGAAAACCATTACTTTAAGCCACTGATTTGTTTCATGGCGGGTAGAGGAAGGGTGACAAGCTGTCACAGGCTGCAGGGACAGAAAAGAAACCCTGTAATGAATCGAAGGCTGTTTATGCAAAGCATTTAAGGCCACACATTCATGGCTATTATAAACCAGCACGAGTAGCTGGCCTGCCCCCAGCTGTGTATTCCCACACACCTGGCTACTTAAAACTCCCAGTTACAAGGACTTCGGCACTTCTGCTTGACCTTCTCCTGCCCCACACCCACAGTAGTACCACCACAGACACAAGGATCTCTTCATGTGGCGGTATTGCCAGCTCCAAGCGATGGTGGGACTGCAATTAAAAGCTGCTCTCAAATGAGATTAAATCCAAAATGCATGAAAAGAAACTCCATGGAAGGTTTCTTTGGGGAAAAAAATAGTCACTGCGCTCCCAGACAAAGTAGCAGGCAAAGATAACCCAGAATTTACTAGCCAAGGACTTTTCAGATAACGCTACAGAAGCCGCAGTAAAACAACGCACAATCTAAACAGTCAAGTTGCCTATCTTTTCTGTTTTATAGTATCTTAAATCTTTCACTAAGGGGCAAGCCTGCCAAAGACTTTTGGATGGGATGTGCTTAGGGAGACAAAGTGCATTTCGACTCAGATTTTACTAGGAGTCCTTGCATTTCTTACTAAAAGTGTGAAACACATCACCCTAAAGAAATATAGCCATCCTCCTCATTAAGAGGTAGCCATGCTATCTGCAACATACCTGTCTTAAAACCATTCTGTTTATAAAAATAAAGTAATAATATTCTTCTCAAAGGCATACAACACTCACTACAATACTCAAAGACCCTGGGTAACTAGTTCCTACTGAATTATTCCAAACAGCATCATCTCACCCAAAGCCACAACTACACCAAGATGCTTTTTCACTAACACCCCTGCAACATCCCAACAGGAACGCACAGCATCTGCAAAATTAACAAATAAGGTTTTTTATTGTTGTACACAAGCGTCCTCAGCCCTATTGCACCGAAATGTGTTAAATATTGTGCACCAGCAAGGCCACTGAAAACTTGGGAAGAATAAAACAAGTATTTCTATACCCCAGCTCAGTCCGTTTCAAGGAACGTTACAGCAGCAAATGGAACAGCACCCAGCAACGTGGTTTTATAATACACCTAACATGACTGCTACAGAATCGTCACTTTGCTCCAAAATGCAAGAACAGTTGTTTCCACATTCTAGATCTAAACATAGCCGATGGCTCCCTCACGTATCACCTGAAAAATTTAATGCTTGTAGGATACTGCTTCAAAGCCCTTCTGAGACTTCAAACGATTTGCAAGTCTTGCAGTTTGTCCTATTAAATTGCCCAAGGACACCAGTACAATCTCTCCTCTGAAAACACTACTGCAAGCTTACCCCGGAACCCGACTTCTCAGCCCGAGGCGCACACCAGGAACCTACACAGAGAAGTTACACAAAGACTAATAAGGCACAGGGAGCTCCAGAGAACCCCCAATAGGCAGACATTAATGATGTAAGCAAGGCACACCATTCTCCTTCCTCCAGAGCATGAAATTTCAGCTTCTTTAGTTCAGGAAGCATAATGAATATCACAAAAGTTTCTGCAGAAAATGGGTCATTTGGAGAAGCAGCTGTTTCCACGAGTAAACAAAGAACAGGGGTTACATGAGCTTAAGATACACTGCTGAATACACACATTAGACTCTAACATACCACTGAATACTAGAAAATTTAAGAGGATGGTTATAAGCCATAGGACCCTCCACTTCTTCTTCTGGCAGCAGCTATATCGGCTAAAGAAGTTGCTGGCCTGGCCAAGAAATACTTTGTTGCTCCAGATGGACAAACACACACAGTTTAAGCATCTTTAGTTAGTTTTGGTTGGTTTAGTTTTTTTAAGATACCTCCCTATGTTTAAATACATTTTTACTGAGTGCATAGAAATAGTGAGTTGCATTGCGTTTGGGTTTTTTTTTTTAATATGTTTTGTGAAAGCGCCACAACTGAGGTTGGTTTGAGAGGAAGCTCCAGGCAGCAGACTTCTTCCACAGCTTGCTCCCATGCCTGCTTCACTCCTCCTTCCAAACCACACTGCACTGCCCAAGCCTTTCAACAGAGAAGTCAACATAACTTTTCACACTGCAAAAAGGCAACCTATTTTCCTACAGCTTCAGGAAAAATGCTGGGTGAACACTTCAGAACAAGAATAATTCCAAACAGGGCAGATTTAAGGGTAAATATCAGCCAAATGATTAGTTCAGCAGAGTACCTGAGAGTAGGGGCACAGCATGCTGTGAGTTGCACACCCAGCAGGCAGCAATACCATCCTTACCTGTAGTGCAAGTGTATTTGCTCCCAGCTTGTGGGCCAGAGGGTCACGAAGAACGCTGGGAATTATTTCTCAGCAATTGCAGGGCTGTGTTCTAAAAACAAGAAAGAAACATAATAAAGATTATAACTCTTTGCTGCCAGCAACGTGCTGCACACAGCCTACCTTCTGGCAGTCATACTCTGCGTATTAGTGCCTACACATATCGACCTCGCTACTCACATCTCAGACTGCCCACCAAATAAAGCCAGGAGGGAAAAAACGGTCATGCAGCTGATTTTAAAAAACAAACAAACAAACAAACAAAAAAAAGCCAGGCCTTTACTTTAACTCAAGTCTGAGCTGGCACTCAAGTTTCTAGAAGAGAAAGGCTCAAAAAATCCTGCTTTGTTTGACCTGCTCACCCCTGGTCAGCAGACCCCACTAAAGAGACTCAGATTTACCAGATTTCCCAAGTGGCTCATTAAACAAAAGGCAAATACAGTACACGTAAGGCAAGTTACAATAAAGATAGGTCCTTTTTATACTCTCAGTAGTTTATTAACCGAAATTAACCCTAAAGGTTTTTCCAAAGACAAACTGCACATCAAATACAGTTCGGCCACTGAGTGAAGTTAAAGCTGTGTAACAAACTGTTGCTAAGAAAAACTGCTTTGACACGGGCTGTAACATACAGCAGCACCTCACGCAGCCCCGGCAACGCCGGGACCATCCCCTACAGCAACAACAGAAATAAACCAGAAGCGGGGAGCAGAGGCTCAGCCCGGCGCACTGCTTGCGGGCCCCCCGAGGCCCGGGCAGGCCGAGGGGGATCCTTCCTTCTCCTGCGGCTTTCCCAGCAGGAAAAGCGGAACGCCGTAACGGAGGCACAGACCCTGAACGCTTATTTCATAGGGAAGACAGGACAGTGTTACCGCAGGGGGGGCGGAGAAGCCCCGAGCCCCGTGTGACCCGGGCAGCAGCTCTCCCTCAGCCCCTGGGCCTGGGCCCCCCTCAGCCCGTTTCGCGGGGAGCGCCCGCCTACGTCCCCACAGCCCACTCCCGCCGGGGCGCGGGGAAGGGAAGGAAGGGCCAGCCCGAACAGAGGCACCGCGCCCGGCCAGACCCCGCCGCCGGCTGCGGGGGAGCGGCCCGGCCCGGCCCGGCCGCGCTCACCTCAGTACCGCCGCCGGCCCCGCCGCCCCGCCGGAGCGCACACAGGCCCCGCCCACCGCGGCCGCGCTTCCGCGGGCGGTGGCACGCCGGGAGGGGGCGGGGCCTGGAGATGGAGGGGCGAGGTCTGTGCGGAAGGGGCGGGGTCTGGGGCCGGAGGGGCGGGGCGTCTGTGCCGCCCGGGAGCCGTATGGGGCGTCTATACGTATCCTGGAAGGCCCCTGTGTAGGGTCGCGGGGTCTTATATACAGGTTCTGAAAGTCTTGTGTGTAGGGCCTCAGGGACCTATATGTGTAGGTCCTGAAATGTGTGTATATACTGTGTGAGGAGCGTTTCTATAGGTCCTGTATATAGGGCCTGAGGGGCTTCTATATAGGGCCTGAAAGACCTGTATATGGGGTCTCAGGGGCTTACATATAAGTTCTGAAAGGTCTGTATATATGGTCTCAGGGCCCTTATATATAGGTCCTGAACGGCTTGTTTTACAGGACATGAGGAGCGTATCTATAGGTCCTGAAGGGGCTGTATATAGGGTCTGAGGGGCTCGTATATAAGGTCTCGGGGCTTATATATAGGTCCTCAAAGGGGTCTCAGGAGTGTGTATATATAGGGTCTGAGCAGCCCATATAAACAGGGCCTGAAAGGATCTATACACAGGGTTTGAGGGGTCTATATGCAGGGTCTGAGGTACCTATATATAGGTTTAAGACAGCAGTGTAAAATGTCTGGGGGCTAAGGCATCTGTCTATAGGGTCTGCAGGGGCTGCAGCCCTTGGCCATTTCCCCCATACCCTATTGAATCCCCCCAATTTTATTTCTGCACTAGGTAATTCTCTCCCTCTGGGCAAACGCTTCGCACGCCGGAGGGGCTTCCCGCTCGCCTGTGCCTGTCCCTGGAGCAGGCAGGCAATGGAGGTGCCCTTGGCACTGAAAAACGTTCTCTGAGATCCAGAGACCCAGTACGAGAAGGAAAAGGGAGTTCTTTCACTGTAGAAATGCAGAAAAAATGATTTTTCAGGTGCTGATCACTTAAACTTCAAGTTCCTTAGCAGTGTATGAACTGAACTGCTTGTTCTTGCCTTTTTTTTTTTTCCCCTGGCATATCTGGTTGAGCATTTCCGTGTGTTTCCAATGATAATTCACTTCAAAAATCGAAGGAATTGTCTCATGAGAAATGTGTCCCGTAAGCAGGTCGTTCTGCGGGGTCCAGAACAGTTGCTCAGCTCCAGACCCACAGCAAGGAGAGCCAACACTGCTGTAGCGTGGCATGGGCCATATTAGCAATAAAATAGAAATCATGGCCTGTTATAACTATCCCTCACCCTCCCAGTTGTGCCCGTGAGTCTGGCCAGGCAGTATTCACCACGTCCTCCTATTTCTGCACGGGTTTCCTCCCTAGGCTATTGAATTTACAAACAAAATCTTCATGGGAGGGTTTATTTTTCCCATTGACCATAATATTTACAAAACACTAGGGGAAATATTTCCACTGAGCAGCCAGCTTGAAACCTCCCAACCACCACAAACTTTTCCCGTACTGGGGAGAGCGAGGAAGGGCTCGGGACGATGCCCACAGGTAGGAAAACCTCTTCTTAATCAAGATAGAAAAGATATTTCTGCCCTGCTGCTGCCACGACAGCACGTCCTTCGTACTGCCTGCAGCACCCTGAATGGAAGGTGCTGCCCGCCCCTGGAATGCACAGACGTGGAGCCTGGGTGCAGAAAAGCGTCACAAGAGCAGAGCGAGGAAGGAGAGAAAGAGAGAAAGAGAGAAAGAGAGAAAGAGAGGAAGGAAGGAAGGAAGGAAGGAAGGAAGGAAGGAAGGAAGGAAGGAAGGAAGGAAGGAAGGAAGGAAGGAAGGAAGGAAGGAAGGAAGGAAGGAAGGAAGGAAGAGAAACAAGTAACAAGCGATAGGACAAGAGGAAATGGCCTCAAGTTGTGCCAGTGCAGGTTTAGGTTGGATATTAGGAAAAATTTCTTCACTGAAAGGGTAGTCAGGCACTGGAACAGGCTGCCCAGGGAAGTGGTTGAGTCCCCATCCCTGGAGGTATTGAAAAGATGTGGTGCTTAGGGACATGGTTTAGTGGTGGACTTGGCAGTGCTAGGTTAACCGTTGGACTCGGTGATCGTAAAGGTCTTTTCCAACCTAAACAATTCTGTGATTCTATGAAAGAAGAAAGAAAAAAGAAAAAAAGGGGAGGGGAGGGGAGGGGAGGGGAGGGGAGGGGAGGGGAGGGGAGGGGAGGGAAGGGAAGGGAAGGGAAGGGAAGGGAAGGGAAGGGAAGGGAAGGGAAGGGAAGGGAAGGGAAGGGAAGGGAAGGGAAGGGAAGGGAAGGGAAGGGAAGGGAAGGGAAGGGAAGGGAAGGGAAGGGAAGGGAAGGGAAGGGAAGGGAAGGGAAAGGAAGGGAAGGGAAGGGAAGGGAAGGGAAAGGAAGGGAAATTATATGTGCAGCACATTTCCACATCGAAACACTCCCCAGAGTGGTTTCGTGTTCTACCAATGCATATGAAGATGCCTGGATGCAGCATCCTGTCCTGCATTCCCTGAATCCAGTGCCCAAACTGGCGCTGGGAGGGGGTGCGGGGGCAGAGGGGATGCTACAGTGGAGCAGCAGCTGCTGCAGGCTGGTGGTGATTTCGACATCAACAACTGACTTCCAAAAATCCCTGACCCTTGTGTTACTGTTTCAACCCTGTCTTTGAAAATGCCTTAATTTCTTATTTGGGGTGCTTTAGCACCCCAGGAAAATTGGCACCTCCTTTTTATGAGAACGAGGGCAATGGCAAATGCTCCTGCCTCTGAGAAGAAGCAGGCAGCAAGGCATCCATGGTTTTATTCACCCTTCCAAGGGCTTTGCCCCACACATGTGGGGCAGGGACCTCCCCGGGGGTCAAACACCTCTGCAAGCCCTGGGGCTTGTCTGGGCTTGGGGAGACCCTGCAACAACATGGAGGTCCGGCAAGAGTGCATCCCTCCCACAGCACCCACCTGCTAACGGTGATGGGTGCTGCCCAGAGACACAAAACATGATAAACCTTTCCATGCACAATTTATCTGAGAGGAAAGCAACACCAAGGGCATCATGCCAGCCCAGCAGCACTGTGATTTCAATTAATCTCATGCACTAATAAGATTTTAACCATCAGGAAAGCACGTGCCTGAGCACCTCATCAAAAAGGGGCTTTTTTGGATGGCAAGGGAGCTGGGAAGGGAACAAGACATTTCAAAAATAAATGTGGCCAGGTGTCATCAACAACTGGGATTTGGGGGAGTAAGTGTTGCTCCCTCCGGACAGAGTGATGCCTGGGGGTCCTCATCCCAAATGGTTCCCACAGCAACAGGGGAACATCATCTTTTTTAGCCCTTACTCAGATGGGACAGTCCCAAAATGTAAACTTGGAGGCTGATTTTTGAACCAAGGGAGGGACCCCAGCAAACCCAGTGGAGGGATGCTATTTTTTCTGGGGTCGTGGGTGGGCACGTCGGCTCCTGGGGCTGTGCCTGGCAGCTCAGGAACGGGATGGCAGCAGGAAGGGAAAATGAGAAAGGCATGCCTGGGTCATGTGCGCCTCGGCATCTAGATCAGAGGGAGGATTCGCTGCTTGGGAGGCTAATTTTAGGTATTTTAATTTTAGTTGCTTCCAGATGCCTCTTAGGTTGGCTCTCTTCAGGCTTTAATGAACCCCCCATTAAAAAATACATTTTCCGGAGGCATAAATAGACAGCGATTGCTCTTCAGGAACGTGGGAGACTGCTGAGTCCCAGGGAGCCCTGCCACTGCCCTCCTGCAGTGAAAATGCTGCAGTCATTTCTAGGATGAACCTTTTGGCAAGGCTTAAGGTGATGCGAGAGAGACTTGGAGGCATTGCTGTGGGACTGGGGCGCAGCGGCACATGGAGGTCTGGCCATCAATGATGGAGACACGGGACCCTGAAAGGAGATGGGAGGAGAGCACGCCACAGCGAGCAAATGCTGGCATGTTTGGGTAATTCAGGGTTTACGGCTGAGGTCCTGCAATGGGACAGGGACCATCGTCCTGCCCGGCACAGGGGCATTTCCCCATCGTATCTTATTGCTCCACAAGCAGCTGTTGCAGTGCTCAGCTTATGGAAAATGACCAGAGCCATTCCTTTATCGGCAGACAGACTCTGCCCCCCTCCCTCAGGGCTGTGCTGTGTTATCTGCATTAGTCTGAAAGCACCAACCTTTCCTCTAAATAAAAGGAGATAAGATGTACTTGGACCCAGTATCCTCCTGAATTTCCTCATCCGCACACGCCCGATGCACCTGCAGGATTTTGCACATGCATTGACCTCTGCGTGCAGGATTTTGCAAGTATCACAGCCCTGGCCATCTATAGGAATAAAATAGGGTAAATCCTAAATTTAAATAACATGAAGAAAGTGATGAGCCCCTGGACTAAGAGACCATTTGGGTTTTTTTTGTTCCTATCCAGCTTATTTGATCCGAGCGCTTTGGGGCTTGCTCAGGTCTGAGCCAAAGTGTTGGGTTTGCCTACGGCTCATCACACACTCACTTTCTCTTAAATCAGTATTTTATTTGCAGGAGGACAGCATCCATGCCTCCGTTGGCAGTGTCGGGATGGTTGATGGGGGTTTGAGGCTTTAGCTTTCCACTTCAGTCTTTCCCATGGCAATAATATTAATTGCAAACACTGGCATGCTTTTCCCCATCAGTTCTTCTTGGGAGCAGCTTTCCAATATTCTAATTATAAGCACCAGGAGGAAGCCTCATTAAATACCTGATTTTCTTTTTATTGCTCTGCAAACAGCAAAGGGAAAGCACAGGTATCGTCCGCCTTGCTATGATGCCTGGAGCGCGTCTCTGCTGGAAAAAACCTTGCCAGGAAAAGCAAGGAGGACCAGCAGCATTTTACCATTGCTTTTTTTGCTGGCAGGGCAGGGGGGCTCTGACACAACCTGTGGCCATTTACCATCCTCTGGGCTGCATGACAGGGGAATGGTTATTTTATCCAGTCTTTTTCTGTGGTTTGCCATGGGAATATTTGTGTGTTGGGTGGGAAGAGTCCTTCTAGCAACATGAAACTGCCCACATGCTGTCTCGGCACAGCTTCACTTTACTTTTGTAAACTTGAGTGGAAGATGCTTCTAGCAGGGTACCAGGAGCTATTTGACCTAAAAAGACGGGGTTTCATTTTGGGGCCGATATCTTCCCCGCTTTCAGCCCCTGCACTCTTGGGAAGCCATTCCCTCCCGGCTTGTTTAATTGCATGGGGTATTAATGTCAGGGCTCATGTTTAATTCCCATTTCTATGCACTGTAACGAGTGCCCACATGCTCAGCACAGGTTTGCTAATGAATTAGTGACCTTTGTGTCACACTCAGCCTTTGCTGGCGGCCTGTCTTCCCCCACCTCTGTCAAATACTCCTGGAAATCTTTAAACTCTGCCTAAAATATGACTTCAGGTGAACACTTACAGCTCCTCTTAAAATAGAAATAAATATCTAGATATATAATCTGAATGGCTGGAGGAGTAGGGAATAGGAGAAAGCGGTTGAGGCAGGTCTGGCAGCCCAGGGTCTGCTGGATGTGCCCTGTCACTGCCCTCCCCTGGAGCTGCTGGCACCAAGCCCCCATAGGAAACCTACGGACAGGGCACAAGGGCTCGTCCCAAATGCATTTCTGCTCATCCAGCCAAAAAAAAGCATTGGGTTGGGTAGTTTATGGCATGAAGAGATGGCTCTGCCCCAAAGGGCTGCTGGGGCTGCATCCTCTGCCCTCCCCAGGACCTTCCCCATCCTGGGGACTTCCTTCCTCCCCCTTTCCTGCCTTTCTAATCTCCCTTTTCCATCTCCTCCAGGCTGTGTTAACTCCAGTTTTGCCATTTTGAAGCTTTTCATCCCATTGTGTGGGGACGCTGCAAAACATACCGGGGAGAGGCTGATGTCCCCAGAGAGGGACGCCCCGTCTGTGGTCCATGAGGTGGCTCTTCAGCTGAGATGTGCGTGGGAGCATCTTCCAGTGTGGATGCTCCTGGGATCATTGCAGAGGGCTACGCTGCACAAAATCCTTATTTTAAAGTACTTTTCCTCCTGCTGTCAGTTTTCAGTGTGGAAGGAGAGGGAAATAGCATGAGCAGGGGTTGAGCAAAGGTTCAATCTGAATTTGTCTTTGCAGGTGCTTAGGCTGCATGCCCGCGAGACTGCCTGTCTCCTGTCCATCTCAGGAGCACTGGTGTCTTGAAAGCAAGCCACTGTCCTCCAGCATTTGCTCTTTTTGGCCTGGGAAGCCCTCAGAGGTGGGTTTTGCCTCTTGGCCCTCCAGCAGTGGAGCTCAGAGCAGCTGCTGCAGTAAGTCTCCTTGATCTTGCAAGAAAAAGCAAATAATTATTGAAATGCTAAACATGCTAAGCTGGAAAGACCATAGGTAAATCCTTCCAGAAGGACACAGTTAGGATGCAATGGCTTCAACCACTTTTTTCCAACTGACAAAGAGAAGGAAGGGAAAACACATCCCTGCAGGAAAACCTAGCCAGAAAGGAGCCCGTAGCCTTGCAAACTGTCTTGGAAGGCTTTGGGTGGAGGATTGCTCAGGGACGAGCTGTGTGGCTCCAAAATTGCGTTGCTTGGGGAAAAGCTGAGAACAACCCTTCAGCATCTGAGCAGACGTGAAGGCAGCACTTGGGAAAGAAAGGGGAAGGGGAAGGGGAAGAGGGAGGGGAAGGGAAAGGGGAAGGAGAAGGCAGCTGGAGGGACGTGGGGATGGAAGGAGGAAGGCACCAGGGTGCCGCCATGGTGTGGGTGACGGCTGAAGCGCATCCGCATCACCCCATCACCCAGTCATGCTCCCCTCTGTATTTTTAGAAGGTTTTGGTGGCAAACAGGGGTGGTAAGTAACAGCTGGAGTCTCTAAGCCCACGTGTTCCTGATGATTTCGGCAACCTCCAGCCTCATCACTCTTTTCTCGCCATTAATTTCCAGTGACTCTCCTTTCCCGAGCATCCTCCTCTCCTCACCTCCCAGGAGAAGGTGCGTCCCGATCGCTCCATGCAGCGAGGACTTGGGCTCCTCGACTTCAAAAATAATAGTAATCCAGGATCCCAGATGTTTTATGCCAAGCCACTTCATTTCATTCTCAGCCATAACAGTATTGCTGCACATGGGGACTGCTTGTGCATTAATATTTTTTAAAGCTCCATTTTCTAATGAGCAATTCTGGGGCCACTTCCAGTATTAAAAGCGATAGGCTCGTTTCCCTTCTGGACTATTCCTTCCCAGGAATTTAAAAGGAGCCGCCGGCAGTATTGTAAAAACTCCCAGGCCAAAGGGAAAAGTCTTTTTTAAGAAAAATAGTCCAAGTAAGTCACCTTTCAAGAAACAACTGAGCACATATTGCTTATTTAGCCCAGGTGCTGCAAGGTCTATGCTGGCGGCCCGGCCCACCATGTATGCATGTGCATCTCTCTCTCTGCAATATATATATATTTTGGTCACCCACTTTTTATAGCATTCATCGAAACTGCCACGGGGGTGGGATGCCGGTTTGACCCGGCACCCCAAATCCCTGCGCCTCATGCCCAGGGCCGTGGTGGTGCCTCTGCAGCCTCCCTTGCTGCACCCTGCCTCTCTGCACCCTCTCCCCGGCCCCCCCTCTCCCCCGACGCACCCCCTCCCCGCTGCACCCCACCTCCCCCAGCGCACCCCCTCCCCGCCGCTCCCAGCCCCGCCCCGGGCCTGGCTCTGGCCCCGCCCCGAATGGCCCCGCCCCCTGGGTGCCCCGCCCCGCCCCGCCGGCCCCGCCCCGCGGCTCCCCTGCTGAGGAGTTTCCCTGCCCTCTAGCCCCAGCGCGGCCCCGCCCACCGCCGGCAGGGGAGGGAAGGCAGCGGCCAATCGCCTCTCCGGACAGGGCATCCGCGCCGCGCCGATTGGCGGCCCCGGCCTGGCTTGACGAGCCCCGGGCCGGCGAAGGAGGAGCTCCGATTGGCCGCCGCCGCCGGCCGGCCCCGCCCCGCCGCTCCCTCTCCCCCCCCCGCCCCCCGCCGGGCGGCAGCAGCAACGGCCGCCGCCGCCGCAGCGTGAGGCGGCTCCAGCGGCGCGATGGCGGCCACGGCGGGCAGATCGCTGCCGCTCCTCCTCTGCCGCCGCCCCGCCGCCGCGCTGACGGCGGCCGGTTGTTTCCCGGCGCTGGGGCGGCGCCGCCAACAGCAACAGCAGCAGCGACACCGGACGGTGAGTGAGGCGGGAGCCGTGCCCTTCAGGCGGCGGCCGGCTGAGGCGGGCGCGGTGCCGGCAAACCGCGAGCGGCGGGGGGGGCCCCGGCTTTCTTCCCCCCCCCCCCCCCCCCCCCCGCCCCGTTCCCCGGTCCGGCCCCGGCAGCTGCACGTTATTCTTAGCGCCGTCACCGGGCGAAACTTGAGCGGGGCGGGCGGCGGCAGCCGAGCCCCCGGCCCCTCTCCGCCAGCGGGCAGCTCCCCGGCCCTCCCGCCGCCGCTCCGCCCCGGCAACAAGCGACCCGCCCCCCCCTTCCCCGCCCTGCGCCTTGCCGGTTCTTTCCCCCCCTCCTCTTTCCGGAGGGCCCGGGAGCGGCCCGGCGTAGCCGCCGGTACCGGGGCCGGGCTCCCGGGGCGGGGGTCGGGTCCCGGCGGGGCGCGGCCGCCAGGTGGCGCGCGGGGCCGCCGGGAGCGGGGGGGGGGGCGGCGGGGGGGGGCGGCGGGCGGGGGGGACCGGCAGCCCCCGGGCGGCGCGGCGGGGAAGCATCGGCCCGGGGCAGCGGGGCGCGGAGGGGAGAGGGCGAGCGCAATGCCCAGCGCATCTCCTCCTTTTTGGTTTTGGTTTTTGTTTTGTTTTTTAATCACTTTCCCCCTTTTTTGCCACCCCCCGTCAAGGTCAGCCAGGGGAGAGGCACCCGGGGGCTCCCCAAATCCCCCCTCCGAGACGGTGGGGTCAGCCGGGTCGGTGCGGCTTGGGGAGGGAGACACGACAAAAAAAAAAAAAAAAGCCAGTTTTTGTTTGCTTCCCCTGCAGAAGCAGCGTGCTTAATGGCTTTGCCAGAAAAGAGATGACTGGCAGCACATGCGTTGCTTACTATGTGTCTTAGGGCGGAAAAAAACTGGAAAGGCGGCAGGTTGCGTCTTGGAGCTCGAAAGATTTGCTAAAAATACCGAGAGGCTTTTTTTCCTTTTAAACTAAGGGAACAGTATGTAACCGTGGGATATTCTTCTAGCTTTTGCCACAATCTGTTTTATTGCTGCCTATAAAAAAAGCTGCCGTTGGAGGTGTGCACCTGTCGCTCACTTGTTGTTTTGCTGAAGCAACTAATCGCGAAACTACGTAGAGCCACCGAAAGCGTGTCTTAATCGGGTGATGGAGCAGGGCTCTGAGCTCCATTGGAACAGGAGATACAACGCTAAATCCCTAGGGTCCTGTTTAAAGAGCAGCTAAATGTTTGTGCCTTGTATCTTCAGGGTGCCGGTAGTTTGTCTAATGGTGTCGGTATGTTTTCACAGCGATGGGATGCCAGAGGTTCTGTCGGTATCGAGTGTCTCAATTGCATCAGTCCCATATTTGCAGCGCGGTTGTTCACATGTGTGAAGTGTGACTTCTGCAGCGTTGACTTCAGACTTTGTAAATACCAACCTGACAAGTGAGGCCACCGGTACCCTGGATTCTGGTCAGATGTGGAACAGCCTTTTCAGCTTTTCTAATTATCATTTAAGTTGTCGCTTTTAGCAGTCTCTGGCCCAGAAAATAATAAATTATTTATCTAAATTTAAGTTGACCTTTGTGATTAATGTAACAGAGACTCAGATTCATGCTTGATTCCGCTAATCAGGCTAAGTGTAGCAGTAAACATGCAAGAAGATTAAAAACAACCATTAAAAATTATCCTGAATTTCTTCTGCTTGTCTGGGATAGTTTGCTGCTGCTGCTCTGGCTGTAGCTGAGTGGACATGGCTGAAGTGTGGGCACATTCAGGAGCACGCTAAAATTGTACTCTCTAAGCTGTCTCCTTCAGGTGCTTGGGGAAGAGGAAGGATTTTGCTTGTGTCCCATGGACTGATGATTAGAAAGTCTTCTGCCTTTAGTACCAGTTGGGTTATGCTGTTTGATTTTTGGCAGCTTGGCTGTTAGCCATTTGTGGTGTTGCAGTGATTAGTTTTTGAGGTTTTCTTCTTTTCAATAGGGAGATTGTACACAAGTCAGTTCACTGGGTGTTGAATGGTGTAGTGTGCCTGTGAACTTAGCGATCAAGTGAAAGCTTGCTCAGAGCAGGTCGGTACCCAGAATTCTAACTGTTCCTTTTGACAGAATCTGTAATGTGCCTATTTATCTCCTCACAGAAAAGATGAGTTATCCTTTCCATTACACTGCTTGAGAAACTATGTGGACCGGTGGGAGAGAGTAAGAGACCCAAGAGCTGCCGAATCCTAGAATAAATGATCTCCAAGGAGAAAATTACAGGAACTGGAGCTCTTCATAATAAAGAGAAAATCGAAAGGAGGTTGCTGCAAAGAGGAGGCAGAAAAACAAAATCTGTGTTGGGCAGGAGAAGAAGTAATGGGCTTACAGTGCGAGAAGAGGGATTTGGTTAGGTGCTGGGAATCTTTGTACTGACAGGAAGAGTAGCGAAATGCTGAATTATTTCCTGGGAAAGTTGTTCAATCGGCATTATTGGAGGTGGTTAGGACAGGTTAGACTCGCATCAATCAGTTATGGCTGGTGAAGCATTGATCCTGCTCTGTGATAGGACTGGACCATATAAGCTTCCTGAGTCGATAGATGATATGAGAAAATAGGTAGGAAGAGTTTGTGTAATATAGGTGTAATTAATAGAGTGATTATATTAGCTATGTCTGTGCAGTATTGTTTTTAGTACAATAAGTCCTGCTCTGTTACTTCTCAGGATGGCTGGTTTCTAGCAGAGGTGATAACTTAAATGGGCTTTCTTGAAATAGGGCGGAAATGCTAAATGGTGTTATGGATGAGTTCTTTCAAGAGGGATATAAAATATGCTGGAAGAGCCTGGACCAATTGACCAGACTACTGTGAGAGGACAGTACTTTAAAACAAACAAACCCCTCCATATGGGTAAAGGGTAAAGAATGAAGTTGTGATAGCATCCAACAGTAGAAAGGGCGAGGAGGTCCGAACTCTTAAATAAATACTTGGTTTATGAAGGTCTGGATGGGAATACAGTAATATTGGGAAATGTAGGGCTTGAATGAAGCATTCACAGCTTGCTTAAGAGTTTTGAAACCTGAGAGAGTTGGGAAAGGTCAGCGGGCTCAGCATATCAATGTGGGGTTATGGAGGATGCAGCAAGTCTTTGCATTCTGTCCTAGCTGAACAGTATCGCAGGGTGTGAGAGATCTTGGGAGGAGGATGCAGAAAATTTGAATGAGAAATTCTTTTATTGATCTTGGAATAGGAAGAAGCAGGCAGGAGGAAGTGTTTACTGATACTTGTGAATTTCCACTCTGAAAGAGATGTTCTGCCTTGCAGGATGACTGTGAAGGGCAAGGAGAGAGTCAGTTGGCATAACCATGTTGAAAGTGGGGCTGGAGTATCCATAGTATTAGAAGACTATGGCAGAGCGGAATAAATAGACTTATAGCAGAAGTATCTGAGGTTGCATGTCTTTCCATTCTCCCAGTCTTACTTAAAACATACGTGAAAGTGGAAGAAGCCTTGTAGAGGAGGAGAGAGTCAGCAAGCACCTTTGCAGTGGAGAAACTGCAGAAGTAGGCTGGAGGGGTTGTAACGTGGGTGGATGGCTACAGCTTTGGAGATGAGCATGGCTGAGTAGTTCATAGAGCGAAACATCAATAGTATTGGTGTTTGTTTTAAATTGGTGCTGTAAGCGCTTCCTCATTAGGAGGGAACTGTGGAGATCTGATGCATTGCTGGGAGGTCGCGTGTGAAGACGGGAGGTAAGAGAGGCAGTTTGTTTCATTGGCCCAAGGTAACTTCTGCTGGTGGGAAGACCAGAAATGGCAAAGGTCGGTATCAGCAAGCAAGATGAGGTGGAATAAAAGTATTGTGTGTGGGCTGTTACAAGGTGTGCCGTGGGGTATGAACACACAGTCCTGTGCACAGACTCTTTAAGCAATGGGAGTGGAAGCAGGATGGAGCCGAGTGCTTGGTGGGCGATTAGGTGGCACTTCTCAGTTTAGTGGTGTTTGCTACGTTATAAACTGGTGGGAAGCATAGCAGCCATAAAGCACAATACTACCTACTAATTAAGGCTCTTGTACTGCAGTAATTTCTGGTGCTTAATACAAAAATTGCTGCTATTTTCCTGTTAGCTTGCCCTCAGAGGAGTGTGGAGAGAGAATTAAAGTGGATTTTTCTCAGAGGAAGTTTTCTTATGAGGAAGGGGAAGCCCCTTCTTTGACTCCTTGTTCCCGGTCCTGTGGGCGTTGAGGGTAAGCTGCCAACGGCGAGAGCTCCACACCGCTGAGATGCAGTGGGGCTGGGAAGCAGTCCTTTGTGAAAAAGGTTCCCAAAGAAGTAAGCTATAAATGTTTCTCAAATATGCAGTGGCGGACAAAGGACTTAAATAAAATGCTCTGCTTTCGCATGTTGAATGCCTAATCTTCATGGCTTTCTTCCTACAAAGATTAGAGTTTCTTGTTATTGTGTTTCTTAGTGCATGTGGCCAGTGGTTGAGTTGTGTTGGATTGGTGTGTAATCAGCTGATTCAGATCCCAAAAAAATACCTGTAGAAAATCAAGGGCTCGGCTGTATGTGACATTCCTATGGTAGTTAATCCTGACAATTCTGGATAGATCAGGAATAATGACTCCTAGTGACAACTTCTAAGCCTAAAAAGGAAAAACTGAACGTAACTGAACTGCAGCCAAATTTCAAGTAGGTATTCGGCAACCTGCAGGTTTTTATCTCCGCTCTAGCTGAGGACCAGGATTACTTGTGTTGATCAGTCCTCCAAGCGGGGTAGGATTTTGGTGCAGGTAGCCCTGTATTAAGGATGCCATAGAGAGCGTATCCCACAAAGACCAGAGGATTCTGTGCCGAGGAAAGGTGTCCTGGGATGTGAGAAGCCTTGGGAGGGAGGTGCAGTGGACATCCTGCTGAAGCTGTCCTTTACTTGGCATAGATACAATGTGTATTCATGTATTTGGTGATATTTTTAATTTTTTTTTTTTTTTTTTTTTGCTCCCCCATGCTATGGCTGAAACTGTTGCAGCATCAACTTCCAGAGAAGCTGTTGCTGAGTGGTGTGGCAATAATTTCCCTGGTGGGCCCCTGTAACCACCTCAAGCCCTTGCTGTCACAAGCAACAGTTTATTGCCCTACTGTTGCCCATCTCTTGAAACAAATTTATTTAACAGGTGAAGCTTGGGGCTCACAAAACTCACGTAGCAGCAGTGACTGGCTGCAAGGACAGTGAGACTTGGAAGAATATTTTGGTGTGGTGTCTGTATTTTTGCTGAGGATGGAAACTGGCAGGCTGCTTTAATTAACTGAACTTCTGTTTTCCTGACCTTGCACGCTGCTGATTGTAATTCTCAAATGAATGATTAAAAAGTCGAAGAGCTGGTGGCTGTTCAGTGGTTTAAAGGGGCATAAAACAATTACTCTCGCCAGATCTTTGGCTGCACTTGTTGCCTACCCTTACCTCAAATGTCTCCCGTACTGGGACATCCATAGGAGCAGTGACATGCATGCTGCAGGCCAGGAAAAGATGCATCTGCTGTCGCTTTGGAAGTCAAGATGACATGTGGCTTCAACTGAAATATAAATAAATACCAACCCAGCAGAACATTTGTAATGTCAAGGAAGCCTTAGGAAGAGCTGATGTGACCGTAAAGATGGGTCTCTCCACCGAGCCTCCCTTTTCTCTTGCTTCTTCCCTTGGCTCCTTCCCACGCGCACACACTTGCTGTCCCGCTGACTCCTCGCTCACCTCACCCTGGCAGAGGGTGGTGAAAACGTAACGATTTCTTGTAGCTGTCGTTGCCACTTGCCCAATCCAATGCTGCCTAAATTGATTAAAATGCAAGGTGAAGCAAGATCTGTGGCCTCATACCAGATTTACTGCCAGAGGGAAGGCTACGACTCAATGCTGTTTTGAAAGGTTCAGAAGGAAAGAAAACTTTTTCAGCATTTTTACTTCAAATGAGAGAAGGGAATCTGCCCTTAGCTAATTATAGAGCAACAGAATGCCTGTACTGAGTTGAAAATTTTGTGCTCTTTAGCTTTTTTTGTTAGATTGTGTTGGGATTTTTTTGCACGAACAAAAATTTAGAGGGGGGTGACCAGCAAGTGTTTTTTTGGTGTATGAAAGTGGCTGAAACATTCTCTTGATCACATTCATTCTTACAGAGCAAAATAAGTTTTGAAGGGAGGCTGAATTAGAAAAAAAAAAAAAAGACATTTTGTGACTTTTGATGTGCCTGTTCATTCAGTGAATAGGAAAAAAGCTTTACTTGGTAGTGTCTGGAGAACACCCTTCCAGGGCTCTTTTTATGTGAAAGAGGAGCACTGTACAGAAAGGAGTAGATGTTGGGTTTTCTGACAATTATTTGATGATACTACATTTTTAAAAATCTGTAACTCAGCCTGTGGGAATAATCAAGACTTTTTATGTAGGGTCTGTGATGGGGAAAGGAATTTACAGTCATGGTAAAATTGATCCAGTGATTAATACAAAAATTTCAGGACAGATCTCTTTCCCTATGGGGAGTGTTTCTCAGCTGCTCTCAGACAGGATGGGTCTAGCTCGCCTTACCAGAGTCAAGCCTGAAAAAGAAAAAAAAAAAATAAAATATTTTGTTGTTGCTCATTTTCTAAAGCTGTTTTTAGACTAAAGATGAAACTTTCTGTGCAATTAGGTCCCACCCAGTCTTGAGGGTGAAATGTAACTTTTATGATTTCATTTCAGATTTGTGCTATGAGTCACTTGTTTGCCATTCTATAAAATAGCATACAGATGACATAAATATATAATTTAAATTATTCTCCCATTTGTAGGTCCATGGAAATGTAGAAATGGTTTTAGATTTTGGGTGGCTTTCTTTTTGTTCTGTTTTTTTTTTTTTTATTTCCGTATTTATTGTAGTGTCAGCTGGCGGTCACTCTTCCTGAGATCCCAACTGCTGCTTTCTGCTCCCATGGCCTCTGGTAGCCCTGTGTGGGATGAGAAACTGACCTTGACAATTTTGCTAGATGAAACTCTGCACTCTGCTCGCCATGGAGGAACACTTCTAATCTCTGAAGTGCTCTCTGGGTGAGAGACCACTTGTGATATTGCTGATGTGGTTTTCGTCATATTTTGATACTTGCTTTTTGAGACCGAACTAGACCGAGCTGGCTTTAAGGACTGTTTTGTCCTTGAGTATTTAATGATGAAAAGAAAATTACTTGTCCCTTTTCTATTAAAGTTTTGGCAAAGGGTTTTCTTCCTGTTAAGGTCTCAATTGGTCATCAGAATGAGATGTCATTTTAATGAGGATGAAAATATGCAGCACTTGAATGTGATGTGGCATTATTTTCCAGTAGGGCAAGCCTATGGGGTATCACTTATGTCTCGTGTAAAATATGAAGCATGTCCGCTATCTTTTTCTGCATTCTTGGCAGCTCTTAAGGAATTAGGAAATGTAGAACAACTTGCATAAGCAGGAGAGGGGAAAAAATACGGTGAATAAGCTTGTTTCAGCAATTCAGTTTTGTTGGCTTCCCCAGGAGGAAGGGACTGCTGTGCGATGAGGAAACTGTCACATCTCTGAAACTGCTTATTGGAATATTTAAAACTCAAATTTCACTTGGATAGATAACTTAGGAAGGATCTACTGGGGGGCAACCACCATAAAATACCCTCTGGGTGATTGTCAGTCTTGTGTTCTGTCCTGCAGCCTGCTGGGAATAAAATAATTCACTCTGAGGTCATAGCCTAGGAAGTTTTATAGGGTTTAAGAAAAGCTTTGTGTAACGTATTGCTGTTTTGAGAGGATTTTGGAATAATGCTATGGTAACAATTTCACTTGTTTACGTCACGTAGGTCCCAAGATGTGTATGTAGCTTGCTGCTCCTGCTGTTATCTGAAGCTTACATAGACTCAAAGTGGTGTGAGGCTGTAGAAATAGGGTAAGGGAGAATGGTTGCCAGCTAAAAGTGGTAAGCCTTGGCTTTGCAATGTACCTCAGAGCAGGATCTATTTCTCTGTATGTGTGCAGGAGCTAGGGATACCTTAGCACTCGTATCAAATGGGTACCGCACAGGGCTTCTCACTGCAGAGCATCTGAGTACTGAGTGAGGTGAGGACACCTTTGCCAGTGGATCTAACTTTAGTTAGTTGACATACATGGGTTGGAAGGTGGAACACAAAATAACTGGATTTCTTGGATCAATGTGCATGCAATTTCAGGTGAAGCTCACCGAGCAGTTCATGAGTGAAGTGACCGTAGGGTTGGTGGCTGGCAAACAGCATCTTTTCCTCCCATGTTGTGAGGGGAGTCTCCAACTCATCCTCCAATTTTCTAGGTCAGTTGCTGGAAAAGAGTCTAAAGTTGCTCCATGTTTTCTCCATTCTGCGTCACCATATTATCTTGAGAAGCACTGAGCTAGGCAAAGCTTTCCTTGTTTTATTTTGTTATGAAGAATGTCATGTTTCCTTAAGCTGCATAGTGAGTTTATTTGGATGAGCTCATGTCAATTATTACTGTACCTTGGAGCTGCCGAGGAAAAATGTGTTCCCTAAATGTAGTAATGGAGATGGCTTGTTTCTACATTTGAGACTTGTATGTTTTGGAAATGGCTGGAAGAGCAACTTTAAGAACCGTTCAGATAGAACCCAACATATGGTCCTTGTAAATTCATGGCTTTGTCAATGATTTGTAAAAGGTATAGCTTCCGATGAGCAGGAGGTACTCCCTTGACATATGGGCTTGCTCACTGTCAGCTGAAACGTGAATTGGCGGTATCTGCTGAACCATGACTGTTGATTCCTTATCAGCTGCTCTTCTCTTCTATGTGGTTTCCTTCATCTGTGTGCCTACCTATCACTTGACTTATGTACTGTAGACCCCCTTGTTAAGGCACGGTGATAATTGTCTTAAGTCCTCGTTTTCTTTTGCCAAAAATGACTTCTAATGATGCTGCATTCTTCTTGATTTGTAGCTGAAATCTCTAGATTGAATAGCAAATGGATGCAGGTTGTGAAATTTAATCAGAATAGGAGACTCTAAGGTATGTCTCAAAATTAAAGAAAGTAGTTGTGACAGATTATTGTAAAAGGAAATAGAGTTATTCTCACCACTTAAACCATTTTTTAAAAAATACATCCTCATAATTTACCCATGTCATTTTTCTTAGATGTTTGGACTGAAGTGATAGTGAGTTTTCTGCCTGGCAAAGTAATTCCAAAAGTGAGAATTTTAAATACTACTCTGACAAATGAAGATTTTAAGAGAAAATGGGCTGTCCAAGATAGCAAAAGAGTGACGCAGGAATCTTCCAAGTTGCGTGTTAGAAAGCAATAGCTGGGGGCTGGTGCATAATGCTTACCACTGAGAACAAATTGATATACCATGTCCCATTCACGTTTTCTGGTTCTAGACAAAACTCAGACACAGTCAATATGCAATGCAGCAGTAACCTTTTTAAAGTCATTTAAATTAATCGGGAGCCTGTCAGAAACATCACAGAGATTCTTGTGTGGGGGATAGATGGGAGGGAAGGCTGGCAGAGAAAGTAATTTCTCTCTGAAATAACAGTGAACTGAGAAAGTGCAGAGATTTCCCAGGAGAAAAAAATGTGGTTCCTTTTTTGGAATGAAAATGCTCTAATTTGTCATGTGACTTGGGAAATCCTCTTGGCTTCCTGCAGAGGGGAAAGGGGGAGTTGAACGTTACATCGGATGTTAGAAGATGGCATGTTTGTGATGCATAACAGCATCTGCTGCATAAAGAGCTCCCAAGGGAGACTGCTGCTTGCTGCAAGGCTATTCCCGATATCAAGGGACTTGTTGCTAAGGCAGTGATAACAGAAATTCCATTGTCTAAATATTTAGTAGATTTGATAATTACACTAGTACAGTGCTGTGTGGTTTCCTCGGAGTTGGGGATATTTGTATTTAAGAGGAGAGTAGAGGAGAGTGGGATTCTTCACTTGGACTTGGGTGTAAGGGATTCAAGAGAACCAAATCTAGTCTCTATCTTAAGAAAGAAGAGTTGTATTACGAGCAATGTATATTGCTAGTAATGAAACAAGCTCCAAATACTCCCCTCTGAATTAAAGGAATATATTAAAGAATTTTCCCTTCCTGTTGCAAGTTCCAGATAAGCTGCTCTTGTACTTTATGAACTGCCTGGAAAACTTAGGACGGAGTGCTATTTGGCTTTCATTCAGGCTATGGTCCATGCCATGCATCACATAGAAGGACTGAGGAAGCAGAGGGCATGTTGCTTGAGACTATTTCCAGGCAAGTGAAGGCAGCTGGAGTAAGAGTTATGTGAATATCCAGACTCCGTTTTGACTGCAGCATCACCTGAGATTGAACGTACTGGCTTACTTGCAGCCTGCCTGCTGCAAAATATCAGGTTTGTTAATCGGAGGTCACTTTGCTGCTTTGGGGCAGCAATTTTTTCCTGAAAAGCTTTTTCATTAATAGAGCTTTTTTCATCATTTAAAAGGATTGTTGCTAGAACTTCTTGCACACTTCAAAAGCATGTTACAATGCCATATTATTCACAGAATTTACTGGCCAGACAGATGAGGTGAGGCTCTGAAAGGAGAGAGATTTTGAAACATTTCCAGTCAGAGTCTCACCGTGGACCTGGTTTTTTGTGTGTGTTTGGTTTGTTTTTTTTTTTGACACCTGGAAAAGTGGTGTTGAAGGGAGAAACAGTTACCTGTGTTGAAATGTCCATTCCTAGTTGCTTGGTGGGGTGATGCAAGTGTGATTGCTAAGTAACAAGAAGCTGATGGTCCAAGACAGAGCTTTGGTTTGAAGCCAAAAAGCCACGGATTTTTCTGACCACAAAGTTTAATAGAGTGTCCAGGATTAATTTTAGCTTAAGAATGATTTTATCCAAAGATAAAGAACATGACTCAGATTTGCACACATACTCATTAAAAATAAATCACAATTTTGAATCAGCTAGTCACTCTTGTGTGTAGGAGTGACCATTTTCATATTTCCTTTTGGCATTTAATGCTCAAGAGAGTAATTTTAAACAAACAGTTTCACAAAGTACTCCTCTTCATTATTTAGCTAGATTGAGTAGAGCAGGATATGAGACTATGCAGATATGGTCGTCTGAGTTGGCAAGGATGCTGTAAGAAAGGACTTTGAGAAAAGCATTAATACCACACAGGCACTTGTGAAATGAATTGTTTTGTAAATAGCATTTTGAACAGATGTTGTTTTTTTATCTTTCTCCAAAGGTGGGTTGTTTCTGTTGACTGTTCCTGTACACCATTCAGTTTTTCTCTACATAGCAGCTCCTTTTCTTGTGCTGAATGTCTGTTTGTAATTATAACATCATGCTTTTTTCCTTTTGCAGTCAATGATACGCACATTATATCTGTTGCAGGACATCCTTCGGTCTCGTTCCCCCAAGCACGCTGGTAACACACAGGTCCAGTTTGAGCAGAGCACCAAGGGCTCTGGATCTAGGGCAATGAGTCTGGTGGAGATGCTGTTTTCATGACCTACTTCTTGGGCAAGCATAGAAGTAAAAACTGCTCTTCGTGGCTCAGATGAGAGATTTGGGTTTTTTTTTTGTTTTGGGCTGAAAAATAATCAGAGTCTAGTTTGATACAGTCTTACTCCTCAAGTTTAGGAACTGGCTGTCCCCTGAATTATTCAAGTATCAGTGAAGAGGAGAGGAATAGACAAGAACACCTAACCATAGAACAGCGTTGCTTTCAGGATTTAAAACAAGTACTTTTTTTCTCCTAAGGAATTGTTTGTTATTGTGGTCAGTCAGATGTAATTAATTTCTTAGTTTGTCCCTCAAAGAGAGGTAGGTGTGTAATTGACTCATCCTAAGCACCTTTTATCCAAGTTTTTACTTTCATTTAGGAGATTTGGCAACACTCGTAAAGTCGAATTGCTATGATTGGCGTGACATTTTATAAAATAGAGTGCACCGTAGAGTGCTGTTTGTTCTTGGAATTACAATGTCGAAGCGCCACAGTACTTTTCAAGGCAGTATTTACATAATTTGTGTGGATTTCTACACTAGATGGAATCTGCATTGCCATGTGACAAGCAAATAATGGGTGTATCTTCATCTTTACTGTGTATCCGAGCTAGTTAGTATACAAGTTTGATGGCAGCACAGAGCTCTGTTTGCCTCCTTCAGGATGTGATTTTTCTAGCCACAAGTTAGAGCTGCTGATGCTTCAAGCAGGGTTCTAACTCATGAACGCTTAGTTTTCTTATAATCTTGGGAATGTGGAAATACATGGCTTGCAGGCACATGAAGAAAGCTGAATTGCTATCGCAGTGCTCGGAGACACCCTAGAGTATATGGAGACCTTACTATATGGGTGTCTGAGTAAGCTGACTGTGGAAACATGTGCCTCGCTAGGGATGCACATTGTTACTCAAGTCTACCATTACTGAATTGCCTCGGCTAACCAATAAAGTAAGCCCTTACCTCCTTTCCACTGAACATACACACACACACACACACACACACACACACACACACGCACGCACAAAACCCTCTGATTGTTGTCTGGTAATTTTTTTTAATGCACTCCAGCTCTGTTACTGTGCTTCCTTCAAGCTTTTCTAAAGAAAACAAAGTAAAACAAAAAATAAAGCTTTCAATCTTTTATTGTCATACTTTCCAAGTTCAGGACGCTTTTGGTTTTCATAGTACTAACTAGTATCCCATGAATCTTGTTTTTAGGTTAGGCTAATGTAGTTCTCAAAAGTATTTCCCTTTTTCTCCATTTGTAAGCATGAGGTAGTTTAAAACACTTCCACATGAGTTACTTTGGCCACAGTTTGCCTTGGGAAAAGCATTCTCTGAAACACTTCATTTGAAGACAGTTATGCTTACCTGATAGTGACTGGCTTGGTTTGTTAGCCCTGCAAATAATATGCATGAAACTTGTTTAATCTAAAGCGATTAGAATTAGCATTTTATGAGTAGTGTTTACAGCTGCAGCTCTCCTGCTCTGGCTTTATCTCTGCGCTGGGATGAAGCTTGCACCTTCATATTAATTGTCAGTCATGGTAATCACTGAGTTATGTGAGGCTTTTCCCATCCTTATTAGCAGTCTCTGCAAGCTTTCCGGCCTGAAGCTTGTACGAATGAACAGGTCTACCACTAGCTTGTTTGTTGTCTGAAGAAATATAACTAGTCAAAACAGAAGAAAAGACATTTTGTTGTTGTCGTTGTTGTTACTGTATCTTCTCTCCTACTGCAACGGTATTTTGCGGAGTCCCTCAGCTTCTACTGTAGGCTGTCTGAGATGCACGAAGAGCTGGTACATAAACATGAGATAAGCACTGGAAATCTGTATGACTTCTTGGTAGGGAAACCTTGATTTACTGTATATTACCTGAATGTAAAAACCCTTCCAGGTCTCACAGTGAAAAACACCTACATAATTCATTGCAGAACTGAAAAATATTACACCCATTGAAAGGACATTGTAAGTATAACTTCGTATTTTTTTAAATCAGTTAATGAAGTTCAAGTTGATCAATACCGAAAGGCAAATTGATAACTTGCTGATCCATATAAATAAATGTCACTGACTCGCTGGGAAGCTGGTTGTTTTCCAAGCTAGGGGAGGAGAGTTCCAGGCAGAAAATCGAAAATAATGGGGGGGGAAAAAAAAGGTCGATGAAGAATAGGATGCAGTTGAACTACTGTCATTTGCTTGTATTCCGCTTTGCCATTTATCATTATTATTATTATAAGTACAGGAATTTGATGGCACATCAAAGCACTTCAGTGACTTCTTTTATATTCCTGATTTATATTCTGGTAACTTTGGTGCAAAGATGCTGTTCTTACTCACCACTTAGTCTTTCTAGTGCTGTTCCTGCAATGTTACTTTTTCCCCTTTGCTTAATAGTGTACTCATAATCATGAACACTTTTTTTTCCTGTGCTAAGGCTTTTATGTAGCAATAGGGTTTTTTTCCTCATCCTTGCTGTGAGAATAAGACTACCATGTTATTGTGGGGCTATTAGTTCAACTTTTTCAAAAGAGTCTGAAGGAGCATGACCTTACACATGACCCAACATAAAACATCTTAACTTCTAACAGTTATAATTGCTGTTTGCAGGCTTAATTGTGGTGTGGCTTTTGCAGGTAAATAAGCTGATAGGAAAAAAATAACCAGTCTCTGACTAGACACTTGCCTCTTTTCTACCCACAGGTCTCATCAGCCATTCATTATTTTTGCCTCTACACAGTAATTAGGATTGAGCTATGAAGCTCAAAGGTTGAACATAGTATATTAACCCTTGTGTCCTGAAGAGAGGAGACGGGAAGGTATGCCTTCGTGATGCCTTCCTATGACTGGAGTGACAGCGCAAATGATCTGCTTTTTTGTCAGCTTTAGCTGGCATTTATTTAGGTAATATTCAGGTAGAATTTAGAATAATAAAGTTGAATGAAATGTGTGACAAAGCAATGTGAAGCTTCCCTTTCTTACTAAAAGCTGCTTGTTTCTTTTTTCTTATTAATTGCATAGGAAACATCCCGAGTTCCTCAGCTATAAATACTACTAGTAGGGCAAGAGGTTTTATTGGAAACAACTTTACATTGCAGTGTGGACTGTATGAATGTTAGCATTAGTTTTTGTAGCTATAATCTAGTGTCCAGTGCTTTCTTTGGAGTACAGGACCTCCTCCCTTTGGAGCAGCAGTTCTTGCTTCATTTGTCATGAGACAAGGAATCTTCCTGGATCCCGTGGAACAAAATATTAACTATTGCACATGGAGTTTTATTCGCCTTAAGCTGCTACTTAAATGAAAATTACCTTTGGATCTCTGAAACATGCCCCTCAATGCTCCTTGTGACTTTAGTCCACTGAGCGCTATTTCTTTTGCTTGCTAAGAGCTACTTCCAGCCCCTGTGATGCTGGAGGTGCCCTTGCTGCTGCTGTTTTGGGTGTGCCCTCTGCTGTATCTTCAAATGGATGTGCATCTAACAAGGTAGAATCTCACCTTGTACATTAGTCCTTCTTTCTTTCTAGCGCTTGTTCTGGTGTTTGAGATGCTGTGCCTCTCTGTTGAGCTACTGACTGTGACTAATGCCTTCCTTGCTGAAAAAGCTAACTACCAGTAGCTGGCAAGATTAATTTTATATAATGTGCTGACTTGAAGCTCCAGAGCCTCCAATGATAAATATGTCTTACTTCTGCACCTCTCCCTGTCCTCTCCCTTTTCTTCTGTCTTCTACCAAGAATAGTTTCTAAAAAAACCCAGACAAACCCAGAGTACACAGTGGTGTAAAATGTCCACTTGATCCAGCACAAGCCATAATCTGTTGTTGCATGCTGGTTACTACCAGTCTCACATTTCTACAAATTAATTTTTGATTAATAAAACTTGTTAAAGAATCCATGTGAAATAGCAAAAAAATCCCAAACCAGCTGTGTTTGAGAGCTTTGTTGGTTGACTCATCTTGTTCAGCCCTTTCACTGATGATAATGTTAGGAAAGAACTGTTACTTCTACTCTAATTTTTAGAGCACTACTAGGAGGTTTTTGGGGTTCCTAAAACTTCTGGGGGTGGTCTTCATTCAGAATTTGTTGAAACTGGTCTTTGGAATACAGAGTTGAAGATATGTGCTTCCAAACATCCTATCTTACTGTACTTATGTTAAGATTACCCTAGTTTAGAAAAATAACATGGAATTACTTTTAGTAAAACAGTAATCTGACAGACTGCTGTGATACAGAGTTAAATGTATACACCATCAGTATTGCTAACAAATCGCTTGCAGTGAGCTAAGCAGAGGTTCAGTATCAAATATTTCTGGCTTTCTTATTGTTTTATAAATTCAGATGAGATCAAATGCCCCATGTCTATTTTTACAGTGGGAAGTTATGTGCAAGTTTCTTTACATTTTGCTGATTCCACAGTCAAGAAAGTGGAAAATCACTTGTATTTTTTGAGTTTTAGGGCCATAGTGATTTTTTTTTTTTTTTTTTGCCTTCTCTTGGGTTCTTTGAAAGCATTTTTTGGCAAAGAACTGTTTTGCAAGTCCTCATGAAGCTGGAAATGTTGGACTGTACACAACGTCACCAGTCTTTTGTAGTTACAGTATGCTCTGATTTCTAACTGGGAAAAGTTAATGTTTGGCTTGGAGGACTGCTCTGATCTCCCTTTAGAGTTAGAGATGTGAAGGCATTCATATCTGCTTTTCATTAGCAAAAACTGGCGTTTGCATATTCTTCTGTCAGTAAAAATGTGCAGAATGACCAACTGGCTGTTTTCCAGGTTGTCAGGACAAGTAAGCATGGGTTAAGAGGCAGGAGCTGCAGCGTGACCCTGCCTGGGAGAGTCTGGTATAACTTATTTCACGCTGGCTAGGTAGTCACTGCTGGTAGAGAGGCCTCAAAGGAAGCAATTTCTGCAGTTCCTGTGCTTTAGCTTCATGAATCCTTTGTTGTCTGGATGCAAAAGTGCTTTTCAGAGAAAGCTGAAGCGGCTGTGGGGATTCTCTCAGGTTTTCTGTAAGTAAATATTTAGTTTCTAAGAATCGGTGACCTTTGAGTCATTACTGAAGTGAATGGCATACCTCTTGAAGGATATTTGACCTATGATGTTAAACTGGCTATTTGTTCCGATTTTAAAACTGCCTTTTGGATTGTGGACTAGTTTATGTTGCAAGTGTGAGCTGGAAAGAAGGAAGTTTATCATAAGTCAGACTGGGGTCGGTGAGCATCCGTGACTATGGGAGCATGCAGATGGACACCAGGCTGTTTTGGTACAGGGTTTCTTTATGCAGCTCTCATGGCTTGCCAGGGATAAGCAGAAATGGATCGTTATTTAATACCACTAAATGAAACAAATTTAATTAGCATTAAGTTTACTAGATATAGATGTATAGTACATAATATATGACTATTTCTCTGAGATGGTATCAGCAGTTGATTTGCCTTGGACTGATGACATGTCTACTTCTGCAACATGGTAATAAAAAATAATCCCCTCTTCAACTGTAGTATTAGCATTGTTGTGCTCTAGGAGGTATCTTTGTGGTGTCGAATCTGTACACGTGGCTGTGGTAGCACAAGGGTTAGAGCTTGATTTGTATGCAATGTAGTTAGCCAGCGTGGTTGCTGCTGCAAAGTGTGCAACTTGTGTATGCTTCAGAAAAGTGCAGGAAGCTTGAAGGGCATAACTGCTTACCAGCTGGGGAAGCTATTCCTCTTTTCCAGCACCTACAAGGAAGGGACTTTATATTGCTTCCAAAATTGTATGCCTCTTCTACTGTTGCAGCATTTAACTGGGTATTTTCTCCATGCAATGTCTAGTAACCCTTTTCTTAATAAGTTTCAATGTTCTATGGCAAAAATCCACAAACTGTTAGGATAGAGATTAAACCAATTAAAAAGTTTGCTAATATATTAAGGGAATTGGTTTTAAAAAATAACAAGGGAGGAACACAATGCAATCCCTTCTGCTGTGCCTTGTCTTTCTCTTCTAAGGGGAGATTTTTTTCTGTCCCTGTAGCCGCTTGGCTTAGTGCTCAGAGAAAAACCAGCTGGGTAGAAAATGGCAGATTGACTTTGGTGCTTTTGGAGGGCTGAGTCCCACCTGGCCCAGAGGGCTCTGCATTGGTGGCTGGAGGGGCTTGGTGCCCGTTAAGTCCACGAGGAATGGCTGTGTTTGCAACAGCCTGACTAGGAGCAGCTGTGGAAGGGCCCCTGGGTCCTCTGGTGAGTCAGGGGGATGGCATCAGGCATGGGCCGAGCAGAGCAAAAATGCTGCAAGATTGCTATCACCTCGCTTGGTGTTGTCAGCTTTCCCCTCCCTTGGTATGGAGCGTGCAGTGAGTAATATGTATTATTTTTGCCTAGAGGGTTCTGGGCTTCTGCTTGAACAGCCTTCCAAGTTACTTAATGCGTTGTGTTGTAATTATTTGGCATTTTAAGTCCTCTAATCTTTACGTGTTGGGAGTGTGGGCCAGTGCTTGGGGTGTTATGAATGCTCAGTGGCTCGGGGAAGTAAGAAATTCTTTGTAGAGAAAGAATTTACTATTTACCACCAAGATACTGGCCTGAGGGGGAAATAGTGGGTTTTTTTGCTTTGTAAGGCTTGTTTTCTCCTCCAGCCTTTCCTCAGACCTCAAAGGCAGTACATAACAAACTTGAAAACTATGGCATAGATATTTTCAGAGCCTCTTATCCTTGTTTAATCTTTAGTAATAACTTTGCAAAAAATCTGTAATTCAGGAAAAAACATTTGGAACCTTTACAACCAGCATGATGTCTTGGTGGTTATGTGTGTGCTTAGATCTAAGTAGGCCTTTTATATTGGCAGGGCAAGGGACAAAGAATAGCTTTTTCAAGTATGCAAGTGGTTGGATAAAGTAAATAAAGGTAATATTACACAAGTTTCTACCTGCTAGTTGGATTGTGTGATAGTGTGCTGAGTATGGTGTGGGCAAAAAAAAACCCAAAAAAGCTAAAACTTGGGTGTGCATCCTATCTGCTAGGGTAAATACAGAGAATTATATCCAACATATAATAAGGGAAAGCTGGCTGTTAAGATCATGTTGAGTGTGAGAAGGCAGACAGGCAGCTCTCTGAGCACATGCTGTAAGTCCCCAGCTGTGCCCTCTGTATGGGGGAGGCCGTAGGGCTGCTTTCTAATGCTTCTGCCCGTGGAGAAACTGGTTCTGGGTAAAGGTTTGAGAAAAAGCTGGTACCTTCTCTAGAATTTATCTTGTGAGTTACACTTCCTACTGAAAAGATAAGGAGTTTAAATGAATATGTGTATACTAACACACATGGCTAACGAAGTTTTGTTTTTTCTTCTGCTGGGGCATGCCGTGGCTGAAGCTGTGACTCTGTTCCCATGGAGGCAGTTGGTTTGTGGCTTACCAACATAATGGTCACCTTTTAATTCTTGTTTACCAACTGGGTGAATACTCTGCTTCTGTTGCTTATCTATAATGGGGCTTTTTCTAGCATATATCTAGTAACTTTGGCTAAAGAATCTTTTCCAAGTGAGCCTATGTGTGTGGAAGGGTTGTGGAAGGAAAAACTTTGCCTCTTTCCCTTCTTTCTTACTCGTGTTTGATTTGATGTTTCCTGAATGTGTAGTGGGAAATATCATCTATAGCTCTTCCAGAAATACAAAGTCCTCCATTGATAAGGATGTAAACACATGTTGTTTAGTATTTTTTGTTCCAAACCCTTCAGTATCTGATCTAAAACTATAAACTCCCCCCTCTTGTTTACAAAGTCAGTTTTATTTTTGGTTTTCAAGCTAACAAATAGGTCAATACTAAAAATTCTGCAGTCACCTCTTCAACAAAATTGTGCAGGCAGGATTATCTGGATTTTCCTAGAGACAGAAGTCTAAACAAATGTTGCTAGCAAATGTTTTGGGTAAGTCTTTATTAAAAAATTTAAAGTTGTTTTTCTCATAACAAAATTCAAGTCAACTAAATAACCTGAAGTTGTATGTATCTTGTGTTTTCCAAAGGGAACAAGGTCATGCCAGTCTGTGTGGGGCCTTAAGAAAGTATATACCATTCAGGCATAAACAGGAGTACAAAGGAATGTTTCTTCTGCAGGAGCAGGTATTAGTAGAAATCTAAAATCCAGTTCCTCCATGAGCTTGCCTTATACATATATTTATTGTTTTTTTTATAGAAAGAGTGAATGAATTTACATACAGATTTAATCATCTTAACAAGAACGGATGAGGAGTCCTCCCTATTGTTGGAACTAGTGGCAGTGTTGCCTGTTTCAACACTGCTTGGTAAAATTAAGATCTTTACAATAGATATGTGTAGGATTTATTGCAAGTTTCTGACCAGGTAATTCCAACAAAAGTCCAGGGTGTAAGAACTGCATGAGTGACCCACTG
Source organism: Nipponia nippon (assembly GCF_047370975.1). Taxonomy (NCBI): domain Eukaryota; kingdom Metazoa; phylum Chordata; class Aves; order Pelecaniformes; family Threskiornithidae; genus Nipponia; species Nipponia nippon. The sequence continues at coordinate 88,938,050 of NW_028262347.1, read as the reverse complement.
GGATTGAGTTAGCAAGAGGTAGTGTACAGGTTACTGCAGGTATACATGCTCTTACTTCTCATGTGATTTAACTTAGGAATGTAGATATTCCTTCTTCAAAATGGGCTCATGAAATTGGGTTTCCTTTTTCTTCTTTTTCTGCCAAGCAGAGTGTGGAAGCTGTGGCTGTTGAGCAGGGGGCACAGCATTTGAATGATGTTAGGAGATTTTGGTAGTAGTGTGGCTATTTGAATGTTAGAGGGCATGAAAACTGAAGTAAAATGTACAGGCAGATTATTAAAAGCTTAAAAGGCACTAGGATAAATCCAAATATCAGTGGGGTGGTATTGTCGTTTTTAAAAGTTACTATAGGCAACATCATCTTAGCTGAAATTGCATCCAATTAGGACCTTCAGATGGGGCTAATCTTCTGATAAGCAAAGGAATGATTAACTAATCATACCATTAGGTAAGAAGCAGTGTTCATAGATGGTGATTTTGCTTGCTATATGTAAGTGTCTGAGTAGAAACTTGTTGGGGGTTTTTACACTAGGAACTTGAAGAATGGAGAATTTAATCATCCTGAAGGATGTTAAGATATTTTTAAATTATATTTATCATGGCTTTGTCAGTGTTCAAGTTGGAAGAAGGGTCAAATTTTGCAGGTGTTCCCTATGAATGTTAATTAGCAGTAAACCTAAACAGCTGTTGAAAATTATTGGGTAGTTTTGATTGGAGGGGAGCTCTGCAGGTTGGCAACTTTAACCTACTTGGAGCATGGCTGGGTTCAATGCTACATCAGGTTGCTTAAGGCTTTGTTTGGGTGTGCTCTGAAAAATCTACGAAGATGGAAATTTGATTGCCTCTTTGGGCTCCCTTTTTCTGGTGCTGCACAGCTCTCATGATAACTTTTCCACTTTTTTTTTTTTTTATGCCAATGGGAATTCTGTTAAAACAGTTTGTGTCTTGAAATTTTGCTATGCAACCCCCGGAACAGCCTGGCTCCATCTTGCCTGCAGTTCCTCTTTAGGTAGTAAGAGATGGATTGGATCATGTAGTAGTCTCTTCTCCAAGCTGAACAGCCTCTGGCCTCTCTTTATATGTACCTCTTCTATATATCCAATCCTCTAGGCCCCTGACCACCTGGTGGACCTTCTCCTGGGCTTTTTCCAGTTTCAGACTTCTCTGTTTTACTGTGAGTGTGCACAACTGAACTGCACTATGCCACGTGTGGCCTCATGAGGCAAATAACCTGCAGGCAGAGGGAAGCAGTTTTGCTTTTGTTAATGCAGCACAACATGTGGTTATAACCACAGTTGGATTTGAACCTCCTGAGCTGCTTGCTTGCCTATTCATCTGACTTGCTGAGATGCCCAAAGTAATAGCCTTGCCCTTTAGTGTATCAGCCATTCACCCTACCTGATGTGGTCTTTAAACGTGCTGAGAGTGAATTTGCTGCCTTCACCCGGGTCAGTGAGGGAGGTAATAGTGTTGCCCCAATATTACCTGGCTTACAAGTAGACTTATGACTTCAAACAAACAAAATAAATCCCAATTTACAGCTCTGCTTTTGCTTTCCCATCTCTTATTTTAATGCAACTGCACTAAATCTTCAATTGTCTTGAACTGCCTGCGTTCTGCGGTTGTATACTTCTAGTTCAAAAATAATTTAATTTTGGAATTCGGCAGTACTGTTCTTTCCACACTTTAATTAAACTCTTGCCTGACTAATGAGGTTCTTCACCACTTCCCTTCCACCCCCGCCACATTACTTGTTCTCTACTGGTATGTTTTTGTTCATCTCTTCAGTATTTTACCATTTTGATCTTCATGCTTTTGTCTACCAGCATGAAAGTAAAAACCTGAAAGTCTTGGATAGTAAAGGTTTCAGTTCTTAGAGGTATGTTAAGAGGTGTTGAATATCATCGTTGATTCAAGTTTCAGTGTCTGTTAGTGGGAATGAACTTCTGAGGCTTTTTACATAACATGTAAAAGGCAAAAAGAAAATCTTTGTTCTCTGTGTGCTAGCCTTAAAGTTTCATCAAAGGTGCGAACTGTTAACATGCTTTGAGAATAACCTGAAAAATTGCACCACGTATTTGGAAGTCCAATAGGGTTTTGACTACATTGGATATATGCTCCTGTTTATTGGGAAGACTGACCGAAAAATAATTTAGGAAGAACTAGATGGGATTTGTTCAAAAAGTGACATAAATCTGTATTTGTTTAAGGTTGGCAATGACTGATGAATTTTTGAGTAGTAATATAGAATGGGATGTGATTTATTATAGTTGCGATTTCATAGGTTTTCATTATCTGCTGATGAGGGAAATTGCCGTAGCATTTTTGAATGAAGTTGATGTGGAGACAAGTCTGTTCATTTCATCATATGCCTCTGATTTTTCTGATGAGAGTTTAACTGTATATGAAAACTTCTAAGTCTAATAAAGCATATTTATCATTGAATTATGTTTTAGAGCTCTGAGCATGCTGTTCTCACACGGTCAAGTCAGTGAAAGGTGTAGAATGAGAAAGTCTCTATTCAGTGTGGTGCAGTATTTTGAGACCCACTGAAGTCAACAATCAACAGGATGATTAATACAACTACTAAGTCAATGCTGTTATTAATTCAGCGACTGAATCTTTTAATACCATTTCCCCATGAATGTAGCCATGTGTAGAAGTTCCTGGCAGCTTAAAGATGAGGATGAGCTGGTGAGTGCTTATGACTCAGGAACCGGTGGGTGCAGTGGTCAGAGCTGTAATCCTTGGTGGTTACTGTATTGCCTTACCGTCATTGCAGGAACAAGCTTACAGCTGAACGCTTACAGCTGAACACTTACAGCGTTTGTTTAGAAACTACTCGCCACATCTTGAGCGTGTGCTTTCCTGTCTTGCTGGGGAACTGACTGGGTATTCAACTAAGTGCAAGCTTTTATTTAAAGTCTTTGTTCTTAGCTGTTGTCATATTTTTGCAGGTATTTAGGCAGATTTAGGGGAATTGTTATCATCGTAACTGTCTTTCTCCAGGTTGTAATACTGCCTTACGTGGCTGTTAAGCTTCTGAAAGGATGTGGTAGTCTGTTCCTTTTAAGGACTGTCAAAACCCCACATTTTTTCCAATACAGGCAACCAAATGGAAGGAAGTAGTGAGGATTTTTCTGAGCTAGGAGTGTTTGCTGGGCAGAAAAATGTCTTGGGTTATAGCATGGTTGGTCTCAACAATCAAGTTATTCACCTTCCTAATGTTTGACCTGATAGATGATTTAAAACAAATTGAATGCCCACATTTTTCAACGAAAAAATAATGAAATGGCAGATTAAACGGGCTTTTCTAGTTTAGCTATAACTGTGCCTAACTCTTGCTTTCCTTCCTATGGCTTTAGTCTGGGCACAGTTGCATACTATGTTGTAAGACTATTTTATTAGAGGAATGTTGCACACGTCAGCGAGAGCCAGTTTGGCAATATGTACATTCTTGGGGTGGTTTTTTTTCCTCTTTTGAAGATATGCAGTATACTGGAGGCTGAGCAGGTGGTAAAAAGGGAGTTCTTTTATAGCTTCATCAGTTCAGCTGGAGTCTATAAACAGCAAGAGCGGGAGGACTGGTGCTGGAGGATGAATTTACATTCTTGGGATTATTTGATGTGTATTTATCTGGCAAACTTGTAGAACCTTTGAATATTATGATGATTAACTCGGTATGTCCTACATGCATCCTCCAGTACTGGCTTACAGCAGCCTTTGCTGCTGTGACATCTGTTACTTGCTTATTGCAAATGGTTAAAGCACAGGGAGTGTGCTGGCATTTTGTTGATAGCCTGAAATTGTGGGTCGGGCCTGTATTTATATATCAATTGTATATTTTGGATAATTGAGTCTCTTGCTATGTTCTGTGCTATCATAGTGGCTGAGCAGAAGCACGCAAAACCATTCATGCAACCATTTCAGTCTGTGAAAATATGCAAAATCTTTTAGTATGAAACTGCAACCTATCTTTTCTCTCTAACCAGTTCAAATGTTAGTAATGGAATTCATGAACAAGCCTTTCCGGTGGTGGTCTGCCTCTTATGGCTTGTGTCTGTTCCTGTCTTAGATGGCAAGAAATATTCTCAAATATCTGGTGGATTTAATGCTTTTGTCTCGTATGAGGTAGACTTATTTCTTGAAGGCTAGCAGACTACCATGATTAACAAGTGACTTGGCTGATATTCTGTAGCAGGTCAAGTATCTGGGACAATTTCTATTCAGTGAACTTGTTTTGAATGATTTTTCAAAATAAACCCAAAATAAACATGCTTCAGAGAATCGTCTGTTCTCTACCTTGCTTTTGTGGTAGATTTTGGCAGTAGATGGGAATGTGAAAGCATGCATTCGATCAAAATAAATGTTCTTGATACCAAACTGCAAGGTGCTGTCCTAATGTTAGACTGGGTTTTGATGTTACAGATGTATGTTTGTTTTCTTTTTAGTCTGGCTTTAGCACGAGTAATGCAACGTTTGTATTTTAAGGGGATAATGCGTAGTGTACAAACATAAAAGGTTTTCTTTTTTCAAGATGCATCTACAGCTTTCCTGCTATCTTTCCTTACTGAGGTGTTTCAGTCCAGAATCCCCAGTACGGTTGATAGGGTTGGAGGGGACAGTGGGATAAGCGCAGGAAAGAAATTTTTGCTTTTTGAGCTGTGACTCTTTTTGCTTTATTCGGGTCAAACTGAGCACAGTGCTCGGTTTGACAGACAGTTTGTGTTGGGTGTTTTGGTTATTTCCCCCCCCCCCCCCCAGCTGGACCAGTCATGTTCAAAATTGAAGCAAAACTTGTTGTGACTTTTCAGGTGATAAACATAGTTCACATACCAATGGCTTGAGAGGGAATTTTTTTAACAAGAAGCAGATAGAGTGATTTTTTTATTAAGTTCACTTAGTTCCTCTAGGCTCCCCTGCGTTCATTTCCTTCAAGGCTAAACTTGCAAGAACCTGATCTGTAACTTCACATGCAAAGGATGGATTTGGCATCGCTGTGAGATTTTTTTTAATGCTAAATGCATACATGAACTTGGCAGCTGTGCTCTGGAAAACGGATTCTAAATATCTGTTGTATAGCTGATTGAACTAACCTCATTCACTCCGTACTTTTATTTCGATGCCAAACTTATCTTCAGATAAACATACGGAGGAAGGCAACGGTAAACACTTGTGGTTGTGCACTCATTATGACTACACCAGAGTAAATGATTCTTTGGGATGAGGGAACTGGTGGTATCAGTAGATCTTGCTAATCTTGGTCAGGATGTTAGTTCCTGGAAGGCATTGTCTGGTTGTCTTTTTTTTTTTTTTTCTTTCTGCCCCTGAAAGCATGTATAAAAATAAGTGTAATAGAAATGGATTTCGTAGTAGTTTTTTAATGAAGATCAAGATTAGACATATAATAGTAGCACCAGTCGCATGTGTGCCTGGGCTTTTCCTTAGGGCTACTGGCTGGGATAGGTTAAGCAGGATGTATCCTGCCTCATCCCTCTATAGCCCTATTCTTTTGCAAATTTACCAAAAGCAAACAGAGACCTTTATCAATGGGATTTGTGTGTATGTAAATAGTGTGAGGCTGTGTAGACCTGTGTGGGTTTGGGGTTTTTTTCCAGGTTGGTGTTAGCTCACAGTGTTTCCCTTTGTGTACTTTTAGCAGATGGTAGGATTGTAGGTATCCATGATGTGAACTGAGAGAAGCTTTTCCATAGGCTCTTGTCTCTGGTTTTTGCTGGTGATTCTAGCAAGGTCTATAAAAGCCACAGTAGGGGGGTTCCTGAAATACAAGACAGGATCAAAAATGTACTTTCCTCATGGGATGGGTAAGAGTTTTGGTGCAATTTTAGTAATACTTGACCATGATTTCTGTTTTTCAGTGCTGCTATTCATTTTTCTACCCTACCATTAATGTAATTTTTTTGGCAAATCCTACTTGTTGAGATGCCCTACTCAGGTGAGGGTCATGACTTGGCCAGAGCCATCTTGAAGTCTTAGTACAAAGCTTAGTTTGCAGATTGTGACAAGTGAAGCATATGAATCTGGCTCTGTTCAAACAAGCCTGTCTCTTATGAATGCAAAGCCAAATGATGTTGGACACAGGATTGTACATGGAATATGAATTCTGCAGCTTCATGATTTATCTAGGGACCAAATGTTATTTAGAGCTTAAAAAATCACAGAGAATCGGAGACTGAGCAGTGCTATGGATGCCCTGGCTGTAACAGATTTTGACCAGCTAAGCTGATGCTTCTGGGTGGGTTATTTGCCTGCTTATTTGTCCCTTGTACACATGAGACCTGTTCTTTCCCAGGTCTTTTTGTTTTTCCTCCCTCTTCAGATGTCTCCAGTTTTTTTGGAAGTTGTTAGTGGCAAGGTGGTATGTCTGGGGATGTTGTGATGGGTGATAAATACTGGAAGTAACCAAGCTGTTGGGCAGAGGAGTAGAGGCAAGCTGTCAATCTGCTGGATGCTCTGAGAGGTGTCCTCAAGAAGCAAAGCCAGACCTGCTTGCTGGAGAGCACTTTAAGAGCTGATGCAGCAGCCTGGGAGTGGTGCAGGACTTGTCAGTGCTCTACAGATGTCTGCAAATTGCAGTCTAATTCAGGTTTAGTAGGATTCTGCAGTAGCCAGAAGAGTTGTGTGGGAGAGGGATTTTTTTTTTTTTTTTTCAGCAGCAGCACCTTTGAAATAGGAAAGCTACTTCAAACACTTGTGCTTTATGTGCTTTCCTAGAACTTCATGTGGACTAAATGGTAAAGCTATACTTGCCAGCTGGAAAGCGTTTTTCTTCTTTTGGTATATATATTTTATTGCTAGCATTGTGGGGGGGTGTTACTGTTCTGGGGCGACGGCAAGACTGAATAGAGGAGGAACAGATGTTCACTGCAATAAAGGGCTGTAGAGGGGTCACACCAAGCCATTTTACACTCTAACGGGAACAGATGGATCCAGACTTCTCTTCTGAGTAATCAAGTCATCTAAGAGACAGAAAAGTTGTGCTGACATGATAGTACTATATAGTACCTGAACCACAGCTGCTTACGCCCCCTCAGTTTTGTTCCTCCATTATTGATGGAACAGGCTCCTGACACATTTTTGCCTTTTGCTGTAGATCAGTTGCTATTTGGGTTTCTGAGGTAGGAATTTCAGTACTTCTGTTGTCCCTCTCCAGACTTCCTGCAGCGGCTGTAAATAAAAGGCCTGGCACATCCAAGAACATTGCAGATGCTTGCAGCCTTGAGGATCCTGTTGACATTAACCTTGTGGATCAGCTCCTCTCTCTCCCTCCTCCTCCCCCTCTACTGCTCCTAAAAGCTCCTAAACTGATGTGGTCTTCAGGTTGGGGGGGAGCAAAGGGCAAGTGTTATTCTTAGACATGTTTTTGAGAAACAGAATGAAGTCTTTTGCAGCATTAGGTTGCCATACATAAAAATATTTTCCTAAAAGACAAGCAGAGAGGCTTTTTCAGGTTTTACTACTGAGCGCTGTTGGAGCTCTCCAATTCAAATTTGGTACCCAAGCGTGGAAGTTTGTGAAACACCTACATATTACAGATAATTTTTAAATGCTTAACATCATTTTCACAGAAAATCCTGTGCAGAATGGATTTCCTCTGTGAATCCCTGTGGCTATAATCATGATGTTACTTTTGGCAAAAATGACATAATTTAATCCTGCTTAATGCTTCGTCTCTGAAATAACAGGTGATAAAGGAAATGCAAATTACTACATTTCTCATTTTAGCAAGATAGGATATGTCCAAATGTAACTGTTGACAAGTAAAATGAATTATTACATGCCTTGCTCTGGTATTCGGTAGAGCTTAATATAGTGTTGCACAAAAATGTAATGGAAATCTAGAACTCCAGCAAAAGCTTGTCAGTCTGAATACAGATTTTTCTTACCTGGTTTTTGACCATTTAATGAGTTATGTGTCCTTTTCCCATGAAGAGTTTAAAATCATAATAAAAGTATATTCTTGGTTTAAAATGAAAGCTGCAGCTTTTTTTTCTAAGCCAGTTTGCTTCTGAAAAGCTTCATTGGCTTTTCAGAAGTCTGTCCAAATATTTAGCTTGCTGCTTCTACTCCCCCTCACTGTTTTTTTAGCCCTGTGTTTAGTAGGGGACCGCTATGATGGTTGGACACTAGTTTGTCTTCTATGAGCAAGCTGCGGTGACTGTGTGTCTGCATGCGATGCTACTTTCTTTCTGGATGGTTTGGTTTGTCTTTGTTGCTTGAATGTTGTCTTCCATTGAAACTGAGGGACCAGGTAATCTCCTTTTTGAGGAAAGGAGCAGGCAAGATGTGTGGATAATCTTGTTTCTTACCAGTACCTCAAAGTTGGCCTTACTAAACGGTCTCAACTGCATTGCTCAAGCAAACTGTTTTGCTTGATAAAATGTCACTCGAGCAAAACTAGACACTTTTGATGGGCTCCAGCTGTACCTACCGAGATGCTACTACTTCATGGGGAAATTGTGGGGGTGGTCTTCTGTAATGCTACAGTGGACCACTTTTCACTTCTCCAGATCAGAAGTGCTGCGCTGACTATAGAATGAGTAACATTGCTCTAATATATTCCTGCTAGCTTGTGTTAAGAGCCTGTCAAAACATATATTGAAATTTCATTTTTCCTCAGTGTTCTTTACAGGAACGCTTTGCTGGATAGTTGGGTTACATCATGTCTGGCGTGGGAGCTCTGAGCCCTTTGGAACAAGGGGAATGCTGTTTTATTTCCCATCATGAGGACTGTCTAGGGCGCACAAGCAGCTACAGTATATAACTGTACAGGCACATTGGGTGTTTTCATCGTGCCTGTGCTTTTCTGTTCTCCAGCCAGTTTTCTCCTTAGAGGTCTGGGAAGCAGAACTGGTATGCAATAAATGCACCAAGTCTTCAGTTCGTGTTTTCCTCATAAAGCTGCAGAGAAATTGAAATATTAGGGACGCTGTCTAGAGTTCGTTGCCAGAAGCATCCTTCCTCATAACACTCTGCGTAGTGTACGTATGCATGCTGGTTCTTAGCCCCGTAAAGGTATGGGGAGGACCCATCTTGCCTGTCACGGACGTGAGGCTTTAGGGGAAAGGAAAGATTGGGTGCAGATGTATGTGCTGAGTGGCTTTAATAGGTGAAGAGTTCAAGCTCCCTGTCAAACTGTCAAGGAACCGTGCAGCCTGGCGAACTTTGTGATAAGCGTTCCCGTTGATTTAGTGCTCTGTTCGCACTATGTCAGTTCTTAGAAATGACACTTCTTTATCTTGCTTCCATTATAAATACTCAGGAAACGTGTGTGCTACAGTCCATGTATCTGGAGGTCGTTGTCCTGCTTCTGAAGAACAGCGGAGACCCCTCATCTTGGTCACTTCTTGCTGATCTCCTGGCCACTGGGTGCATCCCTGGCTGGAAGCTCATTTGGCATGGAGCTCGTTCTTACAAAAACTGCATGTGTCTCAATAAAAACAAAAGCTCTGCCAAAATCTCCTAGTATCTCTGGTATGAAGCTTGAAAGTTAGCAATCTCAAGGCCTTCCCAAATCTTTTGCTTCTGTCCTCTATTCATTCAACACATTCTTAGTGATCGGCGTGACAATTACCACTCTATATAAAACATTTTGTGTGGCTTGAATCCATATAAGGGTCTTGCTGTCAAAACGGCAGCAATCATCAAAGGCCTTTTTCTGAAGGAGAGCTTCCATAAGAATGTTTTTGAGATTATGCAAGTTGGTTATTTTTGAAATATTGGCACCCGAGCTACTTGCTCTGAATTCCTCTTTCCGCTTTATAGAGAGGCCGTAACTAGTTCTGATTCTAAAAACAAAACAAAACCAACCTCCCCCTCAAATTACTCATTAGAGACAGCTGGGAAAAACAATGACATCTCTAAATATATTGGACAGGAAACCTTATCTGAATTCCCATCTTGAAAAGACAAATGTTTAGTGTCAGAATTTTGCTTGAAATTTGCCTCAAACAATATCAATATGCAGACTAATGAGACATTGCTGTCATTGGCCACATTGGGTCTAGCAGTTGAGTCAACTGTAGTAGTTTGGATAGTCCTTGTTAAGAAATCTCTTCGAAACACCTCGATGCATTTATTAAAAAATGTGGAAGTCTCCCCTACTACAGCATAACTACTTTTTATAAAAGCAGTTAAGTGTAGATTCAATTGAGCTTCACGGCACAGTTAAGAACCGGGGTGCTTTGGGTTTTTAACTTGGTCATAGTGCTTTTGGGAGATAAAAGCTGTGGTCACCATCTGTTTTTCATATCCTTAGATAAGGACAAATATTCTTCCTTTCAGAGTCTGTTAGATGTATTTTGAGCTGTTATGCTTAATATTAATGCTGGAGTAAAACAGGAAAATAGCTTCAGGGGGTCTCTGAGGTCCCTTCCAGCCTGGGCTGGGCTGTGGTTCTTGCCCTGCTGTGTCCTTGGTGGCTTGCCTGGCCTGACTGTAGCCGGTGTATTGCAAAATTGTTTGTATGGAAGAGACTGTCACGTTGGTCATCATGGCCCCAAATCCTCCCGGCAGCTTATATTTTTCCAGGTGGTTGGTAGGATTGGAAAACCAATAGAGTTAAGACAAAGGAAAAATGGGCTTACACTACTAAAGGGGACTGTTCAGCTGCTGTCATAGCTTCTGAGATGTAGCCAGTTGGTGCCAAATAATTATATGCTCTCAGCTGGAAAGAAGCTGCTTCGTTCCCTCTAGCAGAATATAAAATTAATTTCCTGTGATTGTCTGCTCAGCCCTACTTGAATATCCTGTTTGGGAGTTTTGTGAACTGTCAAAAGGTGGAAGTCAAGGCTGGTGATGAGCTCCTCTGCTTTGTGAGCAACTTGAGAATTTTCTGGCTGAGTGGTGGTGGCACTCTGCAGTCCTGGAGCTCACCAGGCCAGGTCTGTCTGTCCGTCCCCATCCTGCACCCCTCCCCCCCCCCCCCCGAGGGCCTGGCAAGTGTTTGGGCAAGTTCAGCCTTGCAGAAAGCACCAGCTTGGGCTGTAGGATAGAAATGTTACGAGCTGGAGTTGTTGCTAGTGGTATCTCCACTTCAGCGCACATGTGATGGCTGTATCCGAAACAGGGATCGAAGTGCTTGCTTGTTTAAAAGCTGCGTTTGTGTTCCTGGCGAAGGCAGCCTTTATTGAAGGGAGGCTGGCATTGCAGGCAATTACGGATTGCAATGGCCCACTAGTTTTAAACCAATGTAAACTCTGCCTCCTGTAGTGAAAGATCTTCACAGTGTTGCCAACCGCAAGGCCCTAACCCCACCCCAACAGAATTAGCCTTAAAATGGGAATGTGAGGGCCTTGATAAGTCTCTTGTAATTCCCCCCCCCCCCCCCCCCCCCCCCCGTGCTCATCCTAAAACTGTAAATACAAGACCACTGGTATAAACGGATGGAGCTGCCAAAATAAATACCCTGCAGAAACAAATCTAGAGAGATGGTAAGTGTTAGTGCTTTGGGCACCTTTAGGTGTAATGGATTAGGTAATTGGGAAGTGAACTACACCTACTTAAAGAAGAAAACAAGTACCTTCATCTAATCTTAATTGGGTCTATTACACCCCTCTGCTCTTTGACTGTGAGATTACTTGTGTATGAGGGTGCTAGTGTGGAAGGTATCTGAATATCATTAGGAGCTCTGACATATCCAATCTTTCTTGCTTTGGAGTAATTAATTTCCCTTTCCTTTGAGGTAACAGAGTGAAGCAGAAGACAAGACAGGCAGTGGGAGACCTGAGGCTTGATAAAATAGCAGTGTAGATGTATTCAGTGTTGTCTTTAGGCATTTGAGCTTGAAGTGACTTTCAAGTTGTTGTGTACTCTTTCTTCCTGTTGTTGCTGGAGGGCTGCAACACTTGGAAATGAGTGCAGTGCCTCTTCCATAAAGCCTCAGAAACATTCAGATGATTAAGAAAACAAATATTAGAAGACCTCCCAAAACCTACTCTTTCTTTCCCTTGGGACAAATTCACTTTAATATAAACTCCTGGTAAAGGGAATTCTTTTTTCTGAGTTGATAACCATGGTGACGAAGGTGCTTGCAAGTTTACATCCTTCATTTCAGAATAGCAAGCTTTTATATATATAGACACACGGGGCATTCTGAATGGTTATTTGCCTGGGATTTGGGGTGCTGCTTGTAAAACATGAATGTTTACCAGAAAAAAAAAGAGGAGGCAAGGTAAAACCTGTTGATTAAACGGTATCCGATAAGAGGAAATAACATTATTAATGGTTCAGATATATCCAAAGGGTTTTAAAAATCCTGTTTTCTCCTCTTTGCTGAGTGGAAGGCTTTTTCCTCTCCAGGAGAGCCTGAAGTGCTGTCCCTGTGTAGCTTGGGCTTTCCCTTTCAGTAGTGTGTATGTAACTGTTCCTGTGCTTTTGTAGGCATGACTGATCTTGCGACTTGAGCTTCTGCTTCCTGCAGGAAAAAGCTCTTGACAATGACATTCAATTCAGTTCTGCAGCATCCAGTTCCTATTGTGTATAGCAAAGAGTTTTTCATGTCTTATAGCAGCTGGTCATCTAAGTACTTGTCTCTAATGAGCTGCTTGGTAAAAGGTAACTTTGAATTAATTTTGAGTGGGGATTAAGCTGTGGTGTCAGAACAGGAATTTAAACCTCTGGAATTTTCAGTGATACTAAGCCTGATGTGATTCTTCAATTAAGGTACTCTAAACCAAAATGACCATAATTTGGTTTAGCTTTCTTGCTTGTGTCCTCATGTAGAAAACCCTTGGTTAATTTTCTTATAGCCTGATATCCTAATCTGACTTCTCAGGGGTTTTACTAGCTGGAATATACTTGCCCTGGGGTTGTGGAGCTAAATGATGACTTACTCTGCAGTCTTGGATATTGAGGTTTTTCTGGAGACACTGCATTGTCTATTAGAAATGTAATCGATGGCTGAGCTTTGAATCAAAAAGACATTCGCATGTAGTTTTTCTTGCTGTGGGGAGGCTCTTGCCAGATGTTATGAATGGCCTGAAATGACATACATGCTTTAGGTACTACTCCAGAACATGTACTAATTGGTAAGCCACACCTTAGTAAGCCACCCTCCTCCAGCTTTTATGCAACTTACATCTTCATGTCTTTGAGCCCTTTATCCCTTTGCATGTTAGCATGCAAGGGAGGGAGATGGGGAGCTAATGAGGCTTTTATACTCATGGAAGTTGAATGTCTAGTCTTCAGTGACTTGCAGCACTACCTATCTTTTAAGAGACTTTGGGAAAAAAGTCTAAGTTGATCCACTCATTTCTGTTGTTGCTTAGGCTCTTAATGAAGCAAGAAACTGTTGCTGAGCCTGTCCCTTCCTGGCTTGGATGGACACTTGTGATTGTGGCCACACAGAGCAGTGGAACTGGCGTGCTCAGTGGCTGTTGAGAAGCACTGTGCTGAGGCAAGGTGCCTGCAGGGCAATAAACAAATCCTATTTAGCCATGATATCACCCTGCTCTTTCCTTTTTATTCTCGCTTTCTGTGTTTCTTGGGTTAGAGATATGTTAATAACAACTTCCACTTAATTTCTTCACAAGGAAATTAGCCTGGGCTGGTGTTTAAGTCCTTTGAAGTGTTTTGTTCCATGTAAATTACTATAGAAGTTAGTGATACGTGATTACTATAGAAGTTACTGATACATGTATGTGGATAGGAGGATAGGAGCCAAAACCAGTTTCATCTCATAGTAATAGTTATTTGGAAAATCTTGTAGTGCTGTTTACATGGGAATGCTTTGGCAAGTGGAAAACACTCATGTTAGTAACTACACGCAGCAAAATGTAGAGTTAGTTATCTTCAATATGCATATTTCAATCATCCTTGAACCTTTTAATCTGTTTACTTCACCGTAACAGCAGGAACAGAAACCTCTCAATTGTTTGAGCTATGCTGGTGTGCCTTAGTTTTAACAGCAATCTTTATTGTCTCTCTATAGCTGTGCCAAATAATGACTGCAGCATTGAAGTAAATCCTGGTCTCTTTGGTCTCTATACTGTGACAAGAGTTGTCTTTGCTATATGGGGATTAGTCATCTTCAAGGATTGAGACTGGTTTGTTTAGCTCTTATATGGTCTCTTCATAAGCAAAGACTTGCCAAGGAATAGCTTTCAGCAGGTGAGTAAGTAGGATGAAGTTAAGAAACTTGCTAGCCAGATGCTATGATGAGTTCCTCTGAGGAACCGTCCATCCCTTAAGCGTTGCTTTTCTGGAGAAGGGTGTTGCAGTTCTGGCAAGAGGCTGCTGTGGGTGACACGTGCTGTTCTCCTGGTCCCAATCACTGATGTCCTTGGCCCTTAGTGATGATTTTCCCCACTTATTTTCCCTGACCTGTGTTCCTATGGCCTTTGTGTTGGATGTGATAATAGTGATGTCTTTCTCCCTCTCTCCTTCCAGGTCATCGCTACTTCTCTGATGTGATGCCTTCTAGTTTTTGTTAGCACACTAACCTAGTCTAATCAGATTGAAAAATCTTAATGTTGCTCTGCTCTCACCTTTCTAAACAGGATGGAAACATCTGTACAACCTGATGACTGCCAGGTCATTTGATAGTGTGCTGTTATGTCATGTAATAAGCTCTTGTATGGTAGGCTTGTTTAGACAGAGTTCCTATCAACACTGAAGACTGGAGAAGCTTCTAGTTTCACGCCAGTTCTGAATTTAAATAAATGGTTCTGCTGAGGAAAGGTCTTGGGGAGAGAAACAAGGTCAATATTTCCAGTAGAACTCTCTAAGTCGTCATGAATTTCAGCATCTTAAAAGTTGGAGTCAATCACGCAGCACTAATCTAATTTGAAGTGATGAAGGGTCCTTGAGTGCCTGAGACAAGTGCTGGCACCTTAATGCTGCTCCAGTATCAACAGTAAATATCTCTGATATTTAAATGAGGACTCATGAACTGAGACTTTGAACTCCCTTGGAATTGCATCTTCCACTGGCTGCTTTGGAAGCCTTGGTATAACACACTAGGTCAGGATATTTCTAGGAACATGTAGAAATAGCTGTCTGATTACATCTTTTTATTTTTTCCTTGGCAGATTTGAACCTTGAAGGGCATGTTAAGGCGCATCGGGTCAGAGGCATGTCAGCAGCAGCAGCAGGCAGCCTCATGTGGGTTCCTACCCAGGAGGTTTGCAGGGCAGCCTTCAGCGTGCCCCGCTTGCTTTGTTGAAGCAACATTGTTTGGGCTCAGCATCGTGGCATGAGTGCAGGTTTGGCCCATCAGTGTTGAAGAAACTTGTGTGAATTAGGAGTAGCCCTGACCCCCTAGCCTTTTTCTCAGATGTCACTCTATAGTCTCCTAAGATTTTTATTTATGTTGCTACTTGTCAAGTGCCTTAATCCAGAGATACTTTTACTTAGCCTTTGGATATTATACTTATTGTGCTAGACTGTAAATTCTTGTTCAGACTGTAACCACTGTTTCCATCCTTCTGTTTCCCTGTATGATTACTCCCTTGATAGAAAGCAAGGATGTGTTGCTTTTTGGAGAAAGTGTTTATCTTTGCAAGAGAGAACACTTCTATTTCCTTCCTCTCCATGTAATTGTTGGTGTGTCTCGTGTTCGTGAGAGGTGGCAGCTTTTTCAAGTGCAGCGCTCTGTTGCTTTTGTTGTTTATTCCTCCTCCCGTATAGTAGTATTCCCCAATTCACACTTAAATGATTTCAAAGCTTGGAACATTGAGGGTAAGTAATGAGGAGTTGGACAGGATTACCCAAAAAATAGAGAACATTCTTATTCCTGTTTTGTGAGCAGAGGTGAGTAACCTTATTCTCTTCTCCTGAAGAGAGAAAGCAATTTTATTCCACAGATAACATACATTTTTCTAAATTGAGTTTATATAACCCATACTTGGAGAAATGTCTTTATTTTTTAGTTTTGTAATCTAACAGGATTCTGAAGCCATTTTGGCCTTCCCCGCACAGATTAAAAGGGTGGGAAAGGCTTTTTGCGTTCCTTGAGCTTCACCCTGTCCTTCTGCTGTGAAGTTTTTTTGCTCAGATGACTTACGATGAACCGTATTTCAGAGATGGTAACTGATTCTTTCGTCTCTAGACTTTGCTTCTGACTGAGACAGGAGACCTGCTATCCTTTGGAAGCTTGTCCTCCTGCAGGACAAGGGTGGGGATGAGAAGCAATATTGCCAAGGTCTTGTTTATTACTGGGTTATCAGTGGAAAGTCAGAGGTTCTGCAGAGGAGTTGAATCGGTAAGCCTCTACGTGTTTTAAAAACGACCGTGCAGAACTTGCTAGAATAGCAATGGGGAACTGATTTTTCACCTATGCATCCTTTGGTGCATGTCTAGGGAACGTTTCTGTTTCATCTCTTGAGCTGCTTTCTCGATGCTCTACTGATTTTTGTGAATACTACACTTTCTTGTGGCTTTTAAGTTCTTATACAATACTGTACATAATAAGTATTTTTAGTCAAGCTTCACAATTTTGTAAATCTTTGCTTAAAATCATCTAGCAAAAGATCCAGGGGGAAGAGTTGAGTGTGAGGAATTTTGGTTGTTCAGATAACGTATCTATAAAAAGACTTGTCTTCTGATGAATAATGCACTGTGCTGGCAGGAGCTTTAGAGGCTCACCATGGCTCTGGGAGCAACATGGATTGTGCAAGTAGTAGTAGATATTATTGCCTGGGCACTGCCCCACACCTGTTGCTGCATCAGCAGATGTGAACAAAAATAAGATGTTGTGGCATTGCTGAATGTGCAGTGGCTAATTGAGTGCAATGCTTTCTAAAATAGATCTTGTAACATTCTAATCCTGTGAAAAATTTCTGCAGCTGTTGAAAACAAAAATTTATATTAAAAAATGAGGCAGAATACTCTAGGGACCAAAATGTTTCACTTGAGTCAACAGATTGTCTACAAACTTACTCCCTCTTTGTATAAAAAAATGGTGGTACAGGTTTCCAACATACCATGAGGCTTTGATTACATTGAATAACTGTAATAATAACTTGTACGCTGAAAGCCGTGAATTGTGATGTAGAATGCTGAGGAACAAATAATAGTATACTGTCAGTTAATAGTCTATTAAAGATCTGTTATGACTTTTAGCTGTGTAGCAAATTGAGACCTTAATGTATTTAGTTCCTTTGCAGGGGTCTGCATGCTATGAGAAAATGGACAGACTGTAGAAATGCCTTCAGTATGTCAGTTATTTTGCCTCCTGCTTTCAGAGTTTGTTGTTAAGAAACCGGTTGGCATACTGGAGTGAAAAAGGTATAAAAATGTTGCAGCTTCAGATGCTGCATCCAAGACTTCAAATGCAGGTTAGCAGCTGTTTGCATTGCCTCCAAGCTATGGTTTTGATTGCCTTCGGCTCCTGAACTCATGTGCCACGTGAGAAATGCAGGAGAGTCTAATAGTTGGTATAATCTCCAGTTGTGATATCAGTTGCATTTTCTGTAATGCATCTTGCTATTTCATCATCTCTACTGCTTTGAAACAAGCATACACAGAAAGAATACTCCGAGGGACGAATCTAGATGTGATCCGTTATTCCTGAGAGGCAAGAAGAAAGCCTTTTTCTGTGTAGGAGAAGAAAAAAAATCTAATTAGCTGGGATCTTGGATACCTGAGTTGTTTTGGAATAAATTTGTTGCACTTGAAAATGCAGGTCAGTTGAGGTACCAAGACTGCCTGGAATGGAGATCTAAAACTGCTGGAATCTGAGAGGAAGAAGGGAAGTGACTTGTTTTTCATGGTGTTGCCCTAAAAATCATGGGGTTTAGCAAATCTGGTTTTTAATGTCATATTATTTATCTTTAACATTTTGGATTATATGCTACTACCCAGAACAGCTGAGGCTATAAAGAATCACTTAAAAGAAAAAGTGAGGACTTGGGGATTCTACCATGAAATTAGGAGGAAACAAGTAACCTGAGCATTACTTAAAAAAGCTTGAGTCCTGTCAAAAAAAAGGCATTGCTGATTTTTTTAAATTTTAATGGGGTTAGATGGTGACTAACCAAACAGAAAACTGCTTTCTTGCCATGCCCTTCTTATGGTGTCAGTAACCTGACAAAAAAGCTGCAGTCTTGTTTCCCTGTTCTAGAAGTACTGCATGCAGCGTTGTGGAGGGAGTGTTTTAGCTGTGTGCCATAAATGCTGCGAAGACAGGCTTCGTGCATTATAGTCTTGGCTCTGTGTGGCTGGAGGATACCTAGCAAGAAGTCTTTGGTCACTGAAATTGTGCTGCTGGAAGTCTGCCTACTCTCTGTTTTGGCTGTTTCTCCTAGATGGCAGAGTAGGCAAATGCTTGGTGTTTAATGTGTAGTCATTAAAGAAGAGGTTATCAGTAAAAATAGACGCCTCACTGTACTGGTCTAGCAGTTTGCTTGTCTCGCCCATCAACACACCAGTGGCAAGATGCCTTTCTGGCCATTTTAGCAGAGAAGGGGTGTGTACGTACCCTTTCCTGCTCACTGTGAAGAGGGAAGCAATGCAAACGCTGCTGCGCTTGCGCTTTGGGCATGCTGTGGAATTGGTGTAAGGGGCTCTGTGGAAATGAGGGGGTTTCACCTTGTGTACCTGACAGCATGCAAGACTAGTGTGGCTTAGAACAGAGGTTGAGATATTGATTTCATATGTTAGAGCTGTTAAATACTTACGCTGACTAACATTTAGCTCATGAAAACATCCTGCAGTAATCTTCTGTCTCCCCTGAGGATGTTGAGTAGCAGCTGTAACTTTTATGTGTAACTGGCTCGTGAATTCTTCAGAGGCATATCGTCCTCCTTCCCCTGAAAAAAAAATCTTTCACTTTCTCTTCCTACAGTCAAAATTTATGATTCTCTGCAGCTTTATTTGTGGGCAAAGTTTTCTTTTAGGCATAGGTACATAAAACTGGACGTAGTAAAAATCAAGATGCAATCAGTTCTGCTAACAGTGGAATTGATGTGCTCTGCTTTCCAAAACGTATGCTATCATTTTTTTTCATAATGACTTGCATAGTAAGTTCTTTTTGCATGTATTAATTATAAATGCTGATAGTCATGATGGTAAGGTAAAGTTAAGATTTACTCGGACTCGGTTCTGCAAAGCAGATGTGGCTATTTGTTGGAGGAGCTGTTTCTATAGTGTATCTGTAGTAGGTGAGATGCTTACCTAAGTGACCTGGGTTTGCATCTCCGTTCACAGAACTGCATAGGCATTTTGCATTATTTATTGAAGAAAATGCGTAATCAGGCCTGTTTTTCTATTTCTGTCTTAAAGCAACAACACTGCCACAGTAAAGGTAACCTTTCAGAGCTCCAAATGCAAAATGAAATGCTAGTACTCTTTCCAAATCTGTTTATTCTAAGTTTTGTTACGTGCAGTTTATTTCTCTAAACCTCAGGGTTCACAAATCACATATGGAAATATGTCTGTCTCTTAAAACACTAGTTTCCTGCTTCAGTGGCTGCAGTGAAAATGATTAAAGCATGACACAACTCTCCTCCTTAAAGACGTACCGAGTGAACATGGCACTAATGCTGCTTGTCATCTGATTTGTAGATTCCTTAATTTACTGGGGTGACAGGCACAGCTTACCTGAAGCGAGCTCCATCAAGTGTATTTAGAATAAATAACCATGGTATGTCTTTTGGAAGCTATATTGGAATCAACTTTAGCTTTAAACTCCAGGTGCTTCAGGATAGGGTTTTTTATCCTGTACAGCCCAGAATACAATGGATCTGATAACCTGTCCTGGTTGCTGTGAGAGGAGAGGTATAAGACTTGCTTCTTTATAAGCTGCTTAGATAAAAGACAAAGCTGATGGGCTAATTGCCTTCTTTATGTTTTGCCATGTGCTGCTACTCGGGAGTGTTATTGGCTATTGGCACTTATCATATAGAATTTTAAAAAATTCTCTTTAAAAGGCTGTCTATGCAGAAGTATCTTCATATTCAGAAGGAGGTGGCTAGCTGAGACAAATAGTTTCATATGAACCCTTGCAGAGGGAGGAGGTGACTGTGATAGGAGATATAATAAAGTACGTTAAAAGAAAAATCATTATTTGACTTGGCAGGCAGCTGCCCAGGATAGAAATTTGGCTTCAGGTACCTTTGACCCTATAGGAGTTTGTCTTGGACCATGGCTGGCTTTTCCGTGCTAGCGGTGTGCTTGAAGAGTGATGGGTGAGTCATTCTGGAAATTGGGAATTCCTTCTGATGGGAACTTTTTTAATGGTACTAAATAATTTTCAGCTTGGCTTTCAGTATTCGGCTGAGCCACTGGGGAGCTGAAGAATATCACTTGGAAAGGACTTGATGGCTTTCTAAGCTTTAATGAAAAGAAAACTAAAATTGCAGTTTTGCTGACACTGCCTTATAATATGAGACCATTAGAGTGATCAAACAGTCTAAGAAAGCAAGCTGGAGAAAGAGCTGTTGCTCACATAATGACAGATCTTGCCTAGCAGCAAACTGTGGTATATAATGTGTTTTGCAGTTTACTGTCTGTAATGAATACATATACACGTTGCTGTGTATGTGAAGGTATGGATCCTTGTACTCCATGGTTGGTGTGAAGAAGGGGAGACTGCAGCAAAAGAAGGGAATAACCTTTGCTTGGCCTAATGCGACATAACAGGACCTGTGCGAATAGCCTGCTGCTGCTCTCCTGGCTATCAGAGGTATTTTTAAAATCAGAAACAAGTTCACAAAATATTATTTCTTAACCTGCTTGTGTCATCTTAAACTGAGATTGAAGGCACAAAATGCTTGGAGCTATTGATAACGCAGTCAAGCACTCTTCAAATTCATCAACTCAAAAACTGGCATCACTGTGTTGTTTTTTCCAACATTGAGACTGTCCTTCAACTCCTGAAATGGGAAAGAACTGGTTACCCTGGATAGCCATGCAAACAGGGAACAAAACTGTTTGGAGGAGAGTGTGACTTCAGCTCTGTTTGCTTAACAAAACAATCCTGGCCTAAGATTTTGCTTCCCAAGTGTTCATGACAACAACTTGCTGCATAAATGAATTTCCACTGTCCTTTCAGAGATTTTTTTTGTGTGTAACTAGTGGAAATAAGATAGTGGCTAGATTCTTGCTGGCAGGTTTAACTGCACTCCTCCAAATAATATCCAAGTAAGATGAGCAATCTAAAATCCCTTGGCTTTAGGGCACAGTCATGCAATGTGTGGGTGTTCTTATTTTCTGTGTACTTTAATAAGCGTTGAGAAGACTCGGTGTTTTCGCAGGGTTGAAGTGCGTCTCCACCAAAGTCAAGACCATCTTCTCAAGCTTTCCAGAGGTCACTTGGCACTGAACAGTTTTCCTCTTGGTTGGACAGCCTCATAAAAAGGGATAGCTTTCTCTTACAAGGGAGGAAAGAAATGGTAGCCACAGGGCACTGGGATTCTGCTGAGCTGCTGATGGCCCAGGGTATAACCACCCAATTTGTGGGAACTGTAGTGATGAGGAACAAGTAGGTGGCATAAGAATCATTGGCTTACTTGAATATTTTCTTTGTGCTAGTACAAGAACTGAAAACTTGCTTTACCATTTGATCTGAAAGGTAACATTCTTGTACGAGCTGGAAAAAATTGCCTTAAAATCTAGGACTTTGTAGAAGAACTGAAGATGTTGACTACACTGTAGCCAGCATAATGGGATCATTTTTTATGTTGTGAAGTTGCCCTACATAAATGCATGAAAAGAGAATTTTATTTTCTGAAAGTCATCCCTTGGGTATGACAAGATGGGAGGATTAAGTTGAGATGGTTCTAATATGAATGTACTATGTTAGGCAAGTATGCTACTAAAAACTGTCTACAAACCCACACTAAAGTAATTCAGGGTATGTTATTGTGTTTCCTATTCTACATAGCTTGTTTTATAAATATCTCAAAAGCCATTGTGTCGGCACTGCTGGGTGTTGTGTGTGTCTGTCTCAAAGTATGTGGGGTTGATCTGAAGAGTGATAGGTCCCAGGGTGCTCCGAGAGGTTGCCAGTGCAGCAGTGGGAAGTGTGTTGGCACAGTTTGCAGTGATGCTAACACAGCTTGCACGGAGCAGATGCTTAATGCGCTTTCAGAGCAGACCTAATGGAAACCGCTCCTGGTCCGTGTGCAAGTCATTCAGAGCACGTGAAGTGCACGGGATGTCCCTTCCTAGAAGCATAAAGGCGATATGGTATGGACAACTGTGGATGTATGCAAGAGGAAGGATGCCGAACGCTATTTTTTGTTTTTATTTTTTTTTTCTTCCCTGGAGCTGATCCTTCAAATTTGGCTGAGATGAGAAAATACACCTCTAAAGCAGTCATTTTTTTCTCTTGAGTATATTATCATCTTTTTGCTGCATATCTGTTGGGCTATCTCTAAGTGAAAGCAAAATCTTATGTGGGGATGGTTACATTCTTAATGCAAGTCACTAGTATTAAACTTAGCCCTTTCTACAGAGGGCTAGACATGTCTATAAGGTGATTTGTAAGACATTGAAAGTGGTTTTGTTTATAATAGGACAGCTAAGAACAGCTGGCATTAATTTGTGTGTGTGAAATGCCTCTGGTTTGACTTGTGTGCTTGTTGGGAAGTCAAATTGAAGAGCTTCCTGCAAAAGACACTTAGATGTAGATAGGCTCTCTGTAACGATGGATATAAAAATTGTTCCGTTGAGCTTTATAGCAGTATTGTCAAAGTTAACTTGGCTTACAATTTAGTTAACAAGAAGGTTTAATTGCCTGGAATACTTATCCATGTGGAGATCTATTGGGACAAATTTCTCTTGTAAATATTTCCAAAGAAATTCATGCTTTTGTTCTTCCCTTTTAGCTGTATCGCAGAATGCTATGTTCTTTTTCACAGCTATTGATTGAAATATTTTGGTATCTTTGATATTCCATTTAAAGCCATAGTGAAAAGATGCTAGAAATAATGCTTTAAAAAAAGCAGTTTGTTCCTTGTTTTTTTTCCAAACTGCCTACCCAAGAAAATTTTACATTAGAGCTATAGCTGACTTGGATTTGATTGAAAGAATAGTGGCAGCTCTAGGTGACAGTTATTCGCTATCTAAGGAGTTATGAAAAGGCTAGCAGTTTATAATCCTGAGAGATATCCCGTAGTCATCTTGTTCCTATTATCCTGATTACCTGACCCTTGGTATTATTTTCAAGACAGAAAAATTTTTGCCCCCCCCCCCCCTTTTTTTTTTGTGACTGACTTCTGAGTTTTATTGATACGGAGCTAAAAAAACTTCTTGTGGTTGAGATGGCTGTACTCGCACAGGAAGGTGATGAAACCTTGAGGCGCTGGAAGGCTGCAATAACGTCTCCCTGGAGCCTTCTCTTCTCTAGGGTGAACAACCCCAACTCTCTCAGCCTGTCCTCATAGGAGAGGTGCTCCAGCCCTCTGACCGTCTTGTGGACTCGCTCCAACACGTCCATGTCCTTCTTATGTTGGGGGCCCCAGAGCTGAATGCAGTACTCCAGGTGGGGTCTCATGAGAGCAGAGTAGATGGGGAGAATCACCTCCCTTGACCCGCTGGTCATGCTTCTTTTGATGCAGCCCAGGATATGGTTGGCTTTCTGAGCTGCAAGCGCGCGTTGCTGGGTCATGTTGAGCTTCTCATCAGTCAACACCCCCAAGTCCTTCTCCTCAGGGCTGCTCCCAATCCATTCTCCACCCAGCCTGGGGATTGCCCCAACACGTGTGCAGTACCTTGCACTTGGCCTTGTTGAACTTCATGAGGTTTGCATCGACCCACCTCTCAAGCCTGTCAAGGTCCCTCTGGATGGCATCCCTACCCTCCAGCCTGTTGACCGCACCACACAGCATGGTGTCATCAGCAAACTTGCTGAGGGTGCACTTGATCCCGCTGTCCCTGTCCCTGACAAAGATGTTAAACAGGGCCAGTCCCACTACCGACCCCTGAGGAACACCACTCAGATGGAGATCTGGACATCGAACCGTTGACCACAACTCTTTGAGTGCGACCATCCAGCCAATTCTGTATCTACTGAGTGGATGCTTTCATGCATCTTGTGCCTGACATTAGGGAACTGAGGTTAGTTAAGCCTCGCAACAGGGAGTGAGATAAATTCAGGGACTGCTTGTCTGAAATACAGATGCCCTGATGGGATAATAAAACAGTGCAAGCTTCTGGTACAACAAAGCTAGGAAGTCGTGTGATATAAAAATAGCCATAGGAGAATGGAACAAAGAGGGAGATGTCTTTCTGTCTGCCATCAGAGTTTGGAGTTGAGCAAAAAAAGAACCTGAAGCACTTGCAAAAACCTGCAAGAATCTCTGGTAAATATGTTGGCTGAGTTTTTTTAGCCCTTTGGTGTGTTTGAGATCTTTCTTCAGTGGCACTATCAGTTCAGCTCTACTCTGTAAGGGAAAATGCTTTTCTTCTAATGCTGGTGGATTACACTGATCTCATCTCAATCTGCCTGTGGGAGAAGGAGCAGCATAGCCTCGAGGTATGTTACCTAGTGTGTGTCTTGTTGCTCAGGTAGGATAGGTGTCATGGGGTCTCTTTGTCTTTTTCTCCATTATACTTCTGTCTGCACATCACTCCTGAAAACCTGTAACTTTAGGATAAAAAGCCATTCAAAACAGCGGCATGTACTTGTCAACTTCAGAGGCAATTGTAGCAAGAGTGGTGTAGACCTGAAGTAATGAATGTGGGTTTTCCGCTCCCTGAGACTGGATGGAAAATCCAGTGTTTTCTGCCTGGTGGACTGTGGAAACATCTCTGGGGGTGGAAGTGTTTTAGAGGTGGCTCTGTTAATAAACAGCATTGTGCTGCAGTTTCTGTGGCTGTGTGTTTGCTAAGCAAAAGTACGGTGGTGGTTGAGGTTGTTCAGTACTGCCGTAGATTTTCTAAATGCATATCAAAATTAGTAATTGAAGAGGCAAGTGATTCTTTAATTTCTGCTTCGTATATGGTCTTGAAGGAATGAGGAAGAAAATATTTTATTAGATGTCACAAGAGCCTAACTTGTATTTCCCATTTTCACACATCCGCAAACTGAAATGTGTCCTGAGGCTCAGGAGGGAGTCTCAGGTTTCTTGCTATACCATTCTTTAACAAGGAACAGAGGGGCTGTGTTTTCATTCATAGGCTGTGTAGGACTGAATGTTTTGAGAGCAGCTTCAAGAAAACTTTTGCATTGCTGGTTGCTATGAGCTTGTGAATATGAGTTTATTTTTGTCTGCACTTACAAGCCCTGCCACCTCCATAAACTAAAAACATGGGTTGCTGCTATCAATATGGGAGTGAAATTGTGAACACAAGGCTAGCAGCAGATTTATCTGTGCTCTCTATGTGCTTTAAAGCTCGGCGGTGTCGCTCTCATGAAACGTGCAAGAGTGGTGAAAACAGCTTGTAAGCAAGGCTACAGAGCTAGGAAGATTTAATGTATAGTGTCAGAGATGTTTGTCTGTCATGCAACCTTCAGACTAAAATCTGTGAGTTTTTCCCCTGTGCTTGAATGATATTAATATCACTCTGACATAAATGTTTTGTTGCAAACGTGCTCCCCTAGCTATGTAATAGTCTGCAAACTACTGTCTTTAGGGAAATCATATAGCAGAGCCTTGGAGGGAGTGAGGACAAGAGTGTGTTTACTTTTCCTCTGATTTATAAAATTACTTAATATAGACAGAAATTATTTCATTGTGGAGCATATGCATTTCTCTTAAACTCATTGATACTGTGAATATGAATTTTCCGCTCTTCATAATGGTGCCACAGCTGACTAAAGAGATGCATTTTTTTCTTATGAAGAATGACTACAAGTATTCTACTTTTTTCTTGCCTCCCAAGTTAGTTTTTGCATGTGTGGTATGCAAAATGTGGCTGATGTTTACCTATTTATCAATGTCATGCTGCCATTCTCCCTGGGTGTTTATAAAACTGAGTATATAACAGGATATTGGATAAATACACTGAGCAGAATATTTAATAAACAACCAAGTTTAAGCTGTAAAATGTCATTTTGTGGTTTGTCTGCAGCTTTTCCTTTCGTATTCTGCTCTTCTCCTTGTCTCCATGTAAAGAGATGCTGCTTAGTGCTTACAGGTGGAAATTTTGTGCGTCATAACACAGTTTTATTGCCTACGTTTTTCTTGTTTTGCATAGGGAGAGGTGTTACCTGTGATAAATTGCTTAACTTTTAACATTGTTGCTTGTTGTCCAAGAAGTTGTACTTCAGTTAAATGAGTTGAGGACTTCGGGGGAGAGTTCCTACAGGTTTATGCACTCAGCTTTTGTGGGCAGGTAGTGGTCTCATGGATTATATTTGTTGTACGTGCAGGCTCTGCGTGGGTCTTCAAGTTTGTCCCTTCTCGAGTCTTTTCTGTCTTCAATGCGGCAAGTGATAAAGATGGTTTTCTTCTCCTTGAAGACGGGGATTCTGACCTGGAGGGGAAAGGCTGAGGAAAAGCACTTTCTAAATGCAGTGACCTTCTTCACTCCATTGCTTGATTTGGTGAGGTGCAAGGGCTGCAAGGCTGCATACCTCCTGTGTTTGTTGTAGATGTGAAGCACAGAAGGCTGGTTTTCCAGATAAGTTTATTGAAATAACGCACAGTCCAAATGGCTGATGTCTCATCTTTGTATAAGGTCTGATTTCACCCCTGCCCTTCCTGTAGTGCTCTGCTGTGGCTGGAATATGGACGAGAAGTTGCATTTTCAGTTCCCTTCCCTTTAGCTGCTCAGGTTCCCCCTCACAGCTACCTTCCTGCATAGAGCTTAGAGAGGGGTGCCGAGCTGTGTGGTTTGAGTGTAAACACCCTGGGTATGGCTACAACAAATGCTTCAGCCCTACAAAATTCAGTGGGCAAGTTCAGGTACCAGGTGTGATGTAGCTGCTAGCTTGGGCAGGATGTGAAGTTCCTCTGGGCTTGAGAAGTGGAACCAAACTCCTGATATTAAGAATATTCATCTGCTTCAAAAAATTTACAAAAGCCGGTGGTGGGCAGTTGACCAGGAGTGGGAAATCTTGGCTTCTTAGTTTGTATTTGCTGAAAATCTTAAGTTATTCCGTAAACATAAGCGCTTACCTATTGTGTATGTTTAGCATCTTTACTTAGTTGAAACAGATACTTCTCTCAATATAATTAAAAGTAATACTACAGAAGGACTTAATTGCAGAGTACAATATGTTACTACACAGGAAACCAGCCATTGATGCAATCCTGTGTACTCGTGTTGCCGTGTTCTGCCTGGAGCTGAGCACACTGCCTGGTGCAGGGCTATTTCCCTGGCCTGGGGATTCTGGTGTAGGTCTTGGGCACTCTTGTGGCTGGTGAAACAGCAACTGTAGGAAAAGTAGGGCTTGTTCAGTTCTCCTGTTGGAGAAACAGGCTTCTGAGGGGAGCGTGAATGTTCAAGAGAAAGTAAAATCTCCAGGAAGTTTGTTTAGTGTAAAGATTGTGGTGTGTAAGTTTATTTTTTAGTTAAAATCCCTGTTGGTGTCTCAGAATTAAAGCACTCTGCCCACCAACCCTAATTTCTGAATGTAGTTAAAAACACTCTCATTTCTCAAGCTTGATTATTTTCATTTTTTGAAGGAGAAGACATATGTTGGAACAGGAAGAATAAACCCCATGTTGGTTCTTTCATGTAGTTTCCATAATTAGTTCTGCTGCTTAGCATTACATGTGGATAGAAGATGTTACATTGACAGGTGCACCAGACTAAGAAGAATTTGTTCTTAGTTTCAGCAAATACTGTAGCATATTACAAAGATTTCATTCTGCAGCAATAGCTACACTAGAAGCATTTGGCTGCAGTAGAAGAGCAGAATGATTTCTGCAGGAGTAAGTTGTAGTATTAATGCAACTCTGGATCATGCTTGCACTTAGGTAAATACATATCCTTCACAGAGAAAAATTATTCTTTGTTTAGCAAGATGGGTGAATGCAAAGGATCTTGAAGGGTTAATATTTTTAGGCTAATTTTGCAAAGTCTATGCTATATAAATATGCAAACTACTTCTGTGTGAAGAATTTCTGCATTGTTTTGGGTGTGTAATTTGTAGCCTCAAATCATTTGACTGCGCTTTCAACACTATCTCCTCTATACGCTAATTTTCTGGTATTCTGTGGATTTTCTTGCTTTTGCTCTTAGAGCAATGTAATTACTTCTGGGAGCAAATTTCCAAACAGAAAACTGATGAGGTAGGAGTGTAAAAAGATATTAATATATCTGCTGGTATTGCATGCTGTAGTATGCTAAGAACTGGGGGAGTCGATGACAAAAATATTCTGGTCTGTTCTCATACATCCGTACTTCCCTGCAGTTGCTTATGGCCGTAAATGCAATGCAGAGATAAGGCTCTAATTTCAAAGCACCAGGGGAACCCCCGACACACACGCAGAGAGCAGCACGTTGAAAATGAGACTGCGGAACTTCCTTGCGCTTCTGATGCTTAACGTGGGAGTTCTCTGCAGCAAAGGTAATTCCCCAAAGCAGCAGTTGCTAGCAGTGTTTAGAGGAAGGGAAGAGAAGAGATGGAGGTTCAGTTAAACTTAATTTCAAAGCTGCCTTTTATTACGCCATATTGAAATCTGTTCAGTAAAGGCATCTCGTTGCCAGGGGAGCTGGGATTCCTTGTACTGCATCACTCTTCCCCCACCTTCCCAATTAGTATGCAGGGAGTGCTGCATCATCCAGCAAGGGTATCTCCCATCTTCCACCTACTTCCCATGCTCAGCAAAGCAAGCAGTGGACACAGGCAGCCCCGGCTGCTGATGCTCTACTAATAACCTTCAAGCTCCTGCAGCAAGGTTGTTGGCTGTATTGGCTGAAAGCTATAACTTAATTTCTCATGTCAGGTTCTCTGGGTGCTCTTTGTCTCTAAAGCAAGCCCCCTTTTAAATAATATGAAAAGAGGGGATTACACTTTCCTTTTAGAGCATGCTGTTGAAAATGTTGCTGCTGGAGTAGCAAAATTTGTACTAGAAAGCCTGCTGCTAACAAGTAGCTTTCCTTTCTTAAAAGAGGGAAATACATATGTGATAAGGAGACTGAAACAGATGGTCTCACTGTGTTTGGTTTGATTGGTGAATTTAGAAACAATACGACTTGAGCGCTCTTGTCCCAGAGTGTTTATTATCCTGGGGGGTCTGTGGAGCAGGGAGAGAAGGGATGCAGTTAATCATGAAGACTTGCTTCCCGTGCAGTGCACGATGAATGGAAATCCCTTTGTATTCATTGCACCATTCAAGTGTTCTTCATTCTGAGATGCGAGCCTTGCTGTGTGACTTGGCTGGTTAAAGCAATTATTATATTCAGGGATTTCCTGGAACAGCCGTTTTTGACATCATCTTGCTTTTCAAAGCGACTCAAATATTTTGACCTGTAGGCAATACAAGAGAAAAAAAGGTCACTGTTAATTAGATTATTGCCCATCTGCATGTTAACATCACTGTCTCGGCTGTTGTCCTGTGCATTACTGATGATGTGTAGTAGAGATTAGATAATCTTTCTATAGCCCTTTGCTTAGCTTGACTTCAGTTCTATTCTCTGCAGACAAAATATGATTGTATATGATTTTAGACTACCTGAAACACAAATCTGACTGTAAAATAGAGGTGGTAGGAATGAACCAGTATCACTTATGCAGATACTAAATTACAGCATCTGCACTGAAAAATTACTCTAGAAATGTCAGAATTAGTTTGAGACTGTTTTCAAACTAACCTTGTTGTATAGAATATATTGAGATTTCAGTTCAGTTTATCTGCATGTGAATTTTCAGTTGTTTTGAATATCAGCCCAGGTCTTGGTGACTGCCAAGCCCTGCTGCATTCAGACTCGGCTCTTGATGGTTCCCATGTAAGCCATCAATACCTGTGTGGTTTTGCACTGGCATTCGTGAAGGCATTGGTATTTAAAAAAAAAAAAAAAAATCTATTTTTATCTAGTCGAGAGTGATTTCAGCACGAGAACACTGAAATTAGGTGTACTGTCAGCCCTTTAGATAAAACTAGGAAAATTGATTTTTAATGAAAAAGTGCTCAACTTGTGTAGGGAAGCTTCTAGTTGTGGTTTCAGATAGACCATGTATGAAAAGCTTATGCTGGAAATTTAGGCATGTGTATAGGGATTTGCAAAATGAATTTGATAACTGCTGTACACTGGAGGATATTAGCTTCTCTGAAACGTGCTACGTATTTCTACACGCTATGGCCAAATGTTCTTGGATGCGAGATGCAGGTTAATCAGTAAAATCCCTGCTAGTGAGAATATTTCTACTTGCATCTTTTTCCAAGTCCTTTTTCCTCAAATACGAGGCTGTATGCAGGTTGCTCCGTGCATGAAGTTGGAACTAGTCCCCGGAGCTGTGAGATATCAAGCAGGGTGACTGCGACATGGATCATCTCCCGAGCATCTTCCCGGGGCTTGGAAGTGCAAACTGCAGAGGAAGAATGCCTTGGGACAGGAGGAGAGTTCATCCCCCTTCCCAAGGAAGAGGGGAGGTCCCACTGCTGCAGTCAGGCAAAGCTCCAGGCAGCAAAGGGACAGTCCTGGGCAAGAAGGAATCCTTCTGGAGATCCTGGAGGTGGGCTTTCCATGTGTCAGCTGTGTGGGCTTGCTGTGCCGAGCACAGGAACAGCTATTGGTGATGAGGGATGTAGGTTGAGCATAGCAAGGATGCTTGCCCCACATGTGGAAGAGAAGTTTGGTCTGTGTGTTTTAAAGCCTGTGAAATTTGGTGATAAAATAAACCAGTGGTGCAGTTGTACAGCAAGCATGCCAAGTGAGGCAGCGTGGTGTTGGTTCTCTGACCGTTATCAGTACGAGTGAGAAACCCATCACCAGTTTGAACTTCAGGTCTCTGCTGCTAGAAATCTAAGGAAGGTCCTGTTGAGGACTTTCATGAGCCTTATTTTCCAAACAAGGCACTATTTTCTAAATGAATGCTGTCAAAAATGCATTCCAAAAATCTGTGCTACTTACAGCTGCCGGGATGGGATCAGGCAAGCAGGGAGGGAGAAAGATATTCCCTCCCCCGGCTCTTTTGCCCTTAGGACTGCAACTTTATTTTAACTTTACTTTCATCCACGCAGCATATGAAAGGTGGTGTGCTTCAGTCTGTCCTGGCTGAACTGATACTTTTATATTTTGCTAAAAGCTGCAGTACTCTGCCTCCTGCCTCCAGCAGATACAGGTTCCTTTTGAAAGGAATGGATACTCTGTATTTGTATAAAACCAGACTTTTTCCTTCCTTCTCTCCTACTTAAATGGCTGAGTGAGGTTTGTGTTATGCCTTCTACATGGTCCACTTGCCAGGAGGAAATAGAGGTCAGGTGCCCTACACCTCTCCTCAGATTTTACTGGGCAAAATCTGTCAGATGTACCAAATCATGGCAAGTGAAAGAAGGTCTGCTCTTGGCCTGAGGATCCCAAAGCCAGGCTGTTGCCTTACTGCGGTTTGCAGTGTAATAATTGCTGGACTTGGTGGTTTTCAAAGGGTTACCTAACAAAAAGCTTTGAACGGTTTAGGTGAGTCTTGCGCTGGAGGAAAGGCTGCTAGCCAGAGGTTTGTATTTATTTGTGGTGGTGTTTCAGACTGAAGTTTATCACCATTTCTTAACTTGTTTCGCTTTAATGGTGTTTCTCAGCTTGTGACCTGAAAGAGGAAATGAGGCAGATGAAACATGCCTGCTAGCAAGCCACTTGGAGGCATACTGAAAGCATTTGTAATTTATTTTAAGCATAGTGAGAATTTGAGACCTTAAAACATCGTTCCTCTAGAAATTTGGCTTCCAAAACCACAAGCCCAAACTAGTTACTTAGGGGCACCTGTCATGCTGACATGCTCTTTTCCCCAAAGTAAACCCCCCTGTATAAGTTGAATGGCACAAAGGGTTTGTTAGGCGACGGGCGTGCTGGCAGGAGCAGCCCTGCTCCGGCAGAAGGATGGGCATAGCACTGCAGCCTGGAACTTAAAGCTGGGGTGGCGTGCAAGTGGATTGCTTCTCTTGTAAGGCGAGAAGGCTGGAGAGGTCCAAAATGTGTGCCGTGGTCCTTGGTCTGCCTGCTCTGTACCAGAGGGCTTCAAGAAAACGTGCTTTAGAGATGAACAATTGCTACGAAGCTGGAGAACTTGTATTTGGTAAATTTTGCAGCTGTCTGTGAAACACAGCTGTAAATAATAGACGTGGATTGACTGTACTGGGACACAGTAATACATATGCAGACTGATGCTACTTTGGATATATGGTGGTTGTACAAACAGCTTCAGCTGTGTTCTCATTCAGGAGCAGACCACTGCACTGACTTTCAAAGGATGGCAGTGAGTCCGCAGTTATTTGAGGTGTGTGTCCTACTGGAAAATTTCAGTCTTCTAGCTGACATGAAAAGCAGAGGCACAGTAAAATTACTTGAGTCTCTGTGTGTCAGTGCTTAGGTGCTGGGTATCTTTTAACTGCGTTTTCCTTGGAGGTTTATGGTAAGCTGGTGTCTTAGTGCACACCTGCAGACAGAAATGAGTAGGCATAAGTGATGGGTTATATTACTTGTCTGCCAGCGGGTTTAGCAGTTTTCAAATACTACTTTATTCTTTTCCTGAAGCACTGAGTCCCAGTATTTGGACATGAAGACCTTCTGCCTTTTCTAGTTATTATAAAGCACATAGCTACAATGTTAGCTGAGGGTGAGATGAGCCTTGGGCGACAGCTGAAATGGGACAGGACTGATGTCTTCAGTAGAAATTCAGTAGCTATTTCAGATAACAGTACTTTAGTTCCTCTGAAAAGCAGATGCTTTGCATTTCCTGCCCACTGAACAGTGGGAGATTGGACTGGAGGAAGAGGGGAAGGGTGTGGGGTTAGTTTTGGGTAATTGTAACCCTGAACTTGGAGTGGAGAGCAAGCTCAAGGGGCTGTTTCTCTGCTTTTCTGCCACTTAAGATGGATTTCATTTTGGTTAGATGATTGCAGCATTGTCAAGCCTTCTTCTGTCTAAAGGAAAGTTTAAGTTAAATGCTTGCAGAAAATGTGTGCAGGTTTCTGAAGAAAGATGAATTTGTCTGCAAACATGGGTTTTTTACAAAGTGATGGGGTTGATGAGAACAAATAAGATTTTCTCTGTGTGTCTATAGAGGGCTGATGTATTGCCTGGGCTCCTGAGTGAGTTTAAACCCCCCAAATTAATAGTGGAGGTTTTATTGAAATGAATGTTTATAGTTTGTTAATACAGTGGTCTTCTCTAAGGCATGAGAAAACAAAGGTCTGACCCAGCCATGTGGCAATGTCTGTGTGGGGGTTAAAAGTTACCACTGTGCTTTTATGGAAGTAAAGTTAGAAAATTCATCTGAGCAATTCATGTCCTCCCTTCACGGCAAATGGAGTACTTCTCAACCATTAATGCAGTATTCAAGGCTTTAATTTTTCTGAGCTTTATTCGATTGAAGCCATCAAAGCTTCAGCTGCCACTTTTGGCAACGCTTATGTGGTTTTTGTTGGGGAACAAGGATGAATGCAAACGAAGATCTGCTAACAAGTGGTACAGTGCTTAATAAGGTTAAGCTTCTGTTAATGCCAGCCTTAATTTCTATTTAGAAAGAAAATGTCAGCCCCAGATGTGAGCAGGGATGATGGGGTGTTTCTCATCTTTCAGTTGCAAACGCCCCAAGCAGGAAAAACAGTGGTCATGTGGCTGGGCAGCAAGCTGTATCGATTCTCTTATCCAGCTGATAACTGTCCCCCACAGACAAAAAATGGTTCAGCTTGAGCACACAAGAGGACTTCAGAGAGCATGGTCATGGGCAGGAGTTGGGAAGGCAGCCCCTTTCAGTGGCAGCACAGCCTGGGCTCTCCTTAATTAAGGTAAATGCGACAGATCTTGCTCCTGTAGTCAGGAGGCTTCATCCGTATAGTAAATTGAGGTATATTTTATAATAGCAACACTCAGGATTCATGTAATCCGTGTTTGTGTTAGCATCAACGGGTCCAGGGAAACTTCCTCCCTAAAGCTTCCTTGAAGGTAAAATGCTCTGCAGCCAATTAAGACCGGTGCAAGATGGATGGTGCATGCTGACAGCCTGTGGGGAATGTGTTGGCAAGCAGGCAGCTGAGACTCGGAGAGGGATGCAGGGGATACATCAACGCCAAAGCTTAGTCTTGTTTAAAATGCAGCCCCAAGAGGGAGAGGAAGTGTTGATTCCCTGGATTTCCTATTGGCTGCACTGTTGCTCGTGATTCTGGGTCAAACTTGCTTATCTCACAGAACACCAAGGGAAGCATCTTGGAAATTAATGTGAAGGGTGAAGAACTGTGGGTGGCATGAGATTTAAGCAAGTAAAGATCAAAATGACACTGACATATCAGATGTAATAATGAAGGTACCAAATGAGGAGTATTTCCCAAAGGCAGAGTTTGGTGGTTTTGCACAGCGGGAGGTTTTGGACTCTAGCGTTTGGAAGGTGCGTAAAACCTTGCTGCGCAAGACCAGTGCTGCTGGCATAACTGCCACCCACCAGCAGCGTTAGGAAAATTTTGTGATTGCTCTTAATGGTGGAGCTGCTGTTGCTGTATTTCTTAATCTTGGAGCAGTATGGGCAAAAAGCAGGAGTTGGGATGAAGGCATCTTGAGGGTGGGAGTCTAGGTCTGATCCTTGCACCCCTTGGCTGTGTTTCCTTTTGCAAAAAATGTTCATTTAAAAAAAAAAAAGTTGCCAACCTATAGATAGAGTTGGCTTGGTTCAGGAAGTACTCGTAAGAAATGCTTCACTGCAGTGGTCACTTACAGTGCTTTGAGCCTTTTGGAGAGACTGAGGCAATCTAGTACTTCTGATTTTCTTCTGAAGCATAGCAGTTGGATTAATTTTCCAGGATGCAAGAAACCTGTGTTTTAAAAAAAAAAAAAAAAAAAAAAACAAACCAACAAACCCACAAACAAAAAAAACCAACCCAAAAAACCCCAAAACAAACCAACCAAAAAACAACCCCAACCAACCCTAAGGAATTTCTGCTTGTTCACACATAGGATCTAAACAAATGTATTGTCTTAGATGAATGCCTGAACTATCACGCTACAGGGTTTATTCAGTCTCTGCTGTTAGAGCTGCTTATACTGTAAATGGGATGCTCGTTGGACTGGGCAGGGACGTGTCTGTCCGTGTTACTGGGGTCCTTGGTATTCTGCTGTAGGAGCAGGGTGTCAATTTTTGTGAGCAGTGCTGCTGCTGTTTATGAAGCTAGCCCATTTAGAAATTTATGTATCTCTGACTGTTCTGTGTTGAGATGGAAAAAATGAGATTCAGTCTCTAGAATCACTATTAGATAACTAATATTTAAAAACCCCAAACCCTAAGCCTTGCTTGTTCAAAAGCTTGTGTTTCTCAGTCCAGTCACCAAGATCTTTACACCCACTGACCACTGTAACTACAGTAATGCTTTTGAAGCGGCATCTCTTGACAGGATCCAAAGCTATTCTAATGGATTTGTCAGTCCAGTGCCAGGTTGGGAGGAGTAAGGCTTATTTGAGTAGCCTTAACCATGGGTCAGTGTTGCCAGGGTGAGCAGGTCTGCTGAGCTGGCTGGCAGCTCACAAGGGCAGGCTTCCTTGTGCTTCCCTCGATGCTGCTAGCGCAGGCAGAAGCTCTCCCTGAACATTTTGGACGAGATCTCCCCGGGGCACAGCTTCGGGTGGGGGAAG
This sequence comes from Nipponia nippon, assembly GCF_047370975.1. NCBI lineage: Eukaryota > Metazoa > Chordata > Aves > Pelecaniformes > Threskiornithidae > Nipponia > Nipponia nippon. The sequence goes on along the minus strand of NW_028262347.1, from coordinate 88,902,416 downwards.
CCTCTGCTTTGTACGTGCACTGCTTGTCCTTGCTGAAATAAAACCAGTGATGAATGTTCAGTATGAATGAAATCTGAGCGGCGAGTCGTTCCCTCGAGAAAGACCTTGCTCAAAACCGTACTGCAGAACTGAAGTGTATTCCTTTTGGGCTTCTGCTTGCATCCCTTCATGTGCTGGTAGCAGGAAGGAGGTAGCCTTGAGTCAAAAACGTTCGTTCCAGTTATCAGCCTCACTGGCAGAAAAGGCGATCACAGAGCCCTAAGCATTACTGGGATTCCCTGCTCTTTATTTATTTATAGGTCTCAAGCACTGCAGAAAGCAACCAAAAGGAGAAAGTACTGGGCATACAATGACACGCAGCTTGCTCTGAGCAAAGCATGAATGGGGTGGTTGGCTTTGAGATAGCACTTAATGCTGATGCAGTTAGCATAATAACACCACCCTCTAAATCATTCTTTTAGCATGATTTTGCACAGATTTTGCAGACAGATGAAATTTAAAGTAACTGTCTGAAGTATGGGATAGATGGGATAATGGGTCAACTGAAAGATATCAGCTTATTTATTAAAATTTGGGAGGGCACCAAATAGAAAGAACCGATTTCTGTGGAATTAAATGGTCAATGACTATTTTTTTTTCCTCACTTGCAAGAGACTTCCTCTGCCAGAGTGAGTTGAAGCATCTTTCTTTTTTTTTAGGCTTGGGCAGTTACAAGACAGGTAAAGCCAAATGCAAAATATTGACTGTCAAAATCAGAAGTCAGGTCTTAGGCTTTAAATATTTTGTGATAAGGATGCCTAAAGGTCTATTTTTGTGCATGTTAACTTTGCCATACTTATTTCTTGGTGGAAAATAAGCATAAATAGTCATAAGTATGCCAAAGGCTATTTTAATTACCAAATTCTTGTAAACCTTGAAATGTTAATGTTTTAAAGGGGAGCTGCTTTTAAAATACAGGCTGGTAGAAGGGGTTATATCTCATAATTAAGATCACTTTCCAGTCTGTAAAAGCCAGAATTGCATATACCACATTAAATATATTTTCTGTACTTGCAGCAGGAAATGCAGATATTCCATAGTTTTTCCCAGGTGTATGTGCTTTTAATTTCTCTTGTGGAAGAAAACTTTCCTGATTCTTTAGCTCTTTTTTTTTTTTTCTAGTGTATGAAAATAACACTTACTAAGAAACAGGTTAAACCCCTTGTAAGAACTGGGGGGCATATAGGACTAGATTTTTAGACAGTTAGGCATCTAAAGGGCAAATAGGTTTACTGATGTTTGTTTTTTGCACCATTTCAGTTTTCATGTCAGTCAGACATCAGACCTCCCATATTTGTTCTGGAAGTTTCAAAAGTATCTGGTTGTGGATTTTTTTTTTAGTCCACATATGCTAAATTGTTGTGTCTATTTATTATTACAGTTAGCAGTAGCTTCGTGTTTCTTAACCTAAATGCTATGTATAATGTGTGTTTAGAGTATTTACCTATCATGTACCATTAAGGTAACTACATTTGAATTGGATATTTATAATTCAACTTCAATTTGAGTAAGTCATAAAAATCTTATTTAGTAAATCTCCTTGGTTTAAATATATCCAAAAGTATATGAACTATATAGCTATTTACATGCTGTGTATTTTCTGAGGTAATAAGCATAGTACTAAACTGGGAGCAATGATTACAGAGTCTGATCAATGCACCTGAGTGTAGGTAAATCTCATGTCATGGGATATGAGCAGCATTTCAGGAAAATGAAGTCGAAATGGTGAATATATTTAGGGTTGACTATTTAAAATTAGTTTTTCCTGCTTGGTGATTTGACTTACTGAAGCTAGAGATTCTTGAAATTGCTTGGTTTTGAAGTCATATATCCCAAAAATAATTTTTGTGTTGCAGTATCTGCTAAACCAACCACAAAGAATAGGTAAGCAGGTTTTGCTAGGCTTGATTAAATCAGTAACATTTACTTTTTCCTTAGTTAAAAGTGGGTACAACTAACCCTTCTGCTTTTGAGTGTTTAATCTTTAAGAACTCCAGCTAAAACAGTGACCCAAGCATCAGTTGCTGCTTCCAAACTCCTACACTGAAGCTTTATTCCTTTTCCCTTCTGTGCTTTTCACACTTAAACATGTTTTTCTTTTTATTGTGGTTGCGCCTTTGAAGGTGACTGGGTTAATGTAGATTGGAGTTTTTTCATTTTCTAGATATCTTTGCTACCCCTAAGCATTGGGGGCTGGGGGGAAAGATGAGACTAAAGTCATAATTTGAAACTTACTTTTTTGTTAGAACAAAGATTAGCTTTAGTGAACATATTTCTTCCCCTCCCCTTCCCAAACGTAGGCTGAGAGTCACCATGAAGTTCCTCACAGGTATAGGTCTTTCAGGGAAAATACCTGAAGTCTTGATAGTCCCATAATTACATCCTGGGCAGTGCGTGAAGTCGCTGGCAGGGATCACCTGGTGATCCAGGCTAGGTTCTGTCTTTGCACAAGTTCTGCTCTTTTCTCCTGTGGGCACTGAGAAATACCTCCCTTATAGTTCACATGGCAATTAAGAATATTTTTCTAGAATTTCAAGTAGCTTGGCTAACAATGTGCCCAGTCCTTCTCTGAAACAAATTGCATGGAAATAACACGGATCACAGCTGGTTTAAGTGATTTACCTTGGCATTATCAGGTGGCAATTCTGTTGTGGTACTCATTATGCTCCCTGTAACTGCTGGATAGTGCAATGATGAGGTTAAATGAGGTGGGCAAATGCAGGTTAAATGATCTGTGATATCTGTTCTCTAGGCTCTAATTTTATTCAACAGCTAAAATGGGGGGTGGGGGGGAGGCTGATGCTTTCCCAAAGCAGAACCTGAAATCATACCTTCACAAGCAGAATTATTAACTTTAGGTTTTCTCCAACAGCTGTCTGAAGCTACACGTAAGAAACTGACTTGCTGGGTGGCATACCAATTTTAACAAGGATTTTGAAAGCCTGTATTGGTGACCACAGCAAGATGAAATGACACCACGGTTGAAAGCTAGGCAAAAGGGTGGTAACTGATGGGGAGGGCTATGGCCTGAGCGAAGAGCAAACTTGCCGGGGGAAGAGGGTAGAAAATTCCCGACAGTTCTCGGGACATGCCTCCCTTAGCTCTGGTTATGGGAAGAGGGGCTGTTAAGCACATAGCAGTGAAGTGCATCCTGGCGTTAGCCTTGTCTGCAGCGGTGCCAACATGCAGCGTGCAGCACGCGGGCAGCAAATAGCTACTGAAGTTACAGCTATGCAAAAACCTGAGCTTTTGCTTTCTGTTTTGGGGCTGGGTGCTTTTGCTTTTCCTTAAATCTGTAGCCTCACAGCAGCTGTTAGAAGCATGACCAGCAGCCTGCCAGTATATCCTATGAATGCTCATCCCTCACCTTGTGCGCCCTCTCGGACTACTGCCTTTGAAAGGGCACACGTTCTTCTAGAAGTCTTTGCTCAAAACATCCTGTTAGCTTTAGCCTTTCTCTAATGCTTATAGCCTGCTGTCCTCCCCTTGTGTCCTTGGGTGAAATGCAGGCTAGTAGATGAATTTCGAATGTTTAACAGAAAAATTGCTCTAAAATATTTATTCAGTAATTGGGTTGAATAGCTTTTGCTCTCCAATTTAATCAACTATTTTATACCCACTTCAGGCTGCAGGTAATAGACAGAACAGAATATTTTCTATCTTGCCTCTTTTGCATTATTTATAGCCTATTGTCTCTGTTCTCATCTTGTGAGATAAATGACCTCTGTTTTCAATAGTTAGGTTTGATTTATTCTTTCTTCAGCCTGTGTAATATTTAAACAATTCCCAGACAGTTTTGGAAGATAACTTCTCGAAGACACGAAGTGTAGGATTGCATTGATCTAGGATCCACTGATGCATCAAAATGACAGCATCCATTTGAGGGGAAAGCGGACCAAGAAGAACTTACATTTGAGGATTATAAGTTGTCTTCCACAAACCAATTTTTTTTTTTTAACTGGCAATATTAGAAAACTAGTTCTTTTAATCTTACTCTGATGACTCATCTACTCTTTGATACTATAAGGCTATCTAATACCAGAAGTTATATACTATGCTTCTTGGCAATATAACTGTTTTAAGAAGTTTTTCCCTGTGGTTTATCCTGCTTAGCACAGCAATTGCTTGACTCCTGTGCAATGCATATGCCCCATGCCATGGCGTGAGGGGCTGTGCTCCAAGGAATGCCACATTCAGAGATTAAACCTAATCATATAGAACAGAATACATAAAGATTGTAGGGTTTAATAGTGATGTCCTGGCAGTATACCCTCGTGCAGTGGGTAGTAGGACGGCTAAGAGTGAAAGAGGAGTTTGGGGCAATAAAGCAAGAGCTGGTAGCACTGAGAATTCACCCTTAGTATGAAATGGAAGTTTATTTTACAGCGAGCGAGACAAGAATGGTTATTTGGAGCTGGATGATGTATTTTGACCTGTGTACTTCATGCTTTGAGTTGGACGATCTCTTTGTGCTTGAGGTCAGTGTCAAATCCTCCCTAAGGAGGAATAAAGTTTATTGACTGGAGGAAGAGCACTTTCTGTGTGCAGGTACACTGATAAATCACATGCTATTTACCTGAATCACCTCTTTTGGTGCTTTCCTACCTGAAATCTTTAATTTGAAAGAACCTAATGAACAGTTCAAGTGCTGTGCAGACAGAGGGTTGTAGAGAGTAAGGCAGTGACCGCTTGAGAAGTGACACAGCTAGTTTACACTCATTACTTTAAATAGGAAAAAAAATGTTTTCAATACAGAGAACTCTTGAATGGCTCCTTATACAGGAGGATAAAGTGCTTGCATGCATTGACACGCATGTGCCTGTGTTAGGGAACTGTTCTGCAGTGTCTGTTCTATTATTTCTCCATTTCTGGCAAGTCCTTGAAAATAGTGTTGTGATTAATCGAACTGTTGATGTGCATCACAAAGCAGTGATCTCATGGCTAAACTTGCTTAGGAAAGTACTTTTTCAACTATTGTAGCAAATTTAGCCAAGCATTAAAAAACTTCAATTTTTTTTTTCTTGTTTCTGTGCCAGAAATTTTAACTGCATTAAATATCCTTGGATATCTTTCTATGAGCCAGTGATAACTTTTTCTCATGTCTGTGAGCCAAGAAGCTAATGAAGGTTGCACAGTTCAGTAAAATATTTTTCTCGGTCTTGCTGCTGTAAGGAAATGGTTATGGAAGTTTCCCTGGATTGTAATAAGGAGCAGTGAGTGGTAGAATGACAAGAGGCAAGGATACCTGAAGAAGGTGGACGTTATGAAAGCCTGTCTAGAGCATCACACGATGCGCAGTACTGGGGTTAGGTGATTCACTGTGGGATGTACTGGGCTGATAATGCAGTACAGTCCAGATGTCTGGAAACTTGGGATAGTGGAAGTAGGTATTGGTTTCCTTCCTCTGATAAATTTGACTTGCAGTTCTAAAATGTTAAAATACTGTATGGCTGATAATGTGGGAAGAGGAAAAGCTTAACAAGAATAAAATAACTGGCAAGGCTGTCAGAAGGCAGGCTGCTGGAAGGGGGAGGTTTTCACTTGCTAAGCACGTGCAAATGTGCTAGTGAAAAAGAAATGGTGAAGCTGCTATTTGTGATCTGTTGTCTGCTCCCAAAGGATGGGTTCCAGGCTCAGTTGCTGCACTCTTTCAGGCATTCGAGCAGTGTGCTCTGTGTCAGAGGGTGGGGGTGACATCTGCGCATCTCTTTGACCTGTTGAGAAGCCCTGAAATGAGGCGTGCTAAGGGTCAAATGAAAATTTTCAGTGCAGTATAGAAACAGGCTTCAAGCTTGTACTTGGCATTTAGTAACTGATTCCATTTTGAGTTCAGTTTTAATCCTTGTCTCTCCTACTCGCTTCATACTACTGAGTCTGGTGATGTGGATCTGCTTCCTTCCGCACACGTCACCACCATGAATATGCTCCTGGAGAACTGCCACTGAGCTACCATTTCTGATGTAGCAGTATGGCAAATTCTTTTCCACTGTTTTAGTCTCCCAACAGCTTTAAAAAACAAACAAACTCCAAACATTTTCCAAAACCCAAAATGAAGTACCTGAGCCTTTTCCTTCAAAGCAATTTAGTATTTCTGCATGTAAATACCCTCCCTTCCTCTTCTGTCATCTTTCTCTCCCAGGACTGCAGGGTTTGTTTTCCCTATGCAATGTGGTTTGAGCTCTGAAATATGTTATTCTGTAGACTGGTGACTAGCAGAGGCATGTTCCACTCAAATTTCAAGCCAAAACTGGTAGCCTTTGACAAAACTACATAGGTTTTCACTTTGACACTAATTCTGTAACTCTTGGCCAGTCATGCAGTTACAAAGAGAAAGCTTTAGCTTTTTTATTCCTGCCTGTCTGTATGAAGGGGGAGTGCATGAAATGCTTATGTTAGTAGGGTACGTATAGTATATGGTGTCATGGACTGTGTTTTGAAGATGCTGAGGTCAGAAGTGTGGTGGGGGAAGCTGGTAAACAGGGCAAGGGCAGCCTCTCTTGTACATGAGAAGTGCTAGATGACTGCTGACAGCTGATGAAACAGCTGCAAATGCAATGTATGAGGTTGCCCAATATGTGGCATAGCCCAACCGTGTATCACTTCTTGTATTTTAGGTTTGCTCTGAAAAGATATTATGAATAAATCCAGATGACTGTGCTTTAGTAGTCAAGTTCAAGACATGCCCGCCTTTCAAAGATGATTGTCTTTGGGATTAAGGACTCAGTCGGGGTTTTGTGATGCAATGGAAATGCTCCGTAAAGATCTTTGCTTTCAGCTAGCTTTGGCTATGGAGAGCTCGTGGAAATGTTCAGAGTGACAACAGAGCCACTGCCTTGTAGGAACTGACCCCTTCCACTGTGCTGCCTGCACCCGACAGACCCGTGTGGGTGCTTTGAAGGTGCTTGTCACTGTTCTATTTTGCACAGAAATGGGTTACTGCTCTGAAAGTCTAGTTACCCCCCACTTTATGTTGGTTGCCAGTGGGCCTGTTCAGAACTGCAGTATGACTACAGCTTTAGCCACCTTTGTGTCAGGTGTGGATGCCATGTGGACTCTAAAGATTTGTTTAATTTGTACTGAGGCCCATGCTGCTTGTTTGCAAGCTGTGTTTATAAAAAGAAAAAGTACTGGGAAATTATAATCTGAACTCTCTGAGAACCGGTTGAATAAAATCTCCCTTGTCCTGTATGCGTGCTTTACTTGTGTCGGTTGCTTGCTACATAAAGTAAACTGGATGGTGTTCTCCTTAAAGGAAAAAAAGATGACAGGTACAAATGCACTAGTACAGAAATATAAATTTAGAGTAAAATAGTCCTCTTACTCATCCTTGAATTTTGTTTGTTTTGAAGTATTAATGTTTATAATTTTGGGGGGTTACCTGAAGCCCCTAATTTTTTCTTCATAAACAACAACAACAAAAAATTCTGTGCTCTTTCAGCTTGTGTAGGGCTCTACAAAATTTTTCATGTATTACAGCGGCATGGATGTCCATGAGCTGCCCTAATAGTACTGTCTTTGATCGCTCATGAATTTGCTACTCATCTTGTTCTTGTTGATAGCCATTAAAGCTGCTAGTGAATGATGGCTGCAGAAATGATGGTGGCAGAAGCTTGAAACACTACCACTCTCTTGTAAAATGTTGTAACTACACAAATCATATGTGCTGTCAGCAACAGATTTTAAAATAAGCCAGCTGACTTTGAGTGCTTTCTGCTATTCATGCAGTTTGTTCCATGTCTGTAGTGGTTTCTTTTAAGATGGCCCCGGTGACTTCTACAGAGATGCTCTAACCCCCTGCCCTGCGAGGCGCCGGCAAACTGTATTTGGCTGACATGTTAAGGCAAATAGCTGCCGCAATTGTCAGCAAAGCGCTGACAGTCTGTGTTTGTATTTTAAGGTACAGGTCAGTAAAGGAGACCTTTAAAAGCCCATCTGGAATTTGATTTGGTTCCCTGGCTGTGTCAGGTTAGCTGCTTCTCCATGGTCCAGGGACTGTAAACTCTGCTGTTGTGGCAAAAAGGGGGGAAAAAAGGATTTCCAGGATTGGCTTGCAAGAGACCTTGGAGGTTTTTTTTTGGTTTTTTTTTTTTCTTGCAGTGTGGTAAAATAGTATAATAAGCATCCACTGTGTTAATGCTTTAGTGATTTCTATCATGTGAGATTCCTTTTAAGGGACGTGGAATATCTTTGCTTGGTCTCTCAGACTTCTCTTGTTCCCAGGTGCTGCAGCACATGGGAGAGGAAAAGAAAAGGTGCCAGTCACCCAAATGGCTGTTGTGAAATGTACCTTCTGTGAAGAGTAAACACTGACACTAGTTTAAAGCCTCCATTGTTATCTTAACCTTCACTACAAGCAAGCTCTTTGCTTTTTCTTACTGTTCCGAGGACCAGACAAAGCCAGTTACTGCACAGAAGGCAGCTAATCAGGGACACTTGTCTGCTTGAGTGAACTGATGTTTCCAGCTCTTCACATGGTCCACTATTATAAAAGAAACTTCATGTGGCTCTGGCAGTTGGTGAAGCCAGAAAGCTGGTCAGCCCTGCTGCTGTACGGACGCTGTGCAGGTGTATGTGTTCAGGTGTACGTGTTTGCGTGGCTTCAGTTTCCACTGTCAGCCAAGAACTTCATAGGCCCATCGTTCTTTGAAATGGAGGCTTGCACGGCTGCTCTTTCTGTATAGCATTAGACGTAGGCTGCAATGTATCTAGTGAGAATGAAACCAAATAACTAGGTGAAATTTCATATGGAACAAAGTAGACATGAATTTTGAGGCAGCTCAGCTGAGCAAACAGGATCTGAATGAAAGAAGATACAGCTCTGAAGTAACACTGCATTTTTCAGGTGGTTTTCAGTCATGGGCCAGACTGCAGAATGCCTGCTGTTGTGGTTATAAATCCACCACTACAAAATCTGGACTTTGTAACTGCCTTTGATTCTCGTGCCAACAAGGAAGAATGACTTAGTGGTTTAGAGGCAAGATGTGCGGGGAAGGAGTTGCTGAAGGAGCTGCTAAGCAGGTAGTTGGCGACGTCGGTAGCCGTGGCTGCTGCAGCAGAAGGCCTTGGTGTCAGACTTGCAGAATGGCTCCTCTGTGCAAATTCATATGTGGACAGAAATTTTCCTTGGAGAAAACAGCTGTTTTGAACTCACCTGTTGATGAGTCCTTGACAATCGGTTTGTGCACAATGACTTGTTAAATGATTTCTTACTGTTTACTGAACTACTTAATTTGGGATCCTTGAAGGAATCACCAGGTGGAAGAGGTGGGAAAACACTCCCTTCATAGAACTTAGCTAGCTGTTGTGCAGTTTTTGAAATAAGCTTCTCGCTAGACATTGTACTGCCTAACTTGGTGTTCATTTGAATTAGTCTGCTTCCAAATAGATGTGACGCACAGGAGCCTTTTTCAGGTAGCAGCGAATGACTGAACATGTTATATTTCCTCCTAATGTGATAAACGTGTAAAGCAGCATTTCAGAGTTGGAGCTGATGGGCTCTAATACCCTTTGCTAGAACATGCCACAGGAAGTCTCAGACTTCAGGGATGTAAAAATGAAGTAGGAAGGGTCTTTCCACAGTTGGTGCTTAAGTGCAGAAAACTGATGGTCATCTGCTCAGCTGCTGCAACTCGTACCTATAGTAGTGCTGCTGAAGTTACCCAGTGATGGTTCCAACATCTAGCTGTTGTGTTGTCCTTCACAGGTCACCTTGGATGCAGGATGCCAAGCAGGTTGGGCTAAAGTTAAGGCTGCTTGTTTTGCCTCTGTTGTTAATGATAAAGCATATATGGTTCCCCAAGCACTGCTTTAACAGGTGTAGCCGTATGCCTATGCAATCTAAGGGTTAGTGGTGGCTGTTTCTCTGGAGGACATCCCCCCACCCCCTGCTAAAATTGAGCATTGCTCTGTCAGATGGAAAATATACCACATGTCAGCTAATGATTTGCTTAATAGTGCAGTTAAGCACCAGTGCAATCAATCTAGTGACAGAGTTAAAATTATCTCCTAATTACACTGAGAATCAAAGAAATCCTGGCTTGTGGGGGGAGGAGGAAAACAGGGAAAGAGATTGCATTTAAATGCAATTCTACAAAGGTTTGGGGCATAAAAGGAAGTTCATATCACCCCATTAAGGTCAACCTGACACTTGTGTGAGTTACCTTCAGGCAGATGAGGATGAGCATTGTAAGCTGCTTGCTGGGCTGAAAATGGTGTGGGAAAGCTTATTGAGATCTGTTTTGGGCTATGCAGGCTTTTTTTCCGTTTATCTTTCTAACTTCCTTTTACGCAAAGTCCGTGAGTACTTGTTTTTCATACCCAGAAATAAGCCACCGCCTAAACCAGTAAGTGTCAGAGGTATTGATTCTTCTGTGCAATTCTTTTAAATGGGGGGTAGTGGGGCAGTTGTACAGCACCTCGCTGTATGTCTCCCAGTACCCAAAAGGGTACGAGGTGGACCTCTGCAAAACTGCAGGGGCTTGGTTGTGACTTGGCAGCGTGGAGGTGGCTGTGAAAGAAATGTCCACAGGGGATCCTGCAGCTAATACCAACTCCTGGTACGCAGCAAAGGAGCGTGATGCCAATGACATCTGTAATGTATATCAGCGAAGTAACAGCACCACAGCGTGAAGTTGAGCTGGCTTTGCATGCTTGTGGCTTTCAGCCAGGAGGCACAAGGAGTGCTCTAACTTCCTGCTGTGATTTCTGGGGGGTTTCGGGGGGGTTAAACATCATAGAAGCTGCCTCTGTCCAGGGAAATTACATACAAATCTGACGCTTTGGTAAGAGGAGTTATTTGGACAGGATGCTCTCCTAGAGATATTGCTCCTTTGGTGAAACCAGGTATTTAACCTTCCTTTATTCCTTAGGCAAGACTTTCTGTCTGGAAGATGCAGAATTCCAAAACGGGAGATTCAGATTAGCTGAGTGAAGAATAATAAATGTGTGTGGGAAAACTCCCTCTCCCAGAAGAAGTCCCCTCAACTGCCACATGCTTTCCTACAAACTTGTCAACGGGTTTTCCCACCAGCCCCCAAAACCAAAAGGGTGGTGGTTGTTCAGTGGTCTCAGAGATGATGCTTCTGTGTTTTTCAGTGTCTGGAGGATGGAGGTTTTGGCAAGACTTTGGTAATCCAAAGAGTCATGGTGTCAAACTCATTAAATTTAATGCTCTAAATTTAAATCCATCTTTCCTTTCTATAATAAGCAAGGAAGAAGGCGAGGAGATCAGCAGTTATTACTGATCAGACTTATTACTGTGTAATGTTGGTCTGTCAAACTTGCTTCTGTATTATTAAATATACTGTATATATTAATAACAAATTGTACCTACTATGAGAAATAGAACAGGTCTCACTCACAAATGTTTCCAAACCAATGACCACTAACAGACTGCGTTCTAGGCTGTAAAACTGTCACAGTATCTCTTTGTTATCGTTATTAATTAAAAAGTTAAAATACTGTGTTTTGTGAAGTACATGATGCAGTCCCCTTGTGTAAGTAGGGGCTTGTGACAACTTGTAACTGGTGATGGTCTCATGCAGAAAGGCTGGAACAGGCCAGTGTTTTTCCGGTCTTTCCAATGCAGCTTAACTTTATAAATACCTTCTTAGCCGTTGCATGCCAAGAACCTCTCAGTGCCACCAAAAAAAAAAATCAATCTACTGGACTTAAATTACTTCTGTTGCTCTTGTCTGTAGGCATATTGGAATTAATCTTCCTTGGTTTCTAATGTGGAAAAGAAATTTGTCCGAAGAGAAGTGTATACCAGTCACTCACCACCCATGCGTGATTTCACAGATGTATTCAAACTCTTGCAGTTGTAACTCGGTCTTATTTTTTTTTCCAAGATAATACTGATGTTCTTGAATTACAGGAGCACAATGTACAGATAAGACTTCTTTGCCTTTTTAAATTAGCTTCAAAACACTGAAGTACACTGTGCCCACTATGAGAAAGGGCAAGGTAAAAGGATTCTGTTTGCTCTACAACCTCCTCATTGATGATAGCACAAGGTTATTCCAAATGCCACCGCAGAAATTGTGCTTGTGTGTGGACAAACCATGTCATCTTGTCGTCCGTGTGGGATGTACCCTGGCTGAGTGGATTTGCTGTGTTTTCATATTCCTGAAAAAAATACTGTTTGCAGTTGATGCAGTGTCCTGCTCTGCTGTGCAGCATTGTAACAAGGCTGTGACCTGCATTCCTTCCGTTTTGCTGCTCTATGACCATGCTAGCTATTGCTTTTCAAGCCATGCATTGTGCATATTTTTGGTTTCCATCATGACTGTTTTCCCTCGGAAATTAGCTGTCTTTGATATTTAATCTGAACTTGATATAAGTATTGCTGGTTTGTGTGTCTAAAACAGTGGTCTGCTTTTCCACTTTTTTTTTTTTTTTTTTTTTTTTTTTTGCATCTAGGGCTCTTTTAGTATGCCTAGTATTCAGCTGGACAGCCACTTAAACGGCTTGCATCTAGCTATTTTATTTCTTTACTACTTCTTTTAATGCTTTCTCAATGGCTAATGTATTTTTACTGCTGTGCTGAGAAAGCCGAAACTTTGTGCGCTATCTGAATCGGTTCAAGTGCGCCATCAGGGGACTTGATCTCTGCAAATAAAAACCTGTTTGGTTGGAAGTGTCTGGGCCTCATACCTGAACTCTTATACTAGTAATGCCTTGCTGTTTTCTGCCTTGTTTTAGTGATAAGCTTTGTCTATACTAAAAAAAGAAAAAATTACTGTTATAAGAGGAATCTGCTTTCAATGCCTCATGAGAGTATTTCTGGACATGCAAGCTTTTAACAGATAGAGAAAATCAGGACTAGCAGCTGTGACAGCTAATTGTGGTTCACTTACAAGTTGTTTTGATCCACTTCACCCATCAGTGAAGTACCATAAAGCAGGCAGGGATGGAAGAAACCAATTGTAAGAGAGTCCTAAACCCAACTCATTCTCCCTTTGTGTCTGGATCTTCTAAGTTTGTTGATAAGTATTTTGGAGACAATTGCAAGCTGTGGCTCGGTGCAAGTACAAGACTGCAAAACTGTGAACCCAACAGACTTCACAAGCACAGGGCTGCTTTGAAGACAAGGCAGAGTCCTACCAGTGTGTTAGCTATGGAAACTTGCTCTCTCCATCACTTTTTCACTCAATACAGCCAAAATAAGACTACAGCAAGACTCGGATGGAAACTCTGAGCTGCTTTAAGATGATGACATCTTAAAGTGGGAAGTGGCCTTACTGTATAGGAACTTCAACTTTTCTCATTAAGGAATGACCCAAACTGACTGACTGGTCCTGGTGAAGGTCTTGATAAATCTTCTGGAGCGTGTAGCCTGTTCTCACTTGCACATGTGAAGTCCCTGCAATGCAGACAGCATAACCGAGTAAAAGTGTAACTTGTCTCCAGTGCTGTGGTGGTTCTGTAACAACTTGCTTGCAAGGCCTGGGTGGTTGTAGAGGGAAAGTTTTTTGGCTGTTTGCTTGCCATCTGACACCAAGGCAGGGGATGAAATCGTCAGAAGGAGGGGGGTGGGTGGGTGTGTGTCTGGGAAACTGAGGGGGCTTTTACTCAACTTGCATTAGCACAGGCTGCGGACATGTGTGTGAGGTGGTAGATGGGGCTCTTTGGCCTCTTAAGACTGTCCCTGTAGAGAAGAAACCTGGGATTCAAGGTTGAAAGAACTTTAAGTAATAATTAGCATTGGATTAAAGGAAAAGTCCTGGTTCCCAGGTCTATTTACTGTAGTCAAAAAGCATTGAAAAGGTTCTTGGAAAGAGAAGTATGGAGAGTATCCTATTCTGCGTGAGCTGAGCCAGCCTCCTTGCTTGGATCAAAAGCATATGTTTTGAAGTCCATACCTTGATGCCTATCCCTTCGTGTTTTTTCCGCGGAGGCTTTTTTGTGCTTTCATGTGTATATTTAATTTTCCTAAGAAGAATGATTCAATTTTCATTAACTAGCTGAGACTGTCAATGAAAATACAAACTGTAAAGGTGTCTCTGACAGCTTGTATAATTCAGAGCCAAATTGTAAATTGCCTTCTTCTAGGCCACTGAACACCTATCACAATATATTAAACCCAGTTTAATTGATTTGGAAAAGCTTTGAGGAAGTGACCTAGCCAAAGATCTCCCGTTACTTCCCATTCCAAATCCCCCTCTCCCAGGATAATCTTTTTTCTCAGGGCTGTTCATTCTTAAATGGTCTTAATGACTACAAAAATTGTCATTTTTTTCTAGTGCATTGTTTCCAAGGCTTCTCAGTCTCTTAATATGAATTAAGCCTCAGTGTTCATACTGGAAAGAAGTGTGAACTGCAAACCTTTTGTAGCATGCATCTCTCTGATGTGCGGTTTACAGACTATAATTTGGCAGTTGGTTCAAATCAGCTTTTCAGGACTGGCTGTTGAAAATTGATTTGTTTTGTGTTGGATCTTCCTTGTGTCTTATTCTTTGGATGAAACTGCAACAGTTTCTGTGGGAAAAATTTTTAGATGGTTAGAGGTATAAACACAGTAAATGTTCTGGATTTTTAAAACAGAAGAAAAATACTTGGGCTGAAACAATCTGAAAAAAATGTAATTAAAATCCTACTAAAACAATCCTTGTGATCTGGATGATATAGAATTAGTAGAATACAGCATTTTTAAACCAAAAACCAAACCAGAACCAAATGTTTGGGAACTCCTTCCATAATGCTCCCCTATAATCCTATTTTATCATGTATACAGGTAGCGGATACTTGATAACCATTGAAAATGTGTAGGAAAGTTCTTGGTCTGTTTTTCTTTAAGGTTCTTTAACTAGTGATTTAACTTAGATGCATTGACTTAATTAATCATTATATAAACTAAAGGTGTGTTTGTGCATAGTGCATGTGTCCATAAACCCACTGTCAACTACTTTCCCTAAGATAGAGGAGGGAGGTCCAGGAAGTGACAGAATTAATTGGCGCTGACGAGGGCCTGGCCACAGGCTCTGCAGTGGCGCCTAATGGGGAGAAGCAGCCCTTCGTTAGGGTGTTCAGCCTCTCGTCCCACCGTGCTCAGCTTGAAGGACACAACTGAGCTCAGTCCGAGGACAGCACTGGCTGTCAGATGAAATGATTGACTTTTATTAGCTTTCCTGAAACTTTGTTTAGCTGTTCGTACCTCTGTCATGCTTTCATGCATTGAAGTATAATTATGTTGTTCAGTTTTGTAGCACAGTAATTCCATGCAGGAGATGCTGAAATGAATAGCTTTGAGCTAGTGAGCACTACTGGGAGATGCCATTACAGTCCTTTCCTTTATCAGTGGTCAATTAAATAAAAACCTTTTGATCTCTGGGTCTCCACCTTATTTTCCCAGAGATGACTGATGATGGTCAGCACAGGCACTGGAGTTCCAGTCAGACCCATTTGCTGCTGAGGTTGGGAATGGGTGGGTTTGGGGAGCAGTCCCACAGGTGATAAATGCTTGCCTCCTCCAGAGGAGCAGGACCGAAGTGGCTCTTCTGTGTGCTCCCTAGCCAGGCTGGAACTGTAACACAACAGTGTTGAGGAGCTTGGGAAATACTGCTGAGTTTGCGTTTCCGAAACTACACAAAATGCTGTTGGGTACCATATGGCTGTTCCTTGTGCTGTACAGAAGGGGTCAACCCCGGTTTCCCATCTCCTCGCAGAGAATGTCAGGTGAGATGAGCTGAGGAAAGTCTACTGGGAAACCTTCAAAATTGAATTTAACATGCTATTTAGATGTCAGGTTCAAAACAAGTGTGTTTGTTCTTATTGCATTTCAATAGTGTGTCAATAAAGATCTGCCTCTGCAGAGCACTGCCTTTCACTTGTGTTTATCTTCTGCTGAGTTGCCTTCTCCAGGCACATACCTGTGGCGCACAGTAGGTGAGCATTGCACAGTTTCCCCTCTCAGGGTGGAGGTGGGAGGCCATCCTGTGGATTAGTCAGGTACAAGGTACATCGTTAAGTAAAGGATATTAAACATTAACATATAGAGATACTAAGTTCGCATAGAAGTTCCCTTGATCTGTGGTCTGGTAGCAAAATGAAACAGTGGTCCTTAATGGCTTTAAAATATTAATATATTTTTGTTGGAGTGTTTTTCGTGTTTTTCTGTTGCTCTTATGACGATAATTTGCTAGGGAACATAAGTGATTTAGAACTCAGAGTTGTACAGTAACAAATTTTATGGCAGATAGCCTATCTAGGGGAAAAATGTCAGGCATCCATTCTTAATCAAACGGAAGATTTTTTTTTTCAGGGCTGCATGGTAAGACATGTGTGGGACTAGCAAAAGGATTGATTTTTACTGCACTAATCACACCTGGTAGTGAACTGATGCAAACTGGATGTAGACAGCAAAGAAGCATGCCAAGCTGAATGTCCTAAGCTTTGGTATTTCTTACAGAAGAAACCTGGCCAGTGTTAATTGGCCGCAGGTATTTGTAGCTGTTCATCAAATGTATGTTTCTTGTCTTAGGACCTGAATTGAATGTGAGAGAATCTGTAAAATTAATCTGGTGCTTCTGGGTGTTAAAATACTTTTAAACTTGCCAACTAAGTGCCTCGTAAAGGATTCAATCCTAAAGCTAATTCAGTCTCCACACTTACCTGTAAGGCTCATCATCTGAGAGAAGGAACTGCTATTTGTCTTTAATGCTTGGACTGAGTTGATGTGACTTTGTTGGGTACAAAGGAACTGCCTCTTACTGTCCAAGGCATTCCTCCACCAAGACTACTTACGTTTCTGCTCCACCAGTTCCCTTTTTGGACCAAACCCAGTTAAGGTTAGATAAAGAGATGAGATTTTTTTTTGTGTGTGTTCTTTCTGCCAGGAAAATGAGCAGGAAATTGATGGTGTAGGACTCCCCCAGTACTGGGATGTACTGGACTGCTGTGGCTTGCAGAATGTTGTGCCTCTCTATATTTCAGTGTGCAGCTTCTCTGAAGCTGTACATCTGCTGGCACTGACTCCAAAGTCTGCAAGAGCCTGCTGTTTCTTTTCAAGAGCTGAAAGCAAGGTTCCCTCGTTTGAGTGGTGTTTTTTTTTTTTTTTTCCCCTGGAAAACCAGTGCGAGTTGGCTGCTCCCCAGCATGCACTGAGGCAGAAGGAATTTCCTTGCACTTGTGGAAATCTCACTTCATAACTCTGCTTATTGTTTCATTCTTGATGCTGTAAGAGCCAGGGATGTGTTAGTTAGCTGCTGGTTCCTCGCTGCGAAGCTCTTTGTGCGGTATGGCAGCAAGGTGGGAGAAGAGGGGTAAGAGCTCTTCTTTTAAACTGGCTATAACAAAGACAAAAGGAATTGCTTAATGGGGTTGATAAGTGCTAGAGGCAGAAAAACAAACGAAAAAACAGACAACAGTAACCTGCCCTGGGGGAATCGCTGAGGGGAATCCATCTGATTCTTTCTCTCTGGTTACACGATCCTCAGCTGTGAGTGGCTGAGGGAGACAAAATTATGAACCCTGAAATCAGTGGGATCAAAACTCACTAAATTATTCCAACTGCTTTTTAAACCAGTGTTGGAAGTCCCTTTAATTTGAGAAGAGAGGTACCATCCTTTTTGGTACAGGAAGATTCAAGTAACGAATCTGGAAATTAGGGAAGGGAATTCAGCTCTGCCTCATCTTTGTGGTCAGGTTTAAACCTGACACAGGCTTAAATGTAACATGGTATTTTGTTTGGTTTCTGTTTTTCAAGCCTTCAGAATGCAAGGGAATTAAAATTCTCAGCTTTTTTCCAGTAACCATGAAGGCTGTATTAAAGAAATGGAATTCAAACCACCCTACTCCAGGAAAGCAAAAATGTTTTCATAGTGAAACGGTGATCTGGCATCACAAACTGCAAGGGAGATGTTGCAGTCCCGCTTTGGGTTGCCTGCTAGAGGTTGCAAAAACTGTGTAAAGTTTGGATGAAAGAGGGAGTGTGGTGGTCTGGTGTACTGTTGCTGTCATCTGTTTCAAGTAAAGTGCAGGAATAGCGTAATTCTCTGTAAGTTGTTGACATTTGCAATAAAATTAAGAATATAGATTGAGAAAAAAGTTTTGGTTTGCATTTTTGTTTTGGTTTGGGGTTTTTCTTGGGGGGAAAAGTGGTGTGGATGGTGGCAAGGGAATCGCCTGTTAAAAGCAGTAGAGACTGCTTGACCAATGTGCTTAACATGTCTGTTAAACCTTTTCCCTTTCATTACCTCCTTTTCCCTCTCTTGCTCCCAAGAGGCTCTATCAAAGCCATCAAAAGGAGTGATGTTCCTGTTATAAGACTCATGGTTGCAGCATCTCCACAGCAGCAGTAATGCCTGGGAGAAAGGCGCAATGAAGAACAAGGAGCAGTTGCTTCATCCTTTTTTTTTGTTTTTCTGTAAAGAATGAATCTCCTTCCTCCTACCCCCACCTCTTCCTGGACACTGTGGATTACCTGCTTCTTTTTAGGCAGATGGGCAAAGGAAGCAGGATGAGAAGGGAATATTTATAGCTCACCTCCTGTTTATGTTCCTTTCCTAGCAGATGTGATGAAGCTCTGTACTAATGCTGGAAGAAGAGAAAATTCAGGCAGGAATGAGAAGTGTGGCAAATGAAGACCATTTGCTAATGTGTAGGTCGTACGAAGTGCTTCCAAATGCAAAGATTAACACTTCCCACATCTTACTGGCATTGCCTTTTTTGTGTCCATCCCCTCAGCCTGATTTTAAAACAAAAAAGAAAAACAAAACCAAAGAGGAATGGCACTGCAGTTCAGACAGGTTCTCATTTGCTTGACCTTCATCCGCAGAAACGTTGCCCTATGGAGGCAGTGGGTGCGAAATGTTCTTTTTGGGACAAAATATGACCTCTTGAGTGGGATGTGAGCAAGGGTGTACTGGCTAAGAGAACAAGAAATGAGTTCAAGCCAGTGGGATTTAATCAGGCAAGTGCTTGTGTCCTGGGAGTCAAGCTGTATGGTTTAAAAAGGCAGCAGTTTGGTGGTGTTGGAAACCAGGGAGAAAATTGTGCTCGGGGTGTGGGGCTCCTTTGCCACAGCTGTGCTGCAGGAGCATGGCTCCCAGGTACAAGGGCTTTCCCCGCCATGCTCCTCTCTCTGGCCAAATGTTTGGGGTTTTTGCATGCCAGCTTGCCGCAGGGCAGCAAAGCGGTGTGGTTTGAGCGTTACCCTTGCAAGAGCAAGCGCTGTTTTATTGCGTACCAGGCTCTCAAGCAGAAGCACGGTGCGTACCTTGAAGGAAATACTTCACATATTTGCTATATGAATGTATTCAGAGACCACAGCAAAAAGTTGGACGACGTCTTCCATACAAGGTTACTGATTTGTTGAACAAATCCTGGTAAAGTTGGGCTCAATTTCAGAAGAAGATTGAGATTTTTTTCAAAGGGAAATCATGGAAGCAGGCCAAGGTGTCCAGATGTCTCAAAAGAACGGAGGTGGCAAAGAAGGGGATGAGAGATGCAGGCAGAGATCTCCGATGCCAGACTGGCCCGTTTGTATGTCTTTGGAGGTTTCTGAGGATGCTGAAGAAGGCATCTGAAATTAGCAGGGCTGCGCCTGGGTGCTGGCAGCAGCAGCATCCCTGTTCGCTGGTGTTGCAGGGGTAAGGGCCGCCATCAGGTCTTCTCCCTGTCCCCTTGCTGTCCTCAGGCCCGTGTGAGGGACTGCTGTAGGAGTCTTCCTCGTCTGGGGACTGAAAAGGTCGGTGCTCAGAGCCCTGCATTGGTTCATACCCAAAGGACATTATTTGCAACCTTTGCTTTAATAGTTGCTGCACTGGGTGCCCAGGGGGCTGGCAGCGGGGCCGGGGGGTCTCTGAGGGGAGGCCGGGGGGTCTCTGAGGGGAGGCCGGGGCTGCCTCAGGCTGGTTCCAGCAGGTTCTGGTGGCCCCTGGTGAGGCACAGCCCAGCCCCTCAGCCCTCAGCGATGGCGTCATGGGGAAACTGAGGTAAGAAAGGGGGAGAATGCTGGAAAACATGGTTGTACGTACTTAAATCCCATAGGAGCTTATGTAGCGGCATAAAAGTATTAGTGGTTTTGATAAGTTACTCATCATGGAGCTTGGACAGCAGATTTCTGATCAGAACACAGTTTCACTCTGTCTTCTCTGCTTTGCAAACACAACTGGTGTGAGAGGGAAGCAAAATGGGAGGACAAAAAGGACTTAAAATGAAAGTAGAGAGATCAAAATGTAACAAACTGGGTACAGGAGTAGAAGTAGCTGGAGCACTGAAGTGAGGGAAAGGTCGATAAATTGAGCTCTTGAGTACTTTAGAGGTGGGTGGCTTGGGTTACCGTGATTGTTCGGGGAAGCTTACAGCAATTTTTGTCACTGAGATGCTAGCCAGGAGGTTTTAGGAAAGACATACAGTTTTTCATGCTATGAAAATCAGGGTAGAGAGGAAAATAGCTGTTGCTTGTTGGAAAAGGTGAGCTGCTTCATGTCTGACTTAAGGCAGCCTAATTTAAAGGAAGCCCTTCATAAATTGTAAAATACATGTTGCAGCTGGCACTTGCAAATGTATCTCTTAAAGATTTCACTCATGGTAAGAAATTTTGACACGGAGAATGCTCTCTTTCACGAAAGCTCTGCAGCTTTTGCTGCACTGGCATTCCAGGTAATGGGTTAGCAGCATGTTTTACTTGTGTTCTAGATTAAAATATTCACCTTTTTCATGCTTGGGGTGTTTTCTTTCTGGACAACTTCTTTTCTGATTTTAATTAGGGTTCGGAGACTTGGTACCCCAAAGTTGTTACCGTTCTATCATTGATAGTTACATAAAATGCAGAACATGAGCTCTGCCAGATTGCTCCCTCTTTTCTCATCAGAGAGCACTCGGTAGATAAAAGGCTGTTTTTTCCAGTAGGGCTTTGATTAACTTTGTCACTCACGTAGAACTGAGGTAGCTACATTAGGACCTATAGAGATGCTGTTATTTTTAATCTTTGGATTGTCCAATATAGATCGTGATAAGGCTGGAGGAAAGTGTTAGTTTTAGACAAAGGACTGGGATTTTTTTTTCCTCTTGCTCCCATAATCATTCTGGGAGCGAAGCTGCTGCGTACCCCGAGCCTCTTAACATGCATCTTACTGCAGGTAAGACAGGAAATAACGGATTGAATGGATGTGAAAAGTGAATTCCTGCATCTGTTCTCTTGAGACCCAGAAAGTTATTCTGACATTTAAAGCTTCTGATTTCAGTGGTCTGGCTTTGGTGTTTTTCACGCTCACAATACCTCTTATTTTGGAAGTGGTGGACAAGTCTGTCTCAGCTGAAACCTGGATGTAGTTATTCTGCACTTGGTTGCTGAAATGGTGAGCTGTTCACTGTTTACCTGCAGGCAAACGATTGTAAGATCTGGTCAGCAAAGCCTGAAACAAGTTCCTCTCCTCTGCCCCGCAACTGCTTCAGTCCTGAGCCTCGGCCTTCTGTCACATTTCTGCATAAAGCTGTTGAATTGCAGACATTGCATAAAGGGTTTAGACGTTTCTCTCTATCTCAATTTTAAAACAAGAGCCACCCTTCAAGAATAAAAATGATTGATTCCTTAAGCTCTTGCTAACCTTGGATGGCAGGAGATGGCATTTAGGTCTCTGCTGACTTAGAGTTCATTTGTTCCTTTTTTTCTTTTCCTAACCAGTAGAGACTGTTTTCTTAGATAAGAAATTTCGAACAGCAGCATGTATTGCAAGGCACAGTTCAGAACTGCAGGAGTGACAGATGCGTATAGATTAACCAGTGTCACTTTCTGTAAAATGTAATGGCACCGTACTGCTGTGGGGTTAATGAAACATAGAGTTGGTTCAGACCTGAACCAGGGTGAAAGAGTTGTCAGAGAGGTTAAATCTGGGGACACCTCAGCTTTTTGATGAGTCACCTAACATGCCCTGTTTTTCAACTCGTTTTGCCTTTTCCCCTGTTCTTGCCTGTATTGTATGAGGGCAGGAGACTTCTGGAACAAGCTTATACCTGTCAAATGCTCATGGCTTTAAGGTAAAGTCTTTGCAGGTGCTAGCTGCTAATATCTTTCAGTTATATAGCTGTTTTGCAATGGAATAACAGTGAGTTTAATGGGGTTTAGGATTTTCTGAAAACTGCTACTAGATTTTTGGGCTGCCGTGCAAATCTGGTAGAAAGGCAGGCTCTTGATGTGCAGTGTTTCAAAAATAGGTGATTAATGTCATGTAAAAAGGAAGAGTAAAGCAGTGAAAAGCATGTATCTGAAAGTGCCAGCTCTGCCATAGGATTGGGTAAAATAAGTATATATGAACAGTGCTTTGTGGTAGCATTCTCTGACAGGAGGCTTTGTGTGGTACTGTATAAATTCTGCCCACTTACTATTGTATGTGGTCTGATACTGTTTTTAGAAGGATTAAAATTGAAGTTGATGGTTTCAAATAGGAAAAGGTTTTTCTAATTTTTTTTTTTTTAAACTTCCTATAGAGGTTTCCCCTTAGGTAAAATTTGGTTCTGAAAATGGGCTTACATATGGTGTGGCTTCTAATCATTGAAGTTTCTGACTTTTTTCATAATATAATAAGGATGCCAAGACAGTGGAGCTTGATTTGTCTGGGATGTGAGGTTGCATCTGTGTTTTGCTTGTGTATTTTTGAGTTTTAAACCTGTTTTTCCTCAGGTGTGGGGGGGTGTTCCTGGTTGCTCATCGGTAGTACATGAGTGTCTGTCAGTCCAGACGACTTGCTATCTTTCAAATTTAAAAAGACAAATTTGCCCTTTGGTTCCTGACATATAGGGTTTCTTTTAAAGATTATTTTTGCCAAAACATGCAGCTTCCCACTTAAGTTCAGTTACAGTTGTTTAATGCCCAGTTCTCTTTTCCTGTTAGCTGCCTGTTTGACTCGACTGCGGGAAGCTGAAAATGCAATTGCAATGAGAAAATAGAAAATGACTTGACTGGTTTTTCATTGTCAAGACTGAGAAAAATGGAGTGTAAATACAGCACAAATGAGAGTGAATTTCCAGAGCTGTCAATGCACTGACCACCTGGACCGTAGGTCTTGCTTTCAAGACTAGTGTAGTTGAAACTATCCTCGATTTGCATAGCAGGCTTCAGAAGAAAAGTGAAGTAGCAGATAAAGCTATTTTACATAGATTATTGAAAGCAACTTCCCAAAATATGGAGGTCTGGACAACTTGGCAGAGAAATAATCAACAGCTTGGGTTTTGTTTGTAAACTTCTATTAGAAATTTGCTTTAAAAATAAGCCCTACCTGTGAAATACCTTTATAGAACTGCAGTTTTGCCAGCTGTGTTTTAGAAATCGGCAAACAAAAAACCCCAGACCATAGGAATGCCCATATTGGACTGCAACTGTTGAAAAATCTGAGTGCTAGTCACTGAAATATATACCACCAAAGACAGATGAGAGCTGGTGTTGCGCCTTACTCTTTTTTTTTTTTTTTTTTTTTTTTTTTTTTTTTTTTAAATTGGGCTCTTCTGTGCCAGAATTGTAATTTCAGTGGTGGGGGAGAGTTAGTATGTAACTAGTATAACTTATCTGAGAAGGCAGACTTTAAATCAGTCTGATTCTAGATTTTCATGAATAAATTAGTCCCTTGCCAAGGCTGCAGAACATACGAACCATTCATGTGCTTTCTTCTTATTGGGCTCTTTTTTTTTTATAGCTTGGTATCACAATATTTGTTTTTTATCTTGAACAATTTGTTCTTCTGTGAACAGGCATCTTTACTACTTGTATCTTAGTTTGGCTTCCCTCTGTAAGGACAAGAAAAAAAATACATGTCAGCACAGGAAACAACGAAAGAGAATGAACCTCTTAATTCACAACTCCCTAGCCCTCCCCCACTGTTATGCTAAAACTTCCTTTTTTTTTTTTAACCTTTAAAGACTGATGCTGTTGTGTGATTTCTACTTTCCACTTCTGCATAGTAATCTAAATTGATTTCTTAGAACTGATTAACTCAATGTGGCTTTAAAAAAAAAAAAATGGAAGGAGAAAATCACAGCTGTTCTGTTATACGTTCTCACTTTAAACTGTGTGCATTGAGAGTGAGGTGTGTAGAGGTGAACTTGGCTGAGGGGGGGAAACCCTACTGGGTGGCAGATGGTAAGAGAAGAGGCTGTTCTTGACAGGCGCTCCTGGTTTGTGGCTGCCCTCGGGGCGGATGGGAGGAAATGCCTAGCCGCAGGCATTGGGGTAGGTGATGGCGGGAGGGGGGACAGGAGGTGGCACTGGGGTGTGATTCTGCCAGACGAGTGGCACTGAACACTTGTCCTTTTTGCTGTGCTTGTATTTTCTAGGTGCATCAG
Organism: Nipponia nippon; assembly: GCF_047370975.1. Classification (NCBI taxonomy): domain Eukaryota; kingdom Metazoa; phylum Chordata; class Aves; order Pelecaniformes; family Threskiornithidae; genus Nipponia; species Nipponia nippon. The sequence continues at coordinate 88,878,098 of NW_028262347.1, read as the reverse complement.
AGGCTTTCTCCTTGGCAGAGTGTGAGAGTGGTCTATTGCAGTACTGTAGTGCCCTCTGATGGTGAGTATTGACATGCAGAAACTTCTTGGCTCACTTCTGACTTCACTAACTTAAATCGTGTTCCCTGACCCCCTTCTGTGGTTGAGGCTGTTTTGGCTAGGAAGTAATCCACTTTTGAACTAAGGAAGTGACAGGGAACAAAGTCAGTCAAGAAGAATTAAGGAAATGTTTTCTAATAACTGTCCTTACAAAACCAGGCAGGCTTTATAAAGAAAGATGTAATTGTGTGCAACTGTCCAAATTTTTTTGCCAGACTTTTTCCTGCTGTAGCCGTGAGGTTTGTGTGATGCCTGCCTTCCAGGGTACTGTGTGCACTGTTAACTTCATGTAACGAAAGTGCAGTTCGTACCAGCTACTTGCTCAAATGATTGAAAGCACTGTTTGCTGCAGTGAATAAGTTGTGAAGCCAAGGCAATTTTGTTCCTTTATTTAAATTTTGGGGCAGCTCAGACATTAAGCTTTTTTGATAAGGTTCTCATAACATAAAGCAAAAGAATGCACTGGTGGAACTTTAAAAAATCTCAGTATGCCAGAATGCAACGAGGAAACAAGCAGCTTTGAGGTCGCTGCCTGCTTAACATCTGCATGCTGTGCACAAAGACTAGAGCGCTTATGCTGACTGACATAAGCAGTTAGTGGATCCCCTCCCCATTAAGGCTTGTTAATAAAGGCTGAAAGCTAATAAAGTAAAGGGTTCCAGCACAATTGCTTCCCCTGCCAGGATAGCGAGTATGTGCAAACACAAAGAGAACATGACTGCTGTAGAGAATTCAAAATGAAAGCCTGAAGGCTTAAACAGGTAGAAGTGTAGAGGACACAAGTAAGGTTGAGAGGATAATGTAAGTGTGTAGCTACTTGCCTGATTTGATTTTACCTCTCCTCATATTGTGCTTGAGTGTTTCTCTTGTTATTTCTTCCAATAACTTCGCCTTTACCAGTAGTAGATGTTCAACACTGACTTCTTTGGCCACACCCTTTTTATTTTTTACTTACTGTACCTTGTTTTGGCCTAATACATTGCTTAAGTTGTTCTTACCCAAGAACAGAAGTCTTTAAAAAAAATACTAATGACCTGTTACTGGTACACATACGGTTGAGTCAAAACTTTGTGGTGCTTGGATGGAATTCATACCTCAAAGCAACCTCATGCTTCATATAGCGTATAAAGCTTTTAAAATCCTCCATGGTCTTATTTAGCAGCATCCTTGGCCAGGTTGTAGGTATCTGTAAGTGTAAGCAAAATACACTTGTATACAATTAACTTGTCCCATGTATTTAAATACTGGCTTGAAATTTAATCAGTGAAGATTAGCCAAAATGTTAGCTTTATAATTAGTGAAATGCCAAAATGGTTTGTCCACTTGTGGTTGCCCTTATGCAGGCAATCCACAGGGCTGTCAGAGCAGAGGAGAACAAGGCAGACAACCATATCGCAGTGTCTTGTTAATAACTTTTACTGGAGCTGTCTGTTGCTGTCTGTTAGGTTTGTGTTATTGACATGTCCTTTGGATTTTTTCTTATTTTTTTTTATTTGCCTCTGAGCTCTTCCCTCTCTAATGCAGTAAAAATCTGACCAGACATTACTTGTGTGGGAGGTGATGAGAGAACCACACTGGAATTATGGACTTTCTCCACCAGTGAATTAGGCTAGAAAATTACTTTTACAAGCTTTTTGTAAGGAAAACATAAACCAGCTGTAATTCTGGACTTACTGAGCTTGTTTGCTGAAAGAAATAATTTGGTCTTTAACGCTTCACCTAGGCTGGAAATCCTCAAGAAAGGTTTTGTGTGTGCTACCAATGCTGATGACTCTTGGTGCAGTCTGGCCTATTGTGTTTATCACTGTGGTCTCTGTCTGGTCTGTGGAGCGTTAAAATGCTGCAGGGCTGGTGCTGGTAGGCCCTTCCTCCAAAGCTGGCAGTCACGGAGCTGCGGTGGTTGTGTTGTACCAATGGGGATACACGGAGAAGTGTTGGCGCAAACATTGTTATCTGTTCTGCTCTACAATAAACTGGCTCACTGCCTATGTAATGAAGGTAGCATTTTAAATAAAGAATGTTTTTCCTGTCTTGTGGTTATGTAAGCAGTACATGTGTTAATATGTGTATATTACATAAGTTGTATACAACATAAGTTGTATACGCTGCTCGCAGAACCAATTAATTCAATACTTGAGAAGCTTAAAATAGCCACTTTAACATGTTGATCTGAGCCTGCTATCACAAGTGTAGCTAATGCTAATCTATTTCTTACCAGCCTCTTGCTCAAATACTTGAGTGAAAGAATGCAAAAATCTGATAGCTGGTGTCATAACAGCTGCTGATAAGGAGCTTAAAATTCTGTCTAACTGTCCAAATAAATTGGCAGTTTGCTTAATTTTTTTTCAGTAAATATCTGACTGTTGTCTGAGTTTTAATCTTCAAAACACTAAAGCTACTCAAATCCTGTCAGGTGTCTGAGTCTCAATAATAGGCATTTATAGATTTCCAAATACTGGGGTCTCTTGGGGTGCTTTAGTCATTGTAGAAGTCCATACTTGGTCACTTCCACCTAGTCTTTAAAGATTAAATGAGGAGCTCTTTGTCAGTACTGGACAGCAATCCCCTGGAAGAGGGAAAAAGCCTTTGCATGCTTGATTCAATTCATGAAGGCATGTGACAGTAAACTCAAAAGCCCGAGAGAGCTCTTCTGGCTCTGTAAAAGTGTACCTGGCACATCCTTTCTCAACATCCATGAGCCTCTGTTTTTGGAAAGGCATGTTGCCCCAAGACTTGTCCTAATATGCAAATGATCCTCTGATAAATGAGTTCATCGGGCAGCAAATCACTGAAAGGGGAGGTATAAAGGCTGTTGGTGGCAAAACTTTCTGAACAGTGGCATGCTGAGAAATGGTTTCTTTCGGTAGTTAAAATTACATTATTTGCTTCTATTTCTACTTGCGTTGACTTCTTTGACCAACTAGTTTTGATGTTAGCTACTTAAATTGACTTGGCATGCCAATATGTGAGTTAGATGAGTTTAGATGGTGTGGTTCATGTAGTTGGCCAAAGCTACAACGGGGGAATACTAAGCCAGATGCAGTGTAGGTGGGTGTGACTGCACAGTCCTTGAGACATGGCAAATGTTCTGTGCAGTAAAAAAGACCTTACGTTTTTACATAAGAAAAATACGTAGCAATCTAAAGTGAATCATTTTTAGGTGTGCTGCTATATCTTAGCAACTACTGCACTGGGGGAAAATTTCCACTGTTTGTGACTCAGTAGAATGTGAACTCTTAACTTTTTTCTGTGTGTGGATATCCTGAAGCACACAGAGTGGGCTTTCTTTCTGGCAGGAAAATAACTAGCTTACAGTTCATACAGGTGACTACCATAAATTTTAGGAAGGTGCACTGAAATCCTTAAGAATGCTCTTGGAAAAGCTCCTGACAGCACTAAAGAAATGGAAAATGTTGTTTTATCTACACCTAAGTAGTAATGTCTATCTTCTGAAGTACAAAGTGTATTGATCCCATGAATTTTAGATGAAATGACCTTGAAGCTTAAACTCAGAACGCTGTTCCTACAACCTCATACTCCTGATGGCTCTCTTAAATATTTGTTGCCTTAGAAGAGGAGGAAACCAGAACTAAACAAGAATAGAAAGGTTTGAAGTAGGTCCTTCCTTGATGTTTCCTAATATACACAGTCTGCCTTTGTCTTCTGGACTATAAATCCTGATAAATTGCACAGTGTTTTGTCTTCCATAGTCCAAAATACTTTGGTTCTCAAAAGCTAATCAAAACATGCTATGCTGCCATGTTGTGGCTTTTAGATATCATGTTGCCTTTAGTATAAATGTGATTGTGCTTAGAGTAAGTATCTTCTACTTTTCTATAAAGCACAGAAAGTTTAACAGATACTGCCAAGTTAATGGAAGTGAAAACCTCTGAGATCGCTCAGGTTTTCTTTGACGGACACATCTCTTGATAAAAGATGAACTAAAAATTTAAAATCTCTTTCGTGTTCAGCATAACCATGTTTGTCTTTTTCTCCATGGGACTAATATAGAACTGCTAGAAGATGATCTGTTATTTTTTTAATGCTAAACTTCTATTTTTGTTTTCTTTGTAGAAGTGACGGTGGTTTACCAAAACGGGTTACCTGTGATTTCTGTGAATCTTCCGTCCCGGCGTGAGCGTTGCCAGTTCACGCTTAAACCTATCTCAGACTCTGTTGGTGTGTTCTTACAACAGCTGCAAGCAGAGGACCGAGGAATTGATCGGGTTGCAATCTACTCAGCAGGTACTGTTGTTTACAAACGAATTGATTCACTTGCTTGCCAGCTATTTCCATCCAGCCTTTTGCTTTTTAAGTAAAAGCTTGTTATGATGTGAGTTCTTGGACATTCCTGAAAAAGTAGAAGGTAAAAATGCCATTCCTAGAGTAAGAATATTGTTAGCTGTCCCTGTGTAGTTAGGTCTGCCAAGGAAATCTGACTGTAGAGTGAAGGAGGATGAAAACATTCCTAATGCTTAGCTTGTCTCTATTAAGACTAATGTCTATATTTTTGGTGAGTTTCTTACTATTTAGTAGGAAAGATGCAAGTTACGCAATCTACATAGAGGTTCTAATCGGTTTGTAAGGAATTGGGTGTACAGGTGGTACAAGGGAAACAGTATCTTGCTTAGCTATGAAAACTCAGTCATATTTCACTTGATATCATATTTTGCTATGTTTTGCTGAATTGCTATGTATCTGCTAGCCACCAAAGCTCTGAAACATCGCGAGGATGTCTTATGAAAGTGCTATCAAAGCAGGTATTTCCTGAAAAGTCTGGGCCTGGGCCGGAAGGTGTTTGCTAGGTTAGTGATGTCAAAGCTGTCCAATACCAGAGATTGAAATAATCATTTCTAATGCCAGTGAGGAACAGAGACAGATCACTTAAGTGGATCATATTACAAAACATAGTAAAATATTCGAAGTGTGTAGGATGAAGTGAACTGCTTTTCATAAGATGACCGAAAATATCACAAATTTAGAAAAGCAGCTGCATACATAGCTCAGCTAGTATTTGCCATGTAAGGTCTCCCAAACTATATATCCGTCTTGACAAAGCGTATTGTGGAAGTCCAACAACTGGATTTGGGGTGGCATTACAACTTGCTTAGCCACAACATGTTTAAGTGCTTTGTTTCTACTGTTTAATGAGTCATCTGTGTTTGCCTTACAGATGGCACACGTGTTGCCTCCTCCACAGGCATAGATTTGCTTCTGCTGGATGACTTCAAACTGATCATTAATGATGTCACATACCTTGTTAGACCACCAAAGAGAGGTAAACCAGCCTGGTTCTGGTAAACATCAGAAAGAAATTTCAGTATTCGGTTCCCTGTTTAATTGCAGCATGCTTTATTAACTTGTTCAAGAACATGAAGTGTTATTTCTAAAGGAAACCTTGCAGTTTCTAATCCTGCCTTTGGAGCCTAATTTAGTGATATTCAAGTAATCTGAGTAGGCAGCGATGAAAAGCAAATATTTGTTCTGCTCAAAGCCAGTACCCCCCGTAAGAGGAATAAATGAAGAAATGTAATTTCTTTTTGTTTCTAAATTTTTTGGATTTTTTTTTTCCTAGTTACCGAAAAGTAATTTAATTTAACTTATTCTGAAGGAGTACAATATAAAATGGGAATTAGATTGAAACTTACATTATCCGATTTGGAAGAATAAATCCTTCCCTCACCTGACAGTTAACATTGTTTCCTTTTAAGTGTGGTATTTTGAATATTGCAAATAAACCTTGAAATCTTGTTAGCTAGCAAACTGAAATAAATGAGACAGTGCTCTTACAAGGTTAGATTACTAAGAATCAAATAGGAAGGGAAACAACCTATTTTGAATCAATAAGAAAATCCTTTTAAATAACGGGCTTTGGACACTTCTGTAAGCTTCAAGATGTGAAAACTTGCAAGAAGCTTTTGAGACACTCCAGAGTTACTGGCAGAGGCAGGAACTTGCTATTTTCATCTGCTGTCTACTCTTTCTGCTAGGCAACTTTCTAGGCTTAATGAAGCCCCTGGTTCTTGCATGCCTATACTTACTGCTGAGGACTTAAAGGACCAGTTTTGGAAATGTTGATCTGCTTGTTGCTTGGCTCACAGACAGTGGGTGATTTTTGTCTACCTTACTGTTCTGTTATTGTTGCAGGCAATAATGTGAAGTTTGCAAGCAGTATTTTTCTAAAAGGAATTTTTAGCCATGTAGACAGGCAACCAAATTAGGAAGGATTTCTAACTTGACTTGCACATCCAATTGAGGTTAGATGGTGAAAATGTCTTCCCCTGTTTATCTGGATGTTTTTCCCTAGTGTTTGGGTCTTTCTCTCCTATGCCTCTGTTCAAGCAGTAGGTAATGAACAAAATCATTCATAAGGCAAAAGCTGTGAGGGAACTCTTAATGTTCCTTTTACCATCTTGAGCAGCCTGAATAAAACAACATGCTAAAGGAAGTTCATCTATCAAAAGTCATGAGACTGACCATATCTTTTGGGTCTGAGACTGCCCTGGGTGGCCGACTTCTAGGAAGATCTGCTGATGTACGCCATCTTCCTCTGTAGATGTAGTTAACTTCCAAGGACCTTTTTGCAGGGAAAATAATAAAAACGTGTTCTAGCATTTTATTGTTCACAATATAAAAATACCAAGTAAAAAAGAAATTTCTGACTCGGGGAACTCCGTGCAGCCGCTTGTCCTTAGTATGTGGGAGACTCTGAAAGTGGGGAGTGCAGCATTGGTGAGGTGCTGTTTCTCCCCTATATGTGGGTTAGACTGACCTCCACTGGAGATGTTTTTTTTCCAATCTCCTTAAAAGCACCTTAACAGAAAACTCTCCGTTAAGACTGGATATCTAAATCACTGGATATCACGCACACACACAAAGTTACTCTCTGCTCTCTCACCCCACTGTGTCCTGAATGTGGTACTTTCACACACTTATAAGATGTTGTAAGCCAGAGAAGCGGAGTGAGGATTTTAACAAGGTATCTCTTCCAAGTGCTAGCCCCTGAGAGCAGGTGACAGTATCAAGCCTAACTGGTCTAGTCTGTAATTTTTAGTACAACTAAATGAGAATGCGAACATGGTGTCTGTTTCTGCACTGGAGAGATTGCTGTCCCAAGGTAAGGCAATTCATACAGCCCCCTTACCTAATGTTTAAGAGAGCAAAGTCTGTCAGTGAGTCGGTGTGGTTTTGGTTAGCTCGCCTGTATGATATACCCATTGTGCGCTGGTAGGTGAGCTCTGGGATCACCTAGGTTACGTGAAATTGCTGCCTCTGATTCATTTGCCAAAGAGATTTCTATAGTTAGCTTGTATTAAAATGAATGTGCCTGTAAATAGGCACTGAGATTAGTTCTGTTAAACTTTTCAGCTATTGCTTTTCCATTTTTACAAAATCACCCTGTATATTTTGAAATGGAAATGCCAGAACACTGTAATCTTAAATACTAAGTACTTTTTGATGGTCCGCTGCAATAGGAACACTTTTTTTTTTTTCTTCATAGGGGAACAGGAGCCCTTTAGCTGGGAGGGGGATGTGGTGTGCTTTCTGTGTGCCTTGGCGCAGACAACTGAATCACTTGTTTCCCTTGAGCTGCTAGTGTTAAAACTTAAGCTGTCTATAGCTTTTTATGTGTTGGTAAAATCATATTTTGAGAAGATAACCTAAGGTACAAGCCCAAGGATGCTACAAAAAATTATTTTTTAAAAAATTTATTTCTTTATTTGGCTAATGTCAAGTTCTTTTGCTTTAATTTGAAACTTGTTTTTTCCCCTCATGTGTAATACAATACCACTAGTCACAACTGTTACGAATTGATTTCCTTTAGGAATCCTTTTTGTGTTGAAATGCAGGGATAAAGGCAGTTGCAGTTAGTGGCCCTGTTACTGTCTTTATTTAAATACTGTGAGGGAGAATTTAATTGCCCTGTAGGCAGCACAGCACAGGGTTGTCCACAGTGTGTTGGGAAACAATTCCTGGAGTTGGTACTTGAAATAATTATCATAAGACTGCATGTTCTGGGGCCGCTAACCCAAGATCTTCGGTTGCAGTCATCAGTAACTATGGTTGCTGATGGTCTGTAGTCTGAATTCTGGCTGTTTCTTGACAGCTGGTGTGATGGATCATACTAGTTTAGTTTTTCATTTGTCTTCGTTAAATCTTGTATATAAATATGCATCAGAAATAGCTGTTGATATCTGTCAAGCTAATAGCATGTATTTCTTCTCCTTGTTCTTATCAAATTTTAGGAATATGCAATAATAAAGCCTCATTTTCTTTTGAAGAAATTGCATTGTCTTAGGGTGCTGGAGCTCTTACAAAGGCTTCTTTGTTGAGAAGATAGTTTCATGCGTTTCCTGTGCAGACTAATAGCAGTTTCTGAAGAGTATATAAGAAGTTCTGTGGATAAATGCATATAAAAGCAGTATCTTTTTTTTTTTTTCCTAGAGCTCTTAAGCCATGAAAACGCAACGACGCTGAATGATGTCAAGACATTGGTTCAGCAGTTGTATACCGCCTTGTGCATTGAGGAGCACCAGCTGAACAAAGAAAAGGAGCTGATAGGAAGACTAGAGGAATTGAAGGAGCAACTAGCACCCCTAGAAAAAGTGAGAAGTTTCTCATTGTATTTTACTTATCCTCCAAACGCAGTCTTAATTTATTTCAAGGTTTTAATTAGGTCCTTGGCATGCTTTGAATAGTTTTAAGATTACTGAAGCAGAAGATGCACTAAGTGTATACCAAACCGTGTCTTTTTCTGGTTTCTGTGGAAGTATTTTGTTTCCTTGCTTTATATAATTGGAAATGAGCTTGGTAGTAAATAAAGGTTGGGGCTAATGCAACAGAACATCTCTGAACATAGAGAAATAAGCAGCTTTGCGAGCTATCCAGAGCATGCTCAGAGTAAAGTACAGATGATGGCAAGATACAGATGGAAAAGAAGTCTGGATTTGTCTGCAAAACCTAGACTCAAATCATGTGTCTCAAACCACTTAGCATTTAATATCAATACAAGGTATTATTTTTACACTTTCTCTTAATTATATCAATGTAATTATTTTTGAGAATACTAGGCATGTACTTTTGTCTCTTGCAGGTAAGGATGGAGCTCAGCAGGAAAGCAGAGAAGAGGACAACCTTGGTGTTGTGGGGAGGCCTGGCCTACATGGCCACTCAGTTTGGGATTCTGGCCCGCCTAACCTGGTGGGAGTATTCTTGGGACATTATGGAACCAGTCACCTATTTCATCACCTATGGTAGTGCCATGGCAATGTATGCTTATTTCGTAATGACTCGCCAGGTAGGACCTGTTGTGCTGACATTGACCCTTCAATAGAAGAGTTGCTTTGAGCTCTACTCCCTAGACAAATAGCAAAATTGTGCCTATTAGAAGTTACTTTGCCCCTTCCTTATCCTGCGAGAACCTAGATGCCACTTGATTTAATCGTTGCTGTCCAGGACGGTGGTGTATGGTTGTGGGGTTTTCTGGTGGTGGTCATTGCCGATTTCCTGGTTACCTAACCATAAATGCTTACATATGTTCTGTGATTGACTGCTTTAGCTATACAGGTTCATCTACTGACAGGTAATGGTTTCTGCGCACCCACGCAGCCTCACACACATTGACTTGCACTGCAGGCCTCCAAGTGCTGTGATTTATCAGCCCAAATAAACAGTGGGTACGCGAGGTACCTACTGAGTTTCAGGGAAGCACACCTCTCTGACATGATATGCTGGCCTTTTTAAAGAGACAAGAAAGGGTCAGGGATCATATTGAAAATGCTTTTGTTTAGGCATTTGAATGCTTGCCCCCCTTGGTGCAGTTCCAGATCTGTTCGCTCTCAGGCTCAGTCTTTTAAAAACCAGACCTGCTCCATTGTTGGAAAACCTTCGCACAAAGCGGAGCTGTGCTTCTCTGCATCCTTGTAGTTGTGCCAGACTCCGTGTGGATTTCTAGTACATGGTTTGGTTTGTCTCAGCACTCCCATTCAAACTTCATAATCCCATCAAAATAATGAGGGAGGGCTCAAAGAGTCTCTCCTGTCACAAGACCACCAGAACAGATGCTGCGGGTGTTCCAGCGTGGTGTTCCAGCGGTCTGTCAGCTGCATCGTTTCAGGGTCTGAGGATACGTGTGCCCTTGTCAGGGCTTCTGCTGTAGTTTTTGCCAAGTGTGGCTGGAACTTCTGCCTTGTTTGGACTCAGATGTGATATTTTAATCAAGTCATCCATATAAACTAGTACTTCTTCTGCCAGACTTAAAATCACAGTGTTTCAGGGATGGCTTGACTAGGAATGCAGCTTCTCTCCACCTGACAGCCCTGATCGTTGGATGCATACCAGACAGAGGCTGTGATGTTCCGGTGCAAGGGAGAGTTAACTTCAGCAGGCAGACCTGTGCTTTGTAGAGGCTATGTGGGATTTGGTGTGAACAGCTCTGCTGCTCTGAGTTATCTGCACGCTCTAAAAAGGTGGGACATTTTGCAGTAGAGTATCCCTGGCAAAAGCTGTGGTATTGGATTCTTATTCTTGCCTGTGTAGCTTGGTTGAGAGATGAACTCACGAGCAACTATTGTTACTTTAATTAGCCATTGAATGTTTATGACCTTGAGGAAAAAGAGAGTAAGAGCCATCTTACAAAGGTTTTCTTCCGGTATTTATAGCTTTTTCTTTTTACTTTCTCTCCACAAACTTGTCAGTATTGGAACCCTGAAATGTGTTAGTTTTTGTTCTCTCTGGATTGAAGGATTCACACGTTTGGGACAGGAGGGAGGTGATGGTAACTCACTGCTGGAGTGTAACATACTTGTGGAGAAACAGTAGTGGGTCTGGCTGGGATGGAGTTAATGTTCTTTATAGCAGCTGGTATGGTGCTGTGGTTTGGATTTGTGACCAAAACAGTCTTGAACAGTCTTGATAACACCAATGTTTTTGCTGTTGCTGAACAGTGCTTGCACAGCATCAAGGCCATCTCTGTTTCTGGTTGCTTCCCTCCGCTCCCCCCCGAGGGGGTGGGCAAGGTGTTGCAAGGGGACGCAGCCCGGGACAGCTGACCTGAACTGACCAAAGAGACATTCCATACCATATAACGTCATGTCCAGCAGTAAACTGGGGGGGGAGTTTCTCCAAAGTAGCTGTTGCTCAGAGACTGGCTGGGCATTGGTCTGCTGGTAGGAGGTGGTGAGTGATTGCCTTTGCATTACTCTTGTGGGTTTTTTTCCTTCACTTATTAAACTGTCTTTATCTTGGCTCATGAGTTTTTCTTGGGTTTTTTGCCCTTTTGATTCTCTTCCCCCATCCAGCTGTGAGGGAGTGAGTGACTGGGTGGGGCCTTAGCTGTTGGCTGGGGTCACCCCACCGCACTGGGTGAGCTTAGACAATGCTGTCTGATCTTGTGCCTTTGCTGACAGAAGCTAGTCATCCTTCCAAAACACAACTGATAAATACTGTGCCAATGGTATCCTGCGTTGCATCCTGTTGATGCTTTATTGCTGTCTTCTCTGCCTTTTTCTTTTTAGGAATATGTTTATCCAGATGCCAGAGACAGACAGTACTTATTATTTTTCCATAAAGGAGCCAAAAAGACACAATTTGATCTAGAGAAATACAATCAACTCAAGGATGCAATTGCTCAGGTAACAAGAATTTTTCCAGAAATAAGACAAAGAAATTACTGCTTGCTAGTTCTTAGCTGCTATTAATAGATGCACCTCAAACACAAATGGATGTGTCTTAAGTTTTCAGCTCATTTTCTTGTCACAGCCCCAGTGCAATCACTGAATTGGCTTTGATGTGCCCAGGAATAGAACTGCTGGATGTGTAATCAATGTGAAAGTTGCCTGTATCTGTCTGTAAGGGCCTTTTAGAAACTGCTGGCAAATCTTGAGTTGCTTCAGGCACTTCATGCCTCAGAGGAGCCTAATTCAAGATTTCCTTTCTTCTCAGCTCCTACACACCAGATGGATTTAGTGAGGAATGAAGACTTGCACCCATTCAGTTCATGTCTTCCTGACATAGCACTTCAGTGCACTGGGTTGCAGTCCTGGAAAATAATGTTCAAAAAATTTAGCTGTATTGTTAGAAGCAATGGGGGCAGATTTCTTGCATTCTGGAGACAGACCCTTTTGGCAGACTATCCACATTGCGGGATCTGTTCAACAAAGGAGTCGGGTAGAGATCTTTTCTCATGTTTCTGAGAGCCTTTCTGCAGAAGAATGGCATGAGCAGAAAAAACAGAGTACCACGTTCTTTTCTACTGCTCCATATCATTCTCTGTTTATTCCTAGGCTCTGGAAATGACAGCATAGGATATCCAGGGCAAGATGTGTTCTCCCCCTGCCTTGGAGAAGGAGCTGTGCAAGCAGTAGAGGGAGGTCAGGGCTAGGCTCTCTCTGTTTCACGAGAAAACCCAGAAAGACTTCTGGGTTTTCTCATTCTGTATTGAACACAGATACCCTTGGGTGGCTGTATTTTTATGGAGCTTTTCTTCTAGAATCAACAGTTCCCATTGATCTCATTTGTTGGTGTTTTTTTTTTTTAAAAAAAAAAAAAAAAAGGTTTCCATGAGTTTATGGGGATCAGATCTTCCCTACCATATTCTTTTTAAGTGGCTGCATGTAGAGAAGTTCAAAGAAGTACAGAGCAAACGTCTTTCAGTAAGGGCCGAGAATGGTTTTTGCAGATATAAGCCTGTGAATTTTTTGTTTTACTCTTTGAACGCTTCCCTTCTGGATAGGAAAAACAAAGAAATACAGAAAAGCTTTCCATTCTGTAAAGGGGAATGGTATTGGGGAAGGTGTATTGGGAGCTTGTTCTTTATAATGTGTCTTTTACTTTTAGGCAGAATTGGACCTTAAGAGGCTTCGAGACCCACTGCAGGTTCACCTGCCCATCCAGCAAATTGATGAAAAGGACTGATCAGCAAAGAAGCTCTGAACCCCGGCAAAAAACCTGTTCATAGCTCTTGCCTTTTTAATTAAAGCATTGCAGGTGGAAGCTGGGAGGTGGTGTGGGGGTGGAGGGTTTTCACCTTTAATCAAGACAAAGGACTGTAGGGGGGGAATCTCTTAAATTGAAGATGGGACATTGTGGAATGTTAGTTCTGAAAAGGGCTTGGCAAATAGTCACATTTAAAAACTGTCTAAATGGTAATTGTGTACAAATACAGGATTGGGGGGGTTCATGAAAAGAATGTAATGCTGGGGTGTAGGGTTTTCTTCTTCCAGCTTTGCAGGGTCTGCCTCTTGATAAGACACCAGCAGCCTGCTTAGCTTTTTAAATTTTCCTTTACCTGATTCAGATCTCTTTCTCTCTCAAAAAAAAGGAGAAAAAAAAAAAAAGAACAAAGAATCCAAGCCACCTGGAACTATGGCTGGTGATCAGAACTTGCGCTCCATCGTCATTAACATGCACACTTCTGATCAGACCTGGTCTCTTTTATAAAGTTACTACAAGACTGCTTTCTACTGGAAAACCGTGAGCTTCCCCTTCCCAGCCCACCCCATGTGCTCCACTGACTTCCTCCTTTGCTTATTTGTAGCACAGATTGGTTGTAGCCAAGTGAGAGAAGGAACGAGTTTTCTTCTGGACATTTGATAACTGATATTTTGGATTATTCCATAGTAACTATATAAACTTTGCGTCCCAATGCCCTTGAGCTCCTTCTAGAAATCAATGGCAGCATTGCATGAGAGGTTTTTTTATATTCAGTCTTAAGGGAGGGAGATTCCCCTCTTCCTACCCCAAATCTGATAGTCACCTGGACTATGAAATTGTGAAGGTTTAAAGGATTATGAAACTGTTGCAGAATCATGACTCTTGCTTGAATGAACAGTTTTGGAATATGAAATAATTAAACTTGATATTTGACTGCTTATGTAATGGGATAAAAGGTCTCATATATGGTCAAAGCATTTTCCTTGCCCAGAGGCTTTTTGAAAGCCCGGGGCTCTTACAGTGCAAGACGCAGAACTACTTCAGTTCTACAGCACTTTCCCCTACTTAAGTAGCTTTAAATGAACTTTGCGCCGACAGGTCAGAATTTCTTAGGAGTGGCTGATGACATCTCTTGTTCTTAGCTAAAAGAAATGGAGGAAGGAAAGTCAACCCATTGCCCTCTCTTCTAGCCAAGGCTGGCTGATTTCTAAGCAGATAAAACATCTCTTCCTTCAAAGCAGGTCAGTCTGGTTTAGCATCCTGCTGATAAATACTGTGGAGACAGGATGAAGGTGGAAGAAGGGCACTAAGCTTTATATACAGAAAAGCTGGCTGCTTTGTTGATGTTTCACTATTACTCCTCACTGTGTCATGGAAAGAGGCTTCTGGTTTTGGTTTTTGTTTGGTGTTTTTTTTTTTTGAGAACCATGTTTTAAAAAAAAAAAAACATAGGAAAGAAAAAAACAAATCAGTATTAACTAGACGCCAGGTGCCTTGCAGATGTGGAAACACAGCTGGAATTGCTGCCTCTTCTCACTCAATGGCATATTGGACCGAATGGGTGCATGTTTCTAGTTTTTTTTTCCCTTCCCCTTTTCCTCTGTCTTTCAATTTAATTACATTGTGTGATTATTTTTTTAATCTGTTTTATCCTGTTTGTGTGGTGAGTTTTAAAGGGAAAAAATTTGAACACGATCCTGTAGCTGAATCCTTGGTGTGTGTTTGGGATTGAGGGAGGGAGCATGGAGAAAAGTCCTTCTTTAAAAAAAAAAAAAAACAAAACAAAAAAAAAAAAACAAACACTGAACATGTGTAAAATCCTGTATCATTTATGAAATATGTATAAAAGAGCAATGTACTTCTGGAACAATAAATAACTATTCAGTTTTTGAATCAGTGCTCTTGAATAATGTTATTTTCCTCCTCTGAAAAGAGAATATTGTATGTGTGGCAGCTGTCTCCTGAGTTTCCTCCATTTCTTTTTGTTTAGGTTGTTTCTTCTTGACCTTACATCACTGAGGCCGTGGTGATGCAGATAATAGCTTTCCTGAAGAAGCTCGGGTGGAGATCTTGCTGCCATGCCTAGCTGCGTAACACAGGGATCTCAGGAGCAGTTGAGGTGGTGAGGTAGAGATGTTTGGTCCAACAAAGATCTGCCTTTGTTTGACCAGTATAGTAGCTCCATGTGGAGGCTGACAAAAATCTAGAGACATGTGGCACGTTGCAGGATAAGAATATATATGGGTGTGTAATGCCCAGCAACCTAAAACGTACCAAGTGGTGTCAGTTTATTCTATATTGCATTCAAGTGCTGTTTCAGAGGAAAACTGAAGTTTTAAGCTTCTGTTACTTTCTGGGTCTTTGGCTGTGGTTTGATTTATCATGATGACGTATTGTTTGTTCATTAACTTCGGGAATCAGCAGACTGCACTTTGTCCTAACTTTATGGGATGTTAAGATGAGATGTTTGGTGCCAAAAGACTTTTTTTTTATCATGTCCATTGACTGTATTAAAAAAAAAAAAATTCATGATTGGCCAGTTTTAGAAACAGCCAGCTGTCTCCTGTGTTTTTTAAAGTCAGAGATGATGGGCTGGAAGGTGTTAGTTGTGACCTACCTTTAATCATTGTTGAAATTTCAGCAATGCTGACAAACCCTCTTCCTCCAAGCAGCCCTTAGTCTGCTGGTGTGTGCAGATGAGCTGTTGCCCAGCCTAGACAAATTGCTTGGAACAGTCGCATACGAAGTCATCTGTTTTGGCATCCAGAAGAACTGAAGACTTTGACATCTAGCACCACAATCCCTATTTTGAAAGCAAGAAAATGGTGTGACAAAATTGTTCCTGCACATGCTTTAATGTTGTTCTAGAGTTGATGGGGGAAAAGGAGGTAAAATAAGAGTCTACAATTGTACCCTGAAATATGGGCTGTCCAGCGGGTCTTGTTAGTCTGTACCCTTGGAAGATTGCTGTCTCACTCCTCTCTGCACCAGTGCACACCTGGTCAAATCTCAGTTGTTGCCCTTGAATGCTAACACCGAAGGGAAAGGTGATGTTTGTTTGCTCTCCTGATACACACCGTTGCATATCAACATGGACAAACTCTTTTGCAGTAGCTATTTCATGCCTAGGAGCCAGGCAGGTAATAGGGTCCTGTCCACCTGGCAGCACTTTAAGAGCAGGCACTGCTGCCTGAATCTTAATGTAATGCTGCATTCTTAAGACCCTATGAAGGATAAACAGCAGTGTGCATTGCAGTATTCAGATGCTGCTTTTTCTACCAATTTTGCCTTATCTCTCTTCCCTCTCTTCTGTGAGGGAGCTCTCAAATAAGCACATCAAGTTCAAAATTGTCTGGAGAAATGTATTAGGTTCCCCTTTTGCCATGCCTGCAAGGCTCTACCTTGCAAACATCTCCAGGGAAGGTGTTGATGGCTCTTTTTTCCTGAAGAGCAAAAAAGAGAAACCCTTTTTCTTTTCCCCTGTAACCCTTCCTACCTGGCAGGCGGTGATGATGATCACCTTGCTGCAAGTTCTTACGCTTCCATGTTGGGTCTAAGGGGGGTTGCATGATGCTCTGAAGCTGCTGTTGGCTGTCAGACCTTGGCACTATGTCAGTCATGTGAAGCTGGCCAAGTTGCCCTGTCTTTCTGAGCCAGTGGAACAACTTCTTTCATTTCCTCTGTGTTTTTTGTGTGGAGTTGTAAATGCAAACTCCTTTCCTCTGTGACATGTTGCATGATGTTATTTTCACGTAGGAAGGAGATGTTTATATCTTAAGTATTTTTCTACCTATCCCAAGAGATTTCAATTATTCCCTTTAAAAAAAAAAAAATCAGTTTTATTTCTGTACTGATATTAAGGGGGTGAAAAGTGAAATACAGGAATGGAAATTAAACTTGCAGTGTATCTAAGCCCTGAAGTATGGGAGAAGTTGGTGTTATGCTGTGTCACTGTGGCTCTGTGAACTTATAAAAGATGGGTCCTATTCCTGTTTCTGCCCCTGGCTAGTTTTACAATTGTGGGTATGCTGTCTATGCCCTAATTCTTCCATCTAGAAATTGAGGATCATGGAAAATACACTGGGTTCTGTAGGACCTGTGGAAGAACACTCTCAAAACACCAAGTTCTGCATCACAGGGCTCCACTAAGGGAAAGGAAATAACTGCTGCTGTTTGCTAGAAGATACGTACTTGTCCGATTTTAATGGGGTCTTGGTGTTTTACTTTTTCTTGTGTTGAGTTTGCTCATGTTTCACCAAACTCGTGTTCACTCCCTGATCTCAACAGCTCTTCTCATTGGCGCTGTGTCCTGGGACAAGTTGTTTACAGTAACAAGGCCTATCTTTAAGTCCTTGACATTTGTGCAATCCATCTCAGCAGCCTGTCAAGGCTTATTGTGAACGTACATCCTCAAATCAATTGCAGGCAGGGATCGTGTCGTGTGTGTTGCGTTCTCCTCTCTCTCAGCGGCAGGAAGCGCTGATTAGCTCTTCCGCCTGCTCCTTCTAGGCAGGAGTTACTCCTGCACCAAGAGCTGTTCTTCACACACCTCACTTTCATCAAACGTTCGTGTGTCTTGAGAGGTGGCTCTGACACAGACAAGGCCAGCTTCAGCAAACACCGAAGGGTCTTTCTTCATTAGTCCATTACAAAAGGCATGAGGCTTTCCAGCCTAGCCAATGCTTTGAAGAATTTGAGTTCCTTGTGTAAGGATGGTAAAACGTTCCAAATCTCTGGGAGGGGCAAGAAGTGTGGTTGCCACCTGTAAAATTAACATCTTTTCTTGCATTAAGAATAGACATGCCCAGGCTTAGACAGCAGCAGGTTTAGAAGATCCCATCTCTTGGGTACCAAAATAAAATCCCAACCCTCTATTTTTAATATTGCCTTCCCTCTTCATATCTTCTAACCCATAGTGGTGACTACTTTTAAGAAATACTAACTTGATCCTGATTCTTCTTGCTGCTTGGGAAGTCAGGCTCACTCATCTTTGGGGTTGGGAAGCGGAGGCCAGGAACAACAGATTTACCAGATCTGCCTAGAAAGCACAGGCCCTACAGCATCTGGAGTACTCCATTGGAACTGTATCCTCTCTCCCAGAGGGTCTTTGCAGGGAGGGATTTTTGGTTTTTTTCCCCTCTTCCCCTCTTGGGAATAATTGCTCCAGCTCCCTGAGACATAGATTTGCAGTGGCCTACTCTAATACAGGCTACTATTGTTTGGAGGGGGGAACTGGAGCTATGTCTGTCACCCAAAATACCTTGCAAAGCAAAGAGAAAGTGCTGATAGAAGAGTTGCCTCTGCTGGTGCTTCTTCTGGAAGACTGAGATGGTCTTTGTCTCTCCTGTGGATCCCAAAAATGTGTAGAGGCAATGCACTGAATCTTCTCTAGCTTTAGACTGAAGTTTTCTTGAACTAGATGTTATGGTGATTTGGCATAGTGTCATCTCTGGGAACGCTGGAGCATCTCCTGCTTTAATCCATTTTGGAGAACTTGATGGGGCCTGTTTGTGACACCTTTAAGGCTCAAAACTGCTATGATGCAGTTCATTTCCTTATGTTAATTGTCAGTTGTCAGTCACTTACATATAACTGTCAAAACGTTACTAGTGTCAGGCCTAATATACTATCTACAAAGATAAAAGCAGCTGGTAATGAAATGGTTCAGAAAATACACATACCTCTAACACAAATAGAAAATTCAATTCAAGCTTGTCAGTTTTATTTACCCAGGATCTTAAGTATGAATCAACCTCTCAATGAAAATGGCAAAATATAACTTCCTGTGGCTTGCTGTATTATTCTCCGTTCAATTTTAGTTTCTCTTCTGGGAATTCACATAATCACCTTCTGAGGGTTATCTGCCTTGCTAGCTTTGCATAGTGAATTTGTTCTCCTTTCCTGTTGTTGAAAAAACTTTTCTGGTACTGCACAGCTGTCAGCACAATATAGCCACAAATTGTTTTTTGGTGGTTGTTGTTGGGAGCAATGACAGTCATTTATAAAGCTTCTTTTGTTGTTCCCTGGAGTCATTCACCACTGACAAAGACTCCTCTGCTGGGGTGGAGCAGAGCAGCATATTGCACTTCACTGCCAGGGGAACACCCAGACAGAGGCAGGCAATTGAGAGCTCTCTATAATGTACAATCCCTACAAAGCAGGCAAATACCCGACTCCTTGTCTCGTGGAAACTCAATATGAAAATAACATAGCTAATTTTTTCCTACTGGGATTTGAAGGTAGCACATCAACGCTGATGTTATTCCTTACACCAACGTGCTGCAGAAATGCAGAGCGCAAAGGAAACGGGGAAATGCCTACACTTGTTTGATTGTGCAATTACTGTAGGCTTAGCTGTACTCTTTGCTGATGGAGAGCTTTCTGCCTGCAGATGATTTTCTGGAGAACTGTGTGACCATAAGCAGGGAGGGACCTGTAGATGTGCATATGTATGTATATGTTAAAAAGAGAGTTTTAAATCTATTCTCTATAATGAGAGCTACAGCTAGCGGGATGAGAGGGAAGATCCTTTTCTGCTTATTCATGTTGTTCTTGGTATCTCTCACTACCAGTCATGGTGCTTAGTTTGCTTTAGTAGAGATCAGATTTCAGTGTGCTCTCATCTATAACCAGAGCACGTGGTTATGACCTGCAACTCAACCTAGTTTGGTTTGAACTGGTAAGGCAGAGGTTCGTAATTACTCAGTGTTGCACAGAAGTTAATTTAGTGCTGGTTTTGGTTTGGGTTTTTTGTTTTGTTTTGGGTTTTTTTTGTTTGTTTGGTTTTTTAAAGACAAAATTCATAAGACTACTGTAGAAAAATGTCTTTGCCTTGTTTGATAATCTCACTGCAATGGTCAGGTTATGTGACCAGGAGTGGAAAGTGTCTTTGTGTAGCATAGGAACAGCTTATTTCCCTGTGGGACAGCAGTCCTTCACTTTGACTGATGTTCCCATTGTAGCTCTGCTCCAAGCACTCATCTACAATCTCGGCTCGGAAGGATCAGTTGTTCTCCTTTGGCCACTATTTCCTGCAGTTAAGGCTCTCTAGCTGGTGTTTTCTGCCTGTGGGGAGCCGTGAAGCTGTATGACTTGTGGAAGGAGCAGAGATAACAAGTAGCACCCATCTGTTCTTCTTTTCCATCCCTTCGGGATGTCCGGGTGTCCTCTGGTTAGGGTTCTTCTCCAGATAAGATAGTGGAGGTGTCACTGTGGGGCAGTCAGGCCAGAAAACAATAGCGGGTTGAGTCCAAAAAACAAGATTGATCAGTAAGTACATCTCCGTTGTCAATAAGGGGCAGAGCTGCTCTGCAGAGGTCAAGGCTGGAGCTGTACCCCACATCCCTTCAGCTTCTTCCTCTGATAAACTTCTAGGAGAGCTATCACACTTGCTCTTCAGAAAGCTTGGTGTCAGAAGCTCCACCGAGAAGGCGGCTGCAAGAGCCACAGGGTGTGCAAGGGCTTTCAAGCCTCTATTACTTGAGTGGTAACTGTTCCTTGGCTGAGTGGGATGTTCCAGTACTTGTTTTTCTGTATCTGCTTCGTCATCCAGTTGCAGCCAGTGTTTTTGATGGGTGAGTAAAGAGGCATTGCCTTCAAGCTTATTTCTGTTTGCCATCTTTAAGGTTCTTGCTGAGCCTTGGTATTCTTAGGTGAAAGACTGGAAGATGTGAGAAAAACCCTTTTTCTTTGAAGGTGGTGTGAAATTCTTTCCGCTTGGAAAGATCTTTCTGTCACAGAGCATGAAGGCTCCCATATTGGGAGAATCTCTACTGCCAAGACACTGTGGGATTTTCCTCTTCCTTCGGAGGAGAGGCTCTATGAATAGATATTATGCTACTTTTTCACCTGCTTCTTTGACAAATCTTAACTGAATTTAGTGTCATAATGCAGTGCTGCTCATTTCATTGCTTAGCTGTGCCAGAGCAGAGACCTCCAGTTACACAATACAGACAGGATCAATTTCTCTGCAGAATGGTGGGCTTATGAAGGCTTGCTAGAGCATGATTTGTCATCCAATATATATGCTAGCATGTCAGCTAGAGAACTAATGATATCATCAAGATTACAAACTGAAAAGCTTTACTTCATAGCTAATGCTTGTCAGGCTGAATTGCTCAGGCCAGGCAAGAAGCGTTGGGGAGGAAAAAAAATTGAGCCAAGAAAAATGAAAAACAGAAGGAGCGGGAGACAGTTATACGTCTTGTGCAAAACCCCCGTGCTTTCGTTGTTTTAGGGAGAAGAGATGAGAGGTTGATTGGTTGCTTCTGTATTTTTGTGGAGTTTTTTCTTAAAAACTCAAATTAGTTTTCAGTAAACTGTGCTGCCAAAGACCGCGTGGTGTCTGCAGGGAGGTTGGCTTGGGGCAGCCCTGGCAGTCCCGAGGGTCTGCAGTGAGCAAAAGAGCACTGTCTGCTTTTTCTGCTTGTCTGCCTCCCCTTCACTCCTGCCTGAAGCTCTCAGAGAAATGAAAGATGGGAGGGTGTGCTACCCCATTCCCCTGGAATGCCTTCTTCCAGCTCCCTCTGAGCCACAGCATGTTTATCTCGGTAAATTTTGTCTTTAAATTATCTCCTGTCTGTTTAGGAGACAATGTGATCTCCCTGGATGAATGTTTTCTGAGTTGTTCTACAAAGGATATTTCATAAAGTTAATTATACTATATGAAAGCTAGTGAGTATGTGTGTATTTTTGGTGCTGCCCAGCTGGGAAGCTGACAGGGCATTCCTTGCTTCGCCTTATTTGGCTTTTAACAACACAAAAACCTTTTAATCTTAGTCAGTGACTCACTCTAAGGCCACACCAAATCATCTTGTGGAAACTAAGTGAGTTATACTGAGGGAAGCCCAGAGGAAGCTCTTTTCAGCTGTGTGCTAAGGCAGGACCCATGTTTTCCTATCGCAAGAAGTCAAGCAAGCTTTTGGAGGATGGGATTTGGCAGTGCTGCTGCTGTCTGTGGGTAAGGGCAGGCAAGGAGTGGCAGGTGAAAGTGAGAGCTCATGAGGGATTGCTTAGTGAATCTCATCAGAGATTCCTGCTGTGGTTCCCCCTCCGCTGCTCAGAACTAGGGGCTGCTTGTGGTGGGAGTGAATCTGCTCCTCTCTATCTCATGAATGATGGCACTACAGATTCCCTTCCTAACCCAGACTCGCACTCCGTGTGCCAGCTTGCAGCACACTCATGACTACGGCAGCTGCTCCTACCTTTTATGCAGATTTGAGGCCAAACAAAATGTGCCTATGGCTGAGGATGGTGTAAGGATGTTTGTCAAGAGAGATGTTGTATTTGTGAGAACATACAAGATAGCATGTCGGTGAGACAGATGTTTATAGAGGACGCAGCTAAATAAGGGTGACCTGAAGTCTGTTCTCTGAAGCACTTGTAATTCCCACTTTAAAGCCAGTGAAGCAAATGAAAATAATAAACCAAGAAGGTTTGCCTGCATCCAGTGCATTCTAATAGAATCAATGTGTGCCCCCCCCAATTGCATCACCCTATTGTTTAAACAAAACAGAGAGAGCAATTTTAGAACTTAAAAAGAAATGTGACGTGGAAAGTAGAGGGTATTCCAGTCTGAGATGCATTTAATCAGAATGATTGGTTTTATTAGCCTAATTCTAGCAAATGGTAATCAATTTTCCTTACTTAAGACAGTATTAGCATTCATTTTGCTTAATAGGGAATAGCTAGTCATGGGTAAGTGGTGCTTAATCAGGTATTAAATGTTAAGTGAAAATGAAACCTCTGGACTTTTAGCGAGGAAGCTGCCAAATCAGGGTTAATTAGGAGAAGACTGAAAATGTAATGAACACTTTAGTTCTTCATTTTTTTTTTCTCCCTATGGTATTCTTAAGTTTTAATTGTTTGCAGAAGGTTCAGAAAGGCCTCTGAAAAGGGACACACTCCTTGAGCACTGCATGAACAGGCACGCACGTACCAGGAGGTTCATGTGTTTATATCTTGCCACAGATACAACTCACAAACATTTGATCTCCTGTGGACATAAGGAGGGTTTGTAGGCTTGCAAGGAACATGGCTGTGTAGAGTTGAACATTTTGCTCCCCAGAAGGTCCTAATTCAGACCTTCACGCTGTCTAGATTTTAAGGTAATAAATAAAAAGATTTGGGGAAGCTGTTTCAGATGCAGGTAGGCGGCAACATCACACAAAACCACTGTGAATTGTAGAGGTGGTTAGCATCTGACAGAAGAGAAGTGGGGGATAGAGTCTCTGAAGGAGACCAGGGCACATCTAAGCGGATCTTTATAGGGGGCTACCACCTCTCTCGCTTGCCCTGCTGCAGAATTTTACAGAGTGCACGGGTTTGAGTTACAGCTCTTTCAACTCACCTTGGCGTAAATGTACTATAGGAGAGACAGTGGAGAACAAAACCCCAGGTAAATGGAGCAGGATCTCTTTCTCCTGCCTTACCTCTCTAAGCCTACACTCTTGGTTAGAGACAGCCTGCTGGGCTACAGATCAACTTCATTGTGACCTGGGATAGCAGTTCTTATATTTAGCTGTTTAAAATTGTACCCTGAAGTGAGCAGGAGCTGATAAATTATGCTTAGAGATCACTTACAATTATTTAGGGGTCTAATAATTGAAATGGAATATTCTTTTTCTGTACACCTTAAATGTAGCATTCCTGTTGCATATCTTGCAATTCACATTTTGACTGATGCTTTGCAAGGTGATCTCTGGCTTGTGGTTATGGCAACTCAACTGTGAGGGCTGACACAGGCTATGGATGGATTTTTAGAGAGGCTGCATAACCTGTTTGAAGTCTGGTCCTCTTCTCCAAGGCATGTGGGAGAGTTACCCGTGACTTCAGGAGGGGCTTGCAGGTGCTCAATTAGCACTTGACCAAAGGGTAGATGTCCTAGGCTTGATCCAGTGCTCCCAGCATCTATTTCCTATGGCAGAATCACTCCCTGGACCTGAAGTTTATTTATATTATTTTTTTCCCCTGTTGTACTCTACAGCAGCTAAACAGCAAGTCAGACTATTGCATAATGTGTAAGAGCTCTGTTAATTTACTTTGTCTTCCAAGACATTTAAGCCGAGCTGTCAGAATTTTCTATAAGGCAATTAGTTAGCTGGTATCGCTGTTTCTCCCTGGGGATCTCTATCTATCACAATGATTCTGTTAAGAATAGAAAAAGAAATTATTTTGCGTTCCTTGTAGTTATCAGTCAACAACTTGATTTGATATCTGTCAGATGTTTCTCTCTTGTCTCTTGCTGCGTGTCTCAGCCCTGGACCCCTGCTCTGCCTACATCAGCCTGAATGAGCCCTGGAGGAACACAGATCATCAGATAAATGGTTCCCACGGCCAGCCGACATGCGACAGTCAAATCAACGGGGAGTGGTATCGCTTCACTGGCATGGCTGGTGATGCTATGCCTACCTTCTGCATCCCGGAGAACCACTGTGGCACCCATGCTCCTATTTGGCTGAATGGCAGCCACCCGCGAGAGTCAGATGGCATCGTCCCACGCCAAGCCTGTGCCAGCTTCAATGGGAACTGCTGCCTTTGGAATACCACAATTGACGTCAAGGCGTGTCCAGGGGGGTACTACGTGTATCACTTAACCAAGCCTAGCGTTTGTTTCCATGCATACTGTGGGCGTAAGTAACTACTGAGATCACTTTTCTGAAAGCCCTTCGTCCCCGCGGTGCAGGAGAGGCAGTGAGCACATCCGTACACCTGAGAGAGGTGGTGGCTGGTTTCTGGCTTGCTCATGCAGAAGCGCGTCAGGTGATGCAGTGCAGATGGTGGCCTGTCTATAAGAGATCGATTAGACTGTTTCATCTCCGTGAATTCTAGCCTTTGTTTAGCTAGCGGAAATCTTCTGTAGCTGACCTGGCCGCAGTGATTTAATGCTCTCTGTGGGCCCTGTGGTTTGTCTTGGCATGCTACCAAAGCCAAAATTTGCATCTCTGACTTACAGTAATTAAACTAGATTGTTTTTCTTCAGCTTTCCTAATGTGGCCTAAGTCTGTAACTGAAGGACTAGACATAGGGCGTGAAGCCATCAGTACAAATACAGTATTTTTGGTGCATGCTCAGTGGTTTGTGCTGACAACATACTTGTGCCCTAGATTTTTATGACATCTGTGATGTGGTGGATTGCCAGGGCTCCTGCCTGGATACAAGTGACTGCATGTGTTCCCCGGGGACAACACTAGGACCTGATGGACAGACATGTCTTGGTAAGGATGGAAATAACTTGTGTCAGTTACAGATGCTTTCTTTCCCATTTGTTTCATTGCTCGCATCTCAATTCATTGTCTTACGAAGCAGTATAAAAAAGGAAAAGTATTCTGAGAGTTTTTCCCCCTTGCTGCCTAGAACAGGTCTTTGATTCTGTAAATGGTTCCAGATCTCTCCCCTCGGGGTGAGATACGACATCCCATGACTGAATACACTCTGGTGCTGCTGGAGCTGCGCGTGTACAGAGGCTAGATTTCCCTTCTGCACAGTCCAGCTGCTGAAGGCAGCAGCTTCACTGTCAGTAGCAGAGTCGCTTTGCAAGATCACAGTACAGCCTCACTGGTATTCAGGAACGGCTGTGCAGTCTGTCATTAGAGATTTCCTCTCACCTGCTCTGTTGAATCCCTCTTTCCTCCAACAAAAGTTTTGCTGGCTGGCATAGGGCCATGCACTAAACTTCACCATACTTACTGCCCTTGTGGAGCATTGTCCAGGGCCTGGGGTTTGAGGAGAGCTAAAGGGCTGCAGGTCACAGCATAGCCTCAATGGTTCTAGGCGGCATGCCAAGGTGGTATTCAGGGGGCTGGCACTTGGTGACTCCACTGGCAGAGACTAACACGACCAGGAGGGAGGTGGAGGGCTGTAAGTGAGAGCAGAGCAGGGAACATTGGCTTCAGGGATTTGTGAGGGAATCCTCGTGAACCCCTGAGGCAAGGACGGCTGTGGTTGTGTGTGGTGCTGGGAGGAGAGCACCTGGGCTGTGAGGTCTTAGGAAGAAGATGGTCTGTGGGGCAATGCAAGGGGCTGGGAAGGGGTGGCTGTTGGGGAGCTGCAGAGCCAGACTGATGGATAGGAAGAGGTGGCCTGGAGGGAGAAAGGGGTGCTAGTGTTTGGGGGAAGTGGGATCTCATATTTGTCTTTGAGGCTTGATTTGGTGGAGAAGTTGAGAGCAGAGTTGGTCCAGCAGGCTGCGTGGCAGATGAGTTTCTTCTATACGGCCTATAGCTGACAAAGCAGGCGTGGGTGGTTTCTTTCTTCACACTCCTCATGTCTGTGGGCATCAGGGTAGGGGCCACAGTCGTTAAAATCTGTGGAGAGAGCAGCCTAGCCCCACTGCAGATTTACGCTTGCTCAGACCGATTCCACAGAACAATTTTGCTAAAGCTGCTCCACAACTCTGCAGCTGAGTGGCTGACTTAGCTCTCTCAGCTAATTAAAAATATCTATTGCCTGCTTCTCTGCAAGACTTCCAGGCACAGAAGTGCCCTTGACAAGCACCAGCACTCAATAAATGTGTGGCAGCCTCGCAGGAAAGGATTTCCTGCAGCAGGGAGGCATGCAGGAGTCCCCAGACTGTCTGCATGTGCTGGAGCTGCCTTCATCCCCCAACGGCCACACCAGGCAGGAATTGTGCACTGCTGCTTCTCTTCATGATAACCAGATGGCACAACACCTCAGCTGTAATAATCACACTGGTTTACCTACCTGCAGCCTCTCTTGTTGTATGGCTCACTCATCTTTCTAATGACTTTCTGTTGTGCTGAGTAATTGTGCAATTGCATATCTAAGAGCAACTGTGCTGGCCTTCCAGGGAAACCAAACAATTCTGTATTAGCCTTTCCTGTGCCTTTCCTATATGGAGAATATTATTCCTTTCCCAGCTCACTCTAAGAGAAGGGCTGAAGATGCTGCAATAATGCTAAGCAGCTCTGTGAATCTCCCAGTGCTAGGCTGACTTCAGAACATTATATGCTTTAAATTCCCAGAGTACAACTGCTGATCCTAAGTTATATTTTCATTTGCAAGCTTACTTAGGGGTTAGATTAGGTCTGACTTTCTGTCATGGATCCACCAACTCAGTGCATTGCCTTTTGACCTCTTGAATACCTGGATCCGTGTTGGACTAAGCCATGGTTAAAATCAGTTCAGCACTCTCCTAATCCAGTCTCAAGAAAGCCAGCCTGTGTCCCAGAAGTCCTGGTTGTCACTGGTGCAGAAGAGCAGGGACAGATCTGCCATGTGTTGTACAACTTGGAGGACCAGCAAGGTGAATTGCTGGGTAGAGCCCTTGAACAAGCCAAGCTCTAGGACCTTCTAACAGCATCTCTGTGCCTTTGCCAGTAGCCCTTTCCCTCTTCACCTCTGTTTTTTAAGCAGCTTTAGTTTTATTGTTAGAGGGGAAAGTGTGGAGCTGCTCACATGTGTGAAAAGGGAATTGTCTGTGTGTGTCTTCTGGACATGCTTCCTGCCTCCCAAAGCAGGGTACCAGCCATTTCTTTGGCTAAAAATACTCAATTCGCATCGCTTGTGGAAGGAGACAATGCCAACAGCTGCAAGCTGCAGATACTGTGTATGTGTGAGACCACTTATACCTAAGAGAGCTCATCTCTGACCTGTCTCTTAAAATGGTATTTTTCTTTTTTCTTGGTTTTAAGCTTCTGGCATCTAGTAAATGGTAACTTCTAAGCTGTTTTGGTGAAACCCCACATGAACATTGATTGATAACCTCAGCATTCTGGCCTGCCTAAGAGAAATCGTTCGTTTTGTGGCTCAGCAATAGCAATGACTGTCCCTTTCTCTCTATTTGATTCACGTTCTGCACACAGAGATTAAATCAGGTTGAAGAATGAGAATCTCGGAGAACGAAGTTCCTTTCAAAAAAAAAAAAAAAAAAAGCAGAGACATGGAGGAACTTTAGCCTTTAAAACAGAGAAAATTAGGAGGAGTTTTTGGAGCTTTACCAAGAGATTCAAAAGCATATGCTGTGCTTTTTCCTTAAAAAAGACCATCAGCACCCTGGAGGGCTCTACTCTCGAGCTGAATGCAGCCAGCAGAGAAACCTGACACAGGTACTATTCATGGGTAAATTGCTTTAGGTTATAAAAACTTAGTCCAGGCCTATTACAAGGTTATTTTGCAACCTTTATCCAGAGTCTGCTCCAGAAAGTGTGGGATGCCACTTCAGGCACTCCTCTTTCTTCTGAGCTGCAAAGGTAGGTGCCACAGCTCTGCAGAGGGCTGTGGCAGAGCAGAGCAGGGAGGGACATCGTGGGGCAGTGAGGAGCTGAGTCCTCAGAAGGGGAGTCGCTCAGAACTCAGCTCCTTGACTCATCTTTGGTACAGAGTGAGCAGCTAATGGTTGTGGTGGCCTGCGTGGCACCAGTGCTCAGGTTAGGCCTCACCATGGTGAGATGACGTTTCTGTTCTGCAAGGACTCCTGAGCTTTCCAGGACAGGGAGCAACCATTGCACAGGGCAAGAAGCCAAAACGATGAAATTTCTCATGATGTGATTTTTCTTGGGGAAGCTTCATGGGGTTCATTAAAATGTTTTGGTTTGATTTCAGCTTTGTTCATATGTTTACAGCTGTTTATTATTCTTGTGTCTTTATTTTGAAATAAGGGTTGAATCATTTATAATTGCTGTAGGATAGTTAGCCACGTGTAGCAGTAGCAGGTGTGATACAAAAATAAATAGGGTTTATTTTTGACTGATTCTGATATTCACCTAGTTTTACCATGCAGTGAAGTCACGTTAACTTCATTTTAATGTCTTTGTGAGTGGTATGGGGAATAGTTTAGGATGAGAAAATAAATGAAAACATGAACTCCCTCAGTGTGTGGAACCTGTTTGGAAGTTTCCCAGTTGGACTGTGTCCATCTTCACTCTGAAATGGCTGCTGTGTGCACGCTGCCTTTCCCCCCAGGTCTGCTTTGCTCCTGGGTTAGACACAGCATGGCAAAACACTCTACTACTGTCAGTAGATAGTGGTCTTTAGCATTTAGTGGAATTACTCACCTCTGTTGCCTTGATCCAGGTCATGAGGCCAGGAAAGCCAGTCCACAGTCTGACCAGCGCTCCCACATAGCACCCCCTTTTTGCCAGCCATGTGTTTACCAGGAGGCACATTCTGACAGCGTGGTTTTTTGCAGATGAAAATGAATGTGAGCAGAACAACGGAGGCTGCAGTGAATTTTGCATTAACCTGAAGAACTCCTACCGCTGTGAGTGCGGGATCGGGCGCACGCTGGGAAGTGACGGGAAAACCTGTGAAGGTGAGGTTTCAGCTATCACGGTCTGCTGGAAATGATATAGATCATTTCCCTTCCCTTGCAGCACTAGTTCTCTCTTGGCTCCTTGCGGCTGGGATTAAATGTCACTCATACCACTTCTGCGCTAGCCAGTGGGGTTGTTACTGAAATATCCTTCTAATCAAGCAGAGAGGAGTCTCCTTGTTGTCCTCCCTGCCTTGTTCGTTTCTGTTAGGATTTGCTTGTATTTATCTCCACAGGGGGAGAGGCAGCAGTGGATCTTGGAAGATTGGTTGTCCAGACAGAACTAGTTATTGCTGGAGATGCTGGAATTTGGCTCTGGAGATTTGTATGATAGTTGTGCGGGGGCAGATTTAGCACTGCTGTTTTTCAACAGCTGTCATTAGGTATGGGGTAATGTCATGACATTAGACTAGAGGATGAGGATTGCTTAGCCTCCCAGGGTAGAGATTGAGGAGAAGGGGGTGCCAGTCTGTAAACAGAAGCTAGATATGAAATGAGAGCTCCTTTTTGACTGTTTGCTTTTTGTAAGTAGTTAGTTGTGGGCTCTGCCACGTGCAGCTGCCACAGTAACTTCCCAGTGGTGGCACAGCCAGGTTGAAAACCCTTGATGAGTTTAGACTGGTAGCTTAGCAGCGGCTTAAAGACCAAATTGTAGGTTTGATCTATTGTCACTAACAATGTACAAACATCTTTGAGCAGAAATATGAAAACCCAGCAAAAATAGACTTGTGCCTGATGTTTTCTGTGGTCAGTTGTGAAGAGCACTGTGGCCCCTCACAGGCAAAGCTGCTGTGTTGTATGTTCACAGATACTGTGGGGCCTCAGACAAGAATAATAGCTACAGATGTGCCTCAGTTTTGAGCTACCTGATTGCCAGAACTGAATACATCTGCATCCTGCATGCAGCCTTACATTAACTGCTGTGTGGTAGATATCCGTGGTGCAGGGAGAAGGAGGGATTGCTATTGTATTTTTGGGCTGGACTCCACCCTTGTTTATGATTCACTGACATATGGCTCCAAGCTGCAGTTTTTGTCCCTGTTTTCCCCCCTCTATGGTACCAAAGCACGTTTCATCTCACTTCTGTGAAAATCTCCTCTGAGCTCTGTTGATAAAAATATCACTCATCCAGAAAATGACGCTTCCGTGGGGAAAGCTGCTGTGCAGAGTGCTCCTTAAGTACTTGTTAAGTTGTTTGGGGCCAAAAGTGATCTGTGGGCTTTGTCCCTTCCACATCCAGCACTGAGCAGGGGGGTTGTCCCGTAAACCAGCTGCGCTACATGGCAGTTTTTATTCCTGAGCACTGCACTCTTCTGACAGGGCTGGAATAGTCTGTGCTTGGAAACTCGTTTGTTTCTGCTGTTCCCGAGGCTGGGTTTTAAGGCCTTTGATGTATCATTTAATTTCCCCTTCTGTAAGAAGGATGGTACTTTTCATGAGTTTAACAATGCTGCTGGGGATTTTACAATCTTGTTAGTGAGTTTTATTTCTAAAGAGGTGCCCTCAGCTTTGTGAACCATTAGAGTATGTGATTTATTTGTGAGCCATCTCAGAGCTGTTACTAAAAAGAACAAATGCAGGAGATTTAGTTGATTACATGAGCTGGTGAGGCTGAGTAGGGTTAAGAGTATCCCAAAATTTCCCTCATAATGCTTTACCTATTACTTTGACTCACGTGGAGTGTTCAGGCTGTTGTTTTCCATGCAATGTGTAGGGTTGAGTATGGGATTTCCATTCTTTTCTTTATATTTCAGTGAAAACCAAACAGTCATTTCTGATGGCCGGCTCCGGGAGAAATATATTGTATTTATGATTTGTTTATATTATATGTACTATTGTTTTATTGAGAACATCTAGCAGTATTCATCCCAAAGGGTTAAAAAAATTAAGCAGTGAAGGTTATTTTCTAAAAAAAATTATGATACTCTTACTTTCTCTATAACAGAAAGCCAACAACAACTGGAAATGGCCTTACTTGCCTTAGATTTTCAAATCTTCAGAATGTATTTGGATGACCTTTCAGGCTCTTTTCTGCAGCTGTAGTGGCTAGGAATATGTTCTACATGAAAACTCAGATCCTCAGAGAATTGCCTCACCTGAATAGAAAAGATGTAAGACAAGACATGACGAATTCCTCAATTAGCTGTGCTGCCCTCTCTCCTCTGCACTTTAGAACAGGGGAAAATTAGGAGGGGAATCGACCTTATGCTGCCAACTTGTGTCATTCTGTCCCTGTGATAATGCATCTCAGAGTCACTGACCACTAAGCCTAAAACTCACAAACTAACAAAATTCCTGCTAAACAAACTCCTATGAGCAGAGTTTCATCCTCAGCCTACAAAGGGGATGCAGGAATCCGTTACGCACCACCTTCATCACAGCTGAGAAACCCACAGGCAAAGAGCGCATCATCTTCTCTCTGGTGTTCCCTGATGGGAATAGGAGCTGGCTACCTGTGAGTCTGTCCTCCCCAAGACACCTCCCGTGCAAATCTCAGGGCTTCAATTCTGCTGATGACTAAGGGAGTGAGTATGGTTTCACATGGTAGAAGTTTTAAGAGGATTTTCCTTCCACCTTTTTGAAGTAAGAAACAACATAAAAATTTAGTTTGAGAGGATGTTTCAGAAGTTAGAAAGGGCCAAGCTGAAGATTGCCTATTCAGCCTTCTTATGTATGCCAGTTGTAGCACGTGATTTAATTTGGTAAGCTTTTTCACATAATTCCTTGTTAACTTCATGGCGAAATGACAAACACAGGAAATTGTACAATTAAAAATAGGTTTCCACTGCATTTTCTTGGAAGCAAGCTCTCACTGCCCTGTTGCATTTGAGCTCCGTGTTGGTCGTACTGTTTGTTAGTCAGTGAGGAGTATATGTTGGGGCCTGCGTAGCCGCCACGCAGCTGCCTGAGGAGCAGGGTGTGCTGATTTTCCTTTCCTTTGCAGAAATCGAAGGCTGTCACAATAACAATGGAGGCTGCAGCCATACCTGTATTGAAGTGGAAGACGCATACCAATGTGAATGTCCAAGAGGACTTGTTCTGTCAGAAGACAACCACACTTGCCAAGGTAGGTCAACAAAATCTGCCTAACAGCCTCTGTCCCCTGGAAGTCAAAAGTATGTATGAAGGAATTTTTCTTCTTGTTTTTGTTGTGTTCTTAGTCTGTCCTTTCCAGTTTGGTTAATGGAGCGTTGTCATTAATGACAGATCATCCAAAACTGAGAGCCTGGAGACATTGCTCTTTTTACCAGGCAGGAGAACAGAGACACAGGACCCAGCTGGGTGCATCTTGCATCACAGGTGGTTTTGGCAGCATTCACTTACAATTAAGATTGCTTAACATCTCCCATTATATTGCTCTGCCTTTGACAAATTTATGCTATTAGAACTGAAATTTCCCATGCTTCAAACTGGGCTTTTAAAATTTCAGCTAAAGTGGTTTAGTCCCTTCCAAGAATGGAGTTAAAGAGAAAGGCCTTTTTTTTTTTTTTTTTTCCCCAAGTATCTCAGTAGCCATTCCAGTAAGCATTCTTATGTCTTGAAGCAGGGCACTAGTTCTGCTACTAGGTGTTTCTGCTATCCCTTGGAAAAGTGCCCAAGATAGCCTTTGAAAATTGACTGTTGCTTCTGCTGCATAGAGGCAAGGGCAACATTATCCTTGGAAGACCTTCCATCTGAACTTTACTCCATTCCTGTATGCAAGGAGTCCTTGCTGACTCACTTGCACCTATAGCATGCACATGGAATAAACATGTTCCCTGTTTTGGGTTGTAAGAGCTGAGTGAGATTTCCTTTGCAAATACATCCAGGCTCCCAGGGGTCAGTTTAGCTCTAGCGATGAGTGCAAGGAGCAGAGGATCAGGGAGAAGTTCCTGAGGGCATTGAGAGTTAAGCAGAGGGTCTGTAGCTCCTCATGCAATGACTTCTTACAATCTAGGATTACATCCAAGATTCTTCTGGGTCTCATAATCCCACAGCTAGCTGAGCCCCTGAGGTGCTGAAAGCATCATGCAGCCTGTGTCGTACAGAGATGTTGTCTACTATGATCCGCTGCTGAAGGGGCATTCAGTCAAAACTGTGTGTTGAGGAGAGCTATGTGGGCATGTGAAAGGCAGAGGTAATGCTCTCTGGTGGGCCTCATCTGACTTGCCTGGCCGCTTCTCAGACCTCTCAGGTTCAGCACAAAGCCGGAGAAGGCACGGTACTGCTCTGGTAGAGGCAGACCTCATAGCTCTCTGCCTGTGTTCTGCCTTGGTGGGCCCACGAAGGACCTGTGTGGTTGCTTTCAGACGTTTCTGTGGGAATTTGCTAATGTGCTGGACTTGGTCCATAGCCAGAGCAGGATCTAAAATGCAATGAAAGGTAGTCTGTCATGGGCTAATTCACTTGGGCTTTAGATAATACCAATGAGCTGGTGTTACCTGTTGTGCTCAGAATCTCTTGTGGTCTGATGTGTTACAAAGTGCTCAGACATCTGTTAGAGGAACAGATCCAGACTTCATGGTGGCCAACAGGGCAGGTATGCCTCAGAGAGGAAGATAGAATGGTTCTACTTGATGAAATTTCTGCTTTTTAAGCTTTTTAGAAATGCAGGGCACTGTTTTCAGAGGTGAGCACTGCACACTTGGGATTCGGTAGTGCTTACCGCTCCAGCAGAGTCAAGTGAGGAGGAGGAGATGGGGGTTTCCAAGAGCTGTGATTATACTTACTGATTGAAGGTCTGATTGATGGATACAGGCCAGTAAAGCACAATGTTCTTCAATCCTGGCTCCCTGAGGCAACCCCAGCAGGGCTAGAAGGCCATGCATTTCCCAGCCAGTGTTTCTCCTTCTTCTGAGGCTGCTAATGAGAGCAGCAGCACTGCCGGGTGCCAAGCTGGGGCTCGGGATACGGCATCTCATAAAGCGAGATTGCTTGTTCTTTTGCATTTCATGAATTTATGTCCCCACGCAGTGGTCTGCAATTTTGAGCAGATACGATAGAATATATCTGGAAATGTACCACACAATTTTTTATGGCATCTAATCAGGTTTATAGTGGTACAATTAACAGTGCAGGGCAGGCACAGTTGCCTGAAGCAATTGGATCTGCAGCCTATCAGCCCTCCCCTGCACTGTCTCTACATTGAGAACAAACAAAAATCTTCAACAGAAATCATAGCCTTGGCTACAGTTTTCCTACAAAGATAGCAGCCAACAAAATGCTTGGAATTTTGCAGACCATCCTAGTACCCCACCTCTTTCTGAAGTGTAATGGTGAAATGCCGTTCTCCCATCTCCCATGCTCAAGCCTTGTGTGCAGCTAAGCAGGGTACGACGGTGTAGTTTATTTGTGTTTGTAGCAGTGGTTCAGGGCTCCCCAGCACCAGAGAGCCTGTTCTACTGAGCAGTCTGTGCAAAAAGATAACCCCTGCTCCAAACAGCTGTACTTTGAAAGGCCCAGGAAGGAGCCACGGGCTGGACAAGGAACGTGGTGCCAACAATAGCATACAGCAAAATGAGTGTTGGACTTGCCAGAGAAGCTTCCTACCAGGGTCAGGCTACTTGCAGGCATTGGTGCAAAGCAGAGTTTAAAGCAGTAATGAGGAGGCTTTCCTAGTACTTACAGGTGCTCTGTGGTGTACGAGCGTGAAGAACTGAAACGTTTGACTGGCAAAGACTGGGTGAGGCTCTTGGGAGCCTCGCAGGCTGGGGTCAGCCCAGGGCAGGGACACAAGAGATGGATGCTGGCAGCAAGTCAGGAGAGCGCATCTGAACGGATGCAAGAAGTTGTGAATAAAAGAGGATTCCTTAGCACCCAGGATAACTCATTTCTGCTGGACATCTCAGTCCTGGCAGTCGGGACCTCATTGCTTGCCCTGGCATAGCATGTCTGCATATAGTCACGGCTACCTTGCCCAGCTCCTTTTCTGCTCCCCCTACAATGCTGTTGCTGACAGTCTGTCTTGGGGGAATCAGGCCTGCTCAGAGCTGAATCACGCTGATGCGCGCAGTCTCTCTGCTTGCAGCACCACTGTTAAATTGGTAGAACTGAAACTCTGTTCTCAGTATTGATTGCTCTTCTGTGTACAAATGTCTAGGGCGTTTTGAATTACATTACCAGTTACTCCGAGATGGTTAGTATAAGGAGTTTCCCAGAGTGTTTTCCCAAATAGTGATGAGTTGGCTTGAATCAAAAGTGGATCTGCTCACAGGTTTCATTCACTTGTTTCTGTGCCCAGGTGGTGGAGTGCACACAGACAACTCCTGCAATGCCAGAGCGGAGGTTAAATAGGTGTCTCCTCTTTCTTCCCCTTTGTGCTGATCAAAGACATTTAGAAACAGAGATAGCCTGAACCAAATTGGTCCTGAACTTTGGAGGATTACAGCTGGGATCCAAACTGTCTTGCCCTGAATTACACCTTTATAAAAGCATTACATTTTCTTATTCATCAAGGAGTCACTAGAACAGTGAAGCTTTAAATCCAAATTGAGCCAATCAGTTCTCCAAAGGATTCATCTCTGCATTGCTCTGTGTTCTCAAAGTCCCTTTTTCTCCTTGTGAGCTTTGCCATTTGACATGCTTGGTTATTCCCGCTTGCCTTCTGCTGCGGATGGAGGAAAAGTTAAGGTAATTCTTAGTTCTTTAATTTTCTGTTCTAACCCAGCAATGTCATTATGAGAGCACATTGCTTTGGGCACACTGCATACATTTTAGCATATCACCTTGAAAAGATCAGCTTTTAAGAAAAAATACTCCCTGCAGGTACGCAATAGCTGTTACAATTACCTTAGCTGGGACATGAGAATTTTTTTAAGGCGGGGAAAAGACACGTTTTAGCAGTGTGCCTTGTATCCAAGGTCCAGAATCCTGCATAATATAATTAACTTGATTGAAACTCAGGGAAGGCAGATCATATGAATGTCAAGGATAGGGACTGTAATTAATTTTAGAAAAAAGCTTGGGGAACTAACATATTTGCAGAAAGTTTTGTTGTGTGATTTTAAAATATGATAAATGGAAATTCTGGAGGGGGGTTGTTTTTCTGGCTGAGAAGAGACTAAAATATATGCACCAGTATGCTTGTCCTGTATCTAACTGAATAGATATGTATACACCCAAGGAATATATATAGCAATTACTTTTTTATTGAAGATTATTCCCTCTTTTTTTCCTTTTTCATTTTGTGGAATCTCTATGTTTTCTCCACTTCTTATGTAATGGAATTGTAATTAAAAAAAGTTCACATGGACATCTGTATTAAAATTCAAAGATTGGAAGGAGGTGGAATGAGTGAGCTAATTGGGTTTGTTTGTCAGAGCTGGGTTTATTGCTTATAAAAATATTACTATGGTATTTTGAGGTGCTTCCATTTTAGCTCAGCATCTATATGGAATTACTCTGCCTTGTTTTGACTTGTTCTGGGTTTGATGTAAAACCTGATAAAGGGTCTTAAAAAATGGCTTTGTCTGGGATGTTGTGAATTTGATATCCATAGCTGGGAAAGGCTCTTCCCAGGACGTATCAGTGCAAGACATATCTATCAAACCTGTGCTGAGTATTAAGTATAGCTGGAAATACTGCATAGCTAAGTTTCTGCCTCAAATATAGCGGTCATCTTCATCGTCTTTTGTGGTGTCGCTGCGCCAGGAGAATTTGAGGCAGTGGTAGCTCAGGAGGTTTGTGTTGTGTAGATGGGAATGTAAGATAGGTAGTTAGATTACTATGGTTAGATAGTATCATAAATGTGGCATATGATTGCCCTTTCTTTCCCCCAATAGTAATTGGTGTAGCCCTTCCCCACCTCCCTGATACTGATACTCCCTGATAGTTTTATAGTGCAGGCTGTTATTCTGGGGACTTTTCTTGTAGTTCCAGTGCTGTGCAAGTCCAGCTCTATTGAGGTGAGCATCCCAAAGGACCTGGTTGGAGGCCTGGACCTTTCCCTCATCAACACTTCCTGCAAAGGAGTATCCAATGGCACTCATGTCAACATCCATTTCTCCTTGAAGTCCTGCGGCACTGTTGTAGATGTATGTATACCCATTGCTGTCCCGTCTCTTGGGATCTCTCAGATTTGGGGGCTTGGCTATGGCTTACTTGGGGAATAAAGCTGATTTAGCTGTACCATCACAGCAGTTTCCTGTGTTGCCATGCAGCTGGCCTCAGACTAGACCTGCGGTGGCATCCCAAAGTAGGAGAGCTCATTCTGTCTCCTCTCCAGTGGTGTGCGTCTGTCAGCACGGGTACTGCTTTCTGCTCACCCAGTGCTTCACAGAGGCCACTTCACCATCATTCCAGTGCAAGAAGTGCAAGTGGTGTCACTCTTCACCCTCCTGTTGAGACAGAATCTGGTCCCTTGATAATGTAACCTTTGAAACACTGGCAGCTGGTCAGGAACCAGAGAGCTTGTTTTAGCAGATGGGTAGCAGCTGGAAGCAAATTTCTCTGCTTCATGCAGGAGTACAGTGCGTTGAAGTTGACAGCAAACTGATAGAGGCCCTTAGGTCATAGGTAAGGATGAACATCATCCTGGTTGCAGCATGTAAATTTACAAGCTGTACTTTCAGTGGCTAGTTTATGTCTGAGTTTCCTGAACAAGGTAAACTCAGCTGCTAGTCTGAACTCAGAGGTCTTTCTCAATGATCTCCCCTTTCCCTTAAACTCCTTTCTTTGCTGCAGGTAATAAATGATAAAATCATTGCCACCAATCTGGTGACCGGCTTGCCAAAGCAGACTCCAGGAAGCAATGGGGACATCATTGTGCGTACCAGCAAGCTGCTGATCCCAGTGACCTGTGAGTTCCCACGCCGGTACACCATCTCCGAAGGTTATGTGCCCAACCTCAAGAACTCACCCTTGGAAATCATGAGCCGCAACCAGGGCATATTTCCCTTCACTCTTGAGATCTTCAAAGACAAAGACTTTGATGAACCCTACAGGGGTGCTCTTCCCACCCTCAAGCTTCGTGACTCTCTGTACTTTGGGATTGAACCCTTGGTACATGTCAATGGACTAGAGTCACTGGTAGAGAGCTGCTTTGCCACTCCCACCTCAAAAATCGATGAGATCCTGAAGTACTACCTGATTCAAGACGGGTGAGCTCGCTGTTCCCTTTGTTGTTGGCTATGAGACGGGAATCGGCAGTGGGGCTAAGTTGCATTGCCTGTGTGATGCAGGAAACACTATCACTTCTCCACAGCAGCCTATCTGCTGTGTTCCTAGCAATCACCAGCAGCCAGGCCATCAAGCTGAAACCACCTGTCCAATCAAAAGTGATTGGGAGAAACAGTGGGAGGCAGTGAAAGAGGTTACTCCAAGTGCAGTCTTTACAGGACATATTTCCCTGTTACTACCCTTGTGGATAATTGAGTTGGCTCCAGTAGAAAAGATATCCTTCCTGATATCCTCTCTCTGCCAGCCTGCAGAGTGCCAAACCAATCGGCACAACCCCCCGATGGCTGTGTGCCACTGCCATGCGGCCACCACAGCAACTGGAGCAAGTTTCTTAATTTTCCCGTAATGGCCTTATTATAGCATGAGCCAGAAGATTCCATGGCTGGTCCTGATTGGAGCTCCAGGAGCTCCCCTTGCTTTGCTCTCTCTCTGGTGCCTGTCAATGCAGTAAGCTTAGGGTCCCTCAGTTTGGCTGCTTTGTGTCAGAGGTTTGGGGAGCATTGCTGTGGGCTCTGCTGTGGCTCCTGAGATGAACCCTGTTTTCAGACACTTGTCTGGGTGCTAACATGACAGTGCCAGGGTGCAACGTTGCTGCAGAGTGTTTGCATCCAGCAGTGCCTGGCAGCTTAACCAGACAATGCTGTAGAAATCTCACAGTTGGGAACCAGTCTGCTATCCTCCAGGGAGGAAAGTCCAGCCAAAGCAATATCTAAGACATACTCAAGTGTTACGGCCCCACAGTCAAGGGACTGCACTCATGTAAGTCCTGTGTTCTGTCTGCCAAACCATCTAATGAGGAAGACAATTATTTCCTCAGCTGCCAGGCTAAATCATCCACCGTTACAGCTGGTGATGACAAGTCCTATGTGTTTGTCTTGTAGCCAAAGGGTCCTGCAGAGCACAGTACACAAAAATACTGCTTTCATTTCCTTCTGACAAAGGTTTCAGCATTAGCTTGCTCTCCCTCCATCCTAGGCTGCAGTTCTGTGCCTGACATTTCTGGGGTTTACAAGCAGATTTATAATGGAAGGATTGATTTATCAACTCCCTGGCTTGGCTGTTCCTGTGAACCCTTCAGAGTCAACGCTCCAAACATTCATTCATTTCCCACTATGAGTAAGAATGATGGGATTCAAAACAGTGGTCAAAACCTGAGCCAAACAGAGAAGGGAGAAGGAAGAAAATGTCATCTCTTGAATTCACCAGAGCACTAGTTGGAGGATTTAGGGCACCAGCAGCCCCTTTGGTACTGTTATCCTGCAGAGGGCATTAAAACTTCACCGAAGGGAAAAGTGGGCTGGAGCCGGCTGGCTGGAGCCTCATCCTGCCTGCTCTGCTCTCCAGCGGTCACCGCAGGCCCCACTGTCCCCAGACATGACAGCCCCCGTGTGCTATGCTGTATTTAAATTGGACCGCTCACTTAGACCAAAGGCTAATGATGCGCTATTGAGCTAATTGGAGTTCTTTGTCTCTCTGTGTGCTCGCAGCAATTAAAAAGTAAAATTAGCTGAATACACTGCTGATTTGTCCCTGCTCCAAACAGTTCTGTAATAACCCAGTTTCCTTCCATCAACCCAGCCCCAAAAGCCCAAGGCAATAAAGATGGGATTTTTAAATCAGTTTGATTATGTAGGATCAGACCTGCAGGAGTTAATTGCAGCTTCCAGAGGGAAATGCTGTTTAAATTTAAGGGATATACCTTAGACTGAGGGATGGGAAAATTCCCTCTCCTGCATTCTTCCCTGCTAATTCCCTGCCATCTCCAGTTGGCAAGAGGTGGGAGCTGCCTTCTGTGGGACACCTCAACCCTCTCCCTGGGCTGATGTGACCACGCTGGAAATCAGGATTTTCCCAGATCCCTCCCTGCAGTCTCTGTAATACCCTATACTGCTGCTAGCCCAGCTAGCCCGCCCCAGAGCAGCTCTCCCACTTCTGATCTTGTTCTTCCTCTTTCTCAGAACAAAAATAAATAAAAGGCATTGACCAATTGCATGGGCGATAAACATTGCAGCTCTCTGGGGTGTTTGGAGCAAGGTCATGTCACTGAGGGCAATCCGTTGTAACCTGATGTGGTCAGGAGCTGCAATTTATCTGAGCATGACATGATTAAGGTAGTTCCATTGCAAGGCTCATCTTGTTACACCTCTGGCTGCCCCTCGCTTGTAGGTGAGGTGGCTCCTTTCTACCTTGCAACCCCCCAATAAGAGAGAGCACGGCCTCTCATGGCCCATCCACTCTCTGCTCCTCTAACCTGAGCACATCATTCACAGGAAAGAGTTATTTTCCCCATATCCTGACCAGGGTCACTCATTTTCCTTCCATACCTGTGCTCTCTGCCCCTTCTTACCTCTCCAAGGTGGGAAGCAGGGTCTGGGGGTTTCCTAGGAGGATGGGACAAGGTATGGCCCCATGCATAATGCAAAAGGGCTTGACCCTGTGACTCAGGAGGTTTCTGAGCTCTTTTTGTCATGCCGCAATGCATTGTTGGAAACCTCCATAAGACATACTTAGGGTCATGGTAGGGGCTCCATGTACCCCTGATTCCTCCTTGCTGTTCTTCCACTTTCCCTCTCCCTAGCCCCAAACCAGTAGGTTTCTTGCCAC
This sequence comes from Nipponia nippon, assembly GCF_047370975.1. Classification (NCBI taxonomy): domain Eukaryota; kingdom Metazoa; phylum Chordata; class Aves; order Pelecaniformes; family Threskiornithidae; genus Nipponia; species Nipponia nippon. The sequence continues at coordinate 88,837,036 of NW_028262347.1, read as the reverse complement.
CAGTGTGGGGAACCTTTGGAGAACCTGGGATTTAGGAGTCAGTTTGAGCCAGTGTCCACAAAGCATCACAATTTAAATGCTCACAAATGAGGACATGCCTATGAGTTGAATTTGTGGCCCCAAAGCTTGGCCAGTCACTTATGAGAAGTCTTTAACTGTCATTCTTTACAATCAGATGCCTTTAGGAACGCTGCTTTTAAAAGCAATTTTATCCTCAAGAACTTAGTAACATCTAGTGTTTGGCCTCAAGGGGGAGGAATCTATGGCAATTTTTCTAGATGCACAGTGTTAATTTATTAGGTCCCCTTGGATGACTTTTTATGTTTGCCTCCCAGGCAAGTTAACTAGACAAGCGCTGCAGACAGGGGTGACCGCTTCAGACCATGACCTCCACTGGCTGAGTAAAGCTACAGAAATACGTGATGGTGAAAATAATGCTACGATCAGACTAATGCTTAGCGCTGCCATGAACATACACTGCTCTACTGCACGTAGCAGAAGGGCCATTCTGGGAGGGATTGCAGTAGGCTGCCGCCCACGGAGCAGAGTCAGCCGAACAGCATACAGATTTCCAAATATGTGTTCTAGTGAAAGCAGAGCTACATATAGATGTGGGGTTTGCTGCTGTTCAATAATTGAACATGTCAAATATCAGCATTTCTGACAATGCCTTACATATTTCTAGTCTAAAGATGGAAGCTAAAGGTTGCTGCAAGAGTAGGACTTTCAGCTGTTACACCATTACCTCTTGTCTCTTCTACCACCACGTTGGTTTTTTTTAATATCTTGCAAAGTCCACGTTTCTGGAATTAACTTGCTAGAAAGGACAAGCTGCATTATAATGCAACACAAAAGCAATACCTGGGCCTCTCAAAATGCCTAAGGCTTTGCAATAGGCAGCAGTAAATATCAAGTCACTGTAATGTTTTGTCTTGCTGTTTCTCTGTCAAACTCTAAATAGGCTGTAATAGTTTATAAATAGACTGCACATGAAATGTAACTTTTTATAAAAGTAGTTTATTTTCTTACAGTTCTGTGACCTCTCACATGACTGTGTAGTGCTAGTGATGGACAAGTTAAAATTATGAATTTTAGCTATAGTGAATTTGAGCTGTCCAATCGAGTCCAGCAGGAAGAAGAATGCAAATGATGTAAAGCAAAGTAGATCTTGATTTTTTTTTTTAAATATCATCTGTGATATTTTAGTAACGTGGGTAACAGCTTATTCATTTTAAGTGTGATTTATGTGCATATATATGTGTATACAGAAAGTACATAATACATTATATACTGCATAACAGTTCTGTTGATCACTGCAGACTGTTGCACAGGAAGGTGAAATGAGGACAAACTTGCCTGCAGCTCGCTGGCAGTACCTCTGCTGATGGGACTGGACCATGTCCTGCCAGCTCTCTGTTGCTGAGCTGTTCATTGTCTGGAGATGCTATTATCATCGCTAGTGTTTTTCCCCATCACTCCCAAATTTTCTCCTGTGGCCAAAGAGGAAGTAACGTGGATGGTAGCCTAGCTTGAGACAGCCAAGCCCTCCTTTCCTTTCTCTGGTTAAATAGGCTGGGATGTTTTTTCTCTTTCCATTTCTGGGAAACCCATTAAAGCCTATCCCTCTGCTTTCCCCAGCTGCGTTTCCGATGATTCGGTGAAACAGTACACGTCAAAGGACCACCTTGCCAAGCATTTCCAGGTTCCTGTGTTCAAGTTTGTGGGCAAAGACAACAAGGTAAGCTCAAAACCCATCTCTTAGATATTGCATCAGCCTTGATCTGACTGAAAACTCCCAGCACAGAGCTGGCTGTATTAGAGGGCAAAGGGGAGGAATGGCTGGCCCAAGGCAGATGCTGCTGTGTCTGTTCCAGCAGTTGTGGCTTTCAGGAGCCTGACGCAGGTACTTTAGGAGAGAGTGATGAAAACAACTAAAATTAAATAAAATATGAGGGACAGTTGTGGAACATCAGCGCCATAGCAGGTTAAAATCATTGTTGTTTCCAGGGCAGTCTTAGTGGATCCTTGCCTGCTGGGTGAGAAAAGTGTTCCCAGTCACCAAACAGAAACCCGGGGAGTTAGGCACACTATGCAGTGTCCTGTCTTTAAAACAAGACAGTCTATAATTTTGAATCTCTTCAACCTTATATCTTCTCTAGCTCTTGTGAGTACAGATACCAGGTTTCCAGATACAAGGCCACCATAGTGCTTAATTCAATGTGAAACAAGGCCATCCAGGCTGGTGGCACTCTGGGGGAGAAGCTTTGTAGAGGGAGGACAGTTGAAGGATAATGCCACTTTCCTAATGCAAATAGCTTTCCTTTTCTGTGCTAGAAGAAATCAGGTCCTTCAGTCACTGTTGTTATGCTCAGCCAATGCTGCTTGCTCCTAAAGGCATAAAGTTGCCTCTCCAGCTCCTGGAAAGCCTCAGTAGGGTTAAAATGGATGAGATCTTTCAAAATTCAGAAATTTCGCTTGTCTGTCTGCCACTGCTGCCTCCAACCTGCATCCTCCTGGCCTGTGCTATGGATTTTGCTTCAAATCTCACCATTGACCAAACATTCACAAATATTTGCTTCCCTGATTGCTGCTCGCAGGGAACTTGCTTACTCTCCTTGTCGTTTAAACAGCAGGGAGCAGCAATCCTGTCACTGTCTGCCTTTGCTGTGCAGAAAGACAAGGCAGCTGTCTCCCTGCCCTTTGTGTTCTCCTTCTCCCCTCAGCTACCAGTCTTAGCCCTTCATAAACCTGCGTTTTCCTCTTTTGCCCCTCAGTCTCCTAGCTTTATGTTTTCTCAGCTCATGTCAAATTCTCTTGCACGTTTCTATCAGTCCATTTCCTTGTGAGGCTTCATGCGTTCTTGGCCTGCTTCCTACCATGCAGCTCTTATCAGTCCATGCGAGCTCTGCCGAGCTTATTCCTGGCATTTTCCTCCCTTCCTCTGGAGGATCATTTCACGCCTTCATATTCCCTGTCTAGCCCTTGGCTAACAGACAGATGCCATGCTCTGAGATCTCAGCCAGGCACTCTGGAAAACGTGCCCTTTCCGGGGCACATAAGAAAACAGATGGAGCAGCCAATTTGGCTGTGGGTGGCAGTGGTGGATAAGGACCTTGTTGATGTGGGGACAGAAATGGCTGTACCATGGGAATCGTGTCGCTCATGCTCTCTGAGCACTGGCAGCACTGCCAGTCTGATTCCCAGAGTTGCATGTTGACTTGGCCTGCTGTCTCGCCACCCTCCAGGAGGTGTTCTTGCACTGCCGCATCCTCGTGTGCGGGGCGCTGGACGAGAGCTCTCGCTGCGCCCAGGGCTGCCGGAGACGGGTGCGCAGGTCGGCTGCGACGGAGAAAGAGGAGGAGGAGGAGGAGGAATCTGGTCACGTGGCAAACCACATCCTGACAGGCGGCCCCATCAGAATCGACTTTGATGACTAACACCCACCCACTGGAACACCATCTCTGCCTGACACCAACCTTCCTTATCAATGCCTTCTTTCATGGTGGTTTGAGAAACGAGGTATTTGGTAAAGCCCCACTTGAACCTCAGGACTTGTCTCCCTAACTGCGTGGTGATTATTTGTGAAGTATGTTGGGCACACGAGGCAGCCCTCTGAGTGCAACCCAGACTGCAGAACAGTTTGTTTTTTACCTGCATTTCTTCCCAACAGCCCTTCGGTTGAAGGGACCCTATTTCTTTACAGGCCTGAAATGTTACCCAACTTTGTCTTTCCCTACATCCGCCTGCAGGCTCCACAGGACTGTTTGTCCTTGACTAAACAAATGTTATTCAAGCCCTTCTTTCATCAGACAATACAAATAGTATCATAGCTGAACGTGTTTGCTGTGCAGTTCTGTGAATGATGCTCAAGCTTTCGGATGTGCTGAGATTTTGGATGACCGTTAATAAAAACATGTATAAAAATATATATCTCATAATGTGTAAGTTCCTTGGAGCTATAAAACAGTTGTCATTATAGGCAGCTAAAGCTCAGACCTATCGCAGGCACATTTAAATGTTATTTTTAAATAGTAGAAGGTATTTAATAAAACTTGATTTTTTTAGTGTCTTTTGATAATCGCATGCAGTTTAACAGTGCTTCCTCTTGTATTTAGTGTATCATTATTTTTCTCCCTCTTTTCTCCCCACCAAAAAAATGTGGTGCCTTTCATAAGTGCTATAGCACCTTGATTGTAAGAAAAAGACCATTAAACATCTATAAACACACACAGCCCCCCCAAAGCGTGTTGCTACCAAGTCTTTGTTTGAAAGTTGAAATGCATTACCCTGGCCTAGAGAGGCTGTGATCCCTGACAAAGGGATTTGAGGAATGCGCATTAAGTATTCATAGCAATCATATGTAATGTGGGTAGTTGTGGGGACAGGGTTGTCCCCAGTGAGCCTGGTGACAGGAGACATGGCAGCCTTGTTTGAGTGACTGTGTGCATTCGCAGTCCCGTGGTGAGTGAGAGCTGGCTAGAGACACAATTACTGGTGATGGTGGCAGCATCGTACTTGTCAGGAATCCCTCTGGGCTGTCAAACTCCTTCCAAAGAAAATATAATGGATGATCAGCTCGGGCTCCTCTGGGCTTCATTCAGGAGCAGGAGCGCTGTGTGGTGAAGGATTAGAAATGTGAGGTGAAAGGAAGGAGGCACAGCGAGCAGCGAAGGACAAAGTAGGAGAGGCAGGGCTGAGGGTGAGAGAGGAAGGATCCGGCTCCCGATGCTGGCTGTGGCACCGCAGTGTGTTCGTGAGGTTTTCCGCAAGAAGTTTGACAGTGCGCAGCTCTGTCCTGTGTGTTTGGAGGTGTGCTGGAAGCCCTCCCCAGTCTGCATTACCCATTTTCTACTTCGGTTGGAAGCAGCCAAATTGCTGCCAAGGCCAAAATTTGTTGCTGCTCTCAAATGGATGGGGAGTCCGCTTGAAGGGGCCATTTAGAAGGGAGTCACAAATCACCTCAGCAATATTCCATTTCACAGATTTATTTTTCTGGTGACTGAGATTCCAGTGAGGAATGGGCATTTGATGGGCTGGGAGTTTCATGATTTTTCTAAATGGCTTCATGGCTGCTTTTCCAATTTGGGAATGTGTGTGTGTGCGTGTGTTTAGGTTAGAATAACTGAAAATGTTTCTGTGCTGATAAGTGGGTATAAGTGGAAAGACACTTTTCACGTGTTATCTAACCATATGTGAAAGAAAAAGAAATGACAAAGCTTCCTTCTTGCATTGCCATGTGTCTTCTGCTGATTCATGTCTGCATTAGGACCACATGGGTAATTTCCCGCTGTCACTTCTTTGTTCAGGCAGTCCCTGCTAAATATACTTGTTTTGATAAAACAAGAGCTGGGAAATGAAATTAATTAGCTGTTGCCTTCTGGAGAGGCAACTGGTGGTTTTTGTTTGTGTGAAAGGGCCATTGGGGGAGTGGTGGAGGGAGAGGTTCATTTCCTGACTTATTTCAGTTATCGTGCACGTTATTCGGTTTTTCCTGACAAATTCATACGAAGCAGCCTTTCTGCTCTGAAGCTTTTTAGTTAAATAATCTGTAAGAGTAATGAGGAGGCAACACTGGTTTGTGTGGCCACGTGAATGGAGCAGTCTGGGAAGGTGTTTAGTTTGCTCTGCAAGCAGGGTAGTAGGTCTACTATCTGCCACTGCCCTGTGGCCTTTCCTCCTCTGATGTAGAGGGGATGCCTCCTAGGCACAAACAAAACCATTTTTCAAAGTCTTTTAGCTCTCCCCAGTTTACCTCTTGCTTCCACTTGTCGTCTTCGTCAGCATTACAGCCTGGACATGAAATCAAAGGCCAAACTCATCTGAGAGCTAAGGGATTTGTTTGTTTCTTTAATTTAATCTGCCGTGCCACAGAGCAAAATGCACTGCACGAGCAGGCAGCGCGTGTGCCAGAAGACACCGTACCTGACCAGTGCTCCCGAGGGTCCAACCAGCACTGTAACCTCAGTTCAAAGTCTGAGCTGCATCAGTGCTGTCTGACGTGTGTGGTTGGTGTGCTGGCTGATGCCACCTCGTTCTCTCTCAGGATGTAAGGAGAAAGTCTGAACACTGGATATCCAGGAGTAAACCCCTATTACCTGCCATCCTAGTTCTTGCTTTTACGTCCTCAGGGGAAACACAGAGATTGCTGTTTGAGGAAGCATTACGAGGAGAGGGCACGCTGGCCAAATGATTTGAACATCAGCAAGAGTTGTAACTAATCCTGCCAATACACAAAGTCAACAGGAAGCCATCGGGTGAGCACAGTGTCTTCTACCTGTTCAGAGCAGGCTGGAAGTGAAGATGGCCCAAGGTTTGTGCATTGACCTGGAGAGTCCCATGATTAGCTGCTTCAGTGTCTGTACACCACTGAGTAGCAGGAGCGGCGCAGAGGGGAAGTGATTTTTAGTTTGGCTGCAGAAGCTTTACTGTAGTTCATGCACTGGTTTTCTCCTACCCAGGATTATCTGGTGGTTTTTTTGAGTCACTGCCACCGCTTGAAGGTTCAAAAGTTTCTTTGTAGAGCAGCTCATGGGATTTTTCAGATTACCACGGCTTAACTTTGTAGTGAAAAATGCACTTATTCAGTAGCTGCCCTGCGTGCAGCCATCTGTAGTGTTTTGGGATGAATGGTGGTCTAAAAGCATGAAGAAATTATGATTTATATTAGTGGTGTCTCCAAAGTGTCAGTGTGTGGATAGAGAGATTTTGTTCAATTTCTCCAGTGTATATCATCATCTGTCATCAGTTACTTGGCCTGGCTTTTATCTGCTATCACTTGAACTATAAAATGCTTTAAGACATTTGCCAGCCAGTCAGCTATCGAGCGTAGACAAGATAGATTTTTTTTTTTTTTTTTTTTAATTATGTCATTTAATCATAAGAGTATGCTCACATTTAAAACTGCCAACAGGCACCATTTCACCAACAAAATACAAAGTTTGGGAAGTGTCTGGAACGAGGAACATTTCCTTCCCATCCCTAGCCAAAAATAAGCGTTTCTTAGATGGATAATCAGATTGTTTGTCCAGCCTCACGCTCTGATAGACACACACTGCGATGAACCTTGGCAATGCAGTATTCACTCTGCAGTGGCATTAGCACAGCTAGGAGAGGATGTCATTGCATCTGATCAGTGTAAATTAAGGTCCCCCTTAATGGAAACCATTCCAGTACCCCTCATGTGGTCACTTCTGTTTTTCTGGTCTTCATACCAGTGGGCTCTTGTTGTTTCAGTCTATCTGGGACTGGATGAATGTCTTATTGCTCTTCACTGTAAAGCAAAGATGACTGGCAAGAACAGGAATACGGGGCTTAAATAATTTACAGGTCCATGCATGCATTTGAATACAAACTAGAAGAAAAGTAACTAAGACAGACTCTTTCCATTCTTGTTAAATCACTCTTCCGTAGCCTTAACTTTTCTGTGGCAGATAGAAGAACATAACCATAAATATGTTTGCAGAAGACGCTGAAGTATTTATGTGGCATGGCACGAGCATCCAGTAGCAACTTCCTTTCAGCAAGAAACACAGATGAAAGCTGTCTGCAAATGTTATATGTAGATGAAATTCCATATACTACTTTAAATTCTAATTTTGCATGTAATAAAAGCTCCTGATAGCAGATGGAAGTATTAACTATGTTTTAGAAGGAATGCCGTCTGGGGCCGCTGATCGTTCCTCAGCTGGCAGTGTCTCTGTCCCACAGAGGCAGCATGTAAGCCCTGCCACCTGACAGATAAGCCTCCAGGATTTTGACTATCTCATCCAAGGCAACTGTGAGCCTCCCGTTTCCCTCATGCAAAAGATGGAGGTGGATACCCAGCTATTTTGCGTAAAAAAGGATCCTAAGGGAAAAGCTTTGTTAAATGATATAGGAGGAAAATAATTACATAAATCTGGATGACACTGCCAAAAAAAAAAAAAAAAAAAGGCAGCTTCCTCTCGTGAGACTGTGGGAGAGTGGTGTGATTTCACATCTCTGGCGTGAGGGGCTTTGGTCCCCTTCTGCCCAAATATGAATTGTGCCTGTATCACAAACACTTAAAGTCCTTCTCATGCTTACGAAATCCCTGGATGTTTTAAATCGTTTTAGGATCCTTCAAGTATTTAAATAAGCAGGGTCGTCATGGTGTGTAATGATAGGATAGAAAATGTCAGGGATGGGTGTGAGCAACATACTGAAAGCAAATTACCCCTCATCTTCCGTCTGTCACCAGTGGTGGAAAAATGTAAATAGCGTGTCCGTGGACTGGGATTTTCAGGGGTTGCAGAAACCTAAGCTTGCACTGTAAATTAGAGAGTTAAGGGGTGGGGGGAGCTAATACTCGTGTGTCTAAGGCAAACAAACAAGTGAAGTCCCTTGTTTATAACCAGTGCTGTATCCTGCTTGCCTCTCCTGATGAGTCTGTAGAGAAAATTGGCATCGGATCATTCAGGCTGATGGACGTGGAAAGGGGTAGGGCTGTTGAACTGCATCTGTGGTGGACAGCAGTCATCACTGCCCTATATCCACAGGCTGTCTCCCCTTTTGCCGCCCTCTGCCCAAAAGCTGTAGTTGGTGTGTATTGCTTGGCCCAGGTTCCCCCGTCCTGTGCTGGGCCAGAGGGCTGATAGAAATCACTGCGCTGAAATGCTCTATCAGAGAGGGGACGCTTGGCAGCAGGCTCGTGGAGGCCGGGCATCTTCTCTTCCTCACAATTCATCTCGTTCTTCCTCGTTGCAAATGCAGGCGCTCCTTTGGCTGTTCATGAAGGGCCGGCAACCCAGGGTCCAGACGGTGTTGAACACTGCGTCTGCGACGGATTCACAAGCTGCGGAGAAGGAAAAGATCAGGCAGGTAAGTAATAAGTTGGAAGCACCCTAGCCTGAGGCCTGCACTGAGTTGTGTGGTATTGCCGTTGGAAGCGTGGGCTGTCTTTTTCTCTCTGGGTATTGCATTTTTATAAATCCAGAGGTTCCCTTCTGCTGAACTAGGGGCTGTTTTCTCCCTAGGATGGCGCCAGTCTGCACTAACTTCTTTCCCCCCTAACCCCCCTTGTTTCTTGCCTCTCTCAGGCTTTTCTGGTTGATGGATCATTTGGGGCACTGTAAATAGCCCTGTTTACCAAGTAGATTTCCCAGAAGACCTCTACAGCACTGTCCCAGCTCCCTCTCCCCACAGTTGCCTATAGCCACTACTAACCAACCTTTTCTGCTTTTTGGGAGTTACAAAGCCAGCTGCCAGCCGGCATAAAAAAATTCTGCTGTGGTTGCAGCAGCGGAGCAGTTAATGCAGTCTGTCTGACTCCTGGTTTCTCCTCTTGCCAAAAAACAAGCCCAAAACTGCTTGTCAATAAATAAATAAATAGGTTAATACCAGGTCTTTTAGGGTTTACTCACTGGCAGTAACATTGATTGCTTGTATGCATAATAGATTTGGGAAGGCCCTGCGTTTGGGACTGTCTCCTCCTGTCTCAGTCTCTCCGATCACCTCGTTCTGCTCTTGCTGCCTTAGGAGTCTGCTTGGCTGGCAGGTGTTGGAGAGGCTGTAGTGAATCAGTGGGAGAATCAGGGCTTTGGTTAACCGGTACTGCTGCAGCTGGGATGTTTGTGCCCACATGAAGGGAGTGCAGCTGCTCTTCCCCTGCCTGCCTTCTCTGAACTGCCAGGGGACTCAGTGGAAAGGATCCCAGATAAGAGCTGGGATGGCAGTGGAGGAGGAGGATTGTGTGACAGGAGCTGCTCAGAGCAGCCCTGAGGACAGGGAGCGGCAGGTGTAGAGCACAAGGCACAAGGAGGCAGAGCAAGGGGAGGAAGGATGGCTCAGAGGTTCCTTAGTGTTAGCAACACTTGTGCCTCCTGCAGGAACCAAGTCAGAGATGCTGAGAAGTCCAGTCCTACTTGACTATGGGCAGAAGTGGCTTGGCTCAGCCAAGGAGCATGGGCTCTGCTCCACCTTAACTCCCTAGGATCTGTCTGTTGGCTTCACTGCTGCAGGCAGAAAGGGAAGAGGAGTGATCTGAAAAACTGGCAGGGAAAAATCTGAAGAGATAGGAAGAGGTTGGCTGCATGAGGACCTGTAGATAAAGGTGACCATGAAAGATTGCCTGTACTTGGCCGGTGGCACTTATATCTCAGTCCACGTCTCTGTTTTCTCTTGCTGGCCTGGACACTCTTTCCAAAGAGTTATCTGTGACAAGGTAGAAAGCCATCTGCACTAGTACCGGTATCATGCAGACTTGCCCGTGTGTCCTAATCAGGCCACACCTTTGAAAAACAAATGCATACTTAAATGTACCTTACCACAGGCCATCAGCAGCGGGGATGAAGCCAGAGGGCCTGGCTGCAGTTAGCTGGGAGAAACTCAGCAGCACCACAAGAGTTTTACTTGGCTTCGGGAACAGGCTGTGCTCAAGGGCTCTGCCAGGTTTTCAGACCAGATCTCCTGTAAATAATCTTTAACTGTTTCAGTGTCACCTGCCGTTGGTAGGTCTTATCTCTGCCTGTCCTGCATTGCTGCCAAACAGACCCTCTGCAAGAGATGGATACCTGCCTTACAGGGATGGGGATGCTCTGAAGTGGCCACAGGAGGAGCAGGCTGGGGGAGGCTTTCCTGCCACGGCTGACCTCTGGTAGTGGTGGGGTAGTTGTTTCCCCCTCCTCGCACAGTGCAGAGGTGCTTGATGTTGGCACAGAGGATCACGAGGCAGGCTTGGGCTATCACATGCGTAACCTTCACAGAGGTTACCAAATGCAGCCTTTACCAAAAAGTTCTTCTCAAACTTGCAGACTGAGGCTTTTAAAAATCAGACAAAACCAGGGTGGCTCTTGAGCTGCTGACACTTCACTAGAGCTTTGTTAGCACAAGGGCTTCTGAGCAATGCAGATCTTCCCTGCAATGGCTGAGCCACCACCCACGCTGTGGTGTGTCCCTGGTGCCATCGCCATCTCTTATCTGTGAACCAGATCCCAGAGGGCCTCTGTCCTTGGCTCTCCCAGTTTGTTGGCCCTTGGCCACATACAGGTTTCAGTGTGTGGCTTACTGGCTCTGGAAGGCTTTTTGACCTCCCGTGAAGGTGTTTGAACTGTCAGGGAGGGCGTGCAAGGAAGGAATTGCTTCTAGGGGGTTTTTGTTCATTTGTTTGTTTTTTTTTTTTTTCCTTCTTTCCAGATGTGTTTTGTAATATTTTCCAAATGTAAATAATTTTAGGTGTCCAGTCTTGGGACAGAAGTGTGCGTGTGTGTGCAGATCTCAACTGTGTGTTCTCACCTAGCTCTGACCCATCTGTGACAAGCACAGGACAGATGTGCTGCTCCCTACCGCAGAGTTTTGTTTCTTTTGGCAAGGAAAGGGCTCCCTGCCCACACTCTCCCCTCCCTGCTGTCGCTTGTTCCCTCTGCAGGGGATGCGAGTCGGGAGGCCTACCTTCCACCTTGGAGACGAACCCAAGGCTGCGCTTGAGGTCAGAGCAGATGGAGTGGAGGCACCAGCGGAACTTGGCATCGCAGCGGTATTTGTTGGCCCCGCAGGTGTCGTAACAAATGTCCAGCTGATTACAGCACTTGGTCATGGCAGGGATGCCCAAATCTAGCTGGGGAAAGAGGAAAAAAAAGTGTCACTTGGCTGCCTCCTGGCCTCAGACTCAAACGGCTGCAACTGGATGAGGTTTTGCAGAGCCCACCTGGCTTCTTTTCCAGAAGCCACCCCCAATAACTGGGGCGGCAGGAGGGAAAACGTGCTTCTCCCTCATCACGTAAAGAAAGTGGCAACTGTAATGCAGGTCCAATGCAGGATAGACCATGTTCTCTTCTCTTCTGTCTGTCATGGGGGATTAACTTCTGGTAGAGAGGTGGGGAACAGCCCATCCATGACCATTTGCTAGTTCTCGTTTGTCAGAGATCACTGTCCTGTCCTTGCTAGCAGTGACAAAGGCCCCTTTTCTCTTTTTCCCACAACCTGACAAGTCCTGTTTCTTGGCCTAATAATTCCGCTGTAAGTGTTATTAATGCCTTATTTCTCACAGATGCGCTTGCAAGGCCAAGGACAAATATAGCTTGGTCAGGGGAGTTCTGCTCGTTTGGACGTAAACAGCAAGCTTAGCTAGTAACCGTGGGGGTGATGGGGCAGAAGGCCTGCCTCCTGGAGAGACTGGACTCATTAGCTTGTTATGAATTCTTCCTCTTTTTGGCCTTCCTCATGTAATATTCAGGACGTGAGTTTTTTCTTCATTGCGCTCAGTGCTCATGACTGCCTGCACGAGGAGGCGGTACCACAGAAATGCCCACAAGGTTTGCAGTGAAATGTAGTTTAAGGAACCCCACCTGGAGCACTGCATCCAGCTCTGGGGCCCTCAGCACAGGAAGGACATGGACCTGTTGGAGCGGGTTCAGAGGAGGCCACAAAAACGATCAGAGGGATGGAACACCTCTGCTATGAGGACAGGCTGAGAGAGTTGGGGTTCTTCAGCCTGGAGAAGAGAAGGCCCTGGGGACACCTTATTGCAGCCTTCCAGTACTTAAAGGGGGCTTATAAGAAAGATGGGGACAAACGTTTTAGCAGGGCCTGTTGCAACAGGACAAGGGGCAATGGTTTTAAACTAAAAGAGGGTAGATTTAGACTAGATATAAGGAAGAAATCTTTTACAATGAGGGTGGTGAAACACTGGAACAGGTTGCCCAGAGGGGTGGTGGATGCCCCATCCCTGGAAACATTCAAGGACAGGCTGAATGGGGCTCTGAGCAACCTGGTCTAGTTGTAGATGTCCCGGCCAATTGCAGGGGGGATGGACTAGATGACCTTTAAAGGTCCCTTCCATCCCAAACTATGCTATGATTCCATGATTCTATGAACTAATCTAATGTGAAAAATGGGCTGTAAAGGGAAGGTTTTTCAGAGCAGGAATCTGCGTAATTGCAGCAGTAATGCATGAGCTAAATAGTAACTCCTGCTCTTATAGCCTCCTGGGAATGCTTTTCCTGGTGATTCCAATATGATTTCATTAATTGCCTTTAAAATAACAAGCGGGTGCAGAATTAAAGCCTGCAGGTTTATTTCAGTGCTTGGCAGAGGCAAAAAGCATGGGAGGGGACAAAGGGCCAGGTGTGAAGAATGCATTCAGGTATTGCTGTTTGCACATGATGCTATGTCACTGAGCTGCCTGGCGTTGAACGTGTTCCCTGTCCTATCACAAGGGCACGGGAGTGATCAGGGCCTTGATAAAAATGTGTTTCTCCACACCGGTGCTCTGCTTGGCCAGGTAACCCCTTTTCTTTTTCTAGTGCTAACCTGCTCAGGAAGCTTTCTCTTTTGGTACCTACTGAGGCAACCAGAGCAACAGGCCAGTCCTTTGTAAATGTAACTCCTGTCTATGTGATTCCTATTTCACTGCCACCAGCAGTTGAGATCTTAACGCCTCCCTGACGGACAGTAAGTTAGGCAGTGCTCAGACTGACATGTTTGCCTTGTTTGCCGTCGGCAGGCAGCCGTGCCTTTTGGCAGTCCCAGGCAGGTAGCTTGTCCCCTAACTCCATATAAGTGATATTTCCTCCCTTTTCCAGAACTCCGGCTTGAGCTGTCAAGAGAAGCCATCGCACAGTCGGTGCATAGCACAGCTAAGCCTTTTCCCTCCCCAATATTATTAGCTGGTTACTGTGATTAGAGAATTGCATAATTTGGGAATGGTGAGTGTGGCAGTACATACACTTTCGGGTACCTTGAGCCCCAGAAAATAGGAGCTACAGCCGTTGGGTTCTTGGGGTTTGTAGTGAGGTCGTGGCATTGGAGCCTTCCCTGAGAAAGAAAGGAAAAATGTTAGGAAAGCAGATCTTACCAAGAGTAGCACCAAAAAGCAAGGATTGTTAGGTAGCTCCCCTCCGGTCTGCATCCCCACACATTTCATTCTGCTCCAGGAGATGCAGGGAGTGAAGGATGGGTACTAGAGCTGGCTGAGACACTGGCCCTGCTCTCAGATCAGTTCTGTCAAGGCTCTAGAGCCTGACTTAACTCCTACCTCCTCTGGCACGGCCACTAGAGCACTGTGTTGGTGTGAACTAGGTCCCCAGCACTTTTCAAATGTTTAAACTGGTCTGAGTCCAGTCCCAAGGCCTGGGACTCTCCCCAGCTCTTACAAATGGGCAAGTCCCTCTTTGCAGCATGGGCTTTCGCAGCTGAGCAGCCCTCCATGCTAGAGCTAGTGCCTCAGACCTCCCAAATCTCCTAGGAGCTTTTTCACGTGCTTCCTGAGAGCTCTGCACAGCTGGGATCACCCAGATGTGTTTTTAACTCCTCCAAGAAACTACTAGCTAAACTACTAACTTAGCAAGGGGATTTCTTTCTATCCTCAGTTCACTTTCAGAGTGTCAGTGAGCTGTGGATCTCTGCAAAATCGTGCTAGACCTTGCATGCCCCATCTTACTCGGAGCAGGAGGTTGTCTTGGTCCGTTTTCTGCATGTGGTGATGCACTCTCACATTTTGCAAATAGTTGCTATCCCTTTATCTCTGCCTTCCCTTAGCATGCTTCTTAATATGCATAGAGGAGCAAGAATTTCCTCCATGAATGATTATTTACCCAAAGTAGAAAGAGTCCAGCAGACAGTCAGCTAACAGAAGCTTCAGCAGCAATTTAATCTGTTTTACTTGGCTTTGAAGCCCTCCTGTCTGCCTGCCAGCCCATCCTGGGGCTTTGTGTATGGCTGACAGAGTGCTCTGGGTGTGAGGGGTGGGCACCCCGGGTTGGGGTGGAAACTGTCCATACAGAAAGGAGATCTGTCTGTTCCCTGCCCTGTCTCATCCTCTTTCTCTCATCCCTACCTCAACCCCCATCTCCATCTAACGTAACACCTCCTGTTCGGTGAGGACGAGTTGCCAGGCTGCTCCTGTGGCTTGACCCTGCTGTGCTAGGAGCTCATTTAAAGGTGGGAGAGGATTATTCCCTGGAGAAGTCATGGAGACCACCCCTCATGGGGTTGGGTTTCTCTGTATTGTCCCTTGATGTGTGTTCAGTGCTTGTTCTGTTTCTGTCCCAGCTGGGTTTATAAAAGGGAGATCTCAAATGCAGAGTGAGGTGTTAAAACAAGACATTTGAACCCTGCTCTGGGAAAACTTCATAAGCTGTGTGAATGCTCCAACAAAAACATGTGTGAGTTGAGCCTTCTGTAAGTCCATCACCTCTAGGGTTAAGTTTCTGCTTCCCTGAGTACCACTAGAGAATTTATATAGACATAAAATAGATCTAATTTAGCCCTTCGGGCAGGGTTGGGTTCTTTTAAACTCTATTTCCACTGTTTTCTTCTTGTCAGCACTGATAATCATTTAAGATGCTTTTCCCCTTTTTTTTGTCAAGGTACCTAAAGTACCAGTGGTTAATATAGCCATAAATCTACTGTGTTCTTGAGAAGACATTACAGCCAAATGCTTCAAAAGGTCTTACGTAGGAATGTTGCCAGCACCTTCTAAATCAAAAATTGTCAGAGTGCTTTTGTTTGAACAACAGATTTGCAACAAATAAACAACAAACTGAAATCCTGTCCAGCTGTGAGACACCAATAGCCAATTTTGTCCAACCCTACAGAAATGCAGTGCGCACCAAGGATTTAGCTGTCTGCAAGCCAAGATAAAGCTCTTTAGTTGACATTACCACCGGGTCATGGCATTTGTGTGGGAAGGTATTTCTCAGTACAGTAGTTACTACTGTGTTTCTACCTTTTTGGCCCCTTTTGAATAGATCAGATCTGCTTCATGCTCCAGACGTAATTTTCTGGTGCAGAAAGTGTTATTTTGAGCAGGTAGAGCTGAGTTAACAGTAGACAAAGAGCATAAATCAGTTGGTTGCAGCACACCGTCATTATAGGATTATCTTCACACCAAAACATAACTTAAGCCCATTGAGGTATGCTGATGCAAGGTCATTTCTGAGTTCATGACACATTGCGCATTACACTGTTTTGGTGGTTTTGCTATAGAGAGAAGGAATTCTGTCTATATATGGCTGAACCCATAACCCAAGGCTCCCAAGCAATATAATGAGAGGAGGGCTGCACCCAGGTCTCGGTGCAGTTCACAGCCTAGTTGCTCTTTTGGAAGCGTCTGAGAATCGGGACTCAGAATTCAAATGTTCCTGAACTGAGGTAGGAGGCAGAGGAAAGTTCAAAATCCAAGGTGGATTTTGCAGAATGGGGTCAAATTTTAATGACTTGCTTCTAATACTGTTGATAAGTTATGTTCCTGCAGCACATTGTCAATTAATGGGATAAGGTGGCAAGTGAGAGTAGGAGTGAGACTGTCTGGGGATATGGAGATAACTGACTTTCCAGAGAAAACCTTCCATTAAGCTGAAGTAGCAGCTATTATAACGTCTTAGAAAGTTGTCCTGAGGAAAAAAAAATCTCACATGAGAATTGTGGTGATCAACAAAACATTGAACTGCCTTCAAGATACACCCTTGTAGGAAACCTCCACCACTGCTCTCTGAAAAACAAAGCTTAATCATTTGTAATGTGCACCTTTGTGAACTCTTTCTCAGCTAGATAAAGTCCAAGACACCACAGTTAACCTCCCTCCTACATCTTGTTTTCTAGCTAACAGGAAAACAAAAGCAAAGCAGAAATAATAGGCGTTCCTGACTCTGCGTGAGCATAGGCTCAGTGCTCTTGTTATCATTTATTGCTTGCCCATCCTTATAGACACGTCTGTGACGGGGAAGGGACTTGGTGGGTCACACTGGCTGTTTTGCTGGCTGTGCTTCACCAGGGGCCTGTTGTGGTCTGTCTGCTTGCTGCCGGGCATCACTGGGGAGAGATACCCAAAGGCAGCTGCAAGCACAGCAGGACCTGCCCAGCAGCACGCTGAAGAGCGATGCTGCTATGTAGAAGCACAGCATTGCTGAGGAAGCCTGTTCTTTGGAAGGAGATGTACCTCAGGGCACTGCCTTGTTGGCACGGCCTTAGAGGAGAACTGAAGTTGAGTTTCTAATGGGAAGTGAGTTTCCCTGATGCATTTTAATATCTCCAGGCTGTTGTAGCTCTGCCAAGAGACTGGAAAACAGCCAACTGGCTAGAGCAGCTGCTGGCAAGGCAGGAGGTCTCAGACACTGCAGTACTGGTACACTGGCAGGGGGAAGCGAATGTATTTCTGGGCGAATAGATGGTCTTGGGGCTCCTTGCTGTTTTGAGTGGTCCATTGTTATTTCCCTGCCTCAGGCAAGCAGACTTTGCAGATGTTGCCCATACTTACCACAGCCTTTTAGCACTGTGTTGGAGAGCCTGACTTTGAAGGCTCTATTCCCACAGGCTGGATGTGCCTCCTCATCTTAAGCCCCTCAGGACCAAATTCTGGGCAAAACATGGAAGTCCTGCCTGGCCACGCAGCTGAAGGAAGCTATCAAGGGACTTACTCCCAGTTCAGGCTGTTTTCCCCCCTGAGATGCCCGGAGAGATTTTGTAAGGAGAAGGAGATATTTGCCAGCAAATGCAAGTGTAACCCTAATGCCCTGATTTAAGGGAGGAATCCATCAAGTTGTTTGTTTTCAGACCTCACTAGCTGCTGAAAAACCAGGAGAGGAGTCTTACAGCCAGAACAGCCAAGTGCTTCGTGCTCAGCTGAAGACGGATGTGGCAATCACAGGTGAGTCCTGACCTTTATCGTGGCAAAATAAGCTATTATCGGTGTCTCTTGGCTGAAATGAAAGAAAGTAGAAGGCATAATAATTTTTGCTTTGTGCCTGGGGAAAAAGCAATCAGGCCCTGGTTCAGCAGCAAGATGATAAAGGTGGTTTGTGTTCATTCTTCTGGGCACAGACACCTGGTCTCACTGGTTTAGGATTGTCCCTGCATCCCCTCCACTTGCAGTTTGCAATGTCCGTGCTAGCGCCAGCACAGGCAAATGGTCCTAGAAGGGTCCAGCGAGACCCTTGGAGGCACGCGGGCAGCGTTTCAATAGTCTCCTCCTTCAGCTGGTGATTAATGAGTTGTTCAGCAGAGGACGAGAACAGGGCTAACAATGTGCTTGGTTGTTTTCCTTTCTAGGTAAAGCATTTCTGCAATAAGACACAGGATGCTCTCAGGGAGCAGGCAGGCATTTGCTCTGCTCTGTGGAGATGCTCTTCCCCCTGCCCAGAGTGCAGGGCCAGGACAGCGGGGACAGGGGCAGAGCGAGCCCCAGCCTTGGGATGTGCCCGAGATCGACGACTTCTCCAGGACTTGGTGAGTCCTGAGACTCTCTGAAACGAGCTCTGAATATCAGCCTTCCCAAACCTCGCGTCAGGCACACTGCAGTACCAGCCACGTTATGCCCACTACCAGGGTTTTCAGTCCCTACGTTAAGAAGGGCAAGTCCCTTTCTGCTCTGAATTTGGAGCATGGTGCGGACCTAAAGGGAGGTTGTCACACACGGCGTGGGGCTGCCGCAGTGTGGGCCTGGGGACAGGCTGCCTGATGGGCAAATGGCCTCGTCCTGCATGCTGGGGCGATGCCGTGGTGTGCGTGGGGGTCTCCTCCTCCAGGTGCTGCACCCCCGGGGCACAGGCTGCCACCAATGGGCCCCACAGAGCAGCCGTGGCCCTCCTGCGCTGCTGCAGAGAGGCAGCCCTGGCCAGGGAGTGCCATGGGGCCCCAGGCTGAGGCACCAAAGCTGCAGGGCTGAGGAACCAGGGCCACTGCGGGGCTACGGTGCCTGGCTCCCAGCAGGTCCATGGGGCTGAGGCGCCTGGCTTGCCGCTCTGTGTTGGCTGTTAGCCTGGGGCCTGGGGAGCAGAGCTGGCAGGAGCGGGAGGACAGATAGAGACACATTATTTAAAAACGAAACAAAACAAAAAAAAACCCAATAACTTTAAGGCCGATTTTAAACTCTCCTTGTAGCCCCCATTTTGGCTAAGGGTGGCCCATCTGCCCTCTCGCCCTGACAGGGAGCTCAGGTCCCAGCCCTGCAGCATCTGTTTCTCCCGGCAGCCTCGCCGCTGGCCTGGGAGGGGCGGGAGGTGCTTCCCTCTGGCTGCATCTGTGGGGGAGCATTACAGACAGCCCTGCGCAGGCTGGGGAGGTGCAGCGTGCAGCCCACGTTCTGGAAGAGATGGGACGCATACAGACTGAAACTGAGTTGGCGAGATCTCTCCAAAGCGTGGAGTCTGTCTGTGAAAACCAATGCTCAGGGAAGGAGGGGGCTAAAGTCGCCTCTGCTCGCAAGCATCTTGCCCCGGTGGTCACTAGGGATATGGGATGAAGCTGGGGGGAAAAGGCTGACAGGCAGTTGTGGATGGGCAGGCTAAGGTGACAGAGGACAGTTATTGCTGTGGGGACAGTTGTCGCAGGCTGGGGAGAGGACACAGTCTGTAGGAAACCTCCTTGCTCTTCCCAAACTGGTTGTTTCAGCAGGTACCTGCTGACGGCTGCCCCACAGACCTGCGCCACAGGGGCCTGCCCCACTGCACCTCTGCGTGCCCAGTCCCCTGCCCTGCCTGCGCTCCTGCCCTGCTCTCCCTGAGATGTCGCTCCCTTTGTCCTGCCCCCAGGACAAACCAAACTCTTCCTTTTTGGTAAATCACTCTAAAGTCCAAGGCAAGTGGCAGCTGCCTGATTCCGCCTTGAGTACTCAAGGTACTAAAGTACTAAAGGTACATGGTGACAGCAGGTCTGGTTTACCTCCCTGTTATCTCCCCTCCTCCAGCCCACATTATTAGCCAACTCGCAACTGCTGTGTAATGACGCTCTGAAGGTTGCTGAGATTAGGGCTGCGGGCAGTACTAACCACCCCTTCTGACTCAGGTCTGCATGGGCTGCTCATCCTCCTCTCCGGGGCCTCGCTGCCTCCCCTGGTCCTTCTCTCCAGGGCTCCAGGCAGCTGGGCAGCCTGGTTACCTACATGCCCTTCCTGTAAAACCTGTGTCCTCTCGTCCCCTTGCACACAGCCCAGCAGCTTCAAGATCGGGCTGTTCTTGGTGAGAGGGAAGGATGAGGGTTCAGTGTCCCTGTGCTGGCAGTAGCAGAGAAGTTGTGACTCTCTGCAGTGACTTTTCTGTGCCGAGCATAGCAGGGGTCAGGTCGTGGATAGGAGCTGGTTGTGGTCTCGGGGAAGGAGTTTCCGCATGAGAGGGAAAGAGGGGAAAGGGCAAGGAGAGAGGAGCCAGCAGGAGTGAGGTTCACTTACCATATCGACATCTGTACTGACAAACGCCATTTTTTCCCCCAAGCAGTTCCAAGAAGGAGTCAAAGTAGCCGTTAACCGTTTCAAAGCTGTCCCGGATGGCCCCGATGCCCCAGTCTGAATAGAATGACTCTGCTTGGGAAGCTTGGTGGACGGTGTTCTCCTGTGTTGTTTCCTCGGTGCATTGCCCTAAGCACAGGGTCAGGCACAGAACCGCTGTCTCGAAAAGCAGCCGCATGCTGCAGTCCAGATCCAGGCCCCGAAGCCCTCCTCCAGGCAGACGCGCAGGCAGGGAGGAGTGGGAGCGAGCTGTTGTGCGTAGGAAGCAGGTAAGCACCCCTCTCCCCTGGACTTTAAACGCTGCCGAGGGAGCCGGCATGAGGTCACCACAGTCAGAGTGCAAAGTGCACTGTGGAGATTTGGACCAAGTTCGTCTCACAGAGAAACACCGGGGTTTGAGTTTGCACAATCCCGCTGGAACAGGCTCAGCCCCTGCGGCACCAGGGCTTCAGCTTCCCCTAAAGGGACCGCTCCCCGGGGTGCTGAGCAGGGTCTGTCTGCCCAGGCCGTGCGGCACACAGGAGACCCTCTGCCTGCCCCACCGAGGCGCTCCATGGGCTGCCCCACTCTCTCCCCAACCTGTTGGGAGATGAAGGGTATCTCTTTGTCCAGAATTTCTGCTGCTTTGGCAATGGGAGTAATAGATCAGCAGCAGACTGAGGAGCACCCCTTGCCTTTTCCCTAGGCCTCCTGGGCACACGGTGGGGGATTGCTCCTAGCAAAACCTGTGGGACCGCAGGGCTGACAGGCTGTCGTGTGAAGGGGCTTTCCGTGCCCGCATGCCCAGGACAGGCTGCCTTGCAGGAGCACGCCCGGGACAGAACGGTGGCAGAGAGCGCCGGGTCCTGCTTTGCTATGGCTAGAGGGTGCTGTTGGGCCTCGTAGGGGGTTGTCCAGCAGCTAGGAGTAGTTTGGGTTTAGAAACACTGCATTCAGGGCAATCCCTTGGCGTGTTCCCTCCAGATCAATGACATGGATGAGTATTTGCCTTTGATGGGACTCCTGAAGGCTGATGTTAGGTGGCTGGTTGTTACAGCTTTTGCGTAATGCCACCATTGCTGAATTAAACATGTAGCACAGGTGGCCCGGAGGGAGGAAGGGCTGGCACCGACACCCAGGTCAGGTAACGGGCTTGTGGGGGAGCTGCAGGTCCTGGCTCTGGGGTGGAACTGGCTTGCCAGGACCTGGGGGCCTGCACAGCTGGTGGAGGTTTCGAAGAGGTTTCTTTTTCATTAAAAGAAAGCAACCAAATGAACACCAACAGCAAAAGACAACACAAACTACTGATAAAGAATAGGGAAGGGAAACGGCATGGGAAGGTTCTGGCTGCTCTCGCAAAGCTTTTTGGATGTGTCCCAGCACAGCACTGCCTCTCAGAAAGAGCTGCTCTGCAGCTGATGAGCAGATCGGCTGGTCTCTGTGGTCTCCAACGGCCAACTTCAGCAGTCATTTCTGTTTGAGGCCAGGCTGTTGTGTGGAGACTCTCCAGAGGGAAGGGGGAGCTGAGCAGCGGGTCTTTCAAATATATGGCAAACATAACTGCAAATGCTGACACTTTATGGTTTTGCAGGAGACTCAGCCCCACTGTATCGTTACTTCTGAAGCGCGAGAGCCCTGCAGCTCCTGTCTGCCTGTGCCTTTCTCCATACGGCCGTGCGTTATGTGCTCCAGACGTGGGATAAGGAGGAGGGACCACAGCCAAGTCTTGGTTTCTCAGACAGGTAAGTCAGAAGAAGTGAGGAAGAGGAGCAAACAAGCTGGTTAGTCACTTTCCCATGAAACGGCGTGGAGCTGGAGCCAGCTGCCACCTTCTCGTTGCATCTGTTCTAGTGCCTACCGCTGGCTGCGTTCGTGCTCAGTACCCCTCAGAAGAGGGTGTGAGGGTTCCTCGAGTCAGCAGCCGGAGGCGATTCGATTGTACAGCCACAGCTGATACCCGCCTGGTGCCTCCCTGAACGCTGTTACGTAGCCGGAGCCATGCACCGCTGTCCCAGCCTGCGGGAGGAAGCTTGACTGAGTTACTGGGTGAGAGGACGTAAAGGTGTGCAGGAACCTCAACCAAGGGAACCTCAAACCAGCTTTGTCTTTTGGGAGATGAGCCCAAGGAGAGAGGCAGAGGGTATCGGGAAGGGAGGCTGGCAGTGTCCGAGCTGCAGACAGGGAGGGGGAGCACTGTAACGCCTGATGAGAAATTAGGGTGAAGTTTTGGGTCGAGCTAGAGGTGCCAGGTTGCTACTAGGTGGTCCGTTCCCCCGAGCCTGGGAACCAGCAAGTCCCTGCCTCTATCGGCCTTTCCTGAACAGGGTGTCATCACTGGCACAGAGCAGTGGGGACGCTCGTGAGGTGAGGCCTCCCCTGCAGGAGCACTTCGCAGGGCAGGACTGGAGGGCCTCGGGCCTGTCCTGCTGTTCAGACCGTGCTGGGGACTGGTCTGAACTGGTCAGTCATGGATAGAAATGGGACGCTGTCCCTGGAATTTGTTGTCAAGGAGCCCCAGTGGAGGGAAAACCGGGTTCAACAGTCCCACGCTGCGCCTTGCGCTGAGTGGAGCCGTTCGTATCTCTGTTGGCTGAATCCCTGCCCTGCGTGACATGTCGCTTTGCAGTCCTAGTGCTCCCCGCCCTTAGAAAGAGCCTGGCAGAAGTTAATGTAAAAAAGAGCAAAATAGCTATTCAGAAATAGCTTGGAAACGCTGTGTTGAGCCCCTGGGTGGCTGTGCTTGGTGCTGTGCTTTTATGCAGAGCCTTTTAGGGTTGCTCTGGAGGCAGTTCCAGAACACGGCTTTCTTCATCATCCCTCAGTCCCTGGGGGCTGATCCGTGTGCTGCCGAACACGAACAGAGAGGGGAAAAAATGCTGGCGGGACTGCAGAGGTTGCAAAACGCAGTGGCCGTTGCATGAGCCGTCCGTGCTGCGCCATGCCGGACGTGCGGCCTGGAGGGGGTGGCTCTGGGCAGAGCGTGGAGCCCGCGCTGTTTGCAAAATCAATCAGAATTAGTTAGGAAAGCTAAACAGGGCAGGGGGGGAGCAGCTGGTAAAGCGCAGAGCCTGGGAAAAGAGGAGTCAGAAACTTTCCTGCTAGTTCGTCACTTGTTGTCCCGAAACAAGAGTTTGTGAATAAAAAAGCAGTCTTAACTGCTTTCCCAAAATGTGGCAGGCCCTTTGCCCTGCCCCAAGGGTGAGCCACTCTCCTTCCTTCCTCCTCCTTCCTTCCACCCCTCCCCACACCAGTCTCCTGGGACATTTTCAGGCCAGCTGCAAATAGCTTGGTTGCACCCAGACTTCAAGATCTGAAGACCAGGAAAAATGTAGGATGGAGTAAAACTAACAAACGGTACGCAACACCTCCCCGCACACAGAGTCGTCTCGGGGAATTGCTGCTCAGGCTCAATGGCTGCAGAAGTGAGGACTTGGTGAAGTGGATGAGCACAGCAGGTACCTGCAGGTTGTCTGACCTTGCTTTGACCCCCTGTGGTTGCAAATACCCCCTCCCTATGCCAGTTTTTCTCTCTCTAAAGATTTGAGAGATACCGATGATGTTTGCCGCGGTGGTGAACTCTGACAGCTGGTTTCTGAACCTCGTCTTGACCTCAGGATAGGCAGCGCATTCATTTCTGCCTCTGTAATGCTTAAATATACAGCAGCCCTCGGGCCGTGATGAGTCACTGGCTCCTAATGACACCATCAGGCTGTTGGCAGCCTGCTCCTGTCAAAGGGGAGGCAGAGCTGACTACGCAGGGCAGTCACCCATCCCGCAGCGGCGCAGCTGGACGCCTGTGCCCGCGTCCCCCCATGCCAACGGTGGCGAACCCCGTCCCCGATGAAGCTGGAAGCCCTCTTGGCTTCGCGTTACCGGCCGTGCCAAAGCAAATGCTGACCCTTGCGTCCTGGGCTCAGCTCCTGGGAGGGAAGCACAGGGGCTGGTCCAGCTCCTTCTGGGCATTTCTTTGTCAGAGCACTTCTCATAGGCAGAGACGCGTGGTCACGCGCTTTGCCAGGATCCTTCCCTTTGTGTTCTGCTGGGGAGACGGGGGAGGACAGAGGACTGAGGGACTGCGCTCTTTTTCCATCAGTTTTGGCTGGCTCAGTGAGTTGCTGGTCGATGTTTAAGCACGGCCTAAGTGGGGGGAATAGGCAGCTTGCGATTAAGGTGAGTGGGTAATCCGTGGTTGGTTCAAAGCCTGGTTTGGGAGCCAGATGAGTCACTGAGCAATGTAACTGGATGATGAAATGCCCGCGTCCCTCGCAGAGTCAGATCAGAGTCCAGCAGCTGGAGGAGGGCGGGTGGGTGTTAAAGACCCTCTCCCTCAGGGGGCTGCGCTCAAGTTCCTGGTCCAGTCCAGTCTCTCCAGGAGAGACTCTCTCCCTGGACAGATCCCTTCAGCCTGGTGCTGCCTTCCCCCACCCATAGGTGCTGGCACTGTCGCGCCTTTTCCTTCCTCTTCCTCTCGTCCCGCCCTGTGGCGATTCACAGGCCTTTGTCCCTGTCCCTACCCCACCTTCTTTAGCTGCAGCTGCTGCCGTTCTTACCCAGGCGGGGCTCCTCCCGTGGTCTTGATCCCCTGCGCAAAAGCAGCGGTCGGGATGGCGCGGGGCTGAACCACGATCCTTCCCTTCCCCCACGGGAGGGGGCAAAGGCCACCTAGCCCCCCCCCAATCCTGGGCAGGGGCCTCAGGCCACTCTCTTGCCTCGGAAAGGAAGGCTGTGAGCTGCATCTCGCCCCACGAGGCCCCCGCACCGCTGGCTCGGCCATAGCAGCGTGGTGGCCAGGCCGTGACAGCACGAGGCAAGCAAGCGGTGTCCCCAGGCCGAGTGGCTGGGAGGCGGCCCACAAACACCCCAAAAAGCTCGAGGGGTTGGAGTAAGCCCTGTCCTCTGAAAGGACAGCGGCGTCCGGCTGCTCGCGTTCTCCTGGCGTCGGCCCGCCTTGCTGAGGGGCACGGCAGCAGTTCAGCAGCACGCACAGAGTAGCCGGGGATGGAATCAATTCCCGTTTCCAAAACAAAACAACGCCGGTACGCTTTAGACTGATTTCCTATCCCGTGGCTGCCAAATCTGTGAGCGCATTCGCTGTGTCTGCAGGCTGCGTGGGGAAGGGAGGGCAGCTCCCGAGTGCTCTGTCAGCAGTGCAAGGCCCCATTCCACAAGCAAAAGGCTCCAGGCTTCTGACCAGCCCTCGCTGTGCTTTTCTGCAGGTTCCTGATGACCACAAATCGAGTACGAGCTCCACTGTTTTGAACGAGTGGAGCCCAGGACCAGCCGTAGCGTACCAACTGCGGCAGTCGCCATTACGGAGGAGGTCAGCCTGACCTTCCTACAGGTAAGTGCTCTGTCCCCGCTGTGCTGCTGGGGCCTGCGCTGCAGGACAGCCTGATCTTTCTTCCCCTCCCGAGAACTATTCCCAATAGCTGGATGTTCAACCTCTTGGCTTCAGGAAACGGAAGTATTTGTCATCCCTGGAAAAGGGTCTCTCAGCAGCTGATCCTTTGCTGTGCCTGTTTAGAGCTCCAAGCCAGCAGCTTGTGCGGTTCCCACGTCACTATTAAATCCCACACCAGCCGCTGCCATAAATCAGGGCGTTAAGGAGACAAAGGGGCTGAGCCACACTCCTCCCCGCGAGCAGTTCAGCTCCTTTTCGTAAATTTTTGCACACAACGTGCGTTCAGCCCGGCGTTATCCGCCCTCCTCTTTCGCAGTCCATTAGCGCTGTGTGTTTCCAACCCTGCCACAAAGTCTGGGTCTGAGAACGTGTTTAATTGTAATTTGTCGTATGAGCATCTTCTGTACCTGCCCGCCTAGGTTATGAAGTGAAACAAATGAGCTGTTTCCAAGAAACGCATACGGTGATTAAAAAAAAAAATCTGTGTGATCAGAGTTACAACAGCCATATACGAGGAGAGTTTGACGTGGAGGATTTTTCACTGCTACTGGCAGTGGCTTTTATTTTAAGCCCATTTTTTTTACATTAAAAATTTTATTACAAAAAATTTAACAGTAAGGCAGTTTCTCAATTGTCAGTCACTGTGAGCCGAACAGTTTTCAGTCACCTTTAATACAAAACTAGATTCACGCAGGAGCCGCGCTCTTGATCCAAAAGCCCTTTGAGCAGGAGGGGGTAAGGCAGACAGCAGCAGCACCACCTGTGTGATCCCCCGCACAGTCAGCGTTAGGTGCGTGAACGCTACTGCGGTGGAGAAAGAGGAAATACGGATTGTCTGCAGTTTAAAAAAAAAAAAAAGCAGCTTACCCTTTCTCTTCTAATCATCTGGAACGTTTCGGTCTGATGTGCCTCAGCAGACTTGAGTTTTAGTTTTGAGGGAGGTTTTTTTTTTTTTTAAAAACCAAGTGAAATTTTCCACTGTCAAAAGACGAAGTATTTTTCTTCCCAAAGAATGGCACGTCATTGAGCAGTTCACTGCTTTAAAAAGTCATGCACTAAACCATTTTTACTCCCCAAGCAAATCGTGCCTCTTAGAGACGGGTCTTAAAATGCTGTTTCACACTGGGAGTACTGGATGGTAGCTGAGGTGAGGGAGGTTAACTCTTCAGCAAAAACTTCCCCAGACACCCCACAACTTCCCTCAAGCTCGGCATTCATCTTTGGGTGCTGGCTGAACAGAGGTGGGGGGGAAAACACCCCCACCATTCCTTAATAAATATAACCAGCCTGGGATTTCTCATTGCTGCAACCCTTCCGTTCTTCATGCAGCATGCAAGAGACCAGAGTGTTTTCTTGCAGTACCTAAAGCAGTCACTGACACTTTTTATTCAGTATTCCTCTTTTACCTTATGTAAATTCTACAATTTGTAGCTTTTAATTATTTTACTGTGTCAAGTAACTCCCCCGCTCACTTTAGGAAAAAAAAAAAAAAAAGAGCTTTTCTGTAATAGCAAACCCAGGCGCTGTTTTCTAAACGTGTTCATAGTGGCGATGCATCGATTTCTTTTTGTGCTTGTTAACCATGCAGGGTTGGCTTTCCCAAAAGCATTTACAGCTGCCTCAGAGAGAGAATTAGTGCCCCAAAGCAAGACTCCTAGCGCCACGCTGCTCGTTGTATGCTTTTACTTGCAGGAAAGCGGCAGGACTTGCCTGCGGCCACAGTTACCTTTTTTTGGAGCTTAAGAAAGTAAAAAAGACAGGAAAGAGAAAACCACGGATAGGAATGGACTTGAACATCTGACGCTGTGTAAAAGGAAGAAAACGCAGGTAAGTAGAAATGTTATGGCGTTTTTTAATGATTCCAATTTAGTGATCAAAAATATGCTCTGATAACCCATTTCTTGGGTGAACTTATATCAATCCGATACTGCTCTAGTGTACCAGCTGTTCTGAATAAATGAGCAGTACAGACATGAGGTGGAACAATTTCTGATTTTTCTTTTTTATTTGTTTTCTTAAGTGCTGGATGGACTTTTGTTTCACATCTGCCAAAAGCACAGGCAAAACGCAAGAAGGTGCCGGGTTAAGGCTGAACAGTTACGTAGGTCCCGTTGCTAACGGGCTCAGTAGAAATTTAACAACGCATTTTCCAGCAAAGGTTTTAAAGTGTCTTCTGGAAGTGTGCAGTTTCTCGAACTGTAGTACCTTAAGCTGCATTGTCAGTATGCCCGAGGTATTTCTAACATGTTAACAGTTGGTTTCATCTACATTTTGGCTCAATTTTCACCTTTTTTTTTTTTGAGGCAGAAAACCCAATCAACTAGAATTGGAATTTTTTCCTTGGTAAAGACTTCAGGCTTGACCCCTAAATCAGTAAAACCATCATCATCCAGAAAATCAGACTGTTTTTAGGTAGAGCCTGGTGCAGCTCGCTTTGATCCTTGTCCTCGTGCTAATGGAATATTTAGACGCTATGCTAAAAATCCTGCTGTTGAAGAGAAGCGGCTTAGGAAAGCAAACCTCCCTGCAGCCTCTCCCCGCCCCGCTCGGCTCTTCCTGTGCCGGGGGGCCCCGGGGAGGGCAGTTACTCCTCCCGCAGGGATCTGAGGAGCGGAACAGAAGTTCAACAGCTACAGCAGCCACAGTCTCATCTCCCTCAGAGGTTTCAACTTCATCTCAGCATAAGGATGACTCGTCACAAACTAAGGTCCCTGAACGTCACCGTGAGTGAGTTCTTCCAGCGCGGGCACCGCTGACTTTGGGGACGCTTTTTCTGTGTGGGTGGCATGAATCAGAACGGCTCCAGCCCTGGCTCGTGGGAAGAGCAGCAGTGAAGCGAGCAGCACCAGAGCCTCTGGCGGAGGCCCCTTCCCAGCGCTTCCTCGCTCACAGCTACAGACAGGGGAGGCGGCGCGAGGCGCGGCGCTGCAGCGGAGGCGGCCTCCGCAAGGTGAGCGACACCAAACCATCCAGAGCGGGCGCCTTCTCTGGCATCCTGCGCAAACAGTCGCCCCGTGACTGGCCTGTGACACAGGCGTGTCACTGCCTGCATACACTCCGCAGCGGAAAAAACATTTGCAGAATAAAAAGCATCTAAGACAGATTTAGGATGATAAATAGGCCATCTGTTTCTCACAAAACCTTGAGAACTGGGAGGATGAGGGTGGAGAGCATTCTGCGAGGACCGTGTATTACCTCATCACCTGAAGTCTCATAACCAATTTGAAATTCCAGTGTCCTAAGGCACAATTATTTTGATTACTGAGGATGGTAGCGTTCTCATCCCCACTGCCCAAGGAACAGATGTAGGAGTTGACCATACTAAGACAGAACAAAAGCAGCATTTGTTCATGTGGACAAACATTAACAGAAAAAAAATGGAGGGAAGAGGGGCTGTAATTGTTGTCAGGCCGCTCTGATGCGGGCATGTGTTCGACACGACGCTGCTGAAGCATCTCACCTATGCGTATGTAACTGCTGGCTCACGTTTTTGAGGTTAAGAGCCAGATTCCCCACAGAGGCTGAGACGGAAGACAGTTTAAAAATGGGGGCTTTTGTGGAAGTGGAAAACCAGGCTAAAACACACGTTGATAACCTGTACCCCAGAGAAACACAAACCGTGCCCGCAGTTGTCAACAGTAGTGGTCAGCCCTCTAGAAAAGCAAGGAGTCGAATGTCTGGAAATTGAGGAATACGAACGGGTTTAATTCAGCCTTCCTTAGAACGGAGCCCTCCCATTCCATCATCCCCCCCTCAGCAGACTGACAGTTGCGAGGAGGACTCTAAGCGAGCAGCCGCTGGCTTTCCGTGCTCATCAGAGGGGCGATGGTGAAGGGAACACCACACACCCCGCCACCGTTCGTTGTGGCCCTGTATTGTGTCCTTTTTTGTTTTCTTGTAACACTCATAGACCTTAATATATTCCGTTCATAAAACCTTAAGGGGATATTTTAAGGGAACTAAAAGCACATTTGTTTTGTCCACAGATGAAACACCGGTGTAGTTGAAGACTGAACCTGTAGTGGAGTGTTAGTCAATTGTAAACTGTAGGAGATGTGTGCATTTTACACAAACTGAATACAGAGGAGACAAAGGACGAGCCTGCATCATTCCAACTCTGATAAAGTGCACGGCCTTCGGAATTCCTGTCCCCGCTCATGGAGCCATTTATTGGATACTGCAAAGACATAAAGGTATTTGATCACTGCACCTGGTTAGCTCGTGCTTCTGTTTCAGCTAAATACATGCTGTTGGCCAGCTTTCAGTTCAGCACAGGATTATCTTAAATTTCTAAAGTATTTTAATACACACACAAATGTGAAGTTGGTCTAATAAATCCCAGAGGGAAAAAACCTTCCAGTAGCTGCAAAACTATAAGCTATTAAAGCAGATATAGTATTACATGTATTTTATATATATAATAAAATATGCTACTATATATAATACATATAACTTCATATACATGAGAGAGAGAGGAAGCGAGATAGCTATAGATTTCTTTTTATAAAGGACCTAATTTCTGGCTGCTTTTTATTCCACCAGAGGAAAAAGAAAACCAAGACAACGCACCAACAAAGCCCCAGACCCCAGGTAGGTCACAGGCTGGAGAACAACGTGAGGGGTACTTACCCCATTTGTTTCCAACTAGTACCGGGCAGGCCGCGTGCCGCGTGCTGTAATCTCCTTCTCCGCTTGGGAAGAGGTTGTACCAGAACACAGCTGTTCCCTGGAAATTGCAGTGGAAACCCTCAGTGTTCTGCTCTGTGTGATACGCGCTTTCACACCACTTAACGATCAGGCAAAGGTATGTGGTGTTTGTATTTCAGATGTTCCTTTTAAACTGACGGTTCTTTTCCATATTCTAACGTTCGCTTTCCCAAGGAATGCGTCTCCTTTGACTCATTCTGTATCTGTATGTATACATACTTGGCTGTTAATTTTTTTTAAAACTCTAAGCCAGTTTCATTCAACTCTGACCAGTTTTAGAAAGCAAGATCATTCACTAAAAATGAGCAGCAGGCCAGCAAAGCGAGACCTTACTCTTGACCCTTCCAAAGGAAAAAACATAACAGGAACACACAGTTTCAGGGAGAATTCCCTACAGACGCCTCAAGACTAAACCTACTTACAGATTTGAGTATTTTCAAAATGTGTTTTGAAGTGTCGTAATGTTTTGCAAAGTCTACGCACTAGAAGCAGTTAAGTCCAAAACGTAACTATGCGTTACCACGCAGAACGTCAGAGGCCCTTGGAATCACCAGTGCTGCTCCAGTCGCTTCACTTAATTGTAAGTACCTCTACGCTCCCATGAACAGTGCTCTAATCTTAGTTATATCAACTCGTTTTAAAGCTTCTTTTTAAACGTTTATCCATCGGTTATTTTTGAGTAGGTGGGGAGAGGAGTGGTTACCCTGGATAAAGAACCCTGCTTACCTTTTTAGGCCAAACGCTAGCTCCTACTTCAGGAAAGACAGTAGCTCCCCCTGCTGACACATCGCTCATCTGAAAAAGTGGGGAAAGGCACAGGTAAGTTGCAAGCCGACACATTCCCAACTGTCCCGTTCTAGTAAAACAGAATTAGGTTATCGAACAACTTAATTTCTGCCTCCCAATGAGCGAGCAAAGGCTGCGTGATTAACAGCCTTAAGAAAGGCTGAAACCCACCCACTTTGTTCAAAGCACAACAGCCAGCCCCGTCCCCGAATGTTTTGGCAACCAGCACGCTATAAATACCTATGCAGATATAAAAATGAATAGACAGTCAGATAATTCACACTGATGCGCAACAACTTCGAGGCAAAAAACCTCCTTAAGAACACACGGAAGAACCATTACTTACGGGTAAGAAGATACCCCGTATGTATTACTGCTAAGTTAGTGGCTGCCTTCATTTGCAAGTCACTTCAGTTAAGAAAATGTAATGAAATCATTCAATGGTATAGAATATGCTGTGATCGATATTTTTGGCACTAGCACATGGCAGAAATATATCACTTACGTAAAACAACCAAGTAGCAATTCTGTTGCCTGTTCCCAATTCCTTAAAAGCATCTGGCTCATCTTTCTGTGAATAAAAGCAAGCAGATTTAATAAGCATTTCATTTTGATTACTGAGAGGAGCCAATGACATACAGCTGCAGAGCCAGCAGCAGACAAACTCATGGAGAAAAATTAATTCAATCCCTCTATTTGGAAGGAGGGGAGAAGGCAATTTGAGTCTATCTTTTAATTTAAACAAACCAGGCATTTTAAAATTCTGTAGGACAGGAAGGGCATAAGCCCAAATTGCTAATGGGTAGGAAGAACAACTGTACTGTCTGAAAATGAGTACATAAATCCTCTTCACAGCCACAAACTTAATTATTTAATTACACTCACTTATCCCCTCTTGTCCTTGGCCAAGACAAGCAACAGTGAGGGCAGCTCTTCAGTCCCAGGCTCACTGGGAATCACGCTACAGCAGAGCCCTGCCGCAGGGGTGGCTCTGAACCTGCCCCGAGGGCAGCTGTCGGCCCTGCTCCCTCGGGGGGATTCTGCCTGCGGGGCCCTCAGCCTCCTTCCCGCTCCGGCCTTTCTGACCTCGTGCCGGAGCCGCAGGCACTGGCTGCTGCGCCAGGCAGGCTGCTGCTCGCGCTACCTGGCCTTCCGCGTTCTGCGCTCCTCCCTGGCACGCGCGCATTTTAGCGCGCCATTGAAAATCCGACGAGCGATTCATCCCAGCCGCGGGGCGTCTGTGGCAGCCGTTCCCGCAGCTTTCGACAGGAGTGAGGTACACCCCTGCCTCAACACACGCGGACGTGTGTGGCTGTGCCGCTGCCAGCCCAGCGCTGTGGTCAAAGGGGAGGCCTCCTCCCTGCTGCGCTCCAGCACGCGCGCACGTTACATTGATCTTTCATTACAGCTGGGACAAGGGAGGAAGCCGAGCGTGCGAGCTTCTGACAGGCTAACAGACCTGGGCAACTAAGAGGTTTTTATCATTTGACTTACAAGAACACCACAACTTTTTGACAGGATATGAGACTATTGTCACACCTCGCAGCCCACCCCCTGTGACCACTATTTGTGTGTGCTAAAATCTTTGTCAATCATTACTCCAGAAATTAACCCATGCATTTCCAAACAAAACCTGTTAATCATTTGCAATGCTTTTGAGCATGTGCTTACAGAGCAGAGATTCTGATTAATAGTCGGTGGCTTGGATTCACAGCGTAAGGTTAATCTGAAGGTGTTAAATCACACGTAAGTACGCCCAATAAATAACCAACTGAATTCAGTGGCATTATTTCCAGCAGTTTGTAATTTAAGCTGGAATAGAAACAGGCTGGAAATTTAAATCAAGTAAAACAAAAATAAGGATGGTGAGATGAGAAGGCTTCGGTAGGCTTTTTCCAGTTTCAGGACTGCGCTAGCAATCAGCACATAAACTACAGTCACAGAGCACTTATTTAGATTTTCAAAATTTGTTCAACAGCATGCAAGACGCCTGCGTCTCAGCTCTGGGGAAAGGAGTTCTCTTTCCGCATCGCAGGCCTACACGGTAAGCTGCAACTCAAGTTTTCCTACGCTGCCTACAAAGCCTTCCTCATAGAGGAGGGCATTAAGCTCTCGCCCGTGCGGCCACGTCTGCCTTACTCAGCAATGCTCTGCACTGCGGACACAGCTATGGCAGCTTCGGTGCGTGGATGCACGTTAGCTGCTGCCACCGTCATCTGCCGCACGTGTCAGGAGCACAGGACAGATACACACCGAGGTTCTGTACAGTTTAGCTGGATAACCTCCAGTGATTTTAAACAAAATGGCTTTACATGGCCAGTACCCTGGCCAGCTAGAATATTTCTAACCGTTTCTGCAGCTTTGGAATAAAGCTAATGCCCTTTGCGCTGTTAGGAACTGTCAGTCAGCTCCTTAGAACAATTCTTTAACTGTATTTTTAAAGAAAAGCCTTGTTGCTCTGTAACGCCCCAAATGTTTATCAGTTCAGCTGGTGGTTTAGAGGGCTTTCTCCACTACCACGGATTAGAAAAGTTGAAGAGCTACAAAATTTAATACACATTAAAGAATGAAAACTGTGCCACAGCCAAGAGGCCCAGGCTTCACCAGGTGACTATCTCTCCTCCAGCTCTTTACTTGCCCGTGCAAAGTCAAAGTGGGGTTCATACTGTCCTCCCACTCCGTAATTTGCCACCTGAAAAAGAGAAACACAGTGCTTGTGAAGAAGAAAGAGGTGGAGACAGAAAACAGGACTTACCCTTCCAAAATCAAAATGAGGCTCATACTGGCCTCCTACTCCGTAGTTGGCTACCTATGGTGAAAGGAGAAGCACAAAATCTAGTAAAGCAGTATTTTATCCAGACAAGAAAGGGCAAGAATAGGACTGTCATCTACAACCATTCAATAGATGAAGCTTAAAAATCAAGCCCTAGGAAATGACAAGTCTGCCAGCTAAACCATACTCGATGCAGCAAAGTCCTTCTGGGTTTAGTCACAGGTAGCTCTGACTTCACCCAGATCCCTCATCAGTGTCGAGCCAGAACCGGACTCTGAGCTTCAGGGTCTCAGCCCTTCAGTTTGCCTTTGCAGTTCTCGACTGGACACCAGCTCCCAGAAAAGCTGCAGCTGAACCTCCCCTTCCCTGGGGACAGCTTCCCTTGAAAGATCTTCTGTCCACCCCCAGCTGAATGGTGAATACATTTTCCCATTTCTGAGTGCCTGCCACTGTCTGATCTAATGACTCTCAGGTCATAGAACCTGACCATGAAACTCCTGAAGACCTGGACAGCCCCCGGCTCCAAGGAGCCCCAAGATGTTTGGCTAAAGGAGCAGCAGCACATCCAAGCCTGGCACGGCAAGATGCAGTGTACTCTGGGTAAGGAATCTGGTACTTCCCCAGGGCAGAAAAATATTTTTCTTCTATAGAAACTTGACAGGCTCTATTCTCTTTAAAATAGGTCCTGGCATTTTTACATCATTCAAGTTTAAATCACTTTTTGATCTCTGCATCACTAAAGAGGATCCACTGTCCTTTTTGCCAATTGGATTTTTTTTTTTTTTCATCTCTTCTGTGTATTCATAACCTCAATTTTCAACCAGCTGCTCTGGCATTTTATCATCAGGAGTCTTGATGGAGTAGCACAGTGGCGCAACAGCTTTCAGGAACCACTTTCTAGGTGTCCTGCTTTCTAGGTATTAACGCTTTCTCAGAATCAGTGAAGCAGCTGTTCATTTAAAGGCCTCAAGCAAACGAATACAAAGTAAGTAAATCTGAAATAAAATTTACTCAAGTTACATGTACGATCAGTCTTTCCCACAGTACAGAGACACCGGACACGCTGTTGGCCTTCCAGGACGGACCAAGGATGGGATGGCAAATCTAAACAACCATTCTCTCCCCCTTTCCTTGAGTATCTCAGTGAAGCTAAAACTTTTCGCTGTCACCACAGCAGCAAAGTTTGACCCTGCAGCAATGAAACTCAGTTCCATTAGTATAACTAAAAAGGAATTACACATCCACTGCAACGAACATCAGGGGTTTCAGTTACTGCCGTTTCCCTCCAGCAATAAAAAGCTGTTTCACACTAAGATAAGCACTACTCTGCAAAGACAACTGTGTTTCTTCCTCCCTGTAAAAAACCCACTCATTCTTCCCAGGGCCTGGAATCAAACCAGCCATCAAATTAGCTGCCCCTGGGTTGAATGAGCCTTTGTGGCCACCTCACCACCATCACCTGGGCGAGCACGGTGCTGCACACAAAGCCATCCAACCTGAAATGCCCGTTGACATTCACCATCATAGTTGTCCTAACAGTTTACCTGTAGTTCCTCTGCTGTGGAGACATCGAGTCCTGTTAGGTCCTGGATCCTTGTGTTAATGCGAGATACCACAGGGCTTTCATATCCAGACAACCAAGCGCTGGGGGGAGGGGGGGGAATAAAAATCAATTAAAAATGGTGGTAATAGGCAGTAAGCAAGCTAGCAGTACAAATGCACCACTTGGAATTCCTTTGAATTTGAGATTTATTTTTTTTTTTTTATACTTTCAAGAACTTGGTAGGATGATCAGAAATAGTTCCAGGCCATTATGAAGGCCTGCATTTAATAAATACGTTTTCTAGAAAAAACGCTTACAGCACTGGTTTAAGGAAGCTCTAAAACTAAGGGCCTTAATTCCCATGCTGGCCAATTACCAAATGAGTGAAGAAAATGTTCCAAACAGTGAAATCTGCTCCAAGCTGCTTTCTAAAACAGGCACAACACACTTTTGCACTTACCCATTCCCAACAGCTAATTTAGACCCCACATTTGATGCATTTTGAAGCAACACTTGGGGAAGGAATAGAGGAGTTACTTTATTTAGCATATGCAGAGTCTGTGTGATTGTCACTCAGCTCTTCCACATGTCATGTGCTTACAGGCTCTCTGATCTGTCCTTTCACATTACTTACCTGTGCAATGGTACTAAAAATCATTACGAAAACAATTAAATAATGCATAAAACACTTTACTATTTTCTCTGTTCAACAATTTCTAGCAAAACAACCTATTACAAATTTGGAATTTAGCACATGTTTCAGGTACATAATGATGGCAGGGGAGGAGGGGAACACAATGACCAAAGCCAAACCAATTTTTTTTTTTTTTTTAATATAAATGTGAAAGACCAGTCTCACAGCTCCAAAGGCATCTTCAACATGTCTGCTTCCTACTGCAAATTAGAACTTTTCGGCTAGAAATACTGCATTTAAAATAACTGGCAAGCTAGTCAGCAGAGAAAGGTATGAGCAGGTAGAGAAGCAGTTCTACACAAGAATCACTGGCTTCGCTCAGCCCCAGCGTGGCATTTTCTGCTCTAAGTGGTTGCTCCTTCTTGAAAGCTGCCTGACTGGGCAGCAGCTCTGGCATCCAGAGGCAGCCACATGCGCAGAAGAGCAGCGTCTGGCAGAAAAAGGCACAAGCTTAGGATAACCACAGCTCTGCGCATCCCTGCTGGACCCCTACCAGCTGTGAACACGGTCAGTTGCTTGCATGGAAACACACATGCATTTTTTTTTTTTCACTTCTTTACAAGATCAACATTTTGTTCTTTTGGGGGGGGGGGGGGCAAATCTCAATTTCATCTACCCACTGTCTTTTTTTCTTTCCTTTTTTTTTTTTTTTTTTTTTTTTTAAAACCACTCATCTGCTCAAATGCTGCTTCCTTTACTCCTCCCATTCCAGCCATGCACCTTCACTTTACCTGCTCCGCTTTTCCCTCTCTGGGAATGCTCGCTACCTCCCTGGTCCTCTTCTCTAGTTCCCTTGGCAGTCCCCTACTAGTCATGATACTATTGCTTCCATTTTCCCCTTTTTTGCAGGAAAATGGAGACAGCTAGCTCTATCTTTTTTTTTTCCTAGCATCTGACTCAGCCTTTTGGGCTTGTCCGTGGGTCCTGCTGCTTTTACAAGACTGTTGGACAGAAATACCTATGCCCAGCGCCTAGCTGGCAAGTACATCATAGAACTTCTACTCAAATGAACTTTTTGCATCTGTACTAAAGTAAGGTTGTTTTCTTTAACAAAAAAAAATTGTATTAAAAAACCCCCACACCAACACACTTTTCATGGGAGGAACAGTAGCATGACACATGACACAAGGCACTGACACAGGTTACAGAATCTCTACGAGCATGTTTTGTTTTGTTTGTTTTTTTTTTTTTTTTAAATGACAAATGTACTACAGATAAAAGAAATCCGTAACATTCCTCAAGACAGACTTGCACAAACACATACCAAGATTCAGCCACTTCTCAACACTGTTAGTATAAGGAAGTGTTACAATGCAACCTTCTTTCTTTGATTTAGGTAGGAGAACGCAAAGACTACTTACTTACTTATCTGAAGCATTTCCCAAAAGGACAAGCAGCTCTGCAGGCACATGCTACGCAGCCATGTTGAACAGCTAACACTCACGAGCAAGCCTAACCTCGCACTTAATACATACGAAAAGCAGCCAGCAGCTTCAAAGCATAGGCTTTAGCTACCATCTGTCCCGTCTATGCATAAAGGCTTTAAGAAAAAACAAAAACAAAAAAACCACCAAGCCAAAGAAAGAAAAAAGCAAGCATTCTTACTATGTTGGTTATTTAGAATTGCAATGAATGCTTTCAACGGGGAGAAACACTACATCCTTTCATGAAGGGAAAGTACTATATGTATTTTAGAAATAAAATTAATCGCCCAAGGATACAAAGAAAGTCTATGAAAGGTGGAGGAAACAGGGAACTGCAACCATATTTCAAGTGCCAGCCTGGCTGCCGGTTGCTGAGCAAAACATAGGGAGAGGCATGTAGTGCAGAATAGTTTCATATGAAGAGTTACAGCGTGATTTAACCCTGTAAGCATCATGAAATCCGCTTCCATGAGGGCAGAGTGCCCAGGAGGGCCTGCAGAA
This sequence comes from Nipponia nippon, assembly GCF_047370975.1. Taxonomy (NCBI): domain Eukaryota; kingdom Metazoa; phylum Chordata; class Aves; order Pelecaniformes; family Threskiornithidae; genus Nipponia; species Nipponia nippon. Next base: position 88,799,052 of record NW_028262347.1, on the reverse strand, counting down.
CCCTGCCCCAACTGCCCAGCATCAGGAGGTGGCTGTGCCGGCTGCCTTCAGGATGCACAACGAGGGTCTCCTGTTACTGCAGGCTTTGCCTAGTGGCCTTCGCAGAATGTAACAATCATCTGTCCTACGCTGTCCTCTTTTGTTGCTAGTCTCAGCCTTGGGCCTTTGCTGACAGCAAAAAGTAAGCGTGTGCCTAGTTCAAGAGCATTTATAGCAGGTATTCCTTCACACAAAGAAATCTTTTTTCCCTTCTCTTGTCTATTCTTAATTAAAAAAAAACCAAACCAAAATAAAACCCAACTCTCTCACCAGTGGCATCTGTGATGCAGAATGTTCAGCCTGATTCAGTAAAAGGACACAGCTCTACTCTTCCGTGTAGATTTGTTAAATTAAGAAGTTGCATGAACAGCATTCTGTCATATTTTTTTGACCAGCTGACTCCTATGAGTGCACTGTGGGCAGAAACCTTCGTAACAAAAAGGGACAGGCTTATTTCTGGGAAGTTATAAGCACGGCCATTGAAGATGTGGGTGACTTGACTGACTGACTTACGGGAGGATCTGATATTTCCTTAATGACTACCACACCAAACCCCAAAATTCCCTGACTAGAAAGGCATGGTATTTTGGTGTCGCACTTGGCTTTGCGAAGAGACACCCATGAACTAAGCTAATATGTTCTAGAAATGGAGAGCGTTCCATTAGCGTGGTGAATTCGTGCTGGGGGATTGCTTTTCTTCTTCCTCACTCCGAGATCTGGCTTTTAACAACTTTTATATTCATTACAAACAGCTAGCAGTAATTACATGCCCTCCTCCCTCTTAGAATTCTGAATCAGGGATCTTCTTGGAGATTTTTAATAGCACAATATACTTATATACGCAGAAATGATTTTAGACTAAGCAGTATATTAGGAAAAAAAACACTAGCCAACTGTCCAAAAAGCTACATGATGTGCGAGGGCTTATACGGCCAAAAGCTCATCTCCTCCAACTGCACTAGTCGGTCTAGTCCCAGACACTACAACGGCTATGTCCTTAGTCTCCAGCTGCACCCGCACTGCCCCAGAGTAGTATTTCAACACTGCTTTTGTGACCAACAGTCATTGGTCGCACCAAATAATACTGGCATTTGTTTTTAAAACTTTATCATAAATGTACTTAGTATGTAAAAAGTAGTAGTAGAGACGCAACAGGGAGTGAATAAAGCACAGACTGTTATTTCTGAAGTGGAAACTTGAAGCTCATATGCTACAAGCTCTGACTGGCTGCTGGGGGCACGGGGGGGAAGCAGCTTCTTTAGCAGCAGTGTGAGAGCGGCTGCGTTTATTCTGGTACTGCACACAGCCCGGCTTGATGGTGCTCCTCATACTGCTGGCAAGGTGCCCCCTTTTATAGAGCCTGCCACGTACTGCACAGCGAACAGTAGTCCTCTCAAAGAGAGGAATGCTGTAATTTAGAAGTTCATTCGCTAGGAAAGAATGTTTGAAGGGGGAAAGCAGTCATGTATTAAAAAAATAAAGCAAGCATTTTTTTGGTTTTCAGGAGCAATGATTCATCTGGAATCCAAACCAGCTCAAACAGCTCTACCAGAAAGATGTTTCTACCAGCGGTTCTGCAAAAGCCGTTCAGCGATCCAGCATTAACAACATGATCCTTCTAAAGCAGTCTGGCTTGGGGGTCTGGCGGTGGCTTCTACCTCCTACCATAGATGTAGCTGCCAAGTTCTCTTTTAAAGTACATACATCCTAAACAACCTGGAGGAGCGCAAAGGCAAGGGCAAGCATGAGAAGGGAAGTCCCCCTCCCCCCTCCTCAAGTCTCTTCCTACCCTCAAAAAATTGTCTTCGCTAACTTCACAACGTGCTGTGCCCCATTTCCTTGTACGTTTCTTTGCAATTCTACTTCCGGTTTCCAGCGAGACACGGAATTAAAAATCTTAGCTCAGTAAAATCTGATTTAATTCTGTGCGTTCCTTAGGTACGTTAGAAGGAAGTCCCAAAGAGCCACCTCTGCGAGCACCAAACCTTAGACCTTTAAGGGTCTCATTCACCAGGTACGAGGCGCGAGGCTCCGTTCCGGGCTTGCGGCACACCGCGCCAAGGAGGCGGCAGCACCTCACGGACAACAGCTGCCCTCATCCTTTATCACAGAGGCCCTAGGCAAGGCACAGCACACGGTTAATTGCAGATTAAAGCCCTAGGAGAAACAGTTATTTTGTCATGTCACAAGGCCAACAACAAGGCAGCAATGGCAAACGAGGAGCTGGCTGCACCGTCAGCCGCACACACTCACGAGGGACTCGGCTTTTCGTGATGGGTGTTGTCTGGTACTATTTTTTCCTAACTGCGGCATCTGCGATAGCCTCAAGGCATAACGCTTCCCACTAATGAAAAATCAAAACTCTAAATAAAAAGTCCTTTTACTAAGGATGATGTAATTAAATAGGGGCCAAATATGCATCTCAGTTTCAATTAGTGAGCTGGTCACCTTCTCTAACTCCTATTATTAGGACATCAAGTTTGACAGAAACCATGAGGGTACGTTCAAATGGATTAAGAAGTTTCCTCAGCAAATGCCCCAGAGCAGTCTGTGTCACAGAGGACAAATACCGAGACTGAATAAATGCTTTCTTCACAACAGAGTCACAGATAACCGAGACAGGACACGGACAGACTTTGAAAACAAAAACTAAAACCCAAACGCAACACATGTCAAACAGGAAGATGGATGTTCCTGAAGTCATTCTGGAGGGGGCCTGCGGAGGTAGTTTTCAGGAGCAAACGTGTAAGAGCTCACCAGACAATTCCCGCAGGACTCCCACGACCTGATGAGTAAGGAGACCTGCGTGCTGCTGAAGGTGCAAGGCAGTTTTCAATGTATAAAAATAAAAAGTTTTCAACTTGTCACTACTTGTTACAAGCGTGGCTTTAAGGATTAGACTTCCACTACAATGGTTGTCTAGTTTCCCCGAGAGTTATAATCGTTCTTGAATCCATCAGCTTCTTGTGGATCCAGTATTTTGAAGCACTTTTATCTTTTTTAAGATATTCATAGCTAAATAACACCCCTTAAGCTACTAGCCATTCTACTTTCAGGGTTTTTTGTTCAAAGAAGCTGAAAGAACACTAGTTTTCTATTAAAGCAGCGACTACTTTCCATCATTTAAGCAAGGACATGCTTTAAAATTATCAACCAGCTTTAATTTGCATTATTCCCATGAATTACAGCAGCTCATCGGTGCCTAGTTTTAAGCAGCAAGTATCACAACCGGAGTTTAGCGGTAGAGGTGAGCTACGCGGGCAGCCTTTCCCACCGTTCGTTAGCGTAAGCAGAACCCCGCGTGCCGCTCCCGTTTTAGTACGTTAGTTGCACTAGGCGAGCCATGCTGAGCGGAAGAGGGCACCTCCGTCTTGGCTACCGCTAACATACAGAACTATTTTCTATTTCAGCGGACCGCTTGCTTTGTTATGCGACAGCTCCGTTTGCTTTAGGCCATTCTCTTTCTTCTAAAGAGAAACTACGAATCTACCAGTTATGCAAAATCCTTATTTGCCCCACGTTTAGAGATGAAGCGGTACGGTCCCGGAACAGACCTCCTCAGACTGGGTGTACCTTTGGAAGACGTTCCCCTTACCTCTTAGAGACTCTGTAATGTGCTGTGGTCAGTTTCCCAGTCTCAGGGTCATGAACAGTAGCACGGCTCAGCTACAAAAAGAGAAAGGACAAGGGCTTACCCACCTCGTAGGCTGCTTTTTTGCCAAGCCACAGGTGTTTGAAAGGGTTCCGATTGGTCTGGATGGTATGCAATGCTCTTAAATTAGCAATATTAGAAAGGCAACAGAAGCTGTAGCTGCCATGTCCAAATCAAAACAAATTGGTTGGAAAAATTTGGTTAGATTGTCCTTTCACTTTTTTCCTCCTTTTTTTTTCCTTTTTCTTTTTTCCTTTTTTTTTTTTTAAACTAGAGACTTTCTGTAAATAATTTATGATGCTGAGTTTCACAGACAATTCCTCTTCACCCAGAAGTTTAAATCCCTTCAGAATTTTGGCTTAACGCTGATGGAATGCGCGGCCAGTCTTTAATCACCACTACTAAAACCGGGGGGGCGCGCGGGCGGGGAGGGGGCAGGTGGTTTCTTTTAGAGCCAGCCAATTTTGGAAAACATTGGCTAAATTCAGGACTTCACAGACAAGCTGGGAAGAACCAGGAGCCCAGTGAAAACGAGCTTGCGTTCTGCCAGATTTGTGTCAGCAGGAGGTAAAGGATCCCAGACCGAGATTCTCTCGGACAATGAAACGCTGTGTGACTAACGAACGTGTGCTTTGCACGCCACTCCAGCTGTCATGCCCAGTAAGAACTTGAAGCGTCTCTTGCATGCGTAAAGGCACTTCAAGCGGTCTGCTAGGTTTTACACGGGAAGGGAGGACAATTTTTGGTTGGTGAGAAGAGCAAGGGGAAGGGAATATAAAAAAAAATAATCTAGGTTGTACTGAAGGTTTTGTAGCATCGTGTATTTTTACACCAATTAGAGAGACCTGCTTCTTCTACAAGATGATCCTCTGGTAACACACACTGAGAAGGTGACCAAAAAAAGAAAAGGAAGACATCAAAACGCACCCCCAGAACTTCTAGCTGAAGGAAAAGACTGAGAAACTCAGCAGTAACAGCCTGTTACAGATCTGCACGTAATAAAGCGGTGGACTACAAAGCCGAAGTTGTCTTTTTAGACCACCTCTTTTTTCCCCATAATGAGCAGATTCTACACACTCATTACAGGCCCAAAACATCTGGCATAGAGCGCTCTTACCTTTTGCTAATTCTGTAATGTGCCGTCTCCAAGGCTCCTGTTATGGGGTTTGAAATGGTGGCTCGCCTCAGCTGTGAAGCGAACCATCAGAATAGTTGCATTACAAAGCACATACTGCATCACAGCAATCCGACCATTCAGAAGCCTAAGAGGAAACGTCACGCAAGCCGCCACGCGAGCCACCCGGTCACCTCTTGCGGTGGATTTTCTTTTATGGAGGGGGTGGAAATTCACAAAGCAGTGATGGGGAAGGAGAAGGGGGAGTCTCCAATTCTGCTAGAAGAGAGGTTTTTAGGGCATTTTGGTTTGTTTTTTTTTTTTAAACAGAGCTTTAGAGAAGATCAAGTTCTCCAGGAAGCAACGTTTCCATTTCTGTAGCAAGAAGAACAGTCGTCTGAATAAAGTAAACTAGAAGCTTTCATTTCCTTCATATTGCAACAACTGCTGGAAGCGGTACAATATTATGGCACGGGTACAATCGGTCCTTTGTTAGCACTCTGTCCTGCGCGCGTAAGATGAGTTTTACAGTTACATTGAATCCAGGCAACACGGTGATCTTGTGTAAGTGAAAGATGAGTAAAACCCTACCCTTTTGATTCTTTCTATACCAAAAGCGGCACTGAAGTGAACTCCTTTAACACCGACTGCTAAGGCAAACTAATTGCTTAGTCCACAGACGCATTTACATTGTATTCCTCAGTTACACAGAGTGAGAACGCTTGGTTCAAGGCCTTCCTTTCCCTCTGTTGTGCTCCATTTACTTGACACCATCCCATCCGTTTTAATACTCTGATTCAGAACCTTACGTGCGCCCTTTACCTTCGTTCACGTACTATCAGGCGCTCTCCGTCATTCATAACTGCAGAGAGAGAGGTTGAGTTGCAGAGCCCAAATTTTGGAAGAGGCACAAAACGGCAAACCAAGTCCCAAACAATGAGAAGTATTTTTCTGTCGTTAAAATAAACCAAGTAAAGCAAGGCCTCTCCATGCCTACTAACAAGAAAAGTTACCGGGAACTCCTCATATGCTGTCTCTCCTCTCATCCCACGCAGACGCGTAGAAGAATCAAGGCACAAACTACGATTCCAGCGAGACTCCGCTGTAAGCTGAATAACGAGGCTTCATCCTGCCAGCTTATGCCACCGGAGCAGCAGAAGGCTGGGCACAGATCAGACAGCGCTGTCTTCCGAGAGGCGGCGATGGTAACATCCCGAGCATCGGGAAGAAGGAGATGACCTTTCAGTCTCAAAAAACACAATCTTCTTGCTACGCTCATTACTGAGCCCTGCAAGGCCTCGGCCGCAGGAAATATATGGAACGCTAACAGCATACAGATGCTTCTACATTAATGAACTATATGAATCTGCAAGTCTTTACCACAAGCCAAATATCTAGTAGGAAAACATTTCTCTCAGCAAGTTTAGAAGTTAAAATCGCCACGTTTCAGAGATCCACACAGGTTCCTGTTTTCAGTGCTAAGACTGATTTCTACTCCATAAAGAAGCGATTCAGTCATATTCCACAGGCATAATGCCAGAGCTTTTGCAGCAGCAAAGGGGCTTAACCGTCAACAGATAAACAACTGGGGCTCTGATTTTTCAGACCTGCAGCAAGGCTGCCTGACAGGAGAGCAGGAAGAGACCTTTTACAGGTAAGTGAAGAGAAGCGCTTGTACTTCTTGCTTACAGTTCAGAACAGAACATTTCCTCGGAAATAAAACGCGTCAACCTTTAGGAAGCTTTAAAATCGCCTTCAGGCTACCTAGTACTCCATGCAGTGGCCCAGGACAGCCTCACCCTCAATGTGCCCATGTATAACCCACAGCTGGTTTACTTTGCAGCAGACCAAGCTACCCATTTGTCCTGTACTTAATGCACTTATCCCCCTAACCTCCATTTGCTCAGCGCTCTCTGGACAAAAAGCCATTTAGGCTAAAAACAAAGAGAAAATGCAGGAAAATTGTATTTCCACAAGTTTAAATCTTATTTTTGAAGTAACTGATAATTGATGGAAAAATAAACCAATTTAACTAACTACATCTTCAACGCACATCTTGAGATGCGGAGTCGCACCAACTGGATACAGAAAGCAACTCTATCCGGTCGCTGTCGGTCTCGGATGCCCCTCTTTGCTCTGACAGTTGAGCTGCCCTGGATTATTCTGCATTCAGAAACAAGAACCTCGGGATCCAGTTTCTGAAATAGGATTTGATGAGCTGGCATGGTGACTAAGCAGCTGAGTACCACTGATGAAGTACTGCCCTCTTAAAGCTCTTCCACCTGCAGGCAACTTCAAAGCCTGGGAGACAGAAGTCAGTTTTACACCGAATGGAGAATACAACCATTCATTCTCGTCTATACAATAACGTGGCATTCCAGGACCAGAGGAGCGGCTGCCTTTCCCTAGACGGCACTCTTCTCCATGTCACAACTTTTGGCAAATACAGACTTAAAAAAGAAAAAAAACCCGAAAACCAGAAAACGAAACAAAAACCAGGTGACAGGTATACTTCCAAGGCAACCTAGCTGCAGTACACGTTTGTTTTCTGTTGTAGAACATTCTCCTCCTTATCTGAAACAGCGTGCACTGAAATTGTGTCTGCCGGAAGAGTCTGACAATCCTGCGCTCTTCATTACACAGAATCTGGCTCTCTTAATTACACAGAATTTCCAGCTTTCCCACTGTCTCCTTCAAAGAGCGCTTCACCCAGAGCTATGAGGTGAGAAAAGCGACGTGTGAGCACGCTGCACGCACGTCTGCGTTCAAGAGGAGATAGAATCACACACACTCACCCAGAAAACTACACACAAAATTTAAGATTCCAAAAGGCAAAGAAGCGAAAGGCATTTACCCTCGGCTTTGCTAGTTCTTTCACAGTTTCGATCTCTTCATCGGAGATGATGTCAAGGAAGCGAACAATTCGAGGTTTGTCCCACTCATCTTCCTGTTTGACAGGGCCCAGAATGTATCTAGGATTCCTGTTTCCGTCATAGTAGCGGCAGAAGAGTCTTTTTTGTCTCCGAGGAGTCTGAAAGCAAGGTGGAGTGAGAGATAATCAGAGAACTTCCACATGACGTTAATATCTCTAAGAAACAGAAGATGTCCCGAGAACAAGAAACAGGAACGACTCGCTTTCCCTACCTTAATGTTACGTTGCAAGCTAAAGAGATACTTTAAGCTTGAGAAATTAGTACTTTCAGCACATTAATGTTACTCTGTAACACTGCAACAAGCAGTACTTTACACAGTCCTATTAAAAGTAATTTTATCACTAAAAAACCACCCCCATTCAATCCCATATGTAAAGCTAGGCTTCCAGCGTCCTTATTCAATTAGTTACAATTACGTAGCACATCCAAGTTAGTCAGCAGTGCCTGCGACAGTATTGCTTTTTGTCTACTGGACAGAATGAAATGGGGAAGAAATCCAACACATGCTAATCCTCAGTTCCACACACTCTGCCAACTGCTGTAACAACTTCCTTGCTTTCACGCCACAGACAAATTCTTGACATTGCTTTGTTACGGTTGGTTTCGTACATTTGAAAACAGTCTACTCCACTTTACCATTTTGAGACCCTCCCCACGGCACAGCATTTCGTACTTCCTTCTCTCGGGCAGGTAATCCTTTTTCTTAACCTCAGTTTCCTTCTCCGTCTGGTCTTCTGAATCCGTACTGGACTTATTTGCTTCTTTTTCTTTAGCCATGATATATTCAAAGTATTTCATGTTCCCATTTGCTCTTTGGTGTTCAGGATCTATCGGCAAAGAAACAGACAAGTATCACAGGCAAGTTTCCAACTTGTGAAGAAGTATCCAGAAGAGGCTATTTACAAAAAGAAAAAGAAAACAGATGCGCACTACTGCTTCTCAAACAGAAATCAGAAGCATCTACTCTGGTTTGAGAGCATTCACAGGACAGCTAAGACCGAGCTAAGCTGGAAGCGATGCTAGCCTGCAGCATGCACATATCCTTACGCATCTGCAGGAAAACACGCAATGAGCTTTCAGAGCCAAGCTCAACTTATTCACCGTTAAGAAACTGCTGACTGCGAGGCCAGGATCCTCTGCAGGCACAGGGCTCCAAGCACTAAGAAAAAGGGTTTGGCCATTCCAGCCAATCTCACCAGAGAGGGAGAGAAGGAAACGGGACAGGGACAATGCTGGGACAGCATGACTGGCTTTAAACCTCCCTGATGGGAATTAAGATTTCCGGTGACAAAGCTTTTAATAATCACTGAACTTACAGAATTTGCTTCAGTTCAGGTTAATAAATAGTTCTCAGTAGCCTTTGCTATACTAGGTTTAGTTCTGAACTTCCCACTGCACCCTTTCCGCAGTCAATCAGTGGAATATTTAGAGAACCATAAATACTTTTCATATTTCATAAAATGGACAGAATCTTAGCTCACTGTATTGCATTCTGTATTTCTTATTTTTCCAAGTTTTTCATCTCAAGTATGCTCAACTGGCCTTTGAATAATCTGCAGAGATTTTGGTATCACCAGTCTAGTTTCAATGTCATTAATTTTGCTCTTGCCTGTACCTAAGGGGAAGTAATCTCAACACAGGAAAGCAAGATATAGTAAGAGAACCAAATTTTAGGTAGTAATGACTAAGATGGGTAAGCGGTTAGAAGCCAACAGCGACAGGAGACAAAATACTTCAGTAGAAAGGAGCAATCCTTAACCATGACACTTCCTGACATGGTAGGTGAGACTATAATTGTCCATCTAAAAATATGGCAGCAAAATATGATTTATGGTAATACAAGTCTTATTTTACTGAAAACTGCACATCAAGACGGTAATGGTAGTATCAGGAACAATCCATTTTAAAAACCCATATATAAGTCTGAATACAGGCAAGACCGCACTCCTTGGTACAAATCCATAGCTAGCACCTGCTCGAACACAGAGCCAGATCGTGTTCACACGATCTCTCTTCCACATACCCAGTTCCAGAAGGCGTTTGGTGAGCATCATGGCTTTGCCCAGATCCCCCTGCTGATACACAGCATAACTCAGGTAGTCCAGAATGTAGACTTTATCTGCAGAAGACACTTCTCCCTCATCCAACTGTTTCAGAGCTTGTTCCATCCAGAGCTCGGTGTGGTAGTAGTCAGCTTCAGTGTAGGCAATCTTTCCCAGCTCAAAGCAATCTTCAGCTGTTAAAAAGGATTTGTGCTTCACACCTGTATTTAAAACAAAACAAACCAAACAATTTGCACAGAATTCCAGACCCAGCTTCAGAGTAACATTCAGTTATTTCTTATTCTTCACAGCATAGTTTACTTCTGTTCTTCAACATCTCCCTTCTGTGGTAGCTATTTGTTGAAGACTCAGTTTAAGTATCTAAAGCCTGTAAATCCTTGGCAGAACACGTAAGTGGTTAGATGGAGTCTTCCATTGCCAGAATACCAGCAACTAGCTAAATGTCTTTACCATTAGCAGAAAATAAAATAAAATAAAATAAACCTTCTTTCTTCAAAACCCCAAACGCTTTGAGCAAGAGCAACAGTAAGCCAAATACAAAGTTTCAGAAATCTGTTTTCAAAGACACTGCATTATCGCTTTCAAAACGTTACTGAAGCGCATCTTGTTAGCAACAACTTAGTCGGGGAGGAAAAAGAAAACACCAGTCAGTAAACTTCCAGCTGCTCAAGATTTTTGAAGTCACGTCATTTTTAGAAACATTTGAAGAGACTTCTGAAAGATTTAAGCACTAGTAAGCAAATTACAGATTCCTATTTTTGCCACTGTAAATTAAGGCCCAATGAAAAACCAAATTTAATCTCGTAAAAAGGAAACAGGACCCGCCAGTTTTACAGCTAAAATTACATTCCTGATTACATCTTAATACATCCTGAATTTCTAATACCAGCTCCCACAGCTGCGTTCAAACAGGGGAATTCTTCTGTTGAAGACACGCCTTAAGAGATTAAATAGCTGAAGAGACAGTCTGTGAAATGCAGTAGCCCACAGAACAACTTTCTTTCTGCTCACTAGTTAAACACCTCGTGGTCCATCCTGTGATGGCCAGTGATTTCGGTTTTCTGGGCCTGAAGCTGCGAACTCTAAAATAACACAAAGATCAGGGAACTGGGTGTGGTGGTGGCGGAGCACTCTCAGAGAGCGAGATCCTCTGGAACGGGCAGCAGGTTGCAGGGCCATAGCCTGGTGCGTTTAGAAGCAACGTAACACCCACACGTGAAAAGGCAACTCTTAAAAGGGTGCTTAAGACAGCAATCGTCAAATAGGGTTGATAGTTAATACAAAGAAACAGGACAGCCTGTAACGCAGGAAAGAGCGACACGGCAGTAGTTAAGATTCTGATCAAAACTTGGCGACCTGGCCAAACAGAAATGCCCTGGGAAGGAAGACAAGGAGCATGAACAAGCGACCACGTGGGATGTTCCTCTCTAGAGCTCTGAAGAGACCAACCTATTCTCTTTTATACTCCAGAACTTTCAGATTCTGCAATTACACTTTACTACACGCAGTCTAGACAGCTTATTACTTCAAAAGAAGCAATAAACTACAGTCCACCCAAAGGACTTTGTCTTGTATTTTTGTGCTGTTTTAAGAAAACAATAACAAACTGCTTATTGCATTAGAATGAATCTGTAGGTCTTTGAGACAGTCTTGAATTAAACCCAAAAGCAAGGTTATACATCATAACATATAAAGCCAATTACCCTTAATTTTATTAGGCATCTGACCACAATGAGCGCTTGCAAAAACACAGATGGATTGTACAGAGTTGATTTTTCGCCAGTTGGCACAGTACTATTTTCAAACAGAAGAAACATGGAGAACTCGGCAGAGAAAGTGTCTAACACTTCTTTCTTATAAGTGTCTTCTCCTGCATGTAAATCTATTAGAGATTACCTCAGGTAATGCCACATCAGCTCAAGTCTGTGTATGCAGACTGTTTTTCAGTTTATACATTCCATGAAGTTTAAGCTCAAAGAAACTTCAGTCACTCCCAATCCGAAAGGTTCATCTTAGCCGTGAGAGGGAAAGGGATAATAAATGACAGAACTGTTTGTCAAAATGCATTACATTGTGCAATAATACTAGGTATCTGCCATTGTACAACTACTTCAATACAAGGAAAATCCTCACCCAAGCAAGATTTTATTGCTATTCATTTTTTTTTAATTGAAAACTATTAACGCTGAATTATCTTACCATAACTAGAAGAAAGATGCAGACTTCAACTAAAAAGAAATTTTCAAGTTCTAGCACAAGCAGAAAACGAGCATGTGAGTAGAGCAAGGAGAGCGACAGGATAAAGAAGAGTCTCAACTCAGAAAGAAACTTGCATTCTGTGCAGTGCGTTTTACCCACACGCACTTGGGCAGCGTGCTGGCAGAAGAAAGCCCAGCAGGCAGGGAAGCCAAGCGGATGTAGTTTCCAACAGAACCACCACAGCGACAGGCCCAACAGCATGCCAGAGCAGGTCAGCTCTTCCTGTGTTCCTCTTTGCTAGCGCAGCCTGAAGCAACAGGTTCCTCTCTCTTGAGGTGTGGCAGAATTAAAACTGACAACTACATCAACCTACATTCAACCACTCACATCACGCCACTTTCCATAAATTCTTAGCTAGCTCAAATATTTTCCTGTTGTTACCTTCACACTGCGCAGTTAAACAAGATAGAACAGAGTCAAATGATTTGTAATCAGGACATTTAGCAAAAGTTCACAGTGTCTTCTGAAAATAACATCGATGACTCTTACCTGGAAGATTCCCTCTTGAGAGGGTGTCCGTGTCCAAATTATACGTGTCTTGAAGCCGCAAGAGGGCTTTTGCTGCACCAGTCTGATCTTCATCATTTGGGAAAAACTGTCGCTGGATAGTCATGTTGGAGATAAAGCCTGGGAAAGACAGGGAAACACTTGGCCTTCTTTGTCCCATGAATTCCATAAACTCTATGCATGAAATGACTCCCTACTCTGGGGAAAACTTAATATTTCAGGAAAGGCCATTAATAAGTCAGGAAGAGCTACTAGCCCTGCAGAGCAGCAACAAACACAGTAAGTTTGTTTCTAAAGGACAGGAGTACCCCTTTGGTTTCACGCAGGAACTATTTTTGTCTTAACAGTTCTTTGTTTTTTGGTGGGGTTTTTTGTGTGTTTTTTTTTTTTTTTAAAAGTTACAGAGAACAAAAAGACCACCCCCACATGGGGAACATTACAGATAATACATTGGTAGTTTTTGCAACCATTCCACTCAATCCGCCTTCCAAAAGGCTTTTCATTTAGCAACATGGCATTTAAAAATAATTTAGAATGGAAAAACCAAACGGAACCAAGAATAGCTGGACAAAGATTAGGGCTGATCAATAAAAAGATGAAAACCAAAAATGCTGATGTCTAATTGCAAACAGCTTTTGACAAGACTTTAGGCAACTAAGCAGCCACTATGAACCTAACTGCTTTCTCTGGATATGGGCATTAACATATTTACATAGAAACTTGAGAAACACACAGAGTCAAAAAGGTTTCTCAAGATCCATCTTCACATAACTCTGAATTGAACTCAAGGCTCACGTTGAAAAGTTAGTATTTCAGGTCTTCTTTTGTGAAAAGAAAGCAAAGAAAATCAAAAAGAAAAACTTGGGGGCTTTTTAAAGAAGCATCAGGGTGATGTTTATGGAACCGAAGACAAGCAGGTTCTAGAGAGTAAAAAAACATGCTTTCTAGGAACTCTTCCCCAGTCATGAGAGTCGCATGTAATCATCTCCCCTGTTATGAAAGGTTCCCACTCCTCTCTGGTGAGCACACACACAACCACTGCTATTGATGGTACTTGAAGGGCCCTCCTGTACAGCTGCTGCATTATCCTCTCTTCAGCAGGAAAACTGACGCCATTTTTCCCCGTCTGCTTTTGCGCAGTCAGGAGGCTGGTGGGCTGTTTGCACTGATGAGGGAAACAGAACTCCAGAAAGCCAGGGGGGCAGCACCAGCACCCTGGTACACGCAGCCACCAAGCGGAACAGCATCTACAAAGTCCGCCATGAGGACCTCAGTTTGAACAAACTGACGGCCACTCTGGTGTTTTCAGAAAACTTAACTTTTCTACTCAACAAACTCTTTTGTCCCAAGATCCAGAAGCACAACAACAGTGTTAACTAAGGACAGTGCCAGTATGATGTTTAAGCTCATCTAATATCCACCAGTAGAAAACTAAACAGCACGACCAAAACCAGACGAAGTGTAGTATGCAACGCTCAGCTGCAAAACCATTCAAAAAATAACGAACTGGCCAAATTTGATTTCTGCCACACTCTAGTTGTCCTTTTTAACTATTAAGACCTGATAATGCTATTAGTTCATGGAAAGGTGTTCCTATTTTAAAAAAAATACCATATCCTTTTACTCCTGTCCATCCTTTCTTTTACTATACTATGCTTCCCCCAATATTTTCCTTTTTCCTGACAATTTTCTTAAAACAGTCCACTTCCCCACCCCTCATTCAGAAGAAGGACTTAAGATGCACTGGTCCAGATTCCTGGCTGGCAGGTGCAGAGCCTGTTCAGTTGGCATATTAACAGTTGGACTTGATGATCTTAAAGGTCTTTTCCAACCTAAGCCAGTCTATGATTCTATATTCAGTCCCTCACAGCAGCAACAGGGAAGCTGAATATGCTGAATCCTTATCAGAGACTAAGCCTCGGTCTTTTGAGAGCTCTGCTTTTTTATCATTTCTTATTACAAACCTGCACCTGGTATTAGTTACCTGTTGAAACAGATTCTCATAGGTCAAATATAATCATCCCAGCTTCCTTGCTGCTAAGTGTCTTTCACAGCTAACTATTTTATGTCCTGTTCCCTACTGAAGAGCTTCTACTCTTGCTGAAGAGGCAGCAAAGTGTTTACTACACTAATTCAGATCAGTTCCACAAATGCTCAGTCTCTGTCAACATTCAGGTTTCAAACCACCACACCTCTGGGCATAGCAGCAGCAACAGCACTTGACCATACTCAAAGGACAGCCCCACATTTCTCGCACTCAGAAGAGTTTCGTTCCCTTTTTTCTGTTCAATGGACTCATCACACTTAGAGATGAAATTCCCTAAGATACTAGTCTCCAAGTGGGAGAGTACATGAAGCAAGCCCTGTTCCTTTGCAAAATTTAAAGCATCCAAGGAGATTATTCAGTTTAAACATCGCAGTTTTCCTAAATTTTTGTAAAGCTCAAATTATAGCACACTGACAGCAAAATGGCAAGTCTTCTAGGATTATTTTTTATGAAGGCACCTCAAAAGCAGGCTTACAAATCCAATTCAAACCATGACACGTGAAAAAGAGAGTCAAGTAAACGCAATTATAACGTGATCCTTGTTGTTACTACAGGCACACTTACCATCTGACATGTCCTTCAGAACCAGGCTCTCCAGCTCACCCCACTCTGTGTTAAGCCGTTTCATCAACTTGAACGCGTTAACAGGATGCCCCAAAAACCCCTCTGGGTCTTTCGTAGCAGTATCTGTCAGCTGATCCAGTTTCTCTGCCCATCTATAGTGAAAACACACATTCATTAAAGTTCCTTGTCAAAGTCTGCCAATGCACTATAAAACTGATTTCAAGCTACTCAACAGTCTTCACTGAAAAAAAAAAACCAACCAACACAAATTGCAAGCTTTCACATTATCTATATATAAAGCTCTCCTAGAAGGAACAAAAAGGGCTTTTTATTTTCTTTTTTTTTTCCTTCCCTTTTTTTTTTTTTTTTTTAAACCTTCCTCAGCTGCAGCCTAAATCTTGTGTTGCTCTTGTGGTCTCTGTTGGAACACTGCTGAACGAACTCCTTCCTCCAAATACCAAATGCAGTACGCCAGCAGTTCCATTATGAGTTTTCATGAAGGACTAATCGAAACCAAAGTTTTACCCACATTTTTGATCTTCTATTTTCAAATGGTCTTTTTTCTAAAGTTTACAATAAGATAGTTCAAATACAGAACACTTGTCTCAAATTATTTTACATTTAGACACACACTCTTAAAGCTACGATAAGCCCCTTGCCTCCCACCACAGAACTGCCTTCTATACTGTAAGCTTGTATGAAGAAACATATAGTTCTCACGCTCCTGAATGAGGAGCCCATATCAAATTTCTGGTGCTACAGTTCTGATTCCACAACCCTCTCTAACACTGTCAGTGACACAAGCCATTCACGACTCCAATGTGCTCTGAAACAAGCACACCTTTCAACAACTGCTGTTGTTCATCTTATCATTTTAATGGAAACATCCAGGGAGTCTGCTCCAGCCTCAAGTCAGCAAGCACATCGGTCATGCTATAAGCACCAGCACTATGCTACTACATGCCTGCAAAACAGGCAAACTTCCGCCCCTCTATCCAAAACAATGCAGATCTAGGACATGAAGACATGTAAGAATGCCCTAATAACAGGATAAATTAACATTAAAAGAGCCACGCCCCACAGAGAATACCAAACATCAACATCAATATAAAGCAAATACAAAATCTGTAGCCTGGAGGGAACTCTGCACACAAGCCGGCACTCAGCTTGTTCCAGAATTTGGTATGCCTGTATTAAGTTTGCCTGCTTTACCTGAGACAGGTAGATGTTTACAACTGCTAAAGGTGCCACTATCTGCATTCACTCTTCCCACACTGTCTGTAGTTGTTCTCCTATGCTCCGACAGCCCCTGTCTGGGTTCTTGCCAGCAGCAACGCGAGTGAAATGGTTCCCTCCAAAATGGAGTGCTCAAAGTGCTCCTGTGGACCAACTCTAGCTTCTAGCAAGCTGAAGACTGAAGAAACCAATTTCAACAAATTGTGCATTCACACTGCACATTGTCAAATCGGTCGTACGTTTCCCACTGCATGACTATCAAACCTAATAAGTAGCTGAAAGTCACTGCAACCATGAGCCACAACCACAAGGCCAGGAGTTCTTTCAAGTAGTTTCTGTTTCATAAAAACCTCCACCACAAGCCACCCACAAGGTGTGAGCCGTCCTCCGCATTTCAGTGAATTACCAACTTTCACTGAGTTTAAGTCAACACAAGCTACCAATATCCTTCAGCCAAAGTACAGAGCCCAACAAACTCAAATGACGCTGGCATTTTTTTCCAGGTTCTTCTCCCTGTGACAGTTATTTTAACTTTTCTGACCTGACAGCGAGCACCTCTACTATAATAAAAAGAGAGCTGCAGTGCTTATATGATAAGCTGTATTTACACACTTTTGGATGTCCAACTGGCATGCTCCCATCTTAATTTGTAGCTGTAAAGAATATACTTATTCCAAACCAGTGAGCAATTCCAACTCTGCATTTGAAGCAATAAAAACCAACACAGTCCAATAGAAGTATCTTTCTTCCTGGATGGCAGAATGTAATACACAAAGGGAAAATAAAATTCGTGCCATCTATCTAAAACTGTTTAAACATCCTCATGACAGATTTATATACATTTTTGAAAGCCAGGAAACCATCCTGTTCAGTGATACAAATTTTTTATTCCTAGCTGTGATAAAATCTGACATATTGGGCTCTGGTCCTCACACCTATTGAGCCGAGCAACATAGTAATGGCAATAATCAGGTCTCTTGTTATTTTTAAAAGCAGTAAAGAAGTTTTATTTTGCTTTATTTTACTTTTAAATCTAAATACAGCACGTAGAAAGAGACTGCTCTTGTAGTGGGTTATTACTATTCATTGGTTAGCCACTCATGAACGATATGGCCACACCAACACTTTTTAGTGCTTTTACATCTAGTGTAATCTAGACATCATTGCGGTCCTTGTAACGCTCATTTGGAGACTTCCTGGGTTTTAGTTTCCACTAAGCAGATTGTCGAAGAACTACATGCCCTTGGGAATTACATGCAAGCAGGAGTCCTAAAGCGAAGGTATCGTACAGAAAGCAAGTTGATTAGATTTCATCATTAGAAAGCTGCATAAAACAAACCAATGGCTCGGAGATAATAACTTAGGACAAAAACCCAGCAAAAACTGCTAGTTTAAGCTTTGCCTCAGAGGAAAAATTCCACAAATTTAATCAGCCTTGGGAAGCACTTTTTACATAAGGGTGGACTCACATTATTCGGTATTAGCATTATGAAACAAACCGCTTACTTTTTGATCTGTTCCAGCTTGCTTTCCTCTGCCTTGATGTAATCTTTCAGTGACACCACCAGATCTTTTTCTGTATTAATTAAGTCTGTCATATGACCTAGAAAACAAATGAGCTTGGTTAGACAAGGAGAAACAAAAAAACCTGAGAACTGAGAATTAGAGGCGTTCTTCCTCTCTTCTACTTTCTTCCCCTCTTGAACCCTTTCTTCCCCAAAGTCCTTCTGCATTTGCTGAAGGAGTATGAGTAAGGCTTCTTGCCCTTTTTTTTTTTTTTTGAAGGAAAAAAAATCTCACATTGGACCAAGCTTGTTGCCATGGAAGTTAATGTAATATCACATATTTATTATTAGAACTAATTTAGGATTCATTTGGAAAAGGAAGTAGGTTGCAACAGAGTAATCTTTCATTCAAGCATATATAACGTAGAACAAATAAAGACAAAGCTACAGAAATATACAAAGACTAATGTTTGATATACAATACTAATCCAGCGTTTCATTTTTAAGATTACTTGCATGACTTCAATGGGTCTCCTAACAGACTCTGTTATTAATTAATAATTTCTTAATCTCCTGCAAGGAAGCAGCTGAACTGGTTCATCGTGAAGTGATACAGTCCACGTCTTCAGCTGTGTCACAGGCCATCAGAACCCAAGAGAGAGTACGCTGACATACTGGTATCATTATGTACCCTTAACAGCTGTTTTGCTTGCTTCTACGTACGTGCAACAGTCCACACCAAAATTTTGTTTAAAATCCAGTACCTATAAGAACACATAATGAATACAAAGTCTAGCCTGGGTCATTAAGACTAACTGGACTAACTTAACTCAAAGCACGTTTCTCCCAAAAGAAAAAAGTCAATACGGTCATATGAACTAGTAAGTGGATTTAGTTCTGAACCAATTAAAGCCTTGCATGCCATTAACACATCGTTGCAGAATCAGTTTTCAGAGCCATCAAGAAATTCTTTCGGCTATGCAGCATATACACCAAAGCACGTCTCACCAATAGAAGTGAAGAAGTCCGTGTGGGCATAAGAAAAGGGCAACAGAAGTCCAAGGGCTACAGTATACCAAATCTTGTTGAACGCCATAGTTCAATAGCGGTCACCTCACCACGTACCTACGAAAGAAACAAAGTAGTTAAAATATCCCTATTCAGCAAAGGGTTAAATCTACCTTCAAAAGAGACAGTTTATTGTCTTGGGGCTGCCACTAGTTCTTGAGGTAGCAGAATCTTGATAAGCTTGAGCAGTTCTCACAGAGGACTGATGCCCTTCTGCAGACTTTCTTCTACTTTTGCCTTGTGTGGTATGAGAAGAAAGAATAACTTGGAGACAGGGTCTTCACAAGCACTCTCCATCTTTTTGACATCTAAGACACACTGCAGATAGAGCTGCTTCACAAAAAGTACCAAAAAACCCAAGCAAACACTGAAAAAAACATAATACCAAGTTCAAATACGTATTATCAAGTTCATCCACTCAACGAAAAAAAATGTTTCCTTTGATCAGTGAAAAAGATGCCAGTGGAACAGGTCTAAATGAAAACCCTACACAACCAATCCACAGAGTAAGTTCCTCACATGCTCCTGCTCTTCAGCTGCCACCATCATGAAGCCAGCCTCCATACCTGATACAAAAGGTTTCTCTGTCAGCTGGTTTATAGTTAGTCCCTGGATAAGTCCATAGCAGGCTTACAGGCGGCACTTTCTCCCACAAACAGCTGCCAAGCTCAGCCTTTCAAGATCCTGAACCCTTTCAACAGACTAGGATTTCCTCACTACTGCATACTTTAAAAGTAATTATGCTGCCTTGGAATTCACAAGATTTACTTTTTTCCAAACACGAAAGCTTAAACTCTGATGTATTGCAGCTGCTCAGAAAAATTAAAACAACCACATGTACTAACAGAAACTGTTTTACAACGCCTCCAACAGCAAGGCCACTAATGATGAAAAAAAAAAAAAAAAAAAAGAAGAAGAAAAAAAAGAAACATTGCAAAGCAAGTCCAGCCACAAAGTGGCTCGGCCTGTTTAGGGAAGAAAGCAATATGCTTTTGATTGAGTTGACAATACCGGTGACAAACAACAAAACCAGGTGTGCCATTCACACAAGGCGTAAACAAAATCAGGAAAGTGCGAAAGTCACACCCAAAGAAAAATCATCCCATCCAGAAGCGGAGGTATTAACAGGAAACATTCCCTTGACTCCAGAGTGCAGCATTTCTTCTCATATTGCACCTGAAGGGTCAGGAAGCAGCTCCCTCCTTTCCTTTGCACCTCTAGCACTACAGAAAGAGCAGTACTCTGATTTAGATTTACTGACTATGGACTGCCTCTTGGACAGGGCAAGCACAGTTTCACTGGCACTACCAGGAACAACAGGAAACTCTTACGAGCCTAGAAAAGCAGCACAATCTCCAACTCTTGTAAATCATCCGAAATCTGCATGACCAAAATTGAAGGGCTGAAACATTCTGGCACATTTACTGGCAGAAAGTAAGCTGTAAAGTAAAAATCTGGACGGAAACCTGGAGTCCTGCTTTTTTCCCAGTCGAGTCGGGTACCTCAGTCTCACCAGTGCTCTAAACTAGCCCTGCCGTCCACAGCAGCATTCCTTACCTCCTCCTCGCTTGCTCATCCCCTCCATAGGCAGCCAGGCAACCAGCTAAATCAGACTATTTCAAACATTAATAATAATAATAATAATAATAATAATAATAATAATAATAATAAAACTCAAATGCTCATTTCACGCTGGTTCAATTCTGATACAGTTCACTATATAGCCATGTAACATCCATGCCAGTATAAGAGCGCAATTTGGAGGCAGGAACTGGCAGCCAAAGACAGCAAAGGAAGGCAAAATTGTTGTTTCTGGTAGCAGCATAGGTTTAATCCTTTTCTGAAACTCCAGCCCTAAACACAATGAACAAATAAACAACCCTCCAGCCAGCCTGTAACACTTACCTAGTTTTCAGCATAAACTAGGGATTGTGGCAACATCTGTACCTCCCTCTTCTGTGACTGACAGTCTCATTAAACAAGAGTTCCAATTAAGTAATTGCCATAAATTAATGGGTCACACCTGGAAGCAAGTTTTCTTGCTGGCAAATTTCACCCTTTACTTAAAAGAAGCTGTATCCACATGCTCAAGGGACACTGATGTGTACCTGCATTCCTACTAGAAACCCTGCTCAATTCATATTTTGCTCTGCAGAAAGCCAAGTGCCTCCTGCTCATTCAGCACTCAAGCTAATACATCTGTGAATCAATTACAAAGCACAAACGGTCCTACTCACAATAAATATTTGCTAACGTTATCAATACGCAGAATTCATTGAGCTATTTGTTTACTGCACTCAGCAAAACACAAAGAAAGCTTCATAAAGTTTACTTTTTACTATTAATCAATACAAAACTTTTCTAAAACACAAACCAACCAAAAAAACACCAGAAATGTGATGAAAACAATGTCTCCTCCCCACCTACAGCTCCCGGTGACAGTCTTCCACCTCGCACAACAGAACGATGCCTTAAAGCCTGCTTGAGTAGCATGCGTTGGAAACAGTTTTTCCCCTTCTCTACCTGCCTTTACAGCCTGCTCCAATACTGGGCTGACTCCGAACGCAGCTGCAACCCTATTCCCTCCTCACACCTTCGCAGGCATACAGCAGAATGAGCAAGTGGCAACGGTCACGAATTGCAACAAGGGAAATTCTAAGCAGGTACAAGGAAAAAGTTCCTCACAGTGACAGCAGTTAGGCACTAGAAGAGGTTGCCCAGAGAAACCGGTTTCCCATTCTTGGAAGGATTTCAAAACTAAATGGGACAAGCCCACGTGCAGCATAACCTAACCTCCAAGCTCACCCAGCTTTAAACAGGACGTTAGGCTAGATGACGTCCAGAGGTCACTTCCAACTTCATTTTTCTTTCCTTTCGCAGTCTCCAGATTTTCTATCATTTGCAGGGACTCGGACTCCTGTAATAGCTTTCAGCCACCCAAGATTACTTCCCTCCCAGATGGAATTCAGAGAGTTGGAAACAGAGCCCAAGGCAGCGGCCAGCCAAGCTTTCACTGCCCTAACAGCAGTTGCTAAGTAGCACAGCTTTCAAAACTACGGCAGAAGGATCAGCTACAGGTTCCCAAATCAAAGAAAATAAAGCTCAGTTAAGATAGATGCTGGAAATCTCTTAGACACACAAGCTGCCAAATAAGTAGGCTTAATTTCTTCCTGTCAGTGACATGAAGCAAAACAAGATGAAAATCCTCTCTACTTTATTCCTGTCAGTCTGACTCTCCTCCTCAGCCACGTCCCTCAGACAAACACAAAGATGGCAGCTGAGCATCTCAGAGAGAAGGGAATCCACTACCCACATACAAAGTGGGAGTCCAGCTGACAGTTTTAACACAGGAGCTTTCCGATTTTCCATAAGAAGTATACTTAACTAAGCTTTCAAACAGTAAAACATGGCAGAGCAGAAAAAAAAAAACAAAAAAACCAGAAAAAATAGCAAAGAACAAACAAACATGAAGATACAAGTAAAACAAAACAGCAATTAGACAAATGATACTGCCAAGCGCAGCACAGGATTCCCCAAACAGTAGGGATACAGAACAAACGCCATTTCAAATGATGAAACTTAGAGGCAGGTTTTTTGAGGACTTTTTAAAGAGTTCAGCTCTGCCCTACAAGTATAAACAACCTGCGAGAGTCTGGAGAGTGGACATGCATGTAGCATCCACGCAAGCAGAAGGAAAGGTGAAGTTAAGACAAACTACGGAGAGCGATATAACCTCACAACAATCAAGGTCACGGCAACTGGTGACCAAAGACTGAAGCATTTAACTGAAGATGCTTATTATACAAGTCTCCTCACTACGAATTCTAAGCTCCCAGGTGCTTACCAGGATCCAGAAAACAAGATAGAAAATGGAAACTGAGGGTGTACTTCAACATGGAATTATTCTGGAATAGCTCTATCTTAATTCCAAAACAGCTTCTTTATCTAGGTAAGAAATAAGTGACCTATTCAAAATTAAGTCTGCTGTGAGGCCAGGAGTCAAACTGTATCACCAAGATCCTCAACTTTTGATTTAAATACTGGTCCACTCTCACAACCCTTACTGTATCCCACTGTATGTAAAAAAAAAAAATAAATCAGTTAACTGAGCTGAGTTGGGGGGGAGGATAGCAGAAATGATAGCTGCTCACTGCACTAAACCTCTTCTGTCTCAAGAACAACTCAAGTTCTAGTCTCACGACACAATGTGACTGGAAATACTACTCAAAAGGAAAGAACTTTCCCAGAGTAGGCATTAAGTACCAAGAACATTTAGCTGTCATCATTGCTTAACAGTCTCACAGGACAGAAACATCAGAATCCAGTTCCCTAAGTTCTCTAGCACATTATATTTAAAGGCTGTTTTAAAATTAAGATCCAAGCAGTGAGAGAAGAAAGATTTTCCAGAATTGCTGCTAACAAAAGAACATGGCATGTTTTAGGCTTCTTTTAAATGACAAAGTTATATATATATATAAAAAGATTACTTATACTACATCTAATAAGAGATGAGAATCAATTTGAGAGTCAAGTAGGTGATGTGTTTTAAGTATCATTTATTGCCAACTTGAAGACAACATTCCTGAGTCTGACTATGGAACAGGTGTGTTCGTACACAGATTTGTACCCAAGGAACGGAAGCAAGTTTTAGCTTGGTTTCTTCCAGACTAAGACTGAATGGACACAGCCCTCTCAGAGCCCACTTGTTTTAACTTTCTAAGCCAAGACAAAGAACACTGGCAATAGAGCAGAGCACTTATCTTACTAGACACAACAAGCAGGAGGCTATCCTTCTATTTATCCTTCTGCTCAAGGATTAGCAGAGTATCTATAGAGAGATACAGAATGTTTTCAGATATTAAAAGTGATTATAAAGAAAGCAGGACAATCCTAACCATCAACAGCTGAAAAACAGTAACAGATAAGAGCTCTTTTAGGCTGAAGTTGCAGCCCCACAGGTGGTTCTGCAGTAGCAGGAAGCCTGCTCCACTGAAGGGGAACAGCCAGTCATTCTGAAGTTATTGCAAGAACACTGCCTAGAAACACACAGCACAAGTGACAGCAAAGATGCTGTTTCAGCACAGATTTTATTTACAGTCTTTCCTCAGTTCAAGAGACACAATTTATCAAGTAAGATTTTTTTTTAACGAGTATATTCTTTCAGACCACTGTCTTTTTAAAAAAAAAAGTTTCCTTATCTATATCAACCTCAACATGGAGGCAGAGTTTTCCTCCCATAAACCTGTATTTATCCTCACTCCTTCCACAGTGTTACTCATTATCTATCCTTTATGTTTTTCAAACTGCACTGGGTATTTTCTAATCTACGTGCACGCCTCAAAAATCACAGCTTTAAATGCTAGATTTTACAACCATTCATTATGCAACGTTTACAGCTCTACAGGTCAGAGAGCCTCGCTCTCTTCTGGCTCAATGCATACCTCTTAACGCATACGTTAACCCTGTTGTTCAGCTGAAGTTTCTGCAGCAGCTCCTGTCTCCACACTACCACCTCGGCTGTGCCCGGAGATGACCCGTCATGTGTAGTGCTACACAGTGAATTAGCAAAGGGAACTAATAATCCACATCAGCTATTTTCTGCTGGGCGATGAGGTTCTGATTTCCCCCCCATACGCTCATTTCTGATTTGGTTTATCAGATGTACCAGCCCGTGTGAAGAGCGCAGATCAGGAACTGCTTAGGACAGCACTGCCACTGGACAGCAGTTCGTGAAATGGTGCTGCTGCCTCAGTTTCTAAATGAATTAACAGCTAGAAGAGATATGCCTACCTATGCCAAAATTACTGTTTAAATGGCAGAATTAACACTCTTAGCATGGCAAAATTTAGGCATATTCCTGTTACTTTGAGTCCCAGGAGGAAAAAAAAAAAAAAAAAAAAAAGAAAAAAATCAGTACTGATTCTGTCAGCATATAATTACGAAGCAGTGCAGAGTACTCTAGGTCAAACCAAATGCTTTGTAGTATGGTTCAAGACGTTCAAATGTATCCAACAATGATCCACAAGTAGTAATGGGTGCAGAACAGTAAGAGAGAGGACATCTCTTACCCTAAAAGCAGGCCTCTGTTTCCCAAACAAACTGGCAAGTCATTACCTTTACTTTCCACCCCTGCCAGAGTACTGCTTGCAGAGTAGTGCTTGTGCTTAGCTGAATAGTCTTTGGCATTGTAAGAAGCTGCATTTAACATTTATCTACTTGTTGTAACTGATAGCTTTTTTCATTTACTAAAACCTTGAGCACTGAATCTTTACGTATCAAAAGTAGGAGAACACTTAAGCGCTTGAGCACCTCTGTAACTCCTCTTACTGAATTCAGCAGAATGTGTGAAACTGAGTGCCGGGCAATCCTTTTGATACCTTCCCTCTGTGACCCTGAAAATCTTTACCTGAAAACAGGGATACGCTTAGGGGAAACTGGAAGATTTACTCTAAGCACATCTGACATTTTTATTTTCTCTTCATTCAACAGAACTCTCAAGACTCCACGTTGGAGTTTTCGCTTCTAGTCAGGTTAGGTCCTATCACAATACGTGCTGAAAGGTATAGCTTAGGGCAAAGTTAGATGCAAGATAGCTTTTACACGACGCAATTGGCTGAATCCAACCCAAAGTAGTAGAAAGAGAGGGAAACCAAGACAAGCCTTATTCCTCACGATGTAATCACTACAGTCGGCGGCCGTGGTTACACACACGGCGTGTGACAACTGCTGCAGCCCCTTCAGCGCTTATGCAAAGTAACTTTTCATCCACCCAAGCATGAAATCGTTTCGGTGCCCGAGAGCTCTTAAATTCCAAGGGCAGCACAAACACGCCAGCCATCAGCTCCCTTTTACTCAGCCCCAACAACAGCAGCCCCCGGCTGCAGAGATGCCGACCGGCCGGCTCCCGGCGGGTGCCACGAAGCTGAGGGCGGGAGCGCACCTGCGCCGCGCACCCCCAGGAGGGAGCCGGGCGGGAGGGCGCCGATGCGCAGGGGACTCCGAGCTGCTGGCGGCCGCGTTTAAACGCCGGGCGCACAGAAGGGGCCGCACGGCTGCAGCTCCCGTAAGGAGGAGAAGGAGGAGGAGGAGGCGACAGCGTTTCGTCTACCAGCCCGGGGAAGGCAGGCAGGCGGGCGGGCCCCCGCGGCCCTGCCTGCCGGCGCGGCGGCGCCCTCCCGCCCCCCTCCGGAGGCTGCCGGCTCCCGTTACGTAACGCCCGGGGAGGGCCGGGGCACCGGCCCCTCGCCGGGAGGGACAGCGGCGGCGGCGGCGTGCTGCCACGTATCGCCCCCGCCCCCGCAGCGGCCGCCGCGGCGCCCGGACCCCGACGCTCCCCTCACGCCCCGACCCACCCACACACCACCGCCGCCGCCGCTCACCGGTGAGAAGCGCGGGCGGCGGGGCCTCACCTGAGGGAAGGGGGGGGCGGCTGACAGGGGACGGCGGCGGGGACAGACAACCGCGAGCTGCCCCGTGGCGCAACCGACCGCGCGCGGCCGGCCCCCGCCGAGGCTCTTATAGGCGCCCAGGCCACGCCCCCCCGTCCCGCGCGAGGCGGGGGGGCGGGGCGGGCGGGCGGCGCGCTACGTGAGCTCGGTCACAGCGGCGGCCGCCCCACTGCGCAGGCGCCGCCGCCACTCCACGTGGGCGCCGCCGGCGCGCGGCCCTCGGGGCGCCCCCGCCGCCCGCCCGGGGGGCGCAGCCGCTGGTCACCGCCTGCAAGGAGGCACCCGGAGCGTCCGGGTTCTGCCTGTTTAAGCACGGGGGGGCGGGAAAGAAGCGAGATGAAAATCGGAACCTCCACCAGGCATTTTTGGATTAAAAGTTCCCAGAAGAGGCCCAAAATGCCGGGAGCCGCGGGGGTCGCTGCCTGCAGCTCCCCCGAGGAGGCGGGTTTTTGCCGGAGGGCAGAGCCCAGACCAGGGCCCCGTGCTCCTGCCAAGGTCTCGCCAGGCCCGGCTCCCGGCCGACACTTCTGAATAGACATTCCAGTCGGCATTTGCTTTTTGACCGCAACAGCATGTTGTCGGTGATTCATGCTGGATGCACAATTTAGCATCATCTGCCTAGATTCTCGTTTCTGGAGCAGGCTGGCTAGCCAGCTCTCCTCACTCTTACTGAGTCTCGTTTATCTCTGACTGGTGCTTTAATTTCTATTGATGCTTTTGATTCTAAACCAACCTTGCACCTCCCGCTCTCCGACTGGTGTCATCTGCTACGTTTCTGTTCTATCACCCAAGTCCTTGCCGGTAGCCAATACTTTTGCCAGTCTTCCGCAAAGCTCAGGTGAAGATGTTTCCAGATTGACAGTACCTTGAAGCAGCCTCTCCTTCTTCCAGGGCTTTCATCTAAACTTTGCTGCTCCCAAAGGCATCTTGCAAAGCGGTATCAAAAGCCGCATCACAAAGCGTATCACCTCTCACCCCTCTCTGGCGCACAAGAGCTCTCGGCTAGCACAGAAAGACATGAAGCTGCTTGGATGTGTCTTGCCATGACGGATCTATGCTGACTGTTCTTTGTTTTTTAGGAGTTCATAAATAAACTAGTTATTTGTTCATTGTAGTTCCAGCAATTAAGTTAGAATCAGGGACATTCATAAGCAATTTTTCCTTTCTTTTTAGATGTGGGCTTCAAATAAAGAATCATCTCCTTACTAGCCTAGCCAGCCTGTGATCTTCCTTCTTTTAAGACAGACATTTTTGGTCACCCCTAGCTGGGAAGCTTTCACAACAACAATTACAGAGTGCTGGCAAAGACACAATGGATCAAAATCCCCTTCTATCACACATTCTTTAGCAGAGTTAATTTCAACTGGCTTAAAACCACCTCACTCCTAAGAGGTAACTGGAGGTTGCAGCAGAATCTATAACTAAGATTTCTTCCCTAAACTGTTACCTCAGCTTCAACTCTCTCAGCAACGTCTTTTGAAGAGCAAGCATCACAACATCAGGTGTTGTGCCCCATTTTGGGGAAGCCTAAGAGATATGCCATATCTCATCTCAGAAACAAACAACAACATTAAGTGAATTTAGTCATTTCTCGTCCAGATGTGGACACAGATGTGTCCGCACAGCCAACTACATCGCCAGTACTGCGAGTGCTGCTGCGCCAGAGCAGGAAGAAGGCCAGTTTTTAGTGGAACTATCCGTCAAAAAATAAGCCTTCCTTTCCTCTAGTTTTGGTCGTCTTCCAACAGAAATACAACTCCTACAACTAGCAGGAAACACTGGAATGATATCCAAGCTTCTAGCTGAGGCATCTAGTTAAAGCCCTATTATCCGAAGAGTCCATAATATCTAGCCAGAGATTTAACAGCAGCTTCTAGAGATTTGGCAAAACCTCATGCACTGTAGAGGCATTCAGATTCTTTCTAGCGAGATTCACTGCTTTCTCATCGTCTTCTGCACTATTCTGATATTTTTAGAAAGTAAGGCAGACAGTGGAGAACAACAACAAGTTTCAGCATGGGGCTGAAGGCAAAGAAATTTCTGCTAAAAGGAGCCCAGGATTTTGACATCTACCAAGCAGTCAAATCAAGAGCTGTTTCCAATAGTCATGGCATCATCTTGCACCATGAACCCCTTATCGGTGCTTTCCGCCGGTTAGGTAGAGAGTACTTATTTTCTCCTGTCTTCCTCAACTGTGGCACAGTCACTGACGTTCCAGTTGCATTAAAAGATTGTTTGTAAATTGCTCTATGCTGGACTTGTGCATTATCACCTGCTGTCAAACGCTGATGGGGTTGGGCAGCTTCAAGCAGGCCTTAGCAAAGCAATTTGCTATGTCAGCACCTTGTTAAGAAGCACTTCCTACCTCTAAGAAAAAGTGCAACAGGAACGCTTCTTGAGAGAGAAATGCAGCAGAACAAGTGGCTTTCAGACTTTCTTTAGGATTTGCAGAGCCCTGCGTGTTTTCTAGCAGAAGCACTGACTCCTTTGTAGCAAGCACAAGCCTAACGACATGCTTCCTTTTCTAAGCAATCCTGTAGAAGCACTCCATAGGTTCTAAGCTGAAGGATACTAAAAGAAAGGTCCCTCTAAAAGAAAAACGAAGCACAAGAGGCCTCATAAGAACACAACTGTAGTGGCTCACACCAAAGCTTTCTTTTAGCCCATGCTGCCTAGAATACTGTCATAGCCTCCAAACGCTTTTAACTTAGGGATGTTCTCAGCCTGATGTGGTCCATCTATTTAGCAACCCTCAGCGGAGTTCTCTGTTAAGTATTTCTCTCTTAAGCTAGAACTGTTTTGCATCCACAACATCCTTTACCTAGCAGTTGCACCATCCCTTAGCCAGGGCATGGAAAACCAGATCCACTTGTTCACTGGGAACGTGGCTCCAGCTAGTTATATTTGATTAACCAGGTTCCTGCATGGGAAGAGGCACAAAACAGTTGGTACCTATCCCTTACGCAGGCTGAAGTATCAGAACCTACCTAGTTCCTTGCAGTGGCCGTATTCCAAGTCTTTGATCATGCTTGTTGTCCTCTTTGAACCTTTTCCAGTTCTTCAGTGTCCTTTTAGAGACAACGGGCCGTGACCTGCATGCAGTGTTTAAGACATGGGTGAGTCATCTTTATATCATACCAAGCTAGCTCACAGTACTGCTTCACTTTCTAAGTGTATTAACAACTTAGGTTTACCCTTTGTAAAGAGAAGCAGCCTCATCTAGTTTCACACACGTTCATCAAACGGTGCTTGTGTGTCAATGCTAGTCTGCTCCCAAAAAAGTCATTATCTGCAGTCAAGAGACTGGATCCTGTATCATCAGTTATTTTGTGCAGCACAGCAAATCAGTGCCAGAGTTTGAGGATCTTCCCTAACCACCAGCAGCAGGGAGAGGAAAAGACAAAACACACACACACGCTACCCCAATAAGCTGAAATGAGCAAATCCTACTAAAATGCCTTTCAGATGTTAAGGTGTCTCCTCTACACCTGTGCAAGTCTTAGGAGCACAGAATGTCATCAGCAGTATCCAATTAGACAGTTTCTGTCTTTCAAGGTCCCCACCCTGAGTATGAGAAACTGTAGGAGTCCCTCATATACATAACATACACTACAAGTCTAACTTTAGAGCAAGGCCAGATTTGGTCAGTTTGCATCTAAAATTTAATGATAGAGGGAAAGACTACTCATTAACTTTCTCTTTAAAGAAGTGGTTTATCTTTCCTTGGTGTCTTCCTAAAAAAGGAATTTTTTTCTTTTTTTTTTTTTTTTTAACCAAGAAGTTTCTTGTGGCTTGACCATAAGTTTCCAACAGGATTTTGCTAGTTTTGGGTACTTAAAGCAATTAACAGTTGTTTTGCAAGGGCCAGCTGTTAGCAATTCTAATGCTTGTTTCTGGTTATTGGGGGCAGCTGGGAAGACACAGAACAGCAAGAAAAAGCAAGATTACTAGTATAACCACTATTAGCCTAGAATTACATTTTCCAGCCACCTCTTTGACTTGAAAAATCTTTTACCAACTGCTAATACCAATATAAGTATTTTACAAACCCAGATTTAAAAAAAAATAAAAATCTTAGCAACACAGGGCCAAAGATTTGCCTATTTTGCAATCTTGTCCATGTAAGAGATCACAACTATTTGTTCCCACTGCTTATGCCCTCCTTGCCTGCTCCTTTTGTTTGCTCTTCTTGCATCAGGAGAGTCTCAGGGATTCACTTCCTCTGGTGCCCTGCCAAAGCTCAAATTAGTAAGCTACAGGAAGCTGTCAGAGATGCATTTGTATGGCCAGGCCTTCAGTTCACTCACAGGATTGCGTCTTGCATGGAGTACAGTATCTGCAGGGGACAAAGAACAGTTTATAGATGCAATTCACACAACTCAACAGGCCAGTTCAAAAATACTTACAAAGATGCAACCCAGTGCCAAAGTAACAACTGATATTTGTTCTCCTTAAATAATTACGTGAATAAATGGCGAGAAAGCCTCTGTTGTTTTCAAAATAATCTCCCCTGCTTATGTGCTGCAGAAATATTTAATTGGACAATGTGCAATCATAAGCAGGCGTATGGACCCTTGGAGAAGGCACAAGGAATCTCTCATAGACTGCATGGCTTCCTACCGGTCAGATCAGTCACAGAAGTGACTCTAATCTTATTTTCTCTGCCTGTCTTCACACAGCACAGAGGCCAGGTGTATGTGATGGGGGCGAATCCATGATTTTTTTCAGCTGCATATAGCAATGAGAGGCTACAGCACTGCACTGCCTTCAAAGGAGTCTTTACGCTGCAGCATAGTGCTCTGGCTTTTAATCCTTCACGTGGATAGGGGTGCACTTGCCAAATGACCTATTGCTTTGGGCTGAACAAGGTGGAGAGGCTGTCCCAAGATTTGAGGTCCAAAGTATCCCCCCCAGGTGCTTCCTTCTAAAGCCAGCTCTTCTTGCAAGATCCATTTCTGGGGGCAGTTAGGGTCAATAAATCTGTTAGTTTGTTTTAACAGCAGGGTGGATACTTCCCTTAGAGATTATATTTCAATCCTTTATCTTATTAAGGGAAGATGTGTTTTGTCCATTAATCCAATTAGGCTAGTGGATTAATAAGATTGGGCTTGCTCTGTTTCAGGAAGTACACAAATAGCAGTCAAGCATTATTAAACCTAAACTTGTAAGTAACACTGGTAACAAGAGTGCTATTTCCCTGCATATTCTATTTATTATTATTACAAGCTATGCTCTCAAATTACATGACGTGACTTCTCGATTAGAATGTCTCAATTCATAACCAAAAAGCAAAAAAGCTACCCTGAAAATATTTACTTTCATATGTTTATAAAATTCTCTTTGTGCTAAATATAGGCAGGTAGGTTCCAGCCCAGAATAATGTTTTCAGTACTTGAGAGGAATCTGTTTGTTCAGTTATAAAGGCATGAAAACTATTTGTCATTATTCTGACATCTGTCTTGGCAAAGCGCGCTTTCTAATCAGAGCTATTCACTTGCAAATTTAACTCCGGGTTTGGGTGCTTGAACACTGAAGAGGTCCGTCCTTTAGATATATACAGCTCTTGGCATATTTTCCTGTTTGAGGACATATGGTCCTTAACTTTAAACAATGCTCTTGTGTTACCGATACAAAAAACAGAAGCTTGGGGGAGAAAAAAAAAAAAAGACAAAAAGAAACTACCAGGAACAAACTCCTCTGCTAACAACAGCTCAAATTACTGCAGCAGCGTTGTTCTCATAAGAACTTCTGCTTGGCAAAATACAGCATGTGGGTTTCTGATAGAATGAAGCAGGTGTGGGGGGGGAAAAAAAAAAAAAAAAAAGAGTTTACTCTCAGGCAGCCTCACTAACTCCAGGAGTTAATCAAAATCCAGAGCAGAGAGTCAGCCATCTAGCCTTGCCAAGGGCTTGCAAACAGCCTGTGCAGAACTACATTTCCCAGCGCTCCCAGTGGGGCAAGAGCGACTCAGGCCCTGTAAGGCAGCTGCTCCGCTCTTTGCTGTCGGAGCAGTGCTTCAGAGGTCAAGGTGGGACTCTGGTAGCTGATCCCTGCTGCTGGAGACAGCAATCCTTTTGCACAGAGCACAGTAAGTGGGGAGAACGTGTGGGGGATGCGGGCCTAGATCCACCTCCTGCTGGCTGTACAGCCTAGGTGAGATTTACAGGCAAGACAGGGGAGTTTGGGCCGGCCTCCCGAGATCAAGTTTTTACCGTCTCAGAGTTTTCAGTGATCCTAACCAAAATCTGGCATTGCGGTTCCTAGGAAGGAAGGGGTTAAACGCCTGCATACATTTCATGGTTCCAGGTACAAGCTATTCCTCTGGTCCCAGCCGGTCACATCCTGCTGCTCGTTCCAGAGCAAAGTGCAGAGCTGTTTGTAAACTCCTCGATTCAGTGCTGGCTGCCGTGCCGGAGATTTTCACACACCGGGCTATGCAAGACGTGGGGGTGGAGAAGCGACGGACACGTAATCATCGCACGACAAAATCATTTCAGACACGGTCTCTGCAACAGTCGCCATCCTCCCATGTGTCTGCCTGAGCGCATTGGCAGCGTGCTGACTTCCCGCTGCTGCGGCTGAAGCGCCGAGCAGGGATGCCGATGCTCTCCCCAGCAGCTTCCACGACATGCTTGGCTCCCCCATCTCCCCAGGGGTCATCGCGGTGAAGACCACCCTCAGCTGAGACAGTGGGAAAGAGGGATCCGGGGCAGAGATGTCAGAAGCCGCAAGGCAAAGCCTCCATGCTGCTGGCTACAGAAACTGCCTCCACGTACAGATAGGAGCCTCTGCTTAGGCACCACTCAGGCTCAGGAGCCATCGCTGACCTTTACCGAAAGGAAGGACTCACAGACTCTTCTTTAGCACTGCTTATGTGTTTGTAAATCAAAGCAAACATAACTTCCTCCTTAAAGGGCTTCAAGTTCTATGGTTGAAAAGTGAAATATTCAAAATAATCATTAAGGATCATGAATCATAGTTCATTTTTATTTCCAATGAAGGCTAGAGATGGTAGCGTTTCTGGCTATTTTCTGACATCCTGAAGCTGAGTTCAAACTGCAGTCTGTGACTGCCTGGGCTGAAAATGTGGTAGGATCCTTTGGCACAAAAAAACATTCATAGCTGGAGATGATCCAATTCAGCTGCAACTGCTGTCTCTTGTCTAACTCGGGGAATTCTCTTCCGCAGCTGATATTTTGTCTTTCATTCTCTTCTGGCATCAGCGCCTTTCCCACAGATCTACTGTGCGCTGCAATAGGATGTTCAGTTGGATCGAGGCCATTACAACTGTGTAGGAAACAAACAAGAGAGCAGCCACCTTCGCTGCTCTTCTCCCCAGGGATACAGGAGTTTAGGACAGGAGCATTGAACCTAGTCTTACAGCAATTTCTGTAAGACTTTCTGTGCACACTCACAGATGGAAACAAACTGAGGTATCTTTAAATAGTTTTAAGAATTGCCTGAAACTGGGTTTGATGTGTGACGAGAGACTAAGACCAAAGTGATAACTTTAGAAAGCAGATGCCAGCATTCTGCAGACCCTGTGAGAGGGAGATTTCTGGTAGCAGTAGGTTATTGCACCTTTTAAATCAAACTTAACTTTGTAGGGCCGCTGCATTATATGCTATGTTTCTCTTTTTAGGCAGAGACAGCTACCTGTAGGTGTTGGTTATGGCTGCAATTTATCAAGCGGTGTATAGAAGAGCTTCCTCTCTCTTCTGCAGGTTACACTCTACCTATGTGAGAAAAATGAGGTAAGTTCTTATCTGATTCTTGTGTACAGTGAGAAGACCAGAGTTTGGCACTCTTGTGTCTACTGTCACAAGCAGCCGCACCTAAATCTAACCCGGAGGTTAATCTTTTTAACAGTTCAGCAATAATATAGTAATGCTATGTGAGCTCTGTAAATGATAACAGTCAAAATCCCTCCACTCCCTTCGTCGCTGATAAGAACTGCTTCTCTCAGGCTGAAGCTCTGTTAATGAATGCCTATGCTTGCTGTCCTAGCTAAAGATCTCTGAAAATACGAGGCAGACTTGAAGTAATGCCGCTCACCTCATTTTAAATACTACTTCAAACAGTCTGAAAGAAGCACATCCTGACACCCTTTTTCCAATGATTGCTTTTCCTAACTAACTCAGGTCCCGGCCAGCTGGGCCGGAAGACTTCAGCCTGGTCTTTACCCCTCACGTCAGTGTGACAGGTGGAATGCACCCTGCAGTGATGCACGTAGCCTGATGGGAAGCGTATTCAACATCCAAAGTGCTCAGTAGCCTTGCCAAACAGGACTTGGAGCCATCCAGATTGGGGGGATAAAAGGGAAGATCAAGGTTTCCTGCACACAAATGATCATGTCTATAAAGAAGACCTCTTGCATTAAGAGACTGGGTTACTGATCTTCTCCGGTGTCCAGAACTTGAGGCTACTTGTGTGGTAGTAAGAATTGCAATATTTTCTGCCACACAGCACCTTCACTAGAGGCTACAGCCCACCAAAGAGTAGACTCAGCTGTTGAAAACTCTAGAAGCATGTGGAGTACGTAAAAATCTGTACTGTCCATTCAGCCCCCCCTGCTCTGTGCAAAAGAAATGTGTCCAAATAAGCATAATGCGGGTAATCTCAACATGATCTTGAATTCGTCTTCCCAATTCTTTTCTCACTACAGATACTTAAACGAGCTAAAGGAAGATGATAGTCTTTGTAGACAAGCCCAGACCTCAGGAACTTTCTACCTCTTTCACAATCTCTCCCCCTTCCTGCAGAAAGTTGGAAAGAAATATTTGGTACCACAGCTCAGTGCAGCAGGTAAGCAGGTGTCCGGAAAGAAACACCTCCTGCATTACACAGCTGAAATGATACAGAGTCATTTGCAATAAGCAACCCCTTACATGGGGGTTGAAAATCTATCACGCTGTGCAGGAACGTCCTGCTATATGCAGCACGCTATTTGTTAACAACCAAAGATTATTTAGAGTTAAAACTGTGGCATGCAGACACAAGCTCTTCACACCCATACGGTATCAACATATACCTGATCTGTTTTGAGAGGATCAGTTTTAAACATTTGGGACCATGCCTTTTGAAGAAAAAGGGCTGGCAGGAAAATAAGCAAGGTCTAACTGACAAAGGTTATTTGGTGTAATGCAGGAAAAGTTTTCTTTGAGAGAACGAGATTGGCTGGTATAGGACAGAAGCAGAATGGACAGCTGCTCCCCAAGCATTACAACATTTGCACCTTTAGCCTGACATGGTCAAAACTTCCAACAGCTAGGAGGAAAGCCAGACTTTTGGCCTCCATCTGGGTGGGACCACCTGTCTGGTCCCCTCTCTCACATGAGCACCCTGCCTTGAGCCAAGATCATAGAATCACAGCATCATAGAATTGTTCAGGTTGGAAAAGACCTCTAAGATCATCGAGTCCAACCGTTAACCTATCACTGCCATGTCCCTAAGCACCACATCTACACGTCTTTTAAATACCTCCAGGGATGGGGACTCAACCACTTCCCTGGGCAGCCTGTTCCAATGCTTGAAAACCCTTTCGGTGAAGAAAGATTGCATGTCCCTTGAAGATCCAGAGAGAGCACCATGGTTGTATGAATTTGCTTTCATCACAGTTTTTTCTTCCCATTTCCCCTGTTGTTTAGAGATGAAAAGGATCCTGGAGAAATTCAAAGAGACTGAACAGTGGATAGAGAAGTCAGTGCTGATCGGTTGTTCAGACGAGCACGTACCACACTTTGCCCTGGATTTAGGTTGGGATGACTCTTCTTTCATCTGTGTCAGCATCGCGTTTGATGCACTGAGATGAAGATGCTGCCTAGGCAGCATCCCTAGTCCTTGCTGGGCGAACATTTACTGCCAAAGAGGACTCAGTTGAGTCTCTGTAGGAGCTGTTATGAGCATGGCAGGTCAGAGCCACAGAACTGCACTGCTGTGTTAGTAAAGGTGGGCTGTTGGCAGGTCACTTAACATTTGGGAATATTACCACTGGTGTGATGTCACTTCCACGGGAACTTCCAGAAATTGTATACCGGAACAATGAAGGGCGTAAAGTTGGGATAATAACCACAATTTATGAGATCAAAGATTTTTTGTTATTGTTGTTTTTTTAAACAGGAGCCTTGGAGAAATCAGCCATTGAGTCTGAACTCAAGGGATCATTTACTGACTTACGAAAGGCTCTCTTTGTAGTGGACGGGAAAGATTCTCCTTTGCTGGCTTTGGTATTGTACAGGATTTTTTACTTTAAGAAGTTGCAGTTTCTAGCATCAACCCTTCTCCTTGTCTCCCATATTGTTTTATGATTTAATACGTATTGTGGAAGTACCTACTTTTCAGTGACCTAGGTACAAACACTATAAATTACAGCAGTCTTCCCGTTTGTGATCCCAAAAGCAAGCTGCAACAGAAAGAGAAACAGACAAGTGGTTTAAAAATGACCGCAGTAATTAGCCATTTAGCACCAACCTGCTGCATGTCCAGTGTGAAACATACTGATCTTATCAGTAGACATAGCAATCCCAGTTTGTCCTCAACAACTATCAGACACTATTTTTCTGTAATCTTCTAGACAAACTGAATTTCATGAATGAACTCATAGATCTTCTCTCAGAGCTGCTCTTTTAAAACTACTCACTTATAAGCTGTTACTCTGCAGATGCTGTATCTTTGGAGGTCCTAAGAAAAGACTTGTGTGAAAATCAGCTGTCCTGACCCATAAGTAGAAATAGCTCATGTTTCTTTTCCTGCTCTATAATGTTTGTGGTGCTTGGGCTATTTTTCAAGAAGGTATTCAGGGTTGGAGACTCCTTAGAATAGTTCATTTCCCATTACTACTTCCAGTATATCCCAATAAAGAACAACTCTTCCCCACCTCCCCCGAACATGCTCAAATTTGGATGCTAAAGCAAGAAGCATGAAACATTGATTGCAGAGTCTGCCATTTTTCAAAGCAGTCCCTGTACGTAATTTACCTTTCTGTGGCTTCCAGACATAATCAGAGTTTATCCACATGACTGCATGCTGGGGAGAAGACAGCAAAGACTGCTCTGAACCATCTCTTTGCCCCATGTATAAATAAGATTTGTGTTTCTCTCTTGGTGTTCACAGGCCCAGTCTCTTCTCCGGTGGCACGATTCCCACCAGTATTGTAGCAAAACTGGGCAGCCCACTCAGAAAAACGTAGCTGGCAGCAAGCGTGTCTGCCACGGCAACGGAATAACTTACTATCCGCAGGTGAGCCCCTGAACAGCCAAGGTAAGCAACACAGGGTCTCTGTGGTGACAAGCCAGTGCTGCTGGGACACATGGAGGGGAACCTGTAAAAGGCAGCAGGAGTGCTTTGCATGTAGCTGGGTACTTTGTCTTTAGTGTTCATCCAGTGACCCCCAACCAGCTAGGAAAAGCAACAATTTACACTTACTTGTTTGGTCTGAACTCCTTGCTTTGCTTTTTGCTGCATTTGCTAGATGTCTCCAGTGGTTATCACCCTGGTGTCTGATGGGAGCCGGTGCCTCCTCGCACGACAGCCCTCATTTCCCCAGGGGATGTACACCGCTCTGTCAGGCTTCTGTGACGTGGGTAAGGTGGTCTCTGATCCAGCACGGTGTCCTCGGACATGCAGGGCGTGGGGGCAGAAGGATGAGACATCAAGCGAACAAATGCCTGTTCACAGAGGAGGACAGAAACATAGGTGATATCAGGGAAAAACATACTGGATCTAAATAGATTAGTGTTGCCATTCAGACAGAATTCAAAATAGCTGTATGCATCTGAAGAGAATGGGAATTATGGGTGTATATCACTTGCTCTAGTCCCTGATGGTAAATACAAGTATAAGACTCCCCAGGTTAGAACACTGGATACTTTTTTAGTCCGTTTTGTGTCTAGTGCAGTCTAGCTCAGAAGAAAAACTACAGACCTCTTGTTACAGGAGGGAAAATGACTTAAAAAGGGAAATGATGAAGAGAGACAGTATTGTTCTGTCCACCAGCTGTATATAGACAAGGCCAAAAATGTCTCTGATGCCTCTGTTTAAGGGAGGTAACCATTGTTGATTAATTTAATTGAGCATCCTGCTGACAAGTGTTTCCAGGCCAGCACAGTCGGAGCTCCTGCGTGTGCGTGAGCGGTCAGGGCTAGAACACCTCAGAAATGACTGTGCCTACGTTTTCTTTGCCACGGTTTGCTGCCCTGAGGCCAGGCCGTCCTTACCTAACCTTGGTTGCTTCTAGGTGAAAACGTGGAGGAGACAGTCCGACGAGAGGTGGCAGAAGAGGTGGGCCTGGAGGTGGAGTCACTCTGGTACTCAGCTTCTCAGCATTGGCCCTTTCCCAGCAGCTGCTTAATGATAGCTTGTCACGCCTTGGTGAGAGCACAGCAGGCTGAGGTGAGCAGACTCAGGTTCCCCTGAGGCATTTTGCTGCCCACCTTACATAGCAAAATCTCTTTCAGTCCACAGACTTTAATTTGTAGAGTATCAGATCCTCTCTAAATGCAGTTTTCCATCGGCTTTCTCCACAAGTGAAAAACAAACTTCAAAATAATCGTTTCTTCTGTTGCAACATGCCAGATTTTGCACAGATCACTGTATAAATATAAGCCCAGAGCCCAGCACCCCTATATTTTTTCCTCTGAATTTTGCAGAGCAGGTACTCTCTAGTATTTATATCTATTTGCCATAGAACATGCAGATTCTGCCATGTTAATTACTGTGCTCAGCCACTGGTGCTTTGCAGGCCAGTGCCACGATGGAATAGGGCTACCTGATTTGTGGCTTCCCTAAGGAAACCAAGACAACAAAGCACTGGTGGATAGTAATGATGTCCTTTCCTGTACTGGCATCAGCACTTAATTCAGGCATGAATAAAGCACTCTGGGCATTCTAGCATAGGATCTTTGTGGGCGCAAGAACAAGCCAGGCACTGCTGCCCCCATTTAAATCTGATTTAAGGAATTGGTACTCTCTCAATTCTTTCCAGATCAGTATGAACAGCCTGGAACTAGAGGAAGCCCATTGGTTTGGTCTGGAGGAAATCGTGGAGGGTCTCAAGAGAGACCCCAGATCTTCAAAGCAAGACGATGGTAGTTTTTTACCCTGGTTCCCTCCCAAACAGGCCATTGCTCACCAGCTGATTTGTGAGTGGGTTAAGCAGCAAACTTCCCAGCCGGCTTAGCCACGACTTGATGAAGTCTGCGATTCTACCAGAACTAGAAAAGCTCGACACAAAAGCTTCCAAAGTTACTGAAGGCAAAGTCTGTGAGGATAGCACCAGACTGATGGCACTCTTACACTCAGATACATAGACCTACAAAGGCATTTCTAAACTGATCATCCTCAGACAATTCCATGTACAGTGGATCACCTTTGAGATCCCATGACTTGCAGTAAATGTACACTAAAATTCTTAGTCCCAAAGCATCAAACTTACTATGACCAGCTGCTGCTGTTGCCCAGCAAGCAACAGAAGAGTGAGCCTCTGGCACCTGTGTCCCATTTTCCTCCATTTTATCCATCTTGGATGGATATCAAATGCACAGTTTTTCCAGAGAAAAATAAAGGGACAGCGGGGCCTTTCAGTGTACACATTTATATGGATCTGGAAGAACTATCAAAAAAACAGAAAAAAAGCCACTGCTGGTATGCTCTCCCCTTCTTCTGTTTCCCTTCCTATTCAATCTTCCAGTTTCATATAAAACATCTTATTTTTTTTGCAAATGTTAAGTGGGCTGCTACTCCGTTGAGATATCTGAGCAACTAAAAACATCTCTAGAGGCACCATTTTCCCCACCAGTAAGACAGTGTTACTTCCATCCCAAGGAAGAGAGAACAGAGCTATCTGGTGGTGGAGAGCGGAAGAGCAAAACCTACGTATAAGTATATTAGAACCCAGATAATGCAAAGGTGAGAGGAACTGCTGCAAGAAAGGACTGCACTTCCAACAGAGAAAAAATCTGAAAGGCACAGTGCCTTTTACCCTGTCCCAAAAGTCTGTGGCTTGCCTGGAAAGCTGGTCTCGTGTTACTGATGAAATGGTATCACATCTCTGGAGGGAGAGCAAGAAAGAGACAGTCTGGTTGAGGAAAGCTTAGTCAGAGATGGATGGAAGGATGTTTGATCTGCTGCTGATTCAGGCTGACGGTCCTTTCTGCCTACTTGGTCAGAGTTCAAATGCCAGGATTGCAAAGCCATCAGTAGAGATACTTGAAGGGGGAACAGGAATGTATCACTGACTGCCACCATTAGGATTCGTTGCAGGTGAAAAACTTTTTGAGCAATGGTAAAAATCTGGACTCATGACACCGGAGCAATAAGTAAAAAAGGCGGCTTTCTCACACCGTTGAGACATGCTTTGTTCCCTCAGGTTAATTTTACTTTAGAAGGTTGGGAGGGGATTCTTTCAGGTCACAGTGGCATGTGCACACACCTTTTCCACCCTTGCTAACCCTCAGTCAATAAAACCCACGCGTCAGAGCATGTCTTTCATGTTTGTGAACTCGATCTGTCAGTCATCCCGGTAAGAATGTATTCTGGTACAGCCAAGGGCATTGCTTCCTCCCCTCCAGCCCAGCCAGAGACACCACAGGAGCCCACGCACCACTGAACTGAACTGCAACACTCCTGCATCCAGTTTCCTTTGAAATATGTCTCGCTGCCTCTCTTCATAGTAGTTCCTCCTGCTTTCTCTCCCATCACACCATTTTGATTCCCCAGCATTTCTCTCTTCCTCTCTCATCTCTGGAATCTGCCATTTTCATTTTCAGCCTCACTCCTTTCTTCCCCTTCTCTGCAGTAGAAGATATCAAAGAGTTAGATAGATACGCACCAGCAAGATATTCCCACCTCTCATCCTCCTTCCTACTTCTCCTTAATGCCTTCCCAGCTCACCCTTAGGTAGTTCATTAATGTGCCCCGAGCTTGCTTCTAGTGTACAACATCCAGCTCGATGAACTTAGTACTTTTTAATATCCACACGTGATCTGTTCTCCCAGTGGCAGGAAAAGGACTAAGAAGTAAAAACAGCAAGAAGTAGTACATATGAGTGAAAGGAGGAACGGCTGTGTGACTTCTGCAGTAATCTGAGCTTTGTGTGGTGTGGTTTTGTATTTTTACGGTACATACTTGCAGTGTATCTTTGTGAAACCAGCTACAGTGTGATCAGATTCAACATCGGAGAAAATTCACCTGTGTTTGGGCAACACTGGGTTACTCTGCGTATTAAATGATGGTTTTTAACATCAACATGCAGGCTATCGGTGAGCTCTAACTGAAAGAGAGCAAGTACTGACTGACACCAGCTCCTTCAGAACTGTCCCTTCTACATTGCTGATACAGACCCGTCTTGGCAGGGTGTCCCTTTGGGGTGATGCGGGCACCACCAAGATTTTAAGACATGGCATAAGGCAGGCTGGTCACAGGAGATGTGATCATTACTGCTGCCCCCTTGCTTGACGTCGGTGGGCCAGACACTGCCCAGGCTGAGGCTGCCAGATATCCGTAGACTTCAGGACAACTCTAGGAGCTGCAGTCCATCTCATGCTCTGACTACACCAGGCTTTTTCAGATTTCATCAGTTACTGCCTGTTTTCTACAAGAAGAAATTTAAGAGGAAAAGCAAAGCTATTTTCTGATTTGTTTGCTTCTGTGACTTACCTTTTAAAACACAGCTTTAAATGTCTGCATGTTCCTTTTAATTATCAATTAGAAAAAGTCTCTTCAGTCTACTCAAATACTTTTTTTTGTAGAGCAAGAACAACTCCAAAGTGCAGTATTCCCATCACATCTTTTAAAGGTCCTCAAATTTTAAACTGTTTTAAAAAAAAATCCTTAATCCATACCCTTTTGACTTAGGTATGAAGCCACAATGGTGGCCTCTATCCCTGATGTTGAAAAAGCAGGAATGATTATAGGCAATACAGAGCTGTGAACAGGACAGAAAAACAAGATGAGAGAGACATTGTTCGCACTTGCATTTGCGTCAGAAATCTGGCTGAAGCCTGAATAATACTCACTGCAGTCAAGACAGAGCATGCTCCCTAAAGGCAGGTGACCTGGAAGAAGAAACAGGCAATTCCTGACAGATACTTCTTCAACAAAACACAGCAGGGCTTTTCCATGTAAAAGATACCAAGCAGGCTAACGTAGTAACACATTTCTCTCAAAAACACATCCGTCAAATGAATCCTCTTTGGGGACACTTGGCTTGTATAAATCACTGAGTCTCCACTGCTTTCAGAGACTGCAAGGGCTTGGGACTTACAGCAAGACCTACCACTGAAAAGCAGTCAGCCTGTGGCGTTACAACCCAGTTGTTTACAAGTATTACCAGTCAGCAGGATACATGGGCAGCTATAAAACAATAACATTCATCTGATTAATTTGAAATAGCTTTTCAGAGAGCAAAGCAGGCAGGTTCAGAGCAGCATTCCACCTACCTACCAAAAGCAGCAGGGCATAGAAGTTATGTTTATCATCTCCAACAGGTGCCAGCAGAGGATTAAAGTAACCAAACCACATGACACAACTTTCTCTCTGGCT
Source organism: Nipponia nippon (assembly GCF_047370975.1). Lineage (NCBI taxonomy): Eukaryota > Metazoa > Chordata > Aves > Pelecaniformes > Threskiornithidae > Nipponia > Nipponia nippon. Next base: position 88,756,078 of record NW_028262347.1, on the reverse strand, counting down.
GAGGGAGCTTAGAAAAATCTTACCTGGAAATGGTGTGGACTGAGAATATTTGCTTCACTTACCACATGCTCTCCCATCACTTTGGACTGCTCTGCTGCTGCATGGAAAGGTCACATTTTCCTACCCAGAGGGGTATTCATCCATTGTAAATGGCAGAAAGTCTGACGTCGGCATTACACGTCAAGGAGGAAGCTCTTACATCGAGAAATTACTTCACCTTAAAACATGCTCTGAGACACGGTGGACACATGCCGAATCTGATGTTTAGCCTGAGAGGACGTGAGCACTTAACGGAACGCCCTAACAACACGACCATGTTAAAGTAATTTTTCAGGTAATCATTTCTCAAGTAACCATGAGCAGTTCAACTCTGGCAGCTGCAAGGGACAGGTTGTCAGAACAACTTGTAGTTACACAAATACAATTCCTGTGCTTCAGTCTGAAGCACTGCTGAAATGAATTCAGCAGCCCCAGCCTTCAGCTCCCATTTAAAACTTGTTCACTTCTCAACTTAGCAACAGATGGCAAGCAGCTGTGTAAGGGAAAAAATATGGCCAGACGTCATTCATGCAACAATGCATACACCTGGGAATGACTGAGCACCACCAAACCTACTTCTGATAAAAAAAAAAGGCCCAGTTGCCAATCAAGAAATGGCATGACTTGCATTTTCATTAAGAGCCATCAGTGGTATTTTGTAAACAATCAGGTGCGCTCCCTCAGTGATGTCCAGAATCATCATTACATGGAGAAACTGAAGTTGGCATCAGCTGTCACAAACACGACAAAGATCACAGAGGCAGAGACACAAAGTCTCCCCAGCTCCCTCACAGGGAGAACAGTATCGGCGCAGGAACAGAAAATAGTGATAGGATGCGCTTCTCCCCGCTGGTTCTTGTGCTCAACTGTATGTAGCATCTTTTTATATAGCATTCTCCACAAAACTTAACATCCAGAGAAAACACAGCTACAGGGAGAAATAGCAGAAGTTAGGAGGCAAGGCAATCTTTTTTTCAGTAAGATTTGAAGTGATTGGGGAAAAAGAGTGATACACAGTAAGGTCGTTCTAATGGTAGGAAATGCAAAGAAGGCTCTATTTCTGTGAGTGGAAATATTGCAAAGGGACCCAGAAGACTTACTAGTATATTAATAGAAGCAGAAAAAGAAGAAAGATGATGTTTGGGATGGGGACAGAAGCAAATTCACACATCACTTATTGTTGAGATTCTTAGATTAACTAATATCTTTTAAGGAACGGGAAACTGCAAATTCATAAATGGTAAGGTGGACACTACAGTCAGGGTGCTAAATAAATGTGTGTTGGACTAGGACAAAAGCAGCTATACAGCTTTACCTATGAAACATTGTTGACTGATGTGTATAACAGGAACACAGCAAAAGCAAGTAAGATACTGCACAAAATTCAGTAACTGTGATCTGTCTGAACAACAAAAACCTGGAAAGTTTTTATTAGTGAATGAAAATATGTCTACAGTCACAAGGGGTACACAGTAATGATCTGAGGAAATACGATAGTTAAATATGGCTGCTGTCGGTATGCAGCATGGAGAATGTCTAGATTAAACTAGATTATATTCCAATTCTATAACTGTATGGCCTTGTAACTGCAGTTAAGGTTAATAACCCTCACCAATTTAAAAAAAAAAAAAAAAAAAAAATCTGCTCTGAACTGATTTAGATTAACATCACTGCAGTCATTGGATATCATTACTCCTTTTCCCCATCAAATTATAAAGTCTTTACTGGAAATATCTCATTTTCTGCCTCCTACCTGCAACAGTGTTCAAGTCACCTACGTATTTTTTTCTGAATAAACTGAGCTTTACTTTCACATTGGCTTTGCTCTTCACTTCCCATCCTTGTGTGCTTGCAAAATCGTGAATATCCATCTGGGAGTGCTGACCCACTTAAGTATAGGCTCTATTCCAAACAGCAATCCACACTTTACACAGGAGTAACACACAATGTGATATTCTTCTGCCTCCGTTAATTACTTCGCTTCTTAGCTACAGTTTCACACCAGAAACCTGCAAGTTGTTCATGACACCCTTTTCCACGACACAGCACTCCAGAAGACAGTTTCCTAGCCTGGAGCATAGCCAGCACATATTCCTACATCTGCCTGTTGTTTCTATCCTGTTTCAACACGACAAGTTGTTACTGTATGTTACGGTAAGAATTCAAACGCAAGATAAACTGAATCATGACCACAACAGCAATCTCAGTTATTTGCCCTGGAAGCACAGTTTTGCTGTTGAATTAATTATCCACTATTGGCACCTGGAATCTGTACTAGGAGACCTTCTCCATCCTCACGAGGTGGTAATCACATCAACTTGATGCACATCAACTAAGATGATGTTTTAGGCTTCATACCCCTGACTTTTCATATTCTTGAGCAATCCACTTTTTTTCAATATCTCTGTATTCTGCTGTTAAGCTGAGAACCCCAACTGCCCTCCATGGTGATGTTTTCTTAGGGGAATAAACAAAGTTGGAAAAATAAATAAATTTCCATCTTAGACCTGCCAGAACAGATGCTCTTGTGTTCCATTCCAAAGATGTAAATGGCAAGAGGGAGGGCAGCTGTTCCTGCAGCTTTTGCAGCATCCCAAGGGATCCTGAGGTGGTACAAAGGGCCTGCCCTGACTCCCCCTGCTATTAAAAACAAAACCCAGTTTCTCGTACGAGTTAGATAAGTAGCTACAGCAGGAGCTGTGCAAATATTCATTAAAAATGCTCTCTATCACTGCAACTAACACATGCCCTGGAGGTAACTGTTACTCCTACACTGCAGTGTTAGGCAGGAAAGGCAGGAGGCAAGTGTCATGCAGGGAGGTGATCTTTCATGGCAACGGAGGCAGCTGACATCCACTTACATGGCAAGCATGCTGAAAACAGTTTATTTGCAGGAAATTGATGAAAGCACAGGGACTTCAAATAGCAGGTAGTATTGCTGACACCAAACTACACTTGAACACAGCTAGCTGTAGTTAAGTATCATTCCTCCTGAGCCACACCACCTCCCCACTGACCAGAGAGGAGTTAGACTCATGCTGGAAACATGGCTAGCCTGGGGGCTGCCGACTTCTGAGATGAACTGCACACCCTCCATTAACACAGAGGATGTTAATTAACATTAACTCTCAGGCTCCTCACTATTCCATAAAGCTGGTCGGTGGAAAGAGCGGCAACAGCCAAACTGCCCAGGTGTTTCGAAGAATTTTAACAAGTTAAAGGTCTCTGCTTTCCCCTGGGATTAGTTTTAATCTCATATATGGAAGATGAAAGATCCATTATTTGTTTTCTTGCTTGAAACATACCGATCAACAACTACGCCATTCAGAACTGGGGCTACAGGGGTCAAGCCACAAACAAGAAAACTACATTTCTGGCAAGGGTCAGAAGTTCTAGGATGAACAAGGCTGTACGAAAGGCAGATGCTCGAATGAGCAAAGTGAATAAATTGTGTTGGAATGCAGTTCTAGTTAAATTAATTTAGAATATAATGGAAACTTTGATAGCAATCTGTTGAAAGGGAACCACACTGCACTTGTCTTCCCTAATTAATTCCATCAGGCTTCCTTCACTAAAAATACTCTCTTTCAAAATTAAAAGCAGAAATGCCTCATATGTTACTTCAAAGCAGTGGAAGAGGCAGCATGGAAATGCTTATTCTTCGATGGCAAATTCTCTTGTGAGCAATTCCAGAGTCTTGAAGGTCTTCACTGTGAAGCTGCTAAACAAATGTAAATAGTTGGAATAAGTACAGCCCCACAGAAATAACAGTCCAATTGATGGAAAAGTAAGATTATCCAAGAAGCAAGATCAGATGAAGTGCTTCCAAAAGAGCAGCTTTGTTCTGAGCATTAGCTTAGAATTTTTCTTCACATAGTACATCAGAAGAGTCCTTTGATCTATTTTGACCTTTTGTATAGCACAGGCCACAAGCGAGTTTAAACGTGATCATGTTCTTGAAACTGAATTATTTTTTAAAGTATCTAAACGTGATCTAACTACTCATCAGTGGAGACTTTTATGTAGCTTCAGTGTTAATTACCTTCCCTGTTATAACATAAACCCTATTTAAGGTTCAAGCACATCTGTTTTCCACCACTAACTGCTGGTTATCCTTGTCTGCTAGATTCAAGAACTCCTGTTAGCGCATTTTTTCCCGTGTAGGTTTGTCTAACTCAACCCCATTCCACCTCACCTCTCTTCAAGACAAACTCCTTGAACTTTAGCGGCACCTTTATACTTCCTAATTCCTGCTGTCCATCCTGTCCAACTTGCCAGTACTCTCCGTAAACTTTTGACAAAGTAACTTATACAACATCGATGGAGGACAAATGTAGAGGTAGCATAGCCATCATACCCTTCATCCACATTCATTCCATGCATTCACATACAGAATCTCCAATATTGATGATATTGTACTGGAGCATTTGACAAGATACTTGTCATTTGCAAAAAGAAACAAAAATTTGGAAAAAAAAAACCCCATGAGCATAGATCCGTAGGGAAGTCAGCAAGCAAGCATTCGTTGTACATTGTCAAGGTCTCATGAACTTCAATGAAACTATGCCAATGTGTGACTTTCAAAGAATTTTCTGTGCATTGGTCAAACTCAGTTGGCATGGCAGTCAGATGCTGAAACTCATCATCCAACAAGTGTCTAAGTAAGTCCTTCATGGAAACAACTTAGCAGAAGTTCTGCTTTGTCAGTTAAAATAATGCCAACGCTTAAGATGCAAAAAAAATTAAAACAAAGACTTCAACTAAATGGACTCCAAACCTTAAGACTAATAACAACAACATTATTATTAATAATAACAACAGTAATAACAACAGTAATAATAATAATAATAATTCAGCCCCTTAAAAGCAATTAGGTATGCCTTCAGGATCAATCAGGCTTTTGTATCACTGAATACTATTTTTCTGAATATGTTTAAAAAAAAAAAAAGAAAAAAAACCCAAAAACTCAACCAATAGGCTTCTCTTCTGCCAGTTAAGACACTCGATTAATTGTTATGGGGAAGAAAAAAATAAAGAAAAGACTCATAGAAACCAATTCAGATCTGGCAGAACTGTGTTCTTGCTGTTTGTAAACCAAGAATTTCTACACATTTTATTTCAAATTTATCTTGCTAAAACTAGGTCTTCGTATCTAGAATAGAGTTTTCATTCCACGTGAAAGCAACACGCTGAACGCCTTCTAGCTACATTTTCACTGAAAAGCAAAACTAAACTGTTCAGACTGGGCTCATATACAGCTACTGCTGGCACGATACCAACGTTCAGCAACAACGGAATTCAAAAAATGCCCAATTATGAAAATGCTTTAACTCCAAGAACTTCCGATACTGCACTGAGGAAGTTATGCATACCTTCAGAGAAAAAAACCCAAACCATTTCCAGTAATCAAGTTGTATTTCTGCTTTTATTTAAATAAATTCAAAAAATACTTATAGCCAATATTTACACATTCAATCCAATTACTCTTCAAATCTTCCTGGTTACTAAAGAACAGATTCTTACAGTAATTATCAGAAGTTCTTACAATGAAGCACTGTACTTTTGGAAAAGCGATTAAGTGTCTGCTGAACATTTAACCAGCATTCCCAAATCCACAAGAGAACACTGTTCCTATAATGTGGTATTCCTCCATCTCCCCCTGAAGGCAGGAACATTTTCAGAACATGAACTGCTTTCCAGATATTGAAACCACCTAGTAGTGGGTAAAAGGACATTTTAGAAATCCGGCAAATTGGGCTGTTGATTTGAAAAATTGAAGACAGGTTTTACAGTAAAAGTCCATTCAAGTCACAATATCACTTTTCAGTTTTCTGAAAACATGTCAGCACTGGAAAAATCCAATTTCTATCCAAGATAGTATCCAAACAGATGGCTCTTGCAGGTAAATTCACTTTGCATCTTTAAAGTCACACGTAACTAATGCATAAAATGCTTTAAATTCAAACCTTTTGTCTCTTCTTCCAAATACTGCTAGTCTTTCTGTGCTTCATTTCTCAATCAGCCATGTCTTCTGAATTGAGATAGTCTTTTATTCTGTTGCTCCCTTATTAGAGCCAACATGATCAGCATTTTCAGGTAAATGCACTCCCATGCTCTGTAAAATGTTAGAGGTGGGTCCTGCCAGTCCAGCCTGAGCACTATAGGATTCAAGCAGGTTAGCTACTAGGTTCATATCCACATCAACTGGTGTCAACTCAGTATCTTCAGCGCCAGAATCAGGGCCAGCACTTTGAGATGTAGTTGCTTTAACAAAACTTGCCTATAGTAAGTATAAAGAGAAAGTTTTATCAAATAGTATAAACAGATTAAAAAAAAAAAAAAAAGACATACCACAACAGAAAAGAAACAAGGAAACAGTTCTGCAGCCAACGAAGTTCACTACGTTCCACACTGTCTTGACAGACAGGAATTTAGTCACCAAATGCTCATGCCAGTTAATCTGTATAACGTAAAGTGATTATTTTTAAGTTCCAAGAGAAGGACAGAGAGGGTTACTGAGTCCTGGCTCAGCTTCCTATGGGAGTAATCTACGACAGGAACTCAAAAAGTCAGGCTGCAGCTGCTTGCCTTACTACTAAAACAGGGTAAAACAGAGAAACAAAACTAAGTCTTCGAAACGATGTGCAAGTTAAAGCTTAGCTAAGTCGGGTTTTTTTGGGTTTTGGTGTTTTGTTTTGTTTTGTTTTTTTCAAAAAAATATATCGTGCAACTGCAGCACAGTTTGCTTGCACGTGGGATTTTTTTTTTTAATAATCAGTTGGCACATGATCAGAAGACAGAAGTTTTTGATCACATTACTCAGAATGACCAATTTTAGCGTATTTCCTCTTTCCTACTAAAGCTCTCAAAACTGTTATGCTACAAACTAGAACTCAAGGCATACTTACCCCTTTCTTTTGGGTGGTGAAACTTTTACCAACATTGGTATGTGCCAGTTCACGGTCCATCTCATTCATGTATGACTTCAGACTGCCTATAAGCTCATTAGGCGATACCTTCTCATCTTGCCTTTGATTTTCAGCATCTAAGTCTTCATCATCCTCATCTGAGAAGTCAAACTCCTCCTCTTCATCCAGATCATCAGAATCCAGCTCTTCTGAGTCTGCCCCTATGTATTATTTTGTGTCAGTACAGATAGCAAACAAATCAGCACGGTGCTCATGGGTGCTCAACAAACACAGGGAAGCCAAATAACCATAGATATTCTGACAAAAGAAACAAAGAAGCAATCTCACCTAAAATCCTGTCTAACGCTTTTGTAAAAGAATCTACATCAAAGGTAACATGGGATTCATCAGATGACCTGAAATATAAAAATATTTTTAAATAAATAAAGCTTTTATGCTTGCAAAAGCCTGACACAGGCATAAACCATATGGCATACTGATTTCCCTCAAGCCTAGATTAAAGCTGGGACATTTGAACTGATGGTCTTGGAAGTGCTTAGAAGTCTGAGGCCTGTATGAATTAGAAATGAAACAGCAAGTGGAGGAACTCCTGGCATGAAAGAGAAAACAAAACCATCGACTTTAATTGTTTGTCATGGTCAAACAAAAACTGCACTGAAGACAACCAAAATAAGCATGCCTGAATCCTTCTGGAACAAAGTGGTGGTGTTATACCTTAGACAAAGATTTAAAAAGCTGAGAATCTCTGAGGTCTCCTGCCTAGAAACAACACTAAAGGCTCCATTCTGGTCTCTGTTAAGGCTCAGTGGTTTGCCTTTTTTTTGTTGTTGTGTTGTTTGTTTGTTTGTTTTTTTAAATAACTGAAAAAACCTACGTTGTAACTCAGACATTGACACTAAGACTAGTTAAAAAGGATCAGTTAAGAGCATAAATTGAGTAGACCCTTATACGCTTGATACAGCTTACACAGCATTATTTTCTTAATATTAAAGCTATTAATAAGAACCCGGACAATATGCTACTACCTAACTCTCTCTGTTTTTTAAAATTAAAGACCTGTCCACACAACATTCACACACACTTTCTTAACTCTAACAATTAATCTAGTGGCATTCTGCTGTTGTCTAAATAGTTAAGTATCTTCAGTTAGCACTTTTCTTCCGCTGTTGGGAACAATGAGAGGGATCCACAGTGATTCTTTTCTCCTGCTTCTAAGTGTACAGTATATGCTTCAGTAGCGCAAAAACAGGCCCAGTGTATTCAAAATACCAATCTACAGGAAATCTAAATACAGCTGTACCACAAAAATCAAGAGTCTTAATTCACAGATTCCCTCAACTTAAGTTTCATTTTCATTTCTGCACAGCCTCATCAGAAGAATCTTAGCAGTCTGAACAGTTAGTCCTTCACGGCAGAAAAATTTCAGCACAAATGAACTTGACATCTACATTTTAGTAACAGTGCTAACAACTATGGTAACAAACAACAGTAAGCCTTCAACTTAAAAGGGTTAAAAAAATTTTTAAAACCACAAAACCAAACTAAGTAAGAGTGCTGGAAAATAGCACAACTTCCAGCATTTTTACCTGCACCAGTGTCAGAGTGGTCACCAAGTTCGTTTAAAAACAACTACATATTCACTACTAACATAGGTTTGTTTCAGGCCTCTGCTAAGTAGAACACTTTCAAACTTTGATTCTCTGCATTACAGAATCAACCAAAGGGCTGCAGCAGAATGAAAACACATTCCACACCACACACCGAACTTATAAACACTACTACCATGGCATTTCTGCTCCTTCATGTGTTGAGACTTTGGATACAAAAGCCTTCATACTTTCAGCAACCGCTTCCAAGTCATATTTCTGCTCTTCCTCATTTGAGGAAGGAAGGGACTCATTTCTTGCCTCCTTCAGCATCTGATCTAGATCATCTGGTGTAATCTCCAGCCAACTGTCATCTGAAAGAATATAGGACATATTTGTTATCCTGCACAAGTCTGTTAGCCCACAAGGCCCAATCCGGGCGGCTGAGAGTACTGCCAGCACTTTGTAGCTTATCTTTGTACTATTAAGTTTTCATGCTGATACTCGATAACGCAGGGTATAAGGCAGTGAGAGGCTGAGAAGAGAGTTCAGATTTCATTTCATTACTTTAAAACTCTGCTTTGTATGCAGCTTCAAACTAGCAGATATTGTCCGAGTCACAGATAATCCTTCTGCCAGTAAATGAAGGAAGAAAAGGCTTACACTATAAAGGGAGAGCCAATCCAACCTTCGACTATGATCATTAACACTGAACGTTGGATTTGTGTGCTTCTGCATCATTCAGAAATACAGATGTGACACGTACTGCACACTGGCAACAACAACATTTCTGTCAAATGAGTTAAAAAAACCACGATTATATAAAGTTTATGCTGGTCTTATATTGGCCATCGGAGTAGACCAGATAGTAATTAACTTTGTATTGCCAGTATTGGAATCGGTTTATTATTATAAAAGGTTTAAATAAGTTCTGTCTGGTAGACAGCTGACACACAGTACTTGATCTGGTGGAAGTGTGCATGGTATTACTGATCTAGCGGTATCAAACTGGAAACTGGATTGCATATCTTGCCAATTCACAGCCCCAAGCTTTGGGGCTTGTACAAATGAACTGGTTGCCTCAATCTTAAATGACAGCCTGTCGTGGCTTAACCCCAGCCAGCAACTAAGCACCACACAGCCGCTCGCTCACTCCCCCCACCCGTGGGATGGGGGAGAAAATTGGAAAGGTGAAAGTCAGAAAACTCATGAGTTGAGATAAGAACAGTTTAATAATTGAAGTGAAATAGAATAGTAGTAATAGTAATAATAATACAATAATAATATACAAAGCAGTGATACACTATAAATTGCTCACCACCCGCCGACCAATGCCCAGCACATCCCCGAGCAGCGATCGCTGCCCCCCAGCCAACTCCCCCCAGTTATATACTGAGCATGACATCATACGGTATGGAATAGCCCTTTGGCCAGTCTGGGTCAGCTGTCCTGGCTGTGCCCCCTCCCAACTTCTTGTGCACTGGGCAGAGCAAGGGAAGCTAAAAAGTCCTTGACTGGTGTAAGCACTACTTAGCAACTACTAAAACATCAGTGTGTTATCAACATTATTCTCATACTAAATCCAAAACACAGCACTATACCAGCTACTAGGAAGAAAAAATCAACTCTACCCCAGCTGAAACCAGGACACAGCCCAAGAATAACACCTCTAGTAGTCACAGGATAGGAGACAAACTAAGTAGGTACAGAGTCTGGTACAGTGCTGTGAACATTCACCCTCTCCCGCCACAAATAATAATTTGTGATAGGAATAGTCCACCCCCCATCCTGCTCACCATCCTCTGGAGGAAGACAAGCTGCTTCTCTCTCAAATTCCTTCAAATCAATGGTGGTTGTCTCAAGCAATGTCAAGATTTCATCACCTGGGCTCACTTCAACAGAGCTAGAAGAAAAAAATTCAATTTACTGAAATGGATTTTTACTAGCATTACAATGCCAATGGCATCACACACTCTACATGCAGGTTTTCACTCAAATTCCTCACCATTCCTTCTGTGCAAATATGTCAAAAAGATGAGTGAATCTGGGGGAAGTACCAGAATACTACACAGATAGTGTTAGCCAAAACAAGACACAGTCAATCACTGTAATTCCTTGTTGATGGCTCCAAAGCCAATTTCTCATGTTTCCTTTGTTCTTTATATTTATTTTGTCTTGGTCAACATTAGGATTGCCAGATCCCAAACAGCACAGACTGGAAATTCAAGCAACTAACAGTCAAGATATTATGAGCTGGCAAACCCTCAGATATTTTTGTCATGATTTATTTTTTGGATTTGATCTTTTTGAGAAATCTACAGCCAGCTGCCTGTCTTGAGTAAAAGAGACAGATTACTCCATATTTATTATTCACTGGGATTGCTTTTCAACTAAACTTTTAAACACTTTCTATAGCCAACCAACCAAATTATGCTTTTCAGTCACCTCTTAACCCACTTGGAATAGCTTAGCATTTTACAAAACCAAGATAAATAGGTACTCAAGCAATAACTTCTACTAGTAGACAGTATTCTAGAGGAATTAATACCCATATGTCCTAGCCACAGCACCTACATTAAGTGTACAATGGAGAAAAGGGTTCAGTTTTTTCGTAACAATTATTAAAAAAGGTCAGTTAAAGTATCTGTAGGTACTGCGTACGGTAACTCCTGAATTTCAAGTAGCTCTTACCTTTCTGGCTTGGTAACAGATTGCTGGAAGTAATCTTCTGCCTTATGCAACAGTTCCAAGTACTTCGCAGATCCTTCCATTTCTCCCTATTTAATGCAAGTCACAAGTATGAATCTAAACAATTCTCCCTCCCCTTCCTTTTCACAGTCAGGCTTCATAATGATGACTGTTTGTCACACAGAAATTTAGTGCTGAGAAAATCAGAACAAGTAATACTGCTTTGCCACGTATACTTGGAACAATATAGGAAATGGGTATAAGGTGTTTTCACAGTCAAATAGGAACTGAAGTCTTATGCTGTAATATCATATGGTGTACACTAAAAAGAATCAAAGACAATACTACGATTCCCACAACAGGGTGGATTTACCATGACCAGGTTACAATTGTACAGGAATTGTGAATGAATCTCTTGGTGTTTGGGAATTATCCTCAGAAGTAGCACTGCAGTACTGTAAGAATATTCCCCTTTTCCTATATTTAAAAGATAATGACCTAAACATTCCAATAGAGTTGTCCAATTTTATAACCTTCGAATAAGTAGTCAATTTATGTCCAATTTATAAACTTCAAATAAGTAGTCAAAGGCATCTTTAAAAAAAAAAAAAAAAAAACAAACCCCAAAAAACCAAAACCCACACAAACAAAAAGTACACTTACACGGGCCCAAATGGGTCCATGGGTGTTAGGTATAAATCTTTAAGAATATTTAATTCTAGAGGCATGCAATTGAGATATAAAACAGTGAAAAGGGTTATTCTGACACACAACCATATTATGGTTTCCTTTATTCAAGTGTATTTTCCCTTTCTTTAGATGAATGAATTCATCCCCAAATCCTGCTTTTTTCCTTTTTCATTTCCAAAAGAAATCAATTAATTTCAAGGGGAACAAACTGCACATATCTCCTTTAAAGACATTCATTCATTTTCCATAGACAGAAGCATTAGATTTCTTGCCCTGTTGTAAGTACTTACACAAGTTCAAGAGCTAAAACATGTATTTTCTGGAATGTTTAAAAGACACATACGCTACTTCACCTTGAAATAATTTTTTTCCTTCAGGCTGCTGAGGAATCTCTCCCACAGGGGACCTCTTAACACATTTCTCTTGGAATCAGGAGACACTTTACTGCACTTGGAGCACAAAATTTCAAAGCCATGAGCCTGTATAAGAGATGCAACAAGAGGTTCTCAAGATGTGACAAATCTAAGTGCACCTTCAAATGACTGCATAAAGAACTGACTATCATCGAGCTCCTGATGCTGCCGTTTGAGAAGTAGGTGCCAAACCCAATTATATGTCAGGTAGCAGTATCTTGCTTTGGAAGTTGGAATCTGTCTTTCTGCAGCAGTAACGGACTATTTTGACTTTGCAAAGTTTCTCTACATGGGCAAAGCAACCTAGAAGACGGATCTATAGTGCACAAGCTATATAACATAAGCATGAAGACTTCACCTGTATTTATAATCTATGGAAGTACAAGAGTGCTCTATTCTGTAAAAGAAAACTCCCATGGTACTGTACTTCCAGAAAAATGGTAACTGCGAATTTGCTCGCATTTTTCTGTACAAGCAGGCAACTTACATGCAAAAAGTCATTTCTCGGACGTACGTGAACAAGCAAACTAAAGACTAAGTACAAAATGCATAAAAAATAATTACCAGTTTCATGCCCAGTTCATAGGCTTTGTATTGAGGGTGAGATGGGAGGGGCAGTGTGTATCCACTGCGTCTATCTGGAACAAACTTCTGCTGCACCAGTTGTGCATACAAGCACTTTGTGAAAGTAACCTGAAAAAGCCAGAGCAAAAGAAACACACTCACTGCACGGTGACTGTGCTGTGTACAGGCATCAACTCTCCACCAGTCTCATCTAAATTCTGTTTTAAAGCACCCATATTACAGACAATACCTCAGACTGTATTCAAAATAAATCTTAGATACATTTGCCTAAGATATGTTGCTTTTTAGAGCTTACAAAGGATATTCCAAATTGACATCTCTAAATAAACACGAACTTCATTCAGTCTAAATACATTAAAAAAATCCTCAGTATTCATGCCAACAAGGTATATTTTGAAAAATGTAAGGGCTCTTTTCAATTAACGAAACTAAAACTGAGATTTCAAAAACAGTCTAGAAGTCTAAAATTTGATTCCAAAGCTTATTTTCAGGAGTCTAGGGGTATAACTCTGTAATGCAAACATAACAGATAAAACATTGCTTGGACAATGCTCATAAAACACTTCATAAAGTAGCTTTCAGAGAGCTGTGTAAGCACAGCTGAGAAGGTGAAAAGCTTTGGCATGAACAGCTAGGGGTAGTTAGGAGCAACTCCTTATGTTGGCTGGCAGTGCTGTCAAACTGCTCTGATCACAGAACTAGATCAATTCACTTAGCAAGCACTTCAGCAGAGGAACTATTAGCAGTAACCTCTGATTTCAGAAACGCTTATCTCATGATTAGCCATTTGAAAGTCTAGCCATGTCAATCTGAAGGCAGAAAAGCTATTAACGTAATGAACTGGAAATTCACATCTAACGTCAAAAGAAGAAAAATACATTAGAAAACATCCTAAGTTAAAAATTAAATCCACATATTGATATCACTTGACCACAGAACCTCTGTCAGTTACAGAACCTAATTAAGTGACAAGTTGTATTAGAAGGATCACTTACTACAGTCATCACACGCTTGTCTGGAGGGAAAGTCTGAAAAGAGCGACATGCTCGTAAATCTACAGGATCTCGCAGGTAAAAGGCCTGGACTGCTGCAGCCACCAACGAAGGGCGCTGCCTTAGCACTGCCACAATGCCTGCCGGGAGGTAGCAGTGGGCTCGGTGAAACGAGGCCTGAATTTTCTCAGGATACCTGTATCATACAAGAGCAGCATAGTGTACTAAGTGTATTGCAAGCCCAAACCACTCCTTTTTAACTATTATTCCCATTTTCACTTTAATATTAATCTCTATTATGGGCCAAGGGCCAGAAGATTATTCTAAACTAAAGTTAAAACTCAGCTAATCTAACACCTGGAATGTCTGTTTGTATATACACATGTATATAAATATACATGGCTAACAAAAATTTAATCTCCACATTGGTTAGGATGAATCACTGCGAACTTGACTAACATGTCCAGCTATACAGCATCCTTCACCGCACCGAGCGTAGACACTGTAGACACTTTGCGCTGTCACATCCTTGCAAAAAAATAATGTACAGTGCTGAATGCACCTGTGACAAGCTGACGCTCTGAAAAGCGTGCCGGTTCTACATTTTAGTTCGCAACCCTCTTTCTCACCCAGCAAAGGGCTCATAAAGGCTCACAGAACTTTCAGATTTTTCAGTACAAGAAGGATGTGAAGGAAGAATAACTCGTCATTGGTGTGGCATCATAGCAGTGAGCCACTTTCAGAGCCCCCAGATCACAGTACAGCCTACAGGACACTGGTCCCCCTCTTTAGAAGAATGCCACAGAAAAACCTCTTGCTGGTGGCTTCTGAAAAGGAAGCAACTTTATCACATCTAACAGGAAAACGACTGACTACAAGAAAGTACCCCAGATAGCCCAGAATCAAAACTTACTGTTGCAGAAGACCAAAATAAAACACCCACATACCCACTGATGCGTTTGTACACTGCTGTCCTAATGGGTTCTGCAGCCAGGAACTCCTCTGAACGGCTGGATAACAGCGTTAACGCCTGCGAGATTGTTGGACTGGCAGCAGAGAGGTCGCATTCCTGCTCGTGAGTCTCTGACAGCGGAATGATGTGCAGTTCTCCTTTGTAAAAGAACACCTGGCAGACAGTAACATTCTCATCAGACGGGATAAGAACAGTCACACACTAAGCAATGCAAAATTTCATTTCATGTATTAATGTATTTGTTTAAACACAGAAAACACTGACGTGCAAATAGAAAAATAATACAGGAAACAGATGGAGGGTTTTTTGCGTTTTTTTTTTTTTTACATGGGAGATAAGGTAAATACAGATACCAGAGATCATGATCCAACCAGTAAATAAAAACCCCTATTTTAACTGCAACAACTTTGGTCAAATAGATCTTGTTTCCTTAATAACGGTAATTCCAAAAGTTTCTCTTCAACTAGAGATTTGCTTCAGGAGAATCAGACAGCATAACCTAACTGCTGAAGAACAGGATAGGGACTAAAAAGCATTATTTCAGGGGCTGCACATGACCTCTGTTGGTTCCTGATCCTAAGAAAAGAACTGAATGTAACATTATCAACTCTCTCACTCCACCTGTTCCTTCAAACAGAAGGAAAATATAGTGCTGATAGTCCAGATATAGGTTTGCCATTCATTTCTGTGTTGTTTTCTGCCCCTTTTCTTTTGAAGAGTCTTGTAGTAGGAAAAAAAAACACAAACCCAAATCTTTGCTAATGAAAAAGTAAGTTCTTTCCATTTAAATCCATTCCCAAGAAACTCAGTGACATAACTACTAGCAATCATCCACAGCGAGGTGATCTGGCTGCAGACTCTGGGTGCTCATTAATTCAGCTATGCCAGACCCAGTCTGTCTCTGTGTAGTCAGCAACACTCAAGTCTTGAGCATTCCCCAGTTTGAGGGCAGCAAACCTTCACGCCTGAGCACTCGAGAATATGGTAGAAAAAAATCCAAGTGGCTATAGCAGAGCTAGAAAGCTCAGGTGGATCCAAGAGTGCTCCTGAGGAGAGCAATACAGTGTGTTTGTATTACACTGCCAAATACATTCCATAGTTCCCATGTTATCCAAGCTTTCCCTGCACTCCAATAACCTAGAAGATGGAAAGCTGGCCAAACTTACTGATTTTACAGATCAATCAATAGCACGACAGCTTCACTGCCTTCACATCTGCCACCATGAGTAGCAAGTTTTAAAAAAGTTTAGTCAGCTCTGCATTATGGGACAATTCTTAAAGAATGATTTATGTGCAAGAGTTAGATCTAGCTGAACAACACAGACTCACAACCTAGCCTGCAGGTCTGTAGTCTCCATATTTTTGCCACAGCCTCCATAGTTTTGCCATTTAGCATAAAAACATATTAGTATAAGAAAGTTCTCTTTCTTCCTTCCATCAACAAACCAGCTCTAGGAGAACCACTTGATATCTGTAACAATTTCCAGATATCCCTACAGCAGTTTCTCAGGACACACTCACTCTACACAGCATTCTGCAAGAGCACACAGAGCAGAATCGAGTATCTGAGGCTTCCAGTGGTTGTCTCTCATTCAACATCCACAGCAAGCTAAAGCAGCTCATTAAAACCAGAATGAAAACAGACTGTGCTGAAAAAAACCCATGCCGTTAATTAAAACAGATAGTTTTGACCAGAATTTTCTTCACTAGTAAGGGATAGATAGCGCTCTGGATTCTCAGTGGCAGGCGGACCACTTGGCTAGGCAGAGGTGCAAGAGAAAACGCAAACTGGGCATCATGAGCCGCTTGCCAACTGGTACGGAAGTTTTACTCACCCTGTTGTCACTATTCTCAGGATTCAGCCACTTTGGGAGAAAGTCAGCTGCTTCTATCAAGAGAAACTCCCCATCGTTGTCATCGATCCTGGCCAAGGAGAAATCAGTTTCAGGGGAAAGTCTCGCACAGCACAACGCACGCTTCCAAATGCATGTCTGCTTTTTTTTTTTTTTTTTTTTTTTTTTTTAATATTAAGACACGACCTTCCGCCGGCCCTGTCAGGGAAGGCGCTGCCCCTCAGCACCCCCGCCCCAACCGGCGCCGGTTGGGGCCGTTACCTGGCCGCCAGCCCCGGGAACTCCCGGGTGATCTCCCGGACGAGGTAGACGATGAACCACTCGTCCTCCACGTTGTCCCCGAACAGCGTGGTGCCGCCGATGTGCGCCGGGGTCTCGCCTGGCCGGGGGCAGAGAGAGGAGAGGCGGCTCAGCGCCCCGCCGGGCTCCCTCTCCCACGCTCCCGCTTCCCGCCCGCCGCGCTCCCCCTCCCAGCCCCGGCCCCCGGGGCTCACCCCGCGGCGGCACGTAGCGCAGGCGGAAGGGCTGCCGCTGCCAGATGTAGGCGGCCAGGAGCGGCGCGAAGCGCATCGCGATCCCCTCGGCGCAGCGGCGCAGCAGCGCCTCGCCCCCCGCCTCCGCCGCCGCGAAGAGGCGGTAGCTCACGGCGTCCTCCGCCAGCGCGGCCCGCCCGATCCCCTCCATGGCGGCCGAGCGGGGCCGAACCGGGCGCCGACGCTCCGCCTCCCCGGGGGTGAGGCGTCGTCATGGCGGCGGCGGCGGGCGGCGGCGGCGCGGCGGAGCTGAGGATGATCTCGCGATACGCGCGGAAGCCGGTTCCCCCCGGCGCTCTGGAGAAGTGAGTCCCCGCCGCCTCCCCCCCGGCCCCGCAGTCCCCGGCCCCGCCGCCGCGGCCGGGCCCCGCTCCCGCCCGGTCCCCGCTCCCGGGCCTGCCCGCCCGCACCCTCCCTCAGCCCGAAAAGCGGGCCCCGTCCTTAGGGAGGGGGGCCGGGGCCGCCGGCTGGCGCTGGGCGCAGCTTGCCCGTAAGGCTGGGGTGGGCCGGGTGTAACGCGGGGCTGTGGGGATCCGCGGCCGGAACCGCGGTGCGGCGGCCTGTGCCGAGGCTGCGGCCGGCGGTGCCGCCTCGGGAGGTGGCCGGCGTGGGGGCGGCCACCGCAACGCCTTTGCACCCCTCGTGGCCGACGGGTGTCCTCGTCGCTTGAAAAGTACAGGTTTGAGAGAGCGCGATTAAATCCCTTCTCTTGCCTTTGTTTTTGACCCGGGAGGTAACTGATGTGTAGGCGCTTTTTCGGGGGGGGTGAGAGGTTGAAACAAATACATAGGTTTTGGCAGTTAGTTACTTTTTGTTCCTACGTTGTCTCCAGCTGCTGTGACTTTTCTTGTCCCTCTTTCCTAGACGTCTAGACTTTGACAAAACGAAACAACTAGCAAATACTATTTCTCCTAACTTGCCTGTGCCGAGTTTGGTGGCTACTCTTGTTCTATTTGATTGTAAGTCTCCTACAGGGATGATGACATTGTCTCCGCTTTGAGAGAGCTGTAGACCAATTCACAACAACGTTTTAAGTTTGAAGGAAGACACTGATGTCTAAGCAAAGACCTTTAACTCTGTGTTTAGCCTACAGTTAGTTTCGATGCCTTAATTCTAAAGCTTTGGTAACAAGAATTAGCCTAATAATAATAATAAATGAGCTCTGGTATGCAAATTAGTGCATTCCTTGAAAAGCAGAAAAAAAACCCCAACCTGTAAAACTTGGGAACTCTGTAGATGTTTATTCTTGTAAGTAATGTCAAGTTCCACTTCTTGTTTTAGACAAGGACTTCCAAAACATGCCTTGCGGCATCATCCACTGCCAGAACCACGGGCTGAGGTGTGCCCAGCCACACCCGCGGCAGAAAACTACAGCAAGAGCTCAAGGTACTTGTCATAACATAAAATAAATCTTTGTCTGGAGACAATGGCAAAACCAGGGACCTTTGTGTTGACTTACCTTTACAGAAGTAATACAGTTGGTAGGCTTAGGCTTTACCTCAGATCCATATCATTTCAGAACATGTCCTTCTTATTTTGGAAATAATAAAAAGTGTGTAGCTGTGTTCTGTTCCCAGCTTGCAAGTAGCCCGGGTCATCTAATTTTATGGCAGAAGCAAGGGGAGAAAAGATAAAAATAATTCCTGAGTGGTGTAGAACCAGGACTAGAAATAGTCTGCAGCTTAACTGAGATAATTTTTGGAAAATCTATGTTTTGCTTGACCTGTAGACTTCCTATGTCATTGAGATTATTAGGAGTTACAGTTGTTGTAATTACTTGTGTGCTATGGCTTCTGCTTAAATGCCTCTGAAGTAAATATTTACCCTATGAAAGCTCTATCATTGCTAAGACCTCTTCTGATACATCTATGCTTTTTTGTACAGAAAGAAAAGTTTACTTACCCACTTTATTTGTCGATGTGTATTGTTGGTTTTTTTTCCTTCCTCTTTTGCCTCAACACGTGCATTTCAGGGAGTCTGAAATCTGGAAGGAATCAGATTACCCATCTGTTACTCCGGCTGATCATGGGAATTCATGTTCTGCTAGTCAGAGTTACGCCGACACCTCCACTGAAGACAGCTCAGTCGTCTCTTGGGGCTATGATGTGAGTAGAACGTAATCGTGCAAGCCAAATGTAGTACAGTGAGTAGAAAGACATTTGAAATACCATTGCCAATACATTTCAGGATAAAAAAGAGGATTGGATCTGTCAATAAATCATGATAGTTGTTATAGAAAGAACATCTTTTTTTACCTCTTCCCCATCTTTCCTTTCTCTCGGATCAAAGCATATTAAACTCATGTTATTCAGTTAATATTCTGCATCTCCATCTAAAACTTTGGAAACGCATATCATTTAATGCATAAGTGTATCTCTACAACATAATAAATGCTGTTACTGTGGAATCCCAAACATGAGTGGATGACCTCAGACACTTGGTCTGAGTTTATCAAACTTCTGCGTACTTGTATGTTTCTCAAAATATAGTAAGCCCCTAAAACATTATTTAGAAATATTTGTTTTATTCCCCATCTACCAAAACAAAGCGTGCTATTGCTTTCTGTGAGGTGAGATGGAACTGTTTAGATATAAATTGCCCAAGAACTGATCCCATTTTCTGGCTACATGAGAACACGTAACAAAGGGCCTGAACATCCTTCACTTTCACAGTGTTTCACACCAGTCTGGATTGATTTTTGTTCTGCTGTTGTCTATGGATATTGCAAGCAACAAATTTTCCGTTTCATTAAAATGTCACTGAATGTTATCCTTCCTGTTCTGATTTCTTTTATGTAAGTTACCATGTCTTTAACTTCATATAATAATACAGATATTTCAAGACATTTTAATAGTTTGTCTGTTGTGTCAATGTAAGCCTCTTATGTAGCTGCCATCAGTCCTAACAGCAGTCTGCATCATCTCCAGAGGTAAATTATTTAAAGTTAATGTCTTTCTATGCAAAAGAAACAGAACTGTTTAAATCAGTCCCGCTAAGCTTTAAACAAATAGTTGTCTTTTTTGATTATAAAAAAAAATCAATTAAAAAACCTCTCTGAATGCTATCATGAGGTATTTATTGGATAACTTTCCCGTCTAGGAATTTGATAAAGCTGCGACACAACAAGTTCAGCAAATGTTCAGACAAATCGATGAGCTTCTCTATGAGCAGAAAGACAATGTGCATGTTGAGGGACTACGGGAAGAATGCCACCAGTGGACATCCAACTTTCCTCATCTCAGGTATTTTATTAATAGGCTAATGCTAGTACCATCAGAGAGTTATAAAAGGCTAGGGATGGAAACAGTTGCTTTTAAAACAACCTTAGTAGCAGGGTGGTTTTATGCAGTTATATAGTAGATAGAGATAAAGAGGTAGCACTCTGGTAGTCTGCCTGCCATTGTCATTAATAAACATTGTGCTATCTCACCTTTGGTTCCTTGCCAGAGGATTATTGCTATTTGCAACTGACTTGGCTTTAACACAGCAAAATTCTCTTAGAAAAGATGTATGGTATAGCTAACAGCCAGGTGCTTAAAATAATTTAAAAATCCTCCTACCCGAGTTCAGCAGTCCTTATGGCTATCTGGAAGCTTAAATTTTAAATCTTCGTTACATGTACTTGAACAGTTTTGTCCATATTCAATAGCCTGACAATTAGCAGAGCATAAAAAAACAAGCAAAATTTTCTCTATTTATTTACCTGACTTGAAGCAATGTGTACTTGGGAAAACAGTTGAAACTGCGTTTAGTTATCACCAAGAAAACCCCATTGCTTCCCTACAGAATTTTTAGGATTTGCTGCTGTGTGTTCTTACACACTTCAATAATCTTACTTTCAATGTTTTCTGATTTATTTATCTGTTGCTTTTGCCATGGCAGGGTTGTGGGGAAGCAGATAGTGATCCCCACAGATGAAGGTTACGGATGGTATTCAAGTTCACCTGCTGGCAGTTTAGGTTCCTCAGATATAAGTTCACCACAAGAAAAAGAGTCTAATGAGTAAGTACCAGCAGTTAATCCAGACTATACCAAGATGGGAAGGTAATTTTGTTCTCAGTGGACTGCAGTGATAGGCTTCTTAAAATGTGAAGCCTAATTCCTTTCTGTTAGGCTGAGTTTTGAATACAGCACGCTTGGAGTTTTTTTTCTTTTTAACTGCAAGTAGTACATTTGGAATAGCAAGACTACGTAGCTGTGCTTGTTGCTAACTACAGTAAACTGGTCAGTAAATAGAAGTACCTTTGCTGCTGCTGACTTCTTAAGAAAATACATATATTGTAGCTCGTTTTATTGTTAATCACCTATTAAATTTGTATAGAACTTCAAAACTACAAAGCACTACATTAGTACGAATTTTATTATTTAATGTTTTAGAATGTTTTTTAATTAGCTTTGATTTTTTTTTTCTGAAGTTTCAAGTTCCTTAGCAAGAACTAAAAATATCCAAACCAAAAGAGTTTTTACTGTAATGCATAATTTGTTGGCCTCCCTACTGCTTGGCCTTGACTACTGTGTTGTCTCTCAGCTCACCAAATGCTGCTGTTTGAAGTGGAATAACAACTTATTTTCATTTCTGCTTTCTGAAAACTGTCACCTGCTCAGATTTAGTGTTTTTGGCAAGAAGGTACCTCTTTCTGTTACTCCCGTTCACAAAAAGGCTGACCGTTCCAAGTCTCCGACCTTGTGTTCTCCAGAGAGTGAAGAAGGTGAAGATGGAGTAATTGTCTCTGAGGGCGTAATGGAGGAATATTTAGCATTTGACTGCAGAGATGTGTAGGTATTGAATATTAAGATAGCAACTTGTACCAGTGTCCTGGAATTCCTGCTGTTAAGATATATATATATATATATATATATTTGGTTTTGATGTTAGTTGATGAAATATTTTATGAATTTATCTTTTTTTATCTCTTTCCTCTAGAGAGCTTTCAAAAGCCTGAGGTTGCTAGGGCACTGGGAATTCTCCCAATCCATTTCCTAGAACAATTTATTTTGCTAAATTATTTTTCTGATTTTTTTTTTTTAACTGTTCATACTAGCCATTTTTGTGCCTGGTTTAAATAGTTCATTCCATCATAACTAAGAGCCTGCTATGTATTGACAAATTTAATAAAACTTGTTTAAAGGCCATTTATTTTTTATACTAAGTGAAATTCGTTGTTGTTTGTTATGCACTAGCAGTGTGCCGCTTTGATTTTGTACTAGCATATGAGGTGGAATTGTACCTTTCCAGATTTTCAGTGGTAATTTAAGAATTAGAGTGGATTTGATGCTTGCCAAGAAATAGTTACCACTATTTTTATCTTAAGAAGGATTAAGGGTGGCATAAGGAGGATTCTTTTTGCCCCTTTACTTTATTCAACCCAACAATATGAACATATGGCCTGAGTAAGGACTCTGGATGGTACTGTCAATTGCTAACTACTTAATTGGTTTTAATAAATAAAGCCACTTAGCTGCATGGACCATGAGATTCAAATTGGTAGGTGGCTTGCTTTGACTAGGCCAGAGAGATACTGCTGCAGCAAACAATATTGCTGTCTCTGTAAAATAATGGTAGAAGTATTCCAGCTTTTTCTAGTGGTATCCCCTTTTTTTCAAGGTTTGTAGCTTTTTGATGTTAAGTACTAGTTCAGGGAGCAGATATGAAAGCCATAATAAATGTGCTTGCATCAGTATTATTTTCTCCTTTCAATGAAGTTTCTTTTGGCAGATGAACATAAACTTTTTTGAGCAGTTGTCTTCCAGGTTTCAGAACTTCAGAATACCTCTTGCATTGTGGAAGAGTCTGCCGCAAAGGCCACTTGCTGCTGTGAATTATGTTTTTTCTCCCCTCTCATTGTCTGAAACGGAGTTAAACCTGTGCCCTGAACACCTCCTGGCTGTTAGAGCAGCAGGCTGAGAGTGGCATTAAACAGTCACAAGAAGTAACATTCCCCTCTCTTGTCTTCAGAATTCTGTAGTGACGTTAGATATGGAGCCTAACAATGTGATGAACAAATATCACTGTAACTGTTAATATTTATTTTTAAATGAAACTTTGATCTCCTTGGCAATTCATGAAGTATCATTTATAGCCATTCTGTACAGGTCAACCAAGGTGTGCAGTAGTAAGGTGATTGTCTCAGTCCTTCCTCATTTAGGTCAGTGATAAGTTCTGGAAGAAATAAAAGTTCAAGTGTACAGAAGCTTGCTTCTTTCAGTATTAGACTGTTATTTGATATTGCTGTTTAATAAACTATCAGCTCTCAGAAAATAATATCGTGTGATAAATACAGAACTTTTCCTGAAGTCTTCAAGCTATTCGGCCAGCTGCCTTGATCTATTTCAGTTTAAGAGAAAATAGGACCGAAATGCAGCCTTAGCTCATGTTTTAATCCTATTAAATAGAATGTAACAAAATATAGGAGACAAAGAAAATATGTTCATGGTACAGGTAATGCATACATTTTTACAGGGAGGAGGAGCTGCATGAGAGGACAATGGGACTGTCCTCTGGTAGACGGAAACTGGGGTTTCCTCCTATCTCTCCATATTCCTGCATGAAGGACGCTGTGCTCACATTTGTGTTTGATGACGTGTGGAGTGAAGTCCTAGGCTGCATGGAAGAATTAATCTGCAGATATTGGGAAGGGTCAGCCTCTGGTAAGGATCACAGTTAAACTGAAGATTCAAAAGGGGATTTCAGTTACTTAATTTTGCAAGGATGCAATGAAAGAGAGAGATGTGTTTGGGAATAATCTCTTTGGGGCAGGGGGAAGGTTATTTTGCAAACAGCGTGAGACATGCCTTCAAAAGATTTAGTAGAGCTTAGCATCTAAGAGGACTCTAAAAGTTTTGGATTCATAGCACTGTCCACAATTAGCAATGCCAATAGTCTGTATTTACAGGAATTCTGTGTTGCTTTGCATAGATGATGAGAAAAATATCATAACAGTAGAGCCAATCAGAGCAGATGCTGGAAGCCCTTTGCAGTTTGATCCTCTGCCAGCGTTGTTACCTCGTGTGCCACAAACTAAACTGCCCTCAGCAACATCAAATCTGGTAAGTATTTTTAGCCAGCTGGTTTGTGTAGGGACAAATCAATACAGCACTACCTAAGCAAACAGATTCGAGTATGTCAGGCGACTGTTTAGATACAGAACTAGTTTGGATTTTGTATGAATGCTGACTGTCCTTTCTAACACTTAAGTTCTGTTATTCCTCAGTTGCAAGTTTTAATTCCTACTTTTCTCTTTAAAACTTAGTATTTTATATATGTGTTGGACAACCATGTGGTGACTGTTCATTATGATGTAGTTCTTTCTACATTTCAATAACGTTTGAGCTAAATTGTGAGATCGAGGATTGCGCTTGTGAGATCCTATTCTCACTAGCTTACCTATAGCTAACTCATCAGGCAATAGAGGACAAATCTCAGTGCAATCGTAAAACAGTTTTTTTTTTTTTGCTCAGACACTGAATTTGACTGTATCATCTGCTTTAGATGATCTGCTCCTAGAGTGGTGAGCACCAAAGTGTTATCTGTTTATTCCATTTTAATTCAACTCTTTCCTTCTTATTTCTTTTTATTTATTTCTCCTTTATTTCTACCCCTGCCTCTTCCTTATGTTCCCCTTACTGTATGTGTAGTGCCCAAAACCCAGATGTGGCCGCAAAAGCAAAAAGAAGAGAAAACCACCTCAAGTATGTATGTTGGAGAGATTAAAGCTCTGGTATTTTCTATTTGCTGTCGTTACGGTGGGTGGAATTTGATGTTTTTCCAGATCAGTCTGTATTCTAGGAAAGGAGTTTGCAGTTCTGTTCTTGACATAAAATGTCAACATACACAGAAAATTAATTTTGAAAGCTTCTGATTATAGCCATTGTTGGAAGATCCTGTCCAAATGAGAAGCTCAGTTGGAAAATACTGTATGGAAAATAAGTATGACATAGCATGGTGGGATGCATTTTCTAAGCACTACCATTTGCAAGAAAAATGGAATGCTAAGATGCGTATCTTAGATGGGGAAATAATATAACTGAGTATGTATCTGGATGTCATGGAAGAAATTAATTTATTTCTTCCAAAATTATTTACAGGGACAAAATCTGTAAATACTTGTGTATGTGTCTGCCAAATAGTAATTTACTTACTTATTTTTTAAACTTCCAGGTAAATCTCTGTCACGGGTCAAGTAGTGGCTCTCAACGTAATCTAAATGGCTTGATGGTGATACATGGGATCCAGTTACAGCAAAGGAATCTGCCTGTAATGGAGAAAACACTGTAAGAACTATAGATCATCTGTTGTAAAGTAGAGCACTCTCATGGTGAGAGGGATTCAACCCAAAACATTGCGAGATAACTTTCTACACTGGAGAAAGCAATTCTCAATTATTTTCCTGCTTGCTTGTTTGTTTATTGGTCCTCTGTGAAACAGTATACTTCTAGTACAGGTTTTCTGTTTGATTGCTGCTGGTTCACTACTTAGTGAACAGCTGTGACATTACTGTTGGCCCTAACCGACATCCTGAAAAGAGATGAAGCTCAGAATGGGATAGAGAAACTGATTTGCTCAGTTCCTAGAAGTGGACTTGTGTTAGATCTAGGCTATGGGTGTGAGAACCGGTGTTTACAGTATGGGGTTTTTTTGATCTGTTCTGTGATTAATTTTCACTTTTATACTGGAATCTTGAATTAGAAAGTTCATAGTTCAGTAAAAAAAATAAATATAGGGTGCTTTTTTCTTTTTTATCCCCTGTTCTTTTCTAATTTGGCTATAAATTACTTTATATAGTTATGTAAAAAAAAATGAAAACACATCATCTCTATCCACACATAACACTATTAATGTCACATGTAGGTGAGTACTTTGGTAACAGGGTGGTTACCAGTCATGTTGACCATATCTCTTTTGGTTTTATAATTCTTTTGTTAGGGACCTGGATGACAAACGGCCAGGCTCCAGTTCCATCCTCTCTGCCAGAGTGTGGCCAAGTCGTCCTTTAGAGCTCAGCACATCATCCCTGTCGCGTTCCACAAGAAGGCGAAACCCACCACCGCGTACCCTGCATCCCATCAACACAAGCCACTCTCGTACTGGGACGCCAGGGTCTGTGGACGATGTCTTCAGGGGACCTCGATTGTACGTTTCAAAACTCGTTTGTCACTGCAAGTTACCATATTTAGAGAACCCAGCTTATACAAAAAGCATTCAGTTGAATAGAAAGACCGTGAATTATTTGATTTTAACTGCCCATTAAAGCACAGTCTACCCTGAGAAAGCTGAGTTGCTAAAGTTGATGTTTACTGTGCTACGAGTTGTGATTCAATGAACCGCATACATATTTAGGTAGTTTTGCACATAAACTATAGAGCTCAGGCTGTCTGGTACAAGCAAAGCAAATACCACTGTCTCTTTCTCAACATCAGCCTTCTTTTTCTATAGCCTATTTTCAAGATGACCTTACAAGTCTAGTTTTTGGAGGTCAAACTGCCTGTTGCTATCCTAACCCAGGCTGGGCTATAAAGAAGGTGCTCATCTTAGCTAGGTTGTCTGACTGACCGAAGGACTCCTACTGAAATCAGTGAACCCTCAATCACATGTAGAATATCTTATTTTTGTTTAGCATAATGATCTGACTGAATGTAGTCATTTACAGGGACCACAGGGTATTAGGAGACAATGCAGGGTTTAGTATACTTCTATATTCCACACGTGTTGTAAATTGACATAGTTTCCTTTTAGTTTTACAGTTTACCTATAAACTCATCCAGCCTGTTATTTTTTTGTCATGTACTGCTTAGAGACTCGTTCCTTGTCCCTTCACAACTGATGTTTCTACTACCAGTATTTTAGGCTTCTGTTCCCTTTCCTTAGGCTTCGATCGGTCTGACAATTGTTAACATCTCCCATTTATTACCATATATTTTCAAATGTATGTAGAGAGCACTAGGAAAGCCTTTTTTTAAAATGCTGATTATAGTTTGAAGCTTTTCTAATGTATTCTTACAGAACATCCTTCCTTCAGGTGACTCCAGAATGCATATAGAGCTAAGGCCTCTTGATCATTTGTAGCACTTCTCAAACATTACAATAATATGCAGACATCTTTCATGTGAAAAGGCTTTCATAGGGAAAGGCTATATCTAGAAAATAGAATACTTATTCTTTTATATGCCTCCTGTGACTGAAGCTTAGTTAATTTTGTATTTTGTGCAATTAGATTGGTTTAGCTCCCTTTACAAGGCTTCTGAAAGCCCCTTGCACCTGTTCCTTCATATACTCAAACAAAATACGGAGAAGGTAAAAGCCTTGTTTTTCCCCCAGGCATTTTATTTGATGCTTGTAATAAGTGAAAGAGCTACAATATGCATTTGCATTATGTAGCTTTTTTACTTGCTCTGCTTAAAATATGCGCCGCTGCTGTTTTCTAGGCTCATTGTTTTATCTTCAATTGCTAGGCTAAAGTTAGCAGTAAGCAGTACTTCATCCTAAAAGGCACGAACAAAGAGCAGAAAATAATGGGAACGGGCAGACAAGATTCTACCACTGTACGGTGACTGCCCACGAAGACACCTTTATATACACACACCTTTATTCTGCGGTACCAGCTGCACAGCACACTCCTTCAAAATGCACTGGATGAGGTGCATTTTAACCACTTTTGTATACACCCATCACCAGGATTTCTGCTGGGGTGCTCATTCTCAAACTCACTTTGCCTATATGCTTAATATTAAGTGTTCTGAAAACTAAAAGTTCTTGGTAATAGATGAAGATTTCTGCCAAACTTCATCCACTGCAGAACTCCTCTTTTAAATACAGTCTCCAATAGTCAGCCCTACACCTGCATCTTGTAGCAGAATTTTGCAACCCTTGCTGTTAGTTTTAACATTGTTTGTCTACATAGTGCCAAAGAAACTGAGGATATTGTATGTTTACACAATGCCAAACATATAAACTGTATGTTTTTTCCGTTCTTTTTGGTGTGTTTCAGTCTCACTGCACATGAGCAGCTGACCTCACCCTCCCCGCTGCCGCTAAGCCGCAATAATCTCCTACCACCTATTACTACCACCAGCGTGGCAGAGCGTGTGGGCGCTGCAGGATCCCAGAGGCAAACGGTAACGGGCGCAACAATTTTATTATTGGATAGTCTAAAATTGTAATTGCTGCTGATCAAATTACCTAACCCAAGAGTTCTGATTGTTTGTTATCTTGTGACAGCAACTGAAATAGATGCACAAAAAATGCTTTATCAATTTTGACTAACAGCATCACCCATAGTTGAATGCTTTAATTCCAATTAATGCCAGAGTTTTTTTCCTCCCCATAACTAGGTGTAGAATGATTGACTTGGAAAATTAGCTTTAATTCTTAGGCTAATTATTTTAAATGTACTGCTGCAACGAGAAGTAGCCATAACTGTTATTCTTCAATGCAGAAATCTCGAGGGAACTCAAGTCGAGCTCACAGTGTAACAACACAGGAAGATACCCACCAGCAGCTACAGGAGCCGCTTCTCTTACCTGATCATTTCTCCAGGCCTAACACAACCAACGCATTCTTGGTAAAGCATGGCAAATTCTACCAGATCATCCTTAGTTACTGAGTAGGGTGCTTTGACAATTAACATAGGTAAACATTACTCGAGAACCAAATGTCACAGGTGATCAGTGCCAGGGAGTTCAAGTTCGCCACTTGATTAGGTACTCACAGGTTAACAGAAACATCATTGCTTGGCACTTCTGAAACAAACAGGACAAGTCACTTGTTCACGGATAACGATCTCGCCATACTCCCCACAGCCAGCTCCTAACTACACCAGTAAGCAGCTGGTGGTACTACACTTGTCTTGAAGAATCCAAGCTCGAGATGCTTGTGGAAAAAGCTAAGTGTTACTTGAGGTGTAACATTCAATCTAATATCTTCTGTGAAGCATAAGAAGAACTGTGGGGTAGGAGAGGATGCTTGAAAGTTTTGCGTAGACATCAAGAAGTCATTCCTAGAGCTGTATTCAGAAAGGCAAGGGTAGGATAGTCTTCATTGCTTTCTTGCACGAGTTTGCTGTGCTGTTGATGTCCGGTCTGTTTCATTATCACATGCTCGGTTTAATTTACTGAAACATCTACTCTACTGATATCTTGTCCTACCTAACAAAGTATTATTATCTGAGCTTTTTATCTAAATAGCTGCTGGTTTGCTTTCTGTGTATAATTTCAATATCCTTGACTTAGCAGTTGAGTGTACAAAGTTTTTAAAATCTATTTTGAAACAGAACAATTTCCAAAAGTGGTGAAAATGCCTTTAACTGGCCCAGTGATCGTTCTAAGTAAGAGTGTTATAGAAGCGTATTTTCTACTTTGTAGGAGTTGAACTCTAGGTTGATTTAACCCTCCTTATACTTGTAAAAGCTCTACTTAGACCTTTACAACATCTTATGAATTAGAAAATACATATGTTTAAGTAGTTTGTATTGCAATTTTGATGTTTAGAATTTTTCATGCAATGAAATAATTTGAACTGTCTTTTCAGCCAGATCCACAGCACCGCCGTTCTTGCACTGTTATTGATTACAGTAATCAATCTTGGACAAGCAGAGGATCAACAGGTTCAGGTATGCTCATCAGTCATAGAATTTAATAACATTAAGCAAGAAGTAGGCTTTTGGAACAAGGATGCATTTCCTACATCGGTAATTACATTGAGGATGTTTTTCAAAGTTCTACTTTGTTTTAAATTTTCCATTATACAAGTTTTATACTTGCATATAGCATATGTTTGGTGGGGTTTTTTTATTACCACCTACTATTTTAAATCATTTAAGGAGGCTTAATGCAATCAGCCCCAATGCCTCTCATGTCAAAGCTAAGAGCAGGAGTTCCCAATTTAAACAGGAACCAGCAACAACTACTTTCTGTCCAAGGGTTTTTCTTCTGCTCAGCTCTACAGCTGACAGAAATTGCATTATGTCCAAAAGAAATTTATTTGCACTGTATCTGGAAGAGATTGTACTAGAATTGGACTAGATCAACTCCAAGTATATTTTAAAACCAGTAACTGTACCAGTACAATTCACATCCATACTCTGAAATCAGAATATGCTTGTACTGTTTATTTGTAACAATTGGATTAACTTTACAGTTACATGGCATAACCTAAAATAAGTGATTTTAGAAGAGATTCATTTTTAGTTGATGAAGGCAGCAGGAAAGAATTTTTGTTGTGAATGTAATGCATACTCTTCCTTCCCGTTTCCCTTCCTCCACTGCCAAGTCATCTCCTTAAATTGTTTATGGTTAATACACTTTGAAAATAGTCTTCATATATGCTTCAGAATAGCTACACAGTCACAACCAGGGTTGTGGTTCTTTTTTAATAGTAGGAAGCTACACAACTAAGTTGCACGTGTGTACACAAGTGTTATGGTAGACCAATGAACATTACTTATTTAAGCTTCACCTTCAGAGATTTAGGTTTTTCACCTCATGGCGTACACAGGGTCTAGTCTAGTCAGTTGAAAGGGAGTTTGCTCAGAGATTACAGTAGAGCAAAAGTTAACTTTTGTGCCCTGAAACAGCTTTTCTGAAGGCTGTCTTTCACCTTGAGCACTCCCTGTTAACTTTGTTTTGATGCTAATTATCACCTCCACCTGGAAAGGGTGGCACAGAACAGGGGATTAGATGCACTTTCTGAAAACTAGGTCTGTCAAGACAAGTTACACTGGATTCCTTTCATCACAGTGTGTTGGGATTCCTTATGGAGTTGTCAGAATTTCCCACATAAAAATATACTAACAAGATAGGATTGAAGCTGCAAACGTTAAGGTAACAAGTACATGGGTGATTATTAGAGGACAGGAGGGGTCTCTTAGCTTGTTTAATAGCTGAATGGCCTACCACCACTAATGTAGCAGTATAAGAGGCAACTTGATTTTAACAAAGGCACAAAACTGAAGTAACTTGTTCTTAAAGAAGAAAGGAGTGGTTCCTACTGAAATGAAAATAAATATACGCTCTACCACCCCCCCAGAACAACCTCAGTATCTTTAAATGCAAGATGAGTTTTATGACAGCTGTATTAACAAAAAAAAAAAAAAATTGAAATCAGAAGAAGAACTTTGTAGACTTGAATACTTAATGAAATATGAAGGAATACAGTAGTTCCCTGCAATGCAGCGACTACAAAAGCACAAACTTTGCTCCTTTTGGAAGGCCAGTCATTTGTCTCAAACTTGCACAAGTTATACATAATGCAGTTGATAGCCACATATTAGAATAAAAAGCCAAAAAAAATTCAGTTTTAAGCTAAAGAAGATGTATTTGGTACTTAGTTTTAATACCTTCCAGAAGTCTTAAAGTTGTACATGATCTCTGTTCATTAGGTCTTCAGCTGCATGGTTCTGTGAAAGCCCACAGTCGAAGTGGATCAGTCACAAAAAGCAAACAGGGTTCTAACGTGCCATGAAGAAGTATCCATCCACCTCGAGAGTCATCAACCACCTCTCATTCTCCGCAGTGTCAACATTGTTTACAGAGTTTTCAAACACCCTTCCTTATGAATATTATTTTTATATAAATCTAAGAAGCAGCTGCCAAAGATTAGAAGGAGTATACTTAAACATTCCATTTTCTAGCAGTAGAAAAAGTTATACTCCAGTGGAAGGGTGAATATATTCCAGTGGGCAGTAATGCCTAACTCCTAGAAAATCTAGCAAATGCTCTCAGTCGTTGCTGTTTTGCCATTACTGGCTTGTTCCTGGTTCATGTTGTTACAGGCAGGCGCTGCAGAACCTGCTGATTTTTCTGCTAGCTCTACAGATTAACCAGGTTTTCCATAGCAGTAGTAATTTAAATGTTTAAAGCTATATTTATATGTTTAAAGCAATATTATAGTATCCAAAAGCAAGCACTGCACACGATACTGCTTCTACAACTCAGACAAGTTGTGAATCCTGTAGTAATTGCGGCAGATATTAACACAGTTGTGTAAAACTAAGGTAGCAAACCAGATGAGCAGAGCTGACAGCTTCAAGGGTTGCACACCACTGACTCTTCCTGTGTTATATACTTATACCTCTTCCTCAGTGACTGAAGAAGGTTTAAGAGGCAAAAAGGAGTCTCTTACTGCAAGTAGTTCTGGACAGTATTCAAAGAAAGTACATTGTCTTCCTGCTGAGATATTTTATGGTAATTTCACAGAATAGTTCAGTCTCCCTTTCTAAAAATACCTGTACTTATACAAGATTTCTGCACTCCACCATGAAGTTCCACAACCTTCAGATGCAATGTAGCTTTTAGTAGATGTGTTCTGCACTGTGTGACAGACGTCCCGGAGGTATTAGCTGTAGTTGCCCTTGTGGCTCCAGATAAGATGAGAACATGAAATACAAGCTTCTCAAAATAACCGATTAGTCGAAGGTCTTACTCCCAAGCAGTAAGCACCAGACTACAAGTAAGTGTAAAGACAAGGTGAAGACAACCACTACTGTATTTTAACAGTTAGGACACTGCACGAAAACAGTTGTTCCTTTACAATCCAATTAAAGAGCACTTTTTTCTAAATTTCCTTATTAATGTTTTCCAAATTACAATTCATAATGGAAAAAAAACCTGTCAGTATTCTCTAGGAAGTGGCTCATACTTCCCCATTCTAAGTTATGAAATCCATCAAATGTTAGTGGTACCTACAGAACAGCTAATAATTTTTAATCAATATTGAAGTTCTTGAATCCAATTGATCCAAGCATTCTCTAATCAAGAAGAGGGGAAAAGAAAGCAAAGCAGAAGTGTGCAAATGTGTGCAAGTGTGCAAGCTGGGTTAACTTTCCTTTGCATTTCTAGAGGGGAAAAAAAAGCTCTGGTCTCAATCTAAATCTCTTAAGTTTGCATAGAGATAAATTGATGCTAAAGAGAGGCGTCTATTCACTAAACCCCTTCAAAATACAGTTTCTCTTAACAGCTAAGACAACTGGAACGTTGTACAGTGTGTCATTTAGTTATCTCAAGCTAACTGGAGATGAGCATCCCATTTATATCCGTGCCATTCCTCAGGGACCAAGTTAGTGTTCTGTAGCGCTAGTGCATAAGAGTTACAAAAATATACAAATAAACTTGAATAGACTTCTAGTACCATAATGCAGTATTTTTTATAGCCTAGAGGAGTCACTGTGTTAAAACAGTGAAAGCAGTCTCATCATAAGGTAATTTTTGGTTTCTGTACAAACGGTTGACACCAGAGACTTCTGGGCTGTTAGGTATCTGTTTTGTACAGTAAGAGTAGCGTTCAAGTCATGTGTTACGCAACGTAATGATATGCTGTACTCCCTCAGAATCAGGATAATTTTAGAAAGCAGCCAAGTGAAAGGGAACAGAGTTACCATTCTACCTCTAGCTTCCCCCTAGGAAGCCATTTAATAAAATAGTCAGTTCCTGAATGCCATCACTGAAGCAATGAGGACCTTCAACTCAAAAGTAAGTGTTCACCTTGTGGCTCGTAAGCCTTTGAAAAATGATCCACAAAATAAAGCCAGCCTCATTCCTTTGAGCTATAGTAAGTTGAAGACTAGTTACCCTTCAAATTCATGCCCCTGTGCACTACGTCAAGTGGTTTACAAACAGCTGAAGCAAAAACCTTCAAAGTACGTGCACATCTTACAGAAGCAATTCACTTCTGAAGTAACAGAACTGTTGACAAATACAAGGAAGTAGCTAATCACTACCATCCTACAGCAGACTTGACTGTGATGCTATTGAAGTAACACGCAATACATTTCTAAGCCTTGGAACGCCTTGTCATGAGACATCACAAAGCCTAGAAATACACAGAACTGACTGTTTATTACCTCATCGCAGCGTGTTAGAGAATTTCTGCATAGTCACATACATGCTGCAGTCTCATTCTGCCCAGGGCATCTGCAAGCAATCAAAGACCAAACACTAGATGGCCCTTTCATCTAATGTAGCAACGCCACACTTAATCCAGCCATGTTTTCAGCTGCTATAGAAGTATGTAGTAGTTACTTGACTTAAATCAGTCAGAAGAGTCAACACGATCAGTTTGAACAGCTACTTGGAAAATGTAGAGAGGCCTGGGGAAGCAACATAGCACAGAATTCTGCAAAAACTGGTCCTTTATTAAATCTGCAATTTCCCGAAGTATCTTTATAAAACCAATGGAATATCTGAAAAAACACCTGTTGAGCTGAAGTGCAAAGACCTTTAAAAACAGCAGAAGGTTTGTTACAAAAGAAACGTGTGACTCGCAAAAAGATCAGGTTTCTCACTCAGAAGCCACAGAAACCAGCGCTGAAGACTCTCAAAGGTGGGGGATTGGAGTGTTCCACCATCAGCTGTACCACTACCCGTTAGGTGTTGGGAACGAAGGTGCTTCAACACAAGTTTAATGAACACCCAGGCATTCCAAACATCACGCTGCTTCCTTACTGTAACAAAACTTTTAGTCAAGAATCTATTTGATCTTAACTGAAGAGCACCCAAAGGATTTCTAACAGTAGCACCAGAATGCTTTGCCTTTCTTCTTCATAGTGGATGTTCTGCATCATACCTCCCAGTCACAGCAAGTTGATGCACACACACTCGAAAACACTAGCCCAGAGAAACTCTGAAATTCTCCCAAATCCACATGTTCCCATACAAAACTATACCCGGTATTTCAGCCTACACAGTTCTTTATTTCTTTCCTTTCTTGGCTGCAGTCTTCTTTCCTCCTTTTTTAGCATTATTCCCGTATTTTGCTTCCAGTTGGGCCAAAAAGTCATCCATTTCCTTTTTCCGATCTTTATTTCTGCTCTGTGGGAGGGGAAAACAAAACCAAAAACTTTTACTACTTCTCAATACAGATTATTCTATTGAAGTTAGCTAGCTACATAAAATCTCAGAATAGATTAAACAGGGAACACAAGCTACAGGAGGTATAGTACTGTCAAGCAAAAGCCTGCTTGTGTACTCTAGGCTCTGTACCTGAATTCCAGAAGTATCATGACAAATGTAAAGAGCGGCTATAAAAAAAATCACGACATAAGGCGAGAAAAAGAAAAGCAATTTCTACTTTAGACCCAAAACTCTATTAGAATTTGAGGAATGATTAAGCATGAACATTCTAGGAAGCCCAACCGGCCAATAAGAAAGAAGAAACAGAAAACATTCCGAAAAGCAGAACGTAAACAGTATGCTTCTTTCCTCAGTCCCCAAGATAAAAAAGCAAACTAGTAAGACCTATCAACTTCCACATCCTCGTGGAATCCCTCAGAAAGCAATAATCATTAACACTCCTTGTCTAACTGCCTAAAACTAGAAGTTAAATATTTTGATTGTGTATGCAGTAAGGATAAGCATATTAGAGTAATTTTTAAAAAGACACAGGTAATAAAATCCATACCGTACACTGGCTATTAAAGTCCATAGATAGTTAACATTAAGGTCAGATTTTAACCTCAGGAACTCAGAAGAGTTGCAAGGATCCAAAATACAAAGATGCTCAGGGAAAACACAATTATAAGCCAGTAACATAATTATCTTCAACAGATACAAAAAGCCTTACTTGAATCAGCGCTTTCAAGTCATCTTCTCCACCAAGGCCCAGTTCATCTTTAGTCTTTTCTGCCTCTCTGGCTTCTTTTTCTGCCTGAAATAGCAAACTAGTTTTTTAAAAAGTATTTTGCACGTTATTTGACAAAGTCTTATAGTAGTTGCCAAACACTTTATTTTGCATCTGTATATAAATAGCTGCAAGGAAACACAAACGGTTTCCAAGTTTGGCCACAGATGAGAGATCAGGCAAAGAGGAAGCCCATTCTGGTTCTGGCATTTAGTAGAGCAAGAGAGTTTTTTGTTGTTTCACAATGCTGAACATGACGAGACGTCCACCCCCATCCCTGTTCCCCGCACCCACGCTTTTTTTGTCTTAGCGGCTATTACATTTTCTTACATTGGAGAAACGTTACTGGGATGTGCATATAACATATTGTATGAAGTGTCCAAAAAAAAAAAACCAAACCAAAACCAACCCAGGTTGGAGAAGAGGTCCATTCAGTCCAGAATGTTATTTCACACTTGCCAAAAGGCAAGCATAATATATTTCCACCCCACGTCCGCTTCTTAACTCCAGCAACTCACAGCTTTGTAAATAAATGCAGGGACATACTAAAAACTGTAATAAGCCATTGTATATAATAACGAAATAAAGAAGTAATAAGCAACAGCCTATTACCACTCAAAAGCCTTTCACAACAACTTGGAGGGGTGGGGGTGGAAAACACCGGTGACCAAATGTGAAAGTCAAAGATACTGAGCAAGATCTGTAACCCAGCAATCCTGTGGCAAACGTGCGTCAAGAACAGTTTCATTTATTTCTGTCAGGGGAGATTAAAAGCTTATAATAAATAATGTTTCCCTTTGGTCCCTGATTGATGTAGCTTACCCGCCTTTTCCTTGCGATCATTTTCTGCTTAGACTCTTTTACAAAGCCTTTGTAGGATGGGACTTCTCCAGAGTCAATGGCTTTTTCTATGATTTTCCGTATTCTTGGTTCATCTGTATAGTCCACACACAACACAGACTCCATTATTCTGTCCATGTCACCCTCAAAGTCCATGTACGCTGCTTTAATATCAGCTAGCTCTTCTTCTGAATCTTTATAGCTCTTTTCGAAGTCTTCGATATCTTTTACCGTGATCTGAAGCAAAGAGGTGACGCTTCTTCAGTTACAGGATTTACTCACCAGAAGGATTTAAGAGACAGCATAAACAAAACGCCCCACAAAGCTCGTAAAGGACGCACGGCTCCAACTCCGAGGCAGCGGGATTCCCCTTGCCGGCGGGCTTGCCGTGCCGCTGAGGGGGGCCCCGCACGGCCCCGCCGCCGCTTCCCAGACCCCGGTCCCCGGCCCGGCTCTCACCTTCTTGAAGAGCAGCCGCCAGTACTCCTGCCAGTCCCGCTCGCCCCTCAGCGCCTCGCCCTCCTCGTCCACCGTGCCCTGCTCATCGTACACGGCCCGCTGCTCCGCGTCGCTCAGGACGGCGTACGCCTTGCCCAGGATCTGCGGGGACACGGGAGCCGGTCGGTCGGTCGGTCGGTCGGTCAGTCAGTCAGTCAGGGGCCGCCACCGCCGCCCGCCCGCCCGCGCTCACCTGGAACCGCCGCGTCGCCTCCTCCTTGGCATCGGGCTCGGCGCGGTCGGGGTGCACGCGGAGCGAGGCGCGGTGGTAGCCGCGGCGGATCTCCTGGGGCGAGGCCTCCCGGCGGACGCCCAGGACGCGGTAGAGGTCGGGGGAGCCGAAGGCGGCCTCGCACTGCTCCAGCAGCCCCATCCCGCCAACGCCGCGGCGCCGCCCGCGCCCGCCGGCCCCAGGGCGCCAACCGCCGCCGCGCCCCGCCCGCCTCTCGCGAGAGTTGGGCGGGGACGCGCATGCGCGGGGCAGCGGCCTGCCGCTGAGGGGAGCCGGCCCTCGCATGGAAGCGCCCGCCCTTGGCCTTCGTAACCCGCTCCAACCGCTCCGTAAATTAAAAAAAAAAAAAAAAAAAAAAAAAAAAAAGGCAAGGGACTCTTATTTGGCTTTCCACTTCCCACTGATAAACAATAAGCTTTGTGGGTCACTTTGAAATCCACCGGCTACCGCAAAAGCTTACCTTCCTCCTAAAAATACAGATGCTCCAAACTACCTATGACTTTCGTTAAGACACACAGACCCCACAAAAAAAACCAAACAAGCAGCTCTTCAAAATACCTGTATTTATTAAATCAAAACCCAAAGTTCTAACAGTTCACACATTTTTTCCTTCCAGGCTGTCCCAAATGTGACAACAGGAAGGCGAAAGTGTTTTTTTGCATGTATCCAAACAAAACCAGGGAATAAAAGTCTGATAAAAGATATGTTTATACAAAACTCACGTGGTCTTTAATTAAATGCAACATAAGTGGTACACACAGATCGATACGTACAAAAAGACAGATGCATAAAACAGAAATTAGTATTTTACATTTCTTGTGCCTTTTGTTGAAATGTAGAACATTTCCCTTCACTACCAACACCATGGAGGGCATAAAACACAGCAGCATTAACTCAAATTTCAGCTCTTATTTACAGAATTTAGATGGTAACATTGTACAATATCCTTGCTTTCATAAAAAAAAAAAAATCTTATAAAAGCTAGCTGTTATCTACCGTTATTGGAGAGCTCTGCTGATGTCAGTGAGTATAACTATTCACAGCTTGATTAACCGGTTATTGTCGTACAGTTCTGGCTACACCTGCAGTGATTATTTCAGTCGATTCAGTTCAGAGACCCTGAATCCTCTCTTACCTGATCACCTTTTCTACTTCTCCAGTGGGCCCTTTATGGGTTTTCCAAATTTCAGTGCTAATGCTGACTGCGCCATTAACGCAGCAGGATAAAGACATGACAACCGAAGGGCATTAAATATAAAATACTTAATCATTTTATTCTTCCGATTTTTTCAACTTTAATTTTGCCTTGTTTTCATGTGAGGAAGCTTTGGCTGTTTCAGCTTTCTTTGCAGTTTCAGCATTTTTCTGTTTTGGCCTTTGCTTTCTGGAACGTATCAGGTCTTCACGTCCAAGTTCCACCATTTTTGCTTCCCATGACTTCATTTCATTCTCGTACCGAACCTTATCATCTTCAGCAAGCTGCAGGTACGGCTGCAAGAAAAACAGGTATCAACAGTTTGTCAGGATAACCGCCATATCACATCCTCCCCTTTCATACAAACGTCACTTACTACAAGACCTGTGCAGCGCGCATCCCAGGCATTCACTTTCACCTCCAGAAAATTCAAAACACAAACTTGCACAAAAATACAAAACCTTAGCATTGAACTATGGTTACGTCAACAGATGGCCGTTCCTGAAGAAGTAGTTTATTCAATATTACTACTGACAGCTAAGGCTTTTTTTTGAGTACTAGTTTGAGAGAGCTGGCTTATGCAAGGAACTGGAATAGCTATTTCTGCACAACTATTTCAACTTCTTTTTCTACAGAAAAAACGTGAACCTAGTGCATGTTCTAAGTACACATTCAAAACAATCTGGAAGAAGGGCAGTCAGGAGGAAGGACAGTAAGGTACACAATACTTGAAAATCTGGAGGTTTCGATTAGGTTTCACTATAGCACCACTCCGATTTTCGCATACCCATCTGCAGGTTCGTATTTCAATACACTGAGAAAGCTGGCAGAAAACTATCCCCAAGACAACCAAAGTTAATAAATTACTGTGTGCTCATCACTTGTAGATTTCTGTTACTTTTACCTGTCGAAAGTCTTTCCACGAGCACCAAATTACTATGCTGGCACTTAAAAATATTATAGATTATTAGAAAAAAAATCAAATTGTTGTAAATAATTCCACCTTCCTCCCTAGATGGTTTGGGTTGCAAGGGACCTTAAAGACCATCGGGTTCCAACCCACCTGCCATGGGCAGAGACACCTTTCACTAGACCAGGTTGCTCAAAGCCCCATCCAACCTGGCCTTCAACACTTCCAGGGATGGGGCATCCACAGCTTCTCTGGGCAACCTGTTCCAGTGCCTCACCACCCTCCAAGTAAAGAATTTCTTCCTTATATCTAATCTAAATCTACCCTCTTTCAGTTTAAAACCATTACCTCGCATCCTATCACTACATGCCCTTGTAAAAAATCCCTCTCCAGCTTTCCTGTAGGCCCCCTTCAGGCACTGGAAGGCTGCAATAAGGTCTCCCCGGAGCCTTCTCTTCTCCAGGCTGAACAACCCCAACTCTCTCAGCCTGTCCTCATAGGAGAGGTGCTCTAGCCCTCTGATCATCTTCGTGGCCCTCCTCTGGACTTGCTCCAACAGGTCCGTGTCCTTCCTCAGAAGCCCCACAGCTGGAGGCAGTGCTCCAGGTGAGGTCTCACAAGAGCAGAGTAGAGGGGCAGAATCACCTCCCTTGACCTGTTGGTCACGCTTCTTTTGATGCAGCCCAGGAGACGGTTGGTTTTCTGGGCTGCAAGTGCACATTGCTGGGTCATGTTGAGTTTCTCATCAACCAACACCCCCAAGTACTGCCACAGTGCCACAAGATGCCACTCCACGTCCATTTTCAGGCATACAGAACGTCCATCCTATCCCACTCACTCACATTTCATAAACACTGTGAAAGAAATGGTCACTATTGGAATAAAAGTAATGACAACCTTTTTTCAAGACGCATAAATATAATCTCAGAGTATTTTCCTCAGTATCATATTTTGAACAACCGAGTTCAATATTTTGTATGAATTTATTAATTTTTACTCAAGTTTGTCATTTTCCTGTTAGATCAGAGCCTCATCAAAATCCAGACATACCTGCTTTTGAGAACTGGACAGTTTTCGCCATGCATCAAATAATTGCTTCAGCTTTGCCTACAGGATATAGAATATGCAATACATTAGGATTATTTTAACAGTAGAGTGACCGCAGAGGGTTACAGATGAATGCCACACTAGCGAAAGCCAAGCATAAACCAATGTAGAAAAGCAAAGTCACATGTGCTTAATATCCCACCCTCTTAATGTCAGTAAATAATAAACAGTATGGTTCAACAAGTTGCTGGGCATCATGTGAGTCACACTTGCAGGCAATAGAAGCGCGAAGCTGCTTAAGTTACTTAGCCTGCCACAAAAGCAATCAGGCAGAATAGCTGAGCTGATTTATAGCAACATGACTACATCTTGCTTTGCATATTAGTTTCATTTAAACCACGCCCTAGCTTAAGCCAAGCCCACACAAGTATTAGCCATGTTCACAGGAAACTTTGTGCCACTTCAGGAGTGTTTTGCCATGTGTGTGTCAAACCGGGCCTCAGCTGACTGGAGATGCCTGCCCTGTACATAGAAAACTGAGGAACAAACTATTTCCATCATCCTGATTTACTGACTAAATGCATAGGGTGAGGAACGTATCAGGCATACAGGGGAGGTCTCCAGCGCTTCAAGTGCTGTAATCCTCCAGTGTAACTTAAATTACCCCAAAGTGCAGTTTGGTGCGGAACTTGTGACTTTGCTGAGGAACTCTTGCATGTGTCATAACATCGACTGTGCTACAGGAGGTACAATAACCTCTACTACAGAAATGGTAGCAGACCGCCACAAGCATTTGAAAAACTAATGTATTTCTACACCAAAACAAAGAAAAGTAGAATTCTCTCCTTACAGAAGGAACAGATGACGTCTGTAACACTGAAGTGCAAAAAATAGTGCAAATACTTTAAGTCTGCATACCCACACAGCAGTTTATATAGGACATGCCACCAGCCATATAGCCAGATCACTGCAGCCTAAAAAAAAGAACAACCTAAGCAAAGCAAAGCAAAATGAACTATTGAACGGTTTCTTTGAAAATGACAGAATCTAGAACAGATTTTCTAAATACAACAGATCTATTTTAAAGGACAATCTTTTTTGGCTTACCACAGGTGAAATTCCCTCACTTTCTTGAAAGTTTTCTGACACAAAAATGTTAAAGCCGCTACGAGGTCTTTTAGGTTTTCCAAGCACAGTCAATTCCTTTAAAAACAACAAGAAAAGTTATTCAGTCTACCAACCATGCTTTTTTCCAAAGTTAAACTTATCATTTTTCTTCATATTCTATACAAAAATAAGACTCAAATTCATTCTTTGGTGTTTTATTCTGTAAACTGGACTGTATGTCAAGATGCTCTCACCACTTGTCAGGACTAGCGCTCAACTAAATTAAGAAAAGCCAACAACTTAAATTTTTACAGATATAAAAAAAGGCATTTTAAACTGATTCTTACTTCAGCTAAGTCTTCTAGAAACCAAAGACTGTTACTAAATTCCGCTCAGTAAGAAAGTCATGACGACAGGTTTTCTATTATCTTCACAAGGCTTGGCTCTCTGGTGTGAAATACTATATGCTCGCAGAGAGGAGGGCAGATATCTAACTGTGGGAGGTGAGAGGGTGGAACAGAACCAGCAGATTTCCAGGGAAACAGAACTAGGTTTCTGCTATCAGAACACTATCAGTCTACAGGGATGATGGCGAGAGAGGGAAAGTACAGCAAGTTATGGATGCAATTACACTTGTTTTCTCCAGCCTTGAGACATTCCCACTGCAGCCTGCATGCTGCAAATTAACATCTGCTTAGGTATTAGGCATGCCAGCTAAACTCCTTGTGGTGCCATACTCTTAAAAAAGGATCAGCAGGATCATTCAGACTTAAAACCTCCTCTAAGTAGGGGTCTTTGAAACCAAATTCATTTCACTTTTGCCAATTAGGGCAACGTCACACGAGCAGTTTAATTCACAGAAATGAAGAAGCAACAAGTAACCCCTTCAACTGATTTTGCCACTGGACAAACCATAATATTGTACCTTTACAGATAGTTCTGTCTCTCGGGATTTATACATAAACCAGCTAAAAGGGAATAGGGAAGATAATCTGTACGAACAAGTCAATAAAGGACACTAACAGATGTGCCTCTATGCAGCCCTAATTCAATGCGTTGGCAGCTACACAGGTAGCAAAGGGGCAGAATCCAAAGAAAGGAAGGAAAAAAGGCTACTTCAAACAGCTACTACCTTGTAGGGGCCACTGAAGAAACAGACACAAGATCTTTGTGAAAAGCTATGTCTGGATGTCTTCCCAACCAAAGAAAGTGTCGCTGGTTCAAATGTCTCTTATTATCTATCATTTCTCAGGCAGCTTAAGGAATAGGAGAAAAAAAAAAAAAAGGCATAGAGAACCTACCTCTAAGCACAAAGATATGTGCTAGTTCTGGTCTTCAAGCACAGGAAAACCACTAAAACAACTGCTAATACAAGCAATTATTTTAGTCCATAGAGTTTTTTTGGGTTTTGTTTTGGGTTTGTGGTGTGTTTTTTTTTTATTCTGAGAGTCGTTTTTTTATTTCTGAACATGCTTCAACTCTGCTCTGTACACTAGACAAATAGACTTCAGGTTCCTTGAGAGAAGAGAAACTTGAACTTCAAAATACTTACTCTTTTTGCCTTGAACGATCTTCTTTTTGCCAGCCGTTTTCTCCTTTCTTCTTTCATAGCTGCCACCTGGGTTGGAGTTAGCTGTGCTTTATATGCAGCCAACTGCTCTTCATACCTTTGCCAGTCTGTCTTTCTAGCTTCCTCATAAACCTGCAATGCAAACAACCACCAACCTTAAACAGATGTGTTCACCGAGATAAGCATGGTGCCTTTAAATAATGACTGAAAAAGATAAATGGCCTTTTAACACACTAATTCTGACATATTCCAATTTCAGTATCACTGCAACTTACAAAAAAACCCCAACCAAAAAAAACCCCAAACCCAAACCTACATCTAGGTAGGAAAGATACTTCTATAAAAACCCTAAGCTATTGTTGAAAATTTCAGTAGTCTGCATTGTCTGGTATTCCTCTAGTTGTAGAAGCAAGCCCTGTTAATCCCACCCTGCCACCTCCTCCCAGCTTTATAGCCAGCTTGTTTTCTCAGCTCCATGCACTTGACCATTAAACAAGCTACCACTTCTAACCTATTAATAAAAAAAATTACAGACTACCCTGGAACATAAGATTTTTGAAGTAAAGTAGCAATTTCAGATCTGCTTGATTAGCAAAATGGATTCAGAAGAACTCAGATTCAAAACGTGGGCTCTTCCCATGGATCATCTTAGTTAATCTGGTAACATTGGATGAATCTTCAGATGCAGCTCAAAGCAATAACAATTGTCCATACAAGAAGGAAAAGCTGAAGCTTGGTTGAAACGATTAAAGCGTGTATACCCATTGCAGCACACAAGTGCTCCAGTCACCAAATACATTCCTACACTGGCCAATACCAGGTACAGAAGCATCATAAAATCATAGCCTTGGTACAAGGGCACCAAGAGAAGCTGAGCCAGGCTACCAAGCATCCAAGGAGAGCTGAAAAATCACCATCCTGTTCTCCATTTCAGACATACAAATGAAAAGGCGCATTTTATACTATGGGACATAGAACCATAAGTCCAGAAGGGATGTAAGAGCACTTGAATTCTATTGAACAAAGATATTGCATTAGCTAGAAAACTGCAATTAGTTCCTAACTGGATCTAATT
Source organism: Nipponia nippon (assembly GCF_047370975.1). Classification (NCBI taxonomy): domain Eukaryota; kingdom Metazoa; phylum Chordata; class Aves; order Pelecaniformes; family Threskiornithidae; genus Nipponia; species Nipponia nippon. Next base: position 88,711,716 of record NW_028262347.1, on the reverse strand, counting down.
GCTAACTGCAATCAAGGAAGAACAATCATTACTTTGCTATAAATGGCACTTAGCAATGATTAGCAATTCATAGAGTTGTTTTACATTATCCCTCGAAACTGCCACTCTTACAGACACTCCCTCTGACAAAAAGTTTACTTGATGAAACTTAAAGTTACTTGTAAGTTAGGTCTCTGGTTACTACCTAATCTGTAGAAAAAAACAGTTGGTCCTTTCATCAAAACTGACTGAAGTTTCATCTAGCTGATGCTTATGAAAGCAGAACAACTTTACAATACTTACTATACATGTAATGTGCACATATATAATTACCATTCATAAAGAAATGAGATATTGGTTCCCGGCCCTGCAGTCACATAGAGTGAGATCTGTCTCATTGTTTCTCTAGCAACAGATTAAAAATACTAAAAGTATGGGCATGTGTAGAAGTATCAAAGTATCTTCCCGAGTACTTCAAAGCTCCCAATTCTCTTCAGAATTGTTTTTATGTCTGAACCTTTGTATGCAAGTGCTTTTTTACTGTTGTTTAAAAAAAAAAACCCACAACCAAACAAAACAAGCAACAACAAAAAAACCACAACACGAAACAAAAAAAAAAGACAGAGGACACCAAACCAAGTAAAACCACCACTAAAACTTTATCGAGTTCAACATACACAGGGCAAAGATACAAACGTACCTGCTTCTGTGATGCTGGTAACTCCTTCCAAGCACCTGCTATTTTTTTAACCAGCTCCATGTTGCTCATTTCTGTACATTAAAATTAGAAAGCAAGAAAATAAAGATCAATATGGTATCTTTAGTAAGCTGCTTCAATTTTTCCCAAGGAAAGCTGTCACTAGTATCTTTTTCCTGTACAAATATATTTTCCTCTTTCATAAAACTAACTTACTGTGGCAGTTAAAGGGAACTGTAATATGGGGGGGGGGGGGGGGAAGAGTCCCTGCTCTTGGTTCAAACTCAAATGAAACATGCAGTTATAAACTGAAGCACCATTTCAAGACAGACAGCTATTATCACTCCACAACAGTTTCTTTTTTTTTTCTTTTGAGCTGGATCCTTTTCTATACAATGCAAGATGGTCTGAACTTGGAGGGGGGCCGGGGAAGAAACCAAAAGTAAAATTTCCAGTTCTCAGTTTTTTGGCAAAAAGAATCTGCTGGATTCTTCAAAGCAAGTATAACGTGACCTTATCCACCTGATATAGCACGTATGCTTGATCTTTATTAAAGTCCTTTATTTACAATATTATTCAACAGAAGTAAGGTTAAAGAAGAAATATTTTCCTTTTCCCACACACAAAATTACAGTGACTTCAATCTGCTTTGATTTTCAGCTGACTGTCTTCAACTCTGGCCCTTGCACTATGGTCATTTGATGAGGTTTCCAGCCCGACCTGAATTTGTGAAGGGGGAAAAAAACCCAACCAAACAAATAAAAAACCCAAAGGTGGTGGAAAGAGGATATAAGCTTTTCTTTTCTTGAAAAATCCTTTACAGGCTTCCCCTCTGCTTCACAAAGGAAAAATAGATCTTCCTCTCTCCCACCTCAAATGCCAAGTTCAGCCATCTCAACAGTGGAAAAGCAGAACTAAGCTCTTATCAGTAACCTGACTTCCAGAACTGTGGAAAAACAAGACAGATGGGGAATTTTTAGTGCAAGTATACCAATCTTAAAACCTTCGAAAACACGATGCTTTGCCAATGACAAAAGAAAACAAATAAATTATCAGGTTACTTTTGAATGTTACCTCTACTGGAACAAGAGAGCCCAAAATTCTCAATTTGCATATGAGAGACGGTACATTTATTTGGAGATTATCAGAATTTTGGAAACATGTGGAAACCACTGGTGTGGCACTTAACTACAAGAAGCTCTGCAAGTTCAGTTCTCAACCTCTCAGAGTGTTGAACTCTTGAACTACCAAGCAAAACAGGATATCAAATGGTTTTCCCTACTTAAATTTACCTCATGGCTTGCCCAATATGACCATAGTTCTTTAAACATTTAAACATTCAACAGTATTTTTAAAGTCAGCACAGCTTTCCGTTTTGCTGCTCTCTGACAAGAAGAGTGACTGCACTGCCTATAAATGATGTTTTTGATAATAAATTAAACACATTCACAGAAAACCATTTTTCTCTAAATACATTTACTTTTTCTCCCATACACGCCAAGGCAATCCAGTACATGTAGTTTTTAAATTACTAAGCATCACAATAGAAAGACACACAGGTTGTTATATCAACAATAGTGTACTTCAGACACATACGGATTTAAAAATAACTGAAAAACACAAATCATTGTTAACATTTATTGCCCCGGTGAGTTCTTTCTTCAAACGTTTTTAAAGTTACACACAAACGTTCACTTTTTTGAGTTATTAATAGGCTAATGCACGCACAGGTACTAAGTATAGCAATACTGAATTTACTTGTGGTATGCTACGGATAAAAAGATGGTTTTGGTCTCCTGAAATCAGGGTTTAGTTTTTAATCAGCTTTGGTTACTTCACGACGCTTAGTTTTACAAAGCAATGCTTTGTTCCAGTTTTCTTTTTAAATCACACACTCCGGAGGGAAAACACCGTGTGCATCTGAAGTGGCGGCAGCTTTACAACGAAACCTCTGGCACACCTGACGTGTCACGACTCTATATTTCTAAACGCAACACCAAGCCAACCGCGAGCCCTCTCGCGCCTAACTCCCCTCGGGCCTCGTACCTGGGTTTTTTTGCCTGAAAGCAGAATGATTCTCTTTCAGGAAACGGAAATAGGCCGTCAGGGGCCGCTTCGGGCGCTCATCCGAGCTGATCCCCCTGGAGAGGCACTTCTCCGCCGAGCCGCCGACGCCGCAGCCCCTGCACGCAACGACAACGGCACCGCCGGTTACCGCCACAGCGCCCGCCGCGCCGCCTCACGGGAGGCCCAGCACCGGCGCGAGGGAGGCCGGACGCGCCGTCCTGCCCAGGAGGCGCACCCCCCGTCCCGCAGCCCCCGTCCCCTCCCGCCCGCACCTGAGGAGCCGCTGCCCGCCGGCGAGAAGGGCCACGGCGCGGCCCAGCAGCGCCAGCGCGGCCGCCATGCCTCCCTGCGCCCGCCGCGCCTGCGCGCGCAGGGGTCGCCAGGCCGCCGCGCGGCACCCTGGGAGAGCGGCCACCACCCGCAGAGGAGTGGCTGCCGCGGCGGTGACGCGCGGGACGGGCGGGGCCTCCGTTCCTCGCCCCGCCCCCCTCAGCGGGAGAAGCCCGGGCCAAGGTGACCCCGCGGCGGGGCGGCCGCGTGTCTGTCCGTCCCTCCGTCCCCGTTACACACGCGGCCCCGCCCCCCCGCCGTTCCCACAGCCTTTGAGAGAGGCAGACGCGTTTCTCAATCGTTTTCTTCCACGTTTATTATCGTTTAGGCCTCAGGTAGGCTATGCAGGCAGACAACTGGACAGCGAGCAGCAGCTAACGGAGCAGGCGGCGAGGGGCCGCGGCCAGAACCGAACAGCACCGGTCACGAGAGTCCGCTGCAGGGAGGGCTGTAAAAGGCAGAGCAAGCGCGGCGGTGGCCACGGGAGACGGGGCAGCTCTGAAGGGAGGCGGAAAAAAAGGATGCAGAGATGACACAATTTTTCTCCGTCATAGTAAACACCACAGGATGGAGTAACAGGTCAGCTAAAACTATTTTTTTCCCTTAAAAAGAGCACGTACTGAGAAAAGCATTAAGAGAGGAACTCTGACTGAGGAGTAGCCATAGATGAAATTGTCCAACTCTTTGAAAGAAGGACATTTAAATAACGTATTTATCTCCAATAGCATTTTAGACTTCCTGCTTGTGAAATGCTAGGAGAAACATGAGAATCAAAGACTTACTTTCAAGCCTCTAAAACAGCATGTTCATAAGACAGAATTATTCTTTCAGTATATAAAGAGGCTGTAGGCAGAATGCCTTACTCGTTTTTGTTGTTTGGGTTTTTTTTGTTATCATCATCCTGCAGGTCTTGCACTGTGATGGAAAGTCATTCTTGCACGTACGGCACGCAGCAGAACAATTACCAGTTGAAGTACAAGTGTTTTCAAACCACCCCTAATACAAATCAGTAAACCAAACGAAAGTGAGTATCCCGAGAGGCAAGTCAAACTTCCAGTTTCACACAGTTCAATACAGATATTGCAAACATTTAAATAACTTTAGCACAAACATGTTACTACCAATCCAGAAAAAAAATAAAAGCTCTGGGAACACATTCTGATGGTCAAAGTTTTCTACTACCATTTTAGCAATGGCTTTGCCCTCCTAGCTACGTTGTCCTAGTTCAAGTATAATGAAGCACTCATTTCAATAACAAACCCCCCACATTTATTCAGCTTACAATCCGAAGTGAACAAGGATATTTTAAGATCAATAGAGCCACTCTCCATCAAGCTTTTGTTTCAAAAGTCATCATTACATCATAGACCAAACTGTAGCACAGAAATGACATTTTGCCAATACGTGACCAACTTGCACCATTTGGGTCAGTAAGACAGCAAGCATGAAGGTAACAATATTCCATTGGTAGGAATAAAAGCTCCTGCTGTGCTCGCTTCCCGCCCACAACCCAAATTCCACTTTGGCATTCATTACAGCAAAAAAACCCCAAATATTTTTGTAGTCTTAAAAAGGTATTTTCTGATGACAAATTTCCCCGACTGCAGTCACTTTAATGTGCAAGGTACAGAGAAAAACATTAGTCACGCATTTTTATTTTCAGATACCCAAGAAGAATGTACAGTAGGAAATCAAAATTCTTCTGCCCTTAATCTACTAAGACAAGACCGTCCCTCTCCAGCACTATTGCTTTTCCACATGCATAGTCTGCAGCAACTGAAATGCCAGTTAATGGAAAAGTTAGCTTCAGGTGTGAGAAGTTTACTGTAACATTCTGATTGCCAACACACCACCTTATCTGAAGCGTTCGATGTTCAAACACTTGTGATTATTTCCTCCGTAAATGAATATAGATGTAACATGTCATTAAACTAGTTGAAATCCTATATAAAACAATGGGCATAGCATGCTAAATAAATTAGGCTAAAGCTAGCATAAAAATTAATTGCGACACAGTTCTAAGTAGTACACGATGCATGGCTTTATTTTCCCTTTTGTCTACAAGACACATGCACACAATATTTCGATTCTCTGATGTTAGAACAAGCACTTTAAGGATATGCACGATTAAAAAAAAAAGCCAAGACAAGTAGTAGAAAACGCATTTTATTTATATGGAAAAGGCTACATTTAGATTTGTAAAAGGTCTGTGATAGTGTTATGTTGCCCACATGTCAAAAAACATTTGTGAATAGCAACAAAACGGTTACATATCTTTCTACATAGCAGTGCAATTAGTTCACATTGCAATAAAATTAGAGTCAAGTATGCAACAGAATCAAAACCAAGTGTTTCTCCATAATCAGCGTACAAAGAATTACAGTGCAAAGATCATTTTAGGTTTTAAGAAATCTGCAGTCAGTCTTTAGAATATCCCAACAGGTGGGATACTCCAATTATTTTCATTACTAGCAGTTGTATCTTGTCAATACTGTGCACAAGCAAGTAAGTCTAAAATGAAATGACTTACATGGTAAATAAAATATTTAGTCTATACAGTAAAAAAAATACAAATTATATAAGTGAATTAACAAAATGCAATTTGAACACACTTATGAAACGGACAACATACTTTAAGGACACACATACAGTATTCATCACATAAAAACAGCTCTTTCCAGCAAAAATAAATTTGGTTGCTTTACAACTGCATTGTGGATCTCGTAGTCTGAAGATGCAGATGTCCAACTCTTAAAAACCGTAACAAATGTCTTCTGCAAAGCATACAAAGAGGATAAATATTCTTATCACAGTCATAAGGTTATTTTTGGAAGTTTGATCTCCCTTGCTCCAGAAACACACTTACATGGGTCAAAAAAAATTCAAGGGGCATCATGATACATTGAAACAGTAAACTGTGCTCCATTTCCTTCTAATTTTGAAAAAAAAAACCAAACTAGAATTTACAGTACTCTGTGGTATATGAAAAAGTCTTCACAAGTTTACATTGCATATTTCTGAGTCCATTCTCTCGCATGTCTGTTGTATCTGTACGTGCAGAAAGAAGGCATTACAGTGAAGAGCTGTTAGTGATACATTGACAATGGCCACATATTTACTTAATACAGATGTTATTGAGCTTTTCACCTCTTAGCATTGATTCAAACAACATTAAAATAGCCTAAAAGCCAAGAAACATATACCCACTGTACATTCAGTTTCTAAGGCTACCTATCAAAGCTATTTAGCCTCAAACTCAAACCCCATCTCACAGGTTTGTATTAAAATGCCTATCATTGTGCATACTTAATTTGCATTTCACAACTGGTCCCCTTATTCATACCTTAACAGGATTTTGTTGTCAATTATTCCTAAATGTGTATGCTATTAACAGTCTGACAAAGTTCACACACTTTAGTTGCTTAAAATTCAGTATAATTAACTGGTTTTGGAAAGGGTGGGGATGGAAGACCCAGTGGTTTGGTGGGGTTTTTTTTATTCTCCATTCTGCATTTCAGAACCTGAAAGGAAAATTTCCTGAAAAGCATTTTTGACTAGATTTTAAGTCTTGGGTCTTTTCCTTCTGATATGAAGCTGACTAGCACTCCCAAAGGTAAATGTTCTTAGAGAGTCAATAACTTTCCCCCTGGTCCTCGCATTTATTACATTAGACTAGATTCACTTTCTTCTGGGTCATCCAGAGAAAACAGTGACAAGTTTTTAAATCCATTTCTTAAGATCAGTATAGCAACTCATGTACTAACTGGTTTTGTTCTTAAGAATATGCTACCATACAAGTCTTTGTATTTTTACTTATAGTAAAATAACCGTAGATAAATGCTCAGGGGTAACCACCCATATCTTTCATTTCCTAAATCCAAGCTGATACGAAAAAAATTTAATAGGCGATCAGCATAAGATGATAAAGCTATAGTCAAGACTACACATGTTCTCACTGTTTCCAGCAATGATTAAATTTCAAGTTTTGGAGACAGAGAAATATCCCTTGCTCACTTCCTTCAAAAACAGGAGGCACAACAGCTGAGATCACTATTAAGTAAGTGGATGGACAAAAGCTGAGACACAAATGGGCAGAAGCTGAGCCACAACATCGTCAACTTGAATACTATCTGCTTTGCAGTATAAGCCACAGAGTTCAAGCACTTCAGAAGTGGGTTATGCGATTTGATTGTATCAGACAAACTGTCAGAAAAAGGCCATTTTAGTAATTTTTACTCTAGGGAGAGAAATACTAGACCATAGGCTTCCATATAACTTCTACATCACTCCTCCTCTATCCAGTCCTCAAGGTAAAAGCAATACTCAAATCTTCATGGACCTGTGATATGTGATGAACCACAGGCCATTAGCATGCATTGCAAGAAGTCTTCAATGGCTCAGTACTAAAAAATAGGTACCAAACAATTTCTCAGTCAGTTAACCAGAGAGTCAAAAATTCTTCTGGATATCACAAACATTCCACAGAATCTGAAGCAAAGAAGTCTAACAACTAAAATAGTTAACAGCAAGGTTACCAAAAAGCAGCTTAAGTACCAAGGATAAAATCCTGCCCCAAACTAAATCCATAACCTTTTCCACAGCTTGAAGTAGTAGTCAGATAAACAGTGGTGGTTAGGCTGTTGATGAATGTGCTGCATGGCTATGACTACTTAATTTATTGTCAAGGCCACCAGAAAATTTGTGACTGATTCATTTTGGGGAAGGTTATTCCACTCTTGGCAAATTAGGACTGGATGTATTTGGAAAACCTTAGAGACTCCTGCTCCTTGTTACTATCACTAATTGATCTTGTGTTTCAGTCTTTCTTAATGCCACGCACACCTAGAAAATCCACAGGTGCTAAAACTCTGTTACAAAAGACAGCTCAGGCCATGCTGATAGACTGTAGGCTGCATCCTGGATTGTGCTCAAAATACCTATAGCAGCAGAGTTCAACAGAGTCTCCCAGTGGTAAGCAAAATATTTCCTTCCTGGATCACTGATTCTGTAACCTTTTCCATGCATAAAGTTTTTAAAGTTTGTAAGCCCAGGGGAAGCAGGTAGCTGATATATCAGCAGAAAGCAGAAAAGATGGAAAATCTCACACAGGTAGTGTTCCCTCCCTGGAACCTTTTGGAAATCATGCAGTCTAATCTGTGGAATAAAGGGCCTGAGCTTCCTGCTGCCCACAACTGCAACAAACTCTCTTAAGAAATCAATGCATCGCTGCTTAGTTATCCATAAATTTCACTATTCAAAGTTTGAGTGGCAAAGAAGTCACTCTAGAGAGGTACTGCTCTAGAAAGAAACTCCACTCTGCCAAGCATTGGGCTTGCTAGTGTCCTCTGGTATTGTGAGGGCTCAGCCATATATGTAGTTACAAGACAGTATTTCAAAACCCTCCTTAGAAGTGGTGTACATCAAGGAGTCAGCAAGCCTTAAAACTGAACTTTGGGAAATCCAGGTTGTTCTGCACTGTAAGTAGAACACCCCAGCATAGATGTTTCCATCAGTATAGTACTTTTAGAGTTAAAACTCCTCAAATCAAAATCAGGTTTGGTCCAGAAGCATGTAACGCTTCAGTTATGTGCTGTCCATGTTACCTACCCAAGATCAGAAACTTGCTGCAAGTTCTACAGCTGTTCCAGAAAGTAAAAGAGGTGCTCTTTCTCTGTAAGATGTTGCAAATTGCAATAAATGTGACAATGGTTCTTAGCACCAAACAGAGCTGAATATAAGTCTATCCTACATTTACAAAATTCTGTCAAAAACACGTTTGTTGTTCATACCCAACATCTTACTAAAGGCACAGGTTTTACAACCAGAGGATCACAGTAGCAACAAATTCATATTTGAGAAATGATTTTTCATGCAATGAATATAAACACACAAAAGTGTGAAGGTTTTATGCAACCAAGTACAAAAAAATACTAAGTATCCAACAGCTGTGTAAGCCTACAGTTTCCTGCTTGCCATTTCACTGAGCAATATTTTCAAGATTTAAAAATCTAATCCTGTAGAAATCTATGAAAAGAGTATCTTTAAAAGTTAAGATAGAAGGTGCATAGCAGATAACCATCTGCAAGTACCACACACACAAATATGTATATGTTATACTCACTTTTCCTTGTCTGACTTGTAGATCTGTGCAATATCCGGTACTAAAGGATCATCTGGATTAGGATCACAAAGTAAGGAGCATATGGACAATAAAACTAAATAAAAGAGACACTAGATTAAACAACTTAGTTTGCTTTATTTCTATAATGCTTTAATATATTCCACTACACTGAAGGAGGGTGGTGGAAGGGAGATTGGAAAGAGAATGCATATTAGTATTAAGCTTTCACATAGCAGTTCTGCTCAGAAATGTTATTACAGCATCATTTTTCTAGGTCCTAAGTAAACAACACGTGATACTAGCCTAGAGAACTTGCAGCCCATGGACCTCTTCCTTTTGTAATGATCTGTCTCGCATGTTTTAACCTATGAACATTAAACAAACTACAGACTACATGGTTACCCATAAATATTTGATCAAACTAAGCTCTTCCATCTACAATTATTTAAGATAATTAATATTGTTAATATTATACTCCCATGCAATACTCTATTTGTGCATATCCTTCTGTGCTGCCAGTTATTCTCTCCTTCATATGAATATTTCACTTAATTTGATAGAAGTGAGTCTTCCATTTTAGGAAAATACCTCATCATATGTATATAATACCCGTATTATACACAGGTTCCATTTATAATTCCATATTAATTTCCTGGTGTTGAACCAAGGCCATTTGATTTTTCTAACTTTTCAGTCCATACTTTTCAGGAAATTTCTATTTTTATACTCAGAACTAGTATGAGTACAAGAGTACACAGTTACACTATTCTGAACATGTAGTGAAAGGGAATTTGATGCTACAATGAGAATCTACTGTAGAATAGTATTTATTCCTTGCTTTGTCTTGTTACAAAAGAGCCCGGAGTAACACCTATTTTCAGCTGTAGCAAGTTCGACCACTTCATACTGACATATTTCATTTTATTAAGTGCCAAGTACACCGCTAATATTAGAAAATCAGGTTAGAATACTTGGTCACACCAGTCAGAGGTGCTATCAGTACATTATAATCCTTTGATTCAGGAAAACAAGAACTATAAAAGGAGAAAATTCCATGAGCCAGTGAGCTAATTTCCAGTTTATGGAATATATAACGTGCAAGCACATTAAAAGCACGTCAAATCAGAACACATAAGACCAGCAGACTGCTACTCTTTATAAGTGAAGGAACACTCAACAAGTAAAGACACAGAAAAGTGCTGAAGATGTAAAAACTTAAGAGTTTTCAGTTGTAAATGCTAATTGTTAAACATGATAAAAATGCCAACTCTCATTTGCTAAATACCTTCTAAATAACTAGAGACAAGACATTTTTTTCCTCAGCAATAAAACAATCAACCAATTTCTGTGGAAAGTTAATACCAACTACACACAATAGTAATTCATGTCTTCAGCAACTACATTAGGAAACAGTATTAAACTTCGATTTTATTTAGCTTATGAGATTACTGCACAGGGTTGTTATGCACGAGCAGAAGTTGCTTTTCCAAGGTGGTACGGAAATTGCTTTATGCACATGCAATTGCTATTGGACAAAGACTAATATTTTTTTCCTTGCTTGTACACCAAACGCAATGACACTGTTCTAAAAAAAGACACATGGTTTAGAGAGCTCTCAAGCACATAAGCAAGATGTGATACCGTTTAACCTTGAGTCACATGAGAACTTTCTGTAATATGACTAAGAGCGTGCCTAAGCATTTTGAAGATGGGTGAGAAAAAACAATGATAGCACCCACATTTTAAGCAGCTTTTGAAGTGACACAAAATGCCTACAATAAAAGAACTGCTTAACTGTAACCTCGATGTTCCAAAAATCTACAGTGTTCAATTTAAGAAAGTTTAACTACAGGACTAGAATATTTTAATAAATCTTTTACTGGTTACTTTGATAGCAGCTACATTTTAAAATATTCATCTTGCAGAGGAATGCAAACCAGAACAATTTATCTCATTTTAAAATAAAGTGTAATTAAGACCTTAGCCCACATAAGGATGCTCAGGCAACCTAAAGAGCCATCGATAAGCAATCAGGTAAGCCCACACACATCAGCATCAGGGTTTTCCATTTACATCCAAATTAATTTGATTTTGAAGCTCTCTTCACCAGTTTCTCCTCAGTTCTGCATGCACAGTCAGCTATAATACAGAAGTTGCATTTCAAGATAATTGGACGTTTATGATCTTACTCAACTTGTCTTAGAACATTTCTTCACCATGCACATAGTATTTTATGTAATGTGACACTCCAAATAAACTGTGCAAGACCTTGGATCAGAACAAACATTCCAATGGAATTTGCCACTTCTGTAACACGCAGGATAAATGAGTTCCCACTGCCACCCTTAGACAGTGCAGTAATACACAAAAAAGCACCATGGCAGTGTATGCAGTTTCATAAATCCGTTAGCAGATCTGTGAGTTTACCTTTAGATACAGTCAGAGCTGGTGACCATTGCGATCTCAGGATATCAAGACAAATACTCCCATTACTGTTTATGTTTGGGTGGTATATTTTTGTTGTAAAAGCAATCTGGAATAAAAAAATAAATAAAAAACAAGTAACATCAAATTCTGTTTATTACATTTGGAACCCTTAACATTGTTCCTTCAGTTTCAGTCATACCAGATCTGCCAACACAATCTATTGTACCATCTTACCTGTTCAACCACTATGAACATGTATCCTATTGCTGGCCTTTCTGGTTTTAACTTCCAAAATTAAGCCTCAAAGAACTAAGATGCAGAAACAAGGCTTTGACCAAAAAATTGCATAAGTTTTGAGAGAAAGGACTTACCTTTGGTGGTTTGAAAGGATAGTCTGTTGGAAAGTGTACTGTGAGAAAAAATACTCCCCCTTGATATGCACTATCAGGCTGGGGAAAAAAACAAAACAAACAAAAGATATTAATACATCTCAGTTATTTTGGAGCTTCCCTTCTGAGTGCAAATAACCTCCCGAAGCTATGAGTATCTTAGAAAATCCATTTTTTCCCCAGTACACAGCCCATGCTATGGGCCACAGCCCACTATGGGCTGTGTACTGGGAAGGCAGAGAGGGAATTGAACCCTCCCAGTGGCCTGCAGAGCTACAGTAGAGCCAACCATGGCTACTACTGCAGTAGCGCAACATGGCTACTGAGCGCTGCCCTTCTTGGGGAGAGAAAGGGAGGGAGCAGTATTTGACTGGTGGAGCTACAAAACTGCTGATCCGTCAGCTCCACTACACCAAGGGGAATACGAAACCCAGAGCAGGTCTTCCAAATCCTGTCTCTGTGCAACACCACAGCTGCTCTGATCCTCCTCCGTCCTTAAGCTACAAATATACTTACCTTAAGAAGTGGTTTCTCTTTGCAGATGCAAAGAGTAGGATTTTCCAACATAATTCAGTTGATCATGATGACATCAGGGAGTTTTAAAACACACAACATCTTTGTGACCTGTACAAATCTGTGAACATGCATTTTGTTAGAGAACATGTGCACAGGTTTACGTCCAGGTTGCACACAGTTAATAGATAGAAATAACTTTGTTGCGGTCATCTGTTGAGGAAATCTTTCATTTTTATTAACTAGAAAAGTGAGGGGAAAAGTCTCAATGCTAAGTGATAGAGAGCAGGGCTGCCGTTTCTGATTAAGGGAAGGAGAAGAAAACCTTTCTTATTACGTGGTAAATTTAAAAGAGCAACATAGGAACTCAATCGCAGCAGAGTTGCAAAAGATCAAGTTTTGGGGTTTTCTTATGGAAGCAAAGGCAGACTTTTTAAAATAAAATGTTTACCTTGGAAATGAGCAAAAATTACTGTTTTAGAGATGAATATAAGAGATAAAGTCACAAATGGTCGACTAAGACATGTCGTCTTACACACTTAAAATGCAGACAGTGTTGCACTGTAAGGCAGGTTATATATAGTATTGCTAAGAAGTCAGCATTAGGTAACATCAGAAGAGATTGCTGCTGTACTCCCAATTACATTTGAAAGGACTGCTTGCATGCATACTAAATGGATTTGTCAAAGTTAAAATAAGCTGAAGATGAGACAACTTCAGCGTCAGACAAGGCAAAGTGAAGTCACAGCATGTTTTGTAAGGTATGTAAAACAAATTGATGATGCCCATAGACAGGAGAAGAGGTTACCCTACTTCTACACATAGGAAGTGCATTCTGAAGGTAAGCTTTAGTCCTATGCTTCCCTCAGGCCATCGGGAAACATACAGGATGTGCATCCCTATTACCTTATGTTACCAAGACAAAGAACATGCTGACTGTGTTCTTTTCTTGTTGGCAGATATGGCTGAGAAAGGTTGGCAGGAGATGCTCATTCTTATTTTTAACTAGAGAAATCTGAGGAACCTGAAGCGAAGAAGAGAGTATTTTCCACTACAGAATATGGAAGATGAACTGCAAGCTTGAAGAAAAAAAAAAAAAAGGAATTTAAGTTGGGATTTATGTGCTAGTATTTCCCTTATTCAGGTCATCACAGTCATTCAGGACCGTGACATTACTGGTAGCAATTGGCACATAAGCTTTTGTTAACTCTTAAATTCTTTGCTGTTTTGCCATTCACCTTTAAGCAGTGCAGAAGGGCAAGGGTCACAATGACTTTGTATGTGAAAAAAAAGCTGTTAAAGAAAAATGGCAAAAGCATTAGTATCCTACAGGAAAAACTTGTCACAATCATTTCAGTTGCTGCTGGGCCATTAACAAGTCGGACAACAGACCCCAGCATTCCACTGGCAAATTAGTAACTGATCTTTCACTGCTTCAGAGCAGCTGTGCTGAAAAATGCAGAAATAGCCTCAAAGCAGTCACAATTCCACTTTTCTCCACCATGTGATGCTGCATCTTAATGGATTAAGTATTGTCTCAAAATTTCAACTCACACAGTGGTTCAGCTCGTCATCTGAACCAGAAACTTTCTGAATTAGTAAGTCTAAAACAACACCACTAGGAATACAAACTCCTTACCATGATATTAATAAACACTCTTTCCCTCAGGTCATGTTGTTCGTTGGTCTTTATGCTGAAACCCTTTTCAGTTTTCCTTTAAAACTTTCTATAGTTAAGCTTTATTGTCATTTCCTTGACAAGAGTCATAAATGGTGTCTTTAGAGACCTCCCTCAACCCAAGGAAAGCAGGTCTTTCTCACACAGAAACCAGAAGTATCCACAATTGCTAGTCTATAGTTTGCAAAAGCCTCTGTTTTTGCCAGAGCCACATCGCAGCCATCAAATAAGCTCTATCTAAAAGCCCCAAAATCACCCTGTGCAACATCACTCTTGTTTACAGTTACCAACTTTAACATTGGATTACACCCACTCTTCCCCCTTTCAGATGGATGAATCTTCCAGAATTGAAATGATCATCTTTGAAAAGCAAGCTTTTCACTTTGCAGCCCACGTTACCAACTCAAACGTTACAGCTAACTGATTAAGCACCCCTAACTTCATGAAGAGGACAGATTTTTGAACAGTTACAGAAAGAAACTAGTACCAGACTACTAAGAACAACAATACCACCTTAAATCTTTAATCTGTACACAGCACAGCTGAATTTGACTGCCATGTTTACAGAAACCCAAATGAATCCTTCCATAACAAAAAAGGAAACAAGGTCTACTTTCTAACGGGCACGAATTACATACTTACAGGTCCCATAATTGTTGCTTGCCAATGAAACACTGAAAGTTAAGAAGATACAACAATTAGAGATTTTCTGAGCTTTTTCTTAACCAAAAAAAGGTCAACTGTGACAACGTACTGTGAAGAGCTTACAGTCATCTCCGACAGGTCCAGCAGAACAGTGGGCCGGTGGGTCTCGCTGCAAATCACTTAGTTCCTGTAAGAAAAACACACAAATATTTGAAAGACATCTACATAAAAATACACACCACTCAGCAGTATCACTTCAAAAGTGAGAATGCAAACAGATTTTATTAAATAGCCCTGTGGTATTTTTAAAGAAATCGACACTTGAAATGCCCATTGACATTGAAAGGGTTTTTTTGCCACATAGGTCTGCAGCTAAAGACAACATTGTGCTATAAATTATTATCTGAAAGTATTTAAGAGTTATAGCCAAGTTCATAATAAGCTGGATATACTGAAGTAGAGACAGAAAAAAAAATGAAGGGTTTCTTGACTTCTCTGTAAACTCACTGCTTAACGTAGAAATTTATGTGCTAATCTGACTGTTCTTTTAGCTTTTGTTTTTACAAAAGCTTCTTGTATTGGCCTAATCTATGTACACTAGCTAAGTTAAACTAGCTCATAAAATGCTTGCAGTCTGCCTACAGATGATATATAAAGATACTATAAAGGTTCCTAAGTAAACTAGAAAACAAAGAAAAAATATTAGCTCTACACCTCATTTAACACACCTTGATTTAATTCCCTGCATGGTGGTGGTTCCCCCCCCCCCCCCCAAAATGACTACTAAGAAACTTAAGGGAAGCACTCAGAGAAGCTTTTGCAGGTCAACTGATTTATTTCTCTTACAGACATCCACACAGTCCCAAATAACTTAAAATTATTATTTAATTACACAAAACCAGCTCAGCTTTTCATCTGATTTATCATCACTATATCAAATGCAAAACAAGTCAGGCATGGACGTTGCTTCATTTTCCTTGTTTAATTTAATATACCACTTTTGATGTCTGAAGTTTTACTGTACTAGTAACAAACAACTTTTTCCAATTCTAAGCTGGTAGGAACTGTGCCGCGCTAAGTTTAACAATTATGTGTAAATACTTCCATTGAAATAAGCTAAAGGATGTCTGTTAAGCCACTGTTCATCAGTCAGTCAACTAATTACTCAAAACATAAACATTTAAGTCAACAATAGACATAAGCAGTCTGCAAATATCTCCTTGATTTTAGCGTAAGGAGTAACAGTGGAAACATTTCTACCCAAAAATCATCAGTCAAAACAACTACTTCCAAAATCAAGATTTAAATGGGAACTAATTCTCAAGTGTAGAATTTGTGTACATAGTGTGATCAGACCTTATGTACAATTTCAAGGGTTAAAACTCTGCACTTCTCAACTGCTGTGATATATTTATCCATTTACGACATCCAGTAAACATTTCAACTCACACAGATCTCTCTTTGAGGGACCCAATTTACCATGGACCTGGCACCTAAATTCAGGCACACTTCTTACAGGTCCACCCTTGGCCCTGAATTCAAAGAAAGGCACTGCAACATATCTTCAGCCAGGTAATAGAGTAGTAACACTACTACTTGCTCTGAGGTCACTCCTCACAATCTTTGCAATTTAAAATAAAAGAGAAAGTTCTTTGATATATACTGACATATCTCAGGTTGCCAACTAGTGTTACTTGTCTGCCCTCAACATTATTCTGTTAGTGAAATTGTATGCTGGTCCAGAAAAAACACTCCCAGCTAGACTTTGACTAATAAAGGCAATAGCAAAACCCTTTAAAAGCTCAGTTCCCTTTTTAATCGGAGGATTCAAATTTCACTAAGGGAGTGATACGGAGAAACAGTAATCTATGCAAAGCCAAGTCCTTGCCAGTACACGAAGGGAGTCAACAAGTCTCAAATTTCCAGGAGTCACAAGAGTTGTAACAAGCATTACCAACAGCAGAGCAGTTACAGCCACTGTCTACTCTAATTTGCAACTCAAGATCTAACCCAACAAGAGATTAACTCTTGTACACCCACTAAAAAAGAGCCACCTACATGAGACTGTTAGCCAAAACAGAACTCAATGCCTAGAAATCACGCGGTTTATGGCAGTCATGGTTGACTACTAAATAAAAGGCAATGACAGGAAAAATACATAGCTTAACTCTTCAGAAAGTCTCTAAAATATCTGCAAACGTTCCTTTATGCATACACAAACTGCTAGGCAAGCACTTAATTTTGGAGTCACGAGTCTATAACAGTACTCTCATTTGTTAGATGCTTTCCTCAAGATCTTTACATACCGCAAAACCACACAAATTGGTTTTCATTCATATGTACACGTGCACTTCAGAATTGGTAGGAACTGGGAAGGCTCCTCAGGTATACACCATTTGTTCAGGCTAAAAGCACTGAAATTTGTCCATGATAAAAAAAATGGTTTTAATCATACCTTGAAGAGACCCAAAACTATCAACTCCTCTTATTAATATTCCTCTAATAATGATGAAAAGGCTCTCTTCAACCAGCTTCACTAAATGAGAGCAATGTTCACGGATACATTCAGACAGCTTCTGCAGCTAGGAAACAAAGCCAGACCAAACTTCAAAATCCTGATAGAGCAAAGTCAAGCCATATTTTCCAATCATAAGAAATAACCTATTGAAGCTAATGTGGTTTAAAAAAAACAAATGGTAACATGATCAAACTTTGTAAATTGAGTTTGACAGTGTTAACAGTTTGAGCCTTTACATACAGAAGCTCAGATCAAGCTGTCGTAAAAGAACTAGAAGAACTATTCAGCTTTATACTGTTAATTATGCTGTTTAAGCTTCATAGTCAAGGCAAGATTATCTGGAAAGCTGCAAGATTTAGGCTTCAAGCTTTCCTACATCTTTTGAAATGGTGCAAGGAGATAGTCAGAACATCCCCCATGAGTCAGACTGACTTGCCACTGTCCGGAGCCGAACACTGCAGAACAGCTGTGATGATACTCTAGAATAAGTAGATGTAGAAAAACTGCTTCATGACTTTACATATTAAAAAAAGAATGAGATGTTGAATACAAGAATTCTCTATACAAAGCAGCAAAGATGCTCTTCACAAGAAGCCCGAAACCTCGTGTCAAGAGACAAGGCTGAAGGAGTTACAAAGCACAATGTGCTGAAACCTCCTCAAGAAGTGCAAGAGAACTGCACGTAAGGCATTACACAGTCAACACTAAACATTTCCCTGTAAGTTTAAATGAATTGGTTCTAGCAGCTTTGTCCATGTTTTATGGATTATCACTATGTAGCTGCATGATGCAGGTCTGGTTACTTCAAGGCCTTGTCCACAGTGATATTTTTAGTTAGTGGTACAGAAAATGCTGGTGCAAGACTTTGACATACATAAGCTAACAAACAGCATCTATAATTCAAAGCAGTGCAGATTCAGTTTCAAAAGAGAAAGTCAACACTGCAAATTACAGTGTACACTGGTGCAAGGTCTTTTATGAGAATATACAAAACCAAAATTTTGTCTGCAAGAGATGCAAACAGAAGTATCAGTTATTTCAAACACTGGTGAATGTCACAGCATAAAAGCATCTATCAAGAGCTCCAACACATGCCAGACTATCCCAGTACAGCCAGGATAAACTTGTACAGAGAAAACAGCTAAGCTGAGGACAGTGGTAGGAATAAATCTTCTAATGCTCTCAAACATAGGAAATATTACAGAGTAAAATAGAATACTGTTAATTCTATGCCTCTAACTGGTTGCAACAGTAAACTATTTCTCCTGTTTGTAACTACAGAACAGCAGCAAAGCACAAAAATAAGCGGGATCCATGACCAGGTGTGGCTAATAAAGGAATATTAGCATAATGCTACAAATGCTAAACGACAATTACTGGAGATGGACACAGCAAAGCCTCCAAATTATCACATTTCATTGCACCACACACACTGTAGAATAAATAGCTCTGTGGGCAGCGTGAAACAAAAATTTTAAAATCAAATGTAACAGATGGAAAACATACACTATGGTAAGCTATAAATGCTGGAAATATTTCTGAATGTGCAGACCAGTGCTCTTTGACAAAGTATAATACAGGATGTATTTCATAAAAGTATAAAGTTGGTGAAGGCTGGAAGGCCAGTTTAACAGTTACATGCTTCATTAGCAGTCAGGCTTCTCTCCTAAAAAGCTACTGGAACAAGATTGTAAAGGATACTTTGATAACAAAGAGACAAATATTCTCAGCATAGTACTCATGGACACTCAATGGCTATAAGCATGAGTAGTAACAAAAAAAAGCCCTAAAAATGTCTCCTTTTTTTCAGTTCAAAAAAATGTAGTCAGAAAAAAAGACTGCAGACTATCAGAAGACTAAAATAAACTGCAGGCAGCATCACTAAAAGCTATTTTAATTCTCTAAGTGACACAAAACCACAAGCAGAGCCTTTTTCCACACTGCTATTTAAAACGCAGGTTTTTATATTTGCCAGCTATGTTCTTCATTTCTTGCACAAAATGCACTATAGACCACAGACCCGCTTCCTACCAACTCCATGCATATCCTGCTGCTATTATATTAATGCTGTTTGGAATCATCTGTCAAAAAAACCCCAGTGATCATACTTAGGCTAGTTAAAGGATTCTCTGTTCTTCATAAATTTGGTAAATGTAAAGCAAATATTATCATAACATTTCTTGATATAAAGGTAAGTCTCAGTAATAAGGTATCTATTTATTTTTAGACATTGTTTTAATGCAACAAAATATTGCTGTGATATCACAGCTGATGTTTTGAAAGCTAATTAAAACATTTTATATTACAGATCCAAAAAAGAAGTTTCCTTAGTATGTTTATTACCATCCAAAGGAAGCATGTGACTCAACAGTTTAAGGTCAAAATCTAAACCACAAATATTGATAACATTTTATTTACTTGAGCCAATTTACAGTAAGAAAAGTTATTTTCAACATAAATATTCAAGTCCATATGTCCTGGTAGTCTACGCATATGCGAAACACATACTGAAACAAACAGACATATAGTTCATTGATATATCTAAATGTTTGAATGCTTCTATTCTTACTGAGTTGTGGGAGAAAAAACAATCAAGCACTATGCACCAACAAGATAAAAAACAACAGCTATTTTTAAACCAGTCTTCAAATGTGTCATAAAATACTTTGTCTCTGGTTTCAAAATCTTTTCTAAATCCATTTTTTAAAAGTAAAACTAAAGTATAACAAAAGTAAATACTGGGTTTGTACGTATTTCAAAATAGCCTAAGCCATTAACAAGCATAACATCAACCCCTCATTAACACTAGAGGAGCACCCAGAAGTACAGGATTTATGATGAAAACAATCTCCTCAACTGTGATACTGAACTGACGGAAGAGCAAACTCACAATTAGATATGTAAACAAAGGATTCAGAACAGGAATCCCAGAATCTGCACAGGGCAGAACTGACCTATACACTAACTTACATAACCTGTCAGCCTGAATTATTTTCTACCTTGCACAAAAGCCATGGTGTCTCAATTTCCAGAGGCAGTAACAATAAAGGCTTCTTTGCAGAATATCCCTTCCCAATTAAAACAGGCTAATACAGGCTCCTCAGCTTAAGAGGAATAAGAATCTCCCGTCCTTCCAAGAACCCTGCAATGAATTTGTCATGGAGGCAGCACTGACGGCTGTGCTTACACCGCAGGGTTCCACGTCCTCACTGCTCCTCCACTCTCAGCACTAAGTTGATACACTTTCATGTGCAATGATCAGCTTGTTCGTTCATTATTCAGTTGCCCGTATTTTAAGAAAGCTCCCAAGCACAATACATCTTTCCATTATTAGTGTACAGTCTTGAAGTCTGCAGGCTGTCACCCTTTGAGGAGTCCCTCGAGGCAGATCCATGAAAGACGGGATGAAGCCACACAGATCACAATGGCAATACTATTTAGAAATTGGAGTCCCAACTGGTATGAGACAAAAAAATGCTCACTAACATTTCTATATATTACAGCTTTGCTTCCTCTGTTGGCAGTATCATCCTGAACACACATAGTATCAAAATTATTGTGAACAAACGCTCAAACTTGCCATCAAAATCCCTTAGCTGTGTTCAAGTACAATTCTGAACCACCCTAAAACCACCCAAGCTTTACTTGAGACAGTACATCTAGACTGACAAGCTCCCAAGTAATACCATTGTGTTTTCTGACAGCGCTTTGTTCTCCAAAGAGTTCTTCTAGGCACTTTCTGAAACTATGAAGTCCTTACAGCATTTTCTCTACTCTCCAGATCTTATCCCTTCCTACCCTTGAGATGCAACGTAGCCATCAACCTTTATAGCCAGTCTGAAACATCAGAAAGTTAGATGGAATAAACACACTGTCATACAAATACTAAGAAGGTCATAAAAAAAGAAAGTTGTGGCTTTCCAGTGTATACATGGAAGTCTCCAAAGCAGAAAGAAACATTATGCAGGGAACGTGATAAGAGAAAAACACTGAGAACAATCCTATTCTAGCAGGACCTCATTTGAAAGACCACAACTACCACTCCATCTCAAAAAAGACAGAAGACTACCAGACTTCCCACTTTCTCTTTGTCTGTTCACGTTAGCAGAATGAAACTGAACAAGAAGAAGAAAGAGAAGGTATTCAGAACAATCTTTTTCTTATAAACACAAGGGTAAGGAGATATTCAAGAAAAGGTGGGAAATTAAAAAGCCAAGAAAAGGCAAAACATTCCTATAATATGTAGAAGCATAACAGTTATTGTTAAGAGAAAAATCACTGTAGCAATTTATTAATTTTTTTATATAAAGTTCAAATGCAACATTCATAACAAATATATGATATGAAGTAACAAAGCTCTCCCCTAATTACCTGGAAAGGCATAAGATTTGTAGCACTAGACCTAACTAGCAACTTCTGGTAGAAATCCATTCAAGTAACTTTGTATCTATTACAGGGTATCCCAGACCTGCTTGTTGCAGGGTCAGCTGGTCATTGTAGAATTCTATTTCTGTAATACCAACGTTTTCCAATAGCGAAGGGAATCCAGAACAAGAAATTACATCACGGTCACTAAACTAGGATAGCACAAACACTGACTAAACACGGCACGTGAACAACAACAAAATATCACGTATTCTATAACACGGCCGATATGCTACCATTTAACTAAACTTCTATGTTTACCATCCATAACGCTTTTTTTGTCTCTCCTGTACAATGACCAGTTAGGTCTTGCCAAACAACAGGAATCTAGAAATTTACTCCACAGTTGAAACCTAGCCATTTACAAATATTATCCAAAAACTCTACAACTGGGATACATTCAAAGGTCATATCAAGTACTGGGCTGACAGCACTTCCTAATGTGGAAAAAAACTTACGCACAGAGCTGACCAAGCTGTGCGCAACCGGAGCGCGATATTTTGGCAACGGGTATTTTACGTATAGCTCTACTAACGATAACCCGTTAACACAACGTCGCCTTCCACCCGCGACTTCACCACCACACGGCTGCAGCCTCAGGAAACACCTCCGGTGGTTTATTAGCGATGGTATAAAACGCTGACTCGGGGTGGGGGGGCCTTCAAGAAGATGAAGGGTACCCAAATCGCAGGGAGAGCGGCAGGAGCCCCCCTCTTCTCCACCTCACGCCCGCTCCGACCGGGACAGCCGCGCCCCGCACCGGGCTGGGCCCCTCCGCCCCCTCAGGCGACCCCCGCGGGGCCGCGGCACCGGCTCCGGCAGCTGAGGAAGGGCAGCGGGCGCACGACCGGGGCGAAGGACGGGCCCCGAGGCGGAGACAACGCCGCGCAACGGCTCCCCGCGACGCCCCATGCCGAGCCACGGCCCTGCCCGCCGCCACCCCCGGGCAGCAGCGGGGCGGAGGGCCCTTCCCGCCTCCCTCCCGCCCCTCGGCCCCACTCACTTTCTGTATCCGCTTCAGCGCCATGGGAGCGCGGGGCGGGCGGCGACGGCGGCGGCGGCGGGGAGCGCGGCCGGGGGGGCGGAGCGGGCGGGTAACGGCATCCGCGCGCGCCGCGGAGGGGTGGGGGGGGGGGGGGATAGGGGGAAGGGCCGCGGGGCGGGGCGGGGCGCGCGCTCACCGGGCTCTTTGTGCCCGCCTTGCGCCTGCGCAGCCCCGGGCGCGCCGGGAAGTGCGGGCCGCGGGGAGAGCGGCGGCGCTGCTGCCCCCTGGCGGCCGGCGGTGCGCACCCCGCCCCCGCGCCGCGGCGGGAGGCGGGGGGGCCACGTCTCCGGCACTTAAATGTTGGCTTTCTTTGTACCGGCACTTAAAACGCACCGCATTTTGTGAGCGGGCTTCGCTTGGATCTTGTCCTCTCCCCCTGGGAATTCTGAGGATGACCGGGAAACTAAAGCACTATCGGGCTGCTGGTGTTCAAAGAACAAAAGGTGTTTGACAGTCGCGTCCTTTGCAGGCGGGCCTGTTGTCCCAAAAAGCAGGGTTCTCTTACCCGGTGTGCAAAAAAGCCGAATAACAGGCAGAGTCGAGCTATTTGTTTATTTAATGTCTGTGCAGAGAGGGGTGCTAGGGGGTAACTCCACAAAGCTAGCACACCTCGGGTAACAGGCGGTGACGTTTTCTACGTCCTGAGTAGTCGTTATCAGTGTTTTCACAATTCCACTTATTCATCCTTGCTTCTGTTGCTTCTCACAAGCCTCGTCTGCGCTTAAAGGTACAATGTGTTTTAAATTTCCAGAGCATGCTCAGTGGGTAGGGCAGGGGTCTGGGCTTGGGGTTTCATTGCTGGAGGTATGGTTTTTACTATGTAATTAGGATAGTTCACTCCTGGTTCAAGTGATTCTTACTTCGGCTTTATCAGCGGCCTTGTTTTCTCGTGCTTATCTTGGTATTTCCTTGCTAGACTGTTTTGTAGTGTCCTCCTGTTTCTTCTCTCAGTCCAGGCCTTGTTAACTGTTTTACAGAGGTTGATTAACGTCCTCTGCCTCAACATCCTTTGTCTTATTTCTTGCATATCTCCAACAGGCTGAGATGCGACGAGGAAACTAATGGCCTGGAGCTTCAGGGTTACAGCGCCTCCACCCCCCTATCAGTCAAAGCCAGATGCCACATTCACGGTGCCCTGTGACAGGAACAGGAGAGGTGCGCTGGTTGAAAAGGCCGTTGAGTAGGTCCCTGACTAGCCAGCCCTTAATCAGGTGTAGGACTCTGATACTACTTTAAGTAACAACGAGTAATTCTCATGTCAGTACCCGAGTTTGTGAGGTTTAAGGCAGCTGTCGCTCAGAGGATATCGCTCTTTAGTTCACCTCTCCACAACTACAGAGGAGAGGGCTCACACAACAATATGTTCTAAGCGGTTTGCAGAGTGCTAGTAACTCAGGGCACTCGATGGCATCACTAGCGGAGGATAACTGCAAGGCCAAGCCAAGCCGGTGTCTCCTCAGGGCACGCGACGCCGCCCACCGCCCATTTTACACTTGCAGGGGCCTCAGAGCCCACTTTACCCCCAGGGAGGGCCCTGTGCCGGGCGGCGGTGTCCCGCAAGGCCGCCTGTCTCCCTCCGTTCTCCTCCGCGGTGCGATCCAGCACCAGCCGTACCCGCCCCGGCCGGCGGCGGCCCCCCCCCCCCGAGAGCCCCATCCCTTCCCGGGGAGGCCTTTCAGAGGCGGGCCCGGCCGCCATCTTGCGGGCGGGCGGCGCATGCGCGGCGGGGGCGCGGAGCTGCGCGTGCCCTCAACGGAGTCCGAGCGGGAGCGATGGGGCCGGGGCAGAACTCCCACGTGCGGGGTAGGGGCGCGCGCGGGGAGAGGGCGACCGCGTGCACCCCGCGTGCTGGCGGCGGGGCGGGCGGGGGGCAGAGCGGAGGGGCCGCGGCCCCGGCGGACCCCCGGGGACAAAATGGCGGCGCAGCCGCCCCCTGCGGGGACCAGGAGGGACCCCCTGGCGCAGCTCCCCGCGAGAGCGCCGAGCTCCGCGGCAGGCCCTCGCGTGCGCCTCGCCCCTCGGAGCCGGCCCCGGCTGCCCGCCCGGTTTTATTTGTGACGGGGACAGCCCGCCTTAGGCACCGCTGTCTTATTTCTGCTTTTCCCCCCTGCCGCTTCGCTGTGGGGATTTGCCTTTGTTCGGGCCCCGTAGTTTATGTGAAGCCACCGGGTGTAAATTTCATGAAAACCTGTAAATTTCTGGGTTTTTAACTCATGCTCAAAGCCCGATACTGTACGGTAGAGATACCCGTGATATTTGCGCTGTGTAATGATTGACCTAAACCGGGCCTGAAGTAGCGTTGTGTGGTTTAAATGCTGTTGGGCAGCCGGGCGGGACGAAAGGGTTGGGATGGATGGAGGGCAGAAGGGAGAGCTGAGTTATCCGATTTCCTCTAAAAAATGAGCTTCACCTGCCTGGCTGTGGTTTCCAGTTGCAAAGCTGCTCCTGGTTTGTGGCCTTAGGTCAGGAGGATACATCCATACGCTTTTTTTTTTCTTGGGGTACACTGCTGGTATAGAGGATGTCGACAAAGGCATTGCTATAGTCTAAAATAGGTTTATAGTGATGGAAGGCTGTGCTTATTAAAATAATCAAACCAAAGCCCTGAGGATGACTTGATAATAGCTTGCAGCCAGGTTGCATTCCCAACGGGAGCTTACTGTCATCTATAAGCTTGCAAGAATTAGAACAGTTCCTATGTGCTAGGAATTGAGAAGAAAATGTAGTTTGTGGGGGAAGGAGAAGAACATGCTCCTAATCAAACTGCAAATATCCTCCTTATCCCAGGACAGCAGGGGAACAGCCGATCAGAGCAGTCTGGAAGGTGCTTTGTTTAGGAGGAGGTGGCATATGGTTAATGTGATTTCTGTCAAGATTAAACTTGATCGGTGCCTGGCGACTGGCAGGTCACAGCTCTGTCTTCAGCTTGTGTGTGTCTCAAGCTGATGAATTTTGGAAATCATACTAATGCCTTATTCCCTACTGAAAACTAGACACCAGAAACTTCCCATGTTTTTGTGGGACTTAATTCCTGGTAGTAGTTGGAGAGTTAATTGCTTCTGTGTATGTTGGTGTGCATATGTACCAAAAGGTTACCATTTGGAAGGCAGTGAATAGCACAGCTAGTGCTTTTTGTTGTGAGTAATGTGGTTATTTGCAGGTGTGACCCCACACTGACCACAGATCTGAGCATGGTAACTTGTCTTTTTGCTGCTTATTGGCCAGATCCAGATCTTTCTCCCTCAGGTGGCCTCTTTACGTTACAGTTTCAGTTAAATTAAGCCTGTCAGTCATAATCCCATTTCTTGTGGATGCTGTGAAGTGGCAGAAGTGACTTTATCTGCTTGACTGGTTGGCTCTTAGACTTCGGGTGCAGCCAGTTATCGTGGACGACTCCTCAGTAAGCAAGTGCCATGTGCTTCTCCAAGCATGGCCTTTCGTTGTGGGCAGTTACTGGACTGTCATAAACAACTCTTGGAAAATAATAGCCTCTTCATTGGCAACAAAAGGAGGAAAACAATGCTTGAAAGTTATAAGCACTTATGAAGACAAAAAAATACAGATTTTCATGTCTGGAGTTATTACTTTGTAGCTGACTTTCAAATAACATGAACATGTTTTAAGCAGCAGAGGTAACTTGAAAATTGCCTCTTAGAAATGTCTTGGACTAACTTTGTAGGGGTGCAGCTATCCCCCATGTTGTTGCCAGTTCCTGGAAAGTAAATTGATATGTGTCGTAACAAGGATTGTGTACTCCTGGTGGAGCCAAGCCCATCTCAGTTTCTTCATGTGCTTGTCAGTGCAGATGGTAAATGCATGTTCTTCCTGCAGATAAAATCTGTCTGAGGTCTCTGGTAGATCTTAAAAGTACCTCTGTGGCCTAGATGTGGAAACATCCAGAGCAATTTTCTAGCTGTTCAGGGAGAGAAGGGAAGAGAAACTGTGAACCAAATCTTTTGTTCATTAGGTTATGTCCAAAGAATATAGAAGAAAATAAATTCCCACTATCAGCTTGTTGCTTTTCTCATCTTCTGATTTTTTTTTTGTTTACTTCCATGCACTGCCTGCTCTCCTGGGATTGCATTCTTTGGACTTCTGTTTCCTTCTTCCCATCTCTCTTCCCTTCTCTTCTCTCCTTTGTGTGTTAATTTTTCTGGAGTTTTAGCCAAACCTTTTCCACTGTATAGTGCATATGACATTGAAACAATTTTTCTGCCGTTTTACACAGGCCTGTCGTGTCTTGTCCTGTAGTGACTTGTAACATTGCGTTTTGGTATTACACCAGAATTGGGATTTGTTTAATAATCATGCAAAAGCTGCTCTTAGTGTTTTTATTTTAAAAAGAAGTAAAAAACCTTGACATTCCACATCAATGTCACTCTGTTTACAGATGTTTTTTCGAGCATACGTGCGTGACCTTAAGAGTTTGGCAGCGCACTGTTGAATTGGCACCAGAGGCCTCTTGAAACAGAGTTTAAAGTATTTAAAAACTTCGGAAAAGTGTTTTCCTTCCAGGTGTAGTTTTATGGCTAACTTAGTTTCAGAGATGAAATGGGCATTCCAGCTCTTCCAGATCTCTTTGTGAAACAAAACAACAGTTGACAACAAAACTTATTACCTCTGAAACCTTGCAGGATGATATCATCCTGAGAGAGAGTGAGTCCATTTGTTAAATTCAAATAGCTTTCATAAATTTAAATTATGTTTATTAAAGTAATGCTGAAATTTAAAGAATAGACTGCTTTAAATGTTTGGGTTTCTTGTATTATCGGTTGATGCTATTTCCCACCCTGATACAGCTCCAGGGAAGTGATGGAAAAAAGCTAATATAGTAAAAAAAGACACTATGATCTATTATAAGAAAAAAATATATTAAGCTGTTTGTATGTATACGGTCTGCCCGTGTGTGTAATAGATGAATCTGGCCCTTGGGAGAAGAAGTAGAGGGTCATTGAAATATGAGATGACAATTACTTTAAATTAATGATCTCTGCTTGTTGAGCTGGATGTGCTGTGTATGGTTATGTGGTAGGTGGCCCGAGGGATAGTCAGAGAGATCTGGGTTAGCTGCAGATGTGCGGATCAGCTCGTCTGAATGTGCTGCAAGGCTGCTGAATTTTAGTACAGGCTTCCCTACTCGTGCTGTGAGTCGTAGAAGTATTTTTATCATCAGAATCTTTTCCTCTGATGGTTTGATTTAAAAACATGGGTTAAGATTTGTTCTATTGGTAATGCATCAGCTAGCGGCTTGGGCAACCCTTGCAATTGCTGCTTTTCTGAAATCGCCAGTATGGGCGGATCACTCTGTTTTGCCTGGCGCTGTTGTGGCTGCCAGAAATCACTTTAAACTTGTCAGACCCAGCTTCTCCCTGAACTGGCTGGGTACCTCCTCCCTTGCTCTTCTTGGGGAAGCATGCTCAAGCGAGAAGGGGAAAGGGTGCTGCAGACTGTCTGCGGTGGCTTTCCTTGGAAGAACCTGCTGCCTCTGATTTAAGCCGTGGCTGTTCTTTGGATTAGTTTGGGCTGTTTTGCTAAATTAAAGCAGATTTTCATAGAATCCCTTCTTAAATTTCACCTCCTCACTTCTTTACCCTATTAAAATTAATGCATTACTCTGGCTAGTTTGTAACGGGGAGATAAAGAGGTGAGAACTCACTGGATGGATATAAACCACTGAATTCACAGTGTGCTCTCTGGGGCTTTTATTGCTTAAGAGAGTTTGGGAGCAGGGAAACATGCCCTAAATTCTTTGATGTTTTTCTGATTCTTTGATGCTTTTCTGTATCTTAATATCACCCTGTTGTTATGGGGGGGGGGAGTGTCACTCACTTGCAGGGGAGATCTCAGTGTATGTTGGTCTCTTCTGCTTCATTTACTAAGAAAATGAGCTCTGAAGAATTTCTGCATCTTTTACTCCTTTAGTAAGACTCTAAAGGAGTGCCTGCCTTCCCTGATCTTACAGGGCTGCAGACGTCATACAAATATTTGTCTAATTGTATTACTACATCCAGACCTTTGTGGATCGGAATGGTGCATATGAGCTAACACAATATTTTAGCTGAGGCAAGGCCTCCAGGTAGGGATTTTAGAAAAGGCTGTGTGACAGGCCAGAAAACTTTCTTGATCCTTTTAGTGCAAGTTCACAGTGGCAATACAGCAAGTCAATTAGCCGTGGAAAGTAGCAAGAGCTAACAAAGGCATTTTGTTTCTTCTTATCCTTTGGACTTAATGTAGTAACATCTCTTGCCCCAAAGATGCCATGTGGCTTGGCATCTTTCAAATCCAATACAAACATTGAAGGGCAAGATAGAAATTCCCAACTGGAGACTGTTTTAGTTTTCTTGAGTTGTGTAAATGTGCTAAAATTTAAATTCCTGTTTGATTTTTCTGTAGAGGCAGCCAAACTCTATATGTTAGGAGTACATGTGTGAGTAGAAGTGGTGGATAAAAAGCAAAAAAGGAGTAACTGCCTGCAGCTCTGAGAGAAACGGCCAGGGCAGTTGCTGCAAACAGAACCTTTGGGCCAAAGTCCAGCTTATTTTCATGAGGCAGAGAAGAAACAATAGAGCCACAAAAAAGTAGGAAAACCCCTTGCAGAAAAGGAAATTATACCAAGTGAGCAAGGCAAAGATTTTAGAGATATCTAGAAGGGGGGGAAAGTGAAGATAGGAGGTGGTAGGAAGAGGATTTTTTAATGGAAGTTGTCTTTCAGAGAGTCAGAACCTATTCCAGTTAAAATAAACTCGTGCCATTATTCTTAAATACAATCTTTTTGGATCCATATTCTTTCCTGTACACCACAGTAGGGATATAATCTAAGATGGCTTTTGTTACTCTTCTGAAGTGGTAGTATATTAAATAATTTCCCCATTGCCAAACACCTGTTAACATTTTATTTGCAAGATGCATTATATTAAAAGCTACTCAGTACCCATACCTTGGGGGGATCCTGCTTGGGTTGTTGATCCTGAGCATTCTTCTTTAGTGACTTTCCTGCAACTGAAACAACAGGGTTTTTTACTGCTACAGGGTGTACTTATAGCTGGTTTAATGTGCTGAACTTGGAAACCCTATACTAGCAATGTTGGTATCACAGGTTCCCAAATAAAAGGTTAAAAAAACAAACAAACAAATAAAACACCAAACCCTGCCAGGTTAATCCTTGCTCTTGTGTAGAAGGGATGGGGGTGAAGGAGAACTCTGATCAGGAGAAAGGAGTAGATTAACTAGGTGAGCGTCAAAAGAATATATTCTTCTAAAGTACTGTGTTACTACTACAGGACAAAAAGGTCTGTTGGAAAGCAGAAGTGTTGCCACAAGCATGAAGACATTTACTACTGAGTAGTTTTTAATAGAATGTTGTGGTCAAAAAGTGACAGTGTCTCTTTTTTTTTTTTTTTTTTTTTTTTTTCTCTCCCCTTCTCTCTTATTCTAGCTGAATGGATTGCTGCAGTCTCCTTAGCTGCTGGAGCAGCTGCTGTTGGGTATCTAGCTTACAAAAAATTTCTCTCTAAAGACAAATGCAGCAAAGCAATGGTGAATCCCCATATCCAGAAGGATAACCCCAAGGTAGTCCATGCATTTGATATGGAAGATCTGGGAGACAAGGCTGTGTACTGTCGTTGTTGGAGATCTAAGAAGGTAAGAGAAGAATAAATGCTCCAGTTTCATTCATGTGTGTGCATCTTTCAATAGAACTATTTTCAAACTGCTTTATTTAGAGGAAGCTAAGTTCTTTTCTTCTTTTTTTCTTCTAACCTATTCTGCAGTGAGATGTAGTAGTATTTTAATCCATAAAACTATGTAGATTTATGCTGTCACTCAGAGTAAAGCCTGCAGATAAGTGCTAATAGTGAACAAAATATTTCTGTAGCTCTGAAGAAGCAGACCCCTTGAAAGGAGAGCGGCTGTGTGGAGCAGTCACAGTCATGAATGACAGATACCGTTTTGTGTGCTGCCTTTGCTAATACTGAGGCTTATACAAAACTACCGGCCTGTTGGCAGTAGGAGCTCAGGAACTGCAGTCTGAGAGGACCTTAAACACTGTTTACTGAAGGAAGTTGGAAGCTTTCTCTGTCAGTCAGAAAGTGCTACTAGTTCATGGTGTTAATAACACAAATCCATTAAGAAGTCTCTTGGTATACCAGAGCTGGTGTCAAATTGTCACTTGCAATGTCTGAGCCCATCATTAAATCTTGTAGACAGGGTGAGTGCAGAATTGCTTTGGAAGAGCCTGTCTTGCGCAGATGGTGTTACGGTGGTACTGCTGTTCTGTCCTGAATTTATTGTTGTAGTACTGCTATGTACTGTGGATAGCTACCTTTTCTCGTGTGAATGATTACAGTGGTGAATTGTTTCCAGTGGTGATTGAAGTAATCTAAAAAGAAGTCATTGTGGTTAAAAGCTTTTGAAGAATCTAGATAGATGGACTTAATGCATTGTGCCTTGGCAGCTCAAAATAGTTTTATGGGTAATCCTACAGTAAAGCCAGCCATACTTCAAGCTTTTATGGTTGAGCAATTAGGAGTCTGACCTAGACACTGGTTCAACTTACTTGCATATGAAGTTGGGTTGCATCAATTGCCTAAAATTAGTGGTAA
Source organism: Nipponia nippon (assembly GCF_047370975.1). NCBI lineage: Eukaryota > Metazoa > Chordata > Aves > Pelecaniformes > Threskiornithidae > Nipponia > Nipponia nippon. Next base: position 88,680,282 of record NW_028262347.1, on the reverse strand, counting down.
GCGTGATACCTAGCCTTTCAATAACACGAAGATCAGATGTAAATCTGAGGTAGAGATGCATGACATCTGATGTAACTGAGATTTGTATAATTTATCTGTAGTGGTAGTTCTGGGATCTGTAGTGAGAGAAAACAGATTGCATGAGAAGTCCTTTCCATTTACCACTGGCACGCGTTTAAAAGCTTTTTTAGAAGTCAAGGTGCTAATGTGTGGAGACTGAAATATAGTACAAATCTTCAAAGCCAGATAACTGAGGCCAGCAGCCCTGAAATCTGTCTCTCTCTCCATCAGTGAACTGAATACTAGACTTCTCAAGCCTTAGACACAGGTCTAATCGGGTCACACTGCCATTTTCCAGGTACTGTAACTTTTGGTTCTTGCTGTTGTCAGATCTGACTTAATTACCTTGTGGGTGAAAATAACTTGGGAAGTTACACATTTGTAGCTGTATTTGGTTTAACAGTAAAACACTACTGAGGATTAAACAGCATCGTGACTTGATTCTGAAATAGTCCTGTGGAGATGGGCTTGTCTTCTTTGCTCTGTCTGGAGGCTGAACTGAAAAACAAAATTCCGCCCCCCCCTTCCTCCCTGCCATTGCTGCAGTGTGCTCTGTGGACTAAGTTACATATTGTATGATTATACAACAGGGAATAGCGTACGTTTACATGCAGTGGTGGCTGTACAGCATGCAGGTATCATGTATGTGTATAGCACCATTGCCACTAAATCTTTGTGGTAAGTCTCAACTTACAGCCAGAACCCAGCGTTGGAAGGTGCTGCAAGGGCTACAGCTTCAGAAAAGAAAAAGGAGGAGGAGAAAGGCTGCTCTAAGTATCTGCACTTCATTTTAATATTTGAATTTGGATTTACCTCGGGTTGCAATAGTGTAGGCACCTCCTTCAGTGCTTCTGCAATGAAAAAAAAGAAATCCTAACTTGAACCTTGGTGTTTGTATTTTCTGCTTCCTGCTCTGTTTTCTAAACAGAAGTGGAAGATAGTGCCTGGTTTTAGTCGTTGCATTGCAGCTCCTGCCAATATTCTAGCTATTATTTGATAGTATCTTTTGTGTGTGTGTTGTGGTTTAACCCCACCAGGCGACTAAGCCCCACACAGCCGCTCACTCACTCCCCCCCGGTGAGATGGGGGAGAGAATTGGAAGAGTAAAAGTGAGAAAACTTGTGGGTTGAGATAAAGACAGTTTAGTAGGTAAAGCAAAAGCCACGCATGCAAGCAATTCATTCCCTGCTTCCCATTGGCAGGCAGGTGTTCAGTCATCTCCAGGAGAGCAGGGCTCCATCATACCTAACGGTTACTTGGGAAGACAAATGCTATCACTCCGAACGTCCCCCTCTTCCTCCTTCTTCCCCCAGCTTTATATGCTGAGCATGAGGCCACATGGTGTGGAATAGCCCTTTGGTCAGTTGGGGTCAGCTGTCTCAGCTGTGTCCCCTCCCAACTTCTTGTGCACCCCCAGCCTCCTCACTGGTGGGGTGGGGTGAGAAGCAGAAAAGGCCTTGACTCTGTGTAAGCACTGCTCAGCAGTGATGAAAACATCCCTGTGTTATCAACACTGTTTTCAGCACAAATCCAAAACATAGCCCCATACTAGCTACTATGAAGAAAATTTACTCTACCCCAGCCAAAACCAGCACAGTGTGAAATAAAAATCTTAAGAAGTACGTTTTGGCATATATTGAAGGGGTGTTGTCAGTTTAGGAACGTACTGTCCTACTGAGTTAGGGCTCTGTAATCACACACTAAAAGGAAGTAGATGGGGCTACCTTATAACGAGTCTGTTATTAGAACTCTGATCTGAAAGGTCTTGTAAGGGCATTAAGGAGGTCAGTGGAAAATTTTGAAGGCATTTGTTTTCTTTTACTGATGCTTAATAATGAGTATTTTAATCAGCATGTTATGCTTCAAAGACTGCAGTTTCCATTTTTGCTGCCTTCCTCTTGCCCTGATTGGTTGACCTTGTATGGTGGGTAGCATGGTCTTTAAGGTGGTGTGCGTGCTTTTTCTCATGTTCAGTTATTGCCAAGCAGTAATAAAATACAGAGACATTCTTCATCATTCTCACATGCTTGTCATCTTTGGAAGTAGTTACCTAGCGTTATCTCTTTCTTACAGTTCTCAAACTATGATCCTGTTAAAATTTGTAAGATAATGTTTTCTGATGGCAAAATGGTAGAATGTGTGTGCTTCCAATGCAGGGAATTACAATTACTCCAAAAGCAGTAAGTACCCGCTGTGCTTTTGTTAAATAAGTGGCGTATGGGGATCTCTATTCCATATACAGGTTAGAAGAAATGTCCTCTTGTATGATTGCGTGAGTGCTTCTCATCAGATTTAGCCTCATTTGAGGCATGAGGCTGTTAGCAGAACCAGTAGCGTTATGAACCATAGGATGTTTCTGTGTGTGTTGACGATGCGCATGCACTACAGCTGGCTTCGCATGGTGTTCCTCCTGTATGGGGAATAACAAAACAGTTGGACTATACCAAGGTGTTTTGGAGTAACTCTTAAAAAAGGAGCAGGATTATTTTCAGTTTTTTTTTTTTTTTTTCCTGAAATAGTATACTTCAAAGGCTTTTTTTGTTTATTTGTGCTGGCCAAAGTCTTTGTGGAGTACATGTGTTTTTAAAACAAACAAACAAACAAAACCCCAACCACATCTGGTACCTTCAAATAAGTCTGTCTTGGGATGTCATTATCTGTTAAAGTAGGTGGTAGGTAGTTCTTTAAATGGCCCTTTCCTATTCAGTGTTGCGCTCTGCAGGCACTTCAGAGCCCTGCTTGTCAAGTTTTGTGGAAAAACCCAGTGTTCAAATTTACCAGTATAGAGGCAAGAGTTTTGTCTTAAAACCAAACTGTAATTAGTCTAAAGTTAGAACATTTGTTTCTGCCTGTTTAAGTGTGTAAGCTGGAGAGAAAAAGATTAATTTGCTTTCTTTTGCAATGACCTGCAACCTCTGTGTCTTCCAGAGAAGTAGTAGTCCCCAGGCTGCAGGTCAAGGAACGCTGCTGCAGAACATCAGAAGAAATAGTGGTAGGGAATCTAAACCTGTTCTTGTCAAGGGAAATAAGCTGAGCTGTCCAGATCACTGCACAGTTCCCTCAGGGTTTGAGCTTTGGCGGCTGTTGCTAGCCTGCTTTATCTTAATCAAGGATGAACATGTTTTATCAGGCCCAGGATCCATCTATTCAGTATCTGGTCTTCAAGGTGACCAAGTGGGTGCTCTGGAAAAGTGGTGGTGTGTGGTGGCTTTTGGTGTTTGTTTTTTTTTCCCTGAGAAGCTCAAGTCTAGTGTGCCAGCCTCTGGGAGCCAGTGTTTCTGAGACCAGCTGACCCAGAGGATGAATTCAGAGCAGTCAGAGTTGGTAGCTGTTAAAGATGTCTCGATGCTCTCTGAAGCCTATGAATCCCACCATTTTTGTCACTTGCAAACTTGAAGTGATGATGTTGCTGGACCTTGGGCTTGCCTCCTTGGGGCATGTGAGATGTTAATGTCTGATGGAAGCTGGGTCGACGCTTCAGTGAACACCAGTGGACTTAGGTGTTGCATGGAAAAACAACTGGCCCAGGAACATCTGGGTTGGAAGCGGGTCAGTGTCCCATGAACATATGTTCTTGTTTGCTCAGATTTTTCCCAAGTATCTGTCAGTACCTTCTCATTGAGTCACAAATGACTGATGTGATGATAGAGTTCCTGCATGAATCAGCTTACATGAGTATCCTCTGAATTCAGTGTTTCTTTATTGGGAAATGTCACCTGCCATTTATAGCGTGGGTTTTGACATTTTGTAACTGTTAAAAACAAAAAATCTCCCCCTCCCCCCCAACCACTACCCTACAGGGCATGTGGCTTTATTTTTAGAGCTCTGGGAATTGTATTTGCAAGTGTATTGTCTTCATTATATTGTTTTTGTGCAGTACTTCGAAATCTTTTATTCTAACTAAGCGTGAGTGATCGGGTGTTAATTTTTTTCAAGGGCTATGACTGAGGCATGAACATTGGGATCAGTGGAGTGTCAAAGACTGATTCTGACTGTACTGCGAGGGAATATTGCTGTTGCAAAGGCAACAGCTGAGTAATGCCCAACTTTGATTCCCATTACTTCTAAGTAAACAAAATAGTAACTGAACGCAAAATCCTGGTGTGTGATTTCTGTGATCGTTTCCGGAGTTTCCTCTGCAGAGGAGGCATAGCGCTGAAAACACATCCTTGAGAAGTGATGGGATCTAACCTCACTCTTGTTGCTTCACAGAATGTCCTTTGGCTCTTGCACGTGAGAAGAGCTGCCCAGGAGCAGAGTGGTTGTGACTGGTCTGGGACTTGGGCAGTTACAGCTGGCTAAAGGAGTCCCCATGGGTCTTGCTCTGACCAGGCTGTTCTAGGAGTTTTTTTTTAATAGAACAAACATTTGTTCAAATTACTTCCTCAGTGCTACCCTTAAAACCCCCTGATGAATAGCCGTGTCAGTTGGAAGTGCAGTTTATTTCCATTAGCAGGTCAAAATCCTAATGTCAAAGCCAGCTTGCGCAAACGGACCTTTGTGTCGATGAGATAAGCTAGCTGTGTCAGGATGAAGCAAAGGCAGCTTGCCACTCTAGCTGTCTGGAGTCAGGACAAAAATGTAGGTGTCTCTTAAATAAGAGATGAGCTAGGGACGCTGTCCTTTTTTCTCACCATGGAAAACCAGGAAAAAAATTCAGTGAAGGATCTGCTCCTGTTTCTCTTCCTCACTCCACTGATCTTCTGTAACTGCATTCAACTCTGTCTGTTGCCTGGGAAAACAGAGGGTGGGGCACGGTTGAGAGCAAGATACTCCAGGTAGGTTATCACTGAAGGTCAGCACGTGCTGTATTTTCCTCATGCTGGCCTGAGGCAGGAACACCAAATAGAATCATAGAATTGTTAAGTTTGGAAAAGACCCTTAAGATCATCGAGTCCAACCGTTAACCTAGCACTGCCAAGTCCACCACTAAACCATGTCCTCAAGCACCACGTCTACCTGTCTTTTAAATACCTCCAGGGATGGGGACTCAACCACTTCCCTGGGCAGCCTGGTCCAGTGCCTGACTACCCCTTCGGTGAAGAAGCTTTTCCTAATATCCAACCTAAACTTCCCCTGGCGCAGCTTGAGGCCATTTCCTCTCATCCTTTCGCTTGTTACTTGGGAGAAGAGACTGACCCCCGCCCCTCTACAACCTCCTTTCAGGTAGTTGTAGAGAGCAATAAGGTCTCCCCTCAGCCTCCTGTTCTCCAGACTAAACAACCACACAAATAGTGTAGAGCTGAGTTGCTGCTTTTTTCTTAACACTCGCTTTTCTTAACTCTCGTCCACTCTGCGCTCACATGGACAAAACTAGCGTTCAGCCAAAATTCAGGGACACCTGAGATGCCAGCACAAAAGTTATGTTCTGCAGTCACAGTGGATTTAATAAGACGTTCTAATGAACTTTCAACCTAGGTTCTTAATTCTGACTCTGGATGTACTTCAGATGTGTTTATTCTTTCTCTTTTCAGTTCCCGCTGTGTGATGGCTCTCACACAAAGCACAACGAGGAAACTGGTGACAACGTTGGGCCTCTGATCATCAAGAGGAAGGAGGCATAGAGTGGACAGTAGAAGCTACAAAATGAATGTCTGACAAATCCTCTGCTCACTTGTAATTGGGGGAAAACCCACAAATTCTTTGTCATGTCACTGAAGACTTTCCAGTGTAGTATATACATCAGGCTTCAGCATGTGTATTTTCTCTGGTGTTTGTCTTGTTTTAATCACTACAATGCATAATTTACTAAATAGTCATGGTTTAAATTTTTTGTCCTGTAAAGTGTGTGTACCATCTCATGGAGTATGAAACTAAAATGACACACAGAATGTACTTCATCAGAAAATAGGTATTAAATTATTTTCAAATACATGTGTACTACTCTGAGGCTATTCAGTAGAAAGTGTGTTCAAAATGTAGATCTTAAAATTCTGGAGAGGTTCTAAAGTCACAAGTCTGGATAGATTTCTATGCAAAAGGCAGTGGCAGGAAAGAAATCACAGTGCCAAAATGCAGCTTAACCTCTAATTATGCTGCATTTTCTGCAGGTGTCATGTTTGGCCTATTACACTACTGTTCTGTGTGGCTTCTGTAAAAAAAAACAAAATGGCAAACTATGAACAGACAACATAAAAGGCTTATAGCAAGATGGGGCTAAAGGGCAACGTTAACTTTGATTTTACAGCCGTGTTGAAACTTGACCCTACTACCATATGGTATCAAGAACACACTACCGGAACTGCAGACCTGTATTTAGAGTAGGATTAGGAAGTTGGTCTCTGTAAGAGCTTTCTTAATAGACAAGTGGAATGATCCAAAGTGTTCAGAGCGACGGGCAGGGGGTGGCAGGGTTGTCTTTGCTGCTAGAAAGCCTTAGTTTCACTTGCAGTCTCTAGCAGTGAAGCTAACTTCCCCAGAGCACAGGACACTTCTGTGGGGGAGGCTATGCTGATTTATTCCAGAAGCTAAAATAAAACCTAAAACCCCACCCATCATTACTGTCTGCTTCATCATTGCTCTGGCTGGTTCCGGAGGACTCTTCCCGCTGCGGAGGGAGGAGGCACACCTTTCTTACTAAGTGGCCTTAGGCTCTATGTGTCTTAAATAACTCCTGCCTCCCTGGGCTAACTGTTAATGTGGTTCAGCTCATTTTACCAAAAGAACTGACATGGACAAGGAAAGGCTTGGACGACAGCTAGAAACAAGGGGGAACGGAAGGATGAGAGAAGGAGAGCTCTTATCCTCCTTTTGTATGGCACTTGTCTGCCTCATCTGACATGGTTGCATTGATGGCTATCATGTTGGTTTCCGTAAATTAAATAGCTTTGATTTATTAACATGCAAATGACTACAAAGCAAAACCCAAAGAGTGGGGTGGCAGAGGGCCGTTTTCTATTAAACCTGGTCCATTAGCATAATTGCAGCCTGTGTAAGATTGAGCTCTCAATCCTGGGACAGAGAGACTACCTCAGAGCTAGAGGAAAGGCCTTTTCAAGAAGCTGACATTTTAACCTGGACCCTTAAGGATTCTTCCAGATGATTGGGGCAGTAGAGGTTTTATTTAATTTTTTGTGAGGGTGTGGTTGGTATGATTGGTTAAGATTGACGAAAATGTTTTGCATATTCTCGATGTGAGGCTTTTGGAGGCTGAGGTCTTAGCTGACTGGCCTGAACTTTGGCAGAAGGCACAGAAAGTAGAGAAGGTGGCAGTAGAGAAAGAGGGTTTACAGGTGGAGTGCTATAGTGGGGGCAACTACTGTCTGTGAGAGACCTCTGCTTGTAAGAAGTTGCAGTCAAATACACGTAGTTTCTACCTTTTCTTCTTGTCTTGACTGTAAAGGTACTTGATATTTTTTACTTGGCTGAGTACTGATGCATATGGAAAGTTGTTTTAACCTTAAGTTATCAAATACGTTGCTTTTATCCAAAACAAAAGTTATTTCTGTATTATTAGAACATGACACTGGGTATTTCTGTATTTTTGTCAAATACACATTTGAGCTCATCTTAATCTCGAGGTTGTAACGTCTGTGTTATCTCATGGGTGTGCTGTTTCTTTCAAGGGAGAGTTACACTGTGAGTAGTGCTGTATGCCAATGCTGCTGTAATCATAAACCTGTGTCTGGTTTGGGTTTTCCTTCTGAGACTTCTTTTCCTGTTTGCAGCAAAGCCTGGCTGCTCCTGAAGGAATAAAAGTTCACTGAAAACTGCATTAGTGTTCTGAGAGATGAGTCCTGAAGTTTCAGATGAGTCTCCCGAGTCATAAAACTATTTCCTGGAGTTTGCCCATAAAACATTTCCTGGAGTTTGGGCATCAGGCAAGTGGGCTCCATCAGAAGTTTTTTTTTTTTCCTGGGAAGCAAAGATGCAGGAGCTGAGTCTTTGCTGCTTTACATCCTGGTGAGTTTGGTTTGGAGAAGTGTCACATTTATAAATGTTGACACAAAGTCGTTAAATTTTATCTTGATGCACATACAATTTTCTGTACTGTGCCTAAAAGTTCCTGTTTTTCACACGTGAGCTGTTTGAACGTGACAATGAAGAGAGATACTTGAATTTGAGTAGACAAACTTGCCAGCAGTCTTGATGAGCATCACAGAGGACACTTCATTTTTTGTTCCTTAGTGCCATAATAGGTTATCATGTTCTGATAGTCCAAGTGCTTGCCTGCTCCAGTGTTTTCGGAAATCTCTGTTCTTTAGTGGTTTCCTCAAATAATCTCTAGAATATAAAGCAAATTGGTTAGATCTTTGCCAAGCTCTTAACCATAAAGAAATTCTTCTGCAAATGTGCAATTTTCACATCACATTGAAACTCCTACATGAAAATGTGGTACAAATCCTTCATGTTAAAGCAGTGAAGGATTCTTGTCCCAGAGTAAAACTGTACCTACAATGTTCTACATTGTTATTTTTCAACATGTGAGTGTTCGTTAGGAAGGTCAACAAATTAAAGTACTGATTCTGCAGTAATTCAGTGTGACTCATCAAAATAGTCTGAATGTCAAACAGTCAAGTGCTTCTAGCATCAGCATTCTTGAAGAGGAGACGGCTGTAAGTTGCAGGTGTCTTCTGCACGTTTAATTCAAGCACCGTTAATCTAATGGATAGTTTGCAATGGTGGAGGCCAGCATTGCAATCACACGCTGGTCCACTAGGAGGAAACAAACGCTGTGGGATGTGGCAATGCTGTTCTTGTAGGGTTTTTTTATGCATGCATGTATTTATGTGGGTTTTTTTTTTCAGCAGCGTTGCTGGCTGTCTGAGCCCAGGCATCTAGAAGTGCTGCATAAACATGTTTGGGACTAAGCAGCTTTTCATGCACGGAGGCTCGTGCGCTTTGAATCTAGGAGTTGTATCGCCAGTTCCCCGACTGCCAGCTGCAGAGCTGACCGCAGGCCCTACTAAAATTTTCACCGTATTGTTGCAGTTTGGACCTTGTTCTGGTGCTGTTGGGGTCTGTAAAATTTATTTTGCACAGTTGCATAGCAGCTGGAGTGGGATTTTCCTTTAAGTGTAATGCAGCTAGATAAAGACATGGAAACATGAGTCACTGTGGTATCACAGTCGCTCAATCCAATAACGGAAGAACATTTTATAATAGCAGGAAGGAGAAGAACGTAGGCGTGAAACCAAACATTGGTATTGCAAAGAAACCTTCTTGTCAGCTGCCTTCTCTTTAGCCATCCTGAGCATGGAAACCTCTTACTAAATTTGGCTTTCGTTTCAACTCCTGAAGCTTCAAGGCTGACAAAACCCACCCTGAGCCCTGGCTGGGTTAGGTGGAAGAGCACGACTTCCCCATAGCGCGTGGGCAGAGAAGGGATGCCTCGCCACGGCTGCCAGCAGACTGAGTTTATCAGTGCTCAGCACCTCTCTTTCAGCCCGGTCAGAACGTTTCGTGTGGACCTGCTGAGAAGACCAAATGCCTTTTGCGTTGTCACTGGTACACGTTAAGCCCAGCAGTGTCGGATACCCGTTCCCCCAATTGCTTTGTGCACCCAGGCTTGTTCTGCCCTCGTTTTCCTGCATTGATGAGTGGCTTCTCTGCACCAGCAGGAGAATGGTAATTTTCTAGATCCATTGTTAATTTAGGATGGGTACCGGGGGCTGCTGCTTGAAGCTCTCTGCTGCTTGTTTTCTTCTGTAGCAGTGTTGTAGCTGCGCTGCCTGCGGTGCATAGTGTGCTTCTCAGGCAGGATGATCTCCAGGCTGCCTAATGCTGGGGCTAATGCAGAGAGGAGCTGAATAAAAACTAAATAACATAAAAATGAATACATGAAATGTGCGGAGAGAAACAAGAAGGGGAAAAAGAAGACATAAAATGGCAGATGGGAGGAGAGCATAAGCTAGAAGAGAAGATTTAACACTGTGTAACATTGCTAGGTGGTAGCAAAAGGGATAAATCAAAGTACAGAAAACGATGTGTTGCATTTAATTATACCTCTTAGTAGAGCGAAGCATGAGATGTACAAAGTGGCTGTTTGTTAGCTTCTGGGACGAAGCGGTTCTATTAGCCAAAAATGTACCCCTTGGAGCTGAAGGGGTTATGTGCCTTGAGCAGACATCTGTTACTGTGGTTTTTCTTCCTGAACTGTTTGTGAAATCCCGCAGTACTGGACAGAAAGCAACGTACACTCATGCTGTGGGTCCGCTGTTAGCAGTCTAATGTTCCTTCACGCCCACCTTTGTAAACTGTTTAATTAGATGTGCAATTATAATAAATAGAAGGAGTATTTACCGGTACGCTCCCTGAAGTCAGGAAAATCCCAGTAGGTTTATGTGATTGTAGCAAAGCAGAATTCAGTCCACCTTTCTCACGTGCAGCTTGGACTGGTAAGAAAGGATTTATTGGGGTTCTCAAGCAACTTCTGTTTTCTTCGATACATAGAAGTTGCACACATCTCACGCAAGCCCAGAGAGATCATTTCTCTTGTTATTTTTTTTCCTGGCTGAAGACTGAACCACCCCTCCTCTCCGATTTGACATTGCACTGCCCTTAATCTGCTCTGCTCTGCATCCTTTTTGTCATGCAGACTGCAGTGTTCTTTTGGTGTTTTTGAATGCATGGTACATTTATACAAAAAAAAAAATTGCCTTCTGCTCTCTGAGAGAAGCCTGTGCAGAAAAGAGGAGCTTCCTGAGCGTGCCAGAAATTATAGCTTTAATGTGTGAAGCATTCAAAATTCAGCACACTGCAAGGATCTGCTCAGTAGCTGGAATGTTTGTGCCGTTCAGTCAAGTCAGCTGGCAACAGAAACACAGCAAAATGAATGGTAAGGTCACTGACTGCGTAAGTTTTCTCAAATACTTTTCTGCAGCTGGCAAATATAACCATACATGGATAAGACGTGGTCAAGACGCACTCTCTGTTCACTGCCAGGACTCTTGCTCGAGACTCGGGTACCAAAACAATGGCCAGAACAGACTTCCACTTCAGTAATTATTAAATTTGTTGCTCTTTTCAAACAGTGTGATCTTGCTCTTTCAATCCCATTCTTGGCTCCAACATCTGCACGGGTTAAATTACTTTTTAAGGGTTGAAATTCTGTTGCTTTGCAAAGTCTGGGAATAGAATACTGTTTAATAGAAGAGACTTGCCCAGTTGGCAGTGGGTTTAGTCAGTAAATAGGTGTTCGATTCTACTGCAGGTGGAGGCAATGTAAGTAGCCTCTAGGGAAAGACAAAGAGGCATTTTAAATAAACCTCTTGGCGTGTTAATCATCTTAAACCAAGTACCGGGGTTATCCTAAAGCATTAGGATGTGACTGGTAAAATGCCATCATGCATTTGTAAACCCTGAGCAACCCCCTGATAGAGATACAACACTGTACTTGGAAAGTCCTTGTTCAGAAGGACAAAGGGAGTAATCTTTTTCTACCTGTAAGCCATGAGATCAGGAGATGGTACTAAAGACTTTGCTCTAATGCCTCTGTTTCAGAAAGAAGCACAACTTCTTGCCCAAGGATGTCAAAGCACACACATCTCTCATTGCTGTTTTCTGGGGCTGGAGGCAGCTAAAATAATGTTTCGTCTATTCAGACTCTCCACAAATCATGGTTTAATTCCATCTTCTGCACCAATTAATTAATGGTATGTTCCTATTCTCTGTGAGAGACCAGGCATGGAAGCCGGACTCAATAAGTGGCACGCTAAGGCTACACGTAGCAGCAAAATGATGCCTTTTGTCTTCTCAAGGCTCTTCCTGATGTTGCCCAACATTTTGTTGGCTCTCTTTGGCTGCAGACGCACACCGCGCTGATGATCTCAGACAACTGTCAACAGTGACTTCAGGATCTCTTTCCTAGTCTGTGACAGCTGGTTCCAGGATCAGCATTGAGGAGCTTTGGTTTGGATTATTTTCCTCTACATGCATTACCTTACGTTTATCCACACTGAAGCTCCTATGCCAACGTTGTGCCTTTCATTCACTTCTATGAGATTCTTCTTGGCCATCGGCCTGGCATTTTACTGCCCTAAGGAGGTCGTGAGCATCTGCAGACCTGGAGACTTTGCGCACGCTCCCTTCTGCGGGTCGTGAGTGAAGATGTTGAATAAAACCAGTCTCGGCACCCATGCACTGCTGCCTCCTCTCCACCCTTCCATTTGCTTCCCACCCCTTAACCTCCTCTCAGTCCAAAAATGAATGTTTCCTCCAAATTCTTTGCTTAGTTTCTTTAATGATAAAAAAGAAAAGCTCAAGGACTGTGAGGAAGAAACTACTGAAATGCGCTTCTCACCTTTACAGTCCTCGTAGCTTTCTAATGCAAAAGACTTCCCCAAATTTACAGCTGTGGTTCTGTTTGTAGAAAAGGTGATCCAGAAAACACACAACTGCCATGAATTAACCTCACAGTCATTTTCAAAACGTATTGTATTATCTCTGGAGAGTGCAGGTTGGCTTTTGACACCGTCCCTTTGTTTTCATCCAGGAAAACCCCAGATTTACCTGGTTGCCAGGGAGGAGAGTAGTGTCAAAGAGTTTGCATCAGTCAGAGCCAAGTAAAATATTAATGATTGTGGGACCTGATGCCTAAGTGACAAGGCAGTAGCTAGGAAAGAAAGTGGGATAGCAGCACCGTTGAGTTTTACAGCTACAACAGACAAGGGTAGTTTAGATTTTCCTTTACTTAACAAGAACAAAAAGGACAGCACGGAACTTCTGTGAATTTATCAAAGGATTAAAAACCCTGAGCTATTTTAAGAGGGCACGATACAGCAACCCTTCTGCTGTGAAACTGCGAGAAAAAAAGAACTGCAACACAGCTACAATTTCCACACTGCTGTGACAACGTCTGCCGTACGCCGATTGAGCAGGACAGGCCCTCCTGCCCATAGAAGCACCGCTGCAGATGCTCTCACCCATCCAGCAAATTATTGGTTTCACTGATCGACGTTTCTTATCAGGACCACACGCACGGTCCAGGTCGGGTCTGTTGCAATCCGTTTGTCCGGCACAAGCTACACAAGCACGGCTGCCTGCTGCAGGAAGCAGCTCTGTGGGCAGCAGGATCCACGCCTCTTGCACAGAGCTCGCGCAGAAGACACGGCTCCGGCAGAGGAGCGGTATTTTTGGCGAGATGGGGAAGAAGTGGCTGTGAACCATCCAAAAGGACAGTCAAAAATCCAGTGGCACTTGTCACCATACCTCTAGAGTACCAATATTTTGGCTAAGTCCCAGCCCCACTAATCTGTTTATCTAATGTCCCCCTGCACTTCCACTGAAGTATGAGCTTATTTCCTGTACTAAATTACTGTGCGTCTTGTGGTTAGTTATTAACTAGCTGTTGTTTTTGAAAAAGGGCTTTATTTCAGCAGAAAGTTATTCTTTTGTAATCCTTGCTCAGTTCGGGAGAGCTTTGCAATCTGCTGGTGAGACATCCTCTTGCAGTGCAAAGCAGGTTGTGCAAAATAAACGAGCGTGTAATATTTATAATTATTATATTGTTAGCGTTTACATTTTTGTGAGACCGAGTGAGGTAAGATTGTTTTCCAGCAACAAAGAGTAATCCAGAATTAAGCATAATTTTGCCAAATGCATTTTGTCGGGGGGGGGATTCCCAACCACCTGCCCCTTCTTTAGGAGCTGTTTGCAGCCTCTTTCACTTTCTCTTCGAGTGCAATTGCAAGAAGTTTCCTTGGGAATCTTGCTGGTAGATTCAGCTTTCAGTGCAAACTCTCACAGTATCACACTCTGTGGAGGAGAAATTAATTATTTGTCATTTCTGGTATTCTCTTGGTTTCGCTTGTTTTATTTTAGGAGAAGTTCCCAGATAAGATCAGTGAACTCTGTGTGCTAAAGCGTGAGGGCGGAATGAGTGAGCGGAAGATAGAGTCTCGCGTCACTTGATTTCTATATGCATAAATCTGACTAAAGCAAATATCAGGGAAAAGGAAACAGTCAGTGTTTGCTTATTCCAATTACTCATGCTTTCGTATTTCTTTTAATCCCCTCCAGGCCCACTTCTGTTAGCTCTAAGGATATCTAGAAGCTATCTGTTCAGGACTATATACTTGAATAGCCTTTAAATTCCAATTTTTTGCCTTTTAATTCCATTTTTTTTTCCATTAAGATTTCGAGCTCAGGTAGATCGCAGTGTTAAATGGGCACTCACGCAAATCTGAAATGCCACCTATGTTTTTCTCTCTGCGTTTAGACCCAGATCAGCCGAAGCGTCTCGCATCTCCACAGGGGGAAATATCTTTCCACAAGGCTCAGGTTGGCATCCAAACCTTGCAGCAGCTGCTGCTGCCGAGACTGGAAGCCTTCTCTCTGCCAGACACGTACCACTTGTGCTTTTTTTTGACTGTACTCCTTGGTAATTTTTTTTTGTGCAAGGGCTGACCAATCTGTGGTATTTATCTGTTGTGTCAGCACCCCCCTGGGAAAATTCAGCATTCGGGAACCGAAGACAGGAGCTTACGCTTGCAACCACCTGACTCCTAATGTTTCGGGCTGGACAGTAACGACTGATGAGAAGGGGATATTTGGGAGGGAGAAATGTAACTCTTCTGACCAGCCTTGTTACTTCAGAGAGGATCTTGCTGAGTTGTTACCACTGTCTTCCCCCTCTTACCCAATTAAGAGAGTGAAACAAATTGTTCCATGAACAATGAACTAATGAGTCTCAGTTTTGCTAGATTCATATGCTATGCTCCTTACTCTTCAATACTCTCATTTTCCCTGTGACCTTCCTGTTCCTTCGATACTTTAATTTCCCCAGTAAATCCCCCAAATTGCCATCCAGTTCTCCCAAGCACCTGCCAACTATGGGATGGGGAAGAGGCAGCAATAGCTGAGCTCACTGCATCGTTGTTCCTCCAATGTCAACGCTGATTCCTGATATACATCAGCACTTTTTTATAAAACCTGGGGGAACGTCATCTATCTGCTAAAATTAATTTTTCTATCTCCGGCCTTGTTTTCCCATTCCTGCATCCTACTAATGCTAAACATGACTTGATACTGGCGGATACTGTGGCAAAAGTGCAGATCTAATACTCACAGAGTTCAGCTAAGTTTATAAAGGAAAGGAACAGCAAAAAAGAAAAGGAAGTAATTACAGGCTGACAAATAGAGCTGATGTATGCCCTAGTGAAAAGGAATCTTAATAAAGCCTCCTAGCCAGGCAGCAGGCTTTGGGGTTCTGTGAGCGAATGCGGGGCTTGTGCATACCTTCCCCTACCCACGGGGAGTTAAAATTCAGATTAGAGATTAACCCCTTATCCAGTTTTGATCTGGTGTTAGGCCAGGTGCGCCCACCTCAAATGCAAGACCAGCACCTAGAGAGCTTGGTAACGCTCTGGTTTAGACTGCTGTAACGGTCCTTACCCACTTTAAAGGTCTGATACTATTTACAGGCTTCAGTTCGCTCTCGCTTGTAGTCCCTCTGATCGACTGGAGAGAAAATAAACGACCCTCGGGATGATGGTGAATTGATACAAAACTGAAGAGGATTTTGGGCGTATTTCTGGTGACCGAGAAGCAGCGGAGGGGGAACGGCCTCTGCCCGTCAACACCCGGCTCTCGCCGCCCTCGGCGGCAGGCTGTCCCGGGAGAGTCGAGGGAGCGAAGGCTGGCCCCGGGGGCTGGCGGCGGGTCGGGGCGGCGTGGGGATGCCCACGGGGGTGGGTGTCACCGGCCCCTCTCCGGCTCGGGGCCGGTTTCGGGTGCGCTCGGCCCTGCTGCCTCCGCAGGCGGCCGCTCAACCCAGGCGCCGCCCGCCCCAGCCTCAGCGAGGCGCCGGGGCCCGGCCGCGGCCTACCCCCAGGGCCGCGCCTGGCTCGGCTGCAGCGGCGGCGACCCCGGCCCCACGGCGGGCCGGGCCGGGCCGGGCCGGGCGGCGGAGGCGGAGCCGCGTCCGGGGCGGGGCGGCGCCGCGGCCAGTCGCTGCCTCGGCAGCGGGGTGGGCGGCGCGGCACGGTGCGGAGCGGCGCGGCGCGGGGTGATGGAGCCGCGGGCCCTCGCCGCCCGCGCCCCGGCACGCAGCGCCCGCTGAGGCCCCTCCGCCGCCGCCGCAGCGCGGCCGCCTCTCGCCTCCCGCCGCCACCCCCCCACCCCCGGGAAATGGCCACGGAGCCCCCGCGGCCGGCGCCGCCCGCGGCGGGGCGCCCCGAGGGCGGGCGCGGGCGCTGCGCGGGCGGCGGGCGCGGCGAGGCGGAGGAGGCCGCGGCCCAGCCGGCGCTCGGCGCCTCCCCGGGCCCCGCGGCGGCGGCGGCGGCGGCGGCGGCGGCGGGGGGCCGGCGGCGGGGGCTGAACGGCTGCGTGCCGCTGTCGCACCAGGTGGCCGGGCACATGTACGGCAAGGATAAAGGCGGTGAGCGGCGGCGGGGCGCGGGGAGGAGGGCGGCGGGGGGAGCGGCGGGCCGGGCCGCCCGTGAGGGGGTTCCCCCCCGCCCTCCCGTTTTACCTTAATTCTTTCCAACCTGGTTGTGGCGGGGCGGGTCCGGCTTCAATTCTCCTCACGTCCCGCTGGCGGCGGCCGGCAGCTCTGCTGCTGGCGGAGGGCGGGGGGGGGGGGGGGGCTTGGTGACAGGCGTGAGCCGCTCGCCGGCGGCGGCGGGAGGGGGGCCGCAGGCGGGACCTCAGGAGCGGCGGGCAGGGCTTGCCGCCCTGGTGGCTGAGCTCCCGCCGCCGGGCTCTGCCCGAGGTACGAGCACCTGTTCGCCCCCGGGAGCCGGCCTCAGCGGGAGGGTGAGTGTCAGTGCAGGGGTCCGGCGATCACCTCAGCGCTGAGGGCTCCGTCTCCCCGGCCGGGCTCTGCGCCTCCCGTCGGGGGCCGGAGGGGCTGGCAGAGCTCTCCCGCGGTGCGCGGGTGTCACCGCTGCCGAGCTTCTGTCTTACGCTGGTTTTCGTAAACGGTAACGACCCGTCAGGGCGGGATGGTTAACGGGCACCTTTAAGCCAGAGGGCCTCTGCAGTTCAGCTTCATTCTAACAGGCACCTTTTAAAAAAGTGGGAATTTAGGCAACGGCGTGCTGGTACCCTCAGAACGTATATTTAAACTATGCTTTATCTAAAGGGAACCTCCAAACCTATGGCCACCAGAAACTTCAGCAAAATATTAGTAAGCAATTTACCAGTCTGGGGTAACTTCTTAGTTGCTTGTTTATTTGATGGTAAGTCCGAACCAACGGCTAGTAAGCAGTCTAATAATACAAATATCATGAGGATACAGCATTTTTTAAGTGTGCCTCCACTAGCTTTAAATTTCTATTTTAATTCCAGGTTGAGGAGTGAGGTGTTGGCCCTTCTGATGAAGGTGCCTTTTAACGTAGGCGATGGTCAGTGCCAGAGCAAGCGGCCAAGTTAACGTTGCCAAATGGCATTTCTCACCCTTCCAGGACATCGCGTTTGGTATAACTCCTGCCTCTGAGCCAAATGTAAGGCATACATCCATTCAGCTCTCAGTGTGCCCTTTGAGAGTACCCTATATGCGAGTATAGGGTAGGGTATAGCTATAGGGTAGCTATAACGGGTAGGGTATAGCTATAACGAGTACCCACTGTCATACTGCCTTTGAATCCTGTCGGTAGAAACTGCCTCTGCTGAATAGGCCAAGGGTTGAACTTCAGAACCCCTTCAGCCATCAGCGAGTGGAATTACAGCACTAATGGCACTGTGAGTTTCTTATCTACAGCCTGCGTTCATGGCACGTCTTGCTGCTGATAATCTCCACAGCAAAGTAATTCTTGTCCCTTGCCCGTGCTGCAACCGGTGCAATAAAATGTAGAGGGAGGTACATTGGATCCTTGGAGCTGTACGTCTTCCTCGTTGTTAATATAACATGGGGTGGGATCAGGCAAAAAAGAGTCCCTTCAGGGAGAGCCTCACCTTTGGCACGTCAATTTTATCACAGTTGGGTCAAGACAAAATGGGTGATACACCACCTGTATTGTGGGTACAGCTCAAATGGATTCGTTAAAGCTAGCTCCACTACATCTAATGAGCAAGACCAAGATTTTCCTGCAGAGGTACCACCGTCGTTGATGATGTCATCTTAGAAACTGAGCTTTACATGTAAATGAAGACCAAAGCTTCTCTGGCACTCACAGCTCTCTCATTTTTGTAACTGAATCTTCTTGTTTTATTTCTTTACAGATGTTGTATGTAGGAGTGCAGGCAGTCGAGATGCTAAAGATACAGGGTCATGTATAATTCTGCAGTGCTGCTCCTCGTGGTGTCTTTGTTGTGAAGCTAGTGGCCAGATGTTTGGATATATGTAGTTGCTAATAGCACTGGTAAGGAATATCGCAGACAATCTGTATGCCAGAATCTGTGAGAACTTTAAGCATGTGTGAGGAGACCAGTGTGTCTTCTACCTTCTCTGTTACCTTTTCTGCCTTTTCCTAGAGCAGTCACCCTTCCTGCTATTTTCCGTTCTGCCCTTTTTTACCCCATTGAACCTTCAGCGTTTTAAAAATCTAAAGCTATAAAACCAGCATGCCTTTTTGTTGGGATACCTCTATTGCTATGCATACAACATGGCAAACGTACCTTGAAGGTTGTACTTGGCTGGGGTTAGTATCTGAGCTGTTTACTGATTCAAGCTCAGAGCCTTCCTTGTTCTGCCCAGCTTCCTCCTGCATGTCACTGCTGTTGTCTGCGCTCAACTTCCCTTCTGTCTGCGTATACAAACACACAGAGGACTTGAAGGTATCCAAAGTATTTTTTAACTATTTTATTTTTCTGGTTAAAGTACGCCTTAAAATTTCTTTGCTATAGGGTTCCCTCCCTCCTGAATAACCTTTCCAGTTTCCCTTTGTTCCCTGTGACTGTTACCACTTTGCAAAGAAAGGGCTTTAGTAGTCTCCCTGCACGCGCACATAGACTCTCGGCTTCTGGGCGTTACGATTGACCTGTTGTTGAATGCTGTGATCAGTAGTGCTTCCCCCAGAACAGGGTAAATCATGTGTAGTAAGTAAGATAACCACCTTGGGTTGTGGCTTAATTCCATAGGCAGGTGGAGAGAGACAGGAGCTGATGGGATACACCACCTTATAGAGCCTCCTGCACCTGGCTGTGGTTTGGTGCCTGTACCCGCAAAGTGCTGGAGGTCCTCAAGCCATCAGTGGGATTCTGTAGCTAAAGGAGCCATTCTCTTTCAGTGTGACTTGCTCGGTAATGCAAATCACAAAACTTCTAACTCTGGCTGCAGTTTTCCTGATGCAAAGGTTAAGGT
Organism: Nipponia nippon; assembly: GCF_047370975.1. Classification (NCBI taxonomy): domain Eukaryota; kingdom Metazoa; phylum Chordata; class Aves; order Pelecaniformes; family Threskiornithidae; genus Nipponia; species Nipponia nippon. The sequence goes on along the minus strand of NW_028262347.1, from coordinate 88,661,039 downwards.
GGCACATACCTACTGGTCAATCCTTATTGCATACCCTCAGAGGACAGAGGATTTTTTTCTAAAGTAAATGTTCGGCATGTTTGTGCAGAACAGGTTTTGCCTATAGTTCAGTAAAGCATGTGGATTGGATATAATTTTTTTTTGTTTTGTTTAGAAGAGTGCATATATCTATATTGGTTATTTTTGCAGTAGATTTGAGTTTCAGAATGCTAGCAAGCTTTGCATGCAGAGCCATAGAGAAATGTTTGTGAGATATTTCAGAATTTTAATGTTGGTATAGTTCTGCTGCTTCTTCAGAAATGTTAAATTGCTTATTCATCTATTAAAACAATACTATCTACTACCCTAGAACAAACCCATGACCAACATCCTTATGTTAGTATGATCTGCAGGTGATGGTATCTCTGGGTGGTGGTGTAGATCACAGGGAAGGTTATGGAGTTCTCATCTTCGTGGTGAATTTTGAAACATGAGTCTTTGGTTTCCAGGCCTGCCTCAGTCACAGTTACAGAGTAGGTGCTCTAGTCTGTCAAGAAATCCAGAGGATGAGGGAACTTGAAACAAGGTCAGGTTATATTAAACTCTTCAAGTAATATGTATCAATCCAGTAGTGTATGGGTTTTACTTCAGGAATATTTGCCTGGTCTTTCTGCCTTGTAGATGGTCTACTTGTCTTATCATCAAAGCCAACATGCAGATTTTGAGGAGTATGTGTTATAAAACCTTTTTTAATGTTGTGATTGTTAGCAATTCACATTCAAAACACACGCCATTCAAATACTTTGTGCACTTTGCGAAGTGGTTTCCAGCCCATGTAAAAGGGTACGGGGCAGGGGGAGCTGTTGTGTCTTGAAGATGTTGTGGTAGTCTGCGAGCTGTTGTGTGGCAATATTTTTCTAGTTCTGGAAAGTATACAAAATGCAACTTTCAGCAAGTAACATGACTTGAGCTGTTTTACACAAATTTTTAAAACCACTCTTTGTTCATTGGCACAGCCAACTAATGAAACAACTTTTGTAAGTCTGGTGGTAGTTTTAAAGTAAATATCTTAGGCTCTAAAGATTTTGTTTTGTTTCTAAGACTGCACAGCAGAGCCCATTCAGAGATAATCCTTTCTAAAAGGTGAAAACACCGTTGCCGTTACAACTGCAAACTCTTTTTGAGATACAAAGCTCCTGGCTCGTTTTACTGTGTTTCCTCAAGTGGTAAGCTGAAGATGGAACCTATTTTGGATACAGTTCACATTTTTGTTGCCCTTCTAAGCCAAATAAATTGCTATCTGAAAAGCTATGAATAAATCCTAGGAGAAAATTTCTTTTCCAGAAGTGGGTTTTTCTTTTTCCCTTGCAACTGATGATTTTGAAATTTAGAGCGCATTTCACAGGGATGCAGTTACTTTTCTCCATTCTCGCCCATATCCATCTCTTGAGTACCCTCAGATACTCAGTTGCATTTCTTACACAGCTACTCAGCAATATTGCTGACTGGAAAGTCATTAAGGCTGCTTTGGGAGGATATTTTGGATTTTTTTTTTTGGTGAAGGTGGTCACCTGGCTGAGGTGAAATTCTGTATTGTAATTATGGGTGATAAAAATAGTTGCATCTGATTAGCATGGAGTGCTATACGGGTGCTACTTCTAGTAATATAGAAGTGCTCGTTCTATGCCACATGTATAGTAATACATTCACAGGACATATATTTCTATTTTAGCTAGTGAGAAATGCATTGAAGGTGGTACTAACTCCTTTAACTTCTTGGCATTGTTGGAAAAACAACTTATCAGTTATTTAAAAAGGGAGTGTCTGTGTAATCTTCCATAGTTGATTGAATGGGTTTTTTGGGTGGAACTTTTCATGTCAAATCCCAGTACTGTGTTGGCCTTCAGCAGAATTAGACCCAGGAAATCATCTGGTGACTAGAAAAAGAGGAATGCAAGCAAACCTCTCCTAAGGGTTTTGTGTAGGAGCTGCCAATTTTGACTCTGCTGTGCACATACTGAAAGCAGTACAACTTTGCAAATAGGCTGTCCGTGATGGTGTATTTTCTATTTCTGAAGGGGAAAAAAAAAAAAAAAAGCTGTATCTCTTAAAACTAAGCCCTGAAGGAAATGCTTCTCTTCTAGGTATACTGCAGCATCCAGATGGGACTGTCCTGAAGCAGTTGCAGCCACCACCCCGCGGTCCCAGGGAGCAGGAGTTCTACAACAAGGTGAGGGTCCTGCAGCGTGGAGGGAGCTGGCTCGCTGCAGGTGAAGCAATAAGTGTCCTTCCTTTAGAAGTACATCCTTATTGTTGTGGTTGGGAAAGTGCAACCTAAATATCTGAACGGTCGGTCAGTGACAGCCCCTAAATTTAGCATATCTTACACTTCTGTCTAGTCTGGTTTATTGCTAGAAGTATTGCTCTGTTCACTGTATTAAAATTGTTCACTGTATTAAAAATCAGCTCCTTTAAAAAGTCAATAAAAAGTGAAACTTTACAGTTGTTTTAACTTTAGTTTGTTGTATTTCTCCTATTGCTAATCTTCAGTTTGAAGGATGAGGAGGAGCCTTCATCCTTCAGTTTGAAGGATGAGAGGAGTCTTGAGACCCTCTTTTTGCTGTGGTGTTTGGTTTGTTTTTCCTTTTTTTTTTTTTTTTTTTTTCCCCATAATTTCTTTCCCCTAGAAGGGTATTAATTTAAGTTACCAAATGACCTTACATATTTTGTGGAAACATCTCACATTAAAACAGACTAAGCAACGTGCTCTAAGTGAACAATGTGTTTGCATACTAGCATTACTCGATAATTTTCATGATGGCACTGCTAGACAAAACAGCAGCTCTTGAGTTAGTAGGAGCTCAGCAGGAGCCAGTTAAATCTAAATGTAAATATTTTTCTGAGGTTTCTCAGTGACTGTCATTTAGATGAGGTTAAGAAAGATGCAATCCAGCCCGAGTGGTAATTCTTCAGTAGAAGGAGAAAGCTTGAACAGACTCCTTTGAGTGTCAGGCTACTTACTCTTCTGTGATATCCTGAGGTACTGACAGTAATGTGCTATCACTGTCTAAAGCTGGCAGGTGAGAGGGGTAAGCTTGAGCATTGCTTAGACATGAACCATTCACAGCACAGGCTTTATTATTTTGCCTGTTGCTTAGACTTGCATAACAAGCCATGAGCAAGACCCTGGGCAAAATCTTCGAGAAAGAGGTCTGGCACACTAATAGTGCCCTTGTTAGTATGCCATGTCATAGTGGAAGAAGTCAGGTCTCAATGCTAGTAACTTGCAAAGTTAGCTTCAATTATGTCTTCCAGGGCCTTGCTGGGTCGCGTTTTTTGGTTATAAGCCATTTGGGAGAGGGGTTGGGCAATTCTTGAAAAATAACGGAGAAAGGGAAATGTGTGTACACAATTAGTTGTGCGTGGGTTAGGATGCCTTGTTGTGGGAGAAGGGAAGGAGAGCAAATGCCTGTACGTTACATAGGTGAAAGTACAGGAGAAAGATCTTGGGGTTTTATCGCTTCTCAATGATTAACTACTATCATATTTGCTCTTGGGCAAGAACCATGTGATGCAGGATATAGACACCTAAACACTACGTGTGGTTGTTACAAGATGAGGATTACTGCGGATTGTGAGGTTCAGTGTAAGGTACAGTTTCAGGTGCCGCTTGAGCTGATACAATAGCTTATTGCTGCCAAGAGGGAAAGGCCTTTCTTCCCATTCTTACCATTTATCTTGTGCCGTGCTGGTGTTTTTTGGACATCGATGAACTGATTTGATTATTTAAAAGATGGCAAAACTTCCTTGTGTTGGTAGTCTTCTGTCAGGTTTAGTGATTAAACTGATAAGGAGTGGGAACAACAGCAAGACTGTCCTGTTTTGGTGACTGAGCTCAATGCATCTTGTGGTCTATAATCAAAGAGACATTATCACCTGGGAGTAGGCTAATGAGCCTCCAGAGAATGGGGGAAGGAGAGTTTTACCACTCCTTGAGACAAGGGGTTGTTTACAAGGCAGTCAGGTACAGGAGATGGTAAGAAACACTCCAGAGATGAAACAAGTGGAACAAGACCGATGAATTCCAGACTGTCACTTTGTCATGACTAGACAGCAAGTCTGTTGATAAGACCAAACCAGAAGGTTACCCGTTAGTATATGTGGATTAATCATGACTTTATTTTTTTCATTTCTGCACCTGCTTTTTCCCATGTGCTTGTAACTGTTTTGTCTGTAGTGATAGATCAGTTATCGCTTCCTTTGCATGCTACCTTACCCTGGCCTGAATTAAGATTAGTACCCCAGTACCTGGGCCAGAAACAAGTGGGTTTTTTTTCTTAGGGGTAAAGCAAACATCCTTGGCTGAAGTAATTGAGAACCTCTGTAGTATATGGTAGCAAGAAGATGAGCATGTCTCAGTTTCAGCTTCACAAGTCAGCTGGAGAGCAGCTATTGCAGATCTGAGGCAGAAGTGTCTTTGAATAACCAGCAGTGACGGGGAAGCAGTATTTCAGCATGCAGTCCAAGTTCTCGTGATCTGAAGGTTGCAGGGAACGTGTCACGATAGAAGATAATGAGGCATTAAGAGACAAGTTTGACTATAACTCTGATATATTTAACCTGATACCAGGTCTTCTGTCTGGACAAGACAGTTTTCTCTTCTGAAACTGCTGGATTTGCCTTCAGCTGGATGCGTGAACATGACGGAGCGCCATAGTCTGCATCAGTGAATCACCAGAAGTTTTTTCCCCTGGTTATCGATGGGTTATTTTCTATTAAGCACGAAGCTGAGTGCTGACTGGTAGAAGCCAAACAAAATGGGCTTCCATTTTGGAATGGAAACTTGAGCAAGACACTGTAGTGCAAAATACTAATAGTGATCTGAAACCTATTCAGAAGTGGGTGGCAACTGGAAGTTTTGAAGAATTTCACAGGTCTCTGTCAAAGTGGAAAACTGGAAAAATCTCTCAAGTAATTCCTACTCAGATTGCCATTAGGTTACCCTTCTGTTTTCCTGATAGTGTATTTTCAGTTTAGCAGTTAAAAAAAAAAAAAAACAACAAACCCACGCTCTAAACAGGTCGTCTTTCTTAAGAGATTATTTCAGCAAGTAAACCAAACTTTTATCTCTACTACAGCAATATGTCATTCTCTACTGATGGGGAAATGACTTGCCATGATTCTGTGTTACGAGGGAGGGGGGGAAATAGAGTATGACAAGATTATCGTTAATACCTTCTATGATGAAATGTAGTAGAACAATGAGGTGTTTGTAACCATTGTTAATAACTTACTACATATTGATTAACTTATCATTGGAGAGTGACTTTCCAGGGGTAATGTCCACTTTCTATTGAGTTCTGTAAATATGAGTAACTATCAAATCAAAATAATAACATTTTAATTTTGTTCCTGCAAACTCCCTTCCTGTACCTGGGGGCATGAACTTCTTACAAACATAGGCTGCATAACCATGGAGTGTTTTACCAGGTCTTCTGGTACCCACATTATCTGGGTAAAAAATTTGGAATTTTTTAACCTTGAATAGCTACAAAATACTTTGTTTTCAATAGGTATGAGCAGCAAGAGAATGAAAAAAATTGAAACAGAAGGGTCGTGTTTTTTTAAGGACTATCTACACTATGTATCAGTTGCTTCCATCTAATGGAAATACTCGGTCAGAATGTGTAGGCGGAGGCACTCTAAAGGTCTGCTTTTAAAGGAGTTTCAGGAGGGAGCGGTATACAGAGATGTGGAAACAGGAAAATAGTGCTGTTGGAAGATGCAGTATAATATATTATGTAGTAGTGACCCATTTCCATTAAAGAAAATAAATTGGTAAAAGGCAGTATGTGTTTATGGTAAGGCTGCCTACACATGCATGCTAAGAAATCCACAAAAGCAGGCTACTACTTGGTGTGGTTTAGTATTTGGCTTTAGCCTGCTTTATGCCAGGGTGCATTTATACATGCTGAAACAGTCTGATTTAATTCAGCAGTGTTGGGAGAGGGAAGGGAAGAAGCCTATCAGCCCTCCTACGGTGATCTCTTCTGGCAGATGAGTTGGGAACTGTGAGAAACGCATCCTTTGAGAAGGTTAGTGCAGTCACTGTATGAGGTAAAACCTCCCTGCTTAGCTGGGTACAGGGCTCTTGTCTCAAACATACCAGGCTCTACCTAAGAGCGCTGTGTGTTAGCATAACTCTCTCTTCCTATTGAAGAGCTATCCTCTTCAGCACGGGGTTTTTCTTAATTTGTCACGTCAAGAATGTAGCATTGCAGAAACTACTGTCCTGTTGGTGCCTCGAAGAGGGGGAGGAAACTGGAATGTCAGTCTTTAAGTAGGGCACTGCTTTTGTGGGCACAAAAGGATAGACCTTGGGCTGCCAGTATTTAAAACTGAGGAAGAGAGAATTTACAGTTGTTGAGGTTACTTTCGTGAGTACAGTTTCCTATAAGCTGTGTGTTTAGCACTAAGAGATGGAGTGTTTCTTACATTCAACAGAATGAAAGAAGGTCGCTGAACTGTTTTGAAATGGCAGCTCTTTCACTTCTGATTTCTGGCATTCACTCGGTGGGGCTGTAAACCTCTGTTACTGTGTGTACCTGTTCTGAGCATGGCATACTGAAGTTTTAAAGGTTGCTAATGCAGTAGCTAATAAACGGGGATTTTATGCTTAACAGATCAATAAATGTTCCTGTAAACTTTTATTTGAATTGCCTTTCTGCTCTCCTACGGTGACTGGGTGATGCTTGGGCTGTGAGTAGTATACCTTTTCCCCTTACCCTGCCTGCCAAAAACTGTCCTGAGAAAGCTCTTGCAGCATGGACAACTTCCAGCGCTTACCAGGTGTTGGTTTTTTTTTCTTTCCTGTTTGCTAGTGGCTGCATGTCAGAATTGTCATAGCTGGTTCTCGTGATGTTGCCAAGTCATGGCTCCAAGTAACATACCTGCAATACTATAAGGTTTCCAAGGCTGTTGTAATGCAAGTCTTACCCGAATTCTCAGATACCGTTGTCCCAGAGTGCAACGGTAATTTTGGGGGGTTGCAATGAAAAGGTGGATGGGGTTCTCCAGTCCCAGCTCAGCTCTGGCAACCTTCTACCTCTGTCCCAATGCTTGGGAACCAAGGGAGCTGATTCACCCCACGTAGCATTGGGAAAAGATAATTGGGCTAGTCATCTGGCCCTTCTGGATAACAGATCTTCGACCCATTGCCAGCTAATGACGGCTTTGTTAACCGCTGTAGCAGTAGTCTGAAAGTTCAGGGTTCAAGCCCTGCTGACATATAAAATGAATGCAAGGAAGCTGTTACCACTGTAGATAATAGAAATTGTTTTTCACTCTTGTTACATGTCCTGAAAACAAAGCCAGGATGTAAGAGACACAAATAGCTCAGCATGTAAAAGAGATTTACATTAGTTAGGTGAGAGTCAGGCGCTTGAAAGCTAGGAAGTAATGGTTTCATGGTTGCCCGCACAATTGTTGTTCTGAACTTTTGTTGGATGCATTATAATGCAGCTTTCAGTAGGGCAATGACTTGTCTTTCTGTTTTGTTTTCCCTAAAGAACTTACTAACTCATTTTACAACCTGACATAAGGCAGAATTTATATCGTTTGTGCAACTCTTATGGTCTCTCTTGTAACAGTTCGTCTTTGAGCTTGTGACCAGAGGATAACGTGTTAGTGAAGACCCAATTACATTAATATTCCTGAAGCCATAGTTCCTCGTGCTTCTGTGGTTACAGAGAAGAAACGTGCAGGAAGTATGCTCATTTGAACCATTATCAATAATCTTCTCCTTACTGTTTTATTTATTTCATTCTCAATAACCTGCCACTACTTCTATGCCGTGGCTTTTCATTACGGCTTGATGCTTTCTTCTTTTTTGCATTGTCTAATTTATTTAGTATTCAAGCAGCTTCAGGCAGTGCAGAAGACTTCTGGTGGCTTCCCTCCCCCTCCGTGGCATAAAATCAAGCCAGCAGCCTGAAAGATGTGTTTTGGCCTGGAAGCTTTTGCATAGAGTTGCAAGAACTGACTCATAAGGCTCAGCCCCCTTTCAGCCTATATAGCACAAATCACGATAAGGCAGCCTGTGTTCTATAAACTGTTCCCTGCTAGTGACGGAAAAGGAAAGGGATTGGGGAGGCAAAGTATGTCTTGCTTCAGGATGAAGTACCCTATTTTGTAAACTCAGTTAACTGATTTTATAGTCTTGATTTAGATGATTATCCTTGACTGAAAAAGGAGTGGATGATGGCCATCGTGCTGCTATTGTGTACTAAAATATCCTTATCCCGTGATCAAGTCTCCAGCTAAGGTTCTGCTTTTCAGTCTTGTATGGACAAAGCTTGGAGAAATAGGATGTACGGTTCTCTTAACGTCTCATTTGGGGGATGCAATGCCTTGCCCCGACTTTTCATTACTACCGCATTCGGAGCTGTAGCTCGATATCCTGAAAGGTTATCTTTGGCTGTGTCTCATGCTGGTACATCCAGATCTGCTGCATCTCCAGAAGAGGGAGCGGCACTAAAGTATACAAATTACCTGTTTGCAAACACAGCGAGCACGTTCTGATATAGTCCATTTCTGCCCTTGGCGTCATTCCTCCTGCTGAGGAACTGTCTGGGAGGAATTCTGTTTTGCTGGGGAAATAAGCAAATTTAAGTTCTCAAACCAATGTGTGAAATTGCCTCACACTCTATACTTTAAACCATGAGCCTGGACATTGTAATAAAAGGAAGGACATGCAGTACTCCTCAGCTAATGAGAAGAAAATGGCTTTTTGACCAAATTGTGAAATACTGGCAGCTTGTACTAAGATTTTTTTCACATTAAGAGTTGTCTAAGAGAGAGGAAGGATGAAATGTAGGTATAAGAATCTCCTGAGTTCCTATTACTGTCCTATAAACACTCACATTTTTTTGTACTTCAGATCACTATTAAATGACTGAAAGCCTACTGTACCAGGACAGTAAGACTTAAAAAGTATGGCAGGTTTTTGCGATTCTTGCACTCTGTAGCAAAAACAAGTTTGGAAGGGACGCACCGTGCAGCAGAAGGTTAACCTAGAAGGGTCTGGTGAGCATGTGTTCCCTGTGCTCCTTGTATATTGTGTGCTACAGAATAAACTACAACTTGCTTTAATAAATCTAAGAAAACCTCATAAAAGGAGACAGTAAAAGGCTGTTATTGCAGTTTGATGCTATCAAGGAACTACTGGGTGGAGTTGGTAACAGACTGAGTAGTCTACAGTCCATGCTATGTAAGCAAGCAGGAAAAAAAAATCCAGTTCTCTTACCAACCTGATTTTGAGCGCTAACTTTTTCAGACTGGATGAAATATTGTTTAAACTTCAATTCGGTTATGAATGTTTCAGAATATGGATAAACTTACTAAAGGTATGTTGGTGTTATACAGAAATACAGTACTTTTTGCATTATAAGTTTATTTGAAAGTAAGATATGGTTGGTGGGCTGCCAGTATGGGATTGAGGAAAGCGTAGGTTGCCTCCTTGAAAGAAAAGGAAAATAAATTCAGGCTCTGAAAACAAGAATTCCAGTTTCCAGATTTAAAAAAAAAAAAGGCTTGTAATATGAGAATATGAGAATATTGCATAAAGCCAGGACTGTGTATGTGTGGAAAGAGATGTGAATCATCAATGCATATGGTGGAAAATAATGTAATGTTTTGGTGTGTCCTTGGTCATCCAGGTACCAGATTAACCATAAGTAATTGAAAAACTCCATTAAATATTATGTTGAATGTCCCACTGTGTATATAACATGCTTGTTAAAACTCCTGTAATATCCAATACTTAGGGAGCAATTTGGTAGCAATTATTTTTCATTCTTTGAGTATTTATTTTTCTGAGTGTGTGTGTATTATATAAACATACACATGTGTATATACACACACACACAAATATATATGTGTGTGTACATATTTTTTTATACACACACACACACACACACATATCTTCTTGACAAATCAAAACAAATAACTTGGCTCACCATGTCTGAGTGTAACAGAATCCACTTACCCAGATTTTTTCTCTGCCTTACTGGAGCAGACTCTTATCAAAGGCTTCCCAGAGTTTCTTAGTGGTGTTATTACTGTTGTTCTTTTTTGGTTTCAAACCCACCCCCCACCCCCCCCCGCCCCTTGTTCTAGCACAAGTTAGCACTGCTTCTTTCCTTTCTTGCCAATGGTGAGCAAGGAAATTGTTTGCAGGTTTGGGAAGCAGCAGCCAACGTGCTTGCCCAGCAGACTGGTGAGTAAAAGGAAGATGCGGGCTCATAGCTGAATCTGTAACTTCCAGTTTTGCACAGGCAAACACGTAGGTGGGACTCCAAAGAGTTAATTATTCAAAGCAAACCAAAAAATACCTCTAGTTATTACAAACCAGCTGTTCTGATGTTAGTGTATCTTCTCTAACAACTGAAAACCCCTCTACTTGAGTAGAAAACGTCAGAATAGCTTTTGAGCTGTTATTTTTAGTCCTTGTGGAAGGAGTCGTTGCATACTTTCCCAGAATCATAAGCTATAAACTAGAATTCCTGTTAGTAGGTGCCATTCTTCTCTGTCCATTTAAAAAATTAATAAAAATAATAAAAAGATTATTACTATCTGCCTCTGTCTTGGCAAGCGTTCTCATCACAAAGTAGAGCCTGTTGCGGGCAGAGGAGCTTTTGATGTAGAAACTGAGACTATAAATCTGATGTAACATTTGTGGGGCAGCACTTGAAATGATTGTTTTGGACACCTGGCTGCAGGTGAGAGTTGAGTATTCTGGAATAAGGGGTAGGATATACTAGGAGGTGGTAAAATACATAGTTGCTGGTAAAATACAAATAATTCAGATGAATAAAATTATTAAAATTAAGGAGAGTGCAAACAGGCATTTTTTAAAGGGAGGTAAAGACTTTTTTTTTTTCCCCAGGGGTATTGATGGTAGATGGCAGTTCAAACAGAGTGCCTTGGCCTGGCACTCAGGCAGTGAACCAACTCAAGGTGCTCAGCAGGCTGTGGGACCAGCTGGATGCTGACGTTGCTGCAGGGGGGGGGGGATGAAAGTGTGTGAGGGACTGTGGTAGCCCTGGCTTGGATTGACTTAAACTACCGTGAAACTGTACCTTTAGGGTAATGCTGCAGTAAGTTCTTTGCGGGGGCTGCCTCTTGCAGTATTAGGAAAAAAAACAACCCAACATACATCTGTCAGGACTTGGTTCCCCTTTCTCTCTTTGAAATGTAAAATTGCATTTTGCCTATTGAAGTATAACTGCTTCAGGGTTCCTCCCACCCCTTGTTCTTTCTTACTCCCTAGCTTGAATCTTCAGCTGTGATCAGATAGCTTTTCTAGAGACAAAGGGTAATGCTTATTAATGTTCTCAGAAAGTGGGACAGCCATACTGGCTTATTTTCCCTTTTGTCCTATTGTTCTACCATTTCACTTTTCTTTCAGTAGTTTCAGTGATAATTTAAGCTTGAGCTCTTGAGTAGTTGGAGTTGCTTAAAAAAAAAAAAATCTTCTTGGAGCAGAAAGTTTGTATGAAAACACTCTGGCTGCTGTCTTTGTTCAACTTGCTTTTGCATCTGTGAGGGTTTGGATGTGTCAAGGTGGTGTTTCTGACCAGGTCTGTGTCTTCCCTTAAGATGCTAAGCAGCGTTTATGTTGCACCACTTCGTGTACTGCAGTAACAGAGCTGTCTTTTGGCACAATAGTTGTAAAGAAAGATGAGAAAACTGGTTGTACCATACTTCTTCAAGGGAGATATGAATTGGCAAAGTGATTTGACTTTTTGCCTTGAAATTTGCTGGATCTCTCTGGCTGCAGGTTGCTTCAGTTTTTGCAGTGGGTAACTTCAAGACAGTGTCACTATGGCTCTATTGGGTGAATGGTTAAGTGTCAAACTAAGAAGGAAGAGTAAGTAAGAATGGGAGAAGTGGTATTTAGTGTGTTAAAATTGAAACTTCCTTATCAGATGACCAACAGTAGTATGTCTTAACCATTTTTTTAGGCTATGTTCTCTTTATTTTGGCCTCTAGTGGAGAGTACCTAATATGAACTCTGCTCCAGTCTGTCGTACGTGCACGTTGACATAACTGAACCAAAGGAATGTAGGTTCTGCAGTAGAGACATTGATGTGCAATTTGCTGTGTACTTTTGGATGATATTCACTTAAGAGTCTTGTAACCTACTTAGGAGGCTGTTTAACAGGTGTTTGTGCTGTTAATCTAAGTACCATCACCTACACTTTCCTGGGTATCTTCTTTAAGAGCACTTTTTTTTAAAGAAAAAGATGAATCGGATTGAGGGATCAGGCTTTGTTGCACATCCTGAAAGAAGAATTATCTTTGACTTCAGAGAGCTCTCAAGTTCATTGAAGACTTCAGCTCCTGCGCAGTTGAAGCTGAACGTAACATCTGATTGCGCTAGCGAGTTGTGAACCTAGGAGAGACTGAAGGGCACGAGGAAGCTCAGTTCTGTGGCAAGAGATTTGTGCTGAAACGTGATCTCTAATTTTGCAATTTTGACGAAGGCGGCCCTGATGTCTAGTAGCCTGCTCCGTGCTCAGCTGGGTGGCTTACAGCAATTATAGGGGGGTGTGGGTAAAGTGAATAATTTAAACTTGCTTTGTTGTTAATCGTTGCCCAGGATCTTGTGGGATGAATCTTGTGGGATGAAAGATGAGATGGGTGTTTGCTGTCTTGTGAAGAGGGAAACAACCCTTTTCTGCTTGTGATGGGGTAGGGTCGGGTGCCTGCTTATGTCTTTCAAAATACTTTACTCTGCAGTAAGTGGTTATCGGAAAGAAAGAGGGACTGGATAATCTGTCTCTACCCAACTTACCTCTGACCGTCGCAGAGCGACTTGCTGCGTATGGTGTCTTGTGGCTCTTCGCTCACGGCTCCACTGTGGTATTTGTTCAGCACTGCTACTGGTGGCTGTGCCTGACTGCTGCCTTTTGGTTTCTTCTGTCTGCTGAAGTTTTGAAGCTCCGCCACATCCTTAGAAATGGGTCGGGGTTTGCTTTGCCTCTTGTAAAGATGATTCCATGCCTGAGGCTGCAAATCTTGCTAGGGTCAGCCTAAATTTGACTGTATAAAGCATGTGGAAGTGGATAAAATAAGACCTGTTGTTGTTTTTTTGGCATTGTTAGGGAGCGACTGGTTGATAAACATGACCAAATAAGTATCTCTCTGGGAGATTTTTGAAGCTTATTTTCACAGCCTTTGTTTTTTGGAAGGTAAGATGGCTAACTTCTTGCTATAATTTTTTTTTTTTTCTGACTCATGGAAGAAGGATATGATTGTCACAAGTGTGCGCCATTCTTATTTGAAAATCCATTTACGCAATCAGATTAAGGGAATATATCCTGGGGTTTTTTTAAGATTTTTTTTTTGTCTTTCTGTAGGTATCTTCAGTGAGAATAATGATTCCAATCTCATGTATAGTACAGCTGTATATTGGATAGTAAAATAAGCAATTCAGTATAATAGCATTTAGTATAAGAGCATTCACAAATATTTAACTTTCGGAATTACTCTGGTATCAGATATTTTGAATATAAGCAGAGCTGGGTCAATTCCAGTCATGTTTGTGGAAACAAATACTGCGGATACTCGCAAGTCAAAACATGATGGTACTACTTTGAAAAAGAAGGAAGGACTATCTGAGTTGTAAAGCCAAGCAGTTATGAATTGCTAAAGTCACAGCTGCTGTGATTCAACCTGTTTCAACCTCAATTTTTTGGCCCTAGTACTTGCCTGGTGTAACTGGGTGATGTAGGAGTCCGGAGGGACATGCAGTGTGCGCTCAGGTAATTAAAGTCTGTAATATAACGCATATACATTGGGAGACAGAATTAAGGTTGCACTGTCATCTGTAAACCTTGCATTTGCTAATTTGAGCTCATGACTTATTAACTGCTCCCCACTCCTCAAGAACCCCCCCCCCAAAAAACGCATTGGAAACTGAACTCTCTGCCTGATGTTGGCAGCTGGTTGGGTATCCTGAGACCCTGCAAGCTATAGTGCTACTGCCTTTAGGGACAATTTATGATAGCAGGCAACAAGAAAAGGTGATGCTTCAGACTGACATGCCTACTCTGGCATTTAAAGTTTCCTACTCAAATAGCTTTAAAATAAATGCAAATTTAAAAATATATTCTTTTAAATCAACTCTTTTATGTACTTTAGAAGACTCTCTTTAGACTACATTTCTGTCAAAGTGGTATTTTTTCATCAGGACAATGGAAGACAGGTCTGTACTGCCAGAACTAGTTTCTTGTTGAAAATTAAACATTTGTTTTACCCTCCCTCTGTCGTTTATGTGATTAGCTAGTCTTTAGAAAACAAAAAAAACCCGAATGTCATGCTACTTTAAATAAAGAAAAGAACATTCCCACTTTCCCAAGCAGCCCCTGTTTGCATTAAAAAACAGATGAATCCCTTTGGATCAGACTTACCAAAACAAACAGAGTGTACTTTGGATTAAAAACTAAGGAATGGTAAATTTGCCTCGGAATTAAAAAGTCCTGAGGAGCTGGAAATTATGACTTCATGGTGTCTGTTAGACTATCTGAGCTGCCACAGGACATATCTGGGGCATATTCTTCCTATGAGTTAGTTGCTGTAATTTGTAATGGTCGTGTTGTGAGCCCTCCAAATGTCAGCATCCTGTTTACTTGCTTTTAAGCTCAACAGTTATTACATTTTATGTCTCCAGTTTGTGCTATTGGAAGAATGTAGCCTGTGATATGTAGAATGGGTACCTCCCCTGGCTGAGCTGACACTAATTGTTTTGCAGTTCTTGATTTGTTGGATGAAGACGTTGTGTACAGTTACCGGTAAAGCAGAAATAACTTCTATTTGTCAGTGTATGCTGGACCTCTTGTTACATTAAAAAAAAAAAAAAAAAGCACAGCTGCTTGAAATGAAATTGGAATATTGCTGATATGAGTAAAAATATAATGGTTTATTTCTAAAGGTTGTTCTGGGATAAGTGATAACCGGTCTCTTCCATGAGTTTTCCAGCAGTATCAGTAGCGATACCTTTTGGGGCATGAGGTGCACGGTTTATTTCCTGTGTAATTTTAGGGATGGTTTTGTCATGTATACATTTATATTTGGTATACTGAATGACATTGAAATGCGTAGCTTGCTACCAGGTTGTATGAAATGAGAAGAAATGCCCGTGGCATGGGTGCTGTTTATGAGGCCCCTCTCTAAGGAGCAGAAGTGGTTCTCTACTGCATGATTCCTGAAATGTCTGGTTTTGTTGCTTTGCCCACACCAAATGACTTCCTCTCATCTTTATTAACTGCATGCTTATTCTTGTTTGACATGCAGATGCTTTACAGGCTGAGATTGAGGTCTATATTAAGGTCAAATAAGTGCTCTGTTACTTACGTTACATCAAACTTATTGAGGGGAGTTTATTACTATTTCTGGGAGCAAGATAACTTCTTGAGAGGTAGAAATAATGCACTTAGTTCTGTTATGCTGACGTAATGATACTGAACAACGCCATTACGGTGAGTTTTGTCTTCATTTAAAATGTCTTATATCAGTGTATTAAGGGATAGACTACTTGGAAGATATCACTCCTGGAGCTCTTTTCCCCATTTGGCCTTGACTTTGGGCTATCACACCCCTTTATAAATTATCTGAATATCTTTATTGTATCCTTCTATTTGAAATACACACAAGCATACTCATAGTTACTTGCTAAGTTTAATCACCTAGTGTTGGTGATTAAAAAGTAAGCCAAAGCAAGAGTACTGTCGCTTTTAAAAATGGAAGTGGTCTCCTGACATGTCACTTGCTTAATTTATTGGCAAAAAAATTCTGAGGAAATGAGTTCTTAATTATGTTTGCCTGTGTTTTAGTTGCATTCAGTGTTTCTCCTCCTTGTCTGCTGCACTTTTTGCTTCCCTCTCTCTCCTCTTTGTCCTGTCCTAAATACATATAGTTGTTCCCATATAAAGGCGGTGATACTGCACGATGGTCGCTGCTTCTCAGATCTGATTAAATTCACCTGGGAAAAGAGTATTTGTGCAGGGTGCAATGCAATTCCCTGTCTTGGCTATGAGGTGCTACGATAATAAACTACCACAGTAAGCAAAAATTGGGTTTGTGCTACTTGTCTGAAAATACCTACAGCATCAAGTAATTTTACCAGTCAGTGCTTGGAGTCCTGGCCCAGAAACAGCCATCTGTACAGTGGGGGACAGTGAACTCTCTTATAAAAAGATAGCAGTGGACGGGTCTGCGCCTCAGCATCTGCGTGGTGCTAATCTTTCTCTCTTCTTTCCCACCCTTAGTGTTTTTTTGTTTTTGTTTTATTTCTCTTCCTTAAGCTAATGAGATCAAGCTACCTTGCAGTCTTCTGGGGAAAGCACTGTCTTCAGCTGGCAACATCTGAGGCTCAGCAAAGAAATGTTGCATAAATAAAACTAAACAACAGTCACTGATCCCAGGGACAAGCAAGGTCGTTTTGTCTTAAAGCACAAGAATATCAGCATACCAGCTTGTGTTAACACAGAGGAAAAATAAGCCTAGACGTACAATTACCTGTAGTCCTCAGAGGTCATGCCAGCTTGTTAAAGCAGGACATGTGGAAACAGATCAGTGCCCTGTGACGTGACAGTGCGACTTGTAAGATACACACCCAGCAACTTTTGTATGCTTAAGATAGCAACAGTAGTGGTAGAGGGTGCGGCGGTAGGCGTACATCAGTGTTTTGCAGCACGCTGTGCACGTATTGGTGTGGTTTGAGCTTTGAGGATTCACCCCCCTCCTTATGATCTTTGAAATGGGGCTTATACCATGAGCTAGTTAAAGGAGTGGGTCAAATTAAATGCTGTAGCGTAAAGTTGGCGTGGATTTGATTGTATCGCATTCTTGATCACTGCCCAGTAACGGTGCTGGCATAAAGGTGTCGGAAATAAAGGTGTCAGAATTGTGGCTGGTACAAGCCCAGGAGAGCCCCATATTAGGTGTGCGTAAAGGACTATGGAACAATGCTGTGTGATTGAAGCACACGGGTGATTTGAATTTGCCCGGTTTGAGGTTTCTGTGATGAAACCTAAATTTAGCACAGACCCGCATTGACTAATTTTAACATTCTGCTGCTGCATGAGGCTCTGTCTAGAGTTACACGGCATTGGTGATCATAGCGGAGGTTTGCCTTGATGCTCTAAAATAGTAGCTGGACTTCAGGTCTGTTTTTTGGGGTTTTTTTTTTCTCCCTAGATGTATTAATATTACAACGCTAACGGCATGTATTTTGCGATACCTAGTCTTTGTAGTTTCCATTGCAAGATATTCTCCCACTACGGTTAAACGTGGATCTTGAAGCAACGAGCTGAGCCAACTCTGCAGAGCTCTGTTAACACCTGAACACCCTTCTTGCATTGCTTCCAACTTTGCAGCAGGCTCTGACCGTGCTCCTGTGCGTTGCATACTGAAGTGAAAGCAGAATTGTTAGCTTGCCCTGGTCACTCGGGTGCAGCGTCTGCGGGTATTGTTGTGCAACTGCTGCAGGGTTGAGGGACAGGAGGCGAGTCCGATAGCATCAGAACTGGGATAGCCGCAAGGGGACTAGGGTGAGATGGTTCCTAAATGCAATCATAGTCATTGTAACCTGTACTTGTGGGGACATAGATCTTTTGGTCTGCAAAGCTTGTTGAACCGTGCTGTAGGCTATCCCTTGTGTCTGTAACTAGATCTTCAGGAGGGCTGAAGGGGAATCTGGTCAAGGGAATGGTTTTGAAAGCCTCTTAACAACAACACTGCAAACTGGTGGTAGTCATGCGATTCTGTAGCAGATAGCATCCAAGGCTTCGTTTTAACTCCGCAAAGAATTACTCCTTTAGGAATATAAGCCAGCTGCTGTTCCCAAACTGTTCTTGTTTTTCTGACAGAGTTTGAAAAAAATGTTGAAAGTGTTAAAGCAAATGAAAAGAAATAGATTTGAATTGTGCATTGTCTGTGTGGTGTAGTTACAGGATGAGTTGTTCTGGAGGAAATGAGGAAATATTATCCAGTCTGAGCTTGTATACTTTACCTGATGTAACTTAAAAAGCTTTGGATATACAATACAACGTAGTAATCCTGTACAGTCTTGGATCCAGGATGGGAGAACACCCTTTTCGCTAAATAGGCTTTGGTGCTAACAATTATAGTTTAGATTTTTATTCAAGTTAAGCCATAAACTATTCTTAGGTAGAGTTGGTGCATCTTTCGCACTTTAAAATTTGAAAGAAAGGATACCATTCGTTTATGTTGGACTGCGATAATTATCATCTTCATCTTGTATGTTTTTTAAATGTAAAGTAGAAATTTTAAACATGAAAACAAAGACTGTAAGAAATTATAATTATGGGACAATTGGGAATATAAAATGAATGTTTTAAACTGATGATCTCTCCACCCCTTCCTAATTTATTTCAGGTTTATGACTCTGACTGTTGCGACAGCATTCTTCTGGAGCTGCGGGAATATCTGCCAAAATACTTCGGTGTCTGGTCACCACCTACTGCACCAAATGGTACTGTTCTAATTTTATCTGCTAATCCAAACCTCCTGGAAAAATATTCTGGAGACTGATTTTTTGCAGTTGCAAGCTCCGTAGGTTTTTTTTGGTTTTGTTTTGTAACCCACTAATGTTCCCTCTAACAGATGGTTCCAGTTTGCAGTCCTCTGGCTGGATTAGGTCTTTGGGGTCTTCCTGCCAGGGCAGATGGGAAATGGATGTTGGTACAGTAAAGGTTTCCTGAGTAGCTGGACCTGATGCATACTGCCCTGGAGCTGCTGCTCTGATCTGGGTCACGTTGGAGGAACGGGCTGGTTGCATGTTTGTCTGGTCAGACCTTCAGAGCAAGAGACAGGCACTGTGTGGGTCTGTAAGGAAGAAAAAATGGATAGGTTGGGGCCTAAGAGGAGGTGTTCCAACTGGAATCTGCTGCTGGATCTCCAGAGGTTGGATCCCATTGCCATGCTATATCATACAAAGCAGTTATTTCAGCAGGTACCTTGCTGGGGAGCTCTGCTTGTCATCCTCTGTTACTAGTTTGAATGGAACAAAGCTCTGGTATCTTAACTTTGTGTTTGTATAACATGTTAGGAGTCAGGAAAAAAAGGTATTTTGGGAGGACAATTGGAAGACTGTCTCTTCAAGAGAAAATAGATATTATTGATGTATTTAAAACGGAAGCTAGTTTTTCTTCTGGGGACTTTTCTTATTCACACTGGAGAAATGTTGCTTCTGGAACATACAGAAACAAAAGGATGCCATTGAGTCTATTTAAATACATGGGCACCAAAACTAGATGCTACTCTCCTTTAATATAACTCTGTCTTCTTTTGCTTAGGCTGTCACTTGATAGGCTTGTTTTCCAAAGAGAGTAGTAAGTGTCCAAAGACACTGTCTAAACTCTACGAAAAGAAATGCAAGGAGGATTGTGGTAGTACCCAGCACTTTCTTCACTCAGATTTGCCTTCACACTTCCATATTTGGCACTAACTCAAATAGCTCTACCAGAGCTATCTTTTTCCTTCCCTCATAATTTTGTGTGTGTCATGGAGCTCACTTAATGTCCCCTCCAAATTGCAAATCAATTTTTTCTATTCACAGTAGGATCTTAACATGTAAAAATATGTGGTCTAGCCAAGATACAGTAATTCAACACATCCCTAGTTTACTTTGGGAATTCACTAGCACTGTGTACCATGGGGCTGAATTTTGGCAGGTCTCCACCAGTAGTCCAGACATAGCCAGTAAGAAGAACTGTTTAAAGGAAGAGTAACTTTGGATTTTGTTTGTTTTTGCTTCTTGAAAAGACTCTGCTCTATCAGGAGCCCTCTTCATAGAAAGCTATGGCGGGGGTTCAAACAAAACACTCCATTGCCAACTCTGTTCTCTGTAGTATTAATGAGTTTTGTGTGGTCTTGATAGAAATCAAATACATTGGAGATGATGGAGCTTAAGAGAATGCATGTGTGCTGGGTGCATCCAAAGCTAAGGAGGTAGCCATTCACTTCGGAAGTCATTTGTTGTTTAGCAGGTATTAGCAAAACTGCATTTGAAAATGCGAGATGTGAAAGAAAACCTCTGTGATGCATTTGTGTGTGTGCATCGGCGCTTGGCACCAGAGGTGAAAAGAATCAGCAGTGTTGCATTTAGACTGCATAAAAAGTAGGAAAACAAGTTTAGAAAAATAGGAAGAGGGGAAGTAACCACACAGAGGAGGGAGATGGAGAGGCTATTTTGGGGAGATCGGGGATGGGTTTGTTACCTGTCCCCCCAAATCAGCTGTGCATTAAGCTCTGGTTCAAAAAACTGAACAATATGCTTAGCTGCTATGATGTGTCCCAGTGTCATTAGATGAGGGAATCTGGCTGCTGAAAGGTGTCTAGTTCTTAAATGTAGATTGAGGATGTATTTGTAGGTTTTTGCAGTCTTGACATTGGAAGCCTGACCTTTCCTTTGGCAGTCACTACTCTACAGACTCTGGGGACACAGCACCATACAACCTCTGAGTAGTGAACCCAGTAATTCCTTATTGTTGCTAAACTGGGCATAGGTGACTCCTAAAAACCCCAAAATTAAATTAAACAATCTATCAGTTACCAAACTATGCTTGCTGCGTGTTCTGAACTATATATATATTTTAAGAGTGTTTGTGGGGAGGAACTACTGCTTGCCTGGTTTGCCAGGGCAGAGAGAGGATGGCCATTGGTGTCCTTGTTTCGTATAAAGTTATTTTATAAGATAAGAAAGAAGGAGGGCTCTCTGGCAAATGGTGTCTTGCATGTGTAGCACCATAGTTGTTATCTTGGGTAGAGGGTTGAGAGTTTGAGTAGATTCATACAGACATGAATAGAATCGTAGGCTTGTGTTAGGAAAAAAAAAATAGTAACTTAATTTAGGACCACTTGATCTGTGACCATCTCTTGAGTTTCCACATGACAGGTAACCAGGAACTGTGGTGGGTAAGGTGGAGAACGCAAAGAGTTTATTTTCTTAGAGAAATACTTAGGGAGAAGCATCAGTCTTCCATGCTGAAAATGTAGATGAGTGGATGAAATTGCTAGGTAAAAGGGGTGAAATGTATTAAGTGTAAATGAGAATATAGGAAGTGTGACAGAAGAGATGGACTGATATTCACAGTACCAATAAAATTTGTAAAATAACCGTCCTGTTATGCTGAGATTACATGCCTAGTACTACTGCACAGGAGATGGAGTAAGAGGTGGATGATACTCCATCTCCCGAAGCTCATCTAAAATTGGAGTGAGACAATTTGATTTGAACTTTGGGTTCACTGGCATTGTGGGCATTTGGAGTTTATTAATAAAGAAGTGGAAAAGTTGTTATAAAGATGTAGGAGCAATGTTAAGCTTTTTATATCTCCTGCTGAGAGTTCTGGGTTTTGCTGCCTACTTGTTGCCCCTGCATATTTTTTTTTACATAACTTTACTGCTGCTCATTTCATACTGTGCTCTAATTTTTGTTGCCTAAACTGAGACCAGGGTAGATAAATATAAGACAGCTTCAAACCTTTATTTTCTTCCCTTGTTGCTGGGAGCAACTGAGGCTTTTCCCTGCTTATTCATATGTTTTGAGAGATGTCTCTTAAGTTATGAGAAGAAGTCAGATGCCTCAAGTTATTTTGTCACTTCTGATTCCAGTGAGAACTGAATGCATCAGCATGTACGTGCTGAAGTCTGCAGTGGTTCATGCCATGCATACTTGCTGAATTTTGGTGGTCTTTTGGTTTGTCTCCTTTGGGACTGTAATAAAATATGTAAATAATATGTCAAGCCACATCTTCCTGCCTCCTTCCGTGCCACTGAAAAATACAAAGTGGGAGGGCAAGCCTCTGAGGAATGATTTGTTTAAATCCTTGAAATACATAGTCAGGGTTATTTACTAAAGCTAGGATACAAAAATCCTTATGAATTCTTTTCTCTGCAGGGGATTTTGATTTAACCTGTTGTCGTGGTTGAACCCCAGCCAGCAACTAAGCACCACACAGCCACTCTCTCACTCGCCCTCAGTGGGATGGGGGAGAGAATCGGAAGAGTAAAAGCAAGAAAACTCATGGGTAGAGATAGAGAGTTTAATAGGTAAAGCAAAAGCTGTGCACGCAAGCAAAGCAAAACAAGGAATTCATTCCCTACTTCCCATCGGCAGGCAGGTGTTCAGCCATCCCCAGGAAAGCAGGGCTCCATCAGGTGTAACGGTTACTTGGGAAGACAAACGCCATCACCCCAAACGTCCCTCCCTGCCTTCTTCCTCCCCCAGCTTTATATTGCTGAGCATGATGTCATATGGTATGGAATAGCCAGCTCAGGTTGGGTCACTGCTGCACTTGCACTGCTTCTTGTAAGACTTGTCCTCCATTGGTTCAGGTGGTTCCTGAACTCATGCAACTCAAATCCCACATTACCACAATTTAAAGGTATTTCCATTACAATCTCCACCACTGGTCCCTTTGGACCAGACCATGGGGTTTGACATTGCAATGAACTCCTCCCCTTGCCCCTGCTCCAGCTTGGACTTATCCACAGACTGCAGTCCCTTAGGGCTTTACCTGCTCCAAGTGGAGCCTTTTCTATGAGCCACAGTCTCTCCAGGGGGGTACCTGCTGTGGCATAGACTCATCCACAGCCACTCTGAGGCGCACCTGTTCCAGCCTGGCCTTCTCCATGGACCACAATGCCTTCAGAGATAGACATGCTTCAGCGTGGCCTTACCCACAGCCACAGTCCCTTCAGAAGTAAACCTGCTCCAACATGGCCTCACCCATGGCTGCAGTCCCTCCAGGGGTATACCTGCTCTGTCGTGGGCTTATCCATGGCCACACGCTTTGAGGTGCTCCAGCATGACCGCATGCACAGCCACTGATGCTTCAAGGTGCACCTGCTGCAGCATGGACTTATCCACAGCCACAGGTGCTTCAAGGTGTACCTTCTCCAGCGTGGACTTACCCTTGGGCCACAATCCCTTCAGAGGTATACCTGCTGTGGCACAGACATAACCACGGCCTCAGACGCTTTGAGATGTACCTGCTCTGGCATGGGCTTATCCATGGCCACAGATGCTTCGGGGTGTCCTGCTCCCGTGTGGACTCATCCACAGGTCACTGTCCCTTCGACTCGAGTTCACACTGGAGCTCCAGCCTGTCCAGTGCAGCAGCACAGAAACATCAGCGATGCCCTGGCCATCTGCCAGCCCAGGCACATGGCCATTGCTGTTATCAAAATGTTCCCAGGCACAGTAGAGTAAGATGATAAGCAGTTCAGCAGTACAGCAAGCCGCAAAAGCAAAAAGCAGCCACTAATGAGCACTAGACTCTAATATACAGTAAGGCAAGCAAGCCCCATGGCAAGCACAGGAGCCTGTCAGCTAATCAGCAATAAACGTCTATAAATTTGATCTAGCACATTCCAATCAAACCTGTCATTATCTTGAACCCTTTGAGCCCCACATTGGGTGCCAAAATGGACTGTTGTGGTTTAACCCCAGCTGGCAACTAAGCCCCACACAGCCGCTCTCTCACTCCACCATGGTGGGATGGGGGAGAGAATCAGAAGGGTAAAAGTGAGAAAACTCGTGGGTTGAGACAAAGACAGTTTAGTAGGTAAAGCAAGAGCCGTGCACGCAAGCAAAGCAAAACAAGGAATTCATTCACCACTTCCCATCGGCAGGTAGGTGTCCAGCCATCTCCAGGAAAGCAGGGCTTTCCGCAGTAGCGGTTACTTGGGAAGACAAACGCCATCACTTCGAACATCCACCCCTTCCTCCTTCTTCCCCCAGCTTTATATGCTGAGCATGAGGCCATATGGTATGGAATAACCCTTCGGTCAGCTGGAGTCAGCTGTGTCCCCTCCCAGCTTCTTATGCACCCCCAGCCTCCTCGCTGGTGGGGTGGGGTGAGAAGCAGAGAAGGCCTTGGCTCTGTGTAAGCACTGCTCAGCAGTGATGAAAACATCCCTGTGTTATCAACACCGTTTCCAGCACAAATCCAAAACACGGCACTATACCAGCTACTAGGAAGAAAATTAACTCTATCCCAGCCAAAACCAGCACACCTGTTTTTAGATGGTGAATGCATGATTTTCAGAAGCACATTGGGTTAGCAGTGTACTACATAATAATTTAGAAAATCTGAATTTTTTTTGTTTAACAAAACAAGGAGAGGAAGGAGAGTGCTGTAGTTATCTAGGCTCAGCCGTGGACTTGTTCATGGCCTTGAGAAGGACACTTGAGGTCAGATCCTCAAAGACTATGAGAGCACCTGACTTGAACAGGTAGAGCAGTGATACCCACCGATGTCTGAATCTGAAGCTTATTCTGTTTGCCTTAGTCTTAATGCTTCGAGATATTGTAGGGGTAACTGTTGAAAGTTGTGATATGTTCTGGTACTGTGGTGTTGGAGTCTGTTCCAGTAGACCATAGATCTTGAACACAATGCAAGTAAGAACCAAACAGTGCCTGGAAAAATGAAGCATAAACACTTGATGCATTTTTCTGAAGCTGTAATGAGAAAACATAACTTGGTATTATGCTTTATCTGTGGTGGCATTGCTCTCCCTGCAAGGACAAAAAGCTTTTTGAGAGTGGGGGTGTGCATTGAACAGATGTAACATAGTCTTAATTCTGAGCTAGCAGTTAGCTAATGATGAAGACTTTAATAATAGTTCCAAAAAGTGTAGGAGAGAGGAGTTATTTCTGGATAATTCACAGGCTTTGCTGAGTAATTAGTATTTGCCAGGGTTAGTGTTAGCTCCTAAGTTATTTTAATGTTTAATTTTTTTTTTTAAATAGTAATTGTTATATTTTTAGGAGGTCAGTAAGGGAGATATTCTAGCTTAACAGATCCAAAATGGATAGGGAACTAAAAAGTGACAGATATGTAGAACTTTTAAATATTTTGGAGGTGCTGAATGTTGATGCTGAGTGCTTAAAAAGAGGGATTTGGGCCAGTGGAGTAGAGGACAGTGGATAACCATGGGTGCTCTACAAATGCCTTTGATGGAAAGAGCACAATTATCCTGCCTGCATGTTGTCTGAAGGGAAGTATGCTAGGTTTTGGGAGACTTAAGTTCTACTTTTTAAGCTATTTTTATGGATTCACTTCTTGTTGCATTATGGAAACAGATGTTTTACACTACTTTATATATAGTTATATTTCAGGGTTGATAAAAGCATCGCGTCTGAACAATTCGTATAATTTCTGGTAACTTGCAATTTGTATAATTTTCTCTTTGTAACAGTTTGAGACTGGAGGTGCTCACAACATAATCCAAAGCATTTTGGAGTTGGTGGTGGTAAAGTGCAGCCATTTTCTGAGAGGATTTTGTATTTATTTTCTTTCCCCGCCTCCCATGGCATACCTCTGGCTCAGTGCTTTTGAGAGCTAAATACTGAAAACCTTGAATTTCATTTAATTGTTGTTTTCTGGATTGTTTCAGAGTGATGACACGAATCTATTGATTACAGTGATTTCCATAATCTGCAAAACGGCTAGGTGTGAAGGATGACGCTTAGATTTTTACAATTTTTGTTATAATAACCGATAGCTAACAGGTTATACGGCTTCCCCTGGATTCAGTAGTGGTTCCCCAAAGCCGCGCAAAAGCTGGGCTAATATCTGACTGAATTAGACATGTGTATAAAACCTTTGAATAGGAAAAGTGGCACCTGCAGTTCAGGTGACGCAGAACAGACTTCCTGGTAGGGAGAGTATTTGTCCTGCTTCTCCTTAGGGGATGTCTGGTGAGCAAATATCGAGTATGTTTGCTGCCTGTGGCTTCTCAAAGTTAAGTATGAGTTATTTTAGTTTGGATATCCCTGCAGTTGTAGTTAACAAACCTGGTTTATGGGTGAGCTAGTCTACAACGAAGCTTTTTGCTGTAGCTAGATTGATTCTGTAGCCCAAAGGACATTGAAAAGTACTGTAAGCTGATACAGCGAGTTAGTAGAAGACTGGATTTTTTTAAAATAGTGTATCGGTTTGACGTGCTTTCCTGAGAATGACTTTAAGTTAGCGGTATGCTTAGTCCCATTTATACATAAAGCAGGGATTTAAGGATTAAATCAAATCTATTTCAGATTGATACATATGTGCGTTGGGGAATTGGGACATTCGATCATGGTGGTGTAAAAATTGAAGCTTTAAGTAGCACTTATTAAAGTAATAAAAGTCCCTTTCATTTCTTATCCTTAAGAAAGTGATTCTGCTTAGTGAATCTAAGTGGAAATGGAACGTTGCTTGTTCCCTTTGTTTTGACTCTAACTGGTTGTGTTACCTGTCTGTCCAGCTATCGAAACAGGGCACTTTGTCATCCCTCTTCTCTCTTTAAAACTTGAACTGTTTTTGCTTTCTTTGGCAATCCCATTTTAGATTATGCTGCAGGAATGGGGAATAATACAATGTTTTTGTGTATTTGTATTGCGTTAAAGCCAAAGAAATCCACTCGGGGAATAGGCTGTACTTGAAAGAAAAACAAACTTTAATGTGAAGTTTGTGACTGATAACAGGTGGATTTGCAGAAACTGATGTGAAGAGTGAGACGTGTGTTAATGCCGTGTGTTGTTCTGGTGCACATCGTGCCCTGGCAAGGGCTGGAGGTCTGTGCCAGCTTCCTCCAAGCAGAGCTGTCTGTGAGTCAAGCAGTTACTGAAGTTTGTTTTCTTGTTGTGTTCTGACAGTCGGTGCTGTAGATCATGTTGGTAATAGT
Organism: Nipponia nippon; assembly: GCF_047370975.1. Lineage (NCBI taxonomy): Eukaryota > Metazoa > Chordata > Aves > Pelecaniformes > Threskiornithidae > Nipponia > Nipponia nippon. The sequence continues at coordinate 88,634,300 of NW_028262347.1, read as the reverse complement.
CTCTTACCTGCACTGGAGAAAAGCATAAACCAGTTTGACCAGGTTTTAGATACTCTTTTAAATCTTCAGGCTCTCCAAGGGCTTGGGGTTTTTTGGTCCACCCACCATCCCAAAGGGACTTTTGGAAATGGATGAAAGGCAGCCTGGGATTTTGGGGAGTGTTTTCACCAAAAGGTGTGCCATGAGAAATGAGTACAAATGGGAGTGGGATAAAAAGAAGAAAAATGAGATGCATTTCGTCCCCTGTAGGGTAGGACTCTGAAATGTTAAGTTCGTTTTTAAAATGGCACAAAGAAAAATTGCCTATTTAATTCTAGCCCTTTCACACATAGAAAGGAAACGCCATCTCCGTTGCAAAACCAGCCATGTAGTAACCTGCATTTGTATGTGCTTATTAATGCTATTTGAAGTATATTAATAGCTTAATAAAAGCTACTCATTAATTTCATCTGGGCAATAATTTGAATTTGAGTGCTAGGTTAGCACACTTTAATTATATACAATTTTCTAAACAATAAGGCATTTAGAATTTAATGCAACAGAATTTGTGGGTGTCAATGACCATGATTTAGTCTGTGTTCAGAGACAAATTTGACTCTTAAAAAAACTCACGTTATGTTAAGCTTTAAACTATTCTCCTTCCTGCGCAGAAGCTCAGCAGAAACTATATAATTATTTTGCTTTGACCCACTGTTTATTAAAGTTTTGTCTTTTTAACAGATACGTATCTAAAACTGGAAGATGTGACCTGTAAGTTTAATAAGCCTTGCATAATGGATGTAAAAATAGGTCAGAAAAGTTATGATCCGTATGCTTCAGCTGAGAAGATACAGCAGCAGGTCAGCAAGTACCCGCTGATGGAAGAGATTGGCTTTTTGGTACTTGGCATGAGGGTAAGAACTTGTTTTGTTTTCAAATTCAGCTGCCCACACCAGATACAGCGGCTAGTTTTTCTAGCAAATGACAATACTCTTGAGTTTTACGTAAATAAAGCGTTATCTGAATATGTTGGTAGTACTGGTATCAACCGTTGTGTGAAACATGTTCCAAAACACTGCTTTTGTTCACAACAAGTGTTTAACTTGGCTGTGTCCCTTCTGGGAATCTGTTTGCAACCTGGGTTCTGTATATGTATACAAGAAGGGGCTTGGGATGGACCATAGTTATTTAAAACTGAATGTAGTTGCAATTAATTCTTCTTGCACAGCAGACATTTCAAATTACCAAAGTATTTTTTTGACTTTTAGGCTTGTATCAGAGATTTACATGCTGAACTGGTCTTTGTAATAATTTAATAATGAGCTGTATCCTCTCCAAATTTTTCATCTTGATTTTTTTTTTTTAAATAAAAATAATTTTTGTGCAATTTTTCTATTTAGGGAAGAGTAAGTTAGCTCTCAGAGGTTATGCGTGTAGCTATAAATAGCTGCTTACGTTCTGCATTTAAAAAAGCTTTCCACCAGAAGAAAACCTCTTTGATGCTCTTTGAGGAACAACTGTCAGTTGAAGGTTAGTTTGAGATGGATAAGGCCCTGCAGATGTCCATACTAATGCTATTACATTTCCTTATCTTAGGTGAGGAGAAAGATGAAGATTCAATATTTGTGTATTGGCTCCTCTAAAACTTCAATGTAAAGAAAAGCTGTACAGAACATTTATGGATCAGTAACATAAGTGTGTTGATGTCAGTAATGAATTCCTGATGCAATGCATTTGAAGTACTTTTTTTTGCTATGATTGGCACAGGAATAATTTTCTTCTTGATGTGAGATTTTTTTTTTGTTTTCCTTCTCACATACACAAAGCCAGGGCTTCTCAAGCTCTGCATCAACAAGCATAAATGGCTGAAGACTTTGATAAGCTTCCCCTTTGCTGTTAGATAGCAACAGCACGCAGATTGCACCATTGTTTGAAATAATTCTAATATCTCTGTAATGTTTTGTACTTAATTGCCTAGGCTCTCAGCCTTAACTCCTGTCTTGAGATAAGCTTTTACAGCTATAAATTATAGTGGTCAGGAGTAGTAATTATGTAAGCCTATGAGAAAGAACGTGGGAGTCGAGTCAAAAACCAGTCAAACAGTTTAGATTGCGAAGGAAGGCTGGAGATTATAGCTTTGGATTTGGCTTATGTCGTTACATAACCTTTCTTATCTCATGTAAAACAATGTACTTCACGTCCTTTGTTTCATGACGGTGCAAAAGGAATGAATGCTTGCTTCCACGCTCTTTTTGCTTGTGACTATTGTTTCTAACATTGTCATTTATTGGTATCTTTGTCCTGTTGCAGAAATTTTTTCGATTTCCTAATTCAAACTGTATGTATAATGATGGTTCCCCCCAAGCATTGCAGTTTCCCATCCGGTGTTTAACTAGATGAGATTTGGTTTGTGCCTTTGGTACCAAATTGCACGTTGGAAGTTATTTTCCAAAAAGAATTCAAAAGGTTCCTCCTCCCCTCGCGCAACACTTAGCAAAGTCTACATTCACAAGGCGTTTTCTCTGCTCAGCTTGCCGCCTCTTGATTATGGGGTGCTCTCTGCCTCTCTGCTTGCTTCATTTTTGCAAGATTCCGGCCATAATGTGAAACACTCTCCTGTACGGGCATTTACTGCCTCTAAGAGCTGGATAAAGGTTGCTAGCGTTTGCTGGACAAAACATGGTATAACACAATTCAGAAAGTAGAGGGTTTTGGTCTTAATCTCTCCATTCAATGTTATTTTTAACATGGAGGTGGGCTTGCTTATTAAGTTTCTATTTCGGAAGAGCAAGAAAGAGAGGGCTAGGAAAAATAGAAAATGTAATTATCTGTGTTTTTTAAAGCACACATCATAGAAGCTGTCACGAAGAGATAACAAGCAAAAATGTATTATAGGTGGGTTTTTTTTTTACCCCAAAATTTATTTATAGTGGGTTTTTACCCCAAAAGCCATTGATACAGCTTTTTTTTATTCACTTGTAAATAAGCAGTCATCTATTTATATATAAAATATGTATGGTTTGTCCTTAAAAGAAGCGAGTCTCCTATCTGGCAGAGCTTGGATTTATGCACATAGTTCTGGCATTTGGCATGTGCTAAACTATATTCATCTTAATGCACTGAATAGACAGAATAAATGCATGGAAACGCAGTTAGGAAATACAGTCATTTCAATAACATTGGTTGAAACCCATTTTCGTATTTACTGGAGAGGTTCCTTTTTTTAACAGATGAGGGCATAGATTTGTTATGAAAGTAGTGAGAGTTTAAGTATAAGTTGGAAAGCTAAGGTACGGTTCCAATAGCAAAAATACAAGTTGCAATATGGTTTCAATAGTAGACGTATAAATATATAGGAAATACCTTCACAGCGCGAAGTATTAAAAATAGAGTATTTTGTATGCTGTTGAATACAAGCAGAATGTGTCGGTTGTGATTTCATTTCGGATTCGCAATCCCTTCAGAATCCACAATTCCCGATTTCTGCAGGTTTTCTTTTTCTTCCAGAACATCTTGATTGCAATATCACGTAGTCCATAACATTTCTGAAACATGTTTTTAAAGCACAAACTGGTGATTACATAACTTTACCAGTATAATCCATCATTTTTGTTTGTGCCTGTGAACTATTGCATGCAGTAATGCAGATACCTCATCAAAGCTGTTTTTACAAGTGAATTTCCTAATCTACAGCACATGTTCCTGCAAGATATTTTAAAACTGACTGTAGCTGAGTCCATTTTATGAGTTCTTTATGAGCCCTTTCTAGTATCGTGGTAATTTTCATAAGCTCTGATGTGTTAATAACAAGATTTAGGAAGGGAGGAATAATACAGCTATTAAATCCTGCATCTGGTGTTCATATTCTTCCACAGTAAAAAATGACCAGAACTGGGTTTTTTACATTTATAAGTCTAATTCAAGCTTTGATGTTTAAGAAAACAGGAAGACAAAACAAAAATTAACCTACCTCCCTACCCCGAAACAAACAAAAAAACCCACAGCAAACCAAAGAAACCAACCAAAAGCCCTGAAAAAAAACCCCCTCCAAACAAGTAAGCTCCCCCAAAAATCTGGAAATAAATGTCTGCGGTGGTTGAAATGAGCAGTAAACCAAGGCTCCGGTTGGTTTCTCTGTGCTGGCTGTGTTGCCTCTGTGCACCACCGCCTCCTCCACTTTCTTCTCTTTCCACTTTCACTCCCTGGTTCTTGCAGTTGAGTTGGGCTTATCTGTTTCTCAGTCTGACGGTGCTGAATCCATGCTGTGGAACCGAATGCAGCAATTCCTTGGAGTCCAGTATGTGCTAGGAGATTGAAGGGTATGTTGCACAAGTACTTCATTTGTAGAGTTCAGGAGATTCATCTGTCATCCTCTTGGGCGAGTTCTAGCAGATGGGTACCCTGGCATTTTTTTTCCAGCAATTTTTCCGTACACAAAAGACTCGTCATGTAACTGACAGCTGGCCCACTTGTGTCCTTATGGCTGATAAGATTTCCTGTACGTTAGGAAAAAGCTGATGATGGACGCGATGAGAGATGGCCTCTTTTTTTTCCCCCCTATTATATAAAAAGGAGGCATAAAAGAAATTTATTCTAATGAGGTGCTCCGTGGAAGTTCTGGGAGTCCAAAATTGTGTATTAAGCTATTTTTAAAATAGTTCATGATTTAACTGCAGTGACGTTGTTTCTTTTATTTAGGAGATTATTAATCTGCCTTTTCACTGAATTAGTTTCAACGTAATTTCATTCTACAACTTACTTATGTAAGGACCTTACCAGAATCCTTATATTGATTGTCAGAGCATTTGGTGGTATGCTTAATCATATAAAGCACTCTGTCAAATACCAGAAGAGCAAAGAAGCAAACCAGGCAGAATAATATATAACTATAGTCTTAGAAATGGGGGGAGCAGGGACGCATCCTTCCTGTGCTGAATTTTCAAGCCAGCAGCAAGCAGGGATGTGTGTACTTTCATCAGTTGTGGTCTAGCAACAGCAATGTAAGTTTTTTGGTTTTTGTTTTTTTTAAAAAAGAGGGGGAGGGGAGGTGTTTAGATAAATGGGCACACTCAGCAGCAGTAATAGTGTTGTAGTGTTACTATAAAGCAGTAGTATCAAATAAGAGAATGTATTTTTAAAAGTTTCTCCCTTTGTTATTGTTTTCTTCAAATCCTTGTTTTACTTTCTTTTGGAAAAAGAAAAAATAAGTCTTCTCAAAACTCAGTGTTTAAGTCTTCCGCTGTGGCAGGATCAGTCCCTGAGAGATCACAGGACTCCAGAGAAACCTGGGTTCTTCAGACATGAAGGAAACCTGTATGTTTATATAGGGACAATCGTGAGGTCCAGGCAAAAGGTACCCAGCTGTGGGTGTGGGTCCTGGCCTGGCGCTGGAGTTGCCCCCTGCCAAGGTGGTGGACTGATGTTGATGTCGGATGTCCTGGGTTAGCGGGGGTGCTGCCTACTTACCCCCTGCTTTCGGCTTGGCTCCAGTTTCGGCAGCAGGCTGGGTACTGACCTTCAGATGCCAGTTATGAGCACAGAGGTGCCTTGCTGTAAACAGAAGACTCTGTGTAACAAACACTCGCTCGCTCTTACCTGTATGAGTGTAAAATAGGGGTGACTGTTAAGTATATTTACGGGAAAAAATACAGGGGGTGGACAGCTCAGCCCTTTGCCCTTTGAAGCCTGGATGTCTCGGCATCAGAGCGTGTATCTCTAATCTCCGTGTCCTTGCTTAGAAGAGCAGGTCCCGGGCTGCCCTCATTGGGCATGCGGGGGAGCAGGGATGGGTACCGGGACCTCCGCGGGAAATTGCTTCCCGGGCACCGGCTAGCACGTGGGAATGCCAGCGGCGCACGAGTCCATATCATGCGTGCAATCGAGTTTGTCTTTGCTCTGCAGTAGTACTACAGAGTACTCTATGAGCCCACTCAAAATATTTTTTTTTTTTTCCCCCAGTTTCAGTGATGTGGATTAGTTAATATTTTTTGCAGATGTGAAAGAGCTCTGCGAGTTATTTAATAGAGATTTTTATTTGTGCTAGCCGTATCTCCACCAAACAGGCTAGTTTTAATATGTATTTAAATTATACTTTCTGGAAGTTAGGGAGTTGCCACAGATAAGTATTTGAACAGTGTGTGTATTTTTCTGCCTCGCCACGGAAGTCGGTACTGAATTGCCGTAAATAACATTACATAACCTTTGATATTTGTTTCCCTCAATCCCGTCTTCAGTTGCGAGGTTTCCAAACTGTGTATCTCACTGTTGAGATCTTGCAAGGGTTGTGCTTTTTTAAAGACCATGCTGGACCAACTTTTTATTTTAGCTCAAGGTTTGCCTCGGTTCAAGAATGCCAGATGAACTAACCGTGATTGAAAAAAGGGTAAAAAAAATATGTGTGCATATGCAAGCTGCAAGAACTTAACACCTCATGGGGAAACAAAAGCCAAGTGCAGGTTGAGAAAGCCTGAAGAGAATTACCCTCAACAGTTAATCATCTGGATTTTTTGACGTGCTGCCCATACAGAGTCCCTACTACTACTAATTAAAAAACCAAACCTGTTAGCATGCTGGATTCCAGTTCTGTTTATGCAGAAACCTCACCGAATGGGAGCTGCTTGTAGGCACAAGGAGAAGCCTCCGCACTGTCAGCCAAAACAGCTCTGATCTTGTGTAGTAAGAATGTTTCTTTGCCTTTTTCTTTATCTTGCACTATACAGTGAAACTCATTGTGAATACAGAGCAAACATGTAACGAGCTGGGGCAGGTGGACAAGAATGGAGATTTTCCCGTCTAATAATTTCTTGGCCGTTGTTAAGGTTACAGATTTGACTTATTTGACTTGTCATCGTTTTGACAGAAATGGGCTAGTACAAACAGCTGCAACAACAGGGATACAGAAAAAGGTTGATTCAAAGGCAAATATCCTTTTGGGAAGGGTTAGTAGTAGATTAGTAGCAGTGACAGCATGAACAGAAGCACGGTGAAGCAAGAGGTCCGTAGACTAGGGAATTGATTTTAGTCTTCTACTACAGCACAGCCATCCCTGTGTTTTGGGGAGTCGGTGAGGGTGAAGCAAGAACTGGTGAAAGATTATTTTTGTTTGGACTTGGTTTTCTGTTCCTCTGCTTTCAGTATGGGGCTTAATGTATTTGAATTCGGTGGAGGTTTCCCAGGAATGTTTCAAATAGCCACGTCCTCACAGTTGAGAAAAGGCTTGAAACAATATTAAGAGACAGCTCTTTGGCGAACATGGAGAATACTTTCATGATTACTTATATATGTTGCCCTTTAATGCTGTTGTCTGCAGCCAAGCCCATTGGTAACTGAGGGTGTTCTGAGTCTTTGCTTGTTCACAAGATAAATATATACATTACGCTGTTGGTATGTGTATGGGACTTGGTAGTTTGTTATCGACCATTTTGTATAGTTAAAAATGCACTGTTAATGCAAAACATGCACATCTGCATGGGTATTTTTAAACTGTGTAGAAAGCCATTTGGGGGGGAATGGTTTTGTGCAAATTATGAGAAGAAGTTGGGTGGCTTCACGGGAAACCCAGCTTAGAAGCAGAGGGGGCTTATGTGCTGCTCCAGCATTTCTTCGGAAAACAAAATGAGCTTGCAGATCTTAATCAGCATTTTTGAGCAAGTGCCCATGTCACAAAAACTGTTAGCTCCTACGGGGGAGGAGATGAGGTTCTGGTAAACAAGATTATTGGTTCAGAAGTGTGCTGCAGTGCCGGTGTATGGAGGAAGCTGCCCCTAGATGGACGAAATGAGAACATTTAATATTACTAAAATGAAGACACAGCTAGTGAAAACTTAGATGTAGTCGTCAGACTCTCGATCCTCGTCTTAAGCAATATTTTTTTTTTTATTCTTGCTCTATTTAATTATGTTTGGCTTGTGGCTCTTTAAATTTAAAAAGTTTTTGAAACTTTTTGTATGTTTTTGAAAATAACTTTGGTACCTGAAGTATTGACATAAGTAATCTTTGGGTTCATACGTTGTGTGCTGTACCTCTTTTACGTGCTTTGGAAAAAAAAAAAAGTGGTGAAAAACGGTTGTTTTCATGAAACCAAAATCACACTTGTCAGATGCTGTTTTAGAATAACTCACCTCTGCTATGCTCTTCTGCAATTTGTGGATATCAGGGCCTCGGTTTCTATAACTATCCTAACAGTGGAAATAAGAATCATAACAGTGGGAAGTGTCTCTGCTACCAAGTGAGTTTAAACATTCAGGCTTACAACCGTGATTTCTTGAATATAACCAGAATTATTTACTGCCCCTTCAATTCACGGTTGATGACTTAAATCAGTTTCCACACACTATGATTTAAGTTCCTTGGGGACCCTGAATTTAATTACATCTATCTTTTTGTCAAAATAAGAGCTATTTGAGACTTCTCTTCCCAGCTACTTTGCGAAGCAGCAGTTACAGACCTGTGTTTTCATATTGTGCTCGTCATGGTTTGGATGGGGGAGAGAGGTTTCGGGGTGGGGGGCTACAATGGAAACAGAATTTTTTTTTTTTTTTTTTAATTATTGCTCAGGTACCACTCCTTTTTATGCACTGATGTTTCACTGGCCTGGACTTTCTCTGTGGGCTACAGCAAGAAAAAGACCCCCAAAGGAGGGATCAGGGGCAGGCGCCTCACCGGTGCGCCCCAACTTGCTTTCCGTGGGATCCTCTCTTTTTATGGCGGGTGAAGGGAGGGCAGAGCGCTGCAGCCAGGATGGGTGCCGCAGGGCTGGGTGGTCTGAACAAGTGCCAAGCGCAAAGTTTCTGCCAGAGACAACTGCCTGCTTGGTAACACCATTATTTCTGCAAGTAAGAATTGTCTACACTCTGATAAACAAATTCTACTTGGGCCTGGGTGGCTGGCATGTTTCTACTATGGAAATTATTTCAGTTAGAGAGAAAATGTGTCTCTTTGTAAAACATTTTTGAATTAAGTTGTTAAGCTTGTACAATTCCTGATATGGACAAAAGTGTACCCATATGAGTTGCCTCCCTCTCAGGCGAGAGCTGATGTACCACTATCAGCGCTGGAACCGAGCTTTCACTCGACTGCTGTCATTTATTTAGTATAACCTCATTTGTGCCAACAATTATAGTTTCAGATGGGTCTCATGGCGCTGGGCCTTCCTGGTCACATCATAGTGTTTCTTATTGTTTTGCTGCTGTGCTTAATATTTTCATTGTTTTAAGAACTGCAAAATAATGGCATTGAATTTTTGAGCTTGTTACGTCTTGCTGATGTAATATTCAAAGTAACCGGGGTAGGAGCATGACAGTTTCAAGCCTTAGCATTGATTTGCAAGGCAGGTGCCATATAAAATGTTTTCCCGTAACGGTTATGTTGCTTTTTGCCAACGTAATGATGTCTTTCTAATGCAGGAAAGCTGTAGCTTAGACCCCAAGATGTGAAGGGGGAGGATTTTGCAGATCAGAGCACTAGAGGGCAGTGCTGACCGCTGCAAGTAACTTAAAACTATGCGAGGGATAAATGGTACCAAAGATTTTGTAGCCTGTTTGCGAGGTGTCTCATAATTCTGCAGAAATATTGGTTGTTCGAATTAAGTACGGAGTTACCTCCTTGTTTCTTGCAGGTTTACCATGTCTCTTCTGACAGCTATGAGACGCAAAACCAGCACTACGGAAGGAGCTTGACAAAGGAAACAGTAAAGGACGGTAAGGGAATTTGTGTGTCAGAATTTGGCGCTCTTGGATAGTTTTCATTTATTTACTTATTTATAGAACTGTAGTAGTCTGTGCGTTCCCATTTAAAAAGTCCCTTTTTCTCCTCTTGCCAGATGGGTCTTTTGCAGTTTCTTGTATCATTTGAACTACCCGTCGCTCCTAAATGAAGTTTGCAGTTGGCTTTAACAGCAGTGTAGTCTATAGGAATTTCCTCATCACATGTGTTTTACTACTAATAAGGGCGTGATAGTGGTAGAATTCAGTTTCTTTGCAGCTTTGAGACTATAATGAAATAGAAAACTTTTAGAAGTATTAAATATTTAATAATATATATGTTTTTTATCTCTAGTTGTCTTCTGTGAATATGTCCTGTCTTTTCTATTAGAAAGCTACTGTAAATGCATCTTTCAGTTAAAGTGACCTTCTTGGTTGAAGTCAATCCATATGTTGCTCTACATTAACAATAAATAAAAATGCTACCGGCGTACATCTGTTTGGTGGTGATAACTATTTCAAACTAGTTATTAACTGATGTGTGTTTATCTGTCCCCCACCGAGAGACAGAAGGACACATGCACAAACACACCCCTCTCCAGAGCCGGCACTAACTTGTCAGCTCTGTCACTCACGATAAAGAGCTGCTTGAGCTTCGGTATCCCTGGGGAATTTAATGGGTCCCTGCCCAAAACTGTCCAGATGCTTGCTAAAATGACATGGGGAGCAGGAACCATGTTCATCTACTGTTTGATTGCTACACTGCTTAATTTTATTTACAATCCAAGCCCAATCTGTAGTATTATACAGCTGGCCTTATACAGGTGGGGCGACCGAAGGTATCTGAGTTCCTCAGTTCGCTTCTGATTTAGTTAGTACTTGCCTGAAAGGAAACTATGTGAATGCTGTCTGTTTCTTCAAATCAAGAACGATTCTCGTCCTGAAAGAAATGGAAAATGTTTGATTTCTTTTCAGGGCGAACATAATCCCAAAATGTGTCTATTTCTTGCAGGCATCTCCAAGTTTTTCCACAATGGGTACTGCTTGAGAAAAGATGCAATAGCTGCCAGCATTCAGAAGATTGAAAAAATTTTGGAGTGGTTTGAGGGCCAGAAGCAACTCAACTTTTATGCAAGCTCACTACTGTTTGTTTATGAAGGTTCATGTCAGGCAACAACCGTGCGGTTGAGTGATGTCACCTTGGCAGAGAAGAGAGGAGTGCCCAAAGGACTGTTAACAGGTGGAGACATACTGGAGTATAATAATAATATTCATGTAATAAATTCTACAGAGAATGGAAAAATTGAGGCCTCTGTAAGTAAAGGCTTGTCCAAATTTTATGCACTTCACAAAAAGGCATACTCTAAAAGGCACCACAGTCAACTCTCACTAAAAGTTGAAAACTTGGAGCAAGGCAACGTGTGGAAGAGCAGCGCGTGCATTACACAGGAGCACCTGAATGGAAACGTTATACCCCAGCTGGAAAAAGTTTTCTGTCACATGCCAGCAGAGATCAAGGAAAGCGCAAACGTAGAAGTCCGAATGATAGATTTTGCTCATGTGTTTCCTAGCAACACAAAGGATGAGGGCTACATTTATGGTCTGAAGAATTTAATCACAGTACTTCAAAATATTTTGGATAACTAAATTCTTTGCTATGGTTTTTACTGGGGGCCAATGATAAAGAAGAGCAACAACATGAAGAATTTCTGCACTTGTAATGCTGTATAACTGGGTTTGTATTGTTCTATATTTTATTTGTCTTTGTACTTTTGGTAGAAGGGTTTAACTTTTTATAATCTCACTCAGGAAAATAATTGATAGTTAATTAGAGAGTGTGAAAGGATGAAGATACTTGAGATTAAGCAGGATAGGTAAATTAGTAGGATGAAATGTATGTGGTTGGCTTAAATCCAAGGAGTACAGTTGTACAATCAGCAAGGGTTATGCTAGTTCCCATAACGACTTTAGCATAGATAACATTTGCCCACTTAGCCTTGACGCTGAGCCGTATCTCCATTAACAGGTTTTTAGAAAATGGACTGAAAACTATATAAAGTGCAGGATTGATGTCCTCAGTACTGCCCTCTTGTGTTTACTGTCTTTAAATAACTGGAGTTAACCCTACTTTGAGAGAAATCCCATTCTGAGTCAGTGCTCTAACCTGGAAGCCACTGTATCAAAAAGTGCTTTTCAATGTCACGGGACGATATTGCTGTTATTTCAAGACTGGTGTGGGCGCTTCCCCTCTTGGTGGTTGCCCGTAGCCGACGTTCACCACAGACAAGCTACAACGTAATTTGTGTTGAGGTGCTAAGAAAATGCTGGAGTAAAATATCGTAACAGGCTTAAACTGCACAACTGCTAGAGAAACTGTTTGTTCCTAAGGAAGAGTAAAAGAATGCAAATGTGAGATGTTCCAGGAACTAATTTGGTTTAGGAGATTAAGTCAATCTGTTAATGGAGTGTCTGATGTTGTGACTAAGGGAAATGCCTCGCTCCCTTGTTCTGATGGCCCTTCTCCAAAAACGTTGCTTTTAAAAGCAAACTAATTGAATGGGGAAACAAAGCATTTTGAGTAAGCATACAGAGATTTCCTGTAGCCGTTTGCCGCTTGTATTTTTGCAACAAGCGTTTCACATTTCCACTGCTGGGCAGCACCGACTGGAAAACGACGAGCAATACAGGTGAAGGACCCTTTACTGCGAGGATCCGGTTCAGCCCTGGAGCAACCAGACGTACCTCCGCTTGTCGCAACGGAGTTGTGGCTCTCTTACCCTGGGCTAAAGCCGTCTCTTTTTTTTTTTTTTTTTAAATGAAACACAGGCAAGCTCTGTAATTTGAAAGTTGTCCCACTTCCTTCTTTTCCACAGGAAAAATTAAAGCTTTCATATGGAATATTTGAGATCAGGATGATGTATGCAAAGCATTTTTGGTGTCTCTCTTCTGTATGCCGTGTATGTGGCTGTCCTACCATGCGTATATAGTCAGCTATACGAAAAGTCGGGGTGGAGGAGCCTTGCCATCCATAGAGCAAGGTTTTAATGCTTTAAGCAAGCCCCAGAAGTAAAACTTTTTAGAATGGATTTGGTCATTGGAAACGTACATCTTTTACATGTGGACTTAATGTGACACCGTGGCCTTGCTGCTCTCTCTGTATGATGTTCTGCACTATGCACTCATTTGTGTACACGTCTTTGCAAGTTCTCTACTTGACATGTGTTTTCTATATCAGAAAGAGATACTTTTTCAAACAAATAGGCTGTTTTAAATAAAGCTGAAATTTTAGCTCTTTGAGAACCTGAGTTAATTGGAAGAAACAGGGTATTATGTGTAGAACTATATTGTTTAAACTTTAGAGCTAATATTGGCCAATACATTCAAGAATGAAATCAATCTGTTAGTAACATAATGTTTTTGAAGCGTGGGAAAAGACGCTTGCAGGAGGGGCAGTATCATTTTGTTGAAAATTTTATGCAAATTATGGTGAAGGCTGAGGGGAAAATATCAGGAAGATAAAGTATTTTTTTTTCTACCTGGTATTTCCATTGCATCATGTAGTTAATATATTCCCAATTCTCTGTGAACTAATTTAAGCCATAGTCTAGGAAGAGATTGTGGTTTTGTTAGCTTTGACGCTGGTTTCTCTGTTATGATTTTGTTGTTCTATCCCGTAAATAGTCAACACTAGAGTAGTCTAGGCTGGTAGTGGCCTTGTATGATAAATTCACAATGTTTTATAGAAAATACGGGGGGAAACATTTATACATCTGAATTTTTGTCCTCTGTAATTCATCTCTTCTGGATTTTAATCCATTTTGTGCCGGAGAAATCAGACATCTGCCTCAAAGTAGTCAGTTATTGGAAAATGATCTGTATGCTCTTAGTATAAGCGCATTCTCCTGTCTCTGCTTTAAGATAGATGTCTTCAGTGTTTGAATGCTCTTTAAGTATTGATTCTTGTGTTGACTATGGCAGTGTTTGTAATGCACCTGGAATATTGTTAAACTGTCAGAATATTTTGAATAAAAAAAATAAAATAATTTTATCATGTTTTTTTACCGGTAGTTATTATGGATGTATTTCTATTAATTTAAAATGTAGCTGGAGAGATAACAGTATTTTTAATTGGAAGTTGTGTAAATAAAGCTTGCTGTAGAGGTGTTTTGGTGTAGTACCAGCTGTGAATTTAAGCCTGCAAAGGCGTTATATTCACGTTGTTCTTGCACATTTTAGATTCGGTGTTTGTAGTGTCTTGTATCTGATCAGATTGGTTTCAGTTATAGTTGGAGACACATTCACAGAAATCATTGAACAGATTACAGAATTAATTAGAAAATGAAGAGGGAGGCACTGGTCGCTAAATTATGCATCGCCATCGATCTTCCTCCCTCCCAGCGATGCCTCTTTTGTTCTCTGTACGAAGAGTACAGGACAGGGGACAGTTACGTGGAAATCTTTACGGAAATGGTAATGAGGCGTATAGGTATTTCTGTCCCATAAAACTGCAAGCAGGCCCCTTCCCCAGACTGGTGTGGTCTATCTGAGTGCTGTTGTCATTGACGAAAGCTGTCTGTTTTGGTTTTAAGCAATAAGAGTTTGATTTAGCAGAATCAATTGTCAAAAGGGACGATTCATGGAAGCACTGTCGTTCATGTACTCTCTGAGAATATACTTTTCTGAAGACTTTCTACCTAGGTGATTGTGAGAATTGTGTATAGGCTTACCTAGTGAGAGCTTGAATTGTATAAAGTTTTATAAAAAAGCATTTACATATATGGTATTTTTGGATATGGGTGGACTTTGTTGCATAAATTACATTGGAAATTGTTATACCATTATGAGATGTTTAAAGTATTTTAATCAAATCATTTTATGAACTAAACCAGACACTTTACATATAGTTGTAATTCACATGAAACTTGTACTGTTTTCCATTTTTTTTTTTCTGCTGTAATGCATAGCCAGACCGTTCTTGTCCATAACCCTACAGTTTCGTGGAGAACTTTTAAAGTACTCAGTAGATTAGGAAATCACTAATTCCCTCTAGTTTGATTAACAGAGTGCATACGTTCTTGAAATATTTCATTGCACGTGATATTTTAAGACGTTAGTGTATTATACATCTAGAGCCCCAGTAAAACTTCCTCACCTGCAGAGAGCTCCTGCTGATCTGAGTCTGGATAATGCAGTATTTAAAATGGGCCTTTTTAGATGTAACAGCAGCAGTGGGGAAGGGAAGGCATCACCTGCGCTGGCCATGGCAGGCAGGGGTGTTTACAGCCTGAACTTTTAAAATCATTGTAATTGTTTTCTCACTTCAAGATGTGAAGTACTATCAAGTTATAGGAAGACAGTGGAGGGATAGAGACTTGCATCCACATCTGCTGTTTAAAGTTACGATTAGTTGTTCATCCTCCTTCCTAATATTTTTTTTTTTTTCTCCAAGTAAGCTTTCCTCCTGAGTGCCTTCTTCGGCCCTTGCCACTGGTAATCTCCTGTAGCATCATTGTGAAATGATTTAAAGTGAAATTTTTATTTCCTAAAAAACTTATTCCCCATAACTGCTCTTAAAGTGCAGGTATTGAAAACCACTATCAAAATGCCTCAAATACGGTGGGAAATGCAATTTCCCTTTTGCACTCTTTCCCATGAAAGACTAGGAATGGAACGTTAGTGGGGAGCATGCCTCGATGGGAGACGGGATCGTAGGTTTTGTGAAACTTCTTTGTGTTTTGAAGAGGACATTTTGGGGGCAAGGCGAGTGACAGCCAAACTGCGTGAAGTTTTCCGTTTCTTACTGCAATTAATATTGAGGTTTGGGTTTAAGAAGGTAGCATAGCGGGAAGCGGTGAAAGTTCATAAGGAGCCCTGAGTAGGACATCTGGTCAGTTCTGCAGTGCAGGTAATGGCTACAGGTAAGATCCAAAGGCCGCAAGTCTTCAAGTATCTTGCAGGGAGAATATGCCATGCGTATGCATCGAGTTACAACAGACCGTGGTAGGGTGTTACCTGGGAAGTACATTCCTCTCCATAGCCACAGGCCAAATGCTGCCCGTTTTCCATGTTCACGGCAATCTATAAATGAAAGCTGCAGAGAAGGTTGTCATCCAAAGGACAAATGTAACTGAGCAGCGTTTGAAAGGGGAAATAGGAGAAAAGCTAAGGATCGTACAGCAGAAAACACACTTCAGGAAATGTCTTTTACTGTAGTCTTGTTTAGCGGAGATGGGCCCCGTGTGTTTGGAGTTTAATTTGTTTACTATATGACATTCAACAGCAAATCGTCAGAACAAAGGTACTTTAAAACCGCCTTAGTTTGAAACGTGTAGATTGGTTCAAATAGTTATTTGATTTTTTTTAAAAAAGTGACCTATGAAGTAACTTCCAAATACGTGTGTTGCACCTGACTTTAAATGAAACTAGAGTGCACAAAGGCACTTTAATACTCTGGGAACTGTACTGGAAGATAATTGAAAGCATGTGAAATTGCACCTGATGTTGTGTTGTTAATTGTTTTTAAAATCTAAAATTCTACATTAATTATGCTTGATGGATGAATGTATCTAGTCTAGTCTGGTCTCAGTTTCTTTGATTCAAGTGTCTCAAGCCGTCACTCAATCTCTTCTAATTTGTATGTGTTTGTAATTTCATTTGCTATTTTTTGCCATTATTGGACTGCAGGGGGCATTGTTAATATTACATGTGTTTATTTTATAGAACATTGTACTATGCTATCTACCAACTTTTGTAACTTAATTATATATTAAGTGATATTTAGGGTAATTCTAATAGCTGTATATTTGGCAAACTATTAAAATTTTCTGCAAGTGACTTGCAAGTATAATTGGTTTCTTTTTAATACAGGAAGATTGAGAAAAAGTTTTCTTGAATATACCTGCACTGATTAATCCCTCTTTCTTTCTTCTCTTTTCTATGCGCTCTATAATGGGTGTTTACCTTGGATTTACCAGTTTTGCTTTACCACCGTATTTTTGCCATTGTTTGTTGGGAATACCTGCCCTGGTATACACGAATCACCTCTATAAAATGAAAAAAAAAAAAAAAAAATCCAAATCCGCATACAAAAATAACCCCCAAACAACTTGTTTTTTGAACAAAAGCCCGTGCTTTGCTGTGTTGCATGTGAATTGTTGGTCAGCGTTGCATTTGATTTCCATAGCAGTCCACCAGTCTTTTTCCTAAAACCTGATTCCCTGCTAGGAAATACTTCTCTGAATGGAAGGGAGGATTGGAGGATTGGAAAAGACAAAGCCGTCCCCCTAATGGAGACACAGCAAAAAACAACTGAAAGGGATTTTTCCTAAATTTGCGACAGTTCAGGCCTTGATGAGCAACTGGAAAATGGCTATTTTACTCCAGAAGAATTGAACCTCAAGGTTACCTTTAATGTTTGATCGAAAGCTGTGAAAATCACAGCTTAAGGGTGTTAAAGCTGACTTGGTTTTTCTCCTTGGCCTTTCAGAAGAGAGTGAGTAGTTGGGCAGTAAAAGGAAGGCAGAGATGGAAAGGTGGAAAAGCCATGATTTGCCTTTGTGCTCTGGGTTGTGAAGCAGGATCCTGCGAGTTGTCCTCAAAGAGGACATAATCTGACCTGTGCATGAAAGAATTTACTGCCTATGTTAAGGCAGGCAACAGAGTTACTGCTTTGCAGATGCGAAAACTAAATTGAATTAATCAACTGATGGGCTTCGTGGTTGTAATTATATGGGAACAGTGGGTGCCAATTAATAGTAGTTTCCAGCTAAGGGATACTTGCAGACAATACCTGCAGTTATTCGGGAATATAGAGCATAGCAGTCTTATTTTACACCATACCTTCCAGTAAATGAATTAAATTGTTTATGGAGGATGTCTGTATCTAAAATTTCCATAATCCTTTAAATTCATCCTGCAAAACACTTACCAGGTCCATGAGAGGCTGTGTATGTTGTTGACGACAAGTCCTTTCGTGTCCACGATCAGGTCGCTAATTCTGAAAGCCAGCAAGAACAGCTTTCCAGTTTTGTTGTAAATCTGTTTGGTTTTGGTGTTTGGGTTTTGGTTGGTTGGTTGGTTGGTTTTTTTTTTAAAAGGCGTTGTCTTGCCTGTATACCAAAAGCTTTCTAAATGCGTTCATTACTCTCTGTCCTGTGGGTCTGCGCAGCCTTCCTTCCCATGCTCCAGAATTTGAGAAAGGATTAAAAATGGGGTGAGGCTGCAGCTGTGGCAAGAAGCATAGTTTTGTGAGGATCTAGTTTTTATTGGGTTTAAAATTTAAAAAATCTGACTGGTGGCTATGCATTGAAGAATCCTGTAAAGAAAACCCCATTTCCTTGTTGTTTTAGAGTGAAGGAGGAACCATGCTCCTTCGTTGCCTGCTGAAATGACTTGTCAGTGGGGTATCGCCCAGTTGGGGGTCACCTCATCTCTGCTGTCTCCTTCCTCGTGCTGACGTGAGGGTTTGACCGGCTGCACAGTGAAACATGTTGGGGAGCTGACGTGGCTGAAAACTGACTCAGACAAAGAAAATTTCACGTGGGGAGGTGCAGAGGGGAGCTGCGCAGAGCCCCCCCACAAGGAAACCCCATCCAGGAGGGACGTGGCGTTTCGGCTGTTTGGATACAGCCCTGTGTGAAGACCGAACCTACTACTCTTTTACCATAAAGTTCTACTTGCGAGTCTTCGCTAGCACAGCTATCGGGTTTCTTTTCCCCCGCCTCTCTGTTGCACAAAGCCTGACTAACGGCTGACGGATGCTAAACATTACGGTCCTGCTCTCGCCTCGCCCTGGGTGATCTGTTCCTGCCACCTCTCCAGCTCAGCCGAGGCTTTCTGCAGCGAGTGGGTTTCACTGGAAACCAATCTGACACACAAATTACTAATTTTCTGCTGTCCTGACTTCCTCGATTTGGCTCATTTTGGGGGAGACAAGTGCTTCTTCTGGGCACAGTGGAAGCGGTGAGAGATTGCGGCTGTGGAAGGGGATTGCTAGAGAGCCGTTAAGAAGGCTTACTTTTAATATCAAACATTTCTCTTCATCTCCTGTTGCCACTCTGCTGTCTTTGCTTGTACTTTTCGTCCTTCTTGCCATCCCCAAACGTAGACTTCCACTAAATGCAACTTATTTTAGTTTGTGGATTAGGTCATCACAAGATTTGATGATGAATGTAATGTTGAATAGAAACTCTAAAATACTTGCAGTCAGTACATGTTTTCCTCTGGTCATCTCTACATTTACTTTGACCCTCAGCAGAGCAAATAAATCTACCTATGTACTGTGCAGTGCATCTGTAGGGCAACCTGTAGCCTGCTGCACTGTGCGTCCCCACCGCCGGCAGTAAAGAATCAGCGTCAGCACACACTTTGGTTGATGAAGCATAAGGAAAAATGGAGTGCAGCCCATTTTCCCACAGCTATATAAGCTTTGCAATGTGGCTAGCAATAAAAAGTTGATTTTTGTTAGCAAATTCAGTGGATATAAATTGGGCAAGCAGATGGGAAGCTATCAAATAGATACTATGCCAAAGTACCAATTTTGCAAAATTACTTTCTAAAAGAAAAGCCAGAAACAAACCAGGAACAGCTACAAAGAAAATATGGACTTCTTGGAATTTGGTCAACACAAACAATTTGTTCTCAAATAGTGTGAGTCTGCAACTGGAGTAGCATCTCCTCTAGGATGTTTTGTCATCCTTTTTGCATGCAAAAAGCCACCCCTATGGTCTCGGGCTTCTCCAGTACCTGTTCATGTAAGTTTGTGGGTAGGAGAGGTAATTCTGGAAAAACATCGTGTTCAGTAGCAATCAAAACCGTTGGGAATTTGTATTGGGTCTCTATTTGATCCAAGCAGAAAACAGCGTTGTCCTACTCTGTAAGTCCATAAAAGCAATGGGTCTCCTATAGCTTGAATGCTCTGTGTGGTTTGCAAAATATTGATGGAAAGCAGGGCTGGACGGACCCTCATGCAGAATCACACAGCCTCTTGTTAGGTCTTACCCTGTTTAAAGTCACTGTGGACTCCCTTAGCCGGGGATGATGCATCTCCCGGGACCCTCCTGAGGTCACCCAGGGCATGTCTCCTCTCCAGCACTGGTGGCCAGAGCATCTTCCTCCTCTCTCCTCTGCCTATACCATGAGATGCCGACCTCAGGGACTCCCTATCCTCTTTCCAGTTTTTTTTTCTTTACTGTTTCTTTTTTTTCTGCTAAAATCCATCGGGGGGTGGAAGCAATGTTTTTAACCTGTAAAGTGCCATGTGATGCTCTGGGTCGTAGGCAGCTGGGTTGGTTATCTGTGCCCTTTTCCATCAGTACGCTGCTCTCCTTAGCATGTGGCAAATGTCCAGAATAACCCATTAAACTACAGTTGTTGCCACAGGCTTAAGTAATAATTTTTAATACTGTGTTGCACAGCTGCCTTCTTAAAGAAAAATAATGTTCTTGTGAATAGACAGCATGGCGTCAGCCTGCCTGCTTGCTTCTCTTTTAAATCTGATTTTTACTAAACTTAAGTATGAACCCCATAGTTCTGAAATGAACTAAAAGAGACTTATCATAATTGGTTTTATCAGTTAAACTGCTTTTGTGGTCTGTGTGAGGAAAATGGAAGCAATAAAATGGAAAAAGAGCAATCCAGGCATCAAAGCAACAGTTACGATCTGTCTGGGTCAACAGATGTATTTTGATGAGTTTGTAATTATCATTGCAAATTAGAAAAATGTACTGCATTATAAAGCGACTTGAGAGCTGGGCAGTTTGCACAAATGCTTCTCTTTGCTTTGTGTTGTTAAACGAATTAAACCAAAATCAGGGGCCGTACACATATTTTCGTTAAATTACAGTTAGCCTTAAAGCTAATCAAAATGCATGTAACTGGATTTTTTGGGCTGATTAAAGCCCAGCAGCTCACACAGGTTTGTGGGAGGTGCTTCTGAAACAACCTGAAGGTTTTCAGCAGCCTAAATTGAGCTCTCTGAAATCTTGGATCTGACATAAGTTATTTTAGTACTAATGGTAGTTCCTAAGTTTGACTAAGTTTAGCATTTGCTTACTCGTTGCTGAGAGTAACATAACTGCGAAGCCTTTGTTGGTGTTAGACCTTCGTGCAGCTACTGAAGGAGAGGTATCCTTGGGGGACGTAAAACATGCTCCTTTCCAGGGCTGGCAGCTTTTTGTTCAGTGGCCTTTTTCAAATTAATTGTACAGAGGGAAATACGAATGTAAAGAAGGAACAGAGTGGAAGAAGAAGGCGAGTCTCCAGTGCGACGCTTCCCCTGCATCCCTCCTCAGTCAGGGCTTTTACAGGATTCAGCCCACTGACTGTAACCACACGTTGGCATTTAATCAGCTTGAATTGATTTCTTCTTCTTCCCGTGCCTGGCAGCTTTTTGGGTCTGTTTTCAACATTGGTACCTCAATATCTGGAGCAAGGAGGCTCCAGGTCTCTCCCCTGCCACGGTGGTGCCTTGGAGGGGCCGATAACCAGCCAGGCTCTGTCATGGCTCATCTTTGACATCCAACTTGCGGCAAGACTACAAGCAGTAGTGTTTTAACACTATTAAAACTCTGTGAAGTCATGAATCCCTTGATCCGTAAAAGCCAGTGTGCCTCTAGGAAAATAGGCAAGACACAGAAGTCCTGAGTATGCCCTTGATTTACTCCTTTTTATTGACCCTTTTTCATTTTCAAAGCTTCCACCTCACCTGGCACTTGCCGATACAAAAGCAACTGCACTGTGTGTTGGAGCAGTCGGCAGGGCAGCCTGCGTGGGAAGTCGGAGAAGTGAATCAGGTCTTTATAATGCAAAACTTTTTTTGCCAGCAGGAAATGAAGGTGCCACTTTTAGTCCTCAATTATGTTAGCTTTGTCGAAATGAAAGTAGCTCCCAGGGTATAGAAATCAAGACAGAACGGACAATCAATCAAAGAAAGGACAGGGGAGAGAACAAGGCAGAAGAGGAGGAACGCATTTGCAGGGAACTGGGAGTCTTCCTTTAAAGAAAAGTGTATCGAAATAAAAGAAGTTTAACAAAAATAAGGGTTTGTTGCTTGCGAAGCATACCAGCGTAATGGGCTAGTAATAGAAATCATTGATTTATTCACACTAAAACAGAGCCTGGGAATTGCAGAAGGGCGCCCTTAACCTCACCTATGTTATCCTTAAATCCCAATGCCAGGTCTCCCCATGGGGGCCACTGCGATATTCCACGTGACTTTTGATAAAGTGGAAAACTGAATTCAGTTTTTGCCTTTAAGTGACTCTATCGTTTGGTACAGAAAACTCGAGCTGTTGCATTTTGGTTGGTGTTACTGAACGAAGAATGTTTGGGTCTGCTTTTCTCGGGGATGTCAGCAGGAGCTTTCCTCTTGGAGTATGTTTGGAAAAGACCCTTTTGCTCCTCTGATCGAATTCAGTGCCATTTCCAGTTGCACACTGCACCCGACTACAGAGTACTGCCAAGTATCCTGAGAGTTTGGAGGCTGATACAATGGTCTGCAGCATCCTCCTAAACCAGCTGCTTCTCTGGGTGATGCTAGGTGCTGATTTGCGATGTGCCCCTTGTACCCAGCAGGGACGACGGCATTCGCCATTAGGCCACGCTCCTGATTTATTCTCTCTCTGCCTCCTTCCTCCCATTAGGACTTTGCAGGGGGCAGACCAGGGGAAATGAGCCTTTGGGTTTCCCCCATGGGGACCCTGGGGCTCGTGTGACCAGAGGAGGCTGGTTCACAGGACTGCTGTGCTCTGTGCTGGCAGCCCGGCGTGCGTCCCCATTGCTAGTTTTGGTGGTATCTGCACAAGTGTCACCGATGCCCTCCACGGGCCACAGCTTGGCTTTGCATGCACTTGTCCTATTTCTCAGAGCTGAAGTCTTTTTAGTTCTATTTCTTCAGTGCCTCAAGATGAGTATCCTGTTTGTTTGTGGAGAGTGCCCTGAATTCTGGTCCTATTTTGGCAGCATGCCACTCATCTCGCCTGGTTCCAGAGTTTCTAGTGACCCTCCTGAGACACTTTCATTGCTTCAGGGTTTTTTTCTTTTCCCCCGCCTTTCCTTTATCAGGAGATAAACCCACCACTGACAGAGAGTGTTTAATTCCACCGTTGGCACATTTTTTTCCAAAACATGTAACAGTAATTCTGGCTTGTGCACCACCATCTATCTTATATATAACAAATATCCCATGCAGCTTTCTTACACATGGAGAATGATTGGGGTTTTTTTTTGGCAGATAGCATCTTTTGCATTTTCCCTGGCTGCAGATCCCCATCGCAGTGAGGGAGCCTCCCAGGTCCCCTTGTACTTTCTGGCACTGCTGTGGCCCTGCTCTTACTGAGGATGTGAATATCTCACCAGCACGGGAAGATAAACCCTGGGATGGGTCTGGATGAAAACCTGCAAAACTCATGGCAGAGATGGCTACTCCGCATAGGGTGCTTAGCTTTTGACCTGTAATTCTTTTAGTTAAAATAGTTTTAAGGCATTTTTCATCATCAAAGGCAGATCAGACTTGATTTTTGTTCCACACCAGGATCATCTGTTGGTGATGATTGCTTTTTGTTATTTTTTTTTTACTCAGACGCAGACAGCATGAGCTGGGCTCTGCATACTTCAGGAGCGTTTGGAAAATGCTGTGTATTTGTGTTTCAGCTGTGTGATATCTTTAGCTGCCAAGTGAGACATCCCAAAATCAGTGTTCCAGTTACCTGGGAAGGGATTGACAACACTTGTCAGTCCTGTGCACGGCAATTGGGTTGAAGTGAAGATGTGGTTAAATAAGGATAAAATTTTGGACTGTCAATTTTGGGAGTATTTTGTGGAGGACCACAGCTCCTGTGTTGCTGGAGATGCTCTGTCTTGTGTCAGAGGCATGACGGGATGGGGGGGAATGTGGGGGGAGCTGTTGTTGTTGTCCCTGAATTTCTCTCCCCTGCTTGGAGATCTACAGTTATTTTCTTTGGCGGTAGCAGCTGAGATACTGCCGACAATAAAGAGAGCTGCTCTGCCCCAATAAAATGCTAGAGACAGTGCATTAAACCTGACCAAGACAGGTTTACTACTGCGTATCTCTTGGCTTTATAAATGTATATTAAAGAAACCATTCTATACATTAATGGGGTTATTTCACAAGATGCAGAGAAGTAATAGAGCTCTTATATCAGTGGAGTTACAGTAAATAGTCTTAGGACTAAGTATTAATTACTAATAATAAGCAGGAGCACTTTCCCAAGGGAAGCTGTTGCACATGCTTAGTGCAATGTGTTACTGACAAATATTGATGTGTTTTCTTAAAAAATGTGGTTTTAAGGACATCAGTCTATAATTCCCTCAGCTGTGTGATTGTAATAGATATGTATTTTTAAATGAAAATCTGTGAGGGTCATGCTACCTTGCAAAATAACATAACTAAAAAAGAGACCCTCTGGAAGATAAAGGTATGTATACGGGAAACACCAGTTCCTCCAGGAGGAAAGGCTGCTGGCTTTGAACAAGAAATGGATGGGAATAAAATCCCAAACTCTTCCGTGCAGCCTCATGAGGTGTCAGGCAATAAAGGGACAGTGGCAAAGGAGGAGGACACAGTTGGCAGCTGGGATATGGGAAAGATCCCAGTTTTTGCCTCTGGTTGAGCCTTCATCCTCTCACCCCTCCAGTTAAAGCTCCTTAATCACAGTCTCTGCAACAAATCGGCCCTTGAAAGTAGGTTGGAGATGAGCTTATAACCAGCAGCCCTGCCAGGGTCAAGAGAGAGAGGGTGTTGAGCAAGAGGGCACCAGCTGCTCCCTGCGATGGTTTCTCTTGCCCCCGAGGACAGTGGCAATGATCTTTGATAGCAGCGGGCACAGCAGCCTGGCCGTGCAGAGCGACTTCAATCAGAAACCTCGCTGGAGTGCCTGAGAGCATCATGTTAACCTGCTGACTTATGGAAAAAGAAGGAAAATGCTGGTTTTTTCAAAATCCCTCTATTTATTTAGTACTGTAATAGTCAGTGGAAGTTGAAAGAACAGGATTGATTATTTTCTTTCTTTACAGCAGCCTGGGCTGGGTTACGGCCACTTTTGGAAGCAGCTTTGGAATAAGTTTCCTTCTTGTTCTAGGACAGCTCATTTAGGGAGTTGCTCTGGGTTTTACCCTCTGGCAGATGGTTTGTATTCTGTGTTAGGAACAGTATATTTCACAAAATAATTGCTTTTGTAGCTCTTTGCACATTCTCAGTTGAAGATGCTGCCCTAAAGCTGGTGCATGTCTGTGTAGCAGCATGGATGTTCAGGGCTCCAGCATGCAGCTCTTGCCTGGCCATCTTGCATAGGGGATGCAATATGCTGTAGGTTTGCACCACCAAAGACTAAGTTTTGGCTACAAGAGAGCTCCTGAGAAAGGACAGAGGTTGGAAAGATGATAGAGTGAAGTTTGGGGGGGGCTTTCTGCCTTTTTCCCCTTTACCGGAGACCCTGTCTCCATCACGCCCAATGGATGGGCTTGCAGGGAGCTTCCCACCCCTACCGCCACTTGAGGAGAAGGCATTTTCTTCCCCAAGGCACCTACAAGTGATTAATCACAGCAACAAGGCGCTGTATAGGCAGAGGTACGGTGGCCAGAGGAGCCCATCCTCATCTCCTCTGGCTGGGTAGAGGCCGAGCTTTGAGCCGGTTCACCTATAGGTCCATAGAGCTTAAAATGAAGCTGCTCAAGTTTTTTTAATCTCTTTAGATGGGTCCTGACTCTGGATACAATACTTCCTGCTCCCACCACCAAGCAGGTGCCTGGAAGGTTTCCGTGGCTGGTCATCCCCAGCTCATGTCTGCGCACATGGGCACAAGGTTGCTGAAACACCTGACTGTGGAAGGAAAGCGGCTTGTATTTTAAGGAAATCCGAATGGTTGTAAAAGGAAGAAAAATAATAATGCAATTGCAGGCCTTCTGGCTGTTTTGCAGTACTTAGAGAGTACTTAAAGAGAGGTGCAAAATAAAACAACTATTTGTGGAGAAAATGAGACTGTTGAAAGTCATTCCGATTTTCTTTCCTTCTCTGATCCTCTCTTATTTTCCCTCCCACCACTCCTTCCTGGTTGCTCTTGAAATATCCACAGCACCTATTTTTTATTAAACAGAGGAGAGGCAAAGACTCTCCAGAGCACCCTTCTGTGTCAACTCCTGATGACAGGAGAGCCTGTTCCCGCTCTATGTGCACAAATGCACTGATGTCTGGGATTATTCTGGAAGCAGCTGAATAACCTGTTAGGCAATAACTGCCTTCATTGAGCATGCAGCACCAGCTGCTCTCCCAGCTAGGATGGAGAGGCAGCTCCTTTTGGGTTGAGTGAATTGCATTAGGGTGATTCAGTTCATTTTGGCAAAAATATTGGCAACAGCTGCTTCAGGTCCAGCTGCAAATGGCCCATGCAGCAACCAGCAGCAATCCTCCTCCTTTAAAAGCCCCAGAGCCCTCAACCAAGCAGATATTCCAGTTTGGCTCTTTAGTGTTTATTAACCTATTGGGAAGAAGTTGCTGGAAGTCTGTGGAAAATATGAAATAAGTTCCTCTCTTTGCTTTGGTCCCTTATGTTGGTTTACGTGCCTGAGCGTGCCCTCCTGCTGATCAGCCATCCTCTCTGACCAAGTCCTGTGTAGGGGACATGATCAGTGGAGTGTCCAAGTTCATCAGGAAAGCAGCTCCATGATGCACAAAATGCAATGCTGAAATGAGATAGTGCCCTGGCATAGATGAGTGCTGTCTGGCAGAGGTGAGATCTTCCCACATCCTGCCCATCTCCCCTCCACACTCCAGCTGCCTCATCACAGTGATCTTTGTGTTTGTTTTTGTTGGGAAACAGCAAAACGCAAAAGAAAGGCTCTAAAGCAATATATTTCCTTTTCTATTTCATGTTATTTATTTTTCATCTTGTGACAAGTACAATTTTCTGTTGGCTTTCCTGATGGAGTTGGAAACATCAGGGTGATTAATGCTTGCAAGGTGTTTTTATTTTATTTAAGCATTTAGCATGGCGAGACAGAGGAAGTCTGTGGGGATTGGATGGTGCACAGGTGAAAAGTTGATGTGGGTCTTCCCTTGTGAAATGCATCTCCTTGCTCTGCTTCTTGTATTAGGGAGGTTGAAGGAGCCAGTGTTGGCCTTGAGGATTAAACATGTGAATAAAGTGAGTAAGGGGCCAGTAAAGCTGGGAATTGCTGGGAAAACCTGCTGCTTCCCAGTGAAAAGTTGAGGGAGCTACTTACAGCTCTGCTAGTGCTTGCAGCAGGATTTCCAAGTTGGCTCCAGCGACAGAAGCTCTGGAGGGAGCTATAAGCACAGTGTTTCAGCACAGCTTCAAGGTTTTTTTTTTTTTCCTCCTCTCAGCCAAAATTGAGCTTTAAAGAGGTGGTGTGTTGGGCATTTGAAAGTGGATGTATTTTTGAGTGATACGAAAAGAAATTGTTTTCCTTACCTGTTTCTATAAGCTGCAAATGTAGTTACTGAAGTCTTTGCAAGCGGTATTCACCTGTGCCTTTGCTGGTCAAATTTAAGTGGTTTTCATCAGTGTATGAGGCCAGCTCTGTTTTCTGTGCTGGCTATCAACTTTCTCTAGAATAGAGAAACAGAAGGGTAGGTAAAACTACAAAATATAGACAGCAGGTGTGGATTTTTTTTTTTTTTTGATAAAGGATTTTCATGGCTTTTGAATGTTATTACTGTTTTTGAGATGGTGATTGCAGAAGGGGATGGGTAAACTTAAACACAAAACGCTGAGATGCATGTGTGTTTAAAAAGAAGGCTGCCAAAAGACAGCACTTAGCTGTGTGATGTTCATAAACTACTGGGAGGACTTTTTTTTGTTGGCAAATGACTGCTGAGAAGCTATGCAACCTCAAATGTGGGGTGAGAAGCATTAAAAAAAGCCTTGTCAGAGGCTGATGTGGAGTTTGGGTGGTTTTCCTTGCCTGTGGGAGTTACCCCAGGCCCTGGAGGCTGCTGTCTCATTCTGCTCTCGGTTGGTATTTTAGGTACAGTGTGAGGAGAGCCTGATCAGCAGCTCCTATTTTGTGTCGGTTTTAGGACAGCTGTTTCTTCCAAGGTGTCCTGTCTGCTCAGGAAGATTTTTCTTTCCTCGTGAGCGAGGGAATAATTTAGGTTGTTCGTCACGGTTGAGGCCTGTGTGAGGAGCTGGACCGGGCTTCTGAGTCCCAATTCAGATCAGAATGCCTCATGGTAAGAAATGTGCCATTTCTTCTGGTGAAGTAGTGCTCGTTTTCACCAAAGACCTTTCCAGTAAAAACTGCGAGCCTTTTTTTTGAAGGAAAATAGGCGTTTGAGGAAGGTTTTTGCAGCAGGAGAAGTGGCGGAGCCCAGGAGAGCGGCGCTGCTGGCGGGCATTACCGACCCCTTGCTGCGCCCCAGGGGCTCCCCCGGCTGAACGACCCGCTCGCGGCTGTTTAGTGCTGTATTTACCGCTAAAACAAATGCAGATTTGTTTGGGTTTTGTGGTTGATTTTTTTGTTTGTTTGTTTTTAAAAAAACAAGGCGCAGCGGTCGGTCCCTCGGCCTCTCCCCGGCGACGCCGCGATATGGCGAGCTCCCTCCGCCCCCCGCCCGGCCGTGGGCGGCACCTGGGTGGTTGGCGGGCTCCCAGCTCTCTGGGTGTCGGCAAAGCTCACACCGCCGGTAAGCCAAACCTTACTATTTTAAAACCACTTGCTGCCTGTGAGGGTTGTGTGTGTGAGGAAAATGACCTGGGGGGACGCCGTCAGTGGTGGTGCCTGAGGTAAACCTGAGCTGAGCAGTGGTGCGGCCGGTGAGGCTTTCCTCAGGGTGCATCTCTGCGGCCACTGAGGTAAATCTGAAGCTTGCCAATGCTCAGGCCCATGTCTTCACTACAGCCTTCGAGGCCAGCTTATGGGGAGTTCGTTTTCCTCCTGGCTGAAGGGGGACTGGGGGCTGAGATGAAGGATGATGGGGAATGGCTGTCTCCAGTCAGCAGGGTCATGCATGCAGGGGTTTTGGGGGCAAACCACCCTTGCGATCCTGAGGGATCCCACTCTGGGAGCAGCAGCAGGGGTAATTTGCTGTATTAAATAGTATATTGCATGCTGTGTGCACAGGTCATCTTGGCCTATGTGGCAGAAAACTAGTCCTCAACTGGAAATGACGGGGAAGAGAACATGCACCATTGATTATGTAACCTTTGGGATATCTGATGCCCTAGGGTTTGCAAAAGCTGAGGATGTGCCAAGTTGTACTGGAACCACACATAAGAAATTAGCCCAAGACTGGCGTGCCAGGTGAGCACCAGCTGCTGCTGAAAGGTGGCTCTGTTATTTGGGCAGTGAGCTGTTGTGTACCTGCACTCCTGATGACTCCTCCTGCTTCCCCTGTGGGCCCTCAGCACGGGCTCTCCTTCAGAAGAAGCCACCTCTTCCCACACTTTCAGTCAGATCTAGCTGAGCCAATGCTATTTGGAACATGTCCAGTGGTGGCATGTGCCACACACAATTTAAAAAAAAAAAAAAGAAAAAAAAAGAGGGGGAAGGGAAAGAAGTTCCCAGACAGTAGTCTGCTCTACATCTATGATGTATAGTAATGTAAAAGCTGTAGGAGGAATAGTAATGTCTCCTATGAATCACTGTGGACAAAGTGATGATATACCTGTTCAAAGAAAATATTTTAAAAAATCTTCTTGTCCAAATATTTGATGGAACAGGACTTGTTGGGATGTGGGGGAACCAAGTCTGACCCAACTTCATTCCAAAGAAAACAGGTTTTCAAGGCTTTATCCAGTTGTTTTGGGGGATGGCAACCTTGATGGCAGGAGCAAGACAGCTCTAATTCGGTGTTTGTAAGTTGCTTATTGTTACCCCACTGGATAGCAAGCAGGAGCAGGGTAATAGCAAGGCTAGCAAGGATGCTGGTGATGTAATACTACTCTGCAAAAATAAACATTGTGTCAAGTATGTAGTCTTTTGGGTTTTTTACATGCAAGGGTTTCTTTTTCATGAGTGTGGGAGGAGTTGTTGCTTTGCTGTTAGGAAAGAGCAGCCATCAAAAAGGTAGAGCTTGGAGCTCATCACATCAGTGTCCTAGCAAAATCAGCCTTCATCCAAGCTCAGATCTACTTTGAAGTCCTGGAGTGAAATCCTGCCCCACTGCCACCAGTGGGAGTGACACTGTTGACTTCGGTAAGTCAAGGGCTTAATTCCCTGTGTTAATCTGGCAGGCTTTGCCTATACTTTGTCACCTTCTTCCTGGCTATCATTTGTTGCTTGGAGACTGAGGAAGGTCAAGCACAGGTAAAATTAGGGTTCAGGACTGTGAGCAAGCTGCTGCCTGCTGTCCTTATGACCTTTCATGCTGAAGCACTGTCAGGTGAGACAGCATCTTGCAGAAGCAAAGATTTCCAAATATTAGTGGGTACTGCAACTGCTTTGTAGTGCATGACTATGAAATGGTGCTTCAGGTACAGACCAAAATGGGAGAAGAAAAGCTGTGATCTTCCGTTCTTAAAAATCTTATATCTTAAAAGTTTTATTTTAGGGTTGTCTCAAATCTAGTTTTGAGTTCTTTTTTTGGATTAGAAAGAAATAGGTGCTTCTGCAGTGTATTAGTTTAACGATAAACAGTGGTGTAGCACTAGATGTCAGTAGTGCTTCACTAGTTTCTGTGTCAGACCTTACAGGCTTTATTTGCTGCTGGCTTTTGGCACACGGATGCCCTCTCCTTATTCCATATTTTCCAGAATAAACACGTACAAATATGCTGTCCTTCAAAAATACATTTTTCTCCTACTTGCTGTCCTTGGTGAATAACCATCTTAGGTCACTGACTTCCAAAAATGACATGTTTTCTGACATTTCAATAGATCATGGATAAACTTTTTTGTTCTTAGTGGTCAATCTATAACAGTTGCATCTGGGCTTGTAACTTGGCAAGCATCACTCTTGTTGCAGTTGGTCATTAAAATTCAGCTGTGAAAGTTTCAAAAGCATTTCAAACACTGCCAAAGAACTTTTTATTTGTAAAAAGATACCCTAGGTCTAAAAGCTCTGGTTTAGCTGCATTCCTTTATTAAACTTAAACTAGACTACTGTCAGCCAGATGCTTTAATTAATTGTCCTTTATCACACTTCAGGAAAGCAGATGTAGAAAGGAGGTAGCATAATTGGCTGAAGGACTCTGATTTCTCTGCTTAAAATACTATAAAGCAGAAGACACATTTTCGTGGTAATCCTAGGCTGTTTATTGGTTCATAATGCTTAATAAAAAATACTACAGCTAGTGTTGTGACAGTAGCCAGACAGTGCAGCCACTTCTTGCTTCTCCTTCCTAAGAAATATTTAATATGTTAACATAAAATTTCTGAACCTGAATTTCTGTTATTGGAAGAGTTTCTGGAGATTGTAGTTATTTCTCAAGGGTATGCTGTTGTGAAAATTCAACCTATATCAAATAGTTATGCTGTTTGGCTTCAGGATGGAGTTAAAAATGTAAGTATGTCTTATGTTTACTCTTGTTTTCTTCCTTCAAAGTCACTGTAGCCTCTTTGGGCAGATGCTGTCCTTGTGTGGTTAGATGCTGGGCAATGTATGGGGTTCAGATCTCAGCTGTGCCTCCTGGATGCAGCACTTGCACAGTGTGGGGAGGAGAGATGTAAGATTAGGAAAAAAGGAAGCTGTGTATAGAGGGAGTTTGCTAAGCTCATCAAATATGCTAGAGGAATCTCAATCACAGAATGAAACTTTGAAAATTGCTAATTTTCCCAAGATACAACGAGCAGCAATCTTTCCAATAATCCACACTCCTCATGCATGTGTTGGATTTAACGAAGTGGAAGGACATTACTCATTTCTCCTAATACAAGAGCTGGGAATGTAACGTGAAATAGTTAGCTGGCACGTTCAGGGCAAACAAAGTATGTCTTTTACACAAAGTTTGGTGAAATTGGAGAATACATTCCCACAGGGGATTGCAAACAGCAAAAGTTTAAGTGTTCTGAAAAGGGGAATAAAAATTGATGGCAACTCAGCTGAGAGCTGTTAAATAGAGCCAGATCAGGGACAAGGAGTCCAGGTATTGCTGATCCATGGAACAGGGGACAGTGTGCAAAGGCCTTGGCAGAGATTCTGTATGGGGATGAGCAGATGTTTGGCTGATACACATCAGGGTATCAAGCCTGGGAGGTGTGGCAGCAGGTCCCTCTGTCCCTACCACTTGTCCTGCTTTCTGTCTTTGTGTAATGTAAAAATATGAATTTTGTGAAAATAAGCATTTGGGAAGAGACTTCTGCTGGGAAAAACAAGTTATCCCCATCCTTTCTGGAGATGCTGGACACAACTCCAGGGGAAGCTGTCCTGCATGAGGAACTTCTTTTTTTTTTTTTAATAGTACTAGTAAATCCTTAATGCTAAAATAAACCAAAAAGAAAATAATAGTTCTGTGTAAGGGAATGTTACATTTTAAAGAAGTGCTATCATCATGTATTCCTTACCTATGCAGGGTAGGTATGCACATCTTTCTTACCTACGCTCCTTATGCTATCAGTTTTAAGATAGAAGAGTCCACTGGAGACGAGCTGTAATATTTGCTTTTGTGGCATCTCCTTGCCTTCCCTTTGAGAGCTGTGTGGTCAAAAATAGCTGTCACTCCAAGTCAGCTAGCCTGGAGAGTAAGTTTCCTTCTGCTGAAATGTGTGATCAAAATATGACCTTTTAATCCATTTATCTCTGTGGAGAACCACTAGGATCTTTGTGGTATTGTGGGACAGCATGGTGTTCTCCACTGCACCCTCAGGTTAAAGAGTAGTTCATCCAGGAATGGGTGTTTCTCCTTCACCAAGCAGCTTAAGGCATCCTCAGGAAATATTTTGTTAAGAACAGAAATAATTCATGTGAACATGATGCAAAATGTCTGCAGAAGCTCCTTAACAACAGAATAACTTATTGTTTTAGCAACGTTAGTGCGTAAAATGTTTTTTTAGTACTTGATCACTAGGGTATGAGACAGTTTCTGGGGACAAAATTCAGCTGTTCCAGTTGCTCCAAGTCAAAATAAGTAAAACATAACAGAAATTACTTTTAATTTTTTTATTTACTTTTAGACTATATTGCTTCATGAGTGTGGCTATATCAAGTAATATTATGAAAATGTGCTCAGCTGGTATTGTTTTGCAGGAGATAGTGTCACATTGAATTTTGCAAGCATGGGGCTTCCGTCTGCTTTGCAGGCTACTCTTGAGAGAAGTAAAGCAAGGATTAAGAATGCAGATGTGTGTTTAGAAAGTAAAGGTGACAGGCAGAGAAACTATGAGAAAACTTCTTTCCTGGGGAATTCCTGAGCAGGCTAGAGAGGCTTGGCAAAGGCTGTGTTGTATGGTAGGAAGAATCCAAAGGAAGTTAACAGGGAAGAGAGACAAGGCTTTTTAAAATATTCCTGCCATCTCTATTCAGCAGAGGAGTGAAAGACTGTGTTGTGTGTGTGCTTGGGGTATAGTGTCCCCTTCCTCTTTGGCTGGGATCCCTGAGAGTGGGGTGGTGGTTGGTAGCTCCCCAGGCTGTCCCTATGTGTGCCTACCAGATGGATAAGCAATTTGTGAGCTGTCACTTTTCTTTTTTCCTTTTCCTTTTTTCCATCCTCTCTCCCAAAAGAGGTCGTGGATGTGGTATGGGGGCTCAAATCTGCAGGTTCCCATCAGAGCTATGTTGCTGTTGGGGAACTTAGAAGGGCTTACATAAAATTATGTTTTAAAACTTCAAAATGTTGCTGCTGTAAAAGGTTCAGGTTTACACCAGGAGAGCAATAGCTGGAGTGATATACTCTGTTATGGCCTAGCAGCAAAGGTGGGTACTCTTAGTTACTGCATGAGGAGATATGTGTTGTCACTTTGAAAGACAGCTGTATTTGGTTGATGGGAAAACATGTGCAATCTTATTGTCCACCTGGCAGTGAACATTGCTGTCCAGCCCCTGCAAACTACTATCAAAGACTAACCAAAACTAAAGAAAAAGGTTAGAAAAGCCTGTCCAAATGTGAACCTGTGCAAGGGAGTGTCCACTTTGGGATCCCACTGTTTTTAATATAATCTGGTGTTGCTCTGTTTAAGGTGCTCTCCTGAAAACCTGAGTATATTTTGTAGCTCTGCTTGGTGGCATCAGCTGAACTGAGTTTTGCAGCTAAAGGACAGAAAAGTAATTTTTTAAAAAACTTTAAAAACTCTGTAGGTACTCTATGTACACAGACTTTCTCTGAAAGAAGTACAATTTGCTTTTTCTGTGTGATTATTTCCAGTATGGGGAATTGGGTCAGGTGTTACTGTTAAGCTAAGGCTTCCCAGCTTTGATTTCCTTCTAAGGAAATGAAGACAGATAAAGGTGACTGGCTCTATCCTCCCCAAAAATAAATAGTAGCACTTCTAGTTAATAACAGTAGAAAGTGTTGTGAAATGATAATGTGGGCAATATTGCTGTTAAAAGCTTATGAAGACAGACAAGCATTGCAGATACGAAGGAGATATATACTTGAATTAATCTATACAAACAGCTTTGTAATTGAGTTGTGGAAAATTATATTTTACAATAAGATACTGTTAGCTGTATGGGTTGCTGGCATGAGTATCTGGTTGCTCGATGCTAACAAAGTAGATTCTATAAACGTAGCTATGTAAGTAAGGATTTAATGTACTTGAAAGTGATTTCAATGAAATTATTCACTTATTCTATTTATTTTTCCTCAATGTCTCTCCATATATTAAACAGCAAACCTGAGTTGAAGCAGCCAGACAGCTGAATTTTTAAAATAGGAAATGAAGGTAGAGATCCTGTATAATTTCTTAAATTGTTCCCTGAAAGCTGAGCTTCATCCTGTCCTCCAAAATAGGATTATGAATCTTAAAGGATTAAATTCTCTCATTTCAAATCTTTTAATGAATTGTGATTAGTTCTAGTTTATTTTTTTCTCAACTTCTGTTTTTCAGAAAAATAAATAACTGCAAAGGTAAGAACCTTTTCAGATCTGTGATGGTGAAACTTAATCCAGTGATGGGCAGGTCTGGCTACTGTGGACTCATCATGGTCTAGGCAGGTGCAGTAAGCACCACCGAGGTCTCCCTGATGTTGGCATACCTTTGAGATGCCATCTCACCTGTTGCTGTGATGGATTACTTACCACCGCTAAGTGGTGCTTTTTTTGCCATATTGGGGAAATGAGATGTGTCGTGGTGGTGAATGGTGGTCAAGAATAAAATAGGAGAAAGCTTGTTGAGAAATGCTTGTGTTGGTGCTGGAACCTGAAATGAGTCTGACTCCACCTTTATGTATGATTTGTAAGAAGATAGGGCTGGTGAAGTTAAGCGTTACCTGTCTGCGTTTGAGCTTGCTTTGGTACCGCAGGCAGTGATTTCCAAGGTCATTCCTAGGGCCCCCTGGCTTTTCTGGGCACAGCTCCCTTGTCTGTATCCCAG
Organism: Nipponia nippon; assembly: GCF_047370975.1. Lineage (NCBI taxonomy): Eukaryota > Metazoa > Chordata > Aves > Pelecaniformes > Threskiornithidae > Nipponia > Nipponia nippon. The sequence goes on along the minus strand of NW_028262347.1, from coordinate 88,599,175 downwards.
TCCTCCTGCTTTGTTATACATCAGCTTGTCCTCTCCTTGTAGAGTTTCTGGTGGGCTTTCCACACCAGAAGTAAGAGCAGGTCCTCAAGTGATAGGACCTTCACTTAGCTCTGCTTGGGACTATTCTCAGGAAGGGCCACAAAAAAGCTCCATCATCACTTCTGCTTGCACAAGAGCCTGCAGGATCTCTGTCCCTGGAGGAGTGAGCCTTTCACCACAGGTGATGAATTTGCCACTGACCTCCTGCATGTAGTTTCAGAGATGAGAGTTTCCAATGGTGTCCCAGAAATAATCCATCAGCATACACAGCCTGCCCCAACCCCACGAGGCAGGGAGTAGGTTCACACCAAGAAGTAAATTGTTGTCTGGTCAAACTTAATGCTGATGAAAAATTAAGCATGGTGTCAACGCATGCCATGGCATGCTCCTTCTCAAACCTGGAAGAGTTTTTTTGTTGGTAAGGGGCTGAGAATTTCAAGGACCTTCTCCTGTGACTGGCCTCAGGTAGGACTGTTTGTAAATGCTGGTTCAGGTAGGGCTGTTTGTAAATGCTGGTTCTCAAAGATATGGAAATTCATAAGGTATCTGAAACCTTCCATTAGCCTTCAAATGGTGTTTACAAATTTTATTGTGACTATGACAGAGTTAATAAAATGAATAAAGTATTCCGATATTCAATGTGAAATTAAATAAACTGCAATGTTAAAGTGCTGGAATAGAAACAAAATAGATGTAAATCCTCCTGAAGGAGGATGATCTAGCAATAGTGACAGAGACAAGAGGTCACTGTCCTCATAGGAAGAAATCGTGTGGGTAGGGGAGGAGGAGATTTCTGTACCATGAGAATTGTGCTTGTTGTGAAGTGAAGGGTAGGAAGAGGTTAGTGATATACAAATTGTGGCAGAATGGAGTATTGAAACAAGTAAGTAAATTCCCTGAGTAGGACAGTCCAGAGAGGCCTTTGATTCACGAGGCAAAGGAGTGCTATGCTGATAAGGGCACTTGTGCATGACTCAGGAGAGATGGCTTTGTCCCTGGTTTTGCTGTTGACCTCGCACCTCTGTGTTTCTTTCTCCTTTCATCCTCTGCCTTGTGTATTTAGACTGTGTTTCTTTGTATTGGGGCCAGCCTGCTGGAGAGTGTGCGCTCATTCAAGACCTTGGCCGGGGACTGCAGACACTTTTGTCGTAGAAATAAATAATCTTTAAAATGCACAGAGAAGCTGTAGAGGATAAGATGGAGGTGACGGTCTTTGGTGCCATTTTTGATAAGCTGGCAGCAGTGTTCTGCATATAAAGAATTATTTTTTGAAAAGCAGCCTGCTATGCAGCAGGGGAATCAAGGGCAGCAGCAGCAGAGGTTTGGAAGAGGCTTGGTGGTGTAGTGTCAAGCAAAAGAGCATTCGTGAACCAGCCTGGGTGTTCCTGCAGCCAGGACTAACCAGGTATTAGCCAGGACAGCTATGGGGCTGTGCTAATAGAGAAGTTAAATAGTTATTAAATTTGGCTGTGCTGCAGGATGCTGTGGATGAATGCAGGTGTGAAAAGGCTCACTCACAAAAGATGCTGTTTTTAACAGTTTTAGATCTGCTAATTGGTAGATAGGAGTGAAAAAGATAAGAGTCTCTTTTAGATTCAAGCCTACCTCTTCATAGTGATGTACTGACATAACTAAACCTGGAGACTTTTGTGTTACAGACAAGAGAAAACTGGCTACCTTGTCAGAAGTGGCTTTTGGAAAGAGAAATTTTAAAAGCTGGTTTGTTGTAACTTAAAAAGCAGAAAATACCTGTGGGTAAGGAACCAAGCAAGCTTATGTGCTGTTGCGAAAAGAAAATTGAAATCGGAGTTCCTTGAAGCAGAGACTTTTAACTTGAAAAGAATGCTTTATTATTTATTTATTTTATGGGACCAGCATGGTATTGGCATCTCCTGCAGGCAGAAGTACATCCATGTCCTGGTGGTGAGGTGGGCCAGATGGAGCTTCCTTACCAGCACATGCAGAGGATGTGGTTTTGTCAGTGGCTGTGTGACTTGAGCACGTCGGTGATTACCCAGCCTTTGTGAAATTCATATTATACCAAGATGTAAGTGGTATTGTCTTGCCTCCAGCTTGGAGGAGAGAAAATGGTCCAAGAAAAACTAATGCAACTTCTTGTACTAAGTTAGAAGATGCTCACCCAGCAGCTAGCTGCCATCTGCTGTTTGTTACTAGTCTGTTCCTGCTGTGGGAGCCTGAGATTTAAAAGCCATTTTACTGCTGGGGTCTTTCTGTACAGCAGAACAGGCTCTCCATAAAGCACAGAGCAGCCTTTCTGACAGCTACTGTAGGAAATATCACTAGGAAATGTAGCCTGAGGGTCCGAGCACCCTGGGAGTTTTTTTGTAGCTGTTTATTTCCAGAATAAAGCTACTAATTTTGGCTCTTGACTCTGCCCATGTTAATTAGGCAGATTTTGTGCCTTGAAATGTGTGCTATTGAATAAGAGAAGGGTAAGAAAGGTCAGTGGGGAAAACCTGAGAAGACTGAAAAAGAAGTAAAAGTGGTAAAACAGAGCAGAGGGGTAGTGATGAGGTGGTGGAGCTGCCTGCTGTTTTCAAGCTGAGGTGGCCAGGCTGGGAAGTGAGGAACAGCTGAGAAATGAGCATCAGCAGTGAAGCTGCTGAGGATGGCAGTAAGGAAATCCCACTGTGAAGTCCCTGATGAAGGATGCGTAGGGGGTGTCAGGGGGTAGAGATGTAACCTTGCCTGGGAGGAAGGCAGAAAAGGCATTTGGAGCTCCGTGAGCAGGAGAGACCAGCTTTTTTTTCTCCTACAACTTTTACAATTGCTTCTTGTGCAAATTTTTTTCATTTCCAGCTTTCCAGGAGTGGCCTGACAGATGTGAAAGGACTGTGCTGGAGCTGTCAGGGCACCTGGGGCTGATTAGTAGAAACGTGCAGCTCTGTGTCTGCCCTTGTGGGCTTCACCTACTGATTTTGAGACCGTCTGTGTGGCAGAGTGTGTTAAGGAAAGGCCATGTGCAGTGTCCTTTTGTGGGCTTGCTTTTTTTCCTGTCGTCCTTTTGCCTTTCTTAATCTGCATGGAAATGTGGGCAGCAGTCTGTAAGAAAACTATAACCCGAAGCAATGAAACTGTTTTAAGACTTGTCTTGAACTTCTCGGCAAGATTATGTCTTCTCTGCCTGAATCAAGCTGGCTTTCATTTTAGTGGTGGGTGCTTGGCTTTTAAGCCATTAGTGCAAGTATGGAAGTCACCGGTATTGTTCTACAAATCCGTGGAGAATTGTAGAAAGTTCTCTGAATGGGTACTTTACAAACATCAAGCCACAAACACGGCTGAATATTAATTATTTCTAAAGGATGTGCATGTTGTTCACTTAAATACACCATGATCTTAACACAAAATAAATTTTTAGTGAGAGCCCCTTTTAGAGAAGAGTAAACGCGTAGGGTTTAACAACAGCAATCACTTCTGTCCTTGGAGTTATGTCAAAAAACAAGTTGTTGGCCCTGCAGCCTGCTATAATGTGTGCTGGGCCATTGGACATTGCTTTTGCCCACTGTATTCCTATGCACCTCTGCAGCTCCTGCTACCTTTTGCTGATCCCGTTGAGTTGGCAGGTGAGCCATTGCCATATTCTGATGCTCCGAATTCAGTGAAACTGTTCTGCAGCGGCAAGAGCATAGGAGAGGTGCTTTGCTTTACTTGCTGCAAAAATGCTACTCTTGAGCCTATGCTGATGGTTCTCTGGGTCTCTCTCTGTCTGGAGGAAGAAGTGTTTGGGATGAGCTGGGCTATGTTTGGTTTTTTTGGGTGCAAGCTGTTTTCATACGTAACTGCTCTTAAGCAAAGGTGGTCACTGACAGCCTGTGCAAGGTTAAGGAGCAACACTGGAAATAATATTTTTCATCATCTTATTGATAAGAAGTAACCAGTCTTTGAAAAAAAAAAAAAAAAAAAAATCTCTAAGTCTTGAAGGACTCCCTAGAAGATCTTTGGTCCAAAGAATATGAAATCCCAAACTGGTGCATATTGGACACAGGATGGTGTGAAAGGGTAATGAGATTTCAGTGGTACAACTTGGGATTGCTCCATTGCTCATGAATAGTGATCTCAAGGCATATTTACACCAAGTATTCACCAGGTAGCTTCTCAGAGTTACCTAGTTAAGTACCAGCTGAAAGGTATTAATGAGACTGTGACAGTCTAAAATATGTTTATCAGAAGCTTCTGCCTTATTTCAGTAAACCTTTTTCCAAGCTGTCATGCTGGTAGACTAGATATCTATTTCCCTTGGTTAACAAAGCCAGTTAAATTGGTATTCTAACTCTTTCCGAGTGAGCCATTACACGTCTACTGTTCCTCTTGGTAGTAATGTGGGATCCTGTTTGCACATAAAGTGCAGAGAGATGATTCACTCCGAAATTATGGAGTGGCCCTTTAGAGAGAAACAAAATTGGTGTTCCCTCTAACCAGTGTTTATTATAAATCTGAGTCTCTCAACAGCAATAGCAAAGTACTGAAAGCGCTTCCTGAACAGCATTGTGTTAGCTGTATGTCTTGATGGAAGATGTTATACCACCTCCGAGTCCCAACACTTGAGATAGTTATTCCGTTTGTGCTATTGCCTGAATGAATCTCTATCTGCTTCCGAAACTATGAGCACAATAGTCTTCCCTTTGACACAGGTCTGTGCTCACTAGTGAAGATGATGGCAGTAAGTCAGAGGGATTTTTTTGTGGTGAGTTAGTTTGTCAAATACGTGAATGTAGCTCACTGAGGGTATTTCCTATAAAGGTGCATGTATACTTCGGATGCTTTTGTGTTTCACCAAGGTTTGTATTGTCCTAGGAGCTGTTTAGGTACTGAAAATCCCTAAACCCCATAGGTAAATCCTAGTGATTTTCAGTGTGGCAGCTGCTGGATATATAAACTGTCAGAATATCTGTTCCACAAACTGCCCCAGCAAAAGTCCCAGTGAAAACCACTGTTGGAATGAAATAGGCACGGTGAATATGCGTTTCAGAGGAATAGCATCTCAGGGTTGCATCACCCGCTAACCTTACCAGGTAAAAAGGATGACTGGGTGGCAGATTCATCCTATGCCCTTACATGTAGAGGGAGGATGTTGCAGAGCAAGGTTTTCATTCTCTGGATATCACGGGCCAGATGAATTTCTTCTCAGTCACCTTTGTACTATGCACGAGCATACCCAGGAATTGAACTATTTTGGGGGGCACTGGACTACTCTGGGTGCTTGAGTCCCTTGAGCTACCTGTGGTCCTGTGAATAACAGCTCCATGTTTCCCCTTAGGCTGAGGAAAAAGCAGTGTCTACAGCCTGGTGTGCTCAGCCTTTGCCTGCCTCTGGCGACCTGTTGCATTTGAAGGTTTAGTATCCTGGGAGTGTTGCGGTGTGGGTCTTTGGTGTCATTTTGTTCTTAAAGGAGGCAGTAGCGGATGTGAAGTGGCTGCTATTATGGCTGCTGTGGCTTTAGGTGTTTAAAGGAAAATTGCTTATTGGGAGACAAAAAATTACGAGTCAGTACCTTGCAGACAATCTTACATTGTTCCTTAAAACTTGGATACATATTATAGCTGCTTTTGTAATGTATTTCTTCTGGGTATGTGTGCTACTGCTGTCTGTGTCTTGGTGCATCTCATATGTTAGCTAATGGCAAGAATGATGTCAGAGAATTTGTTGTTGTATTTGTTATTCTCGCAGAACTTCTTGCTGAAAGAAGAATAACTATAATGAAGTATTTAATGGTAGGAATCAGTCCAATATTTGGATAGATACAATAAGCTAGGTTACTTTGTAAGGAAAAATACTGCTGTAATACTGAATAATCTTGAGTACAGCTCCTCTAAAAACTTGGTAGGGAGTTCAAAGAACTACTAAAAAAAAATATGACTATGAGAACATCAGTGGAATAGGAATAACATTGTTCTGAAAGTTCAGCTTTTGATAATGCAGTTTCATAAGCAACATGTCTGTGTCTCCTCTTATCCTGAGATTGAGTGGGTTTTATTCCCCGTATCACGGCTATATCTGAACACTTTTCTTTGCATTAGTGTTTCATTATTTACACATGTCCTAAAGACTCATTGAGTTTGGGTGGAAGATGGGGAGTCTCCCTCCAACATGTTGAGGCTGGGAGCAGGTAAAGAAACTATCCCTGCATGCAGCAGGGGATATACTTTGTACCAGAAAGCATCATTTTTAGACTAATGCAAAGATTTGTGGTTCTGTGTAGATGTAGGCAAACTCGGAATAACTTGTGTCAGCAGAATCTGGCTTGAATTGTTCTTTGCAAGGCAAAGAACCACAAAAAAAATCAAGATGTTAAAAAAACCTGTTGAAGACCTTTTCTGCTACTAGTATTTTAAGGCATTTTGTTGCTAGGAAGCTAGGCCATACCACGGTAGTGCAGTGCTTGAAATGCACGACTGTGAATGGCTGTCCCTCCAGACTGACCACTGGGATTTTTTTTTTTTAAATCAATTAAATGTCAATGGACTTTGCAGACAAAACAATGTGTTTATTTCCCTTTTTCTCCCCTGCCCTGTAATAATGAGCAGGCATTGATTATCCTGCTATAAAGACGAAGTGGAGAGAGCATTTTATGCTTTTACCTTTTATGTTGGTAAAGCAAAAAAAGGTGCAAGTCCAAGTTAGTTACTTGGTGATGCTGATATCACTTCAAGAGATGTGTATCTTAATTGCTCATCTGTCAACTAAGCCTTGCCTCTGTGTGGAAGTCCCAAGGGAAGTGAAATTATCTTCATTAACCTCTATGTGGACTATCCTATAGCACAGTACACACTCATAAGAGCCACGTGCCAGCCCAGTGTTTTTTCAGCTGAGGGCTAAGGCTGAATGAGTCAGTAGCCAACATACTCCTGCCACATCACCTCCTGGGAAGTGGCTTTCAGGTCTCCAAAAGGAAGCTCTAGCAGTCTCCCCATGAAGGGAGTATTCACAGCTGTGCAAGCCACCGCAGTGGCACTGAAGGAGCAGCTTAGAGCCCAAAGTTAGTGAGTATCTTATGTGAGGCATCTGCCTATGGAGGAGACATCAAAGAAAACACTTCACGTCATGTTTCAGGAAAGATCTCTAATCTCTGAGCCACGAATGACAGAAAAGTACTTCCTAGCAGGTGGCTTAGTATTACTGTTCCTCAAATAACCTGAATTCTGGGGTGTTCTCATGCATGTTCCTGTGTCATTTTGCTTGCTCTTTGCTTACACACGCTTTCAGGATAGACCATTGGTTATATTTGCTTTGATACGTGTCCACCCTTGAAAAATCAGAGGAAATTCTAGAATCCAAGTGCTGAGTGTTGTCACAGCACAACAAATTGTGATGATAAAGCATGTTTTGAAGCAGTTAGCGTGAATTGCTTCTTAACATTGCAAGGGGGACCCGATATGAACCTTGTTGGAAGTGTAAACTTCTGCTATTTTTGGCACAGTCACATTTTCAGATATTCTGGTGGGATTGTGGCTGGCACTTGGTGTTTGTGCCAGGCTAAATTTTAAAAGCATGTTGTCCTGAAATGTGAGATTTTACCCTCTTATGATTGGGCTGGTAGACTCTGTCAGACGTACTGCTATGTACAAGTACCCTATTTTAATGTGAGGAGATTGAAGTGCGCCGCATGTTAAGTGGAAAACTGATATAAAGTAGCTTCTGTGCTTGCATTAGAAACTTTACTACGTTGTTACAGGCACTTTGTCTGGGGGCTGGAATTTCCTTGTTATGTTACAACTGTACTAACACCCAAACTTTGTATTTCTAGACTGTTGAATATCCTTCAACATTTCTCATCCAATCCAGGCTGCAACAATAAACATCTGATTTCCTGAAATTGAAAGGCTAGTAACTGTGGGTTTTTTCCTTCTTGCTTTCTAAAATTCATGTTTTGTTATTCACTTTTTGAGTAGCTATGCTGGTTCACTTCCCCTTCTGAAAATAGCAAGCGAGTCCTGCATAGCTGCATGCCCCCTGAAAATTCAGACCTGCTTTAAAATTGGCCAAAGCTGAAATTAGATTGGAAAGACTTGTTAGAGCTCATGCAAGTGGGGGAGGTGCCTGGGTGAGTACCAAGTAGGCTATTCTGTGAGCTAATCCAGGGTTGCTGTCAGAAAATTGTGGCCCTTGGAGTGAAGCCCCTGCACATCTCGGACAACTTCCTGTTTCAAGGTGTCATAAGGATCGTGCTGCATGCATAGCTGCTGCTGCAAGAAGAGAGCTCGGTATTTCTGCTTGCTGCAGTGGGGCTTCGGCACTCCTGAAGTCTCGTGTTTGTGGATTTGGCGCTTCTAAGTGCGTTTTGAGGGATGCCTTCCTCCTTGATTTGTGCTGTGGTCTTTGCCGGGAGACCGTGTGTGCCCTTTTCTTCTCCAGTGCAGTGGTTTGGTGTAGGAAGCTAATGGAGCACTCTGCATGTTTGTATATTTGAAATAAACCTTGGAAGGGCTGTCACTGAGCTGCAGGTTTGTGTTGCCTTCATGCTGCTCAGAAGCTGCATATATGTGTGCCATAGACTCATGGAATGGTTTGGGTTGGAAGGGACCTTAAAGATAATCTAGTTCCAACCTCCCTGCCACGGTCAGGGACACCTTCTGCTAGACCAGGTTGCTCAAAGCCCCATCCAACCTGTTCTTGAATGCTTATGTCCTTATTATACCTTACCTGAAGCGCACATAGCCTAGTTATGAATCTCTTGAAACGCTAGCTCCTGCTTATCTTCCTTAAAGCAAGCAAACAAAACCATCCCTCCTACCACACAGAGCAGGCTAATGAAAATGCCCATCACATGAAAAAGGAGAATATATAAATGCCAATCAGTATTAAGCTAGCCATATTCAGATTTCATATTCTTACAGTGCTGTATGTAAAGAGTATGAAACTGTAAGAATATTAAAACAGCAGGCAATACTTGGCAACATTTATTGTGACAGAATAAAATGGCATAAAGTGTCTTTGAGATCAGGTCTTTAAAGGAGAGATGACTCTACAGATGAGCCTTTAAAAAAGGCCCTAAACTGCCCATCAAACCCATCTTTTTTTTTTTTTTTTTTTTTTTTTGGTGTGCTGCTTTGCTCTGTGTCATAGAAATCTTACTCTTTTCCTAAAATGGCCTGTACCCTTCCACTTGATACATCCAAGTGCATGTCATTTGGCAATGTTATCACAGCAGATTTCTATAATCTTTGAGCAATGCTGCTTTTTACTAGACTTCTCTACAGTGCAGTGCCTATACCCAGTTGCACTTAATTTCACTGATCACTAGCTTTTGCTTAGCCTAACTCTCATAAATTCAGGAGTTCATTTGATGGGTTAAAAAAACAGAAAAGGGATTCAAGAGCCAAATGTGTTATGGAGGCTGAAACAGGAATCATTGACTATTTTCTCTCACTTCTTGATGTTTAATCTAACATCAAGGACTGAATATTTATGTGATGCTGAGGTATTGAGACTGAGAGCTTTCATTTGTAGGATAATTTCTTGTAGGACCTGCTGATGCCTGATCATCTCATAAATTTAGGATCCTGCTCTTAGAGCAGACCTGGTCTTAGAAACTACTTCTCTTGCTGGAGTGCCAAAAGGTAAAATTTGGGGCTGGAGCACTGTTACGCATCACAGCTTGCTAGATTTTTTTTGTTTTTGTTGTTGTTGTTCAGTGACTATATTTTCCATGAAGGTTATTTAAAATGATATTTGTGTGACTGGCTTTGCAGGTGGGGACATCGAGTCCTACTCCTACCTCCTTCCTGTGGTGACTGTAGGAGAAGGGGTCTCGGAGGCAAAGTGTTGGAAGTTCTCCCCCATCTGGGCTTTCCCTGCTCCATATGTATATGCATGAGGATTCCCAGCCTCTCTCTTCCCTGATTCCCCATGTTTCCACTTGCAGAGCCCTTCATAGGCACACAGGCAATCCAAAATGCCACTTACATGTGTAGACAATCTAATACTCCCGTCCACACTGTTGCTTACCCGTACGATATTTGCATATTGTGGCTGAATTGACCTAACAATTTTGGGTAGAAAATGGCTGTTGTGATGGGATTAAGTTGCCTTGGTTGCAGCAGCTGAAGGCCTCTCTGTTCCTTGGTGAAAACCCCGATTTGCAGACTTCTAGGGCTCATCCACCAAAGGATGGTCAGGGAAGTGAGAAGTCCATCCTTGTTGTGCTGATGCCTTTTTCATGTGGAGCGTGCATCCTGTTGCGTGTGGATGTGTGCGCACGTGCTCCTGCATACATGGAAGGCTCTGCTGAATGAGAAGTGCTCGTGGACCCAAATCTCTGAAAAACAATGCTTCGTTTTTCTGTGCGGTGTTTCATTTTATTGTCCCATGGTCAAGTTAGACATGTTGCTGGAGCTCTGGCTTGCTGTGATTATGTCTCTTGTAGGCGGTGCTCAGTATATCGGGGAGCTCTGCATACTGAGGAGCATGCAGCCATGTCTCCTAACTAAGATGATGACTGGCAGAAAAATTAGTCTGTAAAAGGGGTAGTAGAGATAGGGACAGCTATTTTGACATTGCAAATGTGATAAATCAAGGGGCTGTTTTCAAAAAAATGACTTGCATCAATTGGGCTCCATACATCTGTTTTAGTGCAAGAAGGCTGCACAGAGGCAGACCTTTGGTAATGCCTGTTCTCATTTTGCTAGCTTTTATGAGAGAAATTATGATCTCCTCGGAGGTACAGATTCCTGCTGAACCCTAATGTTTTTGTGATCTGTATGAAAGAAGGGGCTCAATATTAAAACAATGCAAAATGCCAATTGAAAATCCTTGTAAAATTCAACATGCTGAGCTTAGCACTGTGCTTCAACAGAGCAATATATGATTGATTTTTTTTTTTTTAATCTCAAGACATGAAGCTTGACTGTTTCAGCTTGTTTTCTTCAATGTTTAGTGGTTAGCTCAGCAGAAGTGCCACCAGAGCTGAAATGGTGCAGATGAGACCCAGGAGGAACGAGAAGGTGGAGCTGCCAGGGTGTGCTTCAGGAGCATTTCTGGGCTGCAGAGTTATGAAGCACATTACCGGGAGATGGGCAAAATGGTACTTCATTGCAATATTAGCCTAACAATATTTTCAGGGATTGATCAGTGTTTCCCTGGGGGAGCTCCTAGTTTGCCCTATTCATTCTGTTGTGTGAACACAAGTCATTGTATTTAACATATGTACTCTGCACTGAGCCTCAGGGATGGGCGTTTGATGAAAGCATATTAAAAAGGTTGAGACTGGATTTGAAAACCCAAAGAGGGGGAGAATATACAAGTTCCTTGGACAGTGTTTTTCCACCCTTGTTGGCCAATTGCTAGTTGTTTTGAAGTGCGTTGCCTCATTTTGAATTCGGCTTCAACTTCCATGTGCTGGTTCTCAACCTTTCTCTGTTAGATTAATTTAGTAACCAGTATCTTATAAAAGTACATAAATGTTGTAATCAAGTTACTTGCTGAAGCTTTTCAGCCCTTTAGTATCTCAGCTTTAAGACCTTTGCAACACCTGTTAAACCACTTACTTGAGCTTCCCCCTGCCCCCCCCCCCGTCTGCCTCCTGATTTTTTTTTCTTTCATTCTTTTGGAGACTTGGAGGAAGATGGAGGGAGCCCTCTCTTTTTCCCACCGTACCTTTTCTGTTAGCTTGCAAGCATCAGGGTGAGATGGGCATCTGGCCTTGCTCTGGGAAGGGTGGGTGTAAATACACCAGCACAGAAGCAATGTGTTGCGAACTTTGTGCCTAGTGCAAGCAGCCTGGGCCCTCACCTTTCCCGCTGTGGGAAGAAGCTGTAATTGCCACTGTTTGTTTGCGGCAGAGCTGCCACTTCAGGATGTGGCGTGTTGACTCTTCTGCATGGCCTTCAGCAGCTGCTGTGGAGGTGTATTAGGGCCTCACTTCTAAAGTGCTACCCTGGTATGTTGTTGTAGGAGAAGCTTTCATTAGAAGGGGTCTAATGTTATTTTTCCCCCATTTTATCACGTTTGCTTTCTTTGGTGTTTGTGGTGGGTGCATTTGTGCATGTATGTGTAGGGAAGAAGTGGAAAACTCCTTTGAAATCTGTAACTATTTTCTGATTGGAGTTGATCAAAAACGGATTTCAGGGCAGTTCTCTGCAAAACAAACTAAATGAGTAACCTAGCAATTTTGCCCTTGAAAATATTTTAATTCACTGAGATACATGCAAGGAAGACATTTCTTACATCTTGGCCATGTATCCAAAATGATCAGGTTCTTGTCTGGCTCCCTGGCTGTTACAATGATACAAATAAAGGCGAACAGAAATATTGCTACGGAGGGGCACGGGGATGGGAGATAGACGGATTCTGTGTGACGCTAGATGGTGCTCCGTACCCACATGGATGTCACAGAGTGCTTGTGCCACTCTCACCGATTCCTTTGGCAGTGTTTAAGGCTTTTTAATCTATATCAGATTTAGTCACGATCGGGTAGGACAGAGTTTGTTACTCTGGAAAATATAATTGGTAGAATTCCAGTTTAAATACTCAAATGAGACCACTGGAAGTATATCCTTTTATCTGTGAATCTTAAAGTACTTTTTTGAATATTAACTGATTTCACTGGATGACAGTGAAACTAAGTGAGCACTACATCCACTTTATAGATTATTAAATTAAAGCACAGTTAGATTTATTGACTGCCAGAAGTCATGTAGTGAGACAGTGACAGGGCTGGGAATAAAATTCAGGAGTGCTGCCTTGCAGTTCCCTCTTCTGTCTGTTAGATAATGATTCATTTGACCACAGATATTTTTTTTTAAAACAAAATTGGAACTGGGAGGCTAAAAATGAAATTTAAGGAAAATGATTGTTTTATGATAAATGATAAAGGTGTTAGCCTAGATGTGAATATGCAGATGTCACACATTTCTTAGTATAAAAGGCATTAGCTGGATATAACTGGATAGTCCCTAATTTAACTAGTGTGATCTGCAGAGTCCTATTGAGTCTGCTTGTAGCTGGCAGCACCCGCAGACAGGAAATCCCTAAACTTGTCTTTCCCTCAACCAGCAAATCTCTCTTCCTATTGCTTTTTCTTTCCCTGTCTGATTGGGATGGAACAAAGCTTAGCCTCAAGTTATATGCCAAAGTTACTTTCCCCACTCTGCTCTTGCCTTTTGGGGATTTCCCTGATTTCTGCCACTAAGGACTGGCGGTCACAGCACTCTTCCCAGGCAGGTGATAACTGGCTCAGCTAGGGACAGTGCTTCACTTGTGAATATACGGTCACTAGGAAATAATGGTATATCAGACAGCTAAATTAAGTATTGGAGGTTGTTTCTCACCCTGTGTTAATCAGAGCAAACTGTGAGAGGCAGTGGAGGATTTCCAGGTGTTCCCCGGCTCCCTCAGTGTTTGATGGCTGCGCCACCTTCTGTGGTCTCCGAAGGTGCCAGAGCTTGCTCTCGTGCTGTGGAAGTATTTCCAGATCTGATCTTCAGGAATGTAAGAATGCTGTATCTCTGGAAAAGCAGCTGGTGCTAGGTAGCAAATTAATCCCATTGGAAAAATGGCAAATAGTTTGGAAATCACGTGGGGAAGGCTGGTTCGATGGCACTGATCTTCCCGGGTACGTGTGGTTTGCTGTTTGTGGGACAAAATGCAGGAGTTTGGAGGCTTGTTACCATCTACCTCTGTGCAGTGGAAAGTGGACCTTTCTTTGCTCTTGCTCTCTGTGAGTGATTACACTGGGCACAAGGAATAACTTTGATATCATTCCCCAAGGTGAAAACTGAATTAGCGGCCTGTATTTGGCATAAACTACGTATTTTGAATTTTAACTGTATGCTTTTTGAATGTGAATGTGTGATGCTAACCGAATAATATTCTCTGGTTTGGGGCTAATGGTGCATTTAAACAGCCTCATCAGTGCAGTTGACTGAAGTCATTAGGAGATGGAGCAAATCTTGCTGCCATTCTGCAGTGGTGTCTCAGGATGGTTATTTTTGCCAGCCCCTCTGAAACATGGTTATACCCAGACCCGCTGCTTTACAGCCATCTAAGCCCTGTGACTCTGTCTGGGACCCACCAAGCTGTACCTGCATAATGGAAAATTTCTCAAGCAAATGAGCTCAACTTTTTCAGAAGTAAATTTCTGGCAGTTTGGAGCAAAGATTTGTTTGGTCATATTTGCTTAAATTGCTCCCCTTAAGACTTTTCCCATCTGCTTGTGACATTTTGGAGGCTAATGCACTTGCTTTTAGTACATTATTATTATTACTATCATAGAATCGTCAAGGTTGGAAAAGACCCTTAAGATCATCGAGTCCAACCGTTAACCTAACACTGCCAAGTCCATCTATACCATGTCCTCGAGCACCATGTCTACACGTCTTTTAAATACCCCCAGGGATGGAGACTCAACCACTTCCCTGGGCAGCCTGTTCCAATGCTTGACTACCCTTTTGGTGAAGAAGTTTTTCCTAATGTCTAACCTAAACCTCCCCTGGCGCAGCTTGAGGCCGTTTCCTCTCGTCCTATCACTTGTTACTAGGGAGAAGAGACCGACCCCCACCTCGCTACAGCCTCCTTTCAGGTAGTTGTAGAGAGCAGTAAGGTCTCCCCTCAGCCTCCTCTTCTCCAGACTAAACAACCCCAGTTCCCTCAGCCGCTCCTCCTAAGACTTGTGCTCCAGACCCTTCACCAGCTTTGTTGCCCTCCTCTGGACATGCTCCAGCACCTCAATGTCCTTCTTGTAGTGAGGGGCCCAAAACTGAACACAGGACTTGAGATGCGGCCTCACCAGTGCTGAGTACAGGGGCACTATCACCTCCCTGGTCCTGAAAAGCTGCAGGTTGGATATTTGCAATGCAGTGGTTGGGCATTTGCAGCTGCTATGGCTTAGAATTTCTTCGCTTATGTAGTATTTTTAGATAAGTGAACAGTACAGGATACTAAACTAGCCATGTCATAACATTTCCATAGATCTAGTCTTTTTCTCTAGCTTCTTGATAGAAGTTGACCTAAATAATATTGAAGGTTTCTTGAAGAGGATAATAGGGTGGAGAAAGAACTCAGTGGTGTTGAATGACACATAAAAGCTGAAATTATAATGAGCAGGTGAGAAACATAGTGGCTTTGTTATGATTACTTTGCAATATATATTTCCTTGCCGCTGGAATTGGAAACATAATTTCTGTCTTGAACAGTCTTATCCAGATTTCTGTCTGGATTATGGTGAGGGAATAAATATAGGTTTAAAAAGGAATCCAGAATGAAAAATAGTGTTATAAAGCTGTATGGTGCTGGAGTTCAATGGCAAAATTTTCTGTGTAAGTCTGTAGAGACTTAGTGTAAATGGCTTGATGAATGGTGATTATAATATCAGTCCAATTTCAATGCAAATACATGGACAGCCTATTCCAATATCATTACAATCCTGTTACAATTTGAAATTGCACTGAAGTATTTGAGCGATTCTTTGGAGGCTGTGCTAATGAAGCTATTACAATGCAAAATCACTATTGTAGGATAATACTTTCAGTGCAAATCTGTAGCTTAACTGTGATTTCATATCACTAGACAGGCTATGCCATCATTTAAAATAAAAAAAAATCTGGCTGAGAAATTGTCTTAATATAGTGTTGGGTTTAGGACACAAATTTGTATAGTGACAAGAGGAGCTGAAGGCTGTGAAGTGCTGTGATGTTGCTAGAACTGCATCAGCCTTGTTGTGTGTAGCAGCTGTAAACTCCTCATGGAGTTCTGAAACAAAACTTTTATCTATTTCTATATATTAGTGCAAAGCTGCAGTTGGAGTGCAGAGTTTCTACTTGGCGGCGTGCCTTGCAGGCATTGCAAAATAGTGTGGGTGCCTGTGCTCACTGGCAGAACTGGCCAGCCCACCCTCAGCATGTGTGCAGGCAGGAGCATGGGGATGAGGCATGGGAACTGGCTTTAAAAGAGGGGGGAAAAAGTGATGGGTTTGAGCTACAGACAGAGCTGCTAAGGGTGGGTGTTGGGAAAATGTTCTTGAGGATAAGGATAGTGGAACAGATATGGTGCAGCTTCAGATGACCTCCAGGGAAGGTTTATTTGCACTTCACTCTTTCTTGCCTGTCCTCTCCTTCCAGTTCATCCATTTCTCTGCCATTTCTCCTTGGATACTTTTCTGTCAGATTAAATTTAATACAGATAAGGCTGACCACCTGAACCTCCCTCCTGCTCTCTGGCACAGGTGACATCACTGCTATCTTACCTGTCATCAGGCTGGCAAGCCACGGGTCACTTGTGTTCCTCCCTGTTGTCCTCTGTGGATACATAAGCTGCTTCTTAATCCTATTCCTTCTTCTCTAACCCTTCTGAAATCTGCCCTTTTTCTGTCTTCCCATGCAGCTGAAAAGGTGGTGTTTGTGTAAGGTTAATCAGCAGTGGGGAACTTGCTTGAGACCTGCTGCCTGTCATCCTCTGACTTCTACCTCCACTTTATTTCTTTTCCCCTTCGGTCTGTCTTTTTTCACTTCTTGCAAAAACATTCAGGCAGCTTCTTTTAACACTGCTATGAGCTTGTTAAAGCAGCTAAAAACAGTGCCTCAAATGCTCTTGTTTGGTAGAAGTTGTCCAGATTTCAGAGTGGGTTTAAGCCCAGGCGCTGTACCTGCCATCCTCTGGAAAGGAGGCTGCACGTAAGAAAGAAGCTTGCCTTAAGCAGAAACTCATTTTCCTTTTGCTTTTCTTTTTGATTTTTTTTTTTATTTGTCATGTCTTTCTTTCAAGAAGCAGGCATGGACTGTCATAACAGCAGATTCCTTCCATCTCAACTGCATTTTTGCCTTGCTTCAAAAAAGAAAGACAGCTGCTGCTGTCTCTTACTGTCTTAAAGATTATTGAGTAGGTCTGTTGCCTGCTCCATAAAAGAAGAAGAAAGATATCTGCAAAACAACATCATTTACTTCTAAAAGAAAAAGAATGTTTGCATGGGAAATGATTTCACTTTTTCTCATTTTCTTTTTTTTTTTTTTTTTAATCTTTTAAGTTGTTGTTTTGTTTGTTTGTTTCCATGCCCCCCCCCCCCCCCCCCCCCGGGCCTCTGCTTGTGGTGGAATATGGCAGCCATGACATTTTTATCCTTGAAAACTCAGACATTAGGTAACAGCTTAAAGCTATAAAATGGCAGGGTCATTCTAAGATTTCTGACTTTCTAAGGCCATTTCTTTCTTTCGTTAGAGTTAAGGCAACACTTTATATAGTTTACTGTTAACACTGCTTTCCCAATGATATTATGGAACCATCCAACCCCATGAACAGATAGCATGGATAACCACTGCCACTACATGTTAATCTTTCTGCTGCCCACTCTTCTAGTATTTGCTTATGACATTGAGTCAATCAAGATTATAACTGATTTGGAAGAGTGATTGTGTTTCCGTGCTGAGGTTTCTGTGCAGCAATTAGCACAGTGTGACCCAGCCTTCATGGGAGATTTGGGAAAGTGAACTGACAGAACAACCTTATAATGGAGAAAATAGCTCATTTCTTTGACAGCTGGGGGCCAATCCTTACTGCTTTTAGGGTTGATTGATACTCTTCTCACTCTTCTAGTGAACACCTTGGTTTTTGTGGGGAACTTCAGCAGCTTTCTGCCAAGTTCCAGTTTCTGGACTCATCTAATCGTATTGCATAGGCTTGATGTAGCTAATGCTCTGTGCAGTACTGCTGAAACCAAACAAAACCCAGTGGCCTATAGCTCTCCCTAAGCACGTGCTCTCCCTAAGCACGTTCTTATGCTGCCAGTAATGTATTCTTGTGCAACTTCTCACATAGAGGTACTAGACACAAAAGGCTGCAGTAAAGCAAATGCAATAGCAGCTGCTCAGCAGGGAAAATCCAATTGCTTTGCACTGGGCAACTATAACTAGCATGGTATTTTTGATTGCTGCAGAGACACTGATTTAATTTTGTCCAAGGCAGCCCCAGTCACTCTGGTCCCTTTGCAAAATACTTCTTTCCCTCTGGCTTTAGATCTTTTTTTTGGAGTTGAGAAAGGTGTTGAGGAGAAGACGAATGCATAATAAAGGAGAAAACGTAGCAAAGCTGCAAATGTACTAAAGCACTGCAAATAAAAAAATGATTTCAAGAAGAGTATGATCTGTAGGAAGTGAATAAAACATCAAGTGATAGTAAGAGTACTTAGAGAAAATCGGTAAGTTAAGTCATGTCCTCACTGAAAGATAACAGAAGTGAGTTAATAAAGTAAGGCAGGCATAGGAGGGAAAACGTAAGCTCTCAACTCTTGTTTTCTTGAGGAAATGCTGAATTATGACCCTCAGAAGTGAAAACTCATTTTTTCTGAGAGAGCACAGTGGAAAAAACAAGGTTGCCACTAATGGCTTTTTTAATGGAAAAAATTTATTATTGGTCAGTCATGAAGTGAAAACTGAGTTCATGTGTCCCCTTAATTTTGTGTTTTTCTGTAAATAACTTAAATAGAAAATGGTTAGATTGTGATGTTTACCTAACATAATTAAATTCAGAGTAGTAAAAATCAGAAACGCCAATTTAAAATAGCGTCTTACTGAATTGTATCAGGATGAATACATAGAAGTAGTATTTTCTGGAGTCCTCACTACTTAAAGCCATTTTGCATCGGCTCTTGTTTCATGCTGTTAAACACTATTATTAAAATTGTCTCTATAATTAACATCAGACATTAACAACAGCTTGATTGTGGGAGTTTCCTCTGCCTGTCTATGGACTATGAAGAGTTGTCTCTTCTTGTAGCGTTAGGGCCAGCAGAGCTCAGCTTGGCTAAAAGTATGGGAGGAAAAAAAATAATGGTTTCCTTCACTGATATAAAAATGCTGAAGTTATCTGTCCAGTGGTTATGCAGAGCGCTCACCTGGGTGGCTCTTACAGTCTTTCGTGAGGAGGTGGCAATCAACAGGGTCAGGTTGGCATTTGGTAATGTGGCTCTTTAGCAAGACCACATCAGGGACTGAATGTGCCCTGTGTTGTGTCACAGCGATGCGGCGTCGTGTTGCAATGGCGCGGCGCTGTGAGGCTGACCTGCCTTTTCATTCTCTGTCACATCAAGGATCCCTGCAATGCTATAGTCTCTGTGCTGTATTATTGGGGTTATTTATGTTGTTTTCCCTTTCAAAATTATGTTCTGGCAGCTCTTGTCTGTCGTGGTAAAACATCTCTCTTACCTGTGCAGAATTTGCTAGCTCAGTGGAGGTCCATTACCCTTCAGTGTTGTATTCATGTACAAAAATGTTTCCTGTAAAGCCTCTATTAGCTGTGATTTAACGGTTATTCAATGCTGCTGTTTTAAAAGAACCTCTGCAATGCGGGAAGTGATTTCTTCTCAGTTTGACACATGAAATAAAAAGAACTTCTTTGTGCCGAGTGACTTGGACTTTGCCGTGTTAATGAATAGCTAATCCAGGTCCGGAAAGTAAAGCCTTGGAGCTGCTGCCTGATATAAATAGAGAAGAGTTGCTAAGCACCGAAAGAAGAGCTTGGCTCACAGGCTGCATACAGTTGGGCCAGTTCATACCCCTGTGCTCATGTGGGCTTCGTGCGAACTTCCATGATACTTAGTGCTTACCTGTTGTGGCCTTAAAAATGAGGATTAAAAACTTTATGTATGACACTGCATGAAAGGTGAGTAAGCCACATGAGCAAATAACAAACATGGCATGCTGTCAGACTTAGGTAGGTAAATAAACTCAGGCTATGTGCATTGGAAGTAATTCAGCAAGCCAGATCGCAGAATAATGAATGTCTGCATGTGCTCCAAATGAGGTGAAAAATTGTCAGGTGTGTGAAGCCCAGATAATGCAGGAAGGGGGCCAACTGAAATAAGTACTGAATCGAGCACCCCCTTGGGCAAGGCACCCTAGAGAGAATGCACTATATTAGCAAATTTGCTACTAATGATCTTTAAAGGGCAAATTAGACATGGATGTGCTTTAAAAGATAACAGAAAGGTGGCTGTTATATACAGGTTACTGTTGTGAGGTGCCAGAGTAGAAAAAGGGCATCCCCAAATGTCCACTTTTGCTTGAAGCAAGAGTTTTGGTAATGGAGGAGAGGAGGCGGTTGCGGGGTGAGAGAAGGGCTTCAGGCTCCTCCACTGCAGCGTACCCAAAGCTGCCTGCAATGATCCAACATCATGCAATTCTGAGTTTGTTGCGCAGGGGCGAAACAAGGACAACAGCATGTCTATTCCTTCATAATGTGCAGGCTTGATAAAAGGAGAAGATTTGCTGTTATCCAAACCTAGTCTTAAAAACTGCAGAAGGTGAAAGCTTTTCTTTTTTATTTTTTTTTTCCTGGCTATTAATTCTATGCAGAAAAGACACTTTGTCAATATTTTCTTTTCAATCCTGAGCTATAGGCACTTTTTCCAGAGAAGTACCTGAGGGAACACTAGTGAAGAGGATGCCATATGGTCTCCTTAGGGGTGTATTTCAGATAAAGGATGCTTTTAGTCCTCAAAATGTGCTAGATATGCTGTTGGTGTACAAGTAATCTTCAACACGGGGGGGGAGGGGGTGGGCGGAAGAGAACTCACCTGGTGCTTGCTTGCAGGGTGTTCAGGTAACATGTGGGATGTGAGAGGCCAAGGAGGGACCTGTGGGCATGACTACTGCTGATGCAGGCTGCCCTGGGTCAGAGCTGGGCTGGTTTTGCTCCTCCTGTCCCTGCAGGCGTAACATGTTTTCCCCTATCACTGTGGTGCCACAAGCCCTAAGCATGAGCAGTCCTATGTCCAACGCATCCTCTGAGCTCCTCTGTCTCTGCCCTGCC
Organism: Nipponia nippon; assembly: GCF_047370975.1. Taxonomy (NCBI): domain Eukaryota; kingdom Metazoa; phylum Chordata; class Aves; order Pelecaniformes; family Threskiornithidae; genus Nipponia; species Nipponia nippon. Next base: position 88,578,382 of record NW_028262347.1, on the reverse strand, counting down.
TCCTCGTGTTCCTGTGAAATTCCCTTGAAGGAGAATCTAGTCCTGAAATTAGGATTGCTTATGTTTTCCCTGTGAACTTTTTCTCTTTGGAAAAGAGAAAACTGCAATATGTACTTGTTTCCTTGGATTTTTATTTTTTTTTGATTTAACAGAATTTTGGTTTGGGTGGTTGACTGCCAGAGTTGGGTTCTTGTGGCTGAGTTGTATTCCCCCCTGCCAAGACTTTCATGTTTTAATAAACAGTGGGATTTTTTCCTGTGGGAAAACAGAAATGCTATTTTTGACTGTATTTGAATTTATTAAAAAATGGTTTTATGTTCCAAGGGATGACTCGCGCATGTAAAAAACTGTGCAGTGTCAGAAGTTCCCCTCCCCACACTGTGTCAGGAAAGGACCTCCCTGGAGCCTTTTCCTGGGTTGCAGCAGTAGGAAAAGTTCCTCCCTCTGCTGAAGGGGAAGAGACTGATAGAATAAAGCTGGACATTGCCCGCTGTATCGGTGATCCCTCATCCCTCCTCAGCCAGCTGGTTTCAAACATGGGCTGGTTTCAAGTTTGTATTTCAGGAAGCAAATTATGCCGCAATTTGCGGATGGCTGTAGGAGAGAAATGTGAGAATTTGCAGTAGAAATTCCAAAATAAGTGTTTACTGCGTTGCTGTGTATTTGCTTTCACTTGGTAAGATGCACTGGACTTGCATAAAAAAGGTAGAGGGATGGTTTAAATGAATTGGGGAGAAGGTGGGGTGGTGATTTTCTGAAAAAGCCTTCCAGACATTCATGAACAAATACATTTGAAACTTAGTGAAAATAGTTTGACATGTTTTGCCCCTGATAAGGCAGAAGTGGCAAAATGCACATGTTCTTGGTATAGAGCTTGTTCATCTGCAAGATCTACTATATTCTAATTAAGGACTCTGTGAGGAACCTGACCCACAGTTCGGAGGTGCTTATTAAATTCCTTTGGTTTCAGCCACTTGCTGTGATAATACGGGATAAAGATTTTACTTAGAGGCTAATAAGAAACCATTCTCATTGGAGGCTTTGATGCAATATCTTCAGAGCAGATAGGAAATTTCTAAATTAATGCATAATGAATAATCTAGTTTCCTGTTTGAAACTTCTGATTTTCCTTCAGTACCATTTCAATCACTAGCTGCCTGTGATGCCTCTCTTTTGGCAAATACAAAAAATGAAAGTCTATCGGTAGTGGAGGAAAATTAAGAAATGCCAAGGAGAAGGTCAGGGGACTGCCGACATGGGTAATGAATAAAATCAGGAAGGTGAGAGGGTAGACAGAATATGAAATGTCTTACAGAAGGCTGAAGTGGAAATTTCGTTGTTGAAATGAGCTGGCATAAGATCAGGCCCTCTGTGAAGACGGTTGATGGAGACTGGTACCTCCATTGGGGATGCAGGGAAAGGTGGAAGTGGCTGTAGGGCAAGGAAGGAAATCCCTACAGGCAGGGTTGCAAGGGCAATGTGTCAGCAGGAGGCTGTGAATATACTGATATGTTGAGTTTGGCAAAACAGGAGGAAACAAATCATAGGCTGAGGTAAGAATTAAATGAAAAAGAATAAAAAATATTTCTACTTTAAAAGTGCCAGCATTTCCAATCTTGAGGTGAAATGTGATTTTGAAACGAAAAAAGTGTTTTGCTTAGGCAAACATAAATATTGAATATTTTTAGAAATGAAAGAACATTTTATTTCTAATTCTCAAGTTTTAAAACCTACAACGTGATCTCTTCTTTTCTCAAACAATTCAATTAAATGTAAAAGAATACAATTGTTCTGTGAATTATTTCAGTTGACCTGATTACTTTGGTAAGGATTTGGTCAAAATGTTTTGCTCATCTGTCTCAGTGTATCAGATCAAGTCAAATATCTTACTGTGACTAAACCCGGACTTAGGATGGTGTTTTGCTGCACAGTCGTTGATGAAATTCTTTAAATGTTTGTCATCCTTGATACTGTGTGCAACCCAGCTTCTCCCACCCCCAGGGAAGGAGAGCTCCTGACTATTTTGAGTGAATTAATTAGTGCATCAGTAATGATTATGTCTACCACCTCTGAGCAGTACCAAGTTTTTGTTATTTTTCACGTAGATGGGGAAAAAACCAGAAGAAATGACTGGAAAATCATTTCTGAAATGAGCATGATAATGAATCATTAACAGCTCAAATAGCAGTGTCAGGGATACTTGTTTCAATGGGCATGTAGTAAAATTACTTATACATTTAAGAGAAGAATTAATGGTGTAAACTGCTGTTATAATGATGTTTTAATGGCTGGAACAAACTTATAAGAAAACATTTATTTTACCAAGCGTGGTCCAAACCCAACAGGAGATTGAATACAGCCCTTAAGACTAAATGTATTATGCAAAGTTGTGGCATTTAGCTTTTATCTTTGAACTAATGTTTTAATTATCATCAATAAATATTAGATTAAAACTCCCTTACATTATCACTTTAGGTTAGCTGAATTGCGAATATAACCTCCAGTGAAATGGTCACTGTGTATTTGCAGGTTTGCACATAGAAATCTAAGATTTTTGTTGGGTTTTTTTAGGACCAGTAAAACTTTGCACAGCAAGTGGTTCACTTTGGGTTTTGTATGCTGCTTCTCAACTCTACGCATTATAGAAGTGCAGTTTGCTTGCTGAGAACCTGAGAAGCAAAAAGCTGTTTAAATCAGATAAATGGCATAATAGATGTGACCAGTTTTTTTAGGTGTTCACTGTAGTTTTCAGATTAAATAGTACAGATACACAATTTATAAAGAAACTGCTGAACAAGCACAGGAACTACTTACTGTAAAGCTTCTTACTGCTACTATTGTTAATCTATAATGTGCAATCTAATGGTGAAGATCCATAACCGCAAATTTACAGGTGAGTGATCCACAGTACGGCATGCACAGTCCTACAGCAGTTCTTCATAAGGAAACAGACTTGGTATTTATTTAATCCTTTCTGTCCCCAAAGCATTTTTATTTAACTGGGGGGAAAAAAGTATGAACTAAGTGCTTAAATTCTCATTAATGGGCAAGTAAACTAAATCATCCCTAGAATTTCAGTTCAATAAGCTACTTAACCTCTGTGCCTCAAATTCACATGGAGAGTAGTTGATAAAATGACTTTGACTCAGCGTCGCCAGCTAGCAGTATTGTGGTTATGGGGAGGAGGACCGCATTTGGGAGCGGTTCTGCCTCTCGCTGCAGACATATCGATATATGAGTATATGGAAGTGCAAAATCATATCATAGAACAGTATCAATCTGTGTAAGATAAAGGTGTCTAACTTGTGGTAACGTTTCAGGCGCTGCTTCTTTGTCTTGCATGATGTATTGAAATAGAATAAAGTCTGCTCTTCAGAGCACTACCTAAAAGTACTATTACTATCCTTAAAATGTGTGAAGTGTGGTCTAATATAATCTTCATCGCACCTACTAAATTTGCCCTGCTTTTTGAATACTAATGTGAAAAGAAGAGGAACCAAAAAGGACTAAAGTACGAGCCTGGCTCTTGTTTTCATTGTTTAAATGGTAGGAGGTGGTTGAGAATATATACACAGTAAACTATGAGATCATTTTAAGCACTTCAGTGCCTTGTGGCTAGGATTTTATTGCCCTATATTTAGAAGAGAGAAGGGGAAAGGGGTTCAACCACCCCTAAAAGCATTGCCACCACAAAGTGGTTAAATACCACTGTGTCTGACCTTATGTTAAAGCCGGTAATGTGCCAAACATATCGATCCTGTTCAGTTGCCCGTGTGCGGTGTGTTTGCTAATGCACGAGCTAACACGGAGCGTAAAGCTTAGCAGAGAGACCTTGGCTTGAAATGGGGGCAGAGTGCTGCCCTTGCTGTCCGTTGGGCAGCCCAGCACTGGGGGTGGCACCTGTTTAATGATGAGCCTTTATGTCTCCAAGGAAAGCTGGGTGCTCTTCTGGATAAGAGGAAACAAAATACATGTCAGTAGAAGGGATATAATCTATCCAGACTCTACAGGTCTGGGGGAGTTTGGCTACAAAATCTAGCACGTGTGGCCAAAATAAAAAGCTTTAAGAGCTTCAGCCTGCAGCCCAAGGTATGAAAGAGGAGGAGACTTGAGACACCAATCTGCCCCGAGGAAAAGCTTGCAGAAAACCAGTCTGGGAAAATAATGTGGGAGAGCGAAGTTGTCTGATTCAACCCTAAATTAGGCTTATTTCTCTTATTTAACAGATATATCTTCTGCAAACAGTTCTGATGACACAGTCTGGTTTGGATGTTGTGAGTAAAGGCTTTCTGTTCATGTATAACTCAATGAGATGATTAAGGTGATTTTTAAGCAAACTCAGCATCAAAAAGGCATTCTTCACCCTCTGGGGTGATAAAGCTGGAAACAGGGTGTCTGTGCTCCTCTCGGCCTACATCCAAGGTAGCAGGGTCAGGTCATGCAGGGAAGTCGCTCCCTGTACCAGAAGGGAAGGAGACAGGCCAGGAATGGAGCATTCTGCCTTTATTAGGGATCTAAGACCTCTAAAAGCTCTCCTTGCATAGTGAATATGGTTCTGAATCGTTTAATAAGGGTAAACAAAATCTACATATGTCTGTGCAGCATCTTCTGCATTGCTGTCTGCTAATGACCTATAATTATATAGCCATGAGATGACTGTCAGGAAGTTAAGACAGGCCAGCCATTTCTGATGTTAATTGCACATAACATATGGTTTTTGAAGGCTCTGAATTAAAGTAAGTGGTTGTCAGTGGCCCTCATCTCTTGGGTTTCACTGTTTATGGCTGGTATCAAGCGCTGCTGATAATTCCCTCTAAAGGCAAAGGGGAAAAGGGAGCTGGCAACTGTGTCTCTGCCTGTAGGTCCTCCCCAAGGGGTCTGGTTCCAGCGTCATCTGTCACTCCCAAAGCGTGACCAGCATGTGCACTGTGTTGCTGCAGTTGGCTCTTAATAGTGAGTGTACCTTAATGACCTGCCGTGGCCCTTGGTGTCTCTGGTGCCCAAAGCTATTAATCAGCAAAAGGGGGAAAGATGGATTGTATTATAGGGAATGATGCTACTGTTATCTTCTTGTTGTGGCATAGTAAATAGTCTTTGGGGAGTCTGTTTTTGGAACCTTTTTGATACAAATTTATGGCAGATTTAAAACTTCTTTGGGTCCCAGAAATCCACTGTTTAGAAGGCTGGTGCCAGAGGTGCTCTGAAGAAGTGTGTGTTGACATTGCTTTGCTTTTAACTGTGTCAGAAACCTAAATCTTGATTTAATGTGCATATAGCATATTTCCCGAAGAGCAGATGGTGCCTTGCAAGCTGACAGTGAGCAGGCTCTCTCTGTGTCTTGCTCTTCTGTCTGTCTCTTTCCCATATGCCTTATGAAAATAAAAAGGAGAAAATAATATGTGCATGTTTGGGTTTGTTTTAATGGCACTAAGCCAATTGGCTGTCTCCACACTCCACTTTTAAGTGCAAGGTGCTGGAAGCACCTGCTCTGGTTGGGGCTTTGTTGTCTCATTGTGCTATGGAGTTTGGTGTGCTTGTGCTGTGACCTTGGCCAAGATTGGTCTCCATAAGGGTTTTTTTTAGTAGTACCAAAACACTTCACAGAAGCACCCCTGTTCTTCTGTGCCCTTCGTCAGGAAGGCTGCTGGGGCTGGGGAAGGCATTTCTAGATCAATAGGAAAGGAGTAAGTTGAGGTCCAGGTTAATCTCTCTGTAGCCCACTGAGGTAGTGACCTTCTTCAAGGGATCATGCAAAAGAATTGCTCAAAGGGAGTTATTTCAAATGGGGAGGAAAGAGGTTGATTAGTGAAGACACCCTAGGGGTAGCAGAGGCTTCAGATAAAAGGAAAACTTAATGGAGTAGGTGTACCCATCGTTGTGTGAATAAGGAAAAAAGGTAAGGGAATCTTTTGCTGATTTTAATCCAGCATAAATACTCAAGTTTATTAATATATAATCAGTATCTGGCAAAAACTGTATATCAGGAAAGAAAAAAAAAACAATGGAATTATGTTTGTGTACAAGGGATAGTCAGTGAATTACTAGCAATAAATTCCATTAATTTTGTGAGTAATGAGAAAGAAGAGATGATTATTACTATTATCAGACAAAAGAAACCTTTGCAGCTTCAGTGAAAGCCTGTTGAAAAAGAAATAAACATGTAAATGGTGCCAGAGAATCATTAGCTGGTGGTGATAAATATAATAAGAGGCATTAGTGCAGAAATAGCAACACTAGCAATTTGTATGCATTAAATTTTCTGAGGCCTGTCGTATTTCAGTGAAAGAAAAAAAGATGGCGTGGTACCAGAGGACAATGCTGTTGCTTGGTACGTGCAGTATGACTCCATCATTTTATAACATGTTGGTTGGGCCTATAGTTACAGTTTAGATGGAAATACTTCATGCTTTAAGTATGAAGGCAATGCTGTTAAAAATAAGCTTGGAAAACAAAATTGCAGAGAGGTATAGCGAGTCAGGTCTGCAGAAAAATGGGGATAGTGAATTGTGGAAGAAAAATGTTACCATAGCAAAAAGATGTAACATGCACGTATTTGAGTCCTGATTTCAGCTGCCTGTACCATGAATGGATCTAGCAAAAATGAGCATGTGTGCAAAACCAGCCATTTGGTGAACAGATTAAATAGGTGTGCACACAAAGAAGGGAATAGACTTGCATGCAAATCATGTAAAGTAAGTTTCTCCATACATAGACAAGATAACGCTGTTAGCAGATGAACTTTTGTGTCTTGCCTATTTGCCTTTGTTCTGAAAGGGTCCTAGACAGAAAATTCCTTGTTAGGAACCCAGTCAGGGAAGGGGTTTTGCATACTGTTAGGGTTGGATATGTTAAATAAAATATCCCCTGTTTATATTATTATTTGATATAACATTGCGTTTTATTAGCTACATATTTTAGATCAGGTTTCTTTGCTAAAAGAATGATGATACACTTTGCAACTCTGATGCATTGCTAAGGAACGGTGGTACAATCTCACCCGGAGTTTTCTTAGCTGCGGCACTGGACTTTGGGCTTTCAGCTTATTGTAAATGTGTTTCTTGCCCCTACATACAGAGGGGGTCAGATTTGCTTTTGGAACGCAGAATATGAAGGTAAATGTGAACCTGGGGAGGTCCTTCGGTTGCAGCCTCCCATGGAGACTTGAAGCTAAAGGTGATTTTCATAGGTATGCTGAAATTGCTGCAATTGTTGCCAAGTTGGGGCCTGCAGCTGCTTTATGCTTTATGTTTTAGCCCTGCTGATTTTTGCCGAGTGTCACCTTTGGGTTGTTCCTCAACCCTCCTGTATTAGCTGCCAGTTTTAGGTGGGGCTACTGAGCCTCTCAGTTTGGAGGCAACAGCAGGGACACAACCTCTTGCTTATGCAGCTCAGATTCTTTTGTTACATAATATAAAGTTATTCAAGTTAAATTACGTAGTCTGCTTTAGTACTGCTAAATATGAATCTTGAAATTCCAGAAGCAACATAAATGTCTGATTTTTATCCTGAGAAGCATTGTGACTGTCTTCAAGTTCAATGTCAGATAATGTGTTTAATAACATTTGTTGATGGAAGATAACATTCTCTTCTGTCTTGCTTCCTACTTTGAAAAATGTCCTTTATTTCTTTGGAGTTCAGCTTTCTCCTATAAATCAAATATACATGAGCGAGTTTTCTGATAGAGAAACGCAACAAGGTTATAGCCAGAATCACTCTCTTGTCTGCACTAGGAAGACAAGAGGTTATTATTTTTTTACCATTGTTTTACATTAACAAGGATAACAAATGCAAGTTGAAGCATGAACTTGCAGGGACAGTATATTTTAGACAGCCCATTTTCCACTTTTATTACAGTGATTTTAACATTCGCATATTTTTTGAGGCATTTGGAAGGAGCACAAGCCCTGCATTCAAGAACAAAAATAGCAAGCAAGTTGCTGGATGCATTCATTAGACTTGAATTTTCTGCACAGTACCTGGGTGAAATTTTGTAAATCAAGAATATTTATGGTGTAAGATTGTAAGTCTTGAGCCAGTTGAAGCATTTTGCTTACAGTGAGAAGAAAAAGTCCATCCATAGAAGATGTGATTTAGTGTTCTGAACTTACTGAAGTCAGCGGAAGCAGAATAAGCAAGAAGTAGAAGTTTTGTTTCTCAGACCATTAAATTTAGATTTTAGAGATGCAAGGTTTCAGGTTTTTATAAATTCCCATCTGGAAATGAATCTGACTGTCAAAGTCTTTTCTAAGAAAGCAAGTTCTAGAGCACTGAATCTGAAATGTAGACTTTTGGATCAGGTGAAACATTTTCTTTAAGTTTTAACTCTATAAAATACAAATGGTATGATACTACACTTTAAAACTTGAACAGAACCATTTTGGAAGAAAACCAAAAGTAGCGGATTGGCTCTTGTCAGTTCTGCCCCATCCCTGCCTTTAGAGTCCAGGATATAAATGTGAATTATATGCCACTGACAAGGGACTCGTGATCGATATGGTAAAAAGAAATCATACCTGGAGCTTCCTCTGTGAAATGTCAAGTATCATAGAAGTTATTTATATCTCAAATGGAAAAGTACATCGCGGAAGGCAAAGGATGTGCTTTGCACTCTCCAGAAGTGGGGCTGTCCCTTGAGTTAGGTGTCTCTAGATACAGTATCTGTAATGCAATTGCTGGAGACCTTCTGCTCCCTCTGCTATTAAAAATATATCTCTGGGGGCAAAATGCTGTAGTTGCTGAATGTGAGTGGCAGTTGGTGGAAGGAGTCCATCCCAAAGGGAGAGCTGGATATGCATAGACGTGCTCTCTGGCTTTCTCAGGGTACTTGGGCCACACAAAATGTGGAAGAACATCTGGCATCAGATGCTCTTCTCTGCAGTTTCCTCTTCCGTAGTACCTTCAGAAAACTCCCTCTTTTTCCTCATTTAACAATCAGCTGTGCTGAGGATGATGTTTCTCCTGCTTTGACCAGTGGGTCTGCTTGCCTTGTTGGTTTTTACTTGTCACTTCTTGATTCCCCATGAAATAAGCCTTTTTCAGCCTCTCTTCTGGCTGCTGCTGGAGGAGGAAGAGAGCTTTCCCATGGGCTTGAGTCCTGGAGAGGCTGGGATCTTTCTCCTCTGTTTTATCTGTTCCCTGGAAGATGTTTACAAGTGCTTCCTCAGCTGCTTCTCTAGAAAGTGCGTGAAATTAAGGGAGTGTTTACCCATATAGCCAAATCACACATTTCTTTCTGGAGCTGAACTGTGGAGCCCAGGACGTTGCATGCTTACATCCCACTGCTTAGTACCTTTGCTTTTAAGGCCAGGCACAGTGCCCAGCAGCCCACTGCCTTTTGCATCCAACCTCAAGGTAATTAATGTCCAATTTGCTCTGACGGATAATCCATTTATCATGCCTTGTGGTGCTGACAGTGTGGTGCTCTGGCCTCGCTGTGCTGTGATTGTGCACGCTGGGGACGGAGGGTGCTTTGATGCTCCCTTTTCCAGCTTGGGGAATGCTGTTAGTGGGGGCTTTTGCTGTCAAGTCAGGGAATACTTGGGATTTCAGCCTGTGCGCGTGCTGAAACTCATGTTTCTGTACTTCTCCATCTCAAGCAAAACTGGGTAGAGCTGCTGATGCTGCTAATCACACCTCTGAATTGCAGTGTCATACCCCTCCTGCAGTACTTCTGGAGACCGGATAAAGTGTAAAAACCCTTGTCCCTTGTGCTCCTTTAGTAGCTGCTACTTCTCAAGAGAGGTTTAAATGGATTATTTCATCCCAACCGTTGTTTCATTTGTATTGTGTGCTGGGATTTTCTTAGGGGGGTGATAGGAGATGCTGAGGGACTGCTGCTTCATGGTGCTGGTATGACCGGTTATGATGACAACTGTAGAAATCCATAGCAGCAAAAATAGATGCCAGCTTTTGTCTCTCTTCCAGGATCAGCTGCACCCCTGTACCTCTATGATAAATGTTTGCCCTGCTGCTTCTTCGGGGTCTCCAGTGTCAGAGATTTCAAGGCTTGCTCAGGAAGCCTAACCCAGTACTGCCCTGTCCTTCCATTTAAAAAGTTTCACTGCTTAACTGACTTTGATTTTCTTTGCCCCAGTTGAAGTAGGTTATCTCTGTCCCTATCCACAAGGACACAGATTATTCCTTGCCTTTGTGCAACAGCTTTTTTTTTTTTTTTTTTTTTTTTGTAGTCTGTCCTTTTGTTCCTCTTTCATCTCCTTTTCTTGGAGCTAAGCAATGCCAAATTATTCAATCTCTCCTCCTATGCGATCTTTTAAACACCTCCAAAGGGGAAAAAGTACATTTCAGTTGCAATATTTCAAATAATATTTCATGTATAGCTTATTTAAAAAAAAAAAGTCCTATATAAACTTATCTCTGCATAGTGGTATTTTGTCAATTTTACCTGCAGTGAAGATTTATCTACAGTATTTTTGTGTGTGTTTTTATTTAGCATCAAATTGGAATGTGATTTGAAGCTTCATGGGCAGGATATACTTTGAAAATCCATTATGAAAACTTATAACTCAGGTGGTGTTATTAGATCCACTTATCTACCAGGTAGCCCAAAGAACTGGGACAATCATCAGCCACTTCTGCAGTGCTTGCTTTATCCTGCATTTCAAATTGCTTTTCAAAAGCTAGCTTATTAAAACAACCCAAAAAACTCTTAAGTGTTACAGGGGTAATGATCTCCCTAAAAGTATTTTTGCCTTGTTGTGCTGCAGGAGTAGGAACTTGCCATGAAGTTTAGAGCGGTTTAGATTAAGGGTTTGGAGGGGGAAAAAAGCTTGAATTGCTCTTAGAGAAACAACTCAAATACATGCAGGGAAAGTGTTTAAGGAGACAATCTTAGAGCTCTTAGTCCCCACCGCCTTTGGTCCTTCATCCCTGTCACGAGGCGCTCCCACGCCTCCTGCTCTCTGTGACTGTGGCTGCACATGTGGCTCTTTCCCACTGCCGTTTCCATAAGTAATCCATGATTAGGTACATGCTGGTTTTGATATTTTTTTGATAACGAAACGTTACACTCTACCTTCCTAAATGAAATTTGTCTCTTGCAGTTTCATGATACGGCTTTATCCAAATGACTTGCAGTAAGTGGGAGCCTAGAAGCCGGTTTTTTTCTACCTCATTTTTCAAAACCTTTATTATCGATGTCTTCATTTTCAGTCTGCTCCAATGCTGCTTATAAATGCATTTAGAAAGGTTAACATTCAAAAATAATGAGACTTTCTTCATTTATAACGGTGACCGGGATATTGTGTAGTAATAATGTCTCCTGCTGCAATAAAATATTCTTTAGAATGTTTTGAGGGCCTTTGTAATTCAAGGTTAAAGATACTAAGATAAGTCAAAGTAGACTTAGTATTTTTTAATAGTATTCAGAAGAGGTCCTTGCAGTTTGGGAAAGTGGTTGTTTTGAAGTGATGTGTCTTCTTTTTTTTTTTAACTGATCGGCTTGTTAGATGAGGAACTAATGAGAAAACATGACAGTTTCTAGATATTTCTGTCTGTAATTTTTGACTGGCGGAAGTAATATCTACTCGTTAGGGTCAAATTATTAACATGTACCGTTGTCTGATCCAAATTCATCATTGTATTATCTCAGTTAGAGGAAATATTGTGCCATTATATTCCCATGCATCATAGGAATAACAGAAATTGAGTTTTTTGTTCTCCTTTGGTCCCCAAACCAGCTCAGCCTTTTTAAAGGATTTCAGCAGGGTTTCCAGGGGAAAAGAAAGAGCAAGCCTGGTCCGTTTGAGACTCTTAACCAGAAAGACAAAGGAAATTCTTCTGGGCCGTGCAAGTTTTCCCCTTCTGTCTTTATTAATTTGTCCATGGGAAGGTGCAGACATTAGCACGGTGTTGCTGAGGCACGTGTATGTATTCCCTGTATGATCGTGAAACTATCTGCAGAACTGAAGGAGCTGTTACTTAAGGACTGTCAATTCAATACAGGATTTTAAGCAAAAGAAAGTTAATGTGAGCAGGGATCCAAACTGCCCCTGTGCAACTGGCTCTGTTGCTCGCAAAAGTTCAGCTTGGGTATTTAATGTAGTCTGTAGTGCTCATCAAGATGAGTGTGTGTGTTTATTAAAAAATACATAGTACTTGGTTGCAATCAACCAACTCTGTATTGAGTTGTGCCTAGTAGCTATCAGGAATACAGTCTAACCAGCCAGCCAGCTAGAAGCAGGTGTTAATGTGTGATTTATTAAACTGTATTGCGTTTCTGGGCTAGTTTTCTCATCTATTTGTTAAAATGTGAGTTCGGTCCTGACAGCAGTTTTCCTTCTGTATTTGTGAAAATGTTTCTGTGATATCTATAGTGGATTAGGAAGGAATTTCAGAATATTAGTCCATTTTTGGTGTCTTTAAGTATCATAGTAAGGGTAAATGAAGGAAAATCTTGTATAAGGCAGCAGCTATCTGGAGAGTGTTAGCACGAAGTCTGGGTACCACTGCAAATCTTAAGGGGTATGCACGTCTTTGGCTATTTGCTTATGAAATTTTCTGTGTTAAAGTTGTTTTTAACATCCTCCATAAAAGAAGTCTGCACTGCATTATGGAGAACCAATTTTAAGAAAAGTTACTGAGTACAACCTTTTGTGGCAGTGTGTAGATATAAAAGAAATAGAAGTAGGCAATGAAGTTTCTGCTAAATCCACTGAAATCCAGAAGGCAGATTTACTGGCTTAGGTCAAATACTTGAGCTAGGTCCCAGAATTTCTTCCTTGACAAGTTTATCAGCAGACACAAAATAGGAAGCTTTGCAATGTAGCACAAAAATTGGTCCAAAATAGTCTTCTGTTTTCTTCAGCTACGCTTAAAGAAGCCTTACTCCACTGTATGTTTCTATATACAGTGTGAAAAGACCAATAATAGGATTTCTCTGGCCCTCTCTATTCTATCCCTGCTTTCTAGGGAAGATGTGTTACCTCTGGCTTCCTACATGTCACCTGCCTGCTAGTGATATACCCTTAGCCAGGGTTCATGGTTTTAAGAGCTACAGCAGGTGCTTTTAAATCTCCTCTGTTTCCCAGAGCTCAGAATTCCTTGTGCTCATGGCTGTATCTGCTGAGATGGGAAATATTTCGGTATGTTGTCTGACCACAGCCTTCAAGTGCTAATTTATAACAAAAATAAAAAGAGAACTGGATAGCAAATGATTGTAAAAACAAACAAACAAAACCCAAAAGCATGCCCCCCTGCCAACCCACAACACTTCTGCACAACTCCTGAAAATATAAAGGAAAAAAAATCTAAACTCTTTAAAATCTTTTTTCCTAATAGCCTACAAGTTCTGATCCTATTTGAGTGCTGCTGTGGTTTCTTTTTCTGAATTGATTCAGCCTTTTCTGTAAGCTCTCAAAGATCTTGTAGAAAATAAATCAAATATTTTTTTAATCATGCCTCACCATGGTTCTGTTTAAGAAAGAATTACATCAAATAGTCTTATCATAAGAAAAATGTATTTTTCTCCACAAATCAAATGGGGGAGGGGAAAAAGAGATACTGTAGTGAGCTTGTTGCTTTTTTTGCTCTTATTTGTTATAGCCCCATGATTTAGAGCTATGACCAAGGGCACAGTGAACTGGTGGAGAAGAGCTAAACCACTGGTGAGAGGAAAGACCATCACTTCTCAGCTCTATTGTGGTATGCAAGGAGAAAATCATGTAACACTGGTACTTGCAAAAAAAAAATGCAGCATCACCTGGTGGTAGGATATGATCATTGCTGTTTGCTGCAACAAAAATAGTAGCAGTATTCCTGGCTCAGAGGGATGTTCCCACAGCCAGGTCTGTGAGGGCATGCATATTCTGAATAAATATCTGAGTATATAAGTCTAGAGCAGTGTGGTTATCCTTGTGACCGTTATGATCTTTGGGAAAATCTGGCATCGTCCTCTGTTTGTGAAGCTTTCCCAGCAGGTAACTGAGATCAGCTTCCAGCCCTGTATGTCCAAGGTAAAGTGGCCTGGGCATGTGCCCAAGTATTACATGGCAGAGACCCAGACTCCTCGTATCTGTAGTGGCTGGAAATTTTAACCTGAAATTAAATTCTTAAGTGAAGGTATCTTACCTTTTTATTGTGTATTTCAATGATGGTGTCCAAGTTGCAAGGAAATTGCAGGCAGTAATTTGACCCACGGTACATGAAACTCTGCATGTATGACTTTTCAAAAGGTAAGAAAAAACAACTACCAAATAGCAAGCAGTCTTCTGAAAAAACTAGTACTTGCCATTTTTGAATGATGCTTGTATGTATTTTGCATTTCCGCTTTGCCTTATGGTAGCTAACCGTTGCTTGGAAGTATTAATTTTCTCCAAGTATTGTATATGGTATCAAACAGTAAAACACAGGTTCTGGCTGGCATTTGAACTGATGTTGGAACAGTGTTACTTGTATATTGTCAGTCATTGATCTTGCTATGCAAAATGATTTGTTGTAGCAAACAAAATGTGCATGCTTTGCATGCATGAAAACATATCCTTCACGTCAACGGTTGCTAAAATCTGATGCGCTTCTCCTGTATGGTCGCAAGCAATTCGGCTGTGTTAGGCACTGCGGCTGTCAAGGGGCCTGTGTCAGCATTTAGGCACCGATAGTCAATTGTTAGTCGCCATTTTCCATTTGGTTTGCGGACTGGCCATACGGGCGAGTTGCAAGGTGAGTGAGTTGGGATAATTATCTCTTGCTCTTGCAATTCTGTTATTACAGGGGTTATACCCTCCCGAGCCCCTAAAGGAAGAGGGTACGGTTTGACCTTAATGATTTTGGAAGGAGGGAGCACAGGTGCCAGTTGTAAAAGTCTTATAGAAATGATGGGGAGTCCAAATTTCAACTCCCTTCCTTTTGAGTCTGTCCATGCTCTCCCCTTCAATAAATCAAGTCCTAAAATGTCCGCGTGCAAAGTACCCAATATCATCGTGGTCTTAACAGGAGATGGGTCTCCCGGTAACCAGCATCTGACTCGAGCCGTTGGCTGTGGCTTAGAGTTTCCAAAAGCATCTGTGACCCAAATTTGTTTTTTATCAGCAACTATGCCATTGCAATTAGCGACATCCGCCCGAAGCGCTGACATCTGAGCACCCGTGTCAACTAAGAAAGTAACTGGGGTTTTAAAGGGACCAAGGGGAAAAGTAATTACAAAGTCTCCTCTATTATTTTCTGTGAGCCTTCTCAAATGGACCCACTGGCCATCCCCCGGCTCACTTATTGGGGGCAGTGCGTCTAGTTTCCCGTCCCAAGATCAATCAAATCCTTTTCAGGGGCATTGGGTACCTCAGAGGTAACTCCCGTGATGTTGTCAGATCGGGGCTCTGCCCTCATACTCTCTCGAGCGTGCTGGTCAATTTGGAGGGGTACTTTCTGTTTGTTTTTCCACGCTTGCACGAGTTTCTCTAAGGCTGTAGTAGGCATACCATCCATTAACTCCCGGGGAATCCCCTTTTCGATTCCCTCCGCCCACAATAGGTTTCTCCTCACCCCTGAGGCCCGAGGGGGAGGGCGATTTTCCTGCTGTTCCAGTCTCCTTATGGTAGTTCTTGATTTTATAGCCCCCCCCAGTGAGACCTATTCTCCTACCATAATTTATCAGTTCCCGGGCTACCTCCCCCCAAGTCATGGCCCCTCCTTCTCGTTGGTTTCGCCCCCCCCTTCCCCTTGGGGCTAGCATATCCCTTAGACGGTCCTGCAGCTGTATCGCGTACAGCTTCAGCGAGTCTGGAAGACCCCGGATCAGGGGAGTCATTTGATCAGGGTGTGCATTTAGCAACATTGGGGAAGGCTGTTGAGGGACTAAATGCCTATCGTGCATCAACTGGAGGCAAGCAGCCTTTTGTACACTTTCAGTTAAATGATTTATATTGGGGGTCTCAATACATGCTGGGTCTCCTCTTTCCAGGGGGTCTAAACCTCCTGCCCAATGCGCAGCTCGTTGAGTTAATGACCATGGCTCTCTTTGATCATCAGTGGTTAAAAATACACCGGGCCCCCAGTATCCCCGTGCCTCATCTTCTGACAGTAAAACTCGGTCTCCGCCAGTCAATGACACCCTCCATACGTATTCAGTCTCAGATTCTTGAGCCTGCCTAGTGTATTTTTCCTGGATTTCTGTTAGTTCAGTTGCCGAATATGGCACCATCCAGGTGGTGACTTGCGGAGCTCCTCCACCTTGGCCTTCGGTGGTCTCCGTTTTGATTAATGGTATCAGAATTACCTGCTCCTTTTCAGCTTCAGGGTAAAACACTTCTTGACTAATTTCCAATTCCTTGAGCAGGCATAGGGGTTTTAAATTGGATGCTGACTTGTGGGCTAACTTTGCCAAACTCGAAAATCCTGGCTTGCTGTCCGGAATTGAGTCATAATCTGTTTGATCGTAAACCCCCCACTCGTTCTCTTCTAATTCAGACCATAAGATTTTCTCTCGGTCCCACGCATCCGCGAGAGCCACGCAAGCCCGCTGAGCGGCATTACGTTCCACAGTTAGCTGTTTTTGTGAGCTCTCCAGCTGTTTTTGTAAACTCGTGCTTTTCTCGCGTTCCGCTGTTAATTGGTCCTGTAAAGACCTAATTGTTTCTCCTTCCGCCTGCCTCGCCAAATGCCTTTCCTTTTGTGCCGCCGTCAGCGCAGCTCCTAATACAGCACACACCAGAGCCTTTCCTTTACCCGCCCGCCACTTCTGTTCCTTCACAAGGGTGACTATACGATTTACCACTGTCTCAGGGTCGTGCCAATTATCGTGAGCCCAAGCTATTCCAGGTGGCGTAGGGCATGCTTTGTACTCCTTCAACTTCTCAAAAATTGGGGAGCAGTCAAGCATCGACATTTCCCGGGTAGTGATGACTCGCCACTCCTCGAACCTCTCCTGGCCTATACCTGAGAGGTCACTTCCCGATTCTCACTGTCCGTGTTTGCCGGATGGAGAATCGGTATCCCCTTAGGACCTTCCAGCACCAAGGGGATCCTGTCCGTGACGCCAATTTAAAAAATGTCACATCCCACCTGGGGAGGAGGAGGGAGGAGTGACTAAGGTTTGTAAATCCTCTCAGTGTGGATTCAGGTGGGCCAACACTCAAGGTCCATACACAAACACCAGCTTTAATAGAAAGCTTCTATAGAGACAAAGAGTGAGTACAAATATTCGATACCCGCCAGCCCTCTCTCAGTTATATCCACCCCAGCTATGCAGCTTTATGGAAAGTCAAGGTAGGCCGTGCAGTACTTGACTACAGTTTAACAACTTAATCACCTTAGGAAAAGTGAAAGAGAGAGAGAGGAGGAAAAGAGAATCACCAGTCCTGGATCCAGCGTTGGTCCTGCCGACAGGGGTATTCGGTGGGGAAAAAGGAGAAGAGCGAGGAGGAGAAGTGAAGGTTCTTGCAGAGATGTTGATCCTGCGCAGGGAGCTCGGTGATAATTCCACAAATCAAGCGCACCCAAGCACACCGTCATACAAACTACAGCACGTTTATCAGGCTACGTGATTAGTATAAACCCGCCTAAATTTACACTTATTGGTTAGTGATTAACATTCCCTACACTATTGGTCTACTGTATTTCAATGAGCCTCGCTTGCTATGTAAATTAGCACGCATGCTCCTTCCAGGTGTGGGGGGGCAAGTCTTTTTGGTCCTGAATTGAGTCGGTGGTCGCGATCTCCCCTCGCCGCATTTACCTTTCACCCAGTTTCTGCAGTTTTATCAGACTTCATGCTTCTCTGGCCACCGTCCAGTCTTTGGTGCCAAGATGTTCGCTTTTATCAGCTTGCTAGCTCTTCTTCAAGGCTAGAGCCATTATTTTTCCATGGTTTGTTATCTTTTAGCTCCCTCCCAGATTCCTTTCCCAAGGCAGGAGTGGTTAGTAGCTTTGCTAACTGGAAAATGACATCAGAGATACTGGTGGAATTAAGAGGGGTGACCGGTCAGACCAAGAGGAGCGATACCAGGGCTGTCCCCCAGGCAGCAGGTGTGGGGGGGGCAGGAGGCTTCCCAGCCCGGGGGGGTTGGGGCCGAGGCAAGGCTGCCCTGTCTCCACAGGGCTCCCTCCCTCACCCTTGCTCCAGGGGCTGCCCAGTCCTGGGTCCTAGCGACCGTCGCTCTGCATTGTGGTTTTAGCACCCGGGCTGTTTGAGACATCTTCTTGTTTTGCTCTAGCAGTTCTCTACGTAGGGGCAAAGCCCTTCTGTTTTATTCAGAAAAATGTTTCTTGTGCACTTTAATGCCAACTTTAACATACATCGTTCCATTGTTAAAAGATACTTTGGCAGTACAAATTTCAAACTGGTATATCAGTGTATATGACTTCGCATTCTGCTGTTTAGCTGTACCTGTGTTACAAATATTTTGCCTATCTTTTGCTTCATATGGGGCCTGATAAGTGTATGCCTTTGTGGGTGAATCTTTAAGGTAATAGATTTTGACTATTCCTGTGAAGTGCCAAATTGTCAGCTTTGTTTTAAAGTGGTAGGTTTAGACATGGATTGGGGACCTTCTGAGAAAATTTCCTCACTCTACTTCAACAATCCAGTTTTTCTCTGGAAATAACCAGGTTGGGCAATCACATTTGTTCCCTTGGCTGTCTCCAGGATGCATGTGCACCACAGTCTCTGTCCTCATTTGGCTCAGCGCTGGTGGTCCACACCAACCGCTGGCGCTGCACCACGTCTTTCACCAGCTCTTCTCAAAGTACTTTTGAACAGGACCAGTTCTGTTTTCTGTTGCTGCTTTGTCTTTTGAAGCTTTGTAACACAGTTATTAATGTGTTAGGTAGTCTCTACATGTTTATGTCCTTATTTTTTGAGCCCTTCTTTCTATATAGGGGCTGGGTATGTGCCTGTTTGCATGCAGCCAGCCAAGCAATGTTGCTTGCCCAGCTGTCCTGTGCTGGACACTGATGACAAACCTGTGTTACACGTTGGAGGTTGTGGAGAAGCTGTAATGAGGAGTGCAGCCCTTGCTCTCCCTGTGTGCCAACCTGCGGCTCTATGGGATTAAGCAGAGTCTGCCCACTGAGGGCACTGTCAACCCATGAGCACCTTATTAGCACTAACATTTCCTCTCCTTACAGTCTTACGCTCCTGCACTTTGTCCATTCCCATCTTCTTTATCTGATTTTCAATGTCTTGTGTATTTAATAAGTTTAGAAATTGCATCACTCCTCCTGACTTTCCAGGCACCCCAGGGCACCCTCTCTGTCTGCTGCTTCTCTTGTTCTCGTTCCCGCTCTTCAGGTATTAATATGAAGCATTCATTAGGAAGTAACGTGAACCTACAACTTCTGTTTGAAAACATGAATTGCTGTTTCTTACCTCTACCCTTCTTTAAGCCACCTCCATTGTGTCTTTTAAAGCCTATCTCCTGTTTTGTCCCAGTGCTAAGAGTAAATCCCCAAAACAACCATTTAGAGGCTCCAGCATAGTCTCCCCATCTCACTGTGTCTGTTGGTCAGCTCCTCAGGCTTTTAAATCTTTTAGCTGAGGTCAGGCTTGTGATGAGGCTTGGCAGTTGGCTGTCATCTGGCAGTGATTAAAAGCAAAGCTTCTATCACACAGTCAGCTAAAAAGCCTCTGCCTTTGCCTAATGCTTGGACCCTGAAAAGACCCCCCTGCTAACTTAAACACTGCAATCAAGTCAGCAATCAACCAAGAAAAAAAAAAGTCAGAAGGAATATCTTGTCATCTTTGCCATCAAGAACTTGCATCTCACATTCTCTTCTGCTGATGCCCTACTGGCTCCTCTGCTTCTTTAGTGAAATCTTTAATTTATTTCTAAGCAAGGCGTAGAGAAGAACAGTGGTTTAAAAAACCCCAATAATCTGGTCTTGTGCAAGAAAGACATAACAGCGTAAACGCTTTGAAGAGGTTTGTTGTGATGGAATTCCTCGGGTATTAATTGGGGTACACAGGTAGGTCACTTCAGGCAGTAATGTGTTAAATGAAGTGGGAAAGGAGGAGTTTAGTGCAATTATCAGTGTTAATTGCTGTGAAACTGATAAAAAGTTTTCCACAACTTGAGTTATACTCTAAATCTGATCCACTTGTTATACAAGCAAGGCAGACTGAGATGGATATCTCCTGTTCCTGAGAGATGGTTCAGCTCGTATCAGACCATGTCCTTTCCTCTAGTGTACAGGGATGCGCTGGACAAATGCTGTGGTAGGGAGAGGAGTGTTGCCTCCTTCCAGCTGTGAAAGAAGCTGGTATCCAGCATGAATGACTAGCCAATAGCCAGTTTAAGAATGCAAAAAAGACTTAAAAAATAATTCATTTAGTATAACACCCTTTTTTCCTTTATTCTGAGAAAAAAAGCCCAGTGCATGAAATGGCCCACTTAAAGAAATGAAGGAAAGTTGGTGCTGCAAATATATGAGTGTCTAAAGCAAGCTTCAGAAATTTGAGTAGCGCATCCACTTATACATCAAGAAAGCCTAAGGAAATCAGCAGTCATCACCTGGGGATAGGTCGTACCCATATCCTAATTTCGGGCTGACTTCAGCTAAGACCCTTGATCTTGCAGTGAGTACTTAACTTTATTTCTAAAAAATGTTCCATTAATTTCCCGTTTTACCCATGGCAATAAAGTTGAGCACATCTGTAGGTTTGTGGTGCTTTGGGGCCTTGTTTGAACTGGTATCTGTCCAGAAATCTTATAAATGGTAATGTGAGCTACGCTTCATTCAGCCACTGTCAGTAGGGAATTGTCCTGAATAGCCCCTTCATAGGGTTTTGGGATGTTTCTGGTAGTTGGCCTTTGCCTGCTTGGCTTTCCCTGGTGGGATCAGGACTGTCTTAAAAGTTTTCTGTCTACCCTATGTTTTTTTTTTCTGTCTCAAGGATATGTATATTTTTTTTAAAAGAACCCAAAACTTTTCTTCAAGTTTAGGCTGGAAAAAGGTTTGAAGTTTCTATCTGTCATCTCTAGGGTAATGTAAACTTTTGAAAGCTGTGCTCAGCAAAAGTGAGGGGGTTAGCTCAGTGATCCTAATTAATTTAAATTATGAAGGGATGCCCAGCTTAATGCAGTGATCTAAATTGTTGTTCAGCTTGATGAGTCATGCACCATCAACAGCAGAGGGCAAACCATGAAGCTTAGAAAAAGTATTTTAATACCCTTGTCAAATCATTAGACTTAAAAAGTTGGCAAAATGTTGTTCTAGATAATAAAAGTGGTAGGGGTTAACAGTCACCTGAAATATTACTGCTAAATTTTTTCTTTAAAAACTACTTTTTTTTTTTTTTTTTTTTAATTTTTTCCTGGAAGTATTTTGTACTGTCAAAACTGTTTGGGTGTCACAGTGTCTTCATCTTGCAACTGAAATTCAGAAGAGGGTTGGTCTAGGCGGAGGAAAGCTTTTCAAGGATTGGACCCTAAGTCTGTACTGCTGTAAAAAGGATCTGAAATTCGTATGAGATTTTGATGGACTCCGAGGAAACAAATTCAGTCTGTTCCAATATGGCTCATGCAAAGAGACTAAAATAAATTTTACTCTTCTGCTGAACAATATGCTAGCTTTCTTCCTGATAAAAATGGATATTCCCTTACAGTACCAATAATGAAGTTCAGTGCAAAATAAATGAATGCTCTGAATCTATTACTAGCAACACACTGGCAGCTTAATGCAATAAGAAATCATGAAGCCTGATTTACATATACATTATTAATTCATACTGGTAGACTTTTAACACAAATAAGGTAAAGAAAAAAATAACTTAATTTTCCCTCTTCCCTCCTCCTTTTCTTAAATGAAAGACCTCTTCCTCCCCAGACTCACATAGTGGTGTAACGTACAAGCAATTTAATTTTTATTGTGCTCTCTAATTAGCATAGTGGGATACCTCGGTGAGCAAGACTGGCTTTGTCCTCCTGCTCTGCATATAACACAGCAGCTTGTGAGAGGCAGCGCAGCAAGCTCAGCATCTCCAGCTGCTCCTGTTTTAAGTTCAGCAACCCAAGAAGTAATCTGTCAGTCTCGGTGGCAGCTACTAACAATGCTCAGGCTTTTCATCAAATCTGCCTTTAATTCCTCGAGACGGGGGAGTCTGCCAGTCTCTAGTGGCTCAGAGTGTACCAGAGCATGGGAGGAGAGGAACTAAACTTCAGCAGCTGGGTTAATTTTTTCATCTGCATGTCCCTATACATTTTATGCAGTGGCATCTGCTATCAGAGCCTAAAGACAGCTTTTTTTCTTAAAAAAAACCCCTGTGCATGTTACTAATTTTGACTTTTTTTTTGTATCTGTTATCTTTGCTGAAACTATTCGTTTTTTATTGTAGTCTCAATGACATCAGAAATGTGCCTGTGTCTCTTCATATGTAGTTCATCTTCCTCCTTCAGTCCCCTGGTATATAGCAGTAAAGAAATAACAGTATGGTTCTTTCTATGCTTTAAATCCCTTTTTCTTCCCATCTCCGTTTTCCTTTCTCAGCTATAGACTGCCACTTTTACCAGAGCCCTCTAACTTATTTTCAGTCTGTATATGTTCAGATCTGAGACAAGATTGCTTTCCGCATTGTTACTGCTTATGGTTTATCTCTCTTTCTAGGCTTCATTAGCTTTTTATTCTCCCAAATCTGTATGTTGAAGAGGAACAAGGTCACCTGAATACACTAGTAAATTTTTAGTTTATATATAAATGCGGGCAGGTTTAGATATCAAAGGTTCATAGTCGGAGTTTACAGTATATACTTCGCCAGGATGTTAGCTGCATTTTTTTTTCCTGTCACTGTGATACGGGGGCTGCCCTTTATTTCTGCATTAAGGATGTGAATGCCTTGGACAGGTCTCCTGGAAGTGAGTTAAATCAAACTTCAAGGAAGAAGTCAGCATTTCCCATTTTTTTTCAGTTTGCACAAGGCCCTATTGGGCAATAAATCTCTTTGAACAGAGCTGGAAAGCTTATAGCAGCATTGGGGGATTTGTAGCCCTTGTCTGATATGAGGGAAGAGAGTTGGCTGGGTGTCCCTATTCTCCCTCTGGGGTTGGTTAAAACTGCCAGGTTACCCCAGGGCACCTTGAGACATTTGTCCATCATTTGTTTAGATCAAATTCTGCATTTTTCTTGTCCAATTTCCCTACCATCTGGTGAGACACATGTGAAACTGGAGCCCACAGATGTGCTCACAAGGTTCGTCGTTTTGCTCTCAGTGCAGTTAGTGCATGAATAACAGTGCAGGCCCCAGACTGCCCCATGTCTCGGCTTGAGGCAGATCCTGTGGCAAAATGCTGGCCACCCTTACTGTTATTGTCTTCTAATTCAACACTCGTTATCAGAGTTAAGTTTTTGCTTTTCTAAGCAATGTAGGTCAAGAATAAGACTCATCTACATAAAACCACTTTGAAAGTGTGCTTTGCAGAAACACTTCAATGACCTTTCCCCAGCTGTATTGTGGCTTAATGGTGAAGATCTGAAAGTAAATGCTAATGAGGATGCAGCTTCATACAGGTCTCCTCAACTATTTTGGATTCCTTTGTAGCAAATTACATACAGCACAGTTTTCAGTTTTCTGGATCTAAAAATTTTCTGTATTTGTAAAAGGTCAGATCTGTTTTGAAACTTGGATTGACATTTCACACAAATCTTACTTTTATGAAAGGTCAGTCATAACTTCAAAAGACAATCATCTTATCTCAAACAGGTGATGAATCAGGGTGCTCAGTATAGGGGTTACTTTCATGGAGTGTGGAAAGTGCCTGTCTAAGGGAAGATGGTTCTGGGTGAACTCTCCATTTCTCCTTGGTTACCCTTGAATAAAATTGAAATGCTGAGTCTAATCCTGGCGAAGTTGTGTCTGGGCTCTTGTGGGTGTAAGTATGTGAAAAGTCCTTTATGCAGCTCAAAAGCTACATAAATTCATGAAGCTGTGATTTCCCTTTTGTTCTTGAGGACAGCTACTGAGGAGCTGCTCTGGATGTTGTGGAAGATCTCTAAATGTCCCAGATGTATCAGCAATTTAGGTAAGAAACATCTGGAAATTCCTTATGACGAGGAGTATGTTAGTCTTCGGAGGGAATTTTATGCTGCAGTCACAAGTTACCCCAGGGAAGAGGATGGAGAGTTTAGCCTCTGGCTCATGTCAGAAAGCAAATTTTTGTAGCTGAGGAAATAGACAGGAGAGTGCTAAATTTGCACAGAAAGAAAGGGTGAAACAGGGAACAAATGAGTGTTCGTTTAGTGCAAAATTAAAATGTTATGAACAAAATTAGTCGAGACCCAAAAGGGTATGGGGAGAAGAGAATCTGTAATTATCTCCGTGTCAGTACTAGGAACCTGGAAAAATAGGCAGGAGGGCCTAGAATAGCTCATTTCTGAGCACAGCTGTGACTGCACTGCATTGCTGAAACGTGGTAGCAAAATTTGCATGGTTAGAATATTAAAACCCCTGGGTCTGACCTGTTTCGCAAAGTTTGAATGAGAGAGAGAGGAATGCAAGTGCTACGGTCAGGAAAGGCATTGCCATTTCTGAGGCTCTGATCAGAAATAAATTACTGGCTTGAATAACTACAGAGCGGCCAGCACCCTTTCAGTAGTGGGTTTGAGACTGTCTTTTTCTTGCCCCTTGTGGCAGGACCCCAGAAGAAGCCAGGTGACTGTCCCTCAAGAAAGAGGCTGAGCTGCTTTGGGGGACTGATCCCTGGTGATGGTTTTCTCTGTGCAAGGCAGGAGCCTTCTTAAAGTAAAAAACTGACAGCGTGTTTTGAGCTGCAAAATTTTCTCCTATGCCTTACAAGGGCAAAACCTACATTAGACCTTGCTCTGGCAGGTTGAAAATGAAACATGGAATTGAAAATTGAGGCTAGGTTAGATACAATGATCATAACTTGATTGTATGTGTGATATGCATAGAATAAAATCCAACCAATTACATTTTTAGTGCTTTAAAAGGCCCATTCTAAAAGCTGCAAAGATTATTAGCCAAGCAGGTAGGAAGATGATGTCTAAATGGAAAAAATAAACGATCTTTTGGAACTGCCAGGAATATCTCACCATATAGCCTGAAACCCACAGTCAAGAAGAAAAGGAACTGCTTGTAGCATTGCTACATCTGCATCTAGTGTAAAGCACACGGCAACAATAAAATTGCCAAATATCCAAAATAGCAAGGGGACACGGATAGTAAGAGGTGTTTTTTTAGATAATACGAGCAGAAACTGGTCAAGAAAGAAACAGGATACAAGAAGTAACTATAATTGTCAGCACTGAGTATAATACAGAATTTTTTGAGTTTAAGTTAAGAGACCACCAACAAAACTACTTGTATTATTAGATAGCAGTGATGGTTTTTGGCAGTTCTATGCTGAAGCATGCACTTAATTAGTACTTCTGAACTGTATCCGGGAAACAGTCAGGTGATGTGGTGATGTCAAATGAAGGTGGTGATAACTCCTTTCCAGGCTGGCTGTACCATGGAGGAGTTACTGTGAGCTGACCTCGGGTGAGCCTGGATGGTGGGAGCTACTCAGCGGTGATTTTCTGCATTTGACTAGTCTTTTGTTTAGGGATAAATCACCTCACGTGCATCAGGAGGTGTTGAGGTATTTGAGCACTTAATGTAGATGAGCTGATTACTTAAACTTCACACAGCTGCTTACCTCTGTCATTCACTGTATAGCCAGATACCAGAAGGACACTGAGTAACATGTAGTCATTTGTAAGCTGATGACTTGCATTATATGAGAGTGGGCGAAGACACTTTTGGCTTGAATTGACTTTAATTTTGTTTGTTTAGTGTATGTTGAAATGTGGGGGAAATACAAAAGGCTGAATGTGAATGTTGTGAACACAGCTGAACAGACAGAGAAGGTGATTTAAGCTGCTGTAGGCGTGATTTACCCTAATCTTGCTTATGACTGAAATACTGATACGGGTTTTGAATGATGAATACAAGATCAGAAAGTAATTGAGCTCATACCAAACAAAGGTGTAGAAAATACATCTTGTAAAACTGATCATATCACAGATGATAAAACTAATAATGTTGATACAATATATTTTTCTGTGGGATGCAAGCTCAGCTGCCGTGATATTTTGATTAAGAAACTAACCATCCAATACCAAATGCATTAAAAGCCAACTAACTGGTGGAACTGCAGAGGTCATGATTAAATACAATCATCATCCACCTGTACGCTTAGAGTGGTTTTCCTTGCAGGGTTTCACACAATTTGTGCCCTGTCTCCATGCTATTTTGTTGTTAAATCAGTGATTTGAGGAGGAAAAAAAATCTTGGTAGGATCACTGGCAGTAGAAATTTTCAGATGGCACAAATAACCACTATATGTAAACTTCTAACCCCGGGGGGAAGTTGCAGTGATAAATAATGAGAAGATGAGATCATTGGTTCAGTGCAGTCTGGGTTGGCTGGTGAATTGCGTATAATATACCTTGTAGTAGGACTTAATGTGAAATGAGGAAAACATGAGCTGATGTGATCCATCGTGCACAGCATGTGGGATGGGAATGGCAAGGCTTTGCTGCCCTGCGTGTCACCCAGCACAATGCCTGTGAGCCTGCCCTGTGTCCTGCTGAGTTGGGAGGAAGCTGAAAACCAGAGAGAGCTCTGAGCAGAGGAGGGTTGCTCTGAGCAGGAGGGTTGCCTGGAGAACTGGCAAGGATTGCCTTAAAGCAGCTCAATCTTGGTTTAATAAAAAAGAATTTGAAGGGTGACTTGATGATAGCCTATAACTGTCTGTAAGGGAACAGATATTTGACAGTGCAGCAGGTAAGACTTGGCTTTTTTCCTACTGGGTGAATAATTAAGATTTGGGACAACTCACTCTTCGCTGTAGAGGATTTTCTGACACTGGTTATTTTAGAAACTAATTGCCCTGTTTTTCTACAAGATATGAATCGAATGCGAACAGGATTTAACTCTGGGAAATCCAATGTGCAGCATGTCAGATGGAAAGATCATGCTGTTTCCTTTCAGCTTCATAACTTGAAGATATTTATTAGACTAGGAAGCTCATCTGGATAGGTGTCTCAGCCAAGAAGTGTATTATAAGTTTGAAAGGAGCTCAAAACTGTGCCTTGGGAGAGGCATATATGGATGGTAGAAGGCATTCATTCATTTGGCTCATCAGTGCATTCTCCAGCGCAAAAATCTGGAGATGGATACTGTCCTGCAGACTTTTCTGTATGAGCTGGGTGGGTTTCCAGTTGTACAGACTTTAAGGGGACTCCTAGCAATGAAACAATGGTAAAGAACATTTAATTCTCTTTGTACTTTTAGGCAGCATATCTTTCTGTTAAAATTAGCTAGGTTTTATAAATTCCTGTGAAATTTGCGTGCACACTTCTATGCAAGCTCCTTTATTCCAAGGTGCCCAAGACAGGGAGAAAAGGAATCACTCTTGGCATCAGTGCAGTTGTGAAAAATGTGGCAGTCCAAACTTTTTTCTCTGTTTGTTTCTCTAAGGTCTTATCTGCAAGTCTGAACATGGTACTATAAATTAGAAACTATTTGTCCCCCAGAAAAGCAGATCTGCCTTGTGACATTGAGTTTAGTTAAGTCCCCTTTCTGTCCCCTAGCTTTCATCTCGCGGATTCAGACAAGCTGCTGAGTGCATCATAAATTCTCAAGGCAACTCTCAAAAATGCTTCAAAAACGTGGTTGTTCGTGCAGAAAAGGTCTGTAAATTTTAAGCACCAAGCAACACATAATTCAGTTGTGCTGTGAATGGCAGTGCAGTGGTGTAGGATAGATGGAGATCTGAATTCAAACAAGTCTTTCAATTTTCTTTCTTTTTTTCCCTTGAATTCAGTTGCTTCTTTCCTATTCTTGCTCCCCCGTGCCCTTCCTTCCTGTGGTGTTTCCCAGCTGTCTTCTCCCTGTGTTTCACTCTGCCTCTTCTTGAAGAATTGTGCAAATTAAAGATGTAGAAGGACACCAGAGTGTACTTAGGCCAACAAGCCTCTCAGAAAAATGAGAGTATATTGTCCTTTCTTGCAGCATTTGAAATGCTTGGGACAGAAAATGTAAGTGTTGAGACTTCAACAGCTTTTCCTCATGAGACTTTCCTGGTGCCTGATAGATGATATAATCACGAAGCTTTCCCTGGAGTCCCAAACACTTCCTGTGTTGTCTTCATTTGATGGCCCCTAAAATGATATTAGTACACCAAGAAGCAACAAAATCTTTCAAGTGTTAGTGGATGCTACAGTCTCTGCTGCGTGATCGTTGCCTTGCAGAGCAGTGTCAAATTGAAGTGAGCTCTCTGAAATGTTTCCTACACAGCTCTGCTGTGTTGCTTGTGTCACATCTCTTTGTATGCTGCTGTTGTGATTCTGCAAATAGTGCTGAGAATTACAAGATAGTCTTGGTTCGGCTGTACCGGGGCAGCATGACAGTCTATTATCTCTTTCCAGTGTTCTTCAATGCCTGTGCAGACGCAGCCTGAATTTGATTAGCTTGTTTTCATCTCTAAAGTAAGCAATGCTGTGAAATCACAATGAATTATTGTCTACTCTGTACTGACATGATCTTGATTCTGGCAAAATTCATGTTGATTTCAGAGAAACAGCATTTCTGCATCTTACCAATGATGGCTTTATTTTATTTCAGGCAATGTTTCTATCGCTAGGTCTCTTTCTCCCTTCTTTGACTAACCTTGCAGTGCCTCCTAATTTAGCATCAAGTTCCGTTACTTTACTTCTCTTTTGGGTGATTAATTAGGATTGTAAAAACCCCCTAGCTTTAACATTTCCCTTTTCCTGCACTTTTCATGTATTATAACACTTTATTTGTAGTTTTCCATGTAGCTTTTAGACTATAATGCCCGTGTTTCGTTCCCATCAACTTGAATTAATTCTCAAGCATGACTTCTTGAGACTACCCAATGTAGCTAAATGAGACAGTTACTTCTTTCCCCTCAGCCTTTAGTTTTATAACTCTATTAAATAAAATGCTATCTGTCATGATTAATTCTTTGAGTCTCTGCTGCTTCTTGTTGATTCTATTACCTTGCAGATGTTTACAGGTGTTTTTGCTTTGGTGTTTGGTTTTTTTTTTTTTCCTATTTAAACATGCTTACGTTTTTCAGGTACCTAGTTCTGTTGGTTTTTTTTAATTTTTTTTTTTTTTTTAGTAAAATAATTTTACAGAATGTGCCTTTGTTAGTAACTTTTCAAGTTTCTTTGTCTTGGTGTTTGCACATGGAGAATCTAGAATATAAGCAGAATTCAGTCCTTAGTGATTTTCAAGGCATGATTCTCATATTTTCATGGGTTGTTTATACTGGTGTGCTCCCACCTCTCCTGGCAGCCTATCTGCTCCAGGTTGGAGGTTACCTCTGGGTCCCCCAAAGCTTTGAGGGACTCCAGGGGTGGATTGTACCTGCAAAAGCAGCTAGTTTAGTCCTTTTTCTTTCTAGCCTATTGCACTTTTTTCTTGGTGCGTCTCTCCCCTTTTACATATTTACAAGCAACACGTCTCAGTCTTTCCAAGCTGCTTTAGCTTGTGTGAGCTCCTCTGTTGTGGGACATGGCCTGCCATGGTGGTCCTGTCTCTGTTCGCTTAGCTCTCACCCTCCCACCTCTATCTAAGCAGTCTTCTCTCTAGCACTTGGCTGTCAAGCCAAATGTCACTTCTAAGTCCATTCTAATTAAATATCTTCTAGAGCCTGAGGTAAAGCTTCGCTGTAGCAGCATGGCACCTTAAGCTGCAGTTCTAAGGTTGTTCTTTCCTACTAAACTTGCGCCTTCAAATTAAACACCAAGCATGGTTTGTTCAAACATACTTTTTTCAGGAACCGCTTACTTGGTCAACTCCAGTAAGTTTTACTTGGTCCACTGAAGAAGTAAATACACTTCACCTCTTCAGCAGGCTTGACCTTTGCTATAGCTTGTGAGTGTTTTCCCTCCATTTAAGCCATGAGCTCCTCTTCCACTTCAGTGGCCTCCTGGTAAAGTGACTGAGATTTCAGGATCTTTGCAGTGATAAAAGTATGGCAGTGTCAGATTTGAGCTTGTAATTTTGCTATTCTCACACTGGAAACATGAGTGATCGCAGGAGGAGGCTTATTTCCAGCCTCTTTCCAGTGCCTTGCCCAATTCGGGCAGGTCACCTGGCACTTGCCTTGTTCCTTGTAGAGAGGCTTCAGACCACACTGGGGATGGTGCTGAGCTGATTTGGGTGGTGCATTTGGAAACCTCTTCCTTATAGCTTTAAACTCTTCCAACATGTCAGAAAATTGTGTTTCCCTTTCAGCTAATTCTTACCTTATGTCTAATCAGAGCGGGATCATTGTTTCCAGCTTCTGGAAGAGGGACAACATGAATGGCTTCCTAGATCACATGCTAAGCAGAAAATGCTGATGATTCCTTAAGTTCAACATTAAGACAGATGAAACTGCAAGAACTGTTTACAGCATTTTTTTGTTGCTGGCCATGACATTTCAAAACTTCAAATTATTCTGCATAACCAGGGTTTTCCAGCAGTCAGATTGTTCTAATGATGTGGAGAAGCATTTTTAAGCCCAGGTTGCAGCCCTGACTATTTTCTTGGCTTCTGGCTTCTTCTGTAGGGAAAAAAAAAAAAAACAGTTTAGCTTCGTTTCTTTGGGAGACTTGAATTACTTGTTGAAAATCACATGCTGTTTAGGAGCCTACAAGGGCAGATGCTAGCTGGGCAGGTGGGACTGGGAAGTAATCTGAGATAAGAGGAAGCCCAAAAGGATTTGTGGGGTAAAGGTGCTGGGAGGTGGCAGACCAAACCTCAAAGCCTTATTTGTATGAGTCCTGCTGCAACAGGCAGAATTTCAGAAATGTTATCAATCTGGCAATTGTAAGGTTAAAAGTGAACAAAAATGAAAGCTGAAGCAATGATATGCATCATCAAAATTAGATTTATTAGGACTTTAAGTCTAGAAGTTGACATTCTTGCTAAGCTAGCAAGAAGACAGAATCAAGAGTCTGAATGAATGAATGTAATTGAAAGGATTAAGCTCAAGTTCACATTCCTGCATATTAGTGATTGAATTTGTTTTAACATCAGTAAACAGGTATGTTGATAAAGAGTTTAGTAATTTTTGGAAGATGAAAATACATCTTTTTTTTTTTTTTTTTTTTTTTTTTTCCCCGAGCTTTCCACTGCATAATGTTGAAACAGTTTTATTTAGGATGTTAGGAGAGAGGGATGCTCAATATTAAATTATTGAGTTATGAGTAAGTGGTATTTGTTTAATCTGTGGAAGACTTTAATCTCTGACTGATGTTAAACTGTGTATATTCCCAAAATGTTAACCGTAACACTGAAGTCCCATGCCTGTTTTATTTTAATTGTATTTTGGCTTTCATTAATACGAAACTACCTATCCCCTGTGTTTACAGGATGCAGTCTAGATTGCTACTGTGAAGACAGAGAAATCCTGACTGCATGGAGATTATGCAGCTCTCCTCTTCTAGCAGTATCCTGACTTGAGGCACACAAATAAATTACTTGAAAGGACCCTACTAAGCATTTGTCTCAATAAACTACTCTTTAACCAGAAAGATGATTGAAACAAACAAAAAGAAAACCCACACCCAAAACACCCCAGTAAACATGTGGTCAATACGTGCTATGGGTCCTTTCTGCTCTCATGTGAGTAAGAGTCTATAGGGAGCACATTTGGAGAAACTGTAGCATTTTTAACTTGGTCTGTGCCAGCTTAGTTATTCAAAGAAGGGATGCAAACCATGACCATGTTGTCCCTATCAGTAACCCATTGCTTTTTTGGGGTATAAGCCTCTAAGTCTTTCCTTCTGTAGCTGCTCTTTGTAAAAGAAACTACAACAGCTGCTGGAATGAAAGCTGGAATGGGTGGTTGTCCTGTTCTAGACAAGCACCTAATGATGGGGCTTTTGAATTGGTCTCTCTTCCCAGCAAATAGGTATCAAATTATGCAACTTGGAAGAGCTGCAATGGATGAGATGGGGATGATGAGCTGTTAGGGTAGAAGCACCTCAGCCCCATCACGCCAGGTGCTGCTGTTGCATGTGTGGCATTCCAGGAGGGGTGCGCCTTGCTGCCGCTCTGTTTTTGTGGGGATGTAGGGAAGGAAGGGGTGGATAGGTTGGGGACTGTGCTGGTAAACCTTTGAGCCAGCTAAATGGGGTGCTTGGTGAGGGTTCCCCCAAAACAGCCTTGTAAAACCAGCAGCCTCTCCTAGCCAAGGGAAAGGTTGCCCCTTCCCTAGTTTCACAGCCCATGGTGGCGTATCCCCGTGATGTTTCTGGGATGGTTGCACATTTAATTCACCAGTAATGCTTTGTACAATGTCTCTGGAAAGTTAGTGGGAAATGGAGGTGCCTCGATCCTGGTGGTTACAGTGCAAGAGTGGTTAGTTGGAGGTGGCAAGCGGGACAGAGATTCTGTCTGTGGTTGGTGGTGGTTAGTGGGGCAAAGAGAGTTAATGGCATTGGAGGAGGTGGCCAGGCAAGGCTGGGACCTTTGAATGGGAGGAAGAGGACATGTAGCTTCTTGTTTTCATGACTTTCCCTTCAGCTTCTTGGAAAGGAGGTGGAGAAAGTAGGGCCATTTTAACAGAAGGAAGAACGTTAAGGAGATAACTTGTAAGGTATAAGCTTAATGTGCTTCAGTTTTATCATTTCATGTCTTTCCTTCATTATTCTACTTATAGGAAAATAGCATCTTTTGTCTTAAACTCATGTTGATGTCAAGTAAACTAACATATTCTTCTGTGGGTGTGGCAGCCACAGATTTTACGAAATAATTTCCTAAGTCATTATTGCAATGTGCAAAATAAACTACTAGCTAAAAGAACTTGTAGTGCTTGGATGCTGTTATTTGCTCCTAGCATAAGTAGGAGTTCACACTGTGCAGACTAATAACCATATGCACTACGTAGGAATAAATATGTTTTGGGCTATGTAAAGAAACTCAAGGCTGAATGGTTTAGTTCAGATGGATATAGAATAAACACGAAGCTTCGCCGAGGCAAAACATGCCACCTTAATCCTGTATAGCCTGCATGGCTTGTTTAATGCCTTCTGTATTGAATGAGTCTCTCCTCCCAGACTCTCTGGATTTTGTATTGAGAATGCTGTATTGAATGGCAGGTCTGTATGGTGAAGTAATTGTGCGTGGTTGAGGGCATCAACTGCAGACTTGCATTTACAGAGATGAAAATCCTATGATTTACTAAGAGCCCTCTGGAAGCTCATGTGAACGTGTGTGCTCTACAGGTATTAAAAAGTAACTATGGTGATTGTTTGACAGCGCAGCACTTGTAAGCCCCTACACTGATTGACACAGCCAACACAAAGTGTGCTTTGGGGATTGGATACTGTGGTGTCTGGCTGCTCTGACTGGATTCTCTCTTTTGGCTTTTTCTATATATTATTCTTTACTATCATAAAAGCTATTAGATTCAACCTGAAACTTGAACGAAATCAACAAAAAGAGCGTGACCTGCTTTCATTAACTTCAGTGAGGAAAAAATTGCATTTAAGTGTAATATTAGCTACAGCATGTAACTGCTCTGAAGTGGGCTACCTTGAGTGAAGGTGCAAGTCTCTGTTGAGGGCAGGGACTGTTAGATCAGCAATAAATCTTCAGTTCAGCTGGGGAGTGCATACACGTTAAACTTGTTAAATAAGGCAGAAGTTTTAAAAATAAATAAATGAATAAAAATATCTAAACCCCAGAAATCTGAATCTGATTAGGTCTTTCAGAAACCACCAAGTAATTGTGCATAAATAATAGAATTGCATGCATATACTGAAACCAAATATAATTTCAAATGCCTCTTAGATTTAATAAAAACACCATAAAATTTTTCCTCATTATGGCATCCCTAATTTGTTGTTTTCAGATTTCTAAATGGAAGGAAGAGGGGTGTGACTTCTAGTGCATTTTAATGACTGTTTTCTCTGCAAGTACTGTAGTTAACATGTGACGTATTTTGATTGTCACAAAACCTGTGAAATTGTAATTAGACCTTTATTATATTTGATTACATGGCAAAAGGTTGAAATGCATTTTCATCCCAATCACCACCTTGTTTCTGGTTGCATTCGTTGCTCCAAGGCTAAAAAAGAAAATATTATGCAAATGATACCCTCCACCCACCCAGAACAGTATTAAAGCTATCTGAAAGCATCTGGTATTAATCTTGTTTATATGCGTGTCACTGATCTCACTAGGGCTGCTGTGGATTTTGACCAGTGCAGAAGCAGGCAATGGCCTAAGATTTAAAGCTTTCTTAATTCTTTTTCTTTTCTTCTTTTCACAGTGACCAAATGCCACCGAGAAATCAAGAGAACACAAAGTAAACATACAATGGTAGGTCTGAATATCGTTCTTTGTTTTTGTGGTTATTAAACAGTCAAGTTGCTTATTAAAAATCCCTTTTGAGTCTAATCTGGAACAAGTGGCTTTTGAAATGATTCCTACAGACAAGCCTACAGACATCCCTGCCTTTTTGCAATTAATATGCCAATAATGCCAAACGAGCTTCTCCATAGCCCACGGCTTCTTAGAAGCTCTCTGACAAAGATTATTAAGCCTTTTAAGTTGTGTAATTTTACTTTGTTTGGCCCGATTGCTTCTGGTTTTGTATGATAAGGACCTGGCATAAACTGCATAAAACAGCAGTTAAAGTCGTCACCGCATTGGAAGTTTATTGCCGACTTTCGATGCTGAAGAAAACATCTGTGTTATCCTCGGAGAAGCCATTAATGAAACACCTTCTGTAGTTAAATCCTATTATTCTTTATTCACATTGAAATCTGATGAAAGAACAAAAAGTGTGTAGTCGTAAGATGAATATCAGTTCATGTTTTGAGTTTGTAATCACTGCCTCTGCTTGATAAGAGACAGAGGATCCAGGAAAAATGAGCTTAGTTTGAAAACTCTGGCACCTAATACATGACAATGTTACTGCTTACCAGGAAGTTTGTGTCTGAAAAAACAGTGATATAGCAAATAACAGAGATCTAGGGGCTTCCTAGTTTCAATTCAGAATATGTAGTCCCTGTCATTATAGGAACATGCATATAATTCTTTCAAAAAGAGCCCTTGAAGTCTGACATGCAATATAACTACCTGATCTTATTCTAAGAATCTGTGGGTTTATTTTCCTGCCAACTTAAAAATACTCTTACTGGTCTTTATTCTCAAACTTTTGCAGAGTCACTAGCTTGCATTTGGGGAATGGTATAATTTTTCAGATTCTTCTGTAGTATTCTGTTTGCAATTTACTCAACTGTCAATCTTCTGTTATTCGAGCTGAATTGTTATATAAATCTCGGTAAATGTCAAGATACAGATCTGAGGGAAGTGGTGTGTCCTTTCAGCACTTTAAAAAAACCTAATTATTCTCTGCATACTGCAAATGAACAATGCAGGCCATTATTTTCCTGTTTTCAGAGGCAGGGCAGTTACATCCAATGAGCAGCCCCACAGAGCATATTGCTGTTAAACGATATTCTTTGGTCCAACTTCTAGGTCTTCATAGTATTTTCTACTTTGTTAAAAATGTTTTTATCCTTTAGTGTCTTCTCTTCCAACAACCCTTAGATATCTTGGGAATTTTTGCCATTGAGTTTAGTTTCAAGTGCTTTATGCGCTTGTGTCAGTCCTGAGGCTCAGCTGCCCTCCTGCCACAGCACTCCCTAAAATAGTTTTAGCTATACGTGGAAGGTGAAAGATTTTATTGCATTCATCAAATCTCATTTGTTCTAGAGCCACTGGAACATGAGCTGAAAGGTCACAGAATCTGTAATAACCCTACATACAGCAGCAGGTTGGATATGAACTTGATTATACATACAGTATTAGTTAATGGTAATTGTGGTCTTCTGTTCTTTTTCATGCATAAGGTAAATACTTGATCATAGGAAATGGAAGTTAATTTACTTCCATTTACTTACAGGTAGGAGAAAACAAAATATTAGTTAAAAGTAAATTTGATAGCCTGAAGTGTCTGTGTATGAAATCTGACATGTGTCTTACCTAACATATGTTGTCTCTGAAATATATATATTTCATAAGAAGTTTCTGAAACTAAATATTTAGCCAACTTCTGTGTTTAGAAGCATTTGAAATTTCAGATCTTAACTTCCAAAAAAACCTACATTCCCTGCTAGGACAGTTTAAAATTTAAAAAGAAGTTTCAGCAAAATTTATTTCTCAGTGAAAATTCTTGCTGCTCTTGGTGTTGTGGGTTTTTTT
This sequence comes from Nipponia nippon, assembly GCF_047370975.1. Classification (NCBI taxonomy): domain Eukaryota; kingdom Metazoa; phylum Chordata; class Aves; order Pelecaniformes; family Threskiornithidae; genus Nipponia; species Nipponia nippon. The sequence goes on along the minus strand of NW_028262347.1, from coordinate 88,542,204 downwards.
TTTGTGTTGTGTGTTTTTTTTTTTCCCCCCCCATTTTTTTTTTCCTCCCAGCTATGAATAGCCTTTCTTGATGGAATGACTTGATATGTTCCTTGTCAAATTTACAAAACCGGGGAATGAGCAGTTTGTAGATATTTACAAAAACTTGTATTTCTGACTGCAGTAACTTGCTCATTGGGATTGCAATTGAAATTTTATGAACTGAGGTCATTAGTGTTTGAATGCATGTCATTACTATCTGACGGCTGCTTGGAGGCCTGTGTAAAAATGAGCTTTTGAGCTTAATAATTTTTTTAATGTGACTGGATGGATCACAAAAAACAGCCCCTGGAAGTGTCAGTGGCTTTCCACCATTTCCCAGCTGTTCTGCATAGCTGGGTTAGAGCAAGGAGGAACAAACAGTTGTCAGTTAAGAATACCTAGTATATCTATATGTACCTAATACATACCTACTATCAGTTTAGTGCCTGTCAAGCACACAAATATAAAGTTCTTTTTTTTTGTATTTAAGTCAGCATTTTTATACCTGAACAAATCTGCATATCCTTGGTGCTAACACAGAGCATCAACCTCTTCCGCTCGAGATCTATCACTGATGTCACTTGATTTATCCAGGAAATAAATGGGGAAGATGGAATAACTTTAATGAGATTTTGCTGGGAAATAAGAGTTTTCTCAACAGATCCATGCAATGAGTTAGAAACAAATAATAAACACTGGAATAAATTTTATATTTTTTTTTTTGTTCTCAATTTACATGCATAAAGCTTTTTGAAGTGCTAGGTACGCGAAGGAGTTTGAGAAAGATTACTTGCCCTCCATTCTTCCTGCTTGTAAATGTGCATTTTGTGATTATCCTGTCTCTCGTGCTTCTCCCTCCTCTTCTCCCCTGATGAATAGCCTGTGGTTTATTTTTTTTTAATTTCAGAGGCTGACTTTTCTTCTAGCTTGTTTATTTGTGATGATTACTCTTCAGAGGTCTGAAGCTAGGTGCAACATTATCAGCAATTTTCTGTTTCCCATTGTTGATTTAGGCAGAGTGACAAATATTTGGCACTGTGGAAGGTCCACAGTGCTGATATTTTACCCTCCTAATGTGCTTTTTCCCAAATACTGCCTAAAGATTGTATTTATCTTTTGTATTGATGCACTTGAAGGAAAGGAGTGAACAAAATGTAAGCAGCTCCTGGGCAAGTGCTCTTACCCCATTAATAAAGACAAACAAAACAAACCTCTGAATTTGCAGTTGCAAGATTCAGACAGGAGGTGATTTTTGAGGAGTGATGGGTGTTATTTGCAGTGGACAAGTATCCGCCTGAGCCTAAGATGGGTTAACCCTCATTTCTGCAAGGGTCTCCCTAGGATTGAGGTTTATACACCAAGATATGTGTGCATCTTTCCTGTTGCCTTCCTCTCGTACCCACGCATGCTCTGTAATTCACAGGATTATGGATGTGGTTTTGGCAGGCACTAATGCCCACCCTAATGCGTCTGGGTATGGTGCTGACCGCTGGTTTTGACTATCAGATTTCTAGCTGTTTTCTCTGGGAGTATGTCTTATGGGACACATTAGAAGTAATGTGAGTGTTGACCTTCCTGCATTACTGATGTTTGTAAATGTTGCATTATTTGTGGTTTTTTTTGTTTTTTTTTTTTTGTTTTTTAAATCAGTATTATTTTTAAACATCTTAAGCTGTCAGCTTCTTGAGATGTGAGAGAGCCCCATCTCAGTGCAGGTTTCAGTAGCTTTCAGCTACCTTCTTAAAACGTAAGTGTGCTGAATCTTCCTCCTTTGCCTCTTCCAAAGTGTGAGGGGCATTTGGGCCCCCCACTGCTGTCTTGTGAATCACACGCAGTGAATGCCTGCAATAAGCAGTACAAATACCTCCTGAGTGAATGCATCCAACTTGTTTTAGCCTTCAGTTTCATTAGTGGGGTTGTGGCAAGGCTGATGCACAGGGATTTCAGAGACATTTACTTTTCATGGGTGTTCAGAACAAAAGCAGAAATCTCACACCTCTGTTTGCTAATATATATAATGTGTTCTTTCACAAGCAGTCAGGAGGGAAAGATACAAAATGAACGTTAAATACATGAGTCAGTCAAATAAGGGTGTTCTGGAGTGGTAGTGTGTTTGCCCTCGGTCGTCTCAGTGCTGTGTAGATTGAATAGGTCCTTTTTGTGAAGCTGCCCAGCCACTTTTCAGTAGTGACACTTGCACATCTAACCCATGCAGGTCTTCCAGGGGGTTACTGATATCACCTACTAATGAGTCTAACAGTGCCCAAGTTTACAAAGTGCTTATTAATGTAATATCAGTCAAACATTTAACCTCTGATTTGGTAGCAGGTATCCCTTTCTTTGAAAGGTTGTGATGCAGAACTGTGCAATAATACAGCCTTGTACTTAACATCTGAGTGACCGCACTGCTTGCACTTATCGTTCTAGTATGCATCTGTATATGGTATGTACATCAACACAGCCTATGTGAGATAATCTTGGCAGAGAAATTTCAAGAGAATGAATTTCTGTTTAGGTATTTGAACCAGGGACCTACCTTTGCAACATTTCTCTCTGTAGCAAGAGTGTAACCAAGTCACTTCCTCGATTAAGAGAGGTAAATTTATTTAGTTCTCTGAAAATGTGGTTGAACTTTCATTTCCTGGCTTCTGGCTCTTTTTTTCTCTCTTGTGTACAATCCCAAGTAACAGCTGCAGCTGGGTCTTAATTAACAATTGCCTTAATGTTATGGGAAATTAATTCCACCTCACTCTCCCAAACATGTGGTGCCTCTATGATAGATAACACAATGTGGGGCAACTGAGCAGGACTGGACCAAGTCCAGTCTAAGATCCTTTCTCTAACAGTGATCAAAAGTGGATACCTCAGGAAGAGGGTAAGAAAAAGCCTGAAAATGCTTTCCCTCCTATTCCCTGCCCCCTCACCTTCCCTACACGTCCAACCATTTTTGGCTTTCTGACTCTGGAGTAAAATTTTTCTAAGTCTGAAGAAGCCTCTCTGTGTTTTGTAACCCTCGTGGATTTCTGTTCTACAAACCTTGGCTGCTTCATCTCAAATCCCTGTAAACAGCATCCACAGCATCCTAGAGCAAATGGTAACAGAAGCTAAAGCAGCATGACAGTTAAGCGGATTTCTGGAAGATAATTTGCTAAAAGTAGAATAGCATTATGTCACAACTTCTCTTATATGGTGATAACGAAAATGAATTCAGTCCTCTAATCTCAAATACAATTTGGCCTTAAGAAGCTAAAGTGAGAATAAAAATAATGATGCAAAGCTCCTTCTGCAGTTCACATGGGTTGGTTTTTTTTTTTTAACATAGTTACTGTAAGCAGTAACTGAGATTGGACACAACTTAAGAGGTCTACAATTAAAAATCAATACAAATGAACAGATGTGTTGACATCAGTACATATAACCAATGAAATCACTGAGAAATAATTCAGAATGCCAGAAGGTTTTCATGGGCATAGAGAAAAGCAACTGTAACGCAAATTTAGTGTAATACCCAAATGCTGTAACACAAAGTTAGTCCTAAATCAGCTGTACAAGGTGCGAATGCTGCCAGTGTTTGGGATGGCTTGAAGGCGCCTTTCCCTACCCAAGCCCATGGCCCATCTGCCTCCCTCATGGAAACGGCCACCCCAGTACCAGCTCTGGACCTGTGGTGATCTTCAGGTTGGTGTGTTATGGTGAACTGAAATCATATATTTAGCTTAACGTGCTGGGCTGAAAACTGCACTAGTTCATGGACTGCTTTGTGAGCCATGTAGTTGTCCTCACTGCAGAAATGGCAACATGGGTCAGCAGTGGGGGATTTGTAGCGAGCGCCTATTACAGTAGCTGCTGTTGGTGAGTCAGGGCCTTTGGACTAGGAATTCAACTCAGATCTATGTCAGGGGGACAGACAGACACTGAACCTAAATGTGGGTATGCCAAAGGCGGGTTTGAGAGGGCCTTGGTAGGTTGGGATTGCTGCTAACTAGCATCCAAACACTTGCTTAAAAAAGTCTAGAGGTATTTTTGTTATAAATGTAGATTTGTACATTTTTTCCTGGCACCATAATACCTGTATCTGTGCTGCTTGAACAACTGTGCTCAGCATACAAATTTGCTGAATGGGGAACAAAAGCAAAAGGAAGATGTAGTGATGCGGAGAAGAATTGAAATGCACAAAGCACTGATTATCTCTTCCAAATAGGTACATCTCTGCTCTGCTTTGGGCTTTTCATAGTATTCTGGGCAAATTGTCCTCTGGTGTTGAAAAGGACTTCTTTTTTAACATTAACTGTCTGGATATTTATAAAACAGAAATAAACACACCTCCTTCCTCACTTTGGTACAGATTAAGGAGATGAAAGATAACTTATTTCCTGTTTTGTTACAATACAGATAGGCAGATTAATAGTTTGATCTGATACCTCTGACAGAATATGCTTTTTTGTTACTTGAATTTCAGCATTTGATTATAACACTGAGGACCACAATACCATCTTATTTTTCAAGGAGCTCTTCTGAGTTTTTTCAAATCCCTTAAATACCTATCAGATGTTCCCATAATGAAAACAGAATGCAATACCATCTTCAGCACAAAGTGCTATTATGTGGTGTAATGTTGGGATTTTTAACAGGCAAGAGTGTTTTTGTGCTTTGCTGCATTCTGTTAAGTAATTGACTTCAGGGTCTGTCACTTTGTTTTCCATCACTTCCATTGATATGATTAATCAGGAGCTCTTCTGTTGGCTAGGTTTTCATCCCAAGTGGCTGTATGTGACACAAATCAGCCCTTTCCTTTAACCACATGGTGTGGGTAAATCCAGTTCAGGTGATGAGCATTGATTTCATATGGAAAACTTGTGGTTAAACTCACAAAAGATAAAAATGTCTGCACAGGTTTGAAAAAGGCAAGATGGCATATTTATTTTCTCCTTCCTCTATTTTTTCTTTTACCAGGATATTTTTCCTTTACTTGTCTGGTTAACCAACTCTGTAATTCAGTAACTGAGTATTGTGTGTGCAAAGTGCAATTTTTCTCTCTAAAGTTCATTGAACATAACTACAAATGGAATGGATTTTTCTCAGTTTTCATCTCCAGGTAGAGAAATTTTGTGAAAACCAAAACCACCCCAGCAATACTTTGTTCTGTCAGTGCAGGCATAGGCAAGAGTCTGATCTCGGTGGATTGCAAGCTGTCCATGTGGGTTTAAATAAGCTGTTTTAAAAGAGCAGCTGCTAATATCCCAGGTGCCTTGCAGTATCATTTATCCTAGTATAGGTGAGCCGAGGTTACCAGTGATGGGAGGAATTGTGCTGTGGAATTCTCTGATGAAATAAAACAAATTTGATATGAGGATGTTTTTGAGGGAACTTCTGATGTTTTTCATTAAGGAAAACTCCCTCCTCCTCTCTCCCCTTTTTATGCACTGATTACTGCTTGGCTCATACCCAAGAAAATTGAACTGGGAATAGAGTTTAGAATAAAAGGACTTTACAGTTTCAGCTGAATCTCTGTAGGAGTTATATAGTTTGATAATAACGAAGGGCACTTTAAACACACTAATCCATAGGCTGCATGCTGCTTCTGCTAAAGAAGACATGAGCTGGGAACCTGGAAACTTCAGGGAACTATCTGTCCCTGAGATACCAGACTCTCACACTGGGGGCTTAGAAAGAACTTTATTTAAAAACTTAGGCAAGGCACAATGAGCAGGTGATGAGCAATGCAGTATAGGTAAGCAAAGAGTAGTCTGTAAGGGAGAGATTTTTATCTCTCTCTTGCTGAGATTTGGACCCTAGCTTCAAAGGAGGTCTTGGGTGGTCTGTAGGTGGGAACTTCAGTGTGAAAATCAAGTCAGTGTAAGTGGGGTCCTGTGTCAGAACATTTTAATCTCACATCTATATTGGACGAGTTGGTCTTGTTTTTGCTAACCTCTGCTAGCAAAAGCCCTCGTTCGTGTGTCTCTGTCTGGAACTACTCACGTTTGCAGCTTTCACTTCTGCTTTCTGTTTTATTCTATTTCATATTAGTCTTACTTAGCACGTCTGAAATCAAGTTGGACATGTGCTGTTTATAACTCTTTCAGTCAGGCGCTTCTAAGCCTTCCTCCGCATCGATTTAAATAATTTAAAATGTTATCTTTCTCACAGGTCTCTAGCCCTGAGCAACTGAGCCTCATCATGTTTAGACCCACATATAAATGACCTGTTAGCTGAGCTGGGTTTTCGATAACCTGAAAAATGACATGCCGCTCCTAGAGCTTGCACTGCAGAGCCCACACTCTGTAGCCACGGGCTGTAACAATTCACAGCACAAGGGGATTGGCGCAGCGCAGAATTTGCAACACGCATACGCACTTGAGTTATATCGACATTAGCTTTTTGCCTTGAGCGATGCTGTCTTTTGTGTACTTGCAGTCAAGTCCTACATATGTCAATGTCCTCTGCTTGGAATACAAAAATAACTTAAGGATGACTGTGCTGGCTCAGACCAAAAGTCTGTCTAACCTCATGTCCTGCCTCTGATGGTGGCCAGGAGCAACTGGGAGCTTGTGAACTTTCAGGATTATGGGAACTTTTGAGTTTCTGCTGGCCACGTGCTTCTTCCTCTGGTGCAAGGAGAACCTTTCACTTTTAGAGGGGACTGAGTTATTCCATGTATTTATTTTTGGCTCTAAAAGGAGTTGAGAAGTATACAAAATTAAGAGAGCAGAGGGTTGCTCTTGCATACAAAATCGATTTCAGCTTTCTCATGAGAGTACTTCCTTTAATGCCATGAATCTCATCTTTGCATAAACAACTTGCTCTGTATCACGGTCAGAGATCTTGGACTTCAAATTGTTAAATAAGTTATACTGGATATAAGTAGGAGTAAAAAGTATGACACAATGTCTTATACCCCGGGATAAAAATAAAGAATGTGCCTCCCCTTCCCAAAGACCCCCCCCCCCCCCCCAACTCCATGCCTTTCTCAGCAGAATAACCCTTGTCACAAACCATGTTTTGATGGTAGGAAGGACCCTCTCATCCATCTGTTATGTAGGAGGTTGGTGTTACTGCTGGTTTACTTTGAGGAGTGGTCCGCAAGCGCATTCACACTGATAGCACTCTGCACCCATTGAATATTTCATTCTAAAGAGTGAGCAGCATAGCAGCCTATTTATATTCAAACCCCAGTTTGGGAAGAATCTGATTTCCATGATTTCAGTTGGCTTTGTGCCAAGAAGATGTGTTACCATGGAATACTACACATCAGTGCATCTGATACATGGTAAGCTCTCTATACATATGGATTAACTTTGTTTAAATTTTTAACTTGTCTAAGTGTTGTGGGCATTGTAAATAAGTATGCTTGGGCCAAAGTTGAGTCTGTGGCTGAATGGACCTGTGATGGCACAAATAAATCTAGCAAACTTTTGCTCTGAGTGTTTTAGAAGTCTGTGATTGAATTACAGCTTTTGTAATGGCCATCTGTCAAAATATTATTTTAAATATTAATGCAGCCCAGAGTGGCACTGCAAACGTAACAAGAACTATCATGATTGTGCTTGTTGTGGTAAAACATAGTGTATTACAAACATACGTCAGTCAGAATTTACCAACACAGCAATGTACTTTCACTCATCTTCCTCAGTAGACTGCAGTTTGGTCTTTCTGGTCTTCTTCCTTTGAAGTGACAATTATTTTTTGGTATCCATTTCTTCAGGATATTTTGTTGCTTTTATTATAGAAGACCTGACCCTGACTCAATGGTTTTTGCTGGTTGCTTGAGGAATGTAGGAGCCCTGGGTACCTTCTCACCTTCAGTGAATGTGGGAGGGCCTGGTGCTCTTTGGAAGCTGAAATTTTGTAAACTTGATCCAAATGTCTGGCCCCGAAGTAAGCCTGCTGAGAGGAATTGTTTGGTTTCATTTCAGTTGGATGCTTTGTGGAAGACAGCATTTCAACTTACGCTGGGAAGGATGAACGTGTCCACAGACAAGTAGTATGTTGTGTTTCTTTCTTCCTTTACAGCTCATAAAATTCCTTTTTGCAGACTTGCTTATGCTGAGGCCTGTGTTCCTGTGTGCTAGGATACAGGATGCGTGTATTTTTACATATAAAATTTGAATAATTCTGTAAACTAGTCTTTATAAAGAATTTTGTCAGATTTTGGCCTCCTAGATCAACTTTTGGACTTCTTGAACTGGATCACTTTGAACGGTATAGTACATGAGTAATGAAGGTGGAATCTATTGTTTTAAGAGGAAAGCTGCATAAAGGACTTGGTAGCAGAGTCTGTGACAAAAAGCCTACTGGGTTATTTAGAAAAAAGTGGTTTAGTATGAGTAGTGTAGAACATCCGTATTTGATATTTTTGTCTCCTACTTTATTTTGTAGCCTCAATGTACTGTAATGAAAAATGTTGCCTGTTGTAAGATTCTGCCTGTTATGTATTCCTCCTCTCCTCTTAATGTCACTACCGTTAGTTATCAAAAAAGAAACATTTGTCTTATACGTGCATCCTAGTTCCCTGTGCATCCTTTTAACAGAGGTTATCTGGGGTTGTATCCGGAAATAGCCTAGAGTAGCAGTGTTTTGACATCATTATCAATAGATAAATGCTCACTGAACTTGCATTATTTTAAAGAATAGTTCGTCTTGAAATGGGTCCTTGTGTGGGAACCGATCTTTTGGATTTGATTCTTGATATGGCCTCAAAACAAAATTCCTGGTTCCTTCTGTCGTCTCATATGCGGGCTTGTGATGCCAAAATCTTGGATCTATTTTGATTTACAATATGCTGAATAGTAAAGCAGTTCAACTCCTCTCTTGCAAGTGATGATTGTGGTAAAACTAGGAATGTATTAAAAATACATATAAATTAATTTGTTGTCTTCAGCTTTTAAATTTTTTCAAGTCTTCATCTGCCCTTTAACACTTGCTGGGTTGTGGTGTTTTTTTTTTTACTGTTTATTTGAATTTTTCCATTTTCTATTTTTCCTTCAGGGCTAGTAATAAAACCAAGTTAATGTCACAGTATAAGGTTTGGTTCTTATCCTGGTTTCATATCATGTAACTCTAATCCATCCTGTTGATAAAAGTAACTACCTTTAGCCACAGCAAACTGCAGTATCGCTTTTAAGCAGGTCAACTATTGGAGTGATAATCCCATGGCAGAAGAGGATGTATGAGGCAATAAATTTCTCCCCGTTTCATAAACTTGGAGACCTGTAACCCATCTGTTTGTGCCTTGAGGAGACATTTACTCGTCTGTGGTACAGCAGCTTCTTTGGGGATACTTTTATTCTATGACGAGTAAAGGAAATAATTTGCGATGAATTTTTCAGGCTTACTTTTTATTTGATTCTGACATAGCGAGGGAACAGCAGGCAGCACAGCGCAGCAAAAAGGCTTGAACTGCAGATGCCCTCTGAAAATCTGACTGCAGAATTGGAAAACTTCTTTGGGGGAGAGGGAGGGTAGCCTGGCGGAGTGCTCAGCATCCCTCCTGGCTAAGAAACTCTTGGAGTTTGATACATCTGGCAGTAACTGTTCCATTTGAGTTGGATTGTAAAGAAGTGGGCAATTTGTACAGAAAACAAACAGTAAAACTGCAGCATGGAGTAATTTTTTATTCCTAAATAATTTATATTTAGGAGTGTTATCTCTTTCTCTCAATGTTGTTTTTTTTTTTCTTTTGAAAAGCAGTCAGCCAAAATATAGACTTTCTTTTGAGCTTAAAAAGCTCCACTTTTATATTACAGCTGCAAAGTCCTTGTGCCTCAGCCACAAGTCTGCTAGGGTTTAGTGTTCTCCAAATCACTAAGAGGTGTGTAGAAACTTGCAGTTTATTAAATTGAGTGAGTCAGCAGGATTGGTCCTTGTGGTTTCACATCAGAATTTTGCAGAGTAAGATCAATTACACTGGGAGGAGATGAGTATTTTACAGCAGAGGTTGCCTGGCCAGCTATCAGAGGAAGGGGCTATGTGCTTAATGAAAAAGCACTTTTACAAACGTGCACTGCCGTCCTGGGCTTGTCACCAGGTGTGGCATTGCTGTCCCATTCCCAGACTGGCCTAAACGGGAATTCAGAAGCGATGCAGCAGAAATCAGTAAACATTGCAAATCTGTGCTTCAGTGATGATGGAAGGTAAACCATTGAAAACTATGCACTTATTGAGCACCAACATTAAATTTCATCTGCTAGAGGCTATTCTTGTGAGCAGTGTTTAATGCTGTTTTAGCACGTAGGTTTGCAAACTTTCTTCTATACCTGCAGCTTCCTCAGGTGTCGAAATAGGGAATTTATAATTGCGTTAGAGTACCTTTGTCTGAGTGTCCTAATTCATTCCTAGCATTCTGAATTCTGAAGTCAGCAGACATATTGGTAGCACTCTCTGTAACAGCTTTATAGCAGCTGAAGACTTTGAAGCTTTCAGAAAATTTCTAAATGTTGAAGATATTTATAGAAATTGATTCACTGGTAGCTGAAATTAAGTCTCCCTTTGCAGTGCTGGTAATTTCAGAGTGTATGATGCCATTATTAGTGGAAGCTTTGGCTGATGGTCCGCCAGATCCCCCTTTGTGGGTATCTGCCCTTTGCAGATAGGGGTAAATGCACATGCTAACAAGATGCAGTTATTCTGCACTCTCGACAGGCTGGGAATGATGTAATTATGCAATTGGATTTCCTGTGGATCATGCGAAGAGATAAATGGTGTACAAGCCACATCATTATTGATTCATGCACCATTTGCCTCTTAGCTCGCTCAGAGAAACACAATTACTGCTGTTACACTTCATTTAAAAGAATTGCAACTTTTCAGCAGTGCAAACAGCTATTGTGTCTGAATTGATATTCTTTCTGGGCCAAACCTTAATGTGTTGTTTTATGTTTTCCTGATTGCAACCAAACAAAACTTAAAAGGGTTATAAAGCTATATCTTTCCCATTACTGTTCTCCCTGTGCTGCCCTACAAAACTACAGAGCGTTTTCAAAACTCAAAGCATAGCATACACATTTCCATAACTTATATTATACGTTATTTTTATAGTTGTACAGATGATCGTATCAAATGCAATGTTTTGCTGATTTAAGGCTAAAGCTGGGTTTTAGGCTCTGTGCAAACATTTGCAACTTACTTTTCTTTGAAACAGCACAGTAAGCAGGTAGTAATCTCTAGATCCCAACACATTTGCATGAAAGTATGTTTAGGCCTCTCAAACTTTGTTGGGGCAGAAGAGTTTGATTAAAAATACTGGCCATCTTACATTTTAGGGAACTTAAATGATAGCAAGTGTTTAAACTGAGAAAGCATAGATGAAAGTATGTGGTAGTACAGTTCCCAGTGTACATGCAAGGAGGAATGCTAATGGTACGGCTGTGAAAGTGCTGTAATACTGTGAGCGTACAGCGTGTGTGCTGGGCTGCCAAGCGCTCTCAGCATTTGCCTTGCCCTGGTTTTGCTGGAGCTGACAAAATTTACATCGTTGCCTTAAATTGTGAAGGAAGAAGGATGCTAGTGAAGAACCTGTTTGCTGTTTCTTGAGTTGAATAACCAACCTTAACGATTCTATGATTCTATGAATAAGTAATTGCCTTTTCTGGACTAATTTCTATGATGTCTGAAGTGCCGTGGTATTATTTTGTATAATAAGAATGCAATGATAATAGATTTGCTCTAAAGTCTGTTTTTTCCAGTAGTTTTCACGGGTAAAGAAACGATCTAATTCAAGGGTTATTTGTACCCTATGTTGGGTGTATCAAGTGTGTGTCTGTGATGGCTTATTCTGAAAGAGCTGGTGTCACTGGGAAAGTGTGCCCCTCTCTTAGAGCAAGATGGCTCTGAGCTGCAGTTGCTCTGTCTTGCTGCTCTTCACAATTCCTGGGTTTCCAAAAGGTTTCTGCACACGGGGGTAGGGGATTTAAGGTGTCTCTTCTGCTCTGACTCCTTTTGGAAGGAGGAATTCCAAACTGCACTAAAGAAACAGGAAAAGCAGCACTTTGGGGCCAGCCAACAGGAGCTCTTCTTCAGGCTCTGCTGCAACATTAACAGAGACTGGCCTCAGAGGTATCTTTTGGCATTAATTCCAAACTTAATCCTTGAAGGAACATTGGGCTGTAGATCATAATGCACTAGCATTTGAGAACAAGTTTTCCTCTCCGAATATGAGTCATATTTGGAAATATATTTTGTAATCAGGGAGAGAAGCAGTTTTGTTCAGAAATGTTGTTCCTCTCAAATAGAAGACACCAGGGAGAGTTTGTTTTGTGCTACAGTAATTTCTCTGCTGTATTTTGTTCTGTTTCATTTACCTTCTTGAAAGAAACTTTTAAAATGACTCATCATAGCAATAAGGATTATGCAAGCAGGAGCTTTCCCTTCCTTGCAGCTTGGCAAATTTGTCATCTTTAGTGGGGTTTCTCTGATCTAAATGAGGAAAGAAACTGGCCTACAGCTGAGCAGTGATGGGGAGCACTGGTGCTGCTGGAGGAGCCAGAACAGGGCTTGGATCAGTGCTGTTTTTGTCTCCTGAAGCTATTTGGTCCTAGTGTTATTGAGAGGAAAAGGTAGTGGATAGCTTGTCAGTTTTTTATTTATTTTATTTTAAACAAATGAAGCAGATAAAATGCTAAAACAGAGTCAGCAAACAGTTTCTGGTTTGGCCTAGATTCCTTCTCAATAAAATTGCAGAGATGCTCTGCATTGACAGAGGGCAGTGGGACTTCACCAGTGAAGTAGAGCTGGGGTTAGGGCTAAGTGTCTGGCTCCGTTTTGACATACCTAGATGCCTCACTTTTATTATTTATGTTCAAGGAAAAAGCCATCTACCAAGCTGTTTTCTCAAAATATTTCCACTTGACAAGAAACTATTTTATGAGAAGAAAACTCTGTAAAACTCATGAAAGTTTTACAGTCTGCCAAACTTGCAGCCTCATTTTTGGCTTTGTTTTACCCTTGCTGATATTTTAAGACATTGAACACAGTTACGAATCTGTATATCTTCATAGATTTGGAAAAAAGGTAAGTCCAGACTGAATTAACTCAAGCTGCTTTGCCACAGCCCGCTCCCTGCACTTGTCCTGTCAGGTCAATCTTCTTCATCGGCTCTTTTGCTAGAGATAAAGTGATGTAATTTATAAATTCAGACAGTTACTGCTTTAGCTAGGGGGTTGGCAAAGATCTTCACTCCAGAGTATCTTGGAATACAGCTGATATATATAGTCTAGATATTTCCAGAGTATGTAGGAGATTTCACATAACTTAAGAAATCTATAATTTGAGTTGTTCATTAAAATCCACAACATGCAATTCAGTTTTGAATTGAATATACTGTTCTTACTAGTGAAAGGTTAGTAAATATTGTATGAACCCAATCTCCACAGAAGGTGTACTGAGACTTACAGAAATAACTGTGCAGGCTATGGGTAAAACTAACGCGGCAGTAGAAGATGTAAGAAGGGTGGGTTAGCTTCTGGGGATGGCTTTAGGAGAGGAGCGAGCGCAAGGAGACAAAGCTTGTGGTTGTATTGTTTTGACTTTGGGTATGGGGCTAATTCCTCTGAAGGAAAGTGAAGCTTCCTGTAAACACTGCCAAAAAAGTCATCCCATGATTTGGCTGTAAAGGAGAAACTAACCTCTCTTCTCACTGTGGTGCCACTCCCTGTATTAGCTGTGAAGAAGGGCAAGTGTGCGTACTGGGAAGGATAAGGTTCCTCTCTGCTCATGTAAAGAAGCTTTCCAATGCTGTGTGCCGGTGTTGAAAACTAGAGGCTCATGGTGCCAACAGAAACATTGGAAAACCCAAGAGATGGTGTCTCTGAGAGGCATGCTGCATGCCCGCCAGCTATCTGAGGGTCTGAGGCTTGGCAGAGCCAGGCAGGTGACACCCCACTCCTGGCCTTCTTGTGTTACTGATTTTAATAGAGCAACTTCTATACAGCTGGGAGTTTTGTTCTTTATCACCGTTTCCGCCCTCCTGCCCGTTGGGTCCTGCTCTCCTCCCAGTGCTTATGGGCAGCAGCTGTCTGATACTTAGCACCAGGGTGTCTGTTCTCCTTTCTGGCCCGTGCATGGCCATAATGAACATGCCCGCTAGTGAACAATAAGTGAAGTTGCCACAGACACTTCTGTCAAAGTGGCATCTGCTTTTTGTTCTGAGCTGTGAAATACTGTCTTGCTCACAGTTATTTCTGTGAGCATTTTCTACTTGTCTGAAGAGTCATGACTATCCCCAAATGTCATGCTTTCAGTGTACAAACAGACCCTCATGTAAAACTGCAAACAGCACCCAGGGGAACCAAGCAAATGAGTGCATGAGATTTTATGCTTTATATCCAAGCTCTGATGCATGCTAGTAAAGAGCTTTCAATTGGTCTGGAGCGTTGATGCTCCCAGTGACTGACAGCATTTGTTCTTACTCCATTTTGTTTCTTTGTGTTCATAACCGAGTCCCATTCCTGCGTGTTTGAGGAAGTTTGAGAGGCAGCAGGATGTGATGAACAGGCGATCGCAGCCACGAGCTGGGAGCAGCCAGCGTGGCCTCCAAGCTGGTAAGAGGAGCCTGCAAGGACTGAGCAGATGTTGTGCTGCTCTGCAGGTCACTTAGCTAATTGAACCCAAGGATGCAAGCACAGATCCACCTACAGGGATGCAGTGGTCAAGGGTTGCATATACATCTTGTTTCTGTTTTGTCTTTGCTATTGCTTTGAGTTTTTTCTGTTTAAAAAAAGCTAATCTGTTTTTTCATTCAAAATAAATCATGGTAAGGAGCTCAGTGTAAGGAGATAGTTTAGGGAAATCCATCTCAAAGCCTGGAACAAGTCAGGATCCTGCCATGCTATTTTTTTCCTCTTGTATTTGCAATGATAGCTTGTGGGATGCACGCATTTCAAAACAATCTCAACCTCCTGGGTAACCTCCTTTTATTGGCTCAGGGAGAGAATGATGATGTGTATACAATTGGTAGCATGGTATTACAAACTCCAGTAATTGCACCCAAGTGTTATCTTAGAATGATGTAAAAAGGATGTGAAAGCACCAGGCTGGTGTAACATTGCAGCGTAGCTGGAAGCAGATGCTTGATGAGATATGTGTGCTCTGAGGGCTAAAAGTTGTGTAGATAATTCAAAAAAATATACTCTTGGTCATTCATATTATGCAAAATTATGTTTTCCATGTCATCTTGAATAATTGATCAGGAAAAATCACGGGAAAAGTTTTATTTTAAAGCTGTAGAAATAAGAGCATTTTATTCATTGAGAGGCAGCAAAATATCTGTTAACACACAAAGTTAATAAATAACATTAAGTTGCTTTCCCATGGAGTTGGTGGTAGCACAAAAGACTATCCCCCCCAGACTAACTGTAAGTGACTTACCATTTAGATCAGTTCAGGACGATGGACTAGATGAGCTCTTTCGATCTCTTCCAGTCCCATCTGTGATTCTGTGATATGCATCCTCCTCTTGGGGTTGAGATTGTATCTCAAAACTGCCTGTGCTATCAGTGGGGTCACATTTCAGAGTGAAAGCCCATGATCTGAGTTACTTACTGTAAAAGATTTCAAGTGTGAGAAAACTTTCCTCACATCTTACAAGAATGGCAATGAGGGATGCTGCTGGTCTTTAGGCTTGCACCTGAATTTCTTCCTTGGCAGCAAATGAGAATGCAAACCTTATTCTGCCAAGAAATGACCTTTAGCTATTTATTTTTGTATCTGGTTTTAATTGTCGTATCCTGCAAATAAGTGTACCAGAATGAGTTGAATAGCAGAAAAATATTTATTTTCTACCTCTTGAGTTTATGCAAGTTCTTACTTGCTGAAAACAGCACAAACTATCATGGGATATATAGTTAATTTAAAACTGCTGTCCAGTCCAAAAACTGTTTTCAGGTAACCCACGAATAACAAGTGTTTGGTTCATGCACCCAGCAGCCTGGGTTTTCTTGCAAAGCCTGAGGCACTTGCCAGGTGCATGCACCAGCGTTGATGTTATTTATTTCATTTGCCTGACTGATTGAATTTGTTGCATTCAATACTTTTCATTGAAATTCAGGCAGCCATGGTAAGTTTGTGTAATGTATATGTTATATAGACACATGCCTAGCCTGAAAATGAAATAGGATGTTAGTGGTGGGTAAAAGAGTGTTTGAGATTGAAGCAGAGATTTTGGTCAATCTCACCGGCACTGGGAGGTGAGTGCTGTGCGTCAGCAGAGTCTGCTGGGCATGAAGGGCCAAACTTCTACAAAATTCCCAGAGTGCTAAATGCAACCTCATAGCTCTACCATCAAATTTGTGGGCCTGCCTCGTTCTATTCTCTTTTCTCCTGCCTCCTTTCTGGTGTAGGTTTTGCCGTTGAGTGGCTTGTGCTGGCCCTCAAATCTCTGTACGCTGATGGCCCTTCCCAGACGCAGCTCACACTGCATTTGCCAAGCGTGCACACCTCTGTGTTAAGCAAAAGGTATATGCAAATGTGTACATCACTTACATGCCTTGCCTAAGTTAGAGCAAAATTCCCCCAAACAGGTGTTAAGCCTTGATTTACTCTGCATGCTTAGTATATACACTATATTCCCTGTCTTAGAATGGCTGCAGTATTTGTTTGGGAATTGCCTGTCTGTTGTAGATTCCTTTGGACAATCCCTGGAGTATTTTTGTGTGAGGAGGAGACAGTTCCTGAAGTGGATGTCCTCTAGGAAATGCTGATGCTGTGGCTGTGCCAGCTGCATCTGGCTGGCATCAGCGCTGTCCTCTTCGTGGGGAGAGCTTGACAAAAGAGCCCCTGTCAATTCCAGTGTTTTACGGCTGTTGAACCTTGCTGTTTTAAGCTCTGTGTTTGAAACACCGAGGCAGAGGCAGCTTGCTTTAGTGCATGGGCTTTGGCAGCTTTTTTCCAGAGGCCTAATGCTGCTATGAGGTGTCAGCCTTCTCTCCTTATCATGGGAGTCTCTAACTTGAAGTATTGTAGCTTCCAGCAAATTGTCACCGTACCAACATCTTGCATTTACAACTCATGTCATGTGTGTGGTTGTAGTGTAAGGATTTTTTTATGGTTTCCCTGTGAAATGCTCTGGGCTAAAATACAACGTGACCTATTTATACTTTTGAAACTAGAGGAGGAATCCAATGAATTTGCTTGTGAGTTACTTGGTCAGGACATAGCTTTGAAAATATTTCTTTTACACTTCAGGTATTTGTTGTGATGTCTGCTCCTCAGTAATGAAGGTGATAACCTTCTCGTGAATTGGAACAAAATAGGAGAGAGAAAGGAAAAACTTTCTGATGGCTTATATCCAAAATAAAGACCAGAAAACTTCCACTGATGTTCTCCCTTCTTTGATTCCAAGCATGCCAATGATTTTTTTCTGTAATAATTGACAGTTTATACAAAATTGAGATCCACAGGGTGAATGCTTATTTTAGTCTCCTCCATCCCTCTTCCTGTTGGTCCTTGCTGTCAAAGGCCTTACGTAACAGGACAGCTTTTTGGGTCTAGTAGATGGGAGGGTGGGGAGGAACGACAGTGTCTCGATTAGCATGGTGGGTCCGATTGCTTCTAGACCATCAAACATTTGGGAAATGGTGTGCATTTTTTGGACACTAAAAAGCTATATTTGGAGCTTTTGGGGTTCCTGAATGGTTCTAAGCCTCTGTTTTCTGTGTAGGTTCCCTTAAAAGAGGTTTAGTTAAAAAACAAGCAGCCGTGACAGCTATCATATCAAGGTTTTCCTGCGTGCAGAAAGGATTTTTGCATACTCTTAGAAGCTACAGAAGCCAATGGGAAGCACGTTTCTGGAAGCACATTTCTATGTATACGGAGAATCTCAGGACAATGTTAAAGTCTTTATTATATTGTATGAATACCAGGATCATTTGCGCTAGACATAGTGAATTATTGCCTTCTCAGCCCAGCGGTGAAAAAGCCTATCTGAGGTAAAGGGAAATGTGCAATGAACTCTACTAAAAGCAGTATACAAGGTCCTGAGGGTACAAACTGAAATTGCACTGAGTGAGAAACAGGCGTACAGCAACCCCATCGCTTGCAAGCGGAGATAAGCACCTGCGGTGGGTGACTCGGGTCTGCAGCGCAGTGAGGTTGCTGGTGGCAGCTGGCTGAGCGGCAGCGCCTGCGGGGCAGTGTTTTATGGTCTCCATCAAACAGGGACTGTGTCCGTGTCTTCCAGACCTCGCCCCTGTTTTATACTTCTGAGGTGCTTTCAGGCTACGCTCTGTCTGGGACGACTCTTTAAATGGATTTGGAAAATGCTGAAAGTACAAAGAGCTCTCTCTTGGCTGAAAGAAACTTCCAAGCAGATTCAGTTAAGTTGTTTAAAGCTGTGTGTGGTTGTTGCATATCCTTGTTCGTTTTATAAATCCATGCAAATAACTGATGGGGCAAAAGTTAAGGTGTTGTGTAAGTCTGGTTTACTATAAATGTGTGAAAACAGTTAATCACAGACCATTCCTGTGTATTGGATTTTATATACACATCATGTCTGTATATGTATACACATATGTAGATATATATTAAAAAAAAAAATCTTTTGTGCCTTACATCATACTTTTCTAACTCTGCACTTCTATTCAGTTGGAAATGCCTGTGAGTGAATGTATTTGAATGCCTGCCTAACTTACTGATGCTGATTAGAACACTGCCAAATCCAAATCAGTTCACACATCCTTTTAAAAATTGTAATTATTTTCCTACTAATTTTAACAAGTCTTCTAGTTTTATTGTTTCGGGGAAAAAAACACAAAACCACACTAAACTCCAAAGCAGCAAAAAAACCAACTTACCAGAACCCATTGGTAGAGGGCAAAAGCACTTTTGTGTGTCATTGCCTTTGTTTTATTTACGTTTGGGAAAGATCAGGTTCATGTCATTCAGAAATTGGTGAGTTTCTGTCAGTATGCAGAAGTATGACACACCTCTATGCATTAAAAAGAGAAAATCCCAGTATATCATTGTGCTTTTAACGGTACCAATCCTGCAATATGCTCGTAAGGCTGCATGTTCTCTTTCAACTTGTTTGCAGGAGCTGGTGCAAAGTGCCCAGGTTCTAAACTCTGACTTGGTGCTCAGTGCCAAGTGGAGGGGGGTGGAGAAGAAAAACCAGAGCCTGTGGTACTGATGGTAGGTGCATGGAAATGGAAATCCAGCAGTGATGCATGAGCTTCCCACAACTGCCAGAAATGGCTGCCAGGATGTTGTCGGTGGCTCAAGCTTTTCTTGGCTCGCGCTCCTTCCCCTGCTATGCCAGCAATGCGTATTGAGCTCAGGCCAATGCTGGCAACTCCCTTCCAAGAAGAACGTAGGATTTTTTTGGACCTCCTATGAATTTCCTCTTAGTAAAAGCCTCCAAATGTGAAAAGAAACAAAATGATTTTTCTGAGGAATCTCTGCATAAATAATGGAGGGTTGGCATGTGCAGTTATAGGTTTGCCATCTGGTAGTACAGCCCCCGGCAAATTGTAGCACATTGTTGTTAGGGCGAGTAAATGCTTATTTGCTGAAATGGACTGTTATTTCATTGCTTTAGCACTGAGCGGAAGTGTGGAAAATGATGAGCAATTTACTGGAGAGTTTTTGATGCAAGTATCTCTTGTAGGGAGAAGAGGCCTAATGGAAGCAATGAGTTCTTTAAAACAAAATTAATGGGCCACCATAAAGAAGTGTTTAAATTCTCTGCTGGTTTAAGTTTATCTTACTAAAGTTCATTCTTTTCCATTCCGGTTATGCATTCCTGCAAGGTGTGGATTTTTTACTCCATAGGCATCAGCATAGGACATCCTATTGGTACAGCACGATGTACTGTTTGTAAACTCTCTGAGGATGCTTGTTGAAGGTTTGTTTCTCCAGAAAATGAAACTGAGTTACCACAGCTAGAATAATTGTATATGCTTTTTATTGAGTTAAAAAGTGACTTTTCAATCCTGACTGACAGTTCCAGCTGAGAGCAGTTGGGAAGATGATGTGGCAGCTGTCTCTGCAACAGGACTGACAATGTGAGGGAAGTATTATGAATTAGGCATATGGAAGAAGAGAGAAGATTACAGACAGATGAGGGTCCGGGTAAAAAAAGACAGGGATGGGAGTGAAAGGAAGATGAGTAATGGGTGAATCATTTGTTAGGGAGCATAAATGATATAAGAGGCTGAGGAAACAACAGCTTGATATTTTAAAGGTTTGGTGAGAGGAGTCCTGGGAGTAGCAAACTGCATGTAAGCTATATTGATGACTGTGCTCTCTCCTAACAAAGCATTGGAAAATGTTTCGTCTTCTTTGACAGTACCAGCAAGACCCAGTCTGCAGTACGTTAAGTGCATAGATGTACATGGTGAGATGAAGTCTGGACAACTCCTAATGCAAGTTTACAGGACAAATAATTGAATAAATTTTAAATGCTGTAGAAAAGAACCAGAGGTGCTACTAAAAACAGGGAACGTAACAGGTGGGAAGGGGATTTGGTTTTTTTGAAGCAGGATCTTGCTCCATAAAGCAACAATTATTGATTCATAAACCAGAATTTTAATTTCAATTTCTTATTCTGCCCTCCCCCCCCCAAAAAAAGACAAAGCGAAGACACTGTGATGGGCTTTCCAGTGGCATTGTTAGCCTAGTTCTTGGGTTTGTTTTTTTCTTTTTCTTTCTTTTTCTTGACTGCTCATGAAAGGTGCCGAGTTGCTGGCAGCCTGTTTACTGAAGTGGAGTCAACTTCAACATTACTACACCCTCAGGTCACCTGCAATATATTTCTAACTGGCCAGCTGCTGCCTTGGACTATTAAAACTTAATACCTCTTGGTATTTAACTTCTCTGAGAAGTCTTTTAACAAGCATATCTGCTAATAAGAATTGTCTAAGCTCTTGGCTGTGTTACTGCTATCTCGCCACTACCAATACTAGTTAGTGACAGATTTTCAGCTTTAAGTGGAAAGTTGACTGAAAATTTTCATCAGCATTTTTCTTTGGATGTCAAACATGGTATTTACAAGAAAGAAATGTAATAATAAAATATTATGTTTAGCCTTTGCTGTAGATAGAAATAGTCTTATCAGATGCTTTCTCATGAACCACACTGTATTTGTGACATCTTTTGATACTAATACAAAAAATGGTTCTAAATCGAAAGAGGTCAAAATCCCGTTTCTCATTAATAGGTGTTTTCCCTTTGAAAAATATGGCTGCTATACTGAGGACAAAATATGAATAAATAATAGACATTCTCTAATTCTCTTTTGGCCCGGTTTACTAAATTGTTCTCTTCTCACATCTTTTTTCCAAGAGTGAGCTGGATACTGATGTGGTTCTACCAGTCAGAGCTTTAAATTGCAAAGACAGGAGAGGCGAAGCAGCTTTGTGAGCAGTACTGGTTGTACTGCGTTACATTCCTGAGGGCCCGTGCAGAACGCTGCGTGCCCCTTAAAAAGAGACTTCATCCACCAGTTTACAGTCTTAAACAAGAAAGATGAAGAATGAGTATGTTCCTCTGTGTGGAGGGGAGCAGAGACACAGGAAGGGTAAATGGCTTGTTCAGTGTTCCGCAAGATGTCTTAGGCAGCAATGAAAAGGACCAAACTCCATATTTCTAGAGTCCAAGTGCATTTCCTTAAATTTTTCACTATTTTTGTCATAGTCTCCCTTTCAGATTCAGCTTTCCTGTGGCTGTCATTGAGAGTTTAGGTGGCTTCTTTGCTCTGGTTAAACTGGAAGTGATGTTGAATGTCAGATGCTATCTATCCCAAAAGGGAAAACAGAGAGTCTTTCTAGCAAATCCAATTTTTCTTGAGTGTGTCATTTCAGAGAATCTCCACAGTGAGCCAGTGTTTCATAACACACTATTGATTTATTGTTTAAATGCCACAAATCCTCTACAAGGAGGTCAAATGATAAAATTTATGGAGAATTTATGGCTTAGAATGAGGGAGAAGATAGATATATTTCTAAAAGCATTGACAGTTAAGTTATAGATTTTTTTTTTTTAAATTGAATGTGGAAAAGTGATATTTCATCAGGTGCACTTGGGCTTATGTCCTGTTGTTTTCCCAGTTAAAAATCTGAGAATGTACTAAATGCTGACATGTAACGTACTTGCTGTAACGTACTATGGTATGCAGAGATGCTTCTTATCAGTGTGTAGTATTTCAGTTGCACAACGGCAACAAAACCAGTGATAAGTTTGGGCTGAAAAATTATTTCTTTAGTAAGAATGGTATCAAATTGTCTATTGCTTATGCTTAGCCTTTTGAACTCTCTCATCATTGATTAAGCTTTTGGACTCAGGCATTGTAAATATACAGACATGCTTTTGGCAGTCATTCTCATGGAGATGTCGTATTCATGAGCTGATATAAAAAGATTAGGTCATTAGATGGCAGTTTTCACAGCAAGATGGTCAGACAGTAATACTCGCCAACTTCATTTTCTGGGGCTTATACAAGATACAGTTTGAAAAAAAAGAAAACAGAATGCCCGCTCCAGTAATTAAGACACAGACAGCAAAATACAAGTCAGTCAAAGCCCTGCAAAAGGCTAAAATTGAAAGAGGTAATTACTTGGACTCAGTGGTATCACATGCACCTTTGAGATGCCTGCAGGTTGAGTATTTGATTATCCCTGGTCACCAGAAGGCAAGATCTCCTGCTGTTACCGCCAGGGATATCTGCTCTCAGGCCAATGTCTACAGAGGCACTGTCCTGTGTCCCTTGAAGCAGTATGATGGGGAGCTGGGGGCTTGCTTGTGTGCCCTGGGAGCGCACGTTTAAAGGCGGCTTCCCTGAATTGACCAGCAGTGTGTTGTATCTATTTAGAGTTGGATGTGTCACTAAGTAAGATTTCAGGATAAAGTAGTGTTTGCTTAAGGTGTGTAGTCTGCAGCACTGGAAGGAGGCACACTGTTAAAAGAAACCCCAACAGCTGAGATGATCTTTGGGTCTTTCAGCACCTCAAGCTAGCTTTTACCTATCCTTCACTCCAGTTTAACTGGAATCTTCCTCTTTTAACTTGAAATGAGTCTCTTGCTTTGCTTATGGAAGTTGGTGCCTTCTAGCCTTATATTGTCCTTTCTGCCTCCTCAAGAAAAAGGGAGGATATAAGATGATCTATGTCCCTTTTCCTGAGAGATGGTAAACCAGGGTGTCATAGCCAAATGCTCTGCCCAGTAACACCTTGCAAGACCTCACCTCCTCCTTTCTTGACATTAAGACGTGAGACATGTTGTGATGTGTTGCTATATGACCTCTTTTCTTGTCCCCTTTTCTCCTTTGGGTCTCGTGTTTGCAATCAGTATTACGTATCTTGATACGTTCCCACTTCAAGTTTCTGAAGACATACTTTAAAGCAGGATACATCATATTATGGAAAATACAAAACATTTTTTGTACTAAATTTGTAACTTTTCTTGTGAGCATCACAGAATAGTTTAACACGACACCATAGCTCAGGGAATCGGAAGGGGTGCTTGGATGGTTTCCCACCTTTCACATGCAGGCTTTTGACTTTAAACAGTCTCTTTCTGGCAAACATATCACAAATACAGATACCTTTATTTATGTCTGCAGGGATTAGCATTGTCTCACTCTTCAAACCTTCAGAGGAATAGCTGGATATTCATTGTGTTTTAAAGGACTTAATAGAGCCGTAGGCATTGCTGACAGAGGACAGCAGCAATTCCATTCTGTCAGTTAAGGTGGATTTCTTGATGCTAAGTAATGTAATGAGCACATCTCGGCTACTTTTTAAAAACACTAATTGATTGTTGGGTATTTGAGAGTCTGATACCCTAGCTTAATTCACTCTTTTATGGAGTAATTGATTAAATAATGAGCACAATCCAAATAATAGTGTGACATTTCTTTTAATGAAAAAAAAGGAAGTGGGAAATAGAAGATGTAGGTTTCAGTTTCTGGACATATTTCTTGCCTTACTTTCTGGCTTTGACTACCTTGCAGGCAAGTTCTTATGCACCCATCAACAGAATGTAAAAAACCCTTTGTTGCAGAGTTGTGTATCCAATGTCTAAATTATTCAGTATTAAAAAATCAGAAATCCTTTGTTTTACAACCAGAACATTGCTGTACCCCCAGCTGACCAAAGGGACTTAGCTGGGATAGTGCTAAAACCAAACCAGTATTTCCTAGTGTGCCTTCAGTGAAGGGCATTTTCTTCTGGCAGAGATGGAAGATGTAAAACTTAGGTAATACTTGGTGAGTGGTCACTTAAGGCAAGGCAAGGCAAGGCAGACTTGGAGAACAAATCCTCTGATTCATGCAGGAAAATGCTGGTTGTATTGGCTGTTATAATGCATCTGTCAGTTCTGCTTGATGTTACTTGCATCCATGAAGGGGGGCTGATTGTCTTGTCTTTTCTCAAATTTGCCATCACAGTTCATTTATTATGTCTTCCCAGGATTACTTTAGATTTTTTGTTTTTATCTCCAGCAGCTGGATTCAGTATCTAAAGCTGACCAGAGGGACAGGACTTCAAATCCTATGGTTCCTTCACAGTACTTGCAGGAATTTACAGGAGAGGGGCTGCTGTGTGAGCTCACCTGTCAGCACATGAAGTTTCAGGGGCAGGGGAGAAAGGCTGCCTGATTTCCTTGAGCTCGCTGCAGACTTCACTGCTTATGCTTCTGTTCACACACAGTCAATTTGGAAATGGAAATCATTAGCAAAACCTCTCTGTGGTTTTCAGTGCACAGGAAAGCTTGCTTTTAATGTTCCAATCTACCTGTCGGGCAGATACACGAATGGGAGATCTCATACGTGTGAGCATCATTGCAGACCTCTGCAGTCAGCTGTGTTAAGTAGGTAGAAAAAGAGAAAGATGAGAGCATCTGGTATCACGGCCTGGGGATTTATCATTTGGAACTCCAAAATGTATTTGTTAGATGCAGAGGAGAACAGAGACTGGTCTGGGTTTATATAGGTTGGTTCTTCCAAACACTTCTTTTAAATACCCTTTATTTAGCCTTTACGTATATTGGTTTTGGCTTCTGAGTGACTTGTAGCTGTTTCCAAGGACTGGAAGGTCCTTTACAGCGGCATCTCGGCAATAACAGAGGTAAGTCATGAAAGAAAATGTTGACATGTTGCTGGACTACTCTGTGTCCGTTGTTACCATTAGGACAGCACTGTGGGGAGGAGGAGGAGGACTGTAGGAGGAAGAGGTCTAAGGTTATACATGTTGTTGCCAGTGTACCACAAGTGACTTTTGCTGAAAAGCAGCAAGAGCAGACTGGGAGAGGAGCTGTTATTGAAGGTCTCGATTGAGGTTAAAGGCCTATTTGCAGTCTTAAGCCTGAATGTCTTCAGAGCCTATTGTACAACCATGCTGGCAGAAAGTTGGAACATTAAGTAGGTACCATGTGGGGTTTTTTGGTTCTTTTTTCCCTAGTATTACCAGGGATCTTACACTTTTTCTTTTCTCTCTCTCATGTTAAATTTACCTCTTAGTGCTATGGTATGATAGATTCCACTTTTTTTTTTTTTTTTTGCTGATGCATTTGAAGGACTCAAAGCAGCCCCTGAAGACTTCCCTAGAGATCTGCTACTATCGTCAGAAATGGCAGAACCCCTGTCCTCGTGTGTCTCCATGGTTAACCTGTAAGACAGCATTAATGTTCAAACCCCGTGGTCTATGATAACTTTAAAAAGGCTGTGTTTTCTTGCCCCCAAGGAGCAGCGTATCACCCAGCTCTCATGTGAGATACTTGGTGTTAAGGTCTTGTATCATAAAAAAATTACAGAAAATTTCCTGACAGATGAGTGGACCAAGCTCTTTGTAATGAGTCCCACAGGAAAATGCTCAGACTGTGCTGGAGAGTCTTTTCTGAGCTTGTGTACCACCAGTCAGTAGGAGTCAAAATTCAAATACTATAGTGCTGATGAGCCTTTCCTTTCATCTTAATAACCTGATCATTTTGGGGGGCGGGAGATACAGAATAAATAACTCTAGAGAGGCGCTGCCCAGCCATCTTTGGAGAAGAAATTACTAATAGTATTCCAGTTGGTGAATATTAAAGGAAGACACATAAGTATTTAAATTTGATACCAAAATAGAAAGATTAACACTTTTTAATGAAACACATTTAGTAAATTCACAGAGCATTTTATGATGCAGAGATCAGAAATAACATGGAAAAGGAAGGGAATTAGTGCTGCAGTATATTGCTTTTTTTTTCCCCCCAGTGACAATAAAGGGAAGTTCAGATTCAACATAACTGATGAGTGAAGAGCAGAACAAACTGAAATGTGATTAGTGGAGTGTCAGATGAAAAAAATACAGCAGAAGAAACTTTCTCCTACTGACAATTGCAGCAAATGTTCTGCTTTGGAAATAGAGCAACTTTATGCTGAGTAACTAACTCAGTACAGATCAGTTGAAATGATACCCTCCTTTGTAAAAATGCTGGCTGTAGATAAGGAGAAACGTTTAAGTGCCTTCACGTGTGGATGCCCATTCCAGGGTACCTTGGTGTCTTCAGCTGAGCAAGTACAATAAGGTCTCTAATCAGGAAAAATGGTTGGTCACACTTCAACCATTCTGCCTGGGAAAGGTTTTGAGCTTGCTGACAGTGATGTAGTCTGAATGCTGAGTTAATTGGTAACTTGTCTCTTTCCTGTTCAAAGCAAGCAGAAAATAAGTGTGTCTAACTTAATAATTAAAAGAAAAAAAAGCAAGTTAATGACCTGTCTCTGGCACTGGAGAGAGATGTGTAACTGATACTGAATATTCTGTATGTAAATCTACATGATATGAGTCTAACTTCCTCAAGGGGGAGGAGAAAAACTCTCTTGATTTTTTTAAAAAAGGACTATTACAGATTTCTGTGCCTCCTGCCATCTTATAGTAACATTTTATTAAAAATATTCTGGATTAGGGAGCACTTTTTAGCAATTTGACCATCTAGAAAAGGCTACACGTGTCAGGTTTTTTTGGATAAAAATTTTCTAGATTTATACCACTGACAATTTCAAAGTGTGTCTTAGTAGAAGCTCACAAATATAAAATACGTCGAATATGCACGTGGCTGAATACGGAGAGAATTCAGGTATGTTATCAGACTGTAGCAAATTCACTGTGTAAGATGTATAGACAGCTAAGCTCCTCCAGTGGAAGATGGGCAGTTAAGTAATAAATTTAAAAATGCTGCGTGACAGTGCAATTGATCCACATGCGAAAAGCAAATTGGGATAGGGCCCTTTTACTGTGGTACATGTTGCAGCATGTCTCTACTTTAAAATAATGTTTTCTAGCTCAGGTTAGCATGTATGTTGTTACATGTAAGATTCAGCATGCTTGGGTTGTACCTGGGATTATTCAAAAGCAAACAAGGTGTAGTGCTGTAGGTAATGAAATAAATAATTTGGAAATCAATTAAGCGCCACCTTAGGCGTATCTTCTTAGAAGATTAATTTCCTAATGAATTTCCCATGAGAGCAGACACCGCAATGCAAGACAGTGAAGAAGATGTGGAAAATGCTGGCAAATGAACAAACAAGGTTTTTTGGCTATTGAACATCTGGTAACCCAAAAGGTCTTTTTTTGCTCTCAGACTAGAGACTGGGTTGAATCTTGGTATTTTCTGTTTTGTTTTGGGGGTAGGACAGGAGAATGCTGCTTAGTCTTTTTTTGCATAGTTTAAATTCTTGTATATGATTTACAGTTAACCTCTGCTTATGGCCTGGAAGCCATGGCGAAGTGGCTGAAGTTAAAATCAGCATTAAGCATTATATGATACCTTTGGTCAGCTTAGCACCTTGCTGTTTGGTGTGTTTTGGACCTACTGGAGCTGTGAAGATTTGGCCTCTCTGGGTGGCAGTGGGCATCCAACTCTCTCCTGTTTCATTTGAACTGGAGCAGGGCACATCTTGTATACAACTGCTGCCTGCAGTGCTGCTAATGACTCAAGCTGCTGGCCCTGCAGATGTGTTTTGTGTCCAGCTCATGGGCAGATCTGTCATGTTTAGCGTCTCTCTTGATGGCAGGATTACAGCCAAGGAAGCAGCTGAGAGTTCTACTGAATGCCCTTCTGAGCAAGCAAAGCTGTGCCTGGTGCACCTTAGTCATGGTTTCCTCCTGCCCTTGTAGCATTTTGAAGCTGAAGGTGAGGTGGCTTTTGTCTGTGAAATGTTAGGACCTGGTGGCTCTAAAGGGTGTTGCTGGTATGAAAGGCAGGGGCACTCAGTTTCCAAAAGTGTGTGTAAATAGGATAGTGTCTGCCAAGATGGGTAGGATTTGAATACGGGACATGGCTGGCCTTAGCCTGTACTGTGGGTGTCCTGATCTTCATTGCTACTTCAGTGAAAGGAGAAAATCATCCTCACCCCTGTTAGGGAGCACTTTGTGGATGTACTGATGTTTCCTTTTTCTGATGGAGCATGTTGTGTATAAGTGTTCTCCAAATCCTTTTTGAGCAGGCTTTACTTAGTGTTAGCTCCAAAATATATTAATTCTCCTGAATACTTGCTTCTTCCTGCATCTGTGGGAAGGTTGGTTGTTCCCTGTGGCTAAATATTTTTACCTATACCTGGCCGTTTAATGCAAAAATTCTGTACACTGCAGTCATTATAAGTATATTCTATTCTTATTTCTGCAAGGATTTTACATATAAAAGTGTACAGAGGATGTATATAAATCAGCATTATATTTATTGTATAATATATACTCATATTTTATATTACATAAATACATTTGTAAAAGCAGTTGAAAATGAGATGCACCCCAAAATCTGCCTTTTTATACCACGTTTGGATCAGAGGAAATTTTAATCCAAGGAATGGGAAATGGAGTTGGGTGGAAGTTTAGATCCTAAGTAAAAGTTTATATATTTGTCTTTCGCAACAAGAATGAACTTAAAGAAGAGATATCGCAGTGCAATAGTACTGAATTCTGGTAGTGCCTCAATGCATCACCGTCTTATGAAGCTCCCACCCCCTGAAGCCCCAAATTCCTTGGTTGGGTAAGAAAGCCAGTGTTCAAGAGCATCTGATAAACGGTGACTGGCAGCTTTTTGCTTACACCCTGGGCCTCTCAGTGATGGCATTTTGATGCAGGGGAGTTTGGAGAGTGTTCAATCTCTGTTTTCTGTGTCTGTTTAGTGAAATGTGCTTCTTTGATGTTTAGTTGACCTTTCTTCTTGGCGTACCTGTAAGCCAAAGCCATAGCTTTTTTTCTCCCTGAATAGCTGCTAACTACCTCTGTTAGCTCCAAAGGCAATTCTGTGGATAAAATATGGCTTTTAACCATGATTTATGTGCCTCACTACTATATGTTACTCAAAGGTTTTATTGTGAATTGCTAAGGGCAGGTGTTTATAACCCATGGACTCTGGAGCATTATGTATGGACCTATTGTACAGAAGGGAGTTTCATTTCTCCATAGGTCTGTAAGTGAAAATTTCCTTTGGTGAAGGGGAGGTCCTTTGTAGGAGGGGCTGTGCTACAGCTGAGCATTGCGCCTGTGCTCACCCACCTCCTTGTTGTAGGTGCTGGAGAGCTCTGTTAGGACTGTAAAGTGGGTTAGGCATGGCAAGAGACAGCATCCAGATGTTTTCCATACAGCCAGGCTTCCTACAGTGGTTTAATTTATTACTGGCTCAGGAATGGAGACAAACATGGAGCTAAAGGAGGTTTATGTGGTCCATTGCTCTCCTGTTCTTTTCCCTTCTTTTGTATCTGCCACCAGCGTTAAACTGCCTTTGCTTCTGGACACGGTGTAAGGGATGTTTAGAGACTTTAGTTTCTCCCTAGAATTGTGAATGAAAAAAGAAAACTAATTGGAATAATAACTGCAAGAGGAGGGATAATTGATTAATTCTAGATGCCAGCTATTACTCATTTTGTCATGGGGAAAGAAGCCCAGCTTATGCTCTGTTCATAAAATGATTTAATTGCTCTCTATATTTAAAGAAGAACCCACTAACGTCTTCAACAGACTGCAGTGCAAGCGAAGTAACTGTACTCTAGGCGTGATGAGAGGGGCCATAAATCAGCTTGTCTCAGTGTCCTGCTTTGTGTTGAAAAGAATATAAGCACATCATATTTAGTCTAAACAAAACGTTTTTGTTAAACCTTGTTGAAAACTACAGTTTTAAACACTGCCCTTTGTGTCAGTGAATCATAAGTTAGGTTCTCAGAAATGCTGGGACTTTGACTGGAAAGAGCATGGTATATGTGGTCTGCCTCTTACACTCACTCTCCTCGGCACTTCAGCTCCCATGAGCAATGGAATGCTGAGTTGCTGGAATATTTCTTACATCCTTAAGCCAGTCTGTGAAGCTCTGAGACTCAAATGGTGGGAACGGCCCCAACTTCAGTACTATTCACTGGAAGGTTTTGCACATGAGAGCGGAGCTTTTGAAAAGCTTGGATAATCTGAAATTAGCCACAGCAATATCTGGAGGATCTCAAATCTAATTTCTATAATGTATTCAGCGTACCATGAAGCAGAATGGAAGCCAGCCACTTGAATGCACAACAGAGCGAGTTGGAGGATATGTGGAAGTCTGCGTTTGGATAATGCGGCAGGACATAAGCCCAGAAAAGGAGCTGAGCTCAGTTGCTCTTGACATGGCTGGAGCTAGTTGGCATTTTTTGGCTTGCTGGTCAACTGCTAAGAACAAAACCAGCAAGACAAAAGCCTGCCTAAAGTACCAGGGGAGGTGATTTTTTTTTTGTAACTATAATGACAAAATCCCAGGTTAAATAAGCAGTAACTGCACAGATACTTAGACGGACTTGAGAGTTTGATTAATATCAGGCCAGGGAGAGCATTGCCACCCCAAAAGCTGTGGAATTTCCCAGTGGAGTTTAAAACTCTCCTTGCATCAGAAGAACAAAAACTTCCACTACTGAGAAAGTAAGTAGTTGATCCATACATAGAGTTTGGGGTTTTCTATGACTGATGATGGAGAACGCATCTGTTTGGGCTGGGGACACTACTGAATAGTTTTAAAAGGTCATAAATATCAATGTGTTCTCCTAAGTCAAGGTGGGTAGCACAAGGAGAAAAAGGGCTTAAATTGCAGTGAGGGAAGTTCTGGCTAGCTATTTGCAAAATTTTTTTTTGCCTGTATGGGAAATGAGGCAGTAGAATAGACTGATGTGGAAAAATGTAGCATTTCCATCACTCTGTGGAGGATAAACTAGATGAACATCTTTCATGGACAACAAATACTATCAATCCTGCATTGCTCGGCAGTCATGGCAGACTTGGTGATCATCTGTGATCCTTTCCAGTTCTATGTTTGCACGATGCTGGCTTAAACGCAAGTCCTTAGTCCTCATAGTCTGAAAACAAGCTCAAAGCGGGCAGATCTAACTAGCCTCAAATGATTGGTAAAAGCTATATTTCTGATGCTTTGGCAGAGTTGGGTTCAAAAATGGCTATCTGGTATGTAAGTGACAAATCTGGGAGCTGAAATGAGGGTTGAATAAATGAGTGGTTTGGCTGTTGGCTCAGCTCCTGCTGAATGCTTCTGCCCATCCTCTGGGCTGCGGCTGCTCCTAGAAAGTACAAGTCTGCTGAAACTCAGAGCTGTCTTTCTGGGATGAGCTTGGATAGCAGTTATTGCTGACAAACCCATCTGAGTATGGGATGGGAGGGTGAGTGCCCTTGATTCCTTTCTGTGGCAGAAACCTGACTTCTATTATCCCTTCTAGAAATCCCCAGCCAAAGTCCACTTGGGAGGTGTTACCTCTGTGCTGGCCCCTCACCCCTCTTGCAGGTCGGCTAATCTCTGTTTCTTGCTTTGTATGGTATCAAAACACCAGATCGCAAAATTTACTGATGTATAGACTGATGAGATCTTTGACTTCATCTAGGAAATGGGTTGTCCTGTCTTATGGAGAAAACCGTAGTGTGACCACAACTTTGACTTGCATAACCCTAGGAACATACATTTATAACTCTCTCTCTATATATATATTAAAAAGCATTAGTCTTTGAGAATATCTGTGTTTCTGTGAAGTTCCTCAGAAAATAATTGAAATCGGAATATAAAAAATGTATTTCTATGATTAACATAGCTAACTGTAATTAGCAGTAGATTCATCCTTGTAGATTGATGGCCTGTCAAAGGCAGGTCCTTCACACCTGGGAACTCACATTTTGTTGAGAGAAATGAGAAACCTTTTAAGTGCATCCTGCACCTTCAGATACTTATTTCTGTTTTCTTCGTTTTTTTAATTCTGTGAAAAAACCAGAACCTCTTCAGTTTTCCCCAGAATATTCCCTTGCTATCTACTTTTTTCCTGCTTCTAGGTGATGGTGAATTACATAACATTGTAATAACATGGTAGTATAATAATACAGTATTTTTTTTGATGAAAGAAGACATTTACTGGAATTAGATCCCTTTGTACAGGCAACTTTTTGTCCCCTATAGTATTTCTTTAATCTTTGTGTGTGCTATAATTTAATTTACAGTGAATAAACACGAATACTGATTATGGGCTTTTTTGAGCTCCTGTGCAAACTGAATTATTAGCATTTCTAGTGGTTCTCCAATATTACTGCCATGCTAAGGTCACCATGATCTTATACGCAGTATTCTCGAAGGTTTCCTGCTGTCGGTTTGCATAGAGTAGCTGCCCTGTAGCCTTGTAACACTAACCATGAAGGCCTAGAGATGTTTCTGGAAGGTTTTATGAATCTTCTATACTTTCTCACTTGAGTTTGAGTGGGCTTTTTCTGGACTTCCTTCTCCTGTAGAACTGAGTATATCTCTAAATCTCTTTTGTTTGTTTTTGGGCATAGCCTTACTGAAACACGTGCCCAAATGCATTGTGGATTTAGGGCTTCAACACAACGCTGCAGGTTTTTGGCTTGCTTTTCCTTCCATTAATAATTCACAGGAAACCTGTATGTTTCCCAACATCACAAGCTCCATTCCCCCGTGGAAAACATGGTCGAAGAAGTAAGAAACTGGGTATCTCCATCATCCTCAAAGCAAACACACTGGGCAAATTTATCAGGCTATTTTGTGCCAGCATGGAGAAGCTGGAAGAGGAGTTGCGTGTCCCTGTGCGGTGCGAGTGCTGTGGGAATGGCAATGCTCAGAGGGCAGCAGAGGGTTTGAAGAAGCCACCCTGGTGGACTCAGTGCCCCTAATTTCAGCCACTGGAAGTGGGATGATGTTTCCCTCTAAGGTAACTGAATAAGGATAACTAGCACTAGAAGGAGCTGATCTCACTTATCTTAAACACCCCTGCTGATCGGTGGTAGCTTGGCATTCAAATTCTCTTAAACTTTATGTAATGTCTTAGATCTTTTTTTGAATAATGCAAATAATTCACAAGGTTTCCTAGAAATTTAAATTTTATAACGAACTGTGACTGTCCTCAGGCTCTCCAGTGGCATTGCATTGGAAAAGGAATGCATTGGCAAAGGAATGAAAATCAATAGAAAATGAACACCTACAGTAAAGATGTATCTATAGAATTATGGTGCTTAAAGAAATAATTTATAATTTTACTTTTAAATACATTTTTAAAGGCTACTATAACCAAAAAAAGACACCATGTTGGGAGTTTTGGGGACTGTGAGGGAACCAGTGGGCCTGATGCTCCGGGCTGGGGCTGCTCCCTGCTCCCTTTCTGGCCCTGAGGGGATCCCCCCGGCCTTGTGGCACTGTGACAGAAAATGTGGAAGGATACGCAAGGAACTCGTGGAAAGATGCGTGAAGTAAAGTCACAGATTAAATTAAGCAGTTATTAATAATGTATTGTGCTTTTTCAGCATTTTTTGGCCTCTGTGGAAAATGGAGCTGCCGACAAATTACTTTGTGGTTTTTATCATTGCTTTTGTCAGATGTTTCAGACTGTGAATTCAAAGCCAACTCTTTTAAAAGGTGAAATGCTGTGGAATATATGACAGGAATAACAAAGTTGGAAAGTGCATCAAAATCCATGTAATTTAAACCTCTGTTCATAGCACGAAAGGGCAAAGTGCACCAAAAAGAAATTGCTTAATTTGTCATATGAAAAAATATGTATCATAGGTGCTTTATTTAAGAGACCAGCTCCGTACTGTGCAACAAAGTGTTTCACAGGCTGTCAATAAGATCTTGCCTTGCAGACTGGGTTAGGATTCAAAAGAAAGCAATATTTTTAGTAAGACAATTATCCAGCTGTAAAAAGGCAGTTTCGTTCTGTGTCTTTGAGGAGCTGACAGTAGGTTTCTTTTTGTTTGTCTTACATTTGGACAGATCATATTATTTTTTATTAGAATTTGTGGGAGGAAAAAAGTGATGGAAATGAAATCCCTTGTGAAATTGCTTGAAATTGCCTTTCACTTGCCTGAATAAATTTGTTATTGATTTTTGCCCTTTTATAAGAATGAAAGGTTAATGAAAACAATCACGTTGCTTTCATCCCAAGGTAGAGATTATGTAATACATACAGGGCTTGGTCTTTTTTTTTTTTTTTTTCACCTAACAAAAACGTTAGTGTTTAGGTATTAGCCTCCTGAAAGATTAGCTGTTGTGATGGGAAATGAGTTATGCTACAATATCTTCAAGAGCTGTCATACGGTGTATGACAGATTAATAACTCCAGCCTTTTTATATTTTACTCTTTGGTTATTTGAGATAGGCACCATCATAACTGGGATCTGTACTCCCAGATCTGCAGAGAATGTTTTATTTTTTATGACTTTCCATAGAATAGGGAAGATACACTGTTGTTTTTGTACAGGAGGCCACGGAGTGCAGTGTGCCTGATCACTAGTAGAGTCTCTGCTGTATTGGAGAGTGGCGTGATGTCTCTAGGAGCCCTTGAAGGAGTTCAAAAGCAAAACTCTTGACCCCTGGCAAAAAAACCCATGGTGACAACTCTTCCCAGAGCTTGTCTGAGCTTATGACAAGCCAAATAGGGAAGAATTGCAAGTCCCTGCTTGGATGTCAGCAAAAACGTACGAAACAACAAGAAGATATTCCGATGAGTGTGTGACCGTGGGAGCACAAGCTCTTCATGGCAGTCTCCTAAACAGACATCCAAGAGGGACTGGGGTGGCCCGTTGCAGCCTTTCGCCTCCCTGAACCCTCACAGGGCATCTGCAGCTTGGCCTCTTATGCAGCTGAGATGTAGCACTGTTGTTCTGAGGGTGCGTTTCCCACAGAAATGTGCTCTTCCAAGCAGTTTTACCTTTTCTGTAGTGTTCATTGCTTCAGGACCTGGGCTTTTTCTGTGGTAACTGAATTAAGGTATTTTTAATAGGGCGAACCCTGCACAGCTGCATCTCAGGGCACCCTGGTCACTCTCAGTGAGTGTGTCCCTCCTGTGTTGGCATGGGACATACTTTCATACATAAAATGGGGATTGCTTGTCAAAAAATTTGCTCAGTAGCAGTGCTGCTTGCACTGTGTGCAAGGCAAGGTTTAGCCCGGCGTCCTTTCCATGTCCCAGCCTCCTTGCCTTTGGTCTCCTTCACTCGTTCCTTCTCCTGCACTGTATGAGGGCAAAGACTACCTCTGAAAATTGGGTGCTTAAGCAGATCGTTAACCCATGGCCCCAAATCTGAGCTGTACTGAAGAGTAATGGCTACCATAAGCTGGCAACTGTTTCCTCTCTGTGGTTACCCATCTCCGGTGAAGTCTGAGTAGCAGGTGGCCGTCTGGCTTCTCGTACTGGTATACGTTCTGCAGCAGGTAAGGGTGGGACACAGGGATGCCACCTGCACTGTGCTCCCTCCTGCCCACCTTCTGCTTTTGGAGTATTTCTAGTGCATCTCTTACAATGGCCTATTCTACATTTTATTCATAGCACCTACTTTCTTTAAAATAAGAAAATCATTTAATGCCATCCAGTAAGGGAAATATGGATCTTTCAGCTAGGTTCTGGCTTTATAGGGGACAGCACTAACCTCTTTTGATATAGCTTGGTGATAGGGAGGGCTCCTTCTATATCTCCAACACTTAACATTCTTGTAGCAACTTTAAAAAGGCCTGAGATGGTGACAGGCTGACTGGGGCATGGAGCGCTGCCAGAGGTGGTACCAAAGGAGCTCCCCGTGTACTGGCAGAGGTGTTCAGCCTTTCATGGTCTGTATCACTTTTCCCAGGTTTGGCCTCTAACTATTTTCTGCAGAGGCGGGAAATACTGAGTCTCCTCAGATGACTCCTCCAGTTCATATGATGCCTAGGAGGGACGGGGAGTTCCCTTTGCCAGATAGAATAAGCAACAGTAATTATGGGTCAATCTTAAATGTTAAGTGGTTTCAAATGTACTTTTATTTGCTGCTCTTGGCTGTTCTTGAGCAAAGGGTCACCTTGACCTTTAAGTCAGCCCCAGCTCTTAACTTTTATGCAGAGTGAGCAGGTGTAAATAGAGATCACTGAACTTTGATGCCTGCCTTTCTCTCCTAGGCTGAGACCTACTTAGACCCTAGTTTCTCCACTGGGCATCTCTTGCTAATGTTTCTATCGTTTCTGCTGCTCTGGCATCTCTGTGGACTTCCCTATACATTGCAAACTTCTTATACCTCATAAAAATGCAAACCAAGAGGCTCAATTCATTTGCTATTCACCAGCCATGTACTGCTTTTACGGCTTGAGCGAGATAAAGATTCATCATAACACAGACTTTTATGCAAAAGTGAATTTTTGTTCAAAATGTGCAATCAGATTTGATTTTTTTTTTTTTTTTAAAGCAGTTGCTACACCCACAATTCATTTTAAGGTATTATATAACCTATAGTCCATGAATAAACCTTTGGGCTGGAACACAATGAACTGGAAGAAAGAATGGCATTTCTACGCCAATGGTTAAAGCCTAATCACACCTCCCAAAGCAGACAGCTTCTGGCAGAGTGGCAAGTTCATTTTCCTGAAGACACACAGTTGATAAATATAACATGCTGTTGGCAGGTGTAGTAATTTTTCAACTCCTGAAAACCTTCAAAATTCAATGTAGCCAAAAAGACTGTGTGTCAGACGCAGGATTGGGATTCTTTATCAATCTCCAACTGTACCAAAAAAAAAAAAAAAATCCCATGCAAGAACTTGGGTTGTCAACATTCCGTAAGAGCAACAATGAAAAACATGCTGCAAACTGATGTTTCTGTTCATATTGTTGTACTGTTTTGCTGCTGTTTTTAAGGGGTTTAGAAACAACGTCTGCGCAGTTGTTGCTGCAGTATAAGCATGCAAGCCACCACTCAGATTCAAATGCTAAATGGCTGGATGATGTTATACAAACCTCTGCAATGTCTTACCTACTGATATTTGTCCTACAGTTGTAATATAATTTACGGTTTGTGTATGTTGTCTTGAAATCAATGCTTGTATTTAAAGTTATGTAACTTGTGAACTGCAGCTGAAGGTTGCTGGGCACTTAGGCTAAGCTTAATGCAGTCTTCCGTACATGTTAATGTGCTATTGAAGAAATGGTGTTGCTGATGGTGTAGGGTTTTTTCTTTAAACAGCTCTCTGCCTGGAGAGAGCTGCTCCTAGTTTGCTGAGTTTGGGACGGTATGATTCAAACAAAGATAAGGGGCTTTTAGAAAGCAGTTTAGGAAATTAACTGAGCCTTCTGTCATTCTTTTTGCTGTTTGCTTGTGTTGCTTTGGGCACTTGTGAGGTACATCTCTGATGTGCGGTGATTGCTGAGGCCTTTATTGCTCTAATATTTCATTTTTAATTTTTGTGTGTGTTTTATTATATGAAGATTTTTGAACTTTCAATATTCAAAATTTAATGTATTTAATACATACAAGCCACTCTTAAGCCACTTTCTGTCAACTTGTATTTGCATCCTACCTGCTGGTCTGGGGTCCCATCAAGCACCCAGGGAACAGAAATGGCTCTGTCTTGTGATCCTTCTCTGTTCATTTTTATAAGGCCTCAATCAATAGAGGATGCTTATAAAATTATTCTGGAGCCATACTGGCTGACTTTCTGTTTCTTTTTATTTCTCCTTTCAAAATTTGACCTTGCTGTTGGCTTCATCTCTTTGAATTTTAAGAGGACTTTTTAATTATTCTCCTATTGTATTTTAAATAGATTAATTACTAGGTAGCATGCAGAATACCTTCTTGGTGTGAGAAGCTATTTCCACTTGTCTAATCCATATTAGAGTTTACACTCTTGGGTTAGAAGCTGCCTATCCAGTGCATTAATTGTATCAGTGAATACTTAGAAAATCTCAGCGCTTCAATACAGCTTTAGGGCCAGGTGGCTTCTATAGCCTATGCTTACTTGCAGTTGTTGGATGAGTTCATCTGGACATGTGGTTACGCTCATTAAAGGGAACATATTGGGGACAGAGAACAAATTAAAAATGAATGATGATCAGCGAGTTCCTAATATTGCCCCTGACTATCGTCTTGCAGACTTTAGGAAAGAAGGCTGATAAGTTTTGCTATTGCAGTCCCACTTGTTAATGGCAAATTTCTTATCCTCTAACAGCACAGAGCAGCGTGTTACCACTACCCATAGTGGCAGAAACCATTGCTGTACCTGTGAGGCGAACTGCAGAGGTCTCCTGATTTCAGCTTTCTTTCAGTGAGTGGACTGAGAAGGCTTCGAGTGCTTTGTCCTTATCACTCCCCTACTTTGAAATGTCAGCTTTGTTGTCTAAGGCTGGAACCACTCCCCCATGAATAAGTTCCTCTCCTCCTTTGACTTACAATTCAGACACCGTTTGCACGGAAAATAATTCAGTCATTTGCTAAGGATTTAGCTGGTTTTGAAACCAAAAAGCTTAAAAAATTAGAATATACTTGCTCAGAGACTCCCTAAGATTGTGTAATTCTCTAATAGCCATTCATATCCTTATGTGCAGTTGTGGTTGTTTGCAATATGTGCCAATATTTTGTGTAGGTAGTTAGAGCTAAGGGGTCAGTCTTTTTGGTGGGTGTTGCTCATTTAGTGCCATCTTCTTTCAGCATTATAATGTGAAAGGACTGCCCTGTTTTTGAACCTTGATGAGGAAGACCCGTAACACTGACATAGCCAATAGGTCCCTTTTTGTCTTGTCAGGTTTTATTAAGCGTGAGATGTAGCTGTTCTCTTACGTGCATGAGGGAGGTCTACGGCTATTCCCAGCTATTACCGAGATAACAGTCCATGCAACAAATAGCTACAGAGAGAACAACATGTGGATTAAAGGTGTGACACGTAGCTTGTTTATATGTCAAAATGGACAGGCCTTAAAGGTTGACTTAGCTGCTTTGGATTGAGCTTGGCTGAATTTCAATCAAGGCACTTTTAATTAAAATTATGTCGCTCTTGTAAAATTAGATTACTTTTTCTGGGCCCAGTCCTGCTAATGACTGCATAGTCAAGCAATCAGATATCAGTGGAAATACCAGCAAATATAAAACTGGTGATACCTGAGAGTTTGTGGAATATTGGTAATATAATAGGAGTTTATGTATTGGCGGGGGGGAATCTTATTAACTCTGCAAACCAGTAGGATTTTAGGAATGAATAGGAAGTACGAACAGGTATTTCTACATTAATGTGATATATGATAAAATACATGTTTTCTAAAAAAAATTCATCAAATGGGCTGAACTGTCTATCTAATTCAGATAACTTTTCCATATCATCATGGTCTTAGTGATTTTTGTTATGTTCTTGACAAGGATAGCCTATAAATTCAGGAAATATAAAGGAGTAGCTTGGTAAAAATGTGCTGAAATATGAAAAATACTATTCTTCAGCCTGTTAAAATAGAACCCTTTTTGGTGATCTCAACAGGGCCATTGTTTTTAAATATTTCCCCCTAATGCTGTTTTTCTCTTTGCAGTCAGTGTTTTATAGTGGTTGTTTAAAAAAATAAACTCAAATCAAAATGCTGATGCAGTCCTACTTGTAGCCTGGTGCAACACCTATGCAGGGAGATTAGACTGGGGTATTCAATTAACCCTACAGCTATAATTTAAACCGGGGCATACAGCAGGAGGTGTACTTTATGCATAACTTCTTACCTAATGCAAAACTCATGTACCTATTCATTAGCAGAAACAGATAGCAGAAGGTCCTTTTTATTAATACTGCTAATTAGTTATTTAATATTTGTGAAATGCAAAGTCATGTGAATTATTACCCACACCACCAGTAATAATGCAAAGCCAGAAGCAGAGTCTCAGACTTGTACAGAGAGCAATGAGTAGCTGCTCCTAAATTATGAATAACCAGGAGAAAAATAATCCAAAAGACCATTTCTGTGCTTGAAGGGGGTGCATGTGTTGTGGCATGGCATGGGTATAAAGTCTCTTTTTTGGGTCTGCGAAGGTCTTTGGAGCTGCTCATCCCTCTGGTTGATGGGGGGGTGCTCAGGTGAGCAGTTCTCACCTGGCCCCTGTTGGTGAAAGCTGCTGTAGGTAGCAGGTAACTAATGACTGCAGAGAGCTGCAGCAGTGCTGCACACGGTGCGTTTTGACTTTTGCAGGTTTTGTATTTTAAGGCAGACCTGGGAATTTACGGCCTTAGGAAATCCTGTGAAAACGTGCCTCTGAAAGACCATGAAAGGCCCACAAGGGTATCGCTGTGGTGGGTATCTCCTGTGGGGATAGACCCGCTGATTCCCTGCTCCTGGAAAGCAGCAGGATTCCTTCGTCTTTGCAGATACTGAGAGATTTGCTTATTTTCAGCTGCTGTCTTCTCCCCAGGCCACCAGACACTGTCCAGTTGAAGAA
The DNA here is from genome assembly GCF_047370975.1 of Nipponia nippon. Lineage (NCBI taxonomy): Eukaryota > Metazoa > Chordata > Aves > Pelecaniformes > Threskiornithidae > Nipponia > Nipponia nippon. The sequence continues at coordinate 88,501,552 of NW_028262347.1, read as the reverse complement.
CACATTTTTCCAAGCGCAGTCTTTAGGCCATGGGGTTTTCCTCTGTAGTTCTGCCTTTCATGTGACTTTTATTATTAATTGCTTTAACCCAAAGGAAGAAAAGAAAGGGAAGAAAATCAGCAATGTGTTAGAGTATAACGAGAATAAAAAGTAAAATCATTCACAGGAGGGAACGTGAACTACTGAAGAAAGTAATAAAAGGAAAGTCGTATTTTTCTTTTCCCGGTTGTCCTAAAAAAATAAATTGCCAAACACAAAGCTGTCTTGAGAGTTTGGTCTGTAAATTTCAAATGGAAAGTCTGAGCTGCATTTCAGGCTGCAGGAAGCAAGATTTTTACTGCTGGTGATAGCAAAACCCAGGTGGTGGCATCTCACCCACAATGTCTTGGCAAATTCATCCCTACTTGACTTTTATGTAACCTATTCCCAGAGGAGTTCTTATATCAAAGTAGGTGTGAAATTTCCTATCCAGAGAAACTGAGACATCTCTAGCACAGTTCAGCCAGGAAGCGTAGGGCATCCCCATGGCTTTCTGAGGAGATCAGGGTACAAAAGAGGTGTGAAAAAGCATTTCGCTTCTCTGTTTTATTTTGCACCATCATTTCCTGATTCTGCATGATTCATCCAATGCACATCTTCCATGTAAGAGACAGAATTTCCAGGGTAGGACAAGGAATCTGCTGAAGACCAGAGACTTGAATTCCAAACCAGGGCTAAGCCCTGACCATTGGCCCTCTCTGACACCTTGTCGTCTTGCAGTCTGACCGCCCAAGGTGGCATGTAGCCTCACGTAACTGACTCATTGGCTGCATTTCGTCTTAGTCCCATAGGCTTCATGAAACTCGTATTGTTCTGGAGCAAGCATGCTGAGAGGGAGGAAAGACAAGGTGGTGTCCATGAGGAGGAATATAATTAGCCTGTGAGTTAAGTGCTTTTCCTTGAACATCAAGGCCAAGCAAGGCAGTTTTAAATATTTAATTAGCTTGGAACGAGCAGTGATTTTTTTTTTTTTTTTTTTTTTTAATTTCCTTTGAAAATCCTGTTACTTTGCGAGGGGGAAAGGTAATTATCTTTTTTCGACTGATCCAGGCTTGACATCTTGTAATGCAGAGGGAGAAGGCAAAGCAACTTGTGATCCTTCTGCTAATTGTCAAGGCCCTCTAGCTTTTGGAAACCTACTTAACTTGGGGCTGCTCAGAGGCATTAAAACGTTATTTGACAATCATGATTTGTATATCACATCGCTTCATTTGCATACCAGTAGTAGAAAACCTATCATTATACCAAAGTATAATTTGGAGCTTTTCCATAATCATGACATTGTATGAGTTGGAAAACAAATGCCACCTCAATAGAGTACAATTACTGATCACATGGAGTGACTGATCTTTAATTGGTTTTAAATTAAAATTTTCTCTGTTTCACTCCCCTGCAGACTACCGCTGAAGCTTCAGGTAAGAATAAAAAAAAGTGTCACACTTTGTAAGAAACCATAAAACCACCATTTCTGGTATTGGCTTAAAGGGACTTTGGGCCCAATTATCATAGACCAGGATGAAGACATTATGCAAGATCACTGCCAATTAGAAAAGGTTTCTGGTACTTCATGATCTCTAACATGTTATTTTTGGTTATAGTAAAGAAAAGTCAAGTTTTTCCATTAACTTTTTAAAAACGTTTTTCTTTATGAACTCCTATTCCAATGATACTTTAAATCCTTCATAATTAAACCTCTGCTGCAGTTAAAAGTATTGTCACCATTTCTGTTTAAACCTACCTTTCTGAAGGATGAACAGTAGTGAAAATTTGTTCAAGTTGCTACATAGCATACAAATAACCTTGTGGATGAGCTACAGAATTTTTTTACCAATTTTGGAGACTATTCTGATATACAAAAGAAATTTGCTACAATAGATTTCCAGCATCTTTCTTTATATAATGAGAAAACAATCTGGTTTTTGGTGTGCAATTGTTTAACTGCTTTTTAATGTGTAATATCCATCAGAAATATGATTCAGCAGCCCAAGTCCCCTTGATTCCTGATATATTTAGATCTAGTTATTTCTCTGAAGCAGTCCATTTGGATTTGGAGAAGGGGGAAAAAGTGGAACAAACTTTTAAATTTTCCTTAACCAGAGTCTGGTTACTTTGAATTTGTTTGAATTCTACTTTTTTTTTTTGTATTCAATACAGAACATACAGGACTGATTATTTTAGTTGTGCCTTAGTAAAGGGAACTGCAAGTTCTGAAATGGGGAGATTTTGTCTGATAAATGCAATGCAAGCTACAGGGCCAGGCTGCAACCCTCTTGGAGCAAAGGAAATCTGCAGCTTAATTTAGTGCTGATCTTTTTTCACTTCACACACTGAGAGTCATACATGGGAAAGGCTGTAGGGTTCCAGTTCAAAGGCCCAACCTGGTGCTTCAGAAACAGGGGAAACTGGAGCCTTTTAGATGTTTTACATGCCAAAGAAGCTTTGACTTTTAAAACTTTTCTTGGCTCCAGGTTCCCTCAGAGAGCTGCAGATGGAGGAGATGAGGGTGAAAGTTGCACATTCCCACTTTCAAGGCAGGGTGTGAAGAAGCTTTCTTGTAGTGTCCGTAGAGTTGTCTTCACAAGTGTCTGTGACAATTTTCTAATGCAAATGTAAAAGAGGCAATCAAGGGTAGTGCTCTGCTTGACCTGCTGGTCACAAGCAGAAGACAGTACCTAGTGGAAGAATACGGCTCTAGACAGTAGCTTGAGCTGCAGTGACCGCAAGGTGATGACTGGATTAAGGATTTGGAGGAAGGGTGGGAAGGTGAGCAGCAGAGGTAGGACCCTGGCTTTCAAGGAAGCAGACTTGAGCATTTTGGGAAATTGCTAGGCAAAATGAAGGGGAATGGTGCCCAGGAGAAATGCCTGACTTTTAAAGAAAACTGGTTGAGAGCTGCTTTTTTGCAGGAAGACTGGGAATTCAGCAGGTTTGGTTAAGCAAGGAGCTTTGCTATGAACTACAATGCAAAAAGAGAGCGTACAAGAAATGGAAACAATAATAAGCAACAGAGGAGTTGAAAAGCATTGCTCAGGCACTAAGGGAGAAAATCAGAAAGGCCAAAGACCAGCTGGAGCTCTAAAGAAAGGCCAAAAAAAGCAGCAAGAAGAGATTTTACAAGTATGCTAGTAGGCAGAGGAAGTTCAAGGAAACAATTTGTCCATACATGACTGACGGAGGCGAGCTAATTGTAGATGATGTGGAAAGGGCTGTGGTACTCCAAGCCTTTTTGTACCTCAGTTTTCACAGGGAAAGCCTATGCCCAGGATGATGTGTCCATCAGTAAGCTTCAGGAAGGAGAGAGGCTGCCAGCAGTGGGGGAGCAGCAGGCTAGGGACTGCATAAAGAAGCTGGATGTCTTCAAATCCAGGGGAATATGGCATATTCTTAAGGATGCTAGAAGAGTAAGGCAGCTGTCAACTATAAACTGAGGTGATTGGGGTGATCCCTGGTGATTGGAAAAAGCTGGAAGTTACGTCTGTCTTCAAGGAAAGCAGCTGAGGTCCCCCTGAGGTTCCCAGGAGGTGATCTGATCGCAGCCTGTGACTAGATATTTTAGGGGTAGGTTCAAAGATAATGGAGCCAGGCTCTTTTCAGTGGTGCTAGAAGACATAGCGAGGAGCAAGGGCCAAAAACTGGCTTGGAAGATTTGGGTTGGACATCGGAAAATCTTTTCCACCAGGATGGTGGTACAGCCCAGACTCTCCATCTTTGGATGTTTTCAGAGAGATGGGGCCAATGTGACACACACATGCACACGCGCGCACGCACGCACACACACACAGAGTCTCTCTCTCTCTCTCTCCCCTGTCTTTTTTTTCCCACAAATCTCAAAGATGCTAAGCTAAAAACTTTCACTTGGGAATATGTCCATAAACACTTTTTTTTTTAAACCACAAGAAGGTGGCTTACAAGCTTGAAAGAAAGGTAGTAACCAGGTTCTTGTATTCAGGCACTGAGAATAGTGTTAATACCTTGACTGGTGTAAGTAGTTTCTCAACTACCAGTTTTTCCCCAACTATTTGAAGATTCCCAAGCTTGCTTTGAACCATCCATTTTTAGTGTCCTGAGGAGAAAAATCTGATAAGGGCCTTCTTCAAAATTTTGGTGCTGTGCCGTGCTGTGAAAGCCTTTGATCAAGTCTAATTTATTAATCTTCATAATTCCTCCAGCTCCTTCCAGCAATTTTCTTCCGTACATAGGAAGAGCTAATCAATCCTAAGGGCAGTTTTCAGAATATCTTCTTTAAAAAAATGATAACCGTTCCCCCACATACTTTACCTCCAGTCCAAGCTACATTTTTCAGCTAAGTGAATCGGGATTCCTCTAGCAGACTTAAGAAATTTTTCTCTTTTTATTTTTGTGCAGAGATTTATGTACTTAACTCATGGTATACCTGAGAGTTTCATCCCTAAATGACTATGTAGTGACTTAAGACTGGATACTCTCCCCGTTGTTCTGCTAAATGTAGATTATTCCGGTTATCTCTTGGGAATGGAAGGTGGTTAAAGGCAGACTGTTAGCAGAAGTGGTAGTGACAGCCTAGCTGCCTTGTAAATGGGTGGCTTTTATCATGTCCAGGCACTGGCAGTGTTGTATGCAAGATGGCAAATGGAGATGTAGCAGCCATAGCGTAACCTCCCTTCAGGCAGTCTCCAGGTCTGTTTGCAAAGGTATGCAAGAAAGAAATGTGCCATTAGAAAGCTTCAACACACACCAGCTATTGCTGGTTAAGGCTTTTCTTTATTTCTATTCGGTCTTCATGCATTGAGCTGCAAAATGGCAGATTTGCTGCCTGTGACAAAAGCATAAGTGTAGCCCTGCAGCTTTCTAGGACTATCTCCATCCACAACATGTTACCCACGTCCTCTTTTTATCTGCTCATCAGCACCTGCTTCCAGTTCCTGCAGAAAGGGCAGCCTGTCTCCCTGCCTGGAGCGGAGGGCATGCGATGTCCTTGCTCGATGGTGCTCTGCTCCCTGGTCCCAGGTCTTCCTCATCCTCTTGAGTGCCCTGCCGTAGAGGGGGCTGAGCCAGGGATGATAAACAGATATTGGGCTTCCCTGTGGCCAATAGTTTTGTGCTGTCTCATAGAAACTGTGGCTTGTTTTTTGGTCCTCAGTCTAAGTGATCCATGGCCTGTCTTTTGAAGTATCTGAACCAGATGTGCAAATGTTAGTTATCTTTGGTGGGAATGAAGTCTGTGTGGTTATGGGTGTCTTCCTTAAAGCTAAAGGGTAATGTTTCAGGCTCTGCTGGTACCATTAATAAGGGAGTACTAAGAAATTATTGATATCCTAGAGGTTTAATGCACAAGTATTGTATTATCTGACAAAAAGAGGATCTGGGCTAAGGGAAGAAAGCTTATTCAGCTAGTGAAGAATGTCAGGGCATTATATATACTTCCATCACATCTGTCCTGGTAGTGATAGGAGAAGTGAAGGAAGTTTAGAAAACAGTTTTAAACAGTGTGTTGAATTGTGTAGGAAAAATTATTAAAAGCCATGTGTCATTAACGAGGAATTTTAAGTGACGATCTGCATACTTTATTCAATGCAGGAGAAACCAGGGATGATAGTTGAGTGTCACAGAGGCGTAAAACCCATGTTGTGGTATTTGAGACACTGGACGTAAAGAATTTCCAATTAGATGTGAAATGTTGTTTTGTTAATGAAAACAAAATTTGTGTTCTGTGTCTTGGGTAAGTGAAAAAGGAAGGTAAAGAGGTTGTAATAAGCAGTTTTAGTAAGCTTTGCAGGCAGGCTTCAGGTTTTCAAATAATTCATTACAATATAGTTAGAAAGGAAAATAAGTTCACTTTAAGCTGTAGAGTGACAGTATGTGGTTGGGAATCTGCATAATAAAATAATATTTGCTATAAAGAAGGAAGGTCATTCTTCTTGTGGAAACTGCCTTTTTTAATCTACTCCGGTTGCATTTATTTACTAGTTTTTAGAGAAACTTTTTCTGGTTGAAGCTCTATTTGGAGTGAATAAAAGTGTTACAGTAGGGAATTCTGGATGGTATAGCTATCACTTATTGCAATTTATGAAATGAATTGAACAATGGATGATTTTGAGATTAAAATCGAAGTGTCCTTTGGTTTCCCTTGATATGATATTTTCTACGTCTACAGTGCTACATGCCTGTATATAATGCAGAACTACATAGGGTAAGTGATCTGATTGTCTTGCAAGTTTATCCGAACAGTCCAAGAATCGTAATAAGAGGTATTAGTAGTTTTAATTATTATTTTATGGTGAGGGTGAGTTGAGAAACAAAGTGCAATTTTAGCATAATATATTGCTGTATTCTTTCACAAATGCTGACATGCAGGTTCCCGTATTAGCAAATAATACATTTTATTGTTCATGATCACGAGAAAAATTAAGTTATTTCGTACCCTGATATAAAGCATTCTACTGTTCTTTCAGTAGTGTCTCCCCCCCCCCCCCCCCCAATTTCCAGAAGATGGCATTTACTTTGCTTATTATACAACTTTCTATTTTAATTATTATGCAAAACTTTAAATATTTTCACATTTCGAGTGCAATTAAACAGGACATCTGTTACACTGGGAACATGAGAGAACATTTTTATTATGCCGAAATGATTTTCTGCGTATAACTAAGCCATTATTTGCATTACCAATTGCATATTGAAAAGTACTCATCATTAAAGAGTCAGCACGCATACCAAAGACTATAGTGGTAGCTGCAGTGCTAAACCATTTTGTCTCTGGAGCAGGAAACTGTCCATTGTAATCATATAGCTATTGGTAAATTATGCATTGTAAAAGCAAGCGATGCGTGTCCATGGCTCCAACCATTAACTGTTGCTTTTGCAGTCCGTTCCACTAAAACAGAGTCTTTGATGTCAATTCCTTTGCAATAAGAAACTCAGCACGGCTGAGGTGATACAGGTAGTGGAGAACAAGAATTTGCTAGCTGAACTTGGTGTGAAAGCTGAAATTAAGGCCAGGCAACTCCTACAGTCCACAGGGCATCACCTTGAAAACCCATGAAATAAGAGAGAATTGGGCCTCTGGAAAAAATGCAGTAATTGAACAGTTGGAGCCTGACCAGGATTCCCACAGCTGGAAGGTGGCAAGAAAATTAGGGAATAGGGGACTCAAAAAAGGGAGCTGCATCTGGCTTTGCAGCAATTATATGTGCTTGAGTTATATTCATCCCTTTTGTCATTATGCACAGGAGATATTGCCAGAGGTTAATTTGTTTCACTGTGGATTCTGTGTAAACTTATTTTTGATGTAGCTCTGACGCATGTTAGCATATTTTATTTATACCTCTAGTGTAAGCATAGAGAAAAAAGGGAGTTAAAAGACCCCCAAAAGCCAGACTAAATGCCAGACAATGCAACTCACATTTGAGAGAGGACTGTGTTTTCAGTATAATACATTTCCTTCCAGTTTAGTTGACTATTTCTTCCTCATCTTGGAGAGTTTGGGGATCTATAATCGTAGTTTTCATACATTACCTAAAATAACATATTTTCAGATTGTTAATTTATTTATGCATTAGACTTTTTCTTTTCTGTAGGGAAACACCTGCAGTAGCAATGTAGTAGAAAGTGTTAAATTATCAACACGACTAATTTGTGTCCCAGATAACAGAATCACAGAATAACTTTTGTTGGGAGGGACCTCTGGAGGCTGTCTGGCCCAACATCCTGCTCAAAGCATGGCTGGCTTCAAAGTTTGCTCCAACTTCCAAAATAGATCAGGTTGCTCAGGGCCTGTCCATCTGAGGTTTGAGCATCTCCAAGGATGGGGTATTTTACAACTTCTTGGGGTTCCAGTGTTTGATAACCCTCACCGTGAACTTTTTTTGATGTGGTGGTTGACAGCATTAAGATCCCCCCTGAGCCTTCTCTTCTGATGGTTACACAAACCCAGCTCTCAGACTTTCCTCATATGTACCATGGCAGCCCTTGACCATCTCTCTAATCCTCCACTGGACTCACTCCAGTGCATCAATGTCTTTCCCATACTTGGGAGCTCAAATCTGGACATAGTAATCCAGATTTGGCCTCACTAGTGGAAAATAGAGGGGAACAATCCCTTCCTGATACAAGATGCAGATCTTGATAATGAAGGTGCAAGGTGTTAATGATGCTGGGGTTCAACGCTATTTTTCCAGAAATTTGCATCCTAACTTGTAACCCAAATACTGTGCATCTATATACAAAGAGCTGTCTGTTTGTATACACTGGTATGTACAGCCTGGAAGAAGGTGTGTGTTGGTGTGTGCAGAAGAGATGCACAGTTTGTATTTTTGAATACAAATTTGCATTTTTAATTCCTTTCACAGTTAAGGAATGTTTTAGTCTTGACTATTGGCTCCAGTTTACATATTAAAGGGCATTCTTTCTCTGCATATTTAGCAAATGCTTTGGAGACTTGTTTTATAGCTTTGTCGAGTAATTAAGAGCCTCATGAATGGCCCCCATTCAGGACCCATGGTGTAAATTGAAATGTGTTAGAAAAGCTATTATTTTGTGGAAGCTTTCACTTTGATCTGCTCCTAAATCTCTGATATCCCTAGTTTGAGTCAGATTGATTAGCCACTCTCATGTCTAACTAATGCATGGTGTTGTTAATGATCAGAGCTAATCATTGTTATCTAAGTGAGCAAAATGCACATTATCCATTACTCCAGTTGTGGTTATGAGTTATGACAGGCAGCTGTCATGCGAATGAGCACATTTCTCCTGGCAAATACATAAATGTACCCTTTAATTTTTATTTTTCCCCTGATTAGAGCGAACTGTGAAGCCTTCAGCAGAGGAGCGCTGGGTAAGGTACTCAGTAAATGGCCATTACCTTCAGAGATGGAGAGAGATATGACACAAATTGCAAACTGCTGTTTCAAACTGAGGAGAACCCTACAGGGAATAGGGAAGGGAGATGTATTCTACCACTTGATGTCAGTATATGCTTACTCTTAAAACTAGACAGAATTTTTTTTCCTTGCCAGGGAGACTTCTGGGTAAAGGCAATTTGCCCACCTTCCTGAGTGTTCCTTGCTGTCAAGATTTTATTGACGGTGCCAATTGACTGAAGAAGTAAGGACAACACCGGTGAGGACAATTCTCAAATTTCCTTGCAAGTGGCGCATGCTTTCCCTTGCAGAAGAGACTGCTCTGGCATAACAGAGTAATGGTTTTTTTAGACTTAGGGACGTTTTTGGAGGACTTTACAGATGGGAGCTCATTACTTTTCAAGGCACTTAACTGCATTCTTAATGTGACTGACTGAAATCTGTCCTCACAGAGGTCTGGAGTGATCTCAGACATTCATGATTTCTTTGACACTCTCTCTGCGTTGAGAAAACTGCCTCCTCATTGAACGTTATTTCTGTAGTAGCCCACTTTTTGAGGCCTCTTCTCCCACTGCTTTCCTTGCATCGAATTGTGGTGGAGGCATCAGAAAGCTCCGCTTTTGCCAAATTGGACTCCTCACACTGCCCTCTGCTTTTCTTTTGAGCAATTGCAATACAGAAGTAGACAGTGAGCTGACTACGGGGCTTCTCTGGATTTATACCAGCAGAGGAGGCAGCTGTATCAAATATCTCATGTCTAACCCAGGCATCCTTAGGCAAAATTCCCTCTTTGCTTTCTACAAGACTGAGTCTATCATTACATTTACTAATTGTCCTGTGAGTACTTCTCTGCTCTAAATGCTTCCTTTATTGTTAATGTGAGCAATTTCTTTGATAATATGGTCCATAAGAAAGTGAAATTGAGATTTAAATAGAAATCTATTTAGTTTTGAATAGTTTAATTTTTCTCAAACTGAAAAGGCTGTTCTGGAATATCATTAAGTACTTGGTTGTATCTGGAAAATGATTTTAAATTTCCTGAGTCTGTATGTTCACAAACTTCTCTTTGCATGTCAAAATAATTAGATTGTCTTCAAATAATTAGTACATTTGACTTAGTGTAGACACTTAATAGTCTTTTAAATCTGCTTTAAGCCATTTGCATTAATTGTAATAAATCACTCATTTAAATTGGACACAGTTTTAGATAGAAAATAGCGTCATTCCTGGGTTTTTGAAAGCTTCTGGAAGGAAAAAAGCTACTCATACTGCTGAAACAGAACTTAATTTCACAGCTAGTCATAGGAATGTGTTACTGGGCTCCCTGTAACTTCAGAAAAACAAGATCATCATTGGCACTGCAGCCAGTCAGATGACTTGGAGAGACTGGAAAAATCCTAACCCTGACAATGCACCTGCTAGTGCAGGATGTGTTATTTAAATGTTTAAAATTTAAAGTAGGTATCTATAAGAAATCCCAACAAAGTAAAAATATTATTAGGTTATGACCTAGGTCATCCAGCCAAAAACTTCTGAGTAAAACTTCCAATGTGTTGGAATGAAATGGACATTGCAGAAGAGGACTGGTTCAGAAAATGTATTTTAGTTCTGTGAGAGTCTGGTTGCAAAACAGTAGCAAATCCCAAGTTGCACTTTAAAGTTAAATCCATGAAAAAAAATGCCCAAGGGACTGAAATCTGGTTTAAAAAAAAAAAAAAAATTGGATATGCCAGCACCTGGTTTTGGTCAGAGCCTGCTAAAATCAAACACAATTTGAGCATCTGTGTGGGTGGCTCTGTGGCTGCGGTGGAGAAAGTGAGAGACCTGCATTACCACAAATACTGCAAAATACCACAAAAATGCCACATGCTACCCAGCCCAGATCTGCCTGCATTTGTGGGCTGTCCCAAAAGGACGGTGAATGTTCTTTCCTCATCCCTGGTAATGTTGCTTCCTTTCTCCCCACATCTGTTATGCGAAATATCCCTTTGATATAAAAGCACAAAACATTAGATAGTCATGATGCATTTTTCTGCTTCTCAGCTATATGCCGTCTGCTTCTTTACTTGATGGTTGTTATGGGATATTTACTGGAAGACAATGGCACTCGGGGATTTAGAGTCAAGCTAAATTATTAGTAGCTTAGTATCTCATTATTCCTCTTTCTTCTGTGAGTCAGCACCGTTTTCAAAGCACCATCTGGCACCATGGAATCAACACCCCTGCATGCTACAGTCATTAATAACAATTTGCTGATGCACATGTATTGGCAATCATTTAGCCTTGGGTGACTTGAGAAACAGTGCCCTAGCAGTCAAGGCAAAGATGAGGAGGCCATCGCCGTCAGCTGCTCCTGCAGATGTCTCTGCTGGAGCTTTATTTAGTAGCCATTGCTACAACGTGATGTCCAGGTAGGCGGTGTAGGTGAGTCCTAAGCAGTCTACTTCTGCTATGCTCAAATCTAGCTGCTAGCCAGGAGAAAAATCTCCTTTGGGGAGCTGTACCCAAGTGACGTGGCAGAGTGCTACCAGTCTGCAGTCTCCTCTTCTGCACATGGTCTGCTACCTGCTGACCAGTTATGTGTCCCTGGTGCCCTTTCCCCTCCGAAAGGGACCCTCCAACCACTGCTACAGCCTCTTCTGCAGACCTTGGTTCAAATGCTTGTGGAAGGGAATCAGGCACAGGCTGCCAGATAAAAACACGACCTGTTCTTGAATTGGGCCTGTGCTTTAAAATAGCCCTGTGAAACTATTGTAGGAAATATTTTATGTTTTTGTGGTGGAAGCAGCAGAGTGTATGTTTGACAGTCTTTACTACTGAGGTTAGATATGCATCTAACAAGTGATCCCTGATAGTTTATTATCATAGTGAGAATCCTTATGGCTTAACAGAGGCAAGGCAATAACAGCAGAAATCTCACAAAAGACCTGCTCCTCTAAGTGAACAAACCCCTCACGCTTGAAACTTTAGAGGTAAAAACTATCCAATCCATGTGTACATTTTGTACCTTCTGTCTTGGTAGCGTGCCTTATGCTTAATATGCCTTATTCTGCTGGTTAACTTTAAAGACGACTTACACATGTATTAATTTTAACAATAGAGTGGCAGCACAGCTTAAAAATGAACTTTTCGAGGTATTTGGTGGCATATCTTGGCGTCACAAATGTGATCTTATGACAGTTGATGTCATAAGCAATTAAAGCTATGTCATTCAGCAATTAAAGTAACATTATGATATTCCTTGTTACTACTCTGTGCAACCTTTCCTGTAATAAAGTAAACTTCTAGATACTTGCTTTGATTTTGTGTGTAAGAACCAAAGAAATTAACACATTTTTTGATGAAACTCTTAAGGGTAGAAATAGTTTCTACATGAACACAATTGTTACTGTAAAATGCCTTCATATAAGTACCAAATATCTTCATGTAGTCAATACTAGCCCTTTGCAGGTTGGATGTATGTGGTGCCTGCGGAGATGAGCCAAACCCTGTCCCTGTTTGTATGGACCGAGGAGTTTTGGGCAGGACATGTTGAAGGAGGAAACAGGGTTTGCCCTTTAACATGTAGCTTTGTGCGTGCTTATGTGACGCTTAGAGCTTTGTATGATACTAACTTCACTTTTTGTAAGATATAAACTTTCACTTGTAGTGTAGAAGGTAGTTCATAGGGTATGGGGCTGTTCATCAGGCTTATAGTTTATGTATAAGACAATAGGAAAGAGTCATTTTGCTGAATATATGTCTTCAGAGAGCTATCACACAATCATCAGCTTTCATTGGAAAACAATTACGAGGCTTCAAAAATGATTAACATGCAAGACATTTTTCTTTGTGACTTCACTTACAAGAATGACAGAAATTTCAATGCATGATCTTTCCCTAGTGTATTCTTCACCATTCAGTAAAAGCAGGAGTGGGAGAGGTAGATCGTACAAGGTACAAATCAAGCAGGGGAAAGCATTTACATAAGTGAGAAAATATGCAAGTACCTAATCTTCGAGGGTGTTACCGCTTCTTTGCAAATTTGGGGACCTTCTGCTGGGAGTCAGTATTCTCTGCTCTCTGGTTTCTCCTATTGTGTCTTCCTCTTTGTAACTCTTGAGTTGCTGGTCTCTCCAAAGGACCTCTGAAGTCCCTTAGGATCCCTGGAGGCTGATTTGTCTCTAGAGACATGGTTTTGTGTGCTCTTGCTCTTTCTAGCAGCTGCTGTTGGTGCAGAACTGTAAGATGGTAAGAGACCACTTGTGATCTGATAGTGTGGGCTCTTACGTCATCTAAGCTTTTCTGAATTAAATGCTATTGAATGAGACCGATGTATTTTTTCCAGAAGCCTGCGCACCATTTGTAGACACAAATATTGCATCTAGTTACCAAAGAAAGGTAACAAAAAAAGAGCAATTGTCAATTGTCAACAGCCTTAAAATATCTATAGGGATGTTTGCATCTTCTCTGGACATTTTTTGGGACTCCACAAATTGAAAAAGTTCGAAAGCCACTGATGCAGAGCACTTCTTCTTTGGAGACCATCCCAGTTGTGGAGAATCCACCCCACCCTGTTGCGTCTCATTCTAGTTGGCAATTGCCCCGCTATTTAAAAGCTGGACTTGATTTCTAGATTTGGGTTGTTGAGCTGCCCTGAATCTTGCATGCTTTTGAATGCTGGATTAAAGGACTGTCAATTTTTTGTAGACTGCAAGAGGCTGTGATCAAGCCACCACTTAACCTTTTCATTTGATAAACTAAATGGGTTGATCTCCTCAAATCTTTTCCTTTAAGGCATGTTTTCCAGCCTTTTACTCATCTGTGTGCTTTGACAGGTTGTGGAGTTTTGATGCTTTGGAGAGGAAACCCTGTTTATTGAGCTTGGAGTAAAAGGGTCCTGCTTGTTGTCTTGGGGCTTTTCAAGCTTTTCATGCATCCACTTCTGCAGAAAACAATTCTTTCTTGTTGTGTGTTTCAGCTTGTTCTGGCAGACTGTAAAATGTTTGATTTTAAATGATTGCCAGGCTTGACTTAAATCAATATGAGGGAGATGGAAATGTATTTCAGGATGTTTCTTTGTTGGTCAATAAAATGTTATACCCTGTGCCATCAAAAAATGCTGAAATCAGCTTTGAAGAAGAAGAAAAATGCAACAGTAGCAGATGCAATTATAGTGATTTGCTGCTCTAAATCACCTCTTGTATACAGGGGTAAAATGGAAGTTAAAATAACAGAAAAGGGGTGTTTGTGTTCCTCAAAATCTGAGTTTTAGGTTTGAGGTAAAAGAGATAATGTATGCTAAGAAGAAGCTTATGTGACCTTTTAATAATGAAGAAATGGGAAGGACATCAGATGCTTCATAACAGAAATCGGTGACATTTCATGTTAATTGAATTAAAGCAAAAGTATTTGTCCTAGACATTGCCAATTGGAGTTTCCTTCTTGAGGGGTTTGTCCCCATCATGACACAGAATGAAACCAAACTGAATGTTTTGGGGTTTTATTATTATGTTTGTATGGAAATGGTGATCTGATTGCCTGAAAAGCATTCCTTTCCCATCTAATTATTTCCCTCTGAACATGCAAATACAGATTATGAAGCTTGTAACCAGTAAAGCTTCTGGGAGGGGATGACCTGGGCCACCATATGACTGCAAAACTAGGAGGAAAATTAATTTACCTTCATTTTGGTTATCTGCCACGACAGCTTTAGCTGGTTAAAGTGGAAGCAGCAGGCCAGCTTCATCTGTCTGTCGGAGGATGAGCATGCATACAGCTAGCATAAATCTTTCTAGTGCGCTTTGACAGAGACAGTACAAGTTCACCTTGTGGGATTTTAGGGTTTTTTTGTCTAGTTGTCTGGGAATTGGAGAATTTGCATCAGCTTTCAATGAATAACGAGGCTAGTGCAGCATTTCGGACAGACAACTTGTACACAGTAAAGCTTGCAACGTTTGTGGATGCCAGCTAAACTAACAAAACAAGTAATCTGAGGTGAGGCTACTGCTGCAGCATCTCTGGCAGTGCAGAGCTCAAGACAGGCTGCAAACACAGCACAAGATGACATCCCCTAATTCTGGTCATTCATTGTTTGGAAAATGTAAAATGCATGTTAGTTTTCACAAGACTCTTGTGAACCTGTAAAATCTTTTTTTTTTTTTTTTTTTTTTTTAAGGTGCAACTAAATCTGTGTTCCCAAGCTTCTGCCCATGCAGCAGTGAATTTAAAAGGGGAGAATTTAAGTTATTCTGACTGTATTAGCGCCCAAGTTTTTCATCTTTATCACCACTCAACCCTTCAGAAAAGTCAGATGGGTGTAATGGAGCTGAATTTACCTCTTTGTGCAAATAATATATCAAATGCTATAGATTCTCGGGAAGTGGTGCATATGACTGTTGTGTAAGCAAAACAACACACTTGAAGCAGTGAGACTACACAGGTTACAACAATTCAAATAGAATTATTATTTTTAAAAAAGGCAATTAAGGAACCCAGCAACACTTTGTAAATTATGTTCTCCAATATGGGGATTGTCTGACTACAGAGGTGTGTACCTACCAGCTGACAAGTTCCTTAATGTTGTTATAAGCTGTTGGCATTCTCTTATTAAAACAAAACTGCCCATTTTCTACACTTCACTATCCAGTTGCATGTGTTGGCTGGCATGGGAGCCTCATGTGCTGTGTCCTGAAGCCCTACTGCATTCCTGGGACGGGGCTGTTTCTACACCACTGGTTGGATAGTGGAAGGTCCAAAAAGTCTTGACTGGTTTTGGTAAGATGTTGCTGTTTGTGGAAGGAGTGGAGCGATGCTAGAAACTGTTTTGGCCTTAACACAGGCTGGGGGGAAAGGAAGCTGAAGCTGCCGATGGGTATCAGCAGGGCTGATTACTTGTAATCAAAAAAGGATTGTATACGTGCTGTGGAAATGGCGAGTGTTAAGAAAGGATTTAGAGGAATATAAAGGAGTACGTGCTCCGTTTCAGGAAGGAAACTATCATCGGCTAAAATACATAACAAAAATGAATATTCGGCTTTTTGGCTGAGTGCAAAATGTTACAAATCACTGTGAAGAAGTTGTCGTATGATATTAGATTGACCATAACGCTTCTGCTTTCTGCATGTCCCTTCATTTGCTTGCTGAAAATGATATATCTTCGTTTCTGCTCAATTCTCAAATTTCCTACCACTTGCCACATTTTTTCAAAGCTACATAATACAATTCTGCAGCTGTGATATGTATTGGAAGCACCTTGGTGACTTCAGGGGAACTGCTTGAATAAAGTGAGAATTTCAAAAATCTGTTCCTTTCCTCATAGAAAACAAAATGAAGAGAGCAAGTCAAGTGTCAGAGATGGCCTTCTTTTAAAATTTGTGGTGCTTATTGTGAAAAGCAATTTTCCAATGCATACAGAAATCCACTGGGCAGGGTTTCACTGTCAGTTTGAGGTCAGCATGTAGGATTTGTTTTGAACTGTTCTCATTTTAGATATTCAGGTATCTGATACGTATGTTGTCATGAAAAAATAAATTCTTGAAGAGCAGTGCTGCTGCCTGAATTTGGAACAAAGGAGGTGAGGATTCGGCAACCTAATCTTGGATCACTTTTAATATCAACAGCCCTTTGATGGTAGGTTTGAAGAAGAACATGATTCAGACTGGTGCTGAAGTTGATTCCCCCCGCCCCATGCAGTGCCATCAGAGCATGACAATACGGACAGGTCATTAGGAACAGAGTACTGGGTTTTGAATAAAAATTACTGAATTTTAGCCTCTTAAATCCTCCCTGGACTTCCAAGACAGTTTCTTCTCTCCTTTCAGAGTTTTCTGTTAAATTCCTGCCCTGATCTCCTCCTTCCACTCCCCCTGCTGTGTTATTTGAGGATCAGATATCCCAATTAGTGTTATCATCTTTCCTTTATGGAGCATTCTGCAGTATTGGATTAATAAACTTCCTCCATTTATAAGAAAACAAATTGGCAATTATTGGGGTCCGCACCAATTATCGCAGAGCGCTGACAGAATGCCCTGTGGTACCCGCTGCTGTGGCCTATAACAAATAAATTCTACCAAATCTTTGCAAGTGAAAGACTTAGTATTTTAATTGAGGCACTAATCTAAATTACAGCTTCCTGTGGAAATACAGCAACTTTTGTATTTTAATAGAGTTATGTAGAAGAACGTTGTAGTGCCAACAGGATTTTGTTAATCTGACGTGATGTCCTAACCATAATATCTTACTGAGATTCATTATATTATACATGATGAGATTTCCAAATGTACATACTGGTATTTTGTATATGTTTCAAGATGATGATATCTTTTTTGGGACTTGGCATTTCCAAAGGCTAGTGTTTGTAAAAATTCACATTTGTAAGATTCATGGTGATAAAAAGGACAGATGTTAGGTCCTCATTATGCCTTTAATAGGAAAGAGATAGTTTGAGCGGAATTCTTTCTGGATATACTGAAGCTTTTTGAAGTATGAGCTGTGACTTTTAAGTGTGTAAGTACAGCCACCTATCAGATATAGGGAGTAGGCAAAGGGCGATACATATATAGCTTTGAATTGGAAATGTAATTGTAGCGGTGTATCTACCCTTTACATTGTACCAATGACTTAGAGGAAAAGGTCTCTCAAAATGTTGACTTCATTTTTTTACTTTTTGGTTATAAATACAAGATGTTGATTTTTGACTTAGGGAAGCTTACATGGCGTACGCTATGAAGGTGCGTAGACATTAATACATTTACAAGCCTGGAATTACTTATTTCTGAGAAAAGGCTCGGAGGTGATAGGACCAATATGTTTGAACTACATCGAGGATGATAGGAAATCAGTGCTGATTATTTGGTTGAGGCTGTTGGGCAGAACAGAAGTAAAGCTTAAGTTGATTGAACAGACTGCAGGAACATTTGGGAAGGTGTGATTGTATACAGAGTACTGATTATAATCTCTGAACAGTTCTTGTAAAAAGCAGTATAACGTATAGGATGATGTAAAGCAAGAAAAATAATTAGCTTGATCACTTTATGCTTCAGTGTACGTGATAATAAGAGGGTACAAAGCTCATTAGAGAGGGGTATGATAGCATTTGATTCTAATCACATCCCTTGTGCCTGAATGCTATTACAGGTCCTTTCTATTCCTGAAGATATTCCTCAGTCTGTTGACAATATATGAAAGTCTTGTCTTATGCTCTGAAGCTGGCTCAGCTTGATCTGCAATGAATCCAACTACTTGATATCTCCAAAAATAATACCTGTCCCTGGATATTTAAATGTATTCTCTGTCAATTATAATGTTCCTACTGAATGCAACTGCAGAGTGCCAAAAACAAGACAGAGCCTTTTATTTCCTCTAGAAAATATTGTATTTTGATGCATAAAGTAATAAAATAAAAATTTGCTTTTAAGTTAATATTATGGCTGATATATATCTAGAAGCTATATATGCCAGTGTGTGTTATGTGTAAATATTTATTCCGCCTGGGATGGGAGTTACTGAGGATGCTATATAAATGATCCAGAGCAAGCCTTCACCGAATGTGATATGTTGTTATACTCTTACACATTTGAAGCAGATCCAGAAGAGTCATCACTCTCTTCTTTCTACTTTGCCTTTACTGGTTTTAATTTTTCTAGAGAAGTAGCAAAAAGTAAGGGTTTTCATTGCAGCAAATCTCATTTTTCTTCTGTACAGGTGCTGACTTCTTTTATACCATCTATTCATCACTCAAAGGCACCTTTTTAATTGGAGAGCTCATTATTTCAAAATGCTGAATTTGGAGCCACATGACCTGACCTGGAGGGAGCTGCATTCTCTGGCTCGTGGCAGCAACAGAGCTGGTAAGATGATCTATTCAGAGTTTTTTTTTTGGTGTCTAGAAAGGGGAAAGATGCTAAACGAAAACAACAAATGTTATGAAGTACAATGTCAGACAGTTAAAAACCAATGCAAACACTCAAGATATAACGGTTTTAAATGAAGTACCACGTATTGCCACTCTGCTAAAACAATGCATCATGAAGTTATAAAGAAAATGATTTGAATGATTCTTCAGTGCTATCAGTAGTAGTAACCTGCTTCTCTAGATGAGGAGGAGATGGACAGAGAACAAGTAAGCCTCTTACCTGGCGGGAGCATTCTTAGTCATAGTGCCAATATCACTGCAAGGCTGCATGCACAGCTCATTTCTTTGCATGGCAAGCGACCCCTTGGGTTATCATTTCCAGACAGGTGTCTGATTGGTTTGGGAGGCAAGATGTAATACTGCCAAATATTTCTGTAATGACTTTTAATGCGAATCAAGTTTTTTCCAAGTATTCTCTCTTTATCATGTAGGCCTAGCCTCTGTAATTCTCTTAACACCCTTCTTTCTTCTCATAATGTGTGCTACGCTTGAAGATGTGTGGATGGCTTAAAAAGATAAAAGTTAGTTGAGTGCTTTGCTATTCAAGCTCTCAGAAGCAGGCCTTTTCAAGGACCGTTACTTTAGATTGCGAGATCACCCTGACATTTGGCTCACCTCGTTCTTTTCCACAGCTGCCTATGTATTTCTTCATCCGAATGTATAAGCAACAAGGTTGTTGACACTGTCATTGAACATCCTCTTCTGGTCAGGCAACAAAGCTCTCCACTGAAATGCAAGGACTTTGTCTCTCTTGAGTTATTGTTCCAGTCCTCACCTGTAAGCTGCTGTGGATAAACATCAAATCTCAGTGCCAATTCTTACCTTTATTTTTAATGTTGAGTATAAAGCAGTAGAGGCTGATGACATTTTAAGTGGTGTAATTTCTTAGGGGGGGGGACTCTTGACTCTGTAAATATTTTATAAGAGCTAAATACTGAACAGGGCTAGGCAGCTACAGCTCAGTACTGAAATGAATAGTAGTAGTAGTAGTTTAATTTTGTAAAAAAAAAAAAAAAGAAAAAACCACTGAAGTGGTGTTACTGAAAATGCTTTGCACCTTAAACATGAAATATTAGTGTCTAGAGAAGGCTGATAGTACATGGCAGCCCTCATTCAAAGCTTTGGCTACTCTTCCTGACATGTTGTATTTTATGTAGTGCTCTCACCGAACACAATTGATCTTTGCAGAGAGTAGGAAAAAGGTTTATTGAATGAAAACTATCTATTAAAAGGCCCTCAAGAGACAAATCTATCAACAATGGATTTGAAATAATATGGCAGCAAAATGTATTAATACTGCTGCACAAAAATTTCGAGTACTGGTGGGGTATGCTCCAAAATTGATGATAATATCCTGGCCCATGCTTCAGCCTTGTCAACTTTTGTATCGATGTGAACTGCAGGGGCATAAGGGAAGTTCTCATACATGTGTCTCTCTTGGCATTGTGCCTTTGAGGACTTGCGGTCACGCTTCAGGATGTGGGCATGCTACTCCACTACTATATTTATGCAGTGCTCAGCAAGAATGTGAATCCTCTGCACCTTAAGGGCATGTGGACAAGGCATTGGTTTGCAGAAGAGAAGAAGGGAAAAAATGGCATGGGATATTCCCCTCCTAAATACTGAAGCTTTTTTTTTTTTTTTCCCTTCTGGTTTCAGCTGGACTAAACTATTGCAAACAGTGAATTTCAAGTAAAATATATTAACTGAAGTTCACAGGTACAACTCAGCTTTAGCAGTTGCTATTTGATTCTCACTGAAAAAACGAGTTCCCCCAAGGTAGCTCAGCTCAGAGTCATAATATAATTGTAACAATCTGAAGAACTGCCAGGTGGTACACCAGGGTATTTCACTGAGTACTTATAGCCATGGTATTTGTCTATCAGTTCACAAATATTATTTGTCATAAACTGAAAGATTTCTAGATGAAGTAAAAATGAGACAAAAGATTTCACTTGTATGATGAGTAAAATATTGCCCAGAGAATGTAAAGGCATGTTAATAAAGGCAGCCTGAGAGAGAAGAGCGATGGCAGGAACACAGGATACAGTGTAAGCAGATCATCTTTGGTGCACCTACTGCTTTTATGGGAAGCACAAGGCCAGGCTTACTGGTAGGCTCCAGATGCTTTCCCATGCTCTGGAGATTCAAAGGTGCAGTAAATCCAATTTAGCTGAGCAGTTGAGCAAGGTTTACAATTGCTTTGTGTCACTAGAGTGGAGCAAAGCAACCAGACCTTATGCATGAATGTGGCCTATAAATGTCAAAGAAATGAAGGGCATGGAATAATAGTATGTCCCCGCATCCTTTGCACAATTCACACTTATCAGAGGCTGCAAGTCTATGTGAGTGTAGTTACATGTCCAAATGGATGAATAAGTATGCAACAGCATGTGCTGAATACATGGTTACGTGTTTGTGCCAGAGTGAGTATTTTGTGAGCGTTTTCTACTGTTGGTTATTTCACCATATTACTGAAGGAACTGCAACCATTTTTTAAAACACTGGAAAACTGCAGGTTTTTTCTGATAGTGCTATAAGTACTGTATGTAAAGAGTGTGTGAAATAGTCTCATCACTCCTTTTGTCTCCATTATTCATAACAAAGTGATTTGCAGGTTTTCTCTCCTGCTTCCTCTTTATTCACTTCTGCATTATTTTAAAAATTGTGACTCTCCATTTGTTGAGCGTAGAGTTTTTTTCCTGTGATCTAACTCAAATTTTATGGCTATTAGTTACTGTATCAAACTGGCTAAGGGCTATTAGGCAATATCACAGACTATAACAGTAGTAAATCTTTAACTCTACTTATAATATGCAGAAAACTACAACCCATAAACTTTTAAAATGTTCGAGGTAAAAGAAGAGCTGATGTTGCTGGCGGTTTTATAATGTTTACGTAAATGTTTCCTTACTCATGGCAGAATAAAACCAATGAGTTAGAGACTTTAAATGGAGCATATTAAGACTGCTTATTAAGGGAAATGTCCTGAAACTGTTGTAGCTGAGGATAAGGAATGTAGGATCATGGGAGCTCAATAAATAGGTGTGTGTTTTGTTGTTTTTTTTTTTCTCCCAAATTTTGCATTAGATTGTACTTTACGATTTGTGACAGGCCTCTTAGTTGGCCAAACCTTTGAGGCAGATGTATTTAGACCTTACTCTTAGCCATTCAGAGAATACTTATAAGGCTCTTTAACTTAAAAAGACATGTTTTATTCGATTACTCGTTAGAATAAATAGCTTTTTCTAAAATAGAAGATTAGGTAAAACAGAATAATACAAAGGATTAATACTCAACTCTCCTTCTACCCATGATATCCTTGCAGGTCAGTCCCTCCTTTTTGGTCTAGTCACCTCAGTGGCTTTTGGGATCATAGCAAACTCCGCTGCCTTGCCAGCTTTTCCTGCAGCCACTCAATCTTACCTCTCTTGCCTCCCTTCTCCTCCTTACAATTTCTCTGTTCAGCTTCCCTCCTTCCTGGGAGTTTTTCTGGGGAAAAAAAAAGAAAGGGGTGTGTGTGTGTGTGCTTAATCAAGAAGGCATTTTTTTTACTCTGCTCTCAGATAAAGATAGGTTAAAAAAGCTCTTTCAGATGGCTTGAGATGTTGGTCCTGTGTGACATGGCACTTGACTTTGGGACCCAAGCAGTACCCCAATCTCACAGCATTCCATCCAGTCCCGGCGCTCTCTGGAAGATACTGGTCTTGCTCTTGGGGAGCATCTTCTTCCTCTGGTCCCCACAGCTGAGCTGAGCACCGGCCCTGTTGCTGGCCATGAGTAGCCCTGCCACTGCTTCCTGGCAGCCAAGGGATCTGCAAGGATCTGGCTTACAGGTTTGCTAAGTGCTTGGATGGAGAAGACCTCGTTGTTGTTATCTAATTAACAGGTTTGTGCTAAGCGGGGTTTAAGGATTTGATGGAGTGAAAATACATGCATTTATTCATAACACCCAGAAAGTGAAGAGATTGAAAAAAAAAAAAAACCCAACCACCCAAACCCAAACATACTTGCTTTTCCCATTGGAAGGCTTTATCAGAAAAGATACTTTTCCTGCCCCGATTCAGCCAGGTGTTATTCCCTGGATAAGGTAGCTATAAGGGCGTTGGCCTTTGTGCATGCCTCTCTTACTCTTGGTGGAATGTCTCCGTTTTATAACCAGTCTCCACTTTTTGAGTCCTCAAGGGCCTTGACAGGTTTAATCTCTTATCTCTATTGTCCCTTTAAGTAGAGAAAGTCTGTGTCTTATCAGAATAGAAGTTGTTTCCCCTCCGTACAGATTTAAACATAACTTTACTATAGCAGGACTGGTTGCAAAAAATACTTTCTTCTTCAGTGAGATTTAAAGGTCTCTCCTCCTGCTCTGCTGGCTGCACAACATCCTTCAGCAGGGTCTGGGCTCTGCACTGGACTTTACGCTCACTATTAATGTGTATGTTAAAACTTTAGATGAAGGCAACATCTAAACCATCTAATTGGACGTACATACTGTTGTCTCTTGAATGAGACCAGACATGTTCTTGCCCAGCACGGCTGGCTACCATGGCTGGTTTGGGATGTTTGATTCTCAAAGTCTTTTCTTCCATGCCATAGTATCTGGATTCTACAAAGATGGTCAGGTGCATCATCAAATTAGCACTGATAAGACAAACTGTAGCAATTTACCACTGTCGTATACTATGATCGCTTAATTTAAACTAAACCTATTCTTGGGGTAAGTAAAGCTGAATATTTTGCATTTGCTGCAGCCTAGGGACATACCTATTTGCAAATATTGCAGAACAACTTCTGTAAACCAATGATACACAGAAATGCAGTGATTAATGAAACTGTTCTATACAGTTTGAGAAAGAGGTTTCTTTCTATCAGTGCAGGTTTTTCCTGAAACTAAAGCCACCTTTTTACAAGGGCCTATAGATGCTGCTTTCTGAATTTTTTTTGTAACTTGGCTTGCTGTCTGGAAATAGGTTAGGAAAAAAAAAAAAAAAGTATGACTCATTTGCCAGGGAGCATATCACCATGCCAAGGTTTGGTATTTTCTTTTGTTTTGCAGTATGGAAGCTGTGAGCCGAGTTTATTAGTATTGTACTGATATGTAAATAAGAGCATCTGTAATGTGTTTAGCTATAGTAGCTGTAAATTGGGTACTGCTTTGGTTTCCTAGTTACTAATGAGGCTATCTGTATTTAATTGGGTACATTCAAACTATCGGTAGGTTTAGTTTTCCAGCTAGTCCACAGAGGTATGTTTATGATGGAAAGTGCTTCTGATTTTGTAGTTAATTCAGCAGAAACAGACAAGCTAATCTATTTTAAAATCTTAGTAACCGCACTGATCTCTTCTTCTGGATTGAAACTAGCACACCTCAAGCCCCTTAATTTTTCTGTTGTTTATATGAAGTGTCATTCTACTGAATTGTGTTGTGAAAGGTGTGCAAAAAGCTTGTGATGGTCGTCAGAGTCCAAATCTAAAACTGCTTTTTAAAATTGCTTCCTGTCAAAGAATGATTTATTATTTTAATTTTCACTATAGCAGTTAAGGTGGTAGAAAAGATTCTTTTGAATTACTTTTTTCATCTGACATAACCTCATTACAGCTTCAAGGTATTTACTTTGCCAAAGCCATAACCAGTACCCACACCTTTTACCTGCCCCAGAGCTCTCCAGAGATCTCTAACCTGTGCCACTGCAACCTCCTGCTTTCACAGATTTTATACAATTTTGAAAGTCTAAAACCTCCTCTAGGAGGAACGTGTCAGCTTAAACTATGGTTAATTCAGCTTGAAAGAGAGAGCAATGGGAAAACCGTAACAAAAATATACTATAATGCGGCTGCCTTTCATCCTGGCTAGACCTACACTGAATTCAGAATCTACTGAAGTCCATGGCAGGAAGGCAATCACTAGATACTACCAAATGTATGCAGTTCAAATCGCTCTGATAACACTGGATTTTGGCTGAAGGTTCCATGCAGTTTGTTTCATGTTACTACGTGTGTATGTTCCTCCTCTCAAGAGTGTCCTTTCTCATCATAGACTCCCACGCTAACTATTAGTGATTTCAGCTTGCCATACCGATGACCCATCTTATCTCTTCACTCCATCTGTCTTTGCTGTTGCTCCTTCAGTTGACCTGCAGTGAGGCTTCACCTGCCTCACTCGAGGGCAGGGCTCTTTGCTTGATTTGGCCCTCATCATGCCCTGTTACTGATTTTTCCACTGCCAAAGGCTTTCACTTAGCCTGTCACCTGCTCCTACATGGCACTGGCTGCCCTTGTCTTTTCTTGGATGCTGAGCCCAACATTGCCAACAAGTTCCTACCTGTTCCCTGATCTAATCTCAGTAAAATCTCATTTTTTCTAGTCATGATCTTTCTTTCCCACTTTGCTGTCCTTCTCCAGCGCCCAGTGCTGGTGTGCTGTGGCATGGCCTCACATCCCAGAAAAGTCTGGGTGGAAATCTTGTGGCCAAGGTGCCTCCATGGCAAGTTTGTTCTCCCATGTTTTATTTTGGCAAGTCTTTTTAGCTGAATGTGCCACCTTCACCATTATGGGAACAAGCCACCTTATTTTCTTTAAGGAAGAAATGAATGGTCGTCTTTGTTTCTGACATGCATACAGAGGACTTGACAGAATTCTGACTGAAGCTGGCCCATTGCTTCCCATCTGCCTCTGCTTGATTGAGCTGTTTTTTTTTTTACTTGGCTTGTAAGCTTTTGGGGAAGAAAGCTTTCAGTTTACTCAGTTTTTGCATGGGGGTAGCACAATGGGATCCATAACGAGATACCTCAGTGGTAAGATAATACAAATATAATAGTAATGCTTATTAACTGCATGCTAATCAAAGTTCATTGTATGTGCTTAAAGCTTCTTTTAGGGATCAAAATAAGGACTTCTCCTTCTGCAATTGAGATTTTATAACAGGGGTTGTATCACCCTACATCTACCCTATTCTTATCTTCTTTCCCTAAGCCTCCACTCCCAGCCACTATCAGAGACCACTCTGGGCTCTCTGAAGTAATTCCATTGCTGGTCTGCTTTTATGTCCCGTTTCTTTTAACAGCTTACCGTAGTGATTCTTCCTCCTGCTAAGTTTTTAAATGTTGAGTGCTCAAACTTCCTCCCCCCTCATATCTTTCTAACCTCCAGGTTATTCTCAATAAGGGAAAGTTTTTGTACTACATGTTTTGAAAGCTCCCTGGACATTTTGCATGCTCCTGCAGTATGACTACTGTTAGTAGCATAGTGCTTTAGGGAAAAGGGAGTCTTGAGTAGTTACACAGTTTATTTGCAGTGCAATGAGTTTTAAAGAGGAATGGAGCAACTGCATTCCCTTTTAGAGCTGAAATGCAGATTTTGCAAATTAATACTTGAACCGCCATTAATAATCTCAGCATACAGAAATAACGTGAGAAGCCGGAGGAAACCCAGGACCCTCTGAAATCAATTGTGGTCTGTTGTAGTGTTTAGTCCAGGTATTTGTAGTATGAATGAAAAGGATGGTGATGAGGTGCAATTACAGTATTTTTGATAGATGTCAAAGGTTGAAGGCACAGCAGCTTATGAAAAAATTGAATTAAGTTCAAGACTGTATTAAATGTTTCAACAATATGTACTGGAACTGGAAGATTTTAACTATGCAATCAGGAGAATGAAACTCTAGATTCATGTATTTCAAAAGTGCAAAATCAACAGGTTTTTTGGATTTTCAGAGTGATTCATTGTGTGTGAATTTACAAGAGCAGACCTGAGGATTTAGAAATATTTTAATAAAAAGCTTTAGCCCAATATACGAAGGTGTAAGTTAGCTTGGATCTTACTGTTCATTTTATAACTTTTGGATTCTCAGAAACTCTTGTACTGATGTAACGTTTGATATAAATTTTTGGCTTGATGCTTCTAACAACAAAGACACATGGCTGTTCAGCAATGATTGTTTCAGGCACAGAGAAAGTCAAGGTAGGTGATGTAAAGCAAACAACCAGACTGAAAGCATAGACAGTCTTAGAAAGAACTCCATATAAGTGGCAAAGCAACAAATATGTTATGAAAAAAAACCCAAACCAAACTGTACTAAACCAAATCAATTTTCAAGCAACTAGTGAGGTTACCACAATGTACTCAGTTGTAGGCACAATATGTTTGGAAAAAAAAACTCTTCAAAACTTATGATTCATAATAAATAGGTTAAGAAATGGTTATTAAAAGGGGAATATTCAAGGTCAAAAACCTTAAAAATTTACCTACTCATATCCATGCTTTCAGTGTTTATCTGTGTTTGTATCTTTGCTATTAGTTTGCACTTCACACTCTACAGTGTGAAGTGCAAACGGGTGAAAAAATGAGAAAAATCTTTTATTGTATTTAAATGAGTAAAAGTTAGAGATAATGTGGCTTGAAATTACTTGCGAAAGTAAAAGTTCTAGGATTAAATGCCTTCTAAACACAAATCCTTAAACCTTTAGGGATCTTATGATGTTAAGCATCACTTAGGAGAAAAATGCTTTGTAAAAGGTACAAATAAAAGGACAATCTTTGAATTTTAATAAAATATCCGTAGTTAAAGAGGAAATTAAAATCAATGTTAAAATTATTACCAGCCAGTTTATGTTCTCTAGAGGAATGAAGAAACACTTTACACAAATCTCAAGGTCGAAGAAACATTTATAATATAACTCTCTAATATAACTTTATATTGTAACAAGTGCAGCATGTTAAGAACAGTAGCCTGTAATGAACAGTGAACGACTGAAGAAAATGGAATATTATTGCCTTGGTTGGACTATGGATTTTCAGAAGTTCTGGAAATACATCTGGATAATGCACCTCTCTAAAGAGTTATCCAAAGTAATAGCTGTGGTAAGACCTCTGAGTGCATGACCTTAATCAGCAGTATATAGGTTTATACTTCATTTCAGTCATAGTAAAGTGGTCTTGTGAAGACCACTGGCTTCAAGCCAGTGCACACCTTCTGTGTACATTGCTGAATCATAGTGTAATTCCCTGTTATTCTTTTAACTATAGTTCTGTTTTTTCTTCACTAGATTCAAAGGTGGTTTTAATAGTTGCCTGTTTATTTTTTTGGTAAGAATTTGACATTTATCTCCTTTTTATCAAGGCATCCCACTACCAATGCTTAAAACTAACAAAAACCGAAAAAAGACAACGCTTATGCTTGATATTTCCTGGAGGTCATTCTCACTTGCTTAGTACAAAATTACAAAAAAAAAAAAATTCCAAATGCTTTTTTAATACAATCGATCAAATCCTGTAGCAGTATGCATAGGAATCTAAGAGGAACTGATTTGTCTGTAAAGCATTAATCCACTTTTAATATACAGCTCAGATACTGCTGTCACATTTTGCAGCAGAAAATTCCTGAGGAATAATGTGAATGGAATCAAGAAATGTTAAATTGCACTAATTTGAAAATTGTACAGATGACATGTTAATTTAGGAAGATAGTCTGGAGGAACATGACTGAGAAAAATTGCAGTCTATTTAAGGGTAGAATTGGAGGAGAATTGAGTAAGAAAACGACGTTTGGGTTTGGCGATAATACAATGAAAATGTTGGGAGCTAGCAGGCAACTGTTCTGAAGCTCAAATCTCTCCTGATCTCAGAACTGTCTTCCCAGATGGAGGGAGAGGATGGGCAATGAATGCTGCTGGGAAATGTGCAGGCTGATGGAAAATGAAATGTTTGGTGGTGCTCCTCCAGGAGCCGGCTGTGCTGCTGGAAGAACTGGGTTTCCCACTGGCTCACCTGGATCTTGGGCAGCCTCTGAATCCCAGCACATTCCAGTGCCCCACGTTTGCGGCTCGTGCCGAGCTGGAGCTCTAACTCCTGGGGTTTCTGGCTCTGGCGCAAGCTGCTGATGTGATAGTGATTTCATTTAGGAGGGAACTGGGAAATATGTGGCTTTTGTTCCAAATCAGAGTGAAGCCAAGTATCTAATTGCTCTTTGAAATACGATAGCTCTGGCCTGGAAATTACAGATGAGTGGAACCCCTTTTTTGCCCTGTACCGTTCAGATTCAGGGTTGTGGCTGCCCTGCAAATAACCAAAGTCTTTAGCTATTCTCTAGCATTGGCCTAGTTTCCAGTTGGCGCAGAGTAGTTTAAGGCACTTATAAGGTCTATGGTAGCCAGCCTCTCTGCTTGCCCGTTTTATAGAGGCAAATGGAAGCAAGAAGCACCTGCTGTTTGGAGAGCCTCAAGAAGCAGGGGTGGAATGACTGTGTTAGGGCTTGGCGACACAAAATGAGAAAGCAATGATTTCAGGGATTAGTAGTTTGCCAGCAAAGGGTCTGGGCGTTGTTATCATATGAGAGTTCAGGCCAGCAGCAAAGAAGTCTCATCGTTCAGCAGCTGCACAGGCTGTGCAGAGCTGGACAACACACAGCACGAGTTGTTCGGGGACATTTCATCAGCAGAGAAGGACCAAAGACACTTGTCCTCCTTCCTTTTTAGCCTTCAGTGACCTTAGCGGTGTCCATCCATCATAATCCTGCCAAAACTAACCGCAAAATATTGGATAGAAAGAATGACTTGAGAAAATTTAGTCATCTATATGGCTACACGGAGTAGTATCTGAAGAGCTGCTTGGGTAAGGTGTTTTAGAAGTTTCTTTTTGCAGAGACCTAAACTTTTGCCAACACAAACTGCTATGGAAAGAAAACCAAGACAAAAGCTCTTTTCTTTACATCATCAAGTACCCCAAGAATTGGCAAGATGAAAGAAATATATATTGAAGCAAAAACAGCAGCTGCAAAGCTGTTGCTTTGACTGAGTAGCAAGGTGTTAAAGTTTATGAGGAATAGTAAGCATTTACCCAGTAGGGAAATGACAGTGCCCGGCTGCAATCATACGAATGGCGAAAGAACTAAGATTTAGCACCGTGCTAACACCAAATGGATACTGCTAGAAAAGGGGAAAGGAACCTGGTGATGAAGATAAAGGAGCTGGTATACAGTCTCAGAAAGAGACAAAGAGCCTGCCACTCTGCATAATACAACAAATGCAATTTCACCAGCTGCAAATTAACCTAAGGTAGTGAAGAATAAAAATAGTCTCGGAAGTTAACAGGTCACTGCTCAATTAGAGGAAACAACTGTGTAACCATTAAAATTGCCAGTCAGAGGACTGTGAGCAAATGAGCAAAATGTGGAAATGGATAAAGGGTATTTGGGAGCAAATAATGGGGAAATTCTAGTGGTTCTCAGTTTGAATAAAAGTAATGACCTTAACCAACACAAAGTGCTCAACAGAAGGTAAATGCACAGCTCCATTACAGGCTGCAAGTGTTAGATAAAAGTGACCTCTAATGGGGAATATAAAAAACTGATGGCCTTTAAAGATAGTGTACATGCAGGCTGTAATGCGTACATTTATTTTGATGTTAGAGGGCTAATGGCTGCAGTCTTTTAAGAGGAAACTTTAGAAGTTTGATGAGAATGAGAGAAAAGTCTACTTGTCCCGGGTTATGCCCACATGTGTGATCTCAGCATCGTTGCTGCTCTGTTGTTTCTCAAGGTCTTTCCCAAAGCTGCTCACTTCTGCAGGGCAGAGTGTCTTCAACAGCCGGGTCAGGCCTTCGATGGTCCGGCTAATTACTCTGCAATAGCCAGATTAGATGACTGCAGCTGGTGCTCTGCTGGTGAGGAATACAGCGGCGCTTCGGTAGAGTGCGGTAGCTCTGCTGTCAGTAATTGAAATGCTCCTGAAAGAAATGAGCAATAAAATAGTTTAGTTTTTAAAGCAGTAGTGATAAAGGAAAACAATTCTGCTGTAATTATGCTGCTAAAAAGAAACAGGCAAAAAGGTAGAAAAAATAATTCTGCAAAGTCTCCTTGGGACTATTTACCCACTAAATGGTGGATGAGCAAAATACTTGAAACATATTCTCCAATTTTAAAGTTTGGGTTAATCAAAATTGAAGACAGGATTTCCTTATAGGGAAGAGAGAATGAAAACCAAAGGTATTCAAAACTTGATGGAAATATCCCTGGTCCTTTCGGAGTTCCCATGTCTGCACTGGAGTAGTGTTGAGCTTCTGTGGCAGCAAGACTTTTTAATGTTAGTGGAACCTCATTTTTTCTTCCCCCCGCCCCCAACTCAGGCTTCATCCTACCTGAACTCAGGGATACCACTCAGTCTGTAAAAAACAAACCAACCCACAACCCCCCCCCCCCAACAAACCAACCCAAGAAACCCAAAACTAAACAAACAAACCAAAACCCAGCTGTCCCCCCTTCCCCAATCCCAAACAAACAAACCAAAACCAAAACAACAACCCACCAGGCAGCAAAGCAGTGCAAGGCGGGAGAAGAATAAGTTAGGTTTTTGTGGTTTGTTTTTTTTTTTTTTAATTACAAGCCTGTTGTCTAGATGGAGATGTTGACACAAGGCTTCTGCAGCAGGGGTTGAATTTCTGGCAGATGGCCCTCTGCACCTCTAATAAAAGACACAAAATCACAGCCAATAAAAAATAATTGGAAGAGAAAATCCTGAGAATGAAATGTCAAATAGCACTGGAAATGTTAACACAGGAGAGAAAATTATTAGTAAATATATAGGTGAGACTAAAACCTCTCCCTTTATGAGTGGAAAAGGGCAATTATAGGTGAAGGGCAAATACCCTGATATTAAGTATCTAATTGGGATTATTTATCACTGCTTATTAGAAGAAGTGTTGGGCATCTCAATCATATATTAAAATTATAAGCCCAGAGAGCAAGGATTCTGCCTAAGGGGATTCTGCAATATAGACAGGACCCAAATGATTGGTGAGAAATTAGGAGCTTTAAAGGCGGTAGGACATAAAAAGCAGCAATTCTTGATTTTTATGGGGCAACCCTTGAAAAAAACTGATGGTGAGGCAGCCCATGCTGCATTGTTGCCTCCCAAATCATTAAATGCCAGCAGTGTTTGCCCATGCAGATTACTCACTGTAGGAGAGTTAGCCTTAGTGGTGGCAGAAGAAAATGGTTCCAGTTGCTACTGGTTCCAGTTGAGTGGGAGTACTGGAGGGGCAGTGGGGAGGGGCTGTATTATGTGTCCCTGTCTGGCTGCAGTGGTGCGACATGCACAGGTTTGTGTTCTCCATCTGCCTGACGCTGTTTGTGCCGAAAAAAGGGTGCAATACCCATTTTGGGTAAAATAAGCCAAGTTGGCCAAGGCTTGTTATAGAAATTGTCGAAACCAGCTCAGCTCACGTTGATTGTGGTGGGTCAGGACTTGCGCATGACAAGGCTGAGTTTGTGGTTTGTTGGTTGCTGTTATTTCCATGATGATTAGCAGTAACCACTTATAAATCTAATACTGATGCAGAGCCAGTTGTTTTCTTTCCTATCTTTGTTATATGATGCAGGGGCAGGTAGAGATTTGCAGTTCATATAGGAGACCAGATATAAGGAAAAATGGTTGTGAACAGGTACACAGAGCGAGGGTTTGTTGATGGATAAGTGAAGGGAGGATGGCAGCAACAGGCCAGATTCAAAATAGCTCATAAAAATTTAACTTTTTTTGACTTGTGAATGTATGAAATCCTTCTCTGTTATCTTGGCAGGTCTTCACTGTGCTAACCTCCATTCCATTAATGTGCAAGATGTAAACACCCGCTCAGACATTCCCTGTCTTGTAGGCAGTTCAGCAGCTAAAATTCAGATTCAGAAATTGGCTGCTTGGTAGTAAACCGTTGTTGTGGAGGTAAGCACCTCGGAAACCATGTAGCTGTCACTGCAAGACTGTTATTTAAATATTTAGAAACAACATGACTACGGAATCTGTAGTCTGAACATGACTTAGCAACCTTTATGGCTTTTTAATGAGTCAGCTCAAACAAGACATGGTGGCAGGCTGAAGCAGAGCAAACAAAATGCCTTCTTTGAGCTGCTGACGACTTTGTCACATCTCCACTTAGGTGGTTGTATCCCACCTCGTGCCTATGTCAGTAGTTTGTCATCCAGGACAGAAAGGTTTAAAAGAAGTGCCAGAGTTCACAGAGGGAAGTGCGATAATGGAAATTAAGCTGTATTGACTATTTAAAGTCTCTGGCCATGACATCTACTACCTGGCATTTTCTGGAGGCAGCAAGGCTGGTAGAAAACAAGAGGTGGATACCAGAGAATTGCTTCATTAAATACATTTCCATGTCCAGCTGGCTTCTGTGTGCTAGAGAAGCAAAGTGAATTAAGCAGATATAAACATAAAATAATACAAAAGCAAACAGGAGTTGAAGCTATATTGAATATACGAGAATAAAAAATTTAGATCAGAATATCTATATATGCCACTTCTTAAAAGAAACTTCCAAGCAGACTGTTGGCTCTGGGGGTGGGAAAGAGCTTGGGGAATATTTAATCTTTAGGAGCAGGTCTGCATTGGGGCGGGGGGGGAGGATGTGTTTCTTGGCTTTTGTGCATGCAGGACTATGTTAGCCAGTGACTGTTTTAGCTGTGTCTGTGGCTAGCAGTGAATGCAGGGGTATCAGCAGCTCACAGAGGGGTTGTCCTCTGTGAATTTGGTAGGTGTTGGGAAATCTTCCCTATCTGCTTGGAGACATATTCAGCCTGCTAGCGCAGGTAGTGAAGACTTGGTGTGTCCTTCCACTCTGTCTATTCCTACTAGGAGAGAAGAAATGTATCCACCTGACAAGCTGTTCCTGCTCTCGACATGGCAGTTTATTTATGGGTTATTAATGCCCAGCGTCACGGTGGAAATTCGATTTTGCTTTCACCCACTGCAAATCATGAAATAATGCACTTGCATCAGAAAGCCTAGAAAGCAGGTGGTTCAATTATGTACTTACTACCTGCAAAAGGGGGCTGGCATCCAGGCTGAAGACAAGACGGTGATTGTACAAGATGGTACAAGTACTGCACTGCCAGCAGGGATGCATGTCTGTGCTGCTTTGTACAAGGCTCATAGAGAATATTTCTACATGGGAATATTTTCCATGATAGTCCAATATTTTCAAGGCAGTACTGTGTTCAAGGTCCAGTACAAGTAATCTAAAAGTGGGATGGGCGTAGCCAGACTGGCTCAATGGAAAAAAAGAAATAATGTGTGGTTTGTGTTCTTCCACCTGGCAGCATTGCCCAGAGCCTTGAGGGCAACGATTGGAAAGTTAATGTTATAATGGGGGCTCATAGAGCAGGAATGTTATATACGCTGCTTTTTTCTGTCTGTCACATTGCTATAGCGGTGCACTACAGCGACAGTTTGCCAGCTCTCAGTTTGGGATGATGTTTTGTGCTTGTGACACCTTGATCCCTCTAATTAATAAATGCTTGTAGCTCAGTCTCATGAATCTTTCTTATTTTGGCAGGCATCTGCATGCAACCAAAATGATTTATTAACAAAACTGAAAGGATGAACAGACCCCATTTAGAAATTTGTAATGCAGGAATAGATAAATTGAGTGTAATTGGCAGTGCATGTTTAAGTGTGCAAAATGTTAGAAAAATGAAAACATTGCAAAATAGAGAAAATAGCCCCAAAGCCCAGGGAAGCAGGAGATTCGGAACAAGGTCCCTTCTTCAGGAGGAATATTCAGGTAGCGTGTAGGTGGGGAGAGTTGCGTGGCAGTAGATGAGTACGTACACTCATCTCATGGCTGGCTAGAGAGCGTGGCAGTGCCTGGAGGATGTGGAGGGGAAACGCATCAGGAGCTGGCTCTCACCATGGTTGAGCAGGGGTCACAACTGCCTCTTGTGGTCTGTTGGCTACCAGGATTGGTGGGTGGTCCTGATCCTTGTTCTTCTCTTCTCAGGGAAACATTTGTCCTTCCCAATGCACATGCTACCCTGTGGGGTGGGCAGCTCTCTAGTCTTCCTAACACGCGCTCTTCCCCTTTAGTCTGCTAAGGGATGATCCTGCCCCTAAAATTCACTTCCAATGTGAAGCCTTGCCAGACAAAGACCTGAGCTTCAGTGCAAGAGCAGCAATACCGCCTGGGTGACTTCTGCTTTTTGGCAGTGCCTGGTACCTGTTGCAATTTTTTTATGAGGAAAATTATAAGAATAGAGGAGCTTTTATCACTGCTAGAGGTAATGAAGATCAGCCTTTTACTTTCAATAAACTGGTAGCTGGTACTATGACTATTACTGTCTCACCAGTGTGTCAAAGTACTGCTGTGATCATGCACAAGAAAACAAGTGTAAGCATAGGAACTGAAGATGTTGGGGCTTAGGGCACTAGACCTAGGAGGAGCTGCTGAAGAAATTGGGCTTGTTTAGTATACTGAAGAGGTGGCTAAGGGTGATTTAAAAGCACCCTGCAGCTACTTGAAGAGCAGGTACAAAGATGATGGAGTCAGACTCTTCTTCAGTGCCAGACAGTGTGGCAGGGGCCACAGGTTGTGTCTTGTGAGGTTGGGGTTGGAGATAGGAAAAAAACTTTTCCACCCAGGAGGATGGACCAGTGGTGGACTCTCCATCCTCAGAGCTTTTCACAACGCAACCAATCAAAGCCCCGGCTGATCCAATCTAATGTTGGAGTCTCCTGGGACACTGTGGTCCTATGTTTTTATGGAGTCTGGGCCATCTGAAGGTGTAGAGCAACATAATTATGTGCAAAAGAAGGAAGCATAAGCAGAATTTGGAAAAAATTTACCACCTAAACATCACTGTAAATGCTGCGCAACTGACTGTTCGCATGTACCAAAGTCAAACCATGTAGATAAGAAAAAAACCCTACCTGGGTAGGTAAGGAAATGTCAGGACTTTTTTGCTCTTTTGGTTTGGGCAGGGATTTGGTTGCTATATTTCGGTAGCCGCTCCAGTGCAGGCTGTCAAACTACCTGCTTACTGGGTTGGGATAAATAAAGCCGGCTCTTCAGAAGAGAAATATCTGTGACCTTAGGGGCTTGCCAGTGGCAGATCTTTCTCTCTAGATGATTAAACCCCTACAAGGGCACTGCCTTGAATAGAAGGCAACAACAGAAAGATACCCATTTTCACAGGCTCAGTTTGTAATAGGTTTGTACTTTCTGATTTACATACAGAAGACACACATAAAAAGCTGCATGTAATTAGTGCTTTGTGTATAGGATTTGAAGACTTATATCTGTTGCTCAAATGATAAACTACAAGGTCTTAACTTGAGCCATAGAGTTCTAGGATTTAATACCCTGTGGGAAACCAGGTGTTATTTACTATGTTTGTAAGAAAGCAATTGACAAAAATCAAGCAAAAAGAAAAACGAAGGATTATTCTTTATGGGGTTTGGGGGAAGATTATTTTGCAGGTGATAAAAAGAATAAAGATGTGGGGAATCAACCCTTTACAGTATATTAATTATCTGTACAGCGATATTGGCCTTTGCTATGTATTCAACAGTAATTTTTGCTATGGAGAAAGCAGTGTAAACACATGAAACTATCACATAATCACTTTTAATATTAGATGGAACATGATTGAATTTCTCGACTAAAAATTACCTAAGGGAGAATATAACGATGTAATATATAATTAATGTACAGTATAAATATGAATTTCCTTCCTTTAGAAATTTGTGATGTGAAGACATGATTCCGTTGTCTAAATTGGCATCTTGGTCGCTGGGAGATACCCTGCCCAGCCTCCTGCCGCTTCCTGCGGAGAGCACAGGTCTCCTGGGAGGTTCCTATAGGTCCCACCGGCAATTCTTTCATCCTGTCTGCCAGGTTGTGCCAATGTCTCTGTTAGCCTAGAGTGTAGGAAATGGCGTTAAGTGCCCTAAGTGTTGGCTACATCAAAGAAACGGGTGATGGGATTTTAAGGGATGATGTGAAAATCACGATCGTTGGCACTTTGAAATGAACAGCCTTCAAATAACATCATTTTTTAAAATGATGAATGCGAGGCGTTGGGATGGAGGCAGAAGTTCCAGCTGATATAATTTTGAAGTATTTCGGCATATAAATAGGTCTGGGCATGAACCACTATGCAAGGTTTTAAATCATATTTTGCATTTGATTACTCGCTGTTTTATGTACAGTTCATCTCAAGATTCTGGGGTCAACTGGTTTTTTTTGACATTCAGAATGCAAAACATAGGTGTTTCAGTGGTTTTGCAATCAAAGCTACATTTCAGCCTTGCAATGGAGCTGTTTTCTTTCACCAGAAGCTCGTGGTAAATCGTCTCCATATATATGGCTGCAAATATTAAAAAGGTAAATAGTCTTCCTTTTCTCTGAGTGTATTTAGGAACATTCATTATACAGGCGAAAAATATACATCTATTAAACCGTAGCTCTTTGGGGTTCGAAATATCTAAACCCATGTAGTATTTTAAAGTTCACTGTTAATTTCTTCGCTTTAGTAAATAAAAAAAGAACTCTTTGTTCTTATACAAACATTAATAAAATAATAATCTTCACTTCAGTGTGAGGTTTGCTTGAACAGAAAGGCAATATTAGGCCTTGGAATAGTATTTTTGGAGCAGTTACGTGAATAATGAACTTCATCTCTGTTATTGCACAAAACCCAGGAGGAGATCCTTGGCTGGTAGAAAACATCACTCAATTTGGTTTACATCAGACAAATTTCTTTGTGTATATACTGCTCAGGGGGGAAAGATGGGGGGATAATCTGAGTGGGCAGAGAATCGCTTTCTTCTGTGCTGTAGTCCAGAGGTATTTGTAGCTCTGCAAGACTGGCCAGGTTCACTAGGAGCAGGTACAGGCGTGCGCTTCTCGCTCAGAGTGTTAACTCACGGGGCCGTGCCCAGGCTTCAGTCACAGGCTGGACAGATGAATGATCTGATCTTGCGTTTGTGGATCATTTCCTCTTTCTTCGTTCTTCTCAGTAACAGGATGTTTGTTTAGAGGGGAAAATTGAAATTTAATATGGGCATGAGGAAAGAGTTTCATCTTTGGAAACAATGATTATTGATTTTCTGATAATTCATATGTAAATACACTTGCTGTTCAAGGACGTTGGATGAATACTGTGGAAAAATCAGCCCTTTCCCACAAACTTTTTTTAAGGCACTAAATATACACAAATCTTTGTACCGCTTTATTTGAAGATATAATGCCAGTCCTTTTTTAATTGTATCATACTCCATGTTCCCCTACCTTAGTGGCTGCCCTATTAATTTTATCTATAAAGTAAAGCATAGGTAATGTTTAAAGGACAATGTAGCCATTGAAAAATAGTCAGTGATACTTTGGCTGAGTGCTGCTTCAGCTTTGACAGCCAGATGGAAACAAATTTGATTTGTAATCACAGGACAAATGCTACGGTTGAATATTTATTGGCTGGAAGTGAAGGCTGGATGCTCTCTGCTCTCCCAGGAGATGTGGCAGCTTTTACTCACAGCTCAGTGCTCACCGACGAGAGGATGGAAATGCACCACCACCTTCTGATATTTCAGTTTCTGTTTGTCTCTGGCACCTCTAGAGTTACTTAATTTGTTATTGCAACTCCTGAATATGTATAAAAGGAGATAACTGAGGGATTAAATCATTGATGCAGGGGGTTGCAATGTGATTAGGGTCTAAGTCCTGTGAAATTAGTGGGCCATCTCCTGTGAACTGCGATAGTCTCTGAACAGCACCTACGGAGAACAGGGGGAGGAAAACCTTACATGAGCAGACAGAGAAATCTCACTTTGCCACCGAGCTCTTCCCCCTCCATACGCGCTGTTGGGGTTCCTCTGTAGAAGATTATGCTGAGGGATAAAAGCATAACCTGCTCCCAGCATCTGTGCTTTGTGATGCTGGAGGGGGTTGATTTTGCATGCTGCCGACAGTCCTGCCCTTCTCGCGCGCATGCTTTAAGTGCAGATGTACTTTAAGCACATTAGCGATCCAAAGAACTTGTTCTCCACTGTATGGTGGATTTAAATGAATGTTTATTCTTCCTACTTATCGGTGCGTAGGAGGGTGGGATTAAATTGCATAAAAAGTAAGAAGCAGCATTTCTAATTTATTTTTTTTTTCCTGGTCCCGGTTGTGTGACTGGAGATTTGAAAAGTGTCTCTCTTGGTCGGTGAACTTCAAACACAGATTAAGCTTTCAGTGAGAATCGATGCACTTTGGTGTGTTTGAAGAAAGATGTTTTTTAGGTAACAAAGTTATATCAAACAAGTACATAATGCTGTGTTTCTTTCACTGTCTTCCACCAACAGGGAACGTAGGCCCGATTTTGTTCCCATTGGAGCCAATGGGAACTCAGGGATGCTGATTTCAGAATGAGCAAGATTTGGCATGGTATCTGCAGGCTGCAGGCTCAAACAAATGTGCATTAAAAAAAAAATCTAATATATAGAACATAATTTTGTCCAAGTCTGTGGAATTTTAGTAATTATTTTCATCGTTGAAGTCTCAGCTTACAAATGTAAATGTGTGCACATTTAGAGTTCGGTCTTGCTATGAGTTTTGCCAGTAGGAACTTGCCACTGGCTTTCTGGCACTGATAAAAGCCTACTTGAATGTTTAGTACCTATAAAACAAGGTAATTGAATTAATGCATTTGAAATGGATCTTATGTAAAATATAACTGAAAGACACGTTTATATTAATTTAAAAAAATATTAACATTAAAGTATTGCCTTGTAAAGCAATTTAGTTCAATGGTCCGGAGACGATTGTTAGCTAAATTAGTGTAACTCCTGAGAAAACACAACAATTGAGTTATTCCAGATTTATGCTTGTCTATCTGCGACCAGGATCTGTCTGAAGGCAGATAAAACGTTCCATATTACTGTAACTTAGTAACATTGCAGAAATATTAAAGCATAAAAGTGAATACCATGTAATTCAACAATTCAGAATACAAGAGGGATGAAATAGGTTTGTTCTAGAAATCGTAGTTCAGAATTTCCTGGGTTTTGTGCACAGGAATCATCAGCCATACACTTCCATTAAAGTATGCTAGTTATATTTGTAATACCGTTTCCAGTCCTGTTCATCAGGTCTTATTCAGGACCGTTACAAACACAAAATGTTAAATACATATGTCAGCATCCCAATATAACTTCACCAGTACGTACTTCACCATTTTGATTTACATCCTCTTTTAGTGTATTTTTACTTCAATTGTAAGAAAGGTGCCAGCAGCGGAAGGGTCTTTTTTTTATCTTCAGAGCAGCTGCACCCATGAAGCTCCATTATAAAACTGCACGGTGGCCAGCAGACAAAAAAATGGCACAGTGTTATTAGGAAGGAGCTGTTCCCAGGTGAGGGCATGGCAGCCCTTTGCACCTAGACCCTAAACACTTCATCAAGGCTACCAAGAGAAGGGTCAACCCCAGCACGATGTGACTGTGGTGCCTGCAATGGGTTTCATTCATGTCACGGCCTTTGTGCATGTCTTGCTTTTTAGAGAGGCATTAGAGAACTTTTTTTTCAGCTTACAGGACCAAACCTGCTCTCAGATAGAAGCAGGTGCAGCTAGAGGTGGAAGCCATGCAGTTTTCCTGGCCCCTTCCTCCTCTCCCACCCAACAGCTGTCATCCAAGACGGATCAGGAGGGACAAATAAATTTTAAGCCTGTGACGTATTTCACTTTTGGTTTGAACCCTACAGCTACTGGCATGGCTAAAACAGGGTAAATGCCCCTTGCTGTGAGCTTCAGCTGAATGTAAATAATCATGGCAATCTCTTATTCCTTTCATCTCTAGTATTCCAAAACCATTGTGAAATGCACAGACTGTACTTAAGCCTTTATGTAAACATTTTAATGGTAGCCAAGTTATCAAAGTGTATTTCTGGGGGAAATGTGCATTGTCAGCAAAATCAGTCATGCCAACAGATCACCTGTTACTGGAGGAGCTGGGCTTGTAAATGCCTCTTGCAGGATTTGGTAGAAGTTTGGTGTGAGGCAGTCCTTACGCAGTGCTGATCAGATAGTTGCTGAATGAAAGAAAACTCTATCTGATAGTCTGTCTTCATTTCAGAGCGAAATAATAAAACATTCTGGAAAGTGGAAAAACAGAGCAGTTAAAAGTCCCACCAGATCTGAATCCCTCTGGAAAACGTGCTTCATCTTCTGTTTGTAAGTGCTGTGTGCCAGCAAGAAAGGAGGTGGTTGGAAGTAGCCTTGTATTTCACAGTTGCTGATTTTGATTTTTTTTTTTCTTTCCTGTTTTCTGTTAACTCGGGGGACAATAATTATGAAACTACAGTACATACATTGGAGGGGAGCTCGGGTCTAACTAAAAAATGAAAAATACGAGGGAAATACTTTTATGTGTTAAGTATGAAAAGAAAGGTGGAACTTGGGAGTCTTTGCAACTCATATAAACCTGAAAACTCAGTCTTGCAATGTAAGGAGAACTAAGTATTTGATAAAAGGCTGTGACATGCTCAGAGAGGGACTATGGGAGATCAAAAACTAACCCTCACCAAACCAGTGAGAGTTTACCAAGAAGAAGTTACTCAGCAATGAAGCCGATAGTAGGCAATGATTTGAATTTGTGAACGTGGCAGCAAATCCAAAAAACCCCAGGAGGGTGCCATAAGGTAGGATGCTAGGTGAAGCTCAAACTAGGTTTTCAAAACCCAGAAGATAATTCTAAAGGTAAATGGATTAAAAAAAAGCCCATCCTGCCAACATAATAATGAGCACTTAGTAAAAAAACAAAGACAACAGTTTGGACAAAGGAAATGATGGGACCCCCATTAGCTTGGAGGAATTCTTCATAGGAGCAGAAGACAATGGTGCAGCAGAAGATGAATAGACTATTTTCTGTCTGAAAGCTAATGCTTTTGGTTGGGTGCTAGAGCATAAATCAAAGTATTGCCAGAAAGAGGGATATTATCGCTATGAGAAAAGCTAGAAGCAGTAGAAAGTAAACAGATGAGGTTCAAGGCTTTCAGCAATGAGCTTATCTCCACTTCACGGGTATTTCTACAAAAGACTTCAGAACATAACATTTGGAAAAGGTGCAGTATGTAATTGTAACTGGATGGGGGAACGGGGAATCAGTGCCAAAGCCCTTGGTTTTATCCAAAATCCCATTCATTGGGGAAGCAGGGAGTGAACTCAGGGATGCCACTGCTTGCAGTATACTGCAAAACACAGAGGCGCTCCCAGAAAAAGAGAAAATGGAGGCAGTGAGACTTTTGCAGGTTAAACGTTCCTGGCACACTGGTGTTAGTCCTGCCCCATGTTTTTGTGTAGTGTACTGAGATAGATAACGCAACTATACTGGTCTCTGATCATGTCCAAGCCTTCAACCGCTTTACAGAGGGTGAATTAGAGGAAAAGTGTATGTGTATTTCAATATCAGAAAGTTGTCTGTACTTCTCCCCTGAGTTGCAATTGGTACTGCATATGCATTTTTGGTACAAAAAATACTTGAGCTTAACGCTGGGAATTAAATATTTTTTTTTAAATGTACTTCTAGCTTGATAGCTACTACGTCTTCATGTATGTGATCAGTCTGTTGTGGTTTTGGTTATTTGGTTTTTTTACATATCTCTGATATTAGCTTTTTGAGGGGTGGTTCTGACAAACAAAAGATATGCCTACTTCTCATTGTTAGTGAGGTGAATTTTGATATCTCAATACCTAGAGATCACAATGACCGCAACTTTTCCTTATCTACACCTTCATCTTCAAAGTCTATCCTAAAATGAAGAAAGGGAGATGAAGATAAACTTTATGAAATAAAGTCAATATGAGAATATCTTTCTCAAAGAACTGACAGCAGAAATAAGCTTTGCAGTCTGCTAGCAGGTTAAAGGTCAGTTTTCCTCTGAAACAAATCACTAGCTAAAAGGGGAAAACGAGGGCTATTAAAACTCAATGTAGGCAAGAGCAGGAGAATTCTTTTGTACGGCCAATATATGCACACATTTTCAATAACAGAGCTTTTGGATTGAATTTATCATGCCATAAAGTCTTTCCATT
Source organism: Nipponia nippon (assembly GCF_047370975.1). NCBI lineage: Eukaryota > Metazoa > Chordata > Aves > Pelecaniformes > Threskiornithidae > Nipponia > Nipponia nippon. The sequence goes on along the minus strand of NW_028262347.1, from coordinate 88,458,939 downwards.
TTAAGTTTCACAATTTAGACTCGGTGAGAAACCTACTGCAGACTATATGGTCTTCTATCACGTTAACATTTCTTGTTAAAGTCCTGATGGGAAATTTTGAAAACTAAAATTAAAAGTAACTACATCGTAATCTGAAATCTGCTGGCAGAACGAGAGGTAATAATAGCGCATCACACCTTGCAGGCTTGCTCTGTGTCAGTACCAGGACTGAAATTATTAATGTAGGAAAAAGTTGTCATGCTCTGCCAGATGACTGAATACAGTTTAATGTTTGCAAACTGAGAATAAAACAGCTGCCTAAGTGCAGCGTGATTTCCTTGACTCCACATTTCAGAGGGTAAAACTGGAAGTGAGCTTGGGTGGGTGTATCTTGCATTTATTCTAGTCCCTTGAGCGTGTGGGGTGCATGTTCCCATGTTACACACCCAGTGTGCACAGCTGGGGAGCAAACCGGAGGAAGAGTGAGGAGGTAGCTGTCCACCATCTGTGCAGCATGTGTTTGAGAGCAGGAGTGCCTTAGCGAGTAGTGCAAGTGATGGATATTGCTGGGGAAAGATTTGGTTCATCTAGTATGCACTCCATGAATTTGACTCCCTACCAAGACCACATAACCCGACCACGACTTGCTTTACAAAGCCTTGTGCCACCAAGGGTCCAGAAGGAAAAGGGTTTATCCCAAACCCACTCCTGCCTTGCTGGCCTGGTCTTCTTTATGTTCAGAAAGCTGCATTTGGAGGTGATGCGCAGGAGTGAGAAAGTGAAGCAGGAGGAAGGTAAGTTATTCACTGATAAATGACAGTTCAGATAAATTTCTGCAGCTCAGTGCTGAGGGCACCTGGAAGAGCTTAATCAGAACGGGCCATTTGTAGTGATTTTCTTAAAAAAATGCCTTGAGTAGTTATATGTAAGTTAAAAGAATTTGATTTTCATTCCTTTCCTGGTTTGCTTATCGCAACACAGGCTGTAGCACATGCCTTGTTCTCTCTGAAGGGTTTTTATGGCCCTAATTACCATGTTGGAAGTACAGAAATGTTACTGTTTGAGGAGCAAGAAATGTCTCCAGGGCAAGTCTATCCCATTGTAAGAGTGCTGTGTGAGATAGAGTGAATTGTCCATGTTAATTTGGGTTTATCTCTCTCTCAGACTATGGAAAGAACTGGATGAGTGCCTTAGACTAGGACCTATGTGCTGTGTGATGGGTATAGTTAGATGGCATGAAGTCCAGACAGGCAAACTAAGTCTGTTTTTTGAACTGTACCCAAAATTGTTCTGCACCAGCAAGCGAAAACAGAAGACGGTCACTTGACCAATGTGGGGAGAAAAGGGGCATAGAAAACGTGTGGAGGGGAGAGAAATGGTAACAGTAATTGTCATTTGGCAGACACTCCTGTTTTGCCTCTGCCATATCTCCCAATCCAGGGTTTTTGGGGAGAGGCTGATGTGGCTTGTCCTGGCTGTAAGCACAGACTGGGTTTCCAGCATGGCAGTGAAAAACTGCTAGGCGGGGGAAAAGGGTCTTGGTATGATGAACCAATTCAGAACAGATTTAATCTCTGAGATTTATGTTGCTTTTCTCTGCAGCTGCAGTTAGGGTTTGTTGGGATTTGCAGACTATCAGCTTTTTCCCTGACGCTTTTAAGTAAATCTTAAGAGTGCTGTTGCTGAGGGGCAGTTTTCTGCAGACTCACCTAAACCAGGCAAGGATCTCTGATATTTAAAGCACAGGCCTAAGAGATGATGAATGCAGGAATCTGCACCTTGCGTCTGGTGGAGAGATGTAGTTCCTTTTATTGAGATAACATGAGGATGATCTGGTTTGGGGCCTCTTCCTCCATTGGCAAGCCATGAAAAATTGTTACTGAAATATATGGGTAAATTATTATTTCTTCTCTCTCTTTGGGTTATAAAATATTGTGTGATAGATTAGAAAAACTCACTAAATTTGCAAAAGGTAAAAAGAAATTACATACATGACATGCTTTACTTTTTTGAGTTACATCATCCAGTAATGAACATCTAAATTCATATGCCCTAAGCAGCAATGATACATGAGGAAGGACAGCTTTGTAGGCCTCCCCTCTATGCATTACATTTGTAAAATTAATTTGTTGTCATTGCCCCCGTATATTTTTTTTTACAACCTACAAGAATGTAAGAAGCTGAAGGAGCAACACCAATGAAAGTAAAATCAGGACACCTGTGAACAAATAGAAATAAAACTCATAAATATATAACAATGAGAAAAATATTTAAAAGATTAATTTTATCATTAGCTGAATCTTTTAGGGCAATTTTGGTGTCACCAAGGCAACATTAATAAGCAAGTCTACAGTAAGACACAGCAGAGCTGTGAATAAAGAGGGGTAATGTTTAACTAATAGGCTTTGAAACGCGCTTCCCGTCTGCATGGTGCTGGCTCATTCAGGGAACACACATCTGAGGGCCTTGCCTCCTAAGGGGCCAGAAGAGAGGTTTCTAAAAGCACAAAACTTACAGTCGGCTACAGAACTGGCATGTAGTGACAAGATGAAATTACTACCTGTTCTGGCAGGAGTCCTCCCTCAGATGTCAGGACTGTAATTTAAGGAGAATTAAAAAAAAAAAAAAGTGTACAATTTCCAATCTCCTCCCTTTTATTTTTTATACATGTTATGGGGGGGGAAAAAAAAGATGCCATAATTAAATAGCAAAAGAGCTGCTCATTCCAGCCCTGTCAGGAAGTGGGAGTGCTAGAAATCTATTGCAGTTTTTTATACTAAAGGGAGCTAGGTTCGTTTTTACCAGGTCATAGATAAACATGAAAATCTTTGGTGCTTTGCTTTGAACTTTGAAGATTTAACTTGCAGTATTGATGGAAGCCACAGAACAGCATATGAAAAACCCTAACCTTTAATAAAGACATGGAGCTCTATAATATGAATTATCACATGCAGATCTGCAGGGACATACTTCATTCTCCTATGTTTGTTATTCTCCAATTTAAAAATCAGTTCCTTACTTATGTAAGGCCAACTTTTGGCATTCATATGTAAACTTGGATAAAAAATAACTGAAGTCGGCCTTTCTCTAATGACTCCAGTGGCCTTTGGATGACCTTCTTAATTAATATTCTTTTTTAATTTATTTAGGAAAACTTGTACACACCATGTTAGTTTACCTGTGTAAGTTCTGAATAAAGTCTGGTGAGGCCCTTAGTAGTATCATTAGTATGATGCACAAATTTCAGTACTTTCTTTTCTTGTTGTCTTCTCAATTTTACAGACTTTTGCAAATATTAGTAGAATGCTTGATAAATCTGATTTTAGTTTTGAATTTCCAATGAAATTTCAAATTTTAATGAATTTTATGTGGCTTAAAGTTTTGAAGTGAATATTCTAAAACCACTATAATTATTCATTAAATCAGCAGTTACATCTTTGCTAAATATATTCCCAATGTGAAATAACTAGCTTAGACTGCAGAAATCCGAATGACAGCTGACGATGAATTGCTCCTAAATTATCTATAATAGTGTGTTACCTTTGAATTTGTTTTATAATTGTTATAGGTTCATGTTCAAAGGTATAGTTTGACTTTCTGCTAATCTTTCTGATTTAATCAGTGTAATAGTCATTCAGTAAAGGAAGTTAATCAATCAGAAATAATTAGTAGTGACAGTAGAAAGTAGATGGTACCTCAGATTTTTGGGGACACTGCCTGAAAGACTCAGTGGAATCTTACCTAGTGCAGACAGCTAAGACTGTCAAGTACCATGATAACCTTAATAACTTTGTGTTCTAGTAAATCTTTAAAGATTTTGTAACAAACAGTAGGAAAGTGCAGAAGTCCATATCTTATCAGCAAGCAGCAAGAGATGACCTGCCTTTTGTCAGCTCATGGTGATTTTTCTGTTCTTAATCAGGGGGAAGCAAGGGCATGAAGCAGGTTTTTGAGCTAAGAGAATGCAGCCTCCTGTTCACACGTACTTATTGTAGAGGGGGTTTGTTAGGAAGGAGGCCAGAGCTGGGCACTGTAATCCTCACATGAGAACGGTATATGCCTGACAGGATCTGCCTTTGCTATCCATAGACAACTTGCCTTGGCTTTTATTCCATGTTTTTCTGCTCCTGAATTTACAAATTTATCCTATTCAGTATTTGCCTTCTCAAGTCCCACTAGCTTGCTGTCTAGACTCGCACTGCAATCCCAGGAAAGTGGTAAATGCCTCTCCACTCTCTGGAGTGTGGAGCAAGGCGAAAAACAACTCAATGGAGAAATGCCTCTCCACTCTCTGGAGTGTGGAGCAAGGCGAAAAACAACTCAATGGAGAAAAGGATGAAAACCTCTCAGTACTGGTGACAGGGCTTCTCATGGGGATGGGTGGCAGAAAAGGAGGGAGAGCATTGATGTTCAGTGCTGAAAGCCACCACCTTATGGTTACGGCGGTAATGGAGCTGTTTGGTTAACCCAGGTCACAAAACCCACCATGTTGATGTGTGCAAAGACTTCAAGCAGAGGAAGGAGAGAGGGAAATAGTAGAAGGGCCTGGCTGTCTTGCAGGATGAGCTATGAGAGCAGAAAGAAGAGAGAGATGATTCATCTTGCAGCTGTGAGAGGTCCGTATGATCTCCTGAGCTGGTATTAGTTCTCGTAAGTCTGATAAAATGCAAGTCCTCTCACTCCTTATCCTTCAGCTGCAGGAAGGAAGAAGAAATAGTATTCTGCTTTTCATCCTCCTTTTCCACTCCTCTCTCCCGAGGAGGACTGTACATTGCTTCCCAAGTTGGTGGCCTCTAAAAGGGCTGTATTTAAGAAGTTTGCTTATCTGCACAGGGTCTTAAGGAGGGAATCCGAACTGTAGTGATGCATTGGCTATTTTTTCTGTCTTCTATAGCTTCTTCCATTTGTTTTTCAGTCAATGCAGATAATAATTATTCCCTGTAGAAATGCCTTTTAAATACAACTGCAAGTCTCCAGAAATTACAAGGAAAACTACAGTATAATGAAGTATATAAACCCAATACCGATGCTGACATAACTTTCGGCCTTCAGCAGAGGAGACTCACATGTCTTGATACTGATGATCTAGTAGTACATTTTAACATGGAAATTCTAAGATTTGTAAGATTTTCCCAGCAAGTTTCATATTGCACAACGTTTCCGTTAACCGTGGATTATCACTAGAAAGGGAGAGAAGGGTTCGTCTAACAAATAATGATAATTTAAGTAATGATTTAGGTGCTGTGCACTTGAATGCTAATTTTGTTATGGCTTGGAACATAAGACTTGATTAATTTAGGCAGTTTTCATGTGACTACAAGTGTCCAGATATCAGCCCGCAACTGTTCCCTGTTTGGAAAGTATCTCATATTTTTCAAGAGGTGATTGGGTATCAATTTTAAAGGCATTTGTTCTCTGTTGTGTAGTCCTGGGCTTCTGTGAGCAAACGCGGATCCACGAACAGGGATTTTGTCTTCCAGCAGCGTGTCAAGAGCAGCGCATATCCCCACTCCCAGGTGTGCGGGGACATGAAATGATTAGCTATGATGAGAGAGTCTGGCTGAGAGAGTGATTTCTGTGCTCGCAGCTGTCTTCAGAGCACCGTCGCCCATACAGGGGTTTCCAGCATCCTGCAAGGACGCGCGTGCCTGAGTGATGAGCTCTGCTTCCAAACAAGCTATGCCAAAACATCCCTGTCCTTGCTGGGGGCTGCTTTTGGGCAGGAGACGGGAGCTCCAGGAGATGCCCGTTGGCTTCCCAGAGGGTGGTGGCGAGTTTGGGAGGGGAAGGGGAAGCCCTGCATGGGATCAAAGTGAGAGATGAAGAAATGTCAGTATTCATTTTTCCTCCATCCAATTTCTGTCCCCTTTTGGAGGCTGTAGGTAGTGCCCTAATTAGAGCAAACCCAATAAAACCAGTCCCCCTGGAACTTGAAGTGGGCCTGTGTATCAACGGGCCCCAAAAGACGTTTCAATGAAAGCAAATTGCGACTATAAAGCAATAGACAGAATTGGCCAAATTATGTCTGAGATGGGACTGGAGCTCCTTACATTATTCAGAGTCCTTAGAGATGCCTTAATTTTGCATTTCCTGATGTATGTGTGCATGGATAGCGCTCAGCTGTAAAGTGGCTTTACACTGTTGAGTTCCTACTCCTGCATAATATTCTGTAATTTCATAAATGATGTTAACTTTAATGATTTAACAAGAAACATAATTACGGTTTCTACAGCAACCATGACTTTAAATATCCTGAATTATGTACGTGTATGATCTCAAACATAATGAAATACTAATGCAGCTCATTGCATGTAAATTACATTCAAAGTTAAAACTTTTAAGAGAAAACTGCTTTTGAATGATCAGGATGGAAAAATATGCATGAGAAACTCCTCCTTAGTATCAGAATTTCTGCTGGTTCATGCTCAGATAGTTAAAAATAAAATAAAGTACATTTATTTCAAACTTCCTGAGCCAATTCATTTCTTGGCTGAAAATAAGCATGTGAATATAGTTTGTGTGCAGTGTTGAATATCGGCATTGGATATAAGTTTATGAGCGTGCCTTCTGATGCAGAATTCTTGTGTTGCTCCCAGGAAAAGTTGACACAACTTGTTATTTGGGAAAGGAGCGCTGTCAGCAAAACGATGATTGCTCTTTGCTTTGGTCCTTCGAGGTCTTGCTTTGGAGTTGGTTATGTCTGAGGACATCGTGTCCTGCGAGTGGGTTGCCCTACCATTCAACAAAAAACTCTCCGAGCAACTTTTGCCTGCGAGAACAAGTACATTTTTGTGAGGCCAATTCTAGCTCTTACAGAGATTTGCTGTAACGAACACTAAGCAAGGAAAGGAAGGGAGTGTGAAAAAGGGTGACAACATTGCTATGAGCAGGGAAGCAGTTCAGAGTGAAGGAGTGCAACACTTGGGCTGATAAAACAGATGCTCCTAAAGTAGTCAGGAAAATTGCCAATGGGCTGGAAACACCAAAGTGATGGGAGCACGGGGCCTCCCTACCCACCTAAACACCAAAAGGAGCAATCCTCCCTCCGGATAGCAGAAGCTGTGAATTTTCAGTCTTTGTTTTGCTTTAAAATGCTTTGAATCCATATTATAGCGTGGGCTTGTGAGGAATTTTTTGTTCTCTTACAGTCACAAGTCTGTCATCTTAGGTACAGAAGGTAAGATCGATTTAGTTTTTTTACTCTTACTTAAATCTGAAGTGATTTCTTTTTTTACTGAAGTGGAGATTTTTTCTTTTGGATTTTCATTAGTGTAACTGAGAGCAGGATTTGATATGATGTCTCCAAAAGAGTAATTCCATGCTTTGTACCCCAGTAGATGATCTGTGAGAATATGGAGGAGTTTTAAATGTGGCACTGAATACTTGAAGTTTTAAGAAGGACTTACATTATAAATCCTTATAAATCACCCTGATAATCATTAACGTATGTTATTAATGAATATAAAAAAGTATGGTTCTTTTACTTAGAGTACCTGTACTTGTATTTTGAGCCCAACAAGTTTAAGGATACTATTTTGTTTCTGAGCTGTTCTAGCTGTAGGCAAGCATTTCAGTAAAAAGTTAATTGGAGAGTTGGTGAACTTTTAAACAAAAAAAAAAAATGCACGCCACAAGTTAGAACAAAAGACAAGCAAACAAGATGCAGGGAGAGATAATAATTTTTGTCCAGCAGTAAGATTTAAAATATTAAGTATCTCCAATCTCTTGCCCCTGTCATACTCTGACTAAACTGTGATAAGTTTAAATATTATTGAAAGAAACATACATTAATTTATCTTGAGAAATCTTTTTCTTCTTTTCTTCTAATGCGAGCAAAGCTGCCATAAACAAGGCCGCCTCTTGTGGCAAATTATCTACCTTGGTGTGCAGAGAGACAGTGAATAAGCTAATCTCTTTTTCTCTTTACAGGATACTTTTGTTGAAAAAGTAGAATTTATGTTTAATACTTTCACTGTTGATTTCTCTCCTTAGGATTATATAACCACCAGATGTCTCTAAAACCATATTCTCTCATAAACATTTTATAGTCTTTGAAGATGTTGAAAATCTGGGATTTATAGGACTATTACATCCATCTACCCAGGGATCAAAAACTCTATTACAATTACCCCAAGTGCAAAGTCAGAAAATTTATTTAGCTGAGCAGATAAGTTTGAGAATTTTCAAAAGTCCTCATTTAATCTGTATACAGTAAAATCTAATATATTAACCTCCTTTTGAGACATAAAATTAAAATCCCTGTAGGATACAATACTTTTATCAAAAATGTAACTAAAGGAAGATTTATTAAGCGGGATAGCAACCCCATGAATCTGAATATGCCATATGGTATATTATTTCCTTGTGCTTATTTGAAGTTCCTTCAGTTTCATACAACTAGACTTTTTAGATTCAAATAAAGAAGTCCCCAATGCAGCAGAACTTTGGATGAACTGGAGGAAAACATCAACCTCATGTTCTGAAGGATCCCTAATGCAAATATGCTGTCCTTCATCTTCCTCTATTAAATCTGAGGCTGGTAATTCAGGCAGATGAGATGACAGCCAAAATGTGATCTTGTAAGCATTTAGAACAGGTATACACAAGCTGAATATCCTGCTTGGTAAAAACCTGTATCGGCTGGTAGCAAAAAGCGCATCTGCTTGGAAAAGGTGAACTTGACCCTTACAAATTAAAAATAGTGAAGAGGAAAAGGAAGGTGAAGCCCAAGGGTCTCTAGTATGGGATATTACCCGTGGCTGGGAAATGGAGCAGGTCTTTCCCAGAGACAGGGAATGCCTATACCTGGTGCTTCCTAAGGGGAAAGACTTGGCGCTATCTTTGCACTTGTGCTTTTGCTTTACTCATGCCGGGAAGCATTCAGAGCTGTGATCTCAGGTTACTTTACATGTAGTACTTCAACAGTTGGCATGGCTGTTGGGTTGGAAGATCCATAAGAAGCTATCAAATGAGTCAGTGCCACAGGTGTAAGCACAGACACTGAGGCAGTGTCTTGGCTGCGTAGCTGAAGCATCATGTAAAGGCGCCCAGTGCCTCTGGGATGTGGCAGCACTGCTGGCACCTCTTGCATTTCCCTGGTGGCTGCATTGGTTGAGCTCTAGCTGCCCTGAAAACCAGATGGCCAAGTTCATCTGGGTTTAACCTCCACCAGAGTTTCCTCTGGCTTTGCCCTGACCAGGCATAGTTCACCATGTTTCAGGTCCTAGCACGGACGCTCACGTTCCACCTCCCCGGCCGGGCAGCGTGGGTGAGATGGGCCGGTGGTGCGCCTGGGGCTCACACGGAACCCTGCTCCACTTTGGCCTTCAAAGCTCTCATTTGACTATTTGCTGCTGCCACCAAGATCTGCACCTGTGGCGGCTCCACCCAGGCCCACGCCCCCAGGCTTCAAGGCTCACCGCAGCAGCCCTCCTACTCATCATGGCCTAGCCCCCACGGGCCTCGCACTGCCAGCGACAGCCGGGTATGGGCCCGACGCTCCAGCGCCATCCATTTTCAGGGCTAGTTGATTCGGCAGGTGAGTCGTTACACGCTCCTTAGCGGATTTCGACTTCCATGGCCACCGTCCTGCTGTCTAGATCAACCAACACCTTTTCTGGGCTCTGATGAGCGTCGGCATCAGGCACCTTTAACCCGGCATTTGGTTCATCACGCAGTGCCAGTTCTGCTTACCAAAAGTGGCCCACTGAGCACTCACATTCCACGGCACAGCTCCATGCCAGCGAGCCGGCTCCCTTACCCATTGAAAGTTTGAGAATAGGTTGAGATCGTTTCAGCCCCAAGACCTCAAATCATTTGCTTTACCAGGTAAAACTGCCCATTGCCAAGTGCCAGCTGTCCTGAGGGAAACTTAAGCGGGAACCAGCTACTAGATGGTTTGATTAGCCTTCTGCCCCTAGACTCGGGTTGGACGACCGATTTGCACGTCAGGACCGCTACGGACCTCCATCAGAGTTTCCTCTTGTCGGTCTCTTCTCCCAAGTAACAAGCAATAGGATGAGAGGAAACAGCCTCAAGCTGCGCCAGGGGAAGTTTAGGTTGGATATTAGGAAAAACTTCTTCACCGAAAGGGTGGTCAAGCATTGGAACAGGCTGCCCAGGGAAGTGGTTGAGTCTCCATCCCTGGAGGTATTGAAAAGATGTGTAGACGTGGTGCTTGAGGACATGGTTTAGTGGTGGACTTGGCAGTGCTAGGTTAACAGTTGGACTTGATGATCTTAAGGGTCTTTTCCAACCTTAACGATTCTATGATTCTATAACCATCCTTAGAAAGGAAACTTTATCTTTAAAGTGAATTTCAAGCGTGGCCACACAAAAAACCTGAATTGGCAGGGCTGCAGCTGTGGTTTGGTGTTTCGAAGCTTTTGGGAGCTTTTCCTCCTGTCCCCCTGGAGCTGGAGCTGAAAGTTCATTTAATGCGGGCTACTAAACAGCGGTTAGGTGATAATAACTTCCATTGCCAGCTTAAACCAAAGTGGTTTCTGCTATTGTATAATGTTTTATCTGCTTCATATCTGTATAAATGATAGGTAACAGCTCTGTACCTGAAATGTAATTCCTGAAAGAGAGCCTTAGGCAGAGAAAGCTCACTTGGAGGTAGTCAGACCTCTTTAGAGGCAGAGCTGCATCTCTGTTAACCACAAGCAAGTGGTTTTCCAAGTTCAACTTTGGTGGTGTTGTTTTTTTTTTTTTTTAATAGGATCCAGTCTTAATAATTATGTTTACTATGTGAATGTTACTATTGACATTATTTAGAGCAACATAAAAATCAAAAGATGTTTATTTTCTTAGGAGTCCTAACTTTGTATTAGCGTTTTTGCAGTTAAAAGAGAGAAGCAAGTCCTTATGTTTACAGAAGAAGGAATGAGACCTAAATTCATAAGGGTTTGCGGCTCTTGCCTAATACTGTAATTCTCTCGCTTGAGTATCTCCAGTGTCCCCTTTGTATCCCGAGTTCCCTCCCACGTCTCCAGTTGCCTCTGCAGAAGAGGAGGCAAGTATTGTGGCTGGGTCTGAGGGATGGGTGTGCTGGGTGGCTCGCAGTACGTGTATACTACTTAGCAACGGCATGTAATTACTGAACTTAGTCTGCAGCCTTTCCGTAAGTGGAGACTTACTTTTCCACTTATGGAAAGGCTGCAGACTAAGAGGCAGACTGAGGCATGCTTTTATCCCGCTGGCAGTGTTAAAAAACCTGTAGGAACTTAAAAACTTCTGAGACCTCCATCTCTTATCAAATTTGTTTGTAATTGCCCAGTAAGCTTAGGGATTCTTGGAGGAAAAGCAATTTTAGGCTGCATGGAGTAAAACTTGGTAAGAAGGCTGGCCTGTCTCATTCTGTGCTTCACTTTCCCCCCGCTTAGTTCAGTAGGAGTACTCTGTAATAAGCTGCAAAAAGCTATTTCCTTTCATGTTAGACCAAAAGCTATTTTTCTGGTGACCATGTTGCTTTGCTTCGCTAACTGTGAAACAGGACCTAATGCAAAAGGCCAGCTAAGTAAAATGTGTAGGCCTGGATTCATCTGTATGTCAAACACATATTTGTAACTTCAGGCTGGCTTAGAGAGGCTGAAGCATTTGCAAGATGCAGGGGTATTCGGAGTAAATCTAGAAAAGGGGTATAGAAGTTTTTCCATTCAAACATTTTTAAAAAATAACAATAACACCCTTATATTTATTTTAATAACCAATATTTTTTTATACCAGGAGCTGATTTGAAAAAAAGCGTTTATTACTCTCAGAGTCACTTTGCACAGCGTTGGTAGTGTAGGAACAGGCCTAGCACACACAGAGTTATACATGGGCAATGAGGTTCAGTTGAACCAAATTCAAGCCTCTAAAGTGTCAGGAAGCTGGGTTAATCCAGCTGTCCAGTCTCTCCCATCATCACATCCCATTCAAGAAAACGCAGTAGGTAGGAAGAATTGTTTTCTTACGTGCCTCTTTTCTTCCACTTGCTATAAAGCAATCTTCTCAACAAGCTTCAATTGGACATTAAGATGCTCTACATATATGCGTATATGTAGAACGCATGCACAGATGATATTACTCCTTTTCCTTTCCTGCTTTGCAGGCACAGTCAGTGTAAATGGCAACATTATGAAATGTTCACCACATCAAAGTGGGCACGTGAGCCTTTCAAGACCTTTTTCCCTGATTAGGCTGTTTATTACCTTGTTCTGTAGAGAACACAATAGATTAATTAGCACAGTGAACTGTATTTACACGGTCCCCTGTCTGGGATCAGGCGGAACAAGGTTAAGAGCTGCATGTGCAAATTTTGCGGCAGTTGGAATGATTTATCATATTATTATCTGTCTTTTGTAGGAATCATTAATGAGTTAATGTAGTGTGTGAATCTGAGGCAAGGGTTTTAAAGAATGTGTGCGCTAATCAATAGTTTGTGAGAGCTTGAAAAACAGGTTATTGAAATCAGTCATAATTAGCCATAGATAAAATCCTAATAAGTCAGTGGTAATGCAGTAGTTCTCTTCAAACTGAAAAAAATGGAAAGACTAGGAGAGGGTCAGAGCAGTGAGCTATGAAATTATTCAGGAAATGAAATGATGACAGGAAGAACTGATAGCGATACAAAGATACCTGTATGGGAACATTTTAGTGAAGAAAATCCCCGTTTCCTTGAAGGATGAAGAGAAATTGAGAGAAGAAATGATTATATATTCCCAGGAAGCACCAGGCTCCCTCTGTAACAGAGGCTGTGTGCTACCACCATTTTGAGGCAGCTGAAATGTGTGCTGTAATTCCTCCTTTCTGCATTATGAACATTTTTTAATGGGAATAGTTAATTTCAATCAAAAAGCTTCATCTTTCGGATAAAATGAAATGCTGTGACCATGCTGCCCTCAAGATGGATTTTAAGGCAGGGCCCTGAATTATTTTAGAAGTAAATTCACTTTCTGTCCTAGGCAGAGGGACAGCCCTTCCAGAGCATCCTGCCCGAGCTGTCTTGAGCACTTCCTACCTCTTGTTCTTCCCTGCTCTGGTCCTGGGTTGGAAAAGCAGCAACGCAAGCACCAGAGCCTGGCGTCACCAGCTCATGCTGGATGAGTTCCTGCAGTCCAGTGGCCTTACCTTGCTGCAAAGTGCATGCAAGGGAATCGGAGATGACTCACAGTATAGTTTTGATGTAGTCTGTTTTATCTACAGTGGGCAGTTGCACTCTGTGTTGGGATTTTTCATGTCCGTGGTCTCAAGGGACTCTGCCTGGTGTGTGCAAATTAATAACACTGCCAGATGCCACCTGGGTCAGCACGGTTAGAGAGAGAAAGCGTGTTATTCCATTACAGTGTATTATTTGAGGGAACGCGGGGGGAAAGTAAATGGTCATAACTTACTGTGTATATGGAAGGGAACAGAATGAAAGTTCAACTCTGGCATTGTAGTTCCTGACATAAATAACTTAATATAACTAGCTTTTTCCATGGAAGCCTACATACTGCAAGTGTTTCTCTAACACCAACATAAAATATTCACAGCCATTCACATAAATGCCCTGCTTTTTAAGTTAATGTTCTAAATTAATGTATGTAATATTTGCAGGCATGGGGATACCTAGAAAGCTTACAAGTCAAATCCTGTCTTTGTCAAGGAAATCAAACTAGGTATGTCACATTTAAATCCCCAGTCTACTGCATAAGCAGCAAAAGTTGTTTAATAAGATATTGGTTTGGGTCAAGCAGGGAAAACTGCTGTCTCCAAGGTGTTGTGTTAACACTATATGAAGTACTTCATAGACTATGTTTGGAGCATAGGGTTTTGGTCATCCAATTTCAAAAAAAGGAAAAAAAAGGAGGTAAGCTGGTTCAAAAAAAAAGGAGTAGAATAGCTAAGATAACAGATGGAATTTCTATCTAGGGAAAGACCAAAAAATGGATTTTTTTTTTTTTTTTTTTTGCCTGGAGCATAATTAAGAAGTGAAATTGTTGAAGTGCTTGAACTAGCTGAGGACATTTATAATATAAAATCTTATGATATACTTGAGGATGTTGGTAGAAAATGAGTTAGAGAACACAGGTCCCATCTGTCTGGCAGGCACTAAGCGCCCTTTACTGCTGTCACAGAGATTTTGGGACAGTGACTTGTCCATGTTTAACTGGTCAGATTCCTTCCTCCTCTTTTCTGTCCTATATATGAGGACTTTTCTATGCAGGTGAATTTATCATTCACTACACATCAATATTTTAAGACCAAAGGAACGACAAGGTCATGAGAAGGTTACAGCATAGCAGCAACCACGAGTGTTGGAGGGCGCTTGCAGGTGGAGACCAGGCACGCTTCCACGCTGTTCCTGGCAAACAGGGTTTCTAGCTGCTCCCCATCCAACTGTGCTGTGCGTGGCACCGGCACAATATGTTACCTGGTTGATGGGAGCTGGGACCTGGCTGTGTTTAGGAGCCTCGGCTCCTAGAGAAGCAGTGTCTTTGCAAGCAAAGTGTGTTAACCTATTTTTAGTTTGGTAATGGAGTGTTTAACTTGTCACTGCCCAGCCTGAAGCCGAAACAGATGAGTTTTACCTACTTTTTAAATTTTCTGTCACAAAGCCCTACTTAAATGAGTAGTGTGACAGCCTGTCTCTGGAGACGTAACTCACTTGGGCTGCCAGTTTAATTTATGGTATCTTTATCCATCACCACAAGGGCAAGATTTCCTTCTCCAGCTGTGTGATAAAACGACTGTTGCCAATTCGGTTTCGGGTTGACACTGAAACAAGGGTCTAATTGCACACTCTTGATTGAGATCACCTTTGCAGCATCTTACACTTCAGTGAAAGCTGTACAGCACACAGGCAGGTAGAAATTAGGCCTGTACTTAGTAATGGCATGGGTGTGAAAATTCTGCAGACACGCATGGAAATCATTTTGCTAAACTAATTTTCCAACGTGAAAACCTTGTAATAAGAACCTCTACGCAAGCAGCATTCAAATTGTTTTCCCATCACAGTGCAAAAGGCTCTTAATGACATTGTCATGGCATTTTCAGGCGCTTCCCAAACAATTTCTTACTATATTCTTGCATTACTGTGAAACCATTGTGGGCTCTCTGCAGGTTCGCGTTGCTGTTGTACTCACATCCATGGACAATGTAACGATGCTATAATGTTTTATTTCTACGTATGGTAAAATTGCAAGAAGGGAGCTATATGACGTGATTTTCTCCTCTGTGAAACAGGGGCTAGTCACAAGATTTTAGCCTTTCACAGATTAAGAGGCTTGGTTTTGCAGGATGTCTGATGCCCTCCGTTTCCATGGAAAGGGCTCAAATGTGAAAACATGCACCTTTTTAATATACTGCATTTAAGATGTCTTTAGAACTGTTCCATTTAGACGTCTTGAGCCAGAGGCAGGCAAAGAGAAAATATTTCTTTTATTTTTCAGTATCTCCTACTTGCCTAACCTAATGTGAAGCATTAGAAAAAGCATATTTCTATTTTGGTTTGGTTTCAGGATGTGCAATTTTCCATCATAGAACATTTTTATCTGTTAGAGTGATGATCAAGGCTAAATACTGTACCACTGCTCACCCAAGGTGCAGCTCCTGAATAGTCCAGTGCTTTGCTGAACGGTGCATTAAAATAATTCTCTGGAGAGTTGTTTGTCAAGGCTTGTACAAGACAGAGCTGTTGTGGTTAAATGCATTATGGAGTTCTTCCTTTCACTTCATCAGGCTTTGGATAATAACGCCTTCTGTTGCTAAACTACTTCTTATGTATCTGTCACCACTATGAAACCATTTTAAGTAGTACGTCATTGAAATATATTGGGCTAACATAAGAGATTGTGGACCAAATAGTGTAAACTGTCAGCATTTTCTCTGGAAGAATAAAGGTGATATACAGGCCTCGTCAGCTAGACGATTCGCACGTAAGCAAGCCGTGTAATTCCAAAAATCTTCAGTTTATTATGTTTATTCTAAAATTAAGCAATTTCACATTTGCTGCTCTGGTGATCCAGATTTTTCATTGTTATAATGTTTCTTTTTTCTTCTGTGTTACAATTCCTGTTCACTGAATCAAATCTGTATGGCCTTTCAAAGCTAAACTTTTACAGGACCAGTAATAATCTTGTTGCCATAATATTATCCTTTTACTTAGGCTTAAAGGCCAGTTTATGACTGAGAGGGAATATCTGCAACTAGTAGGTCCCTGAATCTAATTTGCATGTAAATTAAACATTTCAGAATACAACTGTGATTTCTGAATACACACGAAGTATGCTGTTTTGATTCCTGGAACATAAAAATGCATAACATTAATAAGAAGAATATGCTTTATATAGTGGCTTTTTTATCTTACCAATTTCTGTTCATTTGAGTCTTTTTTTCGAAAGCTTCTGTGGCAATGGCTGATTATTTCTGCTATAATGTGGATCAGGATGTGACAAAACCTTACTTATTTCCATTTGCATTAATAGAGGACTCTCAGGTTAAATGCTGACTGAAGTCTAACACTGTAGGGATCATTAGTATCTAGTGTTATTTTACATGGATTTGCCCTTTGGCTTGTTTTGGCTCTTTCTGCTACATCAGATTATATTAAACACTATCCCCTCATTCTTTGGTTGAGATGGACATCGCAAAAGATGAAGTAAGGATAGCTGAGAGAAGCTTAAAAAAAAATCAATCACATAAAAAAAAAAAAGATAAGAGTATAAATGGAACAGGAGGAAAAAAGAAAAGAACAAGGTGTCTACTTGCTTCTAGCTTGTACTTAGAAAGTGTTTATGGATCCTGTAAGATTCGCTGAACGTGCTGAAATTTGGGCTGGCCCTTTGAAAGAGAGTTACTCCTATTTACTGTCAAGTTATTGTTGAGTTGTTACAGTTACTCAAATTGCTTGGTTATACTTAGGCTCACCAGCACAGTCAAAAGGGAATAAAGCACCAGAAAAAGTTGCGGGAAATAGATTTATTTTTTAATGAGAATGTTTTATTTCATGATGACAGACATTCCCTCTGCCGGAGCTGCTTCCCCTCATGCTACTAATGAAGATGTGCTGCAGTGAGCTAACCACAGGACACTTGTGTCTTGAAGGCAAGACACAAACATGAGCCTGTGCTATATGCAAATACCAGAAAGAATCTGGAGAAAAGAAGTTTTGGGGTGTGTGCGGGAAGAAGTTTCCAAACAGCATGTTTGCAGCTGCAAGGGCTTGGCCTTGCTTTGCTTATGCAGCCCTTGAGGAGGCTGAGCACCCGTTGATCCCACTGGTTGCCCTGGGAATTGAAAATGCTCAGTGTTTCCCAGGTGAGAGGCCAGTTTGGTTTTCCTGATAGGATTGGTCAGTGAACTCTGAGCTGCTTGTGTGGTAGAGAAAAAACCCACACTCCTCTTAGCTCTCCTACACCTGTCTTAATTGCCCCTGTGGTAGGGAGGCACCCTCCTGGCATAGCTCCACTTCTGTGCTGCCAGTCGCCCCCCGTGGCAGCCAGGCAGAGATGCTGCTTGGAGCTTATTGATCTCTGCGAATGCAATTAGCGCGTGGTAGAACTTGGCTTTTGCCGAGCTGTGGCTTCTTTTCTCACTGTCTTCAGGAGAGAAGTTGCTGTGCATGTGCTGAGTGGCCAACTTGTGTAACAAAGAAAAATAACAAAGTGCCTTTGGTGGAGGCCATTATTAAGAAATCTATATGTCAATTGCTATCCTTTATTTTAAGCCCATTCTGGACACTCTGTCTGGGAGAGGAGGCAAATCCACCCAAGTTTGCTCAGCTGCATGAATAAGGAAGGATTTTATACACAAGAGCAGAGAAGCAGCAGAGATCTGGTATGTGGTTTAAGCCCAGATCACTTTCTGCTGCTGTCCCTGCAATTCCCTCTCTGTCTCCCAGGTCTACCAACTTATTTGACACTTGTCTTCAATGTGCCCGAAGGGCAGACTTTGTACAGCTTGTGCAGTCTCATCCAGCTGTGCAATACAACAAACTGGCCAGTATGGTGGCCTGCTGGCTTGCAGGGATAGCACGTGGGATTTTGACTGGTAAATCATGAGTATTTTGAAGAACACAATTTCACTGGGGAACGGGACGTGCCTGGGCAGTAGGCTGGTGGTGATGCAGTGCTGGGACCCCATAGGGGTCAGCAAGCAGTTGCATAAACCAGCCACGGGTGCAGGTGCCAGATGTGAGCCCTCAACATGCTGCTTCTCTGTACAGAAGTGGGACTAGTCTCATCCCAGGTGAAGCCCATCAACATCTATTGGATTTATGTTTAGCCCTTGAATGCCAGGCAATATGCCCTGTGCTGTGAGTGATGAGTCCTACAGGCAGCATTTCCTCCAGGTATGGAAACTGTGACACTGAGTTTCTGGATGTGTTATTTTCTCTTCCATCCTTTTTTAAGTTGTTTCTGCTGACCAGCGTTTACCATTCCCCAGCCTGGGTACATATCCATTTCTGTTTTTTGTGGCAAGGGGGTGATGTTTACCAAGGTTGCTAAGTGTTGGGCCACTTTTCCTATTGATTATCGCAGTTAGTTAACACAGCTCTGAGGCCGCTGTTCCCAGTACCAAACTGATCTGTAACAGAGCCGGGCACAGTTTGGGGCCGCCAGTGGCACAGCATCCATCGAATGGCTGCGCTGGCTGAATAGCTTGGCCTCCTCTGATAGGTGTTTGCTCCACTGCTTCATGCAGATAGAGGTTCAAATCACTGCAAAGTGCTGCAGTGGGGAAGATAAAAAAACGGAGGTACTTCTGCTAAGCTGGGCTGGAAGGTAAAAAAGCCCTTTGCACAGGAACCAAATGGGAATCAACTTGGTTTTGTTTATACTTCTGGTCTATTTAGCCTCCTGTGGGAACTCCTGGTTCCAAAATTTAGTTGTGTGTATGGAAAAGTGCTCGTTAATGCGGTCACTGGCAATTGCAGGGATGCCTTCTGTAGTAATGCCAATAGAGGCCTGAAATATATGGCAGTTGATCATCGTTAGCGTGCAGCCAAGGTAATGGAGCATTCAAGTGAGCTGCCAGAGGGAGGAGCAGAGTGGCCATAATTTGTCTGAGGGCTAATGACAGTCTGTGCAGGATACCTGTGCTATTGGATTGAGAGAGCTGGACATAATATAAAGCCTATTTAATGATATAGAACATGAACTGTGGTGGTAATTGCTAGTCTGGCTGGTCCTTTTGCAAGTGCTCAGTCTATGGATAAAGTACCTAATGGCAAAAGTGGAATAATGTGATATGGAACATATGTGTTAACTGATAGGAGAAAGCATGAGACACTCTATAAGGAGCTGGTTAAGTGTACATAAAGTGGCATCAGAGCTATGGTTCGGGCTGCTATAGTCACTGACTAGCAGTACTGCACTTGCTACCTGTGTATTGCCTCTTTCAGTACACTGCATGGTTGGGCAAAGCAGTTTCCTAGTTTCTTTGAGAATCCTCACACACTTTAAGCCACCGGTCTGCAGTCACAAGTTATTTAAAATATATGGGGTACATGTCAGTACTCTGCCCTGTTGTTTCTTTTTTCTTCCTAGAAAAAAATACCAGCTGCCTGGCACATGTGTTAGAGTTGGGCACATTTTAATCAGCCTGTGAAAACTCATGAAGTTAATGAGCTCAAATACACTTTGATTTAAAAAAAACAACAAAAAACCCCAAAAACAAACCCAAAACATAAAAACACCCCACCCCCTCTCACCTATCAACTGTTATTTACTTTCTTAATTTGATAAGGGCAAAGAAAGTCCCCTCTGCTGGCAATTGGTGTAATAGTTTTCAGACCAAAAGAAATTTCTACATCAAAAGTGTATATATACTTAGAGTTTTCTGCAGAGATTTCTGACGAAGCTTAAACTTTGTCTCTGCTACCAACCGCACTGGTGTTTTTAGGCCCTGCCAAAGCATGGGGGATATTATAATGCAGAGCCTTGCTATTAAAACGAAGGTGATATTGAAGTTAGGAGTGCAATGAAATATCTGGAGAGATGGAAAGCTCTAGTTGAAAGGATGCTATTATAGTCCTTTCTGAAAGTTATCAGTACAGAAGGGCTGTTTTAATATACAGCACTAGTTTCAGAGAGCATCAGATTCCTGACACTGTCATTAGTCACACTGCTCTTTCATTCGGAGTGGCAATACTTCATTTTCTTACCGTCCGCTGGTAGACTTTTTTATTTCAATGAATTTCATAGCTCAATATCAAGAATCAACACTGTACTGATCAAACATCAGAATCTCAAAGGACTCTAGAAAATTAACGAATAAAACCTCACAAGTGGCATCTAGCGTGTATGTTTATGTGAGGGGAAGAAAATAGGTGCGCATTACAAACAGAGAGCTGGCTTTGCAGAAGTCACTGGGAAATCTCTACCACAGTCCGTATTTTCTCCAAGGCTCCTTTTGCTTCACTCTGCAGTGTCTCTGCCCTTTTCCTGGGGCTGGGCTGTCGTTTGTGGTAATTGCTACAGCAGCTACACAAACCAGTTGTAAATGTGACCTGTAAGGAAAACCAGGCCCTTAATGAAAAGCAAAGGAAGCGCAATGTCATCCTGCGTTCTGAAACTTTGATAGGCCTTTTGGCTGATTACCGCTTACGTCTCCTGAATTGCTTATTCCCCACTTACAGAAGCCTTGTCAACACTCAGGAGAAGGGACAGGTAATTCACTGCCAGCCCAGCTTCTTGGAGATAACACCCTATTTCCAAGTGAGGACAGATACACAGTAGAACTGCCTTAAGCCCTGTCTATGTGGAGCTTTCATTCTCACTAAAATCAAAGAATTGCTGGTATAAAATTATTCCTATTAGCAATGGACATTGACCCAGGAATGAACTGTGGCCCAATTTTCAGCAGACATGTAGCAACCCAGAGAATATTGTTGCCTTCTGAACAACCAAAAGGGCTGTCGCTATTTAAAATGTATATTTAGCAACATCAAACTGAAAGAATAAAATAAAATGTAGATATCTGTCATCGCTAAGAATGTATTTTTGATTCACTGATCTAACGTAGACAACTGTGTTTTTTTCTGTCCTGATTGCATAGTATGTCGTGCAGCTCAGAATTAATCAAGTTGTAAAAGCTTGTGCTTTGGGTGATGAAATGCTCTTTCTTCTCTTAACTCCTGTGGCAACCCCACACATGCACTTCAGCACACTGAATATCTGAAACCTGAGCTCAGGTGAGGATGAAGTTGCAATAGGGTTGTAGGGCAGAGCTCTGCAGATATGAAACCTTGCTGTGGTGCAGGATTATAGAGATGTTAGGATTCATCAACCAGAAAAAAACCACATCAGTAAAGTGAGAAAGAGGTTTGGTCTTTACATCAGTACTTTGGAGACAGGATGCAGGGTAGGCAAGGGGCAAAGAACGGCGATGGACATCTGGGCATGGAACAGCCTCAATTTATAGCAATGATCCTGGACCGCACAGCTGGAGTGTCACACTGTGTGTCAGCCACCGCTTGGTGTGTTGTGAGCTATTCCTCTGTCATTGCCTTTGACTTTCCTGGAAGTAAAAATTTTATCATGCTATAAATGAGATAACTGAGGGGAACCTGCTACTAGCAATTTGCATGCCAGTTTGTATCTAATTACTGGAATATCATTACTGAGGCTAAAAGCATGAGATGATAATATGAAAAATATACACATAAAACCTATTGGGCTAAAGGGCAGTAGCTATTTTTGGATGAGCAGCTTTGGCTTTTAACAGGGAAGAAAAAAACCCCACACATTTATTGTTAATGATAGCATGAATACAGACTAATGCAATTTTAGAGTTCAATTAAAAAGGGAAATCTTGAATTTAAAGGTGATTCATTGTATCATCTGCTGAATACCTGACAGAAGAATGGAGGCAGAAAACAGATTAGACTGGTGCCTTCCCACAACCTACTCATCACGATAGAACCAAGATACACATAGCAACTGTCAGCCCCTATGAAAGTTCGGGATATGTTCTCATTTTCTGCTTTCCTTGTGTATTCATCTCTGTTTTCCGTGTGCAGCTGTAGGCGTGGCTTTTAATGAGTCAATGAACAGCTGCATGTATAATTTGTTATCTCACTCTGCCTTATTTCCCTTAGTCATCTGCCTTTCACTAATATTTGGCGACTAGAGGGGAGAGGCATTAAGTGAGGACATGAATAGTAGAGTTACCGATGCCGAACAGCTTCCATAGTGGAAAGTTTGTCAGGCCCTCACTGGCTCCCTGCCGTCCCGGGGCCAGCGAGGCGTGTGTGGTTCAGGGCTGTGCAACAGCAGAGGAGGCTGTTATGTGGGGTTTGGAGGTGTTTTTCTCCTGTGTGTGGTGTGCTTGTACAGTGAAACCTTAAAGAGACTGAAGACGAGCATCCTGACACCACAGCAAGCAGTGAGTGTATGTTGTTATTAAGTGATGGTGGCTCAAGGAGCCTCCCTCGTTACAGGGTGCCCGTGCCCAGGGGTGGCAGCAGACCTGAGGGGTCTGTGAGGAGAGGCTAGGGTGGGCACAGCCAGCTCTGGCTGGTTCCGGCAGGTTCTGGCGACCCCGCAGCCAGGTGCAGTGGCACCTCAAGGAAATAGATGTAAAAAAGGGGAAAAATGCTGGAAATGTGAGGAGTGAGGAGAAAAGTGTGAGGAACGACCCTGTCAGCACTGAGGTGGAGGAGAAGGAGGAGGTGCTCCAGGTGCCAGAGCCCTGGAGGGGCAGGGGAAAGGTGTGGGGAGGGAGTGGCAGAGAGGGGCCGTTATGGGCTGACCATAACCCCCATTCTACACCCCTTGTGCCGCTCAGGGTGGGAGAGGAGTCAGGAATGAAGGAGTGAAATTGAGCTTGGGAAGGAGGGGATTGCGTGTTAATTTTTGTCTGTGTTTCTCACCATCTAACTCTACTTTAATTGGTACTAAATTGAATCAGTTTTCACCAAGTTGAGTCAGTTTTGCCCATGACAGTGATTGGTAAGTGATCTCCCTGTCTTTATCTCCACCTACAAGCTTTTCCTTGTTATTTTCTCTCCGGCCTGTTGAGGAGGGGAAGTGAGAGAGCAGCTGGGTGGGTGTCTGGCAGCCAGCCATGGTCAATCCACTACACGGGTAAGCTTATAAGAAGAGAAAATGCTCTGCATGTAGTTCATTCAAGTTGTTTCTTTTTCAACAGGAGGAAGTCTGTGGCTGTTTGAAGGGAGAAGTATTTTCAAAGGCTTTGGAGATCGAGGTCTGCATCTACATGAAAAAGTAAATTCTGACTGATGAAATGTGGAATGACCACAGGTATGTTCCCACTCATGCTGCTGCTAATGATTATTTTTCCATGTACAAGCCGTCGCCTCACAGCTCCTGGTCTTCCCTGTGCCAGTGTGGGAGCAGAGCCTCCCTGCTGCAAAGATGAGGGCTGCATCCTGGTCTTGTCTGCACGGACTGCAGATGGGCAGTTTCTTCTAACTGTCCTCTCCCTTCTCTGCCACCCCAGGCTACCTGGCAGGGCTGGTGGTTCACCCCTTGACACTGTCAGAGGCTCTCTGCCTCATCCTGGAGTCCTTGAAGCCTTCCCACTGTCTTCCCATCCCTGTACCTGGCCCTCCTCAAACCCCCAAAGCAGTTTCTATGGAATGTCCCTGCAAAAACCTTGCTGAAAGCTGAGGACAAACTACCATTCCCATCATCTGTCTCCTGCTCTGTGTTTCTTTGCTGCTATTTGCATTGTGCACTGAGGGATACTTTTGGTTTTAGCTATAGTATTGACATAGGCCATTTTACATAATTTTGGCTCCTGGTGTTTTGCATCTACATTACAGCTACTGCTTGTGTGAGCTGTTTAATGTATCATTGAGAAGTTGGCTGCACACATACATTTAGGGACTTTTTTTCAGTTTTCAAAAGAATAAAAATATTTTAATGGGTAAATGAAAGTTCTTTGAAAAATCTGTTTCTTGCGCTAATAATCTGAAGTCTGTTTAGATAAGAGACATATGATTCAGCTGGCATTTGGCAGTTTCAGTGAAACAAGTGAAAATGTATTCAATATAAAACTGCTGGACCTTAGTCCCATATTAACAACATAAGCACAGTGCTCCATATCAGTAAAGTTACTGTTAATGTCACTGAATGAGTAAAATATTGTGTCTGTGACATAAAAGTAATAAGGAAGAGTAATACAATCAGAAGAGAAATCACACTGTATAAGGAGTTCTGCTTTATTAGAGTTGTATGGACAGATCAATACACATCAGTTTTGCTTTGTTCTATTGTAAAAGTGAAATGGTGTCTGTGCTACAAGTATATGATTCCAATTACATCATTTTGTAAAAATAAAAAGTACAGGACTTTGGACAGCAGTCATTTTGTAAAAAATGAAAGTACAGGACTCTGGACAGCAATTGGATGTCCTCCAGAGGATGCCCTTACAATCCAGAAGATACCAGGCTTGTCTTACAGAACTTCCTACAGAACTGCTTGTGCTGTTGTCCAAATCCTTCGTTAATCTTCATCTACATTTCCTTCTAAGCAGAGGTGAGCCGTAACACTCAGCCTTTGAGTGTTACTAAGGGCTGTGCTCGTAGCCTTAGCTTTTTTTGGTTATTCAATCCAGTAATCAATCACAAGTTATTTAAAGCTATCTGCATCCAGCATGTACAGAGCGAAGTGCAGCATAGTAGCTGCTTTGTTTTTATCAGGAGGTGAGTATTTTGTAGAGAAATTTGAAAAAGGCAAAGGTTACCCATGCACTGAAAATTTTATGTCCTTAGTGTTGTCTGTAGAGAATGCAGGTGCTAAGGAAATAGCTATATTTTGTTGGAGCATTATTTCTGTATTACTTTTCACCTTCTAAGTGCCCAACAGCATTGCGTCTGTGACCGTTTCTGGGATAAGAGGTACCGGGGTAAAGTCTCCAGGGAGAAAGTCTGGTGGAAAAGAGGAAGAAGGAGCTTGACTGATCTGAGCTGCAAACTGTTTCCCCAAAAGAGACGAACATAAGCTGAGTGAAGCTTTACAAATTGTGCTGGCTTCCTGCCAAGTTCTTGTGCTTGGGCAGTGTGGATGTGCATTGATTGTGTCTCCTTCCCTTCTCCCCTTTCCTAGATTTCTAAGTGCTAAAAGTGGGAAAGACTCACTCCTGTTCGTCCCTTTTCATACTGCTTTTCCTGTTGTTGAAGTTGCTCTGTAGCAAAATGTAATAAAATGATGAGACTCTGTGTCACATGTGGTTATAGAGCAAAGTGACTTTGTACCATCCTCTTTCCTTCTTGTTTGTGGATATCTCAGAGTCAAATATCTGATAAGACCCTAAATAGCCCTCGGATCCGACTTTTCAAAGCGTGGTGGATCAGTCTGGAGAAAAAGGCTTGAAAATTCAGCTGGGGCACACAGAGCAGTGTCTCAGTGCCTTGCTCCTGGAGTGAGGAAAGAGACTGCAGATTAATCATCAACAATTAGAGCTTAATAAAAACTAATGTCATTGCAACATACTCAGAAATAAACAACATTGTAGTTTCATGTGCAATTGATTTTAGTGGGTTTTTTACATTTGGTTTTGGTGAGGATGTTTTTGTTCTCAAGGATGCGTTCATGTAGGTAACCCACAGTGAGGAATCTGGCTGTATTACTACTTGAAAAGGGTGGAATTCATGCTTTTATAATAAAGCCTAAGAAGATGTATCCAAAGTATATTCAGAAGCAGAACGACTTGCTTCATGGAAGCACAAGCTGAGCAAAATCATATTGCATAGGTGTGCTTCGTGCAATAAGAGTTTCCTAAGTGGTTTGAAATAGCACACTGGGTGAGCTTCGGGGGCATTTGGTACAAGCAGCTCTTAAAAACCCATTCCTTGGCAGAAACAATACATATTGCCTGGTAGTGTGTTATTCAGTTGAGCTATTGGCCATGGGACTTCTGAGTTGCATGCTGCTCGCCTGAATCTTGCAAATCTGGCTTTTAATTCAAAGATGGAAAATAGCTAGTCAGAGCTCTTCCTGAGCTGTTACCACTGTAGCATCTTGGATTCCCATTAGGGAGCAGGCTTAACCCACCTGTGAGTAAAGACCACCTTTTCTTTGCTGCAGTTTCACTTGTGCTCTCTTTCAAAACCTGACTGTTCCTTTCCAAATGTGTGTATTTGCATATTACTGTGCAAAGTTGAAGACGTTTGGGAGGAGAAATGGAGGCAAACATCTTAATTCCATCAATACCCAGGATTAGGGATGCTTCTTAAAGTGCAGGCTGAAAACATGTCAGAGGTTTAACCCATGTACGCGCACTGTCAGCGCAGGGATAGTCTGCAAACTGCACATTCCTGCTTGTTGTTTTTTAAAATCACTTATTTACAACCAAGCTTTGTGAAGGAAAAATACTTCCTTCCTGCCTTGATTTTTAATATTATAATCAGCTCTTTCATTCTAATAGATGATCAACAGTGTTTAATACTGTCCAAAATGATGTAGAGACCAAATGACTCCATCTGTGCACAATTAAGTTTATAACCTGTATGTAGTGTTTGCAAAGGCTTTTCTTAAGCCCAATTAAGTTTTTTTTTTTCCAGTTGGTCCCTAGGAAACAAAGAACTGAAGGTATTTTATGCTAGATGCAGGAATGTATTATTAATTACGATTGTTAATGTGCATATATGCCTGAATTGCAAATTAAGTAGTCTGAGTAGACTTTTTGAGAGGCAACTATATTGATTGGTCCTTATTTTTCTCTTACCTGGTTAAAATTAAATCTTTTTCTATAATGACAGTGACCCCCTAACAGATTAATCTAAATTTTAGCATGATATTCTTTACAAAGTTTCTACTAATCTTTGAAATTAAGACATCATTGATGTAGTAGAGGGGAGGAATACCATCCCAGGTATCTATGGCTAAGTCAAAAAATGGCTAGTATCTATGGCTAAGTCAGTATCTGTGGCAGGTATCTATAACTAAGTCAAAAAAAGGGCAATGCTTTTTACTGTGAAGGGTCTTTGTAATGTAAATACATATAAACATAAGGATTTCCCCCTCCCCCCCATATCAAAGCCTGGATCTTGAGAGAAACAGCAAAAAGTGCAGAAAAATGCAAAATTTGCAGAATCCACGTATTTTTGTGTCTGCTATTTTCTGATGTCATTGAAACAGTGAAATATGAAGAATACTTGATGTAAAGCTAGCAAGATCACTAGTCTCCTGTTCATAAAAGCCTTCACAGTGTTTTCTTGCTTTGAAGAAAACAGATTTGTAACAGTTACGTGAGTTTTCAAGACATCATCTGGTTTTGATGATATCAGACTAGATGACCTCAGCTAAGTCTTAGCCCCTGCTGTTCAAAATTTTGTGAAGGAAGGAGGCTGAAGGACGATTAGGCAAGGCTTTACTATGGGCTGTTTGTGTTCATATGTGTTTACTATTTTTTTCAAGTTTGCCATTCCCAAATCAGAGTTCATGATCTCTTTGCCCAAGCTGTTTCTGTTATATCCTAGTCTGTGATGTTTTATGTTACCACCACTGTCTGCATGATCAAGGCAAATGATCAAATTGTCTTCATCTCTAGTGTTTCCTTTTCTCAAATCTGGGTTGTGTGGGAAATTAAACCGTGCCAGGCCTCACAATCATGTGTACTATTAAAATGTTAGCAGAGGCTCTCCCTTAGTTTTGATCTCTGGAGTTAGCATAGCCCAGAGAGTGGTCCCAGCCGACAGACTGGATGTGACCATGTTGTTTGGGATATTAAGAGTTTGGCTGTTTGGACACAAGCCGTGCAGTTACAGGTGGTAAGAGTGGGCTTTTTTATTTACCAGTACAGGAAGTAATGTTCACCCCAAATTGTCACAGCATGCTGAATAAAACTCCCAAATTTATGTTCTCTCTCTTCAGTCAAATTTCTTAACTGGGATCCAAATATTTCCTGTCCCAGCTATCCCATCTCTATTTTTCCATGTTATTAACCCAGCTAAGCTATGCTTTAGCCCAAACATTGATATCCAAATTTTCATACTTGCCCTTCATTTTGATCACAGCTTGTTCCTCTTGTCCATGTCATTTCCTGTGCCTTGTGCCAGCGATGGTGGTCTCCACTCCTCCTTTAGTCTTTTCCCCATAATCCTCTTTCCTGCCTTACCAGGAACTACCTCCTGAGCATGGACACCTTTCTGCAAGCTTGTGGTGAACCACTCTGCTTCATTCAAATTGCTCCTGAAAATGTCTCTCTACTCACAAAAGCAGTAGTGGGAAAGAAAAGGGGACAAAAGAAGGCAAAAAGGTGGCCAGAACCAGGAGATGGGACACAAAATCTTTACTGAATAGCACTAACGTTCATCCATCCGTCTTTCCTCAGTTCCTTGTTTCTTTATGAGCAATACTTGTGGCCATGTCCAGTTCACACTGAGACTAATTTGGGAGGAGATGACTGCACGTTATACACATCTACAGTCCCCTCGGTAATGCATTAACGGGCTGTTCCAGGAGGCATATGGAAATTAAACAGCCCTGAGGCTCCCCTGAACCCCATTACAGGGAAGCAAAGGTTACTTTTTCCCTATAATTGCAGCCCCCTCTCAAATGACCATGTCAGAGAGGATTGGAAATGAAATGGAAATGGAAAGGAAAACACCAGGAGAAAGCAGCAAAGACTGTTTACATTAGGCTTAGTGATAACAACTGGTTGTTGGGAGAGTCTCCAATTCACAAAACGTGTTTTTTCTCTTACCCACAGTTATTATGCTCTGTCATTCATTGCCAAATTATTTATCTATATACCACCAGTGAAAAGCTCTGCTCTCCTGATTGTTCTTTGCAGTCCCTTAGAAAGCAGAATGATACTGCAGAGGGGAATAACATGCTTGACAGTGTCTCAGTGCCCTGGCTTTGCCTTGCAAAAACCCTCTGTGAAGGTGCAGCTGTGCTAGCATCTCTATGGAGATGCTCTGAGCTTGTTTGATAAATGGCAGATTGCTGGTGACTGCCTTTGGGTCCCTACCCCTCTGGCTAACCCCCTAAATGCTGTCAATAAAGGCAGGAGGTGCAGCTTGGGCAGTAATAGGATATAGATCAGTGTTGAGGAGATGTTATTAGAGTGACCCACCACGCTGACTGACCAACTTTTGGTGGAAAATAGCTATTCCAAATCTCTCTCTGCCATTGTTTGAGATGTGTGGCATAAAAATTGAGGAAGGCCTGGCTGCTCCCACTTGTTCAAGTGCTATTACAGTATGATGGGACACGTGCAAGAAACTTAAAAGAGGGTTTCGCTGTCTTTACTCAAAGAATCATAATGTCACCCCATAATGGAGGCTCTGACTCAAGTTATCGACCTGCCAAGAAGGTAACCTCCAAAGCGGGCCTGGAGAAACACTGCATCTCTGTGCTGAGTCCTGCAGTTTGAACAGCGCCAGATCACTTGTGTAGGTAAAAAGTGTTCATATATACCCGAGATCTTGTCAGACACAGAGTCAGACGAAAGCTATGCAGTTATCCCTCTTTTAAAACCTTTTTATGATTTAGCCATTCAGTTGTTCTATCTAGAAGCTGTCTGAAAGCTTATGTAGGAGAAAGGCATGTCTGAGAAGAGCACAACAAAAGCTGAGGTGTGAGAAGCTATTGTTTAGCCACTGATACAGAGACCTGATATGCTGTGAAGCTGCAACGAGAGATTTTCGTAGACTCTTAGTAATACTGTGTCTGTCTGACGCCGGTATGCCTGGCACTTCTCCCAGTGGCCAGGCCGTTTTCGGAAATCCAAGGGTATGTTTTTATGCTTGAAGCTTTTTATTTCATGAAATAGCTGATTTTGCAGCACTTTTAATGTTTGCAGTGATTAGACAGGAGTCTGCATTTTGCACTTGCAAGGAACAAGTGAAATTGATCCGTCTGGGATTCATATCTGAAGGGAGTTTTTTGGGGATTTCTTCTACTAAATTACTTCGATCTTCTCCCACTGCCGCACAAACCACAGATTTAATTTGCACCAGAGCTCTGCTGGGAAAAAGTGTGAAATGAGGAGAGTGAATCCATATCTTTTTCCAACTTGGTGAGGCTAAAGCCTTCTCCCACGATTGCCCTGCCTTTGCTACGGGCCCTGCTGCCCTTCCTCTGTTGGGGCTCTCCCTGATATAAGTTGTGCTGCCTCTCAGAGAAGTTATCTGTGCTCTAGTGGCACCCATATTGATTTCTCTCAGTGTATTTTGAGCTCACTTCATATTTGAGACTTATAATTTTAGCTATGAAAGAGAGAGATGTTCCAGAATCCAGCTTTATTGATCTTGGTTTTAAAAATGTCTGGATGTTTGTGATCTGAAAAAGATACGAAAGGTTATAGTTATTCAAAACTATACACTTTATTTTCCCTATTTATAGTGGCTGTACAACAGGCTAAATGTTAATATTTTTGCAGCGATATGTGGCAGCAATGTTGAAGCAAGCAGCATAACTGTTTGCATATTGTTCAACTGTTTTTGGTGAATATAGCTCCTAATTAATTTCTAATTTACGGTTTTCTGAAGAATTGAAATAAAAGATGCAGCTTTCTGAGCTTTCAAATGCAAGCTCATTTTTAGAATGATATTAGAATATTTTATAGCTACTGGATTTATACACTCTGATATATTTATGATGATATTTGTATCAAGGCAGATCTCTTAAATATAACAAAAATATCCTAATTTGCACAAGTAATTGAGGTGGAATATTCCTAAGTGAATATAAACCCTGATGAAATTTCATGTTTGCTCTTTTCATTACAAACTGAAAACCAAATGTTTTTTGACAATATTTTAAAGTTCCTGGATTTTTGAGTAACAGTTCATAAATGAACATAGCTTTGACAGTGATTATATGCAGAAATGTGGCTTTGCTAATTTTTTTTAAAAATATGTATATTCAGAATGCCATAATAAAATGGATTTATACGAAATTATGAAGTTAATTCATAAACTAACAGTGGAAAAGTAGGTATTTTTTATAGTATGTGTTAGCCATCCTTGTTTAATTTTGCAAAAGCTTTCCAGCCCAATGTATTTAAATGGAGTTTAAATGAGTTCATTCCTCAACTGTCTTCAGTTAGAAATTTTACATGCTGGTTTCTCTGGGAAATAGCAAAAGAGGCGACAGTAGTGTTTCACTTTTCATCAATACATAACCATCTTCTATTGCAACACAGCTTCATCGTCTTACTGGAAGAGTTGTCTGTTTGTTTCAATGTATTTAAACTTGAACACTGTGTATTTTTGAGCCCTTTTGGAATAACTGATGGACTGATTTTTCACATTAGTGGCGTTCTTGCACATTTCCAAAGATCCCACATGTGGGATACCACATTTTTTCAGGTTTTGGGTCTCTCCAGCTACATCTCCTTGGAGATCATGCTTTGTGCTAAGCCTGGTGTATCTCAAGAGTCTTTGCTACCATAAGATCCCTTCTGGTAACGTGCTTTTCAATATACACAAAGAAAACTGGTGGGAGTCATTTGGCATCATTGGTCCTTGCTGGCTGACCCACAACTACCCCACTGTGATGCACCCCAGTGCATCTTGGCGAGCAGCTTGAGCACAGCCGTCACTCAGCACTACGCTAATTTTCAAGGTGAGTTTGCAATCTGTCAGTCTTATTTCAATGTGGTGACTATAGCATAAACAAAAGGTCATGTTCAAAACTAATACAGAGTACAAATCTTTGCACAATAAAAGATAATTCACCATCTTGAACAAATATATCCAGTTTACTGCAGTTTCCCCAGAAACATTTCTCAAAGTTTCTCAGGCGAATACGGAATTAGAAATAAACTTTGCAACAACATGCGAACAAAATCGTTTCAAGTGGGGAAGCTGATACACAGGAGGCAACAAGCTAAAGATTTCTGATTTCCAGTCACTTACATTAGCAACTAGAATAAATTACCCTCTAATAAATTGAGGTGCATATTGACTGATAAGCTCTAAGTGATTTTTATCACTTGGGCAGCATAAAGCAGCCATTGATGCTTAAGTTGGGTTTATGACTGTTGTGCTTTGCCAGCATGGAAAAAAGAAGACCAAATAAAAGGCCTGCTGGTCTCATCTATTTGTGGAGATAAAGTGCTGCAAATTAGGTATAACTAATTTAATCTGTTTAATGTAGGAAAAAAGATAAGATGACGGCAAATACGTCTGTCTCCTTTTCCTTGCAGTGATGTTTCATATCAGATGCTTCTTAGTTAACAAATACATACTGCTCCTTGGAGAAACTAACGTGTGTGATTCTTTTTATAATGAATTGCTGCTCCAAATAAATGTGAGATCCTCAATCAGCTTTACAGTAAGATCTGAGTCACTCTGAATTCTTTTCCAGCAGCACATACCTAGGGTTCACCTGAAAAAACCCCAATGTTTTGCTGCCCAGTGTTACAAAATCATGGGTAGTGATGAAGTGGTTGTTTTCATGGTAAGAAAAATCTGCCATCCTTAGGCACAAAATAAAATTAACTATGGTGTGTGTTCATGTTTCACTGCTGGTACATGCTAGAGACATGATTAAGAAGTCAACGCTGCACCCGTTGGGCTGGAAGGCATGAAGCAGTCCTTCAGTGTATGCTGTGGGATAGCACAGAGGCTTTCCTGAAGCAATTTTAACTGAAGGCTCATCTAACTGTCTTAGAAACATAAAACCATTTGAAAGCAGTTACCTCGTATACTCTGAGGCTGAATTTTGCCCTGCAGGAATATGTTTTGATGCTTGCAAAGTGATAACAGCCTTTTGCTTTATGATATACCAGTTAATTAAAAGATACGTGTTGTTGCTTCAACTGACGCTTTTATGGAGACTGTCTACCGTTTTTGTTAATGAACTTAAAAATAAGTTGATCTACATGTTGCAATTAGAAGACTTCCACTAAAGGGGAATATATAGAAAACTGCTGAAGGTGGTAAATTTGCTTGCATTTTATCTGGATATTTTAAAAGGGTGGAACCAGAAGATTTTGTTATCATTTTTGAATCCGTTTTATTGGTGCACATTCTTGTGTCTATAAGGGAGAATATACTTAGAGGTACTAGGCATGGCATAATGAAACATTTTATAGATATAATTTATTTTACATTGTTTCAAGGCCTCTCTCCATTGATGAGTTTACAGGGTTGTGGCACTTCATTAGAGACTCTGGCTTCAGCCGTGTATAGGATGTGGAGCCTGATTCTGAAATATTTGTTACAGAGATCAGTGAGATTATAGTTTGCATCCAGCTGCTGGTTTTACTTAGAGGTAATGGGACTTACTACCAGGAATTTGTGGACATTGAGTCTACCAGGATGTCATTTATTCACTCTTGTTATCTCTGTGTATTCCTTTTACAGCCAGAAACATCCTCTACAGACTTTAAAAATTGGAAGCATTGCTCTATTGTATAATAGCTCCTAATGCTGTAAATAGTTGGGTATTGAAACAATATATGGTTAGTTCAAGGGGGGATTTTTGGTTTGTGTCCGGAAGTATTTTAGCACAGCAATATTTTTCCTTTTTGCTTAATTTTCTCTTCTGCTGCTATGAAATCCTGCATGACTCCAAGGAAGTGGCCACCACCTTCATGTCCTTCTTATCGTAACAGGGCAGAAGATTCTTGTCAGTGTGTAGGGCAGAGCTAACATACTAAAATCTGATGTTTGTTACCCATCCAAGCAATTAAGTTGGCCGATGAGGAGTTGTAAGAAGAGTCTTCTAGAGTGCAGACTCTAAGTAGTTTCACTTCATATGGTGAAAATTTCAGCCCTTGAAATCATCAGGAATTTTGTCATTGATTGCTGTTGGACTAAAAGTGTTGAGCAGTTGTCATTCTTTGAGAACACAATTAAACGCATTTGGCACAAATGTAGCAAATCACTACATCTGTTCCTCTCTAGAGCTTTACTTGAAAGACACTGTTTCACCTGTAGCTAGTCATTCTTTTGACTTGTTTAAGTT
The DNA here is from genome assembly GCF_047370975.1 of Nipponia nippon. NCBI lineage: Eukaryota > Metazoa > Chordata > Aves > Pelecaniformes > Threskiornithidae > Nipponia > Nipponia nippon. Next base: position 88,425,100 of record NW_028262347.1, on the reverse strand, counting down.
TTCATTTGTGCAGGCTTATGTTAGGTTCAATAGCAGGGGGTGCATCTGGGTGCAAAAGCACTGGATTCAAGGCTTATAACTTCCCACCCTGAGCCATGCAGCCTAGGATGAGACGCCCATGCACCCAACGGATGGGCCTGTGCATCACGTTTGCCTGCTCCCAGCTGCACGCTCATTTCTGGCTCTGCCAGTCACCCCATTCGCCTCCATGTCAAGGAACACCCATGCTCTGTTTCAGTGGTCTCAAGATGTTGCCCTGGGAAGGGGAGTGTTAGGCAGAGACTGATAGGGTTGTCCCTGTCATTCATCCATATAGTATATGGGGTATCAGCGCGCAGTGAAAAGGCCCCAAAGTCTCTAGAAAGTGGGTAGTGTGTGCCAGCTAGCCCCAGCCCTTGTGATTCTGCTTGGCTTGAGGTTATTGATGTACCCAGAGAGACCAGGATGAACGAGCTGCAGCTGGTCCTGCTGCAAGGTGCAATGAGGTGACTCTGAAGGATTGCCCAGTGCAGGTGTCTCCAATAAGGAGAGTTCAGCCAGAAGAACACCTACCCTATGGCCTTGCAGCCCATAATAAGTGGTTTGGTGGTTGTTTGGTTTTTTTTTTGGAGGAGGATGGCCTCTGTGATGCTTATGAAATAGGTTAAACTGTGTTATGCATGTGAGAGCTAAGTGCACTCAAAAAGGCTTGCAGGAACAGGGCCAAAAAAGACTATTTTCAGAGATCCATCATAAACCTCATATGATACAGTCTCAATATTTCACATTCATACCATTATAAACAGCCATCCTTTTTTATTTTTAACCAACCATTGTAAATTTTTCACAGGTGCGTTATCTTTATACTGCTTTACCTTTCTCTATTAAAGACACAGCTATAAAAATACTAATAAAATGTATTTTTCCCCAGTTCTTTTTTTAATGAAACAGTAACTTCTCAGAATATACGCAGGATATCAGTCAATTAAAACCTTGTATGGGAAATACTGGGTGAGGATGCATGCTCATGTACCTTGAGACATTATCCCTTTAGAAGGAGCTATGCAGTGAATACTTGTTGCCTTTGGTTGCCTGAGTTGAAGCTCTGACCACTTCAGAGATGGCCATGGAGTGTTTGAGAATCTAGTAGCGTATTTCTGGTTTGTCACACTGAAATACAGGTGTGTCTACTTTTCCTCAAGAAAAAAATGTTATTGTTTGCCTGGAGGAGTGATAAGCACTTACAGAGGATCAAATTCATTCTGAAATTGTTCTATTGACTTCAACTAAATGATTCAAGGATGAACTTCAGTCTTCCTCGCTTACTCCTTTCTACCCTTTCCTCCTCCCTTGTGTATAGCAGCATACAGTGCTAATTCAGCACGGCTGCATGGCAGGTAGGTGCTGTTGGCTTTGGGACACTTGTCAGTAGACTGAAAAACTTTTCTTCCCTTTTGTGGTATGCAGCTATGTATAAATATATGGTGCCTTGGTTTAGGATAAAATTATATCGTGAGAATGCCTGCAGAATCAGGAGAAAAAGACTTTTCAGTCTTTTTGGTCCAGTGATCATTGAAGTAATCGGGAAAACACAGAGGATTAGATTAATAGGAGAAGTCAGAATATCATTTTTTTTGCTAGAAGGTGTGTTGACTCACAGAAAACTTCAGAAAACTCGTAATCATATGATGGGAGACGAGCGAAGGGGGAGTGAACTCTTCTGAGAAGGCTAGATTTTTGAGATTTAGTTATACAGAGGATCTTCATGTGGGTTCTGGGTTTCTTCTTCATCTACTTCTGAACTTCTCAGTTTTTTCCACCTTGAAAGTGCTGTCATGAACAGGAACAGAGTGTAACAGATTGGGAGAATAATAAACAGATTAAAAAACAGGCAATGAGTTGTCTAAGCTGTGTAGGCATGCAAAAGATTATTATCTGTGGAAAAAAAAAAGGATCACAGAAAAACTCTTTTCTTTCCAGGCAAATAAAGGTATCATTTTCTGCATAGGTACCTTCATTAGGTAGAGCCACATTTTGTGACAGGGAATTAGGAGAAACAAAGGGCTTCTGGTAATATTATGTCAAAAGGCTTATTGTGATTCAGAAGAAAGGTTTAGATGTCGCTCTGGCTTATGACATGTTATTGTCTTTTCCTTTTGGTGAAATACAACTGTGGGATGTAATTATTGCGTTAGTAATGTACCTCGTCCTGTAGTCATCTTTTTCCTTTGAAATATCTTATGTGAGCTAAAATGTCCCGTTGTAATAATGACCCATTGCAGTAGTAAAATTGTCAGGCCAGGTGCATGATTGACCACTTCGTATTGTTGTAACTGTCCTTTTCATATCATATTAGTCTGACTTTATTACTGCTGTGCATCATGTTTATGGGGACACCATAAAATTCGGAGGCGGTCGCAGCGTATTTACCTTCCCTCATTCAGCGGCGGGGGCTGTTTTTCCTTACCCTTCCGATGTTAGAATTTGTTGAACACGAAGTTCTTGTATTATTATTTTAATGTTATTTGAACAGAGATAGGGTTTGTCAAAAAATACAGACCTAATGTTTATTAAATCAATTTTTAGACTCTGGGCCCAACTTCTTTCTAAGGGATATTTGTCTGCTGGGTAGAAGGCAAAGTAGTTTCAGCCAGAGGTCTGGTCTCCTTCATGATTGACCGACTGTTCCTCTGGAGGTGAAAGTCTTGTAATGGCTGGACTTCGGGCAGAGATGTAAGTCAAAGTCCCAGTTTTTAGGTGAACTTCCTTGTCACCACACATGTCCCTCGGTCTGCTGGAGAGGTTTGCGTGGCACAGCTTGCGTGCACGTACAGACGGCAAGGAAGATGCTGCAGCCTACTCGCTGGGGTGTGTGGGCTTCCCTCTCAGTGGTAGCAACTGCTAATTATGCAGTGCTTAATTATGCATCAACAGAAGTCTTCCTGGCTGGGAAACCCTCTAGGCACACAGCTAAGCCATTCTTCTGCTAGTCTGGGCAGAAAAAGATGTGGAATTCAAGTCTTCCACAAGCTGCGTAAGTGTGCTAGCCACTGAATGGGAGGGTAAAGTCACCTGCTGCTTTCACTCTGTTTTTGTTTCCCCCAGCCAAAGTCTTGGTCCAAGCTGAACACAGATTTTCAAACAGTTTTGTGGTGATAAAAACCAAGTTTGTGGCAGACTACTTTTCACCAAAAAAGATTCGCTTGGATCTAATCTTTAGGACATAAGGCCACGTAGAACAGTCCATGTGCAACAGAAGGCTGTGGTACTCAAAGTCAGGAAATCCAAAGTTAAGGTTGGTAATGAAAATGCCGTCTCTCTTTGATGCTGTTTTCTTAGAGCTTTGCAAGTTAGTCAATTAGTTAGTTGTTACTAACTACATTGCATTATAAAAAGAAATTCCTTATATCATTTTATGTTCGTCAAGCTAGAGAACAGCTTCATTTTGAGCTCTGTTGCTGATCCTCTCTTCTTGTTTTCAGTCTGCATGAAGTGTCTGAAAAGCTGCTTGGTTGCTCTTTGGGGACTGGCTGTACTCCTCTATCACATGGGAAAATTCAAAATCACTTGATAACAAATAAAACTTGGATAGTATGAAACTCAGTAACAGCATGAAGAGACAGCAGGAGTGTCTGCACTGTACTTTCCAGTACTCTGGGTTTCTGGTGGGCTCATTTTCTCAGGCGTAGTGTCACCCTTTTCTGGCTCAGCAAACAATATTTGTGCCCACACTGAGATTCACTATCCAAGGGGATGTGGTCATTTGCTTTTATGTATGAACATGTACTTTCTGTTTCTCAAAACATTCCCAAAAGCTTCAGAGGTTTGTAGGGAAACTGCATGGTTGTTTTTTGTTTTTTTCTTCTCAAATGTCTAGTAGCTTTGTGCTGCATCCCCAGGAAAGGACTATGTAAAAAATCAGTTGTTTTGGATAATTACAATCATTTGTTGGACTTGTGATTAATGGTAAATTGAGATGGGAGAAATATGTACCTAAAAAAAAGAGAGTAGGAGGTGGTGTATCTTAGGAGAAAAATATACTCATTTAATTAAAAGTGTGGCTTAAATCTAAGGAACTCTACAGAGCTTGTCAGGGACCAGAAGATGACTTTGGGTCTGGAAGACAGAGCTGGTAGCATAGTTTGACGTCATAAATCTGCTGCTCCTATACTGGACGTATTTTTGGAAGAAAATTAAAGGGTTTTGGTCCCTATGTCTGATTTTAATAGGCATAGCACCTTTCTGGAGTTTTCTAAGTAGAGTTTTGATGAAGACGACTGTTATTTTCCTCCTTCCCCTCATAAGTCTTCGTTATGGTCTTTTGTGCTGTTGTTTTGACATCAATGGGAAGCTATGCCTTAGTACAGCTTCCTGTATATTGTATTATTTTTCTTTTGTGCTCTAAATCTTCCCTATGGTTTTCGTTATATGCACAACTGAAATGCTTTTTGAAAAGCTACAGGTCCTTATTTATGTCAGCGCCAGCTTTAAAGAGCTTTCCAAGTTTAAAAAAATAACTATTTGGAAATCATTTTCTCCTTACTTTGCTTTTGTGTTTCTCCAGTTGTGTCACCTGCTGAGTAAGTGTATGGGATTGCGGGGAGGCAATGCTCTCTCCCTACTGTACCTAAAGCCGCACAGCCGAGCAGCCCTTCCTTCCCATCACAACTAGTTTCCAGTATAGTTAGTTTGGAGCCTTCAACCCTGAATGGTGAAGGAGTGTGTAAAGGTGATTGGGAAAGGAATATTTTCAACACCCTGAAGAGACGGTGCAAACTGTAAGCCCTGGGGGAAAGATTTCACTGTGGTGCCTCATTGAAAGAGTAGGTTACTAAGAGAGATGTGTTCCTTGGATTTGCATCTGCTGCCTACATGCGTGGAGTCTTGGTAGCACCGCTGGAGAAGAAATCCGTGTTGGGAGCTGCCTGATGGTGACTCCCATTGGAGATGCAGGACTGTCTTATCAGAACACCTCCTTTCCCTGTAAATGAAAGAAACTATTTTTAGGGACTTGTAGTATTGGTTTGGCTGTGGCAGGTAAGTCAAGCTCAGGAAGAGAAATATCTTCTGGTCTCTCAAGGCTCTTTTCTGTTTTTTGTCCCAAAGGCAGTGAAGCCCACTTCCCTGTACATGCCAGTAAGGAAGAAGAAAGGGAAAAATTCATCAACTAGATGATTTGTATCTGTATCACTTCTGATAGGTTTTAAAAAGAGAAATGGTGACCAATCTTGAATGTAGATTTGCCAGCCTCCAGAAGTTGTCTCATTATAACTAGGCAGGAATTTACTAATGTAAGTTCCTCAAGAGATTAAATTTAATAGAAGTGTTGACTATTATCCATAGCACATTTGGAGAAATTCTCTATGTACTGAAATCTCTAACTGTTGCAACATATTTTTTTTATTCCTTAAGTTGTTCATATGGCATGTTCTTTACTATCAGATTCTGATTAGGCAAGTTTAGATGAGTCAGAGCTTGGATTTTTAGAACAGTAACAATACAGGTTTCTCAGATGACCTCCTCTGCCTTGCTAAGTTAAAAGAGAAAAAGAAGACTTAGACCATTTTGAGGTCTGTCAGAAGATAAATGAACAATTTAAGTTCAGCTTAGTTGAAATCATTACTACATCATGTTATCTTTATGCAATTAGTTTGTTGTCAGTTCATTGTATTTTTGTATTGATGTATTTAGTTGCAGCTCTGGAGATAATGTCACATGAGTGACTTTAGGGAAGTGGATTTCTTTTGATGCAATTGCAGAATCATAGAATACTTTAGGTTGGAAGGGACCTTCGGTAATTATCTTTTCCCACCTAATGCTTAAAGCAGGGCTAACTTCAACGTTAGATTAGGTAGTTCGTGATCATGTCTGGTTGAGTTTTGAGCATTTCCAAGAATGGAGAATCCCACAGCCTCTCCGGGCACCTTTCACGCTGTTTGAGCAATCCACAAAGAAACATGTTTCCTAATATCTAATCAGAGTTCTCCTCACTTCAGCTTGTGCCTGTTGCCTTTTGTCCTTTCTGAAGAAAGCCTGCTTCCTCCCTCCCTAGTACGGGATTCTACCTGCCCCTTAAGGAGAGAATGACCAGTGGTGAGTGCTTCTCAACTCTAGAACTGTATCAGCATTGACAGCTTTATATCATACGACTTAATCCAGCTAAACTGGCCCGTTTTAACGAGGGTTAAACTCCTTGAACTTCCAATTTGATAAAAAATTAAAACTTCAAGAGAATAACGGTGGTTCTCCCCAATTCAATAATACTGCTTTTTGCATGCTTGCGAAATAGAAAGGAAGAGAAACGTCAGATCACCTTCGGTCATACTTTTTGTGGCATGTATTGTATTACATCTCTGATCTTCAGAGCAGGGCAGCTGGCAAGGTGTAAGCTAGCCTTGCCTCTAGCTACCCTGGACACTACAGGTACAAGGGGAAAAGTAAAATTCTTCTGTGGTACCTCTAAAGGAACTTCCAGGTCTGTGGACAAGCTGCCTTTGAATCTTTTTCTCTCCACACCTGAAAAAATGGATGCAAAGCCCTGAATTTTCTGGATTAAAAATAAGAAGCTATGAAAAAGGACAAGAGGGTGAGGGTGAAGTGACAATAATGAACCCCCCCCCCCCCCCCCCCCGCCAAACCTAACAACCCGTAAATGGAAAGAACCACACCCCACAAGGCTGTTGTAACAAGTCAGGGACTAACCTGTTTCTGTGTCCAAGGTGACTGGGACAAGAAAGACAATTTGAGAAAAATATTAGGAAAAATTTTAGAGGAATAATGAAGGTGAGCAAGCTGATGTGTTTACTTGAAGAGAGCATCCATGCCAGAAAATCTGTCAAGAATAATATAGACATAGCTGCTTTTGCCTTGTGGAGCACAGAAATGAGTAAGGTAGTGTACTGAGGTCCACAGCACCTGTAACTAGAACTGTAAAGGATGCTTTCTCCCTCTCTTCTTCCCTCTCTCTCTTTTCTTTCTTTCTTTCTTTCTTTTTTTTTTTTTTTTTTTTCCCAACTGAGGCACTGAACAAATGCAGCAGTTGTCATAACTGGATGATTTCTTTAGACCTGACTAAAGAGTTCAAGCCATCTGTGATCCCATCAGGGGAGTAATGGGCAGAAGAGTACTATTTTATTGTGTATATTCAACTTAAAAAATTCAACACAAGAAGAGAAATATGTATTTTCTTACAGTTCCTTCTTGGCAGAAGCAGCCTATTATTTTTGCATGTTCTACAGGCTTTTTTTTTTAGAAGAATATAGCAAGGAGAGAAGAACTTTTTTTAAATTGTTCAGCAGAAATGCTTTTTCATCTAAATTAGTAGCAATTGATTGCAGTCCTGGGCATGTGGGATAATAAAATGATACAGCAAGGTTTGAAACGGGGATGGGAAGTTATGAAGACAAAGAGAATGCTTCAGATCTTAGGGACAAAGCAGATATACTGGCAGCTGAACAAAAAGTTTTGCAAACAGTTGTGTAGCTGCTTCTCTGAGTCTTGGGTGTCTTGGCAGCTCTAGAAATGGAGGGATCTGTTGAGAAGATGGTGCTTTATGTTATCTCTCTCCTGCGATCAACTGAGTTATATCATGCAAACAAATGTTTGTGCATGTGAGTGTTATGAGTAACAGTGGTTCCATATAAACAAATTAACTTCTCTGTATTTATATAGTGAAGAGCAAATCAACCTGGAAAAGCTTAACTTTGGCACACAGCGATCCAGATTATACCTGTAGTAGGCATGAGAGGACTGATAAATTGCTGTGACTTTCCATGCTCTGCCCATTTATCTGAACACTGAAATCCAGAGATGCATGAGCGTGAAAGGACTTTTCTCATCAGCTTTCTTATTACAAAACCCACAGAAACTTCCTAGGCTCCTTTATTTTGGAGATTGTTTTTGCATGTGACCTCGTAACACAGTAATTTTTAATATCTTTTTTAACGTAGCCACAGGCTCTGATTAGAAACTACCTGACCTCTCTGCAGGAGCTAAGGCTGTGGAAATAAGAGTGAGAGCACTGTAAGTTTCTGAAGTATGTCAGTATTTGAGAATGCTGGTTTTTGTGGTGTTCTTGGATAGATATTTGTGGCACTCCCAAAGGCATAGTATGTAAGTTTTCTGTATTGGTATACCTTGATCGAGACTTGCAACCTTAGTATTTAGAACTTAGACTAACAGCTTGAAGACTGGACAGCTTATTCTTCTTTTTATTTACTTTTCCTAAATAGGTCGGATTGATTTTGAGTGTCCAGGCTGAAATTTGTAATGTTTGCCTTCATTGAAACTTTACTAAATGGGAATTCACTGCAAGTATTGCCTGTGTGGCTCATGCTGTCAGAGCACCGAGCTGGGGCCAAAAGCAGGTAGTAAAAAAATAAAATAAAATGATGGGGCACAGGAAAGAGCTTTGGATGCAGCCTCTTTCTTGGATGAAGAAATGACTTGAAGTAAATTCAGTTTCTTGAAGGATGAGGTTTGTAGGGGAAAAATAAGCTTAGTTTTGGACAATATTATTCTTAGCTTTCCTAGTATTTGCTAAGAAGCTGTGTATGTGTGCTGTGCTCAATTTTCCAGCTTTGAGCAGAGTGGCATTGTGCTTTTCAGGGTTCGTCCCATTGCCATGGATTCTAATCAAGGTTTTAATGGTGATTTTTTGATGCTTGCATTTCAAGGAAGGATAAATGAGCCTAGTCTCTGCGAAAACATAATTTCTGTTGTTTTTATTGGGAGGATTTGCTCCAAAGAAAGCAAGATAAAGGCCTCTTGACTAGTTTTGCTAAAATAAATGTTCTCCTCTCTCTCTTGTACCTGGTTTGGCTAAAAAGTCGAGAGTGCTAAAACCTTCCCTTGCTCAAGCATGTCTGTTACTATTTTATGTTTAATAACACTGCTATTTCTTATTTGTAACCTGACATTTTTACATTAACTTTTTTTTGTGCACAGCTGTCTCTTTTAAATTTGCTTTTTAGTTACATTGGATTGTACTAGTAATAACTTACCTGTCTCTGCTACGTGTGCCAAACCCTTCAGTATACTTCGACTAGCTACTCTTAATCTTAAAGAATTTGTTGTACAGAGTATGTTGTACTGGTTCAAATTAGATATTCATTTAGTATGACGGAGAAGGACTTATATTTATGTGGAGTCCTGTACTTGAACTGGGCAGAAATTGTATTTTGGTGGTGTTCCCCCTCCCCATACACGCAGTCTGTCTTCACTGAATAGCTGAAATCTGGGCAAAACAGTTTTGTTTCATGTGTTCCAGAATGGCCTGCGTACAACTGCAATTGCAGAAATGTCACTGTAAAAACCCATCTCCTTTTTGCCTGTAACTACTGATTTAGTATTCATGGTTAAGCACATATTTAGACACTGAGATATCGTGTCATGCAATTTTTACTGCTTAAAGAGGTGAACACTATTACCTATATGCTGCAGAACACAACGTGTTGATTTAAGTGGACATTTTAGATTGAAGGCTTCTCTTAGGGAGGTTGTTGGTCTGTCTTTCCAGGTGAGTCTATCTGTGGGAGACAGAAGAGTTTGTTTTGCTCTTTCTGTATCTTTCCTCTTTATCTATTTTTAGACAGAGTTGCACGTTCTGGCTGCGGCATACATTCTGCAGTGACTTCTTGTTCCTGCAAAATGGCTAATTAAGTGAGAGACAACTCGGGCAGGAATGATTTATGCCACGTGAACACGGCTCAGACTTCAGAAAATACTGGCAGATTCTGCCAAACTGTCAAGTTATCAAGTTGTTCGCTTTTTGCCAGGCTTCATCAGTGATCATTAGCTTTGTGGTCTGGTTGCAATTCTTTCATTTTGGCGGAGTGTGAAATCAGTCTCGGCTTCTCATTTTCTCTCTGACTCCTGCCATTGGTGGTAGCCTGACTCAGTATAGGCTGATGATCGATAGCAGCAGAGAAGTGGTGCTCAACAGCTGAATACACAGCCCTGTGCTGCAGAAGGTACTATGTTCCATCGTAAACATTTCCATTCTCAAAATTTAGAAGGCACTGGTGGAACTGGGAAAGCCTTGCCTGCGTGCTTAGCCTCTAGGAGCCTACTGCGGTTAAGTCACATTGCACCCGTTGAGCTACTTTCCAAGTTAAATGACTTAAGGAAAAAGTCTGTCTTTTTAAACTCTATCCTCCCTTGGTCAGGACGGTTTTATATTATTATGTTGTACCATGGGGAGAGGTAAGCTTGCGGGTTTACCTGCACGTAAGAAGAGATGTTTGTAAAAAACTCCCATGCTAAATGTCTGAGCTTTCTGTGTCTGGATGTACAGACAAATGCTTTCCTTGCTGTCTTCTTCTGCCTCTTCTCCCTTTTGATAAAAGGCTTGTCTCTCTGTGTCCTTTAACTGATATAATTTATCTCACTAAGGAGAAAAAAGCAGCGAGCCAAAAGGGCAAGTGAAGACAAATATGGAACACCTCACCAAGAGATGTGCAAACAGCGGGGAAGGACAGTACCAGGTTGTTGTGCATATATCTAAAGCACAACCAAATATAGCATCGTGTACACACTAAAGCAAGGCTATGCAAACCCGAAAACTATAAAATCTAATTAGGTAGCTGTTTATGTGAAATACGGGTGAGTTTGAGAGCATTTCTGATGAACTAGAGTACAGAATGCTCGCAATCCATCAACCAAAGGTCTACACAAGGTGCCCACAGTATTCTACAAGAAGGAGGTACAGATGGGGAAATTTCCCAAAGAAGTAATGCGAAGAGCTTACATTGTACAGCTAATGGTCTTGAGTATATTCCTAGGGTATGGAAAAAGCAATTAACCGGTTAAAAAATGTTGATTGGAGATTTTTGATAGAGACACCCTTCATTTTTCTACTGGTTATGGCATACAAAGAAGAGATTAAATGTCTATAAAGGGGAATCCAGGGCTTGTTTTGGGCTGTTGGAGCCAGCATGTGCTCTTTCAGTACCTTTGATATGGGTAGTCACCATCTCCATTTGCAACCTGCGACTTTAGTGGTATTTACCAACTTAAATATTTTTACGTGTGCAATGATAGCTTTTTTTCAAGCAGCAGGCAGTGACTAGACACAGGGTAATGGTTTGTATGCTCATTTAAGCCTTAAAGTGCTTTTTTAAGCTATTTTTTGCCACGTGTGAGTGCCTGGCAGGTGGAGTGTGTACTGTCAGCGATTGCGGGGGCTTTGCGCAAGCAGCTTCTGGGACGGGTGAGTGTGCAGTGCTCGCTGTGCTAAGCTACATGCATTCCCGAAGCTTTCCTAGCAATAATAAACAATGCAACCAATATTATTGCGATTTATGGGGTAAGCCAGAAGCCCTCACGTGAGTTACAGCCTTGATGGCTGGATTGCGAACGCAATTATTCTTCTATACGTAAATATGCAGTGCTGTCCCAATCAGTTATGCTACTTCTGAAGCCTTGGGAATAAAGAAGCATTTTGCTGCTGAATAACATATACACGGAACCTTGAATATCTCAGCTGAAATGGTAAAAGAAATCTCATGCCAGTAGTCCCCAGAAACGAGCTAGATGGATTTCTGCTTTGGGTATTCTCCTGCATGCTCTCAAACAGAAAGCAGATGGATAATGTGGTGGGTGAAGAGATAGCATTAAGCACCTATATTTTAAACAATAAGAGATCTTTTTTTTTTCCTCTTTACAGACAGCTATTGTGTGCTTCTCATTTCATTATTCGTATCAGGCTTCCTGAACAAGATACTTCTGTGTGAAGAGATTTTTTTAAAGGTGTCATTATGAATTTCTTAAGAAAACTTTGGAGCAAATCTTTATAAAGGAGAGCCTTTATTGAATCGTAGGCTGTATGCTAGCGCATTATACATGGTTATCATTCCCAGTGGATTTTAATTTCAAAGCTGCACATTTACTATAAAATCTTGAAAAACGCTTTGGTTATAATGAACTGGTACCCACTAGATGAACTTGTTTAAGGTCTGTGAGGTTTCTCACTTTTCTATCTTCTGCTGCAGAAGTGCTGTCTGACACCCCCAGAATGCATTAATCAGCTTTCAAGCAGTAACATTGCAAGTCACCTTGCTACCTTAAATCCATTTCATAAGCTGCCCTGAAATTTCTCTGGCATATCCTTAGTTTGAATATGGGACCACAGAGACATTTAAGTCTTCATCTGTCGTTGTAGACAGCTGTCTTAATTGAATCAGCTGGTGGTAGCATGAAAAATTGGGCATTTTTCTTTGCTGTTTGGGTGACTACTTTCCTGCTGTTATTGTTTGCGATGGCTGAATCTCTTCCAAAGTTTCAGTATGAGCAAACTCTCCTCTGTTGCAGCAGGTTATCAAGGCTCGGAAGAAGGACCGTGGTCTCATTTTAGTCTGTGTAAACCAGCTGAATCATTTAAAACAAAGCACAAAGGAAATATTAGAGACTCCTCAGAGCGAAAGGAGATGGGGAAGTCTGCCAGGGTGGGGAGCAGCTCCGGCTCCTCACCCAAGTTTTGCCTCTTATGACTTGGTTTGAAGTCTGATGGCATAGATGATGTCCTGAAACTTGGAGCCATATTTACCCCGGTGAATTTCATGCACGTAACTGAGACGTCTAATCACTACGGTAGTCAAGGGAGGGCTGTGTGTGCATGTTTCTATGAGCAATTAAACCAGTTCAGATCTGAAATTGTTCTGTCCCTCTAAAATGTCAGAGTGAATGTAGGACAGTAACAATTCCAGCTCTTCAGGTATGTCTGTAAAGGCAGGAGCCAGGCATGATCCATCTAACTTGCAAAAGCCCTCATGATTGACTGCATTTCTTTTATTTTAACAGAAAATATGTCCACCCTTAATCTTATCCATAAGGTTAACCATAGATTTTCTTTGGATTGTTTGATGTTAAAGATATATCACCAAATACATCTGCTTCACAAACCTCTTGTAGCATCAATTTTTGTGTGTGTTCTGCCTCCCCTCCCGCCCCATCCCCCCGCCATAAGCAAGCTATCTTATTGCTTCTTAAGTGCTTTGTCTCTGCTACTATTCTCTGCTGAGTCTACCTCATCTCATCTTACCCATCTCCTGTGGGCACCAAACTCTCAGCTTCCCATGTTTGGTCACCCAGCTTATTCATTCTCATTTTCTCGATTGCTGCTTCACTCCTCTGTGGTGGTATGGGTCATGCGGCAATGCTCCTGCAATGCTCCTGCTCCCCCGTGTTCATCATCCACTGCAATATTCTGACTTACAGTGTCTCCTTTCTTGTCTTGAGGTGTTATACAGCCTCTTGCTGTGTCTTTGATTATTCAGACTCAGGTAAGGTCCTGATTCAAAGTCTCTGAACTGAGTGGCACTGCTCCTATTAAATGCCAGGGATGCAGAATTACAGGCCAACCATCAATAAATGCCAGTATGGCCAAAATGTCATGCTTTCCCCTCCCTCCCAGCCTATAAATGTGATGATGTGTTTTAGACTACCAATCATCTGTAATCAAGAAAATGGAAGCAACTGACTCCCTAAATGCAGTGTTGGAAAAATATTACTAGAGAGCTGGGCCAAATGAGATATCCCTCAAAAAGTGATGAGTGATTTTAGCTTCTGCTGCCACAAGATGTAGCAGAAGCATCCTTCTTTTCAAGCATAAAAGGTCTTTGCTTTTTGGTAGCTGCATTGTGTATGTGTTTTATGGCAATTTTCTTGTAGGAGTAGCTAGGAAACAACATTTTGCCAGCAAAAAAAAAAAATGGATTTTGAATGCTGTATATATCTGTGATAGCCTGATGTTATGTAGCTTCATGTTGTCTAGTCAGTCTGTAGAGTCATTTGCATTTGTAGGAATTGTGTCCTTTCAGATAGGAATGACACGGTCGGTAGTTTGTCTGCTAAATGGCCTACAGCAGGAATTTTATCTTCTGCACTCAGAAAAAAAAATTGGTTTGTATTAGCTTTCAAACTCCATCCTCCTTCCCCCCTTGCCGACCCTGCTCTTCCCTAGTGGAAGTGGTGTGGCAGTAAAATTGTGGGGGAGCTTATTAAATTTGCGCATTTAATACCTCAATTTAAACCTTGGATAATAAAGGACCATCTTTTAATTTAAGCTGTGGATTTACCATCTGCACAAATTGGATTTTTTTTTTCCCCCTTTCTGTATTACCTGGAAAACAGCATTACTATGGATAATTTGTGAAGCATTGCTTTCTACATGACTGCCTACATTCATAGTTAGGTCAATGTGCACAGGACTTCAGAAATAGAGACAGACACCTGGACACTGCTCTTCCTGAAGCCATTAAGTCAGATGAGCACTGCTTAAACTGTATTTTATTTTCTTTTGTCATTTTCTCCTGCTTAACCTTGCTTCCTTCCACCATGAAAAGAAGTAACATGGCACCTGGAGTTCTGTGCTAGGACGGTATTTGGATGCGTCTTCTCTGTTTGAAAGCAGGTTATTGGCTGTAACCAAAACCTCGGTTGGTGCTCTTGCTGCTCTCTTGCCTGCTTTAAAGGTGGGTAGATCAGAGAGGGGACATGTGCCAAAGTCCAGCTTCCCACAGCACTGATTTGGTCTTCGTTGGCTGTCCTTCCGCTAATTCTAAGATGCTTTGTGACTGTCTCCCAAAACTTCATGCTACCTAATACTATGAAGTCCCATTAATGTAAAAGAAAATAAAACCCGATCAGTCTAGTGAGTGAATTCCCATTGCAAAGTTTCCAGTTAGCCAGGATTATCTGAGGTATGCCATTCATATGGAGGACATTTTGAGAGACACTCTTAAGTGGTATTAATTGCCTTGGAAGCATAAGATAATTGTAATCAGGAAACAAAATAACATGTTCTGTCTGGGTAGTTCGATTAAAAGAGCTGCATATGCGATGTTGAAAAATTTTGGGAAAACCAAACCAAAACCTCTTTACTCTGGAATAATGAACTAATCTCAGATGACAATTCCTAAAGGAAAATTGCAAACGTAGGAGGAATCCCACATCCCGGTCACTCATTCCCACCTCTGCCTGAGCACCCTTTGCTCCTGGATCAGGTTAGGTGTTGGGGCTTGGCTCATGGCAGGGTCTGGGGACTCATTTTAGGGCTAGAGAGTAAGGGAAGACCCCGGGCCTGGCCTCAGCCATGTCAGGGAGTTTGTTTTCAGGAGAGCTATGCAGTGCACTTAGGTAGATGGTCGAAGTGTGTTTTTTTCATCTCCTCTCTCTACTGTGTGCATGTGTAAATGCAATGCAAACCATTCCCTTCTGCCTGCCTTGCGGTAGCAATTTTCAGGCCAAAAGTAATTTTAACGTTTAACTTACCATTGAGAAAAATGGATAGGTTTAACACTGCGAATAAGAAAGCTAAACTGCCCAAACTCGTCCTGTTGTGCAGGTTTACATCATGAAGAAGGGAGACAAGTTCATCGTTGTCATTTTTTGCCTATTTTTTTTACCTCTTGCTCTCTCCTTTTCTTCCTTTCTTGAAGAAAGTAGTTCAGTTTCTTACTGTAATAAATTTTTCACGCAGGAAAAAGGTCAAAATGAGATAGTCCCAGGAGCTGGGCCCTCTTCCCATCACTCCTTTTCCCAATAATCCTTGAAGCATTCGGCCAATTGAGGAGAGGTGCCAAAATCAGTGCCGCTGCCAAAGAAGTGGTTGAAGCATGCATGGCTGGTAGCAAGCCAAATAAAATAACAGCTACTGGCTTGTTTGTAATGGCAGAGCTGGAGAAGCTCCTTCTGGGGGGCAGTATCCATGGGTCCACCCATTAGCCTTAGACCGGTGAGACCAATGTTCTTGATTGCTGTCATGGTTTCCTTAAAGTTTTATCCATAGGGCTGAGCTGAAAGAGGTAATCCTAGGATACTCCTGAGCTTAAATAATTTTTTTATGTAAATAGGATAGCCTCAAAGTCTAACATATGTTATTGGGAAGTCCTTAGGACGTGGGAGGTTCCCTGAGGAGCACAAAGCTATAAATTCACTGCCTGCACCAAGCAGAGCTGAAACTGTTTGAACCCAGCTGGATCTGGGGGAGACGGGGGAGGATAATTTTCATTTCTGATTTGTCAGCCCTGACTGTAATTTCTGTAAATCTAACTCTGTTGCCTGTCTGTATGTTGTAAAAGCAATCACACTTAATCATACCAATTGTATATAAAGATGAAGAATTGCAAGGACGGACATATTTCACTTTTGACATTTGCTTAAATTCCTAGAAAATTACATGGTGTAGTGTCCAGCAAAATTTGAAAGTTGCTGCAGATTAAAGCTACTAAGGGCTGATTTTAATCCTCAGCACGCCTGAATGTTGAGTCCATTAGTATCTGTTACTGTGTCAATAGAGAAAACAAACTCTAAGCACTACCAATTAACTTCACCAGCAAGCATATCTTCCTGAGAAAAATCAAGTGAACATGCATCTTTTATTAGGAGGCGGGAGACCAGAGCCAGCGTTTCAGACATCAGATGACCTTTGTGTGTGTCTGCTATCTCATTGTCTTTGACAGGGACTAAATGCAATCTTCAGAGCTGATCAGTGCCTTCTGTCTCTCTGAGGAGACTTTATTTAATTTACTGTATTATATTACAGCATCTTTTCTCTTTAACTGGAGACATCTCAATCTATTTTAATGATAGTTATACTGTGTGTGCATATAAATACGGACACAGAGATATAGGTGGCTTTAGTCTGTATTTGGGAAGGTGTTAACAAACACAACTCTCAACTTGTTTGATTATACCTAAAATTAAAATTGCTAGTATCTAAATAGCTAAAATAAAAACAAAGAGCAAGTCTTAAATGGGCACCATGCATTATTCTTAAATGCAGCTTCTGCTGTAACTAATGAAAAGGATGGGTTTGAAATAGGCATCCTGTGAATTTCCTGTGAAATGAGAATTATTGTCATTTAAGTTTGATCTTGTCTGCCTGCCAGCACAGGGCTGAGCACTCTTTCAGGAGCATCTTAATGGCTGAGCTTGGACATCTCAGGAGACCCCTGACACCAGCCACACTGGGAACGAGACCTTATCAGACATTTGAATGGACACGATTGCAGTGCTCATGTCAAATACACAGTGTGCCAGAACCCCAGACAAAAGAAATGCCTGAATACCATGACACAATTGTTTGCCCCTAATTGCCCCCTCAACTAACCCCTCGAAGGGGATGTTGATGCTGATGTAGACCCCAGTCCCCATGCACAGAACCTTCAAAGTGCTGGATTGCACTCACCTGGATACTTATGTCCTGGTTCCTACTTAGCCTTAAGTAAAGGAGTATTAATTCATTACTGAAAGTGGCATGGCCACTTTACAGCAGGAATTTATATGCGAGACCTATGCTAGAGTTCAGGCCTGATGGGTAATTAAGGCACCTATCTGCACATACAGAGGAACAGCTGGCCGTGCACATGCCACCCAACCAAATTGCAGGGCAAGCTACGAATTTCTCTTTTGGGGGAATAAGGAGGCGTACATGGAAGAGTCGGCCAAAACTCCCACAGATGGAGTATTTGTTATTGACTGAAGTAGGTAGTTGTATAGTTGAAGGGGAATACAAAATTAAATATAATATAAATATTAAAAAGTTTTTGTGGCTATGGCCCTCTGATGTGAGGGGCAGAAGGTGGCTGAAAAGATATGACTAAGAAAAAATTAACAGTGCCCCTTTCCCAAGGTAGTTTGGTTTTTTTCATTCAGGCTTCCTACCCAGCTACTAGCAAGCCTGTGATGTGTGGCATGACTAAGGTGAGCTGTTACGGTGACAGGCTGGGAAGAAAATGTGACTCTTGTGTGACAAGAGATTTCTTCTTTGCGGCATTTTTTTTTCCTAACATGGTTAGAAAGTTGTTCTGTCCAACTTCTCGTTTCCCAGCTTTGATTTTCCAACTTTGAATGTTTTATGTTGAGAGTCCTTTATTAAATGATATTTTTAATCTTCCTTTTTAAATTATGAGATGTTGGAGGAAAGCACAATTATGTTAGGAATACAGCAGAACAGGAATTTTTGCTTTTCTGAGCAGATGCTGACAAACAAAAGCACAGATACAGTAGCTTTCCACCAGTAGCATGATACAAGCATATATAATCTATAGGAGGAAATCGCAGTATGTCATGGTGGAAGTAGTAAATGCTTGGAAGCTGTGTGTAAAGGAAATATTCTTCTCAGTTCTGTGCACTATACTTCGTTTCTCCAACCTTAACGATTCTATGATTAAACAGGAAATTAATAGCATCCCCTTACACATGGTTTGAAGAACCAAGGCCTTGCACGAAGGAAACTTGCAAAAATGCTTCATTTGAGCACTGTCTAGAGCTGGTTCTCCATGGCTGTGTCTAAAAAAATGTTTTAGTTCAGAGTGGTGGTGTGGTTTTGAGGAAAATCCCTTTATTTGTCCCCATGTTTTGAGTGCTGGCTTGGTTTGGGGAGGGGTTTTGTTGGGCATGGGCTGGATTGCTTTTGGAGAAAACTACACCAGGAGCTCTTCTGGGAACCAGAACCCACCAGGACCAACTTCTGGGGTCTGCCCAGCACACTGCAACCCTGGGGGGATGTGGGGGTTTGAACCGGGGAGGTGGCCTGAAGAACAGATGTGAAGAGGGGACATTCAGTCCAGAGGATCAGATTAACTCAAGTCTGAAATAGAAAGGCCGAAGAATTGCTGCAGAGCTTTCTGGATTCCCAAATCTCACCACTCTTTGGGGTTGCTCCCAGTTGGGAGACTTGTAGTCTCCAGTTTGAGTGTTTATAGTGTGGAGAGGGCAAGATGGCAGATTGAGACTCTCATTAAGCACCTTGGATGCCAATTGCCTTCCTAGCTTCAAAGTGAATTAAATAACTTGTGTCACTCTGCCATTCAATAGAATAAGTTTACTTTGCTTAATAAGATCAGTTGTGATAGGATATATAGTTTATCAGTAGCAAATTAATTGAGAAGCTGCCTTCTTGTAACTTGAATAGCTTTGCTCTAGTGTCATGCCAATATAAGCATCTTAAAACCACAAAGTTCACTAGGAGGCAGTGGTTATTTTTAAGTGGTAAAGTATGGAATATTTAGCTCTTGAGAAACTTTTTGTACCTGAGCCGGATCAAAACTTTCTCTTGAGTTGTAGACCTGCCGCACTGTAGGTGGACTACACCTAGTCAAAAATGTATGAGAGTGGTAGCTGTGATGCCCTGAAGCGATGAGAAGTTGTTAAATGAGACAAGACTTGTGAGAAGAGGTCATGCAGTGTATCCAGCAAACTGATACCAGCTTCAAGGAAAAGACAGCCTAGGCTGGATAGACAGTTTTTCATTCAGCAGTAAAAGCAATGTGCTTCAAAGCTAAAAACTAAGAGTTCTTTGCATCTGCTGGTATGTTAAACCACCTTGGAAGGAAATTACTACCTACAGAGTCTGGTTAGGAGGAAGAGAGCTACATATCCTCTTTTTCTCCCCACTCAGGTTGTCTGATTATCTGACCTAGTCCCTCAGATTACACTACAGACCTGTAAATGCATGGTGGGAGCAGAGGAGGTGGAGGGGTGCAGCACATTATGGCAAGAGCTTCTGTCTCTGAGGGCACTTTAGAGATTGAAGGACTGAGTTTGGCGGGGATCAAACTCACCCCCTGAGCCTAATACCCTTAGACTGACCGACACAAATGTCCTTAACACAGCAGTGTTAAGGAGAAGAAACACAAATGAGGACATGGCAAATGGATGCTCAGCTGCAGCACCATCCTGGCATAACTTGCCTGCTTTGACTGCAGAGCTCAGTGGCTCTGGGCCCTCTGATGTGTGGTAGCAATATGGCTTGCAAGTACTAAAGTCACTTAGGAAATGGGATTTGCAGCCAAGAGGTTGCACTGAATGCTCTCCCGTGTCCCCAGATGTGCGATTCCTGAATTTTCCCTGAATTTTCCCTGAATTTTCCCTGAATGCCAGTAGCTTGCCAAGAAGCTCTCTCTTTCTGCCTCCAATCAAATTGACATGAGGGTGTGCATACATTGCAAACAACAGAGGCTGTATTCATTGTTTCTTTTAGCATTTTGCATCAGATAGTGCTTCTGGATGCCAAAACTTCAAAGAAGTGGTGCAATATTGCTCTGTTTGCTCCATCCTTTGAAACCCAGTTGGAAACCACTTGAGGCAGCAATATTACTTTGGGGTTTGTGTTCCTGTTAACTTAAAAAAAAAAAAAAACCAAAAAAACCAAAAACATTTGCACGCTGGTATTTCTTCTTTTTCAGATGTGTGCACTCCCAGGCACAATCAGTCTGAAAATCAAAATCTGCTACGTTAACTGTTTCTATATTTTCCTCTTGTCCTTAAATGTTTTTCTCTGGAGCAATTCAGACAAAGAAATTTCTTTACAAAGTCCCAGTGCTTCTGTGTGGGAGTGTGTTTGGCACTGGCTGGAAAACAGGATGGACCTTGCCTGGATCCTGGAGATTGCAGTTCAAACAGCATTTACCACCTTTTTGTTTGCTCACGTTTTGTTTTACCGCTGGTTAGGTCGAGGAGCTGCATTCAGCCACAAGAAGCAAACTTCTGTTTGTGGCTTGATGGCTTGTAACGCACAGTCAGCAGAGGAGAGCTAATCCTTCAATGTTCGAACAAGAACCGAGGCAACAAGGCCTCTGGAAGACTAATTATCCTGTCTCTGTCACTAGACAGCTCTAAGAGTCTTTTCTCCCTTCTTTGCCTAGTCTGCTACCTCCAACAAACGTGTCTCAGCTCTCCCCTTCAGGATCTGCATGCGAAGCATGCCCTGAAAGTCCTCTGAACATTGCTCAGCAGTTCTCTGCTGCTTTGTAAGACTGGAGCGCTAAGTTTCAATTTTCTTGTTAAGGAGAAGACAACTTAAAAAAAAAAAAAAATTTAAGATCTCTCCTGTCAAAGCACAGGACCATGGTCTTGGCAGAAGGTGGGAATACAGCTATCCTCTTGCAGCACGTGGCCATCCAAAGAAAAACAGCACAGAAATTGGACGCACAAAAGTGCATCTGACACAAAAATAGTCAAAGCCAAGCGCTTTTTGCTCTTAATGAAACTTGTGGATGGTTGTTTATTTGCAACCTGTAGATGTATTCAAGTTGGCAATTTGACTGCTGTTCACAGCAAATGGCTGCATGGTCTGATTGATTCTAATAGGGAATTTTACAATCTTTCTCAGTTGTTGGAGCACTCCATGGCCTGCTATTTTCTTTAGCCGCGTTTGAAAGAATAATTGTGACCAAACTGCCCCAAATGCAGTCTTCAGCACTGCAGTGCTTCTCTCTGACTCAAGGCCATGTTGGAGTAACTGCTAATTCCTTAAATATATTTAAAATTAGTGAAGCTGTCAAATATGCATTGTGCCCTTCCAATAATTGCTTATGTTCTCTGGCTGCCAGCTCTTTAGCATCTGTATGTGAATATTTATGTACACACAATAATTCTGAGTAACGCTTGAGGTTTATTCAGATGGATGAAAAATTCATTCAGAAGGATGAAAATTCGGCTGTTCCACCTATTTATTTAAACGTTGATCCTGTTCACTGAAGCGGTTGGGAACCTGCACACACCGTCTTCTCCAGCAGTGACTTAGGTCGATGCAGTCTCAGTAGGATGGTAGCATATAGATGGTTATAATCTATATGTACTGTTGTCTGAATAAGATTACCCATAAAACTCCTGCTCTTGTGTACTGTGCTTTGACAAGTTTTGGCAAAACACACATTTTTAAAAAATGAAGCCCCCAAATAGCTGCTGAGATAGAAGGCTGGGGAACCGCTGACTTCAAATTAAGCATTCCTGAGTTTCCATGCTTGAGCTGTGATGCTTGATAGTTCCTATTAAAGCAGCCAAGATATATTGCTAAATTGAAGGGAAAACACAAATATTGGGATTTCAGTGGCAAAGTGCACCAGAGAGAGTGCATAAAGTGCACCAGGTTTATTATCTAGGCAGACCTATAATTGACTAAAACACATGGTGTAGCGGCGAAGGAGCGGGAACAGACAGTGCCTCTCTGCTCAGGGCTGCGAGGGAAATGCAGCAGAAATACCTCTGTGAAGGACAGAAAACAGCACGCCGCAACCATGCGCCTTTCAGGCTGCCCTGGGCACAGCGTGAACAGGTATGGGGGGGTACTATATATCATCTGTGCATCTCAGCAAAGGGCTCAGTGTCTCCAATTATAGTAGTTTGCTACTTGTTCTTAAGCTTTTTTTTTTCCTTCATCTTTCTAACTGTGTTCTTTCTGTAGCTAACAGAGCAAAGCCTTACTGCATGGGCATGAATTTAAGCATATGGGTAGCTTCCTTTTGGCACACTCAAACATACTTATCCAGAAGAGCCTCAGAGCATCAAGAAACAAACATAATATTGCAATAACTAGACATACTCAAACCTTTATTTCCCATCAACCTACAGGGAGTATTTTTCTTATGGACAGACAGCCTGGGTGGCCATACCAAGCATCCTCTAAGAACTGGGGAAATCACACTGTAATGGTATAAAAATGCCTCTTGAAAATAGTCTTATGGACTGATCAATAGAAGTCTCAAGGCTGAGCTGACTGTGAGAGTTGAATCTCTGTGTCCCCACTACATGGGGTTAAAGGCAAAACTTTGCTAACTTTGCTTTTCAGAGCAGTCCTCTATGGCGATAATGTCTGGTCTGCTGCAGTAGTTTTACGGACCTACCATAGCACCTAGAAAGGCAGTAACGTTCCCTATAGAGACTGCACAGGGATATGTAAGATTTACACACATATCTATTGCATCTATATGAAAATATCTCAATACCACATATAGAATCATAGAATCGTTAAGATTGGAAAAGACCCTTAAGATCATCGAGTCCAACTGTTAAACTGCACCAGAGCTGGGAAAGATGGGAAACTTATAAGCAAAACTCCAAGGCATGTGCACTCTGGGAATTTTGTTCAATGGTAATACTATAAATACTATATGTACTGCGTTCCTCCATACAGAAAATACTGTAAGTGCTATAAATCCAAGGAAGAAATGGTATGACCTCTTCTGTTTGGAAAACTGACTGGGAACTGTTATTCTTTAGCATATTGCATAGGAAATTGAGCTTTAGTTCTGTAGAATAGTTCTCTGAGTCTCTTGATAAGAAAACTTCAAGCTGTACTTCAGTACAAGATTAGTTCAGGTGCGGAAAGAAGCGTCTAGCTCTGATTTTCTAACTTGCTGAGCTATCGGGAAGAATTTTGGGCAGAAACAGGTGACCTGGTTTTCTCAAGGAATGTATGCAATGGGACTCTGTGAGTTCTGCCTCTTTAACTACATCAGAAATGCAAATGCAAAAGCCAGTACTTCTAACTGTCATTTGGATTTCCAAGGCAGCTGAGGCCCTTGGATTTACACATGGACATGCTCAGGTGCAGGATTTGCTTCCCAGGTGGACTAACAGGGGAAGGAAACCACATTTTTTCAACATGCTGAAGTATAATTCTACCAGTAATAGACATGAAATACTGGATTTCCTAACACCAGAAAATAAAATGCGAGACTGGAAATAGGTGTACTGCACTGCATTGTAGGATGAATAAGCAAGAAAAAAGAGACCCATTTTGCTTTATTTTCTATGTAAGGTGGAGGGAGAAATTGCAGGTAAAGGGAACTGCAGGAGTTGATCTGTGTTTGGAAAGCGGAATTTAGCTGTGCAGCATTTTGGTAATGAGCTACCTATTAAAAAATTAATTTACAAGTATGTAGTTGTCTCATTATCCAGCTTGCAGTATACAAAACACTTTTGTAGGACGTACTCTGCCCTTTGCATGAGGTGTTGCGCATAGTTTTGCAATGCTGGGCACCAGATGTTTTGTGAAATGTATATGCCCCTTGGCTGTGACAGCCTTGCAAAAATGCGTTTTCTTTTGCTGTTAAATGGTGAGCATTAATCAGCTTTAATGATCACTAGTGGATATACTAACAGCTTACAAAAGTTGCACTCTGCATTCTGCTGTAAATGGAGCCCCAAATAGTTGTAGTTGCCTACAGCTGTGTGCTAGAAAACCTGTTTTCTTCTGCAGATCACACTCTCACCCTTTAATCAGAACTTGTTCTGAAAATGGCAATGCCATGTCTCTAAGGGTGATCTCATTTTTGAGGGCAGTAGCTAAGAGGGATATTGTAATCTGTTTCAACCTGTTCAGAGAATGAGTGAGAAAAACACATTTTGAACTTCAAGAAAAAACATTTTTCTGGTTTTTAGGCAGTTCATCTGGGAGTTTGTCTACACAGAGAAGTTCTCGGTTTTGCTCATGCTGTTCTGCTTCTCAGGGATGTGTCAGGACCTCTCTCCACAATGACCCTGGGGGAACACCACAGATATCCTAGTAAACGTCTACTTGAGAGTCAGGTGTCTCAGCTCCCGTTAGAGAGAACGGAACTGTAGAGCAGATGGGCGCATCCTAAAATAGGCTTCAAAGTGGGGGATTTGGTTGCATAAACACAGCTGGCTGGCTGGTGCTCTTTGGGATGCCCTACAGAATCAGCAACATCTGTACACAGCTGGCAGGTATGAGGGGCTTCAGGGAGGATCTGTGTCTTTTTGGACCTCCAGCTCGAGGCCCAGGGGCTAACCTCAGGCATCTAAAATGATGCTAGGTACCCACACAGGGGCAACTGGGTGCCACCCTAACTGGCTTGTCATCTGAATTGGTCTCTGGGCACCAGTGACTGCATTGACTGGGGGATTACAGTGCGACCATAAAGACACAGTGTGCCTGTGGGCACCTGAGTTCCAGTGCCTTTACCTGAAACAAAGCCTTATGCCCAGTCGGACTTCATAAGGCTCTTTAACTTGTTAGAGTTAAATTATTTTTCTACGTAGGAGCAGAGAGAGGTGATATTGAGTGCATTTACTGGAGAAGTGTTATAGGAATCATAACTACAGTGATGCAGATGTCAGGGTGTGAATAGCCTGCAGGACTGCACGGTCATGCATATAGTATAAGCCTGGCTTTGCATTGCTCTGATTTTCCTAAGTGGAGTCTTTTTGTTCTAACTCCTTCATGAGATTTAAGCTAAAAAACTTTCTTTAAAAAAAGCCTAAAATGCAAATATCAATTGATTTTATTATTGACATTTGTGTTCTTTAATGAATAGGTTAAGGAGAATTTCCTCCTTAAAAGTAAGACTTATTTATTTGCCTGTCTGGTGGAGGAAATGCCACCAAAAGTCCAGTGGTGGTGTTATAAGCTGACAGGGTAGGGTCAAACTTCAGTGGGTGTTCAGCATAAAGGGGATTTATACCCCTGTCTGACTGATGTTAAAGATAGGACGATAAGTGTTGCCTTGTGCTCTCTCCTTTAACCATCCAGAGCTCAATAGATGTGTCTAAACCTGGAACGTAATATTTTGACATGGAAGCATGAGGGTAGTGTTCTGCCTTGTTTTCAGATAACTTGCAGAGTTTAGCTGTGTTGTGACAAAGAGGAGGGAGGTCGTAGTGTACAACGTAGTGTCGCCGGGGGCTGCTTTAGAGAGGGGCTGCAGTTCACTTGCTCACCTATACTCTTCCCCAGTAAATCTGCACCAGATAAAAATATTAATATTTATGATATTCAGAATATATTTTAGCCCTTGAATGCACATATGATGTGGCATATACTTATCAGAAGTAGCCATAGAACAGCTCAGCTCAGTATGCCTTTTACTATATTTTTGATCAGTGTTGACGTATATGTCAGTGTGCTCAGAATATTTTGTTATCTTTACAAGATTAAAAATATAAATTTGTTTTTTATATACTTGTATTGCCCTTGTAGATTGACCCTAACTACATTTTATATCAATTTTGAAGACGTTTTATTGTTACAGAGTGTCTTATTTGAGCACAGAATTAGAAATGGGATAATTAAAATAGCATCAGGAACTTTATTGTTTCCAAATGTTTTATTTGAACACCAAGCTGGAATGATAAGTCGGTTTGAATCAGTAAGATTCAAAAGATGTATTATTTTTGGTAAATGCCGCAAGTATGTTCAGTACCTAGGAGCTTTTATTTGATAAAATGCATATTTGGCAGAACATATCACTTTGGGTAGGCAGCACTGAGATGCTTCCTGAAATGAACTGAGTTTACTTTGATAAATCTTATACAAGACATAATCTCCTTCCATTAGCATATGGATAGCATTATGTAGGGAAATACTGCATTTAATTTAAATACTTCAGTTTGTGGTTGACACAAGCAACCACTTTAAATTCACAGCGAGCGTTAAGTTGCACACTTCATAATATTTTTTTGCATGCAGAATTGAATCACATTCTAAATGTAAATGCGCCATCAGTAGACCTGGTAAAAGGGACTGCAGATACATAGAAGTTGCAAAAGAAAATGTAGCACATCCCAGCAGCACCCAAGAGGTGCAGGCCTGCCTGCTGTGCTCATCAATAATGCTGTCTGAGAGGAAACACGGTAGTGAGAGGGGCAGGAGGAGTTGCTTCCATTTCCTGCTCACAAATAGAATGTCATAAGATGTCATGGACTTGACTGTCAGCATCGCGATGGAGGTAATGAGGTACTGAGAGGCTTGAAGGGGATAGAATTGGCTGTTGAGAAAGGAAGAGGAGAAATTGTCCACCGGAGTGAAGGTCAGATGGTGATGTGAGCAAATGCGGGAGGAGGGAAGGTGGCTACCAAACCCAACAGTTATTTTCAGGCATAAGTCACTGGGGCATCATCAAAGCCCTAAGTAAATCAGTGGGTTTTTTTGAAAATTGCCAGAATGTAATTTTTTTTAAAAAAGAAAACCCGCTGCCAGATACATTCCCTGTGAGAGAGGCCACTTAAAGCAAATGCTATTGGGGAAGAAAGACCGACCCAAAAAACCCCCTTTGTTAGAAAAATGTGAATAAACTACTTGTGCCCAGAAGAGCACGCCAGCAAAACACCTAGTTATTTGCACCTTCAAAAATGATAAACTGAATTATAGGGTATTCTGGGTTGTCTCAGCCCTGGCGATGAGCAGACTCCATAAACCTCTCTCCGTCTTCAGAAGAGATTGTTTTCAGATTAATAGTGCGACAAATGTGCAAATAAAACTGCTGAATTCATCTTGTTCTGTTGAATACTGGCAAACATTTATGAACTACTCAATTTGAAGAGGGGCTTGGCAGTAGCTTGGACAGATGATGACAACAGTGGAAGTCCTGTGATAGGAAATCTCACTGGAGTAGTCCTTCCTACATTATCAAAGCTCCTATTTAAAGCAAAATATTCTACTTGGGGCTACAGCATTCTTCATTTCTTGTTCTGAGTTATCCATTTGTATATGAAAATGTAGCTGCATTTAATCAAAAAAGGCTCTGGAGTGGCAGAGATCATTCTTCTATGCAGATGGGTCTTTTTTTGTGTGTGTTGAAGGTTTATAGGATGAAATAAATATAACAATATGTCGTGCTTTAACCCCAGCCAGCAACTAAGCACCACGCAGCCGCTCGCTCACTCCCCCACCGGTGGGACGGGGGAGAGGATCGGAAGAACAAAAGGGGAAAGCTCGTGGGTTGAGATAAGAACAGTTTAGTAACTAAAGTAAAATAAAAATAGAACAGTAGTAATAATAATAATAACAATAATAATAATAATAATAAGTAATAATAGTACAATAGTAATACAAAGCAAGAGATATACTGTACAATGGCTCACCACCCACCGACCGATGCCCAGCCCGTCCCCCAAGCAGCGATCGTTGCCCCTCCCCCGGCTAACTCCCCCAGTTTATATACTGAGCATGACATCACATGGTATGGAATAGCCCCTTGGCCAGCCTGGGTCAGCTGTCCTGGCTGTGCCCCCTCCCAGCTTCTTGTGCACCCGGCAGAGCATGGGCAGCTGAAAAGTCCTTGACAACTGTGAGCGCCACTTAGCAACTACTTAGCAAGAACAAAACATCAGTGTATCATCGACATTGTTCTCACCCTAAACCCAAAACACAGCCCCACACCGGCTACCAAGAAGAAAATTAACTCTATCCCAGCTGAAACCAGGACACAATATTATTATTACTTTCCACACTGAAAGGGTATATCAGAGTTTCTTTGCCTGCCTTTGATATAGCCATGCCTGGGTGTGTCAAGGGGTGCTTAAGCATGCCACAGAGGTGGTCTGGAGCCCAGCAGAAAAGCTGAAAACCACACTGCCATTGGGATTTTTCACTTTGCCACCTTTCTTCCACTGTTGATGCTGAAATAGCTCAATTTCTGACATCAAAACAAATTTTCAAATTGGAACAGGAACACCACGGCGGAACTTGCAGAAACAACCAAATTTTCCTGTAAATGCTGGGGATTTCGATGAGTATCTTGTGGCACTCTTGAGGCTTGGCTGATAATACCATCTTTCAGTTTGGTCACAAAAGCAAGCCAGCAGCTACTGTCCTCATATTTTTGTGTGTGTATCTAAGTGTGTATTGATGAACACTGTCTCCATGGTACTGCTCCCCTCCCTCCCACTGAATTTTTGTTCTTCCCTCTCCCTCCTGCAGAATTTATCTTGTGAAAGTGACTGTTTGCTGTCATATCTCATTTCAGCTGAGACCTACAACTGGTCCGTGACGGACTGGAGTATTGAGCCCTCCTTTTTGCAGCCCATGCATTAGTATCAAGTATTTTTTCAGTTCATGGAAAAAACCTGCTATTCTGAGACTTGTGTAGTGCCCAGGAGGGCACCACAAGTTGGTGGTTTCTTTGAATTACACCTTTCTGAACCCCTTCTCTTTTACCATCAGTCAGGAGATGGCATTGCCCCACCATGTCTACAAGACATGACTGCATCCAGAATGAAGAGGAAAGTATTAAAACCAATGTAATTAAGTTATTGGTCAAGTAATGCAGGGAGGAGAGAAAAGAGTGAAAAGATTTGATTACAAGAAGGTCTTATGGGTGCCTCTGGTGTTATCTTCTAGAAAGGCAAAGTTCTGGACAAGGTTATGTAAAACCTGGATAGCTGGCTGCATGACTGGGGTAGCTGTGTGACTGCTGCATCTGAATCACTCACAGAGGAAAAACCTGCTGGAGTCCAGATAGATTCAAACCTGCATTTTATTTAATTTTGCTTGTCTTTAAACCAACTATAATTATCTTGCCTTTATTTAGATGTTACAAAGACGTTTCATTTTTGCAGAGGTATTTGTCCACTGTTGAGGTGGTTTGGTGTTGCCATGAGACACTGAGGCATCACACACCTAAAAGAGCAGCAGCTCTCTGTACTGGGAGCTATCTTACTGCCAGCACCCCAACACGAGGCTGAGGGTCACCCAAAAGCACACAGGGGCTGGTCTGACACAGGGACAAGTTGTGGAAAGAGCGTCCTTTGCTGGTAGCTTTAATCAGAGGTTTACCAGGAGAGATCTGCTGGGCCCTGAGGGTCTTCTGTCAGGTTCCCAACAATAATTCACAGCTGTTTTCCAGGGCATGGGGTTTAAAAGTTAGGTACCTAAAAGCTATTGGATCCTGGGAGTTAAATTTCATCTTATATAAAGATTGGCATTTAATGCAAACATTAAAGAAGTCTTCACTTCTCTTAAGAGTTTTGAAGTAGTTTTTTTTTTTTTTCCTGTTTATAGCTTTGTCTGCTAGAAATGAATAGTGGATCTTACTAGAAAGTTGTAATATTCCTCTCCCCTTTGATACCAATATCTGTTTGTATAATGCAAAATACAGAATTTTAATTTGAGACATTTTTAAGTCTGTGGAAGAGCTGTCATTAAAAGAACAATATTAGCCTTTCCAGCATCCCAGACTAAGGTAATCACAGGTAGAAGAGTATTTGCCATGTTATGAGGAATAAAAAATTGTGGCAGGGGTCATTACCAGAGCTTTCCGCTTATATTTGTATCACATAGAATCATAGAATCATTAAGGTTGGAAAAGACCCTTAAGAACATCAAGTCCAACCGTTAACCTATCACTGCCAAGTCCACCACTAAACCATGTCCTCAAGCGCCACGTCTACACGTCTTTTAAATACCTCCAGGGATGGACACTCAACCACTTCCCTGGGCAGCCTGTTCCAGTGCCTGACTACCCTTTTGGTGAAGAAGTTTTTCCTAATGTCCAACCTAAACCTGCCCTGGCACAGCTTGAGGCCGTTTCCTCTTGTCCTATTGCTTGTTACTTGGGAGAAGAGACCGACCCCCACCTCGCTACAGCCTCCTTTCAGGTAGTTGTAGAGAGCGATGAGGTCTCCCCTCAGCCTCCTCTCCTCCAGACTAAATAACCCCAGTTCCCTCAGCTGCTCCTCATAAGACTTGTGCTCTAGACCCTTCACCAGCTTCGTTGCCCTCCTCTGGACACGCTCCAGCACCTCAATGTCCTTCTTGTAGTGAGGGGCCCAAAACTGAACACAGGATTCAAGGTGCGGCCTCTCCAGTGCCAAGTACAGGGGCACTATCACCTCCCTGGTCCTGCTGGCCACACTATTCCTGATGCAAGCCAGGATGCCATTGGCCGTCTTGGCCACCTGGGCACACTGCTGGCTCATGTTCAGGCGGCTGTCGACCAACACCCCCAGGTCCTTTTCCGCCAGACAGCTCTCCAGCCACTCCTCCCCCAGGCTGTAGCGTTGCATGGGGTTGTTGTGACCCAAGTGCAGGACCCGGCACTGAGCCTTGTTGAACCTCATACAGCTGGCCTCAGCCCATCAATCCAGCCTGTCCAGGTCCCTCTGCAGGGCCTTCCTACCCTCCAGCAGATCAGCACTTCCACCCAGCTTGGTGTCATCTGCAAACTTACTGAGGGTGCACTCGATCCAGATCATCAGTGAAGATATTGAACAGGACTGGCCCCAACACTGAGCCCTGGGGAACACCACTTGTGACCAGTCGCCAACTAGATTTGACTCCATTCACCACCACTCTCTGGGCTTGGCCATTTAGCCAGTTTTTTGCCCAGCGCAGAGTGCACTTATCCAAGCCATGAGCAGCCAGTTTCTCCAGGAGAATGCTGTGGGAATCTGCTCTTCGCTGTGCTCCACATCATGCTGTTTCTTGTGCTAGTAGGGACCTCATTTAGTGCAGCGTGGCCTCAGCTGCATTTTTTTTCCCTCCCCACCTGGCTGTCATGCAAATGGCTGAAGGACCCCTGCAATGCACTTCATAGCAGTCCAGAATCCACACCCAGGATAGGCAGGTCCTGCTTGTATTTATTTAAAAGGAGGAGCTATTTATGCCTTCTGGTTTCTGCCCTTCTATAGGTCATTTCTCATTAAACCTAAAGATGCTGATTCTCACTTAGAAAATTCTTGAACCACAAAGAACTGGAGGCAGAGAAAGTGTAACAAGGAGTTATCACTGAATGCTCACTGCTTTTTTATGCTCTGTTGTAGATGTGTATTTTTGTCTGCTGTGAAGCACAAGCCTTGTACCAGGCTGAGTTTTGGTGTGACCTGATCTGGCTACTCCAATGTTCCTCTGTTGGCACTTGTTTTCTCTGAAGGCACAAAGATGAGAAAAATATCTAGAAAAAGGAGACAGTGTAATTCTTACAAAATGCAGATAGAGACTTCAAAATGATCCCCATCACAGACTATAGCTTAAGTCAGGAGAGATCACAGCAGCATCTCTCACCAGTGTTGTTTCTTGGAGCCAAGGAGGCTCTCTTTTGTCTTAAAAGAGGAGATATGAGCAAGAGGGGATATTACCCAATGTTGACAGCTCCTTACCCTGGTGCCCGTGAGTGTGTGCATGTGTGTGATAAGATTTTGGTATAAAAGACTTTGAAACAAACTACATTCATAGGGAGGATTTTTTTTTTTTTAAATGATTTCTCCTCTCCTTCAAAGTGGAACTGAAAAGGTCTTGTTTTCTGCTGTTGCTCAAGAGAAGGGTAACAGTATCTTTATGAGCATCATTTTCATATTTCCAAAATTCAAACGCTTAATCCCTTCAACCTGCCTGCAATAAGTGATGTTTCCTCATTTTGCAACACAAAAATGACTGTTGACTTCTCATAGAGCTGCTGAATAACTCCTGGGGTTAGGAGTGGGTAGACAGCACCTATCCCCAAAAGCCTCCAATTGTACAGATGTGGATTTTCTTTTTCTCTAGTCGCACTTTCCCTCTTTGTGCACACTTGAAGACAGCGTGTGACTGATTTGGTCTTAGTTTCAGCCCTGCTGCTGGGTTATTAGCAATTTTCTCGTTGCAGGGGAAAGGATGAAGGAAGTCAGGGAACAAGGGAAACGGCTCCAACAGAAAACCCCGGCAAATGAACAAGAAGTGTGATGTCCCCCATCCATCTCCTCCTCAGTCAGTCACCTTTCAGCTTCTGGGTGTCAGGTGCCATGTAACAGTGTCTAGGTTTCAGAGACATGATTTTTGTTGTCGCTGGTGGTGTCGCTTAATTCAAGGCACTTCAGTTCTTACATTACGAATGCGATGCCAGGATATATCACCAGCTTAAAGGGCTTTATGCTACCCTTGGTCCCTCCTTGGAGGGGATCACTCTGAAGGAGGGTGTACAGAGCCAACCTAGAAACCAGAAGCTTTTCTCTTGTCCCTGACCCCCAGGCCCATCTCCTGCCCTTGCTTCCAGCCAGCGCAGAAACATCTGCTATGCTTCTGCTGGAGGATGTGTGTCTGTACCAGAACAGAGCCAGTTTTAGTCTGGAGCTCAATGCCAGCAGTCCTTATCAAGGACCCTTATCAAGGGTGTCGGCATGTGCGATGTCCTTTTATAAAGCTGTTGTATTCCTGTAAGGGAGGGATGTTACTGCAGGAAAGAAATGAAGTGTCAGCACCAAGAGGAAAGATTCAGTTAGAAATCATCTTTTAAACTGACTGCATGGATTGCTTAACTTTCATACTCTTCTTAATTCTAGGGTACACTGCTGCTCTGTTCCTTATTTTCATCCCAGTAAGGCAAATGATCATAAGGAGGAAAAAGAATGATAAATGTTTCTTTCCCTGGGAAGTATAAAATGGGGCTAATGTTGCTAGGAGACATATTCACTAGTTTGCACTTCACTGTATAGGCAGAAAGACTCTGCACATGTGCAAAGCACAGGAAGTCTGTGCAGAAATATAAAATTAAAAGTAGCACCGATAAAGTCAGCCAAGGCATTTTCCAACTTAGCATTTTCCTTGAGTACTTGGAAGAAGCATACAAGAGGACTTCATGGCCTGGATGCCTTGGTGACACTTTTAATTAGGCTCTATGTTTCTGGATCTCAAGGCAGATGAGAGTGAAAAAGTGTTGTGCAGGGCTGCTCTTTTTTAAAAAGTAAATACCCTATTCAACATCATACGATTACCATTTTCTCCTGAATTACCATTAGTTTTTATCACTTCTCTTTGTATCTGTTAGCTATGTCAGAAATTTTTCACTTCTAAAAGCTTTTTGCTGTCCTTTGTGAGACAGTATAAGCAACTGTGATTCAAAATGACTATAATGCACCAATAGCAGAAGTTTTTGTGAAGTATGCTTTTGACTTCCCCATCCAATTAGTTCTTGGCCTCGAGTTTGCTGACACATGTGCCAGAAGTAATTTGTCAAACAATAGAGAGCATTTTTACTAGTTGAAACAACATAACCGCTTGGCAAAAGAGAGCTTCATGCCGGGGGCTGTGCCAAAGACACATTCAGGTCTTGAGAATGGGTTAAAAAAATCAGATGAACTTTTCTGAGCATTAAATTACTGGACTCAACTTCCACCTTTGCTCTGGGCCCTTGACAGAAACGGGGCTGTCAGGCTTTAGTTGGCTGGCGTCACATTTGCCTCTCTTCTGTTCTGGCCTGATTTGGATGTATCTGTAGCGTATGGAGGCACATGCCATTGTGCTAATGGGAGCACTGCAATTCCCTTACCCTCTTTGGTATCCATGTGCACAGTGAGGAGCTGCCACAGCTGCTCCAATTCCTGTTTCTGACCAGCTGCAAAAAGGACGCTCTTGAGAGAGCCCTTGCTTTTGCAATCCTTGCCCGTTTGCTGAGCTAGCCAGTTAGTTGTATTTCTCATTATGTCTTTCTTGAAGGCTGCACAGATTGCCTTAGCCATGTGGCTGCTGGAGACTTTCTGTATTTCCATGAGACAGAGTACTGCCTCTTCTGCAGTATCCCACTATTTTTTTTTATGAGAGGCACTTAAAGGGTTTGCTGGTGCAGGAACACAGGCTCTGACTCCAGCTCAAGCATGAGACAGGGTCCCTCTGCCTCTAGCCCACTGAATGCTTTGCCTCCTAAAAACCAAAGAAGATTACAGATCTCTAAAGAGAACCAACTGAGAGGCCAAGAGAATGCAACAGCCTCATGGCTGCCAGTTACAGCACCCCTCTTACTGGCACTTATTGTGCAGGCAAGATAAACCCTATTGTTGTGAAACCTGGCAAGCACATTTTGAGGAGTGGGCATTTTCAAACAAAAAAAATCATAAAATCCTTTGCTACTTTTCCTCTGCTTTTCCAGTCTTCAGCTGTGCCAGAGAAGCTGTGAAAAGGAGTTACTGTGTTTTGCCTGTATATATTTCTGTTTGAAAATCTGGGTGGTCTGGAAATAAATCTGGTGTCTCTACATTCGAGCTGGTTTTATTCATCTGGATCTCTACCACTAAAGTAGAGCAATATCTGTTTGAGGAAGGAGCAGTGGGATATATTTTGGCTAAGCATCATATGGCATGGCCATAATCCATGCTGTAATAAGGATCCTTTCTTAAGAGACATAGAAATGAGTGCAGCTGGTTATGGTGTTAGTGGAATCCAACATATCAAGTTTCCCCATTCATTCTTATTTAAATTTTATCCTGCTTGTAAAAGTCTTCTAAGTGGTAAGTAACTTTTAGTGGTAACGTGTTACCTTATTTGCAAGGTGTCCCTTCATTATGAAAAGAGGTGTATACCCAATGTAGGCTGTTTTGAAACTTCTATAGGCTACAGCTTCATATGGAGATGAAAGAACAAGGAGCAATAGCTGTAGCCAGGTCATCAGCAATATAAAGCAAAGTCAAAACTCTGTATGTGTCCCAGGATGCAATGACCTTAATGTGTCTAGCTGATATGAATAAAGATGTTAAGATTCCCTGCTGGTGGTGGATCAGAATTAAAAGCATCCCTAAAAGGCCTTAATAATGAAACCTCTAAGTAAATATCCATAATCTAACCTGGGAAATTGTGTGCAAGTAGATGCTTAGGCACGCAGCATTTTGCTGACCTGCTGCATCAGAACACCTCTGTCTCCAGTGTGATTAAACAGGTCAGTGAATTCACCTTGAAGCAAGTGCTGGGACTTCTGCAGCTTCAATGACTTTAGCAAAGCCTTCAGAAAAAAAGGAGAAAATGTGTTTTGTGTGTCTGGCTGTACTGGGAATTCCTACAAGATGAGGAGCAGTCACTTTGTATGAGTGTACAGGTAAATGATAAGCTGGAAATGTCTGACATAATAGTCATAGAGATGAGGAAGGTTTGGTACCACTCTGGTCATGGCTAAGTGTGAGGACTCCATAGATCTCTATTTGTAGTCCAATACGCATGTGTGTAAGTTCTTCCTCTGCAGGACACACTCCATTTTTATTGCTCTTCCTCCTGAGGACAGAGTAAGATGAAAGGGAAAAGCATAGAGCTGTGTATATGAAGAGTAGACTACATGGCTTCAAAAGTATGTCATTGTGTTGCTCCTTAGGGCAGCAGGCTGGTGAAATTGTTCGGCTGTGTCTCAGGTTTGTGTCTTTGTCCCTTTTTCTGCTGTGCAGATCTGGGCTGTTCTGCCTGTCTTCAGGCATGTAACAGCTCCCAGAGGGCCGCTGGCAGATGCTACAAGAAAAAAGATCCTGAGGTTGTTTCAGCCTTCACCAGGATATTGAACAGGCTTCAGTAAGCTTCAGGGAGAGGATCTGCAAGTTAGGTCAGAAAATAGTGTTTCTCCACAACTTCCATTTTTTTGGTGACCTGTGACAGTGCTAAGATTAGTCATGAGCTGAGACTACTGACTTCCTATTGTTCTTCCAATGTGCAACAGCGTCAGAGTTTGCATACTTCTGCTCAAGTATCTCAACATCTAAGAGTATAGATTAGTGTCTGGTATATACTCATAGCACTTGTCTCGTCATGGAAGGAAAAGACAACTCCCCAGCCTGCAGTTGCACATACTGCAAATACGTTTTACGATGTTTTTCAGTGATCGTTTACCTGTTGAATATAAGTTTGAACAGTTGATATTTATCGGGCCATACTGAAAAAATGAAGAGCATCAATAAACACAAACTTTTTTCTCTCTCTTTTGCAAATGCGGCATCAGAATTAAAGAGGTGATAATAAACTCCATAAATGTATGGTATGAAGCATTACCATGGCTAGTTGGAGTTAACAGGGCCAGAACTCTTTCATGGATGCAGAAGTTTAGGTAGCAAAAACTAAACAGCAACAGCCCTCACAATTTGTTAATTGATCCCTTATCAGTGAAGTGCAGCTGTTGATTCAGTCATTGCTGCTCTGCTTTTCAGGCAGAAAATTAAGTATGTCAAGATACGGGAAAATCCAGATAAAGAACTAAAAGCCACTATAAACATTTTTGGATTGCACAGTAAAACCTGTTTATGAATCAATAAAACTATGAGTTAGTGTTTGGATGTTCTTCATCTTTACAATTGTACTTTGGGAGCCAATGAGCTGATCCAACATGCACCAGAACTGGTGTAAAAGCTCACATTGATTTTCAAACAGACTTTGGATCAACTCCAGATGGTTGTTTTGAACTCCTACAGAAAGGATCCTGATCCAAAACAGAAATGGGAGCAGACGTTTGTTCCTAGTGCCATCCTGTCTTTGCAATGCTGCAGAAGCAGAATGCACTTTTTTTAAAAGGAAAAATCTTTTCTTTAATGCTCCCATGGTCTGTCACATCTAGTAGGGCTAGAATTGTTACTTCTTGCATTGCTGTTTTTGTCATATTAAGACTGAATTCTCCCCACCTCCATTATTCATGCACCAAAATCATTCCGTAGAAGTTTAAGTGAAACAGGTAGGTATTTTCCAAGTAGAAGCAAGCTCGGCGGTGAAATCAAATGTGCATTCTTGAATTTCCCAGTATTCATGCAATGTTTGCCTGGAACAACATTGCTGATATTCATGTTTGGTGCCAAAACCTGAGCCAGTAGGTTCATGTCATGCAAGTGTTTACCAAGCGTCCCAAAAAATAGTTTGGGTGTGCAGCCCTGATTTTTAATATGACTTTAAAGAGACAGATAAAAATGGTGACTCCATGGCATGCAATCTTTGCAAACCATTTAAAGGGAGGAAGAAGGCACTTCAGAGAAACAGAAGACTTCTTTTTGAGCTTCTGCGGCCAGTGGAGTCAGTACCTTTCTAGGGAGGATGTCACCTTCTCATACTGTCCCCATGGGCATGTCCAGCTTGTCCCTACTGCAAATAGGTGTGCTGCATCCAGGGGACTGGCTCACACCTGCACCGGGGAGGGGGCCTGTTGCTACATGAGATGGATGCGAAACACATTTAGGCTCTGGCACGTAGCTGCCACCGAGCGCCTGGCTCAAATGCAACACAAACTGTTGGTACGGGTGCGTTAGTAGGAGAAGGTACTTCTAAAAACAGGATAAAAGCATTTACGTAAGAGTCATATCTTAGTCATGCCGTCTTTCATGGTTGCTACCAAAAATAGCATTGCTTCATCTCTCTCTGCCTGCTGCTTCTTCCCTGAGAAACTGAAGTGAGCACCCAGCAAGGCTGATCAACCCAGGCAGCCCCAGAGAGGATGAGCAGATCTTGATCTAATGTCTGAAACTTCCTGACAGCACCCAGAGCTTATCGGACATATGCCTGTTCCCGATTATGTCGGCCCATTCCGGGCAATGCACATTGCACTCTCCACTCTTCGTTCATGCAGTTTGAATCATGGCTGGTTTTATTTCTGCTTAAAATACTTGAAAGAAATAATCCCCACCATGGACTAAATACTGTGTGACATATGAAAGCTTCAGCTGACGGCACTGATTAGGAACTGAGGCACAAAATAAGCATTTCAGACTGCAAAAATATAAGGTATGGAGAAATAAACTGATTTAAGCCAGATTTAATTTTGCTGCAGGATACAGCTTTGTGCTTTAAGTTTAATGATGAAGTACATTCTTAGTCATTTTACAAAGTTTTGGGAAATGGGACTGTGAGCAGTTGATACCTTGGTTATAAACAACTTTGACACAATAGCTTCAAATAACTTTTGTCTAGAAATAAGAAAATAGATCTGTTTGATCTTTCTTTTTTTATACCATTACTAGGCATTCCTATAACTACTTCTAGCTTCCAAAAAGGCAGAAAGCCTGTGGTTTTTATCAGTAACTAGTTGTTACTGATAGTTGTTTGTAACTTTAACAGCAAATTTTTTGTTTCTACTAACTTCTGTCTACTGTAGGAGAGGCTAAAACTTTATCATCACAGGCAGCAGCAGTATGGCAGTGAGTATAAATGTGGGAATAAAAAGAACAAAATACTAGATTACAGGTCTGTGAGGCAGCAACAAGGCTTTTGCTATGTTTCTGTAAAACTTAGCATAGTAAGGGCCTGTTCCTCGTTGGATTCTCAAGGCCCTCCACACACATATAAAAAAATTGCTATTAGTATAGTCTTCTCACACTGTAACAGCAGCACTGAAACTTTTTAACTCTTCCTTCCATTTATACACAACTGTTAATTTGAAGGAGGGAAATAATATATATGGATGAGTTAGCATTTATGTCGCACAGAAATAGAAAATAGTCACTTGTAAAATCCGAATATCCTTACTTTGCAGAATAATTAAGATCCTTTCTGGTCTTTTGGGTGCTTATTTTGAGCCAACCCAATTGGAAGGCACATATTGAAAATGTCCAAGCCTGAGCTATGGCTTAGGTAGCTTCACACAAGCTCATTTTATCATGGATGTAAAAGGAAAAGAGAAAATAATTAGTAAAAAGCCGACCCTGATGGTTTAGGGCTCTTCAGTTTTCTCTGAAAACACTGCGTGGAGCTTGTGCTGGTGATGATTGATAGCTCCGACCTGGAGGTGGCTGCTGGGCTCGCTAGAAAGACATGAGTCTTTTCTCATCATGGGCAAACGTGGAAGGGTGCCGAGAACTAGCGTCTGTCATTCTCACCTACCTGCATGTTCACAGGACAAGCGCAAGGAGCCAGGGTTGTTACTGGGCTGCTTTGCTTTAGTTGCACAACATTTAGTCCTCAAGATTATGCGTTTTCCTGCAGCCTTCACCTGGCAGAGGGGGCGGGTGGGGGCAGACTTCAGGGTCTGTGCTGGATCTGAGCACTCTCTTTAAAATCAAGGGGATTTAATTATGTCGAAGTCTGACAAAGGGGAAAAAATACAACAGACGGAAAAGCCATGAACTCTTGTACCTTTCTGCCTTTGCAGCTGAGAGTGTAAAGCGATATCCTTGCATTAAGAACTAATCTGAAGCCATGAATATATCAAATTAGTTTGCGGGTTTCTTAGCGGGCAGCAAATACGCAGAGGGGTTTGATATTCATAGCTGTCTGCCTGGTACCAGCAGTTTTAATAAGTCACAAGGCTCCAACAGAAAATGTTAAAATGAAGGTGAAATTTTGTGCTTTTCCAAACAATGAGCAAGCGAATTACCCAGATTCCTGTGATGTTTAAGAAGTTTAATGGAGGAGCAGGAACTCCCAGTGTTTTCCCATTCATATGGTATTATCAAAGGAACAAACCAAATCACTCTGCTCTTAATGATTAAAATAAAATCTTGCAGTGCAGTGTTAGAAAGAGGATACAGTAATGACTTTGCACCTGGGAACAAACTGGAATCACAACAGCAATAAAGCTTGATTGCAGTACTGAAACTTGATTGGATTTGCCACCGTGGGGTCCTTTTGGAGGCAAAAAAAAAAAAGAAGTTGAAAACATGCAGCTACAAAACAGAAAAACCCATTAAGTGAAGTTGTAATATGTTCTGATGTAAATTCAGCACAGTATTTGGAAGTGAATTAACAAAAAACCGTCGAAGTCTGGGAATAAAATCCAAGAGATATCAGGCTGTCCTGAGGGAAACCAACGTGACAGTGAAAAAAGAAAGAAAGGGTCTTGGAGAATCTCTGGCTGCGATGCACAGCAGGAGGGACTGGCCAACACTATTTTACGTCAGATCTAATTTAGTGCTGTGAGTTGTATGGCTGTGAGTTTCTGCACCATTTCTCTGTTTTTTTTACTATTCCTGTGGCCATCGGAGGAAAGCATGCTGTCCTGCTCTGTGTGCAAGGCAACTGCAGTGGGAGCTCCGGGGCCAGAAAAAGGACGAACATGAATAAGTCTGTTTCATGGCTCGCTGCTGGATGCTCACATGGATGCTCCAGTGAAAATCAAAGTCCTAATTCCCAGGGAGCAATTCTGTGTTTTGCATGAAAATATCTGTGTAAAGTGCATTTGGAAGTCCACCCTTTACTCCCATCCTTGCCAGAGAAAAGCTGTGATTTGCTTATTGGTTGTCAAATATATGACTGCAGTGCAGAAGCCTAGGAGTGACTTTCAGGTGTTGAATCAGAGTTTTGTAGTAGCATCTGTATCAGGGCTGGAGTTCAGGGCCAAACCCAAGAAGAAAGGGCTGGGACTTCAGACACGTCTTTCCTTCACGTTTTCTATTGCTTGGTGTCATTCTGAATCACATCAGGTGTGCTGAGTCTAATAATCTGTTTATAAGACATGTAAATGTTAAAGTCAGCATTCGGATTGCAAGGCTGACTCCCAGAGGCTCAAATTTAGGTGATCCAGTCCTAAGGAGTCCCTCTGTAAATCTGGGCCTTCTGCTCTTTCTGCCCCAGAACCACAGCAGGATGGTTGTTAGTTTGGAGTGGGAATGACTTTTTGAAAGAAAAAAAAGTTTTGGTTTTTCTCATGCAACAGAGGATGCTTTTGTTTTTCTTTGCAGAAAACAAAATATTCAGTGAATCCAGAAGTCATCTTTTCAATTGAGTATGTATCCCTGTTACTGCCCACCCAGAAAATCTTCTGGGGATGCTCTCAGAAGCCTAGTGAGCTAGAAAGTCTGTATTGATTCTCATGAAATTGATATTTTTAGGAACCTTTTCTTCCAAAATCCAAGAAATAGGGAAAAAAAAAAAGTCTTTTGTCTTGGCATTGATTTGGAGTTGGATGTGCTTCAAAAATCTTTATTATTTTCCCATGGATAGAGAGTTCCATTTTCCTGCCTGTCCTAGACAATGAGATTTTTCAATGTTTTTAGGTTTGCTGGGAAGACAGAGGCACTGAAGGCTTTGAAATATGACAGCAGCAAGGTCTTAGAAAGTTCAGAAGAATGGACTTTATATGGATGTACAGGATAGTAGCTACTCTCTAGAAAAGAAAATGCAACTAACTTGGTGATAAATGTCTGTACTTGAAAAAAAAGTTCACATATTCAGCTCATAGGATTACATTAGTAGGTTTTCTGAGTGTCGTTCATTCATTCAAGTACATGAGCCTGACTTAAATTTTGTGATATATGATCATCCCTTCAAATCAGACAGCAATTAGTCTACCAAAATAGCTTAAATTTTATCTGTCTCTAATAATAAACTGTATCAAGCTAGATGAATTTGAAAGTGCTATAACGCCCCCCTTCCCCCATGCCAGTCTCCTTCTCTTCCTACACAAAAATGTGCAGTTTAATTTATATTCTTTTTTAAGCTTTGGGGATAATTCTTCCTGGAACACAATACTCCTCAGTACACATTCTGTGAGACAGTAGCTTATATTTAATTACAAGATAAGGTATCTCATTATGTGGTGGAACACCAATTTTAAGACTATAAATAATTTTGTGTAATATGGCTGCAGAATTTGTAAACTTTTGGCAAGGTGTGACTTTATGTTTGTGTGGGAGGAATTCACTTGTTGCTTTGGTGTTCTGGTAGTTTCTCAGAAACAGCAACGGAGATACCACAGACTGCTGGTGAGGACTCCTCTGTGTCATGGTGGCATTAGCTGAGTCCCGCAGGATCTCATTGTCCGGCCCCAGGCTGCTGTCGGGCTTCTCCACCTGAGATGAGCCAATCGAGGCTGCGGTTCAATGCCTATATGTCACGCAGTGTCCCCAAGACTCCTGAAGGATGGGCAGTCATGGAAAAAACCCAGTGCCTTAGGGTGCAGGAAACTAAAGCTGCTGCAGTGACAAAGTACTAAAGCCAAGAATAGACCCTAAATCCTCGATTAGATATTTTAGTGCTGCCTTTGTCATTTGCCTCTGAATTAAGAGTTGCACCAGATAATTTAGGAAAGATAGTCATGCCCTAGAAGTGTTGAGTTCAGAGTTGCTAAGTGGCTGTGGAGCTGCCTTGAGCATGCTGTTAGAGACAGAATGGTGCTTACATATAAAAAGGTAATTTTAATTCCTAAATTGAGATCCTCAGCCCCGAAGACCCAGCTACTTTAAAACTTGACTTACAAACTCAATTGTCTGTTAAATGAAAGTCACTCATGATCAAATGTTGAGTGCTGCTTCTTTACCCAGAAAATCAAATTTGTCTTTAAATTATGATGATCCTTATGTTTTAAAGACGATACAATACTTAAAATTCTGTGTGCAACTGAAACATTTTGAGGATAAATAGAAAACTTAGAAAAAACATTAGCATGTTTTGTTTACCATTTTAATTTGTTTGTTGTTCTGTGTGCAGGTTTTTTCTTTTTTA
Source organism: Nipponia nippon (assembly GCF_047370975.1). Lineage (NCBI taxonomy): Eukaryota > Metazoa > Chordata > Aves > Pelecaniformes > Threskiornithidae > Nipponia > Nipponia nippon. The sequence continues at coordinate 88,382,520 of NW_028262347.1, read as the reverse complement.
AATCTTTGCAGTAAGGAAGGAATTTGTTCTGCTTCTCTAAAGAGGGATCTTTATTGTGTTTTTTTCCCCTGTAGCGCTTGTTTATGTGGCAGAGAGAACAACAGTGAATGACCGAGAGAAAGAAATTACTTTTCTTTTGAGATAGATTGGAATAGTGAAGGCATTTTTTTACCTGAAGTGTATATTTTGTAGAATGTTTGCTAACAGCAATAGCGGTTTTGCAGAGCTCTCCGGAGATCTGGGCATCCATAGCACTGGCAGGAGCAGTGTTTTTCATGCTGATATCTTTGTATCTACTGGGAGAGCAGAAAAAGATGAGACCCAAGTGGCTGCACAGGGTAGGAGAGCAGCTGGGATACTTTGGAGATGACATTGTTGCTTGAAATCTGATCCCAGGCTGAGAGCTGAGCACCCCTGGTGCTGATCAGGTAGTTGCAGTGTGGAGATGAACAGGCATGGAAAATTCAGTAGGGTTTCCCTCTGGAGGCTGGCCTCTAATTGAGATTTATTGACATAGGGAGGATTGCATAAATACAGCCTATAAATCTTCAGAGGATTCTGGTCTAAGAGTTTCACCTAGGATTTTTCTTAGGTTGTTTTCTCTGACCATCAGCAGTGTTAAATGTTTTCATCCATGTACTTGGGAGCTAGGATGGGCACAAAAAGCACATAGAGGACCTTCAAAAAAATAAAAGCAAGGAGTGGTTGTAAAAGTAGCAATTTATTTATTAGTACCAAACCCATTTCTCATTTTGATGGGTTTTCAATCCCAGGACAGTTGAGAGATACAACATATGAACTTCTCCAACAAGAGGCTCAGCAAGTATTTTTGTCACCAAAAAGTTTCTTCACCATAGTAGAAAAGCAATTACTATCGCTGAGAAATTGCCCTACACAAGCCATAGTGTTTGTACAAGGATTAACTTCCTATGGATTCAGGTTCTGGCACTGAAGTAATTTATTGCTATGGCTTTTGGTGGGGAAATTTGATCTTGCAAAGTTTGGCTCCGCTTGAGTGTTTTATTCTCATAGTAGTGACCTGTATTTTCTTCCTATGCTTTGGCATTTCTTTTCCATTCAAGGTACTTCTGTTAATGCACCTGTTTCTCCGCAACAGCCCTTGGCTGTGGCCAAAAATATTTGTTGTTTTTTCTAGAAGCATAGTAAGCATAGCCACATACTTTTTTGTCCAGGACTTGCTCCTCATTTCTTGTGATATGGTTATTCAGAAGGCTTTGTTTTGCGGCTGGGATAGACAAGCGGTCCAAGTGATGCTGACTTTATGAGCTATTTTCCACCACCTCAGGGACACCCCACAAACTGCAAACAGCGTGCATTCATCTGTAGCATTGCTGCTGCTTTCTGGGGGGTGTGTGTGTGTGTGTGTGAATTTGAGCTTTGGCAGAGAGTAACAAATGACGAAAGTTAAAGAGCAGATCTTAGACACATTTCCTTTTGGTCTGCCACTATATACCAAGACTTTGTGAGAACTGGAAGCAATAAGCAAATAAAAATGTGGAAATCTTGTTTACACCTATGTGACTATACTTGCTTTCTCTTTAACGTTTTCCCTTTTCATTGTAAGAATAGTACTTGTGAATTCTCTCTTTAACGTAGAATTTAAAACCTGATGAAAACCAGGACCGTATGTGTGCAGCCTAAACTCTATTATGTGTCTTCATAAGGAAACAGTCTCCATGCATGAGGCTGGTGCTGGTGTCCCCTGGCCAGAAGGGGCAGAGGGCAGGGCCATGGCTTCATTCCCCAGCCTGCAGCATCAGGGGAGCGCGCTGCATCCCTGGCAAAGGTGCTGACACCCATGGGTAACCCTCTGTGCTCATCTTCTGCGGTGCCTCCATCTACTGCTGTCCCTTCAAAGCATGACTGGGGACACACGTTGCTGCCGATAGCTTTTTCTCGATTAAGTAGTGTATTGCAAATAATGGAGATTGTATTTTGATCTACTCTGCTGTTTGCTTGGTCATAGAATCGTCAGCTGTTTTAGAGGATCTTTTTAATATATTTTAATATTTGATGATTAATTAAAAGTAGTATTTAACACTTTTCAGCAAAGACAGAAATGCTGAATTATTCAAGATTTCATTTTGCATTCTGAACTAGCGAGTGCTCATGTATAAATAATGCATTAAAAGTATTGTTGAATTTCCAGTCATTTCCCAGTTTGTATTTAGCCCCACAGTGAGCAAGAAGCAGGGGGGGGGGAGGCAGAAGGGCAGCTGTGGCTCATGGTATTGCCCTGTTACCAGGTGACGTGCCTTTTGCTTGCTATACATTAGATATTCCCAGTGGAGTCCTGGTCTCTAAGCCATTAAGAAAGTACCCTGAGGAGCAGAGCCTGGCTGAGGATCACTTAACTGAGCAGTGGGTTTTGCCTCTCAGCAATGGTCGGTATGGAGCGAGGTGCCTGTGGGCACTGGAGCATCCCAGGAGCTGGTGCGAGGCCATGGGCTTGGAGAGAAGAGGGTGCACGATGCCTCTTTGTCCTTCCCAGGAACATGTCATGGCTTTTTGGAAATGGGCTGGGAGGGACCAAAAGGCTTCACTTTGTGAAGTGCAGTCAGGAACATTTCCATTTTTTGTGCTTGCTGGGAAAACTGATTACGTTAGCAGTCAAAATCTTTGTGAGGGCTAGGGATGGCTGGCGGTGATTAAAGCATTAGATCTGCTGCTTGGACTTCTCTCTAGTGAGGCTCTCCAATACATAGGTAACTTCTAGTAGCATTTATATATTGGTGTGTTCTTGGTTTTCCCTTGCATGTGCTGTCTAATGGGCAAATGGCTGTGGATTTGTGTTCTCTCCCAAGCAAGCCCTGTGGGTTTTCTGCAGGAGCAATCAGCAGCAAGACAGCATGTTGTAATTCTTTCAGCCAGCTTGAACAGGAAGACATCTCTCATTGCCATGATAGGTTCACTGAGTGATCACTTGAGATCTCCTTTAAAAACTAAAAACCACCATTGAAATCTTCTAGGCTGTTGTAAGACTGAGTGGACATAGCCCTTGTGTGCTGAAATAGGACTTACCACTGTTCTAAGTAACAGAAAGAAAAATAGGATCTTTAAATACTTGTTTACCAGATGTCTAAAGTATGTAAGTTAATTTAATACATTGTATGTAAATATAACAGGTATGGTGGCAGAACAAGGGAGAGAACAGTTTCCAGATGCTCAGTAGTTCAGCTTGAAAACATCCTGCATGGAAAACACCTCATTTTTCCCTAGGAAATGATTAACAGTCCTATACTTTCCATATGGAGAATACATGTCTGTCTTGAAGTTACATCTCATGGAGGATGCACAGAGTTTGTGGGTTGGACCTATATCCAACTCCAATTTCTTAGATGAATTGGGGTAAGAGAAAGGATGAGCAGTAGCAACACTGGATGTACTCCACTTCTGCACAGAAGTCTCAGCCACAGGAATTTTACGTGCTTTTCTGAGGTCTGTGTTGGCCTCTGGTTTATTTCTGTGCCCGAGACTATGTAGTGATTTTGAGTTATAGTTCTCTATGTGACCAGAAATTTGGTTTAAGCACTTTCCCTCCAGCCTCCCGCTATGTACCTGCCGCGATTTATTGGCTGGGATCACAGAGGGCTGTTGTGCTGCAGACTCTCAGCTGAGTGCTGGCCATTTCGGGCCTCTTGGCAAAGGGCTGAAGGTTTTGCAAATAGATCTGGCGGCGTTCCAGCTTTGTTGGCCTCCAAAGCGCTCTCTGCAAGAAGTTTCCTTAATGATGAAAAACTTGAATAGCATGCATTGGAGAGGAAAAAAAAACATCTAACCAGAATTGCAGAGGAGACACACTGTGCTTTGTGTTTTGCCAGAAAACCCAGCATAGCCATGAAACTCTGTAAATGAGTTGGTGTTTAGCAGAAAGTTGAAATATGCTTGTGTCACTTACTGCACCCTGGAAACGCCTGCAGCTTTATATAAATTAAACTGCTCCATGGTCTATCAGCTTTGTGGTCTTTTGGAGAATTAGCCTGGAGATGCTGCCCTTTCCAGGGTAATTTCTTCTAAGCCTGGATGTACGTAGTTAGTCAGCAAGTCTGTGTGTCTGTGTGCATGCCCACACACGCACCCCCATGCAAACACATACACAGAAACACTGTTTTTTCCTTTTCTATTCATGGGCAAATACATCACACGAATGAAGGTGATATATCATGGGATAAATTGCCTGGCCACAAACTGCAGAATTTACTTAAGGTACCCAAATGTCTTCAATTCGGACCTGAACGTAGAGATAGATGACCTGTGGCTCATTGCTGACACATAGTTTGCAAGCAATTAAAATTAGTCAGTTATCCGCTGTCCAGATTTCCTCTGGACTCCCTGGATTTTTATGACATTGACTGGAATGAGACAAGTGTCATGCTGGTGAGCAATATAAACAGAAATATGAGAGCCCACCAGAGCCTAAAGCCACTGCCTCTATGAGGAGGAAGACACCTGACATCAGCTGCTGTGCAGTGACACCCCATGTGTGAACTCTTCCTCCCTGACATGTGTGAAACACATCTTCTCCTCCCGAGACATCATGTGGGCTGAGATCTTGCCCAGAAAATACCATTGGCCTGTAGATGTGCGGGAACTCACTCTAGGGTCTGCAGCTGGGCTTCTAGATGAAGAAAAGCTTTGGCCTGACATTGGTCATGGAAATGGTAAGAGTAACAGGTGTGGAGAGGGTCAAAAAGTTTGGGCATTTGTGTAACAGAGGTCCAAGAAAACCCTAAAAGCTGCAGACTCTGGACTTCATTTTATATGTGCATAGACATACATACATATATGCATTTGTATCTATACAAACCCATGTGCATGCACTGACTAGGAAGAAATGACTTGGCAAAGAGCAGGCTAATTCTCCAAAAATGCCAAGGGGCTGATACACAGTAGAGCTGCTTTTAATTAAAATCAAAGCTGTGGATGTTTGTGGAAGCAAGGCTGCCCAAACCCCACTGTTAGAGAGCACAGCATACGGAACAGCACCAAGAAAAAAGGCAAATTTGAGAGATATGTGTCTAGGAAAAAGCAAGAGATAAAACCTACCTGTAAGGACAGCAAACTTAGTGGAAAATCATGCAGACCAAAGAGTTGACAGACTGGATAAGTACAGGCTGGATTTTGGCACAAAAGTCACTGTCAATCATATTTATGCTACTAATGCTTCAGGGACAGACCCCTGTGCACTGGCACTGGGATCAGTTGTGTGGGCTTGCTACTGGAGCACTTGGTTGCCCTTTGCGTGCGCATCGTGGCTGATGCCGATCTTTGTGCCGCAATGAAAAAAGCTAGCGACAGCCACGCAGAGCCACGGGCGCAACAGAAATGTGCCTGGCTGTTGTGTTTTAAGTCAGAGATGATTTTGTAAAAACAAAATCTTTACCTTTCACAACTTTTTAGTGCCTTAAACAGCACACAGTCCTCTAAGCTTTGAGTAGGACTTCTGGGCTACAGTGCTGGTGTCTTTTGTTTTTTATAGGAACATGATTAATTTTTCTATTATAAATAAGGATGGTATACACCGTGGATGTGGCATGCATATTTTAGGCTGCTAAATTTACTAACTCCAAGATTAATTGTTGCATACTAACTCGAAGTGTTTAGATCTTGCTGACATCTTCATTTGGACAGAAAAAATGTCATGCATATAAATTGTATGTCGACATTTATTTCATAAGGGTAGTTATCTAGCTATTGGTAGCCTGCAGAGTGAAGACTTGTCAAAAATAATCACTTCCAGTTCTCATTTTGTTGAAGTTAAATAGTCTGAACAGGGGAAAACTTGTTCACACTCTTTAATCCTCGTATTATTGCAGTGTGAAAAGTAAGCATATAAATATGAGGAAACTGAAAATAAATCAATAGTATAACATACTAGAAAACTGAAAAATGTTTTCTGGAGAAGATGAGATAATCTTCCAATAAAACACCACTTGTTAGCATTGGATTTTTTTTGCATTGTACAGCTCTTCAGAGAGGTGCCCATTACAGCTGGGAGAACTTCTCTCTCCAGGAAATAACTACTGTATGAAACTCTAACTTATAAATAAATGAAATCAAATCTCATATGATCTGAAAGTACGGTCTTGGCATTGAGATACAATAAGACTGTGGAACTTCTCTATTTCTCCAGCTGATCTATGGGGATGATCTGAAATTTGGCACAATCAGAAACTCTTAACAAATTTGTGATGGAAGGTGTTTGACCTTTATTGGTATTGCTACATTTGTTCATCAAGGTGATCTTGATGAACAGCCCATGTGATGAACATGATACCTTTCCTTTTCCTGAAACTCGTCACCACTTCCCGTCAATCACGTGCCTGGCCTTTTGTTGCTTTTCATTTATGTCATTGTGTTCATTCTTCCCCTATTCTAAAATCTAACTCCTATTCATTAGACAGTCATTAACATTCCTGATAAACAACTCTCACCTGGCAATACAGACTCAGTCAGAGCTGTGGTTACCAATGCAACACCAAGTGGAAGGTAACTGGAGTATACTTTATATATAACTAATTTTCCACAGAGATGGAAAATTAATAACTTAGACTGTAAGAGGTAAAAAATAAACCATTTAAATTTAAGGTAATTATTATAGTACCCATTTGGGCCACCTGATCATAGAGTCATAGAAGCATAGAATCGTTTAGGTTGGAAAAGACCCTTAAGAACATCAAGTCCAACCGTTAACCTATCACTGCCAAGTCCACCACTAAACCATGTCCTCAAGCGCCACGTCTACACGTCTTTTAAATACCTCCAGGGATGGACACTCAACCACTTCCCTGGGCAGCCTGTTCCAGTGCCTGACTACCCTTTTGGTGAAGAAGTTTTTCCTAATGTCCAACCTAAACCTGCCCTGGCACAGCTTGAGGCCGTTTCCTCTTGTCCTATTGCTTGTTACTTGGGAGAAGAGACCGACCCCCACCTCGCTGCAGCCTCCTTTCAGGTAGTTGTAGAGAGCGATGAGGTCTCCCCTCAGCCTCCTCTCCTCCAGACTAAACAACCCCAGTTCCCTCAGCTGCTCCTCATAAGACTTGTGCTCTAGACCCTTCACCAGCTTCGTTGCCCTCCTCTGGACACGCTCCAGCACCTCAATGTCCTTCTTGTAGTGAGGGGCCCAAAACTGAACACAGGATTCAAGGTGCGGCCTCTCCAGTGCCAAGTACAGGGGCACTATCACCTCCCTGGTCCTGCTGGCCACACTATTCCTGATGCAAGCCAGGATGCCATTGGCCGTCTTGGCCACCTGGGCACACTGCTGGCTCATGTTCAGGCGGCTGTCGACCAACACCCCCAGGTCCTTTTCCGCCAGACAGCTCTCCAGCCACTCCTCCCCCAGGCTGTAGTGTTGCATGGGGTTGTTGTGACCCAAGTGCAGGACCTGGCACTGAGCCTAGTTGAGCATCATAGGATGTCCCATGGGAAAAATTAAATGTCATTATGGTATGCTAATCGTGATTGATAGCTCGTGACTATGGACTTAATATATTAAGTTGAACACTTCAGGCACAGTATAATTGGAAAATAACTTCTTTGTTTCCTGCTCTGGCTGGGAGCAAAATCCCCACAGCCTGTTGTGCTGGTATATGGTAGAGGCTTCAGATAACACTGAAGAGTTTGTAAATTGGATTCCAGGCAGTACTGACAAGAGATACATGTGTTTTTTTCCAAAACCACTGTTCTTTCTCTGAATCGGGAATTCCTTTCCATGGACCATCTTTTGAACACATGCCATGAGGAACTAAGAACTTGCAATCAGAAATACCAGTTATGGTGGGAGTTCTTGAAGAAACTTGAAAGAATAAGATGCCCACCTGGCAGTGAATATTAATAAACAGATGGTCTCCCAATTATCTTAGACTCTACAGAATAGATAATAATAACCCTCTCTATAGAGGTGATCTCTTTATAAGAGAGATTATAGAGAGAATCTGTCTATAATCCCTTTTGCATTAAAAACACAGCAGTGGTATTTAGCTTGCAATGATCTGGGTGAACCCCAAATGCCTGGGGAAATATGTGAAGTTTCTGGGTCATTTGTCTGGATTACTCAGAGTTTCAGCCTTTTAATAGGTCCCTGAAATGTCACTATATGAAAAACTATTTAAACGTACTATTGAACTGTGTTGTTTTTTTTTTTAAACACAAGACTGGCTTATCCATCTAAGCATCAGAGCAATTTTCTGTAGAGCTGAAGGCTCAACTTCCCATTCTTTTTTAAATAAATCAAAATCCTTGCAACTTGTAAACGTTCCTGTTGGGTGCTGAGAACCACAGGCGCAGGAATGGCCCTTTGTCTCTTTTACATCGGCCATATGGGGGTCAGGCCTCTCCCTTCGATTCCCTCTTCCAGTACCCTATGAGAGCTGAGCGCACATTCTCACCTTGAATGTGCAGAGAGATGTCAATAATAAGGCTTTTCTTAAGCATTAAAATGCTGTGTGAGTTAAGAATCAGGAGATACACCAGCAAAAGAATGGCATAGGAAGGCAGGGCAGGAATCGGGAAGGCCTTCGTATCTCCTTGACTGCTTTTTGGCCGAGAATTTATTTCTGAAATGTCACTCTTGATCTATATCTGCCAGCTCATTCAAGATTTCACCTCTTACACCAGAAAGCCTGGATCTTGTCCCTGAACATAGCAATTCTCAGCTGGGGGATGAAATCAAAACGTCTGTGCTTTGAGCTTGGCTTGTATTTCATGGGGTTGCAGAAGTGGGCTGCCATCTTCTCTAAACTGGGTTTCTGGGTTTGTGATGTTTGGTCCCTTTTTAAAAAAATGTCGCCTATTTCAACTTTTTTGCTCAACAAAATAATCTGCATACAGTATGAAGACAACCTTATCACCAATCCAGAAGGGACTGCCATGGACTTTATTTAGCATATACCTGGATTCCAGATCCTACATTAGGAATGTCATAAGTACTCTGCCAACTAGATAAAACATTAACATTTTCCTCTTGGGTACGGTTAAGACAATTGTAGTGCCTCTGCGGTGTAAAAAGTACAAAGGGTTTACATAAATAATAGAGAGCCTGTCAGACTGTACAAGCACCCTGTGGTTCTTGGTTGCAAAGTCTCCCTGAGAGTACTTCTGAACATGTTATTCTCCCTCTTCAGTGCCTCCCTCTCTCTGACCTAAGGGAAAATCTCATTTAAAGTAACCTTCTGTCCAGGTGAGTGAATGTTCACTAAAACTGGGTTTCAGGCTCTTCATCCTCTAATTGGAAGCTCTCATGAAACCCAGGCGCCTTTCCAGCTGCTCTGTGGCTGAAATGTGGGGTGGAAGTAGTAGGGAAATGAAGATCCTTCTTTTTTCTATTCAGTGAAATTTTTGGCACCTTGTCACAATCTGACACATACTACAATAGGATTTTCAGTAGCGTCCTTGTATCATTCAAATGTCTTACCAGCTCTAGCTGACACTTTTTTAAAAAAGGTGATTTTTGAGTGGAAAGCATATTCGTTCACTTTCCTGCTGTTGAAGATTACCTCTGAAGGCAGGCTTGAGTAGTAGTCACTTCTTGGTCTATGAAACACATTGGTTGTGGCTTATCTGTATTTCAATATTTTCCTCTTGAATTAGAAACTTCACTGAAATGTACTTGTAACCAGGAAAATGAAAAAAATTCATTGCTTAGGCAGCATCATCTTCTACCTTTAAAAATGTGCTGTTGTCAAATTGTTTGAGGCAAAAGGGCGACTTTGTGTATGACATTCATATTGCAAAATCCTGCTCTGTATCATCACCGATAACTGCTAGCTCTTCAACAAGCTATCTGCACATTTTGCCAAATACAGCTACTGCCTAAGCCTTCTGGAGAATTGGTTTTGGTACCTCCCCTGTTGCAACTACACAAACAAATGGACATTTATTAGGTTTAAAGGCAAGTGACAGTGGATTATTTAAAACTGTTTGTGTTGTTGTTCTGTGTTAAAAATGTACATGGAAATATCTCCTTTTCCCTGTGGATCCTAAACCAGGGAAAGGGGTTTTTTTTCCGTTTGATTTTTCTGATATTTCTAAGGAGAGAAGAAAGTGCCTGGTCAGAGGTGAAGGCACTACTTGATCCTGCAGAAGCAAAAGAAGATCTAAGCCCATTTAACAGGTCACTTTTAAAATAGAGATGATGAGCATACTCTCATGATGAAACACCCCTGCCATGTGCTTTGTTATCCCGATTCACCAGCAAAGATGGCAATTTAAACCCTTCTGCTGTTTTGATGCTTTTCCAATATGTTAGGTATCATTTTTGAAACCTTTTTGCCTAACTTCTCTCTCTACAATACTGAACAAGGAAAATGGAGGCTATAAATGGGAAAATGTTACCTGCTGTTGTCATTCACATCCTTAAAGATCAGTCCACAGACAACTTCTGAGTAGGTTTTACTACACGGTGGTGCCACTGCAGAGCATGCAGGAGCACCTAAATCAGTGAATCGGTTGTACTCTGTGCACCCCATGATCACAGTGCAGCTTTCAAGATTCTGCAGTGAATTATCTGCTGATGACCAGAAACACGATGCTGGCATCTTACTTCAAGTGGCAGACTTCAGAATTTTTGGAGGGATAAATGCCCAATTCATAAAATATATTAAAATGTAGAAAAATATTAAATTGCAGGGTTAAATGAACGTGAGATAAATTCTTTGCTCAGTATGATTCCTAACAAAGGTTTCATAAGCAAAGCTTAGCCTTACACCCCTAAATTCAGAGAGTATTCATACAGAGACCTCTGCAAGCAATATCAGTTTTCCAGGCATGAGGAAGTAAATAGGCAGAGGTTTAATCTTCCTGATACACAAGGGAAACTGGGTTCCTGTAACCCTTTAAGGCTTTGAAAGCCTGGTGTTGATTAGTCAAAAAGGAAAACTAAGGAGAATATTTTGTAGGTGAATCTATTCACTCTAGTGATGTATTATATATGCATGTATGTATGCGCAAAAAAAAAATACAAAACTTAGCAGTAGAGAAGATGGATAATACCTCATTATGAAAACATTTTTATTTCATTAGATGCTTTACAACTGAATACACATCCAGAACTTCAAGTTATTTTTTTCCTGTCATTTTAGCAGCAAAATTTAAACAGTTCCATTAGGAAAAGGCAGTCTATTTATTTGAACATGCCTCTGAACGTATCAATGAACTTGCAACCCTGCAGCATCTGTACATTTTTGACCCACACAAAGCACCAGCAGAGCAGTTATTTATGTTAAGAGGGAAACCTGCATTAGTCAATCATCTCCTTAAACAAAATAAGTAAATTCCTTAGTCTTAAGGCTTTAAGTTTTAGATTTTCACAAGTCTGGCACTGCACGGATTAGCCATTTCAGGAGCGGTAATATGTGAATAACTTATGTGACTACATATACCCTGTGGCAGTCAAAGCCCCACATTTACCACTGCGATACCAGGAGACCCAAGCAGCATTCAGGCTCACATAGGAGCCGAATTGTTGTGCAGCTGTGCAGAACTGTTTGGTTCCTATTTCTAGATTTAATCTAGGCTGTTGTACCTCTGTTATTTCCCTACTTTTCTATATATCTAAGTTTTAACAGTAAGTATTTAATCCAGAGGAGAATGCCGCCTTCTTGGAGGTAGTTATGTATCCTTCACCTCTTTGTATACCTGAATGTAGTGGTGCTAACACCGAATCAGAGCTCATATCATGCTCTCACCTTTTTTCTCCTGGTCAGGTTTTTTACCCCTGTGATGTGTTTGTGGGGAGCAATGCCATCTCCTCTCTGCATAAGCTTTCCTTTCCCTGGTCACCCCCGTAGCCTCCTCTAGGTCTCTTCCAATTTGATTCCTCTTTCTTGAAGAAGGCTGACCAGAACTGAGTTCAGGAGCTCTGAATACATCTTTATAGGAGGTTTTAATCACTCTGAGATCTTTTGCCTTTTCCTTCTCTTCCATTTGGTGATTTTCTTTTCCGTGCTTTGTTCCCATTAATTATTCCTCTTTTGACCCACAATTTATACCTTCTTACTGATACCTGAGACAAGGGATCTGTGCAGTATTTGAGCCAGGCTTATATTATCTTTAATCTCAGCTCAGTCTGCATCATTAGTGGTCCTGTTTCACTTTTTTTTTTTAATGACTAAAGACCTATATGCTATCAATTGAGAAGAAGCCATTTTCCTTAGCAGAAAATATGATGGCCCTTTTATCTTAAGAGAAAGGGAAGGGGTAGCAGCAATGTGTTTTTGGCAGGGTTTTTGTTCCTCACTTTTCTGACTTGGTAAGGATTGTATTAACAGTGAAGCATCAGACCTACCCTAACTGACCTGACTGACTGTATAATAATGTGGTTACATCTTTGCAAAGTGGAGGCAATTCACCTTTGGTACTCTGTTTTCCTAGGTGTGAATGTCTGCAAAGTATGAGAGGCAGTGGGGAATTGCATTCGCTATTTGTAGCAACTAACACTTTAAAAACACTTTACTGCTAAAATCATTCTCTCCCCTTTCATTTCTGTCAGGGAGACTATCCTGTAAACGGTGCTTTTTTTTTTTTTTTCCCCCTTTGATTGTCACTTCATGTCACTTCTTTTTTTGTCCAAATAAATACTTCGTTATCTTGAAGTAATGCCAGTCTCTAAAAAGAGAGATCTTCCTTTCATCTGCTGTTTAGTGAAACACAAAAATGTGTTCCCTATTGCTGGAACCTCTCCTCACTAAGGAGAATAAAATGAGAACTCTCACAGGCACTCAGAAGTAATAAGGAACATTCCAAACATTTGCTAGATAAATTGTAATGCATTTATATCCGTCCAGCTGAAATTGTCACCGTAGTTTTGATAAGAAGAAATGTATTCTAGTCTCACTTTATCTAGCTGAAGTGCTATATATTTGGATGGATTTAAATAGCTTTGCATTGCGTCTTGTGAGCATCTGTTTTTTTAATATGGCAGATAAAATCATCGAAAGGAACTTTTTTACTTTTTGTTTATGTCAGGATTTGTTAGAATGTGAAATTATATTGCAGAGATATTTCTATTCTAAAAATGTTAACTTTGCAGGCATAATGTTACTTGAACACTGTGATAACTGCAACGCCAGTGATGCTAACAGTAAGTCAGGAAAAAGGCTCATTTTACAATAGGAGTAGCTGAAAAATGTTCCTCCCACCCCATTTGTTTTCCTACTGTGCAAATTCCCGATAAAATCTGAGATGTCTTGCAAGACATTTTAAAAGGAAATAGTTAATTAATATTTCTTCTGGTATCCACAGTCCTGGAATAAAGTGATTCACTTTATGAGGCAGCAAATTAAAATATGAAGACATATTTAAGTAATACACATGAGGTTTTAATCTACCTGTAATTGGAACCAGTCCATTGCAGATAAAGTCTAACTCAATTTGGCATGATCTTATAGGAAAGTTTTTCTAAAAAACATAATTACAGAAAATTTTACACTAATGGCTTTCTACACCTGTTTCATCATACTGGCTGAAAATATATGGATACAAGTACATTACTTGAGAAGTGCTTGATTTCTTATTTGCATGGCTGTTTTGGTTGTTATCTTTTCCACAGTAAAGGTTGCATCAGTGTTAAGTGTAATTGCTCTTTTATTTTCACTTTTTACTGGCTGAGATGATTACATTCCCCCTCCCCCCCCCGCCACCCCCAAATTAACTGTGGAGATGCCTCTGTATTTCTATTTGTTTATTTGCTTCTTTTCTGTCATTTATTATTACTGAAAAGGTAGTTTAATAATTCATGGAAGGCCAATACAGCATTTTAATGAAACTTCAGAGGGCTATTAAAGTCATATTATGTTGGTAGAATTTGTTAAATGTTTTCAGAGCTTGGTTACATATTTGACAAAGATTATCCTTAAACTTCTCAGTGTTCAGGGCTCTCAAGAAGCTAAAAAGTTTTCCAGTTGACTCTGCAAGGTGGACTGGTTTTACTGAAACTCTTCACTTTTTTTTTTGTCTCCAAATAAGAAATTGTTTTATTTGGAGCCCTGTTTGTTACTATGCACCTCACTGTGGGGCTGCTGTGAACTTCTCATGTTTCAGGAGATTTAACCTACAAACCAGTCTCTCCCTTCAGTGTTGCAGTATTTGTCCCAGTTCTTCTTGGGCCATTCAGTGTTGCACTTGGTTTATGTCTATTTAAAAAGAAGTAAAAATGCTGGGTTTTACATACTGCTGCAAGTGAAATTTTGGAGCCAGCTGGCAGTCTCTGAAAATTGTGTAAGGACTGCTGTTGAGCCACTTTAACTTACATCTGTCAAAAGCCTTCTTACGGTAGCAAGTGGCTGAACCGCAGTTATCCTTGTGGTCTGCAGTGAAGTTTTTCAGCTTAAAGCAGTGTGGAAGCTGTGATCACGCAGAGAGATCCAGCAGTGGTTGGATGGTTGTTTCACTTTGTTGAGAAGGGCCAGTAAAACACTCGGGCTTCTAGCTGGGCTATTATAGAGTGGCACATGTATGACTGTGAATGAAAAACTGACAGTGGAGGTTATACATATGCAATGAGCAGCAAATGGATGTCAGTTCTGCATTGTCCCTGATCTTGAAGACAGCTTGCCCATCTCCTGCAGGTGTCTGGAAAAAGCTCCGTGAACACAGTAAGAGCAGTTCACTGCTTTTAGAGCAACCGTAGGGGTTTTTTAAATATATATATACACACACACATATATATAAATATAATAAATAAATTTATATTTTTTTTTTCTATTTATATCTTTACTGCCACTGCTACTACCAAAACAACTTTTCTAGAAAGATAGTTTAAATAACTGATTGCAAGATCACTAACTTGGAGGTCACCTATAGCCAGAGATTTGTCGAATCAGTTTATGCCTCACTTGCTCTAATTTTCCATATCATTTTGCAGCTGACTGCCTGGTCCTCTCCATCTCTACTCATACTTCCCATAAATGTTGCAATTAAAACATGAACACATACGAGTTAAATTGTGAGGAAAGTCATTACAGGTTTTTAGCAAGAGGATGGGATAAAACAGCTTACATTGCTGAGTTTATGAAGAGGAAAAGACCCTGATCTTACTTGTCCCTGTGGTTTTAGAGGAGGGTCAGGAGTCGACTGCAATCTCTTGTCTGTGTGTGGAATGGGGAATGAAGGCTTTGTATTTTGCTTCTGCCAGATTTCTGCTCTGCTTACCTGGCTGGCCTAGGGTAGTGGGCAGGCCGGATCAGCATGCCTTTCCCTCTGATCCAGACCTCCAGAAAGCAATGTGGCCCAGCTGGGCACAAGGTTTTCGCATTGATCCGCTCTGCTTTTAAGCCTGCTAAGTCACTGAATCTACAATAAATCTATGCTCACGTTTTACAGTGTGAACAGATGTATTTTGCATTTTACAAAACCTGTTCCTGCAAACTGCTGTGTTATTAGGTCTCATTGACTTGCATCAGGCGTTAAGGGCAGAAGTAATGATTTAGAAATCATTTAGTAAATCCGAGGTGTACTTTTTACAGTCTGTTAGGAATTTCTACCATCCTGACTCTGTTGGAGTGGAGAGGGATAGAGTTCTTGCTTGTATTAAGTGTGAAAAGTTTATGTGAATTACAACAGTTTTCTGAATGTGAAAAGCTACTAGGGAGTTATACTCCAGGCACAAAGTATCAAAATCTGGGAAGAAAAATGTTGCGAGGTAAGGCAGAGGGCTGGGAGCAATTGCTTGCATTTATTATTTCAGGTGCATTCTCTTGTCCTTTTTTTAGAGGAGAGGTAGGAAAAGTTTTGTAACAGCTTGCTATTAATTTATGGATGTGTATCAGCTGTGAAAAAGGATGCCATGAGAGGAAGAGAGAATTAATATGGAGGCTAAAAATTAATCTGTAGGAACAAGGGGTAGATTGAGTGATGCAAATACGTAACTGGGGATGTCAAGTTCAGGGTGGTACAATCCCAAAAGGACAAGTATGAGGTACTTCCCAGTATGATTTTCTTGCTCCTGGCTATTGTACTTGTACATGGGCATTTTGCTTTCACCTTCCCTTCTCCCTCAGAAAACTCCCTGGTGATGAGATAGTTCCCATACTCCAGCAGAGTCAGGACAGTGAATGTGCTGGGTATGAACATGCTGCTGCAATACTGTAATACATGCCTAATGTGGACACTGGGGGTACAAAGCCACCGGTCCTCTGGCTGACAAGAAATAGTGGAATGGGAAAAACAATCCAGGTAAAAAGACAAAACAGGATGGGGCAGTCCGCTGTCTTAATTGTTTTCACTAACAGGAGAAAATACTAAATGAAAGTCACAGTAAGAGGAAAAAAGGGGCTAAACTGCACTGCCGCTGTCCTGAAGTACAAAGGCATACTGGCAAAAATGCTAAACAACTGTAAGATGGTCTGATAGAGGCTTGCACTTTAAAAGGGAGTCCTCTAACATGGATGCACATTTCAAGATGGAAATGCAACGGGGAGAATCCTGGGAAGGGCACATAATCCCAACCTCGCGTCCTGCAATTGTGCTCTTCAGAAACGCTAACCCCCTAATGCAAAGTAAAAGTAAACTAATGGTAAAGCATGTGGGAATCTGGTTCTGCGAGTCAGAGGAAAAATTCATGGCCAGATATGCTTCCACCTCCACTTGAGCCACTGCCCATCACTATTTTCAACATTTCCTCCCTGCTCTTGCATGATGTTGCTCCTCAGCCTCTCCTTCCCACCCAGTTATTTTCAGTCTCTTGTCTGATGTTTGAAATGCAGCATTTCTTGATGTGGGACTGGTGGGTGCTTCTCTTCTCCTCTTTCCCATTCCAGTCAGCTGGCTGGGGGTCACCTGGATTTGGAAGATGGGTCTTTGCTGCTCCTGTCAGTGGTTATTGAAGCATGTTTGCAGCTACTTCGAAACTCAGTTGCTTTCAGGCTCCAGAAGCAGTCAGGAGACTGATGTTTCCTTTCTCCATTCCTCCTTAGCTCATTCTGTTTCATGCCCTCAAAATACACTGATCAAAGTATTGCCATCTGCTTCAGTAAGTCAGCTGATTGCTTCTTCTAGACATATGTCCCCAGTCTTTCATTACTTTGTGCCATGTTTCCTTTCTCTTGACATCTGCCAAAGGTATCTTTCCTTTACGCATGACACATGGGGGTAATTTTCTTCCATTTGCTAAGGCCCCCCCCTCAGCATAACAGTGATTCTGTTTATTGTTTTGGCAGTATTTTTGATGTGGACTGAGTGGGGGTTTTTACTATGCACCATAGCATTGGATAGTATGTCAAAAAGGCCTGCTTATTTGCCCTGATAAATACACATGAGCTGTGGTAGACCAATAAAATACTGCTGATAGTCAGCTAATTTTTTGGCATAGATGGATAGCAGTGTTTGCTCTAGCGCAGCTCCAGAGAGTGCTGGCCACACTCGTGATTGTAGCTGTGGAGAAATTTATAGTGGTGGCATCCTTAGCAGCTCACATGTAATGATTGTTCTCTCGGTTTTTGGTTGTTTGTTGTTTTTTTTTTTGGTGAACAACTGGTATTATATGCCGCTTGACTCTATGAAAGCTTTTCACTCAATGCACAGAACTGCCATTTTAACTTTTCTATTAGTTGTGTGTCTGTTGCCCATGCAGACCTCAGCACGGTGCGTTCCCTACCCTCTACACAGCTCCTTATTCTGTTCTCTATGCCATTCACAGTGATGAGTTTAAATGTATGACTGCAACTATGTCAACCTCCCTTTAGGTTTGTCTGTTTTGGCTGTGCTTGTGCAGGACATAAACGCTGCATGTGTGTGGCAGAGCTGTGCAGCTCAGAGAAAAGAGCTGAAAAGGCAGCACTGAAGAAACAAAACCTCACAAGAGCACTTGGAACAGTCTCTGCGCCTGTCACACGATGCAAAACAGCTATAGCAGATTAAAACCATGAATTATAATTCAGATTAAAACCATGAAATACGTTACTGGACAGTTGCAAATTGACCACCGTGGGGAGGAGGAGGAGGGCTAAGAGGACTCCCTTTTATCAGCAGCAGTCCTTATGGTGCATGCCTTAGAGCACATCGTAGCAGGGACAGGCTGTGGCACTGCACAGACCCAGGGATGCTGCTGCCAAAAGCAAGAGACAAGTTCCCACCTGACAGCTGCTTCATGGCAATTAGCAGGTAGAAATGCTCCTGCCCCTGAACCAAATCTGAGATAGCTTACCCCACTTCCACTGAAGGGCTGAAATGACCTCAAAATTACTCTCCATAGCTCTGCGATAAAAATATGCACCCAAATAGCTAATAAGGGGCTATATATTACCTGCTCCTTTATACTCAAAGTTCGTTGTCTGTGTGTTCTCACCCTGTATCCCTCCTACTGGGGACACGGGTGCTGCAGGAAAACTCACAACACCTTCTGCTATGCTGAAAACTACTCAATAACAGATAATTCCTCTTCTTTGCTACTCCCTAATACCCTACTCTGGGATCACTCTTGAATTTTAAATGCCTGGATAGGGAAAAAAACCTCTTGCTTTGGATTCTGGTAAATGTAAGAGAAGAAATAATACTTCTCCTGAAGTTCGTAGCCAGTGTTTGCATCATTGAACCTAGCTCTGCTAATTAGTTCATTAAGTTTTCTTTACTAGAGCCTTCATGTGGGAGATCATCTGGGTAAGAAAAGGAAATCCAGAGCTGCAGGGCTGCTTGGAGATGCTGGAGACAAGCAACATTTACAGGTCTCCCTGGCCCTGTTGGCCCCCCTGCAATGAATGATCCTTCACACCCTAACACTCCAGTTCAGAAAGCTTTTAATCAAATCATGGCTGGAAAAGGTCAGAGGAGATTAGGAAAAGAGAAGCAGGTGCCAGTGTAGCGTGCGGTGGTGATATGGGATGGGACATGTGCTGGCCCAGACCTCTGACAAGAGACAAGCCTGAGGAGAAATGCCCAGCTACTGCTTCTCCTCCTGCCCTCCCATCACACTAGGCAGCCTGCACACAAGCCTTGCTGAATGGTGAGAGGTTTCCAGCTCGAGGACCAGGGCCAAATCCAGCTCTGGCAGGTGTCATCTGAATGTGGGTTGCGGCTATCAACAGAGTAAGGAAACAGTGAATTTGGATTTAAGAGGTGATTGAACACTGGACTGTGCACACTAGTGAATGGAGAGATGTTCCTAGGAGTGGTTTACAGAGCAAAAGGCAGCTGGAAGTAAGCAAGGGTGTTTGGGGCACTCCCGAGGAAGCAGTGTTCCTGCCCTCCGTGAGCTGGCTAGCCAGTGCTGCCAGCGGCTGCTTGTCACACACGCTTTGCTCCTTCACAGAGGAAGAGAGGGAAGATGTGCTCTGCAGCTGTCCTGATGTCCTGCTGCTGAGTACCGACTCCTGCATCGGGAGCACTCTGGCAGCAGCGCTGCTTATCCTGGGTGTGTGTGCCTGGCGCCAAGACAGGTTTTGCAATTTAGCATTTACTTTCACTTATCTTCTACCCCAAATTATCTGCTGGCCTTGCAATAACCAAATTTCTTAATTCTACAAGTGTTTGTTGGCCCACAGTTTATTTAATCCCATTACGGAATGTATTTCTGTTACCCGTTTACTTCTATTTCTGGAAACCTTATGGTGGCTCCTAAATGACTTTAAAGAAGCCGAAGCTGTTTAGCATGGTTGACTTGTTCAGCCCTAAGTGCCACAAGATTGCTAAAATATGGTATCTTGCATGAAGTGTTTCATGTTTATGTAAGCACTAAAATGAATTTGCAAGCCTTGTTCTAGGACTGCTAAGGACATGCCACTGTGACTGCAAATGGAAGGTCAAGGGTGCCTGCCACTAATCATGCTGAAGAAGTCATCTTGATAAAAGTGTTGAGAAAAAGGCTGTTGGACAAGTACAGAATCTTAAAGGCATTTGCAGTATTGTGAGTGAATACATATTTACCATGAAGTTGTTTGTTTGTTTCAGGTTAATTCAATTTTGGTCACCTGAAGAAGATTATGAAGTTTTCTATGCCTCCTAGTACTATTATTCTATAATTGGGAGTAAATACTCAAGTTGGTGGCAATCGATTTGCTGTGAAATAACCGTTAACCTTAACAGGGAATGTAGAGCTGTTGCTTTTTTACATCTTCTATGTAAAAATCTGGAAACATACCATAAATAAAAATTATGGGAGAATCTCAATAATTTCTTTGCTGTTATCCTCCCCACCCGCACAAAAAAAGGAAAAAGGGGCACTTTGAGTCCAGATAAAATGTTTCTTTTTGCAATTTTTTATTTACATCAGAAATGGGAATCCATTTGCTAATGTATTTTCTGTGCATTTTTAAATGTTGAATAATCCCACTCTAAGAAAGACAGGCAAGTATCTACATAAAATATGCATGCACACATGCACACATCGCTAATATGATAAGCAGATTTCATTGTAACGTGCACTTGCACACGCTTCATCGTCTGTAGCATTTCTCTTGTACGAGTGGTGGTGGGAAGCTGAAATGATAACCGTTTTCTTTTCTGCTTTGGGATTTTACATCTTATAAGCTCATTCTTCTTGGAGAAAAATTGCTAAAGGACTGGCATGAAGAACCTTTTATAATATGAATATTTAATAGTTAAAAGTGTGGAAGATACACATTAAAAAGGCGATTGACAAAAATGTTCTTCATTGGGTTACACACAGGTTGTAACCTTGAGTAGCTCGAAAACAAATGCTATTCTACTGTCTAGAAGTAAATGGGAAGAATATGCCCTTTCTTACCCTGCAGGGATAGTGTGACTAACAAAGCCATTCAGAATCACTGAGCATTTAAAACATTTCTACAAAAGGGAGTTACAGCACTATCATCCTTCCTTCCAGGAACTAATAAAACAGGCTGCATGTTAAATCCTAACACATCTCCTGCACTCTCAGGAGAAGAACAAACCCAAGCTGCTGTCAGGATTATAAAGGCTGATGGGTTGTTACGTGGTGGATAACTCAGGCTCTTGCTGACCTTACTGACACCAAGGGGCAATGTTTTTTGCAAGGCTGAACTACTTCTAAACACTTTCTCCACTGAATTAAATATACACATGATTTCCCAGGCAGGCTTCCTACAGAAATACTTTATTACAGATACTTAATTTCTCAGCAGAAAACCCTGTGCTGCAGTCACAGCACCGCACAACATCTTCAAGCTATAAAGTGGAATTTCTGTCACGTGAGACTCAGTGCCAAACCTTTCCTTAAGTCTGTCCGTTGGATGGTGCTTCTCCTTCAAATCACACAGCATAAATTGGTGACCTTTTCTAGTACCACTGCCCTTCTGAGGATAGAAGCTGAAGTTTCCTTTTGGCATGTAAAGCTGCAAAAATGAGCATTTATTTCACTGTAAAACACTGACTATGTAGCAAAGGCTTCAGAGACATCGCAAGGGATGATGTCAGGTTCATGGCAAGAAGGGAATACATTGACATTGAAGGGCCTTTTTGAGAAATTCAAACAATAAAATCCCTTAAACTATCCTTATTTTTTGCACCTGAATAAACCAAGACATAAGTGATGTCTCCTGGCCCTATCTTTCCATTTTCCCTGAGCTCCTTTGGTTTTCTCATAGATACTCTAAAGACAGCTCATAGCTCCTTTCCTCCCTGGATCTTTACATGCAGTCTCCACTGTCAAAGTGCATCTGCCTCTCACTTCACTTTCAACCTTCTCCATGTCCCTCTTGGCCTTCTGCCTCCTGCTACTGCTGCCTGCTTGAGATCATACCTAATATACCCTGGGCTATTTTGGTCTTTTTTTCCTCTGTTGCTTTCACACCCTAATGTCCTTTTTTCCATCCTTGTTTCTTCTTGACTGCTTCTGGCTTCTTGAATCTTGCCCTTATCACCAGTGTGAACATTTCGCCCAAGTCTGTTTCCACTGAAAATAAATAAATTTACAATGTTTCTTTTATAGTCAAGGAAGCCTGGGTGAGTGCAATTGCACAGCATGTTACTTTGTATTTATATAAATGTAATATAATGCACTGAGGCACTGTAGTATCAAATCATTTGGGGACTAGCTCTCATACGGTGTAGAGCGGTGTTTCTTTCAGTTTCAGAAAGTGCAGTTTAGCATAGGAAAGTCAGTATCTTGCATGCTAGGGCTTCCCTGTGATCACCTTGTTCCTTCCCCAGCAAAACGAGAGAGGAGCAAGGTCATCATAACCTCTTGAAATCTCCTAAACCCCTATAATGAGTCGTTGTAGTGTGCTGACCCTTAGGGTGGTCATAGTGAAGGCATTATTATGCAACAGAGAACTACATGGAAGAAAAAGAAACGTCTGGGTGGATATGCTGCAGAAAGAAAATTATGTTGCCCTGGCATGCCAAAAATATTGATGAACAGGCTTTAGTCATAGTTAAGGGATTACCATATTCAATAGAGCTGTGAAAACATTTTGAATAGACTCCAAGGAGAATATTGTGTATTTAAAGTAGAAGTACACTGCAGATACAGCATCTAGCAATGTTTGACTGAAATGGAATAGGCTTAGCTGCTCAGAACACAGAAAGTCTCTCTGGCCATCAGTCTGCAAATGCACAGCCATTTCCCAGTGTGAAATAGTCACACACAATAAAAAAAAAAAAAATGCTCTACTTGAATACATGGCTTTTTAGTAAGCGAGTATGTCACCAGACGTGAAGCACAAACACTCCGATTTGCCATCATCCTACCAAATCACTTTTTGCATGCCTCCAACTTGCACTATGTTGAATTTATTACTGATTTCCCCCGAGACCTAATTAGATGACAGTGAAAAGTATTCTTTTTTTGCCCTTGTCTGAAGATGCTGATTCTTTCCTCTCATCACCTTCTCTTCTCTCATCTGCGAATACTTTCTTCCTTTTCCCACCTATTTGCAAGTATTCAGCTCTGCAGTGAAGTGTTGGCAACTCCAAAAATATTGTATGCACCTGTTCTTGGAACTTTTGATAACCTAAAGAGCTCTGGGTTTTTTTGTGCTGATAATGTGTTGCTTTGAAAGTTTTGCTTTTTAGTTTTAAGCCCTTATGTGTGCTGAAAAGAAAACCCATGAAAATGTAAACTTTATAGATTCAGAACTGGATAGCATGAATTCAGAGACTCAAACTGCTCTCTCAGATGAGTCTTAGGGTGATGTGGTTTCTCACCAATGAATGCTTGAAACTGTTAATGCAGAACAAGTGAAGCACTGATAAAGTGCAGGGAACGCAAACTGCTTTCCATCTGACAGCTTGCTCTAACCGACACAAGTCATGTCCTTCTCAAGGAGCCCTTCCTCCTCTCAACATCTGCGCGTGCCAGTGTTACGGAGGTGTATCCCTGACATGGCCATTTGTTGTCCATCAGTAAAGACTGCTCTTTCTTCCCTTTCAGTTGGTAGGTAAACAGGGTAGATGAGAGATGCTTCATTCCTTGCCTAATAAAATCTAGTCCCCTAGCTTGTCTCAGGTTTTCCAGCAGTTGGTAGTAGTTGTCCTTCCAGGAGGTGATACAGAGAATTAAATATAGAATGGGGATCTCTCGTATGTAATTGGCTCAGATCTTTTATTTTTTCTTACTGCTTATTGTACCTCTGCTGCAGGCTTGTAGGTGGCTTTTTTTTCTTGCTTAAACCTTTTCAGCATTCAATTACGATAAGCAGCTCTTCAAAGATGTGGTGGTCTGGTTGTCTGTAGAGTGTTACTCTTTCTTCCAGCCACCTCGGCCAGCCAAGTGAGTGCACCCAGTGCAGCAGGAAGCCCGTCCTTGTGTCAGGGTGGATATTTTACAGATTTCTGCAGTGGCGACAGTTTTCTTTCATTCACAGGGCTACTGAGGAAAAGCATTGAAAAGGGTACACTAGCCTGGGCCATTCAGTAGGCTTACAGGACTACCCTCCTCTCCTTGACTATCACTCTCTTCAATTAGACTTGGTCTCCTTCCTATGAAGGGCAAATGACGAGGTATGTGAAATATATTGCAAGTGGTTTAGCCTTGCAGTCTGGGCCTGGGTTCAAGATCATGAGACATGTTTTCGTTGATCTCCTGGGAAACAGCCTGCCCATGAGAATGTGGGTGTTGGAAGATGAGGGTCTGCAAAATTAAGGAGTTAAAAAAGGCTGGGACAGACAATAGAGAAGCAAGAACTGAACACTAAGAGTCTGTGTGGTAAGTGGAAGGTCTAGATGGCAAATGCTTTTACACACAAATACCAAATTTTTCCAGCAAAAGGAAGAACAATTTAGCATGGGAGTAGCAGCAGCTGGTGTCTCCCGCCTCTAAGTGAAAAGAATTATTTTCTTCTCCTCTTGTCTGTGAAGAAGCCAGTGAAGACACATAAAAGCTGAGACACTGTGGAGTGCAAGGGATGCCTGTCTTTCGTTGTAACTAAAAGTATTTAAACAAAGACAAGTGAGCCCTACTTATAGGATGCTGTTTAACTTACAAGCCTGCTGATCCTCTTCAGGCAGGAGTAAAGGGAATGCCTTTACTTTATGGCTTGCTTTCAGTTTATAAACCTTGTATATATAAGCGATGATAATTGGGAAGAAAACCACTGTACACATTTGAGAGCTTTAAAAAAATCCAGACATTGAAGTTTCTATATAAGGAACTGATCAAATATTTTGTCAGCGGGGAGAAACAGAACCACCGAGGTTTGCAATTGTTTCTCTAGCTGTGGTTTTCTGTCTCGAGTATTTACACAGCAGTGGTTCTTTCAATTGGGGAGTACAAACACGTATGTGAAAGCAAACTAAGGTGACTGAATCCCAGAATAAGAAAGCTGTCTTTTTGGGTTTTTTTACTGGCTGCATGCATAAAATGAACACATTCTTAACACGTACTGTAATGCATCAGTAAGGTTCACGCTGACTTCATGGAGCTTTGGCTCTTAATCATCCAGATGAGGGTATGTCTTGTGGATAATAGTCTTCATGAAACTGCTGTGGGAGTTGTACTATTAAGGGTGCCTTCAATGCTATAATGGTGTCATATATATTTGTAAATGATCATACTTGTTTGGTTTTCTTTGCACTTGACCTTGTTTCCCTTAACTTTAAGGTGATGGGAATTTTTCCAGTTGAAAGGAGGTAGATTGCAAATAAGCGCACCTGTTTCCAGATTTAAATAAGTAAAAGTAGAAAGTAACCAGTCTTCAAATGAGAGCAAGGTTCAGTCATGTCCAATACAGAAAAGAAAAAAACCCCTGAGCCTCCTGGTGAAAGACCCCTAAGGAGACTCTGGATTTATGGCAATCACATGTGTTTAGTGTTTGGGTGATCTGGGCAGTTGGCAGGAGGGAGGAGATCAATACATTGTTAATGTAATGAAAAATATTGTCTGCCTGCTAGCGTCAGCTTGGGAGCATACAATATTAATTAAATGCAATTGAATGGTAAGGCTATGTTCTGTTGGCACGTAAGAAATCCTTCCTCCTCTTCTATTTCCATGCTTTGGAAGTGTGCCAAATTATTATCTCCAACTAACAAGCAAAGCTGCGATTCCTTCTCGCTGTTTAAGCGTGACTTACTTTGATGGAAGTGAGTAGCAACAAGAAAAAATTGTTATGGATTAGCGTCAAAAGTGAAGAAGGATGTCTATTTTAACCAAAAATGAGGGAATGATGGTTAGGTGGATTATAATGATGGATTGCTAAAATTTCCTAATAGAAAAAACTTGAGTCTGAAGCAGAGTTAGAGAAGGTCCAGCCTTTGCAGAACACGGATAAAATTGCCCATTGGATGTGTTATGGAGGAATCAGGAATACCTCTAGAAAGTGTCTTCATCATATGCTTGCCGCTTGCACCTGGCTGTCAAAGGGTAATGGAAGATTATGCAGTTTCATTAAAAAAGCTTGTTATTAATTGTTTGTGGATAGCATAGGTTGAGATAATATTCCTCCTTTTAGATGATGAGGGTCTCTCCTCAGTCTGGGACATTTGACTTGTGAAGAGCAGTACAGGGTGACTTTAAAAATAGTCACACAACCATAACAAATGCAAAAGCAGAACTACATCAAGAAATAATTCAAAGACTGAATGGTACTACACAAGATGCTAAAAAACCCTATGTCTTGAAGATGTGGCGTGTCATCGTATCAGGCATTTTACAAGCTAAAGAAATCAATTTGACTTGCTTGATTTCCTTTGATATTTTGATAAATATTTCAAGATCCTATTATTTTTAATAAAAGATAGACATTCAAGAGACAACTTTAACTGCACATGGCAATGCATGCTAAACCTTGTAAATTAGAGAGGGAGTTGTCAAATTTTTATCATCTTTCCTCTTCTAAATTATTAATATGTAATTTTATGGAGGTGAGTAATCCTCATGGACTTAAACGCTTTGTTATATTCGGAGCCTGAAAAGGCCTCGTCCTCCTGGTGAACCGGCGCATGGAGCACCATGCGTGGTTGGGACTGGCGCTGAGGAGGAGGAGGAGGAAGGTGAACGGCTCCTCCCCGGGGGCACGCCGGACAGAGGTTGCCCCGCGGGGCCGCCTTGGTCAGGCAAAGGGTGCAGCTCCCGGGTGGGACCGGCAGGAAAGCGCCTTTCCCGCCCATGTCGAGCCTGAAACCCGGGTGAACCGGCCACAAGAGACCAGCGTCCCCGGGCCGCCCGCCCTCACCCGGTTCGGGGCCCGCCTCAGGCGGCCGCGCCGCCGCCGCGCTGCCCCTGCCCCCGACGGCCCTGAGGAGGCGGGAGGGCGGGCGCCGTCGTCGCCGGCCGGGGCTTGTCACGGCAGGGAAACAGCGAGGAGCGCCCGATGCGGCCCCCCAGCCCGGCGGCACCCGCCCCCACGTCCCGAGAGGTGATGGCCTGGCACGGCCCCCGGTTCGTCTGCAGGAGGCAGAGGGCGGGAAGATGGTGGTGGGCAGGAAGATGGCGTCGTTTGAAAAGATGGCGGCGGCTGAGGGGGAAGGCTCCAGACCGGCTGGCTGCTACCACTCGTAGCTTTCTTAGTGAGGTGGCTCTGAGCACCGGGAATAACCCTGATTTACTGCTTCATTTTTCATCCAGCAGGTTGGTACTTGTGTATTTATGTTCCTTTTTTCCCTTTCAGGTGCAGGTAGGAGATATAATCACCTTAGCACTTTAATATTCCTACAAGCTAAATAGAATCATAGAATAGTTTGGGTTGGAAGGGACCTTTAAAGATCATCTAGTCTAACCCCTCTGTGATGAGCAGGGACATCTTCAAGTAGATCAGGTTGCTCAGAGCCCCGTCCAGCCTGACCTTGAATGTTTCCAGGGATGAGGCATCCACCACCCCTCTGGGCAACCTGTTCCAGTGTTTCACCACCCTCATCGTAAAAAAAATTTCTTTCTTATATCTAGTCTAAATCTACCCTCTTTTAGTTTAAAACCATTGCCCCATGTCCTATCACAACAGGCCCTGCTAAAAAGTTTGTCCCCATCTTTCTTATAAGCCCCCTTTAAGTACTGGAAAGCTGCAATAAGGCGTCCCCAGAGCCTTCTCTTCTCCAGGCTGAACAACCCCAACTCTCTCAGCCTGTCCTCATAGCAGAGGTGTTCCATCCCTCTGATCATTTTTGTGGCCTCCTTTGGCCCCGCTCCAACAGGTCCATGTCCTTCCTGTGCTGGGGGCCTTGGAGCTGGATGCAGTGCTCCAGGTGGGGTCTCACCAGAGCAGAGCAGAGGGGCAGAATCCCCTCCCTCGACCTGCTGGTCACACTTCTTTTGATGCAGCTCAGGATATGGTTGGTTTTCTGGGCTGTGAGCGCACATTGTCGGCTCATGTCCACCAGTATCCCCAAGTCCTTCTCCTCTGGGCTGCTCTCACTCCCTTCATCCCCCAGCCTGTATTGATACCAGGGGTTGCCCCAACCCAGGTGCAGGACCCTGCACTTGGGCTTGTTGAACCTTGTGAGGTTCACACGGGTCCACTTCTCGAGCTTGTCCAGGTCCCTCTGGATGGCATCCCATCCCTCAGGCACGTCATCTGCACCACTCAGCTTGGTGTCGTCTGCAAACTTGCTGAGGGTGCGCTCAATCGTGCTGTCTATGTCATTGATGAAGATATTAAACAGTCCTGGTCCTAATATGGACCCCTGAGGGACACCACTTGTCACTCATCTCCATGTGGACACTGAGCTGTTGACCACTACCGTCTGGATGCGACCATCCAGCCAATTCCTCATCCACCGAACAGTCCACCCATCAAATCCTTGTCTTTCCAATTTAGAGAGAAGGGTGTTGTGGGGGACTGTATCAAAGGCCTTACAGAATTCCAGATAGATGACATCCGTAGCTCTTACCTTGTCCACTAATGTAGTCGCTCCATCATAAAAGGCTATTACGTCGGCAGGCAGGACTTGCTCTTGGTGAAGCCGTGCTGGCTGTCTCGAATCACCTCCCTGTCCTCCATGTGCCTTAGCATAGCTTCTAGGAAGATCTGTTCCATGATCTTCCCAGGCACAGAGGTGAGGCTGACAGGTCGGTAGTTCACCAGTGGGTGATCAGCCTTCTCAGCCGAAGGCCAGCCTGCAGAGACAGGGGAGCTTGGCTATTAAAAGAGGTGAAGGTGCTCTTTAGGATGCGTTGGCTCTCTTCCACACCAAGGAAGGTAACACTGTATTTTTGCTGTACCTTCACTGTGTGGGCTCAGGACAGTGGTGGTGGCTGCAGCCTGCCCCCTGGCTCAGCCATCCTGGTCTGGGGGCACACGGCAGCCCCACCTCACTGTGGGTGAAGAAGGCAACTTGCCTTCTAGCATTTGTATGGCATCAGCTGTTGGCCTCTTTCCTCAGAGTACCGGAGCATGTTGCCAGGAGGACACCATCAGCCGTATCCAAATGCCCAACTGCTGGTGCCTTGGGAGCTGCAGTGCTGCTACCCAGCAATCTGGGATCTGGTTCTGGTTTCATTCCCAAATCTATGTACGGTGAGTAGAGAATGTCCATCCTGATATGGTCTTTGTGTCTCTCTTGATTTTCTTTGAAAAATGCCTTCATCGGTAACCTGTTTCTTGCAAGCATCTAGAAAAGCAAACCTGCAGTTTTCTAAAATGATTCCTTAACAGAAAAAAAAAAACCAAACCACAAACCCTGTAAAAAATAAAAACATCCATGGTACATTTGCTGAACTACAACATTAGGGAAAAATATGTCTTCAGATTTCACTCGTACTCTATTTTGTGTATATAATACACACAAAATTTTATGATTACAGGTTTAGGTACCTTTCCTAGTATTTAAAGCACGTATGGCATAAGCATAATTCAAACTGTTGTTAATCAAAATCTATTGGAGAATTACTACTCTAAGTAAAGTGATTGAGCATTTGTTAAAACAAAGGTGTTGATGGGATTTTTTCAAGGAGTCTAAAATAAATAGGAACAGCTCTATAAATCTTGAGGGGGTTGTGGCCATTGCAGTCCCACAGGACCCTTTGGAAGACCCATTCTTGGTTTACTTATTCTACTGTTGGCACAATAAAAGCCAGCAAAATTTAAGTTCTCTGTCAGTTTGTCACTGAAGATAATAGAAGGGGAGGATGAACTTGAGTAATTGTGATAGAGGAGTGATCTGCTTATTTTGTGCAGTAATGAGATACAGCTGAAAAGAATTTATGTTCCAAATTAGCATGCAGGAAGGTATGGAATGTAAAGCAGCTCTGGTAAAATAAGTGACTTAAAAAGCCTGACAGCAAATAGTTATTAACTGTTGCGTTCAATAGCACAACGACAATGCTCTTTTAGAAACTTTTGTATCTTGGTGACATAGTTGGTAACAGTTCTGAAAATAGCTGGTAGATCACAGCCAGGAAAGTACAGCTTTCAGAACAGACACACGTGAAAGCAAGGGATCAGTGTCTACTTTGAGGAGCTTTACTTCAGTGTACTTTTTTTAAGCTACATAAACAGATGAGATCTGAGGCCAGATAGTCAGTGAATAGTCAGGGAGGCAGCTAAAGAGATTTAAATATGCTTTACTTTCAGCTTGAATCTTCAGATGTGGCTCAAGCCTCAGCAAGCTCTGAGGGTTGCAGGCTGTTCCCATAGTTTCCTGATGCTTGTTCTTCCCATTCATTGCTGCATAGAGCACTCTTGATTCTCTTTCTTGTCCAGGTAATTTAATAGAACGAAGGTATCGGCTACTAACTGACAAGAACTCTAGAATGTTGAAAATTATGTTTGTAGTGTACCTGCAGTAAAGGAGTAAAGAAATTTGGTGTAACTAATGCAAAATTGATGTCTTGAGGAAAATAGGCTATATTGAAGAAACAGCTGTTTTCCTATTATAATTGTATTCTGGCTTTTAAAGTAACTCTGTTGAAAACCAAAATAGCACCTACTACACCAGTGACTGCATACGTGACTGGCAGTTGCCAAACAGTAATTACAACGGGAAAAATCAATATCCCCTGGGAGTTTGTGCCTGGGTGACTAATTCAGGCTTCATTTATTTCAAATGTCTAGTCAGGTTTCACTTCTGTTCTTTGCTGCTTTCCTACCTCCCCCACATTTACATTCTCCTCCCATCATGTTTCCCTAGCATGGAGTCCAGCTTAGCACCTGGTAGGAATGACTTTTAACAGAAAATGAAGTAGCTACAAAGCAGAAACTTTCTCATGGGAGAATGTGGCCACATATTTCACTTGACTGAAAATATTTTCGCCCAATCTGAAAAACTGATGTAGAATATTTTGCTTTATTGAATTGACATGAAGTGTTTGAATGTGTTGAAGTATATGAATTGGGTTTAAAAACCTCAAACATTAAAATGTAGTTCTGTAAATCTTTACCACGTAGGAAATGCACCCTTCTTCTCACTCTGTCTCCTGTGAGCTGAAATCCTAGAAGGATTACATTTCCTGAAATGCAGTGTGGTCCCAAGAAGGTGATGGTAAATTAGGGAAGTTGTGTTACTCTTGTCTCAGAAAAGATGTAGCCCAATCAGGGAGAATGGAGGTGTTTGGCCTCATGATTCCACTCCTAAGACCATCATCAGATTTTTTGAATGTAACAGGCTTTGTCACCCTTACCCCACAGGAATCCAAAATGTTACTGCCAAAGTTGAAAAAGCATTTAGGAGAAGTCAGAAGAGACAGGTACAATGTTCCAGGCTAAAGCAGGAAGAGTAACTCACAGAAAAACAAGATGGGGAACAGTCTGAGAGAGTTCTGCAGAAAAGAAGCAAGGTAAACAAACATGGGTCAATAATGTCACTTTGTTAAGAAAAGAGATAACCATTGGACTAGGATATAATTTTAACAGGAGGATTTCCTGTAAGAAGCACAGAAACAATCCTTTTGGTCTCCTTAGCACTGGGAAGACTAATAACTACTGTATCTAGTCATAGCCATACCTTAACAAAAACACAAATCGGATGAATTTTTTCCAGAAGAGAGCAGCAGAACTGTGGAAAGTGGAGGAAATGTAAGCAGGGTTTCCTCACAGAAGGATCCGAGTTACCCAGTTTAGAGAAGAGAATGTGTAGTGTAAGAACAACTGTAATGGGTCACAGCTTGGTCCAGTGAACTCTCTTTAATGGTGGCCCACAGCAGGAGCCTAGGGAGGAGTGTAGAAACTGGGCAAGAGTAACTTGGTACTTTTTCAGAATACTGTGAAAGCTGGAAATGAGTCTAGAGCCATGGCACGTCATTTTCTTGAGCCAGTGGTGGTGGCTGACTAAAGGGCTGTAGCAGTCTTCAGACATAAGGTACTGCTGCGGATAGGAAAGAAATACCCTGCTATTTGTATTTGCTCAGTGGATGTGAAGTTGCAGGTGTAAATTTTAGCACAGGAGGTACAGGTAAGTGTTCAGAACAGCTATGCAAGCTAGAAATACTTAAGTACTAGCAGGGATTGCCAGGCAGAGTATTCAGTCTTTATCCTCAGTAAGACTTAAAAATATTAGCCAAACCAAGTCTTCTTGGTGCAGAAGGTACATCCTGGAATAGGGGCCAGAGTGGATTATCTGTCATTTTCTCCTCCCTCTTTTGACCATCAGCAATTCTATGTTGCTGTTCTGCAGCTCTAATTTTAGCAAAGGCTCTTTTGTGCAGTACCAGTCGCATACTGTTCATGTGTCTGTTAACGTGCTTTCCGTGTACAGACATTGTTTGATAATAGTACTTGTTCTGCCTCTTTTTCCTTTGATTAAGAAAATGAAAATGAAAAGAAAAAGGATATCAGTGCTCAATACACTAGTATCTTTTTGTCAGATGCCTGAAAGCTTAATAAAATGTACTCTTTTCAATTATTGAGTGTTCTTGTAAATTAAAATGATATAAAATGCATCTTTACAGTTACTTTATTCTCTTCAGTTGACTATGGAGATACGTCTAAACCGTAGGATGTAGAACTAAGTCAAGGCTTTGATCGCTGCATGTCTCGGGAGAATTCAAGTGCTTCTTAACTTCAGCTCGTCACCTGTGTGTAGCTGTAATATTTCCTGTCGTCTTGGATATTTGTTTGTAGCCTGTGTATGTATGGGGGTTAGGTGCTTAGGCATCTGCATCTTTGTGCCTCTGTAAATCTGATTGCCTTTATTCTTTTTGATCAGATTCAGAGAGTGATGGCAATAATGCGTGCCAAACAATAGCACACTTTCCACCAGTATTCATGGGAATGCTGGCTGCTAAAGTTAGTGATAGAGGTAGCTAAGAAAGGGACTCCTTCGCTCAGCTGTTATGAGCTTGTTTCTTTATGTCGAAGTCCTAGAATTGATTCTACCAAATCATCATAATTTCTCTATAAATTCAGTCACAAAAGAATGTCAGAGGAACAGCCATGTGCTGTATTTGGTATTCTGAAGTTAATGTTCTGCATTTTATCTGATTCAGATTCTTACACGTATAGGAAAACAAAATCGACATAGGAAGATGTATAGAAAAAAAGAAGAAATGATGTTTCAAATGCTACTGTAGTCTGTAGTCAGTTGGAATGCATTTAAATGCAGCAGCTAAAGAGAGGTGTTCTGAAAAGATGCTCTGCCCCCTCTGCCTTGACAGTCTTGATCATAAGTGTTTTGTGCTAATGCTTGATCGTTCTGGGAGCAGGATGCTATCTAATGTATCCTCTAACTGCTGGTGTAATGGGAAGCATGTGTTCCC
The DNA here is from genome assembly GCF_047370975.1 of Nipponia nippon. Classification (NCBI taxonomy): domain Eukaryota; kingdom Metazoa; phylum Chordata; class Aves; order Pelecaniformes; family Threskiornithidae; genus Nipponia; species Nipponia nippon. Next base: position 88,349,507 of record NW_028262347.1, on the reverse strand, counting down.
TTAGCATCTGCTGCCAGATGTTGGCAAGCACTCAGGGACTGAGGCCATAACCTTGTCCCTTACTGTTTGGGCATGCTGCCACTAGTATATGCTGCCAACTTGTACAGTTTTCAGGCTGACTGAGAATACTGCTTTGTTTTTGAATATTTTTAGTTCGCTACTGTTTTCACTTTCCCATGGGTTCCTAACAGAGCAGTGTCATGGCACCAGGAGGGATGTTCTTAGGTTGATGCTACTGCTTGCATGTTAGGACTTCTTTTCCCCTCCACCTGTGTAAACTGCTGTTTAAATAAGCTGCCTGTGTTCGTCTGACAGATTCTCTGAAGAAGCAGCAGCTCTTCTTGAGATACCAGTCTACTCAGACTTTTCGGCAAGGATTTGAGGGCTAATGAAACTTCGAGGAAGCTCCAGTCTGCATTCCTCCTCTGTACCCTAAATGACACACTGCATCTTCAAGCCAGTATGGTGAGTTCATTCATTCTCGCTTCCTACCAACTTAGGAGGAAAGATAAAAGTTGGGCTCCTTGCATTGCTGTCCTCCGCACAGGCTGACTTTGGAGGTGGAAACTTCCTGCTGCCATGCTCCCTTTCCTGCTTTATCTTTCTACCTTTTTCATAATGATTGAATATGCTTATTCCTTCTCTTTCACCTCCCAGAAGTTCCCTTGAAATGCTCCTTGAGTCTTGTGAATGGAAAAAGTAGGTAATTCCATTCCATCCTTGTTTCCTGTGATTGGAACTAAAGAGAATTAAGTATCACAGGAGAGATGATGACAGTCTGTGTGCACTATCAGTTATAAGCCTGATATTTACTGAGGATTTTTGGAAAGCTTAAGTTGTCGTTTGCCATTGGGTATGATTTGGAAATGTATATTGCAACAATGGCTGTAACTCAGTAATGCAAAAGGTTAGAAAAGCATAAACTGAAAAAATCTCTCTCCCTCTGAGAGAAATTTCTTCTTCAACACACCAGGATTTAGGCTTCCTTCTAGATAATAAAGTTTGTAACATATGTAATAAGTTTTCAATTGTCCCTCAGCCACCTCTGTTGATTTATTGGCAGGGAGCAAGGCAAAGCTGCTGTCTGAAATTTAGCATTCATTTCATGCAGCTAAATACTTAGATTTGGGAAGTATGACTATTCTCATAATATATTTATACTTTGGTAAGATATTATGAAATGATATTATGAATTTTTTTAAAGAAAAGAGTTTCAAATCAAACTTTCTTATCTGACAATCCAGAGTTGATGTCTTAATTTTACCACTCTGAGTCTGAAATTCAGCTTCTCTGTAGTACAGTGAAATCGTGGTCATTCTAGGGTTAGTCCAAAGCATCCGGTTGGCTTTTAGGGAAAATCAAACGTTGCTTTTATTTTCTGCTCATCAGATAAAATCTCTTGCTTTTGTCTATCATGACTAGTAAAGGCTAATCATAAGAGTTTTATACTTTTGGGAGTGGGGGAAAGACTGCAAATAAAAAATGAGGGAGTTAACTCAAAATGTTTGCTTTTGTCTGTGCATAGGTATTTTCCTTTTAAACATGCACCACTTGAGAATGGAACTGTAATTTTTTTTTCTTTTTTTTTAGAAGAAACATGAATAAAGAAAGTGTATTTCTCTACCGTGAGTTTGGCTGCTCTCTGACAACAGTACTTATTTCTCCTTGATTTAAGAACTCTTAGGGCTACTTAGTGATAGAAGTGAATTCCAGATAATTTTTAAAAATATTAACATAATATTTGCATGTAATGAAAGGTAACTGATAGGAAATTAAGAATTCTTTCACCTTGATGAGGAGTACAGTCTTTTGAAGTAAGTATTGAGAGTTAAGCAGCTCCATGCCTCAAGGCTGGTTGGATGTTCATGTGGATGAACTTAAAACAGCACTTTCCGCCTTAGTTTGGCCTTGAGGTTATAAATATTTTTCCTCTCAGTGCAGGCATTGCTGTCATTATCCATGTTTTACACCCTCATAACTTGATTACTAGTTGTGGCTATATCTTAAATCAATCTAGAAACTTCAGCTGGTGCAGAATGCTTAGTAGTATACTGAATAATGAAGCTGGAGCACGCAGAATTTAATGTTCTTGGCTCTAATTTAAGTGAATTCCGTGGTAATTCTAGAGGGTGGCAGGTGGGTATTGCTAGTGACAAATGCTTTTCTTGTTGAGCGCTGTGGATAGTAGCAAGGCAGGATTCCCTACACAGCCGTGACAGTCTGACTTACAGTGATCTTACGGGATGGGGAAGGTATCGCTTTACTTGTGCACAAAAACCTTGTCTTTTCTGTGCCAGTAAGACTTTTCAACAGAGGTAGTAAATGAGCTGAGCATGTGTATGTCATAGAAACTAGACTAAAATCCTTTAATGTCCACAGGGAATGGAACAGGCTTCGCTGTTTATGGTCTTGGTGGAAATTCCACATTGGCAAATGGCAGGAGATGCAGTTTCTCTACTTCTAAGATGAAAGATTGGTTTGTGTTTGGCTTCAATTTGAAGTTAAAGCTCCAGAGAGACTATATATTTGAAACCTTATTCTTTGCCCTGCTAATCCATCCCCTCCAGTGATACCTAAAAGCTCTACTTTATTTTTTCTCCCATTCTATAGAAGATGTGTCTGTGCAACAGTCATTCCTTCTCAACGTGTATCCTGGGAATATTGTCTTCCAAATGGAAAGCAAGAGACTTTGCATGCACAGAGATTTGTATCCTGTCCTTAGTGGTCTGCTGGGTAGAACTGGTCGGGAAAGTTTTTGTTAAAAAAATTATCATCACGTGTGCCTAGGATGTGGGAGACCCAAATTCATGCATGTGATTTGGAGCAGTCACTTGAATTCAGATCTGATACTGATAGGGTAATGGCTAGTTTGCAATAAGCATGCTTTTTTTTTTTTTTTCATGAATGTTCCTGAAAAGTGGCGATCTGATTTCATGCTTCAGCATGTCAGCATCCTTCAAGGAAGAGATTTGTTGTATTTCCATCAGCCCTGGCTTTGCTTTTTTAGGGATAGTTATTAGGGTGGAAAGCATGCAGAGAATTGGAGCAGGTGTCTTAGCTCAGTGGAAAAGAGCTGTGAGATCTCTGGGACCTGCAGGTGATTTGAGTCTAGATTTCACCACTTTTCCCATCACCTTTTATGTGAGCAGACTGTCTGACATTATGCTGCAAGTGCCTGTGCCTCCAGGATTGCAGAGAAATGGTTTATTACCACCTACTGAGTGATAGTTCTGGTTTTGTAACAATTAATTTTGGTATGCTGGACTCCCATCAAAGTCTTTATGCAAGGTTAAGGTACCTAATTAACGATGTCTAAGGGGACTACAGTTAGAAGTTACGTACCAGAAGGCAAAGGAGAAATAGAGAAATTAGTTATGAAGTATAAATTGTCTGCAGCACTTACAGAATATGGCCAAGCTTATTCCCTGACTTGGTAATTAATGTACTTGCATATGTCATGCTGTAGCTTGCTACACAACAGATATATGGAGTAAGCAGAGTGCACAGAACAAAGTTTAGTTTAGGAAGGTACATTGCATGGGTAAGGCACTTTGTGTTCGCTGCACAGGTTCCCTCTCAGTTGCTGTTGTAAGAATTTGTAGAAGCTGCTTTGAATGTCTTAGAAGGACTTGTTTGTAAAGAAGAGTCTGAGTAAACAGCCATCTGGTATAATGGCTCCTGAGAGATTTAGCAGCGCATGTCCCCAGGTTTACTTAGTTTATATCCTTTCTAGGACTGTTTGTCTTTTTGTGTAATTCAGTGATCTAGTCTGCCTCGTTTGCTATGTCCCTACGGGAACAGCCTCTGCCGAAAGGGAGCTCATCTTGTTTGAGGCGCTGAGAGTGGTGGCAGGCACTGCTGTGTCAGAAGGTGCTGCTGCTGTAGGCTTAGAAACAAACACAACCTTACTTATATTTTATTGTATGCTAAAACTACAGATTCTAAATAATTTTTTTTTTAAGAGGGGGAAAAAAAGAGTATCTGATACAAAACTTCCTATGTTTTTTGAAAACAAAATCTAATGCAGGAAAACTGCCTTTGCCCTATGATGTGGTAACAAGAAATACTGAATTGACTTTAGATTGTCTACTGGTTCAAAGCTAGTACAGGCTTCCAGAAGGGTCATTGCTCAGCCTTCTAATCTTGCTGGAGACCTCTCCAGCATGCCAGGAAGCGAAGAATATTATTTATGTAGCAGCAGCACCAGAAGCTTCCAGGCGGAGATGAACGTGTCATTGTTCTGGACACTGTGGTAAGCAGGAACAAATCCCCAGTGTTCCCCAGAGAATTTGTAATTTAGGGCTTTTGAAGTAGCTACAGCGGGCATCCAAGAATTCTTGGAGCCAAATGAAACGCTAGATCCTTGTGAGTCAAAGTACGCCTTTTAGTAGAGATATTCTGATGTGACCTTTCCTGAGTAAAATGCATTTGGAGTGGTTTTTGAAGCTGCTGGAGTGATCTCTGTGCATGCGCTGGGCACGTTGAGAAAACAATGTACAGTATACATCCATTCAGTGTGAGATAAAAAAGGGGAAAGCCTAGAAGAGAGAAAAATGGCAAGCGGCAAAGCAGCAAATAATAAAAAGCTAAACTAAAATGTATTCCTGAGAAGCACTGGGTAGATTCTTTTTCACAAGTGAAACAATCCTTTTTGCGAATAGGGGACACCATTCTAGTCTATTATTGTGTCCCCCATCTGTGATTTAATAAGCATTTTCCATCTTATTTATGTGGCTGATCGGAATTTAAATAAGCAGGAAGACATATTAAGTGGAGGAAGGGCTGGATCTTTTCACAGAAAAAGCAATCAAGGTGGGTCATGATGGAGTGTCTTCCCTTCTCCTAAGGGAAGGGCAGAGATGACTTAGATCATAAGCATTCATTATGTTTCAACAGAGTATGAGTATGTTCATCCTCAGTGTGAGCAGAGTAAATGTTCACCAGATGAAATCTGCTGACCTTCACCTGTAGGTTTGAAGCCAACACTAATGATTCTGTTGCATATATATTTTTCCAGAGAGAAATATTGTTTGCGTAGGAGGTGGTTTTAAGGTCCTTTGCCACTTGAAGCAAAAATTTAATAGTTGAGTTTCCACTGGTACTGAAATAAAGCTGTTGAAGACCATAGGTCAAATATCACAATAACTGTACAGGCAATTCTTGAGAGAATTTATTGCAGGAAAACATGGACCTTTGTATTCTTCAGACAGGTTTTCCTCTTATCTGGTGACCCAGGTGGGAGCAATAACTCTGTACAAAGAGTTGCTACTGTGCTTCCACCTTTGCTTCTTCAGAAGGGAATCCTGATTAAACACGATGCTGCTGGTATGCATGAGGATTCCCAAGATAAACACTAGGCAGAGAGGGTTTAGCATGCAGCAGAATCCCACTGTACACCGTGGCTGAGGGGGGAATGGGCTGTATTGCATCTTGTAGTACCAGAATTCTGTAAAGCAAACACAATTCAGAAAAGTGTGTTTTGTTTTTTTTTTTTTAAGCTTTTAGAGGATATTAAAAAGACTAGAGAGTAAATTAAAAACTAATCTTTTTAGTGTTAGCTTACTAGTACTAATGTTACCCTCTGGCTAGGTCTGGTCATGCTATTAGCCTATAATTCTGGAAGCTGAGAGTCCTATGTGCTGCTGCTATTTCTGTAGCTGCCTTTGTTTTCTTTTTTTTTCTTCTTGCAGCCAGAAGATAAGAATTCATTAACTCTCTCTCATCTCAACATCTACCTTTCAGGCTTTGTTCTTAATAGTCTTTAATAGTTCTGGGAGCAGTTGTTCCTTATCATTTATTTGTTTTCCCTTTTTCTACTGCAATAAGTATGCCAGGTCATGCCCAATTAATATTGATCAACTTCCCGAATTATGACTCATACTATTATTGGAAAAATTTCTCTCTTTTTAGTAAGGAAATGAGATCCATCAGGGGTCTAAGTACAATTCAGAAAATTAACCTTGCAAATCCAGCAGTAACCTTTGTGCATCATTGAACTTTCAGCAGTGGGATATAATGCAGCAATATAATGCTGGTAGGTCATCTGCCAGCACCACTGGTCATTAGCTACAGAGCAGGAGCAAATAGGTTGGTGTGTGGGTTGGATTGGTGAGTTTTGTACTAGTGAAATGATCCTTGTGCACCCTGAAGGAAACTCTTCTGCTGTTACTGTGCTGTTTGTTTGTCCAAGCTAGTTTGTTTTCCTATTTTCACGTTTCTTGCTTGCTGCAAAGAATTTTTTTTTTTTTTTTTTTTACCCCCCTCCCCCCTCCCCGCCCCCCCAGCCCCCTGCAGAAAACAGTCTTTGTCATTTGCCACTGCTGCTGGTCATCCAGGTCTGCATTGCCATCATCCACTGGCAGGTCTTAGTTTTACCTCACAGCAGTGATCTACTGAAAGAAATTGCTTCTGGAAGATGCCTGCAAAAATAACTCCTATCTTCCCTCCATATTCTCTACTCCTGTTCTCATGACTTGCTTTCAGTCTGTCCGAGTCTAAACCATCTGGCTGCCTGACTGACAATACTTAGAGGCCATTCAATTTACATTACTAATCAGCCTTGTGGTAGTCAGTAGGGTTGGCTCTACAAAGTCTGAAAACGTCAGGCTCTGAAAAGGTGGCTGAACTATGCAAAGCTAGTATGGAAGTTTTTAATACGGCCCACCTCTTGGTGGAGTAGGTCCCTGCAGGGGTTTCACACTTCACAAGAAAAAAAAAAACAAACCAGCAGTCTGATGGCCTAATGGCACAGCTTTGGAACTTCAAGGTAACCGCTGAGAATCCTGGGGGGCTGTTTGGGGAAAAAAATGTGTCCGTACAACTTGATCCTTCTTTTATCTGTCCTGCTTTAGTTACAGTAGGTTTTTCCCCTACCCCTTCCCTCTGAAAACAAGGCCTCAGTTTGTTCTGTTAATTGAGTTGATACTCCAGATGACTTAAAAAAGGGCAGGTTACTTTCAAAGGTTCACACAAAATGCTGGACTTATGCCTCTCAGGCTCGTCTGGCTGGAGAGATGTTCAGCAGATGCACCTCCGAGAGTCCTCCCCTGAGTGGGTAACATCTGCTTCTCAGTACATGTTCTTTTGGATCAGCTTTTTGACCTCACAGTGAGCCAATTTCTCTGTGAAGGCCTGAGAGAACAGAGTAATTCTTTGCTAGTTAGAAAGGAAAACGGAGTGTGAAGGAAAGGAGCAAAACACAGAGGCTTTTGGCTCCTGACTCCTTCTTAGGTCCTATAACACCAATGCCAGGAGAGCCCATTAGGACAATTTTGTCAGAAATGTGAAAATCAGATTTTTATTGAAGAGACTGCTGTCTGGGTAGATTTTTTGACAGCAGATGTTATAACTAATTTAAGTGCACCTTCCTAAATTAGAATGCTGTAAGGACTCATTATTTTTTCATGCTAATGCACTTCAATGCATTTAAATAGGCTTTCTTGCCCTTCAAGATTAGTGGTGCTATGTGGGGTAGGGGGGAACCCACTTTAATAAAATTAATATTGAAGTAAAAGGTTAAAAGACCTTACGAAAGGGAGGTGGAATGGAAAAATATGAGCAGCATTTTTGCATTCTAAAAAGCTCATAGTAACGGGTATATTTTGCTACCTTTAATTATTGACTGGCTAAACAGTTCAGTCAAACAAAGTCTCAGTAAGCTGTAGATTTTTGGAGTCTGACACACCAAGATTTTAGGAAGGTGTACAATTTGGGGCCTGATCACAATGCTCTTTCTTTATGGAAGCCATGCAATTATTGTTGTCTTCTGAAATACCCTTTGCTGTTTAATCAGAAGTTGGACATGACCTGCAGGATCCCATTATATATAGTTTTAAAGAACTGATCTTGCGAAAGTGTACCATTCAACCCTCCCTTTTTCTGTCAGTGTTTTTCAAGTTGGTGTTCTGGCTTCATCCTGTTCCTAGGTAGTTTTATCTGCATAAACTGCTACTTTATGTCATTAGCTGTCCTGTATTTGAGAGCTACCTTGGACCTTCTTCGTAACATCTCATTAGGGATGTTCAGTTATTACACTGAACTTCACGTGGTTAAAATTGAGGCTGAGCCTCCTCCTTTTCCCATTCTTTATTCCCTGAATAACATTGAGTAATTATTTAGCATATTCCAGCTATTTATAAATCTTGCCGACTTCCCTGAAATATAAGTCCATTTATCCATTCAGACAAAAAATCCTCTCGCATCCTCGTGTCTTGTTTTGACTCTGTCACTGTTTCTAATGTAAACCGTTCCAAACTTGCTCTCTTCCATTCATCTGGAAAGATGATGCCAAAATATTATTTGAACGGAAGAGTTGAGATTCTGTCACTTTGTTGGCTTCCTTTCAAATTGCAGTCTAACCTTTCTTGTCTTTGTTTGAGTGTCTTTCATATTTTAATCCTAAACTAGCTAAGATAAATATGGCATAAACATTTTACTGTATCTCCTGCCTACCAGTAGCTTCTTTCCTTCAACATTTCTCTTTTTTTTCCCCCCCCACCCCCTCTGTTGCCCTTCCAGTACGTTTCCAGTTCAGGGCTTACTAAAAATTTTTTTTGTCATTCTATGTAGACTGTGTTAATTAACTGATAATTATGGGAGGAATCACATTTAAAGAATATGGTGGACATATGGGTGTATATTTTTGTATGTTAGAGCTATTGTGGATATTTTGCATGATGAAAGTACACATTTTGATTAGGTTGACTTCTGACGCCTATTTTGGCACCTAGATAAGGCTATAGTAGTGGTGGCTCTCATGTCCATACTCAAGGCAGTATAGATAATCTAGACATTTTACAGTCTTTTTATTTTTTGCATTGCCATCTTTTCTTCTTCTTTAACGTTCTGCATTTTGCAGTCTTCTCCTATGTGTTACTTTATTTTCATGCCTTTCATTGTTCAAAGCTTATTAATTTGCTTGGAATGTTAATACAAATTGTGGTGCTGTCTTAAAGGTATAGATTGAGTGCTGACCTAAAATGCCTTGTCTAAATAGGCTTGTCTGCTGTGTTTAGTGGTGTCTGGATGTGTATGATTTCTGTTCCGGAATGCCTGAAAATAATTTCTGAATGTGTGAAATACAACCAATGTTGTAGCTGTGACTGAAAATAATTTCTGAACGTGTGAAATACAAACAATGCTGTAGCTGTGATTTTCTCCCTGTTTACTTTGAATGCTCTTGTAGAGACTTCTCTCCTTTGTGAAAGTTGCTTTTTTAAATCTGAGGTTAGTGTGCTGAAAATTTCTGCTTTGGTTGATTTGCTTGATAAATAGTTAAATATTTAAAATATCCTTTTATCTCACTTGTTTTTGTTGGCCTGGTTACTGGTTGGGAAAATCAATTTATAGCAATGTAGCGAAACACTTATGAATGATCATGATAATGATAGACATCTTCTAGAATGAAAATTTAGTGTTTGCAAAATATCAGAATATGCATGTCTTCAGTGAGCAAAGGGATTTGTACTTAGCTTGACTGGGTTGCAAATATAGTTACCAATCTGCAACTTATAATTTGAGGAGATAGGGTGAAATTAATTTGAATATGACAGTATATAAAACTTGCTTTCGTGGTTTCATTGAAGCACTAATCCATATATATAGTACAGTTTCTTGTTGTATTGGTACCTTTCACATGAAAAAAAGGACAATTGGACTAGATCCATACCTTTTATTATTGGACAGAATTGCCTTTTCTGATCTGTTTTTTCATAGTAGCTTTCACAGAGAAATGAGAATATTGGTATTCAAAAGAGGCACACACAGATGCATTAAACTTTTTTGGTAATTAAGGCAAAGCAGATGGTTGCTCGCTACATTTATAATATTGCTTAAATTTTATTTTGATTCATTAATGGAAACCATAAAATCACATAATGAAGCAATAGGGATAAGCCAAAAGTGGAAAACAGACCATTAGCAGTACTTCTATTACCAAAATCATAAAAATTAACAAGTAAACATAGAAAACATAACTGTCACATTATTTATACAGCTTCCCTTTAGCATAAATATTATTGAATATACCAGGTAAGATTGCCTGTAGTGCTGAATGAATCAAAGAATTTGCTAATAAATTGAATTTGGATGACTCTTCTCAAACGTTTATAGGAAAAAAAAATTCAAAGAAAAATAAGTGTTTGATTTTCTGTTTTCCTAAATGTATTAACTCTTTCTAATACAAGGGATTTCTATTGAGTTTCTTTTTAATTGGACTGCTTCCTGTAGTAACAATAAGAAAGATTGTATTCAAAATATATTTAATTCTTGATTTGTAAAAAAGTAGTGTGCATTCTGTACTCTTCTCCCCACCTAAGCCATCTGTGTCCAAATCCTTCTGTGCCTACTTTTTCGTAAAGTTCAGGCCTTTAAAACATAAACCAGCCTGTTTTTCTCTGCAGCTGGAATTTTTGCTAAATTCCTTTGAGACAATATTCACGCCATCTAAACTTAGATATTTCCCGAGGCAACCAGATTAGGAGCCAGGTTGTTGAAGGTGCTTCCCCTAGCCAGAGGAAAAGAGGTGCCCTTACAGGGAGTCCCGCTTGTGCCTTCAGTGGGGATTTGTGTGGGTCGTGATTATCAGCCAACTCTTCATAAAGGCCTTAGGCTAAGTTTTATAGCTTTTGGAGTTTTGCAAATGGCAGGGTATAAAAACGCTGTAAAACTTTGTTTGGATTTGATAAAACATCAGTCTTCACTATATGAAGTGGCCTGTGGCCTTCCTCTCATCCTTTGGACCCCTATTCACTATAGTTCTTTCATGGTACCTTTCACCCGTGACTTCTTTAGGATCATCCCAAGTTTATAGCAATGACTACCACAAGCTGTGTAGTCTGCTTTACAGCCCCAGAAGAACTTTTTCAAATAGGTTTGTTTCCACTTAAGCCAGAGGTGGGGACGGGGAAAATAGAGGATGTGTTTCTGCTGTGCCAGCTGAGGAGGAGTTCTTCCTTAGCAGCCAATAGCAAATGTATATATATTTTCCAGTTTGATCTTCTGAATAAGACTATACATTGCTTTTGTATAGTAATAATAACAACTTTTTATGGTTGTAAATCCACTGCGTTTTATGAAAAATGTGAATTTTTTGTGGGCAGTATTGCTCCCCTCTTATCGCATTCTCATTACTTTTGTGTCTCCCTTTAATGCTTGTAAGTGGCTAGGCAACTGTATTGAGGGCAAAGATATGACACAATAATTTCTTTTTTATTGTTCCATTATCTTGTCTTTCCAACTTGAGCATAGTGTTCTTTCTTCCTCTCCTTTTTCGCTTTGAATTCCAAAGTTGACAGTAGGTTATTGCGTGTCTTGACTTAAAGTACATTACTTGTACTGTGAACGTGACGTAATGGGCTGTTGTGCATAAGACTTATTTCTGTATCCCCTCTATTTCTGAAAGCAAGTTAGTATACTATTACTGAAACCAGACAGTTACATTGTGTTTAATTTCTAGTATTGCCTCTCTATTTATAGTAATTGCAGCAACAAGAGAACAGCGTACTTAAAGTTAAGCATTTTGGAATTGCAGGCACTGTGCAGTACTATCAGCTCAAATGCCAGCTGTATTCTGCAAGCACACTGTTACCTCTTGTCTGGGTTCTCCTGCTTTCTGGATCCTGCAAATAAACCCTTGAATCAGCAGAAGCTCTGATTGACCACATGTGCACGTTTGACCAGAATAGCCTCATAACAGTTGTTGTTGTCGGATTTTGAAAAAATACAGAGTACTTCATTGGTGCAGATTTACCCTAAAATGTGGGATTTTCCTGTAAGACCCTTTTAAACCACAGGCTTGGAAAGCAGCATGAATCTAGCACCGTGCTAGGACACTGCGGTCTTGCAGGATGCTGTTCTCTAGGTCCTGTGTTTACATATCCCTGTAGGGGACTTACCTCCTTTGCCCTATCCTTTTAAGATGCGTGTCTGTCGCGGATGAGTGGAATGCACCTCAGTCAAAAGAGAGAAGCAGCAATATGTTTTCTTGAGGTAAAATAATAATTTGACAGAGTTGAGTAAATTTGATGGAATTTAACAACATTTAACAGTGGTTTCCCAAGGTTCAATAAGTTTGATGGCAAGGTTCACCTTGTTAATTACTGCATGGAAGAAACATACAAAAGAAAATGGAGTTAGAATTGAATTAGAATGATTCACACAGAGACCGGAGACGCAAAGGGTAAGGAAGACCCTCCCGTTGAGTCATGAGGTTTCAGAGTGGACCCCCTTGCTTTCTAAAGTCCTTATGGAGCCTAGGTGTGGCTAGGTCCAATCTTATTCTCAGAGTTGGTTATCTTACATTTTTGGGCTTCGAAACCACCTTTGGAAATATTTTTCCAAGGCACCTTCAGTCCCTCATAAGTGAGCGAGGAGCTTTGCAGGTCGTGGGTTCACCATAGGGTACAAGGCCCGTTGCTCCTTAGTCAGCCTGAACCAAAGTACGGCTAGGGGTCAAGTGTGTCTGTCACACTCCGTCCCGTGACTACATTCAACTTACTTCACATCATAGAGTGGTGGTACCGTCACATCCTGCCTCTATGCTATAAACAGTTGACAAACCATGTTGGCACGCTCGCAGATCCACAGTAAGCAAACAGCTTTTAGTGTAAAATATTACTGTTAATTGCAGTATATTTTTACATTATTGGGTGATTTCACATGATGAACAAGGAGTATTTGCTTCGTTACGTACCAAACCTTTACATACAGAATGGTTATAAGTAATAAGCATAATATTGTTAGAGCTAACAAAATCACAACTAGATGAAGCATTAGACAAAGTTCCTGTTGCTGTTGGTAACCATCCGAATAAGGTATCTCACAAATGATGTTCTCCATCCCTTCTCACTATTTCCAGAACAAGGTGTATTTCTTTCTCATCATGATGAACGGTAATCAGGGTTCTTTGTCCATTTTCTTGAACTTGTTTCAGCAGTCGGTAGAGATCATCATGCTGTAATAGCTTTCTTACCAATGTAAGATTAATTCCAATGGGGGCAGGTAATAAATCTTGATACGATGTATAGTTAGATGGTAATAATTGATGAGATGTGACAGGAGCTGAATAAAGTTGCATCCCATAATTTCAGAAAAATTACAAATACACTTATTTGAATGATTATTTATATCTTCAGTGATAGTGCCTACAAATGTAAAATCACAGAGGGTTCTTATACAAACACATCCATTTCCAATATACACGAGTACCGTTTCAGAGGTTTCGTCAGGATGTATCTCAAGATGGCAAACGTTTTGTTCAGTGTCAAGGCAAATGTCTTGAGCTTTAATTGCATTGCTTTCACAAATAAATCCTTGTTGTTCTTGCACAACACATGTATCGACATCAACAGTTTGCCATTTGTTTCCCTTTTGTTGGGCCCGTGCTCCATGTTCCATTGGATACAGTACCATTGTGATTTAATCCCAGCGCGATGATTGGGTATATGGTATATACCAAAGCATTGCGTATTTTTAGAATAAAAGCTGTAGCTTTACTGTCAGTAGGGTCATAAGTAAAATTGACTAGATGCCACAGGATTGGAATTCCCTTTCAAATTCAGTTGTATTATCCCAGTTTACCTTTTGAATTTCAGTGGATAAGGTGCCCTCTTCACCTTCTCTTACAATCATCGCCACAGTAGATTGTACCCACAGTTGAGCCTGAATACAGCTAAGAGTGAGAGAGACATTAATTTGAGCGGCACCTAGTGTGTCCACAGTTAGTTGGTGGTCCTTTTCATTAATTCTTTCCCATTGGGGTAATATGTCAGATAAGAGCCATTGGTTAGTTCCCAATGCCGACAGAGAAGATTGCAATGGACATTCTAATTTGTGTAAATTACTTGTTGCTGAGCTTATTTTGTTTGCTAAAACTTCAGCATCCATGCTATTTAATACTCCTAATCCTGTCCCTAAGATAGCAGTCACATCTCTTCTTGATTGTTTTGGAGAGGCGAGGGTTTGTCCATGTAACCATGCTAACCGTCCTGCATAGGACGTACTTAAGAATGGTGAGCCAGTAGGTTTAATTGCAGAGATATCGATCTGCATTGATAGTTCCAGTCGTTTGAGGGACCACGATGGATTAAACAATACTTGCTGTTGGCCTGTGTATTTAATAGTGTAAGGTCCAATTTTGGAAGTTTGTGGGGATAGAGCAGAAATTTGTGGGGATAGAGTTCCCTTATCTCTTACAATTGGGGCAGATGTTGAGTGAGAAGTGGTGGATGTTGTTGTACTAGGCTCAGTAATGTCTATTTTAAATTTAAACGATAGTCCCACATCCCTGCGAGCCCAGGGGCAGATTACAGAAACAGGTTGTACTAAGGTAAAATTGTAGCAACAGTCTAATTTTTCAGAGGCACAATGTTTTGTATCTGTGGTGTTTGATGTAATGTTGTGCACAGAAATCTCAGTTGCTTTCTCATGGGTAGACTCATTGATCATCCAGCATCGTATTTTAATTTCTTTTCCTGCCATTCTCTGAAACCAGAGAACTTTGTTAACATCAGTTTCATTTTTATCCCAGCTCCATTCATTTTCTAAGTATACCTCAGTTCCGTGCATGACCACAGTGGAAAGATTTAAATCTCCCTTACTAAGGAGTGTTCCCACAGTCCTGGTATACTTAACACGACCTTGAGACCACAGCCACTGGTCGTTGGTGGGATTTGGAACAGTAACATGAACACAGCGTTTCCGTTTGCCATCCTGGAGGGTGTTAGGTTTGAGTACAGCATCTTTAGTAAGATTGTTAGTAAAACTGGGAGTATATTCAAAGTAGGCACTGATGTCATTGTGATAGGTTTAGTGATTCTGAGAGATATTGTTCCTAGTATTATGTTGTGTTCCGTCTGCATGATACTTAAGCATCATAATGTCCCTTCACTGTGTCATGTATTGAGCAATGACTTATGTTACAGGATTTTCTATATGGTGTGTAAGAGTTATTGTGAATAATCAAAACATATATATATATATATCCCTTATTAACAGGTGGTCGTGTTTCACAAGTCATGTTTATATTACTGTCTGTTAGTAACAAGACGGGTGGCTTATCTGTATTGACACAATCGTGGCTGATTTCTTGATTGATGATTAAGTTGAGACAGGTGGGCATTTGTGGGGAACCAAATATTATCAAAATCTTCAACAGCAGTAGGATGATGTATCTTACTTTCATCTTGGAGGAGGCTGTAAGACAAAAAGGTAAAATAGACTGGTCTCGGTGGGTTTTTCTGGACAGGTTATCCCATTAGAAAGAAGGAAAAATCCACCATGCACTAATTCAATATTTTGCACCACTGCTATCAGTAGCTTCCCAGGCAAGTGGGCCACAACGTTTAGTTAAAGTCATAGGCACAGTTCCAATTTGTAGTAAACTGACCATGGCAGGTTGTCCTGGCTGTAATGCTAGCGGATATTTTCTTTCATCTGAGGGTGGAGCATCATGCTCAGCCTTTGCAAAGAATGCTTGGCTCCCAGGGCTCCCAGTGGGCCTGTACCGATTATTCAACTGATGAAGTACTTTGAAAAGTCGAGTATCCCACTAGGCCTCGTGTGGCTTAAGGCTCTTTTTCAATAAGCCATTAGCTCTTTCTGCCATCCCATTTGATTGAGGATAATATGAGGTGTGGAATACCCATTGAATTTCCTCTTGTTTTGCCCATTCTTGCACTTTCTTACACGAGAAGTGCGAACCATTATGACTTTGGATGACATCAGATAGACTTGAGAACCAAAACGATAGCCCTCGTACTGTATGTCATCCATTGGCCTTGTGGCACTTAGTTGCCATAAGCAAGCCGGAGACTACTTCCACTCCTGTGAGGATATACCGATATCCCGCAGAGGGTTGGAATGGTCTGATATAATGAATTTGCCATGTAGACCACAAAGTTTTTCCTTGGTTGATATGTAGGGGTGGTGCTTTAGCAGGGTGAGTTGTTTGTAATTTTAATCTACATTGAGGACATTCTGAAAGAATAACTTCACAAGTTTTCCTGTTTAGGGGCCAGCCCTTGCTCTGTGCAGCAAAGTAAAGTGCTTCTTTACCTGTTTGACCTAATTTTTGTTGTAGCTGTTCTCCCAACCGATACCACTCAGGATTTAAGGCGTTCCCTATTTTTATTTTCCTAACTTTAGTTATTTCATCCACCTTTTGGTTCCAGTTTGTGACTGGTTTATTGTTCTTGGCGTGAGCTTTCACCCATCCCATCTTGAGTGGTGTTTTTCTGGCTATATTTAGTAATAGTTGCCAATCTTGAGATCTCCAAACTGCAGATCTGTTTACTTCCCAGTTCAGGGATTTCCATTGATAGAGCCATTGTGTGGCACCAGCCCACACAGCACAGGAGGCTACATATATGATTTTTGCTCGATTCTGTGCTGCTAAAACAACTGGTCTTAATTCTCCTACTTGTGTGCTGCCTTCACCTTCTTCTATTATTTGTTTGCCAGTGGTAATGTTTAATGCAGCAGCTTTATATTGCCATTTACCATTTATCATTCTTGCTGAGGCATCAGTAACCCAAATGTCTTCTGTTGGTGTTCCCTTGGTGAGGGCAGGTGCATTTAAAATTGGTGAGCGTTTAAAAGGTTGTTGTAACACTAACAGATCTGCATTTATAGGCATCTGTAATTTGGAAACTTTAGTATGTCCTTTGTTTCATTTCATTTCCTCTGCAATTCCTGTCAAGGAGGCATACCATTTTCTGACTGTAGGTTTCTGTCCAACTCCTTCTGGGGGAGCAGTCCCCTTTAGAATTGCTTCTAGCAAATTAATGGTCCTCTGCTTTGCACAGGCTGTCCCTGGTGTATTTTCTCAACTTGTTTCACTGCTCGGACTGAAGACAAAAGTCCCTTTTCGCATTCGGAGTATCTCTGTTCTGTCTCTTTAAATGCAGTCGAGCTGAATAATAAAGGTCTCTTTGGTCCGTCAGGCCCAGTTTGGAATAGGTTACAGTAAGTACCATGTTCAGCAAAACCCCATTTGGCTATAAGAGGGTCGCGAGGGTGTACTGGTCCCAACGACTGATATGTTTTTAATTCTTCAATCAGAGTTTTTATCGCCTCCTTATGTTCTAATTTCCACTCCCAAGGTTTTCCCTTCCATAAAAGTGAATATAATGGACGAGCAACGATAGAAAATCCAGGTACGTGCTTTTTCCAATATCCTAAAGTTCCCATTAACTGTTGTAACTCTTTTCTAGATTGGAGCATTTGCAGCTGTTTGATTTTTTCCTAAGTATCTGGAGGAATCTCTGCGTTGCCTGCTATCCACCAAGTCCCTAAAAACTTGACTTCTCTACTTGGGCCCTGACATTTCTCGGGTGGGATCTCAGCTTCTGCTTCATGTAGTGCTTGGACACTGTTGCTGCTGCTGCTTCCCCCACCTTTTCAGGGGAAGTTACTCTGATTAGAATCTCACCTATGTATTGGTACAGTTTCACATCTTGAGGGAGTGAGACTATCTGTAAAAGTTCAGCAAGTGCAGCATGAGCAATCACGGGTGAATGTTTATATCCTTGTGGGAGTCCCTTAAAGGTGTCTTGTATCCCCTCCCAAGCAAAAGCAAATTTCTCTTTATCTTCTTCCTGTAAGGGGACCATAAAGAATATATCTTTCACATCCAGCACTGCCATCCATGGGTGTGCAGCTGCTTGTAGCATGGCTGTTAAAGTTGCAATATTGGATACTGTAGCCATTAGCAGGGCTGTGTTGGCATTTAAGCACCAATAGTCAATTGTCAGATGCCATCTCCTGTCCAGTTTTCAGACTAGCCAGACAGGTGAATTGTATGGGGAGTGGGTTCTGGAAATAATGTGCTGTTTCTCCAAGTCTGCTATTACCTCAGAAATTCCATTTTGTGCCACAGCAGAAATTGGGTCTTGCGGTCCATTAGTAATCTTCGAATCAGGGAGTGCGGGGGCTGTGTGGAGTGCATGCACTGTAGCCTCCCAATTTCTGTCAGGGTTAGGGTCGACATTTGAACCGAAGGACCACATGCTGCCGTCTGGCAGGCACCAGATTCGGCCATTCAAAACATCGAAACCCAAAATATTTTCATTGTGATCTTTAACTGCAAAGCGAGTAGATGAGATGCGCGTCTCGCCTGGGAGCCATAAATTAACTTCTGCAGTTTGGCATATAGCACTTGCTCCATTCACTCCGGTAATTTTAACTGTTTGCCATCTAGGTTGTACACCCAGCATCTCTGCATTGTGTTGTGTTAATATTAAAATTTGCGCTTCTGTATCTATTAGGAATTTTACCAATTGTTGCCAAGGACCAACTGCAATCAAAATGTATGGGCCATTATTATTTATCTATTGATAAGATTCCACTTGCCGGACAGGCAAGCCCAGTTGCCATCCTGGCATTACTCAGTTTTTGGCCTCATGCTTTGCAATCCATCCCTAAACGGGATCCATCTCCTTTCTTGGAGCTGGCGATGGCACTGGAGTATTATGGTCTCTCCTTTTGCCATCATCGTGTTTCTGGAATGCTTGAATTAGGCTCCAGATAATGCCAGTAGGCTATGCCTGAATCACGGCTCTGGGAATGCCTAGTGCCAGTGCTTTCCTCCACAGTCCATTTCTCCACTCCTGAGACTCTGCTCGTGGGTCTTTAGGTGTATTTTCCCTTGGTTTAGTTCCTGTTCCCTGTGGGGGTGTTTGTTTTACTAGTTGTACTCGATGACCTCCTGCTCCGGGTCTTGGGTCTGATTTTTCAGCTAACAGATCGTCCCACCCTATTTCACGGGCATGGTTTAAAATGTCATGCATTAATTCTGCACAGGTAGGTAGTTGGTTGCGGGGATCATTATCACCTAATCCCTCATTGTGTTCTGTGTCTCTTTTAATTTCATCCCATTTTGCAATTAAGTAGGGTTTAAGAACTGCTCCTCTAAGTAGTGGGTTTAGCATTGCACAATCAATCGTAGCAGATACTGGGATATCATTGGATTCTCATTTATGCATGGCTTGTATGCAGGCAGCTTTTGTGATGGCAGTAGAAACCTTATTAAGAGATCCTATGGCGATTATGGCGGGTTCACCTCACTCCGTGGCATGCGTTCCTCCAGCCCAGTAAGCTGCCTGCTGGTGACAGAATGGGATCCATTTGCTGGGTCGGGTCCTAAATTTAAGAGAACTCCCGGACCCCAAAAGCCATTTGCTTCATCTCCACTCAGCAGTATTCGGTCGCCACCACTTAAGCAGACTCACCACAAATACTCTTTTTCAGTTTCACCTGGCTTTCTGCTGTATTTTTCTTGCAAATTTGCCAGTTGTAGCAGATCCCAGGGAGTGATTGCACAGCATACCACAGAGCACCATTGCGAGGTCCGTCAGACTGTTCTGTTCTAATGATGGGTCTGGCTTCATATTCGGGGGGGGTTGAGAGAAACAAAGAATCATCCTCGCCCCATTCGCTAGTGTCGTGGGTCATCCCGTATCTTCCCATGCCGTTCTTCAGGGGATACAATTGATTTCCTAATCTGTACAATGTCAGTGGGATGGGGAGCCCGCATAAGCATCATTTTGACCTTTTCTTCCAACTTTTGTTTTTTCTCCTTTTCTTTCTGTAACTGTTTCTGCAGCTGCTCAATTTTCAAAGACAGTATTAGTTCAGCTGCCTTTCTGCCTTCTATTTCTTCTTTTAGGTCCTGCTCTTTTTTATTGTTATTCTTCCTATCCTGATATGCAGCTTCTAAACAGGTACCTAGCATTTTGCAAATAATTCCTTCCCTTTAGATTCCTTTATATGCCCCCTGGCCACCTTTAGCTGTTCTTCCACAGCTTCCCAATCATGCCAATTATCACGAGTCCATTCTTCTGAGAAGTTGGGACTTAGGTTTATTCCATGCCTCCGTAAATAATTGATGATACTACTTGCCATCCTGCCGACTATGCCAATTTGGCACCAGCCCACACAGACTGTTGTGAGACAGGTTAGTCTTACTACTGATGATGTGTTGTTGCAATAGTAATCCTGCCGACTACGCCGATTTGTCGCAGATGAATGGAATGCACCTCAGTCAAAAGAGAGAAGCAGCAATATGTTTTCTTGAGGTAAAATAATAATTTGACAGAGTTGAGTAAATTTGATGGAATTTAACAACATTTAACAGTGGTTTCCCAAGGTTCAATAAGTTTGATGGCAAGGTTCACCTTGTTAATTACTGCATGGAAGAAACATACAAAAGAAAATGGAGTTAGAATTGAATTAGAATGATTCACACAGAGACCGGAGACGCAAAGGGTAAGGAAGACCCTCCCGTTGAGTCATGAGGTTTCAGAGTGGACCCCCTTGCTTTCTAAAGTCCTTATGGAGCCTAGGTGTGGCTAGGTCCAATCTTATTCTCAGAGTTGGTTATCTTACATTTTTGGGCTTCGAAACCACCTTTGGAAATATTTTTCCAAGGCACCTTCAGTCCCTCATAAGTGAGCGAGGAGCTTTGCAGGTCGTGGGTTCACCATAGGGCACGAGGCCCGTTGCTCCTTAGTCAGCCTGAACCAAAGTACGGCTAGGGGTCAAGTGCGTCTGTCACAATGTCACAGGTGCTGAGGTGAAAGGGTGTCTAGAAGCAGCTCTGGAAGGAGCAGTCCTTGCCGAGGGGAGGAGAGAGGATGGTTCTTGTCTCTATTTCTACTAAGTCTTTAGTAAAACTTTAATGGAATTCTACATTTGCCGGCTGCTGTCTTCTGCGTAACGACTTTAGGATACGAATCCAGTGTTTGCTTGTTGTCACTGCATATTGGCAAAAAATGGGATTTATTGAGGCATTTTGTCTGTAATTGTTATGATATAAACAAAGGAATAAATGTATTAAATATTTTATTTTTGCAAGTTAGGGAATGATGCCATAATACACGACCAGCTGTAGCCTCTAATGAGGGAAGATGGATGCTGTGTATAAAATCAATCTATATGTGTTGTTTATACAATGACAGCATTAAAATGCAAAGAAGCTGCCAGTCAAAATGCTGACAACATGCAAAGCTATAAAATAGTGAAGCAAGTGCTTCTGAT
Source organism: Nipponia nippon (assembly GCF_047370975.1). NCBI lineage: Eukaryota > Metazoa > Chordata > Aves > Pelecaniformes > Threskiornithidae > Nipponia > Nipponia nippon. The sequence continues at coordinate 88,328,474 of NW_028262347.1, read as the reverse complement.
GTTTAGTGGTGAAATAAATGTTTGTCAGCTCTTTCAGTTTAATGCAACTATACAACGGGGAGAAAAAGGGATATATTATGAACATCCATCAGTCATCTGTTTTGTAGCAGTCCACATATTTCTCTTCTTTGAAAGAATCCCAGCCAGAAAACACTCCTGTCCAGCTATGCATTATGTCATTATATTGTAATTCAATCTATTCTTTGAGGCCAAGAGTTCATACAAGGAAAAAATAAGCATCAAAGGTAACTATTCTGGATGTAATTCCAGCCCCCCTTTATTTGAAAGGACTGAGGATCAAGATAGTTTCTATTTCCGTCTCCACTACTTAAGTCTTCAGCAAATCTCTTATTTTTGTTGTTCCTTAGCTTTCTGTTGCTGAACGGGAGTGTTCCTGCTGTATCAAATATTGTAACTCATCTGTAATGTTTCCTGTTCTTTCTCTCATTCTTTGTTTCCCAGCTCTTTTAAATATTTCGGTGTTTGCCACAGTAGCAGACAAAATAATTTTAATAGCCTCATATGCCCATGTTCTACAGCCATGTTAATACCCTGCAGCACCCAAACCATTCCTTCCATATCGGTATGCAGTAAAATTACTGTAATTCACCTGTGTGTGTTAGAAATTCACTGCAGGATGAATGCAATGTGGTGTAGCACTTTGTATAGCATCTTTCATGTAAAAAATGTAACTAGGTGCTTTGCAGGATGAATAATAGAACTACAGAGCTAAATAATATATTTACTGGGAGAAAAAATACATAAAAGCAGAGAGAGAAATTAAGAGGCAAAGCAGGAAATGAGTTTTAGCTTTAACAGGAGTTAGAACGATAAAGCAAACAAGCTTCAGATGGCCAGCCTTCCAGTTCGGTCTGACTTGATCATTCAGATTTGAGCTGTGATAATCACAACTGAAATGTTGCCCAAGCTTTTTATTCACATGATTTAGAAATCTGACCAGGCTGTTTACAGCATTAGGTGAACTAAAATACAGACAGAAAGCTAACCTTACTGAGACTGTTTCTCCATCTTTGTTTTCTCTAATGTCTGTCCAAAGGATACAGGATTTTAATGAAACATTTGCATTTTTGCATAATTGCAAACCATGAAAGTGGATTTTTTCTTCTTCCTTTTGTTTCCCCCCCACCCCCCGGAAGATGGTTAATATGGAGAGTGGCTGAGGGAAAAAAAAAAAAAAAAAGAATTTGAAATCTAAAAACTATGGTGTGAAGTAAAATGGAACTCTTCAATCCTATGGGTTGAGAACACTTATGTTACAGAGGACCTCCAGAGTGAAGTCGAGAAGACTGCATCAATGTGGAGGTAAAAAGAAAACAAAAGGAAGCCTGGTTACCTCTGATGGTCCAAGAACATGGTGTTAGTTGCAGACTTGGAAAACACTACCCATATTCCTGAACTTTTTCCTAGGAATTAGTTCTGCCGGATTGTGTCTTTAGCCTAACTTGTTCCTTGGCTAATTCTGTGTTTCACTTCAGTTTTCATTCAGCCTAGGTTGCAGAAGAGTTTACATGCAAGACTTCAGTACCATTGTAGATATGTTGCTCTCTGGAATATTTGTGGGTTCACCTGATGCTTTATTTTTACGATGCTTTTATTGCTACAATATATATCTCAGCAAGACACAGTAAAAAGAAGGGAAATAAAAGCTTTCCAACTAAAACTGTTCATTATGTCAAATGAGATGTAATTCTTTAATGCTGTGGGAATTGTCACACCTGGTAAATTTCTGGTAGTAAAGGTAAGCTGGTCCCTTCCGTCTTTGCTCATCCTGTCCAAAGTTGAACTAGTTTTCCTGGGAAAAACAATAAAAATTATTTCAAAGAGGAATGAGTGATGCTCATGTAACTAGAGATGCATAAACATAACTGCAGCAAGGCAAGAATATGAAAGCAGGTTTTCCCCGAGAAGTTGTTAGAGGTATGGAGGAGGGGATTTTTTTTTTTTTTGAGATCTCACCCACAGCCTTCATCAACTGTGAAAGACATCAAAAGCTGAGTGAAAGAGCTTGTTGTGAGTCTTGGAGGCAGAACTGTAATTTAAAATGCTGAATTGTGAGCCCTGTGGGTTTGAATATCAGATATTTAATACCGTGATTGATAATGCAAGGAGGTCTTCTTATTTATACTACATAAGCATTAATGCAGCAGGGAGCTTAAGTATCTTTCTCTTCAAGCAGCTGATACTAAAGTACAAAGGAAGCAAAATATGCCTTACACTGAATTTCTTTGTCTGTTAAATTAAGCTATTACATACCAAGGAAAAACTCTTCCCTTAGAGCTGAAGATCAGGTTGTTTGTTTTTTGTTTTTTTTTTCTTCCTTTGTTTTGTAATTACCACCAGTGAAGATGAATTCTTCTCAGCCCTCCCATGTTTTCTGATTAGCCACAGGGATCTAATAAATGACCTCTAAAACTCAGGTGCTTGGATTGTGTTAAAACACAGAAATGCTCTTTCTGAAACAAAGTTCATATTGGAACATACTTCTAACTGAAATACTGAAATATATTCCTAAATCACATGGCAGAAGACTGTGCAGCTACTAATTTTCATGTGAAAGATAGGTGCAGCACCATTCACAGTCTTTTTTTTTTTGTGGGAGTGTTTTGCACTTTTAAAAAGTTGAGTCTCTTCTTAAATGTATAAAGCTTGCTGCAGTATTTCATTAGGGTACCAAACTTCAATGCAGATATACAGCTCAGCTGAATGATTCATTAGGACAAATGCTAAATAATGCTATAATCCCAGTCACCTGAAACTAAAGGAATACGTGTACAGAAATTACTCCTGATGTCTTTAAAACTCTAACAAGCAAATTTTTTTGCAGACTTTCATGAAACTTTCTGAAGGTCTAGATGAGATCAACTCTTGTGCAGCAGAGCTGCAGCTGAAGTTCACAGTCCTGAGTTCCCTGAACCTCTGAAAAAAACATTGTAAGGGTGTCACCATGGGCACCCAGAAGCTAAAGGGTATTTGCCATAGGCTTCAGTGAGGGCCGTTGAATTTCTTTATCCATGCTTATATGATTCACACTGCAGAGGTGCAGCAACTGTGCAAAGCATGCATTTTTATTAAGTTTTAAACTTTAACTCATATTGATTTAATGACGGGAATAATGATGAAACGGGAATAATTTGTAATTGTTAGTGTTTTATGAACATGGGTTTGTATGATTTATTTGTGATTTGGTCACCAAAGTTTCCTTAACTTGACTTTGTAGCCCTTCTTCTGGGAAAACAAAGAGGCTGTTGCACGTTAGAGTCTTAAAAAATCCTGCAAAATTATCCTGTCTGCAAAACACTGATACAATGAAGTGATTGATGATACCTCTTCTCTGAAGACTCTGAATTTTCATGTATATTTTTTCAATTTGCTTAAGCATAGTTATTGAATCTTTGCAGTGTTCTACTAAACTAAGCCTATGGTGCAGAGAAATTGCCTGCATCTTAGGTACGATGCGAGTCAGGCAGCTTGGTGGCTTGGGAACTGGTGCTCCATTAAAGTATCTCAAAACTGATGAAGTGCAGGCACAGCATAAACCTAATTATTCTGTGGTAATTGACCCCCCTCAATAGCATGTTGTTGTGCACGCTCATATTCACAAACCACCTCTCAAGGAGCATTTATTTAGAAAGCACAGAGATAAGAAACTATCTAAATTCTTGACCATGAAACTTGAGCTTTTTTACTGAAAATATTTGAAGTGAAAAAGCAGCTGGTGTTCTGTGACAGGGTTGCCTCTTTTTTCACTCAAGTCTCAGCTGTGTTGTGCAGGTTTTCCTTTGTTGTGCACTGAGTTCCTTCTCTCATTAAAGATGCTTCAGAAACTGATAGGAATTAGAAACTACCCAAGATACATGGAGTGGAAAACAAGATCAAAGTTGCCTTATACCACTTCACTGCTAGTGCAGATACAAAGAAAGAACTTACTTTGTCCTGTCAGATAATCTGCTAGTTGATTCACTGTTATGTTAGCTGCAAATTTGCCCTTTGTAAATTGTAAACATGAAGAACACAGCATCCTGAAAAAATAGTAAGAACAGAAGCCATAAGTACTTTCAGTGTGTGTGAGGGGAGGGTGTTCTGCGTTTTTTGTCTTTTGCTTTTTGTTTTTGTTTTTTTTTTTTTTAAATACACAGGTAAGAAAATTAAAGTGACACAAGTAGTATCCAGGTTGAAGAGTTTTCCAGGTGAAATAATATTAAGAAATGGATGGGTTTTTGTCAGTCTTCCATTACTTTAGTGATACATTATGTTCATTGCTCCAAGAACTGTGATTTTCTAACTAAGCTAGATATTCATTGTTACAAATAAGCTGATAAATTTGATTGCAGCACAAAGAGGATGTAATGAAGTCCTGAAGGCTTTTAAAGAAGGTCAGTGAGTTTTAAGTGATCTACAGCGTATGGCAGTCCAATAAATATAGTTGTGCTGAAAATTTATATATAAATGCAGCAAAATTAGCTTTTTGTCAATTTTAACAAAAAATGGCAGCTCATGGCTTTTTATTTTGTATCTCGCTATCCTTCTTTCCACTGTTTATTCTTTCAATTGCAAGGTATTTTCGTCACGTTGCAAAAAATGTGCACTCAACATAACTCCTTTTAAATATGTTTGTTCAGTAAAGAAGCTTACACAGAGCTGTTAGTTCTTTTCCCCTTTGCCATGGCCAAATGAGTTGGGCACCTGCCAGTGGCTGTATGGCTCACCAAGGGCCAACCTATTTGAGAGTAGCTCTTAAAACATTGTCTCTTCTTTATAGTTCATGCTTTGGAGCAGCAGCGACTGCAGCCCAAGCCTGCTGTTCCTTCAAGGTAGTTTTGTTTATGCTAGTTCCAGCTTTTCTGTTTCCTGAAGATGATCTTTCATTCCCAGTATTTTTCCCTTTTTTCTCCTCAGTCCCCTCCAAAACCTTGTAAGTGTGGAATTCTCTTGCAGCATAGGAAGGTGAGAACTCCTCCTATCAAGTTATACCATGACTTCACAAAAAACTGCAGAGCAAGGAAGGATGGGAAGGATGAGTTTGATCAAGAGAATATGTGATTATATTGAGGATTTACAAGTGCTTCCTAAGTGGTCTCTGTTGGCTTCTTCATGCCCATTTACCTTCCTTGCTGTTTTTACTTTCTGTTTTGAGAATGGAGGAGGACTTTTTCTCTCCAACTGAAACTTTAACAATTCCAAAACTGTTACTGAAACAGCTTGCGAAGGCCAAGTGATGTACATTGTATGTTAGTAAACAGTAGTTTTAACTTGTGTTGTGGTGCCTTTAGTTAACCCTTCTGCTGGTTAACCCAACAGAGAATAGGCAAAACAAACTGGTCTGAATTAATATAGAATATCAGGAGTTATCCCTTTTTTTCCGCTTTATTGCTATGTATACATTATATCCAGTTAATCTAAAACTTGTTTCAAAACTTTTCCTCAGATGTCACAGACGCTTTTTCCCCATTTCCCCATCTTGTTATAACATCCTTGATTTATCACACTGGCACTGAGAGGCAGTAGATTGAAGTGCTGCTGCTGTTCTTCCTCTCTTTGTTCTTTGGTGATTGAGTATGTTTGCATGCTGCGGATGCTGATGAAGCTCAGCCTTCGTACTGCTTAGCAAATATGACTCGTCTTCCTCTCTCTCAAGCCCAGAGCCTCTTTTTGCCACAGACTTCCATGGTGGTGATGATAATGCTGCTGCATTCAAACAAGGCACAAATTGTGCTTTCTTTAAGGCATAAATATTTGCGGATATGGTTGATGTTGGTGGCATTGTGTGACTTGTAATGGAGTTTGTTTCCATGGGAAACAGTCTGCAAAGTTGATATGAGTTAAGATGTGTAGTAAAGATGCTCTAAGATTAACTTGAAGTGAGTGACAGCCCCTTTATTTCTTCATTTAAGACGTTACAATGAGATGCAATATCCTTCATGTTCACATCTTTATTTAATTCATCTTTACTCTGCTGAATTTTCTATGAAGAAAAGCCTTATTTTGTGCCTTGTTCTGGTTGTCACATTTTAGAAAAGATGTAGGAAAATTCAACAGGGCTGCAGAACAGCTTTACTTATGAAATACAGCCTGTAGAAATGTGCCTTAAAGTAGGAATTGTCTTTTAGCTTTTTCACTTTCTGAGTCTCCTCTTCCAAATGATTATAACAAAAAAAGAGAAGACAGTCAATAGCCTAAGGGTTTCTCACTGAGCTGGACAAAAGAGTAAAAAAATAGGATAACTTGAAGTTGAAGTGGCCTAATTAAAAACAGAAAAAAGGTGCAAATTGAAACTCATTAACTTGTGTAGCAGTTACATTGAGGTGCTACAGATTTTCTAGTACAGGAAGCACCTAAATTAAGACTCCAGATGATTTTTAAAACACCTAAGACTTTAAGTTGAATTTGGCTTCTTGCAAAAATTACCAAGAAAAAAAAAAGCAGTATTTGTGATGCAGGAGGGTTGGTAGAAGTGAGTGTAAGGTCATAAAATACATCATAAGTTTTGACTTGTGCCTGTTCCTGTTTGAGAACTAGCACAAGTTGAGTTTGGTTTGTCAGACAATCCTAACAAATGGGAAGAACTCATTTCTGTGCTGTGAAGAAGCAATCACCACAAGTCAGAGCTCTCTTCTTCAAATAGTGCAAGACAGTCGTCTCTTGTGGCCCTAAATGTTTTACTGTTTTGGCTGTGCTTCTGTCATAGTAAGATTTCTTTGTTACTTTTTCATCCTTTTGAAATAAGAAGTTAAAATGTTCGTTGACTGTTGGAACTAAGCAACCTCGGCAGCTTTCGCTTCACCATTAAGGTTTCTGTGATTTATTGAGAAAGAGCAGGACTAGGTGAGGTATTTCCTAGTATACTGCCCCACTGGTATATTCCCCAGCTGGTTCCTGGGGAATATCACCTCACTGCAGACACGTCCTCTGTCCCATTTTATGGTACCACCAGCCTCACTCCAGGTCCCCTCACTGGGGCTGGAGGTTTTACTGGAGGTGACTGAGAGTGGAGAGCATGGTTATGATCTGCCTGTGGGCCATGTCTTGTCTCCCCAGTGCTGGTGCAGATCATAGAATTGTTAAGGTTAGAAAGAACCTCTGAGATCATCAAGTCCAACATCTTAACTGTCTGGTCTACCTCTAAACCATGTCCCTAAGCACCACATCCACATGTTTTTTGAATACTTCCAGGGACTGTGATTGTACCACTTCCCAGGACAGTCTGTTCCAATGCCTAACCACTCTCTCTGCAAAGAAATTTTTCTCAATATCCAACCTAAACCTGCCCTTGTGCAACTTGAGGCCGTTTCCCCTTGTTCTATCACTTGTTATTTGGGAGAAGAGACCAATCTCCACCTGGCTACAGCCTCCTTTCAAGTAGTTGTAGAGAGTGATAAGGTCTCCCCTCAGCCTCCTCTTCTCCAAACGAAACAAACCCAGCTCCCTCAGCTGCTCCTCATAAGACCTGTGCTCTAGAACCTTCACCAGATTTGTTGCCCTTCTTTGGATGCGCTCTAGCACCTCAATGTCCTTTTTGTAGTGAGGGCCCCAAAACTGAACACAGTACTCGAGGTGTGGCCTCACCAGTACCGAGTACAGGGGCACTATCACGTCCCTGGTCCTGCTGGCCACACTATTCCTGATGCAAGCCAGGATGCCATTGGCCGTCTTGGCCACCTGGACACACTGCTGGCTCGTGTTCAGGCAGCTGTCGACCAACACCCCCAGGTCCTTTTCCACCAGGCAGCTCTCCAGCCACTCCTCCCCCAGCCTGTAGCGTTGCATGGGGTTGTTGTGACCCAAGTGCAGGACTGTCCCAGGCTGGGACACAGTGCAGGAGAGAGGTGCTGAGCAGTGGTGGGCTGTACTGCCTTGGATAGCATAGCATGGAGTACAGGGCCACTCGTGCCCCCTGTTGTCATTTAGAATTGCATACATCTGAAACTGATATTATCTTCATTTCCTGTGTTGGTTAATTGGAACTGTCTGAGTGTAGCTTAGAGAAGAGAAAATGAACCCAGTCATTACTGTAACGTGGTAAGGATGGTGAGAAGACTCTCAAGATTCTGTTTCTCCTGTTGGTTTCATCTTGTATATATTACAGTTCCTTCCTAGCAGAACGGCTGGCTTAAAAGTGCCGATGGTTATAGCACTGGCTTGAAAAAAGGGAAGCGCATGTTCAAGTCCCTGCTCAGGAATTTTTTTTTTTTTTTTTTTTTTTTTTTGGATGCACAGTGCAATAGCTAGCACAGGCCACAGAGAGACACACAAATGCTTGGGAGTGAGAGGTCTGTTTTTTCTTAAAAAAAATAATAAAAAAAAAATCATTCCTGAAGCCCTGTACTTCATTCTGCTGCAGTAAGAGCAATTGTTTGGTATCTTAGTTTGCTGGGGACAGGAAAGAGAAAGTCACTTGTTTGCTGCTCAGAAAGACCACAGGTTTAGTCAGCCAGACTTGCATGTGAGCTGAAATCTGTCTAAATTCTTGCACGTAATTCCCTGAAGTTGTCTTTTTTTTCACTGGCATCACTCAAGAAATAAAGAGCTTCCTCTGGCGGATGTTCCAGATCAGCTCTCAGAAAGGCTGTTTGGGTTGAAGGGACTTGGATGCAAAGCTCTCTGTAATCTTGAATTATTACTGTAATCCCCTGGGTTCTGGACTTCTGTAGTCTCCCCACCTTTCATCTATCACTCCTTTACAATCTCAGCTCTCATCTTAAGGAGTTAGAACAGGGCTGAGAACATTTTTCTGAGCTCAGAAAAACAGATGGTGCTTTTCAGGGGTAAGGTTTCCTAGATTTGTATTCTCTTGCCTCACCTTTACTTGCTGAAATAGGGAAAGTGCATGTAATTTTTCCTGGAACAAGAAAATGCTATTCATTCTGACTTCAGTCAGTTTCCTCCAGAGAACCTCTTCATTTTGATGCATCAAAAGCTTTTCAGAAGAGATAGAGAATTTCTTTTTTTAAATGTATAACAAATACAGGTGAGATTGCTGTTGTGTCTATGTTCACATTAAAAAACTTCGATTCACAGACATTGCAGGTAGCATAAATTTTTCAGGGTGGATGAACAACTGTTCTGCACTGGGGATGAAAGGGAACTGAACTAATACCCTTAAAAGAAATTCATGACCACAAATCATGAAAGCTCCACATTACAAGATTAGAAATGAAGTGAAAGAAGAGAAGCCTTTGAAAATCAAAGCAGCAAGTGTCTTCATGGCATAACATAAAAGGGCTTGTTCAATTTTCTTTTAGTTTTAAACACTGAGGAGAAGCATCACAGACAAGTTTACTCGTGTTTCAGATGCCCACTGTTTGGAGGTGCAGACCCTGGAAGGCAGTTGTGTTTTTGAAGAGGCGGTGTGGAGCCTGTGGAGTTGCTCTCTGCAGGGAAGGGCTGGGGTTCTGCACCATGGGAGTGTGCTGTGTGGAGGATCCTTGAGTCCGAGAGGTGTTTGGAAAGGAACTGGGGAGGATTAATACCTAGATTAGTTCTTGTGCAAGTTTTCCCATTGGAGTGATGCTGTATGTGTGCCGGTGGAGGACTGGCATGGTGGCACATGGACTCTGTTCTTTATATTGGGAGAGGAAAGTATCGTGTTTCCATTACTTGAGGCAGTAATGCTGAGGGCAGTCCTCGGTCTTGTTCTGCTTATGTAAGATTGTGTTTTTAGACATCGGTTTTCTTGAGGAGAATTAGTACAACTGCAAAGAGATCTCTGAGGACTTGGGGGCGACTAAAGGTGTGTGATTTACCTGAAAGCAAATGTAATTTTTATATCATCTAAGCTACAGTTTGCTTATGGCACAAGCCTTGTTCTTTTGATTCATATCTGTAGTGATATAATTACGGAGTGGATCATGTGAGAAATGCTTATATTTATTAAGGCATTTTATGTAGTACAAAGAATACCTGATCCTTAGATTCCTAGCTAGGAGTTTATTCGAGAACTGCTCAATATTCTTCATAAAAAAAATGATTTCTACTGATCTAAAAGCTGAGAAAGATGCAAGTGAATCATAGTACAGTACCTAGTCTTCCTGTACGTAAGCAATATAACACAGGTAAACTTGGGCTGTGTTTGTGCCTTGGTAGCTTCCAGAACTATGCCTTTATTTTTGTGTATGGCTACAGACAAAGCTGGCAAACTCAGAGGAGAATCTGAGAATTTAGGTTTGTACAGTATATAATAAAAATTAAAATTAATTTCCAGGAATTTTCCTGTTATGTGTGCCACCCTTACTAATAAATTCACAAAGTATTTTTACCTAAAATGTTGCTAGGGAAGGGGAGTTAATTTTTCAAGAATTGATATGCATGGGGTAGGTTGGCAATAAGGACTATGAGGAATTTTGGAAAAGACTCTGCATTTTAATTAAATCCATCCTTTGAATTTTTAAAAAGTAGTTTGAAAACAAAACAAAACTCGTTCTCACATTATTAATTCTGAAGCCTCAGGACCATTCCAGCTAATCAGGGATTTTTGGCTCTAAGTATTACGCAAACCCTAGGTATTAGACTAAAAGTCATGTGTCAATGAATATGTAGAAAATTAAACAGTGAAGTTAGTTTTTGTCTTCAGAAAATATTAACCTTGTTTGCCCATGAATAAAATGGAAGAAGAACTGTCAGAATATTTCTGTAGGAATGAAATGCTGAAAATTAGAGTAAACGTTACATGATAACTAATTGTCTGAAACAGTGTACAGTGACAGATGGCTTGTTATGACACTTAGGGACTTTTTTTTGTCATCTTCTGTTGTCAGTAAAAATCCTTGTCAGGAGTCAGATCTGAAATTAGTGTCTGCTGATCAGGGTTTTACTGGGAAATTCATTTAGTATGAAAGTCGCTGCTCTTCGGTAGGCAAGCATGGAGCCAAAGGCTCAGCAGAGTTTCACTTAAAATTGGAATTTAATTTGTGTAGTTATTCTGGCTTTTGGCAGAGGTGATTTTCACTCTTTATGAAAAGTGAAGCCGAAGGTATGTGCTAAGTATTGCTGTACATTAAAACAAAGAAAAGCAGAGGCATGCTGGAAAATCATTGTTTCAGTCTCCTGCTAAAAGATGTTTTCAAAAGTACCTGAGTGACTAGAGAGTATGAAGGAATTGAAGAACTCATTAGGATGAGGCATTTAGATTTCCAAATTTTTTCCTGTAATGTCAAAACTAACATAATTTCAAAGCAGGAAGAAAAATAGGGATACATTGTCTTCAACTGAATAAATATATTTGTGAGGTGAAGCTGCTAATTCATTGCCTGGCTGTGACCAGACCTTCAGTAGTGAAGCCTGCCTCTGCGAGGGTTACCCTGATTGCCAGCCTCATAGTCCGTGAGGGACACGGTCACTCTCACGCTGTTCCGTTCTCTGATAATGAAACGGCCGGTTGCCATCCACCCCAAAATTACCATGCTCGGGACTTTCCATCTGAATTGCTATGACAAATGCTGAACTGCATTCATTTCTACTTAAGGAACCTAGGAATCATTGTGAGACAGTAGAACAGTCCCCGTATCAGTCCATTACACCTGGAAGTATACCTTTCATCCCCCCCGCCCCTTTTATCCCCCCACAGGCCTGGTGGTTTCCTCTTACTTTGTGACTGCTAGGCTCTTTTCCTAGTTAATGAATTTCAGTATTGCCTGCTGGAGGGACTCTAGTGTCATTCAGACTTGCAAAAAACCATCCCTACATTCTAGCTTGTAGCTATGGTGGTGGAAATGAAAAAGATACGTGTGACACTATAGGTATCACAGGAAAAAGAAAATGCCAGTGGTAAATTGTGATTGTTACAGAGCGGGATTGGCCAGTTTGGTGAAGTTTAGTACGCTGCAAACATTGCAATAATTATTAGAGTCACCAGGAGTTAAAGATTTGAAAGAAAAAGCCTCTAACTTCTTAAGAGGCCTGAAGCACCTAAGTAATATTCTTTCAAGAGGTCACCTTAATTTTTCTTTTATCTGAACATAATATAGTTTAAAACAGTGAATGTTCTGTGCACCTCAGCATTTCTTTAGTTGAGGAAATTCTGTTCAACTTCTAAAATTACTCACCAGTCAGCTTTGTAAAGCAGTCTTAATGATTTGGCACAGGAAACATTCCTAAATACTCATCTATCAGCAAATAAACTCTCCACTGCAATTCACAGTGTACACAGGTTTATATACATGGCACATGTGAAATTTAAAATAGAGTTTTTGTTAATGGCATGAAAATCATAAAAGTGAGCAACAGCAGGTAAGCCCAGGATGGTAAGGAGGAAAAAATAACTTGAACTCTTAAGATCCTCCTTAATGGAAGGAAATCTCACTGAGTCTGTTTTAGCAAATATGTAGGGATTTTTTAAAATCTGCTGTATTTACTGTTAATGGGAGTTTTGCCTGCAGCTTCCCACTCTGTGCAGTTAAGAATGACTGTCCCTTTTAATGTTGTTTTAACATTATTTTCTTCTCATCTCATTACTTGCTGTAGATCACCAAAATTACAAGTTTGCAAACTTTATCACGGTCTGGTAATAAAACTTAATAAAATCAGGAAACATGTAAAAGATCTAGCTAATGCATCCTAATGCTGCAAATGTTAGACCATCAGTTACTTTGCCCTTGAACAATAAAGTTTAACTCTTCTTTATGGAAGTGGAGATTTTACAAGAATGCTCTCATAGTGTAATGAAAATATGCTTCACCTGGGCTCTTAGTGGCTCTTCTATTATGCGTGTAGGTGCTCTGCAAAAAGAAGATTAGTTTTGTGAATTTGTTTTGTTACATGTGTACGTCACAGCCCCCCCCCCCCCAACTCTAACTAGAAATGAGTGTCTTCTCCTTTTGGCATACCTTGGTCTAACAGCTGTTTAGTCGTTAGCCTGAGACAGTGTATTCAAGAAGTCCAGTGATGGTAGCTGTTGTTATTGTAGTAATTATTATTCCCTTAAATCCTGCTATTACCCAGCAGCTGCCTAGTTATGGCCCAGGAGTCATTATGTTAGGTCCTAGTGAAATGCCGCTCTTGCCCTTCCCACAGCCGGCTGGGGAGTGCTGCACCAGACCCTGGGTTATGGTGCTGCTTGGAACAACATCAAATTCAGAGCTGTCAAGGTGATGTGTGGGTATAACACAGCAGAATAAATTTAGAAGGAATGGCGAAGAACAGCCAGTGCAGAATTAGTGAACCTGTGATCGTCTTGTAGAAAATGAAAAAAAGAGGCATATGCAAAGACACAAATCTTCCATTGGGTAAATAAAATTACCGTGGCCAAGATAAAGCAGAAAATAGAACAAAGTGTATATGACATTAGAATAAATAATACATGACAACTGGAAGAAGAGGTAATTCATCCTTATAAGAGTGGTTTAAACACTACAGGAAACAATGCAAGATTGAATAAACAGTAGACAATTTTACTCTCTGTAAATGCTCAAGAAAACCATCAGTTAAAGCTATTTGCTCCGGAATTGAAAGAGGCCTGTAACCCTTAACCATAAAAATGAAGAGAAAATGTAGGGAGTTGATTTTAAAAAACCACAAAACAAAACCCAAGTCAAAACACCCACTTATTCAGTGCAATGGAGCTTTATTAGCTTCACTGAGGCATCTTCATAGCCCAGGGTTTATGAGGGTGGATTGTCATGAAGATCTGTCTTCTTCAAGATAATCTGAGGAAGGGATATTATGCATGAGCGTTAAAACTGGAAAAAATCAGTTACGAGGTCAGTCCTGTTCCAGGCTACATCAATTAAAACCAAATCTCAGCCTTATGCTGATGTGAATTGGATCCTGGTTAGTTTAAATCCTGATAACTACAAGTGTCCGTTGCCAAACTTATGAAACAGGATCACAGAAGAATACAATGACCCTTTGTATTCAAAAAGCTGAAACAAAAGAGAGGTTTTAGCCTGGTTTCCTAAAGAAATGGCTTTTCAGTGACAGTGCTCTGTGAACGTGTGTGTTGCTGTCTGGCTATTGGTCCCTTTCTGCCAGCACCAGTATTTGACAGAAGGCTGATGTCTCAAAAATGCTTACTTTCTATAGAAACCCTAGATAATTATACGGCAACCTAGAGGGATATACGTAGGTTCTGGCCAGCTCGCCAGTCAGGATTTGTATGTCTCCATGCTGCCCTTTGCTCAGCCAGACTTTGGGCTTCGTTAACTTCAGCCCTGAGGGATCTTCTTGCAAAGTATGGCGACACAGTTCTGAGACACTGGGAGTGATCTGGGGATCAGTTTTAGTCATGCACATTAGCTAAAGGGCAGCATAACTAAAAGTGAAAAAACCAACGGGCTTTTATCAGGTAGCAATGATATAGGCTTGCACAGAAAGGGAAAATTTCAACATGCTATTTAATTCTGAAATGCAGAAATGTACAAAAAAAGCTATAAAAGAAAGTAGAGACTCAAAAAAATCATGGGGAAAGGAGATAATCTGAAGAGCGGTGTCTTTGAAAGTTTTAAGAATCATTGTATAAGACGAGTTAGACTATCCTGAATGTTGATTAATAGGCTCGAAATGAAAAGGTTCACACTCTGTGCCCTACCAGACTGTATTGATCAAATCTGAGGGAAGAGGTAGCACTGATACTAGACTTGTAAAGTGCTTCCAAATGGCAAGGTCATTTAGAGAGCAAATGGAAAACCATCTACTGTGAAGCACTGAGGAAAACACCAGGGGCAGATCCAGTCATAAGTAATGGATGGAATCTGATGAAAACTGGAGCAATAGTAAAGATGATTTGTGTCTTGGGGAACAGTAGTGAGGGACATCCAAGATGACTAACTCTCACATGAGGGTAAATGCCTATACATGACTGGACAATGCAAATAGGGAGAGAAAAATAGCTGAAATAACATTATAGCCAATGGAATTGAGAGAGATTTGTCAAAAATACAACATGCTGACTAGATGTCATCTAGCCCAAATGCCAGAAATACAAAGTAATGTTTTGTTCTATTTGTTTATACCGTTATAGCCTCTGAGAACTCCTGGTGGGCATGTAATTACTTTTATAGTTACCTACGGTCACTGCAGCACTGGCATCTAATTCATTATTTTCCAAAGTGCTTTGGAATACCTTGGGTATTAAAGACAAGAAAACAAATTCTGTTCTTTGGGCTCCTGCTCCATTCCATCATGCAGGGAAGCTACATCATCAGGGCTCAAAGGACAAGAACCCATTAAATGTGTTAGAAGACATGGGACTAAGGCAGAAGAATTTACTCAGCTAGTTATAAATTCTAGATCAAATAGTTATTTGAATTTACAGTAGCCATCCAGTCTAAAAAGAATTGTGTTCCTTTCAGTGCTTGAAATGTCACACTGAATACTCAGCATTGTGCACAAATCAAGTTTCAAGTTACTTAGGCTTCCGGTTATGGCTTTTAAATATGTTTTTCTTGACTTTCAAAGAATCTTGTTTTATGCCCAGTTTGAGAAATGATGGTCTGATACTCATGTTGCTAGTCGCTACTTATTTGCTTATTTGTCCATATATTTTTTAATATATTTGCCTTTTTTTTGTATAATGAGTGAAATGATTGTTCCAAAGTTGATTTATTCTTAGCATTTGTTTATTTATAAATGATACTCAACAATCTGTCTTATGTGACTAGGAAAGTGGTGGAGGTCTTAGGTTTTCCTTTGTCCTGCAAAACCTTTACTGTCCACCAAAAAGCCAAAAGCCTGAGTGTAATAAATCAATCAAAATGTTCTGGTCAGATTACTAGTTATATGAAAAGCAGTGGATGGTGCACGAAAATTGGTAGAATATTTTATCTTATGTGAAGAAGATGTATGTATCCCTCTGAACATTATCCTCTGTTGAAACAGCGCAGCAAATACAAGAGGTGTTACTTACGTTGACTGAGAGGGCTTAGACTGTCAGGTTACAGGACTGAGATTTTGGGTTGTATGAGCAGTGTGGCAAATAAGGTCAGAAAAGCCAACAGTCTATTGATGGAATAGTAGTGCTAGTCTCCATTAACATGAAGGGAGAGACGGACATCGTGAGCAGGGATGTGAAGATTCAGAGGGTGTATTTCAGCAAATCATGCTAAGACTGTCAAAGATTATGAAACCAAGACTAGATTTCATTAGTGTTAACGTTGAGTGAATTTATGGTGTGTAAAAAGCATGTGAAATACAGAGGATAACAAAGAGACCGTAAAAAATGTAGTTAAACTTACTTAAACATTTGGAATTGAAGAGTTTTCAACTCCTCTCAATGTTGGCAAGAAAGCAGAATGATACTGCTCTACTTTGGCAGTATTAGAGGATCAGAAAATGTGTCAATCCTTGCAGCTAGGTTAAGAATGCTAAGAAAAAAGGGGACCAGAGGTCCTTTGACAGCTGGGCTTAGACCACCTACTCTGTGTGTGTCACCATGACTTAGGACTGTGAGGTGCTGGTGAACAGTAGTTCCTGCATGTCGCTGATGCGGTTGTGAGGGATTTTAGTGTTAACCTCTGGCTAGGACATTTTTGGATACCATTTTTGTCCTAATTGTCTGTGTGGAACCATCAGCTTGGTTTCAGACTAGCAAATTAGTCAGCTGAGTGATCCAGGAGTGGCTAGATCCCTTCTGAAGGTCAGGCAAAGCCAATGGCAATGATTTGGCAACTGGAGAGATTTCCGTGCTACCGCGGCAGCCTCCTGGGGTGTGGAGGTGGCTGTGGCACAGATGCCTGCAGAGAGAAACTTGCTAACAGCGCGGGGTCAGCAGAGACCCACTCTCTGAAGGTAACTCAGATAAATGACTGAACAGCTTTGAGCTAGTAAACTTGCTTGTGGTTTTGATTGCAGTAGTCGTTCATGGCCCTGGGACAGAAAGCATCAAGAGGGCTGTCCCAGGAAGCCTGTCCAGTGAGATGTGATCAGCTAATTAATGATTTTGTATACTTGTTTAATTAAATGCTAAGCCATAGCCTTGGGCCAGCAGCTTTGAATACAAGTTGATAAATTAGTTATTCCCGCAATGTGTGTTTCTGGAAGTATGACCCATTTGTAAACAGCTGATGAATGCGGCTTTACAAAAATAACAATGCTTGTCACTCCTTGCCTCAGAAGGCTTCTGAATTGATGCACCAGCTTTACCTTTTGGAAGTGAAGTACTAATGAAACTGGGGCATTATGCTGGTTCACGTATTTTTAAATAGATATATTTACATTCAAATTTAAGATCCAGTAGCCTACCATAGCAAATCTATTTTAAGTTCTAAAACAGTTTCTTTTAAATTGAAGCATAGCAGGGGATTTTGCAGCCAGCTCTGCTCAGAGTGGATAAAACAGTAATCAAATTTTAAATGTCTATTTGTCCTTTCTTCTGTTGTATACAGAATTGATAAATTAACATTTTAATAGGACCGATGTCCTGTATCTCGTTCCACCACTCCGCAGATAGGTGGATTATTCTTCTTTTTGCTGTGAGAAACGGAAGGAGTGTGTGCTTTTCTACTGGAAAATTCTACGATAATTATTCAGAGGATCATATAACAAGAAATACCTAGACTTCTGTGATATTTGAGTATGAATTGTATGCCACTGTTCACGGTTAGCTCATGAGCATATCACCTTGTTTACCATCAATATCCTCAGTCTTTTGATTTTCATGGTGCAGTGTCCTGAATGCCTTTGAAAAATATTCTTTCAGTGTATGTAAATCAAGGATTTGATCCTTGTTTCCAGCGTGCAGCTTGATTTTCTAAGGCAGATTGTTTATTCAAATTTTTTTCTAGCTTATTTTTTTATTTCATTAACAGGAAAAGATGTTGGCAAAAAGGATTCAAGTTATATATTTTCTTGTATTATATTTACTGTCCACCTAGAAGCCATTGTGTTGATTAAAGTTGATTTTGTGTAGCACAGTACTTTGCCATTTGTTGACTAAAGGAAATTTGCTGAGCAGATAATCTTATAAAAGTATGCCATCACATGAGGCCAAGAATATACCAATGATTGCTCCTGACGCCACAAAAGCTGTGCAGCCTAACTAAGCCTTGACATCAAGCTTCTTGACCTCATTTTATAAACCAATGAATGCATGAGATTGTATTAGCATAAATCCAGCAAATGAGATGTGTGCGAGGCAGTATTCTGAAGGCATGATGTTTGGCATTACCCCTGGAAGCTAAAGATGTACAGTAGAGCCAGGAAGGAAATATTTGCCTGATCTCCAATCAGGAAAAAAGGTTGGTATCTCTGTGAACTTAACAACAATTCCAGTACGCCAGGCCAGACTGGCCCGGCTTGGCCAGGGAAGCATCTTGGAAACAGCTGGGGGGCCCTGCTCGGAAGAGGCGTCAACGTGGCAAATATCCTTCTGAACTAGTGCAGCATGGGAAGGTTTGCTAGTACTTCTCTAACAGACATAGATCTAGGAAAAAAAAGAGTGCACTGAGGCAGGAAAGTAAAACATAGGGATGCTGAGCAGCCTGTGAGAATTTGGGGAGGTACCCACATAAGCACAAGCAACTTTTTAGCAACATTAATTTTGGGGTAAACAGCTGCACAGAGGCAAACCCCAAGTATAAAGGGAAATGAGGGCAATTCAAAGCAGAACTACTAAGAATGCTAAGGAGTACAAGGAGACCTGCCACAACTTGCTGAAGTAGTTTCACTCAGTTTTTTAAAACAAATACTATTTTGCATATATAGCATTTTGTAAAGTGTATGCAATACTCTCTCATTCCGTAGAATGACTCTCCTAGTAGTGTTGGATACTTGGGGCAAAAAAAGTGCACTCACTAAAAAAGGTGGCTTAAATACCTGACACTATCCCCTTAACCAGTGATTCCAACAGTACTGTGCTATACCAGGCATTGTAGAGAAGAACTGCGTAATTCCTTGGCTGTTCAAACTGAGACACAAGGCATGAGGTAGTAGCTGGAAACAGTGAAACAGCTACCAGCTGTATGATGGGATCTGTGATTTTTAAAACAGTAGAATTATTCTCTTGGAAATCAGTTTGTAATCCAACTCATTTAGCAGTCTGGTATGACATACTAAAAATTTACAAAAGAGTAGTACAATTTCAATTTATATGTTTACAGCTGGCAATAAAAAAGCCCCAGAAGTTTAATTTCCCCTGTGTATTATACACTGCATTAATTAGACAGGTGAAAGAATACCTACAGTTTCAAAGGAAATGTCAGTGAATATTTAAGTACAATGTTCTAAAACATTCACAAAAAATGTTTTTTTGGAATGGCTGGTAGCAAGAGACACAGCAGAAAAACTTTGTCAGAAGAAAACAGAGAGGTTCTGCCTCTTCTAGAACGAGGACGCTCCAGGAGCAAACAGCCAAGAGGAGTAAGTTAAAACGCTAGATGACTGTCCCTTCCACAGTATTCTGTAATCCATGACAATATCCCTATACTGCAGTGTATTCCATAACAGCAGAATTTGGGCTGGCTTTGACCGTAGCTGTGGGAAGCTCTTGGGGAATTGGGGAACCCCTTGGTACTCATGGCCTTGCTAACAGAAAAGACAGACCAATGCATCAAAGTGGTGTCAAGCTAACAATCAGTTTCTTATGCTTTGATTACTTTACAGATGTGGTGAGTAGGTGACTGCCTCCTAGCAAAGGCCTGTACTCATACCTTTTGGTATGTTAGTGGTTTTTTTCATGTAAGTGATCTTAAGATACATTGGCTCTCTTTTTAATCCTAGCATTTCTAGGTTTTAGCAGTCTCCTCTGCTAAATCCCAGCCTGGGAATAAATTATGGAAATGAGGATGTCTTTGTGTATTGTAAGCAAGTTTTTTGTTTGCTCAGACAAATACCAAGCTAATGACTATGAATATTGCCATCTTTTTAATGATGTTTGTAGTGTAAGTATTCCCCATGTTCTGTGTTAATACCTTGTGAGATGTCACAATTAGATTAGGTTCAGTCAATATCTGAACTTCAACAAAAAAAGATCAGAATGCTTTTTGAAATAGATTCAGTCTTGCATTTTAGATATAGGTGACTTAGGGAGAGGAATGGTAGTGAACAAATTACATTAATGATGCTAAGCAGTGAGGTTTTGTTTTGTTTTTATGTTAAGAGTGGGAGGTAATAAAAGAGCTGGGCCATTTGTGATCCTTAAATATCACAAATATAATATCTGCAATGACAGTGCTAGCAGCCTCAGTAGAATCTTTTTCGCCTTTCATTTGAATGCTTTATGCCAACCGTTTTGCCTGCTTAAATATTTCAATTTGATAGAGTATTGTTCAGTTCCTGTCCTAAGCTTGTGCGCCCTTCTCCGTTCCAAGGCCTGCTGTATCCCAGAGTTAGCTGGAGACACATGCTGTGCTAACTCTTGGGTTGAAATGTAAGAGGATACTGTTACTATAAGTTGTAATACAAACTGATGATTGGAAAAGATTCAGTGGCTCTTCTTGTTGCTGCTTCCCTTCAGGGAAAACATATTTTGTAATAACTTTATTTAAATGATTTTTTTTAATTTACAGCACTACACTCTTAGTAATTGAATTATATTAAGAGTACCTAAAAGCTAACGAGTACTATGTTTTGGTTTTTTTTTTGTAAAGAACAGAACTAACAAGTATTATATTTTTGTATAGAGCAGAATCAACATCTTTATATAATCTCTGCAGTATTATTTTGCTATCTGGGGAACCCAGGTAGGTTTTGTGTATTTACCTCAAGCTGAAGAGAGCGCCTGATTCTCAGAAGTTTTAGATTACTGTAAATATTACACTGGTTTAAAGTGCTTAATTCTTGTTTCTAGGGTTCATGAGAGGCAAAAATAATGCCCTGTCTTTGACATGTATATTGCAAATCAAAACAGCACCTCGAACTGGACTTCCAGAAGGCAGAGGCTGATGAGAAATCACCAATAACTCATCCTTTAGTCTTCCAGAAACATATCCAATAATATTCTGAAACTGTTCATGGGGGAAACTAAACTAATCCCTTCTCAAAGTACCTGGCAAAAGGCTTCAGAAGGAAAAGTCAGTAAGGATAAGCTGTGTCCCCTACAATGACAGAGGGGATCATAACTCCATTAATGTCAATACTGGGCCAGTGAACAAAAATATCCTTATTTATCCCAATTAACAGGCTTAAGTTTCTAAGTATCTTGGCACAGCATCTTGGCTTTTGAAAACAGAGAGAAATCCTGTGTCCATATGAATATGATATTGGCATTGCCCTGCTTGTATGAGTGATGACTTGCCTGATCCTTATTGCATCCTTCTGCCAAGCGCTGGTTTGGAAACGGTGCCAGCAAAAGGCTGAGGCCTTGGGGGACAGCGTGATTGCAGCAGTGAGGAGGACACTGCTGGTCACAGCTGCTCTTCTGCCTCCACTCATCAAAGAGGTTCGCCCTCCCTCAGCTCTGCACGTGGTTGTTGCATCCCAAGCCTGACCTGAGTATGCATAAATAGTTCTTACGGATGGAATTCTTTATCCTGTATCACTTTGACAAAATCCAGACTCAGGAGCATTTACACGAACAGTCATAGTAGAAGATCGTGGAGGGTATGGTAAGCAATAGCAGAGGCAACAATATTTCATGTGGCTAAGAGAAAGTGCAGATTTAACTTTACTGTATACCAGGAGTATGGGTGTGAAGAATCATGGCAGATGTACTTTGAAATACTAACATCCCTCTTCCACCTTTCCTCCAGCCTCAGTTTCCCATTTTCTCTGCTAAACTTCCTATATATCATCAGTATGGTCAAATAGCAAAACAATACATCCTGAAAATAGCTTCCCAGAATATGCAACAGTTATTTTTGAGCACGAATAACTCTGCATGGAATTGAGCTGACTGAGGGGGAAAAAAGTTCAAGCCAAGTTGCTTAAGCTAAAAATACCTTCTCTTTCATACTCCAAGACAAAACAAATGCATTCTTGCAATACGACCTTGGTATGGCCTTGTACAATACCTGACATTCTGCTGTATGTGAATCAAAGGATTTTGTGTAGTTAGAGATGGTCCTCACATTATTCCTATGTGTTTTGCATAGTAGAACACTGTATGTGAACTGAAAACCAAACCAGGTTTATGATGATGTTTTTCTAATAGATAGGTGCGTTGTTATTAAGTATTCAGTGGGAGAACAACAGCCTCTGTACCTTGAAAATTTCCTTCTTTTGGGGAGAGAAGAAATTAAGTTTTTCTGCTGTGCCTGGCATTAACCACTCTTTCAAAGTCATCAGGAACCTTTCTCGTTTATAACAGTCAAAAGATTTGCTAGGAATATACAGAAATAGTTTTGGTATCTGTTAGAGGATGGTATTTTGTAGTGCTTGTAATACTTGTTTTTATATTCTTTCCATTCATAACAAAAGAACTGATTCTTTCTTGTTAGCTGCAATAGAAAACATGACCTTCACTTTTTCTCCTTCACTTTTCAGAACGATTTTTAGAATAGAAAACAGTAGCTTGCTGTCTGTTATTTTAAAACCATCTCCCTATTTGTTTGTAAATAAATAGCAGCCCTGGAATATTTAATTGATTATGTTTAGTATGCTCATAGCGGGCAACAAAAATATTTATCTGTCATTGCCACCAGTGATATCTTCTTCATGGACTTGTAATTCTATGCCATTTCTCTCCAGAAGTTATAAAAGGGTTTATGAAATAAGAGTGAACACTACATGTAGCTCACCAAGACTATCAAAGCATCCACAGCACAGAATGTATTTGTTAGTTCTGTACTGGGTTAATGCTGCCTCATGTCCTGACGTTTTACAGTATACTTCCATATAGCCAAAAGAAAAACTATAAACTTCTAAAAACACCACATCCTGAAATGAAACATGAATTTTCGATCAGAATTTGACATAGAAAAAATTGTGAGAATTTTATCCATTCATATAAATACATATATATATATATATATATATATATATGCAGATGTGCTGTAGGCAGCATTAAATATTTTTAGAATCTGGGGCATTGATACTCCTTTATGAGTCAGAGTACATTATTTAGATGTGCTCACCCAATATTTGCCCATTTTTTTCTTAAAAAAGTAAAAAAGAAAACAAATCTATATATGTTTATTCCCCCCCCCCCCCCCTTTAAAGTCATGCAGTATTATTTGAGGACATTAATTTTTCTCTGATTTGAGTTCAGTTATGTAACCCACATCACTATGCTACTGGAGAGCACGCTGTCCAACTGGACTGTGCACAGAAGCTTGATTCAGTATAAAAAAATTCAGTATGATTCATCATAAAAGTAAAAAGATCCCGTATGCAAAGGTATATGTATATATGCTTTGAATGTTTTTTTTTCTTTTATTCTCTGACATTTCCAGCTATCATCAAGAATATATTGAATGCTTCCCCTCTCCATTTAACACTGTAGGTTTCATCTGTAATTTATCATTCCTCAGAAATGCTATTTCACCTTGTTTCAAAGTCTTATTTCACAATGACAGTGGTAAATGGTATAAAATATAAATATCTGCTATTGTTAAAACAACAAAATGCACACTTAGGTCACCTACTTCTTTTTACCAAACTATTTTCAGCAGCTTGCCTAAGAAATCCACCGAGCGTGCTGATGTTAGGATAAGGAGTACATATATCTAAGCTTAACCCATCTTTTCCCCAGTCTTCCAGTGCAATAAATGAACTAAAAAGTATGTAAGAGTTTTCTTATCAAACTTGTTCAATATTTCTTTTCTTTATGGGCCAACTTCACCCCTTACCTGTGTTGCATCCTGGAGATTTTAAAATGTGAGTGTACCTAATGCTTATTAATAACAGATTCTCATAGTAATTATTAGTTGTAGAGGCCAAGACTCAAGATCTTGTTCAAGACATTTGACATACGCAATAAAAAAATCTCCCCATGTCCTCCTGAGTTGTTCTTGGCTGGGTAGAGTTTAAAAATGCACAGAAAGTGCCAGTGAAAGCTGTCTTTTTAAACTACCGACTATTTTTCTGGCTCCTTTTATTCTAACCTTTGAGTATCTGGTGTAAATTGTTCTGTGTATTTGCCATAATCTCATAACAGAAAAAATTGCTTTCTCATTTAAAAGGCACAAGAGAACAGACGGAGGTAGGAAGGTATTGTGAAAGAGGTATCTCTCTGGTTAATCTCCCCATGTGATTTCCCACACCTCTCTGACTTACAGTGCTACTGACTTACAGAGTTTCTCTTTTTAAATAGTAACTCACAGTTAGGTATTTCTCAGCAAAATTTTTCAGCTTGGGCCACAAATTTCTGCTTTTCCTAATGGAAAGTAGAAAGACGTGCATTTCTTCTGAGCAGGATGCGGAGTGCTACTGCGAGTAGGAGGTGGCTTGTCAGTTGTCTTCCAGTACTCCTGAACACAAATCTATAGAATTTAGCATCAGATGTCCTGTACCACTTGGGCTTTATGGCAGTGATCCTGAGCCCAGAGAAAACCATTACTAGGCTTGATAGGTTTAAAGACAAGAAATGTACGGTGCAGAACATTTGGAGATGGCGGCTGGGCCGTACTGATAATGGAAAGGGAGTACAGATCTTTTTCTTAAGAGTCAGAATGTAAGACTTGGGACATAGACTGGGCTTCTGTCAACTTTCTAGAAGTGCAGATATTTTACAGAGTTAAAGAATGCATGAAGAATATACAAGAGAAGTGTTCCCATCCCTGGTTTACAAAGGTCTTCTGTGCCCAAAAGCCTATGTTGTCCTTCAAGTTATATCACTTGGTCTAATATGGACAATACTATTTACCTACCAACCTTGTCTTGCCTGTGTCTGTAAGCCATCATGACTATAGCAAAATATCAGAGCTTTGAGCGGAGAAGTGAGGAAAGCGAGGCATTTGTAGTCTGGTTCAGAAAAGATAAGCTTCTGTTACAGGTTTCATCATTAGTTGATCCAGAGGATTTCAAACTAGAGGGATTCTGTAGCAACTAATGGTGATTTAGTGAGAGTCTGAAGGAACCCAGTTTACTGGCTTTAACTTGGCTTTTCTTCTTTAGCTGGTTTCTAGCAGCTTTATAAACACCCTGTAGCCACAACAGGGATTTTAATCACAATAGCTCGTACAAATTCCTTCTTTTAATAAACTGTTCTCCCTATTTAGAAGGGATGTTGTCACTCACTCTCCTCTCTACCCCTGGGTCTGGCCAAAACATCTAAGACCTGACTTTGAGTTGGTTCTAGTTTTGGATGCAGTGTTTATACTACACAGTGGTTTATTGAGAACTTTGTTATGGAAAACACTAAATAACTGTGAAATACAAATGTCAATATTTCCTCAGTGATACATTTTGTAAAAGTGATTCCTTAGCACCATGTTTTTATCTCTTGACTTGCCACTGACATCAGCATTATGTATCTCCTTGCTACCCCGTGGAAGTGTTAATAGTCATTGTGGCAATTGCCCATGTTTTGTTATGTTGTAGGAAAGTTATGAGTGCTGTTGACAAGAAAATCTTGCTTTACCAATGTTTTTTGAAAGAAGAGTTGTGAAGAAGCTCACTTGAGATCTTGTACAGCTATAGCTTTTCATAGAAGGGGAAAAGTATTGTACATTATTCGTAGCCTAATTAGAGTTATGATGGATGTCACCTCTTAATACTGACTTGCTAATTGCCACTTAAAATTTTTCTAGAATTTGAATGTTTGTGGTTCTCCTTTTACATACCTAATCTCAAGTCAGTCACAGGAAGGTTTCAGCACTACCAAATTTCCTCCTCAATCACAAGGACGGTGCCTTTTTTCTTCTGAAGGAAGTCATCAGCAATTGCAAAACATGGTAAGGTTGAGAAGTGGTAAAGTATTATAAGTCAGTCCATTTTCAGATGTTGATAATAATCTCATGTCCAGAAAAAATAGTGCTTTGATTTAACTTACTTCTTTATAGGATAAGGAGTCTTAAGTGTGTTGAAGCAGGTGGTGTTTGGACAGTATCATTTGTGCTCTGAAGCAGAAGGGTTGTAGCAATTCAAGCCATTAAGAAAGCTAACTCAAGGGCTCTATGAGCCATATGGAAAAAAATAAAAACCAAAACCACACTGTCCTAATGCTTTTGACTCTCGACAGTGAAGCATCTGTTGCACTACTTCAGAATGCATGGTTGTGCTGATTTCTACTGCGTATTGAACAAATACTGATTGGTTCAAAGTATCATTGAATCAATACCATCAGGATTTGTACAAAACTCATGACAAGAGCCTGGCTATAATTTCTTAGTGTTTGTGCTATTATTGTGTTTAATAGTATTTAACGAGTGTGTAGGGAGCAAAATTGCTCTTAAGGCAATGAGGGAGTGCTCTGAAAATAAGAAATATAGGAGGACTGAGAGGCTGTAAAGCTCGTGTAATGTTCAAGGAGAAGATAATACTCGGATACACTGCCCTTTGCCTAGTCCTCATCTTCCTTACTTGCTGGAGGTAAGCATCAGGGCTATAGCTGCAAAGAAGAGCAAGATGGCATTAAAAAAATATATTAGCCACATGTATAGTAGCCAGTGTTGAGGCAGGGAACATCTTACCTTATTGCCTTTCACTTACATTGTCTGGAACTCCAGGTGCACCTGAACTCCTGCATCCTTGGATCTGCTTTATCTAGTTCTCCTAGAGAAATCTCTTGTTTCAGTGAATGATATGCTGTACTTGCTGTTGAGTCTCTGTATTGACCATAGTTAACACCAAAACTATATTGTTTACGAGAAATGTCTTTGATGTAAAAATAAAAACAAAAGGAGTGGTTGGTAGCATGTGCTTTGTTTCTCATGTTTTCCTTTACTTTTTAAAGTTGGCAGCATTACCTCTTCTCACGTTAAAGAAAGACTGGGCCCCCGGTTTAGTATACGCTGCACACCTGAATGTGTTTCTAATATTCCTCAGTGACTTTTCAACAAAATACAGGACCGGAAGATAAGTCTCTGATACTGCAAATGTTCCAGAACTAGTTTGATTATAACAGATTAGGTACAGATGTCTTATGCTGAACCATATATGGACTCAAAGTTAAACTAAGGGGATTAGTTCCTTGGCCTGTGTCTTTGGAGGTGAGGAATTGCATGTCTTTATCCTTGAAGTGTTTTTTTAGACAGAAGAGTAAAATGAGGTCTTGCAGGGAAGAGGCTTGTGGGGAAGGAAGAGATTTGCTTTGTGATAAATAAAGCCAGATGAAATCTCACTGTAATGGCTTGAATAATTTTAACATTTGAGCTGTGCTTATTTCTTTTCTGGGAGACGTGTTTCTTTGGAGAAGCATAGTATGGAGTGGTGACATTGTCATTCATATTATTTTTTGTAATTTTTATTAATGAATTGCCTTCATTATTACTTCTTTCACTCTAGGGCATACTGTACCCAATAAAAACTACGAGTAAGCATTGCCTGAGCTATTTTTAAATTGCATATATAAGGATAGTGAAGTGGAAAACAGTGAATCAGAGTATGTCCATGAGCAGTGAAAGAAAAACCTATTAGGTGCTTTGATTTCTTTTTCTTTCATGTCCTTCCGTGTTTCATTTGACTGGACATTGCATTGAGGTAAAACACATTCCAATTATCTATAATGGGAAACCAAATTATATTCTTCAGAAGAAATTCTGATAATACATGCAGGAGAATGAAAAATGATACAATGTATTGCTGAATTCTTATTATATAGTAGCATGATCTCCATTGTTCTGATTCGCTGACAGTGAGTCACAGGTATGGCTGAGACTGGATTACATTTCTATTGTAAATCTGTCTGACACGTAGCAGTCTTGAGAATAATGTACTGTTGTGTCTCTTTTTATTTAGAATGTATTTTAATGGATGTGGTTTTGTCAGCTAGACAGCTCTGGAGACCATGCACATATCAAAGTGACAAATGCCTGGCTGTTAAACTCCCGTATCGTATTCATGAGAAAAACTAAGATCTTTCTTTTCCATTGACTGTACAAAGTCACTACCTTTTGGGGCTCTCCTGGATAGCTACACACATAATCTTGTTTTCTCCCAGCATTCTTCAGCTGCACAAAACTTGCATCCAGCTTTGATGGTAATTCTCGCCTCTAAAAACCTTCAAAGCAAGCTCTGGTCTATGGCTCTTGATGTTCACTTGCTCCCTAATGCCTGCGAGGTTAAGGTGTGGCAGCCTACAGACCAGGCTCTCTGTCTTGTAAGAGGCAGCAAGCAGCTCCGTAGTTGTTAGAATACCATGCTAGGTCTTTTAAATAAATGAAAATGAGAGTTGACAGGGTAGATTATGAAATGCAAGGAAGTGAAAACAAGCTAGAATCAATGTTACCGAGTTTGACATAGTTAGAGGGCTTTTTTTTTTTTTTTTAATGCCTTCTGCTTAGTACCCAAATGAATTGAATTTTGGCATTTAGGCACTTGATTGGTGGCAGTATGATTTTAAGATACTTTATATTGGTTCCTCTTGTGACTAGGTGATTAAAGTGTCTTGAGGGATGTTTGGCAGTCCTCAGAGCATCATAATGAAATTGGCTGGGTAGGTGACAGGGCTGGGAATATTTCATGTGCCCCGAGAGCCTGATCAGGATAATCCCTTTCTGGCATGGAGCAGCTGGTATCCTGCAGCCCTTGGGAGGACTTGTGGGACAGAAAATAGGGAGAGAAATGTTTTGTGTTGTCTTTATCTGACACCTTGCTGCTCAGACTGCCTGGCTGGTGTAAAATCATAAACACAGTTGCTACACATGCTGTACTCAAAGGAGTTTCAGGGGTGGCTCAGCAGAAAATGATTTGGCCGTTTTCCAAGCTAGGCATTTGTCTGCTCCTGAGGCCATGGCAGATGGTCTGCAGAGCCGTTGCACAGGGCAGTGTGTAGGAGGGTGCCCATCCCAGGTGGTCACCTCTGTGTTCTGGAAGAAAGTTTTGGAGCCGGCAGTGGCTTTTTGGCCCCAAAGCTGAGAACTGTTGTGTTCATACCTCAAAGAATAACTGAAATGCAAGAAGACTTGGAGAAATAAAAAGATACAGGTCAGTCTTGCAACCTTTTCTATTTACCATATTGCTGGGAGTTTTTATGTTAAAGGAAATAAAGAGAACAGTTATTTTCTACCCATGTGAGAAAACTTTCAGGTTTCAGTTAGTCAGCACAGACTAGTAATTTGCATTTTAGAAAGAAAATGTTAAATATTGCTGAAATACACCAATGTAAAAGTTTTCTTCAGATTTTGTGCTCACATCTTTCTCACTATCGCTAGAGATGAAGAGGGCGGGAATGCTAGGCTCTTCCTTAGCTGAACCAAGTTGATGAGGTTGTGGATACACCCTCTGTGGATAACTAAATCTTTCAGTGATGTGTGAAAACAACACAAGCACATTCCAAGTTTGTGTTAACATTTCTGAACAAGAGAGACATCTTTTGCAAGATTTTTCAAGTCAAGCAAGACTTGAAGACTCACAAGCTTACATTACTGTGTAAAGAAGCTTTTTATTTCTGGTGTGTGAGTGGAACTGCTAGATGCATAATCAGTTACGTTAAATGAAAGCTCAGAGAAAATAAACTTGGGAAGAAATTGAACATGGGCTTTAAGTGAGATGATTTAAGGGTGAAGTATGAAGAGGTGCTTGGCATTTTGCAGATTGATATGATGTGTTAAGACATGTTGAAATAATTTTATGTACTCTTCCCTTCTCCTCTGATTTTTTACTAACATTGCTAGTTTGTATTTTTTTGCTTTACTGAAGACCTCGCCAAGATCTTTGGATAACTTGAATAGTGATACAGCCTAAGCTGCACTCCTCCTGTCTCCAGGCTGTGAAGAGCGTGCTCTTTTGCCAAAAGAAACACAGGGGCATCCAGCCCCTCCAGCAGAATGACACTATTTAATGGCTTTCTATATACTTAGAACTAGAAATTCAAAAAGTCTTTCTAGAGCTGAAGGGATTAGGATGGCTTCACTGACATGTGTGGAAGAAAGGAATATGTTTCTGTTTTTGTACAGTTTTCATTTTTGACAGCTAATGGCCTATGAAAATTTGATGCTGTTGCAGGACAAAGTGGAAAAATTTTACCTTCTAAAATGTATTCCACTTGTGACACACAGAATTGTCATAGAAATTTACTCCTTTAAAAAAAAAATATTTGTAAGTCTCTTTTGCAAGAAAAGTCATTGTCTTAATTTTAATGTGAGTGAAATAATTTCTGCATTTTTAATGACATGCTACTCTCAAGATCAAAAGTAAGTAATGGGCAGTGTGTGTTACATTCCCATATTGTGTACAAAGGATATAATTTGTACTGAAGGAAAAGGAGTGTCTTTTCTGGAAGACAAGGAGAGAAAAGGGAATTGTGTGCTTGTTTTCTTTTCCTCCCGTACACACTGTGTATTTCTGGGGATTAAGTGATGCTAAGAAGGAACAAATCTTCTGCAGAGATTGTGCTCACACTACAGGGGTGTTTGCCCTTCCATCTTCATTCTAATTCCTGAGTATTAGAAATCTTTTTTCTGGGTTTCTTATATCGGGTGCTGTGGAACTATTGACTTCTGCTCTTCCAGCCTTATGAAGAAATCACCGTGTTTTTTCTTCTGAGAAGGTGGCAACATCTTGCCAGACATAAGAATGAGGCAAATTCCAGGTATGATTCATGTCAGCCCAAGAGGTCTGAAGTTGCATCCTGCCAGTTACACCTGTTCTAATATTGCTTTTATTCATTGCTATGAATACGCATAGGATGGAAGGAGGGCTCTAGGGAGAAGCTGTAGAAGCAAACTGAGCAGCTTTCAATAAACTTCTTTCCTAAATATTTGCAGGGATGTTTTCCTGCTGTATTGAAGAAAATTGATTTCCTCTGGAGATCTACTTCATTCCCAATTCATTAATCAAAGAGCAAAATTCAGCACTTTTTACATATACTCTTTAAGTTGCTAACATGTGCAAAATTCAGAGCAGCCCAGTGATCTGCTACTCTTCCTCCTAAGATAGCACACATTGAAAATCACCTATATCTTTATGACTAATCACAGCCAGGCCACTCAAACCGATAGTGGTGCTGCTGTCTGTGTCCCTGCTTAATTACAACTGTCAGCTTTCTACTAATATGAAGCTACTGCTGTTCAAAGTGCAGTTGCAATGTTAGTGTCCCATCGCTTTTTTGCTCTTGGCAATCAGCCATGATTGTTCAGCTAAAACATTAAGAGATTTACTTTTAACCGAGAACAAATATGCTGTGTTTTGTGTGGAAAGGTGAAAGACGAATCCTGAAAAGAAAACTGCTGAGGAGTCTCTTGGAGAGTTACTTTTGTACCGAGTCAGAACAAAAATACTGTGTGTCTCGCTATTTTTTTTTTATTATGGGAGATATCGTGGGGAAATTGGTGCTCAGAGGAAGCTATTTATTAAAGTCAAATCTTGTTAATTGGGATATTTTTGCCTTTTAGTTTACTGCTTGGCAGGTCGGTAAGACCTGTTCTCTCATCCATGACAGTAAGCTCCAAAGGTTGTTTTCCTTATTTTCTAATTTCAAAGAAATAACATGAAACAGTCTCTGTAGCAAAACTAAAAAGGGAGTTAGACTTGCATCATCAGGATTTCTGTGTTTCTTTGAAGTGAAATGCTGTAGGACGTTGTGCCCACATTTGGGTCTTACAAATTTGGCATCAGTATCATAATTAGTGAAATTTTCTTGAATTACCATTTCTTACTACTGAAATAGATTTTAGACCATAGCAACTCTCTCAGTATTTCCTAGAAATCCATAGGTTAATTTTTGTTTTCTCTGCCAACTCAGTGAAAAAAAAAAAAAGTTGACTGTCTTTATCGTCATAATTGTGCAACTTTCCCTGAATGTGCAATACAGAAATAGAAAAAATTGCTATTCTGAATTTTCCTTTCTCTTCAGTTGTGGCAGCACCTGCTTTACCCAGGGGCTGTTGGCCAGTTCCCATCAGAAGTCATTGTTATCATTGTACATGAAGTACAATTGCTTATTATAAACTTCCCGTTGAAATGCTTTTATTGGTAGGCTGCAGTGTTACGTACTTGTAATAACACCACTGTGTAAATTAGGGGTTTGTCTTATTAAGACACGTGCAGGAAGCAGTCCTTCATCATGAGATTTTGGCAGAAAATATGTTTATTATACTGTATTTTTCTTTCATGTATTGAATTCATAGATCATTGAGGTGTCTCCCGTTAGAACAGAAAAAGAAATGGGCAGCTTTGCAGGAAGCCAGCTAAAGAGATGATCTGTGTTTGCAAAATACTTACCTATGAGTTACCTTACTAGTTTCTTCACAGGTTACTCGTGCTTGTTATGAGAGGCAAACAACCTCATTTTGCTCTTTGGAACATGTAAGGTGCTATCAGATAGCACACGTAAGAAGCATACAGAGATTCTTAATTAAATTTATGATTTAATTGCCCTTTTGTGTTGATGCTGCCGTTCTGGAGCCCAGCTCCTGCTGAGCCCGCCGTGATGAGAATGGATGCCTGCCTGAAATCCACTCTGTGCAACTCCTCAGTTTCCTGCAGGCACAATTTCTTTTGATCGAGTCCCAGTTTTAAGAGGAAAAAGCACTGATATCATACAGGCTAGAGGGAAATGAAAAGTTTTGCATTTGCCCTTTGCTGGAATACATTTAGTCCTAATAAGCTCAGTTTTATGATGATACAAGTTGCAAACTACCCAGAGCTGCTGTCTGGTTCCAAGTTTTTAAGGAACTTTTCATTTCAGTAAGAAAAGAACCCACAGCCATGGCATTACATTTTCCCGGTTCAAGAATTTAACTGTTTCGTCAGCCTAAAGTCCTTTTCAGTGAAGTTTTCTGCATAAAGCTACAGCTGTACTTAAACTTTTTCATCTTCCTTGGTGTGCAGATTTTTACTCTGTCTTAATTAAATTTCCTTCTTTTATTTCTGTTTTTGTCCCCAAATCTTTGGTCTGTAGTGCACATAATGCTCAGGATTTTCTACAGGTCACAAGTCTCAAGACAGCAGCTAATTCTTCTGTTACGTGCTTGCACTTACCACAGTTATAGCTGAAATTAGAAGAGGTGTTCCCTGACCTTGACTAATATGTAATTTTGACACCAGTAAGTGTATTTCAAGAGGAGTGAGGATATTATAAGTCCCTATGAGTCTCTTACGCATACTGTCATTTCCTAGGCAACTCACTGTCGTATATTAAACCTTTGACTATCTCTTCCACAATGCGTTTCTGCATTTTTATGTCTTCTAAAACATGTTTTTTCAGTGTCTTAAATTTACAACAAGAAGAAACATGCAGTTTTTGAAAGTAGAAACTGACAGGGAAAAACCGGTAGAAGTGACCGTATGTCATGATTACTGAATGTTAACGTGAACTGCCTGGTAGCAATGCAGATATTTCAAGTCTGTATTGGGCAGGCTGTCCAGATTGGTGAAACTGGGACTGCTGGTTTCCTGACTGGTTTCCCACTCTGAAAGATATTATAAAAGAGGTGGTTATTCATATCACTGGGGCTGTACTTCCCCTGATTAGTACTGAATGGAGACAGGAGCACACATGAAAACCTGGAGTGAGTGAGTGAAGGATTTACTGAAGTGGTTGCCGTTGCCCTCATTGGACGAAGGGGACTAATTTTCACTGCTGAGCTGCCACATCCTGAATTTGTAGCTCCTCTGATGTTTCTCTTGCATTTGCTTGCATCCAAACCAGGCTGAGCTAATTATAGGGAATCAGGGAAGACTTAATTCTCATGAGGTCCTTGAAAAAGACAACAGTGAGCAACTGATAGCAGAGCTTGTCATTTCTGTCAGTCCTGTTCATTTTGAACACTCTCACTTGAATAGTGTGTTAATGGTTCAGAAAATTGTTAAACTTGGAAATCTAAAACTGCACAAGTGAAAACCACAAGGTCTAAAAACTGAAGTAAAATATATGTTATTCTGTGAGATCTGTGAGCATCCAGTGGCAGACAAAAAAGAGCTAAAAGGTTTATTGCCGTTCCTCCATAGTGGTAATATCTAGCACAGTTTGTACGCCTGCAGCTGCGGGGCTGCTGCAGAGTTATATTCCACCTTGTCCCTCCACTTGCCCTGTTGTGGCATTAGCCTTTAGTAGTATACTCTGCAGCAGAGATAACTGTATGGAAATTTCTTTTCTTGGGCAGAAATTGGGCGTAAGAGCACTTCCATGTTGAAGCTTTTGCATGCCTCTTGACTTGGGATGGAGAATGTTTTTGGGTTTTTTTTTCAGCATCAGCTTCTACTGTTAATTATTTTTACATAAATCAAAGACCTAATGGAATTAATTAAGCAGAGGAGTGTTTTGCTTTTGCTGAAAAACGAAAGACATTCAATACCGCAGTGACTAATTCCATGCAGTAAGGAAGACTGGAGTCTTTAGGAATAAATAATGTCAAGCACCCTACTGGCAAGTGGAAAAATAATTACTGAACTGGGAGAAAAATTACTGAACAATGCAAGAGAGAGAACAAAAACCTCAGAAAAGTTGTCAGATGTGGTTTTAAACTTGTATTTAATCTTGTGATGTTGTGAAAGAGGGGAAGAGAGGAGATACTGAAGGATAATTGCAAGATTAGAAGAAGTAACAAGTTTTTACACAGGCACTTACTTCAGGGGAGCTATCTCTTTCTGTATAATATGCGTCAAATGGCCCATACCTGAATTTCATGGAAGCTGAGCTCTATGCGTTGTTGCGAGGCTGCCAGCATAATAAGGAGTTGGACAGTCTGTAATTCAAAACCCAGGCACCTGAGACTCGTAAATCTAGAGAAGAATGACCCTGACCTGCAATTTTGATGGTAGACTGAGCGCGCTGTTTTTTTTGAAAATAATCTCTACTAAACCGGGAAAAATCTACCGAATCACAATTGTTTCATATATCGAAGGCTGGCAGCTGAGTGCTTCAATAACTCTGTTCAGGACAAAGTAGTAACAGCTTTCAAATGTGATCCTTGCAGCTTGAGACTTCCTTTTAAACACTGTGGGGAGACTAACATTTGAATTATTAAATATGTTTTCCTTTGGGGATAATACAAATTCCTTTGGGACTTACACAGTTGCATAAAATTCTGGAAGTCTCATTTAACATTAACCTGGTGTTGCAGCAGTCCTGCAGTAGGTATGTGGACTGGACATCTGTCGCTGGGTAACAGCATCTATTCCCTTTGCAAGTAAATTTTTCAGAAGCTTTTCTCCCCATTATGCTTACCTTTTTCTTTTCTCAAATGGCATGAGAAGAGAATTATATTAAAAGTCTGTGTGCTCTCAGCAGTCAGTGGCGTTGTGGCAAGCATTTATCCACCTTGTTTAATTTTTCATCTTTTCCCTACTCTGGTTTTGCCTGTTGCAATAGTTAATATACCTTCTTTAGTCACGTGTCTTTTTACCTAAAAAGCTGTACACATCGCATAAGCAAACAGTTTAATATTCTCCCCCCACTCTTCTTGACCAAAACCTTTTGTCTCCAGCTATACAAAGAACCTTCTCCTTTGCTTTGCAGGTAATTACTTTAAACCCCCATGTACTTAGGTTGCTATTCTTGGCCTGTTGAATGCTGGCCCTTATTATAATGAACAGTAATCTTGGATTGTTGCAAGAAACTTTGAGGCACAGGACAACCATGAGTTTTAAAATGAAGCTGTAGATTTCTGCAGCTGCTTGATAAGAAGCTCGACTGCTGGGAACCTTTCTGAGGTTCATAAAAATGAAACACTGGAGAATGACAAAACTACGCCACTTCATTTCTGAGCAAAAGCAATACTGTACTTATAAGATTACAAAAAGCTGTAGACACCATTTATATTCCAAGAAGATGTTTGCTGCTGACCAATTAAAATATTTTAAAATCACTTTTGTGTGCACTGAATATTTTAGGCCGTGATTGGATATTTTATATACAAACAATAATCCATTCTTTAGCTGTCCTGATGGATCATCAGGTCAACTGCTGAGTTTTCAAGAGTGGAGGTGTAGGAATGGCAAAATCACCGATGTGTGAAAATTTTACAGAAGCAGCCAATTACTTTGAGCAAATAGCTGCTTTTGATCTTTCTGGTGATTGAACTGATGATGTCTCAGGACAGGAAAGTCTACTGCTCTTTAAGTGCAGCACTTCTCTCATGCATAACATCATTTCTGTAACCTTCAAACGGTTTGGTTTCAGGGAGGCCTTTTTTCGCTTTTCTGGTCATAGAACTCAGACGGTTAAACAACTTTGTGCTACGAATGAGCCAGGAATTTTATTCCAGCATGAAGAGTTAATTTAATATAGAATTTCAGTCACTTGCTCACAGCACTGTTTCACTGAAAATGACAGGCTTGACAGAAACCTAAGGAAGCCAGATGTCCTGGAGACACTTGAGGAGTTACAGTCATTCAGCATATGGGTTTTTTTCTTTTGTCAACCGGACACATGTAAAAAAAGAATTACATGATTTATCAGTTCTCAATTGCTGTTTGTTCACCTATTGCACAAGAATAGACAGCAGAAGCGGGTGTTTAGGGCCTGATCAGTACAATGTCTACAGAAACGCAAGAGGGTTTTTTATCCATGTCAAGAGTGCCAGAGCAAATGATTCCTGTTGCAATGTCAGTCTAATGACATGCTAAACTGAAGCTTGTATTACAGTAGACTACCACTGGTTAATTGTCTATTGATACCAAATAATGCAGTCACGCATACCTGAGAAATGCTAACAGAAAATAGAATATCGGCTAAAATTTTGTCTCTTTTACTAAGCTGCTCTCCCTGGGCCCTTGGCCCCAAACTGTTTCAGGCTTCTGGGAAGTGGGAGATGGTGTTTGTCAAAGTGCCATTCCCACCTCTCACAGGACTGAATGGAGGCATTAGCTGACAGTTTTCTGAACTGTTTTCAGTCTGCAGAGTGTTCTCTGTATCCAGCTAGCTGGGCAGATAACAGGAGAATGAGCAGTTTGTGGAACAGTGGGATGTTTCACGCCTCACTTCTTTCAGAAACACCACCTCATCATTAGTTTATTTTTTTCCTGCTTAAATTAAAGAAAAAGCAGCAGAACTTGTTTGATTAAATTTCCTTCCTTCTCCTTCCACTCCTCCCCTTTGTCAAATGATGCCACTATTTGGATAAAGTAAAGCTTAATTAGTGTAATGAATTTTTAGTAAAGATTAATTATATGTATAAATTATTAGTCTGCTGCTTTGAATATTTGCTTGGTAACATACAGACCACTTATCCCATGCGTCGTGACAAAAGAGCTCCTGACAATTGCCGTAAAATAGTGTGGACAACGCAGTAACGTCTCCTGCAAGTATTCTGCTCGTGCCTTACAAATGTGTTTCAAAGTATTAGTTTGCCTTTAGTGGTTTCATAGTTAATCTGTAAGACAGCAGATTCTGCACACAGTTATACTCTTTGAGGTTTGTGCTGTAGTGACTTAAGCCATCCGTCTGGAGAACAGAAGCAATTTGATAGGATTTATATAAACAGCACGTCTGTCAGTTTTGCAAGCACTTATTAGTTGAGTACATCATAAGTGTTAGCAGCTTGAGGATCAAAGTGATAAATTTAGGATTTTTTCCAAAACATAGTTATTTGGTATAAAGAATGTGCCAATTGTTGCAAGCAATTAAATAAAGGTTGAATTTGTTTTTATGTCATCAATACACAAAAAAGATAACAACATTAAATATTTTTTTGATATGAGTATATTTGAGTCTTAGTCTTTTTAGATATTTCATGATATAAAACAGGAGACAGACTTCATTAATTGGATTCCATCTGTGCCTTTTTAGTAGTGAATATTTTTTCCTTTGTGGCTTACTAGAACAAAAGTTGTTCACTTGCTCTGATATCTTCAGTTCTGCCCAAGGTATGAGGTCTCCCAGTGTGTAGGAAACTATGTAGACAGATGATGAAGGCATGAGACGATTTAAGGTCACAACAGCTTGAACCACCACTTGCTGCATGTTACAAGGCTATTTCTCTGTTAATATGAACTCAAGTCTGAACACCACCTTCTCCTTGAAGTGTTTTCTTTTGTTGTCAGTTTCTATTTATGGAATGCATTAGATTAGTGAAGACCATGATTATGAAAATTGTTGGGTATCATGGGTGTTTCACCTGCTGACTTGGCACGTACCAGAGATCTTCCCCAGCTCTTGCTGGACACCAAAAGACACCAGCTTCTCTCGAGCTTCCTGGTTCTTGGTGTGGCCTGTGCCTGAGGAAGGGCCTGGTCCATAGCGCTGGGTAAAACAGCCGTCATGTTTGCAATTTCCAGTGCTTTGGCATAGGTCAGGGATCTGAAAAAGCACCTATATTCAAGCCGGTTATGGTAAAAGGAAATTAAGTTTATTTACAAAATGCAAAACGTACAAATGTTTGTGAAGACAAAGATAAGAGCGTGAAAGGAAAAACAGATACTCTAAAGGAGTTACACTAAAAAAGACAGAAGTGTCCAGCTAATTATTCTGTAGGTGCTTAGCTAGCTTTCATGATCAGGGAAACCCCTGATCATGGTCCTTCTGCAGGTCCTTCTGCAGGTCAGATGGATTCAGGACTGTTTCACAGAAAGGACTCTCCTCTGCTTCAGAGTGTGTTGCTTCCATTCAGATTCTTATCTCTGTGCTCCTCCGTCTTGACAGTACTGACCCTTGGTGTGTGCAGGAGGTAATATTGATATTTTCTCCAACACTGCTCTCATGTCTTCGGTAATGCTCATATTTAAGGGCAGATCAGGTGCCAGTCTCCTGTGCTTGATTGGGGGTTATACATATTTAACTTTGTCTTTTTCGGAAGCCAGTACTGTTTTGTAGAACCATGAGAATGAAAAGAAGCATTACCTATTAAATAGGGAAAATACTTAAATATCTAATAAGTTTATCTCAAATCTAACGTAAGCTGAGGTAACTTCTTTTGTGCATCCCTGTTACCGTTTCACATGCACTAGGTCTTTCTGTCATTCTAATTTACATCTACCTCCAAGAGTCCCTGTGCTTACCCGGATGAACTACCCATTGCAGTCTATCTGATCATGACTGTTCATGTGCATAGCAGTGATACCTGTAATTATTTTTCCTATTTCCTACAGAAAAGTACAGGAAATGAAATTCAAATGTCAAGCTTCTGCAGAGCAAGAGAGGATTCAGATAGGAGACTACCCATACAGTTCATGGTGGCTGTGGTGATTAATAGAAGAAAACATGGAATCGGCAGATGTTGCTATTTTGGGCATTGGTAAACAGAGGCTATGGTTTACGTGTTCGGGTTTTTAATAGGTTTTGGTTTTACTCAGCTGAAAACTGGCAATTATGTTTGGTGTTAGGTACTTAGGTTTCAAAAATGAGTTGAACCTTTATGACAATGCTGTTGAAAGGAAAGGAAGTAGGATGTAAGTCAATTCCCTTTCAGTCCTTTTTGATCTCACTTCTGCTTTAAACACAGGTCATGTACTGAAAGAGAACAAACTGTGCAAAATGATTTCCAGGTGATGTGTAGTAGGTTCCAAGCAATGCTCCCAATTATGTCACCCCAAAAAATCCCAGTGGAAGTTGGGCAAAGACTTGGGGGATTCAGTCCAGTTCATTAGCCTAATGGACTGACAAATCTTTCTCTGGATGTTCGTTTGTGTGAATAATAGAAAACTCTTTGTTTCTTCAGATATTTCTGGATTGCTGAGTGTGTTAGACTAAGCACAGACATCATCAGTGTGACTTAGTGGACTTGGGTTTGTCACCTGCCAGGTTTGGTGCATGAATAGCAGTTGCTTGTATTTGTATGCAGAAACGTGTTGGCTCTTGTACCCTGTATGTATATATTTCTGGCTGGCTGTGGATTGGCTGGTCAGCTGTGCTTGGTCACCAATTTCCTCCTCAGCTGGTTGTGCTCTAAAGATGATGATCCTGTTGCACAGGTGTTAGTTGTTCTAGATTTACTGAAACAAGGAGGAGAAAGATTTGCTGGGGTGCAACCCGGGAGGCTGGAAAACAGGGGCTACCTGTCACCAGAGAAGGTATGGTTTAAACTATTTAACTTGTATTGACATTGGCAGTGATGCTAAGAATAAGTGCATATAAATGAAATTTGTCTACTTCTAATTTGGGTGATATCACCTTTCTTTATTTTCTGCTTCGTAACTGTATGCAAATTGTGTTGCTTGGGCAGAGGAAAAAGTTGTGTTCCTTCTTTTAATTCATTTAGCTAGTGTAAAGTAGTCTAAAATAGATACTGGTTCTTGGAACCATTTTACTTACCTATTTTGAAACAGAGGCTGTAATTGCTTATCATCATTCATGTTAGTGAAATTTTGGCAGCATTTCAAGAGAAAGATCAGTGGATCACAAGTTGTTATGAACTCTTTTTTTAAATTTATGAGCAGCCACTCTTGCGAATGGTCCTGCTAAAATCATTTTCAGTATTGATGTGAACAGCTGTGTGTTAGTGAAAGTAACTAGTTTGAAATCTAGCTTTGAAATAGCTCTGTGGTTTTGATAGCTGAGGAACCTACAAGCTGTTGGCTTATCAGAGAAGAGAATACAGATATGTTAGAAATCACTAGAGAGCAGCCCCATGTTTTTTTTAATCTAAGGATTTTAATTTTTTTTTTAATGAGAGTGCTCTCTTTAGTAAAGCAAGGACTTAGGAGAAGGTTATAATTCAAACAACCTTACTTAGTTCAATTTCTTTCATAAAAAGACATAAAACTCAATTAAAGTTGGTGATTGACGAAGGAAATTAGGTAAACTGGGAACCCTGAACAGATCTACAAAAGCACTTGGAAAATTAAGCATGGATTATTCTGTTCATGTACAAAGTCATTTAGATGGTGAACGGAAACCATATACTGTGAAACCCAGCAAATATTCCATGTTCATAAATAATTGAAACTCCTCAGGGTAAAATACTCTGTTGCAGTAGACACCTAATAAAACCAGAAGAAATAAAAAGGATATAAGACACCCAGAGAATATCCAGTACATGGTAAAGGGCTTAACCCAGAGAATATCCAGTACATGGTAAAGGGCTTAAGTGCAGCTGCATTAAATGCACCTAAGTTACCAAATGCTGTAAAAGTGAAGCTGATGACCAGGTAAAATGAAATCATCAAGCAGGCTGAATATCTGCAGAGAGGTTATCTGGTAGAAGAGCCTTGTGCCAACTAATAAACTAAGAAACTATGCATGATCATAAGGAAGAGTAGGTTTAAAAACTTACTTTTCTGACCTCAACACCTAGAATTAGGTACACAGTAGTTGCAATTCAAATATTGATATCTGGTGATGAATGTTTTAAAAAGTGTCTTCTAAGTATAATAAAATATTTGAAGACAAAATAGCTACCTAGAAATATGTCCTACCATGCTATGAAATGTCTATGTAAAAAGTGACTATTTGTAATTCTAAAGCTAGTTGTAATTATTACTAGTGCTTGTTCAAATAGCGAGGCACAGAGCACTGCCTGGGGATGATGTGAAAAGAGGAAAAATCCCTTTAATCTTCTGTCGAAAAATATATACACCAAAATTGGAGGTATAGACTTTTAAAAGGAGTTCTTAACCCAGTTATGTTGCTGCTGTTAGAAGAAGGTAAATTATGGGACTTCTGTGTTTTCTGTGGAAGATTTCTGGATTACTACCACTATAAACCATACCAATGACAGTGCTATCCCATCAGGTGTTAAAGCAGAAGGGGCAAACAGTGCTCTAGTGTGGCAAGCGTAGATAGTGATGTAAAAAAGCAGAAGCAGCACTCACCAGCCAGCACCCAGGGCTCGTACCAGTGCCCAGCTCTAACAGTGTCCTAGCCAGGGCACGTGGCCCTCTCTGACAAGCGTGAGTCAAGTTACACTGCACTTAAACCTGTGCTTTACATCTTTACTAAATATTTGTATTTGCACAAGTAGGTGAAAATAACCATAGTGAGGGTAAAGATTAAGCTGATGCAACAAAGACACATTTGTGCTCTTATTTATTGAAACCTAAAGCTGTAAGCAATCACTTTCAGTCCCAATGAACTGGCTTTCACTGTGTTACTGACGAGGATACCCTGTTTCTGTTCTTTCCTAAAACAACCTCACAAAACCAGATACAACCCGGGCTCAGGAGCTTTTCTTTTACAAATCAACTTTAAAGTTCTCTAAGATAGTTTCAGGTCACAGCAAGTTTCTTAACATGGTCTGATGCTTCATAATCGCTCTAAAACATTTGATGTGAATTCACAACCAAACTATGTCAGACATTGTTGATATGCTTTGGTTTCTTTTGCTTTTATTGATCCTGTCGCTTAGCTGCTAAATTGTATCGTTCTCAGCTTTTTCACAAAGACAACTTAAAAAAAACAAATTTTGTGGGATTATTTCAGAATCTCAGCAAGGTTTTCCAAGAGCCAACTGTGGTATCGTTAAGTTTCTTTCATAAAGAGAAAAAGTTTTGTGGCTTTCTACCCACATTCAGCAAACTGGCCTCTAAAGATGAGTCTGAGATACTTATTAGCTCTATAGGTCTTGTGTGACTCAGAGTCTGGCCTGATCCTCTGATATTCCAGTTCAGATTCAAAGTCTTTATGCAGTGTCTAAAAATACTGAGGCCAGAGCCCATCAGTAAGTCCTCTGTCGTCAGCAGCCACCAACGATTATCCTGGTTCTGAGTCAGCCATCAGGAGAGAAAATGCATCTCTGCTCCTCAGTTGTTTCCACTCACAGAAGGCAGCAAATACGATTCCACAGAGAGCTGACCAGAAGTGCTGCATGCAGTTGAGATACGGGGAAGGGGGGGAATTGCAGCTGCAGTAGGAAAGAGAAAAGGAAAACAGCTGCATTGCAAGAAGACAGTGTGTGAAATGCTTTGTACAACCGCTGGGAAGGTGAAGGAGAGCTGAAGACGGCAGCTTATTGCAGCAAACAACGAAATACACAGCAGCTCTGTTGAGAGCGTGTAGTTGCAGTATGGGCAGTGTTGGATTTTTGTCATCCTGCTGCAAGAAAGAAAGGGCTAAGGAGGGGAGAGGGAAAGGCTGCTGTGCTGGAGTGGGTAAGGGGAGGGCTGGGGTGTGTTTGCTGCTGCTGCAAGTGTCCGGACCTGATCCAAGCAGTTCTTGCAGTTCTGAGTTTCAGGACTCTGTTGTAGGCAAAAGGGGTAGCACAACAGATGCTGCAATCAGACTCTTCTCCCCGTCGAGTTCCTACCTTGTTGGGGTCTTGAGCCATATCTGCGTTGGCTTCCACCCTCTACCACCTGGTAGAAAGAGAAGGGAGAGAAATTATGTCCTCTGGAAAATCACAAGGAGGAGTTATAGCCCAGAAACACGTTTTTTGTTTGCTGCAGGAATCAGAACGTCTCCTTGATATGCCCTGAAAACAATACAAAACAAGGTCTTTTTTTTCTGTTCTTTCTGAGTTTAGTATCAGCTGTCTGCAAACATGAAAGAATATGGACAGTTTGAAGTGTCCTCTTCCTATGTCGTTACGGGTTTTGTTTCCTATTGCGGAAAAAATCTGGTTTCAGTTAATCCAGACTCTGAAAGACTTCATATGGGTGGGAGAGCCTTACTCTCTTTCCTGGGCATCCGCTCTTGGTCAGTGTCAGAAACAGGGTGCTGAGGCAGGCGAGCCTTTGCTCTCGGTCATAACTGGTCTTGCACACCAATTTCTAATTTCAAGTTGAAGATAGTAATTCTGAGTGTTACTCCTATATGGCTTGAGCATGTTGTAACCACAGATGCAGAGGGGAGGGAGATTTGTGCTCTATGATTGTTTTCGCCTGTGGAATAGAAAGCCTGAAGTATTACTATTTTTAAGTCTGTAGTTAAATATTACACTTGATTAGAAATAAGCTAAATATGTGCAAAACTTAATTTTGCAAACTAGCTTGCATTTTTTTACATGATTAATAGTCTCTTGTGAATGATTTCATGCACACTTTATATCACGCAGTGCTGATGTTTGTTTGCTTTGGAGGCAGGTTTCTTATGTTGCATCTCTCTGGTGAATCTTTACTGTGTTGTCAATCAGTTGTTCACTACTTATTTATTGACATAATTATTTCCCTTGCTAATTCTCCATTACCCATTTTTTGTTGTTGCTTTCTTTCATAACACAGTTCCTCAGCTCCCAA
Organism: Nipponia nippon; assembly: GCF_047370975.1. Lineage (NCBI taxonomy): Eukaryota > Metazoa > Chordata > Aves > Pelecaniformes > Threskiornithidae > Nipponia > Nipponia nippon. Next base: position 88,284,500 of record NW_028262347.1, on the reverse strand, counting down.
GCGAATGTACGTATTCTCTAGTTCAAGGGGTTTTTTGGGTTTGATGTTTGTTTTTTGTTTTCTTTTTTTCCCCTCCTACAGCTGCTTATCATTTTTCATCAATTAGAAAATGGATGTGATCAAGAGGTCCTTACCTTGCCAGCTCAAACAGCCTGAAAAAACAAACTCCAGCTGCGGTTAAGTGTTGATAGCTCCCAGGAGAATTCAGATTACCATAGTGATGTTTGATAACTGTGGAAACAATGACCAAAACCTTCTGAAAACACGTGTCTTTTAAAAATCATTATTTTGTTATTACAGCAATATGTTACTTTAAACATACTGGCTTAGGTCTTTCTGTGAGGAAAGAAGAACATGTAGACAAATACACACAACTATATACTTTTTTTTTTTTTTCACTTTGGAGTTTAGTTTTCATGAAAACTGGGTGATATGGAACCGTGTTCCTGCCAAGTTAGACTTGAATTCCCTTCTGTACAGCACACTTTCTCTGAACTTTTTTCTAAAATTTACAGGTTTTAACCTATCTACAAGGTGTCTTGGCAAATGCAGTTTGGGTATGACATTCCAAAATCAAAATGCAGTCTGCAGAGTATTAACTGGATGTCTAGCACTAGCTTTTTCTTGTGGCCATGTGCTAAATCACACTGGACTTGAGTTGCTGTTCATGGCACTGACACCTTATTTCTGCTCCTGTTCCACCTTGTTTGCAGCTGCATCACACAGTCCTTTTCTATTGCGGCAATTAATTATGTGTGGGTGGGAATTACTGTTCTATAAATGAAATGAGGATGCTGCTGCTGGGAGAACTGGAAATTATAATAATTTGCTGTTGAGGGGAAAACACTGATGAGGATTAGGGAGGTCTCCTCATTCCCTGCATTGTGCTCTGCTCTGCAGAGAGCAGAGTTACGTGGAGAGTGGCAATGAGCTGGTTGAGTCATGTGTTTGGTAGAGTTAACAGGTTGAGTGTTGTTGTGTCCTACCGTACAGGGTGCCTCTTCTTGACATCTTTTCTTCTTTGTTTCCTCTCTTACGCTTCCCTGGTATGTAAAGGAGTTTGCAGAACTATGATTTTGTAGCTATTCTAGGAAAAACACCCGGGAAGCTGGAATTCCAGTCCTAAACAGCTGTGCAGATTTCAGCAGCTCCCTGGTTTCTTTTCCTGAACTATATTCCTTTCTTGTCTAAAAATACACTCTTACCTCCTTCTCCTGTTTTCAGACAATGGAAATATGTCTGGGAGAGCGCAGGACGTGGCTTTCCCACTAAGGGAAGCAGAGGAGGGAGGGGGAAGCCTGTGTACCTGTGTCTGAGTTGGCCAGTGGCATATCAGTTTCCGCTGACCACCTTGCACACTGGCATATCTATCAAGCTGATGACCAAACTATGATTGTAATAACCTTTTTCTTTAATTATGGGTGTCAAATGCCTGTATTACTGCTGTTATTTAGAATTGTGCAAGTTAATATTGCCAGCAGAAAGCAGAGCTTCATCCAGGATTTTGTGTTCAAAAGCTTATTCTATTTACGGATACATGAGCTACTTACAAAATCTTGTGAAATCACCAGCAAGTTAGGTAACTGGTATGACTTCAAGGTACTGGTAGTGTCCTCACTGATTGTTCTTAAAAAGTCAATAGAAGAAATAAAAGCTTGTTTGTTAACAAAAAGAAATGTTGATGAGAAAAATTCCCACTGATACTGCCTGCAGCACTCCTTCTTGGCTTTATTTATTTATTAATTATTAGTTTTGTGAAGCAGAGGTGCTGTGATGTGAATGTGAGAGGTCATTCAAATCCAGAGCACTGAGGGGGGTCAGCAGCAATGTTTTGTTCCTGTTCTGTTTATTTGCTTTCTTCTTACTTTCTTCTGTCCTCTTATTCAGTGACTGAGAAACGATGCAGCATATTAAAATGCCATTCCCATAACTTCACCTGAACTCATAACCCGTGCAAATCTGTGCTGCAGAACTCTGAGGTGTGGTTGGTTTGTTTGTTTGTTTGTTTTTGTGGTTTTGTTTTGTTTCTGTTTGTTTTTAACATAGCTGCAGGTGGGAAAATATAACTGAAGGGGGACTGAGTTTTGTCTCGGACAGGAATCCTCGTTTGCAGACCTCTGTGGCTAGTTGGCCGCAGCACTTCTTTCTGGGTATAGGATAGCTCTCCGGTCATCAGTACTGTGACGTTTTTCCCAGCTTTTCCCCCCAGCTGGGCAACGGTATTCATTGGACTGGGAACAAGACAGACAGCCTGGAAAAAGAGAAAAAAAAGGCATATGTATGTTTAGGAATGCAGCATACTGATGGACATAAGTGATCATAAAAATTGTATCTGGCAACTAGCAGGGAGGCAACTGCAGGGGTTTTGTGGTGGGCTGAGGATTGCTGATGCTGACAGGTTGATGAAAACAAGGGACCTGTAGTTCAGATGATCCATGCAGGAAGCCATAGACATTTTGTTTATTTTGTGCCTTGTAAACTGGAACAGCTCTAATGATAGTATTGAGCATAACAGAGGATAAAATCTATTTTGGAGCAGAAATATGTTTTGTGGCCATTGTAGCACAAATATTGCAAAGTGCTTTAGGAATATGTAATGAGGTAGAATTTTGGATCCTAACTATTGGAGGGGTAAATCTCGCTGTTTGACACAGTGCTGCACAACAATCCCCAGAGTGCTGTATTATTTGGTTGCTTGGTGTTTCCTCAGTAAAATGTAAATATATTATTTACGTTCTAGAGAGTAGCAGACTTCCCAACTGATGAGAAGAGCAGGAATTGGAGAAGTCATTTATGCTCAGGGTAGGTTCCGTTTCCTCCTGGCCAGATCCTGGAAGGAGCCTCAGAAGGATGTAGAAGTAATTGGAGTTCTTGACGGAGATCCTGTATAGACCTCTGCTTGAAGTCCTAAATAGTCTTTACCCCTGTCATTATACAGTAAGAACTGTAAAACATGTTACTGGACGAGGGCTTGTTGGATATCGTGAGTATAGGGTGGTCATACACTGACTGTCCTCCATAATAATAGGCTTAAATCTGATCCTGTATTAAACTATGCAATTCCTGTAATTCTCCTACTTATCAAAAATGAGACATCAAGACATTGTATTATCAACTGCTACCAAAATCTATCCTGCTTTCTGTCTTACTTTCCTTGTCTACCCTAAACAATACACCTTGATGGAGGAGAGGGCAAAGTCCTATGGGCCATCTGCTGAATTTTCCAGACAGAAATGCAGTGCAAACATCACCTGCCCTCCCTCTGCTGTTTCAGTGGATGCAATTTTGATTCCTGTTGCTAGCTAGCAGGAGTGTATTGATCCCTATATCAAAATGTGCAATGCCCTCAGTTTGCTTGTTCTGCTCTAACAAATCCTTCCTTTGTAGAAGGTTGAAGGGAGGTGGGCAGGACCATTTCAATCCAGGACTCCTATTTAGTCTCTGCAGTTACTTGCAATTGAAGTAATTTTGTTGCTGTCTAACTTCACGGTATGCAAGTGCTGTTAGGCACATATACTTTGGATGCCATTACAGCAGCACCCAGAAATCTTTCCGAGAGCAGCACTTCACCCTCTGGTAATCATACATATGCATTTCAATGACCAAAATGCGACTTCAGTGGACCTATGCTGATTTACACTGATGGCCTCATTTCAGGACTTTTTTTTTTTTTTTTTTTCTTCTGGTGGTTCAGAGAGAGAAAGAATCTAAGGAAATTCGTATAGCCAGCTCAATTTTTTGTCTCCATCGCAGCTGAGGATAGCCTGGATTGGTAGGAGAAGTAGCGTTACTGTTTTCTTTGGCGCTTGAATTTCTGGGATTCAAGGTCTCTAGTATTAAAGAAACTGCAGGAACTTTAGTCCTAGTGCTATGCCAGAAAGATTTTTTTTTTTTTTTTTTAAGTTTTACAAGGTAAATAATGCCAGTGTGATAATTATTTTATTATGATGACTGCAAAAATTGAGCTTTTTATCTTTTAAAATTCAATATAAAAGCAGTATTTCATTCTCTTTTTATCCAATGAAATAACTGAAAATAGTTTTACTGGGAACAGAGATAAGAAAATGCTAGCGATTAAAGATAATGTTGTGGAATGTCTGGCAGGGTTTAGTGCATCAATAACCCTGACACGTAATTAAAGTAATTGAAAATGCCCCGTGTGTGTTCTCTGATAGAAGGCAGTAAAAGATCATTGAGGTACCAAAGCTCTCTCACAATACTAGGTATATTTTAAAATCAATCTCTTTTATTTTTAATCTTTTATTTGAGTCCTTTAAATCTTCATAATGCCAAACCTAAACCTGCATCAGTGCCTTTAGCTAGTCCTGTTGGAATAGAGTGGCTCATATTTCATTCAGTTCATTTCTAAGGTCAGCAAAAAGGACTGGATTTCAGCTGAGAAACAGGGCCAAGAGGCTCCTCAAGCATGCCAACACCGGTCAGAGTTGGGGCGGTCTCTCTCTCCTTTTTCCTATCAGTTTTCTTCTTTATATCCGATCTTGAGCCCCCCATCTCCTACCTCCTGTTTTCTTTTTTTAATTAGATATGCTAGTTCTTCTCTTTCCTTTCTGTACTTTTGCCACAGCTGTCTGAAATTAACCCTAAGATAACAGGAAAACTTGTTATTTTGAAGTTTTGTAGGAGGGGGACATAATTCTGAGTTTAGGTTACTTATTTCCAGATGGGTCCCAGACTTCATTGACCCAGAACTCTGCACTGGTAAGAATTCAGAATCTTTCAGGACCACTCTGATTTTAACAGAAGGGACAAAACCATATGAGACTCTGTAAGGTACTTCAGGGAATGCACAAGGCAAAGTATTTTCCATTAAAAAGCAGCAGGAAGTCTGGATTTGTTTTGCCTCAAGTTCAGACTCTGCCAAGGGTTAAAGTTCTTTCTGGATTTTCTTCTTTGGAAAGTGGTGAGGGCATCTGGCCTTTAAAAAAACATGAAGTAAAATGTCAACTTTCCACAGAAATGTTCTGTTTGAAATCACTCACTGTTGTTTGAGTGCCAGTGCTGGTAGCTGACAAGAAATAGAGGTTTCCTCCTTCTGTCCCTCCCTCCCTCGCAAGGTTTTTCCTGTAATACTTGACCGAATCCCTCTTTTTCTGCTAAGGACACATTGGAATGATAGGCTTTGGACTCGTAGTTCCACATAATTATAAATATGTCCATGCTTAACCATGGTCATATGTGTGTAGTGAGCCCCAGATTTTTTTCAAATTGGAAATGTAACTTTGATTATGAGATGCTGAGACAAAAATGCAGGTACTCAGTCTGATTTTGCCACTTGTCTCCCTGATGTACAGTGCTGCATGATCAATGGTCTTCTCTCATGAAAAATAAAGGACACTCTTGTAAAAATAGCTTCTTAAAATTAAGAAACATATAACGAAAGATGTATGCTGCTGGCATGTTTTTCTGAAGGAAGATGTATGTTGTTAATGACTTCTGTTGTACTTTACTAAAAAATTCTTACATAGTAAGTGCTAAATTGTTCTTAGTTCTTGCTCTAAAAATTATTCCGTGATCTATCTATACAAGTACTTACAAGTCGGAGACCCTTCAGAGCAATTCCTGTGGCTCTACAAGTGCATGGGGTGTAAGGTTTAGCACTTGGGCCCCTGTTGCAGATGGATGCAGCTACAGCTCTTTGGAGAAGTTCTTGCTGGCAGCGTCACTAAACATTGGCTCAAAGGGTACAGGTTTGGGGTGTTTCTGTACCCATTGTCCTTTTGTGCAACTAAGTAATAGCGATCAATGTTTTATTCTTGCCTCAGGAGGAAATAATTAAGATCAGCGTGACTTGAAGTTAAAGGTAGGTATGAGGAAAATATGCTCTATACATAAAATTCAATGCATTTTCTCTTAATCAGTGTTCAGGGCAAGCACAGGGAATAATCCATGTTTCAATTAGTTTGGGATTGCATTTGTGAAAGTCACTTCAGTTAAATTAGCACACAGTGCTAGAATACATTACTGCAACACTTGGGATCTGAGGGTGAATGTACTCCAAGGTGTTAACCTTGAATGATCACCAGAGTAGATGAGTCCTGAGATGCATTAAATCATCACTGCTGAGGTCAGGGGAACCTAAGTCAATGGAATTAAATCATAACATATGCTTAAATGGATATATTTGGATAGGAATAAAATTAAACATGTAGGATATAATTTCAAAAAGGTATTTAAGTTTCAAACATACAGAGAAGGATGTAACTTGGATATGTAGTCTGCTCAGCTACCTAGTGGACAAGGGCAGCTGTTTGCATTTGTAGACATCTAAACACCTTGGAAAAGTATCTTGTACTTGAAGTAGCGAGCTTGTGAGCATTCTGTTTTTTCACTCAGTTTGTTTCATCTTTATAGTGAGCCTGTTAAGAACGCATTAGTTTATCAGTGAACAATAAATCCAGAACAAAGCAGATCCTTGTCTGTCTAAAGTACACCAAGGGAGCAGAATAGTAACTGTCAAGAAGACTGAGAGATGAGATAATGAAGAGTGGGGTAGACACTAAGACCATGTTTATATTTGGATTTTTCTTTTATTGGCGGTTTCATTTTTCAATTACCAGCATTAACTCACTACACAGCTTAACCAGAAGGCAAAGATAATAATGCAACTGATAACGTGCTCCTGGAGGAGGAGTAGAGATCTGTACTCAGGTGTGTAATACCAAGCTGTCGTTTCCCGCCAAACTGTAACACAGAAAAGTTAACAGTATTACAACAGTTCTGCAGCATGTTTGCATCTGTACGTTAAACCCCCCATAGTTTTGGTGTCAGATTGCATTGTATGTGCTCTAATGACCTTTTTATTTGCCTTCTCTCATCTGTGTCTTCTTTCGTAACAGAATTGTGGGTATCGTAAAAGCTGAGCTGGGGGGGAGTGAGGAAGCTGGGCAGGCAGGCAGGCTGCATCGCCCATCCATCGCTTATCCCCAACGGGTGTTTGTCTTGTCTGTTCTTGGAGATACTGCAACTTCTCTAACAGTCTTTTCCAGTGCTTCACTATCCATATTGTAAGTGAGTTTGTATTATTTTCCTAACACCTGACTAAAATTTCCCTTGTCCTACTTCAAAACTATTACTTCTTGTCCTACCTACAGTAGAGTGCTTTCCTGTTCAGTAGCTACATTTTCTATATGATATCTTGCCTTGGTGTTCCTTTCTCTAGTCTAGACAGCCACAGTTCCTTCAGATTCTCTTTTCAGATCATGTTTTTCCAGATCTCAGATTTTGCTGTCCTCTATATTCCTCCTTCTTAATTCAAAAACATCTTCATGATTTGCTTCAACATTGTAGCCTGCTTAAAACAACAAAAAGCATCTAGACCCTTAAGAAAAAAGCAGGGTTATCATGCATGTCAGTTGGCATATGCCTCGCCTTACGTGCATATTATGAATCGTAATAGTTTTGTCATTGGCGCATGCAGAGTCTTGAGGGACTCTGCATGGACATTATGTGGATGCCCTGTCAGAGTACCATTGCAGGGTAAGTCTTAATAGGCAGCTGGCACTGCAGGAAGAGACTGTGGCTTCCTCTGTGTCAGTTCTCTGCATCTTTGGAGTGCTGCTGGAATTTAAATAGCTTATGGCCATCATAACCAACATGGAGAAATAGACACTGTAGAGCCAAAGCCTCTTTGCCAGGAGATGAAGAGGACGTGAGTCAGATGCAAAAAGATTTTGCTTCTGTTTGTATGCGCTCTAAATGCTAAACGGGGGTTGGGGAGGGGGAAGTGCTAGACTGCTTAAAGTGTAACTTAAAAAAAAAAAAATTAATCTGGCGTACAAGACTTGCATTGGTAAGGTCATTGCTTCATTTTTCTTTCAGAGAACAAGTCTGAGTGACAGGCATGGATGGGTCAAGTCTAGGATATCAGCACTAAGCATTGCAGTGTCTGAGCTCTACCAGGGGCATGTCTAACAACGGGCAATGTGTTTGTAGATCTGTGTCTGAAAGGAATCTTAGGATTTTGGGCATTGGCCTAGGGTTGTCAGACATCTTGTAAAACAGTCAGAGCAAGAGGAGTAATAGCTTTGACTGGTTTGTAGGCTGTCTTAAAAGCCTCGGCACTCTTTGGATACACCCAGATACTGTTACGTCTTCAGTGCTGTAATTGCATCTGGGATATGTCAGATTACTGCAAAACCCAGTTGGAAGGATGAAGCCCTGTCCCTGATGATGACTCCACCTGAGCACTATAAAATATACTTCTGACCCTACAGAAAATGTGGATGCACAAGAATGGCAGTAGCAGGCACTGTTTGGTTTTATATATGTTCTCTGATGTCTGATCTATATGAAATCTTCCATCTCAGGTTGGAATAGGTTCTAACAACAGGTTGATGAGCACTAGCTCAGCTCTGGGCTGTTTTAGCATTGCCGAGCTCTGGTAGAGTCTGTGTTATGATAAGCAGGTCATAGATGGGTTATGACAGTCCAAGAGGGATGCATTTGGTGTGTTCAAGATCAAGGTCTTAAAGCTAGGCTGGCACCTTGAAGGTAGGCGTAGCTTGACTTTGAGAACACCTCGGGGCATATCAGTGAAACACGAAGTTCTCTTGCAGTCTCTTTCACGCTTGAAAACAGGACACTTAACTTAGATGCCCGTGGACTCAAGGGCTGCACAGTTTGTTAGTGTACATCCCCCTTCCCAAACAAGGACCCAGAAGCCCAATCTGTGTGCGTGAGCCGGTGCACACCCACAAACATTAATGGCTCCTGAGCAATTGTTTCCTGGCAGCTATAGTGAACATCAAAATAAACCTCTATGGACGGTTACACAGCAAAGGTAATGGGATATTTCGGAAAGCTATGAACAGCACTGTGATAACTGTGTGTCATTTGGTTCTGGTGTCAGTCTTTGCCCTGAGAATTTTATTTGAAAACTGTCAGCTTAAGGTGAAATACCAATAAATAGGGTTATAAGTGTAGAGAATCTCTCTGATTGCATAAAGGAAAATGGGGGTGGAGAAGTGGTGGAAGATGGAAATTCCTGCAAGACAAAATGTTTGAAAGAATTGCATAGCAAGGGGCTAATGGGATGTATTTTTTTTTCCCAAAAAGTGTTATGATGGATGCCAGAGAAAGCTGTAAGAAATCTGGTGTCCAGATGCATTTGTTTCTTATGGCTAAATGTAAAACTCCCATTGACAGCTGGTGTCTGCAAATGATTCCAGGAAACAGATGATAGCGATGAATTACCACCAAGGAAATCAGCACGACAGCCAGATAGCATAACTGTTTTACGTGGACCCTCATCCCCTGCCCCACAGCTTCCAAACTCACTGTCACAACAGAGAGCAGTGCATTTCAAGAAGGTGATAGCTTCCCTGAATTAACAATAAGTATTTGGGCAAAGATCGAACTTAATTTGGGAAAATTTCTGTTGGCTTCAATAGCTGGGAGTGTGGCCCAATTAGGAACTGTGGGATTTAGCAAGTTGCTCTATGTGGGTTTGAGCTGTGGATTTACATTTCATTTGCAGAACAGAGACTGGACATTTTTGTCACAGGCAGATAAATCTGTGTCTGTATGTGTGGGTGTGAGAGAAGGAAAAGTGCAAGCCTCAGGGAAAGAAAATATCATTTTCCCAACAAGATGAAAAGGGAATTAGACATGCTTTATCATTAGTACCATCTAGCTTCTCCATTAACAAATGTCAGTGAGAATAAAAAGTTGCACTGGGAAAATTAGACCATGGAGAGACTAATAGGAAAAAAAAAAAAAAAAAAGAGTGACTGGGACATCAGACTTGGATCCCATTAGAATGATCAGACCACTGGATAAAATGTCAGGTGCCCTAATGAGGGCATGTTTTCTATCCTGTATTTCTATCCTATGAGGTAAAGAGTAAAAATCTCAAAATTTTCATAAGGCAAGAAAAACGTATGTATGAATGAGACAAACCAGGTAATGTGCTTGCTATCAGTATATTACAAAAACAATGCAAAGAATGAAAAGTGTTTTGGACCTTCAGATTCCTGTTTTAGAATTTTCAAAACAATGTTGACCTCTCTGGACCACTTCCTTTCCCCGCCCCCCCCCCTTTTTTTTTTTCTTTAATTCCTTGCTCATGTTGTCTCCCCTACGGTCCTCCTTTGCTACTTTGGCAAGCTCTGAAGGCACCATCAGTTACAAGCCTCAAACAGCTTGTGTTGCTGGGCTCCAGCCTCCACAACCTGCAGATGAGGATTTGTCCTGGGACAAGCAGGCAACTAGCTCCCTGACAAAGGTGCTAACTTTTTTCCTTGCCTTCTTCAGACTCAGCTGGCAGAACTAAGGACTCCCAGTCCCACAAAGCTGTTCTTCATGCTTTTCCTTCAGGATCAGGAGGAGGCTGAGGCTACCTATCCTATGATTACCTCCAGCAAGGCACATGCAGCCCTACTTCCAAAAACTACTTCATTGGCCCTTTTGGATCTTGGGGCACTGCATTTCAACTCTTTGATCTTTCATCCCAAGCCTCAAATGAGTGCTGCTGCCTCCTGTTAAGACTGTTCACCGGCAGCACGGGTGGTAAATGGCTCTGTGATAAGAGCACCAGTCCCTCCTGCTGTCCATTGTGATTCTTCTGGTGGCAGGAAGGTATCCTCCAGATGCACGTTCTCTATGAACTGATCTTAGCTTTTACTGCAGTTATACTTGCTGCTCACTTCCATCCTCCGGTGCCTCAGTCCTGGATATCTGTGAATATTTCCCATAGTTGAAGAATTTGGGGCTTTTTCTGTGCTCTAAGAAAGTCCGATCTAGCTGCGATTTGTGCCTGCTGTCATCTGGTTCATCTCTGTATTTTCTATGTTTTCTCTCCTCCTTGCCTCATTCTTCACCATATGACCCTAAGGCATTTATGAACCAGATCCTTAAGTCTTGTACTTTGGGAGCTGAACAATTCAGTGGGCAATCCTGAGTCCTTCCTGGTGTTTGTTGAAAGGCAACTGCTTGGAGTCAGACATCCCCATGTGAATGTGCTTGTAGTGTCTCTCTGAAGGGCAGGTAGGAAGCAAGGTGCTCACTAGTGACCAGGGCTCTTCCAGGCAGGTGGTCCACTGTGTATGGTTGCAGCCCACGTACCTTTTCTTATAAGGCATGCACCATGCAGGTGATGGAGTAGTGGCCATACTTGGTGTTATATGAGTATACCTGCTTTCAGAATAAACAGTGGTAATTATAACTGGAGTAACTAAAGGTAAAGGCAGATGATAGCAATTTCTTGGCAATAAGGCAACAAATTCCAAAATACTGTTTCATGAGCAAGATTTTTGTGAAATTCTTTTTCAGTTTCTGCAGTGATTGGATTTAGAATTGTAGAATTGTTTAGGTTGGAAAAGATCCTTAAGATCATCAAGTCCAACCATTAACCTAGCAATGCCAAGTCTACCGCTAAACCACATCTCTAAGTGCCACGTCTACCCATCTTTTGAATACCTCCTGGGATGGAGACTCGGCCACTTCCCTGGGCAGCCTGTTCCAGTGCCTGACTACCCTTTCAGTGAAGAAATTTTTCCCAATATCCAACCTAAACCTCCCCTGGCGCTGCTTGAGGCCGTTTCCTCTTGTCCTATTGCTTGTTACTTGGGAGAAGAGACCGACCCCCAGCTCGCTAAACCTCCTTTCAGGTAGTTGTAGAGAGTGATAAGGTCTCCCCTCAGCCTCCTCTTCTCCAGACTAAACAACCCCAGTTCCCTCAGCCGCTCCTCATAAGACTTGTGCTCCAGACCCTTCACCAGCTTCGTTGCCCTCCTCTGGACATGCTCCAGCACCTCAATGTCCTTCTTGTAGTGAGGGGCCCAAAACTGAACACAGTATTCAAGGTGCAGCCTCACCAGTGCTGAGTATGCTTTAAGTTAGCAGCATTGTTTAGCCTTTTTGATCTGTAGACTGCCGATTAACTTTGAGTATATATTATATTATGTTTCACTGTATTTTACAAATTGTATCCTTTGAGGTAAATTATTCGAATAGTGGTTAATTCTACTTGAAAGCAATGAAAATTTCACTATTATCTCTTACATGCGGCAATAAGGTACTGTAAAGCACTTTTTGCACTCAATTACTTGAGCTAAATGTCCAATAAATAACTTTGACTTCCAGAATAAGCGTGAGAGAGAGTTTTCAGTTAATAGAACAACTCACCCGCCTTTCTCAAGAAGAAATAGCAATGGGAAAGTGGTTTGAAGTATAATGGTGGAAACCATAGAAGGAACTATCATTAATAATATATAGTAGCAACTTTTATAAGCTTTCTGGTACTCTGGAAGAGTTTTAAACTCCGTCTTCAGGATCATTTCAGATGCAGTTCTGGTGAGAGCAGGAGGGCTGAGCCGAGATGCTCCTCTCCTGCACTGTCCCCTGTGTGCTGATTTCACAGGGTGAACCAGGAGGCAGGCTGGGGGTTTGGGGAAGCGTATTCTTCTGCGCAAATGCTTCCCTGTTCCTTACATCTTGTGTGAAGAATAAGAAGGTGCTGGGAAAAGGAAGTTTCCCAGTGTGTTGAAAGAAGGAATAGGTGATGGTGGGGATTAGGATTAAATTTTCTTAAAACTTCTACCCTTCAATGCTCAGTTTGTATTCAAATGAAAAGGAACAGGGTTTTCGAAGGCATTACCAATGCATAGATCATAAATGATCTGAAAGCTAGATTGTGTGGTTGAATGAGCTATGCTGATGGCTACTGCACGGAATTTAGATATTTTATTGTAAGCAGAGAACAGAAGAGACTGATTGAGATTAATTAAGGTGTAATCAACTAAGACAAAATTGATATAATGATCAAGTGAGATACAATTGGATCTGTACAAGCTATATATAACTCAGGCTAAAACAGGAATAGCTTGACCATAACACTAAGGGTTGGAAGTGTATGTTTTCCATCCCTCATATGCAGAAGAATTACAGCAAAATAGTAGAAGTCTGGCTCTAAGAAAACAGGCTAGAGAAAATATCATTTATGAGAAGCCACAGAAGCAGACTAAAGGAGCCAGATGGAAAGACTCGGGGAGTATGTGTCATGATGAAGAGTTAAACATTTACGTTTGAGGGTTTTTAGTCACTGATGTGTAGCCATTTTATATTGATGTGGTAGTTTATAGAGAATTGCAGGGTAAAGAGGGGCTCGGTCTCCTGCGGAGTGGGCGTGCAGAGTCCCTCTGGAAGCATGGCAAGCTGAGCGAATGTAAGATGAAACCCCATGAAGGTTTCCTAAAGATACTTAAGTTCCTACATTTGCAGCCCTATGCTTGCAAGCCTACTATATAATGTCTGTGTGTATGTCTATAATGTGTGTGTGTGTGTTTTATTTATATATACAAAAAGCAAGAGAGAATGTACTCTTTGATAAGTTAATGTTTCGGGTGTTGTGTTTATTGGAAAAGGAAATCAATAATGGACTCCTATATATCTTTGATGCAGTGGATTTCCCAAGAATGCTTTCCGAACAGAACAGCAATAATAATTTAGAAATTGGCTGCTTTGTTCAGAATTTTCAGCCTCTCTGCAGCAGTAGTGAGCTCTCTTGCTTCCCTTTCTTCACTTTTACTCCATTATTTTTTTTTCTCCCTGCTTCTGCTTATTGTTGTGCATAAGCCCCAACCAAAATGCATCAAACCAAGTCCAAGGGAATTAACTCATTTACCCTTATAGCTTGTGCGTTCAGGGTGGTTTTGTACCGGTCCAGCTACCTCCAGAAAGGAGGTTATGTTCTCCTTATATACGTACTGAATGGAGAGCAACTGTTCCAACCCAACCCCTTCCGTGAGGACAATGGACAGAAAAAGGATTTTATTGAAATGTCGTAGAGGTCAGATTAGAATGGAGAAGCAATCAAATCTGCTCGTTGAGACACGAAAGAAATCTCAAAGAAAGACTCTTTGTGGTAGTGCAGAATGCAGAGAGATGAGCCGAGGATGAGACTGAAACATGTAATTTTTCATTTGCAGCCTGTGGAAGTCCTTTACCAGTTTGAGGATTACACCCTGACCATGTAGCTGCAGAATGGGATTGACTGTAGTAGCTTGCCTGGAATCAATTCCTCTGAATGTTCAGTTGTTAAAGCACAGCACAGCTGTTTTGCTTGAGGCACCTCACTTGTGTCCCACTTGCAGAAAAGGATCCCCTTCACCTTTGAAGGGTCAGAGATGCTTTGCTGCCAGGACCACCATACAGGGAAGGCTGTCTTCTTCCCACAATGTAATCAGTAAACAAAAAAGTTTGAAAAAGCAATAATCTTCATTATTAATAAACTGATAAATTTGCCTCTTTTAGTGCAAAATGTAGTCTTCATTGTGTAATGACTAAAAAAGTTTAAATCCTCCTGGGAGAGAGAAGGAGGGAGCATGGTGGTAGAACAGCTTAGTCATAAGATGGATGAGGAGACGGTAGGTTGATATTGATCTCTGTCCCTGAATTAGATAGGCACTGTCTGATAAAACATCCCTATTTCTCTAGGTGTCATCACACATTTCCAAAATATCCTACTTACCCTCTGGCTGCTCAACCTTGTGAGTGAGGCCTGTTCTGCCTTTAAATGGGGCCCATTTATCAGAAGAGTAGAATGGAGATGTTAAACTAACAAATGCAGCAGCGTGAGGGTACAGACAATTAAAATGTTCTGTTTGACATATCAAGTATGAGTTCCATTTCAGGGAAATGTGCCTTTTCAGATTACATTAGCTCGGCTTTAAATATCACAGGTACAAATGATGCAGAAACCTCATGTGTTCAGTAATCCTACTGGTATCCAAAATGAAGCCATCTAATACATGTATTCTGAACAAATTGGCACAACACCTGAGTGTAAACGCAACTCCTGAGCCAAGAGGGGAGGAGAAGGAAGGAGGCCCCATCTTGCTGGCACAGCTCTTTCCCAGTGGTGGTATCCTGGGATACCTGGCCGTGCCTGACAGGGCTGACCCTGAACACAGGCATCCTAGCCCTCGACAGGGCGAGAGGCTGCAGAGCCGCTGCACCTCATTCAGGACCCTGACTGTCAGGGGCAAGGGAAATTCAAGAAACCATGTCCAGGAAAATAATTGGTGCTTCCATGTGATGCGTTTGAAAGATCTTCAGCTATAATGTTATCTAGGTAATACAGCAAGTAAATTAGCAACATTGCCCTAAGAAATGCATGAGGAAGACAACCTGATAAACAATACCCTACTTGTGATTCTAATGGTTGTAAATATTAATGAAAAGAAGATTAAATCCTTAGGAGGTCCATCTCTATTCCCTAAAAATCAATAATACGTGGCCTCTGTCATGGACAGCATTTGTCTGTGTTCAATCTTGCTTCCCCCAAAAATGTCTCTGCATCTGCAGACAGGGATTTAAGTGTGAACAAGAGTTCTGCACAAGTGCATCACTGTTGAGCAGCTCCTTTATCATACTACTTTGTCACTAAGGTAAAGTTGCCTTAATTTATAGATATCATTTTGTAGTGCTGCTAATTTTAGTCAGCCTTAGAAAGGGAAAGTCATCATCTGTCATTTCTCATCTCTTTGGCTTTTTAGGAAATCCTGTTTACTATTAGCATGACTTATGTCAACAAAAGTAATAACTAGATTAACGTATGTGGTTGGAAGGCTCTTAAAAGTACAGGACCCTCATGAATTATAAACCCAGTCATCATCTACGTTCAGAATATCCGTTATATTTAATAACACACTGAATAGATCATTTATTTTCTGTATAAGCATGCAAAGATTGTAGGCCTTTACCTATGATACAGACAATCTCACCTTTATTTTAAATGTACTTTTAACATACACTTGTGCACTGAAATAGTTTCTCAAAACAAGAGGGTGTTGTTATTCAGTGCTATGGTGTTGATTCCTTAGTAGTGTGTTGTAAGGAACTTCAGTTGGTTATCAGTAGACTGTAGCTAACTGGCAGTGACAGAAAAACCGCGGTAAGGAGGTTGACAGGCATTTAACTAAAACAATCTTATTTTGATTCCTTAATGTGGTTTGATGCCCAAAGAGCTCATAAGATGAGTAAGTCTACATTTAAGTATTGTTATATTTTCTGTGAGACAGTTTTCATTTGTTGTTAGGCACAGAGAGTAAAATATAACAAACTTGGTTATCTTATTTTAACATATTTTCTTTGCTTAAAATGCTAAGTATTGACTAAGGAAATAACTGTTATAAGCCTGTGCAGAACTGAGGCTTACCAGTAACTTCATCTTTTCTTTTAATGTATGATGCAAATGTTTAAACGGGTTGCTGGTGTAACTCCCTATGGGAATATTCCCAAAAGTTTATTCACAGTAGCATTTACACTGTTCTTACCGTTCATTATTTATGGGCAGATAGGTACTGCTTATCCAATTAAGAAATGAAGGCAAGTTCAAAGCACAGCAATTTGGTTTCTTTTGTTTGCAAAGACGTTCTCAAGTAACCTTTTTAATGGCAATTGCACAGTCTGTGCTTATATAAAAGTTCGGTGGTGGTGGTCTGTAGCAAAAGTGAATGAGATCCCCTTCCTGGGAGATATGTGATTAAAAGTCCCCAGAAAACAGATAGGTATATACATTCCTGGCTTTTTCTTATATCACTAGGTTGTGTTAAGAATGAAAACTACTTCAAAAAAATTAACATTTAAAAATATGCAACTTTATATTTTATATCTGGAAATCCAGGTTCCTGCCACTTTTAAACAATTACATTAATAAATGTCCCCTTGCTTTTGCTTTTACTGCTCTTTCTTCTAGTTATACTGCATATGAAAATTTGGTCTCCTTTATTTCTTGGATTGCCACAAGTGACATATTAAAGAAGGTGAATATTCTCTCCAAGAGAAATCCTTTATTTTAATTTACTTGGCAAAAACGTACATCAGCAAACTGACTGGGAGACCTGCTGTTCTTTCCACTTTACTATCTGTTTGCATGACCAAATTCCTTTCTCTGGGCAAGAAATTTTCCAGCGGCACTGGGAGTCTGTTCTCCTACCTCCTACCAGGTAGAAGTTATATAATTCTTCTGTAGTAATTTGCAATAGCGCATGCATTGCAGTTTGTTAGAAATGGCTCTTGCAGGGCCTTGGCTTTGCCCTACTCCAGAAGCATCCATGCTTTCCGCACAAGTTGCCCTCCTTGAAATGACTGTTCTGCCTAGGGTTTTTGTGTGGTTTTGAAAAATATTCTTAATTTTTCTTTAAAAGACCAAGGTGTTCACTTAAATTGTTTACATAGTTACCACTTCCAGTGGACATTAGGCTTTTGCCACCAGTCGCGTTGTAATGAAATACTAGGAATTTATGAAGGATGAGCTTTTTATTCACTGAAATTATTCAAACTATTGATAGTGATTATTTATGAAACCACCTTTGAGTTAATCTGACTTTATTAGCATTGAAAATTGTGTTGGTAATGAAAAATATTAACTGCTGCTCATATAAATTAAAACCAGACAATTCTTATTTTGAAATCTGTCATATAGGAGAAAATGTTCTTATATTAAGCATTTGCTGATAAGTAGGTATGTACTGCCTCTTTTCTGATAACAGGTTTTCCTCAAATGCTGATTCAGGTTTGCTAAGTCTTTAACGCAGCACTGCAGGCTATGAAATTACTTTGTCTTATAACAAATTATTCAGAAACTTTGTATTAGATGGAGGACAGCCAAGTCTCTACTCTGGGCTACAAATAATCCAGACAGAAATGGTACTCATGTGAGCCTTTCATATATTAAAGCTGTCAGGAAGTAAAATCCTTTTCCTTAGCATTAATATCTAACTACACTGAACTTCTCAGCATGGCTCCTCAGATGCATTTTGACAGTGGGAACACTCACACCTATGTGGGACAGGACAGCGCCTGCCTGCAGTATCTGTTGAAGGTGTTGTCTCCTCTCCTCCCGGTCAGGATGCAGCGAGTGGCACAGCACACTGACTACTGTTCAGGCAACAGTCCCTAATTCTTCTTGTGCTGGAGTGCTGCAGTATTCCCATGCTATACTTCCTTCAACTAAACCAACCTTTCAAATATATGCTGCTTGCAGTGGTCATACTTAATCTTTGGACTGCTATTCCTGGTGCTTGTATTGCTTTGGAGAGGACCATGCCCACAAGAAATGTTGTCTTTGCCAGTGACTGATGCCCTCAGGCTGCAGGCTTGCTGGAGAGTGCAGCGGGCGCCTCTGCAGACAGTGCAGCTAGCAGCCGTCTGCATTGTAGACTGGTCTAGTCCAGCCCCATGGCACCAGCCAAAGCAGCCCTGACAGCTCTGAGCCAGCTTCTAACTGGCTTGGAGACTGCTGGTCCAGCCAAATTGCTGGTGTAGCCAACAGGATGGGTTTTTTGTTTGTTTGTGGTTGGTTTGGTTTTTTTTCCCTTTTCTGTCCTCAGACTATTAAGCCAAGTAAAAACTACTTGAATTTGTTCAGTTACAGCAGAATCTTACTCAGTGAATGGTGTTTACTTCTGGCAAAAGCTTCTTCAGTTTTGATCCAGTTAGCTAAGCTGAAGGCAAGACACTTGGGACATTTCTGAGGGTTTTATGGTGCTTCATCCTGGATTTATGGAGACTGCACTAATACATTTAAAGATTTAGGGTCAGATTGACACCATCCTGACCTAGTATTCTAGTTTGGGAATGAATATGTCTCGTGTCTCTGAACCTGCGTGACACTTACTGTTACGCTGTGATCACAACTGTCATGATTGTCTCTGATTCAGTGTTTGCTGGTAACCTTATGAATTCTGAGTAATGCCACTTCAACAGTCGGGATCCAGTGACCTGAAGGCCATCTGAGACATACTTTCTCTACAAAAGCTGTCCCTGTTTTCTTACCATGACTGCCTACCAAAGGGATTGCCACAGGACAGCATCTTGTCTCTCCATTTGACACTGTCTGCCGTTGATCTAGGCCTTGTGATGAGTATTCGTACCTGATCCCCATTCAATCTGTTGGTTTTATTGGGAGGAGAGACGGGGTCAGAAATTCTTCTGCAACAAAGATTTTCTTACCCCTGGACAGGTAAGCAGAACTGCCAGTTCAGTGAAGCATGTATTGTCACAGCCAGTAGCCATGCTGTGGGACTGCCATTTCCTTCTTGGCCACATGATGTGTACGTGTGATGCCTCACACTACAGCTCTGTGGCTTTTGAGGCTGGTTCAATCCTGTCTGTAGGCCAGCATTACACCCACCACCCAGCAGATCACCACTGCACACTCCATGAATGACTTGTCAGTGGCTTGACTCCACCTTGGAGTGCCAGGATATCCCCTCTCATCCCCCTCTGTCAGTTGGAATGGCTGGAGAACCCACTGAGAGAGCCAGCTGACGCTGGTTTGTCTGAAATACATCCCATCTGCAGGCTTCAGCTGTGCAATTATTGCTGAACAGGGCCATTGTGAGTTATGTAAACAAGTGAGTGACACAGATTTTTTTTGGATCTGGTGACTTGTCCAGCTTCCTGATCTAGAGGCCAGCAAGGACTGTGAGTCTAGATTAGAAATATGGGATCAGATGCAGTAAGGTGATTGAGGTCACTGACGAGTGAGACCAACCCACAGGTGGTTTTGCACTAAAACAGCAGAAAATGTGACTGGTTTTGCTCAAGAAAGGATCACTGTTCAGGATTTCTTTTCAACACATTTCTGTTTGTGGTCAGAGACTTCAGCACATCTTTGCCTCGATTCCCTTCCTTCCGAGGTCTTGATCAAAGCAAATCAGGACAAGGCCTTTGATAATCCAAAGACCTTTGGTTTGGCAACACTTATGCTTCTGGTATCTCCTCTGTCTGGCTGTGAGAGCCTCAAAGTCTCAACTTCTGCTCTTCTTGCTGTTTCAGGGCTTGGGACATGTTTTTCACCTTTGAAAATGTCTAGGTCTCGGGCATGGGTCTCACGTGTAATTGAATCTCTTCTGCATGCATTACCCTGCTGCCTGGACATGCCCAGAAGATACGTCCTAAAAGCCAGGGTGTAAAATCACAGGCAGAGTACTGTGGTGGTACAGCCGTACTGCTGCCTTCAGCTGAGCTAGCACGGGAATTAGCACAGTCCTGCATTGTACGGTGCACTCCGGGACTGCAGAACAAAAATTTGTAGAGCACTTAAAGTTTCAAATCCACATATAGGCACTAAAATATGTGATTAGATTTTATTTTTTTCAAGTGCTGAAACCCTCTTCTTACTCTTTGCATGAACAAGAGTTGCACAACATCTCGAAAATTAGGTCAGTTCTATAGTTGTTGGAATACTGATGTGAACAACAACTTTTGGCTTCTTTTTTTTTAAAAACTTTTTTTTTTTTTTTGGCTTTTCTCTGCCGTTATTTTTCCATAACTGGTGGGATTTGAATAGCATTGTCTCTAGTTTCCTTGATGTCCGTCAGTATTGTAATTCAGTCAAATAGAGGAATCTTTCAAAGATGAGGAAAGTGGGAATGGCTTTACTTTTTCATTTACTAATGACCATCACAGGAAACTGGAAAATGAGAGTCTGGGTATCAGCAACACAGTGAGAAAGTCAAAATACAAATACAAACAACCAGCTATTGTTATATTAATTAGTTGTCATTCATTCCAGCACTTGCAAAGTGAATGCAAAATAAATTAATCTGTGACATCTAATTAGTATTGCTGCATAGACAATTTGTTGTATTATTAAAAATACTGCTACCTGCAAACTGGAGTTGGGTTATCCACAGAGAGAGGGTTAATACTTAATTAAAGCATGTCACATTAGAGAAGACCTCTATTAATCAGAAACGAAATTGATTACTTGGTTTTGACACAGTGAAATTTGTTTATTTTATGGGAATATTAGTGTATTGTTGTTCTTACACTAATTTATTGCAATTTTGTAGAGTTAGCCATGGTGCGGTAAAATTGAATGAGATTAGAAATGCTGTGTTTGGAATTAGTAAATCCAATATTGTAACTGGTTTCCGTTGCTTGAGAAGGCAAGACACGTTCATGTTGCTAATTCTAGTCATTTATAAGTTCTGTAATACCGGGAGTGGGATCCAAAGACATCTGTTTGTGTCGATGGGCTTGAGTTGCGTTTCCTTTCCCAGAAAGCTCTGAGAATTCACAGGTTAACAGACAATTCTGTACAAAAAAACCTTCCAGCCCTCCAATCTACCAGTGTTCTTTAGCAGCACTGAAATGAGTAGGAAGCTCTTCAAAACTTCAATCTCTGTGTAAGGCTAAATGAAAATCTTTCAAAGTTCAAAACTTTTTTTTTGTAGCTATCTACCCCAGGTGCCTCTGGAAGACAGCGACGTGCAAGGTGGTTATGCAGGTGAGAGAAAAGTGATGTTCTAGAAGTGCCCTCAGAGTGTTAGGCACAATATGGGAGAATTGTGCCTAATGAGCCTCCTGGGACTGGGTTTTGTAGCTTTTCTGTTGACCCATGCTAGCGGCTGGTCTGGAAACCCAAAAGAGGGGCTGTCTGCCTGGTTCCTGTGATGCTCTTGTGATTCGTCAGCTCCATCTTTTAATACAAAATAATTGGGAATAGCTTTTTTGTTTGTGAGACTGCCAAGCAGAGCTGGGATTTAGCAATCCTGTAAAGTCCCACAAAACGAGTATCTTTGGGCAAACGGTGGTAGGCTTTGCTCTGCTCTCACAAATGAACCTGAGGGACTTCTGTAATATTCAGAAATGTAAATGAAAACGGAATTAAGTTGTAACTGCATAGATTATGCTCAGTTCCCAGTGGGAGTTACACTTACAGTTGGATAAACTTAATGAAAAAAGATTAGCCATCGTGGGTCTCCTGGGGCAGGAGGGAACTGTAGTCTATGGGAAAGCTGCAGGAACTGGCAAGCTGGTAGCTGGAAAAAATAACAATGAAGCAAGGACTGAAGGAGGGGAAAAAGCTAATCCTAAAAGGTTGTTTGGGAAAGCACAAAGCTATGCAGAAGCTTTTTGCTATCCCTCATATTGGGCATGTCCCAACAGTTGGATGTCTCTGTTTTTGTGTTTTCAAACTCTGGTGTTGCAGTTCAGGTCTTGGAAAAAAAAAAATCAAGGTTTTGGTCAGTCACATCTTGAAAGTGTGATATTTCATGGCTTCATTACCATAACTGGGGAACAAATTCATGACACGTCATAGTGTCTAGCTGTCTGGTATTGTCAGAAAGAAAGAGAAGATCTAAGCTACAAGAAATGCAAGAAAAGTTAATCTGAAGACGCAGTTATTGCACGGGAATACAGCGTGTTTGCAGAGTATGTGTGTCAACGGAGAGAGATGTGTGCCTGTGCAGGTGGACATGTATATAAAATATCATCTGTGTGTCTGTAAAAATCTGATTTCGCCATTTTCATCAGATTTTATTTTAGAATTTTATTTTACTTTCTTTTGCCGTAAAGATCCAAGCTGTTGTTTGTTTGGCCACACAGAGCTTTCAACAAACTGGCTGGCAATAGCTGTGTACTTTACATAAATGTCTATTTCTCTAAACAATGCAGATTGTCAACCTTGGTAATGTTTTTTGGAAGTCTCCGCACTTAGCGGTACCTTGTAACCATCTTTTGAGAAAATCATAAATATGAAAAGGTGTTTCCTATCTACCTCTCTGCAGTAAAAAGCCCAGTTTTGCACTGTTGCATACTGCTGTTCCGAGTGTCTTGCATACCGATGCAGCAGGTCTGTGGGACAGTACCAAGGTCTTGCCAGCAATAGTTGAAATAGAGGAAGCATAAGCTGAGAAAAAGCTCAGAGAGCTCCTTGATGTTTAGTCTGTTTTTAAGGCAGAAATATTGGCCAGAAATTCTGGATGTTTTGTACTCCTCAGGAATACCAAAGAGCCTTCCTTCCCAAAATACACTCAGCACATGGCTCTCCTCTCTGCATTTTCTTTATCGGAGAGAAATGCGATATTTTTATTTTTTCCTGATATAGGGTGATCCTTACCTCTGCACAGTTGGAGCAGAAATTGGCTTTTCTTTAAAATCTAGCTGCTCTTTACTAGACTAATTATTCCTTCCTTAGATGTTCAGTAAAAAGTAAATCTTTAGTCACCTACAAAAAAAAGTGATGAGCTTAGCACTAAACAAGAAGCGCATGGGTAGTATGGCACTGAACGTCTGGTGAAGTCCAAATGTGCTCAATTTAAAATTTGTGCTTCTTAGAAAAACTGAAGAAAAGTGGAAAAGAAAAGCTTTCATGAGATATATTTCCTAACTAGCTCTACTGCTATTTCTGTACTTACAGAAGTAATTGGAATTTGGCTCAGCAGTGGGAATGAGTAAGTTTGTCATTGGATACGATAGCTTGCTTTAATGCTTCTGCATCTTCTAGGACTGGGAGGGAAGTTTGCTGCCAGTGCATTCCCAACACATAGCTGAAAATGGTTTCTAATACTTTTTTTCTTTTTGCCTTTTCTGGTGAGATGGCTGTTTTATACTGCTTGGAAGTAGCAA
Source organism: Nipponia nippon (assembly GCF_047370975.1). Classification (NCBI taxonomy): domain Eukaryota; kingdom Metazoa; phylum Chordata; class Aves; order Pelecaniformes; family Threskiornithidae; genus Nipponia; species Nipponia nippon. Next base: position 88,261,115 of record NW_028262347.1, on the reverse strand, counting down.
TATGGAATTCCAGAAATATTGTGAAAGAATGTATAGGTGGTGGTCCAAGATGCAAAAGGAACTGGAGCTGTGATTGTTGCTGGGTGAAGAGCTCTAACCAGCTGAGATATTTGGTTCTTCTTGTTTTCAAGGTTTCCTTAATAGCACTGGAGGTGGCCTGCCTTGTTCCCATGAACATAAGGTACACATGTATATACGCTGCTCAGTTCCCTCGCATGACTTAGAAAGTCAGCATTTTCTTAGGTGTATGGTGGCACTGGATAGTAGAAGATTCTTCTTTTCCACATGTCATTTTCTAGGACATGTGCCTTGCCACAGCTATCGAAGCATAAAAATACCCTAGCAAAGAAAAGAGAATTTACACTAAGAAAAAATAACCAGGAGAAATAAAATCATTACTGAAAATAATCCAGAAAACCCAGGTTGTAAGAAAATATAGTTTAAACTTTACCAGCAAGCTCTTTGGGAAGAGGGATTAGCAGAATCTATCTGATGCTGAGTTGAGCCACGTGGAATTTCTTATAAGATTAAGATTTCAGCAGATAATCAGAATTTCAGCATAGACAAAATTTTGGTAAGCATGTATTTTTAACAGATCTGGGACTTGTGTGAAAGCAGGTAGGTTAAATTATGGTTTTAATGTAAAGTAACTTGGAATGAGGCCATTTTGGAGCAAGGAATGGCCTCTCTGTAGATGAGGGCTTCCATAAATCCTCCAAAAAAAAGTAAGAATCCAAAACCGACATAGTGCTACTCTGAGGTTTCTTTCTTTGAGAAATGCCTCTCAGAATGACACCAGACATGTATCTTGTTGCCAGGTAACTCAAAGCCCATTTATATTTTAGAAGTCCCATTCCATATCCAGTTTCCTCTGTTTATTGTGTTGGTTTTTTTCCTGATGTAGAATAAAATGATGGAAGACATTCAGAGAGACTAAATTAGGGAAGCATGCAGAAAACTCCCATTCGATATGATAAATATAATGCGGAATAAACTCTTCTGTCTTTGCTGGGAACTCGTCATGATTTGGAAGACATAAGTAGTTTTGGGCTTCAGTGAAGGTAAAATATGTATTATGGTTATCAACCCATGATTTTGTTGTTGTGCATTTTGGTATGGCTCTTAACTGCCACAAATGTTGATAATGACTGCTATAGATTCAGGTGAATGAATAAAACATTTCCTTTCCCAGTGTTGCAAGCACTGGAATAGGTTTAATAAAAGCTCCAGTATCTGTATTTCTATCTTACGCTGTCGTGTAAGTAAAGGTAATGGATTTACTGCTCCTGAGACGAACCAGAAGGTGATCATGGAAATTCCTCCAAGACAGCCAGCTTTTTCTCCGCGTTACAGCCTTCTTTGGAATGATGAACACACTGTTTATATTGGGGTGAGCACAGAGGTGTTGTATCTGCATGTATGTATGACAGGAATGCCACATCAGTCTTCCCTAAAGATAACCTGGAGGTGCTAGTGAGCACAGAGCATGAGAATAAGAAGTTATTTGCAATCGCATTAGCACCCCACAGCAGCGGGTCTCTCTGCATCCAGAGGTGGCTGTGCAGTCCATGCGTGTTTGAGAGCTGACATAGCTGTCACGCAATTAAGGCACAGCAACGGCCAGGCGTGCTCCGTGCATACAAGAGTGCCTTGAACATATCTGGCAGGTCAAATGGCATTGCTTGCTTCATCAAATCGGACGCTTTGTGGGGTGGAAGTGTGGGTGCTGTCTCTGAGTAGCACTGCTTTAGCTCCGCTGTGTGAAAGGTTGAAGGCCTGAAGGGTGAGTCATTGGGCAGCTCTAAGCAGTCAGCACCAGCAGTGCAAAGAGTCAACTCTGAAAAGTAATCACTTTTCAGAATCTTCCTAAACATTTTATCAGATTCAGGAAATAGAGCAGTGGATAAGTGTTAAAGGAGAAAGTCAACCTGAAAGCTTTATTGCTTTATAAAAGGTGCTGTGGCATAGGAGGAGAATCCTGCCTGCTACTCTCCTGACAATAGGAGAGGTCATAATAGCTAGGGGAAATGGAAAAGCTAGCTGAGGTATACTGTAGCTTTTTCTGTAGCTCTCCAGTGTGATTGTGGAATGAAAATAATGAGAAACACCTGCAAAAGGTTGGGGGGGGGGGGGGGGGTTGGGGAAGGGAAGGAATGGTAAAGTAAAAAATGGAGCAGCTTCTGGCTCTAGCTCTCCCTTGCAATCTTGCTGTCAGAGCAGGCCAGTGATGGCATGTTACCTGCATGGCCAGGCTGAAACCTAGCGCCGGCTGCCAGCACGGTGCTTTGAGGCATTGCTTCTGGTTGCCTTACCAGTCACAGCAGTTTTGCAAAAGATGTGGACTTGTCCAGCTGAGCCAGGCTCTGGGTGCCAGCTCGCAGAGTCCCTCCTGTGTAAGATATGTTTGCATTCAGAACAGCAGCACAGTGTGTTTGTGGCTGGAAAAGTAGATAGCAGGAACTTGGGGGAATCTGAAATGGAAGAAATTGTGGCATGAGAAAGGCTGAAACAGGACAATAGGTTTGAGAATACTGTCTCTCTGTGCCAGTTCACCACCTCTCTCAGACTTTCTTCTTTCCCCCTTGACTCCCAGACTTGCATGTCCACCCCTAGCAGAAGTGTCCTCCTTCTTCCCTCCCCGTGAGTTACATTCCTCCATCTCCAACTGCCAACATCGCCAACGGGACAGAGGAGAGCAGAGTGTGTGCCTGCCCTCCTTGTGGGAGGGAAAGTTGGTACCACTCATATTCACCTTCTGGTTGCAGAGGTAAAATTCCAGCCTGAAATGAGTGTACCATAAAAAGACTGAAGAGAGCATGTAATTGATTGTGTTAAAAGTCTAATAACTTTGTGGTTAAGAGTATATATGCACACCCATAATATAAGCCATTTTATCCTCATTCACACTTGTGAAGGGATGCTGTGGACTATGTCTTGCAAGACATTCCCTCCTTTTTTTTTTTTTCTTTTTTTTCAGCTGGCTTGCACAGCCTTATGCTCCCAAAATTCATCTTCTGCTTTGATTCAGGAATTCAGTTTAAAAAGACTGTTTTGTAATTAAAACTATTCAAAAGTTGCCCTGATTAATGGAAAGGAGGGAATTGTAGACAAAAAAACCTCCAAGCATTGTTTTGTCTGCGATTTCTCTTATTTCTCTCTTAATCCCAGTGTGAGTAAATCATGTCATTGAACTAGAATGCTACCTTGCATATAATTTTTATGGAAATCCTTAATTGTTCTAGGATGTAAACTGGGCTCCAGCATTTTGCAGATCAGCATTTGATGCAACTATAGTTGCAAGCTTTTGTGATGTGAGAAATAAGTTGATCAAAAATCTCCCTTCTATCTAAAATAGCAATTCAGTTGAATGGAAGCATTGCATAGAAACGCTTTTCACACTGATGTTTTCTGTGGTCTGTTATCATGGCAGTTTGAGACTGAAATAATTAATTTTGCCTTCTGCTTCAGTTGTGATTAATGTCAAAATCACTACCTTCAAATTATTGTACTATTTAATTTAATGAAAATCAGCATTTTTCTTTTTTCCAAAACAAAGCAAATTTCCATAATCTTAATTTCCTGCAGGCCATAAATTTTATTTTTCACCATCTCTGCTCATTAGGCTTTCAATGAAAGGACTTTTCAAGCTAGACAACCAGGTGTTAACCCTTCCCAAAGTGTGCATCAGGAGCAAGATGCCAGCCTCTGCTCCATGGTTGGAGATTGAGTTTCATGTGAATTTGTTTACTCTGTGCGTGAAACCCACTTCTCCCTGCTGTGAATCTGCCGCTGAGCTAAAACCAATACTGAACCACCTGTAGTTGGCTCCGGGACCTGATAGGCAGTGACCAGATAGTAGTTCTGATATTTCTGAATGAAAGCGCGTAAATGTGGTTGCTTTACAAACTCCTGAGTCAAGGGCTGTTCCTTTTTATTCTCATGAATCACGGTAATGGCTCATTTTTGACTGGGGCTTGTGCCAATTTAAGAAACTATATTCAAGATTCGTGGTGGCCAAAGTGGAAAAGAATTAAAATTACTATTTAAGAAAGCAAAGCAAAAGTCCTACATTTGAAAAGAATTTATGTTCTTCTTACAGCTGAATTTTAACGTAAAAGAAATACAGTTTTGTTTGAGCCAGCAACATGAAAAGCAACATGACACCACATCTCTACATATATTTTCTATAATGATATACATGAAAACTGCTGATTGTCATATTTGTTCCAACCAGGGACATGCCACAATTGCCTTAAATTTTCTTGCAAACAATGAATTGCTACTGATGGCACTGCTAGTACTTCTAAAGCTATTATCATATATTTAGACAAGCTCATTATCAACATTATGGATGTTAACACTCCATAAGAGCTATCAACCTATACAGGGAAGAAAGGAAAGCAGACAAGCCCAGAGAAGTTGTTTTTACGGTGAGTGGTTTTAAAAAGCATTCATGCATATTACACTGTTTGCATGCAGGTCCTGAGCCAGAGTGTGATGGATCCACATGCTGAAGATTGTTTTTGCATATAGAGAATAATTACAGATAAGAAAAAAAGATCAAAGAAAATGATTCATTGCAGTATCTTATCAGTTCTTGCTATTGAATTCTATCCATATTTTTTTTTAAGTGTCCTTAAGTTCATCATATAGGGTACAACTTATGTCTTTAAAAAAAAAAATATCTTAGTCAGTTGTCACTTAAAAGTGGGTAAGCAGCGGATTGGGAAGTTTTTGCCGTGCAGCAACAGCAGAGCTACATATGCTTTAAGGCTTTTGTGCGGCTAATGTGTAGCATAGAGTTGTAGCTGAAGACTAAATGAAAAAGGCTTGAGGTCAGGGTTTTCCACCTTAATGGAGGAACATCCATGTAGACAGCAAGAGGTAATCACCCAGACTTCACTACAAAAACCATGGCTGGGTTGTGTGATCAGCTAGGGCATGGAAAAGAGAGATCTATCCAAATGAGAAGTTTAAGCTTTTGGCATTTGGGAATTCATTTACTTAAATGTTCCTGGTTTGAACCTTTCCACTTTGTATCAATGTCGTACTTTTTCATTAGGGGTAAGACTTGAGACACTGGGCTATAGATTAGGTGTTTTTCTGAGTTCTTCAGCGTTTTTTGAGTTCTCTAAGAGATGTTTTTAGGAGACACCCAGACCCAACTATCTGACAGTAGGGGACTGGTAACATAATTTCAGGTCCCTCCTTCAGTTTGGAGAGAAAATAAAGTTAAGTCACTTCCTCCAGGGAGTAATGTAGCCTCTTTTGTTATTGTAGCCCCTCTCTTGCTCCCTCTCTGCTTTTCTATTAGTGCATAAACCAGATAGCATAATTTGAGCAGCCAACGTGACTGAGGCATTTGGCCTGTGGAGAAGGCTTGCAGCAACTGGGAATGCATGCTGGGATGGAATAACTTTCCTCCTTCACCAACAGCCTAAAGCTAAGCATGAAGTCCTACACCTTCCATTGTGTTTCACATCCAGCGCGCTTAGGAGCTCGTTGCTCAGGAGGTTGATGAGACCATCCTGCCAAGGTAGCCTGGTGCTACCTTGCAGCATAAACCCAACTCTCTGACTGTCTGTGTTACCTCTGTGTCAGCCCACGCCCTCACACTGGAGGGGAATGAGCCAGCTTTCTCTCCAGGTTGGGTAACTTGGCTCCTATCCAAGTCCTGCCTGACCTTTTGAGTTAATGACCTATACTGGGAATACAGCTGGCTTGAATCCAAGCACACGGCCACCAAAGGAGGTATAGATGGATACAGCAAAGGTGGTATAGATTATATCTATATAGAAGGAGCCCTGCTTCTGGCACCTTAAGCTCCAGCATTGCTGGAGGAGCTGAATTGCCCTGTGCAGAACTGCAGCATGTTTAAGGGGACTCCCAGGGCTGGACTCAGCGCTTTGCAGTGCTGAGTGATCCAGGCCCTGGTTTCTTCAGTGGTGCTGGGCCTCTCCTACAAAGCTCAAAAATATTTTGAAACCTACTAAGTGACACAAAGATTCAAAGAGCTGTAACTCCAGTTTGGCACTTAATTGAAAAACTTAACTTAAAAAGGAGTTTTCCAAACCATGCAGATCTGGTAGGCCTCTTTGTTCACTTGTTCACATCTGCTTTTGCCTCCTTGCTTTATGTAATTTAGGGGCAACTGCAGAATTCAATTAAGCAAGACACCACTAGGGGAATTCATTCAGTGCTGCCTCTTGATCTTCTAAAATACCGCAGGCAAGTGAGATTTCCAGAGTGGTGAAATCTGCAGTGAACATTTTGAAAATCTCACGTGACAGAGAACAAGTGTGAATTTCGGGGAGCAAAACGGTCAGAATAAATATGCAGCTGTATAAACGCTTCTTTGAGGGCAATTTCACACTGCTGTAATTTCAGTTTTGCCTGGAATTTTTCTGGAATGGCTTTCAACATCAAAAGCCTAGGAAAACACATGGTTATCTCTTTCAATGGGAAGCCTCCACCCTTCAAAAGGAGGTTGAGCCTTCAGTAATTTGATTCCAAATAAGCATGTAATTATTTATTTCAATATTAAACTCTTTCACAAAAGCACACTTCTCTCTGAGGAGGCCTGCAAATCTGCACTTTTGCATCAGTGCTTTAGCGACTAGGACAACTAACTTTCAAGTAACCCCACAGGTTTCTTAACTTATTCCTGCCCAAGCTAGGACAGGTTTATCCGAGTAACTTAAGTTCATCTGAGAAACTTCAGTATCTCAAATACTGTAGAAAGGATTTATTTGCCTTAATGCAGACATTTGAAAACAGTAACAAAATCTTCATTGGAGAGATTTATTTCCTTTCTGATTCGGAAGCAGCAGCAGCTTAATTTGAGAAATTTAAGTGGTACCTGTGTAAAAGGAGGCAGAGTAAATGCCATGTTATCAGGCCACAGCTTTCATATACCCGACCTGAAATGTAGGCAAAAAGTTGCTCCTTCCCCACCCCGGCCTTATCCTCCACCCTGATGCCGGTTAGTCTCACAGCCACCTTCCAGGGGATCCATCACAGAAACTGCTATACTGAAACACAGCCCGGGAGGCTCTGTTGAGCAGAGATTTATTGCAGTGTGTTCATGTTTTACTTGCCCTGTGCTGTGCCCAGCTTCTGCTCACCTGCATCTCAGGGGTACGCCAAAAATAGCAGGCTGTTTTAAAAGCACAAACTATGCCCCTTAGGGATGAATTGTTTTTAAATTTGAGCAGATTCAATGTATGTCAAGTGTTTCATAACTGAATACTGCATTTTTGCAAAAGCAGGAAAAAAAAGTGAGGAAAATCCTTAAATTTCCTAAGTTGTTGCATTTTGATGCAGAGTAATACAGAGTTTAATATCTTGAGCAGATTTGCTTTTTCATGTGTGCTGTATTTCTGTTTTAATTACCCTAATGAAAGCTTGCCATGCTTTTGTTTTGGTTTTAGCCATTAAAAAGAGGCCAGGTATTCAGCTGGTATAAAATGGTGCGTGGTGATTTACACCACTGGAATACCTTGCCCACAGTGTGCTAGTGTAGGTAGCTGTTGCTCTTGAATAGTTTTGAAAACTATTTTGGAAAAAAGCTTGGAGAAAAAAGAATAAAAAGGCAAAGTAAGGCTGGAAGGAGATAAGGATCATCAAGATCCAATTGAAGAGAAGCTGGAGGGAGAGGCAAAACAAAAACAGAAGGACGAGCACCGTGACAAGCTCTCAATCTGTCTGTACTGTCTTTACCTCTAAGCACATCCTGGCAGAAGCACCCACATAACTTCCTCTGAAGTCTGGAGTCCGTGGTGCTGGGCAGGGCTCGAAGCAAGAAATTTCTTGTCTAGTTTGTTACCAGAGAAATAGCAGCGGTATATGATACCATTAGAGAATTGTACTCATAGTCGTCCCTGGGTTTGGCTACGGGCTCGCATTACAGCTTCTGCTAAGTGTATAATAGGGGATCACAGGCAGCAGGATGGAAAACCTGAAAGTGCTGCCGAGGAAGCATGGGAAGCTTGGCCAGACTCCTATCTGCTCCATCCATCACAGATCTCTCACCAGTAGATGTGCCTAGCTGCAGCCACTGGGCCTCTTTTGGGTTTGCTTCACAGATGTGAATTCTCTCTGGCAGCAAACAAGGTTACAACTTAGGGTATTTTCATGCATGTAGTGTTGCCTGTTTTGGTGGTGGTGGGGGAAGTTCATGAAATTAAAAAGTTCTGATATTCAACGCTGAGGGGAATACAGTGGTGGAAATTTATCCCAGCATCTTCTGTCCTGAGTAGATTCCTCTGTCCTAAGCAACTCTGCTGCATCTCTGATTTTGTGCTAGTCATTTCAGAGTGTTGCTGTCGGGACCAGGCATTTGGAAGGATGCACAGGTTCTCTGAGATACGGGGTAGGTACGTGAAAGCAGTCATTTCATTTTCCACAGCTCCTACAGCTTGCAAGGTAAACCTGTGGTGAACGGAACGCCACGCACATAGGTTTGGGGAACAGAGCTGGGTCACCCATGAAGCAAGTGGCTCAGAAACCAAGTACAGTGTTGGGGGGAGTGGGGAAGTCTTCCCTTCACATACTACTCGTAGTGCTGTGTAGGGTGTTCTCCCAAGATAGGCATGCAGTCAGAAAGCAATCCTTTCAGCCTCCTTTACTCACTGGAGCCCTTGATATTTCATTAAACACTTCAGGTAATGCCCATGTCCTCTCTAAGCCAACATTGCCTGTTTTGATAAAATGGATTTATATGTGCCAGGCTGCATTAACTATTATTGTATGCAGAAACAGCTGCTGTATTTGCCTGCCCAGTTGTTGCATGGTAAGGAAAAGGCTTGTAAAGTGCTTTTGATTACCCTGAATCTGAAAGAAGCTATAGTATATAAATTCCAGATTTATTCCGTTACACAAAAACCTTATTGTGCTAGAGGAGAATAAGAAACCATGCCTTTGCTTCATACGCACCAAAACCAGCTTCCCTGAACTCTGTTCTTTCTTCCTTCGCTCTTGCCCTCCCCCAGGAAGCCCCCCAGTAAAATGCAAAATGGTTTCAGTGTTGCACTGTAAGCAATTGACCTTTTCCCCCTGAAATAATGGGTGTAAATCAACTAGACATGGCATTAAGACCGCTTGGCAATTCCTTCAATGTTTATGTATTGCTCTGTAATTAGTCTAAACCTTGATTAATTTTACAGCACTAAATAACAAATCTAAATATGTTAGGTTTACCTTAACTGGTTTGATTTACAAACATTAAGGGATTTAAAAGAATTGACAGAATATATGCTAGGGGCAAAAAAAGCCATTTTACTCTGTTACTCCGGGCTTTCTCTGAAAGCTTTTGCTGCGTCACCTGCATTTAGATGAGGAGATGACGGTGCTCCTTTCTCCTCCCTGCCCGCTCTCATCTGCTTGGTAGTTGTTCTAATAAATGTGTCTTTTTAAGCTTTACGGTGGATGGAGCTGCACCTGTTGCAACCTGGCTCCATATGGACAAAACATGGGAACAGATGTTGTATTTAATACATGAAAGAAAGCCCAGCAATCTAGGACTTGGCTTCCTTGCAGGAGACAACTGGGGCTTCTTCCTCTGTCCCTTTCCTCTATGCGTGAAAAAAATAATTTATTCTATTCCCAATGTTTTCTTCTTTTGAACAAGGAAATTGCCATTTAGTTTATAAACTCAAAGGCAATTCCTCAGTCGACTGAAGTGTTTACAGCCTAATTGCTGGAAAAATTTGAAGAAATATTTCAGCTGTGGATGGGGCAGGGTGGTTCTCTCAAAATTTAATTAAGCCATTTTTACTAGACGGAGCCAGCAGCCCCCAACAGTTCAGTGAGCAGGGAAGGGGGTTCCTTAGGCAATATCAGTACTGAAGCATACTGAAGGCTGGTTGCCCTGTACAGGAACTGAGCAATTAGAATGGGGTTTGTTACTGACAGCAAAAGAGAGAATTTGGGATGTTTTCATTTCTTTCTTTTCGCTGAGGGAGATTCACAATATTTAACGTATATCTAGGAGATCTGCTATTGAAGTTCATGTCTTTATGCTTCTTGTTATTGTCAATAGATGTCTTTAAGGGGGGAGGGTTGATGAAGGTATCTGAAGTCAGATGGAAGTGCTATAGGGGAAGCTGGGTGTAAGGAGAGAAAGGAGAATACAGCTGAAGATGGTTTCTTGGAGCAGGGAGTAGGCTTTGAAGGGGGTTGAGCTCAGGCCACCCAACAGATGGGGTGGTGTCCTCATAATAAGACACAGGACAACGGAGAGGCCTTCAGGAGTATCATCCCAAAACTATGCTATGGATGCTGGTAAGGTTCCTTCATGTGTTCAAAGCCTTCAGAAGAGATGAGGATAAGCACATAGGTTAGTGCATCCATAGCAAGTGCTGTTGAAAGACTGTTCTGCAAAATGGATGCTGGTGTTCAAGAGTTGACATGGTGCAAAACTGGGTAGCCTTATAGGAGAGAGAGGGGGGAACGGCAGGAGGGAATGCTTTAGACAGTGAGTGATGGAAACACCAGGAAGGGATGTTCTCAATGGCCTTCCAGAAGTCATGTTGTCATCATACTAAATAATGGTATATTTTTGTTCAGTGATAAATACTGCTACTATGAATGCTGTACTTGCTGCAGTGATTTATTTGTTACAAGTCATCTCAATGACCTGTCTTTCATAATTAAGTTGACTTGCTCTTCAGTGCCCTTGGCAAGTGTTACTCAAAAGAATGCAACCTAAAATGGCATATCTCGATCTCCGGGGCTGAAAATTCAACTGCTAATGTTCTCCCAGTGATCTTCTCAAGTCTTTTCCAGATGTAATTGTGACTAGAGGTAATATGCTGTGGGAAGGAACGGCAGTGTGTTGGTTGGGAATAGCTCTGCATTTCTGTATTTCAGGTCCCAGGGCATAGCCATACGGCAAGTTTTGTTTCTTCTCTTTCCAGCCAAAAGTTGCAGCAGATTGTTGGAGATAAAATAACGACAGGGTAGTAAAAGCCCAGCAAAGTAATTGGTGAGGGATAGCTTGTCGTTAACAAATAATGTTGTAGTATATAGATACAAAGCTCCTTGTATACAGCAGGGAGAAATAAAAAGTACAGCACAGAAAGTAAAAGGGATCATTAATTGAGTGAGGAAAACAAAAGCGTTTGCAAACTCTGCAGGGGAAAGAAAGAATAGAAAGAATAGAAAGTTAAGGAAAGACAAATAATTACATGAGAAATCTACGGAAATAGATAGTTTTGGATTGCTTCAGAACAGTCCCAGATCAGGTCTGCTGAAGAAAGCCCAATCCCGTACTGAAAGAAACGTGAGCTGTTTCCAACACCCCTCGGAAGTGAAAAGACGTGTTTTTCATTAAGCTGCTGGTCTAGTATCCGAAGGAGTTGAACTCTGTTTCTGACCTCTTGAAATTTCCTGGGTCACCTTGGGCAAAGCCTCGAATCCCTCTTGTCTCAGGGTTTAATAACAAATCACCTTGCAGAAAGAGCTGTAAGCTGATCAATGGTGAGGGCTGGCCGGGAATTTTTCAGGTGTATGTTTTTGTTAAGAAGTTACTCCTATCATCAGAACCCAAACTTTTAATGAGAATGTACCCATTTGAATTAAACCTATGGTAAAGCTTGTTTGGGGATTCAGGATAGCCACTGTGGGCAAAATGAGAGAGCTCAGCCAGAATAGCTATGGTTCTTCTCCGAGGAGAAGAAGGAGGAGCTGGTGACTCTCACATTTCATTCTCGCTCAAGGGTGTGAGTTCTCCAACACTTGTTTAGCCCTCTGACCCAAGACACCTCTCTTGCCCAGTGAATATAGCATGATGGTGAGTGGGGCCGTGAGCCTTGGCCTCCCCAGGTGCCAGGACTCTGTGGGCTGGTACAGTCTGTACATTGCTGCTCTCGAGACCTCTTAACTAAAGAGCGATCAGTCAAGCTACTAATTAGGAGCCAATTGGTTGGGTAAGTTGGGCTGGTGACAGCGAAGCAGCAGAACGCATCTGAAGGCTTTTTCCCATTGAGAGAGGAGAGCTGTGTCTTGCCCTCTGCCCCACACTCCTCTCCTCTCCCCCTGACTATTTTCCCTGGCCATGTACTGGCCTGGGCCTCCCACTGCACCCTGCCATGAGCTAGTTCAATGAAATGACAGAAAATTATCTGCCCTTTTTTTTTTTCTCTCCTTTCTTTTGCCTGATTGCCGTTTTCCATCGTGTTAGGGCATTCAGGCAGGACTTTGCTATGAGCTAGAGCCAGCCGAAGGTAGCAGCAGCAACGATCAGGCAGGAGGAGGGAGATTGGGAAGGAGGGGGCAGCCTTTTTGGCAGCAGAGCTGATACATCATCTCATCATGTCCTGTGGAGCCATACCCTGCCAATCACCCAATTAAATGGTTATACTAGGAAGGGCATGGATGAAAGATAGAAGAATAACACTGGGAGCCAGAGAAAAATAAGATAAAATAACATCCTGGAGACAGTCCAGGTCTATGCTGTATAGACTTTATGCTTTGCAACCCTGGCATCACCTTCTCAGTGCATGAATAATGAATTGCTTGCCATTTTGACAGTCTGTCCCAGATTCAGCTCACCTCATAGTAGCTAATGAAAAGTCAAACCTCTAGTGCCAAGGTTGTTCTCTTGGCTCCCTTCAGAGATGGAAAAAAGGGGCAGGCACACCCGGGAAGTGATTTATGCAGCCTGGTTTGAGATGTGGTTTGTCACTGTCTGGAGGTGCCAGAGCATCCCAGCTGAGTGCAGAAGGAGCCTGGGTCATTACCCTTGTCCAGGGGGAAGGCTCCTCTGATTTAATGCAGTCCTGGATGCAGCTTTGGTTCATCATTAACTGGGCTCAGGCCACGGGGCCTGGACACACCACCACCATGTCTAGCACGTTCCCTGAAGGGTGGGGCTTTTGCTTGGAGAGAGATCCTGTGCCAGGCACGCTGCTCATCTTCATCTGTAAGCCCTGATGAAGGCTGCAGTGCCTTCCCCTGTCTGCAGGGAAGGACTAGAGCATCTGCCCTGGGGCACTGAGTTGTTCAGAAACTCAAGCATCTCTCTTGGCAAATGCAAGCAGTCCTCCTGCAGGGGCCTGAATATAGTCGGATGAGTCATACCTCGCGGGAGTGATGATGGGTAAGCGCCGTGTCTGGTGTTATTCTGGATGCTCCAGGGAGCGTGGGTGTCCTGGGGCGCCTGCATCACGAATTCCAGCCTTACGTGGGTGTCTCAGCAACCCTAGGGCATAAACCCCAGCCCTCGACACCTGCGCTGAGGCTGGGTAGGCACCTGCGTCACTCCTCTGATGGATGGTTTTTAGACAGTTGCAGTCTGATGAAATTAATTGCCTCTCCTTGCTGTATTTTTTTGGCTTGTGCTAGCAGGGGTAGTGATGGTGCTTCTCCATTCTATGGGGCAGGGCTTTTCTGACAGAGATTGTCTTTTCTGTTTTGGGACACACACCCCCCCTTCCCTGATGTGTCCCCAATAGGGAAAATGCTCGGGGAGCAGGTGTGTCTTGCTCAGTAGAGCAGGGAGTGTGGGGGTCCACAGCCCCAGCACAGAAAGTTGCCCTCCATTAGGGGCCAGTGGTGTCCTTGGTGAACACAAGTGGCCTGGAGTTTGGGGCACGTCTGAATGGATCATGTTTGGTCAGGAAAAGATTTAAATTTGGGTTGTAAGTTTTTCTTCCATGCCATTTGAAATTGCAAATGTAGTTTTCTGTGATGATTATTTTAGGATAGCCCCACTGCTCCAGGGATCTCCTAATTATCTGAGTATATTTTATCCAAATCCATCCCCAGGATGGCTAGTGCAAGTGTAAATGTAAATGAATGTAAATGGAGAGGTGAAATATCTACATGAGAAATCCAGATGCAGTTGAGTTCTCAACAGTATTTGAGGTTGTATCTTTATTCTGCCATGTGAGCAATGACTTGATCTGCTATAGGATTGAGTCCTAAAATAGAATATGTTACCAGAATACTCTAAAAGCTTAGTGTTGGTAACACATAGATAAGTTCCCATGAGTGGGAGGTATTGCCAAATGTAAGGAGGGGAGAAGAAAGGGGGAAAAAAAAAGAAAGGAAAAAAAAAGGGGGGGAAATGTGGGCAAAACCAGGAACTTGAAAGCAAAACAAAACAAACCTTTGGTTACAGGACAGTGCGTTTTCTGAGATACCCTATAGGAAACAATTCTAGTGGGTCATGATTTGAAGATATATCCATTTAAATACCAGTTAAGTTTCTTCAAACTTTTTTGGTAGTGGACACGATGATAAAATGTTTTAAGAGTTTGAATGATATTTAAAATTTAATTGTGTAGAAGACTTACAAGTGGTAAATAATCCTAGTCTGTACCAGGCTTCTCATTATCAAGGCTGCAAAGTATTTAGAAAATTAGTCTTTCCTTCTCAGATTGTTTTCCTGAAAGCCAAAAAGTGAACCTGGCAGGGCTTGTTAAAGGAAAATGGAAAATTACCAAGGAAGTATTAGGACACTTGATGTAAGGACATAATTGGGTTTGTATTTTGAGGATATAATATTCTTGATTGAACTATCGGTAGCTTGAGATATTCAGGCCTTTCATATGTATATTTGGATGCGTCATTCTCTTGTTGCAGATAAACAAGCATGGAGTTCTTTGCATGTATAATAATGTTGTTATGAGTTCTGTGATAAGACCAAATGAAAGCCCGTTCGTTCTTTCCTCTTGATGCAGTTTGGCAGCCAAAACATCCTTGGGTTTAGCAAACCTGAAAATGGTTTCCTGCAATTTTGTGCAAAAGAAGGAGAGATGAAAGTTAAAGGATAAAATGAGCTTCCTGGTGTGAGAGGGGCTAGCAAAACACCCAGGTCCAGCTGTGGAGGGGAGGAAAAAAGGAATACGTTGGCAAGTGTTGGCAACTGATGCTCAAATTCCAGCAGAAAGGGTAATCTACACATGCTTGCTAAGTGCTATGCTGGTACAGAGCCCTTTTAAGGATTCAGCTGAAATTTCATTGCAGGGCAGTATAGAACTCGTGACGTGAAAAAGCAGCCAGAGTTTCCAGCATTCGATGCTTTATCATTAATAGGTGTGATAAAGCTTAGTATCTTTAGGATTCAGACTGGGTGCAGATACCACTGATAACACTCTGCCAGCTTATAAAAACAATCTGATAAGGACTGTCCCCACACAAGAAGCTGGGTATTAACAAGAACATTAACAGATAAATGTACTACATTTACTACTACATCTGCTGTACTACAACTTCCTCAGGCCCCTTTACTTTTACCCTGGCTTAGGTAAAGATTTAGATTTATGGAAAATCCAGCTTCTGATGGTGTCCTGCTAACATATAAGAGTTTAGTGCTGCAACAGTGGGACTTTCTTGCTTTCATTTCCTCTGTGAATAATGACTAGATAGCTTGCAAAACTCCCATGATGCTTAAGAGAGAAACATCAGTAGCGAAGCCTTTATTCCTGCTGCATTCTGTGTGCCACTGTGAGTTGAGCATGTTGCTAGAGGCCCGTCAGATAGCAGGCAGGCAAACATACTTGCACAGAAAGTATCCGTCAGTCTCCAGCACTAAGGGAAATACAGTGCTCAGTGAAGGGAATAACTTTTTTTTTGCATTTGAGCAATGTAAAAATTCTGGAAATGGTCAGGTTGGGTGATGATCGATCAAGTTTGAAACCTTAAGCACTGAAATCAGATCCTGGAAACAGGGAGAAGTAGACTGAGCCAAGGAGCAGCGATACTTAAATTAAGCAGATATTGTTTTCACTGAGGTGAACATCAAGTTTTATTGATCCGAGAGATAAATATTGACTGAAATATCCTCCTGTGTTCCCTAACCCTGTGCTGTTGTTTGTCCTCTGGAACAGTTTTCCTTCTTTTCCCTTGTCCCGTCCCGGAAAATAATATCTTAGCCTCAGCTGCAGTAAGCTCTGCTGTTTTTGCAAAGCCAGCGTTGTTTTCCAGCGAGCTGTTGTAAACATCAGAGACAGGAAAAATGGCTGTGACTTTATGAATCAATAAAACCCTATACCCAACAGCTATTAACAAATTAAAAAGATGCTTGGAAATCCAAGCCACCTCTTATAAAATAATAACAAAAGGCTCTGCAGCACAACCGAGGTCTTGGCTCCTCTTACATAAAAAATCTTTCACAAAAAATGTGATTTCACATTTTAAGAAAGCGATGATTTTTGGTTCTTTAGGGAAAAAAATATTACCTCATTCCTAATGCTGTCCAAAACAGTCACAGTGATACTTCTCGTTGAAACAATTCTGTATTACCTTCATGTAAATACCAGTTTACAAGGACATGGAAACTTTGCAAATAGTGGAGAAGTGAGTATTTGGAGGGAAGGCAAAACAGGTACTATGGGACAGATAAAATAATGAAACAGTCACTTTTGAACTATACAGGTGGATATACCTCTGTGTTGATGTGATGAAAACTCAAACATTTCAAACTTCAAAAAGCAGTTATGTGATTGCAGCATGCTCATCTGGGCAAGTGCAGGCTATGTTTGAGGGAAGAGGACTTTTACTATGGATCTTACGTGTAATTTCAGTTGAAATATTTTGAAATGTACAATATTCTGAAATAGTTTTTGGGATTTTAAAGCGCTTAAGGTTCTGCATGCTGCACGTGGAAGACTGTCCAGGAAGGCAAATTAGTGAGGATAATATGGTAACACAGAAAGAAGGAGGAAGAGACAAATGGCTACAAATTCTTTCCAGGCAAATTCTTGCCTTCTGAAGCACCAAATTGTTTTGTTTCCTACTGAAAATACCTTCATATTGGCTTTTAAGCAATCATGAAATCTGGAGGCAGTGAGACACACCAACTTTCACTCTGTGGGTCAGGTGGAAGTTGCTTCTGTTATCCAGCATTATCTCTGATCCTTGAGTGCCTGAAATTGTCAGGTTAGGCAGGTAATGAGAAACATAAGTGGAATTTCGACCTGCATTATGATAACTTATGGAGGTTTCACATTGGCCTAGTTATTAAATTGCTTATTGGCTTATTTCACCATAAGACAGTGTAGAAAAATGGCCCAGATGGAAAAGAGCAAGCTCCCAGTCAGCAGAAACGTTACCACTGGAAGAGTGATTTTGGGTTCATTGGCTCTTTGAGCTCGAAGGACAAGTTTTGAGTAGGAAGCCCAGAACAACTCAAACATGGAGTAAAAGAGCCCACTACCAAGAGAAATAAAATAGTGGTTTTGGAAAGAGCATGTGATGGAATGACCCAGTGGAGTGCCGGGAGAAGTTCAGTCAATAGGCAGTAGGGAATAGGTGTGGTTTTAATGGCTGTCTGTAGGTATAAGTAGTCATCTGTGTAGACTGCTCGTTTTTAAAACTTCTCTTTCTATTAAAAAAAAAAAATTGGTTACTGTTTAAAATAAACAAGCAGGAGCAGGCTGCTGTCCGTTGGCTCTGAGGTCTCCTTTTTAGCGACTAGATGTAGCAAAAGCGACTGTGGAGGTCTCTTCTGGGCTTGAATGCAGCTCTGCAAGAGTGGGGAGATGCTCTACGCCCCATCCTGAGTTAGTTCTGGACTTAGCCCCTTCTGGCCTCATTTTACTATTTCACTTTATTTGTCACTTCAATTCTGTTTTTATTAGATGCTACCAGAGCTAAAATCTCTTATGATACGTGTTATATGATCTGTTAGGACTAATCACGCAGATATTGCACCTGCTTGTTCTTCAAGAGATGGCATCTTCTGCTCAAATCTCTGGACTGGTGATTGTCTGGGAAGAGAAATTTTGACAGAAGTAAACATTCAGTTTTCAAATTTTACATCAGATTTTCTTCATGGTTTTCTCATGAGAAAACCTCCAATTACTAATTGCTGCCTTTTGGCACTGTAGTCATCCCTGGCATGAAAGCCCCAGAACAGCTTTTCTTTTAATGTCATTTTGTCAGAACTGTTTTCTTTGTGTGGGGGGAAAAAATCTGCCTTGTGCTGTTTTCCCAGAGAGCATTCAGTTTGGTTCCTGTGTTCACCACTTGGATTTTTTTGTGGTATAATTATTGTTTAGCAGTGATGATGCACAGCTGTATGTGTTCTTGTGGAAAAGGTTTTTCAGAAAATACTATTTAAGCAAAGGGAAGGAATCCCATTTTAAAACTCACTGACATTTTCCGTGCAGCTTTTCTGTTTGATTGGCATATTTAATGTCCCCAGAAATCATAGCATTAGCTTTGTAAACGAGAAGACTGCATTAACAGAAGTGACCTAACAAATCAGGGGCTGAGGAATGTGTCAGGCTTGCAATAAATGTGGTAAAAAGAGCTACAGTTTTAGAAGAATCATGATGTCCTAAAACTACTAAATTCCTGAAACAAATGGGCACCCCTGAGCGTGGTCAAAAAGTGGTGAGCTGGAAGTAATTCCCATCTCCTTCTGCTTAAAATTCCTTTGCCCGAGGTAAGATAGGATGACTTCTTTGTGTCTAGCAGAACTGAACCAACATTTTTCTTATTACCAGATACTACTAGCGCATTTTTCCCTTAGACTTCACAAAAATAGTCCTGAAAGTAAAATTTTTGTTCCCTTCAAAATGATCCACATTCTTGGCGACAGACATCTTCTCAACTTCTAAAAAAAACTTGGGGCTTTTCTCCCGCTCGTCTCATATCCACTTAAAATTTCACCTGCTGAAAAACGTGGTTTCACTATCAATACACATGGCAGTGCCAACAGGCAGTGCTGTGCGTCTGCAGCTTCTCTCTTAAGAATGTAGGATCAAACCAGGGCAGGTTGAAAGTCATTGCCAGTGACGAGTGGCAGAAATTTTTCTTTCTGCTTACTGAAAAATGTGTAGCAATAACTTGAGACCCTTAATGCAGGTAGGATTTCTCTCCTTACTGAAATTCACATATATGTGAATGTGTATACACGTGCAGAATGGCCTTGAAGAGGAAAACTGGAGGCATGCCTGGCACAGAAGCTGTAGAGATGTGGCCTGAGGAGCACACAATCATTACCCCTCTTTCCTTCTCCTGACTTTGTCCTTGCTAGATATTTTTTCTGTTCTCGTAGCTTTCCGCTTTCTGTGGAGGTAAACACAGAGCTTCACCCAAGGTGGCCTTGCACTCCACTGGAGAGCTGTGCAGGGAGAGAAAGACTGCAGGAACAGACTGGATGCTCAGGTGATCTCAAAAATCATAGGATTAATGTTAATTCGTGGTGGCTGGGGATTTGTATGTGTAACGTTCAGAAAACGTAAGTGCTCCCAGCAAATTTATTTCATAGCTGTTTATTTTGTTGGTCTCGTTCTTCAGCTACCTAAAACTTCCTTGTTCTAACAGGGACATGGCTTTTCCCACACCGTCCTGCTTCTTCCTTTCAGCACCTTTATCGATAGAAAAAGGAGTTATAACATGGACAGGAAGTAAAAATGTTATGGAGGAATATGTGCCTAAACAAAATACCAGTCCAGGGAAAAAACAGTAAGATGTGTGTAGACGTGGATCTCAAGGAAACACAAAATAGAAGACTATTATGAGTAGACTATTATGGAGGATATTATGAGTTTCTTAGCAAATCAATAGACATTTGTAAGTCATTAATTAGCAGTTAAGTCGTCATTTTAAAGCAGAAGGCAAATTGAGTTGGTTTCTTCACAGCATAGCAAAATTTAGAAGATGAAATACTTTTAAATTAGGCATTAATGCTACAAAGACAGCACTGGTTCTGACCATTGCCTTGGGATCTTAGATATTAGATTCTGCCTTGTTTTCATAAGCTGCTAGGTTGTCTGTCACATACAATTTTGGCTCTGTTTTGATACAGGACACCACAGATGCTTTGAATACACAGTCATAAGTAGAAACATGGAAGTAATGGAAGGACTCATTTGTAACTTGATGTCATGAGGGAATACCTCATGTTATTAAGTCAAATGAGATTCGACTCATGAAAATTGCTGGTGTAAATCCATATAGAAAATTCAAATAAAACCTGACTTTGAAAGTTTTTGAAATATCACATTTATTTCTCACTTCCTCCTGTTATTATTCATAATCTCATACCATCCTGAGACCAGAAAAACAAACTCCGAGAGAGAAATTCTTCCCTAATTTCTGGTCCCTTCAGAGCAATAGGAATCTTTCAAAAAAAATCCTGTTCCTATGAGGATTTGGATACATTTTGCAGACCTAAAAATAGAGTGAGGTATTTTGAAAAAAGATTCAGCTTGCATCTAGCCTAGACAAACAACCAACCTTCTGATTAACAGCTCTCTTGTGATTGGTCTCTGTGAAACTTTTCTAGCAATACAGATGCAATAATACTTATTTCAGGAAATGTCTGTTTATAATTATTCTGGTTCCTTAAGAGATCCCAGCAAACTCTGCAAGTTAGGATATTATTGGAGGGAAAGAACCTCGTGGCTGCATGGCATGCTGTAAGTTCTAACATGTTTTATTAACATCTGCATAAACAACACAGCCAAATTCAACGTCCAAATTTCTAAACAGTGATCTACCTTCATCCCAAGTTAATTGCTTTATATAAGAAGGAGTAGGTCCTGTAATGAGGTGGGGGGGTTTTGTTTGTTTGGTGTTTTGTTTTGTGTTTTTTTGTTGTGGTTTTTTTTTTTTTTGAAGTCAATTCGACCAGTCATGTTTGCAAACTAGTTTTGGTATTGGTTTTATTGACTGTTCTTCCAGTATTTCTCCCTTGGCAAGTTTCCTCATGTGCTTATCTATTAGAACTAGTCAGTGAACTTGGAGAGTGAGGATATGCCTATGCACCGTATTTTCTTCCTATTGTGTCCCCTGCCGCCTTTGACCTTACCATTCCACTTCTGTCTTCCTTTTCCTCTGCAGCAACTCCTTAGCTCACTGCTTCTCCCTTCCCTCTGTACCCCTGCTGATGAAGCTGGAGGTGAAAGCAGTCGGTGCACCTGAATTTACTGACTACATTTGTATTACATGTCACTGTAGAGCTCTGTCGCAATGGCTGCGCATGGGGTTGGCTCAGCAGTCCCATCTCTTTCAAGCGTACAGAGACAGAGCTGTATTTTTCTGCTTTGTATTGCAACTCCCGTGGTAACGGACAATTAAAAGTAAAAAGAAATTGTCACATTATTTGTCTAACCCACGCTACTGCTAGCAACTAGAAAAAGTGGCGATGCTAAGTCTTCTCTGTGCCCTTGTGCTGATGAAATTTCATGAGATCTGTCTTGAAATTAGGATGGGTGTGAATACACACTTGAGGTTTAACGTATTGTTTGATATTCTACCACAGAAATGATATTTTGGAGCCACCAAGTCACAACACGCAGTTATTTCTTATATTGTAGTAGTTTTCAGCTGAAACTCTCAGAAAGAACAAACTCTATTTGAAGCTAATGGCTCTTTTTATCACTGTAAGTCACATACAGCTGAACATTAAGTGCTTGGATAAGACCCCATGGCTCACAGATCTGTTCTTACAAATTGAAGAAATAAAGAACAATCTCATATCTCATTCTTTGAACCTAAGAAAGCTAGTAACTTGAAAACTCTTGTAGCACACCCATTCTTTTTTAATGTTTTAAACCACTATTTTTCTCTTATGTCTTCTTCCGAAGGAAATGCTCTCTGAGATGCTGCAGTGCTAATTGTCATCATGCAGTCTGTCCAAGATGATTTCTTGTGCTTCAAGACAACATTGGAAGTCCAACTTAAATGAGTCAGAGTTAATGTGAAGTCATGCATTAAATAGTGCCATCATATCCTCACTATGGTACAAAACTAAATACCTGCAGTGCCGTCTTTATATTGCTTTTGGAATACTGGCATATATAAAAAAACATAATTATTAAAAATAGAATCATGTATAAGGGGCAATGAATTTGCAACATTGTTACAGCCTGGAAGAAAGCGGAGTTGATCTCTTTGGAACAGTGAAATCTCTGTTTTACCTAAGGATTATAAATTGACAGGCTTAGATTTCCTTTTAATATCAGTGAAATACTGTTCAGACATAGATTTTTTTTTTTTTAATCCATTAATGTTTTCATGGTAGGAATATTTGAGATTTTCTCATTCTTGAATATCTGTGAATCTAGTGTCAGTCAGATCTCCACCAATATCAGAGACAAAATGTTTCAGATATGCAAACATGAATCATTAACAACGTTTAGTCATTTTAAAAAGGTCTTTTGAATATTTTAATCCAGCCTTATTATTATTGATTACTACTAGCTCCAGCTAGTATATATTTGTGTGCAGCTCCTTTTATGAAGAAAAGAAGAGAAAAAGAACTTTTCAGGACTTTAGGCTACCTAAAGGAGGGGGTGGGGTGGGTGTTCTTAATTTGGATTTTCTAAGTAGAGGGAACTTGGTGGCTTTCTAAGATACAATTCCTTACTGTTGTGACACCAAAGGCAGAGCTGTCTGACTATAGTCAGACTATAGGTGTTCGTTAAGAACAGGTTTGGTTATCTGTTGAAAATAAGTAGATCTTATAAGTTTTGTTTATTGGTACTTGAATGGAAACTTTGAAATCAGAGTAGAAAATTAAACCACAAACTACATGCCTCACTCAACCGTGTGAGAATCCATGTTGAATTAGGCCTCCTTTTGGGCTAGTTCTTCAATTCTTTTTATTCTTGGCTCTGTTAGGAAGAAAAGGATTTTCCCTTCTCTTGAAGTAAGTGATTTCCACTGCCTGTTTTCATACTCCAATTCCTGCCTTGCAGTAAGTTTGTATAAGGTGATTGATTCTGTTGTATTGCTAATGAACACATTGGCTACCAGGAGGACATTTTAGACGGTGTTTTCAGGCATCCTCGCTGGAGCTGCATTTGGGAAGTGAGGCTGGAATACAGAGGAGCTTAAGGAAAGCATGGTGAAAAGACACTGATATTCTGTCAATTGACTTAATACAAATGACAGAAAATATTACCAGAGGAGAAAGTTAAAAGGTATCATGGAGGTTTAATGGGAATAACTGTTTACTGTGCGTAATCATAACTTAATGAACATATCTGAAAAAAAAATCCATTTTGTGTGTAAGTTAAGGAACCATGCACTTTAAAACATTAGTTAAAGTTTTCAATTAGTGTGCGTAGATGGGAAGCCGTTGTTTAGTATTCTTAAAATAACATATTAATGGTTCTCTGGTGATATTGGCAAATCTCTGAATCTGAGAGAGAGATTTCCAGTGGGTAACTCCACCTACGCAGGAGTCAAAGATAGGTGACTTTCTGGAGCCTCCTGTTACCTCTCCATTGACAACTGAGAAAGCCAAAATGCGTGGCTTGGTCTAACTGATTCATTTTTGGATGGTGAAAGTTAGGGGAGGTGAGTCCTGTCATCTCCATGATGCTGATCCTTATATACTTTTAAACTACCAAGCAGATTTTAAAGTGAGGATTGAGTCCAAACTTCTTACATCAGTGTTACGATGTCTCTCTTGACAAACTTGGTTATGTAGTTAAGTAGCCTGCCACCTGCTTGGGTTTCGAGTTAAGCAGCCTTACACTTTAGAATTCTTTGCAATTTTCCTGGGCTCAGTTTCAAGCTTTTATGGCTTCTTGCTTTCAACTTCTGACTGTTTCCCTCATTTCTTGATGATGGAGTTGCGCCACATCATTAACTATAAGATGTATGGTTGTAAATGTTCAAAGAATGATGGATTTTATTATGCTGCCGACACAGCCGTGTTGCGGAGGCTGTCTTAATATATTATTGATGCTCTAAACCATTATTTTTAGTAGCATTGTGCAATGGGAGAAGAATACCAGTGGGATGGAAGCATAGGTGAATATGATTTCTGGAGCAATAATCCTGTAGGAAGTCAGTCTCTCTGAAGCGTCTCTGATTGAGCATGTGCGCTCTTCTACTTTGAGCCATTAAGTACGGAGGAAGGATTTACTGCTGGAAATGGAGGATAATTTGACAACTGTTAATTAATTCCCATATCTGAAGAAACCACAGGGATAGAACTTGACATGGTAAATGTTTGTTGCTTTGTCAAATTTATCTAAATTAATTCCCTGTGGCAGTCAAACATTGGACGTTGCAGGTACGTGGCTTTGTTTTTTTGAAGTGGTTCATGCACTGTTTCCTCCTTTGCCGATGTTTTTGGGTTTTGTTTTATTTCTATAAAACTGAAAAATTAGTATCTTTTCCAACTTACAGTCTCTCTAGGCGATTCCAAATCTAGAGTTACATTTTGCCACCAAATTTTTAAGCTTCATCTCCCAGGAATGAAGAGTTTTCTTTCCAGTTTTCAGTTCTCATGAATTTCCAAATGTCTTCTTTGCCAGCATGAAGATTCAAGTGGGTCTGGCCTGTCCCCAGGGGTTGAGCGCACGTAATGTGCTACTTCCACAGGGAGATCTCAAAGCCTGGGAGAGGACCAAAGAGGAGCCAGGTAGCACCCTGGGTCTGGGCAGTGAAAATGTCATAAGAAACATGCTGAAATTTTTATTTTAGTACCCAAATTAAGGCTTCTGAGGTCTTATTTAGTTCACCTCTTGAAAAGTGAAAACAGGGTTGAACATTATTGTTATTTACATGCACGTGTTCATAAATATGGACAAAGAGAAACTCTGCAGCCTGACATTACCCAGAGGAAATGAATCTGTTTCTCTCGTTTTGTGTTTTTAAAGAGAAATTCAGTGCTCTGCCTTGAGCTTTTCCTTTCAGAGGAGATACCTCCCGAAGGGCTGATAGCTGTCTAAGGCTCTGTGTCTGCACATGAAAGGCAAAGGGAATGGGATATTACAGACTGCTGCTTGAGCTAAAAAAGAAAAAAATCCAGCAAATTTCAGCAGTAAGTGTGCTTCCAAGCTCTGTTGTTGGCCAGCCTGTGGAATTAAAAAGGGAGCAGGAAGGCCAGGCTGGATAATTTCACATGCTCAGATTTGATCGTATCTTCTGGCTGGTAAATTTAAAAGGCTAATGCATTACACAGATTTTTGACTCATATTTTGATCTGGTACTGGTAAAGGCAACAGGACGACTCACCTTTATATTAATGCTGGGATTTTGCCCTGTGCATTCCCACTCTTTTACAACAGTAACACAGGGGCTGAGATTGCAAAACATCTTTGTAAACATGATGCTTAAAAAAGTCATGAATTCTAGTAACTCCTACAAATGTATCAGACAGTGAATTCATGAAAGAACATGATAAAATAAGCAGGTGAATGTCACTGTTGATGTTGTGTTTCTGTAAAATTGGCAAAGCAAAAGGCTGCCATTAGCACAGAGTTGGATTATTCAGCTCAGGTTCAGGATATATCTTCTTCAGGCTTTTCGTCTGTGTTTATAAGGCTGCCTTACAATTACACGGTGACTCTTCACAAAGTCTAAGTGTAAAACTGTACTGCTTCCCACAACTGCTCTCTGTTACAGCATGTACTTGTGCCAGCTCCTCCTCCAGACAGAGGGGTGTCAGCACTGCTCCCAGTTACATCCCTCCTTTCTCCGTTAGTATTAATGGCTTGTTCAAGCCTGAGGACTTTTCTTCCCTTGGTACAGAACAAGAACTTAGTACAGAACTGACTAGATTTCCAAAATAGAGAGACGTGTTTTCTCTAGTGGTCACATGTACTGTCAGGTGAAGGGCTAATCTTACATTTACAGGTGAATGGTAGGATTTATAAATCCGCTGTGATCCTTAGGATTCTGTTCAATTGTTAATAAGCTTTTTATATCATTTGTATTAAATATTGCACTATCCATTTGAAATTTCTTTTTCCTTGTCCTTCAGAAAAAAAAGCGAGAAAACATTTTGTAGGTGAAAACACATTATAAGCTATGCTGCTATTCTTTATTTCTTTTTCTGTGCTCACCAATAAGCACCATATTTGTAACTTCTACTTTCTTTATTTCCCATCCTGAAACTCTGTTCCAGAAGCTTTGTTGTTAGATTGAGAGCTAGTGAAGTTAAAGCAAAGTTCTTGCTGGCTCAGAAGGAAAAGAAAAGCCCATAAATAATAGCTCCTCATTTACTGAAGTTGAAAGGCAATTTCAAGAAGTCTCTTATGTTTCTAATTAGCTCATGTCTTTTAAAAAGCTGCCCTAGGAAGGCTAGAACTAGAGCATGTAAAAGGAAAACAGCTGAAAATCATTGTGAACCTTCAGTCCTCAAAAAGAAAGCAGTCTTCACTCCATCAAAATTGCAAACCCTGACCCACTGCTCTTGTTTTCTTTGTGCTTCTGTATATAATTATGAAATATTAATTATGAGTTTTACCCACCAATAGTGTAACTTGCTTCAAAAGTAATGAAATAAAGCATCCTTAGTTCAAACAAGCAAAACATTTCCTGCTGATTGATCTGCTGTTTTAAATTTAGAGCTCTGTAAAAATGTCAAGATTGTATTCCAGGATGAGCCAAAACAAATCTGGAAACGACAGATTTTTTCATAGAATGGAAATTCTTATGACAAGCTCTTGTCCTGAGATACAGAATCCTTAAAGAAAACACAACTGAGAAAGAAAAAGAAAGCACTGGAAGAAAAGCATGGATTGTATTGCATTTATTGTAGGGTCTCGGGGTATTTCTTAATATACTGGATCTAGTTAATTATAGGGAAATGAAGCTTTGGATTGGATTGATTTTTTTCATATGTTATATGTATTTGTTGCATGAAAGATGTTATGCAAATATATCATCAACTTTGGTATTAGATCATCTTTACTCTTGTTTAAAAAAATCTTGATTTTATTAATGTTGGGATATATGGACAGAAAAATGCATTTGCTAGCATGATATTGGGACAGTTCTCAAACTGGAGTATATGACTGGTTGTATGAGATTCTCCATGAAAAACTGAGTGATTATTACCCACGTACTTGTGGGTAACACTTCTCCTTCACTTACCTACTAAGTCATTAGTGTACAGGAGGATGATTCAACGCCATCACACACACGAGCAGTCCCTGTTTGTATAGATGACCCTATTGAAATTATCCCCTTAATGAGGATGGGAGAGCTGAAACTCAAAGAATTATCTAGCAGAAGGACAATAAAATCAAAAAGGGAAAATGAATCTTTCCTAACACCTGGGGCAGACTGCTCACAGTTGCAGCACTGCGGTTTTTAGGCATTTGTATGGCCCATTGATCTTCTTGCACAGGAATGACATTTTAATTGCCATGTATTATTTTTTTTCCCCGTTACGTTTCCAAAGGAAGCTGCTGCTGCTTTCCCTAAGGAATTTAAGTCATCTTTGTCAGAAGAGATTCTTTGTTTTGTTGTTATGATTCCTTAACTGTTCGGTATCCAATACTGTTTCTCCTGGTATTAGTGGATAAGTGCCTCTGGTTTATGTTATTAGTTCAGGTGCCAGTGTGCTTAAGCAAATAAGCTTTGAGGGATCTTGGTTGAGCTGCAAGAAACCAACTCAAGTATTTGCATCTGTGTCACGGTTAATCTGCAAATATTAATTTGGATAATAAGGGTAATATATGCATGGAGAATTAGGCATCAGCTGTCGCATTTGAAGTTATATTGGTGAAATATCAGGGTTAGTATATGCATGTTAGAAATTTTTTTGTTAGAAAATTCCTGTTAGAAAATTTTTTGTTAGGAAGAGGAATTTCACTGAAGAAAGACCAGTTGTTCTTGGGGTACCCAGCCCCCTGCATTGGAAGATGGGGGAAATGGTTAGTGACCTGCTGTACCACTTAGACACGCACAAGTCTATGGGACTGGACGAGATCCACCCAAGGGTACTGAGGGAGCTGGCGGAGGTGGTCACCAAGCCACTTTCCATCATCTGTCAGCAGTCCTGGCTATCTGGGGGGGGGTCCCAGTTGAATGGATGTTAGCAAATGTGATGCCCATCTACAAGAAGGGCCAGAAGGAGGATCCAGGGAACTACAGGCCTGTCAGCCTGACCTCGGTGCCAGGAAAGGTTATGGAGGAGATCATCCTGAGTGCCATCATGCAGCACGTACAGGACAACCAGGGGATCAGGCCCAGTCAGCATGGGTTTATGACAGGCAGGTCCTGCTTGACCAGCCTGAGCTCCTTCTATGACAAGGTGACCCGCTTAGTGGATGAGGGGAAGGCTGTGGATGTTGCCTACCCGGACTGTAGTAAAGCCTTTGAGATGGTTTCCCACAGCATTCTCTGGAGAAAAAGGCTGCTCATGGCTTGGGTGGGCGTACGCCCTTTACTGGGTAAAAAAACTGGCTGGATGGCCAGGCCCACAGAGTGGTGATGAATGGAGTTAAATCCAGTTGGTGGCCGGTCACAAGTGATGTTCCCCAGGGCTCAGTGTTGGTGCCAGTCCTGTTTAATATCTTTATCAATGATCTGGATGAGGGGATCGAGTGCACCCTCAGTAAGTTTGCAGACAACACCAAGCTGGGGAGGAGTGATGATCTGCTGAGGGTAGGAACGACCTACAGAGGGACCTGGGCAGGCTGGATCACTGGGCCAGGGCCAACTGTATGAGGTTCAACAAGGCTCAGTGCCGGGTCCTGCACTTGGGTCAGAACAACCCCATGCAATGCTACAGGCTGGGGGAGGAGTGGCTGGAGAGCTGCCTGGTGGAAAAGGACTTGGGGGTGTTGGTCAATAGCTGGCTGAATATGAGCCAGCAGTGTGCCCAGGTGGCCAAGAAGGCCAATGGCATCCTGGCTTGCATCAGGAATAGTGTGGCCAGCAGGACCAGGGACGTGATCGTCCCCCTGTACCAGGTGCTGGAGAGGCCGCACCTTGAATCCTGTGTTCAGTTTTGGGGCCCTCACTACAAGAAGGACATTGAGGTGCTGGAGCTTGTCCAGAGGAGGGCAACAAAGCTGGTGAAGGGTCTAGAGCACAGGTCTTATGAGGAGTGGCTGAGGGAGCTGGGGTTGTTTAGCCTGGAGAAGAGGAGGCTTAGGGGAGACCTTGTTGCTCTCTACAACTACCTGAAAGGAGGCTGTAGCGAGGTGGGGGTAGGTCTCTTCTCTCTAGTAACAAGCGACAGGACGAGAGGAAATGGCCTCATGTTGCGCCAGGGGAGGTTTAGGTTGGATATTGGGAAAAATTTCTTCACTGAAAGGGTAGTCAGGTACTGGAACAGGCTGCCCAGGCTGGAGGTATTGAAAAGACGTGTGCATGTGGTGCTTAGGGACATGGTTATAGTGGTGGACTTGGCAGTGCTAAGTTAATGGTTGGACTTGACAATCTTAAAGGTCTTTTCCAACGTAAATGATTCTATGAAAGTATCAACCAAGTTTTAGGGATTTGAGTGGGTTACAGCAGTTCTAAAACTTCCCCTTTACATATTTCTAATTCTGAACTGTCCATTTTTTCCAGTTACCCTCTCTGTGGTTTCCCCCCCCCCCCCCCCCCCCCCCGTTATTTTCTATTTCTGTACATAGCATGAATTGTTATAGTGAGTCTTTTCACTTGTAAGCCATGCTAGTACAGTGCTATACATTAAAGTTTGTAGCATAGGTGCAAGACTGTGGTGGATTTATACTCAGTCCCTTGCCCGAGCTACCTGAGTCAGTAAGAAATAGCTTGAGAGAAAACTGTTCATTATTTCTGGGGCTTCTGTTCAGAAAAAAGTAAAAGGGTATCTATGAATTTTTTTATTTCAGGCCTTTCCTTGGAAAAACAGTTGCCTTCGCTTTTGGGGAGGGGAAATTCCATTTCCACGTGTTGTCAGTGGCGGTGTGTCTGATTGTGAAGGCAGTGAGTCTGGAAGACGAGGGACACTTCCAGTAGTGCATGTATAGCTTAACCCCTGGGACTTACTATAAAATGAGTGTAGCGCTCAAGTACTGATACCAGTTGACATGGCTCTTCGCCCAGAAGACATATATTGACTGAAGCTGAAATTCGACTGAAAATGGAAGTTAACCTGTGCATTATCAAATACATTATAAAAGTCTTCATCAGCTTGCCATTATTCATATTTTAATCTGGCGATAACTTTGTCCCTTTAAATTAGTATTCAAAGGTAGAAGAAATTAAAGGCCAGAAATAAAGCTCTCGCTTATCTCAAAGTTTTCACAGCTTCCCAGTAGGCACTGGTTACACATGTGCTCTGAGTGGTGTGCATTGCTTCAGGAGTTGGTACGGTGCTGAAAAACAGAATATCCACTTCACTTAAGATAGCATCTTTATACCCCGCTAGTTGCCGGTTTATTGCAGATGACAATTACTTTCCTCCATGTCCTTCTAGGGATTGCTCTGAACCTTACTGTGACAGAGGGTTTGGCTGAAAGGTGGTACGGTCTTGAAATGTCTTCCTTGATTCATACCTGGAGCTAGCAACAAATGCAATCTGAATATTTAATTTTATTTTTTCTTCCTTTAAAAAGGACATTGATTTTGGAAAAGTACTTTTATTATTGGCAGTTGGGCAAAACTGCTTCTCCTTCCATAAGTCTTTTGACATCTTTAAGACAACAAATGGACATAATAAAGCCTAGTAAGGACGATGTTGCTCATCATCCATCGCAGTTTTTGCCTTTTTTGCTTGATTAGTATTTTATTGTTTGCCGTTTCCTGTGAAAGATTGCTTAGTAGTTCCTATGTAGCTCTTACTCAGATTCACAACATTTAAGAATTGTATGAAAATATACTGAATATCACCTTTGTTTGATTATATAAAAGGTATGTTTTAAAGCCAATATTTTTTTGATAGTAAGACAGAAAAGTAAAGTACGTCTCTTTTGGAAAAAAAACCCACCCTATTACTTGCTGTCATTAATAATGCAGGAAACAATGGGCTGTGAGAAACTAATGAAATACACGTTGGAGATGCTTTGTGTAAAAAATGAGATTTTGCATGATAGAACTGTTTTTACACAAAGATAAAGCTAATTTCATAAAGCATCTCGCAATCTGAATAAATAGTTGTAAATCAGCTGCACTAGTTAGCAAAGGCATTAACCATACAAAACCTTCTGGTTAGAATAGATCTTTTACTGAGAACTGTCTGCTGAATTTCTTCTTTGACTTTTGGAATCTTAAAATCTGTAATAAATTTGAGAAGTCATAGAAAAATACGTATGGAAAGGACCACCAAGTGTCTCGTCAACGAACTTGGGGCTTGTGGCCAAGTAATTAAAAGTAATTTTAAATAGTAGTAACAAAATCAAACCAAAACACAACAGGCGAGAAGCTGGGATATGGTGGCTGAGGAACATGGTCTTTCAAATCCAAGGAAGAGGAGAACAAGCCGCCATCAAGCTAAGCACAAACAACATGCAAAGTGTGGTGGCCAAGAAAAAGGAGATAAAAATCAATGACCAAATCAGTTATTCCTTCCCACCCCTCCAGCCCTCTCATTTGGGCAAAGGAAATTGTTTTGCTGTTCTTAGTGTTAGGAAGTTTGTGGGGTTTTTTATTTCTTTTTTCTTGCCTCTGACTTCAGTCTTTTGCAACTGCAGTTTTGGCCCTTGCCTGCCTGTGTCCCATCCATCATGAGCACAGGGAACTGGTTATTCTTTTCCTCGTTCCAACAGCCTGTTACCTAATAGTAAGCTGCTGCAATGTCCTCTCCTTGCTCTTCAAGCTAAGCAGACCCCATTCTTTCAGCTTTCTCATCTTCTAATCACTCTTGTGCACGTACTGCCTGTGGACGTTTCATTGCAACCAGAAGTAATCCTATAGCTATATATATGGCATATATATAGGCTATGGAGTTAGATGCAATGATTTTTATAGCAAACGATGATACAGATTCACGTCTTCTGTATTTGTTTTTAACACACTTATATAAGGGACAATTTGATATTGTACTGTTTCCCCAAATACAAACATACCCGCAGGCCTTCTTTTCTTCTTATAGCCTGTGCAGACACCCATCTATGTATTTCTTAATGTCTTTCTACTGGAAGAAAAGCCATTAATCTACAATGGAGTTAGAACAGTGTCCCTAATAACATCGGTACTAGTACGGCATTCTGGAACCTAAATTTGACATTGCCTCTGTGATATGTAGGGCCATTACTCTGAAATATGATGATGCTTTTATGTAAAGTCACCCTGATTCCTGGTCACTGAAGTTCTTCCATGGAGAGGAGTCTCTAAAGGAAAAAGGGATTTTTCAGAAGCGGGAGTATGTGTCATTATTTCACTCAATCAATACAGTTGTACTTTATAGAATTTTATTTTCTGTTCTGAGGATGTTAATTGCGTCTTGACCTGCGTCCAACACTGAGTTGTTATGTTTTCATAAATATTCTGGAAATGCCAATGTAGCTGAGGTGCTTCTGGAACCTTTTCAAGAATATCCATCTAATAACAACTTCCTTGGAAGGAAGTGCTTTCAGAAACCTGCCAGGGTATGTTTAATGGGAAAGATTTAATAATGTGGAGCAATCGGTGAGGCAGACAAATTAGCAATGTGCATGAATTTGTATTTGCATGCTAAGTATGTGCCAACATTAAAATCCCTTAACAATAAGGTTGTTTTTCCACCTCCCTAAAGCCAATTATTACACATATTATGCTGTACTGAACTCTCTCCATTCCCTGTCAATCCCATACTTAATGCTGAATGCTTTATTATTTAAAGATCTGAAAATTTCTGATAATTGGGTACCAGAAAAAATAGGAAATATCTGCTGATACACAAAACTTTTGAGCTTGCGGTATAGCAACATTGTGTAACACATGAAAATGGTATCTCATAACTCCAAGAACAATGAAACTATGTCAATGTGATCTTAACCATAAGCAAAATTTCATCTCTTCTGGTCTTGTCACAGCAACGAATTATCTGAGAAACAAGTGGAGCAAGTTCAGTACTGTAGATTAAATTGTGTGTGCTTAAACTTGTTTGGCTACTAAAATTTTGAGATTAGTATTGGAGGGAGAACAGGTAGAGCATTAGGAAAAGTAAACTCCTTTGATCTCTTTGCCATGAGATTAGAAGAGAGGTCATGAAACTAGGAAAAGTAAGCATACAGAGTAGTTCTGTGCTCCCTTGTAAAACTGATGGTTTCAAAACCTGGTAAATCCAGCAATTGTTTTCCGCATGCATGTGTATGAGATTTTAATTAAGACAACAAATTTGCCTGTAGCTTCTAAGGGTCCTTTACAGCAGTTTTAAATCACTAAGAATGCTCTTGGTTTTAAGGGTTTTCTTCCTACTGAGTTATTTGTTATTTCTACAAAAATAAGTGATTTAGCAGCGTATCTTCAGGGTAAGTAAATAGGCTGAGAGGTTAGTTCAGCCATTGGGCACTGTGATGTTTTGCAGAGAGATGGAAAGAACTTTTGCTGGCATTTTTGTGGCTCACGGTTTCTAGACAAATCTGGACTCTAGCAGGGTATGCTGCTCTTGCTTGCTAGGTGCAATGTGGGGCATTGACCCCACCTCTCATTTCCAAGCATTGTTGAAGCCTTCCCTGGTGTCCTGGAGCAGAGCACTCCCTGTAGTGTCAGATTTTATAGAAACTCTTTTGGCAGGGTCACCCTTGACAGGCCACTGCAAAACACCTCTCTGTGCTGCCCTATTTCTCTATCTGTACTTGGGGATGCTGCAGCTGATGGGGTTTTGGGATTCTTCCTGCCATGGGTAAACAGAGTAAGACATCTTCCCTTGAGGGCTGACTTGGCCCCTTTACTCTGTCATGATCGTAATGGGAATGAAGTCCTGCTTTTTGCTTTTAAATATTAGATGAAATGTTGTGTCTTGTGGTGCCCAGGGCATTTCAGCCTCCTCCTTCCTTCTGTGGCAGAGGTGAGGTGCTTCTGGTGTCAGAGCATCGTGGCTGACTCTGAATATGTGCGGTGGGGCTAGATCAGTGCCCGAGTGAGCCTCGGGGCAGGGGAAGTGCTTCGCCTGCCCTAGCTAAGGTGCCTCCCTTGACTTGAAAGGATTTGCCCATCTGGAGAGCCTGAGTTTCTCTGCTGAACACAGCCATGCAGTGGTAAAAGCCTGTGGTAAAGGCATCCTCAGTCATGAAGGTGAACCCAGCCCCTGCTACCTGATGTGAGGGTTTTGTTTAAGCATTCTGCTTCAGGTACTCCGGTTGATATAATTACAAAATAAGAATGGACAACTGGTATCCAACTCCTTAGCTATGACAAGTTGGGGTGCCCCGCTGATGTGCACCAAGCAATGAGTCTGGGCTTTTTTACTACCTTAACACGAGACTCTCATTACTTCTATAATTTTCACAGACTCTGTCTTTCTCTTACAGTTACGAGTGCTGACATTGTCTTTATCTGCTCCTAATTTAAATGCTTTTAGGAGGATGCAGTCCCTGAAGCCCACTTTTCCCCTCTATACTATAAGTGGATTAAAAACCAAGGCAAGGCAGCCTCCCTCTGCCCTTTTTCCCCACTCAAAGCAAAGCTCAAACCATAGTGCATTCCTAGTGATGATTTTGCAGCTGAGAGCAATGGTTTTTCATATTTTTCTATGGTTTTCTCTAGAATAGTAACATTTTTATTTTTTTTTCCTTCTGCAGGCACTTCTGGTTATGTGTTTGAACTCCGCAGATCTTGTAAGTAACTTTCACCCTGTGGAAATATGTTCAGCCCTGCTGTTAAGAATTATGTATGCTTGGGTTTTTGTTGCTCACGACGTGTTTTCACTTTTTTGACAAGCTATTGCTTGTATCAGAGGTGTCAGTGGCATATCTCCTATTGCTTCACACTGGAAATAAAAAGGAAAAAATATACTTACAAAAAGATTTGCAGGGAGATTTAAAAAAAAAAATTGGTATATGTTCAGCCATCTTATTCAATGCATTTATTAATTGAAACAAGGAGTTTTGTGCCGACTCTGGTAAATCCAAAGAGAATAGGAACTTTTGTGTTCAGAATCAGCATGGCATTTTCAGTGGTAGTACAACGGTAAGAAATCCTGAAGAACATTATGGGCTTTGTGGTACTGAATGTGCAGCCAGAATCTAATGTGGTCTTCTAAAGGTGTGAATCATCAGTAGATATGTGCAAAGTGGAAGAATATTAAGTTGATGAATCATATTTGAAACTGAAATAAGACACATCAGTTTCTTTATAGACATCCACCCACTTTCACACATACAAGCATGGTTTAACTCTAAAGAACACCCAGGTCTTTGCTCCTGTTGCCAGAGAAAAGTAGTTTGCATCTGATCCGTGTCCAGGTAAGCTCTTGAACCAGAGACCTTCCTTGATACCTTTCACAGCTGAGCATTTCTATTACTCCTATAATCCTTGTGTACGCTCAATGTACATTTCTTCCCTTATTTTTCTACAACGCTAATAATGATATTACATCTTCTATTATACCCTAAGAATAAAAATTATCCTTATCTGTCTGACTTTGTAAGCTGATTTTCCACTTCTGCTTCAAGGGTTCTTGAAACTCAAAGCTGGGGAGGTTTGCTCTCAGGCAATTTTAATGTGGGATCATAGATGGCAATACATTGTCAGGTTTTGCAGCCCTTAATTTGTAGCAGCTGCATTTAACCCTTAGTTTACCTCTCTAGCTAACTAGGTTTTATAAACACTGGAAAGATATCTCTAGCATTTATTCAAATAAAACACGACAGGCAGATGTTCAGCTGAAGTAAATTGGCATGCTTCCATTGAAATGGGTGGATTTACCCCATGTGAGTGTTCAGCTCCAATAATTAGCTTAAACAGTGTTTAAACCCTTGGATTCAGTTTCCTGGGGGAAAACTGAATTTCTGTTAGATGAAATGTTAGTGGCAAAAGTGTTCCAAAGAGTATGAATATGAATTTGAGTCTGCTTATATAGATGTTTCATAAATTCCTTATGTAAATTACATCTATCTGCTAAGGGAATAGATAAAATGCTGCGTGACCCTGAAGACTGTGCAGATGGCACATTACAAACAGCAAGTATTTGAAATATTAGTTCTGGTCAAAAAAAATTGCAGGCAGAACATATGCCGAGTTGTGTTCATGTAAAATTCTGACTAACAAGCCTAATGAGAAAGTTTGCAAGTAGCCGGTGGACATAGCATATCTCCAATATGGTCAGATCAATCGTTCATTCCAACTGGGAATGTGTCTGGAGAACATTTCTTCAGGGGGACCTTAAAAGCAGAGATATTGCTGATGAAAGCTGCTTCATATACCACTGAAACTGAAATGTGGTGGAGAAGCAAAGGAGCAGCCACTGAGCCGTGGTATCAGTATACTTGACTGGGACAGGGTATAGAAAATACGGTACTCCGTTTGACATATGAATACATGTAGCTTAAGCAGCCTAGATATAATATCCCCTTCATTAGTGTAAGAATTAATAAATCTACAGCATGTCATAGCACCTCCTCAAACTTGTGAAGGTCTACAGGGAGACACTTTCAGATATTCTGTCATCCCCTTAACAGCAGCAACCTGAAAATCAAACCATTCACTCAAACATTAGCTATTAAAATTAGACTTTGAAGTGATACAGGTTAATAGGCACTAGAAAGACATCGAGCATACCATGAATTTTAAAAACAGGTTATATAAAACACTAGAAGATGTAGCACTGATTCAGAACAGGAAAGGATGAATAGATACTGTCCACCTGATTTGGGTTTCCAGTCTCCCCAGAAGAAGTGACAGAACTAAGCACCTGTATAAAGGGAAATATTAATAATGTGCTGTTTGGATACTTTTAACACAGGCAAAGCTTCAGAATTTAGCCCGGACTTCAGGAGCCTGTAGATGAACAAGAAAGGTTGTATGGCAAATCTCTACATTTCTACCTGGCTGTAAAGCTTAGGTTTGTTTTACTTAAGTTCCTGCTACTGCTGCTGAAAATGCATTGCCGTGCCACCAAATAGGCTAAAAGTGAGTCTTCTTGCTATTGCTCCAGTGAAGAACAGCTGTCTGATGAGTTCAGTGGCTGGAACAGTTTAGGCAAGGGCCTAGACTTAATTTTGTTCTGGAGGAGCTAAGGGGCGTGTGGTGTATACATCTGGTTTGACTCTGTTTCTTACGGAGCTTGCTGCTATGCGTACAGCTTTATTTCCTTCCAGTAGCGGAGTTATACTGCCATAAACCACAGACCTTGAAGAGATGAAAATGGCGTTGATAGTATTTGCCATTTTTACCCATCTAATTAATTAGGCTAGATGACAAATTAATGGTGGAAGCAGCATACAATGAGAGCCACTGAGTTCAGTTTTTTTCTCCCTGATGTCAACTCAGAAATGATGTATAGGTTCGTAGAACTTAAGTAGGCATAAAGACTATTAGGTTTTTAAGTAGGTCAGGTACTTTCATTCAGCTACTGCCAAACTAAACACGTAACTTCTGTGTTAAAACAGCATCTCATATAGACATTTGATCCTGTTTTGAAGCCTCTAAGTAATAAAGAATCAAAACATCTACGTGAAGTGGTTTGATTTTTCTGGTGTTTGCTTCTAATCCTCATTAAAAAAAAAAAGTTTGTCCTGGTTGCAATTAGTTTCAGCCTCCAACAGTTGGAACTTTTTCTGCTATTTTTGACTGGAAAGCTACCTAAAATCTGAAGTTATTTTCCCATGGAATCTTGTTGTAATATGTTGTAAGCTGTTGTAAACCATAATCAAGTCATCTCTTTGACCTTTCTTGAATAAGCTGAAACAGACTGAGCTTCCCAGGAGTTTCACTGTGATGATTTCCAAAGCTTGTTTCGTTCACATATCTTTTTTTATTTCTGAAGTACACACTGAAAAATGGGCACAGTACTTCATTAATGCCTTTTGCAGAAGTAATACACCTCCTTATGCCAATCTGATGTTCCTTTGGTTATCTTTTAAATAATCTTCACTCTAGCATTATTCTGCAAGGTAATTACCAATTCACAGCTGGCAAGACTCCTAAGTACTTATCAAGGTATGGATTCTGTTTTACCACCACTGTCTTGTGTGGTTTATGATCTTTCTTTTACTAGCATTCAGTGAAGTTAATCAATTCCTAATATTCATTTAAGTGTTGACATTTGTCCTCTCAGTTTTCCTCATGATTGATTTCTGCTTTGTAAAACTTGCTTTTTCAGAGATATGGGCCAGATTAACAACAACAAAAAAAATCAGAAATGTGAGATGGGAATCTATATATCTTTATGGCTTTGTGTTTGAGTATGCGTGAGACCAATAGGGATGTGTTGCTGCCAAGTTAGATGGGGTTGAGGTATCTAATACAGTACAGTTAGGAAATTCAGGCAAGGGAGCATGGCCAGAATAAGTACCAAAAAAGAAAGAATAGAGAGAAGAAAAAAATCTCTGTGAACTCTCCCTGAGAACAGAGAAAGCACTGTCTGTAGCACAGGGGCTGGGAAATGCATTTAGGCATGAGGCACACTTCTGTTGGTTTGAAAATAGATGAAATGGAAGTAACAATTGAGGCGAAGACCATCGTGCGTGGGTTGAAAGGGAGCGAATGCTCACGGGCATAGGTCTAGTGGCAAAAAAGACACGAGAGGAAGTTCTGTATTTCAAAGTGATTTGAAAATAACTACCAAATAACAGGGTTTTCTGCAGTTTTTAAACATAAGACAGTTGCACAAAGATGAGGCAGAAGAATACTCAAGTTGGAGGAGCTTTGTTTATTCTCATTTCATGAAATAATGTTCTAGCCTGAGGGAAAGGGTAGACTGGGCTCCAGTCTGCATCCGAAAGATGGGAGGGTGAGAAACTGAGGCTAATGAATTTGCAGTGTCTTGATCAACTGAGAGAGTGCTGAAGTTGTGAAGCTATGCTGTATTTGTGGAGGATGTTAGGAAGGGACCCAGGCAACTTGTAGTACAAAATTGCAGGGTGGCTGTGAGGAGCTTCTAGGTGCTACTGAGTCCGTCCCCCTTTGCCTGCTCCAGATCACTTCTCCAGGTCTCACTCTTCCACACTGTTGTCCATCCTGTCCTTTCTGCCTAGTGCTTTGCTGGGCAGAGGACTGCACTCCTATTTCCCCCAGAGAGAAACTGTCTACAAACTTCTTTTCTCTGGCTTCTGGCTGACTGGGAAGAATGTCCACCTTGTCTTTGCAGCCATATCCCCCTTCAGCAACTTGGGGCAATGTATCATTTACCTTTGGTATTTACAACCTTTAGCTATTTCCAATTACCACATCCTCTTTTTTCATTGTTTTGTTAAGCTATACATACTTGCTTTTTTAAAGTAATTTCCCATTAGTATGTCTCTCTAGCCCTTTATCTTTTTTTGTTGCTGTTTTCTGAACTCAATTCAGTTTTTCTTTTTTCCCCTCTTCCTAGTGAGCTGCCAAGAAGTAGTTATTACATCTTCTCAGGGACAGTAGAGAACCCAGGAGGTAAATTGCAGTATTAAAGAAAGAAAGAAGCAGAGAAACAGGTTTAAATGTTGAGTTCTGCATGTGTATTTCAAACCAGCATTTATAAATCAGAAACAGACAGAAAGTATTCTATAAATGTCTGTGAAGGAGAAGCTCTAAGCCTAGAGATAATTTGCTGAAGAGAAGTTTAAAGTTACTAGTTCTCAGGTATGGTCCTCCCAAGCAGTTAAGTTGAGAAATTATGACATCTTAGAGGACCAAATCTTGCTTTAATACAAGCAAGCGGGGCTAAAAATGAAGTCTATGGAAAAATTGTTACTTTGACCAGAAAGGAAAGCTAGAGGACATTGGTTAGAGGGGTGGGTATATGGATTGGTATGAACATATCTGTCCCATGTCATAAGGCCACACTTGAGGAGGCGTTTGTGGAGACTGAAAATATCGAGTGCTCTAGGGATCTTGCAGCATTGCTTTTGCCACTGTTGCATTTTTCTATGCCCAAACTTTTTCTACCTTTCATCTCTGCATTGGGGGCCACAGTTTCCCTGTAAATAATCCCCAAATTTTAATACCTAAAATGAAAAGACCTCGGTCGTCTTTTGCGCTGCTCAGGATCTCTAGCTTTAACCATATTTAAATTGTAAACTCCTCACGATGCACACTGCAGTTTGGTTTTGGTTTTGTGTGGGAAATATCAAATATAGTTGTGTCAGCCTGGTGAACCTAGGCAGGGAGACTAGATGTAGTGTGTTACTCTTGTACCTGATCTTCTGAAGAGGTTTTTATGGTACAGCTGCATCTATATACCTTTCTAGACAAGACACTGCCTGTGTTTCTTCAAAAGGAGATGCAGGAGATGGGTAACAACAGGGATTATGTGAGATGGGCAAGAGGATCATAGAATCATAGAATTATTAAGGTTGGAAAAGACCCTTAAGATCATCGAGTCCAACCGTTAGCCTAGTACTGCCAAGTCCACCACTAAACCATGTCCTTAAGCACCAGGTCTACCCTTCTTTTAAAAACCTCCAGGAGAATGCTGTGGGAGACAGTGTCAAAGGCCTTACTAAAGTCCAAGTAGACAACATCCACAGCCTTCCCCTCATCCACTAAGCGGGTCACCTTGTCATAGAAGGAGACCAGGTTAATGAAGCAGGACCTCCCTTTCATAAACCCGTGCTGGCTGAGCCTGATCTCCTGGTTGTCCCGCATGTGCCACCTGATGGTACTTAAGATGATTTGCTCCATGACCTTTCCTGGCACTGAGATCAGGCTGACAGGCCTGTAGTTCCCTGGATCCTCCTTCTGGCCCTTCTTGTAGATGGGTGTCACATTTGCTAACTTCCAGTCATCTGGGACCCTCCCCAGTTGATCAGGACGGCTGATAAATGATGGAGAGTGGCTTGGCAAGCTCCTCTGCCAGCTCCCTCAGGATCCTCAGGTGGATCCCATCTGGACCCATGGACTTGTGAGCATCCAGGTGGAGGAGCAAATCGGTGACTGCCACCTCTTCGACAACTGGGGCTTCATTCTGCGTCCTATCTCCATCTCCCAGCTCAGGGGCCCGAAAACCCCGAGGATGACCAGTCTGACTATTAACGACTGAGGCAAAGAAGGTATTAAGTACCTCGGCCTTCTCCTCATCCTTTGTGGCAATGTTTCCCTCTGCATCCAACAGAGGAGGGAGATTCTCCCTGGCCCTCCTTGTGTTGCTGATATATTTGTAAAAACATTTTTTGTTTTCTTTAACTGCAGTGGCCAGTTTAAGTTCTAGCTGGGCCTTTGCCTTTCTAATTTTCTCCCTGCATAACCTCACAACATCCTTGTAGTCCTCCTGAGTCACCTGCCCCTTCTTCCAAAGGCGGTAGGCTCTCCTTTTTTTCCTGAGTTCTAGCCAAAGCTCTCTGTTCAGCCAGGCCGGTCTTCTCTCCCGCTGGCTTGTCTTTCGGCACATGGGGACGGCCTGCTCCTGCACCTTTAAGACTTCCTTCTTGAAGAACGTCCAGCCTTCCTGGACTCCTTTGCCCTTCAGGACTGCCTCCCAAGGGACTCTGTTAACCAGACTCCTAAACAATGCAAAGTCTGCCCTTCTCAAGTTCAGGGTGGCGGTTTTGCTGACCCCCTTCCTTACTTCTCCTAGAATTGAAAACTCTATCATGTCATGGTTGCTGAGCCCAAGACAGCCTCCGACCACCACATCACCCACCAGGCCCTGTCTGTTTGTAAACAGCAGGTCCAGCGGGGCACCTCTCCTGGTTGGCTCGCTTACCAGCTGCGTCAGGAAGTTATCTCCCACACACTTCAGGAACCTCCTAGACTGCTTCCTCTCTGCTGTGTTGTATTTCCAGCAGAGATCTGGTAAGTTGAAGTCTCCCATGAGAACAAGGGCTAGATATCGTGAGACTTTAGCCAACTGCTTGTAGAATACTTCGTCTGTTTCCTCATCTTGGTTGGGTGGTCTATAACAGACTCCCACCAGGATATCTGCCTTATTAGCCTTCCCTCTGATCTTTACTCATAAGCACTCAACCTTATCATTACCGTCGTTGAGTTCTAGACAGTCAAAACACTGTCTAACGTACAAGGCTACCCCACCACCTCTCCTTCCTTGCCTGTCCCTTCTAAAGAGCTTGTAGCCGTCCATTGCGGCACTCCAGTTGTGTAAGTCATCCCACCACGTTTCCGTGATGGCAACCACATCATAGTTTTTCCTGCCACGCAATGGCTTCCAGCTTCTCCTGCTTACTGCCCGTGCTGTGTGCATTGGTGTAAATGCACTTCAGTTGGACTATTGCTCTCTTCTCCAACACAGGCATGCCACCCCTAGGCTCATCCCTAGCAAGCCTGGTTTTATCCCTTTCCCCCGTCGCATCTAGTTTAAAGCTCTCTCAATGAGGCCTGTTAACTCCTGGGCCAGGATCCTTTTCCCCCTTTGCAACAGGTGAAGCCCCATCTGGCTCCAGCAGGCCTGGTGCCATGTAAACTGCCCCATGATTGAATGGGGCTCAGGTAGCAGGATCTAAGTGCGTGCTTTGGTTTTGTGGAGCTCTGTTTGCTATAGAACAGGGAGCTGAGCACCACGGAGTCTCTTAGAAGCAGGGAAGCAATGCTGGGAGCTGCTCATCAGAGAAGTACGTAAACTAGAGTGAGGGACTGAAGGGGGTTTTGGCTGGGTGAAGAAAATGAAGAGGATTGTGACAATAAAGGTTCTTCTCAAATTGTTTGGATATTTTCATGCTAGCACTGGAAAAGTTGTTAAGTGAGCTCGTGTGCAATGTTATTTTCCAGTAGAAAAGGGCCCATTTACTCACAGGTTACAGACAGATACGGGCACAAAGGTATTTTTCTGTTATAAAATATAAAGTAGGTTTATATTTTATAAGAGGTTTATGTTTTCAGTGAGGGCATTTTCTTCCCCAATTAAAGTAGTATTTGAAAGTAAAGATGAGCTAAGAAATTTCAGTTAAATTATTTTGATGCATTTTCTTGGAATACTAAATAATTATTTCACCTTATGATTGGCTTCTCGGAGCAAAGATATTAAGTAATATAAAAGGCTTGTAGAAACTTAACTTTTTCACTACTTTTTGGAATTGCTTGTTAGCAAGAGAGTCCCTGGAATCATCAGCTTTTCTGCACTGCAACGTATTATTACACAAAGAAGTCAGCAGGATTGGATAGACTCACTGGTCCAGAAAAGCTATTAGACGAAGAAGATAGCTTGATTATGTTTTTCGGCTTCAGTACACTTCTGAAAAATGTTGAAAATGGAAGAAAATGGGATGTTTAGGTTCTTTACGCACATTTCTTAAAGGATGCCAGTAGCTGTTGCTAGGTTTTATCAACAGAGACAATTGGGAAAGAATGTCTGACAAAGAACCTTTTGGTCTGCTTTCTGTAGCACCGTTCGTTAACAAAAAGGTGTTGCCATTTGATGGCTGTTGGGTGTCCCATGCGAAATAAATTGGAAGGGTCAGTGCCATACCTAGAGGGTAGGTGTCCACTGTGAAAGCCTTTGTAGGCGTTCATTGGAATGTATGTTAGCAATCACAGGCAGAGTGAGCTTTGAGTGTATCAGTGCCCCAGGCAAAGAGATGTAGAGTACGGACACTAAAAGGAAAATAGAAGCCTTATTCTCTGTGTGCTAGCGCATGCATATTCAAAGGGAATATGTGATAGTTTGACATAGTATCAAGTTTTGTTGGCAGTCATTGAATCACCGATTGAGGGTTTCCACATTCCTAAAACAGGAAAAGCAGGAAAGCAGTAGGTTGAGGGAGAGGGGTAAGGGGAAGAAGTTGCCTTGTGTATCTCAGTCATCAAACCAGGGACCCAGTGACACGTGCCTATGCAGGGTGCCCTGCGGTTATCTCGGCACAGAGAAGGCAGCTGTTTCTTGCCCAGAGCTCACGTATCTTAGTGTCTCCGTGAACTGCTTATTCAGTTCTTGAACACGTGTTCATTGTTGCCCCTAAATCCATTTTTGCCCAGCTTTTTTGAACACCTTTAGCTCTCAGTAACTGGCCATTGGTGAGCTGTTCTAGCTAGCCCTGGGGTCTCCTGTATCATCCTGTGTCCCGCTCTTAGGGCCACACCTATCATCTCATTCATTTCTGTCTACTCTGCATCCTTGGCCCCCGTTTTCATGGTCTCAGCGATATCCCGTGCCCCATTTCTCTGCGCTGCATCGTTAGGCTGACACCATTAATGGTTCATTCTGCACAGAATAACTACTTGCTATTACTATCCATATCAAAATTATGGTTGCACCACATGATTATAGAAAGCTAAGCGAAAAATAAAAAGCCACCTAGTCATTAAGAAATTGCTGTTACAGCTAAACAAACTAAAGTAATGCTCCAGGCAGGCCAGGAAAAATCCAGAGAAAGCAAGCCTCAGCCTTCAGGCTTTGCAGAGTTACCCTGTGCCTGGGTACTACCAATGGCAATACTATCTTTACTGGGGTAAGGGGCTGCAAACTCCTTAGTTCTCAGTACTCCCTTGCCTCTGGGCGTCTCCATCAGGAACCATTCCCATGGCTGCTGGTGTTTAAAAAAGAGAAGCTCTTTCTATTTTGGTACTTTCCTTCTCTCCGAGTGTTGAGGAATGTTGTATTTCTCAAGCTTTGCAACCAGAGATCTTCCCAGTTTT
Source organism: Nipponia nippon (assembly GCF_047370975.1). Taxonomy (NCBI): domain Eukaryota; kingdom Metazoa; phylum Chordata; class Aves; order Pelecaniformes; family Threskiornithidae; genus Nipponia; species Nipponia nippon. The sequence goes on along the minus strand of NW_028262347.1, from coordinate 88,216,847 downwards.
TGTATTTCATATACAACAGGGACTCTTACAATGTTTTTGGTAAGAAAAGATCTAATCTTTTGTTACTGATCTTTTTTTTTTTTGTTCAAAATGCAGAGTGTCACAGTAAAACCTTACAAAACAGAAGAAACCGTTACAAGGTGCCTGCTACATATGAAGTGAATTGGCAAAATAAAACATTGCCTCCTTCAGCTCCTTCACCCTATTTCTCTAAGTTCATCATTGCTACCCTTCCTTCTAGTACTGGGACCATGATGGGCACTTCTCACGCTGCAAATGTGTTTTACAGATAGTAGGACAGGGCAGACGTATGTTGTAATACTATGTGTGTGCTTACAGTGCACACTCACTAAAATAATAATTTGTAGTCACTGTTTCTTTTAGAAGGTAGTGCTTGTAAACGATAGAGGCCTGTGAGGTTTTCTTGGACAAGAGGTATCCTGAGCAGCACGATGTAAGTGGAAAGTTACCTTGTATGGAGGTGCAATGTCCTGCACAGATCAAACAGTTTTGAATTCAAAACATGGTGAATCTTCCATCAGCTCCTACCCTTAGGGCAGAACATGAATATCTAGTTAAATTTATATACTACATTCCTACTAGCCTGAATTACACCAGAAACTAGCTCTTTAAGAAGATGCACAGCTGCAGAAAACATGAATCACATGTAAGCATTCTGTCAATCCAGAATGAGTCACAATTTATTTACAAATTCTTGTTTTGCAAAATACATTAATTTTACCTCAGCAGAAAAGAATGTCTTCATAAATGTGATGCTTTGATTCTCTCCGTGAGTCTAACTGTAGATTTGTGTTCAAGATCTCCCTTAAAATGCAAGGTAGTTGGAGACAGCTTTAATCAGAAATAGCTAGCAGGTAGGAAATTATGGACTTGGATGCCTGTATAATAAAGGGGACAAAAATAAGATTTCCACCACCCCACCCCCCCAAATGAAAGACAGTGTTATGGTATCGGCTGGCTCTTTTTACATAGATAATAATATTAACTCTCACACATAATTGTACCATAAAGGTTTTCTTGCTTTAATTTAAAACTCACCAGTCTTTAACATGGGGAATAAGAACTAAGATCATTGTCTTTATATGAGCAATAAAGCTACTGAAAGCCAAATGATTAAGGAAGGGTTTGGTTTTGTTTTGTGTTTTTAACTGTGTAATGGAATTACAGAATTCAAGATATACTGTATTTGACTTTAACCTGATTGTACTTCAGAAAGCTACATAATATAGTTATTCACATGAAATATGGGAACAGTACTAAATATTCCATCAGTGGGTTTTTGCTTTCAGGTCCACCAAGATTAGTGATTGAGGCACCTCTCTTCTGTCAAGAACTGTAGAGGCGAAGAGAAGAAAGCTGAGTAAGGAAAAAAATCTAGAACTAGTACTCTAAATGCTTAACCTGGTGGTGGTATTATTAATGTCTCACCTGTGGCTGTTACCCAAAGTTCGTTGTAATATGGAAATTAAGAATTGAATGGCACACAAGTGCAATTAACGCTGCTAATTACATATAATTTGTGAGGTTTTATGACAGTCTTGAAAAATGGTAGAAATAGGAAATGCCGCCCTGGAGCTAGGAGGAAGGTACTGTCTGAAGAATGCAATGGAAATGCAAGGTAAAGAAGATGGAGGATTGGGTAAGAAATTGGTTCTCGCCCAGGAAAGGACAGGAGAGAGTCCTGGTTCTGGCACATGCATTTCATATGCCAGCACTCAACTGCAGAAACTTGCTGCTCCCAAAGGCAGCTGAGGCTTTTAAGCACCTTTAGCAGATAGCTGGGAGAGCCTAAGCAAGAAATTAGTATAGCTGCTACTGTCAGAGCTGAGTTGCTAAGAGTAGGCCTTTTTCTTAATCTGTTTTCTTTCCAAAGTTTGTTTCCAGTTTTAATGAAATCTATAACTTTATATGTTATGGGAATAAATGTGGCTAACTCGTTTTCTTAATCTTGTCGGGGAATGGAAGTGACCCAATGTGATTTAGCAAGTAGTGGGCGCTCTGTGCTTGAGGAGGCGTTGACTCAGTTAAAGCGGTGTGTGAAAGTGTAAAACTGCATTGTGCCTAGCCTGTGGTTTTCAGGTGTTAGACTTGTATTGAAGCAAGAAACTTTGGATTTGCTCACATGAATTTTATCCTTCCTTTCTTCTACAGACTATAGACTATGCTAAAAGTGCTGTTATGCAGGTATCATGCTGTAGCCAGAGGCATAAGACTGAGTGTGAACGCACCTGTATCAATATGGAGGTGCTTTATACTAGAAGAGATTGTCTTGCTTACTAGACATGAGAAGTTATCTCAATATACTCAGTTTCAGTATACGTGAAATCTGTACCTATGTGGTGGGCAGGAGGTGGTTTTGCCTGTTTGATTAGATGTGAAGAAGTACAGCTTGACATTAGTTGTGAATAGTCTCGGAGAGTGAGTTTGTGCCTGCAGAATACCCTGCTTACTCTAAAAATATTCATCTAGACTGCTTTATAATCTGCATGTGTATACAAATTGCTTCATTTACTACTGCAATACTGTCTGGTCCCCTCTGGGGTAAAATACAGAGACAGCTATTTACTGATTGATCATTCAGCACAAATCCATTGTGCCGTGACACCGTTCAGGATCCGTCCCTACCAGCAAAGGCAGCATTTGCAATTAAACTCTTCTCTGAGACCATGGCAGCGGCAAGGTCAGATGCTTACAACTAAACAAATGTTTGTCTAACGACAGCTTGATGTACTTTTATCTCTAAACACAGTTAACACACAGCATTACACAGTTGCACCGAGAGCATTTTTCCACAATTCTTCAGAAGGCATTAAGAAACAAAGAGCAATATGGTAATGGAAATAGCCCCCTACATATAGAGAAAGCTGTGGGAATAGAAAAAAATTGGAAACGTTTTATTTCAAAATTTATCTATATTTTTTAAAAGCAGAATAAGTTCTTTGTTGCAGGTAATCAAATATTTAGGTTGACTTAAAATGTATGACTTATGAAAACCTAAATGTTCTGCTTTCATTGAACCTAAACTGATTTTCATTGTTCATGTGATTGCCCTCAAAATATCAATTTTGCCCAGCACTGGTTTTATATCTGTCCATCTGCATGATTTCTTTAAGCTGTGAGCCAAATCGAGACCAACACATGTATCATAAACAGCAATGCATTTAATTCTGTTATTTATTTTCCTTTGTTTTCATGTGTTTGTAGCCCTCTGCAAGCATTCTATTTTCCATATATTTCAGAGAAAATATTATAAATCTGTCATGGACCATTTGCAGAAAACAAATCTTTGTAAAGTAATAACATGGAAGGAGATATATCTAAAAGAGGTAATATCACAGCAATAATTAATGGCCAAAGCCTGGTAACAACTATGAGGAATATTTTTTTTCATATAAACAATGGATGAGAGTATAATCAAGTAAATCAGATCTCAATAAACAAGAAGCCAGTTAAAAGCCTCATAAACAATGCATGAATGAGAAAAAGATTGTTGTGGAGTGAACAATTAACCAGAGACTTAGCTGAAAAGTAGTTAATGACACAGGCATAATAATCACGGCTTCTAATGACAACAAAATTGGGAAGACAATACTGTCTTCTCATGAAAAATAAGTCATTCTGGCATGAAAACATTTAGAATTCATATTTTATTATTTTAATAGAGAATTGTTAGAATAGAACTGTACTGAGAGTCTAACCTTGCAAGGATATTTCTCTACTGTTATGAAAGCCAACAAAATGATATTAAAAATTGCAAAAGCTGCAAACCAAAACACTTATTTGCCAGAACTGTGGGAAGCGAAATACCTAGTGAATACCTTTTTCCTGACTCTTTTCTGTTTATAATGAACTGGGTTTCTTGCATATCCCCTTAATGTACATTTTATAAAATATGTCATATTTTTCTCAAAAACTGGTTCCAGCACATGGAGACAACTTTAATGTTAAAAAAACAAAACCCAAAACCAATGCATATTTGGAAGCCTAGCTGAGAGGTGTTTCATGAGACAGGAATACCAGTAACAGCTTCCAAGGGTGTTTGGTCTCGGAATACTATATAGAAATTTCATGTATATCCTTTAAAAGGAAATGCTAAGTGATATTTAAAAAAAAAAAAAAAAAATTCATTGTGGAGGTGGCATAGACCAACCAGTCTTCTGTCTCAAGTGCAGAGCTAGTCACTGGGATCCCAGCTCAGGCCTACAGACTGGATGCTGGAAGAGTCCCGGTTCATCATGGGCACCTTGGGGCTTCTTCAGCCCGGAGCTGAGGTTGGGAAATGCTGGTGATCTTGCGTGGTGCGTAGTCTGCAAGACTGGAAGACCCCGGAGCTGCTGTGGTGGCTGGTCCAGAACAGGGAGCTCGAGCCTCACTGGTTTATTTGGAATGGTCTTTAGGCTCCATTTTCATGGAAACAGTATCTGTAAACTGCGGAAAACATGGATGAATCTTGGGCTTTACCCCTGGATCAAGACTATGGCTTTCTTATTTTCTGCTGTGCATCAGGGAGTGAAACCAATTTCCAGGGCTTTTGCAGCTTCCTGATTCTTAGCATTTTCTTCCTATGTTAACCTGATAGAAAACCTGACAGGTTTCTAATGGGAATTTACTACTGTGTTTTGGGAACGGAGGGAGGGGGAAATCAGGAAAGCCAGTAAGTTGCCACAGAATGTTTTTGCTTCAGATAAATTATCTTTCTGAAGAAACTGAGTTTGTTAGAGGATGTTCTGCCTTGTTCCACCTTTGGTGTGATCAAAACTCCTCTTTTTTTGTTTGTTTTTTTTTTTTTTTAAAATGAGATCACTGGTTACTACTGACTGCTAATATATACCATCCAAAGAAAGGGGATCTTTACCAATTTAAATTTGTCTAGGTCTTGTTCTCTTCCTTATGCAGCCTCTCACCCATTCATCTTTGGTCTGCTTTATAAGGCACAGAGTAGAGGGCTCAAAATAAAGCTGTACTTTGAACGCTGTCCTTTTGAGTTCTTGGGAAACTCCTTAAAATAATGAACTAGAAATAAAAGTAAATAAGATGAGAAGTAAAAAATGAGATTTAAATTTAAGATCTGAGAAGATATAATACCTACTAAAACTAGGGTCCAGTGATGTTGGAGCCCCAGGGACAAGACTTTTGGCACGTAAAGAAAAATGTTCTGGAACTGCTCTCACTTGAAGTTTCGTGTATTCCAGAGGGTAAAGTTAATCTGTTAACCCAGTAAAATATTAGACTCTAGTGTCAAACCTGTAATGATGATTAACACCATCAAGCAATACATGTGGCATCATTTCATGTTCTTGTTCCCAGCCCCTGAGCTGAGAGCCAAAGCAGATCTTTCATCTTATTCTGTGAATTGGAATGGGACTAAGGAAACAGGTCTTACGCTGAAATTTGCTGACTTTGAAATGTGGCTTTTTTTGGCAATCTGTGTGGCCACGTGCCATGCGATATGGGAGAGATGGTTAATTTGCTCCTAACTGCTAGGTGACCTTTCCTGTTGATGTAAGGCTGTGTTTCTCAATCTTGCTTTTACTAAAATGCAGATCAAATTATAAATTCATGTATATATTAAAAAATGATACATCAAAATACTTCAGAAAACTGCTTAATGCTGGATGGTGCTCAGAGCTGAAACATGAGATAGGAATGTATGCCTGTTAGGATGTTGACCTGCTTGTTCTCAGTAGATTTTCGTGTCCCTTGCCACTTACAGAGGTCCCAGATTTTAATGAAATGATTTTTTTTTTCTAACTACTACCTTCTAAATGCCACCTGGATAGTGTCCAACAAGCAATCCTGCTAAACTTTGTAGAAAATTCTGGCCTGAGTGTAACTCCTATGCTTTCACTCGTATTGCGGGAACTGTGCTGATTTTTTGTTTCCGTCTGTAATTGTAACTTTTCACTGAAATCTTCTCTCGCTTTTGTGTTTTATCTGCAGGAGGAAAAGTACAATGTGGAAAGATTTTTTTTTTTTTTTTTTTTTTTAACTAAACTATTTGGATATAACACGGAATATATGGAGGGAACTCATCAAAAGATTGCACTGAGACCGCTTTTACATAGCTCCAGCTTGGAGAATATTGTTGCAAAATGTAGTAAATAATTGCCTAAATAAAATAGAGCACAATATTCATTTTAGGCCATTTCCAGCACTTGTTGCTTTCAGAAACCTATGTTACAGTAAATTTTGTTGCTCTTCATTGTACTGTCCTCCCAGTCTCTTACCATTTAGGGGAGCTTTCCAAATCCGTATCTCTGCGTGGATGAGCATCATGGAAAATTGTGGAAATTGCCATGTTGGGTCAATGGTCTTCCCTTTGTGTGTGTGTGTTTTTCTCAGCAGTGTTTTCTAAAACAATAGGATATCAACAGTCTATATTGCCAGAGCTGCCACCTTAAAGGTGAAAACTAGAGTTTCTTACAAATTCTTCTCGAGAAGTAAAAAAGCAGTGTTGTTAGATCTGCTAATAAAAAAGTCTTATCTCATTAAACTAAGTCTGGGGCTTTTCAGACTTAAGCTCCTATGAAAACCATTTTAGGTGCCTGATTATATTACTGAAAAATCTCCATTTAAGACATAGCTCATGTCTTAAATTATCAGTATTTTTAAAGTGAACTGGCTCGCTACTTCTCTCATTCCTTAAAAGCCAATCCTGTTCAATTTTTGCTAGTTAAGGAATTGCCAGGTGTGTTGAACACAGAACCAATCTGTCTTGTATTTTCTTATTGATTGTTCAGCTAGTACAGCGTGTCCTGGTCACAGGAGGTAGTAATGCCAAGCAGATGATGCTTGTTATCTCTTTCTCTTCTCCTGAGGCCTTTCCCAGTGGCTTCGATGGAACCAGGTTTCGCATTTCATATCCCGATGGAGATTTTCTGCTTTGTTAATCAAATGTAAGTAGTTCAAATACTTGTCCATTTTTGAAATTTAGATTAAGTTTTTCTTCATAGAAGGATGATTAAAAATTACTGGATTCATACTAAGTTTCTGTGACACTAGCAATCTGACCTATTAAAAAAAAAATTTATAACCCAACCCCTGTTATTTCAGCCTTACATTTAATTGAAGCCAAGTTCGTCCTTAGGCAGTTCTTGCTAGAACAGGGAGTTGGACCACTGCAGTTCTGTGCACAGGCGGAAAAGGAAAAGGACTGAGTCTAAAAGGAGTGGATAGCAGGTTCGTTGGACATGAATTTGTCATAATTTATTCCTAATTGGATCTGTCTTCTGACTTGAATACTATGTGGGTTGTGAGGTTCCCCCCCCCCCCCCCCCCCTTGATATGGCTGGAAGGAGAAATGCTGCAAGGTAACTATTCAAATCACATTAGGGGAAAAAGTCTGTCAAGTTAGATACCATCAGGTCTATCTCAGCCATCAGGATTGCCATTTCCTATTTTGATTCACAGTGATTTTTACTGTGAGCAGAGGAGTGTTTAAATACTGGATCATTTCACTGTATTTCTGAGTATTTCTTGATTCTGTGACAGTGATCATCTACCCTGTGGTCACTGCAAACACTAAAGCAGTTAATCCTTTACTTGGGTATCTTTAGATAGAGAAGTCCTATTTTCCAGAGTTGTAGCTCAGTTACCTAAGTGGCTTTTGGTAAAACCTTAATTTTGTAGGCCATTTCCAAGTTGAAATGTGCAATCTGTCTTGATTACTAAACCCCAGAAACATACAAGAAAAAATATAGTATTTATTAAAGAATGTGTTATAATTTATATATTTGCAACGAAAAAAAGCTTGAAAATGTTTATTTGTCTCCAGTTGATGGTAACCACTTGTCTTTACAAGGTTATAGCTTTTAGATTGGGTGTAAAGGTTTCCAGAAGAGTAAGGGGAGAAGCACACTTCTCAGTGCACTGGTCTACTGTTATTGTGACCACCTGTAGCCCAGGTGTGATTCCTCTTCCCTAGTGAAGCTGGATTTACATGTACAGATCCACATCACCCATCTGCAAACCCCGGACTGGGCTCTGTTGTCCTGGGAATGCTGGGATATACATTCCCTGTGCGGAGTCACAGCATTGTGCCACGCTCTGCTACCAGGGTCCTATTTAGAGGTGTAACGAGAAACTTGGACTTCAGGTCCAAGGGGATGAATGCTGATCGTTATTTTGACCTGTTCAACCCAGGGACACAGCTTTCATTGCAAGCTGGTATAGGTGGCTTTATTGTCACCTTCCCTATATACAAATATTCTTCCCAATGATATTTTTCTGAAGGTGATTCACGTGATGAAATAAGTCTTCTGGAAATCTCAGTGTCTCGCTTCAAATCTAGCTTGCTTATTGTTTGGCGACTTCCTGGATTGCAACTTTTGAGTGCTACAGAAATATTGCTACAGAAATATTGTGAGAGCACAGGCAGCCTCTCCACGATGTGGGAACTGAGCATACCAGAAAATGCACTGTCCATCTGTCATACTTCACGTGCTACAGAAAATCAACTATAACATTGCTATTTTTAATATGATCAAGTCAGAAAGAGTCTTACAAGGGTTTGCCGGGCACATTTACTGCTATCCTTCGTGCCATCTGACTGAGATGAAGATGAGCAAGATCACTGCAAGGATCTGGATTTCACAAGAAGTACACGGTCACATCCAGTCTCTAAAGAAAGGCTTCACAAATACAGATGCATTTGTACAAAGTGTTTTGTTCACTGATATGGTGAAGCATCAACAGAAATTGCAAAACATCTGGTCTTTGGGCAAAGAGATATGTGCTTACTGTGTTAATAACGCCTGCCTGGAGAGTTGGCAGACACTCAACTTGGACAATTTGGACACCAGGGGTTTGTGACTGGGTGCTAAAAGGTACAAAGGTCAGTGCCACCAAAACTTCCATACTCCCCCTCCCTGCGATTCATGAGGAGGAACACGAGGGGCCGTGTGGTGGGTGTGATGAATGCTGCTCGCTCGTCTGTGAGTGTGCTCAGTGAGAAGATGCCCTTTTTACTCCAGAAACAAATCACATCTTGGGGCCACCCATGTGAAAGATGACTGACAGCTCTCACCGTGTGCTGCACCAGCAACTGCCGTGCAGCATGGCTGGGGAAGGGTATGGGCTGAACTATTGCTATGGGAGTGGTTTGCAGCTCTTTTGCAAACTGATGGTGAGATGTATAAAGGAGGAGAAAGTTCTTCTGTGACCTTGGCACCCATGTGAAAGAACATCATTAAGCAAGACTACTAATGTGCTGTGTTTCATAGCTACCAGGTCAGCACGCAGGGTGATGCAGGTTAAAGAATTTAAGCTGTCTCTCAAGATAGCATGAGATTGGAGATAGCTCCAGTTTAAAACAAACTTAGAACTTCTGCAAATTCTTCATGAATGTCAGTAAATACTGGAAATAGGGGAATGAGATAGAGGTACTGTTCTAGTTCTGTTAGAGGTTTTTTCTTTATTGTGATTCATCTGGAGGTAGGAATGGTAATGAAAAACTTCCCTGTTATGCTCAACAAAAAATGGATGAGAATATGTCAGTGAGCATGTCTATTGACTGAATCATGGAAGAATAGCAGTGGAAGGGGCCTTAGTGTGTCCAGTGATAACTTCCAGCTCAGCAATCCAAATGACGTATTTGGCAGGTCAGTGTGTAGGGGCTTGTCCCCCTTTATTTTCATCTGCCCACCCAATTTTGGCCATTTTTGGCAATAATAGAAAACTTGGTCTTCAATGTATTCTGTGATAGCTATATAGAACAACTGTTCTGGGTGATCCTCAATTATAAGAACTTATTTTCTGGAACAGAATTACCTGTGTTGAAGTTAGTCTAGTCCTTCTTAAGTCATAGTGTTCTGCCTGGTTTGCCCACAGCTCCCGCCCTTTCCTGGCCAGGGAATCTCCAGCTGCGGACCTGCTGCTTTGGGCTTTCCTGGCTAGGCAGTGTTGCCAGCGTTCCCTGCCCAGTAGCTTGGCTATTACACATTTTAAAGAAAATGTACAAACTCTTTCACTTAAGCTCTGTCATATGTTGCGATGGTCGACTGCAAAAGGTAAGAATCATTCCAGTTACATAAACCTCAGTCCTCATTCAGTCCTTTTCATTCCAGGGTGGACTGGTTTAGCTAACTACTCCCTTTCTTCCCCCTAAATGTTTCTAGTAGCTGTTTGATCCTTTTGAAGTCTTGTATTTTTAATTCTGTCTTTCTGAAGCTTGTTACAAGCAGCTAGCAATCCTCCAAGACCTTTTAAATAAATGAGTTAGAAAATCATCTACTGTGCTCCTAGCAATGTTGAATTACTGTTTAAATAGAGCAAATTAGATCCAAGACAAGGTATCTCTTATCAATATCCTCTCATGTGACATTGTCAGCTCAAGATTGGTTTAGTCATTGCAATTTCAATATCACTTGTGTTCATCAAGTAGGGCTCTTGTTTCTTTTATAGAAGATTTCAGTGTCTTGGGTTGCATTTATCAATTGTTCTATTTAAATAGTCACTTGGTGCTCTTGGTAATTCTAAGCCCTGAGGAAGGTTGGTTTGGCTGCAAGATCAGCTCTGCGGATAGATGAAATGGTATGTTGACACAACAAAATAAATGAGCTATTAAATAAAAGTGTGTTGAGTTTCGCTTACCTAAAGAACTACGTGGCATAAAATAAAGTATGAGAATCATTTAGAAAGGTTTTTCCACTGAGTGCACTTCAGATTTCTCCCAGCCTTTAAATAGCCACTTTCCCCCTTATACTCACTGGCTTTATTTCTGAAATAGAAGACAGACATGACTGTTGTGCCTTTCATTAAATCTTTATGGTAGCATGTCAGTCTTTGCTGGAGCCAGGGGATCCATGAAAGTAGGCGGGTTGTATGTCCTTTCTATTATTTTTTAGAAATGCTCCCGTATTCTAGGAGCGTGGCAGGTCAGGGAAGGTCTGGAAAACGGAAGCAAAAAGCTATCAGGTAATTCACCCTGATGCATCCTTTGCGATGAGTGTTACCAGATCTTTTCTGGCATTCTGGGGAGAATTTCAGGCAATGCTCCAAATGCCAGAAATAAACTGAGTGTTCACATATGGGAGTAGGGAGTATGCCACCTTAAAGGAAGTTTGAATTAAAAGTATAGCTTTCAGTAAATCACGGGGATGGTGAACCTCTAGGCAGAACTGAAGGCATCTCCTTAGGTCCTTTCTTCCATCATATAATTGCAAGCAACCACAGAGGAGAAACAGAAGTCCAGCAAGATAGGCAGAAGCTTCATCTTGAACACTTGTTGCAAAACACCCCTCGAAGTCCTGCATAAAATCCGTTGTACAAGAGCAAAAGCCAGACTTGGATGTTTGTGCCCTGCATGGGAAGCAAAAGAGATCAAGGAAATCACCCACGTCATGGGCAGCTGCACAAGCAGCGAACGTGCGAGGCAAAATTCCTGGGTGATTCCCAGTGGACCATGCGACAGAGGCAAATAAAATCCTTTCGTTGTGTCGGCTAGTTTTTAATTGCAAACCCCAGAGAACAAATTTATTCTTGGGAGCATAGGCAAGGCAAGCTAACCAAACACCCGAGAACTTTGCCTGCATTGTGGAGCAGAAGCACATGTCCCTCAGCCAGTCTCCGGGAAGGAAAAAAAAAATCAAACAGCCCAAACCAACCATGGCAATCAAATTATGTAGCAGGGGTGGGGGTGGTAGAAAGTGAGGGGCAGACGTGGAGGGGAAATAAAGGGAATGTTTCTACCCTATATTTGGCTAAGAACTTTTTTCCTCCTGATAAAAAAATGCATTTGGCTTTGATCAGAATGGTTTCCTGCTGTTTCTGCCCCTCTTCTACTCCGCTTCTAGTTGTGAGTTTGTGCCAGTTTTGTGTTGCCTTTTTATGTTGCCCTGACAGCTACTAGCTGTCATATAAATAATCTGTTTCTGAAATAGATTCTACTTTCTGAAAGATGCAAAATTATACAGGAAGCAAATTTGCTTGAACCAAGTAAGCTGTCACTAAAAGACTAAGGAGAAGCTAGTGAGAACTGGCAGGAAGGGTAAACATCTCTCAAGCAGTAGCAAAAAGGAGTGTTTCTGCCTTTTCTGCCTTAGTTTGGTGTCCAGAAATACCTGTTTCTTCTTCTTTGTGTTCCCCTTTAGCCCAGGCCTTTATGTCTGCTGTCTGTGATGTGCAGTGCGGTCCTTCCCTGGGTCTGTGGCAAGAGCACGTGACCTGCTACTGAAGTTTGTTTGCTATCGGTCTGTCATGCTGGTGAAAGAGTAGCAGCTATATTGCTTTCCTGCTCTAATAAAACAAGGGTGATGCTCTCTGAGTGGTCAAGCAGTGCAGTATGATACTCTTGCTACGCTATCAGACTATAAACTAGTCCTTTTTAAGCACTAATTATTCTCTGTCAAGTTGGTTTTCATTTTCTCCTTTCAGTGGAAACGAAAGAGCTGAGATCTACAGGCAATAGCAGTGATATAGACGATACGTGTTCTGATAATGGCATATACTGCAGCTTGCTGGTGTCTTGCTAGATGATCATATATAAAGCTAATGGATCTTCAAAGTACTATATTAAGTTGTGCTTTTTGGTTGTCCTGCATAGGTAGGATCAGTCATTTCATCTAGAGATAGAGAAAGATTTCGTTTAAGTTACTAACCAATATAGTATGAATTTTATGTATCTGGAACCAGGTGTTTGCAAATTAACTGTGTTGGACTCAGGCTGAATAAATTAATGAATTTCAAATATTCTAGGATCAGAGAACTTCACAGTCACCTTACAAACAATTTATTAACAAAAAAACATCTTAAGGCAAAATTTGCTTACTAATTATTCACAGAGCTCTAGTATAACAATGCCGCTGCGGAAAAAGAGTGGCTAATGAATTTATCACGTGAGGCTTTTTTGTCTTGATGTATCTTCTAATGGGTTTGCCCTGCGAGTTCTGGCACTCAAGGACTGATGAAAAGCAATAATGCTGGGCACTGAAATTTATAAACCAATTTACACCGTGGAAGAAATAACAGATTTTCATTGAGTTAATGTTTAATTATCTGAGATCTTCTGTTCTTTATTTCTTGTAGCTGAATTGGTCTGTCACTTCTGTTAATTAATTAGACAAAAGAAAAAAAAATCAAGTGCACTGTTGCTCAAATTAGCGTCAGTTGTGGGATTAGTGCATGGTTTATTGCCCCCATGAACATGCACTGCCTCTGCTTTGCTATCAAAGGCCAGTGTGGGCTCAAAAGCTGAACCACTGCTGGCTTTGAGGAAAGAGAGGAAAACAGCCTTTTCAGGCTTGATGAGCTTAGAAATATCTGACTGTCTCTAGCTAGCTAGAAGCCTGATTCCTTTAGCACAATGACCTTAAATATGCCAGCAATGGGAAATATCTTAGCAGTCATTACCCTTGACTTTAAAGGAACTTATTTTGGGATTGCCACGGCTGCCAGCCCGAGCTGTGATCTGAAGGTTGCTAAGGTTACGAGGAGGCCTTCAGTGATGTGCAGTGACATTCAGATAGGAGGAAGCAACAAATCGAGTGAAGAAAACAATTTTTGAAATTGGACTTTCAAATATATTTAGATGATTATTTGCTTACCTTTCTTCCCTGACCTATAGGAGCTCCACATCAGAAATTTAGTAAATTATTTCAGAGGGTTGTTTTACTGGGCAAAACATGATAGAGTGCAGGTGATACATTGCTATGTTTTAATCTATTCTAGAGGAAACATGTCTTGTCTAATAATTTCTTTTTTTTTTTTTTTTTTACCTTCCTCCTCATGAGTTATGAGGATGCAGAGCATGAGGTGGAGATGGGGGAACCTGTCCCCACCTCCTATCTCCACTTCATCCAGCCCCAGCATGTTCCTCCTTTCTCTCCAAAATCCTGCTGGAAGGAGCCCCTAGGGGCAGTGGGGAGTGATGCTCCTGTCTAGGCTCCACTCCATTTTTATTTGGGCTGTAAAACAGTCTGGCAGTTAAGTGTAATTCACTATTTTCTCTCTTCCTGGAAAGGAGGAAGAGCTGAGCTTGCTTGGTGAGAGTAAAGTGACTGTTTTGTACAGCTGTGATGAAAAGTCTCCAGTGGGATGGCAGCACTCCTTTGCATCAAGGAAAACAGCGACACTGATACTCCCAGATCCTTATAAACTACCTAATTCATGCTAATTTATAGGAGGTAAATGCCAAAAAAGGAGGTAGATGCTTGCAGTCTCTTTTTACGAAGCCTATACAGCGTGCCTAACGCTGCCCGCAAATGCCAATGGTAAGATCTTTTTCACACATGGAAGTATTAGAGGTAAGAGGTGGAATGCAACGTGGAAAAATCTACTGGCAAGGCTTCTGTATAAACAGTATCTTGGGGTTTGGGGAAACTTTTATAAGCCCCTGATTTTCAGCTTCATTTCATCTTCTGTCACTTTCTGTAATGCTTATGGTAAATAACACTTTATTTACATTTTTTTCTTTAAAAATCTGAATGTTATGGAAAATAACAGGGTGCATCACATTTTCTTAAATGTTTGTAGTTTAATGTATGGGAGCATAAAATATAAGCACAGATATAATTCTCATAATATGAATAAGTAAAACTGTGGTATGAATAGTATAGCTGTAGTCAGGCTCTGTATCCACCATTTAGACAAATGATGAAAAATAAGGAAGTTCGAAATATTAAATAAAACGTGAATACATAGCAGTGTTTAAGAAAGAAGATGGTGAAGCATGAAAGGAGAATCCTAGTGAATCAAGTAACTTTTCTGAATGAGTATTCTAAAAAGAATACATTTCTGCGGTATTTAGAGATTTTCCTAAAATTATCTTTAGAAGCCCTGTTCCAACTCAGAATTGGGTGTATTTTAGGTCTCTAAATAAACCTCACTGCTAGGATTCTGGATTATTCTCCTAGATACATAATTTATTAGGATATTTCACATTTAAAAAGAAACTTCAGAATGAGTATTGCTGGTGCTACTCATCATGAAACCATGGCCTTAAAATCATGCAAGTGAAGTAATATCCTCCTCTCTTTTTTTTTTAGTTTTTTGTGGTGCTTTTTTTTTTTTTCCTTTTAAATCAGGGATTCAGTTTTGCACACCGGTGCTCCAGGAAAACAGCTGACAGCCCGTGCTGCCCCCGTGCCCTGGCAGAAGGCAGCGCTCCCTCCAGCAAAGCCCCGTGCCCAGGGGCAGGCGGTGGCCTTCGGCCTCGTCCGCTGCCCTGCTGGGCAATGAGGCCCTACCGTGCCGGACCCAGGCAGCCCCTGCAGTGAAGCGTTCTAGGTCTGTCTTTGCTCCGGCACCTTTTCCATCTTGTCCACAGGGACGGTTTCTGGTCCCTCAGCCAGGAGAGGGTGGGCGGCAGACAGAGTTATGCGGCTTTGCTGGGTATGCTGCAGGTGTTCTGCTTCAGTTTTTTTCTTCTGGCTTTAAACATACAATTAGTTTTTATTCTTTGAGCCTAACAACTAAGTCTATTCAATTTGTTGCCTTTGTATTTGCTCCTCTCCCTCCCAATTTTGGTTCCATGACTTTTTCAGGAGGATTTGTAGCGATTTCAGGGTGCACAGCACAGCATGGAAAGCACTAGCCTTGATCCCTAGGGAAGAATGTAAGACTAGTGTGAGTCTGTCAGTCAAAAATGCTCTTTTATCCTCCAGCATCTACTGTGCCTTGGATTTCCTGAGACTGAGATAGTTTCTTGTGATTTAATATCACTTGGTGGATCTATTTTCTATGAGCTTGTCCAGGTGTGTTTTTCCCCCTCAGCAGTTAATGCTGGTTAGCTGTCCTGGGTTCAAGAGTCCTTGTCCACTTCATTCCCAGTGAGAGAAGAGAGAGAGAGGGAGGTGTCAAGAGTAAATACTGTGGTCCTCCTGAGTGGTGATCTAACTGGAGCTGAAAACTGAACTGAGATGGGCGATCAGGCCTTTAAATGAAGCCAGGGGAGAGCCTTCCTGGTCTGGAGGCACCTCTGAATTGGAAGTTAAGGATCATTAGTCTCTTCTCTAAACCACGTGTGGGGTTGGGTAGGGATCTACGATGAGCAGGTAGCAAAATTACTAAGCTGAGGGAGACTGTTTGCTTTTAACTTGCATATGTATTACATTGTAAGTGCAAATTTATGAGGTGTTCTCATTCCTGGTGAAATGTTGTTCGCACTCTCAGGGAGAAGGTAGCTAAGGAAGCTCTGCTTTCTAAGACAGCCAGGTAGATGGGCAGACTCATTTCTGGGAATGGGCTTCACTTGGCCCTCTTTTGGTCAGGTGCTACCTGTTTTTCAATGCCTACTCTTTCTGCTGTAGCAGGAGGTTGGCAGAAGGAATAAGCTTAGTAACTTTGAAGAAAGGCACTGTGGAGCTAGAAGCAGTTCTTTCCTTCATTAAGTATTCTGAAATTTTATGTTTACCTCTACAAGATCTATACCAGAAGAGATCCTAGCTACCTACAAGGATTTTTGTTTGTGTGATACATTTGTTGTGGTGAGATGCCGTGGAAACCTTTGTGCACACCTGCAGGTAAGCAAGCTGCAGTTTGAGTCTTCCCTCCATGCGTGGGGGAACGGTTTTCATCATACTTACTGTACCAGTTTCACAATTGTAACTTCACTGACTTCAGTGGGTTTTCTTGTGATGTGCTAGTGTCAAGCCAGATTGTGTGTCATAGGTTTTGCAGAACCAAGCTGAAAATAAAGCAAGGAAAAAAAGTTTTCAAACAACATCTATAGTTTCTCATTTCCAGCTTAGGAGTTAATACACCATGGAACCTTTTATTTTGTGGAATTTTACTACTGCTTTGACTCTTCTGCTCCTGCAGAGAAAAACAAGGTGTGAAGAATTACACAGAAATGAAAAATAATGAGAGGAAAAATATATAGTTTCTGCACTCCTTTTGGGAGCTTTAGAGAGATGTCACTTTTTCAGTGGTTCATGATGTGTGACTGTGTCCGTGTCCTGGTCTCAGCTATGCTGCTGCAGTTGGCTTTAAAACCTGAAGTGATTTGGGACCCTTCAGAGGTTATAGAAATGTAAAACATTATTAAGTTGGTGACAAGTTGCATTCAAAATGGTATCTTACATACGGAAAACATTCTCAAGCTTGCATGTGGTTTTTGAGATAAAAAACTTTACAACAGCAGTGGCTGGTAAAATGAGTCCAGAGTTCACATGTGCTGATAGTGCCAGATTTTCATTTTTATGAATAATTCTGACAACAAAAGTAACGTTTTGAATTGTAACTGAAATATGCACATAGTTTTAGGTACACGTCAGCTGTCTATAAAATGTTTTTTCTCTCTTCCCCTAGTTAGATATTGAATGCCTTAGGGCCTTTTAGATTCTGGTGGAAGCCAGGGTAGCACTGAAGTGATTCAGGGATTTGGTGTGTTTTTCTCTGAGATATGCATAGCAACTCTGTTCAGATTGCAAATAAAACGATTTTTTTTTTTTTTCCAGGCTATTATTCCAGCACACATGACTTGTTAGCTGAGAACTGAACTGTGCTCTTTTTGCTCCCTCTGATATTAGCATTGACGTAGACTACAATAAAATCAATGGCAAGTTTAGCTCAACTGAAGTTATTTGATGCCCTATGACAACTGATTGTTGCCACAGCATCTATTCAGCTAGAGGAACAGGGTATGTCCTAGAGACGACCACGCCTGGTTGGCATTCCTGCAGCTTTTCCCCTTTCTGCCAGGGCACGTAAGCAGTATCCCCTGCTCCTCAGAACCAAACCTGGGACTGCCTGTTGTATTTCCCCCTAAGACATAAGGAGAGGCAGTGTTGCATGCAGAGGGTGACAGATCACCCATTTCTGAGGTGGGTTACATAGGGTCTGCAAACAGAGAAACAACAGTACGAGAGTGAGCTTGTCTGAAACAAGTAAGCATCTACTGTAACTCTGAGAGGTGCATCTCTCCATACATGCTCTTCTCATCTTCCAAAATGTTCCTGCTCCTGCTGTGAAGGAGTGCTCCCCTTTGAGACAATTTTTGCTTTTAACAAATGTCACACCATTAGCCAGTTGGGTCTTGGCTGTGATCTTTGGCACAGTATTTGTCAGGAGCAAAATCAATGCCCTGCCTGCCTTTTCAAGGCACCCATCATCAAAAGTTTAATTGTTTGTCTCTCCAGCTCTCAGCTTGAGCTGTCAGGATCAGCAGTCAGAAAAGTCATCCTCTTTTACGTAATTAGAGGAAATGCTATGAGGAGGTCAGTAATGTGAGCAAAAAGGAAACTCTGATGTCATTTTAGACGCAATTGCTGATAGCGGAAATCCATATATCATGGTTCTGAGCCAGGGAGCCTCTTGCCTCCAAGGTGATGGGAATCCCTTTGAAACAGAAATTCAAAACTGGTGGTTTTTTTATTGCCTATACCATGCTGGACCTCTCAGCAGCAGTCATTATAACATGCTATTTCCTGATAAGGTACAGGTTTTTGTGTCTCTCTGACAGACAGAATATATTAGTTTTGAAGCTGCAGTAATGCAAAGGAGCTTCTGGTTGCACTAGAATATGGGCATGGGAGCTCAAGTCTGCCTACAAATGTAGTGCTGGCATACCATAGAGCGGATTTTCTACCAGGGAGGTATTTCACTCTTGTTAGGACCTCTGCAGGTGGCAATTGGTAATATCATGAATAATTATTAAATATCAGTGTTAACATATTAAGAATAATAGCAGTTGAATTATTATTAATGTCATAGTTTTAATATATGGAGAATAATAGTTGTCATTATTAGGCTTGAGACCCTAATAAGAATCTATTCAAGCGTGGCAGCACTGTCACTGCCTCCAAAGGTTTCCAGTCTAAGCCAGCAAGCAATATACGGAAGATAAGAGAAGGAGCTGAGACAGCAGGTAAAGGGGATACATACAGTCAAGTCAGCTGCATGAGTGAGGAAGGAGAGAGTTGCGAAGGGTCTCTGAGTTTATGAAAAGATGTAGGGAGGATAGGTAGGGTAGCAGAAAGTGGAGCACTGTAGGATTTCAAAGAGAACGCTGAAATAGCAAGGAGATGGGTAAGTTAAACTGTCAGTCTCTAGGCCAGAGGGGCTTTGCTGGTTTAGGATTGCTAGTTGTCATATGAATAGCATGTATATAGCTCTATTGGCCATTATACTGTTGTCGTAAGACCCCTCAGACCTCTGACTCATGTGACATAAATTACATGGCTCAAAAAGGCAACTACATGTTTGCTAGGACCTGCTACTTAACTCTGTCACTTGAGTTGTAATCCAAACTGACAAAACTCCACTGGCCAAAGGTAATGGCTTCTTCTCCCAGCCTGCCAGAGAGGCCCAAAGCACGACGTGCAGAAGTTTGCTTGTTTCTTAACCAGGTGAGTCTCTGAGAGCTAATGCTAAAATGCTTAGTTTGAAGAGCAAAATCAAAGATTAACCTCTGGGGTTAATACTCAAAATGGAAAAAAAGAGTTTCTGTTTTGTATCAACAGGAAGATTTTATGCAGTGCAAACTGTTCTTCAGGGAAGCATCTTCTGTGATGGTCTAAATTATGCACTGTGGATGATGATTATCTTGCACTGCACATACAGATTGTTCAACCATGAGATTGGAATCATGTTAGTAATAATTAAAAGTATGTACCTGCTTTTGTGCTTGAATATACTGTTCTGGCCTGTGATTAAACTGTGCAGTATTATGACATGAATTTTGACTCATTCCAGCAATCATTTATAAGTAGACTCTCGCCTCTAGAAGGTATATACCCAGTTACTCATTACCTTGTGTAATGAACCAAGTCCATAACCTTCTTGGTGGTGTATGAAAATAATAAAATGTGATTGAAGGTTCTTATTTACGCTATCGTTCATTTTCTGTGACTGGGTGAAATTTGCAGAAGCGTTGAGACAGTCATCTTTGTACTTTTCATCCTCTTTGAAATTTCAAGAAAGGAACTTTTCTGCCAATTGTGAGATATTTACTGGGTGGGAATAATTTATGTGAAAACAGTCTTACAGTGAGGGTGGTCAAGCACTGGAACAGGGCCCCAGAGCTATTAGAGGAGTCTCCATCCTTGGAGAGTCCTGGAATGACTGATACAGCTTTAAAGCAAGAGGTTGGACTAGATGACCTCCAGATGTCCTTTCCAACCTAAGTTTTCCTGTGATTTTTTTTTTTTTTTTGTGTGTGTGTGACTTCAGAATACCTTTAAGAAAATCTAAGCCTCGCCAGAATGGAAGTCAGAAATCTGTAAGATTAAAACAACAATAGCAAAACAAGTAGGGCCATTCAGTGCTTTGTGGCATTCTTGAATTTTACAGGACAGGCGAAATCTACTGAGTTAGAAATTCTGTAGTAAAGTGTACAAACTCTGCAGAGCGACCTGGCAAAACCCAAAAGGCGTAGGTTGGGCAACCGTCTCCCCATCGTGTCCTCCCATGGTCTTTGAGCAATTAAAAATGTATAATATTACAGTATTTAAAATATTAAAATAAAAAATTAAAAAATAAATGAAAAATCCCCCAAGAAACAATGCCACAGTGGATCTTAGAAATGAGTTACAGAAAATGGAATACGACCCAGTGCATTGCGATTTGCTGCATGTCACAAGCTCTAGCTGACTCCACCAAGCTGCTCTGTGACCTTGAGAGAGTTATTACATCATTCAGTACCAGAAAACGCAGAAATGGGCTTCCACCCTCATTCCCCTCCTTGCTTTTTTTTCTCTTCACAGGGAAAGCATTAGATGGGCAGCCTCCGTTCAAATTCTGTCTACAGCAGCACAATCTAAGGAAGGCTGAGCCAGAGGGCAAAGTAATCACTTTCAGGAAAACGCTAAATAAAATGTTACATTCAGGACATATACCCTGCATTATTTACATCCATCTCTCCAAACCCGATACAATGCATGGCACATCTTGAAGTCTTTCTGAAAATCAGAATGTAATTGCCAACTTAAATTAATACTAGATCATATTAGCAAGGAGACGGTGACATACACAGACGTATCGTATATCATCTTCTTGTGAACATACATAACTTCCCACTTTTTTCCAGACCTTCTCAGAAAAATATAGCTCTGTACAGGGTTTTGGTTTATGATCGTTTCTCTTGAGTCCCTGCTGTTTGTGAAATGCTTTTCCTGAGAGAGTACCAAATAGAGTTTCGTTTATAATAAATTCAGACAGAAGTCTTGGGGCTGTGTAGTATCTCACAAGGAGTGATCCTGGACAGGAACAGTGACTTTCCCTCCCTGAGACAGAGTGAAGAGGGGACTGGGGCAGGGCCCTCTGGCTAGTTCCTAGGTTTTGTCACGTTGCTTTGCCACATATCCCCCTCTCCTCTTTGACTGGTGCTTAGGCTGAAGATCTGGCCGCCTTTGTTGAAATCTGGAAATGGGGGCGTCCTGAGAATCATTGCCTGGCTGAGATGCAGCCTGCAGTTTCCATAAAATGTTGTGCTTTCATATGCAGGTATCCTTTTTACCCTGCATAATCCTGTCCAGATTGTTAAAAAAAAAAAAAAAAAAAAAATCACCGTCAGTTTTGTGACTGTTAATAATCCAGCTGCACCATGTTTCTCTGGCCTCTTCTCTCTGCTCTCAAGCAGCAGATTCCCTTCTGCTACTAATTTTGTGTGGGTTGAACACTACCAGCTAGCACAATTTCTTGACAGAGTTTCTCTTGCATCTGTGCATGAATATAAATTTCAGTTATAAGACCTTTTTGTTTTCAATTCAATGTATTTTTGTGCAGTGTATACCGCATTATTTTGGGTGTGTGGTCTGACACTTCTGCTCTACCTCATCTATAAATGCTGTTGTGTTGCTGTCCTCGAAGTTCCCCTGAAAAGCAATTGGAGGTGAACCTGTGCACACAGCATCCTGTTACTAGGGCCACCGGTTTGATAAAGTTACAGATGGTCAATAATGTATGGGCCTTCATGAATTATCTTTTTAAAGAAGCTATAATTAACTTCCCTGAAGAAGAGCATTATTTCCACTGGCAATCTGGCAGCCTAAATACTAGCTTCATAGCAAAGTTTCATCTCTTAAAAACTGAGGGAGGAATATAAAGGTTGCCTGTAATCTTACAGGGGTTGAGCTTTAATGTTTCAGCAGCAAGTTTTTTTTTGTTTGGTTTGTTTTTTCCAAGTCAAGTATAATTGCTAAATTTCTCTGTGGTTACAAAAACACAGCAAAAATTATTTTAGGATTCAACCCACTTCTTTTTAGACTTGCAAAAAGTCAGAGCTTCATTATTTTATCGATTCCCCCCCCCCCCCCTTTAAAAAAAGAACTCTTCGCTGATTATGTTCTATTTGAAAATCAATGCTATAATAACACCTGGAATTCCTAAATCCCCTGAGTTGACACATTTGATTGTTCAAATATGCTGTTGTTGATCTTGTGCGACATTAGATTTTTCTATATGGTTTTATACAATACCAGATAAACTACAGGCAAGAGGGGAAGGGTGTAAGCAGGGAAGAAAGCTAAATGTTTTCGTTGCTATTTTTGCGCAATTACAGTAGCTACCCTCTCACAAAGAGATGTTCACTAGTAGGGTGAAAACAGAAATAGTCGGTAAAGCACAGAAGTAATTATGGGGCTAAAAGAAAAATCAAAATATATGTTAGGGTCTTGTTTGCTTTAGTTTGTGGAGTGAAATGTTTGCAGTCTGTCCTTGGTTGTTAACAGGTGTAACCTCTCTGATGTCATTGGGATTTCACTCATTAGTCACCCAAGGGTAGACTCCTTTGGGCTTTATGTGCAGACCTTACTTTTTATAGTGGTACTTTGTTGGATGCAGAGTTGCCTTCCTTTTTTTCCCCCTTCAGGCGGTTGGGTTTTCTTGAGTGTCTTTTATACTGATACGTACTAAAATGTAATCAACTATCATGTCACATCACATCATAAATCCCACCTTAGATTCCAATGCAATTAGCTCATTGAAATTACTAATGCTGACACTCTGAATTAGATGATAAAGCAGAATTATTGTGTCATTACACTATAGCATCCTGGTCAGAATTACTTCTTTTACAGAGAAATTCAAGATAACTATCTCTGTAATTAAATGTGCTCCTGCTTGTTTAATAACTATAAAACCAGCCACTTTCCTGGTGTAATTGCTTAGCAGTATTTAAGAATGCTCTGTGTTATCACCTGTTGTGGATCTTTGGGAGAGTTATAGTAGGAAGAAAGAGAAATGAAAAAGCAAGTTGCTGTTTAAGCATGATAAATACAAGTAAATAATATTAAGTACATGGTTTTCATTCTTAAAACTATTCCCTAGAAAATTAAAGCAAAGCTCCAGAAATGTTAATGCCAAATGCACAATGCTCCAAAGAAGATATAGCTGTAGTAAACTGCTTTCTGCGATCACTGAACCTTGCTCTGTGTTTTGCTCTTTGCGCGTATTTTTCTATAGTAACCTTTCATCAACATGGCGGGAGAAGATAATTTGTTTGTGGACAGTTTTTAAAATTTCTTTTTAAAAAAAGCTCTTCTTATTACTTGAAATGCTAAAAAGATGTATTTGTAAATCTTTGCGGGTCTGTCAGAAATTGGAATTATTTACTTTTGTCAGGCATCCCCTGATAAGACCAGGTGTTCAATAGTGTTTAAAAATACCTACGGAGATGTCAGCTTATGTTTCACAATAATGTAGGGCATATTATGATTTTCTTGGAAGCCAGATTGATTACCTTTTGATTGATGCACTGTCCTGGGCTACAGTAAACAACGAGGAAATAACTAATGGAGGTGGGTATTTTTTCTGTGGCTGTAGCTTGCCACCCACCAAATCCAGATTCTTAGTGTCAGTTGCCAGGATTCATGCTCCAGTCCTGTGTAGGAGCTAGAGAGATGCAGAAGTGCCCTAGAAATGGAAATCCAGAAAGACTGGGGCTTGGAGTTTGCTTTGGAAATGCAGGGAGGAGGAAACATCGTGTTCCTCTTACTCGCCTTAGACATTTGTTGTTCATCTAAAATACAGGGACTGGTGCTGCAGTACGTCCTTGCGTGGGCACACGACTGGCCCTTTCTGCTGGACTTGTGCTTAGCGTGTAGCTGTCAGGGCCTGTGTCTGGGGTGGAGAAAGGATGGTGCATTTGATCTGTGTAAGGAGTGCAGCTTTTGAGTGTCGCATCGAATGTGAATTTCTGCTTTGCAAGTATCAAGAGAGGTCACTACTATCAGTATATATTGTTTCATTTTTTTGAGGTGTAGAAAATTGCATTTCTCTCCAGGATAACTATGGTAGTTTGGTAATATGACCTTTTTTGTGTTCAGTTTTCAAGTAAAGATTTTATTGAATTGGCTGGTCTTGATTCCCAAGTGAAAGCAAAGATGCTGTTCCTCGTCAAATGTGGGTTGTCATATTGAATATGTCATATTGTCATATTGTAGCTTCATGCTACAATACATTTAATTGTATACTACAGCGAACTGTTTATCTGTCCTTACATAGTCATTTTAGGCATTAAATATTCCTTTTGGTCTGATAAATACTACTACTTCTGCATGATTTATGTATCCTTGCAAGATTCTCTGTCTCTGCCTTCAGTGTCTCAATAGCAAAGCTTTACTGATAATTTCTTTTGACATTTTTGCCCTGGTTCTTTCAATTTTGAGTCACAATAGTCTCTATTAATATACTTGTAGATGAATTTCTCAGCAGGCTGATTCTTTTTTGTTCCTTTTCTGTTGTAAAATATGTTATGTTTTCCCATAAATAAGACTCTTATCCCTTGATATTTTGTTAACCACTTTGAGGTAGCCTCTCAAAATTTTTGAGGGTTTTTTTGTTTGATTGGTTGGGTTTTTTGGTTTTAATAGCTTCTTATATTAAAGGTCTAATCCTGTTCCCAGTGATACTTTAACACATTTTTCCTTTGACTGTAATGGTAGCATAAACCCTAAGTCTTCAGCATTCATACTGCTAGAATGTGTGATATTTTCATATAGTCCTAAATGCAGGCTGTATTTAAGAAGAGGATTATTCATCCACTATAGATGTCTAAGGCATAAAAACAAGGGAAAGAGGGAAAAACTTGTAAGGGGACAAAATAACAGCCACCACACTTTTCTCAAAGACAAGGGGAAGAGGAAATCTGCCAGGGAAACTAGAGAGTGAGTAGACAATGGCGGTATAAAAAGAGAACCAAGATAACAAAAGGCCAGACCACCCCCTTAATGATTTCTGCTCTTTTTTTCACTGCGGAGGAGTTTAAGGATAGTTCCTGTTCCAGAACCTTTCTTTATGGAGGACTCCTTAAAGAAAACAGCGTAGAAATAAATGGTAAGTCTTCTCATAGAGAGCTCACCAGTAGACGGAGTACCCTAGTGGCCTGTGGTGGGACACATGTTGTTAAATGTGTCCCCAAGTGATTCAAAAAGGAGCAGGGAGGTGGCAGGTTTCACTGGTGATACTAAGTTTTTCAGCACAGTAAAGGCAGACTGTTAAGAGCTGCATAAAAAAAAACGTAGTGCTGAGTGTCCGAGTGATAAAAATAATGGGTGAAATACAGGTAAATGCAACATGAGGTACATGGGTGGAAAGGGGAATAATCCTAGACTCCTGCTCTGAGATGAGCATTATAACTGAAGAACAAGGTTTGGGGGTAAGAAAGATCAGCTGAATTCTCCACAGTCTTCAAGAAAACAACTTGCCCTGCTAGAGTTTAGAAAGAGTTTAGAATGAAAATAAAATGGAAAACGTCATTATGACACTGCGTGATGGTGCTTCTGCATCTTGAATATTGCATGTAGCTCTGGCCCCGTCTTCACAGAGGTATAATGGGATTGGAAAAAGTTCATAAAAGAGCAGCATGCATGATCAAATGTACTGAACAGGCTCCTTAAAAGGAACAAATGGGACTCTTACTTGAAAAAAAAAAAAAAAAATACCTGAAGAGATCTAGGAAACTGGGAGGTGAATAGATCTTCCTGATCAGAATCTAGCAGGAATCAAATGAAACTCAAGGGCTGTGGGTCAACCAGAGAGGAGGTGGTTCTTCACAAAGCTGGTGGTAAAACTCTGGAATACCACAAGATGTTGTGGGTGCCAGAAGTTTCCAAATGTAAAAAACCTACCTGAAGAAATTAATGGAAGAAATTCCTTCAAATATCATTAAATAGAAATAGACTGTGTCTGGTTCAGGAAGTCCCTACCAATCCCTCTGGTCCACTGGAGGTTGGACAGGTGCTTTAGGGAAGCACCGACTGATGATCCTGCGATTGTCCTATTTCTACATTCTTCCTTAGGCAGCTGCTATCGCACATTGTAGTGACAGGCTGTTGGGCTGGATAGGCTTTGATCTGTCCTAGTGTAGTCTTCCTTATGCTCTTTTTGCTCTCCTCTGTTTAACAATGTATGCTTTGAGAGGGTGTGTTTATTAAGCAGTCTTTTGCCGCATTACGGAAGTGAACATGACCATATTTTAAATGGCTTGAAATCCGTGTGTCTCAAAAGACAGAAGGAAATACACTGAAGTCGAAACAGCTGAGCCACCTCCCACAAGTGCTCTGCCAGCTGAAACTGGCCAACTAGTGAGTAAACTGTCGTCAAGGCACGAATGATTAGTAAGATTACCTCACAGGAAAGTTTCTATTCCTGTTTTCTGTGAGTGTGTAGAAAAAATACAGATGGCAAAATTGTTTTCACAAGAGGGACATGTAGTGAAGGGAAACGCCAGCAAAAAACTGGCCCTGAAGTGTGTGTATTTGCTCTTGGGGCAGGGAGCGCATGTCAGAGTAGCAAGCACTGAGGTCCTTGCATCGCTCTTAAACCTGAACTCGAACATACCTTTACAGCTTCCAAACCATGTTTCACCTTTATGATTTTGATCATCTCTTCTTTTTCCTTAAGAAGGACTACTGAAGTACAGATGGGCAGTAGGTTTTGTCCTTGGAGAGAAATGCACTGGAAATGCAACATCGAAACACTAGAGGAGATTGTGGCTTAGATCTTAGTAATTACTGGAATACCTATCACAGAATGGATGCAATAACTGCTCTACTGCAATTAGGATGGTACCATGTGCATCCATTTTTCTATAGGTAATAGAGGAAGTAACGTTGGTTTTGGACAAATGTTTTTTCTTTGGACGCGCTGTTAGCTTACAGTCTATAAAGTTACTTACAGCCTGTAGTGTTTGCTGATGGCTGCTGAACAGTTCTCTCCCACGTAATTCAGTTCTGCTGTATCTGAAATAGTATGATATAGTTCTGGCTTAATGGAACAATGTTAAGAAAATGTCTTGCTTTTTCCTTTTGTGAAGTATGTTGTGTAATTTATATTTAGAGATGCTGAAAGTCTTGATTTCACTCCTTTTGCTGGAGAACTTGCAGAAGCTCTTCATCAGTTGACCTTTTAAGAGGCCTAAACTTGGCTGAACAAACATGATAGACTTGATTGTCATCTGGCGCGAATAAATCTTGCTCCGCTAAAATCACTGGAGCTGCACGGATGTACACTAGCAGATGATCTAAGTCAATATTTACAATCTAGCTGTTGTTGATGAAGTTTATTGATACTTCAGCTGAGCTCAGCTGTGAGGGAAAACCTGTAGAGGATATAAGTTGCAACTCTCAGTAATTTTGTTTTCACGTATTCTGTGGCTTCTTTTCATCAGCTCACTTAAAGGTTAAGAGAAGAGTTAATTGAAATAGCAACATCTGCCTTCATAAGATAATCTGATATCAGGACAGCCAGCCCTGCTCACCTATTAGCTCAGAGGCTTTTCCTATAGATAGAAGATCTTAGCTGCTGAGAGGTGGATTGGCTGCTTGGAGGACCCCAAAGGACAGAAATGAAGTTGCCGTAACCTACCCATCAAGTGGTTTTTGAAAATTCCTGGAAAGATCTGGTTGGATGCACAGATTGTTAGACTATAAGCTTGAGAATGAGATTTCAGACAGAACGTGTGTTTAATTTCTACTTTAACTGCAAAAGGGAATTTGTTGGTTTTATTTTTGAAGTGTCACGTGCTGCTACCGAAGGCCGGAGATACTTAGAATCATAGAGTCATGGAATGGTTTGGGTTGGAAGGGACCTTTAAAGGCCTTCTAGTCCAGTCCCCCTTCAGTTTGCCTAGACACAGCTTCCTTCAGTGGCCCTGAAAGTCAGACCTCCAATACCTTCTGGGTAAGAACACTTTTGATGTGAAACTAGACTTAGTGTCTCTCCTTGGCTCAGTGGCCCCATCACGGACACCAGATCAACTCTAAAATGAGGAGTTAACCTCTTAAAGGAAAAGTCAGGCAATCAACAGTGAATTACAGCTTGGAAGATACTGTCTATAAAATAATTTGGCATTTATAAATCATCTGGATTGCAGAAGGTAGAGTTGTTCAGCCAGGATATGATTTTTAGCAAAGTCCTTCTCAATCAGGGAGCTTGCCAGCTAAATACATTTTGTTTTTAAATACAGAGCCTCTGTTAGGCTCTGTCTTTTCCAGCAAGTTATTAGAGTTTCTATGTTACTTCTCATGTGCTCTTCTGAAAAAGGGCCTGTATGGCTTGCTCTGCAGGGGATCCTTGATAAAAGCAATGTCTGCAAGATGACATTGTTTCTTCTGGTGTGTGCTTCATCGTCTTTCTCAGGTGCAGAAACCACCTTGAGCATCTGATGGCCATTGATGTACTACTACCCAAACAGATACGCAAATAAACATAAACGTTAACCCTTTCATCTTAAAAGTGTCTCGGAAGGAAGAGAAACTGAGTCACGTATAGTGGGTCTGTGATCTCCCAGGTTTTCCAGGAACATTGCGAGTACCCCGATGCCATAACTAGGACAGTCCCAACTCTCTTTCCTTAGGTTTTGTGCATTGAAAATCATAACTGCAATACTGTATTAGAATAGCTTGCAGTTAATTTAGTTTTCTCTGTGTTAATTTATTCTATAAGGAGAACAAGTATGTAGGTCTTTATTCTCCAGGTTGTAAGCAATTACATTTCAGAATTTGTCTAAGCAATAGTTCACTTAAGGAACAACTAAGAGACACGCACACGTTTTGCACCTTCTGTCCCCCAGACACACTCCTTTTCTTCTACAGGGCTTCAGCAGTGGCTGTATTTCACCAGCACCGTATTGTGTTAAACTTCTCAAAGCCTTGGGTTTTCGACACAAATAGATTAGGTGCAAGCCTGTGCAACTCCTCGTTTCCTATAAAGCTTGGAGAAGAGACGACTTTAGTGTACGACAGTTATCGCTAGCATCACAAGACAGCAGCTATCACAGCATTGGAAGCATCAGACTTTCTATGAAATCAACCCTTGGGGGCATATTTTCTTAGGTGTTTTTATAACTGTTGTATGGGGAAAGCTGGAGTTTTCCCAGAAAGAAATAAAAAAGCAAACAAGTAATAGGGTGTGGGGAGAGAGCTGATTATTACTTCCATTAAATTTGGTCTGATTTTAGATTTTAAGGGGAAAAAAAAAATCCCAAACCTCTTGTATGCAGTTTTTTCATTGCAGCAATTTATAATAATTTGGAGAAAGGATCTAAGTATTGGAATCTCGTGCTATGATAAAGATTTTTCAAGCAAGTAAAAAAGCATTTTTGGAATAATGTCTCTTTCCAAATAGTAACTGTTGTCATAGTTAGCTCCTTAGTATGGGCCGTGTGTGAGAGGGAGAGTCCCACAGGCTGCCAGCAGGCTTTCGGCGCAATAGCCAGGGACTCTGCTTCTCATCCTTATCTTAAATAGATCCAACGCCTACATTTGTTCACTGGGGGGGTTATTTTGATGTGTGCAGAAAAACAGGTTTTTATATCTGCAGACTCCTGGGCTGTGGGGTGATGTTGTAATATGTCTATTTTCTTCTATTTGTCTTCCTTTTCTTTCCTGAAGATTTTTGTTGTTTCAGGGCTTTCAAAAAAACTTACCTGGAGCCTCAGGATTCTTCTGTAGAAAGCCCCAAACACAGCTTTTCCATAGTGCTTCATCACCTTCGTAAGTGCAAAAGGTACATGCAGTTACGTCCGTTTACCTCATGGTTTCAGCAAAGCTTTTACGTCTTTATTACATGCTTGCGCACACACAAAATACAGCCTCCTCTGAGCTTCTTTTGGGCGACTTCTCGGTCGCTGTAGCGTTTGTATGATGTGCTATGTGTCAAGTAAGGGGTTTAGTACTGAAGAAGAAAAATGGTATCATAGTTCTGTCACAAACTCTGGAGGGCTCTGTCATCTAAGACCTGGGGATCCCTACTGCTAATACCCTACCAGTGCTTCAGTTTCTATTTAGTTTATTCAGAAATTCTTTCGATATAGAATGTTTACCCTGAATTCAAGAATTTAGTTGTTGGTAGCTGTCACCATGTGCATAAACAGTCTTCTGATGTCAGCAAAGTGCCCTCTCTGCAGGTATAAACGTAAGATGTATAGCGTTGTACACAACTTGCATGTCATCAAGTTCCACCTAAAATCTGTTTAGAAAGAATAATCTCCCTATTCAAACAGATTGGTTGATGACAAAATGCGTGTTCTGTAGGCTTTGGCATCGATAAGGGCAGCAATGCTTCACCTCCACATTCATCTCTTCCCACGCCAGGATGGCAGCACAGGTAATGAAGTTGTCTGGACCACGCGGATCTGCACAGAGGTCTTCCATGCTTATTCTTTCATTTCACATTTATTCACATTATTATTTCTCCCTAACCTGCCCCCTCCCTGGCTCAGCTAGCAGACTGAATGCATGAAAGACTACTTTCCCTTAATTAAGAATTCCTTTTCAGTTTAACAAGAGGCTACTCGAATTCATTCTTCTTTTGTGAAAAGCCTTAGAGAAACGTTGCAATCTCAGCATGAGAAAACCAGAGTTCTACCCCCAGATCTCATGCTGACTGTGAGAGATTTGATTCTCTTCCCTCTTTCTCCACATTTAATGGCTTAAACAATTGGGCTCCTAGGGAGAAATTTCCCTGACCTTTCTCTTCTCGTGATACAGTGCGAAAGTGAGGTGGCGCCCTGGTCTCGTATTGCCAGGGTTGCTGTCATAGGTTTCAATAAGCTTTTGCCACAAGAAAGTTTAAATAAATAAACAGATTTATTCCACCATGTTTTGTAATAGGAAATGGAGCTGTTATTAAGTAGGCCAAAAGGAAATTTTATCACCAAAAGGAATAAGTAATTTTCAGTAAAGTGCAGTTTCTCTCATTGCTTCCTGTCTATGTTAGACCAACTCTTTAATTATTTGTAAACCTACAACATTGGGCTTAGAGTGTCATCGGGCTTAGAGTGAAGGACATGAAGTCCTTCACGGCGTGTAGCCATGTTCTGTCCTCTGGTTTAGTGATTCCACAGGTTGGCATATTCCTACTTCAAAGCGAAACATTGTTCGTGGAAATCTAACGTGGAGGCAGGTGCTTTATCAGGAATGCCCTGGGAAAACGCAGACAAGAGTACCAAAACCATTGATAATGCTCTTTCTCTTCTACAGATATTATACCTGAACTAGTGTCTCTTTATACCAACCCTCTGTTAGTGGAAGACTGTTGTGTTGACATTGAAACGACTGTCATGGCACGTGGACCATGTCTACACCATGGACACATGAATTCTGCCACGTGCGCTTCCATCCTGGTAGGGACAAGAGCTGGGTGCAAGGCATTTCCCCTGCGCTCCCTGGTTGCCTTTAGAGGCCAGAGCATGGCAAGGGAGAGAGCCCTGGGGCCACCACGATGGTTGCGCAGGTCTGAATAACCAGGGGCCTGTGTGTAAGGTACCCCCCTTGAGTGCAAATGCCCAGGAGTGTAGACAGAGCCTATAAATTCTTTCTCCTTCTATTTGTTATGTGGAAGGTCACTGCTGATGACACCAAAAGTCACAACTTTTGTCTCTTGCACTCTGAAGCTGCAGTGGAAGCCCATACAAATTACTCAGGGAAAATAAAAACAGCAGGAGGGGAGACTGCTGTGAACTGACATCCAAATGTTATAATACACTTTGCTCCTTGTGTTAGGGACGGCTGTGATCAGAAAGTTGTTGATGCTATCATCTTACCAGGCCGTGGAGCAGGAGTTTGGAGTCCTTTGGAGCCTAGTGAGTTAAGACTTTATTGAAAAGATAAAATTTATATGATAGTTGAAAGGGAAGGGGATAGTCTGACTTATGGAGTAAAAGCAAAAAAGGTTATAGAGTTCTCCCTTCCTATTAAGTCAGTCTCATTTCTCACCTGCAGCACACCACCTCTATTAAAACTCTGATGGTAAAAGGAGAACAAAAGAAACTGAAGTTAAAAATAATCTAAATTATCACATAGATTCTGAACTCCAGTGACTCCACTGATGAGAAGGATGACCCACAACATGATTTGATTCTTCCACATGCTGCCAGGGGCCAGCATCTGAAACCAGAAGCAGAGATCTTTGATCTACATGTATGGAATAAGAAAAGATTGATTTAGAAAACTGAACCCACTGGACCTGCATGGTTTTTTACTGGCTTTTGATAGATGTTTAAGTCCTTATAAGAACATTCACACCCCTCTGGTGGTTTAAACCAAAAGTCTGTGTAGCCTGTTACCCTCTTTTCAACACTGGCAGAGAGGAGTGTGAGAATAGGGAAGCCATGTAGTGATGATTCCTTAAAATCCTGGATTATCTTCTGACAATTGGTGCTTTGGGCACTTCTGAACCAAAGATTGTGTCTCTCTACTCAATGGGCCTCAATGGTTTTTCCTTCCTTTAATTTGTAGGATATCTTTTTGGAGCCCTGTCAGCTTTTGACAACCACAACATCCC
The DNA here is from genome assembly GCF_047370975.1 of Nipponia nippon. NCBI lineage: Eukaryota > Metazoa > Chordata > Aves > Pelecaniformes > Threskiornithidae > Nipponia > Nipponia nippon. The sequence goes on along the minus strand of NW_028262347.1, from coordinate 88,184,165 downwards.
GTGGCGTAGAGTTTTTCAGCTTCACTATGCAGAGTATAAAGAAGTATTTCCTGTGTTTTAAACCTGTGATTTAAAAATGTAGTTTTATTGTGTTGTGTCTCATTGTTTGAAGAGACAGTGAACACTTGTGTTGGTACTTTTAAAATTGCTAGCATATAATGTGTTGGTCAGCTTTTTTTCCAGACTGAAAAGTTTGTCTAGTCAGTTATTCCTCGTACAAAATCCATTCCATGCCTTTGATCAGACTTGTTACTTGCCCCTCAACCTTTCCAAATCTATGTTACGCTTTTTCAGATAGCTGGTTTGGAATTGCAAACAGCATTCAAGATGCAGGTGCACCGCATATGGATATGAGGAATCATAATGGTTTCTGTGTTCTTCCCGGTTCCTTTCCTAGTAACTCAGAGCACTCAATTTCCTTTTATGACCTTTACAGAGCACTGAGCTCAAGTTCTCATGGAGTGATATATTCTAACCCCAGTATCTCAGTCAGCTCAGAAACTACCATTGTGTATATAAATTTGGGATTGCGTTTCTTCATGTGCATGATACTACATTTATCTGCAATGAATTTCATCTGCTACTTCTTCCCACAGTCGCTCAAAATTGCAGGATTATGATGCTTCTATTAATCAGCCTTATCCTACTAGCTGATATGCTAGTGCTGTCAGCAGACTGTGCCACTCACTTTACTATTCATCCTCTTTTTCAAATATGTTCAAACACTTATGACCGTGTTGCACAGTGTGCGGTGACCTTGCACCATGTACTTCCCACCTCCCAGTGCTTATCTTCTTGACAGTTCTTTATCTAGGTGAAAACCTTCAGTTCCATGCAGCTCTTACTCTGTGAGTTTTGGGGTAAAAACATTGTCGTTGTGATGTTTTGCCACTGTCTGTGGTTATTTTTATTAAGGGAAAGTGTTTTGGTTTCATTCCTTACACCAGTACCATGTAGTTCACCTTTAAGCATTGCATTAATTGCACTCTAAGCATTCCCTTTCCTTTACCCGATCCCCTGCTTCCAGGCAGTGCTTTTGCCTTCTAGGAAGAAGTCTTGCAGACTGCACCCTGTAGTTTATTGCCACTCCTAGTCTCGGTGGACAAACCAGAAGCGTGAAGGTAAAATACGGGGCCCAGCACCATGGAAGGGGCCTGCCTTACACAGGCATTTTGCAATAGTTGCATAAAACTGTGGTCCGCTTTTCCTAGCATCTGTCTTATCATTACAGTCATGAAATACTTGCCCTTTCGATAAAGGTCACTAGATTACAAAATTCAAAAATGAAGATAAACAGGACATGAGCTGTCAGACTAGGGGGGTGTTTGAGATGCATATTAGGTATCTGTCTTTATTTTGATTTTTCCCTGTTTTCATGGAATCCTGGAATTTGTAATGTTGCTTTTAACTGACATATTAGAGACCTTCAGATAACATCATTATTGAATGTAGGAAACAACTTTCTCATGGCAGTTTCTGGTACAGATTCCTAGAAGTGGACTGCATACTGAAAAAATGGACAGGAATGAACACGTGATAACAGTTCCATTGTAAGTCCCTGTGTTTACATTTTAGTATGCAGCAAAGGCCGATTCTATTCTAGGAATTACATTGAAATGTTCATCACTGGAATTGAGCCTGCAGGTTAATAAGTGAGGTCTGCATACAAAACTTCAACCCGTGCAGTAAAACACAACCTTCTCTTACCACCAGTGGCTACTGTTACCAGAGCTGGAATTCATGGTCTGTTTGCCCTTGGAAGAACTCTGTATTAAAGAGCGGGTCGGAAGAGGGAATCAATGACCCGGGCTTCCTTTGCAGCAGGGTATTCTGAAGTAAGGCAAAGAGGTGACAGTAGCAGATAACACCATATTCTCGTGAACTGTGGTGGAGGACTTAGCAGGGGTTTTTAAACTACGCAGTTTACAGCTCACTGAAATGTGGAAGTTGTTATTGTTCATAGCTCTCAATTTTAGAAGAAATGAAGGCAGCGATGGAAAAGTCATATTACAGTTTATCACATGAACTGTTAAGCTGCCCTGACAGAAATGGATTGTTTCAACAGCCCTCACTGGAATAGACTGTAGGGGATGTAACAGGGACAGAACTGGAAAATGGAAACATTTTCAAAAATCACATAAATTGAGCATATGTGGTTTCACAGAAAATATAAGAACCACTGTGTGGGAACATGGACACGGGGGACCTGTGTTTCAGGAGCTGGGGACCAGCAGCCGGAGTGGCAGGAAAATTACCTGCCTCAGCCTCTGTGTCTGTGAAGTGAGTTGGGTTGAACACTGTGCACTGGGCTTCAGAGTTGAGTTACTTGAAGCAAAGGACCGTCGTATTTCTCCTCTCCCCAAATCTGTAAACTAACAAATGCACAGCAATGATGGAAGCAGCATCAGATTCAGGCAGTCACTGTGAAGTACCGGGTGATTATTATTATACAGAAAAAGAACACTTCATTTCAGGATCACTGGCTGTGTTGGAGATAAATAAATAAATACCCGCTTACATTGCCCCATGTACTATGGGAGTATCAGCTCATGTGCAAATCTCTGGCTTCTCTAAAGACAGATTTTTCTGAGCAGGGAGCTGTGATACTGCAAGTTTATTTTCAGATAAACTTCAAGTGGTATGGAATGAGTAGAAAGATATCTCGTAGAAGTTGATTTTTGGTAAAGACATTTTTTCCATGTACCATGTTCAAGGGAGAAAGGAAATTGCCAGAGAAAATGTATCCGTTTACAATGAATATTTATTATAAGAATGCCTCTACCATGCTAAGAATTTGCCACTAAGAATTTCTACACTCTCTTTGCTTTTCAGAGTTATGTAACAGTTTTTACGGTCATTTACAGCCAGAACTCTGTAAAACTTGTTTATCAGGGAAGGTTTCTTGGCTAGTCATGATGTTTACCAAATATTAAGTAGTTGTCCTACCCTATGATTTCTTTGCTCTGAATCACTCTTGTTGTAAGCCTTTTCATAAGCAAGTACCATGCCCTGTGCTTAACTTTTATTTTTTAAAGACTTCATGAATTATAATTAGAAGTTATATTGAAATTCTGGATGCTTGCTGGCATGAGATGTTGATGTGAATAATTGTACTAATATTAGATAACTTTCCTTTAAAATATAAAAGATCAAGACTTCAAAAAGATTCTAATAAAACCAGAATTGAAAACCTGGAAAAGTCAGTGCTGGGGAAGTGAGAGAGATGGAACACAGCCAAATAAACTGGAAGTTTCATTATTACCCACTTTTATTATTTTAGTACAAGTCTTACACTATTTAGAGCTTTCTCTTAATGCTTCACTTCCTCTAATCCTGTGATTATCAAAAAGTACATTTTCATTAAAAGTATTTCAGGACCTCATTGATTGAAAAATGAAATAAAATCATAGGAAAAAATATTTAAATAGCACACGTGAAGATTGAGAAGCTGAAAGGCAAATAATGTATTGCTTTTCAAAGTATGACTTGAAAGGTGACACTTAGTGCTTACTTTTATTTCAGACTTGTTTTGACTGAAAATTTTTGCTTAAAATGATAGTTTTCTTTGAGATGCTCTTAATGTTTTCTTTAATTGAAGGTTTACATTAACAGCACTATAAATAACTGAATTCCCAAGTGCTTAGATTCTTTCATCAAGTAAGAGAAATTTTTGCCAGTAAAATGAATACAAGAATATTCAGGAGATATTCTATGAATGACATGTCTACAGGTGAAAAGCATAAGCAAATAAGAAGGAGTCGTAAGATCACTGAACATGTCCAAAGCACATTGACAGGATGCGAGGAGTTTAGTTACTAGCACTGTGTTAGCTTATTATAGGAAGGGTATTGACGCTGTATCTCTAAAGTTCTCTCTTTCGTGCTTTTCCATGCTTGGAAACCATGTCTGGTTCTAACCTAGGGAAGCAGGTCTTCAGAAACTCCTCTTACTTCCAATGAAGAGAGGGCAATTTAAAGAAGGAGCAAAATTAATCATTCCCTGGAGCAACCACACTTTCTCTCACGTCAAGAGGAACATTACTCTTTGTGCAAACTCCACAGCTGCGCAGATCTGATTATCCGGGTGCTGAAGAGGTTCATTAGGATGAAGGTGCTTAGCCACAATAATATTATCTGCTTATCTGAGCTGCACTTCCGATTTTGACACTCTGAAAATTATGCAAGATGAAGAGTCTTTCTTTCCATGTTACCTCCTATTGTCCTTTCATGGTTCCTCAGGGAGACCATTCTTACTGTTCATCTGAAGGTTTTCTGAAGTTACAAGCTGAATGAAGCTACTTGCATAGATTGGCACAAAATATTTTGCTGTAATAAATCATCATGTGTCATCCTGAGTTATCCAGCTATATTTGCATCAAAAAAGTTTTAAGCCCTGCTAGCTCAAAACATAAACAGCAGAAGGGTCACAGTTTAAGCAGCAACCTCAAAGCAGTCACAGTCTTGAAGGAGCTGGCCCTTGCCTGAAAGGAATGAGCTGGCAAAGCTTATGATCTCCATTATTTTCTACAATGGGTGTTTTCGAACGCCAGACCCCTTATGATTTCTATTTTACTCATTTCTCTGTTGACTTGCTCAAATGCTGACTCCCGTCCCTGTTATTAACTCATTAGTTGGTTATGACTTCAGTTAAAACCTTGATTTCATGAACAGTGTTCAATTTTAGTCAGTCTAACATAACAATAACTTGATTTAGTTTCTTTTTATGCCCTTGCTTATTAATTTTCAGTAAAATAGAAAAGGACATGTAAAAACTTATTTTTTTTTTCTCAGAATCACAAGAACTGACTATGCTGAGAAGGTCAGAGGGAATCCAAGTGAGATATCTGAGAGCTTCTGGCTCATAATTTCTCTGTCATATGGCCCAGTTAATCTGTAAGCCACTGTGACTCAGAAAATCAGCACATCATGCGGATGAAACGCATAGAGGTGGAATATTGACTCCTAGCTTGAAATACAAACACCTTGTAGCAGGTTCTGTATATACAGATACATCCTGTGCGAGAATAAATGATCATAATCCAAATACTGGGGAGGAAAGAAAGACAATCTTTGGCAAATCTATTCCTTCATTCAACAGTTTCCTATGAGTGAGTTTATTTTCCTCTGAAGCCCCCATGCTGGTGCTTCCCGGTGTGCTAATTGCATCAGTTATTGCTGCAGCACAGGCGAGATAAACAGACTAGTATGTACGGAGATACGCTGCAGACATACAGGAGATGTCGCAGATGATACGCATGAAGTCGTTTTCCATTTTAAGAAGCGGGAATTTTTCATTAACATGAGTGGGGTCAAGAGTTAACTCCACAAATCTATACTTGCTTAACCTCCCAAATTTCCATCTGTTCAGAAAGCTTCTATATAATTTTTCTAGAAATGAATGACTGTTCTGTAGTATTCTAAGCTCTCCTTGAGTGGAATACAGTATTGTGTAGCACATAGCAGTGGGAATGGTTGGGGAAATTGTACTTCAGCAATGCTATTATTTCACACTTGAATCCATGAATTGATACAGTGAACTTTACAAAAAGCACCTCATTTCTTTAGGGCATTTTTATATGTACAGAGCTTGAAGGAGCCTCATCCAGCTTACTTCAGTCCGTCCAGGGAATATGCATTGGGCCTTGGTGTTTTTAATTAAGACAGAAGAGTTTTAAGAGCCTGCCTGCCTCTTCCTGGGTTTCTCTAAACCTTGCATATGGTGCACAGGATCACAGGTGGGAGGAAAGACGAAAGCTTTCTCAGAATAAGCTTCTATATTATTTACTGGTATTGTTGGTTTTATGCTAGAGTCTACAATAGGCTGACACAGAAGTCAGTGCTTATGAAGTGAGGGATTATGGAGGAGAGGAAGGACCAGGCTGTAACTCGGAGGGGAAGGCTGATGGGGATTACAGAGCAAAAGGTCTGTTTGAAGGCACCTCTGACGAGAGATGCAGTAAAAAGGAGCAGGAGCAGAGGCTGGAAATGGCAGCAGGAGGAACAGAGATGTGTTCTCCATGTGCGCCTTTGAGGGGGCTATGAGGGTGAGGAGTACCTCTGGCTGCTGCAAGGGGAGGTGGGGGTGAAGACACCTTTGTGGAAGTGCAAAGAGGCTGAGGGGAGAATCATGTCACTATTTCATTTCTCACTATTACGATGGTAAAGCCAAAAAGCCTGTCTGTCCTCAGATCAAAACAACTGTCTCATGCAGACTTACCCTGATGGATGGTAACATAAACACATCCAGCTCTGAATAGACAAGGAGGTGCACAATGCCTTTGCTTTGAGTCAGGGCTATCAGTGAGGCAGCAACAAAGATGAAATTAAAAGAAAGCATGCATTAAGCTATTAATCTGAAAAAAAAGCAGGTGATCTTGGAGTTTCTGTGTGCTGCTCGGAAAGCAGTGTATATAAAGGCTAATGCAGGGAGAAAAAATTGTGGAAGTCTTCCTATGACAGGATAGGCTGTGTTCATGCGGTGCTGAAAATTCGGAAGATACTAAGAGCATTACATGAAAACTCGTTCCCTACAAAGCACGCAGCATTCTTCAAGCAAACGCGCACAGTACTTTGCAGCAAATCTAGTACCTCAAGCTTTAATGGCATAATGATATTTCAGTGTTAAATATGATGTTTTCCTTTGTCTTCACTGGCACAATGTCTCTGATAGATGGGAAAATGGAAGACAGCAGAAAAGAGGAAGTAATATCCACTTTGGTACCAATTGCAAACACTTTTCCTGCTTTTTATTCTTAGTATCTCTCTACAGCAAAATACGGGCTTTTTTATATGTCAGTGTTTTTTTCAGGATCGATGCTATATATTTTACATCCCATGTCAACTCTTTTGTTGATTAATGCCAGTCAGAAACTTTACAGAGGATAAGGTCTTTATCCTGTCATTTTACACTGTGGCACTGCTCAAGGGAAACAGGAATATGGATGGAGGATATGAATGTAACGGCTCAGGAGAGAGATACAATTAATATTCTGTCCAAATGGTTGAGACACTGTGTAATAATTTGAGATATATATCTTTTACACCTCTGTTTACAAGAAAATACAGAATGTTGGAAAAACAGAGGGAGCTATAAAATACTGGGGAAAATAAAATGTGAAAATACTTGGAAGGCTTGCAAATACACAGATTTAGTGGTGAGAATAGAAATAAGAACATATGAACACTAATAAATTAAGCAGATAGTTTAGCTTTTGTACTGTTGATCATCATCTCTGAAAAACATTGTAAAACTTGAAGACCTGACAGACTGATGAAAGGCAAGTACTATGTTAGTTTTCAACAAGAATTTAAAAACAAACCAAAACAAACTCAGTTTTGCAAATATCCACATTTGGGTTCAGTGTAGTTACTCAAATTGCTAATAATTTGGAAGAGCAGATCTTCATGTATGAAGTGAGAATAGATAATTTATTTTTACCTCAGCAAAAGCACACTAGGCATCATTGTCTATGAAAACCACAGTTGCGATTAAGTATTAATTATACTGCTGGAGGTAACCCCAGGTGATAAGAGGCTCGGAAGTATTGGCTCTTCAGCAAAAGCAATGTTTTATATATGACATGCTTATTACAAAAAAAGATTCTTCTAGAACAAGCTCTTCAGAGAGACACTACTCTAAAAGAAGCTTTCTTTACTTTGGTATTTGTAAAAGAAAGCATTTTTCCCCCCCGTTTCCCTATATATTCTGGTGTGCTGTTTTAGAAAGTGGTATTTTTATGATTCAGAAATCAGGTTGAATCAACTGTTCGATCATGCCATGTAACCATAGGTGAGTTCTGATCACTATATTGTAAAATGTCTCTTTTTATTTCAAATAGTTATCGTGTGGAAAAACTTGCAGGTTGTCAGACTCTGATAAAGCTATAGGAACTCAGTGTGAAGTCACGCAGGATGTGATGAGGACGAATCCTTCCTTTTCTTGTGAGTGCTCCTGAACTTTTTTTAGTGGGATTATAATATACGGTGCATAACACGGCAAAGCCTTATGGACATGTTGTCCTGTGCAGGTGTGCAGCTCTCCTGCTCCACGCAGGGGAGGGAGCGTGCCTCCCACTCGTGTGCCGAGTCCACCTGTGACCCACTGTTTGTAGCTCCCTGTCAGGAAACGTCCAGACGCAGCTCACGGCTGGTACCACCAGCTGCCTTTGAAGCACAGCTTGCCCAACTCATCCCTGCCATCAGTGGAAGACGTGGTTTAGGAACCAGCACGGACTGGTTTTTAACCACACGCACGGCCGTCGCGGTCCCCGAGGAGCTGAACGCCGCTCTGTCGCGACTGAAACTGGCGCCGGGGCGGCCGCTGGGCGCGTGCTCCCTCAGGCGGCGGCGTAACGGGCGGCCGCGTGGCAGCCGTTGCGCGCGTGCCCCCTCAGGCGCGCGTGCCCCCTCAGGCGCGCGTGCCCCCTCAGGCGCGCGTGCCCCCTCAGGCGCGCGTGCCCCCTCAGGCGGCGTTCCTTTCTGCGCCTCTGGAAACAACTCCGGTATGGAAACACTTGAAAGTTCTGTCCTTGCCTTCAGAAACAAAAGTTCCGTTGATGGGATCAAATTACAGCTTATTGTTTTTTATTTACGTTACAAAAGAAACTGTGATTAAACGCAGTTTGTTTTGCTCTGGGCATGCTTGCTATTGATACTCAGTGATACAGTCCTCTTGGTAGCATTTGGATCGACATATAAATGATAAGAAAGTTAATGGCAAAACAAAGATAATGCCAAACCTGCTTATTTTCTGGGCGCTAATTTTAAAGGGCTTCCGTGTTTTCTCTGAGGTCATAACCTGTAAGTAATAGGTAGGTAAGTGATTTCAGGGAGAGGAAAGGTGCATTTCTCACAGACAAGGTTTAAGGAGATCAAAGTGCTACAAATTCAGGCTAGATTTAATCCATTGTTAGGATGCAAAGTATTTGCAGAGAAGGTAACTAAGGAACAAATTTCTGAGAGATTTGGTAGCCTTGCAGTTGAAAATCTCCAGTTTAATATTTTGCTTGGCTTGCTAATGCGCTGCTTTAGTTGAACCAGAAGTTGCAAGCTTGTATGTGTTCATGGGGGAGTGTTGTGACCTTTGCTCAAATGAGTTCTGGTTGTTCCGTGACCCACACGTGATATCCTAGAACTCTTAAGGATACAACTCCTGGTGACTTGTGTATGACCAAGATTTCATTTGAAATGCAGAATATTGATTAAGCCAACAGGTTTGAAAACAGTGTGTTCTAAAAAGGAGGATTCGATCACCTGCTATCTCTGTGTAAGAATAGAAGTTTCTCTGAGTATTATTAATTTAGCTTTGAGGAACTCCTACTTATATTAATAGCTGTTTGCAAGGTAAAAGATGACACTTTTTTCCTTAAAGCACTGAACAGTATGTTTAATGTTGGCATTTGTGAGGATTGCAATGAGCTCAAACCACACAGTGTTCTTCAATTAACTTTGATTATACTTGTGTATAATTTATTTTGGACAATAATTGGAAAATTAGTTTTCATTCAGGAAACAATTGGAGCTCACCATGTCTTGACCTCCTGTACACCCATGTAATTTTAATGAAGACTGAATTGAATTTTATTAGCAATGAGACGAGTGCACTTGAGAACAGAATCTTTATCTTTTCTACCCCAAACTGGCAGTAAGAATGATGGTGATGAAACTAGACAATAATGATGAAAAATAACTATTTTTATTATTGTAGGATTTTATTTAAGAGTGAACATGCAGATGCTAACAGCAATAAAAATGTTTGGAGGCAGTCAGGGCATTAAACCACTGTGCAGGAAATAACAGGTTGCAGGGGTACAGGGTGAGGGGTTTTTTTGTTTTGTTTTGTTCTTTCCCCCTTGTAACTGCCTTGTAATTTTACTTCAAATTGGAGGAGAGGGCAAAATCCATTGAGTAAAAGTTAGATTATTTGCAGGATTGAAGTGAAAAGTAGCCATGTATCAGAAGAAGCTGTTAGGTGTATTTTCTATGACTGAGATAATTTAATGTACTGTATTTTCAAGTGTTTTTCCCGGTCTGGGTTTGAGTATGACAACATAGTGATTCTGCTTTCTGAAATGTATATGTGTCTATTTTCTGTCTCATACAGAGCTGTGTATATGTGGAGTTTGGCGCTCTGGCTGTCATCCTGCCATGAGTTCCCGTGAGCAGCAGGGCGGAGATGCCTGCAGCCATTTTGTTTTGCATCCTCTTTCCCTTGAAGTCCCCGAGTATTCTGATGACAACTCTTGATTAGCAAATTGCGCCTGCCATATGTTACAAGCACGTTTGAATAATAATACCTAATATAGAGCATTAGTTTCTGTGCTGTTCAGGAAGAGGAAGGACAGCTGGAATGGCAAATGAAATAAGAAGGGGTCTGGTGTGAGCTTGGAAGTGTCTCCCTCCACTAACTTTGGGGAAAACAGTGATTATTATAGCATTTACTTTAGACAGCTTCTTACCTTATTTTCAGTTACTCTAACGTGCGCTTTCTCACTCCTGATCAATGTAAACACAAATGCCTTCTTTGGGAGAGGGGCTCAGAATCCTTTTTCTTGTGTTTCAGAATGTCTCACTAGAAGCAACTGAGGAAGAGGGTGATGATCAATGTGAGAACGGCATTTCCCCCTCCTTCTTGAAAAAGAAACCTATTTCCTGTCAGTGTTTAAGAGGCCTTTGGACAATGTGCTTCATAACATGCTTTAACTTGGTCAGCCTGGAATTGGTCAGGCTAGGTCATGTTGGACTAGGTGATCGTTGTAGGTCCCTTCCAACTGAAATAGTAGTAGCTTTCCTTTCCTTTCAGTATCACTATGATTGTTTTCTGTTCCTATTGCAAGCAGTGTTTTTTTAATTTAAATTACATGAACGAACATATGCCTCAGTAACAACTCTAAACAAAATCTGGATTTATCCAGTGATGGGAATATGGTTTGCTCCTGTCTATACTCCATTCCTTCTACCTGCCTTTAAGGTATAGCAGATAGTCAGCTTTTTGAAACAGTGCTGTTAGGCCTGATGCGTTCTTAGATCCAGTTTCCTTTGGCTAGAGCAAAAGATTCTTGCCTGCTTCATTTACCCCTTTGGTTTCGATTTCTTGCTTTTTGCAAAACATGGTGGCAGAACACAGGTCAATGGAAGAGTTAGTTCCTGAAGCTGTTTGAAGCTGTCGTCTCTCTTGCCCTGCCTACCAAGGTACCTGTTGAACTTCTGAACCTGAGCCTATTGTAGGGAAGGTCATACAAGTGCTGAATTAATGGTAATTGCTGCATTCTCTGCTGTATTGCAGAGAATCTGATTGATACAGAGTAACCTGTACGTGGTCTCTCCTTTACCTGGGGAGTCCTCTGCAGGGAGAGAATTTGTAGGATGTTCTGTGGACAAACACAAATATTCAAACACATACACAGGATTAAGTATTAAAGAGATGTATTAAATGAATTCCTGGTTTTGTACTAATATAATCTGATTTGGTTACAAATCATGAACATATTTCAATATTACCCTTGTTATATTTTAGATGGTTGTGCTGCTCATTGTCAGACAGTTGTGTGATGAGAGATGGTATTGTGTCTTCTTTTTTGTAAGATTGGTTAAGTTTACTACCAAAGCCTTTTATCTGTATTCCTTTACTCTGGGGATTTATATCTCAGTATTTTGGTCACTTTGCTTTTACATCAAATCTTCCCATAGAATAGGAATACATCAATATTCTTTACAGGATACAGCCAAGGGGAAAGTGTAGGGCTATGCAATTTAATGCAGCCTTTGAGAGCTGAAGCTGTGGACTTCAGGTTAACGTATCTTTTCTGTTGGGTCTTTCAAATCTGTGTGGAAACTGGTAGGCATCTATTCATAGAATTTACTGTACTATATTAGCACAAGATTTCTTGATGTAAAACAGAATGTCTCTTGTGCTGTACAGGGCAAACCCCTACTTTTTAAAATGTATTTGTAGTTGCCAACAAGGTTCTTTGCCAATTCCACCAGTTTCTTCAGTGCACAATGCTAAGTTCAGCTGTAATCATCTGTTTCATGTTCTTACCATGTTGGACTCTCTTCTTCACAGCATACTTATTTGACTGGATGTTTAGAGCAATGATGACTTCTATATTTGAATAGGGGCTAGAGTTAATCCTCTGTTGGAGTCTACCTCCCCCTGCCTCCCTTCAACTTTTAAGCTATTCAGAATTTTCTCAACTCTGCAGGTTTTGAAATTATTTTTTATGTTTATGATTGAAAGCTCCAGTTGAGAGCAGATGGCTTGGCTTTTTTTTTTTTTTTTGTAACAAAAAAAAAATGAAATGCTTTCTCTAACCTATTGGAATTTCAGCAGTACTTAAAAATTTCAAGGGTTGCTCAGCTTGTTTCTGCACAGCATTTTCTGTTCAAAAAATCTTTGTAGAATGGTCTTATCCACCAAAGCAAATGCATGGGAAACGTCTGTGTGTTTAGTGTGGCTCTTGGTTTTTCACATGGAAAAAATTGAGGCAGAGTGGTAAAGAGCTCATACATGCCCTATGTATTGAATGTAACTCATCAACTTTGACTGTGGTGTCTTCGGACTTGGCTTGCTCCAGGTCTTTTTTTCAGGACAGATTTGTTTGACATCTCCATCTTAATGTGCTTTTCAGTAGGCAGGCTGCATAGGCTTTGAAGAGCTGTACTAATCTCCTTTAGGGTTGTTTTGACATTCCAGTCAAAGAGTACAAATGGGGTTACTGTAGCATCCTCTCTTGCAGGACAGTTTTTCCTCTTAAAAAGCGCTAGCCAATCTTTTAACCCATCCTTCATGGAGGAAAACTATGGTGGTGTACGTGTGGTCTTTGAAACTCTTTGGTGTGAGGAAATGGTACTTTTTATGGCAGTAGGAGCGATGGCCCTTTCAAGTGGGGTTGTATGGAAATTGGCACTTGTGGTTGTTCCCTGCTTACTGCTGTGCTATTTTCTTGGGCATCTCAAATGATGGATAGTGAAAGGGAGGACAGCTTGGATGCCTGGTTTAGCAGGCATTGAGATTGGAGTTGCTAGCAGGTAATTGCTGTGCCACAGATTTGTGGGATCAGCTTTGCAAGATTGATGCTCATCTGCTTGTGGATGAGATTACAGGCCCAGAAATGGGACTCCACCTGCTTTTAAGGTCTGTGCTAGTTCTTGGGGTGTTGTCACAGTGGTGTCTTTTGCAAACTGCTGCACGTTGTTCCAGTTGCAGAAAGCGATGCCAGTGGTGCATGTCCAGACTGTTGCAGTGTGGCTGCCTCCGTGATCTTGGGGCAGCCTCCAGCAAACTGACAGTGTGTGATAGGTTCTGTGTGCTGGAGAACATTTACCCTGGGTGAACTGCATGGTGCCAGCTGGCAGGGCAGAGCCCCTGAAGTGATTGGAGTGCCTGATATCAGGGTATTGGTCTCCTGTGAGCTATGGGTTTTGCGTGAGGTAGGCTGCTGAGTGGTGGTGAGGAACTGCTTTCCAGGTCTTATTGGGGGTGCTGCAATGTCTTCTGAGTGTTTGTCACATCTGAGGACTCCCTGACACATGGCATCTGTGATAAGAATAGTTGAGATTATAGGTCTGCATGGCAAGTAGTGTGCTTCAGCCGAGTGGGATAGCATGGTACAACTCAGCAGGGCAGTGTAGCTGCAGGATATTAGAGCAACAGATCTCACCTCTACACTAGTGCAAGCTCTGGACAGCAATGGAGCTGAATTCTTTGAAAATTGTGGTTGCATGTGCCCAAAAGATCTTTAATAGGTGATAACTGTCCATGCTTAATAGCTACCAAGTGTCAAAACCATTTTTTTTTTTTCCTTAGTTACTGGACACTTCCCTAGTATAAAGGTAAATGCTGAAAACATTTTGGAGTAGGCCACTTGTTTGCGCAGCTGTGGATCTGTGGTTTTTTTAAATTTTGTTTTCTTGTATTTTTCTTTTGCTTTTTCTTAGAGCCAGAGCTCTGTAAAAAGATATACAGTGCTTCCACAGTAACAAAGCAACCTTTGGGTGTTTTAGAATTATTCTTGGAAACACATCCTTTGATTTGCAGAGGTGAGGAGTGGCAAGTGCTCAACATCTTTGAAAACCAAATCTGGCTGGTTTGGATGTCATCAGAAATTACTGTGGTTTTCCAAAGTCTGATAATAAATTCACTGGATTTCACGATTGAAAATAATGTACATGTAAAAGTCTGTCATGAAAGTACAACCTTGTAGTGAATCCTCATCTATTGTTTCACTGAGGTGCTCGTCAAAATTCCCTCCTATGCAGGGGAAATCACCTCTCTTAACCTGGTGCTTGTCCATCCCCTGACTATTTTCTGCTCTTGGTGAGGGAAATGCCCAAATTTGAAAGAGGAATGGAGTCATCTAAGAAAAACTAAGTTCCTGCAAGCCTTATGAAAATCTGTTTGAGAAAGGAGACCGAAATTAAAGCCCTCTTTGGGGGAAGGGCTGATGTGTTGCTGGTCTGTTTGGTCTTCTGAAACACACAGTCCAGCAAGCCTCTTGTAGTGTGTAACCCAAAGTGGCTATGGAACATGCTGCCTACTCCAGCTGGCAATGATGTGATGTAACAAGGGGTTCACGGAGTTTGAGAGAAGCACTAAGAAGGATAAATAGCTAATGTTATGGAGCAGGTGTGAGGTGAGAGGAGAAATGGGGGAACTGGTGATATAGTACACAGTCTGTAAGGAAAGAGGACTTATTCCTTTTGCTTCTTGTGGAAAAGCATGACTGTGAACCACAAAATTTACTCTAACATCAAGTAGTGAGCCAAATTCCATCCAAAAGCCATATACTTTTTCTGGGAATAAGAAAAACAAAGCCTACCGCATTTTGCAAAGATGATCTCTGCTGGTAATGAGCTCGCTTAAGGCGAGATTGTGTATGTGTCTATGAAATTATGGACTCAGGATGTGTATTGCTAGTGTGGAAAAAAACAAGACTACAGCTCCAATGAAATAAAACCAGTGGGTTTGAAGAGCTGAAAGTTATGCGGGGAAACTGATGTTAACTTGTAAAGCAAGTTGATAAGGAAATTAGGAAGATTTGGAACATCAGACCCTACAATGCTATATTTAGACTCAATTTATAACTAAGACTGGAATTTAGAAATGCAGGTATAGTATTATTTTTCTTTCCTACCTAGGTCTCTGTCTTCTCTTCCAGTGTTTGAATTGGTTAGAAACCTCCAAAGATTGCAAAACATCCTGTTTAAAGAGCTGAGCTTCTGGGCTAACTCCTGGAAAAGATTTGGCTGTCAAGTCCCAAAAGGAACTGAACAAAATGAAGTCCCTCAAAAAGAATAAGATTAGTATTCATTCAAAACAGACATGCAGCTGGAAAGGGGTGTTTTAACAACCTATCATCAAGTCTAGCAAACCAGAAGGTTTATTCTTTCTTCTTTTCAGCTCTACAGAGACTTTTTCCTTCCACTTTGTTTCCCTTCTCTGATTCTTCTAGTCCCAAAGTTTAATTCTTCGTCTCAGTTTAAGAGGCTCTTTGTAAAAGCTTTGGTTTCATCTGATGTGCCAGATCATTTCTATAACGTTAAAGCAACCAATTTTAAGTAGCGTAGAACACAGCCTGTCTTATGTGAGTGGCCTTTACTGTGTTTTGAGAATTTAGTTTTGTAGACTTGTAACAGCAGAACTAGACTCTGAGTAAATACACTCACAAATAGAGATGTGATAAAGGAAATAAATTATTTGGCAGGCATAATATTGTGCACTGTTTACAGACTGTTTCTTACAAAGAAAAAAGTGAGTAATTTAAAATTACAGCCTCCGGGTTTGCCTGCTCCTCTTGAAAAGACGCATACAGTTGTGGTTCACTCAACTGCAGGTAATTTTTTTTATCTGGTTAATAAACTGAAGTGTATCCAAAACTCTGGTTCAAAAAACAAGGAAGCAAGAAAAACCCCAAACAAACCAAGATATTAATGAACACTTGCCAGGAAACCATTTATAATCTTATTTTTCTTTCTATTGTGATTTCTGCAAATATTTTGATTATTGCAGTGCCTGGATACTAGTTTTCAAAATGTAAATTTTATGCATTAATTAGCCACCTTAAACATTTTTCCCAAAACACACAGGTTAAGCATTTCAATGTGCTTTTCTAATTACATTAAAAATCAAGCTGTAAAAATGCCAGGAGTCAATTCTGCGCGTACACACACATGCAGCTCTCATTAATGTCAGTGAGAGTTAAATGCAGAGGGAGAGAAAATCAGACCTGGGATAAACCTTATTAAAATGCACATAGGTGTTTAAACTTATATCCGTATTGGTTAGTGGAGCAATGTGTAAAGAATAGGGTCTATTCTAGATCCAAGCCACAAAAATAATTTCCACAACTCACCCTGTGTGGCATTCATCCTGCTTCACTTTACGCGTCTTCACTGGAGTCTGAATTAGTGGCTTTCATTTCCTGTTCTTGTTAGTGGAGAGAAATAGATACTTGTTGATTTTTATATCTGTAAGCTAAAATGCTTCACAGGAACCAGACTCCAAAACTACTTGCTTCTCTGCCTTGACTATAAAGTGAGCCTTTACAGTGAACTCAAATGAAGACAAGCTCATGTTTCTTATGATGTCCTTGGTCTCTTGGAGATTGGCTGTAGTGTGCTACCCATGTTTCCAGCTCTGCGGGCAGCAGAATTTGGGCTTGCAGGTTGTTTCTTATTGAGCAGACCTTTTTAGAAATTACCAGTTGGACCCTGAAGGAAACTAATTGAGCAGCTGTGACCTGGTGTGATGGGGAGTTTATCTGCTGCTCAGGCATCTTGATGCGAAAAAGACAATTGATTGCAAAGCTACTGATTTATCATTAATGGCATGGCTTACCTGGTTTTTGCATAAATATGGGTATAGTTGTGAAGTTATGTGAAGTGAAGTTGGCCTGCGCATTTGTGGATGGCTGCACTTGAACTGAATACACTTTGGTTCTAGAGTGCAATGTGGAAGTCTCAGGTCTGTATACATTAATATTATCCAGGTTTTGCTTATCCTTTGGTAACAGTAACCCCTATTCGTAACACCACAGGTACTAAAAAAGAACAGTATAGAATGGCTTGATCACAGTTGCAACTTTGGGCAGGTGAACTTGCTCACTTACTAGTCAAATGCATTACTGACTGCTCAAACTGTGACGAGATTTGCCTGGATATTGTTCAGTGTCTCCCTGTTAAATTTGTAATCAGGTAGGTTAAGTGCTGACTGTGCATTTCAGTAGGGGAAAGGAATCATCTAATTACATTCAGATGCTGCAACACAGACCCTCAGAGGCAAAGTGGTGCTTAATCTCTGTTTTCAGTCAGAATTGAGAACCTGAAATCATTGCTGGGTCTGTGCTGGCGTTGTAATCTTGTGAATACAGTGGGGCACAGACTGTGTGTTTTCTGTAATATCTCTTCCAGTGGGGCTTCTGAATCGTCACCAGATTCTCTGTAATAAAAAGTAATAAAGCTTATTAGACAGGATTAGGTTTGCAAATCCAAAATCAGGAATGCTTTCTATCAGAGTAAGACTTGCTGCAGACACTGATCTGAGTGGGCTAACTAAAGTCCCAGAAGGAGCTTGTAAAGGATTGAGACCTGGAACAAGAATTTTGGCTGTTGGAAGAGAAAGAATTATTCCTCACCAAAGTATTTAGAAGTTGTCAAGCAAGAAAATGGCCAGCTCAGATAGAAATTAATGAAAGGTAGATTTTTACAAAGAATCCAGAATGCTGTCTATTTTCCTCAGGCTTCTTTGTATAAGTGAAGATACGAGTTCACAGAAGATGACACACAGAGATCTTCAGTGAACAAATGCAGTATACATCCCATCAACTTAAAAAGGACCGTGTAAAATACCTTACAACATTTTTTATCAGAACTTCCAAAAGTATAGGCAAAGAGGCTAACATCAGTAAAAGTCTGGAATGAAGAGACTATCAGTTGGATGCTTTGGGATATTTTTTGTTGTAATTATTGTTATTATTGTTATTGTTATTTTAAATTGGACACTGCTGCCATCTATAAGGCTTCTGCAGCAATGGCAGTGTTAGCGTGGGGAAGGGAGTAGTGGGGGTAGAAGATAAGTATATGGAACTTGGGGCTGGTGAGTTTAACTTCAGGGGAGGCAGCGAAATTTTCAGCAGAACAGAAGACGAGTTGAAAATCTGAGTTCCTTCAAGAAAGTCTTCTTAAGTGGAGACTAAGACTAACAGTTGGGTGTGTTAAATTTGGCTGTTTCGTGAATGAAGTGGGAGAACCAGCAAAATGGATTCATTACCTCATGTTAGTGGGAAGGAAAAGAAAGGAACTTTTTGCTTAAGTACAGAGCCAAAAAAAAGACAGAAAAAATAACATATAAAGCACTTCTTGCTGCCTATCAGGGAAGAAATCTTGAAGGACATTGCTGAGGACAGAAATTTTTGTATCAAGAAATCTAAGAAATAGTCTTAGAAAAGTAAAACAAATATTAGCTTGTGTTCAGTAGCTGAGCTGGAGTATTAACAATGTCTGTTAGGCTTTGCTCAGCAATTGTGCATGCCTCCAAATCATGTCAGTTATGTTATGATGGAAATCTAGCAAATGCTAGTATCTGAGCACATTAGGCTTTGATTTGGGGACAAGAGCAGTAACAAAGAAAATGATGGATGACTCCAATTTGTCCAGGGAAGAGCTACTGTTACTGAGCAAGAGGATAAGTGAAAAAAAAGCTGAAAAGCTCTGAAACAGGAATTGCAAACCAACAAGAGAGGTTACTGTGATAGAAGAGATTGCAGATAGTTTCAGGTGAATAAGCTTATTCAGTAGTCAAGAAGGTGGCCAAAAATGACTTGGCTTGGTGAATTAACTAGCGCTTGTCTAGTATAGGTTTGAGTCCTGCTGTGTGAAGATATCTGTACATGTGGAATATCATGATAAGAGTGTTCTAAGAAACCAGGAACCTTCATTCAAGAAACCTCAGTCCTGAGGGCAAAACAATCCAAAAACTGCCCAAAGCAAAGTTTGGCAGGTGCTGGCATATATTCAGGGAAAGTATTACCTATGCCTCATATATCACTGAGTATCCCGTATTGGCCTCTGCCAGAGGCAGGGTTAACAGGAACCTTTGATCTAACTTGGCTCTACCTTCGTCCCAGCAGAATATTGGTATAGCCTGGAATAATGTGATTGCCAGTCACAGTAATACTTGTGTTCCGGTGCAGAATGTTCTAGAGGAACAGAATTTTAATCCAGCTTTGCTAGCTAGTTCAGCTGATGTATTGGATCTAAATATTTTGCACACTCTGTTGTGAATTATGGGTGATAGCTGTGGTTCATCTGAAAGAAGATGTGAAGAATACTACCTGGAAATCCATCTACCTAACTGTCCTTTTGAATGGTACCAGAATGGTGTCTAATTCTAATGGTTTAAAAATTGACGCTCTGCCAATAGTATTCTAAGATTGTAAGAGGCTGGTCTGTGCACTGGAGAGCCTGGGGCTGGTCTGCTCTGTCCAGTGTTTGGGTCAGGAGTGTTTGGGGTAGGAGGTAGTAGATGGTTCTAATAATTAGCTTCAGTGAAGAGACCGCCATTAGATTTTGAAATGCAGGGGCAGAAAAGCTTCACAAGGCAGTTTTATTGTTTAATCAAATAAAGCTGTGCCCCCCAAAAATGAAAGTGTAATTGTTAGTCCTTTTCTATCTTGGAAAAACAAATTAGAGCAATTTACAATAGACAGTGTTATTTGAGGAAGTAATAGTAAGTATCTTCTGTTAAAGAAAATGTTAAGAAAAAGAAAACAACATCATGTAAGAACCACCCCCCCCCCCCGTCCCGCATAGTTCTTGTTCTTAGCTGCATTTTAATCAGACTCAGAAGATAGAGAATAAAGGAAGATTAAAATATACTGTCACAGAACAGTGTGAATTTCACACTTTTATTAAATGGAGCTAGCACAAAATCTGGATATTTCCAG
This sequence comes from Nipponia nippon, assembly GCF_047370975.1. NCBI lineage: Eukaryota > Metazoa > Chordata > Aves > Pelecaniformes > Threskiornithidae > Nipponia > Nipponia nippon. The sequence continues at coordinate 88,164,223 of NW_028262347.1, read as the reverse complement.
TTCCATGTTAAAAAATATTTTGAAATCTTAGGCGGATATAAATAGCGCTTACCTCTTTGTTTTGGCCCTTGCTGAGGTGCAAATACTGCTGGTGCAATAAACTTCTGTTGCCCTCTCCATTCTTTACTTTTCACAAATAGAAGGTAGTGTAAGTGATGGAATTAGCAACCTGTTAAATTGCTGCCTTTCAAATTTATTTAATTATTCAGTTTTGGTATGTTAATGTTTCATGTTGATGTGTTAAATAGTAGTGGACACATTTTGTATTGTTTCCCTGTAACTCATTAACATTTAATCTAACTGCAAGTAGATACAGAACTGACATTTATTTGCTATGACCAGTTTAAATATCTGTAGCCCCATTGTTTCTTTTATTAACAAGGAACTGAAATAATATTAAAAAATACATAAAACAGTGAAATTTACTGTTGGCACAATCTCCCATGATCTTTGACTAGGATATTGTTATTTATGAAGCAAAGCGACCCATCAAATAATTTTTTTTTTTACTTCAGTTTAAAGTGTAGTTAAGTAGTGCAGTAAATATTAAATCCACTGATGTATGCTTTACATGTTTATCATGTTCAAAGTGAACCATGCACAATTAGGTTTGTTTGAGTTAAAGTCTAAGAATTATAGTGCTCATTTAAATGCAGTACTGTCTATTAGGAAAAAAAAAATCAGAGACAACCTAATGTTTTCTCATTCTTTCTATGTAGTTAATTTAATGCCTAATGACATTGTATGTTTTTCTAATTTTTACAAATGACAATTTATGACTTAGGCCCTGTGCTTGTTCACTGAGTTGAGGCAAGCCCTGAAATGGATCCTGGAAGTAAAAGATGAGGTTTCCTATAATTTAAAATGCTTTAAAACACCAATTATTTGTTTATTTTCTAAGCAATGAGTTCAGTTTGCTGAGGCAGTTTTCTATAGATTAATTTAGTAAAACAACTCACTGTGATTTGACAAACACTCGTTTTTGGGTAAGTGGGATAAGGCATTTGGGAGGGTTGAAAGTATTGAGACAACTCACATTATCACTTTGTATTTCCAAGCCTCCATCTCAGAGTTCTGGGGAAAGTGTCAGAATCGCAATGCCTGATTTCGTAGTGAAAGCAAAACTCAGAAACCTGAGTTACGAGGTCAAACTTGTTATGTAGTGTGTGACAGGTTTCGGTGATCTCCACAGAGCATTAAACAAAGCCCCCCAAAACAACACAGCTGAACTGGCAATTGTTTATTTAGCCAAATGGCAATTCTTTGGAAAGCAAACTGTTCTGAATTCTGTGCCTTTCAGATCCTGGGTCAAGGTCTGCAGTAATGTTGACGTAATCTTCTGTGTCTAGGTGCTGAAGATAGAAGTAGATGTAACAGCTAAGCTAGCGAGCATATGGAGAGAGGGAAGGCACTCTGTAAAGTGAAGTACACGGTCACTGGTCTTTGTATGCTTAATCTGTGATAAACCTGCCTCTGTTAATTTCAAAGCACTTAAACCAGGCAGAAGTTACTTCAAACAGACATTGTGAACCCAGCTTGTTTATGAAGGCTATGTTTTGCTGTGTTGGAAAGGATCGAGGACCCTTTGGGCTCAACAGAGAGAAAGATGGACTGGGACTTGCTAGTGTGACGGTTGACAGATACCTGGGATGGATGAAAACCTCTGTTTATCCTGCTCTAAGTGATCAAATTCAAAAAACAAACCACTGCCTAGGGAAGGGCTTTGCCTCATGAATAAGTGCCATGAGCATAATGCAGAAGAACCAAGCATGCGGTGGATAAGTAGCCATACTGGCTTGGATAAAGACATGGTTCCGTGTATAAATAATTCAAATTAATATGAATGTCTCATTTAGTCCATGATATATATGTTTTCCAGAACACTACAAATGAGATTATACAGTGCTGCTTTGAACATAGTCACAGGAGAGAGGGGGAAATATAGATATAGGAAAACATTATTTTGTTTTCTCTAAACTTGTGGATTGATCACCAGTTCTGTTTCCTCCTCAGTTATTTAATAGTCACTTGTGAAACTGGAAAGGCCAGAGGGACTGCTGTGGGATCAAGGAATGTCCACACCGTGTACATCAGTTTCAGGAACAATTTTAAACAGAGTAACATGCTGCCTATTCCAGTCCTCCTAAGTGCTGTTTTAAAATCATTTTGCCTACTGTTTTAACAGGAACACTTTCTTTTCTGAGAAGGGACTTAAGGAGTATTGGCAAAAATGTAGTAAGTAGCTCTCTTTGCCCTCCCTTTCCAGTTTCAGTTTCTGAGAAACTTTCCAGGTAATCATTGGTCAAGAGAATAAGATTTACTCTTAATAAAAAATAGACTCGTTGTACAGTTCTGTTTGCATCTCTTCCACAGATTTCATTTACTCTTTTTCCTGCAGAAACAAAAGGACTTCTTTTTTCTGCTAAAATAAACTGACAAAATAGCTTGCCATAAATATAAAGGGCATTTAAAGCTATTCATTTAAACTTATGCAGCAAAAGAGAGGTGAATCTGTTTAATCTTTTGGCAATTAAAAATGAATGTTAAATTAATTAGGAACATTTCTCAAATGGATTACTGTGAAATTGAAATAATGATCTGTACTAAAGTATTCCTTTTAAAATTTATGTGTCTCTGATTATTTAATATTAATGTATTTTTAATAGACTGCATTCCAAAAAAAAATAAAGACAAGCACATAATTTCTGGAAGAATTGAAACATTATGTTAAGAAACATTCCTTTCCTATAGTTCCACTGGCTTTATCACCCATATGCACTAGAAGCAGATTTGACATAGTGCTCCCAACAGTGACTGTACACGGTGTTTCCCAAGAAATATATTTTGAATTTGAACAATAGAATAGAACAAATGCTTGCTGAATTTATTTCTAAAATCATTATTTGATCCCTTGTTTAGCAAGGTATTTACCTAAGTGCCTAACTTTAGGTGTGTAAATTCCAGTATAGGAAGGTATTTTAGCATTTTAAGTCCTATCTGGAGTAGGAATGAACTGCATACAGTTGTCTTTGCTTGTGTTCATGATGCTACTAGCTTCAGCGTCATGCACTTAAGCACGTGCTTGAACAAGGAATGCTTTCTTAACTGAAAGGCACGACTCTCTCTCATCTTTCCTCTTGACTTCAGTTGGATTATTTAAATTGCTGAACTTTCTGAAGGGCTGCTCATGGTCATCTCGGTGGAAGTTCTGTTGATTTTGACAAGAGCAAGACTGTATTGAAAGATTCGGGATTGTATCTTGTCTGTTCCATTGCATGGAAGCATACGCATAACATCAGTTCCCTGTTTGCTGAATAGCATAGCTTGTATGCGTTATGCACAGGGCTGAAACATGAAAACTAATTACTTGAAACTCCAGCATGACCTCCCATTTCTCTGCTACAGAATATCTACTGATCTGTGTGGTGCATTGTGCGTTATTTGCCCTTGTTTCTGTCACTGGTTTTTGGTCACTTTTCTATCACTAGGTTCTGCTCTGTTCTGAAGATTGTATTTAACAGGAGGTGGCAACTTATATTCATTTCACAAGCATTCTAGGAGGATGCATGCTATAAGGAAGTCTGTGAAACAGGCACGTAATTTCACTAAATCTAATACTGTGAGTGTTTTGATATCCATTAAATTCAACTCAATATGGAACAATATATTAGCTTGAATAAATCTCATCTAAATCCTTTCTTAAGAAAATGCATGATAAAAATAGTATGAGTAACATAATAATTGGGAACTTATTCACACATTTCAGAAAATGAGAAATATATCCATTTAATGTATTGTGACCTTTAAAAAGTACAAAATACTGCTTGAAGCAGCACTACTGTTCTACTGAACCTTTTCTTCAAGCCCTTTTTTAATTTATGGAAGAATGCCTTGTGAGAGGACACTCCAAAGGTCACTTCATCCAGTGTGTCTCTTTGAGTGGCCCATAGCAGGTATTTAGGGAACGAGGCTGAGAGAGGTCAGGTGAAGAGTGGTAGGCTGGACCCAGGTTCTGGCAGTTAATGGCCTCAGTACTTCAGCTGTCATGATTAATAGCTGTGGACGCATCTCTCCAGTGACTAATTCATTGTGAACCCATTTCTGATTCTGGCCTCCCCGACATCCTGTGACAAAGACTTTTATGATTTTAATTGTGTGATATGAAAAAGTAGTTCATTTTATTTTTGCTCCCGGTAATTACATTGGGTGTCTCATAGCTCTTGTATCTTGAGCAATGATTTCCTGTTCACCTTTTGTCCACTACCATAATTTTTTTGACCTTTATAATATTCCTCATTGTCTTCCTTCATGCTGCTGGGTACAATTTACGTAGTTGCTCTTAGATTATCAATTGTTCCATAGCTGTAGTGGTCCATATTGGTCGTCTTTACCTTTTCTCATACTTTCTGCAGTCTTTTATGTTAAGAAGACTAGAAAGAAGCAATACTGACCTCATATCTCTTACTGCAGTGCCAAAAGGGATGTTTTTTTCAAAGGTTTCCTCACTGGAACTGGGTCAATTTTGTTCAGGCAAACTGAAAGCTGTCTACAAAAGGAGCTTTTTGTTTTACCAAAACAGCTTATGAATTTAGATCAATATTACTGAATGGCTTCAGCTGGAAAGAAAAGTCTTTCCTAGGCTAAACTAAATCCAGTTTTGTTTTAAGTGTTTGCTTTTCCTTTGTTTGTGAGCCAAACTGGGGTGGAAAGGAGGAACCACTAGACTCATAAAGAGATACCTAGTATTGAGAAAAAATAGGTTTATGTGAGTTATTTTGGAGGAGGGTCTCTCATTTGCTAATATTCAGGGCCACAATTGCAAAACTGTTCATTAAATACAAATGAGGCCTAATTTTCTGCTTTGAAGGAAATGTCTGAACTAGTAGCATGCCTTCCATGATATTGGGGAGGAAGAAGCATAGGGAGTTGACTTCCATTTCTCAGTGGTATTTGGAGAAGATTTTCTGACCTGAACTGATTTGATTTTATTTAAGAAAATTGATTTTTTTTTCTTCTTTTCACCTTCAATCTGCATGATGCTAATATCTGGTTGGGAAGGTGTTTTTCAGTTAGTAAGACCCCGTGAATGTGAAAAACATCATATAAAGACAGTCAGTATATTTAGTTGTTCCACTTCTTTGAACTAGTATGAATTAATTTTAAGATTTTCTGTGGTTGTCAAAGCTAGGATGGTGATAACAGCTGCAGGTGGGATGCCATTCAGTGTGTGAACGATACCTGCAGAATGCCGCTCATCCATTGGCAACATTGCTATTTACAGCAGTTTTGAGTTTATCGGACTAATGGTTGTATTTTCCACAGTGATGCCTTTAACGTGATACTGCAGGAGCAATATCCTTATGGTCAACATTACTTTCTCTTAGGAAAATTCCACTGAGGTTAATCTAATCCATTAAGGTTCCATTCCATTCTTGGTCAACTTTGTTTAACTCAATCTCTATATTAACCTTAAATGATTTAAGGATCAACTTTTTTAGGAGGTAATCCTGTTTGACTTCTGATAATCCCATGTTGAGGCACAAAGTGCAGTGCAGTAAATGCTTGTAGGCAAGTGGCGTGAGACAATTCCATTTGATATCTGTGATTATGTGCAATACGCTCTTAGAGTATGGTCTTTAAAATGTGAAGTGTTTAATGTTGAACAGCTCTAGTAAAAGCAGTTTACAGTTCTGAAATTAGATTTTCTAGAAAATAACCATATAAAACCTTATTTCAAAATCACCCCCAAAAAGGAAGGGGGAAAAGGGCAATTTCTTCCCCTTCTATATTTTAAATTGAATGATAAGTCACAAAGAACTTCATTAGCAGCAGTATATGTGAGACATGGGCCATAGGCTCAATTTCCATAATTTCCAGACAGCATTAGCCGTGTAATGTAGCAGTGGAACCCAGGGACTATTTAAAGGGATGGCATTAAAATATGCAGAAATGACTCAACATGATGTGCCAGTCAACCTTTACTCTTCTGTAATTTCAGGAGGATTCCTTGTTTGTTTTGAAAATGGTGTCCAGAAATGCAGTAGTTAGTTGCAAAGCTCTATTCTTTTACCAAACCTTCCTGAAGAGCTTCTAAATTTAAGAGTTTCCCAAAGCTTTAATTTGCTCTGTATTCACCAATGGCAACTGCTCCTGCTTTCTCAGATACTGTAGCATTCCTTTTAGCTTCTCATAACTAGGACCCAGCCCTTTCACTCCCCTATGTCTAACATACTTCCTTAACCAGCATCTTACACCTTCGTCTTTCCATCATTTTCCTATATATCTGTCTTTCTTACCCTCCCTCCTCCTCCTGGGATCCCAGACAGATGAGGCACTCTTGGATCTTTATTATGATAGAGATATACTGTCCTCCTTATTTTCTCCCAGCGTCTTTTCTGGATATAGAGGTACACGAGACCTGGGTTATAGCATAGCAATTTCCAGCTCTGCTTCTGTGCAAATAGAGCATGGGTAGGACTTATCTAGTTTTTTGTAAGAACCTGCTGTAAGCAATATTGGTGTTCTCGCATGGCCATCAGCTAGTGCAGGTTTATTTCACACACCACAATTTCAAAATTTTCTCTAGATGAGATCTTTCTTATACTGCCAATATGTAGGATTTATCTGCCATTGAAAATCCAGTATTTATAATCTCTTTGTGGAATCTTATAAAACCAGCTGGCTTCATGGATCTAGTAACAGTACAGGATCCACATGCAGCTTAGTTTAAAAGAAAAGCATAAAATGAAGGTTTCCTGCAGTAGTCCTCAACAAGATTTCAGAATACTTAGGGAGGTAACATCACACTTTTTAGTGGAGCTGCATCAGAAAACAAGGCAAACTATTTTCTCCTTTTCTTCCACCCCCAAGGCCCAGTCATCTTTCTCTAAACTCTACAAAATCAATTTTGAAAAAAATTAAAGAAAAGATTTTTTTTTTTTACTCACTTCCTGTGTTACCTACAGAAAGAAGTTATGTAAATAAAATAAAATAAATAAATGCAAATTAAAAGATTAAGTTGGTCAGATTGCTCGATGGTCCTTAGTGTCCCAGAAGCAGTGCAAGGCAATTCTCAGGCTGGCACAGCCACTTGCTCAATTTGTGGGCCAGTGCATGGCCGTGCAAATTGATTAAGAAATTACATGTGACCTGTAGGTTGTGTTGATCAGACTTTTGAACTCTTGGTACATGCATAAGCTTTTTTGTGTTAAACAGTTTGGCCTTAAATGCTGCCCAGGATATGCAGTTAGTTCAGATGGAAAAGATCCTCAGGCCACAGTGTAGACTCAACAGGACCTTTTAAAGTCTTCCTATTTAGATTAAAAACATTTTGAGATTTCAATAATCTCATATTGCTATAAATTTACTAACAGCTGCTGTAATCTTTCATTCTAGTGACACATAATCAATTTTCGCTCTAATGCAAAGTGCAGAATTATCAAGGTGTAAATGCCTGTTATTTATAAACAGCTCAATGCCATAACAAACTTATTTGTTTTCTTGCTTATTTAACACACTTTTTCACTTCACTGACTGCTAATCCCTCAACATTTGCTCATCCTCCTGTCTTCTGGCTGGTGATTTTGGAAAGAGGAAGGAATCAAGAACCATATTCCCCTCTGTAGTGTTCTCTAAACTTATGTCCCGTGATTTCAGCTAGCATTATCTGTCCTCATGGTCATTCTTCCTCTGTAATCTACCTCTGTGACTTTGCTGTGTCTGTGATATATTCTAATATTAATTAAAGCCTGATGGGCACTCTGTTGCTGAACTTGTCTTCCTTTTCAATAAATGACCATTTTTCCTCTCTTCTCTCTCCAGTCTGATGATTCGTGATTCTCAAAATAATTTTTGTGGGCGTTTCATATGGTTGCTGCCCATATCAGAACTTGCATCCTGATACAGGATTTCATCTTGATAGGAATGTTTGAAATTCTAGACATTTATATTTTCGTAAGTCCCAGCCTCTAATAATTTGTGGCCCAGGGACTTTCTGAGGCAGAGGCAGCAATTTGATACTTACTAGTCCTCTGTGGGTTTTTATTGCATAACTTTGACCAATGGCTTTTTAAATGTGCATAAATCTCCTGTCCTGTATCAGAAATAGTGTGGCCAGCAGGACTAGGGAAGTGATAGTGCCCCTGTACTTGGCACTGGTGAGGCCGCACCTTGAATCCTGTGTTCAGTTTTGGGCCCCTCACTACAAGAAGGACATTGAGGTGCTGGAGCGTGTCGAGAGAAGGGCAACGAAGCTGGTGAAGGGTCTAGAGCACAGGTCATGCGAGGAGCGGCTGAGGGAGCTGGGGTTGTTTAGCCTGGAGGAGAGGAGGCTGGGGAGAGACCTTATCACTCTCTACAACTACCTGAAAGGAGGTTGTAGCAAGGTGGGGGTCAGTCTCTTCTCCCTAGTAACAAGCGATAGGACGAGAGGAAATGGCCTCAAGCTGTGCTAGGGCAGGTTTAGATTGGATATTAGGAGAAACTTCTTCACTGAAAGGGAGGTCAAGCATTGGAACAGGCTGCCCAGGGAAGTGGTTGAGTCTTCATCCCTGGAGGTATTGAAAAGATGTGTAGATGTGGTGCTTAGGGACAAGGTTTAGTGGTGGACTTGGCAGTGCTAGGTTAACGGTTGGACTTGATGATCTTAAGGGTCTTTTCCAACCTTAACGATTCTATGATTCTATAACGGAGATCCACTCGGTGTGACACGGAAAAGTATTTCCTTTTGTTACTTCTGAAACTGTAGTTTTATTGGGTACCCAACCCTTGCTTCTTGTATTGGAAGAGACAGTGATCAGTCATTCCCACATGTTCTCCACACTGCTTGTCATTTCTTAAATGTAATTAGAGATAACTGGAGATTTATAATTTTTTTGTTTGAATATTGTTGAATTTATCTCATTTCCAAAAGTTTATTAAAGACCTGTTCTATAACTTTTGTATTATGTGAAATCTAAGTATTACATATGCTTCAAAGAAAAGCAACTGTTTATCTCTAAGTATGAAGCATGGTCCTCTTTTGTGATGTTTCAGAAATAAGCATTCAGTATTTTCATACAATTCAGTAAGAAAACTTAATGAGCAAAGTAAAATACTGTCATGCAATTCATGAGTCATAGATGTGCATTCCTCTTTACTTACATTAATGTTACTATATGAATCTCTGACTTGCTTAATATTAGTCTTTATAATGATTATACTCTTTATCTAAACTTCAGGTAAAATGGGAAAATATCTTTTACATAACAGTTTTGGCCTCTCAAGTTGCTGACACATATGAATTAAGTAAACAGAGCTTTGTCAAGTGAGCTGTATAGCATATTCTCACTTCAATATTTGCATTCTCTTCCCTAGTTATTACACTCAGGGCTGATGTTTGTGCTTTCTAAGTTTTAAAGTAATTTCTAGGTAACTACACTGTTCCAATTACCAGTTCTTCATCATGTATTCAAATGCAAAAGAGAAAAAAGGGGTCAGGGAAGAGGCAAAGTGATGACTGCAAGCTGACTAGTTCACAGTGGTGTTTCCAAAATCTTTGTTTGTTTACCTTTTCATTGCTTATTCAGTAAAGAAGAAATAGGCGAGATGAAAGTGTAATCTTTTAATGGGTATCAATTTATCTGATACAGCTTTGTGTCTCATCTCCCTAATATATGGTACTTATGGCTCTTTTCTTACTTTTTGCATGTTTCTGACGTGTTTTTAACTTTGCATTCACTTTCTCATAAAAATTTCCTGTTCTTCCTCAGCAAAATACTAGGCAAAAAGGGACTTTATGGCTTTTCAAAATTGTAAAACATTTACAATCCGAAGTGTGTGCCAAGTGAGCTGAACAATATTTTGCTCTTAAAGAAAAAGAAAAAAAGGATCATTTCTCTAAATTTATTTCAGTATTTCTGTTTTCTAAAGTATGAATTACATTGAAGTATTACTGGCACCAACACTTGGAGGAAAAAGCAAAAACCATCATGATGTGACCTATTGTTTACACTCACATGTTTCTCTGTACCTTTGTTGGATGGTTACACGATGGCAGCAAGGAGGGCAGAGGGCGCATTTCAAGTAAGATAAGAGTTGTCTGAGCAGGTCGTAGAGATTAAGGTCTGCTTTGGGAAGGAATTTTTTGCAAGACATTCTGTTGGAAAATACCTGTGAGCTTGGAATGGGAAAGGAGTGGCAAGGAAAGCAGAAAGATGTATTAACTTTAGGATACATTGAAGTTAAGTTTGAACTGGTTTGATATGTAGAGATGTCAGACCCTGGGGGAATGACATTGTTCGCACCCCTTCAGTGTTGCAGCATTTAGCAGAGCCCCCAGCGGTGACAATCTTACACAGTCAGTAGCAGACAATGAAAAAAGGCCTGGATGTAGGTGACTACAGAGGTGATCGCTGTAGGAACTACACATCAAATGTAACCATATATTTGAGTGGAATAATTTGACATAACCGGTTGGACAGTCCTTACAATTGTCCAGCCACGGCTTTCTCACTTTTTTTAAAGTGGAATATGTCTTGGTTTCTATGTTCTTCCTTCATAAATAACACCTTGATCTTTGGTGTATCCCTGATTTCAGCAAACAGTAGTCAAGAACGGTGCAGTGCAAAGCTGTACCACAGAAACTATGAGTTTCTTCTAGTCTAGAAAAAACCCAGCCGTTTAACTGTCATTCAAATAACCCATCCCCACCAGATGTGTATGCAGATTCTGTCATCGCACATCAAAACAGTAATGTGCTTTTGCTCTGCAGAATAAACAAGCGTGTGCTTATTGAGAGAGTTTAATACTGAGTTTGGTATCTTCTCTGTGAGTTAACTCTGTTTCTACATCGTGGTGTTTCTGTAGTGTCTTGTAATTGATATAATAATGTATAGATTACATTATGCCAAATATAAGGACTGTTATTTTGTTTCTTGATCAAATAAAGTGAGCTATAGATGTTCCAGAAGTTGCAGAAACTTCCATGCCAGTGCTAAACATTTAAAACTCGGAGCAGACTTCGGAAAATCATTAATGGTTTTTAATAATTCATTTTTAGATAATTTTTCCCTTCAACTACCCAACCAATGCAAAAATGATTGTATAAAACAGTGTTAGGATTTTTGTGTAATAAAATTACTTTAAATTCTGGAACTTAAAAACTGGCTGTTGCCATAATGATCAGAAAATAGCGATGGCTGGGAGCAGTGGTGAAAGCTTAGATAAGAATGAAAGTGGCTCCTGACAGAAAGCGGACAACCAGGCCTGCACTCAGCTCCAGAGAGGTGCTGAGAATAGCTGTGAGTGCAATCCAACTTAATTTCATTCAAGAGCAGCAACAGAACTGAAAGTCAAGAGCCACCCCAAGTTTTGCTGCTTCGAGATTCAAGCAGTAGCCATCAGCATCATGCTGTCTTTACTCTCTACACATGGAGACAATGAATTGGTTGGCCTTCTGTGAATGTACAGTCATGAAGAATTAGCTGCAACCATGTTAAATGCCTCCCTTTATTCAGTGAGCGTGCCTCTAGTGGTTACCTGTTTGATTTGGGGAAGGGTAAAGTACTCTTGGGATGGCTGTAGATGCTAGCATGTGTTTACACCCTTATTTGTCTGCTAAGAAAAATATCTACATTTTCAGTTTTTGCATTTTGGTATCTTCTGCTTGGGTCTGTTCAATTGGTCTTTGAAATTTCTCTTTAAAGAGCCAACTTAATCTGCAGTACCATTGCTCTAGTGTGTACTTGTTCCAAAGTCTTACTGTGGATACCTAAATAACACTCAATTAATTTTGGAACCTATGAATTCCGTGTTGATATCTTACCTTTGTAATAATTCTTTAGCTGGTGTTCAATCCACATTAAAATGTCTAAGCAATGCACAGCATCTTGCTTCATGTTAAATCTGCTCTGGTCCTCTCACCAACTGTTTTTGTAATAAATGATGAATTAAGATGAATTCATTTGCTTTTAACTCTTACTTTTTTCTGCCGTTGTTCAGCTGTATAGCACTTTCTTCCTTAAGTTTCCCATTTCTCCTTTGTTTTATTAGGAAAAAAGCTCCAGACTTATCATCCCTCCATTGTCTGATACTCAAAGTGCAATTCTTTCAGCATCTTAAGACCTTCAATAAAATTTTCTGATTTTGGAATGCAGTTCCACTTGCTTAAAAAGGAGCACGGAATAACAAAGTCAGCAAACCCAATATGGTGAGTAAAGAAGTTATGTGACATTGTACATTGATTTATGTCCTGGTCCTGCAGTAATTTACATATGATCTGTCTAATCTTGGAAGGACAATATTTTACAAAAACCTGATGGTAAGGTGATTTACTTGGCTGAAAAATTACCGAGAATAGGTTTATCTCTGTTAATGTTTCTCAAAAAAATGCTTTTAATCTAAAAGGCAAAGCAGCATTGCTAAGTTAACAATATTACATTTTTTCACTGAGTATCTGTGTGCTCCCAGATTGCTCAGGACAGCTGAATGTCCAATAAAGTAGCTAAAGTATTTTTTTTTAAGTCATATTTGAGTATTATCCTTTGCCATGAGCAATTTCTCATAATGAAATTGATTAACTTCAGATCCTGCAATAAGGTAAGAAGTTATTATTAAACAATTCATTATTAAACTAGCCTACTTCCTGTTCTTTGATAAAAGTGTTTTCTGCCAGTGAGGTACTTTAGGCTTCCAAACACTCCACTTCAGGATTTCTTTACTCCAGTATACAAAATTATATGCAACAGACACATATTAGGAGTGATGCTGTAAATTGGGAGTTTTAGTAATGTTCAGATTTACTTTTAAATCTCTCTGATTTCGATTTAATTAGTATCTCTTCTCTTGTATTTTGCTAGGGCTATATGTAGCTTTAAAAGCATAAGGTTTAGAGGGTAAACAGTGGCAGGAAAAAGCACTATTATTTTTTTTAAAGAAAGCAAGTAAGTCCATAAAAGTGAAAATCAATATTTGTTTTTCTTATTACAGAATCTGTGAGATGTATAGTTGATGTAAGTACTATAAAGTGGTAGCGATTGAATTTAATATGCTTTAGAATTTGCTGCCAAAGTTCTGCGCAGAAAACACCTGTAGTTCAGCAGCAGAGAAACTACGTTTTGCTGTATGAGAAAGAGAATTAAATAGCCATAATAGCAAAGAAAGCAGTCCTGAGACAGCAAACACATTGTAAAATCTAAAAATTTCATTTTCAGGAATAACTTTCCACTTCTAACCTGCATAAGCCTATATTTAAGTCTCTAGAACATCCTATGAAAAGGCACTAATACCAAACTTTGATGGCTTCTCAACATTTATTGCAGTTTTTGCAAGCTCCCACCTTTTCTGGTGGTTGTTGTTTAGTCACAGTTTCTGAAAGTCTGAGTTCACTCCTGGGAAAAAAATTCACATAGCAACTTGGGAAATAGCTGACAGACATCTTTGATATTGGTTTAAGCAGAATCTGAATAAGCTTGTAAAAAGGGTATTTTTTTTTCCTTGATACATTCACATTTCTGTTGCTTTTTTTTTTTTTTTTAAATAATATTTGTATAGTACTAGTGCTTACAAAATCAGGTCGGGGTGGGGGCCTCATTCTGTTAGAAGATGTAAAAACGTGTAAGAAAAAATGGTTCTACAGAATACTCACGGTTTTCAGAATTGATACTGTGAAACATTTCTTCTGCTTAGTATCATCCTCCAAAATACGAAACACAACTTCAACTGCTAGAATTACTTGGAAACAGACATATTTCAAAGTTCCTTTGAGTTTTTCTTGCACTGGGACTCTGGGCAGGCAATACCAGTTGTCAGATGGGTGAGCTTCTTGAGTATATCAACTTTACTTGAAACAGTTTGAAAGCTTGAGAAATCCCAAACCATACCAGACACGAAGTGTATGTCAAGGCAGTATAAATGAAGGCAACGATGACTGTTCCAAGACTGCTGGTTTTGTCAAATTCACTGCATATCTACACTTTAAATATGGTGCTAGTATAACAAGGGTTGCTTCCCTTCCCTGAAAAGCAGCCCCATATCTGCACAGTTGGAAATAGCCTCATGTTTACAAGGTGGATTTATGGGATATCTGAAAGCCTTTGTGGTGTGTGGTTTTCACTTTGGTTGTTGGTTGTTTTTGACATAGTATTATAGAGCAAACAAGACCAAGTATAGAGTTACTGGTCACATCTGCTGTAATAATATGAGACATCCTTGAGCAAAGTGGATTCCCCAGTGAGAAGTCATATATAGTTCTGGCTATATGCTGTACCGAAGGTGAGGAGTGGGCACACAACAGTCATGATTAAAGCCATGGCGTTTTCAGCCATAACTTGTACTGGACCACTACCTGTTTTTTTTTAATCTTCGAAGTCCCCTTATTTCTGCTAAGATATCTATGTTTTAATAGTTGCTGCTAAGGAAAACAAAACAGGAAACGGTGGTATATGCAAAAGATTTGTCATAGCAAATGAATCAGAAATGGCAGAAACAATTTTAACGGAGTTTTTTTGTTTGGTTGGTTGGTTTTTCATTGTTTATTTTGTTCCCTAAGATTACAGACAAGTCAGTCAAGAGTTTAGGTTTTGTCAGAGATGAAGCTGAGGTAAGAAATTTTAATCACTGTGAGGAGGAGCAAGATGTGATTCTTTTGGATTGGTCATTGCTCCGTTAGCGGCACAGGTGCTTGACACGCAAGTCAGCAAAGTTAAGTGTTATGTGGGGCAAGCTGCTGTTTAGCAGTCTGTTCTAATAATGTCAGTGGCAAAGAGATGAGGCCATTAACTGCTATTAAACTCTGATCTCAAGACTCAAAATATATTGATGCAAGATGAGTAGTGATAGAGCAGCAGGATTAAAGGGTGACATCAAGTTCTCCTTGCACTTTGAGTTGGAATTCATAGTATCAGCTGGCTTCAGCATGTAATAATGTACTATAATCAACTTATACGTGATTTGCGTTCTGCACAAGTCTCAAAGTGTTTGCTTGAATGTCCGTTTAGCTAATCTTGTTTTAGTGTTGCTGTGTTTCTTCTGCAATTTCTGACATTTTTCAAACACAGCATTCTGAATTCTGTGTCTATTCTGATCAGAGCCTGAGTTACTGATCTCCGTTTCCTGATGTAAATTAGGATTTCCTGCAATGATTTGGCTTGCAACTCCTTTTTTATAACAGCATCTGCAGTATGTGTTTGGGGGTTTTTTGTTCAACCAAGCACTGTGAAATAGCATTCCTGTTTGTTAAAGTGGTACAAAAACTGATTGATCTCAGTGTTGGGTATTTAACAACATTTTTTGACATTTCATTGAAGTTTTGCTATGTAAGCTGTCCTGAGCTATGGAGAAAATAAATGTTTAGAAGCTACTTACTACTAAATTGTGAAGAAAGCTTAAGAGTAAAAGTAATAGCAATAAATTCTTTTACCTGCACAGTTCTTTAAAGCTACAAATGTTATTTTATGTTCTGAATCTAGGATAGATATGGGATACAATTGGTCCTTTATAGTGTTGCTTTGATTTTATATTATCTGCCTGTTGAACTGTGGTTTGTTTTTATAGCAATTATTTTCTATTAAAAATATTCCTCTGGGGATGGCTGTCTTGCCTGGAACTAACCCATTTACTGTTGAACACAGTGGTGATGATAGGGTTTTTTGTTTGTCTGTTTGAACAGGCATAGCAAGCTATTTTCTTGATTTTGGGAGTTTCCTTGTGTTTTGCTAACTGTTTCAGTACTTCAGACTAATGCTATACAAGTCCACAGTAAGGAAAGTGATTTGTGCCAAATTTTTAGCGTTTTAAGAAATTAGGTGCAAAAAATAACAAATGGAACAAAAAAGGAAATGCTATTCTTTTTGCATGTTCCTTTATTTTCTGATTCCTTGGAGACTGGGATAAATATTTCTCATGGATACTGGTAATTAGGTCAAAGCTTTCTGTGCATGGATAAGTAATATTAAAGTAGTGGCTGGCTTGTATTTGGAAACAGTCAAACTAAAGAAGTCTTCTGCAAACAGCGCGGAAGTTCTGACTGGTATATCCCATGCACTTTAGATTTTTATGTGTCTTCATTAAGTCATCTCTTGATTCTGTGTCTGTATGACTTTCAAACCCGGGGCTAAGCCTAACAGCAGCACTGCCAGGAAATTCTTCTCACAAAAAAAGTCCTGTCACAAAACTCCGTAGTAGAGCAGGTCTGGCCAAATGGAGCCCTTCCTTGCTGCAGTGTCTTTGGACCCTGCACTTCAACAGAAAAAGTGACAATGAAACTGACTCTGTGATGTCTGAGCGTAACAGGTCTTTCCTCTTTCAGTTTTTCCACATTTGCCCTGTGGTCTTGTGGCCCCAAGCAGCGTGTTTTCCCAGCTGTGGATTTCCCGTTACACTGTACGATGCCCAGCCTCTCCATTGTTTAAGCACTGAGATAGGAGGACATAAAAAAGGCAAATTAAATTGGGTGCCAAAAGTTACCCCACATTTACCTTTCTGCCACCAACAGGGTGTACAGTATAGGATCTTGTTTCTGGTTGTCTGTGCCACCTTTGGCTTCTTGAGCTCATCCGTTTTGATTGCTGGTGTCCCCAGGAAAGCCACCTTCCATTGCAGACTGATTCAGCTTCTCAGTACAAGAATCTTCTCTTGAACTTCTCTTTTCAATCAAGAGGTTTGGCCCGCACCCACTGTGGAATTATACAGCTTAGTGTTAATCTCCTATCATTTTTCTGACCCATCCTACCTGTTCAGAGCAGCGATGGTAGGAGGACAGAGAATTGTGCTCTTTGTTAGAGTACAACTAGCATTTTACTCACAACTTAAGGATGAGAAGGATAATATTTAAACCTTGCATGTGGAGGTAGCAATAGTTGCCAACAACCTCTCTTCATTCCTCATGTAACAGGAATCATACTGGGATGAACACATTTACTGTCAGCTTAGATTGTCTACTGAGGAAATGATTCATACTGGCTGTATGTGTGAGCTAAATGCAAAGGGAAATGATTTTATGAAAAAATAAGGCTGTAATTTTCAGGGAATAGAGATCCTCATTCTTTGTACTATGAAAATGTGTTGGATATCATGCCTTCTTGAAGGAACTGATGATTGTAGATGTATGAAATTACAGGAAAAAGATGTGAAAAAGAAATAAAAGAAAACAGAAATAAATTGAAGCGTAGGAATAACAAAGGAAAGTGAAATGTCCATCAAGTACAAATACTATGAATATTTTTAAGACAAAAGAAATACTGCTGTTCAAGAAAATGTGGTAAATAAAAGGTGGGACAAAAATTGGACTGTGGTTTTATTTGTGTAAATTTGTTTGATAGGACTTTTAGATTCAGCCTCCAAAAGTGACATGTATAAATTTTTTCTGTCTAGGTGGGGAGATTAAATATCATGGGATTGTATGGAGAGATAGTACAGAAAATGTGACTGCCAGATGTGATCTTACAACTGAGATCCATATATCTGTGGCATACCAAATGTGATATCAGATGGAATAGCATCATTATCGTTTTTAAACATGTTTTAGAGAGGCTTAAGTCTTTTGGCCTCTTGGGAGATAATTACAAAATTATCAAAAAGACTTTCCGGCAAGCTTAAACAGGGCAAATCCATACCCCTGTTTGATACTGCTTGATTACAGAGCAACTTTGAAAAGGTTTCTGTACAGGACTGTCTGACTTGATAACCCTCTTGCTAAAGTCAATCAAATTGTGAATTCTTCCAAAGAAGAAACATCCACACAGAAGAGTTGACAAGGTTATCACAATATTTGCAGTGTCTGTAGAAATGGCTAAAATGGGAATTAAAATTTCTGGAAGTCTCAATATTCTGTCACGAAGTTGTGTTATATTCTTGTGAGATGATTTCTGGTAAAAGACATGACGCTAGATAGAACAGAAAATACATTTGAATTCTCCCACAAATAACGAAAGATGGATTCTGTGTCAGAGTTGTGGAACAAAATAGGCTGCGGGAGAGCCGGAGGGTTGGACAGCATCAGAGAAAAGGACTGACAGGCAGAAGACTACAATTGCGACCTGCTTAGAGCACTCACCCTAAGTGGCTGAGAGCAGTTAAGTTTCTGTATGATGTTATTGGTTTAATAATCTGGAATAAGCATCAGTGAAGTATAAGAAGATGTAAGACCCATCTGAGAGAAGAACATTTTGGCATGAACCAATAGGTATTAGGTAGTCGTGGTGGCATCCTGACAGAATGAGACAAGGAACTTCATCTTCCTTGTTCATTTGCATGTTAGATACCTCCTGAAATAATGAAAACCACTTCTCCGTTATAAACTCTTACTCATTTTTTTGTAATTAATACTCAAGAATACTCTGAACATTTGCTTCCAAATACAGACTTTACTAAGCTGTTGGGAACATAGCAGGGCATGTGGTCTAGCAGCACCTGCTGTGTGAATCCCAGGTATCTTGATGTAAGGTGTTAATGAGGAGGAAGAGAAGGCCTGCCTTATGCTGGTTTTTGCAAGGCGTCACTAAAAGCATGAACAGGAGTTTTATCTTTAATAATGTCAGTAGTTTTCTTACATTCATAAATACAGAGATGAAAGGTCAATTATTGAATAAATCCCTACTGATCCAGGAAAAATAACCTTTAATTCTATTATTATGTTCACACTTTCTCAAATTACCTGCTTCAATACCATGAATTTTTGAATCTCATTGTAAATTATTACCCATGGAGAACCTGAGTAAAAATCTCAATTACAAAGCCAAATACTGCTTCTCCATGATGGAGCAAACCATTCTAAACCATCTGTGAAAAATAAACATTTTGGTGAAGGACGCACACACACTATTTTCCTGACTGAGTGTTATAATTCCTTTTTAAGTCATTGAAGATCCAGACTTCAAATAAGCCCAGTATCTGTAACCAGAGATACTTTTTTTCCAAAATAATGTAATATTTGTCTGCATTGGAGTTTTAGTAATATAAGAAGTAACAAATCCAGTTGGATTTTGATGGAAGTTACAGGATTCAAAATTAGAAAAAGAATTTTCACTTGTAACCCAAACCGTTTCTCAATGTTTAGGAGAGAAATATGGAAACTGCAAGACTTCTGTGTGAAAAGTCACTCTTCAGGGAAGAAATGCACGTTAAGTATGGAAAGGACCCCTGGTCTTACTCTAATTATTACATAAATCAAAACATTTCCTATCTTGCCTACCCAACTGAGAAGCCAGTAGCAGTTAATATGCTGTATGTAGATGTAAATTAGTAATACAATTCAAATTAAATTGTATTTCTTTCATTTTTAATAGGCAGTGTCATATTATGGAATAATCCCATTTTGTACTTTGTGAATTGAAGACGTCAGCCTGAACATGCTGTAAAGTAATATTGAAACTAAGTATTCTCATTAAATGTAGCAGTGGGGAGGTGGCTTAGGGACTAAAGCACTCTATAAGGTAATGTCTAAGTTAACTTTAAAAAAAAAATGAGAGCACAAGTCCATTTCTTCACATATTTCAATATTTTATGAAAACCTAATGTGGAAGCATATACTTCAGACACATAAAAAAAACCTCATGAAGACTGCAGTTGCAATTAAGTTGAAATATACAGTTCATTTTCAATATTTCAGACAGATAAACAAAATTAATGTTTCACTGAACTAGAGCTGGTTGAATGTGAGACAAAATCTTGTCAAGTGTATTATGCATTTTTCCATTATTTATAGAGCCATTGGAATGGTGTGAAGTATACAATTGAATACATTGTAGGTAGTCATCAGTAAACTGTGATGTTCGGCTATTGCTTTGTATCTGTGAGAGTGTTCTCCAAGTTGTCCTTTTTGCTCCAGTTGGATTCTTTTGAGGTAATATTAGAAATCCCAGCTTGATTCTATTGGTTCTCATGCAACGGGTCAAGAGAATGAGTAGGGGGAATCCTGCCCTCCCTTGTCTGTCCCCTTCAGAGCTCCATTTTGGTTTCGCTTGGATGATGTCAGGTTGCCGAAGGCTTTCAGCACCACCAGCCTGCCTTGGCTGCAAGCAGGAAAACCTTGTAGATGCAGAGTGTAACTTTTGCTGTCCAAAGCGCCAACGGGTGGCATGTAGTTGTCTTACCTTAACAGTAGATGTGACTCAGGACTGAATCCAGTTGATTTGAAAAGGGAGTAAATTACTTAAGGGTTTTCGAGAGATCACCTTCCTTCTGTGTGCTGTCTAGTGTCCCCAGCTTACTAAAAGGTACACACATTGTCTTACAGATACTACATACATTGGCATGATCCAGCCTTGTTAGAACAAGCTTCAGTTTTGCAGTTCCTGTTCTACTCCATGGGCTTGGTGTATGTTGCAGTGGGGCTACATGTAATAGAGCTCTGCATGTGCACATCACAAGCGTCCCTTGAGTGATTCCCCTCTGGTTCCCACTCCTTTCATCCCGACCAACATCCACCAACACACAGGTGGTTGCAGTAGTTCAGATATTAGATGTTAGACCACTTGCAGATGGAGGAAAAGGCTCCTAGTTGTTTGGGTAGACACTTTCTGCATGTACGAAGGGAGAAGAGTGATGGGGTAAATGGAATTGGGCTGGGTTCTGCCACGAGGCAAACAGCCCCCAGTTAACTTGGGTTCCAGTTGCCTTTAATCATTGTGTTTGGCTATAGAGAGACCAAGGGTTCAGGAAGCATGAGTTCCCCATTTAGTGTTTTTCAGTCAGTTTTTCAGAGAGGCAAGCTAAGGAGACGATCCTCTGCTAGCTGCAAAGTTGCAAGTGATTTTAGGGTCTGAAGGAAACTCATTGGTCCCAGTAGGTAATAATCTGGGAGCCTAAGCAAGCCTGTCAGCCCTGCAGATATAATGTGTGAAGGCTTTTTTTAAGGGAACTAGGAGGAAATCACACACAATCTTTGAAGAATTAGTTAGGAAACTCAGCTGTTCTAATGATGTGATTACGCATGTATTGCTGCCTCTGCATTGGGAAAAACTGGGGGGGTGGGGCTGGTGGTGAAGTGAAGGTTAATGGCTGTGCTGATTGCTTGGTGATTTTGGGGCCTTTTGTTTCTCATCAGTTCCCAGAGTTTCTTTGAAAAGATTTTGAGGGTTGTGGGCTTTGTATATCCAAATGAATGCTCCAATACTGCTCACATAGTCTGAAAAAATGCTGCTTTTACATTATCGTTCAGATATTTCTTCTTGAAAACCACACAGCT
Source organism: Nipponia nippon (assembly GCF_047370975.1). Taxonomy (NCBI): domain Eukaryota; kingdom Metazoa; phylum Chordata; class Aves; order Pelecaniformes; family Threskiornithidae; genus Nipponia; species Nipponia nippon. Next base: position 88,143,060 of record NW_028262347.1, on the reverse strand, counting down.
CCAGTTATGACACTGCAATAGCATGTCTAGGTGAGGCAGGCCTATGTGTGGGACACATCCATCCATCCATCCATCCATCCATCCATCCATCCATCCATCCATCCCATATGAAGGATGCATCTGTGTTATTAGAGACTGAGTGATTACAAAAGACTAAATGAGGAATTCTTCCTCAGTGAACACTTGGTCTCTCCATGGACAAACACAGAATAATCATTACAGGCAACAGATTAATTGCAGTACTTATTGCAGGCTTTCTGTATGTGTCTTGTTTTGTGACTAGACGACTTTTTTAGATAGAGAGTAGATGGTACATCTACAATTCAGTTTGTTTGACGTTGAGTTTCCAGCCCTGAAATCGTGACTGCCTTCAGTGAGGGCAACATGCCCTTGAGCAAGGGTCACTTTAGGATATTAGGGCATTTGAGTACTGTTTCTGCAGATTTAGTTGCTGCTCCTTGTTCTTCTGTTGAGTGTGGGAGGGCTGTTGATATGCTCTGGAGCACCGCAAGTACTAGATGTCCTGTTTTTGAAGTTTTAACTTTCAGGATTCATCAAAAAAGTTCCCGAAATCTCTAATTATCTAGTCCATTTTTTCCTTTTTCCTTTATAGGATGAGGGAGAGGACAGCAGTATAATTGGAGATTAAGGACAGCGAAGCTTGCTTTGTTTGAAACAGAAGAGTATACAATATTGCTGTCATTGATGCATACGCAAACTCGTTAAGTCTACGATCTGTGTCATAGTGTATCTGCTTAATATGCCTGATTCATACACCTAGTGAAGCACGGCCTTATTTTCAACTCTCATTTCTTTTTGTTGTGGCAGCTGAGTTCCATTTGTGTGTTTTGTGTGTTGAAGGAACCCAAAACCTCTTGTTTTCAGGTTTAATCAATGACGTTCAATTTGTTGTTTTTTTCCTCCCTTGTTGGTTTTTTTCTCCCTTGTTGACAGACTTACCAAGATCGATTTTTAAGTGCTAAGTCATAGGGGTAGTCTCAGAATTGGAGACCCAGAGCCGTGATACACAATGTATTGTAATATATAAAATAATTTAGAGAATGCAAGTAGAAGCATGAATTGCTATTTTATATACCTCATTAACCTATAGTCCTCTGTTCTTTCTTTTTTTTTCCTCCACTTCTCCAGGCAAATGAATTCAGTTGGAGAGCATCTACAAGTATTTTATTGATGATAAATGTTTAGCTTCTGATTTAGCTTCTAAAATTAGAGCAGTATTGTTAACCTTCAGTAGTGAGCAATTGTACCGTCGCTGTGGAATTTTTATTGTATTTTTGCTTTCTGATTTTTGAGCCTTTCAAGTATCTTCTTGAACTTAAGAGAGTTGTATGGTGCATAAGTGTTACAGTAGATTATCCTTCACACAAAACTTCTTGATGTTCCTTCTCAGTGATCAAAATGCTGACAGCTCTTTTAGAAGGATAGGTCATTGTGCAATGGCAGAAGTGTTTGCCTGTGGCTTGGCTCAGTGAATAAGTCTATACTAGCTTTTCTACCAGTATATATTCCAGCTGAATTGCTCAACTCATTTTGAACAACAACAAAAAAGAATATTTTAAAGTAAGATCATGACACAGAACTTCGTGACATTACAGGGAGTACTTGGTCTCACACAAGAGATTCTGTAAAACTAAGCTGCCATACTTTCAATTAAATTATTTTCATCCTTGCTTGCTATACAGAATTACTTTCCTCAAGCAGACCATGGCACTTTTAAATCTCTGTTTTAACTACCAATACTTCCCGAACATATTGTAAAGCCTTCCAGATGATTTTGAAGCTACTTTGTTTTTATAATCACCCAGAGTTCTTTCAGGATCTGCGTTTAGGAGAGATGATTTTCAAGAAATAGTATAGATTGTATTGAGCTTCTGTGACAGAAAAGCCCCCACTCACAAGGGGCATTTTAGCACAAAGTCACCTTCTGTTTGAGAAACAATCCTCCTTTGGATTGTGGAGAAGTGGAAGATACAGTAAATTGCTATGTTACTTATCTCACTGCTGTACTTATCTCCTTGCAAAAATTTATGTAAAATGTGCAGGATTTTTTCTCCCATCATTACAGAGACTTACACTAGTGTCAGACTGAAATACAGTTGGGGAGGGAAATGTTAACAATTTAGTTAAAATGGAAAAAAGTTGAATCACTCTAAAGAACCATTCATTAATTCCTCTTACCTGTGTCTAAATATTTATGCATGAATTGGTAATCTGCAGTTCCTTTATAATTAGTGGACAGAAACAGATACTTCTGTGGCCTAATGTGTCATCCCATGCTCTCTATCTAAATAGGTAAAATATTTTAGACTTTAGAAGTGTCATCGTCTATAGATTATTAATTCAGATGTAAATGTCTACATTGTAGGCGTATAAAATCGGGTCAGATTAATCTCTAGGTCTGAATAGGGGCCTGTTGTGTAGCCCTTTGCCCTTCGAGACTGCGCTGAGGCTTGTGTTCGTTGAACCAGCATTACCAAGTGCAATAAAGCATGTGCTACAGTAACGGTGGCACAAAATACTGTTCTTCTCATTAGCTGTATTGAACTGCGTTTTGTTGGGGTGTTTTTACCAAAGTTTTTGTTTATCCTTACTGAATAAGAGATAAGCATTTAGTTTGTCCAATTGGATGATTAAATCTTTCTTGATATGCAAATATCTGTGTTTGGTACCTTAAAGCATAGTTTTTAGCAGAGCCGTAAGGACTAGATCTATAGTGTGATGTGGCTTCTTTATGTGATATTTTTATGCAATTATTTTAATAGCTCAAGAAAAACAGAAGTTAATGTTTCCCTTCATGCATTTTCAAGTCTCTCATTAATTAAAAAAACTAATTACTTTTTCCGTTACAGTAACAGTGATATTTTTGAATCAAAGGGCATTGCATTTAACACAATTATAATTACGTGAATCAAGACCAGAGAGGTTAAAGATTAGCTTCACATGGTTGCTATGGCTTCTACTCCATTTAAAATTTCTGTTAACTGTGGGGATTTTTTAATGTTAAGGGGGTAAATATTAAAAGCAGTATATTTTAACATTATGAATTTTCTTAGTTCTGTCATCTTAGACCTTGCCAAGGTCTTACTCAGCTTGGCACATTTTTCTTTGAGAATCAGTCACTCCTTTGAATCTCATTGTTTGGGCACTAATATCCACGGTTGGTCCTATTGGGGTGTCTGTACTTTTATTTTTTTCTGGTTGTAGCGAGGCTGGCTGACAAGACTGGAGCTCTATTGTTGTTAATTATTTTAGTACAAGGAAGGCAGCCTCATTTCTCTTTCCTAAACACTCTGCAGGGGTATTTTTCTCATGAGGAAAATAATAAAGGCTAATATTTCATAGCCCGTAATTTGGTACTGGGGAGTAGACGAGATCTCGCCTCTCTCTGTCAGGACGAACCAGGGAAATGAGGGCAGCATTTGCATGGCCTCCTTCCTTTTAAAAGTGGCAAGTCTCTGGAAGGAGAATGACTTCCAAGCCAGCGAACAAAGACAGGACTGTCCGACTGTGTCCATACTGGCATGCAGTAGGGTGCCACGGGAGTAGATCTGTTTGTAAAGCAGTTGGTGCTGAGGACCCAACATACATAGCGTTTTGGGGAGGTATACCTTGGGCTACCACTGCTGTGGGCCTTTGGACTGAATGAGTGTCATCAGCAGATGAAGCACATCAGGTTTAAGTACTTCCAAAATAAGTTCAGTTCATGCATTCTTAGACCTCTCCCTTGTGTGAACTGAACGTGGTAAGTGCGGCACTTAGGGGATTCTCCTCAAACCACAATCCGATCTTTACTAAAATGTAGTACAGATGCACTATATATATATATTGAGACAAGGGAGAAGTTTTGAAACTTTAAATTACTAGCAAAAATTTTATGGCAGAAAGATTGCTTCTGAACTGCTTCCAAGGTTTCTTTCAAAGTTTTCTGTATTTAAGCAGCTATGCTTTAAGCTGAGCTGGATGGAAGCAAGTTAAATGGCCTAGTGGGAGAAGCAGCACTGAACTGCAGCGTGGAACAACGAGCAAGGGAAAACCTGTGTCAAATGAGATCACAGAAGTGACAGCTTTATTCCTGAGATGTTTTAGTGTACAACAGACCTTAAACACTGGATAAAACAGAGATAAGGACAGCCAAATATATCAGTTATAGATTCTGTAACAGTCAATAGCTACAAGGGTGTGCTGTATACTTAATTAGAGCTTAAACTCTCATCTTGAGCTGAAACTCACCAAAGAAATGGGTGGTGTGATTGCATGGGAAAGCACTGTTTTTTCTAATATTTTTGTGTAGTAGGTTTTTGGTTTCGGGGTTTTTTTGGTTTGGTTTGTTGTTGTTGTTGGTGGTGGTGGTTTTTTTTGTAATAGGGTTCAGGTCTATTTCAAAACAAGCGTGATCTCAACTGAGCCCTTCCCTTTGTGAGTAAACTAAGAACTTCCATCCAAAGTGCTGCAGGTGTAGGAGCTTCTCTGTAACCTCTATTGGTCAGCCACTGAACAGCATTTTCAATCTCTGATATTTATGACCTTCTTTTTATGATTTGCTTGGGTGATTGTCCTGGGTGAAAACTTGCTATACACCATCATGAAGAGTTAAAGAGCTTGTCTAATGACTGCTGCTTTCCTACAGAGTTGCCCTTTGCTGTTATTCCTTCAGTGTTTTTGTGGAGATGGAGTATGTAAACTGAAAGGCATTGCTTCTTCCAGCTTGCCCACCTTTCTGTAAACCACAGTATTGTGACGTATGAATTACACCAGCCTGCATTCTTGTTGGTATGGAAAAACAGGCTGCAAGAGGGCCTTGTGGTCTTCTGGCCGACAGATAATTATTGAGACCAGTCAGGGCTAATTAGTCATAGGAGTGGCACTGCTTACTACTAAGTTGCAGCTTATTTGGCATGATACGAATATGTCTAAGTGTTTCAGCAATAAGAAACAAAGCAATTGCATAAAAGTGTTTGCTGTGTAAATTTGGTTGTGTGACCTATCCAGGTGTTATAACAGTTGCCAGGCGAAAGCCTGATGCTCTGGTGCCTTGTTTACAAACTGTGTACAGTTCACTTGACATGATATAAATGTAGATTAATTAGAAGGAAAAAGTAGTAGATGTTAACAACTCTAGAAGAAGTACAGTCAATCTGGATATTAATTGTCCTTTTTTTAATTAATTGACATATTTTGTATTTGTTCTTCCCTTGACTGGCATGCTGCTTTAGGACTCCGTTAGGTGAAAGCTCATCTGTGACAAAGAGCAATAGTCTTTAGTGGTTAAGGTACAGGACTGGAGATTCAGAAATCATGGCACTTCTTTGCCATAGACTCCTATGCAGCTTTACTTTCTGTCAGAATCCATTCCATTTAAGTCAATAGCAGTGGATCTCACTTAACTGCAGCAGTCTTGAAAGTTGGATACCTGACCTAAACTACCCATCTGGGTCCTCTTTATAATCAACAGGGAGAGATTGGTGCATGCAGACAGCAATGAATCATACTCAAAGACAGAATTGTGTTTGATTGTGGAGGCCTCTGCAACCACCTTAGACCAGACAACTTTTAAATCATTGCAGTTAGGAGAGATGAATGTTGCCCACGGTTCTTCTGTGGACTTCAGAGTGGCTTGAATCAGGTACCTGCACTCTCTCTGTGTTTTTCCAAGTTTCTATACCTGGGAAGATAAACTTCTTTTTATCACAGGAATGTGCTGAGAGTAAATTAAAAAATAAATACAAATTGTTCAGATAGGCTTGTTTTGGCTTATAAACCAAATAGTAAATCAGAAAACGTGGGAAGCAGCCAGCCTTGTTCATGTACTGTTTACTTGTTGAAGTACTATAATGTATGTCAGAGCACAAGAAAGTAAGAAAACAAAGTTGGCTAAGGCTAATAAATACATGGCCTCATAACACAGAACCTACCAGGCGCCTTTTGTACATAGCATGCCTGAGGCAGACATGAGGACCTCAGAATGTCTAACCAGGCTTTGTTTTTCTTTTTTTTTCCTCAGTTCAGTATCAGTTTTCAGCACCAGGCTATGCTCCCATGAGCTTGCATTTGAAAATGTAATAATTTCACTCACATGACCCTTTTCAGGTGCAAAATGGATTAAAGTCTGTATAGAGCTTATGCAGTAGAACAGCAGCTCTCCTAGGAAATCTGCAGATGATCCAAAAGAAGTTTTTAAGCTTAGTGTTTAACCGTTTGTTGCTCCCTTTATGATAGTTTTTCACAAATTCACACTCATTAAATAAAGCCTCGTTCTTAGTGCTGGCTTTTCTAACTTCTCTTCAAGTCAGTTATTCCATTATAAAGAACAACAAACACAATCTATCTCTCAGTTCTGAAAATAGTGGCTTAATTGGAAAGGAGGGACCATGATTACACTGTTCTTTGACCTGCTTCGTAATGCTTGTTTTCCATACAGAAGTGAATTTAAGATTTTTCTCATCAAATTTTTAAGAGCTTGGTCCTGTTTCTCATTCTTGTCCTATCAGTCTTTAGTGTTTTAAGCTGAAGACATATAAAATTATGTGACTTGTACCTCTTAGGAAATAATGGTGTTCAGGGGCACTTTTCGTAATTTTAAACAGTGTCCTTGTATTTTGTTTTACTTTACTGTTTTGTTTTACTTTGTTTTGTTTTATTTTATTATTTTTTTTTATTTTTTTTCTGGGAATTATTATTAAAATATTAGCTCAGCTTCCTAAAGTCCACTTTAAGGCAATGATTAGCTATGTAATGAATAGGCACAGAAAATCTATTAGGAAACATTTTCTTTCCATGTAGGATAGCTCTGTAACAGCGGTGTGTTACGCAGAGTATAGCGTATTCACTTGAGTCGGATGTCCACGTGTGTGCAAAGAGGTAACAGTGAAGTGAAACAAGTTCACCTGGTATAATTTAAACAACAAATGAAAATGCCGCCCTGGCCTAGTTCAGAAGAGAATATTTGAAGTGTTTAATGATATTTTTTAGGCAAAATGAGAGAATTTTTAATTTAATTAGATTAACGTCCCATGTAAATGGTACTTGTGTGATGGGACATACCAAAATGTAAAACAGATGCCCAGAAATTTATTTATCCTAACTGGAAGAGAAGGAACAACTCTGTCAAAGCATGTATTAGACTTGTAGTGAATAGAAGACTGTGGTTAAATACTTTTCTTGTACATGGATAGATAAGACATAAATACTGCATTTTTTTTTCTGCAAATCTGTAGTCGTATTTTACATCGAATCTGTAGTCAATAAAGACTGCAATAGGAATAGTGGGGGGGAAAGAAGTATTTTTGCTTAATAACAATGGGGAACTAGGGTAAAATAGATTGATTTGGATCTTACAGTTGCTGTACTGCTGTTTTCTTGGGAGGGTGGTGTTGGAAATCCAGTGGGCTTTTTTTATAGAATTGGAAATTGGGGTTTTGCAGTGGAGAAGATGGGAGGACAATACAGATTGGACCATAAAGCACCACTCAGGGAAAACTCAGAGAAAACAGGGAGTTTAAAAACTGTTCTGGATTTCTTCATCATTTCTTTCCAAGTGAGACGGGAAATAAAGTAGATAGATTATTAGCTTACAGGCTGATAATAAAACAGCCAAAGCAGATGGTAAGAATGATAAAGGAAAAGAGAAGGTTTATGCATAGCTCATTAACCACAGTTTGTAATTCGTTTGCAGATTTTTATGAGAAACTCTGCAACAAATAAAAGTCCAAGTTAAAAAATTAGACAAAATTTAAGGAGGCTAAAATCAGCCCAATTAAGGCAAATATATAATACACAGTAGACTCAGAAAACTTAATTTTTTACAGTAAAAGTAAATGTTTATCAGTTTCTTGCAAGCCTCAAAGCTAGTGAGAAAATTTTAATTGCTTGCTCTTTAACATAAAAAATAGAACCTAGTGGTTCTTTTAGAAAGTTATAATGACAAAACTAGTTGTGTGAACTTAAGGAAAGGGAAAGTGATTTGATTTTACAGAATTTCTAAACAGATTTATTTTCCCCATTCTGATTCATTCTCTCATGGGTGTAATTTCCTAACGCTCACAAACATTTGAACATGTGTGCCCAAGTGGTCTGCCTGGGACTTGTTTGTGTGTGACATAGAGAGGAAGGGATGCTGGCGGTCGCGTTCTTGTGTCTCTGGGGTTCTTCTGGACTGGCAACAGTGGCCTTTTATATTGCTTGTGAGTCAGTAGTTGACAGAGGATGGCACTTTGCTTCAGGATTTTGCTTTCTTTAGTCTCTGTGAATCTTAGTGTCTATAAATCTCCATAAATCTTATTGTCTATTTTTTCTAGTTTTTTGGAAATAGGTGTCTGTTTTGCATATTGGAAAAGGAATGGTGTACTCTGCTAGGCTTGCTGCCATGCTTCTTCAGTTAGGATGATGGGTCTTCCACTGGTAAGTCATCAGTGCTGCGCTCTGGCCAGAGTGCAGACTTTCTGGTCTTAACATAAACGCATTCCTCAGCTGTACTGTTGGGAGGGGTGTTCTTCATTATCAATACAGATTTTTCTTTTAAACCTAGTTCTGCTGTTTCTTGAGGTGCTTTTGTACATGTGTTTCCATTTGTGTTTCGTTCATAACAATCTTAATATTTTTCTTACATATTCTTCTCTAGGATTTGCATGCAGCAGTGTCTGCAGTGAGGTGATGTGTGCAAGTTGCTGCGTTTGCAATATAATAAAAAAAGACCAGCAGCAATGCTAGGAAGGAATGCAATAAGCAACACTACCAGTCTTTTCATTTTAAGCCTTATCCATTAGGTGATCAAGATGAGAAACTAAATCTAAAACATCATTGTGTGAGAGAGATTGGTTCTGCAGGAATTCTGCAGTTGTCCTGACTCTGCATACTTGCTTTTTCTTGGATTCAGTGATGATGTCTCAATGAATTAGTAGATATGTACAAAATAGGATAAAAGCCTAAGACTGTTCCCCAAGAAGAGGGGTTTTGTTGTGTATTGCCTTGCTCAGCATAAATTTATCACTGGGAAGTTAACACAACCTTGTGCACTGCAAGAGTTCTCTAAGGCAAGCCTTCTCGTTTCTTTGCTAGAAGACTCTCATATTCATCTCCCACCTGAGGAGTATCACAGTGATATTTGCAAAGGCTTCCCTTTTATGATGAACATGTGTCCTCCTGAACCATGTATTTTTGTCTTGACTCTGTTTATCAGTTGCATCATTTAGGAGGTATTTCACAGAAGTTGCTGCAGCCGCTTTTATACTAAAAGGCCAAATCAAACACTGTAGGACTTTTCCTCCAGTTGGGGGATTTACACGCAGCTCACTTGAAAGTTGTGCAAACAGCTCCTATGTCAGTCCACCTGCTAAATAGAGAAGCCTGAAGGAAAGTTAACTGTACTGTGCTGAGATTGGCAATGCTCCAAAGGCAGGTGCTGGATATTAATTCACCTAAATTAGAGGTGAACTGTGCTGGTAGGAACCCATCAGAAGCTGGGAGCTGCTGCCCTTCAGAAAGATGAGGTGTTACCTGTGATGTAACTGGTGATAGCTTGTGTTGGTTTGGAGCACAAAGCCCTCTTCTCACTGCCTTTCTGGGGTGCCGCACCTCCCACCCAGCTCTGGCTGCCTCCCCAGCTGTCTGCGCTGCCTCCACAGTGTGCAGTTCCAAATCTGCTTTTGAGCTCTTCCTAGAATCTGTGTTATGGGGTCCATGCCATAAAGTCCAATGGATAAAAGGAGCACCTGAAGTGACACTGCTACTTTTTGAACCTAGCTCTGATTATTTGTTCCCTCGTAGATGAAATTATTCACTGTGTTTGAGCTGAATGACTTTATAGTTTGGGAATGACCAAACCCATATTTTGCTGAATGCGTCATGAAAACATTTGCCCCTTTAAATTGCCCCATATAATTATACCTGATAATGTCTGCTAGAGAGTATTGCGTCTTCCTGCTATATTCATATGGGAAGAAAAGGTTTGCATTGCAATTTAAAGGCAGAATTCTGCTTTTGTTCTTGTCTGAGTGATGTTGCACTTGGATCTCCCTCTACGCAAGTGTGTAAAAATATCAAAGTCTTTATGGTGGTGCCAAAAATGAAGCTTGTGATAAGCTATCCAGTTTTGTCTTAATTTAGAAGAAAATACTGGGACAGGATGTGTAAAAATATGCACGTTATATGGAGGAGGGTTCATTTATGTGTTTGCAAGGAATAAGAAGGTGATGGGTGTACTTTTGGCTTGCATCTCTACTCTCAGAATCCAAAGTAAGGAGTTACAGAGTTGAATTTGAATCAAGCACTTGATTGAAATGGAAAAAAGAAATTCTGGTAAAATAGGAGTGCATAGGAATTACTGCCCAAATTAGATTGGTCTTAAGCTCCCAAACTCATAAGTAATTTTACAAAAGTAAAAATGTAAAAAGTATGTGTCTACCATGCAGAACACTTTAAACTGGAAATAATAACCGAAATCTTCAACTCCCCTAAAAGCCAGGAACTTTTGTAGATTGAATTAAACATTAAAATAATTCAGTACTTTTTTTTTTTTTCTTTTAACGAAAACAAAGCTGTAATCCTCTTGTTATTTTCCTGCTGATAGTGTCCTCTATAGTAACACATTTTTTTATGCAGGAGTGCGTAAGTCTCCAACTTTCTGTGCCAAGGGGAACATTACAGGAGCAGTGCAGGTGAAAGTGCAGGAAGTTGCACTCATTCCCCCTCTGACATAATGTTTACTGTCTTTTCCTGGTGGATAACTCTTGTCACAACAGCTGGCACTAGGCATAATCCACAAAATGAGTCTCATAGCACAATACACTGCTTTGCCTGTGACATGAGTGCCAAATTGAGAAGTGATTCAGGTCGCCCAAGAGAAGGCATTGAGGTTTTGTGTTCCCGTTCTCTTGCTGAGTCGCTTCTTGACCAGAGCTCAGCTGCCAGGTGCACTGCAGTGACCTGTATTGCAAAAGGATTTACCCAAGCTGGAGAGTAATGTTGGTTTTCTTCAGCAGCAATTTCAGTGTCGATAGCGGGCAATCACCACAGCTGTAATGTGCAGCAAATGCCATGAACGTTCCTAGAAGATCTGCCACAATATGTAATCCCTTTGAATGGGGGCCGAAATCAGATGCGTTGCAGGACTTTCAACACATTCAGAATATATCTTGTTTATTGTTCTGCTGTGTACCAAGGAGAAGATCCCTCTTAGATGCCTTCAGTGAGCCTATGCATATTCTGTCAATAGGGGATGTGCTTAGAAAACTGTATCTGATAGACCATTATTATAATTATCTTTCAGCTGTCACCTGATAAACATGTTTATATTTACCATCAAACCCACAGGTTACTTAGTACTGTAAGTATTTACTGTTGGTATTTTTAGCTGCTTCGTTGTTTCTTAAAAGCAGATCAATGTACAAGATTTGCATTATTTTGGAGGAGAAGCTTACTGATATAAAAAAAAAATCAAATATTGATATAATCCTTGATAAGATCAGTGAGGAGTGATAATTCTCTCTAAAGCTCTCTTAATTTTGCAGGAGAAAAAATAAAACTTTCTCTTAATGAAACTTGTCAACAGTCTGCGAACTAGTTGTTTAATCAAGATGACACAAAATCACCTGCACAATTACCTTTGAATATAAGACGTATCTTTGTTCACCAGTAATGTTGTATTTTTTCGTCAAAAACACTTTTAAACATCGAGTACTACGGGTTTTGTATCACATAGCTTAAATTCAGTGACATATACAAAGTCAAATCACTACACTGTTGCTGTAATGGTGTATTTCTTAAATGAGTACATTGTTCTGTAGCGATTAAAATAAAATTAGTCTTCTGAAATGACCCCCTTCTTAGGCTGCTATAATGGTTTGTTCTTTGTTCTTCATCACACCTATAAATATCTTCCCCTTTCTAATTGCCAGGAGGTTTAGGTTCTGTGAAGACTCATTCTTTCTCTCTCTTTTTATTTGCTGCTTTTTTCCTGAAGATATATTAAGCCTCCAGCTCTTGAAGTTGGCTTCAATTTATACTTTGGTTCCTAAAACTATGTTTGATAAATCATTGTCCACATATGTTGTCTGCTTTAATTGCTTAATTTTCCAACTAATGGATCAAAACTTGAACAGACATACTGTTTTCTAACTGAAGGGGAAGAAAAAAATAGACACAGGATAACTGAAGTCAGCTTGTGGAAGGATTGAGAGAGCTCACCTTTTCTTTCTAATTAGTTTCTGCAGTTTGCTTAGGGTTGAAGCCTTGAGAGGTGTTTAGAAAGGCAAAATGTGAGCAGCAAAAACTGGGGGGCGGGAAATGATTGAGCAGAAGATGGTCAGTTCTAAAACAGGGTGAAAGTTACCTAATTGAACCTGATATGCAGACACAGCTGTGGGCAATTAGGCAGCTACCTAATAAAAGAGCCTGCAGGACCACAGGAGCGCAGGTCTTGTTCTGTGTTAAGGGGGCATGTTTGCCAGCTCGAGATGAAGAGAGGTGCTGCAGGAGCTTGACAAGGCATGAGAAAGCCCTGCTTTTCTAAACACAGCTGGATCCTCATAGACCCCAAGGCAAATTGTGAGCTAGAGACACAGACGTTGGCCTTTGAGGCTGTTTTGACAGTGAGGACATTGCTGTGAATTCCTTGCAATGAGACAGTGGGACTGAAGACTTTGTTCTTCCTCTTGGTCTTTGTCCAGTGAGAGAGGACAAGCATCCTGCTGTAGCTCAGATCTACTGGCAAGGCAAGAACACAGTCTGTTAGCTGGGACCTTAGGAGATGATTTTCCTCTGCAGTGTAAATATGGAAATGCCAGCATGGGCAAAGTTTTGGCAAAAAATCAAGTATTTTCAAAGCCATCATGCATGTGAAACCAAAGCGAGCTCTGGACTTGAAATCCCAAATAATGCTTTCCCAAATCCACTGAAAAAAATCAGAAAAGAATATTGGGGGAGGGGGATTTCTAAATGGAGCGGTTTGTTCCTGGTGGTGGTCCTAGTATGCATTTGCAGTAACCTCGGGGTTAAAACCAGACTTGTCTGACTAATGAGCCTGTAAGTCTTGTCTGTAGTCTCTGGCAGTTAGACAGGCTGTGCTCTTAATTCTGGCTCATAAGTTAGATGCCTAAAGTCAAAAACCCTTCATGAGCACAACTGAAGTCCTCTCACAGTACCCTGGGTAAGTAGAGGCTCTCCAAGAGACCCTCTGATGACTCACAATGTTTGCAGCTTTCTTTCCTGGCTTTACTTGTTGTTTTGTTAAAGATACAAGGCTAAATGTCCTGTTAGCTGTAATTTCCAGGCGAGGAAATGCTCATTCAGCCTGAGTCATGTTAAAACTTGTTGTCTCATATTTTATATGGGTTTCTGGATGTTATTCATCATCAATTGCTTTCGCTTTGTCTTTCTTTTTTCCCACACTATACAGGTCTAAGTCTACATTAAAAATTCACATTGGTAGTTTAGCAGACACTTGTCTATCTCCTTGCTCACCATGGTTTCAAAGAACCAGGGATGCCTTTTAAATAAATATGGCAAGGATCAGCTTCTGATCATAAGCCTTTGCTACAGGGAGGCAATCTATTTTGAGGTAAGGAAGAGGATGTGCTTTCATACCTATGTTTTTTGCAGGGGCAGAAAAAGCTTGCCATGATAGCATAGTGAAGAATATCCAAGCAGCTGTATTTTTTCTAATATTTTTCTAGGTTTTTTTTTCCAAAAGTTCCAATGTTTTTAATGATCTGACAAAACTTCTGTCAAAAAAACATTTTTAAACCAAATCCTTAGTATCCTGGTAGCATGCAACGTATTGCTTAATTCTTTATGGTAATCTTTGTTCAAGTGATTGCCAGTTAAAAATATTTTCTAAGGTTACCAAACCTGTAACATAAACACAGCTTTTATAGCACATGGCTTACAGGAGAACTGAAGTCTTTCATGTTGCCATCTGCTTTCCACTTGTCAAGTCTCATTGGAAACCATCTATTCACATGTATTTGCTTACAGCTCTTTTGAAGAGATTTGCATTTATCAGTGTAATCTAATTAGGTCCTTTTATTAGGGTTGAAAATTTAAATGTTTGCGGAAATGGGGATTAACAATTATCTTTTTTTTTTTATTCTAACACATTGTAGTAGATGCAATCTATTAACTAAAACACTCCAAGTCTACTTGATCTCTTCTACTTGAACACTCCAAGTGTACTTGATCTCGTGATGTAATTGCTGTTCTTTTCCTATTGTGCTGATTTGAACTGTTAAATATTTCTTTGCTAGTAATTTCTTTGACCTGTTTTTCCTTTCTTTTCTTGTCAGAAATTTTCCATGAATAATTCCATTTTATTGACTTTATCCATTACATAAAGTATTTCCCCAGTGATTTCTGCAACCAATATTTAGCTTCTAATTATTTCATGAACAGTTGAGTGATTTCAATAACGTTTTTTGCATGTGCTGCTAGATAGCATGCCAGTATGCCAAAGGGCTCATAATGTTCATTTGTTGCTTTAGCAAAGTGTAAGTTGTATTGTGATATTACAATTTTTGCAGCAAAACTGGAGGAAGGAGGCTTATAGTTCCTAAAACGAACTAATTTCCTGAAATCTGTGAATTTTGAAATTTTTACTGTGTAAGTAGAAAAAAAAAAGTAATTAAATATTATTATTTAAAACAAATACTGCTTAAAGTTTGCATTCATAGCCAGGACATGATCCGTAGGAAATCAAGTTAAAAAGGCCAGTTATTAAAATTAATTAAGAAAACAAAAGAGAAGAAACTGAGGAGGTAATCAAGAGAACTGCTGTAGTGATTTAATTCTACTGTCCTCTTACTCTTAAATTACATTCTGTTGAACCGATGCATAATTTCAGTTCAGTGTTGCCATTTTTAACCAGAAAAAATAGAGACCTTTCAAATTACCTTTAACAGATTAAAGAAAAAAGTATTTTTTCCTAATTACTAAAACTCCATTCATATCCATAACTCATTAAGAAAGCAACAGTACTTCTAACTGATACACTCCTGTGACAAAAGCTCTATTGAACAATATGAAAAAGAAATAGGACCTTCAGAAATACAGTGTATTGTTTATCATCAGAGTATATTTGCAGTTACGTTGGATCAGTCACAAAACACTTTTGCATGTTTTTTTATAATTTTTAAAACAGAAGACTTGTAACAATTACAATGTTGAACCACTGAAACGAGAAGAACAATAGACAAATACCAGCTCTGTTTATAAGTGCTTCTAAACTGTTTCTGGTTTTTACAGTGGTTACTCCCAATTGTTGTTTTGGTATAAATACCAATATTTCTTGGATTCATAGAAGAAGGGTAGTGGAAGAGACAGGTGTGATTCCACAAAATATACTCATTTGATGCAGGTTGTGTTTCTCAGGAAAACTGAGTGTGTGGTCATTACCCATGCCTAATATCTATACGTACCATTTAATGCTGTTTATTTACAGTGCTGTTTTTTTCTCAGTATGACAAAGATTATAGAGAAATATAAACAGGTTATGGTTCCCCCAGGAAGAGGTAGGTTCTTTCATTTTTTTGGGGGGTGGTGTGGGTTTTTTTTGTTGTTGTTTTTTTTGTATGTTTTGGTTTTTTAACTATGCTATAACACACTTTTAATATAAAAGCAATAAATAAATACAGTATTCATTTTCCTAGGCATTCTGTAGGGTTTGTAACTGCTGCCTAAAATTGGTTCATAAGAATCTGACTAGTGTTTTCAAGCTTCTATCCTATTAGACAGGCCTAATGAATAGTATTTGGCTGTTTTCATTGATAGATATGGTAACACAGCAGGATGGTAGTTTTGCAATTCTATGTGAAAGGATCTCTTTGTCAGCCAAAAGCAGATGTGGTGTCATGGCCTGTGTTTGAAAGGTTTAAGTCTTATTCTTGTCAGTCAGTATCAATTGCGTCCTTAAAATATTGAGAACTCTTGAAGAGATTGTTGCTGTTAGTGCTGTGTTTATTGAAAAACAAGCTATGTTTAGCATTTAGCTTACTTGTAAAGGTTTGCATTACTTTCCAAGTATATCTATACAATTTCATTTTCTGCATGAAGAGTATTGCAGTACCTATGTGACTGGATAGTTAAAAATAAAAGAAGATCAAAAAGAAGATTATTAATAATGCAGCTGAAGCACCACTGAAATCAGGTTCATCAGGATATGCTCTTTGTACATAGGTAATGCTGTCAAACAGACCAAAATAACTGTTATCTTTAGGAGGAAATTAAATGATTCACGGGCTGGATGAATAATGGCTAAAGATATAGTTTTATAATATTTCTTAAAGAATATACCTTTTGCAATTTTGTTACTTTTTAAAAATACACATTATACTTAAAATAGATGTTGTGCAGAGCTCTGAGATAATTCAGTTCCCGGTTTCAGTATTTACTCTTTTTTTGGTGTATAGCTATCTGTGAGAATATTTAAAAGTGAATTTTCATGATTTTGAAACAAATGGAAAGAAAGAAATATTTACTGTCAGTTTATTGAAATCTTGTTCCCCTTTTGTGTTTGCAATTGATGAACTTCCATTTCTTCGAAAGAATTTACCATTCTTTACTCCCAAGGACCTGATTTTTTTATTTTTTTTTTTACTACTACATTTAATCCCATTTCCTTGTAACAGCAAAGATTTCCAGTTCCTCCAAAGTATTCCTTAGAATACTAAGGATGACTTCTGAGTTTGTATCATAGCAGATTTAAGTAGCCCTCCTCTTAGGCCATGGTAATTAATGAAAATACTTAATAGGAGAAATTCAAGAACTCATTAGGAAACTCTTCTGGTAAGCTTCTACCTATGTGACAGTTCCTAATTAAGCACAATTTTTATTTTTCATCTATCATTTTATCATGTTCTTGTGTTACATCTTGTCTTTCCAGTTTTAACAAAAATCTTGCATGTCTCTTGGTAAACAAATCTGTTTTGGTTTGTTTGTTGTTTTTTTTTTTCTTAAGTGAAGAAAATTATTAGATGAATCTAACATGAATAGATTTTACCAAGAGTAATTTTATATTTATCTCTGTAACTATAAATCTTTCCTTAAAAACATACATTTAAGTCTTCCCTAAAGTTGGCTTAGATCAAAGGATTATACTGTTGCTCACCTTACATTTTGCCCCTTCCTAATGTAGTTTCAGAAAGCCTAAAGTATGACACAGAGATGTTTTAAGTACCAATGTGTAGAATTTTGATCCGCATGTTCACCACACATCGGGTGCTTTTCTGAATTGTTCCCTAGGCAGCTGAAGCTGTAATTTCTCTGGTGGTTCTTGCCTTAACCTGTTAGGATTATTGAAGAAGAGAAAGGGGGAGTCAACTAAAAGTGCTGCAGCGGTGAGTGTGCTCGGCATG
This sequence comes from Nipponia nippon, assembly GCF_047370975.1. Classification (NCBI taxonomy): domain Eukaryota; kingdom Metazoa; phylum Chordata; class Aves; order Pelecaniformes; family Threskiornithidae; genus Nipponia; species Nipponia nippon. The sequence continues at coordinate 88,125,700 of NW_028262347.1, read as the reverse complement.
CAAAACAACCCCGAAGCTTGACATTTCACAAAATGCAGTTTTAATTGTTGTCTTGTTAGAAAAGGAAGAAGGAAGGAAGAACTGTGTGACCTCCCTCACTCTAAGGGAATTGTCCTGCTTGCTTGGAAGTTACAGGTGGTACCAGCTTCTTGTGGGGACAGGGCACTCAACATGGCTCTTCTAGAGTGATGCATCAGTGTAGAAAAGATGTCCAAAGTCATGTCCCAGAGAGCACATGGTTGGTAAAAGAGGAGAAAATGAGGACATGCTATGTAGGGCTTTCGTCTGGAAAGCGTGGATGAGAGAGCAGGGGAAGAAGCAGTCTTAGCTTCCAGACTATGCTGTCCTGTTAAATCGACCTAGAAAACTCAGAAGTGAACCTTGAAATAGTTGCTGGAATCCAATGCTCTGTCCTAGTACCTTTCTGCTGACTTCTCTGGTAGCTGGAGTTTAACTTGAAAACACTCATCACTGTATAGTGTTTTGGAGTAACAGAAGCTTTTCAGAGAGACTTCTGGGCTCCAGATCAAAGTGCGTGGAGGCACTTGTGCCAGGCTCTTGGGGTGCTGCCGTATGGCAGTGCCTAGCATGGTGTAGGTTGCTTCCGTCTAGCGGTCAGGGATTTCAGATCCTCCTTTTGAGATTTCAGGTTCTTTTTGCAGTCTGGCTATTAGTCTGTTCTGCAAATGGGGCATCTAATTATCTTCGGTTTTTACTCATTTGATACCATATGCATTAAATCACTGAGCGTGTTTGAACATTGTTCAAAGCCTAAGATGATTTCTTAGGCCATACATCTAAGCAAAAAAGTTATTTTCAAAATAGGGGACTGTTTGGAAATTAGTGAAAGAGGTCATGGGATTTCAACTGGACATAAACTTGGTATGTTGCAGTGCCTAACTGAGCAGATGAGATTCTTGAACAGTAGAAAGAGCGTGTAGAAACAGCAAGGTGGTATTGTTTTTGTGCAAGCGTTTATGATGCTGTTGGTGAAATATGTTGTTCTGTTTTAAAATACATACCTGCCGGAATCAGTAGACACTTGGAAATCTCAAGCTATGAAGTTCACCCAAAGTGAATATTGAAAGTAATTCAATCACTGCCTGTATGTGCCGTCCCCATATACGGGGAAGATTTCTGGTAACAGGGGCTTGTTAGATAATGCCATATGGTAATATGGAATTCTGGAAGCCAAATCCAGACAAATGGACTAGCAGTAAGATGCACCTTTTTATCAATGAGACTAATAATAGTTGCAGCTTACCTAGGGAATGTGGTTGTTTCTCCATCACTTGGAGTCTTTCAGTCAAGCATGGATTTTTTTCTCTAGAGAGAGGCTTTTTTCAACAGCAAGTTGTAGTTTGGATGCACAAATGAGGGGTGAAATTGACTGGTTTTAGACAGGAGGTGAGACTAAATGATTACAATGGTCTCTTTTGGAGACCACATAAAAGTTGGATTCATAAAAATTCAAACTTGTTTGGACAGGGAGAATGTTTCTTGGCATGTATGACCTTTTGCACTGTTGGTTTTCCACAGAAAGGAGAAAATGTCTAAAGAATCTATAATGAATGTTCGCTTCTTTAGGCACGTAGTTCCCCTCTACTGTATTTGCAGGTGTTTTATTTCCTCTCCTGCAGTTCTATCTTCATTTTATATTTATTACTTACCTTCATCCCAAAGCTTCCTGCTGAAAATATTTCTCTTAACGGTTCTTGGAAAGTAGAGTTTGTTATGAAATGTTCTCTTCCTTCTCTGTGTGTCAAGCCAATGCCTATTCGAAAACTTGGGTGTATTTCTGAGAATTAGAATAGAATTTTTTTCTTACATCAGTATTTCAACCTCTGGATGATTAGAAACCCTTCTACCAGTAGAAAGGAGTAGGCTCAAATCATGAGGTATCCCTCTTTATGGTAGTGCATCTACACATCATTTGGTCAAGCAGCCATGTAGACTTTTGGATATAATAAAATGTGCTTCTCAGTAACAAGCAGCATGCCACTGTATGAAACAAAGGCAACTTAAGAGAAGAATAAACAACCTATATGTATTTGGAGGAGAGTTTAGATATTTTTAGCAATTTTTTTTCTGTGTGTTTTGTTTTGTTTTTTTTTTTCAATTTTAAGTCAGCTCTGTGCCACTTAGTGTCTTACACTTAGTGTGGTGTAATATCTAACTGAGCCAATGGGATCCTTGAATACTAGAAACTGTGTAGAAACAGCAACGTGGTACCTTACCAGCTGGCACAACCAACTAGTTGTCAAATGTCTCATTATTATTATTATTATTATTTTTCTTTTACTAGTAATCTCACTCCTGCCTTGGCTTCAGTAAGCAGCACAATGCCTTGTTGACTTGGACTTCAGCAAGCTTATTCCACTTTCAAGGAAGTACTATGTTGGACATTATTACCTCTCTGAATTCTGCTGTCAACATCTGCAGCTTCAGAAAAATCATTCTAACAGCCCTAGCTGAGGTGAAATGGTAACAGGCTGTCTCTATTAGTGCAGAGGTACTTCTTGTCAGAAGGTAGAAAGATCATTTTCCTTCTGCCACCCTGCTGCAGTTCTGCTGAAAAGGAATTCTCTGTGTGTAGTTATGGAACCTCCTAAAGTATCACTGGGAAAGCTATGGCAAAGATAAAATTTCTCAACAGCTGTATTTCTGTATCATCATCAACAGCTGAGACAAAGAATTCATTCTCCTTATTCAGTTTTAAAAGTGAAGCAGCTTCCTGGCTCGGTTTAGTATCAGCTAGGGATAGAAAGCTCCTTACAGCTAGGATGTTAACTAGTGTAGTTAACGTGGGGGCTGCAGGCAGCTATGCTACAAAGGCCTTGGGGCCTTTGCCCTTCATATAAGCAGGTGGATACCTATCAAATGGTAGTTGCCCACCTGTCATATGATGTGACACGTGCGTGTGCATGTAATGGATTCATGTCCAAATGTATGTTTAGTATGTATGTACGGCTCTCAAGTACCCTTAAGAGACTAGTCAAGTAGAGTACCATTTATGTTGTGTTGCAGGATACCAACCTCATTTGCATACTAAAAAAAGCAGCCAAATATAATTGTGTAAGTAAATGAAGACAGTAGCTTCCTGGAGTGCTTAAGGAAGTTGCTGTATCTGGTTATGCCTGGTGAGATGGAAGGCCGAATAGTAATGAAGGAAATGGATTCAAAAGACTTTCTGATAGTAAACATCTGTGAGCAAAATTCTGACTGCAGACGCATGCATCTAGTTCTGCCTGACATTAATGAGAGTTGCAGGCACGCATCTAAGGCCAAAGTTGAGTCTATATTTCTCATGATATTGGCTGTGTGAGCTTGTCACCATTTATTACATTAACCCTGTGACCAGATTATTGCAAAAATACTGCGTACTGTTGATACTTGACAGCATGCAGTCTTTGAATCATATATACAGAGTTAGCTTTTGAACTTGTAGCCTCTTTGATTTATTTACTGCTGCCTCAGGAGTTTCTGTCTGTTTTAAAATCATGTCTGAGTTATATTACTACTAGGAGTTATTTCATGGCTTAGCTGTTCTGTGGCTCCGTGTTTCCTTTCACTTACTGCTTATCTTAATCACTCTTAGCTTCACTAATGTACAAGTCACCATTTTGACTTCATTAAACTTGTGCCTGCATAATAAAACAAAAAAAAAATGAAGATTTTCTTTTAAGCCAGATGCTAACCAAAGTCAGCTGTACTTGTTTTGAATGAAACTGCAACATCATTAAATCATAACATTCATTTATTTGCTGCCAGCTTAGACATGCTATGAAGAATATATCATCTGCTCCTTTTCAACCACAGCATTGTATGGCTTATTTGTAAATGCATGTGTGGAGTTAGAGAGCAAATGAACATCAGTGAGCTCTTACTAGAAGTATGAAATACGTTTGTTAACTGCTCGGGCTCCGTGATGTGATCATGGACATAGAAAACAGCTATTGTTGGACTGTGTTATTTTAGCAAGAAAAGCTGAGGTTCAAGTACATTGTTTTTAACTGCAGTCATGGATGGAATCACAGGGAGGTTTCTGTACTACAGGGAGCCTTTCGAGGACAGAACATGGGGAAGGCTTGTGCCTCCTCTGCAATGTGCTCCACAGGCTTCATGTACCTGAAAAAACTCTGCTTTCGATCAAATATTGAAAAATTTGGATGTTACAACACCTCTCGTGGCACAGTTGTTCTCAAGAGCTGCTGATTCTGTATAGGTATCAATGATTTGAACCTAATATTTTAGCTGTGGCAGTTTCATAGCAGGGATCAAAGTTCAGCAATTCTTGGAGGTGCTGTGACACTAAGCTGGAGGGTGCAGACTTCCTACATCTGAGATTTTTTGCATGAGGAGAACAGAAACAGATCACCTGCTTATCTTTTTTGTAGCCTTTTATATCTTTTTCCTTTTTCCTCCAACAGAACTTCTTGCAGAAATTGGAATCTCACAATTGCAAGAAAAAAATGAAGCAGTTACAGATAGGAAGAATAAGGGCAAGGGGACTGGCAACAGTGTTTTCCACATCAAGGCCATGAAACAGGAATATTGGGCAGTTTCTGTTATGCAGAGCTACTATCCAAGAGTATTTTGAGTTTTTATATATATTGTAAGAACAAGCAGGTGAGAAATTACTGAAAGGAAGGAGAAGATGGGTATGGTGTTGCTTGACTAATTCAATTAAGAAGTTGTGGCAGCCTGAGGCCAGAAGGTATATCACCAGGACACAGAGTTTTCCTGTAATTGTATGTCCGTAGTGAATAAGCAGTTCTCTTTTATCTTTGTTATCCATGTTTTTTTCTTATTTACTTGAAAGGCAGGACTTTGTGAAAGGAAAGTGCCTTTGGGAGGACCAAACATGAGATAAATGGAATTCGTAAGGAATGAAAGGAGTCATCTGTTTGCTATCACTTCTAGATTCTGCATGGTTTCTGTGGAAAGTTTTAGTCGCTGTTAGAAATTCATGTAGTCAAAATCATTCCGTAGTCTTTCTATTCACTTTGCAAAATAAGAGGTTGTGGCATTTGCATGTGCCTGTCTTCTGCTTCTGGTTTCTTCCGGTGCTGATGTTTATCAGCACAGAGGTGCTGAAAGTAAGTGTATTAATTCTTCATTCTTCCAACGTCTCCTTCCCATTGTTTCTGTGTTGCATTTTGCTGAATAGCTTTGTATAAAATATCTTGTCCAATTGGAGGCCGTATCTAGTAAGGACACTTATTTGGTATATGGAATAAATGGCTTTGTTCCTAAGCAAAGCAGCAAAAAGGTGGATTACATCCAGTATATGTTTAAAACCCTAGTGCCTAGCAAGTGGATGTGAAGGGGGTGTTTTTTTCTTGAAAGCTGTCATTATAATGAGTTACAGGATTGGGTCCTGCAAACGTGGTGGTGTATTCCGTGTGCCACTATACCATTCCATGGTGTACTTGTAGTGTTCTGGTAACCCAGGTCACAGGGCAGAAATAAGAAAGATGCAGAGAAGACTAAGTAGAATATGTAACAGCTTCCATACAGGAGTGGAGGAGAAGCTAATAGACTGGATCGTTGCCCTGGAAAAAAAGTGAGTAAGAGGAGACATGAAAGTGATTTAGAAAATCATGATGAGGGGAGAGGGAGAAGATAATTAGAAGATGGTTTCTCACTGTTCCTTGGAATTAAAGCATCAGGGCAATCTTGGTAAGATTATCAGGCAGGCGGTTTAAAATAAACAACCCCCCCTGGTATTTTGACATGTCATAGTTGCATTATGTGATTCAAATCCATGGGTTCTTTTGGAGGCCTAAAATATAAACATAAAAAGAGGTCAAACATGCTCATGGAGGATAAGTGCAGGTGAAAGAGATGTTTGTAGAGAGTGTGTGCAGTTGAATATTAAGCACGGTGGTCTGTACTTCCTATGTCTTCGGCTTCAGAAATCCCCAAGCTACAGATTACTGGCAGCAATATATGCACTTGTCTTGTGTTGTGCCTTGGGTGTTCACTGTTGGCCAATGTCAGAGGTGAGATTGGGCTATGGTGACCTGTGGCTTTTACACAGTGTGACAGTTCTTATTGTACCAGTGTGGAAATGTACTGCTGCTCCAAGAGCTTTCCATCTGAACGGACAAATCAAACGATGAGGGAGTAAAACAGATACTTTCAGAGGCAAGGTACTGTGGTCATGGCTCTACAAGAAACAAGCTGCTTATACATTTGGAGAAATATGTATGAGTCTGTAAGATTCGTTTTGCCTTTGGAGATAGGAATCTGATCTAACAAAAAGAAGGAATCTCTCACAAACTTACGAGGTTTTATTTCTGCAGATGAAATGAGATTAATTTGGGACAGTTTTTCTTGTGCGAAATGACTCAATAAAGCCAATTTTCCTTTCAGTGCTGAGTTTTACATCTAGATGAGTCCAAACAGCCATTTTGATGTTACAACCGATGCTCTTTAATAAAATCAAGTCCTACTTCTCAAGCTGATTATTCTACTTGACTTTAGGATATAGCCTCTTTGGGTGTTTTAGTTTTAATGATATGTACCTAACTAGGTGTTTGCCACTAGATTTCAGTAGTTACCAGTGGAGTTCTTGATAGCTCTGCTGTGCTGTTTTATTAAAATTAAATGCATTAAAATAATTCATTCTTTCTAAAAAGGAAAAAAAAAAAAGTCATTTTTTTAGGAAGATAGTTTAATGCCTTGATTTCAATGATTTGGGAATGTGAATTGCCCACAGCTGGTGATGAAACAGTTTTCATTCTCATTTTAAAGATGATATAAACTTAATCATTTGGAGCACTATAGACACCTCTCGTTCCATTGCAGTTGTTTCCTCAATTTGATCACTTCTTAATCTTTTGTATGAAAAATTGTAAGTTAAGAAAGACGTAATTAAGAGGCAGTAGGATGATTCATAATACTTCTGCTACAGTTTTATGCCTACCAAAGCCAATGGATTATTTCTCAAACATTACCAAACCAGAAAGAACTGATCTATGTAGGCCAGTAAATGAACTTCCCTTTGTACAAAAAAGCTGAAGATTGGTTTGTTCTCTGTATGAGCTTACTATAAGAAGGTCTGTCTGAGAGTAGATGGTTTTATATGGCAAACTCTCTCGTCCCATTTAACTTTCAGTAATCTTATGATCCTAGCAAGTAAAGCACGTAAAGAATGAAATAAAGTTCTCTTGTACAAGCTACTGGCTATTTGTTAACTGTGTTGCCCTCCAAAATGTTCAAGATGATGCATGTCATGTTAAATTTCTCAGGAGATTAAAATCTAATTTTAGATCTAAAAATGAGTGCTAATGCTGTAATGGAAATGGCTTAATGACAAGCTTCCTCTTACCCTCATACCAACTCTTGACTTTGTATCTGTTTTTGTTTGCTTGCTGGAACCTGCCCTTCACATTTCCAGGAGAAAAAGCACCTCATACATACTTTTTTCTGTCCTTTTGGAGAAGGCAGGAATCTCATCTCTTCTGTTGCCAGCTCTTTGAAATTATCTGTTCAGTATAAGACCTCTCCAAAAATTTACCAAATGAAAACAGGGAGAGTGTTAGAAATTATTTACATTACTAGCCTGAGCTGATACCTTGCAAAGCCCGGTATCATGAGAACCAAAATTCTCTGGCCATTTTCTGGACAGCCTCTCCTTGCTAAGTAGCTGATATTTATATGCATAGTTAGCCTTAGCAAACTGTTGTAAATTCAGTCTGATCTAGCTGAAAGCTTCTCCTCCCTAATTCCCAGCTGTGCGTTCCCACTCTGTTTCAGATGCAGCAGCTGTACAGATACAGGGGGTAGGTTGACGCTGTTGATCTGACAGAAAGGTAAACAACCCATCAAGAAATCCTCTGTTTTTTCCCCTTTGATCAGTGAGCTGATCTGACATTCTGCTGCTGCCTGGGCATTTGACCATGGAAGGAAGTTCAGGGTAGGGAGGGGGAATGTGAACATCTGTTTTAGTGCCAGACCACAGCAGTGATGGCAGAATTGCCCCTTCATATGTTCAAATTTGTGATATCATCAGATGAGAGATGTTAATGTATCCTCAGATGTAATGTTTGCTACTGCATTTATGGTGCATTTAATCTCATCAAGCTTCAGATATTTGCAATGTAGACATGTATCTGCTCTTTTAGTGTTGTTATCACTGGAAAGAACAGTGTATTTCAGTAGTGCAGGTCATCTCTTCCTAGGCTAGATGTCAAGAATACTTACATTCATTGATGATAAAGGGTGTCCAGTTGGTGGATATCTAGTTTGGTGAGGTAAGGCACAAGCTTTGTGTGAGAACATTTGAAATCCTTTATTTTATATCAGCAGTATTAAATATTTCTTGCTATTTCTTTTTCAGTTTTTGTTCAAATCAAAGAAAAAAAGAAAAAGGTGAAGTCTCTCAGCTTCTCATGTAGCATGGAGAAAGATTTAAATGAAAGGTGTGAACACTGTAAACAAAACTAAATATTCCAGAACAATCAATTTTTTTGTCAAAATTAATAACATTTCACTGTTTTTGTTTGAATGAAGGTACACTTTTTTAACTAAAGTTCTGCTGAAACCGTTTGTATTGGTGACATAATTTTCTCTTTTCGACTAACTCGGAGATAGCATAGATTAATTTTTTTTTCCTTCTTAGGAAATAGTAATTATTACTGTACAGGCACACTTCCACAGTTTCAGTACAGATTACTTAATATATTCAGATTTTCAGTTATTACTTAACTAGATGCTTAAGAGTAGGCAGTTTTTGAAAACTCAAAGGAAATGCCCCAAAGAGAAGTGCATGTTAAAAAAAATATTGCGGCTTTGATGTCACAGGTTGGCATGAAATACCAAGTTTACATATTACGCTTTTGCATTATTTTGCCTTTCTAAAAGCAGGAATGTCTTTTTCCTGTTTCAGCTTTAATATAGTGGGGAAAAAAATTCAGTCACTTATTATATCCATGCAGATCTGGCCCAGTTTTATACAGTGTTAAAGACAAATTATTGGTTTATCTCCCTTCTGTGGCAAGACCACATGCACACTGGTCTGAGTATTATAGGAAGGATCAGCAAAGTAATTTTTAAAGATATGTATCTGGGCTCATTTTGTGTAAGGCATGCCAGGCTTTCTTTATAGGAATGCTCAATAAAGAGCGATTAGCTCATGTAAAAACATGAAACAGATTCCACAGTCCCTGTAATGATGTAATGTACATTTGGGCATTTGTGGAATACTGTATGGGAGACATTGCAGTTTTTGATACACATTTTCATTATGTTGTTGATTCCTCCCACTCCAAATGGTTTGTCATCTTCAGTTATTTAATAGATAATCCTAAGTGTAATTTAAATAATTCCCCTGTGACTCTTGAAAGTTCACAGTGAGACAGCTGACATGTCTGTGGTTTGTATTGATCAGCGAGTATTGTTTGAAGCAAGAGTACTTGAACTAAGAGGGTTCTTTGTAGTAGAATGATTTCTCAAGAATTATTGTATTAGGTTTGCATGGCAAGGTTTTGGTAGCGGTGGGGCTACAGGGGTGGCTTCTGTGAGAAGCTGCTAGAACCTTCCCCTATGTCCAATAGGGCCAGTGCCAGCTGGCTCCAAGAGGGACTTGCCACTGACCAAGGCCGAGCCCATCAGCAACTGTGGTAGTGCCTTATGGGATAACATAATATAAAAAAACGTGCGCAACCCCAGCAGCAGTCAGAAGAGAGAAGCAAGACTATGTGAGAGGAACAGCTCTGCAGACACCAAGGTCGTGAAGAAGGAGGGGGAGGAGGTGCTCCCAGTACCAGAGCAGAGGTTCCCCTGCAGCCCATGGTGAAGACCATGGTGAGGCAGGCTGTCCCCCTGCAGCCCATGGACGTTAACAGCAGAGCAGATATTCACCTGCAGCCGCGGAGGACCCCACACTGGAGCAGGGGTATGCCCAAAGGAGGCTGTGACCCTGTGGGAAACCTGTGCTGGAGCAGGCTCCTGGTAGGATCCATGGAGAGAGGAGCCCAGGCTGGAGCAGGTTTGCTGGCAGGACTTGTGACCCTGCGGGGGACCTGCGCTGAAGCAGTCTGTTCCTGAAGGACTGCACCCCATGGAAGGGACCCACGCTGGAGCAGTTTGTGAAGAACTGCAGCCCGTGGGAAGGACTCACGCTGGAGCAGTTCATGGAGGACTGTCTCCCATGGGAGGGACCCCAGGCTGGAGTAGGGGAAGAGTGTGAGGAGTCCTGCTCCTGAGGAGGAAGGAGAGGCAGAGACAACGTGTGATGAACTGACCCCAACCCCCATTCCCCGTCCCCCTGTGCTGCTGGAGGGGAGGAGGTAGAGAAAATCGGGAGTGAAGTTGAGCCTGGGAAGAAGGGAGGGGTGGGGGGAAGGTGTTTTAAGATTTAGGTTTTATTTCTCATTACCCTACTCTGATTTGATTGGTAATAAATTAAGCTAATTTCTTCAAGTCAAGTCTGTTTTGCCCGTGATGGTAATTAGTGAATGATCTCTCCCTGTCCTTATCTCAACCGACGAGCCTTTCGTTATATTTTCTCTCCCCTGTCCTGCTGAGGAGGGGAGCAATAGAGCGGCTTTGGTGGGCACCTGGCATCCGGCCAGGGTCAACCTACCACAGTTATATACAATGTAAAGAGAGTATTTATTTTTTGAATGTGGTTCAAGGCATTTTTCATGTTGGCAATGAGATGTCTGTTGTGTGAATTAATGATCTCGATGTCTTGAGCTTTCAGAAAAAATCAGAAACCAAAATATTGGATTTGAGGGCTCTATGTTTAAGAGAATTTTTTTTAATATGTTATCTTGCTTTAATTTCTAGATCAGTTATTTATGGGCTATATCTTCTCTGGCACATGGTTACAGTTAATATATTTGAAAACTGTAGATTCAGCTGGGATTGTGTATATGTAATTGAGACAGGTTAGCTGAGGATACTGGTTTTTTGCTCTCCTTCCTCATACTAGGGCAGATTCAGTTTGAGTGTAGTCTTTACACTCATCATTTTTCATTTTGTTCTTCAAAGTACAACAGTTCTCACCTGCCTGTTTCAGTCCCATAAATATCGTGTACTCCAGCCAGGGGGTTTCTTTGGCTTTTCCTTTAGAGTAAGCTCAGTCAAATCTGTAGCAGTTTTTCCAGCCACAGAATTTAGAAACAGGTAGCAGAGCCTTGCTCAGGATGCTTTGGGGTGCACTGTGTCCCAGTGTTTTTAATGTGAAGGTCAGTGCAGAGCAGCTTGGTCTTTCCCTTTCAAGAGAAGACAACAGGCAAACAGTCCTATAAGAAAGGAGCCAGGTGATAATATTGGTTTCTTTTCCCTTAACAGACCTGGCTGGTTAGGAAGAAGGAAAGCTGTATCCTGCAGACTTCTGGTTCTGCAGTTCCCGGAGTAGTTTGCAGTGGGGTCATCTGTACAGCCAGCAAAAGACCCCTGGAATGACTTATTTTCTTCCAGTGTTGCTGTTTTCTAGAAGCAAAGGTCTGTTCCCCAGGTTTCCTGTGGCTTAAAGGGCCAATATATCATCTCAGAAGAAATAATCCAATCTACTTCCCTGAAACAAAACCAAAAACATTACAGTAGACACTTTTAATTGTTCTTTTTTCACGTATTTTGTTTTGAGGCACTGTACTTCCAGTCCTATTCACCATGTCACATCCTACCTTCTTTCTTTTTTAAAACACTTTTGCACAGCAGGCAGTCATGTGAATAGCTCTCAGATCACTCGGTTGTTTCATTATCTCGTTCTGAATGTGCTTTTAGCTGTGTGGGGAAAAAATGAACGTTATCCCTGGCTTCCAGCTTAAGCTGGCAAAATATGAGTTTCGGTTCTTCCTCATGAGCCTAATACAACAAGCTTAACAGGTAACACAACAACTGCTTTGTATGCATAAGCCTAGAGGGTCTTGTTCACGGCAGCCGAAATTTCTGGTGAACAGATCTCTACAACACGAATTATAATGTCATAGCAGCTTTACATTGAGTGGTTTAATTTCATGCCAGCTTTAGACAGGATTTTTTGGTTTTGTTTTGTTCAATTCAAGATTCAATAGCCTGTTGTTAAAAGTCAGCAGTCACGTATGTGCCTGTTGCAACCTAGAAGCAAAAAACAATCCAGTAGTGCTACAGCAATGAAAAAGTTATCTTAATGTAAATGATACAATAAATAAGCACAATATTTGATGGGGACTCTGGTTATCTTTTTATATCCTCCCAACTTGTGCTCTTTGCTGTGACGGGAATTTATAATTGAAAATAATATTTAACAGAAAATAATATTTAACTCTTCCTGGTAATCCTTCCTAGATTCATACCTACTGAGAGGAGAATTAAGATTGTTCCTGTTTCTCTCTCCTTCATCAATATTAATATCTTAAAGTAGAGATTAACATGGAAGATTCCATCAAACTTAACTCGTTTAACTGCGGCTGTGGTGATACCTTTCAAGAACATTTATCCTTCTTTTTATTCACTCAGTCTTTACTCTGTGGTTATAATTTTCAAGAGCCTTTTAATTATAAATAAAGAATATTTTGGAGACAGTCTACACATTATCAAGCAAACATACATTTTGCTACTGAGCATATAAACAGGTGAATATTTACATATATAATTTGTTCACAAAAGAATCTTACACATCTTTCTTATGCATGGAAAGTGTAACCTTGTTTGTTTTCTGAAGATAAGCACAAAAAAAGTTAGCTCCTTTCCTTGAATGTGCCTACAAACACATTGGAGAAATAGGAGGCTGCATCTTTGGGCTCAGTAATGTCTTTCTGTAATCAGTGTGATACCGTAGAGACTGTGGCATGCAAACCCGTAACTAATCAGCTGGTCGGCCATGTCTCCAAATCCAGCTTTGGATTCAGAATCTTTTTGTGGATATTAGAGAATGTCAATGCAGGGCGTTTACTTCAGGCTTACTTCTTCGTCTGAATTAAAATGCCTTGCATTCACACAACACAGCTCCTGCAGAGAATTAGTTGGTCAGTTTAAGAGTGTTCTACAGTCCCCTTGTAAAGTGAATTAAGTTTCCTTTTGCCATGAGTTAGTGTGGAACAAAGTGTACGTGAGTGCTTCTCAGTGTCTCTGTAACTTGGCTGCCTTCCAGCAGCTAGCCTGTTGTGTTTTGCCTTGCACAGTGGCCATCCTGTGGCCCCTGCTCTGTGCTCATGTTGATGGGGTGTCATTTTGGCTACTAAACACAAAGTGCAGCTGCACCGATGTCCTTTCTGTGTTACTGTTATTCCCCCGTTACCACTGCAGCTTTTTAATACCTGTGCTTTCTGCAGCTGCCTGGTGCCTCACAAAGTCTGGAATTACTCAGTACTGGGAGCAAGGAGAAAATGTGGGTCTGTTTATACAACAGTCTTTGTTGTTTACGTATATATCAGCAAAAGCAGGCGGCTCAGAAAACTAAAGAAAGAAATAGGACTTGCCATGACCCCATCATTTGAGGCATGGTAGGGAAGTAAGAAGTTTGTCCTTAAGATCTAAGATCTCTTCCCTCCTGCCGTAAGAGCCTGAGTAAATCTTAAAAAGATTGGTGAGAGAGTCCTGATAGATGGAGCCGGAGCAGGGTGGTTGGGAGGAGGAGATTAGTTAAAGCTGACTCTGTGCTCAGCTTGCTGAGTGAGAAGTAGTTGCTTACTCCTCGATTGCCTAATGCACAGGGAGCCAGCGCACTCATTCTTCTTAGGGACAAACAGAGCCTGGTCCAGCCATTGAAATCAGATTGGCTGGTGAGGATGGATTAATGAAGGGAGAGAATGGAAGAGCTGTGAGTCCCATAGCCCCTGGCGTAGCATCGTTCATATCGTTCCGCCCCTGGTCACCATCATCCTCCTGGAAATCCTGGCTAACATCAGCAGTTACTATTTGTTTGTTACTATGCCAACACAAAATAATTTGAAATTGCCTATGGCATAATAAATTTTGGGAGATATCCTAAAACACAATCCAGTAGTTATCTGCCTATTGCACAGATATTTGAAGACATTTCAGAGAGTGGGCTTGACCTTATTTTTCACCTTGCCTGGAAGTTAAGATGGCCAGAACACTCAAAAGTGGGTTTCCCAAGTCTTGTCTTGTGGTGGATCCAAAATGCATTTGTAAAGCTTTACTGGATGCTCATGTTAAAGGCTTTGGCCGTGTCCTTTGCCTAGTGTAAGTTAATGTTTGGGAAATGTGTGCTTTAAAATTTAGCTGGCATTTAATTCTGGAAACCTTCGTCATGTGTGATTTATGGAGAGCTTTGGGGGTTTTCCCCCCCTCCTTAACAGCGTATCAGTATTTTCACTTCAGTTAGCTTTAGTTAGATGTTCTAGTGAACGGTGAAGTTGCTCATTAGCAGTAGTGTAGTTGTGGTGTAGTTGTGGTGGAGTAAGTTGTCCAGCTACATTAAATTATTCTCCATTACTTAATTTATTCTTCTTAAAAGTTTCAATTTATTTATATAAATTTCGTTATAACTTTTATTTCTTTGGAAGTAGTCCCTTCAAATATCCATTACCCATCCTCACATTACGATTTTGAGGTTAAAAATCCAGTTACTGTTGTAAGAAGCTAAGTACAGAAAATGGGGATCACAAATAATTTCTTTTATGTTCTTTCTTTACTAATATGTCCCTGCACATTCATTTGATTTCTGCCTTTCTGAATTTTCACAAAGTGTAAGTCAAGTCAGCATACACTAGAGTGCTGCTGTTTATATTTTGCATTTAATCTGATAATAGAGCACTTTAGGCGGTAAGAAATTGAAATTATGTTCCTTCACCCAGCTCAAAGCTGAACTGAAACACTCCAAGTCTTAAGGTGAGGTTATGGAAGAAGTCGACCTTTAAAGCTTAAGCTGCAGTGAAACGCTGTTTCTAAGTAGGTCTTAAAGTAGATGGGAAGAGATCACAGAACTCCAGTTGAGACCATTAATTTTCCTTCGCCTTCTGCACAGCAGAGGACTTTTTCCATGTTCAAGGGCCTCAGCTTGCCATTTGAAGTGATGTAATCTGTCTTGCTTGCAGTTTCCCTTCCTCCATGTATCCAGGGTTGGACAATGAAAAATAGCGAGTTTGATCTGTCAGGCACATACCTAAAGAAATTCTGGCTGAGTGCTCTGATCTGGGAACAGGGGCACTTCTGTGGCAGATACTGTGGCATTTTCAGAAAATTTCTTCAAGCTTTCTCTTCTTTTGGAGCAAGCTGTATAACCCAAATAGCCCAAATCCTGCAGGTAGCTTTAGTTCCAGCAGATTAGTGCTTTGATGAAAAAATAGTTAATTAAAATTTTCTTCTGAAGCTTCAGTGAACTTACATCTCAGCTGGTGAGATTAATATGGTCCATGAGAAAGTCCTTTAGAGGTTTAAGCTGCTGGGAATAACCTGGCTTCTGTTAGGAAATCTGATGTCAAAGGCTGGCTGTACCAGATGGTTAAAGATCTGGTTTGGGATACCTGAGTATCCAGTATCACTGAAGCTGACGTCTTTGTGCTCTAGCAGACAATGCATCTGTAAGGGTGCACAGCTTCACTGGCCATGGAGATGATGTTACTGTACTCTTACAGAATAACTGTAGTCACCATGAAAACCACTGACCCAGACAGAGTGGTTTGGATAGGATGTTCAATGCAGGTAAAAGTATTCTAATAAGGTTCGCTCTTTCTACTCCTTCTGCAAAATGCTAGATATAATTTGCTAGACATTTGGATGCTTATATGTGAAAATTATGTTTGACAGTTGAACTTTGGGACACTTAACCATGCTGGAGGCATGTAATCTACCATCAGGCTGTTCAGATTTAAGAACTGTAAGATTCAGATAACACTCTGAAAAATAAAGGTAAATTCCCAGGAATTTAATTTATTTGCATCTTCTGCTTATCTTCTTTCTTCTTGGGTTAAATGCCTATTAGAAGCAGGTGCCATTGTCCAGTTATTGATAGTTGTTACTAGAGGTAAGGAATGAGATTTCTTGAGGATTATTGCATGCTATGGGGCAATTTTCATTAAGGTATACAGGGAGTTAACTGTATAGATCCCATTAATTTACAATTGGAGATGTGATGATCTTTAGTTCACTAACTCATCCTCCTGGAATTTTTCAGACAACATAATGAGGAATGACATCTAATGGTTTACTATAATATCCTCCAAATCACATGAAAGAAGAGACGGTGATCAGTGACAATCATTTGCTATGCCATACATGATTTTATAGTCCTCTATCATCTCCCACCTCAGTTCCTTGTTTTCCTGGCAGAAGGATGCTAATCTAATCATTCTAAGGTCAGAAACAGTTTCTTATCTGTGATTGTTCTAGTCACCCTTTTCCATGTTTTTCCAGCTCTGCTGTACCCCCTCGATGTAAGGGGACCAGAACCATAAGTAGTGACTTTATGATTTCTATTTGGTTCATCCTTCCTTTTCTAAGAGTTCTAAAAATTAATTCATTTTGCATATTTTACTCGTGGAGTATTGAACTGACAGTTTTCTACAGAGCTCAGTTATAATCTTAAGATCTCATTTTCTTTGCTTTAAAGAACATGTTTTTAAAATAAATTTCTAAGTTTTCTTGAAAACTGTTTTAAGTTTTACTTTTTGGACTCTTAAAGAGGATGGAACATGAGGTGCCAATGTATCATTTCCTGCAAGCAGGTGTTACCTGTGGCATCTTTATAGGTATCTTTAGGAGTACTTCAGGAGAGAATATTTACAGGAACATCTCAAAGCAAAATTTTTGATCTTTTGAACAACATATCACAAATGGAAATAAGGACACAGAAGCCCACTAGAGGAATGTGCAAAATTTATGTGCTGTCATTCTAACGTAAAACATTACTGTTTGCTAAAGAAAGCCCCCAAAACATACAGGCTTATTTTTCAGATACATTACTATCTGTCTACATTTTTGTCATGCTAGAAATGTGATCTTTTTTCTATTTAGATTCTGCTGTTTCATTGACCATTTCTGACCGTACTTCTTTTCTGAATGGGTACCATTCTTTATTTCTCAACGTAAGCATAGGTTTTGTAATTCCTGCCTTTACAAGTACTAGTATACAATATCCTTTCTCATGTTTTTTCAAATTAGAGAAATTATGTAAAACATTTTAGTTTGCATACAACTTTATGTCTAATGTAATCTAAATTTTAATTTCCATTTAATTATCTGCATTTTCATTTATTGCCTTTTTTACTTATGTTCTTCGGATTTTTAAATGTTGCCTTAAGTCATAGTAATCTGATG
This sequence comes from Nipponia nippon, assembly GCF_047370975.1. Classification (NCBI taxonomy): domain Eukaryota; kingdom Metazoa; phylum Chordata; class Aves; order Pelecaniformes; family Threskiornithidae; genus Nipponia; species Nipponia nippon. The sequence goes on along the minus strand of NW_028262347.1, from coordinate 88,108,480 downwards.
GATGGTACACTAGTCAACAACATGTGTATATGCCATCCTATACAAAGCTAACAAGTAAGATTCCATCACAATATTTTAGATAATATGTAGAAAGTGCTAAAAGATGTAAGAGAAGATTAGAAGTACTAAATATTAATGTAGAAGCAGGTTCAGGTAATAGTGTATTTATGATACAGATCATAACTGTGGGCAAGAGTAAAAGTTTAACTCTGTTTCTCTTGAACTCTCCGCTTTGACTCCTGTAAGATCTGGGTTTTATTCCCCAAAAGAGAAAGTGGTCATATATAGATGAAACGCCTGCTGGTTACTTTTGTTTGATTTGGTCTTGAACTTCATCAGCTCTCTGATAACTTGGTCATTCTTTCTCATGCATTATTATAATTGCCTTTCAGAATACCTGGCATTGTTGACTCAAGTTATCCTACAGGGTGAGGTATTATCTTCCAAAGAACTTGGAAGTGGGGAGGGAAGAGAAGGAACAGAGAGGAAAAGAGGTAGAATCTGGAAAAAAAGCACAGTAGCAACATTTGTGTTCACCACGTTCAGATGTATGTGAAAGTTTCTGCAGTGCTAGCTTGTCCAAGGAGAGTAATTGCTTACACAGCAGTAACAGGTTGCTTTGCTCTCTTGGTCTGTATATAGCTACCTGTAAAGAGTCTAGTGATCCTATTCTCTATTCCTAGATTTGTAATGGAAACTCTACGGGATCCCATCAAAGCCAGGGTGCTGAAAGAAGGAGAAGAACAAACAAAACAAAAAACAGGTGGAATTAAATAAACTGTTAGGAAATGGTGGAGGAAACAAATGCTGATGTCTGGCAGGAAAAACCTCAGTGATCAGCTTTCTATAAATTATTTCTGAAAGGCAAGCTGAGCAAAATAAAACTATTTGATATCAGACAGCGATACAGAAAACCTAGAGGTAATTGGATACACTTCCTGTTAGGAAATGCAAATTGTGTTTTGCTATATAAAATGGTCTAGCCAGTGATCCTTGTGTTTTTGCTTTGCTTTCCTAACAATAGAACTGGACCAGTGGGAACTCAGCAAAAGAACAGAACAACAGAGAACAGCATTGCCCACAGCTCAAAATCTGTTCAAGAGACGTAATGTCCAAATAAAACCAATAAAAAAACCTTTATTTTGCTTAGTTCCGTTAGGGATAATTAGCAGCACTGGATAATCAAGTTTTGGAAAGCCAATGTTAGCCAATAGCTAACACTTGACAGCTGGCAGTGTGCACAGGGAATATGACAGTAGCTGTTATCCCTTTCTGTAAGGGGTGGAAGTCAATGAAGTTGAGGTGTATAGTAAGCAAGTACATTCATTATTTGCTACTTACTCTTGTAAGATCTTGGGCATATTTGATCTCTGAGGAGAGGAGCATCAACAAATGAAGATTGTCCGAACAGTTGCAATTTTCTTGCTCACCTCAATGAACAAACGTTTCAACAGCTATGAATGTTAATCTTAGCTTTCCTACAGAGTGGACTTTCTAGCCCAATGTGTGTGGGAAGGCTGTGGGTAGATATGTGCAGCGTAGGGCTTGAGGCTTTTTACCTTCCTGTGTACGTAACAAAAGTATGCTAAAATAAAAGCAAACTTTTGCCACTTTAGAACTTGTGTTAGTTGCACTTTATAATTTACGCATTTGTTTTTTAGACGCAATCTCACTACCTTCTGAATATAACTTTTGGTAATCTATTTTTGTAAGAACATCTACTTCAGCTGTTCCTCCAAAATAAAGTGTGCCAGCACGCTGGTTAATTAAGCTTGTAAAAGTCAAAGCAGCCAGTATTTCACAGTAAACCAAATATTTCTGTCCAAAGATGGGTCAGTTGCTCTGTTTGTTTGTTTATCATTGGCTGAAGTAGTATACTAGTTGGTTGGTTACATACAATTTTACTTTGTGTTTGTTCATTGTATCTGTTCACTTCCTCAATGTGGTTTACAAAAATGAAATAGGTTATTTATATGTCAAGAAAAATCTACTCGTAGCGCAGATTTTGACTAGTTAGAAGGCATGGCTACACTGCATAACTCAATCTGTCTTGGCGGGCATAGAATTTCTTCCTTCTCTTTGATGCTGTGCCACTTCTCTATCCTTTTAAACTCTGTAGGCCAGGGTATGTCAGCTCTGTATTTAGGAGAACAGCATAAGGCATTGTTGTGACTCTCATAAAATAGTAAAAACAATTTTAAATGCACAGTAGCTAATATCAGCCACTGTAGTCCAGGATCTTCTCTGTGATAGTAGGAAAGTGTCACGTGTTTCAAATATATTAAAATAGATTAAAAAAAATTCAATGATGCAATGATGTGACTTTCGATTAAATTTTTCTTAGCCTAGATGCCTTGTTGATTTATTTCTGAACGTCCTTTGTGATTGTTTTTATTTAGACTAGCGTAACAAGGCAATGTCTTAGTTTTTTGAAATTCTGCTGTGTTTTGTATCTCATTTATAACTTGCGGCATAGACTTTCACAACTGAATCATGCACTCTATAAAGAAGATTTTTTTTTTTTTTTTGTCAGCTGCGTGTGGTGTTACATCTTAATTTCACCGGTCGCACTAGTGCTTTTGTTTGAAGGCTAAGAATGGCTAATCAATTTTGCTAACTCACTCTTTAAATTAAAAATTTAAAAATGAAACAGGTGCACTCATGTGGAAGGGCTCTAAATATCTTTGGCGTTTTTGTTACCCTGCTGTGAACCTCTGCTATTTCTGTTACATACCTTTCTTCTCTGGTGGTGTCAGAAAGCACTGGTCTAGATAGGTTGTCAGCCTGTCTAATAGCATAATATTTCCAGTGACACCTGCAGGAAACTGCCTTTCTTTCTTTCTTAGCTGTATTTTTTCCATTTGAATTGTCCTTTAGAGACAGTAGTTTAAGATTATTTTTCCTGCTCTTTGCCTCCAGAGAACATGAAAAAACTGGTAAACTTCCTGGTTACTTTTCCAATTTCAAACTGGTTGCTCTTAGTAGGAGTGAATGCCTTGAGTACCAGGGATGTTTGAAGGTGGAAGGACGGGACGTTTAGAGGGCAGGCTAGTGTGCCTCTGGGTGCCATGGTGGTGGCAGCAGAGGCCTTCTGAGATCAACAAATCTCTCCAGTTAATGGAGTCCCCACAGGTGAGACCTGGATGTTCAGTAGTGTGACGGCACGTGCATCTCACTGAGTGACAGGGGTGCTTGCTGCATCAGGATATTTCTGGAAAGTGTTAGCTTTGCTGGGAAATGTGCCCTCTGTAATGTGCTGGGAAATGGACGCATTGCCAATGCCCTGAGACAGAGCACTGGAGTGCAAGTGCTGAAAGGGAGCGTGAGGTAGGTATCAGCGGGGCGTGTTCAACACTTGAAATTTGGATGTGTCTACTCAGCTGGAAAAGGCATACTCTTGACAGATGTCATTTATAAGTATCTTTTATATAAAAAGACATAGGTTATCATTATAGATAAACACAACAGTGAAGACGCATTGGCACAAGCTACCAGCAAAACATCCAGGAAGAGTCTGTACTGGGTACACTGTGTTGAAGACTACAGGAGTGTTGTTCTTAACTTGGTTACAGACTCACAACTCCTGTTTTTCTGTGAAAACAAAATGTAAAACTAATGATAGCTGCTCATACTACTCTGCATTCCGTATAACAAGGGATAGCTAATGATGTAAGTGAAAAGATCTTAAGAACATGGGGACTTTTCCAACAAAAGTAAAGTGTGAAAGTTACCCAGCTTTTCTGAGGGCCTGTGGTAACTGTAGTCCTGGAAACAGGATGTTGATGTGGAAAGAGAGTGGCAGGACCTACATGGACTCACACAGACTTGTCTGTGTGCTGCAAAACTGCAGTACAAGTACTGCTCACACAAATTGCCTCTCTTTCAAACAGCAGTTGCTTTTCTGTAATTATGCAGCTTATGTAATGTGAGGCTTCATTCACCAAACATAAAAGGCACTGTGTGCCCAGTCACTGAGAACAGTTCCTGGAGGCATCTGGTCCCAGTTACCATTTGAATAAGGTAACGAATATCACTGGGTGATGCAGAGTTCAAGGTGAGTTTGAAAATACTAGCTACAGAGATGTCAGCAAAGGCTTTTGGTTTGATATAGAAGCAGACAAAACAAGACATGGTAAATAAATGCTGCACCCATTGCCCAAGATTTTTGAGCTATGTGGAATTTGCAACAATACCTCATGGGTAAAAAAGGCCAACTAAAACATCCAGGCTGCAATGCAAACGCGCTAATTTTACACATCTTTTCTTTCTTTTGGCTGAATAGCTGATTTTAGATGCCCCTGCAGATACCTTTGAAAGTGAAAAAGTAACACTACTCCTGAGGGTGGTGACAGGCCACCTGAAAAGTCTGGGAAGATCTTTGAGCAAACTTTGTTTGCTGTGCAGGTGAGTAACAATCTCAGAACAAGAATGGCTTTTTGTTTTCCCAGTACACCAGAGTACCCAGCCATGTATTGAGTGTCTCCAAGTCATAGAATCATAGAACAGTCCAGCTTGGAAGGAACCCTGAAAGATCATCTGGTCCAAACTTTAATCACCATCAGGTCTTTGGGTAAAAAGAATATTTTGATGGGGCTGTGGATGGGTCAGAACTGCGTTCAGTGTAGAAGATGCCACACCTACCTCCAGTTTCTCTTGGGTTCTCCTTGTTGTGTCCTTTTATCTCTACCCCCGGTGGGTATACTTGACACAGTAACTGTGGAAATTATATGTGCTTACAGCTTGCTCATTCTTCCAGGTTTGGGAACTTTAGGTGGCAGCATAGAAGGCCAGTGACAAAGTTTTTCTTTGATTGCTGAGTCAGCCCAGAGGTCCCTCAGAGCAAAATTATATAGGTCTGCTAAATGAGATCTTAAAATGAGAATACAGTAACAACATTACAGCTTTCAAATCTTTCTGATTGAAAGCCCTAACTCTGTATATCCAGAGGGCAAATTATATTGCTTTCACACTAGCAAGCTTTCAGGACCCATTCAAAAATCTACTTGAAACAGGGCCAGAATGACATCGTCTGTACCTCTTTTCAAAAGGAAGGAGGGAAATGCTGAAGGAGTATAAAGTCACTGTGAGAAACAAAATTAGGGCTGGCAGGCTATATAAGTGGGAGTTCATTATGCTTCCTTCTACTCTCCACAATAAAGAGCCAGCCACAGACTTGACTGAAAGTTGAAGCTTGTCCTTTCAAGCAGCAGTCCCTATGCAAGTTATAGGCTCCTCAGCTCTGAGTGCTCACCTTGCTCTGAGATGCACCTGCTCATTTCAAGAGCAGAGTCTGAAGCACCTGCCTCCTATCTGAGTAATTGCAAATGGATGTCATGAAGCCTGCAGTGGTCTCTAAGCAGTGGCTTTTTGCTTCCTACAAACTTCACGTGGTACCACTAGAAGACAGGAGATTTAACAGCATCAGCAGAAAACAGTGGGACAACACTTTCTGTCTATTTAGATTCCAGCTGATATCTGAGAGTATCAAGAAGACTAACAACACACAATTTTGACTTTTCTTAAAACTGGGATCCTACCATGTCTTTTAACAACAGATGCAGACTCACAGAATTTCAAAAACAGAGATCATTAATCCTTTACCAATGTATCCTCTGTGTATCCTCTACCAATCCATTTCAATTTCACATTATATTATATACAGGGAGATTTCATCCTACTTGCTACCATGTTAATGTAAGAAGTCTCATCTCAGGAAGTGGTATTTTAACCATTGAAGTATTTGTTCAAATGAATTACTGTAACGGGTAACGCTTATCAAATAACAGAAACACAAAGCTTGAACAATGAGCATCACCATTTTCCATGTCTCTGACACAGACACTTAGTGTGTCCATGCCTTTATTTCTGTATGTCAGCACTGACAAGGCCACTCAACTACAGGGTGTGTATTTTGCATGTATTTGCAAGAATAACAGTGGCGTAAGTTATACAATTCACAAATGTGTAAATTACAGAATTCACAGAATTATTAGAAGAGTAAGATAGTGCTTGTGTAATTCACTTTTTAAAAAGATGACAGTTTAAATCAGACGTTAGGATTTATATAACACAGCATTTTTATTACAAAGATCTTGGTGGTGATAAATACTAAAAACTTAAGGTCCTCCCTCAAAAGGAGAAGAACTTGAACTATTGCTTGAAGGGTGAGTGTGGCTCCAAAATCTGTATGGAGTTGATCCTCAAGATACATGTCTTCTTTGTGTCCCACGTGGGGCAGGAAAGACTTGTGTCTGTCATGCCATATATTCAGCTGGTACCAACACCGTTCAGGTTTCTCCATCTAGTTGAAGATCTCTGTGTGGGGAAAAATGAGGAGATGAGCAGAAAAGAGAGACAGTAGGGGACCATATTTTCAGCCCTCCTGAAGTACCAGATTAAAAGAGAAAGTTATCTACAGGAATGACTTCTGTCATGTTCTGGAATGACTGATATTTCCAGGCGAGGAGATAATGCTTAAGGTTACAGTATTAGACAGCAAGTAGAAAAAAACCTGCTCTGTCACTGTAGATAAAACAAATATTTTTAAGTATGAATAATACAGATAGAGAGGAATTTTTAAAGCCAGGTCCACCGCATACCACACAGAAGCATCTCTTTTCTTAAATGACTGTGCTTCTTTTCAAACATTCACCCATAACTATTACCTTTCATTATAGATTTCCTTTCTTTATAATATTCATTTTTTCCCAGTGTGTTTTGATAGCTCAACCTCTTAATTTAATGGACTCAGAAAGCTCCTTCCCTGAAGCAGACCTTTTGGTTAGTGTTTACTGCAGTCTTTTTATGCTTCGGTTTGCATTAGCTCTTTCTGTTCCATCCCCCATGCTCCCCATCTTTTTCTTTCCCAGCTTGCCGCATTTTATTCCATGGGAAATAAGGTACATTTTTATTGTGATTGGGCCCATTCAGGAGTTATTAGGCTATCTTAAAAAAACTTTTAAGTTGTGTCGAATAGAAAGTTCATGCAAAAATGTTCAGCTTGGGTGCATTTTGCTAGCACTTTTTCCTTCCTTTTAAAATGGTTTAAATCCATTAAACGTACTAGAGGTTTAAAGCTTAAAATATCTTAATATAGGCTAGAGATGTAAGAGCTTAGAGAAAATCCTCTCTAAGTTTATGAGCATGGAGAGAAGTTAATTAAAGCCAACCAAGAAAATACGAATGCTAGAAAAGAATGCACATTATGAAAGACTACAAATTCAGAATCTGTCTGTAACTGTAAGTCTTCCTGAATGACGCTGGGACAGATCCAAGTAAAAGCTTTTACCTTACACTTCAAAGTGAGTGTTTTGTGATTACAGAAATAGTGTGCTATTCTGGCATATCACAACCCCTCTTTCCCTTAAGAACCCTTTTAATTTTAGCCTTATTCAGAAAGTTTTAATGCATGTCCAATAGATGATGCTGCAAATGGCAGTTTGTATCAGTTCAAGGCAGATGGGGCATAGAGCTTTTGTTCAAGCAGAAGTATTCTGACAGACCTATTTTGGTGTTGCTTTATTTCTGTATATTTCTGTATATTATGTGTATTTTATGTCTTCTGCCTGTGCAGACAGTTTTCTTTCACTCTTGATGCCTTCAGAAAAAGGGGTATTCTGAATTCCCAGAAAAGATGGGTGAGAATATGTAAAGCTATATGTGATATATCCCCAGTGAGATATATCCAGTTCCCTCTTTATTTATGTTATGTAATGTAAATGTAACCTGGAAGTTCTAACAGTAAATGTAAATACTCATTTTTAATGCCTCTGTTTAATCACTTCAGTGAAGTTACTAGTGCTAATTAACCATAACTAGGTGAATAAGTAGTCATTTCAAGCCAATTGGCATCTCAAATTGTAGCCTAAGCAATTTGCAGAGCCAAAGCCTGGATGTTCAGCTGAGTAGAGAGGAGTAGAAGGCTTACGGGTTTCCCATGTGCTGTGTCTTGTGTGTGGATCACAGGTGCTGAAACGGTTCTGACTCCTCATACTCATCCCAGAAAATCAAAATGTGAACAAGGCATCTGTCGTAGTCTTAAGTATAAATGTATTGATGTCATAATTTAGTACCTATGAACTTGTGTGTGGTCATCGAGTAACTGCTAATCTTCATGATGAATCTCTAGAGAGGACTTTTACAGCTAATGTAGAGAACCACCACGTTAAAAATCTTTGTAGCTCTTCGTAATGTGGGGTATGGTAGCATAATTAGGTTGGGATGAAGTTGCTTTAGGGACAAGAATGTAATGTTCAGTTCAGAAACCTCCTCCCAAAGTTTACAATGTATCTCAAAGTACTATTTCTATTTTTTTATCCTTTTTAGGATCAATGATAGCATGTAGAAATGTATCCAAAAAAGGAAGATAGTTTGAAAAAGGGAATACAAAAGGCAATAGGTCTAGACCAGTATTTAGTACAACTTCAAACCTGTTGTAGTATGTACTTAGAGACACTTGAATGTGTGTGAACTGACCCAGCAGTTGGAGTGCATTGAATTCCCATGCCTCATGTCATACAGTTTTGAAAGGAGGACAGACTCTGTTTGAAATCTTCACAAGCAGAGGTTACCAAACTTTAACCCATTTCTGAGCACTTACAGCTTGTATGAATACTCTTACACCACTTAAATGCAAAGCTAAACTGATGAATTCAAAATGCTGATTCCAGGTTGCGTGTTTGACTCCGCAGTGGAGCTGGCTTCAGAAGTACTCAAGCAGTCAGAGTCAAGAAGCTTTTAGAAAATTACTTTATCACCTCTCACCTCATGAATGACTTGAACTGAAATGGGCCAAAAGCAAATAGGTGAGCTTAGCATTGCTTCCCACCCCCCCCTTGTTTTTGCACTGAAACAGAGCAGCAGTTCTTAAATATTCAGGAGCTGCCAAAGGCAGTTTAGGAAGGTACAGTCCCTTTGCTGGTAATTACATCTCCCAGCTGAGATACAGCGACACATTGAGTGTCTTCCTGCAAAATCAGAGAGGAAAGTATGAGTCACATACGAAGATCCTCCCAGTGTTGCAGCAGGCTGATTTATATTCAGTTTATGATAGATTAGATTATTTTCTACCGAATTGCTATCTGCCCAGTTGTTCTTGTCCCTGTGTTTGCATAGTGAGTTATTCCTGTCCCAAGAGTAGTTCTCTTCCCTTATCCTTACTTGAGTCCTTTCTTTTTTTCCAGGATCACTTCTTTAAACGACTCATGGTCTTCTGCACATAACCCCGCTCCACACCACCACCACCAGTCTCATTCATGGTTTAAATCCTGTCAGGCATTACAGTGGTCTGCTGAGCCACTGCTACCATTGAATTAGATCTAATATGCAAATACATATTATAATATACACAAATGCAGAGATACATAGATACATGCTTCAGAATTTGTCTTCATGGATAAAGATGTAGAGATTGTCCTATAAATTTAATTCCAAAATCTTGGAACTATGCTAGACAAGAAACAATTAGGAGTAGTTGTATCATCCAGAAAGGCCATTTTTGTATTGCCAGTGTTTACCTGCTTACTGGGATTTTGTACAGATCAGTGAGGAGTAGGGTAAAGTTGCTATAGTCAAGATAACTAATAATAAAAAGCACTGTACCAATGTGGTGTTTTGGTACTTTGAAGTTAAAACTGACTTGGAAATCAGTTAGACTGTTCTCTCTTCCCTCATTAAAATTCTTCTTAATTAAGTTTTAAACTAAGCAGTGGTTTATCAGTGTCAATTTCCCATCTTTAATTCTCTGTTAATAGTAGAAAGTTACTGCCTTTTATTAAGATTAGTTGTAATGAATACAAGCCTATGCTTAACGTCATACAGAGTTGCCAGTTTTACTGTCTTAGATGTTGTTATTTTGCAGAGCCATAAAAATTCAAGTTCTGCACACGTGATTTTATAAGCCACAAAGTCTTGCAAGTGAGTTTAAAATTGGTTGAAACATTATTAAAAATGGGGAGGAGGGAAAATTATGTCCAGAGACTATGTGAAAAGACAGAAGACTGATTTCAGAGAATGATTTGGTATTAAAGAGAGAAAATGGGGTGTGTGGTGTGTGCTTGTGTGTAAAAACTTCAAATCCTTGTACCTACACCTTCTCAGAGAAGCATAGTTTGGAATAAAGAGATATGAAAAACTTAGCATTATTTCTAATCATACAAAAGAAAGCAACCATTCTCATCTTTCTCAATTAAGAAGGTGCTGAAGTCTCCCAATAAAATCCCAAGATTTTTTAATTAAGCAGAATACAGGAGTATGTGACGTGGTTAGTATTTCTCTGATTTTGAGTATTAAAACTATCTTTAAAAATATGCATCTTGGGACACTGGAACTGAATGTGCTTGCCAGTCAGTCAGTCAGTGGATATCCTGTATATATAAAACATAGATTATTATGAAGGGAGGAAATCAGTTCTGATACAAAACATGAATCACTTGGCAGAAGGCATCGGCTCTCAATAGAATTGCATGAAAAGCTTTGAGAGGTAGTAGAGACTAAATCCTTCGCATTTCAATAAAGTATGTCTGTAGTTTTGAATTCAATATAAGGCAAGATTGATATTTGAAATGGTTACACAACTGAGCCCATCTTCATGCAGCATAGGAAAAATACCTTTCAAAGCACGTACAAAATATGCCAGGATTTCCAGTGGTGATGTAGCAGAAGTTTATACACTTGAAGACAGATCTTGAGAGCGAGCCTCTACTAAAATTGTTGGGAGGAGCAGGTGTTCACTATTTGGCCCTGAGCCTTTATTTTTTCCTGTAAAATATAAAAGGCACATTTACATTGCATGTTACCCTCACGTCAGATTCCTAGACTCCAGCCTGCATCCTAAAACCTCATGGCCTTGCAGTGTCAGCCTGGCAAGCCAAGCCTTGTCTCAGATTTCTGTGCAGTCTAAATGTATTTGATGGGCTGATCTGAGGCTGCTCCATGTACCTTTCTTTTTAGATCATTATAGTCTTCTTTTGCACTTCTCTGATTCCTTGCTGCAACCACAGGATTTCTCAACGTTGCCAGTGCTTTGTTCCGGCTTCTCAAGTTGTCAAATTGACTACGCAGGCAGTCAGAAAGCCCATACACTCTTGACAAAGTTTTAAATTATTTATTGTTAACCTGTCACTGAAAATTAGCCTCCTTGTGACTGTGTGGAAAAGAATGAAAATTAACACTTCACTGATTGCTAAAGAAGGCTTGAAATACTAATGAGGAATTGCTGTTAGTTATGTACAGAATAACATGATGCAATATAGACTTAATATTACTTTTTTCCTTTCTGACTTTAATGATATTTCCCTGATTACCAGTCTCTTCTCCCCATAGCTGCAAAATCTCTGACCCTAACATAGTCCTGCTTCACTGCTGCTACCAATGTGTTTCTCTCAGAATTCTCTACTTGAGAGATATAATTAATTAAGATGCATTTTTCTTGACAGGCATTTAACTTGAAGGTTGATTTTTCTATTCCACACCTGACAAGGTGCTTGGGTGACCGAACACTGGCGTGTCTTTTGTGTCAGTGGGTCTAGAAAGAGATGTCATCTCTCTCTGTGAACAGTGCTTTGCTTCTGAGGTCAGCACACTGGTGGTAATAGTTTCTAGAGGACTGATTCTGAAAAACACAGTTGTAACAGAAGACCAGCAGATCTTTTTCAGTTATCTATAAGTTCTTTGTAAATGTCTACAAACCACAATGTGGTTTGCTATATGTCGTCCTTTTTTGATGAGGAGGACTCTAATTTATAATGCGGTTTTAAACAGGAAACAGTGGCAGCTGGTATGGACCCTTTAGGTGTGGTTTGATTATACAATTTAGTTAGGCTTAAACCCAGATACGTGTCTCTGCTCCTCACTTTCCCTTGTGAGTACAGCAGTGCAAGCCTGACTCAGCACTCAGTTGCTGCGGATTGCTACACTGAAACTATTTGTTGTTTTTTGGGGGGACTAGTTTTTTGTTAGTTTAGGTCCCTGAACTAGCTCAGCATGGTCCAGGTGTTTGTCAGTGGTGGTGCAAGGGAGGTAGAGGAAGCCCTTGGTGCGAGCAGGGCAGTGAGTCTGCCTTCTTTTGCACCTCTTAGTCACTAAACTGCACAAGAATGCTTGGATCCCTATCAGATCTGTAGTATAAACATACTCGTAATGTACAATCATGGTAATGGAAATTCTCTGCATGAAGAAGGCGGCAGCAATATGGGGAAAGGACTGCACTGCAGTTTAAAGATTCACAGAATAAATTTGAAAGGAAAATTTTGCTATAGTACTTCAGAACGTATTTAAGAGCAGGGAAAAGATTTTAAATCTCATTTTAAATCAAATGGAATTAGACAATATTATTTGTTCAGGTTGGTAGTATGAAGCATCTATGAAATAATCAATACCAGTTAAATAAGTGCTGAATTTCTTAGTCTGTAATAACACACCATAGGTATAAACTGATGGACATTGATGCCACAGAATGCTGAGAAAATTCAGGAAACCACCTTTTGTCTCAGTACTGCTGTGAACAGACGTTTTATTCCTTTGCAGTAGTCATGCAGGCACATGTAAAAATGAAATGACTGGTTTGTATGAGGAATACATTATTAAGTATGTAAATTCATGTACTTACCCAAATCTGATTTGCTTTAGGCGTTCAAGTCATACAATTCGTAAATCATCGTACAGAAATAAGTAAAATAACAGGCAGAAAATAGTGAACATAAAGAATACATAGTTAATCTCTTAAAATTCATGCATGTTGTGGCTGTACCTGTTCTTTGTGGGCTTAGTGCAGAGACTGAGTGCTTGCATTTAATGCTGCTTTATTTCCAAGGACAGACCTTGTGCCTGTTCGTTCTAGAATGTGACTGCTACACGCATGCTGTTTAGGGCCTGTCAATAACTGTTTTATTTCTAGGAAACAAAGAATTTAAAACTGAAAAGAAAATACTATAGTGGTCTGAATACTTCAAAAGTATGTCTAAAAGCTAGGCTATAGTTTGTTTTGTTTTGTTTTGTTTTGTTTTAAAGTTCAGCAGTATATTTTACTTAAACAGTGGGTGGAATGTACGACGATATGATATATGACCTGAAAACTGAATGCTAGGAACTTTAACAAATCACATTAACTTCTTCTGTCTGTTGAAATTTAACTAACCCTGAACTGAGCCTTGACCTTACTCTAGCTTCTGTTGAGTTGAATCCTCTAGAGGCCCCCAGAAGCAGTAAGTCTGTGCGGGCAGCAGCTGCAGTGACAAAAGTCTTTCTTCCAAGAGGTCATTGTGTCCCAAGTGAACTATTCTGTTGGGAGAAATTGTCGAATGTTCCTGGGCTCATGATGCTTCTGCCTTGCAGGCTGCCATATAATACATCTTCCTGCAGTTTTCTGCCACTATCATTATCCTTTGTATGTGAGATGCTGAAGAACTGAAGTTCTTCTGAAGAACCTTAATTTTAAGGTTGTTCCCACATGCATCCTGGGTGCTGAGGTTCAGAAGAACCATTTTTCTTATCCTGGGTGCATTTCCCTTGAGTATTTTCTCTCTCTGATTTCCATGATCATTCATTTGGATCTGTGCACTGGCAGGGCCCCCAGCAAAACAAATCTGATCAGAAGCAGGGTTATGCATATGGTAGCCGTTCTCTCAGATTAGCCAGAGTACTCAAGATGGAGTTTGTGCTGGCTTTATTCCTTTATGCTGGCTGCAGGTGGGCAGGTAATGCTTAATCCTTCATAAAGCCTGTTGGTGCTAACTTAACCGTTCATCGGTTTTTTGATAGTTCTTGAACTGGCAGAGTGAGTTCGTAGCCAATGAGCAGGGTGAGCTTATTCCAGATCAGTACTTCTACACAGCCATGGCACTTTTGATGAACTACAAGGAGCCCTAAAGCTGGGCTTATGGTATTATTGAGCCATAGCCTGAGTTCAAAGGCTGGATCAGAAAGCTATAAAATTTAACTTCCTTTGGCCAGTTTTTTCTGACTTCAACCTTGAACTATTCAAAGGAGCGCTTCCAGTGGACTTAGAGGATATCTCAGAATGGCTGCATGGGGAAGATTTTGTCAGAGGGCTGCTAAGGCAGGACTAAGTGTTGTGTGAAGGCCCGAAGATTTAATAAAGACAGCACCTGCCAGGAGCGTAGAATGGCAGACAGGAGAATGAGAGTAAGTTGAGAGGCAGACTGCTGCTTTTCTTCCCAAGACATGCATTCTAGTGTATAGCTAGTTTTATATTTTCTATTTAATACAAATGAATATTTCAGCTTCTGTCAAGCTTCCTATTAAAATAAATTATATAGGCTTCCTTATTCATTCCTTTATGGAATTCAAGATATTCTGATGTTGTCAAAAGATAATCTCTTATTTTAAAGGTCTGCTTTTGTTTGATACAGAAAGAAAGTGATTTTCTCAGTCACAAGGTCAACGAAAGTCCTGAGTAAGACACATGTGGGAGCATTAATATTTCTCAAAGGGATGGCTTAAAAAGAGATGTTTTCAATAAGTACAGTCAGAGGATGTAAAAAAGCACAGGGAAAGAAGAAAATGAATTACAAAGTATCTTCTGTGTTAAATAATTTTAAATTCATGTAATAAGTACAGAGGGGAAAAAATGCATTAATGTCATAATGGGTGTGTATATATCTTCATATTGCTGGAAGGTTAAAAGTGACCTTTAGCTACAGCTCTGGGTCTGGGGTGCCCTTTAAGTGATAGACTGGTATAAGCCAGATGAAATTGTTTTGGTTTTTTCTTTGGTTTGGTTTGGTTTGGTTTTTTTTTTAATGCTAGGCTGTCCAGAGGTTCATAGTTTATTCTTGTGCAATAGCCTTCCTGTGAAGGCACTCAAAATAATTCCTCGGCAGCTTGTGGTATTAGGAGTAGTGGAACCTAAGAAAATCTCCAAGTGAAAGAATGGCAGAAACAAAAATCTTCTGAGAATTCTTGTGTGAATATGGGAGGATACTTGAGAAGTGCGTAAACAGCACTTTATTCTGGATTAAAAAGTATCAGCTTTTAAAAAAAAAAAGAAAACTGGGAATTAGTTTCATTTTCTTCCTTCAGATAGTTTTTATTATCTTTTTAATAGTTTTCATCTAACTGAGGAAGGGGAGGCCAACTATGAAACTGTATTGTAGTCTGGATCTAAGGAACACAGCATTCTAACTAAAAACGAAACTGATATTATTGGAGAGTACAATTAAAAAGATGAAAATATAGATAATGTCTGATCTAAGCCTGAGCAGACATTATTGCAATTTGTAATTGCTTGTGGAGGAGTACTTGATAGCTTGCAATTGACGTCAACAGCGAAACCCCAGAGAGTATGGAAAGAATCACAATTAACCTTTTTCAAAGTAATTTGAATTTGCAAGGCAAAGGAAGTTATCTGGTCCAGACTGAAGCCACAAGAACTTCAGAAGCGTTTTTGCCTACAGTTCCTTTTCCTACAGGTCTTTTTTTTTTCTGTAGTCTAGAGAACTGTGTTTATTTTTTCCTTTTTTTTTCCTAAAATAAAAATGCATGCAGTTTCATGAGCCAAGAAAAGCAAAATTATACTTGGAGAGTGTTGCAAATGTATAGTGTATCAGATAATTTTGATCACATATGTTTGCACTGGTGTGAACAAAATACAGCAATTTTATCTCTAACCTACAAAAATTCTTCAGATACGATATATCTGTGGTAGGTAATGGGACACAATTTGAGAGCATGCATTTAATTTATCTGTGTTGACGTGCAAGTAGAGACAAGGTTGTATTCTTTGTTTTTTGACAGCTGGTGTCTGTAAGCTGGTTGAATTGTTGTTTCCTATGCTACTTCATCCTGATTTGCTCTCCTAGGAAAAGTTACTGTAGTCCTGCGCCCTTGGGAGTAACCTTTAGATCCTGTGACCTAAAATCAGCTCGCGCATGCGAACCACCCATATTCATCTTATGTAGACTAATATAATCAGTTAGTGTAGTATATGTGAATTTTAGAATCTTCAGAAAATTTATCCTCGCTATTTTCCTTTGAAGTAAGAGAGTGCTGGTTTCATGTTAGAGCTGGAACAGACACAGAGGTACAAGTAGTACCGGGGTCACATAGAAGTCTGTGATGGAGCAGGACCTCTAACATGTCTAGAAGTCCTAGGCAAAGGTCTTAACCAATGAAGCCTTCGTGGTTTTATCTTCCAAGTCCCCAGCAATTCTCAAAATCAAAGAATCATCTTTTGTTTAATGTAAAGTATTAAAAATCAGAAAGGATTTTTTTTCCTAAATTTCTCAAGAATTTAATTTTAAATTGTTTTTTAAATCAAAGGATATTCAGAGATCATGCAGCTGTCTACTGTAAACTGGATATAGTAGAAATACATTCAGTAAAGTTTAAACAAGCATAGAATTGTGTAGCATTTTTACAAGTCATGACTTAGAGACAGCGTAATTCCCTATCTGAGAATGGTAATGCTGAAGCCAGACTTGGTTAATGACATGATTATATCACCAGCTCTATTAACTTAAAAGAAATGGGATCTACCATTATTCTTGCCATGTCTAGTATGTGTAATTATAAATACAAAATTGCAGTTTCCAGAACAATTATAAAACCTAAAGGAGAAATGCAGGAAGTTTATGTTGCTTCATGGAGTGGCTTTAAGCACATGGTAAAAAGCAAAGCTGTGTACGAAGGGCATAGGAATTTTCCTGAAAAGGCATCATAAGCTTGCAAGAGAGTGGTTCGTTGGCTGCAGTTTTCAAACTACAGAGTTTTGGGGACTTCTGTTCTCTCTGTCTCTGTCCCCCCTCCCCTCCAAGACATGAGCCAAGCAAACTGAGAGTAGAATCTGTTACCTGCTAACATCCTTTGAATCAGAAATCAGAGTGCAGGGAGGCCAGATGAGGGTTCCTTCTTTTTTTCTTCAAAGTGGCTGCAGATGTGTTCAGAGAGGGAGAGAGAAAGTGCTGAACCGTACTAGGTAGGGGACATGAACATGGGAGATTATTGTCCAGCATAAGATGTAACCAGGAAGATTGTGCTATGCAGCAGTCAATCTCTGAGAGCTGCTTTCTAGGGGAGTAATCACATTCTCTATCCCTTTGACACTCCTGGATGTGAATGGAAAGAAAATTCCTGTCTTGCAGTTCTTCCCTTTTTAGCCAGAGCCCCAAGTGACAAACCAAATTAGCTTTAGTTCTCTTAATCAATGTGGTTTTGTTTGTTAAATATCAAGTCATGTTACAGGTCTATGTTTTTATTGCTGTGCCTTCCGAGTAATTATTTACATTGATTATTTTGCTCTAGAATTATTATATAACCATTTTGTACTGGATTTAACCTTTTATAGTAATTTTAGGCAGCAGGGAATCAGATTGTATGTTTTTACAACTGATCTTTATTATAGTAGTGTCACTTGCTATCATTGTCTTCAGTATTACCCAGAATTCTTGTTGAAAGCTATTCTCCAGATACTCAACATTAATAACTAATAAGAAAGTCGTTTAAGATAATAGGATCTTTTAGCAAAATCTCTGATTTTATATTTTAATTGTTGGTCCCCATTCTCCATTTATCTAAGTCCATATCTTTCAGATGCTTATTATTATCTCACTAAAATGAGAAGGAAAACAATGACATTTTGAAGGATAATCTTTTGTTCGTAATTCTGCTAGAATACACCATCCATTGTTTTCTTCTGTGATTTTTTTTTCCCCTTCATTGCCATTCTATCACCTGTATGATTTACTCTTTTGTAAGTAAATTTTTAGCTCAGCTAAGCTACCAACAAAAGACACTCTTTCCAGGATTGGTATGCTGAACAAATTTCAGCACATAATATGTTATTGCTGGGGTTGTGGGGGTTTTTTTGTTGTTTCACTGCAGGTCTGAAATGCTGGTTTTGTTAGCAAAATGCAAATCCCTCTCATAAAACAGAATCTTTATCAGTGTACTTTAATGTATTTAATAAATAGTCAAAAGTTAAACAGATACAGATGCTTACTCCTATTTCATGTGGCAGTACTCCGACAATAGATAAATATGTTCTGTTTTGTGAGAGCAGCCTTCTGCTCAAATGTACCATCCTAACCTGTGATTTTCTTAGTTGAGTTTACACTGCATTTCACTGTAGATGGAGCTATATCACACACAAGATCAACGAAAAAAACTATTAAAGTTGCCATCTGCAGTTAAGGTATGTAAAACATAATAAATAAAAATTATAGAAGTAGTTGTCATCTTCCAGGCAGAATAATGGCAAAGGCAAAGCCCAAGAAACCATGTGAGAGGTGCCAGTGCTGAATGTTGGTTTCTCAGTGCTGTGTTGAGATGGTGTTTTCAGATCCAGGGGGCCTAAAGAACAACCGGTACAGACTACATTTGTGACCGTCAGGGATGTATATACAGAGGAATCTATACATAGGCTGCGACACTTCAAGGCCTGCTACCTAGCCCCTTAGTCAGTGAATGCTGTCACGTAGGGGATCTGTAGAACCATACATAGGAAATAGCTACCTTCTGGTGAATCTTCTGGCTGTTCCCCCAGTCTGCATAGGGGCAGCAGTACTCTAATCGCAGGGACTGAAGCATGGCCTCATGGCTCAGTTTATTGAGTAAGCTGCAGCTGCAAATAGAGCACAAAGTCACCCAGTTATGAGCGGAACACTTGGCCTGTGGGTATGGGCTCCCTTCTGCTGACACTGGGTAGGAGGGCAGCAGCTTCTGGGAGAAGAGTCAGAAGGCAGCTGGAGCTGGTGGTAGCTGTGGCTGCTGCAGGGTCCTCAGTGAACATAAGCAAGTGGCCTCATGAGGCTTCTCTCTGAAGGAATCTTTTGGTGAGACTGGAGAGAGAATGAGATAGTGCCATACAGAGAAGAGGCAGTGGGGTAAGAAACTCGGCTAAGACTGGAAGAACCATTGTCTTGCTATGAGATGTAGAAACTGTTACAGTGTTGAAAAGAAATCTTTCGTGAGTAAGATTAAAACCACTATTACACTCTGAGAGGTCTAATGACCTCGCTGTCATTCCTCCCACTTGATATCTCTATCTGTTTACCCATTTTTCAGTCAGACAAGATCTCTCCTCAGCTTGACCCTCATTCTTCCATTTTATGCTTGGATTGTATGTTCATAAATGCTACGTTCACATTAACTGAAGTTTAACGTTATAAAAACTTCCTAGTTTGCATTCATTTTTCGAAAGTTTTGTAGCTTAAATATTTTAGCTTTCAGATGCTGAAAATTCCTCAGGTAGAAAAGCTGAGCTTTTGTTTGCAATTCCATCAAAATGGGCCATCTGTCTCTTTCTCAGCCATTTCCCTGTAGAAAGTAGAATATTAAAGTTCCTGTGTCTACACTGGCACAGAAGACAAATAGGATTTTCTTTCCTGAGACTTGATGTTTTCAAAAAATACTGAAGGGGTGGGATAAAAGTGGAGAGTAGAAATGGCTTGAGAAGAAACATGTTCTAAACATTTAAGCCTTGTGTTATTCAGAGAAGAAACATGGACTTTAATCCTCTCTTACACTGAAAAAACATACAAAGGTCCCTGCTTGCTTAACAGCCCATGAATCTTTGTTGCCCATGCACAGTTGTATAATAGCTGTAAAAAGGAAAGTTCTCCTGGCTGTCATCAGAATCAGGAGCAGTCACTGGCCCAAAAAGTCTCTGATTTTCTTTCTCTGAATTTCGATATGCTCTTTTTAAAAGAAGTACAACCCCAGGAAATGAGCCACCCCATGGGTTTCCAGGTGTGCTTCTGTTTCCAAAAACCAGCCATTTTCTTGTTACGGAAGCGTATGCCACTGTAGGGAATTTATTGCTCACAGGCTTGACTGTCTTGATTACCACCCATAGACCCCTTAAAAATGTGTGTAGATGCCAAGAGTCTGTAAAGCGGTGGTTGAGAAGCTCTGTCCTAGATTTTTTGTGTGACAGGTGTTTAGGTAACCTCTTTTAAAAATCTTACAGCAAAGGAAGTCCCACCACCTTTCTGGTTTGAGAGATTCACCACTTGGGCTTAACAAGGATTTCCTTGCTCATATTTAAGCATATTGAGACTTTTCCTCTGTCCTTAGCATAGTCATCACAGAGGACTACTGATTGCCAGCATTCTTCTAACTGTCTAAGTATTTTAAGAGGGCTGTAGTCATCTTTAGTCTTCTTTTAAAATCCTAAATTTTTGTCAGTAATCATGCTTTCTAATCATCTTGTTATTCTAGATGGTCCCTTTGGACTTTATTGAGTTGGTTTATAATTTTATTGGCAGTGTGGTGCTCTAAAATGGCTTCTTGAGGCCCTAGTAGAGCAAGTGAATAGGTATCCAGCCTTTCTGTTAGTGCATCACAGCCTGAGCATTGTCTTTATCAACATCACATTGTTCCTCTGTATTCATTTTGTTAGTGGCAATTACAGTATCATATCTGGAGATCCACAATCTAGCCCTTAGTATATTTGGGCATTGGTTTCCCCCCCTACCCTCCATAATGGATTATTCTCTTGAGAGGTTTGGTTTTTTGGTTGGGGTTTTTTTGTTTGTTTTGTTTTAAATTGAATTTAATCTCTTTGATTTCAGACTACTTCTATGATTTTGAATTCTCTTCTTGTACTCCAAAGTGTTTACAGTCAGTCCCAGCTTGGAGCCACCCATAGGTTTTATGAGTACATTCCGTGTTCCAGCATCTAAGCTGTTGGCAAAACTTAGAATAGAAGTAGGGCCAATATATAACTCTGCAGGACCCTATTTGAAATGCCTTTCCTCTATTAAGGTAGCGTAAGTAGCATTGTTTGTCTTGGAAAAGGCTGCCCCATGGGAAGCAAATGTAACTTTTTGTGGAAGACTGAAAAGTGTTGACTTTGTCCCTAAATAAAGTTGGACAAATGAATCAGCTTGACTGGTGATGTAACAGCTCTTTTACCCCTTTTCACTAATGTAGTTGCAGACTAAGTCTCTTCTCTTGGTATTTGAGATTTTTGTTAAGACCAGTGTAAGTGGTCGGCACATGCTATACTGGTGAGGGTGAGTTTCAATAAAAATGTGTGAGTGAGCAGCCAGCTTTGCTGTCAAAGCTATGCACAATGCTAAACATCGAATAGTCCGTGCTTCTAGCTGGAACCAGCATTTCAAACTTGCAGTACATTTTTTTCTGGTATCTACTGTGTGCTGTTGGTGAATCACATAGGTAGGAACATGCATTTTCTTTTAAAAATGTATCAGACTATACCTAACCAGTTACAAATGTTGAAGACACTGGCACTGCATTAACTTACGTCAGCCAAAGTTCATTCTCAAGATTTTTACCTCTATAGTGATTGACAGAATAGATTTTTTCCCCCACCAGATCAAACTTTGAACTATTGATTTATACACAAAGTAAGTTATGCTTCCAATATTTTTCGTTGTTTGGCTTTATCTCTGCCATCTAATTTGCTTTTGCTCAATCAAGCATGACATGGCAATCCACAGGCACTGAAATGATTTTGATGGCACAAATTCAGCACTGCTGTTTGCACGCAATGCTTGCAATGAAGAAAGCAATAGGAGAGTGGTGTGTCTGTGGATTTAGTGTGCAGGTGCTGTTTGTTTGCACCTGTGCATGGGGACGGATGTGTTTATTAGATCTTGTCTGCAGATCGTTCCTATGTGGCATGCTCAGCAAGTCTGAGGCACTTACGAGAACTTATTTTTACGAAAACAGAAAATTGAATTCTCATGAAGCGATATATAATGAAACGACCCAATAGAAAGTCTTTGTGGAAGAGAAAATTACTTGAGAATATTAGAGTAGTTCTTGCAGCTATACATTAATGAGATTGCTGAATTATTTTAGAATGCTATATAATGTTATAGTCAAAGATTTACTGCAAATATATGTATTTACTTCTATTTCTTTTAGTCTTAATATGTTATACTATTGTTTCCTTCAACTCTCTCTTCATACAGATGGTTTTTTTGTCTTTAATTAAAATACTGTCATATTTTGACAACACTTCCAAGTAAACACCCATCATTTTGTTTTTACTTCTGTTTGTAGTGAGTGGTTGTGAAATACTTAATTATACATTTTGTATGGCTTCCCCAGTTCTAACAGAAAATTTCTTTTGTCCTGTCTCTCTTTCAATACAAGGATGCAACTAAGCATATTCAAATAACCCTATTCACTAGAAAGAATATGATTAGCAATGCGATGAGAATCTGATTGTAAGAAATATGCTAATGTTTAATTTATTTTTACTGAGCCACTTTGAGGGTATAAAAGACAATTTAAATGCATTAGTAATAATAATGATGAATTTATGTTACAGATGTGTCCAAAAGTCCTCTTTGGCAGTGGAGGTGAATTGTGCTTGGAGCTGTATGCTGCATTTTCATAGGTTTTGGTGCCAATTACCAAGTAAACATAATTAAGTCTCAATTTTCCCAAATAGCTCTGTTCCCATTTTAGACACCTCTTTGTGAGGGTGATGTCTCTAAATTGCTATCAACCAGTGGCTTCCATTGTAAGTATTAGCGGTTACACGTTGAGATCTTGAGGTAGAGGTGAAGGAGCGGCGAGTCAGGAGGGAGAAAGCTCTGAAGATCTGGGGTTGGGATCCCAGGCTGAGGAGGGAGAGCCGTCTTAAGAGAATAGGAGAAGACATGGGCTAGGAAGCTGGAGCCCAAGTTTGGGGTGCACAGTGGGAAGAAAGATTTAGTTGTGATGCGGGGGTCCCCTGTTTGCGAAAGGAAGGATGAAAGCATGAACTGCTGCTTCTTCTGCAGCCTCCCTCATTGGTAATATTTATCAATGGCACTGCTGGAGGCAGCAGTACAAGCTTTGTGCTGTCTCATAAGGTATTTTACTGTCAGTCACTGTGGCACAGCATCAACAGAAGTTTCTATTTACTAGAAAAGTAGTAATAGTTGGTCTGTTTTAATCTCTCTGTGTAATCCTATACTGTTAATTCAGATGGCACCTTAAACACTTTATCTTGCTTGTAAATACAGAAATAAATTACTAGTATGCATTTGTTTTCTTGGTTAATTCATTCACAAATGCCTCCTACAATGGCTGATAGAGGAGATATACATTAAAAAATTTATCCAAATAAACAGAACAGCTACAGCATTTCAGATGCTGCCAGCCGTGTACCTGTTTGAAGGTCTGAACCTTTGTATTTTATGTCAGAAGTATATTTTAAGGTATATGAGTTGATACAGCCTCAGGTGTTCTTTTTGGTGGCTTTGAGAGAAGCTGTTAACATCACTCCCCATCTTGGTCGGCACGTGCACACACACACACATGCCTGTGCACATGCACAACCGTTTCTAAATTAGTTTGCATTCTGCTCCTAAAACCTTCTGTCCTCCTCTTGACTGGAAGCTGCCTCTCTGCTTGCTGAAGTTCTCAATCTCTGCTTTTTCCTTTCACAAAAGCTGTGCTGTGGGAAATTCCCATCTTACCTCTTGGCTGCTGGTAGAGAAAGTCATTCCACATGTGGATGGAAATTGTGAAATAGTTCAGGAAGAAAAAATTGACATTTGGTCCTCTGGGTTTTCATCAGCATCTGGGAGAAGATGATGATGACACCTCTCATCCAGATCAGCAGATCTAGAGAAGAACAGGAGAAGGCAGAAGACTGGCCAAGGCAAGTGTATTGGCAACAGACACCAAAGCCAGACCTTTGAGTTTCTTCCTGGCTTGGGGGCCCAATGAAAGCAGATTAATCAGATGACCTATATTTTTTTGAGATCTAGAGGAATGACTTTCAAAAAGAGAACTTAGTAGATAGTCCCTGAGATATTTGCAATAAAAGCTGTATGTGAAACCCAGGAGGTGGAGGTATGTCTAAGGCTGAGGGTTTTTTGTTTCCTCTTTAGATCACAGGGATATCACTGTATGGGTTCACTGTGAGCTGGGTGTGCTAGAGAGGAACTAACATGATGGCCTTTCTTGCAATGTTGAGACAAAGTAGATCCTGATGTTTTTTGGAAGTTTTGTATCAAGATTGCCATACATCCAGTGGAACTGAGCAATCAGATTTTGACTTTTAGACTTGTTTTCTCCTTGCTTTGTATGATGATAGTAAGAAGTTGCTGGTCATATGTAGGATTATTGAGGTGTCCCTGTTAGAAGTGGTAGGAATAAGCTGTTTCCTATGAAACAACAGGGAAGATAAAAGCACTGGAAAAGATAACTCCGGTTGGGAAAGAATGTATCTCAGTGCAAGACAGTCTTGGATGTGTTGCTTCCTTTGGGTATAGCTTGAGGAACCACTACAGCTGCCACTGAAGAGGCAGCCCAGATTTCATCCTAGACGTGTTTTCCCATATTCTTCCTTGCACTGGCACTTGTCTGACTTCCTGGAAAGCTGACCAAGAGAATTTTTGGCATAGTTACTTTTCTGTTGGATTGGCTCACAGAAGCTAATCTCTGGGAAAACATGGAAGTGACTCAGAGGCATCTGCAGGAGGGTACGTTTGGAGCTGCTGGGAAGGAGGCAGTAGTGGGGACACCCCTTTTTCAGCAGTTAGCCATTAGGTTGGCTTAAAAGTACTGTTAAATTGTACAGTCGTGATCTTCCATGCTGCTTGATGTCTTTTTTTTTTCTTCCTCCATTGATTTCTTTGAGGGCAGAATGCCTTGTTGTCTTTGTGTTCTTGGGATATTTGTGTGCTTGTTGGTCTGGCCGGTGTTGTATCTTTGTTTTGTATCTTGTTCTCAACTCTTGTAATGTCAGTGCTTAAAAAAAGCGTAGCTTGTTTGTAAGAAGTGAAGTTTTAATATATATCTAGGTAGAAAAGCCTAGTTACTTCGATGAGCAAGGATAACGGAGGTGGTGCATCTTGCGCAGAAGAAACCAGACAAGTATTTCATTGCTGTGATTCTGACCGTTTATTCGCAAGACGGTTCAAGAGAAAAACAAGCATAAGCATTCATAAGCATTGGTGACTAAATGCAAGAAAGGAAGAGGGCAAAAGCAGACACAGGTATTCATCACAATTTGAGTCATATTTCACTTGCCAAATTACTATGTCTCATGAAATTCACCCTTATTTCCACCTCCTGGCTCTGTCACCCATGTTTGTTGACAGATGATGGGTTAGCAGATTGTTAGCATTTTTCACATGTTTGTATTAGCGGGCCTGAGACCTGTCTGAAAACTTTTTCTTCTCTTTTTTTTGATTGATAGCCAGAATCTCTTGAGAGTTTTCTGGGATTTTTAATGCTTTCAAAACTGCTTCTTTCTCCTTGCACTGGTTGTTGAGCCTGCCTTGCCTCTCAATTGCCTGACACAAGAGAGGCAGCTCAGGATTTTAATACCAGCTGTCAGCAAGAGGTCTGGAGAGTAGCGTGTCTGGAGCACCAAGAAATGTTGATTCTTCAAATGTCTTTTCATTACAAATTCTTCAAATGGAGTCTCTGACCTTCAGGGACAAAAACATTCCAGGGAAAGAAAGGGTCAGCTGCCAGCACAGTAATCTCACAGGTATGACAACCTTCTGAAGGACCAGTCAGAAATGACACTTGTGAAAACCGGGATATGTAACTGGCAGTGATAATTGTAGGCAGAACGTATACATAGAAGGAGTGGGCTCAGAGTCAACCACTTTCTGCAGTGTTTTCGTATCTTTAAAGTAATTTTGAGACAGAAACACACATAACAGAAAAATATGCATTTTTTAATATGTGTAGAACTGAAATGTAAGCATAAGTGTATCTGAGTTAATTAGCGTTCTTTCAGAGTTACTGAAGTGGCTGAAGTTCAGCTTTTGAAATACATCTACACATGGCTAAAAGCTGCTAAAGATGTTGTTGTTATTTAATTTTGTGACTTTATGTAGCTCCTGGTGGCTAAACCTGACTGTGGTTTGAGCCGTGTCTCTGAGGTGCTCAATTTCTGGCTTCCTATTTTTATTTTAAAATATGAGAGTTTTAATTGATGAGGGATTGTAAAGTATTTGGTGTTCTTGAACAAATTGGTACCAAATAAATTCAATTATAACATCTTCCAAAATAAGTGGCAGAGTTATGTGATTTCATATATAAGCAAAGTACTTCTGTTCGTTTATTTATAAAGACAAACTGGAGGGGAGAGAAGTAGTTTAGGTTTGTAACAGATAACACCAGACATTTGCATGGTAAAACATTTCAAAGCCAAGCTCCATCTAGAACAAAATAATTCAATTTGAAGGAAAAAAACCCATATATTTTAATGTTCTGCCCTACAGTCATCTAGATGGACAACTGTCACAAAGGTTTTTCAATATATTTTGCAACTGTGAGTCCTTTTATGGCTAATGTGACTTGTATGCGTAAAATCCTGTGAACTGTAGTTAGACTAGAGGCAGTATGACGACTCAATTTGCCTGAATGCTGGGTCTAGTCTGGCATAGGGCCAAGTCAAAATGGGCAACCGTATCATATATTGACAGTCCAATATGAATGCTGCTCTAAAGCTTCACAGGGACTATGAATGACCACTGATAGTCACGGAAGTAGACTACAATAAATGTCATTGATAAAACAACAAACAAAAAAACACCTCTAGTTTTTGATGCTTATTTTATGAATATTTACATGACCCATGTTTCTAGAAGTTGTTCCTCCTGCTCCTGAGGCTGTGAGAGCTGTACATCAAGCAGGAAAGTCCTTTCAGCTTGTGTTTCACACTAATTCATCACCAAAGTGATGACACTCTGCTAATATAATACACAGACTCTAACACCAGCAGAGTGCTAGTGAGTAGAGGTGCCACGTTTGTGATTTAGTAACCGTATATATCATCACAGCGTCACCAGCTGATGGTTGCTAGCATGACCTCTAGCGGGGAAGGACAGAAGGAATCTTTAAAGCAAGACGAAGATGAGATTAAAAGCAGATGAAAATGAGATGAAATCTTATGTGGATCTCCCACTTCTGTGAGTTATTCCTTGAAACCCTGCATGAACATAGAATAAATTGTTCTTAAACAGATCCTATTGTTCTTGCACGTGGCTTAAACTTCTTTTGGTTTAGGGTGGGAAATAAGGTGGTAACAAGTATATTTTACTATTACTGTGGAAGAGGGCAGGGAACATTTTTTGCACGCCAGTAGAGCACATTCAGTGACTTAACCGAGGTCTCGAGGCAGCCTAAAGGCTGAATCTCTCGGGAGCCTGTGCGGTGCCTCCTAGCAGAGGGTAATACATCAATAAAATGAGATTCTAAAAGTAAAACAAAACAAAACACGCAGCAACAACAGCAACAAAAAACCCCTGAAGTCATGAGGCACCAACGTTAGTATCTACAGAACTTGTTTTGTGCCCTCTCTGTGCTGCTGCCCCTGGTCCTTTTCCCCAGTGCCGTACATTCCCGCTGTGTCCCAGCTTTCATTTGCAGCCGTGTGTTCCTCAGGAGTACCTATATGGCATCCTCGTTCAGCCTGGGAGGCAGAGAGTGGGCAGCACCCCCTATTCATCATTCCACTTCCCTGGCCAAAGCTTTTGTTTCTCTCCCCAGCAAAAGGCTTTAGCGATCACAGGAGATAGCTGTGTAATTCCTGGAGGGGCAGCAGGGCAGTGGAAGGGTTTGTGAGAGGGTAAAGAGGAGGATCCCTTTATCTGAGATGTTCAAAGCGGAAAAGTGGCACCCATTCTGCCACATTGTGTTGCAGCCTCCAGCAGAAAACGGCTTCTCTTTTGTAGAGCAGGAGATCAGTGAGGGGACTGAGAGCCCATCTAAATTCAAAGAAATCATTATGACCCTTTCCAAAAGGCATTTAGTCTTGTGATACATGGCAATTTCAACACCCTTTAGCGTGCCTGTGTGCGCGTATATCATAAAGAATGTAATATATATTTCGCTCGAGTAGTATGTGCAGATATAGGAGTTCAGTCTCATTCCTGCTGTTCATTTGGCTTCCAAATAAGAGTCGTGCCTTGTTGCAGCAAAGCTGTGCTGTGACAGGTTCTTTCCCCACCGCCTCACTCTTACCTCACCCACGTAATGAACCAGGATTTGGGTCAAGTGTTTATGAAGTCAGTTATCCATATGGATTGAATGTCTGTGGGAACATGAATGTTTAATCAGACATTTGTTAGCAAGCTAAACAGGCAACATTATGTCAAGCACTGTGCTGTTAGAAAATTCCTTGCCTACTATCGCTATGGTAACAGCCAACAAATAACTGCTTATTTTGTATTAGCATCTGAGCTGAAGGAAAATTTCCAAGCACTACATCTTGAACATCTAGTGGATGGGCTGGAAGGGCAGGGAACCAGAGAGGGTACTGCCATTTTCTAAACCGGTTTGTCTGACTGACTGATAAGTTTCTTCTGGAACTATTTCTGTCAATTAGCAAGGAGCAGAAATGGACAGCATATCATCTAACCAGCCAAAGGGACTGAATTTTAATTGCAATTGCTGGGTAAAAATATTAAGCATTTCTCAAGAGTTGGCCCAAATATGTTCATTTAAAACTTAACAAGGCATATATATATTTCAAATAGCAAAATATCGTGAGCTAAGTGCTTCGTCTGAGGAATACATTGTTTCCAATATTAATTTGACTGCCTCTGCTGCTAAAGAGGGTAATGGTCTGGCTAGCCTGTTAGTAGTTATTCAACAAACCAGAATAGTAAGTCTCTTTCTGCTGGGCTACTTATAAAATTCCCTTATGTTTTAGAGTGCCAGCATTTTGTGACATGTCCTAGCAGGGATGGGTACAGACTTGTGTTAGATATTGCTGAAGCAGAGCCCTACTCTCTCTAAAGAAGCCTTACTCTCCATCTACCCCACCTCAAAATCACGCAGTTAACTTTGTGTCTTGAATGTTGTGCTTCTGCCTTTGAAATCAATGCCTGTATTCTTTGTGTCAGTGCATTTTTCCTTTCTTTCTCGTCTTCTGACTTCTGTGGAGTAGCTCTTTAGAAGCAGCTCTGGCAGAGTCTTTCAGAAGAGGAATTAACTAAGGAAGATAATTCCCAGTGGCCTACCTGTCCTTCTTCCTCACAAAAGATCTGTGCTAGGTAAGAAGCTGAAGCACGATGAGTGTTTCCATCTCTTCCCACCGCCCGAGTCTGCCTTCCTGCTTTGTCCTTGGGAAGAGCCTAGGAAAACACACAGCCTTTGGGAGCTTTATCTCACTGGGATCAGGGAACAGCTGAAGGATTGGAGCCAACTGGGTAAACCCTGCTAGGTCTAGTGTAAGACTTGCAGGTGAAGCAGAGTTATCTGGCCCACCGAGCAGATGTTGATGGAGGGCTGCATCTTTGGGAACTGTTGCACTTTTAGACTAGAGGTTTAGGCTCCAGAGAAAAGACAATTGTCTCTGCAGCCAGGCTGATCTCTCTCACAAAACTGCTGTGGCTTGTGAAGCTCTTTGTCTGATTCACAACAGCTGTAGCACAGACAATTGTAGCAGTTGTCAGAGGAACCTTCTTTTCAAATGTATGTGGTCTCCAGATTAATGTGACCAAGAAGTTTTGTTGAGATACCTGAAGACTTTTAACTACTTTGTCTTAAACAGCTTTAAGATTTTTTCATTCCTCTGGTCATATGTTAGTACATGGTATTCTGTCTCTAGAAGGAACTTAATGGATTTTTATTGCTGGATTGTATTGTTTTGAACAGTTCTATGTCATAACCTGTCCATGCAAAATTCTGAAGCTAAGGGGCTAGTTTATGTATTATGAGTGGGATATGTAGACACAATTTTGATCTTTGAATACTGCAGCGTCAGAGAAAAATTGGTCCACTGGCAGGGAAAGGTGTGAAGGCACTCAACAGAGAGACTTTTAGAAAGTGTCATGCATATTTTACATTCTCTGTCTTGGACACTTATATTTAATTGAATGCTAGTTATTTTCTTGGGCTATACCATACTGCAATCCTCATCCTTTTAACAAAATCCTTCAACAGATTTGGACAGTATCAAACAGTTGATAATCCATTTAGAAAGGCAGAAGATTAAATTAAATGGAAGAGGTTTTGTGCAGGCAATTTACCAAGCCTGTTTCAAATGCTCCCTTCATAATTTATTGCTAAGGTCATGTGCAGCTGAGAGGTTATCATATGCATACCATGACGATTACAGGTTATATGCATTTCTATAATCCTGTAGCTTTTAAATGGTTAAGGGGCAACTTTGGTCCTTGCTTGATTTTAGGCTGCTGCAGTAGGGCTTGTGGAAGTAAATACATGAATGAGCTGGAATATCTGTGCTGGAATGTGATCACTGTTTTGGGGAGAGGTATGTCAAGAGCGTGACTCGATATAGATATCACTTTGATTGATAAAAGCAAACAGATGAATAGATACATTTTGTCTGTAAAGACAAGGCAAACTGCCCTTTTAAGTCATTTAAAATAAAATGTCCGTCGTTGAGTACTACTAACTGGGTAGGTGACACACCTGGAAATGCCTGCTTGCTCTTTAAAATGCCTGTTGAAAAGAAAAGTTTTCTGGAAAATAAATCTAATAGAGCTTTTAGGTATTTTCCTACAGTTTTCTCCTTTTTTTTTTTTTTTTAAGCATAGGATAACAACATTCAGTCACAGATGTCTAAATGCAGGTACCTAAATAAAGACTTATTCTGTTTCCATGGGAGTAAACTGGTGTTTTTTTCATTGATCTGACCTAAAATTGCCACATTTCAAAAGTAACTTCAAAATGAGCTGTCAGTACATAGCCTTTTGAAAAATCAGGCTGATTACTTGATTGCCTAAATTTTGCAACCCATATTGAACACCTCTGCTATATTATACTAACCATTAAAGACAATCATTCCCAAAGGGCAGTCCTTGAGACTGTACAAAGAAATTCAAAGCTGGTCCACAGGGGAAACCAATTTCTTGTTATTTTCATTAAAAACTTGATGATGATAGCAAGTGGTTCATGCGATGTGGTCAAGAAAAACAGTTCACAGTGTTCTCTCAAAAAATTTGGAAACTACTGATCTATGGCAAGTGTATCGAGTTCCTACCTCCTTTCAATATGGCAATATGAATTCTGAGGCAAGCTTCTTGCATGCCTTGTTGTGCAAAGAGAAATTCTTCTATTTATATCAGCATGTTTGTGTGAACTTATTGTACATATTCAAGAAAGGTGAAAATAAAATGACTAGAATGTCATTTTTAGAAGACATAACTGATGATCATTTTGTACTTTTCAAGTGAACAAGGCTCGTACACTTGTGTTACATGCTGGCATTGTTCTTTCCATGTCCATAAGCAGAAAGCAATTGTTTCTTCCTTTGTTTAGATTCAGTCTAATGCACTGGTTTGTTTCTGAAAGGGAAGTTCTTAGGTATTTTTTAAATCAATTTCTCTTTCTCTCTGCCTTGAGAGATTTGGGAACTCTTGGATGAACTTCTGATGTGCAGGTCAAAAGGCTGCCATACTCGTTCTCATGTTGATGGAGTGGACCAGCTAGCGTGCAGCCACTGTACGTATCATTTTGAATTTGAGGTTAATGGAACATGGAACCTTCTCAGCCATTATAAAGAACTCAGTGTAAAGAACCTGATTTTTAAGGAAGTACCTGTAGCTGAGGTTGGCCATCCTGGTGCTTAGAAAGTGTATTTTAGGAGGGAAACAGAGTCCAATCAAGTCTGACAGAAGGTGTTATCTATCTAATGGCATTAGAAAGCTAACCCTTGCAGAAGGGCAGGGAAGTTTGTTGTTCTTGCCACACAGAAGAGCCATGATGGCCAGGTGCAATAAAATCTGATGCTATCGCACAGCCTCATGAGAACTTCTGTATGTAAAGGAAACATAGGGAAAAGAGAATAACTGTAAATATATAATTTGTAGACCTATGTTTTTTGTAATCATGTGAGATTTACATGGCAGATACATTTGGCTGTTGGTCTGGAAACATAAGAATTGTCTATTCTACTGCACACAACTGAGATTTAAGTGCAAGTCAGTCATCTCCTACATCATGCTGCTGTTGGCTGCAACTGCATTAAAATTGAAGGTATAAGAAGACGCATCTGTTTTTTAACTCTGATCCAAGCATTGAATAAGCCAAAAAATTCACATATCTTTTCTCTGAAGTGAAGTTCTGTTGTACTTCTCTTGATTACTCTGCTTGCATGCTGTGGCCCACCCTGGCCTCCCCCTTCCAGACATGCCACATTGCTGAACTGTGGCATTTACTGGCAGATATCCTCTGCCTTACCCCTAATCCTATAGCATTGTGATTACTTTGCTACTGGCTTGGTGCTCAGTCTTCTACATGAAAAATGTTTGAGAGACAAAAGTAAGAGATATCAGAGAGAAAAGTGAGGGTAGGCTAGGAGCAGAGGCATAAGATGGAGAAGAGGGAGCAATGTGTCCTCAGAGCAGGTGGTTGTAGCAAAGTTACTAGGGAGCTGCAAAACTCTTGCAGAGAAATTCAGCATCAAAACCACAGAGGGAGGGAACAGACCACTTGCAATTTTATTCAGGAATAAAACTTCCAAGACCACATGTGTTACCTCCCTAGCTTCTGAGATGAAATGCAGTTGTAAATGGAAAACAAGTTAATCAACTAACTTTAATTACTACTTAGTTATTATGTTTTTGGGCCCTTGCCACTTATGATGAAAATTTTCCTAGATTCCCAGTGTGATATAACTATTGTACAAATTATTAGTTCTGCTCTATAACAAAAGTTACACATCATCACAGTAAAGTGTTGAAGTAGATGTTGAACACGTTTTTTACATGCTGTATTTGTCATTCTTTGTAATTCCAAATTATTCATTGCAATACATACTGTAGAGTTTGCATTTTCATTAAGCTATCATTACTGCCAGTGTGTTGCTGTTGATAGGTCTGTTTTACATCTTGCTGCACAGTTAATAGTGATGATTGGAGAACATTTGCAGCCCTTTGTATTTCATCATATTGTTAATCGATTCTATTCAGATGGCTGACCGCTCTGTCACAGCAAAATGATAGCATTCTCTCAATCCTATTTGAAGTTAAATACGATTGATTACTGACAAGGCAAAATGTAAATGGCTGTTAGTATTTTTTTAAATGTGTAGTACAGTGTCTGACTGACTGGAATAAGAGCAAAATTTATGGCCGTGACTTGAGCCCACTATTAACTATTTAAATTAATTATTACATTAATTATTAACCAGTACTTTCTCATTTTATGTAATAGGCACCTCAACAATTATTTTGGTGTGTCTTCTGTATTTTATAAAACCATTCTCCTGCATCTACACGTCACTTGTCAATAAATGGGTTTTGTCCCTGGGAAACCTAAGGAGGAGGGTGAGAGCTTACTGCTTATTTAAAAAGCAGAGCAGGAAGTTCTGATTGTGTCCTGTCACTTCCCTGTGGAATCAACTTTGACTTTTACTCAAATGCAGTTTTTAACCTTGGGTGCATACTTAAACTACCTGACACATCTGAAGCTTACTTATTTAGGCCTTGAAATTACTCCGTTTACAAAAAACATGGCAGAATAAAACCACCCAGTTGCCAAAAGGCCTTCCTTATTCCCAAAATGCTCCCAGAAGAATGGACAATCCAGCACTTGATTAGGAAGGGATTGTAGACTCGTTCAAGTTAGGAACAGCAGAAGGAAAGGTGGGATGTGTCTGCTGTCGTGGCGGGGACAGATATGTGAGTGTGCCTGTTTGCATCGGTGCTTGCAGCTGGGCTGCGCTGAAGAGGTGAGAGTGAAGGTTGGGGCAACTGCTGGACCTGTCTGAGGTGCCCATGTCTGGCGTCGTCACTGCAGCAGAGCTCTGCCTTTGCCCAGGGTCAAACAGAACAACCTCTGCCTGAGACATAATGAAGCCCATAACACCTGCTCCTTCCAGAATCTCCTGTATTTTATTCTCCTCCTGTCAGTTATCCCTTGCATTTTTGATGTTTTGTTCTACTTTTGATATTTGTGGTTTTAAATTTTTCTTTTACTACTATCTTTCTCTTAGTAGATATTTTTCTTTCAAAACAATTTATTGTGTTACATTGTTTAAGAGACATGCTGGGGTAGCCAGTGAATCAACCTGGCCTGCAGGGAAGGTAAGTGCGGGAATTGTGGTGGATGGTGGGATGAGGTGTTGCAGGTTCTTTCTGTTAGTTGCAGGCATTTCATTGAACGTATTTGCAGGACTGATTGTTTCAGGTAAGAAGAGTAAGTGCTTCTGTGGGATGGCCTGTGGCTTGTTTGTAGAGACTGAATATCCTATTCATTTTTTTCATTTCCCTAATTC
This sequence comes from Nipponia nippon, assembly GCF_047370975.1. Lineage (NCBI taxonomy): Eukaryota > Metazoa > Chordata > Aves > Pelecaniformes > Threskiornithidae > Nipponia > Nipponia nippon. Next base: position 88,074,345 of record NW_028262347.1, on the reverse strand, counting down.
AGTTGCTTTATACGCACATGTAGTTGTTTTTATTAAGTTTCTTGTTTTCGTTTATACCCTTGAAGACTGTTTAATTTACTCTGGCATTTCCCATCAATTCTGTTGGGTGCTTATTATTCAATGAGCTTTCTTTACAGTCCTTGAGCCGCCTTCTCCACTAGGGTAGCTGTTGGTTTCAGGGGCTGCATCTGTATTTACACCCTCCTACATAAAGATATCCAGCTGGCGATGTTTTGTTTATCTTACTCTTCTTTTTGTATCACTTCGGAGGAAGCTTCTCAAACTAGTTCTTTTGATCTGCTGTTGCTGTTAAATTCTGTCCTCCGATACATATGTATAGCTTCAGCTGAGAGTCAGTAAAAATCACCTGTGTGTATCAGACACTGAGAATGGATCCTAAGATGTGTCTCTCTTATGTTATTTCACTGATACATTTTTTGTAGTGTTCAACCAGGATGGAACATGATGCCACTGAATAGACACACTAGGTGTGCTGCACTGACTTTGTGGGTCACAGTGTTATTGGTGCCAACATATTAGCAGTTGAAAACAAAAATTTCTCCGTCATAGGAAGTAGTTAAATGTCATTTTGTTTGCATCTTCTTTAGATGCTTAAAAGACTTGTGGAAAAGATTCAAATCATCAGAAGAGTGATTTTTTTTTTTTTCCCCATAGTGTCATACACAGTGACACTTGGAAATGACCTGACTCAGAAATGCTAGGAAAGCTGCTTATTTTGATAGTTTTCCAATAACAAGGGTGATTATTAGGTGTGACACTGTAATCAGCATTTCCAACTAGAAGCCAAATTTCTCCTGCTTTCATTCTTCATCTAATGTAACTTACATTGTGATATGCAGGCTAACTCTTTCCACTTTACACCCTTTCCCAGGGGTTTTATGATGTGACCATGCCTCCAGCCAAAATGTTCAGTAGTCTGAAGAGGGTGGATGTGTATGCAAACCTCCTTCCCACAGTGTACAACATGCAGAAAACCAGGGAATCACTGTATTACTCACTGCACTGTCCATAGGCAGGCTTTCACTGAGATAGTATTTTGCCTGCCTGAGCAACTGTTGGATTGTGCTGTTATGCTTCTACATCAGGAATTAAGTACTGGCTTCACCTACACAGTTACTTGTCATGGCCCATATGTGAGTGGGTTTTCTAACCATTTCAGTTAAGATTAAATTCTAAGTCTTCACTGTAGGTAATACGTTTGGGAAAAGAAACCCCCAGTTGTCCCAGGGAGTGGTTCTCGGGGGAATAAGCTCAGATACTGGTTAGTGTAAGTGAAGCCATCACCATCTCTGTATGTGAAGTATTGTGATACAGTGTATGACATAATAAATTTTAAAAGATGCTTTCAGGTATTGGACCAAAGCCAGGTTTCTGTTAGCAGACTCAACCTCTAGTTGTGCAGTGGAAAAATTGACCTGGATGAATAGTTGCACAGCCTTCCCCCCAGGTGGAGCAGGGAATGGGAAATGTATATTGTGAGGGGACCCACATAGTGATCCTGAGGACCCTAAGCAGAAGTTCAATATAATTGTGTTCAGGGACATGTAAGAGCAATATTCCTGTATATTTTTTGATAGACATTGTACACGGATTTATCCTGCTAGTGCTGATTGCAAGAAGAAAAGTCAAGGTTCAGGATCAGATTATTGTATTTGCTAATACGTCTTAAAATGCTTAGACAGGTTGAGACCAGTCTAAGTATCAGTATACAATGATGGATCCCTAGGGTACGAGGTGATTAAAGGTTTCTTTTCATGCCTAAGAGTCAGAATACTAATGCAAGACAATGAAAACATGTTTAGCGCTCAGAAGGATTACAGAGACTTCCAGAGATTTCAATCCATAGAGGATCCCTAATTACTATAATAATGATTTTTCTTGCAATAGTTCATAAGTCTTTGCTGGGCAAAAAGGGAAAGTGTCTTTTATGCAAAGAAATTCAAAGGATTTCATTTTAAGTTACTTCATAATTAACCTATAGCTGATCATATAGTTGATAAAAGGCCTGTTGCATTATAAAGATAGTATTTCTTAATCAGTGACTATAGTGAAGGAAATTTGTGTAGCTTTCCAAAGTCACTGTTTGGGAGGTTTTGTTTTAGTGCAGCCAATCTAACAAGACAGTGAATGAGGATAAATTCTGAATTAAGCAGAAGGTTGGAGTGGTGCACTGACTGCATTATTTATACTAGTCTTTTCTACTTTCATGTTAATGGTATTTAAAGGTACAACTTATGTACCTTTAAATGATAGTGATCTACTCCCACATTCTGCAGTTCTTGTAGATTCATGCAAAAATGCCAGGCTGTAGAGTATGAGTCATCTTACAAGGTTGATGTGGTTTTTCTGGGGTTTTTTTGTTCGTTTGTTTGGGTTTGTTTTTTTTTTTTTTAAAGTGTCTATATCCACTGATTATAAAGTTAATCTGGAAGACTGATTCAGATGCAGACCCCCCCTACTGAGTTAATCTAAAATTAGATGAGGTGAAGCCCACCACAGGTTGTCTGTTTTGCCACTTCCCTGGGTAGAATCTGCCTTTTATCGCTTATAGCCTGTTCTCCTCTTGTGTATCTTGTAATATACTATAGATCTTCCCATTTTTTTTATATACTACTTGAAATCCCTTTGTTCTGAGAGAAAGAACTAAAGGAATAGAAATACATAACATTATGAATTTTTAACCTGGCGAAGGAGTGGGATGTAAGATGAGAAGTATTTCATGTTTCTGAAGATTAGCCAACCTCTAATTATTGGAGCTTAAGAAGAAACATCTTTAGGAAGGAGGTCATTTCAAAACTGCATGATTTCCTGTGTCTTTTGATGCTAGCTGCATTTGGAGACAAGATTGTGAACTGCATTGAAAGTTTCTGTGTAACTTGTTTTTAAACATTTTTGTAACTTTGGAATATTATTTCAATTCAAGATTTAATCCATGCAGTTATTTGCAGAGAGTAGCAGGCCTATGATAGATAGATTTTTTTTTTTTTATGTGTGTTTAACATACATGCCAATATTTTAATTTGTGTTTCTAAGCAAGCTTGCAGGTAAGAGGTTGTTGTAAGTCTTGGAATCAATGATAAAATCCAGTTTTACACCTATTTCCAGAAATTCCTCTTTAAAAGCCTTTAGACATTTTTGATAGCTTCCAGTAGATTTCCATCTTTTGCATATGTTCAGGTATAAATAATACGCACATAGAGTTTTACAATTTGACCTCTCAAAAAGATATATTTATATTGCATTTGCAGCCTGACTCAAATTTTAGGTTCAAATCTGCACAGTCTTCCTGTCCAAGCTGTTAAAGCCCAAACTGGAATGTACCCTCACTCAGGCCTTGAAAGCACCAGCCCCTCTGAAGTTAATGCCGTGATTCCCTGGGCTCGCTTGAGTTTTAAATGGTTTTATGGGATCCAGTAGTTGAAATTTAACCTAACCATTACTATGGAAGGACAAGAAGAATTAGTTATAGTGATTGCTGAAAAACACCGTCAACCTTTAGGGAGTTGTCACTAATAATGGGGGGAAGCAATGGAATATAATTCCCGAGTCACCCATTTTCTCCCATTGCTGACCTAAACAGCATTGGCTTGTTGCTTGGTTCTGTCCTTTCCTTCTGCACTGACAGTCACTGGCCATTTGAATTCAGCCAGCAGTATGTGTTGAAGAGCCTCAGGCAGCAGCTGTAACAAACATAAAGTGAATTTGTAGCAGAATGCTAACAATATTTATCAGATACTTCGTCAACTTCTCTGTAAATAGCCACAGTGGATTTGCTATACATCTCCTTTGTTTCAGTGCAGGGGTCTGAACACACAGTAGGCTTCCTCTGTCCAAAGAAGTGAGCTGACAGAATCAGCAGGACTTCAGTCCAGGCCACATACACAATATAATTGTGCTGTAAGGAAATTTTTCGTGATGAATTCTTGTATAAGCTAGCAAATTTCTCTACTGCCTTAGTAATACATGCCATCATTTTTTTTTGCGAGAACTTATTTTACATATCAATGCTGAGATGTGTAGATTGATGGATTAACTCCTTACTTGTATTCTTTTGTTCTCCAAACTGAACTTGGAGATGATACTGCTGGTGTTCGTTCTTGATTTGTTTCTTCATGCTGGTTATCTTTTGCTATGCTAGATGACACTTTTTCTTGTATATTTTAAGCTGTAACTTGGAAGCCACCTCAAAGTAACGTAAGGGTTTCTCATTTAATTGCCTCTCCAGCCCGGTCTCAACCTCCCTTAGAATGGACCAGAGGGCTTCCCAGCCCTTCTTGTGGGTGGCGACCACATAGAGGTGCAGACTGCAGCCACAGCAACTGGAAGCCCAAAGAATTGCCATTTATGCCAAAACTGTGGTCAGATCCAAGGATGGCATCTGTGCATGCTCTGTCATGCTGAATGGCTAATGAACCTTTCTCTCCATGCGCATACATTTCAGTCTAATTCCATGTAGGGAATTCCAGGTGATTTTATAGATATATTTGTGAAGCAGTATATTTCCTCAGTGAGAGGATCTAATGTCACTGTTCTGACTTAAGAAACAAGCCTTGTTTTGCCATGGCTTTTTTTTCCAGTTGTTATTCTCTTAGTAAATGTGCCCAACCTTGGTGCTGAAATTTTCGTAGTGTTAAGCGGATGCAGGTCTAGGGAATTCCATTAATGGTCTTGGATGTTAGAGGAATTAGCTTTTGTTCTCTTCCTTGTACAACTTAGTATGGAAGTTACGTTTTTGTGCTGTATGAATGCCAGTTTGGTGAAATTTGCTGCTAATTGTGGAAAATGTGTTTACTACTGTTCCTCCTGAGTTGAAAGGTATTGTATTATTGTTCCATTTGAGTGATAAATGCCTGTCTCCTTGTGTTACAACTTTATTTTCACTTTCAGTTTCCTTTTTGTGAGCTTCTAGATGTCCTTAATGTATTCCAAGGATTTCAAAGATTATGTTAATACATTTCATCCACAGTGTGTCTTTTGTTGGTTTATTATTCTGGAAAGCCACTTACACTGTCTCTCAGTTTGAACACTCTCATCAAGACAACATAGTCTGTTACTTTGGTGTCCTTGCTAAGAAGGTTTCCGTGTTACTTTTGTCACTTGTCCTTTTTCTAAAAAAGTTTACTAGAGTTTGTCAATCATAACTTTTTATTTTCACCTTCCTCTAGCCTAGTCCACACAATCATTTGGGTACTTTGCATGTGCATTTTCCCATTTGATTGCCATAAGTATAACTTGCAATGTCAGTGGCACTCACAAGCCCTCTTACACCTCATCAAGGTACAACACCCTGAGAAGAAATAGACTTCAATGAGAGCAGAAGTGTAGCCTGTTCCAGCACTTCAGTTAGCATAAAAAGTTGAGCTGTCTAGTCCAGTATCCCTGGTACTCGGGGTGATCACGTTCCTTCTTAACTCTTGGCAGCAAGTGCCTGTGTCATACCTGAAACATAAGGATTAATATACTTTATAGATGTTTAATGTTATCAGAAGTAACCATGGAAATTCGTAGTGTCTATATAAATGGCTAATCCTCCTTTTAAGTCTTACTAAGCTGTTGACCTTACTGAGCCTTTAGGTCAGTGAGCATCTCAGGTTAATTACATGTAGTGTAAAAAAACATGCTTTTCCTTTATGATGTTTCAATTTTCAGCTTTTGTCTTTAATATCATGTCTCTCTTCTTGTGTAATATGCCTAGAAGGAGAGTTTCCTTGTTTTACTGTCTGTCTGTCTTCAGGACAAACAGACAATAACCACATTTGATTTATACACTGGAAAATCCTTTATGTTTTTTTGTTACAGCCTCATAGGATCTGCAGATTTTTCAGGAAACCCTTAACATCAAGAAAAGTGAGGGAGAAGGAAAGATGGCACTGAATTAGTAAGGTGACCTTGTTTTGTCCCTTAAAATCTCATTCAGGATTTTTCTGATAAATAAATGGTTACATAGCATTTTATTTCAGTGTCAGCTTTGTACTTCCGGAAAATGTTGGAGGCTTGCCAAAGTAGTTACTACGCACATGGGCATTCAAAGGGATGGACTTCCACTGGAATTGCTGCAGCACTTTCAACAGCAGCTGTAATTCGTGAGGGTGGAAGTGAAAATGATGGCAGCCAATCTGGAGCAACACATGGGTGAGAACTGGGCACTCTTAGATAATAGTAGGCAATTAATGACTTGGAGTCTACTTTTCTGTTCATTTGGTAGTTGAAAAATCCTTAGTGTAACTGAGACTTGGATCAGTTGTATTTTCAGGATCTCTCCTATCCTTTATTTGTGTTAGTGTCTCATATTCTATTTTTTAAATTTTTACTGCCTGTTAAGAGATTGTCATTGATTTCACATAAAAATAATTGGTCATCTTTGCTGACTCATTTGCAAGGAGTGAAACAGCAGCAGCAGAATATATCGTTCCTGTCCCTCAGTCATTGGTTCATTTCGTTCAATGACCTTGTGCATTTTGACTAATGAACACATGTTCTGGTATTTATTGCAATAACATTTCTTTCTGCTAGAGAGACAAAGAATTAGAGTAATCCATTGGAATGACATCCCCCTCCCCCTCGCACGAACAGAAAAAACCTCTAGATGTTGAGAGGCAAACTCATTCCCTTATTATGGGCATGAGAGAGACGGCAAGAAGGAGGGAGGAGGAGAGAAAGACAGGAAGAGAGAGAAGATGTATAAACCTCATGCTGATTCAGGAAGAACCACTTTGTGCTGAAGATAGGAGTTTGTTCCCTCTAATGCAACTTGCATGCAACACATAGAAAACACTGGGGCTAGCCCTCCATCAGGAGTATAAAGCATCCCATTCAGGCCACAAAGTTTAAGGTTTGAGTGATCTCTGAAGGTCATGAGGTTCAGTTCAGTCTCTTGCTCAGAGCAGGGCTAATTTCAAATGTAGACTGGGTTGTTCTGGGCTTTGTCCAGCTGAGTTCTGAATATTTCCAGGGTTGGATACTCTACTATGCCCCTGGGCAGACTAGTCCCAGTGCCCCCCCTGGGGACTTGTTTTTTCTCCTTATGCTCAAGCCACAATTTCTTTTTCTACAATTTGTCTGTTACCCCCCTCTGAGAAGAGTCCAACTCTGCCTTCTCCAGTGGGTAGCTGAACACGGCAATTAGATCCCCCTTCATTTTCTCCTCACAGTCCTTAACTTATTCCAAGTATTTCAAGACTATATTAATTAATTTCTGTCACCCAGCGTTTGTTGTTGTGTTGTTCTGGAAAGGCAGTTAGTTACCTCTGTTTGATTGCTTTCAGCAGGGCAATGTGGTCTGCTACTTTGGTGTGCTTGCAAAAATGAACACAAGAAGAAAACACGTTTATGAGAGAGAGAGCCTGAGCTGAGCATCAAGAAAGCAGTAATAAGCTCCTGTCCAGTGACAGCAGGTAGCTTGGAATTTGAAGGCATATATCTGTGCTGCCTTGTCTGCTGTCATTTTTTATCTATCAATTCTTCCTTCTCCATATTGCTTTTATCCTTTATTTCTCTATACCTCTCTGCTTTTCCTTGGAATGTTATCCCAGAAGGAAACTTATAATATATTAAAAAAAAAAAAAAAAAAAAAAAGAGTGGGAGCTCACTAAGTAAAATGGAACACTGCTCAGATTTTTAGAGAGTCAATCACCTTAGTCTGCATGGAGTGTGGTTTGATTAGGATGAAGCAGAAGTTTTCACAGACATGTCTGTGGAGGGGTTGGAAGGTAACTTTAGCTGGCATTTGAGGTCTACTGTCAGATAATGAGAGGAACTTCCCCTGCAGAGGATTTTTTCCAGTTGGGGACAATTTCTTCTTGACTGGTGAAGAGATGACAGGGATTCCTTAAGATCAAGGAAGCTGCAGAATGAAGGTTTGTGTTCAGTTTGTTACAAGTGTAAATAATCATGTGATTGAGGCATATCATCTTGACGGAGGGGAAAAAACCCATGCATTCAGATATGGAGAAGAGGCCCAGCTGCTTTGTCTGGAAAGCCCTTCATGGCTTTGGGAAATGTTCCTCCAGTCTTGTTGAGTCTGTTGTGGTTTAACCCCAGCCGGCAACTAAGCACCACCCAGCCGCTCGCTCACTCCCCCACAGTGGGATGGGGGAGAGAATCAGAAGAGTAAAAGTGAGAAAACTCATGGGTTGAGATAAAGACAGTTTAATAGGTAAAGCAAAAGCCGCGCACGCAAGCAAAGCAAAACAAAGAATTCATTCACCACTTCCCATCGGCAGTCAGGTGTTCAGCCATCCCCAGGAAAGCAGGGCTCCATCACACGTAACGGTTACTTGGGAAGACAAACGCCATCACTCTGAACATCCACCCCTTCCTCCTTCCCCCAGCTTTATATGCTGAGCATGAGGCCATATGGTATGGAATAGCCCTTTGGTCAGTTGGGGTCAGCTGTCCTAGCTGTGCCCCCCTCCCATCTTCTTGTGCACCTGGCAGAGCAGGGGAAGCTGAGAAGGTCAGTGTTTTATCAACATTATTCTCACACTAAATCCAAAACACAGCACTGTACCAGCTACTAGGAAGAAAATTAACTCTATCCCAGCTGAAACCAGGACAGTCTCAGAAGCAGCACTGCCTGCAATGGAGGAAATAAGATGTAACAAGGATATTCACCATCTAAAGCATGATTAGAAGGGCCTATCTATGAGTGCTCTCTCTTTGGGATATCCCAGAAATCTAGATCCATTATATAGCTTGCTGCATGAATTTCTTACGCTGAGATTTCTGTAAGTTGAGAAATGAATTCCTGTGACTCTAGCCATAGCAAAAGCAGAACATATTTATAATTGTGAGCTCATGCTTTACGTGGAGTCATTGCCTGTAGTCCAGCTAGCTTTCTGAGACAGAAAAGCAAACCTGAAGGTTTTCTATATTAAAAGTTGGTGTCTGAAGAAGGCTGTTTAAGTGTTTGTTTGTAAGTATCCACATGTTTAGACAAACGCTTCTGTCATAATGTGGTTCAAAAATACATTCTCTTGGTATCTTCAGTAATTACAGCCAATCTGCATGCAGTTTATATCTGTTTATTTTCTAGTAAATTCACCAGCTTCTTCCATCAAAATCCCATGTCAGTGTTTCGGGTCTAATGTTCTGTGGCTTTAGAATTATCACCCGCATGTATATTCCAAAATTGCAGTTCTACTATAAAGTCATCCTGCAGGGAGCTCTTGAGGCTTTCATGACCTCATTTACACAGCAATAAATTCCCAAATCTCATTCAGCCAGTGTTTTCTCTGTGAATAAATATTTCAGTCACCCACCATATGAGATAATTTTACAAAGTTGAAGTGGTATGGAAAAGACTGTTATAATTAAAGGTATAATAAACTATTAAACTTGAACAAATGAACTGGTGCTCTGGTGGAAAAATGGCAGTAAGCTTGTAAAACCTATTGTTCCTAATTACAGTAATGTGTGTTCCTCAGGCTTGGTCCATGCGGCTGTTCTGCACAGCCGTCATTACTGTGGCTAATCTTGGAATGGCAGCTTCCTTCTTTTAATTTATGGATTCCATTAAAGGCAGCTATGGTTTATATGTAGTTTACTAAAGCTTAATTTTCTTGCAAAGTGAAAAAGCATTTTTTCACCAAACAAAAAACAGCCCAAACCCAACCTTCATTTAAAATGGGAATTTCAGTGAAAAATTCTGTTTCCAAAATAAGAGTCCTTGTATTCCTTTTTCCTTTTTTCCTGAATTACACTGAAGGCATATCACTACATGTCCTCTAAAATGTGCATTGCATGCGGGTGCAAGTTAATTTACAGGTAGTACTGAAGGCAGAATTTGGTTCTATAATGATCCCAAGTTTTCTAGAAAAGTTTCCTATTCGAAGAGGAGAGGGAGATTGCAGGGTCGTTGCTAACAGGAGTTCCTCATTGGAGTTACTGTCACTGCAGATACTTTAATGACAATTGATAACTAAGTTGGAAAACTCCCTTGAAAAAGTGATGAGGTTTTTTTCTCTTTCTAAAATACATTAAGCCAAGTGTAATGGCTATAACTTCTAAAACAAACTAATCAAAAATTACAAAAACACAGTTCAAAGATATATGGTTGCTTTAATTACAGAACTTGTCTTAATTTTTAGCTATTCAGTAAATGCTATTTCTTTCAAGACAGATCATAGCTATTCCTGTCAAGTTCACGTTCAGAACCTTCTTTCTTCAGAACAGTTCAATGTGTCATTGGACCTAAGGCTCTCTGGAATGTTCAAGAAAGGGAGAAAATACTTGGGCTGGAAAACGAAAGGCGTTTATTTTTGGAAATTGAACTTTCTTTTATCTTCACATAAACCTAGAGGAGCTGCGTATGTTTATATGACTTGTAATATTAAAGTGTCTTTGACAAAATTAGAATTTAAATTCTGCAGGAAAATGTGCTAAATCTCTCAAATCCATTATCATATTGTATGTTTCTTTTGTCTCTTCGTTGTTTTTTCTTTCTTAATTATTAACTTATTCTCCTCAATACTGTTCTTTCAAGTTGGTTAATGCCATGACTGTTGAATATCCCTAGTGTGAACATGGAAAAAAGAGGAGGAAAGAATAATGATTAGTGCATGATATTGTCTTTATCATGTATTCATTAAATTTTGTTTAGATAATTAAGCTGGGGGTTAAAATTTAGCAACTGTTCCTATTTCCACAGTTGCTGCACTGTGCCAACACAAGCTTTGACACAGAATTAACTTTATTTTTGGAGCCAAGTCAACATCTGTTGGGGATCCTTTGCTCATCATAGTATTTCAACAGTAGGTTCTTATAAAAATGATTCAAGTGTATGTTCTGGAAAACTGAGTCACAGAGACTGTTTTCTTTGTGTCTATGTTTGTGTGTCTGACCGACCATGACAGTGGTGGGTGTATGGGGAAATTCTGGTTTGGAAAAGGGCACGTGGAGGTTTTTGCCAACTGAATCATTTTGCTCTTAGGAAAAGCCCTCCTTAAAAGGGGAGAAGGTGAATGTGGCAGAACTGGTAAAAATTCCCACCAGTCCAGTTATTTTGAGATTTACTGCTGTGAACGTCAGCCTTCAAAACTGAGGAATAGTTGGTTTCATTTTGGGACAGTATTACCTCTGCTCCTTTTCAACAGATTGTGGGAAGCCCACTGGAAGTATAGGGCTTAGTAGAGTCCATTGTGTAGAAGAGAAGTGGTTTAGGCTTTGTTTGTTGTATTTTGGCTATGCAGAATAATAGCAATCTGCCATGGCTGTACAATAGTTTAGGCAGCTGAGGAGGGAAAAAAGATCCTATAGTCTTAGCATTTGACCTGGGAAATTACATAATAAGCCATCAAATCTTCAAGCATCTATAATTATGTGATGAATCCAGCATCTAATTGTCTCTGAGGTTCTCCAGTTGACTGACAATTTTTGTTTCTTTTGTGTAGACAGTTAAATATTAACTTAAGTATTTTTTTAAAATCTTGGCAAGTCATGTGTTTTCTTCTGCTTGAAAACAATCATGGAATAACTATAGTATTTATTAATGAATTCTGGTTATTTTATAATGCATTTGTCATCTTGTATTCTTCCGAAAAATAATAGTGTATTTTGTAGACCTGCGGGGTGCTGTTAATGCTTTTTGTTAGATGTAATCTGAAAAAGGTAAGATTTAAAAAAACAAATCCAGGAGAGGAGCGGAGCTGTCAATATCTGATAAATGGTGGTGTATTTTTTTAAAGGAGAGCAATAACAGCTGTCTTTTGTTCTTGACTAGTTAGGTTTGATGTCAAGGTTGTAAGTGGTTGAAATCTACATCACAGGCCTGAAAAAGAGGTTTGCTGGTTTTTTGTGTTTGAATTTATCATAATGAACCCTCCCACGGAAGAAGCTGATGTTCTTCAGTAAGGATGTCAAAACTCTTCAGTGAATATCCCCATTGGCATTGGATCCCTGCTCTGGTTGTCATTGCTTCAATTCAAGTTTTGGAAAGATGTTTTCTGTAGTTTACAAAAACTGTATTTATTATCAGCACCCAGCTTAAGATAACATATTGTCCCTGGACCTTGTCCCTTATCCTTCATGGAAATATTTAGCCAGATTACTCTCTTCCATCTCTAGCATCTTCAGAGGCAGAGAAGATGAGAACACTGAACTGCTGTGCTGAGTATAAAGTTAATACCTGAGAGGTTTTCCAGAGGTGCATTTAACAGGGCAGGTTAGGCCATAAGTGTCTCCTACAAAGCCGCGTGAGGAACCCCTTCCCCGCATTGACCAGTGAAGAGTCACGGGGTCAGGGCACTCAGTCAGGTTTCGGCCCTTCCATTTTTCAAGTGCTGTACCCATCACATAAACTCAGGGTTTAAGAAATACAAAGTTAACTGGACCTGAATTTGTTGTCTGTGTTTTGTCTCCATAGCATATTGTAAAGCTTCCTGCTTCCGTTACCTGGCTACTTTGCGCTAGCATAGTTAGGTCTGCAGTATAAAAACTATTGTTGGCAGGCAAAAAATGTTACTGCTGGCTAGCACCAAATCAGCACAGAGCATTGACAGAAGAGGAAGAGCTAAGTTACTACTTTAGATTTTTAAAAGTGTCATAAAAATCAAATAGAGGCAAGGAAAGTGAGCAGGCAGAAGAGAGAAGATGATGAAGAAAGTAATGCCATTATGCATCGTTTATGTTATGCTTTGTACAAACAAGCTTATTAATGTACAGGGTGCCTCTACCCTGTACATATGGCAATCTCCATTTTAATCACCCTTTTCAGTTTCTTGTAATCTGCAGAAACTTTCTGGGTTGACTTCTTTACAAGTGGGCCATTTTTATTAGGGAATTTGAGCGTACTGGATGAAGGTGAGTTTTGTTCGTCAAAAGGAAAGTCTGTGCAACTATTTCCTACTAGCTTAACAGATGAAAGAGTGTGTGTTGGGGGAGGGAGATAAAATTCAGCATGAAAACAACCCATTCTGAAAAGCAATATAGAACGATTTCATTATTGTTGGAGGCCTTCAGGATCTGGATACGTATATGAGTAGGTTTTCCTTTTCCACCCATAGCTAGAAGTGGAAAAAACTAATCCCTGGATCAGATCACTAACCGTTTACTGAGCTTCATGGAACCATCCATCCTAGATCAAAATTTCTTTGGTCACCAGTAGAGCATCTTGCTGATCCAAGTGTCCTCATACATCTTCAAATCTTTTCTTTAGTAGTCCTTTGTTATTCACTTACTCGTATATCATGAAACTATAGGAAAGAAATAAAGTTTTGAGATAATATAATTTTTCTGAGCCTTTCAATTTGTCTTTTCTGAAGCGCATTGCCTTGCTAGGATCCTAACATCATATTTGATAGACCAGTCAAATTACTCTGAAATGCTAGTCTTGGTGTGGTTTGCTGCCTCGGTACCTGTCTTGGTACATGTCTCTTAACTCCTTTTTAGTTTATGACATTGATGTTAGATGATATTATCCAGGGTGTGTTAGTTTCTGGGGTTTTTTGGATTTTTTTCATTTCATAATCAAAATACGCCATCTCAAGTTGCATGTAGTTTCATCATTCCCCAGCATTCAGCAGTGAGCTGAATCTTTTGACTGTCATTTAGATGTTGTCACTTTGTTTTTGACTGGCATTTTACTAAGCCCCTAATAAATTCCATGCTTGGTTCTGTCAAAGCGGCATTGTCCGTGCACAGTGAGGCACAGTTTAAATTGTTATTAGTATAACTGCACAAAGGAACCAATCTTTCACTACAAGACTTCACCTTGTTCCCTATGGCTTAATCAAGATCTCTACACAGCTGTAAAGCTTGTTTTGGTTTACAGAGATTGTGGCGGAAAATGACTTGCTGTGCATCTCTCTGCTTATGTTAGCATTTTTAGTGAGTGTTTAGGTTTCCCGTTTTCTGAGAGATGTTAGTCTTCAAACTCATTTAATATAATATTGTACATTGTTTCATGTCTTGGAATGGCTTCTTTTATTTAAAAAGAAAAAAAAAAAAAGATCATTACAGCAGTAGGTTACTTTGAAGTCTTTTCTTCCAAAGCTTTGAGAAAATTTTAGACTTTGCCCTGGGCAAGAGTCTAGTTAACTGCAAGAGGGTAGAGGATGCTTGAAAACAGGGAAACAATGTTCACTTTATCCTTGTGGCTAACTCCCTGCTTACAGTGTAGCAGTTTGCATACTTCTTGACTTAAACTCCAGGAGTTTAAATAGCTTTCTGAGAGTTGTGTAGGCTAGTATCTCTTTGTCTTTGCTGGGAAACAACAGTTAAAAAAAAAAAAAAAAAAACAAAAAAAACCCCAAAAAACACACCACTTTTTTTCCTGCCTTCTTTACAAGTTATTTTTAAACACGGTGATTTAAACGTTCAATTGTAATGATGGATTGTATTTCCATCAGTGGAAATAATATAAATTGGTTTAAAAATGTAAAACATTCTAATGGGATGCAGTAATATTGCGAGTCAGTCATTTATAACAAGAGACCATTTTGCTCTGCGTTCACTCTCTAGTATTCCTGTAGCTGTCTCATACTGTCACTTTGATGGAAACAATAGAGGTAGAAAACTCTTTGATTATTTGTGGATATAAGTCTGTATTTCAAGTGACTTCTGGGGTCTTGAAACCAAATCACTGTTGCTAATGATAAATCTCTTTTGTTAGTGACACTGTAGGACTCTTTCTGATCAAACCAACTCTAGGACCATATGATGTAAAATGCCATCTGGGTTAAAAGTAGGATTTAGCATGGCTGATGCTTAAGTTGGAAGTGGCATTGTCAGAAACTCTTTTAGCTGTAATATGTGTTCAAAGAGAGTGATAGACTATAAAATACTGTATTTCTATGTTTCTGTTGTGTATAATTGGAGCCAATGGCATGTTGTTGTCTATGATGGATGTTGACATAAAGGAATACAGAAATGCGTCTTCCCTCATAGGAAGATGGTATCCTAGGGATGTGCTGTCTTGCAACTGAATGTGGTTTAAATATTAATCCAGATGGCTTGCACAGTAGGCCCTTTAAAAGGGGTGCTTGCTGACATATACTTCAGAGAAGAATTGTTTAAAGGAAATGCAGTTAGCTGAGCATTGGAACTGGTATTTTTAGGTTTTGTTATTTTGCTTTAGTTGATTTTTATTGTCACATTTTAGAGTTAGGCCTTTAAGAAAAAGAAATGTATATGAAGTTTTAGAAGGCTGAAGAATGTCAGCATGAACCCTATCATAGAAAAAGGAGGAGAAAGAAAGAGGAGAAAAAGAAGAAGAAAAAAAAAAGGTATGGGCAGGACAGAGTAGTCAGCCTATTTTCAGAAAAATACTGGAACAAATGTTCAGGCCTTGCAAGCACTAAAAAATAATACAGTAGTAAGTAGCAGCCACTGTGGATTTGTCAAAAAGAAATCATGTCAAACTTACAATGATAGGTTAATAGACCTTGTGGCCATGGAAGAAACAGTAAATGTAAGATGCTGTAGCTTCACTTCAGTGAAAGCTCTGACACTATTTCCTGTGGCGTTCTCGTAAGCAAGCTAAGGAAACGTGGCATCTGTGAAAACAGTGTGGGACAGAGGTGGAAACTGTGTAGTAGCTGTACATAAATGGCTGGAAGCAGAGGAGCAAGGTGGATTTAGAGATTAGGTACTTTCCAGTAATAAGATTATTGAAGCATGGGAGTAGGTTGGGAATAGATTTCCAGTGGCACTTGTGGTATTTCCATCCCCTGAGGCCTTTAAGAGGAGGCTAGGTAAATGTACATCACTGACAGTTTCAGCAGAGAGGTTCCAGCCCTCCTTCTGATGCTGGGAGATAAACTTGATGATCTCTTGAGCTCCTTTCAAGACCTATTTTGTATCATATTATCTCAGAAAAGACTGGGCCACTATGCTCTGCTTTTCTTGCCAGCCAGCAAGTCCATGTGTGCACATGTTTTTATAGCTCTAACTCGTAGCCAGAATAATGCTGGTTGTAAAGAACAGAACTCCAGTATATTGGTTATATCTCCCTGCTCTTTTCTATAGCGAACATAACAAGAAGAAAATCGTAGAATCATAGAATGGTTTGGGTTGCAAGGGACCTTAAAGACCATCTGGTTCCAACCCCCCTGCCATGGGCAGAGACACCTTCCACTAGACCAGGTTGCTCAAAGCCCCATCCAACCTGGCCTTGAACACTTCCAGGGATGGGGCATCCACAGCTTCTCTGGGCAACCTGTTCCAGTGCCTCACCACCCTCATAGTGAAGAGTCTCTTCCCTATATCTAATCTAAATCTACCCTCTTTCAGTTTGTAGCCATTACCCCTTGTCCTAGCACTATGCTCCCTTGTAAAAAGTCCATCTTCAGCTTCCTTGTAGGCCTCCTTCAGGTACTGGAAATCTTTATTCAATAACTTGTTTCAAGTTCATTGTGCAAAAGTACTGAGCAAACAAAAGAACTTAACAAAGAGGGTAGCTATGGTTCGTTGTATATGGCTTTAAAAAAATAGTCTCCATTTACTGATTAAGTGTGTGCATTTCCCCGATGTTACATTTGCATGATTTGTTCTCTTATTTATACTCATTTCATTCTCTGAGAGTTTTGTTGACTAGGTAATGAACCATCTGAGTGAATTCTTTTGGATATGTACAGAATGTTTTCTAAATGATGTACCCAGTAGTTTAGTTTTGATTGAACCCCTGACCATGTCAAATATATTCTTCACATATTATTACAGTTCATTACTTTTCAACACCATCAAATACGACACATACTGAATTTTAAAGATTTCCTTTGTGAAGGCGAGTGCAAGCATTAAAAGACAAATTGCAATTATTCCACTCTTCTCTCTCCTTAGAATCATCTTCATAATATTCTTTCCTGCCATGCTGTTCTACACAAACCTTTCTTTCCCATCCACTATAGGAATATGGGGAGATTAGGAAATGCACATCTGTGTCTGTGCAGTCTTTGTATCAGACAGTAACAGTTATAGCCAGCAATGGTTTTGTTAGCGTACGCTGAGTATGAAAGAAGAATGCGGTAGTTATTCACTACCTTTATATGTGTAATTCTGTGTTTTTAATTTTCACCTTCCGCTATATTTCACTATGAAGTTTTAGTGCTTTGGAATGAATGCCTGTGGGAATAGTCCCAAAATGTTCAATATAATTAAAAATACTTCTTCAACAAAGAATATTAATCATTTTTCCTTCTTTAAGAATTCTGCAAGAGAAGTGATAATGATTTGCTTTGATATGCTTTAGTTCCCTGGATGCTAATACTTGAACAAAGATCAATATATTGTATATTTCTGAATGCAGCCTATTAATTTGTTATTTTAACATCTCAGGCTAGTGGTCTCTTTGAGTTATCCTTGTTACTTTTCTCATAATTAGAGAAACTCTAGGAAGAATGTGCTTTTCAGTCCTCTGGAGGGTGTTTTGCTGGATTAAAATAGTTTCCAGATAATGATCTGAAGTGAATTAATGATTACTTCTATCAGTAAAATTTAACAAATGAGGTGGGGGAGGAACAATAAAGATTGAAAAGTTAAATCAGTATTGCCACTGGGCACAAGGAACTACTATCACAAATACATATATACTGCCTTCTTACTGTGACTGTGACTGTCCCTTGAAATATTCTTTCTCCAAAGAAAGATTTTTCTTCTTTCCATTAATACTTTGCAATGGTAGTTTGGTTTTCTAAACCAAATGCTTGCTAAATATACTTGAGATGATGGGCAATGGTTGCAGTTGGGTTTTTTTTTGTGGAGCAGTGGGGTTGGGTCTTTTTGCCTGCTTGGTTCCCAATTACATGCAAATTCTTCAAGGGAGAGAGCAAGGTCTTAGCTTTCCTTAGTGAACTACTGATCCCGCTCAAAGGGAAGAGGTGGCAGGCAAGGGAGCCACAGCTCCATGCTGGGAGCATGCAGCTCAGGTGGGACCAACAGAGTTTGGCCCCATCAGTAGGAGAAAGAAATTCCTGCAGACCAAAGGGCCTGACTGGGCAGACCTTGCCCTTATCACTCATTTGGCTTGAAACAGGGACCTGTCTTGAGGACACAACAAGCAGATAGATTGTTGTGTACAGATTTTTGGTTTACTTTTCTGTCTTTCATGGTCACTTTTGAGTTTCTCTGTTTAAAGATGAAATACCAGAACTGTTGTTATAGTGAAGTTTGGCTTTTCCTGTGTTCAATGATCTTCCAGTCCTCTTTCAGAAGCTCATATATGGAACTATTTGGGCAGCTCCGTCTCAAAGCTATGGCAAACTTGGGATGCTCTCACACTCAGCTGCATTGTCTTGTTTGCAAGCAGACTCTTTGCCTATGGGAAACAGAATTTCTTCTCTCTGAATCTTACTAGTAGAGAATACAATGCTATCAGTGTAAGGTAATCCTAAATTTGGTTTCATCAAAGGTTTTGCTATCAGGTTATTTTACTTTCACAAATGGATCTCTGTGAACTCTCTGGTTGTGTTTGCTTACTGGGGGAAAGAGTTTTGAGGAAAAAAGGAAGAATTTTGTTCAGAGCCGCCTGTCCAGTACTCTCTGAGATAGCGCATACTGGCTACCCTGTGGTTTGTGTGCCCCAGATCAGGACTTGATCACTTGTCTTCACCGCAACGAGGAAATTACACCTACCTCTGTGCTTGTGTTTTGCGGTGTCATCTGGATGTACTGAAAGATAACCTAAAAGCACAACTACTGTGCTTGAAAGTATTGGAATCATTCAATTGCACAGTGAACATTAAATAACAGTTACTGTATGTACTATGAGCAATCCGAGGCAGGTAGAGCAGTAACAACTCTGGGCGGGGGAAGAAATTTCCAAGTGCTGCAAACGGACCTACGAACTAAAGATGATTTACGTACTTGCTCTAATTGGGGCTTAACTGTGACTTTGCTGTGCTTGGGTCATGTTTCATTCTTCAGCAGAGCAAATTATTATATGTTTTATTACCAGATTCATCACTTGCAGTTGCATCACACACAGAATTTGCTGATCACAGCTATTGATCAGAAATCTTAGTGTTCTCTCATCCTTCCTCTGATACAGTGGCACTGAACTTAAAATAGCAAAGAATCCAGTACTCCCAGTCACATAAAGTGGCATTCTGCCTTTATGTGGCAATACCTTTCCCGAAGCCAGAGAGACAAGAATTTTCCTCCCAGTATGTCATTCTTAAAATTATCTTAAAATCTTGTTCATTAGGTATTTGTGTGCTACTTGTGCTACTATCCCTTCGTTGACTTTTTTTTTTAAATCTTAGAAGAGCACTTGTAAAGATAATGCTGCACACAGTTTCCCTAACAAGTTATGCAAGGCACTGTGAAAGGATTTTGCAGAATCACGCTATAAATCCTTTGAATAGGTGCTATTGATTTCTGAAGAGGTCTTGTTGGAAAAGGAATGTGCTGCTCAGACCTCCAGAGGTGTTACAAAACTCACTAAAAGGACAATAGCACTGAAGAAGCAACAGCAGGAGAAAATCAATTCCGTGGTTATTTTTTGTTTGTTTGTTCTCAGCTAGATTATACAGGGGAGAGTATATGGATTAAGCTATATTATTTCAGCTGGGGCTGAAAGTTGCTTTCTTCTTATATTGAGAGTTATTTGACGTGCCTGTAATACGGGTGAGCTGAGGTCTATTGCTGGGTAGATGTGGCATACAGACTGTGGTTTGTCAGGTTCTTTACTTGGAGTGTGTGAACAGTGTTTCCTTACACAGCAAGTAAACATTATCTTTAATAAAAGAGTAATCCAGTCATGATGCCAGAGTTACTTTAATAAGGAAGGTGTTTGTCTTATTCTGCCACCATCTCTTGTTTAAGACCAGGACCATATGTTCTCTCAGCTCATTCATTTGCTGTCAGAAACTATTTTTTTTTTAAATGAAGGCATAGAAAAGGCATCATGTTTGTAGAAAGAAACCGTATTATTTAAAGTTATACTTTCATCATACCTGCAAGTAATATTTAATGCTTATATTGGTTCTAGTATGCTGAAAAATGAGAGGAGGAGAGGAAAAAGAAGAATTATGCTGGAAGAGAAAATGGAGAAAGGTCTCAGGAAAACTAAGCTAAAAATCCTCCACGCTTTATTTTAGTCTTTATTTTAGAAAGATCTCTGATGTACTGTTGACTTGAGTGTAAGTCTCCATTCTGTGGTTTCGAGAAGCCATAATTAGAAGTCCTTATTCCTCCAGGCCAGAAACAGGAAAGGCAGAGCACTGGTTTTTAAATGAAGCTGAAGCTACTTTCTCCTTTCATTTACTTTTTCCCAGTCATTCCCCAGGTCAATAGGTACCGTACTTATTCCTTCATCTTTGGAAAGACAGTGTTATCCTCAAGGAATATGTGTTGTCAAAGAGATGGGTTTTAGCCTTTTTCCTTCATACTGTGTTCTTTACAGTGTGTATTTGGTTTGGTGTCTATAGCAGCATATTTTTGAGTGTATCTTAATTTGTATTATTTGGGACTAGCAAGAAAATATTAGATGGCGGAATAAAAATGTTAGCTTTGACTAGTAATTTATGCTAGTGTTCATGAACCACAAGAATCCTTAGTTTCACATCTCCTTAAATAATGCATTCCTCCCAGCTGACAACATGCTACAAAATGTAATGATTTTAGTGGCAACTGTAGAAATGTTTAATCAATTGAAACATAAAGACTAAGAAAAACATGGCTCTGCAGAGAGGTCTAGACCTATCTCTGGGTGGTGGCTTTTGAACTAACGAAGTCTATTGGCTTTCAATACTAGATGTGGAGATACATATTTTTTTATTATTGTTGTTATTGGAGAAGTTCTAGCTCTTTCTACAAATCACCTATCTTTTTATAAAATTGTCCAAGTAAGTATTGAATGGGAGTGCTAGAAGTATGACTTCTTCCTGTATTTCAAGAGCACCTAAAATACTTCTAAAGGATCTACATGACTTTGGAGCCTATTTTGAAAGTGTTTGAGGAGCCATATTTCACTGAATGGGGCTTTTTAAGTCTTGAGAAGCACCTCTCTTTACTCATAGGCAATTGATGATATTTTAAGGCTGGTCCTTAGGCAGGCTTGATTAGGACAACATATTCAATGTGTGCAGGGCCTGATGTTCCAATTCGCACTGAAAAGCCAGTTTAAAATGTTGGAGTTTCCCGGACACTTTTGTCCATCTCTCATACCTGTCTGTAATAAAATAAGAGGAGGAATAATTTTTTTCATGTATGAAAACTAGTCCAGAAAGGCTTCCTCTTTTATTAACAGCTATCACGTAACTGTTTTGTTTATACTACCAGTCTACTTTCATCAGATTTCCACCTGATTTTTTTTCCCAAGGCATTTTCTTTCCATTTCTGTCCTCTGATTTCACTTCAGTGGGAGTTGCAGTCTTGTGTAAGCAGTCTTACTTCAGTGCTAACAATGTGCAGACTTTGTCCTGTCCTTTCCCCCCACCGCCCCCATCCTCACATATGTATATTTTATAAAAGTGTTTGGGGTGGAAAATAGTTTTGCAAATTGACTCAAACCTGCTCTGGAAGGAAGCAGTCCATTTCTATGGACTAGTTTCAGGTGCTTACTGGGAAGAGGGAATAAAGGAATTTATTCTTTCTCTGTATTCCTATTCCTAGCTCTATTTAGAATCATAGAATTGAAGAATAACTGAGGTTGAAAGAGGCTTCTGGGGGCCTCTAGTCCAACCCCTTGCTCAAAGCAGTCCAAGTAGATCAGGTTGCCTGGGACCTTGTCCGGATGAGCTTTGAATATCTCCAAGGATGGAGACTCCTCAGCTGCTCTGGACCCTTGCTCCAGTGTTTGACCACTCTGGTGAAAAAAGATAATTCCGTTGTTATACCTTGTGCCTGTTGATCCCTGTCTTTTAGCTGTATGCCTATGAGATGACTCTGTCTTCTCTACACTCTCCCATGAGGCAGCTTTTTTAAATGGGAAGACACAACCTGTAGTAAGGCAAACACAGTCGTTTTGATTAGTTTGTCTTAATTAGAACTCGGTGCTGTTTCGCTGAAATTCTCCAATTGTTTATTCTTTACATTTGTTTCAAATGCTGTTATAAGTGGCAAATGTTTGCTTGATAATTAAACGTCAGTGTCTTACAGAAGGAATGGAAATACATATAAACCACTATTTAAGCAGTGTACCTACAGACAAGCCATTAAATGGGATTTCTCTCGAGGCACACATTTTATACTGTACTGACACTTAGAGAAGTGTTTAGTAATAGTTCAAGGAAAGCCTTTCTCCATAGTATTGACTGTAGAAGCCAATAACCACAGCTACACAGTGTCACCTGAAAAAAGATGCTGTTGAATGATAACCAGCTGCATTTTCAGGTGCACTACAGCATGAGTAGCTATGCAGATTTTTGCATAATACATTTGAGAAGGGGAACTGTAGGAAAGTATTCTAATTAACAAATGACATACATAAGAGAACACCCATCTTCGAGGTTTAAAAGAAAATAAAGTTGCCGAGGACTAAGAAGTTTGGTACTTCAGACTTAAGGCATACGTAACATTTCCAAAAATCCTACATTTTCCCAGCCTTTGCCCTGGCATGTCACAGTAATCAATTACGTGCTCCCTTACAGGTCGTCATATGCCATTGTACGTGCTGATTGGCTAAATATGTGCTGGATTATACATGATGCAAAGTCTAAAACTGACTGACAAGCATAACCATTTTGTCAATATCAGTATCTTTTTACTCATCAGAAGTTGTCTGTGGCCTTGCTGATACCTTTGCAATTTTTCTAACTGGCGTTGCTTATGCTGCCTTAAAACTAAATTTTCTTGGCAATATAATGACAGTCATAATCAAGCCTGAGGAAAATGTGCATTTCAGA
Source organism: Nipponia nippon (assembly GCF_047370975.1). Taxonomy (NCBI): domain Eukaryota; kingdom Metazoa; phylum Chordata; class Aves; order Pelecaniformes; family Threskiornithidae; genus Nipponia; species Nipponia nippon. The sequence continues at coordinate 88,051,543 of NW_028262347.1, read as the reverse complement.
GTGTTTTCACTTTTGAACTTGTCAGATTTCAACATTACCTTTTGAAAACGAGTATGTGAAGTGCACAGAGGTGCACTTGGCTCCCCTACAGAAGACCCAGTGAGCATGAGAAATGACTGAACCAGGGATTCATCTGTGTACTGCCTCAGCTGATATTATCAGCGTAGAAGGTTTTTGCCTTTTAGGTCTCTTTCAGGACTGGAGGGCAAACTGCTCTTGTAGTCTTCAGCTGCAATATGTAACACAGCTTTGACTGCGGGCTTATATTGGTTTTGTGAACAAAGTTTCCCTAACAGTTTGTCCTCCGTCTGCTATTGCTTGCTGCATGTGTGATTTGGAAAGCTTACTTTGCTCATATTACCTACTCTGATTGCAGGCTGATGTGTGGTAGGAGCATGTCTGTCTTGGCAAATCAAATCCTGCATCACCCATCAGCAAGTATCATCACTGTAGCTATGCTGTTATTACATTTGACAGCATAAAAAGCATTGATTGCATCAAAAATTATTTGAGTCATCCTCAAGGTCAGTGACAGAGGAGACATGATCAGTATTTGAAGAGGATTGGAGATTTTTTTTTAGATTTTGGTCTAAACTAATATTGGCATAAAGTCCTCACTCAGGAAAGCAGTCAGACTGCTCACTCCATTTACTTTTCAGTGGACTTGCATGTCTGCAAAGAAATACAAGTGAAATTGTGAAAAACAGTGTGATGGAGGTTTGAACTAAAACTAGTTTAGTTTTGTGGCCCATGTAGCTTCTGAGAAAAACTAATGCTGTTGGTGGATGTCGTCGTATTGCAACATTTCTTCAGATGACAGGCTTTAGTCCAGTCAGACCTGTTTGGTACCAGCTTCATTATGGAGAGTAAAATAATGGATTTAGTTTCAAAAAAGCTAATTTCAGTTGTGGTGGAAGGCTTACGTGTAGCTCTTGAGAAATATTTATTTAATAAAAAAACAACCAACAACACAGAGAACTAAACCAAAGCAACATTGTTTTGGTGAACTGCTTTTATGCCCTATGTTAAGTTTTTAAATTATATCTTATTTTATGGCGATTTCTCTGCGTGCAGCTTCCAGCATATGCTACAGTCATACAAAAGCTGCTACTGATGACCTCCTATCTGACAACATCGCAGTAGGAAATATCCTCATGCTGTATTTCTTTGACAGAAACCAAAGTGAGGAAGGAGATCTGTGCTTCTGTATTGTCCTGTTAATTTGTTGACTGTGCTATGCCTGAACTATAAACTGGATCAGATCTGAAAACTCACTGTTGATCCCTGGTATGGCAGTGAATGTAGAGGAAAGTCACGTGGATTCACGGAAGTTGGAAGGAATAGTATTTTGGGGAATAGGATTTGGGAGCGACTACAAGCTACAGCTCCTGATTCCCCTGAACATTTTTTCCAGGCTAGGGAGTAATTTAACTCTGCATGGCTTTGTAATATCAAACTGCTGAATTACTTGTAGCTATGTACTGTAATAATCCTGAATTGATCTTACTGAATGACTGCCATGCTGCTTTCCAATGGGTTAGGGATACGCTTCCCTCTCAAAGGAAAAAACAATAGCAGAATACATATAGATGACTCTAAATGTATAAAATATATATAAATAATTACAAAAATATGTAAGTATAATATTTATATGTATATAGTTGTTGCTTATAGTGGCTACCTTTACATAAATTGTGAAAAAATGAAGAAATGGAATCAATCAGAAATTGTTGATCTGTTTTGATTTGCACATACCCTTCTGCACCTTCTCCCCAAACGTTGCTTCCTTTCCTCAGCTGTCTTTTGCAGGTTTTATGAATCCCTTGAAAACAGTCAGGTGAACCCCGGAGGTTTGCAAACATAATGTTGGAAACCACATCTGTGGGTCTCAATAGCAAAACTGACCTCTTGTACTCCATAAACTCAGTGGATTTTTGCTTCTGTCAGGGCTGCATTTGAACCAGAGCATTTCTCTAGACACTCCAAATCCTCCATCTGGTACCTTGTCTTCAGGCAACACGGAGGAAAGGCAAAGTTTGATCTTCTATATTTAACGGGCTTGATTCTGATTATACATCTCTATTGCTTCACTGACTTCAGTAAAGAGGGCGTCTCTGTATTTGTCTGATTTCAGAATTGGGCCTGAAATTGATAGTCGTATCACAAAAAGGAAAATACCGTTAGGAACTAACACTCAAGAAAAATGACACAGCCTAGTTTTGAAAATGGAACTAATTTATTCACCAGCTCCCTCAGCGGTGAAACAGAAATGAGTGGAAAGGATGAGAAGTGATAACAGTGATGAAAGATGTGGCATCCTTCTGTAGGCAGGCACTAAGGCTTCTTTTAAAAATGTGCCGTGAGGTTTGTGACACCAAGTTACCATCTTCTGAGAAATGTCTGGATTTCTAAAGCTAGGCTTAAGACTCAAGGAAAAAAAAAATTAAAAAGTATCTATCCTCTGCCCTCTCCCTCAGTCTTGTCTTATATTCTGCTGCTCAGCATTGGCTGTCAGCAGCAGCATCAAGTTTGGTGTCCGGGGATCCCTATTAAAATTACTCAGTTCAGCTCTCCAGCTGGAAACCAGCAAAATAACAATGCTGGTTGGGTGCTCTGAAAGTACTCACAAGGGTGACCTTTCTGCTAGTGCTTGGTGTGCAGCAACCAAAGGCTGTTTCAGATTGAGGGTCATCATTGTGACTGCATTATCTGAGCTCTTGTCTAGAAACTTTGGGAAAATTAACCACACTTTCTGATGGCAATGAGTTAGTCTTCCGTGCTTGCAGGCTTAAATTGGCTTGGCAAACAATTTATATTGAAGGGCCACAGTACAATTGTAACATGGTAGACAGCATAGCATGCGCTGCTGTGTTCCTTGGGTATAATGCTCTCAGTGCTCTTTCATCTCCTGAAACAAGTGTTAGACCAGCTGGCTTCTTACCCCTCTGCACTAACGCTTGACTCCAGCTTGGGATTGTTCAAGCTTGCTGGGTAGCACAGCCTGATTTAAGCTGTCAGTTTTTGTGTGGTGACCTGCTTTTTTTTAGCAATACCTTGTTGCTCCCTGCCACCCGCTGCCCTAGCGAACTATACCAGTCTTGCTAACAGCTTTTCTTATTTCAACTCTTAGCAAGAGGCCATGTAGCACTGAGAGCTAACAGAGTCTCCTAGCATATTAGTGACCCTGTGACAGCTTCTCCCAGCTCATACCTTGGAGCAGGCACTTACATAAAGCTCCCTCCTCCGTTTTCTAGGTTCTTTGCTTTTGTACCCCGATGCTGGAAGCTATTGGCTTTGATTAGAGCGAGCCTTCACCCAGGCATGTGTGGGTAATTTGTGATAATTTCATACATTATCATAAATGGCAAACTCTTTTCTGCTTTATGATAACTATATCACTGTCTATAAGAAATATCTCTAGCTGAGTAAAATTAACTCATGAAAACAAACATGTTAATGCCTGCCAGTTTGTCCTTTTTATTTATCATTCCTCCTTTTCACTAGATGCTTGCAGAGTCCTCCTTTATTTCTTGGCTCCCCTGTCCTCTGAAACTCTTCAGGTTAAAAAGTGCTGAACAGATTTTGCTTTATGCACTAGGCTTATGCACACAATATACAAATGTATTTAAATAAGCAAAACTTTGCCAGAATGGGGGGAGAGAGAGAGAGAGAAGCATGGGTTATGTTAGGTGTGGAAACCTGAGCACTCCACGTCAGGAGATCCTTTTAAGACCCTGGGCAGACTGGCCATATCCTCTTTCTGTAAGCTGGGTATGACTGCAGCAGCCGCAGCCAGCTCCTGCACGCTTCCTTTGTCCTTGATTGTATGTTCTTCACAGCATGGTGATCAGGCTCAGAGTAGTCCAATCTATGGCTAGATCGATCTCCTGCTTTGAGAAGGGGTATGGGGTTTTCTGCCAGGTTTAGAGCATTACTGTTCAGGGATCATTGAGGATTCTCGTGTCCCTGAATGAAATCTTAACACTCTGGAAAACAGTGAAGCTGCTACTGCAAACTGCAGCAAGGCCATGATGACACATGTAAGTTTTAAAAAATCTTTTGAGTTATCCTCAGTCTTTTCAGTCTTATCCCCAGAAAGTTGTGTTTTACCTTCTCCTGGGAATATTAAGAACAAAGGAGCATCTTTCCTCAGAAGCCAAGTTGGCAAAAGGTTAGAGCTTGTAAACAATACTTTCAATGAGGGAGATTCACCTTCCTTCAGTTTCACTCCTGGCATTACTTCCAAATTAGTGGTGTAATTCTTTCTCTCCTGTTCCTATTTCTGGAGAATCTATTTCTATGTCTTGCTGCATCTGTTTCCTGCTCCATTCTGCTTAGAGTTTTTCATCTTGTTATGTGGATCCAGCAGCTGTTGGGATACTCAGAACTGTTGAACTCTTTCAATTCGAGTAGTAGGTTTTCCCCATCTATGCTTATAGCTAACAGGGCTTCATTTTGCCAGGGTCATTGTTCTACTTGCATGCTTAATGTTTATGCAGTGAGTATGTTTGCATTTTCTGTTTGTACTGCTGTGACATTCAAAGACACCAGTAAAGATCTAAGCCTCATTGAGCCAGCACTCTACAAAGCCTAAGTAAATGAGAAAACGTGGTATGTATCCCAAAGAGCTTTAATTCTTATGTGATGATTAGACTTTTTTAAGGACTTTATATAAGGCTTGCTATCAGAATGTGAGAAAGTTGTCTAGTTTGACTGAAAAGAAGAAAAAAAGACCATCTACCTGGCAATGGTTTAGGTCATGACTAGAGCGATAGGCCTCCTGCTTCGCTCCTCCTCTCCCATTCAGCTTCACCATTTTTGAGCAAATAATAAGGAAGTTTCCTGCAACCTCAAAGCACCACCTATAAACCCAGATACTGTTAACTAATAATATAGACAGCTCCTGCATATAATTTAGAGGATCAGTACACTGCAGAACTGTTCAGTTACACATGCCACAGATGTTTTTCACTGCTATTTCTTTTCTTTCTATAATAGCTGTAGCATCTTGTTGAGTGCATAGCACAGGAAAAGTGACCAGCATTACCCTAAACTGACTGTTATTAGCTGAAAGTGGGCTCTTACTAAGATATTCAAACACTATTTGCTATATTCTGAGATTATATTACTCTTCATAGATGTTTGCAGATTGCTAAATTATTAGGATACTAAGCAATTATGAAATTACTAGGATACTAAGCAATTATGAAATGGAAGTGCTTCATGAATTTAATTTTCTGATATGCAAAGCACAAGGGAAAAATACTAATATTAATACAGCAGAGTCTCCAGGATAATTTAGCAAGAGAAAGTTACTGTTAAATATTTTAAGTAAGCACTGCAGGAGCAAAGACTCACTTGTGCAGCAGCCCACTTAAAATTTCAGCACCCATATCACTAAGAACTCTATGGCCTTCAGTGAAAAGTTTCATTTGTAAAAGGATCTTTGAATCCTTCCTCCCCCCCTGCTGTTTCCATCATTCAACAACTGCCTTCACAGCAAGACACCATTTTCCTTCTTGGCCTCATCTCACTCATTCAATACCCACCTGTAACAAGTCAGGCAGGTTTTCTGTCTGTCAGGAAACATTGTCATTTGAAGTAGACTTCTCTCAAAGCAGGATCTCATCTGTGCCTTTGTAGACAGGGTCTTAGAAAGCCAAAGGTCTGATTTGGGGAAAAAAAAAAAATGTGTATATATGCATGTAGCTGTCTTTTTCAGATGGTGCCATTAAATCTTACATAAAAATGAGCTCCTGTAATACCTTCTTAATTGGAGTTCATATAGGTAATAGAAAAAGTAGAGAGGCCAGCATCCATATGTGTTACATCAAAGAATAAAATAAAATGTACATACTTACCAGATAGCGGTATGTGAAAGCATGCAACGTGTGTACTGATTAAAGAGTACCTATCAGTTTGAAGAGCATGAGCCCCTACTAATAACAATGATAATTGTGGGTAGATGTTTGCCTTTTTGTATAGTCTTCAATTCTTTGGTTTGTGAACATGCTGAAGTGATGACCTGTTTACAGGAGTTCCTGATCCTTTCTATGCCAAAAGTGCACAAGTGTGAATCTGGCCTTTTAGGGAGAAGATCGTAATATGAATGCCCTGCCCTAGCTTAAGGCCCCTCCTGTTGCTATGGGTCTCAGTAAATGGACCTGCTTGGAGTGTTTGAGGGATCATGCTAGTGCTACTATTACTAGCGACAGCTGAAACTGTAATATTTTTCTTACCTATTTTGTTTCCTTCCCTCAAGGTTTAAATTTTCATTTGCTTTCATGCAGAAAATAAATTCCATGAACGGGAAACTCTTAATAAATAACCTGTAGTAAAGAATATGGTGTAACTGGCATAACTCTGTCAGTTTTAGAAGCAGGAAGATTGCATCACTGAAGATTGTGCCTGTCAGTAAATTAAATAAAATACAAACCAAGTTCAGGAAATTAAATTCATTATAAAGATAATGGAAAATTCTCATTTTCCTTGCTGCTGTAGTCATGCACACTTTAATTGTTGCCTGGAACAGTCAGTACCTTGTAAAGAAAATAAACGTCCCCTTCTCTTAAGACACTCCTCAGTTTTCTAGGGATATGTGGTGGTCTGTTTTACTGCTAGCCTGGATTTAGTCAGTTAATGCCTGAGCTTGTGTGATTCAGGGAATGGCTGCTCTGAAGAGATGACTTACAGGTACCGTTACCATTGACCTGTCCTGTAATGGTTATGCTGAAGTTATGAAGGTTATGAAGCCCTTCTCAAGCACCTTGAAAAAAAATCCTGTGACTTAACTCCACTGAATTGAATGGAGTATTCTAGCTGTATTTCAACCTGGACCATTACATAGTTTACTTTTTTTGATAGTATTTACATTATGTTCATTTTTATTTAACATGGGTAAACATAGTTGAAATGTTTGTAGCAGGAGGAGGGGGCAGCTGTACACTTCAGTAGTGGAGATGCCAGACTTCGGTATAACAGAACAACTAGCTAGGAACAGATAATTTTGCCCAACTTCATTTATTAATCAGTTTGATTATTTCACTTTCTCCAGTTTCACAAATTAGACATAATCAGATTCACTTAATAGCGTGATAGATCTCTGTGTTAAATTATACAGAGCAATGTTATTCGTAGGTCCTTTTAATTTCCCCATATAGACTAATCTTATTAATATTTATCTTCTAACCTTCTTAGGAATTCAGAGTGGGTAATCTCTGTCTAAATGAAGCTACTGTTCATACAGAGCTCCCTTTGTTTTCTTTAAAGAAAACAAAGAAATCATAGTAGCACTTAACGTTATGAAAAGCTTAAAGCAGAAAAAATGTAATTAAGTGTGAAGTATCATTAATGATGCCAGTGTCCAAAATGTTTGTGTTGTCAAAACAACTGGCAGGAGGGATGATAGCGTACTGAAGGTTAAACCTCAAGTTCAGAAACACCTTACCATGTTGGATCTTGGCCCCTGCAGTTACGTTTAGCTCTAGAAACTCTTGTTAGGATGGTAAAGAAGTAATGCGCTTGGATGATGATGAATTTCCCGCCAAGGTCCCGAATGACCTAACATCTGTCTCCTTTCACCCATTGGTTCTATTCAATGGTAGCAGAGGGGTCGGGGAAAAATCCAAACAGGTATCTTTAAAAGTGGAGGATATGACCTAAGGACGACTGTACCTTCTTCCAGTTCTGCGAATTGGTTTTGGTTCTTGAAACATGAGGAACTGTCAAGCCAATCTGGAATATGTTCACTGATAAACACAGTGCACTACTTGGATGTTTCTAAGTGGATACCTAAAGGACTTTATTTATTACTTATGCAATCTTCAGTCCCTGTCAACGGTAACAAATGTTTTGTGAAGCATTTAGGCACATGCACAAGTCTGCCCCTACTCAGTAAAGCGCTTCAGTGTGCTCTTAAGCCCCTTGATTTCAGCTCTTGGTTTTATCAGCAGGAGGTTTTTCAAAGGCAAGAGGCTGTCCTTATCTCAGAAATGGGCTAAGCTGCCTTATGGCAAAATAGTCCTCAAAACCCCTTTGTTATACAAAATGTTAATTTTCTTCTCCCTCCCCTGCTGCAATGGTCGATGACCTTACAACCACTCTGTTCTTACCTGTGCATTTGGGAAATACTGCCCTGATTCTAATGATTTCACTTCTGCTGTTTATTCCCTCGAACTGGCACTGAAAATCCTCTGTATTTTCCCCAGATGGAGGCATTTGCAGGTTGATGCATCCGTGCCAGTCATTACCTCTGGAAATGTTCGCATTTATTGCATCAGCTTGGTTAGGACAGTTCTTCTGGATGTGCACAAACAAAGCAAGGAAGGTCAAACAGTTTTTAAAGCACGAAGAAGTGCCTCATATTGCTTCCTAAGATTTTGTCCAGAAAGACACTACATTGAGGGAGATTGCAAATTCTTGTAGCTAGGCAGAAGCTTTTTTACTTTTATCCCTTTTTGCCCTGAATAGCGAGGCAAATTTTGGGGTGAAGACGAAGTATGCCATATCCAGGTTTCCCTGCTGACTGCTTTAGATTGAGGGTGATGCCACAGATTTTTGACATTCAGGCATCATTAGAGTCATCTTTTCTGATGTCCTTTATAGCCCTGGCTAAAGTGCCTCATTTGGTAATGCTGACCTAAATTATCTCTAAAAATACCCATTTGTGATGTAGAAACTAGAAAGCATAATACATCCCTCTGTAAGCTGTGCAAGTGTCTGCTCTCACAGTATAAAAATGTGTGCTCCCAAGTAATTTCATCTGGTTTTCGATCTCATAATGAGGTTTTCTGCCAGATTAAAGCATAATGACCAGGGAGGGATAACAAGCAAGATTAGGGATGTGGAAAAACTTTTTTATGAAAGAGTGAAAAGATTGATGCTGTTCACTATGGAGAAGCAGTAAATAAGAACAGATATGAAAAGGTCTCTATCATTTGTTATTGTGAAGCCAAGAGGGGCCCCTTGCATTTGTCCCTTCTCCCAGGACAACAGGAGGTAGAGATATTAATTTGAATTGAGAGACCTAACATCTCTTTGAAAGGAAATTACTTATTTTCCCCCAGCACATACTTTTAGCTGTTTCAAGATTTCACTGAAACTAAGAGATTAATGGATTTTTTTTTAAAGTCTACTTATTCATAAAGATAGACAGAATATCCCATTATATATCCGGCGTGACAACACTACAAATAAAAAGCAAAGCCTAAAAAGCTCAAAATATTTGGAAGAATCTTAGTGTTTCACTGCCTTGGTGCATAAGCAAAACTGCTGTATTGTCAGACATGTGGTCTACATAATATAAAATGTTAAGAAGAGTCAGAGGGATCAGAAACATAGAAGACTTCATGAAAATATCATCTCTGGATAATGTTCCGCTTGTATTACCTTCATAAATACATAAGCAGTTTATGTGAGCATCAACTGTATATAATATCTAAAAGAGTAAAGGAAGTTTCATATAATCTTTGGACTTGCATGCCTGGAACCTTTTTAATGTAAGAGTTTAAGAAGGGAGATTTTATTGTGTGGTTTATTGTTTGGCTGCCTTGAGGAAACCCTTTGAGGCTCCTCCGAAGCTCCTGGTGCTGGCCATTCAGCCCCAGCATCCTGTTTCAGATGGGCTGATGAACTTCTGTAAAGCAACTAACATGTTCTGACGTCCTTTGGCCTGTTTTTCTTAAATGTCACATTTTTTAGGTTGAATAATTTATCTCTTTGTGTTGTATTATGAATGGGAAAGGCTTTTCTTTGTGAGCTGAAAAATGAAAGTGACTTGAAACTAAGGATAAATTGTGTCTCCTGGCATGCATGTAAGTAGGTATTTAGTTGAGACACCAATAGTTTTAATGTTTAATTTACACGGTGCTTGAGGTTTAGCATATTTCTCCAAGAGAACTTGTCTGATGTTTTCATTTTCTGCTGTCTTGCCATCTTAGCAGTAGAGATGATGTGATACTGAAGTTCTTAGCATGCAAATAGTTTCTGATTACTTAATTGTCCAGCTAGGCTCTGGTATTTTGGTTATACTGTTAAGATCCTTGCTCCAATAGGATAGTTGCACTCATTTGGTGTTATTTAATTTAGCAGTCGTCTTTCTGACTACAGCCCTGCAGTGTAGAGGGCTTAGTATGCAGTAATGGAATCCACTGCCTGGAGGTGCTTCAGCTCTGCAATTTGTTTGATTTTCCCATCTAATATTGTGCTGCATTCCTAAAAGTATCGGGGGATGAGGTGGTAGAGGGAATAGGAGCTGGGGAGACTGATGGAGAAGCTTGAAAAGAAGGAAAGAGCAGGAAGTGGCTCAGTACTGGGGCCAGTCCTGTTCAATATCTTCATTGATGATCTGGATGAGGGGATTGAGTGCACCCTCAGTAAGTTTGCATATGACACCAAGTTGGGTGGAAGTGTCGATCTCCTGGAGGGCAGGAAGGCCCTACAGAGGGACCTGGACAGGCTGGATCGATGGGCCGGGGCCAGCTGTATGAGATTCAACAAGGCTCAGTGCCGGGTCCTGCACTTGGGTCACAACAACCCCATGCAACGCTACAGGCTGGGGGAGGAGTGGCTGGAGAGCTGCTGGTGGAAAAGGACCTGGGGGTGTTGCTTGACAGCCGCCTGAACATGAGCCAGCAGTGTGCCCAGGTGGCCAAGAGGGCCAATGGCATCCTGGCCTGTATCAAGAATAGTGTGGCCAGCAGGACCAGGGAGGTGATAGTGCCCCTGTACTCGGCACTGGTGAGGCCGCACCTCGAGTACTGTGTTCAGTTTTGGGCCCCTCACTACAAGAAGGAGATTGAGGTGCTGGAGCGTGTCCAGATGAGGGCAGCGAAGCTGGTGAAGGGTCTGGAGCACATGTCTTATGAGGAGCAGCTGAGGGAGCTGGGGTTGTTTAGCCTGGAGAAGAGGAGGCTGAGGGGAGACCTTATCGCTCTCTACAGCTACCTGAAAGGAGGTTGTAGTGAGGTGGGGGTCGGTCTCTTCTCCCTAGTAACGAGTGATAGGACAAGAGAAAAAGGCCTCAAGCTGCGCCAGGGGAGGTTTAGGTTAGACATTAGGGAAAATCTTCTTCACCGAAAGGGTGGTCAAGCATTGGAACAGGCTGCCCAGGGAAGTGGTTGAGTCTCCATCCCTGGAGGTATTTAAAGAACGGATAGATACGGTGCTTGAAGACATGGTATAGATGGACTTGGCAGTGTTAGGTTAACGGTTGGACTCAATGATCTTAAGGGTCTTTTCCAACCTTGACGATTCTATGAGCCTAAGTTATGCACTGTCCTTCACTCTCCCCAAAACTATTTTCCCAATTTAATGAGGTTTTCAAGTGAACCCTTTGCAGCGATGCAGCAGCCGGCCCTGCCGCATGATCCTGGGGCTGTTCCCTCTGAGGCAGCGTGCCTGTAGCCAGGTAATTTATTTCAATAAGGAGAATTAGGAGGAGAAACCAGGCAGGACCGTGAGCAGCTAACTTGTTTCAACAGGCAGCAGTACTCATGTTCATAGGCATTGGCTGTGGTGCTGCCCTGGCCTACAGCTTCAGGAACATTTCTCAGCATCTGTCCCTTACTGGTTTTGTTTGAAGCAACGGTACAAAAGTATGAGAGGGGTATTTCTAGAAACCATTTTCCACCCATCGGTGAACTTCATAAAATTTTCAGATTGTAGGCTCCAGTGGCAGTATAGAAGACATGATTGGAAAAATGTGAATGTTTTGAGTAGGCTTTCTTTTTTTCTGAAAGGCAACTGACAAAGCCATAGAGTAGAATTTTATGAGTGCCTGACCCTACATTATTTTTTCTGTTTGAAATAGGAAATGGATATTATTTTTTTTGTTTTGTTACTGTCATGTTTTTTGAAACTTAACATACTTTGCATTCTCTGAGCTGAAATTCAGTCTGTAGCAAAAGTTGCATCAGGTAACTGGGTTCTGGTTCTTTAATAAAATAATGTTGCTACATTTATTGGGTTCCTTTTTATATCTATAGATTTGTCACTTAAGGCTTTTAATTAGAAAGTGTAATTGGAGTTTTCAAACAGAACACATCTCTCTAACTAACACATGCGTATCTTTTGAAATATCTCATAAAATAAACTGTAAAAGTTGAATCAAAATGAAAATTGTAAAAGCTGTATTTGCTTGTACAACCAAGTGTAAGCCAATATCCATTAATGTTATGGCTTCTCCTTGGGTGACAGAAAATAATTTTTTTTTAAACAACTCTTCACATTTCAATGATAAAAATAAGCAACTTAAAACTTAAGGAGGTATGTTCTAATCATCATGCAATCGTATAATGAAACTCCAGCAAGAAATAGGAAGATAGCAACAGAATGAAGTTATAATTTACTAATAATTACTTTTGCCTCAGTGGTGAGGGTTTTTCTCTACAGCTGCTGTACAGAGTGCTTTAATTCAATCAGTATCTTCCTTTAGACTTTGTTTAGAGAGGAAGCAGGTGAACCAAGAGTCCTAATGTGGTTTCTGGTTGTAGTAAGACTGTAACGCTTTGGTGAAGGAAGATATAAGAGACACACTGAATTGTTACCAGGAGTCTTCAGCAGCATTAAAAATAATCACACGTGATGTGAATCTCACAAGAGAGTTTTTTTCTCAAAAGGCAGCGTACATGTGTCATAGGGGAGAGCAGTAGAGCAGCGTGGTTATTGCAGGGGTACAATGAGGAATGGAGAGGGGAGAAAAAGAATTACTTTTTGCATTCATATGTTAGTCTCTTTGGAGGAGGAATGCTTACATAGACATAGAGCCTTGCTCATGCTTGTCCCATCCCTACTAGCCTCTTTATTCTTTTTCTCCAGTGTTTAGGCAGCACAACTGTGAATCATTTGCCTGTGAATTTTGCACACTGAATCATAACAAAGTGTGAAGCTCCTCAGGGAGAGAACTGCATTACAATGAATGAGCCTGGGGATCTGGGAGAAAAGAAAGGCAAATTTGCTGTCTTGTTACCCCCAATTAGGAACTCAGCTGTGACTCACTCAGCTTCGTGGGAGCCCAGGCTATGGCTCACCTTTCAAAGCAGGGGCTTATTTAACAGAATGTGCAGAAATTTCTGCAGCTAATACATAATTACCCAAACAATTGCTCTTCAAAGGCAGTTACATTGCTTTCGTGTCCTCTCTGCACTGGGTGATGGCTGATGTCAGGGTTCCTGTCTTTCACATTCCTTTTTGCTGTATTTTGGGTGATTCCATAGTTCGTCTCTTAAATTATTTAGTTAGACTATGCATGCCAATTCCCTTAGCAGTCTAATTGCTGACCTTATGTGCTAATGTTGCTAAATACATGATTAGCTATAACCAGTAGAAGCCTACCCACTAAACTCCAGCAATACAGAAAAGACTTGTCATTCCACTCCTTATCTCACACAGCAATGAGCTTGCCCAGTTTCTGCATTATACATATCTGGAATCTTTTTGCAAGTGTTTCTGTTTCGGGTTTGGTTTTCTTTTTTCCCCCAGTGATAGTGTTTGAGCAACTAAAATACGCATGAACTTTAGACCTCCATACTTCAATGGCAAAATTTCGTTTGGAGGCAATGGTGAAGGAAGAGAAAATTAGAAAGAGATAACAGAATTTTCTGTGTTTTGGAAAGCACGTGTATTTGAACCAGTTCATAAAATGGTTTAGATACATTTCAAGCAGATGGATGTTTTGGTCCAGATTCTCAGCTGGCATGGTGAATGAAGGTCTAAGCAGAAAAGAAAAGATTTGAATGGTATGTGCTAGGAAATACTATTGACCGCTGTGAATAGGAATCTGATACCAAAGAGCCATCAGTGTAATGAATGAGAAGAGGGGAATATTAATCCTGAAATACTTACTATCTTAGACTTTTCTAGCAAGTATGCCTGAATTCACGGAATTAGTGTTATTTTCATTTGTCTTCTTGCATCTGTTTGCTTTTTTACGAGTAAACCGAATGTATTTTTGCTCTCTTTCAGTTAATCCTGTGACTGCTGTGAAGTCTTCACACAGTCATTCGACTGGCAAATTGGAAGAATGACAGCAGCAGCATGGGTAAGTATGTATACTAATTTTTTTGAGGGTTTTATGCCTTTGTGAGGTTGGGAAGGCCCTTCAGATCATAGAATCATAGAATCATTTAGGTTGGAAAAGACCTTCAAGATCATCAAGTCCAACCGTTAACCTACCAGTGCCAAGTCCACCACTAAACCATGTCCCTAAGCACCACATCTACAAGTCTTTTAACACCTCCAGGGACGGGGACTCAACCACTTCCCTGGGCAGCCTGTTCCCATGACTGACTACCCTTTCAGTGAAGAAATTTTTCCCAATATCCAACCTAAACCTCCCGTGGCGCAACTTGAGGCCATTTCCTCTTGTCCTGTCGCTTGTTACTTGGGAGAAGAGACCGACCCCCAGCTCGCTACAACCTCCTTTCAGGTAGTTGTAGAGAGCGATAAGGTCTCCCCTCAGCCTCCTCTTCTCCAGACTAAGCAACCCCAGCTCTCTCAGCTGTTCCTCATATGACCTCTTCTCTAGACCCTTCACCAGCTTCGTTGCCCTTCACTGGACACGCTCCAGCACCTCGATGTCCTTCTTGTAGTGAGGGGCCCAAAACTGAACACAGGATTCTAGGTGCAGCCTCTCCAGTGCCAAGTACAGGGGGATGATCACTTCCCTGGTCCTGCTGGCCACACTATTTCTCATGCAAGCCAGGATGCTATTGGCCTTCTTGGCCACCTGGGCACACTGCTGGCTCATGTTCAGGCGGCTGTCAAGCAACACCCCCAGGTCCTTTTCCACCAGCAGCTCTCCAGCCAGTCTTCCCCAAGCCTTTAGCATTACATGGGGTTGTTGTGACCCAAGTGCAGGACCCGGCACTGAGCCTTGTTGAATCTCATACAGCTGGCCTTGGCCCATCGATCCAGCCCGCCCAGGTCCCTCTGTAGGTCGTTCCTACCCTCAGCAGATCATCACTCCTCCCCAGCTTGGTGTTGTCTGCAAACTTAACTGAGGGTGCACTCGATCCCCTCATCCAGATCATTGATAAAGATATTAAACAGGACTGGCACCAACACTGAGCCCTGGGGAACATCACTTGTGACCGGCCACCAACTGGATTTAACTTCATTCATCACCACTCTGTGGGCCTGGCCATCCAGCCAGTTTTTTACCCAGTAAAGGGCGTACGCCCACCCAAGCCATGAGCAGCCTTTTTCTCCAGAGAATGCTGTGGGAAACCATCTCAAAGGCTTTACTACAGTCCGGGTAGGCAACATCCACAGCCTTCCCCTCATCCACTAAGCGGGTCACCTTGTCATAGAAGGAGTTCAGGCTGGTCAAGCAGGACCTGCCTGTCATAAACCCATGCTGACTGGGCCTGATTCCCTGGTTGTCCTGTACGTGCTGCATGATGGCACTCAGGATGATCTCCTCCATAACCTTTCCTGGCACCGAGGTCAGGCTGACAGGCCTGTAGTTCCCCGGATCCTCCTTCCAGCCCTTCTTGAAGATGGGCATCATGTTTGCTCACTTCCTCCCCAGACAGTCAGGACTGCTGACAGATGATGGATTGTGGCTTGGTGAGCACCTCCGCCAGCTCCCTCAGTACCCTTGGGTGGATCCCATCCAGCCCCTTAGACTTGTGCGTGTCTAAGTGGTGCAGCAGGTCGCTAACCATTTCTCCTTGGATTGTGGGGGCTTCATTCTGCTCCCTGTCCCTGTCTTCCGGCTCAGGGGGCTGGGTAGCCTGTGAACAACTGGTCTGACTATTAAAGAGTGAGGCAAAGAAGGCATTAAGTACCTCAGCCTTTTCCTCATCCTCGGTCACTGTGTTTCCCCCCACATCCAATAAAGGATGGAGATTCTCCTTAGCTCTCCTTTTGTTGCTAATGTATTTACAGAAACACTTTTTTGTTGTCTTTTGTGGCAGGAGCCAGCTTAAGTTCCAGCTGGGCTTTGGCTCTTCTAGTTTTCTCCCTGCATAACCTCACGACATTCGTGTCGTCCTTCTGAGTGGCCCGCCCCTTCTTCCAAGGGTCATAAACCCTCCTTTTATTCCTGAGTTCCAGGCAAAGCTCTGCGTTCAGCCAGGCCGGTCTTCTCTCCCGCTGGCTTGTCTTTCGGCACATGGGGACGGCCTGCTCCTGTGCCTTTAAGATTTCTTTGTTGAAGAACGCCCAGCCTTGCTGGACTCCTTTGCCCTTGAGGACTGCCTCCCAAGGGACTCTGTCCACCAGGCTCCTGAGGAGGCCAGAGTTGCCCTCCGGAAGCCCAAGGTAGCAGTTCTGCTGACCCGCCTCCTTACTTCTCCAAGAATCGAAAACACTACCATTTCATGATCGCTCTGCCCAAGATGGCCTCCATCCGTCACATCACCCACCAGGCCTTCTCTGTTGACAAACAAGAGGTCCAGTGGGGCGCCTTCCCTGGTTGGCTCCCTCACCAGCTGTGTCAGGAAGTTCTCTTCCGCACGCTGCAGGAACCTCCTAGGCTGTTTCGTCTCTGCCGTATTGTATGTCCAGCAGCCATCTGGTAAGTCAAAGTCCCCCTTGTGAACAAGGGCTAGCAATTGTGAGACTTCTCCCAGCTGCTTATCAAATACTTCATCTGCCTCTTCATCCTGGTTGGGTGGTCTATAACAGATTCCCACCATGATGTCTGCCTTGTTGGCCTTCCCCCTGATTCTTACCCCATAAACACTCAACGCTGTGATCACCATCATTAAGCTTTGGACAATCAAAACACTCCTTAACATACAGGGCTACCCCACCGCCTCTCCTACCTTGCGTATCCCTTCTGAAGAGTTTATAGGTGTCCATTGCAGCACTCCAGTTGTGCGAGTCATCCCACCATGTTTCCGTGATGGCAACTATGTCATAGTTTTCCTGCTGCACAGTGGCTTCCAGCCCCTCCTGTTTGTTGCCCATGCTGCATCCATTTGCATAGATGCACTTCATTTGGGGTATTGATCCTGCCACCTTTTTGGGGAGAGAAGCTCTAGCTCCTATGTGAACATTCTCAGGCACTTCTGTGGTTTCTAACACATCCATAGCCCTTGTATCTTTGCTGCTGCAGAAAATTCTGCCAGTGACACCAGGCTCAGAGCCAGGTATTGATCTGCTGGCTTTTCCTGTGTCTTCTCTCATCATTCCCTGCAACTGGAAGGATAAAGGAGAACACTACTTGTGCTCCTGATCCCTTAACGTGTCATCCCAAGGCCCTGAAGTCTCTCTTGATTGCCCTCAAACTTCTAGTTGCAACTTCATTGCTGCCTACCTGAAAAATCAATAATGCATGGTAATCTGAGGGCTGTACCAGGGTAGGAAGCTTTCTCTTCACGTCTTTAACCCAGATGTACTCAGATAACTGAATCACTCTGTAATTTTGCACACTATAAAATGCAAAATTCGTAACAGAGGGGTTGGAATCAAATCCAGGATAACAGTGGTGAGTCTTAGAAATTTGTAATTTGTTTGTCTTATGGTTACTTTAAATGTGGTATATACTACCATTATTTAGTTACTTGATTCATTTTAATACCTACTGTAACCTTTAGGTATATTGCATTTAAAAATGTACTTCAACAGAGGTCAGTAACAGTAATTATAAAAAGTCATCCACCAGTCAGGAAAAAAAACCAATTATACTCTGCATTTTCTGCTGAAAAGAATGAGATATTCAGTGGTAGAGCAGGCACAGTGAAGGCAGTTGCCAGGGCTGTGCTCGACAGCCTGGCTGGGAGAGGAGTGGGGTCATCCCAGCACTGAAAGCTGCTGACATTCTCACAGCCTGAAAAGTTAGCTTGCATCAAGAACTGAGCCAGCTGTTTGGCTTTCCATTTTTAAGAAAACATTGCCAACCAAGAAAATCTGAGCAGTCTGTTCCACACCTAGGCAAAGACCTTCAATAGAGAGTTTGCGGAAGCAATGGCAGAAGATTAAAACTATAGTGTTTGTAATCTCACATGTCAGTCCTCCAGTACGGTAGAAACAGACCTATTGTCTCACTTGTCTGAATTTGTGAAGACCCAGGCACTTTTTTGCTTCCCTAATGAGAAGTCCCACCAACCCAACCTCTTACAATGGAGATTTTGTGTATGAAGGGATGCCAGTTTTGGTAAAGATGCTTGGGTTGTATAACTGGAACGTGCTTTCGACAAGGATGTATGTAACAGACTTTGTTGACTGAATGGTCACTAAATGCATGCTTCCTTTGCCAAAGGGAGCTTATGTAGAAATCCAAATGAATGCTCATGGAAACGTTCTGTGTTGTTTGCAGCACTGGTTTTTATCTTACCAGAGACTTAATTAACCTTAATCTTGGCAACTCTGTATGTTGTTGTTGGTTTTTCACTGAGCATTTGAACCTGAACCTTAAGCTGCTTAAAGTAATATAAATAACATATGTTGAAGAACTTAAAATTGCCACCATTAATGGTGGCAATTCACAAGATCTCCGTCTCCCTACATTAAGCCTGATGTATTTATGGCCTTCTCACTGCCTTACCTGAGCACACGAGCAACTGCTGGTACCCAAAGAAAGGGACTACAGCAGAGGGTTGATTCAGTGGCTTGGCCAAGATACCAAAGAACATCTGTGAACTGGATCCAGGTTTCCTGATGTGTCCGGCATTTGCTCAGATTTTTGTGGAGCCCATGTTTCCTTTGCTGTCATATACTCAACAGGTATCATTAACACCATATACCTTAAAAAGGATGTTCAGTGTTTTAAGAATATACAAGATACAATTGTTAAATTGATTCTAAGCAACCCAAAATATATTTTAGTTTAACAGGTTGCATAAAAATATCTACAAAATAAAAAAATATTTGGACAAATATCTTTTGCAAATAATATTCATTAGGCAAAAATTTACTAGAATTTCAGGGATCAGTTTATTTTCATACATTTTGGCTTCATGAGTCTGCTAAAGTGGAAACATCCTTTTCCTTTATTTTATACTTATACTGAGGAGACATCCAATAAATCATAAAGCTGAAGTATATAAAAACATATCCTGTTCATTTCCCTATAAAATATCTCTGCACAGTGTTTTATATATATTTTTTGTAGAACTGTTGACAAACTACCAGTTCATCTCTTGGATTAGAGTGTAGTAAAGTTTTATAGATATTGCCGTCTTTCAGTTCCAAAGGCAACTGATATTTAAAAGGATATTCCACTCAGAATCAGGCCAGTGTTTTAATCTGTCCAGTAGTAGTTATATTTACTTCTATTAATCTGCTACTTTTAGAGCCTAGACAATATTTAAACTAAGCATTCTATACCTTATGTTGATGATTAATTCCTTGTTCAGGCAAGCATGCTATGAAACTAAAATATCACTTATGTTTTAAGATGCACAAGACATAATAAGTTAATTAAGTGCAAGCTAGTCTCTTTTCCTGTTTGAAGAGTATTAGTAAGAATATTGCTGTGGCTTTGTTTTTACTTACTAGGTTTTTTACCTGTTTGTGGATTGAATACAAATGTGGGAAATTTGAAGATGTGTCGGATGTTTGTCATTGCTTCAGTAATTTCCTCCTAGGATAACCGAGTGCAGTTTCTGCATTCAAAATCTGTTTCAAATGTATAATTTCTTTGAAAAATTCCAGAACAGTGGCCATTCAGGAGAAGAAAGGACTGAACATGAATGAGAGAGAAGTCAGTCAGAATAGCATAGAATAGTTCAGTTGGAAGGGACCTATAATGACCATCTAGTCCAACTGCCTAAAAACCAGTTTATAAAACCCATTCGGATATTCATAGAAAAATGCTGGCTAGCTATCTTAGGTGGTGATGTACTGTTTCGTTTACACTTCTCCTTCCATATGCTAACTTAGAAAGTTTTATCCTCCGTTTAATTCAAACTTGTACATATATACAGAATGTTGGCATTATTAGGAAATTTAGCAGGTACTATAACAAAAATTTGGTCATCAAAGTTTGTAATTTGGTAAATCATTTGGCTGCTTTATTTGTTTATTTAAAGACCTTTCACTCACATTTTGAGCAAGCTAAATATTGTTATTTCAGGAAAGAAAATTGGCAGTTCTTTTAAATGCTGTAAATGCAGTCCAGAAGTTTTTCCTAATTCTTGTAGTGCACCATTGCTGTGGTATTTCAAGTGAGCAGTACGTGCAGTAACGCTTATGCGATTGAGAGTGACATGGTGACTTGAGAGCTGCCTCTGAATCACATTTCTAACCTTAGCAGAGTATCAGAGAGCCCAAGTAGAGTCCAGCATGATTAGTTGCTGTTTTGTAACTATATAATGTTACCATTCTACCAAAATCAATGAGAAAGCTTGATTAATGTAGGCTTCAAAAGAAGGATTTGGAGTGGATTCCACTTAACCTATTTGGTGTTAATCACAGTTTTCTTCTGTCTAAAGAAGGGAAGCTGGGGAGAGGAAAACCTAAGCTTTTCTACAGTTGTGCTTTGGATAAAGTACGTCAGTCCTTGTCCACTGGACCGAGTTTTACACCGCTGATGACAGGGGTATATTTGGGTTTCTTTTGCCCTTGAAGGGCTTGGAAGGCTCCGATGGCAGAGTAATGTACCCTTGAATAACAGGGACCGGTTTTCAAAGATTTTCTGAGGCTGGCTGGGAATTTTTGGTTGAATAATTTTCTCATGGAAGAGGAACTCCCTGCAAAACTGCAGCTTCTGTCAGGAAAATAGATTTTTCCATGATGGTCACTTTTATCAGATAAATGTAGGAGTATTTTGGCATGGGTCTTCTAAAACACAATTCCAATATTTCACTTCTGAGTCTGCAAAACCCGCAAACGTTTCCTTTCATATCAATTTAGCAGCATTTCTCGATCAGTACTTTGTTACCAATGCTTCAGTTCATGCCCCTGTTCGCTCCCCTAAGCCAAGCTCTCTGCAAAATCCTTCTCTCCTAATACAGTGTGATTCTTCCCTCAAGCTGGACTTCACAGTGCATCCTGGAAAGCGATACCTAGTCCAGAGGGGAAAACTGAGGTGTCCGTTCATGAGGTGCTGCTCCCAGGAGGCAGCACTGGCTCAGGGCAGGGCAGTGCAGCAGGGAGCTGACGCAGGCTCTTCTGATTCACTTCAGTGAACCTGGAGGGAAGGGTGATGGAGAAATGGCAGCCATTCTTTGGATGGAAAATGTCAGAACAGAGTATTTTTCATACTGAGCTCCAAACAATTAGCTGTTCATTGCAAGAAATTTAAAAAAAAAAAAATTAAATAGGATTAAGTGCCATATTTTACTAAGCTCTACTATGAAGGCATTGTGGGCCAGATACTGAAGTCCCATTACTTTGTAGCTCAGTTAGAGTCTCTTGAGAGTCCCCTGAGGCACATGTCTGTAACATTAAACAGCTGAACACCTGAGAAACTCCGGTCCTGAATCCTTCCTTTCACATAACTGTTTTCTCTTTTGGTTCACTGCAAAGGAGAAGCAAGGGCCATGGGAGGGAATCCTGCCAAGCTTCCTGTAGCTGGGACCATGCCTGCAGGGATGACTAGGAATCAGTGAGGATTGCCCAGTGACCAGCCCCGGTGCTGGGAGCGTACTGCTGGCTAATTACCAGTAGATACCGTCTCTTCTGTAAAGGACATAATAAGTATGTAATAAGTGATTTTTATGTATTATTTACATTTATGAGGCAAGACAAAAAAAAAAACACTTAATTTTTTTTTTCCTACCTGCCTCAGTATGCTTCATGTTCCTACACCTAAAAACAGTACTGTTGACTCTGTAATATATTCACAAAGAACTTTTCTTTGGAAATGATTCTTTCTTTGCAACCTTCCCAACAGTTTTTTTCCCCAGTCTTTTCACTTCTTCAGGTAAGAGCTGTTTTGGCCCCAAATTCCCTAATTGCTGCTGGTGTTAAGATAGGTAATTATCTGTTCCACCTTATCACTTACCTCAAGTACAGATAAAGGTTGCAGGGAATAGATCATACACAGTTGTATATTAATTTGCCGTGGAAGGCCTGCGTCGTAGGAGAACTCAGTAGAGCTAATGGCAAGCAATTTTAGGCAGAAGCGATGGGAAAATGTCTTTATAAAATAATTCCATAAATCAGCTGCTAATCCAGACTCCCCTCTGGGAATGCAATCCTGGAGAACATAGGCAGAGCTTTCTTTGAGGGCTTGAATGGGGGCAATGTAGGGTCCTGCAAGAAAAGCGTGCTCTCCAGAGGGTTCTCAGTGGCAGTCAATCAGGAGCAATTAGCTTCTGCCATCCGATATGTACGTGAGGAGAGAGCATTGCCTGTGCCTGCAGAATCACAGAGGTGGCTGCAGCAGCAGTGGCTCTTGCTCTTCAGGTTTTCAAGCACGTAGGGGGTTTGGGTTTGCGTTGTGTTGGTTTTTTTTTTTTAACACTTCTTTTCATGCTTGCTGTAGCTGAGACATACTGCATCAGCAGCAGGTATTTGGGATCATTCTTTATTGCCAAGCAGTTAAATGTAATTGTTGCATCCTTCTGGTCTGCCCACCTGTTCGTTCCTGTTAAGAAAATACTACCTTTATAAACGTGTTAGACTTCTCGTTGTTGAGGGAAGGATTGTGCCATCTGTTAGCATAGTACTGCTAAAAGTCAGGACTGAAAGAGGTAAGGTAACCAATAAAAAAGAAATTCAAGTCAAAATGGTGAAATTAGTATAAAGTTTGCTTTTGAAAGTGAGGTGACTGACTGATGGAAAAGCTGCATGTCTTCAGTGCTCAGCTGAGCCTGGGAATGAAGGAGCAGTGAACGTCTCTATAGTGGCATGAAAAATTATTATTAGGAGGGGAATAAAAGAACGTCTATTATTCACAGACTGAAAGATGTGATGAAGACATCGCCTGTGTTTAAATCAATCTTCTCCACCAATTTACAACAATTCTTCAAATTTCAGCAGTAGTTGCCTCAAGAGGCTATTCAGGAGAATAATAGTTAGAGAAGAGAGATTAGGGACGGTGTGGATATAGAAAGTGCCAATGAGATAGAAATAGTAGAAGCTGTCAAGTTACAAAAAGTTGGGAGTGTCTTAAGGTAGCTGGCTTAGAACTAATGATCTAGAGAAAAGTGGTAATCAGTAAATTGTTATTAGATTAGCTCATGACAAAATGGTGTAGGTGACTCGAGATCAGAGCTGGCAAGGAGGCACTGCTCGGTGACCTTACAGTGCCAGGCGAATGAGCAACCTGTTGGCTAGAAAATGGTATTGCAGATGGGTGGCAGCTAATGAGTACCGGAAGAGATAAAAACCCTAACTTTACGGAGGTCGCAGAGAAGTGTGTCTGCTTGGGAAAAATATTTGGTTGTTGTTCAAGCCACCTCTGTAGCTGCCTGTGTGATTATGGGTTCTCAGATATTTAAAAAAAGAAGAAAGAAAGAGTCCTGAAGTATTTGATAAGGGAGATTGAAATGGCATGGCATAACTCAGTAAACCATTTATCTTTTCTTCTGGAATTGATTTCATGTGGAATTTTAGGCCGAGTGCAAGTCATCCATTTAAAAAAAAAAAATAGAGGGAAAAGAAATGCAGAGAAATGTAGATTTTACCCCCCTCCCTTTTTTTTCTCCTCCCTTTAGGTATTTAACAATTTGGAAAAGAGACAAATAACCTGGGACATTCCAGTTTAGCTATTTTCTGTAGACAGAGAAGTATACAAAGTACCAATATGCAAAATCAGGCATTGTCTATATTCCTCTAAGGTAGAACAAGGAGAATTCTGATGAAATTAGAGGCAGAGCATTTTAGCAACAAAGCAGTTTACTAAACATGATTAATAATTGGAATTTCTGACCTAAGAGATTACTGCTGGAAGGAAGTATCTGGATAGATTGAACAAATACCTGGTGGGATCCAACGTGTAGCACTCTGGTATTGCCATTCTGTCCTATACTGTGCATGCTCGTATCCCAACAAATGCCTGTTGGGATTTCATGGGGTTTCCTGCCCATCTCATCAGACCTAGGTCTAATGAGATTCTTTGCAGAGGAAATCACGCCACTTAAAACACTTAAAATCACCGACTCTACAAAGAGCAGTTAAAAAAAAAGAAAAAAAAAATGAAAAATCTTTACCAGTATCTATGTTTTATAAAGTGCATACATGCACAAATTGGTATTGAGAACATGGCTATACTGCAATGTTATGATTGTCTACTGGTGTGTTAATATAAAAAAAAAGGTGGTATTTTAGATATTGAGGCATCACGCTGTTTCACATGATGAGTAACTTGGAGGAGTTTATGCTGTGTTTTTCTAGACTGAAGACTTATTTGTTTGTCTTAATAGTTCCTATAAAAAGAATGTTTTACAATGAACAGAGGAAACCTTACCAAACTGTCCCAAAATAATTCAGGCAACTGACAGAAGGCAGTGCTTTCTGCTATGAAGACGTTATGAATGCCTACATTTTTTTCCTTATCTCTGCCATCCACTTTAAGTTAGCTTTGGAGAGTGGTTTTATCTTTAAATATGAATCAGATGATGTTGCCAAGACAACCTCTCCTCAAGCTTTTTGTTTTGCCCACAGCGTGTGCTGAACCTCAACCGAGTCTTCTCCCAGAGTGATTGGTCACTTATTTTTCAAGTGGGATTTGATTTGATGAAGCAAAGTATTCAAAGTACTTGATTTTCTTGGCTCCTTGGCAAATCACTCCAGCTAGTTTCACTTGCTCTGTCTCTAGGGCTGGAGGAAGCTAATCACGCTGGCAGCTGGATTCTAGCATATGAGACAGAATATTTGACTGAAGTTACAACTCTGCAGTTGATTACTGCTTTCCTAGGAAAGGCATAGATGGGGAATGTACAGTCAGTGACAGAACACCTCCTCTGCAGGGTGTTTTACAGTATTTTCTCCAGGATATTAATTCTCAATGTAGTGATGCAGTCTTTCAGGTTGTTAGAGTTATGCCTGCTTTGTATTCCCTGCAGATGTTGTCTTATTGCAAGGTACCTTTTGTTAAACCAAAATGACTTCTGTTGCTTGGCAGGCGCTCAAGTAGTCTATACGACTTGGCTGCCATATTGCTGATGGGACGGGGAGCAGGACAGGAGGTTTCATTGTTTGTCATCGTTGTTTGCTGCCATAAGAACTTTTCAAAAGATATCTCTGTATCAGCTTTTCCTCATAAGGGGAGTGGCAGACTTAAATAATACTTGAATAAATGTAGACTCTGTTTGTCATAGAGTAATATTAAATTCCCTTGTCATTTCTTATAACCTCAATGTATTTTACGCCCCTTTTGCTCTTACTTCTCACTGCTTTGTCAACAGACTGCCTCTTTTCCCAGGCACTGCTCTACACTGTCATTCTTTTAGCTTTATTAAATAATGGTGGTATCGTTCTGGCTTAAACTTTCAACAGAGCACGCTCTTGCAAAGTGATGTTTTAATTAAGTATAACGGTAGCAATGGCTCAGCTTATATTACTAAAAAAAAGGAAGGAATCTTATGTGAAAGATTCTTTTGCTCTTTCACTGCCACTGCAAATTTGTTTTCTCAAGAAACACAGTAAGATTGGTGACAAGATGATGACTGAGAGACCATCGATAGTCAAGGCTGTAACAAAGAAGCAGCAAGCAGTGCTTCATCTCGGTGGAGACATGCTGGTGGGCACTGTCCCCAGGAGCAAGGGCTCAGCAGGGATCTGAAGAGCCGCCCCTGGTTCCTCCTGCCTGGGCGTTCAGTGGTTGGAATTTCAGATTGTTTACTGAGAAGCAGCTGAAAGATGAGACAGACAGGAATTCATCATCCTGACTGAGATGAGAGTTTATCCAGTGACAGGCTTATATGATCACTGGTGCTCCGAACAGTTTGTGTTTTTCACTGAGAGAAAAACAATTTCCCCATGAAAGATTTTTTTTTTTTACAAGTATTTCCAATGTTTCAATTTTTTTTAGATATTGCATCCCTTCTTTCCAGCAGAGAGGCACAGAGAGAGGTCTAAATCTCTGTGACATCCATCTCCTAAAAGTCCTTTCTATTTTCTGGAAGCTTTGCTGCAGCTGAGGGACTGTGTTTCCAGTTTGCAGGTTTAGTGTAGCTTTCCTGTTACATTTACAAATGTGGAATCTTTCGACATCTGTATTGAAACCACAGCATAAGTATGTATATTTATTACTAATTTTTTTCTGTGCAGACTGTTAGGTTTTTACACATTGGCTCTGTAACCTCATGGTTATTTGTGTGTGAGAGAGAGGGTTATGGAAAATGCATAAAAATCGGCCTGTGTACTGAATAAAGAAAATGCTGATTACATCATGGGCTGCAAGATACTATAGGGAAGGGATTGTTCTAAATGCAATGCGTTAAAAGTTATTTCAAGCCAGGACGTAAATGACATTTCAGATTTTGAAAAGAATAATTGTCTGAACTGTCACTTGAAAGGGAGACTCTTTAACTATTAGGTTTCTATGTTTCAACCTGTAAAAGACATCTCTGGGATTTACTTTTAGTATGTGAATAAAGTTGATGGAATAAAGTGGAATAACTAATAACCTTGGTCTGTCAGACACAGCCATTAGCTGTTTGTCCCGGAGGTACTCTGCCCATGCACTTTTTCTTAACACACTAAGCAAGTCCAGGTCATGAATCTCTGTTTTATTTACTTTGAGGCATCTTTGTGACTTGCAAAATACAGCCTAAACAGTCACACAGGTGACTGCTACTGCTATTTGAATCCCAATTTCCACAGGAGGTAAGCCTGTGCTGTAACTCACTGCCACCATTATGTCTGTCTTAGCACACAATAGTTTTTGTACCTCTAAGTGTGCATGTAAGTAACAGCAACTTATGTGCCTAAAAACTTTTGATTGAAATTAGTCTAGTCATCGTTTTGAAATGAAGCCTGAGCATAACTGCTTTGTTGAATCGAAACCTGACGTACGAATAGATCTATACAGAACCTAACTATAAAAATAGTCTCCAAGCTTTGTCTGTCTGTACAAACTGGCTCTTCCACTATCAGAATAAGTGAATTTTCTCCAGTTTCTTTGACAGCTATGGATTTCAGTGACTGACAAACATAAATTTCAGTTCCCCTTTGGGGAATATGGAGAACTCCTCAATTTTGCAGTGCAGCTGGGCTCTAAAGTCTTTACCTGCTCTCTCACTTTCTCTCCTCTACTTGGGTGGTTTTGTTTTTCTTTTTTTTAAGTAGGAAACTGAATTTGGAAACTATTGGAAATGCAAAGACATGGCAACCAATTGTCTTGATGAGAAATTACAAAAAATAGTTTAAACAATTTTTTTTCTTGTGTAGAGATTCAGCAATAGAGTGCTATTAAGAACATTGACCTTTTAATGAATTGATTGAAAGAAGAGAAAAACATAACTAACTTGCATTTCTTTTTACAGACAATAACAAACAGTTCCCACAGTTCGTTAAGCTATTTTAAGAGTAAATATTTTTTTTTTAAATGTAATGGCTATATGGACTATACAATCTAAAGGTTTGGTGCTGGGGAGTGCACAGAAAGAACTGTGGTTGTCTCTGACATAGATGGATGATGTAAGAAAAACATGAATTGTTTACTGAAATGGACTGTGACCACACGAGATTAGCTTTGGAGCTTTATTAGTAATTATTCTCTTCCCAGCTTTGTAGTTTAACCAAACCACAAGGAAAAATTTAAGAACTTCATGCGTTTTCTGATTGCTTTCCAAAACAATGGCAACCGATTGCTTTAACTTTTTAATATTTGTAAAATACTTAAAGGATTAGTTTAACAGGATGACAGTGAGACAAACATTCTCTGCCCCAGGAATTCACTCTAGCCTGGTAGTCCGCAACTCTCCAGGAAAGTAGAAGACGTAGGTTCAAATTACTTTAGGTGAAGGAGCATAGGAGGGCATTTTTTTCAGCTATGTGAGTAAGTGCCTTAACCAAAGACCTATTGGGAGTGCTGCTGCCACACCTGCTGCTGAAGAGGTGGGGCTGCTTCATAGCATGTTGGTAAGGGACAGCAGAAGAAGCGTGAACAAGAGGGAACTGATTGTGCCCTCTGTGCGAGGGTGAGTTAAAGTGTGTAACACATCCCCATTAAATTTCTTCTGTAGAGTCCCATAAGCTCTGCTCCCCATATCTTGGTTACAGAGAACAAATAAGAAAAAAATTTACATCTATGAAATCAAATCCCTCCCCGATCTTTCCCTGATCAACCTGACAGCTTCTAATTGCTGTGTTCAGAGATCCCACTGGACTTGTTTGTGCTCTCCTTCTAACATCCATTGTCATCTGAAATATTCCCCTAAATATTCTAAAGATAAATATTAACTAGGCTTATAAGAGTTTCTGGAAGGTGATGAGATTTAAGTATTTGTGTAATTTGCTACTATGCAAAATAATATTCTTCAATGATAGTAATAGTTGCTTTTTTCAGAATTTCACTGCCTGATACCTAACATCATGAAGGTGTCCCAGCTACGCAGATTGCCATCTCCTAGTAGATAGTCCTTGTGGAGTGGCCCCTGCTATTGAGGTGAGCCCTGGGAATTCCACCAAGTTCTAATTCCTTCTTATCATATTGTAATACTAGATGTGTTTAAATAAGCTTGTGCCATAAAATCATTTTGCACATATTGTATCACAATATCACTCCTTGCTATGTTACAACCAAGAAAAATGGATGTTAACTAGTTTTGAACTTTTCTGGGCAGCAGAGATTCCTCTGGCCACTAGCCACAGAGCTGATATGTAGGAGTCCTGTGGTAATCCTTATGTGCCTCTGAAAGGTTATTTTTCATTAGTAGTACTGGCCAGAATGGGAAAATGATGCTATTATGCTTTAGATATCAGAAGAGTCAAAGAGTTCTTTGACAGGCATTGGAAATCAATGGCTTGTATTTCTATAAACTTTGCAACTAATTTCTGTGATTGTAGAAGTAGGATCAAATTGAAAGATGAGGAAGAATGTTGATCATCAGATGTTATGTGGTTTCCAGGAGGTAAAGGTGTATCTCATTGCTAAAAGTGATCGTATGTTACCTTCGGTGTTCACATAGAATCATAGAATTGTCTAGGTTGGAAAAGACCTTCGAGATCATCGAGTCCAACCGTTAACCTACCACTGCCAAGTCCACCACTAAACCATGTCCTCAAGCACCACGTCTACACGTCTTTTAAATACCCCCAGGGATGGAGACTCAACCACTTCCCTGGGCAGCCTGTTCCAGTGCCTGACTACCCTTTCAGTGAAGAAATTTTTCCCAATATCCAACCTAAACCTGCCATGGCACAACTTGAGGCCATTTCCTCTCATCCTATCACTTGTTATTTGGGAAAAGAGACCGACCCCCACCTCGCTACAACCTCCTCTCAGGTAGTGTAGAGAGCGATAAGGTCTCTCCTCAGCCTCCTCTTCTCCAGACTAAGCAACCCCAGCTCTCTCAGCTGCTCCTCATATGACCTCTTCTCTAGACCCTTCACCAGCTTTGTTGCCCTTTGCTGGACACGCTCCAGCACCTCGATGTCCTTCTTGTAGTGAGGGGCCCAAAACTGAACACAGGATTCTAGGTGCAGCCTCTCCAGTGCCGAGTACAGGGGGATGATCACTTCCCTGGTCCTGCTGGCCACACTATTTCTCATGCAAGCCAGGATGCTATTGGCCTTCTTGGCTGCCTGGGCACACTGCTGGCTCATGTTCAGGCGGCTGTCAAGCAACACCCCCAGGTCCTTTTCCACCAGCAGCTCTCCAGCCAGTCTTCCCCAAGCCTTTAGCATTACATGGGGTTGTTCTGACCCAAGTGCAGGACCCGGCACTGAGCCTTGTTGAACCTCATACAGTTGGCCTGGATATTAAACAGAACTGGCCCCAATACTGAGCCTTGGGGAACACCACTTGTCACCAGCTACGAACTGGATTTAACTCCATTCATCACCACTCTGTGGGCCTGGCCATCCAGCCAGATTTTTACCTCGAAGGGTATGCTCATCCAAGCCATAAGAACACAGTTTCTCCAGGAGAATGCTGTGGGAAACCGTCTCAAAGGCTTTACTACAGTCCGGGTAGACAACATCCACAGCCTTCCCCTCATCCACTAAGCGGGTCACCTTGTTATAGAAGGAGTTCAGGCTGGTCAAGCAGGACCTGCCTGTCATAAACCCATGCTGACTGGGCCTGATTCCCTGGTTGTCCTGTACGTGCTGCATGATGGCACTCAGGATGATCTCCTCCATAACCTTCCCTGGCACCGAGGTCAGGCTGACAGGCCTGTAGTTCCCCGGATCCTCCTTCCAGCCCTTCTTGTAGATGGGCATCATGTTTGCTCGCTTCCTCCCCAGACAGTCAGGACTGCTGACAGATGATGGATTGTGGCTTGGTGAGCACCTCCGCCAGCTCCCTCAGTACCCTTGGGTGGATCCCATCCAGCCCCTTAGACTTGTGCGTGTCTAAGTGGTGCAGCAGGTCGCTAACCATTTCCCCTTGGATTGTGGGGGCTTCATTCTGCTCCCTGTCCCTGTCTTCCGGCTCAGGGGGCTGGGTAGCCTGTGAACAACTGGTCTGACTATTAAAGAGTGAGGCAAAGAAGGCATTAAGTACCTCAGCCTTTTCCTCATCCTCGGTCACTGTGTTTCCCCCCACATCCAATAAAGGATGGAGATTCTCCTTAGCTCTCCTTTTGTTGCTAATGTATTTACAGAAACACTTTTTTGTTGTCTTTTGTGGCAGGAGCCAGCTTAAGTTCCAGCTGGGCTTTGGCTCTTCTAGTTTTCTCCCTGCATAACCTCACGACATTCGTGTCGTCCTTCTGAGTGGCCCGCCCCTTCTTCCAAGGGTCATAAACCCTCCTTTTATTCCTGAGTTCCAGGCAAAGCTCTGCGTTCAGCCAGGCCGGTCTTCTCTCCCGCTGGCTTGTCTTTCGGCACATGGGGACGGCCTGCTCCTGTGCCTTTAAGATTTCTTTGTTGAAGAACGCCCAGCCTTGCTGGACTCCTTTGCCCTTGAGGACTGCCTCCCAAGGGACTCTGTCCACCAGGCTCCTGAGGAGGCCAGAGTTGCCCTCCGGAAGCCCAAGGTAGCAGTTCTGCTGACCCGCCTCCTTACTTCTCCAAGAATCGAAAACACTACCATTTCATGATCGCTCTGCCCAAGATGGCCTCCATCCGTCACATCACCCACCAGGCCTTCTCTGTTGACAAACAAGAGGTCCAGTGGGGCGCCTTCCCTGGTTGGCTCCCTCACCAGCTGTGTCAGGAAGTTCTCTTCCGCACGCTGCAGGAACCTCCTAGGCTGTTTCGTCTCTGCCGTATTGTATGTCCAGCAGCCATCCGGTAAGTCAAAGTCCCCCTTGTGAACAAGGGCTAGCAATTGTGAGACTTCTCCCAGCTGCTTATCAAATACTTCATCTGCCTCTTCATCCTGGTTGGGTGGTCTATAACAGATTCCCACCATGATGTCTGCCTTGTTGGCCTTCCCCCTGATTCTTACATGGAAGGGAGAGTAAATCCAGAACAAATGAACTGTTTTGCAGCTAACTAGCTCAAGTCAAAGAGCAACCATTTTTTCCCATCCTTTTCCTTTGCTTCATAACTAAACATATAAAAAGAAATAAATATTAGTCATTCTTTACTTTTGAAAGGAATAAAGATAATTATGTAGTATGTGTCACATGTCTGCATCGTTTATTACAATTGCATTTTGAAGCCGCACGTAGTTTAAGTTAGCATTGGTTTCCTAGCCTTTCAGTTGTCCTTTAGCCTGCTAAAATGATGCGTAGGCCAACGAGTGAGCACTGTGGGTTTTTTCATCTGTCTTACAGTAGACCATGCCTGCAGACCTGGCAGCCATAAAACTACATAAAACAATTTTCTAAGTCTGTGAAAGAAACTTCACATCCTGTTCAGTCTCAATATTTAGTGTCCACAGAATAAATGTACTCTTTAAAAAATTTAACTCTCTTGATATTTTGCTCTGTTTTTACAGTGTTGGCATTCCTTCAGACAAAGTGTGAGTGCGGAGATAAATTCATGTGGTTTGCAAAAGAATGTGTTTTATCTATTTTTGCTTGCTAAAGCACACAGAAAGTTTATATGTCACTATGAAATCTTAAGGAGAACAGAGGTTTTTGGTAATATTGCTTAATGTTTTCTGCAAACAATCAACACATTTTCAAGGCATTTTACAGCATTGATTTTTTTTTTTCACCAAACACATCTGTTTCTAAATGTAGATTGTTCAGTTTGTCCACAATGCCTCAGCATTTACTTAGGCCATGAACCCTGCATTTACCCAATTCAGTAGACACTCTTCCTTTTGTAATTCTTTATGCTTTTGTACTTGCCACCTACTGTTTCATCCACAAACTAGATTCTTTTTTTTTTTCCTGGAGGCAACACCATAGGCATAACAAGTGTCTCTGAACTGTCACAGTTCACATGTAAAATGGCCTTTTAAGGTTGTCTTTATGACTGTTGTAAATCTCTTCATTCCCGCTCATACTGCAGAGCAGTGTTTCAGAATGTGGCTCGTTTGGGGAACTCTTCGCAGGACTGTTGCAGTACTCGGGAGGATACTGGGATATCTGAAATGAAGGCAAACTTGACAACTTGCAGTTTACGAGAATTCATATAATTTTAATGGCTTTGGAAGCTGACGTGCCTTCTTCCTGCCAGGAGATTGTGATGGTGGCATTCTGATTGGATTGCATGGAAGTCAATGAAGGGAAGTGAAACACAAGTGATCAACTAAAGGGCAACATAAATGCTGGAGAGAGGACAGTAAGTTAGAGGCAAAGAGGAGGGGAAATCTCAGTTGCTCTGGGCTTAACCCACTGGAGCTAGGAAAATGATCCTAATCTAAGTAATCATCAGTAGCTAAAAAATATATCATTAACCCAGGAAAAATCTTCCTGGAGATGCTGACACTTTGCGTACTTGTCGCTGTAGATGACCCTCACCAACCTTTCCAGTCACTCTTGCCTCCAGTGTGGTTGTTATTTTCCACCTTTCTTCTCTCTTCATTAGGTACATACGAGAATGTGGTAGTACTAATTGTGCTGGAATTGAACTTTCTTCTTTCACCAAAACTCAACTTTTCATGCTCCAACTTCTATAGGACTCTTTAATACATTCTATTTTGTACCATATGAATATCTTCTTCTTGACACCAACCCCTACATTAGCTTTTGTCTTCTCTCATTTCCGAGACATACACTTGAAGCTCTAAGAGCAATTTCCCTTTACTCAAATGTTCTCTTTGTAAAGCCCACTTTTCACTGGAGGTTGCCCCTTGTTCACAGGATTTACTGTTCCTCAGCCACCTCACTCATAAATAGCTTTTACTTTTTTTCCATGTCAATCCTTGTGTATAAGGGAAAAATCATTCTAACAGAGCTGTCCGCCCATTTCTGCATCCTTCCTCAAATTGTCCCGTATGACTTCTCTTGATTCACTACCTGTGAGTCACTGTTACGTCTGAGCATGGACATGAGATGCATTGTCCTTCCTTGCTTTGCTTCTCCAACTATTTCTTTCCTCTTAACTTTCCCCATTTCCACCATTTCTGATGGTAGCTAACTAAGCCCAGAACATGTCTAACAGCATTAATTGTGCTTGTCTTTCATCTTGTAGACTGCCAAGGAATTTAGGGCTGGAGCCTGTGATTAATGTGTTTCTGGGGTAGTGGAAAACATCCATAATTCTGTGACTGTGGTTAGTGAAAGCAAATTTTCTATCAATGTGTTGGGTTCCTTATCTTCTGTGGGGGATGGTGATCCTGGGACACCAGGTTGGTTGACTGGAAATGCTTTTGTATTACTTCTTTTGAAGAATAGCATAATAATATTTTAGTCTTTTACATTTGAGTAGCTTCGAAACTAAATTCTAATGCAATATTTGCATAAGTCATTCAGTATACAGAATTTTGTTTTAAACTTTGTAAGACATTAAAATACCTTAAGCTGCAAAGTGCGGTAAATCAATAATGTATATTAATCCTGATTCCTAAGTAAATATGCACACTTAATTTAACTTTTTTTTCTTCAGAAAAATTCACAAATCAAGTAGTTGGGCTGGGATCAGATCATACCAACACATGCCAGAGAGCTTTCAGCTGAAGATATATAAGAGAAGCTAGGATAGTTATTGGTCATTCTTTTCCATGCTCAGTGTTAATTTCTATTAATATAACACTTCTCTAAAATGTAACTACTAATGAAAATCTATAAAAATGTACTCTCATCTATCATAAATGCAGAGCACAGTAAAACTGACCAAAATAAAAACTTGGAAAGGTAGTGAAGAAATCAAAGTTTAAGAAGCATGGAAACAGGTTTCTTGGAGTTGTGTTCAATCTGCGATGAGCCTATCACAGAGAATGCGCACTTTCTGGTATGGGCATTTTATCTTTTTCAAGTAAATTTGATGCATCGTATGGAGCAGCTTCAAATGTCTGTTCATTTCTTCAGATGTTTTGAAATATTCCAGATTCACTTCTCCCAAGTAATTTCTGACCGTAATGGCAAGCTTCTCTTAATGCTGAGGTCTGTGTGTAATTTAATTCTTGGATAAGTGAGCGTTATGTTAGCATAATGGCAAAATTACAGCTCAAAACTTTTTATTTTTTTTTCTCTCTATAAAGATGAGCATTCATTTACAGAAGAGATAAAGAGTGGGATCTTTCGGCATCCTGAAAAATTGTGTTCTAGAATCTAAATTTTTAATATTCACACCCCCTCCCCTTAAAATATTACTTTTCTCCAAATAAGAAAATGAATGCTATAGATCTGTCCCCACAATGGCTTGGTAATAAAAGTTTAAAACTGCTTGGTGCTTCACAGAACTATAGCTGGGGCATGTAATCTGACTTCTTGGATATCACAGGTCATGTGTTATGCCTGCATGCTTTATAACAGGCACAAAGACTTCATTTAACATTTATTAAAAAAAAAAAAAAGGAAGAAAAAAAATTAATTCCTCAGGTTCGAAACTGTCATAAGCAAAGAACAGGAGTGCTACCGGTGCCTGAGGGTCCTTACTTTGGCAAGGATTTGATATGGTAAGATATACCAGATCCTTTCAGCAGGTGAATTACTTCTCATTGTACAAAGAGAAAGCAAAAAAACCTCAGTGTATTTTTCACCAAGTGTAGAATTCCTTCTTACCCTCTGATCAGTAGATCTGGGCGTGAGTTAACTGAGCCGGTCTGGCAGCTATGAGTGAGGATTTTTGTAATGTCACAGGGCTGTGATCCATATCATGCAGTTCTTCCACTGCTGAACTTAAATGCTACAGAAGAGAGCAGAAAAAATAGGGTTTACATAGTGTCGTAGAGAAAAGGCTTCCTGGCTCACTTAAGTGATATGCTCAATCCCTAAAGTCAGAATGTGTTGAGAATAACAGAGAAATTTCTGCCTTCTCCGAGGCCTGTGAAAGGAAAGGCTAAAAGGGTTTATAGCTTTATAGGTTGTCAGTTTGAAAGATCAGTCATCATGAACCACAGACAGGCATTTTCTCCCAGAAGTTAGACTTTCTTTTAGGCAGACTTCCAGGGCATGAGGTTCCTTAGGGTATGAGACATCAGCATGCGACTTGCAGGTATGAGTCAGGACCTATGGGAAACTGATTTCTTCTTGAGTGGCAGATGGATGTCAGGTGAGGAATACTCCAGGGCATCAAAAATGGTGCTTGATGCCTGTATTTAGGCAGCCAGATCCCATCCCAGTCTTTTTTTTTTTTTTTTTTGTTAACAGGCTCCAAATAGTGCTAAGTCTGACATTTTTCTTAGCAGACTGTTCCAGTGTTCCCTTATTCTCTTTGCTGCCTAACTGCATATAATTCATGGTTTACCTTGCCAAATTTTGACTTCCAGCTGTTCGATCCTCTGTTTTTATCAACCAGGTTGAAAGACTTCTTCTATGGCGTACGTTTTGGCTTGGTGCTCAGCTTCGTTTTTGATTAAAGCAGTAGGGCCAGTCATGTGGTACCCATGGACTTCTGGCTTTGGGCTTGTTATATTCCAGCTGCCCCATGGGTCTGTTCTGCTGTCTCTTTGTTTTCAGCAAAACCTGACTCTTGTTCTTCCGTTGTCTGTCAGGTCACTGTTGCTTTTCTGGCACCAGTCTTCTTGTGAGGATCCTATTTTTGAAATGCCCTTGCAAATCACAAGAAACGGTTGGTAACATTTCATTTCACTGATCAGTAGATTTGGGGGATGATTTGGTCCCTCTGAAACTCTAGATCTCTGCTTTAAAGGGATAAAGAGCTAGAGCAGATGTCTCTTACAGCTTGTATGTCAGATACGCAGGTATTTTGGTTCTAGAGAGCGCTTCAGTTTAGGTAAGGCTTCCTGTACCTGCTGTATTCCTATGTAATCTCCTTACAGCAGTTGCTGCCCTGCAAGAGGAGGCTTTCCAGGCGGACATTCTTGTGTTGTCCACCTTCCTTCAGCATCTGCATGTTTCACT
Source organism: Nipponia nippon (assembly GCF_047370975.1). Classification (NCBI taxonomy): domain Eukaryota; kingdom Metazoa; phylum Chordata; class Aves; order Pelecaniformes; family Threskiornithidae; genus Nipponia; species Nipponia nippon. The sequence goes on along the minus strand of NW_028262347.1, from coordinate 88,015,169 downwards.
TTTTTCTGTTTCGTGGCAAAAATCCCAGGCTTTCACTGGTCCCCATTAATACACAGCTCCAGCCATTCCCTGACCTTGAAGAGGGCTTTGCAAACCCTTACTGTCCAGCCCCGACAGATTGATGTCACTGGTACATGGCCAGGAGGCTGCCTTGAAATTCATTTTTATTCCAAAGCTTTTGTTTGCCATCACTTCACCTCTCAGGGTCTCAAACTAAACATCACTTTGAACCAGCTGCTTTACTGTACCGATGATCTGGCCTGCTGACTTCTCCTATCTGCATATGTTTTTTACGTTGCTTTTTCAGCAAGTGTTAAGGCCCGTGACCCTCTGTGTCTGTGAGACTAATATTAATTCTACTTTAAGTCACTGTTTCTTTCTGAATTAGCCACTGACATCAGCATTCCAGTTGTAAGACCACCTCTACCAAATTTCAATTACAGCAGTACCATAGTCACTAATATAAAGATTTTTGAGTCTTCTGATGTACTATTTTCTTTTGTTTGTTTTCTTGTTTATTATTACATTGCCTCATGCTTGCATTTATCATATGCATGATTCTACAGCCACTTCAGAGAATGCATCAAAAGAAGCAGGGGTTCCCTAATTAGGCACCAAAAAAAAAATCTCTGCACTGCATTTCATCTCTGTTTTTTGATATCTCAGCAATGAAATAGAATTTCTATTACTATCAAAATCTGAATGTGAATGAGAGAAAAGTCCCTGAGTTACTATTCAAAATTCTAGTATTGGGCACCACTTCATGATATTTGGGACAAGTGGGATCAAGTACTATCAAGTCAAGTGTGCTGTTTTCCTGGTACTTAAAAAAAAAAATATTTCACAAAAGAACTCGGTGCATGAAATATGCTTCACCAAAATCCTTTTCTTTTTCTAGCAACTGCATGGCAGTGCTGCTCCTTCTTTAATCCTCATTTTTAACTTGATATTATTCAGATTTATTTTCCTTTTTCCTCCAGCCACATTGCAAAGATAAGGAAAGAATTGGAGACACTACTATTTTATTAGCTTTCTCTGAATCCCTTTGCAAAACAGGCAGAGGTTTTGTCTATAGTAATTCAGCTCCAAGAACTGCCAGTTTCATGTATTTTCATGAGTTTTGCAATAAAGACTATCTATTAATAATGTTTTAAACATTTCACATTGTTTTTATGTTATTAGAATTGTCCCTATGGCTAAGCATGAGACATTCCTTGATCTGCATTTTGTGGGAGGTAAAAGTTTTAACAAAGTTGCGGAAGATTCTTCATTGTGCCACGTTATAAAGTTAGGAGGAAATAAAGCAAGCTGTGCACACTTTCCCAGCTTTCCAGGCAAGATGTATGTCCACTTACTCTCATCAGAGAGCTGAATCTGTCCCTCCCTCTGGGAGTAATCAGAGCATTTGCCTAATGCTATTCCACCCATGATAAAACACCCAAGGAGGTTCTTCTTGGCCTCCAGATGTCTCAAAGGTAGCACCATTGTTTGCCTCCCTAATTACTTTTGAATTTCTTTCTTGTTATTTATCCCTTGAATGTAACTCTCTTTCCTTCTTGTCTTTGGGGAATATATTAAAATAGAAGTGGGTTTCTTTTCTGTAACAGACAATCTCATGTGTTACGGGTTGAACTTTAAAAATGTATTATAATTGAGGTATTGAAAAGAAAATTTTCTGCATGTCAAGCATCCTTAGTAGAGTCCTTCCTTTTTCTCCAGGTTAAAAAAGCAACAACAAAACCAACCCATAATTGTCTGTATTATCAGAACCGGGTAGCTACAACAGCTTGTGAAGGGCAACTGGAGAAGTGGAGCATGACACAGCTGTTCCCTCTGCTGCTGCCAGGTAAACAAGCTTCTGTATGTCTGGAAAAGGGCTGCTGAACCCTTGGAAGTCCCACAGGAGTTTTTCTCTCCTGTGGCTCCCAAGGAACTGTGTCTACTCCTGGGAAAAGGTTGCTCTGAAAGATTTTTAATTGAGAGCAGAGATTCTTCTTGAATGCAGTAGTCATGATACCTACCCACTGCCCCTTTGAGGAACATATGAAATTGTCTAAATAGCAGACACCTAAATACCCAAGTTTGCACTTAGTGTCTTGAAATGTTAAGGTTGGCCCCTTAGTCAGTCTGCGAAGCTCTGGAAAGAGCAGACTGAGATAATGTATTTCAGAAAAGAAATCAGCTTTTGAGGAGAAAATGCTTATTTGCTCTGGAAATAATACACTCCACAAGCCAAGAAGATTTTAGGCAGGGGGGGCTACACGCAAGCCAAGCTGAATACTAACAGTTCAGTTGAGGTGTTGAAGGAGCGTTACGTGTCCAGTGGAGGAGGTGGTTGTTAAAAAAGAAAAGATAACATTTCAGTTACGTCAGTCAGAGCGTTGCCATCTGCCCATACTTTGGTATGTCTGTGGCTTTCTTCTCATGGTGCTTAATAGTTTTCCAGGGCTTTACAACGATGTACGTGAGACATGTAGAGAAGCTGTAGCTTCCCCTGTGTTAGTGTATACTGTATTAACATTGCCTGGGAACTGGGGGAAAAGAAATGTTTTTTCTTTCTTCCTGAGATATTCCCAGCTGAGTGATGGCTGGGTGGCTCAATTAGACAGACTGAAAGGTGGCTCAGTGAAACTCTTGTTGTTCAAAAGTAAATCTCTTTTTCATTCCTGTCTCTGACTTGGTGTAGGTTGCAGAAATCTATTCACATTTAGCAGGGAAATTTGCACTTATAAACTCCTCTGCAGCAGCATTTCACAGTCTTAGGCCAACATACAAGAAAGCTCTGTGTCTTTCTTGCATGAGTTTCACCTTCCAAGATGACAGTTTCACATTGCCTGAGGGAGGTACCTGTCCAGATCATCATCATCAGGAGGCAGGTAGCCTCTCGGGTAACTGTTGGCAGTTGCATTGTGAACTGCACTCTTTGTGCCCACATTGGGACTTTGAAAGGTACTTTGAGTTTTTAAACCACAGCCTTAAAATGTTACAGTGAGCAGTAAACAGCACGTAAACCTAATCTTGTTGAAGGATTAAGTGCATATTACATTATATTAGTGATATACTAGTTCTTTAGAGTCGTGTAGGCTTGACTACTTTTGGTGAAAAACCCTGATTTATTCACTTTATTCTTAAAGATGTAATCCAAAACTGATTACTTCTCCACATTCTGTTTTGGTTAATTCAGTTCACTTGAGATTCTATGTGTGTGTGTGTCTTACACCCATGCAGATGTGTACGAATGACTGCAATGCTAGCATTACCTTGTTTTTTGGTGAAAGTAATTCCGTTACCCAAAAGAAATTAAGTCACTTCTTACACATATAGTTTGTCATTCCACTAGATGAAACACATGTATCTTTAGGTGACCTGACTTTAACTGATTGTTCTCTCCTTGAGGAAAAGCACTGCTGTCACACTGCGGCTATCTTTTCTTTTTGAAACCTTAATTTCTGCACAGTATAGTTTGTCTAAATCCAGTCATAGGAAAAACTTTTACATTACTAGCAGGAAATGTGAGTCAGCTTGATAACCACCTGAGGTTATGCATGTATATATGAAATACACACAAATGTAATATATAATATTTACAGTCTTTTTATTTGCCACCTGCCAAAAATGTAAATGTGCCTGCGCTGTCAGTACATTACTGTTGAAATGGACAATTCTTTCCCTAGGTACCGTATTCTGAAATAACTTATTGGGGTCATTTGTTTGTTTAATTTTATTGTTGCTGGTTTAGCTTACAAAAATGTGGATGGACTTTCTTTTCTTTTTAACAATGTGCTTCAAGCAATACCGTTTTTCTTTTAGCTAAAAATATTTCTATATAAAATGGCACATCTATAATATCACATCCGTCATTAACCTCTAAGGAAGCCTGAACTTTTGCACAAGAAATGAACAGGGTCACTAGAACAATTTTTTCTTTCTCTACCCCGTTACGCATCAACTATAAGAATTTTCAAAGATCCTTAGGAGTGCCGTAGGCCAGCAATACATTCCCTAAAAGAACGAAGAAGCCCAAGTAAAGATTTGATGCTGCAGTATAACCAGAACACTGTGTGTTTTATAACTTCATGATCACTACAAAACTACAAATAGGAATTTACTGCAGAACATTAGTAGTCTTTTTTTTTTTTTTAATTATCATTGGTGTCTACTATGTCATACTGTATTTTAGAACACTCTTCAATTACTTTCAAGGTGCCAAACTGAAAGCCTACCCTTCTTTCCTGATTTTGTACTTCTGATTCAGAAACTTGGGCATCTTGTTTCATCAGTGGGAATTAATTTGTAGTGTCGTGTAATTTGCACATCATTAGTTTAGGGTGTGGTTTTAGTACATACTTTCTAGTTTCAATTTGGGATTGCTAATTTTCATGGACTACTAGGTTCTATAGAGCTAGCAAACTATAATTTATGCATTCATACTTTGAAATTAGTTTGTAATAGTTTCACTGTAATTAGTCATAAGGGTTTTTTTTGCTGTGGTAGTGTGATAATTAAACCAAAAATTTTCATAGGTTTTTGTGTGTACAATGCACAAAACAACTGTATTGTTCTCAGATGCACTGTTTCAATAGATATGAGATGAGACAAAAGTTTTCCCATGTCCATTCTCAAAAGACAGATTGCTGTACTTTTCTGTGCCAACAATAGCTTCCTCTGGGCAAAGCTTCATACAGTACAGGAGAAAGTATTGGAGCACAAGATCTAAAATACTCCCTGAGACTTCCAGATATCAGAGGGCTGTCCCCTGTAGAATAAAAAAGCCTTTGCCTTGGTTGTCTTTGCTGTAAATTCAGTGGACACTTGTGGTTGTACTTGATACCGATTCAGGAAGGCCTTCAAATAATCACAGTCTTCATCACTGAATACATCCTCTCCATAATCAGAAACCATTTCTGCATCAGAATAATTCACTAACCAGTGTAGTGTGCATTACAGTTTTAGTGAAGATAGCCATGTGTTTCTGATGACACACATGGAATTAGGGTTATGGCAGGATAAGCCTATTCGAAAGGCCACACACTCTATTTTCAATGAAAATTAATAAAGAGTTGTTCTGTATATAGTTGTACTCGCAGACTTCATCAAGAGGAAGAAAAACGGCTGCCTTATCCCAGGCTGTGTTTAGCTGCAAGGGAGGAAAACACAATTGGATGTGTTAGGCTCATTGACAAGTTATAAGGAGAGTCACAGGGCTGGATGTGATTAAAAAAATAGTTTCAGTGAGAGAATGAGATACAAATGGAATATGGGAAACTCGTTTTCTTGTATTTCCTTCTTTCTGCCTTTCTTCTTGTTAGTTGTGTTAAGAGCCTTAAGGTGTCCGGTTTCTTTTCTTATAAGGAAGTCAGCACAGCTCTACTGGTAATTAGACAAGAAAGACAGAGACTGAGAGCCTCATGATTGCACATGGCCCAAGTGGAGAGAGGGGCAGGCAGGAGTGGGCAAATCGCAGCAGCTCTTGAAGAGTTTTCTGGAGGAAACTGCTAATTCAGGACTTCCAATATTTATGCTACTGATTTTGCATTTTTTTTTCCTTTTTTTTGGTTGGAATAAATAATCTTTTCACTTCTCATTAAACAGAACAAAAAGCCTGAGTTGGAATTAGGCACACCGCCTTCTCTAAAAGTGCAATAATGATGCCGTTAAAGCCGATAAAGAGAAAGACTTTATTAAAATCAGAGGTATTCAAGTATTGTTGCTAGGTACTTACTCTTTCTATTTTGCAGATATTCATATACTGTTTGCACTTGGCTGACAAGTAAGAGTAAATACTGCTGCTCGCCTCTACTTCTTCCTGGTACTAAGGAAGAGAAGCTTTGTAGTTATGTATGATGTATGTATCTCTCTTTGTCCCGTATTTATCTTACTTTACATTAGGTATGAGAGGCATGTAATTAACGACTATGTTTTGCTCTGTAGCGGGTCAGGTAGCACCAAATGGAAAGTCTGATATGAAGTGGGCTTGATTCCTGTCTTAATGTGCTTGTCTTGCCCTGGACAGTAGGAGAAGAGGTGACCAGGCTCAGCCTACGCCCCTAGAGGAAGCTAGGGTGGACCTGGGCTTTTCTACTGTTAGCTCCTATCAAACTGCAAAGCAAGATTATTCTCTCCGCATTCCTGTTTTGAAAAGGTATTTGAAGATTTTTTCTCCCTCTGTGTGAGCAATAAAGTATGGAACAAGAAACAAGAGGGAGTTCACCAGCTTATGGTGCCTGTCCTTTTCAAGCTAGAGGGCATGCAAGATCAACTCAATTTGCTATGTGTGATGACTATATATACATATGTATGTATATACACACAAGCTAATTCAGTAATGAAGGAAGCCACTGATAACTTTGATTTAAAAACATATGATGATAGCATTGTAATTTAAATTTAAAGTAGCTACTGGAAAAATTATTTCTATTCATTTATAATCTTAATGGCTAATCATTAATGGGTTTCTTTGAACTGATCAAGGTCTTTTTGTCACCGTAATGCCACCAATATAGTTGAAATATAAACAGCTGAACTTGACACAAACTCACAAAAAATAAAACCAAGATCCTAAGAATCTTGCTTTATATAATACTCTGCCATACATGGTAGCATGTATATTGACCTCAAGCTAATGCTCACTTACTTGGTTAGTAGCCTGATTTTTCAGTTAGATATTTAAACATAGAAACCAAAGAATCAGTCATCCCTGTAATTCTCCTTCTTTGGTGTTTAAGAGCTAGCAAAGAAAGGATTATCATTATTATAGGCAGAGCGCTAGTTCCGCTATGTTAAGGTTGTGAACTCTTTTCTGTTTAAAGGTTGACTGTCTTCTACATGCTTTAAAATACATGTGCTCATACAGAGTGCCTTCCAACTGAATGCATCTCATGGCTGCGTTGAACCAAGTTACTCAGTTTTGAGTGTCATTAGAAATAGTGGGGGTTTTCTTCCTTTTTTTTTTAGTCCAGTTGAAAAGGATACTAAGGAAGTTGTTTCTGTTACGGAAAGAACATCATACAATTTTTCTCACTGAAAGTCTCCAATGCTTCACCTCTGTTTGTTCTTATTTCTGTTGGCAAAAATGTGCTGTTAGTAAAGCTAGCATTAGATGAATGTTTGTTTTTACTGGCAGTGTATACTTATCAAAAGGTTTTGCTGCAGAGAAGATCCCAGAGGTCTCATGCTGATCCAAACTAGGCTGGAAATTGTACATATTTTCCTTGGAGAGTAAAACTCTCTTCTCCTCCTAAGTAGAGTTGACATAAGGAGCTTTTCTGGTGGGAATCTGGCATTGCCACTTCTGCTTCGGAGTGGGAGATTGTCATGGGCTTCATTCAAATAAAAGCATTGTTCTAAAGAAAAGTTAACATTTTTATTACAAATGTTGAAAAAGGAGCCGTACAGCTCAAGTTCTGCTGGAAAGACTGGGACAGTTTCTCTCTTGCTAGAACCTGGTGTTCTTCTGCATTTTGGAATTTCAGAAATTCCAGAGAAACAATTACTAAACATAATCAACTCTCAGTGAGATAGCCGTCAAAAAAACCCATGACGAATCATCTCAGTCCTGTGAGAGTTGCCCCAGAAAACAGATGTGGGCTTCTGTTCTAAGGAGAACAACTTCCCTTTTTATGTTTGAGAGATTTCTGATGCTTTTTTCTGTAATGACCTTATCATCCTTCTATGGCAACAGATTCCTTATTTCGTTCTCATCACACTTTCTATCAGTAGATTAGTATGTGTATCGTCACTAAATAAATGCTTCAAACTCCCTGCTGTTCTCAGGAAATAGAAGTTGCATCCTCAAATCTGATTATTTATTGAATTAAAATCATAGAATCATTAAGGTTGAAAAAGCTGTGCTGCAGCTGATGCTTTGGAAAAAGTATTTTCAGGTCTCTGGTTTTCTTGGCTATTATCACATTGATCAACAAACATAACGTCTTCCAAGGTAACCAACATTTTCCAAGTAATTGGTTTGTTTTTCCAGGTATCAGAATTCTGCAGGTACCTTTGGGTAATGCTTTTCCCTTTGTGACAGATGAATGTTGGTTACCTTTGTGTGCTCTGCACCTGGTTCAGCCAGCCTAGGCAATACAGCCCGCAGCCCAGGATGCCTTCTACATTTAGGCTCCATGCGATCTAAAAAGGACCAGATGCATCTTCTGTATTCTTAGTGATGCCAGTGAGTTTACAGAGAGAATCATTTTGCTTGAAGAGGTAAATATTTGATAAAGAAACAGTAGATATTAGAGACAATCAAGAGGTGTAACATTACTTCATGAATAAAGGTGGAAGAAGGTAAATCCTCTGAAGCAGTCATCTCCTGCTCCAAATTAACTTCAAGGAGAAGAGTTAAAATAAATTTATTTCTTCTGTCAAAGAGAGATGGTGCTATGGGTATTTGTGAAAATGTCCATAAATTTTAAGAACAACCAATCAAGCAAAAAGAACTCAGTGACTAATAGAAGCATTACAGCACAAAATCATGTTCATCGGTATACACAGCTGTTGGAAATGTCTAAGAACACTTGGAACAAACTACACTACACAGGTGGTTCACTACGTTGTGGTCTGAACAGGCTGACATTGAACTTTCAAGAGTGCTTGTTTTGTATTCAATGCCCTACCAGTGTTTGTAGAGTCTTTTTTTCAACAAATTAAAGATCTAGCATGTGTGTCAACAACAATGGAGAAGAGGAGGCTGAGGGGAGACCTTACTGCTCTCTACAACTACCTGAAAGGAGGTTGTAGCGAGGCGGGGGTCGGTCTCTTCTCCCAAGTAACAAGCGATAGGACGAGAGAAAATGGCCTCAAGCTGAGCCAGGGGAGGTTTAGGTTGGATATTAGGAAAAGCTTCTTCACCAAAAGGGTAGTCAGGCGCTGGAACAGGCTGCCCAGAGAAGTGGTTGAGTCCCCATCCCTGGAGGTATTGAAAAGACGGGTAGACATGGTGCTTGAGCCCATGGTTTAGTGGTGGACTTGGCAGTGCTACGTTAACAGTTGGACTCGATTTTCCAACCTTAACGATTCTATGATTCTATGAGTACTGGAAAGCAGATATTCGGAACTCATCTGCCATCATATCAGACCGTCATTATTTGGGGATTTATTAGGAAATATTAGTAATAGAAACATACTCGAAGACTTGAAAATAGATTAGAAGTTCTGACTGCCATAGCATAGTGCCCAATGCAGCTCAGAGGCTGCTCAGTTATTGTTGTTGAAGAAAGCAAAAACAAATAACATGCAGATGCAATTTTTCATTATTTGTACGAGACTAGACAGTCAGATCTGATTTCTTCTAGAAAAGACAAGAAAGAATGTCTCTTGCACCTATTTCACCTTCATCAATAATTGAATTGTAATCATCCCCATTGCTCTTGTAGAGGAAAGCAGATGGTAAAATGTTACTTCAGAGTGCTTTGGAGAACACAGAATTTTGCTTAAAGGTTATTAATACTTCTACTTAAGTGTTCTATAGATGACTTTAAGAATATCCTCAGGATATTTAATGCTAATATAGAAATAATAGGGAAGAGATGATATTCTCACATTTGGATTGCAAATTGGTAAAAGAGGTTAAGTCCATTTAAGTTATCACTGTCTTAGTAAAAAGCAAAACATAGTGGTAATTTTTAGCTTTTTTTAAAAAAGTTTTTCCAGGTACACCAATGGAAAAATGTATATGGAATAGAAATTCTACACAACTGTTGTTACTTGTTAGAGGAATATATTCAAAATAATAACAGAGCTTGCCAAAGAGTAACTTGAGAGGTGATTTTACATTTTTGTGCAGCTAATTATGCACAGAAAAGAAGCGATAGTGCTGGGGTTTTCCACACGACTGACAAACATATACAAAAATTCAGTTGCTGAAATTGGAAATAAAGCCTAATTCAATAATGAAGGAAGTGGCAACATGCTACAGTGAGGATGATTAAAGACTAGATTTCCAGAGGTGGTGATCATATTACCATTTGGGCCTTTAAAACAAGGTTGGTTATCATTATGAAATCCATCTTGTGCCCTAGATTTTAGAGGCTTTCTGCAGTCCTACTTTGCAGGTGTCCACAGTGGTCTCTGCTGAGCTTGGAGCTTCTTAGTGCATGTTGCCATTGTAATGCTCTTCCTATAGGAGCCTTGGGGAGAGCAGAATTGCTTCTCTGGCCCTCAGGAAACTCCTGCCTGCCTTGAGGCAATTATGATATTCCAGCCTTGTGCCTAATGGGTTTCACTGTACTCATAGGATCTGGGATGGTTTTTTTTTTTCCTCTTTGTGCCTAATTAGCAAAGTGTGTTGGGCATAGGGAGAAGTTTCTTTGGGGTTTTTTAACTGACAGGTTTTGCATGTTTTGATTTCACTGAAGCGTTAGTAATTTCCTTGAGCTCGTGAAAAAAACAGAATTTGGTGGACTGAGAAACTGAAGTGATACAGAAAATCATCTTCAGTAGTTGGCAGAGAGCTACTGAAAAGAGCTACAATAATATTTTGAAAGTGTAGGAACAGTCTGAAGCAGCATAAAATCCTCTGATGGGTCCACTTGTTAGCAGAGCTCCTGGTAATAACTAATATATTGAAGGCGTTGAAAAGCAAAACAAAGCCCCTGTTCTCACCTCTCATTAGAGTTTAGATTTAATCTTATGCATTAACTGAGATTTCCACAAACTAAACATTAAAATATAGCAAACCATTAAATTTTTCTTGATTTTCTATCAAAACAGAAGAAATCTTATTTCTTGTGGATTTATCACATACAAATAGGAGCATTTGAACAGAGGTTGAATCTGGCGTAACATACTCATAAGGAACCTTGTCTCTCTTGATTTAATAGTGTATTCAAAAATTGGATGAGTAGCACCATCCAGGTTTCAGAATGTAATTTCACATAATTCCATGGCTTTTCAAGGAATATTTGAAGTAATTGGTCTGTTGTTGGCTAAAAGTTATAGGTGGCTGTGGTTCTTCCTCCCCTGCCATGGCAAATTAATGAACTAATTCCAGAGAAAATACATATAGGCGTCTTCTCCCTTCCCTTTCTTTTCAGTAATCTATTAATAAAAGTCATAGTGTGGCTCCCTATGAGCCAGCTTACACTCTGAGGATGCAGACTTCAGGCACCTTAGAATGCCTTCTGGTCGCTTACAGCCAAAGAAGTTGTTGCATGGGCCAGATTAAGGAAATTCTAAGTTAGATTTCCTGCATCTGATATTTATTGTGAGATGATATTGATATTAGGTTCTGTAGAACATTTATTTATACTTTAATACCAAAAGAAATAATAATTTGTAGAAAGGAGTCCAAGTATCTAAAATAGTACTTTGTTTGCTACTTGTGTGCCTGAAAACAGGTACAATTTTATAGTTTCTGGATTCTAAGAAAAAAAATCTATCCTTGGCTGATTTACATTAATCCAGAACCTGTCATCATGAATATTGTGTTCAGTTTTGGGCCCCTCAGTACAAGAAGGACATTGAGGTGCTGGAGCGTGGTCCAAAGAAGGGCAACGAAGCTGGTGAAGGGTCTAGAGCACAAGTCTTATGAGGAGCGGCTGAGGGAGCTGGGGTTGTTTAGTCTGGAGAAGAGGAGGCTGAGGGGAGACCTTATTGCTCTCTACAACTACCTGAAAGGAGGTTGTAGCGAGCTGGGGGTCGGTCTCTTCTCTCTAGTAACAAGCAATAGGACAAGAGGAAATGGCCTCAAGTCGCACCAGGGGAAGTTTAGGTTGGATATTGGGAAAAATTTCTTCACTGAAAGGGTAGTCAGTCATGGGAACAGGCTGCCCAGGGAAGTGGTTGAGTTCCCATCCCTGGGGGTATTGAAAAGACGTGTAGACGTGGTGGACATGGTTTAGTGGTGGACTTGGCAGTGGTAGGTTAACGGTTGGACTTGATGACCTTAAGGGTCTTTTCCAACCTAAATGATTCTATGATTCTATGATCTCTTTGGTTAGAGGGCAAACAGCTCTTGTTGTAAAGGCTTTGGGAACACTTTTAGAATTGTTCTTGTTATACAGAAATGCTATAGCCTTCCTTTCTGGATAATACTTTTGTGACTAATGACTATAACTTATGCAAGATCTGGTTAATGCATTCAAAGTAGTCATATTAATTAGTTCATCAACAACTAGATCTTAGTCAATATCAAAATGTTTCCACGATATTAGAAAAGAAACCTTATTTTAGGAACTAATCACTTCATTCATACATTTTATTTCTACAAAAGTGAGATTTGGAAGAACATTCATTAACTGTGAGTCATGGCATAATGGAATCATACCAGAATCTGTGGAATCCTTAAAAAGTTATTGAGCAAAAATGCTAAAGTAACTAATGTGCAACTGCAAATTTGAGGGGAGACGAATACAGTGTCAGCTACTATTGAATCTATTTCCATAAATTAGATACCACTTCTTTTCACTTGTCTTTTTAAAAATATTTAAGTAAAAATATGGTTCTGTACCTCATAATATTTACCAAATCCTTGCAATTTTTCTCTGTATAATTTACATGAGTAAATGGAATTTCCTTTTTCCATGGTTTTATAAAATACATAAGAGAAAGAATTTACTTGGTAAATACTATGCTCGAGCAAGAAACTAAAGGTGAAATTTTAAATTCATAAATCCTATAAAAATAGAAGGAATATATTTTTTCTGCATATGTCAAAAAAACCCCGAAAACATAAATCCAAAGGAAGATTCAGCACTGCTTCTTTAATTAAATCTAAAGATAGTGAAATCACAGCAAAAAAGCTACAGTAGGGAGAGAAGAAAATTTGTGATGTTACTGATGGATTGTGATGTGTCAGGAATATCAGAAATCAAAGCAAGCTCTTAAAGAGGCCTAAACAATGCTTGGCAGTTAAAACAAGATAATGGTTATCTGACCAAAGTTGGTAAGCTAGTAATAAATGATCGGGGGGGGGGGGGGGGGGTGTGTGCATGTTTCCATGGTGTGCATAATGTTTTTGTGAACTTGAACAGAAAATGATATGACATTTGTCATCAAGGGAAAAGAAGGGGAAAAAAAAAAAAACCCATATTGTAAAATAGTCTTTTCTGGAGTGAGACATGTTTGAAAAAGGTATTGTTTATAAAGCCAAGTATCATAGTTAAAGTTCTGTCTGCAGGAGTTAAGGTATTCAAGGCCTGATCTAATGCCCATTCAAGTCAACAGAAGGATGGTTACTGACTTCAGTGCACTGTGGAGGAGATTTCCAAAACATTTGGCTTCACTTAAGTTGTCCTGCTTAGGTCAGGTTGACCTCATTTTGCTTGAAACACAGTCAGGCTTATGGAGGATGAAGAGTGATGGGTATTGAGAATAATCCAGTGAACATTCAGCTGGGGAATTAAGGCTTTTGAGTGGCTATGAAAGCCAGCCATTGACAGAAATGAAAAATGTAATTTGTTTTTCTAGCACATGCCGAACAAGTGCCAAAATGAGTGATTCACTGTCTTAAATTTTAAATTAACAGAATCTGTCCATTTTGGAAAGCAGCTTATCAAGCCTGAAGTTTTGTGACAGAGGATTCTACAATGTCCTCCAAGCTTTTGTGGTCCTGGTAAGTACTGATGGTAAAGCTAAAGAATGATATAATTCATATACTAGAGCAGACTGCCTCATCCAGAATGTCAGTATGAATAAAATTCCATTTTTTAAAACATGTTCTCTGCCTAAATGGCTGTATTTTCTATGCTGGATCCCCTCCTTGCTTTACCTTTAGAAATATACACCCAGAAAAAATGACAAAAAATACAGCTACATCTTTCTAGTTCAAGTCATTACAGCACAGAGAGATTGATATGACTATGAAGACAAGTCAATAAGAATGGAATGGATCAGTCTGATTTCTGTTCCACCCAGGTTTAGTGCAAACCATCCCCTTTAACTTCATAAACCCCATCAAAGTGCATTAATAACAAAACAAGGGAAAGCTCCCATTTCCCACTGTGACTGTGAGCTAATTACCAAGCCTCTACCAGTTTAAACATTTTCTGATCCAGAAAGCACCCTTCCTTTACTACAGAAAATGCTTAAAGAACAGGGCCAAAGCTCCTGTTTGTTTTCTTCCCTAGAAGGGCATGCAGGAGTGGGAACAGGAAAGACACTGGAGGTGGGGAGGGCAGAGCTACACCCCTTCAAAGCTTCACAGCTCTTGCTGCTGTAGAAGTGCTCTAGAAACCACTGCAAGAGGCATTCATCTGGAATTCCTCCCCATGGTCCCATATAGCGCCAAGTGACGCACAGCACAGCAAGAGCAAGTGTCTTTAAGGCACACTTTCGTCGATCGTATTTTACACAGTGGTCTTGATCATTAGAAATACAATTAAATTGAAATCCCTAGCACTAAAACAGTACCAGTCTTTGTATGCGAGGGGCAGCTGGTTGTCTGTTCCTGTAGATGAGAGTCAATTTGCAAGCTTGCTGTCAGTGTCACTTCTCACAGTTGTTCACAGAGTCGGGAAAGGATTCAGCTAAAACTGGAATGGGAAGATTTCTAAGCTGCTTTTGTGGTGTGTAAACATGGTGACAGCATGAACAGTATGTTGCAAACAAGTAGTTCTTGAAGAGAAATTGTTTGTACTATTATAGATTTAAATGCAGCATTGTGGACAAAACTATCTAATCACATAAAAAAAGCCAGTTTTGTGAATTTCAGCATTTCTTGATAACAAATAGTAACGATGAACTGAATTGTGCTTGAAAATAGATAAAGATATAGAAGCATCATGGTGATCTTCATTATAGAATCATAGAGCAGAATCGTAGAATTGTTTAGGTTGTAAAAGACCTTTAAGATCATCGAGTCCAACCGTTAACCTAGCACTGCCAAATCCACCACTAAACCGTGTCCCTAAGCACCACATCTACCCATCTTTTCAATACCCCCAGGGATGGAGACTCAACCACTTCCCTGGGCAGCCTGCTCCCGTGCCTGACCACCCTTTTGGTGAAGAAATTTTTCCCAATATCCAACCTAAACCTCCCCTGGCGCAGCTTGAGGCCGTTTCCTCTTGTCTTGTTACTTGGGAGAAGAGACCGACCCCCGCCTCGCTACAACCTCCTTTCAGGTAGTTGTAGAGAGCCATAAGGTTTCCCCTCAGCCTCCTCTTCTCCAGACTAAACAACCCCAGCTCTCTCAGCCGCTCCTCATAAGACTTGTGCTCTAGACCCTTCACCTTCATTAACCATTATCGTTAATGAGAATGTGGCAAACTCCTATCTTATAGCATCACATGCATGTCTTATTTTTAATGTGTGAGTGGTCTCATTTGCAGTTTGATGGAGACATTTTTCGTCCATCCTCCAAGATGGTGAAAAAACACTCCTTTCTTAAACAGATTAACAATTCAAAAACCTTGGAAGTGTTTGTGAGGTGCAACCTAAAAAAAACAAAATGCTTTTATTAAATCTGTCTTCTCCGCACATTCATAAGAAGGAGGGGTTTTGATTTCTTAATATTCACTTATTTTCATACACTGCTCATGGCTTTTGAAGGGTCTCTGTAACTTAGATCACAGCTTTTTTTTCAAAAATACTTGAGTCCAATGTCTGGCTTTAAAGAGCTAATATATCCACTTTATTTCAAAGGATAACTCCGATGATTTGTTCTTGTGCTTTTTCTGTGTACATTGCAGGGGAGAAGCAAAAAAAAAAAAGCTTGGTAGGTGGGGCTGGGGGGGTTGCTGTGTTTTGGTTTTACATATATTCGACTTCCTCAGCAGCTCCAAAGACTTTAAGTCTCTTCTGAAGCATTGTTGTGCTCTTATCTGTAACCAATGCTTATTGTTAATCTTCTTATAATTTCAGTCTACAGCCAAGTTTTTATACAAACAAAAGCAGTAGTAGTGGGTAACTGTGAAAAGTGACCTGAAAGGAATTTTGCCAAACAAACGAACAAAAAGTTACTTGGTTTCTTGATGCTCTGTGCTTTAAAAAGGGGTTATAGAAGTATTTGTTTTCAAAGAAGGTTACTTCAAACGTATTTCTTATGTTCTATCCTAGAAATACCAGTAATGCCAGCTCTTATTCTCCTCAGTTTTTCTGAAAGCCTGCTGAGCTTCTCAGAAGGTGTGCATTACCCATCCTGATTTAATTGGGGTGCCCAGCATGTTGAATGTACAACTAAGATGTGCTTTCTGTAAATGTTTAGACATTTAATTTTTGTAGTTATAAGAAAAAGTAAGTAATTAAGTTCTGCACAGAAATTAAATGTTTTCCCTACTTCTTCCTATTGTTCATAATTGACTTTGTGTACTCTTCTGTAGTCATTTTGCAAGTTCCATGACCTCCGTGTTTTTCTGAGTGTTATCGAAGCTAGATAGCCTTAGTCTGGATGCCTAAGAGTCTGTCTCTTTTACCTGCTTGTGATTTGCATGAATCTTGCAGGGATGTAACTGCATTAAAGATGTCAGTCTCTGCCAAATCTGATGGAAAATCATCATTGTGTTAAGAAATTACTGTGGGAAAAACAGGCTAAGAGGCTCTTCCTTGCTCCTCTCTTTCCTTCCCTTATACACAGGTCACAGAAGCCTTATTTCCATAAGAAGCCAGCCTAGAGTGGAAGGGCATCAGTGCAGTTGACAGAGGAACACACTTTTCCGTTAAAGTGTATGTGCACTTTAATGGCAACATTTTTTAATCAATTCCTATTGAGTGACATTCCATTCCAAGTGAAACCTCTGCTTTTTACAAACGTGTATCGCTCTTTCAGTTGCAGATGACAAAGCTTGTGGCTTTTTCCTCTCTCTCCATGTATCTTTGTGATACAGTCATTACAGGAAACTTATACTGCCTGAGGCTACAGACTAGAAGAAGTTGCATTAGCAAGGTGCAGTTAGATAAAATCAAAACAAATTTGGAAGAGCTAAAGGGTTTCTGTTCTCAGACATCTTTCCAGTGGAAGGCAAGGAATAGCTGCCAGCAGCAGTGAGCACTGTTTCCAGTCAGGGCCTCATTTCTTAGCAAACTCTTCTTCTGATAGCTCCAGAAACAGTGATGATGTCCCAATGACACTGGCTTCACACGGACATACAAGAGAAGAAGTACCTCTATATTTGCTGGGACGTTTCAACGGATAGATTATAATTCCCTCTGGCATTTGAGCAGAACATAGGAACTGTTGAATATCCCATAGTTAAATATAGCCCAGATATCATTAATTTCCATAAAGGTCTGGGCTCTCATTAAAGGTTTATGAGAGAAAGTCAACAAAATACAACCCACAGTGCTATATCAGGACTGTGCTTTCAACAGTGAGGGAAAGGTAATTTTCTGAGTAGTACCGTTCCTGCAGCACTGAGAATCCTCGCTAAATATAGTCCCAGCTGAAGTGGCTTAGCTTTCAGGGCTGTCAGGGAGGTATGTCCTAGGAGATGGCTTTGAGTCATAAGGTTTTGATTTGCACCCACTGTCAGTTTCACAGTATCATTTTGCAATTTACAGAAGCCTTAACAAAATCTTTGTCAGTAAAATGAGAAAATCTTAATAGGACATAGAATTGTAATAAAATAAAAACTATAAAATACAGATTTGTTTTTCTGCTAAAAGTTGGCTTTCCAGGGTAGAATATAAAGTTTTCAGTGAAATTCAATAGTTTGTTTACAGGCAAGTGCCTCTGTCTGCCTGATAGCAAGTCTCCTCAGCATATGAAGAATGTTGATCATCACCTGTCGTGGGCATATACAGTTGTTTTTCTAACAGGAAAAAAGAGTCTTGTCTTCCTCCTCCTCCCCCCTTTAGTCTTCTTGGAGAGAATCTATAGTTCTCAGGTTTTAATATTGACTGTTCTTTTGGCTATTCCACACTGAATCTTTCTCCCATTTCTGTGTGGGAGTGTAGATATGGCTTTTGGAAGATCAGTTTGACAATTTCTGCGCTAGCCTTTGTGGGTACCAGAGAAATTGTACTTGAGCAAAACACCAGTGGGTGTTTTAAAAAGGAGGAAAAGGAAAAAAGCTCCTTTGGAAAGGAGTTTGGCTTGTGTCTTGCTGTAAGTCTACTGCTACATTTACCTGCTCAGTATTAGTAAAACCCGACTGCCCTAGCCTCTGCAGAGGGGCCTCCTTTCTGTTTCAAGAAACGAGGAATCATGCAAAACCGTCAGCCTGTCTCTGCTTGTAACATGTTGTATTTGTAGAAATCCTGCCCAGCTCTAAGCAATGACTTCAAGCTTGCGTTGGTCGCTTCTGACTTCCAGTCATTTTCAACTGTATTTTGAATAAGATGTCAGCTTCAATATTTCTCTTCATGTGAATCAGACCTGGGAATGGCAGTATCATTACTATAGATGGGAACAAAGAATCGAATGGAAATTAGGGCAAGAAGATTGTATTTGCTATTTATCTTAAAATTAAAAAATTATCTTTGGACATCTTTAGATGAACCTGAATGCTTTGGTGAGTACTGTGTAACATTTTTTACTCAAGTCAGGTGAGCTGTGCTTACAAAAGATCCTGTAAAATGTTGAATGTATCATCCTTCCATTAAGTAGCCAAAATACTTTCTCTACTGGTGGTGGCAGTGGCGGGTGAAAAATTTTGGCTGGAGAGGAAGATCAGAAAAACTTCCTAATTTATTTCATAATTGTAACTAAACCCTCCATCAAATGGACATATTTTGACTAAGTGGGGATCAGTTCTTTCTTCATAATCCAGTTTGTGGAGATGTTATAAAAGAAGAAATAAAATCAAGAAAAAGTTTAGAAAAAGTGCTTTTCATCTAGGGACTTGAATTCTTTTCCCTGTGATAGAGTTTATATTCTACTTGGTTTTCGCTATATTGTGTAAAGGAAGCGTAGAAAACATGGGTCACATTTTTGTCAATGTCATTTGCACACCGTTTTAAGCTTTCTGAAGTGTTGAGAAATAGGTCACTTACCTAGAATTCAGCAGTTAGTTTTCATGTTTAGTGGAGCTGAAGGTTAGGAAAAATTTCAAAGCCTCTTTTGTTTTTCTTTTTTAAACCATTATTCAACCTTGAAATGAAAACTCAGTCACTAAACTATGCCAAATAGCTCATTTCCCTAGTTTGCTGATTGAGCTAAACGGCCTTTGGAGATATTTATGAAGATGACTTACCTGTGTCTTATATACAACAGTCATGCTTCCTCATCCATGTAATAGAAACAAGAGAAACTCAGGCCTAAGATTTTCACATTCTGAAATGCTTTAGCTATTTTTGCAATAAAATTAGAGTTTTAGTTGGAGACCCAAGTTTTACATTTTAGAATGAAACATAAGATTCAATTTTCTCCTAAGAATTTGACCTATAAAAACAAGATACATACTCGGAGAAAGCTGTATCCCTATAAGCGTGAACATTGCAGCTGTATTATGTTTTTGTGACCTCTGTAATTCTGTACATGAAGAAAGGAAAGAGCGGCTCTCCCTTCCTGTGCCCGCTACAGCTGGAGGACAGGGAAGTTAGTTAGAGGCTCGCTGAGCCATGTTGAGGATGGTGGGATGGTCAAAGTCTCTACACTTCCACAAGTTATGTTAAAATCAACTTCCCTATACGGAGAGAGAATGGTTTTCTTCTACACAGAGCAACGCTCATCAATTTGCGCCTTAAGTTCACCCCCCTTCTAAAACTCTATATGAATAGAGAAGCTGGAAGCGAATGGAAACAAATACCAATCTTGTCTGAGTTTCTTTCTACTTTTTAATGTTACAGCTGGACATTCGGTGGGGCTAAAGAGACCGACATCGCCTTTCGTTGGCTTCTCCCGCTGCAGCCCACCGCCCTCCCGGCAGGCAGCCGGCGGCGGCGGAGCGGGGCAGCAGGGGGCGCTCCCGCACCGCCTTTCCGCCGCGCCGGGCCGCGGGCTCCGGAACTGGGGGAGCGGCGCCGGAGCCGGTAAAGGCAAGCACCGGCGGTCGGCACCCCGCCCGGGGCCGGGGCTCCCTCCGTAGCGTACAAGCCTGGTAACAAAGTCACACCCTACCTCTCGCTTTTCAGCATCTCTCTGTGAAGATTACGTTAAGGACGCCTTCAAACAGACAACACTGAACTGGGTGTTCAGAAGGGAAACCCTTAAGGGCTTGCATAATACGGGCTTTCTTCCACCGTCTTCTGATCTGCACGTTGCTCATATAAATCCCAGCTTGGGCATCTATCTGATTCACAGATACAAGCTAAATGCATCACTTATCTAAAGTTTAACGTTTAGATACAATCTCTACAGAAAAGAAGTGGGGAAAATGGCTTTTGCACATTACTATCACTGTTGTTTTTTTTTTGGCTGCAGAAAGTCACTTCCTAATCCCTCCTGTGTGCACAAATTTCTCTTCAGTCATGTAGAAAGCGTTAGGAAACCTTTCTTTAGTTTTGAGATAATGCGTTAACCCATTTAATGTAATAATTTGCCTAAATCTGGCAACGTTTCCAATCCTACGCAAAACTTGGACATATTTTATTCAAAGGTAACATTCAGCAATAAGACTTTATTTGAATTTTGTTTTCTTTCCACATTCAAATATAGAATGAGTAAACATAATAAAGTCCATTTGAAAATTGAAGGTTTTTTTAAGGCATTGCAAAATGTGTGGTAATCTTTTAT
This sequence comes from Nipponia nippon, assembly GCF_047370975.1. Taxonomy (NCBI): domain Eukaryota; kingdom Metazoa; phylum Chordata; class Aves; order Pelecaniformes; family Threskiornithidae; genus Nipponia; species Nipponia nippon. Next base: position 87,994,615 of record NW_028262347.1, on the reverse strand, counting down.
GTCCAAATGCACAGAAAGCGACTTGCTGTTTTCAGAAGTGTCTTGGCAAATGCTTTGCAGGCAGTTAGTCCTAAATGAAAGTTTGCAACTGACACGTATGTAATTATTTATATTCTAGTGCTTATTCGGCTGTGGGAGAATACAAAATTCTTTCACTGAAATCTATATGTGTCTTTCCTGCTGCCTTTAGTAGGCATTTGGTAAATGCTGAGATGGCCAAGATTATTATCATCTTGGGGGAGTACGCATCTTTTCATTATTCTCCTAAACCTGCTCCTCCCCATCTTTATAGCAGTGTTATCGGGGGGAAAAAAAGAAAAGAAAGACTTTAAGAAAACTAATAGAAAGTAGCCTTAAGCAAAAATCCAAAGGAGAACATCTTCATTGGAGGCTTCAAATGAATTTGGCAAGAGTGGCTCAGTGTCGCAGATGGGGAACTATCCAGCAGAACTCTCCTTGCAGTCCTCAGGAAATCAAATTAGCCTGACAAATGTCTGGCTGCACACTTCAGAACTAAACTCATGAATGTTCTAGCAACATCTGCTGTTACTTATGCGAATGTGACAGAAGAAAATGGAACATAACATGTGCTAGTGAGCCAGCAAATCTGACTTTGATCTTTCTCACTTATTCAGGACAAAAGGAGGGAACGAAGTACAAGATGGAAAACATTTTCTAAAATACAATTTTAAAATTCAAATGATGACTAACAAGATCTAAAATGTCCTTTTTCAAATCAGGCTATCAGTGTGCAGCAGGTCATTTTTTCCAGGAGCTCCCCTTGTTCAGAACAGTTGCCCGTTCAGTGAGGAACAGGAGCTGATTTTCTAAGTTAACATACTGCAATTCGTGAAAAGAGTGAACTCCGGATACTAGAGACTTTACAGTCATTTCAGTCAACGAGAGAGAGACAAATCCTAACATCAAATGTAGTCATGAAAGCTACTTTGTAGCAAGAATAATTAATAATTAAAGGCATATTTTCACAATTTGAAGAGGAAAATATGCGTAATATAAATTCTTCCTAATGAGTTGTTTTGACCAAGGAAGTACAATACTGCATCTTTTAAAGGAAAAAAATGCGCTTTGAACCCATAATGTTTGTAAAAGAATATCTTTGAGAATCCTTTACTTACATTAAGGCTATTCAGGCTGCTATCACAGTTACAAGCCACTTGGCAGATTGTCACATCCTTATATTAATTTTCAATTTCATTCTTTCCCATGTGTGGAATAATTGTTGACTCCAGTTTTAAGAACAAGTATGCAGATGCATACACATCTCAGCCATGGATATGCCATGCCTTGCATACCAAGTAAGTATTGTTTATATTCTTGTTTTTTTCTCTGCTAATGATAACAATTATGGGTAAAAGCATTTTACTAATGATGAAGTGGTAAGAGCAAGCATTTGGAATATTTGATTCTAGCTCTGCTATTAAGTTACTATTAATTCAGGTTTTAAACACGTCATAGAGGAACTGAAGGAACAGTCTGACTATTGACCTGTGTTTTTACATGGGATACAAAGCAGCTCAGTGAATTCCCGCTTGTGCATGCAAAACAAGCTTGTGTATAGTTACCAGTTAATGCATTTAGGAGCGGAGTCCCATGCCCACAATGTTACAGGCAGTACAGTAGTACAGAAAGGTTTTTTTCAAACAAGTTGAACTCAGTAGTCTGTGGTCTAGCTCTTAACCTGCTATGCTCCAGAGGACTAACATAAATGTCTCACATCGCTGAGTTGTGCCCTCCTTCCTAAAATGACCGTACAGCACTTCTCAGATCTTCGTGGCTTTTGAGGGGAGAAGAAGAATCGGTGTGTGTGCTGCTTCTAAATTTTCCATGAAGCTGGTGGAAAGCACAGGGAATTTCGGTGTTAAGTTCAAGAATCAACTCTATTTCTCTTGTATGCCAGGAATGACAACCAGTTTAAGAACACAAAGCAAGTCAGAAAAGTATCATTTTGTAGCTTCACCTGTTTATGTACACTTCTGTAACATTCTAGTTTGAGTTTGCCAAAGTCTGGACTACAGTTTGGGTATGAAAAGCTATGAAGAACAAACCTCTTTACTCCCCTTCATACATCGTTATGATTACTGATAGATGAGTTTTGAATCCAGTATTTTTAATAAGATAATGAGGTGGTGAATGGTGGTGAATTCTTACTTGCATTTCAGGGACTAGGTTGAGCTTGCAATGTTCTTAGTTGAACAGTCTGGTTTTGATTTGCTCACTGAACAAGTCAGATACAGAAGTTTTCAGTGAAAGACAGCTGTGAAAGGAATAGCAGTGTGTTTCTGTGGAATAATATATTGCACCATAGCCATGCTTAAAACGTTAGCATTTACAGTGTGGCTTTCAGGGAAGCAGCTGTAACTCTGTAGCTGGGATACTGTTGCCCCATCCATGCTTCGACCTTTCCTGACAGGCTCTCCACCACAAAATTTGGAAGACAGACCAATACAGTGTTTGTGCTTGTAGTAGGGTTTCTTTTCTGCTGGATGTGGGCCTTGCAACAGTTCTGAAGGGAGGTTCCCAAAGTCTGCACGACCTTTGGCTTTATGATAGCCAAGAGGAGTCAGGGATTTTGGAAGCATCTTGATTGCCACCCATGCTTACATGAGGAGCAGCAGTATGGAATCTGAGAAATTCTTGATTAAAATTTCTGATGTTTTTGTCAGCCTTTTTACCTCTGGTGGCTCCAGAATGATTTTCATGTTTGGTGATCTTTGTGATATGCAAGTATTGCTCCTTGCATGGATGGGTGCTGTGTTTGAAACTAAATCAAGGAAATTGTTGGATTGCAGAATAGCCCTAGAGTAACAGAGATTTCTGTGAAAGACCCATTAATGTATTATTTCTAATATTATCAGAAGAAGTTAAGAAGGAATAAAGTTACCTTTAAGTGCTTCTGTTTTTTTAAGACTTTTAGAAGGCAGCTTACAGCTTAATACTTTTGAAAATTTGCCTCTTAAGGAGAGCTTTTTTGCACAGTTTCCAATAGCCTCTTACATGTAGGCTGCAGTAAGCAAGGGCCAGAGTCTCAAAGGTAATTACGTGTTTCAGTCCTCAGTGATGTCTGACTCTGCTGCTGAATTAGGCAACAAGTCCACTGAATGCACAAAGAAGGGTGTATCTTTATCCAAAAGAAGGTAAAATGTCTTCAGAGCCCCGGACGCAGACTGCAGGCTCTTTGTGCTGTGTGCTATAAACACAGAACAGCAAAAAGTCTAGAGGAGACCAAATATAAAGTGTATGAAGAAAGCCAGAGGGAATGTAATGGTGTTAATAGACCTACATAGATCTTTTGGAAGGCTTTAAGATGCCTGGGAAATATTCTGCTTTGTCAGCAATGTTTTTCACTTAAATAGGCCAGAAAGAAATAATAAGAGAAGAAAAATTAAAGGAAGTGATCATAGCCAGTAGGTTGGAGCTGATCACCAGATAAAAGATCAGGGTGGTTCATGTAACTTAAATGAGACTAGAAGTGGTGTGTTTGCATGTGGGCTAAGCTTTTGTACAGCTCCAAGGCACCTTTGGGCAGTTTTGTGATGCTGATTGTAGGAGCCTGTGCATGTGGGGGGAAAAAAAAAAAACAAACAATTGAGGTGATTTTTTGAGCATATTGACTATGGTTTTATGCTGTGCTCTGCATTTAAGCTCTGTTTAAGGGCTGGTCAAGAACAGAACCAGCTAGAGGTCTGAAAGGCTCTTACTGCAGAGAAATGACATGATTGGCAGTGGAATGAATTTCCTAATTTTACTTTGGTTCTGATCAGAAAGGCTTTTGTTTTCATGAGTGTGAGGTCTTCTATTGGTAGGCAGATGCTTAAGAACTCATTATCTTCTTTAATACATATCTATAATGCTGTACTAACTGATTAACATAGTACTGGTCTGTGTGTTCATACAGTGTGTATGTATATATAGTGCTCCTAAGCCATACGCTGGTTTTGAATACTGATCTCAACACCCACTCCCCTCCAGAATATTGTTTTAAAGAAAGAAATCTGTGGAAATGTGGGTAAATAAAAGCTTTTCTGAAAAGTATAGCAAAAGAAACAAAAATCTAAGTGACAGGCCTGGTATGTGCCTTTCTCAGACATTTATGTCTGGGTGAATCAAGGTTTATTTGTTTTTATGGCTGCCATTGAGGCTGTCTGCTTTGCTTTTTTTCCAGCCAGCACTGTTGTTCCTCAGAATTTGTTGCTGTTGTCTTCCTAGACTCTTTAAGACTTCTCAACTTACAAATGTATTATTTTGGCTGGCAGTCTACAGAGTACCAGTATTCTCAGGAGGAGGGCATTAAGGGAAAACAGGTATTCATCTTGATATTGCCAGCTGAATAAAAATGATTAAGAGAACAAACTGTTGAATCTGAAGATATATCCCTTGACTGCAATTCGTTATTTCTTGCGGCTTCTCAACATCTTGGTTGTGGCCTTTTTTTATCTGAGATTTACTGTTTTTCTGAATAATACACAAACAAGTTATACCTGTTTGAAATGGCTCGAAATGGCTCAGAACTTATCAATATAAATGTTTTCTTCTTTCAAGAAGATTAGCAAAATCCAACACCTTCTGCCTTTCCAATTGTCTACTAGTTGGGCTTAGCTAGTCATCAGCTCTTGCTGGACTCTTAATGGATCGAGTGACCCACCTCCACTGGGTGATCCATCCCATCTGTTAATCCAAATCAAGACAGTATCTTCTGCTGGACTTCTTTGCCCTGCCTTGTGATCTCATATAATCTCTTTTCCTTCTCTGGCCAGCAATGGGGTGAGGGCTCTCTGCAGACCCCGTAACATTGGGCATATCGTGGAATCAAGTAAGGGTGTTAGAAATTTATAATTTGTTCTTGCTTGGTTTGGAAGCATTTTAGTGATCTTACAGCTGGTGGGAGAAGTAACACTAGCCATTAATTTTCTCATTTAATGTAAGCACTTTGTTCCGGACTGGTTGGTAGGGGAAGGCGGCAACAGTGAGATAAGAAATACAGTCAGGAAAAATGAAGACAGATCAGAATGACTTCATTGATTGGATGGCCTGTGATGTAGTGAAATCAAATTCCTCAATATTGAATAAAAGTAATGCTCTGTGAAAGTACTTCATATACAGCTCTGTCTCAGGAATTTTCTCCGCTCATGTTTCTCCCTGTCCTGTTTTTTGTTCTTTTGCATTCACTTTTCACTTGTGCATGTTTTCACTCAACAAGCAGGGAAGAAAATTAATCAAACAGGAGAAGAAAACTTTCTATTTAACCTAATATTGCTACTACTTGTTTGTTTGAAACAGAAAAAAAGGAAATATTCTGCTATGTGGCAAGATTTTTCCATCTCAATTTCTGGAGCTCCTTGAAATTGCCAAATCCTACCCTTACGAACCTGCAACGGATTTTTTTTTTTTTACATTTCCTTATGTTTTTGATGGGCAGAAGTTGAATTCTCTATAGCAAATGAAAACCAAACACAGCAAAGGAAACCCATGGGCAGTAGGTACATTAAAAAATCCATCAGTCCTTGGATTTCTTTGGTGCTTAGAGGCCAGTGAGGAAGCCAGATTCCTTTAGCTCTGAGGGCATTCTGAATGTCACCATCGCACAGTGGGTCGCTTTTTCAGGCATCCTTATGACTCAGTAAGAGACTCACTAAATAGAGTATAGGGAAGAATAGAAAGGCGTCCTTCATTGGCTACCACCTGCAATGGATAGCTGGGACTAACGTGCTAAGCGTTAGTATTCTCACACCACTTAATGAGTTTCCACAGACCAGGCAGCTATCAGACAGCTGGAGAAGTGTTGGTCTCCATCACTTCTTGGAATGGGCTGATCCTGGATGTTGCCGAGATGATGTCTACTATCCTTTTTTTTTCTTTTCTTTGAGCTGTGTACAACTTTGTTCGGTATGTTTTCTCCTTGAATTCTTGATCTGCCAGCTATTACTGTCGCAATTATTGCTCTGCTGTCAGCATGATTATCTTTCTTGTCTTACATTACTTTAGCTCATATACTTTCTCATGCCTTAGCAACAATTTTCTTGGCAGAACTGAGGCAAGGTTGTAACGTACCTAACCAGACCTTCAGCCACAAACAGTCCCTTGTCCAATGGTTACATGAATGTGTTCAAAATAAACTGAAGTGGAGGAAAACAGCAGGCTCAGTGGCAGTCACACCGATGCAAGACATAGTGGAAAAAGATTTAATTATCATCAAATTGTGCTAGGCACTATGGATGTGTAAGGAAGTACAGCATTCAGTTCAGTGAGCACATGGGGAGCAGGAAGCCCAGAGAGGTGAAGATTACATAGACCCATCTGATTACCAATATGTTTTGTCTTTGGAAAATACACATAGGTAGCATACTTCAGTGAAAAATTGGTTTTGAGGGGAAAAAAATTGCAAATTTATGGCTTGTCAGCATTTAATAACATTTTTTATTTTGTTGTACTTGCTGAATTGTTTGTACCAGAAGAAGAAAAAGTCTGAAAACTATGATGCTACATTTTAATACTGTGAATTGAAATACCTTTTGAGCTAATTTTTCATTTAAAATGTTCTTTGCTTTCATTTTATGAAAGCATAAACAAAAAAATCAAAAGCTCAATATTCAAGTATTTTTTTCAAGTTGTCACTACTGCCAGCAACTGCAAAACTGAGCTCCTGCACAGGATCACTACTGCCTTGCGCCTCAGCACCTCATCAGCAACACCACCATCTGAACCCAAGTGCACTACTCAGAAAGCATACATTTCCTTACCATAAGGAAGCCTTTTGTTTCAGACTCTGTGTACTTTTGTTTGTATATAAACATATCATTATCTTTTTCTTTATGTCCCAATACATAGAGACACATACATAACTGGAAACCAAAATGATTTCAATACATGTGTTTCAGCAGCAACATATGAAAGATTAGGTCTGATGAGCAGGAAGCATTTGAAATACGTGCTGTTAAACTCCTAAATATCTCCTCAACATGTCACTCACAGTCCTGAATGTGGAGGAAGAAAGCCCAGAGGAGCTCCTGGGGAGGTCAGGCGGTCAGACCATCAGCAGGTCTCTGGGAAATGCTGCAGGATGCCTAGCCTCATGCACCCGTGTCAGGACTTTGAGGAATCCATTGGCCCCTCTCACCTATGAACTGCTCCTGAAGCAGGTAGTCTCTGGGTTGTGTATCTTGGCCATACAAGGATTTTGCTGTTGTGGGTCACAGCATCAAAAGGAGACTTGGGAGCCAGACTGATCTGTAAGGAACAGTTATAACATCAGTCCTAATCTGTTACAGAGCATTTTATAATTAAGCCTTTTAGAAACTGGTAATTATACAGCAAATGCAGAAAGGTACGCTACAGTCCTGGATAGGCTGTGTGGTTTCTTTACCTGGTAAGTAGAGTGGGGTTTTTATTTATTCTTGGTAGCTGAAGGTCTGACTTAAGAGTTTTCAAAATACAGGTCAAAATGCATCTTTAAACAATGATAATGGAGAAGGTAACTCTTGTCCAATTAAGGAGCTTTAAAAAAAAAAAAAGTTATTATGTCCTCTTTGCAGATATTTTCCCTTGGGTTTGGGGATCTGTGTGATTCCTCCCCCCACCCCCCGCCTCCTACTGAAAGATCTGGGCAGCTGGAATATGGAGGCTGTCCATGGTGGAATTAGAGATGCTTTGATTCTTTGTAGCTAGAGCTACTATCAAACAAACAGTAAGACAGCAACGTTAAATTGTCTAATGTATCAAATCTTACCCTTTCAAAGTGAGTGGTGGTACTTGCACTGAATCCCTAAGATGTCGGTTAAGTCAGGATTTGGATCAGGGCAAGAGCACGAAGCTAGCAAATGGAGACAAATTTTTCAGTAGTGTGATAGCAGAGAAAAATATATGGAACAGCCCACCCTGAAGGTGAAAGTTTGAAAAATTTCCTTACAGGCAATCTATGTGGGAGCCAGTCTAGCTTAGTGTCCTGTCTTTGGCAGTGTCCAGCAGGAAGGGGTGTAAGAGTAGAGGAAACGTTTAGGAGCACTTCCCTGGAGTAGTCTCCCTGCAACTGTTTGTGCCTCAGAGAATTTCTGGGTTTCTTTTGAGAGTTTCCTCTTCTGTTTGTCCATTTAATTTGTCTAATCTCCCTTTTACTTTCCACAGCATCCTGTGGCAAAGAGTTCTGTGGCTCACCCACATGTTGTGTGAGAACCAACCCCATTTTGTTCTTCTGAATCTTTATTTGCAGCCTTGCTGGATGCCACCTGCTTTTAGTACTGGAAGGTACAGTAAAAAAAAAAAAAAAAAAAAAAAAAACAAAGCAAACCAAAACAACACCCTATTTCCCCTTTCCATGCCATTCATGACTGTGTAGGACTTCGTCATCCCTTCCTCAGTCATCTGTCTCAAGCTGAAGAATCCTGATTTATTAGTCATTGTTTGCACAGAAGCCACTGCAAAACTTGATCATCTTTTCAGTCTCCAGGTATTGAAACAGTTTTAGTTCATACTCAGTTTCATATGTCTCCACCACTCCCGGAGGACTTCTGTGTACAGTTCCAGAATTCTAGATAGGACTTCTGCATGTCCTGTTCATTGTTTCTTTTGGAATTAAGCTCTCATTACTTTTTTAATATATTATTGTATGCATCATTGTACAGTATATAAAGCATATATCAAATATGCCTAGCTTCTTAATTTTCTTTTAGTTTAATGACTGGACTTCACTGAGACTATTCCATGGATTCATTACACTGCAAATAGAGTTAAGGCTTGCCTCTTTTGCTGTCTTCTTTACACTAGTTTGAAATGAATCGTCCTGTACCACAATAGCATATGACAGCTGTAAAGAATCACAGATCTTGCTCTGAGCCAGAATTTATTTTAAGGAAAAAAAAAACAAACAACAACAAAAAACCAAAACAAACCTAACACACTTATTTCAAGAGCTTCTTTTCTTGGTCTTTCTTTTCTGTAGCCCTGTAGACCTTCTACCTAGAAATGTCCACACTGATTTAAGAAGCACTATCTGTAGGCCTAACCTGCTTCTGCAAATTTTATCCTGGGCAAGGCTTATTTAAAATGGAGAGATTTGGGCCTATAAACAGGGAATTACTTAGGTTTAGTTGTGTGATTGTCACATACCTCTTGACGTTGTTTCTGTACTCCAAGCTACTTGCAGACATTAGGGTAAAACACATAGACAACCCCATTTCTTCTACACACGCTCCAGCAGACACCATGGTGAGCCTAATGTTGCACAAAAAATGATAAAAACTCTCATCTGTTAGCTGCAGAAGAGCTGTCTGGGAACTACGTAATTGCAGTATTAGATGATCAAGGTCATTGGAGAAGAGAGACATTTGAGCTACTTTTTAAAGCATCTCAGATACATACTCCAAAGTGTTTGCTATTATGCACTATCACCTATCCAAAATAATAAGATATAGGAATAGTACAGACTAATTCTAAAGGCTAATTCTCCTGTGTTTGCCTTTCATGTCTAAAAGCCTCTCTTCTTAATAGTTGGAAATGGTTGGTTGTAAATTCCCCGAATGTGATTCTGCTCACAAAGAGCCAATTCTTCAGCCTTTGTTTACCTTGATTTGTAAGCTTCAAAAAATGCAACCCCTCTTGAGGGATTGGATGGAAAGAGGAAATAATTATGGATTCTTAATGGTCAGAGAGTTGGAGAATTTTAACAAGAACTTCAGCCCTTATTGGCTTGAAACAAATACTGTCCAACATGTGCAATTCTATTAGCTCCACTTAGTATAAATTAGTAATTCGGTAAGAGAGTATGTCAAAAGCAATGGAAGAAATTGCTACTGAATAATAAAAGGGAAAAATTGCTAGTGTCCTCCAACAATGCACATGCATTTTAGGATTATGGTGAACACTCTCGGTAAGCCCTATTGGTGTCACCAGCGATTACGGTTTTCATAAACAATTATTCTGGGAAAGAAAAAGTACTATTTCCAGAGTTGTGGTTCCAGCATTGCACAGCACAAGGGCTGGTTGCGCCTGTCAAAAGCACCAAGGCCCTTAGTAGTTAGTCACCGTCTCTGGAAGGTATAGTCTAGTCTTTGGAGATAACGTTCCTCCAGAGGATCACCACATCTCTACATGCTCTTCGTTGTAAAGCAGACTCTGATAAAACATGCTAACCCAAGACAAAATCCACATCTGTTAAAACGAGTCGTGTTCAGTACCTGAAAATATAAAAAATGGCTCATAGTAAAAGGAAGTGCAGCTTCTGAGCATCAGGATGGGAAACCTTTGTTGTTTGTGTTTATACTTGTTTGAGTGTTTGCTCTTAATCAGCACTTGAAAGAAGAAATTGATTTACAAAACAGAATTTCAGGTGAGGTAATTAAACAAACAAAAGGCTAAAATAAGAATAAACAAAAGCAGTGGCTCCTTTAAAGCACCAGTAGGATGAACAGGAAAATAAGAGAATACAATTAACTAAAGTACTCATCAGAGAAAGGTTCATTTTAGGATCAAAGAACATCTAAGGGGGCTCCATTCAAGCTAAAATATATTGACCTGTTTCTGTGGTATTACTATACTAATGCAAAAGGAATGAACAGTAATTTTAATTTGTAATGCTCATGAGTTAAACTTAATTTCATCGTCTTGAAGTATGTCTTGCTGTTACCATATGTTTATTTAAGATATATGCCACAAACGGAAATTATTGCCTTCAACTGGGGTCAGGTCTACATTCGGTGTTTTAATGGAAATGGAGTGATTCTGTAGTTTTTCAGGAGGCACTTCAAACACTGTGAAATAGTTTAGGATGTTTGTTCCTGTAAAAGAAAAAAGAATCTTCTGTGAAATTTGTTTTTCTTCATGACATCAATCTACCAAAACTATAGGTGGCTGGGAAATTCAACAAGTCTTTAATATTTTTTAAAAGATCAATATTTGTAAAGATTACAAGCGTGTTTTACAACTTGTTAACAGCCATTAGAACTAGTTCATTAAAATCAAAGAAGTTATTTGAACTATCAAGAAATATTTAGCTGAAACTAATGCAGTATATTTCTTCTTGGAGGTATAGTCCTGTTAACTTGCTTAAATGAGCCTGTAAACACTGACATGCACCCACACAAATTGCCTGCTATGTTGAGCTTCATAGTCTATATAGAGCAGGTACTAGATGGTTTCTTTTTCAGTATACATTTCCAGGCCAAGAAAAAAACATCTCTGCTGTCCTCTGTTTGCTTAAATCTCTATTTTTTTTAAAGTATTCTTCACTGGGTCAGGTGAAATTTGTTCTTCAGAAAACCCACAAGGGAAAGGTAATGCCCCTTCATTTGTTGAACCTCTCTGCTGGCTCTCAAGCATAGTATAACCTCCTCCAACTTTTCTCCAAGGACTATGTACATTGATGTCCATCTTAAAGACCCACTTCTGTCATGCTGCCTACGGTGAACTGAATTAGTTCACATCCTGCTTCTGTTCTCCTTCCCTTAACCGATATCTCATTCTCTATTGCTTTCAGATTTTTGTGCATCTTGAAACGAGGACTGTCCTTGGGGTTTCTGTAAGGCACGTGGGCCAGAGTGTGTGCACAGGAATTAAATGAAAGAGTTTGTGTTTGACCAAATCCCAAACAGGTGTCAAGGATTTAATAAAGTGAGGAGCTCTACTCAGTGTAACAAATAATTTTCTCGCTGTCTCTTGGTGTCTGTTCCTTTGCTTCTGCCATAGCATGGATTATCACAAAGAAGAAAGAAAACTGTGGCAAGCACTCCAGAGCTTCTCATTGTGTGCTTTGTGTGCTCAGTGGTTGAATCACAGAGTTAGAAAGGATCTGAAGAGACAATTTAGCCTACTGCTCCTTCTGGCAGATAGCTATCTAACCTGTCTGAGCAGAATATTTGGTCAGTTTGTTTTGGTCTGTACCTATCCAAACCACCAGAAGGATGTCCTAATACCAAACTTAAATCCAAAGCAGTTACAACTGTTTCTTCTGTGCTGTTCATAAGAATAGAGCAGGGAATTGTGATCCTGTTAGAAGCAAAGTCTGCACTCCAGAAAGAGGACTACCCTGCAGTCTCTACTGACTTGCCTTCCAGGGTGAGATCAGAGGAGCTCTTGTTTCCTGTTCTGTGTTGGGGGGTATGGGTAGGCTGGTATTGCTGGTCGTCTCTCTTTTTTTGAAGGCAGGATATACCTAGCTTTGGTTGCTGGCTTGCGTATCTCAAGCATATATGTAGAACTGGCTGGTAATGCTACTCTCCGGTTCCTAGTCTGCACTTAGATTTGAAAGTGATGACTAGAATTAGAGTTAAACATTATGTTTTACCTGAACTCTTCTACTCAATGGGTTTAGAACTATTACATATTTAAACCAATACTTCATAAAACAGAGAAGTCTAAGCTAAGGCAATTGTTGCGTTATTACTTATAATTCTTTTCTGCTAAATTCACTTTCATAGTTTGGTTGTGGTTTGGAGGGGGTGGGTTTGGGTTTTTTTGCAGCTGGACATAAGGAAAAATTTTATCCCAATCAGATCTTTTAATCAGTGGAACAGGTTGCTAAGGGAGGTGCTGCAGCCTCCATTCGTGGAGCCTTTCAAGACCACAGCAGATAAAGCCGTGAGTACCAACATTTAACCTCATGTAGCTGACTTTGCCATGGGCAGGAGGATGGACTAGAAACCTGCTGTAGTCCTTTCTGAGCTGAATTATCCTATGCTCCTATGATTCTTATTGAGCTTATCAGCTGAGAGGGGTTTTTCCTCCCTCTGATGATAGAGAGATAAAAGACCACCTCCCCAAGTATGTAGAAACCTATTACAGAGTATTATATGCTCTGGTTACCAAATTCATACACAATGTCTTCAGTGCAAGACAAATTTCAGTATACTCAATATCAGGAGAGGCATTTATGAAGAAATTATTTTTGTGAAGTACTTATGAACAGAAAGCACAGGGCTGGAGGGGTTCACCTGTCCTCACAAGCCTCATCTCCTGCCAGTTTAAACCCATCTGTCCTTTGCCAGCACTATGCTTGAACTTCTTTCATCTTCCCACTGTGTATATTTAATGCAGCTGTATTTCTTTGCAGGTGGCATTTTGCTGGGCTAAACAAGAAATTATTTTAGTCTTTTTTCATCTCTTCTTGGGTGAGAGCCTCTAATCACCCTCCTGCCTGCTCTGGGTCTGGTCCTGACTGAGATCTGGGAAGCGGCCTTGCAGCTGTGTTCTAGAGAAGGTCTGACCACTGTGCTCTGTTTTGTTGTTATTTCCAGGTGCTAAGCTCCCAGCATTTCACAAGAGTTCCTGTGATTAGTCAATAAATGCCTGACTTTGCATTTTATATTATTCTCTCTCTTTCTTCCTCTTGGCCAGTTCCTTACTGGTTTTACGGATTTACCTGATCTCCATATTATCAGGTTTAGCTATTTTTTCACAATGGTATTATTTTGTATGCTTCATAGAAGTCCACATCGATTAGGTCTATCATGTTTCCTTTGCCTTCATAGCAAGCCAAAACAATACAGAGTTGCGGTACCACAGCAAGCTGCCTGTTCAGTTTGGCACAGTCTATCATGCTGAATCTCACTGTTCTGTTTACTCCATGTTTTCAATTATGCTTTCCTACAGAATATGTTCAAGAGCCTTGAGTATCACTGAGATAAAACTAATGGATCCGCTGTTGCTTGGCTCACCTTTTGCCCTCTCTCTGAAGTATAAGTATGATTTCAGCTCATTTTTGGTCAGGCAGTGCCTCACCTCCATTTGATAGAGGCCTGTCCTATTTCACTTGTACTTCATCTCTGTATGCTTTCATATATTCTGGAATGGAGACTATCTGGTCCTCGCAGTGTAAGCACATTAAATCCTTTGATCTGTGTTTCTTTTTTGACAGTGACAACCTCCATTTCAGTACTTTATACCCATTAGACTGGTTTTTGCCTTAGACTCTTCATGTTTTTCCTTATTGAAAACCAAAGAAAAGAATTCATTCTAAACAAGAATTTCTAAAAAATAATCTTAAATCCATTCTCATAGAATCTTAATGTATTTCGTTCTTTTTTATGTTCTCTATAATAGGACCGAGGACACTTGTTACTATGTAGAAAACATTTGATTTAGGGCCATTCTCAAATTATTCTTACACTTTTATCTCTAAGATGTAGCTTTCTCATGCTGCTTATTTTCCTTCTAGTGTGTATCTAATATCTCTTCAGGGATGATTATCATCCAGATCGGGCTGGAGACCTTCTGAAGAAGTTCTTTTCTTTTCTTTAGAAAAAAGTTTTAGATCATTTTGAATTTCTGAGTTAGTTTAAGTCCTGAGGTTCTTCAGTTCATTTCAGGTACTAGTGCTCGTAATTTTTCTTTTTTTCTTTTGTTGTGTTTTTCTTTTTTTATTATTATTTTTTAATTGAAAACCTTTGTTTACAGTCTGCTTTTATTTATCATTTAACTGGCCATAAATGAAACCAACTCATGATCTCATCAGCTATTTTCCATGGTGGGTAATAACATTAATAGCTAAAAATTTAACTAAGGTAGTATTGATTATTTTTGGCTTAATATATATTTCACTGTGTGTATATATTGTGTGTAGTCTTTTGGTGTGTGTATGTATTGTGTAATATATATTTTGTTGTGTCAAAGCCTGTGAATTATCTAAGGAAATAACGAGGCCCTACCACTAACTCAGGAAATAACCAGACTCTACTGTTATTACAGACCTATTTCTCAAGCATAAACCAGGGAAGCTACTGCCTTCTATAGCAATGAGAGAGGCCACTGCTGGTTTGCAGTTAAGACCTTATAAGAGCAATAGCTACTCCTTCCCCTGAGCAATATGTCTGCAATATGCTGTATTATTCACTTGGTAAAACAACAGGCACTCAGGAGCAACACGGCAGCAGGGCACTGGTCTCTTGTTGCTTTAGACTGTGTTTTGGAATGTGTCTCCTGGGTAACATTAGTGACCTCTGCCTGTATCCCAGGAGATTTGCAGCAGTCTTCCAGGAGCGTTTCTCTTACCAGCTAGTATTTTTCTATCTGTTTTCGTATTTATTTCTCCAAAGTTTACCCAGTAATATACTTAAAATGCTACACCCCACCGCCACCTTTATTTCTACTCTTTCCTCCTTTCTGTTCTTGCATCCGTGTCAAGATATAGCCATTATTTTTCTGTTATCTGTTTTCCCATCCTATACATTATTTCTAGTTCCTCTGTTCTGTTCCTGAAGTGCACTGCATTGATTTACAAAAATTATAGTTTTCTCCAGCCTTGCCCAATGCATTAATTAAATTGAGTGTAGACCCTGGAGTAATCTCATTGTCCATCCCCCCTTTACTTTGATCTCTGTTAATGCTTTCTCCCTCTTTGGCCTTATCCTTTGGTGTTCATATTCTGTATGTTCTTGCATTACCTGAGTTTCTTCTTCCTTTAAAAAAAATAAAAAAAAAAATCACCCACACAATTTGTAGACTAATGCTCTTCTTTTCCACTCTGCCAGCTTTGATTTCAGAGGGGTGAGAGACTGGCTGTCGTGCAGAGTCTGCCAGCCAGAGTCCTCTTTCCTGCCTGGACATCTTGGAAGGTTCCTTGCAGAAACAACTGTGAGCTGTCTGCTGATCTATGATAGCTCGAGGCCAAGTTTGTCCCTCTCTAGGGACCAAAATAATTTCACTGAAAATCATCTGAATCCTTTTTCTGTCCATGAGATCATATTTGCCCTCCACTTTCCTTGATCGAAAGGTGTTTCTAATTCTTGAAGTACCTGCTGTCTTCCTTGTTCTTTTGTATCTGGTGTATTTTGAATACATCTTTTGCCTCCAGCTGCATCCAGACTCCTCTGATCCTTTCTTTTGTGAGCATCGTCAGGCCGCATTTCACACAGTAATACATATCCACCTCTCTTGAACTTTTATAAAAAGACAATCTGACAGGACAGTATTTAAAAAGCTACTTAATATTAGTCTGTGTATTTATTTGAAGGAGTTATATCTGCATTTATTTGTATTGCCCTATAAAATCCAGTGTTTGTGAGAGCGGCAAAGGAATGAGAAGGTAGAGAACACTCAATTAAAAAAGAAATAAACCCCCCTGGTAAAGCTATTTTTCAGCTATTTGTAAGCGGTGGGGTTTTTTTAGCTGGGAAGATCATATTTCAACAAAGTTCTGAAGTAGGTATTTACAGGAGAAGTCTTTCTATACCCTCTGACTTAGTTTGCTTGTTATTAGATTATGCCATTTTAGATGATAATTCAGCAAAATATTTAATATTCTACCCTTAAATGTTATGCATGTGCTTAAATACTCGTTGGATTGAGTCCTTGAGGGAGAAGTTTCTACTCTTTACTTAGCCAAGGCCCCAAAACTTATTACTGTGGAGGAGATTATCACTCTTGAGCACATTGTGGCTTCCCAGCTAACAACAGAAATGAGATTGGAAGATACAAGCCACTATGCAAAACTCCTTGTTGGGTTCCCTTTTATGTGTCACCTCAGGCTCTGCATCAAATGCCAGAAACCTTAAATCTTGCCATATCCAGAATTTTCAAGATAAGAACATGAAACAGAACAGAAATGTCTCTCTGCCACTGTATATATGAGATTGTTCCTGTAAGGTGAATAAGGAGAGGACGTGGTCCTGATCCCCCAGGTTCCAGCAAGAATGCAGTGCACCCAGAAGAGTGTGAGGAGGGAGATGAGGGTGATTAGAGGTCAGGACAGCTTCCAAACAAATGAGGAACCAGCCAGAGTGGGACTCTGCAGTGTTGCAAAGTGACCTTCTCCTGGTTCACATCTTCTTCAGTCCTTCTCTAGGTTCACATCTTGAGATGTTCAACGTCTAGACTTACATTCGAGTCTGTGGAGCTGTAGCTGACATAAAACACTTGAAAGTCTGACCCACAGTGTTCACATTTAGGAGAAAACATTAAAATGAAGATTGGTTGAAAGAACTAATTTGAATACCAGCAAAGCTTTAATGATGCCATTTCCTTTCCTCTGGTTACAATAGCTAATGTACTTTTCTCATTAAAAAATACTGTGTATGCAGGTGTACTGCGTAAGACAGAAATGAAACGGCATGTGAAGCATTCACGGTCCAGGAAATTATCCTGCAGTTAGTGGTGCAGGACTCTCTGTTCTTCTTTATTCTGTATTCTGTCTGTACTGTACCTGTTTCACACTGATTCTTTCCCTGTGATCATGTTGCTTCTAGTTTGAGATAACAGAGGAACAACATGGTAGATCAGTTGTAGAGTTTGTTCAAGAATTTTGCATATAAGGATAACTGTGCTGCATCTTGTTTTCCCCACCGAGAACGTACTGTGTTATTCCAACTTAAGTTCTTATTAAAACACCATGAATGCTCTGCAGCATAGTTTCTTACACTACCCCCATTACTGCAGACTCGTGTCCCTTCCAGTACTGTATTAAGCAGCATGACAAACATCTGTCACACGTTGGTTCTTTCATCTTCTCCACAGGAGGAGTGTTTGCAAAGGAATAATTTATTTTGGATTTGTCTTGATCCGTACCTACACATATCTGCACAGAAAGAGACAGAAGCAGACATGCCTTGGTAAGCGTTTGTTAAAGGACATGGAATCAACTCAAATGTGCCTGCTACTTAGGTTGGAAAGTGGTGATGTTTGATATGTTCTGTAGTTTCTGTGAGACCTCATTGCATAGTGTTATGTTACTTAGCAAGAAAGCTATGACAAGAATGAGCAAAAATGAAACAAAAATCTTTATGCCCCGTCTGCTGTATGAGAGACAGTAGTCAGGCTCCCTGCTTCAGCCTCTTAACAATTCTGTATTTTATTTTGTTGGCCATTTCATCACTTTTTCATCAGTGCTGAGAATATAAAAGGAAGAATAAGAGTGACCATTCAGTAAAATTATAGAACATTGAAAAGGTCAAAGGAATACTGTTTACTGTTATCTTTCAGAGAACATAGGAGGCTATAAAATTGCAATGCCTCATTCTTGTGACAAAGATTGTAACAAGGACAGAAAGGCCTGCATAAATCCAGTCTTTTGACAACGACTACAAGAATGGGAAATAGTATAATTTAATCCATTGTTGTTACAGCTTTTAGATTGTAACCATTTGGTTAACAGCCATGAAGTTTCAGATGACTTTTAGTTTCCTTCAAGTGACCTGAGAGTTGTTTTGTGACTATTTTGAGGCAAGTTGCAAGTGAGAAAGTGTAATGTTTTATTTATTTTACTCTAGTCAAGAGTCCAGTGAATTTATTAAGTTGAAACTACAGGATGTCTGAACTTGTCCAGGTCAGTTATTTAGTCTTAGCTCATGGAAGGAGCATTTCCCATACTTCATTTCCTATACCAACTGAAGCAGTGATATAGCATGATTATTTCAAAAGCCATCAAGCTCAGGCTATCTATTTTTATGGCCTCATCTACAGGCTTCTGTGGATTCTTCACATGCTATGCCAGCAGAGCTTTTGGTTATTGTTATGGATGAGCATTAGACTGCAGAATTTGAAACGAAAGCACAGCTGGGAGGGTATTTGGGGAAGTGTTGCTTCCTGCTGTCCCTGGTTCCCTTCCAAAGGCAACTGCTATTGATGAATTTGGGGAATAGACTTAGAGACTAGGTGGACATTTGCTCTAAATTAGTGAGGCTGCTCTTAAGTTTGTGTAGGATCCACCTTTCTCAGTCTAACTTAACTGTCTTAATTATGTTCTCTTCACTAGCTGTTTGGATTTCTTCTATGGCTGATGAAGGCAAACAGGCACCTCCGAAGGGGTGTGGCAGATGTCTGATAGTTAGCCCCTGTGATTATACAGGAATCTTAAACAGTAGATGTTTATCTTTTAGCTGGCTACATTTAGGTGAGATGAATGCTAATACCAAGGATGTAATTCATGTCCTACTTCTTAACTTTGTAAGGATTTCGACTGAATATTGCTTGCTGCAAATTCCAAATTCAGTTGGGACTAAATTAATTTTCTCTGATACCTTCAAGAATGAATTAGAGCACTCCCATTCTTAGCAAATCTCATCGTCTGTAATGAGAAAAATATCCTGTTATTGTAGTACTCCATCTATGAATCCTGAACTCTCCAGAATTTTGGTTTGATATATCAGAAGACTGTAGACTGTGTTGTTCAGTAGTAGAAGTAGCATAGTAGGGGCTAGAAGTCTGAATCTTAAGATTCTGTTTTAAAAACACTGAATTAAATGTTTCTACTTACCCTAGAGAGTTTCAGAACGTGTACAAATAACAATCGGATAGAGACAGGCAGGCTGGAGAGTGTAAGAATGAGATGATAACCTGGTCAGCATAACAGGCAATGTTCAAACTGCCTAACAATTGCCCTGTGAGATTTTTGTTTGGTCAGTGCTGAATAAAAGGCAAAAAACAGTCATGGAGGAAGAGGAGGAGGAGGAGGAGGAGGAGGAGGAGGAGGAGGAGGAGGAGGAGGAGGAGGCGGCGGCGGCGGCGGTGGAGAACTTGGCTTTGCAGGAGCTTATTTGGGAGCTCTTTTGTACCACAGGGCATGTGAGGAAGTCAAAGCCTTTGCTTGAAGTCATGAGAAGTGAGCAATGGAGGAACTGTGGGCCATCCGGTGCAACCACTGACCTTCTACTACAGAATAAGAGGTGTGAGATGGGGAGCTGGAAGGGGATGGCTGCCCAATGGGGAGCCAGCCAGCAGGGATTCTGGCAGTGAAGACAGCAGGCTTGTGCTAGATGTAATGCAGAAAGGGGTCAGGGAAGGGAAAGGATTGTGCTGAGGTTTGACATGGTTGCAGTAGCAAGTGGAGAGCGGGTCTTTTATAAAGACCTTCTAGTCAGACATCAAGAGAGCAGGATTACATTTACCAAGGTCTGAGAAAAGACTGCTGCAACCACTGAGACACAGTATAATGAGAATTATAGCTGTGTGCAGAGATAGGAATGTGGGGTGTTTTGTTCATTTCGTGTTTTTGTTTTTGGTGTTTGGCTCTCCTCATCTTTCTGAATTGGTTGATCTGATGTATTATCTGGCTTTTCAGTGTCTTTTTGGAACTAGAATTTTTAAACTGAGAGTAATTTTTTCCTGCTGGTTTGTTTTCTTAAACTACTTCTAATCCTCAGTTGGTCTGAAAAGATATTCACATATTTAATATGCTGTCATTCATTAAGACAATCAAGCTTTTAATTAAGAAGATTTAAAATAAAGCTGTTTTAGAAGGGGACAGTGAAATACTCTGAATTTCTTATTTAAATCTTGTCTTTCAGATTTTTATAGATGGTAAATATTATGCATTTGATCAGTATGTACAGGTATTAGAAAACTGACAATTTTTTTTTACATAACCATACATGTCTTTAGTATAATTCAGTATTTGCTTTAAAAATGAAATCCTAATAGCTGGCAATATAATAAAAAGGACTATACCATCTGCTAGCTGTATATAATTATATTAAAAACATCAGTCTGTACTTGATTCAACAATTTTCAAGAGCTTGTTAACCTTTCAAATTAGATTTGTACTATCAATTATACTTAACAAGGAACTTTTTATCCATGGGTTTTATATTTCCTTAATTAGTTCCATAACCCATTTTAGGCATTTTTCTAATACAGTAATGTCACACAGTTATACAGCCCCAGCAGGATTTTCAGGGATGTCTTGTTTCATCTTCCCCCTTTTCTTTCCCCACTACCACACTGTAACACTTTTGTAATGATGAATGTTATCACCTCCATCTCCACTCCAATCAGCCCACACTCGCTATGTGGCTCACTTGAAATATTCATATTAAATACGTAAAGGGCCAGACTTTCTGTCTCTGAGAGTACTGGTGTGAATGGGCTCTGCAGTTACCCAGCTTCAGACTGTCATCTTGAAAGAATGGATTATGTGTATTTCATAATTATCTCTTGGAGTATCCCTGCTGTTTTTAAGAAGGTTTGAGAAAGTCTTTTTGGCCTCTGAAACTTTCAGAGAATTCTCTTCAGTGAATTGTTCTCACCTTGACGCTTTAGAGGCCAGATTTAAGCACGTAGTATGTGTAATAACAGTTTCAGCACTACCTTAAAATGGTGTGATGCACCAGTGGTGGACAGCTCTGTCTCCCTAGTGTTCATAGCAAGTCAGATGTAATGGGACTGGTGTCCAGAGGGTATTTTCCACCAAAAAAAACCCAAAACAAAAAAAAAAACAAAAACCCCACCAAACAACAAAAAAAAAACATGTGAATTGGACATGGAAACGTAGAGAGATTCTGCATCTTACTAACATATTCAATTATGAAAGTGGGAAGGATCCTACAGTTGCTGTTTTGATCGTGAATGCTGCGTAGAACATTGCAGTCTGTTCAACAGGAGAGGAGGATTAATTTTCACCCCAGATAAAGCATTGTTCTTCAGAATTAACCTCAATAAAGTTTATAATTTCTAGGAGTGAGGTAAAAGATCCTCTTAAGCCACTGTTATGCTTTGGAAAAACAGAAAGATGACCTAGCATTAGAAAATGTTTTAAAAATCAAAGTGTCAATCTATCAAACCAGAAAACATAAATAAGACATAGTTCATCTGGATCCAAATACTTGGATATTACAAATTTTTTTCATATTGGGAAAATTATTGGGAAAATTCTCATCACTCTCCAGAAAACATCTTTATGTAGCCTCCCAGTTTTTTACACTTTATTTTAACTTCTTAACATGATATTTTTCATTATTGTTTCCCAAATACGTGTTAGAAAATATACATTATATGTTAGAGTACTATATTGCAACCAGCTAATGTTATTTTTCACTTACATGCCTGTCAAATTCACGTTAACAGCACTGAGGTAGTTATTTATCATAGCTTAACCTTGCTCCTTAGCTCAGAGCTGTAGGACGGGAAAGAAGAGGGAAGAGAACTTCTTAAAATAGTCTTGACAGTTGTTTCTCAAGCCTGTCATTAAAGGTCTCCCCACGGGCTAAAGTCTAGCTTGAACCTTATTTACTCTAATTTCAATCCATGATCTCTTGTTGCATCAACTATAGTTATGGAGATCAGATTATTTCTATCGTCTTTATAGTGGCCTTTCATATGTTTTAAAATAGTATTCCCTTTCCCAGTGTGTAGGCTAGGCAGTCCCCTTTCTTTCCGCCTTTTTTTCTCTGTCATGTTTTCTATGCTTTGGGTAATCTACCTTGTTCTCAAAGGATGGTGCCCCAGACTGGATGCAGTGCTCCAGCTGAGATCTCCTTGCTGAGTGGAACAAGAATTACATGTTTAGCAGTCCACGCCCTTGTAATACATATAAGTCTGCATGGGGTTTTTTCCCTTTCAGTGTGGCACTTCCGAGTCTTACTCATTTTGTGACCCACAGAAGTTCTCCAGAATCTGCACCCTAGGTAGTTATTCCTCAGCCTGTGATGGTGAAGTAAGGAACAGCTGCCTGTCTGCAGAGCTATGTAATTCTGCCTTCTTACAGCCTATTTGCTAAAAGCTGTCATCCAAGTTACTAACATCCAAGTTGCTAAATATTGAGTAGCGCTGGCCATAGGATGGATCCTGCAGAACTCTGCTAGAGTCTTCTCTCCGCTTTTATAGGGAACCATTGATAATGAACTCCCATGTGCAGGTTTCATGCAGCTTTCCATTCTAAAAGAGATTTTGTTTCTGTGTGTGCTGCTTTCAGTCTCCTGGCACTCCATTAATCTCCCAGGAGTTCTCTAGAAAGACGGTTAGTCTAGCCAGCCTTGCAAGTACGGAGGAAAAAGCTTATCTGGCCCTACTCTTTTGAAGACTTAAAACTAGGTATGCTGTGACCCATTTTTTCCTCACAGAGGCTGTGAGCTTATCCTTTTGTCATTGGTCTTTATTGTGCTCAGCTATCTCTAATGCTTGACAATTAAAAAAAAAAAAATTCCCCCCCCCCCCCCAAAAAAAAAGGCTTTAAACACGTTGGCCTTCAAAATGCTGTGACCTTAAAACTGTTGAAAGATAGGTGATCCTGCCTAAGCCTGTGGCAATTCTGTGCAGTAGCCTAGAGATCACACTGTCCTGCAGAGGTAGGTAGCTTTTATGCCCACCAGCAATTCAGGCTAGCTGGGAGCAGGTCACAGAGCGTTGTTCCTGCCATTCCTGCTATTCTCCATTCTCCTCCTGCCTGCCTGTTCACGCAGGGAAGTATTGGGAAAGCAGTCCCTGATGCGTCCTTCTGCATCTCTGCCTGAACAACTCTTATTTGGTGCTGCAGATTTAAATAAAATTTAGGAGAATAAGGAAGAGACACATGAAACATTTCCAAGAACCTTTTAAAGGTCTACAGTGAAGTGGGGGGAAAAAAAAAGATAAAAAACCCCCACCTGTTAATTCTTCAGTGAATGTCGCCCCTTCCT
This sequence comes from Nipponia nippon, assembly GCF_047370975.1. Taxonomy (NCBI): domain Eukaryota; kingdom Metazoa; phylum Chordata; class Aves; order Pelecaniformes; family Threskiornithidae; genus Nipponia; species Nipponia nippon. The sequence continues at coordinate 87,971,288 of NW_028262347.1, read as the reverse complement.
GTACTCTATTATTTCTCCTGCTATATGGCTTTGTTTTTTTAAAAACCAATGAAGTGCTTGAAGATGGAATAATACCAAGTGCATTTAGTCATCTTTGTTTCACAGCATTGTTCCCTAAAAAGCTGCTTCAGTTCTGGATTTATCAATAGGCTACAGTACATTTTAAGTACTGTTTTAAGTGTTTTAAGTTCTGCACCTTGCATATAGTCTTGGATAACCAGCCCACTGCAGTAAGGTAAAAATTTGTGAGAGAGCTTATCCTCAGCTATTTCTAGGTATGAAACACAAGGAATGGCACCGAACTTGCAACATTGACTGCTGCTGCTGGTGTGTTGTATGCCAAACTAGAACAAAAGAACAAGAGAGTGCCACTTCTGTATGCAGTTTTCCATAGTTGAGGTGGTATGAGCAACATACCAGTATACCATATGAGCAACGTAGCAGTACTGTGGTTTCCTTCTTGCGAGTAAACTAGCCAGCAACAAGAAATAATTTGAAGTAGAGGTAGTCTTAGTCAAATGTATTAAGTGGGTTCCAATGTTGGTATTTCTGCGGTCAACATTTAGTCTTCAAAGGGAATTTGTGGATGTAAAAAATTGGCATAATATGCAAATGCTCTTACTTCTGAAGACAGGGGGAGCTCTGCATTAAAGTGAAAGGCTATGGTAAGAAAAGCATGTATTTTACAAATGTATAGGGATGGACAAATTGGCAAGTCCCATAATGCCAACAAATCAGTTTTTTTGCTGTGCTAAAACATAAATGTATGGAATGTTCTACTAATATGTTCTTAGGCTGTCTTTTTTTTCACCCAGACTGTAAAGAATATGTATAGTAAACTTAGATTGACAGTTTCTAGTCATCCAGACATTTACTTTCATTGTACCTGTAAGTTTATTCTAAAGGATGGCTGAAATCATAGAATAGAATCATAGAATCATTTAGGTTGGAAGAGTCCCTTAAGATCATTGAGTCCAACTGTAAACCTCACACTGCCAAGTCCACCACTAAACCATCTCCCTAAGGGCTATGTCTACGCGTCTTTTAAATACCCCCAGGGATGGGGACTCAACCACTTCCCTGGGCAGCCTGTTCCAGTGCCTGACTACCCTTTCGGTGAGGAAATTTTTCCTAATGTCCAATCTAAACCTCATAAGTTCTAAACCTCAGTGCAGCTTGAGGCCGTTTCCTCTCATCCTATCGCTTGTTACTTGGGAGAAGAGACCAACCCCCACCTCACTACAGCCTCCTTTCAGGTAGTTGTAGAGAGCAATAAGGTCTCCCCTGAGCCTTCTCTTCCCCAGACTAAACAACCCCAGCTCCCTCAGCTGCTCCTCCTAAGTCTTGTCCTCTAGACCCTAATCTCCTGATAATCTATGAATTCGTCATTAAAATGGTGGGTAGTATAAGTTAGAATCACATAATATTAAAAAGCAAATAGCATACCCAAACCTTTAAACATTGTCTTATTCCATATGTCCTCACCATGTTTTTGGCAAGTTATATGAAAGTAAACATGAAAATGAATGACCTGTGTGATACTTAGCTTGACTTATGGCTAGGCTAAATAATGTGTAAAACTAATGGAATTATTAAGAGCAGAAATTAAGACAAGGCTGTTTAGTACAGCAAGCAATCTCAAATTGAAAGTCCAACTTTAGCAATGCTGACAGTATGTGAAATTATATGACACTATTATTTGGTATTATGATTGTTAATTCCAATTGCTCTTTATTATTACTTTTTTTGTTCCTCATTTAGGTAATTTCACTTGCTTCTGACAGCACAATCAATTTCACAATAGTATTTTACAGTAGAATGTAGCTCAAGTGAAACTAAAGGGCAACCGAGCACTGGAGACCTTCCTTAGAGGAGCCACGGGTAAAGACAGAATGGACAGTCTCGTGGCTGACAGAGTGGAGGTCTCGGCCTGGAGGGGTATACATCTTCTTTATCTATTAGTACATTTCATAAGAAGCATATCCCAAAATGGGATTTTTGTTTAACTTTGTCTCCTTCACTTGAATTCTAGTGAATCATGTCTATAGCTAAATTAAAGCATTATTTTTGCATGGCATTTCAGTGCAAATTGATTATATTTTAAATAAAAAAATAGCACTTTAACTTTTAGCAGCCCTAGAAATTCCACCATATGTAGCTATTACAGAAATTGATAATTCACCGCTGCATTATTTAATGAGGTATTTTAGTACATTCAGTGAACAAAAACAGTCCTTGAAAGCTTGTCTGGCTTAACTTCTCTCTTCATTTTTCTCCTGCATGACTTATATTCCTGTCATTTATATGGTTTTACAACACCAATGCTAGTTTCATAAGTATTAAACATAAATGTATTTAAAATAATTTAATTTAGTTATGCCTTATACTGAGTATAAAGGTATTTAAATGTAATAGGAAAATGTAAAAAACATTTAGTAATTTTTAGTAACTTAATATTTGTTGCTCTGTAAGAAAGTTGATGCTTCTGATCTAGATATCCGTTACTGAAACAAAGAACTAAGGCACAAGTGTTTGAAGCAGGTAGATGCATACATGTCAGGTTCAAAAAGGAAGCGGGCATCTGTGTTTATGTAAGAACAACTATCCAAATTTATTTCCAATAATTAATGTTGTGAGCAAATCAGATGTAGACTGTAGATGAATTAAATCCAGGGCCTGTATGATAGCTGAATTATTCGTAGAGTCATTAAAATGGCAACAGAATTTAGATGGATTTTTTTTGTCAATTAAATGATTAGATAACTTTTCTTCTGTAAAAAAACCCACTGATATTAAAGACATATTCGTGTATGAATAGTGGATATAAATTGGATAGAAGTTTTCAGATTGGATGCTTGCAGAAGAGTGTAAGTTGTTCTACAAAACACTGTAAGAGTAACAACAGTATCTGTGATTCACGTATATCACGTTCTGGCCAGTGTTATACCTTAGTTGAAAAAAAAAGTTACACATAGCTACAGCGTGTGATGGGCTGCTTGTAACTTTATTGTTGAAACTTCTCCTTTCGTATCTGGTATCCTGGATACAGGTTTCCTTGCTGAAAAGGCTTAGTGCCAGATCTTAATTAATTTAATTTACGAAGAGTGGAAGTGGTTCTGAGCCTTCAGGAGTCATCACCTGGAGAGTTAGAATTAATTATCCCATTATAGTATAGAGCCCCTTCTCCCAGGGTATATGACCTTTAAAGATGCTTGCTGGAGTACCGCGCTTGCTTCTAGAAGGTTATATATGAACAGAGTAAGGTCAGAAGCTAAACCAAGTGCTTGCTTGAGAGAGTCCATTTGTAGCTTCTTACCTGAAGAGAATGGTCTGAGTTCATGTTTGCTTACATGCCCTTCAGATGCCAATGCAAGGTAATAAATCTGCTGTCTCTGAACCTAAAGAGGAACAAATAAGAGGAGTAATAAACTGAGCTAATAATAAATACAAGAAGTAGGACGTAAAGGACAGGGTAGAATATTTCTTAAACTGGGTAGCTCAACCCATTTCACTGAGTAACTGCAAAAATAAACTGTTATTTATTTGGAAAGTTAAGCTGTAATAATACCTTTAAAACACTCCAGTAAAGTTTAAATGCAATCTACTATTCACGATAAAGCATTCCCACTGTTAGACTCAACTCCTTCCCAAATTGATTATATTCTCTTTTGAGCAGAAGTAAGTTTCAAGCATCTAATTCAAGAAGAGTCATCCATCTTCCTTTCTGCTAGTCAGACAGCTCGATATTCCAGTTTCTTCAGAGAGTCTAACTTGCCAATGAAACGGATATTTCTTTTTCTTCAGCAATATAGGCTCTTTTTGAGTAGTTCCAACCTGCTTAGCATTTGTGTTGTTCGTGACAGGAATTCATTTTGTGAACAAACTCATATATGCATCAGAAATAAGAAAGAAGTACAATTAAGAAGAAAAATGCCAAATTATTTATAGGGGCATTCTATAGATTTTTAAGGATTACAAAAGATCTTTTTTAAAGATTTACAGATATTTTACAGGTAGTCTACAGACAAAAAGCAAATACTGTCCCTGGGAATGTATAGTGTGAATTCATATTATTTTAATTTATTGTTTGCGGGGTTTTTTTCTTAATCAGTGGTAAACAATTAGAGATTATGGTCATGAATCTTGTTGGGAACACATCCAGCTAATTGTTTAGAAAATGCTTTTATCTTAAGTTTTTAGAAACATCATTCTTCTTACATGACCCTGGAATAATGATACTTCATACTACAGAGCACATCCAGTAGAAGAGTGAACAGGAGTTAACCAAGTAATTTCAAATCACAAAATCGTTTGGCATTATGATTGAATCTATCAGTGATGTCAATCATAAAACTGGTATAACTTGGGTTTTGCAATGAACTTGGCAAGGGTACATCGTTTTCTTTCCAAACACAACAGCCAAGGAAGAAATGCTGTTTTCAAATTCCTAAGTGATCCAACTCTGTATTTTTCACAGCTAAAATTGGACATCTCAGTTGGCGTTTAAATTCTTTACTGTCACTGGGTATGAACCAAATTCATCCTGGCTTAAAAACAAAATGTGAAGACTTTCTTTCAATGAGCAATCACCTTTATTGTTAACATTTTCATTGATAGAATTTATCAAAAGATAAATGAACTTGTCAACATTAAGTCGCTCCTGTTTTGTTCCAGGATTCCCCAAGTCCTAATGTGATCAGTCTTTTCCCAGCGAAGTTGAAAAGATGACCTTTTAATTTTTGTTCAAGTACAGAATGCTAAGCAAAAGTCATAAAACCTCTGTACACTTCAGGTGTAAAATCGCCCTGCATAACAGTCTGAGTCTAGCATTGCTGCTCCCAAGACTTGAAACATAGCTTTGTGACACTACCCAACCGAGTGTAGCATCAAAGTAATAATGTTATAATTAAGGCAGAGGTGGCACTTTAACTTTGAACATACATTTTTGATCGCTGATACCATTCTTCCAAAAGCTCCCTTCTGGTTTAAAATTTCTCATGTTGTTCTGCTATTTCTAAGTGTGAATAAAAAAACATTTCTGACCCATCAGGCATTTGCAATTGTATTTGATTGTGACTTAGATCACAAACTAAGCCCCTGTTGGGGCAGGAGACTTAAAAACTTGGAGAGAAACAGAAACTGAGGCAGAATTCAACACAGATTTCACTTCTGATTAAGCAACCTTTTGTCATAGTTTCATGAATGACTGTGATGGGGAGTAAGATTGTGCTGCTAACCTTTTCTGAGAAGACAATTAGTAAAATGGAATGACTGGAATAACTGAAATAGGAAGTAGTTCAGTAGTATGCAATTCAAGGTCATTAATTTAGGGAATAAAAATAATTTCAGGTGGAATTTAGAAGTGATGGAGGAGGAGGAGCAGAATTCAAATGAACGAGTCCTTTTGCATGATGACTGTGAGTCACTAATGAGATACAAAACTAAAAAATGTAAATGAATCCTAGGAGCCCTGTCAAACATGACCAAAGATGTGATAATGTGAGGTTAGACCTCATTAGCTTAAGAAGTTATATGATTGCAGGGTGAGAAAAGAGCCTTTTAAACTGAAAGCTAGTGCTGGTGAAAGTACAAAAGGCTTCAAACTGGTGTGACTACATTAAGGCTGGATATCAGAGTAAGCTTTGTGACCATTTCTGTACCTTAGAGCGCTGGGATCCCAGAACAGCCTTCTAATCAGAAAAGGGAGAGCAAAAAGAATAATTATAGTGGGTGAAGTCGCTCGGTCTGTAGAAGCAATAACGTGTGATGTGATCTTGCAATAACATAGCCTAACGAGCCAGGGAGGAGTCCTGCTCAGTTCCAGATCCCTAATTTTTGGGGAACTGGGTTTTGTATTGTAGAATCCTCCATGTCCTTTGAGTGCCCTGAACACCTTCTGTCTGGTCGTTCTGCAGGGACACTGTGGCTCTTTGTCCCTTTGTCATCCAGTCCCTCCAGGGCCTAGGGCTCCTTCCTGAGCTCTTCAGAAGGTTGGCTCATAGCACACAAACATTTATGCCAGTAAAATCAAGACATAGAAGTATGTAACCCAGATAACTCTGTAATTGTGTACAGTAATTTCTATGCCTTCCATGTTTAAGAAATGTTATTGTGATGAAGTTTTAAAAAATATTTTATTATTTTTTCTAGGAAGGGATTTTTTTTAAAGGACTTCAACAACTAAGAGTTCCTATCTTCAAAAAATTTGTCGTGAGTAACTTTGGTTTTACAAACATCTACTTAAAAAAAATAGACCTAAAGACAATTTGTCTTTCTTGCTGCACTCACTAATAGCAGATGTGCCTTTTCAATGGCATCACCTCCATTTGCTTGTGGAGGCTGAAAAATATTAGCATTCCACAATAAAAAATTTAGAGAAGCATGTAATCCTTATATCTGGCAGTAAAACAGTGGTGCTGAGCATGTTAAAAAATATCCATTTTTATTCCTAGCCAAGACCTGTTGCTTAATGATGCAAAGTGCTTCATGGTGTTTGAAGCAGCAAAATTATCCCACCCTTCAGCCCCACACCCAGAAAGAGAAAATAGACCTATAATCCTGCAGAAGATTTTAATGTCACAAACAGAATTGTATCATGTACTCTAGCAAACAACACAGGCCCTTCATTTAATATAGGAATAATGGTACTGAAAAGAAAACAAACTATAAAGCTGCTGCATGTCACATATGTTGCACTGAGTACAGTAATCAACTCAGTGACCCTGTGGAGGAGTTTCAGATTTGCAGAAGGGAACATTTAAACTTAAAATTGCTTGATACAAGTGAATTGCATTATGGGTTGGTAGCTACTCGGAAGGGTTTTGGTTACCCCAGAAGGTCGAGCTGACCTTGTTTGCTGATTAAAAGGTAAGACTAAAGACAAGGTAATTTTGCTGAACTGGAACATTTGGTGTTAATGATGTGGCAGGATAATTTGTAATTATAATATAACCGTGGTGATACAGAATGGAAAATAGTATCATAGTAGCCACTGAGGTTAAGAAATGGTTGTAAACTGAATATGCAAAGTATATAGAATAACTAGTGTAAAGCACATTTAAATAAGTTGTTATTTGGAACTTTACTTATGGTGATATTGTGGGAGATCACGGCACATTGCTTTTTTTTTTTTTGGTGGCGTTTTTTTTTTTGTTAGGAACAAAGAATTCTGCTTCTTGATTTCTCTTTCTGTTTACATAAGCTAGGAATGTAATAACTTTGGAATGATTGTTTAGAGTGAAATGCATAAAAGAAAAGGAAGGGCTATCTAGGCTACAACTAATTTGATGTGTACCATGTCATAAGCTATGAAATAAAATTTTCCATTATTCTTTCTATCTGAGGCTTTTGGAGGAAGTGAATTCTACTTAAAGGTGATTAAAAACAAACTGATTATTTTTCCAGTGGATTTTAAATCCAAGTGTCTTTTTGTATTTATAAAATTTATCTGGAAGAATCAGTTTAGAAAACATATGAGACCTTTCCAGAATTGACAGCAAACCCCAATTTTATTTAAACTAAGTTCACAAAATATTAAACTGCATATAAGCTGTCTATATCACTAATACTGTTTGTGAAGTTTTCTTAATGAACCCTGAAATGTGTATTATAGTCCCTTTAAATTTGAATTAACTTTTGAAGGCGTTCTGTGAAGTTAATAGAAAAGTTGGCATTCACTTCAAATAAAAACTCTTGTAGGTTCTTGGAGTTATCACTTCTTTCATTTTAGGAATAGAGCAAATATGTTTCCATTGATGTCTGTGGAGCAACACTGGTCTATAAAAGCTGGGGATGTTGCCCAGTTGAATCGGTCTTTAAAAAATCCTGGAACAATATTTCATTACTATTTCTTTTCAGTAAAACCCTTTCTGAGGCTACAAGATCCATACAGATGGTACTAATTGTGTCATCTTGTTCTTTTTAAGATGTTTTTTCATTTGCTGTTATCAGCAGTGGTAAATCTGGGGATTAAATTTGACCTGACGTAAGAAAGAAATCAATAACTGTCATAATGACTGAGAGTTAATTACAGGTTAAAATCTATGGGGGTTTTAAAGTATGTAAATATTTGGGTGAGCAGGAGGGGAAAATACCTTCAAAATCTATGACAGTATTTTTCCCTTGTCCTGTCAAGGCTGTTTGCCTGGTAGTCTTTCTTGCATGGAGAGAAGCTGCCCCAGCTGCAAAGGGGCAGAAGAGAATGAAAGTTAACCTGGAATAGAAGTGGCTGTCACCAGCTAAGCCTAGAGCACTGATTTTTCCCTACTATGTTGGGCTCTTTGTTCGCCCTTGGGATTTCGAGGCAGAGTGGCTTCACTGGTGCCATCTCACAGAGCACAGAGCTTGAAGGTCCTGTGTGCAAGTCTTTGAAAGGGCCCCCAGTGGCAGGGGTACCGTTGGATAGGCACTCCGTGGCTTTACAATTTATCCTGCGACTACATAGCAATTACCTGGAACAGATTATAATGCTAATCAAACAAGAAACATTAAAATCACTAGTGGCTGAAAAGTCTCGAGTCATGGTTTTTAAGGCAAATCTAGACATCAGCTCTTATGCTAAGAGGCACCTGTGAAATAAATAAGGAAATACATAAAGCTATACAAAAAGCAGCAAGTTGTTTTTGTTTTGTTGACAAAAGGGTTCTAGTTAAAAGTAAAAAGCTCTTAAAATGTATCTATGGGGTGTGGTTACTACAATTTTTTCATATACAGTCTGGCCTTTCTCTCAGTGCTCCCGGTAATGGCATTTACCGTGACAAAGGCATTCAACAGGACTATAGCTTTCCCCAGCAGCTTACCTACAGCCTTTCCCAAATGAATTGTGGATTGTCCTTTAGTACTATTAGTACATTAGCTGAGATAAATAGCATTGTGTTTTCATTTGTCATTTCACTCTGAGGAAGAACTGAGCAACGTTCAGTGGCAGGATCTCGCTCCTGTCCAGGATTTACAGGAGTTGCCAAGTGCTTCGTTAGATCAAACCCCTCCTATTTAAATTTCCTCTATATCTCATATTTTAAATGCTTCCTAGAGCTGTGTAATATATACAGAACTTGTAAAAACACCTTTTAAAATAACGTTGTTGTACTGGGTGCCCGTGCCCAGAGGCTGGCAGCTGAGGCCGAGGGATCTGTGTGAGGAGAGGCTGGGGCTGCCCCGGGTGGGCACGGCCGGTTCTGGCCGGTTCCAGCCACCTCACGGCTGGCCGCAGCCGAGCTCCTCAGCCCCCATGGCGGCGCCTCAGGGAAACGGATTTAAGAAAGGGGAAAGCGCGGGAAAGGAGAGGAATGAGGAGAGAAAGAGTGAGGAACAGCTCTGCGAGCACTGAGGGGGGAGGAGGAGGTGCTCCAGGTGCCAGAGAAGTGACTTTCCTGCGGCCTGTGGGGAGACCACAGTGGGACAGGGAAAGGTGAGGGGAGGAAAGAGTGGAAGCTGTTATGGACTGACCGTAACCTCCATTTCCCATCCCCTGTGTTGCGTGGGTGAGGAGGGGAGTCAGGAATGGAGGAGTGAAGTTGAGCCTGGGAAAGGTGGGGGCAGCGGGGGAGGAAAGTGGTTTTGTTTCTCACCATCGAACTCTATGTCAATTGGAAATAAATTAATTTTCACCAAGTCAAGGCAGTTTTGCCCTTGATAGCGATTGATAAGCGATTGGTAAGTGATCTTCTTGTCTTTATCTCGACCCGTGAGCTAATTTTGTCCCCCTCTCCTGTTGACAGCTGTCCAGCTGGCCAAGGTCAACTCACCACAGTTGCGTAGCGCTTGCAGAGCACATCCAGCTTAAGGAATGTGTGCTGTTTAGAAAAGAAAAACAAAAACAACCCACAGCTTTCCACAAGCAGGATGGATATCATTAATGCATTTTATCAGTGCTTTCAAACACTAGCGACTGCTGATGTTTGTGAAGTGAGTGTAAATGGTTTGGTACCTAATGCTGTGAAATAACCATAGATTTGAGCGATGAGTACATCCATGTTGAATGAAGGTGCTTGAATGTGGATTTTCATCTTGGTAGTGCACACTGAAATCTAAGGTGCTTGGAGAGAATTATGTCACATGAAGAGCATTAATTTGGAGAGAGAACAGTCTGAAGAATTGTGAAATAAACATCAATAGTGTTGTGTTCCTTTGCTACAGTACCCTACAGATCAGGAATCAAAAGATTTGACAGATTATGGGCTAGACTAAATGAGCCAAGATTTCACATGTTCTGTTCTAAAATTGGAGACTCAAACTTGTCATAATATGGCTATGGAATTAAATCTGAATGCAAATATGTATGGCAATCAGTGGCAGTAATAAAATTATTTCTTCAATTACAGTGAGAGTGGATGATGCAGACAAAGCAGAAGTGGGAGGCAGATGCGACACTAGAGGAAGAAGGTAAAAAAGAACTCATTTGCCAAAGGTAGGGAAGACATCCCACAAAACGTTTAGAAATGAGGGTGATTTTCCTGTGCTTGATCAAATGTAAAAAGTGATGTTAAAAAACCTGATGTCATTTAAAAATCTTTTTGATGTGAATTTGAAACTGTGGTTTGATAGCTTCTCCTTAACTCGCGGGATGTAGATTGCTATTTCATAGGAAATGGAGAGCAATTAGTAAGTTTCCACAGCTGAAGAGAGTAGTCAGAAGTAACTTTGAGAGTTTTGTGATCTTAGCTGCATCTGATACAATATTCTAATGTGTAGTAGCCTTGCTGGTACAAAATTCCCCACAGGTCCGTCTCCACAAAGTAAATGGTTTTTGCACTCACTGCTATGTTTCTCTCACATCATCTTTGGCAAGGACCACTTGGGGTTTTCCTTTGCTCTGTAGTCTGGGGAATGGTCTGTTTCCTAGGAGCATCTGGAAATTTTATCTGAAAAACTTTTTATATCAGGGCCTTGGGACCTGACAATGCCTGTGATCTTTCCTGGTCTCCCAACGGGGATTTGGAGAGCATTTTTCTACCCATTGTAGGTAGGTTAGAGGCACATTTTGCAAACCTTTCTGGACTGAATATCTGTTAAATGGTTTTAAGTGGATCTTACAACCATTTGCAGTCATAACTATTCAGTTTGTCTTGAGCTATACTAATATATCACCCTAATGTGATCTATATAAATCAAGTAAATATTGATTTATAAAATTTTCAGGGTTGTTCCTTGTATGGGAATGCCATTATGCAGTTAATATGTTCTAAAATTGATAATTTGGCTTTATAATGTGCAGATTGCTTCTTGTCTCAGCTATACACTCGGCTCAGAGCAATGTAAGACCCTACTACCCATCCATTTATTTGCTTTCTTTACACATCTCAACAGTATGGTTTACGGTTTGGGGCCTGGAGATGTTCCTGGCTTGTCTGATACCTATAGTTTCTTTCTATATTGTGTGGCTGATTCACAGTGTTATACAATGGGAGATACAATGGATTGTGTTAACCAACTGTCAGATAGCTACCTTAATATATTTAGTTTAGACTTACCCATCTACCAGTCTGTGGAGAATATGGCATCTGCTCCCATGAATTTAGTTATTCTATCTGATTTATAGCACATGCTTGTAATAAATTATCTCAGCACAGTTGGAGTGCAATGAACTGCAGATTAAGAGCTGGAATGAGTGGGGAAGGCAGGGTCTTTGTAAACTGGATTTATGGAACCAAAATTCTTTTTTGGTTTTAATTCTGTAACAGAAGCTAACAGAAAGTTATCTTAATTGCTAACTTTATATCATCCTTCAGCAAATTCTTTTCCAACTCCACTGATTTCATATAATTAATTAATCTCATCTGTGTTCTGTGTTTTAAATAAACATCCTGCAACTACAGCAACGGCTGGTCTATGAACTATTAAGAAGCAGGTAGGTCAAAGAATGTTTCGTCATGTCTAAGTCCAGTGCATTGATGTGTTTATTATTTTTATTAATATTTTCTTCACTGAGATCTTCATAAAATGCTAATTTCATTTTGATGTAAGTCCTCAGGCTTTGGCTTCAGGCAGATAGGCTAGGGCAGAGGCAGTGAAAGTACTGCAGCCCCATCCTGCAGTTGTCTTCCCTCAGGGAGAGTTATTTTAGCCACTGGTGAAGTATTGTTCTTCAGTGTGTGTTTGTTTAGTACTTAATCTGGATTAACAAACTAGACACTGAGCTTCATGTTTGCTCTTAAAGGAAACACTAATAGGCTGTGCATAGCTTTAGTGGCACAGCAGGAACGGAGAAATAAATATTTGTAGAGCTAAATGGAGGTTAGAGAACACATGTAATCATGCCAGCACTTAGAGCCCCTAACTACATGACAAGGCTTCAAAGGTTACGAATCCAGGAGGAGCTAAAGATCTGCTCGGTAACCTGGAATGCAGAGAATGACCAAAAATACCATTCTGAGGGTATGAGCTAAAAGAGCGTATGTTGGGTAGGTTGGTTGTGAACTTGATAAGAAACACTGTTGCGGACTTGCTTAAGGCTTCATTTACAGAGGAATGCTCAGCAGGACGGTTGGATTCCTGCAGGAAACATAGTGCCATAGATTGATGATGGGAACCATAGCCTGACTACATTCAATAAAGATCAATTAGAGATGAAAATAGATAAACAAAAAAACTCTTTTGAGCAAGAGACCTTTGGAATAAAAAAAGAATAGACTTCAATCAAAGATGATGGGACAAGAGACTCTTCATGCTCCATTTTATCTCATAGGTTTCAGTTCAGCAGTTTATTATAGTCATACATCTCTCTTGCTAATTCCTAAAATTACTGCCAGAAATACTTTCAATACTAAGTTTATAAAGAGGCTGGGGTGAGTTCAGGATGCTCAAACTTTGCTGATTCTACAGTACTTATTTTTTATTTAACCCTCAGAGTTGAATTCATTTGTGTCAGACGTTGGATTCTGGAAAGTACTCATTAAAAGTGAGTCAGAAATAATTTATGTTTGTTTTTCTCAAATATACCTTATGTAAAAGAAATGTAATTTTAGTAAATTTACTAGTGTTTCTTTGCAGAAAGGCAAATGGATTGACAGATTATCTAAATTGTTACAGTTGTTTAAAAGGTCATAAACTATAGCACTTAGAGACATACCATTCTATTAGTCTACAAAGCTTTCATCAACATTGCCCAAATACATTGTGTGTAACTAGTGACACTAAAAGACTGCATTTACCAATTTTTAGAAGTTGCTCATTGATTTTGACTGAATGCAATGTAGTATAAGACTGCATGTGCTGTGTTGTAAGGACAGAATTTCCTGTAAGTACTTCCAGTAGTTCCTGGTTGAGGGAAGCTGTCGTGATGGCATTTTGCAGGGTGTTTTGTTTCTCTGTCATGTTTAACCTAGCCACATCTGAGAGAGATAAGAAAATAAAAGTCCAGACAGATTGTACAGTTACGTACAACGTCTCAATGAAGGCAGTGAATCTTATTTAATCCAGATCATTGTATCCATCCTCGTGGTCACTAAAGAACCAGAACAGGTGGTGTTTCTCCTGTCTGGAATTCTCTTTTTCTAGTGACTTGCCATTGTAGCACTTATATACATATACATGAAGCTTAAAAAGCCGAGTAACAGAATGAGTTTTTATGGTCTCTCACCCTTAAGCTGACAAACATTTATCATGGACAGGACCCACAGAGGTAATATAACATCGCCTTAGATAAAATATCCTATGTTAGTACTGTACAGCAGTAGTACTGCTGTGTTTCCTATAGAAGCACAAAGTAACAACCTAATAAATGCTGTCTTAGATTTAACAACTGGCCAGTTGTTTTTTCCTTCATTAAGAAAGTAGTAAACTCTCATGTTCCTTTTATGATGTCGGTTACGTAGTAGTGGTCTACAAAATGAAATGTTTCAGTCGTGTTCTTGGAAACCTGCAACTCCAAACAAATGGGTTTGTATCTTCCGTGTTTGTAATACTGAGGAAGTTCTGAAATGGTTATATATTAACAGGCAGTTACTGTACTTAAAAGGGGGACATGGAAGCTACTAGCTACATATTTAATTGATACTGCTGTTTTGGCAACAACTTTTAAGTGAAATGCTAGAGATTAATAACTAATTATAATTTTTTTGAAAACAGCCTAGGAAAAAAAACAACTTTTGAAGGTACTTTATTTAATTCATAAAACAAATATTTGCTTTGAAATAAAAAATGTCTTGTTTACAACATAAAGAGTCCACATTCAAGATGTCTTCATCTATTGTTCTTTGAAATATTTACCAAAAAGCTTTCTCAGATAAATAAAAGGCTATGGGGATTTCACTGACAAATGTTGCACTGCAGCCTGTTTCACGTTTGGTATTCACTGAGGGATCGGTAGCCTTCAGAAGAATTGCTGTTGTAGTTCAAGAAAAAATTTATGTAGTTTTAACAAATTAAAAATATAGATCAGAGTGTTATAATAAAAAGGAAAACAGCACCCAGAGCTTGTCAAATACTCTGTTTTGGTACCCGGAGTCTCAAATGGAAAAGAGAACACAAGAGCAAGCCAGCCACTGGTTAGCACGTAGGAAACATTACAGTGATGTGGGATTTAGCTAGATTTGATTCCAGTTTTCCCTTGTTACTTCATTGAATTCCTAGGCTTGACTATAATATTATTAGTATATTTTCTACAAGTTTCAATATCTAGCTCAAATATTCACAGTGTGTATGTGTTGATGTGTTACTCTATGCTTCATTTTATTTTAAAAAGCAAAACAAAAAAAGCTTTACTTGACTCACATGACTAATTTATCCTGTAACCAGTAATTTCCAATTAAAAACTAGTGAAAGAAAACCCAACATTTTGGAACCAGCTCTATGACTATAATATTAAAGGACTAAATGGAAACTGTAAACACAAATATGAGCTGTTAATACCCAATATGGCATATAACGTGAGAAATGAAAGAGTAACTAGAAAGAAGTAATGGTATTACAAGATGCATATAATGTGAGTCATGTGCAATCTGGGTAACTTCCTTATGCATGTAGGATTCTCTGGGTATAAAGGCATTCCTGCTACATAACTTTGTTTACCCTAAATTATGGGTCTGCATTGTCTTTGGAGCTTGTACGGGAAGAGGTTCTTCCAGAGGATGATTTCAAAAAACCAATTAGGAGCCTAGCTAAGACTTGCCCTGGATCTCTGCGTAACCTCCTGGAGAGGTCTGGTTCTCCCCACTGTACAGCGAGACTAGATAGAGGCTTGTCAGCGGGGACTTGGCTTTCTTCCAGTCTGCTTTCCTATGCGCCACTGGATGTGGTGGTGTATTGAGATTGCCACCCTGACTTGGTGTGAGACTCACCACAAGGTGAAGCTTCAATCTCGCAAGCACAGCTTCTTCTGTGGGGACAGTCAACAAAACTGGCTGTCATAAGGGGGAAAAATCTGCATATTTGTACCTGCGAGCGTGGGGTCTAGCAGCCCACAAAGTACTCTTTGTGCAGATGCTATGATGTGTCTCTCTTTGCCACGATCACACCCAGGCTTCTTAAGATCTACCTACTGCTTGTCTACGCTTGTGTGTAATGTCACTCCTAAATGTCTCCGTATTTGAGTACAGCAGCATTGCCTGCCATTGACTGAAGTGCTGCTCGTGATGAACTCCTTCAACACAGATACATAGAATAACATAATTATATGGGTACGCTCAAAGAAACTTTATGTTGTATGCAAAATTATTGACCTTCCCATAAATCATGTTTAATTAGTTCTGTACTACCATTTGCCTGTCTTTCCCTGATGGCCATGGTGTGTGATAATGGAGATAAATGGGGGGCATACCACACGCTAGTAGTGCATAAGGGGTGATTGCAAAGAATGGTTGTTTTGTAGAAAATATTGTAGATGTTTCACTGGATCTGTAACACATGGTCATTTGGGGTTTTAGCAAAGTGTCTCAGTCCTTTTGGGGGGCTGGCCCCATAATCTCTCAGTGAAGTGAGTTTTCCTTCATTAGTGGAAGTAGTTTTCTAGACAGGAATAAAGGACTTTCCCATTTTTGATAAAAATACTGCAAGTTCTGCACTATGGCCTGAGTCATGGCATGATACAGTTCACTCCATTATTTCCAGCTGTATAAGTGATTTTCACGCAACTTTATTGCTTACATTGAATGTTTTATAATTATAAAGTGAGTTTAGGCAATTCTTCCCACAATATCCACTTTCACTGATTTGTGTCAAACTTATATAGCCCCCTCTGGTCCTTGAATTAACTACAGAATTCTGTGCAGAATTCTTAGAAATATTTTCCAGGTTCTCATAGAAAGATTGACATTTTTTGCATATTTCAATTTAATCAGTTTTTTAACGCTAGTTTTGTTAAATTATTTTTCCTTTGCAGTTCCAATTAACAAGAGAATGGGGTTTCCTAAAGTATAGGAGCTAATTTCTTTTTGCCTCTTAACCATTTAGCTATGAGGAATGAAAGAAATACAATTTTGAACAGTTTTCTGTAAGAAAAAAGGACAGTGGAATGTAGTAGCATGACAGCGATGCTAATTACAGATGAAGTAGAGAAAGGGATCCTGTCAAATTTGTCTCAATTGCATGAATTTGAATTTTTCATTTATGTAGAATAGTGCAATAGTGAAAGAAGTATCCTGCAAGAATATTTCTTTCAATCTGCCACTTTGAAACAAAGCTGCAGGTCTTCAGGAGTGGTTGGGTCAGGTCTTATCTCTCTGAGATACCACGTTATTGCTGGATGTTTTTTATGTGTCATTAGCAGAATGGAGTGTTACAAAGAACTGTCTTCCACCATATTTTTTCCCTCTGCACTTTCATGCAGTCATATATACATATATGGATAATGTGCATGTACAACACACAGGTCCTGCTAGAGTTTCTACAAAAATATGACCGTGATATATTGTGAATGAAGGGTTTGAATACTGTAATTGTACAGAATATAAAAATAAGTCTGTGCCATACATTACAATGTAGGACACAAGTATCCGTAGTTGTACAAGATTAAAATGTTGATAGTATATTATTATTACTGAGGTAATATTATGGATTTAATTCTATAATTATTAAGATAGCTGCAACGTAACATTAGATGTCTTAAGCATCTGTAATTAACTTTTAGGCTTGTTTGTTTTTTTTATATTCTGCCTATATATAATTTATGAGGAACATAGATTATTCTGATACTCTGGAGATCCTGTGATCAATGCAGGTAGAGTTGGATGGTGCCTTAGGAGGTCAGGTAGTTCAGCCCCCACCCCAGCAGGAACAATTATACCTAAACCATGCCTGACAGTTAATTAGCTAGCCTGTTCTTAAAACCCTCCTGTGATTGAGATTCCACTCTCCCTTGGCAATTGATTTCAGTGCTGAGCTATCTTGACAGCTAGAAATATTTCCCTAATGTCTAAACTAAATTTCCCTTGCTGCAGTTTAACCCTTCTTGTCCTATGTTGTGAAGAATAGTTTTGTCCCTTTCCCGTGACAGCAACCTTCTGCATAATTGAAAACTGTTATCACAGAGGGTTCACATCATTTTAAATTAAAAAATCCCAGATTCTTCAGTCTTTTCTTCTAGCTCATGCTTTCTAGCTCACTGACTCTTCTCGTTGCTTTCCTCTTGGCACTCTCCGAATGACCTGACTTACTGGCCTGCTGTGAAGCCTTAGGGAAGCCACCGCAGTCCTCGGCTTGGTGCTGCGTGTGAGCTGGGGAAGTGCCATGGGCCGGTGGGAGCCCTGGCAGATGCCCTGGGCTGGGGCAGGGCCGAGCACACGCTGGTGGGTACTGGCTCAGGTCTAAAGGCAGTTTGCTGGTATGGCAAGGCAGGCCGTGCAGCGCAGATCAGCCCTGTGCCAAGCCATGACACCAGCACAGTCTCCGCTGGCTCCTGCGCCTCCGCACCGCGGTTCCCCTTTCAGAGCCAACACACCCACTTACTGACTTCCTTAGAACACTTTGAAATCTATAGATGAAACGTACTTTGAGAGGTGTTATAATTTTTCTCTTGCAAAACCATGGGTCTGTAATTTACATCACTTAATGTGACAAGTACAAATCAATCCACATACTGTATATTTTTAAAATGTTCCTGATTTATTATTTTATATAGTTAGGGCATATTTTAAAAGCATTTATTAGGACAGAATGTTGGCAGTTAGAAAATGCCAGCCCCGGTCTTTGTTCCATCCACATGAAAAGCAGTGATAGGTCAAGATTATTTAGGTAGGACCTTGATACGGTGAGGCTGCTTGGTTTACTAGCACTGTCTGGATTTGTGGCTTTTCCTCCTGAGCTCTATGTTGAGACTTAAGGACCTTTCTTTCACTGTTTACAGAGCTGGGGTTTTCTAATGGCCTGCTGCAAGCCCACTGAGGTCGGTGGCAATGAGTTTCAGTGATGCTTTTGAGCCCCATCTATTGCTACTTCAGTGAATCAGCTTTGGCCCATTTGTTTCATTTGGAATTGAACAATCCTTGCACAGAGCAGGAACAAAAGCAAATAAGTAGCCTTGACAGTCCTTTTCTGATGTTTTCAGCGATTTCTTAAGATTAAAAAGTAGATTAGAACTATCTCAAAGACCAAAGGGAGGACTATCTTAATTGCAGGATTTGTTTACAATACGTATTTTCCCAACTTTGCTAACTATTATGCTAAAAGGAGGAGAAATTCAGACTGTGACCATTACAGCCCAAATTTCTGATTAGATGTTCTCAAAAGCTTGCTGTAAAAACAGTCACAAGCTGCTTGTCTCAGCAAGCAGGCCACAGGAAGGCAGAATTTTGATGAAAGATGTAGGCTGCTAACAGCTGTGGTGTTTGCATTTTCTAGAGTGATGCAGTTTTTCAAACAGGTCAGTCAGCATCTGAAGAGTCAGTGTCCACTAAAGTGCCTCTCAACTTCACCAAAGCCTGCGCTGGTAGTTGCATACTTTGTTGTATATATACTCTTCTTAGGGAAATGAATAAAGGGTAGGCAGGGAAGTGGAGAGGAAAGGGAAAATAAGAACAAAAAACCCTATTCCTCAGTGAAATAATAGGGTTAAGCATTGTCTCACTATACATGTAATTTAAATATTACAAAAGTCAAGTTTTATATTTTTCATTGTAAATAGATCACAGGTTATCCTGCTTTATTCATGCATCTGACACATAATAGTAACAAATATATTAATAATTGCTATTTTAACCTCTGGGCTTGCCAGTCTATTCTTGCATATCTACATTTTTCAACACCTCAACTAAATTAAGCACCCCAATTGCATAATGTGTTGTGTTGGGTAAGCGTGAGAGGACATATGGTACATTTCTTCAGGAACTGAGCTCTCTATTGCTTTTATTGTTCTGTGTCACAGTCTTAATGCTTTTTTAATGGAGTTTTCAGAGGGTGAACACCGTCAGCCCATTGTCTGCTATGCTCAGCACAGAGGAATGAGAAGTATATGCTTTATGGAAGCAGGGTAGAAAAATAAAGAAGGATATCATTAAAGTATGGGAGGAAGTTTGTTGATTAAATGATGATGCTTTCTGTTCTCAGGCATGACTTCTGCCAGTTTAGCAGTGATTTAGACTGAAATTATTTTTCATGATGTTCATACCAGTCAGGTGGCCTGCAGTAAGGACTTGGAACAAAGTCGTTTCAGAAAAAACAGTGAAGTAGTTTATAAATAACTGAAACCACTGCATAAGTCATGAATCATTTGGATGATCCCTCTCATTTCGCTGCATATTTTCTCACTTGGTTTTCATTGATAGGAAAATCAATGCTGACTTCTAAGGACTCATATGATCTGGAATATTTCACAGGAAGGCCTTACGGAACAAATCTGTTTTTAAATGAAATAATATATCTGGTTTATTTAGTTCTCTGTCCAGCAGATCACTTAAGCTCTTGACTTCTGTTTGACAACTCACATATTTAAAATGCTGCTCAAATCACTGTGTGTTGCTGGAGTGCTGCCATATTTGGTTGAATAGATCTTTAATACATGATCGGTTCCTTTGTTTCGCCTATTTCCTTGCTTTTCTTTCTTTTGTTTCTTGTAGAACAAGTCTTGTTCCCATTTTAGTTTTTTTGGTTTCCTGAGCCTAATGCCTCGGCCCTATGTTTGTAACAGGGTTTAACAAAACTAAAAACATTTCACGTTGTTCATATATTAGATACAGCCATGCGGAAGATGAATTTACAGCGACAGGTAAGGGTCAGAATTTCCAGGCACGGCTGTCTGACAAAAAGCAGAAAGTGATTACATTTGGTACAAAGTGAGCATGAGGTGAGAGAGTTTTTAATAGCTCCACGTGATATTTGAAGATTACACTTTAGGAAAATTCACTGCGCAAGCTGGCCTTCATAGCTGAAAATCACGGGTTAATTAATCAAGCCCAACACACATACGTACAGACATATCCATAATTCTAATACGAACTTTGGCTGGAGAATATAGGAAAACAGCAGTGCTGTTGACTGAGCCTGGTAAGTCTGACACAATTCACTTGTTTGGGCAATTGTTTGTAACTAGCAGTTACTTCACTCTGAATCAAGAACTGACCATCTTTCAAGTGGCATCAACTTCATTGCAAATAGTTGCTACAACGAGGCAGAGCTAGAGAGTTTAAGAATATTAATTAAAATTTGGATTAGAAAATGAAGCAACCTAAAAAAGTTACACAGGCCTTCATTTACAGACTGTACATAGTTAACATTTATCAATTACATAGACAAAACAGGTTTAATCAATACCAGAATAATTTTGTCTTTACTGGATACCAGTTCTTAAATATTAATTAGGACATTATCTACCCAAGATCTGTATTTAAGGATATTGCTCTTTTACTAATGAAGACATGGAAATTCGCTGGCTAGACACCTCTCCTCTCCCCCCAAAAGGAATGCTGATAGAGGGGAGACAATAAGCGAAGCAGTGCTACAGAGAAGAAGTAACAAAATGTTCTGCATGTTCGCTGCAGACAGGATAGGATTGTTGGGTTGAAATTGCAGCAGGAGAGCTTGGCATTAGGGAAACTCTAATGATAATGGGGAGAGTGACCTGCAGGAGTGGGCTGGCTAGAGAAGGCAGAGAGGATGGAGTACACCTTCGGACAGGGACCTAGACAAGGTGACGTCTTAAGATCACCTGTCTGACCTTTAGTGGCAACTCTGTGACTGAATTCTTTAGGTTGTAACTGCTGTAAGACCTATGCAGAGAACATGCAAGTATGTGCACGTGTGTGAATATAAACACAGGTGGAACAAGGTTGAGTTTTAGAAATGAAATTATGTTTATTTGTTTCATTATGTTAAGTTCATGGACACAGCAGTTTTATGTTTCTGCTATTTTCTTGTGTTTGTTGTTACTTTAAATAGAGGAGTCTACCCTTCTCCCCCAGAAGACTCCCCTCTCAAGAATGAAAAGCTTCTATCATTACTTAAATACCACTTGAAGCTTTAGAAATGCTAATACGTGAATGTTTTGTGACTAGTTGCATATGTCCATGACTGAAATGTGTCATGAACTGCTTGTTTACCAATCTTGAACCCAGTATTATTTCTTTCTCCTTATATCCTGTCTGAATAAACAAATAAATTGCAGATTGTAAGTGCAGATTCTGAAAAAAGGCACAACAATGTGTAAGGCCTTGCAAAAGTTTTTCAAAGACATCTTGGAGTCATGTGTTGGTGCATACACATATTCCATGTTTCCTCTCCCATCAGTCTCGGTTTCTGTATCTTTTGAAGAAGTATGTAGGCATGCCTTTCCTATGACCTTGCTTCTGCTTTTCTGCAAGGAATAAGAAAATAATGGAAGTTATTTCAGCAAGAAGAAATCTCCGTGCAGGATATCTTTGTCAATATCTCCTACATCTCTGAAAAGGCTATGGGACCAATTCCTAAACTAGACAAGTCTCCAGTTTGTTTTCTGTAATTGCTTGTTCGGTCTCACCTAGCCTAATTATCATCTAACAGCTGGCCTTGGCAAGTGCTCTGGGCTCGCTCAATAATCAATAGAAAAGAATAGGCACCTCCAGAGGATGGCTTATATCATCCTAAGGTAATTATCTAAAATTGGTGGGCTGAATCACCTCTGGTGGTATTTATCTTTTTCCATCAATTATAGCAAGAGTCTGGATGACAGACTGAAACTGGGTGATTAAAGGGATGAATCCTGCTCTCAGGTAACGTTACAAGAGGTCTGCTTCCTACAGTGTCTAATTTCTCACTATTGTGGAAAATCACCTTTCCTGTAGCTCAGCAATAGGTTATAGTGGCCTCTTGTATAAACCTCTTTCCAGTGCAGTCCTTCACTCGCAGCTCTGGGTACTGCCAGTTTCCACTCAGTCCTTCCAGCTCGCTGTGAGTTTGCATCCACTTGAGCCCTGAGAGCAGTGTCCTGTGTCATTGCAGCTGCTCCCCAGACCTTCAGGGTGATGAAAAAGGAGGATGCAGTGTTACGGCTCCAGTCCCGAGGTATTGAGGTAGAGAGAGAAAATAAGCAACACCACAAAGCTCCAGAGTCATATCTGCTTCCCCTTTATTAGTCCCAAATGCTAGAAGAGACGTCTCTTTTGCATGGCAACATGTTATGGTGTAACTTCACATCTTCACTCAGCCACTCCTCTGCCGCTTCTGGTGATCTGATTTGCTTCTCTATTCCTCCTCCTGGACTCACTTTCTCTTATCTTCTCATGGGCTGTGTTTTCAAGCTACTAGTGCAGCTTTTGGATCAAAGTGACCCTCTTCCCTCATACTGTAGGTGAATTTATCCCACCTAACTGTAGCTATTTAAAAGTTAGATGCTTGTTTTAAACCAGCAGTCTGCATTCCCTGATAATCAGCAGAAGAGGTACCACCAGAGGATGTTCCACTTGTCTTAAGTAATGGTCTCACTTGCTGGGCATATCAGCCTATCACCTATAGAGCAAAACTGTGATATGGCTGAACATGGCTGTTGAGTTGAGAGTGTTGTGCCCTGTATGCTGGTCCTTCAGTATAGAACGGACCTAGAGAACCCTTTGGCATCCCTCTCGTAAGGACATGCTAAGTGCAGAACAGAGGGTTGAGGAACATGTTTTTTACCTTTTCTGTCCTAATCACAGAGACGCCACAAGTGTCTATGGGGAAGCTGCTGCAAGTTGGAGCAGCCACTGATATTCAGTAACTTACACCCTGAAGTGTACTGGGGGCTAGCGAGAAAGAGGTATGAAAAGGACTTTTGTTCCCTGTATCTTACTCACATTTTCTGTTCTCCTTCTCTTTGATGCAGTTCCCAAAAGATTTGTGAAAGAGCCTAGCTTTCATGTTTCACTGTTCATGAGAGTTATGTTGAAAGGGTACTTTTTCTGCCCATAGTAGGTTGTCCAGTAGAACATCGTTAATTGTTTCCAATGACCTATTGTAAATGTAGTGACCCAAAGCAGCATTGCCAAAGGTAAACATCAGTCATTTTTCGGCTAGACCATATTTCAAAGGTTTGTTCACATAATTTGTTTTCAACTCATATGAGGGACAAAATATGCTCAAATGACTTTTTCCTCACTCTGGGTTTTCTTGCAGATTTTAAAAAGTGGACATGCACATAAAAGTCAGCCAAAAGAAGCTACACAGTCCCCGTGGTAGATTTTTATCATCAAATATTGCCATGTACGACAGCAATCAGTTCTTACTGGTGTGTCTTGATGTTTCTGAATTTACCTGGACTGAAATAATAAAATCAGATTTCTAAATGCATTTTGTTTCCACATGCATTACATTATAAATCAGTTTCATTTTGTTCTTGATGTTATCCTGCTGCAAAACACAGAGAAAACACTCAATAAATGAAATTGCATCTCTCTGATTCCAAAAATCTGAGTAATACTAAAGGTCTTCAGCTGGAATAAATCTATTTCTACTAGAAAGGTTTTTCAAACCTTCTTCCCCCAATAAATTCTGAGTGTTATTTTAGCACAGATAAGATAATACTCTCAAAATATGATTGCAAGAAAATCCATAAGACCAGTCTTATGACAAACCCTGTGTACTTCAAGAAATTATTTTTTCTGGCAAAAACGAATCTACAGTGTAGTGTATGTCGTCCAAATGGCAAGAGAAAGGAACTGTGTTTCATGAAGTAAAAATCTACCATCAGCAAGCTCATATATTTCTTAGTGGCATCATTGGGCTTTGTAAATTTGGACTTGGGGGATCATAAAACCCCAGGCTGTGTACAGTGAATTTTCTACTGAGCAGTGCAGCATTCAAATTCTGAATATTTTCACCAGTATGTGTAATAATATATCTGTTTGTAATGTTTAAGTGACTTGGTAGGAAATAAGAAGAGGAGGATTAGCTACTAAACTTCTCAGAAATACATTCCAAGTAAATACCGGGGGGGGGGGGGCAGGGAGATTGAATTTGGTGGTTTTCCACAGCAATGGCACAGTGAGTTCTATCAGATTTACAACTTTCCGTCCTAATACGGAAGCAAGACTGTTAATCTTATGAAGGTAGAATATTAGGTAACTTGCATGCAGAAGCATTTTCTGAGCAGCTAGTACTTTGGGTGCACGTTCAGTGACATACTTCACTGTTCTGTTTCTTTTTCATTACATTTTTGTTTTTTATATTTATTTCATTTATATTTACTTATATTTATTTCATGTGTCTCATCATGTATATTTGTGTATATTAAGACTGTAGTAAGTTGAGAGTTCTTCCATAATAAAGGCTAGAATTGCCTTCTGCTGGCATATTCTTCAATGTCTTGGTTGTTTGAAACAGACAGTATTTTTTTCAAGGAAAAAAAGAATATTTCTGGAAGTTCCCAAAGAAAATTTGTCAAAAATCCTGCTTTTAAAATCTTAATTTTCTTACATAATTTTGTCTCAGTTTAGGAAGAAAAAAGTCATCATATAATTCCCTCAAATGTCATCTAGCTAAATCTTTTTGAGAATTGATGCCATTGCTCTGGGAGGCTAAATAGGAAAGAAACAAGTAAAAGTGCGTAATACTTGTTTATATTTCCACATTTCGACAGAAATAACATTTCTGTTGAGAATAAACTAATTTCAGCTAGAATCGAAGGTCTGTGTTGTTTTGTTTTTTCACTTATCAGCTCTCAGAGCAAAATTAAGCTGTGCCAAGGATGAGGAATTCAGCCATGTAACTGTCCTCAGTTGGAGATTTTAAAGGCAAAAGGAGTTTTTGTTACAATCCTGTTAAATCTTCTATATAACGAGACTGTAGAGCTCATGCAGAACCATAATTGATGGTAGGCAAAATTCTTTACTTGTTGAGTGTGTTTTCTGAGAAATTCGTGTGGTCAGAGGTGGTAAACTGTGCCTGGCTTCCTCTTGATTAACATTCTGCATCATTTGGCAGTCAGTGTCAATCATGGAATATGAGATTCACTTAATTTATAAAATTCTAAATGAACAATTATTGAGTTCAAATGTGAAATTTTGAGGAGCATTGACAGGAGAATTAGCTGTGAAGATACATGAATGTCAAGTAGAAAAAGAAGAGGAGAAAAGAGAAACATGAGACAATGTTCAAGAAATTTTCCTTGAAGTTTACTGATAAAGCATATGATAAACCTAAAAGTAATACTCTTCTCAAAAACTCGTATTCCATCTCTTACACAGTTGGACCACAGATACTTGGTTGTGGTTATTCTCTCTAAGTAGTGTATCTTCTGTTTAGCTAATGTTTTGAATAGTATATTGTGATTGTTAGGGCCTTTCTAAAAAGTATTATTTTCAAAAGTGGCTAGTTTTCCTCCCTGCTGTTTATTTATGAACTCCTTGGACTGAAAGCCTCTGGTGAAGTTCTTTGTGATTTTATTAGGTTTGGTATGAAAATCTCCTGTGTTTTGACTGTTCAGGGTTAAGATTCAAATACACAGAGCAAGTAAACCGCAAGCAGTAGTAACAAGTTACAAAGCTATAAAAAAAATACAGACATCAAGTGCATTGACATTTGCATAGATACAGAAAGACTCCATCATGGCTCTGATTAATTCTAGCAAAATTACCCATTGTGCCAATTCCTGCCAATATAATAACTATTCTCTCTCGAGATAGATTTTCTTATTGGCGATTTTGGTAGTTTGAGGAACTGGGGAAGTCATTGGGTAAGTTAGATTCAAACTAGATGGCTTTTATAAGTGTGCTTCTAAAATCAAATCTTTGCTTTAAGGGAGAAAAAACCAAACCACTTCTTGGTCTGTTTTCCAGATCTCTGGCTATTTCAAGACAAACCAGGTGCTTTGAATATATTATTTATTTTTTTTATTTTTAAGATTACAGACAGACCAGCATCTGGACTGCAAGCTGTATTTGCTAGCTGTTCTTTACAAACCTTGATTTATACATACTCCTCATTTCTGAGAAAGTTGCTGATATAGCTTCTCCAGGATGAAGTAGAAATGCTACACTGACAGAAAATCACAAATCTCACATGGACAATGGACAGAGAGAATCTTGAAAAAAATAAAACCCTTATTGAAATATTATAAGAAAGTTATGCCTGCACAAGAGAAGCAAGTGAAAATGAGGCTTTTAGCTCTCAAAAACATCGTCAGATTTTCCTGCGAGTTCCATTTTTCAATTTAATAGCTATGTGACATGTACTTGACACATCTCTCCTGTAATATAGGATGATCTCCCATCTTTATTTTCTGGGAAATATGTCTATTTAAGATAGATGCAACGGAATCTGGATTTGTATAATTTTGCACGAAGAAGGATTGAAAAAAGCGACCTAAAATTCCTTCTGTTAAACATCACTTGGTGTGCATTATTCTCTTTAAGCATGAAACAAGTTTCTTTTTCAAAGGTGGAATTTATAGCAGTCTCTCAAGCAGAGAGTGTATTGTGTTCTTTGCAGGAAGCTCGGAAGCGCTATCTGAGCACAGTTTGGAGGAGAGGTCTTAACAGAGTTGCATCCACACACAGGGTTTCTGAATTTGGCTATTTGTTTCTGTGTCTGTATTTCTAGATGTCAGTGTTATGTTTGGCTAAATTGCCTTCAGGTCTAAGGGTTTCTACGGCCTGGGAATTGACTTGTTTCCCCTGCAATTCTCTCTCTTCAACTGGAGTGAACAGGCAAAGCCCGATGATAAATCTGTGAATATACTTAAAGAAATAGTAAGTGTATTTTGACTGCATTATTATTTTCAGTTCTGTAATATTAACTTCATATTGCCAACAGAAGTAATGCTTTTTCACAGCAGCAAATAGTACTGAATAGTACAGAATAATTGGTGAATCACTGAATAATAGCAATAGCAGTTGTAGCTGTGGGGGACTGAGGCCAGAAGCAGGGCTAGTTGTGCAGCAGCAGATCTTGTCTGTTATTAGACCACCTTTGGAGTGATGCATGGTAGTCAGAGGGTCTAGAGATTGTAAATCCTTTGAGGAAAATTCTGTATTTGTTGCTTAAGCTTAGGAAGTTGATGTCTCATTAAACCTATCTTCTTCTCTAGAATCTGTAGTCTCTATTTCAAATGGTACTTTACAATATGTACTGGGTTAGATTAGTTTTCTTACAGCCATGGCAGTCAATGTAAAATTTCTCATCACACACTACTCTTGGTAGAATCAGTGGCGTTATCTGAGACAAAACAGTTTTTGATGGGAGTTCAGATAACACCATCTGTTATAGAAGCTCCTTTATGAAATTGTACCTAGCAAGTGTTTATCGTGTATGTATAGGATCTACTAAGTGTGTTTGCTACTTTTTTTTTTTAAGGTTCTTGAGATCTTTTATTTGTAGCCTGGGAAAGAAAGAGATTACAGGGGGTTTTTAATGGGCTTTAAAAAAGTTGAGTAAACAGCATATGTAATTACTCTGTAGGGAAATACTGCTTAATTAAAACACAAAGCCATTCTATTAGCATATGCACCTACTGCTCATGTGGTTCATTTCTTCCAGAAATAACCAAATTACTGAATAGAGATTGTTCTATAGTTTAGCTACCTAGAATGTGTGCTTCAGTGTTTTGTCTTGTCCTCCTGCTGGTGATTCATTGTTGGCTTAAAAATAGTCACACTACATGCAGATAGAGATCTGCTGGGACTCAGCTACCAGCTATGAAAGAATACAGTTTATCTTGACTTTTTAAGGGGAAACAAAAAAAATCCCCCAAAGCCTATACAGTTTTCACAGACGTTATCTGTGGGGGAAACTTGCACTTCAGATTGGACACACAAGAATATCTACTTCCCCCATGCATTGTGCCATCATCCAAAAAGTGTGGGAAACACAGTTTGTGTAAAAAGCTTGAAAATGCTTTGAAAAGTTGTGGCTGCTGTATAGGACTAAGGTTTCTTATGACTTAGGGGCCTTGCAATGTATTTTGATTACCTCAATTATAATGTAGCCGTCAGACAAAATACTCCTGGAAAATTTGAGTATGTCCCAGTATGTGCCAGGAGTGCCTTTTCTGTGCTTGTACGTGATAGCATTGATCTGAAAAAGAATTAGACTGTTCTTGTAATATGATGGGATTTAATTCACATCATCCACTCCTACTTTTTTTTTCCCCCTTGCAATTTTAAAGTGAATGTAATATACATGGAAGGGAACAGACTAATAGGGAATGAAGTTTTCATTTCTTCCAAGCTATACAGAGCTGGGTGTATTTGCTTTAACTGAGGCTCTACCTACTCTGAAGAACCTTAAATAAAGAGTTTAAGAGGTAGGTCAAGTATGAGGTGATCCTTTCCTGATGCTTCTTTCCAGTTTCCAGTCATCAGAACTGCAGAGGCCTCTGGAGCTGGTGGTTGTGTTAGAGTACTAGATGTAATAGCTGTTAGTATACCATCCTCCTTCAATTAGGTGCACAAACTTTCTACAGAAGGTCTTGCTCCTTATTTATTGCTTTATCTTCTTTCCATAATGGGGCGCATTAAGTATTGTAAAGAGTTTGACTTAGCTGTTTCCTACAGATTTATACAAGAAAATAGAGACAGGACTTGGCATGTGTAAGGTTCTGGTTTTGGTAAATACTGTTCATACGCCTCTAGGGTTGTGAAACTGTCAGTATGCCAATGTCACCCTTAACATTTACATTATCAAAGTTTGTATTCTCTCTATCACATCGTCCATTTACTAAATGGATCTCTATCTAGTTGTGATTGCAGTAGCGTGACAGCCAGCTATGAAGAATAAATTGTTTACCTACTGAATGTGGTTTAATATAGGTATGTTACAGACCTCATTGGGAAATCTATTCTAAGTGCAAAATGTAAAAGTGCCTCATATCCCAGCCAGCCAGCCCAGAACTAGATTAATAGTTTAATCCTGGTCCAGAGTGAAGGCCACAGAACATATTAGTTTCCTAATCACTTCAGGATATAATTTAACATGCCCTTGGTTTTTAAAGCTCTACGTAGCTTTGGTGTGGATACTTCAAATACTGGCTTTTTCCTAGTGTCCTGTTAAAACAAAGGAAATCAGCTGATACGCTCAAAATTTCCTTTTAATACTGGACATAGGGACTGAGCCTTTTCTGTGGAGGGTACATGTCTCTAGGATTCAGCTTTCACCTTTCATTCAGCTTTTTAAGCGTGTTCCAAATCCTGATTTTTTTTCCCCTTAACTTGGTGTTTCAGAGTACGTAGAATAAAAGAGGAACACTGCCATTGCAATTGTTTCTTTGTGGAGCATGCGTTTTGTCATTTGTGTTTAAGAAAATGCCAAAGCATCTGGAGATGTTTGTGACATGGGAGATACAAAAAAGTCAATCTAAGAGTTTGTGAATTGTGTATTTAAATCAATCGATGTCAAGACATTGCTTAAGCTCTCTGAAAAGCTGTTTCAGGTTAGATTTTCTTTGCGAGCAACACACTAATTTCACGCAGCTACATGTTATTTGCTTTAGCTGATAAAAATTCAATCTGTAAGGGAGGAGGGAACATTAAAATTGTCCTTTTATGGAAGACTTTAAATTAAAGACTTAATTTTCCAGCACATATATTTAATACAACCTCATCTAATTAGCAGTCAAAGTATTGTTGACTGTTACAAAAGCAAGATTAAATGACTTGAGTCATGCTTTACATGACTCCATACCACAGAAACTATGAACACAATTTTCCTTTTGATTTCTCATCAGAGATTGCATAACCCTCCTCATCTATTTTTAAGAGACCTTTCTTCTCTGCTCTTCATTTCTATAAGAGAGAAAGCAATCAGGAACAGCAGCATGAATTTCGGGTAGTGCTCGGTTCATGAAAGCTTCACTTCTCTCCAGTTAGTTAATGCATGCAGTTAAACCCTTCAGATTTCAGGTTATCACTAAACTCCACGGTGCTAGTGAAGTATGAGCGTATCTCTGGTCCCTTTTCCTCCTTTCCCCTTCAGCACCTGAGTTATGTTGGAGTGATGAAGTCAAAACTTTTAGGAAAGGTCCTCTGAAGAGCAGGCGATAGGGCTTCCTTGGGAACTAAGACAAGGTTTTCACATGTGCTGCCAAAATGGATTAGAGCCTCTGCAAATTTGTCTAGAAAGTAATGTCAAATTTATCCTTACACTTCGGACTGCAGCCTAGTTAAGAGGAAAAGGCAATAGAAAGGTGTGGCAGATAGTGAGATATGATAGGGGAAAAACATTTTCTTATTCAGAATACTTGCTGCTTGATTCAAATCCCCCACATTACTTTTAGATGCATATATAAGATGAACAAATAAATAGACAAATACCTTGCTCTGCAAATGTCTTCCAGCGTACCCTTTTTGTAGTTACATGGTATGATAGTAACTAAGTCTATAGTTACTGGAAAAAACATACTTAACAAATGTGTCTGCCTCTCACACAGAGGGGCTTCTAAGTTCAAGCTTGTAGGTGCATGCGCAAGCTAAATTTTATGAGTTGTACAGAATGCTTTAAATTCACTTTGCAAAGGTTGAAGCATGTCATTGTTTCATTGTTATGTGGTATTAATAAGGGCAGGGAAGTTTCTAGAAAAAGAGTAGGAGTGAGATAAAATTTATTATGCAAATTTGGAGCATTATAACACTGAAAGAATTATCACGAACAAAAATAATTGAGGGAGAAAAGAGGGACGGGAAGGAATCTGATTTAATAGGAAGAAAATAACTAGTAAAGTTTTTAATAGTACACTTTAGTCATTAACAAACTCCAGCCAAGGATGATGCTGTACTGCTGAAGTGGAAGTTGTCAGAAAAAGCTCCAACTTGTGATTAAATGCCTATGCATGAGCTTTTCTGTGCTTTGCATTCTTTTGTAGTGGACCTGGTGCCAAATCTGGTGGGCCTGATTAAAGCTGGGAAATCCAGAACAGGTTTGTTGTTGTGCTCTCAGGTTATTCATGAGTTCCATCATGATTTCTGAGGTTTCCTGTTGTTCAGCAGGATTGATGAACAGATGTACATGGTGTCTCCCTCCCCAGCTAACATCTCATTGTTGAAACTGTCACACATAGATAATGTCAACATTAAGCATCCTGGCATCCTGCCTGCTGCTGACATACCACAAAATTTCTGGGTAGTAGTCAGGCTAACAGCTGCACGTTTGCTAACTAGCCAAGTCATCCATTTATCCAGTGGAAAAAGTGGAATTCTTTAAAATTGCAAGTCGTGCTGCACCTTATAATTTTCTTTCTTGTCTACAGTTTTTCATCGTAAGTGCTTTAACAGAAAACTTCATAGGCTGGATTGTGATCAGTAGAGACTCCCTCCCTTTGAGGTACCCTGCATACGACTGAAGGCGTTCCTGGAGGAAGGAAGAATGATCATGTGCTTCAGACATGGAAAAGTCTGCTCAGACGTCCTGAAATAGGTGGGGGATTGTAGTCTAAGTGTGCAGAAGTAAGGCACGAAGCCTAAACTTGCATTTAGGCCTCCTGAGTAATCATAAGAAGGAGAGAGCGATTGACTTCCAGCAGGTAGTACATCCCACCTCTGTTAGGTGTTTTGGAATGTAATTAAGTGACCTTTGGAAGTGCATTCTCTTCATTAGCTTTTGAGGGAGCTTTAATGATTGGCTTGGGGTAGATGCCTAGCTCTTACATGGTAGTGTTCAGTGAAATTAAATCCACCCTTAAGCTCTCTGTAACTGAGATCTATATCTGTAAGATAAAGACTGTACTTCAAAGACTGTTCATTATTTTTTTCTGAGGTTCTCAGGTGTTATGATCATGGCAGCATATAGAAATATTGTGTTCTGGTACCTGGAAAAATGCCTGGTGAAATCGTTGGTTGTGATGGATACCCTAGCAAGAAAATACAGAGACAAGTATGTTTATTGTGTTCTGAAAGAACATGACAACACAATTGGGTAAAAGACAATCAATTATGATATGTGGTTATCATAAATCACCGAATAGATCCATGCATCATTGTACATGTTAAATACTTTTAAACGTCTGTACGTTGATTTTGTGGATGCCACTAAGGCTGTCTTGTTCTGTTGATATTACTATGACTACACGAGGAATGACCGTGTGTGAAAGGAGGGAATGTGAAAAAACATACTAAAATGACAAAAATTTAAGGCATAGATCATTGTTACAAGGTTGTGCCAGAGGGAGGAAGGAGACATTTGCTATGCAAACACCGAGCATTTGTACCCAGAAGCATCTCCGAGCAATAACTCTCCCCATGCCTTTGGCCTTGGGAGCTGGGGTGCTCTGAGACAGTGCAAGGTACCTGTATGAAGATGCCAAACCTGCTGAGTCAAGAGAATTATTCTGGTTTGTGTCTGTCTTATGTCCTCTAAACACACCTTTTCCTCCACAAGGAGTAGGCTGTCAGCAGCCTGGAATCTTATTGAAGAATTCATCCCCAAAACACTAGGTATTTGGGATGTATTCAGCATTTACTTCCTATTGTGAGGACTCTCTGGGGCAATCTTTGCATTCAATCTTTGGGTCCTCTTTTCCTTTTCTAAGGTCTTTTCATGCATTTGTTTTTACTCTTTGTCATAATGAAATTACAGTATAAATCTGAAATATCTAGGGTGGCATATTTATTCATGCATTAAAGACCACATTTCTTAATGTATTTCCGCCCCTCGTTGTGTGGCTGATTCTTACCTGTGACTTTAGACAGGACTCATTTGGGGGCACAGACCAATTCTGCACAGCCGTTTTTGACCTTTGTTCAGGTATACCTGAACAATGTGAAAATTTGTTCTTTTTCTCCTGCCCCTATTTATTGTTTCATTTCACTAGCTATAAAAGCCAGTGGTAGATCAGCTTTTTCCTCTCCTCACGTAAGAAAGCTGCCCAAGGCCACATTTTAGTGCAGAAACTGGCCTGACTCTGCTATACAGGTTTAATGCTTTATAATTTTCGCAAGAATAAAGTCTATCATCATGGTCCAAACTGCATTGAATTGGAGCTGTATAATGCTGAAATGTTTCTTTGTTATTCCTCTCAGTGTCATGCTCTGTAAGTTACTGTAGAAGGAAAGTTACCCTTAGTACCTTTGTTTGTCAGGACAGTCCCTTTCTTTCCAAAACAGAGATTGGATAGTTTGTCCTGGTATTTCCACTCTGTGTCCTCTTGTGTGCTTGTCTTATGTTTGGTGGTATAGGTGCTGTGCTGCACTAAAAAATGGGAGCCAGGCTGTTTCCTTAAGTGCCATGACAGGTTTCAGAACACCAGAGACAAACTTGACTATGAATTTTTCTTTCCAAACTACATGTCTGTATTAGCCTGCCATGCAGGAAGCAGGTGGTATTTTATAGTCATTTATATCCTGAATTTTCACATGCTGGAGATGACATGGAAACGCTTTGTGCATTTTGCTGTTAAATTGCGTTGAATAGAAGGCTACTGCTGCTATTTGGGAAAGCTTTTTACTCCAACCCACAGTGTTACAAAAGTGCAAGTTTCCCTGTGGCTTTGTCAGTCTATCATCCAAAGACAATGAGTCCAGCACACCTCTCATCGGTGTCAGAAGAAGTGAAGCATAACATACAAGCAGTGGTAGAAGTGGCACAATGTTATCCCTGGAGCAGAGATCCAAGCTCACCAGTGGTAATTAGTTTAAGTTTCTTCCAGTTATTTCAACTGAGCAAGAGGCTGCAGAGGAAAGCGTGTTCCTCAGCATGCAGAGAACTTCAAAACCTGTAACAAGGTTGAGCGTAACATCTGGCTTCAGATAATTCAACCAACCTTTTCACCTTTTACTCAAATATTTCAAGCCTTCTATCAATATTAGATGACTCTGTACAGCATATGATGTCAAATTTTACGTTATTGTAGATATTCAAGGATCCCTGATATACTTGAAATTATTGTAAGTCGACAGATAAGTATGATTCACCCATTAAGTCTGTATTTCTCTTATGTTAATTCATATTCTTTCTCTTTGAAAAGGGAGAGCTCTAGTAGTGATTTATGGCACGTTGACTTCACAGTTGTGTAGTTGCAGTATTATCCTTTATTGAGGTAAATGTTGGATTAGAGATACGTTTCTTCTTAGAGTTGGGAATTACTGATTTGTTTTACGGTGTGTGATGTAGTTGCATACAAAGCAGTCTCGAAAGGTTACATGCTCTGTGTAATAATGCTGTGAAACTGCTTTCCCACACCTTATTTTGGCGCTCCCTCTGCCTTGCTGAATGTGTGAGGCAGGTGATTTGTTTAAAGGCTGTGTTATGAAATACAAATGACAGGAGATAAACCACCTATCAGCCTGCATGTCACTTCCAGCAAAAAGACAATCAGTTAGCCAGAACCAGGTTCATGCCTGATGCTGTGTTGCTAGTGTGGCTGCAGCGTAGGTTTGCAGGATCTAGGGGCGGATGCTTCATTTCCCACCTATCAGCTAATGAAAATCCTTTCAGTAGCACACAGACTCCTATGGTACACGCTAGCTGGTTTCGCACCAAGCCTATAATCTTGTCAGAATTTTGGGAAGTTGATCAGATTTTTGCTCCAACTCATGTTGTTAAGCATCACTTCACCTGTTTGATGAATGCAGTGTCAGGAATGCATGTTTCTGCCGTTGCCTGCACCCCTAAGCAGAATATCTGCTGCTGCTTCCTTTTTTTTTTATTTTTTCCCAGATATTCTGGTGTTTTCTGGCCATTGGTACAGGTTAATTTTTTATTAAGAGTCTCAGACAGCATAAGAGTTTTCTGTAAATAGTCAATTATTTGATTATTTGCTTTTGTCAAAGCACCTGATAGACAGGTTTTCTTACATACGCATTTCTGATATCTCAGCTGAATGTCGTTGTGTAATCTCAACCGTTTTGAAGGCAAATTCAGAAATTAATTTGGTTTCAAATTGAAAAATTCTTCAGTAATCTCTTGGCTGGAGCACGTGTAGCCCTCTGATTAAATTAAAGGGTTTTTTTTAAAGATTATGCTGATTTTCTTGCCTTCTGCTAGGCTGGTTTATTTGGGGACTATAAAGTCTGGAGGTTACTCTGAAGCCTGTTCAGAGTGGGAAAAAGAGAAAGGCAGTATTGCCTTTTCTCCTGTGCATGTAGCTCTTTGCTTCAAAGAGAAAAGCACCTATGGACTCCATTGCAAAAGAGGCCAATTGCCGACTATCACAGCTAAGCTACCGAGGAGGAAAACGTGTAGCTGAGTTAAAAGATCTCAAATTAATTGGGCCTGATGGCTTTAATCAGAGAGGATTTCTTAAAGTGACTAAAGCAATCTCAGATCCATTAGTAAGTTTATTTGAAATCTTAAATAGGATGAGTGGCATCCAGTAAACGAATATGTTGGTAGTCTAGTGACCATCATAAAAGGAGCGAATGGATGAGCATGAGAAAATTTAGGCTAGTCTGCTTAACTTCACTTCCTGAAAAAATACTGGCATAAATAAACTATTTGTGAGCACCTCCCAGACGATTAACCTCTGATAGGTGATCAATAAGAGGCAGCATAGTTTTTTCAAAAGCAAATTAAATCACAGCAATCTGATTTCTTTCAATGATAAGTCAGAAGGCCTTCCTAGAGGTAAGGCAAATAAAGTCCTATGCTTAGATTCCAGCAGAGGTGAAGCTTTTTGCAGTGTTGCATGATGGCATTCCCATAAGGAAAGTGAAAGAACATAGATAAATTAATATAAGATGGATGCAGTGTCCATACTTAGAGCAGCTGTCTGTGGTTCTCTTCAAAAATGAAGGCCTCTTACAAGCATCATTCTTCCAAAGTCTAGTCTTGGATTATTTTCATGAATGATAGATATGCTAGAATAGATAGCACGTTAAGGAAGTTGCAGATAGTACTAGAAGATTAAAATTCAGAAGAAACTGGACAAGTTTGAAAAACTGTCTGGCCTTAAATGAGAATAGGATTCAGTGAGAAGTGTAAGCTATTACACTTGGGCAGGAGTAATCATCTGCTCAAATACAGGCGAGGGGAAAAACAGTAAGGTACAAATACGCAGGAAAGAATTTGGAGGGTATAATGAATCATAAACTCAACAATGTCAGCCTTTTACATTAGAGGCAAACATCACAATGGGATGCTCAGACAGGACAGCATAATCTGCAAGACAAGTGACGTGATCTTTTTGTGCTACTCACAGCATTCGTAAGACATCAGCTGGAGTGTGGCACTAGATTTTGGGCACCGTGCACCAGGGAAAATGGGACATTTGGAAAAAACAGAGGAGAATGAGGAGAACGGCAACAAGTTTGGAAGAGTGGTTTGTTTAGTCAGGAGAGGGCTGACAAAAGCCATTATAAGCCATCAAGTATGTAAAAACTTACTCTAAATGAAATAATCTGTTCTCAGTGTCCACAGTATGTCAAATTAGTAATCAAGGGCTTAAAATGCAGCAAATGTGATATAAGTTTGAAATTAGGAAAAAACTTGGAGCAACAAAGAGTAGTGTAACGTTGGAGTAGGCTTGCAAAGGAGTTGGTGAGATCTTCATTACTTCTTCACTGAGAAAAAAGTTTTCATCAAGATTTTTAGAACAGGATAGACAAACATTCCCTAGGAGTCATTTTGTTTGTGGCCAGTCCAGTCTCAAAGCAGGGGAATAGGCCAAGTGGCTTTTCAGGCATCTCCTATGTCCCATCCCTTTTAGTTGCAGAGATACATGCATTTTCAAATACGTTATATACACACTGAAATAGCTTATTCTAAAATCCATGCGATTGCGTTCCTACATCTCTCTTTTGTAGAAGTATAAATTTGG
Source organism: Nipponia nippon (assembly GCF_047370975.1). Lineage (NCBI taxonomy): Eukaryota > Metazoa > Chordata > Aves > Pelecaniformes > Threskiornithidae > Nipponia > Nipponia nippon. Next base: position 87,934,231 of record NW_028262347.1, on the reverse strand, counting down.
CCGTTAGAGTGAACATTTTTGTTTCACTTTTTATGATAGTGCTAGATGAGTTGTTCTTTTCTCTCTTTTATGCTCTTTGAAATGTATTTTGCCAGTTTCTTTTATGCTATATTAAAATTGCTAAGTGTTTCTAAAAGCTGTGGGGTTTTTAAATCATTTTTCTTTGGTAGCTTTATCTGTGCGGGTTTTTTTTTTATTTTATTTTTTTACCTCTGACAACTTTTCTGTTCTTCTAGTGGATGTGCATACTGTTTTCAGCTCCACTGGATTTCAGAAAAGGGAGGGAGCAGAGGAAAACCAATGCATGATGTAGTATAGCCGTTTGCCTCGTCTCTTTGTGACTTTCTTTTAACAGCTTCTCTTCCTTCACTTTCTTTCCCCCCCATGTACTGCTTTGATATGTCTCAAAATGTTTTTTAAAAGCCATTGGTGACCATTGGTCTTGGCAGTCTTGGTTTGCCCAAAGGCTTTCTTATACTCTGAACTGCAATGGTATATCTGTCATAAAGAACAAACATTGTGGAAGTTGCTAGTGTGGCTGTGAACTGTAAGCGCGACAGATCCGTAACACTAGCAGTGTGCTGCAGCTGTATTAGTCTTTGTACCATATCAGCGCTGAAAGAACCAGGCCTTTGTGAACATAAACCATGAAAGCAGATGTTCAGATACAATTGCTAAGTGGGTACAAAATGCTGATCACATGCACTCTGAAATACTGTAAATATTATCCTACAAGAAAATGATGACAAATTAACACTTGTACAGACTCACACTGCTACTGTAATGGTTTAATAACAAAAGACTACAATGCCCACAGTCTTCTTCCCAATGGAAGTGGAATAGACTGCAGTGTATGCTTTCACTGATAGAAATTAAAAGTTGCCTGACATTAATTATTAACATTTAAATCACATTTTAAATATTAAATGCAAGAAAAGCCATATTATTTCCCTGGGAAAGCTAACTGCTTTCAGGGTCTAATGGCAATAAAATTAGCCTTCAGTGCTGCTCGCCTTTAGGGCTTCTTGCCCTCCCAACGCCCCAGAGGCCCTCAATAGCTGGTAAGGTGTCCTGCCTGCAGCAGCACTGAATGGGCTTTAGAGCAATTCAAACATCTTTATTTCACCTAAGACATTCCAAAGTGGTGATTAGGCAAAGGATACAATATGTTCTCCTTTTTGGAAAAGTCAGGATTTAAGATACTCTTGTGGGATATATCAAATATTTTTTGGTGGGGGTATATCAAGCATTCTCTCCCATCGTATGCTCTGTGAGTCTGCATGTGGCTCTCGTCACACAAGCAAAGAGGCTGCCGAGTAAAGGGCTGCAGGATGGGGAACACGGACAGTATTTGGTTTACATGGCTTTTAGTTCAAAGGCAATTATTTTGCTCAGTTTAACTTTTTTTTTTTTTTGGTAGTAAAACAACAATACAGTCTGAACCCATACTGTTTCTTTCTAGATAAATAGAATTCAATAATTCAGATACTGTGGAGGAACGCCTAGTGATTCCCTGTATGATTAGAAGTCAATAGGCCAAACATTTGGCATTTTAGTGCACTGAAATCGGAGACATGAGATGAGTAGGATTTTAGCTGGTGCGTCACTATTTCAGAAATCATTATGACATTAATTAAGATATGCCCACTCAGAACTTGAAAAGCAATCAGTCAAAAAAAGGAAAAAAAAAATTTTGGTTTTGCAATTACCATAAGACAAAATATTTAGACATCTGTGAGGATCTGTAAAAAGTGGTTCCAGTTTCCAACAATGCTAGCCTCCTTTTGATTTTTTGAGATAAGTATGAACTGTAGCAGTAGAATAAAATGTTTCTGTTGGAATTGCTTTCAGGGTAAGCATTCAGTATTCAAATGTTTTGTATTTACCATAACAAGTCATTCACTTACTCATTCATTCATTCATTTATGAAAGGGCTTTGCTATTCTATATTTATTATGAGCTCCCTTGGCTCACTTTCCAGTTTTATAAAGGACTCTCATGAGAGGTTTCAATGATAGCAAATACCACAAACTGCAAGTGAGCCATTCCTTCTGTTGCCCTCACTGCAGATGAAAGTCCTTTATAACAGATAAGGACAGCAGCAGCTAAAGCTTTATTCACATTGGACAAAACAATAAAAAAAAAATGTTTTCCACATCAGCAAATGATAATGGAATTGTCTTCTAGATGCCATTTCATTTAATAAATAAATAAATAAGAGTTTTTATTGAATTTCAGTATCAGCATGTAATTTCTTTTGTTTTTAAATATTAATAATAATTGAACATACATGTTTCTCTTGTTTTTAAATAATAATAATAACTGAACATAAATTTCATGTTCAATAAATAATTGAACATGTAATTTCTCTTGTTTTTTCTCTATACTTGACTAAAAAATGATGAGCTTTCTTAGTTTAAAAGAATATTGGGACTTGCAGTCCAGTTTTATACAGATGTTTCTATATGTGGCTTTGAAAGGCTGCCTACGACCCATATTCTTCAAAGTGAATTTCCCTTAACTGTAGACACTGGTATGGCCTGCAGCATTATGGAAATATTTCTCCTTTTTTGCATATTAAGGGAGCTTTTAGAGCCAGCATTGCTCCCATGGGGTCTTTGCCTGAGCCTCTTTAAAGAGAATGTTTCTTGGATGTTCTGGAGGTCTCCTCCCACCTTAATTGTATTGTGAAGCCAAGAGAAACGTTACCTCTGATTGTTTCTGTCAGAGAAGCTAATGAGGTTGTTTGGATAGAAATTGTAAGAGGTGTTACTGACCTGTCAAGTAGCATTGCTGGAATTGAAGGGTGCTCACACAGTCGTTTTCCTTGGAGCAGAGCATTTTTCTGCACTTCATCACCATGGTCTCTAAAGGTTACTCTCCAGTCTTAACAGGTACCAGTGTTCAGAGAGGCAGGAGAGGAAGAAGTGTGAAACAGCATTTCAAACTTCTACTAATTAACTAAGTGTATATCAGGTATGTGTTGCCCTCACGCTACAAATAAGCAGCAAGTGGCAAAGAGCCTTAAGAAAATCACCACTAACGAGTTCATGGTGTTTGTCATTGGTTTTGTGTTTGGTATATGGAGTAAAGCCCTGAATGAATCAGTGATCATTACTATTTTCTCTAGTCTTGTTAGGTGTATCAGACTGGGCTATAGATACTCAGTGTGAATTCCCCTAGTATCATTATTTTATTTCTTTGTTTACAAAGGATTAGTCAGTGGAACAGGGGCTGTAATCAAGATATCACTCTCCTAATTGGGTCTGCTGACTGTCATACAGTGCAGTCATTACTACACCTATTTATCCTGGCTTAATCGTGGAGCAACTTTGACAAGACAAATTGAGAGTCCTTCTCCAGTGTAAACTGTAGCCAGGGAGTTAGGACACTTGTTTGGGAAGCAGAGGACCAGTGTTTAAATCCTTGCTCCACAGCATTTGAACAAGGGGTTTGCTCATGACCTAGATGTCATTAGTCCTATGGAGTTTCCTATGGAGTTTGAAGTTTCCATGTTCATCAGGCCTTTTGTTTCCAAATTTTTATTGCTGTTAATAAAATGCATGGAATTGAAATAAAATGGGGCTTGGGACGGGAAGAGGGAGGATTGGCTAATCTGCTCTTTCTAATGTGTTTTTTTTTAATGTTAACCTGGAATATTCTTAACCAGAGGTGAACTTCAAAAATCATTTATTCACATAATTGTAGTTTGAAGGGATTCAAAGTGGCTGTTTTCACATTGCTTAAAAGGAAATATCAGCCCAAGTTCACCGAAAATCTGCTGGAGGTTCATTGGAAAGGTTCATGAACCTTAGCTACTCTGTCAACAAACTTGCCTCGGTTTTCAATGATGTCACACCATTTGACACCAGCAGACTGTTGTATGTCTTTGGAGCAGATAAAAAAAGTTTCACCCCTATGCCCTGCTGTATTAACTGTATTAATTAATTTACTCTGTAAACAAAGATGCTTGTAGGTGATCTCTGAATAGTCCAGCAGAGAATATTCACTAAGTGAAAAAACAGTAACCTAAAATGCGTGAGCGTTTTGAAGGTTTAAACACGTACAGGTATTTGCATAAAAACCTGTGCAAATCCTACCCTGCAGAGTGTTATTCTTACATTATTCAAATTACAAATTAGCTTTATTTAAGAAATTATCTGCATCATCAAAAGCAACAGAGATGACAGCAAATGCACGGGTGAAGTGAAGTCTTGAAGAGAGGTGTCATGAGGGGCTGAGTCTTGTAACAGTGGGAGGTCTCAGGTAGTTGCAACGCATGAGCAATGAATGTCAAGCAACACAGCCAGCCTGGCTCACCCAATACCATTCTTTCTGAACTCAATTTCAGAATCCAAATTGGACAGAAAAATGGGCACACTTAGAGTAAAATGCCACTCAAGTCAACACTGAAAACCACCATGGTTTTCTGATGTGAACTGTAAACAGCATTACAAGAAACTAGTGGAAGAAAAAGAATTAGAAATCCATAACGTATGAGAGAAAACCATAGCCATGACTGTCTTTTATTCAGGTTTTATGTCAGATTATAAACAACTGATTGCAAGGCTTCTTTGTACAGAAAATTATCTTCTTTGCATGAATAACTTAGCAAAAGATAACCCTTTCACTGCTGCCCTTCATCATTCCTTATAGTTTGTAGTCTTCCAATTGTTTGAGAAGATGGACCATACTGGAGTATTTTCTCAAGAAACTGTCAAGGAAGCTAATGCAATTGCTGGACTTAATGATGGAGAGTGAGCAGTGTAAATTACATGCTTCGGTGAACATACTGGAGAAAATAATATTCACCCTGATTCTTCATCTGAAACTTGCAATGCTTCTTGACTTTCATGATGTTTTGAATCACTTCAACATTTTTTATTCTTCTAATCTAGAAATTGTAACACTACAGCTTTCCAACTAAGACTTTCCCATATATAAAAGACATAAATGTATATAAATAAGACTTTTACCTTTGTTTAGGAGAATGCGTATGTCCCTAAAATATGTAGAGAGATAAATGTGGGATATTTCTGCTTTGGAGAGTGATGACATGTTTGAGGGTGGATTATAGCTTACCAGTGTATAAGCTCCTTGGCTCAGTTAAAGCTCCATGGCTTCTCACAGTTATCACACACAAAGGAAGGTGGGCACGCTGATTTTGAAACAAAATGGTTGGTATCTGCAGATGCTTTTTGCCTGTGCCAAAGCAGAAAACAAATCCAGAGGCATTTTTCAACAGTTTCACCCATAAACTTTTCAGTTTGTGCAAACCATAGGGGATTGTGAGAGACTCTAGATTAATTTTAAAAACTTGGCATATGAGATTCAGCTTGCATAAATTTAAAGATAATGTGCGCTGGCAAAAACAATCTGAACCTCTCATGCTGCTGAGCTTTAAACTTTCCCGTTCCTCTGAGAAAAAGAAATTCTCATTGTCACTGGTAAGCTAGCAAAGTAAAAATCTCTCCAGAATACATCAACAGTAGGAAAAAGCAAAAATTAGATCTTCGATTCATTAGGGAAATGGAAAGTAATGCAGAGAAAGTTAAGATTTTATTGTCAGTGACAGTCATGAGCCTTTGTTTGGAACGTGAATTCCACGTTAAAAAAATACAGAAATAATTCAGAAAAGATCCAGAGGACAGCAAGCCTAATGTTATATTTTGAATTGCTTGTGAGCACTCCTTGCAAGTCTTGTCTTAAACAAAATGAAAGAAAAAAACCTGTCTTAGAAGAATCAGTCATAATTCAGTGTAATTGATGTCAGGTAAAGTAAGATAAATTGAAGAAGTATTTCATTAGACTACATGTAGTCAACTTGTGAAATTCACAGCCACATAGGGTGAGAGCTGAACATTATAGCTGAATATTATTGCTGTTCTTAGGATAAGACTAGTGTAATTTTTATGGCCAGTAATAATAGTCATATCTGTTAAGACATATAGAGAATCAAATTGAATGTAGTAGACTATAAGTTGCTTGCCACAAGTATCAGCAAATACTTTTTTTCCCATCTCTCTGTATAGGAAACATAACACAAGTTGTCATTACCACTGAACTATTTCCCCCTTTTTTCCTGTTCTCACCATTTTTTCCACATCTCTATACCCTCCAAAAAGGAGATTGTTTCTCAAAGAAGCTGCAAGTTTTTCCCGTGTCACATGATTGGAAGCGTTTTGCTCTATCAAAAATGCAGTCGTTCCTTGCCAGTTGTGAAATGTGCATTCAGTCATACAATTAAGGACAGTTTTGTTCATGTGACAGAAGGATTGCCCTTCATTAGGCGAAACTGCCTAAATCTCCTGTTGCATTTCTCATGTCATGGGACACAGAAGGTGTCCCAGAGACAAACTAGATGCGCATGGATGCACTTCATTATATGACTAGGGGGTATTTGCATTTTATTACCAGATGCGCTTTCTTGGTCACGCAGAAGGGAAGAGGTACAGGGCACTTGAGAAGGGATCCAAAAGGATCTGTCAAGCCTATTATCTGTTCTTCATTTATGCCAGAGCCACCCAGTATAAAAAAGACAGCAAGGAATGAGTTGCAGGCTAGATGACCTGGTCTGCTGTGTCGGATCCAGCCAAGATAGCCCACATGCTTTCATCGTAACTGCTATAATGAACACTCAGACCAGTGCTATATGCTACCATACTGGCACATTTTTCTGAGCTGTGAGGGAACAATGACAAGGGTAGGTTCATGTTCATATGGTTGTTTTATTTTGCTTCACATTAAAAATATCTAAAGGCAAAAAGCAAAATCACCTTCCTGAATGTGTTTATGCAGGTTGGGCTTTTGCCCCAGTAAGATTTATCTGCCTGTTGGATTTTACCGTTCTCGTAACAATATTATAAGTTACTTGAGTATAGATTAACTTTTGCATCTTCTTAAGGAATACTTTTTTCAGCAGTGAAACATGTATGTTCAATTATTAAACTCGATGGTTCTAAACTGCTGAATTTTGAGCTTGCTGAGGTTTGAAATGGGTGAAGATCAGGTGGTTTTCAGAAATAACCTCTTCCTACCCCACTATGTCTGTAGACCTGCAGCTCTGGATCTTGTACTTGTTTGCTCTTCCACATGCACTATGGAGCCCTATATGGGCTTGCTCAGAGATCCAGGGGCTATACCTGTTTTTAGTATACTGTAAACTTCTAAATAATCCTTGCGATATGAAATGAAGAACCAATAGTATTAGCTATCATTCCACATGACTGTATTTAGGAATGGTTCGTATGAGGAAGAATGAGATTATTTTTCTCTAGTTCAGCTTTCTTCATATTTCCAGAGCAGTTAGGAATAATGAGCAGTCAATTCATTAGCAAACTTCACACTGACTTTGTATTACATATCAATAGTAAACCCTAACACTGAGATGAAACCAGAATGCCTGATCTAGGTGAATGGTAAACTTGGTTACTCTTTCAGTCAATCAATAAACTCAAAAAGACGTTCTGATACCGAGCTACATGAGGTTTGGAGGGATTAACTTGCACCCATCAAAACGCTGTGTGCTAGCCCGAAATCTCTGCAATTGTAATCAACACTGCTCCACATTCCATATCAGCATTCAAACTCTTACCAGGTTCCCCTATCTAATCACCCAGTCCCTCTTCTCAAAATTCCAGGTGCTAACAGAATAAAACATTCAACTGAATAAAGGGATGGTGAACAACTAGTAACAGTGAATGGGTAAGTCTAGTGACTCAGTTGGTCGCTGGCCAGTGACCTTGCTTTCAAAGGGAAATAGGAACGTTTGTGTCTGTGAAAACTGGACACAGTACAGCTTGTAAAAGAATCAGAGTTCTCATTTTGTAGTGATGAATTATTATATAAATACTGAAAGTCATCTGCTTATGTTGTGATTTCCCCAAAGCTTCCTCCAGCTAAAGCCGTAGCTTAAGTAAACATTTCCACAGAAACTAGATTTTTCAGCCCTAGGCCTCTGCATGCCTCCCTGAATGACTTTAATTCACTAACATCAAACATAGCAACATATTTAAGTAAAATATACCATTGTGTTTGCATTATAACATTAATATATTATTAAGTGCAATAAGCATAATTATAGAATATAATAGAATGATGTGGAAAAAAAAGCTGAAGAATTCTGTGGACCTCTGCTATAGTTAACATCATGGATTAGTAACTGCTCTAAAACATGCTTAAATTTGGGACTGCAGAACTGAATGTACAGAACATAAACATTTCAAGGATAGCGATGTGAAAAATAATTAAAGTAAGCTTGTGACCTCACATTGAAACATGGAAAATAACATGAAACAAAATGAAATTTACTGTGTTTTAGCATTTAGTACCACCCGTTAATATTTTTGTGTATTTCACTAAAGTTTAAATTGTACTGAGCTATAATTACTGTGCAAATACATATTTAAACTGAATTCACTTTGGGACAAGCTTTGGCTAAGAATTCTTTAAGCTTGAGATAAATTGAGCATATGAGCGCTTACTGCAGTGCAAAGAAATTCATCATTTTATTTGACTAAATGTCAATTCTTTTTGAAGGATTGGAATGGTTTTAAGTTGAAGTCATAAAATTATGAGAGCGTGATTAAAAGATTTGCTGTCATCAAATCAAAATTTAGAGAAATACTTTAAGCTGAGGAATATATTTTCAGGTCAGTGAACAGGGGAATAGTTGGATACTTCTCCATTCAAGTACAATTATTATTTATGAATTACTAATTCAGTCAATTCATTTGTTGTATATTAATGATGAATTATGTGGAAAAACACACATTTCCTACTTCACATGATGTGAAGGCCACTGAAGAGTGGGTACTTGTCCAGGAAGATACTTCAGCAAAGAACAAAGCCCATGGAAACTTTTCTAGTTCAACACCAAAATAAAGAAATGGAGGGGCTATAAGAAGTCCCTAGTAAGTATGTGTCCACTTGAATAACATTAAGCCTTTCTCTTACCCCTTTCTTCCCCCTCCAGCAGAGCAATTCTAGCCTCAGGCCTAGTAGGTTGTGTGATTTCTCTCTATTTAGGTGGCCCAGGTCATTGGGAAGACGTACCAGGCAGCAACAAAAAAGGGGTAACGACAGCAATCACTGCACCTTCAAGTGCGCAGCAACCCCTCTGTTTTAAGATTCAGATAGTTAAAGCAGTCTTTTCTTATAAGAGAAATACCAAGTTAGCTATTTTTCTTTTGTGATCTTTGATTTGGAATAGAGCCTTAATGTCATATTCTCTTTGGTAGAAAATGATTCAGTGTCTAATGTATTGCTCCGTGGAGTAGGAAATCCTCCATCCAGTCCCGCAGCCAGAACACTGAGAGAGAGCAAGCACCAGGAGTCCATGATGCTGGAAATGAGGGAGGGAGGTCCGTGTGTTCGACCAGTCACATCAGCATCTTTTCCAAGCTGAGATCAGGGCTTCTTCCTCCTGCACTGAAAGTTGTCAGCCTGTTTCTATGGTGATCTCCAAGACACTGATGGATTTGCTGTGATTATATAATATGTTCCAAAAAAAATCAACTTAACTACTAGGATCTTTTGAACACTGTCAATATTTTTGAGTGTAACCCGGACATTATGATGGTCAATGGGTTTCATCTGCATAAATGTGAGTGGGTATTTAAATACAGAGGAAGGTGATCTGTCTGAGGTAGGCTTTCACCAGGCACACATGTCATCTGGTGACTGCTGCCGCTGGGCTTAGCAACTGTAACTTGTCCTGCTGAAGGCTTTGCTGCAAATATGCATGGAGGCTTTCTGGAGAGTGCAGCTCATGCATGTTTTCTCTGATGGATGTGAACCACGAAGTGCATAATCCCTACGCACTCGCTTTTACCTGGCTATCTGATTCTTTTTTGCTTGCTGGAACCACAGAGTTACACCCTAATCACACTGATTACACTCCAGTGTTCTCCCTATACCTTTGTCAGAGGATTATTTCCTTCCCTTCTCTTCCCTTCACTTTACCAATACTTGTAATTTGATTGTAGTTTGCACTGTATTTGGGGCAGGTACTTTTTTTAAACCACGCTCTCCTTCCTCCACCTCCTTCCCTGCACATACACACCATCTGCCATTCCTGGGTTTATTTGGTTTCATGAAAATGTCATCTTTCATTTTAAGCAGACGGACCTCTCTGATTCAGGTGGATTCTGCTCTGAATTAAATGCCAGGGAGGGGAAGTGTGCTGTGCAGCCATGGGGATGTGGCAGCATCCTGCCATGTGGCAATACATGCCACACCGGTCAATGCTACTGAAGGGGACACTTTGCAATGTCTCCTTATCTCCTGTTGGTAACTCCCTGTTTCCGTGGACCTAGCAGTGACAGAGGAAAAGCTCAGAGAATTCAGACCATCAATAGTTGTTGTCATGATCTAAATTGTAGGCTAAATGCTTGGATTTTGGCTGCCTTTGAGGCCTTTTGCCTCCAAAATGCTTGCTTGCTCTGCATGTTGCCCTGAGAAGGTCTGGCTGCATGTGTGAAATAAAGGGCTTGTTTTATATTAAAAACACAAATTCATCAGTGGTCATCGTGGCATATACTTGACACACTAAATGAACAGTGTGGCATATTACTATTTTTAGCTGTAATTAGAACTTCTTAACATGGATCTACCTCTGTGAAACTATTAATGGGTGTTCCTGAATTGAATGACCAGTCCTTTGAAAGGAGAATTAAGCAAGATCTGAGAGGAAATACAGATGGACAGACAAGACAGGCATACGTTTCCTTAAAATGTAGAGACATCCCAAGGTCTTTATGAATGTGCCGCTGGGTTAGATGGCCTATAGCCTCACTAAATACAGATGCTCTTGTGTTCTTACTTTCTTAGCAGATGCTGTATTCAGAATAGTAATTGTATTTCTGTCCCTTCTTCCTTACATGTACATTTAAACACAGCTTCAGTACTCTTTTACCAAAACTCAAGACCATTGTTTCCAATAATACTGTGTGGGTGCCATGATGTGCCATCATAATTTAACTTTCTAAATTACTCAGTTTTGTACATTTAATTGAATAATCTTTTCCCTAGTTGCCTAAGAGTAGATATGCTGTACCTCTGACACTAAAGGACAATAAATACAGGGCTAGAAAATTGTTTCATATTTCACATCACCTGCATTAAACATACAGTCTTAAATTAATCTCTAGGCAGCCTCCCTAGGCAGTGGAAGGGTAACTTTTCTAAAGGACAATTCATCCCACATTAAAATTGTTCTCTCTAAGTCAGGTGAGTTGAGTTGCCCTTTCCATTCAGCAGTGAGGAAGTCCGAGTGAGTGGTTTTGACGGAATGTTTAATCTATAGATGGCTAAAGTAAGGCAGAATGGATCTGTGTATGGAAAGGAGTGAAATTCATATGAATATGCAATTGAACCCTCATAGACCTCTTTCTGGGTAAACATTGACCCATGATAGTGACTGGGGAACTGTTAAAAAAAGGAAAGTCATGCTGGCATCACTGCAGCATGGAAAGACAACGTCCTCCTCCACTGCTGGAAACAAGGGGTGTAGGGAAGTGGTAGGAGCTGTGGGCTGCAAGTAGCTCTTCTGAGATGAGGAAGAGGTGAGTGCCGGTCAGTGTAGAAATGCAGATGAGCAGGGAAGTGTGAGAGAGGCTTTCCACCCCTCACAGGCATGTGCCAGGGCAGGGAATGGCCACAGCCAAATGCCTTTTCCCCCTGGCCTGTCAAACTTACTGCTGCCTTTTGTGTCTGTACCCCACATGCTCTGCTTTTTGTACACAGGAAAATGACAGTTGCCTAAACTTTCTTGTGTTTTTCACTGAGCTTATCTGTCTTACCAAAATGAGCACCATTAGCAGAGGGAGATGCTAATTTTCCATGGAAACCAGTGGAAAAGGAAACAGGTTTCAAAATAATCCCTCCACGTACACTTGTGGCATCTCAGTGCCTGTTGTGTTTGTTTTAGAGATGGGAAACCAGGCACAGCATGCTCAAATGACATGCTTGGTGTCATGCAGTATTGAGAGCAGGAAGCTGAGGGCTTGAATCTATGCCTGTTGTCTTAGTCACAGTTTCTTCTTAGTATTTTTGTGGGTTTTGATTGAATTTTTTAAACATCTGTGGGTTTTTTTTCCTTGCAGTATATGCTTCAGCCTGTGTTGTGGTTTTTCATGTGAATGATATGTACACAGCAATGAATAATAAAATTACTTTCTGTTTTACAGGTAACTACATCATGTATTGAAATGGAGGGATGGCGTAGGATTTAGGGAAATCAGGAAATTGTCAGTTACCGGTTTTTATCATAAAGCAGAAAATGAAGCTTTGTCAAAACTGACGTCCTGTCTAGACTGGAAAATATTTCTTTGGGTGTACCCAAACTGGATGTGTTTTGCCCATTATGGCAAAATCTTCAGGTATAAATACCTCACCTGGTCAAAGAGTACTTTGCTAACATAGAGTACATGTGCTAGCTGGGCAGGTTCCTTCCATGTGAACGCTGCTCTGTTGGTGTCAAAAGGTTTGTACTTGTGTTCAAGCACAGAAAAAGTCATCCCTCAACTCACATTCTGTGTTGGAAAATGTACCTACCCCATGCAGACCAGGCCGTAGCTTTACTCAGAGACTGCGTTTTGGAACAGCTTTCCCCAAATGCTACTCGCTCTAATGCTGCAGCCGCTCTTCTAAGTGTTTTCAGCTTTGCTACTAATAATAGTCATAAAAGAAATAGGTATTTCTTCCTACAAACTGATGCTGAACTTTAAATTGGTCCTAGGTAATTATTTATATAACGGATTTTTTTCATATGGCATGCTTTAACAAAGTGCAGAACAACGATACAGAGGAAAAGAAGATGGTGTTTCATTTATGTTGTATCTTTGTCGCTACATTGGAGGATAAAAGTGATGGTGCTGTACATCCAACACTGTAAACAACTTTCACAGCTTGTTAAATGCTGAAAAGAAGCTTGAGAGTTTAATCATTTACAAAGGCTGTTGTTTTTATAGCAGATAAAATATTTCCTGCTACAAAACACACTGAAAATGCTCATTTTCATAATATGCTCGTTCAGAACCAGTAAGTTGCAGCTCCATCTTTTGATGTTATTACAGTGATGCTGAACTGTCACGGCTAACACAAACCTTTGTCACTAACCCAACTCCAGATCGTTGTCCTTGCTTCTTGTGCGATGGCATTGCCTGTCCGTATCATAGCGATAAGGTCTATGTGTGCACAATAACCATTGGAGGAAGATGCAGCCTTTGACCAAATTCCCCCCCCCCCGCCCCCCAACAGGGAAATGAATACCAATTAAATATATAAAAGCTTAATTTCAGCAGTGCAGATTACATAAGTGCAAAGACAAAGTGAGTTGTAATTAGTCATTTGAAAATAAGCACGATGTTTATCCCAGGTTAACTCAGAGGCACTAGGTAACAGTTGCAGTGATTGGAGAAAAAAATCCATGATTACATGCATTGAGAAATCTCAGCTGACCAGATTCTGAAGTGGCATTTGCTTTTATTCTTATTGGGAAATAATCCCTCTAATCATCTCCTAAAAAGGTCTTGTTTGCATTTTGTAAGTAGGTGTGGTCAAAACTCATTACACTGTAGCCTTTTGACACTGCTGCTGGCTTTTCTTAGTGCTGGAGGATCTGGAAGAGTCTCTGTGTTTGAGCTGCTTCCCTCTGATTTAGGTTGTTCAGATGTTTGTTAGAGTTGGTGCAGGATTAGTGTTCAGGCCCCTTTCTATTTTTCCTCCAATTACATTGATTTCTTTATTTTCTTGCTCACTTAAGACTGATTATTTTATCTCCTGCCATTATCACAGAACAGCTTTTTCTGTGTCTGATTGAATCTTGTTATTGATCCAACTTGAAAGAATAATTTTGATAGTCTCATCTAAAGTTTTTTGTATGATCTTGCTTTTACTGAAGTTAGGAATGTTAATCCATCTGTCATTTCAAGGTTGCATTGAAAATGTTTCTCTCTACCTGTATCCTTATCCCTGTGTAACCTTAACGATGTGTAGATATTACATTGCAGCAACTCTCTCTCCTACTTTTCCAGTTGACTCATAGCCCCGTGCCCTGAAATGCATACGTCCCCAGTTCTCAGGGGGGTCAGCGAAGTGGCCGGGCACACAGCATATGATAGGAAATGTTTCACAGTTCAAAGTGAGTAACGGTTTTGGGATCAATGCAGGACACTCTTTCCTGTGGATTTGTATTTTCAGGCCAAGCTTCTATATCAATGAGGATCATTAACGTCAGCTTTTTGTTCTACCTGAGTCCCTGTTTGCATAAAATATGTACAAACCTTAATGTCTTTTGAGTCTCAACTTCTCTTTCAGTTTGATTGAAATCAGATGATAGATTTTAAAATAATCAGGTAGGAAATGCCAGCGTATGCACCATATGCCATGATCACACAAGCTTTGCTTCCAAACTGAGCTAAAAATGACTACTGAAGGGTAATGAGACATAATTACAAATCTGAGTGAGATCTGTCTGCATTGTTTCGCTATGAATGTGGTTACTGCTAATGCATGTCTGTTTGTCTCTAATGTGGATACTATTACCAGGAAACTTCCTGTAGCTAACTACAGCTAAACTATGCGTTCACTGAGAATTGTGACGAGTGTGGTTTTTTATTGTTCAATATAATCCACCATCAAGGTAATTTGGCTTTTTTCTGCAAGTCATTAGCATAATAAATTGCCTAATATGCATCTTTTATTGTGAACTAATTCATCCTTTGAGGGGAAAAAAAGGCAATCGCTAGTGTCAAATCCTAAATTAAAATAAGCTTGGGAACATATTTGGCAAGATAATGCTGATGAAAGTGAGAATCTGAACTCCAACTAAAACAAAAATCATTAGCTTAGCTGCAGCATTTACAACAAATAAGCATACTGCCTTGTTACACTGTTCAAGTAATGAACAGTTTTGTTTTTCAGGTTCAATACCATGGTCTCTTTGTACGTGTTGAACTGTTTTTCTCATAAGTCTTTGTCTTGTCAGTCTGCACAAATCTGATCTTAAACGAAGTGAGCAGTGACGCTGTGACTTTGCATACAGCCTCTGCTCTGCTGGGCAGTTCCGTCATCTTTATCAAATATACTCATACCTATTAAAAGTAAGCAGCAGTGGTAAGACTGAGCCAATATTTGATTGCCCTTACAATTGGCAGTGCATCACTTTAATTAATAAGAAGCCTTTCCTCCTCTGTTAATCTTACCTTCCACCTTCAAAAGCTCAGCTGAGCAGCACTATCTAATGGAATACATAATAACTCAATCAGAGGGAGAGAGCTATCTCCTCGGCTGCTTTGCAGCATCTGTCACTACGTTTGCTTGATATTTGAAAATGTAAGAATACATTATAAGTGGTTGAGATGTCTCATGAAAGAAATCATCGCGTACAAAGCTATTAGAACTTGTAAATAGAAGTTTCTTCTAAAGTGTTCCCTATCCTGCGTTCCCTCTCGAAGAAGGAATTAACGTGCATGGAAAGGCTATTTTAGCTCTTCAATTGAATGCTTCTTCCTGGGGGATTGTTCATAATGCCACACCTAACGACACTCTCTTCTACAAGAGTAAACAACATATTTTGATGCACCAGAGAAAACTGGAAACTGTTCTTCATCCATTCTTATTTTTTAAAAATTCTCCAAAAAATCTTGCTTTTTCACTTAACTCCTAAGCAGTAATTCCTGTCATATAATAACCATCTCATTACTGCATTACGTACCCAAAAAGCCCAGGAGCCCCAGGTGCTTCAAGTTCAAGTTCATGCCACCGCTTCAAGTATAAGAAGGTACGCGCTTCCTGCTGTGCCTCCTTTTGAAAATATATCAAAACGCAAGTCATATGCCCAGGACAATTAGCTGTTTCTCATCCTGCTGGGCCTAATATTGTATAAAGAAACACTGCACACAGCCAGCTGCCTTAGGTACTTATAACACTGTATGCATTCCTCTCCAGATGTCTGGGGGCTATGAAATAATAAACCTTTTATTTCTCTTGTCTTCCCAGAGGAGGAAAAAAATTCTTGATTAATAGCTTTCTTTCAAACAAAATGTTCTTTAAATATGTTACCTGCATAGATAACAATGTCTCATTTAAAATACAAAAAAAATAGGCCAACTTTTACTTATAGTACTCCCTTTCAAATTCCCCCAAAAAGCAATAGAAAAAGTTTGAATGAGAATATTAGCTTTTTCACCGGTACATCCAACCTTTGGAGGATTTGGGAGTGTGGGGGGAGTTGCTGCTCTGCTTCTATTCTGACCTGATTGTTTACTAGTTAAGTAAAGTTAAGCATTTTTTAAGGAACTCACAGCTGATATCTGATGGTTAGTCTACAACAACACTACTTTTTCAACACATTTCAGTGACTCTTCCAACTTTGCATTTTGGAGGAGAAAAGATCACTCTTCTCATCCATTTCCACTTAGTGAGTCACCCAACTGTTACGCTTCTGTACACAAAATGAGAAGATGGGAGAGAAAAGCAAAAGCAAAGTCTGCGTGCAAGATCTGTTTGCGAGTTATACCATTTAATAAAATGACCTTCACACAGAGAGAAAAAAAACATTGCAGAGATTTTCATTAAAAAGCTTCGTTAATAGAACCGACCGTGCCTGCAATGCTTTTACGAAGGTGTACAGATGAGTGTCTGTAACTCACACTGCACCACTGCTTTTCGCCCTCACTTACCTATTTCCTGCATGTAATTTTTCAAGGCATCTGTTCATCCAGCCTGTCTGGCTTCGGTCTCCTCTGGGTCCTCTTGGCTGATTATTCCAGCTGGGTGGGCTTTGATTTTTCTCAGTATTTTTGTCAATGAAGCTGAAGGCTTTCAGGAGAGGTAGTTTGTTTAACGAGACAGTTTAACAGTGATGTCTTGCTTAAATCTGCCTAGCGGCTCTTTTGTTGGTCCCTACTTAGCTAGAGTAAATCTTACAGGCAGTCACTTCAAGATTGTTGTGCAAATAAGTTCTTCCGCTGCTTTTATGAACTCTTTACAATAACAAAGTTTTCTTATTGTATTTTGTTTTCTTCCCTGAGTTTCAGATTTTTCCCTGAGTGACTATTCTTCATCTTTTGTCCTATGCAAGATTTGTCACTATATGTATATATCACTCTGTATACACACTGTGCATGTACTGTGTGTGTATATGTGTCTATAATATATATACACATCTGCTAGTCAGCAACCTGCCAGACTATGAGGACTAGTGTGCATAATCTAAGTACTCTGATCCCTGAATTTAACAGAACACAAGCAAATTTAACTGACCCCTAAGGAAAATTTAATTTAAAAAAGAAAGAAAATCCTGTAATACTCTAAATTATTTCATTAATCCAATTTCCATTCCCTGCAATGAAATTCATGTTGACAAATTACCCTGTACATAAAAAAATAATTTTGTCAGTTATGTAGTGGTCATTCACCCGTTAAGTAGGGGTCATTCACCCATTAATCGCAGCTGGTTTTCTCTGTGTGAGAGAGATTGGATACGTCGGCTTTTGTAACCAGCCTTAACTCATTCCTTCTTTTTTGAAAAAAAAGCATCCTCCAGCTACAGAAAGGCAGGTATTTAAGCATTGATGTAAGTGCACTCTTCCTTTCAAAAAATCTACTCCTTACTATACACTACATGACCTTCTAATTAATTATGCTGTCCTTATACTGAGTAAGTATTTCCCAAATTTCGCTGAAGAGCTGATGTGAATATGTGATGAGAGCGGCTGTATTACCATACAGCAGAGAGGAGTCCTCCTCTGTCTTGCTGGGAAAAGATCGTGAATCCAGGCAGGAGTGTGTTGCTGTTGGGAGGAATGAAACCGGATTTGTCCTTGAGAGAGATGGAAAAAAGCCTGGGATGCTGTGACTGCTGTGAACTTCTCTCTCTCTTTAATACCTTACGTGCTGCATGTACTCAGTCTGTTGACTTGTGTAAGGAAGCAGAGCCTAAGTCCATACAGTTAAAACCTGTCAGATCCCAAATACAGTGGACTATTGACTATCAAACTTCTCTGTCCCAGGATGGGAGGCTTTCATTTCTTCAGCAGTGGCTGAAATATTTCTTTATTTCTTTAAGACAGAGGGAGTCTTTCTAACAGGTGGGTTATTTTAGCAGGTGCATGGAGAATCGTGAGGTGCTTTTGTAGTTTGTGTGTCAGCAAGGGAATGGGATCTTCCGCCCATGGGAGATGTCAAAGGTGGCTGTGGTACTACTGACCTGTGCAAATTAGTTGATATAATTATATCCGCGTAATTACTGAAACAATGCTAAATTACATTTTTAACAAGAATGGAAGCAAACTAAGGTATTTATCACTGTGCTGTGGGAAATGATGACAGTGAGCTCAGATTAAAAAACATCTGTTAGAAAAGGTTTTCATTGACAGGACATGGGAGGGAGAAGTCTATCCAACATTTTGACTTAATTTAAAGGAAAGCCAATTCAATGTTAGTTTTACTAATAGTAATCTAAGGTGACGGTTAATCCATTGCAGCACACAGTGTAGGACAGACTTTCTTGGTGACAGCGGCCAGTGTCATATTCCAGTTTCTAGTATGCGATGCTGTAGGCATGGCTGCTGCTGTGCAGCAGGTCCCTGCCTCATTTCTGGCTATAGTTTCCAGCGTTGTTGTACTTTTGTGGTGCGGGACCTGGAGGTGGTGTAGCGGGTGATGGGTGCCTGCTAGAGGGGCTGTCTCATGTTCAAGGCCATTGAATGCAGCCCATGGAGTGGGTTTCCAGCCTTTGCCAGAGACATGAGTGAGATGAAAAATCTGAGAGAGGGTCACTAATCACTTGGCCCTGGTCACCTGGTGCCTGCCTTGAACCCCTGGGGCCTGATTGGCAAAGTCATCATGCTCTCACAGTTGAAAATGAGCTGTTTAGATGTTAAATTTGAATATTATAATGGTTTTCGAAGCAGCAGGTGTTCCACAAAATCAAGACCCAGGTGCCAAATTGGGTACACTACACCGGTGGCTACTATCTGTCCTTATTTCAGTGTGTTTCAGTTTCCATATGTGAAAAACAAGGTGACAGTGGTCTGTAACAACCTGTCTACCGGCTTATAAAGCAGGCTGGATTGCTTTCCAGCTGAGGGTAGGATTCACACTCTGCTTTCTTTTGGCTGAGTGCTAATTTTTCACAAAACTCAAGCAAGTCTCAAACAAAACAGCCTCCTTATCACAGCCTCATGCCCTTAGTACAGACACTTCTTCCCTTCTTCTCCCAGCTGAAGGCTCTCATCTCATCTATCTGTCACACTCTCAGCCCTTTATAGAGAGCCCCTCATGGTTTCCTGGCTGGAGCTGGTAAGGTTGTTAAAAGGCTGACTGCTGCCCAGTCCAAAACAAGCTACCTTCTTACACATTGTATCCTCTCACAGGCATGTTGTGCAAACAGATGTCATTAATATTTGAGAAGCTCTCAGATACTACATTGTGAGTGCCAGAGAAAACCCTTTGAAAAAATGAATAATTCTGTCTTCAGAGCAGCACGCAGTAAATAAGGCATACAGTGGCACACTGGATCTCTAGGAAAAGGTGAAAATATGGAATTGCTGCTTATTCAGGGAGCATTGTCCATTTGAAGAGACAGAGGAATGCTGTAGGACAAAATGAATATTCATGTCATGAAGATTCTCCTGAACTGCATATACGCAGGAGGTAGGGGCAAATTGTCATCACACAAACAAGCTGAATTCTGGCATTTCCAAACTTTTTCAGGGCTTGGATTCACTGCCTTAGTAATGCTATTTTATTACTGTTTGTTTGTAGGCCATGTGCATTTGGTTGCCTTTGTGCTCTTCTGTTTCCGTAATGTAATTTTGAAGGAACCATGTGAGAGAGCTGTTCTCTCTCCTGTGAGCCCTGGTGGAGCCACGCTTATTATAAATGTATTTACGTAATGAATAAAGTTACTTTGGTTTGGATTAAAAATGTTTTCCGTATCCTCAAACTATTCTAGGCAGATGCCGTGGTACAGCTGAGGAGCAGTTTCATGGTACAAAGCACCATTCACATGCAAAGTTATAATAGGGGCTGTTCTGTCAGTCCTGCAGTCACATTGTGTGATCATATTTCAGGGCTTTATAACTGTCATAGTTTTACATCTAATTGCTCAGGTCTCCATAGACTTAAACGCCACAACATAATTAAGGGACAAATGCAACCCTTGGAGCAAAATACCAGTGCAGCATGCTTGCCAGCTGTATTGCTGGTGTGGGAAGCCTCCTGCCAGCGCAGGGCAGCTGCAGAGCAAGGAGCTCTTCTGCTGGCTAACTGCCTCTGGTAACTTTTGCTCTTGCTCTGTGCAGGCATGCTAACAGGCTGATGAGCAAAACATGCTGCACTTCCAGCGCTCCTAACCCCCGGGAGAAAGTTGATATGTATCCTGCAGATGTAGCTTTGCACTGCGCCAACTGCACTCTGGAGATGGAGCTATTCTGTGAAGTTGCTTGCGTGGAAAGGGAAGGCACTTTGTGCTCTCTCTCCCCCCGTTGCAGCAGTACTGCGACAGTGTGGTTCACCGTAAGTTCAGGTATGGTTTTGTCTTTTTCAGGGCCTTTCTGTACCCTTGCCCTGGCTATGTGTCTTACATTTTGAATCCCATCATTAATTGTGCTTTACTTTCCATTTTAACAAATTCATCCTTATCTTCTCTGTCAAAAGCCATCTGTATCCGCTCCGTAACATTTCAGGCTGAAGAGTTTCTGCCCGGTGAGACTGGCCCAGGCTAATCACATTCCACATAGGGGAATTTGGATTTGCATTAGAAAGCAGCACTGGTGTATCTGTTTCAAACACTGAGCCCTGAAGAAGAGGTTGAGATGTCTCTTCCAGAGAAGAGGATTCTGAAATACCTACTCGTAAAGTTTAGGTTCACTGAACAAGTGCGTGGGTGAGAGAGGCAAGCGAGTGAAATGTCAGGTGCGGTACAAGGTCTGTAAGGGTACTGAGCACTCGAGCTAACTTGGAGTTACAGAAATATCTAGTGCTTGGGGCATGTTTTAATGATTTAGGAACCATGTGATGGTTACTACATTAAGGTAAATTTTAAAATTGATTGTCCTTCACAGTAAATAGCAGCCTAAAGTTTGCCTCAGTAACTATTTGGCTTACACATATTGATGTTCACGAAACTAAGAAATCAGTACATGTATTTTAGAAATACTCTCACAGTATTAAGTCACAAGCATGTAGCTATTCTGTTACAGGATTTAAGTAGTATAATGGATTTTACCTAGTCTGAGATCCAGGAGAAAATTACTATTCGCCTTCTGAGATGCGATTTATATCTTTCCCTTGATTTATCTGCAAGAGCTATCATGTATTTTTCCTTTTGTGTGACCAGACTAATTAAAGCTGTGTTTCCCTCTCTAATATTGCTAATCTCTTTAGAGATGAAAAGGAGACTAAGTAATACCACTTGATTATTTTTGGCCATTGGTGTAGCAGGATTTTACTGCAGAAAGAAACCACCCCCATTTCTTCACAGTTGTATTTATTAACTTGAGAAGGAAAGCAAGAACAGTATGGTCACGTCTCCTGTAAATCTGGCACACTCAACATACGAAAATGTTATATTGACGCAGCCTGATATCTTGAGAAGAAGTAATATTGTCATTTGGTTTGTCTCTGAAATTACTTTAACAATATTCATTGCCGTCTGCAGTCATTTAGACTTGCAGTATTACAAGGTTAATGTAATTTGTGTAGTATCTGTGAGACTTCAGTACCAGATTCATGAACCAGTAAAATAAAGAAAATCTATATTATAAAAAGTCATTAGGATACTATATTTCCTTAGGTACATAAGGCTAAATTTCCATGGGCTTGCATAGCCATTTTTCTCCTCAGCCAAGTGAGGATAAAACATTATCCTATCAGGCCTTATATGTGAACTTTTGTTTTTACCTGATGAACATTATTGACATACTTTTGCAGTTTAATAGAACAAATACATGAGGCTAACGCTAAGCGGATGCGTAAGACTGTGGGACAGGAGAGCAGCTGTGGTCCTGTTCTGCAAGGACTGCTTAAAGAGTAGGTGAGCGGCTAGACAGAGTAGGAGGTGCTGGAGTAGGACATACAGCTTGCTCATGGCAGCATTGCTTGGGCTAATAACTCGGGAGTAGATTTTTTACCTTTATTATGAAATTTCTCAGTCTAAGACTGTACATGAGTGCGTGTGTACACCTCTCTGGTGCCTGTGAATGCTATATAAAAGTTGGGGTTTAATACTGTCCTTTCTATTAGCTACTTCTTAAGTTTTTAGTATTCTGTAAGCAAGACTTGAAAAGAGAGATCAGGAGGAAGCACTTTGTCAGGGCAGGCTCCTCAGAAGGTGAGTGCAGCATGCAGGAGTACTCGTTGCTGCTCATATGATTAAAGAACTCATTTAAAGCTTACAGGAAAAAAGAAGGCAGCTTTCCCAGTTTAAAAACATCAAAAATAGAAAGAACAAAAGAGGATTAGGAAATAAAGCTGGAAGGGTGTAATAAACAGATTAAAAAAGCATAAACTTTTAGTGAACAGAGAATTGCCAAGGAAATAAACAGAAACAATAAGATTATTTTAAGTGATCTGTGTGAATAACACAGAGTGGCCAACAGAGACGTGTGTGTGTGGCAGGGGGTAAGTGAAGAGGAGAATGGAGAGAGAGATGTGAGAAATTAAAATCAGCTTCACTGTGTAACTCTTGTTGCCTTTAACACCCAGCTTTTCAATAATGTATGAGTAGCCACTGGATACTTTTAAAATATACTATATTATCTCCCTATTAGAAAAAGGATAAAACTGCAATATAAATCCACAAAAATAAATTAAAAAGAAAAGAAAAAGGAGCAGCTACTACCTTACACAATCTTCTGTCTCGTTCCAGTGACCACCGTTAGACAACACTGCCAAATACAGTACCATAAGGGATTTTAAATTCTCCTCGTTGTGTTGTCCTAGCACAAAAATAAGGCAGATAAATGTTAATGAAGGGCATGTTCTGTGCTAGAAAGATATTATTCTCCTAAATTAGGAATCTTATAACAAGAGAGAACTAATAGAAATATATCTTCGTTTATCTTAATACAAGATTGGTCCAGGGCTTCTGCATAGGGCAGAGTGCTCAGAGTTGGTAGCTATAAATGGGTAAGTATCATTTAATGATTTCTTTCTCCTCGGAGCAGGCCCAGAGGAAAGGGAGAGTATCTCAAAACCCTGGTGACTGCTCACCTCTTCAGGAAGCTCACTAAGCCCTGCGCTTACTTTAATTGAGCTTTAATGTGGTGGTGGCTAAAAAAAGCTCAGCTTGTGTGCCAGGTCACAGAGACAAATACTAACAAGATGCACGCTTTCCTTCACAGTCAAAGCTTTGTTTTTTTCTACTTTGAGTACTTTGTCCTCACAATAAGTCTAAATAGCACAGGCACAAATCTCGTTTCCCCTATAAGTACCATCTAACACAGTTTCCTGTATCTACACACAGTTTCCTTCTGACTCATAATATCTTCTTCAAGAGAGTGTGGAAAAATGCGTTAGTAACTAGGGAAATGGTGCTGGTAGGTTTCTGTGTAGAAATTCTGTGGACAGTCATGCTCTCACTTGCTCTGTGCAGCAGAGGTAGCCCAGCGCATTATAGTCTTTTTTTGGGTGGGTTCAACAAGGAGCCTCAGGTTTGGTGTGTGTACTCTCAGATCTATTCTCCAATCTTTAATGACTCTAGTGAGTTAAAGCACAAGAAGTGTGAAATTGTGCAGGGTTCCACCTACTGTTGTGTGTCCCTCTGTTGTTGTAAGGTCAGAGAAAATGGTGAAATAGTCATCATCAGTTTTCTTGGAGCTGGCAGAAAGGAAAATGGTGCAAAAGCTAGTTTTTCGCCAAAGGCATATTGCCTGTAAGAGGGCAGGTCATCACCACGATACCTCTCATTCTTTTTCCTCATTTGTCTTAACTGCATTGGAGATGAGCTGCTTCAGTGTGACAAATTCCTGAACCTTTATTGTCAATAGAGTTGCTTTTCTTTGTAGGAGCTATGGTGATAACAATAATATCCCAATTTTTCTTCTCCTCCTCCTCCTCCTCACTTTACACTCCAAGACATTTCACATGAAAAAAACATTTAGCCATGCAACAGGCTCTCCTGCCCTTCCAGCTTGCCACCAGCGATGCTTTGGCTAAAGCATCTTTTAGCCCGTGTTGAATGCTGCTGAAGCTACACCTGGAATTAGGTCTTTCACAGGTTTCTTTAGTAGCTTTCACTGAATGTTGGGGAAAGTGGCAGAGTGAAATTTTACAAGTTTAGAAGAGCTCCTTCAGTCCATATTACATCTCTGTCCTTATGAAATGGCTATTAGAGCTGGTATGTTGACATCTGTTGAACTGAACTTCCTAGTAATTAGACATCTCTGCTCTAGTGGTGCCCCCAAAAGCACACAAGGAGCGTCGTTCCTTTTAGCAAATTATGGGAAAGCCAGCTTTCAATGATGATCAATTACACTAGCTTCTTTGAAGTGTAATTATATGACATTTCTGACTCATTATCAGATAGATGTAGTGCAGATCACAGATAAAAAAGAGGAAGGAGAGAAAGTGCTTAATACAGAGTGGTGGTAGCACAAGATCATCTTAGATTTTTACCTCTTAGGCTATTGTTTGAAGCTCTAATACAGCTATTTTTCCCCTTGAAGACTAGGACTGCCTTTCTTACCTGCAGTCCCATGTGCATTGATTTGAATAGTGTCCTGATTAACACCCTTGTGACACGATGGACTTCAGTCCTCCCCCATCAGAACTTACTGCATTTACTTTCTAGAAGGATCAAAATGTGGCTTTTCTTACTTTACACACCAGGTAACTTTTTTTTTTAAAATGTTACACCATCTTACACAGTCAGCAAGTTCCAATTCTAAACTAATTAACCTCCAGCCATTCTTGTACTCATGTTTGCTCAGGAAAAGGCTTTTCTGTCTCACTCATCCAGTTTTCCAACATAAGGAGTGTCCTTTGTCAATGGCCCTTCTCTGATGTTTTATACCTGTGAGGTATATAATTTTATTTCTATTCAAATTTATATTTCTGAATTTAGTGACTGTCAATTGTCTGTAGAGATTTATACCAGATTAGTCATCCAGACTACAGTCGAGATTACTAATTGAAATAGAGACCAAACCAATGTCAAGAAAGCAGCCAACCTGCTCTAGTCTTCTTTTCGTGGACTATTTCAAATCAGTTGTTGGCCCAGGTCCTGGTAGACTGGTATCCAAATAATAAAGCAGAGCAAAAGATGTTATATCTGGTGATAAATATAACTCAGGCTATGAGAGTCTAAAACTGTCTCTGGAAAAAGTTGCCTTGCTCTTGTGAGCCCTAAACCAGCCTAGCATAGCTGTTTGTGAGAGCATTCAGCTCTTACGGAGGAATGTCATTTTCTCCACCACTCTGAAGAGGTACAACACAGTATTTACTTTCATGACAATGGCAAGACTCCTTGCTTAGGTGCTGATGATTGAAAGATTAAACTGGACAGTAGTGGCCTTACTAGGACTGCTGAGCAGAGTTTCTCTAATACAGTCCCTTGCTGCCATAGCCATTAATTGAGGAATGGTAGAGAAGTAGGAGATTTTAGGACCACAGCAGGAAATCTCCTTTATTCACTGAGATTATAATGTTGGTACCAAATTGTTCTCTTTCACTTTGACACAGTGCAGTCTAAGGGAAGATTTTGGAATGCTCTTACATTGCGCAAACAGGCAGAAAATGCAGAGGAAACAACCCGTAGTAAAAGTATTTTCTGTTCAGGCAGTGTCTATAAAGTCATTGCATAATTAGCTAGATTACTCTCCCAGGTTTGTTTTATTTTTCTTACAGGAAGATAAATTGTCTACTTACGCCACGAGGAGCCCCCTCATAACTCACATTAGCCTAGAAAGGCTTTAATTTCCCTTCTGGCTTACTTAATGTTCTCTGTCCTGTTCCTTTCCCACGTTACGGCCCAGTCATTAGTTTCCATAACTCTTCTCAGACCTGCGTCTTCACCCATTTCCTTTGCTCTTTGCTTATTTTCTGTGACAGCACATTCTGCAAAAGCTCAGCAAACCTCCTTCAGAAGCCAGGCAGCCAAGAGATCTACCGAGTGCTGCACATAACTGATTTCCCATGTTTGCAAGTCTCTGGGCTGATCTATCAGAGTCAAAAACTATAGCAAGATGAAGTGCTTTGTGCAAATACCTGAGCTGGGATTACCCTAGCTCTACAGTGCTCGTTAAATATCATAGTAATAAACAGATGTTGTTTAAGTTATTTCACAGAGAGTAACAAAGGAGAGAGCTGTAATATTCCTGTGGATTTTCAAACGATTTTGCCTTCCATTAATTCTTCTGTCTTATTTTTTGCTTTTGTTAACATTAATATTTAATTCAAACCAACTAGATAACTCCTCTTTTACATTCTTTTTCTCAGCACTTTCTAAATACCTGATTGTTTAGTAATTAAATATTTACTCTTTTGGGGAGGTTACAAACTTTGGAACAGTTTCAAAAATTGATTACCATTGATTACCTTAACATGACTTAAAACATTGAAGACCACAACCTTCAGCTGTCAAGTTTATCTATCCTCTACATTCAACATAGCGTCTAAGATACTGACTTCTTCATTCAAGTTTCAGGAGCCAGCATTTTAAAAATACTTCTTTGGATATTAGAGTAAACAATTGAGAGAGGAACTGAGTTAACTCAGTGCTCAGCCAGCATAAAATCTGGGTTTAGAAACTGCCAGTTCTAGAATGGGAAGAGATGTGATATTTACCATTTTCCTAATTGCTGTCTTTTAGTGTTTCACCACATTCACTCGCAACACAGCATGCTTTGGTTTGTTAGTGAGGGAAGCATAATGACAAACTAGCTGTTATTAGATTCTTCCTGATGATACTCTATTGAAATCAGTATAGTAGCAACAGGGACAAATATGGCTCAGTGGGAGAGAGAAGGAAAATTGCTCTTACCAAGAACATGTGTGTGGTGATACACAATTCTGGAAAAGTGTCTCTCTTCCTCTCTTTTTGTGAAGTTAAAAATTGTTCTCCTTATTTGTGTTGCTTCAATTAAAGTATGCATGCATTAACATTAATTTATCTCCTCCATTTATTTACTCAAAACAGGCTTCAACTCACTGTTTAATATATTCAGTGGTGTTCTTTTTTGTGTTGCACCTTGAGTTCTTGCTGGGCTTTTGTGAGCGAAACACTTTACAGCACATAACAAAAAGACGATCCCTGGCACAGCCAGACTTTTTGTATCACTTAAATTGGCCAGAATTTTTTATGTAGTTTCTTTGTGTGTCTGATGTATTTGCTTTTAAGCAGTTAATGGCACAAGTCTTGTTCAGTCTTTGCATGAGTATTGCCTCTGGACCCTGGCTCAGACTGAGGTCCTGCTGAGCAAGGTGGTGTCGGTACATAGGAAAAACAAGTGGTTTGCAAGGGAGGCTGCTGTACAGTAAGTATCTCTGCTCTGCCCTGACAGCTGTATCAGGGCAGAACACAAAGGAGGGAGGTTCATGGATGAAAAGTGGAACCGATGATCTTCAGCACTTTTCCACTTTTTGGTTTTTTTTCTGACAAACCAGATACTGGATTTCCAGCATGACATATTAACTGCCTTTTTTGCTCCAGCATCTCTTGTGCAAGACAACATTGCCATAGTCACCGGGTTCTCTGGATTGAAACGGCAGGCTTTGTCAGCGTGGAGATTGCATGCTTATATGGGATTTCCTGTGATTCCTCCTTTTCAATTCATCTTATCAGACATCGCAGAAGAGGCTACTGCTCCCTTAGTCTCACTCAACAGCTGTTATATCTCACCGCTGTTAAGAGCAAAAGGTTCCAAAACCTTGAACCTGGGACCAGACCTTCTTAGAAATTTTCTTTAAACTAGCTATTTAGACACTTTGCTACTGCATAGCAGTGCCAGAAAAACCTCTTTTCACATTTTAAACATGGTGACTGTTGTTTTTATCCACAAAATGAAAAGTACAATTGACATTATATGAGAGACAGCCTTGTGTATGCATATCCAGTGTGTGACAGCTCATCTATCCAACCTCAAATTAGATTGCCGTTCAGATTGTTTTCAATGAAGACAAAATGTAGAGCAATTTTGCTGGTTAGGATAGAGTATATTTTTTGAAAACACCAGTTTAACTTTATTTCAGTGCTTGGAATAGCTGAAAATACTTTCACTTCTTACTACATTCAGAGTTTATTTCATGTAATTTTTCTCATGTAAATGGTTGAGTGGAGCATATTCTTTTAATGGATATATAATTATTTTTTTAAATGATGCACAGGCAGTCATTGCTGCTATTTCACATGCAGTAGCAGTTTACAGTAAAGATGAGGATCTGAATTAACCCAGCAGGTAGTCAAAAAGAGGAGACTGGTGGCAGTGAGCTTAGATCCTACAGAAGGAAGCAACTGGTGTCATGTTCTACCCAGTACACAATCACTACAGACAGGTTCTGGAAAGCAGTTTCCCCTTCTCATGTAGGAAGGGGTTTGTTACTGTTGTGGTCTCTGATAAGATCAGAGAGAAGGAAAAAGGTCAGTAACCATGGAGAGGGAAGAGAGAGTAAATAGGAATGAGAAAAAATACTGAGATAGTAAACTGCAGTCATGAAGGGCATAGGTTGACTAGGATCAGAAGAGAGGCTGCAGCATAGCTGGGAGCAGGCATTGGTTTTCGTATTGACTGTTCAGGTGAACAGCCCCAGTGCCCCAGCTTCTGTAACCTGCACTGAGCAAATGATTTTACATCGATAACTCCAAGGGCTTTAGTAAAGCAGTTCATCTGAAGAGGTAGTACAGTGCAAAGGCTACAGAACCAGATCCAAGGTTAGCTGGGGAGTGGCACAAATTGCACCTTTCAAGCAGGTAATGTAATATATGTTTGATTTACCCCAACTCTGAGGGCTTTCCCTGTCAGGCATAGCATTATCTGCCCTTGAGGTGGTTGTTACAGGAGTTCTGGGTGGCTCTGCACCAAGGAGGGAGAGGTGGCAGATCCGCATCCCATCCCCACAGGGTGTGCAGGTGGGTGCAGAAGGAGTCACAGCTGGCTCGAGTGAGGGGTTCCAGGATTAACAATTCTGCAAGGCCTAAGGCAATACACCCAGGTGCTTTGGGCAACCAACAAATGGTATTTTTTTTATTCTCTATGTTATTTTCTGTGAGAGAGATTTTTGCAAAGGGAATGAGAAATACCACTCTGCAAGCAAACTTTTTTTTAATGTTGTGACATCATTTTAAAAAACAATGTGTTCTCACGGTTTGTTTTTTACAAAAACAAAAAATAGCAAGTCACAGCAATTGGCAGATCCCTGCTGTCAGTATTTGGTGACGCCAGCACTAGCTGCAGCAGATGGAGAGATGCAAACATTCTGGAAACTTGGACAAACTGATTTTCTTGAGCTTGAGAAAGCAGCGCTGTAAAATGCTTCTTCCTCCTCAAGTGTAAGCTTTCTTAATAAATAACACTTTCTGAGGAAAGGAAGTTGGGATGTGACAGTACTTTTGGGACCAAGCCAGCTTTCTATCCAGCAAGCTGCTCTTTCTGTTGACGGTGGCTATTTGTGAAGCATATGCCAGGAACATTGCAAAGGCAGCAGCAAAAGTCAGTTTGCTTATAGTAAAGGGAAGGAGTGTGTTTGCTTATTCTCTTGCTTTAGTAATCATAATCATTGCAGAATCTTTAAAACATGGAGTCTGAAGCTGGATAAGCATCAGGAATTACGAACCTGAGGATATACAGGCACAGTAGCTGGATGAGAGGCACCTACATCATCAAGAAATCGCTGATGTTCATGTTTTACCACTTTAATACCACAGACATTTGCTGGTGAATTTAGGGGTGTCACAGAGGTCTCGCTGTACCAGCAAATGTCAAGGTTCTAAGCACAGAACTCTGATGCCTCAAATTGATACCACTTCAGGGTGAAATGAATGTTGATGATAAAAGACATATAAAAGACATTAAAAGACATACAAAAGACAGCCTGAGAAGTCTCAAAAAACACTTGCTCTTAAGGTGTTTCTCTAGTAAAGTCTTGACTTACTGGCAAGTTGCTTGTCATTTCTGTAAGATAGCAAGTACCATGAGGGTATCACAGAGGGCAGAATGAGGAGGTTATTGTTACTTTACCAAAAGCACCAAAAATATGCAGGGTTTACAGACAATTCTGTTTGGAGACTCCTTCACAGAGCTTGTAGCATTACTTTGTTTGCTCTGTAGACCCCCGAAGAGCTAACCCAAAAACCCAGGTGATTTTTGGGTTGCTGAGGGTGACTTGTTGGGCTGGAATGAGACACGATACAGGACTAAGGGAGACTGACAGGTCAGACCACTGGTTACAGGATCTGCAATGTTACATGGAGAGTCCCCTGTCACAAGGAAGCACATAGGTCTTGTAATCCTAGAGCTTAGTAATAGGAACAATGATCAGAAGGTGCTCAGATCAAACGAAGCTGGAAATACATGAGATCCTGCTCATTGGACTAAGCAAGTGGCTAATGACACTAGTAAAAGAGTATCAGCAATGTCCGTAATAATGCATGGGCTGCTAGACTGGCTGTCTCATTCTGCGCTGTGCAGTCCCCTGGCTCATCTTTCTTAGGATCATAAATAAGTGAAAAGACAGAGTAAAAAATCAGGGGGAAGTAAATCAGAGCTGAGAAATACTTAACTTTTCAGTAATGCCCTAACAGAAGTGATGGAAGCCCTTAAAACTCTATCACTAATAAAGCTTTTCTCCCATATCCAGGATGTTTGTTTCTCTGTGTCTGGAAAAGGTGGTTTTAAAATACAGCAAAATTTGTCTCCCCCTTTCCTCTGTGTCTTAATTTCCTCACCGAGCAGGGTTCTGACTCCATGAGGAAAACAAAATTCCTTGTGCTAGTGTTAACCAGCCAGCAGCCACGGAGGATATGTGAAGGGTGCACAGACTTATCTAGTCATTGCTTTCTCTTTCAGGGACCAGTCATGGTCTTTTTTTTTTTTTTAAATGTGTAATTTTGATATTATTGACTAAAACTTGTTTTGGAGTTGGAATAGAGACTGAATAAAATAAATATTTACATCATAATTATTAAAGGAGGTTATTGCTGCTTATGCAAAGTTGTTATTGTTTTCTGTTATAGAATTTATCCATGTAATGGTTCTTGTCATAAACTAAGGCATGATGCGTTCCAGTTTCCAGAGACACCAGTGACAACCAGGGAAGCTCTTCTGGTTGTGTGCTCCTGTCCCTAGAGCCGCTTCTGAAAGTGCACCAGAACATCTGTTTGCAGGACAACCCAAGGAACCAGACACAGGACCTGGGGAGAACCAGACATAATCCCTCTTTTTCAAGGTTAGTTTTAACACTGACCAGTGATGGCCAGCACTGCTGCTGGAAGAATATCTGAGTCCATTGGAGTGGAATATGGACCTTTTAGTGAGCACAATAGTTGCTTTTTTTAATTCTCTCTAGTCATATTGGTGGGATTCTCATTACTAAACTATCTGTTACGTGATTCTGTATTGCAGAGAAGACGAAAAAATTACGTGTTTTAATGAAACCTACATATAGAAATAATATATATGTATGTATGTAACATATATATGATGCTTTTTCATTACCTTTGAAAAGATTGTTCTCTTCTTTGTTGGAGGAAATAGAGGGTTAGGCATGATCTGTCAGGAACTGCTGTATGTGAATAAGATTGCTATGGAGGAGCAGCGAAAGACACGACAGCTAATTATTATAGACTTGCTGAATACTGGCCAAGGTGAACATAGCTTGATTGGATCTTGATGCAAAAAAGGATGTAAGTGAGCTGGCTTGATGCGTCAGGGCAGAACAGGCAAAGCCACAGTCCTAGGGCACTGTCAGTGAATTATACTGCCAGTACTCCTGTCTCCTTTGGGCTTTCCTCTCCTGTTCTAACCTAATGCTTTAACTTAATGGGTGCCACTGACAAGTAGAGTACTGTGGGAGGTCTATGCTGTTGACTCACTCTGTTTTTTATCGGTGACCTGGAGAAGGTGAGAGAGTACATTCTCATCATAATCGTGAATGACAACAAATTGGGCAAGTGGAGGGGTTTTACATCCTTGAGGGTTCTCAGGATTTGAGTGGATAAATCCCTGACCAGCCTGGTCTGGCCCCAGAGCTCCCCCTGCCTTGAGCAGGAGATGGGACTAGAAGCCTCCTCAGGTCCCAAGGTGAAGGTGATGTCTGGTGGTAGCAGTGGGATAAAATGGTACCAAGATCTCAATTGTTAGTTTCTTTTTAAAATACTTTGTGAATAAACATTCTTCAAGGACAGAGAAGAGCTGTATGAGCAATAAACATAAGCTGCTTTGTCTTCAGAACTGATGTGAAGCCCTGATGTTTATCAGGTGTTTGTTATTGCTCTCCACTGGGTTCTTCCCAAGACATAGGAATTGCAAACTGGACAAGGCCAGAGTTCCACTAACCTGATAGCAGGCTCTGCAGAGGGATACTGGGAAAATCTCATATGCACAGTTCTGGAAAAACACCTGCCTGGAGGCTGTTTACTTCTGGTCTGAAATAGGGGGTGAATTATTAGACAGACTAAAACGAAGAGAGCTTATGGATAGTTGATGGTAAGTTTTGTGCCTGTAGAAATGTGATGAAGAGAAGAAAAAGAAGATGAGAAGTATAATTCTGTGTTATGTGGGGAACAGAGCAACATATCTCAGTGAAGAGCAACAATATTAAAAAATAAGTTACTCATATAATTCAGCATCTCTAAGGAAAATATAGAGCATGAAAACTTCTCAAGGCTTGAGGACGTTTTCAGCATTGTCTTGAGTCACCGTAAATACTTTGAGGCCGTCTATATAAATTTAAAAATATTCTTTTTCATGTTCTTGGAGAATTTGCATTGGATGGACTCCTTTTTCATACATGTTCATCCTTATCTGTTTGCATGGCTTTTGGTGCATGCAAACAAGTTGTCCCCTATGGCTGTATAGATTTTTATATCATCTGGAGGACTTGCTCTCCACGAGCTCTTCTGTACTGCCTTGTGCTGTGCCATTACCTGTCTGCACGGCCCTCAGGGTGAGGGAACAGAGCATGTGTTTGGATAAACGGAGCTCCCTGTTTGTATAGAGCTTTCAGTTGCATCTTGAAAGAGCTGTGAAGTGCATCGGCATTGTGTGTTCATGCACGATGAAACAGTCAGGCCTAGTGAACTTTTGGAAGACACCCGCTTTATTTATTTTATATTCAACTGTAATGAGCAATTACCCGATTCTTCTCTTGTTCAGTACTTTATCTGTCTCATGTTGATGATAATGGCTGATTTTAAAATGTTACAAGTTCACAAGCAATTAGGGCAAAGACATATCAACAAAAGTGACTTTTTTTGTGTGTTAAAAATCGGTTACAATTCAAACCAAAAACCACCAGAGGGAATGGAAAGTGTTGGGAACGTGACTTTTGGTTGCTCTTCTTCAAAACTGTTATAAAGTCTGATTTATTTCAACTGTTGAGTGTGGTAGGACTGTCTACAAGTGGCAGAATCACAGGCGAAATGAGCGTCGAAAAATGCTGATTTTAGTTGCATGCAGTAATTAGGAGAACAGTGAACTCTTGGGCAGATAACAAATCATGGCACATCCATCATTTCACACCTATTTGGTGAGGTACTAACGAGATTTGAACACTACACAGGTCTGGTTCTGGCCTCTTCACTGAGTCAGGCAAATATTTCAGAAACGTTTATACAGTAGCTATTTTAATTTTCCGCAATATCAGTTACTCCTTTAATAATGCAGCTTTATGTTTATTGTATTGTACTGGATAGCAGACCTGCTTCTGTATGCAGAATCTTTTCTCTTGCCGTTTTTTCTGTCGGCAGGCCAACTTATCTGGTGCTAGTACATCACCAACCACCTGCTGTGGGCTATGTATCTGTTTTCTTAATTGCAATGAAATCATTTACGCCAAATAATGCCACATTACAACAGCATAATTTAATTTGGAGCTGTTCATTATAGTTCTATTACCCTTCAGCTTTGGCACCCTCCCAGAAAAGGACCCATGAGTAGCAGGTTAGACAGTTTCCTGAAGTGATAAAAATGCACCCCACACAGCTCGCTGCCAGGTCTTTTCTACTGCAGAATTCTGGCGTAATTACATTTCTTGGGTTCCGCTTGTGTCATGGTAAAAAATCATAATAATAGTGGGGGGTTTTCTGTAGACTTTCAAGTCTAGATTACAATCTCTTGCTATTCTAACTTAATCATGCTGTACTGTGAAAAATAAGGGTCTTTAAGATGCATTACAAATGTTGCTTACATTTGTACAGTGGCGCTCTTAACTTAAAACCTGTACAGAATTATGCAGTACATTAATAGATGCCAAGGCTAGAAGAAATTCAGGGTGCCTCACAATTATTCCCTAATGACAATAGTTACGAAAGTTGAACTTGTGAGCATTTGGCTTTTTGTAGTACTTTGAATTTAATGTACGTGGCTTAAGGCATTTTCTCCATTATAATTTAAGGTATTACCATACAGAATGTACTTCATTAACCATTCCACTGTTCCTCTAAATGTATTTATAGTAAACTTGTTACAATTAATCAAAAGCAGACATTGTAAAAACGAAAATCAGATTTATTGCCAAGATCATAAATGTCAAGTATACTGTTATGCAGGCTTTGTATTACTTCAGTTGCAACTTTAAAGAACATTTTAAGTGATTGGAAAAAGGAAGTTTATTAAAGGCTCAGCAGGTCTTCTCTGCACTCTGCTGTTATTAATGTAAATCATTGCATCATGTGATAGAGGAGCAGGCAACATGGTAGGACCAGTTTTTAAGCAGGTTTTCTCTGTGACTACCAATACCTTCAGGAAGAACTTAAAACATAGACCACCCTGTTGCCTCTGACAAACAAATGCAATGAGATTCCAGAAGAAAGAAAGGATAGTGCAAACCATCCAGGGTAGCTAATTGCTGAACTTGTCTTTGAATATATCCCCGTATCTTCGAGTAGCAGCTGGATGGTTAAAATATACAGATTTCCCATTCACAGGCAAAATACAGCCATGTATTTCTTCCCTATAGCTATTGTCTTGGGATGGGGAAATCTCTGCAAGATACCTTATCAGAGATTTTGTGCATTGTTCTTCTGGCAGTACAGATTTGCTCTGTCTGTGGAGAAAACATTGGCCCATACTGAGAACTGCTATTGCAGCAGGTCCTCAGAGCTGCTGAGGAGCACTCATGAAAAGGCAGGAGCTTCACATGCAGAAAAAGTGTGATGCCCATGGACCTGAATGAACAGCTTTATTTCTCCCCCCGCCCCATAGCAAAGGCTTGCAGTTTGATATAGCTGAGTGCTGTGAACTGCGTCTATGAATAAACCACACAGATCATAACACAGTACAGTGAACTGGAGACCAGTTCTTTGCAAGGACTACAGGACCAGAGAAAATGTCAGAGAGTGAGAGAGGGAGCACTGCCTATCAAAAAAGCAGTTTATCGCGTAACTTGGTAATAAGCCTTGTGATCTGCATGGGTATTAAAGGCTGTAGAAAAGAACTGTGGCTCTGGTGGACAAAAGCAATAGTTAGAAGGTGGAGCTGGAGAAAATCAAAGCAGTTGATAAGAAACAGCATTACCTTCTAGGACAGTAGGTGTACAGCAGCTCGTGAAGGTAAAAGAAGAGAAAAAAACTTTGGAGATTACCTACCTGTATGGCTATTCCATGTAACGTGATCTGAAGCACACATACACACCAAGTAGGGCTAAAAAATGAAGCTGTAACTTTCTTACCTCCCCCATGGTCTTGAACATTGGGTCACAACTTAGTAGACAGACACTGTGATGTTTGTAAGGAAATGCAACAGTCCCAACTTTTTTTCCAGTGTGTAGTTGGCTTTATCTTCAGTCCAAAATACTTTGTAATGCTTGAGGCAAAGGTTATTTGTTTGCTTTTCTTAGATAACACTATTACATTCCCTTGGCTACTAAGCTAGGAAAAAATCTACTAAGAAAGTTAAATAATTTTGGTGCATGATCTAAACTTGAATTCTGGTTGGTAGATTTTGATCACTTCTGGCATGATGGAGACATGATAGGGACTCAAACACAACCATAGCACAGAAGGCCCTGGGCTGGGATTCTGTCTCTGGCCTCAGCTTCTCCATGTCTCATTTTACACATCTGTGAAATGTGGATAAGGACTGGCATCTGCTTTGCAAACTATTTTGACACTAGTAGATTAAAAATGTCACTGAAGAAGAAGATACTGTTTTACTGTTAATGTGCACTTAATGAAGTTATATAGAAGACAGAAGAAAGATGTGAACAAATTTTCCTCCATTTTTGTGGTTGTGACTTTTAAGCAGGGAAGACGTGGGATAAGTATAGAAAGATAGAGAAGTACTGTAATAGCTCTCGTGGACATTTTGAAATCTTTGTCTTTGAAGCTCTTTAAAACTATAACTGTCTGAGAGATGAGTATAGAGGATCCTGTTTTAGAGGCAGGTATGGATTGATGAATTCTTGAGGTTGGTTTTAGTCCAGCCATTGCATGAAATACAAAGTAAGGTAAGAAGGCGAGCTAAGGAAGATAGATAAGGTAAGGTAAGGTAAGGAAGAAAGAAGAAATATTTAGATTAAAGGCAAAGCTATAATTTCAAATGTTTGATTCCTATATTACTGTGTGTTTTCAAAATATTGTAGTCCATAAGATGTAAACATGATTTTAAGTGCCTTTCTGCTTTGGAAAGCTGCTGATCATTTGCATTGAAACATTAAACACAGTTATTTTCATTATCTGAGAAGCTATATCACTGAGAGGTGTTAACTAACACTAAGAAGTGTTTTCTCGCTGGCAGTGCAGTGAAATCAAATTAAAGCTGGAGTGAGCAGGACACATGAAAACAATACAGAATATTCAGAGCACTATTACCATTGATTAAGCTGGTAGGAAAAACTGCTAACGGGTCAGGGAAGTGAAATGGATAGTTTACAGGTATTTTGCCTGTTTCAGAAAAAATTCTGCCAAACGATACATGAAGTAGTTTATGACACTGTCATGAGAAGTCCTAGTGTGCAACTGATGGCTGACTTCTGCACACCTGGGAACTCCTCCTACCCACAGAAGCTCCAAGGCCTGACCAAACCTGTGTCTGACTTAGCAGGTCTGGCCTCAACCAAGATGTTCACACCTTTCTCAAACACACAGAGAGCACTACTTAAAACCAGCATTGCCAGGGATTTAAATAAAAGCAGCCCTGTGGAACACATCCATTCCTGGGACACCACTTGGTTGATTTTGTAATTGGTGAATATCCATCTCAGCATTTGACTTGACTTGGAGTGATGCTTAATCAGCAGGGAGGGATTTGATTGTAGCTTTCCACAATGACAGCCCACACCCAACTAACTCACCTGTACAGTCACTTTTTTAATCTCTAAATGGAAAGACATTAACAGGTTAGGTTTCAGTCTGAAAAAACTAATTTCTTCATAATTCTACCTCTTTAAGATGATATTTAGAAGATTTAATGGCTACTCTGAAATGGGAAGTACCAACATTTGCAGAATTGCCCTGGAATAGAACTACAGCCCTGCAGCAAGGCCTTAGTTCCAGCCCTTCCCTCTTCTACTTCTGTTCCTACAAGAAAATGTACTTGAGTTGAATTCTTCTTGATACTTCTCTTGTGGTGAGAAGGTTTGAAATGGCTTACTGGATTCCAGTTGTGACAAAATGGGACAATTTGGACTTTCAGTCCTTCAAGAAGTCTGTAGCATTTCAGCATCTCCTTTCATGTAAACTGACCTCAATTTCTGTGTGTGGTGGGGCAGTTGATGTCACACCTAACTCAAGCTGAATTCCAGATTTCTCCTGGCTTTTCCCTGTAGTTCTGCTGACTACAGTCAAATTACCTACAAAGCAAGGTGTCAGCTGAGATAAGTAGAATTGGAAGAAAATGGCTCTGGTTGTCTAAGGTACTCTGCAATATTTGTAATCTGTGGATAAGCAGCAATCAGCAAAACTCACAATAAGCGGTAAGTGCTCTAAAAGTGTAATGAGCTCAGTTATTGAAATCTGAATGCCATTTATGTTGCCCTTTGATAATAATTTGTGATTGCCACTCAAGAAGACAATCATGTATCCAGTACAGCTAAAAATTAGATGCACAACCCAGGCTTTCCACTACTGGAAGTCTAAACTGCTGTAAAGTATACTAAAAGGATCTTTGACTACATTCATGTTTAGGTGGCTTACATCCATGTCACGTATTAAAAGAGAAGGGAATCTTAAATAACAGAATTTATTTGGGGAAAATGTGTGCAGATTACAGGTATTCTTTGGAAAACTCTACAGATAATGTTCTAGCTCATAAAATACATGTTATGATGCTAACAACATCTGGTCTCTTTCATGCCCACATTCATATGTTTTGAAGATCTTGCTAATACAGATCTGTCATACTAAGTACCTCATTTTGGGGGTTGGTTTTTTTTCTTCTTTTTTTTTTCTTTCCTCCTTTCTTTTTTAGTTATTTATTGCTGACTGCTGAGGTGTTTCGGCTTGATTTTCAGACTGTAACACCTTTTGTTTCTTTTTTGCCTCTAAACAGAACAATTTTTTACTATTTTCTTATCTGCAAAATTTCTTGAAAGGATGTAATTCTATGAGACCCTTTTTGGCTGCTTTTTGACAAAGAACCTTCTGAGCTGCAGAACTTGCACACTTCAATGTTGCAATACTGTGTATCCGATTTGTAGAGCCATTGTATTAAATCTACTCATAGGAACATAGAGACCACCATACAATTCATACCAATAACATACTTAGCACAGTAACCCGTGTCCAACAATAGCCATGATTCAACAGACCCAGGATACCTGGAGTAGCCTCCTAGCTGTTAAGTGCTTTTCACTTACAGGATCTCTTCTAAGGTCCTCTAACCAGTGGCTCCTTGAAAGAGCCAGTGACAGAGTGAGAAAATTTCTTCTTTCCTAATGTAACAGTTTATCAGGGGCTTTGGAAGTCTCCCAGTGGCACTCTATCTGCTGTCTTGCTGCTTCTCTCCTCCCAACAGCTCTTCATCATCAGGTAGTGGAGTTTGGGCTCTGTAAAATTTCTTTTGCGTTTTGGACTTCCTGCCATTAGTTATCCAAGAAGAAAACTTTCCAAGGTCTTGGAGAAAGATTGGCCAGATAATTGTCAGCCTTGCATTGTTTGGGAGTCTTCAGTACTACATTTAGTAGTACTTCAGTACTTCAGTACCTACTTTTAGGTATCTGGTGCTATCTAAGACTATGCTAAAAGTTACAGAATGAAGAGGTAGTGAACAAGAAGGGGATGCCAAAGCAGCAGAAGAAAACTGTTGGCAAGGCTAAATCATCTCCATAGGAAACAGCTTGTAGTGGGTGTGAGTTTTTCCCATTAATGGTCTGTTGCTTCTCTGAGAGGTAAGCGTTGGCATCTGTCACTCCAAGGGTCAGAGGGAAACTCTTCAGTGCAGAAATTGGGAGCTCTTTCCACGCAATTGCAGTAAACATTTCTGTGTTAGTCACTGGCAGGTCAGATGGGTACGTAACCTTCTGTGCACTGGTTCGTCTTAAGGATATAAGGAAGTATCAGTAGATGGGTAAATTTCAGACGGTGCTGAAAGGCTCCCAAGGAGCGATAAAGGTGATTCTGAATTCCTGAGTTTGGTGGAGTTTATCTACTGGAACGAGTGCAGACAGATGAACGTTTCCTCTATTCGTAGCAGTACTGCACTGTATTCAGCTGATCAGTATCCCACACCCTGACGTGTGTCAGAAAAAATGTCAAAAATAAGATTTGGAGAGCCTGGAAACAACGCAAACTGGACTCCAGAGGAGTAACACATGCATACTGTTTGCATCTGAACAAGAAGACTGATAGCTCATTCAAATGATTTCAGAAAGCCTACTCCTGTCTTTGAAGTAACACATTTGCTTACCATATTTGCCAGTTGTTCATTCCTAGCATGACTGGGTTTTGCATAAAAAGCAGCCACTATACCACATATACGGCAAAAAGAAATTGTGTGTGAAAATGGGATGCCAATCTTAGAGTCAGAAGTTTCTTCCCAGGCCACAGGGCTCCTGCATGGAGTAAACCTTATTTCATACTTTCTGGATTTTGCAAGCAGCCTTAGAAAAATATCTGTATTCAGTAAGTGTGTATAAAGTGTGCATCAAGTCAGATAATCATAAGCCACCTACATCAGAGCAGCTTTCCAGCATGCCTTTGCTTTGATGGCTCTTACATATGTTGTATACATTATCTAAACATGGAGACATTGCTCAACAAGTGAGGTAAATGTAGAAAATACAGCTTGGGTACTAAACATGACCATTTGCTAATGAACTTTGTGGACTTTTCATCCAGATTATTGCAGCAAACCTCAAAAGAAACTGAATAAAGTAATTCCATTTCATACTGAAAGAGAAGTATGCTGCAGTAAGGAACTATTGAAAGTGAGCGAGTAATTGTGTTTGCCCAGAGGTCTGAAAGATGCAAGATTTATGGGAAGACATACTGAGTATCTTTTATTAGACCAGCTGATTATATCTGGAAAAAGTGGATGAGCTTTGGGTTGCACTGTCTCCTCATCAGACAAAACAGCGGCAAACAAAAGCCAAGTGCTGACTGAGACAAATTTGAGGAAAAAGATAGCTAGCTCTTGCAATAGAAAGGAACTGTTAACAGTAGAAGAGGTGATGAGTTGTCTCTCTAATTAGTATATGTGGAATAGAAAGGTGTTATTAAGGGCTAAAGAATGAAGTATTGTAGTACTATATAGTATTATAAAACTCATATTACTGTTGATTCTGTGATTGATTTTTTTTTTTTTTTAATCCAGCTGTAATTCCTAGGCTTCTGAAGGTGTTTCTTTGGCCTCCTTTAGAGGTAAGATCTGAGAGGGCAGACAGAAAGGTAGTGACTTTGTGAAAATGTTCTCCAGCTAGTATGTGGGAGTTTCTGGTTTTAGACAATACGCGTTCCCTCTCGTTCTGCCTAGCTGTTTGTTTTCACCTATGTGCTTTCCAGGGAGGTGAGGTAGAAAAGCTAGACAAGAAAATGTGCTGAGATGAAGACTTTGGAAATCTGCAGGTAGCAAACCAGGGCCTGTCTGCCTCTAAGATGAGGCAGTAAATGCCCACAGAGAACAGGAGGAGCAATGCCTGCCATGCAAATCGTCAGTAAAATGGATACTGATACTCAGATTTGTGGCTTAAAATCTGGGCCTTATTGAAATAGTTTTGGGTGTCTGGGGTCAAGTAAATAAGTCTGATGAGTTGTCTTTTTTTTTTAATCAACATTAATCAGATTTCCAAATAATTTGTTTCTTTATGGAAAAAAAAACCTTTGTAACAGTTTCTAAGAATGAAGAATCCAACTATAAGAGAAATAGCCCCTGGCCACTTGGTAGGGCACATCCTTGGGATGTGAAATATTGAAGGGGATAGAGCAGGAACTCAAATATTTGTCTTTCACATGCCAGACAAACATACTTTTATGTACGCAACAGTAGTTACATAGTTTAATCTATTCTTTGAGAGAAAACATGTTGTGAAGACGCAGGATTACAGGTAGCATTTGTCCCACAAGAAAAAATCACTAAGGGAAGAAAAACTTTTTTTTTGGGGGGGGGGGGGTGGTGGTGTAATAAAAGCAATGAGTTTGCTTTTTCTTCTTCAATACTAACATGGTAGATAATAATGCTAGAGGGACTTTCCCAGCCACAGTGCTCCCAGGAAGGAGATCAGTAGCACAGCAGTAGTGTGTTGATAAGGCGCCTCTCCAGTGGTGTGTCTTGGCTTCTGACAGTCCAGATGGGCTTCAAAGAAGCTATTAGAAGACAAATATTTATTAGAAAATAAAGACTTCTTTATTATTTGATTGTGTGTTTCAGAGATTTTTTTTTTTTAGTAGTTTATATTTCTGTCTGCTGAGCATGTATGTATTTGCAAAAGCGCAAATTTGGAACTTTTTGTCTTGTTCCTGTTCATAGTCTAGCGTCCAGCCCCACAAATGTCTGTTTTCCTTTGGCTGCCAGCTTTGACATATCAGTTGCATCTGGAATGGATTATTCTGGGCTCAGTTTTGGATCGGTCTTGCAAGCCACTTGCTGCGCAGCTGCCCTTATCAGCCTCTCAGTACCTTAATGCAACTTGGTAGAGCTTGTAGGGTTTTTTTTTTTTTTTAAAAAAAATGCCTAACTTCTTTCATCGCAGTATGCAATACATTCCTGTTAATTAAGAATTATGTTCTACAGTGCACTGCCCAATACTGTCCAGCATAATAAAAACCCACTAAGTAACCTGATATATCAAGTTGCAGAATACTTCAGAAGCTAAGTTCACATAGTTCTATAAACTTTTTTGATTTAACTGAATTAATTATTACCTTCCATAAATGTAGTAGAAATTGATACGCAGAATGGAAACAGTTGTCATACTCAGTCTAGGATAAAAATTAACAACTAGTATGTTGGTTAGTCAAGTATACGTAGACTGCTATGGGCCAGTTTAATTTTCAGTATGAATATTATTCATTGAAATATTTAATCCAGATAGTTTGAATCCAGTAACTTACATAGCATTAAATATCTACCTTTGGGGATTTCAAAATAGACATATTTTTAAGTGTAGTGCATGAAAGCCTTTGCCTTCAGTGAAAAAGACCGAATGTGTGACTCCAAGACAGTCAAACAGGGAGCAGAGCTTTCGGAAGCTTTCCTGAGACTCTCTCACCTATTATACAAGACAAGGGAGGCATTATGGTCTTTAAAGTCAGATCATATATTTTCATTTTCCCCAAGCCCTTAACCACAAGGTTCCAGAATTGTCAGTTAATTTTCAGTTAATTTAAATTATTTACTTGGTAGTCTAAGAGAGCAAAGGTTTGAAAACATCAGAGTTATTTCCAGCCAGTTTAATATGCTGTAGATGTTTGTTGTTAAATGTCTCATAGTCACAGGGAGAAAATGACCAAGTCAGGGAATTTGCAGCTTGATTCCCAATATGGCAAGGGACACTAACTTAAAAATTGATCTCTTGAGCCTATTTCAGGTACAAGTAGTAAAAAACAGGAAAAAAAAACCCCAAAACAAAAAAACACCAAATGAAAAATCTTTCTTAATCTTTATCAATGATTCTGCCTTCAGCATTTAATTTTTCACTTTGGAATCCTTTTCTCCTTTCATACTAGAATTTAAATTGAATTGTCTCTACACAGACTAGTCCTTTCTTACATTTTTTTTTTTTTTAACAGTAATACAGCAGTCATGTGGAATTCTTTTTTAATTTGTTTGATGTAATTGTCCTGGAGATTGGATGGAATTCTGTTTTAATTTGTTTGATGTAATTGTCCTGGAGATTGGAGTTATGAGTTGTCAAGTACTCAGTCTGAATCAACAGGTGAATAATACTGAAATATATTAGGAAGAGCTAAGTGTGTTTTCAATGTTGGTACTTCAACCTGATGCTGTGACTTCTTTTCTCTCCAAAGTGATCAGCTGTACAGATTCTGTTAGGCATGTTGGTGGTCTGAAAGTCAGGGCTTCTGTCTGGTGACAGCCTGGGAACTGTCCCTCTAAAAGTATCTGTATATCACAGAGACCTTGACTGTTCTGCTTTCTTTTCCAT
Source organism: Nipponia nippon (assembly GCF_047370975.1). Taxonomy (NCBI): domain Eukaryota; kingdom Metazoa; phylum Chordata; class Aves; order Pelecaniformes; family Threskiornithidae; genus Nipponia; species Nipponia nippon. The sequence continues at coordinate 87,890,527 of NW_028262347.1, read as the reverse complement.
TTTTCTTTGTCATCCCAGTCTTGATTTCAATATAAGGGGGACACTGGAATGGGCTAATTGATATAGATTATTAAAATGTCACTATGTCTCCTGTTTATGGAAACTTTTTCTCATGTAACTGTCTCTCTAAAATGGTGAATTGCATTTTGGTACTTAGTTATAAGATACACAGCTTATCTTTGTGAATCTTTATCATCCTAGAAATCCATGTAAATCATTAAAATCTTGAATATTTTGCATAAGGTCTGTATCCTATAAACTATTTAGTAATGAAAGCATCTAAGGACTGGAATATATAAACTGGAAATTCTACTGGACTTTAAGCTCTTTTGATTAAAAATACATATCAGGATGAAATATTAATAAGTCTGTAGAGTGCTGGGTACACTCTGTATGTCCTGGTGTTCAGGTGGGCTGAGTATCCAGAGAACCTCTTGGATTCAGTTTGTGTGGTAGATGCTTATCACATCTGAAACTTAAGCCCCATTCTCATCTGCTCCCAGGTGTGCGGTTTCCCTTCTCCACTCGGGATGCCTGCACCCACATGGTGTGCACAGCTGTGCATGGCCCGATTACATTCCGTTCCCTTCCTTCTGGCTGTGGCGCTACCGTCTTGGATATCCCCGCAAAAGACAGAGCCCGTAGGGAGATGCAGAAGTTACAGATCTTCCTTTGAGTACCATATTCAGTGCTTACTTGCAGTAGGTTCCAGTCCCTTATGTGACAGGAGTCATGCAAGACTACAGCTTGGGCTGATTCCTGCTATTCTAACTTCAGGTCCATATGCTGACAGAGTTGGTTCTTTCCAGGCAGACTTTGTCAGCCTCTAGGAGAGACATACATAGTGAGTATTTAATACAGCATTGTCAAGGCATTAAATAAATAGACAAGAATGATAACAGCAAAGTATTAATGCAAGAGGATGGGAGAGTGCGGTATTATGTTGTGTATTTACATGAAATAATAAGCTAACCTTATTCCCTGGATGTTTGTATTGGATTTGCATGGCAAGGTTTTGGTAGTGGGGCGGGGCTACAGGGGTGGCTGCTGTGAGAAGCTGCCAGAAGCTCCCCCTGTGTCCGATACAGCCAATGCCAGCCGGGTCCAAGATGGACCCGCTGCTGGCCAAGGCCAAGCCCGTCAGTGACGGTGGTAGCGCCTCTGTGATAACGTATTTAAGAAGGGGAGAGAAAAAAACCTGCGCAATTGCAGCTGGAGAGAGGAGTGAGAATATGTGAGAGGAACAACTCTGCAGACTCCAAGGTCAGTGAAGAAGGAGGGGGAGGAGGTGCTCCAGGTGCCGGAGCAGAGTTTTCCCTGCAGCCCCTGGTGAAGACCATGGTGAGGCAGGCTGTCCCCCTGCAGCCCATGGACGTTAACAGCGGAGCAGATATCCACCTGCAGCCTATGGAGGACCCCACGCCAGAGCAGGTGGGTGCCCGAAGGAGGCTGTGATGCCGTGGGAAGCCTGTGCTGGAGCAGGCTCCTGGCAGGACCTGTGGACCCGTGGAGAGAGGAGCGCACACTGGAGCAGGTTTGCTGGCAGGACTTGTGACCCCACGGGGGTCCCGCGCTGAAGCAGTCTGTTCCTGAAGGACTGTACCCCAAGGAAGGGACCCACGCTGGAGCAGTTAATGAAGAACTGCAGCCATGGGAAGGACTCACGCTGGAGCAGTTCATGGAGGACTGTCTCCTGTGGGAGGGACCCCAGGCTGGAGTAGGGGAAGAGTGTGAGGAGTCCTGCCCCTGAGGAGGAAGGAACGGCAGAGACAACGTGTGATGAACTGACCCCAACCCCCATTCCCATCCCCCTGTGCTGCTGGAGGGGAGGAGGTAGAGAAAATCGGGAGTGAAGTTGAGCCTGGGAAGAAGGGAGGGGTGGGGGGAAGGTGTTTGAAGAAAGTTTTATTTCTCATTACCCTACTCTGATTTGATTGGTAATAAATTAAGCTAATTTCTCCCAAGTCGAGTCTGTTTTGCCCATGATGGTAATTGGTGAGTGATCTCTCCCTGTCCTTATCTTGACCCACAAGCCTTTTGTTATATTTTCTCTCCCCTGTCCAGCTGAGGAGGAGAGTGATAGAGCGGCTTTGGTGGCACCTGGCATCCAGCCAGGGTCAACCCATCACAATGTTCTTTTCAGGTTCTCCCTCAAATGTTCCCATTACTTGATTTTGCTTATTTTATTGTCATTCTGGTGGCGAAGGAACACCTAACTGTGCTATTGAGTGTACTGACCTGGGTGGTCCCTCATGCTGAGAACCTGTTGTTGAATTTCGGTTTGATTCTTTTTTTCCACTAGCCCACATTACAGTAGGAAGATCAAACAGAGCGGAAAGCAAAACCCCTGTGCTGGAAGGCTTACAGATGAAACACAAAAACTTGTGAGCCTGCTGTAGTTATTTGATAGTAATGAAGCTTGGCAGAGGAAGAGAGGGGGATGAGGGGAGAAACGTAAAGTAGTAGGGTGCTGTAGATCCAAATATTTTGGCCCATGTTATACGTATCTGTGTCTATAACATGCATTTTTTCTAGTTTTCCTCCTCAACCTGTTTGTATCTATACCCAATGTAGAATGAATTATATTTTAAATTGGGAACATGTGATTTGCTATGACGGTAGTTAATAACACAGAGTAACTCCCCCTTTTTCTCCTCCAAGATGTTTCATTGGTATTAGACAATCACGTTGCCTGCAGGGACTGTGGATCTTCCTTCATTCATTATTTGAGTCCTTCTTTTCCTGGCTTTTGTATTCATGGCTGTACTGATTGAGCCTGGACTATTTCACATACTTCAGATTTTCTTTATGTTGTATTAGAGCAGTATACACATGAGGTAGTAAGGCTAAGTTTACATCCACTCCTCCATTGTCCTCTGGCCACCATCTTTGCTCTCTCCCTACACAGCCAGCCTCTGGTTTTTGTTCCTCACAGAAAGTGCTGATGTGCAACAGAACTGAGAAATGTTTAGAGCTGTCAGGATGTGAAAGCTTGCAGATATCTGTGTGCCTATTCACTGCTGGGATTCCTGACTTAACTCCAAAAGCTGTGGGAGGTAATAGAGGTTAAGAGACCCATATCTGATCCAGCTCACAGACCGAACAACTGAGCCTTTTCCTTCCCCCTTTCTTAGCGTGCAACCACCTGCTCAGGGATTAGATACATTCTGCTCACCAAAGACAGAGGGAGTAGGTAGTCTTTGGGTTAAAGCACTGAGGTGGGATGCAGGCATGTTGGATTCAGTTCTTTCTCCCCACACTATGAAAATGCCATATTGTGTCAAGTGAGGTTGCAATTGGTAGATGTTAGTGTAGTTAAAAGTAAAGACACTTAAATGCCATTTTCCCAGTTCTACTTCGGACAGTATGGTAGAGTTAATTCCAGGCTGGAAGTGTTCTTTTATTTATCATAATCAGAGATGCAGGCATTGCTATGAATGAGCAGAGGTGATATGCTAATTCACTTGGGAATAGCCCAGTAGTTGCTTTCCAAGATGAATATGGATTTGAGCCTCAGGAAGGAAGAGCATGGGGGTCGATGATAAAAACTTAAAAGGAGTTCAAAGGTGGTAAGCTGTAAGTCAGTTCAAATTTCATTCAATAAAGAAGTATTCCTTTGTATCCTAAACAAGTTAGCAGATCTTGCAAAAGATTCGTAAGAACACACAATACTTCCTTATATATTAAATTTATACTGTATTTTAGCATTGGATACTAGAGCATTACTTGTTTTATTGGAGGGGGGTGTGGTGGTCTGTCATTTTAAATTTTTTTGGTGGTAATTTAGTCTTACAGAAAATTGAACTTCAGAAGCAGCTGATTTAGCAGGAATCCATTAAATGGTTTAAAGGGAAGTGTCAAGAATTACATGGTGTGAGGACTGGCCAGTATTGCAATGTGGAAATAAAAGCCCAGAAAATGCTGACCACCTTCTCTCTTTTCCCTTTTGTTTGTGTAGAAAACAAAGTTAGAATTCTCCTTATTTGTCTGAAATGGAGGCAAATTCATTTTCTTTTTCTCCTGAGTATCACATTGGCTGTGCTATATATGTTTACAGTATGTATTGCAGTTGTTGTTTAAAAAAAAGGAAAAAAAAAAGAACCATTTCATTTCTGTTTGATCTTGAGCACAGGAGTTCTGTTTGTAACAGTACTGGCTAGTGATCTTATTCTCTACCGACATTAAGCAAAACTAAGTAAAGGTAGTGAGTAGCCATAAAAACAATGCATAAAATGTATGAAAACTGTTTCAATTGTGAAGTCCTCAATCCAATCCAAATTTGCATGCATTTACAGTAAGACCTTTGCTCACATACTCTGGGTAAGTAGCTATCTATGGTCATCATTTAGCTGTTAAGCACAAATAGTACATTTGTCTGAGAAGCAATGAGATGAAGCCTTCAGCTCAAAAGGTAGACTAAGATTAGAGAGAACCTACAAAGAAAAGCAAAAATAGTCTCAGTAAGGAAGAGTGAAAGAATTTAACACTGCCAATAGCCTCATAAGACGACTTCCAAGATTGAGATAAAGACTCAGCTGAAATACTGGCAGGAGGTGAAGTTGTACACTGTTGTAGAAGACAACATTCCTGGCTTGAATTGCAGGCTAGGGAAAATAAAGAAAACACATTCATACATTTTGATCATTGTGTGGGAAAATGAAATGAGGTTCCTTGTTGCTAGAGTGCTGCCCAAAAAATCAGTGAGATAATTAAAAATTGTTACCTTTTCCTGGAGCTTGAGTAATATTTAAATTCTTTTGTAGACTTATCCGCACTGCTGGTTCCTTTTGCTTTCGAAAGTAAGGTGAACGTTTCACTGAGATGGATTTTAGTGAGGTATATCTCTTCTCTTGGAAAGAGTTTGGCACTTCCATTCCTGGAAGAGGAGTGAAACATGTATATGCAAATGCGTGTTAAAAAACGCAAACCTAAGTCTTTTGAGAAAAGGCTGCTGTGACACATGGGAGACACATTTGATAGTAGCATTTAAATAAAATGGACACTTTCCAGCTCATGGGAACCTAAGGGAGGACTATAAATGAAGTTGGTAAGGTGGTGAGAGGAGAAAGGCGGCTCCTCAAGGAGAGATACCTGAGAGAGCCGGGATATCTCCAAGAAGGGAGCTGAGGAGGCATGGCTTACATCTTGCTGCAGCCTGAAGAACAAATACAGTCAACAGAAATAGAGAAGGAGTCTTCAATGAGAGTGCCGGAACTGGGGTACGTGCTCTTGGTTTGGCCAATAGAATTAGGAAGGGTGTGGTGCCTTAACAAGAATCTGGCATGAAAGGTCTTCCTGTGTTTCCATCAAGCCTTCTAGCGGAGGAATATGGATTCTCAAAGGACGAAGTAGTTCAGTATCAGTGAAGGCATGACTGGCTATTTATGGTTTGTTTGGGTAGGTGCGGCAGACTGCCTTGTCCGTGTTCTCTTTGTCCATCAGGGAGAATGTGGAGCTGGACCTACTTTTCGGTAGTTGGCTACGTACACTGAGCAGAGGATGATCCTGTTTGTTAGTGCCTTGCTAACCTACCCCGGTTTCTTTTGCATCTCTGGCAACTGCTGTTGCCCAGTGAAAACCAGTTACACAAGAAAGATTTGTAAGTTGCTCAGCAAGGTCATGTAACAGTGAAATCCTTCAAAAACAAAGGCCCTAACATACAGCCAGAAAAGTGAGAAAAGGAAAATAGTACTGATTAAGTTGTAATTCGTAAACAGAAATTTCACACAGAGCTTTTTCCAGTTTTTAAACAATTTCCGTTCTCACCTCCTACACATTCAGCAGAACATTGTTTCTAACTGAAAGAACTTTTCACACATGAAAAACCAGTATTTGAGAAGGCAAAAAGATAGGTGCTGTTCTGGGTGAGGAGGGAGATAGGAGAAGATGGTATTTCAGCATAATAGGAATAATGCAAAAAATCCTCTGGAGTAGAACGACTCCTCCTCACACAAGTGAGAGGAAGATTTAATTTGGATCATTGCCTGGTTGTCACAGATCCATTGATTCATGTCTTACAGATACTTGGTTGGTTAGGTTTTGTTTTGTTTCCTTAATTTCTCAGTGGCATAGTTTTCAACTCAAGTTTTCTTTAAACCAGGCAAATGCAACCAGTATTTTCAAGTGATCCTGCATCTCAAGAGTTTGCTCCTTTGCAAAAGAAAATTTTAATAATAAAATTTCATGCTTTGCTTTTTGTGCTTGTCATAGCAGCTGTGCCTTCTGTGTTCATCCTGGTGACTAATGGCAGAGTTTAAAACTCTTGCTAATATAATTCTCTGTAGATTATGGTCATATATCACAATTCTATCTAGCAAAAGCTGTTCTTTGATAAAAGGGAATGTAGTATCATTTGTATTTACGGTCTTGTTCAAAGGAGTGATGTGAGGTTAATTGGAAGGTTAATGAGGAGAGGTTTAATCTAAAGGCAACAAGTCTAATCTCCACTCTCAGATTCATGAGAGACCTCTTTTCGCTCAGCTCTTCCAATAAAAGCAACATTCCTCAGAGATAAAGATCTCTGACAGAGCAGGCAATTCCATTTATTTCAAGGTAGTATAAGTTCACAGGAATACTCACCTGGAAATACAGCAAGGGGATTGTAGCTGCACTGGTTGTGCTGTGCCAGCCACACTAATTCTTCTTCCATGTTATCATGGAAAATCAAAATCTTGAAAGGAAACATGGGAGTCAAGTTAGGCTTTCCGACAAACAGCTGTAGGCGAGTGTGACTTATTTTGCCTTTCAGGCAACTGCAACAGAATTCCCAAGGTCAACAATGTCACTGTCTCGTACTCTACATTTTTTTAATCAATAAGCATGAGAAAGATTAATTGCTTTTAAGATTAGTAGCCAATCAGCACTGTAAGTGTAACTCAAAGCCTGAAAAAACTACATGCCCTTCTACTGAGCCGACCTTCATACAGCCCAGCCTTGCCCTGAGCGCCTGTGGATATTTCTGCAGTCAGGGATTAGATAGTGTAATGGTTCCTTTTAGACCAGAGCAATAAATAATGTTCTAAATAGAGAGTGAAAATATAGGGCCTCCTGTAGTTGAGTAGCTACAGCTGTGCTCTCTTCTGCAGGGCTGACAGTCTTGAAGCGGTGTGATAGAAGTGAGTCCAGGAAGCCTTTTCTTAAACTTGCTTCTGGTCCTGTTACTTCATCAAGGCGGAATTAAGCAGGTGCTTTTCTTCCATTCATCATTTTGGTACCTGTCTTTGCCTCTTTTTCCCATCTCACTGTTTTTCCTTTGTGAGCTCTCACACAGTAAGAAAGGGAAAGCAGAGGAGAGAGAAGTTCCAGAAGTGGCTGAAAGGAGTGAGAAGAAACCATTAATGGCACAGATGGAAGAGACAGAGAAAAGGGCACAGCAGTGGGAGAAGATGCACGTAGGATGTATATCAGAGAGCAAGCAGCCAATCCATGTGCTTGGCCGCACCACTGTTTCCGGGATGTTACGGCTTGATGTTCCAAGCTTTGGGGTCACCCACCAGGAGTTTCAGGCTAGGTAGTTGCAGCTTGTGATGTTTCACACATCATTTATGATGTTAATTCCCGTCTTGGTTTACTTGTTTGTTAAATTACGTAATTGTAGAATTTTAAAAAAAGTGCACTTCAGATTGTAAATCACAAAAGTCTAAGTGATGTACTGCATGAGAAGTGAGTAGACATCTGAACGCTGAGAAGGGTAAAGCCTGCAAAACAGGAGGAGCAGAGAGGTGGCATTTTACTTCAAGCAGGTGACTCTGCTGCAGGTACCTAAAACCAGGCAGCAGGGTTAGAAGATTAAAAGAAGGTCCTGAGGGCTCTTAAGTCTTCAATAGGATTCTGTAAGAGTACACTTAAAGACAAATGGAGCACTCCAGGAAGTCTGCTGATGTAGGCAAGGAGAAGAAGAGGCTGTTTTTGAAGTGTACCTTACATCTTTCGCAATAGTGTATTAATTATCTTGTAGTCTTTTAACTTTCAGGAAAAAATTCTAAAAGTATCTCACTGGGGACACGTTGTTCTACAGGCAAGAGCTTCCATTGCATTCTGGAACATGTCCTTTACCTGCCACCATATGTACAGTATTAAGATCATTTGGAATATCCTTGCCATATGATATGCTTCAGGATTCAAGAATCACACTTGCCACCTCTGCTTGGTATTTAAATATTTCCTTCCCATCATCACAATCTTCATTTTTGCCTTTACTTATGTCAGCATTAAGGTTTTCCACACTTTCCCTTTTTGTGTTTGTTATTATCAGCTGTGTATATAGCTTTAATTTATATCTGTTCTCAAAAATTCAACAAGATACAATTTTTTAGAAGCTTGTTTCTCATTGAAGCCAGAAATGGGGACCTTGTATCTAGTGTTGGTGCATGACAGCTCTTGGTAGGTGATAATCTGTATTGATGTTTGCTCTGTAAGAACATAGTAAGCCTGTGGCCTGTCAGTGTCAAGTGTATGGGCAAAGTGTTAGAAGATGTCTCTCTTCATTACAGCACTAAGGCTGGCATTTGTCTTGTCTAATTAGTCAACAGTTCACTTGTGAGGGGTGTCCTTCCTCCTCCTCCAGGTAATACTGAAAACTCCCCAAAATCCATAAGCAGGACTTTGTCAGGCAAGTCCTTTCTCTTTGGCCTCTTTTGTATTTCAGTCCAGCTCAAGTGTTTAGGCAAGCTCCTGACTGCCAGAGGCTCTAACACCCTTGCACCTACTTCCCTGCTCGCACATAGCCGTTCATTTCAGTGTTGTCTACTGTTTTACTCCCTCCTGCTAAAAGACTTTTGCCTCCTCTGCAGGCCTTGCCTGTGAAAAGGCACATGCAACAGCCCAGGTACAGCATATATGGTAAGGAATATCCCATACCTTTCCACGCTGAAGACAGAAGCACAGTCCAACTTTCTGCTAAGAGGTAAAACCAGTGCCTTTATCTTCCTCCACACTCTGCTTGCCTGAGACGCTGCTCTGGGGGAGATAAGCAGCCCACTACAGGTGCTGAAAGGTGAATGCCACACTCCTACAATGTTGTAAGTGCCATTCGGATGCCTTGGCAGAAATGAAAGAGTACTTCAGGGCAGAAGCAACAGCTCCACAGGTTCTGGAATAGCAGCCATCTCAGTTTCACATGAGATGTGTACAGTCCTGTGGCCTTTCTTAGATATGTCTGAAAACAGGAGCCTAGACAACTTGGAAAAGACAGCCTAAAATCTCATTCTGAATATTTAGGTACAAGAGCATGGTCTTTCCCAGCTCCCAGGTAAGACTGTGCTCATCTCAGCATGCCATTTGTTTCCCCTTCCGCTAGAGTCTAGATCCTGACCACACTGGTAGCCCAGCACTAGTACTGCTCCAGCAGTCAGAGCTTGCCATCAGTGTCAAATGCAGGTGTGGGCCAACTCTTTCATCCATAAAAAAAATTTACTGTTCTGGCTAGGTTTGGTCACCTACTAACTTGTTTAATCCCCACCCCTGCTCAGAGGAGTTGCCTTCACAGTATGTCAATGAATGGCATTTTGATGATGGGCAAAGGCACTTTTTCCGGAGTAAGCAGAAATTTCTCCCCACACGCTTCCTTTTGCAACTGAATAGACACCCAGGCAAAAAAGACAGCTGCTTAATCAGCCTGAGGTTTCCTCCATGTGGAAATCTACACAGGAATCTCTGGCCCTTTATCTGTAACTCTTCTTGTCCTTTTCTGGTTCCTCCTTTCCTTTATTTTTCCCAGGCCCAGATGTTTCTCACATAGCAGGGGTCTTCCCTCTTTTCCTCTTCACCTGTCACATCGATAAATAGGGCAGTGAACTGCACAACAGTCTCAGAGGGAATATTCAGTCCACTCAAATTGTCGATGCTTTGGCAAAACATATGAACAGGCAGTTCACTGCTATGCCAAGCGCCAACCAGCCTGCCAGTTGCTGAGTTACCATAGCCATGTTCGCATGTGCTGTGGCACTGTAAAGATCCCACATGGGACTTCTCCTGGGGCTTAGGAAAAGAAAAAAACCACCTCGAACATTAAAAACAAAAGTTTTAGTATGAGCAGAATTGTTTCCAGCGGGGAGGCGGCCACAACAAACAGTAGTTGTGAATGCTGCGTTCAGGCACTGCCATCACCAACAAGAGCGTGTAGCAAGGCTTTGAATGTACAGATGTGTAGCTTGGAGCATCAGTGCTATAGCAGGAAAATAATGGGGAGCAGAGCATGTCCTCAGGGGGAAGGAGGCCCATGGAGAGGTGGGGCAGAGTGTACTGGGCAGCCAGAGTGGGCTGAAGCCCTGTCCCAGAGGTTGATGGTGGCCTCCTACTAAACAAGCTGTGTGTTATCACTTTGCTACGTGGTACGGCACTTAACATTTTTGGTTTTAACTTAGTTCCAATACTTGGAAGTCTTGGAGCAGTACTTTAAGACTGTTTTTGTTTTGAAGGTGAGAGTTTTGAGAAGCACTTGATTCTGAATATCCATGTCTCTCTGTCTCCTCTCTTCTCTCAACCAAGACATCATAGCGTATTGAAATTCCTCACTGACTTTTTTTCTCGTACATTTAACTTCAGGCATATGTTTTGTATATGGGTAATAGTGAAAAATGACCCCACACTCAGAAATCATTCTGGTAACTCTGATAACAGAGAAACAACAAATTTCAAGGATCATCGGCCTCTTCAAACGTTCATTTTGTTAACAGACATAACAGCAAAGTCATCATCATTAGAATAGTAATTTTGTTTCAGCAACCCTTAAGCTCCTGCTGTGCCAGTGTATTGCCAGTCTCTGTGCTGAGTTGATGGAAGGAGAGGGTGATCCTATTAACTAAGTTTCAGAATAATTGAAGAAGGTCTTTTAAGATACAAACTTTGCTTTGATATAGGAATTTCAAAGGTGAATGGAAGCTTCAAAGGAGGCACTAGGAATGCGAGGGTAGCAGGTTTGAGTTCTTAGTGGTGGGTAGTTCCTGACTTCAAATTATTTCCTGTAAAGATACTGGTTGCTTCTTTTCACACCAAAAATATGTCAAAACAAGAAACTTAATTTATTCAGTTCTCTTGGGTGCCATATGTAGCTGTCTTTTTCATGATTTAATGTATAAACATGAGAATGCATCTTTGCCATTAAATAATATTAGCAAATACTGTCTTTTTTTTAAGTACTCCTCTGAAAATTTACTACATCTTTGGAAACCAGAACTACAGAGACTGCGTTAAAACAGTATAGACACTAATGTGAAATGCCTTTGGTCTTGTGTAATTTCTAGACTGAGCTGTGAAAAGTTGCCCTGTAAAGGTGGAAAACTATGGAAAGCGAAAAAGAAACTAAAAAACCAAAAAACTCTTATATTGCTTAGATGTTTGGTAGGTTTCTTGTCCTGCAAGCACCTTTCCTTTGCACCTCCTTTGATGTAGAGATTCATGCAGTTGTGGAAAGCAGTACCCACAAATAAGAGGTTTTCTAAGTCACTTCCATGCCACATCTACTCAGCCTGTGTCATTCCTGAGAGAACAACAGAAATCTCACAGTCTCCCCAGCTTATCTGTCCTAGTACTTTGCTATCTTTGTGGTTAAAAATATTATTGCAGGATCTAACCAGAGACTTTCTTTCTGTCTTTGATGTTAGCCTGTTCTTGTTCTATGCTCCTGGACGTGGAGAAAACATTATTCGTCTTTGCTGTTTCCTCTTTGCAGTTTGGTATGTACGCAGTTAGCATTCCCCCATGATTTTTTTCTTCTTTAGAGTAAGTGACTCCAGTTCTTCTAGTCTTTCCACATAGGTCACAATGTTCAGATTTTTGTTCCTGTTCCTTGGTTTGTTTGAACTCTGCTCAGTTGGTTCACATCTTTTGGACATGCAGAGCTTAAAGTAAGACACAACATACTAGTGGTGTATCTATCAATTCTAACTACAGTGGAAGGATTAGCTAACAGGTAGTGTAAGTTATGTTCCTTCAAATGTGTCTTCCTTTTTTGTGAAGGAATGAAACTGTTGACTCCTGTTCAATTCAATATTAAGACTAGTGACAGGTTCTTCTCTGCAAAAGTCCTTCCTTGCCAGTTGCTCCTCAGTGCATATTTCTTTAGATGATTATTCTTTTTCAGGATTAGAATTTTGCAGTTCTTTTTTAACCTACTTTTCAGATTGTTTCTCAAGATTTTGAATTCTAATCCCATTCCTTATTGTAGTGAAATCTGCTAGTCTTTCTGGTTATTAAAACTATGTAGTTCTCATTATGACAGGAATCATTGATAGGTATGGCTATTCCACTGGTATTGCCCTCAGCCTGTAATTGATTCATCCAGCTAATGTTTGTCAGACTTGTTGGGAAGAATGTCATCGGAGATGTTTTTCTTTATTTTGATCTGCTGAATCTAATGCAACCCAAATACACCTACACTCAAGACAAGTTATTGGTATGACTTGTACGCACCTTGCCATTTGTATCGTGTGTGTTGGAAACAGAGTCTATAACAAGGCCTCTAACAAAGATTCCAGTCTCTGCTACAGAAGTGTGTTTAACATCTGCATTTTAATAAAGTAGCTGTAGAAATCTTTTACTTTATTAAATATCAACTGCCTGGCCACACAGGAATATTGGGTATATCCAACTTTTTTCCCTCTAATTTGTATGGGTGGATTGAAAAATATTGGCATACACTGTTATTTTTAGTATTCTGCACAAAGCTTTTCCACCATTAGTATTGATTTCAGATTTTTTACTTGTCTAGGGAATGGTAAGATTAATGAATAAACTTTGCTCTTTTGTATTACAGTTCAGTCTAATTAGATGATGGGATTAACTAAAGTCAAGCAGCCACTGACCACTGCAATGGTGTGTCTTTGACAAGGGTATATAAAAAAAAAAAAAAAAAGAGTTTCTGAATATTCAGGAAGATAAGGGATAAGATAAGATAAGGGATTTCCTGAATATTCAGGAAGAGAAGGGATAGTATGTAGCAATGTGTTTTGCGGAGGACAAGAAGAAAATGGTGGTGTGACTGTGGAAAGAATAGCAGGGATGTGGTGAATGTGAGAGGAGTATGACTGAAGGAAGAGGCTGTTGGACACAAGCCACTGTAAAGCGTCTGACTTTTTCTTCAAGAGACCATGGGTAAGAGACCAGAAGTTTTTAGAAGCTCAGTAGCAATCATAGAAGTTTATCAGTCAAGAGAATAATGATGCTTTTAGTGATTGGGAGTGCAAGACATTTTTCCACATACTTCAAGTATTGCAAAACTCTCAAATTCACAAACATAATAAAATGCTTTTCCTAAAGCAAAAAGAGAGAAGTATCAGAAATAAAACATACTAAGTATTTTCCTTCGGAAAGGCAGATCTTTTTTCTCTTTCAGGATGTTTCCTTTTCTGAATGTAAGCCTATGTGCAGTACTCTGCATAGTAGCACACAGTTGATCTTTTTTTTCTCTTGTGCTTTTCTTGTTTTAGTAGATGCCACAAGGGATTAATTGTGCATTCAAACAGACTGTTTACTTTTTCTTACTCTTTTTTTTTTCTTAGAGTTTCTTTTGGTACATTTGAGGCCTGATCCAAATTCCCCTCTGGGCAGCCTCAGGGACCTTTGGTCTTCCATATGTAGGGGGCAGTTTACTGGCCAGTGTGTTGGGAATGCACACTGCGTTCCTGTTGGGGTGGGCATTCCTGGGCTCTGAGGCTGGGTGTGCGCCGTGCTGCACCAGCAGTGGTCACGGAAGAGCTACTACTCCCTGTTCTTCCTCCACTGTTCCTTCACCCTTCCTCCACTGCCCTGATGTCAGCAAATCCACCCCTGGATTTGTGTCAAGGTAGAGTAATTTAAAATTATCGCTTTTCTAGTCTTCCAGTTAAAAAATAGATTATATCAAAGTTGGAGGACTCGAACCATTTTTAAAAGCTCCTTCAGATTGTCTTTAAGTAGTTTAAGTAACTTGGTAAGTATTACCTGATGTTTTCTTTTTGAGGAAAAGCCATTGTTATTAGAAGCCTGCCCCAGGCCAATGTCAGACAGATGGAAGCTGAATCAGTGCCTCATAGCATTCCCAAGTGTCTGCAGCAGCTGTGTCGTAAAGTAAATGGACTTGTGATAGTTAATGGCAAAATATTAAGCTATAGAGATGTTACAGCAGCAATATCTGTCAGAGACCTCCTCTCTAGCCATTACAATTCATTTCATAGAGGAACAATAATGGCAAATTCCTTACGATTTGCCTGCGGAAGAGTTGGTGTGGCAGGGAATTTAACAGGACCTTTTGTCAAACAGGTATATTTTAAAAGATTTTTGTGCATTGTTAGGGAAACCTGCAAGAATGAATCTATGGAATGTGTTTAGATAATGTGTCATTATGATCACTTGGCCCCTACTGTTAAATCTCAGCAGATATTGCCATTTATACACAGCAAACTTTGTTTTTGCATCCAGAGCGTCAGTGGCATAGTAGGGCTTCAGATCACTGCTGTGAAACTGACTGAAACAGATATCCAAAATAGAAAGTACCAATATTTTAATGTTGAAATTCTCCTTTGAAACGGCAGGAGAGCATAATTAATGCCAATCAAAAGTTTTATGGAAAAAAATATTGTCTCACAAATTTGGGGTAAGTTTTCAAGTGATTACAAGTTAAGATGATAAAAATAATGGTGCTGACACAGTATATTTAGACTGTTATAAAGTGCATGACTGAGTGATGCATGACGTGCCTTTAAGAGATCGGTTCTTAATGCTGTATACTATCTGTATTAATCTTTTTGAATAAAGCACCATGGCATTGCTAATAAATATGCAGATGACAACAGTTGGTTGACTTTCAGATAAGTTTGTGCAGCCAGATCTAGTTCATATAGTTTGATCTAGGTGATATTATATCCGTATACCTTAGAAGTTAGATTTCTTTGGGGATATCACATCCAGTTCTTGTACCTAAGGGTGATGGCTGAACAGGAGAAAAATTGCAGGACTGAATTTTGCCATACAGTAAAAAGGAAGGAATTATGCCTTTGTAGTTAACCTTAAAATAGCAGGTCACAAGCTGTGTCAAGTCACTGGTAATACGAAGGAAACTTAATAGTAGCTGGTTCTCTGTTTCAGCTGGGAAAAAAAAAACAAACCAGCAAGCCTTTCTGTCTAGAAGTTGAAGTCCTGAAACAAGTGCAGTGTTTTAGTGGTGAGGAAAATTAAATACTGCATTTAATTTTAAATTAATTTACCTAGGGGTGGATTCTCCAGGGGTGCTGCTGATCTTTCAGAACATCAGTCAGAAAAAATGCAGATTCACTGATCCTGGGTGGAAAAATGAGTTAGATGGTGTAGCAAAGTCATTCCTAACCCTACAACTCTGTGATGCCACAGATTCTCCAACACTAAAGTGTTGCTGATGGCTTTTTTTAAGGGCGAATGCACCTAATGTGATATTCTATAATGTTTGAGATCAGAGCGTTTTCAATGTAATGATCAATAGTCAAACCTTCAAGGGAGCATTTCAAACACATTTAAGATGTGCAGAAAATGTCCAAAACTTTTCTTGCAGATTTTGTATTGACTGTCTTTCATTGGACATCTTGTGCTATCGGCAGGATTTTCAAACGACAATAGCACATTTTTGTCCCAGAGCTGTATATCAGCAGTGAGCAAGTCATAACAGTTTGAAGAGATTTGAGACAAACTACTAAATTAATTGAAAAATGGATACTTTCTAGCTGTGAATTCTTATCACCTGCAGAACTGACTTCTCTATTTCTTGTAATTAAAAATTTAAAGCATAATTCTAAATTCCTAAAGAAATCATTAATAAAGCCTATTAAGCTGAACTACCATTTCCCATGAGAAGTTGAGGTGGCCTTTAGTTGATTTTTCCAATTTAATAGTTTTGTGTCCTTTTCAGGAGATTTGCTGCTTTTAAGCTAGGCCCTTTTTTTGTTTATGTCTCTCTGTGTAGGAGGGGGGTTAATACCACAACTGAAATTTCGGTTTCCAAACATAACCAAGTAGTTAGAGTTGGAAATAGCCCAGTGTGAGCAGGTAGCTTTGAAGTCTCTTTCTATGGTTCTACCAACATCTCACAAAACAGATTCAGTTGTTTTCAACTATGTGCAAATACGCTGTGGTGAAATGTGGAGTCTTAATTAACAGGTTTTCTCTGTCTGTCCTGTGGTTTCTACTCTGCAACCAATGAAACCACCATAGCATTCGTATTGTCTTTGTTTCCAGCCATTTGACTGTTTCAGCTGTTTAAGTGCTATGGGTTACACTCTCTGTGTGTTTGTACACAGCTAGATTCCATCTCAATTAAAGCCTCTGGACACTAAAACAGAGCAGGTAACAGAATCATCAAGCAGAAATAAGTTGAAACTGTTTCTTTTGTTACAGACTGTGATGCTTATGGCTTGTGGCAGCCATGTTTTATTTGCCATCGGTGTAACAACATGATGCCTCTGAACCTTTTTTCTGCAGCAGAGTTGGAATGGAGAAGAAATGGAAAGGATTTTCCTATCCCACCTGCCGCTTCTAAATTGCTATTTATATTCTAGATTTTAAAAATTAGCTTTTTTCTCTCGTTCTTCTGTAATTATGTTCTATGGCTGGAATGTAGCGTTCTTAAATTGTTTTGCCTCAGTCTGACTCATGTCTTCTCTAGCAAGTGCTCCATGACAGCTTTGCTGTTCAAAATACCACCTTGCTTGTGCTTTGTCCTTGGCAACATCTAGCCCAGTGACGATAATCCTCAAGGAAAGATATGAAGGGAGCTGAAGGAGGCTCTTGTGAAAACACGTTGTGTCTGCTGACTCAGGTGAAGTGGCTGTGAAGAAGGAATTGGCTTCCTTGTCTGCACACAGATTGTGTCCTTTGCTCCTGTTTTGCTGGCAACCCCGAAGTAAGAAGTTGGGACTCATGCTTAGAACGCCTCATCTTTTTGCCTAGATAATATATTTCCAATATATTTGCCATGAACACGTGCCAGTTCATAAACATATGAGAAAAAATCATATTACTACAGCTATATCTCATACACCAGTAATTGTGTTTCACTCATACAAATAAATCACCATTTTCTTCCTCTTTTCTGTTCTTATATGATCAAGAAATTGAGTGCTTGCTTAGAGGAATGAAAGTGCTCTCAGCATCCCTGAAATTCAAATCTCAGGTATATCAAAACGCTCCCTCAACTATGAAGGCATTCAGAATTCAAAGGATACCTTGTCAGTTTTGCTCTTTCACTCTCAGGGGAGCACACAGTAAAGGTGAAGATGGAGTATGACTGGAAGCAACTAAAGGGCAGGCAGGCCAGAAGAAGAGACAAAAAGGAAGATCCTAGTTCGGTCTGGGCACTTGGGTAAATCCTTCCTACGAAGATCAGGAGGCCTTAGAAAGGAAGGGGTGATGAGCAGGGAAAAAGAACGAAAGTTGAATGAAGTGGTTTCAGGAGGGAAGAGGGGAGGAAATTAACTTTGCAAGAAAGGAGGAGCAGTGTGGAGGATCCTAAGGAAAGAACTGCATACTAGGAATACAAGAAACTGTTACATGGGGAACAGAAAGTATAATAATCAAGTAATAGACTCAGTAGCGTATGAACACCATAGGGAATGAGAAGACAAGAATGCTTCTGTTCGTATAGGAAGTGGGACACAGAAAAATAGAAGAGCACAGCAAAGAACAAAACAAAGGAGCAAGCAGAGAGAGATCTCAAGTCACCCACAGCTTTTGTGTTGGTGAATTCAAGTACAAGTGAAGTGATTGCTGTGTTCTTAAACAGATGTGTGCTGTGGAGGAAAGCAAGCCATTCTCAGCAATTCTATTACATTAATGTTGTTGTCTGCTCTTCCCTGACATTTATATTAGAGTGCATCAGCTGCTCCTCTAGACTGAAGAGCCAATTCTCAAGGCTCTTTTCCACATCTTAGACCTATATTTTCATCCCCATATGCTCACCTTCCCGTCGATAAACTAAGTGAATGAATAGTACATAGCAGTATTTTCTATCTGAAGACTTTATTCATTGAATGGAGAAAGTTTAGGGCACTAAAACTGTTTGCACATCCAGGATAAATTTAGTGAATAGTTCAGATGAAAAAGAAGTGATAGGATGAGGCGTAAGGGTGGGGTTTTTTTTAAAAGGTCATTTGCATTTTGAGATTGACTTAACATTAGAAAAGGGATAAAACAAACATGAAAAACTGAAGAATCTAAAGGTAGACTGTTGGAGTTTAAGCTAATATTATGAGTCCGGCTGAGCAAAATTTCTTTTAATTTTTGGATTGGCTATTATCTAAAAACAAATACAGAAATCCTATGCTCTCGCAACACTTTTCTCAAGCTGTTTTCAAAGCAATTGCTTCTCCATATAGAATCCTTCATTTTGGAAGTCAGGCATCCTTTTTTGGCTCTCTGTTTGACTCAGTATTTGCCTATATTATAAAGCATGCTGTCTCATTGTCCTCAGCTTACCAAGCCATCCAGGACACTCTCCACCAATGATTCATCCACTGATATTTGCTGTTCCACCACTGCTTGTGTCAACCTCAAACTTTGTCACTTAATTATTTTGTTTTTCACCCCCCAAGTCACTGATAATAACACAGCGACAACATCCAACCTATATAAAGTCTCCTGGTGATTCCTGTTGATGATAATGGCCTGGTGGTTATCAAAACCAGCTGTTTGATATGTGTGATGATAATTTATTTTCTAATGAGTCCCAGTCACTCACTCTGAAAGAAGTGTTCTCACTTCATGTTGTTGCCCGTTTCGGGTGGGACTCTGCATTGTGTTGCACTAGAGATCTTTAAAATGCTGTGCGAACATTCTTTATATATATTTTTCATTACTCACTTCAGAAAAAAATAAACCATGTACATTTAAAGACTGAAGAGGGATGGGGTTTTTGTCATTTCTTGTCTCCGTGCAATTAAAGAAACTTCACAGATAACTACTTGCTGAATATTCCTAACCAGCACTCTCAGCACTTGCATAATAGTGAAAAATAGCAAATGTGAAGCTTCTTTTCCCTTTTCTTTTTCTCTTTGTCTTTTTTCTCCTCCAGTTTGTACATACTGTTTTTTTATAATGCGGATCCTTAATTTGTTACTGCAATGAAGAACATGGAAATAACACATAGTTCATGAAAACTGTTTACAGGATTTGTTCCCATTTCCTGACAGGTTGTTCTGAACTATAATGGTAATGAACAATACTTTAGATCAATGATGTAGGGGGAAGCTTTGTTACTGCTGAAGCCAAGGGAAGTTGTTCCATTGACCTTTCAGTGCCAGGATTTCACTCTAAGAATTAAATTGAAACTGAATATGGATGTAGAGACTTGAGCAATGGCTTTCTATCAAAATCCTGTGTGCCTAGAATCTCTCCTCAGTGCTAATAGCTAGGGCAAACAATGTGCTTTGTGCCAGCAGTATTTTTCAGTGCATTGTCTCTAGTTTTCAGTGCTTTGTGCTCTAGGATCTGTGTTGTTATGTGTCCTGTCATTTATTAAAAAACTATATATGCCATGGAAGTGTTCTTCATGTGTATGCACATCCAAGTTAGCAAATGCTTGTTTCAGCTCTCAGTATACCACCGAAGGTATTTGTCTGTCTTGTGAGTTGAGTTGTTGGAAGTAGGAGTTGCTGATGTGCTACTTAAAATATATTTAAACTTTTACAAAGAAGATTATATAAAAGATACTGCTGGAGATTAGAAGAAATTCTTTCTGAAGTCATTTTGAGCCAGTAATTGATGGCAAGCTTGCTTCAATAGCTCTCTTTTTGTGTTTTAGAGTTCAAAAGGATATTGTGTCATTTCCTTAGCAGTTGTTGCAAGCAAGTAAATAGCTTGTTTAAATATTTTGTGTAGTTAAGCAAATAAATTTTGAACAGATAGCTTCCATTAACAAACTGATTAGAATATCAAACATGCATCCTATTTCCAGGAGTTCCAACTGTTAAAAATATGCATAACCTAAATTTTACAGATACTGTTTTTATTTTATTATACATGAAGCTTCTTTAAATAACTATGGTAAGCCTGGACGATTTGGTGCTGAGCTGCTAATCTGTCCTTGAGAAAGGTGTGATTTATTTGTGTTAATGCTAAAAGAAAAACGAGAAGATTCTCTTCTCTTTTTCCTTTGTTACATTTGGTAATTTCTGTTTTATGTGATGATTATGTGATGTTTTCTGTGCACATCACAGTTGTGGTACTCCAACACGTCCCAAGTCATATTTTAGTCTGTAAAGATTAAAATGAAGCCTTAACTTTGAGTGGCATCCTGTTGCGGCCCTGCTGGCTAGTCAGGCAAAGCAGGCCCTGAATCGCGTGACCAGAAGCCCTGGCTTACATGAGGGACATCATGCACAATTGCACCGTGGTGCCATCACGTAACAGACTGATGAACCGACTGAAACAGCAGATCATATTGTAGTCACTTTGCTGTGTTTGCCCTGCTTTTTGTGGTTACTTTAAATGGCAAAATGACTTTTTGGCTCTTAGCGAGTTATTGCAAATTTAATATAGGATTATTTAGCAGGTTGAAAAATTACTGTCTTCATGTTTGAAATCTAGCCACTGGATTTCTTCATAAAATTGAAACATCAAGAAGAGTGTTCACTTAGTGTAATGCATTATAAAGCAATGTCCAGACTAGTCTAAAAAGTGAAAAAGAACTCTATGCAACCCCCTGAAAAACAAAGGTCTAAGGAAGGTTTCCTTCAAGTTTAATATGGATACTCTGCAAAGCTGGTTTACTGAAGCATATTCAGCTTATCTTGAGATACACGAAAATGTCATGGCCTAGCATGAGGGAGGGAAGGGAGAGGAGACATTCATTTTCTTGACCATTGCCTGAGACTTTACTGATAAGGTGTCTTAGTCCTAGCATTGGCAGGTTGCAGAAATTTGGAAAGAAAAAAGAGAGCAGGAAGATGCTCAATACGTTAATATAAAGTATAAGGAAAACGTACTGACAACACTAGCAAATAAATCAAACACAGAGGTAGAAGTCAAGTTTCTAAATCTGCTCATTAAATATTTACAATTTACACTCTCAAAATTGGGAAATATGTTGACATCTCAATTTATCTTTTTGAACAAACTGTCATACCTGGCATGGTATAAAATTGATAACAAAGAATAAACTGGTCTGGAAAAGTCAATTACGCTTCTTGAATTAGTGAAAATGACACTTACTGAAAAACTGTAATGTGTCTTTAGAGTCTCTTTTTGTTTATCTTCATACCTTGACCATTTTCTTTATATAGGATGACGACAATTGCACATGCTAGGGTACAAAAAGCTTCCTGAATCTGACTTCTTGAAAAGTTCTTCATTAGCATTTTCTGCTTTTTCTCCGGTGGGGCAAAGGATAAATATGATGAACGTTAGCCATGAAAGCATGAAGTCTTGCGTTGTTTCCATCTGCATACAGAAGTGAACTGCAGGAGGCTGCAGTGGTCTCAGTTTGTTAGTAATTTTTAGAATTAGAAAATGATATTTTTTTTCAACAGAAAAAGACAAATATTGAGATCATTAAATGCACCTTAAGATTGCATTAATAAATTGATTTTTATTTGAGAAGGAAAAAAAATTATTTAGACTGTCTGTTTTTCTTCTTTTTAAAATCAATCCCCTTTGAAACTCACATGTTTACACAAACCAGATCTCTTCTTCAGCCAGGATCACTGTATCTGCCATGGGACTTCCTTTCTACATGTTATGGAAAAGAAAAAATAGTCAATGTGGAAAAAAAAATATAGTCACTATCAGTTGAAATTTTGGTCTTTGGTGAAAGTTGAGGGAAGAAACTTCTTTTTATATAATATATAGAAAATGTGTTGGTTGTATTTGTAAAGAAAGTGGGCGATAGGCATCCAGGAACTGATAAATTCTCCAAATATTTGTTTAAGCTTGAGCTGTTCTTTTTCTACCACAGAGGTGAGCCCCAAAGAGGTCCCTTCCAGGTCATTTCATATGGGATGCATTGCAGGCAAAACAGTCTCTACTCAGGGAATCCCCTGCAATCCTCCAGCACAGAGCCCCTCCTTCCAAGAGGGGCCCCCAGCAGTATCCCCTCCCCCTCACCTTCTCCTCTTCTGCCCCCAGCACCTCCCACCATCTTTTACCTCTACAAGAGCACCACAAGCTCCTCTGATTGGCTGGAGCACAGAGGTGCCCTTTTCTGATTGGCTGGAGTGCTGCAGGCTGGTGCCATCTGGCACCCAGCCGGCTGGAACCGGCTGTGACAGGCTCAAAGCGGATCAGAGCTGCCTCCCTCACAGCTCATGATGTCTTTGAGGTCTCTCCATTTATGCCCAGCACAGGGCAAGATTTACTTTGAAATAAGCTCTTCCCTCTTCGGTTTCCATCAGCAGGGACCCCCTTGCTGTGGAGAAGCAGGTAGATGTCTGCTTGCAGAAATGGTTGTGGAAATGGGGCAGCACGCGTGGGCCACGGTCATCTGGTGTGTGGAAAGGCAGTTCTTGTGCCTTGTTAGTCCTCTCTTACATGAGGTTGGAAGAGGACTTTGTTTTTATTACGTGGATTTTGGCATGTGGAAAATGCATTTCTTCCAGCAGAATGATGTTCCTAATCAGATCAGTTCTGTGTTAACAGTTTCTAAATTGAATTTCTTTTTCTTTTATTTAGTGGGCTGGAGCCACAAAATATGTGTGCAATTGCATGAAAAGTAAGGAGGTATCAAAATACTTTGCCCTTTATAAGTCTGTGATGTTATATTTGTTACAGGTTTTATAAATCACTGAGTTCAGGGATGAGATAAATCTGATATTAAGTCCATTTTCATATGCCGTTTGTCTCTTTCTGCCATAGTGTCACATTCGTATTGATTTTAGTATTGACTGACTGAAAAACAGGACAATCTGAGTTGCATCATCCTCATCCAGGCGATGCAATGATAATAGAGCAAGATATTCTTTTAAGAACAAAAATATTCATCGGGAAAATGTATGCTGTGAAATAGAGTATCTTTTTGGACACTTACCTGTGCATATATGCATTAATGACCTGCTGATGGTCACAGACTGTGCAAATAAGTGAGAAAAAGCAGGTAATTAAAATTACTACCTCAGCAGGAAAAAGTCACAGGCCCAGCTGAAAAGAACTTAATCCATAAACAGGGGCTCAGCTGGGCGTTTTAAAGAGAAAGGACTGCAAAGAGGCAAGCAATAGTACGAGAAGAGAGAGGAGAGCAATTGAAACACTTTCAGAAAGCAAGAGGAGGGATGGGGATCCTGTGGTGAGGGTTGTGTGGTGGTTTTTTTTCCCTTTCCATTCTGATTTGCTGTAGTTAGGGCCTTTCGTTAGGACACACAGCTCTTGCTATTGCAAATGTCTAGGTAGAAAGAAACAAGTATTTTAGATTTCTGAAACTAAAGTTTGAGAGTCTTGTTTGAGGGTAAGAGAGCATAAAATAAAGGTGAGATGGACAGTTCACTGAACTGCAGAAAGGAAAAAAAATAAAAGACTGCAGTGGAGGTTATTTAAGCCTTTTGTAACAGAAAATTGACTGCAGTCAGGATGTAAATAGGCATGATCATTGTTAACAAAAAGGAAAAATGTCCCTGAAAGAGATTTTGAAGGGGAGGGTGAGAATGGCAGTATTTTATAAAAGTGACTTTAGAAATGTGTAAATTAAATGCTGAAAACAGGAGATCTCAAGTCGAAGGGGGTGAACTTCTTGGACGGTTTGTCAATTTGTGATGAAAATGCTCTAGTTAGACATGGTACTCAGCTATACACTGAAGCCTGGATTTTAAATATTAAAATAATAGATCATGAAGCTGTATGATGAAATACAACTCTTTTCAGAACAATGTTAAGAGCATGTTGTGACTGTGATTCATTGGGATGAGCTGAATAGTTTGGCTGTTATGCTGAGTTCGAGTAGTACGAGGTGCAGCAGCAATCACAGGGAGTTCCCAGAAGGTGCATGAATAATGATCTGAATCACTAATTTACCCTATGTCAAGCCTAGATATGGAAGCATGCCTAAGAAAAAACATAGTGAGCATGTTCCAGAAGGTGTTAGCGAGGGGTTTGCTAATTTTCTAATAAACAGGCAGGCTGGAGAGGAAGGAGCCAAGCAGCAGTATCTCTTGATGTCAGATTCTTTGGTTGTCTCAAAGAGGGAAGAAGGGTGGAGGACACTCTTGAGTAGTAGAGTAAACTCCCTCCAGGTCCTTAACATAGCTCTATTCCTTAACCCCAAAGCAATGAGCAGGTGGGGAGAGCAGGCAATGGGGTGTGGGCAGTGAGCATGCATGTGTTTTGTGGAGATGGGGTGAGCAAGGGAGTACTTGCTGCCTTTTGCCAAACAGTTACAAGGAAACTATGACCTCTCACATAGGGATTATCACAGGTGCTAACAGATGAGTTGTATTAATAAAACTATGGCTTCAGCAAGATGCCAAGCATGAAGATTCGTTAGCTGTCTGCCTGATTCCGGCTCGTATTTGGTTGGCTCGTTCAGCCCCAGTAATACAGACTTTACCTGTCCTCCCACACATATGCAGGATTTTTTGCCTCCGTGAGTGCTGTCACATGCTGACCCAAAGCCCTGCTCTGGAGAGACAGGTTGTGTGTCACCTCTGAGAGGAACATCCTCAGTCAGTGACAGCTCTAAGTCATGTCGCTCTAATGTGGTTATAACCATGTAACTTTGCTTAACTTGTACAGTCTTGAAAAAGTCTCAGCCTGGGATCTCAAAAACCTTTATGGCTGCTTTGTATCTGCACAGAAATTGCCACTTGGAAGAAAAATACTAATCCATCGAGCGCTGAACAGCATGCAAAAAGAATGAAGTAAGCTCTCGTCTCCTAGTTTTTTAGGCTTAGACTTAATAAACTTACATACTGTAATGGCACTGGGATTCCATGACTTTTTAACTGTGAGTAATTCTAGTAGGTATAGCAAATGAAAAGGTGTAATGTTTAGATGAGTGAAAATGCGTATTTTCTTTATTAGCTTGTGAGCTGCTTTCATGAAATCTGTACCTATTTGCACATTAGTGCTTGGGCTCACTGTCATTCACGAAAAGTATTTCCATCATGATTTTAAATGGGATTTTGCCAATTTCTTGAAACAAAAATGGAATCTCAAGGCAGGAGTCCATATTTCTTCCTTATAGGAAGTGGTCACCACCTCTCTTTAATCCCAGGAAACAGAGAAGGTAACATAAATAAGCGTTTTAGAGATGCAAAATAGTTACACCTTCTGGAGAGATTAATTTGCTTTTCAGCATGGGGGCACTATGTTTCAGCTCTGCTAACAATGAGAAGAAATGGTTGGAATGGGGACTCCTTGGCTTTGAAGCTCTGCCACTGCAAAGAAGAGAATTTAAAATTCACAGATATACATAAAGCAGCAGAAAATGGTTCTGTTACCCAGTGGCTAGCCACCTGCTAGGGAAAGGAGAGAGCTGCATTGGTTAGGTCACTATTCCTCACACTTCCCCTGCTTGAGGCAAAGGCGGCTGCATGTGAAATAGAACATATTTGCATATAATATTTTACATATATCATATGTTTACATATAAGCACCCTTCTTATACCCTGCATGTTCCTTTAGAGTTGGTGCTGGTTTCAGCAGTGTTGAGAGTTGATTCTGATCTGCTTCAATTGCTTCTGAATATGAGGTGATGTTAGCTAGATGTGAACTGTGCTTGTTGTCTTCATCATGTTCTGAATTATGACCTGGCATGAAGAATTGGTTTGGTTTCTTTTGATTGGTTTAGCCTTCAAAAATTAAATAAACTTCAATTTCAAAATAACTAACTGAAACTCGTTTTTGAGATAAGATGCTTGAAATTGAAAAACTAAAATGTTTTGCTTATTTTACATTGTTTTCAAGAATTGTTTTCCAAATGTAAAGTATTCACAAATACTTTTGATCCACCTGAAACTGCTTTTTTGGTGCTTGAGAGGCGTATTCTGGGCTATAGCCTGCCTGGAGCCTGGGCTCTAAGGCATGATATTAACAAAGCTTAGGTATGTTGCTGTGCTGGTGTTGTGCACGTGCATCAGCTGTCTATTTGGTCCAGGTAGCCATGGGAACATGAAGTATGAACTGCTTAGAGCAGAATGGGAGAAAAACCTCAGTGACATGTTCACTCTCACTAAAACAATTTCTCATGCTCTAGCTTAACCTAGTCATTTTTTCCTGTAAGTCTGTAACAGTCGCTACTGTGGTTGATCCAGTACTTTAGAAAAAAAAAAAACAACCCACCCTTTTTTACCATTTCTGACTTGGTCTATCCAAGTTTAATTGAAACCTTTCACCAAGTGGATTCTTGCTCAACTAAGTAACCCTTTTCCATTCATTGGAGCTGCTCAAATAAATACAAAGTGAGATTAAATTCTTAAAGGTTTTATGTTACAGTATCGACTGCTGAATGTTTTTCTTCAGCCAAGTGTTTATTTTGCAGTCCCAGCTGGGTCTATTTGGGGCAATAGTCAGCGTTGTTTGAAGCAGCTAACTTAGCCACTTTCAGTATCCTCCCAGCAAGCACAGAAAAGCAGCATCTTGCATCCAGTGTGCTCTGACCCACCAAGTTAGGTGGCACAAGCACTATGTTTTGAACTGCACTCATAGCACAGATTGCATTCATAGAAATTACAGGGAGGTGTCGAAAAAATTATGGATGTTGGCAGTCTTGCACAAGAACCTGATGCACGCTGAGCTCCAGTACGTACTGACGGAGCAGTGGTCTTCAAGTAGTTGCTGGTGTAGCAGGCTGATGGCTGGCTCTGCGTGAGAGTTAATGCACAGATACTTGGTACTCTTACTAGTTCTCACTCTGCATTAATGGTATGACTGAATTCACAGGGTCTGTGGTGGGGGCACAGCTGGCAAGGTTTTCTATCAAGCTTTCTTAGCACCTGAAGTGTTAATTTTCACTTGAGTGTTTTGCAGAGCTGCTGTTAGGTGCATTATGGCTAATTTGCAGCTGTTAGGCTTATTTTAAAGCTCTAAGAGAATGGGCTTTGCAATTGACAGCTTGTGAAGTTGGAGAGCAGAATGAGTTGCTGTTTAGGATAAATAGGAAGCATTATTTATAAATAGGAAGGAAGAAAATTGACAGCTAGAGCAGCATGAAGAAACCCAAGAAGGGTACTTTTAATAAACTAGCTTTAGACTAACCCATTCCAACAGAATAAAATAAAACAGGAAACAACTTGTCAGGAGGTGCTGCTTTTCTGTGGAAGCAGCAGGTTTTGAAATTCAAAGGCAGATCCTACACCTTCTCCTATACCTGAACTGTAAAAATGCAACCAAGTTAGGCCTTGAATCCCTGGATTTAGGCATGCTACACTGTGCAAATATGCCAGCCAAAGGCTTTCTAAACATGCTTCCACCAGGTTCTGTGTAGCAGGACTTTGCAGAGAGCAGGGAGTCCTGGTGTTCATTGCTTGTGCCTTGAGTGCCATAACTCTGCTGTCACAGAATGATGAGAGAGCGCTTGAACATGCTTTTGTCATCCCACACCAGGCTAAGCAGTCCTAATCCTGCTCCTGAACACACTTTTTGGACACCCCATATGCCAGATATGATGCTTCTCTAACCTCGTCCCTACCCCATCTAGTGCACTAGGCCGGCAGATAGCTAAACTGGCCCCACTCACAGCTCTAACTCCTACCAGCTTCTGGGAAAACCCCAGCCTGAGGGAGAGGAGGCTTACTTTCACCTTGTGTAAATGTAAGTAGAGACTGTTTTCCCACAGCCAGTCAGTGAGCAAAAGAGAAATAACTTTAATTGGGAAAATGGACAATCTGAATGGATTTTTGCTTCTGCCCACATAACAAAATACTTACTGTCAGATCTCAGAGTGATAGCTGCATTAGGAGCGTCTGTAAAGAGAGCTAAAATAAATGTATTGATCTGAGGCTTATAATGAAGCCTCTTATCCATGCAGTATCTTTTCACTTAACAGAGTGTATAGTATTTTAAGCTCACCAAAGTTTAAGTTATATCAGACATTCAGTATACATCTTTTAATTGGCTGTCTTGATTTATGATCTAGGTAGAGAATCCTGAGTTCTATTTCATAGTGTAATAATGAGACCTGTCCTACAATACTGCCATTAAATTACCTTTTAGGTACTTACTGAAACTTGTCTGACTTGGGCATTACTTTTGTAACAATGTATGGCATTGACTAAATATTTTAACAGTGAAAATTTTTAAGTAGCTGTGATTGCAAGTTTTTCTTTCTGTATTGGAATGTTATCTGTTCTATGCTATTATTAACTTATATCTAAGATAAAAATAAAGTAAATTGTCTTTTTAGTGAAGATTCTTCAATATTTTTGTGGCAAGGTTAAGATTTTATAAGAATTTAATTGATTTTGATTGATTTGCCTGTATAAAGAGGGGCATAAATAAGAGGGGCTGGTGAGTATGCCTGAGAGTACGGAAACTAAGAGGATGTTATGTGAAACTTTAATCTGAGACATCATTCACCTGTTCTTCTTTGAAAACAATCCCAGGAAGGTGTACATGTGAATAATTTTAGAGGATATGTGTTAATTAGAAATAAGACATCTGTTTGAGTCTGTGTCATTAATGAATGGCACACTATATTTATTCTGCTTCTGGAACATTTTATTCTCTTGGAAAGAAATTACCTCAGAAATGCAAGTTGTAGATACTGGATTATCAGTCTTACTCCACTAAGACTTACCAGCATCACCCATCATTGTCTTCACCCCTTCACCTGGTTTAGATGTCTCCTCTGACTCCCTTCCCATGTAAAAACACAGTCTTTTTGTCTCCATCTTTACAAGCTATTGGCATGGATGAGGAATTCTGTAATGTCCTGTCCTGAGATCATTGCTGTGACTATTGCTGTGCCCACACTGTTTGTCTTAATCATCTGATCCCTCCCCACACTTTTCACGCCATCACTTCTGTGGTTTTTTTATACGTAGCTGTTTTGGGAGTGTGAATTTCTGTCCTACGCCATCCTTGTTCCATGTTGTTCCCTCTCTATTGCGTAGTCCCCCTTTAAAACCTGTCTCTGTCGACATCTGCAGTTTATTGTTACCCAGCCTTGATGTTGGGCTGGTAGCAAGCTGGGGCCAGTTTCAGCATAGTGAGCACTAAAAATATTCATACTTACTGCTCCTTTGCTACATACCTCTCTCTCCTCCCTTAATTTGCTTACATACTTGTCATAACTATGGATTTTGATTCCAAAAGCTCCTGGTCTATTTCTTTTTATTTGTTTTTACAGCACCTTCTGTTGCATTCTTTTGTGGTTATTAACGGGAACTCTGAATCAGATTTTATAACTGTTGGGATGCTGAGTCTTGAATTGTAAAACAGGTAGATTAACTTCTGCTGGAAGAAAGAGCTTGTAAGGAAAACGAAGATGCTAGGGCTTTTATGTGGCTCAGACATGCTGCAGACTTGAATGTTCCCTCCAACCAACTAGTCCTTGCCAGGATGCTTGAGGGACTGTATCATTTCAAATTATTCAAGGGTCAGTTACCCTTACATCTGCTGGCTTGATGGCCTCACATGTGTTGTAGCTTCTAGCAGCCTGTGTAATTACCCTTCAGCAATACAAATAATCTTTGTGATACTAAACCAAAAGTTTGGTATCAAAGAAATGCGAGGTGTTCCCTGGATCAGGCTGACCAGCTAGCCAGACAGACCTCTGCCTGCCTCTACTCCATCATATATTTATCATGAATCACACAGGCTGATGTGCTAATGCTGCCTTTGCTGAGTAAATTTAAAGGAGCTCACAGCGGTCCCTGAGCACATGGAGAATCCCTATTAGAAAAAGAAAAGAAACATGCGTGTTTTGGAACAAGAAGAAACAATGCCAAAGCGTCAAAGCAAAATGAAAATGTGGTCTGAGATAGGAAGGCAGGAAGCTGCCAAGCGGAAATGGTTACAGGGAAGGAAGAAAAACTGGGATGCTGTAGATGGAGCAGAGAAAATGCTACAAATTGACAGAAAGAAAGCATACTGGAAAGCAAAGGAACAGATGTCCCGCTTTGCTATTCAAGGCGTTTGCTTCTTCAGCATTTAATCACTACCTCTCATATTCTCAAATACTAATGCATTACATGCACCATCAAAATTCTCAACTCTTCCTATATGTTAAGTGTGTTATAGATAACACTCATGTAGATGTACGCTATGCTGCTGAAAAAGCTCAAAGACGTGTAGAAGTACCATTGTTTACATCTTTTTAAAATTTCTTTGAACACAGAATATGCACTCGCTGATGCAGAGTTAACCTCTAGCAAAAGCATGAAGCAATATGATCTTTTTGGTTATTCTAATACGACCTCAAATTCTCAGGTTTCAATTCTCTTTTTCATCCGGAGAGCAAAACAAAACAAAACAAGAGTTTCCATTGCTTGAAAGCATTTCATTTGTATTGCTTGAATAGTTAAAAAAATTAACATTTACCCAAAGTCATTGTTAATGATGGGCTAGGAAATAAAGGAACACAAAGTAAACATGTATATTTTCTTGTTTGAAATACAAAATTACACATGCAACTTACTCTCTCCTTACAGTTAAACACACAGTTATCATATGCTAATGATTAGCATATGAAAGAAAGCATTGCATCCTGAATGCAGTGCAGGTAGAATTGGCTGAACTTGAGGACGGATCAGTAGAGGAAAAAAAAAATGTAATGGTGTGGCATGAAATGTGAGGTTATGGATTACGCTGATATGAAGTAACAATGCATACCGGAACAAGGCAAATCCTAGGATCTGTTAGTATTTTCAGGGTCTCCAACTCAGGGTAGTTTCAGAAGGGAAAGCACTTCTAATGCCCAAACTGCATGCAACTACTAAGACCCCTTCCTAAATAGTCCTTTGCAGAAGGCAAATTGCTCTCAGCTTTACTGTGTGGTGGCGGATGTTGCAAATGTCTTTTTTTTTTTTTTTTTTTCCTTCTGCGTTTTTCCACCCCTTCCTCAGTCCCTATGACTCCCTTTTTAAAATTAATTGAACACGGTGATTCTGGTTTCACTTATGCTATTTGTAGCTTTACTCATGCAACGCATTTTGTTCAGCAAGATCTATACAGACTTATTTCTACCTAGTCACATCTTCTGGCCACTGCCGGTTGACGAACAGGTGTTTCCATTGGATGCTATCCCATGCTGATAGAGTAATGTGGCATGTGTGTTGTGAGACATCCAGTAAGGTAGGAAGGTCTTCCTTTAAGAATGGGATCATTACAGCAGTTATAAAACTGCTACAGTTATAAAACTTCATCACTGCATGAAATCAGTATTCACAGAGCCTTCATTAGCTAAGCAAAGACTTGATTATGGGCTACAGTTTATTTTGGGTAATGATGTTTAAACTTGGGTCACTGGGTTTTTCTTATGTAATCAAAAAAAGTATCTAGAATCTGTTTTTCTGAAAACGTGTTCCTTGTGGTGAGCACAGAGAGGACATAGTGTAGAACTCTTTAGCCACACTTGTCTGTATTAAATTCATTGAGGTGATCAGTCCTGGGTTTGTGAATGTGAAAGGCTTTCATTCTGTATTTTGCTTCAGAAAGATTAGTCTAAATATCTTTGCTAGAGATCGTTGACTGGTTAGTCATGCCTTTTAATGCATGCTGATTGCTCATCTGTTTTCGTAGGTTTTGTGCTATGGCTGGAGCTCTGCTTCTGGTCTTTTCTGAGCTAGTCCATACTGAAAGCTTTTGCCTAGTTTCCTCATGAGGCACAGTATTTTGGTGAGATCAAAACTAGACCAACAGAAACACAAGATTATCAAGTATAAGTGTTATGCCATGGGAACAGTTGAGAAGCCATATTTAAACTGTGAAGCAGAAGGATATTTTCGGTTTTGGACGTGACCAGGGAGTTTCGACTAGCTTTTTTATACAGAAAAAAACCCGCAAAACTCTGTCGTCCGCTCATCTTTTGATAAATGTAGGTTTACCAGACTTCTCCCTAGGAGTGCCTTAGCAATGGCAAGGTGTTTCTTCCCCCTCTAACTACTGACTTGGTGCATCGAGGAGAAGTTACTACTTCCATCACAACTTATTTCCAGTACCGTGATTGTGTGTCAGAGATCAGTATGTCTGATATGGCAGTTCCATGCTTTTAGCCATAACTCTAACACTGTGACTGCTTTTGCACTAATAACGAAAAGTTTTTTAAATTTATCTTTTTATTTGCTCACTAATGCAGTACTTTTTACATTTTACGTGTGACCTTAATCTCCGTTAAGAGATTCACGAACAATTTTCAAGGTTGCCTATGTGTTTCTCACTGCATCCAGCTCAGTGAAGCACCGATAAACTCTGGAGAAGTTTCAGACTGATTCTTGAAAGATCTGTAGTACAGATTTTCTCTTTTCAAAATTGGGTTCAGCTTTTAAGAGAAATACAGCATCAATTTGAGCTGCTGCATATAATAAATTTCATATTTGATGTATTTTCTCTAGAGCCTAGTGAATTAGAGAGCATTAACTTTGCCATCCGGGGGTGCAGCTGATAATTTTACCAACTGCTGCTCAGGTTGTAGTACAGGAGCGCTGGAGTCTTGACATTTACAAGCTTAAAATGATTTACACATTTAACAAAAGTTTTAGCCCTGTAAAAGGTGTTTGGCAATGGTATACAAGCTAACCTGTGCCCTTTAATGT
This sequence comes from Nipponia nippon, assembly GCF_047370975.1. Lineage (NCBI taxonomy): Eukaryota > Metazoa > Chordata > Aves > Pelecaniformes > Threskiornithidae > Nipponia > Nipponia nippon. The sequence continues at coordinate 87,857,912 of NW_028262347.1, read as the reverse complement.
TATTACCTTCCAGAAGCTGCCACTCCTAAATGATTAAATGATAAATCATTGTCCTGGTTTCAGCTGGGATAGAGTTAACTTTTGTCTTGGTAGCCGGTATGGGGCTGTGTTTTGGGTTTAGGATGAGAACAATGTCGATGATACACTGATGCTTTGGCTCTTGCTAAGTAGTGCTAAGCTGTTGCTAAATAGGTGCTAAGTGGCGCTCACACTGGTCAAAGATTTTTCAGCTTCCCCTGCTCTGCCAGGGGCACAAGAAGCTGGGAGGGGGCACAGCCGGGGGGGTGTTGACCCAGACTGGCCAAAGGGCTATTCTATACCATATGACGTCATGCTCAGTATATAAGCTGGGGGAGGAAGAAGGAAGGGGGGGACATTGGGTGTGATGGCGTTTGTCTTCCCAAGTAACCGTTACGCGTGATGGAGCCCTGCTTTCCTGGGGATGGTTGAGCACCTGCCTGCCGATGGGAAGCAGTGAATGAATTCCTTGTTTTGCTTTGTTTGCGTGCAAGGTTTTTGCTTTGCCTATTTAACTGTTCTAATTTATTTTACTTCAATTATTAAACTGTTCTTATCTCAACCCACGAGTTTTCTCTGTTTTACCCTTCTGATTCTCTCCCCCATCCCACTGGTGGGGAGTGAGCGAGCGGCTGGGTGGTGCTTAGTTGCTGGCTGGGGTTAAACCACGACAATCATAACACACTGAGACAACAGCAATCACTGGAGCCATCTGTAAAAGACAGACTTCTTGAATGTTCTTGTATTTCCTGGTCATAGTTTGCTCTTCAGAATGGTTTACCAACAAGGACAGTTGAATTAGAAGTTTTCTGCTGTTTCTAGTAAAATATTTTACCTCTAGCGTGGGAGGGTTTGTTTGGGTTTTTTGGGGGGAGAGTTGTAATTTGGAAGTTCATATTTCCACATTGCTAGACGAGCTGTAACTCGAATTACCTCATCTGAAGTAGATATCACAGTTATGGACAGACAGTTCAAACTAAAAGACAGAAGCTGTTCTGAATTCAGGAACATGCTTCTCATTGACATTAATGAACTTCCCATTCTGATAATGTTACATTTTTGATAACTTTTATATAATATGAGCATGTGTTGATTACCTCCAGGAGAAATATGTTTAAGTTTCTGCTCACGTAAGATTTTGTGGATTTTCAGACAGAACTATAAAACTCTGTAAAAATAAACTTTGATAATTATTTTAGGCATTAGGATGTTAGGGTGATTGTAGGTTTTCATAGGAAGCTATTTATTTGCATTAGGTTTAACAAAAAAAAAAAATTAGGTTACCTTAGCCAGGTTGTTTGGATGAAGTGTCCAGTATTTGAGTGTTAAATCTTTTGCATTCTTAAAGGCAGTGCCTGTATTACAGGTGCTGTCTCTGAAACGGAGATAATGGTCATGGCAAGGAGCAGTTTTCAGTACTCTACGCTGCAGTCTGTATGTTGTGGCATAGGGTAATGAGAGGAGAAACTTGCGTATTTTATGCATGCATGTACCCATGTACGCACACACTAAAGTGCAATCAAATAAATTCAGAATGTTACTGGGCAGGTACCTCTGAGTCCCCACAGTCAAATACTAGGGAATTAATTTATACATGTACAAACTAAGAAGAAGAAGCATAAGGAGCATAACATTAATGTCTTGTCTGCAGAAAATGGCATATATGGTTGCCAGGGGTTGAATGGGTGTAATAGCATTTTAATACTTTTCTGGGTTTTTTTTGGCTAACGTACTGGACTCTGGAGCATTGAATGCACTTCAGCTGCTGAAATGCTGCAAACCCTATCCCCTTTGGAGTTGCGGTATGGCCTGGCTCCCGGCTTTCAGTGCTCTATGACTTGTCTCTCTGAGCCATTCCTCCCAAGCTGCCACAACATCCTCTCTTTCTAGTTCCCTGCCCACACCTCTCCATCCCAGGAATCCACTGGTGCAGGAGTGTCCTGTGTTATTTTTCTCTCCAGCCAGGTCCTTCTAGGTGACTTTTTCTGGAAATGGGAGTAGAAATTGCATGTGGCTATCTCTACACCACCACCTCTGCAGGCTTCTGCTGTTTATAGTGAAGTATGTGGGTGGGTGGCAGGCAAAAGGAACATGCATGAAAATAATGAAAAAACCTCCCTTTCTGTGCCAGTGTTGCTAAGCTCATCTGTTGAAGTACTCTTCATTGAAACACTGAATGTTTAACATCACAAAAAAGTACAAAAATTCCACCCGTGGGAGATGTTATAATCCCGTCAGCCAAAATATATGTTTGTTCTTTATAATTTCTCTGCCAAAAAACCGTTTGATCTAAGTTTTCTAATACTGATTGACATTATGGTAATAAAAATTAACTTTGTCTAATTCCATTGCTTGTGAAACAAATTGCCAGACTGACCTCAAATAAGCAGGTGTATATTTAGTAAACGTCCTTAAAATCATTAACTTATATTGGAAATGACTTATTACTGATGCTGGAAAAGACTTTATTGACCTGTTCTGGGTTTATATTCTCTTAGAATCAATATTTGCTTGTTCATAGTAATGGTACATGTGTATAGTCCTTTAGAATTGCAGTCATAAGCCCAGTGCTACAGTGCTTCTATTAAAGCAAATTGAACAAATTTGCTTTAGGAAGGAAAAAATATAAATATAAAAACTTAGTAAAGCGTTATACGGACTAGATTAACATTTATTTTCTTTCCCTCTGAAAATCTTTATCACAAAATAACAGAGTTCTATAAAAATAAAGGTATAGGGAACTTATGATTAATACTGATTTCAGTAAATGCATTTCACTTCATACATGGGCATAGTCTAAGAATTCAATCAGAAATAAAGGCTGTTCTTTTGTCCAGTTTCAGAACATTAATTTCTTTATATTTTGTGAGGTAGTGCAGGTGGTGAGTGACAGAGCTTGTTCCTGTAATGTAGAACAGTAAAGGTTCAGTTCCACAGGTGAGGAAGGGAGTCTGACCTTCCTCAGTCAGAAGAATTTTGTATCTGTGACAGACTGAGACAGGCTGTGGTGATGCTGGTTCACAGAGTCCCTGTCCTGCAGTAGAAATGTTGTCTCTTTCCTGCTTTTATTCTATAGTTAGATCTTCAGGCTAATTAAAGTCCTTACATTAAAAGCAAGGTTTAAATTTCTACCGCAGTGCTGTATTCGCTTTAAGCGTGAAGTGAAAAGCAATCCACGTGGTACTAATAGTATTGCACTGGCTATGGCTCTGGGAGGTGTCCTGCACTGGGATTCTGGATGGCAGCAACAAAAGCAGTGCTAAGCTGGTTGAGGGGAAAAAGCTCTTTCCTCTCTTTTGCTCAAAAACGACTCCTCAGTGCATAGGAAAGCTGGGGTGAAGATGGTGACGGTAGTGTTAAGACACTACTGACGACAGACTAGATTTTTGGCAAACAGATAAATTTTAAAATAATTTTCTTTCAAGAGCAAAGTCAGCATTTTCACAAAGGCTAATTTTTTTTAGTAGGCAAAATATTGCTTATTGTGTATTTTTGTACACCCGCAAATCTGGCTCAACTTCTTTGCCTCTCCTTGAAGTGCAATGGAGGAACTCCCCCCCAAATGGGCAGCGAATATACATTTTATTCAGACAGCTATTTGACTTTTTCTTTTGTATAGTGATGCAGCTTCAATAGACCTGCAGAAACTGTCCATTTTGACTATACTTATCCTCTGAAATGATACTCTAAGGGGTCCTCAGCTCAAAGCTGAGAGGCGATCAAAATTTCCCTAGGCAGAGAAGCTTCAACCTTTGCATGTTATGGTGCGTGATTAATTTCTACACTCTTAAGTAGTTTAACAAGAGTGGGGCCAGTACTTGAGAATTGCCATGGAATGTGTGTCTTGGTTTTAGGCAGATTTCCTGTATTTTATAGGTTACCAAGCCTACCAGTCTTGATCCTCACAGGGTTTAGCTGTAGGAATGCCTAGGCAGTGCATTGCAAGTGACCATCACTGAGACATTTACTCCTGCTGAGCTGGGGTTATGGCAGTTCGGGATATGAGCAACAGTTTCGTAGGCATACAAGGAACTTCAGTGGTCAAAACTCAGAATCATAGAATCATAGAATATCTCAAGTTGGAAGGGACATACAAGGATCATCGAGTCCAACTTAAGAAGTTAGATTACAGAATGAACAGACATGGACTCCTTTGTAGGTCTGGACAGTTAAATACAGACCTTTTTCTTTGCTGTTTTCCTTCTCTATGTTGCTGTGCTATAAAGCATGATTTGTTCTCCCCTGTGCCCAATGGGCATGTTTTCTTGCTTATGTTTTTCATCTAGGCATGTGATCTTCTCTGAGTTAAATAGGTGTACCCAAGTTCACAGCTGTTTGACTGACCAGATCAAAAACTTGATGGGCCAGGTCTTTACCTGATGCAGATCAGCTGTGCATCTCAATTTTTTTTCATTTGACCAAAGTTAAAAGAGAGTTGTGTAGAAGGAAAATGTTGGAGATGCAGAATTGTTTTAAAATGCAGTACATACGTGGCAGACTCTTTTTATTGTATTATTTGCAATACACCGCTCTTTTATTATAAACAACCCAAAGGGTGTGAAAATACTTCCTAGTAGATATTTCAATAAGATCACTGTTGCACTAAGGAGACCAAAGATCATTTTTTCAAGCAAATATCAGCAAAATATCTAGCAAATATCAGCAAAGTTTTCATTAGATTAATGCAATATTTGAATTTTTTATATTTTTTTCCCATTTCATGTCAGATAGCAAAATAAGCTCTACATATTAAAACAATATTAACAAAACCCACTAGGGAAAAAATAATGAAATTTGCATTTGTTCATTTTAAAAGTGTTGTTAAAATGAGCCTTATAACAAACACGAAAGAACATATGAACGACCTCTGGGAGGCGGAAAAAATGTAAAATGCTACTTAAAATTTTGTACATTTTAAACCCACATGCAAGAAGAAGATTCCCAAGAAACTGTGTATACAGAAGAAATACAGATCATTCTACATTTGAAGAAAAAAAAATTATTTCAGTGAGACCAATTTAAAAAAAAGTTGCTTGAAAATATTACGTACCTTCAAAACCTGTCTTCAGTTAAACTGAACAGCAAATAGAAGAACCTTGCATCTTTGATATTTTTCTGTTCAGCCCCGCTCTTTCTACTGCAATTGATTTGATTTAGGTACTTAGTACCCAGTTCGGCTATCCACATAGCTAAAGCAGAAGAAGTCAGAGGAGTAGCCAGATATCCAGCGGGCTTTCATGTGATGGTGTTGCCAGGGAAACCACTCCCCTGGTACCCATGCAGCGAGCAGGTCCGCCTCTTCAGGCTCACAGACACAGAAGCATCAGTCTATCAGTTGGTGGAAAGAAAGCAAACAGCTGTGAAGGAAACTTAATATGGAGAAGTAATTACAGCGTTGAGATACTTCAAATTTAAAAGTTATGGTATTTTTTTCAAGGGGTCCACCAAGGGGACTGCATTGGTGTGCTGGGAAGGGAGCTCTCACCAGCATGCTGAAGGCCTTGGAGGGAGTTACGCTTCTGTTCTCCTACATGGGGATAGTTGTCAGCTCAGCCAGTACTAGTCAGTCACTCTGTTGTTTTAAATTATATGTGTGGTGCAACCTCCAAAGGGAAATGGAAGTCACAAGGCTGTAGCTGTGTCAAAACTTACGTAAACGCCTACATCTTTGGAGGGCATTAACCCTACACTAAGCACAAGCAGCCTTCCGAGTTGCAAGTGTCTCTTAAAATGTGTCCCACTGGAAGGTATGACTTGCTTGTCCATAAACTATTGGGAAAGGGATGATTTTCCTTCTCATTGAGTGTATTGCCAGGAGTATACTTGAAAACTCTCGGAAACAAATGAACCCCGGGAATACCAGTCACAGAAGATCTCGGTACTAGCAGCAGTGCCTTTGAGAGACATCTTTTCCTCTGGTGAGCTGATGGTTTCAAAGGCCTATGGGATGTCCTTCACTAGAGGTAAAATGTCACAAGGGATATGAGTCTGAAAGAAATAGTCTCCTCTAAGCATTACGTAAACTCAAGAGAATTTAGAAGCTGAGATCTGTTACTTGGTTAAATACTTCAGTAGAAATGCCCATTAAGAATATAGATTAATTTCTTAATCGCTGGAGAGCTCATGAGCGTATTTCCCCCTCTCTAAAACCTGCCTAACAGCTGATCTGAGGCCAAGGTATAGTCATTTCTTAGTTCTCTAGCATAAAAGGAGCTGTTAGTATTTCATATTTTGTAATGTGTTGACTCAGATGATTCATATCTTACGTTTTTTTTGTAGCGTACGGAACACTAAATGCCTGTTTTTTGCAAATTCTCTGGAAAACAGGACGGAAGCAGTAAGAGAGCTCTTTTGTCAGACCCAAAGCTTTACTTTGACTAGATTATCTCACCAAACTCTCTTCAGTGAAAGAGAAGTCATCCTATGCCCACCTGTGAAGCCTTCTTGCTCTAGAAATCTTCACAAAAGAAGGAAAAGGAGGTCCATTAAACACTTTCCTCCCGGCATCCTCTGAGTGAGTGACGATTTAGAATTACAAGGAAACTTGGGATAGTAATTTGTAGGCCGATATGGCCGTTTCTGTCTCGTTTTCCGTAAGTTGTTCCTCTGCTTCAAATGCTCCCTTTTTTTTCACTTGTGCATACTGCATATAAAAGATGGGAAAAGGATGTATTTGAGTTTGCTGTATTGGTGTTACCCAAGCTAAGTAACTGAAGAATATTAACTTCATTATTTTGGTCCAATTCCCGTTTTGATAGTTATGCTGTACACTTAAAACTCTCTTGGCAATTCCAAATGCTTCATCTTTCACTTCTTACTAACTTTTGCATATCACAGTTGTGTATAGTAAACTTTAGCTATCTTTCTCCCATGAGGGGCTGAAAATGATGCCTGTAAGGCATGTACTTAGTAAATCCATTTGTAAAGTGCATTTGGAAAGCTCGTGAATGTGTCGGGGAGTACCATATAAATGGAAGATTATTCATCCAGCGTGAATTTAGTTACACATTTTCTATGCAGTATAGATTTCCCTCCTTGGAAATAACCCATAAAATTTCTGTTGGGGGGGGGATGACACCCACCTAAATTGGTGTCTGTTTTTCTTCATGTATTCATAGAAATATGGATTACTGAATGGATTATCATGATTTTCTTACAGCATGCCATTTCTTGAATTATGCTAATACCTTGATGATTGATAGTCAATGTAGATGGGAGGGCATTAATAGCAAATACAATTGTTTTATTTCCCTGTCTATACATATATATTGTATTTTGCCAGAAACACACATTCCTATAGCCTTGCTGTTTTTAAATGCTACCACACTATAGTGTGTCTTGAATCATTTTTTTAGAAACATAATTTGAGCTAAGTAATTTATAAATTCAAAAAATACCTGTATTTATGGCCTAATAAAATTTGCTAAATTTGTTTCAGGTTTGAATACAAAATTTTATCAGGAATCATATAGGTAGGTGCATACATTATATTTTGAAATGGCAGTAATTTACTGAAATACCTGTGTACACAGACAAATATTAAGATGTGCTAAGTAATTGCCTTTGGACCTTCAGTCTTAAAAAAGAACATCCTATATGAACAAAAGATAAATCCTATATGAACAAAAGATAGGTCTTCTTAATTCTTGTTTTTCATGTTCACAGGCTGTGTTAGTCCTTTTTTCCATTTTTCTTTCTTTTCCTCTTATGAACTTCATTTCTTCATTCTATTTTCTGTTGGCTATAGGTCTTCCCCATGAACGCAAAATGTTAAAAATAAACAATGGCATGCTTTTCGTTTATAAATTAAATTGCTCCTTTAGCATATAACTGTTCATTAGCCAGCGTGTCATTCGTTCGGCAAGAGTCGATCTAAAACTTGCATACCTTGACGCACAGTTTGTTTTGTTCTTCTCAATTAATGTGTTCATAGAGAAACTACTGGAGGCCACTGCTGGCTTAGAGCAAGCCTAAACATAAAGTAACCTCTAGTGTGGATACCCAGGGAAAAGGACACTGAGCCTTACAGGACTGGGATTTCATCTCTTTCTTCAGACCTCTGTACTACCACTAAACTTTGCAGAGCTCGAAATCGTCGCTGGCCTTCTTAACAGATTCTGGACTTACCTTGCTTTATACTTACATGAGAGTCAGTATGTTGAAATAAATACTGCTCAGCCCACCTGGTCTCTGCACTGCAAACAGCTTCAGATCACCTTGAGTTAGTCCCACTGAAATTATCCATAAGGTTACTTGCATGAACAATGTACAGGAATTAGCTTGATTATTTAAGTAGGCATTTGCTATTTCAGTGCTTTATTAGTGACAGATAGAAGTTACTCTCAAGGATTGGTGATGGTACTTGTGTTAAAGAAAACTGTTTTATTGTGTGTAGTTGTCTCTATAGGTATCAAGCTGCAGAGCAGAGATGTGACTGTACAACTCAGCATGGATCCCAGTTCTGTTCTAAATTAAAACTATTTGAGTTTAGTATTTCTAGGCCATAGTATTTCCGACACTATCTTTCAATACCTAAGTAAGTACAGATGGCAACCTGTCTGAATGTCCAAAAGGATGTGCTAAATTGCTCTTTAATGTCGTTGCTAAATATCGGGTTGATTATTGTGCTGTCTAATTTGAAAATACAGACTTCATTCAGAACATGTTATAGCTTTTTTTATTTAGGGGAAAGGAAAAATTTCCCCTAATTTTCCCTTCAGAGAAGTTTCCACACTGAATGAGTACTACCCCTAATCTCCCTCCTGCCAAACCCACAAATTGCTGGAAGACTTTGAAGCTGGAAGCAAAAGGAGATCACAGGATGCCATTGAATTAATGAAAATAGAAGGGCTATTGTAATCTTATCTGTAATAAGCCAGAGCAGTGTGGAGTGAAGTAGGAGCTCTTCTGTGTTGACATGGTGATGATGACAGCATCTTCTGACACTGGGATATTCTGCTTCTTAGGGCAGCTATGGGACTGTCAGAGCTCAAGGTTTCTTTTCATTTTTTAACGGGAATTTCTGTTTCTGTCTGCATAGCTCTAAACTTAGTGAATACTCCTTCATCCTTTCTTTCTACAGTGAGTATACACTGCAGCTGGTGTATCATAAAGGATCCAGGGCATGAAGAGGTACATGGAAGAATTTGGTCACTGAAGTGCTCAGCACGACCAGGGAAATAGCTTCCTCGGGGGTTCCTCATGTATTTGAATCAGCCCTGGCCATGCCCTGAGCTGTCCTGACCCGCAGCAGCTGAACCAAGCTGATGCTGGCAGAGGCTCTCCCGCTTAACTGCACTTGAACGTCCTTTTTGGATGGGCTGCTGCAGCAATCAGGATGTGTGCCGGTTAATTCTAACTTCTCACAGACCAGATGACAGCCCCATGAAGGCAGAGAAGCATTTAGGATTATGAGGGCTAAAATTAACCTCTATACCCAGCCGGCAGGCGGCCTGTCAGGAAGCCCTGCAGAACAAGAATATTGCTTGTTCTCCTACCGGTTGGAGGACATGAACACAATTTAGTGAACAGCTGCAATAAAGAGAACAAATAGGTCTGGTAGAAAAGGTTTCTGTTTGGGTTACAGAAAAATAGAAATTATTACAAAGTGGTTTAATTACTTACAGATTAGGTTCAGTGAGTCAGTTATTTCGCTAACATCCAACCCCCTTTACCCACTGAGGTTCAATAAAGGTAGTTGATAATGGTGTTCGGCCCAAGGTATTCATTCAATCCAGTGAGTCTCACTTGATGTATTTGAATCTGATCATTCAGTTGGCATTCTGGGTTACATAGTAAGCAAAAATGTATTTCGCCCAACACAGAGAGGCCTCGATAAAAATTTATCATTGAGGTCTGTAAGCTTTCACACTGAGAAGAATGTAAATGGTTATTAAAAGCCTTATTTGGTCAAATGGGGAGAGAGTTAATCAGAGCTATGGAAGGTGGCCTGGAGTACTGGGAAGTACTGTCTCCTGTCCAAACGGCTGTGTCTGTTGATAGACAAAAAAAAAGATTTTATTTTTTTTTACTAAGATATTCAAAAGGTCTCATTCTCAAAACAACTGTTAATTGTACCTTAGTAGGCTGACTGTGTCAGGCAACAGCTTAGGTATGCTATAAACAAACAGTTGGATCTATTGATACTTGCCCATCAGTATCAACTTCTCTGAGGATAAGTGATACATCTAAGAGTTAGATGGACCAAACCTGTGATGGACAGCTTTAAAATGGGATAAGAAGGACTTGGAGATTTGGAATGTATTTCCTGCCCAAGTTTGGTTTTTTTCTGTCTCTGTGGACTTCGGAGCACTGCTGATTACTTTATTCAATTTTATATATTAAGTTTTACTCAGATTTTTTTACGTGTTTTTAGTGGATAATAAATGCTTCTGTTGATTTACAGAACTCAATAAACTAGATTTTGATTGACATACTTGATTGAACTTCAGATGCTGGCAGGGAACAAAATGTTAAGCTCTTCCCAAGAAGAGCAAGATAAATGAACAGGACTGCCTTGCAAGAGGTCTCCGCAAGAGTGCAGAGATTGCTGAAAGCTTCCTCTGAAGCTGGGCCAGTTGCCTCAGAATTAGAAATTTCCATTAAGTAAATTGACACTATGAAGAGGTAGGATGCAGTATGAATATTGTTGTGAGGAGAGAGAGCTGTGTAAATATTTCCCTGTTGTGAGTCAGTACTGATGGACTGGGGGAAGCACTGGCCTCTTCCCTCTGTATAAACGAGTAAACCCGTGTTTATGTATGCTAAAACGAAAGCCAGATTCCTGGTGGAGGCATCTTCAAACTAGTAAAGTTACCAGTAATCAGATAAGCAAAGGCAACTTGATTGGAGTATATGGGAGAGGATGGATTTTTTTGTTATGTAAATCTTATTGAAAATGTCCTGCTAGTGCCTCTTGTTGTTGAGTTTTAGATTCTTTGTATAGTATCATGCTACCTTTATTTTCTATATGACATTATTAGTATTTATTTAATGCTTATACATAGCCAAGGAAAAATTACTTACCATATAATTCCTTACAACATTTATGTGCCTAATTTCACTGAAGCCAATGAGAGTATTTTCTTATATGTTAACAGGGTTTGTTCCTCCTAGGTAATGAAACATCATGTTTCTAAATAGAGAAGAACTTCACATTTCCACATAGACTGAAACATACTGAGTCCTAAAAAGTGTTTGATATTCTACAGACATGGCTACTAAGCTTGAATGAAAACATGAAAAAATACAATGTTAAATTACAGGAACGTAAGTTAAACGCTCAAAATAGATAGCTGTAATCTCTGATTAGTAGACCCAGCATGGTACGTGAAAGTAGTATGGTTATTTCAAATGTGTATAGTACAATTATGGTTTTTAGTGATTAATATAGCTAAAATAATAAAACCAAGCATAACTGATGACTATAAGCAATAAATACCATTTCAAGCATCACAGGCTGAAAAGAAGCCATACATTTGGGGCTGAAACATCTTCCTTTTCAGAGGCAAACTTACCTCTTTCTAGCTGTCTGACTAGATTTATTGGCTATAACACAAAAGTCTTTAATGAACCTTAACAAAACAGTCAATTAGCAAAGAGCTTACCACTGTATTAGAGCAGTTTTTTATGAAAACGTGTTACTCTAAATTTTGAATCCCTGTTATCTTTTGGGTTTTTTTGAAATTGACTTTTCAGTTCAACTTCCTGATTTTGAGTCATTCTTCCCAATTACCCATCTTCTAGGCCTCATCACATACTCTACTTAGTTTTGGGCTACTGCTACTCTCATCATTCAGCAAGTTAGCATTGCAGCAAGAACTATTTCATTGGTATAGTATAAAAAATAAATAGAATTGCATGCTTTACCCATCACATATAATAACATGGAGGAAAACGTGTCTGAGTTAATATGCCTGCTTGTATTTCACAGTTAAGGTACTTCTCGTTTTGGGCTCAAATTATCAAAAGTAAGAATCTAGGAATTGTCATATTACATCAGACTAACGGTTCATCTAGTCCAGAATCCTGTCTCAGGTAGTTTGCTGAAACAGATGCATTTGAGAGAGACGCAGAAAGCACCCCCCTATGTAATTTATCTATTCTTCCAGCTTCTACTTTGTGATACTTGGTTTACTTCCTGGAGCATGAAGATTTGTGCCCTCATGTTTGCAATTTTATTATCTGATGTAACTTCATATGAATCTAATTTAAATAAAAGAATTGGCTAACTTGTTTTCCAGAATGTCTTTCAGCTGTGAAATCTTCAGACTCACTTTTTGTTACATAAAATTATGTTCTCTTATACCACTTGCAAATTAATTGCTTCCAGTGATCCCTTGCTCTCTTGTCGTGAGAACGGTATCTTTGTATGACCAATTTTGTTTTCGTATCATTCATTAGCTTACATATCTTTGTTTCCCCTGTATTTGTCTTTTCTTTTAGCTAAATATTTCTAATCCATCATTCTTCCTTCATTAGGTCTGTGATAAGTTTTACTGCTGTATCGTTTCCTACTATTTTTTTTTTAATAGGGAATGACCAGAAATTATGACAATAATTAAACCATCTTGATGAGTTTTATCAGTGTCTTACCAAGGCTGGAATTCTTGGAGGTGCTCAACCTTATTTCATTTCACAAGCGAACCTAAGCTCTTGGAGGACACACTTGTGAACCGTAAGGAAACAGCTATAGGAAGAGAGAACTGTGCATTAGGCTTTCTAGATTGCTGTTCTATGGACCTATATTTAGCACTTTCCATTGAACAGGAAGTGTAATAACTGTTTCTGGGTCAGGGACTACAATGCAGGGCTCTTCACCAGTTTAGTGAGCAATGTACTTCCTTACATGTTGTCGTTCTTCTCTGTGGATCAGTCAATCTTAAATTCCCCCCGTTTTTTTTTTTTTTTCTAAATTTTTTTTTGCTGACATCGTGGAAAGTGGCATGACTTCAACATGAAGAGCTGGAAGATATTGTCTCCCCTAGCACAGTTGTTTAGCCTCTATATAGGGGAAGTGGAAGATGTCATTTTGGACCCTTTCAGAATAAGTTGGGCAGAGAGCTATGTTCTCCCATAGGTCTCTTTAATAAAAAAGAGCTTACCATCACCATCAACACTTACGTATATATATATTTAGATGAAAGTGGCTGCAGGTGACACATGTATGTGAACTCGGTCTTGTCGGCACTGAACCTGTTGAATAGATTCAGGATACAACTTCCAGGAGGTTTAAATATGGGGACACCCTAGTCTGAATAGACCAACTGGGTTCTCATACAACAGTGAACTTCTTAGTCCCATTGATGTGTAGGCAGTTTGTGCAATAGCAGAACTTCAAGTCTATAATACCAAACACCTTGAACAGGACCCTTATGATGCATTGTGAAAACTCCTTTCACTCTCTCAGAACCAGCATCTTGTTTTAATTTTTAAGTAGAGTTAACTACTACTGCAAGATTTATTTTGTTTCCCAGAAAAGGTGAGTGAAGAGGCAGAGATAGGAGTGGGTGCTCTACTGGTGATACAGATAAAGTGTTCGGAGACTACATAACTGCTTTTCCCTTTTCTCAAGTGAGCGGATAATGCTGACCATAATAGTGAGGTTTGAGGTGTGAAAGCCCAAGGACAGTGAAGGAGAACCAATGTTCAGTGAAGAAATAGAGCTGTCATAGTGCCTACACCTGCATGCTCTCCTCTGCATTTGTGTGCTGTTATCAGGGTTCAGGAGATGTGTGGTACCTCACATCAAGAAAAGAGTCAGTATTGTCTCTGAGAGAGGACAACTTGCCTTGCATTTTTAGAAGGCTCTCAGGCAACGTAAGGCAAAGAAAGCTTGCCCCATGATGTGTGTAAATATTTTTCTATCTGTGCTAAACAGGGGGTGATTTTCCATCTAATCTGTCTGTAAAAGAAATGCAGTTAACATAATGTTTTTGTCTTATCCTAAATTTTCTACTTACGTTTTCCTTACACTTGCATGTGCTGTTATCTTGTCTCTTGTTCATTCCTAGACCAAAACAACTATTTTATACTCAGACAGTAATATTGCATGCAAACAGCCATTCCCTAACAATTTCTGCGAGTCTAAACTTACCTGAGACAGGCTGCGCCGATTATTTGAATTGAGCTTGTCCAAATACCTTACTGCATTGGTGAGACACTGGATACTTCAATTAGTCAAGATTTAGCCAATTCTTGACATCCAACTTTGTGGCTCATCGATACGTAATGTGAGTCTTCAAAGGTCAATCCGATAACATTGAAAAATCTATCTTCTCATGTTGCAAATACACAAGGGACACAAATATACTTGCCAGCCTAGTAGGCATGAGGGACAATGGCACAGTTAGTTTAGGAAGATTCTTGAATAAGGGTTCTTCAGGGATGTAGTCGGTTGTCAATGGTAGTCATAAAAGATTCTCAAAGACTGCAAGAAATAGTTTCAAAAATTGATCCATTGTTTAAATTGTTTTATCCATCTAAAATCCTATCTCTCTTTCTCCTGATTAAGAAAAATAAATGACCCGTTTACATTTTTCTTTTGGGCTCTTATTTCTGTTATGCCTATATAAATCAAGGGTAACTTCAGTGAGACTATTACGGATTTATACTGCTGTAAACAAAGATTAGTATTAATCTGGCTATCAATCTATGAAAGGAAAATGCCATGGTTTGTGTTTCAAGTGTTTATATCAAGGGTGTTCAGCATTTAATAGTAGAGAAATAATTATGGAAGAAGATGGTAACTGAGTGCTTTTAAAAAATGGCTGGAGTAGAGCAGAGCTAGAATAGTTGGAAGTGACATGATAAATACCAAAGCTTGCTCTTCTCCCTCAGGCTAATGTGAAGAAGTCACCAGAGGAACGACACTCACCTTTTCAGCCATTAAACGTTACACTTTTTCTCAGAGTAAAGGTTATTAGCTTTGTGGTCCTGGCAGAATTCCATTTTGCATAATTCTAGCTCCTCAGTTGGTTCTGTTAGTGGCTAAGGGAGTCTCTACTTCCTGTCCTAAACTGCTAGGTAGGAACTACTGTGTGACATTTACTGCTAGTGAATAATTGGCTTTGACAAGGTCTTCAGTGGAGTATTTTTGGAAACCACTTGGACTTTAATGAGATGCCCATTTGTCCATCTAAAAGAATTTGTCCTGTATCTGTTAGACCGTTTATAGCTATGCAACATGTGTTTCTTGTCTGTGAAAGTCACTTACCTGACTTTCACCCCTCTGTTAGACCAAAACATTCCAGTAGAGTAAAAACTTGACTTTATTCCCAACTGTGCTTTCTCCCTTGTTTGGTGCTGAGGTCTCTGTGCTAGACTGCGCCAGCTCTGCGCACCACAGCAGGGAACTGTAGGACATTGGGATTTCTTCTCACAGCTTGCTGGGCAGCTTGAAGGAAGCGGAGATTTCAAAGTTACAGTCCTTTTAAGATAGATGGAGGACCTGATATTCTTTCAGGTTTCTCCAGCACAAGGCATTGCGCCTTGTGCAGAAGTGTGCCTAAGTAATAAGGGAATGCAGATTGCCACCATCCTGATACTGGAGTGTGATTTTATTAGCTATTTCCTAACTTACTTGGTACTGAATATAGATGACTTCATATGGAACTGGGCAATAGCGAGTCAGCCTTTTTGTGCATGAGTCCATCCCTGCACCACAGAAATATAAAGATCGTAAACCAATGTGATTTGCTTTATAGCTTAATATTGATACATCAAAATACCAAGGAACATGAGGTTCTACTATATCTTTTGTGAAATCCTGGGCATGATTTGGTGCTATGGTACCGTAGTCATGGTTTATTTTTAGTGCACCTTTTTCTAGCTTCCATCAACAGCACAGAAGAGCAGCCTTGTCCACGCAGAGGATATGCTTTTGAACCATTCATGTATTTTGATCCTGGGAGGAAACGGTAGACTGCCTACCCTAACAACTTCCCATGCGTCCCAGAATGGCCTTGCCTAACGAGTCTCTGTATTGAGACTGCCTGTGGTTTTCCATAAAGCAGTGCAGCAATAAGATTGCATTTGCTTAAGCCAGGGAAGGTTATTACCAAAGCTGCAAGTGCCACGTCTCTGGCATAACTATAAAGCCCCTGTAGCACAGTTGCCTGCGTGTGTCTTGTTAGGAATGAGGGAGTAGGGCCACAAAACATTTCTAGACTGTCTGTTCATGGTTCTGTCTTTTCTCTCACAAAGTGCCTGCCTCCATTTTTTTCAAGATTATCAAGCTTTATTTCAATTCCTGGAAAAATGCTGGAGCAAGTCATCCATCCTTGTAAGCTCCTAGAATTACAACATCCAGAAGGGATTTGTCTCAAGGAAAAAAAAATCACATCTAGCTGATCTAATTTTCTCCTGAAGCAGGGAAATGATTCTTGCAGATAGGGCAAACACAGTAGGTGTTTTTTTCTGTCTCATGGGGAAGTATCCTCTAAATGAAACTACCAAAGAATAGATACAAACCTGGTTAGATAGCTACACCTGAGAGGAGTTATCCCCAGTTCGCTATCAAAAGAGAAGGGTGCTGTGCATGAGATCTGCAGAGCTTTGTGCAGGAGCCAGTTCTGTTCAGTTTTTTCATTACAGACCTGGATGATGGCATAAACAGCGTGCCTATTATATTTATTTGCTAGGAGGAGCTGCAAGCAGGTTGTAAGACAAGGTGAGAATAAGAAATTACTGTATAAATTGAGTGGTTTAATGAAAAATAGGATGAAATTAAACAGGGCATAATCTAACACTCAAGTAGGAATAACTAACTGTGCACAAAGATGTCGGGGGAAAACTGGCCAAATAGCAGGTCTGTAGAAAAGGGTTTGAGGGAAACAATCAATCATAAGTTCAACAGGAATCAACAATATCGTGTGCTTCCACAAACAGAAATTACACTGGGGTATATAAAAAGAAGTACAGTTTGCAAGATGTGTAAAGCAATCCTCCCAAATTACTCAGCATTGGTAGTATTGTGTCTGATGTAGAGCAAACAAAAAGAAAGAAATTAGGAAGCCTAAAAGTGGAATTTGAGGTGCAAATGCTTAGAAGACCACAATGAAAAAGAATGTGAAATGTAAAGGTAATAAACACTTGATAACATTGTTGAGCAGCTAAGTGGTTTGGATCATCCCTCTCTGCTACTGGTAAGAGTCGGCAGGCCCCACTCAAGACTGGCTGTTTTCCAGAAACTGAGGTGCAAGATAAGGAGACACTAGAAAAAAATGCTGATTTGAAAATGCAGTGAATAGCTCCAGTTCCAGGAGCTGAATTGTGAAGTAGATGGGCTAATTAAAGAAAATAACAGTTGATGGGGGGGAAGGTTTCCATTAAAAATAGCAACTGTATACCTTTTTTTTTTTTTTAAAGTTGTAAAAGTGATTTGGGGAACTAAAAACCTGTAAGATTTACACCTGGATTTGGCAAGCAGGACAAAACATTAACTCAGAATAGCTAATAGTCCTATGAAAGGTTTAGCCAGAATGGATTCAACAAAGGCATAACTGTGCCACCCCTCTCTCCAGCCATGTAAGTGAAGCAGGGGATGTAGAAGCAACACCTGATGAAATTAAACTAGGTATTCAAGGGGCCCTTCGTATGGTCTCCAGAAGGCTATTAGAGTTACTATCTAATCACAGCACAAGGCACAAAGTACTTTTTTGGGCCAGAAACTGAGTAGGAGGTGAAAAGTAAGAAGGTACGTTTTTTGTTAGGTTTCAGTAGGGACAAAAATGAGAGCAGATGTTCTCTTGTTTCATGTATTTATTAATCTCAAAATTTGGATCTGTATTGAAGCAGAAAATTTGTAAAAGTTAGTCAGCTCTTGCCCTGACTTGGGCCAGAGTGAGGAATTTTAAAAAAAAGATATAAACAAAAAGATGAATAAACAACATGCGATGTTGACAAATGCATTAGAAAAGGTTCAAAAGGGCAACCATACCTAGCTGGACCTTGTGGTTACTATGATTAAAAGATGCCAGTTCTTACAGTTGACAGCACAGGAGAAGAGTGCTCGTGTCCTAGCACCTCTGAGTCCGCAACCCAAATAACTGTGTCCAGTAGCCTTTGAGACAGATTACAGTCTTCAGCAGAGAATAACATGCATTTCTCTGTGGCCCTAGTGAGATGGCTTCAGTCTGCTGCCTCACTTAACACCGGTGATGCTGCTAATGCTTTGCTACAGGTATTGGCAGGCTGAAAGATCCCCTCCTGGGATCCAAGCGAGTGCTCCCAGAAAGGACATTCTTTCTGTTCAGAAAGAATTCATCCTACATTTAGTCTGGAAATAAGAAGAGATGTATACAGGACAGGTGCTACAGTGCATCTATCTCTTCCAGTGTCTCAAGGGCTCTTAGTTCTGTGTGGGGAAAGACCAGTCATGTTACAAGAAATTCTGCATGAAAAGCAATCATGCCATATTGCTGCTGTTAAATGGTTCCCATGATTATAAACATGCCCCCGACATGGGGGCAGCTTCTGGCATCTTTTCACAGAAGTCACCCCTGCAGCCCTCCCCGCTACCAGAACCTTGCCTTGTAAACCCAATACAGTAACCTTTTCAATCTTCTGTATTATAGTAAAGTTTTCACTTCTCCTGCTTTCCTTAATTGAAGATAGGGGCATCCTGGTGATAGCTGATCACCCCCGAATACTGTGCTGGACCTCATATCAAGATTTCTGAGTATTTTGGAGCAGATTGTAATGAGCTGAACTCTTTCTTTCCCATTTGTATAGGGCAGGATGTACTCTTCAAAGGAATGATATTCAGGTTACACGGTAGTAAATTCCTTGGGTAAGTGAAAACACGCTTTTTCAACTTACATCTATTATTGTTCACGTGTCACAACTCGGATAAGTTTTGCTGCATTTAAAGGTGGGAGAGACGTACACGCAGGTTTCTTCCCAGACCTGAATCTACCTGCCTTTGGGTTTGCTAACAGAGAAATCAACAAAAATACAAAAATGCTTGTGTTGAAATTTCAGCTGTGGCTGTGCTTGTGTTTCCTCCTAGGACTGCTCATTTCCCATCTGCCTAACTCAAGGGGTTAGTCCATCTGCCTCAGACAGTGGAAGCTGAACGTGTCTTTCCCAGCCACTGAAAACATAGACTATCCCAGGCATGCCCTAGCAGCCTATCAAGGCTGGCACGAAAGATAGGAAAAAATAACATTCAACTTATTTTGTAAAAAGTAATGTGTGGAACATTTAACAAGACGGCAAGTCTAGATACACCGTATGCAGGGAGCTGCAAAGGTCAAACAGCAAACAGATGTACAAAAAGGGCTTCTGAAAGAGAAGAGAAAAATGTACATTTCCTGTAAATAATCCTGAAATATTTTTCAACCACTCTGAAATGTAAAAACAACCTGGAAGGCAGGTGAAGGTCAACATATTGAAATACATACTGAAACACAGGTCTCTAAATGACCAGACAGACCCGTTCTGGTGGCAAGCAAGTGGAAGGGCCCACTTTTGGAGTGTGATGGATAGGAACATGCTTATCCCTCTTGTCATTAGATCTGGAGGGTGAAAGTTAGCTGTGTGTCTCTGGGCTTTCCAAGTTTGGCATAACTGAGTAGACTATTAGATAAGGGTGGGAATTATTACTTAAGGAGGTGATCATGAGTGTTTCTAGGCATTGTTTTAAGATACTGAATGCAATTTTCAAAATATTAAATAAACAAGGGGTAATAAGTTCTGAAATTTTATTTGCAAGCAGGTAATTTAAAAAGCTCTACAAAGGTGTTTATGAACGACAGATACAGAAAAGTTGCCAACTGATAGGCATTTTATGAACGACAGATACAGAAAAGTTGCCAACTGATAGGCATTTTAATGATGTAAGCACTAAACTTCTGTTGACTTCGAAGAGTATATAGGCATTTTAGTTGTTGTTACTGTATGCATCCTGCATTTGTGTTTTAACTTTGTAATGTAGTTACTGGTAAGGTGTAATCACTCTTGATGGATGTGTTAACAACTAAGCCCTAAAAAAACTGCTGAGTGTGTTCTGGAAGCTGCTAATTATTCTTAGCTGGTTTTAGTTTTAGTACCAGTCAGAGATATTCAATTCGACTCCACCATTTTCTGTGCGTAAGAACAGGAACCTTACTTGTGTTAACTTTCAAAAAAGTACACCTGATTTTGACAGCTGTCCCTAGGCACTACAGAAAAGTAGGGAAGTAATGGTCACTGATGCAAATCAGCGCTTTTCCTGAGAGAGAGATCAGAAGCTCTGAGTGAAGTGCATCCCATGTGAGATGAGCTTTCCAAAACCTCCCTCTGTGTAGTATCACATTTTGGAAAAGTGGGACTACGTGCTGTACTTGTTAAGAATCATAAATATGTTCTTCCTTGTACAAAAGACTTTAAATTTGCTATTATCCAGTCTTATTTTCTAGTTCAAACTATGATGCTTTCTGAGCACAGCGTATTTCTTTCAGATGATTAGGATTTACCCTTGTAAGAGACTCCGACAATGTTTTTTTAGAGACTGAAGCACCTATGTTGTTTTCCATGATCCTTTGGAATTTGGCAGGGAAGAAAATCTCCAGAACCAGAGAAAAGCATTTATTACTTTATGAAATTCTGTTCAGTTCTGGCTGAGATCTAAACTTGGTAATTTCCCTTTTTAGCACTTGATTTCTTAGCAAAATGCTGGCAGTTTGTCAAAACATAAACAGTGTAACCTGGCGCACTGTGCTGCCAGGAATAATGGCATCTCGCACTGGCAGGGACACAGTCTCTACAGGAAACAGAGAGAAAGTCTTGGGTAAACTGGCCTTCTAATGAATATTGTCTTAGCTGTTGCACTGATCAAACCAATGAATAACCTCAATACCCCACTTCCCAGTTAGGACAAAAATCTCTTCTCTTTGGCAGGTGGTGTAGTTACTCTTGTTGTGGGGGGGTTTGTACACAGCTAGTGATAGATAACTGGGCACTGTTGTGATTTCTCTTTCCCCTTGTTCTCACTTGAAGAAAAGGCAGGGCCCTCTCTTCTTCACATCGGTTTTCTTGTGTTAAAAGCCGCTTCAGTTGCAGAGTCAGGCACTCAAAAGTTATGAAAAGCCAGAATGACAGTCATTGGTGTAACCTTTTAATTCAACCTCTATGTACATATTCATTGTGATGTAATCTTTAATTACGGCACTTCACTCTCTTGCCAGATCTCTCACATATTAATATCTCGATTTAAGTATATATATGTGGTGTCAGGAAGATTCTCAGTTCATGTGTGGGAATCTGAAGGTGCGTGGAGAAGAGAGCAATGAAGGGGATTGATGAAAGAGAAAGGATCATCCTGTGATTAAGGCAGGTGAATGAGAAGAATTCTCTTCTATCCCTGTTTCTGCTGCAGTCCTTGTATGTGTTGCTGAGCAAGCCACTTCAACCAAAATCCCTTTTGTCGCTACTCTCTGTGTTTGTCTCATCTCCTAGACCCCTCAGGCCTAATGCGCTGAGCACTCATAACTGCAAATGAAATCAATGGGAAGCGTGGTCACTCAGCGTTTCTGGAATTAAGGCAGAGTGGATTGGATATCTGGACGTGGAGAGGACAGTAGGTTCTGGGTGCCAGCCTTTCCTCCGCAAATGATTTGCAGCATGGCCTCTGGCATGGGTTGTTGGGGTTTTTTGTCGTAGTGTCTCTGTCATGGACACAGTACATCTCACAGTAAATGTAAATTAATTAATGTCTGTGAGACACTCCTGGTCAAAAATTCCCCAAATAACACAGGTGGAATTAGTATCTTTTCTATGAGTAGCAGATTTTGGATGGTATTAAAGGTACGGTATTTATGCAGATGTATACCGTACACAGTACACACATCACACACATACATGTACATACACACACATGCACAGACATGCCTAGATGAATATTTACGTGTACATTTTAAAAAAGGTAGATGTAAAGGTAGATGTTGATGATAGAAGAGTTCAGAATAGCAACTATTTGGATTGCCTTTACAAACTTTCAGTGATGAGGTGTTACTAATTTTTTTTACAAGACCTCTTCTAACTCAGCACATTTGATGGCTCCCAGTCATCAACTGAATACACTGCTTAATAATTTTATTTTTACATATTTATAAATGTATTTGAAAATGTATTCTTAGACTTGATTCCTAAAAAGGAGCTGGATACTATCTCTTTCTCCTGAATAGATGTCATTCTTAATTCAAGGGTTAAGGTGGAGAATGTTTGTTAGTGAACAGGTAGAGTCATTGCCCTTTGTCCGACTCTGTGTGAAGCTGTCAGACTTAAGTAGTGGAGGCTGCTTCAGCCACTCCTCATATTACATCGGGGAGTATTTTCAAATGGTTTTAATTAACTTCAGGAATGCAGGATGGGACTCAGATGGTATTAAAAAAAAATAAACAGGAATGCATAATTAAGGGTGAGGGTTGGAGTCTTACAAGATAATGTATCTTTCTAGTGGACAATTGAATTGTGTCGGTAGAGTTACTCTGAATTTATACCTGTAAATGTCAGACAAGAAAATGGCCTGAAATGGACTAGCACATAAAGGAGCTGCACCTGCTTTCACTGAAATCAATATCAAAATCTTCATTCATTTCAGTAGCGCTAAGAGATGATGGATTAGGAGAACTTAACTTGGGGCTTTGGGGAATTATATTCACAACTTTTAATTGTATTTATATAAAATGCACATTGATCCTTGAACAAATTCTCAGCACAGCTGGCCATTGAAAAAAATCAGAAATGTTGCAAATGCCTCTGCACATTCTTCCTATGATTAACTGTTCTTTAAAAGAGAAGAGAATGTAGGGATGTAATAGTAGGTATTGCCCTGTTTGCAATTATTTTGAGTAGTAAAACAGATTAAGCGGAGGCTTAAGGCATGAGCTTAGTGAATGTAGCCATATCTAAACAAACAGTGGCGAATCTGCTCTTTCACTCTGAATTTTAAGATTAAATAAATGGCAGTCATTTAAATTATATGTAAGCGCATGCAAATATTTAATTAATGGGGTCTTGACACTTTAGCTTGTAATTCCTACTCTCTTATTAAAATCATCCACCAAATTTTGAAGGAGAAATTAAATCTTTCTCTAATTAAAAGCATTACTTTTCAAATAAGATTGTGTACTGTGACAAGTACTTCGGAATTCTGCATTAGTACAAAAGCTCCTGAGCTCTCATATTTGTAGGTTTTCTGTATAAGCAAACAAGATTCTCTTCTAAAATCTCTGTGACTCATCTAGTAAGGGTGGCGAGAAGTACCTGGCTAGTGGAACAGCTGCTCAAATGTTGCTATATATTTTCCTCATACTCAACTTAACCTCCTTATGCTTCCTTTTCTTCCTCCAGTAGTTAATTTGAAGAATTTGGATGTTTAAGAAGCCTGAGAGAAGGGAAGTATGGCATGGGGGGAGAGAGAATAAAAGTCATTACACAGGTTTTCATTCACCTGTGTCCTTACAAACCATGCTGAGGTTTGGTACATGCATGGTACAAACCATGCTCATGCATAACTGTGAGCTTATTTCCATAGTGCACATTGCCATGTAAATATGTATAGGATTCCTGTAAAGCACCAGGACATAACAGGGGTTAAAATTCATGCTCTTATCGCTTTTTTAGGGGAGAGGAACATAAGAAGGCCCCATCGAAATCAATAGGAGTTCTGCTTTTGACTTCAGAGAACAGGTGGGATGACATTCTGGACTCAGCTGCAGCTGGGGGATTTAATCTGGATTTACACAGGTGAAATTGAGAAGAAGGAATCAGGGGGTGGCTGAGCAAATTTAACCACTCCTGGCAGCTGAAGGGGATGGTCCTGCACCACCTGCGTGGTCTGCTTGTTGCTGACCTGCTCAGCTAATGGCTTTGCTGCTTATCTGACTCCTCAGTGATCCCACTTGGCTTGTTAAAGATGAAGAAAACTCTGTTTTTCTCTGCTGTGTTAGTTTTCTGCTGATTTAATGAGTTGAACTGGCATGCCACAGGGTCAGGCAATGTTGCTGCAAGGAAAAGAGCAGAAATATGTGGCTTGGGAGCTTGGGGAACTTTTTTTTTTTGGTAGCAGAGCCACTTTAAATAGCTGCCATCCCATATTCCCACCTATGTCACTTGCTCTTGCTCTCTGCAGTTGCACTGTTGCAATGGTCTGTCTGTGGGGCCACTGCAAGAAATGAGATCAGAGTTGATCCATGCTAAACTCAGTCCAGAAAAAAATGGGATATTTTTAACCTTGGTCAGTTCCCCATGGTGGCATGGGAGACTGACTTTTTAAGCCAGCCCTGAAAAAAGCCAACTGGACAGAACTCGTTTTCTGAGCAATGCCCTACTCATGTTTTCATGTGAGCAAGTGTGATGGGAACAGAAGCAGCACTGGTGTTCCTGGAGTCTCCCGCCAACCCCAGTCTTCTCAGGCTTTTATTGTTAAATAATTGTTCTTTGCATCCTATACTGAGTGGAGGAGTCTGGCGTGGCCGACTGTGTTGATCATGGGCTCAAGCTAATATTTCCCCAAAGACGGGAGAAACTTCACTGTGTGTGGTTTAGGTCGTAAATCTTGAAGTAAAAAATTAATAATGGCTGAGCCGTTGATTCCACAGACTGCCAATCCAGCCCATTTGAGATTTTTCTTCAGATAGTTCATCAAAAATCTCACATTTAAGCCTGCAAAGCTTACGTATCAAGGAAATGCTCATATTTAAAGCAAATAGACTACTACAAGAAAGCTCAGGGGCCTCTACTGAAGTGCATGAGGATCTTTACAAATATCTCGTTTGTAAAAACAAATGTGCAAATACAGTTGGTGGAAGCCTAAACAATACTTCTGGTAATGAGCTGACACTATCTTCCCCCTTCAGCTGCTATAATTAATATTCATTTTTTCTTCATGAAAATCATTGCCCTCATTAACTTCCCAGCCCATGCCAGCATCCCCAAACCAATCCCACTTGTAGAGTTCATACTTGCAGCAGCTCACTGCTATTTCGCTCTCTTTCAATTAAGCTTGCAGGTTGGTTTTTTTTCCCCCCTAAGAAGGCAAACTAAAGTAAGTGTGTAATCTTTGTGCGCTCCAATAAGCGGATCAGCTTCTGAGGTCAGGAAGCAACCGCAACGTCCACGAAGCGTGCCGCTTGCTTAAAAGCCACGAGCGGGGGTGGCGGGGCAGAGGCCGCCCGCCGGGCGGGCGGGCAGGAGGGAAGGCGGCCGCAGCAGCCGCCCGCTGTCTGCGGCTGCAATTCACCGGCCTTCCGAGCCGAGAGGGGGGCACAATCCGCCCGTGTTTGACAGCCCTGCCGCCTCGCTTCGGCACCGCTCGGCTCGGCTCCCACCCGCCCGGGTTTCCGAGACCCGGCGGGGAAGGCGGTGGCGGGGGAAGGCGAAGGCGAAGGCCGGCCGGGGCCCGCCGGGTGGCAGCGCCGCCCCCCCGCGGGAGCGGCTGCACCTCGGTAACGCCGCGGCGGTGAGCGGCGGCAGCGGCGCGTTTGCCCGCGGGGCGGGAGCAGGCGGTGGCTGCGGGTGAAGCGCTGCCCCGCCCCGGGCTGTGGTCGGAGGGCACCGAGGCGGAGGTGAGGGGCGCGGCGGGACGGGACGGGGTGGGGTGGGATAGGATAGGGGACCCCCGCGGCGGGTCAGCGGACCTTAATATGGAGGCCGCCCCACTTGGGGAGCCGGAGCCCCGCGCGGGAGGGAGTAAAGTCATTTGGCTGAGTAGCTCCTGGTACCAGTTTGGGGGCAGCGAGCGAGGCTGGGGGGAGAGGCTCTGAGGGGATGAATACTGCTGAAATGGCGCCGTCCAGGGATGAAGCACTTAAATATAGCAGTAGTTGGTAGCATCCCGTTTGCCGGGGGAAACCTCACGTTAAACTCTTTGCTCCTTTTCTAGTATCCAGAGCGTTTAAGCTACTGAGTGCTCTAGAAATTTAGTCTGAGTCCTTCTGAAGGCTGAGTTTCGTTATTAGAATTCCAAACGAATTAGCAGGCTGATCTGAAAATCCTTGGGAAACTCAGATTTTTATTCAGCTTCTGTGCAGAAAATTCGTGGCTCATAAATCTACTTTAACGTTTGGATCTGAGATGATATTGAGACAGTAAAGATTTACATGGTCATCTTCACTTGAAAGGTCAGGAATTATTATTTTCCTTTTAAAAGATTTTACAGAAAGCTGTTGGTGGTTTAGCTGATGGAGTTGCCTGCAGCAGTTTAATGAGGGAGGAGCACAGGTGAACCCAAAAACGGATTTGAAGGCAACAGAGGAGGGGAGTTTGGTGTGATTAAAGAAGCTGACTCGGGTCTTGTGTTCGTTTGGCTAACGCTGCTTAGGAAAGCTCTCTTCCAGATGTGTTGGGGCACAGGAACGTCTGCCCTGTCCCTTCTCGGAGATGAGTAGAGGGGCTAATGTGAAAAAGTGAACATTTGCATTTGAAACCAGCAGTATCTTAGCTGCTGCCCTGTGAGGGGTCTTTCCCTTGCTAAATGGCTGAATCAATTTGGAGTTTGTTTACTAAGAAATGAAGGTATCTGCTTCTTTAAGGTAACACCTGGAGTTTGCCAGTGCAGGGCCTGCAGCAGGTGCAGTTCGCCACAGGTTTATGTGGGACCTTCTCGGGGGAGGAGCGGGAGCCCGCAGCGGGGCTAGCCCTGCCGCGCCGGGAGCCAGCCGGGCAGCCAACAGGTCCCCGCGGTGTTGATTCACCACCTGAAACTTTTTACGCTGAGTTCAGATGGGTGGTAGCTGAAACGTTCATCCTCCCAGGAAAAAGGCCTACAGGTGGCATTTGGGGATAAGGCACCACCAGCAAATACGCAGACTGGGCAGGCGATGCGCGTCGGTCCGGAGTTGGGATCACTAAGTGCCGAGAGTGGTTTTGAGTGAGATTCGTGGTGCCGCGGAGCATCTCCCCGCCCGGCCAAGGCGGGGGGCGCGGAACGGGAGCGAAAGGCAGGCGGGCGGAGCGGGAGGGAGCCAGCCAGCCCCAGAGCCGGCGCCGTGCCGAGCGCTCCCGCCGCGGGCGAGGTGGCGCGGTGCTGGCCCCGTCTCCCGTGCGCTTCTCCCCGGGTCTGCTCGCCGTGGCCGGGGGAGCGCTGCTGGGGGAAGGGGGGTGGCGGGGCTGCCAGGGAGTTGGTTGCTCCATCCTGGAGGAGGAGGTTGCAGGGATGCCCGGAGCCCTTGCAAATGCTTGCTTTTTTTTTTTTTTTTTCCTCCCCCCAACCCTCCTTCCTCTTTTTTTTTTTTTTTTTTTTTTTTTTTTCCTTGCCGATTCATAAAGCGCCGAGCGGGGAGGCGGGCATGAGCAGCCCCTCAGCCGCGGCGTAGCGCTTTCACCGCGCTCCCCCAGCCGGGAGGCGCGGCAGCGCCGGCCGCCCGGCTGAGCCTGCGCCGCTCCCCGGCCCCCTCCGCCCGGGTGGGCAGCGGCGGCGCCGCTTCCCCGCTCCCCCTGCGAGCCTCAAAGTTTTCCTCCCGCCCCTGCGCGGCCCCACCGCAGCGCCGCCGCCGCGCAGGCAGCCACAGCCGGCGTTGGGCGGCGGCAGGCGGAGCGGCGGCAGCGCTGCCCCCGCTCCCCGCACCGACCCGGCGGCAGGAGAAGCCGCCCCCCGCGGGCCTGGCTGCGAGAGGTCGGCGGCCCCCGCGCCTGGCCTCGGCCTTAAGCGCTGCCGGCCCCGTCCCGCTCCCCGCCGCGGCGGAAAGTTTCCCAGCGCCTGGCGGAAGGGGGTAAGTCGGAGGGGAGGGAGGCGCAGGTGAAATCGCTGCGGGGGAGGGCTGGAGCTGTGCTGCCGCGGCTCGGCTGGCTGCCCCAGCCCGGAGACTCCCCACCCTCCTGGGGCTGGGGCAGACCTCCGCCGCCGGAGCAGGGAGAGCCTTCTCCGGCGATGACAAACGCCCATCCCCTCCCCTCCTTCCCCATCGATCCCCGCCGCCAGGCAGAGGAGAAGCGGTGACCTCAAGTATTGTCGTATTGCTTTAAAATGTAAGGTTAATTTGAAAGGGCTGGTGGAAGAAACGCAATGTTTAGACTTTAATATCTGCATATGGTAATCGGTGAAATAAATGAACCAGTTAGTATTCCGCTCCTGTAATACTTGGCGCGGGAGAGAGGCTGCTGTTACGTCTCATTTCCGAGCTCGTTTGGGGGAAGCGGAGTGATGCTGGGTGCCCTATCTGCTGCTGTTTCCCGAGTGCCTCAGCCCTTCAGGCGTCGGGGAGTCCTGCGGAGGGGAGAGGGGAAGCTCCTTGCCTCGTAACTGTAAAGCTGCGGGGAGACACCTTCTCGGGCTCAGAAAGCCCCATGAATGCTGGAGGAGTGGGATTGCAGCTGTGGACTGAGAGCAGAATCAGCAGGGTGACTCTGGTCCCCCGGCTCCTGGTAGGTGATGTGACTCTTATGCATGTCTTTTGCACACCTCAGTGATTTTTGTCTTTCCCTGTGGCTGATCGGAGCTCTGTGTTTGAAATGTTGCACTAACTTGAGAGATGCACGGTGAAGTCAGCCTTGTGGGCTGGAGCCTGAGGAATACAGGATTACCTTTGGAAGAACAAGATAAGTGTGTGGGTGGTGTCATCTGGGGGCACTTGCCCGGAGAGGCAGATGCCTGCTTTCCAGACCCGGTATGTTTCAGCCATGGCTGTTAATGACAATTGGGTGGATGTCAATTTAGAGTGAGGTGTGTGATGGTTGGAGAGGTGGCTAGATATAAGGCAATTCAGATTGACTCATTTAGACTCTATGGGGGATGGGATGGTCGGGAGAGGGAATCCCCCTGTGTTTGCAAGGCAGGCTGCTCCCACCTCCCGTCATTAAAAGTTAAGGTGGAAACGTTTCCTTGTTTGTTCCCCCCCCCCCACCCTCCCGATGCGATTTGGTTCGTGGCATGTAAAATTCTTGGACTGCTTTTGGGGAGTCTGCAGGTTAAGTGAATATGTTTTTCACTTTTGACTAAGAACCGTTTTGCTTTCTGATGGTTGGAAACTGGGGAAAAAGAGAGATTTAAAAATAAAATCAGACTGCATAGCTGAAGTGGTAAAGGAAATGTTCTCAAGATCCCACGTAGCAAGCTGGGAATGAAATGCAAACTGTTCCTTCTCTGTACCTCTTCCAAATTCAGTTCTCTCTGAAAGATGCTATCTCCTCCTGCTTCCCAGCAAACCCCGATCCGCATGGCTAGTCAATCATGTAATGTAAATGAGGTGCTTTTTCTCAGCCTCCTAAAGAGGCAATGGGAACGTGCTGGCACTGCAGCAGGAGTGGCAGTCTGGTCACATGCATAACCCAGCATGTACATGTACAGTAACGATGTGGAAATCCATTCTACCTTAAACTTTTTGCCGTTTCACAAAATTTGAGGCAGGTTACTTCCGAATCAGGCGCGCTACTGCCTACCCTCTTGCTTCAGCTGCTGTTGATCTGGCAAGCCCCCTTATGCCACCCTCTGGAAGGTACAGTGACTGTAGTTGCCACATACTTAATTTTCAGGAGAAAGACTGTAGACCGGTAAAGGGATAGCTAGAGTCAGATCAGGCTTGCTTAAATTATTATTCAGATTTTGATGGCACAACTTTGCACATCCTGCTGTGATAAGTACTTTTTCTGTAACTCCAAATGGCAATGTATACATATATTTGGAATGGTTTATTAAAATGGGAATGGTTACTAGAGCAACCTTCTAAACATCTTTAAAGGTGAGTACTAATACAATGTGTGTTTTGCAGATAAAGAGTTTCAATCAGCTTTTTGAGAACATAGTTATTGTTTATTGGTCTATTGACTAAACATCGTACCAGTTGTGTAAATGTGTGCATAGTTTTCTTAAATCCGCTCTTTAGGTACTGATTTTTTTTGTACCCTCTTGGAAGTCTGAAGCACCAAGACTGAGTTGCTGCATTGTGCATCTGTGACGTGTGTGCATTTGTTACTTGGTAGGATAGCTTGGGGTTGTCAGCGTGTTGGTGTCTATTTGCAGAGACAGCTACACTGCCGTGTTGGATGAGTGCATGGGAACCATGCTGTAGAGTTAAGTGTTGCACTTAAGAAGCAGATACAGGACTGAATTAGGGAATGTAGAACTTTACCAAGGTTGATTTAAGAGCATGGATTTCAGACAGGAGTTGGAAGTTGGCCCCAGTTTTTTCCCCTGAACTTTTGAAATAAATCTTCTGCAAGTTCCTTATGTAGTGCTGCTGCGACCTGTGCGCTTCAAGATTCAGGAGCTACATTTGTACTTCAGTAGGACACATTCTTGAAAAGTAGGATCCTTCAGGTCTCCCTTGCTTACTGCTCCTTTCCCTTTTCCTAAGCCTTAGCAGCCTGATACGTGTGGAGATTTACCACTAAACTCTGCGATTTAAGTAATTTGTGAACAACTTCAAACATAGAGCATAATTTGTTCTTAGAACTCTGCTTGTTGTTAGCAAACAGGTGAAGGAAATAAAACCAGTAGCTTTACACTTTTCCTTCATAGATTTAATAATGTTTTGGAACCAATTTGGCTACCTTTGTGGCCTTAATTAAAATGCTCTTAAACAGGAAAATAGTATGAATGTTGGATTTCCTCTTCTTGTTTTGTTTTTATGTTTGTATTGGCGCCTCTATCCAGCTAAGCATCAAAGTCTGAAAATAGAAAAGTAAATTCTGGTCTTAGTTCAGCTGTAACAGTAAGTCTGATATAAAACCCACTGGCTTGGCAAACCAACCCTTTTCACCCTGTGAAGGTGGTTTTCAGATCTTCATCAAAACTTCAAGTAAACTCAACAGAACTCTGGCAAAACGAGGCATTGCTTTTGTGTGAACCAGCTAGTTTTCTCCTAAATTTAGAGGGTGTAGCTGAAAACTGAGCTAATAGCCAATTAATATGCACTTCTCAGTACTTACGGCATGCAGATGAGTGACTGACTAGTTCACGCTTGAGATCTGGATCTAGCCAAAAGGCTGCTTGAGACTTAGAACCAGGTTTGCTAGTTCTGTCCTATTAATAGTTTATGAATTCAGTATGTGAACCACAGAAAACAGTAGTTAAAGTGGAAAGGATTATTGCTCAAAATCCTGTAATCAGAGCTTCCTGTTTTAATTAAAAATAACTAATGAACTGATTGATGAAAGCAAAAAAAGTACCTTGCAGCAGGTATATGTTGTTCCTTTTGCTGCTACTAGAGCATTCTATTTTCTGCATTTGTTGATGTGAAATCTTCTAGGGAAGGGTACATTGAGTGCCTAAAAGCCTTTTAACAGTACAACAGAGCAGGTTTCTGGGAGAGAAGATGCTCTTACAACTTCGGATGCTTAGGTGGTTTATTGTAAGAGACTTTACAATAAATACTAACTCGGCAGTAATTGGATTTGATTTGTCTTTTGGCAATTCAGGCAGTTGATAAAATGCTATTGGCATCGGTTTTATATATTCTAGCTGTTCAGATTACATGCTGTTCTTTGGTGACTGCATACCTGACTGAATTTTTTCAAGCTGTAATACAAAAGAAGTTAGAAGTACTTCTAATTACTGGTGATGAATCTCTGAGTAAGAGCTAAGGTCATTTAAAATAGTGTCTGTTTAGTATATATAAAATCTATCTATCTGTCCTCTGTATGACACCTATATGTGCGCAAAACGTATAGCTTTGGATGTCTGTGTGGGGGAGAGAAGGGTATTCTTCCTGGGTTCGCCTGAGAAGGGAAAAGCCATCAGAGCATTTGAGAAGGATGACCTATAGATGTAGAGTGGCTGCATTTGCCTTGGATCGCCATAGATTCCCTGGTTGTCAGAGACTCGACCTGGTCAGTGTGATTGCCCTGAATCCTTGGCTGGTGTTAATGAGCTCTGTTGGAGGTGCTGGAATGCAGCAAAACCCCAGCACTGTGAACGAATGAGCAAGGGAGCCAGGCCCCTCTGCTCTCTAGCCTGTATTGGAGATGCAGATGAAGGTTGTAATTGGTGATTGTTGTTGTTGTTTTGGCTTTGGTTTTTCGGAGGAACTCTGTCTCTGCTGGGTAACTCTTTGGAGGGGTTTTTGAGGGCAGTTAATGACCAGGCAGGCTAGTGGCGTATCTCCGTTAGGATGCTGCAGCTGCGGTGACAGCATAGAGCAGTGAGGAGCCAGGTGCCAGTCAGGCTCTTACCTTGTGTATAAAACTCTTATCTCAGCTGTGCCGGCTCATACTGGGAATAACTACTCTGAAATAATGCTGTTATTGGGAGTTTACATTAGTAGCGTCAAGATTGGAATCTTAGCCTAAAGGTGAACAGAGGAATCCTGGGCTTTTTCCTAATTTTACTTGGAACTTCAAACAAGCAAACCTTGCTGTAGTGGATGTTTGCCTGAGGAAGGGCCATGGACTGCTGTCTTTTTCCAGCCTATTTTTTCTGTCATCAAGAGAATGCCCTGCAACATAGAAAGACACGGTCTTGGTTTAAATGAATTCCCTGAAATAGTGCAGTCTGAAGGGCAAAGAAAAAAGAGAAACAGAGGAAAGTTCAAAGTAAAGTGCCACAAAGACTGTGCTTATTTTCTGTCACTGGTGAAATGCTAGCTTATTTTTTATTTAGTTCATACGTTTCATTTCCATTTCATTTTCTAACCTGCACGAACCATTTGAGATATCGGGAGAAGAAACTGAGTAAAAAGACAAAGCTGACTGATAAAAGCTGGTAGAAAGATTTCAGAAGGCATTTGGGAAGGACATAAGGAGAAAAATATTCCCAATAAAACAGCTTCAGGAGCCATCTTAGTAGAACAGTAGGGAGTCCTTTCTAACGTGAAGATCATGTTTAAGCACTAAAATGCTGCTCTTGCTGAAATGATTTAATTAGTGGGAGAGAAACATACAGCTCAGTGCTTTTATTTATTATTTTGGTTGTTAGGTGGTCAGATAAGAATTTGTGGATAAAATAGCTTTATTTTTACAGAAATACACATTAACACACATTTTTTACTTAAAATACCAGTTTCTGCAGAAACTGACTTAAGACCCAGGTTGTAAGACTGAACATGTGAATAGCGCTGCTTGAGGATCTGGCAGGGCTGTGTGAGAAGGGTTGTTAATATGTCCATTTTACAGACTTCTTACTGCGGTAGGTAACTCAGGAGCCTTCCTGCAAAGCCAGGTTATTGCTTGTCTCATTTACTTCATTCGTGTGGTTCCTTTTCACGTATTTTAAACAGGGCAAAGATACTCCTTCTTGTTTTCCATTCAAATTATGGTTCAGTGCACAACCATCAGAGTGGTTGTAGTGATTTAATCTTTTGGATGAGATCTAGAACTGCAGTCTTTTACTGCTCTGTCATTAAATTTCATGTGGTGCTTTTTACAAAAATACAAATATTAATCCCAGTGTGCCAGTGTAATTTGAATAGTTGATTACAGCATTTTCTGTTTGCCTATAGTTTCCCCCTCACTGTAGCTTGAGAAGCAGTGCTTCTGTCTCTGTGGTTTCTGTCTTCCATCTGGCACTTGGTTGCATTTGGTAAGATGGAGATACTCCTGTATAAGGTCTGGGTGTCTTGTGGGCTATCCTATGGGAACGCTCCATGAGTACTGCTGAGCTTCAGGCCAGTTCTCAGCCTCGCCTGCAGCAGCTCAGGGACAGTGCATGTAGATATTGTTAGCTCTGTGCCATCTTGCAGCACTTGCATGCCACCAGGTGATTGTATGATTCCAGATTTCTCCGATATCCATCCTCTGTCGTAGGAATGGGGGAGCCACCCTACTTTGAAGCTAACAGTTCTATTTAAATATAAGGCTATTACTTGGACCAGCAGCTCCAAATTTTGCTGGCTGATGAGCAGCAGTATAGGGATGATAACAGGCAGCATTGTGCTCTCTTTTTGCAGATCTCAGTATTAACTTTTCTTGTTTGTAAGGGTATTTCTCTAGTCAAGCAAATGTAATGAGAGCAGGTCACTGTATGTTGCTTGCTACAAGAGCTGTTAAAATTTCACAGTGATGTATTTTAGAGTGAAGGGCAGAATGTTTTTGTGAAGGACGTTCTTCGCGACTCTTGTGGAGAAAATAAATCTCTTCTAAACAGAGAAATTAATTATATCCTGTCAGAAGTAGGAGAAAGATACTTTTAAAAAACCCCAACACTTGAGTATTCTGATGATCTGTTTTTGGTGGTTTCGATTGAGCTTTCTTTTAACTGCATTTTGTGCATTTTCTATAAACAACGTGTATGTGATTATGTAACCTTAGAGCATGGTCATTCTGGTACATAATGGTGACAAATATGCTAAACCCCATAGATGCTCCTGGGTCTGTCAGGGACAGCTATGGAGATTATTCCTCTGGGTTACCACTAGCTCAGATCTTCCAGAGTAGCTGTTTAAGCTAATCTGTTTTTGTTTTATTGAAACACAGTAGCAGTAAGGCTGACTGGGAAACAGATCTTTGGGAGAGGTGAGTGATGAGAGTATGGGGATGAGCTGGGGAATTTTTCAGCTGAAGCTGGGAAAGGTATTGCACGGGCTGGGCCAGCCATTTCTTTCTGAACAGCAGTAAAGTCACTGTGTTTCAGTTCTATGCTAGTCCATGCTTCACTCGGCAATATCCAAGTTATGTAGCTAAGCGTATATAGATATGTACTGGCTAACTATGATGTTGTTAGTGTTCTTGAGTACTAGGACAGATACTTATCCCCAAGAGTCTCCACTGAACAGGCCTGTGCTTCATCTAGCAAACTGAATTTATAGCTTATGAAGATTTTCTTAATTTTTTTTTCTTTCAGTTTTTATACTTGGGTAGTGCCAAAGCGTGAAATAACTTATACCACCAGACACCAAAGGTTTCCAGGTATCCGACAACACGAAATAATTCGTGTCTTTATTCTCTGCTGTTGTCTGCAAACAGAGATTGCAAGTTTGAGGAGAGAAAATATTTGTGAGACAGCACAATGAAAGTAATTAGAATATGCTATATTTTATTTTTTATTGTTACATCTAAAATGAGTGTAAACACAAGCTAGAAATGAAACCCGCACTCTAATGGAATTACATATTGACAGCTTAAGTACCATGTGTATGACAAGGAAAAATTAACAACTTGAAGCAGAAATACAGTGTTGCCTTTGAATTTTGTTTTTATTTTTTAGTCTTTGTCAAAGAAAAGTGGTAGACGGGTGAGCAGAAGTTAAATGCACTAAAAGAAAACCTGTATAGTCTTACAGTATTAATAAAGAAATATTTTTGATTGCCATGTTGTGGAAACGTGAAAGTCTGGGTTTAGTCTCTCTGCACTATAAAGGTTTGGTTTATGTAGTAGTTAAATATTCATATGTTCTTGAAATTGTTCAATGCCACTTTGTGCAATCTATTAAAGCAATAATTGTTTCTTCCTTTCTTGCATCAGAACAGTCCTTTGGGCTGGTGGTTTCTTAGGGGGGGAGGGAGCTCTGCTAAGAGAACCCCTATACTGAATAGGAGGTGCTGTGAGAGGGTCATGGTGAACCTCAAACAAATTCTGTGATTTGGCATAGGTTTAACTGAAGCCTGCCTGCATGACGTGAGTGAAAGTCTTGTCTTCAATTACGTAGAAAGTAAATGCAATCTGTGATACAAGCCCACAAGTGGGAGCCAGCAAATAATCACATGGCCTCTTCCTAAAATACCTGAAAGTAAAATTGAAAATATCTGAGTTGTTTTGAAATAAACTAACCTGGTTTTAAGGCTTTAGTGAGTTTGTAATATTGGGAGTATCTTGGACTACTTCAGTTGTATGGGTCACACATGCACACCCTCTTCAGCTTTCTGTTGTCTGCTAATGAAGGTCTCTGCATAGTGCTTGTTGCCTTTGAGAAACCAACTGGTTTCTGAGTCCGTTTAGCTTATAAGAGCTTTAAGTTATTTAACATTCACAAATAGAATCTTTAAATCTTTCAATAACAGTCTGGATTCTGTCACTCATATGTCCACTAGTATAAATTTGTTAATAATAGCAAAATTGCTGCAGTTCTGATAGTCAAGGAACTTTCCAGTACTCACTCATTTTGCTGAAGTTGGAGGGTTTTTTCCCCTGTAGGTGCCCAAATCAATCGTAGGGCAGTAGGTAATCTTTTTCAGCAGCCTTCCTTTACTTCTCTGTTTTTCCCTGCCAGGATCTGAGAGCAATGCATTTCATGAGAATAAAACTTCTGGTTTGGGAGAAAAAAAAAAATCTTTTAACATATAATGTGAAACAAGGTTATTTACATAAGTACTTACAACTGAATAAGATCTGGATAAATGCACCTGGTGAATTTCAGATGGTGGCTGTTTCAGGGTTTTGTTTTTTAAAGCTGTAGACTCTTTATTAAAATGGGATTTATGACTGGTGAACCATGGGGCAGAACTTGAGCTTGTAAAAATCTCTTTGTATTTTGAAAAACTCCAGAGAATAAGATAACTTTAACTCCTGTTGAAAACACAGTCGCCACTACACTTGAGAGCAGAAGCGGAGTGTACAGGAATTCTGCAGCAGCCTCAGTCACAATGTGGTATCTTTCTGTTTGGCAGCCAAGTTGGGAAGCAAAGTAGAGGGAGGTGAAAGGCTGGTGGTGAGTGCTGTTGCTCATTTTCTTAGCAGTTCATCTAGATTTATCTAGGGGCTTATCTGGATAAGGGAAGTCTAACAATATGGCAGCTACAGGAGGGTCAGAAAAGATGACCTACTGTTGCGGTGGTCTTTTCTCGTCTAGGAAGGTGGTCTGAAGTACGCTGGTGGGACTGAAACTACTGAATAGATGAATCGGACTGTTCATGAAATTCATAATGGATTGAAGCTTTGTCCACTGGCACTGCAACCCGCTTTCCTTTTTGCTTTATTTCTTCCTGATTATAACTTCAAAGAACAATGAAGCAGTGGAAGATAGTGCCTAGGTTTGCCTCATTGAAGGTAAAGGACAGAGGATTATTCAAATCCCTTAATAACTCTCTTTTTTGGGGGATACAATGATCTCCCTTTGAGTCTTTGATAATGTTCCTATTCTAATATCTTTGAAGGCAGATTACAAAAAAAAAAATCTTCTAACTATTAAGGGAGTCTCAAACTTAAAGGGAGCCATCCATCAGAGATATGGATGTTATGTCCTCTTGCCCTCCCACCAATTATCAAGATAGTGACAAGTTTATGACTTGGACTTTCAACCACAGAGGATGTCATCGAGGGCATGAAATTTTGAGTTCTTTCTGAAGATGTCCTTGTACAGCTTCTGTGGAAGAAATTAGCAAATTATTTTGATGGCACAACAGGTAACTAAAATGTCAAGGCTAGTGCAAAAATTAAGTCGATCCTCTGTGGGGGACGTGCACCTATGACAAGTTTGGGCTAAGAATTTGTATTTTGGGTGGAAAGTAATCAGTTCAGGCCAATTGTTGGACTGTTTTGAGATTCATTTTGAACTGAATGGAGACCGGCATTGGTTGTGCCAGAGTTAGTCCCTATGTGCTGTGTGGTGGTGGTGGTTTGGTGGGGGCATGTAAAGCTGGTGGAAGAAGTGTCATGTGGCTGGAAAACTTTGTTTCTTCTAACTTTGTGTTTGCTAAATAAATACTGCTGTGGAATTTTTCTATCTCAGTATTTTAGGGTGAAGCAAGTATTTAGCTTGTAGTTAAAACCAATAGCTTCAGTTCATCTTAGCAACTTTCTTCTGCCTTAGTACACAAATATGTCTCTGCCCCTGTGTCAGTAACATCTTCATGTTACTGGGGCTGTTGAAATACTTGACCTGGTCTAGGAGATGTCCAGCCTCCTGAAAGGAGCAGAACTGAGGTCACTCATAGGAGGCAAGTTCCTGAAACAAGAGCAGCTAGTACCTAAGGTTCATCAAGAAATGTGGCAAGTGGGGTTGTGCAGTCTTGGAAAAATACTACCTTTCCGAGACAAAATTGTAATGCATCGGTCTCTAAAGTTTATCTGTATCCATTTAGTGTCTGCTGGAATTCTGCTTTTGGGGCTTTAATGTGAAACCACCTTCTGTTTCCCCTGACACAGGTACATACAGATGAATGGGTCCATACGCTCCTGGTCTTTCTGAGTAGATGGGCATTTATTTGTAATGCAAAATAAATGAAAATTTTCTCGAATTGACTGAGTGTAGTTGTAGGCACAGCACACAAGGAATTTAGTATTAAGACTGTGTAGATGCATCTTGTCAACAAACATTTGTTTGTAGTTCTTGTGGTGCTATATATGATCTTTTAGCAAGATGAATTACAGCTTAATATTACATGGAAAATTAAGAATAATGAAATCCATCACTAAGGTTATGTTGCAAGCAGGCAGGCTGAGATTATTGTTAGTGTGCTGGTTTACTTGTAGCAATACTGTTTCCCTTTCATTCAGCCTCCTAATCAAATTTTAACATGAGGTTTGACATTTACATGACATTCACATCTGTAGAAACACTGTTTCCTTTTCCCCATTGCTCAGTTTTCTTTGAATTAACATTATGCTCAAAGCAGTAGACTCTGAGGTGAGAGAGATCGTAGAAGTGAGCTGGTAAGAAATGATGACTGTAACACATTGGTTGTATTCTCAAGGCTGGCTATGACTGTTTCAGAATTTTAGAGTGGTAGGGAAAAGGCTTTAATCCACAAATCAGTAGCCCATTTTTGGTCCCTTTGTTGTTTTTAGCATAAGTAATTTTGGAGGGTTAAGAATAGCACGCTGCTTGTTGCTGCTGTAGATTGTATTGATGTACTGATAGCAGTGTCATGTAGTTGCCTAGCAGTAGGCTTAGGAAGTTACCATTACCCTCTGAGTGGCTTCTTTTATTTATTTTTTTCCCCTTCTGCACTGAGAAGAAAATGTGCTGTCATGTATTCAGATGCAGTGAGGCCACTGAAGCAGACCACATAGTGTTCTGCATTTAGGTTGCCTGCTGAAGCAGTTTCTTGCACTTGGTTACGGCATTTTTGGATGAGGCTATGGGGCTCGAGAACTCAGGAAGGAACTTGCAGTCTGGGATTAACACCATATACCCTCGACCAGTGCCTATGGGGAGCACCTACCTGGGCTTGACTGAGGGACGTGTGGCTGGTGGGGTGCTGAGGGGGGCCTTATCTCCAGGGGGGAGGGATGGGGGTGAATGATGTTGCAGCTGGAGGGTACCAGCCTCACTTGCTGAGCTGACTGGGGTGTTTGGGGACCTTGGAAGCAGGGCAGGGATGAGACGTGCAGTGTCTTGTTCACAGCGCCTCGGAGGTCAAGGTGCAATAGTAGCTCCAACAGTACATCTTGTTTTACATATTTTTATGTATATATCCACTCATGCATGCTTAAATGGTCTCTAGATCCTCCTAAAAATCATGGAGAAATTTTTAGGTTTTGTTCTGCAGACTTAGCTCAAATCAGAGCTAATAGATGTGTATGGTGCTCAATGTGCGTACAAGAGTTTTTATTGTTTTCCTGCAAAATAGTGCTATTCTTGGACTGATGATGAGGTTGTTGCATGTAAAGGAACAGCTTAATATGGAAGTTTTGATACATGAAATCTGAAGTAGCCACTGAAGGACTGTGGCTGCCCTGAGCGTTACCAATACCAGGGTAAGAAGGCTTCATCTACATTACTATATATATGTAAAGATTTGTTTTCAGATGTTACTAGTTCCCCAGTCTGATTGCCACAACCTTTTCTGTGTTTTTCATCATAACAATACCATGTCTGTCAAGTAGATTTAGAGGTTGAGTAAAACAAATTGTATCTACCTCAAAAATATGCATCCAACTGCAGCTACTTAAAAAAATAAAATCTGTACGTTTCACAAATTACAGGGTCCAGAGTTGCTGGCAGTGACTTTCTTGCCTGTGGTTAGGATGGAACCATTTAGTTAGATATTTTAACTGGTCTATGTTATCTTATTGCTTTTAGAACAAACGCTAAATTCTGTGCAGCAGGTTTTTATAATGCATTTGTATTTCATCATTTTAACATCTGTGCTTGCTGTTCTCCTTGACTGTTACACAGAGGAAATAGTTTTAAAGGGCAGAGCTGTGGACAGAAAAGATTTTGTAGCCCCGCTTTACAACCTGGAGAGTGCTAACTGATGTACATGCAGCAGGAGAGGGTACTGTGCTGTAACTCCAGGAAGGTAGTCCTTGCATATGGGACTGCCTACAGTGGTGTTAAGTGATGCATTATAGTAATACGGAATTGGGGGTGTGGAGGGGAACCCTACAAAAACATGATTTGCTGCTGCATCAGGTACATACTGGTAGTAACCTGTTGGAAAGAAGTTTTAAACAGCTGTGTGGTACAAGTGTGTTTAATGCTGTTGAAATGATGTACAGTGTTAGAAATCATCGTGCTGGTAATGAACTGTGGCAAAAACATGAACTGCAATGTAGGTATTTTGGGTTAAATAAAGCATCCTAGTCTGTTCCTTATATAATTTCAGGGAGACCATGTACTTGAATTTTTATTAACAACTGAAAGTAAGCTTTGCTGATGTGGAGGTCCGCTCATACATTTTGAGATTCCCCCCCCCCCGCCTTTTCAATCCTGTTGCAACCAACCAACCAAAACAAAAACAAAGAAAACAAACAAACAAACAGAAAACCAAAAAACTTTTTTACTTTCTGTACTTGAGAAGTGTCAGAGCTCAAAGGAATTGGTTAAGTTGTGTAATGGTATCGGTTGGGAACTGGTGAAGCACAACTAATGAATTTTGGACTCTCAAATCATTTATAATAAGGAACTCAAAATCTGGAAAATTGTTTTTGAAAGTTGTTAGAAACAAAAATAGCACTGCTCAACTCCGAGGCTGAATGTTGACTCTTTAAGTTAGGTAGGCATGTCTAATGGCAAAAGATTGTTCATTAGATTTTAATCTGCTCTGAGGTAGCTGTGTACCCTGGCTCCTTTTTAAATGGGTAGACTTAGAGAGGAGGAGGAGGAAAAACCTATTAGGAACAACAGACCTCTGTTTAAATACGTTATGAGGTACTGGGCCAAAGTCTTGTTCCCCATGTTTTGTGCCGTTTCTGTTTTTCA
Organism: Nipponia nippon; assembly: GCF_047370975.1. Classification (NCBI taxonomy): domain Eukaryota; kingdom Metazoa; phylum Chordata; class Aves; order Pelecaniformes; family Threskiornithidae; genus Nipponia; species Nipponia nippon. The sequence goes on along the minus strand of NW_028262347.1, from coordinate 87,816,958 downwards.
ACGTTACGTTGTATCAATTTTTTAAATGTTCTATTATGTAAGGGTTACACTGCTCTTTAAAATAATGCAAGTTTGAGTTTCTTGTTTTGTTTTCTTATAAGAATCTGAAACTGAATTTGTTCTTGGCCTTTTTTAAACAAAACCTCCTGCTGCTTTTGCAGCAAGACTATGAAAAAGTAAATGGGAAACACTGGACGTAGACAATCTTTAAAATACAAACCAAAGCCTTGGCAGAGTCTTTGCAAGAGATCACTTTTTATTAGACAGCTTCCTGTCCTAGACTCCCATAAATGCATTGCTGATGGATCTGCTCTGTTCACCTGTACTGTATTCCTTATTAAGCTCTGTTTGTTTTCTGTCTCTCTTGAGTGGTCATTTAGAAAACCGTTTCATCCAAGTGCTCAAATAAACAAGTGGATTTGTTATTAAAATTCTCATAGGAATATAATGCTTTAAGGGACCTTTTGGGTCATGGAATCTGTCTGTCTGCTACTGCAGCTGCTACACTGAAAATTCCCTTTTGCAAAACAAAGCATGTCGTGGTTAATATTCCCTCCTCTCTTCTCAGTGTAAGGCTGATTGCTCAAATTACTGTGCCTCTTACTTATAATCTATGCTTATTTAAGTTCCATATATTCATATTTGTTATTGTGCCAGCGTTGTTCGTTTGCATAAATAGTTTCCTGCCCTCCTTGGTGTCCCCTGCTTCCACAATGCATTTTGTAGGGAGAACGGTTACATTGCTTTTTGCCTGTGGTTTCCCAGAGTAAGCAAACCACTTTCCTCTTATGAGATCTGGGTTGTTCCTAGCATCATCTTAAAATGTGCGAGCTTAGGTTTCATTTGGGGGCTTGAGGATTTTCTGCATTTAAGAACTTGTTAAATCAATGAAAAACTCAGTCAGTGGTTTTGAGTGGTGTAGGCAGTATGCAATTTTGCCATTCCCAAGGATTAAAACAAATGTTTTTCTTAACATTTGTAGTGGAGAAAGCATGGCTTCTAAGGGCTGAGGGAGCATTGTCAGAGGATAGTACTGTTTAGGGAAATGCTAGGAAGAGTTGATATTCTCTCTTCCCTCGCTCCCCAGTCAGCTTCCAAAGTATAGGGACTTTATGGAAAAACTAAACAACTCTCCTGTCCCCAACCAACCTAATCTTTCTCTTCCTCCTTGGACAAAAGAGAGGCAGAACTAGTTATGCTGCAACCTTGCCTGGTTCAGGGCAGTGTAAATGTTTCTTTGTGGAACAGAGCCTGAGTTAGTGGTATGCCCTGTGCAGCCAGTCCAGTTGCGTGCAAGCCCAGGACATGTGTCTCATCATCATACTGAGACAGTAAAAAGCTGTGGGATTTGCTGATATGGGCACAGATCCACCTCTGTTGGGCTCATGTGAGCTGTGCATGGGTGAGAGTCTCCAGAGCATGTCTGGTTCTGAGCAGGCTTATCACGTTGGCTGTAGTGCCACGTGAGCGCATGGGCCAGCCAGTGGTTGGCATCTGTAGCGTGGGCAGGAAGCCCTCCTGTTATTTGGGGTAATGTGGAATATGATTTAGAAATACTCTGCTGAGTCTTCAGAAAACCAGTCAGGGTCTATCATGGTCAGGGCTGGGGCTGGAGCTACTCAGCCTGATCATATCTGACGCAGCCTTACAGAGGAAGCACTTGTGTGTTGTCTTTCTTCCTGGTACTCTCTAAGCCCTTCAGCATCCTGTTAGCTTTGCTTGAGTACATAGAGCCAACTTGAGTTGTGTGTGCACCCAAGTAACAAGCTCTCCTGAAACCTGGAACACATCAAGGCAGGCACGTCTTAAAAGCTCCAGAGGAGTAAACTTAGGCATGACTCGCTTTCTTGGATGGACAACCGCCCACTTGTCTGCTTTACACTCACTAAGACTTTTATGCGGGTTTTCCAATGTTGGCTAGGGGAGCTCTGCTGTATCCCTCTTCCAGGCTTGTTCCTTTCCGGGTCTATGCCTGTTTTTCCTCAAACCAGTTCTTGTAGTTCTCGTTTTCTCTGGAATAGGTTCCCCTATGATGTTGTACCAAATATATCACTATAGTTCCGACAGGAGGGGAGCATCATATCTACTTTGTTTATTGCTGCCTTAGTAGAAGTATTCTGAAAAGCTGTGTTTGCTTGATGCTTGTGAGTCTTGGGAAGTGAACTCATCTTGTGTTTGCCAGTTCTTCATTGACCTGTGTATCTTTTGGCATAGTCTTCCCTTCCAAAGCTCTGTACACATTGGATACAGACTTACAAGCTTAGTTGCTCAGATCTCTTTTATTTTACCCTTTTTTTCTTAATTAAGAACCTGTAATTCCTATTCTGTAATCGGTGATATCATTCTTGCCTTGAAATGTTTGAAACTACTGCAGCAGCAGGATATGCAATTCATATGGTGGAGCTTTCTGAAGTTGTAGACAGGCTGTCTGGCTCTACTGTTTCAAATGCCCCAAACTTCTTCAATTTGTCTTCCACTGAGTAGCTGTACTAATTACCATCTGTGTACCCTCGATTTCTGTCTTAACTGTGCATCCCCTTCACAAGAAATGTTTCTCCCAGTTTTTGGTAAGCACTTTGTTTCTATTACCTGGGTTTTCTTTCTTCCCTCCCCCCCCCCCCCCCCCCCCCCCATTACATGGCTCCATTATTTCTTCTCTGGTTGTAATATATGGCAGAAGACATTTTTGTTGTATATTGTACTGCTCTGCCTAGTGTACAGCTATAATCTAATGTGTAGCCGAACTGACCATTGGCAGTTTTCATTTTATTTCTATGCTTTCTTTATCTCTAGAGAAAGAGCTCTTTCAATTAATTGTATGCTCTTCTTTTAAAGTTACTGGGAGGTGTTGAAGGCAACAGCTGGTTCTTGATCCAATGTTTTTGGTGAGAGCTGCTCATTTACTGCGTTTCTGACCTCCGTCTTCATTTGTTCCTGGAAAGAGAGAACAAATTTTGGTAGTAAGCAGTGTTGGGGTGTGCCAAGCCATAGGTCATTAACAAGTGACTCCAGAGCCCTTTTCTAGTAAAGAGCCTCCACTCAAGTCCTGAGTTGGCTCAGTACATAGAAACAGAACAGGACTTTTGCATCTAAAATGTATATTCCAATTTAGTTGTTTTGCTTGTAACTTTGCAATAAGCAGAAGACACCTAAACTCTATTTGCTCTTCTTTCTGCCTAAGGTTTAATGGCTCATGTTTTTCTAAATTCAGGGCTTTGCCACGGGACATGGTGATATGCTTCACTTCATATAAGAAGGTGGGGGGAAGGCAGAAGCAAATATCTAAAAGCGATAGTTCCACAGAAATGTGGGAATATCTTGGTACACGTTCATCCACCTAGACTATTATATGGCTATCACAACTAATTTTAATTTTGTTTTAGAAGATTGCATCAAATATAAGAAGAGGTAATTGAAATTTTAAAAGCAGTGTACAATCAAAATAGCTTTTGCTTCACACGTTGTATTGGGAACCATATATGGAGAACGCTGCTATTTGCCCAACAATTTTGGTGATAATCTGAATTTAAAAAGCTCTTCCTTGACAGCTGTAGCCAGATGTGTGCTTTCCTCTGGCTTATTACTGCTCCAGGATGGCAATTACAGCCTGGCAAATAGGACAGATTGAGGAATACAAGACCTGCAGAACCTTCCTGTTTAAATTATATTACCAGTTAACAGCAGGGTTACCTCAGCACTTCTCAGCTCTTCCTCATTTATTGCTTCTAAGAGCCAAGCATTTTTACAGTCTTTTAATTTTCTACATATTTTTGAAACCTTCAAGAAGCAACAATCAGAAGGACCATTAACACCTCAGCTATGGACTAATGAGGAACACAACTTCTGTGCTAGAGATATTGATTTGCTCAGTTCCAGTTGTATTTCTCCCTTTTAATTCTTTGTGTTCTCCCCTCAGCTGTGGTGGTTCTTTACTCACAGTACACCCAAGTGAGGATAAGACGAACTACTGAAAATGAGTGAAATGGTTGCAAGGGTGTTCCTGTTAATCTTAACACGCTCCCTCGTGTGCTGTAATTTTTTTTTCTTTTTTTAAATATTGCTGCTCAGGCATTGGTACATAACAGTCTTTCCCTTTGCGTTCTTTAAATGTCAGAAATCCCCTTTTATTCGGAACATCTTTTCAATCTCCAAGTTCGACAGTTAACTTCTGGCTCTTTTTTTTTTTTCTTCTTCTCCACTGCACCATTCTGAAGGTGCTTCTTTCCCTTAAGTTGCACCTTTCTAGCCTCTTCCACTTCTGAGATGAGAAGGCAGGCAGAATTTGTCCCATATGTGTGTGTGGACCAATTCCCTTTGTTTTTTTATAAAGAAGTTTCATGTGGGTACTTCATCTGGAATTCTTGGTTTTCACATAGTCATGCATTTGTTCTGACCTTCGTTTTATCTGTGTGGCATTAGGAAAACAAAAGGATATAAATTAACAATAACAGTGAATGTTACTTTCTAAATTGAAGAATAAAATGGAAGAGGATAAACCATCAGTAAATGCATTGGTAAAATGCCCTGAAATATGCTGCTTACCTTCTTTTTTGATATATTGCATTTTCTGAGCTCAGACAAATATTTATTCCTTGAAAGCAATTTCAGATTCATTTATCCTTGCAAGATATAACTGTACCCTGTAAAATCTCTTGTGACTAAAATATTGTTTTAGAGGAAAAAATATATATGTAAAAAAAAATAACCTTAAGCTCATTCCCTACTGCTTAAACCTTTTGCTGCTGCACTGTGAGTTTTATGAGGTATGAGTTGGAGTATAATGGTTTTATGATGTTTGTACCAAAGCATGATCAGCTGCTCCCTCTGTCTCTGCCTCCCAGTTTCATCACTGGGTGGTTTCTTACATTGCTCCTTGGATGTGAAATCCAAACTATATTAAAGCATCTCTTTCCACAGTAGACTGTTTCTAAAACAGATTGTTGTCTTAATTCTTAGTACAGGTGTATTAGTTTACCAGATGACTGAGTTTGAAGAAACTATCCATAGAAAATAGTGTAACTAGCAAGGCACACTTAGTTTTGACTTGTCAGTCATGATTTCTACATCGTTTCTAATTTAAAGGTATTGCTTAAATATAGGCTAAATTTTTTTTTAATAAACTAATTCTTATGTTTGTATTTCTTTTTTTCCAAGTTTTGCTGGCTTAGTTTACATAAAAACGTGTGGGTGCTGGCAGATTGCAGTGTTTTGTAAACTTCTGAGGAAGGAGGTAGGCTGCACTTCTAATCTAAGTGGTGTGTTTTGTTTTGGTTTTTTTCCTGGTGCTTGAATATGAAATAATTGCAAGCTATCCAAAGTTGCTTGAAACTATGATTGGTGAGCTATCTCCCTACGCTTGTTTATGTTTCAGGTTGTTCCTTTCCAAAAGAAATTGAAACAGTCATGTTTCTCCGAAAATGTCTTTCTAGATGCAGAATGCTTCCGCCTTCTTGCATGGTTAAGAGAAAGAGAAAAATTATGCTTATAATAAGAGATCTTACAATGGACTACAGATCAGAGAAAGGCAATATAGTGACAAAGAAATTAAGTACAGCTTCAGAAAGTCAAATATCTTGTTAAGTCTGGGCAGAAATCAATAAGCACTTTTGAGAATAGTGGTATTGAGTATTCTATTTTGAGAAATACTTCTATCTCCGGAAAACTAGAGTAACTGACTACAATAGAGATGCAGATGAATTTTGGAGCGACTTTTCTAGGTATGCATACTGGGAAGTAAAGGATGTCTGTCTTGCTAGACTTTTCTAGCTGTTGCTGTGTCTTGATTTCCAGGCAGCCTGTTGGTACCTTGGGACGGGTGGGCAGTTTCCGAGGCGGTTGCGCACCAGGACGTTTCCCGGACAAGCGCCCGTCATCCACTGCGCTGCTCTGCCTAAGCACAAATTACAGCAGCTGCCCTGGAAGTGATCTGTGCCCACCCTGTGCTTCGTAGGTATTTGTCACGCAAGTACTAGATCAGATAACTGCAGGCTTTTCAGGACTGTATAGCAAGCTTTAAAATGTGCTTATCAGCTAATAGGATCAACAGTGTTTCCCCTGCCCTCCCCCCACCCCCATTAGCAGTGCTCTTCTGTTACAGAAGAGTAAATGATACTGTTTTTTCCATTTTCGTTAAAGCTCAGCTGTGACTTCGTTTTTGACTTTGCACTGGGTGAGAAACGTTCAGTTTGAGCCATTGAAAAAGCTGAATTTGAGATGTTTCACGGTGCTCTTCTCTTCCTTCTCTCTTGTAGCTTCTTGTAATGAAACTACTCTGTCTGAGGGGTTTGGCCAGTGCTGCTGTAAGTGGAAAACAGGAGAAACTCCTGGAAAGCAACTGCATTTTCCCACCATCATGGTCAGCCATAGCTGCATGTTTTTGCTGTTTGATACTGATGCAGTTGCAGCTTTTCTCTGTGTGAAGGACAGTTCTTGCAAAGAACTTCAGGCTGGCGGAGGGCAAGTAGGTGATTTGAAGTGTTTTTGGACCTCGCTGCTGCTCTTTGTCCTTTGTAAGAGGAAGATCTATGTGGTCTGCAGAAGTGAGACATGACTTGTAGTGGAAAACAAGACTGTGTGAATGGAACCAATTGCTGAAGTCAACTGAAATAGGAGTTAGACTATATGTCAAATTGCCTATGGTGGGTCTCTAAATCATTCCTCTGTAGTGAGCAGACTATAAGAAAGCTTACTTTGTTTTAAGACCCACAGAAAAACGTATGTTCTCTTGCAGTTATATCAGTTAATGATACAAATCTGCTGACGACTGGAAGTATTTATACGCTGTGAAAAGAACCTGCTTATGTTGCGCTGAATGTCATGGTTGAATAGAAAGTAACAGGATTGTATATTATACATGTAAATGATACTGGAACATGCTTTATTGACACACTCTTACTCAAGGGACCAAGTTAGCATTTCCTGTGTGTTTTACTGTAAGGTGAGTTGAAAGGATTTTGATCCTAAGCTTATAGCTTTACGTTGCCAAACAAGGTAAGATGTTGATGGGTATTGGAAGAGTCTGGAATACTGCTGGTTTTAGTTGGCCCAGTTTGTGCAGCGGGAGGGAGACCAGCTTTACTCTAGGGCAAAAGCTTCAGGCTCATGGGTGTTTGAGATGCGGTTTCACTTAGCTTTTTCCAGCTGTGGCAGTCAGTCCCTGTATCTGGCTGGCTTTTTCAGTGTGGAGGACATAACTGTTGCATTGGTTTTGCTTTTTTGTTGTTGTTGTTTTCTCCTATTGGGAGGGGGAAAAGACAAGTTCTCAAAGGAGAGCAGGTGTATGTTTTCATAAACCTCAAGCATTCCTTTGTGGATGAAAGTGTTGTAAAATATCTGAAAGCTATTTTGTTTGACACAAACTTCTGTGTTTAAAGAATATGCGGAATCATTTCTTATTAGAGCTGAAGTAGATGAAATTGTTACAATGTTCTAATGTAATGGAGTGTATGAAACAGATACTTGGGCCTTTTTAAATAAAACACCCTTTGAACTTGTTTTGAGCTGTGAAACAACTCAGACTGAACTGTAGGGAAAGTAACAAAAATAGCCTACCAAAAAGAAAAGATAATTTCCTACACTATACGGGGAAATGAGTGCTAGCATTAAGCAGTATGTGTTTAAAGGGAGCTGGCCCTTTGCTTTTGGGATAAGGAATATGTTGTTTGTGGTGTGAGAAGTGGTATTGTGCAGTGTTGCTATTAAGAATTATGTAAATCATTAATGCAAGTAAATGGTTTAGCTGTTTACTGTGGGAATAGTACTTATTTTCACAGGGAAATGTTCTTTAAGTTTAGATTGATTTGAATCTGTGCAATGCTGTGGTGGAGTGAGGCAGAATAAATTCTCAGTTGATTCAGTTTTGCAAATAAATCCTGGATGTAATTCTTGCTAAATGATCGATCCACTAGGTATAATGCTTAGCATGCTGGCAGTTAATATCATCTTCTTTTTTCCTCTCTCTCTTTTTTTTTTTTTTTTTTTAAATTGCTGTTGCTCAGTGCTGTCCATGCAGTTTGCATCCCTGGGGGGTGTTGCTGCTAGGATATGAATGTGAGAGAGATCAGATGTTCCATGGAAATTTTGGGAAGACTAGTAGCATTAATTAGCATAAAGGCCATATGCTTCTAGTCTGAGGGTTCTGTCCAGAGAATTGAACTGGCGCATCCTGAGAGGAAGAGGGAAACAGTCTGAGGAGCAAACAGGGGTGTTGAATTTCAGTTTGCAAATCACCTTGGCCTGACCTGCTCTGTGTTATATGGCTCTTTTTGACCCGGATGCTCTGCATTGAGCATCAAGACTTGAATCCAGATGAGAGTCTTGATCAGCAGGCTTGACAGTTTGCCACAGGTGGAGACCAGGAACAGCCATTTAATGTGTTCATCCACAATGCTCTTGATGGTGACAATATGATAGTTATTTGTCTCGTGCCTTTATGAGGCCTCCTGAGAATATGCATTTAGGAACCACCAGGGTGTCACATGCTCTCTTTTCCACCTATGAAGACAGCCATTTTAATTTGTACTTTTTATTACCCTTTTCAAGGCAGAGTATTGCAACTTGCCATCACTGTGACTTTCAGAAGTGAGGCGAACTGTGCTGTGCAGCAGTACAGCTGCTAAGCAGAAAGAGCAAAGATGCGTTTGAGCAGTTCTGTGTGTTCCCCAAGATGAAGTCCTTGATTTTGAGGTTGGGATAAATCACAGCTGTGTTAATCGAGAGACCAGAGCCTATTCCTTTCTCCCAGTACATAGTATTTCTGGTAGTGCTGTTGGCCTGAGACTTGTGAGACATAATATCAAAACATCTTTATGCTTTGGGGTGAAGGGTATAGGCAGTTTTACCTAGAAGCACTGTGTGGCAGTGGCTGTTAGCAAGGGGTGGTAAAAAAATCAGTATAGTTATCTGACATACAGGGTTTGTTCTTCAGTGTTTGGAGGGAATAGATGCTCAAGGTGTTGCTGTGTCTGTATTGCCAAGCATGGTGGTTGTGCCCTTTGTACAGCCCAGGAGAACTTGGGCTTGCTGGTAACTTTCATTTTTGTAAGGAAAAAAGTCTGTATGAAAAGTAGTTTTGGTTATGTCTTGAAATACCATGTTGTTTTTTCACTTTGTGCCATAATTTGTGTATTTTATATAAATTAGTATGTGGGGGTAGCAGCAAAATATGGCTGTAGGTGAAGCCATGGTGTAGCCCTAGCTTTCTTCATACCTTATTACTACTTGGCATGGAAGGGGGAAGCCCTGTTAAAATAGTTGTGCCTGCTAAGAGGTACCCCCAACTGCATCATTTAAGCAATAAGTAAAATCAGGATAAAGACGGGATCGTAACAGTTAAATTTACCATAAGAGGCCTTTAAAGGTAATATGTACACCAGCACATCTGAACAATCAAATCTGTGCTTTAGTGTCTTATTGGAGTAACAATATGACTTTATATGTGAAGCTTTGCTGTTGTAGTCCAAGGTGCAGCACTCTTGCTGTATTGTTTCACATCCTTTCCCTTTGCAACACCACTGAAACACAGATGGGATGACTTAAGAAATAAATTTTAAGGTGTACGTAACTCAACTGGTTAATGGTCTATTCATAAATGCTCTGGAAATGATGAACAAGTGCTGTCCTAAAGGAGGATAGCTTTATCCAGAAGCATTGAATCACTGTTGGAAGCGCAAAATGTAGCTCAAACTTAAGTAGAGAGCTGTGACCAGTGCCTTCCTTATTTAGGTATGTAGTACGGGAACCAGAGGTGCTGGCCGGACTCGCACCAGTAGATTCAAGCTGAATGGAAAGAGTTTGTCAAGATTCTTGCCTGATTGTTTATCCAGTTTTGACATAGCCTTAATTATCACACAGATTCCTACTGTGCAAGCTGAGGGCTCTAGATTGTTGTGCTTCTTTCTGAAAAGGCTAAACACTTTTTCTTCATTTGGCCTATGATGTTATGATAGGGAGACTAATTTGACCCTAGAGGTACGAAAGGGTTGCAAAGTCTTCTTCCTAAAACCTGGTTGGGTGTTTAGGTACTGAATGATTTAGTTGCCTATATGTGCTAATCTGCAAAAGGTCATAAGTGATGTTGCATCTGTGTCGGTGTATATTGCGGTATCTTGAATGCTTAGTGGGAGGCTGGTTGGTTGCAGCAAAAGTAACCTGTCATTGGTTTATACCTGCAGCACTTCAGTTTGTGAAATACGTTCCAAAACAGTATTATTTAAGATCCTCTCTAGAGGAAACGCAATATGAAACAAACAAACAAACAAAAAACAACTACACCCCCCCCTCCCAGCCCCCTTCAGTACAGTATATTGGAAGGAGAATCATCTGCCTGCACTGTTTAGTTGTTTGCCAAGTTGAAAGACATGATGTATTGTGTGTGTGAGGGAATGAATCGGCAGAGACAATAAAATAAACTCTGCCAAGCTAGAGGGTCTGGGGACATCACATACCGTAATTCTGTACAGCGTTTTGATTGTTCTCCCCCACCACCTCATACCCTCTTTTCTCCAAGGATAAGCATCTCTTATCTTCTTACTTTCTTTTTCCTCTCAAGTTCTATTCTTCAGAAAGCTCTGCTCGAAAGTTCTCAAAAGCTGCTATCAACTCCTGCAATTATTTAATAAAATATATATATTTATATAATATGTATAGACACATACAGTATTATACTACAACTGGATAATATACTACCTTGCAACTTGGAAATTTTTTGTTTTTAACTTTTCTTTCTTGTGGAGGTTATTTCAGTTATCCAATACTCTTACTGATGCTGAAGTGAGGCAACTTTCTGTTATGGCACCATAGTATGGCAATGCGGTAAATAGGAACTTCACAACTATGGCTTTTTGCACCACCAGGAGCAGCTGCGTTCAGTCTGGAGCTCACTTGCCTCAGGTGATGAATAGTTGTGAACAACATAATTCCAGAGCTGATAACTTAAAACTTCACATGGCTTTGGTATTTAGGATATCCTTCTTAATTTTAAAAGAGATTTTCCCATCAAAATCATATTTTACATGAATGTTAATATTCAAGAGGCAAACACTTCTTATATGCATGCATGTAAGTGTGGTGTGTGGTTTTGTTTTTTTTTTTTGTATCTAGCCACAAATGATGGCAAAACCTACACTTTAAAATCCTTTTTTTCTTGTGTTTCTTGTTGTTCTTGTAACCACTTATTTTCCTTCGGTGTCTTTATGAATAAACCTAACTTTTATTCCAAAATATTGTTAGGGAAACTCCCAGCTGCATCTTCGGGGATCCAAGATCTGTATACTGTGCTGCAGAAGAATCTCTTCTTTGCTATGGGGAGCAATTTAACTTTTACAAAATTAGCCAGTGTGGGGGAAGTTGTATCTGCTTCAGCAGTGTGCAGGTATGGGTAAAACCTGTCTGTAGAGCCCTTTGTAGCAAGGAAACCAAGGTGTGTGTGTGTGTGTGCTGAACAGCTTATGCTTTGCTGGCTTGAGCATGTCTAAGGGGCGATCCCTCTCTCCGTCTTTATCTCAATGATAAATGATGGCTTCAGCTGTATCTTTGTGATATAGCTGCTAATTTTAAATTATAGTTTGATAGACACAGAATTTAACAGTATAAAGGTCTGAAGTCTGTTTCTTTCATTGCTTTCTGGTGTTTATTTGGTAATTGCAAACTTTAGTTAAAATAACTGACCAACTTGACATGCAGGAAATTGATTCAGAACTTCAATCTTCTGCTGCCATGCACTGTTAACTTTGTTCTACAGCTCTTGTATTAGACAATCTCATCTCTAGGCTAGCAGCCATAGACCTGCTGAGAAGGGGAAAAGCACTGTGCGAGAGATCATCAATGCAGTGAAGGCAGAAATGGTCCTGTAAATAGGCCCTCCCCATCAAGTGATGGCTGTGTGTTCATTTGCGTCAAGAATACCCTTTCAGTGATCAGGATCCCAGCCAAGAGGAAGAGAGAGGACGGCAATGCAGGGGCTTGATTGTCAGCTGTATGGCTACTTGCATTTTTGGGGATCACAAGGTAACTTGCCCAGCAAGTGCAAAAAATTTTAGACCTCATTGGATGTCTGGACAGACTCTTGGGCTGGGGATGAGCCAGTGGTCATGGTCAATGTGTGTGTTGGTGAGGAGGGGCCTCAACAGTGTGTGACTGGGACCTCAGTTGTAACATCCTCTGAAATACTGCACATGTTGTGCACAGGACCAGAGAAGTGAAAAGCAGTGGTTGAAAAATTATGTAAGGAGATGGGGAATGGGGGAAATAGGGGATGCCTGTATAGCTGATTTAGATGGTTTTGTCAAAATAGCGGTGGAACTAACTTGGTGCTTAAAGAAGACACTGAGAGTGAAGGGCAGTTTTAAAAGAAAAGTGGTAGGAAGCTAATGCATGTGGAACTATGTGTAGTTTGCACTGCCCAAGAGTGGAGTGTGTTTAAAACTTTCTTCAGTAGGAGAAAATGTGGCAGATGTTTTAAAACTCAAATAAGAAACAGTGAGGTTTGAACAGAACACTGTTTGAACAGGGTATAATGAAATGAACGCTTGGATAGATATGTCTTTAAGTCTAAGAAATAGGGTGGGGATCTTAAAATGCTATGGCTGTTGCAAGGGGTAACTAGTTGGGGAACCCCCCAAAAGAAACAGCTCTTTGCCTGCTCCTTAGAAATGCAGAGAGTGTGGTTCCTATCGTTGCTACCGGAGCCCTTCTTCCATTGACCATAATATACTTACTTGTAGGAGTTAGAGCCAAGAATCCATAGCAGCTGGGCTTGGTATCAAAAAGGGGAACAGGAACATAAGAAAGACAATTGAGAAAAAGATGGCTCTTCTTAAAGTAGTTCCGGGGTATTGGATGAAACTGCAAATCAACAGGTCTTATGTCAATACTAGGCAAGTTGATTGAAATTAGTAAGGACTAGAACTAGTTGATGCATGGAAACAGAGCAAAATAAGGAAGAATCGATGTGACTTTGTAGTGGGAGGTTGATCCTAATGCAATTATTAAAGTCTTTGAAGGGATCAGCTAAGGCTGTTAAGGAACCAAGGGGAATAAGAGCAAAGGTTCTTGCACTGATAAAAGGCGGTTATAAAATGTAGGAAATTAAAGTTAGAAATAGGGTGCCAACTTTCACGATGCAGGGAGGTTACTAGCAGACCTGTGTTGTTCTACTATTCCTTGTTGCCTTGGAAGAAAGAAGTACTGTTATGTTGATGATCACTATTCAAGAAAGAAAGAAGAGAGCTAACTATGAAGAGCTACAAAAGAGCCTTGGAGTATTGAGTGACTGGGTAATAAAAAGGCAGATGAGATTCAGTATAGATAAATGTGGAGTGATGTACATAGGAATCCTAATTTTCATATGAAATCTGGGCTCTGAACTGACTGTTATAATTCAGGAGTGGGATCTTTGTGTTAAAATAGAGAATTCTGTGAACATATCGGATCCGTGCTTGGCAGCTGTCAAAAAGCTGGCTGAAGGGTTGGGAATTATTAGAAAAGGAATAGAAAACAGAAGGGAACACTATATGACCGCATAAATCCATTCATTGCCTGTATCTTTGCAGAGCTATCATCCTTCCAATCTCAAGAAGAGTAGCAGTAGCAATGGGAGCAATTCAGAGATGGATGAAAGGCATCATGTGTATACAGAATGGCGTCTGTGCAGTGCAATTAAATAGGCTATACTTGTCAGTCTGAAAAAGAAATACAGGGGAGAGGAGGAAAGGCGTGTATTAGAGGTCTGTGACGTTATGAGTGACATGGTGAAGGTGAGCAGAGAATCAGTTTCTCCTCAGAGAGGACCTGTAGGGTGTCTGATGAAACGAAAAGGTTCAAAATGGCAAAAGGAGTTAATTCTTCACACCCCATGCAGGTGTGCTGTGGGCCTCTGCCATGAGGTGGGGAGGGTGTGCAAACAAGTCAAACTTTCATGTTCATGTGAAAGCAAATGGACAAACAGAAAATTCATTGAGGTGGTTAAACACAGGTATTTCCCCATGTTCAAAGCACTTGGGCTGCAGGTTTTTGAAGCCTACGGAACACCGGGAAAACTTTAATACATGCTTGCCTTCGTATTATTAACTTCCTTTGCCATGTGTTTTTGGTCACTGTTGCGGACTGGAAGAAAGGCTAGATAGATCTCTGGTTTTATCTGATATTGTTGCGAATTTCCAGATTTAAATCGATTTTAGTCAAATGTTCCACCTGACAAATAACTTGGGGTTTAGTGTTATGTATAACTTTGCAAAGTGACATGTGAGAGTAACTCTTGACTCTGGTGCAAATGTGTCTAACGTTGCTTATTGTTAAGGTTGGAGCTTAGAAAATGTAGAAATAGCGAGGAAGGGCATCCATCGTTCCTGAGAACAAGGAATCCCAGATTTGGAGTTGTTATTTGGAGTCTTAAAATAAGAAAATACAATTCAAAATACTGTAATCTGGTCATCCTCCCCCACTTCTATAAATAGGGGTCATTTTAAAACAAATAAAAAAAAAAATCTTAAAGGGAAAAACTTGCTCTACTTTCCCCACTTGCTCTTCATGTGTTTCCTGACTTGCTTTCTCCTTTTGATACTTGGTCTTAAACATATTCCTCATCATAAAGTAAAATTTAACTATTGGCAAAAAGAACCTATAGAGGGCTTATAGTGGCCATAATTAGAAGGAAAGAACCTAACCCATGAGTCCTTACTCAGGCTAAAATTTGAGAGCACTAATAGTGCTGGACACAGAGGAACTCTTGGTGTCTGAATAGAGCACACTAGAAATTATTAATGGTTTGTGAAATTAAAAAGAAAAAAAAAATACTTTTTGAGCATGGGAAATGCTGTGGTAAAACCATGTAAGTTAATAGAATGAACATGGAGATTAATTATATGTTATTGCTTGGGAGTTGTCTTACAGATTTTAGCAAGACAGGATACAGCAGAGGTGAATGAGAACTAAAAATAATGAATTTCAGTCTCTAGACTTATGACAATGGCACTAGCTGATAGTAAAACTTTGCTCAGGTCTGCTTGCATCATCTTCATTTAGGTTGATTTATATGGCATCTAAGGTCTTGGTTTTTCCCCCTCTTAGAAATGGTGACCTAAATAGCAGAAGTTTAATGAAGTTTTTTTCTTTTCTTGAGAGAGAAATTACGCAGTGACTGGTTCAGTTGCTGCAGTAGTTTCTCTTTTAGTGGTTTTGTATCAGCTATGATTTTCAGAAATCCTTCTGTTGAGTGAAACGGTTCATAAATGCTTCCTGTGTGGAGAGATAGCACGCAAGTGGTCTCAAGGGAATTGCTGCTGGAAGCGTAAGTTTCA
The DNA here is from genome assembly GCF_047370975.1 of Nipponia nippon. Classification (NCBI taxonomy): domain Eukaryota; kingdom Metazoa; phylum Chordata; class Aves; order Pelecaniformes; family Threskiornithidae; genus Nipponia; species Nipponia nippon. The sequence goes on along the minus strand of NW_028262347.1, from coordinate 87,801,662 downwards.
CCGGTTCTCTACTGGCCAGCCAGTGTTGAGTGGCATCATTACCATTTTCCCAGGATAATTAGAGATGCACAGTAGGCAAAGACATATGTAGCTACCATCTGATACTGGCAGCAAGGCAGCAACCCCAGCCTGTGTTTCGAATCATCTTAGTTGTATACTCATCTTAGTGAGTCACAAATGCTTTTTTTTTTCCTTTTTCTTTTTCCTCCTCCTTTTTTTTTTTTTTTTTTTAAATCTGCTGTAGCAGAAGTAAAATGTGAGCATTAAAGTGTTTGCCTCACTGGATGTGGTTAATAATTTTTTCCTTTGATATTTTTCCAACTAATGTAATGGGGGGGGGGGGGAGGAGAGGGGGAGGAGGGGTGGGAAGTTGCTCAGATTTCTTCAGGCCAAGCAGGGTGAAATGACTTTTCAGTGGTATATACTCCAGTAGCAAAAGCAGAGAGCTTCCTTTGTGAGGCTGGTGCATTGGTCCTCAGCAGGATGCTGCACTTAAGTCTCCTGTTTGCACTGTAATTTAAAAAATGACCCCACTTGGTTAGGAAAACAAAACAAAAAAACTCCCCACAAAACAAAAAACCAAGGTGGAAATGTGAATTAATGGTGGGAAGGGTTGACAATAAAACACAATCTCCTAAAATTTTTCTTGCACATTGTAGCTGTTATATGAAGACAGTGAAATCAAGTTTTGTATGCATTTCTCAGCTTCGTTGTATGGTGTTGAAGAGTGGCTTTGCACTGATTGAAATAAAAGCTTGGTAATACATGAGGTTTCTGCTTGAGATTCTGGCTTTAGATACTAGTATTGTTTAAGGATTATTATGGGCTTAATGTGTCCCTTTGACCATGGCTTTACTTTGGTGTTCAGAAGTCCCCTGTTATGAAACTGTGACTTGGCAGTTCTAAAATGTTCAGGAGTTATTTAAAAAAAAAAAAAAAAAAAATTAAAAAAGCATCTTTCACTTCGCTTTCTCCATGAGAAGATGCATGTGAATTTTGAATTTGCACTTGCTTTACTTGTTGAGCTGTAGTGCTGTAAACTGTGGCAGAAAGAGACTGCTCCTGCATACAGAAAAGACTTCATTGATGCAACACAACATACAGTTTTGCCTAGTTAATCATTAAGTAAACGGTGCTTGAATGCAAATGAGAATAATGTTTAAAAACATGAGAAGCACTCTGAGTATGTAACTTAAATAACTAGCAGTAATATTTCAGAATATTTTCCTGAGGAGTACTCTCCCTTTGGGTGGATTTCCTGGGGTTCTTGTTTGGCATAGTTAATCTCCATCAGCTAATGGAAGGAAAGATGGCTGAAACAGGTAGCAAACGGTAGGTTTGCTTCCCAAAAACCGTTGAAATATTATAGTACTACTAGCTTGGCTAATTTAATGAAATGTCTGTGGGAAGTCCTCCAGGGATAGTTAACTCCATAGTAACAGTATCAAGTTTTGTAATTTTTCTCAAACTCTCCTAATTAAAACAGCAGGGGGATCTCATGAAAATTCTTTCAAAATTTTGTTCTCGTAAATGACCTTCTATATTTGGAATGTAAAAAAAAAAAAAAAAAAAAAAAAGATGCTTAAATTAATATTTTATTACTGTTGGGAAGGAAGAGTACAATTATGCCATGCTTTCTTTTCCCAAATCATCCTTTTACTCTGTGGTTCTGCTCACTTCCCCTGTAGCAAGTCATGCTGCTGTGGAATTAAAAAAAAAAATCTGTATCTGCTGCTAGTGAAACATCAACTGTGTGATAATGTTTTCATCAGAAGAGGGCAAGGGCTATCTTCATCCATTTTTATTCCAGCCAAATCAGTGTGGTGCTGCCCAACAGAGGACGAGCTGTGCAGGAAGAGCTCAGATGTTCTCAGCAAGTTGAGGTTTCCGTTATGAATCTTTCATTGACAAAATAGATGGGGGAAATAGGAACTTGTATACGGTGTTGAGGGTCAAGAGGTGGTCAGGAATCACATGAGGAATGTGAGGTTCTGTGCAGAGAAAGACGGACCAATTCTGAAGGAGCTTTGTAGTCAGTGTGCTCACCTGGGCAAAAGAGCCTCAAAGAATTTGGAAGCACTTGTTTTCAAAGGGGGGGAAATAAAAGATGAGGTGGGAGAGAGGGCAGATTACTTTATGAATGAGATTCCCCCATATCTTTAGTGAGATCCCAGTAAGAGATTTAGGTGCCTTTTTTTATCTTCAGAATAGGTGGAAACGATTCTTAAAAAAAAATTTTTTTTCTGCCCTTATTCCATGTTACTGTCCCCATCCTGGAAGATGAAGTGGAACCTGATGAGTGATGTCCGTTAAAACTGGAAGTAATTCATTTTTGAAATGTCAGGCAAAATCTCTTGCATTCTTCAGTTAAAACTGTTTATAATATATGGCCTGGTTTTGGAGAAGAGTTTCAGCTGCTTACAGCTTGGCAGGAAAAAACTAATTGTTTTAAAAACAACAGCAAAAAAACCCCTCTCCTGTTACAACTCTGACTTGAGGACTGTCTAATATAGCAGTTACAGGCTGAATCAACAAGCTGTAATAAAAATCTGTAACTGATTTACTAGCGTGTGATGGGTGTAGAATATGTGTGTACTTAGCTTTATAGAATCAGTCCACAAACTTCTCTTCTAGAAGCAAGTAAAAATAAGAAGCTTGTCAGAAAACAAGATAGATGAAGCCAATCAGGAAGACGAGTTTTACTTTGACACTGCATAATTAGGGACTTCCTGTGGCCCCTTCAAATTGAGATATGGAGGGCGGGTGTGTGTGTGTATGTATGTATGTGTGTGTTTGGAGTTAGCTTGATCCTTAAAAATTTGGGTGAGACTGAATGGAATTGGGTTTAGGGTTCCAGTTGTTATTCTCTCTGGATTCCTGTTTTGTTCTGGACTTGCTCCCATTTAGAGTTGCCTGTCATTTTATCCCAAATTGGGACATTGTGCTAAACTGTTCACTTGGGTAGAGTAGTGCACAAGCCACAAACACTTGAGCAGAAAGCTATTTTTATGACTGCAGGAATTAAGATTAATTGACAGATATGTGGAATGGGAAACCCATCTGCAGGCTACAGCTGTGTGGGGGGGGGGGGGGGGGGCGGCAGGGGATAGGACCAAACAAAACCAACCCCCAAAAACAACAACAACCCAAAAAAGACCAGAATGGAACAATTGCATTTTTTTGTCCTATTTTCAGGTTTTGAGTTTCATTTCGTTCTTTTGCGCATGTGGAGCAGAGATCAGTAAAAGGACAGTTATTTATGGGTAGAAAATTGTAAGTAATGTAGAGCAATGTGGTAATCTCTTTGGACTCTGGGCAGTTTTCTTACTCAATTCGTTGATCCAAATTTAGACTTAGCCATGCAGCATATGTGGCAGATCAGCATACCATCAAATTCACTTTACTTGGTATAAAGGAAGGAGGAAATTATTACTGTTGCCATAGATGCAGATTTTAGCAGACAGTAACAAAATTGTTGATGCTAGTCTCAACAGACTGAATTTGACTTGGAGGGTGCTTTCAAATTTTCACTTGAGGCTTTGGTTTTTACTCGTAACTAGGTAGGTTTGTGTAGTCAAGGCCAAAACAGAGCCGCTTTTTCCTCCTGTTTTTCAGACTAGTAACTTTTCATTCAAGATAGCAGTGCCACCGCAATACAGTTCCTTTCTCTTTTTAGATACGTACTACTGCCTGTTAAACTTTTGTGGGAATGTAACTTTGGCTGTGGAGCCCTGTTTCTGATCAAGGGGGCACAGCAAATGTAGTAAAAGGTGTAAATGTGTTCAATATTGAGACAAAACTGAAACAAAAATGTGCCAAGAAACTGTCTAAAAATACATGTTCTCACCCAGAGTACTTTCAGACGTGTGTTTGAAGTCTGGTTGTGTAGTTTTCATAGGCTAATGAACGACTTGGTTATGATTTTCTTTCTTCTGTGAAGATGCTTTTCTGGAGCATCTTCACAAAGTTTTCATAAGCTGGGATGTGATGCTCATTCTTGAGACCTCGTGGAGATTGTCATTGACATTCCTCCTGTGCGTCATAGCCCAAGAAGGCTTTTTGCTCTGAAGTGCTTTCTGTTTTCTACTTTCCATCCTCACCTCTCAGGAGAGGAAAACTTGGTAATTGTTCCCTTACTGACACTGCTATACGAAACTGAGCAAGCATATTCCACCTCAGAAATAGTTTTCAGTTGCTGAAGTTCCTCTATGCCTTTTAGAGGAACACATTTTACACAATGGTATGACTATGTCTGAGTAAAGTTATTGATCCAGATATATTTTAATTTTAATGACAGTTACCACTTGAAATTATTTATCTTTAGTAATTGCTGTGCAGGATACTTTCTGGGTGTTTCTTTACAGTAGGGCAGGCAAATTTCTGACCATATCAGCATGTAACAAAGTCTGAACAGATATGTTACATAAGAAAGCTATACACATTTTATAAATGTATATATGGAGTGAAGCCTTGTTTTATTTTCCCCCCTGAACTGTTTTGCAGGTCTTGGCTGACATTCAGAGAAGCACTTACACATATTTCAGTTCCTTCAAGTTCAGTGGAAATGAATTTTTTCTCAAGTCCATGTTTCCAGAAAATGCTTTTCTTCACTGAATCCTTATGCAGATATTTAACATTCTTATAAGGAAACAAAAAATACCCTTTGCATGAATTAATTGAGATATTTATGGAGATGTTCCATGCAAAGTCACTTCCTATAGATGAAAGTAAAGGCTGGTTATCTGGGGTTCTGTGACATCAGAGTCAGTTTTTAAAAGTAGTAAATTTTTAATTGAACATGCACATAAATTTAAAAGGCCAAAATATTTTTCTGTAGGTTTAAAAGCTTCCACAAGATCTTGTATTTTTTATCATTTTTCTCTTCTCTTAGAAAACCACTGTGCATGGGAACCAAATTGGATGAGGCCAATGAAATAATAGAGAACAACAGGATGGATATGGAACCTTGAGCTTTCCTCCTGCCTGGCTGTGAACAGACAGAATTAACCTTTTCCCTTCCATGTTCACACATGCATACATGCACTTTTAAGGTGTTGCAGGGTGGGTTGTTTGTGGGGTTGGTTTGTTTGTTTGTTTGTTTTCCCCTCTTCTGTATAATCCTTGAATTCTTGCAGAGGAGACTTCTAAAAGCTCTGCTTTCCTTGCTCAGCCAGCACATGTTTTCTCCTCTGCTGTTGTTGATGTAGGGACAGTGCTGAAGGCATCATACTGCTATAGAATCTTAAGACTGTAAAATCATACACAATCTAATCTGCCAGAGGGGGGTACTCCCCCTAAGTAAAAATGATTTCCAAGTTCTCGATGGATGAAGTTGCCCCAGGCTAAATTAGTGAGATCAGTTATTAAGTTAGTCTCATTGTCTGTTCTAGCTTAGTATTGTCACGTTCCTCGTGAAAGCAGATTCTAGTGAGGCGCAGAAGCAACTTAGGCATTTGCTGTCTCTCAGCATAATGGATTTTTGTGGGTTCTTTGCATGGAGGAAAGGTATAATGAAATGTTTCTTTTTTTGGAGGCAAAATACTAGTTTGCATGTAAATGGTCTGCTCTGTCCAACAGGTATGTTGTACTAATGTGGATTAAAACAGCTGGCTCTTTTGCTGGAGGGACCTGTAAAGAACTGAGAGTTTGTAGAAGAAGAAATTTGCTAACTACCTTGAGACTTTTTGCATTGGGACCAGATGTTGTCTACCTTGTGCAGAATGGAGCAATCTGGAGAGATTGGTATGAATAGGGGAGGCATGTAGAGAACAAACGCATATACTACATGCGTGAATTTTTTTGTGGTGTGGTCTTTTTCTTGTCTTAACTCTGTGTCTGTCTAAACAGCTTGGGGTGGGGGGTGGGAGTAGTAAACATTTATTGTGATCCAAAGGGTTTTAAACACAACAGATACCAGCTGGTAGACCCTGTTTTCTACTTTGTGCATCTAGAAGATGACATGAAGTCTTAAAAAAAAAAAAAATATATATATATAATTCAAGTCAGTAGTCTTCTGCCTTCACAATAGCAATTGCGAAGAAGTAAAAATTTGTCTGTTGGAGTGATGGAAACTCGTGGCTGCGTAACACAGGAACCATTTCTTTGGTAGCAGTTCTTGCCGTGGATCTCATTCCTACTGTAAGGATGTTTCATAGAATCATAGAATTGTTTAGGTTGGAAAACACCCTTAAGATCATCAAGTCCAACTGTTAACCTGGCAATGCCAAGTCCACCACTAAACCATCTCCCTAAGCACCACATCTACCCATCTTTTCAATACCTTCAGGGATGGGGACTCAACCACTTCCCTGGGTAGCCTGTTCCAGTGCCTGACTACCCTTTCAGTGAAGAAGTTTTTCCTAATGTCCAACCTAAACCTCCCCTGGCGCAGCTTGAGGCCGTTTCCTCTCATCCTATCCCTTGCTACTAGGGAGAAGAGGCTGACCCCCACCTCTCTACAACCTCCTTTCAGGTAGTTGTAGAGAGTGGTAAAGAGTTTCAAGTCATGATGTTTCTTTCCACCAATGTCATATTAGTAAACACGTGCCCTGTTCTCACAGATTTTACATGTTTAGTTAGCATTGCTTGCCAAAGCTGTGCATGTATGAAATTCTCCTCGTGTTCATGTACAGAGACCAAAAAGGTGGCAAAGCCACAATCATCTCCTTCCCTCTTGCTCTCAGTGGTAGTCTAGACTTTTCCAGTTCAGTGGACATATTAGCTGTGATCCCATGAGAGAAACTCTCATGGTCTTGGAAATTCATCACCATAACTCAGCTCATATTTATTTCTTAAGTAAGAGAGCAATATCCCAATTAATGTAATCCCTTGAACATAGATAAGTGCATGTTTCTTTACCCCCATCCTGTTGTATGTATAGGAGCCTTAAAATGGCGGAGTTTTGCAGGGAAGTTATAAAGGACTGCTCAGCTCAAAGCAGAAACTTCAAATGGCACCAGTTGAAGTAGAGCCATGGTAGCAGTGATGTGTCTGAAAACCTTATTCTAGGTGTTTTAGCATTGTTACGTGTTTATAAAACCATGTAATAACTAGAAAAATTAATTACTCTAATACCTGTGATGAATATGGCTCATCTTGTTGATACTTTTGTAAGTGCCTATATGCAAATGTTAATGGCATGAACTGCCAGTGTTTCCTACTTACCTATAGGGCGATATCTGTAGTTCTTACTGATGGTGGATAAATCTTGATTTTTGGTGTCTACTCTAAGGGTTTCAGTTATGGAGAACTCAAATTCTCCTTGTAGTCCTGTTGGTAGTTTGATACCTGTTAAAGAATTCAGTTGAAGTCACTGTTTTGAGAGTGTTGCTTTTGCTACAAGGAAGAACCTAGAAGAAGTACCTGTTTCCTTGTGTGAAATTACAGTATATGTATTCTGCCTGTACAATGTGATTCATATATAATGAACCAAAAACTGAATAAAACTCCAATGATTGAGGCTATTTTATAATTAAATGCTGAATGAACTCAAAGCAAAAAAACGAAGTGTTACTGGTTTTCAGCTATCTTTGCAGAAGGAATTTACTTTCTGGTTTTACTGTTTCTTAGACTTTGGAGCTACAGTTCACAGATACAATAGAAATAGGGATTGGGACATTATATGGATGGTTAGGATGGAAAGTAGTAGAAAATGGAGGATTAGTGGTTTTTAAAATGCCTTTAGAAATATTTCAGTTAATTTTTTGGGGTGTCTTTGTCAGCACTAAAGGACTTAGATTTCAAATGCTGAATTACTTTAAAAAAAAAATCTCCCATGGAAATAAACGCAAGTATCTTCAGCTTGAAGTCAAAGCAAATCTGTAATTTTCACAGCAAAGAACCAGACCAAAGCTGTGTATATGAAAAGAAAAACATAATTGAGAGATGTAAGCTCAATAATAATCTTCTTGTCCAAAATGCATTTATAATCGTACTGTAGTCAGAATAAGGATGAAGTTATGAAAAGTTAACCAATGAAATGGAATTCTCTTTTGTTTTCAAATCAGAATTGTCTGCCTTAGCAGAAAGAATGAATCATGCTTTATTTTTTTATGAATATTTAAAAAAAAAGTAATTAGCATGTGTAAAACAGGATCAGTGTGATTGAGAAGTAAAACATGACACTAACCACAGTTTGACTGAAGCTGTTTAACAGACTGTTAAGTGCTGTGTGCTATACTATCAGCAGCTACTTGAAAATGGTGTTTGAATTGAAGCTTGACTCTGCCATTGCCGGAGCATAGACATGAAATGATGTGCAGGAAAAGATTTAATGCAATGATCAGAAAACTTGTCAGAGGATGGGATGCAAGAGTATTTAAATAGTTCTTCCTTGCTTTGATGAGGCACTGAAAGGAAAATACCTGTAAGAGAAGTGAACAAGGTTGGTAAAACAGATTACTATAAGACTGTCTTTGAGCTAAATACGGAATGAAGGGGAGTAACATCGCTGATTGAAAGGAAACAGGTACCTGCTGAAACAGTATTACTTGTGTGTCTGAATTATGTTAGAATCAATGCGGGATGATTCTGTATTCGTTGCACACTAAAAAAATTAGACTTCATGGAAATTTTGTCTGGTGAATTTAAGGTGATAAACATTTTTGCAGGTTAAAATTGTGAAATAGCAAAACAATGACTGGGAGTAAGAAAAATTTATCACTGAATGAGGTGAAATTTGAACTTTGCATGCATCATCTGCCCCAGGGTAACTGTTCTTATGTATCATCTGGCTTCAGGGTACCCAGCAGTAAGTGTGATCTAAATTTGTTTCTCAAGCTTTAAAAAAGAAAAAGGGGGTGGGTGGGAAGGGGGGAGCAAGGTAACAGGGGGCAAAGCATAATGGTTGATGTTCTGTCCGTCTGCATCCTGGCTTGCTTGTGCTGTCCTGGTGGTAGGGCCGTAACATCTATCTGTGGGGGGCCATCATGTTGCCACATGAGAGAGTCAGCACTGTGTGAGTGATGCTTCTGCTAATGCAGAGTGATTACTCTTAAACAGAAGTTTGCCTTTCACTGAAGAATGAGGAAAAGTATTTCACTTTAAAGAAAAATAACTGAGATGTTGGAAACTGTTTGAAATTGTACCACTCACATAGAAGCTGAGTTGTCTTCAGACAAGTGGTTCCTTTTTTGCTGCTCTACCCAGCACAAGTGCTTAAACACACAGTAGAGACAGCAACACCTCTGAAGTGCATCTTGTCTGGCCCTGCTGGGAGTGATGGTAGTCAGTCACCACCATGAAATAGGGCAGTTTTAATGGAACTTCATTAAGCTGACTGGTCTCGAAGCTGCAGAAAGAGACTAGAAGGAATTTTAAATTGTAAAATGTAATCCTGAAAACATACCTTCAGATTTGGAGTTTGAGGTAAAAAAACCACAGTGTTATTTTTTAGCATATACGGGAAACTTGTATTGTTCCATTACAGACTGCAACAGAGTTGTTTGAGTGCTTGTCTGAGTACATTGTACAAGATAATCTCAAAAATTTTAACGAGTTGTTTCAGAAAAAAGGGGAGGGAATCCAGGATCAGGCTTGCTTATTCCTGATTGAAAATCCAGATACAGAGAATGTGATTACGCATGTTGTGTAGTGTATGTGTTTAGTTGAATCCATTTATGGGCTAATCAGATGGCGTATCTGATCAGCCATGCTAGCTTGCTTATGTCAGCGCCCTGTAGGACTTCAAAGTACCTCTGGATCTGTTCAGCTTTCTACAGCCCATCCATTTTACCAGTCTTGTCCTTGTCTCTTTCCTTCTACTAGTGACAGTAATTATTCTGGTACTTGGGACACTTTTGGTTTTTACAACCATAGCATTAGCTGAACACATGTGAGGCCCAGTAGGTGCCATGACTGTGGCTCGCAGGGAAGGAGACTTCATTTTCTTTGTGGCTCTGCCCAAGGCACTTTTTTGTACCTTACTCAGCCAGAATTTGTTGGGATGGAAAGTAGAGGGCAGAGTCTTATAGCACTAAAGAAAGAAGCTAAAAGCGAATACTCCTTTAATTGTCTCCTCTAAGAAAACTTAAGATTGAATTGGATATCTGCCCTTTCTGTGTGCGTGGAACATTAAATTTGGCAGCATGGGGATAACTGCGTTACACCAGTAGGCCAGCATCTGTATCCCAATTCAGAACTGTACTTTTTTTTTTTTTTTTCTCCCCCCCCCCTTCCTATTGTGAAAGCTTTAAAGCCAGTTTGGGCTGTTTTTTTGCCAGCTGAATACAAAGTATCACCCTTTGCCAGGGACCATCCATTGTTGTCCTCTGATAAGGCTCTTGTTTCTGTCTCATCTGGAGCAGAGGCAGGACTTGCTGGGAACAGCCATTAGCACGCTAGAGATTCTGATGACGCGCGCAAGTTCCTGGACATGTTGTGCTATGAAGCAATGAAGGAATTTCAAAGCCAGCTAATTTGCTCTCTCAATGCTTGCTTTTTTTTGGCATCCACATCAAAAACAGCAGATGATTGCTACCAAATGCGTTGAGGGCTTCAAGTAGTTTAATGTGTATTTAGCCCTGTGGTCATCAATTGTCAGTATGGTGAATGCCTGTCCAAGACAGTCAGCAAAAGGATACATCAAAAGACAAGAAAGTTGAGAAAGACGACTGATTGGAAGACTTTTTCTGTATCAGCATGCAAAAGAGAATTGGCAGTTACTGGAAATTCTTAACAAAGAACAATTATTTGCATTGAGCTTCTAAATCTAAATTTAAAGAGAGCTTTCCCCAAAATAAGGACCAAATTAGCCTTCATTACTGAAGGTAAATTTAGTAACTTTACAACATCTAAATTTAGGCTTCCAAGTAAGCCCTCATGCTGAAGATACGGCTTCTAGACATATGGGGGCTCATGAACACAAGGAGATCTGCTTGGCATTTGATAGCAGATACTTCTAGTGTGACAACAGTTACAACTGAGAACATTCCCCTGCTTCAGGTTTCCAATACAACTCTTTCCAACTGGACACAGTGAGGACCTTTAGGAGGCCTGTAGTCCAGCTTTAAAGTAGAATTGTTTTCAAAGTTTGAGCACAGTTGAGATGATCAGCATGTATTTAATATAAGGAAATTTGAACCACCTAAAATAGCCAATTGTTTCAGAGAAGGAGTTCATCTGTATCTACTGTGTCTCCTTATCAGTCTTCCAGGAAGACTGATTAAAGACTGGGAGGACTTCGTCTGTGGCCTGGGCCTGAAAAATATAAAGGTGGCATGTATTATCTGTTTCTCATCCCCTTTCAGGGTCTGCTCTATGTGCTTTGTTAGAATATTAAGGATGCGTCAACTTTGTGGAAATCAGTGGAATACTGCAGAAATAATATTTTGCAAAAAAAAGTGAAGGTTTTTGTTTGAACTGATGCAATGGAACATATTCACTTACAAGAAAAAGTTGAGGTTGATTTTGCCTTGGTAAGTCAAACCATAGATCCATGCTGCTGTTAAATGATCTCTCTTCTGGACTCTTATTTCATATAGAAAGTATTTGAAATGCCCAGTAAGAGGTTCTAACTGCAATTACATGCCACCCTGATTTGGCTTCTTGATAACACTGAAGATATTTGTGAAATGCTTCATGGTTAGTATGGAAGAACATGAAGTCCTTATCTTCTGTAAATTGCCACTGAGATGACAGCCTCACTTGGGACAAGACCGTTTCTGAAGATTACAAAAAAACTAATCTACAACTCCTTTGATTATTTTTCCCCTTCCTTGTGAGGATGAAAAGTCAACAACAAAAAAGCGATCAGTAACTTGTATTTGGAATTACAGCTATATAATAAGTTGTGGAGTTTTGTGTAAAACCACACAGGAGTATCAGTACATCTTCTCCTAGAAGTCCTGTCCTAGTTGTTCATACCTGAGGGACCCTCTGAAATTTTTCCAAAGAGACTTCCCTCTTTCCCTGCTGCTGGTGTCGATCTCTTCCTTTTTGCATAAATATTGGAGATTAAAGAGAAGTTTGCTAAGGGTTCATGCTGGTCCACCTCCGTTTGCATTTATCGTAAGGATCGCTCTTCCCAAAGTCATAAAATCATAGAATGCTTTGGGTTGGAAGTGACCCTTAAAGGTCATCTAGTCCCTCCCCCCTGCAATTAGCAGGGACATCTTCAACTAGATCAGGTTGCTCAGAGCCCCATCTGGCCTGTAAGTGCAATAACTTTACAGGTGGATACAGTCAGAGGCTCTAACAGAATTTAACCCTTGGTCAGAACACCATGTGCCTGTGGAATGATATGTTAACTTTGATCCAACAACAGAATATTTCTGAGGACTGTGAAATGTGCTGGCAGATCACCTTCTCTCAGTCTGTTTCTTAGCTACTGTTAGTCAGTAAAGGACAGAAATTTAAGGTGATATGATCAGTTCCCTTGCCAGTGTGCTGGCAGGAAAAGAAGTTGTAGAGCACCGCAGGACAGGACGCCAAAGTGTCTGATGCCAATGTCTCTGGCAGAATTGAGCTAGATTAATCAAGGTATCTCCTATGTGACCACATCATTCCTTGGACTTGGAGGGTTTCTGAGCTGACCTTCAGAAATGTTGCTTTTCTAGCCAGATCTGAGACTGACACATCCTCCCAAGTTGTTTTTAGGTACAGATGCTCACTGGCTGCCCTCAGAGAAGTATGTTGTTCAACACCCCTTCCAAGGGTCTGAATGTTCAGTGGCATGGACAATGAGGTGGTTTTATTTTTTAAATAATCCTATAGCTGGATAAAACCACAAATAGTTTTATAAACTAAGAATTGTTTTCTTCCATCATACCTTTATGGCATTCTGGTGAGCTCAAAGAGGGTTTGCCTCACAGCTCTTTCCCATCCTTTTTCCATGTGTAGGCTTTTTGCTATTTTTGCTCTGTATTGTATCTAGAATTTTACAAGCTTGGAGTCTGAAGGTACTATGAATAATTAGTACTTGCTGGCAGGCCCAAGCAGCTTAAAGATTTATAAATTGAGATTACTTCTGATCTTTTGTAGATTGGGGAATACGGGTTTAAGAAAAGTAAGGTGTTTTTTTTTTTTTTATGGTTATGCTACCAGTTAACACAAATGAGTCCATCAAAGTAACAGCTGAAACTAGTAATGTTTTCAAACTAGAATTGGACAATGTAATCATTACAGTAATGCTACAGTTGGAATAAATACATAAAAAAAAAAAAAACAACCCACAATAAAACAATTAGTAGTGTGAAATTAAGTAACAGAGATCATCCTCCGAAATGCTTAGTTCTGGAAGCTCAGTAAGCGAAGCCTGCTTTACAGCAGCAGCTGTGTCCTTTGTTTTTGTAGTTTGAATATGTTTCACAGTTAACACTTAGTCTCCCTAAAGGCTTAATTCTAATACAGAATGGCTTGGGGGTTTATTGTTGTTTTTACTGTAATTACTAATTTTTCAATCTCCGTGTATGGTGATTTGAGACCTTTTTGATTAGGTGTTTGGATGCATGTATGCTGCAATTTACCACATGTTCACGAGCAACAAGTACAATAAATACAAAAGGGAAAAAGAAAGTTAACTATTAAAATTGCAAGGTGCTGGCAGCATCAGACTGAGGCATTGGTTCAGAAAAACAGGTTGATGGTACCATTGCTGATTTGTATCTTGTGCTGGTAGACTCAAGTTTAGTTAAAAGTAATATAGCTTCAAGTTGTTTCTGCCCAGCCTGGTGTCCTGATTCAGGCCAATACCATTGATCTTCCTTTGAGGCATGACCCAAGTTCTCACATAACTGTTTTGCTTATTAATCATGTTTCCAGCTGATATTCTCCTGGCTTTTGGGAGCAGATGGCAAGTCGGAGATTAGCTGATTATTCCTGCACCGAGACCTTGACTCGGGGGACTTTAGCACATCCTACCAAGATACTTCTTACCTGAATAAAGCAAATGGCTGCCATTGATAAAAGTTCATTACTTTATGAAGAGTGCCCCAAATAGCTGAGCGAAAAAATTTCTTTATTAGTTTGAATGGGAGTTGAGAAACCCAGTTCTGCCACTCCAGTGGAAACAGAGTCCTTCACCACTCTGCTCTGCTGAAGTTGGGTAGATGATACAGGATTTTTTTATAAAGAGCTTTAAGATCTGTTGACGTTAAGAGGCTGCATTGAAGAGTGTGATGAAATTGTTACTGTTCCCATAATATGTCTTGGGGTATATGGGTAAGTTATGTTCAAGAATAGGTGATTGGAACTGAGATCTGTTGTCAGTCTGAGTGGAAATTAGCAATAATACTTTACACAGGAAATTGAAGGGGAAAAATTCTTACTGATAAATCTCATGAAATGGTCAACTATGCTATTATATTAAGAAGAATATAAACGTTATATTTTGGTACTGAGGAGAGTATGTTTAGGGCCATACCACTTGACACACTAAATTACTAAGCACAAACTAATTTTTAAACTTTGTCCCTAAGATAGTGAGTTACTGGTGGTTACCGAAGTCTGCTGGGAAGTTGGCGTCAGAGATTAGGACTTGTGATTCTCAAAGTCCTTTTAGGTTAGTGTCTATGTTAAGCTTCTGAGGGGTAGAGAGGGGTTTTAAGCAAATGAAAATTCACTGAACACCTGTCATTACTGTTCAGCAGCTGAAAAGATCACATATGCTGTGTGGGCTCTCAGTATACTTGAGGATGGCATGAGATCTCCCGCATGAGGGAAACCTGTCCCCGAGTCTTATAAGGAATTACTGTTAGGATGTAATCAAAGATTAACTCAGTGCCCTACGCTGTCACTGAAGTCTGACGGAAATCTGATAGCGGAGAACTGAACACCTCTATAATGATGGTGTGAAGTTGTCTGTGGCTGTAAACTTACCTAAACATCAGCGTGTTTTTCTTACTAGTTCTGTTGCCATGTTTCACTTTTTTTTCTTTTGATTTAAAGTGGTTCTTGTTTTTTGCTAGCATTTTTCAAAGACTCAACATCTGTACCATAATTTAGAAAATATTTCTCAATACAAGCGTTGTTGACATACATAGTGAATTGTTTTGAAATATTGAACCTTTGAACTTAATTTTGATTGAATGGTTGTAAATAAGAAGATACCAGGGATACTTCTGCCTTGCAGATACTGAGGTGCAGGTTGTTCCACACTGATAGTTTGAATTTCCTAAGAGCATAGAGGATGCTTATTTATAGAGGGTTGGGAGTATTTAAAGGACTTCAGGCTAAAAATCAACTTTCTATTAATTTAGCTGCAACCATTGATCTTATCAAAGCTGAGAATATGAAAGTTGTTGATGGTTAGAGGGAAGAAATTGGCTTCCTATGAGGGAATGAGCAGTCTGTCACTCGTTTTATCACACAATTCAAACACCATAAATTCTAACTAATGGGTTGAATGTTCCTACTCTTGGTATGTTTCAGAAGGCTGTTTATGTTGGAAGTCCGAAAATATGAGAAATATAATACAATCCATTTGTTGAACTGGAGAAAGAGCACATGTACCTGCGTGTATTTGGGGTGTAATGAAGATCTGAGGAACTCTCCTGTTGTAGTTTGTCATCCTCTTTTGCTGTAACAAATGATGGGTGGGCTTTTTGTCTCTCTTTAAATGTCTACCTGATCAACAACAACCTGGGCATCCATTGTAAATAACTTGCACTTTGATATTATATATTTTAACTGATAATATATCAATTGCATTAGAGCTGTTACAGCTTGAAGAAAACAAAGCAGGGTTTCTTTCAAGACCCTTCACAGCCAGTACACATATTACAAATAATGCCTTGTTCTGGGAAGGGAGACTGCCTCTTGGTCATTCATGGTAGTGGTCTTCATCCCCTGTGAAAGCCCTTTCTGCCCCACAGTCTTTGGAAAAAGTCTCGCCATAAATATCCGTGGAATATCTCTTGGTTTAAATTTCTCCTTTTAAGCATTCTCCTTTGGTCTATCACCTGCAGAAAGACTGGAATATAAATAGTACAGGTGGTAACTCATTTGTTTTTCTTCTCACGCTTGGTTTATCAAATGCCGCGATTGGCTTGTAGTTGTTTTTTTTATGCTATAGTTCTTTATCTCCCCAACCAGTGACTTTCGTCCAAGTTTTCACTTAATGCTCTTCATTCTTCTCATTCCTCTCACTTTTCCAAATATGACTTTTTTGCTTCGACTTGTTACTGTATAAATTTCACATAATTACAAGGTCTGTTTTATTGCATATGTGTAACTTTAATGGGGGAACAGAAATCTTAAATGAGGATTTGAAAAGTACTTTGTATTTGACCCACATGGAATCTAAAATGTTTTAAGCACTTTCTATCTTGAAAATCCAACTATAGGTGGAACCTATTCTTCTTACCTGTAGTTGTTTGAAACTAAGTTGGAAAAAAAACTTAGGTCTGAAACTTCTCTGAACTGACAACAAAATATTGAACTCTTGAACTCAGTGCCGTTTCAGTGATCTGCATACTTTGCCTCCTCTTGAAAAATTTGTTTTTCCTTTGATCTCTATGTAGACAATCTTATTCTGTCATTTGTTACCTGATGTAGCTCACAAGAAAGGAATTTGGGATATGTGAGAACTGAAACTAGATTGCAAGACCTATGATTAAGTACTGGCAGAAATACCAAAAGTAGACCCATTTTCTAGTGGGGATTTTGGACTTCATGTTACAAACTCGGCAGTGACTGTTAAAGTTAAAAGCTGTAACATCTTATTACTTTGAAAAATTGTCTGAGAAAACTTGGGTATAATACCACTAGGGGGTTGTCAAGTGAATAATCAAATTACTGCATTCCTCATTTGATGGTAGATTTTTTTGCCTGTAGTCATAGTTCCATGAACTAGCTCAAGAGATGCTTTATGCTTCTCTGCTGAATGTTTTTTTTTTTTTATTTTAAAAATGTTATTAGTTAATAAAATCTTTGACAAATGTCAGTAGAATGTAAAAGAGCCTGTCTCTTTCTGTTCTTTCTAAATGACAGTTGTTTTTCCTGCAGAAGGTTTATGTCTCTTTTTCTTCTTTAATAGAAATCATTATTCCAGTAATTTGTTGCAGTAGACTATGTTGGACTCCCCTAAATGCATGTGTTCTTAATCTTAAAAAATTCAGTAAGCAAATCAATGAGACGGTAATATGAAAGGAGACAGGAAAATAAGAAAAATGGTTTTTTCATGTGTGTTAGTGTGGCTTCAGTCATGTGCTTCTTGGATTATATATGCTGTGTTGCCAAAATAAAGGCGCTCTCTCCATCTGAAAATGAAGATTGATAATGAAGCACAGCACTTTTTGCTTGAAAGTACTACTACACGAAGGAGATGGGGGGGGGGGGGAATGAAGTGCTTTACATTCTGCTAGTTCATTTTAAGTACCATTTTCTTCTATGTAATTGCTATGGACAGCCATATGAAAATGACCATATTGTGTTTAGAGTCTCTCCTTAAAAATGTCATTGCCTTTTTTTTTTTTTAAGAAGAACATTTGGCTTCTTAAAAGCTTGAGTATTTGATATTCTTTATTTCTTCCATTTACTCATGGGATAAATTAGACAAATTGCAGTAGTTCAAGAGAGATTGAAACTGCTTGTAATCAGGACAAAAAAATGAGAATAGTGTGTAGTAAAGGAGCATTGCCAGCTCTAGCTTTTTATAATATCTGGTATCTCCTACTTTTTTTTTCACTTATTTCTTTTATTTTCCTTCTTGTGGCAATGGCCTGGGTTTCTTCTATTAATTAATACTGTCTGGGTAATGGTATCTTTGTTCATGGGGACTCTTGGCTAAGGACACTGGCAAAAGCAGATCCTACACAATTTTTCCCAGCCACCTTCCCAAATTAAAAAGAAAACCAACAAAAAAAAATCCCCAAACCTTTGATTGGTTTTCATAGGCAGCTTAATTAACCATGTTTCTCTTGGGCAATTTTTTTGTGCCTAAACAACAACTGTCTAGAAATTAAGGCACAGAATTGACTAATGAGCTTTTCTGGTTAGCTGAACCTCAATGAATATATGTATCTACCAAGCTAGATCACAGGTCCTTCTCCAGGTTTTTGTGGTGTTTTTTTTTTCTGGTTTTGTGTTGTGTTTTTTCTGCCCCGCCCCCCCTGTTTGACTTTGATCCTGGACTCATCCTTTTCCATATGTAATGGTGGCCTCTACTCTTGAACTTTGAGTTCTTTTAACTTCTTCGGGTTTTATTTTTAGGCTATGTGTTTGGTGGTTGGGATTTTTTTCCTCCCCTGCTAGCTTCTATTGGGAAGAAGCAGCACAGTCACTTGACTATAGCTCTTTGTATGCTGTTGATTGAGGTTAGTCTTCGTACAGCACCCGTCTCAAGTGTATGTCCACAGATAACTAAGCACAAAACCAGAAAATACCTATACGCTCCTAAGTTGGCTTGTTTGCTTCTGGATTAGGGTCTTTCAAGCCTCTGCATCTGGTAGGGCGTTGTTATCCCAGGGAGACTCCTGGCACCTTCAGTGGGATTCTTCCACTGGCATGACAGAATTGGATCTTTTGTCTTGTGTCTTCTCATGCACTTAGCATTCAGGAGTTTGTTGTTGTTCGGGCCTCTTAATTTGTCATGTTTGTGGTCTCTGTTCTTGTCACAGGAATAAAAATAAATATAAATCATGAGCCTCTTTTGAACCTTAGGGTCAACTAGCAGAGTACCAGACTTATTACTTCACCAGGAGAACTGATTAGCTTTCGTATGGAGTAGAGAGATTTGGGGTTTTGTCTTTTTCAGAATTAAGAGTTTTATCATCTCAGAGTGAGTAGGGTGGAGTACAAGCTATATCCTTTTTGGGAGAAAAGTCAGAACCTGGGTGGTGTGGTGGTTGTTTTTTGGATTTTGGGTTGTTTTTGTTTTGTTGTTTTTTTTAAGGAAGGGCTGACATTTTGAACCTCCCTTCTTTGATCAGCAGACATAATGTTAGTGGCTTTTTTTTTTTTTAAATCTTATGCTTAAGTGAAGGTGAAATGGCATATCCTATCTGTGGTTTTTTTTTTTTTTTTTGTGGTGGTGTTCTGCAAAAATAATAGAAAATAACAGGTAACAATTTCCTTTTTGAAGCTAGTAGGTAATATCTGCAGTCTGTCGAGCAGATTACAAGGACCTTTTGGGCTAGAGGGAAATTCCACCCTAAATTCTGTGTGCAGTTCATAGTCCTGATCTAACATCACGTTTTAAGACTGATACTGCATTATGGCTGTCAACTGTCTTGGGCCTTCAAATTTTTGAAGGATAGGCAGCAGGAACTCCAAAGTGATGACAGAGCAAGAACGCACAGTTATAACTTTCTGCTGTAGAGATGTGATTGTCCCATAATGACGGATGAAGGCTGTTCAGAGATTGACAGATGCTCTCAGTTGAGTCCAAGGTGATAAACAAATAATCCCTGACAGGGTGTTGATGCTTGTTGACATTGGCGGTGCTTTCTTTAGCTGTCTTTTGAGTAGAAACTTGCAGACTTCCCTTTCCCTAAATGTCTTCCACTGGAGTTCTTGTGGAGGACATTTAAAGAGTTTGGTGTTTTTTTTTTGTTTGGCCTCTTTGGGAGATGCTGATGTGCGGTCTCTGTGCCTTCAGAAGCCCCAGGTCCCTCCCTGCTTCTCCTCCAGGACTGCAGTCATCCTTGTGAGCATTCAGAGAGGTGAAAGAGCCGTCTCCCTTGTGTAAGGTGTTCACTTTTGGAGTGCTTTTTGTGTGTTGGGGTTGGGGGGAAAATGCTCTACTGCTTTTCATTTCTCCTTTGGAAGACTCCCAACCTCCTGGGGAGAGGAACTGGAAGGGAAGATGAATTTAAATTTTGTTATTTGTGCCCTGCCTATTTCTCTGCTTCCTTACCCATACATGTGATGTTTGACTATAACTTGTTTTGGAAGATTGCAGGGTGGACTGCACTATTTCTTGGAAGAACTGTAAAATAACACATATATGTAGCAGTGTTTGTAACAGAAATGTCACATTTCATAAAGAGCAGCTCATTTGCATAGATTATAGTAAAACGTTCCTAGTGTATCAGTTCTTCTATTGGTCAATTCTTTTTAGCAGAAATGAGGGGAAAATGAAGAACAAAAGTTTCAGCAGTGACTTGTAACTGTGGGTGACCCCTAGGGTGTTCAGTAAAAAGGAGTGACTTTCTGGAGACTTTCGGACGTCAAAATTACTTGTTCCCTTCTGGAAATAAATAAATATTTGTGGCTGTTGTGAGTTTACTTCCCAGGGACTTCCTGAGCACTTTTTCTGTGTATGGGATCTGGTCTTTCTATACATTTAATCTCCTGGAGCAAAGATGAGATGGCAATTCTTGAAATGCAAAAGGTAGAATGGTTACTTTAAAGTTTTCTTTATAACATTGTGGTATTTCTTAAAAGTATTTAGACTGATCATTGTGACTGCTGCTGGTGTTTTAAGGATGCTTGAGCGGCAAATAGCTCAAATTTTTTTCTTAATTAATGTAAAGATCTACATCATGTATAGTTATCCAAAAGATGATCAGTGGTAGTTTTGCTTAGAGTAAAATACTAGATCCCAGTATAAGTTCAAATACTAATACTTTGTTCTTTGTAACTTATTTGAACGTGTAAGGACAATACAGTTTAGCCCTGCTACTTATGTTTAGACAATCGGAGACTTATTACTCTATTGCTTAATTTTTTTAAGATGTTGAATGTTCACATCTGTTAGTGGCAACAGAGTGGCTTTAGAGTTAAAGGCTTGATTTTTATGTATTTATTGAACCAATTCTTGTAGAACAAACGTCTCATGTTATCATAGTGGGTACTGAGAAGGTACGCTGACGGTGGGACTTACTACAGCCAGTCAAGTTACCTGGCACGTGGCTTGTGACTTCCCTTCTTGACAAGTCTAACACTGTATAATGATGTTGCATGACTTAAGTTCCTTCCTATACAGGGTAGTTTTACAAAGGTGGAAAACCAAAGCATTTTTTCCCAAAAAAACAAACCCACACACAAACCCACCAGACCACGTGCACAAAAAATACACCCCGTTTACAAAAAGAAAAGCATTCCTAAGACAGTTTTTATTTCTGTAGATGGCAATAAATCAGAAAATAATATTTGAAGAAAATGATAGTAAATGACAAATATTAAAAAAGCTGTGAAAACACCAACACAATAAGTAAATAAGAGGTATGAAAAGAGTGTTGAATGTGTTATCAATACGAAATCTAAGTTGCAAAGCAGAATAAATGGTGTGTATTGGTAAACATAAAATGGATGACACTCTAGATATAAGAATTCTAATTTCTAGTGTAATTAGTGCCAGAGCGTGTCCAGAGGAGGGCAGCGAAGTTGGTTGAAAGGTCTAGAGCACGAGTCTTACGAGGAGCGGCTGAGGGAGCTGGGGCTGTTTAGCCTGGAGAAGAGGAGGCTGAGGGGAGACCTCATCGCTCTCTACAGCTACCTGAAAGGAGGCTGTAGCGAGGTGGGGGTCAGCCTCTTCTCCCTAGTAACAAGGGATAGGATGAGAGGAAACGGCCTCAAGCTGCGCCAGGACAGGTTTAGGTTGGATATTAGGAAAAACTTCTTCACTGAAAGGGTAGTCAGGCACTGGAACAGGCTGCCCAGGGAAGTGGCTGAGTCCCCATCCCTGGGGGTATTTAAAAGACATGTAGATGTGGTGCTTAGGGAGATGGTTTAGTGGTGGACTTGGCAATGATAGGTTTACGGTTGGACTTGATCTTAACGGTCTTTTCCAACCTTAATGATTCTATGATTTTATGTTGGATTTTAGTGAAATTGTCAGCACCATGTGGTGGAGAGAGCAAGTTTATTGTCTGTGAGTTGTTACAAAGAAGGACTTCTTCAGTCCTTTAGCTTGGCGATGAAATAACAAAACATGATTTTTCATACTGAATGAGCAGTATTGCAGTATTTTTTTTTTTTTTTTCTCCCTGAAGGGTTTAGAAGTTTGGGGATTTGTTTTTCTTTAACAAAGTAAAAATGGTGCTATGGTATTTGTTGTTGTTCTTCCCTATTGTCCTTGTAACCCACTTTTTATATTGCAGCATTATCCTTTGTTTAGCCAAAAAAGAAGGGAAAGGAACTCTGGGAAAACAACATGGATTCAACTGGCACACTGTATCTGTATGTGCATAGAGCTGAGCAAGTCACGTTCAACAAGAAGGGGCATAGAAACTTCTAAAATCAGGATGCGATCCTAATGGGAGATGTAAAATTACTATTTTTGAGATTTCCGCCCTCCCCCAGCTTCCCAATTTTAGAGGCTAGTCTGCTATGGGCATTGCCTTTTTTTTGCAGCTCCCTTACCTCAAGTAGCTGGGCAAAGCAGTGCAGTGTATTATCAGGAGTGTAATGGTAGGAGTTAAAAACAGCTTTGTGGATGCACTAGCTTATCAATGGAAGATGACAGTGTGCAAGTTGTACCTTTCTTCTTGATGCAGGGGATTACTGTTCCAGCTTTACTTAGAATGACATCTTCCTTTATTAGGGTAAAGCTTGCTCCCATTGTAATGCAAATGTCTACACCTGGAGGAGAACTGGAAGGAAAGTAATTCTCACCTGAAGAAGCTACCCAACCTTGGGAGTTAACCTGAACTGTTCTTAACTGTGGCTCTGTTTGTCACAAGGAGACCAGAGGCAAAACCAAATGTGAGCTTATACAGTATCTTTTCCACCTACTGGTTAACAAGACCAGAAAGAAAAAGAAAAGGGTGGGGGTAGCAGGATTCTTATTCTGGGAAGAATACACAGAATTTTTGCTTACAAGTCATGCCTGGTCTTACAGACTCCACTTACTGTATTGTATATTACTTAAACTGTTCTCTAGGTACACAAGTGTGTGCTCTCCAAACAAGCTGTATGGAAATCTCTTAGAAATTAAGAATCCTGAAGAAATGCAATTGGAGGCTTGCGTGCCTCTCAGTCTTTCAGAAAAAGTGGAATCCTCTTTTGTGCTTAGACAAAGTTAAGTAGGGCTGAAAGAAATATCAGAATTACATACAATGTTTTTTCTCAGTGTTCCCCAGCACCTTTTCAGTTTAGCTCTTCTGCTGAGTGTCATTAAATCCTTAGGATGGTGATTCAATACCCACCCCATTTAATCCTTCTTTCAGAAATCAAATGGCAGTAAATAAGTACTAATATAATGGACCTTGCAGAGCTTGAGCCGCACCAGTATAAGCGATGGCATGTGTGCTTTAATAAAGGGTTCTTGGTCCTGCACTCTCTGCAGCTAATGCTTCCAAATGGCTGAGTTTATAAGGGTGGCCCACAGAGGGGCGGCAGGTACTGGCACTGACAATAGGCTCAAGGGCAAAATCAAGAAAGAAGCTGCACTTACTCTTGGTCTGTTTCTTAAAGGACACAATTTGCTTTCACAGCAAAATTCCTTACAGGTGCATCTACACCTTACTGCACCCTGGTTTAGGTCTCCAGATTTCATATTAAACATGGATGTCAGCTCAACACCAGAGGAAAGAAACGGTTCTCTGCACATCAGTACCATCTCTTCATTATCTTGCTGTACCTAAACACAAAGGATAATGCAAGTGATCCCTTTGCTCTTCTGAAGAAAAAAACCACATTGTCTGATTTCTGCTTGTTGACTCTGCTTGCAGAGCTTATCAGAATATCTAATATAGTATTTTTTAAGTTACTGTAAATCAGACATTGCTTTATAACAATTGATCGGTATGGTAAAAAAAAAAACAACCAACCAAACAAAAAAACCCAAATGACACCCCCCCCCCCCCAAAAAAAACAAAACCCAAAACTTTCCATCTGCTATGCTGTCATCTTTGTGACTAGAGTTCTAAAATTTTATGAAGCAACGTTCCATGCACATCAAAAAGAATCAAGGTATGATTATTGAATACATAAGCATAGCAGCAGTTGCTGTATCTGCAGAAGGAAAATCGAAGGAACAACTGAAAGTAGCTCTTTCCGGTGCCTGCAGTGTACTGTGTGTGTTGAAATAAATATCTGTGTGTGTATCTATGCATATATAAAATTTATACAGTAGCAACTTAGTTTCCCAGCTTCAAAAGCCTTCCTGTTTCCTTACCTGTGAGGAGTAGCTGTAGTTTGATGGCTCCACTGCTAACATGTTCTGTTACGTGTTGTGCTGTGCTTGAGCTCCGGCTGGCATGAAGGTCAGATGGTGCCTGAAAACCCCGTTCCAGGGTTGAAGTGCTGAGTGAATTTGTGCCTGCAACAGTTTGTTATATTCTTCTGATTTTTTTCATGTTAATAGCAGCTATGCGAAAAGATGGCCTTGTCATGCTCTTGTTGCTGCTTTCCTGTATGGAATTTTCAAAACCTATGCATCTAGGCACTTAAGCCCACGTTGCACAATTAGCATCGGAGCCACTTAGATGCCATGGATGTGAATGGCTACAGTCTGACAATAAGCGTGCTTCAGAACTCCTAAAGCAGGAGGCGAGTGACCCAGAAGTCGTTTTCACTAGCTTATGTCAATTAGTTTGCAGCTCAGCAGTTTCCTTCTGCAGCTCTGTTGTTCTCATAATGAATTATAAGGCTAGTTTTTCCTTTATTGTCATTTAAATTCTCCAGCTTTTGATTTGATTTACTCAGACCCATCAGCTTACTTCCAAAACTACACAGGCGTCCCAGTGGAGCGCCACGTACAGGCACGTTAAATCTATTATTTATTTAACTCTATCACGCATAATCGTAGGTATGATAAAGTTTGTGTTATCATCATGTATTAATGGCACTTACGTTATCCCACTATGTTCCTTTTTCTTATTTTTTTTTTTTTCCTGCTACAGCCTGGTAGAACCCCTGGTTCTAATTGATATAATTGATATGGTAGTGGGATTCTAGTTCTTGTTTTGCATAGTGAGCATTAGCTATGTATGAATAAATAACACAGCTCTGCTAACCCTAGTGTTGATGCCTTGTACCAGTTTGAGAGAAAAAAAAAGAATAGAAGTAGTAACTTTGGCAATAGATTTCACCAGTGAAAGCTAAGCGTATCAGTCTTTTTGCTGAAAAGTGTGATTGTGATCCTTGTTTTACCTTCAATTACTCAATTTCACTTTTATTTTCCTTTGGGCATCATTTCAGTACTTAATTTATCTCCAAGACTCCACTGGAATATTTTTATAGCAGACAAATTATTTGTCGGATAACTTTTGATAGGAACCTTTCTCTTATTGCTCCCAAATGACTTCCCTGTAGGCTTTTTGTATTCTTTTTAGAAAGTCCCAGGGACCAAAAGAGTGTGCTCTGGTTTGAGACTGAATTCCTTACTGCTGTCTTTGCCTGGGGAGAAGCTCTCTAGGAGAAGTTTAATCTTTTAAAGAAAACTCCCAATTGAGTGAGGGTCTGGTTCCCTCCCCATTCCTCCAGTTTTTAAATTTGTAACTTCACAGCATCCAAAAACATACAGAATATAGAGCCCTTGAACTGGGTAGCAATTTGTTATTTGTGACTTGAGTTTATAGATCTTATGCTTATTGGACATATTCATCACACCAAATGTATGAACAGTAGGTAGTATCTTAGAGCAAAGACAAAATTCTGCTCTCTTGCTGGGAGAATCGGAGAGGGGGGAGCTGAAAGCTATAGCTGCAACCAACACGGACACCTGTGTGCTTGCAGCATTTAAACAAGTGGATCTATATTTAGTCTGTAACAACTTAGTTCCTGTGCAGCCCCAACTTCAAAAGGTTTTCTGCTCTGTCAGGTAACAGAACCAACCGCGCAGCATTGTGGGCTGTGTGAGGTATTGTCTGGCCTCAAGTTCAGGGAGCTAAAGCTCACATCAGACAGGAGTGGGAACGCTATTTATCTGGAACGCAGCTTTTGCTGCTGAGGCCGTTGACATCACCAGGTAAGCATTTGGCTGTTTTGACATCGTCAAATACTGTCAGATCGGTTGATAACAGCAAAGGGGTAATTAACAATTTTCATAATACATGATAGAAGAAGGGTATTTTGAGTGGAAAAATGAACTTAAACAGACCTTGGGGGGTAGCAAAGGGATTATTCTTTTGCACTGCAAGGATGTACAGGCCTGAGGCAGACAGGTTCTGAGGGGGGAAAAAGCCAGTGGTTCAGAGATTATAAATGTGGAAAAGTTGTTTTCCTAAAAACTGCGGTTCAGAGTTTGTAAATGTGGAAAAGTCGTTTTCCTACCATACCCATAGGATTTCTCTGAAATAGTCCTTGGAGGGTTTTGCTGTCTGAGAGATGACCCACAGATGCTTGTTTTCTTTACAGGGCAGAAAAACTCAGTTCTGTGTTGCCTGTGGGACCTGTGAAGCGTGATGGAGGTCTGGGGGAAAGGGTTATGTGTGGGGACGTGAATTTGCTGCTGCTTTCCTCTCATTTTATTTTTCTCTCTCTCAATCCAGTCTAAATTTCCGAGGCCTTGCCTCTAGCTCTTCCCCTGTATCGAAGCTGCCGCTGGCTGCTCTCTTTGCTTGCCCCATTTGCACCCCTCCACCCCCATTTCTTGCCAGTTCTTTTTTGCTCTCTGGTTCCTGAGTCTGTGGGGGTTTCAGGATTGAGTTAAGCTTGGGAACTTGCTGCCACTGCAGGTGAGGCCAGGACCCTCCTTTCCTTTTGAACTGTCCTTTGTGTTGTTTTGGTTTTTTTTTTTTAGGGCACCTAAGAATCAGGGTAAATCTGTGCTCAGCTGGTTGTTCAACAAAATATAGCATGTTCACTTGAGCCCAGCAGTGGTAGTAAGCCAAATTGTTCACTTTCCTACTTGGTGGTTTTCTATACTTGGTTTGGTGTTTGGTTTTGGTTTTTTTTTTTGTTATCTATAAATGTCATCATTGAAAATTTTGTGTTTTCTCCACTACGTTGGCAGAGTTGGGGACAGAGGAGAAGTTAGGGCAAGGTGGGAAACTGGTTCCCTGTAACAATATGTGCATCTTTGTCCTCCCTTACAGCTGCATGTTAAGGCCTATTGCAGCTTTTAATCCATTTATTATGTCACTGCAGTGCTTTTGTTTTCTAATCAAGATGGCCTGAGGTGCCAAGTAACCAAGTCTGAGATTCCCACTGAAAAACTGCGTAATGATTTATTTTGACAAGATCTATTTACCATGAAATTGTGACCAGTGATGCTAATTTTGCTGTCATTTTCAATTCATTATTAGATAAGCCCTTATTAGCTTTTCCAACACTTTTTAGCAGGCATCCTCTGACAGGCCTAAAATTGCATGGCTTTCAAGTTTTGGCACATTATAGTTTTTTCTCTCATCCCCAGGGACCATTCCTGCTCAGAATTGTCATATGCAACAACATCAGACCAAACGAGCGAAGCATCCTGTTGCTCAAAACTGAAGCTTGTTTAGGCATAGATTTACTCAAAATCATTATAATATATACTTTTTAAAAAACATTTTAGGATATTTTGGACTCAAATTACAGTTTCTGAAGAGTATTCTATCAGTTCCTTTCCCCCATGTGCTTGAGTTTTTTGTGCAACAATCTGACGTTGATACTGACTGACAAATTCGAGTAGTGAGGGAGGCTCTGTCTTTTCTAAAGATTGTAAGTGCTAATAATTTGTAAACCAAATTACTTGAGAAGGCCTGTTCAGCACCTTCACTAGAGGAAAAGTTCTCAGTACTTGACTTAAAGCAAAACTTTGATTACCAGTGCTCTTTCTGATGGCATAATATAGCTTCTTCATTTAGCCCCCAGTCCTCCCTGCTTGTGCTTGACACCAGGCATTAGCATAAAACTGGTGTTACCACTAGATGGATCTGTTTCTTTAATAAGCCATTGACTACCACTTGTTAAGGAGAGAAATCTTTTAAGGCTTTTCTGGGTGATATAAAGTACATGTTATCTAACTGCTCTTTGATGACTACAGTTACTTGTAGGAAGGGCCATTAAAATTGATGCTTTTTTTAATCTGGCAGCCTATACTATTCTACTGCTTTTTATGTATGGAACTAGTAAGAGTTCTAGGATTCTGGAAAAAATAACGTTTTAGTTTGGTGGTTGGTTTGGGTTTTTTTGGTGTGTGTGTTTTTTTTTTGTTTTTTTTTTTTTTTTAATTGAGGGATCAGCACTAATAAAACCTCATTTAAGTTCCTATATGTACATCTGAAAAACTTATCAGAAATTTTCCTGTCTAAACATAGGTATTTTGACCTGTGACAAATTGAAATGCTCAGCTTCGGTAAATTATTTATACATGGTCATCAGTTGTTTTTATTTAAGAGAAAATAATCTATTGCCTTATAAATACTGGAAGCACATGAACATCTACTTTGTTTTACTCAAAAACATCTGAAACAGAATTGCAAGGCCATTACTGAAGTGTTTACAGCAAAGAGAAGTCTTAAATATGAGATGCAAAGGATATTTTTAGAAGCAGGCACTTTATCAGTTCAAAGATGTGGCAGTTGCAATTTCTTCAAAACTTTCATACACTAAGGTAAGAAAATCAGATTTGTGTTTGATGCTTTGCTCTGTATTTCTATGCCAGGAGACATAAAGCAAGAGAGATTCCCAGTCCAAAACTGACTAGTTCTGATAGAGGCAAGGTAAAGGGATGTGTCATTTATGCAGTGAGAAACTGGGAAAGAGGCAGAGAGAGTCGGAAAGAGAGTTTAACTGCAGACCTTGAAATCAACCACAAGCACCAAGGCTTTCTCCATTCATATATGGATAGCAAAGTATCAAAGGGATGTCGTAGTTTACTTTAAAAATGAATGGGTAAAGGCTGGGGCATCAAGTTTGAAGGGATTGATTGTTGTTGAGTTGTTTCAATGGCAGTTAGATGATGGAGCAAATATAGGTGGTGGTTGTCAGACCAAATAAAAAGAGGGCAGTGGCCATAGATTACAACTTGAGAGGTTCAGGTTGAACGTTATGAGAGAAGATGTCATTCAGAGTGTGGGGCAGCACTGGTACAAGTTGCTCAGAGGGTTATGGTATCTCTGTCCTTGCTGGTTTTCAAGACCTCTCTTGAAAAAAGCTACAAATGACTTAGTTTAGTGTTGGCCGTGGTGGAAGTTGGTTTAGAGATGTCCCTTCCAACCCATACGTCTACAGTTCTGTAAACACCAAAAATTTAAAAAGTTCATAGACATCTCTTATTCTACAAGAAGGGGAAAAAAA
Source organism: Nipponia nippon (assembly GCF_047370975.1). Taxonomy (NCBI): domain Eukaryota; kingdom Metazoa; phylum Chordata; class Aves; order Pelecaniformes; family Threskiornithidae; genus Nipponia; species Nipponia nippon. The sequence goes on along the minus strand of NW_028262347.1, from coordinate 87,772,613 downwards.
AAACCCAAAAAACAAACAACCCAGAAGTTTTCTAAAAGCTTTCTTCATACATAACATGGGACAAGAGAACTATCAGATCTGTGCTTACTGTTTTGTTTGTTTTTTTTTTTTTTTTTCCACAGACCATTACATTCCACACAGTTATGATTTTATTTATTGAATTAGTACTTGATTTAAGCACCTCTTAGGGAAGAAAAAAAAAGTAATTCCCAACCTTGAAAGAGAATCCCCTACTCTCCCTGGCAGTTTATGGGCTTACATTTCAGGTCAGCCTGTCTGTAATACTTGCCTGTAGTCAATCCCAAATTTTATTTGGTTTACGGTATTAGTATTGCCCTGTCACAAGATGCAAAATTCGCAGCTTTAATCAATGGCAACTAGACATCTTAGTTACCAGTGTGTCTGAAATTATCTTCATTAAGAGGCAATTCATTTCTACATAGGTGTTTCTCTAATGCTTATTTGCCAAAGCAATTATACAATATACAAGATGCAGCTGTGCCTTGGATGATAGTGGTTTTCCTCCTAGTTCTGCTGATCTTCAGCCAGTGCCTGAGACATCTGTCTCTCTTTTAAGGTCATACTGCAAGTATTTATTTACTTTTATTGGGCTGCTTTGTTTCTTGTTTGCTTCTGCACATACAGCAGCAACTGTCTATTTCCTCCAATAGTTTTAATTAATGTGGATACATTTTAAGAAGCCTATTTCACACCGTGGTAACAAATAATCATAAGCTTTTTGTGTTCTCAGTGACTGTTTTTAACATCTGCTTGGACTTAACGGTTTGCAGGTATGATAGACAGAACTTGTGGGTCTGAATTTTTAGAAGACAAGTGAAACTGAGCTATTTGTGACAGCTAAAGCAGTACAGGAAAGTGGGGAAATACAGGAGGAGTAGATGTCAGTGTATCATGTAGCGTGAACTGACCTTGAACTATCAATAACTTGATTAAGTAAATGCTAGTTAATATACAAGTTGTGCATGTGTGTCTAACCTGACAGTTCTGTGCTGGAATTAAGTGCAGTTGCAAATCACAGACCTTTCATATGCGTTTACTGTTCTTGAAGTTTTTAAGCTGTCAGATTACAAGGATCAATAGTATTAGCTGCTCTCTTCATTTTTCAAACAACTCAAAGTATTGGGCTTCAAGTTGCTGCTTTCTTTCGTTGCTGTTTTGAAAACAACTGTTGTAACACAACTGGGATGCTGCAGAAGGCCTGACAAATTTGACTTTTGTTAGGAAATCCATTGCAAATTTGTAACAGCATGGGCATACTCATTGCCAGTATTCATCTTGCAGTTTCTTCAGTCCAATTGCATTAACCTGATGGCATGTGATTACACAGGCATCTAAGGTTGGTTTGTTTTACATGGTAGTTTGCAGGTGCTTTTTAGCTGGCTTGGCTGCCTGTGGCAATATTGTATGGCGTCAGCTACTAGGGCAAATTGCCAGAGCCTCTCTGGAGTACATAAGCTGTATGCATCTGTATATACCCTATCCAGTGTTCTTGCTTGTAAATACTAAAATAGATTTCGTAAGGCTTCTGATTTAAATCTTCCTAATGGTAATTTATGTTTGAGAAAGGTATTTTGGTCAGGATTTATTAGCTTGAATTACTGTTTTATCGTGGAAGCTTTTTGTTACAATTTTGCAGACACTGTAGTTATTGGTATCTGAAATCGGTTCATTAACAATAATGAATAAAATCATAAAATAAAGCAGTATAATGATACCTAATGCAACAAGCTAGATTAGTCTTCTATTTACAGGTAGGCATAAATGAATTGTAGGAATACAACTGAGATAATACATATTCTTCTGGGTTTTGAGAAGACTGTCTGACTTTTAAAAAAGGGAAAAAAAAAAAAAAAACACCAAAAAATTACTCTTCAGCAATGCATACGTAGGTGTTTAAGTGCAGGGCATTCCCTGCACTGATATGCTTTGTGTTTTCAAAGTTTGACATCTGTGTATGTATTGACTAGATGAGGCTATATAGGGAGGTTGTAGTTCACTGTTTGCCTGCCATAGCTATGGTATTTGCAAGTTGTTTTAGATGTGGGAAAGTGCTTGGTTTTCTCCCCATTAAATTATTTAAACTAGATGAATGCCTTTACTTTGCATTTAAGTGTTAAAGCTGTAATTTTAGTTACTTCTACAGCACACGACTACGTCGGAGTTTCAGGGTGACACGTAGCAGTCAAGGGGTTTGCTACATTATCGAATGCCTATTATATGACATGTATGGAAGCTCCCTTGCTTTTGTGGAACATCAGTTTAAGGAGGATGCACAGAAGAGCTGTCATTAAAAATGTAAGCATAGCGGTTTAGTAAAATGCAGGTTAATGTTCAGACTGCAGAAAGATTCAACAGTTTGTCTCAATTCTGACATGGATTTTACATAAAATAAAAACCAGAGGTTTCTTCTAAACAACTGTGCAGTGGTTAGAGTTGTATGTAACTGCTAATTTTCACCTCACAAGTGGTAAGTAAGAATAATAATTTTCTGTCTGCAAAAATGGCTTTTAGTTTCAAAAAACTTCAGTGCTTTAGCTGAAAATACTGGCCTTTCTCTAGCTATGTAGTTTGCTTCTGTGTAGTCATTCAGCTATTAGCTGAAGATAAGATTCCTAATAGGATGTTTCTCGGGATGCCAGTCTCCTCCTGTGTGTATTTTTGTTCACTGGTGATCGGGTAGGCTCTGTTGGCACACCTGATTTGTCACTCCATTCATACAATTAGCATTTGTGCTGCCATTTTGCCTAGGGAGAATGATAATGTGTCAAGCACTAATTACCTATCTACTGTTCCTAGGAGAGGTGCAAACGATGAAGTGGTAATAAAACTAGGTTTGACAGTGCTATTTAAAGTAGTTTCAAAATTCCTCTGAATTTTTACTTTAAAGTAGGTTAATGATGGTATGGTCAAGGCTGGCATAGGGGGTTGTCATGACAGGCTTTGCCTCAGTATGTCGTGTTAATTATCATGTAGTCTTCTGTGGGGGGGAAGAAAAAGCACAGCTATATGTTTCAATATTATTTAAAATTATGCATGCCACTTTTAGGGTAATACCTTATGTATCTCTAGAGGAGATAATGAAGTTGCAAATTGTCTAATCATTCTAATGCATGCATATTGAAATTCTGTTTGGCAAATCTGCAATCAAACCATTGATTTGGTTTAACTAATGTTAGCTAATCATGAAGGGTTAGAATTTCAGCTGTGACTGATAGGCTCTGCGAGTGGCTTTCTGTGGGTGACAGATTGGTAAAGCAAGAAGCTGTGAGAACAATGCTGTGCTTTCCTACTTTGCACTGCAGTGTCACTGTTAAAGCTGATTTAAATGATCCCAGCTGGCTGCTACCAGAGACATCTGTCTGTGAGCCTGCAATGGTGAGAATTCAGTGTTACGTAGTCCTAGTGCACGTGTCCTGGGGAAATGAAGGTCTGCCAGGTGACGTTCCTTGGAGATTCCCATATAGCCACCGTCAGTCCACCAACCTCATACGTTTTTGTTGTATTTGGACAATAATTAATGAAAGGACCCATGACCGGTTTAGGTAGGTAAGTACCTGGAGCAGTTGTGTTACCTTGAGTAGCTGTGTTACTAAGCTTTTCTTACAGAACGCCAAAGATTCATGGCACTGTATACCCAACAGCAAATCTACAAGAGAGAATTCACTGTGACCTTTGATGACATCTATAGCCGCTGTATTTCTTAGGCTGTTTGGTTTAGCATTGCTTTAAACTGTTACTGCTACTAAACATGTGTTCAGGAGGCTTCTGTCTGTCATTGTGTGCTGACCTAAGTTTCTGTGAAAAGCATTGAGTTTTACTCTAGAGAAAGAATATCAACATCCTGGAATCATCTGTTATTCTCAGTGTGAAGTTACTAACATTAAGTTAGCATCATACTTGACACGTGCAAGCAAGTACAGTTTTCAGTTCTGTCGCACTCCTCTCAGCTCCTTTGCTGCTAAGGTTTTTTCCCCAGATTTTGCATGAAAACCAAACTCTCATCCCTTTTCTTCTAGTTAAGCTTATCTTACTTTTGAATCTACGGTAATTACCATCTCCGTTTGTACATGATGACTTCCCTCTATTCTCTGGTTTCTTTTAGGAAAGCAGTTGAGCATCACAGGAGATCTCAGAGCTTTTAGACTATAGATGTTATGTACAAAGGCCTGAAGAAGAGAAATCCTAAGTTTTATGGTATTCTTCACAATGTGTGACCAATGTACTGTATCTGGTTGATGGGCCAGTACCCTTACTGATCTCAGCCACATCAGTATACCCTAAGGAGGAGGACTCTATCAGATTAATAGGTCTAGAGCTGGTTTGGATACTGCAGCTTTGGCCAGCAGTTAAAGCCTTTACAGACATTGCTAGCAGTCAGGGAAAGCTGACCAAGCATGGTTTAGTTTTAAACATGGCTTTTGGGAGGACACTGCACTTAGCAAGTAGGACAGTATCTTTTCTGTCAGCGCTCATTTGTGGCTAGCTTTGAGGCTTCATGGCTGTCAGCAACCCACAAATTTCTGTCCCTAAATAGACGCTCGAAAAAGGTAAAACCCTGCAGTGAATAGTTTATGCCATGTTACTCAAGTTTCTTTTTAACTGAGGATATTTGGTGGTAGACTTCTGTGCCATGAAAAAATGACAGATAAAATGTGTGTTGTGCCAATGAGTCAAAGAAATTACCCCTCTAATAATAGTAATTACACTGTGCATCTGTGATGTTCTGCATGCTTAAGACTGTAGAGATATTAGCTAATTAATCCTTTCAACCCTGCTGTGCAGTTGGTGTAGCTGGTACTATTATCTTCCTTTCCTAAATGAAGAAAAAAATAGAAAGGTTGACTGATGTGCTCAGCAGCACAGAGCAAACTCAAACTTCAGAATTTTATTCCTCTGCACTGCAGTGCCTTGAAGGCACAAGCCAAATGGAGGTCCACCTAGGAGTGTCACTGCAGAGGCAGACAGTTAAAAATGCTAGCTGCTGTTGCCCCCTTTTTTTTTAACTACATTACCTGCTGAAATAGTTGGTCTTAAAATGATGGTAGAGAGGACAGCTCTTGTGGCACAAGAGCTGTGAAAAGAGCTACTAATGGACGCAAATTCAGCTTTCAACCTTCAGCAGCGCTGGTGGCTTGTAACATGGATGTGAATTACAACAGGGTGCACTTTGTCTGCCAGCTGCTCAGGAAAGAAAAGCAGCTGTTGATATGTGCCAACCGTGAAGCTCATTTGATATATAATTCATTCATAGAGTGAATGAATAATCAGAGTGTTGATACAGCATCTTCTATGGAAACAGTAGAGCTACGATACTCATGTTAAATGTGTTGGCCACAAAAGTTGATGCTAACTGAACTTGAGGTATAATAGTGTACTAAGCACATGAATTTTTTTCAGCACTTCAGGCAGTAAATATTTCATGTTCGTCTACTGTTTGAATGCTGTAAAGGGTGTGTAGATCAATATGGTTACTAACATTGCATCTTGATAATCTGATGATAAATGTGCTGCATCTTGTATGGAGTTTCAGTTCATATAATTAGTTTGGCTTTGGAAAGTGTCATCTGTCTGTAAAACCCTGAAGATGAGTAAGTATTTGTTGCCTTCACAGCATTTACTGTATTTTTGTAAGCAGTTGTGCTAACCCAGCTCAGGTCCACGATGTGCCAGAAAAGCTTGTGTGCAGAAGGCTGATTTCCTCTAACACAGCCCTCCTCTGCTCTTCCAGTTCAAATGTCTTAGAGAGCCACCTGGCTGTTTCTGTCGTGCCGCAGTGTGGTGGAACAAGGGGAAGCATGTGCTTGAAGCACATCTAAAAGCTTGTTACGTTTGTTGGAACAACCTCCTCAGTTCCTGAGAAACTAAGACTTTGCGTTACGTGCGTCTATATGGTCTGTTGATAGTTTCAAAATTATGCATGCTCTAATTGATGTTCTTGGATCTTTTTTGTGGTAGCAAATAAAGACGTCACTGGCATCTTTCGGTGTCTAATTTTTGCTCCTTGGCAGCCAGCGCAAAATATGCTGATGTTGTGCAATACCTCCCTCCTTACACTCAGAGGGTACTCAGCTTACTTATTTCAGTGGATGGTGTAAAAGGAAAGAGCATAGAAGAACATACATCTGAGAGGTCATCAGGTTTTGAAACCTCAGCTGATACTTTCCCCACTATGGTGCATCATGAACAAAGTTGTTATTGGTCATGGCACTGACAACGTTTTTAGTCTGGGTTATCGCTGCAGTCTTCTATGCCTTTTTTCCTTATCATTTGTCATCATCTCTCCAGTAATTTTTGACCCTGTCATCTATTTCTGATCAGTTTTGACACAGGAACAGAGATCTCATAGCTCGTTTACTTACTTAGATGGAAAATTGCATCTGGCTGTAGAAAACATACTCAAATGTGTATCGCCGGTGAGACAGAAACTGTAGTGTGCGTTCAAAAATTAGTGGCTGTATTTGACTTGTGTCTGACCATTCGGTATGTGTAGCTCTGAGCTAGCCATGTTTTATGCCACCTCTTAACCAGTAGTAATTTCTGGATGTCAGAGGGAGCTGAGAATACTGGTTATATTAAGTGAGTTTAGAAGACATGTAGGGGAAGTGAGAATATTGCATTAGATAAATTCATGAGGGTCGTAAGGGTAGTTGGTGATATTGCAGGGAAAGGTTGGAGCAGGTCTCTGAAGTCTGGTATCCTGATTTTTCATCACTTGGAAAACATTAACTTCTTTTTTTAGTTAATGAGCGCGAAGGGAAATTGACTCTTGATTGAACTGCCTCTCTATTTTCATAGCTATTAACTTTGTGCTGTAGCATGTAAAGCTACCTTCACAAGCAGCATTACCAAAATAACACAACCTTTAAACTGAAAGAATAAGTGGTATTTATCTTCAAAACGGTGCTTTTCCCTTTTCCTCATTTTCTGAATTATTTTTGATGCATGGTCCCTTAAGCAGCCTGTTTGGCTCATGAATGCCAGCGGATAAAGATTAATAACAGCGTAGGGGTGAGCGCCTCTGATTTTCTTATGTGTGCGCTAAACTGCCTGGCCCCACTCTGACGCACTGCTTTTGGATGCTGATGTGAAGAGAGATGCATTTAAAGAACCATTGAATGGATTTGTATTGATAATATTTTATATGTCACTTGAAATATTTTATTGAATTTCTCTTCAGTGTTCTGCCAGTTTGAAGGCTGGGAGGTTATGTGTCAGTAGGCACGTGATCTGTAAACATGTAGCAAATTTCTAGGTCTTCACTTTGAATTCATTCTCCCCAGGTGCAGGACTTCACACTTCCCCTTGTTGAACTTGGGAATTATTAACAACCCCTTGATTTTGGGCTGTCAGCCTTGTCACCCAGCCTCAGGTCTGCAGTCCTTACTCTGAGCGGTGTTGTCTGGTGTGGTGGGATGCCCCAGCTGCCTTTGTTTTCTGCATGTTGTCCTAGGTTATACTCCTGTTAACAAGACATTTTTTTTCTTGTAAATTAGAATAGTTACTTACTGCATATGTGTGTCTTACCCGATGCTGAGGCTTTCAGTCTTTCAGCTATCCTTTCCAGTGGAGTACCACTTCTGAAGCAATTTGCTGGATCCGAACAGAAAAGATACATGCTTCCCCCCCCCGCTAGACCAGCCTTTTGTGTACTGCTGCAGAGCAGCCAAGCCCAGGGAAGAGCCAGCATTCCTAAAGAGATAGAACTTTGGAAGATAATTGAAAATATTATTTAACATTTGTTCTACTAATGATGAACGTATTCTAGTTTACTAGAAAGCCCCCATAAAAGTGAGTATTCACAGCACTGCAATGCTTGTCGTTGGAGAATTCTGTGAAAAAAGAAAATATGTTAAATTTTACAGTGAGTGTTAATATTTCAGAGGGCATAATGAACCCGCAACACCACAACTGTGAAGATTTGGATCTAACAAGGTCTTCACACAGGCTGTGACCTAGCCCAGGCAGCTTCTGACAGCTGCCGGTGGGTCTAGAGTGATGGAGTGTGTGCCACAGTGCTGAACCTGGGGAAAGATCTGTTCCAGAGAGAAATCTGCTGAGCCTGCTACGCTGTTCTGACCTGGTATTTTGTTACTAACCTTTTAAAAAGTGCCCGTGTTTATAAAATCTGTATTCTGAAAAGAAAGTTTGCTAAGAATTGTTTTAATATTAACTGTGATACTTGCACTGTTTGGTAGGTCTGATAGAACACTTTCTCCTTCTAATGTTTCAGTGAAATACAAGATTCAAGGAAATGTGCTAATAAATAAGTAGGGTTTTTTCTTGGTGCTTGTCTGTACAGATAGCACATTTTTCATGTAGCTAGACAAACGATTTGATTGTGTGAGGCAGTAATAACCAAGATACCTTTTTCGCATGCGGTGAAATTTGCCTCCACTCAGATACTCAGAATTTAAAATAATTTTTCTCAGCTTGTGGATTTCTCTTCTTTTTTCATTTTCATCCTTTCAATAAATTACGTTGCCTGTGACAATTTATATTGTTTCACGTAAAAAGAGGCTCTGTGTTAAAGTAGCTGATTTTTTTTTTTGTTGCTAGTTAGTGTGAAACAGATAATGGGATATGTTACTGGTGAATTGAAAGTGGGAGTAAAAGGAGAAAGAGTATTGTGATTCTGAACACCTGACATTTTTATCTAGTGCAGGGAAAGAATTCCCCTTATACCAGTAATAAGGAAGTAATATATGTTTTGAAGGTATATTCAAGTGGCGTGATTATTTTAGGATTGTAGCATTTATTATTGCATGAAAACGTGTCTTCTTTCTACCAGTAAAATTTTATGTTCTAAACTGTCAAACAAAATACCGCTATGATTGCATTGTTTTAAGAATGATGATGTAACCAATGTATTTTTTACTACTCCCCAGAAGAGGTTTTTCTTTAAAAGGAAAGATACTTTGTGTATAAAAACCCACAAGGATAGGCAATAATGGCTTATATCCCCTAAAGCCTGTGCTTAGGGAGAGAAACACAACTTTATGTAACTAGTGCTTAACTGAGTGTGAGAGACTAGAAATGAGCAATGTTCATTGATCCTATATTGTAACAACAGAAATCCCTTTAAGTATATGAGCAGCAGAGACAGTCAGACCTATTCCTAAGTGGATAATCAAAGAGCAGTAATTATAACATCATTTAAGAAAGCTTTTGGTTTCTTCCTTAAGGCACTCTTCCTATTTTATGTAGCCGGTGTTGTTAAAGCTGGAGCGCTGATTTCCTTTGCTTTGTAGCCCAGAATTTGTATGAAGGGTTATGAGCAGAGCTGCAACTTTTCTGTTGAGTAGTTCATGTTGGATAGTAATTTTAAAAAAACTGCAGTGCGTTTATAAATGTAAGCGCACTTAAGGCTGGGTTGCTTTCTATGTTTCCATGTAGGGTACAGAGGAAAGGCCACTGTGTCCCTGCATGTAAGGTGAGGGCAGCCTTTTGCCTTGCCATAAAGCACATCTCTCATCAAGGGTACTCCATCGTGAAAATTTTCAAATATTCTTAACCAAGGGAGATGAGGTTTTCAGTCATGATGAAATCATCTGAAATGTAGGCAGGCTTCTTGAAGTTGTTGACTTTGTTCACGTTTTCAAACTTAATAATTAGGCAAATGCCTGTTGGTGCAGCTCTGCTGCCACAGGGGAGGAGAAGCCCGGCTGTTGTGCTGTCTGAAGTAGGCTGTGAGCCCTCTCTACTTTATTAATCACTAGCCCTGCTAAAGAGGTACCGGGGCAACAGTGCCTCCAGAGAGCGAGGGGAAAGGCAAAGTTTTGTCTTGGATGCTGTCTTTTCCAGGAAAGCAATGAAGTGATTGCTGTTTCAGTAGCGTATGTATTTGACTGTTATGCAATGTGCTTTTATAGCCACATGTGAATACACTGTGCTCATTTCTCTGAAATAAGTCTGCAATGAGGTTATCATAGGCTGCTGGACCAAACGTGTTTAATTTCCCTTATCTTTCCAAGCCATCCAAAAATCAGTTTCTCCTTTAATGCTAATTAGACAAAAGATAAATGTCCTGTAAACAAACCAGTTTGATTAACGTATTTGTGCGTGGTTCTCACATGCTAATCAGCCATGAATGACAAGTTAGACCTTAAGTGTGTGACTGTAGGAGAAATGCAAACCTGTACTTCAGAGCAGTTGTTCTGTGAGCAACTTTTGGATCTTTTTGTATTAGAAATCTGTGCTGTAGGTCAGAATTCACAATTATCTATGAAGCTGGTGCTGGTACTCTGCTTTGGAGATGTTTTCTTACCAAGTTTGTCTAATAGCACATTCCATGAGGCCAAAAGTTGTCTGTGCAGAGATGAGATGTACTGATGTATTTCATTGATCTGCTGCTAAAAGTTAGAGGAATTTTCTTCTTCATCACTTCTGGTTTTCCCTGCAGGATCTTGTTGACAAGAGCTACAGAACTTAGGCTTTTTCTTGAGGGTCTTTTTGATAAGCTGCTGCTTTGAATGATTGCCTTAGCTAAACCAAAACATAGGTTCTGTATAATAATACTTGTACTGCTGCTGCTTTTGGACTCCACAGCTAATCTCTTTGTAAATTCGTGGTGCCCTTTGACAGAACTACATCATGGTGTGCACACTGGAAAGCTCAGAGGAGTTTTTGTGAGTGTCACAGGGCCCTGTGTGTCTGCTGCATGCTTGGTCAACCCTATGACTCTTAAAAATCTTAACTGGCTGATGGAAGCCAATATCCCTCTTGGTGCATCATCTTTTGTATCTATCCAGTACTGAGTTAAAATGCTGACTTAATAAGTAACATGTTTGCCAAATAGCAAGAAAAGAACAAGACAGAATTTTTGTTGGTGTAGAGAACTGGGGAGCAGTAACACGCAAAGAGGATGAGATGGAGTCTCATAAGCCAAGAGGGGGAGAATAATGAGATTCACTATGAATCCACGCTATGGTTAAAAAAAAAAAAAAAAAAGAGGGATGGGGAATGAGCAGACCACACTTTGTCCTTGGTATCAAGCAAGGCACGTGGAGCCTCTCTGGTCTTAGCTTTTGTTTCTTGCTGGACTCTTACCCTTCTCAGAAAAAAAGCTGAAGGAAATCTAGAAAGATAATCTATGAATATTCTTTTTGAGCAGAAGAATATTTGAATGGTTTAGATTGCTGAAGAGAACTTGTATTATAAAAATAATGTGGGTTGTTTTTGTTTTTTAATTGTGATGATTCAATGACAAACTGCTGTTAAAACTGAAGAGCTAAAATGCGGGTGAGCTGACACACAGTGTGATACTGCGAGGTGTTACTAGTTACTTATTTGGACTGATCATCTCAATAACCTGAACAGTTATTTGAGTGTGTAATCTCCAGTTTTCTTGTGGCTCTGCCTCAGCTACGTTTGCTTACTATGTAAGCCTACTTAGTGTAGCAGAAACTTATAGTGGTGGTTGGGAATTTTTTTTAGCAGGTAACATTCCTCATCATCTTGCAGTCACTGAAGAATTGAACTATAGTGTGAATGGTGTTTCCCTAGTTTAATAATATGAGAAAAGATAGGGGATTAACACAGTAGTTGAGTTGCATCAGTCTGCCTTTCCCATGCTCAGTACACTACTTTATATAATCTTTTTGAGTTCAGTGACTCTGAGATCTGCCAACAAAGCTGTTAAGTAAATCCTAGGTTTTTCAGTACTGGAAATACATCAGAAAACTGTTCTTTTATGATAAAGACTTTTTTTTCTCATTTCTTTCTTGAGCTGTCTGTTTTTATCTTTCTAGGAAGATAACCATCCTTACTTTCTGGTAGCAGAACTGGATTTTCTGGATTACATTGGTTTCCATTATTATGTCATGTGCTTACCAGAGAATCTCTCCATATTTCTTGCAAGTTCTCTATAGGTAATATAATTTCAAGTAATGTGAAAGAATAAGCTATTGGCAAAGCTGTGTTATGGGAGGATTTTTTTTTTATGCCTCTTCTATGGAAAAATTTAGAAATTGCACCTGGCCAAGTTTAACTGCAGTGGCATCAAGTGTTTTTAGGATTTTCATGTCTGAATTCCATGTTTACAGGCTTTTTAGGAACACTTGTTACCTGGAGCACAGCTCCTTTGACTGTCTTGATAAAGCCAGTAATGATGAAAACAGTGTGCTTGTGTTTCCAATGCTGTTTTAGAATAGCACTATGAAATTCTGTTCTTTTAAGACAGATGGCGGAGACGCTCACTACCACTAAAATGCAAGAAAAGAATTAATGCTTAATAAAAACATTTTTCCTCTCCTGATAGTGAAGCACATAAGGTTTCTATTAAATACCCTGTGAAATCAAAATAACGAAGAGACAAAAGCACGTGTGAGATTCTCGAAGTTGTTAAAATTAGTATTTAGGTCTCCAGTAAAATAGAATTGTTACTGTTTAAGTCTTTTTTTTTGTATGTAAGGTGATTCAAGTAATTTTTTCTATTTTCTTTCTCCATCTGTAAATCCTGTGGGTTGTTTGTTGGCTTTTTTTTTTTTAACTCAGAGTTTTGTTTGTATTCCTTTTTTTGGCATTTGAAAGTGTGAGGTTTGTGTTCTTTGTTGTTGTAAATTGGCTCTGTCTGCATTGGAGATAACGGGTGGTGCAGCTTGCCAGAGGAGTTTTTCATTTACAAGGTCTGCATTCTTAAGTCAGAGTGGGAAACCTCACCCTGCCTACTATCTCAGGTATGAGTTTTTATAGTGACTTTGTTCTAAAAGCACTTTACAAACTATATGGACAATATTTTTCTGCGGTGGGAGCCACTGCAAGGAGAGAGCAGTCATTTTACAGCCCACAGGAATTCTGTGGAGAGATCTGAAGGCAGAAAGCTAGCACCGGAGTTGGTACCGGCTTAGGGCACTGCTAACAGGGTTATTCTCGCAAATGTGCCTGCAGGCAACAAGTGTTGCAGAAATTGGTGCCAGATCTTTAAAAGGAATACAAGCTCTGAATATGCTACCATTTCTTAAAAATGTGTTGTGAAACACTTTGTTCTTGGTGCTGTGTCCTTGAGCCATGCGATTCTAGGTCTCGGTGCTGTTTGTTTCTTTACAGTCTTCCAGCTTATGGCTTTTTCCTTGCTCACGTGTTAATGCTATGACTTAACTGAATAAAGTTTCATACTTCACAGCTGCATCTGGACATTCCCACAGCTTACATCAGTGCTGAAGTGGTCTTTAGCTAGACTTTCCTCTATGGCTGCTCTGGGTAGGATTTAACCAGAGCCCATTCCCGATTTCTGAGTGGTTTATTGCCTCATTTATCTGACTGCTGGAGTCTCATCTTTGTGAGGAAGGCTCAGACTGCTGCTCCAAGGTCTTTTAGTGCATCTGTTGTCAGGGAGGTCTCTGTGAGATTCCCACTTTGTCTTTCAGCTGTGATTCAGAACAATTATTTTCCTCTAGAAGATCATTGCTTCATGCTTGAAACTGGTTTGATATGTGCTGGTGTTGGGTACACGTGCTTCTGGAGGAAGTATGGTCTCCAGGGAAGCTCCTGATGTGTCCTATATACAAATCTGGTCAGGCTGTGCATTTATTAACAGATGCCCTAAGCATGAGCAATTATGTAGGACACTGTCTAAAAAGCCTTCTTTTTTTGATAATTATTTTTATTTATCTAGTTTTTATTTATTATTATCCATGTTATTCAATCATGCTTTCAATGTGAAGGGTCTTTTCCCTCGGTTTTGCTTTCAGATAATCCCTTTGGCTGCCAGCTGTAACATCAGGTGTTGAAGTGGATGAGGGTACCTGTCTCTAGTTCAACACCCCACACCCACAGAAAGTGGAGCTATTCTCCATCTTGAGAGGCAGTGTAACTTCAACAACCAAGGAGGCTGATGGCCCAGCACTGCTGTGTCTGGTAGTGGCTAATTCAGGTCATCAGTGGGAAAAAACAAAGAACAGTAATTTGTCGATGCCTTACAGCGATAAGGAGACAGAAATCTGGAAGGAGACTGCAGTCGCACCATATTGCGTAGTGAAACCCATCTTAAAAATAAGACAAAAGACAGAGAAAAGCCAGAAGCAGCTTACAGCTGGGTGTAATCAGGCAGTCTAGACAAGGTGCTTACACTGAAAAGGGAAAATAATACAGGTAATTAAATATGTGTTAGCCAAGTGGCCATGTCCCCACCATCACATCTGTGAGTTGATTGATCTCTTCAGTAATCTAGTGAGCACACCAGTGTCTCCTCTGTTTGTTTGTTCTTTTATTACCTACATCCAATGTGTTTCTCCTCTTATTATCTGCTGCCGCATGTTTAGTCTTCCATCTCTAGCACTTTGCAGCTGAAATAAATATTAGCCTTTGCCATGACCAATGGAGTTTTCCTTGCTTGAAGTGCTGTAAGCTAAAAAGTTGTTTTAAGTGGAGTCCTGAGATTTACTGTTGGACTGTGTAAGCCTCTTTCCTGGGAGGATGCACGATGTGAGGCTTGCTGTGAGTACGCACATCCCCACAGAAAGCTCTACCTGCTGAGAGCTCCTATTCTGCCTCTGTGTCTGCAATGCAGCTCAAGTTTCAAAGTAGCACTGTGTCACTTGTGGTGCTGTAAAAGTGAAGTTGGTACGGTTTTCCATTCAGCTTATAATGCGATACCATGAAAAATGATGCTTTTGGTACTTTCTGATTTCATTTTGTTAGTTTAAAAAAATTAATCAGTATCTTTACTGAAGTATTGTCCCGAGTGTAGGAATAAATAAAATAAATACAACTTGTGGTTATTATGTTGTTGTTCTGTATATGTTCCTTGTTTACCAATTATATCTTACCTCTAGGGTAATCAACTTTAAATATCCACCAATAATCTGAACATCAAATGGTACTTATCCTAGAAGTACACCCGAGTAATCTATGCACATACATTAGGAGTATGCCAAAGTGTTTACTTAGATTTTAATGTGATGTTCTGTATAATTTTCACATAGATTAGATACTGCAGGAAGTTTGCATGTATTTTTCCCCTAAAAGCTACATTCAGTAATAATGGGTAGTATTTATAGCAGTTGTGGTGAATTAGGAAACTGATTGGGTGAACTACTTGATTGCTGCTCATTTAGCAGTTATGCTCCTGCCAAATCTCTCGGTGAAATTTTGCATGGAAGTTTGTGTGTTTAAATATGCCTGCACCAGCCAGGAGCATCTGAGGACAATAAGAATTGCCTAGGCAGTACAGAAGTCAAAGGAGTATTTGCAGCACGTACAGCTTTAGTCAGCAAGAAATATTATTTGTTTGTAGAAATGACTTAGCAGCCTTGTGTGCTTGAAATAGTTATGTTTTGTTTTTAAGCATGTAAAAAATGACAATTGTACCACTCTACCAGGAGCAGACATTTCAGGGACAGAGATACAGTCCCATGAGTACCTTCTCAATTGTAGAACTCCAAAATCTTGAACATCTTCAAGTGTCTACAGATGTTATTCTTCTCTGTTAATCTTGTCATGCCAGTAGCAAGATGCGTTTTATCTGTTGTCCCAAGGTGTGGTACAGGTCTTGTGTGATGAAGGAAGTATTTCTCAGAATTTTTGGCATGCTATTCAATATCTGCTTGCTTTATGTAGCATATGTAAGTGGATAGGGGATGTTTTAAGATCTTGAATGAAGGAAGCAGCTAAGACTCCTAATCTTCTTTCTTTCAAGATTAGGTACTTTGGTCCATTTTGGAGACTGGTTTTGAAGACTTTCTTCACAAGGAAAATGACATTTAAATTTTCATTACTGTGACATCTGAGATTGTCTTTGACTCTTCTTGTCATTAATTAACAAGTCCCGCAAGTGTTATGTGGTGTGTTTGGGATATTTTTGAGCACAATAAAATCAGCACTGTAAAAAATTTTGCGAGAAAATAAATGTTTACATATTCTCCTGGAAGGAGCATGAGGCTTATAAAGTGTCACACATTATGTATTTCCATTATGTAAAACTGATCAGAATTGCATTTATTCTGACATGCCTAGCACAGTGTAGTGGAGTTACTCTTACAGGCTGAAAATGTTACGCGTTCCCGTATGTTATCCCCTTTATGAATATTAAGGGAGTGTTTTTTTTTTCCTCTAGGTTTTACTGATGTGCCAAATAATACATATGATTGATTTCTTTAAAGTGAGGTTGACTGTTTTTGTGAATAAAATGCAGTCTCACAAAGCACAATGGACAAATTCATTGATAGATCAACACAGTATGTAAATACATTTAACCAGACAGTTAAATCAGATCGTTTATGGTGGGTCTCCATTGCTGCACTTGTAGTGCGGTCAGTGTGCAGATGAATCTGATACTCTTTCTCTTAGTTGTAAAACCTGGAAAAGAGAAAAAATAATATCCAACATTTTGTGCTGGTTTTGTTGCTTTTTAAAAAGTGATCTTTTAGTTCTGCATCTCTTTTTTTATCTCCATACCTGTTAAGAATAGTTCACTGATCACTTTACTTATCAAGCTAGATACAGTTCATGACCGCTGGTAGCGGGTGTGTCCCTTCTTCTGCCTCTGACAGAGCCACATGGAGCTTTGCATCCTTTTTTTTCCCTCAGTGCAGGTCGGCTGTGTGTTACCCAGAGCCTTGCACTGCTGGTGTTTGGTGGCCTCCCCACGAAGAAAGTTTTGGACAGCTGGGGGTAGCCTGCCCTTGGCTGGGCACATTTGGCAGGTACGCCGCTCTTGCTTATTCTGCTGGAGGGCATTGAGCTATGCTAATAATTGCACTGATGCTAGAGATGAGCTTGGGAGTATCTCTAGAAAAGGCAACAGGAGTATATGCTTTGAGTTCATGTCTAGGGGTGGTGTCTCCCCAGAAAAAGGACCTCCAGTGTATTTCTTAGGTCAGGAGAATGTGCCAGATCAAGTAATGAGGGCCTGTGTGCACTGCTATGATTTCTCAGGCTGTTACTGTGGCATTTGAACTTAGATGTAGGTGCTTTTAGGGTGAAGTGCAATTAATCTCAATTCCTTATATGGACTATTAATGATAGCAGCTGTGTCAAAACTGTGCTGATGTTGGTACGGCCCACCGTGTGGACCAAGTGTGTGTGGTGCTAAATTGCTTATCACAGGTAGCTAGCTTGGAAGATGTGCGAGGCAGCCAGATGAAGTAGATGCACTTTGTGTGTTTCGGATGAGAAAGGAGTGAGTGCTTGTGTTACTGTGTAAGTTAATCCCACTAAGCAGAAGGCAGGCCTGTGAGCTGCCAGAGTGCCTATATCTGTCCCTGAGAGAAGTCTGATGTGAAGAGATAACCTGATGCAATGTGTCATTCTCCACTTTACTGGCACGAGTTGTTATTTTTTCACATTATGCCACACTGGTGCCAGATCGGAGGGTTTTTGGATTTGAGATTGTCCATTGGTTCTGAGAGGGGGGAAAAAAAAAAAATCTTTGTTAGGATTTAACAAAACTCTCATAAGAAAGAGTATTTAATAATGTCCAGGAATTTGGGACTGCAAGGAAGAAAAGGATGAGAAATATGTGCCTACTTTTGGTTTTTTTAGATTATGTTTGAGGTTTTATGTTATTAATCAAAATAATACAGCACAGAACAACTTCTCTTTTGTGCTCTCTGTTAATCCCTAGCCCTGCAGAGGTGACGCCTGTCACAGTCACCCAGACAAATAGTGTCCTCAGGAGGCACTGCTGAAGCATCGTACGGATGTCCTCCCTTCCCCTCGTCCATCTCGGTAGCAACAGCAAATAATCCTATTAGGTTCCTTGGCTCTGTCTGATGTTGATCACAGGAAGACTGCAAAACACTGAGATCTTTGGTTACCATCAGTGATCATAGCTCAATATTGCAAGGAACTGGCTGCCTAATTGGGTAACTGATTATTTGGTGTTTACTCTGTGAAGGCTATCCAAGGCTATTGTGCAGTTTTAGGATCTGGTTCTTGATTGATTAATGAGCTAATTCATAGTGAAAAACAGGTGTAAAAGTTTCTTTTGGCAGTTATTTTTAGGATACTGCTTAATTGACCTGATCCTGTTGTGATGGAAAAACAGTGATTAGTGAGTATGTAGTCTTAAGAAAAAAAAGTTGGTGGGGAAAAAAAAAAATCTATTGATACTTGTTTGACTCTGGATCGATTCAGTTCTAAGAATGAAAGGAGAGTGACAATTCACTCTTTGCATATTTGCCAAATAGCATTGACCTAATATTAAGTAGCAGATAAAGTCAATACAAGATGAAATTTATGCTCTTGTCCAGAATGCTGCAGAAATAGCAGCTGCCAGCTCTTGTTATTAAGTCCTGGATTAGTGAAAAGGCCACACAATAAAAATTGGAGAAAGGAAATCAACTGTTAAGTTATATTGAGGAAAGAGTGTGCTAATGGGTGTTACGTGGCATCTCCAAATTATGTTCATGTGGGAATTGAATGGTAGTGGTTGGAATTGGAGGAGTGACAGGCTATAATAGTGCGACAAACTGTCAGTTAGGGGAGAAAAAGAAACAAAATATGCATTTAAAAATCCTGTCATAACTTTCATAATAACAGTGCAGCACAGTAGTTAATGGATTTTTTTTTTTTTTTTAATATGGTGAAGATACGACAGATTATTTTTGTCAGTTCCTTTTGCAGGAACCACAATAAAGCTAAAAAACAGGGTCGTATCATACTTACTGCTGTATTTGTGTATTTATAATATTTATCTCACAGCATTCTTGTATGGTTGTGGTTTTTTTTAGTCTTGAAACCTTAATTTTTCTTAGCAGTTCATGAATGTGAGGTAGATAGCTACGGGATCTAGTGTGGTCTCTGTTAGCCTGAGTCAGTTCTTCTGTTACCATCAGTTAATGAGGAGATAATGAGATTAACGTATCCTTTCCCTCAGAAAGAGGAGCCACGAATAAACTGCGTTGCACTGTATTGATACTGTAACAGGGAGGTGGTTATGTCAAAACAACTGTGCTGGTTCTCATTTCCTGAGTGAAGCCATTGATATATACTGTTAATGTGGTGTGTGTGCGCATATATATATATATGTGTGTGTGTGTGTACATGCATATATATGGGCCCAGGTGTGAAATTTAGTTTATTGAATATCTAGGAATGCAGAAGTTGAAGTCAGGGTGGCTGGCTCCATGTATGAAACCAGTAATTTTACGTGCAGCTATACTTAGACACAAACCAGGCCTTTTGGTGCCACGGGTATGTTAGGAAGTGGCTGGTTTCTCCAGCTGGTGGTAGTTTTGCAAAAAGCCAGGCTTCTGTTGTGTCCTTATACGTCCCTGTCTGGCAGCACTGTTGCTCTCTTCTTCTGGGAGCTGACGTGCTGCTTTTGCCCTGGAAACATGAAGGAAGCAGGAGGCTGTTCTTATCAGAAAAAACAACTCCCCTAAATACAGGTTTGCTGCAAGCCCTGTGTAGTTACTGAGGGAGATAGCAGCTCTGGGTTGGGAATGTAATAATAAGCCTGTCACTTGTTCTAATTCTGCAGGATAATTGATAGCTGCACAGGCTCAAGTCCTAAACAAGACTGTGATTAATGCTGGACTGGTCATAGGTGTACACTCTGGTGTCTTTCTGTTGCTGATAGAGACACCCAACTTTCTGCCTTCTGTTTTCAAAGAGGGTACTGCAAATGAGCCCTGCTAATTTATGAAATCCAGTATCCAAACATTTTCAATTTTATCCTAATGTGACACATTTAAAAAGATGTGTTATTTATTGTATGCGAAGGTTGTGCATGATGTTTTCCTTGTAACCAGTCCTTTAAGTATTCTCCAAGTGTATCATCTTGTCACTTGAGCTGAGGGATACATTTGGAGACAGTGGGTTAACTGTCAATATAATGTGCAATAGTTACTTAATAGCAGGTGTATTTAAAGGAAGAGTCTTTGGGGGCGAATGCATGAAATTTCCTGGGTTTATTGCATTTTAGAGACCAAAGAAAACTGTGCTCCTAAAAAAAGTCATTAGTTACTTCTGTAATCCAGATTTTGTAAGATAAGGTCTAGTATTAGAATTGCAGTATTTTTGTGGGGAGTTTTACTCTGTAAATGTATTTCCAGAAGGAGGGTATAATGGAAAAGAACTACATGTATGTATGAAGTACAGGTAACTTCTGAAAGCTACTCAAATTGTTTCTGTAAAAGGGTTAAACGAAAACTTGCTTTATACTGCTGAATATTTTGTCTCTTACCCACTCAAGCATTTAAGCAGGGACAGCTCAGTTTTAAGCGTCTTAAGTTCCATTCAGATCCTATTAGTTCTGTAGTACTGCACATGCCAAGACATTTAGCCGTGTTTGGGCCAACAAATTTGGAGATTCAGGTCAATAGTACAAATACCGCACTAGGGGAGACCAAGGGCACAGGTTCATTTAAGTCACAAATTAATAATAGGGGTAAACTGTGCTTAATTTTATGCAGTATTCTGAACTGAAATGATTGTAAATACTTTGAAGCATGTCTTGCTGCTTAGCTGTATTAGTGTCCACAGCATCATCAGGTGGCCTTCTGTGGGTTGGTGGGTTTCTGCTTGTTTGTATTTTTCCTTACAGTATGTTAAAGAAAAACCCTACAGGTCTTGCCTACAGAGGAAACATTAGTATAGAAGTTTTTTGTCCCCAAATTACAAAATAGTGCAAAATAGTGAGCTTCCTTGGATTTAATTTTCTTGTATGGCTCTTGTGAAACTTGATCTACACACGGTACTGTGAACTTTCATGGAGCTAGACTCTTAAATGGTGAATTTTAACCCTAAAACTTACCCACTTTGAAGAAAATTTGCACCATTGTATGTTAAAAACTATATACTGTGTGCATCACTTACAAGCCAGGCTAAAAGCTGCCACTGGTTACATATTTACGAAGGAAAGGTATACTGGTGTTCTGCAGCAGTTTGGAGCTGCTTGGTGCATGTGGATGTTCAGCTTCCAAAATCTTTACTGTGCTGTGGTAGAGAGTTTAAACTAAGTACTTTCTTTGTATACTTTTTCTAATATGCTTTAAAGTGACTATGTTTTAACCTAACAGATTTTGAGCCTTATTTCTGTATTTGTTTTGAAAAATGAACTGTGCCTTTCAGGAGGCAGAGTCCAAGTGCTTCCTAGAATCTGGGTACTGGATAAACTACGTGAATAACCTATGTATGTTTGTGCTTTCAGCCCACATTCAGGGGACCTGCTCCTGAATTTTACAGGAGCAATAGTTGCACATAGGGCTTTCATGCCATCAAAATCTAAATGATGGCTAAAATGAGTTTCTTCTCTGTCATGCCCATATGAAAAGATGTGTGTTGGGTGACAGGGGGAACTAGGATTAGAGCAAAATGTATGCAATAGTGTGAGCGACTTTCTGCTAACCAATTCCTATACAGGGAGCAAATCCTTATGCTTATTATATTAAAACAAAACAACAAAAAAACCCCACCAAAAACACACAGGAGAAACAATGCTAGTGTAGGCATAAGCAATGTGTTTTGGCTGCCAGCATGCATCAGATTGCTTTTGCTGGCATGCCAGATGCCTGTGATGGGGACAGTGTGTGAATGTCACTTTGAAGCACATAACCAAAATAAAACTTATTCTTCTTTAAGCTTGGAACTGCCAAATAAATTTTTATATTTGTTTCATGAGAAGTCTGCCAAAGGCAGCTGTGTCCAGTAGCATACAATGGTAATCTACTGAAAGAGATCTATTTACTTAAAATTTGCTTCAGAGTAAAATTAATGTGAGTTTTTACAAAATCATACCAATTTTTATATAGCCTACACCTTTGGAAAGTATTTTTTTTCAGAGAGGGGTAGCTTCCCTTCTTACACAGGCCGCTGCCAGCAAAATGTCAATTTTGGGAAAAGGAAGCAGGAATTGGATAAATTTTCAAGTGGAAGTGAATAGCGCTTTAGAACCATCCCATGAAGTCTGAAGTTCTCCGTGCCTTCTGATGAAGGATAATGCTGACTGATGTAGGTGCAAGGACTTCAGGATTAAGGTTGAATGATGAAATTGCTTGCTTTCTTCATTGTTCTCCAAAGATGTCTGATTTGCTGCTGTCCACAAAGTCTCAAATATGCCACTGGTTATACCTGGCCTCTCTAGACCTTACTGGCCTCAGCTTTGTTCTGTTTCTGTGAAACACTGTTTCCAAAGGTGATGTTTTGTACGCAGCCTGCTTGTATCACCTTGCTCGAAGTTTTTCCTAGAAGCTCTTCTAAGGCATATAGAAGTTGAATTGAAGACTGACCACCCTGTATTTCTGTATCTGAATTTCTATAGTTTCTGTTAGCTCCCTCTCTGTCTGGTCATGTTTCTTGTCTTACAGTTTATAGGAGTTGTTTGGTGCATATCTGCTGAGGTACTCTACTGAAAACTAAAATGTACGTCACCCATTAACTTCATTTATCTCAATCTAAGCACTGAATTTGTGTTTCCTTATATTAGCATTCCTGGGACCCTTCCTTAGAAGAAGGAAGACGCTGGCTCAGGCCAGAGCCTCACAAGTGCTAGGAGGAGCTGGGGGGATGTCCATGTTATTTAGCATTTGCTGTTTGGTTATATCTGGGAGTGCAGTTTTCTGTTGCTACTTGCTCTTTCTGAATCTGACCTTCACCTTCTTGTGACTCCAGTCATTCCTATTGATAGAGCTAAAACTACAGTGCATATAACTGTAGGGCCAAATTCTGCTGTTACTGAGATGAAAATGGGATTTTAGTGCAGTGGAGAGTTTGCCTGAGGGAAGGCAAAGTGGGCTGCTTCTCTCCCATCGCTGCCTTGTTCTGACAGCTGGTGCTTAGTGCCTGCAAGCATGTTTGGCAAAAGGGGCTCTCGGCTGTTTTTTTGGGGGGAAGGGTGATAACTGCTGGAACAAGTGAAAACAAGTGAGCTGGCGGCTGCCTTGAGGGTCTGCTGGTGTAGTTAAAGGTGACAAAGGTGACAGAGGCCGAGCTCCTCTCCCAATTTTTGAAGGCGATTAAAAATTAGGAAGCAGCAGTTGTTTCCTTGGGCTCTGATGCATTTTGGGCTGAGCACACCTTGACTGTTTCTCTGGTGGAGCCATGGCTGTTGACAGTTTCTGATCCTATCACATCCAGACACTGTACTGGCAGTGTGCTGCTGGGGAATGGCTGGCTGCCGTCACTTGGGAGTTCATCCAGCGCTGGCCTCCATTGCAAAGAATTGCCTCTCTGTGCTGTTCAAGAGTATTTTGGGAGGAGGTGGCCTGCTTGTTCCCCCCTTCCCCCCCCGAAGTTCAACCTGCAGCAAATCAACCTTGATCGTGGCTTAAACTGTAAAGCCACCTGTACTGCTGTTTGGATTTCCCTCTCAAGAATCAGAAGACCACAAGATAACATCTGCAGCTTAATAGAAATGCTGCATCGCTCTGATCCATCATGTTTAGTTGACTGGTTTTGGATGATGTTACTTAAACTTGCTGCTGCAAAATCGTTCGAAACTTCCTGGTGTCTTTGTTCATTTTGTTTTGGTTGGAATACTACATTCTGGTCAGGTTTGACCTCCAGATGGGGTTTAAATGATGGGATTTAAAACTGTTCAGGGAGCATGCACCAAAGAGTAACTTTTTAGTACAAAATTAAAACTCTGTGCATTTTAAATTGCATAGTAATTAAATTTAAAAAAAGGCAGTGCAATACAGATATCGCATTTGTTATTACTAACACAAATTTCCCATATATGTGATTGCAGGTTTTGTTGATGCTAGATGAGGCTAAAAATGAACTTTGAAGAAAGAGTCTGTACTTAGTGAAACATTACCTTAAGGAACACTGATGGGGAATTTACTTTCTGGGACAGAATATCTTGTGTATTTAAACTTGGAGACTAACTTTCAGAGAAAGCCTTGAAGAATTTTCAGATAAGACTGTCTGCATCTGTGTTGTGAGATCACCATTTTGATGCAGAATCCCTCCTTTATTAGCCCTTCTTTATTGCCAAGGTAAAATTTCCTCAATCTATGTAAAGTAACAGGATAGAATTCAAATCATCTTAAGGTAAAAGTTGTATCTATTGCCTGGGTTGTAATTAAGGTGCTTCTCTAACCTTTTGCCAGTGTAAGGCACTGACTCATTTCTGTCTTCACAATATCCCCTCTGACATTTTCCCATCATCTCGTTTCTTATTAGCCCAGCAAAAGCTATGTTAAACCCATGCTGCCTGCCACAGTTTCTAATGTTTGCTAACCTGAGTGTGATTGATGTCATTGTCACTTTCTGTCTCTAATGGTCATAGTATACTATTTCCGGTAGTATCTTTTTGATAGATAATACACTTAGCCTACTAAAAGAGTTGAAAATTAAATCATTGAATTCCAGCAGTCGTCTGAAAAAGGCATACTGTGCCAGGTTCTTACATTCTTTAGTACTTTATAAGTCAGTAGGACAGCTGTGGAATAAAATGATTTTTAATGAGAAGTGATGACAGAATCTGGCAAAGAAATAATGGTGAGTTAATCAGGAAAGCTCTGCATTTTTATAACTGTTTCTTCCACGGCGTCTTAGTCAAATGATTTGAAATAGTGTTCAGAGCAAGGCAGTAATAGTTCTGTCTGTAGTTACAGCCTTAATTAAAAGAAGGAAAACCCTAAACGTATCTTTCTTTTGCCCATTCATAGTTGATCATGTAGCAGAATGCCTTTACAAAGAAATCATGCATTTGGCAATGAGGGGCCTATTCTTTCAGGCAGTGTTGTGATGTTAGAGCTGTGAATCCGTTGTCTGGAGTGGGGTGTACTGCTGAGGACTCTCACCAGCACCCTTAATTTGTGAGTACATCACTAAGCTGAATGGCTATGAAGCCTCTAACTCTGTGCTCTAGAAAGGCAGCTGAGAGAAGGCAAGCCAGAGAAGATGCAAAATGAAAAATACATACCTTTTCTTCCTAATGACTTTGACTGTCAAATCAACAATTGTCTGCTTTAAATGAAGAGATGAGAAAGTCTCTTTTGATACCAGACCCATCATTAATATGGATTTTTTTTTTTGCAAACTTGCATAGGCAATTCTGAGAGAATAGTGGCAGATGAGACACACAGATAACATACTATCAAGCTCACATATACAATTGTAGCATTATGCAGTAGTAAAAACTGCAGGTATAAGGAAGATGTGATCAGACTTTTTTTGCTGAAAACAAGAAAAGGGTGAACCCCCCCCGCCGACTTCCTGCTGAATCTTCTTGCATTTGAGTTAAAAAGATGATTTTTTTTTTTTCAGTCAGCTTTCTATAGGTAAAATGGTATAGTATCTGACAGACTTTTTTCTTATGCCAGCAATTTGAGAGTTGATTAAAACTGGTCAGTGCTTTGCCAGAGCTGAGAAAAATGGCATACATGTGCCAAGCCATCACCAGCTAATTAATAAATTAATCTGTACCTCAGTTAAGTGTATTTTAGCTTGAAGGAAAGGCAGAGCTCTTGTAGTCTTAAATATTTCTTTGATGTTTTGGTAAAAAAAATGTTATGTTTGCATTTCAAATAGTATTATTGTAAGAAGCCCCCAGGATAGTAAACAGTTGGTTTATTGGGTAGGAGGTGCTGAGGTCTTTGCTCCAAGTGGTAATATTAGGTGGGGTTACGCTTTTGCAAGAGCAGCATGTTGGATGCAGGGTGTGTGTTTGACTGCAGGGAATGGAAGGGACAATAACTGTTTACTGACCTTCTGCTTTTACTGGGCAAGCATGACAAATATTTGCTCTATAAAAGCAAAGGCTGTGTGTTGTATGTACTCAAAGCCACTAAAAACACTTCTGCTCATAGAGCTTGAAAATGTGGAATGCAATGGGTGGGATGGGATTTGTTCTAGCCCCAAAGAGAGCACCTGCCATGGGATATCTGGTGGGAAGAATGATGCCTTAAAGGGAGAAGCCTCAGACCAGTCCTGTAATTCATCTCTGGTAACTCTGCAGTGCTGGGGGGGAGGGCGTTGTGTTTGGAAAATGCCTTTGGTGGCAGAGACTGAACGAGAAACCCAAGGTGCCACTCACCTCTTGGGTCTCTCTGTTTCAATATGCTGAGGTGATTCACTGACAGGGGTGCTGATCTCACTGTTCTTCTGCCGTCGTTGATTTATGCTATTCCTTTAATATCACTAGGTTCTTTGGCAGTAGAACAGCATGACTCCATGCATATTCATAACAACATTAATTTATCAAGTGACAGTGAGGCAGATAACTCTTAGAGGAAGGTTGTGTAGCAGCCACGCAGCTGTCCATTGCCACTAATGCCATCCTGCAGGAAAATAAGATGCCAAGGAAACATGCTAAATGTCTTTGGATTGATAAGGAATGCTTATGTTCAATGTTCTGGCTAAGTGTTACGTATGTTCTGCACATTAGCTATACCTTTCCCTTTTGGATTTGCTGTTTGTGAAAGCTATGCACATTACAAATACAGTAGCTTGTAGTATACTAGAAGTAGAACTAAGCAAATACTGGTGCAGTTTTGTCCACAAAAAATTTTTGATCTGAGCTAAGAATCTTAAGTTGTGATGGGGAAACTGGTAGTAATAAGATTGCCTTGTTATGTACTTGAGAAATATATTTAAAAGAGAACTAATTTGGCCATCACAGGTTGATTACTTTTGTGATTAAAAAATGGTGTTAGAAGTAAGGGTGTGGATGAGAAGGAGCTTGAAGACTCTGTAGGATATGGCAGTGGTCTCTGTAGAGAACAGGGAAATGTAAGATGAAGTTGAACCTGGAGAACATCAGGGTTAGCGTTCTTGATCGAAGGGATGGAGCATTCGTAAAGTGTGCTGAGCTTAAATGCAAGACTTAGATGATGTATTAAGTTGCCTTTCCAGTGAGTCAGAAGGGCTATTCCACAGTCATAGGTTGTGTTTTGGCGCATGATGGGGCGGCATCATTACACCCGTCTGCCTTTGTTTAGTTAGCTTGCTCTGGGGTTAAAAACCAGACTTCTGCAGCTTTTCTTTTTTTCCTCTTTATGATACTTGGGTAAAGCACGCTGCTGTTATACTGCTACAGTTTTTCCCTAATCAATTTATGAGGATTGAAAGAAGTAGTTCCCATATTGATGCTTATTTCTTTATTCTCTTTTTTGCTGCTTATTCCTTACTCTATTCCGCCATCTCACAGTTGTCGGGACTGAGAAGAACGTATTTGTCTTCCCAGTTTCTTCATTATTCTCAGTACTCAGCCAGATTTCTCCCAACAAGTTTGGTAGTCTTTTGTATGGTGGAATACCATCAGGGTGTTAAGTCTGTATTTTTTTTTTTTTTTTAATATACATTATACTTCTGTCCTTTGGAAAATTATTTGCTTCTGCTGTATCTCCAGGAGATCTGTTACACGTTTCTCCCCGCCAGCATTTGATACGGTGGTAAAGCCTAACGAAGAAAATCTGCCCTTCAGCAACTCTTGCCTTAATCCTTCTGCTTTACAAAATCACTATTTGTGTTGTCATCTTTAAAAAAATACATACGAGTTTATTGCTGCTAAACCTTGGTGGGTATTTTTCAACACCTGTTACGATTTTTGGAGTTGGGGAGTGCTGATGGGCTCTAAAGTGTGTTTATCAATATTCAGCTTATTCCTATTCTGTGTTCTCACTTCCCCTGCTGGTGCTTCGCTACTGTAAATCATCACCTGTTTTGCCTCTGTCACCTGCCCAAAGTGGATGGATTTCTCTTTTTATGTCTGGAACTTGAATTTTTATCTGGAATAGACTGCAAGCCATAAAGAAAATTTTTTTTCTTGTCACTTGCCCAGCATCTGAAGAGAAGCATTGCACGAAATACGTGCAAAGGTTTGACACTGATAAAAACTAACTTTCTGAAGATGTTTTCAAACTTAGTATTATGTCTCGAGCTTTCACTTATGGAACCTGTGATCTTAGCTGCTTTTAGAAAATCTTGCATATGCGTTAAGAGTTTCATGTATATACCTGTGTCTCATTTGGTTTCTGAAGATCTGCTCTGGTGAAAAGCTTTGGTGCATTGACAGTGATCCTGCCAAGCCTAGCAGATGGGCGCGAGGTTGCAAACATTGTCTCCTCATTTCATGGTCCACATTGGGAGATGGCTGTTGGAGTTAATTACAGTACTGAGGCTCAGTATTTTTCTACTGTTCCGTGCAAAACTGTAAGATGACTTATTTTTCTCCCCTCAGGGCATCTTCTGGTTTGCCCTTCATTGCCCTTTCTCTGTACAAATGAGTGAATGTTCTCCTCTGCCGACATGGTTGGCACCTGAAGTTATACTCGGTGACTAGATGAAATAATTAATATGTGAATTTGAGAGTTCAGATCTTCTTTGAAGTGAAGCTGCAATCACAGTCTTGGTTTTTGGAGCTAACATTTCTTTAACTTTAGCTTCCTATGATATTGGCTAACTGATGCTTTATTTATGTGATGCAGCTCCCAGAGCTAGACAGGAGTCAAGGGAAGGGAGAAGTGAATGATGTTTTCTGTTTCCTAAATAGAAAACAAGAAAGGGCTCACTCCAGCAAGGCTAACTTGCTTACATCGTTCTGTCTGGAGTGTATTTCTGTAATAACCGTTCTACTTTATATTTTTTCGAGTTTGTGTCCCCTTTCCCAGAAGTGTGTCAGTATGTCTTGATAAATGATGTATTTAGGAAATGCGATGATAACTGTCAAAGTGAAAGCCTGAAAAAACCTATCACTGAACTGATGTATGGTGAATGGTGGGAACCCAAATTCAACAAGGAAGACACTCTGTGTGCGCATCTGAGATTTTAGCCCCCAGGTTTCCTCCTCAGAGATACCCAGGCTCTGAGCACTCAGAGTAAGGGCCGTCAGCTTGTGGCGCAGTACCATCTAGATGGGTGCGGTAAGGCGAATCGCCCTCCTACCTGCTCAGTTAATACTAAGACAAACAGGTCAGTCCAAAGCGTAGCTATATGTATGTGTCGGGAAATAATTTTACTAATATGTGTTCTGTGTTTATATGGCTGTATATTTTTTTTTAATTGAAAACTCTCTATAGTTCCCCATTTCAAAAGACTGCTTTGTCTTTGCAAGCTTTGTGTTTGCAAGAGAGGATGAACAGTTGTAAAAGTTGTCAGAAAAGTCAAGCTCTTAACTTTAAGCTCTTATCTTTAAACTCCTTAATGTAAACAGTATTCTAGGTAGTGGCGTGGCTTTCTACCAATTATAATATTGGGTTTATTTAAAAGGGATCCTGACATGCTCTTGGAGCCTGTACCTTCTTACTCTTAAGAACTCCAGCCAAAAATTTTTCGGTAGTTTAAACCAAAAAATGTAGTTTCAGATATTCTCAAGTAGCAATAAAACCCAAGGCTTTGTTCTGCGTTGCAGTCATCCTTCTCAAAGGTTAACACTTCAACTGTTTGAAGCAGAGGCGAAATGAAGCAACAACTAGCAGAGCTAACAAATTAAACATAACAAAGCAAACAAATTAAAACCATGACAACTAATGAATGGGTAGATGGAAATCATTATATTATCACCACATCAGAACAAGTAGTTTATCTTCTTTAAATATAGTCCCTAAATTTGCATCTGCTTGTAATTTGGTAATTAGCATGCTAAATTAAATGGAATACATTAACTTGTTATTTTTTGTCTTTAAACGGGTATTTTTGTTCTTTTTCTCTTTTAAATCACATTACATTCTGCTAAGTTTATGTAAGGAAATCTCTTCGCATGGGTAAGATACTTTTGCAGTAGCCTGAAGTTATTAATGAAGCAGTACCTGACCTGTTCTACTGATGGTTACGTGAGCTTTTTTTAATCCTGTTACTGCCTAGTGCTGTGGCAAGCTGGATGGTGTTCACCCGCCCTGCACCCAGCACTCAGAAGCCTGGAAGGATGTGGCAGGCCAGGGACAGCAGCAGGTGAAGCATCACGGGCTGCCAAGACTGTTGGTGATGGAGGATCACGGACTGGCTCAGTCCCAGGAATTTTGCTTTCCTAAACTTGTCCCAGACACCAGAACCATGACAGAAGGATATGGTAGTAGGTGTGGCGCAATTGGAGAATTTGACACCTTTCTTTTTTCCTGCTGTGCAAAATACGGTTTTTCCTTGAGAAATCCCTACATTGGAAAATTTGTGATCGGTGCTGAAAAAAACTTTGGAGCAGCTTTTGATGTGAATTTAATTTTCCAGTGAGAAGTTCAAATACTTTTTTGATTATGAGGAAAAAATTACTCCCTCTGTGTATGTTGAAATAACTGTATTATCCCTGACAACAGTTTAGAAACAGGTTTTCCTTTTTTTATTTGAGTGTTAATTTGTCTGGCCCAGCATCATGCTGGGTGACTGAAGTATTTTCTCTTAATTTTCATAGACTTATTTCACTTATTTCTCTTTTGCCTAGTAAGGCTGATGTTGAAAAGCACTGTTGTTTTGTTTTATTTTATTTTTTAACATAACAGGATGGCCAAAGTGGAATTTTGGACTGTGTGAACTGGTCTGAAACTTCATCCATCTTTCTCATCCAAAACTTTTCCTCCCCGTTGGCAATATCCTTAGTGTTTCCCATGTCTAATTCTTCCCCTGCCTGTTTGCTTGGAGCAGTTGCCTCACTGAGGAGACACGCTTGCACAAATGAATTACTGTGGGGTAACACGTCTCCATGTGCTGTTGGCTTAGTGTTAAGTCACCTTCTGTTTGCTCCTGTTGCTGGTGGTTAAACTGTCGGGTGAGGCTGTGAAACGCACACATTTCAGGTTACCTCCTGGTGTGAGTCCATGATGGAGCAATTTGGGAAATGCTCCGTGGGAAGCACGTGCGTATTTAACATTTAGCATTTAACTGAATGTGACTCCTGCTTGAGCTAAGCCACTGCTACATTGCACAAGGCCATTAATGAACCTCACTGAATGGTATATGGCATTCAATGCACATGGGTCTAGCTTGGTTTTCTTGCTTCACGCAGCAAGCAGGCCTGAAAGCAAGGACTGTTATCACCACTGAATAATCAAGGGTAAAAGTAACAGCACTCTGGAGTCGTCATTTTTTAAGGAAACCTCTTGATTCTTGGTGCCTCTGAGGATGAGGAGGCCTTCCTGGGAGTTCTCTCCTGTTTTAAGCCAGGGAGATTTTGTATAGGTGTATTGTGTTAACCATTGTGCTGGAAACCAAAACTGGTAAATTAAGTCAGTCCTTACCTTTTCAGAAAGGAAAAACAAAAAAGTCGATACAAGTCCATCTATTTAAGCAATGCATTAGAGCTGCATTAGGGATGGCAAGAAAATGATAATTTCCATTAGTGCCATTAGTAGTAATAATCTGTCTGCATAAACTTAACACTCCACCCAGTAGCTGCAACTGCTTTGAGTCACCAACCTTTTTTAAAAAAAGAAAAATTCAGTTTCTCTAAGATGTCCTCAAGAAGCAACTTTTGTATTGAAAGATTAAATATAAAATGGTAAACAAAGAAAAGCAAAGCCAAAAATAACTCAAAATTAAAAACCCCAGACCCTTGAATTTTTATTTTCATTTTATATTTAATATTTACCTTGACATTTTAGTTGACGCTAAAAGGAATTTATGTTGCAGTGTTTAAAAAGTGAACATTAATGTGGAAATTATGAAAATAACCTACAGAAAGAGTTACTCTATCAGACTACATTTGCATATAACTAAATCAATAGCATGTCCTGTATTCAGAGAGGAAAGAAGTTCCTTGATAAACATCCATGAATAGAAACTGTATTGAAAGTTCCTGTTCTGATCCAAATCAAATTACACGACATCTGTGTTCTCATCGGGAGATAATAATAGCAGTCAGCCAGACTGTGTATGGGTGCTAATAAGCGCTCTGGAAATCATGCCTTACCAAACTTGTTGTGGCTGAGGAAAGAGCTGGTTAATAAAGTTGGGTTTTTGGCTTTTTTTTTTTTTTTTTTGATACGTGAACTCTTCAAGGTGGTGTTAATTTTCAGAATGCGGTATTTTCAATATTTGGGTTTTTACTAATGAAACCTCAAAATACAGTGTGCCATGAGAATTTCTTTGATTGTTGTCTTTGATCTTTTTCAGAGAAAAAAGGAGGAAAAATGATCTGTTTGAACAGCAGCAAGCAAAGTGAGTTCATGCAACTGGTTAAAATGGCTTGAAACCTTGAACATATTCTAACTGGTAACAGTAACTTCAAATCCTCTCTAGAACTTGTGGTTTTAGCATAGTTACAGAATTAAAAGGAAAAAACATTGTAGCTACTTCTGTTACTTTATTATGTGTCTTCTGTACATTTCTGTTGGAATGCACATTTATATTACTATTACTTACAAGCTGAAATAAGAGTAGAAGTTTTAGTCAAGACAGGCATTTCCAATGATGGAGAAGGATCTTGTATCCTTGTGTTTTTACTTTGTGTATCAGCTCATGAATAGCTGTGCTTGGCAAACTGGGGCTTCACAGGTTTATCCTGTACAACCAAGTGAGTCACCTGAAAATACTAATCAGATGTATTCTCTTTCTTGAAACCATGCGCTCTTTCATCAGAGGGAGTTATCCTAGTTTAAGACTGGAAGGCTTTTTGGGAGTTCATTGTTGTTTGTCTCCCTGTTAGGAAGCGGGAACAAGTACACTGACAGATGTTTGCCTAAATTTGCTCTTACGGAAGAGATTCGCAAACTCCCCAGGTGCCTGGTACTGGGGCTGCACTGGCCTTGTGTACAGAAGTTTTGCCTGAACTCTAACCTCAATAATCTCTCCTGAAAACAGAGCCTGTTCCTGCCTGTTCTTTCCCAAAACAGTCAGGAATGGGGCTGATTTTTTTCTCTCATCTTCATAATAACCTTTATATGGTTGAAGGCTTAAGTGTCACAGTTGCTGTAAGGTTTTGTTTGTTTTTTAAGAAGAAACAAACTTAGTTCTTTCAGCTCTTTTTAGTATACTCTTTAATTATTATTCTTGTTGCTTTCCTGTGAACTTTTCCAATTAATCCATGTCGTCTTTTATAATGCAGTCATGTGATCTGGATGCGTATTGTAGATAAGGGGTTGTGAGTACAAAATGGGGATTGCACTTCTGCTTACCATGTGCAGCCTTCCTGCTGGTATATGCCCAGAGTGAGATGCTTCTTTCTGCAGCAGTATTACTTTGTCATACCCGCACTGAATTTGCTGCTTATAGAAAGTCCCGATTCTCTTTGTGCAGCATTGTCCCCTTGCCATGGGGTCCCTAATATGTGTTCTTGCTTCTGATGTAGCTTCTCCTGTGTGGATTATTGGCTTGTTTGGATAAGGTTTTTGGACTTTGCTTCTAGTTTCTCAAGAGAGCTTCAAATTTTGATCTTGTTCTCCAGAGTTATTTTTACCCTTTTCATCATCATCATCTGCATATTTTTGTAAGTCTACTCTATAATTCATCTTCTAAATCATTAGTGAAGATATTAAAGAACACAGGACGTATCTCTTCAGAACTGTACTTGAAACGTCCTTCAGGTTGAAAGAGAACATTTTAAAAACTACTCTTGTGCCTTTTTACCTAATTGCGAAACTTAGTTCACTTTTTCTAAAGAAAATGTACATCATCGGTAGAAGCCTTAGTGAAGACGTTTCATATTTATGCACTAATCTAGTTATTCTGTCAGAGATGGAAATTAGGTTATTTTGACATGATTTGTACTTGACAAATTCATTCTGCCTGTTTGCTATCCATTTATTATCCCCTAGGTGCCTGTAAATTAATTAATAATACGTTCTGGTACCTTTCTGGATAACAAAGTTAAGACTACTGATCTCTTGCCTCCTTGAGTCCTCCTTCCTCCCTTTTTTAAGATAGTCTGAGATTTGTCCTTTGCTAGTCCTTAGGGACATACCGAGTCCTCTGTCAATTTGGGGTTTGCTTCTGCTAGTTCCTAAGATAATTAAAAATAATTTTCACCTAGCTCTGCTGATTTGAATAATTCTTAATTAGACTTAATATTTTTAGCTGGTTTTTTTTCCCCCCTCACTTGAGGGACTTGAGCTCCTAAACCCTAGTTAACTGGCTTTAAATACCTGGTAATGTCTAATATTTGTGAAGAATGACACTAAAAAGGTCTGAGCATTTTAGACTTGCATACAGGATTATTTATCTTCCCCATTAAGCAATCATTAGTACTTCCCTTTGTCTCTACTTCTACAGTACTTAAGATACAGTCATTTTGCATTTTACATACCATGCTAGTTGTAATTTATTTTATACCTTTGGTTTTATGCCTTTGTGCTTGTACTGTTCTCTTCTGCTGTTTTGCAGGATGCACTTTGAGATTGTATCTAATGGGATCAGTGGGCAGAACGCCCAAAAGGAGGTGTCCTGCTTTCTCCCACCCTGCCACAGATTTCTGTGCCTCTTCTCTAGGATGGCTCTCAGTTGCTCATATAACAAGACTACCCAATTTGGTTTCATCTTTTGGTGGATTTTTTGACATATTATTTTTCCATCACATTAATAAGCCGATTAATTCATCCTGCAGCTGCATATCATTAGATCCAACACAGGAAGGGAGCAGGAATTGATGGTGCGTAGTAGAGGGAAGAACAGATGGACCTGTTTTGTGGCAGCCCCCAGATAGATTGAATGTGCCATGAGAATGCATGGAGTCATTTGCTGATGTGTTTTGGTTTTGTTTTCTTTAAAAGGAAATTATTTTTAGGTCCTTATGAAGCTGCCCCAGTATTCATACTGGGATTCCTTTCTTGGGTTGGAATTGCTCGGCTTCCCCTTAGCACAGTTCCCTCCAGGAATGGCTGACCTTGCTTTCCTTTATTCCTCAGCTTGTTTCCCATATCCCCAGAGTTTTCCAAAGTGTATAGTGTCAGGAGTTTTCAACCACTGAAGCTTTATAATTGAGGTATAAATTGTTTCCCCTCCCATACTCTTACAATGCAATAAGATAATGAGGAGGACAGAGTGGATCTTGACTGGTGGGAAGGAAATATGGAATGCAAAAATACTGGGCCATGTGAAACTATTGTCAGCTTTCTTCACAGCCTGCAACTTTTTGGAGAAGATATTCAGATCAGGAGGTCACAGCTCATGTACAGCAAAGATGATGTGAATGGTGTCTTTGTTTTGGTCCAGTCCTATTCAGCTTTTTAATTAATGTCTTTCCTAGTGGAATATGCTTGCTATGTTCTTGAATATTGAGCATTGAGGAAGAGATGGAAGTGTTTTGAAAGTGTGGTTTACGCTTCAGGAGGATTTTCGCTAGTTAAGAGCAGTCTGAAATGAATGGGATGCAGATATGTGCAGTGTACTGGACTTCGGCAAATGTAATCCACATAAGTATACTTGGTGAAAGACTGCTAAGTATCTGTTTCAGATGATAAAAACATTTGGAGATACAGTGAATGAAAACTAGCAAGTCAGTGGTCAAGCTGTTGCCAAACCCAAATGTCAGCAAAAAATATTAGAAATCTAGAAAATCTGTAAGAATTGGGTCTGTGTTCTAATGAGGAGAAAAAAGATGAGAAGTTAAATATGTAAAACTATCCTGGAAGGAAGGTAGATCTCTGTATTATTTTGGCAAAGAAAGTAATAGCAGGGGGAGGAGTAGGTGTTCGTTTACAACACAGAAGCAAGAAGAAAAGGTTCTAAGAGTAGGCAGAGTTCAGTGTGGAAACAAATGATCGCGACTGTGGGATCTCCACTATAGGTATTTTCAAATACGCTGGGGACACATTTATCAGGAGTGGTTTTTTGGATACAACTTACCCTACTTCTAAAAAGCAAGAAATAAATACCTGAAGGTAGCTCTGCAGTTTCCCCATTTTTATTCTGTTGCTGTTAATTTTCCCTTTATATTTTGGCAAAGCTCTGTTGATGAAAATAACTTTTGCTTTTAGAGTTCTACTAGTTCCTTCTTGGTTAAAATTAGATGTGAACTAGTGGGTCTCTTAGTAGCTTCTGCAGCCTGTTGGGGGGCAGTGCTGTCCCCATTGAGCTCTCGGACTCAGTGCATTGGCTTGAGCCTTTTTTATTGCTTTTTAAAACCTGTTTAAAACCGTAATTACTGTCAGATCCTGCCTAGATGATAATTCTGTTGTGTTTTCCTGCTACAAACAAGCATGTGTTCCTTGTGACACCTGGCGGTTTGTGTTGCTGCCTGTGATTTCTAAATAAGCTGTCCCTGCTTATGGTATAGTTGTGCTGTTTTGTCCTGTTGTCCTTATTTCTTGGCAGTGTTGTCATTTGTGTATTAGAATGTCAGTTGATACATGAGATGTCTATTTATTTGTTAGTCTGTTATTTTCCTTCATCTCTTCTGCACTTTAGTGCAGTTTCTCATTTTTTCCTTTCTTTTTCTCTTGGATTCCATTCTTTTAGGCTACTTTTTCTTTCATTCACCGATGGGCTTTCACTGAAGGTTATGGAATCCTAAAAAGTAAAGTAAATCTGGTCAGACTACTCACATGTATCTTTATACAGCAGTAAAACAAATATTAAATTTCTGGACCACTGTAGCATATGAGCAAAATTGCAAGGAAAAAAGGGAAAAGAATGCACAGAAATGGGAGTGCGGCAAGCTGGTGTCTGAATGATTTGTCATGAGAAGCATAACTGCTTCTGGGATTTATTTATTATGTGATAATTGCTGAAGCAGGAATTAAATACACTGGAATGTTCTCTTAGTACATCCTGATTTTGTGAACAAAAAGGTTTTATGCTCTTGATACATGTAATCCAGAATTAATTGAAGAAAGAAAGGACAGTCAGTTTTGCAAGTTAAATGCTGTATAATGAACTTAAACTGTGGTTCTTAAGAATTTCATTTGTACTGTAACATGTCTGACCTGCATAGAAATCTTTTATTTTTCTCAATCAGCTCAGTCTAGATAGTAGGAGTAGTACATCTAAATATGTGCAAAGAGGTATTGTTTTATTAAGAAACTTATTAGAAAATGCATACCTCAAGAGAAGATACTAATATATACTTTAAGATAAACATATCTGAAGAACATGATGGGTTGAGTGTGTATATTACTGGAAGCTGTAACCCAAAACATGCTATCTGAATTTATTTTCTTGCAATTGCATCATTTATAACACGACGGTGAGTGGTATGGCAGGATGACAGTGATGGAGATCATGCTTCCGATCGCAGGCATGCTGGAATTGATTCGCTCCAAAAGTACAACAACGATGGAACAAGCTTCTATCTCTGTCCTGTGGTCAAAGACGTGAGGGAGGATTTATCTAATCTTAATGACTTCTTGAGCCAGGAACTGAATGGCATATTTGGGTTCATTGCCTCTAAGCAACATGTAATGGATTAACTGACAATGCAGCTGTATCAGAAACAGCAGCATCATGATTTGTGTTTATATGAAAAGCTTTTCTTGATCTGCTGATTATTTGGGTTTGCTTTAAAATGGCTAAATCATGCATCTGAGGCTGAAAGACTCGGGTAAACTGCAGTAGGTGTATATAAAGTTCTGTCTGAAGTAAAGACTCGCATGAAAATACTACTATTCAGTGTTTCCCAGCTTTGCAATTGTGCAACATTCTCCTCCTCCTGTTTTTCTGTTAAACATTCCAGACACTAAATAATCTTGTGTCAGAACAAAATACAGGCTAGGAGCGAAAGCTTAACATTAGACCTATGGACAGGAACATTCAATTAAGCAGTTGGGCTATCAGATTGTGTGATGCCATGTTCTATACAGTTGGGTTAAAACGTGTTTCTTGTAGTCTTCAAAACGTTTTCTAGTGAGGGTGCCTAATGTTAAATATGCTTACTTATAACAGGTTCTTCATGGGTTAATATTGGGACATTAACCAGTACTTACTTTTTGATACAGTTGGTGGGGGAATGTATTGTGACTTACTATTTTATTTCTTTTTTTCAAAACAGCTTAGCTTACATGTTTATTTTACTCTGGTTGCCATAAGCATGTGAACATGGAACCAGGCACTCCACTACTTGTGCATCCCATTTTTCTTTTGCTGGAGATAGGCTTAGGAGTGGATTTATAGCCTAAAAGCAAAGTTTCCCAATTAAAATAGAGAGGAAAGGGTGCAGGTCAGAATTGAATTTCTGCACGTTGTATTGGCAGTCCTTTGTTTAGAGTGCTTTTGTTCTAGGGTGCAATTTGACTCATCTTTAAGATCAACATTTTATTCTTAGGTATTCGGTGAGGTTACGGTGTTTGTGCCACTGCATGTCAGCAGGACGGAGTTGGGAACATTAGTTGACACTAGAATCTGAGAGAGTTGTTATCAGTATCTTATTGCTGCTCTGTTAATATTTTACCTCTGAGTTATCTTTTTGTGTTAATTTATCATAAATGAAAAAATCATACCAGCCTCTCTTTGATGGAGTTTAGGCATTTGGTAAAGGTGCAAATAAGGCTCAGCTTTTTTTATAGGAGTGGAAATTTTTATTTATATACTTTTCAAAAGTTTGCTAAAATTATTCTGATAAGCTGTAGCATCCTATACTATGGTCAGCATTGCATACTGTGTTTAGTCCATATTGCCTTTTAGCCTGGAAGGGCTTGGCATTAGGAGGGTTTAGGCATGGGTTTGTTCTGGTGACACAGACTGGAGCAGTATTTTTATAGGAACTGACTGTGGCAATGGTATGTAATGTGCTTTTAGGATTAAAAAAAAAAAAAAAGTTACTACAAAATACAAATGGTAATGTAATGCCATGATTTTATAGCTGATGGAGTGCTTTTTCTGGAATGTGAGAAATACTTGGTTTGTTTTCCTAGATGAAGTCAGAGTCTCCAAGGCAAAGAAGGAAGGAAAAAGGGATGTCTTCAGAGGAAGTAGATAATGGAGGTTAACTTGCTTTGGTTGTACGATATTCTGCTTCCTTTCTGAAGACAAGATGATAGGTAGTCTACCAAGTGAAAAGCTGATGGTTAAGCCAAAGAGGAGGGTATATATGCTTCTGCTGAGAAGCATCTGCTGTTTGAAGGTACAAATCTTGAACAGCATTGCTTACTAGCAAATAGTCTTTCTTTTTTTTATTGTTAGTATTTTAATAAAGGCTGGAGAATGTAAAACTGCAAAATAAAGCCAAAAGTATACATGGTCTTCTTTCCGATGCTAGGTCTTGAATTTTTGCAGCAAAAAACCAGTATTCGAGAGATGCAGTAGGTAGCCTTATCCTGAAGTAAAAATTTAGCTTTGAATTCATTATAAGGGGAGAATAAAACAAATAGCCTCTTTCAGTCTGTAAAATGTATTTTGAGCCTTGTCAGCTTCCTGTTAGCTTAGAACCTAAGCCTGAAGGTTGCACAAGAAATGCTGTTGGATCTTGTGGCCTGATTCCTTAGGCTAGCTTTCAAAATAGCAAGCTAACTCCCTTGCAACTTAAAAATAAGGACAGGATGTTTGCATTCTAGAAATAGTAGAGCACCCAAGATTTTGTATTAACTTCATAGTTGTTTTTTTTTCCTGTATGGAGTTAGGAGTGAAACATTCTCACTATTAACAGAGAGATGCATTAGAGTGAAAGTGCTTTTTGAATTCTCCTTCAAATAGGCTATTGAAGCTAAAAAAATATTGTATTTTGAGGTAGATACTGATATATTATTTGAAAAGGTTTCATCTTTTAAAATCTCGCTGGGCTAGCGGTTATTAATGCTGTTCTCCATTATAAAATCCAAACTATTTTTCTGAGATTTTACTTAGTATATTACAGTTTGTTCTTATCATTCAGCTAACTGTTTCTGCGGCTAGTTAGGAATAGATTTTAGGGAGTATCTGACAGTGAGTAAAGCTGAAAGATGTGCTGAGAAAAACAGATGAAACTTTGAATCTTTTTCCACCAAATGGGTGTTCCTCTCCCCTTCCATCATATGCCAGTGCCACTGTCAACCTGCCACAGCCATCCAATAATTTCCTCCATTGCTGATATCTTTTGAAGGCTTGAGTAGACACTAGAGGGTATTTTCTGTGGTTCAGCTCCAAGCATGTATAAACTCAGACGTTGTTTTAGTGCAGACTTTGTCATCTCACTATCCTACTCAATTTCCGGGTTATCTTAAGAACGCATTGCATGGCACAAACCTAATTGCAGATCCTGAGATGCTCTGATGGCCACTTATTCCTACTTTTTATTTTTTCTCATCTGCTAACCAAGTTGCTTGGTGAGAGGAGCAGGGGACTTTCCTCATATGTTGTAGTAGCAGAGGTTTTGTAGGAGTCTTGCTGGAAGACCTCACTGAAACCTTTAGAAGACTGAAGTAGACTGTCAACCACCACTCCCTTGTTTTCAGGAAACTCCAGGAGATTTGAGATGCATCTTTGCCATATAAAAGTTGTGTTGACTCTTCCCCATATGTTGTAGTTACTCATCTCCTCACTGTTCCTGCTCTTTGCAGGAGTTTCTGCTAGTTTGCCTAGCCTCAGATCAGACCTGCTCGTCTTTACTTTCCCACACTCTCCATTGAATGCTTTTTAATACCTTGGCCTCTTGTTAACTGCCTCCTGTTGGTGCATCCCGAGGCTGGTTTGAAGTGAGTGGTTTAACACCTGGTTTGTAATCCAGCTTTTCTATCTCCAGGTTCTTTTACAATTCCCAGGTGAATGACATCTGGTCTTGCTCACTTGTTACTCATGTTATCTATTTGCTCTGTAAGTTTTGACCTGTAGTGAATTTTTTTGGGGACCAGTTCTCACATCTGGTACTTCTCCCTAACCCTAGAGGGCTTCTGATATTGGCAGACTTTGCAATTGCCAGGTGGGTTTACCTATTTTTTTGGGAAAGCTGTCAAAGATATTTAAGATTATAATGAAGAATGATACAATGGATCTTTCCAGTGTTATTTGACTGACTAATTTTGAGGGTATAACTCTTTTGAAATACTTCAAATTAGCTTATTTTTAAAAGAAGAATGATAGCTCCAGACATTGTACGTTTTGAAGGTGTATAAATTTAGAAATTTAGATAGGATAATCTGTATCTCTTTTTCAATGCTGCAAGAAAAACAGTAGGAAAGCTGTTGGCAAGTAGAGAAATTGAATTCAGGGGAGCAGCATGGTTGAATATTTGTAGAAAGAGGTCTTCAGCATTGATTAGGTTTACTAGTAGGTATTGTTCCAGATAAACGTTTTTGGTCTTAGCTATAGAGAGTTGTAGTTGCTAACCTTAACAGAAGAGCTGATAATACAAGGTCTGCCTAGCAGTGACATTTATGCTTGAGTAGTACAGTAAGCTGCTACACCAGTTTCTTTTGCCTTTTTATGTGTTTGATGTTGACTTAAAAGAGTACATGGCAGGAAAATAAATTATTTAAACAAAGAGATGTTATCTTGTCATGGTTTAACCCCAGCCAGCAACTAAGCACCACACAGCCACTTGCCTACCTGCCCCCCAGTGGGATGGGGGAGAAAATTGGAAGAGTAAAAGTGGTAAAACTCATGGGTTGAGATAGACAGTTTAATAGCTGCTGTGAGGAAATTTTACTTTTTTTTTTAATGTTGATAAAATAATGTGTTGGAATGAGAACCACAGTTTATCAACACTTCTTGAACTAAAGAGTAAAGTCCCTTGGGTTTCATAGTCTTTCCCATCTTTTTTTTTAAAACAAACAAACAAAAAAGAAAATAAAAAGCCATAGTGTTTTACAAGAGAGTGTCCTTGCTAAGGAACGGAAAAAAATAGTGCATGAATCTTTACCTGAAAGTAAAATGACTTCCTTTACTCGGTTTAGCTTAGAACTGCAGTCGCAGGCACAGCACAGTCCATTTTTGATTGGCAAATTCCAGCTGCAGCCCTGTAATGTAAAACAGCTAAAAACTGCATTCTTTCTCCCCACCCTCATTCTTTAACTGTTAGTAACATTGACACAGTATTTTTGTCTACAAATATATCACCAGTGATCTTTAAAGAAAATATGAGTCAAAAAGGAGTAAGAAGGTGTTGTGATAGCTAAGCCTTTGTCATAAGTTAAAAAGGGAAACTACCAAAAAATAAATTCAAACCTTAAAACAAATATGTTTGTCAGGTGACCACAGAATGCTTCCTTATTAACTTAAAATAAGG
Source organism: Nipponia nippon (assembly GCF_047370975.1). Lineage (NCBI taxonomy): Eukaryota > Metazoa > Chordata > Aves > Pelecaniformes > Threskiornithidae > Nipponia > Nipponia nippon. Next base: position 87,730,711 of record NW_028262347.1, on the reverse strand, counting down.
AAAAAACCAAGGAAGAGCGGGTTGTAACTGTGCGTGGAATGAAAACGCTTCTTGCCAGACATTGGTACCGTAGCTGAAATTGGGAGTAAGTTCTATGCATCCCTGGAGTCCTAAAATGTGCCAGCAGAAAGGAAACAACCCCTTAAATTAAAAGAAAATAGCAGGGGTTTTCTCCACTGTAATAGTAAAGGACGTTCTCAGTCTGGGCGCTTTGTAATTTATTTCAAATTGAATGGAGGTGGGAGGAATCTGGGATATAATGCATGTTCGGACCAGGAGGCAATGCACGTCAAGAAAGAAATTTTATGGGCTTGTACCTAAAAGCTTTTACTGAAGCCCAGCGAGAGCAAATGAATCTCTTGAGCTCTGTACTGGTCCAAAAACCTGTCTCTCAAAGGTTAGAGACACAGGTGTTAGGGAAGGGCAGGAGATCTTCAGGGCTGAATTTTAGTCAGCTTGTGCAGAAAGACGACTGTGGAAATGAAATTAGTAAGCAAGAACTAAAATTGTGCCACTTTGTTGCCTAAAACGAGTCTTTGAATTTATTGGGGGGGGGAAGGAAGGACGGAGTCTGCAAACATTTCTGTATTAGGAGTGGGGACTTGGACCTCTTTGAAAGAAGTATTGGAATAGTGACAGCTCTTGACATCAGGAGATAGTGTGCTTCACTGAAATCTTGACATTAAGTTTGCTGGGGTGCTTGTGCACTCTCCTCTGGGTATTGCACCTTGTTGAACTGTTCAAAGTGCGTGATAGGAATGTTGTTTCAGTGAATCTGTGTGTGTGTGTTAATGGTGGGGGTCCTCACTCCCTTCATAAGAGGAAAGAAGGGGTTTCCTGGCAGAGTCCACAGAGAGAAAGCACTGGTTGGTCTTTTCCTTGTGCCTCTGTTATGACCAAGACTGAACTCTCCCAAAACCAATTCATTTCTTTTTCTTCTCGAGTTCACTGCTGATTTGGAAAGTTTCCTCCGTATTGCTGCAGCGTGAATGATTTTTCTGTCCATTTTGGTTTCCAAGCCTTTCCCCACAGGCCTTTTCAGGCCCAGGACCGCCTCTAAGGGTTGTTTGTATTCCTCCTCTTAACTTGCACCCCAGAACAGCCTCGGGCTGGCCTGACAGCCCAAGCTCTTCTGTTATTTATTCAAGCCTTGGACAAGACATGGAGGGGAGCTGAAGCTCTGATGTTTTTGTTGGAGGGGTGCCATGAAGGGAGCCTTCTGATTTGAGAGCCCCAGGTTGTTCTGCAAACAGCTCAATACATTAAGATAAAAAATTGTATCTAGAAAAAGAGTCTTACACAAAATCACTCCTGTACTTACCATACATATTTATATCTTTCTTGTTTCTATTTTAAAAAGTCTGAATGGCAATATAGAGAAGAAAAATATTGTACTTTAGAAAATTAAACAGTTCACAAAGCCAAAGAAAAGCCACATTCTTTAAGTGGGAAGATGAGCATTAACAAAGATCTGACAGCACGGTTGTCCCAAAGAACTGTCTTGGAATGAGTATGTGAAAATTGAGATGAAAAGATAATTCTGAGCCAAAAAGTCACCAGTTTTTCAGATATCCTTTGCTGTCTGAAGGGCTTAAACTACTCTTAAAATTTTCTGCTCAGATTAGTAAAGCCGCTGTCCAATTTCTCCAGAGAAAATTCTGATGTACTCGTTTTCAGTTCTTGGTATTGGATCTAGAGGTCTGATACCAGTATCAGAGACAGTTTTCTAGATTGTGGAAAGGATTACTAATTTTTTTTTTTTGTTCTGTCCACTATGCTAAGTTTGTTGTTTAACTTCACTTATAAATTGAGTTTTTTCTGAGGGAGAACGAGGCAATCACAGCCTGCAAGACCCACACTACCCGGAGTTGGTACGTGTCCCTCAGTAACATATAATTAAGTGGGTTCTTCTGCCCCAGTGGATTCATACTCTTAAAATTAAAGAAAAAGAAAGAGTTGCATGGTAAAACTTGACTACAAAGTGTTGCTCCATAGTTTGTTTCTTGCAGTAGTCGTGAACTCTGATAACTGCAGGTTGGTAAGGGAACATTGAACGTGAGTCATCCGCCTGCCCTGGGCAGTGCTTGCCCTGTGGCACTGGGAAAAGCGGAGGGCAGCAGCCAGGGCCCCGAGGAGCTGGGTTGCTGAAAGGGCCGGTGAGTCACTGCAGCAATGCTGTCAGCCCGTAGGGCAAATGAAGGGAGTTTGCATTAGGAAAGGAGAGCAAGGTATTTTGGTTGCCTTGCGGAGTACAGTGTAATAAAATAGAGGTGAGGTTGTGTAGAGGACTAGCTGGTATTATAGTCTCGGGAGAGACAGGGCTCTTCTTTGCATGCTAACATTTCTTTAGTTAGGCTTAAAGGTTGTTTGGCAGCTCTCTGGTTTGGATGAATGTATACATTTTGAAGTATTGTAACTTAAGCTGCTGAAGCACTTGGACCCCCCCCCCCCCCCCCCCCCCCCCCCCATAAATCTCAGTTTGCGATATTCCAAAACTGCCTGTGTTTTAGAAGAGTACATATTATTGTCCAGATTTTAGCAGCATAGCGTGTCAAAGAGAGACACCAGAAGGGTCCAGAGTGTTTACAATTTTACTTTGGAAAAGATTGTAAAACCTGATTAAATGCTCATCACCAGCTCTGTTAACAGAAACGCAACACAAACCCTTTCCCTCCTGGTGATTCTTACAGATTGGTTTGCTGTGTTTGTCTGGTCGGTTGCTGGCATTTTGATACTGTCTTACCAGTCCTCTAAAAGACTTCAGATAAATTTTGGCTACTGTGGCTCTTTGAATTATGGTCTCTGTTGTTCAGTCTTCAGTTGACATTAGGGTTAAGCCTTACATAAACTCACACACCACCTTCTGTGGTTTTATCATCCTAATGACTGCTCCTTTTTTCCTGGATGAAAAAAAAAGTGTCCTGCTTTTTGTTTGTTATGTTAATAGGACATTTATATGTGGACAGATACTATCAGTTATTTATTATTTCAATGGAGTATTTTTTAAAGTATGTTTCAGAACCTGTTTGCTAAACCGATATCTTGTCTGTCAAAAGGAGGCTGCTGGAAGTGTGTTTGGTCTCTCTTGCAAGTCTAATTTTTCTACCTGGTTTGATTATTACCTGCTCTTGAAGAGGGCTGGTAGGCTTTCTTCGTTATTTGTAGGCAGAGATGTTTAAAGGTGGTGGTAGTTGTTGTTGTTAGGGAATAGACAGTATGAGTCATAGTGGTAACCCCTAGGGGCCTTTTTCATAAACTATGGTCCTATTTATATGAAGCATTGCAGAAACTAACAAGACTGTAGTATAAAATACTCCTGGAAATTCAGCAGGTTTTATTGTTGGGTTTTTGTTTGTTTTTTGTTTGTTTTTTAATAAAAAATGGTGTGTGTACATACTTAGTGAAGCATGAAGAAGGGGGAAAACAAAGTAACAGCAAAAAGCATTGTTACATTTTGTGCCATTTCTCCTAGGGTCTATGGAAAAGATCCATGATTAAGAAATTCATTTTTTTTCCTTTTGCTTTCCTTTTTTTTTTTTTTTTTCCCCCTTCAATCTGAATGTTTTGAGGATTTTTGTTGTTGGGGGTGAGGAAGGGAGACGTTTGTCTCAATTAAAAGAAAGTTAGCTGTTATTAGTTTTAGGATTTAATAATACTTTTTTTAAAAATTTCGAATACTTAATATTTCTTTTTATTCTCTGTACCAGGGAGCTGCTCATGATAAGGTAAGTTGATGAATTTCTTTAAGGTAAAAGCTTCTCTGACTCCTAGCAGTCTGTGGCTACTTCCCATATTGCCCAGTGTTTCCCAACTGTGATTTGGCACCTTTAAGTAACAAGCTTTGTATTTCTGTAAATAAGTATGTATCTTTGTTAAATATATTTTGCATGTAGCCCTTTTTCTGTGAAGTCTCATTTCTGGATTCATTGGACACTCCTTCCTTTGTGGCTTCAGCGTGTTGGGAAGCTGTAGCAGACTGAAGGTCACCCATCAGTTTGTGTGTGGCAGCAACAGATTCTTTTTGCTTCTGAAAGAGGAGTTTGTCTTCCATTTGAGAGCTGAAAAAGGAGATAATTTCTGTTGGCTGGAGAGGGAAAGTCTGACTGCTGCTCATTGTTGCTGTACTGATGTGCTTAGCATTATACTAAGTTATGCAATTATTTTACCTTGAAGTTTTCTCTTGAATCCTCAGTTCCACGTCATAGGCTATTTGACATGAAAATTTGGACAATAAAACTTCAGAAAAAGCTTCAGTTGAGCATTAGGTAATTGCTGAGGCATAAAAATCTGATCTAATTTTGTCAAACTTCTGATTATTTTTTTTTTTAATACAGTTGGAATCTGAACCCAGAAAAAGGCTGCTTTTTTTTCTTAAAGTGGCAAAACACCACATTCAAATAATCTCTTTAAGATGTATAGACTCAATTTCAAGTAAGTATATAGAGCATGTCTCTGGCTTCAACACGACTCGTGCTCACGCAGTTCATAACAAAACTGATGTAATAAGGTGGTTTCTGTCCAATTTCTTTCCCCTGTGGTCTTTCTGTTTTTGTTCCCTTGTGCATTCCTAGTTTAGTTTATCTGTGGAAATAAGGCTTATGTGATCATGCAGCCTCTTGTGTGTGCTTCTCTGTTTTCATTTCTCTCGCTCGCACTAACAGGTTTTGAATACGTTGAACAGTTCTAACCAGAACTGACAGAAAGGTAGAAATTTCAAAAATGGATTTGCTGAGTTTTATGAGAAAAGGCATCTGGGTAAAGGACGATTTTATTAGTCGCAGCTGATTTTAACTTTCAATCCTTGACTGTTTTCACTCTTGCACACACAGCTGGTTTAGTGTCACGTAACTCATTGTCAGATTTTGTGCTACATGCTCTAGGAAAAATACTTTTCTTGGTGTGAATATTTCATTTATTTTGGCAAGTCCTGAAATCCTGTGCTGTTAGGATGAGGATAAGTTTCTGATGTCTACCAGCAATGGCAAAATCATCATTTATTAGGCTACAGTTTCCAGGTTCTGTTGGGTTGCAGACACAGGTTTAATGAGTTTTTTTTCCAGTATGATCTGTTTAGAAAAGGGAAATCAGTCCCCCTTTGCAGAAAGAGTGTCAGGCCAGAGGTGCACTGGCATAAACACAGAAGTGCTTGGGCTTCTGGGCAGAGGACTGTTCCTGGTTAGCTCTTTTGAAAGGTGTTTTCATGTTCTGTAACTGTTCCCATTTTAAGAAATCATCCCTTCATCTTTTTGTCTTCTCCTGAATTCTATTTGACGATGTCCTCAAGGCTTCAGAGAGGGAGGGGAAAGATAAATCTTTGTCTTATCCTTTCCTTTTAAGACTACTTGCACGTATATGGAAATGTGGTTTGCGTGTAGGTCAAAGTTGCTTTCTCCGTCTGTTCTGGGTACAGTTACATACTCTCCCTGAAAGGGGGGGGGGGGGGGGGAGGGGGATAAAAAAGGCAAGAGAAGAGTCCTTATTGCAAGTGCTGTGGTGCCTAATAGAGTTGTTCAGAGAGAGAGGAAATCTCCTGTTTTGAACGTGTCAGAATCTCCTTTATGTGCATGACCCATGTACAGAAGGAAGCCTGCAGACATGCAGAGTCAGGTTAACAGAGTAGCGTGAAGTACCTGACTGGGAATCGGTTTGATGATCCCATGGTTGATGCTTTTTCTTCAGTAAACAGTTAAGAGGGGAAAAAAGGTCCTGCAGTACCACTGCATCAGAACCACTGGTCTAAACTGGTGGTTTACATCTCCTTAGTCTCTGCTTGGTAAGTTGCTAGTTATCTTTGCTCATAAGTACAAACATTGAAATAAAATATTTATGCTGTCTTTTTTCCTCTGCCTGTGGATCTCAAGCTTATTTAACTTAGCACTGCATTACAGATCTCTCTCCCTCCCTTGATTTGCTGCTGCAAGAACTGTTCTTCACTGGGGAAGAAACAAGCTCAGAATGTGTGCCTGATCCTATGGATCCCAAAGGTGAAGTTAGCAAGTGTAATTTATTCTTTTGGCCAATGTAAGTTCTGTATTTTAACTGCTGTGTTAAACCGGGGAGGTTCGTATAAATGTTTCCATAGGACATCAAGTTAATTCCAACTTCACAGGCCATAAATGCGCAACCATGGAAGTCTTTACTGCCTCTGTAGCTGTACCCGCAGTAATCGCCTCCAGGAGATAGTTATGCTTCTTCCTAACTGCCTGCCTGTGTCCCAGGCAGTGGGATTTTTTGATTGCAATAAGGGAGATGGGCTTTTAAGCTCAACCATTATCTAAACAGGCATTCCCGAAGCATGCCTGGGGAGGATCCTTTCCCGTGAAAGCATTGCGTCTTTTTAAGCATTGATGGTTTTAATGGGAATAAAGTATGTTTCTGATTTTTATGATCTGTTAGACATCTGTTAGTCCACCAAATTTTGATTGCTAGTTGTCCGGTTTTGGCCATTTTTATTGGCAAAAGTCTTTTTCACACCTTTGCACAGAGGAATTAATACTACACAATTTTCATCATTAGATGTCTGTTTTTATTGGATGGTTTTGCTTTTTATGCTGAATGCACGGTGCTGAAAATTTCCAGTTACTGAATCTGTGGATGTTGCAACAAAGATAGGAAAAATTGTTCTAGCGTATCTGAAAAATGAAGTTATTTTCTTGTAATGATAAGTGACAAAAAAATCATGTCAGATCATTTTTATAGGAATTTGTAGCTGGAAAGAATTTCAGAGAGCAGCATGTAGTGAATGACAGATCTGCTTCTGGAGCAGCCTTTAACTTCTGAGGAATCGCTTAGGGCGCTTAGGGTCACATTTTTCTATAGTAAGTAATACATTTTGTTTTCTGAATTTAACGATCGGGCACTCTTACAGCAAATTTGGATGGTGTTGCTCTGCTTGTCTGTTGCTTACTGCCAGTCTTGATCAAGTTAAAAGCTTATGGTGCCTTCCTCCCCAGCCTTAGTTCTATCTTGTTAGCTTTCCTGGAGTGCGTTGTCGGAGAACCATAGAATCATAGAATCGTCAAGGTTGGAAAAGACCCTTAAGATCATCGAGTTCAACCGTTAACCTAACACTGCCAAGTCCATCTATACCATGTTCTCGAGCACCACATCTATCTGTTCTATAAATACCTCAAGGGATGGAGACTCAACCACTTCCCTGGGCAGCCTGTTCCAATGCTTGACCACCCTTTCGGTGAAGAAGTTTTTCCTAATGTCTAACCTAAACCTCCCCTGGTGCAGCTTGAGGCCGTTTCCTCTCGTCCTGTCACTTGTTACTAGGGAGAAGAGACCGACCCCCACCTCGCTACGGCCTCCTTTCAGGTAGTTGTAGAGAGCAATAAGGTCTCCCCTCAGCCTCCTCTTCTCCAGACTAAACAACCCCAGCTCCCTCAGCCGCTCCTCATAAGACATGTGCTCCAGACCCTTCACCAACTTCGTTGCCCTCCTCTGGACACGCTCCAGCACCTCTATGTCCTTCTTGTAGTGAGGGACCCAAAACTGAACACAGTACTCGAGGTGCGACCTCACCAGTGCCGAGTACAGGGGCACTATCACCTCCCTGGTCCTGCTGGCCACACTATTCTTGATACAGGCCAGGATGCCACTGGCCCTCTTGGCCACCTGAGCACACTGCTGGCTCGTGTTCAGGCGGCTGTCAACCAACTCCCCCAGGTCCTTTTCCGCCAGGCAGCTCTCCAGCCACTCCTCCCCCAGCCTGTAGCGTTGCATGGGGTTGTTGTGACCCAAGTGCAGGACCCGGCACTGAGCCTTGTTGAACCTCATACAGTTGGCCCTGGCCCAGTGATCCAGCCTGTTTAGGTGATGGTTCTGTTGGCTTCCTCATTGTTTTCTCTATTCCAGGTTCTCATTTATTTTAATGAAAAGTTCCACTGTGGACCAACCCAAGGCTAAAATTCTCAGCACTTTTTCTCTTTAGTGACTTACCAGTCTTCAAGTAATGAAAGCAAACAGCGGATTTCTTTTTCTACTGTTTTCTTTGTTACTGTCTGGTATCCTGTGGCATTGTATATCACAACCTGTTGTTTCTCACCAGCGGAGCCTTGATAATTCCTTTGAGTCTGTTTGCAGAAAGAGAGGCAAGTTCAATATTTTCATGCTGTGTGCAGCGTTTCAGACTTTTCAGCAATGTCTGGAGCTCCTGCCCAAGAGAAATTTTCCCCACAGGCTACAATGAGTAACTGTCAGCATTGCTTGCTATTAATAATTGCATGCAAAAATTAATCTTGGAGCTGCTCTGATTTAGTCTCACTGTTGTGTGCAGAAGCCAGATCATTTAGACCTGATGCAGTTTAAGATGGTTCTTCAACCAAATGCTGTCTGTGCCTTCAGAAGTGAAGTAGCCTGTCTTAAAGCTATGTGCCTTTGAGATGTCAGGAAAAGCTCCATTTCATCAGTGTGGTGGGGAATAACTACTCCACAAACATCGTTTGAAAACCAACAGTGTGTCCAGGGAGGGCTGCAAGTACGTGTTTAGCAGTAGCTTCTGTAGTGGAGTTGAAAATGACCCAATGAGTACAGGGCACTGTTGCCTGGCCAGTGCATGAGAAAGGTGGATGGGAGCTGGAATGAGCCTCAGGTAAACCTTACCCTAACTGCACGGCAGACTTGTCTGCTGGTGTAATGCCCTGCTTCTTGTGAATAGCTCTGACACCAAGAGGAATGTTGTCTTTCAACTTTTTATTCTTAGATGTGCTTCTGTTGCTTGAAGTGACTTCAAAAATTAGAGGTAAATTTGAATATATTAATTGTCTGAAATTTTCTGTTGTTACCAACATGTACAACCATGAATACTCTGTTCAACTTTCACTGCTGAGACCAATTCAGTAGGTTTGAAAAGATCCCCAACTAAAGAAATCTTATGTTCTAGTAATGAGAATGCATGATAAAAAAAAGTATTTTAATTTGTCAATTAGCAAGATAGGGTAAAGGTCTGTCTCAGAAGCCTCTCACGAATAGGAAGTCTTGAAACATTTTGTGAGGTGGGAATGAACACTAAACAAGGTTTTTTGGTGGTAGTCTTTGTCTGTGTGTTTAATTTTCAAATATGTGTCCACTTTAGCAAAGAAGGATGATTTTAAAGAATGAAAGCTGTGTATACATTACATTGAGACATGGAGCTGGTTTAGATCATAGCTTTTTCTCAAAGACAAGCATTGGTGGCGCTTTGAATTTCATTCTAAAATGCATACAATTTCTGTAATTGCTATCCTAACTAAATTCAGATCAATCTGTGAAAATGGTTCATTTCAAAGAGTGTCTAGTACCCTTAGAATTACAGAATCCATCAAATGGACTCTTTGGTCTCAAAAAGTGTGGATATCTGTGTGCCCATTTTAAGATTAAAAACCCCACCCACCCAACCAAAACCTCAACCAACAACACCAAACCACCCCCCCCAAAACCCCGCCCCCAGAATAAAATTATGAAGTCCTGTGCTGAAAGTAATTGGGAGTTGCATGTGTATTTTTAGAATATTATACTAAAGCTAATTTATTTTTATTAATAGCGGATACTGCAATGCATTATGTGGCGATTAACATTTTGCTAATGAACTTCGGGTAAGGTTTGTCCAGCAAATATTAAATATTTGAAACTACTTCTCATAGGTTCATAGTATTCATGATGGAAGGGTTTATTATTATTATTATTATTGCTACTACTACTACTGTTAGTACTAGTATTACTTGCCAAGCCTTGAAAGGCAGTTTGAAGGCTTTGTTCTGAAATCAGGGAATCAGTCTAGTACTGGGACCTGTGAATAGCTTACCAGATAAACTTTTTAATTGAAGTAAGGGAGATACTGTGGTCCGAACATATTTTAAAATAACCATTGATGGTAGTAGTTAGGAAGTTTCCAATAAAAACATTCTGCGGCAAGGATGTTAGCTTCTCCGCTGAAAGAAGATGCTTAACAGCAAAGGAAGAAAAGAAATGCTAAATAGACAATTTCAAACTTTGCAGTTCTTTAGGTTTATTTTGCTGTATTTGATCAATTGGCATGTCAAATGCCCATCTTTCTACCTAAGGGACTTTTTTTTGCTGCTGTATTTGCTACTGCTACTTACTGGGGTCAAAATGCAGAGACTGTAGCAGGCTTTGGGATGGTTCTCATAGTTGCATGCTGAGAAGTGTGGTGAGGTCAAGTTATAGTATTTGAAAGATCCTTTCCGTGATGAACTTGAGAGGAAACAGCTAGGAGAGACGAGCTGTCTCTGCTGGGGTTTGTTGGTGAGTAACATGCATACAGGCAGTGCAGCAGGTGGAAGTGGTTTCTGGGTTAGGAGGAGGCTCTTGGTCAGCTCAGTGACTGCCCCTTGGCTCCAGTGGCCTCCTGTTACCTGATTTTTCGAACAACATGAAGTGATTGCTGGTTTGCATGCAGGCACAGCTGTAGAGGGCGTGATTTGCACGAAGCGAGATAGTTTTCTTTAGTTTTTTTTTTTAAGGTGTGTTAGAGGTATCTCTGATCTCTTAAATTATACATTGCTTTTGACAGATTTTAGGTGACACAGGCTGGATAAGGTAGCCAGAGAGGAAGAATATAGTGACATGGCCTTCATTCTGTCCAAACCTGGGGTAAAGCACAGAACAGATCCTCAACTAGTATTTTATACTTGCTGGGGACCTGTTCCTCAGTTCTGTAGAGTCATTTTTTCCTAACTAATATTACTTTGTTTTGGGTACATGGCAGTGAGCTGTAGGAATGCAGGATTGTAGCTAAGAATAAACTTCTTTATTTTAGTAGCAGATACCACGAGCTACGTGCTTCTCTGTGCTCCCATTTGTAGAAATAAAAAGAAGTGAGCTTTAGTCTTCTCTTCCTCGCTGCTGGTTCTGCTGTTTCGGAGTTTTGGTTAAATACTTTTATCACCTTTTCAGTTCTATCAGGAATCTTGAACCTATTTTGGTGGCTAACATGAGCATCCTTCATATCAGAAAAGAAATAACCGGGACATAGTCGATATCAAACACTTCTTAATATATATTCTCTGTGGTATGTGAATGAGATCAGTGCTGTGACTGGGATCCACGTGTGATCTGGCAAATAGACAGGTGCTGTTCAGCTGAGCAGAATTTGTTGCAGCATTGATTACTGGGATATTATAAATACTTGTCTACTGTCAAATTCTGTTCTTCACATATTCTGTCCATCTTCTAAGACTTTTTTTAGGGAAGATGACTTAGAAACATGTAACTTCAGAAACTTCATGGTGCTCTAACTAGCCACAAAATTACAAGGGAGTAATACAGCAGGTGAAAGGACATGAGGAACTCATATCTTGTGTCTAGATGCCTGGTTGATCAGAGGCAGGGCTAAGCCAAAGGAAGTAGCACAGGTAACGTACATCGTTTTCCTTTTTTCCTCAGGTGAAGGGAGAGAAATAACGCTTCGTGTCACTGCAAGCAATAGATTTGATGGAAATTTTGACTTGTTCCTAGCCAAAGCCTGCTTGGGGCAGGAGAGATTTTGATCTCTTCAGTTACTGTTTGACAGCAAAAAGACAGTGAGAAGGGGCAGCTCGTATCTGGAGCTCTAAGGCCACCTGTCTGTTACCCACCCAGCATGGGCTCTGTGTGAATAAAAGACTGCTTCTGCCCCTAGTTATACCAGAATTAATATTATGACTGGTCAAGTACAAACATTAAAAGCTTCGTGCTCTTTTTCTTGCCCCCTGGTATGATGCTTGTCACAGATGCTCGGCTGGTGTATCATTTGGGGATGCATGGACTTGATCTAAGAATAGCCTTGTCCTGGAGCTGAGATGTGTCAGTGTATTCTACCTATTATTTCTATCTGTTAGTCCTTCTTACTCTGTCTGACTCCACTGTTCAAACCCTGTTGAATTACTCATGCTGGTTATGTTCTAACATAAATAAATAAAGAAGAACATAAATAAGCAAAGAAGAATCTAATTACCACCTAATTCATAGGAAGGCTGTGTTTCAAACTCTGAAAATTGCCCTCGGCAAAGGGTGACTGTGATTATTTCACATATTCCAGCAACAGCAAGAAACTCGCTGTTAAGTTCGAAAAAGTAGACTGCTGTGACAAAGGAGGAATAGTTGCTGAAACATTTTTCTCTTAGGCCTCATAGCCGGTCGCTGAGAAGGATACATGATTTTCTGTGCCGGGGGGCTTGACCCTGGGCTGATAGATGTATGTCCTTCCTTCCTGACTGTCTCAAGGGCCTTGCCCATCACTGCTTTGAAAACATCTGAAGGGGATAAGACAGTGCTTTTTTAATGTCTGAAACAGTATTGTCCATCACCTGTGCTGTTTGTCTGTGCCAGAGGTGCGTTGGACATTCCTCACTCTCTCTGGAAATAGTATCCTAGAAACAAAGTCAGGTTTTGGGCTTAAGCTCCATGTTTGGTGAGGTGGCTATTGTTGGTTGGCAGAGTAATGCTTCTAGAGACTGGTCTCTCGCAAATCCCCAGCGTTAAACGTGCCACTAGCGTGAAGGATCTGTACCATGTACTCCTCTAGCTGTGGACGAGATTAGCAGTTATATCTCTCAAAGTTCGCATGATCAGCTAAATCACTCATCTTTTCCTGAAACCATTCTAGACTCTAGAGCAGGAAAAGATGGATAAAGTGGACACACAGGGTGTTTTTTGTCTGTGAACTTAACAGAACTGGGCCTGTTTGATTGTACAGTTCTCTGCACTGATTTCTAGTTTGCCTGAAAGTAAATGTTCCTTATTGTGGGTACTTTCCAGGTAGATCATGCAGATGTTTGCTCTGCCAGGTGGTTTGTGAGCCTTTCCTTTCAAACACCACAGTGTATTCCAGCAAAACCAAGTTCGCATCTATTTTCTGCTTCAGGAATACTCATATGAGACCTTTAGAGCTCACCCAGGGTAATCTCATGAGGGACTTCGTAATTCTTCCTGATATAATAAAAAGGGATATTTATTAACAATTTGATGTCCCAACCACTATGTTTCTTATGCCTTATGAAAGAATTGCATGGAGCTCATGTGCATGGCCTTGATGAACACAATACCCACTTGTTCCTGTTGTCTTGTGCTTTGCTGGATGCATAATGATTTCAATGTGCCGAAGAATCCCAATGACTGTAAATATTTGTTCTTCTTCTGTGGCAAAATAAATACTCTGATCTGTTAAAATTATTGTCCCGTAGACCTTTTTGTAGAAAACTTTTTGTGTGTAGAGCACTTAAACTTTTTTTTTAATTTATTTTTTAATGTTTTCCATTGCTCTCTGGTCTTTGTACATTGATTCTTCTCCTTGTACAAGCAGAATGTTCTGTTCCTACTGTTCCAGTACACTGACATTGTGATATTTTATTTTTTTTTTTTCTGTCAAGTGGATGGGAAAAATTAAAACTGTGATTTTGGAAATTTACTGTCTTAGTATGAAGCCTTAATTTTAATGCCACAGTGCATTTCTGCTAATAGTGAAAATGTGCCTTGAATAATACAGGTGCTACCGTGATCCTCTGCACTTCCCTTCAGGTTAGATGTGAAAGTAGAGGCAGAAGCACTGAAATGTGAAGTGCTCAGGCTCCCTTAGCCTGAACAAAATAAAAATCTTGGCATTGAAATTGAGCTTCAAAGTTCACCACAGCTGTGAGGCTGCTTTAGTGTTTTCTTTCTTGCCAGTTTACCTCAAAATTTCTTAGAAATTTGAACATGAATAATTAATTTTAACAACTCTGTTAAATTTGGATTATGAATATAAATATTTGGATTAGGATGAATAAGTTTTTGCATTTCTGCAGTATAAGTCAGTGGATTTTCTCACAAGTGCCATAAAAGGGCTCCCTCTGAGATGGTGGTTCTTATTCTTGAATATAAATGTGATTAAACCATTAAATAAAACAGTTTCATTACTTTACTTCAGCTTTTGTTTCTAGCTGCTCTTTTCTTTTGATTAGTTTCTGAAGCCTGTCTCTTCCATTTGCTGCTTGCTCGGGTTTGTAGAAGGAATATTTCTCCAGCTCTCAGCTGCTTTCTGCAAGATTAGCTGCTTCAGTGCTCTGCCTTACAAAGAGTAAGAAATATAATAATCTGTTAATAGACTGATACATTTTGGATAACAAGGCTAAAGGCTGCAACCAGTTAAATTTTCTGTATTTTCTCTAATGTTCTTATGAACAGACTTACGTGGATGTGTATAATAATAATAAACATTAGGGCAACATCAGCCTGGACTCGGAAGTGGTGGTATTTCCATATGAAGTAGTGGTAAGATCATTCATAGGCTGGAGAATCTGCTTTGGGTACCAACATTGTAAAAAGATAATAGAGCTGGTGCAGGAAAGAGCCGCAGAAGTGATTTGAGGATGCTTGATTTGCAGCAAGATAAAAATGAATTGTCCATTTAGTTAAAAAAAAAAAGACATCAAGTGTTTTAATGCAACTTCTGTCTGCATAAGTACTTGTAGATTATGCAATGCTAAAAGACTCTTTAGTAGATGAAGGCATAAGAAGGCCTGTTAAATGGGATCTATAGCTAAAGAAACTCAGATTGCAAATAGAGCCTGAATTTTTAACATCTATGTTTAAATAATCACTGACAGAGTTTATCAAAGGATAAACTGCTACTTTCTCCATCAATGGAAATCTTAATAAATTAAGACATTTACTGCCTTCCTCTTGCTCCCTCCTAGTGGATAACAGGAAGAAAATCTGTGCCCTGTGCTATCAAGAACTTAATCCAGAATGGTCATAATGAGAACTTCTGCTTTAACCATGCATACCAGTATCTCTATAAGAAATATGAAAAAAACCCAATTTGATCCATTCATCAGTAGTTGGAGCAGTAGAAATTTCCAAACATACTCCATCTTCGTTATTATGATTCTCTTTAAACTGATTGTGTTGATCTTGCTTGGGTCCTTTCTGCCACGTAGTGAAGGTGTTAATTTTTGTGCAGTTTGAAAAACAACAGAAAATAATATTAGCATGTTAAAGTACTTGTGATAGAGAAATACAAAGTGGAAAGGTCCTATTTGTGTGAGACGAAACATGCTTCCTCACTGGCATAATGAAGAAAGATCGGCAGTAATTTGACCATACCATATAGGTTCCTTTATTTATGTGAAGTGACCAGATGATAATCAAGCTAGTATGTGCTCAGCAATGGATCTTGCTGATATTGTTCATGCAAAGGTAAAATTCTTTTTCATTTCTTGCAGCCCAAGTCATGGGATCGTTGAGGCCCTTTCTCTTCCCTCAGTATTACTCGGCTCCAAAGTGTAATGTGCAGTGTGTTGTCTGCACCAAAATATTCTCTTTTTTGGAATAATTCTTACAGAGAGTTTGACCTCAGCCCTAGCAGCAGTCATAAGTTGCAGCTTTATTGCCTACTTGCACATATGATTGCAGGCCTGTGGCCAAACAGCGGTATATGAGCCCCTTCCTAACTAACTTTTTCTTTTCTTCCCTCCACTGGGTGTTGCGTTGTCTTGACCCACAGTTTTTGTCTGTGTCCCCCCCCCGATGACTATGCACTATTTTCAAGGTTTTGCTACTTGAGCAGTATTTAAGGATTCAGGTTCAGAACCTTAAGGTAACTTTAGTGCCAAGATACTGACAGAAGTCAAGAGCTTCTACTTCTGTGGCGTGAGGCCAGGACCACTTCTAGGTCAGTATTTTAGTACAGCTGACTCTGTTCTGACTTCTGCTCTCCCTCTTGCCCTGTCCCATACGTGGAGCTGCTTTTTTTCATCTCGCGTATGAATATGGAACGTAATGGATAGAGTACATCTGGGCTTGGGGAGTTTGCATGAATTAGTGTTGCAAGCAAAGATGGCATTTTCCAGTGATCTGTAGGTGAGCAGATTAAATTGTCATCGCCAGTAGGTGAGCAGATTAAATTGTCCCTGGACAATAAACCATAAAGTTGCTTGAAACATGAAGGAATGTTTGTAGGATAGGCATATGAATAGAAAACATGTGTGTATAAGAGAGACGGGCAGTGTCGGCACCGCAGTTAAAAAGCCTGTTCCAAAAAAATACCATAACTGCCAAAAGATCTTAATTATAGTACACTGAATTTTCAATTGCCGTTTGCGTTTTAGCTTTTGTTGACCTGCACTGCATGGTGGCTCTTCGTCTCTGTTGTCCTGAGTAACTTGAGATGGCTTGGTCATTCAGGGGTGCATTGAACAGCTTCCTCTGGTAACACTGCAGGAAGCGACTCCTGTTCTTTTTTCCCCTCTCTCTCAGTGAAGGGTGAGAAATAGGCCTTCTAACACGTGGGATGAATTGCATAAAAACTTTAGAGAACTGATTTGAAAAACTGAGGAAAAGATTCATCATATACATACTTGGTGTAGTAACGTGTTGCACAGGCAATTGAGAGATGTTTTCAGAGAAATGAATGCGTAGGCTGAAGGGAATACTTGCGCTAATAATGAATTTACAATAGGTAAATGCCTAGATGTGAATTGTGTGGGTTTTGTAGTAATTTCCTCTCCATCAAGGCATTTCAACCAAGATGTCAAAAGGAAAAGTACAAAGGAAAGAAACGGCACAATTAGCAGTTAATTTGAAGTAACTAAAGCGTATTAGGCCCAGTCAAATGAACTATTTCATTTTTGTTCCTTGTTGTTTGTAATCTCGTAAGTATGAGTCATTTAAAAGCCAATCTGGCTTGGTACAGTGCGTGCTGTTTTATAGCGTTCTCTCCTTGCCAGCATGAGCATTTCCTTGTAATGTTTCACATCTGTTCTTTGTAATTTAGTGATTATGTGCAGGCCTCTGTGTCCTCCTTGTTTATTTTAAAAGGACTGTAGGAAGATTCATTTATGTGAGATTAAATCAATGTCTGATTTATTAAAGTTTGGGCGTCCTGGACCACTTTTCTGCTGGTCTGTGTAAATGGATATTTTTTAGCAGAAGATGAAAATGTGGATGGTTGGAGAAAATCAGTAATCTACAGTTAGAATCAACTGAATGTTTTAGAATTGAGTTGGCAAATGTAT
This sequence comes from Nipponia nippon, assembly GCF_047370975.1. Taxonomy (NCBI): domain Eukaryota; kingdom Metazoa; phylum Chordata; class Aves; order Pelecaniformes; family Threskiornithidae; genus Nipponia; species Nipponia nippon. The sequence continues at coordinate 87,713,735 of NW_028262347.1, read as the reverse complement.
ACTAGAGATTTATATTGCTTTCTTATCAGTCATGCTCAGGCTCCTTGCAAGCATCTATGATGCTGTTTTTGTTTTAGCAAGTATTCAGAGAACAAGTTTTCATTCTGTGGGTATCTATATTCACACGAGCACAGGCTATTCATGTCCAAACAAGAATATTTGCTATCAAGTAGAAATCGTACTTACAACTTGATAGTATTGGCCATTCAGACATTCGTATGGAAAGTGGCAACATCATGTAATTTAGTTGAGTGATCGTATATAATAATATGCGATATGAAAGAGCAAATGACCAGAGTAAATTCTGTTCAGATGTGAAAATAAATTGTTTACCTATTTTGTAAATGCTTTAATACCTTCTCTGACACTGAGGTGCTCAAATACACAAAAGGGCAAACATAATCAGATGACTTAATAATTATTAATGGTTTGACTGGAGCACATAATGAGCTTTCAGGCATTATAGAGGAAGGTTTATTATTTATAGTAGGGTAGAACCAAGAAAAGTAAATCTGGTCGTGGAGGTGATACTTTGCAATTAAAATACGACACAAGACTGGAGTCTGATTCTGATCTCTGCCAAAGCTATTGGTATAACCTTCAGCAAATTAATTAGACCTCTAGTCTTGATCAAGCCTAAAATTTAGATGCTGGATTTTGAGATCCAGGTATCCTGAAAGGGAAGAGGCTACATCCCCCGATAACCTGTCTCTGTTTCACAGGTAACTCAGTATTCTTTTTCATGTGCTTGTGTATTTACATGTATGTACCATTCTGTTGTTGCTGACTTGAGTGAAGATATTCTGGCCCAGGGATTACTGATGTGAACTGGGAATTATTTTGATTGACAAAAAGGGTGAGGGGATATGCCAGTCCAAAAGGAGTTTACACTGCATTTGAGTGAATACTGGAGCAAGGTTGGGGGGTGTTTGGGAGCAGAAACCAGGTATAGCAAATGGCAGAGATTAAAGAGCAGGGCTTGGGCTTGCAGGTGTCGGACAGCGTCAGTCTGGAGCCCTGCTGTGTCCCAAGAGCATCTGAGTGGATCCTGCTGCCCTGGGTGGCAGTGGAAATGATCAGTAGAGTCACAAACCGTTTCTCTGGTTAATTGTCTCTCCAGTGGTTGAGGCTGACCAAGGAAAAATGCAAGGCTGAGTGTGATCTTTACTTTTTTTTTTTCTTCTTTTTTTACATTCACAATGTTTATATACTCACATTTCATATTGAATGCTGCAGTTGCCTCACAACTGTTTTAAGCTCAAGATGGAGGGTTCTTCTCTGCTACTCTTGGATGCTATTTGATTTTTGTGCCTTTCCATCATTTTTAGGGTTCTTCACTTGAAAAGCAGGTACCTGTGTGGCAGTATGAGTTTAGAACAAGCATGTAATAAAAATTCCTCAGAGAATTCTCACAGCGTCCACATGCTTAGGCAGCTGGGGAGCCACAGGTACAGTCATAGGGTGTTTGTCCCATATAACTTTTTGAGTCTCCTCTTAGACCCGTGTAAACTCTTGGTAACTTGGAGCAAAGTTCCCCAGCCTGATTACAGGCCACGTAGGAAAACTCGCTGCTTTTCATTTGTTTTGAACTGTTGTCTGATGCCCCTCTAGCTCTGATCCTGAGAGGGACAGTGAGCACCAGGCTGGGCTTTCACCCTTTCCATCTTCCTCTGGATTTGCTAGAACTCTGTTGTCCCTCTTCTGAGTCATCTCTGTTTCCTGACTGAAAGGGCTGAGCTTTCTTGCCCTTCCTTTTGAACCCTTTGTAAGTCTATCATATCCTTTTTGAGCTGGGGGAATCAGAATTACCTACAAGAAGTATGCACTGTGGGTTTTATACAGAAGCACATTATTTTTTTTTCCCTGTTCTTTTCTAGTCTTTCTCTAATTATTTCAATTTTTATTTGCCTGTCAAAGAGTCTAGCCAATTTTGTCATAGAACTGATAGTTGCAGCCCCACATTATCATTCCTGCACATTAATATTCAGCCAGAGTCCATAATTTTGTATGTAAAGCCAGGATTTTTTTTCCCCCAGGTACATCACTCTACACTTTATTCCTGTTCATTGTAGCTGTCATTTTGATTGCTCACTCACTGAAACATGGAAGGTCCATCTGTAGATCTTCGCAGGTGGTCCTCATCTTTATTGTCTTAACTACCTTAGTATCATCCACAGAATGTCACCTTCCTATTTGCTCTTTTCCCAGATTAATTATGAATACGTTGAACAGCACAGCTCTGGGCTCGGCTGCCTGCAAGACTCCCCTGGTGGGCTGACTCCTCTGTGAAAACTTTGACCATTTAATCCTACCTTCTGTTTCCTGTCTTTATAACGAATTATTTATCCATGCAAAGACCCTTTCTTTCCTCCAATATTTTTTCAGTTACCATAAATGGAGGCATTGTTGACTTTTGTGGAGGGACTCGGATGGAGAGTTGCTGGAAACTGTCTGGCTCATAAGAACATGGTTCTTATTGGTGTAAGATAAATTTTTATTTAGTGATTCTGTCTTCCTTTAAAATATCCAGTATGCTAGGGATATAATAGCTTTGGGTTTATTGTATTTTGAACTCTAATGTGTCTTGATTTCATCATGTTTTTAGGTTTTATGATTACGCTACAGGGTCTTGTAAAATTATTTTTATTGGTAATATACATTTCCACTTACAGAGGGGTTGTTGACATCTTTCACTGTTAGGTACAGTAGTCTCATATGAAAGAGATTTAATTTTGTTTCTTATCCAAGTCGTCACATTAGATATACGGTGCACATACTTCTTCTATTCATGATATTTAATTTTTTTTATAGCTAAACTGACATTTAGATACAAAGAATAAATTTACTTGGCTATTTCTCAGTATCCTATGAGAGCTACATCAAGAATCACATTTGAAGTACTGACATTTCCAGCAACAATAGCTGTATCGTAAGCCTACTGGATATGTTGACAAAATCAAATTTTGTTAGGAAAATATGTATAAAAATTATTTGTAATAAAAACAGGGAGAGGGAGGGGCATTAGCAAAGTACTGTCAATCCCACCCACTCAGAAGCTATATGAAATCTGGCATTTCTCTGCTGAATTGACTTAGTCATAGTTAATACTGGAGAAATGCCAGAAAATTATTTGAAATCTTTCTTTGAATCTGAAATGTGGAGGCACCAGGCAGAGGATTCCCTGACGACAGTGAGCAGAAAAGCTGTCTGTGCAGCAGACGGAAAAATCATCATTCTTAGCACTGGTATATTTTTAGATTCTCCCGAGCTGGTGAATAGACTCAATATAGAACATATTAATTGCTGGTGCAATCAGAAATATCGAGAAACTCAAGGTTTCCACTCATGATTAAGGGTGATTTCAATGATCTTTATTTTGATTATTGCTTTCAGAAATGTTTTATCAGTAAAATTCAAGTTAAATATCATGTAAACTATCCGTTTCTTTGCACCCAGTTGACTTTGAAGTGTTTGTGATCTGACTAAACACAAGTATTGTCAAAAAATGTATATGATAAACCAGGTACTTGGACTAATAGAAAGGTTTGGTTCTTTAAACAGCTCCCACCTGTGTTGTTGCTCTGAATAAAAAAAGTGTGGAAGTCAAAGAACTGTCAGATTAAAGAGAACAACCTTGTAAAGAGGCGTAACATCCTTAGTTTTCCCTGCTTGGCATCTGCAGTGCCTCTACTCTGTTAACCAGCTGTCACTGACTCAGCTGAGAAATGGGAGATTATGTAGCACCTGTTGTTCCTTGGAATAAGCATAGGAAGATACTTCTTAATCTTTAATATTTTGCTTGCCTGTTAGCGCTGACTGCTAAACTTTGCACAAAATTTCTTGGGGGGGGGGGAGTTTTCCTATGCGAAATTCCAATATTTATTTTGATTCATTGCAACTTGGATGAAAAGTTTCAATATCAAAACGTATTATAGACAACTTTATGTGAGCTCACAGAAGGTTAAGTATTTTGGGGTTTCTTTTGTTTTGAAATGCGATTGATGTATTTTTTCATCATGGCTCCAGGTTAAACTCTTTTCTGAACTAAATTAGAAGCAGAAAACATACTAACAATGTTAAAGTTCAAATTCAAGTAGAAAGTGTGGAGTCCAACTTTTAGATTTCCATAGAAACTTTAGCTGACATAACTTTGGTGTTTTGTGTTATATGTGGAACACGGACTCTGTCAGGCAATACATTTAATAAGGAAACCAGAGAAAATACTAAATATACTTGTGGTGCACTTCGTACTGTTCTTGAAAACATAATTTTTACTTGTCTCGATGTTTTTCAGATGGTCAGGTAGCATAACAAAACAATCATATATATATTTATGCATATAAGCCATCCCATGTCTCTGTGTGTGCTCTTTGGAAACACTGTAATTTATTGCTATTTGTGAAGCAGAAAATCTGTGGGACGTCTAATGTATGGCTCTCAGCAAGCAATTCTGTTGAGTGGCAGGAAGAGAAGCTAGCTGGTTATACCCCTTCTGAAGTGTATGTCGCTTCACAGCGCTTGATTTGAGCTTGTCTGTAGAATGGGTATATGACTCAGCTTACCTCATCAGTATATCAAAGCTTATCCTGTAAGGCATTTCAGTATTCTTCAAAGAAATGTCTGAAATTTTTAAACGTAAACCCAATATTGTACAATAGGCTTAGATTAAAATATGAGCAGATACTCGGATGTAGAATGTGTTGAAAGCCAGTTACACCTGAAAATCTTTTGCCTCTGCCTTGAATAACTTAATAGGCTGACTGGAGTTGGTTATTTTTAAACTGTACCGTACTAGTCTAGGGCAAAACCACTGTCCTTAAGCATTTAAAGACCATGAAGACTGTGGTAAGTTTATGGAATAAATGATAGTGGCATTACCTGCTCTATCTGAAGGACACGTCTGTGATCACTTTAAGCAGACCTGGGGTGTTTAACTTTTTTCCTAATGTCTCCTATCACATACAAAGAAACAGCAATAGGACTACAGATCCTGAAAAAAGTGGGCTGTAGAAAGCTTTCTTAAGGCTTATTAAATACATCAGTTCATGGGATGATTGTGGTCTGATTTAACACCTGCCACAAGGCAATGTAAAAACACAATATGTTTTTAATACTGCTATGGATTATGTATTTCAATACAGCATATTTTTATATATGTCTTGGTGGCACTGGAAGAGATTGACGGTAAGAGGTAGAATTAAGTGACAGCCTACCTATTATGTACATCCCATATTTCAAGCCAAATGGTCAGGCTGATGTTAGAGAGCTTTGTCCGTGTCTTGCCGATAGCACTGTGTTGTTTTCTTTTTCTTTCTAGTTTGCTTTTTTAGTACTGCTGTTTTGTCTGAGGATGTCTTTTGGTTGTGCAATTAAGAAAACAGTAATTTTCAACAGATACCTTCAAAAGCTTACAGTATAGGCCTGGCTTTCAAATCTCTGCCAGGGCCAGAATTTGAGCATTTACCTCACATACATAGTTTCATACTATATGATGTGCTTTGAGGAATTTCAGAATCTTCCTGATGAAAATTTTGCCAGTAATGTTTATTTTTAGAAGTGTGGAAGTTAGGAAGATGATTCCTATGTGTAGCAGGCCTGTGAACAGTCTTCTGCTTCAGGGAGTAGATCATAGCTGTAGTTAACAAAACTTGGCTCTAGACTTGGAGTGAAAATGGAAAAAATAATATAATGGATCTGCCTCGCATCAGCTGCTGCTAGCTGCTGTTTACTGCATTAGCTGCTCCCTTTCTGCAACCCTCAGTTCAACAACAGTCTCCATTTTGGCAATTATTAACTAGAATGTTTGAAAATATACTAGTCCTAGCTAACTATTTTAGCTATATTGACTGAAAATACAGCTATTGTTGGGATTCTTTTTTTTTTTTTTTTTTTAACACAACTCACCATTGCTATAGTTGCACTGACTGGTACTGTAAGTCAAGCATTAATCAAACAGGTATATTCCTTTTTTAGTTCTTTGGGGAGTTAAATGTTTGTGGTGCAGTACTGATGAAGAAGGCTGTATTATGGTGAGGAGAAACTGGAATGTGCAGTTGGTATAAATGAATAATGTTAATTAAGAAGTATGCAGATTTGGCTCACCCCTGAAGAAAAATGGATCATTTCGTATTTTTCTGTTAATGAAGAATTTTACATTAAGATGAAAAAAGACTTGGCATGAAGCAGATGTATCAGTAATGAGATGCAGGCAGCATTCTGGGAGGAAGATTTCTTGCCAGAACATACACCCGAAGAGGAGAACAAATAGGAGACATAAGAATTGAGTCAGAAAACTCTGCTCCTTGAAAAATGTTTCTTTTTGTGTAGCTGCTACTCTTTGTTTGGGTTTGGATACTGTCACCCAGGTTCTCCTTTTGATCGTGTGACTATGTATAATGCTTTGTTCCATCTTCAAACCTGCATTGCCAATGCTAGTATTGCATCAGAGGGAGCCAGGTTGCACTTTCAAGCCTTGGATGAGGTTTGTTCAGGAGCAGAGGCTTCAGACCTTTGTGTTCGAGCACAAACTGAAGACCTATTCAGAGCTCTTGGTGTAAATCTGTTCGGTCTCCACCTTTCATACCTTTCCCAAATCATGCTACCCTAAATGATACTTCCTAGGACTGGGTTGATTCTCAACTGGAAATAGGGCATACTTCTTGGTGTCAGGAGGGGCCCCACTTCTCCTCCTTTACACTTAGTGAAGCCAGCTGCCTGCAAACAGAGAGAGGTGTGAGAGCTTCCCGAGGACTAGAGATGAGTGGGCAAAGTTTGCTGCCCACAGGTCATGAAGTTGCATGGAAACAAGGATCTACCTGGGAGGATGCAGTGACTGGGCAAAGAGTTGTGCATATACTTTATTTACGTTTCTTCCTCCTTCCCTGTTTACTTTGATCTTTCTTTTTTTGAAAAGTTAATTAGCCTAGTTGTTCTCGTGAAGTTCAGCTTTTTTGCGTGTGCTCAAGTATCTTTCAGGCACCTTTGGGAGGCTGACTATAAGGAAATCGTCTGGATGGGTTCATCTTAAAGTTACAGGCTTTGTTTATTTTTCATATTAACATTTATATTTCTGAGCAGGATAGCAATTGTTTATTCTGTTGTCAGTAAATCATTCCATAAAGCTTTGTTTTCCTGATTTGAAAACAACCCTGGTTTTCTCACCAAATGAGGTTCACGCATTGGCATTATGAAACTTTCAGTCCTTTTTACAGTTGGTAATGCCTGAGAAAACAAATCAGTTAAAGGTTACCGAAGTACTGAAGTGTGTAGTTTTGTTATAACTGAATCCAGAAGTGTCACCAGGCTTTAATGAGATGATTTGTCTCTACCAGTATAGGGTTGTTCTTTGTAATTTATATTCATGAACCTTTTACTTAGAAATTGCTCAAATTATAGTACGTCTTCCCATAGGAAACATCCTCATTAAAACAGTTAGCTTCATATTAGAATGATAACTTCTGCTGTTTGGACTGCATTTTTTTTTTTTTGTGTATTTTTTAGCCAGTTGTTAGGAAACATGCTCTTTGAACCTTGGCGATTTGCATCCTTAAATTTTAGTTTTAGTTTGGTTTCAGGCAATTTAGTAGTTTTGTAATGTAAGCACTAGTTAAAAATGATTCTAATTAAAATGTGGAATGTAAATTAATGTATGTAATAAAACATTCTTTACTGTATTTACTGGGGTCCAACTATACCTAAATCCATGTATTTCCCGTTCATTAGCATCACTTAATTGATGTTTTGGGAGCCCCAGTCTGCAAAGTTTAGAGTGCTTAAGTTAAGCACAGGCATGATTTCTGCCCCCCCCTTGAGTGCTGTGATATTGTTAACTTTTTTGTTCTCCCTCTTAGGAAGAATGACCCCACCTTTGATTTTTCTGATACTTCAGATGATTTCAGCAGTCCTTATTAATTAACTGAAGGCCTTTATATCCTGGACATGTATTTGATGGAAATGTGGAAGGATCTGACATTGTAGTTTGCATCTTAGTCACATAGCAATATTTAGTGTTTTTCTTAAGATCACGCCTTCTGGATTTAGTTGATTACATGAGACTCTGCTGAGATCTCTGGGAAGTTGAGCAGATGGATCTGAAAGTTTCTGTAAGACTGAGAAATTACCAGTGTTTCCTCCAAAGAGACAGGAGTTAGATATCCTCACATCCCTTCTGCCCAGGGCATTGGTGGAATCTGTCGTGCTGGCAGTTATAGATTCAGTCTTAAATTTAAGTTTTGCTGGGATTACAAGGTATCCAGATGCTTTTAGGTTTTCTGTCTTTTGTAGACTATTTGTGTATTAGAGAGCCAGGTACTGTGTTAAAGAAATGAGCTAATGAGTTAGTGCTAGTAAAAATGATTAAAATGAGGTAGTAAACGCTTGTCAGATGTGCGGTCAAATAGCTGTTGCCTTTATGTGAACTGAGAAGCAGATTCCCAGCCCTTTTGTAGTTGTGATTGTACTACAATTATGTTGCCCCTTTTATTGTGAAAGGCTGAGCTTCTAGCGTTTTTCTCCTCTTTGCTGATGTGATCCCTTGGCGATTGCTCTTCTGAAAATTTTTGAACCTTTGGACTTTGCAGGCTGCTCTTACTCTTTTCTCTCCTGTCCAAAGTCCCCAAATTTCTTCTGCTAGGGCGAGTATTTAAGGCCTTTCTTGACCACTTTCTTGCTGAACCAAAACCTTTGCCTACAGGTAGAGAAGAGAAGATGGATCAGAAGGGGAAGTCTGGTGGATGAAAACAGGCAAGAAGATATTTTTCTGAACAAATGCCTTAGTGTTGCAGCCTCTCTTTCCTCCCTCATGCACATATACTTCTCTGGAAAACAGAAGAGAAGTATGTCCGCATGTGGATTTAAATAGAGAAAATGCCCAGAATCCAGTGGTCCTGGAAAAAGTAATTAAATTTCTGAATTTTTCAGATGTTTGGTGAATTAAAGGAGACTTTCAGATACTTTGTGTCAGGAAAAATACTGGGAAGGTCTATGTTTCTCCTAATTCTTTCCCTTTTGTTTGTTTTTCTTCTTACAGGCCAATTTAATAAGGCACTTTGGTAGTCCTGCAATTTGAGAATCATAATTGACTTCATCTTGTTTTTCATTTTTTTCAATGGATTTTCCTCTCTAATACTGCTTTTCTCCCCCAGTCCTTGACATATTTCTAAGAGTTCTTACTTGCCTTAAAATCTTTTATTAATGTTAGCACACTTGAGCAGTGGAAGATTGCCAGAGATGGGAAGGAACAGTGGGCTAAATGTCGCTTGTCTGGAGAAAAGGTTCTGTGCAATTTGTGGTGGTGTTTCTTTTTCATTGCACTGATAACCAGAGGAGAATATTGGTGAATATTTTTGATGGAAAGTGAGTCTTGGAGAGTCAGCCTTTTTTGGGGAGAGAATCTTTCTCTTTGAACTGTAAAACATTTGACACAGAGGTGATACATGCCTGTGTATGTACGTGCGTGTTTTGTACAAAGGCTATCATCAAAGAATTTTTTTGAGTTAGGAATTCAAACACTCAGAAGTTCTGGATGTACCATTACTTTTATTCTTCTCACTTTGGTATTGAGCCTAAGGCAGGAGCCTTCTGGAGCAAAGGAACGTGATTCCAGACGGCTTCATGATAAATATGTACATCAGAGCTGAATTAAGATTGCAGCGGTAACTATAAATCTGACGTTTGCAACACCTTGAGTGTGAGACTTCACTGCTTGAATGTTCTTTTACTGTATCTTTTTGTGTGTAATTTTATTTCAGCTTTAGAAAAGTTGTATTACATACTGCTCAATATATTTAGGAAATAGGATTGGTTTTCTTGTGAACTGTTGTTGAACTTCATGATTATTAGAATTTTAAACATATAAGCAGTGGTTGAGGGACATATTGTGTTATTCAAGTGGCTCCAATTTTCTTTGTATCAAACAAATGGGGATTATTCTTCTTCAACACCATCTCCTTAAACAAGCATCTTAACTCATCCCTGTGACAAAGAATTAAAGACCTAATTCCTGAGTACCTACTGCAGGTTTATAGCAGTCTTAGCATATTTGTGGATCTAAAGTAATTTGGAAGCTGAATACTTGTTTCAGGCGTGATTTCCTGCATGGTTAAAGGAGCTCTACTGTTCTACCCTTCTTCCCTACCAGCAAAACTCATTATAGGTTGTGTTCCTAAGGTTTTAAGCCATAGCATCGCACAGTCCTCTTTCTCAGCCCATTTAGACCGGGGCTTTTTATTATTTATCTATGAAAAATGTTGCAAATCAGTTTTTTTTTTGTTTAGTGGGTTGGTTGGTTGGTTTGTTTGTTTGTTTTTTAATTAAGAAAAAGCAATTGAAAGAAAACCTCATTGGTCCAGTTCGTCCTTTACTTCTGCATTTGTTTGTACAGCAGCTCTCTGCTGCTCAGCTTGAGGCTTCTATGCCCACTGCAGCTCCCCAGGCTTGCAAACCCCATTATTGTAGTGTCCTGGAAAGAGGCTGCTGCTTACTGTCTGAGCTGTGCCTCAGGTGGTAGTGTCCTGATACGGAAAGAAATAGTGCTCAGGTGATGGTGTTTTGTAAAAGAAATGGCAAGTTTTGATAACTATTGGTTCAGCATGCTTGGTACGTGTTCTTTGCTTGCAGACCAGATAATGTGTAGATGTGATTAGTCGCACTTGACAGGCTGGGTATGTGTTAATTCATCCTCGACTTTGCTGTAATCACTTCTGGTGGTTTTGAAGTGCAGCTAAAACTTGCCTGTTTATGGCTGCTAAGGCTGCAGATGTGCACCACTGTGCCATTTGCCTGTGGTATGTGGGTAAAGCACTGTGGCTCAGTAGAAATCATCAGCTCTGCATTAACTGCATGTTAAAAATGTATTAAAGTATGTTTCGTTTAGTTTTTCCTGGGTGAAACTATTACTATCTCAAGATACATATTTTTCAGATATTTCTAAGAATTTTTAACTCATAATTTTCATATGTTTATTACTGGTTTCATTAAAAAAAGAATAACATTTAAACAGAACAAGTCTTGCACTTTCTGTTTTCTTTAGTATTTATGAAATGTCTCCACAAAATTATCTTTATCTAAAGTGCACTTTTGTTATGATGAGAATATAAAAGAAATGTGCCCGTTGTGGTTTCTGTATTCTGATCTATGCTGTTGGACATCTGTTCAATATCAGTGGGGTCTACTGAAGAAACACAGGGTTTTAAGCTGTAATTAATGAAAAAGAGTAACAGTTTTGGTGGTTGAGTTTTGGGGGGGGGGGTTTGTTCCCTCCCCATCTGAAAAACAATGCACTGAGCAGAACTCTTTTCCTGGAAGAATTGCAAGGATTTTCATAACAGCTGACTGCCAGTCTAAAAAATCTAGAAAGAGAAGAGATTTGGTTGGAGGAGAATGGGGGGAAAAGTCCTTTATTTGATCTTTAGAGTAACGATCGTTTCACAAGGCGCTTCCCTTGGAATCATTCAGGCTAACAAGTTCTTGCTGAGCATCTGCTCAGTATCCAGCTTACCCTGTACAATTGCTTATCAGATACTAGATCTTGCTTTTTCTTGTGAATTTTCTTCCCTTTTCTGAATGTTTCCATGCTTTTGAAACAGATTTTCAGTAATGAAGTGCATTCATGGATTGTCTTACTTCTTCGGACTGCTCTGCTTGATCATTCCAGCTTTTGATCTTTTATTCTCACTCTGGCAGCATGATGGGGATCTGTGAAGCTGACCACCCTGTACTTTGTCCATGTGGCCTGGCTTATTCTGACTTTCTCTTTCACAGAGCTGATGCACGGGCTTCTTACTGGCTTCAGCGCTTACAAGTAACACGCTGAATACTGTGGAGAGGGAGTAAAAGAAGTGAGCTGCTCTGTGGATAATGCATCGGGTTCTCCTGGACTTACATAGAGTAAGGCCCAGCTAGCAAGCCACAAGCAAAGAAGTCGTGGAAGAAGATTGCTCAGGGAAGCAGAAGGGATATAGTACATTCAGCTGGAGTTTTTATTGGAAGCCATATCCGTCCAGGACTGAAAGGTGAGATTTCCTGTGGGCTTTTTATTTAATTTTTGGGTTATCTGTTAGATTCAGGAAAGACACTTTTTTTTTAAAATTAGTGATTTGTCTTTAATACTGTCTTTATGACAGTTACCATAATGTCTTTATGAAAGTTATCTGACAAAGCACGCATGTTAATTTGCTTTAGTTTGGTCATTTTACTTAGAATTTGGTTTTAGGGCAGTTCTGGTGATCAAACAAAAATTTCCAAGGAGGTGCTCTTGCCTGACAGCTTAGTGAAGAGAAGTGGAGAGGTGCAGAGACTGAATAAAATGCTTCAACACTGGAGGCAGACTGGAATGACAGAAAGGAACATAACAAGATCCTTGGTAGGAGGCTGAAATCAGGCAAATACAGAATAGAAACAGAGAGTAAGTATGAAGTATTGGAAAAATAGCTTGAAGATGAGATCAATTATCCTATTACTTGGTGTTTTTAAAATTGAAATTGTGTGGAATTCAACAAATACCACCATGGGGCTAGCTAAGACATTCTTAATTATGGTTTGCAGGGGATGTCCAAACAGATGAAGGCAGCATTCCCTTCTAGCCTTTTTTTATCTGTTTGAAGCTGATAGAAAGCATTGTTTATATGGTTTAAATTGTGGTGTATAAAATTACAGCTGGCAATTAGAGGTGAGGAGGAAGGACCTGGTAAGGATATACTCAGATAGAGAAACCATTAGGAAGACAGTGTGAATTGTCTTGCGTACGTTAGAAACAGTGTTCCTCTTGTTACGTTGTAAATGGGAAGTATCTGGTGGTGGGAGGCAGTGTGTTGAAGGGGAGAGGGAAAAGGGCAGAGAAGCATGCCAGGTAGAAATAAGGTGTTAGGAATGGCACCATTCTGAAATGTTGACCTAATTTTGCATTTCACTGGTAAAATAACCTTTTTCTGGAACCACTGACAAAAGGTAGGTGTTGCATGTTAAGTAATTTTCTAAGTGTGATGTTTAAGTATTTGCTCACTGGGTGGTTGCCTGAAAGGCTGCTAATGCTGCTCTGGGGAATGCGTATTATTAAACGTTATAAAAGATTCACGGTTTGTGTTCTTGATAATCTCAGTAGTACAACCTGCGCTTTATTTGTGGTATCATCTAAAACTGGATGTAATTAATTCCAGTGCATAAGATTACTGTATTCATATCTATTTCCCTTGTCAGTCAACGTGATTAATTAACTTTCATGCTATTGATTCTCTGTGGATTATCTGAGTATATACAAATGACCAAATGACAACACAAAGTGGTGGTTTTTTTTGTTTTTTTTTTTTAAATGATAAGTAATCTTTCAACACACTCTCTCTTAGTTGGTATTCCTTCTGCCAAGGTTTGTCTCATGAACGTGTTAGGTCTAGCTTATAGACAAAAAAATACCATGGATATTTTTATGATTGTACTTGTGCTTTTAGTTACAAAGGGTAGTCAAACAATGTGTAAGTAGTAAACTCTGATTTGTGGCAGGAGTAGAGCAGCAACACCTTCTCAGCATTGAGAACTAATGAGAGCTTGTATATGAAATTTAACAAGTTGATTCTGTTGCCTGCTAGGTTAATGTGCTAGGTACTATGTAGGCAGTAAATTTCTTTATTTAGGGAACAGGGTTAGAATCGACCTAGTTAAAAGTTTTAGGCTACTCTTTGGTCACTGTTTTAGCAGCATGTCTTAACATTCATTTGCAAAGTCAAGTGATGACACAGGAAACAGAAAATTCAAACTCAACAGGCTGATCATTAATATGTTACATTTAATTTTGTAAAGACTAGCTAGGATTAAAACTATATCAAGGCTATATTTGTTGGGCAAAATTACAAACCTTAAAGAATTCTGACAAGTTATTGAGGTTTTCCTATTTAGCATTAAATTGTTTTTTTCTCTTATAAGTTTAAATTTAAAGCGGAACATTCAGAAATAGGAAAGCTTAAAAATACTTATTCTGTTAAGCAGTAAGTATCAACCTAACCTAAAATATGAATCATCCCAACCAATTCAAGAAATTGTTCTGTATTCTTTTACAAAGAGAAGGCCATTCTCATGAGCTTTTGTTCTACATGTTTGCTTCTTAAAGTAGAATCAAATTTCCCAATTGTTCCACAGGATTGGATTGGACACTACTCTTAAGTTTAAAATAAGTTAAAAAAGAAATCTAACTTTTATGAGAAGTATTTTTCTCACCAGTTGCTCACTTCGTTACTGAATGGATAGTGCTCTTCTGTCTCTATTTGTAGATAATAAATAGCACATCTATTCAGACAATCAAAACCAGGGTGTCAAGGGAAATGCTCCGGTCTTCACAAATGTGCTTTGGGAGCTGGGACTCAACTTTCCAGAATTTGCATTTGTAAGCAGCATGACTTCGACCATTTTGTTGAGAGAGAAGATCTTGGTCCATAGCTGCCATCTGAGAGCAGAGAGAGAAGATTCCAGAAATACTGTCTTACCAGCTGTATCTTTCTGCATAAATTACAGATTTTTATCAGTTCCTTTGTCATTACTATGTGGATGGCCTAAGGGTGGCAATCCCCTCTTTGTTTTGTATGATTTTTTTTTTTTTAAATAAAAAACGTGTTTTTGAGTCTCTTGCTGTTAGCATTTGAGGTTACCTTCTCCTCCTTGATCCAGCTTAAAAACAACACAAAACACAACAACCAACAAACCCCCCCTGGTTTGTCACCCCAACTTCCTAACCGGTTTTGCAAGAGAATTTCTGTGAATTTTCAGTCATTTCAGCTAGTTGTATTTTCGGTCTGCTTCGAGCTGAATACTTCTGTATTTAAAGATTACCCTGTTTTCATCCATTGCTTAAGAAGAGAGTAATAAACCCCAAACCCTATGTATGTGTTGAATCTGCTTTTATATTTAATTTCTGGAGTTTTTGAGAGACACACGTCTGGAGTCTAGGACACTTGCTGCCTTTCATTTCTATGAAAATGTGAAGTGGTAGAAGAGCTCTCTGCAGCATTGAAGTGATTTGGCCTGCAGGTGCACTGCTGGGGGTTGTGCTGTGTTGGGTACAGCCTCTTGGGTCGTTATTTTCTGATCAGGCTGCAGCACTGCAAGCAAGATGCAGTGAAGTCCACCTGTGTGTGTTGCAGAATGCTGAGGGTGCTCAGGACTTGCTCAGGTCCGTCTTCAAGAGCCAGTTCACAAGTGTTAATGCTGCTGCTTTGGGGGGTGAAAAGGTAAAGGTTATCTGTTGTTGGATTATGTTCGTTAGGGAAAGGCAAAGAGGTTTGTAGATATTATATATATTTCTGAAGATTGGAGGAATATAACTGGAAGACGGTTTAACAACAAACCTCAAGAAGCCAAATCTAAGATGAATTTTGAGTGAAGGTCTTTAACTATTTTCCTTATGTTTCTTTTTTGGTTATGATTAATACCTATATTTAACTTTTCCTCAATGTAAGATGCTTCCTAAATAAGAGGATTTAAGATGTCATGGCATGTCTATATCTGTATGAAGTCTGTCTGAAATTTTTTCTCCTGGGCATTCCTTGCAGAATGAATGGTGACTCTGTGAACTTTGTTGAGTTTTTAGGCTTTTTTGTGACGATGTTTTTAGTGCCAGAGCTTCTAGGTTACACCACAGGTGTTCCAAAACATCTTTCGGGTAGACTTATTGTTGGTACTGCTCTTATTAGCACACCCATGCAAGTAAAAATGATACTTCAGAAACTGGGCGTTGTAGCAAACTCCTAGAGTAATTATTTTCCCAAGTGTTTTGTGGTGTATCCTTACACAGTTTATACCAAACAAAAAAAAGGTGAAGAGCAATTACATTCGTCCCTAAAATGAAGCATTATTATAATAAATACACTTCTTATAGATCTGCTGTTGATGCTGTTTTTCAGTCACGTAAATAGAACGGTTTTCTTGTGCCATGCTCAACCATACTCTTTTCGAATGCTGGGTGGACTGTTGTCTTGCATTACTGTTACCTGTGGTTAGCACTTCAGTCACTTGTAGTAGGAGTTATATGAAACAAAATAATTTTGTCTGTCACATGGAATCCCTGTTCCTTAAGTTCACATTTATATTGCTGTTCAACAACAGTTTCAAATTATAATTTTTTGTGGGTGCATTAACCTCCCATTTGGTTGGTGGAAAACCTTTGTGCCCACTCTAGTGCATTACTGTCCTATCGTTTCTAGTGTGAATTAGCTAATATAAGTTGCAATTGTAGTGATGGCAGAAATAAAGAAACTCTTATTTAATGCAGCGTATTTGATGACCCATGGTTGCTGTTTGATTGATTTTTATACCACTATTGTGTTCATGGGTACTGCGAGAGGGCTCTCACTTGCTCTCCCTCATCTTCTCTCACTCTCTTCCTGACTACAATTGAAAACTACGGGGGCAAAAATTTCCTGTTACTTCATGTATACGTAGCAACGTGTTTAGTGTGGAACAGACCCCACCTGCATGCTCAGAGTTCTGGTTTTGTCCTCATGTAACACTTCCGTAAGATTTGTGTCCCAGGGAGTACCTCTCTCCGCAGTTGAACTGGATTCTGGTTCAGCTGTGGAATAGTCCTCATTGTAAAGTGGATACTTTTATGGTTATTGTGCATAAAATTACTTGCATTATATTTCATTCTTTCCCAGATGTTTTTTTAATCTCAGGTCTACTTTACCAAATGTAGTAAATTCATTCCAAAACTCGCAGTCACTGTTTTCTTTCATTCTCAAAATAAAAGTCATCACTTATACCGGAGGGCAGAAGTATCAGCAAAATTAGACTCTTCCTACTTAGCATAGAATGATCTCATAGCTGGAGATGGCTGTTCAACTTATGCCTTCAACTAATTTCAACTTCTAATTAAAAAAAGAAAAGAATAATAAAAAAAAAATCCAGCCTTTGGATATGGAAGCACCTTATTACTTCTTTCATCCCTGATTTCATTCAAAAAGTATTTAAAGGGAAAAATCTGTTCTGAATATTGGCCCTGTTACAGGCTTGAGGAATGCTGTTTCATCTTCAGTTGGTTATAAAAACCTGTATTGGAGAAAACATCCTAAGTAGTGGATGATAATCTATTAGTACTGTATTTACTGGCATATAGATTGTGCACCTCTGTCTGTCTGTCTTTGTCTGTCTGTCTGTCTGTCTTTCCTCCCCCTGCCCCAAGCTGGCAATCACTTTAGATGTACATACAGATTTCCTGGAAACTTCTTATTTCTTGGTAATGGCACCTATGCTGACGTCCGGCAGCTTGATTTGAATCAATAAATGTAATGAGTAGTAAGATTAATTCTCCCAGCACTCCAAAATCTTTTGGCAGTTGCATTGAACTTTCAAATCTCATATAAATTTCTTGAGCAAATTTATTTAGTGGACTCCATTTATGGCTCTCTTGGACAATGTAAGAATGTAATAAAAACATGCTTCAGAAAAAAAAAAAAAAAAAGAGGTGATGAAGGAGCAGGTGACCAGTACCACCCAACCCAAAGTCATAGGATCAGCAAAATGCTGTCAGCTGTACGTTGTTTCTAGCGTTCTTCATTTAGAAAGAGAACATTTAGTGAACTCGCTGTAGGGGATGGGAATATTTTTTTGGTCATTTTTCTTTTGCCTATGCAGAATAAGCTGTTTTTTCTTTAAGGAAACTTGCTGTATCAGGCAGAAAAAGAATCAGGTATAACCAGATAAAGTGGCATTACAAAAACTGATAGAGATTTCATCTTTCAGATATCTCAAGGATTGTTTTTTCCAGACAGCTGAAAATTATCAACTGTTACCAGTCTGAAATGGTCAGATTTTGACTGACTCTTAACTCAGTCTTTCCATTTTTAGTTTAAGTCCACAGGTTGTTCTTGAGTTTTACAGGAGAGAAAAGTAGGTCTTTCTGAGTTGAAAAAAATACGCACGTGTGGATGAGTTGGTTTGACAATATGCTGCTTTGCATATGTAAAATAATCAGTAGCAGGAGGGAATATTCAAAATCCTGCTTTTATTTAAGCAACTGTGGTGTTTAAATCATGGATTTAGCATGTCATACTGCATGAAAGAGATCAGATACCAATAGCTCTGAAGTTTTACAGTCTCCTGTATGATATCTAAATTAGCAAGAACAATTGTTGCTTCTGTTACCTTGTAATAATACTCTTGCTTTAGGAGGGAATATTATTTACCCACTTTTGCCAATGGAAGAGTTGTTGTATTTAGCATAAGAAAACTATTGTGGAAAGATACTGGCTGTGTATTAACTGAAGGTAATTATGCTCACTGTGACCTGGCCTATCATGAAGAAATTTCCCATTTTTTCCTTTGAATGCCACTGTTTATTATGCAGGACATAAAAGCTGAAATTCAGACCTGAAGCCATCTCAAGGGTTTAGGTAATTAAGAAGTCAGTTTGTGATGGAACAGGCAGTGACATAAGCCAACACTACGTAGGTGGTTATTACCACTATGCAATAAACTGCTTAGTCCAAGTATATTTTTCTACCTTGAAGATAATCTGAGATTTGATGTTAATTAGCTGCCATGTTGTGTTGGTGCAATCACATGCACATACTCTTTCTGTTTACATACACATATGTACACCTATATGTATATTTGTTTTCATTTGTGCTGCATATTTGCATAGAGTAGAAATATCTAGAGATTTTGATTGTTTATGTATGGTTCAACTAATTCTAGAAATACGCATCTCTCAGGTTGAAAATCATTGAAATTTTAAGCCTTCCTTCAAGCCTGGCATTCAGGCCATAGTAGTTTTCAGATCACTGCAAGGAATTTATTATAGCGTAAGATCTCTAAAGGGGTATTGTGTGCATTTCTTCCCTGCAGATACTGTGGTATACTGTAATCAGAAAGATAACATATAAAAATATGAATAGAATAATCCTGATGCTTATTGTTGTTTGATTGTCTGATGGTTTCTTTGTTGAAGGAGAAGGCAACCTAATGGCATTTGATTTATTTATTTAGTTATTTTGCCTGAAAACATATGCTGGATGTCTGTACGTTATGAGCATGTACAAGTCTCTCTGAAGTTGCCCAAACCACTTGGGGATAAGGTTTCTTCTTGGTACCTTATAGACCTTGAAAGGCTGCTAGATGTAGGTTAATGTCTGTCTTTGACACCACGGGTTGTCCTTTGTGGCATTGTTTTCTAATTCAATCAGTAGGTTTTCACTATTAATAAATAATTTAAAAAAAAAAATATCACTTGACAACAACCTGCCCTTAGCCTATGGAGTGTCAAATTTTTTAATCTGTGAAATTAATTATACCTGTAAGCTTTCAGCTGTATGTGGTGTCTCTTAGATGTAATCGAAGCATTCTGTGAGGATATCTGCTAGCAAACTTCTTGAGAAAACGATAACCACCTCTTCCTCTCTGATTTAAGATAGAAAGAGGACTTTTTTTTGTTTTTACAAAAATCTTTCCACAGGAGACTGCCAGAGACTTAAAGGCACTAATTTTTTTGCTGTTGTAGAGCATAATGGTACAGCTTTTCTAGATGCCATAATGACATGCATATCTAATGTATTTGTCCCGATTCAAGCCGCTAACTTTGTGTGGATCCCTTTGTTTAAAATGGCTTATTGGGCAACAAACAATGGGGATTTTTGAGAAAGATTCTGTATCAAGGGCTTTTGGCCAAATTCCTCAGCAGTGTGCTTTAAAGAAGTTAGGCAGCTGGGACTTCAGCAGAGAAATCCTTATGTGGATGAATAATTGATTAGAAAGTAGGAAACAGAGATTACAAGTCTAAGATCAGTCCTCATGAAGGAAGGAGTTCACTACTGGAGGACCATCAGGATCGCTGATGTTCATTATATTCATGAATGACCTGGAAAATAGGCTTACTGGGAAGATGAGAAAATTTAGTGGTGCTAGTAAGTTGTTTAGGGGGTACTAATAGATGAGAGCTGACAAGGAAGATCTGCAGAAGACCCTGCGAGAGTGATTGCTTACACTGAATTTCATTTGGCATTTTAATGGTAATTGGCAAAAGATGCATGTGGGGAATAATAATTCTAACTTCATCTCTGAGCTGATCGTTACCATTTGGGAGCAAGAGTTTGAACTCGCAAGAGATAATTCCATTAAAATGTCCAGTCAGTATTTATTAATCAATAAATTAAAAAGGTGTTGTAAAGAGGGTAGATAGGAATCAGTTGTTCGCTACTGCTTTGAGTGTGAGAACTACGTGACCTCAGATGAAGCTCGCAGCAGCCAGGGCTCAGTGCAAACAGGAGAGGTGGTTTTTCACCTCACTGGTGTTTGAGCTGTGGGACACACTTCCAGGAGATATTGTGGGTGCTGGAAGCTTGTGTAGGCTAGAGGGAAGAGCAGTTGTGTTTTAGAGGAGCAATCCATTGCAAGTTACAGAGCAACTGAACTGAATATGGCTTGATAACTGCCTACTCTGGAAATGGTTGGACATGGAGAAAGATTCAAGGATGTGTATGTTTTCACTTTTCTTACTCTGCTCCCTTGGCTTGTTCTTTTGGCATGATCAGAGGCAAAGAACTGGCCTAGCCCTCCAGACTGGTCCATTATGGCCTTTTTAACTTTTGACATCGTGCTAAGTGTTGCCATAGGGTCTGTCTGAGTGGCAGCAGGGCTAAGATTCCCTAATGACCATTACCAATCTCGGCAGCAAATGCATTTTTATTACTTAAGTTCCCCAAAAGAAATGAGAGCACTATTGGGACGGATGTGCATGTAGAATTTTTCTGCGTGAGTGAAAGCTTAAATAGGATGAGCTAACGGGAGGATTCAAGGTCTGTGGATGAAGACGCAAGAAAATTGTCTTTTCTGCCTATTTGGCTGCAGTTTATAGGAAGGGTTTTGACTGGTGTGGAGTCTGTCTCCATGAGTATTCACTATAGCCATATGTCTGAGCAGGAGTGCTTGCTGTCTTTCTGGTGTTTATCCCAAATGTCAGGCTGGTGTTTGCAGTTTGACGTATACCTGAAGGTAATCTGAAGCTTACATAGGTAGATGGATTCTCTTGAACAACAGGGAAGTCGCTCTCATTTAGAAAATGTCATTCATCTCATTTATGCTTGTAGAATCAGGATTATGCTCTGTCGTTTGACATAGCAAAAAAACCCCAGGATTGCTTATCCCTTAAAGGTTAACCCTCTTTACTGCTGGATGAATTAATCTTTTTGATAGCTTTATACTTTATACTGTATAATCTTTCAGACATGACATAAGAACCTTGTAGATTGGTGAAACAGTAAATCCTTCATTGGTGTTAGTATCGGGTGTTCTCAAATCGTGTTTTGGTATGGTTGGAAGCTTCTGCACGCTCTGCCTGGCTCTATGGCTGTGGACTGAGCATGCTGCTCTTTGAGGGCCAGACATCTTGATAGGGGAATCTCCAGCTACAACTACTCCCCATAAACTCAGAGCTAGGTTGCATGGCAAAGTTTCTGGAGAAATTGTATTCCTTATGGCAGGTGTTTGATACAGTGTTGCCTTCTGTGTTGTTTTGTGGGTTTGTTTTTTTGTTTGTTTGTTTGGTTGGTTGGTTGGTTTTTTTTGTAGATAGGTTGATGAATCTTGTCTTTCTAGCCCTTTGCTTATAGAAACTTCCTTAATATAGAATACAGAGTTTTCCAGTGGAAAATGGAGAAGGAGGTACTTTGCAGCAAATGGATTTGATTTGCTCTGAATTAGGTTATTTTTCAACTCATTCCACAAATATTGAATTCTCCACTGTTGCCGGAGCTGTGAATCTGGTTTGTTTTCTCGGGCCTTATATCAAAGACTGCATTTCCCTTCAAGCTTCTGAGTGCATGGTGCATGTTGGCAGCTGAATTCTGGCTGCAGGGCAGGAGAGCTGTTGAGCGGTGTGGGCTGGCCGTAAGAATGGCTGTGAACCAGGGTGCCACGTCCCTGGGAGGGACGGGTGCCAGCTGTGCTGCAGAGGCAGACATAGTAGAGGTACGTTAGAAAGGTTTGTGCTTTTTCTCAAACGTCAACTTCTCTGATGCTTGTGGGTCTAATATCTGTTCTTCAGAAAATTGTGACTTTTGAACTAGCTGTTATATTTAGAAAGAAACGGAGAAATTTCAGACTTTGTTTAGTTAAAGTGCAAGTTTTCCCTTCCAGGTCTGACTGGTAGAAAGTCTCCTGGTAAATGTTTCAGGGCAATTCTGGATGAAACATCTGTCCCATGACATATTCTTGGACCAGTTTAGCATTTTCACACCCAAACCACACCCGTATCGCCAGTTCTGTTTCCTTGAGGAAATAAAAAAAAAAAATTATATTCAACATAATTTTATAAATAAGACAGTGTTTTATTTTTTTATACCTCAGACCTGTCTTGGTGTATCAGAAAGATGGTTAAATGGCAGCTTAGAGGAAGTTCCTTAAGCAGGAAGATTTTTTTTTTTCCCCATGTATTTCAATGTGAGCATAATGTCAACATAAGAAATAGCCATTATGTGCAGTATCGGTGTAAATCCTGTTGCTGTCCTTACCGCTGTCTCGGCATATTGCCAAGAATAGGTACGTTTCCTGCAGGAAGTACTTAACGCGAGATGGTATTAAATCCCTAAGAAATGTACATCAAAGTGGAGTCTGAATGTTGCGCTTAGGTGAGTTGGTATCAAGTTGGAATACTAAAAATGATGTTTTATTCAGAAGTACTTGTATCAGACATTGTGTTACTACTTTCTGAAAACAAAGTACCTATTAAAAAATTCTGAATAACAACACTTCTGTACATGGTTCTGTTTCAGTGTAGCAATACTCTCATTCACAAGCAATGTTGAAATGGCTGCTGTTTTGAAAAGCCTTTCAGGCTTTTTCTAAAAATTCCTTGTCTGACTGGATAAGGCTTGTATGTCTAACAGCTCTTCATTTATATACAGAAAGTTTGTGTTCCCAGATGTTATACAAACCTCTGACTTTGAGAACATCAGCCTAAATCTTTGTTGCTTCACTTCAGGGAGAAAAGGAGGGCAAAAGAGCAGCCTATGGCACATAGCCTTCATTTTCTGATAAACGGTTTGTACCCAGACATAGCCTAAGTTATAGGCTGGCTGGGTAGAGCCTGTAATACCAGGCTGTTTAACACCACCCCTACCCCCCAGTCAGACACTTCAGAAGAGTGCACCTTTAGAAGTCAGACAATACAGTCACTCACACTTGGCACTGGTGAGGCCGCACCTCGAATACTGTGTTCAGTTTTCTCGCTATGAGAAGGACATTGAGGTGCATCCAAAGAAGGGCGACGAAGCTGGTGAAGGGTCTAGAGCACAAGTCTTATGAGAAGTGGCTGAGGGAGCTGGCGTTGTTTAGTCTGGAGGAGAGGAGGCTGAGGGGAGACCTTATTGCTCTCCACAACTACCTGAAAGGAGGTTGTAGCGAGGTGGGGGTTGGTCTCTTCTCCCAAGTAACAAGCGATAGAACGAGAGGAAATGGCCTCAAGTTGCGCCAGGGCAGGTTTAGGTTGGGTATTGGGAAAACTTCTTCACCGAAAGAGTAGTCAGGCACTGGAACAGGCTGCCCAGGGAAGTGGCTGAGTCCCCGTCCCTGGAGGTACTGAAAAGACATGTAGACGTGGTGCTTAGGGAGATGGTTTAGTGGTGGACTTGGCAGTGATAGGTTAACGGTTGGACTTGATGATCTTAAGGGTCTGTTCCAACGTTAACGATTCTATGATTCTATGACACTTCAAGAATCTTGACTTGGTTTTGGGGTTTTTTGATTTCTGTCTTGAATTGCACATTACTTGTAAACTTTTAGGACTTAACCAGGCTGAGAGCATAGAGGCCAGAGTCCCTAATCAAGATGAGAAATGTGCTGGCTTACCCGCAGAGTAAGAGACAGTTGCCACCTTCTTGAGAGCCTTGGAGTTGGGAGCAGTCTGGGAGTCATATATGTGTGCCTGCCTGTAGGGCGAGGTTTGGAGAAGAGAGGCAGTGTATAAAGGGATGAGGCAGGCTAATAAAGCAGTCCAAAACTGCATGTATTTTAAGCACATAAGATCAAGTGATTGGCTGATTCCCTGCAGGCCAGTGTAATTTTCAATTCGTGCCCTTTGATAACTTCTACTCAATTGTTGGAGACAAGCTGGATGAGGGTGTGAGAGTCTGACAAGTGGGTAGAAGTTATCAATTCAACGTCTTAGCAGGTTATCACAAAAAGTTCTTAAATTATCCATGCGTAATTGATCAGAATTGCAGTGCTGATCTTGTTATTTCTCAGTCCGTACCTCCTAAACGTAGCATGTGCTTGAACTAAGATTAGACTAATGCATTTGGTTCCCATCTCAGCCAGAAACTTAATTTTATAATAAACAGTTTTCTCAGTCTGCCCTGTGTCTTGGTCTCCTGCAAAATGGGAAGAACAGTTCTTTACTTCATGGGATTGCTATAAATGTAGAACTTATAAAAATTTGTGATACATTCTGCTCTTCTAATGATAGAATTGAAGAAGAAAAGTGTTATTTAATCAATATGTTATTCTGGTGGTGCAAGAGAGAAGAGACGATGTATTCCTTATTTCGTGCATCTTGAGCTTGCAATCCAGTTTGTGAAGAGCCTTTAGTGGCCGCATATATGTGTGCGTGTGTACTTTATATCTAATACTTTGTATTAGATGTGACTTACGCCTTGTCTATCTTTGTCACATTTTGCTTTCTACAGTTGTTTTCTACAAGAAAAGCTTGGCATGTGATGATCCAGCAGGCAGTGTAGTTCAGTTCTAATGTTGTTGGCAAGCAAGGAAGACAAAAAGCCCTTTCTATTACCTGTGCCGTCAATGCAGGAAAATAGACAATTGTGCCAATGTCAACAATTCTCAGTATCGTACAAAAAGCTGAAGTAGAATACAGTTATGAGTAATATATAAACAGGTAAGAACAGCCTCTCAGAAATCTTCTGTGGATTGTTGCCTTTGTATTTACACTGGAATCATTGCTTTATTGTGCTATCTGTATGGTCCTATATAGCTTTAAAGTGAAAAGGTGGAAAGATTCATGTAAAGAAGGCACTTCCCTATGTAGCGTTTGCATTGTAGCTTGCAGTTCAAAAGAGATTTTGCAGTAACTTACCGTCTCTGTTTCTTTGTTTTTCCTTCTGTCTAGAACCTGTGGTCAAGAGAAGTATGTGGATTGTCACATACTCATAAAGCTTTGTGGAGAGTGTTCCTGTAATGAGAATGTTCAGTGCTTTGCTCCTGCTAGGCTCGGCTCCATGAGGCGATAGGTGCAAAGTTTGCATTTTATTGGAATACATGACCTTTCATGTACACAACTGAATTACCATGAAAGCAAATAATGAAAACAGGAACATGAAGGATTACATCTATTTTTAGAGGAGTATATTGTGGTAAAAATAGGGAAAATAAGAATAGGAAAAGGAAAATCTGTAAAAATACTACTTATTTGTGTTGTTGAGACTAATCAATAACTGCTATGCACAGGAGAATCTGCATACGTTTAGCATGCTTTTGTATCTTCTAGAGGCAACTTCAGAGACTTTGAATTTTCATTTCCTACATTGGAACAAAAACAAAAAAAAGAATATTTTTCATGAGGAAAAAAAGAGTAGAGGTCAGAGAGAACACAAATGTGTGCACCAGCCATGCCCTGTAGCACTAAGGCTTACAGCACTTTCGGCAGGTAAGATAAAACCAGCATCACGGCTCAAATAAGGCAGGGCAATAAGTTTGAGCAGTGTCATGCCATTATTGAAGGTGATGCTGTGGCTCTAATATCCTGGTCAGAAAGGTTTCCTTTCTTAAAATTGTAGTGTAACACGCTGTACAACATACAATGGTGAAAGCAAACATATCACTATTAGAAAGACAAACGTTAGATGGTCCCTGCCAAATATATTTCATGTATGGTTTTAGGAAGTCTGGGCCAAATCATATGCTACTTCCATTGGGGTTATCTGTAAGTGTAATCCAGTCTTCAGTTCTTTTCTTGATGATTTCTTGTTGGCTTTAGAGTCAATTTCTTTTTACTCGTGGCTTAGTTAATACTTCACTTGCTTCTGGTGCAGATGTGCTGATTGCCAAGGTCATGATTTTTATCGGAAGTCCAGAGGTAATGGGAATTTCATAGCAATTTCAATCACTTTTTTTTCCCCTGAAGTGATTTTTTGGATTTCTTTATTGCTGTCATCAAGACAACGTATATTCTGGCATCCACTTTAGACCAAGTAAATGACATCTTTATAATCATCAAAGGTAGTAATGGGCACATTAATTTTTCAGTGAACAGTCAGAAGAGATGAAGTGACAGTATGCAACTGTGCCAGATTTCTTCTGGTATCCAACCATTTGCTTTTGCTTTCCTTTAGGCTTACTGGGACTTTTTGGTACAAAGGGAGTGCTTGCTTAATTGAAGTCATTGAAATGCTTGATTTATAAAATAGTAAACCAGAGTTTGTACATTACTAAGAAGTCAGATTCAGTTTCTCCAACTAGCATTGAATCACAAAAAAATGACTTAAAGTATACTAGACTGTAATCTCACAACTGTATGTTCTTACCCAGTCTGACTAGTAGAGCAAAATGTTTCAAACGCTGTCGATGACAGGCAGCCACAGAACAGTAAGTCATAAGTGTGTTTGGAAAGAGAGATTTAATTGTTGGGGCAAATAAGTTATATGGCTGTTACTAGAAGAAATGCTTCTAAAGCAATACAGTTATGTTGACATGGAACTGATGATACCTTATGCACGCACAATCCAGACTTGCGATATGGTGGTATTTCCAAACATGCTTATATGTTATCTAGTATATATGGCAATCATTATGTTGCATTGAGAATTGGCTTTGCCCTTTCTCCCAAGAGAAACTTACTGCCAAAGTCAGATTTTTCTAGTGATGCTGTGATTGCTTCTTTCTGTCTTTCTGACGGTCTTTGTCTTTCTGTCAATTCATGTGTACATAAACTATCAGCAGCGGACAACGTTGCCTTTATTTAAGGTCACAATTGCTTTATATTTGTAGCCTTCAAATTCTTGGCTATTTTTGTGGCTAGCCTTTAGAATATTTTTTTAAATTATTTACCGTATTTGTTTGTTTAGAAAGTTTCAATACAAAGGTAAAAACGAAAAAGGCATTTTCTCTTTCCATTTAAGAAATGTTACTTGCATGAGCAACATTTCAGTGCTTTAAAGACTGCGATGACTTAAGTTTTAAAGTTTGAAATTTAATATACAAGCATTTTTTGAGGATGGGTGCATGGATATACACACTTAGACCATTAGTTTTGATTTAACTGAGTCATAACTAGCTTAAAGACACAAACTCTTCACAATACAATAAGAACATTACTGTAAAAAAAAAAAAGTGTTGTGTATGTATGCATTTTCAGATACTTTATTTTGGGGTATTGCTCTCAGTAGTAACTGGTGTGAGTGAGAAAAAGTTAGGAGCAGATATGGATTTTCAAGGAGGGAAAGAAAGCATGGACTCTGTAAATAACAGATGTAGCTTAAACACCAGGGGTTATAATGTATTGGAAACATGATATGTTATCATACTTTAAGGATTATGTTACATTGTGAGGTACATGGTGTTTGTTCCTAAATAATACTTCATAATATTCAGTTCACTTCTTGGCAGGCCATCTCTCAAGGGATATGCCTGCTATTATTTATTCCTAATAGCTTGTCTTCTGTAATGTAGCTATTATTGTAAGGACAAAGCATTAATTGAGCAGCTGTGTAATATCTGATGTCATGCTGGGTTTTTTGTTTTCTCCAAACTGTGACCTCTTGCACAATAGATGGAGCGCCTTTGTACCTTAATTTTATTGTTCATGACTGTTCTCTGAGCCATCTACACTATTTTCCCGCTAATATTTTTAGAATCGTAGAATCTAGAATATCTCAAGTTGGGAGAGACCCATAAGGATCATTGAGTCCAACTCCCTGCTCCTTGCAGCACTACCTAAAACTAAATCATATGACTGAGAGCGTCACCCAAATGCTCCTTGAACTCTGACAGGCTTGGTGCCGTGACCACTTCCCCGGGGAGCCTGTTCCAGTGACCGACCATCCTCTTAATGAAGAACCTCTTCCTAATGTCCAATGTGAACTTCCTCTGATGCAGCTTCGTTCCATTTCCTTGTGTCATATTGCTGGTGAGCAGAGAGAGGAAGGAGATCAGCATCTCCCCCTCCGCTGCCCCCCTTGAGGAAGGTATAGACTATGATGAGATCACCCCTCAGCCTTGTCTTCTCCAAGGTGAGCAAGCCAAGTGACCTCAGCTGCTCCTGGTAAGTCTTGTGCTCAAGACCTTTCACCATCTTGGTTGCCCTTCTCTGGACACACTCTGTTTGATGTCCTTCTTATTGAGGCACCTAAAACTGCGCACACAACTTGAGGTGGGGCCGCACCAGTGCCATGTAGAGTGGGACAATCACCTCCCTTAACCAGCTAGCTGTGGTGTGCTATTCTTGATTTCCACCAATGAGGAAAGTAACTCTTGATCTTTCTAAGTTGTGTCGATTGCCCAGCACTTGTGTTCCTATCAAATTTGCTTGCAGTTGGCAATGCTTGTTCCTTTAAGCTGGTGATTCTTGGCCTATAATGGCTGTCATTTAGTTTGCTCATCGCCCTCACTTACTTTGTTAGTCATCATGCTGCCTCCCAGAAGTATTATTCACTGAAAATAAATGACTGATGGAGTTTTGTAATTTGGTGAGACGAGGCTATTATTACTGGATGTACAGGGCAAATGATATTTCTCTCATAAATTTCTGATGTTTCAGTTCATAATGTTTTTTGGCTTTAATTGAAGGAAGATACAGAAATTAATTTATGATTCCTCTTTCAGACAGGAAGAAGAAAACCTGCAGTTTCTTGAGGTCACCCAGCCTATTCCTTTATAGGGAATTGACAATCGAAGCTTCTTTTTTGTGTAGGCCTTCAGTGGCTCTACAGCATAGGTTACACTGTTCAGAAGAGGAAAGCCAAAAAATGGCATGAGAACTTTCTTTCTGGAGAATGGTTCCTTTTGATGATTTTAGGAAAAGGAAAAAAATATGAAAAAATGTTCTGACAAAATTTTGAAAAGACAATGCATCCAGTCCTGACGTCAAAGTTGTGCTTTTACTAGTAGAAATGATCTTACTGAGTAGAAGCAACAGGATTCAGATGTCAGTGCTTCATATATGGTCATTAAAATACAATTCCTTTTGTCTGTAGATAAAGATCTCATTCCATTTATTATTTTAACATCTATGAAAACACGGAGCAAACATGATGAAAAATTTCACAGATTAAAAGTATTTTTGGGTACAGTGCAGGATTCACATTGGTATAAACAAGTTGTCCTTTGTTTGGGCAGGGGTGAAGCCTGGAGACTCATGTCTCAGAATACATCGGTCCTACTCATTCCTCTTCTGTATTCTATGGCAAAGTAGTTTGATGACATTCAAATGTGTGAAATACTGCCCGCTATCAATGCTGCTTCAGAGTAAAATTGTAGCTGGGAGCTTTTTTGGATGTTTTTCTCTTTTTGTGCTAGACATTCTAATAATAAACACCCCAATGAACAAACAGTTCTGCGCTTCTGCTAGGCAGAATGAAAGGGGAACAGATTTCAAGCCCATGGAAATTGGATTTCCTGAACCTTCAAATGTGATGAAATAATATTACAAATATGCATTGTGCAGTCCAGAAAGATACGTCAATGATCAGGTTTATTTTTCAGTTACAAAGAATTTTATTTGATAATGCAGAGGGAATAGTAGATGGAGTGTGTACACCTCCCAGGGTGAAAGGATAGTTCTTTAGTAACCACCTGTTGTAGCAGTAGGAAATCTCCTTGGCTTCCATGAGTAATGACCTGGAATGGATAGCTCAAATTCCCTCTTTTAAAAATGCATTGGTAACTTAAACAGTGCTAGTTGTGCTTATTGAAGCATTTGCAATTACAGGAAATGCCTGTCAGAAGCTCTGCTATGTGTGTAAGTTGCTACTGCTTATAGAGATTAAATTATAATGCACAAAGTTTCTGCTCTTTCCTCGAGACTAGAGCTGCAAAAGTACTTCCACAGGGTTTAATTTTTGATTATTTTTTCAACTTTACATAGCTTTTAGTACTTGAATCAAAATAGCCATTAAATAAGTGAAGTAGTGTATCAGGGAGAATTTTCATTAGTCAAAAGAACATTAGTACCACATACTTCTTTGTCTAAAAGAGATGAAGCTGAAAACCTTCCAGAGCACCGGTAAACTTGTTACATTTTTTTTGTCCTTTCTAAGCATAAATCTTTAGTGAACCATAGAAGTGTCTAATGTCAGAGTTTGATATGGAGGCGTGTCTGAAGAAGTCAGGGTAATTTTTCCTGTCAAAATCTCAGTTCTGGCCCCCTGCTCTGTAACCTGCTTTCTATCCCTAACCTGCTTTCTATCCCCCTTCCTTCCCCTGGTAAGGAATTGCTTACCAAATTCCAGCCAGCGACCCTTGGTCAGCGGAGCTGCTAATGTGTGTCCCGAAGGCCGTAATCAGGTTGGTCGAACCAATTACAGTAATGTATGATAATTAAAAATCCAGTAGGACTTTGCTGCCTTTCCCCTAAGTATGTCAGGTTTTACACCTCAGGGATTTTTTAAATTAATATTAATTAGTAGTTTTATTTTAACATACAGACTGGGCAGTTTTGACCTGGTAACTACTGAATACCACAAATTTGAACCTCCCCAGTGGCATTTTTAATGACTAAGTTTTCAAGGAAGAAGTGCGCTATAGAAAGCAAAGGGATTTGTCGTAAACCACTGGAATCTAGCTGGGTTCAATACCTTTTTTTTTTTTTTTTAGCATAAACCTCAAACTTAGGAATAGATTTCTCAAACTTTCTTAAAGGTTTTTGTGTCCAACATACTGGAAAAAGAAACATTTTGTTTCCTGTAACATGAAAAAAGTTTCTACAGAATTCTTCTCCCTTCTTCAGTACTCCCAAAATGCTAGATTTTGCTACTATTTTTAAACACATGACAAAAACATGACTACTCCATTGTATTATCAATATGTATTGACATATATGACTGGTTTGGAAAAAGTAGTAGCTAGTGTTTTCTCAGCAGCTAAGTCAGTTTATAAATTATATAGAGGACTACTGATTCTGGTGCTCTCCATAAACTACCATAAAATCTAATGTAACAATGGATTTAATTCCTGTTAAAAAGAAAAAGAACTGATTTGCTTGTCATAGAGGCAATCCCGTCTCCTCTCTTCTTCATTTTAGAAGAATAAGGTAGCGTAGTTTTGGTTTCTTTTTGTTCATTTCATTTTCTTATGAAAGGGTTTTCTGGGCTAATATCAGACCCTTTCTTTGACCCTGTCCCAGCTTGACCTTGCCTTTCCCAAAAACTGTAGATGCTATTGGAGAGGAGGTATTCCTGTAGATGGTTACAATAGTGGGGTAGGTTAAGTGGGGTTTGTTTTAACTGATGGATAGTTGAAAGTAATATAAAGGGAGGAGAGGCTAGGAAACGGAGTTGTAGCAGAAGATGTACTAGGGGAAGTAGAAATAGATCAGTACAAACCAGGGCTGGTCTCTACAAGGAAAATACATTGTGTTTTCTTTGACCCCAGGAGTGACCTGCCCTTTCTGCAGATACCAAATGTGAGTCTATGTGCGAAGACTGAGCTGGGTGAGAGATCAGAGCTATAGGTTGGTGCGCGCTGTGTGCATTTAGTTTCAGAAGTGTGAAATGTGCTGATCTTGGAGTTCCAGAAGAGCCGTTAGGGTACTTTTATGTTTGACTAATGCCATGAATGGAGAATATTCCTGTCTGGTGCTTCTTTGGAATGACCCACAAACAATATCAATACATTTTTAAAGTGCATTGAGACAGTGGTTTGAGGAGGCAAGTTTTGTAATTGCTTGTAATGACTTGGCACACTTCAGTCTGGCTTCACTATATGTGCGAAATGAGCGTATACTTATATCTAAAGGAATGAAATAAGGTTTGTTTCAAGTTAGAAGATGCAAAAAGTATGGCTTTGCTTTTCTTGCATGTATGTTAGTCTTCCATAATCAGTCACGTCATCCTTGGTTTTTCTTTATGGAGCACCTGTCCTGGCACTGAGTGGATAGGTTTTATCTCACTCTTACATGGCCCGTTTTGATCAGGCTGTGGATCGTGCCTTGTTTACTGCATGCAACTCAAATACTACTTGTGAGATGAAATTATTTACTTATGGACTTTACTGTATTGATTATCTCTGTGTTATCTTATGTTTCACAGAGACTGACTGATTTTTGGTTTTGTTAATATTCTCAGTTTATAGCCTCATCTGAGGCTCTTAAGTTTTGATGGTTAAGGGTGCTCTGTGCCATCTGTCTTCTCAGGCCCTTTTTGCCCTTCGTCTCCTCATTCTGTCACCCTGCCCCTCTAGTGCTGCGTATGTACGTTTTCTGTCTCGGCTGGCTGTAACTCTCCTTCCCTTCTCATCCAGTACCAAACTTAATGCCTTGGTTTGGTTTAAACTCTTTCCTTCTAAATACAGATTTTAATCTGCTGCATTCATTTCGTACCCCTTCTTTTCCTGTCTGGTGTGGCTGCCAGTGAAGGAGTTTTCACTGAGGACAGAAGACAGACAATGTCTTTATTTTCATTTCTAGTTGGGGTCTGCTGTGCACCTTCAGGGGAAGTCCGGGCAAACCATGTATGAAGATGTATCAGCAGATCAGTGTGGTCCTAGTCTTTGGAGATTTTAGCTAAGTTTTATGATGACTTTTCTCAGCACCTGTACACTGGGAGGGAGGGGGTGCTGGGCTTTCTAAGGATGTATGACTTGTCACAATCAGGTCCTTATGAGGCGGGAAACATATCCTCAACATAAAGTGCATTTCTATTCAAAGCCTGCGCTTTGAGAGTGGGAATAGAAGAACCTCTCAGTGAAACATTGTTTCTTGCAATTCTGAATGTAAAATATGATACCTTACAACTGCTGGGGATTTGAAACAACACCACAAAAGGAATTTGATCTATTTGAAGTTTTATGAACGTCTTTTTAGTGTCCAGGAACCAAGAGTGCTTTTTTTCCGGTGGGGGGGGGGGGGGGGGGGTGGGCGCAAAAATTATGCTTATACAAAACATTTTGTCTTTTGTCTATGAAAAGGGTCAATCTCAAGTCCCAAAATTGTTCTAGTTGCTGGAAAATCTTATAAACTGGATGTTCAGGTCACAATGAGAACTGCTGGGTGCTGCCTGGTTTTGAAGATTTGATCCCTAGCTGCCTATTGATTAAGTCTAATACATGCTCAGTAAAGAAGAACATTTAAAATTCTCTTTGGGAAAAGAGGCCCTTTCAGCTTAAATGTCCAATGCACAGCAGGAACTTAAAGTTGATGAGAAGAGCTTTCCTTTTTCTTTCTGATGTTTTCTGTTGTCTTTTCTGTTTCATGGTAGCAAAGACACATTGTTCTGTAGGAAACATGAAAGTCATTTTTGCGATTGCTGAAACCTTTCTTTCCAAATGATTAAACCACATAGAGCATTCTCTCAAATGTCTCTCTGAATAATGATGGCCCCCATTAAAATAGTTACTGAGTTATTCTTCTGAGTTGCATAACCTACATACTCATGTTAAAACAGCGCTATAATTAACTTCATTTTTATTGGTCAGGCTCTGTGACTCCAGAAGGATTTACAGCTGAGTGCAGTTACACAAAGCTCCAGATTGGAGGCATGTGTCTTCCATTCAACTCCTGCAAATCTCACTGTGGTCTAAAATTGTACTTGTGGAGCAAAAGTTGCAAGGCAATTGTGAAGGTGGTCTGAGAGATTAAATAAAGTGTAACACTAAGCAGGATTGAGATGGGTTTGTAGCAGGTTTTATAAGGCGATAGAGGATATTTTTGGGCACTCGGAAATATGAAGAGTTTTGGTAATTTCCGTGTTTCTCCTTAGATGAGGAGGATTTCCATGTTTTCCTCAGGAAAGTACATTTAAAAGTCACCCTCAGGGCCCTCTTATCACTCTTTTAACTCCAAACTTAACAGATTATGAGTTGACTTGTTAACAGATTATCTGTTAACTTATTACAAGCATATGACAAGTTTTCCTGAGTTCTAGAGGAAAAAAAAGTCTGTTCCTCAGTTTCGTGGTAAAATCTTTATGGTGATCTGGGCAAAAAAAGAGTGGCCTTTTTGTAATATGGAGAGTAGTCCGTTTCCCTAAGAGGCGTTGCACAAAGGATGTAATCTCAGTGAACATTTCTTTTACTACTAGTTCAGGTGCTAGCTTGAAGCTGTGAAGTGAACTGTATTTCACAGTAGCCATATTTTCACAGTATTTCACAGATTCATCTATTTGTGAGCAGCTGTGTAACTCCAAGGGACCAGCGTCCCTGCATGCTGGCAGCACTCCCTTCTTCCCCTGTATGGCCACCAGCAAATAGTTCTGAGGAAGAAGGATGACGTTTAACGATTTCACCTTCTTCAGTTTTATGTCTATAGGGGCTGTCCTTGACAAATACCGAGTTAGTTCTCAGTAAGTAAATAAGCCGGTAAACTGGGATAAGCCAAGGTGTTTGTGCTAGTTAAATTATTTGATTTCTAGGGCTCTTCAGAGAACACTGACAGGCTACAAATACATCAGGCATTTTTTGCCTAACTCATCTAAGTTCAGAGAATGAATTTTGAAGAAGATTAAAAAGCATTTGTAAATTGGCACTTTGTCACGAAGTCTGGTTCAGTGCTAGAGGAACACTGCCTTATAGCAGAGCTCTTATAATCACTAGTACAAAGCCATCTTATGACGTGTATCTGTGAAAGGTAAAATGTGTATCTGATGATAAGACAAATTTATTCTACATGAGGTAACATACATCTGTCTGCAAACACATTCACTTACTGATTTCTGCAAGTAAAAGCCAGGTTTCACTTATTTTTCCTCATCCATGATGTTCTTCCAGTCATTCCGCTTGCTATTAGCTTGATTAGAGCTTGACTGCAGTTCTTACTGAAGTTTGGCCAAGCAGCTACTTAAATAATTGTCTTATTTCTGTTATTATTTTCCACAGTAAGATATAAAGGCGTATGAAGAAAATTGTGATTAAATGTTAGATCTTTCTACAACAGCATACAGAATGACAGATTGGTTCCTGGGAGTATCATGAGCATGGCAGACCTGGAACCCAACAGGGGTCCATAGGATCTGAGATCTACTTAATGGCATCAGTTGTAATGAAAGTGTCTGGAAAGACTTTCGAAGATTTGTATATGTGATGTGTTTGTTTTTTAAGATATTTGTGAGCTGTATTATGGAACAAGCAGCTTAGTGTCTGGCTGAGATAGAGTGCCTTTTTACTGGGGGTATGGTGAGTTAGGGGCCAAGCAACACAAGGGAACGATCCCAGCCAGGGAAGTGGCCTTTCCACGTGGTACTTTGAAGGATGTGTGCTTTGCAGCTGCCGTACCAGTCCTGTATGCAGGACCGCGTGTCCCTGTTGGTTAACTAGGTGGTATATGCTGAGAAGCAGCTTTGGTTGTTAATGTCTACTTACAGCTCCTCCTGCTCCCTGTGCTTTTACCTCTTCATTTGTTCTTCTCAGGCCAGGCCACTCATAGGGTACTCTTCAGTGCAGAAATTGTTTATTTGTATGAAACAAAATTATATCCTGTTTCTGAGACCACAAAAAGAATTTTTCATTCCTCTCAGCACAAAATTGGACTGAAAAGAAAATATCTTCATGTTTATTTTCATCATTATCAGAAAATTATTGTTCCAGTTGTCATGAAGTTGTAACTAAGTAGTAGCTGTCACCTCTGTTCCCCTGAGCGCTTTCCCTTCAAGTGTGAGCAAGGTACTGATGCCACAAGAAGGGACAAATTATTACCACAATGAGAAAAAGCAACATGAATAAAAGAATAAAGTGCCCATCAACTACAAAACCTTAATGTCTTGTACTATTGCTCCTCATGACAATAATGTTAGTCATCTGTCCATTTTCAATTAGTAATTTGTGGTGTCTTCTGGATCCACTGGAGAGACTTGGCTTAAAGCAATAAGTCCTTGAATTATGGCTTCAGTTCTAGCTAACGTTTTGCTCCTACTATATGTGAAACATGCTCATATAGTAGGAGTAAAAGGAGGAGAGATGAGGAAGTGTTCAAGAGAAATATGATGCCAGGTCCCAGCTGTAAATTCTAGATTTCTGCATTTGTGACTATTCCTGCCTGTCATTATTCCAAGGTGAAGCTGCTGGAAGAGCAGCTGCTTGTACAGCTCTCCTTAACACTGGTGTCCTTTAAAATGAAGCTTTGAGTCCTCAGTGAGCCGAGCATGGTGCCACAGGTGAAACCTCTCAGAAATTATGGCATCTGGTTATTCCTCTGCCCATGGAGAAGATGTAGGATAGTAATCATCCCTGAATTTCTCTACTGGGGTCTCTGAAACCTTCCAGAAAAGGACTTTCACAGAGATGATCTTCAGCTTTGTTTCTGTATAAGGTCAGCTTTATCCCTATGCATCATTTACTGGTAGAAATATCAAGTAGTGGTCTCTATGAACAGTTACTCTCTTTAATACTAGCAACTGTTTTAGCAGTAGGAAGGGTGGGGGGTGGGGAAGAGAGAGAAAAAGTAAATCCAAGAGCTTTCAGAGAGTGTTGGTTCTCTAAAGTAAGATCTGATTTAATAGACCAGAAATAAAACTCTTCATATCACGATATCGTACCTATCAATAGCTCCTCCTCAGACCCTCCCCAAATAATCATCCAGTCGTGTTCAAGTATTTTATTGAAGCATACAGGAAATTTTAACCTTTCTTATAATAAAGATCACAAACAAGGTAGACGCTTGCTAGTATAAATAACACGCAATATTGTTGTATTGATTCTGACTGCCTTTGCTACACCCACTGCTGTCCTCTATCCTTTAGCAATTTTCAGGGACAGATAACTAATTCTGCTGAGATCCTTTCAGTGAAACGACAATTTCACAGCTCCCTCTTGGGACTGTCATGAGTGTGATCAGATTTTCAATCTGCAAACACATATTGATTTGCTTTCTAAAAACTTCCTAAGGAATCCCACCTGGGCAAAGAATTTCTCTAAACTCTATTATCCTGTCTTACAAGTTCTTCAAAAGAATAATTATCACTTAAATAAAACTCCAATGATATATTCTTGATAGAATATGAAATTAAATTACCTAAGCTGGAGTGCAGTTATTACAGTAGACTTAGAATGATGCATAAAAATAGATTATCTGTCTATATTTAGGATATATATACATGTATTATATAATTAAAATCTTGTGCATCTTCCTGGGTTGTTTTGTGGGCTTTGTTTAATAATTGGAAAGTTGTGATATTTTGGGACTTTTCTTCCGGTATCAGTTAATACAGATACAGCTTGTATTGGAAAGCCATTTAGCAACAAAGAAATGTGTATTGGCCAAAAGGTGCCATAAATATTTAGTTTATTTATACAAAATTTCATATGCCCCTTAAGAAATCTGGTGGAACCATACCATTAGAGTTTGGTATAGCATGCCACAATTAAAATGGTGCCTTGCTTTCTTGCAGAACACAGTTTAGTTTGTTTTACTCCATCTCTCTCATTCTTTTTACACACCGGAATACCTTAATCTTAAAACTTGAGTATGTGATTACATTAATCCTGATTATAGATTACATTAAATAAACATATGAATTAAAATGTGATTTAGGACTAGAATTTGGGTTTGCTCGTTATCAGTCAATATCAGGTGCAGTATGTACAGTTTTAGAAAGACCTCCTCTGTAAGACGCTGGGCAGTATCCTTACCCCCCGACTCAGAGCATCAGTCCACGAGGTGAAACGACCACTGTTCTCAGTGAAGTTTTGAACTGTATGGATTGGTTTAACGTTTTGCTGTTGGTATTCAGTGGGGAGTCAGGTCCTGGAGCTGTCTCTGTGTGCAGGGATTACCTGCATTCAATAATGGATTAAAAACAGCTCTAAATGATGAGGTGTGGTTTTGCCAAACAGGGCAAGTCCCTGTGATATGCTTGGGGGAGAAGGCTTTGTGATGTGAGTTGCTAGAGGGAGTGAAGAAGAGTCAGGGTTGGAATATTTTGTTTGTCTTGGGTTTGGTGGTTGGTTTTGTTCTCAGAGGGAAAGCTACATTTGTGTGCAAGTCTAAGTAGGGGAGACCTAACAGCAAACCCGAGCACTTCAAGTGTAAAATTTTGCTATCAGTTCACTGAAAGAGACTTAGATTATGCTGAAAAACATCAATCATGACATGTCAATATATTAACACAGGAACAACTTGTGACTGTGATGGGGGGAGGGGGTAGTCACTGATTCGCTTCAGTATCACGTCAGTCCACCACCATGTGCCAAATGAGATACATTTTTTTTGAGAGAGAGAGGACGCAAAATGTTCTTGTAATTCAAGTTTCCATCCTGCGTCTTCACTAGATATTTCCTTAATTGATCCTATTCACATACTTCGTGTGGTGTGGGGTACCAAAAGATAAGACAGAAGAGCTCTTAACAAATGAGGAAAATGAATGTGGATTTAAGAAAAAATACTACTCAGCTTTGAGCGATGTATGGTTTGATTTCAAAGTTTTGTAGGAGTCTTTCCAGCATAAAAGAATTTGGTAATTATAAAAAGAGATCTTTCTGTCCAAAAGAACTTTTCTAGTTTTAAAGTGATGGGAAGATCCAATACCAGAAAAGCTGTGAGGAAAGGAAATTTTCCTGCATTTCCAAGGTATCACACAGAAGGCCACAGGTGACTGAAATATGAGGTTAGATGATGCCTTTGCATGGGACATGAGTATCAGCTGGAGGGCAGAGGCCAGGGTTTTTATTTATTCTGCACAGAATAGTGTATGACACTTAAACATATAACAAAATTTGTCTGAATTGATGTGATGAAAAAGATCACAAGAGGAAGTGATAAAAATAAAAGGTTTTTGATCGTTGCACCTCTGTTTTTGAATCTAAGGCAATACAATTGTCTGAGTTAAAAGATGAAATTCAGAGCTGCCCTGCTTTATTACTAGCGCAAGGGCAAGTGAGTGCAGAAAAGCAGCAAAACTACCAAGCATGACGAACAGCAGAAGATGGGGAAATCAGAGACCCCTCTGAAGTTTGCCTTATTCTGATGTCAAGAAGCAGTCACCGGTGCTGCCTTAGGTTCCCTTATACTATCCTGTAAATATGTGTGAGATATTCATGGTTTGTTATCAGTGCCTGTGTGATGTGATCCCCCAAATCTGTACACCCTCTATCTTTGAAGTTATTAATGATTGTGGTAAGTATAATTGTTATAGGATTTTTGTCTTATTCTGTATTTTGTATTATTTAGTCAAATAACTGTCACAGTGGTGGTTTTCGACCTGTCTTGCATTTACCTTGATTATCTGGGTCAAGTTATCTGTCTTAGTACTTTTAAATGGAAATTTTGTAAGTGGAGATCCTGCTGTGCTGAGAGCATCACTGCAATTGTTATTCACCTTAAAAAAAATCTGTAGGTAACTAGGGAAATCTTTTTCAAAACAAAGCATTTAAAAAGGAGAAATTGTAATAGTTAAGAACAATCTAAATCTTGATCATGTATATATGTGGATCATATATATATATGTGTGTGTGATACACTTAGGTTGTCTTTATAGCTTGTAAAGGTAGTCTGGATGTGGCATCAGTGTATATATATTTGGGAAAGACACAGTTTCAGTTTGCACTCCAGAAAACTAAAAGCACTTAGTGTGGCTGTGAACCTGAGCTAATAAGCTCTGCAGAGTGGTGAATTATATCACCAAAATCATGGAACTGTGCTGATCATTTTTGCAATTTTTGATGGGCTCGCAGAATAATTCAGAGCAAGCTCTTGTCTGCCTGCATCATATTCCCTTTATCGCTATAGCCACAAGATGAGTATTAACTACTCTATTTATATTCACATCTGCAAAGCATGCAAGTTTTGATAACATTTTAAATGTTTGAAATGTTTTTGAATTCTTGATGGAGTAAGAAAGAGGAAAATACCAAGACTTAGAGTTTTATGACTTTCCAATGATTGGTTTGACAAATAAATTTAGTCTTCACAGAAGTATTTCTCTTGCCCCCTTTCCCTGTCGTTGCTTTACCAAACAGTATTTCCAACCTTAAGACTGGAATTTGACTGCCAAGTTGAATATGTTGCTTCTGTATAGCTTTAATAACAAATAAATAGTAGCTGAAAAAGGATGAAGTTTAAAGGCACGAGGACAAAAAATGTGATAGATTCTGGTCTTTTCAATGGGATTGTTCATTATTTGTCTGAGGTAAACTCACATTTTTCGAATCTTTTGCTAGCTTCTGCCTACCTCAGCACTTAGACTTTCTTTCCTTCTAGGGCAGAGTGTACATGTGATACATGATCACAATAAAGGATATTGTGGCTTTCAGTTCTCCCATTTTCCTTTTGTGTCCAAACACTCTTTTGGATTTGATTTAAATTTTTAGAAATGTTGTTAATTCAGTATTGTTTAAAAAAGGTTAAATGGATATACAAGAGATTCTGATGGTACCACAGCTTAAGGAAAATTTGAGAAGTTTGAGCATTACGAGTGTAGTGCGTATATCCACTATTAAGTTTAGGACTCTGGACTAAGTTTCTTTGTTCATTTTATCTCAGCTTGAAAGATTGTGCTGCACAGCAGGTCCCCTACCTATGTTAATTTCATTTAAAGACTGCTCATAAATAGTAATTCACTCATTACACTTTTGTGTTTCATAGAGATTAAACAATAGCTGATCCTTTCTGTTTGCACTTTTGTAACTGACCATGTGTGTTTGTTAAGCAAGCCTGTGAGAAGCATTTACACTTTTTTTTAACATGCTTAAAATTCACTTTTAACACACTTAACAAATTACTGATGTTGCATCTTTTCACAGTTGACTGACTGCATCTTCTCATACTTTGCTTGAGCCTTGTACTGTACTGTGGAGCATTTTATGTACTAAAATTCCTGATCTGTGTAGTGTGCTAGTATTTTTTTTTTCCTGGACTTCACAGGTGTAAGCACAAACTTTATTGATCAGTCTGCACACTTCAGGAGTTTTATTTCATGTGCATTGCTGACTAAGCTATATACCTTAGGACAGTTAGTTTGTGTGTTTCAGGGTTTAACTACAAATGTCCTAACTGATAGTCATGCTTTAAGGTTTTATTATTTTATGGTATTGTACTTTTATATATGAATAATTCAGTATACCTTTAATATTTTATGTATTTAACTCTGACTCAAATAAAAACAAACATACAGGTTTCATTAACGCACAGTTCTAGCTCACACCATGATACAAGAGTTGTGGTTTTGAATGAAGTAAATGCAATTTTGATATAATAAATAGGAGTAAACCACAATGTTTTATATCTGCCAACCGAAGCATTGTATTACAGTGCAGTTGTAGCAAATAAAATGAAATCATACACAGGATATAAAAAAAAAAACTTCTGGAGATTCTCTAAATCAAAAATGTTGGTATGTAAATAGTGGTGGTTTGATAGATAACACCCAACGGTGTTCTCATCTGTGTCGCTTATCTCTTGCTGCAGAGACTAAGAAATGAGGCCAAAAAATTCACTTAGTAGCTTTCCTTGCATATTTTTTACAAAAGGAGCTCAAAATGGATGAAGTCTGTGGCCATGTAGCTTTGTTGTGTCTTTAATTTGTTAATTTTTACAGTTTTTAAGATGGCTTTTAGAAATTCCGATCTTAGCTCTTACAAATGCAATAGGCGAGCGTGGCAACTCTGCACTGTGCTGTTTTTATTGTTCCTAAACGTAAGGGTAGCAAACTTGATATGAAAAGGGATTTCAAATCTTATATGCTATTCATGCCAAACTCACAAGATAATATTGTGCTAATGGCTGGAGATCATGTAAGTAAAAACATAATAAGTTCATTTAGGATCGAGGTGCTCGGATAAAATGTGTGTTGTTTAGTGCTTGTTGCAAGTGCTTGGTGAGAATATTTGTTATGTAAGATATATCAAATTGATGAAGTTCTTAATTATTAATTCTGTACTTCTAGTTGCATTGTAATGGTGTGATAGTAAGCCTACAGTTGTCACTTTGCTTCAAAGACCCAGCTAGATGTGCTAAGTTACTGCTTGTTTGGATTTCTTAGTTTTATATGATCTGCTCGTGCTGGTGAACAAAATATAATTTCATTGCTACTGACAGTCGTGTCTTTACTGCAAAGGAACATTGGCCACCCACATTGCACAATCCGCTATTACATATTCTCTTATCCTTTTTTGCAAATATTGTAGATATTTCTTTAATCGTCACTTGGGCACTTCCCAGCCTCTCTGTACAACCGTATTCTTTAGCTACCATCATTTTGACTGGAAGTTGGAGAGACTCTGCAGAAAGCCGTTTTAAGGAAGACCTTCACAGCACAGAATTCATTATCTTGCCAGCTTCTAGGATGACTGCTATAGTAGTGAGAAACTAAGAATGGAAATAAGAATAATTTGGCTAGACTTGAGGAGGGCTCTAGTCCACCCTTCTGCTCAGAGCAAGCAGGGCCAGCTCTGGGGTCAGACCAGGCTGTTGAGGCCTTTATCCAGTCAGGTCCTCAAAAACTCTGAGGATGGACACTGCACAGCCTCACTGGCAACCTGCTGCACTGCTTGCCTCTGCTCATGGGGAAGAGTTTCATAGGGTTGCTGCCAGCCCGTTTCTCCAGCCTGTAGGAAACCATCCCTTTCCAGTGACACTAAAAACAAAGTCTGTGTCTAGCAATAGGTTATTCTTATGGTTCAGATGGTGAAGAAGTAACATTCACTTTTAAAAAATATTCTTCAAAAGCTACCAGTGAATCTTTTGTATCCTGGGATATTTTTGTTCAGAAAATCGTTATTTGCATTGAGGGTATATAAATATTTCTGGAGCTGTGTGATGTCTCATTTATTTCAGTGCAAAACTTCTGAAC
Source organism: Nipponia nippon (assembly GCF_047370975.1). Lineage (NCBI taxonomy): Eukaryota > Metazoa > Chordata > Aves > Pelecaniformes > Threskiornithidae > Nipponia > Nipponia nippon. The sequence continues at coordinate 87,670,821 of NW_028262347.1, read as the reverse complement.
TATTCAGTGTCTGGAAGGTTGGAACAGCATTTCAAGACAGCGGTTACTCGGTAGCGAATAGGAAGGAGGTGAAAAGCCTCTGCAAGTGTCTTTAACGATATGCGTATCATCTCTGACTATGTTTGTTCGAAGTAGCTGCAGGATGAATGTCTATATTAAGTCTGAGTGCGGGTGTGAGATTGTTTTAATACTGCTTTTCAAAGAGACTTCTTTGCCATTTGATATGCAGAATGATGTGGGTAACTTGGAAACAACTCAGTGCTATAAAACATTCTTAGTAAAGTAGTAACATAAATGAAACAAAAAAACCCTGTACCTCTTTTTCCTTCCAAACAGAAGTCCACTCTTAATTAGATGGTGACCTCTGAGTGACTTATAGTAGCACTTCAATTAATGAACTTCAGCTCAGGTAATTTCCTTCCCACCTGGTTTTCTGAATGGTCCTGAGTCACTAGAGAACAAGTCTTGTGAGGAGCAGCTGAGGGAGCTGGGGTTTAGTCTGGAGAAGAGGAGGCTGAGGGGAGACCTTATTGCTCTCTACAACCACCTGAAAGGAGGTTGTAGCGATGTGGGGGTCGGTCTCTTCTCCCAAGTAACAAGCGATAGGATGAGAGGAAATGGCCTCAAGTTGTTCCAGGGCAGGTTTAGGTTGGATATTAGGAAAAACTTCTTCACCAAAAGGGTTATCAAGCACTGGAACAGGCTGCCCAGGGAAGTGGTTGAGTCCCCATCCCTGGGTGTATTGAAAAGACGTGTAGATGTGGTGCTTAGGGAGATGGTTTAGTGGTGGACTTGGCAGTGCTAGGTTAATGGTTGGACTTGATGATCTTAAGGGTGTTTTCCAACCTAAGCGATTCTATGATTCTAACTGCAGAATACCTGAAGGAACTGCAGGACAAGAAATGAAAGGGATTGAAGAGAAAAGGTTTCAAATTAATAGAGAAAACAGCATTTGAAAGTAATCCATAAAAGTGTGTTTATTGTATATTTATTATTAACAGTCCTTCGGTGCAATGACGTGTTTTGAAGGACTTCAGTAATTGAAGAATTCTGCACGAGCTACTTTTCTTGAATTATTTCAATTCAGTTTCTGCTTTTACCTCCTACTAGCCCCCAAATGTATCGTGGATTTTCTTTTGAAAGGGCTGGCTGTGATTTTATCTGCTTCTGCAAGCTGCTTCCATTACTGTGTACAGCAATAAGTTATTTCTAGAATTCCAATAAAATGTGAGGTGAATGTTTTAGCCTCATGTTCTCATAGTTCACATAACAGTGAAGTCTATGAATCTCTCTTCTTTATTTTTTTCTCTAGTATCTCATATAAACTCAGATTGTGGTCTATAGAGCGATGTGGTCAGCATTGGGGTGAACAGGCAAGAAGGATGCAGTGGTACTCAAATCTGTTACCTGCAGTTAATTAAGTATCAGTGGAGGTGCATGTTGAAGGACACCCTGCTCTTCCTTAGAATGAATATTGAATCCTGAAGTTTTTAAAGCTAGGAAAAAGTCTCTCATTCAGTAATAACTCAGAGAATCCAAAATGAAGTATGGAAGTCTTTTGTATTGTAACTAATGTGTCTGATAGGCCTTACCCAGCACTCGGTCAAATAGCTCTTTACTTAGCACCGTCTTCAAGAAGTCTAGATTAATTGATCTGAATAGTCTAATTCTACTCTTCCCATTACTGTAGATCATCATGTCACCATCAAATGGGCTGTTGAATTCAGTTCTGCTCACTTAATGTCTTTCATAATTGTAACTGTGCATCATTCTAGCCTGAATACTGCCTCTTGTTTTTAGTATCAGCTGCAAGCTTGAAGAGGAGCGGTTTCTTTTTGGTAAACAAAATTATCTACTAACTTGGTCCTGGAAACTGTAGCCTCTGTGTGCATGTACTGACTTGGTCTGGGACGTGTTCTATGAAACGTCACAGGTTTCCGTTTAAAGCTGTTACAACTCAAAAGTTTTCTATGATATGCATAAAGGTTGTGAGCACATGACTGTTGACCTGTGTGTTCAGCAAGTACTTCTGAATGGTTTCCTAGTATGTATTACTGTGGCATGCTGAAAGTACTCCTTTTCTAAAGCGTGGAAGAGCTCAAGAGGTGTGTTTGTCCAGTCTATCTGATAAGAAAATTAGTGCCAGAAATTTACTAGTGTTATTTCTGTGAAATTTCAATGAGTCATTGTCATCACTGTAGTTGATAAACCTGCATTTTGTGGAACACCATCTTGATATTTGTAAGTAACTGATCTGAATATTCCCTAATTTGCATTTAGTCTTACAGTTAGTGGTTCTCTGCTGTGCTGTGAGGTCCTGCTTCAGTAATACAGCTTCATCTGATCTTCTGCTGGACTTTAAGGATTCATTGTAATTGTAAAGTTGAGTTGTTAAGAAGCAGCAGCCAGTGGGTTATATTGTATAGCATGGAAGTGGCTGGTTGAAGTTACCTGAGTAATATTGTGTGCTTTCATATTCCGTTACTTCATCAAAAGACTTCTTGCTAAAAATACATGAATTGAGTTATCAATGTCTTTCTTCAAATTAAGAATGTGTAATAACATAATACCATAATAATTGCCTGTCTCAGAAACACCTAGCTGTGTTTACACCTTGCTCTCACCTTGCTGTCCTTGTACCAGGTCACCATTCTGCAGTCCGAAGGGACCAGTCTAATCGCTGGATTTATCCTTGAGATTGTACTTCTGGCAAAATTTAAAAACAAAACCAAAAAAACAAAACCAAAAAACATTTAAATGTGAGGGTTTGTATATATGAGCACAGACTGTATTAGTCTAAATCTTCACATTGCAAGAATTTACAAGGTGAAAGCAGGATAATAAAGGACTGTATTGTTATAAAATATATGTATATTAAGCAGTGCTCTCTAGCTTATTTATTATGCCATATGTGCAGAGAGCATTTGTGCAGTGTTGTTTTCCCCTGCAGATGACTAATTTAATACAAGAAGGATTTTCGGTTGGTTTTTTTTTTTTTGGTTTTTCTTTTCCCTAGAAATGGCTGTTGGAGAGCCTCGCAAAATTGACTGAAAACAGTGTGTGGCACACTGAGAGACATTAGGCTTAGAAAGAGCCCCTTCTAATCAGAAGGAAAGCTTAATTTCAAAAGGGTTTTTTGTGACTTTTTAACTTCAGGCATATAAAGAAATGGAAGGCAAAATACGGGTGATTATGTAGGCATTCTCTAAGAGCATGAGTTATGCCATCAGTGTAGAAATGGGAAATGATACGGCAAATCAAGCTTTTGTGTTCACCAGCTTTTTTGCGGGACTTGGTGTTAGCTGAAGCTACAGTGCCCAACCAAACGCGTCTGCCTGCATCCATCTTTAAAGATGGAACTGGTAAAGACAAAGCACTGGTGGTATTTTATGATGCTCACTGCTACTGCAGTATGCTCACTGCTCCTTGTCAGCAGCCGAAGACTGCTATTCCTTGCTTTGGGAAATTTAACATATTGCCCCATTCTGGGAAAGGAGAATATGGGCTTGAGTGGGAGAATGTAGTCTTTGGGAGAAGTTCATTTAAAATCATTATAGTATTTAACAAGCGTCGAACTTTCTCTCCTAAAGATAGTAATGATAAGAGAGTAACTGATGTGAGATGCATTAGGAATACAATTACTGGTATAAATATCCTGTCAAGACTTGATTTTGGAGAAGGAGTATTATTTTATCTGGGCAGTTTTAAATAACATGTAAAGAAAATCTTCTGTACCGTATGCATGTGGAGATGTACGTTTACAGGTTTAATAGATCTCCTAGTGATATCATATCCCCATGGAATCAGAAACTTAGACAACAGTATCCGATTTAAAATAACTGCAGAATAGTCACTTGGACTGAAATGACCATGTTTATCTTTTTGTTCAGTAATTGCTTCACTTAGGGAATAAATATCAGAACTTAGAGCAGTATATATGCCATTCAGAACCTCACAATCCCAATTTGTCTGTCTGTTTCCTGTCTCAGTGGATTTCAGACAAAATTTCTCTGTTTTTGTGCTGTGCTAATGGAAGAAGTGAAATTGAATCTACCATAATTTATCTGCCAAACAAGATGAGTTTTCTTTCAGTAGCGTACAGTACTGTTATGCTTCATGTAATGCTTGAGGAACAGGCTGACCTTACTGATTTCTGAATAAGAATGGCTAAACCAAACTTGTATAAAGTAAAGTGTCTCAAGTCTGCAGGACTTTAAAATGCTTTTTAATTTCCATGTGCTTCTTTCAGTTCTTGATCTTGTTCATGTATTTTGGCAGATGCTCAATTTGGCAGCAGCTGGGAGCATGTGGTTAACTGAGTGTTTTCATGGACATAAGAAAAACTCAACTAACCTTTTGGTTATTTTTTTAGTTCAGTTTTGCAGTAAACATCAAGCACTGTTTTGTAAATGTACATGAGTAAAAAAAAAAAAAAATAAATAAAGAAAAAGCACAGCCTGCAACCGGTACAGAAAAACACATCACAAACAAGAAGGAAGACTGTAGGACATATTTGAAATAATAACTGTCGTGATCTGTGTAAGTTAATCAAATACATCTCTGATTCCTAATCGCTTGCTCTCAACCCCTGGTTATGTGGAACAAGGAGAGAGATGAATGAGGAGTCAAGCACTGCTAATTTACCCTGAAGGAGCAGTGCATTTCATACCGTTGTTATAACAGGTCATATTGAGCAGAACTAGAAATAAGCTTGCTGCAGAAGTAATTTTTGGAGTACCTGCAAATGATACCCCTTAATTCTCTATTTTTCAGGGACGACTCTTATACAGGACTCTCTTTTTTCTTTTTTTTTTTCTTTTTTTTTTTTTTTTGTGAGTCCATTCCTCAGGTCAAAATCAGAAAGGGTTTTTTAATAGATCTATCTCAATGAACTGGTGCTCTAATGCCTTCATTTTAGAGGATTACTTCTCTCTGGATATGTGCTTGATCAGGATCAAAGTAGGTTACTGACTAATTGCAAAGCTCTTGCCCAGATAAAAATACTTGGGTGTAGGTTTTATTATATTATTTATTTGTAGGTGGAAGAATTACAGACATCTGCTACACCACAACAAGGAAAAGAAAATCGGAAGTTGCATGTGTTGACCTTTGGGTCTGCTTTGGATGTTAATAGCATCCAGCCTCATTTTGATGGTACTTAGCTGGGTGGGATGAGCCAGTGTCTTCCCTTCCTCGGTCCGTCTGTCTCAGCACAGGTACAGGATGATTTCTGTCTTCTGCAGCACCAAAGTGGTTTAAATAAACCAGTATGAACAGAAATCTGTTAGGAAGGTGTTCAGCTGACCTAGAAAGGACACTGACACAGCGATGCTAGGTTGAAGCATCTGTTCCCCAACTTCATATTTCTGCCATCTTTTGCTGTTTCTTGCATTAGTCTGTCCTAACCACCATGAAGTCTCACCCTGTCCCATGTCATGGTCACTTCTCACACTGTTATCTGCCATGGCAGGCTGTTTTTCTTGTCATGACTCAGTTTCTCATGTCCTGTTTAGTGAGAGAAACCTCAGCGAGGACCCTGCTCAGCAGCTTCATCTCCCTGCTGCCCAAAGAGTTTCATCTCTGGGGTGGTTCTTTCTCGCTGCCTTGTAGAGCTGAGGCAAAGCCCTATTTATTTTTTTTTTATCCTGACTTTTCTTGTTTTTACTTCTTTGTTTACATGTCTGCAGTTTCATTTGCTTTTCAGTTCTTTGCTGGCTCTTCTAAATACTGATCTAAATACAACAGAGCCAGAGGAATACAACTACACAAGAGAATTTTCTGAAGGTCCCGAATAAACTAGTGGGAGAAACTTGACTTTGCTAGCCAGCATGCTGAGTGGAAACATAGGTTAAAACCACTTTGATCACTGGTGTGGATTATGTTGAAATGGAATTAACATCATGGATTTTACATGAAAAATCTTGAAACCTATCAGCCAAACATCATCTTTTTATTTTCCCTACTCTTCTTGTCATCAGAATGTTGTTATCTAGAAGTTGTTGCTGGTAAAGGATTGTTAGGAGCAATGCACCATCAAATTGTCACTTGAATAATTACAACAATCAGACAAACCCAAAATCGATCGCTGTACTGGTCTGCACTCAGGAGAATATAATTCCTTGGGGGACTATGCATGGCAACAGTTGGAGATTGATGTGGGGGCGTTGTCACTTTATTTTTGGATTGCCTTTTCACGTTGTATGTGAATAACATTTATTTTAGCTTTGTTGATTTTAAGGTATTTGGAAAATGTTGGTGTTTTGATGCAAACTGGTTGCTTGAACTTGCCATGCAGTAGCGAAATGCAGTCATCCAATGTACATTATTTATTTTAAAGACCATGACTTTGAGGAATTGTATTTTAACATTTTTAAATAACAGTGATTTTAGGGCATGAAGTAAAAGAGAGGATCAACTTCAATAGTTGAATTTACTTTTTCTGCAACCAAGTTAATTTATTTTCTTAACTTGATGACATTTTAATTTTCTGAATATAATCGTGGTCTCTCGGACAATATTGGTTAAAATGAATTCTAACAGAAGACAGCAGAACTTAATTGGAGTTGCACAGCAGCTGTGGGTCAGTATAAAGGTACGGTGTCTTCCCTTTACCATTCCTCTAAAAGTTATAAGGAAACTGCAGAGCTATATATGGGATTATATTAAAAATACTGACAAGGTTTTCTATATCCAGTATATCGATTTTCTGTATCCGAATTTCATGAGGTTTAAATAAAGTATCTCACTGTTGAAGGTAACACCTATGCTAGTATGCTGGCATGCGACTACCAGGAATGGCTTAGGAATTCTCTTGGGGTGTCAGGTTATATTGTTACAAGTAATAATCTCCCTTTTTGCACTTTCGAAGAAAAATACCGTCTTTTCTTACAAGCTGCTACTCTGCCTTTGTTTGAAAATGTTACATATTTTTGGGCTGCTGCTGTTCTTCTCATCTTATAGAAAAGTTTTGTTTTAGTGTTGTTCACATCCACAAATAACGTATTTGGAAGTATTCTGGTTTTCCCTGATTATAGGGAAAGAAAATGTTTAATTTCCAACCTTGACGATTCTATGAAAAGACCCTTAAGATCATCAAGTCCAACTGTTAACCTAACACTGCCAAGTCCATCTATACCATGTCCTCGAGCACCACATCTATCCGTTCTTTAAATACCTCCAGGGATGGAGACTCAACCACTTCCCTGGGCAGCCTGTTCCAATGCTTGACCACCCTTTCAGTGAAGAAGTTTTTCCTAATGTCTAACCTAAACCTCCCCTGGTGCAGCTTGAGGCCACTTCCTCTCTTCCTGTCACTTGTTACTAGGGAGAAGAGACCGACCCCCACATCGCTACAGCCTCCTTTCAGGTAGTTGTAGAGAGCAATAAGGTCTTCCCTCAGCCTCCTCTTCTCCAGGCTAAACAACCCCAGCTCCCTCAGCCGCTCCTCCTAAGACTTGTGCTCCAGACCCTTCACCAACTTCGTTGCCCTCCTCTGGACACGCTCCAGCACCTCTATGTCCTTCTTGTAGTGAGGGACCCAAAACTGAACACAGTACTCGAGGTGCAGCCTCACCAGTGCCGAGTACAGGGGCACTGTCACCTCCCTGGTCCTGCTGGCCACACTATTCTTGATGCAAGCCAGGATGCCATTGGCCCTCTTGGCCACCTGAGCACACTGCTGGCTCGTGTTCAGGCGGCTGTCAACCAACACCCCCAGGTCCTTTTCTGCCAGGCAGCTCTCCAGCCACTCCTCCCCCAGGCTGTAGCGTTGCATGGGGTTGTTGTGACCCCAGTGCAGGACCCGGCACTGAGCCTTGTTGAACCTCATACAGTTGGCCTCAGCCCATCGATCCAGCCTGTCCAGATCCCTCTGCAGGGCCTTCCTACCCTCCAGCAGATCGACACTTCCACCCAGCTTGGTGTCATCTGCAAACTTACTGAAGGTGCACTCGATCCCCTCATCCAGATCATCAATGAAGATATTGAACAGGACAGGCCCCAGTACTGAGCCCTGGGGAACACCACTCGTGACCGGACATCAACTGGATTTGGCTCTATTCACCACCACTCTCTGGGCTCGGCTGTCCAGCCAGTTTTTAACCCAGCGCAGAGTGCACCCATCCAAGCCGTGAGCAGCCAGCTTCTCCAGGAGAATGCTGTGGGAGACAGTGTCAAAGGCCTTACTACAGTCCGGGTAGACAACATCCACAGCCTTCCCCTCATCCACTAAGCGGGTCACCTTGTCATAGAAGGAGACCAGGTTAGTGAAACAGGACCTGCCTTTTATAAACCCATGCTGGCTGGGCCTGATCCCTCGGTTGTCCCGCACTTGCTACATAATGGCACTCAAGATGATCTGCTCCATGATGTTCCCTGGCACGGAGGTCAGGCTGACAGGCCTGTAGTTCCCCAGATCCTCCTTCCAACCCTTCTTGTAGAGGAGGGTTACGTTTGCTAGCTTCCAGTCACCTGGGACCTCCCCGGTTGACAAACATTTGTCAATTTGATTTCAACACCTCAGTCAAATCAGTAGAACAATTTAAACACAGAACAAAAGAAAATACAGACTTGCTATACAAAGGCTGCCCCTATTGTTGAATTCAGAGGAGATGGATGGAATGACAGTTGTTATTGACATTCAGCAATTAAGTGAGATCAATTTATGATTTTGTTACCTTGACTTCAAGTTATGTCGGTGACCTTTTACGGGTCATCCTCAATTTAGCTCGGAACTAAAGATGTTGAAAAATGGAGTATCTCCTGTGTTAATATCAGAAATCGTATGGCAGGCATGTTAGATCATTGCTCTCTGATTTTTGGGAGTTGATCTCCAAAGCCTGAAGAGCTCAGGGTCTATCTGAGCGGTAGTCTACACCATACAGTGGTGACTGTGACAAGAAGACATACCTTAAACAGAATTGTCTCATTAAAAATAAAAGGAGAAATAAAAGGGTAGTTCATGAGCAGTCTCAACCTTCAAATTGTCTTTCTCTACTGGTCCTGAAAATTGCTTTTGTGTATTTGATTTGAAAAGCGTTCTTTACAGGAGTCCCGTATTGCTTTCGACAGAATATATGAGGATAGTGAGTTTTATACTTTTATTTGCAATCTACTTTATACCCTCACTAATACACATTGGCATTTAATCTAAGCCTGTCCCTCTTTATGTGCTATGTGACCTGAATTGCCACAAGCAGACAGAAGGATCAGGACTTGAGCAGCAAAGCCTCAAAGTAACGTCCATGAGCATCCCAGTTCCTTTCACAGTTAATCACTTTAGACTTACTAACCTCCCAGATAATCTATAAAATGTCTCTTGCCATTCCTCTTCTGGTACAGAGCAGGTGTTAGTTATTTTGTGGTTATGATAGTCATCTATATGGTGTATAAATGGGTTATTGCTATGGCTTTTGGTTTGAAGACTAATATTATTTATCTGCAAGCATTTTTATAATATTTGTATGAAATTGAGGAATACAGTAAAGGAAATGAAACTGCATTCTAAGTTGCAGGGGGCTGTGTGTCAAGAGCCTAAAAGAACTGTAATACTATATTTAGATTCTGTGGTACCCAGGTGAATAAAGTTTTGAGATGTAAACTTCATGACATTTCAGTAAATGAATTATTTAACTATTGATTGATTTTTGTAATCCCTCTTGCATTTTATTTGATTTTTTTTTTCTCTTTTGTCAATGTGGTAGTCGCTTTAAAGAAATGATTCTTAGGCCTTCTTCAGTGTCAAACAGGAACATTGCTCTTCAAAGAAAAGACTAGGAAAAACAGGAGATGGTGTTGGAATATGAAGGCACTTAGACAATTGCATTGTTGTATTCCATCGGCATTTTGGTTTGGTTTTTGTGGGGTGCTTTGTGGCAATCATTGAAGTATAATTCACATCTTCAAGCAAGCTGGGAAAGTGAGCTCCTTTTACATGCCTCGTGGAACAAAAGGTCTTCAGTCACCTGGTGGTGGGGTATAGAGGAGATGGTCAAGGCTCTTCCCACCTGAGAACAGACATAGGTTAGATGAGAAATTTCAGTTAGATGTAAGGAAATTTTTTTCCATCAGAAGAGTGGTTAAACACTGGAAAAAGGGCCCAGACAAGCTGAAGAAACTCCATTCTTGAAGATTTTCAAGCCTAACTGGGTGAGGCCCTGAGCAACCTATTCAAGTTGAACTGTATCGAGCAGGAGGTAGGGCTAGATGATCATTAAGACACACAGAAAAGGATTAATTCAACACAAGGTTTCTTCTGGCCAGTGCATTACTTATAACATTCATATTATGCATAGATAGCATGTGGATGTTGTGCGTCTGCTAACTAATAGTTTTCTTCTAAATATTTGTACTAGATTCAAAATGATTTTCTAAATGTAGAGGACAGCAGGAAATGGGCAGTGAGATTGCAGAGTAATTTGTGTGGCTGTTATGCTGATATCAAACCCCTGGAGACACTGCTTTACCTAACACAGTACAGTTGGTGACCAGGACCTGAAACACCACTAAGAAAAAGTGTTTGTAGCAGTTCAGGATTCTAAGGGCAGGTAACTGTGAAAAATTATGTATCCTTCCTCAATAGTTTAAAAAGGCAGTTTTGAGGATAGTATGAGAACCTGCATCTAACTTCCAATTTGGCTAAATTGACATAACATCTGTTTATCACAATTGAGGATCTGGCCCTGTATTGCCTGGCATGGTCTGACAAGACCAGCAGGCACTGGAGCAGAAAATTAATGTTGTTGTGTTGTTCTCGGCCAGCGATGGAGAAAGAGCAAATGATCAACACGAACTCTTGAATTCCCAAGTTTCTTTCATGAGAGTGCGTTACAGAGCATTAGATAACCACACGGGCTTTTTACACATCCCTTTCTGGAGGGAAAACGTTTATGATAGATTAAAATATGACTTTTGCTTACCCTTTAGTGGGAGTGAGATAAGGTTTACATACATAATATTGAAAGAATGCTTTTAACCACAGTACAGCACAAAAACTTCTTGAGATTCTGAAATGACTGAGGAATAAAATAATTTTGATGTGTTTCCCTTTTCTGGATATCTGAAATAGCCTCTCCACTACCAGTTCCTGTAATGTAAATAAAATTAGTTACTACAGTTCTGTATAGCCTGTCATTGACCTTAAATATTGTGTGTGGCATAGCATTAAAAGTGCTGTTGCTGTTGTTTACACACAGGTTTATCTGCCCAAAATAACTAATCAGTCATAATATTGGTGTAGCATTCACATATAACTGGTGAATAGGAAATGTAGAAAACTCCAGTTGGTGATGCTCAGTGTTTGCTCTTTGAAGACCTAGGGGTTACTTACATGCAAGATAGATATTGGTGGGCTGTGAACTGTGTAGTTCTATAGTAAATCTTAAAGCAGCTACGACTGACATGGTAACATATAGGAACATGATTTTTTTAAAGTTTATTTTAAAAAAAATCCACAAGTAACCTTGAAGGTTTGGAAGTAAGAGGGGATTGCACTTGAGCTAAGAATCAGCAGCAGTGAAACAAAAGTATTTTTTCTATGCATTGAATTTTCCACTCAAATTTGGAATCGCTTTATGTAGGGTGATATGCTTCAAAGTTTTTTGTAATGGAAAGATAATTGGAATGGAAGAACTACTTCAAGATTAAATTAATTCCTTTATCGTGGTGTGTGAATATTGTTGCGTCAGCAGCTTGGGGGGTTAAATTTTGCTAAAAAGATGCAAATGCATTTTTAGCATGAATTCTATAGTTATGATAAATTTTGTCACTTGGTATAGATCTATTCATATAAAATAGTGAGTGCAGATAGGCAGGCCTGTGCAAATGTTGACAAAGTTTAAGTGGAGATCTTTCAATTTATTTTTCTATTTTATTTTATGTTTATGCTGGCATTTCACTCAACTGTAAACAGAAAATCTTTCATTTTGAAAGTAGTTTCTAACTTAAATTAACTGTCCATGAAATTTATAAATTAGAGTTCTGCAAATAACTTTTTTCCTGCGTTCCACATACTCCTTACGTATTGCACTTTTTGGTTATTTAAATTGAAAGATGGCTGTGGGGACCAATACAAATAAGATGGCAACAATTATTCATTAGCTTGCATTAGTTCTACTGCATATTGCTTTTCTTCCCTACTCTCTTTTTCTCTGTACTTTCCTCAGGCCTTACAAGGAGGAAGGAAAGCGCCCAGACTGGAGTAGGGCACTTGTTAAGTGATTCTTAAAGAAAAATGTCCATATACCAAGTTCATCTATTTTATTTCTGAATCTTTTTCTTGCCTGTATTTCTTTCAGCTTTTCACAAACATACAGTTACCTTCAGATGTCCTTGCTAATTGAAAAAGTTAATTCCTGGGGTAAGTAGCAGGTGAAGACTTCTATTTCCCTACCATAAGGACCGTACTTTTCACTGATTTATTTTAATATGAAAATGTGAAGTGTGCATGACAAGAGAACTGTCTGTGTCTAAGTACCTTGCAGAATTTACTGCTTCAGAGACTTGGAAGTGTTATACCTAGGCTAATTTTATTTTATTTTAATTTTACTTCTACTGGAAAGTAGTTTGGGGAAAGGATACAGCAATTGAAGGAAGTATTCTTTAAATAGCTGTGGTGATAGTAAAGGGGCTTGTCTGGGGAGGGCGTGGAAATAAAGCCAGCATTGTATATCTTTTCTTCTAAAACTAATTTCTGACTAACTCTGCTTGCTTTATTTTGTTAGGGTTCACCTTTTGTTATGAATTAATGACACGTATTTGTATTAATAAATATAAATACATACTGTCCACTTGATTTTTGTAGTAATATTAAAAGGATCTAGACAACCTAGTTAAAATACTATAATGAAATGAAGCAGATAGCTTTTAATCAGTTGAAATGCATGAAACTTTATACTCTAGGTTCTTTGCAATGCTAATTGGCTACAATGAGGGGCAGTGCTAAGACGAACTTGGATTTTCTAAGTGAGAACTGTCTTGGTGCTGTGAATTGGTGGTCAAACCTTTTAGTTGTAGGTTTAGTTTTCAAGGTTAGGATTCAAGAAATGATCATCTGTAACAGAACAGGAATGGAATTTACATACCTTTTGGAGTAGGTATGTCAGCTGGTTTTGGCTGGGACAGAGTTAATTTTCTTCATAGTGGCTAGTATGGGGCTACGTTTTGGATTTGTGCTGAAAACAATGTTGATAACACAGGGTTATTTTCGTTACTGCTGAGCAGTGCTTACACGGAGTCAAGGCCTTTTCTGTTTCTCACCCCACCCCGCCAGCGAGGAGGCTGGGGGTGCACAAGAAGTTGGGAGGGGACACGGCTGGGACAGCTGACCCCAACTGACCAAAGGGCTATTCCACACCATATGGCCTCATGCTCAGCATATAAAGCTGGGGGAAGAAGAAGGAAGGGGGGGGGGGACGACGTTCCAAGCGATGGCATCTGTCTTCCCAAGTAACCGTTACACCTGCTGGAACCCTGCTTTCCTGGAGATGGCTGAACACCTGCCTGCCGATGGGAAGTAGGGAATGAATTCCTTGTTTTGCTTTGCTTGCGTAGCCTGGCTTTTGCTTTACCTATTAAACTGTCTTTATCTCAAACCACAAGTTTTCTCACTTTTACCCTTCTAGTTTTCTCCCCCATCTCACGGGAGGGAAGTAAGTGAGCAGCTGTGTGGGGCTTAGTTGCCAGCTGAGGTTAAACACGACAGTAAGCTGTTAAGTAACAGAAGTATATTGAAGGAAATGTACAATGAGACTGAAATTTTTAAGATGCTTATTTGAATAAAGATTAAAAAGGACTTAGTTTTTGTGCAGTTGTTTGCTTTTAAGATTTTCATATCTGACATCTCCTTTGTGTATATTTTAGACTATTAAGTGTTTATTTTGCTGCTATTTGCCTTCTCAAATATTGAGGTATAGTAGAGAGAGCACAGGGTATAGTAGAGAGATTGCACAGAAACCCAGTCTATTTCCCTTTTTCAAAAAAGATCTTCAAAATCTAAGTAGGAAAAAGAAAAGCAACGAGTATTGACTTAGAAATGGAGAAAATCTGTATGTCTTACTGATTTCTTTGTAGATGGCCAACATCTTGCAGCAGGACCATCCAGCAATATGGCAGTATAGTATTACTGTGTTTCCGCTTCCTAAACCTGATGCCTGGGGTAGTGCCTGGCAGCTGCAGGTGCTATGTAGGGAGAATCCAATGCATTCCAGAATGGGGAGTTCATGACAGTCTGTGCACTCTGCTTGTTTTGTCTTTTTGCTAACTTATAAAAATACTGTAGAAGTAGATTTCTTTGAAGTGGTTGCAAGGTTATTTTAACTGGAAAGTTAAGTTAAAATATAGAGTATTACCTCTGAACGTGTAAATGTGCAATAGGTGTGAAATACTGGCTTTAGCGTCGTAAATATAGAATGTGAAAATACCCGTTTTCTACATTCAGTGACAGCATTTCAGTAAAACATCCTAGTGTAATGAATGAGGAACAAGTTTCATATAGCTGACCTTTCAAACAAATTTTATTGCTGGAGCCGCTGTTATTTTCTAGAGTGAAGTACATTGTGATAACTTAAATCTATTTCCCACCTTTTGCTGTTTGTGATTTAGTATTGTGGGTCATTTTAATTCTTACATAATTTTTGTACTTGTATCTGCTTAGAAGCCAAAATGGGATGAAAGTATGATTCATTAGTGCTTTCAAGTATGAGAATCAAAAGCTGCTCAGAATTTAAATTTGAGCACTCTAAATATTATACATACTTAATCTTATGTGAATGCCAGAAACTAGGAAGTTTGCATGTGTTAATTAGACATAAAACACCTTTCGTTTCACTCAGGAAATGTTAGGTGACCCAGATGTTGCTGGGCACTCTGAACAATCTCAGGACATAAAGACTAGAAAGTTCTAGAGGAAATGGGCACTTCAGCGCTGAGAAGAGAGACTCCTTTTGACACTGCTTTCCATAAAAGTACAAATATTTTCCGTTTTCTGGGTCCCAGAATGACACGTATTGCACCATGCGTGGATCTAATGGCAGTTTTTCTTACTGGAGCTCAAAAAGTACGAATGCAATTGAACAACTTTCTCCTTCACTGCCTTATCCAAATACTTCAGTGTATCATTTTCGGTAGCTGCTGAAGTGGGCATTTCTTTGTTTTCTTTCAGGTTACTAGGGCTCAGTTGTGCTTTTGCATGCAATTTATGTAATTCTCTTGATTTCTGAGCTGCAGGAATATACTTTGTTCTGGAGGCATTGCAGCAAATTAGCTTTCTTAACCTAGGTGTAGTTTTCCATGACCTCTTAAGGGTGCCTCTTCTGAAGAAAGCACTTGGGAAACAGCCTGTTGTGTTTAAGAAATGGAGATTTACTGAAAAATGATAGGTTAGCTGTTGCTTTGAGCAGCTGAACCTTGAACAGGGCAGCACTGTGGGACTGAGGAGGCAGGAGAGGCTGTAAAGATGAATAAGGAGGGCATGAGTGTTTGCTATGAAGAAGTCTGGGCTAAGCCTGTGTGGGAGGTTTTAACCCTGAGCTTCTTGAAGACTATGGGGCCTGGAGGTCCACTGTCATTTCTGTATTACACGCTGTTGCTTTGGGCATTAGAAGGAAATAGTTATTTTGTTTAATATCCTTGGGGCAGTAAAATTCAATTTTGTTTCTACTGTTGAGCAGCATTATGCCTGCCCTGGAGAAAACTTTGTTTGTTCTGAAATAAAAATGATCAGAACTTGCAGAGGTTATTTAATTAGCTTTTTAAATACCAGGAAATAAAGAGTGTATGTTTTACAGCCCTCTTGAGTAAAATGAACATCTGTGAAAGTAAACGTGCAAGCAGTGATCTACTTTTAGTACATTCACAATCGCAAGGTGAGAAATCTTATGGGGCTAACGACTGTATTCTAATTCTAGAACATACAATTCACACTTTAGAAATGTGGTTTAATTTTTACCTTTTCAAGCTGCAGAAGTTTGCAGGAAGCTGTAAATACCAGATGGAGTTGCTGAAGAATGAGACATGATGATGCCGAGAGTATGGATTTTAATCCTCAAAATAAACCTAAAAACCAAAACCTAAAACTTTGGGTATTTCATATCCAAAGTTATTTTACATTGATTGCTTAGTCATGTAACGTATCTTTGCCTTAGAAGTTGTATGTGTATATATAAAATAGACATTATTGTAGTTTTAAACTACATTTATAAAAATATTACGTGTCTCATGCTGCTGCTGGAGAAAATTTAGAAAAATATCACAGAGTATTCTTGTTGTACAGAAAAGCATTTCATTATATGAAGCAAGAATTCCAGGGAATAAAACTGATTCTCCGTTAGGCTCCCATGTTGCCAAAACAGGGAGCAGTAAAGCTGCCCCACAAGGTTGCTGATGAGACCGGGAAAGACCCAGAAACATCTGGTAGAAAAGTGCATTCCAGATTTCTGCATCTGCCTACTGCCCTTGCCAAGCCATGCCATGTGAAGGCTAGAAATTGGCTTTAAGAGTTGAAGATTTTTAACTTTTTAATTTTTTTGAGAAATTATGCTATTGCATAAAGAATCAATATCAAGCTAATCCTTAAAATTATATAGGCTCACCAGTACAATTTAATCTTAACTTCTAGTGCTATTTCAGGGGAAAGCTTGTTTCTCCAGTTCTGGGCATAGAGGAATACTTTTGGGATGATGCAGAGACTGAGGAAAGAGGAGTCCAACACTGAAGTTGGAGCTAAGTTGAAGCTGAAGTTAAGTACTTCTAGATTTAAGATCCTTCAGTACCTTCAACGTGGTATTAAATATGATTTTAGAGAGGTTAAAAAGCAACAAGCAAGTACTGCATGCAAAGGGTCCTTTTCATGAAGAAGAAATTTTAAGGCTTTATGTTAAACTTCTTTCTCTCTAGGAGGTGGATAATGACAAAATCATTCTCTTATTCATATCCTTAATTTTTTTCTTTACTCACCCATTACTAACTATGGCTAATGGCATGCCCCTTAGCAAGATCAATCTTCTGTGTGGTCCACTACAGCTGCTGTTACATGCAACAAACACATTTTAATCCTCGGTGTGTTTACGTTCAGGCACCCCAGAGATGTCTGGTTCCACTTGTCACTTTGATTTTTCAGAATTAATCCTAAACAGAGAGCTCAAAGTAGAATATGTGCTAGAAGTATTTATCTCCCATCATGAACATTTCCACCCTCTTACGTGACAAAATCTGCAACCCTTTTTCACACAGTAATTCCTGATACTGTTTCTTTTGTTAATGCAGACAGACTGTTCTAAGGAAACAATTTTTCCATAGTTATTTGTCCCGACTGTTTTTTTTTTTTTTTTTTTCCCCTCACATACTGTGTCATGCTAGGAAATTTTTCAGTTCAGAGTTACGAATAAAAGTTCTGAATTTTAAGGACTCTATTTGTTAACAACAAAAGTGTTGTTACTAAAATAGCTGGCGGCAACAATATATCATATATATCTTTTGTGGTACTTAATTCCTTTAATACAATAAAATGCAAAAATTAGATCTTAATAGATCACTGACTTTGTGGAAGTATTTCCTAGTGGAGTGTAATTCTGTATTTTCAGTTCACACTGCCACATACTTTTGTCATTTTTCACATACACTTTACAAGCAGTTCACAAATCCCCATGCATTTTCAAGAACTGTTGAAAATGGTTGTTATGATATTGTGCCACTTAGAGTGGTATAATTGTTCTGAAAGCAGTGACTGTTGATTAACAAAAAGTAAATAAAATGTTGCTCAACCATTTCTGCCATGGAACTGCCCAGAAAAGGCAGCCTGCTAGGCAGTAAACCCTGTAAAGCATGCCAGCAAGCTTCCCCAAAACAGCATTGTGGCATTTTGGCTAGCATCCAGTAGCTGTTGCCAGATATTTCATTTCTTTTTACTAAACATTTTCAGTGCAATATTACAGACTCTGAAAAGCCTGAAAGAGAAGCACCAATTAACAACTGTTTTCTAGACTCTGTAACAGCATGCAATAGTGGTGTTTCTTAACCTTCAGTTTTGTCACTGTATTCTGATCATAGAGTACTTGGTGTTATTATAACATTTTTCCCTAAAGAGAAGTTAAATTCCTTCTTTAGAAGCAAACATAAATTAAAAACAAAAAAACAAACAAAAACATGACATGGGGTAAGCGGTGGACGTTGTCTACTTGGACTTCTCCAAGGCTTTCGATACGGTTCCCCACAGCCGCCTCCTGGAGAAATTGATGTGTTACGGCCTGGACAAGTGGTCTGTGCAGTGGGTGAGGAATTGGCTGATGGGCCACACCCAAAGGGTGGTGGTAAATGGCTCTCTTTCAAACTGGCAACCCATCACAAGTGGGGTCCCCCAGGGATTGATATTGGGTCCAATACTATTCAATACCTTCATAGATGATCTGGATAACGGGATCAAGTGTAGCCTGATGAAGTTCGCAGATGACACCAAATTGAGTGGGGAAGTAGACACTCTGGAAGGGAGAGCCACCCTGCAGGAAGATCTGGATAGGCTGGAAGAGTGGGCTAACCAGAACCTTATGAAGTTTAACAAGGACAAGGGTAAGGTCTTGCACCTGGGAAAACATAATCCAGGAGTGCAGCTCAGACTGGGATCCACCTGGCTAGAGAGCAGCTCCGTGGAAAGGGACCTGGGGGTCCTGGTGGACAGGAAGCTCAACATGAGTGAACAGTGTGCTGCTGCGGCCAAGCAGGCCAATAGGATGCTGGGTTGCATCAAAAAGGGCATCACCACCAGAGATAAAGAAGTCATTACCCCTCTCTACTCGGTGCTTGTCAGGCCACACCTGAAATACTGTGTGTACAGTTCTGGTCCCTGTTATACAAAACAGATGTGGACAGGCTGGAGGGGGTCCAGAGAAGGGCCACCCAGATGATCGAGGGTCTGCGAAGCTGCTGTATGAGGGTAGGCTGAGAGAGCTGGGTTTGTTCAGCCTTGAGAAAAGGAGGCTTAGAGGTGACCTCATCACCATGTACCAGTACTTAAAGGGGAGCTACAAAGAAGATGGACTCCCTTTTTACGAGGAGTCCCATGGTGAGGACAAGGGGTAATGGGTACAAGTTACTCCCAGGGAGATTCTGATGGGACACGAGAGGTAAATTTTTCACAATGAGAAGAGTCAGTTGTTGGAATAATCTCCCCAGGGAAGTGGTTGACTCCGCTATGCTGAACATGTTTAAGACTCAGCTGGACATGGTGCTGGGCCATCTCGTCTAGATTGTGCTCTTGCCTAGAAAGGTTGGACCAGATGATCCTCAAGGTCCCTTCCAACCTGGTGTTCTATGATTCTATGAAAACCCCCCAAAACAAGACATCCAAAAGTAGCATGCTTTGCATTTGACTCTGTTACATTTTGCTGCTGCTCTGACATTGTCTGGAGTCATAATACTCCTGTTCTTTGAAAATGGCACATGGATTTTAGAGTTGCATCTACCTTGAATAAGCTTTGTTGCCTCCTTTACTGTATATTCAAAGGAGGTGTTAAAGGTCTATATACAGCATTTTTTACTGTATACTAATGGTGTTTTCTGCTACTGAAGGTCTGTCAATGCGTGTATGAATGGAAACTATTGCTGCTTTGACACGGAAATAGATGTTACACTAGTTAGTCAGTTCTGTGCTTACATGACTTCCTGAGAGGACTGGGAACAAATGCTACCTCCCCCTGTTGCTGCCTCTTAAAATTGGTTGCAATAACTGTAAGTCAGGAGCTGAGTCAATACTTATTTTCTTTTTTCCTCGAAGTGTACCCTTATGAAGCTTCTTCGTTACAATAAATCATCCAATAAAGCAAGAAAATATCCATAATCCCCTTCTCGTCCCCTAAAAAAGAGGAAAAGGTAGGCTTGCTCTGCATCTTCACAATAAAACAAAATGTGCTAGCAATGCTACCTTGATGTAAATTAGTATGCATATAAGGTACTGTTTTCTGGCACTGTTTTCTGACTAATCCTGACTAAGCTTCGTCGCCACCAAAATGCGATCTAGACATGGCTGGATTTTGCAGCAAGCAAGATCTTGTACAGTCATGAGTACAAAGTACCCTTAACAGTTTCTGATGGGGTACATGAGCTTTAGAAGTGTCCAAGCAGCAAGTGAGCGGGAAAGGAATATATAGATTACTAAATCTAATAGAATAAAAATAATGAGCAGTATATAAAGTAAAAAGAAAGGACTGAAAATGGGTGGGTGAGGGGGGAATAGAGATGCTGCAAAAGGAAAGTCCTGAAATTACTTTCTGAAATTGAAGTGATATCTGGACAAATTATTTTAAAAAGGACTTATCCAAAAAGTTGGGGGGTTTTTGTTTTTCTTTTTTTTTTTTTTTTAAATATTAACAGATTAGACATGTTTCTGTTTCCATCCTTATTTTTATACTGCAGTGTTTGGTTTGGTTTGTTTTTCTGCTTTACTTTTTGATCCTAATTAGTGTCTCTAACTAAGCTAATTGGGCCGGATTCTGCATGTAGTTTTGCTTGGCTGGATAGCAATGAGGTGTGACTTTTGAATCACTCCATGGTCACCACGCAAATTAATACTGTTGCACTGATGGTAGTGAAGTCATTTTATCACTGAAGTGATTTTAGACTTACACTTTGTACAAAGTGAGCCTCTAGCTCTTTGTGATCTCTTCCTTTTGACATACTTTGATGTTTTCTTGGAGCCAATAAATAGCTGCGTATTCTATCTAGCAAAAATGCTCTTTTTATTCTTCTAATTTCTTCCTTGAGCACACTGCCATCAGGAAGCAGACCTCAGGGCTGACGAGCCAAATGCAGTTCGGTGGGGCTGTTACAGTTCTAGTGTAAGTGTGAGTCCTTTCTTTGGATTTACAGCAAAACCTCTTCTCTGTGTTTGTGTCTTGTTATCTGAACCGTGCTGTGTAGTAGAGAAAGCTTTCGAGGCTAACTCCCTGTATTTTCTGTATAATGAAATGCTTTGCATTTACTAGCTTGTCTAAGTACAATTCAGAAATTTCTTCAGGTTTATCCTTTGAGTGAGGGTGGTGCGCAGGGAACAGAGAGGGACACATCATCGTCTCTTGTCTGACATTTGATAACGCTCTGTTCTAAGAATATCCAAGTTTGGTACTTTGACTATGAATGTGTAACTTAGATGCTAGGAATAACATAGCGTTATTGCAAAAAGAACGACAATACAAACAGATCACCTCTCTTAAGAGTGCAGGTCATTATCAAATAGAAGGATTGAGTGTGAATCAAAGTTTATTTATTTATTTATGTATTTATTTTTGCTAAGTAGAGAACTCAGGCACTGGCAGCTGGTGCTTCTCTTATGACTGATTAGAAGTCTTTAATATGTAGGGGGACTTCCTCATTTTTAATATATCTAGATTTTGATGAAGCAAAAAAAAGCAGTCTATGTTTAAATGATAAAAAACCAGTAACGTAACAGCTACAAAATATAAGTGGACTAAAGCTTCAGCGTTTTTCCCTTTGTCAGCCTCAATATGCTTTAAATCTGGGTTATGTCAGCATACACAAAGAGGTGGAACTTTTCTGTTTCTTGAGCATTATGCCTCTCACTGCAGTGGCTCTGCACCCCTGTGGCAATGGTTGCTTGTGTCTGTTTTTACATAAACGAACAAGGCAAGTCTGATGGGTGGTGGTGTGACTGGGTGAGACAGCTTCCAAAAAGCCGGTGTGGGTGTGTTGCACTGCACAGAAGAATAGCAGTTCTTGTGGAAGCAAGCGTGCAGGTCCTTGAGGCAGGAGGGCCATGCTAGCGCTGCCAGCACTGGCTGAGATCATTTGGTGCTGCTGCACATTGCCCAGATGTGCTGTGTCAAACGTTTAATGGTTTTTCACAGTGTTGTCTATAGATCCTGTTGCAACGTAAGGCCCTTGGACTGGAGAGGCCATCAGGCAGCTGCCCTTCCAGCTAGCTGTGCCAGATAATCCTTCTGCATGTTAATCAATATGGTCTTAAACTGAGTAGGTAATTTTGTTCCTGTGTTTCCTACAGCGAGGCTGTTCTGAACATACTGCTTCAAACTACTTAAGGCTCTTTTATATACATTTATACTTCTGCCAACAAGTTTCATTTCGCTTAGCTTAATTTATGTTTGCCCTTCATGCAGTTGGTGTATGTAGAGAGTAACAATGTATTCTCTTGGCCTTCATTTTGCCAGATTTAAAAAGTCCGTCTTGCCTAGTTTTGTTAAACAGTCTCTAGTATTTCTCTGTCCCAAATTCTGTATACCTCTCTTCACCTCCTGCACACTCAAAAAGATTAATTTCAAGTACATAGGCAGGACAGGCGGTCATATTGAAGATAAGACCTCATGTGTTACTCCTCAGGACCTCAGCAGTCCTCTAGCTCTACCTGAAACCAGGCAAAACAGACTTTGCAAAAAGAAGTAGAAAAGCTCATGATTAAAAAAGCATTTAAAAATGGCTCATTTGTAAGCAGTTTGTGAAAATGAGACATTAAATTGTAAAATCACTTATGCAGTTGGCATGTGGTGCTATATGCGTGTAAAGTAACAATAAGTTTATGGCATTGAAGTTATGATTTAATGTTCTTATGATATAAAATGCAGAGCACCATATTTAACTGTTGTATAATATGCAGAAACTGCTGATGCTGCTCTGCTCAGGTTTTATCAATCATTTAGTTTGGTCATATAGACTGATTTTTTTTTTTTTCTTTTCCATTCAGTGGTAAATTTAAACTAATTTTTCTGTGAACTATTTTGTTTAGCGAAAAGTCACTGTTAATTTTGGGCATTAGGCCCATGTGGTCATTCTGAAGTATTTTCCTGTTCTCCCCTGGACTGATTCTTTGCCTCTCCACTGATAAGTAATGGATTTAAGGAATCCAGAGTGAGAGCAATTGGTCTGTGATACAAGAGGCACTTTCTGATTTGATGTTTGAAGTTACTGCAAAATATGTTAGATTGAGCCTCTGCTGACTTGACTCAGAAAGTTAACTTTTTTTGTTCTTACGATATTTGTGTATTTTTACACTGCCTGTCCTTAGTTGAGAACAGAGCGCTCTGTAGCGCTAACGAGACGTTTCTAGGCTAGCTAGTCATCTGTTTGTAAAACTCAGAATCAGGAAATAGCAGCCAAAGGTAGGGGTTTCAGTACACTATAATAATCTGTTTTTTTAATCAGATATTTGAAATGTATCAGGACAAGACACACTTTCATAAACTCCTGATGTCGTAAAGTTTTCAACTTTACTCTGGCACACTAGGCATTCAAATATACTTCAAGAATATTTACATCTGATATTTTGGATGCTTCTGCAGACTATGTTCTTCCGTCCGTGGGGACTTGCCTGTCACTGCAAGTGGTTCAGAGAGCAAGTGCTCACAAGCTCAGTACAGCAGCTTTTTCTTGGCCTTGCCAGAAGGGATGCTACTGCTGCTCCACAGATCTGGCTCCAACGTTGTGATGAACCTCAGTGTTCCTTGTGCATGTCCTGGTTTGGAATTTAGCTTACTGCTAGGCCCTCTTCAGACATGCTTTGAACTGGTGCACTCTTGTTTTGGTGTATATTGTGATACATGTAATTGGTGTGTATGTATATATAAGGGTAAATATTTTTATGAAATGCAGTGAATCTTTATGAAATTCACAACTCAGAAGACAGGAAATATCACTTGTATGACAGCTGATCTTACAAATGTGCAGTGTCATTATGCTGAATATTTTTGGTGTAGCCTCTGAAAATGGGAGGTTTGATCGTATATACCTAGCCTTTCTCCAGAGCCTGTGGTATAAATTGCATGTTGTAACCCAGATATGTTGTGAAATAATTTTTTTGTGCTAAAAGAGTGGAGCCTTCAAAAGTTGTAACAAGTTGCTTAACATGTAGTCTCTTATTGTAAACATAATACCCTGTTTTCCCATGGGTTATGTATGTCACTCAGTAGTACATGGTGCTGTGATGCAGAGACCAAATTCAGATCATGCAGTTCCATAGGACTGTTGCCCATTTTATCTAGAAATTGCAAAATGTGTTGTGCGTGAAGCAGGATTAGGAAAGCGTATCTGTCAAAGCTCCTGAACACCACAGGAGAAAAATGGATTCTCTCCCTCCTCCTGTGCCACAGCCCCATTTACTGAAGGTGGGCAGCTGGCCTAACCTAGACTACTCGGTTATTTCTGCTTCTGTATTCCATCGTTCTTGACTTGTAGAAACTCTGAAATGCAAGTAAATTCAGCATGCTAGAGTTAGCTACTTTTGAAAACTGGGACACTTCTAATTAACTGTTGAAACCAGTGAAATCTTTATTGCTCTTTCTGTGCTTTTCTTATTGTCCTCTAGGCTCTGCTTCTAGTCTGTCTAGTGGGGAAAGCAGCTCCCTATGTGTTGGGAAGATCAGTTAATGTCTGTGGCTCAGACTCTGTGCTGCTCTGCTGGTGGTGAGTGTTACAGAAAAGCTCAGGAGGGAGTGTGCAATTTGGCATGGCAGTTTCTCAGTGTTGTGCAGTGAACAACATCTAGAATCACACTCTAAAGGAGAAAATGTAGTAGGTTGATTAGTTAACCTGGTTTTGTCCAACGTGTAAAATTTTTGAGGAGGAGATCCCAGGGAAAAGGTATTATGCAGTCACACGTTATATCACAGAAAACACACTAAAGGGGCCAAAATAAGGTTTTACAAGCAGCCTTTTTCTGACAGTACTTCTGAGGGGTTTACATTTTAGCCTTATTTGTGCTTTTGTAAGTCATGTATGCACTCAGAATCAACTTCACTGTTTTAACAGTCATTGCTAAATGCATCTAGAAAACTTGACAATGTCTTTTTGTACTTAGCAAAAGTGCAAAGTAAGTGGATTAGTAATTTTAGTTCAGTTTTATTGTTTAAGTACAATGTTCTTTTACTTACTGTTTTGGAATCACACGATAGGAGTATACTTGATTTAAAACATATGGCAAAAATAATCCCCATAAGAAGTTTTGTTTGTTTGTTTAAATTCTGTAGTAGGCTACAATGATGAAATGAAAAACTGGCAGCCTTGTTCAAGAATTTTTATGCTAAAATTTCAAATTCTTGATGTCTGACTTCAATGCTGAAACATGGTTGGTTGCTCAAGCACTTTTTATTTAACCAGGCTTTATAGGTGGCTTTTTTTTTTGTGCAGTAGGAGCAATG
This sequence comes from Nipponia nippon, assembly GCF_047370975.1. Taxonomy (NCBI): domain Eukaryota; kingdom Metazoa; phylum Chordata; class Aves; order Pelecaniformes; family Threskiornithidae; genus Nipponia; species Nipponia nippon. The sequence continues at coordinate 87,645,673 of NW_028262347.1, read as the reverse complement.
GGTTGGTACTAAAAGTATAGTCACAAGGCTGGGATGGATTACTCTTAAAGCAATCTAAAGTAATCTGTCTGCCTGAATATGGATCTTCTATAGAATCTGGATCCTGTTTTACAGAATTCATGCCTGGCCAATTATTCCTTATTCTAAACTGGTACAGATGATTAATCCAAATACATACATTTATTTTTACATGTACCTCTTGGATTTTAGTCTGGTTTAAATCAAAACCTAGTCCACAACAGTATCTGTGACAAAAGTTCAAATATTTTACATGGCTTATTATTTTTAACTTGTTACATAGAAACTTCTCACGTATATTGCTGATTATCACTGAAATTACTCCTTTAATTGCTTTTGCTAAAATACAGTTTCACTAAATAATTTTCATATTGCATTAATTCATCTTTCTAAGCTAAGATTTTTTTTTTAACAGATGCACGTTTCCCTCTAGATAGTGTCTTAAACTAAAGTGTTCTCATCTGGTTTTTCTTTTTTATTTTTTTTTCTTTTTTTGTTTTCTTGCTCTTGAGCAACTGAGTTACCTTAATCTGAATAACTGCAGTTATTCTTAACACTGACCCTTTCCCTTCTGTAAAGGAGTAGCAAACCCCTTTGAGGAAGGATGTGTATTCTAACTTTTATATAGTAAATTGTTCAGCCTAAGAGACAGAATTAAACATAACTTTCTTGAGGCAAGACAATTTTGCTAACAATGTGAATGTTTAGGTGCCTTCAAACTTCAAACAAAACAAAAAGGGTTTCTGAGAAAGAGATTCTTTATGTGGTGGAATCTACTGATGTTGGACATAGATAAAGTGAAATTCTGTTGGTAAAAGAGGTAGAAAGATCCTAATCCAGGTCTCAATGTATGAGAGTGGGCAAGCAGTGTAGGAAGGTGAGGCCCGTAGGTGCGGTGTGAAAGCTTCACAGTTTTGCTGTTGCAGTTATCCCCAAAGCTGTGTTTGGCTGTGTAACCAGGAGTGTCCATGGCACGGATGGGTGACATTTCCCCTAACATGGTCTCTGTTTCTCACCTGTGACCTGTAGGGAACACCTTTTGTTGAAGTATAACCCCAGAGTTTATTTAAATCCTGATGTTTGTTATAGGATGACTTCCACACCCTCTGGTTTTGTCGCTGCATTACACACTCTGTCTCATCTTTGTTTTCCTTGTCATCCCTGTAAGCCCCCGCTCCCTCCCCACTGTTCCAACTGTACCTTTTTGTCTCCTTTCTTTGTATCAGAGTAAAGGCAGACCATGAGGATGTCTCTCCATCTTGAAATAGAGCATTGCTGCCTGGTCCCTCCTTCTGTTTTTCTTGCTTGACTTTTCTACTTGACTTCTCATTTTAGGGCAGTCTGGAAGATTTTGTGGTCTGGTGATCTGTTGAGAGAACAGAGTTGTGAAAAACTGGGAAGGATTTTGCACCTACAGCTGCTCTGAACTTAGGTGGAGTATAAATAGAAACATAAGGTAACAAGATAGCTGCTGTATTTTTCCAAGCTTTCTAGACATAGTTTCAAAAGTCAGTTTCCAGTCATATGTATGTGAATAGTTTAAACTAACTTATTCCAAGAATTTTCTAATACTAAAGTCTGTATTGGCCTCCCTGGTTTTGCCCATCTGATAAAGAGTTTATTCAAACAAAATTGAAAGTGACACTTTTTTTTGAGCATCTGCTTTTATTGTTGCTGTCCCCTTTGCTGGAATAAGCTCTGTTATATATTTAACTATGCTGCTGATGACAAAGCACAGGCTGCTCTGACCTCTACAATTTCTGTCAAAGTTCCTAAATTGGTTTTCTTTCACTTGTTATTTTACTATCATTTAGTAACTCATTATTTCCATAAATTCTCTACTTTTGCTGCCCTTCTGGCGCCAACTGCTGACAGAGGTCCACAAGTGCCCTAGTGTGCACAACAGATAAGACGTTTTGTGATGAGTTCTCTCCTCCTGACCTCACCTAGCGAATGATTTTTAGCAATGGAAAATGGAGCGCACTGCTCCAAGCAGTTTGCTGAGACAATGCAGCTGCACTAAAATACATCCTGTGTACAGAGTATTTTGCATTTGTTCAGTTGTGGTGCCAAGTAAAAAGGAGCGTTACGGTCATCGTCAGAGCTTCAGCCTTGAACTCCTTTGTGCTGCACTCGTGTTTCATAGGGAGATTCTTCAGTTGGTGGTACAGGAGCATTGCTACTGCAGGAGCAGCTGTGATGCCTGAGTTAGAGAAATGATTGGGAACAGCCCGGTGGTCACCATCTCATTTCTAAAAATAATCAATGGGGAATGAATTCAGCCCTGGAGCCTTGCTTGGTCTCTTTCCTCTTGTCCTGAAATCATCAAGAGATTTCACACAACCTTTGTGTTTCTGATAAGGAAAGCCCTCTGAGGCCATTTACCAGAACACAGATTGGGGCAACAGGAGATCCTGGCTTTCTCTACTTTTACAGGAAGGTCCTACATGCTCCATATCATGCAGTGTTGCTGAGGGCAGCAGTATAACATCAGATAAGAATGATCCTGTTTGGATTTATTTAGAATGACAGCAATGAAAATACTCCATCAGCTCAAAAAACACCAGGAAGAGATGGTTCTTCACAGCTGAATTGTGGAATTCCAGAAAAAATTTCTATTTCATCTCCTACAACCTTGTCCCTTTTTATTCTTGAAGGCATAGAGAAGATAACAACCTCTCAGACCTTCAGAACAACAAAGAAGAAAATAGAAACTTTTAGAGTGGAATGTGCTCTGCAATCTAAGTACTGACTGCAGCCAGGGTTTTTTTTCCTGGAATAGCCAATAATTCCAGAAATCAATCTCCAGAAAAATGTGTAAAGAACTTTGAAACTGATAAAGGATATGCTGCTATCTTTGTACTGATACCAGTCAATATTGTGTTTTAAAAACATTTTGTCCAGTTCAGTATATTAAAAGATGACATATTTATTCTGTTTATTATGAAGAATGAAAAGGAAATGAGAAGAGCTCTTTTTGGCCCTTTACAATTGCTCCTATTTCTGCCAAGATTTTAAAAAATATAATGATAAAGCTGCTGAAATGATATACAGATCTTATCTCATGCATGACTGTTACATAGTCTGTTTGGTTAGCAATGTTAGATATATATGGACTTCTAGCTGTTTAATCGTTTGGATTATGTCTGTCTTTTGTGAAAACAAAATTGCTCAGTTTAAGTCCAGTTATAAATAACAAAAGAGTGTGAAATCTCAGTCATTTTTTAAGAAGCCTGCTGCACTGATTAGAATAAGATTCTGCTATTACCTTCAGAATAATCACACAGACAACAAAACAATAAAGAAGTGTACTGCAACACAGTATTCCTTGCATTCATAAATCTTTATTTCAGAGAGCATATGGCAATGTGAATGGTTTGATTACTTTGCAAAGGAAAGTGGAGCTTAAGGAGAAGAGCATAATGACATTAAACAGAGGACTTGTTATTGAGCATCTTAGAAGGAATCCTGGCAGCTGAGGATGTGGGATGATGACTTACAAGAGCTTTATCAGATAACTTGTTTGACTCCTTGCTAATCTATAATACAGTGAATGCAAATGGCATGCAACACAAAGGAAATATTTTCCCTTTGTGATTTATGTCTTTGTTTTCCAGCATGTCATGGTTTAACCCCAGCCAGCAACTAAGCACCACCCGGCCGCTCGCTCACTCCCCCACAGTGGGATGGGGGAGAGAATCGGAAGAGTAAAAGTGAGAAAACTCATGGGTTGAGATAAAGACAGTTTAATAGGTAAAGCAAAAGCCGTGCATGCAAGCAAAGCAAAACAAGGAATTCATTCCCTACTTCCCATCGGCAGGCAGGTGTTCAGCCATCTCCAGGAAAGCAGGGCTCCAGCAGGTGTAACGGTTACTTGGGAAGACAAACGCCATTGCTCCAAATGTCCCTCCCCTTCCTTCTTCTTCCCTCAGCTTTATATGCTGAGCATGAGGTCATACGGTATGGAATAACCCTTTGGTCAGTTGGGGTCAGCTGTCCCAGCCGTGTCCCCTCCCAGTTTCTTGAGCACCTGGCAGAGCACGGGAAGCTGAGAATATCAGTGTTTTATCAACATTATTCTCACACTAAATCCAAAACACAGCACTGTACCAGCTACTAGGAAGAAAATTAACTCTATCCCAGCTGAAACCAGGACACAGCACAAGGCGTAATTCTTTAATAGCTCAGAAATATAGCAAGCTGTAGTCTTCGGAATGCATGTGTCCTACAACTCCATAGTATTAGCTTTTTGTGTGTGCTTCTGCCTTATTTACTGGTTTAGAAAAGGGTAATCTTTATGTCAGGTTCAAACAAAAAGAAGCCATTTCTCCAGGTGATAGGTACTGATTCTACCCCGTCCACATTCACCCTGGGGCTCTCCTCACTTTAAAAATGGAAAGAAAACCCTATCCCATCCAGAAGCAACTTTAGTTTGAAGTTGACTTGGGAATCACAAAAGCCTTTCAAAATCTTGCTAGGCTAAACCTGAAGCTAGAACTGAGAGGAAATATATTATTTCAGTAGCTCAGCACAATTAAGGTAAAAGGAATAACTAAAAATCACACCATAAGTCACTGGTAGCTTGAAAACAACTCTGTTGTCTCCACCATTCTTCTGCAATTTCTTCATTATTCATTTTTTGATATGTTACATTTTATGTTGCTACGTACACAAAAAAAAGGAGTTAATTCAGATCATAACTGGGTTTCTCAGTCCCCTGGCTAGTATAAGCTTCTCCAGTGATCCTCCCTGCTTCGTCTCTTTTTTGGCTAGTTTGTCTACGAATTATCTCCTTTGTTGCACCTAGTTTAGTTTTAACTTACGTAGTGGCAATGGGAACAGTCTGAAATTACTTTTGCAAGTGTTCACATGAGCCAGGAGCTTTTTATGATGGGTAACAGCTAAGTTTCTTGAAAGCAATAGGGTAAGCATTCACTTCTGTAGCTGTAATTAGATTTCGTTATTCACTTGTTCTGCTGGAGGAACTGATCTGTTGTGAGGCAATAAACAGAACTGTTGTTTAGATCTATAAATTTATATCTAAATTTATACCTGTTATTTTCAATGATTTATAGATATGCCTCAAACATTATCTGGACCTTCAGGGATCCTTGAGTGTTTCTGTCTAAGTATTTGATTTTAGGACCATATCTATAATCATGTTAGCCTCTTCCTTTCATCGCTTTTTTTTTTTTAATGTTTATGTTGAAAACTTAGGAAGATTTGCATCTAACTATTATAATTAAAAAGTCAGGTACTAAATTCAGGCTGCATCATGCTGCAAAATTAATTCCAGAGAGTCGTCTCTAATGATGGGGGAATACTTCTTGCATGATTAGATAGCTTCAGGCACAGAGGAAAAACCCTTTAATTAGCTTAGAGAAGATAAGTTGCTGTGTCTGAGTCATTGCAAGGTACTTACTTTGACTGCTTGTCTTTGGCTGCAGGTGCTGCTAATGCTGAAAAAATCTGTTGTGGAAAATGTTCAGGAAGTTTTTTTCCTTAAAAAAAGAAAAATAAGAAAAAGAAGAGAGAACTTCCTTAATCCAAGTCTGTTTTGTTTGTTGTTTTTTCCTTCCATTATGTTAATATGTAAGTATCTTCATTCACCTTTGAACATCAAAATTGCCTCTTTTAGGAGTGATGGCTAAACTGATTTCTATTCAGCTATTCTCAAAATAATTGTCATAGTTATTCATATTATTTGATTGTTAACAACAGAACATACTGATTTCAGAGATAGCAATGGCCATTGAGAGCAGCCTGTCTGTTACCTTTTTTATTTCACTATCCGTTTCCCAGGAATTTTGTTTGCTTTAAACAAAAACTTTATCACCACATCAATGGCATTCTTCAGTCTTTGCAATCTCTTAAGACTGGGACTCTGTTTTAAGAATTCAAACAAATAGTGTCCTTTTTAGTGTTGTTTTTTCTTTTAAAAGCAGTGCAAGAGCAAGGTAGAAATACTCATCAATTTAGAGCTGCCTGTCAAGTTTTATATACACTGCTTAAAACATAAATCATTCAGAAATCATTGTCACTTAAAGGAATATATATCCTTTATACGGGCTAGACATGAAAAGCCCTGAAGGAAAGAAGATGCCTTTGGAAAGGCTTGATTAGATACATGGACTTGCAGTATGCTATGTTTTCTGAAATAAGTATATGTAACAGTGAGTTTTACAGATACTTTTAGTAAACCTTATGACAGACTTGACCTTTAACATTTTTAAGGTAGTCTGATAACATAGACATGCTGCTAGACCTATTTTTTTATCTGTGCCACTTTTTTTTACAGTAGAGTGATAGCTGTACTTATTTTTCATGGCCACTATGTATATCATAGTTTACTTTTTGATTGTATTGTGTCTGAATACAGAGAGATAAATATAGGCTGTTAAGAAGAGCAAAGAAGAAAGATGGTAGTGACCAGTTTTAAGACGCTGCTGGATCCAGTACTTAAAAGGAGATAATGGAAAATAGAGGAGGTTTGAGACATTCCTTTCCTGGAATACACCACCAACACACCTGCTTTTCTGCCAAGGGCAGAGTACGCAAGATTCAAGGGGCTTTTCAGCCATCTGACTTGTGGATGGGTCTGCCTCCCAGAACATTTTGGGTAGAGATCTACTGAAGGGCCCCACTGCTCACCCCATACTGAGGTGATTCTCAGGCTTTCCAGGTGGACATTGTTCTCTGTGACCAATTCTTGTCCTAATGATGAAATCCCTTGATTATATGGACAGATAACACTAGGAAAGAGAACACAGGAAATCAGTCTCTGGCTGTGTAAGATGTATCCTGCATCTGTTACTACTGTAGTGAGGTGCAAGAGTGATGTAAAGATCAGAAGAAATGCAGGATTTTAGGCAAGGGAATCCTGCTTGGTGTGGGATAAAGTTGTTGTAAACAGCTGTGCTGCGCTCTCTTTGCAAACTCAGTCTCACATTTTTATTAGCTACGCAGCAGTGCAGTGCTAATTGTTCTTGCCTAGGTACCAGCGTCCGCAGTGAGAGCGGTGGGAGCTGCTAAGATTTCTTGTGCCAGCTTGTGACCTTGCGGTGGGCTGTGTATGATGTAGCTCTGGTACTTGTTTGTCTAATACTGTACTGCCTAATGCAGTTTGGGAATCCCTCTTCCAGGTGATTTTGACATGGTAGGAGCAACAGAATTAATCCTTGCCTGAACAGGGCAGGCAGGAACTGGAACAATTTTCTCAGGTGATTTCAGTATGCTCTTGGAAGTTGTCTTGGTTCCCAACCATTTCAGGCTCAGGATACTGGAAATTATTTCTAAAGCCACCATGCATCAGGGAGCTGCATCACAGAATCTGTATTTGAAGTGTTAGTTCTCCAGTTTGCAGTGTGGCAAGGAAGCATCATCATCCTGGGGTCATCTCTGTCCTGCTTTCAACATCGTGTAATTACTGTTTGGGAGTTGAATTACTTAGAGTTCTGTGTTTCATACCCAGTAAAGGGATGAATTTTATTTACTGCCTCAAGAGCTGGTTATTTCATGTGTGGATAGGTATATTTATGGAGTTTTGAGAAAGACTTGTTCGGTCACTGCCTCTGCTCTACCAAGATTTGTTTCTTCTATCCAAGCAATAGATTATCTTTCTTGATGAAGAGGAAGCCATGTAAGCTGTACTTAAAGGATGTAAAAGATTTTTTATTTTTTTTTTAATTTTTCTAATCTAATGTGCAGTGAAAATTTTTTTATTGCAAGATGTCACACTTCCTTATTCCCTCTTACAATTTCCCTTCTCATCCCGAATAACATGTTCTTCACAAATCTAAGAACAATGCGGGGAAGGAGTCTGTTGGGTTTTAGTGGTAGTCATCTTTCAGTGATTTGTAAAAAGTTTTTACAGTCACATTAGTTTAAGCAGACACTTCAAAAAAGGTAAAAGAAGCTCTGTACTAATCTCTCTAAAGTGACATTGATCTAGGGAGAGTGCTGCTTTTAATTCCCATACTATTTTATTTCCTACAAGTCCTTAATGTTCTTATTTGTAGCTATAAACATATATTTTTCTCTAGAACAGATTATATTTTAATCTCATCCGGAAAAAAGTTTCAATATTTATGTTCTTGAATTAATTTGGTGATTAGTTTATTTTTAAATACTGAGTTAGGTGACTTTACATTGGTAAACGATGACAATAGTTAAAGGAAAGAAAGATGCTTCTGAGGTCCCTGCACTACCTGCAGTGTAAGTTCTCAGAACGTTTTACTAGAAAATGTTAATTTTATTTTACAGCTAAAATTAACTGCAACTGTGAAAATTATGCCAAACTTCTTTGGATCTTGTTTGCCCTAGTTTAATAAGAAAACTTCTGCTTTTAGTTTGAAACTGTTTTTCACTTTCCGCTTTTTGGCAAACCACATAATGAAATGGAGGCATCTATTCTGCAGTTGATAAGAAGCGATTAAGCATTTGTTAGTGTGGTACTGTTTTATTTGTCACCGTGGAAGAAACCCCTTTCTTAAAACATTTGAAGGAGAAGCTATTTTAATAGAGTTTATTTTTGTTGAATTTCATTATATATATTCAGTAGAATGGATGACTTTTACCTTATATTTGTTTCAGAAAACAGCAGTGCAGATTTTTGTTGAATTTGTCAAAACACAGCTATGTCTGTTGCAAACAAATGAGAATTGGAAGTCAGTGTCAATTCTGCTGCAGTTGTTAGGACATTTTTAAGACCTGAATCTTAGCAGCATTTGGACTCATAATAGGCAAAATGTAGTGAGAGGATCTAAGTCAAGATACTGGTTTAACTTTTAGGTTGCTCTGTGTGGGGTCAGGAGTGGGACTCCATGATCCTCACGGATCCTTCGCAACACAGGATATTCTGCGATTCTATGAAGAAAGCCTGTAACTATTGCATTAAAAAAAAAAAAAAGCTAGCATTTGCTTTAGATTCACTTCACTTTCTTTTAACCTTTAAATCAGAGTACATTGAAAATATTATGTCAGATAAACTGAGAGTGCAGCGTTTCAAAGAGAGTGATATCATGGAGATTGAACTGTGACTTAGATCCGATTCTCTTGTTATGATGATCAACTCTGGGCAACCCAAAACCGCGTTAGTTTTTGGATGTTAGCGGGGAGGGCTGCACTCTATTGTACAAACTCAAGGCTTTCACCAATCATCAGAAGACAACTAGCAGCTGCTGTGGGCCAAAATCTTTCTCCTGCTGCCATAAACACGTTTTCGTCATTGACTCTCTGATGTTTAAAAAAAGAAATCAAAGAAAAGTTACTCAGCTGGAACGTGGGGGAACGGTGTTGTGTTATCTCTATTAGTCCGTGAAATCAGATACTGAAGAATAAGTTTGTTTTCTGTTACTTTGGTTTTGTAATTAAATTGCTACAGCTTATTTATGCCCAGAAATAAGGCTAGTACATCATCAGGTGGCTGGAAGATAGTAGCTCATGTTTCTGTTATGTAGTAAGGGTTAAAAATAGACATGCGTAAGCTAGGGTATTTGCATTTTTCTGAAACACATCAAGAAAGAACACAAGAGATCTGTGTTTCTCAGTTGTCCAAAGATAGGCTCTCCTTTCACCCAGGGGACTGCTGATCAGTAGAACCCGCTAGCAAAGAATGAGTATTATGGAGAGAGTCTGAAGTAACTGTTCCGTAGGTGAGCAGGGCTGAAATGCAAAGTATGTGATTTGAGACCCACCGAAGAGCAGGAAACTCCTGTTCCTGTGTCTTGTGGAGCTGAAAGCATGAACTGAAGAGTAACTGGGGAAGACCAAGGTAGCCAGAAAATGGGGATCTGGTATGCAACAAGCTATGGTAACTTAGTTTTAGATGGTAATGCCTGTAGAAAACAGCAGTGGACTTATGGGATTGAATTCTCTTCAGATGTCAGACTCATTCTTTATAGGGAACAATAAATCCATTCCTTAGTGCTTAAGAGCCCTGGACCAGGGTGGCAGCAGACATGAATAGGATGTGACTGATAGGAATAGGAGGCTTCTGTCTTGACTAAATTGTAATGAAAGGTCCCTCCTATGACTTAACATGTAGTTACTGTTGCTGTTTCAGTGTCCTGCTGTCACATTGAGAATTGCATGGAGAAAATATGCTTACCTTAACTGCGCTACTTTCCCTTTTCTTCGGTATTTGACTTTCTCTGTTTGACCTCTGAAGACCCATGTCTCAACTGAAACTGCCCTGCTTCTTTCTTTTCTTCTGCAGATAATACTCCTTCCTCTTTCCTCTATTATGAACATTTGTGACCAGTGAACAAGTTGGAAAATCTAAGTTGTGCTAATAATAAATGAAAGATTTTAAAGATATCTTGGCTAATCAAGATAATGTAGTTAAGTATGTTATTACTGAAAGCTAGATCTGGTGAGCCTTTGTAGGTTTTGGAGTTGGAATGGCAATTCAAAATGAATCATTTTGTATTAGAGTGTTTTCATATAGTTTCTTCCATGGTCATTTTTCAAAATAGAATTCTGCATAATTGACTCTACATTTTGCCCCAGTTTGCAGATTACCCCCCTGCCTATGTCCTGGGATGATGGCAGACTCCAGGCACATGTCCACGTATCAAACTAGTTATTTTCCTGCAGTTTTATTTCCTTCATATTTCTTAAGGGCAATCCTTTCCAGCCCTTTAATACCCACAACAAGGAACAACACAGCAAGCTAGCTTAATTCACTTTGTTTCAACCTGGGCATTGTTTGTATTCATCAGCAAGACAGGATGAGCTGTGGAGGAGACAACATTGCTTCTTACATCTCTGAGCATGTGCCCAGGCACCTACATGAGAAACCCTGAAACTCTCCAGGAGTGCTGAAGTCTAGGTTATCATGATCACAACTTGCTCTGTTCTTACATTTTTGTTATTAACAATATGCACCAAGTGCAGCTTGTTGTCATTAGTGCATGGATGTTCATCTTGTTTTTTGTATTACACCCTTACCAGCAGTTCAGTGTTGTGCTCAGTAGAATACCAGTAACAAAGTTAGCCAGAGATAATGCTATAGGTTGTTGATGGATTTATTCCCCCCCTCCCCACCCCAGTGTAATGTGCAGTGTGATTAGAGATTATATCATAAGTGGAAAACCATGTTATTTTAAAATGTAAATAAATGCAGCTGTTTTGAAGAAACAAAGGTACCAATTCAGAGTTCTAACAATATAAGGAAAATGTGCAAACCCAGCATTCTGCTAAAGAACAATTTGTCCTGCAAAGTGAACAGCAAAGCTTATCCTTTCAAGTATTTATTCTGTTAAGACTGAAAAATATTAAGCCACTACCATTGGGGTACAATGGGTATACAGCTCTTCATTTTTTCTGCCATCGGGGTACAATGGCTATATGATTCTTTGTTGCCTTCGATTGCAAGACAAAGAATAAGAAGAAATCCAAGATGAAACAAATTCTGTTTCAACTGACTTATATCATTAATATTTGATTTATCTATTTTTGTTACATGAGATGAGAGTAATAATGATTTTACTAATAGGGATGAACATCTCGGTGTAAATTTTCGAAAGATTGATTTTACTGCTATTATCAGTGGCAAAATAAGAAAATAATGGCATGATGCAGCAGGAGTTGTACTGATTCTAGACTTGCTATCTATTTAACATTTAAACTTACATTTGTATCAGAAACTAAATAGGATGACATTAAAATTAGAGATGATTAGGTGAACTGTTATGCCAGTTATGAAAAATCCAAAAATAGCTTCAGGCATAGTAAGCAAGCTCACTATACTAATGTAAAATATTTTACTATTGTTAAAAATTAAAGTACATTCAAAGTGTTATTTAAACTCCCAGAAAAATAAACATCACAATTTTTAGAGTTATTGTTTTGAAAATGTGTTACCTACACAGATAACCATTTTCACAGCATTTGGCTGGTATCAGAGAAAATAATGTACAAAAAAAATCATCAAGCTTAAAGAGAAATAGTGATGTCTGTATTACTCTTTGTCTCCTCCCTCTGCACTTCTTAATATGAAATTCTTATTATTAATTGTCAGAAACAACTACAGAGCAGTGATGCACAGCTCTAATTTTGTTTTCCTTGGATACTGTATTGTTATTTTCACTTAAAAAAAAAAATTGTGCTTGCTAGAAATAGCTATGAGATGCACAGATCAGAGTGATTGTCATGGGAACACTTTATAATTCTTTGAAAATTTATCATAATCTTGCTGTACTGCAGTTTCCTCATGTGGACTATGAAAACGTGTTACTTTCCTGCCCTTCACAGGAGCCATGAGAATGAAGCCGTGTCTAGCCAGAAGGTGTCAGGGATAACACAAAATTGTAAGATAACTTTTTTTGTGAGATTCCTTTGCATTCACATACACAATTACGAAGTTTGCTTTTTGTTCCTATTTTCTGCATTTGGTGTTTCATATTCCCTTTGCTTATAGATGGACTATTAACAGAATCATAGAATGATTGAGGTTGGAAAAGACCTCTGACGTCATCGAGTCCAACCATTAACCTAACTGGCAGGTCCACCTCTAAACTATTCCTCCTCTATTCATGAGCAGCAAGCTACCTGTTTTAGCAAAGTATTAGGACAAAATGGCGTCAGGGGCCAACAATATACATTGCCTGCCTTGCTGCGCGTAACAGTTTCCTCATAGCAAAGTCCCCTTTGCATTGGGGCAGAGCCAGAGGAGGGAGAGCTGCTGCCAAATGAGGTGGTTAAGTTAAGATCTGCAGGGTGTCACTACCACTTTTAAATCCGTGGTGGTGCCTGTAAGGTGGTGAAAATTGGCTGTGGTAAGGATTGTTCGCTTACCTGTAGGTGGAGGGGCTTTGCTGTGGTTTCTTGTTAGTAGGCTGTGCATTGAGGCAGACAACTTCTCTGCTCAGTTTTTCAGGCAAATCCATTTTGGGGAGACTTCAGAAAGCTGAAGGGAATGCAGTTGTGAGGGGCGGTTGCTAATTAATCTGCAGCCTGAACCTTTTTCAGGCAAAATTTAATGTTTTCTTTTTCGATCAGGCTGATTGGCCCATTTATAATTCTACCTTTTAAAAGGGAGATGTGGTGAGCCATCTCTGTGGCACGCTCAGGGGTTAGCCTCTGCAGGAAGAGGGAGGTGACTGAGGGTGGAGTGATCCAGAATGTTCCGGAACAATCTGGAATCGCTGAGGGTGGGATTGGATTGAGGACCCTCTCGGCAGCCAATCGGGGAGCATCTTAGGGAGAGGCGGGCCAATCGCAATGCGTGGTGCCCCCAGATGCTACCTGTGGGAGGGCCCTGGAGGCAGCTGCTGTGGAGCTAGGAGGCCCCAGCCCTGAGGGTGGAGGAATGGGGCAGGAATGCTAGATGTGAGGGTGCTAGGGTGGGGGGAGAAAGGGGCCGTCTGGGGAAGGTTTGGCCTGCCTCTGCCAGAGGAGAGAGTAAGGAGCTCTGAGAGACTGAGGTGGGAGGAAGCCGGTGTGTGAGGGGCCGCTGAAGCCAGCGTTTCAGCTGGCTGCGGACCCAGGTGACCCCTTGTAAAGTGAGGTGTATATGAGTGTGAAAGAGTAACTACGAACAATAGATGTGATATCAAGCTTGGTTTGATAAAGATGCTAATTTGTTTGAATGCTCCCCTCATGCTGCATCTGTTTAACCCTTGACAGTTGATGAAGAAATACTTTCGAGGAGTATAATATCAGATTAAATGTAAGAGTCTTATCTAGGTTTATGCAGACACTTTTGGTATGTTGTAGGTGTGTGTCTGACTTACATGTCTTGTTTAGATACTTGTTTATTTAATATTTATGCAAAAGAAAAACCGTGCTGCTTGTTTCTTACACAGGTGCTACTCAGCCTCTTTATAAATGCAGCCATTGCATTTCAGGAGACAAGAGTATAAGAGTGCCATAATGTTCCTACCCTGTTATACAGGTGTTTTTTCTTTGGAACTGCAGTATAAGAAAAGCTAAATGATTGTGATTGTATGTGAATAAATAGAACTTCTTTAGCCCTGGAAATCCTCGTATCATTAAATTCCCAGTTTCAAAATTTTCTAAGCTTTAGTTGCATATCTGCTTGTTCTGTATGTGTGTGTGTTGTGCTTAATTTAAACTGTCTTGGTTACTACAGTATTAAATATTGTCTATGTGCTTGTGAATGTATAAAATAATGGAAGAAATAGAATTATGGTAGTGATGCATGGATGTGTTTTTGAAATCATACACAAGCATGAGTAACCACCAAGCTATTCATGCAAGAGTTTTTGGATTTATTGAGACTACTTACTGAAAATGTTAAATGTACTTATGTTACCATAAAAAAGTGTATTTTAAATCGCTGTGTTTGAGCTGATAGAGCTGTGCTTGTTTTGTTAGTGTTATGGTCAAATGACTTCAGAAAAGACATATTTCGGAGTATATTCCCTCTGTTGCTGAAGTCAAGGCTGTTACTTGAAGGGTAGGTGGTAGAATACATTCAAAAGCATTAGTTATAAAACAAACCAATTCTTTCTCTAGAAAGCTTTGATTTATGAACGTCAAATTAACTTTTCCAAACTTGCTGTAATTTATCTCAAATACGGGAATTTTCAAGGTAAAATTTTGATGCAGTATTAATCAATAACAATGTCTTCTAGGATGATGGGGACGTAACTCAACAGATATATTTGGAGCAGCTGTCGTTCTCCTGGCTGACAGAGGGACCAGAAAGAAAAGTAAGAAAAACTTGTTATTTTCACAAGAAAGTGTGTTTTAAATTCTACCTAAATTCTTTTTTTTTTTTTTTTTTTTTTTCCTTCGCTAGCTTAATAATACAAAAATTATGTTAGGAGTTTAGATGGAGAACTATTGAACAGATAAAACGCATAAAGATTAAACTGTGTAACTAGTATTGTAATAATATTAAAGAAAGTTAGTGTAATAGTTTATTAAAATGGGAATCTCCAGAGATATAAAAAAATGTGTTGTTTCTTCTCTTATGCATGTACAAAAAATAGATTTATTATTCTTCATTGATTGCCTCATTCTGTTGGAGGACATTTCTGGCAGTAAAGCAGTAGACCTGTCACATCCATCATGATGTGTCAGAGATCTGTCAGGTCTATGGCTCTTTTTGAACTTTGCTGTTTCAGAAAAATGTAGCTGAGCATTATAGGCAGAAGTTTGACATTTCCAAGATGAAAATCAATCTTCTTTTATGTGGTGTTTCTCAAACAAGACTTGTGCTTTGATTGCACAAATAGTGGTTTCACATGTTTGGGGGGTACAACATAGATGTAGAATAATTTGGGTAACAGATTTGACAGGTGTTCTGGAATGAATATAAATTGAAGAAATGATGATATAAGAGGTACTCAAGGCAGATGGCAAATCAAAGATTGATCTGCTGTTGTCACAAATATGAACCTAAAGGTATGACCTTGTATTTCTCTTCAAAGTTGGGGACTAACCAGGTAAACACAGTCTGTTGCAAGCTAGTATACCATAATTAGAGGGAAAGAAAAGTGAGTAAGAGCTGTTAAAATCAATTGCTAAAAGTATGATAAACAATGAAATGTCCTAAATGTATAGGAGGGGAGGTCAGCTGAAGCACTGTTGTAACTGATGGACATTGAACTTTAAAATTAATATGAAAAATGTTCAAGCAATTTATTTAATTGTAAAATACATTGAAACAAAGGGAACCATTGTGTCAACACAGGTCCTTGTCAAGGTGTCCAGCATCTAGGCTTTTACTTATGCATTATGGTGTTAGAAGAGACAAGCCACAACTAGGGTAGTTGTATGCTAACAGCTGTGTCTAGAGACAACAGAAGTCTAAGGAGAAGGGCAGCAAGGAGCCATAAACAGCCAGACCAGCACCAACAGTAATATGCTGAGTCTGATGGTAAAATATTTTGATGTTGGGTTGCTGCCCAGGGAAGATGTTTGGAAATAATGAACAAAGTGGTGGTCTTGTTCTGTTATTAGGTGTGTTCAGGGAAAGAGTCATCAGAAAAATAAATAAGTAAAAAAATATTTTGATACTTAGTTTTGCTCTTCCAATAGAAAGAAGCATGGATGTTCCCAAGTAGTAGCCATTTTTGTAGTAGAGTTTAACTGTAGAATGAAGAATTGCCTTGATATGTATACGTCTGTGTTGATGCTTTTAGCGGTCTTTTGATTTTGATAGAACTGTATCTTTGGTACAGACACATGGTATAATTAAAAGAATATTGAGGTGGTCAAGTAGTATTAAGGAAAAGAAGGATAAAGTAAAAGAAAGTAACAGTCAGAGGCAGAGTTCAAATTTACTGTAATCAGTCATAGTTACAGGCATGAATTGAGTGATTGTTCTCTGTTTGTAATGTATAAATAAATGAAAAAAGTCTATATGAATGTAGCACTGAAATGCGGTACAGTATTCTGCATTTTTAAAGTTTTTTTTTAATCCACCCTGAGTAAAGGCAATCATTGTCACAAAACATTTCTTCATGTTAAATGTCAAGACCATTCTGTAGACCTGTTGCCATATAGCTATACTGATTTTACATTGAGAAACATGGTTTTACTCACAAAGCTAGAGAGGTTTTCTTTAAATATTTTTTAAAAATCTGTTCAAGATAACTGGTCATTCAAAAAGATACATATTTATTGAAATGTGCTATATTGAGGAAGTATAGAATGTAAAAGAGGCTTTCTTGTTTTGTTTTTCAGAAACTTTAGGAAGCCTTTCTGGTACCTTCTGTTGTACATTATGTGGTATTATTATTGTTATAACAGTACCTGTTTAAATCAGGCGTTTTCAGCCTGGTAGTTTTTCATTTTAGTCACTAGAATACACACTAATTTTCCACACATATGATAATGTGTCAGCCACAGAATACTGACTCCGTTTTGTTAAGGAGTTCAGCAATGCATGAAACGCATCATTAGAGGAGGAATGGTTTCGTACCTTGAAGTTTCTAACAATTTCATTTAGGACAACAGCAGAACTCCCTAGAGCACACAAATCGTCTTAAGTTTAAATAAGATGTCGTCTAAGTTGGAGTGATAATTTCTCATCCCTATAATTACTTATAATAGTAAGTTGGAGAAAGAGGTATTAGCTATTTCCAAGCTAAAGGCACTGAGAGGAAAAAAATTCCATTCCATAGTAGACACCATTAACACAGATTGCCTTCAGCCCATTAAGCCTCGTTACTGAGATGTTTTAAACAAGTGTTTGTTTCTAAAAGCTGTGGAAGCTAAAGAAGTAAAAGCCACCTTAGTTTTAAAAGCATGTTTTCTGAGCCTTAATAAAATGACACTTTGTCTTAATTTTGTGTCTCCAGTCGTGCAGGAAATTAGAGGACTAGCTTCTTCCTGCAGAACTTTGGTTTTTCAAGCGTCAGGCTCAATTTGGCAGACTACATTGCTCAAATTAGCTTGTAAATTAATTATTTGTTTCTAAAGTACAACTGATACCAACTTGCATATACAAATACTTAGAATATGAACATATTTCTCATTTGCTTATGTAATTATATGATGGTTGCTCTTGTCAAGATGCATATTTGCTCAGAAACTTAATATTAATTTATGATGCTGAGTTTCTCAAACTGCCATGTGTCATTGTTAAGTATAATTTAGAATGGCCTTTTTTCTCTCCTCTAATTTTCTAAGTTGCAAGCTTGATCTTATTTTGGGCTAGAATGATCTCAGAAATCATCTAACCCTTGTGCATGTATAGTGACAGTGGCAAGTCTGGCTGAAGATGATGTCATTAAAATAACTGATTTCTTTGTGGTTATCTAATTGATATGAAATGACATTTTCGGGCGAGGCCTGCGTACTGGTAGAACGAGAGAGGTTTTTGTGGGATTCCAACTTTGGAGGGAATCTTCTGCTACTCTGCAGGGTCACCTGCTGGTCCGGCCCGAAGTCAGGTTGGGAGAAGGAGTCACCTCCAGCACACAAATTGACTTTGAAATAGGGCGTGAAACGGGCTGTCAAACTTCAGGGATGATTGCTGTCTGTTACACCCATAGACCCATGTTTTAAGCTAGAACACTGCCAGTGGAAATCATATAGTTTGGCAGGTGTTAAAGTCATTTTGCAGCGCTAGCCTTCACATGTTGCAAAAGAAACATCAGAATTATTAATATTCATATAGATTGGTGTCATGTGATGCTTTGACTTTTCCTGACACTAAAGAAGGTGAACACGGATGCTCTGGTTGCCTGTGTACATAATGCACTCGAGATGCTGTGTAGTGCTGTGCTGACACCCCAAAGTCAGCCAGAGCTTTGAAGGGATCTGCCTAGGCCTTCTCATTAAAGTGAGTTTCTCAAAGATGACTGAAATGCTTTTAAATACTATATAAAGCCAAGTTTTGATAAAATAAAAACTTGAATGCTTAGTTTTTAGACAGAGAAAATTCCAAGTAATACAAAAGAAACATGGAGGGTTTCTAAGCATCTTACTTCATACTGCCCTTGACCTTCATCATGGGTCCTTGGTTTCAGCCAACACAGTAACTTGCTGAGATATAGCAAACATTTTTCAGTCCTTGCTGATTCCTAGGAGGTTTTGTTCCTTTGCCTGCAAGGCCTGACTCACTGCACCTGCTGCCCTCAGCGCTCTGCTGTTCTCCCCATGCAGCAGGTTCTCATCTCCTTGTGCTGTAACTTAACTGTTGCCTGCCATAGCTGGCACTGGGGGAGCTTGCCTCCCTCTGCACCTCAGTTTTCCTCGGCCTTTTTAAAGGAACATAACACGAGGATGAACAAGAAAACCAACCAAACAAAACAGAACAGGGACTGCCCATCACAGATGAGAAAAGGGGTAAAGACTGAGCAGGACTGGACATGTCACAGTGTTTAGACACAGTGTCTTTAAAGAGCAAGCAGTAGGACTGACTGCAGAATTGATATTCAGGTATTCTCTTCGTTTCTCTATTCTGTTGGCCAACAGTTCCTCCTCAAACCCCAGTGTAAATACCTTACTCCTAGTTCTGTAAAAGTCTCTTGATGTGACTAAAATCCATTACAGCTTTGCTCCACGTTGGTGCATGAATACATTATATTGCTTGTAAGAGCTGTAGTTGGTCCTGAGCAAAGCCCATCTGACATAGATTATTAACATTAGTAGGTGCTGGACTGTAAGAATACGTTAAAGGGCAACTACATTTTAGGAACAGTGGCATTTTTTGCTGTCTTTTTTTGCTGTCTTTTTTTGCTTCTATTTGCATTCCACACCAATCCAATGAACCATTTGTAGAGTCACAGGAAAGCTATGGAGGTCCCTGCTGCAGTCTGTGCCGTAAAACCTCTACTCAAATTGCTGCATCATAATTAACCAGTTCAAAAGAGGCTGCCATTAAGATGAAGTGTTTAACATGTAGATAAATAAATGCACAAACCTGCTCCACATCTTCTGTTCATTTTGATACCAAAATTAAAATTATGATGTTGAAAATTGATTTCGGCTTTTGCATTAGTAAATTAATTGGAATATTCTGAACATAGATTATCTTAATTTCTTCTGAAATTTCTTTTGAACAGTATGGGTTATTTGAGAGATCGTTTGTGTGATGTGGAAATTAACGTTTGATGTCTTCCGACATTGTCATCAGAGCTCTTAGTTTTCCAGTATGTTTACGGCACAGATGAAAACAAGATGCTGGTCTCAAACCAGGAACCAGTAGTGATTGGATCGAATAGACTCTCTCAGTAATGGATACTTTTATCTGTGTGCTCAACCCGTGGTACCCAAACCCTTACCTGGGATAAGAAAAGAAAAGAAAACATGGGGTAGGCAGTTGTCTTGTCTGTCTGGTTTGAGTTGGTTTGGTTTGCATTGCATAGCTAGGGGGATTTTTTCGTTAACTCAGTGTTAGTCATTTGAATTTATTCAATCGAATATGAAATGTTAAAGTTTCAGGACTGCCATCCTCATCCCGCTTGTTTCTTTAACTAGTAGAGTATGATTATTTTAAGTTGGAAGGTAGCCAGCAGTGTGCCCAGGTGGCCAAGAAGGCCAATAGCATCCTGGCTTGCATCAGGAATAGTGTGGCCACCAGGACTAGTGCAGTGATCATCTCCCTGTACTCGGCACTGGTGAGGCTGCACCTCGAGTCCCGTGTTCAGTTTTGGGCCCCTCACTACAAGAAGGACATAGAGGTGCTGGAGCGTGTCCAGGCAAGGGCAACAAAGCTGGTGAAGGGTCTAGAGCGCAGGTCATGCGAGGAGCGGCTGAGGGAACTGGGGCTGTTTAGCCTGGAGGAGAGGAGGCTGAGGGGAGACCTTATCGCTCTCTACAACTACCTGAAAGGAGGTTGTAGCGAGGTGGGGGTTGATCTCTTCACTCAAGTAACAAGCGATAGGATGAGAGGAAATGGCCTCAAGTTGTGCCAGGGCAGGTTTAGGTTGGATATTAGGAAAAAATTTTTCACTGAAGGGCTAGTCAGGCACAGGAGCAGGCTGCCCGGGGAAGTGGTTGAGTCCCCATCCCTGGAGGTATTTAAAAGAAGGGTAGACATGGTGCTTAGGGGCATGGTTTAGTGGTGGACTTGGCATTGCTAGGTTAACAGTTGGACTCGATGATTTTAAAGGTCTTTTCCAACCTAAATGATTCTATGATTCTAGAATAGCTCTAAGTGAGAGCACTTTGATATCAGGACAGACTTTAATGCCAACTAGCATGAAGTGTGCCATGTATTCATGCTGAACAGTTCTGTTCTTCAGTAGAACTGTTCAGCAGCGAGCTGGCTGAGGAACAGAAGCCTCCAACCAACACAGTAATTTGAGAAGAGCAACTGCTGTATTAATAACAACACAGCTTTCCTCTGACGGTTGATAGACAGTGGGATCTGGGATATTGTTAGGTTGCAGATTTAAGAGGATAATCAGAAGCATAAGATGAGGGAGAATCCGGCAGAGAAAGATGGTGAGTTTGGCAGAACTCCTTGAGCGTTCTCAAGTACCTGGTTGAGGAAACAGCTTTGGAAATTGTAAGGAAGCTGATGAGTGTTCTTTTATTTGCTTTTTGTTCAGTGGAGCAGCGTTTCTGTGCCTTTATGGATTGTAAGCAGGGTGGTGTCAGAGAGGTTTGTTTATCATCAAGTTTCTTCCTTGTGGAAGTAACCAGGGATGGGCCTCAAATTGGCTTCTTGGTTAGAGTAGCACTTACCTTGAAGGTAAGCTTTCTAGTTGAGTTGTTTTTATGTAATAAAATAGACCTTTTGCTTGAATGCCATCAGTGTGCATTTGCTCTTTTCTAGTTTCTCACTCACATTTGTGAAGTGTAGGATAGACACTAAAAATATTATCTATGCAACTTTTCTCTCCAAAATGATACCCCCTCCCAGATGTGCCTTTAATCACTATTGAAGACTTAACCACTTTCATCTTTGATAAAATTGCATTAATTACTCATTCATGTATTCACTTTGCTAATGAAACAGAATCAATTTTGTTCATGTTATTGCAAAGCAGACTGTGACAAACTGAAATACATGATCTGTGGTATTTGTGTCATTGTACCAGCTCTTTGAAAACACAAGCTTAAGCAGCAGAGGTGTTCTTCAGTCATTATAGGTGCATTTATGCCTTGAGGATTGCAAAGAAAGGATGTTTTCACATTCGGTACTGACATAGATTTGCTGGCAGAAATCTGTAGTGTAGACTAGTTGTTTGTTCAGGAATGACACTATATTATCCTTGAAGTTCGGCTGGGAGAGTGCTACCATGGGCGTGTGGGCCAGCAAGGTCCCCTTGCGGCTCTGCCAGGGCGTTTGCTATCTGTTGCGAACAGGGCAGAGTGTTCTCCCCAACTGCTCCCAGCCTGTTGAGGTTTTCCTTTATTTGCTTAGAAGAGCGTTTCTGCAACAGTACCGTATTCATTCTCTTACACTTGTGTTCAGGGAGTGGTTTTGTATCTGCTTACATTTCCAAAGCAAAATATTGGAGCTAGGGAGGAAGAGAGTGTATTCCGTTTCCCCCAGTGATGTTTCAGAACAGAAGGGGTGGATCGTTATGAGCAACCCAAAGCTTCACTGCATTATTAGCCTGCTCTTGCTGAAAATTTGAGTGGGATGGTAGAGTGTGGAAACTGTGCATCTGTGGCAGTGCTTCTGTGGTAATGATGAGTTTGATTTTCAGAACTAAAAAGAACTAGTGTTTTTCTAAAACCAAAATAAACAGTTCCAGAAATGAGATTAACAGTAAAATCCTAAAATGTTTTTTTCACATTCCTTTCAAGTAAAGAGACACACACACCATTCAGTTTATTGTCAGACTTACATCTTAATAATCTCTTAATTTTGCTTGAGTTTTCTTTAATCTAGGATTCAGTCTTGCCAGGGAATGGCGGGTGAGTCGAAGATTTACACATTGGCAAGCATACCTTATGGCACGCTGCAATAATGTACGCTTAAAACAAGCCCATGGATAAATGTCTCCTTTTTTTTCTTCTTCTTTTTTTTTTTTTTTTTTTTTTACAGCTCCACCTCTCTGTGAAATTGTTTCCCTTCTTTTCTTACATGTCCCCAGTTCTATGAGTAGGCTATATAGTTCGCTTGTTTTGGGGTGGGGCGGGGGCATTCCTGCATATGCTGCATACACAATACTGCCAGTATAATTATAGACTGGTTGCATGGAGTACTAGATACACTTTTTCATCTCCTTTTATAACCCAACAGGCTTGCATAATCAAACCTATTTAAAAAAAAACTGTATGTAATGCCTGTAACAAGTGTTTCTGGTTCTTCCAAGATTACAAGGACATGGCATGAAAGTGTAAGTCACTCTGTCTAGTTGTCTCAAAATTGGATGCAAAGTTTGTATTTTAAGCAATTCAAAGATCTGTTAAATTTTGTTTATTTTTGATTAAAGAAACTGGGAAATCAGTTAACTTTTGAGGATTTATTTTATAATGGATAGAGATGGCATTTAGTATAAAAATCTTTTCAACGCTTATTGTATTTTGTAATATCTCAGTCTGACAAATACATTTTTAACATTTATATTTTATCTTTTCCTGTTTTGTTAGTTAGGGGCTATGAAATTTATAGAATTTGACCTCTAATCACACCCAACATCAGTTCAGATAATGCATAAGTATTGCAAAATATTAATTCCTGTGATTAGTTGCTTTCTCATTTATAAACTGTAAGCTTGAATCCTACAGGCCTGAAGGCTTTGTGGAAGCCACACCGAGGCCCTTGCTCCACAGTAGTTTTCTGTTAGTGGCCTAAAATGTGCTTTATAGGAGCACTGCCATTCTAATGACAGTGAGGAATTGACACCTTGGACCTATTCCTGATGTTACACAGTAACAGTTATAGGTCAGTACAGAGATGGTTTCATTTAAAACATTCCTTCAGCTGTGTCCCATTGTGTATTTCTGAGTTGACGGACAAAAGGTTGAGAGTGTTGTGTCCATGCTCTGTTATGAACAATACCTAATGGTACAAGCACATGGAAGACTGCTGCAGGCTGGGCTAGCTCAACATACTCAGTTCTTACCCAGTGGCTATAGGATGTACAGAATGCACAGAAAAAAATTTCCTGTGAGGAAATGGATGTATGAAATTCGTGTTTGAAAGCCAGAATTTTGTGAATACAATGTCCTAAATATATCATACCCAAGGCAAATTTGCTGACAAATCTAGTGAAAAAGATGTGTGAAACCTAACCATTAGGCTAGTTGAGCTGTTGGGTAAAGCCGCTATTTCATTCATTACAATATCTTACAGTAGAGTGTCTGAACTAGTCCTGACAGTATAAATGCTCAGACTCCCTGTGCAAGCATCTTGGGGAAAGACTTAAAAACTAATGTAGTCCCGGCTTTTTCAATGCATGTGATATGATATGTGAAATTTTCTGTCTCCTCAGCCTCAGCTTGGGGTTTACCAATTTTTACATCTGTGGTATCAGAGCTGGAGAAAAGCACCTCATCCTTGACATCTGTGTTGCATTGCATGCCCTGACATAAACTGTCTGCATTTGATTTAATGTCTTCTCCTTACTGGAGATCTGATGTGTGACTATGTGTGAAACTGCGGGTATACAATGTCTGCAATAGGGTAGCCCACCCTCTCTCCAAATTTCTCCAATGTAGACAAATTTTTGTACCCTAAGAAGTAAAAGTTATAAATAGCAGGCTAAATCTTTAACAGGTACCGAATCTGTACAACTCCCAAGTGATCCCAGTGATCAGGCTGCTGGAAGTACTGCTTTTGTGAACAAGCATTTACTTTCCGATGCAATCAAATAATTGTGCCTAGCAAAGCGATGTTTTTAGAAGCATGATTTCACAAGGGCTCTAATTACTGTGTGCTGTATGGTGAGCAAGAGGGATATTAGATGTAATGCTAAAACCACTTATTTATAAATTAATGTTATCTATTTAAAATTAATTAGTGTTTTAAGAGAGCTGATTGCCAATACATTCAGTGGTAATACGTTGCTTGAGCAGTCGTAACAGTCATACGTTTTTTTATTAAGTCCCTAATTCAATTTTTTTCCATTTGAGCAATTTGCTTCATGTTTAAGGTTAAACTCCATATGAGTGTGATAGCACTTTATGTGATTTTACATTTGTCATGTTTTCTGTTTGCATTTATTTAATTCCCTTGTATCACAGACTCAAAGCTAAGTCAAAACCCAGCATACATGTATCACTTTCACTCTTCTTTTTAACAAAGGGGTGAAGGGAGTGTAAAAGAAAAAAACTTGCTGTAGTAATAACTTACCGTCTTTTGAATTTGCTGCTTCTTTTTGAACTTAAATATTTTATATTTAAATATTCATTTCCATTGCTAGTATAATATTTGATACTTTTTTTTTTTTAATCTATGTGGGCATTACAGTTATTCTCCCAACATTTATAGTTCTTTACATACACAGCATCATTAATCCATGGTCTGTTTTTCACAAAGCATGGTGGGACACATATTGTGTCTGGAGAGAGCTGAGTTGAGTGTTTGTGGAGAACTTTGTTCAGCCAGGTACTGACTGCAGCAATGCTTATGTGGGAACATTCACTAATATGAATGATGAAATCTTAAACTATTTTCAAAGTGCATTATCTACTTTTTTGGTGTAGGAAAAATACCTATCTTTAATCAAACTATGCGTTATCTTTTGGTGTAAGCAAGTAACTCGTCAGAAGATGAGACAGAGATTGGATAGAAGATAATTAAAAAAAAAACTATTCAGCAACAGTCCACATTCATGTTTAAGAACAGGCTGCAGTTCAGAACCCAGTAAATCTTGACTCTCATCACGTTAAACCTGACAACAATTGGATTTACAGACAGGGGCAAGATGACACTTCTGAAGATCAAGAAAAAAATTAATTCAGAAAAAAGGAGCGGTATACCATATTATATTAAAAATGTGATGGCAGGGAATAAAAGAGCAAGCATGTGGTGTTGGCGTACAAACATAGAGAATGAAGCAAATATGAAATAATGAAAATAATAAAACCAGACAAAACCCATCCTAAAAAAAAGCAACACTGAAAATGTGGTTGATAAGAGCATTGCCTTGGTTCATGGAGTTGTCCATGGACAAAACATTAAACTCCAATATTTAAATACCTAAAATTAAAAATAAAGAGGAGAAATACCCAAAACCTAATTAGCTTTTTCTTTTCTTTGTTGGTTTGGGTTTTTTTTTTCTTTTAAAATGGGGGCAATGCAGCTTAAAATCTTTTAACCCCAAACTATTTTCTATTGAAACATGTAGGTAGGGAAGTTCAAGTGCAAGTGACTTTTACTGATGTATGGATAATGAGTTCATTGCCAATTTCATCTAAACATGCAGTCTTTAGATGCACTATTAAAGGGTGAAATGAAAGCTAGTGAGAACACCTGAAATGACATGGATGGCTTCCATAAAGAAGCAAAAGTGTGTCTGTACGTTAACTATTTACTCAAGGTTTACAAGAAGTGAAATTGAGACATATGAAACACATATTATAGCTTACATGTAGCGTTTTGGGGCAGAACCAGGGCATTAAAGGTAACTCACTCCTTCATCCTGCTGCACAGTTTTCCTGAAGTAGTGCAGTAGTCTGTGACCTAGCAGAGGAGAAATGATAAAGGAAAGTAATGTGTTACTTCTGTATGATTTCTCCCAAATTATCTTGGTTAGCAAGCGATAGCAAATCAAGCTTTTTAATCATTGTTCATAGCTACTCCCATGCTCTCACATCAACTAGTGCCAAATCTGTGCAGTTAGTATGCTCTAATGTGTTTCAAATACAGAATTGTCAAGCAACAAAGTTGATTTAAAAATATGGTATCTGACACTCATCTGCTGTGTGTATTTTACTACACCATTCAATGATGTACATTTGTGTCAATGTAAATTATACATTTACACATACATGTATGCATATTTGTGTGTGTAAATAAAATCTGCATATGCTTAATTACATCATCTTTCTAGTGGAGCATTATCTAGATTGAAGGATTGTATATGTAAGTCTATTTTTGCAGAGGAAACTGAATTACTTCTTTAGGCAGAAACTCTGTATTTAGGTAGAAACTGTAACTACTGTCACCAAGTATGTTTTGTTTTCAGTGAAGACCACTGAGCTAGTAGATTATAGTCTGTTGTACCAGTCTGAAATAGAAGGATCAGAAATTGTTAAACTACTTTTGTACCACAAAAAAGCTTTACGAGTAAAATAGCTTGAAAAAAGAGGAGCTTAAGTAGGCTTAACGCTTGATAACAAGGAAGAATTGAGTTGCTTATATACATCCATGCTGCAAGTGTTGCAAAGGTGACTCAGACCTTAGTTATTTACAAGCTGCACTGACCATTAAAAAATGGGGGGGGTGGGGAATATCTGTTGGTTCTTTAATATACTGAATAATTTAATTCTCCAACATCTTAGTAAATGACCTCTTCAGTTGTTGTCAGGACCCAGAGCACATTCACCCTCTAGGAGTTTAATTGGCAAAGTTAGAATTTTGCTGGCTGAGTCCAAGGTCAGCTCTGTGGTTGGTAAGAGCTGTTGTGAAGAAAGCTAGAAGTGAGGGCCTGCTCCTTCTTTCCCTTGGGAACTGCTTTTAAGCTGAGGCTGTACCACTGCCCCATCTCTGCTACCTCCCAGCCGTGTGTGCACGCCTGGTCACATTTCTCTGCAATTCAGACCTGCACCCACTGGCGCTTTATTTTAATAGAAATGCTGCACTCAGGAATATAATTTCTCCCTATTTTTAACAGTATGAAATGTGGCTATAAAAGCCAGTTTTGTATTTTGACCTTAGACTATGGTTTAGTTATGTCTTTATATATCTTGGGTCTGTTTAAATGTAGTAAACCATCAACATGCAGGCATGTAAATCTTGGAATAGCCATTGAAATAGACATTGAAAAATTAAGAGGTTAGCTTAGTAATATAAAATTATCATGCTAATCTGTTAATTCCAGTTGCTGCTCATGCGTGCATTCTCTCTTTCCTCCTCTTTCTTTTCCCTGTAGTGTTTGTTTCTTTTTTTTAACTGTGGTTTATTTCTGGAAAACTTATAAAATCTTTTTTACATTTCCCTTTATTATCTCATGGCATTTAACAAATTATGTGTGGCTGTGACTCAGCATTATTAACTCACAAAATTTTAGCTATGTTGGGGTATTTTGGTTATTAAAGAACTCAGTTTTGAAGGAAATAAAATTATTACAGGAGTGTCTGAGTATTCAAACAACTGCAAGTGACAAGTAACTAGTCTTTTCTGACAAAGCTTGAAAATGACTCAAAATAGTTTGTCGGAAACCTATTAAAATGTCTGTATTTGCTGGGGCTTATGATTTTGGTGACCTGACGCTATATCTGAATGTTAGTTGGTATTGCAGCATTAGGAAGGAGCCTGGGTATATGTACCTCATACGTCACGTAAACAACTTGCTTTTTTTTTTTTTTTCCTAATCTGACTGCTTAACCTCACTTTCTTTTTTCAGTACTTATAATCTGTCATATTTTAAATCTGATATCTTATTCTGATTCTGTAATACTTTTTATTTATCTCTGGGATTCTAGTTCCGCTTCCTATTTAATCTCTGTATCTGATTGTCTCGTGACTTCAGATAGACACTTGTATGAGATTTTTTTTTTGTCTTGCAGAGTCTTCGCTTTTGCAGTGAGTGAACTTTTGTGCATGAACTCTAACTTACTGATGGAAAAAAGTTCTGAAGAGAAACACAAGAATTCTAATATTCCTTCAATGTTCAGTACTATTATTAAGGCCTGTATTTTATTAAATCACACACAAGCGATAAGTACGTACATACAAAACTATGTGTTAAGGTTTGTGTATGTATATTGGTAAAAAAAATTTGGTTCTACAAGAAATACATCTTTAAAACAGGAACGTTGCATTAATTAGGAATTGAACTACAGAAAGATATGATGTTCTAAACTGTCCTGAACCCTGAAGTCTACAGAAAATGTCCTTTTTCCTCTGATGAATGAAGAACAGTCTCAGCACTGCTCTGCTTTATAGTGCAGTCATGGCAACATGTATGTTTGACATGCAGTGCCTTTTTTTGGGTTGTCTTTGTGTCAGATGAATGAGGTGTGGATGTGGCTGCTCCATCATGCAGATTTGATAACTCTTAGTTGAGCGCTAGGAAACTATAGTGTTTCCTAGTTGAGCGCTACCTGGAAACTCTGGCACAGTATGCAGTGGCATGGGAGAGATGATCTAACAGTTTCAGGAGATCACAAATGCTTATTATAATCCATCTGAGATGCCGCTGTTTTGCACATTAATCTCATCTAAAGCATTTAAAAATCTTTAGTGTAAAGCTAATCTTCCAACTATGAGCTGATCTGCTATACGTTTCCTGAGTCTGCAGAAATGTTTCTGATAGGTGAGGTTTGTGATGTTAACTAGAAGAATTTGGAGATTTTAAAATGCTTGCACAGAGGCAGGAAACAAGAATGGGAAATTCCTGGCTTCGAAGAAAATCTTTAGGAAGCAGTGAACAGGGGAATATGGATGATTATGCTGAAAGCCTTCAGATACCTTTACGCATCACTTTTGCAATTGGTTCAATAGCTAAATTATTTGTGATTAGCAGTGACCATACAGGATGAATAGTATGTTATAGGAAAAATTGCATCTGTAACTGTGTCCAAAATACTCATATTTTGATAATGTGTTCTCAGTTATCTGCTGACCTTTAAGGTCTGTATTAAGGGACAGTTTATTCTTCTGAAAGCCACTTTGGGAATCACGAACCATGAGAAACACTTACCTAGTAGGCTGATTGGGGGGTAGCATTGGTGACTAGAAGAGCAAGATTATTTCAGGCCTTCTAAAAATAAATGTTATACAGTAATCGCTTTATAAATAAGGGACTATGAAAGGGAGCAGGAGAGAGGACATAAAATCAGAATATATGATGAAAATAACACTGACTACAATTTGGTAAAAAGATAAAATATGCATAGTTGATGCACAACTAACCTGTACTGCTTCAGACACCAGTGGTCCTAAAAAGTGAAACAGAGCTGGAAAAGCTTCATGCAGAAATGTAAAATGTAGGAGTTAATAAAAATTAAGAAAAAATTGCAATTCTTGATTGTCTCTTGTTTTGAATCACAAGCTGCAGATGAGGCAGTGTTTTGAGAAGGTGACAAAATGTGGAAGAAAGATTTGAAAAGATAACCAAAGGATTTTTTTGGGGGAAAAATTAAAGAAAAAATGGTCAAAACCATTTTCCTGCAGCAATAAGTTTGTCAGACTGATCCTTATAATTCAAAGTTGTTTGCATAGAGTTTGCAACACTAATGGATGCCATCATTGGTAGTCTAAACTCTGTTGCCTAAGTTCCTTCTGGGAACAAAACCAAAGAAGTGTTAATGTATATCTTCTTATGCAAAAGTGTAACAGAAATAGCAGTAGAGGCATGCATTTTTAATAGCAGTTAAGCAGACTAGGCAAAGCTTTATAAGAACAATGTTAGAATGAAATGAAAGAGCTTGTGATTATTTTAGATGGTTTGACAGAAATGTCAGTTCAATGTTGATTGTCTATCAAAAATGTAAACAATGTCAGGAACTATTTGGGAGGACGGAGAATGAAGCAGAGTGCCTCTGCTGTGTGAAGTTCGTGTTTGTCTTCAGACTCTGTGGAGTTATAAGAGGTTCAGAAAAGAGAAGTGAGGATAATCAAAATCACTGAATGGCTTCCGTGTGCAGGGTGGATGTCTTAAGGTCTTCAGGCTGGTAAAGTAACAATTCAGTACATATACAATGGAAGTTAATAAGTTATGGGCAGCACTAGAGGATATATAGGCAGCGATCATTGCATGTGTCTTACCAAGGTGTCGTGGTTTAACCCCAGCCAGCAACTAAGCACCACGCAGCCACTCGCTCACTCCCCACCAGTGGGATGGGGGAGAGAATCAGAAGGGTAAAAGGGAGAAAAACTCGTGGGTTGAGATAAGAACAGTTTAATAATTGAAGGGTAATAAATTAGAACAGTTAAATAGGCAAAGCAAAAACTGTGCACGCAAACAAAGCAAAACAAGGAATTCATTCCCTACTTCCCATCGGCAGGGAGGTGTTCAGTCATCTCCAGGAAAGCAGGGCTCCATCACGCGTAACGGTTACTTGGGAAGACAAATGCCATCATACCCAATGTCCGTCCCCATCCCCACCCCCCCCCCCTTCTTCTTCCCCCAGCTTATATACTGAGCATGACGTCACATGGTATGGAATAGCCCTTTGGCCAGTCTGGGTCAACACCCCCCCCCCCCGGCTGTGCCCCCTCCCAGCTTCTTGCGCACCCGGCAGAGCAGGGGAAGCTGAAGAGTCCTTGACCAGTGTGAGCGCCACTTAGCACCTATTTAGCAACAGCTTAGCACTACTTAGCAAGAGCCAAAGCATCAGTGTATCATCGACATTGTTCTCATCCTAAACCCAAAACACAGCCCCATACCGGCTACCAAGACAAAAGTTAACTCTATCCCAGCTGAAACCAGGACACAAGGCAAACTGGGGCTTGCAGATTCAAAACAAACAAAAGGAGGTTGTTCTTGACACAATCAGCTGTGACTTTGCTGGCTTGCGTTTATGTGGATATAAGGGAAAATTGCATAGGATTATGGAAGAAAAATTTATTAAAAGTTAAATACCTAGAATCTGCTTCTGGCCCAAGAAGTCCCTGGGCTGCAGACTATTGGAAGCTGGGAGCTTCTGTCACGGATGAGTGGTTAGGCCACTTAAGAAGAACGGGGGTGGGGGGGTGGAGGGAGTGGAGAAGGCACCACCACAGCTTGTTTAGGTGAAGCAGAAGAAATTTTCTAAGAAGAATTTTTCATTGGAAGAATTCTTAACTAATTAGCTGTGGTCAGAATCTGAGGCACCTAAACAGTAAGAGAAAACTAAGTGAAAAATTGACTTAGTTTTTTATGTAGGGATTGTTTAAGGGAAGTTTTCTATGTAAAACAAATGGGTAAATAAAAAAAAATGGAATAGATGGAGTAATAGAAAAAGTAATTTGCATTGTGAATGTAAATCTTGAAATCAACAGTAAATTAGGAGTGTTTGTTTAAATGACAAATGTTGATCCTAGATCATGAGGATAGTCATTGTCCCACCCCCCCCCCCAAAAAAAAAAGAAGAAAAAAAAGGTTAAACAAAATGTTACTTGAAGGGAAGCAAACAGTGTTGGACTTATGGATCCATGAATTTCTTTGGCTTATGCATTTGTATGCCTTGGGAAATCTTTTACTGTTCTGATAATCAGTGTGGCACCAAAAGTGTTTGTTGGATTGCATTGCCTGCCACAGAATGTTGTCTTATTCTAAAAGAGATACGAAGCAGTAAAACATGGCTAGTGGCTAGTGTGGATGCCTCCTTGTTGAAGATGGGTGTAGTAGCCACGGCTATAATGCCAAAATGCAAGGGCACCTCCTTTTTGTCAAATTTGGAAACTAGAGGATTTTCACTCAGGCCTGGACAGCAGCAACCACTGAAGACCCCAAGGCAAGAAATGCAGATGTAGCAACTCAGGGAGTCCTCTTTTGGTCATGCCCAATTAATGTATTTTCCTATAGAAAAGAGGTTTCCAAAATCCCAATGTAAGTCCCAGCCAAACTGTAGAACCGATGATGTAATTTTTTCTTTCTTTTTCCACCTTGCACTTACTGATCTGAGAAAAAGCTTTTCCGTCTTTGATTTAAGTTGAAACTTGATCCATTAGGGAAGAACTTGGCTGCACAAATCGGTCTCTGGGTTTGAGGGCAGCTCCACAGTGGAAAGTACAAAGAAAAAGTAGTGAAAAGTATCAGGAGGTTCCTAACCCTGCAGTTCACTGTGAGGAGCAGTGTCAAAGTAGCAAGCATCTGAAGGCAGGTGAATAGCTTTATACAGCACTGGTGCATAAGGCAGGTGGCTTTTGACAGAGATACTGGAATTTATTTTCATAGTTCCAGAAGGGAGGGGCTGTACTATACGCAGGGCATGATGTCAGATCCACCGTCCAGGGACTCCTGTATGTACACTTGTCCTCACCTGACAGGCCAAGTGGAGCACCGCTGGAATCCAAGTTCTCTGTCAAGCAGTATTTGGAAGACGGTGTGCTGTCCCTTTCGCTTGGGAGTGTTTTGAGTTATCAAATACCAACAAAGAAAACAGTCTTTGGCTCCAGAAAGCTAGCGTGATGTTTGGAGGGACTACTGCTAGGTATATAAAAATGATGTGCTTTTGATGCTGCTAAACAGTGGTGGAATTTGGCTGTTGTACAGAGGATCTGTGAAACTGCTGAACAGACTCTTTTGCCACTTCCGTACTCCAATTGAGATGCTAGGAACAGATAACCCTGTTCAAAGACTTCCATGGATGTGCAGTCAACGCGTGGAAGCATTGATACATGCAGTTGTGATGGTGTGAACCCACAATCCAAGGGTATAAATGCCGAAGCAGTTCCTATTCAATGAATGAATGCGTGAGAAGAAAAGGTGTGTATTTTTGCAGGAAAGCCTCTTAAAATCAGTGCTTGATTTGGCGAACTTTTAGACACAAGTAGTGAGTGGTAAACATCAAAGTTAGATCAGACACAAGTGTCTTATTAGTAGAGCAGTGCTCCTCTGGGCAAAAGAAGCATGCAAGACTAAGGCTACAGTAGCAGCAGCAGCAAACTGCCTCTTGCTGTGATGGGGCACTCTGGAGTGTATGAGAAAAAGTATTTCTCTCACATATATAGGCACTCTGACTGAATCTCCCACTTGAGAGGTGGACTGTCTCTGTATGCTCACTTACATGTCAAAAGAATTCTAGCAAATTATGTAAAGAACAGTAGTTCCAATAATATTAAGATTTTGGCCCATGGAGAAGATAGGAAATTCAGCATTAAAATTGACTTTATTCTCAAGCTAGATCTCTGTTGTCTTGTTTTGCACAGTGGGTTTAAGGCTCAAGGGATGACATTTTCAGCTAATGTATATTCACATAGTTCCCTTGAAGCTTTGATGATTTACTGAGGATCAGCTGTTATATGAACCATACTCAGAATTTTTTAGCTTTTGAGAGTCATGTCACAGCCTAATCATTTCTTACCATCGTGTTTTGAGGATTCTGTTTCTCAGGGAAACCCATGTGTAAGCATACCAGTTTAAACTCTCAAATCCTCAAAAACTGTGTTACTTCACTGTGTGGTACAAGGAGCTGAATTTATGGGCTGGCTTTGTTTATGTCTCAGTATTATTTGGTGGTGCTGTCGATGGAATTACTGGGTCACACATTATGAAGATTTGCTGCCAATTGTGTGTAAATAACAGGAGATTAGTGGATGAGCTGACTGCAGCATGTGTTTTCTAAAATACAGACTAGTATGATTTTTTTTCACCGTTATACACAGTTTTGTTTCATTGCTCTTCCAAAAATTTTATGAATCTGATAGGTTAATACCTTTAAAACATCATAGCCACTTAGATTGCATATTCTAAACCTTATTTTAATCTCATAGGAATATAACTTAAAATTATTGGCAACATCTGACTTGAACATAGAGATATTTAGTTCTGTTTATATTCTGTAAAACTCGGTGGGATCTAGAAAAACAAAGTGTAAGAAATATGTAATTTAGTAGTTTTTTAAAGTTAAGAGCATTAATGTAGGCGTATACTCTTAAGCTTGCTTCCCCCTCCCCCCTTGTCCAGAACCTTGATCGATAAAGGAATCTCATCTTGAGAAAACCTGCTTAAACTGTAGTACACAATTTGGATATATTGTCTTTGCATGAGTTAGTGCTGGGTGTGAATGATTTCCAACACCTTTCAGATATAGTCCAAAAAATCATTTACTTGTTTCTCAACCCAAGTATTTTCTGATTTCCCTTCCTCCTTTTCTACCTGCTTGTTTTTTATCCATTAACACAGAGACGAGAATACTCACCCCAGGTCTATTAGACCAAGGTTTAGGCTGCTTTCTGAGTGTGAAGATAAAAACTGTTTCTCACAGAGAGTTTGTGTAGCAGCATCCCGTAAGGTAATCTGATGAAATGTTCTTTGGGGCACTGAATGTGTAAGTAGTGAATGAGCTGCCCAAGGGAGGCCAGTCTATACCCGCTCAGCTCAAGTTTGAATTGGTCTCCTCCCACCAGGAAACTTCCAGTGTGTTAATCCCAATCCAAACAGACGAACAAACCCCAGTTTTCTGGCTTTCCATTCTTCCTGGTCTTGTCATTTGTGTAGGAACTATTGACACTCAAAGAGGAAAACGAAATCTTCACTTCGAGGGTTCTTCTCAGATAAGATCTGAAACTGTTTTATGGTGTCGTACCCGCCCCCCCCCCCCCGCCCCGAAGTGAATGAACTGGTGTGAATTTGTCTTTCTGCAGAAATTTGCTACCATGATCTTCTGCATTAATGATCTCTAACAAGACAAATGCTTTATCTCTTTTCTCAACAGACAACAGCACGGTGCTCATAAAACTTTATAGAACTGTCAGTAGCTTTGAGAGGCCTCTCTGAAGGTTATTTTTTGCAACAGTGACCACACTTGTTAATATGATCTCTGGGAGAAGGGTCATTTAAAGATTCATTAATTCTGTTTCCTAGTGCCTTCATAATAAGATGGTGGCAGGGAAGAATAGAGTGTGGCATAATTTCCTCCAGTGAACTAATTGTCTTGGTAAACATTATGCTTTTATGCTATTTGTTGGAATTGTCAGTTATGGCTTTTGCCAAAATCAAGTGGAGTAGTCTCAAAGAGCTGGTTTATGTCTCTAACTCTTTAGAATAGAAGCCTCCACTTTACTGTTGCTCAGCAATGTTACCTTTGGTAGCTACACAATGTTAGAGTACTTAGAAGATGTTATTCTGAGCAAGTGGCAAGTATGAAAAAAGGAATTACTGGCTTAGTGAAACTGAGCACCAATGCTTGGTTCTCCCTTTTTAAGAACAGGTGCAAGACCACAGCAAAACCTGCTCAAGTCCACTCACAAGCTAGGGCGTTATGCTAGCAGCGCATGAAAGTTTTGATCAGTATGACCTTTTAGGACATTATTTATGTAATATCACTAATTTAAAAGAAGCTTAGAAGCCAGTATGAAAAAGTTGATCTGTTGAGAACTTTTAGGATTTTAATCAGTGAAACCAATAAGCCCCCAGCTAGAAAGGCACTTTCTTTTTTTTTTAAATAACTGCATAGAGGTGACTGATTTGTCACCTGGCTTCCTATTTTTCACAGTTTTTCCAATACTACCTTTCATTGCTAACCCCAAAAATGTGCACAGCTGCTCAGAGACAGAAAATACATGAGAGCTATAAATATTTTTAAGTCTTTTGTTGCTTTATTATTTAAATGGTAGCAATTTAAGACTATAGGTCAAATATATCCTGTTGTAACCTCTGTCTGTTCACTACTCCCTGGAGCTGATGTAACAGGATATAACTACCTTCCTTTCAATGAATCCAGTAAAGTGTATGGTACCTAAATTTCAGTTAGAATGGGTAGGTCAGTATTGAACACCTCCAGTCTCAGCCTAAGGGACTCTCTCTTCTTAATCAAGTTCTTGCTTCTACAAAGTCAATAAAAATTTGGTAGTACAATCCACTTTACAAATTACAGATGAATGTTAATCCTGAGAGGTAAGATTCCATAATACTCTCTGATAATTTCATAATGTGAGATAATTAACATTTAGATATGTCTGCCATTCATGTGGCATAAAGATGGGTTGGAGACCCACATCAAGACTTCTGTCATCGCAAAAAGCTGTTACGTAGTTATTAAAATCCAAAGCAGCTTTCTCAGGAGGTCAAGCTTGTGAGCTCACTGTTTATTCACATGACTGACAATGATGTGCAAACAAAGAGAAATCACACAAATCAGTCCTTAATCACTGCAAAAACTAAGAAAGCAGAATAAGCAATCTTGGAAAGCATTTTTGTTTAAAAGACTGTTAAATACACTGCTAGATTTGTTTGCCTTGTGTTAGGAAGTCTTGATGAGATAGAGAAACTAGATTGCTCCTTGTAATGTGTTTTCCTGCTTAGTCAGTCACAGGCACTTCAGGCAACAGAAGAAATGGAAGCAGCAATGATGTATAGTACTGAAGATGAGATTTTTATATATATTTAAAATATTTTTTCTATAATATTTATAGGAAACTGATTTGGAAATTGATTCAATGCCCTCCCCCCAAAAAATGTAAAAAACAATCTATATATAGAACGTCTTGTGTTGATATATGGAACTACAGCTTTGTTTGCTGTTCTGTCTACATTGTATATTAGATTTGGGGCCGAGTCTGTCTTTCTTCTCCTTACTTCTCCATTTTAAACACTGGGGCTCAGACTGCATCATTCCCTAAATTTGATCTAGAAAATCTCTGGTCCCTAAGGCTTGAGGTGAGCCAGCTCACCATGCCAAAACTCAAGCTTGCAGAGCGCGTGAATGATGGATGAGTCACACCGTGCCATTTCTCAGCTGTCAGTAGTCATCTCCTCGCCATGGTTGGACCCATACAGTTAAAGTGCTTTTCTCTTCCATTACCAGGAGGGATCAGCAAACAGGATTGCTTCCAAATGGAGACTAATCCTCATCTATTTGGCTTCTATGGAAATTACCAAAGTCTCACTGATTCGGAACAGGAGGCTCCAACAAACAGATGCTCTCAGAGGGAATCAGTCTTGTTCTGATATATTTGTCCTTGCAGCATAGCCCTATTTTCAGGGGACTTAATGTTGAGAGAATGCCTCGTGTAAGACTCCTAATGAATTTTCTTATAGCAGTGGTTGAACTGTAATTAAAACAAATGAGGGAAAAAAAAAAAAAAAAAAGGACGAATCATGACTCTGATCTTCATCTAAGGGGTGGGCAGCTTCCCAGTCCCAAAGCCGATCTGACGGGCAGATGTACAGTGACAGACCATTATGCAAATAACCATGCAATGCTGGTCTATCCAGTACTGGCTGGGCTACAAGAGCTTAAAGCCTTCCTGGGGCCAGTCTAGGGTCCTGGTGCTTGAGAAGCTTTTGCAGGTACTTTTTCCTCACAGTGCTGCAAGTTATACATACTGTACCTCTTTGTAAAGCTGTGATGGTTTCGTCAGGTGCTGATTCGATGCCGTAACGTGTGTGTGCTCTGACACGGAATTCCAGCTCTATCCACTTCCAATAGGAGGGGCATCAGTTACTCTGCGGCTGTATTACCTGAGCTTACCTATGCGAACTCTCCTGATGGATCTGGCACTCTTCCCAGCTTTTGTTGATGCCTTACACCCAGTGTCTTTCTTTCCTTACACTTTTTATGATAATGTGCTTGAAGAATTTCTTGATTCTCTTAGAACAGGCAGCCTTTAAACTTACCATTTTTGAAGAAGCCTCAATAATTTCCTGTAATTCTGCATACCAATTTCAATTGCTTTGTTCTTGATTGAAAGGTTGTGTACTACTTTGCCTTTGCATATTGTCTTTTCCTTCACATTCCCATTCCCTGCTCTCTGTTTACATTAACTTTGTAGTTGAGTCTTGCAGAGATTTAGAACCTATTGGTTTCTAGGTCATCATGCTTGTCACTTGCACTAGATTACAAGAAACATGCTTATGCCAAAACTGGGGCTGATTTTCATAGTGGCATTTCCATTGATAGGAGCAGAACAGTGAATTGAAATATGAACCCATCTGACAAGTAGCTAATTCTTCTTTTGTATAACATTGATCTATAATGCATATCTATCTATAATATTCTTTTCTATTAGCATCAGGGAATGAGGATATCATTATTTTGAAATAAGGGCGGTATGATGTTTTGACATGATGTTTTGGTATTCCATAAATGTATAAACTAAGTTAAATCCTGGAAAAAAACAGACATTGGATTGAGAGCAGTATACTCTTACAGCTGCTGTGCTGTCAGCCAGCCATTTCCTGTGTTTTATCCTCTCTTTCAACCTTCTGAGAAAAAGCTGGGGAGAACCACTCTTTGTGTGGCTTATTCTGCTAGGGTCCTACTGAACAAGGATGGTTTTCATCTCTGGTAGTGTTGCAGATATTGCTCAGCTGTTTCCTAGTGCCTCTTTTCTGTTTGGGGTTATAACTGGTCAGTCTCTGGCATCTCTTTATCTATAATTCCTGCTATGGTTTTCTGTAGCCTTAGGTAACTGTCACCACCTGTAGCAGCAGTAAAGTCCTGGGCTGTTGGCCAGGTTTTTATTTCTCTTATGAACTGTTAACTCTCCTTTTTCAAAGCTACAAGGAGGCGGCATACGCTTAGTCTTTTACTTCTACAACTCTTCTGTCTTTGTTTTCTTCTGATAACACTTTTTTCTCATGATCTTTTGTTTGTGTAAAAAGGTCTTTTTATTGTGTTGGACGTGGTCACAATTATGCGCAGTCTTGCACCCTCCCGCCCCCTGACTGTGTTCAAATGCCTTTTTCAAAAGATAAATGAAAAATATGTATTAAAATTTACAAAAGACACATTCAAAGAACCAGCTCAAGAGTCAATTAGAAGTCTAACTCACAACCTCTCTCTCTCTTTTTTTTCCCAACTGTTATTAATTCCTTGGATTTCTGTAAGTGAAATCCTAATTTACTTCAAGAAGATTTTTGTTCTAGGTATTTCCAAAACAATTATTAGGAAAAAAATCTGAATGCAAACACAGGACAGCACCTTGTTCTGTAATATTCAGCCTGAATTTTGAACTAACAATTAGGGTTATAATTAGGTAGATGTTATTTATACATCGGGATATTGGTCTTTTTAATATAATTTAAAGACTTTTCCATATGGTTTATTTTTTCTTACTGCTTGTTGGTAAATCTCAAGGTCAGGAAACTCTCAGAAATCTCTAATTTAACCTTTTATTCAAACAAAAAACCCCCCAGTTGATTTCAGTCAGACTTAAAACCCATGGAGTTCTACTGGCTTTGCCATTTTATATCAGCTTATCATACACCTAAAATTGTGAAATCAACTGACTTAATGCCTCTATAATGTATAAAGAAGCCTATTTTTTAAAAAATAAAGGTGATCCTGAACTTCTGTGGCATCATCTTGGTTATAATTGCAGTTATCAGGAAATACAAACCATCAGCAACCTGGAACACAGAAACTACGACGTCAGATCAAGCATCCAGGTAACACCAGAATCCCCTCTGCAGCAGCAGCCAGTACCAGTTGCCTTGAGAAGACGAGCAGTACCAGGCACGCATAGTGCCATCCTTCTCTAGAATATTCTTCAGGCTTTCAGCATTTTTTGAC
Organism: Nipponia nippon; assembly: GCF_047370975.1. Classification (NCBI taxonomy): domain Eukaryota; kingdom Metazoa; phylum Chordata; class Aves; order Pelecaniformes; family Threskiornithidae; genus Nipponia; species Nipponia nippon. The sequence goes on along the minus strand of NW_028262347.1, from coordinate 87,605,998 downwards.
TCAGGGATGTTTTGAGCCAGAGGCAGTGCCTGGTTATTAGGAGATATTTTTCCCATAAATTTGCCCAGTTGCTTTTTGAGCCTGCATAAACTTCTGGTATCCACAGTATCCTACATGAAAAAATTCTCCAGCTTAATAGCATGATGACTGATGAACTATCAATTTTTGTTTCTTTTGAACCTACCACCATGTAATTTCATTTGATGCCACTTGGAATTATTTTTTTTTAATAACAGAAAACCTTGGAGTAGCACAAATAAATTTGTGTTCTGGACGTGTCTGCCAAACAAAAGAAAAGGTTAATATTGTGTAATAGTCATTGTCGATTGGAGAAGGCAGGGAACTGTTGTGCCCTGGTCTCTCTTGTGGTGTCTTCCGTGTTTATAGACATCATTTGTATTTCCTCTCAGTTGTCCCTTTCCCAGCTTGATTGAGTGCTGGTTAATGCCACTGTCCTTTCTATGGGAGCTGCTTCATGCTTTTGATCAGCATCTGCTGTCCTTCCCTGAATCTCTGTCCCTTTATACACCAATTCTGTTGTTCACTATTATTCCTACCAATTTATGTGGTGCAGACAGCAGACATAATGATCTGTAGCTCTCTTGGTCTCTCCAAAGCCTTTCCAAGTGAATTAATACCATATTTGCCACCTTTCAGTTCTTTGACACAGAAGCGTTTTTAAGTCAGGGATTACAAATGGTAATTAACTGTTTCACTGGTGAGGTCTTTTTGAAATGTTGCATATTGTCTGGTTCTGGTGATTTATCACCTAAACATTTTTTTGTTTATCCTGTAGCCGCTTCTGCCAGCAGTTATGGCAGATCCTTTGAGAAGTCACCTGTAAAGAAGGATTCTTGCTTTTCCGAACTTCCCTGTGTCAAAAGTACATGCAAAAACATTATTCTGTGAACAACTTTTCTATGGTTTAATCATCTGTTGGCTCTACAGGCTCCTTGGCAAGCTTTTTGGTCATGATCTGTTTGAAAAAAAAGATTAATAAGCCTTTCTGCAAATATAGGTTTGTAACTTTTAATTGCCCTGCTTTATTGTGTTTTCATTTGTAAATAACAAGACTTATGAGCCTTTCTATTTTTCTCCTAGGAGCACTAGTTTCTTTTTGTTTTTAGAGTTGGGCTTTTCTTTTTCCATTATTTCTTTCTTTTAATAGGTATTGTTAAGCATGTAGTACAAATGTATACCTAGACATACAGAATTTAAACTCATAGTAACTTCAAATGCCTCGAATCGTAACAACAATGTATTCAGCCTGACTATAGTGGATTCTTTGTATTTAAGGCTACTACAGGGGTGCTCAAGTTTGAAATTATCTAGGAGATTGATAGTAGCCAGCAATATAGATGGAAAACCTATTGTTTTTCCTTACTAGCTGAAATTAAGGAGTAGGAGTTTAAATTCTTACTTTTGTCCAAGGCAGCTGTGGAAATTGCAAATTGCATCAAGGAAATTCTGATTAGATATTGGACAAAAAACTCGCAATGAAGGCAGTGAAACTGAAACCAGGTTGCTCGGAGGGGTGGTGGGATAGCCAGCTTGGGATATAAAACTCACCTGGACACCCTGAGCAGCCCAATTTAATGAAGTTAGTCTTGCCTCAGGACTGTGGGGGATTGGATCAGAGTTTCCTTGAGGTCCCTTCCAGCCTGCATCACGCTGTGATTTGGAAGGGTCCTGAATGATTATTCCTGAAGAGACTAGGGGGCAGATTGTATTCTAACACCTGTACAAGAAATTCCAAATAAGTGACACAATTTCTGAAGCTGGGGCTTTCTGATCCTTAGATAATATTGTCTAGGAACCAGTTTTCTTGTTGCTTTGTGTACTACGGGGGTAAGAAACGCCACTTCTCTGGAGAGACTGCTGTTCAATTTGTGGTCTGGCGTTTCAGTAACGTGTGCCTTGGCAGCAGGGTATTTGCTTCTTCAAAATAATTACCCTAAAGTAAGGAAAGAATAGCAGCTTCTCAACCACAGCAATGCTATATAATGCTCATACTGAAATATTTAACAGCTGTTTCAACATAATGCTTTTGACTCTGATGTGGAACTAGATTTTAGCTATGAATTTTGTGGTCATAGTCTTCAGTATTTCAATTACTTATGTTTCAAATACATGTTGCCTTATTCCATGTGCAAGTGACTTCTGTGGGTGTTTGGGAATAGGAAGGAGGTCCTGTTGTGGTATGAAGTCTAGTTGGCTCCCTTTTTTCCTTAAGGATAATGGATGATCATGTCAGCCCAGAATAAGAAATCAGAAGTCATACAGTGTTTATTAATTCTCCTTTTTATTCCAGTGTTTATTAATTCTCCTTTTTATTCAAGTAGTGTGAAGAAAAGATAAATATGACATTGCATCTCTTCATGGTAAAATGAAATCAGGTAACTGAATGTATCTCTGCTTTCTGCCATCTCCTCATGCCACAAAATTTGTCATTTCCTAACCAGCAGAGAGTCTAGCTGTCAGACTTATCAGGTGCACAAAGCACCTCTGAATCCTTCACACTAGGTGTCCCACACACCCCTGGAAATATAAATTATCCCATCTGGGTGCATTCCTCAGAGTGACTTCTTGTTACCAGTCCTTGTAAAGCTTGAATTGCTGCAGAGGAGCCCCTCCCCTGTCTGCCCTAGTGGCCTGTATCCTGAAGGACTGTGGTAGATGGCCTCTTTTAGCAAACTTAGATACTTTCAAGTCTGGGGTAAGAAATGGCTGGAAATGACATGGTTTCCTCCTTCCCAAAGGAATGAGCTGAAGGGGAAGGAGGGCCTTTGCCAAAAGGCTGTGAAAGGGAAGAGAACATTAGCACACCACAGGGGTGTGTGTGCCGTACTCCTGCATAGGTCTGTAAATAAGAGCTGCTGGAGAAGGAGGGAACATAGGACTTGCATTCAGAGCCAACCAGGGGAAACCGAATTTTTTCCCAGGTAAGGTGAATGCAGCATGAGCTGGGGCTGGTAGGGTTTGTGGAGACCTTAACTTGGGAGCTATCCAGTGGGTGCTGGCTGGGCACATGGGTACTCTGGTGCAGCCGGAAAGCTGCACTATTTAGTGTCCTAAGCTGGCATGTCAAAGGCCAAGTTCAGTGTGCTGGTTTGCTCTAGATTTTAGCAACGGCAAAAAGGGTAAGTGACTGTATCTCCAAGTGTCTCCAGCTCTGGGTTGTCTGACTGTTCCAGTTCAATGGTAATATCATGGTAGTTTCTGCCAAGTGTGAAATTTCACCCTGTACTTAGTTGCATGCTTCTGAGTGTAATAGCAGAAGCAATTGATGTGGTGCATTAAAACAGTAGTTTGGTAACACTTCTCCCATATTCATCTGATGTGACATATTTCAGTGAACTGAAAAGATTATTTTCTTGTCTGTGGGAGTAATTTGTATCCTTTTTCTTTGGTAAACAACAAAAAAAAAAGTTTAAGTACAAGTCCTCCTGTAAAGACAGATGCAAGGTTTACAAAATCATCCCTGGTTTTCTCTCTTCTCTTCACATGTTACCATTGTCTTTTTACCTCCCAGTTTAACCAGCTGGATTTTTTTCCCATTCTTTTTTGAGTGCTTGTCTCTTTCTGTCAATTTGCACAATATTTCTTTCTTTGTTTTCCTTGTTCTGTATCTGATACTTATTCCCTGCTCCAGTGCATCATTACCAGCTGCGTCACTTAGGCCATCTCCACGGTTAGTTCTTTCCAGCTTGTGTTACGCTGGCTGCTGACTGGCACACTGAGGTTTCATTGTACTTAACAACTTAAGTTGAATTGCAAATCATTATTCCTCTACTGCATGCTCCTGAGCTGAGGCAATTTGGGAAGGGTTTAGAGAAACATACGTAAAGACAGTAGATAAACCTGCAGACAACCAGTCCTGCCAAGGGCACAGGTTGTGTTGTTGGAATTTTTGCTAACATGGCAGTGGAATTGCAAGCAGGTGCATGCTGCAGTGGTCAAAAGAGAAGTAGGAACTCCCATGGAAATTGCCTAACAGTCTTCTGTAATTAAAATGAAACAAAAGAAAAATTGACTTTTATAACTTGTGATTTCTTTCTGTCACAGCTTTTGGATTAAGTCTTTGGGTTTTTGTTAGTATTGGAGGAATAAACAATAACTCAAGACTTTTTTGTAACTGATTTCCTCCAGGAAATCTGCTCTAATTCCTGATTTTACAAGGTTAGGTGAACATACACAAATCCTATTTTGAAGTAGATGATTCATTAGCTTCAGACAGTCTAAAATATTAGGTTCTTTATTTTTGAGGGAAATGGAATTGAAGCTCAGCAATCAGTGTTGAGTTGCTAACAGCAGCATTCAAAATTCTTGTAGATTATTTGTAAGTGTAAAGGTGTTATTGTTTGTTTAAATACTAATGGGCTCTTGGTGGGGGCTCGGGGTTGCTGGACATACCTTTCCTTATCAGTGAAGCCACTGCGGAAGTTGTTCTGTCATTGGAAATTCTCCTGATTGGCACTTGCCCTCCTCATTTAATGGCTCTCCGGAGATGGGTGGCTCTCAGTCCTCAAGCTGTTCTTAGCCTGCAGAACGACAAATCAATTTTATTACTGCACACTATAACAGAAAATGCTATAGTGGAATATTTGAAACAAGGGTATGAAAGGAAATATAGGACTAGTGTGCTATGGATTAACTTTTTTGGTAATTATCCTAACAATTTTTTCTTTGTTTTGTTTTCTTGATTCTCTGTTAATAAAGACACACTTATTCGTGTGTTTGATAATAGCATAATAAGTGAAAATGGCATTCTCCACCTATTCAGTTCCTCTCTTTCATTCGTTGCAACTTTTTTCTATTGTTTAAAGAACAACTAAAACAAATATCACCGCAGAAGAGACAGCCATTTGAGAAAAGAAAATAAGAGCAATTGTATATTTTTGAGCTGAGCAGGAAACAGCAGTACCTACCTTCTTGATACCTAATTCCTCCTCATGTAACAAATAGCAATGTCCGTGACTATATGCAAAATGTGTTGCTATCACATTCTTGTCAAGCGAAATGGTTTCTAATATTTGTTCACCTCTCCTGTGTAACTTCACTTTCTCAGCACATAGTTTGCTGAGAAGTCACGCTGCTGTGGGCACTCCTGGACAAGGACACCCCTTGCACGTGTGTCTCAGACCCTGCACAGATGAATGAGAAAATACTCACTACTGAAGGCCCAGAGTAGTGGAACACTACAGAATGGCTGAATGGTCCTTTCCTCTTTTTAGAGTGTTAAGTCTGTGGTGTACCTACAAAGGGCTTTTCCTAGAGGAAAGAAAGGCTGGATAAAGCATCCAGCAAGGTTGTCCTTTCATTCATCTTACCTTGGCCTGTCAGGCTCATGTTGCCCTTCTCTGTGGGAGCAGATAAAAGGTTAGAGCTCCCTGTTCAGCTTGTGCCTACATGGAGGTGTGTGTAGTTGTAGGATGCCCGTTATGCATTAGCAAGATTGCATACACAGCAAAGAGTAAGTGTTCTATCAAAATTTTTTTCAGGGAAAGCATAGTGGTTTTTAAATTTTTTTCTATGACAGGCTGAAGATGGACACATGATCAAAGTTTTTATTTACTGGCAGTGTGAAAAAATAGGATGAAAAGTTTGCAGCCTCAACGAAATACAGAAGATGCTTCCACAAAATGAGATGTTCTTGAAAAGTTTCATTTTGGCTCAACCCGCAAGTTATGTTTTATGCCAAAATTAAATGTTTGAAATCTTTTGAGAATTATCCAATCTATTTTAAATATATAGACCAATTCTGAAATAAACATCAGTACTTTTCATATCTGTAATTTTCATTTAATAGACGCTAATGCCAAATGTTCTCAAATTTCCTTTGGCAAATATGAAAAAAAAAGTATTTGATTACTTAATAAAATAAAAAGTAGGTGAAAGACTTTTAAAACTAAAAGCTAAATTTGACATGAATTTTTTGAAACTGTTTTGGTCTATCCATTTCTATTATCAGTTAATGGCAATTTCTAGCTCTGTGAACCAAAACCAGCTCATTGAACTGAACCATGAAATATCAAAAAAATGGATCAAATACTGTTTTATTTTTTTAAATAGAAGCAAAGGAGGAAACAGGAGAAGAAAATCTATTACCGTAATTTTTCACAATTATGTCAGGAGATACTTCTTTGCAGCTGGAATGTCTGCACGTGTGTGTAGGTAGGTGGTTATACGTGGAAGGAAAAGTGAGAGAACACAGTCCTACGTAATGTCAGTTAGAGGAAAAAAAGTGAATCATTAGTTAGAAAATACTCTGCTGAGAGAAAATAAGGTTTTTTTTTTCTGTAATAAGAGAAAAATTAGTAGACTTTTGAGTATGCTCTGAGGTCTGTTTTGTCTACAAGCTTCTACAGTTTTAGTACCATATGCGCAGGAAAGGCAATACATGTGATTTTTTTTAGTTTTAAATGGATCAAACAGAGACTCCTCAGGGTCAAATGTTCATTTTTAATAATTTTGTCTATTAGGGTGGTATCTAGAGATCTCCATTGAGACCCAGTGCTGAGCAAGCCTGTGGTAAAAGGCACTGTGGCAAAATTTGTGTCTTGTCAATACAAGCAAGTAGGAAAACTGTTCTTAAATGAGCATGAATCATAACGGTCTATAAGCAGATTACGATGGGTATAATATATTGGAAGCATATCACTGGTTTATGAGCCAAGGACTTTGTGGGACTTGAAAGAGTAATACAATAACCAGGGAAGCAGCAGTGAAATAGTATAATGGTGTAGTCACCTAAGAGTTGTCTGTAGTTTACATGTGAAGTGTGTGTATTCTTCGTCTGTTTGTGAATATATGGGAGTTTTTAACGCTACACAAAATTTGGTATTTTGCTTTTTAATGAAATTAATACAGCTTTATGCTACTGTTTTTTCATCTATTGCACTACTCTTCATCTTGCATAGAATTTATCATTCCCACTGTATTTTTTTTCCTCCCGCTGAACTGATGTTTTCATTATGCTATGGGACTCTTGAAATACTTGTGATATTCCGAAGTACTTGAATAATTATTACTGATTGTGTTTTTTTTTTTTCTTTGAAAAGTCTGTGAGAACCTCAGGAATTTCCAGGACCATGAATTTCCCTCTGCCTTCACTATAAGCAATCACACCATGCACTTCCTTGCAGAAAAGCAAGCTCCATCTGAGTGGCGGTTAGTATTTCCGTCCAACTGTTGTTTTTGAGAGACTGTTCCAGAAGCACATTCCTCTGATGAGTAAAAATCTATTTTTAATTTCATTGTAGATTCATTCAGAGTAGTAATTTTTAACGGAGCCAACATAGTGTGCTTTCCGTGATATGTGAGCAATGAAATTATAAGCCATAGTTGTTCTGCTCTCATTTTTATTGTCCAGACCCAATATAGAGCTTACAGCTATGAAATGCCTTCATATATTCAATATGCATTTCACTTTAATTTAGTAGGTGTTTTGTGTGTAGGGCTATTTGATCCTTGGATATTGGATTTAAACCACTTATTCAGAAGAGGTTAGCAACAAAGCAATTAGGTAAGTTGTGAATAATAAAGGCATGTTACTACAATGCTAACAAAATTAAGTAAGTGATTTGTGACTACGTGCAGTGTAGTAGAGTATGGTATCATTCAATTTTCAATCACACTTTACAGTGTTCTAAATTCTCCACAATCACATATGAGGTAAACTTGGGAGGGTTTCAGTACATAATAAATTAAATGTATGTGTTCAAATGATTGGCTCAACTTTTGGAGCCAAAAAGCTCCCATTTTGCCACCTGAAACATGTGGCCATTCAGCCTTCAACAAATCTTGTCTAAATGAAGAATGATAGCACCTGAAAGGGGGACCTTTATTTGGAAAATTCAGTGTTTGTTAACTATTGGACCTTTGTATTAATTTGCATGATTTTAAACTGCTAAATAGTTCTGATTATTCAAAATATTATGTAGTCTGTGGGATATTTATAAACCCAGTGGGGTGAGAAAAACAAGCTTTACTGTCTTATTTTATGTTGACTGGTAAAAAGTCCAGATGTGTTTAATGCAGAAGATATCATGAAATTGGCGGAAGTTGGCTGGTCTTTGGTAAAGCAGTCCAAGAGCAGAAGTCACTCTGATACCTGGGGATTGTTACAGACCCCTGCACCATAAGCCTTTGAAGATCAAAAGGCTGTCAGTTGCTTAACTTGTGCATGTAATATTTAAGCTGTCAACACAAAATACAAAGCAAAGCTAATAACATTTTGAGATTGATGCTAGGCTAAGACAGCTTCATTTTATCTGATCTTTCTCAAAAGCTTTTTGGTGTAAACAAGATTGTTAAACATTTAATTTGCCATTTTGAAAACAGTAATATTAAAAAAGATGTGTATTAGGATCCAACTGTGAGAAACCAAGTTTTAAAGGAATTACGATGGACATGAAAATTATTAGCAAATGTTATTACAGTATCACAGATCTTAGGCGGTTACTCACTAAAAAGTGAAGTGTTCATATTTGCGTTGTGCTTATTTTTAATAAAGAAAATCACTAAAAATTTGTAAAGAGCAACTGGTCAGTTTCAGGGCCAGAGACTGGCACATATCTGAACCTAGTACAATAAAACAACTAAGAAACAACAGTTTATTTTCTTTTCTAAAGCAGAAAACATGGACTACATTAACATTTTGATAACTACTTATATTCAGAATTACCTGAAAGCACTAGTTCTCAGGTGGTGAGGTAAAATAAGATTGTGAGATATTACTCAAAGGAGGTTAATTTTAGCTGTTAATTTGACTAAATAACAGGAATGGTATGGACTGTACACTTATTTTCATGACAAACTGAGTGATGACTGCTTCCCAGTAGCACATGAGTAAGTTTCCTTTTACTTTAGGATTGCATCTTCATTTCTAATGAAAAAAGGAGGAAGATGTCTGATAATTACTGAACTTCCTCATAGGGGATTGAATTTATAGTTCTGAGAGGCTTATTACTGTTAACCTCTTGCTATCTTGGACCTGCTTGCACATGAATAGGAGTTTGTGGGACTGTAGAGTTTGAAGAATTTGTACCTGGATACTTTCTGTTGCATTGTTCTTTCTTTAGAAAAAATTATGCCAAGGCAGCAGTGGGTAAGCAAACAATGTTGAATAAGCATTCCTGGGGTTTGCAGTTTGTAGGGTGCTGAAATGTACTAAAAGGAAGAGTAAGCTGTGACTTTTCATCCTCCAGTCCTATTTTGGTGCATTACATATTTGAAGTAGAGAATACCTTTCGCTTTATCTTTTAATTTTTTTGTGCAACTGTAATCAGATTGGCACATATGCTTCAGACATGTGGAAAACTCCCCTGGGCATGAAGGTCATAAGAATTTTTGGACTGCTTTTTCAGGGGGTGCTTTGGAAAGCAGAATAGGATCAATTTGTGGAGCACTAGAACGCAGCAGTGATTGACTCCAACAGTGGTGAAATGCCAAATGTGCTGAGAAAAGTTAAAAAGCTGGCTAACACATGGGTTACCATAACTGGGGGGTGCCAGATGTCATTAGCAGGATCCGGTATAATGCATGTAGTACTGCAGTAATTGATTTCTGTTGATTTCTTTAAGTTTGAATTGGAGAAAAGCAGTCTGCGTGTGTTTATGTGGGGGGAGGGACTGTAGAACAGGATATTTATCCACAAAGTCCAGGCACATTTAGAAGAAGTATCACTGGGTCTGCTCAGCAGCAGGCTTTGAACACGTGGGGAAAGTTTGCATTAATAGGAAGCTTTCCCTGGGTTCTCTGTCTGCTGCCTCTGTGTGAAACCAGCTGAAGCTTAGCAGAGAAAGGTCATGTCAAGAGGAGCTGGAGAAAGCCTTTTTGATTCGTCAGCTGCATAGGAACCGGAGATGCCTGCTGTGAGACACTGCGGGTGTCAGTATCTGGGCTGCTGGGTCCAATGCACTAATTGTATAATGGCTGTTCAGGGCAGTCTTCAAATGCATTGGGAATGCTGAGTGCAGATTCTTTAGGTATTTGTATATAAGCTACTGTAGCTTTTAGTACATGTATGAACCAGAGATGATTGGGTGGTGGAAGGAATGTAACAGTCTAGAAATGCAGGACATACTACTACAAATAGATTTTTTTCCCCTGTATCCTTGGTAGACAGCACAAGAAGTTGAACTGCAGGAAGAAAGTTTAATGTTAGATGGTGTGAAATAATTTCTAACTGTAAAGACTGGAAAACACCGGTTTGGATTCTCATGCATCATTTGGGAGTCTCCATCTGTAAGAACAGGTTTAATTACTTCTCTTTCATGGAAGCTGAATATACCTTGGCATGTGTACTAGGTCGTCTGTTGAGCTCCCTTCAGTCTGTGTTAACAAGGCGTGTCTTCATATGATGAACTCGTGGCGGGGCAATGAATCAGTGCCTGGAGAGGGCTGGTGAGCTACAGAGATTCTTTTTCTTTTGAATCTCTCACTATTTTGATTTTTCTTTGAGAAATTCAATAGCCTTATATGCTCTGAGTGGAGAAAACATTGCTCAAATACGACCAAGGATTCTGAATATGAATGCAGAAGCCTGCAGAGATAAGAACTGATGTCATCTGCTCAGACACGATATTGCAGTTGAGCTTTTGGAGGACAGGAGCTGCCATCAGCAAGGAAGTTTTCCACTTAATACATATCCCCTGGTAGCACTGTGTTGATAGGACAGGAATAACAGACTTCTAAGGAGTGAAGTGGAGAGGCATGCATGTCAGATGCATGTTTGTGCTTGCAAGGCCGGGGGTTCAAGCTTAAGTGTCATAGCAGTTATTGGTTACAACTAGTGATGTATTCCAGCAAGACTAATATATTCAGTTTCTCTCTTGGAATGAATTTTGGAGTTCAGAGGAGGGGACAAAGAGCTCTGGAGAAATGGTATGTCCACCATTTCCTACCAAGGGAATTCCCATCCCAATACATGTTAGAGATTCTGTGGTCATCATTCACAATAAGAAAAATGGCTACAATTCTCTACCCAATTCCGGCTCCAGTTCTCATTTTATTTCCACCCTGGTCATAAAGCAAGAAACTCCTTTGGAGCGGTTTTGCAGGATCTGGCTTTGCTGTAGGTGCATGGTCTGCAGAAGGACTCCTCACTCCCTGTTTTCCCAGCTGGTGGTATCTCCTGCCCCAGAGCTTCTGGCATGTGTTCCTTATATCAGACGTCGCAGGAGAAGGCTGTGGGTTTTGTATTCTCACGAAGTACTCAGAGTTACTTTTAAGTCCCTGCAGTAGGAGTAGCTAAATGGAGAATAAATTGCAAGCCCTGCAGCTGGTGTTCTGTGCAATAAGCTAAGCGCCCTTGAGCTTCAGTGGCTGGCTGCCTGATCCTCCTTTTGGCCTCTAGAAACACTCTGAATTAGATGTAGGTTGTCAGGTGTTTGTGCGTTCAGCACGAGGCTCACTCTTCTGGGCCCCATGTCACAGTCACCTGCGAGAGTGCCTGCATCTGGCATGTTTGGCAGCCCAGCCCAGCTCAGCTCTGTTGTTGGCTTCCCTCCATGCTGGGACTCCGCGGGGGAGGCTCAGCTGCTTGGCAAACTGTTGGCTGCGGAGGAGCTGGGCCTGGCGCATGCCCTCCTGCGGCCGGAGGGAGACGCAGCCCTCCCCAGCTGTGAGGCGTGCTGCAGGCCCTTCTTCATCATGGGGGTGCGATGAATTTGAGGTGAGAGGATGCAATTGTTTTGCGACCCAGCATGTAATCCAGCCTGAAGGACATGGGGAATGATGAGGGTGCCTGGCCTCATGCCAGTGGCAGGATTCCATTGATCGAGAGGCTTTCCAAGGCAGATTTTTTTGATAGTGTATTTTAGTTGCATGTTGTTTGGTAGTTACACGTATTTACATTTAATTACATTTTACTTGATAAAGTTTTTTAGTTATTTAAGGGAGACATTCTTTTTCCCACTAAATTGCAAAATAAGGTTTTGATAGATGTGTTGCATGTACATTATTCAAATCCAGAAGTGCTGATAGCAGCACGCTCCCTTTTATATTTTATGAGTAAGCAAGCAATTAAGTTTTACCCATTTTTCAATGGTGTGAGCTGTTACAAATATCTTTTGAGACTTGGACAAAAAGAAATGAGGATTCTCACCTTTTCGCCTTCTCTTCTTCCTCCTGTCATTTTCCTAATGGTTAGAAGCTACATTTCTCTTTTTGTTTGGTTTTGTGGTTTTTGGTTTGGTTTGGTTTTTTTTACTATTAATCTCTCCTACCTGTAGCTGAAAATAATCAGTCTCTTGATTTTCATGAACAGCTGGTGCATAGCTAGGACTTCTTGTCAGGCTTAAAAAAGAAGAATTCTTATCTTCGGGATATTAGTTTTCTTGCTGGTGACTCAGAGGAATAGTCCCTGCTTAGGTCTTTGTCTCTTGCACATTTGATTATTCCTGTAATAGGCATGTAAGAGGTGGTCAGAGAATACCTGCTTTAGCCTTGCTACAAAGCTCCATGTTAAACTACAGTCTGAAGCATCTATAGTATTGTAAGTAGCGAGACTCAGTCTCCTCAGATTGAGAGCTGATTTTATAGCAAGCTTTCTGCTGGTTATTGTCACCTTTTCCTGGCAGGAAGAGTCTCTTAACATCAAAGGTAGTGGCTGTATTCCTACCAGAAGGCAGCCAGAAACACGGCAAGTTTCTCTGCTGGGTAATACTATGGATCGGATTCTTGGAGCCCCAGCTGTGTCTGCGTTGGCCAATTGTGTAGTAGGAGAGGATCATCTGCGTGAAGCAGTTGATGAGGAGGACCCAACTTTCGTACTATGTGGGTTTTGGGGTGTTCTGTGGGCAGATGGCCTACAGTGGTTGGAGCATGTATTTTCTTTAGTCCTGGGGAGAACCTTTCAGTTTAGCATCATCTCAAACCAGTGCAGTTTGTGCGTTGCGAGGTTGGTGTGGCTGTGAGCAGAAGCACAGTGAGTGGATGCGCTCCTGATCCGAACTAAAATACACCCAGTGTTCAGATTAACTAGGTTGTGCTGAAAGAGAAAGGTGTTCATTAAGTGAGTTTAAAATGCTGATCTGGTGCAGATTAAATCATAGTAAGCTTCCTGGGAATAGGAAGTAAGTGGAAAGGCAAAAGGCAAAAAAACCCCAAGACATCAACCGTGCAGTACTGTCCTGCACAAGCTGAGCAATTTGAACCTAAATTTTATGAAACGCTGTGGCATTAGTGGGAATACTTGCATCTCTGAAGCTAAAACTTCTGACAGGTTTTGCACAATAAAAGGAAAAGTACTCACTCTCCTTAGCATCAGGTCTTTAAAGAAGAACTAAAGTTATCCAGCCAATAATTCCTGTATAAATGAATAATTCCTGTTGAAGCTGTATCTTTTTTTTTCTCTGACAGACTTCTGAGAAATTATTAATATTCCCCACTGTTTTCAAAGTTTACATTAGGAACAGTCCAGGATATTGCAGGAGGATGTACCTCAATTGCAAATATTGATTTCTTCTTTCATGCTTTTAACAGGCATTTCCTTTTCTTGATGCTATAACTAAATGGAAGGAGAGGGTGTTTAAGGGAAAGGTTTTATGGTTTTTTTTTTTTTACATTGCCCAACATTTCTAGGTATTTCAAAAGCATTGCAGCATATTTTCCCACGCGGACATGGCATTGCTGTCAAACTGACAGGGGCAGTGGCTGGAGTGATTGCTTCTGTTATTATGGAAGTTAAAGTTGGTTTAATAAATGTACTCATTTTCCTTTATGAGGTCTGTGCCTATATTATTTGACTTGACAAGTTCTTCCTCATTTTTTGTGGCTTTACGTCCCCTTTGAGATGCAGTTTCCCAGTTCCATGTGGAAGTTGTCAGGTAGCATCTGGTTAAATGAAGCTGACAAGTGTCTTCTGTCGGTTTTCATTTTAGTAACTTAATATGTGAGGAAGTCAGGCTTTTGTATGGGTGATAGTATCTACAGCATTTTTTTCTGTCTTACACAGATTCATATAAGAAGTCCAGCCCATCTCTGGCATGGCTTCTGGCTTTAGGTGAGAGATTTTACTTTTTAATAGTTTTCATTTTGATTTGGTGTGTCAGAAATTGGTGAATACAAAGGCAGTATGTCTTGTCTGTACTAGCCATTTTAGAAAACCAATGGATTTTAGTGTCATACTACAAACCTACAAACTGTTGTATGAAAAATTAATAGTTTTGTGTTGAGTTACTAGGCATCACAGTGTATGATATTAAATCTTAAAGTATTTGGTATTCTGAGGAAGACTTTCAGCAGAGTATCTTCTATAGTCCTAACTCAACAAAAAGCTTAACTGTGTTTAAATTTTAAGGATTTTAGTGGTCCTCTCAGGCCTGTCTTCATACTGAAACTAATAAAAGGCATTTTGGTGTTTGATCTTGGCCTGCTTTTAGATCAGAGTACCTTGTGCAGGGTAACTTTATGAAAGAATTCAATTATTTGCACACAAAAAAGTATTCTACCAAGCTTAGAAAGGATTCTATGTAAAGCAGACACACAGCATTAAGTAGCATAAAAAATAGACAGAATGGCATGTAAATATTATTGATTTAATAAAGAAGATACGTGACTCAAAAGGCATCAAATATGGGATTAATTTTACAGCTGTTTGAAGTAAACGATATCACTCAGACCAAGCCCAGTTGTGTCAGGTCAAGGTGCTGTGAGTGAAGTAAGTAGTGCTGCTTTTGGTTTGAAGTAGGATTCTGCATCCCTTGTGGAGCCTGTGCTGCTGTTCACATAGCTATGCTTGCTCACACTGTGCTGACTGGGCATGTGGTGTTTCAGTTACCCGGTTATTGCTTGTCGTAATAAAGGGGAGATTTCATATGAGAATGAAGAACTGCTCGGTGATGTCCTTTACCTCCTTATGACAGAGCATGATTGTGTATAATTGCTACATTTAACTGGAGCCCTTTATTGTTGGGGGGTTTTTTTGTGTAGCTGATCTGACAAATATTTGAGACAATAGATTTACTTACCAAATCACAGAATCACTGAGGTTGGTAGGCACCTCTGGACATGTCCAGTGCAACCCCCCTGCTCAAGCAGGGTCACCTAGAGCAGGTTGCTCAGGGTCACGTCCAGTTGGGTTTTGAGCATCTTTGAGGATGGGACTCCACAATCAGTCTGGGCAACCTGTCCCAGTGTTCAGTCATCGTTACAGCAAACATTTTTAGTCTTCGGTTTAATTGTACTTGCTTGTGTTTTAATTTGTGCCCATTGCTTCTTGTCCTTATGTGACAGACTTTTAAAAAAGATACGTAAAAATATCCATGCAACGTGTGTTTGGAGATGCAGGATTTTGAAGTACTTTCAACTCTGAAATTCATAATAATGATACTGTAAAAAAGATTTTATTTTACTAAGATCTGTTTGGGGTTTTGTTTGTTTGTTTGTTTGCTACGAAACACTCTTAATCCAAACTATTTCAAATTGTAGGGAGAACAACTTGGATGTAACATTGCACTGCTTATAATCAAAGGGCTCCGTTAGCCTGTTTAATGCATTAAGTCTATTAGTGGCTTCAGATGGCAGGTTCTAAGAGGACGGTTTTTGTTCTTTCTCTGGTACTCGCTACCCCAGCCTGCTTTTAAATGTGTTCAGTGCTATACACAGTGTTTTAAGAATGCGACAAAGGCATTAATTTATTAAGTGACAAGGGAAATACAAAATACAAGGACCATTTCTGCTTCTCAACCATTTACTCACTTTGTGTATCTGCATGCATGCTTGAGGTGAGTGCTGTAACCTGTTCGTGTGTGTTTAGGCACAGCTGATGGTCTGTAGGAGCAAGGAGCAAATTTTCTCCTCTGTGAATGTATTTTGCAATCATATGGATGCATTATGGATTGTTTTTCCCCTACTTTTCGTTGTCGGCATTAGGCATTCTCAGTTGAGACTGATGCAGTTTGGCCTATGTCCATATCACAGATACGTGTAATAACATCATGACTGAATGTACCTGTGGTTTGAACATTTAAGAAATAGCTCTGAGCAGGCTGAAGGATATTGGGCATTGGTCCACCTAGGTAAGATGTGTTAAGTCATTAAGCAATGAATTTTTTTATGTCAGCCTGAATTTTAACTTCTGTTCTTCATGTTTTAACAAAATTGTTAATTTCAATGATTTTCAAATAACTTTTTGTGGAATATTTTCAACTTTACAAGTATTGTGTAGCTCTGAGATTAGCCTGAGATACTGTCAGATCTTGTCAAGTGCAATCCTTTATAATTGCAAAACAGGCTAATCATTCTTTAACACTTAATCAACCCCTTTCAGTGAAATGCATAGCAAAAAGGTGCTGGAAAAAGGCGCTTTTGCTGATTTATATGAAAGATGTTTGGAATGGTTCAATGTCATCTCACAGAGACATAAGCTTGTGTGGGTATCGGGTATGTTGAATAAGGCCCACTGACAGTTGCATAAAGTGTCACAGAAGTGTCAGAACTGAAAATGTTTGTTAGCATTAGGGCTGCACAGCAGGCGATCCAATTTTTAGTACTTATTGCCTGCAGAAAGAAGAGGCATGGATCAGAAATCCATCAAAGTTCTCTCTTCTCTAGCCTTAAGAATCTAAAAATATTAAATAGACCTGGCCTGCCTGATTTCTGCTTACTCTTCCAGAGGAGACAGTAAACCTCTAATACCAAAACACTGATAAAGCAAAATTCCTTTCAAATCTTACGAGGAATGATTTTCCTGTTTTCTAGTTCTTACTATAAATAAGAACATATTCTTACCAAAGTTAACATCACCACCATTTAACAGTATAGATTATTAGTGGTATAGCTGCAATGCAAATAATATTATTTACCTGAATGTTCAGAGTTCCCAAGGCATGTGACACATCTATGATAACAGCATTGTTCTCTTCTGTTTAGGTCATGTCTTAATCAATGTATATTCATTTCTGCCTCCATGTTCACATTAAGTGGAGAATTTTAGTTGAAAGTGTGCTGTAAATGGTACGATGACATTATAGAAATGTTTTGTAGATGGGATTGTCAATACATGGGAAAACAGTAGCCAAGGTTGCGCACAGACTTTCTCTTTTCCATCTGTTACGCCAGTTAAGACACTTGTGTTTGTGTCTCCTGGGGGATGCCATCTTCATGAATATACACCCCATTTCTTTTAGGCTCTTGGGTTAGTTCAAGCAGTGAAAGGTCATGGAATTGTAGAATCACTTAGTTTGCAAGGGACCTCTGGAGGGGACCGACTCCAGTCCCTGCCTGAAGCAGATCTAATTAGATCAGGTTGCTAGGGACTTCCCCGGTTGAGGCTGGAACAGCCTGAAGTTAAGGCTGAAGTTAAGTTGAAGGCCTGAGTTAACCTGGTTGGTCTTGAAGCAAATCCAGGAGTGCTCATTCTTCTTACCGCAGAACTGAGGGAGTCTTAGCTCACAGATGACGAGTGCTGAGGAGTGTCAGGGGATGGTGAGATGTAGCCCCACTGCAGCTGCACCCTGAGAGGACATGCTTAATTACCTTTGGAGACAGTCAGAGCCTGCACACCTGCTGCTTCGGCTCAGGCCAGGCAGATGAAGCATAAGCCAGGCAGTTTCCATGGCACAAACTCAGATGCCACAGAAAGTTCTGTGTAAACCCTGTTAAGTTACTAGCGAATGTACGTTCTCAGCTTTGCTGGAAGCGGTGGCCACCTTTTCTTAGTTTCCTTTGTGTTTTTGAATTATAACTGTTGACCACTGCCTATCTGTAAGGCTTTCTATCTTGTGATGATTTCGTGTAGAAATCTCTGCTTTCTAGTCTTTCCAACATCTTCCCTCTTCATCTAGATTTTGGAATGGATATACTTCATTTTGCTTATGGTAGGTAAATGCCCAGCGAGGTTGAAGTGAAACAGTAGTTGGAGAAAAAATTGCAGTCAAGGAAAACGCGACTGATCACTTCTCCTGGTGAGATTGAGAACTGAAAGAAGCACAGTATGGGTCACGGTTGCTGGTGCAGTTAAGGACTGTTGGTGCTGTCACTTGACAGGGCTGTAAGATAAGTCAGGGAGAATGGTTTTAATTTGGGAGAGGTGATTTGATCTTTATTGCTAGCTCAGATGTTTAAGTTGTACAGAATATACAGAATTAATGCTTATTTTTATTAAATTACTCTAAAGTAGAATGCTCAGCTCTAGACAGCAATATCCTGGGTAGTTGACCTAAGTACAATTTCCAGTGTACTTAGCAATTCAAGTGCACTCTTAAGCTTAACAAGTGAAATTTTGAATCTGGAGCCACCCAAGATGATGAGTAAAATATTGCTTAGAATATTCACTTAATGGATAACCTGGATCATTTAATGTATGCACTCAGTTTACTGAAGTAAGTACTGTACGTCAGAGTTGCCAAAGAAGAATGAAGCCTACGCCTTCAAACATGATTGCATTAAACTAAATCACTGATTAAAAAAGTAAGTCTATACCTTTCAGAGGGACTTTCGTCTCACTGTAAACATAGATGCCGCCCTTTTTCAGCGTAGTACTAGTATATAGCCTTCAAGACAAAATTGATGTGTTTAGAGACATCTGTTTACCTATTTTAGCACATACAAAACCAGCACAAGGTATTAATTTATGAAGCAAAACTATTTGGTTGAAGTAGAAAAACTCATAAATCCATCTCCCTGTTTTCTATGCTTATGTTTTTGTCCGTTTATCTCTTTTTTTTTTTGGTTCCACGTTGTTAACGTTGGAGAGCATACTTCCTGCTTTAAACAAGGTGCTGTCATGTTATAGCAGTTGTGGATATGCAGTTCTCATTTTTTTGCAATCATAGATCATGTATAAGTTAATCTAAATGGAAATGTGTATGAAATAAGAACTTACTAAATCTCAATCTGCATATTTTAAAGAACTAACATCAACAACAGATAAAACCAGTGTAATCAGATTTCTTTCTTTGGCTATCTTGACTATTAGAGGTTTAAATATATCTTCATCTTCTAGCATCAGGTGACACCTGTCTCTGGTTATGTGGTAACTACTTTTGCATTCATTTTCCAGTGGTCTGCTAAAGGTGTGCTTATTGTCTTGTCACATTCAGTAATGGGTAAAATGTGGACAGGGTCTTAAGAATACTCGGTGCACAGAATCCGTTAGATTTTGCTACCTGTGCTTGAGTTCACCGCTGTCGTCTTCCCAATTAGCTCCACTGAATTGAGAGAGATGACTCAAGACATGAAGTGCTGCTCAGTTTGAGAAGAGCTTTGGCAGAACTTGTTCTTCTGTAAATGCTGCAGTTGAGATTTTTGACAGTCCAGTACTTTTTCAGCAGCAGCACTGGAGCAGTGCTAGCTTATGTAGGCAGAATTGAGTTTGCTATGGTAATGTTATACTGAGGAAGACAGAGGTTTTACGTTATTCGTGTTGTTATTTCGGTTGTTGGGAGATGCGTGTGTGTGTGACTTAAAGACTCAAAGACAATTCTCAGATACTATGTTATTTTGGGCATGTGTGTCATATTTACCGGCTCTGCTGTAAGGAAGCATACAACTAACACAATACGAGTTCATCTATCCATCTAAATTTGACTTACTGGCGTCAAAGCAAAAATTTGTTTCCTCATACTTTTGAAATGACGTGACAGTGTCCCCTGGTGGCGAGACGGATGGAGTTCTGCTAGATTTGCAGCTTTTCTCGCTTTTTTATTCTTTTTCTTTTTTAATTGGGAGGAATTATGGCATACCTGCAAAAAAAAAAAAAAGAAAAAAAAAAAAGGCTGTACTTTAATCGCTAGCAATGATTTATAGAATAATGCTATAGTATGGATATCTTCTAGATTTGTGCGGATGGTATGTATCTAGGACTCCTGTAATTATCAAGACATACAGCTGTTCTACCTAAAAACACATAGCACTTCACATGCAGAGCTGGAGAGAAGGATGTTTCCCTTCTTAAATAAACAATGTGTTCCTGTGCTCTGCAGGAGGTGTAGTATAATAAATGATTTCACAGCACATTCCTAATAAGCCTGCAATGACAGTACGGCATGGAAATTCACAAAGTCACTCGGTTATTAAATCAAACTGAAACAGCCCCGACAGCAGGTCTTCCAGGCACCCACGTTGTACCATTCCTGATATGTGCTGCAGCCACCGAGCCACGTATTCTCTCTCACTCATTTCCTTTCTCTCAGTAGTCTTACAAATCAGATTTTTTTGTGTTGCACACTGGAATATCTTCAGTGTAATTAGTAGAAAGTGCCCTTATCTACAGTAGCCTAATGACTGATATGTAGGGCAGGGACAAGTTTCTTAAAGACATTTCAAGTAATGTTCTGTGTATGTATTATACAAGTTTCTTAAAGACATTTCAAGTAATGTTCTTCTGTGTATATATTATCCACCCGTGGTGCATCTGCACAGATGAAGTTTCAGAAGAACGA
Source organism: Nipponia nippon (assembly GCF_047370975.1). Lineage (NCBI taxonomy): Eukaryota > Metazoa > Chordata > Aves > Pelecaniformes > Threskiornithidae > Nipponia > Nipponia nippon. Next base: position 87,585,608 of record NW_028262347.1, on the reverse strand, counting down.
GTGCTGGAACTTTTTGTAGTATGTGGTAGATTTCACTATAACTTTGTTTCTCAAGCTGTTTTCACTGTATGTCCCTTAAAAACAGCACAAAACAAAAAGGCTTTAAACTTGGCTAGACTGAAGTTTTAATTAACTATGAGCTAGATCCTGTGAAGTAGCATTTCACAGACAGCTGTTACAGTTGATGACCACATCAAATGTGGGTATGCAGCAGAAGCTGGGAATCTTATTTATTAAGGTGCATGCATCTCACTAAAAAGAAGTGGGACTCGTCCTAGGAACAGGTGACTGTATTTACGTTTATATTTGTTTATAAACTATTGAGATTGAAGCCAAGAAATACTGGCAAGATTATTACATAATAGAGCATTAAAGGATCAAAGTATAACCTTCTGGTGCTAAAAGCTATTAATCTATTAAATGGGAGTGCAGACTCATCATTTTTCCCCATATGTGTGTGTGCGCTATAGAGGGCTGCAAGCCAGAGTCTTATCTCCAAGTGCCCTTGACCTGTAGGGCTCAGCATTAGTTCTCAACATCTAATGCACTCTCCATTTTAATATAAGGTATGGCTTCATCTCTCAAGATTATGGAATATAAACTGATGCACTGTGTCAATGTATAAATGACTGCTTCAAGAAAGGAGTGCTATTTTGAATATTAATAGCAGAATTCAGTTAATCCACATACCAAGGAAGACAGAAAGTAGGTTTTAAAGCACATAATGAAAATAACATGCAGATTTTCAGTGGAACAATAATCTTTATACTTTGGCAAGTGTTTTTCATTTAAACTCTTGGGGAGAAGGTTTGGGGGTTTTATGTTTTCGAGGATATTGCATTTTTGTAAGCTAATATTTTGAGGGAAAGATTCAACAAGCACTCCAGATATTTGAGTTTTCTGCAAATAAAACTAGTTCCTGATTAAATGTGTAACTGGTATTGAAGTCTAACCCCACTTAAATCAGTGTAAAACCAGTAAATCGGAATTGACTTTATCTTAATTTTTGCTATTGTGTCTAGCCCTATTCTTCACTTTACTGTAGCACTGGCCTTCAATACTGTTTTTTCTTAGATTATATATGGAAAATATGCGACAAATGCAATGCGTTGAGGCTGCAGTATTTAGGCACAGCATTGGGAAAGCCAAATGTTCACGCTTGACTGGCTCTGTGTGGGCAGACTTTTGCAGATACAGAAATCAGCTGCCATTCTGTGTGCATATAGGAATTGTTTTTTCTCTGTCGAAGATGCGGAGTGTGGGCGTAACCTGGCATTTCCAGATGTGGGCATTTGCCTAGTTAGTAGGATTTACATGCATGGATAATGGAATTGCTGAAACTAAAGAATACTAAGTTTTCATCAAAATTCTAGTGAAAAAATCTCCCTTCTGTAATTACGTTGTGGGCAAAATCCCAAATGGGACAGTAGTTGTTGATGGATAACTATGTATTTGTTGTAAAACACCAAAAGAGGAAGGTAGTTCGCTAGCAGTGACATGCACTGTGAAATTTAGTGAAGCGCAAAATGAACTTTAGGGGGAAAAAAAATGTCAGGCAACTTTAGAGGAGAGATGTGTGCTGAGTGTCTGTGCCTGAGGCTCAGTTTGGAACATCTTCCCCATTAGGTTGAATCCGATATTTGAAAATCAGGGGGGAAAAGACGCAAACTTCTCAGAGACTGGAAATAGTTTAAGTCAAGATCCACTAGATTTCACTAGAAAATCAAGACATTTTATAGTGAGGATTAAATCTCACGCTGAGTTATAACAGGTTGGAGATGGCTTGTCCTCTGACATGAGCTACTCATTAGCAACATCTGGGCCCTACCATGTCCCGTCTGTTGGTTGAGGGGTAAGGCACATTTTACTTCATTTGCACCTTTTACCTCTCTCTGCCATACCCGTACCTGCTGAGGAATTCAAAGGAAAAGATGTTCTCTTCTTTCATCTCTACTTTTTTTGCTCTATCTGCAGTCCAGTCTTAGAGAAAATTAGCCTGTTCTGTTAGGACCCTCTGCTGCCTGCTATGGGAGCTCGTCCTTTCTGGCAGTGCCCTGTTCTTCCCCATGTAGACCCAGCACAGTGGTTAACTTTGACAGGGAATACTCGTAATGAACATATGTTTGGATTTTTCACCCACCGAATGCTGGGTTGTTTTTCAACTTCAAGGGAAAACCTCAAAGTTGAAGTGATATTTGTTGGAATTAAGGAAACTGTTGTAGTTATTGTCTGGGAAATTTTCAGATTACGGCTGTTATAAATGACTGCATAGATCCTGTAAGGAAATTTTCAAAAATGGATAGAGAAGTGGATTTCTCACAGAGAGATGATTTGGGGGCCTAACTACCCTTTCTACCTTAGAAAACGTTCTCCTTAATTTTCAGCTATACAGCTGAATTGTTGAGAAGTGTTGTGTTTAGCTATTACACAGCTTCTGTCTTGGAAGATGCAATATAGCGTTTTTTATCTGAACAGTGTCTCACCCAACCATGGATGAGTGCAGTTGTAGTTTGGATATTTCAACAGCTTGATTTTTCTGTACAAAAATAGAAAATGTCTGATATGGAAATGTTGCTTACAAACACAGCCAGTCTGATTTATGAGTTTTCTGAACATCTATTTACTCTGCTAAGAAAACATGCCAATTAGCTGTAGTGACAAAATATTTTAAGCCATAATAAACAAAACAAACCATACACACTGGTGGTTTGATGTATATGTTTTCTAATTTCTTATAAATAACGAACACACTTTTCCTGTGGTTAGAGAACTGCCAGAGGTCAAATCTGGATCCGGGTTCCACATTTGGCCATTTAAAGTACAGTGAGACAACTGAAAATGGTGGAATGGGATACCAAATATCAGGGAAATAAGAATCTACATGGGCTTTTGTTTACCTCTCAATCTCATCCCTAAAATTTCACGTTCAGGTAGGGAATCTTCCTCCATTCCCGCCTTGATTTTTGTTGTTAGCCCATCCATTCATTTTGGAAGAAAACCAAAGTGAACATTTTACAAAAACACTTTAATTCTCAACCCTAATTCACCACTTTTCTCCTCTTGCATCACATAATTTGGTTCTCACAAATTCCATGATCCTACATAATTTCTGTTGGATTTCCAATAATATCTTGTTTGTGAGTATATGAAAGTAAGACAACTTGGAGAAAAGACCACAGGTTGTCATCTACGCTGCATAAGGCGTTGGTTATGCGTAAACATGGGTGTTGCAGCCTGAACACTAGGAGCCTCACGATCACACTGGGCAACTTTCAGGATGAGAACTTGAGGAGGGATTCAGCAGAGATGCTGGTATGAAATATTAGTGGCCTGCTTTACCTGAGGCTGGTCAGGAGTCCGTGTGTCTCAGAGGTCCTCTTCAAGTTTTATGTAGGTGCAGTATCACCTACCAGCTGTCAGAGATTTGGCAGCTGTTAGAGTTCGGTACCACTGTAGCAGGATCCTTTTGCTCCTGTTGTGCCTTGCATGCCATCTGCTCGTACCCTTGCCAGCTGAATAAACTAACTTTCCACCTGCTTTTTGCTATCATCAGTGTAATGCAAACCAAGTGGATCGGATATAGAAGCTTGCTCTGTCTGTGGTAGTAATTATAATTTATTTCAGCTCATTCACATGGTGTATGAATTCATTCTAATATCAGAATTGTAGGGAAAACACAGCAGCATGGATTGACTGAAATTAAAGGAATTATTAATCAGAGTAATAAACTTCCTAAATTCCAGAATAAAGGTAACAGTTTAGATAACAGATTATGGATACATAATAATCACGTAATTCCCTCCCCATCATGTATTGTTCGATTTACAGGAAATTGGTCCGAGAAAATAAGTTTTAAATAGATAATTTGTCTCAGGTTTCACTGCAAAGCTATAAATCCTGGAGAAATGAGCAGAATAACCCAGAGTGATGTCTTAACTGCTTGCATGACACTCTCACTCATACAGCAAGCTTGTGAGAGAGAAACATAAAGAGTAATATTAATAACGGCAGGGGGGAAAGCTTTTAAAGCATACTGGGTCTTAGCACTAATGTGAGAATTTCTGCATTTTATGTGTATAACTTCATAAACAGCACTGTAATGTTCATTTATTACTGTGAAATGGTTCAAAACACAACCTATAGATACTAAGATGAAAATTGCTTTGGTGCATAAGACTATATTATTGCTTTCAGATACCTTTTAAAATCAGAACCTCAAAAGTTAATAATGGTTAACAAAGAATCTAAACATTAATGCTGTCAGCTGAATAATTGACTTTTGACATATAGATATTTTAGAAGATTAATTGTGATGTTCAGCCAACATAAATATTCTGTGCCAAAAATAGCATGCAGTTAAAATGGAAAATAATTAAACGATCAATATGTGATCCAGAAATGTCTCATGTTTTATTTTTAATCTTTCAAATGGTTCATATGAATTCAGCTGAACAGCAGAATTGCTTCAAGAGACATTCTGTGGTGCGCCTCTACAATTCAAGGCAATGACTGGGGTTTTAGTTGGAAAGGTAGAGGGAGAAAACCACTGGCAAATCAGCTGCACTTTTTCAGTGATCGAAGAAACTAAACCTACAAAATAAATCAATGTATACAAATAAAATCATTGATAGTTTTGAGGTAACCCTACATCAAACTGATGTAAATTCATTCCTAAATTCTGGAACTTGGAGAGGTGGATTAAACGTATATGCACAGGCCATTCAAAAGTTTGAATTTCTAGTAATAAAAGCATGGCTATTTAATAAATTAACACAGCTTTTTAAATGACTGTTTTTTCTTAGAGGCATAACAGCTAAGCAACACATGCATTTTTTTCTTACTAATTTAAACTATGTCTTCAAATGAATGGATTAGATGTATGATTGTACACATTGTCAATGATGGTGACCCTTTGCTCTCATTGCTCTCATTTGATCTGGTGTTTTTATTCACCTTCAGGCGTGCCTCAAGGGCTGCTTGTACAATATGTATGAATTAAACTGATCAGACCAAGTTTCTGACAAGAAACTGGTACTGTGGAAATGTTAAATCCTGTCTAGTAGAATCATAGAATCGTTTAGGTTGGAAAAGACCTTTAAGATACTCAAGTCCAGCCATAAACCTGGCACTGCCAAGTCCACCACTAAACCATCTCCCTAAGCGCTACGTCTGCCCGTCTTTCAAATACCTCCAGGGATGGGGAGTCAACCGCTTCCCTGGGCAGCCTGTTCCAGTGCTTGACTACCCTTTCAGTGAAGAAATTTTTCCCAATATCCAACCTAAACCTCCCCTGGTGCAACTTGAGGCCACTTCCTCTTGTCCTGTTGCTTATTACTTGGGAAGAGAGACCTGTGATTTCTCTGTGAACAAGGAAAACCACTTCTGTGTTCTTTTAGGGGGTTGTGGGGTGTGTATTAACAGTACTGTGAGTTTTGCCCAAATCAGTGAATGAAGTGACTGGATTAGCTTCACTTACCTGCAGCATCATTATTAGTTTCCATTATGGTAATACCACCAAGCTAGGTGCTCTCTCCCAGCTTGCTTTCTGCAGCTGCAGTAAGTTGGATTAGATGCTTGATATTTGCTAGCATGTTGAGCCATAGTAACATTCTGTCTCTGGTTGGTTTGCTTTGGGGTTGTAACAGGTTCAAAGCTGGAAGCACACCTATATTTTCCTCTGTGCATGTGTCGATACTTTTTTGCCTGTATCTTGTTCTTAGTGGTCTTCCAGTAGGCTTTGGAGTCTTTTATTTACTTGAAATTTGTGAAAGAAACACTTGTGTGGACAGTTTTCTCGTTATCAGCAAAAGCCTTGTAGAGTTTCAGTACTGTAAGTGTGGTTTGTTGGTTGGTTGTTTTTTGTTTTTTTTTTAGTATTAATCTCCCCTGTTTTGGCCAATGTTATTACATTGCTACTGCCTTTCAAAGAAATGTAGCATTGCTTTTTCGTAGAAAATGTACCATTAAATTGCAGATGTCATGGATGAAAGCACTGTAACTGCAAGAAAAGAGATTTGACATGCAAATACGTTGGGATCTAATTCCATTCTTGCTGAATTCAATGGGAGTTGTAAAATTGACTTAAAATGGGAACAGGAGCAAACTCACGATGCTGAAGTTAAAAATGTAAAGACATTGCCGTTTCATCAGGAATGCATACTATTTTTCTGAAGCCAGTTAGATTTACAAAGCAGCATTGCTTAAAAGTTACTAGTTTCAATTATTCATTTAATGAAGTTCAATACAGCGTTGCAGAGGAGTCACTTTCTACTGTTTTAAAGGCAACAGAGATCGGTCCTGACAAGCAGTGAGCACTCTCCACTGCCCCAGTGTTACAGGGACGTGAGGTGGTTCCCATTAGGGGTGGCAGCGGGGTTCCCAGTCCTGCGTTTGGCCACTTGGGACCTTTAATCATTTCCTAGAGGAACAAAATGTAAAGATGGTTCACTGGTTTACATAGGAATCTCCAGTTGTGTTTCACAGCTACTTGCTGGTGATACTTTTGGCTTATGGCTGTGTAAAGCAAAGTGGTAACATCTTTTTTTTTTACAGCTGACTTTTTTTCTTAACGGATTATTTTCAAGCAGGTGCTTAGACCACTACACGGTGTGCGTTTCTTATGCAGGTGTGCCTAAGTCATCTTTATGTGTAAATACAGAGGGTTTTCTTTTGCGTATTGTAGCTTGTTTGGTACTTGATTTTTAAATGTATTAGTTTTACTTAAATGTGCAAAAGTATGAAGCTGTGCTGTTGCATTCTGGTGCATGTCAATGCAGCCATTGCGTGGGAAAACAATCTTAACAAAGCTTTAAGAAGCAGTAGCAATAGAAAAAAAAAAGTTAATCTTTTAATTGAAAAGTGGTGGTTTTTAGGAAAGCTCTGTGCAAGTTTAGCAAAGTGTTTGTATCATAGATATTACTTTGTGAGGGTGCAAAATACTTTCACTTACAGAGGGTATTTGAATCAAGTGAGGTCAGTAGGATTTGGGGGTAAATCCTCATACATCACACAAGGCCTTGCACATGCGAAGTAATGACATTGCTCTTTTAAAGCTGCTGAGCTTTTACTGAAGCCTTTTATTCCTGAAAACCTCACTTGGACAAACTTCCAAAAACAGTTTTAAACCTGCAGTGTATTTACTACCAGAGACAGATAGCGTTTTCTTTGCCAAGAAAATTAAGCGCTGCTTCTTGAAGCACTGATAAAATGTACAGACCTCCTTTGAAAGAGCTGAGATATATACTCTGAGACCTAAGATATGCACTCTTCCTCTGCTTTCAACTTCCTTTTCTCTTTAACAGTCTTTTCATTAAATTCTCCTGAACAGCCCGATATATCCTCTGCATTCATGGCAAGATACAGAAGTCTTGTAGGAGACACGGTTTGATTTGTCTCACTTGTGTACACCATATTATTGCAGTAACAGCCCCAGCTTTGTGCTGGGCACTTCTTCTGAAACACAATACTGTTAAGGATGTCTGCTGCTGTTAGGTAATATATTTCACTTCAAATTATATACATAAGAGTCTCTGTGTGTTTAAGTTTCTCAAAATTTTTTCTTAGGTCTTTTCCATTAAGTGAGCAATTTTTTAAAATAAATTATTTCCTTTAGTGTATTTTTTTTTTTCACTCCACCAAAAAGTGACTATTTGGAAAACAAAAAATCTTCCAAAAGTAGTAAGGGTTTAGTTACAAATTTAAAAATGAGGGTTTGTTGAATTTCAGGTACACATTTTGTTACAGCATAACCACATTGGTTGATTTGGAGTTGACCTTTGTGGAGAAATGATCCAAAGGCTGTCAAACGAGTAGGTGTGAATTTTCACCTTCCACATTCAGGCGTGACTGTGAAATGTTTCTGTTTGCTTACCATGGCACTTCCATTCGTGAAAATGTGATCCTGTTCCAGTTCTTCCCAGAGGTGAATCATGGTCAGGTAGCAAAAGCCTTGCTGAAGAAACTTGATTTGTGGTGGCGCTGTGTGAAAGTGCCTGCCATGGCAGAGCTGAACCGTGGAGGAGGTGCTGAGTGATGATGTTCCTTCTGTGGTTCAGAGCAGGGCATCCATTTTAAACTATAGAAAATAGGGACTGTAACTGTGGTAGTATTGAGTATTAATGAATAGGGTTCTCTCTGCTCCAGCTGAAAGCCTGTTAAATTCACTCCCAGTTTTGTCAGTGATGAGTGTGTGATCTGTTGGCACACAGTATAGAAAATTAATGGCCATCTTTGTACATACTAACTTGTAAGATCCTGGTTAAAGAAGGGTTTTAGTAAATTACAGTTTCCTGAGGGGGGAAATAAATAAGATTTGCTTCACAAAATTAAACCCATTATGCACATTTGAAATTATCCCCAAAGTGTGCTTGGAATTTCTGTTTCAAAATGGCTTGCCTGCTAAAACAGATAAAATTTTCAGATTCATAAAGCTGCCACTAAATGTGAAAATGCACTTTTGAAAGAATATAGGCTAAAGAAACTTTTGATGGGATCTCAAACAGGCAGCATTTTTGAATGTCACAGATGATCAAGAACATGATAACACTGAGTTTTTCATTTTGAGATTATGAGAATTTCTTTATGGTTTTTTATACCTAAGTGAAAAGAGATTTGACTGAGCCTTGAAATGTGTCACATACAATTCAGCGATATTTTTATACTTGTCTCTTTACATTGCTTCCCTCCTGCGTTCTTTGTATGAAAGAGGGATGCAGATCTGCAACAGGTTTTCTCACTGCGAGTGAACCAACCTCCATTTCCTCTCTCTAGCCCCATGAAGTGTCTCTGATTTCAGAGGTGGCTGTTTGGCTGCTCTTAAGTGAGTGTTTACGGTACAAATAATTAGATTCTTCCTAACAAGAGTCACTCAGAAAAGCTAATTCTAGTCTTCCAGCGTTTGGTTGTTGCTGTCAGTAACAAATGCTTTTTAGGAGAATGAAAGAAAATATACTCATTTACAGCAAAACAACAGAACGTATTTTTTAATAACACAAGCAGGAGCTTGGGGTTGGTAGTTATCACGCTCTGTCAGAAACAGCCCCTGTGCAGAGCCCCAGAGAAGGGCTGTGCCCCATGTGAAGGGAAACGTGTGAGCTCCACCTCCCTTCATGGGCAAGGACCACTGCACCTCCCATGGCAATACAGTAATACACTGAATCACCTGAGAGAAAACAGCTCCTGAATGTCTTTTCTCACCAGGGCTGGGGCTTTTATTCCACCTCTGCAGTGCATTGGGCAGAAGAGGGCTTCTTGCCACAGCTCAGGACACCTTCAAGGAACCGTTTTAGCACATGTGGTTGAGTCGAGATAGGAGATTTTTTTTGTTTCACCCTCTTGCCCTGCCTTTTATAGCAGGGAGGGTGACAGATCTGCTGTGAAGGCTTGCTGCCATCCCAGAGCTGTAGAATCCCAAGGAATCTGTCTGGTAAGCTTTTGACTGGCTTGCTCCTCTGGGAAGAGGATGATGCAATATTTTTGTCTGAACTGAAAAGGAGCTTGTCCTGAGCAGGACATTTTTTGCCTTGTGTGTATCCAACTTGAAGTGACACTTTCAAATCTTTCTCTCTCTATGAAAACAAAATGTAGTTGAGTGGAGGATTCTGTTTAAGCTGTCAGAGGGTGCATGGCTTGAATTCTCACACCCTATTTGTTCTCATATCCTCCACAGTACTGTATTTTCTACCAAGCCACCTCTATTACACAAGTGAACTATGGTTCCCTGATATCCCCTGGGTATATCACCATCAGGGTCATCACCTCTTAGTGTTTCTAGAAGAATGTTGGCTAAAATGAACTGTGGCAAAACACCTGGCATGGATGTCATTTTGATCATCTTGATATTTAGAACATTTTGTGCAGCTCCAAGATTTCAAGCACTCTCTTCCCTTTCCTGTAATTGAAGCCAATAAGCAGAAATATTGGGTGAGGTTTTTTTTTTTTTTTGTGCTTGTGTGGGTTTTGGTTTCTTCTTTTTTCTGCCCAGCATAACCTTTTAGTGAATGTGGCTGCCGCATCAGAACTGTGTGCCTATAACAGATAATCATAGACATTAACAGCATATGCATTCTCATTTGTGTGAACAGGTTTGACAAACACAGTTGAATTGTAAGGGGATACTGAAATGGAAAGGGAATACAGGAATGCTTAAGGATGTTTACAGAAATCCAATTTACTAATGAGCTGGAAAGCCCACACCATTTTTTTTATTTGAAGCACAGAAAATAATTCATACTAAGAGTGGCAGATCTGAAAGACATTGTAGACTGCTCACCATTGTGAAGCTGTGCATTTAGCAATGTGCCACAACATGTTGCTCTCATAAAACATCAGCCTAATTACTTTCCAAAAGGCAGTCAAGGATGTTTGAAGCATCATTTTGTTTGACACCCATGATGAGTTTTGAAAGACAGAATTGCAGATAATGTCGAGAAAAAATGCATATATTAATTTTAATCTTCATATTTCACCATGGGGGGTGCATTCTTCTCCAGCATCTTGTCACTGTCATTTAATGAACGTAAAGAGTCTGATGTCTCGCTTGACGTTGTAACTATGGCTGTGGAGCAGTGCAGCTGGATTCAGGGAGCAGCTGAAGTGTAAGCCTTGGTCTTTCTTCAGCACTGACCCCCATTAGTACTGACAACACAACAGCCTGTAGCGTTTTCTCCTACTCTCACCTTGTTGACCACAATGCTTTTTAGTGTCCTTGAGGATTTTTTTTGCTTGTCCTGCTGTCTTTTTTTAGGCACCATTATTATAAAAGTAAAATTATTGTAGTAAAAGAATATCCTTTTTAACACAAAAACCTAATATAAGCTATGTTTCCATACATCAAGAAGTTGCTAATTGACTAGCAGAATAAAGTACTGCATGAAGAAAATACAAGTAGGAGTTTTGACAGTAATGTAAATTGTAAGTAAATTATTGTATGTTCATCAAGACACTGTGCTAATAAAGTTGAATTCAAGTGCCCTTAATAATGCTTAAGTAAAATTACCTTCATTTCATACTTTATGCATGTATGTTTTTCTTCACACAGCTTGGATGTGGTCCATGTGATTTTGAAGTATTCTGCTTTGTTTTTAATTGGGTCTGTGTTTTTGTTTGCTTGTCTGTTTGTTTTGACACGCTGCCTCAATGTTCTATGATTAATTTGGCAGTGAGTTGAGTTCTGTTTTCTGAATTTGTGGCTGGCAGAAGTGATGGCTGTACAAATGTAAAGTTTGTGATCACACTTTCCTTGGGGACAGGAGTAGCACACACGCGAGGCTAGCCTACTTTTGTTAATTAGGGCTGGGAGGAAAGGAAACATACCCTGATGGCACAACTTCCATTCCTAATGCTTGTCCCATCCTGTGGCTTTTTTTACAGGTGAACCTTTATGTGCTGGGGAGTGGGCAGGCTGAGGGGGCAACTAGAGAAAAGCCTCATCTTTCCAGGTTGCAAACACTACTAATAAACATCTCCCGTCCTTCCTCCTGTCCCCACAGTGCTGTATCTGAAGCCAGTTAAGCCTCCAAAGTTCTTCACATTTCTTCATATGCATCAAGTTGATAGACATAGATGGGACAACGACATAGTGCTTTGTAGGGCAGCTGCTACATGGTGGTGATGGTGGCTTGGCCTGGTCGCAGCAGGGAGTCTGTTTCTTCCATGGCTGTGTCTGAGGGTGTTATTGTTCTGGCCCCAGGGCAACACAGCAACATTGAATCGAGCTGGTTTACGTGTTTACTTTTTCCTACAGGTCTCAGCTGTGGTGTTACAGAGCCTGTGCATGGCTGTTAACTGTGGGATCAGAGCCTGACTGATCTTACAGGATAGTCTCAGTGCCAGTTTTAGGCAGCGTGCTGTTAAAAGCACAAGTTACACCAGTGAGGGAAAAACATCATTTCTGCTAACTTCTTCCAGCCTTGGTTCTTGGGATTGCAGGAAGTGCAGCATTTTTTTAGGCAGTAATATTGATGTTCAAGAAGCTGTGGTCCCTTCAAAAGCTAAATGTGTGTATATTTTCTGTGCTTGACCTTCTAGCAATGGCAAATAGAGTAACACTTTTTTATAAAATATATTTGTCTCAGCAGTCCTTGACCTGGGCTCAGTAAATGAAAATGTACTAGCAGAGCTGTATCCCCACAGGATCAGAAGAGGGATGTTGTAAGCGAAGGAGAAAATAAAGAAAAATGTACTAGTACTTGTGCTAAAGTACTTGCATAGCAGAAGCTACCTTCAGGCTGTAAAAGTTACGCTTCTTATCAAAGACTTTATGCTTGGTGGATAGAGGGTACTCTCTGCCTCTCTCTGGCTGCAAGTGGACGGTTGTGTTGGAGACAGCACTGTCTGGGCTACGTGGTGATGTAGGTCTCATCACCACAGTATCCTTCATTTTCGGTTGTTGTTAGTATTTACAGTGTAGACCCAGGAAGATCATTCATCATCGTTTAGTAGGATTTAAATCAGGATGTGTACTGGCAGTCTGTGAATTGGCACACGGGGGTAGGTTGTTCTGCAGAGCCGCAGACTGCTTTTCTACTGAGGAGCACCGCCTCTCTCCTTCTCCTAGTTGCTTAATACTCTGCCAGCCCAGGGTTTCTGTATCTGTGGTCATTATACTTTGGTTTAAAGAAACGGAGATGTTGCTGAATATAACTTGAAGACTTTGTTAAAGGTGTGTGGTATTTTAGGAGTACTTCTGTATTGGAAGGAAGTGAGACAAATTACCCAAGTGTTTTAAACTTCAGATATTAACAGGTCAAATTAAAAATATCTGCATAATTTCTTTTGTTATGTACCCTCATAAGGTTACATTTTGCCTTTGCAGATAGAGAGCAATAATACTTCTTTCCCCTTTCTTCATGAGAAACCTCCTGTAGTAACACAGCCAGCTTTAACGAGGGCTCATAAAAGTATGCCTTTTCTTCACAGTGTTTCCCTCCAGGAATCTTCTATCGATTATTCTGTAGACAAAAGAGGGAACTAAAGAGTTGCTTGCAAGCGTATTGTACAATGTAAGGAGACTTAAAGGAGGTCCTGAAGGCAGTTTTATGAATATGGGGGGGGGGGAGGCTTGGTTCTTCATATATTTGAAATCAATAAATACAGTTCATAAATTTGGGAGCACCCACTCCATGCAAAAATATAAAATCAGCTGCAAATTTGAGATCCAGTGATTATTTCATTTTTAACATTTATGTTGCTTAAAATTGGTTGAGTAGTTTAATAGTAACAAGGTTCTTCTAGGGTATAATTCACTAAAAACTGTCAAAATTCGATAAAATCATGCTGTGTTTAGGCCTGCAGTTGTTGCTGGAAAGACTAGCATAGTATTTTGGACAGAGATAAATCTTTTGTGTGCAGGACCACTGTGTTCAGATGAGTGCGTAGTTTTTAAAAACAGATCTGGGAAATAAACAGGAATATTTGGGAAGCTGTGACGACAAGAAAAGAAATCACCATGATGTGTTTAGGAGGAATTCTGCTATTCAGGCTTGTGTCAGGATCTACAACACAGCTTGTAAATTTTAATTTTTCTTGAAGCTACTTGTATGTTTGCGTAATTCTTTCTCAGAGTTGGATTGCTGTTTGGAGAATTCTGTTTTAAAGGATGTAGCCAATAAAAATGGCATTGAAGTACAAAATTACTTTAACAGCGCTTGTGAAAGGTTGGTATTTCTATGAAGTTGTCTTTCTTCTGCAAAATAGGTAGTGGCTGGTTAAAATGAAGCGGTTGCAAAAAGTATACGGGAAACTTTGGATTTCTTGACAGCTATTGACTGGTTGTAGTCATCCTTTTTCTTGGTTCTCAGTGAAATATATGCATTTATTAGCATGTTTGTATTTGGAAAGCTGAAATCTCTGTAATACATGCAGTTTTCGCCTTGGAGGTTACTTGTGTTAAGCTTAGGAGTCGTAGACTGTGGTGTGATAGTCCTTTCTAGTCTTGTTTTTTGTTTCACAACAAAGTATTTATCTAGCTAAAAGAGAAGCCCAAGTGGGAAAAAAATTGTAGCTACATTGCAAGAAAAAGTCACAAATATAAGGGGAGGGGAAGGTTGTCACACCCACTTTATTATTGAGGGAGTAGCTCAGGATGTATTCTCTTTCCCTGTCAGTATAAGAACAATTTCTTTCATTTCTTTCATCTGAAATATTATGAAAAAATGAAAGCTGTTGGGAAAATTTTGAGTAGACATCTGAAGGACAATTTAGCTTTGACTGTTACCCTCTTTGAATCACTCACTCTTAAAGGTTCTGATTTTTTTTTTTTTTAGATGGAACACTTATCTATTTTCCAATAGTTTTCACATATAGTGAAATAGAAAAGATCACTTTTGAGTGAAAGCTATGACAGCCAAATACTTGTTGTCACGAAACCTACCTCTAGCCAAAATGAAGGAGGAGGTTTTGTATATTTGCTTTAAACCCATATTCCCTCTTCCATTCCCTTTTTCTTTCCTGAGCAGAAGATTTTGCTTTATAGTCATAAGGACATCATCAAATCGAAACGTTGGAGGTGGCTTTGCTAACAAGGGAATGGGAGTTGTGCCTTTGAATCCCTTCAGGGAAAACAGGAAACTGAACCCAAGTCTTCCACTTTCTGGGTGAGATCTCTGATATTCTTACTTTTACCTTACAACAAGGCTCAGGAGCAGCAATGTTTTAAGAGAAAATATCAAGTACTAGTGCATTTTCTGTAGAGCCTGATTGTAGTGCTACGTGGTAAACTTCCTAAAGACAGGACTCATCATCTCAAGGAGAGACAAAGGATCTCAATTTTTGCTTCTCTAGGGCTTATATGTGAGTGCTGAGCTGTTTAGCTCAGTCACAACTGACGTGTCCCAACGCATGGGACATGGTATAGCTGTAGGCAATGAAAGGAGTTTGAAATAACATAATGTGCTTATGAAACACAGGCGTATGTGGCTGCTGCCTAGCACTTACCAGGAGTTCTCAGGAAATCAGTTTTGGGTTTACCTTACTGCTACTACATACTCCTATGAACCTGACCTTTAATGAGGTGTTTTACAAGTGTCATCATAGCATTTTTCTTCCTTGTTCCTGGCAAGTTACAGTGTTTTGAAACTGGGGACCTCTATGGACCTTCCAGACAGTCCTTCAGGCAACTTTGCATGTACTTTGCTGGGGCAGATAGCACTTAGCACTTTACCTAAAGCTTCCTAATTTTTACAGTGGGCCAGCAATCAGGGATGAAATAGGAGAGCTGCCTGAAGCCTTATCTCTATCAGGGCTAGCAGCAGACTCTAGATATCTTGCTTTTTCATCTGTTGCAAAGGTCATCTTTAAACGCTGTGGCCTTCTAGTGTACCTGCATAGAATTTACTTCAATGAACTCGTAATTTTTCCTTTTGATATAGAACAAAGCATTTGTAAGAAAGAGTGCTTTTATGCTATTCCTAAATTTAATCACAGGAGTCTGAGAGTATTTACTGATCTCATTGAAAATAGAAATACTGTAATTTAGGGACTCTGTTAAAAATGAAATGAGCCATGGAGCACAGGCTCTGAAGTAACAGCAATACCTACTGTTTTCAGTCCATGGAAATGCTGTAATAGGTCCCTTCAGTGCAGCACTAACTGCAGGTGAGTGCTGGTGCATGTGAACACTTAATTCTCTGAATAGGCTTCCCTAGAAAACTAGTGAAGGAGGAGAAAGAGTGCCTGTACAATTTGTTCATTTCAAGGCAATTTTTATTTTTGTTGGTTTAGTGTTATGCTTTGTTTAACAACTTTGGTGAAGACTGGGTCATGTTAGCTTTGTATCCGTAATCTGCTCAATGAAAATAGTGTGCTTCCTGGCCTCAATCTTGAGCGTAACATCAAGACTCTGCATTTCAACTGTATACTACCTGTGTTTCTGCAAGATGATCTTTTGACAATATTATTCCAACTTCTGATTTGCATGACTTGATTTGGTTTGCTTTGAAATGGAGAGAGGCTTTTAAGAGATAGTACTGAGCATTGATTTCTGTATGTTTTTTCTTCAGCTGGGTGCATCCATTTGAAGCTCTTTAAGTTGAATGTGAACAATTAACACTTACAGTATAGGTAGCTTTGAGTGCATTTCTGATCCGCTGGTTGAGGCAAACTTTTACACAAAAGATGACAACCATGGAATTTTAGCCAGCTGTTTCCCAGCATGAAATTTTCTTGTGGATCTGTTTCAGTAGCACACAGCATCTGTTGCATTTTAAAGGTGAAACTTCAATTCTGTTTGCTTTGTTGGTCTGTCACATGAATCGTTCTTCCGTGTGCCCTAATGAATGTAGTTAATATTTTATAGCTTTGTTTACCTATAGTGTCAAGCTTCAGGAGTACAATTGGAAATGTTATAAACTGGGGGAGAAGGCATGCATTTTATATGGCTAATTCCAGTCATTTTGCAGTTTCTATCTTACAGCAAATCTTCCTTTCCAACCCCCCCCGTCCAGTAACAGCCTTTAAACTTTTAATCAGCAAGCATAGCAGAGAAGCTGTATTTTGTACGTCTCACTGTATGTGCACAAAACCATATATGCGCAGATGACTTAACTTGGAAAGTGACGCACTCCTTACTGTAAGTAGAAAACAAATGCAAACCCACGTGATTATGACTTGCTGTGAAAGCATATTCCACGAATGTGCGTTATCTGAAATCAGTAAATAAGCTGTCCCAATATCACATATCAGAATAAATGAAAAATTAACTAGTTCAACAGAATGTGCTTCTATGACTGGAAGAAGCCTTCATGATAGTAAGTGCTATAGAGGAGGCCATTGCAAGTTGTATTGTATCTGTTAAGTACAGAGGAAATAACCTAGTAAGTGATGTCTAAAACCTGGGGGGGGGGGGGGGGGAGGGGGGGGGAGGGTGTGGCTAAGGGGGTGTCCAGAGTTACATTATTTAGCTTTCTTTGTTGAGATCTCTGCCTACATTCAGTGACAGCCATTTAAGTTTTTCTTTATATGTTTAAATCTATGTTTTTGTTAAGGCTAAATAAGCCACAAGATAGTTTACCAAAACATGTGTAAGTATGGCTTTCTGCACTGGCAGGTTTCCATATAAATTATATTGGTGATTTGAAAGCAGAACTGAAATCAGGTGTTAAATTGACCCTGCCTGAAAAAATGCCTGCAGCATAATTCTGTTAAAGTGACAAAACAGAGCTGATGTTATAGATCACAGGCAGCATCGGTCACATGAGCAGCTGGCATTAAGAGCACCCTTCCTGGGTTCAGTATTTAAAAGTTCAGCAGGTCATTGTAGAAATTTGACAAGGCGAAGATAAGTCACCAAATGTATGAGAACTTTAAAAAAAGGATATATGTAATTACAACCATGCTCCAAAAAATAAATGACTGTAGGCTGAGACTTTAGAATTAGGTAATTATTTTTTAAAGTTAGGCATCTCGGAATGTTTGTAGTCATTATGTTATTTAGTGAGACAGTATTGCTTAAAATAATTTTCTCTTAGTTCTGTAAATACATTTTTTGAATTAGACTAGGTATGTTGGGTATTGAAGAAAAAGTTTTCACATTTATGTTCTTGTAAGTTTGCTGGATGTTTGTGTCGCATGGCTTCTCTGCACAGTTAGAGCTGTTTGCTCTCTCTCTGAGGTGCTTTCATTACTACATTTGCAAAAGAAAGTTATTTAGGAAAACCCAGTCTACAAACCCTGATTAATACAAAAGCAGGTTTAATTCATTGAACTCTTCCTTTAGTTTTTTTTTAAAATTGGGAGATTCCAAGTTCAGAAAGTGCTCTCAAGGATATACACACCCAGTTCATGAGGAAAATCCAGGCATTCTGATACATTCGTGTGGTTCCCTGACAAGTTCAGAGTATGTAAAATAAAGATTTTATTATTTTAAATTTATTACCTGCAGGGTTATGAAATAAAATGTCAAATTTGAACTGAATGTAATAACTGCAATATTTAGGTGTCTCTGCACTGAAGACTGGAGTATAGATGAGAAACACCCAAGCTAAAGGAAAGTGTAAAAGACAGCGTGTGTTTGATCTCCTACAGGCGAGTTACGTTAGGCTCCACTGGCGTTGCCTTTGCTGCCATCCTGTCAATCCCTCAGGAAACTGCAATGAAAACCTGTACTTCATAGCCTTTCGTATTCAGTAGATTGAATGTATTTCTTACATACAGTCACCCATGATTACCACCTATGGTTACTAGTGAAATTCCAGACACTGCTGTTTTTCTTACTCTTTCTCTTTAGTCAGTATACATTGTTGCTCTCCACTTGTGCGTCCCCAGACTCCATCACATGTGGGAAGTGCAGAGCCTGGAGGAGTAGAGAGTAGAAGGGGTTCTCAATGTCAGCAGGGATGAGAGACCTCAGGGAGATTCCAGTATTTGGGTTACACGAGACAGTTTATCAGCAAGCCAGCTAGCTCTTGATAAAATATCTTTTTCATGCTAATATTTCATGAGCTGTTGCTTTTTTACCCTCTATTTCATAGTAGGAGTTCGTAAGCTTGAGATTTGAAATAAATAGAAACTTTTAAAAAATGTTATTCAAAGAAAATGGCATTCCTTAAGGCTCTGAAAAGCTACAGGAGGAATAGATCCCGCAATCCATACTACCACGAGTAGAACATAACTGTTTACATTTTGTTCAATAACTGGGAAATAGTGGAAAGGGCTGTGTGGATGGGTGGAGGTGTACATCCATATGTGGATTTTATCTCACCTGATAATTTTTAGTCCTTTAAGAAGAAGCTAATAATAATTAGAATATGATTGGTGTTGAATTCTTGAAGAGGAGAAAAATGGCAGAGGAAAACAGAATAACTTTTTCATGATTTTGCCTTCTGTTAGGTTATTTCTTGTGGTGAGGTGGTTCAGAAAGTGCTCAGCCAGAGCTGTTGATGGTGTGTCTGATACTAACTGCTTCTTTCTTTATTGAGTGGTCAGTCTTTGTTTCAGCCTCTTCTCTATGTATCTTTTTTTTTACTAATAGATCTTTTAAACATTAAAGTGTCACAAAAAAAAAAAAAAAAAAAAAAAAAGAGACATTTTGGCAGCTTTAGCCCTGTTGAAAGTCAATTGTGCTCAGTTTTGAAGAAAAATGGCCTTCAAGGTAGGAGAAAAACATCAAAGCCTACAGTCCTTCCAAGTATTGACACCTTATTTTATGACAAAGTTAGAGTCAAGCTTTAGTTTTAGCTCGTGAAAGCTCTTTGTGTGTTGTACAATGACAAGAGAACTATATTGGAAATGAGAGGTATGTGACCACCAGAAGCAAAGAAAGAGATGAAAAGAAGCATCAGTAGAGTTAAATCATGTTTAAACTTACATTTCGGGTTGATAGTGCATGGACAACTACTCCAGAGGAGAACCCCTGGAGTGTGCGTTTGTATGCATAATACAAAACGGGAGCTTTGTTGGCCTGGTTGCAAGGAGAAAGATATATGAAATGTGCGTGGCCTGTAGCTAATAAGGCAGTTTTTAGCATGATAGAAGGAAATTGGAGTCATATTTAAGTGATTAGAATGCATGAATAAGCTTGTGCATTGCATACAGTGATAAATAAGTAAAATCTCCAAATGCAAACTGCTGTGAAAACGTGTATAGACAGCTGTTGTTCCAGGTGTCTAAAATGGCTTAACTATTGAGTGTCTTTTTATAACCTTATTGCTATATTGCAGAGCTCTCAGTTAGGATCAAGAGCACTAAGTCAAAAGCCCGGATACTTGAAGAACAGGCGACTGGCTTTTCAGATGAGCATGACTTAGGGAGTGGTACACTAATTAGACAATCCAGGAAGGATTGTTTCTCCCAGGAAACCCTTAGAAACTTTTCTGAAAACCTTCACAAAGCAGGCACACTTAAAATGTCCCTTTGTATAACTGGTTTAAGAAACCTAGTTGAAGTTATAGATCTTGAGACCATAAAAATTAGACTCTCAGGTTTTGAAAACACAGCCAGGAATTGCATTTTGGTTTTGTTCCTTTCAATGAGATCTTTGTACATGCTCAACTGGGTTGGGGTGGGGGCACGGGGGGAGGAGGGGGAAGAGGATTTCATTTAACAGCTGGAAAGAGGAGGAGAAGAATTGGAGGGAGGAAAGACCTCCGATTTCTGTTATTGGGAAGAAATACCAGCCAAGTTTCGGGTAAGATTCATTAAAGCTGCTATGAAGATAGTTACTGTTTTGCAGAGAATCACTCATTTCTGATTTGTCTTTTGTATTGTCTTGCACAACCTGCATGTGGTTTAGATAGATCCTCTCAGAGCAGCAGGATGGACTGGATGACCTCCCAACAACTCTTCTCTTCTCTTTTGTAATATGATAGACTGTTGCTGGCATGAGGAGTGATAGAATTACACGTAAAGAAATAACTGCCTTGATGATGAAAATTTGCCACAGTGGAGCATAGACAGATTTGAATCTCAGAATACTCAATAAAATAGAGAGGAGGTAGTTACTCAGACATCCAGACGGCGCAGCCCGTGCCTCCCTAATATGATAATGATTTTCCTCTGCTGCTAACGGGGATGTATTTCAGAGCTAGTGGATCCTTGATCTTTAAGCCTGCGTGTCCCCATGCACTGCCATACACTATGGCAAATCTGAATGTAATATAGCTATGCTAGGATTGCACTGTGCTTGAACTAGCCAGGAGAAAATATGTAAGGATTTCACTTAGATTTCTGTTAGCTCAGGTGTTCTGAGGGTGGTATAGACACAGGCTGAAAGAAAATTTTTATAGGAAGAAAAGCCACAGGAGGTAAAAAAGACCGTATTCACATTGGCAAGAGAAAGAAGAAATTACTTCTGGATTCTTTTTAAAGATAGTTGCTTGAATCTACTTCCAAGGCTTTGGCTACTTGAAGTCATCCCAACAGGGAAGGGTTAGGCCACACAGGCCAGGAGAAGACTGAATGTTAAATGCAGGTTCACAGTTACAGACACCTCTGCATTTGATCACCTAGAATTTGCAACTTTGTAAAAGCACCTCTGTGAGGGTCGGAGAGGTACTTTCTCTGATGTGCAGGAACCCTGCCATAAGTGGGAGAAATCTAGAGTTGTTCTCAGAACCAGAGGTACAAAGTTCCTGTGTTCCCTTTTCCCACCTATGAAATATTCACAGAGAGGTAGAAATACTTAAATGAAGTTGTTTAGTATGTTTTAAAAGGAAACTGGTACCAGGACCTCCTGTATACTCCTAGTAGCTTCTGTAGTCCAGTACACAGATGGATAAAAAGATCATTTAGCAATAGTATAATTTTAAACTCAGTTGTAAGACTTACTTTTCTTTTAAATGCACTTACTTACGACTGCTGTAGAACTGATATACTGTGTTCCTTTTCTGCTTATCATCCCGATATCCAGGTCTGCCTTGCAAACATGCGAAGACAAAAATGTTTGCAAGCAGCTCTTGAAGGAAAACAATTTTAGATCAAATGTTTTACTAAAATATCCTGCATACCCAAACATATCATTATGTTAGGGGAAACTATGGGAAAGCTAGGACTGGGAAGGAAATAATACCGTCATTAGTTGAGGAAGAACACACACCTTATATTTTCTTGTTAAACAGTCTCAGTGTTTCAGAGTTTCTCACACACATGCTTATAGATGATGGGTGAATGATAAAAAGTGTTGTGGAATACCACAAAGGACGTGTTACAATAGTACTAGTAATTACGTTCTAAAAGTATGTTTTATTTCATTTTAGATGTGAGAAACTAAGGAGAGGAAACACTAGAAGTTTTATATCGGGAAATAGCTTCAGTGAAGGAGAACCTGCATTTGGCACAGTATGTTGTCCTTTTTTTGCTTTCCTCATAAAGAGTAGAGAAAAATATTTTGGCTTATCATCATTCAAAATGAGTAAAAGTAGACTTCAAATTAATGAAGTAAATTTATTATTTCAGATCCTAATCAGCAAACCTTTTACATATAATTCATCATGTTACACTTGTTCATGGTTAACAATTGCAGTAATTGTGTTTTAATTTAAAATGATAAAAAGAAGTTGAGATTTGACATTTAGGATACACAAGTTTTGGAGATGGAGGTTATCACTACTTTCTGTGTGAATGCACGTATAAGCATTGGGAATTCACCAAGAACTTTTATTTCTCATTTCTGTCTTTTGGTATTTAATTAATGACTGGGAAAATACATAAACATTCCACCTGCATTTCATGTCAGATATTTTCCAATAAAGATGTCAAATGAATGGCTTTGAAACAACAGGTATAAAGTCAATGAATGGGAGAAACAACTGGAAACCAGGAAAAATATATTGAAGTAATTTCGAGAAAAAAAACAGCACAGAGAAATGTGCCAGCATTGATAATAGTGATTATTATGAAAATAAATTATGAAAATAAAGAATTGTGCTTCTATAAAAATAGAAATAGGGTTCATTAAAAACATCTTGAGTATAGAGCCTCTGTCATTTTTCTTGAGAAATGTCACTGACACATTAACGCTGTATTTTGCAGGGCTATAGTCCTGCACTCTTATCATCTGTTGGTACTGGCAAGGTTTGAGTGAGCTGCCTCTGGGGATGACAGTACGTGATGGACCTTAACCATGCTCTCAGATTTCTTTATCCATAGCACACATAATTCCAGCAAAGGCTCCAAATAGGCTACTCTAAATAATCAACTTATTTGTTAAAATAAAATGAACGGACTCCAGTGAAGAGTCAGATGTTATGCTAGCATCGTCCTTGTATGCACTCACTTTGACTTTGGAAAAAATGAGCTAAAAAAAAAAAAGATGTGTTTAATAGCCCGAAATTCTTCCACATCTTGCACCTCAAACACGAAATAGACTATAAACAAATGGCCTGACAATTAGCAGTGTTCGGTTAGTTTCTGAGGTATGATGAACTGTCATGTGGACCAGTGGATGTCCTTCAAGGTACCATTGTTGCTGATAAAACAGTAAGTGCGGCGTCCTGTCCTAGGGCTTAAGTATCATCATGTGCTGTGGATCATACTTGTCTCACACCTTTTAAAGTGAGATACCCAATTCAATGCTGCTCTTCTCTCTCTTATCTGGGATTTTTAGATAATATTGCTTATTATCTGCAATATGTATCCAGCTAACAATTTCGTTCAGTGAAGGGACCCTGACTTGTAACACTGCAGCTGTTTGCAACCCCTGTTTCATGGTGTGGAAGTATGCTATGGCAGTTGTGAAGTTCCTGCACTCGTTGCTGGGGCTCCTCACCTGCCTCTGTCTTACTTTTTGTTTCCCCCCAATTCCTAAACAATTATTTATACATCTAGTATGTGGTGTACTCTTATACTTTTATCTCATGTTTTGAAGAGTATATCCAGAAAATCTATTATTTCCTGATTTTGTGTTAGCTGTAGCAGAGTGGAACAGTATTTGTATTCCCAAGGTTGGCATGGGCCCATGGCAGCAAATGGTGTGTGAGCAGTTTCTGTGAAAACTGGCTTTCTGTAAATGAAGCCATGAATCTTTCACACCTATGGACACACACCAAATGCCAGGTATTGAGTGTACTTGTTGGTGTTTGCTAATCTGTGTGTGTAGCCACCTATGTTATTTTCTCATGGAGCTTCATTTTGATCTCTACCTACTTTAGTGCATCAAGTCTCTTTCCTTGTAGGATTTTGAATTCCTTGTAATGAGCATGTTTGAACACTGTCCACTCTCCAGTGTGTTTAAGAGCCAGGTGCCTTTTTTGGTCAGTAAACTTTACCAAGGTTTAGTTCTCCACTGTCCACTTATCTTTCTCTGAGGAATTTGGTTCTGAACAAAATCCGTTTGTCATCGGGGTTTGTAAAATTTCTGTTATAAATTATTTGCTCTTTAACTTTATATTTGCTGTATTTATACTTTGTGCTTGTATTTTCTGTTTGAATCATTAATGATATTTTTCCATTTTTCTGTGTTGAGAGCATTATTTGGAGCAAATTTCCTTGACAGAGAACGCTCTTATACTCAGCCACTTTGCCTGAATTAAAAGGAAATATTGGAAATAGCAAATTCTTTAGAATAAGCGTCTCTAAAAATACGGTTTCCAAATCCCAGTCTCCAGCAGCTCATATCTGCTACTCCTCTGCCTCTATTAGACTAGAGAAAGAAAAGCAGAAGGATTGAATGTAAAGAACAAAATATTCCTGGGTTTCGGTTTTTTCTTCCTTTGTTTGGTTTTATTTTAATCTGAAAATAGAAGTGTCTTCCTTTTATGTTGGTTGTATTCATAGCAGCTGAGGACGGTAGTTAATTCAGACTTGTACTGTGGGGATCAAATCAAGTTGTATGTGGAGGGTACAAGAATTTATTTAGGTCAGAGATGAAAATCTGTGTGCAACTTGCAGTCTAAGAACAGGAAGGAAAGTTTCCAGGCATTTCTGTCTATCTGTAGATCTACTGTATTTGGACTTCAGAAAGTACTTAGTATGTTCTCACATGAGGACTTATTAATAAAAATACAAAAGATATTGACTGAGTATTGTTCAGGGAGTAGGAACTGGCTGGAGCAGTGATAGTGGTGTGACAGGTAGCGAACTTCCAGAGGTGAAAGAGACTATCTGAAAATAGTCTACTTACTGTGGAAATTATGTGCAGGTCATCACACAAATGAGCTTTTGCAAAGAACATTTCAGGAGGGGCTGGGGAAAGCATAGGAACAAAAAATGTTCTTGCATTTTAATATATAGCTTGATAAATTTAGGTAGTGTTTAACTGATGAACGGTGATTAGTGGCAGGGGACTGCACAGGGAATCTTGGGAGGTCTATTTGAGTCCTTTATTCCCTGCCTGTCCACTTTGGAATGATGCATCGGCTGTTCCTGTTTACAGGCACTTGGCAGTCTTTTAAGCTCTGTCACATACAGCACCTTACCCTGAAAACAGCAGGAAAAATGGAGGCAATGTGCCTTATCTTTGCTGATAAACAGATTTGGATATTGCAATACTGCTAATTAGTTCAATACTAAGGCATGGTAGGAGCAAAGATGATGTTCTTGTTATGCTGAACTGGAAATATATTTAAAAGGTGACAACTGTCTTGATTTAAAAAAAAAAAAAAAAAAAAGCACCTCACAAGAAAAAAACCTATTACATTTGGAATACACTTTTCCCTGTATCCAAATAGGCTTTTATTCATTTCAGGAACAATTTGATTCAGAGAACACAAAACTTCCAAAACCATGAAGGCAATATAGGTCTGAACTCAATTTCCATGGAAGTTAATGGAAAAATTTCTGGGAACATTTTGTCAAGTCCTAGAAAAGTGAAAATGATAAGATAAAATAGGGCAATTCAATAATCCCACTGGGGGAAGATCATAATCTCTGTAAAGATAAGGGTGTTCATTTTCACTTATATTTGTTTCATGAAACACACTGAATGTGTTTCTTACTTGGTGTCATATGTGGTAGTCAAATATAAACCAGATATTGGGCTACTGGGCAAGAGCTGCATGCAGCTGTCAATACAGTTCAGAAAATTCATGTGTTCTGTTTTCAGAAAAAGGAATCATAGATTATTTTTTCCCTTTCTACAAATATCATAGAGAATAGAAAAGTGGCATACTTGAATATTTTGTGTACATACTGAACTATTTTTTTAGACTGCGATAAAAGAACTATATTATGGGCTCACTGTGTGCCATAGATATGTGTTGTTCTAGGATGTGTGTCTTTCCTCAGTACGACATTTTTCCCCTCAGTACTGGCCACATGCCGCTATCTCTTCCTATCAAAAGGTTATTCTTCATGTACAGAAGTGTGAGATGGAGCTTAGGGTAGAGAAGATATAGCAGCCTTGTCTTTTGTTGTCCTCCAAACCAGAAAACACTGAGCTGCAGCCTGTCCCTTTGGGTTGTGTTCTCTACAGAGGTCTGCAGCCATTCACAGCAGTGCTGGGCATGGCTTTCTTCTGTTACTGGGGTTCTTATTTTAGCCATCCATTCTGAGAAAAATACATAATTGCTTGTAGGTTAGTTCATTTCAAAACCTCAACACATAGCCTCTTCTTTTTCAGTCAGTTGCTTTTTCTAAAAGCATTCACATTAATCTGACCCTTCTCCTCCAGGATTTGGTTCATGTCAATACGATTTCCACTTGATCTCCCTTTTTTGCCTTGCTAGGAGCCAGCTCCTAATCTTTTGTTATATGACTCAGTCTCCAAACCTGTGAATACTTTTGCTTGTCCTTTGCTGCACTTTTAAAGTCTTTGCAATGTTCTTTTGATCATTGTAGTTTTTAGTAGGTTAAAATATTATGTTACTGACACATATTCTCCTGCTGGAAGTCAAATGTGCCAGTTATTTGGGAAAACTAGAGACTTCAATTAGGTATACACAGTGAGACACTATTTTCTCCCCATTTATCTTTGCTACTTGACACTAAATTTATAATAGAGGTTTTGTTGCTGCTTCTACTGTTTAACTGCGGTACAGTTAAATTGGAGAAGGATTTTCTCGTCTTTCATGTGTGAACAGCTGATTTAAAGGGAAATTTTCCCCTGCACAGTTGTTCTCATTCATGCCTTTATATTATCATTGCTATGTTTTTCTATTCTGTATCTTCTATTTGCTCTTTGGTGTGGTCTCTGTCCCACTCCCTGCATGGATCGCTTGTTTTTACTGTTACAGGGATTCTTACAGAAGTAGGTATATGTAAGTTGTCTCGTTATATGGTCCTAGCCTTTACTCATGTCTGGGATTCAAGGGTTATGTTCTTTTGCTCCCCAGTACATTTCTTCTGAGAAATAACTTTTGCAAGTCATTGTGTGTGACATAATGTTGCTTTAGATTTACTTAAACTTTTTAAATTCTTGTATTATGACATTAGGCTTTCAGGTGATTTTTCATATGATGTATGAAAAATGTGTATTCAGTAAGGCATGAAATTACTCAAAGGTCAGTTATAGAGTGTATTAGCCTGGGACATTAGCTAAGTTTCACATTATAAAATTCAAAACATCCTATGTAAAGACTATATTTAATAATGTGTACTTTCATACATTATAAAGTCATTGGAGGGATTTATAGGAATTGAGGCACTCTAATACAGAGTTGATTTTTCTCTCGAGGGAAAAGATTTAGCCTGTTGTTATATCGTGTCTTTTATTTCTTCATTATTTACATGAGCAATGGCAGTCTTTTACCTAGAGGAACAAAGTGTTTGGTCAAGGTACTTCATAAAGTTTGTGAGTTCTGGTTATGTGGTATGCCTTTTATTTATGATAGAGATCAGATTAGCTAACTCCACTTGAATCTTTCTTTTTTATGATTGTGTCTCTGTTAATCACATACTTTTTGGGAGAGGTGAAAATTACTTCTTAGAGTGACTGTACCTTGAAGTTCATAGTTATAAAAAACATATTCAGCTTGTTTTCCTCAGTCATGGTTGTTACCTTGTCTTTTTTCTTGTTAACTGTCAGCAATTAAAACCAAAATGGACAGCTGAGAGCTTTATTTGCAGGTCAGACAAATGACCTGCCTCCCCTGGGGACCCTGTGTTTTTAAGTTGGATAATAACTGCTATCAAGGTTATTAAAGGTTAGAGGGGTTTTGTATAACTGAATTTTGCTGTTCATGGCAACACATATGCCAGCAGTGGGTTGTGCCTACTTTGTTGAATTGTAGACTATTTGCTTAATTTCATATGTCTGAAGTTTATAAAGGTTGTGAAACGTGTTTAGTTATTTAAAAATATATATATATATAATGAGAAAATAGCAAAAGGAAAATAAAATTTGACTGCCGTTTAGCCTTTGCCTCCTCTCAGGACCTTTCTCTTACCCATGTGCTTGGCATTTTTTAGAGCTGGTTAAATAGAAAAGTTTCTCTATACTGCATTCATGTCCTCACTTTGTGTGCCCTCTGTGACTGTTCCCTTAGAGGATGTTGTTGGAAAATGCCCAGGCCAAAGTCATATTCTCCTCTTCCTTTTCTGGAGTGAATGCTTTCATATAGCATAGAAAAGGAGGCTAAAGTGTGTTTGATACATAATTTTGTAAGAAAAGGCAAGTAAACAGACAGTTTCCAGTATGACAATCCGCTGTTATAGAAGAGAGGAACTTGACTGATAAGAAATTTATTATGGAAAGGAAATTTAAGCTGGCTTATTAGGATAAGCCTAAGCTATATGAAAGCATGTGTTTCATAGCAGTTGACTCAGAACCTTCAAAATCCTGTTGGAAGACCCCTGTGTGCTAGTATTCATGCAAAGCTATGTAATAAATCAAGGACAACAGTATTTAGATTCGTTTCACAAAACCACTCCTTACAGAAAGCAAGTTCTCTGAAGAAAGCTGTGTAGCTATGACATTAATCATTATGTCATTAATATTATGGCATTAATAATTTTTATCATCATTTCATCCTTTTTAATCTCTCTGCTACAAGATGCAAGAATAAAAAACAATCAGTTAGACTCACTGTTTTCTAATGTATCTTCAGAGATGGTTGATTCTTAGATGATGTGCAGAAGTTCAGTTCTGCCAATTAATACCAGATTTGTGAGCAAGTTTATTTGTCTTCTCATTCACAGTTTATCACACAGTGTCGCGTTTCTCTGTGTTGCGGTTCTTTGTAATTTAGCCCCTTGCCTTCTCCTACTCTGTCAAGTGTTCTCAGTGGAAGATTAAAATTGTGGTTTGCGTACTGTTGACTGGACAGTGTGCACTCGTTATCTTTGGGTCTTCCAGCTGCTGTCATGATATTAGTTGGGTTGAATTACCCTGGGATTAGCTCTGGTATCCTTACAGAGTTGTATCTTTTGTATTTGGAGAATGTTGGAGGGCTCAAAGGGAAGGGTAAAGTAAGTGCTGTTCTGCCTGACTCCTATCTGTGCTGTCAAAAGACATGGCTAGAGAAAGTCTGTATGTCTGTCTTGAGCTCCTCATGGGGCAAATGGGTCATTTTTAGAGAGAATGGACCTTCTCCTGACTGATGGTAATTAAGTGGCAGATAGGTTTGTTTATGGGCTTAAAAACGGTTAAATAAAAGCATAGTGTTAAAAGGGTGATGTTATCAAGGACAAAGAGTTTATAAAATTTAACAGATGTGGGTTTAATTGTGTGGCATCAGCTTGGAGTTTTACTGGAGGACATTTGTAGATAATACTAAGGCAAATGAGTGTGTGCATTGTAAGCATATGGGTGTAGAGATAAGTCTCAATTTGCATATTTCTTTTATTTTAGTTTCCTTGTTTTCAAAAGTTGCATTTGAGGACAACTGCAACACTACTTTTGTATCAGCTAAGTTATTTGCCATTTGCTTTTTAAAGTATTTTCATAGAAATAAAAAAGCTGTTTGAGGGATGGAATGACTGTTTAAGCAGTTGCATTTAGAATGACGGTTTTCAGAAGAGACGTGGCTGTGGCTGAGTGAAAAATCACGCCCAAGTCTGGCTGCTTCCTTTCGGTAGAGCACTGGTCCTTACAGCAGGGTGCAATTATCTGCAACATGCAACTCCAGTTTCCCATTCTACATCCTTCTCATCTTATTAAGCTGTAAGCTTTTTTAGATGACCACTCGTGCAGGCTGGCTGCTGACTATCTGGTGTCCTTAGCTCCTGTGTATGTGTCTCACCACAAGCAGTACGTGGAGAGCCTCAGACTTGAAGGCTAAGTCCTCTGGGCTGTGTAGTGGCCAAAGGCCCAACACTTTTTTGTGCCTTCAAACCAGCTTCCTTTCAAATGAGCACATTTCTAGCACAGTCAAACCTCCTCAGTTGCTTCCTTTTCCCTTCCTATTTACTATTTATCCTTTCTCTCTACTATCAGCCAGTTTCCTCAGGACCCACATAGTTCATACGAATCTTAGTATATTATATACTTCTTGGCCATCCAAGAGGAAAATTGAATTTTTCTTTGGAATCAGTGCAGTCTTGGGTAC
Source organism: Nipponia nippon (assembly GCF_047370975.1). Lineage (NCBI taxonomy): Eukaryota > Metazoa > Chordata > Aves > Pelecaniformes > Threskiornithidae > Nipponia > Nipponia nippon. The sequence goes on along the minus strand of NW_028262347.1, from coordinate 87,555,753 downwards.
AGGAAGAAGGCGACAGATCAGACTTTGCATATTCCACAATGCAGGAAAGGTCAGGACCATGCAATATAAATCTGCTGTGGAGTGAGGCTGTCAGAAAGCTAGAGAGATGAACACAGACCAGTTCCCAGAGGAAATGGAATAGATCTGTAGGCTCCATGAGGAGCAAAAATATTGTTATTGCTCACAAATCCTAAGCATTAAATGTGTGTCTGACTGTAGAGCTTAAATTGTTATCATACCATGTTTAAACAGTGTTTGTTTCCTAAAAGCATAGCAAGTGCTGTCCTCTGGGAGCAGAAACCAGCAAATGAGTGAGTCGCTTTCATAAACAGAGTTCCCAGTCTTCCTGTTAAATGTGGACCGAAAGCCTCCTTGCAATGTTGCTCAATTTAAAAGGATCACAAAAGAGATGAAGAATAACATTAGTAAAGTTTTGCTCCAAATCGTGTTCCAGAATTATCCAGACACTTTCATTTACTTCTCTTTGAACAGTGCCTTCAAATGAAAAAGGATTTTATAGCTGATGCAAATAAAAGAGGGAGAAGGAAACAAAGCGTGAATGTGCTGGATGGCATGAAAGGCGTAATTGTCCTTGACATTGTTGCAATTGATAGGAGACAAAAGTAAGATGCTAACAAAGGTGGGTCCCAGTTATGCTGGGAGTAACATGAAGGAAGAGTGTGAAATTATACTGTAACTGTGAGCTAAGCTATTTGAAGTGGCAGCTCTCAGAGACTGACACCCCACTGCAGGGGAAGAAGTACTTAGGAGTATGTATTAAAAAGAAAAAAAGAAAAAGTAATCTATACTGTATAGATGAAGTATATGCTGCTGTGCTGTTATACTTGCTCTTCTGAAGATACAGATATCTTAACAAAGCTTACAGAGTGCGCCAGGAAAAAAGAAAGATTTACTACCAATTTAATATGACATATGGCCCCCTGTCAATTCTCTGAAAATTTACACGTTAGTTAACGGATAAAACTGTCATACTTAGCTTTTAACATTAGAAGCATGGTCTTTAGGAAAAGAGCATACTCTCACAAATTGCAGACAGTCTAAGAATAAGATCTCAAGATTTTATGTGATTTGGCATATATAGTAAGTTGAGTTGTCTAATAAACTGTAGCAATTCATCATCTACTTTGGAAGTCTGAAGTTTAGTAGGTAGTCATATAGTATGTCTTTTGGTGCCTAGACTACCTCAGGAAAAAAAAAATCATGGATTTTGGAGGGGCAAGGGGATTACAGCTTGATTTATTTGGCAACAAAATTGACTATAAAACTACTTTTACTATGCTCAGGGGACCAAGGCTTAGAGATGTCATATTGAGTAATAACATCAGGATAATATCAAGGTCTTTGGTCATCTTACTGATTTCACACAGGCGAAGTCACAGATATAAAACACTTGATACGAGAGGAATAGGACATTTCATGTGGGTAATAAACACCTAGGAAAATTAATGATCTGTCTGGCTAAAAAGATAAGCCCTGAGTCACAATTAGTGAGAGCACTGGAGGGAGAGCCAGCTACATGCCTTTAACTGGTTTAGTGCTGTCCAAAGTATCACTTATTATCAGGTAAAACATGGTTTGTACATAATATATTCCTATATAAGAGCCAGTGCTGCATGAAAGGAATGCCCTGCAGTCTGCTGAGTGCTGCCTAATTGCAATAGTTAATGAAAAAAGTTCATTCATTATAAGCATCCCTTTCCCCTACTACACGTTTTAATGCCAGTCAGAAATGAGGTTTTTATAACTGGTAGTACCTAGTGGCAGGTGTCTGAATCCATCTGTGGTCAATAATACACTGAGAATCTACTTACAACGTGATCAGTAATTGAGGTTCCCTAATTTTGTTTGGCTCCACACTGAGGTGCACAGGATTTTACGGCAAAGTCATGATCACGTTGAGCTTGTCCGGAACTGTGGGCACTCAGACCCTCGCAGATCAGGCCCTTGTTATGCTGCTCATGTGCTGTGTTGGAAGTGTGCAGCATTTGGAAGCATAACCCTTAGGGTGTAGTGGCAGCAGAAACCATTGCTGTTACTGCCTAAATTTAATAATAAATTTAAAACAGACTTTAACAAAATCTGTCCTAAAGAAAAAAGCAATTCAGATTGTGGTTTCACTCATCTGGGTTTGTGTCCAGATGTTTTTTTTTTTTGGTTTGTTTGAAATGCCTTGCTGCCCTGCTTTGCAGCAGATCTTAGCTCATGGTTTTATGGGGACTCTCCCCACATCCAGTGGGACCAAGTTCAGCAAAACATTGAAATGTGCACTTAACTGCAAGCACACACTTGAATCCTGCTGAAGACAAAACTGTGAATGAACATGGTGGAGTAGGAAGGACATGGAGTGCATGCCCTGAGCAGTGTTAAATATCTGCTTAAGTACTCTGCTAACCGGACAGGATATTTTACAGTATAAACTGAGTTAAATGCGAGGTGAAGGAAGGGCAATTTGTAACTCTTGCCAGAAAACGTCTCGTTTTTCTGCTATGCAAAGGAGATTATATTCACACTGTAGGACACAACACACGTGGGAAGAAAACAGAATAAACTTCTCTGTGGGTACAAAGCACACTGCAGGCAAGCAACTTTAAATGGTACCTTTTTTCAAGTGGGTTTGTCCACTTCTTTGATCCTGAGATGCAAAGTGAAGAAAATGAAACATTGAGGTTGGAGGGAGGAGAAAGGAGAGTGAAGGCGGCAGACACTGGTTTCGTGCACGTGATCAGCAATACGCAGCGCAAAGGCGATCACTGTTCCTTTTGCACTGCAGATCCATGGCACTTGAGGTGGGTGTAGAAGCAATGCAACTATTTAGCTCTTACACCAGTGGCTTTTTCCTCCTGTTCCTTATGGCAACCAAAATTGGTTTAAATGGCTTTAAGTAGCCTTGTAGTAGGCATAAGCATGTCTGCTTCAGTAAAGGTTTTAGATTCATTTTAAAAGAGAAAAAAATCCGTAAGCAGTTAACAGCAACCTCCTGAGGCTTGGGGGTGAATCAGTGAATGATGAATCAATCCTATGGAGACAGGGCCAAACCATGGACCTGGCAGAGGAAAGGGAAGAAGACAAAACTGCTGTGCATGCACACTCTCACTCAACATGAAATGTATATGGATTCCTACCCTCATTAAAAATAAAAATGGTTGAACCGAATTTTAATGTCATATGGGTGGGGAGAACGCCATAAGCAGAGATTTTTCAGATCTGAACACAATTTTAGCTTAGTAGTTGGAAAGTTTTGGAAGACAAAAGCGAAAGGTGACAAGAGTTGGTTTACAAATGTAGAAATGGAACCTGTACTCACTGTCAATTGCACTATAATTTATCACATGTAGTTTATCAGAAATGCGTGAATTTAGATTTTAAGAAAAGTTTCCATGAGGTATGACCATCCTGATATTCCTGATACTGAATTCTGTAGAAGGCAAAGTTGTAAATTGCTCCAGTATTTGCATTTTTAATGCCTCATTACATTTTATGAGTTACAGTTATGTTTTCACATTTTTTATCGTTTTATTTGGTCTGTACATGCATAGCTGTAATAGCAAAATTGCAATCTACAGCTGTTCTCTCACAGAAAAACTTTTCAAGAATAGCCAGTAACTGTTATCCCAAACCTCTAATTATAAAATTTATATCAAATTGCTAACAAATATGTACCATATAAATGATAGCTTGTGGTGGGGTATGAATGCAAACAAGTGATGAAAATACTGACCCATCTCGTCAACAGACTGTGTTTAAAAAGGAAATATTTATAATCAAGCACATATGCATACGTATAAACATGACATTTCTCACAAAACTTAGTAGGACAGAAGTATTCCATTGTCCAGGGATCAGAGCAAATTAAAATTCCCAGAGGAATTGGAAATGCACTGCTGTGATTAAATATTTGTGCCTGACAAACGCAGTACAAGGCTGCACGCAGTGCTTCTTCCATATGTATTCCTTATTGTGCTGCAATTTTACCTGTTCTGCACAACCTGGGTATGCATTGCAGTGTTAGTTTATAAAACAACAACAACAACAAAATCTATTGTCTTAACCCATGATTTTGCAGAATTTTTAGTATATAAGGGCTTGAACCGAACTCTCAAAGATTGTTTAAGAAAGAAAATACTAGACTGGGTGAATCAAGAAGATATGTAGTAAGCAGGGAGGAAAAGGCAATTTATGATCCAGAGAGACCTCCGTGGTGGAAGAAAAAAGTAAAACGCAGATAGAGCTCTGGCAAATTTCCACTCTAGGAACAGCAAATAAGATGGCTTTTCGATAGAAAAAGAGAAATAAGATAGTCTCGCCTATCAAATAAAGCAATCTATTGCTGGCTGTTTTCCACTGGCTTTAACAAAGGAGGAAACTCAAAACCAAACAGAGTTAACAAAAAAGTTCAAGGACATAAGAGGAGGAGGGTGTAGGATGCTCAGATTTAGTCAAGACAAGTCAATAAGTCAGTCATTCTGGAAGTATGTGGACTCAGTTGAAGGGGTTCGTGTGAATTCCTGATCTGATTCTCTTGGCAAGTAACCTGATTTAGCAATTGTTTTTTTTTTTTTTTTTCTTTATTTTCTAAGTGCCAGATCGTGGTAAATCATTTTTCACTGTGGGGACTTGCTTGCAGAAAATGTATACATGCTAATTGGCCTTAGAATTTACTAAAATACTTGAAGATGGGTTATTAAGAGTGGTTTACTAGATTTGCTTGAGTAATTCACATTCCAGCAATGCTCTTCAAGTTTTTGTAGTGCATACTCTGCTGTTGTTTCATTTATTTCTAGCCTTCTAGAAAACGATTGGTGATTTTGAGATCATTTAATTTCTTCATTTATTGGGGAGAAAAAAAAGCTTTTGCCATTAGTATTTGAGTAGTTTTACAGGGATATAGAAGATGAAGAAAAAAGTACATTATTGTGCAGAACTATGAATGAGATTGCCCATTTCTTCTATAGCTTTCCATGGAGCATGGTAAAAAGGTTGAATCATAATATGGAGAAAAAAAAAAGTCTTCCTTCCCCAAGCCTATATGTACGTACATTTTCTTACCTCTTGATTTGACTGTGACTCCTGAAACAACATTTTCACCAGTAACCATGTCTCAATAGTATATGCGGTTTAGGTTGTTAGATCTAAGATTACCTGATGGATTAGAGACCTCATTTTTCTTAAATGCCTGCTAGAGTGATAATTAAATATACTGTATAGATGAAATTTCAGTTGTGTCCCAAGGCTCCATTCCTTAGTGCTTTTAATGCCAAACATAACTAGAACAAGGAGATGGGATTTTTGTTCCGGTTGTGACAAGGTGAAATGACTTAAGGATAGAGCTGGTCAGTCTAGTCTGTGCTTTCAGACTTGGACCTTTTCTAAGCAACATAGGTTTCCTCCTTGCAAACTTCTTGTCATCACAGTGGCAGTGGGTAGTAATTGCTTTAAAAAAGATAGCATGTTATTCAGGTTGCTTTAAAAGTTAAATGAGATGCATTCATTATATTATGGTTCACAAATTTAAGAACTAAATCCATATTCTTTTCAAACTAATCCTTTTTATTGTACCAGGTATATATTATCTCGTATATATATATATATATATATATATATGAATTCAATTTTTATCCAGTTTTCTGTGTTTAAAAAAAAGAAAAAAAAGATTAGGAAAGAGTCACTTGAAATTACCTGCAAAGAAGTGAACTGTAAATCTTTGATATTACAGTGAATTAAGAAGAATACCAAATGGCTGTCTTAGACATTTTTTATACAGCTCTGTTTATATGGTTGTTGCATAGACTGCAACTGCCAGTGGAAGAAGGATTTTAAAATTCTCATTCCTTTCTTTAGACTGAAAGTGATGCTTTACATGGGATGCTGAGTTCTCCAGGAAGTTCCTGTGGTTAGCAAGGTCAACTAGATCTTTCCAGTTGGGAAAAGCAGGAATCTTCAGTGTGACTGGACAGTATATTTGGGAAAATGCAGATCCTTCTGCTTAAAATTTGTCAGACTTCAAAGTGCTTTGAATCTGAATAGGATTAGCTACATCTTCAGCTGAGTCAGGCACTCAACTCAGTCCAGCTTTGTTGATTTTACATCAGGTAACCTTTGCAATTCCTTATATTATGGTAATTTAGTTCCAGAGGAGAATCATGGTTTAAATAGACTGGTTAAAGAATAATCAATTGCTTGGTAGCCTGCCTTGTACTCGCTGTTATTAGGGTAGGGATAACCTATCGGGGCACAGAGCAAAAGAGGTTACCTAATATTTTCTGCCTTTATTATCCATTAACACTCACAGATTAGGGTCAGTGGTGTATAACACAGATCTGAGAAACTCAGAAGAGTTTACAGTCTAAGATCAGAGATGAGAAGTGAATTCAGGAAATTTCAGGATGGTGTTCATTGCTGTGACAGGCAGTGGTCTCAGCAGCCAGCACCTGTCTGATGGTATTTGCTGACTCCCTGACAATGGAGATTCCTAGGAGGGTTTTGGTCTCTCAGACTGTATGCTGAATGTCACTGTGAAGAAGCTTGTATTGCCAAATTGTTCATGATATATTTACTTTCCAGTGTCTTCAGTTTTTAGGTCTGGCAGAAGCTTTCATGAAACTTGAGTTAATTTCAAATACGTTGTTTCTAATTTGGTACTATAGAGTCAGGATTAATACTTCATGTGCTACATGATAAAGATCTTTAGTTACCATAATTTGACTGATGGCATGCACATGTTAGGCAGAGATGCAGCTAGGAGAATAACGTTCTGCTTCTCAGAGACTATATTAATTTTCAGTAGGTAGTATTTTTAATATTTATGTCTCTGCAGAATTAAATCACACCATTCAGCAGAACCTCAGTGTGAAGTCAGTCTCACAAACAGCAGCAGCAAAACAAATGCATCATCCATAGAGACCTCGAGCAATGGAAGCAACAGCAGAACTGCACAGCTTTAGACAGAATCCAGCCCTGAGCTTGAACAGGCTTGTGTAATGTGTAAATGTTGCCCTAGATTTTTGTTAGTCTCAGTCAAGTCCTTGGGATTTTTTTTCCTTTCATGATTTCCTTAGAGGCTCCAATTCTGATAAAGGGTATTTTGTTTCACTCATACAGTCACTCAGTGAGCGTGCCATACCTCATTTCAACAGAAAAAACAGTATTTTGTTTGGGTGTGTCAGACTTGAATACATGATTAGCTTAAGCTTTTCGAGTAAATACAAAAGAAGATTATTGAAGTCTAAAAGCTATTGTCCCATATGACTTCCTTGTTGTCCAGGGAAAATACCATTGTTTGAAAGAACAGCAAAAAGTTATATGTATGATCAAATGCAGTTCCCAGTTCTAAAGTTTATTAAACTGGATTTACAATGCTATAATCTCGAGAAATCGTTTCTGATCCTCACTGAGCATACATCTGTATTATCTTGCAGAGCTGTGTGATTACAGCTTGCTCAAGCAAGCATTTATGCTTCTCACAGAATAACCTACAACTGTAAGAAGTTCAGGCAGGCTGAACTTGAAGACTGCTGTTACAGCTGTATCGGCCTTAGGGTCAAGAGCAGCAAATTCAAACCTACTTCCAACATCTGCCTGCATTGTGGATTTTAGTGCAGACATCCTAAAATAGCAGTAAGATTAGATCCTAACTTCTGATACATAAGCAGACTGGGATCCTTTCCTTGTGGTAGGACCTTATCTATGCCGCTGGCCTGTCAGAGACAGGTAATTGCTGGGGTGCTCAGGTCTTACCCAGACCCCCAGCAGAATGGGGCATTTGTTTCTCTTGTTACTTCAAGAGGGACTCGGTTACTTTCCAGGCCATTTTGAGAAATAACATCACTTGGTGCCTTACTGGTAGAGGGAACTGCTTCGAATTACTGGCAATGAACTTCATGTACAAGAACATCTAACTTGCACCTCTCCCCTTTAAAATATGCCTTTGGATTGTCTAAAAAATAGCTAGTGTGTGTCAAGCAAAGAACCTACAGTGAAGAGATTAACCAAGAGAGGTGAAGCAGTCCCTGTCAGTCACAGCATGTTTTTCTTCCAAATCTCACCCTCATGTTGTAGTGCAGGGTGGGGGTTATGCTTGTTTTCTGCTGTTCTCTAAGCAAAGGCTGAAACATCCTATTCGGACTTGTTGGTTCAGTCAAGATTAAGTTTCCCATCAGTGAAAATTTTTCTTTGCTTCCTGCATCCAGCCAGCGGAGCAGTGGTATCTGTGAGTGCTGCCCACGCCGCTGTCTCTGGGAGTAGCTAGAAACTTGACTGCTCACCTGAGCAGTGTTGCCAGCTGCTGGGTTTTTCCTGCAATTTTGGTGTTTCTTTCAAGTCAAAAGTCCTTAACTCCTAATGTATATCTCAGTTTGTATGTCTGCTTATTCCAGCATTCATATGGTTATTCCCAGCATGTTTCCACAAAACAAACTGGTTTACTGGGAGCTAGCATTTCTGCAGTAAGCTTATAATGAAGGGAGTTTTGCTTCAGCTTGCCACAGGATTACTTCAAGCAATCTCAGATTTCTTTCTGTCTTGTTTAAATATTTTTTTTAAAAATAATAGACCCACTTCCAGTAAGTTGACTCACTGTTTTCTCTAACAGTGAGTTAGAGTTTCTCTAGCAGACTGCCATTTCTTCTTGTCTAATTGACATGTATTTAAATAAAAAATTGGATTCATTCTTGTTAACATCATTTCAAAGATATGCATATACACTACAATTATACAAGAAGTAATGTTTAGTGTGTTTAATTGTCTACAAAACTAAAATTCTAGTCTTTCAAAACAGATAAAACCCTTGAAAACATGAACCATAAAGGTTTAGAAACAAGAACATAAAGCAATAAAAATGTATAATTAAATAAACAGCACGTATGAAATAATTTCATATTTGAGCAGGATATAATAATTTTTAGATTGGAGAGGTTTGATCCTAGAAGGCATTTTGCATACACTAAGTAAATCTTTCCCCCTCATATAGGGAATACCAGGACTTGCTCTGCATGAGATGTGCAAGCACGTAATTCAGCTGTAGTCACTTCCCTATGGTTTCCAGGTCAGGGACCTGAGACCCCCAGGCTTCCTGGGCTTCTGATGGAGTGAAATAAGATTCTTCAGAGCATTGTTCAAAGTGGGAGCCCGACTTACATTAGGGTGGGATTAGTGTTATTAGCTGAAAAGCAGTGGGACAATATCATTTAGATGGAGGGTCATGTTTTATCCTGTTCAACATATTTTTATTGCGATGTAGGGATTAAGGATGGTAATTTCTCTTGCCATCACTTTGTGGTGTCTCCATTCCTCAGGGTGGTTGGAGCAGCTGAGTACCCACTGAGGAGGAGGAGAAGGAGACACTGAGTAGAGTATGACCTGCATAATGTGACCCATAAGCACATGAGCCTTTTAATGTGCCAAGTGAGCTCTTACATAGGCAAGAAGAAGGTGAGGAGCATTGCTGGGTTCCAGGAAGAGCAGGGCAGATATCTCTGGTGTCTGTCAGACAGCAGGACATTAAAGCACCTTGCTGCTTTTTTCAGTGTTGCTTGGATTTCTCAGGTGGCATATAATCTGTATAAAATGTTGCACAGGGCATACATAGATTATCCAAGAGAGAGCTCTCTCTGTTTGCTTTTGAAATGCTGTGAGCTGGTTAATCTGAAAAAGTGATACTTAGGATTTTTTCTGTGCTGTTGTTGTAATCACCATCTTTCTGATTATATGAAGTACAGAAAAAAAAAACCATAGCTCTGAGTTAGTGAACTATAGTTTAAATCTGCAACACTCAAAGAATCAAGTCTTGAAGTGCAAAACTCCCATAAGAAGTTAAAAGCAGAACTGATATTATAGAAAGTCAGAGGCAATGCAATCTCTTGCAGTTTTTTCTATGTGTCATTTACTTGCCTTGAGATATAGTCCATGCTTTCAAATGAGTTTTCCCCATGCCAGTTTTTAAAGAGAGAAGATTATTTTCTGATCATGAAATTAAGTTTGAAGCATTTTCTGCTTGCTAATGAGATTAAACTTCTTTTACCTGTCCCCTCCTCGTGAGTGCACGTAGCCAGAGGCCTTGCTAAGCTCCAATAGACTTGGTTCTTAATTTCAGCAAATTCTTAATTCAACAGCTTCAGAATGGTGATACGCTGAGGTAAGAACCTTTACTAAAATAGGAGGAATTTAATTGTATTAAGTTCTCACCTCATTAGATGTGTTGGAGAATTTGCCAGAATAAATGCTGTTTTCCTGGTTTCATAGTATATTTAGTGGTTAGCTTGGTGTAAGGGTTTTAACATTTTAATTAGAACATATATATATTTTTATACTTCTGTAGTAAAATGATTTAGTATGTATAATTAATTATGCCTGCTCAGAGTTTCTCTTTGCATTCTTAGGTTTATGGTAAGGCTGTATAAAAAAATTTTATTATAGTCACTAGCATTAATTTTTATTTTTATCTGCAATGCGTGTTCATATTAAAGAAGAGAGTATCAATGGCCTCATGCTAGTTACAAGTACTGCTTTTCTCTTTCAAAGTTAAAACCTAGGAACCTTGAAGGATTGGTTTTGTCTGAAGAAAGCAGGGAGAAAAGTTCACTAGCTATTAGGGACTGGAGTCCTTTCTCATACCAAATCGGTAGTTCTCCATCCTTTCATCCCTATATTTGAAATAGTCCCCCAAAATTGTGGCCTGCTCTTGTCATTATGCTATTTCTTTTTTGACTGAGAAAACATACTCCTTGGACCCCTGAAATGTTGAAGGTGACACCGGTTAAGTCGCCCTCTGTGCAGCAACCCGGTTGTTTGCATCAGAACATGTAGTCCAAGTTATTGCAGCTTAGTGGGTGAAAGCCATCAGGGGCAGGGACAGCTGATAGTAAGAGGGCTTAGATGAGTGTATCCCCTGGAGATGCTCGGGAAAGGGGCTGGGTCAGGCAGTACAACAGGAGAACATCTCCGTTCTATAAAGTCTTAAAAAGATATGTGAGGAAGGTGGTGAAGTCCTGTAAATTGCTTGGAGTCAGGCTTGGAGTGGAAGGGCTGAGAGCAGCTCTGCCAAATAGCTGAAGATACATGAGCAGAAGTAATTACAGATATTGTACAGTTTACTGTAAGATAATTCCTATGTGACTTAATAAAGTTGCAGCAAATTAAGTTATATATTACTCTGTCATCCACAGAACAATAACATCATTCACCTGGTCTGAGGAAGGTAGAGTAGACTTATATAACGTGTCGTTCTTTCTCTTCCCATGATATTTCATTTCTCATGGGAAATGTTGCACTATTAGTGCCCCCATCCCTTTATGTACACTTTTTATTGCTGTTTAGTTCATTTATTAGGTGAGGATTAAAGCTCTGCTATAAATATTAATACATTTTTCAGGATTCTTTCAACAGGGCTTTATGTATAACTAGTTAAAGATGTGAACACATTCCTTTTGCTTCTACGCCAGCTCAACGGTAGCTATGAATGTGTAGCTCTTGCAGTTAGACTTAGGGCTTTTAAGTTCCTGAATTGCTGGATTGGCCAGTGTGTCTGGCAGCAGCCCTTGCCATGGAGACGCATGACCAGAGTAATCTTTTTTTTTTCCTCTGTCTGATGGAAGCTGAGAATACAAAGAATATGTGTATTTTCAAAGAGAAACATGGAATAGAGGGTCTAATGTCGCTGATTTTCGCTAGTATTTTCTGACTGTATCCTTCTTCCCATGGGGGAGAAACTCAAGGCACTAAATCCATCCACAGGATTTTCTTTCTCTCTCTGACAGGGTGTTCAAGCATTTGACATAATTCCTGTTCTCGCTCAGTCTTTTTGGAACATTAGTGATGCATTGATGTATCATGGTTTTATTTTGCCTAGTGATTTTGTCTGGCTGTTTTCGTGGTGTGAGAAGCAAGAAATACGGACATAAGCTTTGTAGTAGAGTATGAACTGTTGTTGGGTCTTGGAAGATCTATCAACCATAAGGAAAATTCCTACTGCCTTTCATGAGAGCCCAGACCTTGTAGGCTTATTAATTTCTTACCCATATTTGTAGCTTAGTTAACTTTCCAGCTTCTTTAAATGAATCTTATTGCAACTGTGATAAGGTTCATGGTTTGTTGGGGTGTTTGCCCACTTTCCGCCGGCTGGGAGGCTTTGTTTTTTCTTCTTATCATCTCTCGTCTGCTCTACTGAAATGAATACGACACAGGAAATACTGGAAAGGGCAGAGATGTCCCTTTGTGTGCATTTCTCTGGAAAGCAAAAGATTTATAGCAAAAGGGGATAGTATCCAGGTTGAAAGACTTTAATCCTGTAATAGAGACTTTGATATCAGTGTGAGTGAAAGGATAATCTGATTCCAGGATTTCTGGGCTAATGTGGAGTCTGTGGATCCCTATATCCACACTGGTCTAAGCTGTACTGATAAAAAAGGCTGCTCCCTGACCTGGAGTTGAAGTTCTCCTGGCATGATTTATATGTCATGTATTTGAAAAAAATACAGGAACATTTTGACAACACAGGGCCAGTTGATTTCCTGTCCTTGGTTTGGTTTCTTCTGCGTGTTACCTCTGCAATTTTGTCTCCTAGGACATTGGTCAATCAATTGGACAACTGAAGTTTATCGTACAGGATGTTTCTGTTATATCAAACAAGAGCTGAGCTATTACATTCTCTAAAACTAATATTCTGTATTGAAAACCAGACCCGTTGAACTAACTAGGTATCACTGCTACTCCAAGGAAGATTACAGAGTTTCTAATCTGAAACTTACTTTTCATCTTTATTAGATATAGTTTGCCCTGTGGGCGTATTGCCTTAGTTACAATGAGATGCTATGGAGAAGGGAGGAGAAGTTTGTAGAGGGGAAAAAAAAGTTAATCCTGTTTTCTCTCCTTATTTTTCTTGTCTTCTGTTCTGCCTTTCTCACACACTCATCCTAAATTGATCATATAGTCTGCTTTATGCAAGGTTAAACAACATATGTTCCAAAAGCAGTCTCCTGTCACGTGTTGTCTGGAAACTCTGTATCTCTCTTAATTGATAATTACATATTTGATTTCAAATAAATGGGAAATGCTATATGGTTTTTGTTCTGTGGCAAGAAGTGTAGAGCTGGATTTTAAGGCCTAAAATACCCATTGGCCTGTTTAAAATTCTTGCTATTGTAGTAGTTAAGGAAGAATTATTTAAGATAGCACGAGAGGAGTACTCCTTTGTAGTCTTTTAAAAGAAAAGCTTTTCTTTATCTGGAAGGTAGAACTCTCCAATTAAAATCCTCATCTGTAATGGGCAATTCCAGGGAATGCCAGCACAAGTGACAGATCCTGCCAATCTGAGGGATTGTCACACCAAGTGTGCATTTTTTCCATGTGAAAAATTAATCTTCTGTGAACTGTCATGCAATGCAATAGAAAGATTTTTCTTATTTGAGATTGCTGATTGTTAAAGCTCATGGTAATGTTGAATGGGTGGTTGACCTGCCTGTATAGCTCTTGGCTTTCACTTACACTGGATAACCTGAGGGAGATGTCTGTAAATCAAATTGTGTTTTGATAAAGTGAGCATTTTTCCAAACAGATAATGTGGATAAATAACATTTTGAAATCTTGGTTAAGGCTAAACCAGTGTTTTTCTTAGAGGTTATTTTCTGAAAAAGAACGATAAATACTCAGGTTGCTTTGAACCACACTGAACATGTGTAAGTCTATTATTCCTTTGCAAAAATTCTTGTAATAATAATTTTCCCCACCTTATGGTGAAGATTTGTATTTTGAGGGGTGTTGCATACATGATCTTTTAATATACTGACTTACAGAAGTACTAACAAAACCCATCTCTGGATTTTCAGAGAATTTCATAGCAGATTTGTTGAATGGGCTTCAGAGGTTATAGCAGAAAGTAGGAATAGTCCCTGGATAGATTTCACCTTATAAATATATATATTAGCATCAGCCGCTATGGTCTGGTTTCTTGGAGAAGGACTTGACAGTGGTAATTAACTGTATAACTAACCTGTCCCTGAATTCCAGATTACATGAGCTGAGATTTTTCTCTTTTTTATTAGGATTGGATTTAGTTCTGATTGACCTTTGTTACTTCCTTGTAGCAGAAGTTATTTGAGGAGAAAGTTTTATCTGAAGCCAACGTATTTGATGTGTTTAAGGAAAAATTTATAAGGAAGCTTTGAAAAGGCTGCATAAAAATGATGGATCTGAAACCATTTGAGGAATTTGCTGGTGTGTTCTGATGTAGGTATTTTAAGGCTGTAAGTGACAGCATTTGATTCAGTCTGTTTTCCTTAGCTGGTAGAACTGAACACCCATATTTAGTACCCTATGATTGAGCACCCTATGACTGAGTCCCACTTGGGCTGCTTTTAGCTTGTTTATTGTTCCTTGGTTTTCATCTCACCTCTTTTCACATTTAAGAATGAACTGGTTGTGCAATGCTGGTAATATTGCCATATGTTACTTTATTGTTATTAAAAATAACCTGGTGTCACAAGTTTATATAGGACTTTTTCTTATAAATAAGAAATGTTTGCTTCCCTGAAGGGGTCAAATTATTTACATATTTTCAATGTGTGTATGTGCTATTAAGTAGGCATGTCACATACCTTCATATAATGAAAGTGAAATGCCATTGAGGGGTGTGATGCTTCTTCTGGAAAGTTCCTGGAGCTTTAGAAACGTCATTTCATCCAGCTGACTGCTTCAAACTTGGCCAGGAATCCGGAATCAAGAGGTGCAGTTATTTTCCTGTCCATCCCTCCCCTTTCCACCAGCCCCATAAAGGCTTTTTTTACCATAACTTAATTTTGGATTTAGGCAAGGGTCTCATTCCAGTCAGTAGCACCCTTCGGAGAGTGATGCTGAAGATATATTTATACATGATATATGGAAACTTGACATGCATTCTTTACCTTACAAAAGTGACTCGTAAAAAAAAAAATACTGATGATGTCCAGACTGATGCCTTGTCCGATATTTGTCTCACTGTAGAAGCAGACATGGTAGTATTGTGAAGTTGCACCAAAGACAGGCATAGCTCCTTGCTAACATGGAGAAGTATTGGTCTCGTTGGATATCTTCCTATGTGGAATTAGTGTTTCATAGTGACAGTGACAATAGAAATGCTCATAAAGTACCTTCCACATAGAAATTAAAAAACTACTCCCCCCAGAAAAAAAACCAAAATTACTTCCTTCTGCAAAGACAGATGCCCATGTTTTAATCCTAGAAACGCTATTAAAAAAAAAAAGCTGTTTTATTGACCTTTATTTGGTTTCACATTTTAATCTTTACAGATTCATTTAAAAGCAGCTGTGTTACTAACGTATTAAAATGCCAGCCTCCACATTCAACATTCTGAACTGTTAATGGTCTTTTGGCACACTGAAAGAAGAGAAGACAGTTTGCCACTACTGTTCCTGTTGCTTTTTTATTTATTTTATATATTTTCTGTTGTTTTACTTGAAGGACAATTTGTAACACGTTTAGTAGGACAGTGATTCTCTCAAAGCTGGGTTCACCACCTCCAGTAAGCTCTTTTCAGCGATGCTTTCCTTGTATGTAAAGGGGCAGAATTCTGTGAAAGCAGCACACAAATGTCTTTTCCTTGAGTCATTTTCTAGCAAATACGACTACCAGTTTCTCCTCAGGAATGCAAAATAAAGTTTCTTCCATGCCTGCCTTCCTCATTGCATGTACCAGGTTGCGTTCATTCACATCCTTTGACCTTAACACTGGATTTGGGGAGTTGGCAGACCTATGAACCCGCTGACCTCAGCTCACCTTGCGCTTTTTTTGAGAATGTGCAATGTCTAAAGCTGACTGACGCTTTGGCATCTCCTCCCACAAAGACTTGGATATCCGTTAGTCCCATCGCAATCCCCACGTGTGATGTGATGTCACTGTTTATTATGTTACACCATAATGGCATCTATGGAAATGGTCAAGTTGCTGTACGCACGGAGTGCCAAAGCTGGCTCCTGTCTCCAGGAGTAACCACGTCAGACAGGATCTGAGCTTTAATTTCTTCTGAGTGTGTTCAAGCAAAGGGATGCATTATTTCTGCAGCAATCCACACCAGCTGTGAAGTGTGGATTAGAGTTGTAACATAGCTGTATCATTAGTTTTAAAGGCTATATAAAATTTGATTTTGTTACTGTTTTTGTAAGTGTACTCATAGCTCTTAAGTCCTTTCTGCCCATGTCTCTTCAATATTTGACTGCGGGTACGATTCTAGCCCTTGCTTTATTTGCTCCCTGGTGGCCTTACCACTATGATAGATGGCAAGAAGATGGTGTCAGAAGGCTCTGGAAATCATTTGTTTCTGAACTTTTTTATCTGAGTGGGACATCTTTAGCGTTTGGATCCAATACTCATTTTTTCCTTTGGGAAAAGATAATTTTTGTATTTACCACATGTAATTTTCAGTGGCTGCTGCTAAAAGACTTCTCAGCAAATAGCTGTGTTCAGTTAAAGGATGTCTCCTTACCTTTGGACTTATGTGATGCTGAGGAGATATATTTGCTGTTGCTGGGGGCTGCAAGGGCAGCAAATACTTCTGACCTATGCTTAAACAGTAGCTGGTGATGCTATCTATGACCATGTGGCAGGGCTTCTCTTCTGACCTGTTCTCAGCAGGTCAGTCCTGCCGAGAGCATGTCGCTCACCCTGACGGCAGCAGTCCATTGCCCCAGTCTGTGTGTGAGGGAGGTCGCAGAGACCCTTCAGATAAAAAAAAGCTATTGAGGTCCAAGGGCTCACCCTGTGGAATAACTGAGCTAAAAAATGTTTTAATATTGTCTTGTTAATGAGTTGAATCTCCAAGAAGAGATGAGAGATTTCTGAAGTGCCCCGAACAAAGAAGGTATGGATGCCGTCACCCCAGGCTCATATTCTGCCTTCATTTTATGTGTAGAAATACAAAAGAGGTCGATTTTGATCAAAGTTTGAGTAAGGTTCTGTACAGGAAACACAAATGAATAATAGATTTTTTTGTTTCGTTTACATGGAAAAATGACATTTCTTGTGGCCTTCTGGATAGAGAAAGTACTGAAGTGAGTCTTGTGTTCATTTCATGCATCAAAAACATTACCAATTTATTTAATTAAAAGTATGTATCATTGTTAGAACAATTTAGACTTTTTAGAAGTGAGAGGAATTTGAATGAAAACAAATGTGAGATTGCAATAAGCACCTGTAAATGAGGCAGCAAGGTGGCATATTTTCAAGGAAGGATAGATTTGAATAGCAAAATCTAGAAAAGGAATAAAGCAGACCACTCATTTCTAGCCGTAATATTTCTTTACCCTACAGTCACTTGAAGAGAAAGTTGTCTTTCCTGTTATTTTATCACAATGTTAACACTTACAGCATTATGTTAGCACAACCTTATGTTAAACACAATGCTATGTTAACGCAATCAGTTGAAGAGAAAGTTGTCTTTCCTGTTATGTGTAAGGTTGGACACTAATACTCTTCTTCTTTCTCATCCTCTGATTTTGTACTTTGCCATTAGGCAGAATGTAAGGTATTCCAACCTTAGCAGCCCAGGTGAGGTGGGATCAAGTCTAAAACTGCGTTCCTGAAGCTGCCACTGAACAGCACTTTATAGCATTGTAATGTATAAGAGCAGCTTTTGGACTGCTCTATGTTTTGTTTCCATGCATAGAAGTGTTTCACAAAACCAGTCAAATGTTATGCTCCTTTTGCAGCAATTGGCTTTGTCGCAGTCTTTTATGCCATAATATTGTAGACCACACAGACCCTGTTAATCTCATTAGTGTGCTTTACACCTTCCTCTTAAAAATCTTTTTTAGCAAAACCCCCCTGCTAACTTCGTCAGTCTTCCTGAACACAAGAGTAAGGACACTACAACCTGCCAATGGATTGGGGGAAAACACAAAGCATAAGTAAAGTAGGCAAATTTAAGATGCATATAATAAAAGACAAATTTACATTTTACAGTTTCTGTAAATGTTTTATTTTTCCTGTGGCTAGCACTTTTATACAGAGACGCTATTTTTGAAATTAATAGCAAGTACTAAGCTTAGTGGATTTTAAAAATGCTCATGTTTCTATAAATCAGCCTTTTCTACATTCACATTTTTCTATCCAGTACATCCAGGAGAAGACAAGATGTGAGAATTAGTTGGGAGTGGAATGGGAAATAGTGTCTGTGTAGTGTGGCTTCCTGAAGATGAATATTCTCTAAATAAGTAATAAAGCTGAAATGGCTGTAACTCGCTGGTGTGAGTTTGTTTATTGATAGTTTCTGCCACTTGAGCTTAGATTTTACTTTCTTCAAGTTGAAATGGGCATTGCCGATGGTTTTTCTTTTTTTTGATTTTTTGGGGAGGTTTTAGGGGGGATTTTTGTTTGATTTTTTGATTGCTTAACTTGATTATTACTTGTCTTTCATTTGGAAAAGTTGCTGATTCTGACAAGTCTTCGTAAAAGCTATAACAGCTAATTTTGAGTTAAACTCAGTGTTTCTACAGGCTGTTACACTGATTCTTTAAAAGCTACATGAGCATTATACTGACAGGGTAGTTATTTCTTATTACAATGTACTCCGAGACAAGAGTTGAAATTACAGTTTAAGAGAGGTTATTATCATTTACTGCATCATATATAACTTTGCTAAGCAAAATATTTGTTTATAAATAATGACGTTTGGGTTTCTGTAGTGCTGAACTAATGACACATAATAATAGTTGGTCTTTTGTCTGAAAAAATTTTTTCATGTCTTCAATTTTTTATGAACCTTATCCCAATTTGTCTCCTTCCCCAGTTACTTATAATAATTAGTTTTATAGCTTTATGTAAAACTGACTACAGCCGCGACCTCCATTCCTGATCAGTTTCCCGAAAATGCCCTCTTTTTTTAGTTACTTAAGCAAAAACGTGTGTGTGAATATATCTGTATAAACATTAGTTAAATATTGCCGTTGTTGATTTTTTTTTTCCCCCTGTTGCTATGCAGCTGATAGAGTGAGCAGGCGTTTCAGACAGCCCCAGGGTGCAGCGTCCCCAGGCAGTCTTTGCTTCAGTCTCATTTACATGCTGTATGGAAAAAAAAATAATAAAAATGTAAAGGTAGATAAAAGCTGGAAGAGAGCAGTGGCTGTGTTTAACATCCTCATAACAGACAGGGCTGGACCCAAGCATTGGAAACACTTCATATGCATTAGATGGAAATCATATGTCTATATTTGGTTGATGGCCAGCAATAAGCATGGAAAGTTCTTATTGTGGAGGTACCCGTTAGCCATTTAAATATAAGGTGTATGTATCACCATACAGGATCTTCAGCTAAATATGTTAAATAATGAGAGAGGCAGATACCTCTTGCTAGAAAAGTCTGGGAAAAACAAAAGGTGTATCAATACAGCATGTCCCTTATGTTGTGTGCTGCACTGAGGTGGGGATGCAGTGACCAGAAGTCCCCAGAGCATCAGGAGCCATTTGGAGGAGACTCCAAAAGCAGAAAAGCTGGTCTGTTAGAGTGGAAAAGGAGGAGGGCCTCATTGCAGTCCAAGGATTCAGGAGCGATGCCATCTTCTTTGTGCATCCCTGGGGATCGTGCTGCTGCAGGTAGTGCTGGAGTAAGGGTCAGTCTGAGCGGGTGGCTCCTCTTCGCTGTCAAATGGTAGCTTATCCCTTCTCTAGCATCTCGGAGATTTACCAGGCTTCTGGTGCTGTACCTGGTGTGAAGTAGCAAGGAGGAACAAATCTGCAATGGGACAAGTCACATGTTAATCAGCAGCCCGTAAGGTTTACTTAAGAACCTAATGAGATTAGAGCTTTTACCTTACTTGATTATCTCACACACTCACCCCTGTAAGCCACCCTCAGCCTGGGATCATGTTTATTAGCTCTTGACTTTCCTTCTCATCAGGCAGATCGCTGCTGGCTGAGAAGGCTGGGCAGAAAGTCCTGTTTGTTCATGCTCTACAGCTGCTCAGTTACCAGTCTTGAGTATTACTAGCCAAGGTCACTGGGCATCACATGACATTTGTCTACATGGATCTCCCCTCCATTTCAAGGGTCTTCTTGCACTGCCAGTGTCTTTCCTCCAGCCAGGATGACTGCCACCTTCTTTCCAGGCCCCAAACCCCTGGTTTTCCCAACCTAAGCAGGCTATGTGTAAAGCACACCCAATTGGTTTCCTAATTTGTGGTCCCATCTCACCTCTCTTTATTAATAGGAAGATTCAGGACATGTCAGTTTTGTTTAATCCAGGTGTTACCAAACTTTACCAGCCCTTACTGATACAGATAGCAAGTAAAAGGCTTCTATTTGAGAGTCCAAAAGTTCAGTTTCATACATTCTTGCACACCCCCACACAATTGTGTGCTGACTGTCAGTATGCACTATTTAAACTGTCCTAAGGACCTCATGCTTCTAAGGACCTCATGCTTCTAAGTGTACAAATATACTGAGAGCTGCTGGTATCTCATGGCATCATTTTATTTTCCTTTGCTCACTGTTGCACAGCCTAGATGGAGCCCATTCAACAAGTGGGCATAGTTGATTAGCTGAGGTATAATTCTTCTTATACCGGACAGTTTGCCGGCCTTTGTACAATCCTGTAACAAATTGCGCCTTTTAGAGTAATATGATTTCTTTGCATTAGCGGTCAATTCCAGGCCGATTCTGTCTGGCTTAATGGAGCATGGGAACGCTTCTCAAAGTGATTGGCTGACAAAAGGGGAAGATGGATGGGTTGTGGCAGAAACCACTGTTGTTGCAAGAGAAGCTCAGTCTGTCCCTGGTCTTTTTCTTCCTGCCCTTCTCAGCCCCTTCTGGGACAGCAGGAAGCTGTTCTTCAGTGCTGGAGCACTTGAGCTGTGCTCTGGCGTTGAGAATTAAAATCCAGGTGGCTTTTGGCATTTGTCATTCAGTCTAAGTGAGAGTTTCAGACCCACTGCCTTCACTTATCTGCTCTGGGTTTGTGTATCTGCTGTAGTTTGGAGTTCTTGATGATTGCCATTTCAGTACACTGCATGGGGCCAGGACTCATATCAGAAAGAGCAGTGCAGGTCAAGACACAGGAATAGAAAGGATGGATGAAGGGCAGATGACCACAGACCATGTTACTACTAGAGCACTCCAGAAATGTGTGGAGAGACAAGCATTTGGAAAGTTTTTAGTGAGAATTCTGTCTCTTTGGGAAGGCAAGTGTTGCTGTCAAGAAGGAGCAAATGTGCAAGTTAATTTATATTGCAGTTATTGAGCAAGAATAAAACAGTAGTGAGACTCTCTTTAACATGGAGTATTGTTGATGCTAAGACACACTGTCTAAACTTCATGGTGTTCCCCTCACTCCCGTCCCTTAATGATGTAGCCTGGAGAGCCTTTCTGAGCACCCTGTAGCTCCCTGTATGCTCTTGGTTTTCCTTCTAAAGGGAACTAGATTGGGAAGAGAATTGAATGCAGTTGTGTGCAGGGCGTGCACCTGGGAGCTAAGAAGTGCCCTTGGCCACTCAGATTTAGTTCTTGAGAAAAGTAGTATTTTGGAAGGACAGAAGCTTGTGAAGCTGAAACAAAGGTCGTGTTTGATTTTGTAGTTGCTGAAGAAAACATGTAAATTTTCTGAGACTGCCAAACAAAACTGTCTATGAACTCAGCAATGGTAGAGGACCAATCTGTCTGTGCTTGGTGTAGATGGATGTATACTACAAACAGTTAAATATGGTTTCTTGGTTCTTATTCCAGCTATCCAGAAATAATTTTACTAAGGGATGTGACTGATTTTACATGTGATCTCACAGAGAACATGTATACAGCTAGGAATGACATAGTGAGTATGGTAATGACACATAGTAAGACTGTTTGGTGTGAGTTTTGCTGAAGAGTATAATTTTAGGCACGTTATCTAGCAGCCAGGGTAGTTCCAATCTAATGGTTATGTGGAAAATGTCAGAATTCAACAGCCAAACAGTCAAATTTAGAAAGCTGTTTGGCACCAGTAAGTTATGATCGTTCAGAATGGAGATCATCACCTGCTGAAACGTTAATTTAGAACACATCGCCTCACTTTACAGGCATCATTGTTAAAATACACACATGTGCAGAAATATGTTATGATCACTATTTTTACCTTCTTTGCTTGCAAAGTGATGTGTATGCATGTCTGTAACAAAAACAGATGGGCAAAAAGTACAACATTGTCTTCTGGTGTTTTTCTACTGTCTAAGAGGTGATGAAGATCTCCCAGTCTCATCAAACCTCAATTATTTCATGATTCTCTAAATATTAAATAAAGAGCAACCTACAGAGAACAGAAGATACCTTGAGTCTTTTCTACAGAGTGGAGGAAAAATAAAGAGACTCAGTGACTCCAAAGCAGGGTGGGTTGCAGAGAAACGACTGGCTAAACAGCATCAGGTATAACAGTGCTAACTTGAAAATCCAGCTCAGAACCTGAGAGCTCCTCATACATACACACTCTAATAAGAGTCACTTACACATATTTCCCTGTAAAGGGGAGATATTATTGTAACTAGAAGAAGTCACCACCAAATACTACAAAAAGCTGAGTTTCTCTGCTGCAGCGTGTTCTGTGGGTTGTTTGTCAGGCCAGATGGGGAAGGAGGTGCTTCTGCTGGTGGTTTGCACTTGAGACCAGAAGCAATTGCCTCCTCTCTCAGGACATACTTGCATCTGAAGTTACTGGGATTACTTCACTACCCTGCTATGTATCTCTGTCACTGGGGACTTGGGGTGTTTCTTAACTCCCTTTTCTCTACCAATTCATGTAGTTGCAGCAGCTCTAGAAGGTTTCACCAGCCTGCTGAAAGGCAAGAAAAGCGTCCTGTCATGTCACAAACATGTGCGTTGAGCTTCCTGACTTTGGCAGAAGTCTGCACCAAGTTAACGTGTCCGTGGCACTTTCACATCCACAACCAAGGAGCGTAATGGCAGGCTGCTTTTCTGGCTATCTGTTCCTCTTTCTTCTGCCGTTTACTTTGGATTTACTACAATTTTTGCTTTTGTACAATACAGCAGTATCAACAAAATCCCCTGTGTCTTTCTGTCACTGATGTGCCAGTCCTGATGTTACAGAGCAGGGTTACCAAAATGAAGAGTTATGGTCAGGATTTGAACTGTGAATAAACTTTGCTTAAGTGCATCCAAGTTCTCGAGAGATGCTGTTTTACACCAGTACCACAGGAAACCCGGTGTTTCCTTGCAAGTTATAAGACAGCAGTCTCTGGCTGGCCTTTCAGAGGTAGAGCTGGAGAACAACTCCCAGCTAAGCACACCTTAAAAGAAAGGATCTAGTAGTCTTTTTATATAAGTGCTCTTACTTAGTATGTACCGCCTTTATTATAGTATTCAATAAACAGTTCTATGCCATGTATTTTCAATAAAATAAAATGTGAAGAGTTAAAAGTTTTTGTCGAATTGTGTTTGCTGTGACTAGACTCTCCCCAGATCATTGGTATTCACCTGTGTCTCAAACCACAGTTTTGTATATTGTAATAATATGATCTTGAAATATGCCTTAATTTTGGAGAGAATGTAATAACTCTGTGAGAATTACTTAGTGAAAAATATGTTCTATCATTAGAGATTGACAGTTTATAGAATTAATCCTACTTCCATAGTAATCACTGATATATTTAAATAGGTGATATGGCTCCATGTTCAATTATATTGAAACCGTGACCCTGAAACACTATAGGTCAGCTGGGAACATCAGTGCCTATTTGCATTTCTTTTAGTTTGGCCCAGTCAGTCACTTGAATATGCAGTATTAATACTATTAAATAAGACCAGGATTAATAGGTCAAAGGCTAATTTAATCTATTTAGTGACGATGCTTTCTCTATCCTAGAAGAAGTTTAGATGCAGAACAACAACTGTTACTGATTGAATAGTATCTATGCAAACAATTGCATATGCTGTGAAAACCTGCAATGCTTTATTTGGCTTTGTTCAATGTTGTTCAGTAATTGCTAAAGTGAAGGTTGAATGGGAGTTCAGCTCTAAAAGGAGGAAAGAGGAATATTAAGAATACTGTTTTATTTGGTTAGTTTTCACAGCTGTAGTTCTAGGTTAGTATATAATCACTTTTTAAGGTGTGATTCCAAAAGTTGCATTTATTAATATTTTACTGCTGCTGTAAGTAGAGTGTATGTGAAGTAGCTCAGTGGTAGTGCCTCTTCACATGTATCTAAACTGTGTTTAGCAGTCAGGTCTAAAGGCAGATTGTTCATCAAACTGCATGCAAATTTGCATTGCTGGCCAAAGCTCCACATGCCTTCTCCTGAACAGCAGTCCTGGAATTCAGCTGTATGCAAATAAATATTCTTTATCACCTGGCCTCACACCCATTTCATAAACTTACACAGAGCATCTTCATTTCTAGATGTTTTTCCTAAATTGTATTTCTGTCTAATTTCATATCTGCTTGATGGTTGTTGTCTGCTTATCTATATTCAGTGAGGAATCCAAAATGCAAAAGCTACCTACTTTTGAAACCTTCTTGTCATAGGCAAATCCCTAAGGCCCCTGAATGGCATCTCATTGCTCATTCTCATCACGATGGCCTGTAATTGGAGAGAATAACTGAAGAAACTGGCAGCTCGCTGCCCTTGGAAATTTCCTGGAGTGGCTGCCTGGAAGCCCAGCGCTGCCAGTGGTGTCTGAAAGCACAGGTTAGGAATGATCTAGTGCCTGTAACACAGAATAGGAGGGAAAGATTCTTATTGCAAAAGTCTAGTTGAAAAATAAACAGGACTTAATGGGCTGAAATGGGTTAGGAAAAGCTGATGAAATATCATGGTTGGGGGGGCAGTATGGATTCATTAGTCTTAGTAAACCAGCAGCTTTGTCAGCCATCAGTACTTTTGCTACCACCAGAAATCCCCTGCTGACTAGATGGGCTTACTGCGGAGATCCAAGCTTACAGTGCTTCAAAATGGAAAATGAGCTTGAGAGCAAGGGGGAACAGGTGAGGTGATTTCTTTTTTGCCCAAAGGACATGTTAAGATTTCAGGCTCTTTCTAGATGCAGATAGCAGATTTCTAACAAATCCTACTTTGGAAAAAACAGTGCCAAATTTCTGCGCATTCCTAAAAAGTGTAATCCAGGTCAATTTAAAGGTGGAAGCAATTTATTACTGGCTTTTGAACCACATGGTAGAGATAACTGGCCCCATCATTCTTGCATTCCCACGGGTGAACAGAATCAGCATTTGCAAGGTGTAATTATAATGTTTCACACGCCTGCCTTCATGAACCACTGGGACCAGAGGAATTGCATCGGTATTGCAGCAGAGAAGTGACAATGGTCCCTCAACCTCTCTGTCAAGGTTGGGTCGGTATTCAAGGCAACGTGTGTCGGAGAGGCAGTTCGTTGTGGTAGTTTACTGTGTTTACCATCTCTCTAACTGCCTTATTCCAACTATGAGAAAATTTGAATATACCCAGGGAGCAGTCACTACGCTTTGTGGCTAATTCCACTCTTCACATACACTCTATCATAACCTCAGAAGTTATTCAAACTGCTGGGCTATTGGTTGAAACCCAAAGGATATTGAATCTTTGTTCGACAGCAGTCTCTGACTCCAGCAGATAGAGAAATGCCAGTCTTGGTTTTTTAGCAATGGTGAAGGTAATGGGGAAATTTCAAGAAGTTTCTTTGCTGTGTCTGCTGGAGGAAAAAAAGTAACCCCGCAACAAACCCTAAGATACAGATTAATTTTCATGAACTGCAAAGGAACACGAATGTTACTTATCTAAGTTAGCCCTTGATCCAGAACTTCCTTCAGTCCTCTGCTGAGGTCACAGAAGAAGATATAATGCCACAGCAAGGACAAGAATTAAATATCTACTCTCCCTTTCCCAATCCTAACGTAAATGAATGTGCTGCTGCAGGGAAAGAGATGGCAGAGGAAGCACTTTAGGATATAATGCTGGTGTCCAATGGCTCTTTCTTACAGCCAGACACAAAAAAAAGTGTGACAGCATTGCGTTAACTTGCAGTTACCCTGCCTTCTGCTCACTGTAAGCTTTTTTCCCAGAGTTCCTTAATAGAGAAATCATAATGGCTTCCTGCAGTCAGCAATCTCTCTCTGCAGGAAATGTGGTGAGGCTTTCAGTCGCCAGAATGAACAAGCAGTTTTTGTATGTAGCAGGTTTTTATATGTAGCAGAAAACTTTGAGGCCAGGAAGGTGGGGAAAGGGTTGTGAAGATATGGTTGAAGAAACTCTGTCACTTAAATCTCCACGTATTTAACATAATTCTTCCCGAAGGCTGTGAAAACCCTGCATTATTTCACATCAAGCTTACTCATTATGTAGGTTATCGGTAGTGCCATGTTTAATTTGCTAGAAATTAAGTGTTTTGAGAAAAGATGCAATTTTCACATTCATGTAATCTTGTTTTGTACCATGGATATATAAATACATATGTAAAAATTGCAGTGCAAGCATTGACTAATTCACACAGTAGTCTTAGATAATGGTTGATACAGTGGAAACATCTCGTGTGAACTCACTAACATTTTTTTAATGAGAATGTCTCACAAGTACATGCTTTTAGTTCTGATTACCTATATTTTCAACATCTTACTTGAAAATACATAAAAGAAAATAGAAAGTGGAACCTTGTTTTGCAGTCCTTAACAATCTGAAAGCTTTCGTAAAACTGGTTGTGACTACCTGTGAGCGTGAACAAAGAGAAAAAAGATGAAATTGTGAAGACTGTATGTACACATCCTTTTGGTCTTTCATTACATTATGGAATTATTCTTAGATTTCATGGGATTTTAAGACCACTTAATAGATAGCATTATAAAATTAAGGATGCTTTCGCTTTAGTGTTTCATTTGTGTGCTTTTTGACCTCTAGAACTTCCTCTTTCCCTTTCAGTATATCTATTGCAATATGATTTTTGAGGGGGGTTCTTGTTTTTAAGTCTGTCCCATGTGATCTCTTATTAGCTTGGTTGAAATGATGCAGTAGATCATAATTGCTGCAATTCCTTTTCTTTCATCATCAACCAGCTTGAAGTGCAGCAGAGACCCCTGAGCGCCTATGGGATTGTGTGAACAGAACTGTGTGCAGTGCGGAGAGCTTGGGGCACAGTGCGCAGCTCCTCCCCTCGCCCTCAAATCCTCAACCAAGGCAAGGCTGAGAATCCCAAGAGGTGAAGGGGACTCAGTGTCAGCCCTGCCACTAGTTCACCTCAGATCCGTCCTGGCACTGCGATTTCAGGTTAAGTTGTCTTGCAATTGAAAGAGTTAGAGCATTGCTATAAAGCAGTAGGGCTGAAAATGAATGAACAAATATTATCTAAGACATCATCTTCTGAAAGTAATTACCTCCCAACTCTATTAGGAGTCAGCTGTGAAATACTGGTTTTAATGTTAAGATTTTTGTGCATATGCATTTGTCCTTCCTGAAATAGCACCTAATAATAGTAGCTGTCCAAACCTGAAATGGTAGAAGGAGGAACTGGTTGGAAACCCATTGCTTCATAGCTATTAAGTTGTAATAGTTAAATGTATTTAATGTTTTTGCTGGCTGTAAAACATTTGCTGTCTAAGGAGGCTTGCCCTTCGTGTCTTTGCAAAGATCCTAACTGACCTCTGTCCACTTGAAGTTCAGCAGATCAATGCATTTTTATGGTTGAGACCGCCATAGTTGTGTGGTAGGTAATTAAGTATCATCAATGGGAAGGTTGCTTAAGGTTCACGTATACCATAATTCCACACTATCTTGCCCATGCAGACGTTTGCCCTGCAAGATATTGAAAATTTTACGGTGTTCCTCTCTAGGACTCAACCACTGTGAGTGAGTTATGCGTTCATTTCTGCAGGGGAGAATGAACAACGTTAATGTGACTTTGGATAGCAGTTTCATTTTCAGAATGATGTATCCTTATCTTTTGAAGTTTTTTCTGTACAAATCTTTGAAGCAAATGTGAAACCATTCAAATTGCATTTTATAATCTACCTTTGTGAAAACAAATGTTTGTAAGCATATCTCTCTTAGGGCTGTAAGAAGTAGCTACTATACGTATTATAGCTACTATACTTACTTATAGATCCTGCCGTCTTCCCCTTTTATCTTTTTCTTATTTTTACCGCAGCTTTTACACATTATTTTGGTTTGGATGGTAAAGACTCTTGCATGCACAGAGGAAGCTGGGTGTAGAAAAAGAATGTGCAAAAGGAAATCTAGGGATCCCAGGACTAGGTAGGTGCTGATATTACTCATTTTCACTCATAGGCTACTGATGAGAATTAAACTGAGGTCAGCCCTGGGCATAAAGATTTATTTGATATTGTTGGTGTTGAGAGTATATAGAATTAACGTCTGACCTCAGTCTATTACCAAGCAGCAGAGCAGATAGTAGTATCTTTGCAGGTTCAGCGATGAAAGCTGCTCTCCTGCTCCAGCACCTGAGGGGAAGAAAAACAGTTTCAAAGGATGCCTACAAACTGTGCAGACAGGGTGGTGAGAAGCTGCTTGGGTCTGTCATAAAATTATCATGGTGTATCTTAAACGTGTTTGTTTTCTCCTTTAGCTTCCAGTTTCTGAAATCTTACCCTTTGGTAGCTGTAAATTTAGCCCTAAGTGGTTAGCTTTCTCATTTCCAGCCTCGGTGGAATCATTCCTGCTTTTATAGCCATTTGTTATTGTGTGAAATAAACAGAAAAGGTGAGCTTGAGTAGCACCTCCTCTTTTGTGCTGGTTAGTCCAGGAATATTTATAGCTAGCAGCCGTATCCAGTGTCGGACTTGTGGTGCTCTTATAATAGAGGTGCGCTTTTCCCTATCTTTTTAATAGCTTCCTGTATACCTCTTTCAATACAAGTGCAGTGTATCTGAGTATGTGTAGCCAGTACAATGATATCATTTTTCTTTATATCTTTTCTTCATACATCCTAGGGTTATGTCTGCCTTTCTCTGTGTCACAGTAGGTGCTAGTTCACGGTCATCCTGATATTGACTAATTTATCCAAATAGTTTCCTCACATAAAACATGCTTAATGCACCTGTATAATTTGTCAAAATATACAGCGATATTGGTACTGAGCTGAATCCTTATACTTATGACCTCTTTCACACCCTTTTTGCTAGTCATGGATGCCTTTGTTGGTGTATTATTCTCATGTATTTTGAAAGAGAAGATGCAAAGGATTGCAGCTGTGGATCACCGTTGCAAAATAGTGCTTCACAGGTTTCTGGGATTCATAATCTATTATGAATCTATTTGCTAATGGTAGGTTATTTTCCTGGACAAATTATTGTTTTTTAAATTTAAAATATGCTCTTTTTTCTTCATATAGGAATTATTTAAGTGTAAGTCACATTATTATTATTAACAGTGCAGTGTTAACCCTAGAGGATAGGTGAGGGTTCTTCCCACACAAACTGTGTTATGTTCACGGAGAAATGATTTGGACTGCCATAAGGGTATACGCTCCAAGGTTATATTATACAAATCCTGTTACTTAATAATCGGTTGGTGTGCTTACCTCCCACATGTTGCTTGGAAAACATACCCATAAATTTAATCAGAAGCAAATAGGATGTTTTGAACTATGGAGACTTTAAAATAAGTCTATATTTTGGATAGCAGAAGGCTGTTACATATCATCAGGTCAAGGTAACAGCACTTCCATCTTGTAAACAAATACAGGAAAATTTCCCCAAATCAGAAAAATTTTTAGATTGAACCTTTCCGACAGCAGTTGTTTTACATATGCAGAAACCAGTTCTTCTACTGAAAATCATGTCTTTTCTTGCATGAGAAGTGGGACAGAAAAGGTAAGTTGAAGCTCTGTTACAGGTTTTCCCAGGAAATGGGTAATGTGATCACGCTGATTCAGCTACAAGTGTACAACTCTCTTCTGCACCAGCACAGCAGCGCCAGTCCTGGGTTTGCTGGCAGCTCAGCTACAGAAGGCTCAACCAGAGCCTGAGAACAGGAGCCAATGTGGAGGACAGTGGCACTTGTCTAAGGCTTCCCTCAGAACAGCAGCGAGCACAGTGGTAGTAGGTATTGCCTGTTACTACAGAGAGACACCTGTAAATCGTAATAGAGAGTAGTCATCAGAAATGTAAAGTTGTCACATTTGCCTGAATGTGAGTTATGTTTTTCTTTCCATCTATCTTGCTAATATTCTCCCACACAAGCTGCCCCTGCATTGGCACAAGTCAGTGACATTAAATCTAATGCCGTGTGATTGTGTAGAGGAAGAAGGGTATGAAATTGCATCTATAAGTTTACAACAGCACTATTGTTTGTGTTATACCTATGTCAAATATTTTAAAACTGAACTCTAATTTGAATTATAAGGCTCAGAATGCTGTAGAATACTTTGGGGTTGTTTGTGTTTTGGATTTTTGCCAGAAAGTCACAGTATTTATCTATCAGAATGTTATACCTTTGTAAAGAACACATCTTGCCAGCTGGTATAATTTGCATGGCAATTTTTCCCATTTCAAGGCTCATGCTGTTTATGCAGGAATGTATTTCAAAGTTGTAATTTGATATGGGCTTGTTTTTATCTCACTCTTAAGATATGATTTTGGTTTGTGGAGGTTTGCTCACCATCTCCGCTTTACAAACTAATACAATATTCAGATGCTGTGTGGAACCTATGTTTCAATTTGGCTCATCATTTGAAGAAATATGGAAAATGTTCAGTGCTGTATAAACAAATAATTTAAATTCTGCTTGGCCTTATGCCAAGGTGAGAAGGTGAGTGTTAGGAGTGCTGAGCTTAAAAAACAAACCCTGAATTACATACAGTTTTTGGTAGGTTCCAAAGTAACTTTGTGAAAATACTGAGGAAATTGCAATAATGCAGGAAGCTTGTCTTGAAGAGGGAACCTGGAGAATTTGGAGAACCAAGATAAATACAGAAGCCTTTGGTGTATGGTGCATGGAGGAACAGAGTTGCTTTTGTGCTGCTGAAACAGTACTTTGGTTGTCACTACTTCAAAGGGACACGGAAGCACAGCTTGTTAGCAGGGGTGGGGAAAGAGAAGTGGCTGTGATGACACCGTGGTTGCCACCGCCCTTCATACATCGGACAGTATTTGCATTTTTAGAGTATCTTGCCTGAAAAATGGAAGCGTTATATGGGCAGATGTAGGTGCAGTGTACTCATGTAATTTAGCATAGTCCACTTCACCTGAACAAGTCAAGATTATTGTTCCCCTCTAGACGTTGTTCATTTTATTCTGCCATGAGTTGGCGTGGTCTAACGAGAGACGTACATGTGTCATGTAGAAAACTTGTAAGGGTGAGTTGTGAGAGCAGAAAAGGGGAATTTGTTTTACTTTCATTGGTCTTCAAAGGGGTGGAACAGAATCACTAATATGAAGATTAGTTGAGCATGAGACACGCATTTTCACGTTCACCAAGGAAAATTCATGTGAGCGTGTTTGAGTTTGATACTCGTATGTGTCCATGGTAAAAGGAATATGGAAGCAGAGAGAGGGAACAATTCAATAACATTTCTTTTTGTCTAGGAAAAACATTTGTAGAAATCACATTTTCCGGTGATGAAGGCTACCCATTTTTCTTTTGTGATACCTACACTGTTTCCTATGGACAGCTTGGATTTGTTCCCCCAGCATTTGGCCTTGTGATGACGTTGGTAGTATCACTTGTTTGTATTTTTTCATTGTTGTGGTTCTGAACTTTTTTCATAATTGCATGTTTTTTACATAATATTACTGTTATGTAGAGAAAAAAATACATGCAGTTTTATTTGAGATTTTTATAGTCTTTTAGGTTTGTGTTAAAAAGATCTGTATTTTTAGATTTTTTGAGTGTGATTTTCTTAGTGCAGCCTCTTTTAGGTAAGTTCTTGATAAGAAACAGATTAATAGAAGAGCTTTCATGAGAAGAGAATGAAATGGCTTGTTTGTTTTAGGCTTGTAATTATTCTAAGTGATGGTTTTATATTTGTAACTGATTTGTAAGCTTTAATAATCATAGTGTGCAATCATACCTTGCAGCATTTTATGTATGAATCCATCTCTGTTTCCAGCTTGGTGTATCAGCACACTTAATGTGGCTGTATTTTTCATGGTGTAATTAAAACTATTAATTAACATGATTTCAAATTGCCCATTCTGGCAGCCTGCAGATAGATGTAACAAGGATCAAATCATTGTCTTCTGAGAATGCTGAAATTTACAGTGAAATTTGTTCAGCCAGTCACAGCTCAGGTGGTTTGCGGGATTTTGAAAGCCAGTATATATCTTTCTTCAATATCAGTTATAGACATTTCATAAAATTACTTTTGTATGGCATGTGGGCAATGAGTATTCTGTTTCACTGAAAAATAAAATGAGTATTTTTCCTTCCGAATTAGTGAGGAGAAGCAGCCTGGATTACTTCCTGCTGATAATGTATTCATTTGTTACAAAACAAATAGGCAGTGTGAAAATCCCCGAGGTACCCCTGCTGTATCCTTGGTTTCCAATTTCACTACACGATGACTTAAAGGAGAAAAAAATCATATAATGTTATTTGCTTATATTTGAGATGTGGAAGGAATTTAAGTTCTTTTGTGTTGAGACCACTTTGACTTTGTAAATGTGTATCTAGATTTTCTGTTTCAAATGGAAACAGGAATAACATATACCCTTAGCCTAAAAGGTTTTAAGTACTAATCATGAACATGTCAATTTAAAGGATTAGATTTCCTCGCTGATGGGGAAGTGGGCAAGCCAGATGGAGTATTCCTTGCTGCAGATAAGGCAGCAGAAATATCAGCCTTTCTTAGTTTATTATTTGATCTTTGTTACGTTGACTGTGCATCTTTGCTGTAGTGTATGACTTAAGCTGTTGTTTAGGTGTGTTAATTAAATCTGTTCTGATACCATATGCAGTAGTTTCATAGGATTCACCTGCAGAGTGTTTGGACATCAAGTATTCCACTGGAGCTCACGGGGGCCCTTCAGCAAGGTCAGTCACATACATGGGGAACGGGGGATGAGGGAACATGGGCAGTTCTGGCGCTTGACAGCGGGAAGCAATGAAGTTCCCCAAGTTGCTATACTAGGGCCAGGCCTGATTCACTGGGAAAGAGTGTCACAAGGACTCGTGCTGTGGCAGAGGGGAGGTTGGATCTTTTGGAAGCTTTATGGGAGAAGTGGTGGGAGAGCAGTAGTGGCAAAGGGCTTGTGTAAGGCGTCCAGATGCCACGTGCTGAGAGGTTGCAGGGACCTAAGGGTAGAACTGAAATCCTGGCAAGCATTTCTGAACAATCAAGAGGATGGAGAAAAATGCCTTTTATTGAAGTGAACAAGTATGTTTAATTGTGGTCTCTAGAATGAAAACACCAAAATCACCCAGACTTTAAAGTAATTTTGATCTTTTTTTTTTAATTAAAATGTCTATATGACACTCAAATGTCCGTGGAAATTAATGCTACTACAAAACCTCAGTAGCTTTAAAATAATTATTCCTTGCCAGTAGCAAAGGCTTAGAGTCACACTGTGATTTGGTAAAAGAGAGACTTCACAGAAAAATTGTCCTTCTTTTTGACTATTCTACTTATTGTTACATCAGTCAAAGCCATATTGTTTATATTATAGTCAATGTCCTTGAATTATCACCCCTTTGCCTGCTGAAGCGCAGTTGTAGTGTTTCATTGTTCAATGCTGTAATAAGGATGGAAAAAAAAAAGGTAAGTAATAGAAACATGTTAACACTGGCTACTCTGAATTCTTGATTTTTGAAAATTTCATGTGTAGTTGAGCTAGAGGTTCTGGATATTAGGGGTTTCTTCATTTGTTGCTTATGGCTAAGGTAGGCAAGTATGCATGCATGTGTAGCTGGCAAAAGATGTGTATTTTGATGTTGTCTTACTCTACTGCTTCTTGTCCGGCAAAGGATAATGAGTTCTGAAGGACTGTTCACAGGCTTAATGAGTGATTCAACAATGGGAAACTTAACATTTATATTACCAATATCTAGTTACTTTTTCTGGGAAGACTCTCTGATTCAGATAATGAAATATTTTTCTCTGCATTTGATTTCATTATTTATTTTGTTAGGTATGAGGAGAGGAAGAAGGTCTACACAAGGGTCATAGTACTCCATTTTTTGATTTAGATAGGGATGGTATCAGAGGATCTGTTTTTCCAAAGATAAATAAGAAAAAATACTGTATATTATATATAGACAATAATATACTATATATAACATACTAGGTACTATTTAACTTTTAAGTAGTGTGAGCATCATGTTTGCTAACAATAAAGAACTCCTTGTAAGAAAATAAGTTAGCACAGTTGGATCATAAAACAGTTTCCCCCAATGTGGCATAAGAAAAAGTTACGCTTCCCATAGATAGCAGAAAAGTCACACTGCACACAAACGAGATCGATTAAAGGGGGACACATGAAAGGAATGGAATTAGTATAAACATATGCTTTGCTGAACATCTAATTGCTACATACAAAAAAAAGTAGAGCATTCATTCTGAAAATATTCTGAATCCAGATACAGGCAAACCATCTAGGCGAGGAAAAGGCACAACCTTCGTATTCATTCTCTGAGCTAACTCTGACTGGGTTTATCACATATATTCATACTGTCTTCAGCATCGTTTTTCCAGAATAATTCCTCACTCCATCTTCAACTACATTTCCAAGATGGAGGCATAAGCAATTTGATGATTTGACTGGAGCAGTGGTTGTATTTTTGAATGAGAGCACATGATAACGCTGGACAAAAACCTAGCTTGCACGAAGTCTCAAACATTGGCTGCCTGTTTGGACTAGAGG
Organism: Nipponia nippon; assembly: GCF_047370975.1. Classification (NCBI taxonomy): domain Eukaryota; kingdom Metazoa; phylum Chordata; class Aves; order Pelecaniformes; family Threskiornithidae; genus Nipponia; species Nipponia nippon. The sequence continues at coordinate 87,520,979 of NW_028262347.1, read as the reverse complement.
TGTAATTACCATTGGAGGGGATTGTTTTCTACATGATTGCTTTCTTTGATCTTTGTTTTCCTTCTTACTCAAACAAGCATTCAGTTTTTATTATGCTTCAAATTTATATTCGCTCTTGAATTTTTTAAAAAAATCAAATTTTCTTGTGTAGTTTTCTTGTTAAAATTCTTCTTGTTCATTCTTTTATCCACTGGGACTTGCCATTTCCTTTCCTAGATGTTTTCCTGCTTCTATTATTTAATTATAAAATAAATAGAATTTTATTTAAAAAATAACAGGCATATTAACAATGAAGGTAGTTACTTTTCGTGAATGAAATCCTGTAATGAATGGGCAGAAAGAAAGGAGAGAAAATCTATCTAATTACTTTCTTGCAGTTCTTCTTTGTCATTTTCCATAGACTAAGGCAGGTTTCTCTTCATATGGATGAACTACAAGACTGACCTCTACCAATGCATTTGTATTTTGAAGATGTTGCTGGCATCAACAAGAAGGTCAAAACTGGGCATCGAGCAACATTAATATGATGCCCACCAGAATTAATGGAAAAGTTGTTTCTCCTCCTGGTTATGTAGTAGAAGGGTAAAAATCTTAATTTTTAGCATTCTACTAACAGGGAAGATCAGAGAATTCAACACTCAGATTACATACCCACCAAAATTGTAACAATTGGAAGAAAGTAACTTTTTAAAAAAACCCATAACATTCATGAGATTCATACAAGTATTACGAATCCTTAAGAAAATTATTTATGAAGTGGTACAGTAGATTTATGATCTGTCTGAGTGCATCCATCTGTTTCTCTGGCATAGGGATGGGTAGCCACCGGACCTCTTTTGCCTAGTGCTTTATATTGCTTCTCTGCTTGGCGTGCAAACATTGCAAATGAAATAGTAGTACCAAATGCCTTGAAACAAAAGCATTTCCTTTGTACAACTAGCTCTATAGAATACAAGCAAGGAAGCAGAAAAAGCATAGTAACTGTCTTAAAAAAATAAGAATCCTTGTCTTGTAAAGTCAATGGATAATTTCCCCAATTTCTCTCTTCTTCACCAGACTGGAATACTATGTGAGCAGATCTAAGTCCTTTCTATTTATGTGGATCCCTCTCTGATTTAGTGTTTCAGGTTCAGTATTCATCTTCTGGCCTGATGAGAGGTAAGAAAAGCACACACTGTGCCAAAGGGGACCTCTGTGAGGATCAAGGACCAAGACCTGAGTTGGAGTGTGATTAAACAGGATCCTTGGCTGCTTGGTAGAGGATGCATAAGCTCCACATCCTCCACCACATGCCCATCTGTCTTTCTGCTGTTGAGATCTCCAGGTACATTCAGATAGTGGCTCCTGGTTTATATTGCGTCCTCTGGGCAGTAGTCTGCTGTCTCTCTGATTTTAAAAATCTTTGCAGACATGGCAAGATGCTCTTTCACCCTTCAGCAGTACCATTAGTGGTTTACATCTCATCTAAGAGTGTGCAGGGTTAGAAGGGCTATTGACAAGATGCTGTTCTTTCGTCGTCTTAACCACTGAAAATGAAAGCAAAACAAAATTGGAAGGTGAATATATATGGAGTTGATTTTGTGCAGTAGCAAATCAGGCACTGGGCATACAGCTGATCTTTGCTGTTTTTCCTGCGTGCTGCCCAGCAGCTTCTGTTGGTGTGAATTCTGCCTTCAGTGTAGAGTTGTGTGCATGTTAGAATTGCTGTGTTTGTTCCTTTAAGATGAGTAGATTTGTGGATTTTCTGCAGAGATGGGACTGTTGTGAAATTGCCTTTTCTTTTGTTTAACTCTGGCTGTAGAGTTGCACCAAGTGAGCCCTGTATTTTTTGTTCAACAGAAATATGTAACCTAGTGAACCTGTTCACAATGAAGATATTCTTACAGATATTACATTATATAATACTGGTTTTGCTCTTTCTCTCCTATTCTCTATTTTAACATTCAAGCAGTCTTTTATATTGCCTCCTCAGCTTTGTGCTTGTAGAAACAATGTGTTCAGAAGGAAGCACTTGGTACAGAATATTATGTTTCCTTTAAGAAGAAACTCTACTCCTTATAATCCTTATTAGTGCATAAGGCTGTTTGCATGTGAATTGGCATTTCTGGGAGGGTACGAAGAAGTCACCGTCCATGTGTGAAAGCACGCTTTTTTCCCCTGGAAGTGCTGCTGGTAAAAGGGAAGAACTGGTGGTGACTGCTCAAGTTCTTCTGCATTGCAGCACATTCTTGTAGTCAGAGAACATGAACAGGGTATAACCTCCTATATTTGTATGCATATTTGAATCCAAGAGCAAGTGAATTGAAGTGGGAGGAGAAGAGTTTTGTTTGCTTTTACTTTTAGTGATTTATTTAATATAACCCTAATTAATTATGCAATATTATGACCTTTAGGTCTTCAGTTGTCCTTGTCTTTAAAATAAATCTAAAGTCTTGATGGCAGCATATGATGGTTCTTGGCTGCAAAACCAACAAACCCATATCCCATGGTAGCGGCCAGGGCCTGTGCTTCCTGCTTTATTTGGACTTGCTCCTTCTGTGAAGATAAATGACCAAAACTTGCCAGCAGCACTCATCCAATGCCCTGACTTCTCCTTTGTGCCCTTGGGCTTTGAAGGTGTCGCTAGCCTGAGGATGGGCCACGTAGCCCAGCACAAATCCTCTGGGTTTGCCTCTGCTTCTGTTTGTTACAGAACTCTAGTTTGTGTGATCTGTGTTCAAACAGACTGATGTCCTTTCACGAGCAAGATATTAAGTCTCTCAGGAAAAAGTAGCTGCTGGTGAAGATTTGTCTGAGCCAGGAGAGAATGTACCAAATCACAGCGAGGGATTAAATGGTTCTGTTGATACCAAGGGGTAATGCTTGTGGGTAAGGCTTGATGAAGGATACCAAAATCAATAGATCCTGAAGCGCAGAATGTTTTTTTTTTTTATTTCCAGGGGTGTGATCTAGTCCCTTCTGACTTTGTTCTTTCCCCTAAAATACAGTAGAAAAAGGCCATATTGAGCAGTGTGACACTAGGCAATTCAGATTATGAACCCAAAAATGTCATCAAACTTCAGTTTATCAGTGAATTAAGACTCGGATATGGTGATGTTAAATACCATTCAATGATTTCTTAGCCCTCAAGGGGCTGACGGACATTAGAAAAAAAAATGTAATGCTAGATGTGCTGTACTTTTGTTAGTTTTGTGAAATTTAAGAGATTAAGCAGAGAAAAGTCTTTGTCACAGTATGAGGTTCTCCCAAAGGATAGGATAACAGATAATCCCGTCGTACTAAAGCTATATATTTCGGCTACAACAGCCATCAAAGTAAAGCCGTGAGAGCCTGTAAAAACCTGCCTGAAGGGCAAGCTCTCTCTGGGTGCTACAGAAGGCAGTTTCAAAGTTGATCTAACAAGATCAATTCACTCTTTTTCTAAACACTGCATGTTCGATGTTAGGTCTCTTCTGATGCTGTCAGTAACTCTGTCCCGAGCGGAGTTCTCTGAGATGTCGCCTTCTTTAGTATCTGTGTTTAAAACAAAATGAATAAATAAAAAAACTCTTTGGTTGAGGTGTGTTTGAGGAATGTAAGATTTTTTGATTATTATATTATTTTTTACTGATAGTGTTAAGCTAGCCAAGTGACGGCTCAGATTGATGTTTTGCAGGCACAAGCGTCTGCTGACCTGCTAGAAATGGAGAGAGGGAAAATACAAGTGGATTACACTTACAAGTTGTAAAATAGGCTGTTAGTCTGAACTGCCTTTTGGCCATTGTCAGTGCAAAAATGTCTATCGGGTGTTCAATATTTAGTCTTCCACCTGGGGTTACCAGAGAATGCCATCATCTCTATCTGCAGCTGTATGAAATCTGGCACATCACTAAAAGCTGACACACTGAGATGTATTTTACATGAAGATGGGTGAGGATTTCTTATTTGACCCCTTTTGCTAGGTTAAGGAAGAAACCTCCAGGTGAGGGACTATTGCAGCAGTGCTAACTTTTGAAGCTGGCAGGGCCATTTAAGCAGTTTCACGCTCGCAGCATACAGGAGGGCCGTTTCACAAACTCTCGGGGCCTCTTTTTTGCTTTCTCTCTCTCTTTTTTTTTTTTTTTTTTTTTTTTTGGTGCAGGAATACCTTAAAGCTATTTGAATCTGGTTTTCTGGAAATCCTTCTCAAAATGAAGGCATGCTTTCTCTGTCTCAACAGACTTCATTCAGCAGTCTCTGGAAGACAGTGTGGCATGTTGCATGCACCGGAGAATGTGGTGAAGAAACTCTGATTATATTTCCAATGCTTCTCACGGGTGGGTGGCTGTGTTCCTATGATAGGTCTAAATACTTTAGCATAACTACGCAATTTTAGAAAGGAAACACTAAACAACGCTGCTTTAATTTTCCTTTCACTGTGCCTTATTTTTCTCTTGCTTTTCAGTTGTGAGGTTTCCTCATGACAGCCAGGAGCCCTTTCAGTCACATGTTACCCTGTTACCTTGCTTGAGCTGTGACTTTTATTTTTCTTGTAACATGCAGCCATGACATGAAGAAATGTTAGGCTTTTACAGAAACAGATTTTTGAAGCTTAAAATGCTTGCAAGCTACTTTTTAAGATGTGCTTTTACATGTGAATTTTCACAGCAAAAATGACTAATTTTGTACCAAATAAGGGACAGGACAAGTACAATACTATGCAACTTCTGCTGTATGTCCCAAATTTAAATAGCTGTTAGTGATGATGGCAAGTTCTAAAATCTTTCTGAATAATTACTATGATGGAGATGAGTGATCTATCAATGGGTGGCCACATTTGAGTGTAATGTCAGGTTATTCTTTGGAAACCACCTACTTTGTGATGCACTCCTCCCTAGCATCTGCTGTGCTCTTCGTATGCCATGTCTTTTCTCCTTACTCCCTTGCTCCCTTGTTTGATTTATTTGCTTTTCTTTTTCTCTCACGACCTTTGAAACCACGCTACCTCCCTGTAGTCTTCTGGTTTTGGACTTATGTGCCTTTTGAGTCCATGCATGCTGAGAAAGGTGTAGAAGCACCTTTCACCCTCTTGACTGAGCTCTGTGACTTGTGAGCGGCATTGCCTTGTGCACAGTGCAGTATGGAGAGTGCTGGGGTTTTTCCCTCCTGCTTTCCAGTGAAGAAGAATGGAGGTGATCCTTAATCCCATGAGCTCTAACCAGCATGCGTATATGCTAGGAGGAGGAGTAATGAAATGTAGCAGCCTTGCCTGGGAGGGAGTGCTGAAGAGGCTAACAGCTGTGACCTGACCAGCAGTTTCACCCTGGATATGTGCACACATTGAAGATAGCCCTGTATTGGCACAGTTGTGGTACCAGGAGTGCTCAGACTGAATGGCTTCAATAGCTGACTTTCAAGATTTACATGTATCACTTGAATGCAGCAAGTTGTGTTCCTTTATGCCAAATGAAACATTTGTAACAGCTAAATACAAAGGAAAAATTAGGAGAGTAACAGAAAGAAAATCTCTTAATGCCCTAGCTATTCTCTTTTTTAACCTTTAGTTGCTGCATAACCATCAGGAAGGTACTGAAACATATAATACCTACCGAGGACAAAAGTACATAGTTCTATACAGTGTATATGGACTAGAAGACATTAGTGCTGAGTCTTGACCTAGCGTTACTTGCTAAATAAGAAAGCACTTGTAGCAATAAAGTTCCCCAGAAGAGGAAAGATGCACTTTTTTGACAAAGCGCTTGTAACAGTCTTAGTATTTAGTCAGTAAGTTAAAATGTCACACCAGTGTGTTCATTTCTGGGCAGTGAATTTCTTGAATGAGCAATTAGCTGTTTCCTTTGATCCTAGGGGTTTGTAATAGCCAGAGTGGGTCTATGCTTAAACCCCCAGAAGAAGTCTGGGAGCAAGATGAGAGGTCACAGCTGAGCCGCACAAATACATAGTGTCTCCCCTGAGCTGCCCCCCAGGCACATGTAGGCACTAGGTAGAGCTTTTGTTTGAAGAGCATATTTTTCTCATGCATTTGCGTTTGCCTGAGTCATGTAGGGAGTTTCTTTCCACACTGCTGGACCAGGCAGGTCCCCTTTCAGATTCAAATCTGCTGTCTGTGCTTTTCTGCAGCATTAGGCATTCCTCCTCCTCCTGTGCTTCAAAGGTGATGAGAACCAGCCCAGAACCCAGCTGTGTTCCTCCTTCTCAATTAACAATCACAAGGCATCCTCATAACATCTATTCTGTTCTTCAGTGGAGGCATTTTATCCCTACGATGTGGGAAGCATGGAAGTGGCTGGGGCATGCTCACCTTTGAAAATCACCAGCAAGTACATTAAGGGTTGTTTCTAAGGCCATGGATGGAGATGCTGGGAGGAAACCTAGTCTGAACTGAGTGGCAGCAAGGGTCAGGGTGGAGCAGCTCTGGGCCACCCTGCACAAACCTTTTCCTGTGTTCAAAAAAGACATATGTGAAGCATGTAGTGTCATTGCTCCAGGAGAACCCCAGTGAACTGTGGTGTAATTACATCACTTGGTGTCCTTTGGTACCACGCTTCCTGCCCTCTCATGTGACAGTTTATTGCTTAGACAGAAGCAAAACTTTACTAATTCCTCATTTTACAGAGAACACAAAAAACCCAGAACCAATAGGTTTAGGAGGAAGAAGAGTCCTGGGAAAAAAGTCAGCTCAGTAATGCCTCAAGGATAAAAAATGCTGTAATTGGTGATGTGAGGAGGTTCCACAGCATAGAGACCTTCATGTAAAGCCCGTCCCAACCTCATTTTTGTTGAGTGATCTTCAGCGTTTCGTTTTCTAGAATTTGTATTTGAATTCTGTTAAGGCATCACTGCAGTAAAGCCCTGTGGACTGTAAAAGTAAATAATCAGTAAAGGGACAAATTATACAGAGGTGCTTATGTTCAGGCTTAAAACTTCGTCTCCGCAAATACCTTGTGGGGAGGGAAAGTCTAAAATAAAGAATAGGACAAAGGTATCACCCTGTCAACTATTAAACAAATATATGAGATGGTGCTGAGAAGTCATATCAGCTCAGCCGTCTCAAAATCCTTCTGCTAGGCTTTATAGCTGAACAGTTCCTTTTTCTAACTTTTTTCTCCAAAAACTGCAGCAGTTTTGCACCATCTCTGCCAGTCTGTCAGAGGGCTGTGATAAAAGATGATACCCATCCATTTAACATAAAACAATCGGAGTCAGAAGAGGTGAACCAACCTTTGGGACTTCGAATGTGAATATTTTCACACTTTGTTCAGTAAAATACCTATCTTAAGGTATTTTTAAACTTAGTTTTATTACCAGGTAAGAGTAAAATGCATGGCACTCATTTTCCAAAAGATGAACTATTGAATAGTATATTCTACAAATATTTAATTAAATGCTTCCTCTCATCGTGAGAAGCATTGGAAATATAATCAGAGTTTCTTCACTAATTCAAGGAGATAATGCAAGGGTCCAGGGAGGAATAGATAAAGTTAGAAAAATAATTAGAGAGAGGATTTGTATTCAAGTCACCAGACTAATGAAATTCACCCCAAAGCATCTGTGGAACTGGCCAAAACAGTGTCTGAACCATTATGCATGACCCATACCTGAGGCTGTGAGAGGAGAGGTCCCAGAGGACTGACACGTGAAATTTCATTGCATAAATAACTGGTTTAGTAGATGGGGACAGAGCAAAGATTGCAGTTTGTTTCAAGTTAAGTTGCTCTTTTAAAGGTTTACCACATGCAGTTCTCAAAAGCGAACGTAGGAATTATAATCTAGGGTAAGTCACCAGTAGCATGGTGATGGCTGAATGTGAAACCATTGTCTTGCATGCGTGCTGTCACACAGGGAAGTGTTTTCAAGTCTGTCGTGTGCTTGTGGCAAATATTAAACATGAGACTGTCATGTTTAATTTTTTTCTTCATTGACGTGTGCGATATCATAAAGGCTAGAATTAGAAAGTCACAGACGCAGCAGCTTCAGAAAGATTTGAAAGCATTTTGACAAGGACAATTATAATTTTAAATGATGTTGACACATGAAGAAATGATCTGAAATAATTAAGATTTACTTTAGTCACGACAAGTGCTAGGCAATACCAAACAGAGAACAAATCGCTATGCATAACTAATAGGACTAAAAAAGGTCTAAAGAGAGGCAATTGGATGGAGTGGCACCGTATGAGGAGACACTGAATGGATTTGGACTGTTCAGCCTGAGAGATGCAGCTGAGGCATGGACCTCATGGAGGGATATTAAGCTCCAAAGTGGGGAGAAGTGGTTACAGGCAATTTATTAATTCTTTCTCGTAATACAAGTAGGATTAGAATATATTCAATTAAATTATCCAGTAGCAGATTTAAAGCAAGCAAATGGAGTGCTTTCCCATGTAGTGGTTAGTGCGTGGACCAAGGTGGCAAAAGCAGCATGGCAGATGACAGAAGCTTAGGCGGATTCAAGATGCAATTTGACAACTTCTTGGAGGAAGAATTCTCCCGTGACCTCGCCAGGCAAAGGTACGACCTCTGGCTCAGTAAGTCCTAAAGCAGCAGTTTGGTGGCCACTCTCGGGGACAGGCTTCCCGGCTGGACAGTTACTGACTGGAGCTGAGTACGTCGGTCCTCTCTTTCAGCATTACTTCAGAAACAAGGTCGCTCCATTACTAAATTTCTGTGACTATCTGCTGTTTTTGAGGCAGTTACGATCCATGTGCTGATCTGTAGAAAACCATTGAAATCAGTGACAGTTTTTCTCTGTAGTTAAGGTAAGAAAGAATACATGCAGTCTTTTTAGGCTAGTTGCCGTGAAAACAATTTCACGACTGCTTTTATCGTGCAATAAATTACCCATAAAAGAGGACAGCAGATTAATGTAATTAATTTGATTTAGTCCCAATAGTGTATTGTTTTACTAAGCAATGCTGTGGCATAATTAAGAGTTGTAACTGATTAAACACTTTATAAATACAGAGCTATTAATTAATACTAAATTACAATAAAATTAAGAAAGTAACATAAACAAGCCACATAAGTGTTTTAGAATGGCAGTTACAGTACATCAACTAAAAAGTTGCTTATGTAGACCATTTCTTAAAGAGTTTGCTGAAATTAATATTTATATAATAAGATAACTGCAAAAATGGAAATGGGGCAAGAAGAGCATTCCTTATGATTTTTTCAATTCAAAAGACTCCTTTGATGAGAAACATGGTTTTTTTTAAGCTGGATATTCTTAAGTGAGTGTTGAAGCGAAGTCCTTGAACCCAAACTTACAATATGCAGAGAAAAATCTAAAAAGTAAAACTTATTGTCAGCTTCAAGACCCCCTCTGAATTTGACACTTGTTTGTCTTATTTGAATACAAATCTGAACAACTCATGCATTGCTAAGCTTTAATTTGAGTATGGTGTATTAATGCCACAACTCAGATTCTGTTCTCATTTGCAGGAATGTCAGGAAATGTATGAAACTATTTGCATACTTAAATGATTTGCTGGATTGGATGGTTCACAATTTCTGGAAATCCCTCAGGTATTCATTTGTCGTTGTGCATTAAGTAGAGAAATACAAAATACATGGTATCAAAGTGCAGGACTACAGGGGCCGGTGGCAGTATGAGATATAGAAATATTTTTGAACTTTTTCAGACCTGGGATCAAATCTGATTAAGACCAAATACATTACAGTCATTTGAAACAAGTTTTAGTAGTGTCTGAGAACACTTAGCAGCAAGATTGCCAAGGTTTATACTACTACTCAGGCCTTGGGATTTTGTTCTGTCTGAGGCAATGTACAAACTCCTCTAAATAGATCTGGTTTTTAATGGCGTTTTGGAACCTACTGAAAAGTAAAGTCAACTCTTTCGATTATCTCCCAAACAGAAGCTCTAGAAATATACTTTTTTTTTTTCCTAAGTAAGTTATTCAAATGTACTCTAAAGCCTAAAATTATTATGTGTGTAGCTTGCTGTTGAATGATACTTTAAGTGCCAAAATGATGCAAAATAAACTTCGTGTAAGTACGAATTGAAGCCCAAATGTCTAAGTCAGCGGGCTGCTAAAAAAAAAAAGTTTGTTACAAATATCAAAATACCTTAGATGTCTAGTTTCAATGTCTCAGGCAAAATTTGGTCTTTTTTATGTGTTCTAATACATCAATGTGACTAATCTTTGATTAATCAACAGTTTCTGTCCTGTCTTCTTGCGTGTAGTATGAGTGTACAGGAACATGCAAATGCATTTGCTACAGTGTAGGTACTCCTATGGAGAGATTTGTGGGAATTCATACACATAACATAACTGCACATGTGTGATCCTTAACATGAATGGCCTTGTAGATACCCATTTGCTTTCAGGTACCAAAGTTTTTGCAGGTGAGGGTATTGTCTTGAACAGTAAAGGGCATGGGTTTATGATTTTGTCTTCAGTTATGTTTATCAGTGGACAGAGGGCTGATGAAGGAAAAAGAGCTAGGAATATATGTGTTCAGAACCATAAATCTATACACTGCTGAAGGTTTCCTTGAATAGTTCTGTGTAAGTGGGAGAAATATTAACCAAGCCAAACACAGCCTAAAATGGGCTAACATAAATATTCCACAGACTGGGGGATGAAAGACTGTGGGAGCTTTTCTTCCAGAATATGCTGCTCAAACATTCCTGAACCTTATTAAGATGGGGAGTAGGAGGGAGATTTCAGGAGGACAGTGATGAGTATGAACAAACATGGAAGAGCAACTACTTCTTTAAGAAGTTCAGTGTAATTATGTCATTACAAGTTCGTGTCATCTCTATTTAAGAATTCTTTCTAGCATGGGGGAAGGCATAGAGTGTGAGCAAGGGATTGTGTCTGGGACTGTAACTGGGAATGTCCGTCTGCTGGTTCTGCCCAGGTTTGTGATGTGGAGTGTATGGCTGAAACCGCAACATTATTTTTGTGGTCTAGGAGCAGCTGCAGCTGTGTGTTTCCTTATACAAGATCCTAAATCCTCTCCTGTCTCATGCAGATTTTGCATTAGGCGTCTCTTGCTGTCAGTTTGTAACTGCAGAATACATGGATCTGTTTGAACTCTGAATCTGGTGCAGACTTAACTTCCCTTGAGGACTAAGATTTTCAAATGCACATCAGGGGGTACCCCATCTTTCCTGAGTGGAAAGGCTGTTATCCAGTTTCTCCTTGGCTGTGTTTGCTGAGAAGGTCAACCTGCCGTTCTTCACCACTCTCACTGCATTCCCACCTCCACAAACCTCATGACTGGGTAGCTTCTAGGAGTTTTTCTGAAACCATTTTTTGCCAAATGAACCACAACCTGTCACTTAAACTTCTTTCGCTGTGATTGAAACAGATTGGAGAGCAAGCTGGTGGCCCGTGCTCCCAGCAGGGCTGGAGGAGTGAGTGCCTCCGCCAGAACAGCAGTGAGGAGCAGCTGGACGTAGGCTGGGAGACGTGTGGGCCCAGGCAGCTTTTCACTTGGTGTAGCTGGAGCTGGGTGAGGATATATATGCAGTTTCTCTCTCTCTCTGGGTTTCTCTCCAACTTCCCTCCTTGATGAATACGAGCATTTCATAGGAAGGGACTGGCACCATGTTTTCTCCTTTTCAGTGTTAAGTGAGCTAAAACATTTTCAGCCTGAATAAGCCAAAGAAAGATAAAAGGTATTTTCTACATTTCTGCTCTTCTCATGTCAAACCGTTGGGATAATCTTGTATGTTGAAGGATCCATCTGTTTCGTGCTCTAAGACACCCTCTGAAATGAATAAGATTTGGGGGGGGGCCTAATGAAGCTGGAGAAACAAGGCAGTGTTCCTGTGTCAGCTGAATGCCATATCTTGTGCTACTCAGCAAAGAAAATTTTGTGAAAGGACTCATTTCCCTGTTGAGTGAGGCGAGGGCAAAAGAAGAGACTGAGGCAATACCTTCTCTGCTGCTGATCTGCGATGGTACTTAAACTACATGCATTCCCGCAGCAGGCTTACAACCAATTTCTTGAACACCGCACTACAGATGTAGTACACTAGGAGGAGATGGTAGGCTGCTGGCTAGGATCCTAGTAATGATTTTTGACTGGAGCCTGGTACAGTGTGACCAGAGACCATAGGGGAGGAATTCCCCTCAGTTGCTTGGGAGATACCTTTTTGGAGAATCTGTACTTCAAACTTCGGCTGTAGAAAGTGAAGGATTTTTTTTAATACTTTAAAAAACCAAGAGAGTTTACATGCAAACTTGCAGCTTACAGTTATTTTATGTCTATCTCTGTAGAGAAGTGGTCAGTGTACATGATGAATACTGTCTTGGAAACCAGCTGTGCAACTGGGGTAGTAGAAAACAGAAAATAGAAGTCAGGGAAAGGTCCTGTGAGCATGCCAGGAGAAATCAGGACTGGGAGGGGCTCTAATGTAGATTTTTCTTCTGTAAGAACTAGTGATGATCAGCTGAGAGAAACTGAAAGAGAGACAAACTATCAATAAGTAGTGTATGTATATGTGTATGTATTTCAATTGTCTGTCCTTTAGGTGTCTAAGCAGCATTCTGAATGTCATGAAATTCTGCATACTTTTCTAATGTTTTCTGTGAATGTTTTATTGTTTTCTCCTTTATCATGTTTCTAAAACAATTCAAATCATCAATCATTGAAATTATCAATTCATCACAGGGCTGACACATAAAACAGATTGCAGCAGTGAATCAGTGTAATCTGTTGTTTGGGTTATGAACCCCATGCACTACAAGTTTTCAAAAATCTGAAAAGTTCAATTCCCAGATTTACTCCATTTTCCGTTAGTGTCTGATTTAATAGAAAGCCACTCTAGACTCAGAGATGCCACACTGACTAGCTTGTCCTAGAGCCAGATTCATAACATTGATTGTTCTTAAAAAAGAGTCTGTGTGGAGATGACTGGTCTCTCCCCCATCTCTTCCCCACTCATCTGCCAGTAGGAGTAGTCTCACAACTGGGTTTCTGCAGAGCCAAGGTCTGGTCTTCCTCACAGCGCTACTGACATACATGTACGGCTTCAAAATGTGCTGAAATTAAAAACATTGAGTCTGGCAGCTGATGCCTAACGTGAATAGACAGCCCAATGTCCTAGCTGTAAAGATGACCAGGGATTTCACAGATGGGCTGCACAGGAATAGGAGAAAGGGCATCTCAATGACTTCTTTGACTAGGGTCTACTCCTGGTATTTCCTTGCTTCACCACAGGCTGGCGTAAGGGATGAATCATACCTCGAGTTGGGTTTTCTGCTTACACTGAGGACCTGTTTACAAGTTACAAGATATCTCTGTGGGCTTCATCTGAGATAACATAGCAACATTATTCCAAAGCATGCTTCTTGTTTCCTTTGTATCCAAATGGAAAAATTGTTAGATATCTCTGTCTTTTCATCCAACGTGACTGGTAATGGTATCCCTAGTAATTTCTACCGCGAGTACTAGGTACGATGGAATATGGCTGTCGGTTGTCAAGATTATTTTATTTATACATTTTTTTAAAGTGCATTTTATTATACAGCAAGTCAGCTGGTCAAAACAAGCAATGCCTGAAGAATTGAGGTGTGAGGCAGTGTAAAATGGTACAAAGACAGATGAGGAATATGAAACAAGCACAAAGTTGTTTTGTTCGTTTATTCTGTAGATGGAATAAACGTGCAATCCCTGTTGATCTATAAGCAAACCTTTTTCTGAGGCACTGTGAAATTTTGAGTGACCTGCCTTTAGGAAAAAAATCACTCAGACTTTTTAAAAACTATTTTTGGAGAACTGAGATTAAAATTTTGGAATTTGGTCGCTGCTCCTGTGTTCAGTCAACCAGGTTCCACCAGCTGCGTGAAACCAGCATTTACATGCATTATAAACAGAGGCAGACATAAATATATATGAAATGTATACAGAAAGCAAGAAATAATGCTAAAACAAATCACTTTGAATCAGGTTTACTTTCTGTTGCCAAGAAAAATATGACTGAGTTGATTTTCCAGAAAAGGATTGCAGTAAATCAGGTTTTCATTGCTCCAATTTGACAACAAAACTTATAATAAAAATGCCAGAATAATACTCTTTACATATTATTGGTAGTTGATGGAGACTTTTGGAAGATGGTGGTTTTCTAAGAGATTTTAGGAACACCACCTGTAAGTTTTGCTTGCTAGGAAGTGAGCATATTGATTTACAAACCTGGAACAGATAAGTTTAGGTGTAGAGGATATAGTTGCATTTGTGTTTTTTCTGATGAAAACATTTACTTAATGTACTCTTCAGGCGAAATCAAAACCCATTTTTTCTACAGGAGAGGAGAAGAAATGTTTGCATGCAAAGCAATTCTGCTCCACCCACCCTAATGCTACTTAGTGATTTTGGTTCATGAATTTTCCTTGTAAGCAGCCGAAAAAAAGTAGTGATTAGTCTCTGCAGAGGCAAATTATGTGGATATTTAAACAGCTGTTCAGTATTCTTTAATTTCTTGACTTACGGAGTATATCTTCAATGCATAAAAATTCAAGATCAGTCATTGAGAGAATTGTAAAGATGGAGTTTGCTAGGATATCATATACGAAAATGTACGTGCTGTAAGAACCATTATAGGTAACATTTACTTAATTAAAATAAAGGTGGTAATTTTCAAAGACACCTGAGAGATTTAGGTCAGCTCTTACCCCAATCCCCTAATCTACCCTAATCCCACCAAATCCTGCTTCAAAGCTGAACCCCAACCCTTACCCTAAACACTAGCCCTGATCCCTAGGCCTGACATGTTACCCCTAAGCCTAGCCCTAATCCAAGCCCCTAAGAAATGTAGCCCATACCTTCCCTCCTAACCGGAAACCTGAGGCAGAGACCCTCATCTTCATGTTCTGCCTCACTCTAATGTGTAACTCTGATCCTAAAAAGTAAGTTGAACCCCCTGGCCCTAACCTGAATGCTAACCTACAATCAGAAACCCTAACCAGATACTGACATGGCATAGGCAGTAGGCAGCTGCTGAACTCATCATCACCCCAAATAGAAAACTAACCCCGATAGTCTTTAGTGTTTTGGACATAAGTAGTATTTCCTAGGCTTAGCAATATGACAGCGTTTTGTACTGATTTTTCTGGTAATGGCCCAGGAAAATGCTCAGCAACATCAGGAGTACTTTAAACTAAGCGGTGAGAAGGGAGAAGGGAGTGCTCTTAATGACACAAGTACTTTCCTGCTTGAGGGACAGCTGGGGAGGGCTGAGGTCATCCAACAGGGAGGGTTCAAACCTTGCCATTTCTAATGTCAGTCCGATCACCACGCTGTGGGGCAGCCTTTCCTGGGCACTGGGCTCCAGAGTTAGCAATCTCGCCTCTGGGTTCCTTCTTTCTAGCCCCTGGTTCTTGTGTCTGTCTCCTGCTTTCTAGGTTGGGTCATGCTCTGATACCTTCCTGCCCAGTCCAGGTTCCTGCTCTGGGTTTCCTGATCTGCCCACTTGACTCCTTGTTGGAAACCCTGACCTTCTTAGAGGAAAGCATTTTTGATTTTGTGAATTTTAAGGCCAGTTCTGCCTCACTTCAGTTTGGTGTGGCTTGACTTTATCCCTGTTGCTGCTGTCTCTGCTTTGGGACCTGGTTCCCATTCCCCAAACCTGGTTGCAGCTTAGTCTAACCACTGGCTACAACTGTCAGCATTTGGCTGTGTATCAAAGTTTGGAAAAATACTACCAGTCTTCAGTGGGACATACCTAAGCAGTGGCTAGATCTGGCAATTAAAACTGAGTGAGCACAGATGCACAAAGAGGCAGCGAGTCCCTCAACACTAACTAAAATACAACCAACTTCACTGGATCCAAGCCCCAGGTCTTGGCCATTGCAAGCTCATAATGTCAGCATACTAGGAGAGCCAGCAGATGTCCGTTGCAAAAGGTCAGGAACCCATTTCAGGAAAACTCAGAAATGCATCCTTTATATACTCGAATTCTAGCATTTGTACTTTCCTAACAATTCCTTCAGTCTTCAGAAAATGAAAAATTATAAGCATCTGGGCCGAACTACAGACTGAACCTGTCCTTCAGGGTTTTGACATTGCTTGTGGGTGTTCTCAGGAGCAGAGACCTCTTCACCTTTCTTCTTCCCAAACTTGGCCTTTTCCTCTCCTTTAGGTGAAATATTTTATTGTATTAATAAGAAAGGAGGAGAAGGCTGTCCTCAAAAAACCTGGATCTTTGAAATAATACCAAAAATGTTTCAGATCTGATGATAGGAGTTATTTTTCAGGCAGTCATCAATTGTAGAAATTAAGCTAGTCTTTAATTACAGTCCTGAAAATGTATTTAGTCAGCACAGTGTTTTGAAATTATTATACCAACATGCCATTTGTGCTTCCTCTCTAATTTAAAAGAAATGTATACATCTGCTGGTTACAAGGAAACATGGCAGCAGAATTTCAGAACACCTTTCACCGAGTCTTCCATTGCTGAAAGGACAGCAAAGAAGTAAAAGGCCAAGTGTCCAGTTTTCAACAGGTAGAGGAGTTTAATGGGTGCTTACTAGATAACCATGTCATCACTGCTAACTGAAGGATCCCTCCAGTTCTTGCTTTTCAGGATGAATTTTGATATTACATGATACTTGCAGACAAGGGCTAGGAGAGGGCACGGAATTGTATAAAAGCGCGTTCTTACATTACCCCTACCACGTTAGTGTGTTTTTCTTAATCTAGCCCATCACTTCCTCTCGGGAAAAAGTTAATAATTTGGAGCAGTAGCATGGTTTTTAAGTGAATCCTTCGATCATTCCTGTTTATTGTGTTTTGGGTCAATTTGGAGTGTTTTGATGCATGTGAACGAGGTTCCTTTTAGAGGAAACTAAACCAGAAGCCCTGTTCCAGTGGGCACAAAATGCTCTACTCCCCCTAATGGGGGTGTGAGGGTCCAAATGAGTGACTAATCCTTCAGGCAGCTTTGAACCACATGTATGGTGGGGATGTAAAGTCCAAAGTAAAACCCCAAATTATAGATTGTGTAGGTGAAATGGCTACAGCGCTACCTGCTTTCATCTGCTCCTCTGCACCAAATCACAGGCTGATGTAAGAGGCACAGTCCATAGCTGTGTTATCTTGTAGTGCTGTAAAAAACTCTGAGATGAAGTGTCTGTCTTTTTTTGTTATGTTAAAATCCCAAACAATCACAATCTAAACAGCCTATTTTTTTGTAAAATAATATACAGAACTAAAAGTGCTTGATGATTAGAGAAAAAGCGTTCTACGGTGTGTGAACAACACACGGCATGATGCATCTTCATTACACAAATGCAAAATGACGATCTTTTATCATAAAATCTGCTGACAATAGGCATTAATCTCTTACTAAAGCAAGTAGTAAACCCTGTTCCCATGGCAATGCAATTCATTTTGTTCCTCTCCCTCTACTACATGCATGGAAGACTGGGCATTCTCTGGACAAACTAATTGCAGCCTTAATGCTATGGATTTTTGTGGGTGAAATACATAATTAATTTGGTGGAATGTCAAATCAGTGGTAACCATGGTGTTGGTAGAACGTTCCTGTGTTCCATACAGACATGCTCAATGAGCAGCTATCCTCCTGTCCCCCATTTTATACCAACTCTGTTTAAAAGAAAGAATAGGAGTTCTTTCAGGAGTAATTTTCAGTAATATGTTTGTATGTTGGAACCACGTACATTGTTGTAATGACCTGCATGTTGTTTTTTCCTTATTTTTATCTGGTTTGTCTGGTTGTGGGGTATTTTTCCTTTGTGCGTGTGTGTATATATATATACACATACATAGTAGACAGAAATTATTTGGTCAAGCAGACCTGTTCTGGGGAGAAGCTATGTACTCCCACACACATATGGTGTCTTGCTAATGAAGCTTACCGATTTTTACTTAAAGTTATTTTGAAGGTTAATAAAAAACCACGTTGTTTCTCCTTATGTGATACTTTGTTTGAAGTCAGCATAACACCCATGTGTTTCCATAAACTTCCATTGCCCTTAAAAGCTGTGAGTTATTTTGTAAATCCCAACCTACCGTGTATTTATTCCACCTCGGAACAAAACAACAGTTCCAGTTATTGCAAAGCAAGCCACATGTACCTAAATATACCTGCTTTCTGCTTTAAGAGCATGGCAAGCTGGCTAACTCCCATATAACAAATAGCTTCTGTGCTGTCAATTAACAGCCCAGAGAATTAAGTTTTGTTGTTTTATTGGTCGAGTCATAGCTCTTTGCATATTCCGGACAATTGGGTCCCATTATGTAGATAACTTACGAATACTAAAGTAAAAGAGAAAGCTACAACCTGCAAAATATCTTTGCTTCATGTGAAATTGTCCGAAGATAATGCTGACAGATGCTCTCTTAGTAAAGACCTGGATTTTGCCAAAAAAGAGAGGTGAAATGAGCCCAGCAATGACATGATTCATTTCTAAAGCCAACCAATAGCAACTTATACCCCCCCCCCCAAAGATCCTGTTCAAATGCAGTTTCAAACTTAGTTTCATCCCTGAGATTTTTGCTGCGTGGAGCAAGCAGAGCTTGGCCCAAGCTGCAGCAGGCAGTTGTGTCTTGCTCGCTGCAAGCCTTTCAATTCTGGAAGTGTTTGAAATGGCTTTGGTTTAGGTGTATTGTGCAAGCCTAGTCTGAAAATGAGACCCTATACAACTTTTTAACATCAGATTACATTTTTAGGCTGTGTATAACCATGAAGTCTGGAAACATTCAGAGCTGCAGTCTTGATTTAGGTTTAATTTTGCTGAATATGGGTAACTTACAGTCAGACTTTCTGAATGACTCACTAAACTATCCAAACAGCGCTGTTCCTTGATGTAGGTACCACTGTGCTGATAGCTGGTACGCTTATGCACTTCCAAAAGTTTGGCACAAGATGTTCCCAGGATGAGGCAAGAGTGGTACCTACGGAGGGGAAAAATGGGAGCGTAGCCAGTGACTATCCAGTAACCCCAGTGGGTTCCTAATGCCCCTGCCCCCCGCTATCCCAGGTCTCACACCACTAGGAGCCCTGCCGTCTGTGCCTTGTGCCCACCAGAAGGCACTCCTTGGTGAGGTCCTTGCATGTTTCCCCTTGGAGAAAGGTGAAACCTCCAGCCCTGACAGTCTGTGCCTGGAGGCCCAAATGCTGCTTGAATCCCTCAGCTTTTATGGGCATTCCAAGCTTCCCCGTGGCACAGTCTCACCTGAGGAAACACTGGAGAAACAGCCCCCAAAATACTCAGGCACCCACCAGTTGTGTTCTTCATCCCAGGGAGAACTCAGATACACATAGCAAAGGGCTGTAAATCACCCGTCAAAGATTTTACTGTTAAATATTTTAGGTTGGGGAAGGGCAAAGAATATATTTGAGTCTAAACAAATTACAGATAAGTGCCTGATAGATATGTTTTAGGGTGGATATTTTATAAGAATAAAAGTTTTTATGAATTTTTCCTTGGTTTCTGAGTTGACAGCCTTCATGAAAATATGTAAACTACTTTAATGAAAACCTCAGGCATTGTTTTCTTGTTATTTTTCTTATTTGAAGCTGCCTTTATCAGGAATAAAATAGCAGATATCAAAAGCTCTGTATTCTGCTCTTCTCTTCGGAAGGCTAAAACTATTTTAATAAAGCATACTTACGTGATATTAATTGCTCTTCTTAATCAGTAATTAAAATATGAACAATATTATTAATCTTCTATTTTCTGCTTTTCAGGTGGTCAACATATAATCTCAACAACTATGGCTGAGAAGCGCAATTAAGGTACCGTAATTTCCCTTTTAATATGGGCCTGCTTTTGGTGAAAGTGATTTCAAAAGACTCTCTCCAATAATCCCCTTAATAACCTGCATTCCTTGAGGCTGAGTTCACCTCTGGATGGGTGGTTTTTTTCATTTACCACTTTGTTCACTGCACTTCCTGAACACGACATAATTTTTTCCTTAGATTCCTTATCTTTTAGTTTTCTGTTTTTAAATTCAGTAGCAATGTTGTAAGATGTCTGTATAGACTTATATGCTGGGAGTAACGCTTACATGATATAGTTGCGACTGAAGGTCATGTCTTTGAAATATTAACTCAGAAAATGTTGTGGGGAAATGATAGAAAATCCGTCCATCGGAGGCTTTTGGAATGATGGCTGCTGCACGCTCCACGGCACTAAGAATTTAATTGTTGATTTGAATCACAAGATGGCAATCAGCTCAGCAACTCTGCTGTACCACAGGGAAAAGATGGTTGGTTTTGTTGGAAATGCACATATCATGACCAGAGTTATCTCTGTTCAAGTCACGTTTTCACTTGTAAATTTCTAGCTGGGACTTCAAACAAAGAGTAGCAAGATAGGAGAAGGTGGAAATATGTCAGGATCTTTTTCCTTGGTAAGTTGCACTGAACTCAAATGGCAATGTAAACGTCAATGAAAAAAAAAATTTCTTTCCTATGAAAAATACAGATAAAGTACAAACAAGGAAGCACACCAGTGCTATAAGATTAAAAACTTAGTGAACAATATTATTGTTCTAAAATGACATGAACTAATTCTTGCCAAAGCAATTATCATGGCAGTATGTCCATTCCACTTCTAAATGCTCCACTATTGGTTTAATATTGCTATTGAAGTAGTAAGCTGTAAAATCATCCTGGAATACTAAATGACCCGCCTCCTTTCTGTTGGGAGCTTTTGTTTTTGAGTCTGTGTGATTTATTTGAGGATGAGTAAAGGATAGGAATGCTCTCGTTTTTGTTAGCTACCTCCTTTCTAGAAACTGAAGACATTACTTTTCTGATCTTACCTCTGGTCACCAGAAGTCTCCTAGCAAAAACTCTTAATGTTTATTTCAGTACAGGGATAATGCACTCTGACTGGCGAATACTAACATATATTCAAAAAGAGCAAAAAAGAAATCCTGAAAAGTACATGCAAATTAGGTTATTTCAACACTGTGTAATGTCTTAGAACAGGTTTTGAACAAAACTTAATCAGGAACATCATCGTAACTGAAAAGCGGGATAAAATGCAAAATTCTGATCACAAGGTGATTTTGTCAGACTAACGTAATGCTTCTTTTCGCTGAGATAGTGAACATCTCAGACTACAGCAATATAGTAGGCTTAAGCTATCTAGATTTATAGGAAGCATTCATTCAGTACAGTTCCCAAAGGAAATTATTATTTAAAGTGGAGATGGTACAGATTAATACAGGAATTATAAGAAGCTGGCTTTGGCAGATAAGGACCTGGGAAAAGAGGTGACTGTGACAGGAGGTGCTGAGAGGTGAGTTACCAGGTTGCAGGCAAGTTATTGGAAGTATGCCTAAGGGAGAGGTCTTGTGGCCAGTCCCGTGTAATAATTCCTTTAGTAACCTTGGCATGAGGTCTTTGATACAGTTTTTTAAACTTCTGTAATGCTGTGCAGGACAGAAGAATTTTGTTGACTTTGTGGATTAGTATAACAAAGACAGGATAAAATTTAATAATAATAAGCACACTGCCATTCTGTTAGGTACTAATAGCAGGGGGAGGTTGCTGTAAACAAGAGTTTCAGCAGATGGAAGTCCAGCTTTTTAAAAAAAAAATGTGTTTGGTTGTAGCACATAGCTGAAGCTTTCGTAATCTACATAATTTTCATGAACACCTACTTACCAAAGAGTTGCAATTTACTCTAAATAGTTTAGAGCCTAGATATTCAAATTCTGTAAATTCTGATAAAATATAAACTTAGGTTTTGCCTATCAAGTTCTGAACCTTATTCTATAAAGTTCGAAGCAGCTGCAGGTGTGAACCCTAACCTTGTATTAGGAGTAGGAAGTTGCCAGACTACCAAGAAGTAGGTTACTGTAGCAGCTGAGGAACTGATCTTCATATAACCAGCCCATCTGCCTCCTCCACTCCAAAAATCCCCAAACAAACCAAAAACCTGGAAACAAGCCGGTGCAGATCTCAGGCACTAAGTGAGCAGTCATGTTACTTTGAGGTAAGAAACCTCATCTAGGATAGGTGGAGCTGTAGCAGAAGCTCAGCCACAGATATGAAGCTGGAGGCAGAGCAATAACCGTAATGAAGCAAGGGGAGGCCCAGGAGGTAGCTGGTGGATAAAACTGTAGAGTTTTGGCTATGGGAGGGAGGAGCGCAGCAAGACACTTACCACAGGTCAGATCAACCTGGTACAAAGGCAAACTAATGCAATCAGTGCTCATTCCACTGCACAGAAGAATTACAGTCAGAGCCAACACATGGTGAGTGGGGTCCAGCTTACTAAAGTGTGCGTCAAAATATATTGAGCATCTGCCTCACGTGTCACTGGCAGACATGTGCTGACTAGGAGGAGAGCTCAGTGTCCTCAAGGTCAGCTTCCTTGGAGGAACTCAGGAACACTGAAAGGTTCACTGACATGCTACCTTCAGGGTCATCTCTCATCAGTCCTTCTGCTAGTTGAAGAATCTGGAAACTACTGAGAAAGAGGGGGCATTTTAGCACAATCCCACCTCCGGAGTAGCAGCCCCAGAATCATGCCAAAATTGACATCATGATAGTAAACAGGAGCAAAAGAACCCAAAAATGGGCCCTCCCCAGTGATTAAATATGGGTATGCTATACTCTGTGGCTAACCCTCTGAGGATTAGTGATTAAAGCCAAGAGGATGAGAAAGCAGTACTTCATTACTATACACTTGAGAATCTGCACTTCCATCAGATAAAAGGAATGCTCTACAGATCAACAAAAAATTGGTTAAAAGATATGAAACAGAAGGTAGGACTAACTGATCAGTTTTCTCAGTGAGAGGATGACAGCAGTGGGGTCTCAAAAGAATCTGTGCTTAAACCTGTGATACTCAACTGATAAATGAAGTGGAAAAGATGACAGAGTGTGCTGATGATGCTTTTATTCAGAGCACTGAAGATGAATGCTGACTGTGGAAAAACTGCCGGAGGATTGTGCTAAACAAAGTGCCCAGGCAAGGCAGTGGCAGGTGAAATTCGCTGGAGGTGGATGCAAAGTGAAGGACAGAAATCCCATGCATGGGGTGATGAATGCACCATTGCCACTCACTGACCAAAATGTTGGGCATAGCTGGAGCTGTAAAGTATAAAAGATGCTTCTCTGAGAATGTTAACTTTAGTTTTGTAAGTGTTAACTTTAGTGTCAGTACTGGTTATAAAACCAAGTAGTATAATGGGAAAGGTACCAGAAGTATCCTGAAAAATGTCACATTGCTACTGTGTAAACCTATGTTTCTCTTGCATCTTGAGTAGTGTAAGGTTCTGTTTCTCCATCTCAAAAAGGTATAGCAGGAGCTAGGGAAGTTTGGAGGATGGAAAGCATGAGACAGATTTCTTCCAAGGAATGAATAAATAGTGTAGCATTCCTTGGCATGGGAAAGAGACGGAGGTCTGAACAACTCCCCGGGGGCTGCCGAGAGTGAGCAGGACCTGCTGGTCATTCTCATTTCCAGGGTCAGAGGCAGGGAGTGAAATTAGAGGGTGGTGAGTGCGCAGCACATACAAGGGAGGGTCTCCCTGGCGGGTGGGGGAGTCTGAGTTATGGCAGGAGGTGAGTGCTAGCCTTTCACATAGGTGCAGACAGCAACGGGACAGAGTTATGGAAGTAAAGCGTGAACTGCCTGGGGGGCAGGTGGGCATCTTGGGAAATTCTCCCATGGGATGGATAGCTCTTCTCTTCCGTAGGGGCTGCTGCTGTCAGGGAGGGACTCCTGGGCTTGATGGACCCTCCTGTGAAGGGCTGTTCATAGGTTGTTATGGAGCTTAAAATGGGAGGACCAAGGAGCCACTGTTGATGGAGCTACTAAGAAAACCCAAACTGCTGAAAGGGATTTCAGGCTGTGCCTGGCAAGTAGGAACAGGGAAGTATTTGCCCAGTTGTACAAGGCTCACTTAAACTATTGTATGTGTTTTGGTTACTTGCCATCAGAAGATGTATTTAAACTTGCAGAGTTGTAGAGAAGGACGAGCAATTGCATGGTGTGCCTCCACACCTCCCTGTTACGGGACCGATTGGGATTTACTTGCTTTTGTAGCAAAATAAAGAGGTTTACTTTTTAAAAATATGTTGAGGTTCAAATATGAGTGAGGGAATAGAACATAATAATACAGATAGAAAATCAAGTGGCCTTAAGCGTGTGTTGAGTGTGTTTAGACTGGAAATTAGAAAAAAGTCATGTTAACCAGAGAGATGAGCGAAATTCTAGGAGGGCTTTCCAAACACAGCTGGGACGCAAACCCACTGTTTTTTCAAGATGAAATTTCTGGGAGGGATGAGATTACCCAGTGGAAGCGCACTGGCAGTTCTTCAGTAACAGCTTGCAATACCGTGAGCTGAGCACCAAATTTGTGGGTGTCTCCAAGCTTTGAAGGAAACAGACTTGAACTGTCTGTCAGTTGTATTTACTGTTGTACAGTAATACTGTATTTGATTATTCCTCTGCCTTGGGACTTCACAAGTCACCTCAGGAGTCCAGGAGGACCTTTTTGCCTTGATGCTTACTTGATTTTTGGGTTGTTTCCCTTCCTCCAGTGTAGTCGGACTAGTCTTGTAGGGTCTTACGGATGTTTTCATGTAACGTATTCAGCCACCTCAGAGTGTTACAACGTCAGTCATACCCTCCCCTTACCTCGTCCACTTTTCCTGTCATATACTTCAATTTTTGAGACTTTCAAGCTTATCTCCTAAAGATGATAATTTGATCAAGGTGTGTGTTTTAGAAGAACGTTACTTTATGGCATGCAGTAAATGGAGAGGGCAGACTTTGACATCCTGCAGGACATGTTGCTCTTAACATTTATTATGACTGCTTGCAGTTAGTGGGGATCAGTGACCCAGGTGGTCCTTTCCAAGCCTATGTTCTGGTGCACACATTAGCTGGATTCAAAGCCTACGCGCTTAGCGTTTATCTGAAAGTAGTTGAAGAGCTGTCTTCCCTCAGGGGATAAATCTCTTGCATCTGCACTTCCACTCCTGCCAATGCAGGAAGCATGCAACTGGCTTTGGAGCGCCCAGGCGTATGTGAGATGGCGATGCAGAAGCTGAACTGTAATGCCAGCAGTAAATCTGGTGCTACCTTAATAAGGACAACAGAAACAGTAATTCATACAGTTCTGTGCATAATTCATCAGCTATGTATAGATTACAGTGGCTCTTCAGAGCTACTGTTGAAACACAGAAATTAAAAGCATGTGGAGTGTAAGATCTGCTTGGAACATACCTGCACTTGCTGTCATCTCCTATGGCAAACCATAATAATAGTAAAGATACAGTATACTAATAGTAAAGTTATAGTAAAGATATTTAGCATTGAGCAACAATCTTCAGGCTTGTACTTGTAGAAACCCATGCTGCCATATTTTTACTGATACAGTTAGCAGTGGAAGCTAGAGATAAATTACTGTTGCTTATCCACAGTCTGCTGATACCTTCATGTTGCTCTGTGGACATCCCTAGAGGGATGAATCCTTCTAATAGAAGGGTGCATCGTGACACTTGGATGCAGCACGATGAACTTCTGTTCATGAAACAATAATGTTAAATAAGTTAAGGTCTAAAATATTTGGAGTCATATGCAGCATAGGTGCTAGAAAGCTCAAAGTACATTCTGCCATTTTAAAGCATCTTAATTATATAAATAATCTTGTGGAGATCTCTTACTGTAGTAAAAGAGTTAGATGAAAGAATAAAAAAGGCAGATTAAAAGAAGGTTATGAATATGAGACCCCTAGTCATCTGAACTAACACATTTTCATAGACTTGTTTTTTATAACAGATTTAGAGCAGTAGAAAGTATTTCCCTATCCTGAGATCTGTCATTTCAAATACAGTGTTAACATTTTTGTCAGGACTGAAAAAGCCATGAGGACTTGAAACTAAATTTTTTTTTTTTTTTTCAACGAAAGGAAGCTGTAATAGTATGAGTTGATTCTGGGGATTTTAAAAACAAACAGAAAACTGTACACATATAATAAGATGAAAAATTGTGTCACTGTTAGCTTATATATAATAGGACCCTAAAGGACAGATGTTCTGGGAGAACAGATATCCATTAGAACATGATTGAAGGGGAAGATTTTGAAATGTAGCCAGAATCTACAGATGGAAACTTTAAATAAATAAATAAATATCAACTTATAAGTAGCCCATATAAATAATGCAAGGAATGCATAATATGTTCTCGATTGTTCAAACCAGCAAACAAACATGCTTCTGCATTCTGAACAATTTGCAACTGATGGAGCAGCTTTGCAATGAGGTTAGCTGAAAGGGAATCAGAGCCAGCCAGCCTCCTGGGCATTTGCAAAAGTAATGTCAGGACTCCAGTAAAGAGCAAAGTTTCATTTCCAGAATTCATTTTTTTGAACAGTGCTTTCTTCCTCTCTGGTACTGGAACAATAATTAATTTGGGGATGCTCCATCCTAGATGAATCCTTTAGCCTATTTTGAAGATAAATAAAGGAAAAAGGAGAGCGAGGGGATGTAGAAGGACATTGTATGTATGAGTGTATGAAGCGATAAAAGATGGGTAAAAAGCGTCATCCCAGAAACAGCTTCAGCTACAGAATAGCACTAACTTTAGGCTTTTTTTACAGAATAATCCTGAAGATATGTATTTTCTGTTCTGTTATCAGTGTAATGCCCAGGTTGCTGGGCATGTACAGCACTAGCCTGGCGGTCCACTATTTTCAGCCAAGGACATTGTTTCTTAACAAAGGAAGTTTCATTTGCAGAGTAACGTGAACAATGACTGAGTCTCCTTTTGAGAGCAGCCCCTACAATGTACCGCTGAGTCACAGGTAACATCATCGGCAGCAGAGAACAGGGCAAGTGCTTTGCTAAGGAAAGTCACACATCAAAACCATTTTAAGAAACCAACAGCAAAACTCAGGAGAATATTAATGTCAAAGCAACAACCGATACAGTTTTCCCTTAGAAAGAAAACACACACTAGCAGCTAGAGCTGATTTAATTGTGCTGACTGTGAAACAGAAAACTGTGAACTCATTAGCAGAAGCTTAGCGTGTCAAAATTGCCTGCTGGTCTGCTATATGAAGAGAAAGAATTTAGCATTGGACAGCAAGGACCAGAAGCCTTGTGTGAGGACAGACAAAATTGTGTTTTTCCCAGCAAATACAACTATTCTTTTGAACATGAATGCAACTTCCCAGTCTTTGTGTAGCATTTTCCCACAAAAAAAAGAGATGATTTTCAAATGGTTTTCATCCTGAAATTATAAAATATTCCAGTAGCAGAATAATGGTCTATCTCTAATCATGTTACCTTCAGAGCTGTCCATCTCTTAATTTTAGACCAGGGGCATGCCTGTTGGCACCATTAGCTATAAATCTAGTCCTGTAGCCCCTTCCATGTGAAATCCTCAAAGCATTCCTGCACTAGCAACATTTTCCATTAGTAAAACCCGACATCCCCAAACTTCATCAGCTTAACCCCTTACCCAGGAGCACCTTGTGGGTTCAGTAACAAATGTAATCTGCTTTCCTGGTGTGGATTGTATTCCTGAACCCTAGTTCTTGTCTTTCAACTGCGATGCTCTGAAGCAGTAGCCCTACAGCAGCCCAGGTGGCCTTTGCCGGCCCAGTGACCATGGGGCATATCCTACCTCACTTTGAGTACTTGCTTGTAGCCTGACCAAGTTCTTAAAATGTAGCCAGGTGATGCTAACCTTAATGATGCTTCCAACTCTAATTCCAATTTAGCTTGGTTACTTGTTTCACCTCTCCTCCTATTATGTAGTCAGGTAGGCTACTTTCATAGGAGATTCCTTCCCTGATTATAATCTTTCCCTTTTTTATAAACAGTATATCCATAGGAAGGCATGAAAGTAATTTGCATATTAGCATTATGGTATTTCTGTACTTTTTTCCATTCCCTTAATGCCTTGCTTGCTTTTTTGCATCACAGCTGTGCAGTTATATATTACCAAGAAAATATCTATGTACGTTCATTTTCAGCTCTCACATATTATTCCAGAGGTAAAGTACTGAAATTAGAGAAACTGATTTAGAAATCCATGTTATTAAAGAAATGTTTTCTGATAAACATTCTGATAGGGTTTTGATGCAAGAGTGAAGTTGCTGGCGAAAGCACGTCATAAACCAAATAATTCACATTAAGTAACAGAGAAGGGAACAGACTTTGCATTTCCATATGCTAAAAAACAGTGTGAAATGAGGAAATTATTTTAAACAACATGCAGCTTTTTTGTGAAACCCCGTATCTAGTAAATTTGTCTGGCTTTTTAAAAAAAAAAGGTTTCCATATTACTGTGAAAAAAATTACCATGCATAATTGAACTAACTTGATTTAAAAAAATGCTGTGCCTTTTTGTTTTCTAGCTTCTGGCAATTTGGCTGGTCTGGGAATCAATTTTGCCACCATGTCCTGTGCTACTAGGTGCTCTCAAGAACATTCATGCTCTCTTTTGTGAGGAATGCTTTAGCAAAGTACAGAATAGGAGTACCAGGTAGCTGTCTAGGTTTGGTTTTGTTTTGTTTTTAACACAATGCCTACCACCACAAGATTTCAGTATTCTTTATGGCAAACCTTGCTATACTTGAGCTTCCTTATGTGAGTGGAGCAAGGTGTCAAGACCTCCCTTTGTGCTGCCCATCTGTTACATTAGTAGCCAGGCTGATATGTTCAAGAAAGCTTAAGGGCAAGACTGTCCTTTGTTACAACAATAATGGTTTTATTCTTCAGAAGCTAAGAATATTTTTATTAATTTTGCAGCAGTAGCTGCATTGCTACTGTTTCTTCACTCAAAGCAGTGGTTCTTGCACATTAAAGAAGTTGTGTTCCTGCAGTGCTGTCATCTTACTGTTGATGGATGCACTTCCATCTGTCTCTCCAACTAACCATGGAGCTTGACTTCTCCAGCCACATATTTACCTTATTTTCACAGTGATCTTCTACGTTTTCTCTACTAAAACAATGCCATAAGGAACAAAACGTTGGCTACATTGTTGATCAAGTAGCATCTCAGTGGGAGCCAGCCAGCCAGCAGCACCAGCAGTTAAAGTTTGTTAGACATCTCTTCTTAAACAGTTTATATTCTCATACATGATATTATGAGTTTGCTGATAGGCTACATATTTATGCATTTCACACTCATTCATGTATACCAATAGTTATGCTACAAACACATGCTTTCACGCATAAAGAGGATTATTATTTGGAGCTAATCCAGTTTACAGATATTCTCAGTTAAGCAGCAGCAGGTCTAATTTGAATAGTCAAACTGGAAGCCTCATGCTTTCATTAGTCTTTCATCAGTATTGTTCAGGTTCTGTTCAGAATCAAGGCTCCTCCAATAACCTGTATCTTTCTTCTTACTTGTGCTATATAGTTTTACAGACAGGTAGGCCCAACCTCCATTTTATGGTTGCCTTTTCCATAATGTCACTTAATTATAAAACATCCCTTGGGAAAGTAGTTACTGGGGTTGCCAAGAAGAGAAGTGAGATAGAGAAATATTAAGAAAAGTATGTTTTTAAGGGCATTTAAAATTGGTGGAAAATAGGTGCCAGTAAGAGAAATTCCTACATGGAAGTTAGAGTCTGCCTTAGTGGGTTTTGCAGTTTTGACTTCCCCAAGAAGAACTGGCAGCCAAATCTGGGCTTGCTGCCTGAGACACTGGCTGCCTGAATAAATGGGCACTCGTCCTTTGAGTATGGTGCTATTACATTACTGAGTTTATTCTCTGTATATATTTCTGTCTGCACTTCAACAAAATTAATTCTTTTGAATGTTTTTATTTAATTTAGTCCGAGGTCCTGACTTTTCTTGCTTGCAGTCTTCTATGATTATTTCCGCGGATAGTGAGAAAGTCCTCCCTAACTTAGAGTAAAATATTTCCACGGTAAGAATAAATAACACAAATACTGACCTTTCAGTCCCAAGCAGAGTGTCTGCTTAAGAACTTCACAGCTTCTTGCCTCAGTGCAGATTGACATTTGCAAGGTTGATAAGTTGGTTATTTGGATGTAAATCAACATGGAAGGAAAAACAGTCTCAATAGTTATGATAGCAGAACCCACTTTTTCTCTCTTTAATATAATAGAATGGATAATATATCACATAAATTCACCATCAATGTGTAATTTAAATGATGGCTGCTGTTATGTAGCAGTGTGGAGGTGTGGAAAGGGAGAGACAGTTAAAATATTGAAAAATCTGCTACATTTAATAAAGGGAAAAAAGTGCTTATCGGGCTGTTTGCCAGCTATGCCTTAAAGCATCTTTGCAACCAATTATCTGTGTTGATCGTCAGTATTTTAGGGATTAGAAGCAGGCCTTTGAATATGAGTCATTGTGAATTCTAATCAAGATGTGCTAGCATCTGATACAGAAAATTCAGAAAAACAAAGCGTTTTTTTTTTCTTTCTTAACACTGCCCTTTGAAGACCCTGCATCTTTTCATATGCTTTTCTGATAGCCAGAAAGGTCAGCAGTTTGCTCTTGCCAGCCATAGCACAAGCAAACTGCCTGCACTCCTTGTTCTGAGTTTAGCCTAAGCTTCTTTCAAGTCTTCCACAAATCTTTAGAAATTTATTCTTGGCATAACCAGGATCACTGGTGCACACCTATCATGGCTTCAATTTAATGGTAGTTTTAACCTAGGAGCAGGGTGGCTGGGGATCCAGAAAACTTTGCAAAGAGCTTTTGCACACGGGCGCAGCAGAAACCCTAGAGGAAAGTGACAGTCTTGTATGACATTGAGATGAGGAGAAGAACATGAGATCCCCACCTTCCTGACACTGCTGATTCCCTGAGATTTGAACAGATCTGTCATTTCTATTGACACACTCAATAGTGCTGGCATAGGCTTTGCTACTGAAAACATCAACGCGTAAGAGCGATGCTTAAAATTTCACAGTCACTGAAAGAGCCTTCAGCACCAAGACTTAGAGCATCATTAGAAGAATGACAAGTCTGGCTTTGATTCAGCACACAAGGTTGATGTGTTACGGCAATGTGGCCCTCCTGAACGACCTTGTACTGTATTATTCTCCATCTTGCCATTAGTAGATCTTCTTTTTGGAGATACGGGCAAGTTGTTAGGCCCACTATTGCTGTTCTGGGCAGATAAAACTGTTTATTTAGAGGCTTCCCAGCTTATTCTATGCTTCTGACACTCAAGGACCAGTGACTAATTCAGAGTGAGTGTTTCATTAAATGTGACTTTATAAAACCATAGTGACTGTGTAAGACCCACTGCTTCTGAATTCTTTATGGTCACTGAAAACCCTGCTTTTGCAACCACAGTTTGCCTTCATTGATCTGTTCAACAAACTTTTAATCCTTGCATGGATAGGGCTCAGAAAACACATTCCTGGTATTCTGTTGTTACGTGTTTTTAAACACATACAGACTGGTCTGTACTGGAAGTTGTTCCAACTCAAGCCGAAGCTGAGACAGAGCATACCATTTTTCTTGCATCCCAGAAGACTTTGAACATGGTTATTTCCAAAATTGTATATATTGAAAGACAGGAGTGCTAGCCTTTCGTCTTTCTTGGCAATGCAGAGTGTTGCTTGAACAAGGCAGCAGATTTGACATTATGATTGATAGCCCTCTCCCCATGCTCCGCTCGTGGGTTGTATGTGTGAGAACATTGCCCTTGGAGACTTTGCTGCCTGTCCATCTACAGGAGTTATCAGTAATGGCCTGGCCTGCAACACAAACCTTTCACGGATGAAGCCTTCAAACTCAGCTCCCTCTTCAAACTCTTTTGGAGCATCATCTTGTACTGCTTTCATGTTATTTGCTGCAGCATGATAGTGTGTGTTCTGGGCTTTGTCCCTTCACAAAGCGAGTGATGCCAGGGTCTGGCAAGGCTGCCTTGCATGTCTTTCCATAAGGACAGGTATTGAAGAGATCATACCCTGAATTTACTCCAAAGGTAGCCCTGAACTTTTATCAGGACTGATCCATTACTTACTAGCCCTTGTCTTGAAACTACTATTAATCACAGAAAAGAAGCAGTGTAGTACTTAGTACATTTGCTAGATACACATTAGCCCCTCCTGGGACATTTCCACACTTTATTCAATCTGTCTTCTGTCCCCACCACAACCCTGGAACTTTTTATTAAATTTCTAGAAATAGAGCCTTACAGAGTACATGTATATTCATCTGCTTTAAAATTGTTGGCAAGCCTCTGTCCTAAATATCAAGGCAAAACCAACACCATCTCCTTCAGTGTCTGAGACCTGCAAGTCAGCAGAGTGAAACAGCCCACTGCCTTTTATTAGATGTTATGTACTTGACAGCCAAGTCAAATGCCAAGTTTGGGAGAGCAGTAATTCAATTCCTGATTGAGTAATACACTGAGTGTGTCATTCCTGTCCTCCAGAGAAACGTGTGACCTCTCCAGTGAGGTCCATCTTAAAATAAGAGGTACCTCCTTGGAGGTCACTAGTTTTTCAGGGTAATGTTGGCAGTATCTGAACCCCCTCTCCACCACTCTGTTTCATTGTCCAGAGTCTTCAGCAATATGGCTTAGGAGCTGGGGAATAAATGAGAGTCCATATGTATGCTATGCCCAGAAAGACAGTAGAGATACAGTTGCTGCGAAGGCATCTCATCAAGAAAGTAAAGAGAAAACTGATTTTAAAACAGTCATCACTACATTTGTGGGAAAACTAGCCCTGAAGCAAGCTAATGTACTTAATTACTTCACTGTGGTTTTAAGAGTTGCTGCCCTAAACTCTTTTCCTCCACCTTGAGTTAGGTCATCTTTAGTATATGCAGTAATTAATTGCCTTAAAGCATGAAGAGACTCCCTTCCTAGCCCACCCTGATGTATGGGGACAGTGCATGCCTGCCTTCTCCTGATGCTAGCCTTTTTGAACTTGGGTTAAAAGCTTCATCCGTCTAGTGTGCAGCAATTCAGTGAAACCTCCTTCGTTCTCTGTGCAGAAAACAGTGCTACAGAGAGAGTATCTTATTCTCCTGCATGGAGGACGGACCAACATGCAGCCTTTAAAGGCAAGCAGAGCTCAGACAATTGCACTGAGATTACGGGAAAATAACCATGAAGACTTGCTTCAGCCACTAATCTTTGGGGGGCTTAAATAAAATATATCTTAATTGTGTTTTTACTATGCAAACTACTCCAAAGCCCCTGAAGTTGCTGCTTCCTTATTTTGTATGTACAAGTCATTTTTACTGTACCAATATATTGCTTTGCAGGCAGAAACTAGTCTACCTGGGACTACATTGCCTTTATATTTTAAACTCAGCACAGCCTTTAATGATCAGGTTGTGGCATCAGGCTTCCTAATTAGAACACTTTCAAAGGTGCATCTTTATTGTGGTCCAAACAGCCCTCCGAGGTGAATCAGAGGGTACAGCAATCATAGAGCTGCAAATGTGAGAGACATTACGTTCAGGAATTTGCTTGTTCTCCTGGTGATCATTTCTATGTATGCTTTTTTTTTTTTTTACTTTAAGTAAAATTTGAAAATGACGATTTTTTAACATCAGCGTATTTTTGCTGAAATGTACAATTCATGTTATAATGGGTGATACTCTCTTTAAAATATTAGGTTATTTCTAGTGGGAAAGTTTAAAATTGAATTTCACTATCATGTAGATTAAGAGTTTGGGGTCCAAACATGTGCCAAGAGTTAGCCGATTTATGTCATCAAGTTAAAATTTCCACTCTCCTTTTTGGTAGTTTGGTAGTTACTCTCAGGATCAATGCAAGATTTCTAAAAGAGAACTAAAGTCTACTGACAGTGAGTCTGTGCAGTGAGGAAAAAAAGATTATCTTCTGCCTTTGAATAAGTAAATAAACAAACAAAGCTAAATGGCAAAAGGTAACAATGAAACTGTTTTAAGGATCAACTAACAGATTGACCAAGAGAGAAAAGACATAAGGTACTGAAGTAAGATTAGTTAAAATTTCCATATATGTAAATGTATAAGTAAAATGAAACTATAATTCAGCTTCCATCCATATGGAAGTTCCTCAAAATCTTTCACTTTGCATGTTTATAGTGTAGTAGAAGGGGAGGTTTGCTGAAAGCCTTGCAGCAAAGGGCATCCCCGTCAGCCTCAAGCCACGTGCCTGAGAGACCTGGTTGAGCAGAAGCAAGGCTATAAATGTCTGCAGCTGAGAGCTGCTCAGAAGGAGGGAGTTCATTCTGCTCTGCCCTTGGCCTCCCAGTCTTGTGAGTGTTGGCTGGACTGCTCTGCTCTAGCTGCAAGGAGGCAGAGGTTGCTAAATATTCAGGAGAAAAATGAGGAATAGATATTAAGGATGAGTGACTTACTTGGAAATTCATTTGTGAAAGACATGAGATAGAAAGGTGTGTACTGACCAAATGGTGAGAGGTAGGGCCTTGCAATGAGAGAAGTCAGGTCCTGCTCTGTAACGATTGTCAATCAGAATGTTTCCTTGCTTTACAGTAGATTGCAGCTATGTTATGAGGTTACAGACCCATCAGATATCAAGTACTAGTCATATAAAATTAATCTAAAAGACCTTGGGGTTTCTAAGGATCGTATAACGTCCACTGAATATAAACCCATGGAGTAACTCCACTCTACATGCTCAGCTTCAGAGGTCAAAAACTGCTCAAGCTATGAAAGCAATCAACCTAGTTGTCCATGAACAGTGTATTCATGGTTTCAGAGCATCTTCTAAGCCGCCTGCACCTAATCATTGTAAGAATATTTTCACAGTCTAAATTGTGATTGTCAATGAGAAATATTGACATAAAAGAACATAAGCCACCTGCTTAAAATGTGTAACTGCTTGCTGTTGTAAGCAGCTTGTTAAAACTGCATTGCATGTCTTCCTCTAGGATTGGAACCAGGACCTAGCTAGGCGATGAGTTTTAAAGAGAGATGAGTTATCGCAAAAAAAATTATGCAAGAAGAAAAATCTCCAATCTCTCATCTTCATTCTTTTCGTGAAGAATCACATAATAGCAACCATTCCAACACAAAGACAAATTGAATATGCATGTCCTTAATTTAACATCTCATTCAACATGTCCCTCTGTTCTTTCTCTTTCAGATTTCTCAGGAGCTTTTGAAATTTTAAAAGGTGAACTAGACCAAAACAAAACATGAACAGAAAACACTTTAAAAAATACAAAATACACCATTGCTGTTGAGGGTGACAAAGAGCAATTGGAAAATTATATTTTCTATGCTTCTGCTAGCCCTATTGGAAGGCTCTGCTGTGATATATAGCGCTGGTTTTAGGATAAACTATAATTTTATCTGAACAGATATAATTGATCTGCACCAATTGTAGTTTTTTTCTTGCACACTTGAGATAAAGGAAGGCAGGATCACTACTCAGTTAAACAGGATAAAACCTCATAGGCATAAAAGTGGTCTCGCTCATCAGCCTCTCTGGGATATAGATTGCTGGTTCCCAACATTTTTGGAGGCAGCAAAGCTGCTGTCATCATCTTAACCCTTCTACTGGCTTCTTGCCTCTTTGTCATCTTCCTGATTGTCCCTTACTTCCCTGCCATCAGCTTCAGCAGGACCTCTGAGAAGACCTAAGTAAGGCTAGATACTTTAGGTGATGACTGTTGAAAGGGGGAGACATTGAAAAAGAAAGTAAATTAGCTCTCTTAGAATAGAGTTTAAAATAAATTAATTTACTGTTGTATACTTACATTTTCTCAGTTTCACATATATCAAGAGATACTGTATTTATTGAGTAGAACCAACATGGCAGAATTGAGTTAATTGTAATTCCAGTATGAGTGCAATTTATATTTCTTGCTCCCTTTTTCATGTGCAGGTGTAAATTTTGGTCAGTGTCATTGTTTTATTTAGAAAACTGCAACAGCAGGGTTGGGCTTTCTTGCCCATAGCCAGGTTGTTTCAAGTGAATGTCCTGCTTCTTTGGGAAGGTCTGAAAGCCAGCTGCGTGGTGAGGCTGTATCTCCAGTGCCTGGGAAGTTCAGTAGGAGCTGCTTGCTCTTGCAGAGGCAGGGGAAACAGCAACTGAGCTCTGTGTGCCCATTTAAAAAATGAAGCAAAACCAGAATATAACCAGGGGCTAAAATCAAGGTATGTGTAAATAATCTCAGCTTGAACAAAACAAGAAGGTTGTTCTGTTTAGTTATTTTGATAGAAATGTTGCAAATTTCATCTGAAGTGGTATTGCAGTTTTATAGCACGCTGTGCGCAGGCTAGGGTTTCCTGGTAATTCTGCTAGGTAAGGCCATCGTGGTTGGCTTGTGTCTCTTTTGCAGGCTCTGTTGTGTTCAGGTTGCCAGTCTGTTTTGTTTTGCTATTCCCAATGACCTTCCTTTGTAAAGAATTCTTCTTTATAACACACTTCAGTGAATGTGATGGTTGTTATTAGATCTTTGTTGTTCTTGCAGTCTTTGCTCACAGGTTGTATTTTACAAATCTCTTAATATTCCTGTTGTTCTTGAATATTCTCCCCTCTTCCTACATATGTAAGTGTAGTGTCCAAAACTGGACAGATTGTCTCACTGGGAAACACCAGTCCAGAACAGAGCCAGAATTTCTTCCTGTTCCTTAAAGACAATATTCCAGCCAGGTTTCAGGATTACATTGCAGCGTTTAGTTGTGATCCTCTGCAGTCTCCCTAGTCTTTCTGTTCAGTGCTGAGCAAGTCCATCCCCATACTGTACCTGCACATTTGACTACTTCTTACATGCAGTACATTGTACTTGTCCTTCTTCACTTGCCATCTGGTGCACAGGGTCTCCCGCATTGTTTCTGGATCAGGAAAATATCTAACATATTATGACAAAATAAGAACAGAAATCTGAATGGAACCGAGTTAAATTTTTATAGTTCTAAATTGTGAAATGTCTTCATTTGGGTGCCAGGTTTGTTCTCTTTCTTTCTGTTGATTTATGACAACATTTTCTCTTAATTATCCTCTGTTTTCTAGTTGAAGAAAAATAGAATGAGTGCTCACTCACTCAACAAAAAAAAATCCTCTTGAGGAGAATTTATTTAAATACACCTCAGCACTGTTAAAGTTCCTAAGAACCACTTCACGGTACAGGCAGCTTCTTAAAGACATTGGGCCAGTCCAAGTGCCAGTTTGGAGAGAGATGGGAAATTCCATTTCTGTCTGAAATGAGGGTAGAATCAGCCGGGGTGAGTCCAGAGTCAGGCAGTGATCAATTTTTACCTTGCTTTTCTTCTGAGGTTAATAGGAGGAAGTCTTCAAAGAACGAAGTTGGGCTGATTACAACAGTGCCTGTGCACTACAGTTGTAGCACTTGTGATGAGCAGGTGCTTTTTTAAAGCAATGTTTGCTAATTACAGAAATGGTCTTGGTGAAAAAAAAGAAAAGGAAGAGAAAATATAGATGTTGTTCAGTAAAAATCCTACCCCTTAAAGCAAATAAAAAGTGACGAACAGCTGAGGATTATGTTGGAAGAGAAAGGAGGGGAAAAGGATGGTGAAAAAAAAGCTCAATATGAATCAAAAGTGCAATTGTGATGGGGAAAAAAATAAAGGCAAACATAGTGCTGATGTATGTATATATGTATGGAGCATGACCTGCAACAAAGACAAAAGTAATTGTTCTGCTTTATGCAGAGGCAGTAGCAGCCTAGCTGGGGTCTGCGTCCTGATCTGGGCAGTGCATTTCAGGAAAGCTGTGGGCCAGCTGGAGGGAGTCGGAAGAGAACAGTAAAATCAACCAGAGGTCTAGAAAATACACCCTGCAGTGATGAACTGGTATTGTTCAGTATGAAAATGAAAGAAGGGAAATTTGAAAACAGTCTTCCACCACATGAAAGGCTACTTCAAAGAGGAAGATAGTCTATTCTTTTTATCCATAATTGATAGCATAAAATTAATGGGTGTAAATTGCAATAAGGAAGGTTCTTATTAGACGTTTGGAGAGAGAGGGGGCATTAACAGTTCAAGTAGTGAGTAAGTTGCCTGAGACTAATGTAGAATATCCCAAATGGTGGATATACTAAAGTTAAATGTCTCTCCAAAGACTTAAACCGAACAAATATGTGAGGATTTTGCTTTCAACTGTAAATCATAGTGTATGAAGACAGAAGTTCATTTTGCTCCAATTAAAATTTTAGGACAATAGCGCTGATGGTGGGGAGGGAGTGAAGCCTTCCGCTGTTCCCATTAAGTTAACTTGTATTTTCCAGTTTTTTATTTCTATTTTTAATGAGCTTGATGGCTATGCTTACTAGGAGCTTTTCAATGTACTTGCTAATGAGAGAAAGAAAATAGATTTGGGATTGTTTTTAGAAATCTTTGGATTAAATGTTTCTATTTTCAAGTGACTTACCTCCTTCTCTGTACACTAATAGTAGATTCACAAAAGCCTTGCTAATTTGCCAGTGGCCTAGTAGCCAAATTGTTTTCTGCTGCTGTGCAGTTTTATTGCTATAGTTTGTGGTTTGTTTTTTTTTTATTATTTACAAAATTTTCCTGCGTAACCAGATGTGGAAGAAATTTGAGGTGAAAGATCACCAAATGGAGCAAATAGCTCTGAGTTGTGCCAGCTGGTACTTCTGCTCTGTAAGAGGAGCTCTGTAGCAGGGACTCCTCCCGGATGAATAAGCCTGGGAGGGGGTGGGGAGAAGGAAGGCACTTGTGGCTTGGGCATCAAACTGTCTTTCTGCAGCTCTTTAAGCAAATGACTTCGAGTAGAAAGTATGTTGCCAACAGCAATAACAACTGCCAAAAATACTGACCTGTGCAGAAGAAGATACAGATCAGGAGGGGTTTTATTCTTTTGGTCGCTGAGCACCAGGGTGGCCTGAACAGCGCTAACTTTGGGGAGGAAGAAGTACGGCTACACATGCTGCAGCGGGAGGGCTCATGCGCTGTAGCATGTGCCTGTTGGCTTTCTAGCTGGCACCACAGAGGTCCTCACTTAATTTTTTCAATGATTTTGTTTGCCTATTTTCTGTTCTTCAGAGTTATCATCCTGATCTTGCATATTTTTAAATAATTATTTTTAGTAACAGGTAGAAATCATAAATCAGCATATACTCTCTCTTGCTAGCAGAAACTTTCCCTTCTCTTCTTGCCAAATAGTGCATTCACAAGATAATGTATATAGTATGAGTGTCTGGAAGGGGCAAGGCAGATGAAGCAAAGCCTGTGAGCTCACAGTGCCGTCAGCTGCAAGCAACAAGCCATAACTGCATCTAGGTTTGTGGTTTTGCACAAAATTGTGTCTTTGTTTGAGACGTATCCTTTTATGTTTACTTCTTTGGTCAAAATGAAAACCTCTGTTGCATGAATGCTGGAATGAATTTCAGCACAGCGTTTGGATTACTCCCAAAGGAGCAAACCGTAAGCAAATCGTTTCTTTAAAGAATCCAGCTTCTCTTCGTTTGTATTCAATTACAGAGACAGAAAAGTTACAGTTATCTCCACTGCTTGTCTGGCTGCTTTCCTTAATCTGCTTGTAGAGGGCGCTTTAATTCTACCTAGGTGGTTGGTTTGTTTTGTTGAAGCGTGCCTGCCTGGGGTAGGGAGTTACTGGCTCACACCTGAGCAGAAGATTTTTGTATGGAAGCATGTAATTGAGATTATACACCAGCAGATTATACACATTCTTTGTTGTGCCTCTAATACGACCCCTCCTCTTCCAGCTTGCAGCAATGGTGCATCTTC
Organism: Nipponia nippon; assembly: GCF_047370975.1. NCBI lineage: Eukaryota > Metazoa > Chordata > Aves > Pelecaniformes > Threskiornithidae > Nipponia > Nipponia nippon. The sequence goes on along the minus strand of NW_028262347.1, from coordinate 87,481,388 downwards.
ACTGTGGGGAAGGGCAGGGTGCTATTCCAGCACCTCTTCATGATCTCCAGATTTAGATGTGCTCTTTCGTCTCAGGAACAGTGCTGCACTTGTTCTAAGAATGCAACCTGTATGTGGTTTAGATTACATCTGAAACATGCTATGTCTGTAATGAGAGAGTCTGATAGGGATTCATTAGTCAGGACTACACTGGCCTTCCTGCTCAAACAGGGGATTCAACCTCTCATCCATTTCTTATTCTTTGTGGCTGGGAGGTAGGAATTTCTCAAGCTGTTTGAAAGATGGACTTCGATTTAATCTTCTTGAAGAGCACTTACGTGCAACTGAGCAATCAGTATTAAGGCTGCATAGTAGAAGAGGAGCAACCTCCTGCCAAATGGATGTACAATCCAGCTAGCGTGAAGAGTGCAATGTAACCTATTTTAGCTTAAAAGAATAAAAATACTGCTTCTGAAAGATCCTGAACTAGCAGTCCTCAAAAAACATAGAGCATGATCCTTAATCATATGCACCATCATTCTGCAGGTGGATGCAGCTTTAGGCAGCTTTACTGACTGATGAAGGTATAACAATATTTATGATCTGCCTGGGGCCATTTTCCTCCAAAGCTACTACTCCAAGGCCTTGCCACACATCTGTTTCTTCTTCTTGCTCCTTTTTGAGCTCACTTTTTGAATCATAATATATTCTTACTGTTCTTTCCAGTTTGCACCTATCTCTTATTTTCACTTTGGACTTCTCCTCACTTTCTTGCTCTGCCGTACCATTTCCTCCTACAGAAAGGAGAAGTCCACAGGTAGAGTGCCATCACCAAAAGTGGATTTCTCCCAGGAGAAAAGAGGTTCCTCCAGGCTTCATCAATACTACATGCTACTGTCCCCACCTTACTGTGACATACAGTTATCCAGATAATTGATGACAGCAAAATTATTTAGTTGCATTCTGTTAAAAGAGCATGAATAACATTTTTCCCAATTTTTATTTCCTGTAGGCTATTGCTCTGTGACACTGCAGCAAACTCTGCTGGAGTATGAAGAAAGCTCAGAAGTTCATGTAAGTGTGTATCTTCACAAATGTGAATTGCAAAAGCAGCCGTTAGCTCTCTAGCTGTTTTAAATATGAGGGAATTGATACAACAGCAAACACGGATGGAAAAGGGATGAGAAGATTGCAGGGGCAGGAAAAAGATAAAAATTCACAAACAAGGTTGAAAAAATGCAGCAGGTAAGAGTAAATTGTCTGTGTCTGAATTCTTGGGAGCAGTGACAATTTATAACGGCAGTGAATCACATAGGAGTCTAGAAAGAACGATAACGCATTGCTGGCTTGCTGTTCTTGGTTCCTCTGGTTTTTTGGAGGGGAGTTGCATTCAGCAAGTATCAGGGCACAGAAAGGACTGGTGGCTCACTGCAGGGGCCGGGGCAGCTCACTGTTGCGCACCCCAGCGGCTGCAGGCCATGGGGCCTTTGAGTGTGTTAGTACCCTCAGAGAGCCCTGGCATCACGTTTTAGCACAGAAATTTTCAAGTGTTATTTTGTTGTGTGCTCAGTTTCTGGGGTTTTTAGATGCATTTGCAGATCTATTCTGCATTCCAGAAATAAACAGGGCATTAACTTAAGGTGTGGACAGCTCTGCCTGTGGTAATTGCATAACCAATTTCAGAATTGCACAAGGTTTACAAAGTCATAAGAAGTTACTAAAGCATAGCTGAAATTATATAATTGTATGGGCTGGTGCTGTATTGATTGATACTCTTACTGTGCAAGATAAGACAAAGCATGTTCTATCTACTGTAATGTTTTTGTCTGCCGTGCTTAATTTAGGTTTTATCCTAGAGCTTACATATTCCATCAGTAATGGGTTAATTGTATATGCCACAGTCAAATGTATAATGAAGTTATTAGCAGTATGCCTAATTCTGTGTCCAGTACATGAGTGGAAACCAAAGAGGAATTATTTAAGAGGCTACCTTTTGCTGTAGGTCCTGGCTCTCTTGATATTAACTTGAACATTAATGTTATACTGTTTTATATTGGGTAAACAGGTCAGCTTTACTCAAGTGTATTTTCCCTTTTTCTTGGCTTAGTGTGACTTTCTATGGGAAAAAGAAAAATATTGTTTGCCCATGAGCACCATGGAAGTCAGACGACCTGCTGCATATTTTAGTTTATATGCAAGAAAATGATTTCTGTTTGAAAAAAGTAAATCACTGGAGAAGCGCACTGCTGTAAAGTCTGTCGATGCAATCTGCCAGAAAGCATAGGATTTGGGCTTGGAAAAATCCCATTGCAGTAATCCATTAATCCATAGAATTACCTGGAAGGTTTTCAATACAAGGAAGTAATTAGATGAGATCCCAATTTTTAAATTTGTATTTAACATTTATGGCTATTTCTGGTACTTTATTTTCTTTTATTCACTGCCCTCTAGAGGTCTTGCAAATGAAATTAGACTAAGGAAAAATAAGGTTGCAGCAATGACTGTCTGTGGCTGGTGCTGCTATGTGCTGGCACATATGATGTTTTAAAATAACTGCATAGATGCTCCTAGAGCTAAATGCTGTTTTCCACACTCACTAGGAAGGGAAAAGATATTTACAGTGGGAGAAGTTCAGGTTTTAATATAGTGACTGGCAGTGCCAGCTTTTATGAGTACAAAAGCAACTATATGACATTCCTCTCTAAGAGCCTACCTGCTTTATTAGAGGTGATGAGACTTATAGCATAAAGTTATCAGTGCATCAAATGTTTGTCCATTTATCCCTTTTTAATATTTTCTTGTTAAAAGCGTTTTCAAGGAGAGATCATCTTTAGAGATGAACTGCAGAAATACTTCTGAACCTAAAAGTCTTGCTCTCAGTAACAGAACGGGTGAGGCCCAGTGTCCTTATGGCTTCATGTGTCCCAGTTGGGCTCTGGGTGCCCTCGCAGGGCATTTCCCTCTCCCGGAGAGTCGGAATGACTGTCTCTTCAGTGGACTTTCCTTATATTTAATGAACATGAAGTGTAACCTGCAGCACGTCCCCTTGTAGGGATGTTCGGGAATTGCTCTCCTCTATCTGGCTACCTGCTTTCATGAAGTGTTTGCATCTTAATAGCTTTGATACTGCTATCAAAGATTTTTTGGGGAAGGACAAAAAGGCAGTTGTATGGTATGATTATGCGAACCTTGCTTCTTGGAGAAACCCAGCTGAAAATAAAAATGTTGTCTTTAAAATATGGCCAGATTTCAGTTCAAGCTTTGCTGCACCCACTGGTGCTTGGTATCAATCTGAGAAATTAATATAAATTCATATTTAGCTCTTTCACCCTGTATTCCCTGGCAGTTGTCGTGTGTATCGCTCAGCAGAGATGCCTGTAATCCCATTGCTTAGCCAATTAAGGAAATGGCAGCGCTTCCTGGCTTTGTGCTTTATTGAGGAAAACACTATTCTGTACTTCTCCAAGTGTGCTTCCACGAGATGTTTTTTAAGACATTGTGTTTTATCTTTGAAGTGAAGCAAATTAAAGTTGGTTGGAGCAACGTCATTGTCCTCCCCTGGCCAAGGAGGGCCAGACCCAGGGAAGAGCAGCCTTTGGCAGAGCTCTGTGCTGGCAGAGGGGCTGCTGCTGTGCAAATGACCAGCAAGGAGCCTGCTGGGGGATTTTTTGCATTGACTAAAGTGCGCTGTAGGGTGAAAAAGTTAGTGCTGGGTGCCTGACATCCACCCGACATGTACAAGAGATTTTGTGCAGACTGGCTCTAGCCTGGTCCCCTGAAGTGGCTGTCCCTCAGCAGTTGGGACGGCCTTGTCATTCCTGGATTTCATAGTTTTATCCTCCAGGAATCCAGTTTTTGTGCTCCCAGACCTCTCCGCAGTGCACACCAGTGTGCTGTAAAGCGGGGACGGTGAGGACAGTCACTTCAGAATTGTGTCTGACCTGAACTGTAGCACTCTTGTAGAGACACTCTTGATGTATCAGTATCTCTATCCTCAACAGAAGAATAAGATTAATCATGGATCTCTGATGCAGTAATTATGTAGTCTCTGTAGATTTATATATGATACTTATCTCCATGATTTGTCTCCCCTGTGTACATCCATAAATTTATCTTCCCTGTTCAAGATGCAGTTATAGATAGTTTTATAGACTCTGCAATTCGAGCTTTAGTTGAATTGTATCTCAGCACTGGGCCATTCCTCCCCAAAGTGAATTTGTTCCTAAATTATACTCCCTAAAGGAGAGAAATCTTGGCAGCTATCACAGTTGTACAGTGGCACAAGTAAAGCCACAGAGATAACTAGAGCTGGTTCTGTTCACCAGGGCTTGGTGCCTCGGTGCCCAGACTTAGTTAGCCGTTTTTGAAACTTGGCTGTGGATGATGGATATGGAAAATGAATTTACATAGATCTGCAGCTTTGCATTCTTCTTCTTAATTTTCCAGTTGATTGGGGATTTGGTGTATCACAGAAGAATTTGTCTGTCTTGGTATCAAAGTCTTGAAGCGCATATAAGCCATTGCAAATCGTCACTTACACCAAAATGTTTTATTATTGATGAGATTGGTGAGTTTTAAACAAGGAAGGAGCACTGAAGCATTTGCCTTCTTGCAGGAGCTTATGGTCACAGAAATTAGTGTAAGGAAAGTGTAAAATACCTAGGGAGAATTACTCCAAATAACTATAGGTAATAACAGTATGAAAAGATAGAAAGGTCAGATGGGTACATTTAGGATGCAGACAGATACAGGAGAGAGGTCTGTGCTCATGAGTAGTAGACCCTTTGGGAGAATTTTCCTTCCTTTCTTCAGTGTCTTCCCATATGCCAGGTTTTTTCCTTAGCAGCTGCTGTTGGAAGATGCTCGACTGGCATACTCTTCTCTCAGCTTCTCAGTTGCCTGATTTCATGCACTTACAGTACCAGGGAAGATCAGTTCCCGAATTCTGGTACCATTTTATGTTGCCTCCTTGAAGCTCCATTTGCATCCCTGGGCTTCCCGTTGTCAGTTAGGAACGCGCTGCCTTCATCCAAATGATGACCATCCAATATTTGGCAAGAAATGTCTTGGGTTTTTTTATTGCTGCACAAATATACTCAAGTTTTCCAAGGGTAAATGTTGAGAGGTGGATAATCTTGTTATGTGTTAGCATCAGCGTGAAAGGGTCTACCAATAACACATCGACTTTAAGCCAGAGCAGGACAAAACAGCTAGTATCTGTTAATTGCAGTCTATTTGATTTTTGGATCAGAACTTATTTTTGCAGGTAACAGAGGAAGGTCTAATTTTGTTCTCATTTTCCCCAGGTAATTGTCTCAGTTGAGGTACCTTTCCCACAAATATATTGCTCTTAACATTAATTGTACCTGCAGATGGCTTTCCTATAAAACTCCCTCTCTGCATGCCTATACGTAATGACAGGGTAGTATGAATCCTAATGTTTTCATTAAAAGATACAACAGAGGTAGAGTAAAAGCAGTTACCTTCACTGATCACTCAGTTCATGAAGAACTTTACCGTGCAGCTGCAAAGTAGCGACTGGCTGTTCGTGGCCCATTTTCTGAAGTAGGTCCATTACAAAGCCATTGCTGTAGTTGCCACAAGCTGATACCTTGTCAGTAATGTCCCAACACTGCCTATTTGTATGTTACATGTGTACATGTACCCTTGCATAGATACGCAAGTGCCAATAATAGAGAAAAGGACATTGCTGTGTACCTTGACAGAATGTAATAGATGCCTTGGAATGACGCACAGCACCTATGTCTTCATTTATCAGCTTCTTGACATACGCTCATCTAGGATTTACAAAAGAAAGCTTCATAATTTCATATATATATATATGTATGTATGTATGTATTTATGCATTGAAATAAAATGCATCAAGAAAGTATAGTTCTCCTAAATTCCTCACCTCTTGGAACTGTAATTCCTTACTGAGTCTTTGTTTAATATGAGCTTTGTTAAACAGAGCGCTGAATAGCTCCAGTAGTGCCTAGCTCACTTGGCCATTGATGCTTTTTTTGTTTTGTTGTTGCTGCTTAAGGCTCTAATTAATAGGTAAATATGCAAGTTGCCACATCTCAGTTGAGGTTATTCAAGATGCGTCGCAGAGAATCTGTAGGCAAGGGGAGGGGTGGTGTCCCTCTCATAGCCAGAAATAACAACCCGGCAGGTGTGACCAGAAGCCTAGATTAGCTGGTAAACATTCCGCTAGGTGGGTACAGAGCGATTGTGGGTATCAGGACATTTGCTTGGGCTCTCGTTTATTCTCAGCAGTTGTATAGTCAGAAATAGAAAAGCTCCCAGTACTGGAGCTGGGATTATATCTGAATAACCTCTTTTTCTTTCATTTACCGTTTTATAAGTCTGCTTTTCTATCAGTTCTCTTGGATTGGTATTTAAAAATGCTACTGGATTGTTTACCGTGATGGAGACCCAGGTAATCCTTAGACTACTTGAATGACTCAAGTATTTGGAGCAATTTCTCGGAGCTGAGTATTGGCTGAATTGATTTGTCTAGAATCAAAGAGAGTTTTATTTTTTACCATTTAGGGAGCAGAATTCTAGCAAGGTTGATTTTTCTCACAAGCCAGCTTTTCTGCTCTGTGATTTAGTCCCTCCTTTGTGTGTGGCTCCAATGAATGCAGCACTCACTGATTTCTCTCCCCAGTTGCTGCTCCTGTGTTCAATGCCTTGGCTGTGATTGCCAATGAAATTGTCACTTAGTACTTGCAACACTGGTAACTTTTATGGTCGTTAACAAATCAGTGGAGATTACCAAACTGGAATTGGGTATTTCCTGCAATTAGGGAATCTTTAAGTGGCTCCTACTCTGGGAGAACAGGCCTGGGTGCATGCTTTCCCTGCTCTCAGTAGACCCAGCAGCAGCTCAAAGTGCTTCAAGTTGCATTTGGCAGAGTTTTGATAAGAAAGTCCAGCATTTGAATAGCACAGTGCATCATTCCTGCCCACTTTCATGTGATACTGTGCAAATGTTTGTGGTTTTTTGCTTTGTTTCATTTTTTAAGGAAAGGCTTTAATTTTTAATGCTGTAGGAGTTTAGCAGAAATGCCCATGCTCGCAGGGTTCATGCAAGCATGGTGGAGCAGCCTTGCCTAAGCTCCTGGAGACAGAACAGCAGGTGGTCGAGGTACTTCAAGGTTCCCCTCGAGGTTCTACAGAGCCCAGGAGGCTGTTTGCCGTCAGTACCCTGTCTGCACACTGCCTGCCCTCGGGCCAGTTGTCTCCGGAGCACCCAAGAGCTGTTGGACACTGTTGGACATAGCAGAGAGCCCAGCCTGCCCCGCTGCATGACAGTGGGTCTTCTGCTGTTGGTAACCAAAGATCAGAGTTGCTTTCTCCAGAGAAGCACGATACTTACTAGCAGCAAAGCAGCAGGGTGAGAGGTTCTATCTCCTGTTGAGCTCAGAAACAAATCTTGCTGGATTTTGGTAGGTTTAGGAGACTCAGGCCTTGTGGCATCCATCACTTGTTCCTGTGTGCTCTCAACAGCAGCAGCTCTGAAGGGGCTATGCAGTGCAGCCAGCTTAGCAGGAAATGAGGGGCACCTGGGTGAAACCTTTGGGGTCGTCTTGGATTGTAAGACTGGGTTAGCAATATCTCTAGGATGAAAATATCACAGATATTTCCAGACACTTAATTTACTTGGACGATTAATTCTGCAACCTTTTTTTCAGGTGCTGCTAACTGCAAATGTTGAGGCCAGCCTCCACTGTGAAAGTGTGCAGAAATCCCAGGCTGTGCAGAGCTGCAGGTGCAGATGTGTTCTAGTTTGGGGCTGGATATTTTCATAGCTCTTCAAAGTTATTTCTCACACTGAATGGCTGTTATATGAAGCAGGTAGCTTAGAAGGGATACAGCCATCTGCTGCTGCATTTCTGTTCATTGTCTTGGAAGTGTTAGGGTCTCCTGCACCAAGAAAACTATCTGTGGTACACAGTAGTAACACCAGGTTGTCTACAGGTGGCAACATAAATTTGGAAGTACAACGTGGCAGAAACTGGTCCATTCAGGTGTTCTCCATTCAGGTGTTCTCCATTAAGAGCTATTTGTTACAGATTTGTTATAGAAACAGCATAGAGTATTCAGAAATTTAAGAAAGTGTGTAGTTTCAAGGTATAAATCAGACATATAATCGTTTCCTTACATGGCATGAAAAATACATGCAGTGCTGAACAACCATTGCTTAAAAGCATTCGGTATTAAATTGAAATGGAAAGATGTCATATCTTCACTCAAGCTCAGTGGCACAGGCTTGGTGGTGGTAGTATACAAATACAGTTTAAGTCTTGCTATAGCAAAGAGGACTGGGACAACAGGGCAAGGTGTTTCTCAAATACTGTTCTGTTGCTAGTTAGACACTGAAGATTCATGCAGCTGAGGACAGGGAAGATATGAGGACAGATTGTTAGGATCAGAAGAACAGTAAAACGGAATTAAGCCTACATTTGAGTGGAAATCAGAGGAGTGCATTTATGTAATGAGAAACGGTGATGTGCTCTGGCTGCACTGTTTTGCAGGAACAGATGGGCTGGGGTGTGTGCAAAGTCCAATGTGATGCACTAATGCAGAGCCACCGGGGTTTCTCCTTTGCTGTTTGCACATGATGTGCAGAGCAGTGCTCATACAACCGTTTCCGTGGCCTCATATCCAGATAAATCGGAGAGCGTGACTGAACGGCGATTGAGTGCTTTTTACTCTCTGGCAGTTACGGGAATAAGGACTGGCAAACGGAGCAGTTCGAGGATGAGTTCATCCAAGGTCTTTATCAGCTGTTCCTGCCTATGGCTCCTCTGCAAGCGAGATCCTCCTGCTCATCTCCCCACCCACACCCCCAGCGCACTGCCGGGAGGGCCTGAGGGTTGTTGTCTCCCCAAAATCTTTCCACAGAAGCCTCTGGGGCAGCCTGTTTTACTCTCCTGCTACAGTTCATGAATGTCCTGAATATTCTTCTATCCACCCTACAGTGTCTTTGAATTTCCTTCCAAGCCTGGAAGGATGAGTGCAGAATTATCTTTGTGTTACTGGGAAGCTGGGGAAGACAAGGAGGTGTTCAGAGATTTAGACTAGCAAGAGGTTTTTACTGCATATCAGTTTGTCTAAACATGCCTCCGGAGATGAGTATTGCTCAAATGCACAAAGCAATGTTTTCTGCAGACTGTCTCAAATCAAGGGATAGCAATGGGAGAGACAAGTACTGAGATACGATAGACGTTTTCTAGGACCCTTGCTGTGTGCTTTGGCAGTTGGGATACAAAATAGTCCTTTACTGGCCTTGTTTAAAAATTATTTCTTTAGGTTTGTTTTTTTTTTTCTCTGAATTTTGGAATCTGAAGTTTAAGCAGAGAAATAGCAAAAATTGGTTTTTAAGGAAAAGCTTTAAAAAAGGATTGGCCAAATTCAGAGCATTGTAGAGGTTATAGTCCTTTCCATTTTATTTCATTATGGTGTTTAGAGTTCCTTCTCAGTATATATATGAACAGGAGAGAGACTACAAGTATATGACCCAAGGAAGAACGGAAGTAGGTATAGAAATGCATGTGCTGAACTAGGTTGCTTTTTTATATACCTTTTGCCACTCTTGTTTTACAGATCTACTTTGGTGGCTTGGCATACAGTCTTATAACCATCCCAACTTAGATATCTTCCTCCAGCAAAGTAAAAAAGAATTTAAATGTGAATATTCATACTTGGGGGAGAATCCGAGAAGTCTTAAGCATTCAGATTTTGCAGGCAGAAGTATCTGAAAGAAGCTAAAGCTTCATCAGCTTAGTCTGTCTTCTGAACTTCCTCAAATCAAAGTCTTGAAAGTTTCTTTGAATGAAGATGGAAAAGCTGTTGCTGGAAGGCAGGAGGCCTGTGAGGGGAGATAAAAGGGAACAGCATGAGCAGGGGAGTTTGTATATTGGTTCCATGCTTATTACTGGGTTTAGGCTGTTGAATGTATTTAGTGTGTTTAATTACCAGTATAAACAAAGTCATGGGATAATGACAGCATCCTTAGATATTGGTTAAGAAATAGTCTTTGTCAGAGCTTTTAATGTAATGAGATGGTGACATCATAAGTAGTTGTCTTCATTTGAAGAAAATCTGCACAGAACGGGGTAGGAGGTGTCAGCGAGTCTGGTTATCTCTGACTGTTAGAGCAATTCCTAATAAACCCATAGAGTTGATTAAGTGGTGACGTTATTTCAGCCCAACCCATCCTTCTGTTTTGGTTGGTTTGCTGGAGCATTTTGTTTGGGCCGTTAACATCTCTGTCCCATTGCTTTCCCTGCCTCCTTGATTGTACAGCTACATATATGCCAATAAACCAAGAAACATGTATTTCAACCCCAAGGTGATCCCAGCTGTTTGAGCAGAGTAACAATTTTAAATAAATTAAGATACTTAAAGAAGTTAAATAGCTTATTTTGTGCATGAGCATTAGTGACTGCCAAAAAAAAAAGGAGGAGGGAAAAGAGCTTGTAGTTCTAGTGACAAGTGACAAATACATTCAGCGTACTTCTTGGAGTGAAACTTCTGACTCTCTCAATTTAATAAAGAACTCAAAAAACTGTGACTGTAATTCTGTACTGCACAATTCATTGGCATTAGAATTTAATAAGTATTCAGTCTATTCATTTTTGCACCTGTGAACCACAAAGTATGTTGTTTGTGATGGATATGAAAGAACCTCTGTATTTCTCCACAGCAGAACATTTCTTTCAGTAATTATTATGAGGCAGTCAGCAAGGACATGTAGTTTTTAGAGGGCAAGTTTAATTTGTTTGTTTTTTTTTTTTAAATTTTGAGTTTCTTTTTGTACTGTTTTAGTTACTTTTTAAAAAAAAAAGCTGAATGCAGCAGGAACAGTTATAAGAGATGTAACAAAATGTCTTGTGCCTATGGTATATTTTTTCCAAACATTTTTCTCATACCATGTGCCTGTCTTTGTACAATAAAGTGTAGTTCAGGAACTGTATTGTTTAAAATAATTCTTTCTTGAAGTAGAACATTTATTTTGCGAGTGGGCAAAAACCTACTTCTTATCATGTTGCATCTTGAATTACATAGCCGTTGTTTTTCAGACCAAGAAGCTTTAAGAATTGCCAGCAGGATTAATTATTTCAGGTGATTATTAATGGATGGGGCAGTAGGAGCAACTAGACAGCGCTTTGGACTGGTTTCAGTTGCTGGCTCTGCCAGCACTGGCCCACTGCAGGGACTCTGCACATCACAGCATTTGGACCTCAGTTTTTTGCATTCCTGCAATGTCAGAAATTACATTGTTCTTGTTTGGAAAACACTATTTAAAAACAAAGCATTGCTAATCATAATTGCAACATTCAGGACAATACAAATCGCTATTTATTATGTTTTGACAACTCACTGTGACCCAGATTTTTTTAGCTCTTAATGGTCTTTAGGTGAAGACTATGCTCTGCCTATCATAAATTCCCATTATAAATAATACCTGTATTGTAAGTCTTAGCAGAAAGGCCGGTATATAAATGAGCACAAAAATGATATTTTTTTTGTCTCTGCAGCTAAAGATGGGACAGTGTAATTTTGCTCTTTATACACCTGTCCTGCAGATGAATATTTAACTTAGTCCCCAGGTTTGTTCATGCAAGAAGAGAGTTGAATTATGTCGGCTCCTCTTCTCTCCTGTCCCAATTGCTTCCCTCTCACTGACTTTGTTCGCTTGCCCTAATGTTTTCTAAATTCATTGTATGTCAATCTACCTAGCATTTCCAAGATGCAATGAAAATTTAAAGCCTCAAACAGAAAGCTGAGTTTTAATTAATGAACTATTTCAGACCCACTCTTCACCAGTAAAAGCCATGAAGTCCTACTAATGACAATTACTTTACGTAGGTTAAAGAAGGAAGGAAAAAGGCAAAAAACTCCTTCTTGAACTATATGTAGCCAACTTTATAGTTTCAGTAAATCAAGAAAATTGTTTCTTGATGTTGACATTTAGTGTGCTTAGTAATTCTTCACTAGAAATTACAAGGAACAATTTCCTGTAGGCTAATGTTAAGTTCTCTAATTTATTATTGTTAGTGAGTATTTTATTTTCATTTTTCATGTTGAACACCTGAGAACATATTGGAATACGGATTAAATTACAGCAGCATTCTGTGCTGGCTCTCTCGCCATTCCCCTTTCATTCTGGCTGAATTTGTCCAAACTTTCACAATTAGCATTTTGGGGAAAACCAGGTGCCAGATGGGGTGGCTGCCATGTTTAAAAGACAAACCAAACCACCTCATGCAGGAGAAAAGCAGGGGTTTGCCTTTTTGGAAATAATGAATTGCTTTTTCTAGTGTGGGGCGATGAATCTGTGCACGTATTGGTATGGGGGGAGAAACAAATGAAGGGATCAGGGTGCCACCCTTTTATGACTGAGGAACTGGAGCAGCCACGGCAGTCTGAGGTGGCGGGTGGCGGCAGACAGAGCAACCTCGTGTTCAGTAAAGACCTAAAGAACAAAACATGCCAGGATTACTGTTGTTGGAGGCCTTGTCCTGTACTAGGTCTGATCCATTGACCTGTGCTGTCTTTCCCAAAGCAAACTCCCTGCCCAGTATATATTAAAGTCCTAATATAGAAGTGATAACCATGATATATTTAACATGCTTATCTTCCTGGTCCAATACTGATTATGAAAGCAATATTTATCTGGAGGTTTTCCCATATCTCTCTCACTATTTAAAAAAGGAAAATTATTTCCTGATGGTAGGTTAGGCTTTTTAAAAATTTAACTCTCGCTATGGCTTAACATACTAAGCAACCTATTCCCCCCGACCCCTCCCCGAGGTCCCTAGATGAAGAGCCTGGCTATGTGAATTAAACCAGTGGAAATTAGGCAGGCAGGAGAACCTTTCATGAACTGGGTTAAACTTTGTATCTTTTAAAATACTACTTAGCATTTCTTCTTTTTAGATATAAATGTGGGGATTTCCTTCCTAATTTCTGTTTACAGTTTTGAAATTGTATATTGTATGCCAGGGACCTTTCATACTCCAGAGAGACCGTGCAGCACATGATCTGCTCAGGCAAAGGTTAGAGTTAGGGGGTTGTTTCTTGGAGGTTCTTTCCTGTTGCGGCTCACTGAAAGCTGATTTCAGTCTGAGCTTTTCACTCATGAACTCTATTTTACAAAGTGAGCAGACCTTTAGCTGCCTTTTTTTTTTTCCCTCCTCTATTGATCTCGCTCGCTATGTTTGTAAAATACGTGAGTAGGCATAAGCTGTGATCATTAACTGCAAAATGTAGGCAACACATCAGAAGAGCTCATTATTTGGTGCTTTATTTTATATTCTACCACACTAAAAAGCACATTATTGCTCCATTTTACATACGTCTGGGTCTTACAGAGACAAAAGTTCGGTCCTACGCTAAGTAAGGTTCACATTATGGAGTTCAGTATCGATGAAAGAAATGGCAAGAAAGTCATATCTACCAAACTCTTTCTCTAAGAAAAATCCTAAGTGCATTCTTTGATATTTTAATTTTGTATAAACCAAGGCTTACCCACTTTCATGCTCAATCCAGCTCAAATATTGCTCACTGCGAATAAACTCTTTTCTTTTGGTAAATAGATTGCTGCTGATGATATTATTTAATTTTACCCCCATAAAGTTGGCTTTTTAAGTTATGTAACAAGACATCAAAGAGGCATGATACAGTTTTCCTTCCTCAGAGAATAAATACCAAATTTCTCTTTGAAGCTGCAATCAAAGCGAGAGAGTCTGCAACCGATTTGAGAAATAGGAAAGACAGGTATCCTGCATGAAAGTCAAATCAGAGTTTTGGCGTTGACAGATACATATTTTTTTAAATACTTGTGTTTCCCTTTCTTGTGATTTTCATCTGATGTGAGCCAGTTTTATTCACTCCAGTGAGCCAGGGTCTTCAGCTAATGGATTTCTTTGCTTACATTGCAAAGGAAATTGAAGTAGATTGAGTAAAGATAGGATCCATTCTAACACATCATCTTTAACGCACAAAAGAAAAAAATAATGTCAATAATAGAACCTAAGACTTCTAAAGATACATTGAGAAGTGTTTGATCAACGTAGAAGCTTTCCCTTGGACACTAAAGAAAAGGACGCATCAGGAAAAATCTTTCTTTCTTCGCTTTTTGGTGACTGGCAGTTTTGTGCTGGCTTGGTGAAAATTCTCAAGTAATGCTTTCCTGTGGGAATGGCGGTGGAAAGCAGCTTTCCCACTGTCTGTATTCTCTTGTGAAAGTACAGGGGGAAGCATGGTCCTTGGAAAACATCCATATGTCAATATGAAAACACAGCTTTTATTTTAGAGTTAAAATAACATCAGTGCATTGATAAATATGGTGAAATGCATATTTTAATGTGATGATTGCATTTGTTTAGTATATTTTGGTTTTAACTCACTGTTGAAAGCAGCAGTTTTGCTGATGGATAACAATGCATTTACCAGTTCCGGACAAACGAACAGAATTGGAAACAGCTACACTTTTGCAGAATTGAACATTAATGGGTGTTTAAAAATGCCAAGATATTGTGACACTTCTGCATATTCTTCTAAATATTGAAAAACAGATTAATGTTTCCTTGGTGGCATCACAAATCTTTGCCTTAACAATATATTTAATCCCAAACTCTCCAGATGTAAAAGAGAAATATAAACTCTGGCCTTTTTTTTTTCCCTTTAGCTGTTAGTCCTGAGATTGCACTGGCTTCTGTTGCTTTATTGTCTTAGTGGTTTTTATATTACTTAGTGCCGTGGTAGTTTTTATGCTGCGATTTTTGCCTCAGATTCTCTAGTCCTCCCCTCCTTTTAGCCTAATTGTGGTTACCAGTTGTTTGAATGAAAATAAAATACAGCTGCAGGTTTGCTTATAGCACTATAAGTACTTTTTGGCTTGTTATGGCTATATTTTGGCTTTCCTAGGATTAAGAGTCTACATCACCACTTCTGCTATTTCTTTCAAAAACCAGAGATTTGAAAAAGCCCTTGGGCTTCCCTTTCAGAAACAGGTTACATGCTGGGAGCAGCACTGTGGAGAATGCAGATTTCCTACACCTCCCACTTTCCATCTTCCTCCTTGTGTCTGAGAGCAGACCTGAAGAAGGCTCAACCTCGAGCTTCAGAGGAGTTGAAGGAAGGTCGTGAGTACTGTGATTGACGACCTGTGGATGCCACGTGTGTCCGAGTCAGCCCTGTAGCAACTGGTAGAAATATGTACAAATTTGTATAAGTTTATTGTGGCAAAAGATGGGTTTATTTATAGCAGCAGAGCACTGTATCACTCAGGCAGGCTAAATTAATCAGGAGTACCCCACAACATGCTCATCTGTTACCTCCCTAAGTGTCGTGTCTACCTCCACTCAACTACGGTGTGTACTACTGCTTATGCCCTGGATTTGTAGTGCTCTGCTGGGGATGACGAAGCCTGGCAAATGCAGCTTTAAATCTCACAGCTCTTCTCTCACAGGCTTTGCACAGTTTCCACATCCATTTTTGGACTTCTGACCCCCCGACAGCAAATAATTATAGTATTCAGGTTTCTTTTTTTAGATGATTAAATCGTTTGGGATATCAGATGGAAGGGTTCATTTATGTAATTCTGTTTTAATTAAAAGAAAAAAGCATCACTTCAGCAAATCATGATTTTATAGTACTTCCACAGTTATGTTCAGACTAGGGTATACTTTTGTACTCTGGATATAGGAAGATGTTTAATGACAAAATCTTACCCTGTTAATGTATAAAGAGGGCCTAATTTTTATTTTGTAAGTAGAACATCTAATTTATTCTGTGCTGAATTTCCATTATTTGACCAAAAAAAAAAAAAAAAGTGGGAAGGCTTTTTAAGTCCATTATATCATGCTGGTGATAGGCCCGTTAGAGCTATACACACTTTCATTTTAGTCATGCTATTGGTAGTATGCTGGTGGGTAGAGAGGCAAATAGTCCTTGCACAGCTTATACCGTGGTAGAAAGTGGAAGGAAGCATATTCTAGCAGACTATTCCAGGCAGCTTATGACCCTTGATTTTGCTTTTCAAATGTATTTATTCTCTCTTTGAAGCTGTGGAGGAGGTTTTTTTCTTGGGAGTAGATGTCTTGATAAGAATGTAACAAATATTGAGCACTGAAATAATAGCAAGGGTTACATATGTTCCGTGGCTGTTTAGGATGGATAGTTTCTATTTTAAGGGAAATAGTAGCAATTTTTAAAGCACTTTTAAAATCTTATTTATATGATATTTTATTTATTTGCCCAGTGCCTATAGTTTTCCACTAGATTTATAGAGTGCTACACGGCTAGTTGTTTGTTTTATTCTACAGTCTTCTAAATAGGAGACGTTTCCACGTTCACTGGAAAGCAAAAAAAAATCCGTTTCCACATAGTGAGGAGGTTTGGTGCAGACAGCAATACACAGCCAAAAAAAAGAAACTAGAGCTCGCCATCAGGTGTAATGAAAAGTCTGAGCTACGTTATCAAAATGGTCTGATTTTTAGCTTTGTTTGGCTTCTTGGTGCTCTCAGTGTGCAAATTATGATTCTATACTAGCTTAAAATTGCCAGGGGGTTTTTTGCTACCAGCTCTTGGTGAGCAGGAAGAAGTGGAGTGGTTCTAGGAAAGCTCCTCTTGGGGACAAGGGAGTAGGGAGAGGAGCAAACCAGGCTGCAAACCTTAACATACCTACGAAAGGTAGCGTGTGACGGGAGAGAGGGGTTGACTTTGTTGGAGCCTGGGCCAGATTTGGAGACAACACTGACGTGACAGTAAGATGGCTTACATCAGAAATTACAAAACTCACGCAAGAACAGGCAGTGCTCCAAGGAAGTTTTAAAACTATGTTTCAAGGGATGAAATCAAGTACAGGAAGAAAAGAACAAGTAAGAAATACAGGCATGTGGATGAGAAGGACAAATATAAAAGGGCTGTATTCATTGTAATGGAAATGAGTTATTACAGGTTTGATTTCTGATTTATGAATATTAATTCTGAAGGAGGATAAATGAGGTGCAGTCAGATGTCTCTACAGATGGGAAAAGTTTAGCAAAGAAAACAGGAGACAAATGTGAGAAGAAAATACATTTTGAAGTAGTTAATTAAAATCTAGCTAGAAGGCAGTAAAAGGGCAATGGATCTTGATGGTCAGCTGAGGAGTCCCAACCTATTAATACTCATTCAAAGAGCTCAGTCCTGCTGATAACCAAACAATGGGTTTGGCCCTTGGCACCAAAGATGTGTCAAGTCCTCCCTGCGTTTCACAGTAATCTGTGAAATTGAGAAAGCAGAGGTGAGTAAAGCAGATAAAGCAGGATTTTACAGGAAAAACATGTTTGTGTTCTGAAGGGAAAGCATAGTATGTTGAAAGGTGATTGAAGTATTTGACCAAGAACAGTCAAATGTTCAAGTTATAGAAGAAAACATTGCCGGAGAAGAAAGGAGATGGAGGGATAATGAGGTATGCAACCTGGCAGTGATACATGGTAGCACACAAGTGGTCTAATTGTAGTATTAGTATGGAGTTGCCTTTTTGCTGTACATATACTTTAATAAGAAAGAACAAAGTTAGACATCAAGTGTATCAGAAATGGTTTGCAATGTAAAGACAAGAGTCTCTGGAAGAAGGGGCCACAACCAGTGGAGAAAACAGACCAGGATTTGGGAATTCCAGAGGTGTGGCATGCTGCTGTGGGATGGAGGGGGAGGTTCTCAAGGACACAAAGCAGTTGTTAAAACACAAATGGAGGGTAAGAATAATAGTTTTCAGGGCACAGGATGGTTACTTGTGGATTGCTACAGGATCTTATGCGCCTCTGAAGTTCGTTGTCAATGCTAAACCTTTTAGGATAGTGATTGCAGAAGAAATTTTTGGTCCTGGGCATCTGTGTGAGGAAACAGTGAATGCCATGGTATCCCGGGCAGATAAAACAGTGAACTGCTGCTGCCCTGAAATAACATGAGAATTAAGATGAGTATTTTTGTTTTAGCTAAAAATTATGGTTAACTGTCCTTTGACAGTCAAGAAACTAAAATTAAATGTTGGACTTACTGGAAGAAGAACAGAAAGCATAATGGCAGTCAGCTGTGTACATGGTACAGTTTTGTTCACTCAACTCAAAGGGAGTTATTGAAGACCTGTTGAAGGTAGAGAGCAATGGCAACAAAGATGATCAAAAGTGTGGAAGGGCTTACAAGGAATGACAGCAGAGGCTGGCACCCTTGAGTCTGGAAAAGTGAAAATTGAAAGCTATATGACAGAGAATCCTAAAATCCTGAGTACAAGAGTTAGGGAGCACACAGTGAACCTACAAGATAAGATGCCAGGGTGAAAATAAACAAGACAAAGTCATTCCTCCCATGTGTGTAATGTTGCAGAGCTCCTTGCCTTGAAAGGTGCTGTTCAGGTTGGACTTCAGAAAGTGTCTGGATGGCGTCATGAAGAGAAAATCCATCATGGGCCAGTAATGGTGAGACTATAACCTCAGCTTCTGCAAGTCTCAATAGCAAGTCGCTGGAGATTATTCCTAGGAGGAACCCCTATGTGCTTTCCTGTTCTTACTCTCTTCCCTGGGTTCGTGCTGTGGGTGCCCAGCAGACAGAGCACAGCTAGGCAGAGCTCTCCTCTGAGCTGCTGTGGCTGTTTCTCCATTTATGGTTTAACAGAACAATTAGCAACTGATGCAAATAAATGCAGTATATACAAGTTCTGAATCTTTACCAAGCATCTTCAAGCAATAGCTTAAATTTATCTTTTGTCTTGTAGGGCAATGGACATGTTGTTATCAGTAGAATTTATAAGATGATTGTAATTTGAAAAATGAGGGGATTTGTTCAATAGAAGATTGGGATTAAAGCAAGGAATACAGTAACTCAAAGCTTGGTGCCTGTACAGTGTGATAGGTGGGAAAGCTGTTACAGTGATTAGAAATTCATTTACGAAAGTATCAAGGACTGAACATTGTGAAGTAGTGCAAGATAAAAAGTATAGTAATGAAATGATGAAGGACTTTTTTTGATTAAACTGGGACATACTTAGCAGTGGTAGAACACCATCTCACCAGGGATGCCTCTGGCTGCTTCTCTTTTTGAATGACTTGATATCATGCCAGTTTCAAAGTAACATAAATTTTATGTTGATACTTAATTGACAGAGGTACAAATAGAAAGTAACAGTGAAAGAGCATGTTTAAAAAGATTTGTATAATCTGAGCTTTTGGGCCAAGTTTCTACTGCTCTGTGTAGGAAGATTTAATCATCATAAATCCAGTAATACAAAAGAGAATGCCGCAGATCAAAAAAAAAAAAAAAAAGTCCACTTGGGATAATAACTGAAAAGCACAGCTAAAGCGATCTGTGCACTCTTCTTTCCTCTAGCAGTGATAAAACAAACAATACCTTTGAGCTGTATACCACGAGATAAGGCAATAAATGATGGAACATTATCCTGGCAGTGTAAAACATGCTCTGTAAGACCACACTTGGACTCCTACGGATTGGGCCTGAGCATTTCAGAATGGCATTATCATATTACAATGGTACAGCAAAGCACAAACACCTTGATTCAAGTTTTGGGGAATAGTGACTATGAGAAGACTCATCCACAGGTGTCTGAAATCTTTTTAAAGCACCTTGCAGTGGGGTCAAACAGAAAAGAAGCTGCTGAAAAGTGAGAAGTGGATTGATGAGAGTTAGTTGCCTCACTACTCGGAGAAAGTCATGTGGAGATGACAAGGACTGGGATAAGATGAGGAGAAGAAACTCTGCCTATGTGTATTGGGCATGAAAAACAATTAGCAGCGGTGATGAGGAGATGAGCTGGAGTCAGAGAGTGAAAGCAATACATATAATCAATTTGGGAGGCAAAACTGTATTATTGACAAATCTTCACGCATGAAACTGAAGCCTGTAGTAGAAGATACGGATTGATGTGCTGTGTGGTAGGTGATTTGTATTGCTTGGCTGTTTAAGGACACATCTTTGCCAACTTGATGAAATTTTCTGCTTGTCATTTCTAATGTGCCTGTATCACATTTCTGACCTTTGGCCCTTTCAGCACTTTCTGCAATTAAGAAATACCTATGGTTGCTCTAGAGGAGGTCAATGAGTATATGATGAGTAGTTTAGCTAGGAAGATTCACTTTTTGTCAACTAATGTGTAGTCTGAGAGTTACCTCATTGGGATACTTGGCTAGAGACCAAATACAATTAGTCTAGTACTGGACTAATGGCAGAGAACATGATAAATCTATGCATCGAAATACTCCACCACTTAAGCAGCTCTGCATTTAATTAAGCCTAGCCACTTACGAACAGGGTAAGGGTTATAAAAATGCAAAAAAGAAAAGGGTTGGTCTGCTTCCATAAGCTCTCATAGGAAAGTACAGAACACTAAAATATTATTTTCCCAAAATATTCAATAGCACATGAGTGTTCCTTGTTTTCTTTGAATAATCTGAACTTTTACGTTTACGGCATAACTATCTGGTTTTTAAAGTGACCTTTTAAAGATTTGGCTCTTGTGGATGATGCTGAACATTTTGAATAAGGTACAAGATGGTTCTATTTTTCAATATTGTCTTTGACTAATACGTCGTTTAAATTCTCAGTCAGTGAAGATCTGATATTATTTTAGCTAAGTTACATCCCTTAATTGCCTTTGTGTTGTAATTTCACTTTAATTTTATAACTTTCATTTCAAAAAATTATAAAACCTCCGTATCTGAATAGTTTTCTAATGTTAATTTTACTTTATGAAAAGAAAATAATTGAATGTGAAGTTTCTAAGTTACTGCTTTCAGTCATTGAGATCTTTATAATGGTGAGAACATGTTATCCTTGTGTAGCACTTTGGATAATTATGAAAAATGAGATGTGATTGTTGTTACCTTGTTCCTAACTGGGCTTCTGCCAGCACCGCAGTTGGCAATCATCACGCTGATGGGAACAACTGGGAGGCCCAGAATTAAACAGCTGTGGAGTGCAAACTCTTGTTGACTTGGACTAAATTGACACCTTGAGAGGACATGGCAAATTGGGATTGGAAATTTCAGATCTTAGCAAGTTGCCCTCTTTGGCATGTGCTTCCATTAAGTCTTGTTTTTTATACTGTATAAGACTTAGAGCCATGAAATACCTTTTGCTGCGTTCACACACTGATGAGCATAAGGGGGCCTACGCTTCTCACTTAGTTATATAGTTCATTGGCTCCTCTGCCCTGCAACAAGGTGTCACTGGTTACCTATAGATCCAAGTGATCAGGTTGGGGATGGAAAGGAATGATTGTGTCTGGGTGAGACAGCAGAAATTTACCTTTACTCCATGAATTTGTACTCATCGACAACTGCAATGTGCTCTAGTCGACCATGGGTCAACATAGACATGTTGAACCACATAATATGCTATTTGATGCAACTTTTGAAATGACAGGCAGTTGTTCCTCTTACCCAATTGCTATGCACATAAGCAGGAGAACTGTGGATAAATAGAAATGGAAACATATTGTGAGCCTGGACTAAAGTAGAAATGGGAGATCCTAAGAATGAAAGGATCTCTTCTATAAAACCTGCCCGTTGGTTGAGATTTTAGTCTTTGTTACTTAAATTTGGTTAGGTAAACCTCAGCTACTGACAGCAGGTTGAAAAGAAGCTTTTAATCCTTATTTATTCCTTATTTGTGTTCATACGTTGTCCATCAAAAAATACAAATTCATTACTAAGAAGCAACATCCTGCAAACACACAAAGGTTTCTTATGTTCTTTAATTTACTAAGCTATTGGCCTAAATACATTATTTTTGCTATCTCCGTAATGATCATGAATGCAAAGTCTAGATTGAAGAGTCTGGACTTTCAAAGGTTTTTCAATAGTGCTAGTACAGTCCATTAAAAACATTGTATATAATCTGAATGCAGCTTTTCTTCCCTGTATTGCACATCTACTGACTACATATCTTCTAAGTACAAAGCAATCTATTTTCATATAAATGTAATGGCATCAGTGATGAATCTTGTTTCCATCAGATGTTCAGAGGAAATAAAAGCTGAGCTTTCTGAAGAGAAACAAGAACTCCACTAAGTATGTGTAAAAACAGATACAAAAAAATGCAAGGGCTCCTCCATGGCTGAAACCAGAAAAGCGGCTTACAGAAATAACCAAAGACGAATATATATGTGTATGTATATATGCTACTGTTGTGTTTAATTTAATAAAAGGGAGAAACTTTATATGGAAAGTTGTTAGAAACAATCCTCAATTTAAATTCTTGCAGATGGCATGGATACAATTTGAAGGCATCATATGGGATGTTCTGAACATGCTAACTATCAAAAGAGATGAGAAAATCCAAAAGGAATCTTCCCTGGCTACAAGCAGAGAATGGGTAGTTGCGAGAAATACAAGAGGTCTTCAGAAAGCTGAGGCTGTGTCCAAGCAAAGAAAATAGAAAAGATCAATACCTGGCAGATTAAACAGTAAGGCATGCCAAGAAAGAATTGGAAGAACAATTTGAAGAAGGCATGAGAGCTAATAAATTCTTTTGCAAGCACACCAGGTGGAAAAAGCTGGCCACAGAGCTTGTAAGATGAGTAATGGAGGCATAAAAGGAGTAGTCAGAGGAAATAAGGCCAGAATAGGAAACCAGAATGAATATTTTGCATCTGTATCATTATGCAGAAGTTTGAGCAGGTTGCCAAACTCGTTTTTTGAAGGTGAGTCTTTCCTTGCAACCATATTTCAGATCTTGGGAGCTGTCATCAAGTCTGTGGACAAAGAAATGTGGCTTAATTTCAAAAAGCATTGGGTGCTGTTACTAACCAAAGGCTCCAAGAGAAACTGAGCTGCTATGAAATACAAGGGAAGGTCTTCACATCGATAAATGATGGATAAATTATGGGACTTTGGCAGCTGTTGTCTTTCTCAAATACCTTCTGCAAAATCAGCCTAATCTCTTTGTCATCCAAGCAGATGTTGATATCTCTGCTTGGAAGAACTGCTAAGCACCATAGTCAGCTGATTTTCACCTTCAAGCTGCCTTTTAGCTGAATCGCTTTATTTTGCTTTCTAGTTAATGCTGTTTCTGAATTCTCTCTCCTTATTTGGGTTTGCATACTTAGCAATAGGTTGCCTGCAAGCTGTTAGTAAATCCGTAAGTATTGGGTATTTTTACTGCACGTGAATATGTTAATAATCTAGCACCAGGCGACCTGCTTGCTAATTGCTTTTATTATGACTCTGCCACTGTTGATTCTTAAATACTTACTGCAAAATGTAAAAAAAAAAAATTGTGTGTGAACTGCTGCATGGCTGGAAAAAATGCAGAACTTTTTATTTATTTGCACTGTAGCATTTGCCTCAGGACACATTACTGGGAAGTGTTTTGAAAACCAGAATGATATGCAGTATGCATTAATATGCAACATAGCTTATATTTTTAAAATATTGAGAAAATTTGGGGGATCTTTTTAAAATTAAGTTGCACTTTATACTAACTTTTGCATAGTTTTTGTATGCACATATGTGTAAAGACAGTTAGATCTCTTTACCCCATCCTTAAACTCTGTGTGGCTTGAAAACATTTGTCAGCCCTAGGACAAAATAGTGTAAGCATGAAAGCTAGCATCAAGAGTCAGCCTTTTTCATGCATACAATAAATCACAATAAATGCATTTTATCATAATAAATGTATTACTTAGCATTCAACTCCAGATCTTCTGTTTCAGTAGGAATGGTAATATTTTGACCTGGAGGTCTGACAGCATTAGACTGACTGGATTGTTAGCCTTACCTATTAACACATGATGTAGTACCGTGTGCCTCAGACTCTGCGTACCTCAAAGCACGAGGCCAATTATTTTCACTGGCAAGCTGTCACCTGGCAGGGTGACTCTACTGGTGTAATTTTCCCTGAAGTATATGAAACTAAGCGATGCACAAACAAGGCAGGACATGTTTTATTTAGAATGATTGTTTTAGGTGTTCCCGTATGAAAATGGTTCTCTGGGGAAGTGTACTGTAGGGACTACATATTGAAACAGGTGAAAGAAAGCCTGACTTGGGATGGAATAAGCAAGCGTTCAAGTCAATTTGTTGTATGTTACCTTAGGTTTCTTGGATTGCCTAATTTCACAACGTTTGCTTTCTCTATTTGCTTTCTCCCCTTTCCTAGCTTACAGCTGTTCCTTGTCACCTCTTCAGTTTTGCAAGTAGCAAAAAATGCACATTACAGACAATTTGGCTTTACCCCACTGGCAACTGGCAGCATTGTCTCCCAGAAATAACTAATATCAGTCATCAAAATTTTCTATTTTTAACTCCGTTCATTACAAAAGCTCAGTCTTCTTTTAGGACCAGTATGTGGTCATGTGCCATGTGAACCTCCAATTACACTTGCTTTTATAAATATCTGTAAATGCATTTAGGAAATGCTCTAACATTTGCCATTTTAAGGCAGCTGGTCGTGTTTGGATAAAAGGATCTGGAAGCAACTTGGTTTGCAAAGAACGCAGTCATCTTCATGCTTGCATGCTAGCATTAGCTTCTCATTTTAATGTTGTAGGCTACAACAGCACACCAGGCTAATGCACAGACAGCTCATAGGTCTCATGTCTGTTCTGAGTTTTGCAGGTGATTGCTAAAGATAATTTTCTCCCACCCACTTAATTACAGTGAGTTTCATTTTCACCACTGAAAAACAGGGATGATACATGTTTCTGTCTCAGCGGAATGGTATTAAGTTTTGTCTTGTGTTTTGAGACCATGGATGTGGATGTCATTTGTAAGATAAAACAGAGGTAATGTCAAGGTTTCATTAATAGAAATCTAACCATTACCTTAAGTAATGTACACTAGAGGTTAACAGATGATGGCAGCTATTTGTTAGCATACAGATTTGCAAGAACCTCCATTAGGAGTCTGTATGGTCATGAATTGAAACAAGGAGGATCCTACAGGATCTGAGGAGAAAAAAACCCCACTCAGTTCACCATGAGGACAGTTAGGCACTGGATGTTCATCATTGGAAGCTTTTAGGATTGCTTGGAGTGGGGCCTAGGTTCCTGGTGCGGATGGGGACCCTGCCCTGAGCAGGGGCTTTGGACTAGAGACCCTTGAGGTCCCTGAAAGGCATCTGTGGCAGAAAGGAGTGGGAGGGAGAACGTATTAGGCCACACTGTGCATCTAATTTATGGTATTTTGGTTTGCTGACCACAAGAATTATTCTTTCTCTGATCAGTAAGTTTCTTTCCATTAGCTACTATTGCAGCAAGCCTCATCATGGTGGTTACACACTTGCTTTTCTTACCTTTGTTCAGGAAGAAAACCATAACATGTAAGATGCAGTTAATTGACCTTTAGTGTTTACTCTCTGAAATACTGAAAAAAATAGGGGGAGGAGGGGGAAGAAAAAGCTTTTTTTCTTTTTTTTTCTGAAGGACTGAAAATGCAACTGCTACCGTCTCAGCAAGCTTCATAAGGACGTAAAGGCAAAAATTAGTAGAATGGTCTTTTGGTATTTTTCTTTTCATCCCAGCATATAGTATTTCAATCTCCTAACTTTTTTTGATTGTGAAAAAAGAGAAAACTATTGCAGTGAATGTTGATATTAAAGATAGAATAGAAGCAGAAATTCTTTTCAGTGTCTAGAAGTGTAAAACTGAGAAGCTAAAGTGCAGGGGAGTTTACATAGAACTGTCCATGTTAAAAACTCTCCAACACCTGCAGTAAGCATGTAGTGCTAGTGAAGACATCCTAGTAGGTATTTAGATTTGCTTTGCTGTTGTTGAAGAACCACAAAGCTTGAAGTTGAAGAACTTCCTCCAGAGTGAGGAAATGTTAATGTTTATAAAGCAGCTTTCTGGTAAGGGAATTTGGACAGTTGTCTGCCTGGAAGTTTGGCTGTGCTCTGCAGGGATTTTTCTTTTTTTCCCTTGTTTGTTTGTTTGTTCAGTTGTGTTTCAAACCTGCCTTTCCTCACATGCATTAGTGTCCTGGTTTCAGCTGGGATAGAGTTAATTTTCTTCTTAGTAGCTGGTATAGTGCTGTGTTTTGGATTTAGTATGAGAATAATGTTGATAACACACTGATGTTTTAGTTGTTGCTAAGTAGTGGTTACACCAGTCAAGGACTTTTCAGCTTCCCATGCTCTGCATGGCGTACAAGAAGCTGGGAGGGGGCACAGCCAGGGGGCCTGACCCACATTGGCCACAGGGCTATTCCACACCATATGACGTCATGCTCAGTATATAACTGGGGCGAGTTGGCCGGGGGGGAAGGGATTGCTGCTCAGGAACAGGCTGGGCATCAGTCAGGGGGTGGTGAGCAATTGTGTCGTATATCACTTGCTTGGTACATTATTATTGTATTATATTATTATTATTATTATTATTATTACTACCACTACTACTATCATTCTATTTTATTTTACTTCAATTATTAAACTGTTCTTATCTCAACCCAGGAGTTGTCTGACTTTCACCCTTCCAATTCTCTCCCCCACCCCATTGGGGGGGAGTGAGTGAGCGGCTGTGTGGTTCATAGTTGCTGGCTGGGGTTAAACCACGACAGTCCTTTTTGGCGCCCAACGTGGGGCTCGAGGGTTTGAGATAATAACAGATTAATCAGAGTGTATTAAGGAATTTGTATCTGTTAACAGTTGCTGGTCATAATATTGATTCATCTGCTCTCGGTATTAGTCTACCTGATCTGCACCATGCTCTTGCTTTTGCAGTACATGTTAAAGATTGGTGTTGGGTGTTGCAGTTTTCTGTGCTCTGCCGTGATTAGTGATGTTTTGCCTGGGAGATTTGTTATTAAAACACTGACCTTGAGCGCTATCTGGT
Organism: Nipponia nippon; assembly: GCF_047370975.1. Taxonomy (NCBI): domain Eukaryota; kingdom Metazoa; phylum Chordata; class Aves; order Pelecaniformes; family Threskiornithidae; genus Nipponia; species Nipponia nippon. Next base: position 87,454,558 of record NW_028262347.1, on the reverse strand, counting down.
ATTTGGGTTCTGTACTGAAGCCATTACTGTACTTCGGGTACCACCTCATGGAGACAATTAGCAATTATACTTCTTCCTCTGAGAGGCTTTTTATGGAGGAAATACAGAATAGCACCTTCACTGCCGCCTTCTATAATGTTTCCTCCTTCATTACAACAACTTTTTTGTATCTTGAACATCCTTGGGTAGTTAAGATACATTTATTGGTATTTCTTGGGTATATTGTTTCGGTTTTGTCTAGAGTTAATATGCATTTTAAGAATATCATCCAGAGATCTGCCCCAAGGCTGGATAATTATGAGTGGCAGGGTGTGTGGGAGAGTATGGGCAAATGCCTAGGACGGTGGGCCCCTCCAGTGTTTTGGAGTTTCACCCCTGAACAAGTGCAGAATCCTGAAAAATTAGTAGAACATTTGGAAAAAGTATGCTGTCATCCTGACAATTCTAGGGAGACACAAATCACTGCAATGTGCTGGGGCCTGGCCCATGCCTACCGAGCCGTATTAAACACTATTCAGAACCCTCAAGGGGAAGAGAAGGTCTCTGGATCTGACAACAAAACGACTGGCGTTGCAGCTATGCCAGCCCCGGCAACAGATACTACTGATACGCCAGCCCCTGTAACAGGTGCTGTGGCTACACCAGAGAACCAACCCGTGCCAGTATCAGTTGCCCCTATACAGAAGAAAAAATACACAAGAAAATCAACTCGTTTAGTAAGGGCTGATGATGAACCAGGGCCATCACAAGAACAGGAGGAGGAAGAGGCAGAACCCACAAATGAGATGGTAACAACCCGATCTCTGTCCCTGAGTGAGCTGCGAGATATGCGAAAAGATTTTAGTCGTCATCCAGGTGAGCACATCATCACTTGGCTGCTCCGATGCTGGGATAATGGGGCTAGTAGCCTGGAATTAGAGAGTAAGGAAGCCAAGCAGCTGGGATCCATTTCTAGGGAAGGGGGCATTGACAAAGCGATTGGAAAAGGGGCAAAAGTCCTCAGCCTCTGGAGGCGACTTCTGGCAGCTGTGAAGGAAAGGTATCCTTTCAAGGAAGATTTTTTATGTCAGCCAGGCAAGTGGACCACCATGGAGAGGACATGAGGAAGTGGGATGGAAAATCTACCTCGACCCTAGAGGCACGAGTACGTGAGTTGCAAGGAAAAACAATTACAAAAGGTGGTTCTTCCAGGAAAATTGCTGCTCCAGTTTCCAGTGAGCAGTTCCCTAGACAGGATAAAAGGGCTGATTTTGCTTCCGATCTCAATAAAGGGGTTTTTGATTCGCATTTACAAGAAGTGAGTAACGAATGCTATGACCGGGACTAGAGGGGCCCTGCCTCCAGCCAGGTGGAGGAAAGGGACAACCGGGTGTACTGGACTGTGTGGATTCGATGGCCTGGCACATCAGACCCACAGGAGTATAAGGCTTTAGTAGACACCGGTGCACAGTGTACCCTAATGCCATCAAGCTATGAAGGGGCAGAACCCATCTGTATTTCTGGAGTGACAGGGGGATCCCAACAGCTGACTGTATTGGAGGCTGAAGTAAGCTTAACCGGGAAGGAGTGGCAGAAGCATCCCATTGTGACTGGCCCAGAGGCTCCATGCATCCTTGGCATAGATTACCTCAGGAGAGGGTATTTCAAGGACCCAAAAGGGTACCGGTGGGCTTTTGGTATAGCTGCCTTGGAGACGGAAGAAATTAAACAGCTGTCTACCCTGCCTGGTCTCTCGAAGGACCCCTCTGTTGTGGGGTTGCTGAGGGTCAAAGAACAACAGGTGCCAATCGCTACCACAACAGTGCACCGGCGGCAATATCGCACCAACAGAGACTCCCTGATTCCCATCCATAAGCTGATTCGTCAACTGGAGAGCCAAGGAGTGATCAGCAAGACTCGCTCACCCTTTAACAGTCCCATATGGCCAGTGCGAAAGTCTAATGGAGAGTGGAGACTAACAGTAGACTATCGGGGCCTGAATGAAGTCACGCCGCCACTGAGCGCTGCTGTGCCAGACATGCTAGAACTTCAATATGAACTGGAGTCAAAGGCAGCCAAATGGTATGCCACAATTGACATCGCTAATGCATTTTTCTCAATTCCTTTGGCGGCAGAGTGCAGGCCACAATTTGCTTTCACTTGGAGGGGGGTCCAGTACACCTGGAATCGACTGCCCCAGGGGTGGAAACACAGCCCCACCATTTGCCATGGACTGATCCAGACTACATTGGAACAGGGTGGGGCTCCGGAACACCTGCAATACATTGATGACATCATCGTGTGGGGCAACAAAGCAGAAGAAGTTTTTGAGAAAGGGAAGCAAATAGTCCAAATCCTTCTGGAGGCTGGCTTTGCCATAAAACAAAGTAAGGTCAAGGGACCTGCACAGGAGATCCAGTTTTTAGGAGTAAAATGGCAAGATGGACGTCGTCAGATCCCAATGGATGTGATCAACAAAATAACAGCCATGTCTCCACCAACCAGCAAAAAGGAAACACAGGCTTTCTTGGGCGTTGTGGGTTTTTGGAGAATGCATATTCCAAATTACAGTCTGATCGTAAGCCCTCTCTATCAAGTGACCCGGAAGAAGAATGATTTTAAATGGGGCCCTGAGCAACGACAGGCCTTTGAACAAATTAAACAGGAGATAGTCCATGCAGTAGCCCTTGGGCCAGTCCGGGCAGGACAAGATGTAAAAAATGTGCTCTACACTGCAGCCGGGGAGAATGGCCCTACCTGGAGCCTCTGGCAGAAAGCACCAGGGGAGATTCGAGGTCGACCCCTAGGGTTTTGGAGTCGGGGATACAGAGGATCTGAGGCTAGCTATACTCCAACTGAAAAAGAGATATTAGCAGCATATGAAGGGGTTCGAGCCGCTTCGGAAGTGGTTGGTACTGAAGCACAGCTCCTCTTGGCACCCCGACTGCCAGTGTTGGGCTGGATGTTCAAAGGGAGGGTCCCCTGTACACATCATGCAACTGATGCTACATGGAGTAAGTGGGTCGCACTGATCACACAACGGGCTCGAATAGGAAACCCCAGTCGCCCAGGAATCTTGGAAGTGATCATGGACTGGCCAGAAAGCAAAGATTTTGGAATATCACCAGAGGAGGAGGTGACGCGTGCTGAGGAGGCCCCACCATATAATAAACTATCAGAAAATGAGAAGCAATATGCCTTGTTCACTGATGGGTCCTGTCGCCTTGTGGGGAAACATCGGAGGTGGAAAGCTGCTGTATGGAGTCCTGTACGACAAGTTGCAGAAACTGCTGAAGGAGAAGGTGAATCGAGTCAGTTTGCAGAGGTGAAAGCCATCCAGCTGGCTTTAGATATGGCCGAACGAGAAAAGTGGCCAATGCTCTATCTCTTTACCGACTCATGGATGGTGGCAAATGCCCTGTGGGGCTGGTTACAGCAATGGAAGCAGAGCAACTGGCAGCGCAGAGGCAAACCCATCTGGGCTGCCACATTGTGGCAAGATATTGCTGCCCGGATAGAGAACCTGGTTGTAAAAGTACGTCATGTAGATGCTCACGTACCCAAGAGTCGGGCCACTGAAGAACATCAAAACAATCAGCAGATGGATCAGGCTGCTAAGATTGAAGTGGCTCAAGTGGACCTGGACTGGCAACATAAGGGTGAATTATTTCTAGCTCGGTGGGCCCATGACACCTCAGGCCATCAAGGAAGAGATGCAACATATAGATGGGCTCGTGATCGAGGGGTGGATCTGACCATGGATACTATTGCACAGGTTATCCATGAATGCGAAACATGTGCTGCAATCAAGCAAGCCAAGCGCTTCAAGCCTCTCTGGTATGGAGGACGATGGCTGAAATATAAATACGGGGAGGCCTGGCAGATTGATTATATCACACTTCCACAAACCCGCCAAGGCAAGCGCCATGTGCTTACAATGGTGGAAGCAACCACCGGATGGCTGGAAACATATCCCGTGACCCATGCCACCGCCCGCAACACTATCCTGGGTCTTGAAAAGCAAGTCCTGTGGCGACATGGCACCCCAGAAAGAATTGAGTCAGATAACGGAACTCATTTCCGAAACAGCCTCATAGACACCTGGGCCAAAGAGCATGGCATTGAGTGGGTGTATCACATCCCCTATCATGCACCAGCCTCCGGGAAAATCGAACGATACAATGGACTGTTAAAGACTACACTAAAAGCAATGGGTGGTGGGACATTCAAACACTGGGATACACATTTAGCAAAGGCCACTTGGTTAGTCAACACTAGGGGATCTGCCAATCGAGCTGGCCCTGCCCAGTCAAGACTTCTACGTACTGCAGAGGGGGATAAAGTCCCTGTAGTGCACCTAAAAAATATGACGGGGAAGACAGTCTGGGTTACTCCTGCTTCAGGCAGAGGTAAACCCATTCGTGGGATTGCTTTTGCTCAAGGCCCTGGATGCACTTGGTGGGTGATGCGGGAGGATGGGGAAGTCCGATGTGTACCTCAAGGAGATTTGATTTTGGGTGAAACTAGCCAATGAACTGAATTGTATAATGTTAGTTGCTATATAATACTAGATGTCATCAATTCAATGATCACTATGTGCCATATCAAGGGTATACAGTAAGAATCACCCAAATTAATGAAGAAAAACTTTGAGGAAACTGAACAAAGTGCAGTGGTGATGGAACCAGAACTGACTTCAGCATACAACAATCCAACACCACACACCATCTCTCCTGCCCTGAAAGACTGTTATAACAGATGGAGCCTAAAGTCATGAACTAAATGAACTCAACAAACATTTTAGAGGGATAGCCTATAGACTAGGGAAATTATATCTATATGTGTGTGTGTGTGTATATATATATATAAAATATATCAAAAGACTGGAAAAGTGGTAATGATTAATTGGAATGTATTTGAAAGACCTGGGCATGACGTATATGGTATGGAATAAGGGGTGGATACTGTCCTGGTTTCAGCTGGGATAGAGTTAATTTTCTTCTTAGTAGCTGGTATAGTGCTGTGTTTTGGATTTAGTATGAGAATAATGTTGATAACACACTGATGTTTTAGTTGTTGCTAAGTAGTGGTTACACCAGTCAAGGACTTTTCAGCTTCCCATGCTCTGCATGGCGTACAAGAAGCTGGGAGGGGGCACAGCCAGGGGGCCTGACCCACATTGGCCACAGGGCTATTCCACACCATATGACGTCATGCTCAGTATATAACTGGGGCGAGTTGGCCGGGGGGGAAGGGATTGCTGCTCAGGAACAGGCTGGGCATCAGTCAGGGGGTGGTGAGCAATTGTGTCGTATATCACTTGCTTGGTACATTATTATTGTATTATATTATTATTATTATTATTATTATTACTACCACTACTACTATCATTCTATTTTATTTTACTTCAATTATTAAACTGTTCTTATCTCAACCCAGGAGTTGTCTGACTTTCACCCTTCCAATTCTCTCCCCCACCCCATTGGGGGGGAGTGAGTGAGCGGCTGTGTGGTTCATAGTTGCTGGCTGGGGTTAAACCACGACAATTAGCTCAACACCAGTATACTGCAGCATATTTTATTAGAGGCCCACTTTGGATTGAGTTTGTTTAGATACAGAACTCATGTCATATTGTAAAAGGGAGTTTGATGTTTGGAGCTGGACGCTGGCGCTCTGTGATTTTCTGTGGTGGCTTGGTGCTTTCTGGATGAATCTCAAGGCTGCGTTTCCTTAAAATGAGACAAGTGGATTAGAGAAACATAGCATAGAGGACTCCTTTTTCTGGCAATTCATTGAGATAATCAAGTAAAAGTTTATTTGCCTTAAATAGGAAGGACTACAGAAATGGTATTTTGCAATATTTCTTAAATCATGGAAGTGTTTCTTCCACAAACTGAACCTGATTTATTGATTTTCTTGCCACACTATGAAGTTTATTATTTTCCCCAGATATCACAGGGAAGAGTTCTTTGCAAATCAGAGTGGGTAGATGGAGACTTCCTTTAAAAGAGTACTTTATGTGTCATCAACAGAAATGTGTGAACAAAACAAATTTTTGTAGTTTGTCTTGTATTGTTCCAAGTTTTTGCGTTTTGATTTATTTGTGAAGCAACTTCAGCTACAAAAATACCCTCAATACCAATGAACACAAACGCACGCTATTAAATATCAAGGGCAATTAAATCAATGTACTTACCATGCGTGTTGTGGTATTCTAACAATCATAGGTAAACAAGTTTACTAATGAGAATACTGAGTTAATATTACTGAAAGTGCTACAGCAAAAAGGACAGTAATTGTTTCAGTAAAAAGTGAGAAACAAGTTTCTTGTATTATAAATACATTTATAGTTTATTATAGATAACAATTAACCCTTAGCATTTAAACTGTGTTATTGAGAACCGCACGTGAATGCATATACGGTGCGACATCAGGAAGGGAGTGTAGAGAACAAATATGACATGAAAATCGTAGGATATACATCTTTGTATTGCTGCCTGTATGAATTTGGATATGGAAATGAGAAGAGTTTAGAGGATTTGGATAAAGTAAGGTTTTTGTATTTGTTCTTATATAAATTCTGCTTTTGGGGGGATATGGGGGGTTAGTTTAGAAATTATTTTGGGGAAAACAGTAGCACTCCTTCCCCCTCAGCAGCTTTCAGTAATGTAAAAGACATTGAAAACTCTGAGACAGTAAGATTCAGCCAGCCCAACTCCAGAGTCTGGATTTAATTAGTGTTTTACCAAGAGACAGACAGATGACAATTGTTGATGTTTATAATTCATGGTGTAAACTATAAGCAGTAGGTATTAATATATTTAGAAAACTTTTTCTTCCAGGAATAAACTATTTTTGTAAAAATAATGCCCCTCTCTTGAGACTGAAGGATTGCTTGTGGAAAAGACCTTTATTTTCTCATTTGCCGTTGTTTAATTAGGCAAATATAAAAGTAGGGGTTTAGTAACTTATTGCAAATGAAGTTGGGAAAAGTGAACCTAAATTAACATTGCACAAAAATGTTGCAGGTTTTTTTTTCTCTCTCTAGGTCTCTTTAGATCTTAAAATACATTCATTCCTACATATTTCAAAATTCTTTGTGAATTTAGCTGTGAATCACTCTTTCTCTAAATTATTCAGGCTGCATAATGAATATGAGAGTAAAATCAAGTTGAAATCACAACCCGTACTGTACTTGAAGTGCATGTAACTAGTTTATCTAACCAACACAGTCTGAACTTTAAGCATGTAATCCATTTACGTATATATCAATTACCCTGTAATAGGTAATTATCAAGTTATCCAGTTAGGGAAGCAGTCACATATGTTACCATTTTTCACATTCATCAAATCTTTTAAGCCATCTTTTAGCAAATATTTGACCTAAAAAGCTTATTTTCACTAATTACTAAAAAAAAAAAAGAAACAGATTCCTTGCTTATTTACAAAAATACAGACATAAGGAAATCAATGTTCATTTTCAGAAACGAAAGCAGATTTTCTTCATTTCTGAGCATTTGCAGCATTCATTCTGCGGGCCTTTTTCTGCTGCAGGATGAGTAGAGGTCCTTGGTCCTATCCCTGCCATTGGCTTCTTTACTTGTCTTTGATAAACTGCATGAAACCTATCCTGTGCTCCAAAACCAATATCATGCTGAGTACAACAATTTGTCTGTCGACAGAATTTACATCTTGTCTGCCCTGAAGGAATTGATGACTGTGAAGCTCTTAATTCTGGAAGCAAATGCAACATTTTAGCCTGTAGTAAGGTAAGAGCATTAATTGCATCATGTGTAGATTATGGACAACAAAAAGGTGCTCATGTTGCATGTAGATTTTTAAGCTGGTGCAAAAAACCTGCAGTAGCAAAAACCAGGTAGCTGTCCCAGAGCCTCAGGTAAAGTTACAGCAGTTAAAATTTTGTTTTCTAAGTGTAAATGTTAAATAATCGCACAATTTTTATTTTTTATGTTCATCTGAGGTTCTTGTCCAATGCAGATAGTGAAGTGAAGGAATCACTGTATACCACATTGTTTTTCACGCGTTGTGAATTTTTTTACATATGTTGATTTTCTTGAAAAGTGTCTCATTGGGCCTGCAAGAAAGCCTGGGGAATTAAAGGCTCTGGTTTTTGTTTTCTCCAGACAGGTACTAAGAGCTAATAATAGCTATTAAAGTATCCTCTTCCTTCTCTTTCATTAAAAGAAGATTGAGGCCAGGCTTAGATCAGTTAACAGGAGACATTAGTAAAATGAGTTGGTGCAGAAGGTCCATGTAAAAGGTTTTTGTGGCCATGATGTCCTGCAGCAATTTCAGGATTGTATTGTGCAAAGGAAAGTTATTCTAAAACGCAGATAAAGTTTCTTTGTACAAGGGACTCTTCAGTAATCTGTACCGTGTACATGGGTTTTTTTCAGTATGTTTTAGAATCAAGTGCTGAAGCTTCTAAAGTCTTTTGTATTGAACATAAAAGCAAAGGAAGAAATTTGCCCTGCTAGTGTCTGTAATCCCCGAGTCTGTGAGGGATATTAATGCTTGCTGGTTTGTATATGAAGAGAAGTGAGGAAAATTAAATTCTGCAGCTCCTTTCCAGCCTGCTGAGTCAATTCTGCTGATCCTTATTAACTGGCCTCCAAAAATGCGGAGTACTAAATACCTCCAAATTCTTTTAAAATGCTGTTCAGATTTAAGAAAAATAGGCGTTGTCTTTGTGCTAAGTGACTAAAGAAACACATGATGTGAATTGCGAGCATCTCCTTTGGAGCTGTCATTAATTTGAAGTGGCCCTAAGGTTGCATCAGGTGATGGTTGTGCAAACTGTTGGGTCTGCCCTGGGCTGGTGCAGATTATAAGAGCTCTGAAATTCGGGACTGAGAGGCTGGACCTGTACAGAGGGTGCTGCCCTAAAAGTGAAGGTCAAAAGTAACTGGGCCACCCTTGCAGAGTTGGGGTTTGGCCAGAGAGATGAAGAAAAAGGCAGTGTATTCAAGGTTTCTGCACGTAGAAGTGTCTGTGTGCTTTTTTTGGCTCTCTGCTCAAGGTACACAGAATTTACTACTTTTGTAAGTAAATATATGGCGTAAATAACTACATAGTTTATGTCTCCTTTTTATCTTCTGTGAGTCTTTGCAAGGTCTTCAAAGCTGCAACTTTCAAGAAAGCAGCAATAATTATAAATCAGAAACCCATCTGTTTCTATTAATGTTTCAGTGTAAAATGTATCTTGGAATCTGGACTCTGTATTTACATTCATGACAGTGATTTGTCAGGCATTTGCACAAATGAAATTTTCCCCATGATCTAGCCTTTTTTTAAGCCTTCCTGAAACCCCCACCCAACCCATCCTGGCCACAGCTTATCCCTGCCCTAAGGCCCCAGGCTTATTTGATGCTGAAGGTGGTCCTAAAAGCTGAGGCAGAATTGCTTGTCTCATGGCCTCTTGGGAGGTAAAGCTAAATGAGTTCTGAAATAGAGACAATCTATGGGAAATCTTCAGCAACAGGCATTAATTTTCTCTAGGCCATATAGCTTTTCTCAAAAGCGTGAGCATTTAGTGGCTGTAGGGAAATAAAATTCCCAAGTTAAAATGCTGTCTTAGCAAACCTTCAGCAGCCACAGAGCCACTTGTGGTCCTTTCTCAAGTCCTCGAGAGGGTTATCAGGGTGCCTTTCTCTTGGAAGTGCACTATCTTATCAAGACTGACTTTGTTTTTCCTGTTCTTAAGCATATTTCTTTCTCATGTTATATTTAATCTCAGAATAGAGATTTCATTGTTACTCGGTGGATGTTGCTGTCATTGTATCCCAAAAACCACCTGCCCCCAAGTTCCTCTCTGTGCCAGCTTATATGATTTACATATAACTATACCAGAGGGCTCATCCCAAGACAAGACAGTGACTCATTCTTTCCTCTTATAAATAGCATCCAGAAAGCTGAATAGAGGAAGTAAACAATGAATGTAAGTATTACAAAATGCTCTTATTCTTCACAAGTTAATTTTAGAGGAAAATCAACATTTGTTCATGGTTTAAAAAGACCTCCATCCTCAGTAGTAGTAGTAGTAGTATTGCTATGACTATTTTTACACAGTGCTTCAGATTCACAAGTGTTATTTTTGGACCAAATTGAAAGATGTAGATTGAAAGTTAATGGTCGTAAAAGGATTGTTGCAAGATCTCTACATGGGGATGCTGGATTTTTTTGTTAACATGAAGGATTTCTTAGGGATTTGTTTTCTTTTCTTTTCTTTTCTTTTCTTTTGGAGAGGATGGCAGTGGGGAGTGGGGAGAGTGCCAAGTTGTTTGCACATCAGATTTCATAAACCAATTCACATTGCGTGTTAGGACCTAAAAAAATGGTACATACATACAAGACACTGGCAAAAGAAGAGAGATTCAATTTCTGCAGACTTTCAGCTGGTCCTTGAACAAAGCAGAGGAGTCAACTTGAGAGTCTTGGTCAGGTCCCAGAGGATATATACATGTACACCCACCCACCCCCACCCCACCCCCAGGCTCACGGTGACTTACTGTTTTCCAGTCGTGGCAAGCTATTTGTGTCCTGGTTTTGATCTCATTTTACTTTGCCGGATACTATTTCTGTCTGTTTTGATCACCAGTATTTTATGTTGTGAAGGCAGAAGTTTTGAATCCTCCCGAAGAGAACTTGTTATTCTCTAGGGGGGAAAAAAGTCAACTTTCATTCTTCACTATGACTGTCTGTGATTTGTGAAACCGAGTGGTCCATAAAACAGCACTGTGGAAGAAAATTTGATGGGTTCCAGGTAATGAACAGCAAAGCTATGAGCAAGTTAACTGGCAATAGGTAATATAAATCATGCGGTCAAAACAGCCAAAGTTTTTGGTGGAGCCAGTAAGGCAGCATATCATCTCTGGGCAAGGTTGATTGCTCTTGCAAGGGAAAGAAAACACTTCTTTCCTTTTTCTGTACTGAACTGAAGTTAGCTACCTGTAATGGCAGCAACTGTTGCAGAGGTACTTAGCCGTGTGTGTAAGAAGGAAGGTCTCTGTTTAAAGTGTGCTCATGGGTGCCACTATGACAAAGGCAATTCCCAGGGGCAAGGGGACAGGAGGAAAAACCTGCCTTTTGTCATGTCATGTTCTAGAATGGGGATGTGGCACTTCATAGAAAAAAAAGAAGGTTGTAATAATCAAGTTTAACAGCTTAAAATAACACATGATGTAATGTAAGTTCTGCTATAGTCAAAATTATATGGAGATCTTTAGTGAAGTGTACTACTTCAGTACTTATGATCCTGAAAATTCACTTCCCGATTGAAATTTTTCATTACTCATCCTAACCTGAAAGTGAATTTGGGTGGAGAGGTGGTTACATTTTTTTCTGAATTACCAAAATATCTCCCCAGTATAAATAAATGTCTCTAGGCAAAAGCAGCTAACATATGGCTTTGCAAAGGAAAGGCTTGTTTATCACTTGCTATTGTGAGAGTTTTTTGTTGTTTTTGAAGAAATGAAAATATTTCACACAGAAAGTGTGCGGATACTTAGAAATGAGGGCTTCTATCATGAATGGATCTATGTTCATACTTCCTTTATATAAGCATGGCTTCTTATGTGTATTGAGTTATACTCAGCAGGATCTTCCCTTCCTAATATTATTCTGGTTTAAAATTAATAAAGTTTAGTTGCACTGAATGCAAATGTTGGATATCCAACTTCTATAAATCATAAAATGAAGTGCTGTTCTCTCTTGAATATAATAATTAGGTATAGATCACAGAATGATCTCAGATGAGAAAATTCACTTGGATGCTAATGCTTCTATTTGACAATTAAAAGTACCTCTGTGATTCAAAAAGGTAGATGTGACATTTTAGCCAAAAGGGTGCGAGGTAAGAAATGGGGTTTAAGATGTCGACTTTGCATCAAAATTATGTTTGCTTCTGAATGTATAACAATAGAGTATTTATTTCCAGATAATTATAATTCAGTACAATGCAAACAAAATCTCATTTTTTCTTCATTAATGAGCTGCTGTCTCATTATATGAAGATTGGTAACAATCTGATATTTGAGATCAGTTATAATTATCAGCAAGAATGCAAAATAGTTCAAGTGTTTCACATTTTGAGTTTATTGAATATGATTTGTCATTATTCTTAATCTGCTATCAGACACAACGTGTAATAGATGAGCAGAGCAGCAGAGAAATTTGCAGGATCATCTGTATTCTTTCATAGCTGAGCTGGTTTTACTATTCTGTGTTTGATGTTGACCTGCTAATGTCATGGCCATTATAGATACAACCAAGTCTAGCAAGTACATTATTTAGATAAATTCCTCTGTTTTGAACTGCATATTGAGGGCATTAAAATGATTACCACTGTGCCCTGGGCTAACTCCATTCCAAGATTGTTATTAGATTTACCTGGGGCATATACTCAGACTGGTGGAGCGGGAGGTACTAGGGACCATAAGCCTTTCCAGCGCCCTCGTCTCCCTGTATGTATCCCTTAGGAAATGCAGTTCCTGGTTTCTGCAAGAGCACTGTTTTCAGCCTTGATTCACCTTGTGCTCAGGGCATGGCCTACTCATGGGTTATTCCTTACTCTCCACGTTAATTTTTTTATTTGGAGAGAAAGGAGGTGGGACAGGAGGCATCCTGAATCAGCTGCACACTTGAACCTGGCATCCAACACCAAGCACGTCTTTTTTTTGCGCTGTTCAGGTAGCAAGATCAGATCTCAGGCAGTGAAAAGCCTGAACACCAACAGGTAGTAAACGATATACGTGGGATCATTCGCTGCTGGGTTGTTTTTCCTTTTTATTTTTCTTCTTTTTTTTTTTTTTTTCCCCTGGATGTTTTTCAACATGGGGTTGAAAATGGTCTTCTAAAGTTTTCTGCTGCTGTTAGAAGGTAGCTAGGTGGTGAATATTGGGGACAAGACAGAGGTTGGTCAGAGCTCAGCAGTCCCTCTGGTTTCTTACTGAACTGTTTCTGTTTCTGAGAGCTGCAGAGCAGCTGCATAGTAATGACTTCATGTGCTCATAGAGCATTGCCCTGAAGTCCATTTTCGAACAGAATGTTTTCACCAAGCTAGACTGTGAGCATTACTTCCTTTATATCGGGATCCCATCTGATTCAGTCTGGGTCAGTAGAAGGGAATGAAGTGTGATGTTGATTCTAGGAGTAAATCTGAGTCTCCTACCCAGCAGTCATAACTCTTCAGGATGAGCTCTCTGTATCTGTTTCCCCAGAGTGTCAAAATACCTGGAATCTGTGCTGAAAAAAGGGATGCGGGATCCCTGACCTCCGTCAGTCAGATATGGGGCTGCTTTGGGGTGCTGGCAGACTTGTGATAGTTTAGTCTCTGTAGATACTTCTGCCCAGTGGATATGAGTCACAAGAGGTGGAAGTGCACCGGGAATGAAATACATGTGAACAGCAGGCTCTGAAGGATAGCGTGTATTTGTCTGTGGAAAAGCATGGATGTAGAAAAGCTGACAGTCAAGCTTGGAAATTCTGTAAGTTTTGGAAAAGCTGATTATTGCATGATAGTGTTTGGGAAGTAGAGTACCAGTGGAGAGATAAGGAGAGAAATGACAGCAGGGTAGAAGTGGCTTCCACTGAATTCAGGGTGTGACTGCTGAGACCTCAGCAGCTGAAAGTGGTCTTGTAGAAGTGGCTTCATACATACGGTGACATGAGAGAAAGCAAAAATAAGGGCAAATGGATGATGAAAACTAGCACTGCTGGTAGACCATCGGCACAAGTTCCTTCCTTGCTTTTGTTGTCTCATCTAAGAGGGCCTAAGAAGGATGTTTCTGAACAGTTATTCTCTGTTAGCACAACCTGTGTAACGGTTGCAGATATTAGAGTTTCAGTCAGAAAATCACCAAAGCATAAGGAGAACCTGCCTTCCTCTTATTCCTTTGCTAGGCTCAGCATATACCTGGAGACAAATTTTTCTTAACTGTAGAAGTGGTTGTTCCTAACAGTCATTTGATTCAGTCAAACAACAACGGTGCTTACTGCTGTGCTTTTCTCTGGAGGCATTTCATCCAGCTCCGGAATACTTCAGCATAAAAATTAGGAATGGGGTGGAGAGCAACACATGGAGATGGAAAGGGGATAAGGGGGTTATCTGCAAAAGACTTTAAACTAGAATGTTAATCATATCATTCTTTTCTGTATAATACTTTAAAAAAATCTCAGGTTCCTCTGAAATATTTTATCTTATTTCCTCTAAGACCTGAATCAACATAAAAATGAATTTGGGGAATACTTAAAGGTGTTCTTAACCCACCTTTGTTCTTTTCAATATACTTTAAATATGTTTCCATTAACTTTCACAATACTGCACAATGTTCCTACTTCGAAGAGCTACTTGACCCTTGCTCAAAGTCTATCACATAATAATGCATTAACATAGCAATGATTCTAAGAGGTGAAGTTGAAGGCATTGAGTGGTTACAATCTTCCTTCCTCAACTGGATAAGAAATGTGAAGAAAAATATTTTATATACACATAGTATGTTTCTTCTACTGCACGATGTATATCCAAACAATCAAGAGGTTTCAACAGTAAATAAATACCAGCTATGCAGAGCATTTTAAGAAGCAAATCCTGCCAATTTTAGAAAAGAATCAGAAAACCTGTGTCCTGGTTTCAGCTGGGATAGAGTTGATTTTTCTTCCTAGTAGCTGGTATAGTGCTGTGTTTTGGATTTAGTATGAGAATAATGTTGGTAACACACTGATGTTTTGGTTGTTGCTAAGTAGTGCTCACACCAGTCAAGGACTTCTCAGCTTCCCATGCTCTGCGTGGCGCACAAGAAGCTGGGAGGGGGCACAGCCAGGACAGCTGACCCAGACTGGCCAAAGAGCTATTCTATACCGTATGGTGTCATGCTCAGTATATAAGCTGTGCGGTGTTGGCCGGGGGGGAGCGATTGCTGCTCGGGGACGTGCTGGGCATTGGTCAGCAGGTGGTGAGCAACTGTATAGTCTATCAATTGCTTTGTATATTATTATTATTATTATTATTATTATTATTATTATTATTATTATTACTACTACTACTACTACTACTAGTACTACTACTACTACTATTATTCTATTTCATTTTACTTCAATTATTAAACTGTTCTTATCTCAACTCATGAGTTTTCTGACTTTCACCTTTCCAATTCTCTCCCCCATCCCGCTGGGGTGCAGGAAGTGAGCAAGTGGCTGTGTGGTGCTTAGTTGCTGGCTGGGGTTAAACCACAACAACCTGGAAATTCGGTGCTCTGTGATTTGCTATGGGCAGTGTGGAGGAGCCAGAATGCCTCCATCCTTTCTGCTCATCTTAGCTCAAGTCAATCCGCTCAAGCCCACGTGCACAATAAACTCATTGGCACTAGAAAGGTAATTATATGCTCCCTGCTCACTTCTTGTACATGCCTCAGTGTCGTAAAAAATGGCAATGCTGCTGTTGTATTGAACTGATGGCAAAGTCTAGAGCCTAGTATTAGTAGGGACTCAGAATTGTAGAACTGTGAACTCCTGGTTATATTTTAAGACCCTCGTCCTAAATATTCATGCTTACTCAGAGAAAAAAATGTGAATCAAAACACTCTGATCCGGAGGTGGAACCAAAAGAGAAGCCTCAGAGTCATGCCAGTTGGTGCTTTTTTGAAAGGCTGATAAAAGTACATTGAAACTCGCCCTTGATCCGGCACTGAGAAAAAGAGGGTTTGGAGCAAAGTGGGTAATTCTTCTCTCCTGCCGGTTCTCTGGCAGGTGTGTTTGATGGGCTCTTTGCAGTTTCTGTGTATTTAAGGTCGGCAAAGGAGCACTTTTTTGCTGTCATCTTTTTCTTGGAAGCTCTCCATGATAATTTAAGACTTCTGTGTCTTCTGAGGGAGAAACAGACTGGGAGAAGGGGAAGAACTGAAGTAGGTGAAGACGTGGAGAAGGTATGGACAAAATCTAAAAGGGAGAGCTCAGGCTTCTGTTCAAGTAAGGGAATGGATACCTCTGCCCAGTGATGCCCACAGGCTTTGGGAACAAGCCTTCATCTAGAGGCATTAAGGAATCAGGAGGGCAAATACACCTCTGAATTTAGGGAAAATCTTCATTTTGTGGTGAAGAACAAGAGAATGATCTAGATTTTCTGTCTCTGGCCATTTTTCACAGAGTTTCAAAACCTCCTATTCAGAGTAACATTGCTCAGCATGCCTTGGAGAGCAGTTGCATAAGGACACCAGAAGAGCAGAGGAGAGGAGAGGGATTTGCGGTTGTGGGTTTGTTACTGACAACAAGTAACTGCATGATCATTGAGTTAATCAGGGTAAACACACATGATGTTGGTAGTAGGTGGTCTGGGAACTAATTCACAGTCAGAGATTGGTCTTAGTTCAAGTCCTCTGATATTTTTGGTGCAGATAGTAATAATGAATGGGTGATTCTGGTTTTGGACTTTTTTTTTTTCTAAGAAGATGATTTAGGATGAAACAAAATGTTCTCTGATTGTAGCGTTTAGGACCTGGGAGAGTGTAAGGATTTCCTTCTCTAATCTGTGGGAATTAGCCTTGACTGACAAGGAACTAGCATGCAGTTGACTTACAGTCCTCAGTTAACTTGCAGGTTTATGGTATATAGGACTACCGAAATAAAGCAGTTCTTGTTTGAAGTGGAATTCATATGAGATCCAACCAGAAGTGTCAATGCCAGAATGGAGGTTGCCACTGTGTCCTGGAAGAAAATCAATGCAGGTTGGATAGCAAAAAGTACTCTTTTTTTTTTTTTTTTTTTTTAATCTTCTCTATATAGTAATTGCTGATCAGGGCTGTGTGGGGTGAACTGTGAAAACAAGAATAACATAAACCATTGTGTAGTAGTTTATGAAAGTTAATTCACTGTATATTGTACTGTATGTATAGTATGCTGTGTTGTAGTGCTTTCTGATGTTCAAGCAGGGCTGTAAAGCAGTCTCTCCAAAGAGAGCCTTTCACCTTTCAAAAAATTTAGTTCTGAGCAATATAGAAAGAATAACCATTTGAAGAATAAGTTCTCAGGTAGTGAAAAGCCAATAATCAACTAAATGCATTGTGTGTGGCAGCTGGAAACAGTGAACAGAGTATGGGAGAAGATACCAGAGAGAGAAACAAGTATGCCAAAAAGTCCTAATGTAATTTTTGGTTTATTGCTGGAGCAATTAGGGAAATCTCCCAGGCAGAATTACAGCTTTTCAAAAATTGCTAGTTGAGGAGATGTCAGATCTCTCATAAGAACTAATATTTGGATATAAAATACCCCTTTCCTACAAAGGGCATTTCATTTTCTGTGATGCGTTTCTCTGTCCTTTCATTGCTGAAGGATGAACAAATAATTTAAGTGGGGTTTTTTTGTCTGTTTCCCCTGCTGCCTACTGTCAGCTCATCTAGTGAGAAGGCAGCAGAATGCAGCCCCAACCAAACTGGGTTCAAGTGGGACAGGAATAAAATGGTCTTTATCTGTAGCTCAGGGGCTTACATCCTCATTTTTGTAGTAGTGAGTGGAAGCCAGGCCATCGTTGTGTGGTTGTGTGGCTGTTGGTTTCATGCTTTGGTGAACAGTTGTTCACAGAAGAAAACTGTTTTCAAAGCTGATATTTTTTTGCCTGCTTGTTGGCAGTAAATGAAGGGCCTAGGCATCTGAACTGCAGAGATGTTTCTGGGACAAGACCGTGGCATTTGGATGTTACGGTGGGTTGTCACTAGTGTGTTACCAAGGAGAGCTCTTCAGGCACACCTCTCTCAGCCATTACATTCAGGGAGAGAATTATAATTTCTGTTTATTGTTTGACTGTGACTTCAGTAGTTTGGCACTGTCTTGTGCTTGAAGTGCTTGGATCTTGTTTGGTGTTCCAAACTTGGGTAGAATTAAAATGGTCAAAAGGGGTGCTTCCAAGCTTGAAGAGCTGCTAAACTCTTATGCCACCAAGTAAAATGTCAACATTTACTAGGAACTTTTTAATATATATGTGTGTGTGTGTGTATATCGCTATGCGTATTTTTTATATTTGTATTTATATACTTACATGTATATATATATGTGTGTGTGTATGTGTGTATATATATATATATTTGCTGTATTTGCTACATTCCTCTGCCCCATTGAAATATTAAGTTAATTTTAACAACACATCTGCATCTTCTCAGGTCCCTGGATCCTAATGCGGATCCTGCATGAGATAGCGGGGCTTGCTAGGACCTGCTGGCCCTAAAAGCACATAGCTGTGCTAAGATGGCACCATGCCTGATTTTATAAACCTCACACCCGAGAAGCTGCCTGCAGTTAGCCCTGGGCAGCCTGCTCTGCTCCGGAGTCTCTTTGCTACACTACGCTGTCCATTGTAAACATGACACCAGGTGCCACAACACAGTGACCCCAGAGAGGATGAGTGTACCAGGGCGGCATCCTCTCCGTCAGGGCTGTTGAAAGGAGAGCTTTGTGCCCACCCACTGGATTGCTGCTTTGGGGATAGATTTTTATCCTCTTTCTTCCAAGGGTTAAGCAGAGCTCACATTTTCTGTTTAAAACATGCCAGCAGAAGGGGATTCTGTCCCAGGACTTTCTCTGCATTTTACATTAAACAGCCTGATCACCAGGCTACAGAGGAGTTATCTACTAATCTGGCTTTGCAGCCCAGTAAAACCTGCTTTGCTGGCAGGGATTCAGCAGCAGAGGTGCGCAGTGTCTCTGCCAGAATTGTGACTATGCTGGTGCTTAGAGCCATTTCCTGCAAAACAGAAGGGGTATCTTCTTGTTTTCTTGAGGTCTTGAAAGGCTTGAGTTTGGTTTCATTTCTTAATGTGGCAGATGATGGGCACCTCCATCCCTTCTCTGTTTTTATAGAAAGCTGTAGTAGTAATTTTGTGAAGGGTGTGCGACGTGGGAGTGAGGTTGTGGGAGGTGATGTGTAGCCTATACATCTGAGCCCTTAGTCTCTGGATTTCACTTTGCTTAAGGCGGGAAATGTTGCATTTCTCAGCCTTGCTGGGACTAAGACAGTTCTGAGTCTGCACAGAGGTGGAGCTTGAGACAGCTGGGAAATGTGAAGGTCAAAATGCAGCAGCACCTGCGGTCTTCCAGCAGCACAGAGTTACTATGTGGAAGAGGAGGATTTCAACTCTGCGGTTTTGATTTAGGCATTAAAAATTCCATGTATTTCCCTGAAATCTTGTTTCAGTTCAGGACTGCCAGCCCGGCCATGTTCTGCTGCGTCGCACTGGGGGCTCTTCCTTCCACTCCAACCCAGGAAGCCTCGCAGCTGTTAGGAAACAGGGTCTCATCCATACCAGGCTGCGGGCATGTGTACGTTGACTGAATCCTGCTCTGTGCAAAGCCCCCACATCTTTTTGCAGAGTCCTTTTCCTGATATATTTGTGCAAGCATTCTGAGGACCTGCACCAAAAGGGCTCCTGACACATCAAGCACTATTTCCTTGGCAGGAAAAGGTGGGATTGTGCCCAAAATGTTGCCTTTGCAGCAAGAATTACAGGTTCCACAGTCATTAGCTGTGCTGTACTTTAGATGAGAAGTTACTGTGCTGGTTCCATCTACTTAAACCTCCTGGTTCTTTAAATAGGTGTCCTTGGCCAGCTTTTCTCACTCCGTTAATCCTAGCACAGATGAACCGGCAGGAATATAAATGTTTATGGCAGACTTCACAGCTGCATATGGAATATATCTGATTGTTTGCATATAGTCAGTGCTGTGGGTTTGTAATTTGATGCTCTATAAAGAGTCTTAGATAATCTTTCTGAAAGGAGCTGTGTAAATGCAGATATAATTAGCTTTGTGATTTTTTTGGGGGGAAACAGATATCTTTTAATAAAGCACTGGAGCGCAGAATAGCCATTTCCTGTGATTTTCATTCACATAATATTTATAGTGCTACAGAACAAATGAGCCGTTGAAAAGGGAGAAAAATTAATACTGTGAATGAACTTGCCTTGAGACGAATTTGTGATAAAATTATGAATCTAACAAACTTCAGTAAACCAATTACCGCTCCCCCTGGATTTGTGAATATGAAAGCTCAATGGGATTTGATGTAATCCCTCTCTGTGAACAGATGGGCAGATTGCGGGTCTCTGCAGAACATGTTCCAGCCTTCCCAATTCCTTCTACGGTCGGCTGTGATCGTGTTTCTTTACACCTTGCCTCTTGGTGACAAAAATACTGAAAAAGGCATGAGCAGAATCAGTTAAGATGTTTGTGATGTGCCTCTGTGCAAATTGTGTTTAGTTTTTTTACCACCTACTACTTCAAATCTCTTCACATGGAAGAAGGATGGTCTTTTTTGAATGCCTGGTGGTGCGTTATAATGGGCCTACTAGTATTACTGGAGTTAAGAGGCGGTCGGCATTTCATTATAACTCCTGTTTGCAGGGAATTATAGCACAGCCAAATCTTTTACTCCAGGTTCAAACCAACTAAATTGAAAATACAAGAACTAAGCCAGGAGCAATTTTTAATTGTGCTCCCTCCCTGAAATCAGCTCGATCACAGTTATTGAGTTGCCATCTGCATTTTCTGCCTTCTAGAGCAGCAAACTTTCTGCTTTTCAGGAAGATAGTAAGTGTGTTGCATCACGTCATAAATAAAATGATGTTGTATTTTGTCTAGTGTAATTTCAACAGCCTGCTTATGTTGCTCACTTTGCTCCTTACGATACAAAACATATAGACATCTGTACAGTGGAAAGCTGCAAGTAGTTTCGTTTGCCTCAACTAAACTACACAAAATCTTAAAATCATCAATATTTTAAACTGTTTTGTACAGTTATGGTCTTGCTTTTAACTGGAAATACGTATGTTGGTAACTTCAGGACTTGATCCAATATTTGTTTCCTAAGTAGTAGCTACTTTTTCTCAACTATAGAATCACAGAATATCTCAAGTTGGAAGGGACCCATAAGGATCATCAAGTCCAACTCCCTGCTCCTCGCAGGACTATACTCACACCTACTCAGTAATGAGAGAAATTGCCGCGTGCTTATGTGAGTTTGTAACTTATGTGGAGGCAAGACTAGGAATGGTAGAAAATTTACGTTGGAAGGGACCTCGGGAAGTCTGTGGTCCACCCTCCTGCTCAGACCATGGCCAGCTCTGGGGTCAGACCAGGCTCTTCGGGGCTTTGTCCAGTCAAGTCCTCAAAACCTCCGAGGACGGAGACTGCACAGCCTCACTGGCAACCTGCTGCACTGCTTGCCTCTGCTTGAGGGGAAAAGTTATTCCTTATATCCAGTCCAAACCTGTCTTTACAGCTTACGCCTGTTGTATCTCCTCCTGCCATATCTGTGCTCCATCATTCAACCAGTTTTTTAGTTCACCTATTTTTTAATTGTTCATCCATTTAGACTGTGCCATCCTCACTTGGATACAAAAATATCGTGGAAGAGAGTGCTGAAAGTCTTGAGAAAGTCAAGGGAAATGACAGCTGCTGTCCCCTCATCCACTTTTTATCACTTTATTATTTCTGTAATTTTATCAGAGTCAGGTTGGTCAGGCATGATTTAGCTTTGGCAAATCCAGGCTGACTGATTCTCCTTCGTATGCCCAGAAATGTGTTTTGGGAGGACAAGCTCCATAATTTCCAATGATCTTCATGTCATGTAAAGTGTTTAAAATAGCTGGAAGACAGAAAGTAACTTTATACAAGTATATATTTTAGAAGGCTAAACTGAGGAACCTGTTGCATCCACATAGAACTGTGAGCAGAATCAGAGCCATGCAACAGTTTTGCAGTAAGTTAGAAGATCTATCTTGGACAGTGGTGGGTTGAACTTGCATTCCTAGGACAGGTACACCCTCCTGGAAATGGTAGGTGGGAATCAGGTTAAGCAAGGCTCTAATGGGACCTTAGTTCCTGCTTTTTACAAACGCAGAATTTATTTCCAAGACACCTTATCCCTGAGTGCAGAAAAATACACCTCTGAGTCTGGCAATATTGTATTTTTATCTTCTCCGTGCTGCACTATAACTGTGTGAATACATTTCAACAAGACTTCGGCATGCTCCTGAATTGATTGCAGGGAAAATCCTCTGCGAAATGATGACCCTGGATATGTTTTGAACATATTCATTGGTGAGATACAGGATCCTCACAGAAGTAAAGAAATTAACGAGCACCTTTCAAGTCAGTCATCCTTATTTTTGTCAGATTTTCACGCCTCCAAAATAACTTCCTTATGTGAAGCACTCAAGTATTGTAGACCATAAGGTGAATTAGTTCCTTTTGATAACGTTCTGAGAAAATTTGAAACTAACAACAATAACATTCTTGTAACATATTAAATATTTAATGGGCATGTCTGCACTGAAGCAAGAAATCTTTTCTCTCACTCTGCGGCAGTTTCTCTTGGGTAGTCCTTTCCGCCTGTAGGAATTCTTTTGTTGTTGGGGAAAGCAAAATTCTGGCTCAAAGATCCTGTACTGTGATGTACTGGGAGCTGGTCTTGGCGTTTTGAGAACATGAGCACTGAATGCTGTTACAGAAGTGTGTGTTTGTGCCTTATGCTATCGACAGGTGTGTCTCACGGGAAAGCTAAAGCTTATGAATAGACAGTAGAACAAACTAAATACACATACCTACACTGGGAAAGAGTAATTGCCATGGTTTCTACTTCCCCCCCCCAGTTCTTATTATTATATATTATTTTTTCCACATTTTCTGTGTACAGGTATCAATAATCAATAATCTAGGACAAAGAAAATGATCATTCTGATGACACTCAATTATGGTTTTGTGAGTTTCTTTTGAAAGAAATTAAGATTTGAATTGGGTAAGTCTTGTTGGTGAGTAGGGTTTGTGTATAAGAACCGGTAGCATTTGACAGTTTTGCAAGTTGATTCCGTATATATTTTTAAGAACTGGTGAACAATTTTAGTCTCAGCAGAGGTTTTCAAGTAACTGATGTGCTGTGGTATTATTTCATATAAATCTTTTGTCGTGAGCTCCTATTTAGTCTTGCCCTGTACTCTGACAAAAACTACTCTTACTTTGAAAAAATGGCACTTTTTTGTAATAGGGACAACAATACAGTAGGAAATGGGCCCAGAACTTCTGAAGTTCTTTCACTTTGGTCACAAAAGCCTTTTAGAAGATAACTACTGGCTTTCCTTTCCAGACTAATCACATTTAGCTGGTGCCCGTCCCTCGCCAAGAAGGTCCAAAACACTGTCATAGCATTTTCTCCGCTTCGCAGCAAGTTCAATAATTACACTTCTCTTGCTTGTGCTGAAACTTGCAGCCATAGATGCTACTGTTTAAAGCTAAGCCCAAATTCAGGCAGGGTGGCTTGACTCCTTACAGGTGTAGGCTCTGGAGAGGATCGATGCTCGGTGTGAAATCCCACCTGTTCTTATTAATCATTCAACTTTTAATAAACTTGATCAGATGCCTGTGCAGTCTCACATGATTTGCATTGTAAGTCTGTGCAGGCTTTTTTGCAAATGGGAGTTTCAATGAATGCTGTTTAATGAAGTTAAATAAAAGATATTTTTCAAAACATGCTCCCGTCTTATGTTTTAGCCAGTCACGTCGGGCACCTTTATTTCGGGTAACGTAGACTTAACTAGCAGCATTGTTGCGTTGAGAAGGGCTTTAAAGGGATTACTCCTGTCCTGTCAAATGATCTCACAAACAAGCGTAAGCCGCTGTGCTCCTCGCCGCTGAGAAGGCGGCCAGAGCCGCCACCAAGCCGCCGGGAAGGGCTGACGGGGCAGGGGAGCGCCTGGCACTGACAGAAGGGACCCGGACCCGGACCCGGACCCGCCCCCGGGGGCCCCGCGGCCGGAGCGCTGGGGGGAGCCCCCGCCGCCGCTCCCTCGCCCGCCCGGCACCTGCCGCCAGCGCCGCGCAGCGATCGCTCCGCTCGGCTCCGGCTCCGGCTCCGGCTCCGGCTCCGGCTCCGGCTCCGGCAGCCGCTGTGCCGGGCTGCAGGCAGAGGGCAGGCACCTCCGCGCCGGAGCCCGCCGTCTCGGGCAGCCGGGGCGGGTGGGATGCAGAGCAGAAGGTGGAGAATGACTGCCTGCCTCTGGGTCTGATATGCCAAGGTATTTTTCATGTCGTTACTATTCCTTCGATTATTTCTATGCCGGATGCGTGCATTGCATGGGAATCGCTATTGCTCTATGTTTTATCGAGTTTATTTTGCAAGTAGAGAGTGGCAAGCAGTTGTTGTGTTGGTACTCTGTGTATAGACATGGGGGGGGGGGGGGGGGGTAACTTGCTGCATGACCCAAAGCAGCAAAGTTTGAACTATTAAGTCAAGCTAGGCTTTCTTCTTGGTTTTTTCTTTCCCTTGGAATGAAGTCAAGGTAAAATTGCCCCCAGAACTAATAGTTTATTAATCTGTTTAGAAAAATGTTGTCACCATGTGCTGTGGTTTAATCCCTCGTTCAACTCGATTTAGAGTGGAGGGAGTCAGTAAAAAAAAACAGCTTTTGATTTAGGGAGAATGTCCTTTTTGAAACTGAAGTCTGCGTCTTTCATATCAGTGTGGTTTCCCTGCAGTGAAATAGAAAAGATCTTAACACTTGCTTTACAACTATTTGTACTGAAATTAATGTTTGTTGCAAAGTATAGCTTCCACAACTGTTCTCTTCCTCAGAGGAATTTATTTTCAGAGAAGCGCTCTTAACAGGTTAACATGCCAAGCAGCGTTTTGGCTATTTTTTTTAGAGTTGAGGTTTAGTAAACTTAAGGGCTTGTACCTGGCTAATTTGTTGATACGCCTCTAAACTCGGTGCAATAGTAACCATTCTGTTAGTTCTTTGCGTTAGCCTCTGTCTCCTTCATCCCCTTTTTCTCATACCACAGTTAACCTTAATTTTTAAAAAAGTCAATTTTTTTTTATCGTACCTTGAATATCTTTCGTATTTAACTCTTCTTACTGCATGGCAATTTTGTTTTATTGATTCCTTGTGTGTTACTTTGCCTGCTTGGTATTATTTTAGTAATCGCTGTTCTTGGATTTCTGCATTTTCCTTGCCCAGTGTTCGTTGCAATACTACTATCAATCTAAAGACACTCCTTTAGGTAAAAAAAAACTGATAAATTTTATTGATTATTGTATTCCATTTCATATGGAGAATTACAAACAAGTTTCTTGTACTTCAGGTATCATTTGAAGACAAAATGGATGTGTGCCAGTGTGTAAGTGTGTATTTATACCTAAGAAGGAAGGCTATATTTGATGTGCTATATTGTTACAAGAGGATAACAGGTCCCTGTGTAAGGTTAACTCTAGGTCCACATTTCGTTACTTCTTATAAAGTCAGCTGATTGGTGGAGCTGGTAAGCTAATAGTACAGGAGATATAGTAAATAATTAATAATATTTATGTATTGTCGACTTTCACAGGACTGAGTCTTGCTTTAGAGAGCTTGAGACTTTGTGTATGAATTCTCAGTTACTCTTATCTGAATGTAACTATTGCTTTTGGTTTTCTTTTCCTGGGGAGGCAGGAGAATGGTTAGCAAGAGGCTATTTGATGCATTTTATCTATCGGTGTTATTACTCAGGTTTCAGGAACATAATCCACATGGCTTTGCAGTTACAACCCTATGAAATAAGAGTGCAGTTTAATGAGAGGACTGCTCCACTTAAGGACGAAGTGCTCCTCTCTCAGCTGTTGTAGCGAGCTGCTGAAGCAAGAAAGTTAGTCCCAGTTGCTGTGTTTCACACCTTACCCTTGGAGAGTGAATATGCAGACTGCAAAGAAGTTTGGGGCTTGATATCTTCTTTATGGTTTTCTACTTGTGCTAAATCACTGGTTGGAATAATTGTATTGTCACCTTGTGTCATATTTGCTCAGGTGTAATAGCTTTGCCAGAAAGGCAGTCGCCTGTAAAATTGTGGTGCGAAGTTTTTAATGTTCTTTGGAAAGGTGGGGAGGGTTGTTAGAGGGTTTTTTTCTTTTAAAAGGAAAAAAAAAAGTTGTTCTTACCTTTCTTTTTTTTTTTTTGTATGAGCTTACTGATTTACTGGTGTATGGGATTCTCTGATGATAACATCTTTTTTAGGAATAGTAGATGGGTCTTTATGCTGAAGAAACATTTGCTCACACATACTTTCAAATAACATGAAATGAATTAAATTTAAGCTGTTAAGATTAAAAATAAAATTAAGTGACCATGCTGGATTCTGGTCTTTACTTGCTGTCTGTACAGCTAAGTTATTGTAAGGGTTAAAGGTATAAAGTTAGAATTGATTCCTTGTGTGGTGCAGGCTTTGCTTTCCGATGTCCAGTTTTAAACTTCATTTCTGCTTCTTAAATTGTATGTATTAATCATTTTTTGTCTATGAATGCCCATTATCCACAAGCACTATCTTTAAAAAAAAAGAAAAGAAAAACCCAAATTTTCATGAAGAATGGACTTGTGAAAGGCATTTGTGTAGTTTAACGTTGATATTGAACTTTCAGGGCTGAGATATGGTGATGCTGACATTTGTAGCCAGTTTTGGCACCATTGGCTCTAAGTTCATAATTTTAAATATGTATTAGGAGCTTCAGATTGGAAAAGACCATCTGTATCTCCAACTGTGGTTCTTAGTACTGCAGCCTTAACAGCATACCATCACTGGCATACTTATTGAGCCCTATCTGAAAACAAGAGTACGGCTGGTTTTTTTGTTATTCTGTCCCTGGTGCTCCCTTGGAAAGCGGGAGCTCCTGACACTGAGATCCTTCTCCTGATCTCCTGATTTCCAGAGTAAATACAGTCTTTTTTTTTCCCCAGTGTCTTTGCTGTCTCTTTGAGTACCTCTTTTATCTGACATTCATCTTTTAACATGGTGTTCAAAATGGTATTTGGCATTCATTTTTACGCATTACCAGTGTTTTGTTCAGTGATACCATTGCTTTCTCATTCTTATTGGAAATATGTCTGTTCTGGATCCAAGTGTCACATTTGCCTTCTCGCACCTGGATCACATTCATGGTTTATAATTATGTTGTAATTAACTAAAATTCCCTGCTCCTCCTCCTTTGCAGTTTTCACTGGGAAGTACACTACATACCATGAAACTTACTGTACTCCCTGAGTACATGACCTTGAGTTGTGCCTTATTGAAGTTTGTCCTGTTTCTGTTACTTCAGTTCTTCGAGCATCCAGTTATTTCTGTGTAACATCTATGTCCTCTCTTCCGATATCTGTATCCCCTCTGTATTATGTGTTATCAACCTGTTCCTAGTACTAGCAACAGAGTTATTTGTTGAAATGTTTAATAAGATCAGTTCCAAGACTGATTTTTAAGACCCTCTAATAATCACTTAAGTTTTCAGGACTTCTGTTGTTGTCTCCCCTTGGACCAGATGCTCACCTACCTCGAAATTCCTCTGCTAGTTGCGGCTTAACTAACAGTTTCCCATGTGACACTGCTGAATACTCTGCTAAAATCCAGATTAATGAGATCTACAGCATTTGGAGAATGCTATCTGTTGAAGTAATCTCTTAGGTTAGTCTGTCACAAGCTACCTTGTGTTAAACCCATAATAAATTTGGTCACATTTTCCAGTGCTTTTATGTCTTTAGAAGGAAATTTGAAGGGAAGTGTACTTGCTGTCTTTGCCACTGAAGTAAGTTTTATAGGCTTGTAGAAAATTCTTCTCGTTTTCTTTAACCATGAATAATTTATTTCGTACTCTTCAGTTGTATGCAGTATCCTAGTTAAATATCTTAGTAATGTTCAATTTTGTGCGCCCTTTTTTTCAAAATGCTGTGTTTGACTGCTTAATGGCTCCTAAAGTTATTTCACTTTATCGTTTCCTCTTTTGTACCCTTGT
Source organism: Nipponia nippon (assembly GCF_047370975.1). Classification (NCBI taxonomy): domain Eukaryota; kingdom Metazoa; phylum Chordata; class Aves; order Pelecaniformes; family Threskiornithidae; genus Nipponia; species Nipponia nippon. The sequence continues at coordinate 87,426,774 of NW_028262347.1, read as the reverse complement.
GTATCTTATTTTTTTTTCCTTCACCATTCACCCCCTTCCTGTCATACCATAGTAAACATTAATGCCCTTAATAAAAATAAGGTAAAAAATTTCCTTTGGTACTTAGATTATCCTTCCCAAAATACCCTTCTCGCTGCACAGGCACCCAAATTTTTCTTTTCCTGATCCTTCCCTACTTAGAGCACCCAACAATCTTTATAAAGCTATAATAACCAGGAAAATACTGTGTTTGGACTTTGAGATCTTCCTGAGATTTTTGTTATATGAATTCTTATTATTTTTTCTTTCCTTGACCTCTTCATTGTGTCTGGTTTTAGGCTTTTTAAAAATCCATATGTTTTCATTAAAAGCCTTCTAATGTTAGAGGTAGTTAACTGTTGGTGTGCATTCATACAGAATAAAACAGTGAGTCTTTCTTCTTGAACATCTTTCTCTCCCTCTTCCTTCCTTGGAATACTGAAGGGTTTGATACCTGGGTTTTGAAGATTTCTAGGCCTCCTTCATATTCAGATAGCCGAGCTCCTCAATTCAGTTGATTTTTCTAGTTAGTTCCCTTACTTTCTTTTTTCAAAACAAATGCTGATAACCCTTAATTACAAATCTGTTTTCTTTTGTTCTTCCATTTTGTTTAATGAGCTTATTACCATTCAAGTCCAGTTTTCTGTGAGTGAACTCTCTCAAAATAGAGTATGAATTAACCTTATTTCTTATAGATATAAAGGTTATCCACTGAATCAATCGTGTATGAGAGCATACAAATTACACTGCTTTTCGTATTCTTTGCTCTTTGTATCTGGAAAATTAAATTCTCCAATAGTGACACAGTTTCTATATAGTTCTTACTTCTCTTAAGAACACTACAGCAATCTATGTGTTGCTTCAAGGTTTATGGCATTACTGCAGTCAAATGCAATTTGACTGGATCAGCTCTTCCCAGAGTGATTTTGATCAAAACCAGTATTGAAGTTTAACGTATGGTGCTCTTCTGGCTTTATATCTCTGTCTCAAATAGAAAACCCTTTGGAGAGTATCTTCTCTGCTCATGTCTGGAGAAATAATAAGATGAAGTTAGCTGGTTGCACCAATGGTTCCTCTGTTTTGTTACCCAGGCTCCTGGTATTTGTACGCAGTTATTTTCTACTAGCGGCAAGTTGCACCCCAAGAGAACCAACCACAGTTAATGGAAGAACTCTGCCCAAAATTAGACCAGACATGGTAACAGCATCAGCGTTTCAACCCTGTCATTAACTGTGGCTACTGCGCTTTGTTGTAATAAGCTGAATAATCTGAGTGTGGTTATTTCATCTAGAGACCACAGTGGATGTGAAAATTGTTAGCTTTGTCCTGACGAAGCAGAAGCGTTCCTCAAAAGGCATTCCTTCAAACGCTGCCGATGCTGTTTTCTGTTCCATCTGTAGAGAAGATATTTCAGATTTTATTTTCTCCAACACAGGGTGATCACAAACTGGATATACATCATCCTGTTTTGTAGTTACGATGCGGTTATGCCGGAAAGCTAGCAGACATAATCAAACCTGAAGCTTGTCCTTTGCAATAATTCAGAACCTGAAGTCCATCGAAGACAAGATTTTCTTCAAATCTTTGCTTTAGTGCTTCCAGGTGCCCTGGTTTTACAGACATGCTACTGTTGTGCTTGTAACTAACTGAGTGCACACTTGCTTTCTATATATGCGCACACACATTACATATGTGTGTGTATATGTACGTAGTAACTACTGTCCAGTCTTTGGGTATTCAGCATATGTGTTTCAGAAGGCAGTATGTCTTTGCTCCAGTCCTTGTTTTGCTGGTGCCCGGTTTGTTTTAATGTAAGTTCCACTTTGCTGAGTAGACCTTCTCTTTCGCTGAGCAGTAGCCATCAGCTAAATTGCCAGCAAGTTCATGCACAGATAGATATAACTTGGTTTGATGGAGAAACATCTGCAAGGTTTCAGTGCAAAAATCCAGACCAAAATCCAGGCTTTTAAGAATAAAACCTTTGTATCACAATACAGAATATACAATACAGAAATAATTGTAAGCTCTATTAAAGCACAGGATGTCTCTTGAAATTTTATAGTGGTTTTTGATATCATACACCTTTTGTAAAGTGAAATTCTGCTATGACTTTTTTTACTGAAATTGTTCAGTCTTTGAGTATCACTGGTGCTTTGGCTTTGAAGCTGTGTAAGCTGAATCTTACTTTCTATGTAACATTTGAGATGCTACAACACCTTTTGCATTTCCAAAAAATTACTATTTCTTGGTAGTACTCTTTTCCTTCCCAGCGTACCAGCACACTTGGGGTTATAAATTAAATAAATGCTCTTCTTATTTTTAAGCACTCACACTATCTTAGATCAAATACGCGAGGAAAGAGTAGAGCAGGATTGTGACAATGAAATCACACCTGAGGATTTGGAGATGTAATTTCTGATGATTCACTGGGACAAATATGGTTTGTTACAGTTTGCTTCTGAATGTACTGAGGTCAGGATGCTTCTAGATTGTAGAAGAATTTCGGTTCCTCAAGTAACAGTTCCTGATCTAGCTGCAGTCTGTAGGTTGTGCACATTCACTGAATCCCAGCCATGGCATTTCTGTCTTGTAGAAGAGCTTGGCAGGGGGGAAGGTTTAGGGAGGGGGGTTTACTGTTTTTAGTATTCTTCTAGTGTCATTACAAAGTGCTTCCATGGTTTCAAGCTGTGAAAGTGCATGCTGGACCTGCTACACTGCTGGTCTTGGGGAAGCAGACTTTGATTACAAGTTAGCAGACGGTAAAAATTGGAGAAGTCACTGTACTCCCACCTTGAGTACAGTCATAATCACAGCTCTCACAGACCAGGGAACAGCCAAATAAAACAGCTGCTGTTTGACACAACAGGTCAGAAGCTGATGATGGGATACAGAGCTGTTCTTGGTCCATAAATTTACGTCCTTGGTTCATAAATAACCGACACTTAATTTTAATTTGGTGATGTACTTTCACACCGTATCCTTCCTTTAACAGTTTTGTAATGAGTTTCCAGCACACTTGATGCTTTGGGGACTCTATTTTAGAAGTTCCCTGCTCAACCTACTGAGCATTTGCTTTAGAAATACTGCATATTGAGAATAACTATATTTGCCACCTTCTGTATCTCAAGTTCAGTTTTCTGCATGCTTTGGCGCATCCTGACCAGGGAGTGTAGTGCTGCACCTTTGAAATCACTGTTAACCAGATAAGCTCACTATGCCATGCTGACCTAGATTCTTTGTGAATCGGTTAAAAAACTGTTTGGGGCTGTTCTTGCTGAGTAGACAGCGTGTTGGATAGCTTACCATTCTGGTCTGCAGTCACGAAAACAGGTGAATTACAGTATACCTGACCTACCTCTGAAGTCATGAACCTCATAGTAAATAAGCTAGATAAAGTCCTCTCTCTCTTTCTGTACTTCTGAACCAAATATGTAGTGAAGTGGCCACCAAGCTGTTGTTTGTGGTGGAGTTGACTCTTCCTAAGGTGGGCCTGGAGTATAGGTACTAGACATCTCATGCAATGTTGAATTGATTCATCCTTGCCAGGGCATCTGTGCATGCATGCGGAAGATTCATCTGTCCTGAGCAAAACGCAAGAGCTGCTACTTGCTCAAATGATGAATGTTGTGAGACCTCAACACGTGAGATGCCTTGTACAACATACTTCACAGCAAACTAACGAGTGAGGGGGTGTGAGAAGGATGGTAAACCGATGAAGTGATGTGGTTGCTTGCATTGACAACCCTCTCTTTTTCAGATCTAGTGGAGTTTGTGCTAGCTTGAAACAAAGTGCCCTGCTGTGCCTGGTGGAAGTGAGATGTGAATGCCCTAGTCTGCTTCTGCTGGACCATTAGAGCCTTGTTTAATTTGTACTGTCATGACCCTTCAGTCCCATGCAGCGTCCAGTTTGTTTTCTAAATAGCTAAGGTGGGCCTTGGTGTTGCTTCTGCAAGTGAATCTTTATGCTACACATACTGCTTGACATGCAGCCAAAAGGCTAGTATACTTGCTTATCCCAAGTGTACCTGTAAACAAGTAAGGAAGACGTGCTTCTCTTTTAACCTTGACTCCTGTTCTTTGTTCCTGGATAGTTCTGACTTACTTGAATGTTGAACACACCACAGGCAATGCTTTCCTTAAAGGTAGGGAGCAGGGTAAGAAATTATGGACTTGTAACTTAAAATTTAATAGCTTAGAATCTCCCAGATTTCCCAGCATCAGCTGGAAAGTGGAGTCCACATTGCAATTTATGAGCCAAGGTAGACCATGGTCATTACTACACTTGTTTCAGCTGATGAGTTGCACACTAGATATGCCAAGGCTGCTGCTAGTGCTTACAGAGCTCTCCAGAGGAAAGATGATTGATTGATCCAAGGCCTAGCACTGTTTTGGCCTTGGATCAACATTAGAGACCTGAGAATGCAACACGAACCATCCTATGGATGAACCTGTTGCTTTTCTTTTGGTGTAACTTCTTTCTTTTTCCCTACTCACATTGACTTAGCTCAATGCAAAACACTTCCATGTAGTATACCTTAGAGATGTCTCTGTTCAGATAGCTTTGCCCCCAGTTAAAAGCTATTTGCCCCCAGTTAAAAGCTATTTGCCCCCTCTGTATTATATGAAACTACTCTGTTCATTTGCAATTGGTTTTTAGACCCACTGTTAAATAAAGGCAGACAGAGTAGTGTTGCATTAACTGGATTGCTGCCTGCCTGGTTATTTTTGCTCTCAGTTGAGATTTGCACAGTGGGGTCTGTGAGACGCCCTGCAAATGGATGTTTTGTTCTCCAGCCTGTGCCTTGAATAGCTGCCACAGCCACTGTGTTACACCTGCATCCTCCGCCAGGACAGCCTCTGTGCCGTGCCACAAGAAGAGTTAGAAGCCTTCAAAAGGTTTGTCTTGTACTGCAATAGGAGCTGGGTCAGCTGTGGCGATTTCCAGGCACTGCACATATCTAAATGATGTAAGAAGGCAGTAATGAGGCTCCAAAGGTGCATGTGTGCTTGCTTGCTCTCAGGTGAACCTTTCCAGTTCCTGTCCCTGTTGCTCTTCCTCTCTGCTAGCCTAAAAGTGGGAGAAAGCCCTCAACATTCCTTTTTCCCCATGGGCTTTTCTTGGAAGGCTTGTGAAGATGGCTGCCTCTCAATAAATGCAAACCAGCATCATGTTTACTGTGAGTGTGGGTATCAGCAGTGTCTGCTGGTACTCCTTATACTGAGGAACACTTGGAGCTGCTTGTTCTTCCCATCAAGGCCTCCCTGCCCAATTCAAAGAGCTATTCTCCCTGGTAGGGATGGTCACCCTCTTTGGAGTGGGATTGCTCTTCGTCTTAGTGGGCGTTGCATCCCAGGCATGTTGCCAATGTTTGTCTGCACCTCTCTTCAGCAGCAACACTATCTCTTTTAGATCCTGGTCTGGGTCTTAATAGCCTCTTAATTGCTGAGGGGGACTGGCTTTACCCCCCTGGGTTGAATGCAGTGGCTCCTTGATAGTCATGTGAGATCACTGTGAGTTGTGGGATCACAGTGAGTTGTGAGCCCTGGCTTGGCCGTACCGCCTGCAGCAGAACTGAAGGAGAATTTGAGTGCCTTCAGCTCGCTGGCACCTCAACCACCCTGTGTGGGTGCAGGGTTTATAGTGTTTTCTGCAGGTTGCCTTCAGTATCCCCCTGGGACTGCCTTCAATATCCCCTGGGGCAGCTCCTGCCCTTGTTCCTGCCCTAGGTGCAGTCACGCCTTTCCCAGACACCACTTACTGGTGTTTTAACAAGTTTCACAACATTACTGGCCACACTTTGGAGAGCACCGAGTGCTTTCTGAGGGGCAGGTAGTGCCAGAGTCTCTGCCATGGCTTGTGCACATGCGTGTGAAGCTTGAGCATCACTGGTAGCACAAGCAAATGTCTAACTCTTGCTTTGCACAATTTGAAGTGGCTCTTGGATCGGAAGTCAGACTCTTGGTTTCTTTCTTAGGGCCAACGTTTACATATAACCCCTGAAAAATGTGACTTCAGCAGACTTTGCAGGAATGCAAAATTAGTAAGTAGTAGCAGAGCTGATGTAGTCTTTGGTTTCTAGTTCACAAACATCTGGGGTGTTAGAGAAAATGAGACAAATCTGAGTGCCTGATGGGGGGGTAAAGAAAGGTTTCTGTAGTTACTATCTCACCACACAACCTACGTGATTGTTATGAAATGAACTGATGAGAGACATTACTTCTCCCACCATCATTAGGATGCAAGTGTTTTCTGAATGTGCCAGATGTTTGGCTTTCATTATCTGGAAGTTTCTTTCATTTCCAACCCTAGTGAAAGGGAAGCTTGAGCACGTCCAGCAGAATTATAAACAGTTTCCTGTACAAACGAAGAAAGCAGCGTACTTAGTGAACTGCATCATCGTAATAGTAAGTCCAGCTAATGAATGCTTTTCCTGTTATTTTAGAGAGGTGGCCGAGTGACATTTTTCTGATTCTGGATCACTGAATCCATATGGATTATTCGTCTGAGAAAGGCTTCCTTTTATTTTAATATTTGGAAGGAGTTTATTCAATACTCTGTATTTTACAGTCAGATTTCGGAGTTATTCAGAATAACCTTATATTGAAAGCTGGCTAAGGGTATGTCCTCTAAGATGCTAGGAGTTGAAAAAAGCATCTTTACTAACAGTTCTTTTTATTTATTCTGGAGAAATCCAATGAACATTTTTTTCAAAGCACTGTAAGACCAACTGCAGTAACATTTTTTGAAAATATTAGTTTGTGTAGAAGGAGGTGTTTCTGAACTGTAGGTTATAACAGGCTAGTTAAGACTTGCACATTCCAATACTGCTCTGCCAAAACCACGGTAGACACTCTTGACTCCATCTGATTAGGCAGTTGCTGTTACTTACCTGAATATTCCCCAAATATGTTGTCATATTACTGGGCTGCTTTGGGATACGTGTGTATCTTTTTATTTCCAAGGATTGAATAAATGTTTTTGGAGCACTGAAAGGCACTTGGATAGACAGAATATCGCTGTACCAGGTGGAAGAGATTTGTTCTTTCTAATGGTAGAAGAGAGAACTTGCTTTGCCTGGTTTTCTCTGAAAATATTTTCTTCAGCCAGGCCACCTGGATTGGGGGCGGGGGGGGGCTATGTCTGCAATTCTTTAGCATTTAATGCTTGCCATAACTGATCTGGAAGTGATCTTTACTGCAGCTCAAGCGTGATTTGTTAGTTTTTCCAATGACTGGAGCCAAGAAGCTACTGGAAGTAGCTACAGCTAATGGGAAGACCAGAGTCGATGGCCTCGCGGTTGAAATGCAAGCTGCATCTGGTAATTACTGAGCCTCTAGGGCTGTCCCCTAATTGTTCTTCAGAATTATACTCTTGCAGTCTAGAGGTGAGAATGTGGCCAAACCCTCTTCCTGGTGCTAGAAGCAAGGAGATTATAATGAGTGGTGCTACTTACTCACATGAACTTCGTGAAGAGTGAGTGAGATCATCTGTGTGCGTTAGCTGAACAGGATACTATGCATTTTCAATAGGAGGAGGGGATGGCACTTCAAATGATCTTCAGAAGCACTTTTTCCCCCCATTTTGTCAGCACTGCTTTGTCTATGTTGTGCTTTAGAGAGCTCCTTTTCTTCCAGGAGCAGGGAAATGCACTGATATTTTTGTGTTAGCTGTACAGCAGAGGTATATAAGGAGTTGCCATCATCATGTTGGCATCTCTGCTGTGATTCTTACTGTGCTCTTCTACAGTGGCAAAGGGAGCTAAAAGATGGCAGATCCGTCTCTCGGAAAGCAAACTCTGGGGGATCAGGATCTTCGTTCATTGCATCTTTTAGGAAAGACTGGGTGGAATTACTGCAGTGCTACACCATTTCTCCCTGAATAAGTGGAGGGAATTAGCAGTACCTTGAAATACAATGTGTCAAAAAATGATGAGGCCTCCAGCAGTATGAATGTAGAAATCTTATCTGTGGCTGTCTCATAAGTCAGAGCTTCTGGAACTGTTCTGTGCAGAGTCCAGATCAGCTCCTCAGTATCTCAGACTAGGTTCATTAGGCAGTATGACATCTTAATCCAGTCCAGTGGTTTTTCATAGTTCTGATCAGATTGGATATGAAACAGTGGATTGATGAAGATCACTTTGGTCTGTAGGTGACATTGCAAGTACTGGACAGACGTACTGCATTTTCCATGGGCTTGGTGTGCTCATTTTCCATGGTGTGCTTGCTTTTCAGAAAGTCCTTAGTTTCTCTTAGCTATGACCTCAAATCCTTTTTGTCAGGAAGCTGCAACTTGAGAAAAGGATGGGGTTTGTTTGTTTGTTTGTTTGTTTTTTGGTGTTTTTTTGTTGGTGGTTTGTTTGTTTGTTTGTTTGTTTGTTTGTTTTTCATATTTCCTTGAAGAGAACTGTGCAAGGATTTGGATTGAACAAAAACAGGAGAACATGAAGGGAAGGGCAATGGATGTGAAAGGAATGGGAAGAATATGCAAAGATAAGTATGTTGGAGGAGGGTGAGGATATAGAGGACGATGAGGGGGAGAAAGAGAAGTAAAACCTGTGAATAAACACAAAAGCAGGCTGGGCCAGATGAATGCATTTTATTCCTCCACAAGAATGTTAGGAGAGCTGCACAGCATTTGGCTCTGTGTGGCTGCTGGAAGCTAGATGGAAATTGCCCTTAATTTGAATGATTTTGTTTCATAATCTGTTTTGAAAATGACAGGAAAGCCATAGAGTTCATGCTATGTTATGGAGCAATACATTATTCTTTTAATGCAATTTCTTTGAATGTGTTGGCTTTGTTAATATGAGAAGTGGAAAGAAAATTTAGTGTTTAATGTTGAGTGTCTAATATGTATAATACAAGCTTATGTATTTATTCTTGTCTGTGGGTAACTTTTTTTTTTGTGCTTAAACGGGTTTGAAATACATCTATGCTATTGACCCAAATCATCTGACTTTGAGTACTCTAGTGATTTCTAAGCATTTGAGTTAAAATGTTAGATATATAACTTTTCAGAAATAGCAAATGTTTTGTAAAATATGGTATTTTTATGTGTATACACATTTTTTAGGGTTTTGGGGAGGGGGAAGAGGTTAAGGGCTTCTGTTGTTGCTGTTTGAAGGATAGGTCTAGGATAAGTGACTGGCCCCAAGAGTGTTTCAAAGCTATTACGCTACTGTGGATCATTCCACTTACTGTACTCAAGAGATAAGACATTGCTCCCAAAGTAACTTTTTGTTATTGCAGCTATTGACATTTTGTCTAACCCAGGCAAGCAAACTGAAGAATCACACTCATCCAGGGCAAATGTGACTGGATATGTCTCAATTTTTTAAGGAGTCCTGTGCCATTGTTTTTAACGTCAATAAATTAAAAATTTGCCGAGAAGTGAGTAACTACGGGTTACTGATCCCGAAGTTTTATAGAGCCTCTGGCCTTTCAATAGAAATAGCAATCCTTCACTTTGAAAGCAAAGGTTTTCTCAGTCTTTATGGTATTAGGCATAATGTTAATGGCTTCTGTGTCCCAGCATACTGTCTTCTCTCATCCAAACTCTGAGTAGTGCTAATGTATCTCACGGTATGATTCTTTCTCTTGCATCTCAGCATTTTTGACATGTTACTTCTTTTTCATTTTGGATTCTTAAGGTTTTTGAAATGAAACTACATACTCATCCTTCAGAGGAATGGGAATGTTTCCTTGCTTACCTGTATGAGCTTTCAACTGGAAGGATAATGTTTTGTACACATCTACAATGTTTGTGTAGTGATTTCATCAGAGAACTTTCCCTCATTGGTAAAGAAATAGCCTGGAGTCACGTGCATGGATATTTATAGGGGGTGGTAGCAGCATTAAGTCCATAAACCGTACAGACTGAAAGTCTTTTTTTGTATATTTTTTTTGTTATTTTCAGAATTTTAATGAAAATAACGCGTATTCTTATGATGGCTTTAGAAGAATATATACATATCCATGGCTGGCACTGATGTGCCTACTTTTTTCTTCTTTTGCCGGTTTTCTTCTCCAAAGCTGTTGAGGATGGGAACGCTCCTGCAGGCAGCTCGGGGGAGGATCTGGCATTTGTATTTGTGAGGAAGTGCCTGGGGAAGATGAGAATATTTGAGGTGGTAAGAGTTGAGTGGAAACTGGAATCGGTCAAGGTGACAGCTAAGTGGATGGTTTTCATTTGTTGTTGTTCCCACAGTTGCTTGCTTGCTCCTTACTAAAATTAGCAAGACATGCTGATGAATGAGATGCAGCATGGCAATATCTTCTTGAAGCAATAACCTGTAGTGGCAAGTCATGCTTTCAGCCTGTCTGTATGTGTGGGATGGGGAAACAGCGCTAGCTGGAAATGGGGGTTGGAAAAGGAAGGTTTTTTAAATGTAAGGAAGATAATTCAGTGCTTTGCAAAAACACCTTTTCAGGCCAATTTAAAATACTTTAATGGTATCCATGTATTAAAAATGCACCACCCATAGGCTGTTTAGCTTTGACTAACTGGTATTTCACAATGGAAGAATGTTCCAGTTGAGCATTCTTGTTTCTCTCTTTTTATAGAGAAGAGGAATGTGTACTCTTGCTGTAAATGACAAGCTTAATCAATCTGAGTATGTCATTTATCTAATTAAAATCGGAGATTATTAGGTTTTTAGGCAATCCTTCAAATTAGATCAGAAATCATTTTATCTTACAGCTTGAGGATTCCTTTCAAATAGTTTTGTTTTCTTGCCTAGAAAAATGAGGTGTTCTGTGGTCTCACGTCCTGCTTTCAGATATCCCCATTGCAATTTCATGCCCTGTAGCTTCTGAGAAATTTTGATATATATTTTTAAGGCAATAGGTGTTGTTCAGATCACCATGTTCTGTATTTACATGAAGTTGTGGAGTAAATCTTCTATATGGATGTTGCCAAGTGGCTTTGTGACTTAGAGTGGAAGAAGTGGGTTGTTAAATCCGTGTTATATACCTGTTAGGTTTATGCAGCAATCTGTGAGAAGCTCATTTGGAAATGCTTCTGTTCTTTAATGCTTTCTTTACTGTTTCCTGTTCCATGTGGTTTCTGCTTTTGCATGAAAATTATTTTGGGGAACTTAATCTGCCTCTTCCCCTAGATGAGAATGAGAAGGGTTACAGCAAGCATGGCAGCACCGATGCTACCTATCCCTTTATCTTGTTTTCCCTTCTCTTCCTTTTGCTCTGCACAGCCCGGGTTCTCTCCTTGATGGTTTTCAGCTCAAACAACAGCTATTGCTTCCTTTCAGGATTTCAGTGCTGTGTGCAGTTCATGCAATATACAGTAGACTCCTATTTATAGCAAAGCTATTTTTCATGGCTTGCTTTGCGTGCAAATTGCACTTCCAATTAAGCATTACAGATGTTCTATACCATCTACCTGTGTTCCCCGTCCTGCCTCTCTCAAGTCTGCTCTTGGTGGTCGGTTAGCTACAGTCATACCTCTGGGTTTCTACATGCGAGTTCGCTACATTCATAGTAATGTAATATTTAAATTCCAGCACAGAGGCGCCTTCCTTTGTTACTTTAATTCAGATTTATATTTAACAATTTTTTATTTTTTTTTTTTTTAATTTCCAAAAACGAGCACTGTGGTAAGTGCAATATATCACAGTTGCTAATCACATACCATGCCTGCAGTTGTGAATCCTCCCACTGGGTAAAGATGCACTTATCTTCCCCCTAATTGTGATTAGTATTCAAATAGTACCTCTAGAAGCCATCGTTCCCCTTGCTCTGCACACTCGGGTCACAAAAGCAAGCTCACTTCTTCTGGCATGTTTCTCAGACAGTGAGGTTTGCATTTAAAAGGAGATGGGAGGGGGGAGAAAAAAGAAATAAACCCTGTGAATGCTTGCTTTTGCTAGAGTGTTTTCCTTCTGAAATGAGAAAGCTTGCATATCTTTTGGATCTTTCACCCAACCTATGGGTAACAAATGGAATGTTTTATGTGTTCTGTTACTGGTTTGGTTTGGGTTTTTTTGGGTTTTTTTGTTTGGGCTTTTTATGGTCAGGTGTTGATGCCACATATGAAACAGGTATTTGAGTAAATCTTGATTTGTCAGCTAGTAATTTTTGTGGAAGATCTAGGGGCATGGAAGCATGTGGGTTTTTTTGGGTTTCTGAGACCACTGATCAGTCAAGTACCTACTAATTTTGGACTGGATGCTCAAAGATCTCTTTTCATGAGGGATGAACATACTGTAAGGGATGGCTGTGTGTTCCATGGAGTATTTACAGTAGGTGATTTGTAAATTCTTGAATTCTCTCGTCCACCGGGTCTCTTTGTAGCCTGTTATTAGCACAAGACTTGAAAAACTGGGTAAGGAAGATTAGCTCCCTTCCTATTTCAGTCGTTTCTAGCTACTGAGAGTGATGACACCTGCAGTGCCCTGGGGATGCCTCCTGAGGTCACTCAATGTTTTCTTTGCCGGGGGCTATTTTGGTTTGTAATTCTGTATATTCTCTGTGAAAGCAAATTTGCAAAGGCATGGGGCGGTTCCTGAAGATAGGCAGGTCTTGAAGCTTCACCAGATGTATTAGATGCAGTGTGATGGTGCAGTGCTGAGCTTCAGGTGGTGCTCAGCTGTTTCCAGTGTGATTATTGGAGTTGTTGCTGCAAAGTGCTTTGGAACTGTAAGTGAGCCAAATCATTGTAGTGCCATTAATTTCACTCCTGATATTGCCTTTTCAAAATATCAGGGGTTTTCTGACTGCATTCCCATATTATGACTGGTTGATGCTGACATAAATTGCACATCATAATCCATCTGCTTAGAGACTGTCAGAGTCTTCATCACAAAATGTCACCTTCAATTTTTCTTGACTAATCCAGCCCTAAGCCCCTGTTGATCATTGCCCAGTAGGTGGTGATACAGTTGCATTTAGCTTTGGATTGTTTACAAGTATGCTAGGTTTATCATAGGTTTTAAAACTTTCCCATTTTGGAGGTTTTTTTTTTGAAATACAGTCATTTAATAGGCTGTTATTGTCTTGATCTTAGGCACTGATGTGGAAACGTGTCTTAAAACCTAGCTATGCTATGTGAAGGACAACTGTCTCTATATATGACTCTCTCTAGGAAGACTGCATGGGCAGTTTTAGTCTATAGAGTGACATGGGCAATATCGCTTAATCGGTTGTTCCATAACTTAATGAAGGCTTAATTTTTCTCATTCTTGATATATTGCATTTAATAATCCCATTAATTCTCAAAGGCTAGAAAGAAACAAATTACAGGTTTTCAAGATTTATAGTTTTGGCATTTACAGTCTACAAATCTTGCTTTGTATTCTTGTATTTTTTGCAGAATTTTTAACCTCTAGGAAACTCAACAATTCTAAGTCATGCACTGACAAATTCAAAATAAAACCGAAATTGCCTGTGGGTTCTGGTAAGGACTCTTTTGGTGCTCTTCTCTGGTTTCTGAGCTCTTAAGATCCACCAGCTGCTTCTAAGCATTTCTAATACTTGGTTACTCAGAAACACCAATAAAGCAAATACCAGCATGTTCATGCAAGTCTAAAATTTCCAGAACTCATTGCTTTTAGAGAATGGACCTGATTCCCATGAAAACCTCAGCAGCAGTTAGCTAAGAAAATCAGAAACTGCTGCATGGGTATTCTGTAGGTGTTTTTGGGAAATCTAGACAAAATTGCTTTGTTCATGCTTTCCATTGGAATAAATGTATGAGCTGTACTGGCAGAAGAATGCATCTGTTGAACTCTGGCAATGTTTTCCAGCATGGATTAGGCCAGAAATACACAACAGAGCCAAACAGGCAATACTTGGGTTTTTTATATAGTAAGTGTGGCTGAGGGAAAAGATGAAAATTGTTCCCTCTGCCTTTTGCCACAGAGTGTTTGAGAGTGAAGCAGGAGCTGTATACGAAGGTGTAACAAGGCCTCACTTAAATTCAAGCACTTCAAGGTCTCAGACTTCATGTGGGAGTGAAGTGGCAGACAGGTGATGTGCTTATGAATGAATTAATCTTGAAAATTCAAATGTTGCTGTTTGTCATAGTGATTATCTTGTCTTCTAGATATAAAACCAACAAGATGGTTTAAAAGACTTTAGAGACAAACCAGAGGGTGAATTTAAAGGTAAAGTTGCCCTCCATGCCTTTTAATGCTGCTTTGGCAGCATTAAAGTTCTGTATTTCACAGACATCCCTCCATTTTTTGGACAGATAATTTGTCTGTTTGTTTTTGTCTGCTGATAGTTGATTCTTCTGGTTCCTAATCAAACTTTCTTGGTCAGTTTCTGCAGGTTTTAATTTTTTTTTTTTTTTAAACTTGCATAATTTATAAAAAAAAAAAATCCGTATTTCATACTACAAGCATAGTTGCTTCTCAGCCACATTAAATCTAGAGCCATTTGAATGTGTGCAGAAATTCTGTAATCACCTGGTAGCAAATGCAGTACTGAATCTCAGACTGCTCTTAGGAAGGGACTGACCAGTGAATAAAATAAGCAAACCTTGAAGGGTGAATTTGTATCTCTTGGAGATGAACCTGCTGAGCCATGTGAGAAGATACCTGCACCTGTGATTGTGGTCTAAATACCTGAAGTGGGGGAATGATATGCTTCTGTGGCAGCTACACTCTCATCCTCCCCCAAAAAAACCCCAAACCCCCTGATGTGTGGTATGTAAGGCTCAATAGGACTGCATATTTAGTGTTGAAGAAGGGAGAATTTCGTCTTGACTTCTTTAACATTGCAAGAATGCTTCTTAAAGTCAGAGTCAGAAACTGGGAAACCTGAATTCCTGTTGCTATGAGGAAATGTAAATTTATTTTTTTTTTTAACTCTGGAAGGTTTGGTTTCTGGTGGAGTGTGGGGTTTGCTAAGTGACTGTAATGGGCAGGATAGGAGAAAGAAGTGGTAGCCATAACATAAATTAACATAACACAAATTAAAGTGGGTCTCTGACTACCGCTTTTTCTGCTTACAGTTTAATTAATAAAAAATTTGGTTTAAAGCCAGATCACTGCATCCTTCAACAAGTATTTTCTCTAGTCTTACCTGATACTTTAGGTTTTTTTCCCCATATCTGAGGGAGAAAGATGCAGCTTTGATGGTACTTTTACAATGATAATGGCTGGAACTTATGTATTTGGGATTGGTGAAACTTTTCTCTCCCTGTGTTGTGTCGGGGGCTGGAGAAGCCTCTGGTCCTCAGGCTTCACCTCTGTATAGGTGAGTACTGTTGAGAGAGGCCTTCCTGAAAACATCTGTATGTGTGCAAGTTTTATGGGCATTTCTACTTGTATTTTACATATTGATGAAGGTAAGTCCAGAGGCTATCAGGGTCTCATTCGATTACAAATTGAGTCAATAGCAGAGACCTTGCTGACTGCAGTGACTATTTTCCTTGCGTACACACATATTTTATACCTGTGCGTACACATATATGTTATGCACACAAGCATGCAGGTGTGTACACGCAGGGCCAGGTGTTGCTTATGTTACCACTAGTCTAATTTTATGTGTATAACCTCCTTTGGCCTCAAAGTGTTGTCAGATGTAGAAGTAGCTGCTTTCAAAGATTTTTCAGGACTGACGGCTTCAGGTGTTACAATGGCAATGTGGTTACTTCAGTTCCTTGAAAAGGCAGAGTAACTTAAATTGAACATGATGAGGACACTAAGACAGTGGGTGTAACATGCAAGAAAATACACTTCAACTGACAGTACCTCCATCCTGTTTTTCTTAAGCCTTGAAACTATCTTTGCAGTTTTGAACAAGTGACATAAAGCCTGATGTGGGTAAGGAGGATTGGCAAGAAACAGATGCATTTAAAAATGGCCCTTTTATGTTCAGATGTTTCTCACAGCCTACGGTTCCTCACAGGTACCTGCCAATATCCAGTGTTTAAGCCTTCTGCTTATAAGAAAATATCGCTTACGGTTTGTAGGTGTGCTGGTAGTTCGAGTGCTGTGACGCTCTTGGTGAGCACTTAGGCTGCTCCCGTGACGTTTGTGCGCGGGGGCCTGTGCCGGTTTGGCGTTAGCCCCGCTTCTGCAGCTCAAGCGAGGGCAACTGAGGCGAGGCCTCAGACCCTTACACCTGCGCGGCCAGTAAGGGGCGGGCAGGGCAGCCGGACTCAGCCGGCCAATGGCATGTTCCGTTCTCTATGACGTCATGCTCAGCAGTCATAAAGAGTGGGAGGGAGCTGCTGCTGAGGTGGTGTCCTCTGCCTGTGGGGTGGTCGTTGGTGCTAAGTGAGTTCCCTTGCTTTGCGGGGTTTGGTTTGTTTCTTCTTCTCTCTTTCCTTCACCTGTTAAAACATCTTTATCTCAACCCCTGAGTTCTCTCACTCTTGTTTACGCTTTGTCCCGTCCTGCTGGAGGTGGGGAGACGTACGAAGAAAGACAAGCTGGAGAGGCATTGACTTAATTAGTTCTTTGTATTCCTAACTAGATCTGATACCAGTATGAAATGTGGTAAGTTACTAGTTTCTGTATTAAAACCTTCTTAGGGCTTTTAATTTTTGCATCTGTGGTAGTGTTAACTGAAAGTAATTTAAGTCTTAAAAATGCCAAACTCTTTGGAAATGAAATAGTAGCACATACACCTCTGTGCAACCTGTATGTGTATAAATTATCCGAAAGTATGGCAATGTAATTCAGCAATATAGTTCTGAAGTTTTCTCAAAGAACATCGTAGGAGACTCTTGGAAATATGGGTTTATTAAAAGAGAGAGTTGCAAGAATTCATGTAGGTAATTAGGTGAGTCTTAGGTAATATATGCATGAACTCCCATCAAAATGTTTCCTGTAAGTAGTTTTCAAACCTGCAACTACCAATATGACTAGCAAGAGATGACAAGGTAATAGCAGAAAAATCTGTATATATAGTCTTTGTTTGTCTGAAATACTGCATCATGTTCTGAAGGAAGTGCAATGTGTTCAGTATAGCAGATGCATATGTTTATAAGCTTACCACAATATTGTGGTAGAAGCACAGGACTATGCCTGTAAGCAGAGCAGGTGATGGCAGTGTTTGTTCCCAGCTTGGTCTAAGAGCCCTGGAAGTACCTTGTGTGGGAGGGTCATGGGCAACTGAAGTTGGGCTGGGTTTGTGCATGACTACTTTGCTTTGAAAGTGAAAAATACTTGGCTACTTCCAGCTGAAACCAGGACAACATTGTACCATCTGCTGGTTTATCATCATTTACCAAAGGTTTAATCTGTGTTTTAAGCAGACTCTCAACACATAGCCTTGAGTAGTTGATACACCTGGTTTTGTCTTCAGATATCGTAAATGTTAGCCTAAAGCTGCCATGCATATTAAAAAAAATACAATAAATTAATTCAGAATTAATATTCTTACTGTGAAGAGTAAGCTTTATTTTGCTCTTGTGGGCTTAAGTGTGTGTGTGTTTGCCCTTATTTCTCCACATAATAAGTGTTTATACTTTCCATTTTTCATGCACGAATTATTGCTTTCTTCTAGCCAAACTTTATTAGTCATATTAATAAGAAAACAGTTTTGAGAAGGATGTGAAATTTAATGAACTGATTTGTTTGTCCTGTTCTTTTAGATTGAATTTTAAGGTATTGTTTTCCAGTTATCACGCATTTTTATTCATTTGCCTTTTACTTAATATTTTTGCATTAGGATCAATATTGTCAAAGTCAGCAGATGGGCAGCTTGATGTATTTAACCCTTGGCTTCAAGTAGTTGGGGTTTTCACCATGTTAGTTAGCCTCCTTAGTATACTGTTCTTTTAAAGATGCAAAGCCCAAACCCCTGATGGTCCTTTCCTTCTGAGCATTTTTTAAGAGCTTATTGAAATGCAGTAGCTGGGTTGAGTGATATTAATAACAACATATTCTTAGATGACTTTAAGAGGTCATCTTTTGTCCCATTCTGGATGGTGCAGTTTGTGGCTGCAGAACTCACTGGAGCTCAAGTGCTGCCTTTTCATAGTGATAAGGAGGCACCTGTAGCTGAAGAGCTGCTGTGCTGATCGTTGCCTCAACATGTGTGCACGCTTGGCTCTTTTGTTTCTTCAGTGACCTTTCTCATTGCCTAATATTTCCCCAGGTGTATGTGTTTTTTCCCCACTTTTAATTGCTCCATTGCCTCCAGGCTTTAGAACTGCGGGTCACTGCAGCTGCAGAAAGAGCTGGGAACTAGCTGGGCCAGACCTGTGTTCAGACAAGAGTGGGAAGGCAAGAGCTTAGGTCTTACCATAGCAACTTCAGGCAAACAGGGCAGAATGATGAAGGTGGAGAGCTGCTCAGCTCAGGATTGGTTTTATTTTTCTCTCTTTCATGGAAAAGACGCTGTTGGCTCTTGGTCATCCAGGCTGCAAACAAGCCTAATGACTACTTCTCCAAAGGAGCCAAAGGAAGAGCAGGCAGCTCTTAAAAGTGGCACTTCTGCTTCCTGCACCTGGAACATCATGTGGTGAGCTGTGTTGTGGGCTGGACAGCCTGGAAATTGTGGCTTTTAAATACCTGGTGTTCCTTGGGCATGCCCAGGACTCTGCTGTGCATAAGATTGTTCCTGTAAGTAGATGGAGTTTTCACGCTACTGCTCTTCTATCAGATTTCTCTGAAGCTAAGATGCACCTTAGAGCCTTACAGATGCTGCTTTCAGGCATATTTTTTACAGGAAGTTTTGGAGACTTTGCCAGTCCTTGCTCTTTTCAGGGAGAGTCTGTATGTAGACTTTACAAGTTGATCTGAAATGTTGAAATTTGGGAACTTAGAGGCTGCTGGACAAACTCAGGAATACTACTACCACACGCATCCATCGTCATTTTGGGGAGGATCAATAGCAAGAACAGGAAAGCGTGGGGTGATGGCTGTTTATGTGGTACTTCTGGTTACGAGAAGGGGAAGGCTTGCAAGCGTTGTCCTTCATTGTCTATGATGTGACACATTTTGCTGTTGGGATTTGCTTCTTAATTTGGGTGCACTGAACTGTTCCTTAGAGCCAGGACTGTGGCCTTGTGTGTGCATATCCAAGCCAGAATTTTCTGAGCTGTCTACTTCAGTGCTAGCGTATCTGCAGTAACACAGGTCCAGTCACTAATGCTTCAGACAAGTTGGTTTATGCCTTTTGTTTTGCTTGCAATATTTGTTACTCTCTTGGGTGCTTCTGCAACTTAAGATTTCTCTGTTTTCTCGGCCAAATACTTGCCACTGATTTGGAAATGGAGTGTCAAATGTGCCTACTTTAGGTGTATGACAAAAAATGTGCCTTGAAATATGGTTCTCTAATGAGATAAATTGGGACTTGCGTGAGGCTGTAAACAAAATGTGAAAACCAGAAGCGTATAGATTGGACATGTGCATGTGACAAAAGGAACAATTGTATTTTTGAGCATCCCTGATTTTGTTGACTGCACCAAGGAAAGAGCAGAGTTAGATGGAGAAGTTCAAACTTCTGTTCATTTTTGTAAAAGAAAATGTATAACCCACACTCCGAAGAGGTGTTTCTGAGGGCTTGTTTGCCATTTCTGTAGACGGTACACAAATTAACCAGTAATAATGCTTGAAGTGAGCAAGTACATAATATGCTCGTTGCAGTGTAGGAGACCTTGGCTGTTAAGAATGCCAGAAAGCGATCCTTTTTTTTCTGTTCATCAAAAGCACATCTCTTCCAGAAGGACAATAGTTTGCATATGAAATGGATTGCTGCTTGTGGAAGGGGTAAGATCTGTTCCTCTTTTATATCTCTGTTCTTGGCTATTTGTTAGTGTACAGAGCAGATACGAGTGTGTAATTCGCGTTTAATTAGAAAACCCAAAACATCAGCTATTTTATATATCATCACGTTTTCAGTTAATGTGTTGTGATATATTACATGTAGTGGTACTTGCAAATAAAGCGAGGAAGAATTCATGCTTTTGAAGCTCTTCTTTTTGCAGATGGGGAAAACTCAACTAACCTCAACATAAAAGTTTTAGAGCTGTGATTATTTAGTTAAAAGAGCTCTTGAAATACAGACTGTCATCTAAGCATACAAAATCCGCAAACATTTTCTGCCAAGAGAAAGCTTTTTCTTTGAATTTTGCTGGTCAAAAATGCCATATGAATAGTCTCTCTCATCTCTCAATGATTCTCATGATAGCAAAATGGAGAAATATAGAAGATGCATGGTATGGGGGAAATGGTTGAAACTGGAGACTAAATGGAAGGGATTATCCTTTTACAGTGTTTTTTGTGTGTGTCTCTGGTTCTTAGTATTATGCATGTGTACACTTTCTTGCATTGCAGTCAAGAACCTGGGGCGGGGGGAGTATTTCTGTGTAATCGCCCTAATGAGTGTTTACCCTGGTGAAGATACAAGAACATCTATGACCTGAAAAACAGTGTCATTTTCACATCTTTGAAGTGCAAAATATACTGTTTACAATTAATATATACTTGTAACTTTTTGTGAGGAAGAGACAGATTCCTGGCAACAAATGCATTTATTACTTTCAGTGGCTTTGCTTCTCTTGCAGCCTTTGGGTTTGATTTGGTGTTTTTGTGACAGTGTTTTCTTGTTTATATTCATAAGCTGCTTAACTGGAGATGCATTCAGACAGCCTAGATCATCTTGAAGACCCTGAGCATTGTATGATGGTAGTGGTTTCTCTAAAGTTGTGCCCTATCTCTTTGCTGTCCCTGCTGGTTAATGCTCACCAAGACAGTTGTATTTCCTTTTCCTTATACTCCTCTTCCTCAAGACTCCTGCACCTTGGTGGAGAATACACCCTTATAGTAGGAACCCAGATTGCAGGAACTGCTTTGGCAACAGTTTGTTTGGTTTTAGGGCAAGGGAGGTGTTTCAGATTCATTCACTTGACTTGAAGGCTTAACAAGGAAAATTTTGTTTATTCCGCAAGGTGAGGAGTTACGTGATTGATTGCAAAGCTACAAAAAAAACTTGAGAAAACATAACCTTATGATATGCCTGACCTTAATCTCTGTTGTCTTGCACTTTGGATTGCTTGGTGTTGTGTTTTGTTTGGGGAAACCCAGAAAATAGCTTGTTTTCACTACAGGCCCCTGGATACTCAGAATTGTTCCATCTTTCTGAAAAGAAAGCTTTTTTGATTCTTCCCCCCTTCAAGCATCCAGCTTTTGGATTTATACTGAACATGACTGTGTTAAGTTTTCTTTCTATTTTTTTTCCTCTAGTATTGTACTTTGAGATGCAGAATTAAAACATGTGAGATGTTCTCCCTCTCTTGGGAGCTTCTTTGAATGTATTTTGCTATTCTATGTATGTTTGGGCAAAACTGGATCATAGTAGCAGACATCTGCAATTCATATGACTAATGACATAGGCTGAACCAGTTTCAATGAAAATGCTCCTGGACACGAATGCTTGTGATGAAATATTTTTACCAGTAGCCTGATGTGTGTCTATGAAGCAAATAACTTGTGCATGTCAGTAGTACTAAATACACAGTAACAGTGTATTAGGTGGAATATATAGAGTAAAGAAAACTAGGAGTCTTGAGCAGTGGGTTATAGCTGCTGAGAGGATAGTTCCCCTTTCTTCTCTCTTTATCTGCATCAAAGCTTTGTGTTCCCCCCCAGCATTCCTGCAGCATTCATGATACTTTCTGCACTGAGCAGCTCCCTCTTCAGCACCTTGTGTCTTCAGCCGCACCTCGGTGGCTTTTGTAGGGCAAGGTAGAGGCTAGATGAAATCTTTGTTCTTTATCTGGTGCCCCCAAAACCAACAAAGAGTAGCCTGTGGGTCCCCCCTGTTCTGTGCATTGCTCTTTGATCTGGTTTTGCTTTAGCTGGTCAGAATGGAAGTTCTGCATTTCTAAATGTGTTCCTTCAAAGCACTGGAGAGAGACAAATAAACTAATAGTTCATTTGAATGATCTAAAGATTGGTAGCTTTGATGCCAGAGGAGATAGTAACATCTTTCTGTGGCTTCACTGTGGGGATCCCTGTGTCAATGTACAACAGAGCCAGGAATGTATTTTTAGCTCGTATTACTAAGATGGATACTGCTGAAAACAATGCATTGGTTTTCTACCCCTTATCCTTCTGCAAATTAACCTTAACCATATTATTTCTGTTAATTCCTGGACCATAATTACTGAAGAGCTGAATTCTGGTGGCTGTTATAATCTCTCTTGGTAATCTCTAATGGAAGTCGGGGGAACCTAGCTTTTATTACTGGAAGTGTGAAGTGCCTGGTTATAATCACTGATTGCCTGTAATTTATCTGCTTGGGCTGGTTTCAAGCAGCTCTGGTGGCAATGTCTGAACTATTTCAGGATCTGTTAAATGTCTTCCAGGTGAAATATGTTGTAAAATTCAAATAATTAGGAAGATTGAGTGGCTTAGCTGCAACCCTTGTTTGCCAAACTCATCATCAGTCTGTTGAGACGGGGAGAAACTGGAAGTTGGGCCATCTAAATTGGATGGTTTGTGCGTATAAGAAGGGTAAAGAACCAAATGGACTGGGTAAATTGCATATTGGAAGCTCCCTGTGTGTACGCCTGTGACTTTCACAGTATTGTAGCCCTTATATAGAGTCTCTGAAGTTTAAAACTGAGATGAAAAAAAGTATATTTTAATACTACCGTTTTAATAATAAGTGCTATATAACACCAATGCACTTTACACAAGGAGAAAGAAGATTAATAAGAAAAAAAGAGAAAAATTGATAACTTATAGCATGACATTTTTGATCCAGGCTGATTTTATGTTCCTCTTTGCTGCCCTTGGGTAGAGCTCAGCTCAGCTGCTGGGTGGCCAAGCGCCCCTGTACCCATCGCCTTGTGAGGGGGTTTTGGCCCAGGCAGCATTTGTAGAGTGAAGCTATATGGGCCACCTCACTTGGTAGCAGCATGTAAACTGTGAGGGGGAAAACCAGAACCGGCTTCTATTGCAGACGGTGAACTAGAATACCAAAACAAAAAATGCAAATGTATTTTGTAGACTCCAGTAAATTCTCTTCTGATGCTAATACTTCTAATAGAGACAGATCTATTAAAAATTAATTATTTTTATTTGGAAACACTTTTTGGTGCTAGAGGGCCTTTATTCTTGCAGTCAAATGTGTAACAAAATATAATGGCTGGAAGTCAAAGTTGTTAAAGTTCAACTTGTAAACAAGCTGTAAATATTTTACTGAAGGTAATCAACCATTGAAATAAATTATGAGGGGATGTTATAAATTTCCTGTCGCTTTGAAACTATTCCTAACTAGAAGTCTTTTTAAAACATCTCATGCTTGAGCCAGAGCTAGTTGGAGTTACTGTGGGCATTGCTTAGTTAAATAAAATTGCCTATGTTGTGCATGATGGGAGTGAAATGTTGTGTGTGGCATTAAAATGTGAGAGTCATGGGAGTGGGCCCAGTGTAAAATAAATATTTGCATATTGGCTTTTGGTGGGTTCAGGAAGGTGCTTCTGGCTGTGCAGTCAGGAGTGCCGGTGTTGCTGTACCTGGAAGCATGGGGTGAGGAAGATGATTTAATGACACGTGTATGATGTTAGAGGTTTAATCAGTAGGAATAAGTTTTGGATTTGATTTTTTTTTTTTCTTAATTCTGTTTTTTGTGTGTTGGGGGTGGGGTATATTTTTGAGATGAAAAAAGGATTTAGATGGGAAATGCAATTGTCGGGGTGCTGTGAGGGCCAGCAGCTGGCTGGGGCTGGGGGGAGGCCAGGGGGTGGCAGGGCCCTGCCAACTGGGGTCCGTCCCAGCACCGCAGCCAGGGAGCGGGGCAGCCCTGAGGCCAGATCGTCGGGTTCCTCTGTGGGGATGGGGCACGTCCTGGGTCGGATTGGCCCCCCCCCCCCCCCCCCCCCCCCCCCCCCATAGGGCTGGAGACTGGCACCCTACAGCATGGCAGGGGCAGGTCTGAGGGCCCAGGGCAGTGGGGAAGCCTGGATGAGCCTGATGAGGGACAGTGAGGCCAATTAGTGCCCTCTGGGCCCTGAGAGAAATGTGGTGAGGCTGCATTTCTAAAAGTACGTGGATAGAATGGTGTTCATCTCTTCATAAATGTCAAATACCGCTGCTGTTTTTTTCCTGGTGACTTGTAAAAGGATTTGTGTCTGATAGCTACAGTGTTTCCATATGAACACCACTTAGCTGATGCTCGGTGCTTAGAAGTGTAACTGCATTCTTAGCCATGCTTGCAAACAAGTTCTCCTCATGCCTTCATTTCAAGAGAGGTTTTCGTTCTGTGTGATGGCAGAGCACAGTGTATGTAAGAAGAGTTTTAAAATTTGATTTGGTTTGGAAAAGGTTATTTCTGTGGTCTGTGTTGGCTTGCTTCTGTTCTTTACGTGGGACACTAGGGAAGTGATAAATTGAACACAATATTGAATTGCAAACCGAGTCTTGATTTAGAGGGGAAAAATAACACAGGGTTTGAATGATAATACATGTCACAGGCAGTGTTTTTACTTTTGAATGTTGGTTAGTTAAGCATTTTTTTTAAATTATGTTGAATACATGTTTAGGAGTAGATTATGAACAGCTTGCCAAGATCGGTTTAGCATTTGTTTCATAATTTCTCAGAAGGGATATCGAATGGAAGAATTTTGTTGACTAAATTACTGAAGGCTATTCGTCATACTTTTGAAATACATTATTACAAATATCTATCTAGTCATACAATCATCAACTACAAGTGGATTGTTCCTCTTATATGTTGGCTTATTTAAAAAAAAAAATGATTGCAGAATTAATGTGAACCTTCAGGAGAACAACTGGACTGTTTTGGTGTAACTAAATGACAACTTGAAAGCTTATAGGAAAAAACCAATGTAGAATGTTGTTTTCCTTGTGGAATTTATGTTAATATGCTTCCTGTTCTGAAAGATGGTGGAAAGCCCAAAGTAGCACCAACCTCACTATGATAATATTCTAACACAAAGCCACAACAATTCTCTCTGATATCTGCAGGTAACCATTAGTTACAAAACATGAAATTTGTAATGGGAACTTCCTTAGTACTGGGGAGGTTACCAATGAGAATAAAAAGTTAAAATAGAAGCCTCTTTTTACAATATTAACAAACTGAAGGAAAAGACTTTGGCCTGTTGTGTGTCATGCTACAAGCACTCGGCTCTGCACATCTCTCTGAATTGCAGCAGAACCTATGGAATAAGCTTTTTGAGGGGGAGAGTAAAGGAATCATTTGGCCTAAAGCTAATCCCGTGTAAGGAAAAGTTTGACATGGTACGTGGTTACTGATTCTGGTGGAGGAGAGAAAGAAGACCTGCATTTTTCTCTTAATGCCTGTAAGTCTTAATTCCTTTTTCTCCGCAGAAGCACCATTCCACAGACAAAACCTTCCAAGAAAGCCCAATTCAGTGACTCTAGTAGAGTCTCCTTTAGTTTAGACACTTTTACTGCTGTTTTCTGGCAGTCGGAGGTCTGAGGGGAGGGGCTGTGTGCAACCTGTTCTGGTGGTTGAAGTTTGAGATAATTGTCATTAAGTGAACACAGAATGAAATAGTTGTTCTCCTGCACAGAGCAGCTGAGTAATGTACTTAGAAGTACCAGTCTTGCTTAGTAGCTCACCTGAGGCTTGCTGGGCTTTGTGGTCTTCATCTTAATTCACAACTGCAGTTTGCTACAGGGTTCAAGTGTGAAGGCCATGCGGATCACCGTGATCAGACCTAGATGGGACTGGATTAACTGGCTGGAGGCTGTGTCCCTGTGGTCACTGCTGCTGGTAGGCAGAGCACAATTCTCTCCAAGTGAAGAGAGACCACAAAGGGCAGATGTGTCTCATATGAAGCTACTCAACTTTTTTCCTTTGTCCACACTTTATTTTTCATTTGAGCTTTACTTGGCTGTTTTCCCTTGCATACTTGTGCATATGTACCACCAGAATTACAAAGAAAACGGATGGATTTGGCTGCCTTGTGACACCCCATACTGCAGATTTTCTTAACCACTGGACAATTGAATGTATATTGAATGTTACAGAGCATGGCCAGGAAGGGTGATGTGATCTGTTCCTGGGGAAGGAGTTGGTCACACTGTTACAAACATGATTACCGCCAATCTTTATGATGAAAGTAAGCAAAGCCACATTTGCTGAGTATCCAGTCTTTCCTGCCAGTTCTTTCTGAATCATCAACTTTTGAAAAGAGCAATAAAAATTGTGCAAAGATCTAACTTTCACAGATCATCATCTTCAAGCGTGACAGTTGTCACCTCCATTCCCTTATCTTTGAGGCTAGATTGAGATGTGCCTAAATTGTTGACTTTTCCACTGCTTTTGGAATGAGTCACGGCCAGAATTCAAAGCAAAATGGTTAGAAGCAGGGCATTTAGTTTTGCAAATCATTTTTTGGGGGAGCGATATTACTTTAGACAGCTTCCTGGTCTTTGGCCAGTAGGTTGCTCCTTGGGAAGATGTAAGAGCCACCTGTACCATGTAATTGGACCCAACTGATGCTTCTTGGGTGTCAGATGTTTGAAGGATCATCTTGATGTGGTTCTTGTACCACTGTGAGAGGAAAGCCTCTCGCGTTTTCACTACCTGCTGATCAGTAAAACCTGTTCTAAATGTAGACTTTCTCATGACGTTTGTTAATGAATCTTTCTGCATTGGACAATATAATATTCACTAGCTGCTCAAAGGAAATCTGTATGTCCAGTCTCTCTGCCTCTCTCCAAGGTTGTCAATGGTTAAGATTTTATAAATGCTTTTGTGGCTGTCCTGTAAGACTGTATTTGTTACTTGTCAAATTAATATTAGGTTTCTGCCTTGCAGTGCAAAAACTTGATTTTTTTTTTTTTTAAACTTCTGCATTTTTAGTGTGCTATCCGTGAGCTAGATAGGAAAACAAGCGAAGTTCACTGTAGCAAAGATACGTATTTCAGTGTACTTGGTTCTGCAGTTCCCGGTGTGGAGTAAATAGGAAGGGAGGCAGAAAAAGGACAAAATTAAATATGCTTAGAAAGGTGAAGTGTTGACTGCAGCTATGGAATAAGCATTGTATGGGGAAGGTAAAGGGAATCTGATCTTGAGAAAGGCTGGATTAAAACTATGACTCGTGTAAGTGCAATATCGTTCTTTGAAGAACTACTGCCTATTAATTACGATCAATTGCTGTTGACTAATGGGAGCTGTTAATCCTTATTGCTTAAGACTAGTTTGGAGAAATTATTTGTAAACATCTAGTGGGAAATAACTGTGAATACAGAAGAGGGATATTTGTTTCACAATTTCTTTCAGGTCTGTCATTCAGTGTCTACTTACCTCTGAGATAGATTTGCAAGTAAAGAAATTCAGCAGTGTGTTCACCTTCCAGCTGTATGTGTTGCTTAGGGAAAGCCTGAATGGTAGTTCTGGTGTTATTACTTGAGCCTGAAAGTCACCTTTTAAATTCCTAGCAATTCGAAACTGTAGAAATGTGTGTTTCTAACTCAGATTGAGTAATACTACTCTGAATTGTTTATTGTTGCTACTCTGGATTTTTTTCATAAACATAGATTGCAGAATCCAGAATCTTTTTTCTATTTACTCCCACTTCGTTGAATAAGGTTATTCTACTGTTGCAAGCTTTACAGTATTTTACCAGCGTGTGGTATCAGAGAGCAATGTCAGATCCTTTATCTCCATGGTTTTTGTGAGACAAGGAAAGAGCTACTAAGTTTTTGAGCAGATTGTCTGAACGCTTCTCTTGTCGTCGCTCATTGTGTCTGCAGAGATTCAAAGCAGTGTTACTGTATCAGGTGGGCCAGGGGGGTGGTGGTTTAGAACAAAGTCGGTGAGTTACGTTTTCTTAATTGGTTCAGATGATTCAGCCTGGAACACGAATCACACTGGACAGTGATTTGGATGTTTCTAGGGTAGTAAGAGCCAAGTAATTTTAGTTTGCCCCGGAGGCTAAATTGATGTACAGGTCAAGTTCAATTAAAATTTTTTCACACTCCAACTATTCATTTTTCTTGTTCTGACAGTTTTATTTACTGTGTGCCACCGTGGACCACTTTGGCATCCTGTCGAGAGCCTGAAGGCAGCACCTAGCTGACGTGCTTTGTATAAAATTGTGTATGGATGGACCATTTGCTTTTGGGTTTACTTAAATTAGATGATGTTGCTGGTGTCCCTGTCCCCCTGAAAGCTGATGAGTAACAAACACTGTAGATCTGAACTTACCTTGAGTTTTCAGGGAGAGGAGATTTTGCACCTTGTGAACTGTAACGTGTTACAAGTTCTGTTTGTGTTGCTTGGTGTCCATCAGTTGCAAACCTAGGCAAGTTGACTCTGAAATAAAACCTTTTTAATCATCTTTATGATTAAAATCTTCAGAGTTTTTCTATTTTTCTGGTATTCATTTCAGTAGAAAAACTTGCTGCGTATTGGACACATGTGGAATTCCAAATGTTTGAGCTTTTGTTTCTTGTTTATACTGGTATATATTGTTGAACTGTGTATAAAACTTTGTGGAAGGATTTCTTGATTTGTTTTGCACATCTAAAATTTCTCCCAGGATGGAGATGTTTACTTGATACTACGCAGCAAACTTTCAATTGTGTGTGACTATGTGCTTAAATGACACAAGAAAGTACTTGTGGCGCAGAGGAAGCCAATTCTTGTTGGGGACAGGTGGAGATGCAACTTCTGATTCCCTAAAATTCTGAGTAAAAGACTCTGTTCTTGAGTGTTTTGACCATTAACCTCTTTTCTCGCTCTCAATGTGTTAATGATGACTGTCCAGTCACCAAAGTGGAGCGAATGTGATCAGTTAAAAGAAATCTCAGCAGCAGACATCTCGCTTGAGAAGGTCAGGTAACAAATGTAGCCCAACAGCAAGGCCAGAGCATTACACTTTCCAGTTTTCGCTATTTATGCCATCTATGTCTGTACACGTTTTCAGCTCATTTTTCTGTTTAGATTGCATGCTGACCTGTGGCAGAATAGTTTGTCAGGGCTTGTTCCTCCTGTGGAAAATCTGTCGTGGACCTTCCTACTGAATATGGTTTTCCAAGCAGGTTGCAATGTTGCAATGCTTCTTGTCTTTTTTTTTTTTTTTTTTTTTTTTTTTTCTTTTTAGCATTGCTAAGTGCTGTCTATGGTGAAGGTTTTAGTTTCTACTGTTGTTTCATATGATTTTGGGGAAAACTAAGTTTCTTTGTTTTAAGTGAGGCAAAGTTTTGGGATTTTCCCTTAATTCTCAATAGTGCAGATCTTAGTTTGACCTGTTGTTCTTGGTTTAATTAAAATTCAGGGCCTGTTTTCAAGTGATGTGGAGAGCTTAGATGAGCCTTATATTGCACCCTTCCAAATGTGAGTGCGTGCTTCTGGAGATTAAAATCCTATATTAAGAGACTGATTAAAACATAAAATTAAATTGCATATCATAATTTTACTTCCAAGTTTAGATTAATTAAAAGCTAAATTGCCTATAACACCTTCCACTTTTGATACCTCAGTGCCTTCGCATATGATCATGTGAAACTGCAAAGCTTAAACTCTTTCAACTGAACACAGTTGTACATGAACAATGAGAATTAAATAGTGAAGTTTAAGCACTGGTCGATTAGTATTACAAGAGACACTGGTTATGATAAATATCTTCTGTTTTGCACTACCGTGAAAGTTATTTTAAAGAGGAAAGAAACATCCTGAATGAGGAATTTGAAGGAATTCTGATGACTTCACCGGTAAAAGTATACGGAGAAAACGGTTTTGGAAATGCTTGTACTTGCTTTTAGAGAATCGGAATTCCCAATTTGCTATAATACTTCATTATCTTTCTTATTGCCTTGATCAAATATCCTGTTCTAAGTTGTTCTTGGCTATTATCTGTTACGTTATGAGTTTGGATTTTAAAATTTCAAATCACATAGATCAGACCATCAAGAGAGACGACTAAACAGTTTTCAAGGTGGTGAGTGATCTTGAAAGCGAGCACTGAGGGATTCTACTGTATATGCTGATGATGCAAATTTGGCTGGGGACTTGTGTGTGTGTATACATATGTATATAAAAAGTACTGTATATGCAGCCAGAACTACACTGAACATGTTTTGCTGACGGTTGCAGACTTGTGCTTTATTATTATTTATTTTGAGACTTACTCCATCTCATTAAAGACTTTGGGTAAAATACTAATGAATCTAGAGGTTCACGTCAGGTTGCTTTTACAACGATGGGCTTTATGGATCATAGGACCCAGTTTGCAATGATTCAGCCTGTAGGGAGGAGGACCCTGTCCCTTGTGGCTCTTGTTTCACAATCCCTAATTTGGAGATAATTAACCTGTTTACTGAAGTTTGTTCCTCTTGTGCCATGATTTTCTTCCTTCTTAGAATATGTGGTTGGGAAGCTGTTTTCCATATTTATCACGTGCTTAAAATGATCCGAGGAACAAAATGAAGACATTTTTCCTTAAATGCTAGACTGTCCTTGAAGCCTGGGGCTTTGCAGTGGACAGCTCGGAGTAGAAACGGATGAAGAGTTTTTCTCTGGTTCTGCTCTAGTGTTCAGCAAATTTTAATTTTCTTTCACTTCAGGTAGGAAATGAGGTGTATCCTACTATGAGGTGGAAGAGAGTAGCAGAACCAGAGAAAATAGTTCTGAAGAGCATTTGAGGATCAATGATCAAGTATTGATGGCTCAAGTATTCCAAATACCGTCGTTTTTCCCAAAGCGAGTTTGCTTACATAAATGCTGGAATTCTGAAGTTTTGCTAGCTTTTGTTGTCCCTAGGGAAAAAAACTACTTTTTTATTGCAAAATTATTCTGAGGCAGAAATTCATGGGAAACCTGATTTATCCAGGGGACTTCAGACTGTCAGGAAGGGGGGACTCAAACCATTGGAAACCACTGGCTTGTAGAAACACTTCTTCTGTATGTTTGTGTGATTGCAGTGAAATGATCCCCCCCCCCAAAATACTTGGGAGGCCTGTGCTCTTAAAGCTAGCAGATCTCTGCTTCTGTCAGTTGGCTGTTTTATCTGCCCAGCAGCAAACAGGTAATGAAGCAGCTACTAATGCCATAATACATTGCCCTTCTACAGCTCTGTAATCAAGGAGAAGAATCTTTCTTCCAGTACTTCTCTCATCCATAAGAATTAAATAATCTTTCTATTATTAAATATTATTAGATTATGCTAGATGATTAATTTAGTAACTAACAGTATCAATCATGCTGTTTTCCTGGCTGTTATCTATTGAATTAAAAACAAGTTTCTAACAAACAGTTATGCTTCTGGTTATTGACGTAACAGACGTTTCATTTACCGGTGTCATAAATTACCTTCTGCTGTTACTTTTGAGAATTGTGGCAGCCTGACAGTAATTAAGCAGTAATTGGTACACAAAGTCAGGAAGTGTTCCCAGTAGCTAACTATTCTGTTAGAAAATAATTTCATTTATGCTATGATATTTCAGCAGCTCTGACCAATTTCCATTTTATTATGTGCCATATGTCTGTGCAGCAGAACTTTGAATTTGCTTTATGAAATGCAGTTGTTCTGCGTTATTAAATGTTGATTTTAAAAGTACCTTTTTTCCTCACCGGTATATATAAATACACTTCTTTGCCTCCCAAGGGTATTGCTCTGTCACCTAACCTTCTGCATGGCTTTTATATTCATCATCTCTTGTTAAAGCAAATTAATTTGAAGAGGAGGTGGGATATGGTAAAAGAGCACGGTCACTCTATTTTGTATATTGTTCTCTGAGGGCAAGTTTTTTTCAGAAATCAGACCTGAGGAGTAATGGTGGTGGCAACAGCTTAGCTTCAGCATGGATTTGAAGGTGTCTTAATTGCCTGCCTTCAGGTTGGCATACGAATAAGTTATAATCGTCATCTGCTTCTGCAGATCCACGTACAAATCTGACACAGTATCTTGTTTCTCTCTTTTTATGCTCTCTGCCTGGTTTTTAGTGTTTGTTTTATGAAAGCGGGGTGTCAAGGGATTCCTGCTCTTGTTTGGGAACACAGGTGTTAAAATGACTCCTCTGTAGAGCGACAAATGATTGGTATCCATTGAGGAATACCTTAATGGTCTTTCACTGTTATAAGGTGACATGCAAGTCTTCTTTCTACACAAAATCTTTTCCTATCATTGCATTCCAGTGATATATAAGCCTGATAAAGAGATCTAGCTCAACAGCTATTTGAAACTATTAGACATAGACATAATACATTGTAGTTGTTTTTTCCTCTGCATTTCTGTTGCTATTAATGACCTTTCCTGGTGGGTAGGGAAAAGATGAGCATCTTGTCCCATCTCTGTCTCTGAAAGCTAGGGTACTGTCTATGCTACTTGAAGATCAGAGTAAATTGAGAATGATTTATCAGGGAAAGGTTAGAGAGGTGAGTTAATGGAAGAGATGAAAGGGTGCAGGCAAGAGAAATGAGCTGGTGTTTAAACAGGGCTGGGTCATGGGAGTAGACAAGAATGTAATAACTGACTCCTGATCTGAGTTAAAAGTCACACTCGTAGGATCACAGAAGAGCTACAACTAGCAAAAAATACTGGTGCTTTTTCCATAGCTGGGTAGAGATTTTTTCAAGATGTGATGCATTGTTTCTTTCCTGATTACCATTTGACACATCAGTGTAGCAGCAAAGACTGTACAGCTGATAAAATAAAACTATGAATGTTCAACTGATAGCAAACAACTAATGGAAATTGTTTTGTGCTTTGGTTTTTGTTTGGGTTTTTTTTTCCTCTTTCTCTTCAGAGGCACAGTGTTCACAGAGGTGGAAGATATGAGTCTAGTCCTCGTTCTGACCTGCAGCTGTGTTGCCCCATAGTTCACGTGATGGCTGGGGTGTGCGTTTTTCCCCTGTGTTTAAGCAGCGATGATGACGTGTTGCTAGTTTCTCTTTTTCCTGAATGTTTGGGTTTTATAAAAGGACTCCTCAGTTTCTCCATTGAAACACAGGATGTAGAAAAGCATTTTGTTCATTTCCTCTTGGAATTAGTTCCCCATTTTTTTTTTTTCTCCATTGTTAAGATTTCATGAAATCCAGGCCAAATTCAGCAGAGGTCTAATTTCAGACATACAAATAATCTCTCTGTGAAGAATAATTAAGTAGGCTAGGACACTCAGCCTGGATGAGGAATGGCAGAACAAGGATGTGATGGAGGTGTATAATCATGACTGAAGGGGAAGAGGAGCAAGGGTAGATTGTTCCCATCTCTTCCAGTGCAAGCACTGAGGCATCATAGCATGAAAGTAGCTGCTATGGGGTTTTCCTATTGATCATCTTCTTTGGAGATAAAGCAGCTATGCTTGATAAGGCATACGTTTGTTTAGACTGATAATCTTTTGTCTTCGTAAGGGTGAAAAAAAATTTGATAGGTACTTTAATTCTTCAAAGGTGATTTCTTTTTTTGGTCAATGTTTACATAGCCATAATGAAAACTTGTTCTCTTATGAATGTAAGAAAAAGGGTATTGCTGCTTATCCTATTGTAGGATTGATAGTGATGTTTGTTAGCTACTCTAAAAACTAAATGATAGTTGTCTACATCTGTTTCTTTACTGTGTTCTGTTTGACTGCCCTGTGCTTAGTATTTCCCCGCCCCCCCCCCAAGTGTATTTGGGGGGAGGAAGGAGGACACAGAAGGGAAAGGTGCAGGGTGGATTTTGTTCTGATTTTATGTTCTGAAAAATTAACGTTGGTTAACTTTTATCTACTAATGCTGTTTAACTCTAAGACCATGGATTTAACTTAGGGAACTGCCATCTATAAGGACAAATATGTCAATGCAGAAACACCTCAAAACACCCAGGTTTACCCTCCCACATTTTCAATATAGATATGCAGTGAACTGCAAGGTGCTTCTTAATCATATGCTGAAAGTATTTACACTCTATCAGGGCTTATCTAATTCTTCTACAAAGAAAATACTTTTAAAAAGTGAAAAAATCTTCAGGAACTTGTTAGATTTGTTTTGAAGGCTAGCAATTTTTGAAATGTTACAAATGGATATCTTTCCTTCATCTGCTCTTCTGTAGCAATACTTTGCCTGTATGTTGTGAATACAATGAAGGATTTTGTTCTTAAAACAAAAAAAAATACTAACCCATGACTACTGAATTAAGCATCAAGACCTTTTCTTGTTGCCGCTGACACATAATCAGTTTTACCAACACAGGTCGCTGTTCTCAAAGAAGGTGGAGAATTGAAATGTGATGCTGAATTGGACACTGACTGATTTTCTATTTTTTTGTTTGTTTGTTTTTAAAGTGGAAAGTGCCATCCAACTTTTGCAGGTCACAAGTAATCAGTGTCAGTTCTGTGTCTCATCTACAAATGTTAGTTCCGCCCTGTGGGTAGTTGCCCTGCAGGAAGGCATGGAGCTGAGCTGAGCCAGAGCATCCTCATCAGTAAGTATTCCTCCAGCTGTCAGCCTGTGGGATCTTGAGGTTCTCAGATTCTTGAGAAGGTTGATGTAGTCCCATCACTTCTTCCCAGGTGAAATTTCTTTTGATCCAAGTCTTTGCCTTGTGACATTGTCCAAGAAAGCTGATTTGCAGACTTTGTCATTTTTATACGTTAAGACATATTTTAATACTAACAGAATGATAACATGAAAACTATGAGTGAAAGAAATTCCTTACTGTAGCTGAAATAGCATGTTTTTTTCTATGGACCTCACCTGTCCTCTCCTCCAAAAATCAGGATTCTCAGGTTGTACTTATGTATTTGTCAGCTCCCTTAGTGGAAAGGTTATGTTTTGAAACCTTTACTCAAGGAAGACTGTCTATTGCCTTCAAACTTAATTCCCTTGTACTTGAGGCCAGAATTGCTTATATCAGTGCATTGGCATGTATCTTTTCTGTCTTTGCACAAAACGTGTTTATGTTCTAGTGTCTCCACTTGTAATGCCTTTTAAGATGTAGCCATTTTCTACCGTAAACTAAACCAGGCATCTTATTTCCAGCAATACAAAGTGTTCACATTGGCAAGATACTGTAAAAGTCTACTCAATCACAAAACAGAATTTCACAGATTTTTGCATTAAGTAATATTGAACTGTTTAAATCTGTTGTGTTTCTTGGTGTTGTGCTGAACAATTGTTTTTTTTCAAGTGTTTTTAATTCTGAAATTTGACAAGTAATGCATGTTGAAGTGCTCTTCATGCTCTTGAATATTTTTATTATATTTTATATGGATTTGAAGAGTAAAAGTGTGGGTAGCATCTTTTTCTTTTGAGATCATTTAACTGGGAAAAGAATAAAGCAGGAAAAGGAAAGATGATAACAGAGGGACTTAATTTTAAAACAGGAACAATAAGTTCTCTTCAGTGCAGTCTGCATTTTGTCAAATACTGGATAAGCCTAGCTTTCCTCCCATGTATGATCTTATGAATCCTTTGCCTCTTCTGTCTGTAATCTCTGAACCGTTTCTAGTAGTTCCATACTCGTACTAAGAGGATTTGCTGTATTAAATAAGTGTGCTTTTTGTGTTGCCTTTTTCAGTGGAAGCAGAGGAAGGATACTTGTTACAATCATGTTTTTACCACTTCTTTTACTTCAGCCTTTTTTAATGTGTCCGTGAAGCCCCTGTTGACTCAGTGTTGGTTCTGTACCTCCTGGCAAGTGAGCTAGCAGAGGTTCATGCAGCCTCTGCTTTCTTGGCATAGTTGGTGAATCTTCCATCCATTCACTTGCAGCTTGCTGTTTCCTTTCATGTATTGCATTAATGGTACTGAGAGACAGTTATGGCTAAAAATCAGGGATGAAACAGGGACAGTATCTCTTGCCGGATATTTGACAAGTGTGATGCAGTGGTGGACATCAGGTGCTGGGTGAAAGAGCATCCGTAGACATTGAAATACAGTGTCTATGTACGTGGCCACACTGGTGGCTTTTGTATTCGGCTTGTATTGAAGGACTGCTTTAGAGAATAAATTTCTTTCAATTACTTCAAAATCCTATTTTCAGAAGGGCCTTGGAGACTTAAAGGCACATGGTGAAATGGTGTGCTGTAAGGAGGTGCCCCACCTGAGCCTGTACCCAGTAGGTCAGACGTGGGAAGCGTGCCACTTGAGCAGCACTGGCAGCTGTCATGTATGCTTTGCTGTTCCCTTCCAGATAGACACCGCCTCTTTCCTTCCTCCTGGATTTTGGGTGCATGGTCTATCTGTGTCATGAGATACCTGCTGTGTTCCAAAGAAACTTGGAA
The DNA here is from genome assembly GCF_047370975.1 of Nipponia nippon. Taxonomy (NCBI): domain Eukaryota; kingdom Metazoa; phylum Chordata; class Aves; order Pelecaniformes; family Threskiornithidae; genus Nipponia; species Nipponia nippon. The sequence continues at coordinate 87,390,631 of NW_028262347.1, read as the reverse complement.
CAAAAACCTTACAAATGTGTATTTTGAGAGTTTATCAGGAGTGTGTGCTGGGTGGTAAATGGTAAAGCTCAGGAGTTTTTAATCAAACCTGACCCCTGCTAACTGCTTATTCCAGTCTCTTCTGACCTCAGTGAAATTGCAGATAGCAAGATAAAAATCTGCAGTAATCATGTTTTGGGGTATGTTGAAATGACAATTCAAACATAGGTAAAGTCAACAATTTTCAAAAATAAAGCCAATAGTTTTGCTTTATTATAAACTTTTTTAAAATGTAAGAGGCTCTTATATGTAGAAGAAAATTTGAATTAGCCAGTTGATGCTAAAATATGTATTTTTTTTTTTTCCTTGCCTCCTCTGAAGTAAGAATTCAGTTTAAATTGTTCTTCAGGGATACCACCTTTTTATTGTGTATTTTACAGTTCAGCTGTTTGTTATGGTTATGTTTGTTAACGGTGAACTGCATTCAGTGTATAATACAGAAGTCATGGTCAGATTGGACATTTAATTAACTTCAAAGATTATACAAAACTTGTGTAGTAAGAGTGGACTTGATGTCCTGCCACAAAACAAAATTATGCTCTGTCTTTTGGGATGCTTAGATTTGGCTTTTAGAGATTTTTAAACCAGATTATGCTGGCTAAATGGAAGTGTAAGATGATTTTTAAACAACAGTCTTCCGGTTGCACAAATGATTGAAATGATGAGTATGAAGGTATTTATGTGAAGTTTTTTTTGCATAATGAGAAGGGAGTGAGTTATTGGGGGAGAGATAGTAATGATCCAGCTCATAAAGACTATGCTCAGGAGAATAATTTCATTAAATACTCCAGCAGATCACTAAATCCTTCAGCTGCCTTTTTCAGTACAGTTATATAGTTTATGTTCTTCTGGGAGGAATTCAACTCCTGTTGCTTGCCTCCTCCCTCCACCTTGACATTTTGTTAAATCAATTTATTACATGGCAGAACCTGCAAACAATGCCTTCCAAAGCATTAAAGATCTGATCTATTTAGAGAAGACCTTTTCTGTTTATGTCCTAAATACGCTGTCAACCAATTGTTTGGTTGGAGTGTAGCTTGTCCCCTTTAATCTCTTGCGAATTCACTCCAATGACAAGCCCAGCTTCCTGAGCTTGTCTGAGCTGCTATTTCCTTTACCTTAAAAATGTTTTTCTGTGCCCTGGTTTCTATTTTTCCTAACAATAATGTGACTTCACTTGGATCTGTCTGGTTAGTACAGTGGCAGATCTCCTTAACTTCTGGTAATTGGATTGGTATCGGAGGCCTTCTGTGTTAGTGATCCTCAAAGAGGAAGAATAATCTTCTAATAAAGACCTGTTTCTATGAAATTCAGCTTGAGGGAACAGAAAGGAAAGGGAGAAATGAATATTAATTGATTACAGTTGAAACAGACGGGACCAGGATTCAGTTTTTTGGTGGCAAATGAGGAGGGTAAGATGTGATGAGTTCAGCAAACAGCGTTGAGAAACTTTTGTGCTCTTGAGCTCCTTTGGCTATGTTAAGCAGGTTAATTCTCTGAATTTTGTACCATGTAAATATTATTCTTGTAGAATGATGCTGGTAGTTCCTTACCTAAGCCCAGTTCTGAATTTGAAGTGATTGAAAGTCTGGTTTCCCTATAAAGAATGCAAGATACCTTCCCCCAAAATACAATGCTTGCTCTTTGAGCACTGATTCCATCCTTTCCCCTTTCAAGAGTTTAGAAGTATAACTATTAATTTGAGTTAAAAGGAAAATATAGAGCAGCCATTAAGAAATAAAGTAGTCCACTCTTGGGTCATTTTGTGTTCCTAATGAATTTGAAAATTATGTATCTCATTAAACTTCCAATTAGGATTAAAGCTGGTAAAATCTCACAAACAGAGTACTTCTGAAAACCTATTATTCAAATAGTGGTTAATATTTTTTCTTACTGAAAAGTCTGTTCTTCAGCAGACTTTGAGGGATACTTATGTTTGGGGGGAAACTAGGATGAAAAAGAAAACTTTTAAATGTGTATTTTAAAAATCAGTTCAATCACAAATTATTTTTCTAAGGAATTATAATGACACTGAAAGTAAAGCACAGTTCCGAAGAGCAGCTGTGTTGCATAGATGAATTTCCTATGTCTTTCATTATAAAACTGAGTGATTTGGAATGGGTGTTAATCCAACAATGCCTATACATAATAGTAGAAGACTAGGATGTCTTGTGAATAATTGTTCACTTCATATTCAAATATGGTAAAGATTGCAACAGTAGACAGTCTTTCAGTTGGGGAAAGACCTTGCCCTGTGAGCGTTTGTTTAAAAGAGATTTATGTTGAAGGGCACAAACCAGAAACAATAGGATTTTATTTCTAAAAGATCCTGCAAGAGGACTATAGCACAGTAAACCAACATACACTTGCATAACTTTTCAGTCCTCTGAGGTTTTTCTGATGGGACATCTGCCGAACCAGATTTTGCAATCTGCCTGCATCAGATGTGTTTTCAGATATACATAGTATTTATGATTGCATACTCAGTGATACCTAAAAATATATATATTTGCATTTTTGCCTCTCTGCATTTGTTCTGAGAAAGGTATAAATGATGATTAAAGCATTGGGTAAATGGTACATGCATAAAAGATTTGAGAAGTTCAACAGAACTTTGAAAACACTTGAAAACTGCAAGAGTGTAGAAGGCTCTCTATAAAGATGTCTCAAGAGATTAATTTCAATAAAAGGATAATATGTTTTAGAGTCATGTTTGAGAGTGCCAGCTCTAAAGTGATTTATACTATGTAAGTTAACTGTGTATGTAAGGTCTAGGATAAGTCTGCTTATCGGTGGATATTTTGAAGAGTTGCTGCCTTTTGATCTGAGTAGGTTCCCCATATAAGTGACCTGTGAGGTTTAGCCAAAGCTGGGTCTTCGTGACCTTTTTTCAGTGTTGAGTTCAAAGCATTTTTGCTTTCATTCTTATTTTGATTTCTTTCTGTTCCCCTCTGCCTTTCAAAGGGGGATGGCAAAAAATGAAGTCCTGGCATATAGTGGCATAGTTACTTAACACCATCAATCTAATTACATTATTGAAACTGTTTCTTTAAAAAAATCTGATCTCGAGTTTAAAACCATCTAATACCTTCAAAATGCAATTTATGAGAGAGCACTGATGATTCAAGCTTCAAAAATGGGGTAAGGCTGTATAGCAGCATTCATGTCATTACTGTGATCGTCCTCTAGTTGTACCACCTAAGGGTGACTGTATTCTCGGGACAAGTTTCTGTGCTTCTGTCATGGATCCTATTTTGTATAATTTCTCACGGGTTTCTGTCGTACTACATCCATATAGATTTTGCCTTGATTTTGACGGCTTTCCTCTAAGACAAAACTTCTTATTTGTATAATGCAGTACTACACTGCAGTAAGAGATTCGGATATGAAAATGGTACTTTTTTTCTTTGAATGGAAACAGAGGAGATTGGTCAGATTGTGTAATTAAATATTTGTTTTGTAGAATAAAAACTGTCGTTTGAGATCACATTACTTTAAAATACTGTGTGAGGGAGAAAGAGGTATCAGCCTCTTTGGGATGTGTTCTCGCTTGGAGTCACATTACCAACTACAGCTGGTCTGAATTAGCATACTGTTGAAATAGCTGGATTTGAGCCCAAGTTTCCGAAAAAGCTTGTCTGCCTTATGCTCAGGTATGGTACACTCTCTCCTCTTTTGTGTGCTGAGGGCCAAAGTGATGCAAGTAAAGCAAAAGAGGTAAGGTGAAGAAAATTCCATATTCCAAGCAGTTTCTTTAGCTTGGAACAAGTGTAGAAACGTGTGAGAAACTCGCACTTCATCTATGGGTTTATAAGCTTTACTAAATTTATAAAACACAGCTGGGGAAAAAAAAAAAAGGAAGTTCAAACATATGAATTGGCAACTGAATTAAGCCATTAATCTTATGTTCAGCGTATATTCCTCTGACTGTTATTACATGTTTTGCAGAAAGTAAAAAGCGCCCCTGAACCATGGCCTGAGGTAAGCTATATAGCACTGCATGGGTATTCTCTCTTGGCTCCTGCAGGCAGTTTGCAAAAGCCCTGAAGCATAGAATATCCTTACCTTAACCTGCATAGTTAAAAATATTACTGTTTGGAAAGGTAACTGGGAGTAGAATCAGTTGCGCTCCCTATCCTGGTGACTTCCTGAACAAGCCCAAATGCTTATTTCATCTGAAAAAGATTTCTTTGTATTTATTCTTGCTTTTATTTCTGTCTGTATTCCATTACAGTGTCCAGTGGCAAATTTGTTACTATGGCAGCTTTGGTAACCAACATTTCAGTTGATATCTGTCTTGTCTCTTGCTTGTGATAAGTAATCCTTGGGCTTCTTTCTCAGAGGTGAGGGTTGTTTTTTTGGGTTTCTTGTTTTGTTTGAGAAAGAAGGGTTAGGTCCCACAGCATCTTAAAGACAGCTGAGCTGTCCTTCCTGAGACCTTTTCCTTCTCTGGTGTCTCTTTCTGAAATTATGGCAGCAAAACCAGTGTTTAATGCTCTGGGGGGGTTTCTGTTGTCCTTTATAATGTCATTATAATTACGTCCTATTTCTATCTCTTCTAATGCTCCCAAGCATTTTGTTTACTTTAGCTCAGTACCCATTACACTACAGCAGCTATCTATACTGCCTTCTCTGAGGGAAGAATAGCTAAATAATAGCTGACAAATTCAGAATCCCTATTTGCATACATGAATATCTTATTTGTCCCAATGTGCATTTTTATGCAAATAGAAATTCATTTCCCAAGCTATTGCTCAGGTACTAAATGCATTTAAATCCTCACAGAGCTGCTCACAGTCTTCTGCAGTTGTTAGTAACCATAGCTGAACTCTGTGGAGTTGGCAGACTTTCACAGTTGGCACTTCTTTATTTCATGCTACTCCACTGACTCCAGTACTGACACCTACACCTCCTTCATCCACCAGTAGTAAACCGTGTGGGCCAGCTCATCTGGTCTGTTATCTCTTAGTTTGCTATTGTATTTACAACTGAATTTGTCTGATGAAAATGTTGTTGCTTACAGTTCAACATTTCATCTTGGACAGCTAATCTCATACTCTATGACTAGTTTCTGTTCTAAAGCATACCAGAGCCGTGTCTCTCTTTACACACTTTGATGCAAGACCATCCTAAAAAAACCCCCAACCAAAAACAAGAGGAAAAAAAAAAACTTCAAAATAACCAAAGAAGAAAACTGGAGGAGGAGCATGAAAGCATCCCTCAATCCCAGGAACGCTGCTGATCCCATCAAATATTTGCCTGCATTGAAAGGTATCTCTCTTCTAATACTAAATGAAGACTGCCCTCTAATTTTATCTTTAGGATGAATGTTTTCTGTAATTCTGTTTTTATGTTCTTGCTGCTGGGGCCTTTTTTGTACCTTATCATCCTGACAGCCTCAGGATACTGTGCAAGGAGGAACAAGGCACCGGGAGTGGGTATTATCACTTCATTTGGCACTATTTAGCCGTAATTCCTCTGCAAATTGTATGAATGCATCTTCCTCTTGCTTCAAAGTAACTGCCTCAGGACCACGTTCAGAATCCCACTCTCTTGCCTGTACCAAAAATCAGGACTTTTGAGTTCGTTCCCCTTTCCTTATTGTCATCTGACTTCAGCAATGAATAGGACTCTGTGCTTTGTGTGTTACCAGTTCTGAGCAGTCTGCTGTTTGGAAATATTAACAGTTGCACTGGTGTCTTTCATGTTCACTGTTGCAGATTCCTAGGTAGTAAAATTACTTTTTTTAAGTGTTGTGTTCAGAGCAGTTTCTGAGATGGATTGGCATTACTTGCTCTTCCTTGAATAAGGGAAGGCATTGCCTAGCTGTCCATCATGAACTTGTGTATATATTTTCTTTCATATAAGTGACTTGGATACTAGTCTGCTTGCATGTCGTCATCTGCTTGTGAGGGTCAACAAGTTTTTAGATAGAGGCCACTGCTGCTGAACTTGGGTCAAGTTATATCACTCCAGGTAAAAGGGGTATCTTCACCCCTAGTTTCTAAAGCTTGGTTTATTATCACATGACCGAACTTGTGATAATACCCTAGTAGGTATCTGTTGACTCATTTATATGCTCTGTGGAGGTCAGTGAGTGTCAAAGTTGTACTGGCTGTTTCCAGACTCTATTCAACTTTACCAGCTCAGCTTAATGACTTCTAAACGCCAATTTTTATGGAATTTATGGAAATGTCAGCTCAGTAACAATGAAAATGTCAAGTAGGATGCTGGGAGTGAATAGGAGAGGGAGAGAACTTTATCAGGCGCCTGTTGACATGTAGGGGCTGTCCACATCTTGAATGCTGTCTGCATCTCAGAATGCATTTACTTGTTTGCTTTTGCCCATTCTCTCAGCTGGCCTCAGTCAGAGATAAACCAGTGAGGCTAGATGACCCTGTGTGGGTGTAAGGATACTGTTAGTTTAAAGACTGTCAAGCGACGTTTTTTTCTTTATGAGATGTTACAGGAAATTGTTTCAACAATCTTATTTACTTTGACATCTTTTGAAATTTGAGAATAACATAGCCCTGTTTTTAAGTATTACTCTAACTGATGCATTACTGCTGGGCTGTTAAAACAGGAGCTGTGAAACCTGTTTTGTTGGTAGTATGTAGTGCTCTTGGGTTTCTTTTAAATATCTTACTTTTACTTTAATATTTCGATAGTTGGTTAAAGATAAGTATTTGTAAACCAATTTTGGCTTAACTTCTTTGTCTTCTGGAAATAATCACTAATACAGTAACTATGAGTTAAGTATCTAAATAAACTATTAGATGTCTTGTGTTTAACAAAAATGCTTAGCCTATTCCAAGGTATGTGCTGCATTTAGACTAGAGAAATTTGCTGGAGTAATTTGAAATGTTGCAGCAAGGTCCTCATTTTGCATCACTTTCCACATGGCTGTGTTTTGTTCTGTCCACCTCAAAGTTTACTTGTGACAGTGTGTTATTGTCTCTGTTGCGTAACGTTGTGGCAAGGTGCAATGCTCTTCAATGGACAACATTGTGTTTCTTAAAGAAATGCAAGAATCTTTCCTCTTTCCCCATTGAAGGCACACAGCAGCTTTGGTAGTCTCTCTATCCCCAGCTGTCCCTGAATGAGTGCCCTGTGCACATCAAAATGTCCCAATACATCGGCACAGACTCCCCAACTCTGCAACGTGTGAATCACCGACAGATGCAGTTGAACAAAGAAGCTGATAAATGCAAGATCAATTACTCTATTCATTAGCGCGCATAAGCACTTTTCAAATTCTTGAAGGTTGGAAGAGAAGGATTCACTTGAAAGATGCGGAGACGAAGTGTCTCGGAGTAGCCAAAGAAACCTGGGCATGTGAGAGAGCTGTCTGTTCTTTGGTTTAAGGAAAGCAGGAATATGCAAAATCCAGGAAATCTAGAACGTGAAATGCAGAGTCTTGGGGCTTGATGATACAGTACTGAGGTGTACGGGTATCTGGAGAAATAGGGGTTCTGGAGATGGATATATGTGCTTGCCCAAGGGTTACTGGGCGATTGGAGTGATGAGGAGGTTTAGAAGGTGGTTGGGCTAGACAGAGATGTGCAAATGTAGAGAGGGAAGTGATTGCAGCTTCTGTAAAGACTTAAAAGGGAAAAAATAAATATGTGAAAACATGAGCAAATACTTAACTGCCTCCTTTCCCTCATGGCCAACAAGCTGAGAAAGCAATCAAAGTATAATCAAAACAAGTAATCACATTTAATTATGCTCTTAATGCCTATTAAGAAGTGATAAGAGGGATTTTTAAAGGTAAGATCCCCCAAAAATATTGAGAAGGAAAATCATGGAGCGGAGGAATGAAAGAGTACTTCAGGATTGATAGGCATGATGTCAGATATGGAAAAGCTTGGAGGGTAGAGGGGCACAAGAGAACATGGAGCAGAGCTGGAGGTTTGGAAGGGGCTGTATAGGAGTGGTGGTGAAAAGCAGGTTTGACGTGCAGAACTAGCACCTGACAGAGTGAAGGAGGTGGAGGAAGATGAGGCAGGACTCCTTTGGTTTTGGATGGCTGCTAGATGGGAGCAGAAGGAAACTGAAGGGCGGGCCTAGCAAGCGTAGGCAAAACTAACGCTCTGCAGGGCTTGAAATATAGGATGGGTAATTAATAGCGGGTATGTGGTTAAAATAATGGAGATCTTGCATGTGACTTGATTAGCAGACTCTCAAATCCAACTGTTCAGACTGACAAGGCATCCCAACAAAACTGTGGTGATGTATGAGAGGTCTAAACGTAACAGTTATGTAATTAAATATATGAGGTGGTTTAATGTCTTGAAGCCTGCTTGTGTACTTGGCCTATGGGTTAAATAATTTGTTGATTTAAGTGCTGATAAATGTGTAGCAGAATGTGGTAACTGATAATGCATTGAGTGACATAGTAAACAAGGAACTGATAAACGTGAAACTTGCTATCTACTGCACTCTTCTAAAAAAGAAACCTCAATTCTTTGTTAAATAGCTTAAGTTATAAGGAGTCAGGTCTCTGGAGAGTTTAGAAAGGGACTCTCTCCCGTAGTCAGCTGTGGCTGGAGGATAAAAGCCATACTTGAGTGTCACTGGCTTATTGGAGGTTAATAGCAGATGGGCACTGGTGAGAGAAGAGGTGCCTGAGATTTACTGAGAAACGAGGAGAAGCAGGTACTTGTTATCCTAAGGGTGTGAAGGGAGGCAGGCTGAACCGAATCCTTTGTACAATAGCAGCAGTGGAGGACTTTGGTTTTACTCTCTGTGATCAGAATGAAACGTCTAGCGTGATACAGCCTGTTGAGCTGTGCTATCTCCACAGGGATCTGTCTAAGAACACGATTGTTAGGAGCAACATTAGAAATGGGGCTACAGATAACTCTCCAGGGCTGCTCTTGGTAGGTTTCTTCGTCCAGGTTTGTTATAAATAGTAATTACAGGTAGTTTAAGAACAAACTGCTTTAGAGTGTTAAGTGGAAAATTCGTATTTCCAGAGAAACAAATTACAACAGAAGACACCTCTAAACCTTCTAAACTTTCTTTACTGTTATGTAGTCTGTAACTTGGAGTGCAGACATTCAACGGCTCTCATAGTTATTTGGTTTAATCAGCCTTCCTATTTGTAAGCTGTCCTAACTTCAAAAGCTAGGACTATTTTTAAAGCATCTGGCCCAGTAATGTGTAATAACACAATCTTCAACTTGACATTGAAGTGTCTGAATATAATGTCTGCTAAGTGTGTGTGCGTGCACGTGTGTGTTTGTTTATGTTTATGCATGTTAATTCTGAAATGTCATTGCATTGAACTATTTTAACAGAGCTAATAAAAACCCTGTAATTACTCCAGGATGTGTTTATACTACTTTTGACGTGTGATGACTAACAGGCAGGTAGGAACAGTCATTTTTCTAGAAAGGTAGACTTTGCTTTGACAAGGTTGATGTATTTATTTTACAAAATTTAAATAAAAATTCCCTCAGAGAAGAGAAGCTGCGGCATATAAATTCTACTTGAGACAATGTAATATTTTTTACAATAAAATAAATTCACTTAACATAGTTTTGGACATTTCCATTGCTGTAATGAATGTCAGTTTTAAAGCCTAAAGATATCGAGACAGTTACTGGTTTCCTATGAAGAGCACTCAAGAGGGACTCTTCACAGAACAGTTCCTGGCATCCAAGAGACTCATGCCTATGGTGGTGTCTGCCTAGTCTAGCAGGAAGCAGGAATGGGAAAGTTAAGGAGAGAGCTGGGTAGGTTTGGATGTTTTGACTTTAACGTGAGTATTGAAAGGTAGGATCATCTTTAAAAAATCAGTCATCTTGGGAAAGATGAACAGATATCTAGACCCAGAAATTGAATTTGTCTAATGGTGCTCAGAGTGAACCATTTTAACTGGGTCATCTTTTTTTACGGGTACTGTATAGTACAACTACTTGTTGTACGCTCCTGACAAGGGCTCGGTATGTGCGTGACAGTAGCTACAGCTGGAGACTGAAGGTCCTTCTTGGAGCTGGGCAGCAGCGTGTCCCTCCTGCCCCCTGGCCGCTGGTGGAGGAGCGAGCTGGCTGCCTTCCAGCCTCACCGCTTTTAGCTCTTTTTGCTATTTGTGGTCATTTGTGACAGCAGCTCTCTCCTGGCCAAAGCCTAATTTCTTAACCTGTGGTGGTAATGTTCATTTAGCTTCCCAGCAGCACAAGGTAAGAGTTGTGTGTCTGAGTGTGCTTTTCCTCCTTGCAATTCATGCGTTTCACTTCTCTGAGAATCTTTTAGCTGTCAGGAACTGGGAAAACCCTGAATTTTCAAAGTACACAGAGATTTCAAAAATCCAGCATTCTTTCCACTGCAGTGATACCAAGATCTTCTTTAGTTTTCACTTTAAGAAAACCTTTGATTCGCTCCTCTGTATTAAGTAAGCCCGATGAATGATCCTTGGAGAGAAACGGCTCTGGCAAGGGAAAAATTGAGAGGTTTCTGGGATATCATCCAATACTTGTCTTGCAGTAAAAGCAATGAAACTGATCTTTTACTTGGTACTTTTATATCAAAATGTATTTTCATTATTAACCAGCAAAATAGCCTGCACTTTAAGGTATAATTTAAGCTTTGTGTGCATATTTTGTAAAGACAAAGGTTATTGAAGAACTAACTTAACTACTTCTGACTAATACAGAATATATTTCTTTTAATGTTTTTATGTTAAGCAGTTAATGTTACTTTTTAAGTCTTCTGGCATTGATGTAAGTGGTTTTAGGATATCTTTCCCCTCTTCTCTTTCTAGAGCTGCTGTCTGCAAAGTAGGAGTTTCACGTGTACAGTGTGATGCAGCCCAAACTTACAAACTTCTTTTGATTAAGCACTCAAAGCCTTCTGTGAGAACAATGTTTTATAGGTTAAGCCGATGCAGAGGGTTTGGAAACTGGAAAAAAAAATATATATATATAATGCATCTGCAGTGAAAAATTGGATTTGTAGACAGGAATGAATTGGCTACCCTGTTTACCCACCCATGATTAAGAGGCTATAATGCTGTTAATCCATCTCATAGCTGGATTACGTTTTAAAAATACAAAAGTGTCAAGCAGTCGCAACTAGCGATGGAAGCAGGAAACAGAAGTCCTTCTCCGTCCCTACCTCAATTATTCTATAAAAGCTTTTTTCTATTTTTGGTAGTATAGTTGACATTTTTCTGTGCAAACCTACATATACTTAGCAATCTTCTCTCTTTTCTGTGGAAATTAGCAGCATGCTACATCGAGTGTTAATATAGTGCATTTATAGTATGTTCTGCTGGCAAGGGGATTGGAAAAGTGCTCTCAAGATGTCACCTACTGTGAATCGGGCCATATGCATGTTTGCTACCCTTGCTATATAGAGATAGAAAATAGAGGACTTTGTTATTGATGGAGTGGAGGAAAATACCAGTTACTTTGTTTTGGGGTACAAAGTATTGAAATAAACTTAGGAAGTTCTGCATTGAAGTACAAATGACTCTTTAATTGTTTACTTTTAAATTGCATGTTTCACATCTAGGTACAGGGTCAGCTGTATCTAGATGAAGTGCTATCACTGAATTCTTAAATTATTTTTGAGCTAAGGCAGAGGCAAGTAGCTCACTGTTACTGGTGCTATGCTTTAGCTTTGAAATACCCTGCTGTGGCGGTGGCTGTGCATCTCATGGAAAAGTGGTCATTTCTGTAAGAAAGGCACAGAAAAGGATAGGTCTAAAGAGTGGGGCACGGAAATAATTAAAATTGGTAGTCCTTAGAACAATATGGGCAAGGAGGAATGTATGAATTACTTGAACATAGATGCAGAGAATAGGCTGAGGAATTTTAACTTGCAGATGAAAATATTTTCAGTTCTTCATATAAATTGCAATTGGATTTTTCTTAAGTTCTTGTGTATTTACTTTCTAAAAATGGTCTCTCCAAGTAGGGCTAAAAACTCAAGACCTTGGTAAGCACAGAACAGAAGAGCCATAAATGCAGCATTAATGCTACTTTATTTTTAATATGTTTGTTTATGTGGAATAGATCCATAAGAACAGATCTGGCAGCTGTGAAAAGGGAATGGAGTTGTGAGCATCTTTGATCTTGAAATTTGGTCTTTAAAAAAAACAAACAAACAACTTCATATCACTGAAAGTTTTTATCCAAGTAGAGTAACAAAATCCATACCAGTTATGCTGATTCTATAGCATGGAAGCCCTATAGCTAATATAATAGGGGTTGAGTAAGTCCAAAAGTCTATAGGCTGAAATATTTACGGATGAAGTGCTCAAGCAGTGCTAGTGAAATAAAAACTGTAGTAGTGGTCTGTTTTTTGGAACGCCCAAAATTGGAGAAAGGGTTGTATTTGCACTGTGTATTATTCACTATAGCCCCAGTTCAGCCAAATATTTGCTTATGCTTAAATTCTTCAGGAAAGCATTTAAACAGATATTTGACTTCAGTACATGGAGTTATTCACACTTGCTGCTGCATTAGAGCCATAAATTGCTTACATGGCTTTAATTCAAAGGTAAAGTCTTCCTTCACTGGCTCTTCTCTTGGGCATAAGTAGGTGCTGTGAGATGGGCTCAGCAGCTGCCTGGGAAGCGCAGCGATTGGGCATGGCAGTTTGCGGGCTGGCATTTAGCCTTCCAAGGTGCCTCCAACTAGCTTGAGTGGTCCCTGAGCTCGTGACCTTTTTTTTTTTTTTTTTTTCTTCTGGTTAAGCCTAAAGTCAGGGTGTTTTCTAGCACTGTAGCTTTCCAGCTGATGGGGTCCAGATGTGCTCCACCAGTGATCTGGGCTCAGGACCCAGCTAATCAGAAGTAAACATACACTACCACCACTCCACCCCGAGCTACTTAGCGTGGATGTCAGGTCCCAGCACCGACTCCTGCTGTGTGTGTCCCATCTGCTTGCTAGTGTAAGTGCCACAGTGCCGTGCCACGTTTGGTTTGTGTGGCACTAGGAACAGCTAAAACTGTCAACGGGTAGGCGCTCTGCTGTGCCTAACTGGATTAGGACATATGTTAAGCCAGATGTAACTGCCTACCATATGAAGTGGCATTAGTTAAGAATGGTGTTGAGACAAACCAGAGGTGTTTGGTTTTTTTCTGCCTGTTCTTGTGTTTAAATAATATTTTAGAAGTTTTTTTCTTACATTGACAGTTCAACATAATTGTTTCAGCAACAAAAATAAAACATTTGGGACATATAGTTTAATGGACTGTAGCTTTAACCAAGCCAGGAACACTGTCAGACTGTAAAGCAAATTCATATCCTTTTTGGCTACTGTAAGAGACTCTTCCCCGCCCCCCCCCCAGTTTCTACTGACATTCCATATTTATTATGGCACCAGTTCTCTAGAATAAGCATTTGCACTTCAGAGACTCTCTGGGTTTGTGTCTACAATCTTTAAAAGAGTTCATCTGATCAGTAATAATACAGATGAGCCTTATAATAAAACTGTCCACTATAATTTTTCCTGTGGTTAAACAATTCAGTTACATTAGACTTTTAAAGATATGTATACTTATAAAGATTGTAATATACCAAGAGCAACACCACTAAGCAAAATGTGTAACTTCTGATGCTTGAAGGAGTTCTGGCTGGTTCTGTAAACTAATAGCATATGTATAAATGGATATTTAATAATTTTTTAAAATGCTGTATTATTCATCCAACCATGGCAGTTTCACAGGAGCTATCGTTTTTGACATACATATTACATGGCAAATATTTTTTACATGTCTACTGAATTAACGTGTACTTAATGATTTCTTTTTAAGTATGCACTTTCTACTCTTACAGTGGGTTTGAAGCCCTGATAGAGTGTTTGCCTCAAAGTTGTTTTCAGATTTGCTGCTAATGGTGAGAGAACACTCTAAATAAGTTGTTGCTATGTGACTGCTTATGTGGTGTGGCACTACTATATTCTGCATTTTATACGAAATCAGGTGTGTGTATAGGTCAGTTCTGTTCTGAATAAGCCAATGGCCTCTGGCTTGCTGGAAACTGAGTCCAAAATTTAGATTTTTTTTTTTTTTTTTTTTTCTGATTCAAATTGAATTGTTTCAAGTGTTTACTGAAACACCATGTTCTGCTGCAATTTAAGCTGCAGTTTTGGGTTAGGAGTTTTACCAGTCACCAATGTGGACAATGTGTGCAAGGGTTTGGGTATTTGTACACTAGTTTTTCATTCTCTGTTATCTTCTCCTAACCATGTCAATGACTTTCATTTTTTTTTCTCCCTTGCCTATCTTTCTCTGAGAGGTTAACTTTTATAAAGAATCAGTTCCATTCAACATGTGGCATGAGACTGTGATAGCACGTACCCGATTTCGAAAAACTTCTTAACTTCAGTTTTTATTTCCATACTGAGAACAATTCTGTGTGGGTATTTTAAAATATTTTTTACCCCAGCCGTGCATGACTGTTTATTTTTGACTGAGTCCTTGTTTCCTGTTCAGCTTCAAATGAATGCAACATTTTAAGTACTGTAATAACTCCTGATCTTAAAGTAAACAAGTATTTAAGGTTACTGTAATATCATTGGGCCTTAAATATATTCAGGGTGCTTGGATGTGATAACTCATATTTGATATTTTTGTGTTTTTTTTTTTTTTTAATTTGCTTTTATCCCCTCTTAAAATTTGTTGAAATGCCTCTTATATAGCTGTCTTGATAACTAGTTGGTGTTTTGGCTGATTTGGTAGCTACACTGGTGAGGGGGGGAGAAAAAAAAAACAAAAAACCAAAAAACAAAAAAACCAAAACGGCCAGAAGTGAGATGAGGAGACATGATTGCTCCTTGGAGTGTGATTATGCCAGTTTGCTGCAGTCGAGCTGTAAACATCTCCAGTGATCGGATGCTGCCGCTGCTCCTCTGGGAAAATCTGTGCGTATTTTTGTTTCTTAGTACAGCTGTACTGTCAAACAGGGAACATTCCGGAGAGAACATTATTGAAACTTTTTTCTTTTTTTAAATGCAGACATGCCAGGAAGTGAAATTTGCTTAAACTTTTAATTCTTTTATTTTTCATTTAAAGTTTTTTGTGCTTGAGTGTATAACTTCTTGTTGCCCATGGTAACATCAAACTTTAAAATTCTGCTGTAGCAACATTAGAATATTTTCCAGGAAAATACCGAGTCTTGTAGACATACTGTATGTTCTTACTTTACAGATCTCCCTTCTATCATCAATTCATAATTGTCCTTTGCCCTGTCAGACTGTGTATGTAGAGTTCAACACTGTATTTCTGATAGATTGTCTACCTTTGGGGACTTTGTAGTAACTTGTGGTTTGTTGTGAGCTATTTCCAAGCTAGCAGAATCTGTTGAACTTAAGAATATTCTTGCTTTCTACGCTTCATACCAGTTTTTTTCTGGTACAAATTGGAGGAAAAAGGGGGGCCAATTTTTGTTCTGTTGTATTACAGTTGCATATAGAGATGCTTATTCTTAGAGCAGCAGTGTTGCTACCCTCGTGGTTAACTTGACATTTCGTCAAAATCAAAAATAAATCTGCCAAGATTCTGTCCTAAAAATCTCTCCAGAGCAGACTCAACTCAAGGATGTCAGCTGAGCTCTGAATAACTTTCTAAAATAGAACATCGTGATTGGAGATCTGGATTTTTTTCCAAAGTTGTAAAATGAAATATCAGAGGCCTCTGAAGTGTGTATGTGCATTGCTTTTTAGGTCTTGTAACACATGTAATCTGCATATGGATGTGATTTTTCTTAGACTGACCTGAAGAAACTAAGATAGTCTCCTGAACCACTTGTTTCTGTTTTTCGAGGTGTAAAAGGTTGGAAGTACTTGGCAGCAAATGCTATCTAATGTAATAACGCTGTCTGCTTGAACGGAAAAAGCAACCAAGCCCAATTCTTTTAGGCTCTCCTCTTCATGTGGGAGGAAAAAATGGTGAAATATTGAGAAGTCCACATCCTCAAAAGTTCCTAGGTAGTCCAGTGATGACATTGGATTCATTTGAATCCATTTGGGCAATGGGGAGACAGTCTTTTATTTAAAAGTAGTCAAGTAGAATATATTTTGGTGGAAGTAATTTCTGTTCTTTGAAGGTGCCGTTCCAAAATCCAGAATGACTTCTGAATTGGCTAAGTGGAAATTCAGGTGACAGTAATCAAATGAGCATTTTGGTAAGTAGAAGGGAGGAAAAAGCCATTTTTTGAGCAACTCTGGCAAACTTCCAGAGTGTGTTCCTTAAGGAAGGCTCCCCCCCACCCCCCCAAGAAAGAACTAGCTGCTCTTTTTCTCTGTGGGTAACATACTTGTCGAGTTATTGGTAACATACGTGATGAGCTTGAAGCTTCCTTTTCATACTGTGTAGCAAGCTTTTAAATAGTATTTTCTTATGGATAGTGGGATCTTTGGTAACAACTCTGGTCTCCTCACATGTATAGGAATAAATAGGCCCTTTAGGAAGAGTCTGAAATTCTCATTTGAGCTGTCTCTGCTGGAGTTAGGGGCAGAAACTGTTGTAGAAGTGCCAGTGGAAGAGAAGGAGGAGAGAGGAGGAAGGTGGGTGCTTTTGTATGGTTCTATTTGTATGATACTATTGCATGGCTTGAATTAATTAATTCCTGTAACCTTGAGCTGTTGAGAAAACTGACGTTTGTCTTGCTGAAATGAAAATGAACAGTCCCGTGAGATCTGCTCTGCTGCTTCAATTAGGCATAGGCTGCCTCCTTGTTGGATGTATAATATTTAAGTTCTTCCTGAAATTGCTACCTATTGCAACTAACTGCTTGCAGTGACCTGCTGCTGCTGAACAGGGTGGGAAGAGTCCTACTTGAATGAAGGTGGAGATAGGAAAAGCCTGTCTTCATCTCTAACCCCCGAATGAGAAGTGGAGCAGTGTGTGTGTGTGTGTAGGATTTTAAATGGTTTCGCTACTCCCCTTTATTTTTACAGCATTGTTTGGGATAGTGAATGTTGGTATTAAAATCCACCGGAAGGCAAAAAGTCAACTGTGATTCACGTCTTTGCAAAGAAAGAGCGAGCCTGCTTGCTGTGTGAGGAAGCCTAATAGATCTCACCCATGTGAGCTGCCCTGGAAGCAGGCTAAATATATACAGTGTCAACCACCTAAGAACTTTAAGTAAATATGGGCCACTCAGTGTGATTTATTAAATTTCACTGCTTGCTTTCCTTATCCATTTGAAAAAAACCCGTTTTTTCCTCCAAAACTCTTGACACATACTCATTTTGGTCTTTTTTTTAAGAGGAACAGTTTATATCATAGCGCTGTTTCCTTCATATTAACCAAAATGTTTTGCAAGATGATATGATTTGGAATAAATTCAGGTCTTAGAGAAATTCTTGGCTTGTCCAGTACTTAATGAAACTATCACCTATTTCTGTTAGTGGAAACCCTGCTTCCTTGTGGCTTGGATAACTCTTGAGAGTGATCTAAAAGGATGTTTTTATGCCCGAGGTAGATACTTTTTGTGTGCGTGTTGTGTGAATTAGATGCTGTCCATATATTTGTGTTTTCTATAAGCTTGGTTTGTGGAAGGAAAATGATAGCACATCTTCAATAATGTCTTGCTGACAGAGGATCAGATGGTGTTAATGCTGAGGCTGTTAAGTGGGGGATAATAGTCTGTTTGTTTGACTTGGAATAAAATACAGCAGTTTTGTAACCACGATAGAAAGTTATAAGCAGAAAGTGGCAATGAAATCTGAGTCAAGTGCTTTGCTTGGGAAAATTGACAGCACTTAAACCCTTTTTATACAATAGCTTGTTTTTGTACTGCTGTAAGTTTCTCTCCATTTCATGCTTCTGTTGCTAGGAAGTCCATTGTATTTGTCACAATGTTTTTAAATGTGAAGGAGTATTTTTAAATAATTCAGTTCTGGGCTACAGAAATATGTTAATTCTCTTTATTGGGGCAATAAAACAGAGTTTTAGATAACTTTCTAATGTTACGCACTCTAAATATGCTCTGGAGTTCATCCAGACATGCCTTGGCCAGTTTATTCTCCTGGGGTTTTTTGTACATGTGGGGTTTTTGGTTTTCCTCCTTTGCTGGGCATGAACCAACAGTCTGTCTCATTAAAGGCGGCCATCTATGGGGTTCGCTCATAGTTTTGCTGGGAGAGGTTCTGCTGGGCGATGTGTTTGAATACTGGGTCCCTGCTGACTTTTGCAGTTGAACACCAGTTTTAATAAGCAGAATTTTTTGGATACGGTCATTTCTTCAAAGTGCTTTTAAAGCATAAGGCTGACATAAATACTTCATTTTATCGAAATTATGGAAATTAGACCTGATTTAAGCAAGAAAACTTGCTTTTTTTTTTTTTTTTTTTTTACTTGGAGGCCTGTGTGTACGTGATTATCAAGTTAACAAGTATGTAGGTATGCATTGCTGCTAATGGGATTAACCTTGCTTGTTTTAACAGAAACAATGTCGAACTCTTATAGGCTATATATGCCCTATGTAGTTAAACGCACATAGTTACCTGTGAAATAGTTTGTAATCACTCACCTTTGTGTAGGTTGGTTGACTAATGCATGTATCAAATCTTTCTTTTTCAGATCTGCCTTGAGTGAAGCTTGACAAAAAATGTTACAGCAGTTTTGTCTCTGGAAATGGTTAGCTGTAGGGACTGCAGTTGCTACTATCTTAGCAGGTTGTTTGGCCCAGAATGATGAAGGTAAGGTTTTTGCTGGGGGGGCATAGCTGTGGGAGGGGTGGGATGATTCTGTGATTTCCTTTTAATTCCACCCTCCCGGAATTGTTACTTGAAAAAGTAGTTTGATACTTGGTAGGAAAGAGAGCTTACAATAAGGAAAGATCTGGGTATGTTTCATGATTTTAAGCATCTTCCAGTGATTATATTTAACAAAGCTGTTGATTTACCAGGCAAGATAAGATCTTAAGTTATGATTATTCAGTATTGGACTCTAGCATTAAAATTTGTTTCCTCTTATTCATTGAACAAATACTTTACCTTGCTTTATTTGTAAATCGACAGTTACAGCACTCGGAATAGGAGTTTGAGAGAGAATTATTAATGGACTGTATACATATCTGACCAAAAACTTGAGAAAAGATCCACAATGAGGGTCTTCTAGAGAAACAATACTTCAGAAATCCTGAAATGTGGTACCAATAGCTCATGTTCATCCTTATAGCATCTTTGTTGAATGTAATTAAGAAATACCAGAAATGTGTCTGCCAGATATCTATAGTAATACAAATTACAGACTTAGATAACTGATAATGATTTATCCTTTTGAACTTTCTTTAAAAAGTTGAAGAGGTGAGTTTGACAGACTTGTTCTTAAGTACTCTTAAGTATAGTGAGAGGGATAAGTAAAAAATGAGTAGGCTTTCAGAATGTCTGCAATGAAGTTGCTCATTATAAGTGGCACTTAGGCCTTCCATGTAGGTAAGTTGTAATAGTACATATTTATGACTTTTTTGCAGCTGGATTTTCTTTTAGAAAACTCTATTTTGGCAGTTATGAAGTATACTAGTTTTGCTTTTGAGATGTATTCAATCCTACTTGAATTTTGCTTAGTTTTTTTTTTATTATCGAGTAGAAAGTATATTTTTCTTACTCTATTAATTGTTCTCCAAATGTCCTTTTATTCCTTTCCATCCCCCAGCCCCAACCCTACATTGTATTTGATGTCCATAATATACAGGAAAACTAGTTTCATTTTATCCATTTTTATACACTGTCATTATAGCTGTCATTCTTGACACTGAAGTAAAGTGTATGAGCTGCTCATATTTCAGATACTTGATCTATGCTTGGGTACAATTAGCTTGCTTTTTAATCATTTATTATAGTGGAGGTGTGGGGCTGTTACGCTTTGCAATGTTGGACGTGGTGATGGTTGTCAAGTGCTCTTGGAACAGCAAAATGCTAGATTTGAGGAGAGACTGCATGGCAGCTGGATGTTCCCTGGCGTGTTTAGCAGCATGGGAGGAAGTGGATGCTGGAGAGCAATGGTATGAAGTTGAAGGGAGGGGAGGGAAGCAGCATGATAGGGCTGCACCGGGCTACAGCTGTTCTGGGGTCATGAAAAAAGAGCATTTGTGGTAGGCTGAAAATAGACTGCAATACTTTTTACTGTGATCTTGTTTGTACTCACACAGGCAACATCATAGCATTCATCCAAAAAGACATCTTTGATCAAAATAACATTGTGAATTTCAGTTGAATACCGATTTCGGGTTACAATTGAATGATGCTGAAGTGTGCAAAACACATGGCACGGATGCCCCAGAAAGTATAGTAGTAGGCACTTTGATATTTCAGAATAGGAAAACAGATTCCTCAGGTTTCAATTTTTGTGCCTTTCTACTTCTGATATGACAAACTTCTATGTTAATTAATGTCCCCATCTGAAAAAGTATTCAGATTGTACCTTTTTGTTACAGGTGATTTAGAGGAAGGGGAAGATCTTTGTCCGCAGTTGTATATAAAACTATCATTCATTAATGACATTGTGACTGAAAATGTCTAGCAACTTCATTACTTAAAAAGGCTGTAAACATGTAGCTGCAATTAGTGATCTGTTGTTCATATAACTGCTTGTTGCCTGATGGGGTCGTGTGGTAAGAGAGAATCTGTGCAATTTCTTCGCTGTCTGTCAGGAGTTATTGTGAGCAGGTGAATATTGCATCACTGACAGATAGCAATGGCAGCAGAAACTCAGCTAACTAGATTTCTTTTTGTTTTTTAAGTTGCCTTGCACCAGTTTGACTTTTTATTTGCTTCTTATATTGAATGCTTGCAATAATTCTATGAAAACTTGCCAATAAAACTTTCACTTGTGTCACTACGAAACGGAGGAGACCTGAAAATACAAAAATTTAAAGTCATCTAAATCTCGTAGATGACTTAGCAATATATCTACTCCAAATATCTACAACTTCGGAGACAGTATTCAGACAGTATCGGGGTTTTACAGACTTTCTTTTAGTGCATTAACTTAGATTCTTGAAATTTCATGTTTTCTGTCTAAGCCAGTGTTTCAGACAAGTTTACAATAATCCCTGCTAGTGTGGCCTCCTTGTGATATTCCTTCTGGGGTTTTTTTTGTGGGTTTTGGTCGTGGTTTTTTGTTTGGTTTGGGTTTTTTGTTGTTTTGTTTAGTTGCGTTTTTTTTCCTGGCTCATGCCATTTTTTTTAGCACAGAACCCAAACTTGTTTTTATCCTAAATGATAATGTTCTCTTATATAGTCTGAACAGAAGGGGCTTTGCTTTTCAATGAATATAAATTTGATGCATATGGCCAAGAGTATTGATACTTTACTGGGGGAAAAGTTCAGAAATGCTGTTGCTTGAGGAACATACAGCACCCTCATACAAACGTGAGAATGAACTGATACGCGCCCCTCCCCCCCGCCCCCGCTGTGTTCAGGAAAGGGTAAATTTAGTGAAAAGTACTTCTGATATCTTCAAGGTACTTCGTATAAATACCATAATGCTATAATAGAGAAAAAATGATATGGAAATTAATTTAATCCAGGGTGGGGTACTGGTTACTCAACAGATGCCACCCAGCTAATGATGCAATGCTTATAAAAACAATTACTTTGAAATGTATTTCTTGCAGCTAAATAGAAAACTATGTTCTGTACTTGCATCATTGCAGAGAAGTACTTTAGCACGCCTGGGACTGGTAGAGTTGTTCTAATTTGCAATAACAAAATTTGTAACCTAGCATATAACATATAAAAATGCATTCTTTTAGCAATTGCAATTTAAAAACAGTGTAGTTATTTTAACAGCAGAACAATCACGAATACAAACAGGAGAAATCAATTATGGCAGAAATTATAACCTATTTCTTTGCATCTAGCATGCAAGTGATCTGTTTTCATGGTTGTAGCTGTGCGCATTTAGTTAGTTGCATGCCTCTATTACTGCGTTTTGCTCCATTAGCTCATATTTTCTCTATTTCAGATGTTTTTGCTCGACCTCCCGAGTCATCAAATCTTCCCCAGCCACAGCAATTTATGATGTTACAAAGTAGCCTTAAAAATTTTATCAAGGACTGTCTTGGGAATGGTTAGGCTGCTTTCTTCCTATGCTTATTAGAAAGCTTCCCCAGAATCCGATTTGTTCATTTGGCTCAATGCCATTGTCTGGCAGAAATGAGACAATTTATTCATGGCTAGCTGATTGTGCCTGTGTAATCTTTCAGTTCAGGTAATGTGTTTCCATCACTGGTGTTTCTGCTCTCCAGCCAAAGGAATGTTTAGAGAGCAATAATTCCCCCTTTTGGTTTTTGCTCATGCAACTAAACAAACAAGTTTCTGTAGGCTGCCCTTGCAAAATAGATTCTCCTTCCCCTGTAATCCTGGTAGTTCTGCTGTGCCCCTCTTTTGGCTAAATCCTTCTCTTGAATGTGGTTGCTGGCATTTGTATTTTGTTTCCAGGTGACATCCCGACAGTTCTTTACCATGCTAGCTGTGCTTTGCTGCGTCTATTGGAGTTACTTCACTCAGTAAAGTGTATTTTGTGCATTGGTGGCTGGCGGTTGTGCTTTAATTTAATACAACTCTGTCTTCTTCTATCATCATCTGTAACTGATAAGCATGGGCCTTTAGGGATTTTTTTTTTTTCATAGTAGTGTTTTTGTCAGTGGTGTCTAAGTGACATGCAAAGCAACGTCAAATTTGTGCTCAAGTTTTGTTTCCATTTGTGCCACTAATAAATTTCTGTCCTGCATTTCTTGTTCCGAGTTTTCAGTGAGCTGAAATTTCAGTCACACGTTACTACTCATTTGTAGAGAACTCTTATCACCTTTCAGGACAAAGTACCCATCTGAACCAAGTCTGCTTGTCATCTCATTTTAGCCAGCTCTCTTCAGGTTGTACTTAAAATTTTCATATTAATCCAGCCTTTCCAGTTTAATCATTTCCTGTGGGGAGTATTTAAAATCTGTTGAATAAATGCAAGTACTTTACATCTGCTGTAGTCCTTTTGTATTAAAAAACACCCCCCTGAAATTATTAAAAAACCTGTTCTTTTGTTTGAAGAGTTATCACGTTAGTCTCAATGTACTGTTGATGAACCCATTCAGTGTTTTCTTCCAATGATTTCTTTGTATTATTCTTTTGCTCAATCATATGGTATGCCAGAATAAATGTAAGACTGTGGGTGGATGAGTAATGTGGGGTTTTGTTGGGTTTGGGGTTTTTTTGGCTTTGTTGTTGTTGTGGTTTGTTTTTTTTTTTTTTAATAAAGAAATCTGGTTTTATGATTTCTGCTGCCCCTAGTTTGCTCTCCCCCCCCCAGTAATATTTTAGCTTAAGTAAAAGTACAAATGTCAGTTATAGCCCTGCAATATGTGAAATTAGGTCAGCTACAATCTCTATTTTTTTCAGTGCTACTCTATTAAATTCAGAGGCAAACTCTCAAGCTAAAAGAAGCAGTGAGGAGAAAGGTAGAAAGCTAGGATCCAATTCCTTTCCTTTTTTTTTTTTTTTCTTTAATCCAATGTATATGACTAGAAGAAACACTTCAGCAGCAATCTTTTGGTCAGTAGAGAAGGCCGCAGAATTTAAAAGCTGTCTGTGTGCACTTTGATGCTACACCAAACTGATCCAGCAAAAATAATCATTTGACAATTAACAGATTTAATAGTCTTCAGCATTTGGACTTAGTGTATACCAATCATGAAGGATATAGCTGCAAACTTGGGAGTACCAGTAATTTACTCTTTACTCTTAAAAGATAAAAGAAAGGCAAAAATAATTCTGATCACTGTTTGAAAACAAGAGAAAACCAAAACCGAACCTGAAGATCCACCAACAAAAGTTGCAATGATTCCGTTACTAAGATTTTCAAAAGTGTTTAATGAGACTGTGAATTGTGGTGATCTGTTTAATGTAATGATATCTTTGAAGGCTTTTTGAAGATAGTCATTTGTTGGGGCTGCTTTTAGCCTGAAGTTGACTTGTTTTGCCCTTTTGTTTTTATACACAAATGAATAAAAGGTTTGAGAAGTCCCTTATGTTTCACTTGAAGATTTTTAGCTGTAAAACAAGAATACTGACAAAAGTCCTCAATTAATACACTTGGAGATGAGACCATCTCAGTCCTTATGTTATCTCATAATGCAGGTGCAAATTTGGATTGTGTTTTAGGGAGTTCTTGAGGGGTGGAAGAAGAAAAGCTGGGCTTGCAGAGGCTGCCTGTATTCCCCTGTGCATCTTGACATCGTTCTCACCTGTCTTCCTACATCTCAGCTGACCCCAGGGGATTGTTATACCACCCTATCACGTAACATCCAACAATGTCGACGCTTGAATTCCACTTGCATTTAGTATGAAACTAGTACTTACTTTATAATACATGGTAAAGTAGAAATCATAGAATCCTAGAATGTCCTGAGTTGGAAGGGACCCACAAGGATCATCGAGTCCAACTCCTGTCCCTGCATAGGACAACCCCAAAGTTCACACCATACGTCTGAGGGTGCTGTCCAAATGCTGTTTGAAATGTTTGAAATGTTGTCAGGCTTGGTGCTGTGACTACCTCCCTGGGGAGCCTGTTCCAGTGCTCCACCACCCTCTGGGTGAAGAACCTTTTCCTAATGTCCAACCTAAACCTCCCCTGGCATATCTTCCTGCCATTCCCTCGGGTCCTATCATGGGTCGCCAGGGAGGAGAGATCAGCACCTGCCCCTCCTCCTCCCCTTGTGAGGAAGCTGTAGACCACAATGAGGTCTCCCCTCAGCCTCCTCTTCTCCAGGCTGAACAGAGATCAAGGGACTTCAGCCGC
The DNA here is from genome assembly GCF_047370975.1 of Nipponia nippon. Taxonomy (NCBI): domain Eukaryota; kingdom Metazoa; phylum Chordata; class Aves; order Pelecaniformes; family Threskiornithidae; genus Nipponia; species Nipponia nippon. Next base: position 87,365,835 of record NW_028262347.1, on the reverse strand, counting down.
TCCTCATACGGCTTCCCCTCTAAACCCTTCACCATCTTGGCGGCTCTCCTCTGGACACTCTGTAGTAGCTTCGTATCCTTTTTGCACTGTGGCGCCCAAAACTGCACACAGTACTCAAGATGAGGCCGCATCAGCGCAGAGCAGAGCGGGACAATCGCCTCCCTCGACCGGCTGGCAATACGGTGCTTGATGCACCCCAGGACACAGTTGGCCCTCTTGGCTGCCAGGGCACACTGTTGGCTCATGTTCAACTTGCCATTGACCAGAACCCCCAGATGCCTCTCCGTGGGGCTGCTCTCCAGCCTCTCGTTCCCCAGTCTATATGTACATCCAGGGCTGCCATGTCCCAGGTGCAAAATCTGGCACTTGCCCTTGTTAAACTTCACATGGTTGGTGATTGCCCAGCTCTCTAATTTGTCCAGATCTCTCTGCAGGGCCTCTCTGCCCTTCAGAGTGTCAACAGCTCCTCCCAATTTTGTGTCATCGGCAGACTTTGATAACAAACCTTGAAGTCCTGCATCCAAGTCATTTATGAAGACATTGAAGGGCATGGGCCCCAAGATGGATCCCTGCGGAACCCCGCTAGTGACTGGTCGCCAGCCCAATGTAACCCCATTTACTATAAGCCTTTGAGCCCGACCCATCAGCCTGCTGCACACCCATTGCATTATGTGTTTATCCAGCTGTATGCTGGACATTTTGTCCAGGAGGATACTGAGAGAGGCTTTTTTTTTAACTTTGTTTTTTCCAAATGCATGTCTGAATTTGGACTTGGCACCAAAGCAGTATGATGTTATCTTCTAATCTTCTAGTTTCAGACTCATTTCCTTACTTTTGACTACTCTAGTCTGTTGAAGAGGAGATGTGCCATTGGTATCTGCGCTGTGGAATATGTATTTCTCACTGACTGCTCAGTGGGTTTTGTTTAATTCCAACCTGCTAGTTGGATATTTTGTCAGAGTATAGGACTTGCTGGCAGAAGTGCCCCCACAGGACAAAAATTTCATGCTTGGGAAGCTTGAAAGAATACATGCTAGCATTTTCTTTGCAGTTTAAGTTATGTAGATGAAGGGGAAAAAAATTTAAAAAAAAATCTCATTGTGGTTGAAATACAAGATAATAGATACTGCTTTTTGTCCTTAAGCTAATGAAGGCCCTTGAAGGGCTAAATCAACATGGATATTTTTTTTTTGAGGGGGGGGGGGGGGAGAGTCTTGTTTGGGGTAAAATGTACAGTAGGGAGAAGTTGAAGAAGTAACTGACTTCAGTGGGAATTGGTGGGAAAGTGTGATTGCTAGGTATTGAAAATATTTCGTATCATGTTGTGTACAGTAGGGTTCTGTTGAACATTAAAGCACCTACTTCTTTTTTTACTTTGGATGCAAAGCTGGCTGTGTGGGAAGCTGCCCAAGGTAGCAGATTGCCAGGTAAGCCTGACCATCTGCCTGGCTGTGCTAAAGGAGCTGCTTGAGAACAATCTCCTGCTGCACCACTCTGCTGTTTTTCCTACTGCCACTGAGAGAAAGGTGTGTAGAAGTGGGGCTGGCTGGTTTAAAAGTAGACTAAAGGCAGGCCTCATTTATAGTAACATTAAGGTGTTTGGCCTCTGTGTCAAAAGAACAGAAACTCTTACTCCTGGCTCCTTTTGCATATTAAAAAAACAACCAACCACTTGAGCAACTAGAGCTTGCTGGGTTTATTTTCCATTGGCTCAGTAAGCTGAGCCGACTCACCCTGCAGCTGTATAACTGCTAGATCTGCAGCAGAGGAGGATGATACCAAGTCTGGAAGGACGTAATAGCAGCTTCCAGGTTAGGCATAATGTAAAACTGTATCCTTACTGGATTCTTAAACTGAAACTCAGATTTTGCAAGGCATGTGGGCCAGGCAGGAAGAAGCACATCTCTTGCCAACTTCAACACTTAGAAAGCGTTGAACTAATTGAAATTAAACCTATCTATAGTTAGTACTGGTATCTGAAATGAAATAAAATCGAGGCTAAGCAGAAGGTTTGCTTATCCAAATATGTATTTCACTTCATAAGGGTTAAACAGATTATTTTTTTTTTTAATCAGGTTGTAGGGAATAGCCCTTTAAATAGTTTTTACCCTGAATGGGAGATTGCTTTTTAAATAAGGATTTTCCTGTGAAAAACACAACTGTGCAATTCATTTTTGCCACCCGGGTTGTTCAGGCATAAGCTCCTTCAGCTGTTTTTCTGCTGCATGGGGGCACCCTGTATTAGTTACTGTCTTTTATTCAGTCTGATGGAGTCTTATGCTACAAAAATTGAATAACTAAAGGGCCTCACAAATCACTTTAAGAGGCTACTTTAAAAATAAAATAGTTTCAGATCTTGATATATTACTGTTGGGTAGGAAATTAACTCAGGAAAATGCATATTTGAATACATGTAGCCCATTTATCATTCCCTGAGCCCTATACTGTACATATCCAGTGAAAGAAGAGAAATGCAAACAGGTGCTTGCCTAAGGGCTGCCTGGGAAAGCCTCTGTTCTTCAGAACACAAGTAATTTGTTTGATTGCTTTATGAAAACTCGCTGCTTTTGGTTGTGAGCTCTGGCACTTGGCTCTGCAGTGATCCTAAAGGGAAAAGAGCTGTCCGTGATGCCTTTGAATTGTAGTTCAGCCATTAGTTCCTCTGAAGGGTTTAGTTCTTCGAAGTGTAACTGATGGGATGTCTTGAAGCGCCACTAGCAATGCTTTGAGTCCGCAGATCAATTTACCTTTGGCAAGAGACGAGTTAAATTCATGAATTGTGGGCATCAGAAACAAGGTTCGTCTTGGTTAAGGTGCAAATTTCAGCCCTCAGTCTCCTGGCAGAAGTGACCGAGTACCCTGTGTGCTCCCTGTGATGGTGCTGGGATGGATGAGGCAGGAAGCTGCTTGTTGAGAAGCAACAAATCCCAGATCCCAACATCCTTGGAACAACCTGACTTTGGGATCTACCTAGGAACGAGCCTCTTCTAGGCACTGGCCTACCAAGTTCTTTCTGCTCAGCCTTATTCTTCGGCACACAAGGTGTTGTGTGTGGGAGTGCCTGGATTGCAAGTATCGATGTTCTTTGAGTCACCGAGGACTTGACCGACCTGAGCTATCCCTTGGTGTGGGAAGGCTGTGAATACTGAGCTGGCATTTTTCCTCCAAGGGACAGGTGCCCTTTCTAAGGCGAGATTCACATCTGGGAAGCGAAGGCCTGGTGCAGGGAAAGCAGAAATCCTTGTGAAAGGGCATTGGCACAGCTTGTGTCCCCTCTGTCAGAGTAGCTTGGATGTTGGGACTTTCATAGAGTAAACTATAACAATACTGGGCTGAGATCCTAAAAATCAGAAATGGTTGTGTCTGTGTGTTCATATGTTGGTTTGCAGCCATAGAGCATGTGTGTTGAGCAGAGCTAACCCCTGTACTGGTTGTTCTTGTGCTTTAATGGTAATGGTTGAAAGAGTCTTCAGTGAAGAGAGATGTCTGTGTAAATTTGTCTGATAATTTAGTCAGTGTTTTGACATAGGAGTACAGAAGTATAGTTTTCTAGAATACTGTATCTGTTTGTGACCTCCATCTCATGTCCAGATTTCAGAGAACATATTTACCACTTCCATTGAAATGAATTCCTTTTAGCTGAGAGACATGATGCACTGACACAGTGTGAATAGGACAGTGCTTTCTCAGATCTGGTAGATTTCCCCCTTAATTTTGGGGGGATGAGGTAGGATTTGTGTGTATTGGTGGGTACAGAAGATTATACTGTAACTGCTCTGTGTGTTTATTCTGCAGTAAAGCTCTTCAGTCATGAATATTTTGAATCTAATTGCAAGCATGCATGCGTCAATGTGAAGTGTGCACACACGTGTGCATTTTGCATCTCTGTTCTAAGTAGCATAAAGACATTTGCCCCAATCCAGTGTCGGGGGAGGTTTCAATACGATCCCAAGGACGAGATTAAGACGCTGGAATCGGTCAGATCTCATACAATCTTTTACGTTTATTTGAGGGGAGAAGAGAATGGAGGGAGGAGGGAGGGCAAGGGAGGAGAGGGAAAGAATAGGGGAGAGAGACAGAGAGACAAAGAGAAGGAGGAGTTTATCACCACCACTTCGAGTCCGGTGATCTTCCGCTGGGTCTTCGGTGGCCTCAGGCTTCGTCAGGGACCGAAGCGGGGGGGGGGGGGGGCCTTCAGGGTGCAGGAAGGGAAGAAGTGGTCTCGCGTGCCGCCCCCGCCGAAGGCCACGTGTGCTCCTTATATAGGGGCTCTCACGCATGCGCGGATCACAAATGTGTACGTGCGGTTCGCCACGGACGTGCTGCCCCCGCCTCTGCTCTTTTCGCGCCTTTAGCCCCTGCGCAGGCGCACGAGGTTGTTTTTCTCAAAACTGTGGAGAAGAGGGTTTTCTCGAAGCGCGACGCTGGATGGCGCTACAGCGGCAATGTCGAGACAAAACCACATTTGGTACCGGTTCTCTACCACATTGAAGGCGGCAACCACCTTTCCTGCGCAGAGCTTGGTTTAGCTCTACTGACATCTTTCCCTCTGGACTTGAATTAACTGCCGAGGTGCTCCTGCACGCATTCACTTTCTTAATTTCAATCTAAACAGAATCTACTGGCTGTAGATGGGACACTGCCAAGCTAATTATTCAAAATACTACTCCAAACAACGCTTGGTTTTGTATTTTTTGTGTAGTTGCATGTGTTCCGACATTGTTCCCCACAAGATAAACTCCATCTGCACTAATCCAGTAAATCCATCTCTCCATTACCTGCTGAATTGCTGCAATGCCTCCCGCTGGATCAGCAGAACCTGCTTGTTTCATTTTATTCCAGTTTTCTGGAATAAACACATTTGCAGATCAGTAGGCCACTAGATCTAGTAGTAAGATAGCTCATACTAATTGACCGTATTTCTTTACTAGGAGGCCCTTAATAAGAACAAATGTAAATATTTTAACTTGGCTATTTATTGAAATTACTTTGTAAATAATCAGACTTTGAAATTGTTTTTGAAGAGGAATAACTAGATTAGTCTGACCTCCAAAAAAAGAACAGACGTATATTACAAATTGACAGTATTTAAAATGTACATATGTCCCTTAGTGCCAGGTTGTTCCTGCTTGTGGTCTGCCATTTATACTGCCCACTCAATTTTTATTTTTATTGGAAATATTTTGCTGACTTTTTTGTATTCACATATTGTATACGTAGTAAAGGGTTTGGAACTGGGAATTCCTGGGCGCGTCATGTTGACATGGGAGGCTGGTAATCTCTTTTACAGTAAGAAGTATGACTGCAGCAGACTATTTGCGTCAACAGAGAAGCTTTGAGCTACTCAGGGTTAAGGAAGGTTATAGATAGCCTGCAAGCATAGACGGGTTCCAGTAAGTTTTCCACTGTGTGATTAGTTGGGTTATGTACCTAAATGATGGCTTAGAAGTATTCATATGCAGTATTCATAGCACAAGTATTTTTTTTTTTCTTTACTGAAGCTCATTTTCAGACTAACCCTTTCTACAAGCATTTGCTTAAGATGAAGCAATAGGTCTGGGGAGAGGAATTGGAGCTGTTTGAGTGTTCTCTATTGTAGACTTCATTGCAGCCACGGGAGATGTGAAGAACAGGATGAGGTATGAGCTGAAACACAGAGATATTTTCTGAGCAGAAACCTAAGTTTCCAGAATCCATGAATTTACCCTTTTGAAGCCTTTTTAAAGCCAGGGAGTGGGGAGAAACACCCATTTGCTCCTTCCTCTTTCTCCAGACTTTCCCTTCTTCCTGCTGGCTGGAAATTCTGGTGCGCATATTCTTTCATGCTTAGTCTTCTGTAAATAGCCATTTTTGTGCATTATAACCACCTCTCCCTTATCTTTTGGGGTTCCCTGTTCTGCTACTGAACCTAGCAAGCTAGCAATTCCTTCTGCTCCTATATCACTGTCCCTGTCCTGTCGTGTTACTTTCCAAACTCCCGTCTCATTTTTTCTCATCTTACTCAGTCCAGCAGTAAGAACTATTTTCTGAATGCTTATATGAGATTGCCATATGTTGACAAATAAACTGTGATAGAAACTACCTCCCTGTTGCTACTATGCTTCAATTTAATCCGTTTTTGATGGGGGAGGGGGGGGCGGGGAAATGAACAGGAACTTCAACTTGATCAAAACTTGATTTTATTATGATTTGATTTTCACATGACAAGAACTGACTCATAGCTATGTCCTTTAGAGCACAGGTTCTGTGCATTATGAATTGCAGATTTGGTTTTGAATTGCTTTGAATGCCCAGTTTTGCTTCAGTTCCATTAATTTATGTATCAGGAGTGGCATTCTTAACTGCATCAATAACAGGTGTAAGTTTTCTGTTCTGTTATGTGGCAAAGATGTAATTGGAGGTGTCCTTGCAATAACCCACTGTTCAATCACAATAGCAATAAGTATGAAGTTTTAAGCAATTAGTACAGAAAAAGACCAGTAGTACTGTAACTAAGTTGTTCTGAAAAAAATGAAGCGTGAAATCTTTTTTCAGAGGAGATCTTGAATTTCTGTGTTGATTACTTGGTAAGTATGGACTCCTACTTAGGAAGGCTTTAAATAGGGGTCCAGGTTTTTCAGCATTTCCAGAAGGTCTGAACGTCTGTAGGGTCTGAGTTTGTGCTCCAGACAGCAGTATCTCTGCTTTAGTGTGTGTAGTGGGAGCAGAGTCATGTGTTTGGGTAATAATTGTAAAGGATGAGTTCACAGCTCATTTTAATGCATTCATTTTACAGTAATTATTTCCAGATTAGGGGATCATTACTGTTCAGCTGTTGTCTATCATTAAATATAGATGGTGTTTTTCTTGACTGAAGCTCATGTAAACTCAGTCAATTGCTAGGGATTTATATGGAATGCCTGTGGTGAGGAAATGTCTGGGGTTTTGAACTTAAAACCAAAAACAACCACCAAAAAAAACCCAAACCAAACACCCTCTTCCCCTTTTCCACAAATATTGCTGTGGTTTTTGAAGTAACTGCAGTTTGCAACTCTGGCCTATAGTGCTAGGTGAATAAATGCCTTTGACTTTTGTGACAGGTAAGATGATGATGTTAATATGCGATGCTCAGAGCAGATAGAATGGACTCGGAAAGATTTTTGTCTTGAAGACTTTTGCTCGTGTGTACAGACGTGATCGCTGGGTTTCCTCCCAGGCCAATACCTTCTCTCTCATCTCTTCTAGGGAATCTCTGTTGAAAGATAAGAATTCTTCTGTAGATGGTGAAAGGAAAACTTTTGAGTAAACAGAAGAAAGAAATAGATGGATTTAAAAAAAAAAAAAAAAAAAAAGTCCAAGGGTCTTACTGAGTTCCGTTTAAAAAAAAAAATAATCTGTCCTTTACTGCAGTATTTATTAGACTGTGGATTGAGGCATGGCAAGCCTTAAATTGGTGCGGAGATGAATAGTTTATGTATATAGGCTACAATGAGCAGAAATCAAATATTTAAATAATATCAAATTATTGTGATGCACCTAGTTAAGCCTGATTGCAAAGTGAAGGGCTGAGGAGGTGAAAAAGGAAGCAAGGGAGAGAAATTGTATTCTCAAATTGGATTTGCAGATAAATGGGATTTCTCTGCAATTGAAGGCTGAACAGATCTAGTCCAAATTATCCTAGAAAACTGATTTTCAGAGAAGGGTGGATGTGTTGTGGTATGATTTTGAGTGTGTTTACCTACAATGCCATTTTAGTTTTCTTTTTTGAATTCAGTAGTGATAAACAGTATTGCTTCTCATTTTAGAAACATCTAAAAGGTCTTTCTAGTCAAGATATTGCAAACTGTTAGGCATTTTTAAACATATTCCTGCAGAGCAGTAAATAGTTTACTTGCATTGTTTGCTTTACTTGATCCTGTACTGTAGTATTATACTTTTAGTCACTGATGTTTAAGCTACTGATTATTTTGCCTGCAATATTGATGCAACATTAAACACTCGATTTATTTGTCCCTTAAAATAGGTCAAATGCTGCTCTGTGGTACTATCTGTTGAGAAAAACAAGTTATCGCCAAAATAATTATTTTTCCTCTTTATTTGCTCAAATAAGCTGTTTGTATTTACTCAATTATACTGACAAGAAGAGTTTTCTGTTAGTAGTAGTTTTCCGTTAGTAGTATCATCTTGTTTTGGAACGTCATTGGTTTGAGCGGCTACATATAATTCTGTTACTGCCAAGTGGTTCCCTGATTTAAAGGATATATAATGGGACAAGAGTTAATTATTTGACCTGTTCTGCAAGTCTTGCATGAGACTAATTTCATGCCTTATTTCAAAACAGAGTTGTTTGTACAGGCTTATTTGTTAGGGCCTAAAGAGGAACACACAGTTGTAAGCAGCTCGGGGCCTCCCTCGTTAAAAGTTTCCTCTGAACCTCCGGATGGTCCAAGCTTAAAACAAGGCATCTGTTGTTGCCTAATGTTGCTGGAGATGGCAGTTTTGTTGTTTTCTTTGTGAATAATTAACCCATACAGACTGATCGTGTTTCTTGAGAAATAGCTGGGCTTTTTTTTTTGGTTACAAATGGATAACACAGCACAAAAAATAATTACTCAAAAAACCTCACACCAAAAGCATAGTAAGTTTTGAAAGATTTCAGAAAAACATGAAAGGAAAAGAGAGTGGACTATTTTTCTTCCACATGGTATAGCTGATAATGATACTGGATGACAGAGCAGTTGATGTCTTATATTGTTACGAGCTTATGGTGACTATATTGTTCTTTCTCATCGTCTTTGCAAATAATTCTTGACTTATCAGACTTTTTTTCCCCTGTAAAATGGCTGGGATTCTGCCACATGAATCATTATAGTATTAATATGATTCTGTGATAATGGCTGCTATTAGATGAAGTTGCAGTAAATGACACCTTTCAAAAATTTCCTTAAATTGTTTCTCTGTTTATTTGGCAATAATAGTGATGAACAACAGGACACCTGACTGTAAGTTGGGGAGCTCCAAATAAATCTTGGTTGCAATGTTGGCCTGGTCTGTGAACAGGGTCATGCAACATCAGTGGTTGTGTGATGTGAGTGGGGTTCATGCCCTCATGTTGTGAGCACTCAGTACTCAGTGCAGAGAAATGAATCCCCTCTAAAATGAAATGAGTCCCACTTGTCAGAAGATGGGGGAGCAGTGCCCTGTAGCACATCAGGATGGCTACTTTAGAATTTAGCACAAGATTGGTACCACTATTATTACCTCTAATTCCATGGTATCTGGTGTTTTATCTCGAGGTTTTTACACGTATAAAGATGAAAACCAGTATCTTCAAGCCTGTCTTATGATTTTCTCCAAAGTTCGGCTTCAAAATTATAGTAAGAGGTGCTAAAGAGCTTTTTGAGCCATTGCTATAGACCGTTTTGTTTGATACGCAGTTTCAGATACACAAGTCGGAAACTTCAGCTCTGTTTCCCTTTCTTCAGTGCTTTTTTTTTGTTCTTCCAAGTTTTCCTTTACTGCTTTTTGTTGCAAAATTAATTGAAAAAATCCAGGCACTGTTCTTTATTAGCTTTCTAACAATTTGAAGTTTTTTATAAAGTGTCTCATGTTAAATATAAAACAGAAGAAGTATTTATCAATGCAGATTGGAAATTTTCTGGTAAGAAGCTCTGGAGAGATATTTGTGATGCTTCCCTCCTGAGCAGCATTTTAAGGTTTATTTGAGCCCTTTTTTCTGCTTGGCTACAGTACAGGAGTTGCTAAAGTGGGAAAAATATTATGATTTTTTTTTTTTTAAATATTGTAAACACCATGTCATTTGCTAAGTACTGTTTTGTAAATAAGAGGAGGAAGTTTGAAGTTTTTCATGTGTAGGTACATTTTGTGAGCTATCTGTTCCATTGGCCCATTACTAGTTGGTTTTGGGTTGGATTTTTGGGGAGGGAAAGAAAAAAGTGCATTTGTGCATCATTTGTACTTGAACATGCCGTATATCTGATATAACATATGCAACTGTAGCAAATTTTCATAGCCTTAAATTTATTTCAGTAGCAGACATTAATCAAAGATGTTATTTTATGGTCTTTGTTAACAAAGATTTTGTTTACAGGTTCTTCTTTGCTAAAATTCCAAGTTCTATAAGATATGTTTCTTATGATATACTCACAAAGTATGTTTGTCCTGATAGGAAATCTATTCCAATTCAATTAAATGGGGCATCTGGAATTCCTGCTAAGCATAATGATATGGTTATGTGAAGATGATGCTTTCATTTGATATAGATAGGGTTAGGAGCATCAACGTGGAGTTACTTGTATGTTTTCTATGGGGGAAAAAGAAAGGCAAACCAAAAAAACCAAACAAACCCACCAAAAAACCTGACTCTTCTTTGCATATGTAGAAGTAGCATGATTTTTACAGCAGATACTATGTTGTTAGGTAGACAAGCCATGTGGTTTGGGAATATTAGAGAGTTTTTGTTCAGAAATGCTCTGGAATAATTTCTGGATGAACAGATAATGAAGGAGGAGCTTGAATTCACCAGAGGACTGAAAAAGCCGTAAAGTGTAGCTCTATGAAGTTGTGGTATTTCATCTTTCTGGGCTACATTAGTTACACGTTAACACTACAAAGCTACAGACAGGCCCGAAGATTTGTTTTGTTTTCTGGTGCTGTTAAGGTTAACACAGCAGCTCATAATTTTAACTCCAAAATTTTGGTTGTCGAGGGGGCTGGAGGGGGAAGTTGAATGATTTTTAAAGTGAAAATTTACCAGTAGTTTAGAAGAAAATGAGAAATAATCTGTGTCTGAGCTCACAATGAGATTGAAGATCCTACAACCACAAAAAATAGTAGTCTACTTTGCTTTAGATAGGCTGTAACTGCTCTTTGAAATCTCTCTGGCAGTATCTGAAAGGTACACCAGTGGTGTCCATTTTTCAAATCTCAAGTGCACAACCTGCAGGAAGCAATATTATTTTTCATTTAATGAGCTTTAGCATGTGAGCAATTAAGAAGACGTAATTGAATGAAGCTAATCAGGAAGACACAGAAGCTTGCCTCTGGGATGCTGCACAAGTCAATTGCTCCTCATATCTACAATTTTATCTGTTTAGTTAATAACACCAAGGGGTATAGTGGCACGGGCTAGTGGTTTTACAGCTCCAGGGGCTTAGCAGTTTTCTTTTGTCTTCAAGCCTTCATCTTTTTATTCTGCTAAGGAGGTAGTGATTAACAGGTGATGAGAGTCTCTGCTTGGCTCATAACTTTCTGGGTGCTCGAAGAAAAGTGATGGAGACTACTGTATTTTAAATGTCTTTGAATTGCTCAGTATACAAACTGCAGATAAAGCCAGGCATTTACAGGCGTGGTTTCACTCAGCTCCATATCATTAGTGAACCTATTGTTGTCTGATAATTAAAATAGTTATGAACATGCTGACACGGAAAGATAAACTGAGTGAATGGCTTCAGATAAACGAGTGTTCATTATCCAGAAATAAACCCATAATGAACCAGAATCTTAAAAAATGAATTTTGCTTTTGTACTTAAACAACATAAACAATCATACATGGAAAATAATAATAAAGAAGTCCCATAGCTGTGCTCAGCTGTTTGCTTATGGTCCTTGTGGGTAGAACCTTTGTATAATTAAATACTAGAGGTATGAAAAGAAAATACCTTATCTGCTTGTTCTTCCAGTGTAATCAATGGCTTGGGATTTATTTTCAATTGTGTATCTGGCTAATACAAAATTAATCAACCTCTCCATTACAGTCAGCCTGGATACGGAGTAGAAGCCGAGTACTTTTGTGTCAGGTGTGCTACTTTATCAGTGCCTGCATGCTAGATAAAATAAAAAAATAAGGTTAAATGGGATTAGGAGGGTAATAGTCTTTGGCACTACTGAACACTAAGAATGCATTTAAAACCTACAAAAACACCTGTGCAATTGCTGTCTCATCTGCAGGATTATTTTCAATGTTATCTCATAGGTGGAAACCTTACAGGGGAGCTTTCAAATTCTTCTTGTATCATTGTATTTCCAGCTATAGAGGTGAAATGGAGACCAGCTTGGAGGCATCACTTCTGTCCTCCTGCTGATGGCCTCCAGGTAGCCCGTGTGTCCAAGTTATTCCTATTTTTTTGTAATTTAAGAAAAAACGTATTCTCTTTGCTGCCAACTCTTGCTGATGTAAAACTTCCCTGAATATGCGCTTGGATTGGACTGACTTAACAAGTACACCTACCTAATACTTATCCTTTCTAGTCAAATGCTGTTTTAAGAAGTGTTTGTGTGTACGTATGTATTTGAAGGGGAAAGAAGGATCACTGATGGGCAGAAGCTGATGTTCCTTTGGCACTTCTAGTGTTCCATAGGAACTGAAACACAGAGGAGAGCTGTATCTTTACAAGAACAGATGATCAATCTTAATTTCTGCCATCAAATATCCTCTTTTTTTTTTTTTTTAAATTTTGATAGTCTTTGCAATAAGAAGCTGAACTTGTGTTTTATGTTAATTTACCTATATTCATTATTAGCACTGGGAGCAGTAGATTTGTTACCTGTTTTTATGATACTTCTTTGGTATTGGTATCTTGGGAAGTACAAAGGTACCACCATTGTGTCTGTTTTAGGAAAAGATTTTTTTTTTCTATGTCTTCAACTCTCCCAGAGATTAGTGATAGAGAGAGAGATTTTGATGGTAATTAGTATGTCCTATAAGGCGTTTATTTTTGAAACTGTTTTCTAAATAGGTAAAAATTGAGAAATAAATATTTTGAGGGTTTGGAGTCATATTGCAAGGGATATGAAATGTCTTTTTCAATGCAGCAGAAATGTATCGACTGTCTTCTTGCAATTTATTTGTTGTTTGATGATAAAGGTTTCAGACAGCAGATGTACCATGCTTTGACTTCATTTTCACTAGTGTTATTAAAAAAAAAATACGCACACAAAAAATCATCCTGTCTAAAGCGTATAAGTTTCTGAAAGAAGTTTTTAGTGTTTAGAGCTTGGAGAGCCCATGCACCGACATCAGCTGCTTTGCTTGGCTTTAACACCGTGTTTTGGGGGTGTTTTGGGAATCCTCTCCAGATGGGTGCTAGTGACCACCATCTGCTGAAGGGTGCCAAGTCAAACAGTCCTTTGTCTCATCCCATGCTTCTTTCCTCCCATAGTTGCTTACAGGGGAGATACCAAAAACCTTGTATTTATCAAAATAAATCTTAAATTGGTTCAAAGACAAACAAAGGCTGTAACTATTTTGCATTTACCAGACCATTTTTGAGTTAATAGTGCCCAAGCTTTCCAAACACATGTATGAGGAAATTCTGGCAGGAGTAACAGATGATGCTATAGATACGTACTTTCATCTTGGACTGTAGTTTCCTTATTCAATAAATGCTTCAAAAAAGAGGCCTAAGTTACACCTTCACACTTTCCATGAAAAGGTTTTTTCTAAAATACGTTTTGAAGAAATAACGAAGAAAGTACTAACTTTGCATATAAGCTTTGTCTTCCACCCCCGCCCTGCATCTTTTTCAGTCAAATTGTGGTGGATTTACCTGAAAACGTAAATAGTAAATTGTGGGAACAGGAAGACAAAGTACAGCTGGTATAAGAACGGGTATGATTATCATTGTAGATGGGAACAATTTTAATTATTAAATATATCGGGGTTTGCTCAACAAAGTAGGTATCAAAAGTGTGCATCTAACCAGAAGAAAAACAAATAACTCTCTTTGTAGCTATTCAACATTAAAGTCCTTATTACTTTTATAATTAACTCAGGTTCAGGCTGTTTAGATACAAGCTAGATCTATGATGGGCAGAAAGCAGTTCCGACTTCAATTATTGAATCCATTGGACCATAATTTATTAAACAGATCCTTCAAAGGATGACAGTTTTTGTGAAGTCTTATTACTGTGCATTTTTCATGGATGAGGAACAGGCAAATGGATGTGACTCAGTCAGGTGGCATGTGAGAGTTGCATAATATCTTAGATGCCTTAACTTTTTTTTTTTTTTTTTTTTTTTTTTTGAGAAAGGACCTTCTGTCCGGGACTTCTGTGCCTACTTGCCGCTCACAGCTCTGTACATTTTCACCCAGACTGTGGGGGCAGTATTTTCTAGATCCTTGGCTAATTAATTTTTGCATCTGTGAATATGTGTCAACATTCTCTGTGCAAAATAGGTTAGCTTTATGAAGCCACGGGAACTTGATTGTAAGTAGTAAGTTCATTACGTGCCATTTCCTGTATTCTGCTACTACATGTTTGCTTGGAAATATGCTTAAAAATCAGATTTTGGTGTTTTTATGGCCTTTTTGGGCTTTTTTCATCATTGATATTGGATACAATGTCTTCTACTTGAAGTGTCTAAACATTTCTGCTTTCAAAACCAAAGCACAGTGTCTGTCTTACTTCAAGAGAGTGTTCCATGGTAATGAAATCGTGATTTAGTCAAGACACATTATTAGGGTTTGTATTTTAAATGTAAAAACGCCCAGGTCAGTTCTCAGTCGTGCAGATGGTTGATTCTGCAGGGGTGGAGTAGGGGATGCTGTGGTATGTGCTAGAAAATCTGGTGGAGTCCTGTGACCGTAGGACGTGGTAGCTTGTCCTCCCAGAACAGGGTTGCATTTGCCATGGAGAAAGAGGGAGAAAATTTGTACTGTGCTGTTATAATTAAGATGCAGTTGTGGAAGTCTATTTTGACAAGCTAATTTTAGCAGCATGTGAGTGAGTACTCAAGGAGCTGAAAGAGTAGGGTGTCTTTTAAGGCAAGGAGTTGTCTTGCTTCCCTTCGTTTCCGTGAAGAGCGCAGCGGGATATTGCTTTACTGAGCAGCAAAGCGACTTCCTCACCTTCTGTCACTGCTGCTTGATGTCTTGATTAAATTACAGGAAGATGTTGATCAACATTGACTTCATTAGAGATGTCATGAGAAAGATATTTATAGGTACAATATGTAGATGTTCACAAAATTGCTAGCTAATTACTTGACGCATAAACAGTCCTAGAACTGGCAGGTTAATTTGCGCAGCCTGTTTTCGGTGGAGGTAGGGGTGGGTTACCTGCTGTAGATTTGGCACATCTGGTACCAAGTGGAATTTTCTTGAACTATTTAAATATTTACAGCAGCTAGTGCTCAGTGTGGGAGAGGTGACTTTAGAGAAGCAAAAGAGCTTCTTGTTCTACCACAGAAGGTAGACTCTGACAACTTGACTTTTGTTCTTTGTTTAATAACATGTGAATGTTGCTGATGTTTAGGATAGAGGGTGTGTGTGTGTGTTATAATCTTAAAAATCTGAAGGAAGTTTGAGGTTTCACGTCAATGCAACTTTTTTTCTAGTCCATAAAGCACTGCTTTTTAAAGAAGGTCACTGAAACCATAGTCTCAAGTATATGGTTCAATGGTATTCACATACAGTAACGTAATATTCTAAAATTTTACATCTCCTTTAAAAATGAAAATATTCCTGTGTATATAGCAAAATTTTATGAAGGTTTTTTTTTCTAAATTTAATTTTAAACTTCCTTTTAGTGCTTCTTTCTTTTGTTTCAGCTAATCTCAATCAGTTCTCTGGAAGACAAACTTATATTTTCCGTGTCTGTTGTGTACATAAAGAATCCTAGACTGAAATGGGAGAAAAACTGTTCAGGGAAAGATGAGAAGCCTGATAATTAAATGTGATTTCAGTGGCAATGAAAATTAACTTTGAGCCTCAAGTCTAAAAGTCACAAATCTACCCTTTAGGAACAGGGGAAGGCTAAATATTATTAGCTCATCTATAGGCAGTTTAGCTGTCTCCTCTCCTGTGTTTCAGTTAATAAATGCTACTCCCTTTTTATTTGCATGTAAAGACATTGCAACAACATGAAAGCTTACAAGTATTTCCAACTGCTTTTTCTAAGTTGCTTATACTAGTAGTTAAATGTCTGTTTTGTATATAGCAGTTAAAATTGCTGTGACTTTAGAATTTGCTTATGGTACCTGGATTCAGTTTAATTCCAGATATTAAGTATTTTTTCATCCTCCTGTATGAAATTTTTGTCTTAAATGCATCACATGGGTAATAGGGAAAATGGGATTTCAAAAATATTGAAGACAGCATGAAATTTTAATGCTCACTGCATAGTAATGGTTAAAAGCTGGTTTAGTCAACTTTTGCCGTTTAAGCACTTCTGAAGATATTACAGCTATTCTCGAGTTATCCGTTGCATTTTAATAGTCTTAAAAATTACTTTTGGTAATAACAATTTTAGGTGCTATTTGGCATAGTATGATATTTTTATGTATTTTACGGTGTTTTCAGGCACAAGTATGATTTTAAAGACTCTGTCAACTCCAAAACTGCTTGTAAAATGGAAAGTTATTTCAATCTGAAACAATATTGCCCAAAAGACGGATGGTTCTGCATTTTTCTAAAGCTGTAAAAGTAAAATAGCAATCCACAGCACTTGCAGGGCAATTTTCACGTACCAAACCCTTTGTAGATACTATATCTGTAAAAAAAGAGTTGGAAGAATGGAAAAATAAAGCTACAAAATAGATCGGCTGTTCAGGTTGCACATTCTGTATAAAAGCATGTTTTCTGAGGCTGTGGGAACGAGAGCTTACAATAATGCTCTTTATTTGATTTATTTCCTTTCTGTACTTGGTTATCCATCAACCTCACTTTTTGTCCAGTTAAAAACAAAACCAAACCCAAATTCAGCTGCAGTCAGATTTTGAAGTTTGGATCATCTTTCACTTGAGTCTTTTTGAATTTCTGAGCTATGAATTTTAGAGTAGTGCTTAAGTGAGCCACTCTGAAGCAAAGCACAGAAATTCAGTGTAGGTTTAAGAAGTATCGCAAATGTGTTTGAATCAAAGTCAAGTTTGCTGTCGTTCCTTCCCAGTTTCTACAATTAGAGATTTCTGTCAGGAAGAGCTGAAAATAGTCTGTGAAAGCCCTTCTTATGCTATTTGCAATACAGAGCAATTGTAGTACAAGCCTGCTAATGTAAAGGTTATGCCAAGCTTATCCTAAATTGCACAGCTGTAGTTCTGAATTCAGTCACACAGGAAACAAGGCAGGACATTTTCCCCTTAAATTGGGTTGCTTAGTTACTCAATTTAAATGTATGGTTCTATGTAGCGCTTTATTAGGAACCTTGTTCTGCAAATCAAGATGTTTAGAGAGACTCTTTCATGGGGTTTTTCTGTGAGTGTTCCCCGATGAATGAGTGGTGGAAGTACAAAATGTGGAGGTAAGTATAAGGTCTTTCAGAGGACTCTTCCCTTAATGAGCAATTGGGGCATTTCTGAGAATAAAGTGCATCTGAAAACAGAAATACATTTTCCAGCAGATTTAAATGTGAGGTGCTTTAACCTCAGTCAATGCCACAGTCTGTTAGAATTTCAGTTCCTGCATCTCCAATTTAAATAAAGCAGAGAACACACTATCACTTGCCCTGCATATCGCAAACTCCCAATTTCAATCTATAAAATCCGTAGGCTTGAGGTTTCAGCGTATTCATTGATATTCTGGTTTGTGGACACTTAGTTGTCTTGAAACAGGCTTTCTCAGTAGCTTGTGCTCTCTCCAGCCACCCCACTGATTCAGAATCTGCCCTTGTGGCCCTTGCTGTTCTGGCAACATTTTAGTAAATCAATCAGTGCAGGTGTTTTGACTGTGTTCCATCGTACATCTTTTGCGTGGTGCATGCCCAAACTGTCTTTAATTTCCAGTCAGATCAGGCAGAAATCATGTGTCTATTTTTTTTCATTAATGTCTCCTCATTAATTTCTTACTTAAAATGGCCACAGTATTGTCAGTGACCCAGATTTGAGGACTGGACTTAGTGGTTCTCGCTGTATATCTCTAAGTATTTTATGTGCTTAACAGTGCAAAAGAAATGGGGAAAAAAGGCTTTAAATACTTTGACTACCCCAACCCTTTTTCACAAGCTCTTTTTTCTTTCTTCCTCAACACCGATGGAAAGAGTCAGAGTTGAAGAAAAGAGTATGCTTGAAATTAAGACTGCTGCTTAATGCTTCCTGCTCTCACTGAACTAAGGAGCGCTGCTGAATGTTGAGTGTTTGCTTTGTTTTATTCTCACTAGAGCAAAATTAAAACGCATATAAATGCAGAGGGGAAGAAACAAAACTTCAAAAATCTAGACACTTAGCTCCATTTTCGGTACTAAAAAACTCTCCTCTGCTCATTTAGGCTTTTCTCTAACTCTGCTCCTACTCCTTTGGTTCTGGAAAATACTTTTGGTTTGCTTGCTGTGTCAGGATTTTTGTAGTACCAAATGATTTGCCAGTGCTTCATTCTTATAGAGGTTGGCTTCCCAGCATTTGGTGTTGAACTTCGCAAGGTTTTCTCTATAATCACATGTGTAGCAAATAAAGTGGCTTTAGTGTCTCCTCTGGTGCAGGGCACACGTAGACAGCTGGGCCTGTAATTCCAATGTTCAGAGAAATCATTTGTGTGTTAGGCTATGGTCAGGCAGTCACTTCAGAAACTGCGGGAGTGGATCAAGGTGTCAGAGCCTCCCATCTCACTTGCCATTCATTTGTTACTGCTTTGTTGTCAGCTGCTATTATTCAAACAGTTGAGCCAAATTAAAAGGGCGCACGTGGTCACCTCGTGGACTTAAGGGCAAAATGAGCTGGCTTAGTTCAAATGTAGATGTCTTCTGCAGGTCAGCAGGAGAGATGACTTTTCCTCCAGTCAGGAGACAGTGACATCTTAAACTGTCACAGTATTTCTGATAAAATGTAGTATGAAGTGGTGTTAGCCTGATAACTATTGCTTGTGCTTATCTACATTAGTTTTAAAGAGGGGCTAAGCTGACTGGTGCTATCTGTTGTTAACATGCCTTACTGTTACATTTGCATATATGGCTTAAAAATTATCTTGGTGTAATTGATAGTGATTCCTGAGGCATCAGCAGGGCTTTTCGCCTAGAGGCTCCAGAGTTGCAATTGGCCACAAATGACTTTGTTTAAAGATGGCAACCAATTTTAATACTAAATTTTCCATGTTACTATTTTTGTTATTCATAGCGCGTAGTCATTGAAGTGGATCAGAATCCTGAACTCGCTTTAAATTATTGTTTGCTGCAATATTTAGGGGTAGTAAAATGGTTTATTGAAGTCATAGAGGGTCAGTAGGGAGTGGTTGGATACTGTTTCTTCCTGCACCATGATGAAGTGGTACCATGTGAACAAGTAGCGACTAGGTTCAAATTAAGCTTGCTTTAAGATGTTGTAGATGCTACACGCTTTCATGGATTCAGGAAGAGTTTGGACAAATTAACAGAAAAAAAATCAATTAAGAGTTAATACTGTATTCTTGGAATATTGCTTTTGTAGGCTGTGCTTGAAGATAGGTTTGAGTATTTCTTGTTGAACAAATACGGCTTTAATTCAGTGTGTCAGAGTTGTCAGGCCTTAATTCTGTCCTTTGAGTTCACAGCTTTACAGGGAAGCTGTTGTCAGTGTGACGCACATCACCTTTCAAAATGTTTTCGGCTTGGATTAAGTGTACAGGCAAATACTGAGTAATTGTTAAGTTTAACATTCTGAACTTCATTAATACAACAAAAGTGGCTGAAACATAAATACAGAGTAGTTGTGTGGTGTGATTTTTCTGACTGAGGGAGAAGCCCTATGTAAGCAAGGGACTGATGCTGAAGAGTAATGGAGCCTTCTACAACTACTGATAAAGTTTAGAGTGTGATCTTTGTTCCAGTGGTGAATTAAAGAATGAAATTTTATTCTGCCAACAAATAAAATAATTTACTTCAGCAGTTAGTGAGTAGAATTTTATTAAATAAGAAGTCTTTTAAATCAGGCTGTGTATCTTCTAGGAGCTGAGTCATTTCTTTGAGATTGTCTTTTGTACTCCCTAAGACTGTTTGTTTAAATAAAAACAAACAAAACTACTTACTGAGTATATAAAAGCAAAATTGAATACAAGATGAAATGTAAAATAACTTAGAGTAATAATTGGGTGTTTCTGAAGCAGCTGGAAGAAGAGTTGGTGATTAGCATATTGAAGTGGATTTTTTTTCAGTTTTAATTTCAGGGGCGCTTAGGAGGAGCTGACAGTTATTTCACAGAATAATGTCCCCAGAAAGGTTCAGGCTGGCTGTTTGTTTTCCAGCGTGCTGTACTCCCTGCAGTGCAGCTCACTTTTTTAAATGAGTGTAAAATTCTTTGATGTGGTAGGACTAAGTTACTGCACTTAAACTTGTGCTCTGTTACTGGGAGCACAAATTCCCTCTCAAGTGTTGTGGGAGACTTTTTTTTGGTTATAGTCACTTAAATTTATAAGGCTTTGTGGGGCAAGCCATTTTCATTATTAAACTTTCAAGCAGCTGATGTGATTGTATGCCTTGCAGTCATATGATTTAATGATCAGAGCAGCCAACTTCAGACACTGCTCCCAACTATATTCAAATGTTCTACTTAGCTGGAATTTAGGGATATATGAAGTATGAATGGGTCTCTTGGGTTTCCAAGTAATTACGTTTAGTAGAGGGGTGTTCTAGGCAATTCTTGATCACTGCGGCTACTTCTAACTTTGTGTCGTCATTGTCAGACAGGTTCTAAATGTGTGTGAGGCTACAGCTGTCTTTGCAAGTGTATGAATGTGGGGCTTATAGGAAGTGGTATTAAGGAGATATTTGCAAAGGCAGTAGGAGACCGGTTTGTAAGGTCCTTTGAAAGAGCTTTGTGGAGGAACTTGCCAGAGGGGCTGTGAGGATGCAGTTGGCCTTTTGGACAGCTGGTGGGAATGAGGAGAAGAGAGTTCAGGAGGGCAAAGCACACTGCTGTTAATTGCAAACCCCCACACCCGTGGGGGAGTGGTGGTCGGAAGGGGCCTTTGGCTGTCAGGCAGGTTAACCCCCGGCTCGTCGCAGGACTGTCTCCATTCAAGTGTCTTTAGAGCTCTTGGTGTTGCATGTCAGCTCCCCACGTTTCAAGTTTCTTACTAGCTAATTCAATAACATTTGTTTTCATTTTTATAGGTGTTTCTGTTTACTTTAGCTGTGAAGCTGAAACAGCGAGAAAGAAGTCCTTTAAGTAATGTAACCCTTGCTTAGGAAGTGGCTTTGAGGGGGCAAGGATGAGGTGAAAGGAAGGTGATCAGGGGCTCCCTGTTGGCAGAGTACAGGATTATTCAAGTTGTTATGTTTGTTTTGGCTCAGGCTGTTTGACCTTGCTGAGCATCTTACCTAGAACAATGATTGAGCGTTTCCTCTGAGCCATCTCATTAAAAATAATTAGAAATTAAAATAATGAAAATTAGTTATCAGAAACCAAATGGATCTGAGCCATGTAGCTGTTCCATGAAGAGTTTGTTAAATAGATTTTTCAGTTTGCTCCCAAGGAGACAGGCTCTTTATCTATCTGCCTTTGCCTTGATCATATAATTGTAACGCAAGTGCACTAGTTAGATGAAACAGTGAAGTTAATGACAGGAACAAAAATGCTTTTCTGTAAGCTTTTAGGAAAGCCTTCGTAGCTTGTTGGTTTATTTACTAAGTTTTATTTGCCTGATGCCTACTGCCTGTTCTGTTAATCATGATTATATTTACCAGTGCTGCTGCTTAGGCAGAAAACATATTGTGAAAACTGTAGATAGGGAAGCTCATTTATGTAGTGCCTTTTCTGTCTTTCTTAAAGTGTGTTCAGTTTAGCGTGATTTGACTTCCATGACTACTCCATTATGTCCAGGAATTTCAAGGACTTTTTGTTGAGACAGTTAGAACAAATAAATGTAGAAAAACAGGCCATGGTTCGGTGTATTGCCTCTCCCTGCGCTTCCGGCAGAGCGGTGGTTCCTTCCATCGGTAAGACAAGCCAGACAGCCTCTGCCTGGGCGGTGTTCCCTGCTGCTGCTCGCTGGCTGCTGTTTGGTGGGGCATGGGGCCTCTTTTCAAAGAAACTATGTGATGGAAAGAAACCGTCCTGTCTTAACAGTTGCAGTAGCTTTATTAAAAATGTGAATTGTTAGTTAGGTGCATGTCAGTATTCTGGTAATAATCTGCAGTGTGAAATTGGAATAGTTACAAATATCTAATAGATTTATACTGAGGCCCACAATCAGACATAGGTCACTTTAAAATGAAAGAACAGGAAAGTAAAGTCTTGTGTAAATATTTCCTTCATAAGTCACCCTTTGGTGCTGCAATTATCTGTGCTTGTTTATGTTGAATAAAGAAATCTGTTACTGCTGAAATAATTTCTGTTGAGGAACGTTTCAATAAAACTTGAGAAAAATTAAGCCCCGTCTCATAATATTGCTGAGGAGCATTTCATGTAATCCTTTTCATAAGGAAATAAAGGTATGTTTCAAAAATGCTGAAATTGCATTTTGTGATGTTCCTGCTGTGGAATAGTGTTCCAGGATCTACCTTCTTTGCCAGTCTCAAATGAAAAAAAAAAAAAAAAAAAAAAAAAAAAAGTTCAGGCTGGAAACGTACTTAAATTTGTGGGCAGCATGCAGCCATTTCTCTTTTGTACTCAGTGTTCTTTGTGCTGGTATTGCTCTTTAGTTCAAGTAACTCATTTTTCCTCCTTGATATTTACCCAAGTGTATTTCTAGAGAGCTTTCATTTTCCTAGACTAAATAATTCAAGCCTCTGTCATCTTTATAGGATGGACTCTCCATCCTCCTGATGATGGGAATAACCCTTCTGTGCACCTGGCTATGTCTGAAGATGTTCTTTTTCATGTATCCAATATTTCCCACCAGGTCTGGCTGGTGCCTGGTGATACAACACAGTGCTTGAGCTTATTTCTTATTGAGGTCTTATTGCTGCTGCTGTTTATTGATTGTGTTTTGCAAGGAAAAAAAAAAAGGTACCACCCATGATTTACAACATGTAACTTGTCTTTAAGGTTTTTAATTAAAATTATTGTCTCCCTTTCAATTGGAAATTTATGTAAGACTACAAGTTTAAATTTATCTGTTCAGTGTATGGTGATGAATGTGAAACTAAATAAGGCTGTGGCATTATTAGGTTCAGTCTTTGAGAAGGGGAGGGAAGGGTGACAGGCATCTTAAAAAGCAATCTGATATTTGGCTCGTACTGACGTGGTTGAAATTATATGAAATAATCTGTAAACTCTTATCTAAGCAATAAAGCTACATGTTTCTTCAGAAATTTTTTATTGGTGCCATGAGGGTAGTCCACAGCAAGATTTCTACTACACATCCTGTTTATTTTTTTTCTCCCCTAACTATAGAAATAGTTTTGGTTATTGCTCTAATCTCTTCTTCTCATTGAAATTTATCTCATGATAAATTTTATTGCTTCACCTGCTCACACCTGCAATAAATCCTTTGCAAATCACTGAACTTAACTGTATAGTCTGCCTTTTCTCTGAGACTATATCCAGATTTCAATGCTGAACATCGATTTTAAACATACCGAATAACTGCCTTGATTATAATTTTGGAAATCCTGATGTGTTTGATGGAAAAGCAATCCTGTGAAAAGGCTGCTAACGTGATTGACTTGTAATTTTGGTGATTTTCTTATTGAAGAGTAGAACTAGAAGTTGGCCTAATTTGAATGAACTTTTCATTGAGGCACCCAGCAAGGAGAAAACATCGTCATGGAAACATAGATGATGGGGAAGCAAGCTCATTCAGTTTTCAAAAAAATCATTATTATTCTTTTGGTAAGGCATATGTAATTTTTAGAATTAAAAATTGCCCCTGCT
The DNA here is from genome assembly GCF_047370975.1 of Nipponia nippon. Lineage (NCBI taxonomy): Eukaryota > Metazoa > Chordata > Aves > Pelecaniformes > Threskiornithidae > Nipponia > Nipponia nippon. The sequence goes on along the minus strand of NW_028262347.1, from coordinate 87,342,118 downwards.
TTGGATTTCTTTTTGGTTGCATGTGTGGTGATTGCTGTTCACAGGCAAATAGCAGGACCATTCATGAAAACAAAGACTCAGTAGAAGTTTGTATCGGTGAGCTTCGTTGCCCTAATGAAGAGTTTGTTGAAGGGTAATTCAGTTACGCAAATCCTAAACTTCTAGAAAGTTATAACACATGTCTCTGGAAAAGGTTAGAGCTGTGTCTGTTATGTTCCTCATATTTTTATAGCATCCAGTGAAAAAAATAAGAGCAGGAAAAAAATACATTCTTATTTCATGTAGATATGCAAACATTGCTTATCTTCCCACAGGATACGTCTATAGGAAACTACAATGAAATGAAAGGTGTAGTTTTTCAGGTGGTCTGTTTGCTCTGTTAATGCCTTTAAACAAAAAGCTTTAAAATTATCAACAGAAAATATTCAATTTTTATGTATCAAACAGAGCATATAAGAATAAAAGGAATAAATACTGAGAATTTGTTCATTAAACAATTTTATTTAGACTGCTTAGGATAGCAAACCAAGTGGGTTCGTGAAACTCTACAAGCAGTGTCACTGATGGAAGGAGAGTGAGCGGGTACCCACGCAAGCTCTCTGTATTTTACCTTCAGAGCAATGTTTCCCTCCTTATTTAAAAAAAAAAAAAGTTATTACAGTGTGGCTGTTATCATTAGTTTTAATTCAGGTGTTGTTCAGGCTGTTCATGAATATTAACAGCCTCAAGGAATGCCGTGCTATCACTCGTTACCCTCAATGTTTAGAAGTTTAGTCTTGCAGTTGAACTCATCAGCTGAATAGCAAAGCTGTTGCTAGAGGAAATTACTGTGCCACGGAGATGTCCTTCAGGGGCTTCACCTAAACAGAGATCTGAATAAATGCTTCGCTGTTTTGATCTTCCTTCATACGTCTTGTCTGTGCTGGGGTAATTATAGTCTGTAATTAGCTGCAGCGCAATTCTTCGGAAGTCAGTGAACGTGTAATTTTTACTTTAAGCTGGGAAATAGCATTTTACCTCGGCTTGCTCTTGTGTTTAATTTACAGATGATGTTCTGTTGGGATTTTTGTGGCAAATGTTTAGACCTCTCAAAAAAAAAAAACAAACCAAAACCAAAAAACAAACAGTGATACTCCAGCGTTTCTTTCCTTGGCGAGAAACCAGTTAGAAGCTGTCATTTCTTACAAATGGAGTGTAGCTATCCACGCGGCCGGGGCTGTGTCAGGAGGATCAAAGGAGCATCTAAATATCTTTAAAAATGTAGACTGTAATATCATATACAGTTTTCCATGGTGAAATGGGAAGGAGAATGCTTGTCTCTTATCACGCTGTTTCAGTGGTACTGTGCGGCTCTTTGAAAATGAAAAGTGCTTCTTAATTAACTTTTATTTGTGTGCTTTAAAGAGGTAATATTTTTCTACTATTTAATGTAGAAAACCAAATTGTTCATGAAGCACAGTCATCACATGTAGTATACATGCTTTTATATATTTTAAGACTACACGTATGCATTTGCTAGCTCTGCATGTACTGCTTTGTCTTTGAACCTATCTTTTGAGTAAACCAACAAAATCTTACTTATTTTCTTTCGTTATTCTGCTCTGCTTCCATTGACGACTCTAAACTTTTGACTCCAGACTGGCAATATGAGGGTAAGATGGCAAAATGTAACTTCCTGAACATTGCTCGGCTGTTTTTAATTTTTATTTTCCTTAGAACATTATTAAAATTCTGTTCACTCTCTTTAATTAGATCCTTTTGTTGCAATTAAATTCAAATTATGTTTGTTTCTGTTGTGAAGCTTTAATTAAATCTATACCTTTTAATCATTCCTCTGTTATTTCTTTGGGTTAAATTACCATCGTATTATCCCTGTCCTGAAGGACTTCTGCTTCACCGAGATCCCTGGTGGTATCTCTAGAGCAAGACACGAACAGGTTTATAGCGTAGCCATCAAACTGTATTGTGGTGGTATGTGACAATGCTTCAGGGGGTGTGTGTGTTCATGACGCGGAAAGGAGGGCTCACATAAGAGATAACAGAACAAACCATATTAAGTTCTTGCTGTTTAAGTGTTTGTTTTAAATATGGATCAGCATCTGAGATGTTAAATCCTTTGTCATCAGATTCTTCTTTGCTTTATAAAGGTTATCTGGGAAAGGGATAAGAAAACAGCTCAGATTTTGATCCTCTCTTGAGTGTAGCTTAGCTAACAGTTGTAGCTCTTATATAAACTATATTTAAGTGAGTACTTGTCTTCAGTATGCCGAATATGCTGACTTGTTTTAAAAAACAGCAACTAAACCCCCAGATCCTTCTTCTGGAATTAGAAATAACTTCTCTTTTCGTCTTTATAGATTGCAAATTGGCCAGAACAGGTCCTCCCGCCACAATAGTTCCTATTGATGAAGAAAGTCGGAATGGTGAGTGCACCTCGGTTTTCCGCGACACCCCGTCGGTTACCCCACGTTAGCTGGTCAGGGTGTAGAGGCGCTTGTGGGGGAGTGGAGTGTCCGGCTCAGCAGTGAGGACCCCTGTACTTCGACTTTGAGGACTGATCTCTGAAAACCTGTTAACGAGGGTTGTGGGTGGAAAAGTGATGGTGATCCAAAATGCTGAAGAGGGGTCATTCTTCTTGAAAATTATATGTTTTGATGACATTGGTCTTCAACTCCAGGTGGCTCTTGTGAATATGCATTTAGTTTTAACAAGCATTTAGACCACAATTATTTGTAATACAACAGTAGTTTAGCTCCCCTGTTACTAAAATGCCAGCTTATTTTTTTACCATCTTGACTTCTTATGTCAATATAATGTTACCAGAGGACAAAATTCTGGTCAGTCTTTGTTTTTGTTGGTGGTGTGGTTAGGTAAAGCTGAAACCTTCTTTCTCTGAAGCTTCACGGGACTGTTAATATTGCTGTTTTCTGGGTTTCACATGCAGCTTTTAGAAGGTTGCTTGTTGTTTTGCTCAAGGTGTAATAACATGAGTTTATGGACACCTCTGAAATGGCAAAACTTGCTTGCATACATGCAGGTTTTCCATGACTATAATCATGGAAACTTCAAAAGAAAATGAATGGCCTTTTTTTTTTTTTTTCTTATTCTCCTGTCAAATCATACTGTTCTCAAATTGTTAATCTGTAGTCTTAGCATTGCATTTATGCAGCATGCTGTAATGTGAAGTGCTTTACCCCATTAGTCAATGCTTTGCACAGGTGGCTGTTAACTGCTGATATCAAGTTACTAGTCTTCCCTGATTTTTATTTTGTGATAATTTTTTTTAACCTTGTAAACTAGGAACAGGTCTGGGCTGCATGTGGTTATGATTTATCATATGTGGGTGCTTGAAATGGTGAACAAAGTCCAGGTCATGCTGGTGGAACCTCTCTGCAGTTATCCTTGGGGGAACTGCTTGCTGTTGTAGTTGCTCAAGGTCAGATGGATAAGACTATGCAGGTTTTACTGGTAGGAGAACCAAAAAAACAATTATTGATATGCCTATGTGCTGAAGAACTGTTAGTTGGTACTGGAGAGGCTTTTGAAAACAAGCTGTTTTCTTCCTCCAGTGCTGATTTTTTCTTGCAATCATGTCTGCTGAAACTAAAAAAATGATGCTTGGTCTCAGCAAAATGAAATTCCCTTGGTAATTGTGTCCATGCGCTGAGCAGGACTCTTTTCTGTTTGTTTTGTTTTTTGTAATGCAGCCTGAGTGCCATAAAAGTAACTTATACAGTGCAATATTAATTTAAGTAGAAAGCTGGATCATGTTTATATCATGCTTATATCAAGTGAATAAAAACTCCAAGTCTCTTTTTTTTTTCTTTCTTTCAGAGTGTTTCAATGGTGTGTTATCAGAACATCCATGATAGGTCTTATTCTTTAATAGCAGAACTTGTGTGTGTAATCTGTGCTGTAATATTAGTTAACTACCATTAAAATTGTTTAGTATTATATGGTACCTAGGTAGTTCAAGGGTCCAGAATTAATACTGTGGTTTTTTTCCTTTATCTTGAAAAATTCAATAATGTATGTACTATAGAAGGAGTCTTGGATTTGATGCTTGTGAAATAATTGTATCTGTGTCACCTTTTCGGGAAGGCATCAAGTAGTATTGATAGGTAGTACTGGCATGTTTTACAGCACTGTATCCTTATGTGCTAGCAGCACTCGAGTTGCTTGTCTGTAGAACGTGGTGGGAACAACAGCCGAAACTAAGGCTAGATGCTGACCACAGAATCATTTGAAATATAAACAAAAATTCAGAGAAATAAAAATCTTGCAGCTCTCTAATTGAGTGGCATAATAAACTTTATTTCTCAGCTTTTTAGTGCTTGATTCAGTGTTGCTAAAAACTAGAAAGTTAACGTTTCTGTTCAAATGTAACTGGTCCTGCAAGAAAGATGGTTAAATTGAGTATGGTGGGGAGAGGTGTGAATTTTCTAAGGGCTTTGCATGTGTCTGCAATGATTTAATTTGTCTATTTCACTATGAATTCTTATGAACCGTTAACTCCCCATTAAAGAAGTCAAATTGGAAGTAGAAGCTTCAATTTGCATTGTAGTTAATGGAAGCGACACACCTCATCTGTAAGTCACAATATGTATTAAGTAAATGGATCTCCTGGGAAGCCAGTTCTTGAGTTGAAAAGTCCTTAAACCTTTCGCTGTCTTTGTTGAAGTGGTAAGTTGTATCCTCCCCACAACCATGTGTGACTGAAATCAATGAAGGTGAAATCTCAGTACAGTGTAGAGGCTCAGTGGTTGAGTCGATGTTACTATTTGTGTACTTCATATTAAATAATTGTTTTTCTGCGAGTCTTGCTGAAACAGAATGTAGGTATTTTAAAATAGAAAAATAGTCACAGCAAAGGATGCGGAGCAGCTACCAGCAGATTTTGTTTTCCAGCTCTGTGTGTGCTTCCAGATGTCTTCAGGTTCAGGGCAAATGCTTTAGCTTGCTAGAGTTGAATTTGGATCCATGCTGAATGATGGGTATTGTTGCAGCTGAATGTGTGTGAGTACGCACCTGTGCACTGACGTGCATACACACATGTATATATTGGGGAATTAGAAGACTAACTGATCAGGTAACGCTTTGTTACTTGGATGCTTGCTGCATGGAACTGCACCCATTTTATTGATTTATTTATTTATTTGGCCTTGTCTTGTGGTGATGCTCACATGCCTACAGAATATGTTTGTAAGTAGTGTCTGGCTATGCCATCAGTGTTGCAAAACATTAATACATTATTGTTAGTTACGCTCTTTTAATATGATGATATTTTGGTTCTAGGCAAGCCACTATTTTATCCTGATGAGTACAGTTCCATTTGTGTGACACTTTACTTTGGCTACGGTATCAATCTGTGCTCTACAGCACTGCCCTGGGCCGATTTCTTTACATGTTTTACACTACAGCTACAGCTTGAAATGATGAGTGAAAGAAGCAGACTCAGAGCTGATTCATCACCAGTAGGGCCTCAGTTAGATTTATAGAATGACCCCTGTTACATTCAGTAGAAATGGTTTGGTTACCAGAGCTCGTCTCTGGTAGCCTTTCATCCTTCCTATGCATTAGATGTTAGGATTTGATGGTTTCCCACCACTGGATTAATATGTCTTTATATCAAGTAATTTAGGTACGATAGTATGTTAGATTATAGGTGTGTTCCTGTGAAGAATCCTAGAAGGGGTGAACTTTACATTTCCTAAGTTATACGTGAATTATTTTTTCATTTTTCCTTTGTTCAACTGAATGGGTGATAGTACTTGAGATCGTATTAACAGCAGAATTTAATTCTTCTAGATGTACAGGGGTTTTTTTAATAGGCAGAGAGTTATTTTGACTCATGAATTTTTTTTCATTACTGAATTTGAACTTGGTTTTAACTTTTTGTAAAGACTGAACGAATAAGACTTATTCATACTTCCAACTTTTTCATTGCAACTGCACCCCAAGTGTTTGGGGCCCTTCATGAAGAGCTGCCTGTGCTTTTTTCCTTCAGAGCAGCATACTGAAATGCTAAAAGGCTTTGAATCTTTAAAAAGGGGTTTTAATGGAAAGTAGGCTACTGGGAAATGACTTCTAAAAGAGGTAAAATTGAGATCTGGTAGATACGACTGATTAAAATATAATTTGGAACAAAATGCAGAGGTTGGGGTGAGGGAGCGAGCAGGCTGCAGTGTTGCAGGCTTCTTGGCAGGATGTTGGGTGACCTCGCATACAATGAGGGCGCACAGACAGAATAGCTGTGCCTCTGTCACCTGCTGCTTGATATTTGCCTTTACGTGTTTTATTTTGGGATAGCTACAAAGTTAATAGAATATGGGCAAGTACTATTCAAATTTTAACAGATACTTGTTTTGAGTATAAGTTGTATATGTAGCTAATAGTCGGTATGCCGGTCAGGTGTCAACATAGAGATCAGTGTAACTCCAAAAGATCTACCCTAATGTGAAGAAGAATATGAACTGGTGTGTCTTAGTAATGCATTCATAACAAAAACTCTGTAGTTATGAATATTTTGTTTCTGTTCTTGCCTATGCTAGGTAAATCAGTAAATGTTGCTCTGCTTTTGATTTTATTTTTGCTTTTTTCTTTCTCCCTCCCCGCCCTTAACAATAGTATAGAGTGCTAATGAATAGTTGGACCGTCTCCACAAATTACATGATCTCTCTCTCCTCTCTGTACATAACTCTCCGTAATCGTCACTGGGGATGTTTGGTATTTATGCAAACACAGGTAAGTAGGGGAATGAGCTTTCATGGCTGTAGGTGGGTTTGGTATTACTTTTATATCTTTTCATCTTCCTGCTATCTTGGCAGCAATTTCTTGTCAGCCTCACTTCCTGGGGAGGCAGAGGATGTGTGATCACTCTACAAATCCCCATCAATAACTCCCTGCAGTGGGGGATTAAATGGGAAATAGGGCACAAATATGCAGGAACCCAAGCTGTGGTTTTGTTGGTTTTGGTTTGTTTGTTTTTTTTTTTTTTTCATGGTACTATTGGAGGAATTTATTTTCAGTTTAATTGTATGTAATGCTGGAGGAATGGATCTGATTACTAAAGCACATTGACAATGTCACTGCAAATTTCCGTGCCGTACCAAACTATTTTAACTTGTTTTTCAGGGGCAATTGACAGGGATTGAAGAATTGACACAGGGATTGTGTCCCTAGAGGCACAAAATCTGTATCCTCCCTTCTGAGACAGGCTTAAGTGTACTAATACATTTCCTATGGACTGTGCGTGATGGCTTCTGAACAGCCATTACTTAATACAATTTTCAGTGACTACCGGTGTGGGCTGGAATTGAACTAATGAGCCTTAAAGATTAAGGGTCCTGCTATCCGTCTCCTGCGTGGATCGTGTGCTGATTCCAGTCTGGCTGCCTTAAGACATTTTGGCTTAGGGGAGAAATTGATTTAGTAAAATACCGTTTTCTGCTTTGGAAAGTTGCTGTGGTTGAACACAGGTGTATCGAGAACAGCATTTCTTAAGAGTTGCGGCTCTATGGTCTTTTCCTACTTTTCCCTTCTGTTTCTGAAAAAGGACAAATTAATGACTTGAAGGATGAGAAGGTGCTTCAACATCTTAATTTCTTCAAATACCTCTTTCCTACAGAAATCATGTCTCTGATGGTATTGCTCTTTTGAAATTCTTTTATCTGAGAATTTTTTGGTTTTGCAGTTGGATTTTTGAACATGCCACCAAGGCTATGTAATTGTTTTAAATACCATTTAACGGGTTTTTTAAACATTCAAAAGTCCACTTTAAGTCTACTCAAGGTGTTCGGGTTATTGAAACCCAGTGTGTTTTTTCAACAAATACTCAGATTTAATCGTGGAAAGTGTTCTTTTATTTTACATCCGAAGAGTTGCTGTGTTCTAATTAGCGGAACTAAAATCTGCAGCAATTAATCTTGGCGTTTGGCCCTGTAAAGCCTTAGCAGGGAGAGCAGGCTGAGATGAGATGTGTCAAATGCGTAAAAGAGTTTAAACTTGCTAGCATCCTATGTATCCCTGTAACTCCGTTTACACGTGTATGGTGAAAGTACAAACCAAGGTAAGTAGAAGACTATTCTGTAAAATTTTGTGAAGTCATGTGCATCTAATTAAAAGCTCACATTTATTTTGCATACTGACAAGTAAAACCATGCATCCCAAGCTCCTGCTTTCCCCTTTTTGTTAGGAAAAGAAGCAGTGGGAAGGAAGGGACGTAACACCCATCTTATGGCAGCGTAGCATGCTGTCCCAGAGACATTACCAGTAGACGGAAGCAGTCTAAGCCTGGTGAAATAGCTGTTTCCATAGAAGATTTCCTTGTGGAGCATGCAGGTTCATGTATCTGTAGGCCTGTTAAGTCTTTATATTATGTGGAAGGCTCACTCCTTTGACTTGTTGCACTGTCTGCAGTAGCTCTCTGTTTACCAGGAATGAGTCAGTTGACACTGGGGGGGGGGGGGGGGGGGGGAGTTACAAATCAGATGAAAAAAGCAACCTGATCTAGTTGGAGTTGTCTCTGCCAATTGCAGGGGGGATGGACTAGATGACCTTTAAAGGTCCCTTCCATCCCAAAGCATTCTATGATTCTATGATGAGCTGAAGACAGCCTTGTGTACTCAGCACCTAAACAAGACTTAAAGCTATGCCACGGGGATTAACAGGACTAAAATAGAGAAGAGCTTTCAGCTTTAGCTCTGAGTTTCTTGCTGCAGGAGGGAGGACTTGATTTTCTTTTAAGCTGTACAGATGCTAGCATGTTGCATAGAGGTGTTAAAATTTATAAAGTTATATATTCTTGTAAGTTATAGTTTACTGTCTTTATGAGCCTCTCAGTCTTTAATTTTAAACCAACATATTTTCACCTATTACTTCTTATCGTTCAAAAATCAGCTTTATGTAGCATTATGAAAGAAAAGTAGTTTTAGTTTTACTATTTCAAGTGATTCTGAGAAAAACGTCTCAAGTCTTGGATGTTTGTGTGGATGTGGAAAGCGAAAAGAGACCAAGCTGTAATGTACTGTAATTTTGTATTTATTTTTCTTAGTTTCCCCATAAGTGCAGTTTGAGGACTCTGCATTTAACTTTCGCTTAGTGCACGATTTCTCTTGTAGCAGTTAACAATTACGTTTCTATAATGAAAAAAAAAATCAAATTATTAGTTTATATGTTATCGTTCCAGTGAAATGTTTCCAGGGAGAAACTGCTTCAGTTGATTTCCAGTCTAAGTTATGCAATTGTCTATATGCCTATGTGTCCATACACAGATTTTTCTCACGTCTCTAGACAATGTTACAGCTTCCTAAAGTATTTTTGAACATTTTTCACCAGCTGTGGAAAGTATTCCTTTTCAAATATATCCTCAACAATCTGGAATCTGGTTTCTGTAGCAATGGAGATGTGATATGTTGTGTATATATACGATAGTGTAAGTTAAAGTATTGCAGCCAATAAATAAATCTTTGAATGAAATATTATCTTGCTGTACAAGGGAAAGAGGAGTTCAATCAACTTCGCTTCTAAACCACCAGCTTTTCTTCAGTTGTAAAACTGATTGCTCTTATTGTACAGATACTGCTGCTTTCTCAGGTCCCGTGTATACATCTGAGAATGTTTAAGTCTAGATCCTGGTCAGCTGAGGATTGCAGCTCAGTCTAGCAATATCAGTTAGCTACCGATGCAGTCTAGATGGCTAATATGATTGTAGCATTGAGCATCAGTAGTCTTTTGCTGAATTTGTGTGCGCTGATGCTATTCTGTGATCATTAATACTGGGTCTGTGCAACATTAGATTAGCTAGCAATACAGATCTGATCTGGATCAGGCCCAGGCACATAATAACATTTTGTCAAATTAGGGCACGCAGTATGGAGTTTATTCTGGCTTTGTGTTTTTATATAGGAAGAAAGGTGATACATTAGATCTAATATCTGCCAAATTAAGTAACTTCTATCAGAAGAAGTTACCCTTTCAGAATGTTTTGGACAAATTTTAACAAGAGGAGTGGGCTTGTATTGATTTATGTGTGCCACATGGCTGCACAGTGCTAGGGCTGCTACCAAGGGCTGAAGACTGAATTTACCACGTTGCAACGTTCAACCCCATCTTCCCACACCCGGACTGATTTGGGAGTCCGGGTGTTTCCTATTGACGCTTCTCTTAAATCATCCTGATGAACAACTGTTGCATGAATTGTCTCAGATGGAGTCTAGATGTGGCTCTGAAGATACAGTCGGATCCTGAGGCCACCCGAAAAGAAAGCCCACAGCTTGGTGGTCACAGCCCAGGCAAGTACTGGCTCTAATTCTGGATCGTCCAGGGAACTCTTGTGCCATTTAAGAGTGTGTGGGTTAGACTTGGAGAAAGGCGTTAGTTTGGGCCATAGAGATCCCCTGGGAACAGTGTACAATCCAGGAAGGTTTCAGCAATAGCATCAGAAAGGGACTTAATGACTACTGCTGTGCTCCTTGGCTTTGAGGTGGGAAGTGTGCAGTGGGGTGCAAGTGCAAGAGTATCAAGAGAGACCCAATTATAGCTGACTTTGTTATTCTTCTGGCAGAACTTCACCCTTGAGGATTTTCTGAATGCTCTGGTCCCAAGTCCTGTCCTCAAATTTCTTCATAATGGAGGAAAATTGGCTAATATACCAGAGCTTAATAATGTACTTTCAGACTATCCCTCTGTCACGACTTGCATACTTGGTTGCCAGAGATGGAAATTTCCTTCTTTCGTATTCAGAGATACAGCCAATTAAGACTAAGGCTTATTTGGTCTTAGTCAGCTGTCCCAAGAATCATTATTAAATGCAACAACAGGAATATTATCAGAGCATAACAAATTTATATTTCAAGAAAGGGTAAATTGCCTGGAAGAATATAGCTGCTGCTGTTGTCATGTAAGAAGGCTTAGAGTTGAGCAGATGAATGGTAAGTGTAAGATCTAGAAGTTAGAAAATTCTTTTATACTCAGCTAATAAATGTCTTCAACAAGATAGAATATGGAATATTTTTTTTTTAACTTCTATTTGTGGTTTTACTCCTGTTCTTCATGTTAGCAGCTGGCTCATACATGTTGGTGCTCAACTCACTGTCTTAAGTTGTTTAAATCAAAATGTAAACTAGTGCAAGAAAGTATCACTTCTTAGCTGACAATTTGATTTAGTTTATAAATTCATGAGATGGGAAAAGAGGCCTAAATTTATGGAAATTATTTTTGTTTCATTCAAGCCTGTTTGTTCATTTCCATTCTGAAATTATACGTTCTTAGGATTTTGGTATTAACGATTTCATTGAAAAGTCATGAATCAATTTGGTGTCTAACGCTATTTTTATACCACAGATTTAAATTCACACTCACATATTTTTCATGGAGGACAAATGTGTACAGACTGAAGAAGCTGTAAAATGGATGAGTTTATTATTCCACTTCTATTCATAAACACAGACATCAGCAGTAGCCAGTATTTAAGCAGAGCTTTTGTTAAAGATCTCTACCATTATCCTTTTTCAGTATTTTTTTTATTTAATTATGTCTTAAAAAAAAAAAATCAAAGTGCCAGAAAGCAGGAGATAATTTGGGGTGGAAGTAGGGGAGAAAAGAAGTCGTCCTTTTAGAAAGTGATTAATTTATTCTTAAGGGTAGAAAATACAGTTAGTAAGTGATAGAATTGGAATTATTTAAAATGTTTTTGTGCTGTCAGCTGCGTAGAAAAATATCCTAACCTGGTATTGGTGCTCTTGGGGGGAGGTGAAATAGATGTCCTTAAATTACCTTCAAGGATGAGAGGTTTTTTTCCCTTATTTTTCATCATTAACTGTCTCACTTACCTCTGTAGGTTCTTAAGACTTGCATGTAGTCATCGAAGCTATTTTGTTTTTCATTGCACTGTTTGCGTGCGTGTTCAGGTGTCATATCTTGGCTCAAGTTGTTTCTGCTGAAATCTTTCTTGGGCAGACAACGTGCAACTGTCTCGATTTACCCACAGGCACTAATTCAACTGAAAGCTATTGAGTTTTGTTCGCTAAATATTGAATAACCGTAGGAGTAATTAGCAGATCAGGCAAGACCACAGGTCTTCCCTAGTATTGATGTTAAAAGTGACGGAAATTAGGAATTTACCTCCATTTTGTGGTAGGTATATTTTTTCTTTGTGAATAATGATTATGCTCTGTAATGCTGAGGCCTTTTCAAAATGTTTTGAGATTTACTTTTTTTTAGTGGAAATTCTCCTCAGAGTGATTTGAAATTTTCTGAACAGCTCATCTTTGACAGTTTGAGTATTCAGAATAAATTATTCAAATTCTGATACTCAATCCATTCATATTCCCAAGTTGTCAGTTTACCTTTGCAAATGAAGAACTGTATATTTCACAATTTATTTCTTTCATATAATTTTGAAACATTGAGTGTCATTTTACTAGCAATATTCTTTGACTGTCTTCTCCTTTACAGTTCCAGTAAAGCAGTACAAGGATAGGAGTATTTAATACATTTTAATTTTAAGCCTGCTTAAGATCAGTTTTCCTCCGGGCAGTGGGAGGTGACTGTTGTGTTCAATCCACTGGTAGTAATTGCCAGAACTGTTATGTTGCGCTTTGTAAGTGTATTATTATGTATAAAGTATTGCTTTATTTTTGGAGTTACTGTTTATTAACTAACACGTATACCCACAGGAGATTAACATAGAGAACTCTATTTTTCTATTCCTTGCAAGCAAAGAGGGGGCACCAGTGAACTTTGAAAGAAACTTGTTTTGAAATCTTTGTTCACAGTGTGTTCAAAACATAACCAGAATTTCTTTCCATGGCATGGTTTTGAATACAGAATGTTGTTTTCCACAAACTACACGTCAAGCTGCATATTTCACCTCCTTTTGTCATGGCTAAAATCTGCCTTATTTTCACCAAGTGATACTGCTTTTACTGGCATGACTTAAAATTAATTCTTGCCAAGTTCTCCTTTTGTGAAACCTTTCCTCTTGTGGAAACACGATTTACATTTGGCACGCTGCTCATCGGGAAGAAAATCTCTTCCCCAGAGCATGTCACTGTCATTGTAATGGATCACTATTAGTGTTACACTACCCACCAACAAGTCAGCCATTCTTGTTTTATATTCTCCACTGCCTGTTCCTATGAGCAACTCTCTTACCCTGATGTGGGAATTGGTGGCATTTATGTGAATGCCAAGACAAACAAGTGGCAGAGCCAGGAATAGATTTAAGCATCTGGTAGCAAGGGGTGAGGAGAGAAACATTTTTGCTGAGTTTCACAAAAATACGGAGCAGAGTCCAAAGCAGGAATATAGGGCTCATAGGTATGGGTGAACCTGCTTCAGCCACCTTCTAGGAAAGATCAAATCTGGGTCTGTTCTGAATGTCCCAGCTGGTCCTGCCCTTGGCAATGTGAATATAGTGACTACCACGGAAATCTTGGGTCTCCTCTTAGGCCACTGGCAAAGGTCTGCCACTGATGTCAGAGCAAATGGATCTTCTTTTGCCTTTTAGGGCATGGCCTTTTACTTGTGCTCGGTGTCAAATGATACAGTTACCGCCCCGCAGCTCAGAATCTGTTCATTTTTCTTCATTTAGTTCTTTTGAGCTCTATATTGGGCAGGTGCTCTTGTTCCTCAAAGCCCTGGCTCTGCTGGTTCCTTTGCGCTTGAGCTACTCGATCCCTGATTCATCTGTTCTTATCCACTTGGGCACTGTTGAGCTGAACTGACTCAGCTCGCACAAAATTCACCTCTTGTTCAACTCAGTCCTGTGTATGCTAATAGCTTGTTACTTATTTCTGTATACTTTTGAATTGCAATATTTACAACTAATCCAATGTAAAGCATAAGTTGATTTTTTTTTCCTATCCGTGTGAACTAAGGTGGATTTGGACTTGTCAGACACTGCAGCTATTATCTCATCTTTTTGCTAATACTGTCAAGAAGTATTTTTGCTCTGCAGGAAGCGTTCACTTGATTGAGCTGGAATGATCCATGTACTCAAATTCTGATGGTGGCTTGGGACAAGCCATCGATGGCACATACTTAAGAGAGATGATGACCAGGGGAAACCCTTGAGAGTGAGGTCTGTTCTGAAGGTAGGGGTATGCTCATCAATGGGGTCCTCTTCTGTTTCACGTCATGTCTGTCAGTGATGCTCTTATTTTACTATATCCCATTAAGTAGCTTGTTAGATGTAGTAAAAGTGTTAGATATTGTTAGTGTTTGTATCAGCGAGCAGTGTGGTGGGGCTGAGCTAGAGTGACCCCAACACTGGTGGGGCAGTGTCCCCACTGACCAGGATGCAGTCCTACAGGACCTGAGCAGGGTGGGCAGGGCAGGGGTGGTAGTAACAGAGTCAATCAACAGTTGCAGGCAGAGCAAGGTGATGGAGCAGGTCCAGGTCCATGTGCAGAGGTCCAGTCAGGAACAGCAGAGGATGGGACTGGAGATGAGTACGCTTCTGGCATAGAAACAAAGGGCATGAATTTGTGTTAGGACACGTTTGCCATACCATTGTACAAATGGTAAATAATCTGTAATACTTTGAATTTAAATGACTACTAGTTGGAGGATGTAATTCAGTATTGCACTCACATCATGACAATGCTGAAGTAGTCATCTTTTCTTAAATGTCTTGATAGAAAGAAACAAGCTCTACGATTAAGTCTTAGTAAGTTCCTGTCAGGTTGTAAAGAAGTTTACAACACGTGTTGGTGCTGTAGCATTTTTGTGTGCAGAGGACTTCAGTCTTAAAGATTGTTAGATAGCCAATTGTGAGTATTATTTCCAGCTATAGAGACAGTATTTGTGTGGGAGCGCTTGTGGAAAGAGAGTAATTTAGCAAAATATCTGTTTTACGAATTTTTATTTTTAATTTTTTTTTTCCTGAATACAACTCCTGTAGCTGAGGATTTGTTTTTTGGTTTTGTTTGTTTGTTTGTTTTTTAAATAACTGTCATAGTTTAATTAGCATAATTCATAATTTTTTAAATGTATTTTTATCCTAAGCTCAGTTCCCCACCTACCCCAGGTAACTTATTTGAATGAGAAAATGATCTGGCTGTTGCAGAGCTATAGTAAAAATTCTCATATTTTGGTTGCATATAATAAGTTTCTTAAAATATTAATTTGAACTGTTGGTTTTAAATCTTGTTTCCATGGTAGTAAAGATAGGTAAGATATTCAGTGCCTTTTAAACTATTTTACTATCTCTTATTTTTAGGAGTCCTTATGATATGCCTTCAAAGAGCACAGTGAGTTTTTCTCTGGTTTTATGCATGTATTGATATGGAGCCTGATACCAGGAAATACTGTCTGCGGCATAGGTTTGGAAGGAACATTGCCCCACTGTTCAGACCGGCAAGCTGGAAGCCTGTAAGGAGGCCTGCAGACAAAGCTGGCTGCGCTTGTTTGGACTGAAGCAGTGTATCTGCACAGCACTGTAAGTTGGCAGCTGGATTTATGGTATGTTCAGTTCAATCTTAGCATGGGCATCTCTGATTTGGATGCATCCCAGAATACTTAAGTATGGAGAGCCAACGTCATTTAGTGGAACCTACGTTTGTGCATAGGTATCTAAAAAGCTTTTTGAAAGGTTGCGCATGTTAGGTTTGTAAGCCTTCTTGGTTTTGGTGATGGTCAGGGGTCTGAGCCACTTCAGTTCTCTTCAAAGTCCAGTGAGCACCAGGTGATATGTTTAACAGTGTGATGGCATCCCAAATCAGTCTCGTTTCTTTCTCTTCTGTGTCAAAAGAATTCCCCACCTTACCTTGTTGGAAAATGCGGTGTTTTATTAAAATGCACAAAACTAAAATAAAAATGATAGCTCACTAAGCAAAAGGACTGTGGAGCTACTGAAAGAGGGAAGACGAAAGGTTTGCAAGCAAGTCCGTTGCAGTAACCACAGCATATGGCCTTTCCAACAGTATTCATTTTTGGCTGGCATCCCAGATTTGGAAAAAAAAATAATTGCGCCCAGGCCTTTCTTGAACAATCCAGAAAATCTTCTAATTGTGTGCAGGGCTTAAGGTTAGGGTGCTTGCAGGCCTGCTTCTCTTGCTTCTCCCGAGGAGCCCCAACTTACATGGTTTCTTCTTGCCACCCACCCTGTGGATGGCAAGCTCAGCATGTTCAGTTGCTCTTAGCGAGGTGGACATAGTCTTCTCTGCTTGCTGTCCAAACAACTCAGCATGACGTAGAGGATAGTGTCCAGGTAGAGTTACCCTCCGTGCTTCACTTTTTAGCACAACTGAATATACAGAACCTATAGAAAATCCAGTAAATGAGAAATTGAGTCATTGTATCTCCTTCAGGAGGTGCCCGAGTACCTTTGAAACTCTATACCACAGAACAAAATTCCCATTACTTTTCTGAGAGGCTTTCTATAAGCGAGGCATGTTTTTGAAAATTTGCCTGCTTCTAAGGAAACATCAACTAAATTTTCATTTAAAATGATGATAAAACCCCAATATTTTTTCACACCTGAATGAGAAGGTGGGGCTTTGCATCTGTCATTCTTCAACACATGCCTGAAAGAGCTACTGGTAGCATGAAACTGGACCAGGTGAGTAATGAGCTGTTCTCAATGCTTTCATAAGCCTTCATACCTTAAAAAAAAAGAAAAGGAAAAAAAAGGGGGGGGGGGGGAAGCCTTGTAAATAGTCATGCCCCAGCTTCTTTTAATTCCATTTATTTTGCTTTGATCTTGAAAAGACAGATAAGTGTACTCAGGGTATATTTTTCTCACTCATATTCTCTGTATTTTTAAGCAGGTTGCTCTGAAAACATCAGTAATTTTAGCTTTATTCCAACTTTGAAACGCTAATAAGAATAACACTTAAGTGCTTGTAACAATAAAATAATTCAAGAAATGATGGATTTTCAAAGCTTTGTTTGGCTCAAACATACATTACATTTGTTGGTTTATTTTGTTGCATAGTCTCATGTGAAAACTCCTTGTATCCTTTTAGATTTTCAAAGTCATGTTAAGCCAAATGTTATCCTCCATGGCTAAGGTATTTTTTTTCTCCTTTATTCACTTACGGGTTTTCATCATTACTATGGTATTCTACTTTTCATCCTACTGACACGACTGTTTAGGAAAATATAGCCTGATTAAAATAAATAATCAAGTCGGCCTTCTGGGTATCTGCCTCTAATTTATACCATTAGCACATTCCTAGGGATAATTTTCTTCCTCTGATAAGCCCGTCCTTTCTTCTGTAGCTGTTTTGAGGAGCAGTGGTCAACTGTGTGGTCTGAAGGGGCAAGATATTTTTGATCAAGTATTTGCTGAGGGAGTAAGGCTGCTGTCAGCTCTGAACTCTGAATTGCTTTTATGCTGTTTTTCATCATGAGCCTGCGCTGTTTTAAGACCCAGCTTGATTCACTGCCCCTTGGGACAGCTCTTTTGCGTATAAACCAGGTGTTTTATTGTTGTTTGTGGTACTGTAGTGGAGGCGCCGTGGCTGCAGCACTGAATGCATTCAGAATAAAGATGATGCCAAACTTCTGCAGAGTGTGAGGCTGGTAGGGCATAAATTTTTTTTCTTTATGTAATTATTTTATGCCAAGTTCTAAATCAGCCCAAATGTATATTAGTTCTTTTCAGAAGAATAATTATACATGGCTGCTGCCAGGCATTAAGTTTTATTTTTCAGGATGGTTTATGAGACCAATGAAAAATCTGGCAAATATTGCTTCTGAAATGCACTACTGAGCATTTGTGTTGGGCCTATTATTTTGTCACTGTCACAACAAGGTGAAGTTTAAAAGAGCAATTCTGTGATAAATTATCTTCCACACAAGGAATTAATACTTTTTGAAAAGGGCATCCCTGAGGAAACCGGCAGCTGAGAGAACCACCTGACTTTTCAAGCATGTCTGTGTGTTTTGACAGTTTTTCTTGTCTGTTCTTCTTGCTTTTTTTTGATTACTGGTGCTATTACCCTTCACAAGCAGCTCCCCAGCCTCTGTTTTATGCATTCAAGCCTTTCCGTAATTCCACCCAGTGGGGTGAGAGGGTGCAGCTCTGGCGAACGTGGCAGCCTCAGACGTAGCTCATGTGCTCGTCCAGCCCTTCTCCGATTGTTCCTGGTAGGTAGTCCTCATCACTTCGGTTCCTCCCTCCTCCTTGCATTTTCACCTGTTCACTGACTCTTCTTAATCCCTCTTGTGTCTTTTTCCTTTTAAAAGCAAAAATCTTATTAGGACCCTTTGGGAATCCTTTCGTGAATTATGCTTTCTCTCTGCAAGTAACCGTTGAACGTCCGAATTTCTTTCTAAGTTTTGGAGCCCGTAGGTTGCTCCCCATATCTATGTGTCAAAGGTCACTTTTTATCAGTTTCTGTTTCCAGAATTAACTCTGCTTGCCCCACAGACCAGAGACCCCTGGGGAATTCAGTTCTGGCTTTGCCTTAATCTCTTCTGTATTCAGTTTACCAGAGATCATTATTCATCCCTTGCTTTGATTCCCTTTTTGCATTGTGTAGCTCCCAGGGTTGTTTTTTTTCTTTCTTTTCCTTCTAATTATTCTGTGGTTTAATTCTATTGCTTTAAAGCAATAGAAATTTCAAAGATGAAATTTGCCTTTCTTAAAGAAATGTTTAGCAGGTTTTACCTGACTTTACTGATTGTACTCACTTCTTAAAAAAAAAAAAAAAAATCAAACCTTAAATCAATGGAGATCTATTTTCCTTTTATCGTCCCCGTCAGCTATATTTTCCTTTTTCTGAGCTGTTATTTTTAATGCATTAATTCAGGTTCACTTCCTTTTTCCATTTCCCAAAATGCTGTAAGTATACTAGTGTTTATATTGCTGTGCTCTTGCTTATAATTTTGCACTCTGCTTTAGAGGTGCTACTTGTGTTTAAAATAGCAGAAATCTGAAGAAGTACAGCTGAAGTCATGTGTTTTTTCAGTTCTTTACTAAATATGTATGCGGATTTCTGCAAAAAATTGAGTATAGTTTATTCATTTTAAAATACAAGTAAGAAAAAAGAAACTGAACAGGTACTAGTACTCCAGTTTCTCTTTGCATTCCACTACTTTTTCTACTTTAATTTTTTTTTTTCTTTATGGATTTATTCTTCAGTGCAGTTTGGTGCAATGCCATATTTATGCCACAACTCCCTTTCATTTTGTAGTGAAACAGTCATGACTCTGGAAGCATGAAAGACGAGCTGTTGGAACTCAGACCAGGCACGCCTTACAGACTGTGGTGGTACCTGGGTTTCGTTAGCTTTTCAAGAGTGTTAGGCACATAAGCCAGATGGACAGCTGTCAGTTTCATATATAAAGTTGCCTTCGGGCTATAAAAAATAGTAGTACGAAGTCTCTAGCTGGTATAAACCAAGGCTGTTCACCAGCTGTGTAGGTTTTTTGGGAAATGTCTTGATTTATGGAGCCAAAATACTTGCGGGTGTATGATGATGCGAGTGTGTAATTGATATAATTGTATTTACCATTTAAAGACACTATAGATTGTGGAGACATGCTTCCTCTTTGTGGAAGGGTTCATCCATGAAAGAGGAAACACACAAAAAGGGTTTTGTCCCTTTTCTTAGGGAATTCAGTGGCTACAGTGTTTTAAGACATCAACATTTTTTTTATGCTTAGTCTTATGAAGAATATTTATTACCCTTTTATTACTGGACCTTTTCTTGAGTATGAGATTTGGAAACTTGTTTGGTAACATGGGCTCTTGACAAGATGTGAACCCTGTGTACGTGCTGCTAGGAATTAGCTTTCTGGACCGTTTGTTTTTTGTTTGTTTTTTTTGTTGTTGTTATTTTTTTCCCCCCCCCAATAGCTTATGGATAAGTTATTTCTGTTAGACTGAAAGCTAAAGCGAACAGTGGAAAAAGTTATGAATTGCTGAAGCTGAAATTAAGGTTACTCCTGCTTTCTGAAGTTGTCCCCGTTTTGAGCAGGGATTTTGACTAGATGGCCTCCAGCGATGCCTTCAAAATTTCCTTATTCTGTGATTCTGGGCATACACTAAAAACTGCCTTATTAGCGAGCAGGATGATTTGTTGGTAATGCAAATTTATTTGAATTGTTTGCATCTTTTGGGGGCATAATGTTCTACAGTCTCCTATGTTGATCATTAAGGAAAAGAAAAATAAATGAGAGATGGTATGCTCGTTGTCTGATTGCTATTTACTTTCCTCTTTTACCAACAGCTGTAAGGAAGTCATACTCATTTTTTCCTCCTCATTGTTCCTGATTTGTTAAGATTGAAATTGGTATAATATTGAGATACATTAAACTTTAGTTTCTGTAAATATCTCTGAATATAGTATCTCCTGTTTTATCTAAGCTATCTTGAAAATCTCTGGATCAAGATCTTAGAGAGACAAGCTGCTTATATGTTAAATGACCAGGGGTGTCCCAGGCGAACTTTTGGATGTTCTGTGCAGTAGCTTTGCATGTTACACACCTTGTGGCTGTTAGACTTCTCTGGATGTCCCCAGAATCTTATGCTCTGGATTGTAGGGGACAGGGGGAAATAGTTCATCTTTGCCCTTCATTACAAATCAGAGCAAATAATTTTTTACTCCTGAGGCAGGTGAGAGTTGAAGTACTGAATCAAAAAGAAAAAGAGCAAGATAATTGCCACTAAAATAACTCTTATTAAAGATCGTTACAGTCCTAGGACCGATCTTCTGTGATGATGCTGCGTGCAGCTCCATCCCCAGGGGAGGGGGGAAGTGTTTTGTCTATGAGATTAAGCGCTTGCTTGGGGGTCACAGAGGGTGTTGTGATGTCCTGTTGGACTGTCAGTTTGACACTTAGGTTGAAATAAAAAAGGTGCAGTTGACTTTACCTGACATCTTGTGTTGGATTAGCTACTGCTGATTTGATTTGTATAACTCTCTCAACTTCTGATTTATGGCTCGTTATTCTTAGCTAGACAGGAATTACAGCTTTAGAAAAGAAAATGGGAGCAAAAGTTACCAAAAGAGGACTGCCAGCACTTGGAATTTCAGTAACATCCACCTTGTTGGATGATGAGTTTTCAAGGTAATAAAAAAAATTGCCAAGTGCAGTTATTCTTAAATGACTTTGAACATAAATGCTGTTTTGTCATTTAAAGCATAGTTGACGATGGTTCTTTATTAAAGACCATTCTGATCGACTGGAAGCCTTGCAATTGCAAATGGTGGTTAACAGAGGCAAGATGGCACTCTCTTTTTTAGCCCTAACTCAAAACCATTTTCTATAACATTTTATTCAAGTTCTTGTTTATTCATTTAATGCTGCTCAGAAAAGCTTTGGGGAATTAGTCAAGAACCTGAGCCCTCTATACGCATATTTTTCTACGTATTTGGGATGTTGCTATATTAATGCAGGACATTCACATGAGATTCAGAATGATACGTGCTGTAGGTATCTGGAATCAGCAGCCTCCAGGCAAAAATCATTATAAATTCAGGACGCTTTGTTTTATTTGAACTGGATAGTAAACTGCAATATCAAAAGGGATGGGACAAGCAGAGTTGAGTGTCTGGGATGTTCTTTATCACAGTGTAGGAGAGCTGATATTTGAAAGGGTTCAGGATTATGAATGTCAGTATAGCTCTTCAATTGAATTTAAATTCATACGTCAATGTTTAATCACTTTGATTTTTAATTTTTTTGCTGTTTAAGTAGTGCTATTTTAGGAAATAAGATTTTATCTTATTAACTTAAGATGCTAAAAATGAACCAGCTACGTAAATGAATTTCTTGAAAAACACTTGGGATGTAGATGGGAAGTGGAGAAAGGGGTCAGTCAAAAAGGAAGGCTTTGGCCAAGACATCAGGAAGTGAGAACTATCAAAATCTAGTTGACTCGGACATCAAAATATATATTAAAAAGAATAATATTTTTTCAGCAAAGAGAAGAAAAAGTATAAATGAAGTGAGATGGCTGTGCTTTAGGGAGAGAGTAAAGGTTAAAGATGGTCTTGGATATTGCCTCAAACCTAAATACGCACATTGTCTGGATTGTAATTAAGGAGGACCATGCTGAAATTGAGGGCAAGGGCAGGACAGCTGATGAAAAGGTATGGAAGCAATGGAAGTGACTGCATTTGGGCTGAATGAAAATCAGTGAGCTGTGTGTCCTTTAAAGCAGGAGGACCAGGAGAAGCAGGAAGAAAAGCAGATAATTTTCATCCCACAATAGTGAAACAGCTGATGCATGAAATCGTGGATGAGATGATGAGGATTTTAATAAATCTTTGAAGCTTGGCAATAATATATCATTGGAAAATATATTGGCATATGTATTGGCTGAGCAATAACAAATATAACATACTATTTTAAGGAACAGAAGTGATTCGGGACCTGATTTCAATAGTATGTGAGAAAAAGTATAAGCATGCCAGTAAATACAATCTAGGTAAAAAGAATATACTGCTCCGGACCACATGTGACAGCAGTCTATGACTTTCTAGAACAGAAATTATAGTTTAAAAAAAGTCAGGTTATGTGCACAATTGTGGATGAGCAAGAAAATCGTTGCAGAATGAACACCGTTGCTGTTTAAGGGATAAGGATCAGACAGAGCGATTTGTCAGAGATCTGGTTTGGGGCTCATCATTTTTAGTGATGCCATCCATTGCAGTAAAAACGCACACATCTAGTCTGTTCTCCTGCTTAGCGTGAGACACAATTTCATCTGGTGGTTTCTGTAAGAAACCTGAAATTATTGGTTGAATGAGCACCTAGTTTACATCACCTACGTATAGGGGAACTCTGCAGATGTCAGTTCACTCTTCTGCTATTTTGCAACGTAGGATATGAAACAGCTTTATTAATAAGATATATTCATAAATGTCAGAGTTTATCCTTATTTGGTCTTGTAATAAAAAATTCTAATTTCAACCCTGGTGGCTGGAAATCATCTGGCTACAACAGCTTTTAGGCAAACGTTGATCCTCCCAATCAGGT
The DNA here is from genome assembly GCF_047370975.1 of Nipponia nippon. Taxonomy (NCBI): domain Eukaryota; kingdom Metazoa; phylum Chordata; class Aves; order Pelecaniformes; family Threskiornithidae; genus Nipponia; species Nipponia nippon. The sequence continues at coordinate 87,319,180 of NW_028262347.1, read as the reverse complement.
CACTGCAACTCGGAGTGCCTCACTGCTGTCTTCAAGGCTGCTTTGCAGAAGAGATCAGCCTTTTATCTTGAGTGGGTACAAACTCCATTAGTGAGCGTATTCCTTTTTGTTAATGACAATGAAAGAAGCCTCCTCTGATTCCTGTGCAATCTCTGGAGTCTATAGGAGTGATTTTGTATCACCACAACTGAAGTGTGTCTGTGAGGCAGGTGAATGTGCAGCACAGTGAGCTTTTCCCTGGAGCTTTCTGTTCAGCTTACTGTGACAATAACGAGTTGGGTCTCCTTCTCCACGTGGTGTCATGTGATGCTAAACAAGAAGAGGAAGACGTGTCTCTTTGGGATTTATCCTGCTTACCGGTGTGAATTATGTTGCATAGGTTTCAGACTCTGTTCAGACTGTTGTCTATGGCTGGGATCTGAATGGTGTTGCTTTGGAGCCTGTTTCAGGTTTTTGTAACAGTTTTACTTAATTCCAAATAGTTTTCTCTGCTCTGAGGTTTGAAAGCTGAAGCTTGCTTATCTCGAGAAGCATCTACTCACTCTGTCGGTGTATTTTTATCAAAGACAGTCAGTACGCTTGTTGTGTATTTCTTCTCCGTATTGCATGGCAGTTTCTTTGGGTGGTGACAGGCACACTTTACTGCAATAAGCAAACAGATGTAAAGTTTTATCTACAGAGAGGAGCAATCAAAGGGAACAGGTCTGTTTTCTTGTGGTGCACTCTGCAGGATTTTTAAACACTTAGTTAAATGATTCATGCAATTTAATTTTTCTAGGTTTAGTGGAATAAGATAATCTTAGCAATGTACTTTAGGAGTAGGGATAAACTGTGATTGATTGAATGGTCTGCAAGAAGTACAAAATCTTTTACTCCAGACCTTGCCTTTCTCCGGCACGGCTGTTGAATAGCTTGGACTATTCAGTGTGATGTATGCACTGATGTGTACATTTTCTTCATCTTTTGATTTTGGCTGAAGAGGTCTTCCAAGTAAAACAGGATTGAGCTTTGCTAGGTAAGCCATGAAGTACAGGTGTCGGACCTCCTGCAGCTGTGTATTGAGAACAATAACCCTGACTCTGTTTCTAGATCTTCTACCAATTCATTTGAAGCAAAATTTGAAATATTTGTCTTTCAGGGTTAGAATTAAATGAGTTTTTTATTAACTATATCTTACCTGATAGTAAGAAGTTGCCCACTAAAGGAAGGAAAAAAAAAAAACCAAAACAAACCCATGACCAAATGATTAATGTTTATGGTGTGATGTTCCACACGCTCATGTGTTCCCACTTGCACTTTTCTGTGGGAAAGAAAGAGTTTTAGTTTTTTGTTTTGTTTTCTAAATCCGACAAGTAAAAGTCCATTTGTCTGTAGTTTTGGCTTTGCATACTTTATTAAAGGATTTTTCTGCCTTTTTTTTTTTTTTTTTCTTGTCCTATTTAGAACATACTTTAAGTCTGCTTTCACAATTTCAAGACTGTTTCTCCATAGGACCTTACACCCTTAATAGGATATTAGTGTTCATATATCCAAAGGGAAGAGTCCTTGAAGCCATTAGCCTCTTGTCCTTGCCTTTGTTTGTCCGTGAAGGAATGCACATTGCAGTTAATTTTTCTCACTTCTCTTGTGAAAGCAAGGCCCTTGCAGAAGGGACTTGAAAGAAGAACAACTTAGGTCTTTTCCACAGCATTTAACTAATGTTACATTGGATTTTTGCTAGACTATGAATGCAAAAGCATCTGCGTTTTTCTGTAAACCTGCATGTGCAGCAAAAGCTGTCAGATCGTAGGTGCGTTTTTGTGCTTGGTAGCCACAGGCTGTGTGTTTTAGCAGGACGCCTTATACTTCTGCGCCTGCTGCAGACTGCTGGAAGGGATTGCCTGCTTCAGCGCTGCCTGTGTGTTTGGCACAAGGTGCTTAGGGATGACTGCCCCACATTATTAAAACTGTTTCAAGTACAGCTCAAGAACATCAGTATCATCAGCTTGTTATGTATTAACATGTTAAATTTGCAAGGCTACCATATGGAGTTTTTCATTCTTACATTAAGCATTAATGCTCCTATTGAAGCATCACAAAACAATGTTGCTTTTGAAAGTGTAGTCCCTCAGTCAACAGGGACTCCCAGACGCCCCTCCAGGCACTTAATTAATCTCAGGGTTGAGAAACTATTTATCTTTAAGATGTGTTGTCAACATGTCTGTTTGCTACCCCTACTTCTCCCACAGAGTGCCCCTGCTTTTAAGCATCTGTGGCTGAGAGGAGCTGAAAGAGAAGGATGTGCTCCTCTTCTTTTGTAGTGTAGCTTGAAGGTGGGCCTGAGGGATACTGCTGTGGTTATTTTAAAAAAAAAAAAAAAAAAAAAAAAAAAGCCCGATAACAGTAGACTGCAAAATATATTTCCATAAGAAGAATCCGTAAGTGCATGCATTAACCATCCTTACAGAGCTTTCAGTTTATTCAGATGTTGATAATTTTTTCCCACCCCCACTGGAATATCATAGGATACTAGTTCTAACTATTTTCTGCTATTTCAGTTTTTTTATTAACAGCATCTCATGGTAAAGCATACGTTTTCAGCTGCCTTTAGGATAATGGCAAGCTCTGTAAAAGGCGCTTAAAGAGCACCTTTCTTTGACCAGACTCTGCAACTGGAGAACACGCTTTGTTCAGGTCCCTACAGACTACTGCTTGTTATGTATTAAGTGTTAAAGATCTGGAAATGATATTTCTTGCCTGTTGTTGAAAGCTCTCTCATGCATTATTTATCAGACAGTAGGTGAAGACTTCAACCTTTTTATGATAATTGATAGTGGTTAGAATACAAGATTACAAACAGTTCCAGAGCACCAGTAAATGCCAGCATGGGAGTTGAGCATGGGACATGTTTTTCATAGTTAATTCAAACTATGTATGCTTTATTGGGCCTCACTCGGTCAACACGGAGGGGTAGAGAGGAAATAGGTGATAAAACTCTTATGTTAATAGCATTGCATGGGGTTTTGCCTGCTTGTGTTTTACAGTACTCGTTCAAACTGCATGAACTGTAGCTCTTTTGGTGTGAGGTAATAAGATTAAAGATACCTTCTGTGGGTTTTATAACTTGGTTCAGTATGAATGCCATGCTTCCTTGAAATCCAGGTTCTTCATGCAAAAGTTTCTGTGTATCACCTGGGGATTTTAAGTAGTTCTAACATTAGGTACATTTAGAAGGATCTCAGGTTATTCAGCTGAATCCGTTATGGTCAAGAGCAGCAGTGCTGCCACAGGAGTGACTCGAGCTCGCAGGTGACTGTACAGACCTGAACATGAAAAGCACCTCTTACTACCCAATTTGCAGTGCTAGTCGCTGTGTGAGCTGCTGCATCGCTGCTCTTTGTGCTTCCTTTGCTTATGCCAGGCTTCTGCTCCAAACGTTTCCAAGTCCTTCTCGTATTTGGGCACAGTTGATACCTGTTTGAAGTTGAGACTTCAAAAAACATAACTGGTAAGTTGTACTAACAGTTTAGTAATGCTAAGTACAACTTGAGTTAGTACATTTTAGCTGTTTGTAAACAGACAAAGAATTGGGTGGTTATGAGGTTGTAGGTGGTTTTGATTTTTAGTATCAATTGTATTGAAAAAGACAAATATTGGAGGAGACAGGAAAAAAACAACTTTATACCCATGAACTGTTAATTGATATAGAGCTGAAGCAGCTACATATATTGATGCCTCATTATTTTTAAATTGAATGAGAGATTTCATTTCATTAATCCTTTATTCAGATGAGAAATGGTAGTTGCTTTTTTCCAAGGGCAATTTTGCTCAACTGGCAATACATTGAAGTTAGGGTGTGGGATTTTTGTTTGTTTTGTTGTTGGTTTTTTTTTTTGTTTGGTTAGTTTGGTTTTTTTACTATTGAAATGTGGTGTGGCATAGTTGGAAAAAAAAGATACCTTAATTTTAAAAATGTGCTGCCTTGTTTTTCTTTTATTTCTTTATAATCTGCAGCAAGATCTATGTTAGTTTTCAGCTTGGATAGTTGTATATCTGCAAACATGCCTGGTAGGTGTCAGATGTAAATATCTCAAATTAAAAGATCACGTTTGTGTGCCAGTTATAAGTAAGAAGAGTGAAACAGTCTGAAAAAGATCATTATAGAACTGACAGGTTGATCCTCACTTGAGCTCATGGCTGGAGGTGGCTGTGCTTCCCCTGATGCCGAGGGAAGATCTGCTCCGGGCTTGCGCTGAGCTGGTAAGAGTTTGGTTCCTGGGGTTGTGGAGAAATGTGTAAATCAGAAGTGGTAAACCTACTTGTTCTGGGTGAAAGGTAGTTTATGACTTAATTTCATATAACCAAGGGCTACATTTTTTTTTAGTGTATTTATGGAATAATTATCCATTTGTCGAAGAAGAGATAGAAGCGAGTGCTGTTTCTGTGGCCTGCAAATGGTGTTCAAATGATCTGTTCATCCCTTGGTAAAGAATACTCTCTGTGCAGCCAATTTAAGCAGAAGTTGGAGTGGTCTGGGCCATTATTTCATCTTGCTTTTAGCTGCTAGTTCTTCTTTTGTCTTCTACCTTGTTAAGTATCTCATATGTCTTGTGTATGCTGCGTTGGTAAACATTAAAATACATTGAAAGCACATATTTCCTCTCACTTCAGTACTGATTTGCACTGTCCTTTTCATTCCGCAGCTGGGCATAGCCTTGAAACTTTTTGTAACATTTCTGTTAACTCTAATAAGCATTTAAGCAGGATGAGCAATGTGACAACTGTGGAATAGCTTCACGTATTTTATGAGTTCTAGATGTCAGTCTAATGTTTTGTACATGACTGCTATCTGTTAGGTTAAACCCACAGAAAAGTAGAAGAAAGAAAAAGCTGAGTCGAGATAAGCCTCTCGCCCTTTCCTGCTTCATCCCATCAAAGACATCAGGGTATTAGGTAAGGAGAACGCTCTTCCAGCTCAAGTCAAAATATAAACCTTACTGTTAGATGAGTGCAAGGATGAGACTGAAAACTGGAAAATCAAAAAGCGCTAAAGCTGGATGAATAGATTATAAAGCTGCTGTAACTGTCCTGTCACTCAGGGTATGTGAATATCCTCTCACAGCGCAGGTTTTAGTTTTCCAGTCATCATCTAACAACGTTTCTGTTAATGAACAATCCATTCACGTTGTTGGTAAACTGCTGGAAAAGTTAAATATTCCGCTTCTAAAAGAAAATACGCCTTCCTTGTTCCCATGGTGCGAATCCAGTCTTGTTGGACTGTTGCTCTGCATAGTGAAAGCAGTTTCTGGCCTGGTGCCTTAAAGCAGCGCAAGTCTGATCAGGTCATTCCTCAATCTCTGTTTGATGAAATCAAAAGAGGGAGTTTTAAAGCATTTCTTATGATATCAAAAGTTCTCTGGTTTGGTCATTGATCTGGTCTTTTCTCTGATTCCTTTTGAAGGACTCACATTAATTTCATTTTGTGAGTTATGCACCACAGGACTATGGACCCAGTGTTCCCACTTGGCTGTATTAATACCAAATACAGCGGTAACAGAACCCTGCTGGCATCCTCTTTATCCCCTTGGTTATGCAATGACAGACTGCATCAGCCCTTTTGGACAATGTCGTGTCTCTAGTAGTGATTGCAGGCAGATGCTGGAGGAAAAATGGGCATAGCATGAGCCTATGTGATATTTGCCCTGAGGACACTCAAAGTCTGCAACTGTTTTTGTCTCAAAAGGAATGAGGTACCTATGGGGCTCTGCAGCATCTTCATGGTGGCCAGACCCTTCCTGGTCAGGACACTCTGCATTTCCAAAATGTTTCCAGACTTGGACCTGTGTGTTTACAATTGGCTAATGCAGTGATTTCCTCCTGGTTGCATTTTGAGACCTCTCAGCTAAGTAGCTCTTAATCCACTTAACTTTCATCCGGTTTATTTTCATAGTTTTGTAATCAGCTTAGGTGGTATGAGGCCAGGGAAGTTTAAACTTAGTAAGTTGCACTCCTTTTGTTGTCCAGGCTTGTAATTTAGTTAAAAATAATACAAAGTTGGTTATTAGTGCTTTCCATAAGCCCATGTTAATAGGCATAATTGTAGTCTATTCCTGTAGCATGCATTGAATCTCATATGTGTGCTTGCATTGTTTTTCCTGGGATCAACGTTCAACTGACGTGTATATTTACCAGGTTTAAAGAATGGCACAATGCTTGCTTTCTCTGTGTTTCAGGATTATTGCCAAATGATGTGAGCACTCAGCTCTTCCAAAACACCTCCACATCCACATGCTGGGACCAGAGGCACAAAAATGTCAACACTTGTTTGACATTGTCCTCTGTTACAATATAAATAGAGAAGTGTTTCATCAGCATCTTGTGATTAAACTGCCTTTTTCTGCTAAAAAATGGGTGTATATTTAACAAGTGCTTCTGACTTTTCTGTCCTGTGGACAGAGATGTTAAGCAATACCAGGCTTTGGATTTTTTGCTTTCTATAAAACATAACAAAACAAGATCTCGGAGCTGCTTTCAAGGGCTTAACTTGGTTACTCACAGGTTTCTCCTGGGGTCTTTTTTTTTTCCTCTTGTCGGTGTTGGGAAGCGTTCCCTCTGTCTCGCATTAGTTTCTTCATCTCCATTAGCGTTCAATGGCTTCCATTTGCTGTAGTGTTTTTCTTTGTCTGCTTTGCCTGATCAAGTTGGTTTTGGTTTTGTTTTTTTTTTTAGCTGATTGCTGCCTTGAGGGGTTACATACCTGTGTAACCTCTTAATTTTAAGTGGAAAATACATCTTACTGTTTTGACAAGTGGTGCCTGTTATTCTGTTGCTGATAACAGGTACCCAAGGGAAGACTGATCTTGCTTTGCTGCCAGAAGTCGTTGAAGGCTTGCTGATGGTGTGTGTTGGCACAGGTTCACAAGTCAAAGTTAACTTAGATCAAACATGGTTTACCTCACTAGCAAAAGCATGGTGGGATGTTGAGGCCCACATATTGCCAAAAAGGGACAAGTTTCTTCAAATTTCCAGTCCCTCCCTTACTGGGCTGAGATGTGCAATCAGTGGCTTCTGCCAGAGCAGATACTTCCTCCCATTACTATGTTTCTATTTAAAGATTAAGGTGAAGTAAATTTTAAGGTTATGGTCATAGAGAGATGTTTGGCGTTAGAATTTTGTGGCAGTCAATGTAAACAGTCTTACGCCTATCTATCTGTTTAAGTAACTTAAATATTCCCTTACAACACTTTTTTGTGAACAGCATCATGACTAAGATAGGAAAACCTTAGCAGTAGTTTGACAAATGGTTTAAAGAATTGCATTGTCCTCTCAAGTGAGATGAAAACACAGGTCTGACACCAAAAGGGATGCAAAGCCAAAGAAAACAAAAGCGGCTAACCTAGTGTGACAGCCCTGTCCTCTTTCTGGTCATCCCTTGTCAGTGAAAGATACAGCTGAATTAGAACTGACTAATGGAGATTGTTAGAAGTGTAGGGAAAAAATCAATAGCCATGTATATTAAAAATCTTCAGATTCTTGAAGTACAGAGGGAAGATGATATGCCGAAGGTATGGGAAAGGTAAATAAATAGATACAGTGTGCCATGGACACCACTGTCCATATGAATGAGGTCTTCACTGACTGCAGAAGCAGCCTAGGGCAGCCTGCTCCTGTGCAGATATCCGGATTGTTGCTGCCCAAATAAATCAAAGTGAGATGCATCTCGTCTCACTTTAAACTGCAGATGTAACTTAGTGAAAGGGGTAGTTAAAGCTGCTCAGTCAGTAGGATGAAAACATAGCTGTGATTGTCATCATTCCCCTATGGTGAGGCCTTGCTTCATCTCACTTACCAACTTAAACTACTAATTGCAACTAGTAATCTACAGTGATGTTATATAGTTGATGGGAAGGAGAGAGAACCGAACAGCCACAGTGTCTGATGCCAGGGGCCATCTGCCAGGGTATCCCGTCTGCAGGAGTGGGAAAACCCAGTTCTGCCCAGAGGAAGCCTGCAGAACGGTCCGTCACTGTGTGGTAGGTAGAACTACAAACAGTGCTGCTGAAGAGTATATAATGGCAAAATGTATGAGGTGTGGTTGGTTCTTTTTGTTTGTTCGTTTGTTTCCTAATGATTTCTACTTTTTTTTTTTTATTTGACCGCAGTTAAATGCTGGACTGGTGGTTTCATAGAATCAATTGCAATTCCAAGATCTGATGCCTGAGTGGAAATGGTTTGCTTGGAGCCCAGCATATTTGTATTAAGTTAGAGTTACCCACCCCAGTATGTGTGTATCTGTATTTGTGTGTGCTGACTATATAACCTGCAGAAGACTCCTCTCCCATTTCTTCTGTTACTTTGGAGGTGACATTCCTTATTGCTACTGTGTTAGCCAGAGCGACAGAGATTTAGGTTTCTCTTGAAGGTGGTGGTAGATTTTCATCTCACCAAGGAGAGGAGTCTTCCAAATGCCACATCTTCTAGTGCTTTAATGTCTTTGTGATCCTGATGTTAATCAGCCTCTTTAGAAGTCTTCCATATGGTTTATTTCCAGTGTAGGTGGATTTCCAGCTGTGCTAAAGCCTGTTCGGCAACAGCAAAGTGAACCCTGGTGATTGCTGGAGCATGTTTCTTCTGGAGTCCGCCTGACTGGTAGCAGGGTGGGGCAGTGCTCCTTTCTATGCATTTGCAGTGTAGATGTTGACTCATCCCTTTATCAAGTCTTGTGCCTTTCTCAAAGCCTTAATAGGTCATTACTACTGCTTTGAGCAGATGATGTACTCTTCCTTCTGCTGCGTGGTATGCCACGCTGCGCTGGAGGAGAGATGAGGTTTGAGGGTGCATCTTCTGTGGGTATTTAAGAGAGAACTACCCAATCATCAGGGAAGGGACGAGCATGCTTGGTGTATGGATGTACATGGGGACAACATGTACTAAAATGTACTGGTTAATGGCAAGAAACTGGTCTGTCTCCTGTGATGTTCATTCAGTTCATTTCCAACTGGAGGCAAGTAAAAACTCCTGATTTGGATTAGCAGACTCTGGATTGTGGTCTCACTCGCTGGCCGAATGAGCAACAATTGCCAATAGCCAGAATAGGAGGGAAGAGAACTTCATAAGCAGTGTGTGTGGAGGGTACCAATGCTAGTAAAGAAAAATGTATGTAGCACAATTGATGTTAAAATAAAATAATAATGGTAATGGGGGGAAAAAAACCAGAGGACTTGGACTGAAATGTGCAACAAAGGCATGAATACAGAACAGGACATTTTCTGACTTAGAGCTGTGTTTTGAAATGCGAAGTTGGCAGGTCATTAGTACGGAAATGTAGCAAGCTGTTAGCATACCAGCATTTAAATTCCTGCTGTGCTAAGTGGATCTTTTTGCCCTGTTTGAAAAACTCCTCTTCCTCTTTGATTTGTGTGTACTTGAAGGCCAAGAGACCTTTGGTATTACCTCGTGCTTGCAAGGACAAAGTTAATTTCCAGTTGTTCATAATATAGTTCACTTTCTCTGTATTAATCTATATCAATCAAATTTGCTGACTTCCTTTATGAGAAATATTTATGCCTACTCAGAACACATCCAGTTAAAATTGATTGCATCTTAATTGGATCCAGTATGAAATTTTTTTTTTTTTCCTGGTAGGAGCACAGGAGTGTTAAAAGGAGAGAAGATTGAGGATATTCTCAGTAGAAGTATTTAAAAATCATTTGAAGTTTTGGTTGTGAGAATAGCAACTTTGGAGTTGCTGTCTGTACTGCTTAGGGCAGTGACCAAACTTCTTCCCTAAGTGCTAGTACTTAGCCAGCATTATAGGATTGCAAGGTGAAAGGGCATCCGGAGCTCAGCCCTCATGCAGTGTGGAAGAATGCCTGCCATTTATTGTTGTTCTAAAAGCTGGCTCCATCTCATGATGAATTTTTGATTTACAAGCTTCTTAGCTAATCCCCTGTTGTTAGAGAAAATGGAGTGGGCCGGTTGCAGCATAGAGGATTTAGGTTCAAGTCTGAGAGCACTACCCTTGTGTGACCTACCCATCATTACTGGCAGAGTGAGAACTAGGAATTACTTTCTTTGAAGCCATGATGCATTGTCCAAGATTTGTCTGGTAAATATTCTTCCAGCAAACTGAGAGATGCGTTACTATCGTTGGGTGCAGAGCACGCCAGAATGAGCTATTACCTGTGTGATCTTCAAAATTGCTGTCAAAATGAACTCGCAAAAAAATCAGCGAGGCAGCTGCTGTGGAAAGAGCCACATTGCCAAAGTATATTCAGTGATAAGACTTGGACTTTGCGGCATAGTAAAAGACAGTAGAATTAGAAAAGGAAGGAAAAGCTGTGTGTAATACTCCTTTGCGCACCCTGTCTGAGCTCCTTGGTCCAAGTGTTACCTTAATAAAAGGGGATGAGGGGCCTGAAATAGCGTGAACGGCTCCAGGCTCTGCATCTCTCTGCTGTTGCTCTAGTGGAAAAAGTCTGAAAAAGAGGTGATAAAATTGAGCAGGCTGGTAGTCATGCATTTCAGATACATTAAGCTTCCGGGGAGTAAGGTAAAACCGTCTTTCTTTCTCAGCCATGTAAAATTGCCATGTACGTTCATTGGCCAGCATGTATTACATGGTGAGTTGATATTATGTAAAGACTAAACATGGTATGTTTTCATTTAAGTCTATTTTCAGAAATAAAACAAGGTAAGTAACCAGGAGGTAAATAACATGCTTAGCAGTGCTTCCAGGTTTTCATGGTGTTTCATGGCTCCTTTTAATAGTCGCCATTTCAGATGGATTTCATTTAAGCCAAAATGCCATTTAAAGTTAGAAGTCTGTAGGAAATTTGAGGAATGAATGGTTTTGACAAATGAGCAGTTTGAGGGAATTCATCTTCTGTGGAGGAAGTAATTGAAACTCAGCCTTCTTATACAGGGATAGGGTAGAATTTGATTAACTTCAGGTAGAAAACAATGAAGAAGTAAGCCTTGGGAAGTAAGATTTTATTCCGATTAGGCCAGCCGAGCAACGAGACCAAGACCAAATATGCAGATTTTTATACTAATGCTTGAAGTCTTAGAAACTACAGCAGCATACTGAAATCTGTGTGCTTTGGACATCTGAAATTACTGTTGTAACAGACACATCAGAAACTTGTTAGAAGGTAGAGAATTGATGGGATTCTTACAGCAAGAGCAAATGAGATGGGAGTAACAAGGTGGGTCGTTTCCAGTGAAGCCCTAAAGAAAGCATGGATTTATAAAAGGAAGCTAAGGCAACAAATACACTAGTGTCTCCATAGGCTACAGTGTCATGCCTGAAAAGGAAAAGCTGAATATTTGTGCCCTACCTGCCAGCTGGGAGAAGGCAGAAGATGCAGTAAGTGGGGGCAGGCTGTGGCTAGCCCATGTAGAGCTGGTAAATGGCAGCGCAACATGGCAAGTGAAGCCGTGGGTGCTGTGAGAGCCTGCGTCTTGCAGCAGCGAGATGGAGAAGCCGTCCCGGTGGCCTCCTGAGCAAGGCATGGTGCCCGATTCAGGTGGTAATTGTCAATATGCCGCATTTTAATAGTGACTTTAATGAACTCTTTAATGGTATCCTTATAGAAGCAAATACTCATTTAGGTATGTAAGGTAATAAATGGTAGGAAAAGCTTTAGCTGTTTTTCCTAGCAGGAGAACGAGGAGCTATTGTGTGCAATTACTGGTTGCATGATTAAGCAAGCAAAACATGTTTGTAGTGCCTCATCAAACTGTGACACCTGCTGCCCCAAAGTGTTCGAAATGTGAGTGAGCTCAAAAAAGGATTCGAAGTCGTGGAAAAATGTATATCCAGGCCCTTTTTAAGATCCCTGTAATATGATGGCCCAGCTGCACTTGCTGGCTCTAGATTTTTTCTAAACTGATGATAGTAGGAGCCTTGAAAGTACAGCAAAGTGTTTCCCTCTGCACCTAGTAAATAAGTCAGATATTCTCCTAATATTCACTACCAATTGCTTTTGAAGAAAGGCTGTTGGGACAGATATGTTTGGACATATTTGGGAAGCTTTGAGGTAAGTAGAAGCTGACTGCTCAGTTAGATCTGTTGAACGGACCAACAAAAAAAATCTTCAGCCTCCTTAGAAAGAGTTGGAGAAGGAAGGAAGCAGGAAGAAATAGAGGGTAAACTCTACTTGGCTAGAAAAATAAATTAAAAAAAAAAGTTTAAGTTGGCCACTGCTGGGATGGATTTTTTTTTATATATTCAGGAAGGAACATAAATGCAAACTCTCAGAGGATGAAAATGTACTAGAATAAAATTGTAAGTAGGAGCAGTTGTAGTGCATCAAAGTATGTATGGTAAATTTCTGCTGGAAATGAATGGGCACGTTGCAGGAAGTTTCTAGCAATAACAAGATAAAGCCAAATAATCATAGCTGCCATAGCCAGGACTCAGGATTACTCCAAGATAAATGTATAAATCTAGCATAATTGTGCCCCAGAACCACCTGCTAGTCACTTCTTTACACTATGGTAAAATTCATGCTTCTGGCAAACTTCCTTTTTCCCTTCTACTTAGATGAAAAGGAACTGTTTGTTGAATAAAAACAACCACCCTTCTATCTTAATGGAAAATGTGGTTAACTGCCACAGCTGGGCACTTAATTTTAAGCTCTGAATAGACAATGAGCAATTGGTTGTTAGCTGCTTGTTAAATGTATAAACTATGTAAGTATATACAGTATCTTTTAACTTCACAAAGAGTATGTAGTTGAAATCATTAGCTTAACTGCTCTGGTGAAATAATGTAATTTATGTGACGTTTTCATATTCTTTACTGTCTAGGAGTTTTCTAATGGCTAAAATAACTGCATTTATTGGGCATCGGTGCAGTCACTACTAGGACAGAAAAGGTTCTCTGTACACCTTACAGCTTCTTATTGCCAGGCATTTACATGCAGTAAGCTCTGGCCACATTATTCTGGTACTATACCAGTCCTGAGGTAATGCCTATCAGTATGTATTTTGCCTTTTACAAGACTGAGTACCTGTGCACTTGAACAAAAATAAGGTTATGAAAATAGTGAATTGCTTCCTAGCTCTAAGTATGGATTTTTCACTCCTTACTATGGACCTGTTTCATGTGTCCATGTTAATCTGTGGCACAGTATTATCAAGTTTAAGCTTTGATTCCTAATAAATACATTAAAGGTGTCTAAGCAAAGACTGACTCCTCTGAGATACCTCAATTAAAATAATGTGATATGGATGGGTTAGAAGAGTGAACTTGGGTCTGTAAGGAGAGGCAATAGGCCTGCCTGGCCCTGGCCCCCTCGCTCTGCACCTACGGGCAAACGTGCAAAGGGTTTAACTCGCTGTGGGCATGGCATGGCCTGGCAGGCAGGGGCGTGTGCCAAATGGTGGCCCATACAAAAGGTTTGTCGCCTTTTAATATGCTTTCTGAATTTGAAACGTTAGCTGTTCCTTTTTGCTTCTCTGAATATAAAAGGACATTGCCCGTGTTCACTTTCATAACTTCTCTGAGGTAGGTATCTGATGGATGAGAAAGATGCTGCTGAACCTTTAGTTTGTGAAGAATGGGTCAGGGCAGAGAAAGAAAGGTATGTGCAGCATCTGTTTTCATGTTTGGAAAAAAAAAGTTTTTTCCCCTTGTTCTATATCACAAGACAAAGGGGGAAGTTTTAGGTAGATGTACTTGGGGATAGGGAGAGCAGGCTGCAGGAAAAAAATAAATAAATTTATTTATTAAATAGGAGAACCGTATGCTTTGAGAAAATACTGTAAAAAGACAATAGTAAAGGGCATCAAGTAAGTTATCCTCTAGGATCTGTTTGTTACATACTAAAAAATGTTGTTGACAGAGCGGTCGGACCTGAGGAAGGGACAGAAGGGATTTTATCTGGACATTTGTGAAAGCCGTTCACAATGAGCAAGGGGTATCTGGCAAGCTGGACAGAGAGGCAGAAACGAGGAAGATACTTTTTTTTTGTTTCTTAATGGAAAAAGTCTCAATTAGGATAGAAGAGCAGCTGGCTGGTATATTGCTCATCTACAAACTTAAGATCACAGCTGCTGTGGTTTATAATATTGACTTGAAAAGCCATGGTACGTCTTGGTTGTGTTCAGGTAATTCCCATAGTAAGGTTGCTTCATCCTATGTAACAGGAGCATGGATAACCACATCTGCATGCCAGCTTGCTGCTGCCAAAGGACTTAATGGAAAAAGAGCATCTTTGTAGGCTTACTATTGCATTTTTGGTTTAACTCAGTTAAAGTGACTCAAAAGAAAGCCATCTGCAGAGAAAGCAAACTTCATTGAATTGCTGGTGGAATTGCTTGTCTTGAGTTGGACAGAGTCTTCACTGAAAAAGCTGCTCTCTGCAATCGCATTTTCTTTTCGCTTTCCCTGTAGCTGAGCATGGAGCCAAATCTTTTCTGATTTATCGTGGAGCATTTTGGTGGTTACTACAGCAATTGCTGACATGGGAAATTCTTTAACCCATGGGGATTGTCTCTATCTGATTTAGCAGCTTCAATTAAACAGGCCAGTTAACTCCACAGCAAATAAGACAGAAGGTTTTAAAATAGGCAGGATAAATTATTCCTGTTGGAGGTTATTGTTAGGTTATTGTTAGGTTATTTACCTAAGCAAAAGAACCAGAGCTGTATAAAGCATTTGGGAGGAAAGTTTCCCTGGGGAGTCTGTGGCAGGCAGTAGCAAAGATGTCTTTGCAACTGCTGCTATCACAGACGTAGTGTGATTAAGAGTGACAGGGACAATTACATGATTTTCCTGTGAATAATATTTTTTTTTATATGCGTGGGTAGAATTTGAGAACTGTTTTGTCCAAAAAAAAAACCCAACTGAACTTTTTATATAGCATTGGAAGAGTTTTCCAACTTCTCAATTGAAAGTGATGCAAAATCTGAAACTAACTTGTTTGTTGCTTTTGCCCTTGCATTGAAGGAAAAAAAAAAAACAACAAAACCAAACCAAAAACACCAAAGAAACCAGAAACCAAAGCAAACTTTCAGCAGCCAGAATGAGAAGTTCTTATTTTGAGATTCAAAAACAAGCTTCCCACCTTACATATTGTTTGTAGACTGACCAAAATTACTGTGGAGGCTGGTGTTTTTTTTTTTTTTTGGTTTGGCTGCCACTAAGTTTACAACAAAACCAAACAAATAAAACCCCAACAAAACAAACTCCACAATTTTAATTCTGCCTATATAGTTTAACACTGAAACTGTTTATGCTGATGAATTGGTACCTCTGACACATGGCAGTGACTGGAAAACACCCCTTTACAGTCAGTAAAACCACCTGATGAGAGTTTGAATTGAGCTGTTTCGTGGCTTGAAGAATGACTCTGTATAAGTGCTTTTGATTAATTTGTGTGTCATCTACGTTAGAATTTGAATCAATTTTTTTGCATGCCTGTGTGGAGGTTAAAAATTCTGGCTTTTTTCATATAAACAGGAAATAACGCTTTGCTTTGTCTGTTCTGGACAATAGCAATTGATGCCTTTGGATCTAAGTAAACAGCCAAAAAAGTCTCTTAATATTTAACGTCTCACTTTTCATGTTCTCTTAATGATTGCAAAAACCAAATTGCCACTTAGAGATAACCATCTCGTACCAAGCCCAGTGGAATTCACCCAGGTAGCAGAGTTGGCCACTCCAACAGGCTTCAGAGTGCTACCACCACCAAATCTCCTTCTTTCCTTTAGTGTATCTTTCTTCTCATTCTTTCTAATAAATGGCCCGGGAGTCATTTGAGTGCTTCTGCTTCAGCCTTAATTGCAGGTGTGCGGTGTTTATGGTATATGCCCCCATGAGGTAACATCGTATCAGTGACTCTGTTCATTTAAATTAACATGTTCAGGCATACCCCTTCCTTCAGTTTCCTCTAACAGAGTTCTCGGACAATGTGATTATCAGTAATAAACTGTATTATTACTTCCTCCATATGCCATTCAGTCAAATCAGGTCATGTAAATTTATTTGCATAAATGTCGATTATTCTCATCTCATTCCTGAACGTGCTTTTCAGGTCGGTTCTAAGTCGAGCAAGTTCTTTCAGCTTTGCAGAGCTTTGCAGAGCTGATTGAGAGCTTTTCTGCCAGACTTCTGATTGTGGGATCAATTTTCTGCCCAAATCCCCAAATGTCCATTAGGTAAATAGCTTTTCATGGCACATTCCAGGTTCTACTCAACCACCAAGATGTTTTTATTATTCAATTTGAATTTTTTTGAAGTATTGCATCCAGAGCACTGAAAAGTCTGCTTGGGTGTTTTTGGCAGTTTTTTTATCACATCCCATCACGCTCTCTTCTGAAAATCAAGTTGACTGTATTGTTCTGAATGATGTCTTTATACATGTCTTTCCAAGCTGGAGGCATGATTGCCTTCCATTACTACTCATATGTTTTGGAGTCAAGATCTTGATTTATCTTATGTGCAATAAAATTTGTTCCTAACCCCATTTGGAATATGACAGGTATCTGTCACCAGCAACAGGGCTTATGAATGTTTAAACTGAAACATGTTTTTTATTTGCAGCTACTACTGTTCAGTTGTTCACTTGTGATCTGAACTGGAAATGCTGTCATTAAGTCTTTGTTAAAGGCACACAGCTGAATTGTTTGGGGGGAGTTAAATGTTCAGTTTGAATATTGTGGTTTGGTTTCATTTGCACTTCCATTAAAACAGTTTTCAGCATTAAATTTGCATTAAAAATGCAGAGGTCAGTAGCTAAGTGTGGATTGTGAATACTGTAATTAATCGGAGTAGCCAGTGATGTGAGAAGATGAGGTGGAGCGCAGCAGAGCATTAGCAGTCATTTTGACCAAGAGGTCCATGGCTGACAGCCATGGTGGGAGCCCATGAAGAGGCCAGGAGCAATCAGGGACCTGCTGCTGGATACCTGTGGATCCCAGCCAGGGAGCTGCATACCTCTGTTGGCAGGGCAGTGCTGTTCTCTGCAGAGACTCCCTCCTGCTTTCCGCTCCCTCAATCTAGTGTGTGTGTAACCCCTGGATCCCACTGACTTGGCCATAACTGGGAATAGTGAAGACGATGGCTTAAAGTTAAGGCACGAGAGCTCAATGATGTCTATGTAAGCGAATGTAAAGAAGGAAGCTCTAAGTACTGGCATTAGGCTGAACAGCAGCAAAGCTAGGAGTGACACAATCAAATAGTCTTTGCATCTTCAGCATGGAGATAGAAGAGGCAAAACTATTTGCGTGAGAAAATTTTCTGTTTCTAGCTCCTTTTGCTAAATGTGGGTGTATAGAGGCAGTGATTTCTTCTCCAGAGTTGTTCTCGAAGCTGCTGCCAGGTCCCAGTACGGCAGCTGATGCAGCAAGTACATGGGTTGTCTGGCCTGACTGACTCTGTAGGAAAGCAGCCCCTTCCTGCCTCCATATGTGCAGACCGTCTCAGCAGTGCCTGGACTGGAAGCTAAAGTGGAACAGAAACAAAATGGTGTGGCTGCCGGCCATTGAAGATAGCTAAAGAGAAATGTGCGTGGCAAGAGAACCACACACCAAAGAAGAAAAATGGTAGGAATGGTTGTACTAGTCAGATTTTACTCTTGAGTTTTGAACAACTGAGAAGAAATACTTTTGGGGTTAAAGCAAGATTTCAAAATGCAGTTTGTCTTTAAAAGCTAAGCAAGAAGGGTTGAAACAAAGTTCACGCTTCATATTGACTGCAGCTCTGCCTAGTCCTTGAGGTCAGTTCTTAATTTCCCATCATGGAGTGGGTTTTTTTCTACAGTCATAGTCATCTAGGCAAAATACAAGTTAATTTTTAAGCCTCTATTTTATTGCAGGAATATACTGGAAATGACAATACTGTCTATAATAAAAAGGAAAAAAAAAAAACAACCAACCACCAACCAACCAAACAAAAAAACCCTAAAGGGTTTGAACGTCCATGAGGAATTACTTCTAACATTGTTTATTTGTCCACGTAATGGGCTGTTATTGTGCTTCTCAAATGATACTGGCTTTCCCTTGGGATGCTCTGACCTCTTCAAGGATAGTCTTATGCAAACTGAGAAAAAATTAAACAGAGTATCTTTTGTAACAACATGTCAAAATGGAAACTGGCACTGAATATTCAGTGCCAACTGCTCAGGGGTGGGCAAATTCATTCAGATGACACGGTAATGATACTGCAGGAAAAAAAAAACTGAGGGGAAGGGGGCACGCTTGTAAGAATAAAATTTATGGCTGAATATATTGTTATCTTCTAGAAAAAAATGTGCTTCATTTTAAAAATTACTTCCATTTGTAGATGTTTATTTTATGCGCCTGGGAGGTAGGTAAGAGGGGAAGTAGTACAGTTTATTAGGAGGTAGTTTAATATACTGTACAACAGTACAGTTTATTGAGAAAAAGGATTATAGATTTATGATACTGTTACTGTAGTAAATGTCATCAATGTAGTGCTTGATCAGTGTATTGTTTCTAACTGCAAAAGTAGTCTGGGTAGCCACCAGCTCCTTCCCCAGGGTTTTCTTGGGGCAGATTCCCCAGGCTTCCTGCCCTTCCCAGGGCTGGGCTTGGGGCTACCATTGCTGTCAGGCCATCGCTGCCCCAGGCTTGGCTGTGGTCTGCCGGTGCCTTATAAACCGCCCCCCCACCCCCACCCCGTGCCCTAAAAGGACAAATGGCTTATTTGCAGTTCAGGGGAAGGAATTTGTGCATTGGCTCAAGGAATGCTCCCTGAATGCCTGATGCGTGTCTCCCTGGGAGCTGTGTGTGGGTGTCAAACAGAGCAAGCTGGTGCCATTGCAAACGCTGCTGTTCGACGTTATTTCTCAGTTTTGTTTGTTCAGAGTCAGACTAGAACTCAAAAGATGTAAATTGCAAGTAGCTCTAAGAAATTATTCTGATAAGAAAGGACAGTGGAAAGAAGTACTTTTTTGTTATATTGGATAGGTATTCATAAATTGCTGACTCCAATATTTAAAAAAAAAATAAAAATCTACCTTTTAGTTTATGTCAAAGCTAGTAGATTGTGCTTGGTTTAAAAAATGAATTTTGGAAAGCAGAATATAGTAATGATGATGCTATGTCAGGTATCTCATTACTCCAAACAGCTCTCTACATTTGTTTTTGGTTAGCAGTTTATGAGGGGGTTAAGCTATAAATGGGAAATAAAATATGCCGGCCCTCAGCTCCCCCTCACCATTCACTCGTATGAATGCCGTCTCGTAGATCTGTAGCTCCTGGTCCTAGTGCTGTTACTAAATTATGGTTTGAATGAAATTTCTCAAAAGGTTTCAGGATGATCAAATCTAAACGGCCTGTGAAGATTGTTTTATATTACCACACGAATTGTCTGTCTCAGTGTGTTGTTAGCTACATGAAATGGCTTTACTTTATTTAAATATCAAAAAACAAAGCCACAAAAACACCAGGTAATTGAAGTAAACATCCTCATCCTTTGAATATAAGAACATTCGTTGTGGAGTAACGCCTTTGACCCCAGCGTAATTTTTTTCAGAATTCTTTGCTGTAACATCTGATCTGTTATTTCTGGATTTGCATAAGTAACAGGTGGCTGTGGTTGTTGAAAGCCCTGGTAACTTATTAGAAGATGTAGCAGCAAAAAAGTCTTCTGGTGTTCTGTGACTCCTTTCAACAAGTGAATAACAGAGACACTTTAAGGGACGTAATGAAAGAAGGGATCTTTCTGTCAACACTGTTACATGTTTAGGTAGTAAGCTGTGTATTTGTTTCCTATAAGTTCATATAGTTCAGAGTCAAAATGGACCTTAAAAATATCTCTTGTGATGTACTATGGGCTATTAAATTAACATTTACCTCTGTGTTGCAGGGTACAGTAATAAGTATATAATTGGGGAAAAAATACTTTAAGGAATAATATCTATTTATTCCATTTGATTTAATGGCATTACACTTATTACCTTACACTTTGGTTAACCTTAGTGATTAATTTCAATCTTTAGTTGCCCTCTCTTTTGGTTCCTTAATGATATGTTTTTTGAACATACTGTTCTCCTCTAACTTTACCTTGCATAACTGATACTTCCACCTATTGGCAATGCTCATACAGAGGGATCAGATATGTTCTTGTTTGTCTTTCCCATAGTCAGATGGATTCAGATCTTCCAGTGCATTCTTGTGTAGTGTTACTTATGCACTAACATTGGGGTTTGTTTGTTTGTTTTTCTTCACTGAATCCTTTCCCATTTATCAGTTTCTTAACAAGCGGACAGGGGAACTACAGTCACTCTTGCAGTTTGAGGCTAACTAGTGCTGTGTGCAGCGTTAAACTGACATTCCTGTTTCTTCTGTCTTTTATCTTGGTCATGTGCCTAAGGATAGCACAGTTTTGATTTACTCGTTGAGAGGGCAAACTGAGTAGCTTGTCCACAATGATTTCTGAATATTTTTCAGAAGCAATGCACTCTAAGGAGTATCTAATTTTGTAACTATGGACCATATCTTCTGTTTTTTAGATACTTTCCATTTGTATCAAGCAGCCTTTGAATGCTTTTGGTCTGCTTGCTGTGAAAAATCTGCAAGCTTAAGATTTGGAGTAACTAAGGATTCTACTGCCGTACTGTTTGCAGCTCCTTGTACAGCGCAGCTACGCTTTCCTCTTAGAGGAAGAACTGATTTTGGAGCAGTTTCTGCACTAGTTAGTGAATTGCTGGACTTATTTGGATCATAAAAGTGCTGCTCATAGAAGATGCGTGGGACAGAGCTGTCCTATTGTGTGTCCACTTACCATCTCTGCATCTCTCTTGGGTTGGAGATCTCTACACTAATGCAGTTACAGCTGGATCCAGGTCTGAGAATAAAGTCAAGCCTAAACTTGATTTAAAACCTTATAACTTTACTCCCATGTTGCTTCAAGCCTTGCCTTTGAAAGCTAGAGAAAATGGGGAGGAGAATTATATAGATAACGATTCCAGCACATGATGCTGTGTACTCACTTTGGTCATCAGTGACTGAGTGATGAGACCTGGAAGCAATTCGAGTGATGAAGCCAAAGTTTTAAATCAGTTGCTTACACATGGAGTGTTATTAGTTTTGAGCCTCTGTAGGCACATCTATACTGGTGAGTTAAGCAGCACAAGAGCCTTTTCTGTGGCCCTGAAGCCAACTGGCATGGTCTGACCATGTCTGTACAATTACGCTCCCTTGGCCTCCAAAGCCAGTACGTGCCAGTACGGCTGTTGCTTGCGCAAGGACTAGCTGGCCAGGGCCAAAAATATCCTGGAGACGGTAGTAACCATTTACCAGCACTGACTATTGGTCTCTAGTGCTCAGGTCTGTGCTATGGCGCTGTTTAATATAGTAAAAAAAATACTAAGCTTATGTGGGAAGGTTAGAAAGTGGGTCAGTTCTTAATGCCTTTCCTCCCTCTTGCTAGTGTCAGAGTGACTTGCCTTCCAGTAGTTTGCTTGGCAAATAAACATTGCTGATGCTTCATTAGCATTTGAGATACTTATTTTCATCCTTATTGGATATCAGCCATTTACAAAGCAAGTTGACATCTATTTTGTTTTTTTCTATGCAAACAAGAAACTTGTACAACAAAATAAAGGAGACGCAAATGATCTGTTGCTAAACTTGACAGGTTTTTTGATTTAATATTGTTAGGCTCTATGCTCCTATTTTCAATTAGCTTTGAAATCTGCTTACATACTCTGCTGTTTAGTATTTCTGTCAAAAGAAAGGAAGAGATTGCAGAATGTGTTCACGAAAGGCACGAACCGAGAAATACCGCTGAAAGAAATACTCAGCTGCGCAAATAATTTGGTCCTACAGTGTGTTGCTGGAAATGCTTGGTGTAAAGATAAAAGCATGCTGTGTGTGAGAAAGCATAAGAAAATATTAGGTTTCTGAGATTTTTTTTTTCTTCCATTGGAAGCTCTTATTTTGTTTTGCATTATTTTTGTTTAAAAAAAGAAGTTGGAAAATGTAGATGCTTTTGTTTTCATGGTTCAGAACAAATATTGTGAGAACACAAAGAAAATGAGTGCGTGCTGAAAGTCCGATTTCCTCAGGCTTGTAGTATTAAGAGATTTTAAGGGCTGCCAAACCAACCTTTATCAGCAAACGCTAACAATAAACTGTGCAAGATGATAATTAGATTGGATGCAAAACAATAATCATGTAAGAGCTGTAGCAGTTGCCAATTACTGTTCGTATTCTGCAGGCTTGATGGCCTGTGTGAATGCTTCCAGACTTAGGTTGGTTCTACTTTCAAGAAGTGTTAATTCTGTACCTGCTGTCTCTTCTCTTGTAGATTTTCTGCAAAAAGTCATATTAAACGTGTTACCCATTTGGCCCAAAGTATTTGGGCCTTAATAGGAATACATGCTGTGTAGGTATGTTCTTTTGACAGGTTATCTTTCTGGCATGAGATCTGCCACAAGTACAAGTTGTTCTGTACGTATTTGCCCTTTGTCGTTAATTTTATCTCCTCTTGTACCCTGCCACAGGAAGGCAAGGTGTGAGACAGGCTCCCAAGCTGGGTGTTCTGGTTGCCGTAGCCAGGCTTGGCCTCCGCAGGGGAGACGGTCTCCTCAACCCAAATCCCTCATTTCTCACAGCAGCCCTCTGAAGAGTATTTGAGATTTCCAGCTGTGTTTTGCACTTGGTTAAAAGAGACCAAGAAGTTTTGAAGTTATCGTGGGGGAATCTGAGAGTGGAGGGACATTGATTTCACGTGCCCAATTATCATTTAAGATCTGGTCAAAACGCAAGCTGCGGGTTAGCATAAAGAAAAGTTTGGTGATTTACAGAACAGAAAGGGATTATTTTTCCTATTTCTCTCTTGCTGTATTTATTCTACAGGAAAGGAGTGTGTCTGAGGGGGGACCTGGGGAAGGACATATCGTAGTAAGGGCTGGGAAAATATTGAGAGAGGACACTAAATAAATTGTTCGCTTCCAGTTGTTAGGTCAGAATACTGCTGTGGCTTTACTCTATATGTAAAAATAATTACGCTCTTACAGTATTAATCTCTCAGAAGTAGAATTAAACTTTTTTTACTATTATTTGTTAGTGTCTCAGACCTATATTGTTGACAGCAATAAACTGTTGTTCATGTTGAAATCCCGAGTGAAATTATGCTCACAAAGATTCACATGATTTTCCTTGAAATATGTGTAATAACTGTATAAATCTGTAGAAATACTTGTTCTTCTGGGCTATTAAAATACAGGAAATTTTGCAATAGGAGGAAAAAAGTAGAGTGCTAGGAGCTCTGCGTTGAATATCTCTGTTGGGATGAGAGAGCATCAAAGCATCAGGCTGCTTTCCTCCCTTCAGGCCTTTCAGCAGCTGAGCATTTGTTGGTGTTCTGCAGCCTGCTTGCCTGAAAGGATGTTACAATCCAGATACCATCTCAGTGTGAAGTCCTGATATGTGATAGCCTTCTCCTATGAGACTTCTGGGCTGTAAAAGTCAAACCAATATAGAATTACTCTTTTAATGTATTTATTCTGAAAAATGTATGCATGTGTATCTTTTAGTGTAGAAATTTCTTTTTTTTTTGTCATACTCAGAACTCCATCCTCTGAAAGGGATATTCTTTGCCACATTTGCTAAGTGCGCGATGCCAAACAGAGTTATGTTCTAGTACTAAATTGTATAAGGCTATTTATTATGTATGTCACTCCAGTCAAACACTTTACAAAGTTTAAAGAGAATCTAGCAGTTAATTCAGTGGTAATAACACATACTATTATCCCATGCCTGTGCAGATTAAAGCAATGCATCGTTTCCACTTTCAAAAAAGTGCATTTGTACTTCTTTTACTCATGGATTTCAACTTTTTTTGCCCTGCACTGAGCAAACAAGCCAGACAATTATTCAATACTCTGTTGTTTGTTTTACACTTTGGTGGTAGAATTTTACATTTTTCATTGTAGAATTAGTGATGAAAATGTGCTCTCCAACACTGGGCACATGATAACTCTGAAAACTGCTTTTTATTTGAAAACAAAAAGTTACAGTAATTTTTTCCTGTTTATGTTACAGTAGAGCCTTTAACTGGTGTATCTATGTATCTTCCATCCAGAGGCAGGGATCTTCTAATATTCAGTTACAGGTATTTCTCCATTGTGCCTCTCAAGGCCTAATGAAAAGGCTTCATCTTAAAGAGTTTTTTTTTGACATTCTTTGTTCTTCTAACTTAGGCAGATATGAGAAGTAGCTGGGGATGAGACCAGGAGGTGTTTAAACCACTTGTGTACAGGTCTAAGTAGATCACCCAAACCCACTAACTTTATAGTTTTCCTGCATTTTCACTCAATTTGCTTTCTGGGCTTTTTCTTCCTGTGCTTTGTTTTGGTATGTTTGCACAGTACCTGTACAGGGATGCGAGAGCTATGTGAGCGGAACCATTACCATCATCTTGTTACAGCAGTCAGGTGTGCGAAGATGTATTTTCCCTATTGTACACATACACCTGCTTATTTTAAAAATAAATCAACATTCAGAAAATTCAATTCACACAAAATTCAATCACACACATTTTAAGCTACCACTGAAACTTGAGTAACACCATGACCTTGAGCAATACTTTGTTAAATGGTCCCAGTTAAGTTGATTGCTTCAGCCATCTTGTTAGCTGAATCCATCAGTAGAGCACGTGAATACCTTGGACATGAACTGTCAAAAAATTTATGAAAAAAAAAAAACCTATCAGGTGTGACTCTTTCATAAGGATTTTTTTTTGTTGTTGTGCTGAAAAAGATACTAAACATTGCACCGTGAGGCAGCATTTGCACAGCGTGATTGTTTGTCATCCAGGTGGAACGTATAGATCTGCTGCACAGGAGCCAGCAATCGCATGACTGACGCTTCCTCGGTGCGGGCCGGCAGTAGCAGAGGGATGAGGTGAACATTTTGTGGATAGGTTTCACAGGAGTGTCCTGGCGGCAGAGAAATGGTGAGATGTGTAAGTCCTGCCTTTAGCCTTCTAGTGGAAGGATTTTGTACACTAACAGGCTCAGACTTTTCTTCTTGCTTCCCTCCTGGACTTGGCCTACACAATTGCGTCCCATATTCTGTCTGGGTTTCATTCCTAGAGAAGCTCTGTTCTCGTGGTCATTTTATAATCCCAGTTTAGACCCTGGAGACTTCCAGCTGCAATCCCAAGCAGGGAATGTGGGGAAATGGATGATGTGCTGCTGTGTTTGGGGCTGGCATGTGAGCAAGCTGCTGTGAGGAGTGGGATGAGGTACCAGTGTGCTCAGAGATGACAGCATTTTCTAATAGTGTAGTTGCTAAATTCCCAAGTCCTGTTCTGAACACGTGTGAATTGTGTTTTATTCAGCAGCGTGCACATGGGCAAATTTCCACAGGGTGACAAACGGCACATCCCCGATATGATTCAACACTTTGCTTCATTTCAAATTCTTGCTCTGAAAAAGATAATCTAGAACTATTAAAAGGTGCAAGAATCTTTAAAAGGAGCAAGAGGTTTATTTTCAGCTGGTTTTGTTGTTAAAAATTACTGTCTTAAGACAACACCCTTGTTTTATTAAGACATAATCTCAGATGGCTAAACATTGTGAGGTTCTCGGCAGTATTATAGCAAGAAGCTTGGCTGAGGCTCAAGTCAGGTGGTACCAATTGTGCATGTATATAATCATATGTTTTATCATTTCAGTGATTTTTTTTTTTTTTTTTACTGCATTACATGCTGAGGCTTTTTCATTTCCTTTAGGGATTTGCTGCAACTGCTTGATAAAGCAAATGCTCGAAGTTTTCATTTCCATAGGGCATACAATAGAACAGCAAAAACTTAGTTAATCACAAGTCTAGTATTTTATTCTAACTCGTCTTTTCTTTTTTTTTTTTTTTAGAGAGCTTTCAGATTATAGGCAAAATCAAATGCCATGAGCTCTCCAGCAGCCTCTTCCAAATGCTTGTTTTCAGTTCACTCGGTGACTTTTTCTGTATGCTAAGATCTGTTCAGACAGCCTTTTAGTGAGTGCGATTTCCCTTTGAAGAAAGAGCAGGTCTGGGGTGGGGTGCGGGGGCGGGGAATCAATCATCATTTGCAAGGTAAGTGACAAAGAGGTTAAAAATCTGATCCCCATCTTACACTCATAAGCTGGATATGTCCTTGCTGCTTCCCTGACACCCTAGTCAGGGAAATGTGAAATAATTTACTGTCTTAGGGGAATAGTGTGGTTTTAACAGGTTTGGCTTTTTCCCCACAATAAACGTAACATTTTAGTGGCATTAAGGATTTTGGCTTCTTCATAACTCAAATCCTGTGCTTGGTTGCAGAAGCAAGAAAACAGCTTAGAACTTGCTTTTGAATGTTCTCAAAGAGGAAAAAAAAAATTGCTTCTAGGCAGGATTTATCATAGAATCATAGAATACCAGGTTGGAAGGGACCTTGAGGATCATCTGGTCCAACCTTTCTAGGCAAGAGCACAATCTAGACGAGATGGCCCAGCACCATGTCCAGCTGAGTCTTAAACGTATTCAGCGTAGCGGAGTGAACCACTTCCCTGGGAGATTACTCCAATGATTGACTCTTCTCATTGTGAAAAATTTACCTCTCATGTCCTGTTGGAATCTCCCTGGGAGTAACTTGTACCCATTACCCCTTGTCCTCACCATGGGACTCCTCGTAAAAAGGGAGTCTCCATCTTCTTTGTAGCTCCCCTTTAAGTACATGGTGATGAGGTCACCTCTAAGCCTCCTTTTCTCAAGGCTGAACAAACCCAGCTCTCTCAGCCTACCCTCATACAGCAGCTTCCCAGACCCTCGATCATCTGGGTGGCCCTTCTCTGGACCCCCTCCAGCCTGTCCACATCTGTTTTGTATAACAGGGACCAGAACTGTACACACAGTATTTCAGGTGTGGCCTGACAAGCACCGAGTAGAGAGGGGTAATGACTTCTTTATCTCTGGTGGTGATGCCCTTTTTGATGCAACCCAGCATCCTATTGGCCTGCTTGGCCGCAGCAGCACACTGTTCACTCATGTTGAGCTTCCTGTCCACCAGGACCCCCAGGTCCCTTTCCACGGAGCTGCTCTCTAGCCAGGTGGATCCCAGTCTGAGCTGCACTCCTGGATTATGTTTTCCCAGGTGCAAGACCTTACCCTTGTCCTTGTTAAACTTCATAAGGTTCTGGTTAGCCCACTCTTCCAGCCTATCCAGATCTTCCTGCAGGGTGCCTCTCCCTTCCAGAGTGTCTACTTCCTCACTCAATTTGGTGTCATCTGCGAACTTCATCAGGCTACACTTGATCCCGTTATCCAGATCGCTTATGAAGATATTGAATAGTGTTGGGCCCAGTATAGATCTGTGGGGAACCCCACTTGTGATGGGTTGCCAGTTTGAAAAAGAGCCATTTACCACCCCCCTTTGGGTGCAGCCAACTCCTCACCCACTGCACAGACCACTTGTCCAGGCCATAACACATCAGTTTCTCCAGGAGGCGGCCGTGGGGAACCATATCAAAGGCCTTGGAGAAGTCCAAGCCCCACGTCAACCGAGCAGGTCACATTATCATAGAAGGCCACCAGATTTGTCAGGCACGATCTGCCTTTTGTGAAGCTATGTTGGCTTTTCCCAATCACGTGTTTCATTTGACTTGTGGTGGCCCCCAGGAGGATCTGTTCCATGACTTTCCTGGGGATTGAAGTAAGACTGATGGGCCTATAATTACCTGGATCCTCCCTTTAGGCCTTCTTGTAGATAGGGGTAACATTTGCCTTTCACCAGTCCTCTGGGACATCCCCTGATCTCCACGACTTCTCGAAGATTATAGAGAGTGGCCCCACAATGACATCAGCCAGCTCTCTAAACACCCTCGGGTGGATGGCATCAGGGCCCATCGATTTGTAGGGGTCAAGCTCCTGTAATAATTCACATACTAACTCCTTCTTCACTGATGGTGGGTCTATGTTTGGATCCTCCTGAGTTTTTGTTCCCAACATCTGGGATCCAACAGTGTTGGCAAAGACAGAGGTGAAGAAGGTGTTGAGAACCTCTGCCTTTTCAGCATTGTTGGTGACTGATTCACCTCTACTGTTTAACAGTGGGCCTATGTTTTCCTTCTGTTTCTGCTTGCAACTTACATACCGCAAGAACCCTTTCTTATTATTTTTGACATCTCTGGCCAGTTCCAATTCAAGTTGAGCTTTTGCATTTCTAACTGTATCTCTGCACACTCTGGCAATTCCCTTGTAGTTCTCGGTGGACAGTCTTCCACTTCTCCATCAGTGGTATGCATCTCTTCTGGTTTTAAGCGGACCCAGGAGCTCGTGGTTGAGCCAAGGGGGCCTCTTGCTCCGCTTACTTCTTTTTCTTTTATAGGGGATAAACTGGTTTTGTGCTTCTGAGAACATTCTTGAAGAACTCCCAGCACTCACTGGCTCCTTTATCGTCTATGGAGGCTTCCCACGGAATCTCTCCCAACTGAGCTCTGAGCGAGCTGAAGTTTGCTGTTTTAAAATCTAGAACCCTTGTCTTGGTGCTAACCTTCAGCATGCTCAGACGGATCCCGAACTCCACAATATTGTGATCACTGCAGCCAAGGTTGGTACTGACCAAGATATTACAAAGCAGGTTTTCTTGGTTTGTGAATAGCAGGTCCAGTAGTGCCTCCTTCCTGGTTGGCACATCTAACATTTGTAAGAGGAAACAGTCCTCTACGCATTCCAGGAGCTTGATGGATGACACGCGAGCTGCTGTATTGTTCTTCCAGCAAATGTCTGGGTAGTTGAAGTCACCCATGAGAACCAGGTTCTGTTGACCAGAAGCTTGCCTTAGTGTCCCAAATATTGCTTCATCGGCTTTATCGTCGTGATTTGGGGGTCGGTAGCAGATGCCCGCTGTAAGGTCCTGCTTGGAGACGACCCCTCTGATTTTATGTAGTGCCAAGTATTTCTGGTTTTCTTAGTTTTAGAGTTGGTACCAGTGACGTAGATTTTGTGTGTTTTAGTGCAATGAGAATAAAACAGTGTGGAACGATGTTAGGCTGATATTTTTATCAGTCTGTCCATTGTAATCTGTCACTTTCTGCTTGCTATCTGAATTGCTTGATTCTGTATTCTACTCCAAAACTGGTGGTGTGACTTTCTTAACCACTCTCTTGTCAGTTTTTTGAAATTGTGATTCCTTGCCATCAACTTGATTTATGGAAGTTTATGCACAAATGTAGATTACAAATGGTCTTTTAGGTTTCTTAATAAGGTCCTTATGCTTTTTATTTCTGTAATAAAGCAGTTCACAGGGAAAAAAAAGGATTTCTCTCTCCCCACGAAGCAGAATGCTGTCCCTGTCCTCACAGAAGGGAAATGCTAGGCAGTAATGCATAGAAAGCTTAAGCTATTTAAATAAAAAGTGCACCATTCCTCCAAAAACCAGACTATTACAGATTAGCAAAGAATAAATTTCAAAGGCAGAATCTCCTTTTCTTCTGTCCTGTTATTGGGCTCTCCTGGCATTTGTCAGTTGGGGTAGTTTGTCCTCCAGTTGCCGCTGCTGAGGCATCATAAGAAGTCCCTTCCTTCATTCTCTGAAAAATTACATCTCCTGGTTTTGTCTTTCTAAAGAGAAAAGAAATTTCCAAGAAATTGTGGATTTTCCTCTATCTGTTAAGAAGTCCATTATGCACTTGATCTCTAGTGCTCCATTCCATACCTTAAGGGTTCTTTTTGCCTCTGAAAATAGGACAGACATTGTAGCAATAGAGTACAGTAAGACTGAATTATTGTTTAACAAGACTCGTATCCAAATCTAGGTCTGCGATATATTTTTCTACATGGATGATGTTCAGTGGTGGCTTTTCCCTGCATTTCCCACACACTCACTTTTTTTTCCCCTTTCTTGAGGCTCAAGTTGCCATGTCTGTGGCTTTCCAACATCTGCAGTTGGGAGACTAGAGCCAAACTCGACCTAAGCAGTCATGTTGGGGCAAGATTTTGGAAAAACATGGCTTTAATTGCTCTACGTTTGTTATTGAATCAAATGCACCAAGAAAATCCAGGTTTGCTGGCAATGCTCATTTTTTTTTTCTCGGGATACTTCCCTGCAGAAAGTAGCATGAGTAGATAGAGAGGATGTGTAAGCATCAGTAAGTTGTCCTTTTTTGCCTTTTCTAGAAGGAGAAGACAAATACATGTGGTTATTACAGTGCACAGTAGATGCCTAGGAAGTATTAAAAAAAATTATGCAGATAGCCATAAGCAATGTTTAGGTAGGCCTTTTATAATTTTAATAATTCAACTTCAGAGCAGAGTGTTACAGGCTCCTGCTGCTCTTCTCAGAATGGTATGCAAACAGGCCCTAGGATGGCTCCAAATTAAGGTGAAAACATTCAAGTCATTTAATTCATACCTTCAATGGCCATTGCCTGGTCACGGTGTTCCCAAATAAATGCTTGATCTGTTTCGTTATTTATAAGTCCTTGAGTGTTTAAAGTGTAAATTAGACTTTTCTCAACAGAGAACCATTAAACCGCGATGTTGATTTGCTTGAGTAATGGCTAAAGGAATTGGAAAGCAAACAAGATTTACAAAACCAGTTTTTAATATATATTCGTGATCTGGCACACTTTGAAATGTGCCCGAGAACTCTAAAACAGATCACCTGAATATGCGGCTTTCCTGAGGAAATGTGATGAATGGTTAGCTGCCCTGCGCTCAGTCTCTGTGGGTTGCATGCTGAAATGCTCATTTTGATAAAATAGTTTGCATTAGAATTTCACTGGTCAAAGACACCCCTCAACACACACACCTGCCTCCTTCTTATCAATCTTGCTTGCCTGTATAGAGAGCTCAAGTCCCACCCTATTTGCCTAATTTCAGAGATTTGTATTAGGTTAATTTTGAAATATCGCTTTCTATTTTGAGAGGCTAACCTAGCCAAAGCTTGGCGTTTTCTGAGTGATAAAAATCTGTCATTCCAAATAAGTAATTTTTCTAGAATCAGAATGAAAATTAGATATTTTTTCTATTTTCTGTAGAATGGAAATAGAAATACGGTATCCTCTCAGAAAAATATAAATGAAACAGAACAACCAGTCTCTCCAATTCACATGCATCTTGTGCATAAAGCAGCTGATGCCTAGGTAGCGAGTATTGCTCAAGGAGGAGGAACTGGAGGACCTTTGCTTCCCATGCATCTTCCAAGATCCTGAGGATTACCCGTACGGAAAGAGCCAGGAAACTGTAATTGCTCCAACTTGGTTGTTTCCCCCTACATTGAGTTTTGGGGACCTGCAGGAGGAAGCTAAAAGCCTGAAGAGCCCAGGCTTTTCAGGTGACCAGCCCTTCCCACGGGTCACCCTGCCCTGGAGCTCAGGAGCCCGAGGCTCACCCTGGAGCTCCCCATGCTCCGGGGGGAATTTTTGGGTCAAGTTTGGCATTTGAGCTGGTCCAAGGTGACACCACAGGTGTCAGCTCAGGCTCCTCTGTGTTCCTGGTGCACGTAGGCACTGAGAGCCTGGTCTCGTGTTCCCAGCAACCAAGAAAGTAAAAAACGAGGCAGATCTCTGATGAAAACCTGTTTGTATTGCAGCAGCATTTGTCAAACCTGACAGAGAATATTTCCAGGAACTTAAAAATAGTGTTATCAGAAAATTATCAGTTGGGGATCTCGACAGGAAACGGAAGGACTGCAAATACAAACTTTATCACACATGGTCTGTGGTTGCCTCAAAAAAAAAGCCATTGCAGTTGGCACTAAGTTAATTCAGGAACACTTTTCAGCTTTCGGCAGAAGTATCTTTCGAAGTTGCATTTCTTTCAACCCATACATGCATACTTCTGTCTCATTTAAGGACTGGTCAGTGCTTAAGTGCTGCTGGTTTTAGCTTCCGATTTTAAAGTCTGGCACATCTGCACTTAGTATGACAGGTTGCAGATGTAGTTTGAGTGTATTCTAGAAAAGAGAACAGAACCTGTTAACTTGAGGAAGGGTTTGGGAAGAGGAAGCCCAAAGTTAAAGAAGGTGAACATAAATTTAAAGGAAAGCGCTTGGACTTTTGGGTTGAACGCAACGTCACAGTTTTGGGTTAGATGAACAAAAAAATGGGCGATGGAAACTGCAGTGTGCTTGCAGGTGAGGATGTCTGTTCATAGGTTTGGAGAAGGAAGGTACCAGAGAGGAGTGTTTTGCAGGTGATCTTTGCAGTCCCGTGCAAAGGTCATGAGAAAACGTGTCTTTCTGCTGACTGCAGGTGCCACTGATTCCATTCGCTGTACAAAACATGTTTCCTCCCAGAAATGTTATGCGGGTAGAAACTGTGACTGGACTCCTAGATGCTGGGACTGCCCAGGCACACGGCATAAAATTGGAACTCAGCTGTGTGCGCACGGTGACTTCACTGTGCCTGGGATGTGTGGGTCTGTCATAATTATGAGGAGCTTGACCATATTGCACAGACATAGTAAATTAAATCTGAAATGTGTTGTGCTAGAAAATAGCTGGTATGTGTGTCCTGGGCTTCCACTAATGCCTCTGCAGTCACAGAGCTAAAATTGTTTTTGCTTTGTCCTGGCTTGGTACCTACTTGGTAGATGAAGAGTCAATACAACATTTATTAATGTTTATTAATATGGTCTCAATAAAATAAAACAGGTCTGAAATAGAAATGAGATTGGTTTTGTGATAATATATTTAAATGGGAAGGCTTGGATATCCCTGGGAACATGACTGTGTTTAAATGGAAATCATTTTGTTTGCAGGTACCTAACTTAATAATCTATGCACATAATCAGAGAATTGGTGTTCCCAGGAGCTCAGTTCTGGCTGGGAATATACACAAACTTTGTTAATATACATATTTTTTTCCCAAAGTACCAAAATAAAACCATGAGTTTTCAACACGGCAAGGTGTAATAAGCTTACTTTCAGAAGTGATAACTGCCAGTGTGAAAGCTAGTTTGTAGAATCAGGTACTGTGGCAAGAAACGTCTATTACTTTGGGGCAATTTCTAGCTTGCGAATTGTGGCAGAACATTGCCATTCCATAACCTAGAATTGCGTAAAGTTTCATGTTCCCCTGCCCCCTTGTGCTCTAAGGTTTCCCTGTACTGGTTCTCCCTCATCTCTGAGCTTTTAGTAAGGCAGAGAATAACTTTCCAATTGTGACTTTCATAAACTGGGCCAAATTCAGGAAGAGGCCCAATGTGTGAATGGAAGTAAAACTTGCTGATGTTTCTGCTCTGTCTCTCAAAATAACAGGATCATAGAATAAAGAACTGTCAGTCCGTTCCTCTGGCTCCAAGAGTGTGTGTTTTTTTGGTTTGTTTTGGTGTTCTTTTTGTTTTTTTTTGTTTTTTTCTGATGAAAGTTTGTCTGATGTCTTCCTGAAGACATCCAATGCTGAAGGTCGTCTCTTCTTAGAAGCCTCATGATCTTTCCTGGGTTTAGCTGAGGAGCTGGGATGTCTGGCTCTCCAGTTCCTGAATCCAGGGCTACCAACTGTCAGCCCTCCATTTTCCCTGTCTGACTTGTCTTTCTAATCTCTGTGTTCCTCTGCTTTGCTTTTAGGCGAGGACATTGTGTTTGCTCTTGTTTCTGCTGTTCAGGATTGTTTTCCCTCTTTACATCACCTTTAGTCATTTTGAAAGTATTTTCCCTCATTATCTGCCCCAATGAAATGCAGGGATAATTCCCGTGCTGTTTTTTTTATTTCTCACGAGGGAGTTTGTCTAGGTACAGTAAAAACTTATGTGGAAACTTAATGGTGCTAATGTGCTTCCTTTATCAAAGGATGTGTAACTTGAGTTTCACTAATTCCGAACAGCTTCATCCCTAAAAGCCTAACTCAAAGTGGTTGCGTTCTGCCTATTTATACATATCCTTTTTGTTGCTGTGTGCTGCATCTTAAAAATCTAAATCACCTTCAAGAATTGCTGTTGCCACGGTCTTCTGGGAAGTGAGACGAGAAACAAAGTGTTTGCTGGAATAGCCCGAAGACTTTTTATCTCACCGCTGGCTGTACTGTGTGTGTATGTTTATTATTTCTGTGCTGCCTGGTAAGAAGAATAATGTTTTCTTTTTTAAATGTTCTCAGAAACTTTAGCCTGTGTGCTTGTTGTCTTGATAGCCTTTGCATTGTACGTGCGGGTACTTTAAAAGGTAACGTTTTTTTGTTAATGGTCTTTTTCTTTGTGTCTGGACATGTTGTCTGGTATGAGAGCACTGATCTGGGAACGTTTTTTTCAAGAATTGGCAGCTTTTTGTATAGAGAATGGAGAATCTTATGTCAAACTTAGCAAGCCATTTCTGGTCCTATTTGCCAAAATAAAAGAGGAATCCCACAATTCAAGGTCTTTCAGAATTTTATTTCAGTAGACATTTTACCCTTGTGGGGTTGCCAGAGACTCAACAGCCTACTTGGCAGGTGAGCAGTTGGCCTGGGGGCTGGGGAGGCTGCTGTAAAAGCCCCTGGACCCCTGGGGCATCCTCCCAGCTGCCCCACAGCCATCAACCCTGACCTCCACTCCTGTTGTTTGGGGAACTGCTGCTGCTCTGCATATCCATGCCTGCTGACTTGGAGAGAGGTCAGATCATTAGGTTTTTTTCCAGTTAGCAGGTCAGTATGTTTTGAGCGTACGCATAGTTAGCTATTTGGAAACAGTCCCTCGAGCAAAATAGGATTGATGCCTTCTCAATGTATGCAGTCATAAGCTTTTAAAAGCTTTTGAAGAAGAGCCTGTGTGGTTTGTAAATGCCTCAACTTTCTTTTTTACTTGTAAGGCCAGTAAGCCTGGGGACAACAGAGATCTGGAGCCAAGGAGCATGTGGAGGAGGGATATATAGGTAAATTTGATTTCTAGAAGTAGCTTGGTGAGTTTCTTTAGCAAAGCCTCTTTAAAGAAGGAAAGTGTCGTGCAATGAGAGGCAGGTTTCTTGCATCGATAACCAAAGAAACCCCAAACCCAAAATCAGAATGGTTGATTTTCACTGTAAAGTCACTGCTGGATTCTTGCAAGAATTATGTGTGAAGACCTGTTTTCTTCAGCCTATTTATAAGTTTTCCAGAAGTAAAGTGATCGGTTTGGACAGCTAGGTTGTCCAGACTAATTAAAAAAAAAAAAAAAAGTGGGGCAGAGGAGTATGCAGAAACATTAATATTGAGTGACTAGGAGAGAGAATGGCAGATGAGATAATGTGGATAAATGAAAAATGATCCTCATGCGGAGAAAAGTTGGTCCTAGCTTCATGTGTGAAATAACGGGCTTTGAAGTGGCTATTATCACTGCAGCGAGCGCTTAGGTTTATTAAAGATTTGTATTTAAAACAAAACAAAAAAAACCCAACCAAAACCTAAGTGCTTTTAGCAGAATACCTTAAAGGAAAATATAGTTCCAAATAAGATGTTACAAATTATTAGGTAAAGATCATTTTGCATTTCAGAGCATCATTTTGCCGCTAGATAAATTTATGCCTTGGACACTGTGTGTAGTTATAGTCAAATAATTTCAAAGAGAATAGAATAAAGCTAGAGAAGGGCAACCAAGATGATCAAAGATAAAGGACAACTGGCCTTAAGGAACAGCTGCATTCTTGAGGATCCTTTAGTCAGACTGAAAGAAGTTAGGGATATGTGTCAAATTATGACTAGCATTCAGTGAAGGTATTGGAGGATGTCAAAGAATTTAGCAGGTCGTGAGTTTAAAACAAAAGAGGCAGACCACAGGGTTTATCTGTGGAATGCCTTGCAAAAGTGGGGGGTTGATGGATTTTTTGAAAGAAAAGTCCACCCAAGGCTGTTGTAGACATCAGGACAGTCTCTTGCCAGCACTGTGATTTGCTGGAGTCTGGGAAGGTGCTTTTGGGAAACACTATCACTTTCTTGCTTTGCTCTGGCCTGAGCGTTGCCTGTTGGCTTCTGCTGGAACCAGGCCGCTGGGCTAGATGGGTCTGTGGTCTGATCTTGTACAGGTTTTTGCAAATGCAATTATATTTATTTAAAAAAAAAATAAAATCTGATGAAGTATGACTGAAGTTTTTCCATCTTAAAAGCAATCCTTGGCAATTTATGATTTATGAGGGTTGGATTTTTAAAACAATTCAGTATAAACCTTTAGATGCATTTTGATGAGAGTCATTGCATTGGCTTTCTGTACCATTCAGAGTTAGAATGGGTTCAGAAAAGATCTGTTAAGGAAAACAGAAAAATTTTCCCAGAAGGAGTTTCTGAAGACTGAAAGAGAAAAAATGATCCCTTGTAGGGGAAAGACATTCTGTTCTCTCACCTGTCTCCTTCAGCCTTGTTTTGCTTTGCTACTTGCAATGCAGAGTATTGTCAGACATCTAGTAAAGGACTTTGCAGACTGTAGTCTGGTCCAATAAAGACATTCCTGTGGTACTATGTTGCAAAAATACTGCTAAATGTAGTGAAAAGCCTTCTTTGGTGTTTAGAGGCTCTGTTCAATGACATTGGCTCCTGACCCCAGTGCCGAGTGAAAGGGAGGGCAAAAGGTGAGAAGCGGAAAGCTTTGGAGGGAAGCAGCGTGATGGAGGTGTGCCACTGTCAGTGACTCGGCTGAGCTGGGTACAGAAAGAGAAATGAAATGTTGGAAAGGCCTTACATAAGGGGTCCTTCTGCTAACTTTTTTGTTTAAGGTCTCATAAATGTGGCTGCTGGAGGAGGGGTAGGAAGCAGCCAGTATAGCCATGGCTCCGGTACTCTGGGGAGGGAGCTACTTCTCTTTCTAATTTACCTTAGATCATTGCTATAATATTTGGGAGTAGGACTCTGGATTTTGCTCTGTGTAGTCTGTTGCGGTACGGTGGAGAAATGTAGGCTGTTGAGATCCAACAAGTATAGTTAATCTTTCAGTAGAAGTACTGGGTTCTGTTGAGGTGTGGAGAAATAAAATAATGGTATGTTAAAAATGAACAAACTTGAGTCAGTCCTTGGAAATTGGTATGCTTTACCTACTTAATTTAGGTTTCTCAGCACCAGGAGGCTTTCTGTCAGAAACACTTGCAGGAAGAGAATACAAGAGCAATGTCAGTGTCCTCAGCGTGAGGCCTGGTGGTGACCTTCCCCCAGTGAAACATTAAAGGGGGAACAGGAGGACCTTTCTGTGACCCAAGCAATTATCCCGCTGCTGCAACCCTGAGCATTAAAGTTGTTTTTGAAAAAGGATTTCTGAAAAACTGTTTTCATATTGTCCTGTTTTAAGCCTT
Organism: Nipponia nippon; assembly: GCF_047370975.1. NCBI lineage: Eukaryota > Metazoa > Chordata > Aves > Pelecaniformes > Threskiornithidae > Nipponia > Nipponia nippon. The sequence continues at coordinate 87,282,033 of NW_028262347.1, read as the reverse complement.
TAGTATTCATTGTTTTCAGTTTTTTCTCTAACTATGCAAGGAAGGATGGGGTGCTTGGTTTCATCCGAGATGCTCCTTTACTGTCATAATTTTACAGGATGGGGCTTTGTGCAGAAAAACATATGACTCAAGACTTAGTACACTTGCAACTTGTAAATTTTGTCCCCAGCCAGACCACTGGCCTCCTCAGTCCTTAGTGGTATTTGTGTTAGGACAGTATAGTCTCTACAGCCTGAATTATTTTTTCCTGTATCCCTGCTCTGTCCTCTGGCTTTTTTAAATCTCTGCTCCTCTCAGTGCTGCAATGTGACCCAAACTTTCTGCTTCACTGCTTCCTCTTTGCCTTCTGCTTTCTCCTGGGCATCCATCTCTGTCTTTCCCTAGTCACTCTTTATCTATTCACCTCTTGATCATCCTCTTAAAAGGGAGGGGGAATTAAGAAAAACATTAATCTAGGCTTATACACCTAGGAAAACAAGTACTGAATATTTAGTGAATTTAGTAGTTAGCATTTGACCACCATGCTTTCCTCTTCTGGTTTCTTTTCATCCTTATTTGTTATGTTTTGATGTAGAGTGTAAATGCTGTGGGTCAGATTTTTCAAAGTCACATATGAGCCGTGTGTGTGAAGTACTGAGGTGCTTCCTCTGTGGCTTTATGGGACTCTGGTCCTATTATCTGTGAATGTGGAGGGAAGGTGGGGAGGAAGGACCATGATTCTTCATCCTGCAGGGCAGGTGTACGTATGCTCTGAATTGACAGTGATCCTTCTGCCTTTCCTCAATCGGGAGCTGCCTCTGAAACATCTTCCATCATCTTGCTGCATCATTTCAGCCTGGAGCAGGAGTCATTAGTGCTAGGTCTCTGTCTTCGTGCTGGCTGGGAAGCACTAAAACAAGAAAATGGGTCACCTTCACTTACAATGGACCCAAACTGGTACTGTACAATGCCTTAAGGAGAGACATTCTCCCCACAGTACACAAATTCTTAGAGTGGCTCATGGTGGGAAGGTGTAAGGTCCACGTGGGAGGACTAGGAATAAGAGCCTTAAGCTTGAACTTGTTAAAGTCCTAGTTTCGCCAAAATAATGGGCTGGATTTTGCTATGCTCTGTAATTGCTTGGAGGCTGTGATTGCACACAGAGCAGTACAGGAGAAGATGGGCCAGGACGGCAGGAAAAAATCTTGAAACAACCTTGGAAACATCTCAGAGATCCCTACTGATGATGAGGATGGAGAACAGGAAATACGTAATCCAGGAGGTGGCTTTGTAGAATTATCCTGGTTTTGTGTATGAACCTGCAGCACAGGTCTAAGTTTGTTCACAATGTTGAGAATTTACTTCTGCAATAAGGTTTTCGTTTTCCATTAACTTCTAATTTATTGCTACTTAATCCATCCTATGCTACAGCTTCAAACGTGGAAAAATAAGTTTATGATCCAGGTTTAACTATGAAGACTCTGTAGAATATCAAAAAAAGCAACTACCATTTCAACTGATCCATCTAATGCCTTTCTGTAGGAAAATAATCCCCATTTTCAAATTGCTTTACAATCAGTGGCAGGCAGAGGAGAGAAGCACAGAGATACAGGTAGCTTTTTAATGCACATTTGCTCTGTCTGCAAGAAACCTGGCGTACTGCATGCTATGTAAACATTGTTGGGTGTGTGCAGGTGGAACTCTGGTTCTGCAGCACGTTCTTAGTGGTCCTGAGAAGACAGAGGTGGGACTGGCATGTGGAGACCTTCCTGAATCTCTGACCTCCCTCTGCCGGCTTTCGTTTCTTAAACTTGACCAGCAGAAGACGCAAGTGCAGAGGCACCAGTGGGAACGTTGTTCACCCTTTGGCAGAAGGTTTATAACCACTTGGTCTGTCTGACATTGGGTTTCCCAGCTCCAGTGTATGTCCCCACCTGGACATGAGCCCAGCTGCTGCTCACTGTCGCCACCACCAAGTCTGAGCTTGTCAGTCTGCTGCTGTCCAGAGGAGCTAACTTCAATGGCTCTTTGCAAAGCAGGAGTTTCTCATTTCTTTGGGCTCCCTATTTGTGCTATCCTTGCTTGGTTGGTTTTCATTTTTTAACATACCAGGCATGAAAAAACCCCACTGCTTCAGAGTGCAGAAGTGATGAGTTTCCTTCCATCTATTGACAGCTATTGGTACTTGCCCTCACTGCAGCTCAGTGCATGTGTTTGTGTGTGTGTACTAATTTTTCTTTTCACTTGTCTTTTTGGAGATTTACCTCCTTTCCCATAAGTGAATATGTCATGTTGCTCATGTAATGTACCGTGTCTCTGTGGCACAGTGCGCCAGATACCTGATTCTTTCCTAAAGTTGCTTCTTCCAGATGGATACCATGAAAAATTCATAGTTGGTGTTCCAGGGTAGGAAACACAGTCTATGTTTAATGTAAATTCTCTGAATTGTTATTTGGACTTGTTATACAGACTTGATTAATATGCTGAAATGAAAAATATGTTCTGTGTGAACAGCAGAATGTGATTGTTTTATTATCTTTAGCCTTTTTGTACATTATACAGCTGAAGTAGCTGCTAATGTCATTTGGCAATATTGGATGTTAATCATGCTGTTGCAGGTGGTTTTATCTTTTCATCAACTTGGAAAATAAGAATAACAAGTTTTAGACTGTTTTCAAAGAAAGGATAAGTACATTTGGATGATAGAAACTTTGGGGGGCTATTATACTTCTGCCTTGGCTTCAGACACGCTTCCCTTCAGGCTTCGGCTTCAGCCCTGTAGCTTGTGGGTGCTCAGGTGCTTCTGGGATCTCAGTTTTCTGCACTGAACACAGCTGAAGCTGAAAACAGCCCATCTAGTACAGAGCATGTGGAAGGCTATATGCTGTTGATGTTGTTTACAAGAGCCTCGTTGAGGGTAAGGTCTGTCCAATTTGGATTTTGTATTTCTGCAGAAATACAGCTTAATTGGTCGCAGTTAGGTATATCTCTTCAATGTCACTGGGACCAACCATCCATGATGTCAGGCACAAAATTGAGTCTTTGCCTGGTGCAACCCTTTGGTAGTGTCACTGGGGAGGTGGGACGTGCTCCACATGCCTTGAGCTCAGCAACTGCAGAAAGAGAAACCCCGCTGCTGGCTCTCTTTTGTCTTTTTAGTTATTGCCTCAAGTAGGAAAAATATGATGCTTTCCTCCAGCTGTGAGTTTAATTTTTGAATTTGAAATATTATTTGTAGAAGTAAACAACCCCCTTGTTTTGTAATCCTTGCAATTAGGCAACTGATGTGAATGCCTCTTAACTCCTAAAAGTAAAGTGCTGCAGGTTTCACTCTACCAGATACTGTTTTCTGTTTCGTGTGCCGGCATAAGGGTTATTCCCAGACCAGTTGTAATTCACTGACTCCTTAAAACAGGGCTCTGCTGAAACATTCAACTAAAGTAATCCCAAGATGTGTTAAATCATTTAATAAGTGAGTCCTCACTGAGCAGTGCAGGTCTGCTGTCTTTAGCAGAGCATAAACTGCAAATTTCATATTTCATGGTTTTTGCACCTGAGTCCCTTGTAATGCCCTTCCCATAGAAAGATCACCTTTCTATGGTCACCTTCTATCATGGAGGTCAATCTGTAAAAACAAACCCTTCCCTATTATTTCAGTCTAATGAAGATTTTCGGCTTCTGGATTCCTCACAAAGGAATAGTCTAGTGCAGAACTATTGTAATAATGTTTACAGCGCTTTATAATTTTTGTTTTTGTTGTCTCGTTTTGTAGCTACTTGTTGAATAATTCCCAACAAACTCAGATAACATTTCTGAGTATATGTCATTACTTTCATAAAAATTGTATTACACCTGAAAATAACAGGTCTTTCCTCTCTTGTACAGTCTGTTGGTTTCTATCTTTTTTGTTGTTTTTTAGCCAACAACTTGCTTGACTTTGATTCCTTGAGGCTTATTCTGTATTAATCCCTTGAGAATCTGTATGGTCTTTCCACAAGACATCTCGGTCATCATCAGGCTTCAGTGAAGGTGGAAAATCAGCCAAATTGTGGTCTCCACACAAGATGAAAAGCTCTTCTTAAAATCTACTTGTGTTGATGTGCAATCTAACCTTCACATCAGTCTTTTTTTTTTTTTTTTTTTAATTAGCCAGGAAAAATATCACTAATTCTAGTCCCAGATGTCCTTTTCAATGACTTCTGCACACAGGGCAGAAATGCAAGGAATAGTGCTGAAACGCTATTAAAAATTTGGACGTTTGAGTGTAACTTCCCAGAAGTTGGATACATGAAACATGCATCTCCATGGACCACCTCTCTCCTCACCGTGAGTGGCAGCATCCTGTTCAGGTGCCCTCAGCAGACTTTGACCAACCCCTCATCCTCCCCAATACTGTAAAATTGAACTTGCAATGTAATTGCAGGAGAAGGTATGTAACTTCTATAACAGGGTAAAAGATTTCACTTCAGCTAGAGCATTATTGGAGCTTCTGTTTGTGCAAAAAATTACAAAAGCAGATGGGCTGAACGTACAGTATTAGTGTGTTGCAAATATCGAGGGATATGTTTGCTTTTGTGCTCACGTGTATGGAGAGTTAACGAATAAACTGTTGATGCAGTCGCATTGAACTGCGTGTATTCAGATTTATTGTTCGTAGGTTACCTCCCTAGCATTTTAGGCCAAGGACAGAGGCAGGATGTAAGGGAGAAAATGATAGATATCTAAAGGGGGGGGGGGGGGGGGAGAGACCCCCAATGTCAGATTCTTTGTAAATTAGAAGAAGAATACTTTAAGGATGGCTATTAAAAGGCTTCTTTGCAAACTGCCGTCTCTTGAAAACAGAGTATGAGTGCCTCATGAATATCTGGAGAAAAACCAGTCCATTTTTAAGACCAAAAGAGTCACTGTATCAAAACAAACCAAATAGAAGTGCTTTGTTAAATCAAGCAGATAGCTATTATAGAGTGCAGGAGAGGAAAGTCGAATGAGATGCAGAATTCAAAGCAGTGAGGCCAGTTAAGTAGAAGTGGTTTACTAGAGACTGTACAAAATTAGTCATCACATCAAGATTTTAAGTTGGTTAAATATTTTTTTAAAGTATGTAATTGCAATCATTTATTCTCAGGTTCATTAAAAATTAAAGTTGTTTGAGCTCTTTAGCCCTTGCAGAAGGCCAAGTTTGGCAGAATTTGGTCTTCTAGAAACTAGGCAAGGGAGGACAAAACCTCCTTGGACAAAGAACAACAAACCATGGTGTTCATAGCCTATACTGAACCAAAGCGGCCTGTAAATGCCAGGTAGTAAAATATTTGGTGTATGCCATCATAAGGACACTGCTAAAACCACTGTTGACTTGTTTTGCAGCACTTCCCTCTTTATGGAGATGTTGCAGTTTAAAATTATGCTTCTTTTTTTGCCTGTGCCTAAACTGGAGCACAATCCTTAACATACGGAAAGTGCTTCTGGTATTAAGGCCCTTGTGTCTGCCACTTCCAAATGCACACTGTCCCATGAGGAATTTGTAGGTGCCTTTGAGGTCTGTATTTTTTCCTCTGATTACTTGTGTGTATTTTATGGAAGGGTAGTCACTACCTTCACAGGGGCACAGCCCCGCAGACTATTTTATTAGCAGTCAGAGCTCTGCCACAATTATCGGTCTAATTCCTTTAGCGTTGCATACACTGGATTTCTCTACAGGCAATCCGACTGCGAAGTCTGAAAGTAATTTCCCTTTGCTACTGTCACTTCAATCAGGACCTACTAGTGTTAGATTAGAGTCATAGTCTTGAGTTTTGTAGAAACCAGGGACCAGTTTTCATTATAGGAATTTTTTTTTTTTTTAACAATTTTCTGGGGAGAGAAATAAAATAAATTATATGTCACGATTGCTTAAGCATCTGAAAGCGTTGTATTGGTGGGCAGATGTGGTAGCTCTGTGTCCTGGTAACTTGTGCTGTGATGCTCCTTTGCTCCTCATGGACTTACTAGACTTCAACATGGGAGGGAAGAAGCTGTTGGTGCTTTTTCCTTCCCCTATTTCCTAATCATCTGTTGCAGTATATTTTTCCACTACTTTCACAACCTTCTCCTATTCCCTTTTCCGTGTCATCTGGTTACTTCAATTGCCCCTATTCTTCCATCCCTTAAGCTCCTCCTTTTCCCAGCAAGAATTTGTACATGTAATATTTTCTATAAGCACGTTTTATAGATTTGCTATGTGCAGGTGGCCCTTGCTGAAATGCCTACTGCTGTGCCGTTAACAGGTGGAAACCGCAGATTTTTATTTCCTTTGAGAGTCATTCAAAGGGAGGTGTAGAGCCTTCTATTGGGATTAGTGCTGGTGAAGATGTAGCCAGAACTTAGACTTCGCCGTCAGGTCTGAACAAGAAGGCTGGAGGAAATTAAAAGAACTGAAGGCGTTAGGATGACGGCGGTGTTATCTTGTTGGTTTTTTGTATTTTTTTGTTTTGTTTTGTTTTTTTCAAGGAGGGTTTTCTCGGTGCACTTTTTGTTCAGATTACCTCAAATTTGGATTGCTGACCTTTCTTTGCATCATCACTGAGGCACAATAATGAGGGCAATACACAGAAGCTGGGGGATTTAATAGATTTTAGAGAAATGGGTGACTAGATATAAACACTTTGAACTGTCACAGGGTTGGTAATTGGCTTGTTTTTCCTGGTGAAATCCTCTTTACATTAAAACTAGTGGTGGTCTCCCAAAAGTGTAATTGTACCGACGGTATTACACAAGAAATTGTGCTGATAGCTGTAAAACACATGGGTAGCAACTGTGTTTCTCATGTGGCTAAAAGGGTATTGCTCCTCTAACGTGAAACCAGTCTTTGGTGCAAAGTTACGGATGGTTGTCAGTATTTCTTCCCATCATCTCTATTGCGTTACAAAAACTAGTTTCAAAGTAAACGATTGAAAAAAACTTACTGTGGTGTTTTCCTCAATAGGACTGTAAACCAGTTTCCTGTGGCTAAGACCAGTAATTAGTTTTACTGTTTTATCCAGAAAAAGCATTGGCCCAACTCAGAACTGCTCCCCCCCAGATGAATATATTTATACAGAGTTGCTGTTGTTACGAATTGAATGAGTAGAGAAACTTTACTCTCCGCTTTGGAATAAATTATTTGGGCCTTAATACAGGAGGTTATGTGATAAATGTTTTTAACTAATTGAAATGTTCTGTAGCTAGTGACGTTCACAGATTTTCTTCATAACTGTCGATGAACTTAAAGATCATGTCTTTTAATATTTCAGTGTGAAGAAAACTGGGTAGTGTTAATTTTTCAGAAAAATGACATCTTAGAGAAGTGTTTATAAATACAGTGCGTGCAAATCTGAGGCACCAGAGTGCAATGTTTAGGGTAGTTAGTCATGCTTGGCATTTGGAAAGTAAGTTGGAGTGTTTTACACGGGAAAGTATGTACAACGTGGGTACTGTGAACTGAGTAATAGAGCTGTTAGGCAAGACTCTTATCTGATGGGATGGGACAAGAAAAGAAAAAAAGCATGTTATATGTTGAATAGATGGCTGGTCCTAATTAAGTACTACCTTTGTCTTGGTAGATATAGTTTTCATTTCTTTATGCTGCAGGTTAGTTTCCTGTTGCAGAGCAACCCGAGGCATAAAACCTCTTTTTTCCTGGAGAGCTTTATGTAACTGTTCTTTTTTTCCCCTCACCTTGATGTGTCACCTCTTGCTTAGAAAATTTATTCCAGTTGTTATTTCAGTGCTTTTGTTTCTTTGAGGTGAGATTGGGTGATGATTACCCAATGGAGAAAAAACTCATAATGTTAAATAGATACCTATATATGACGGGTCTTATTGTCAACTTACATTATTGTGCATTGCAAGTACTTCTTCTAGTATCGTCTGAAATAGCTACAGCGTCAGAGGCAGTTTTTCATTACAGATAATAAGGTTCAGACTTTTTAAACATCACTCCAAACATAAAATACCAGAAACCCTAGTTAGAAAGTAGTATTCTTAATGCTGCAGTTGTTATGAAAATACATAAAAATGTAGATGCACATATAAATTTCTCCCTCGTGTGTTTATTGTTTTTGCAGGCACTATCCTGGTTGACAATATGCTGATCAAAGGGACCGCAGGAGGGCCGGACCCCACCATTGAACTCTCCTTAAAGGACAACGTCGATTACTGGGTGATCCTTGATCCGATCAGCCAGAGGTTATACCTAAATAGCACTGGCCGAATTCTGGACAGAGATGTAAGCCTGGGGTTTGCTGTTTGTTTTCTTTTCTCCCCATAGACATTAATTTCTGAATCTGTGTGTGCTCATAGAAAGACTGTAAACACAAGACCTGCTAGAATATAATAGCTGCATCTATCTTTTGTCCCCAGATGGATGCGAACAGAGTTAATTTGATTCTTTATTAGGACTTATTGGGAGCATGCAGAAACTTGACTGTTTCTGCACAACAAATATGTGGACAAACACAACAATAAAAAGTGAACAAATAGATATGTGGGCTGGCAGAAATATATATCAACCCAACCTTGACTCGCTAACTGCATTAAAAACATTTTTATTGTGGTTTGCTGCTTTTGTCTGGAAGGAGAAGTGCTGCTCACCCCATGTCCCGTGACACTTATTAAAAGCCTGCTCTAGCTGTGTACATTGCCTTATGAGATGTGAGAGGACAGCAAAGGAATTGTGAATATTACCATTCACTTATAAAGCTTGACATATTCAATTGAGAATTTGCTAGTTTAGATTCTTTTTTTTAAGGCAGCATAAAATTTTTGTGTTGTGCTCATTCCTAAGAGCATTAAAGAAATATTGTCAGGCTAAGTTTGATTTTTATGAAAAGAAAGATTAAAAGCACGAAATAAACAGGAGCGTTCTCACCTATGCTAATTTCATTGAAGAGAAATGCTCTAAAAATAGAGATATTTTCTCACAGTGTTATGGCATTTTTGCAGTTCATCAGAATCTGAAAGGAAAATTGACTCAGAAGTGAATGTAATCAACATAGAGTGCTTTAAAGATCAGGAGTTCTACTTAGACTGCATGAGAGTTTGTTTTGTATTAGCTTGATTGATTAATTTGTCTTTTCCATGTGTTTTGAGATATATTGATAAGTACCAGAAACAATATGCAAATTTTTCTTCATTTCCATTTTTAGTTTAAAAGAGTTAATTGAATTCAGCTGTTCTTAATTTAGTTTTAATTCACAAACCGCTTTCATATGTGAAGCAAAGGTATGCAGCACAAACCATGGCAGAAGGGACATGGTAGCAAAAGCCTTTTTGGTGTGTCAGCATTTCCTCAAGTGCCAAACAGCTGTCTGCCTTTGAGGAGACATGCAGGTGCTTGAACGTGTTTGGCTTTTCAGTTTTATTTTAAGTCAGAGCAAAAAGCAAGAGCCCCTAATGGGAGGTGAGACTTAAGAACCACTCCAGGAAGTGTAGGGTCAATTCTTCACCCCACGCAAGTCTCCATATCCATATGGCATGAGGCAACAAAATTAATTCCTGTTAGATCAGTACTAATACTTTTTTTTAAAGCCTTTTTTAGTGACACTTTTCTCTCTACAGGATTGTTTATCTGAGCTGCTTTATCTGAATCTAACTAGATGCTTTACCAAAACAACCTTGTCAAATGATTTGATTTCTGATACTAGTAACCGTCTAACTAAGCTCACAAATGCTTTACATTATTATGAATATATACGGACACTTTACAGTGATGTTCTTTGGAAGTAGACTCAAGTCACAAGGAAACAAGTGGAGGGTATACGTTTTCTTAATTATATACAGGTCTTATCAGTGGGTTTACATTGGTATTTAAGGGGTTTTTTCCTCATTTTTTTTACTATGAACTGTAACACTTCTTATCCCTAGTATTGTAGTGCTGGGTAAAATGACTCATTTGTGTTTATTTAAGTTTACTAGGGATATGAAAAGAAAATCTGAGATTTAAGGTAATTTGAGATTTTGGGTGTGAGCCCCATGGTAGCTATCTTCTGTGGTCTCAATTGCTATAAGTCACAAGCCAAAGAAAATGAAAGCAACCCACAAAAACCCCACTGATTGAGTAAAAATGTGAGATGTGTGTCGTGGACTTGGTTAATATGGCTCTTACCTAATGGCTGTTTCCAGCCTTCAAGAACTAGAGCTATACTAACCCCTAAAATACAAAACCATTCAAGAGTGTGTGGTTCCTTTTTTTTTTTTTTTTTAAAATAACAGGAGTAGTAAACTATTTTTCTCATCTTTCAAGTTAAAACCATGTGAAACTTAGTAGTACCAATAAAATTTGGGGGTTTATTAAGTTGAACCTTAAAATTCAATTTTTTATTACAGAGCAGAAATTGTACTCTCTGATTCACAAATGGTGCATATAAGATTGCATTCAATATATTTGGATACTCTTCCCATTTTTGTCTCCAATGTGCCCACTTATTAACTCCCTGCTGATTCAGTTAGCCTGATCCTGTTCTTTTTTATTACTTTTCTTGAAAGAAAATCTTATTAGATTCCATTGATTGATTTTACTAAGAATGACAGTATGTTTTCCAAACAAAATCAGGTAAAAAGAAAATTCCAGACTTTTCTTCCAAAACTTGAAGTACTTAGGATGAATAGCGATAAATCAGAACTGAAAGTGAAAGGAACTGCTAAAAGGTGTTGGGATAATTTGTCCCCAGTATCATAAACATTTTGTTACATTGTGCCATTATGTATTTACATTTGTTGTCTATATATGCCTAGATCGATGAGTGTTTGTTTAAAGACCTGATTTTAAATCTAGGCACTAACCCAGCAGAAATTGGATGTATGTGAAAGTAATATTGGTCCTGTACTCTGTCATCTTTTACCAAAGCCCACGAACTATTTTCTCATGTTCTTGTGAAAGAGACTAAATCCAGATTGTTGTGTATTTACCTATCTATCATTACAGCTAATTATGTTTTTCTTGGACATTGCTAATAAATCTAGATAAACTCAGTAGCGTTGCAATTTATTAAAGGTGGCCTAAAAATTCTTGGATCTTTTGCAAAGAATGCCTGCTTGAAAAATAAATGGAGATTATAATTGTAGAGGCTTAATTTAAGTTACAGATGATATTTGGTGTTCCTACCTGTGTTAGGAGTTCCATTGATAAAAGTAGAATCACATCATAGCATGTCTGCAGATTTTTACAGCAAAGAGGATGGACTTTTAGTTAAAAGCTCGTGCTTTTCATTGCAGAGAAAGTTGAGGGTAAAATGTGTAGGGAAGAACAGATATTTCATGTAAGATCTCAACACCACCATAAAGCCCCCTTCTTTCACCAAGTCTGCTGACTCTTTAAAAACTGGTTAGTGCCAAAGTCCAAAGGGTAAAGAAAGCCATATGGTTCTAAAATCCATTATAGTGAAACTGGAAAAAAATCAATCAATCAAAGAAACTGTAGCATTTAGAATGAGTGAAAGCATAATTATGTAGATATATAATTATGGTATAATTGTAAGTCTCAGAATCTCAGTACAAAAACCTGTTTGCATTCACTGTACAGAATAGTATGGCACAGGCATCTTTAGATTACATTCTTGAGTTGTTTATTCTCTTGAAGACTTTGAGGTTAATAAACATAAATTTATTCATTTTGTCCCTTCCCATGCTTGCTTGCTCTCTGCTGAGCATTAGATACAAAATCAAAATGGACTTGCTGTCAATATTTTATATGCCAGACTGTTGCTTCAGATATGTAAATTGGCACTTGCCATGGTGTGAACGTTGTGGGCAGAAGTTGCGCTGGAATGCTGTATTTCCATAGCAGTCTTTCTGAAATTCCATTTCACCCAAAGCTGCCTTTTCTTTTATTCTTCTTAGAATTGTTTTATTAACTCAGGTAAGTAGTAATAGCCTTTCCAGCTTATCTTTACCCATTCATCAAGTTTGGGAGGTTTTTTATTTGAATATTATGACGTTCACTGGAGTAAAAGCAATAGGGCTTTGGATTGTCTACACTTAAAGGTGACCAAGTTGTTTCTAAATTACTTGGTAAATGTAAGTGGTAGCATATTGAATTTATTTCTGACTTGACCTTTCAATTCCAATATTAATAAACCAAAGGTTAAAATGTGTGACATTTTCTAGATATCTCTCAATAACCAGAAGATGTTCAAAATATGTGCTTTGTGTTGTTGTTCTCAAGGGAGGTGTGAAGGGCTAGTAGTGCTGGGAATTCTTATTTCTGTGTTAGCACATACAGCTGGCAAAGTTCGGTCTGCAAAATACAGCTTTGAGATGTGTAGGTCTACTCAAAATATCGCCAGCATAACTTGTAGTTGGGACACTCTCACAGAAGCTTTTTAATCCAGACATAGAGCATTAAACGTAACACAAGCAGGCTGATGGGCTGTAAGTGAACCTGAGCAATATTAACATCAGTGGAAAATGTAACTGTTAGTTCAGATTTTGACTACGTATTACAAAAATGTGTTTTCGCTTACAGCCGCCAGTGTCCATACAATCCATTGTGGTGCAAGTCCAGTGTGTTAACAAAAAGGTTGGCACCATTATCAACCATGAAGTACGGATTGTGGTGAGAGACAGGAACGATAACTCGCCTCGGTTCCAGCAGCAGCGATACTATGTGGCAGTAAATGAGGTCAGAATCACTTACCTTTTTTCCTCTTTCTCTTTTGTGTGGTGTCATTGCTAAATGCCAGCTTTCAGTTCTTTCACTTCTCATTTGAAAAGCCAGTACATTCAGTTGTTTTAAAATCAGTTCCATTTGTGTTGCTCTGGAAAAACACAGCACAGACAGTATACTTCAGTTTTTAGCATGTAAGCTGTTCTTCCTTTTTCTTAATGAATACGAAGACAAGCACAGTTTTCATCAGGATGCTTGTAATATTGCAGAAGACACTAGAATCTGAAGCTGCGTCTCAAGGAGTGAAGCATTAATTTCTGTTAAATTTACAAAATGTTTCACTGCGTTATGCAGTTGTATCGACAAACCTGGAAGTAAAACAAATATATTTATGAAAAACAAATGTAAAGCAAATAGTTCAAAAGGATTTATTGACGATATTGAAGGTTGACAAAGTGCAGTTTTGGTTTATTGTTGTTTCTGTTTTTTAAATGATGTCTGTGAATGGAATTATTTTGCTTTATCTTTTTATGGAATAAAGAGCAGTGGCTTGGACTTCTCCATGTTATTTGAAGGAAAAATTTATTTCTTTCTTGAGCTGGTACAACTTCATTTCACGTTACAGTTAGTTTTTTTCATTCTACTGGGGACTGAATAATCTGCTAATAACCAGTACAAAGGATCTGTGTTTTCAGTAAATTAGTATCCTGGGGCTTTGGTTAATAAGAAGTGGAAGTGGGAGCTTACATGCAGAAGTAGAAGTGTCCATACTGAAACTAAGAGGAGAATGGAAAGATGGGTCAGTCTTCTGCAGGTAAAGATGCGAAGAATTATAGTTGCATTTAAGAAAATAAAACCGTTAAATATGCAGCGTGCATTGTGTCCATGTTGGGTGGGTTTTGTTTTGTGAAAGAGCGTGACTGCTTTCATGTTGTTTGATTTTGATTTTTATTTTTTTTTTGTGTAGAACTGATTTGCTGTTCCAAAAAAACTTTCATAGGTTGTGTGTTTGGGAGATTCAGCGAGTCTGCGTATGACCATCTGTTACTGTCACTGCGTTGCTGGAAGTGACCAAGAGTGCAGCCAAGTGATGTGCAGGAGGTCTCATAGGCCCCAGGAGAGGAGTGGGAGAGTTGGTTGATCGGTTTAGGCCTAATTAAGCCAAAAGTATGGAGGGGGAAAAAAACCCAACCCCATGTTATTTTTGAGTAGAGAGCTGAAGTTGAGATAAGGTTATACAGGTTTTTCAAACTTCGTGGTCTCCTGACTGGTGACACCTTTTAAATTGAGATTGTTTTCCTACAGACTATTGACAATCCCTTTATTGATGTTTCTTACCACCAGAATTTGGAGGTTACAAAATACCATCTGTATGAGTACCAGAAAAGTCCTCCTTATGCTTTTAAATTGTTTCAAGTTGGCCTTTGCATGGTAATTGTAATTTCTGTTTTTGCAGACCTGTTGCAGAAGTGCTTCTGGTCTTGAATAAAGACAACATAAACATTAGCGTGAAGTGCCTGTACGGGCTGTGAGGCAGGTCCAGGATCACTTCCAAGACCTGCTTAATTTTTGCAGTAAAACTGAAGGCAGTATGTCAGTGCTGTGGTACTAAGGAAGCAAGGATTTTCCATAACTAGAAAGAAGTCCAAAAGACAGAGTGAAAAATGCACCATTTAAAATTATTTATATTAAGAAATTTAGCAATGTTGCAAGTATATGCAATCATTTATTTGTATTGCTATTGGGCGAAATGCAATGTTGTTCTTTCCACAGTTGCAGTCCTGATTTAATTAGCTGCTTTGTTTTCATTTTATTACTGTTATGCTTATAGCTTCTGACATGGCACCACTGTGCCCTTCAGCAGTACCCAGTGGGTTAATGCTCTCATTAACTAACAAAAAAAAATTCGCAAAGCATCTCAGACTTTCTCAAAGGTTTTAGTGAGTGATTACATTTTTTAATGATAGTTTATTCTTCTAGTAATTGGCACTGCCTCTAGTGAATTTAACTAGAGGAATGCACTGGAATGAGGGTTTTGTGGTGATTTTTTTATTGCCTCTGGTCTTCTGTTTTTAGTTTGGTTGTAAACTAAAAAGTCCAGAAACTTCTCTTACATAAGTAACATACAGCAAATCAAAGGACAAGTAGATTTTATTATTTTATGTCAAATATTCTTTATATTTGAACTGTCCGCAACATACTAAAATTAATTTGTAAAAGAAGCCGAGGGTAGTTGTAATACCAAAAATAAATCCTAGTTCCACATGTGTCCTTTCCATTTGCACATAAAAATACATGGTTTAAAATTAAGCCCATAGTTTTCCAGGCGGCTTAGAATGAGATGGATTTGGTATGGTGGTGTCTTGGTTTATACTAAAACATATGGTAATTGTTATACTTGATTGGTTAGAAAAGGAGGATGTCCGTGCTAAGTTAGACCGAAAGCTCCCCTAATCCAGTGTATTTTCTCTGTTAGTGGCCCTTGCAGATGCTCAAGGAAGAGCATAAGGATTGGGAAATATGAACATGCTTTCCTAATGACCTCACCCAAGCTCCAGTCACTTGTAGCTGTAAAATATGTTAGATCAAAGGCAGTGTATGTAATAGCTCTTGATCAATTTTTTTTCTTTCTCAGTTGCCTTGTGGACATATATATATTATAATTCTTATCACGCGAACTATTGACTAATCTGTATCAAACTCTTTCATGTTGTCACAGGCATCCGTCACAGCATCAGAGGTTGCATGGCTGTGAGTTCAGAAATACCATGGTAGCATTTACTTGATTTTTAAAGCCATCCTTCAGTTTAGGAATAGAGGATTTTATCATTAACACCTATTTGCTGATAGCCTCAGTATTTCTGAGTGGTAATGCTCCCGTTGGTCTCCCTTCTCCTACCTCTAAGCTCCCCCTCAAGTGCGTGAGCATGAAAAGAGCAACATTCCGTGCCTTAAGGGAAACTTCCCAAATCCTTCCAAATATGTGCACGTATTAGTCCAATAACTATGTGATCTCTCTTATGAAAAAGCCCTGGTCCCTTCCTTCCTTACTCAAGGTGTTTTAAAGCCTTTTTTCATCATGTCAGGTCTCATCTCGGGTATTGAGATTTCTCAGGTATTGAGATGAGAAATACCATAATTTCTCACTGTATTGCTTCAAATATCTTCATCTGCATCCTAAGAATCCTGGGAAATCTCTATACATAGATAGATGTATGCATGGCTCTATTCTGCGTATTGGCAAATGATCCTTAGGGATTTAAGTGTTTTCTTCTGTCATTCACACACTTGAATGTATAGAATACCCCTGGGTAAAGCGTTCCAGAACTAAAATGTGCGGAGAAGTTAACGTTCCCCTCCAGTGCATGTGTGGTTTGAAAACATATCTTTTGCATTTAAGTGTAAAAATTATCATTACGTGTTTATTGAGGAAATACTTTTTTCAGGAGATCTTAATTATTCTATTAAAAGTACAGACTTTTCATATGTAGCTGCAGTATGATTGTTCTCGTACCATCTCCTTGATGGAGCCTGTAATGTTTGTTTGACTTGGTGGCTTAGCTTAGAGTGGCAGTGCTGGTATTCATAGTAAGTTATAGTTAAAATTGGTTTTTAAAGTTCAGCTTCTTACTTTAAAGTATAAAACAGCATGTCTGTTTCCCTAAAATAGCTACCTGCTTTTTAAGCAAAGTGTTTATCGCCTGAGTGTTTATAAATGAAATAGCTAATTAGAGTTAGTTAATAGGAAAAAAACCACCCTGCTTTTTTGGGGGGGAGGGGAGGAGTGGGGACGAGCAAAGGAAACACCCTGCATTTGTATGTGTGTACATACATATATATTTAGGTGCACACTTGTGTGTATATGTATGTGTAAACAGTCTCCATTGTCTCTGGTCTTCAGTAGTCATAGGGGGCTAATACAGGCACAAAATAGCCATCTGCTTAAAATTAACTGGCATTTTGTGCATAAGCTATAGTCAAGAAAATGAGTTTGTAATTAAGCTATTGACTTTTTATAGTTGTCTGGGTTATGAAACAGATTTGGGACATAATTCAGACAACTCCCAAGTAGTGCTGTTCTGACACCTGAAGTAACTGAGCTGATCATCACTCTTGGGCTGCCTGCTACTGTGCGTGCTGCACCACGGAGTCCGTGCAAGCACTAGGACAGACACGGACTCTTTTCTTTCATGTCACAACTGGCTCAGTGCCGCCGCTCTGTAAGGAGCGTGGGGTTTCAGGCTTTTTGTCTATATTATAGCAGGCTCTGGCCTCACCAAGAGCTTAGTGCAGCACAAGCGCGGAAGCCCTTTAGAGGAGTGCTACCATTTAGGAGCAAGTTTCCCTTTTCCCTTCCTTACGCTTTTTCAAGACAAAATATCTAAGTGTCTCAGCCAAAGGCAAATCCAACTGCTATCCACAGCATTATGAATCGCCTCATAAAAATAAAAATGAGTTAAGGTTGATGTTAACGTTTTTATGATAATTAGAAATACTCTGCAGGGTTATTTCCTTTGTTTTGTGTGTTTGATATTTTTATTCAAATGAAGATATCACATCATTATTAATTTAGAAAAAAATCCTGGCAAAATGACATTAGCCTGGGGCTAAATTTGACCATGCGTATTAGTGACTTAAAGATACGAGTTATTGCAGTATATTAAAACAAAGTTCTTTAGTTAGGTTGAAATTCAGAAGAATTATGCAACTCGCTTAACACTCTACAGGCAGATCTATAGTATTGCCACAATGGTTTTAAATACATATAACCTAATACAAGGACTAGAAACGAAAGTCTTGTACTACTAAGGCAGAATTGTAGTTGTCTGTGTTTTGTGTTAAACACAACTTATCTTAATGAATTTTATCTTGTGTAATACAACTCTTAATTCTAGGTTGCATTGCCTGGGTTTTATAAGACTGATTTTTTTTTTTTTTTTTTTAATTAATTTTTCACATGAGCCTTACCCAAGTGCTACAGAGGTATTGGTAAGCTCAGGAGCATTTAATAACAGGTTTTTTTTTTTGAAATGGTAGTGGATTTACTAGGATACTCTTTGAAGTCAGTGTTACTTTATTAAACATATATAACCTTATAGCTGATGAGAATTTTCTGTTTGCAAACCAAAATTTTAGAGTTGGCAGAGATGGGAATCCTTTGCAAAATGAGTGTGTTTCTTGAACTTCAGTCGTCTTAAAACTTTGGCTTTGAGCTGTTGAGAGTTATAACTTGTGCTGAATTTTCATTGCTTCTGGTGTAATTATTCATATCTTTTTCCTTGTGGTATTGAAATAATTAATCTCTGCAGGTAGACATCATCAAAAGAATATTAGCTCAGAATGATTAACTGTAAATCTTACTTTGCTCTGCTGTTTGGGGCCACTGTGAAAAATTTTTCATTTTTAACTTTGTAAATAGGCAATAATAAGAAAATTTATTTTCAAAATGTTTTATGCAAGTGTTGAACATTCCTGTCTGCATCTGACTTCTAATAGACATAAATCATGTTGAAGGAAATTTTTAAGCATTACGGATGTTGACTGTGGAAGAATAAGATTTATTGTGTGCATTTCCTCTCTATTTTTTAATTGCATTCTTTTGAAATCTTGCTTGTTTCTTGTCATCATGGTTCTTTTTCACCACGTTGAACTCCCACACAGATTATTATCCTCAAACTGTCACTAACGCTCATATAATTTTTTCTTTACAATTCCTAACGTTTTATCTTGCACAAGGTAAGACACTCAGAATGGTCAGTCAGTTTACTACATAACTTCAGTCCCTTCCTGTAGGAGATACTAAAGTTTCATAAGGAGAAACAAAGTTCCTCTCCAAGGTGTTCTCTGAAGTAGGCAGTCTAATGGGAAGGAGACAAGTGGGGCTCTAGAGATAACTGAAGCAACGCTTTCTGGAGCCGTTTTTGGGTCCTTCTGAAAGACTGCAAAACAAAGGAGCTGGGAACCCCTCTGTGGATGTATTTCCACCACCTCTGACTGCCAGAAGACTTGGTGGTGGAATACTTTTCAGAGAATGAACTGAGTTGGAAACTGGGGAAAACGGGTGCTGTGCAGAATCTCGCTGTTACAGGTTGACATAGCAATGACGTGGGGTGGTTTGAGCTCTAGATAAGTCTTTACTGTCTAGAGAGCATGTGCATCTACTTAAGAATGAATTTGATCACTGGTTTGAGAAATTATGTGTATTATATAGTATATAATACAAAACCATCTTGACATTCTGCTTTTTGCCAATGCCAAAAATCTGATTAGCCAGTTTGTTCTGCTTGCATACGCATGTATTGAAATAGCATGCCCATTTTATGTCTGTGTGAGATCGAACCTAGTCTTTCAGCCTGGTCTTTTAGCTTTTGGATACGTGTTTTAGATACCTCCGTAATATTCGCTAGCAAAATAGGTCTTTCATTCCTATGTTACTTGTCTTTCTTCCTAGGAACGCAGTTCCTCACGGGCTGTTCACAAAATAAGTAATCTTTATTTAAACAAGAACAGTGGGATTATTCATGTTGATGAAGAACAGTGTGTGTGTGTGTATAGTCGCATTTTACAAGGTGAACTGAGTTTCTTCTTATTGTTCCAACAGCAAAATGAATGGTGACAGCAGTCTGTCAGAAAGCCCTCACAAATTGTGGGTAGAAGAGATATTGCTGGCTAATGGTAAATCACCTCAATGTTGAGATCTCAGTGTGAAAATATTGTGTAGCTTTGAATGCTGAGTGCTTCTCTCAAATGATTAGAAGTGGAGTTTGAGGCATTTAATTAAGAGCTCCTATGAATTTTTCCAAAGGCTGCAGTAATCTCTGATGTGAGATCTTGGGCAGACTGGGAAGTTGAGTGAAAGGAGTTAATTTTTTTCCTAACTTTCAGGAAGAGGGAGTGGCAGGGGATTTTTTTCAGTGTCCTTTCTAACATCATTTGTATTGCATAAAAGAAAATGTAGATAACACAGAAAACTGCGTATTAGGTTCATGAAGGTCTGCAGTCAGTTATTTTGGATATAATACACTAAATCCAAGACTTTAGCTTTGACTTTTACTGCATGCAATTGTAATTCTGGTGTTTACTGCTATTTCCTTATTACAACTGTCTCCTTTGTTATCACTTAATGATGTGCTTTACGGTGCTGGAGCCTTTTTATGTTAGTCATCATTTATCTGCACCTTGTCAGGACCCCAGTACAGGTTGGATGAAACAGAGCAAATAACTATTGCTGAGCTGAGCTGCTAGCTGAATTCAGTGGAAACCAAGCATTTACGTGCTTCTGAAAAGCAACAGAGCTCTTGGCATCCCTCAGCTGTGAGCACTTGTGCAGGTCCAGCCCTTCTTCAGCCTCTTGGCAGCCATGGAGGTACCCGGTTAGGGCAGTCTCGACGTCTGGGACGTTGTGCTGGAGCTCTGCCCTCTCCCTTTGCAGGACATGGCGTTATAGCGGCCGGCTAGGGGAGCGGTACCAACACCTCCTTGGGTGTCTCGGCTCTGGAGCTGTTCTGAGGTGACAGGACTTTTTT
Organism: Nipponia nippon; assembly: GCF_047370975.1. NCBI lineage: Eukaryota > Metazoa > Chordata > Aves > Pelecaniformes > Threskiornithidae > Nipponia > Nipponia nippon. The sequence continues at coordinate 87,261,909 of NW_028262347.1, read as the reverse complement.
AATAGAGATCTGTCATTTGATTTCCAGTGGTAACTTCTCCCTCTCCTGAGAGCACGCTGGTGTGACAGCTGCCTGCAGGTGCTGAGCAGGGAGCACTCCTTCTGAGAAATGTGTAGGCAGCCTAACGGAGCGGCGCAGTTAATGAGCATGGTGTTTGACAGCATGTTCCCTGCCCTGCTTTCCAGCCTGTTACACAGGTGATGTCTTCAAAGCTGCTCCTCTCTGCTTCGTTTGGGAGCACTAAGGCTTTTTTGTTTTGACAGCAGAAGTATGAGAGATTTCCATCGCGTGCCAACCCCTGACAAGCCAGTGCGATGCCCGTCTCTTTCCACTAATGAGACTGTATCATTTAACCAATGATTAATTGGTTAAATGATTTTATTTAGTGTTGCGCTGGGTGCCCGTGCCCAGGTGGGGGCTGAAGGGCCTCTGTGAGGAGAGTCTGGGGCTGCCCCAGGCCGGGCACAGCCGGTTCCAGATGGTTCCAAGGGCCCCAGCACAGGGCACAGCCCAGCCCCTCAGCCAGGCTGGTGGTGGCTCAGGTAAATGAATTTAAGAAAGGGGAAAATGCTGTGCAGCAGCGAGGAGTGAGGAAAAAAATTGTGAGGAGGAGAGGAGTCGGGAGTGAAGGAGTGAAGCTGAGCCTTGGGAAAAGGGTTGGGATAGGGGAAGGTGCTGTATTGTCTTTGTTTGTCACTGTCCAAATCTATTTTTAATTGGCAGTACGTTAAACTAATTTTCCCCAAGTCGAGCCTGTTCTGCCTGTGAGGGTAATGGGTAAGTGATCTCCCCGCCTCCACCCTCGAGCGTGTTCATCTGATTTTCCTCCCCTGTGCTGTTGGTGAGGGGTTGAGAGGGCACCTGGGGGGGTGGCTGGCGGCCGGCCGAGGGCAGCACGCCATTAGTGGGGGAAAAGAAACTACAAACCCTCCTGTAAATTTCCCAGATTGGTTTTCAGGTTGCTTTGTTCTTCAGTCTGCTTACAAAAACATGAGAAAACCCCTTCTCCCCTACACGTGCACTTTGTCATTAACCAGTAAGTTATCCTCCTTGGTTTATGACAGTTGACTCTGATTTTATACTGTCAGGCAAGGCTCATCTTTCTGAGATGATTGCTCTCCTGAATTCTTGAAAGGCTGCTGCTGCACCAGAGGTACAAGGCAGAGGTTCTCTGCGAGGTAATGGTCTCGCAATTAGTAGGCACGAGGGAGCAGTCAACTTCCGACACCCACATGTGACACTTCTGCTACCTGTACCAATAGCAAGCCAGTCAAGTTTGTAGCAAAACGTAAACATACGTAGTTATTGTGGCGTAAATGTAGATAACGTGAATAAGTATTGTAAATTAAACCCCACCTGTATCATAAAAAAAGGCTTTGAATTGGTGATTTTTATTTCAAAGATTCAGTATTCTCAGCCCTGAAAATACTTCTTGGAGAACTCTGTCAGCCATTAAACTCTTAAAGTAATTAGCAGCTTTATAAATAGAAGAAGACCAGGAACTATGACTATAGGAGGAAATGGGCAGTTAATTATTTGCTTTATGGTGTGAACTATAAAATATGAATGTGAAATAGCATCCACATTTGCAACAAATGTTTGAATGGCTCTTTGTCCTTTGCCACCTTCTCTTTTTACAGCATTTCAAACCTTTTTTAGACCCCATAAAGATGTGCAACAACTTAATGTAAAATTCGGACGAAAGAAGAGGGGTCAGTGCGTGTCTGTGAATTCAAGGGCCAAAAATTTGGGTGTGATGATAGCAGCAGCAGGAAGCATGGCTAGGAGCAATGTTTCTGTTGAATCCAGAACTGTTTGTTCATTTGTTTTTCTCTTTCGGGTTGATTACTCACAAAGTTTTCTGAATATTAAAATTCAGAAATGATAACTCCCAAGAAGTCAGTTGGACTTCTGTCCTTGATATCAATGGGTCTTGATTTCATGCTATTTATCTACGCTAGGATAATTATAAATTGATTCATTTTCAAAATATAATTTTATGGGTATTCAATTGCTGCCAACAAAATATTGGAGAAACAGCATCATTCTTGTGTTTGTTTAAAGCTATAAAGTTCTCTGGGTGTCTGTGTTTGCATGTAATAATATTTATCTGGTGCTATTCACATTGTTATGAAGACGCTGTTAAATAAGTTCTGTTTACTTTTGCAGCTCATCTGCATTTTCCTTCCTGAGTCTGAAAAAGTAGCTTTTATTTTTTTAATCTATGTTTATTTCATGAACTCTCTCATTTCGAAGACTTTTTTTTTCATCTTCAGCTTTTTTAATACAAATGGGGTTCTGTCCTGATGCAAACGATCTGTGGAATAAAAATGGAAATTGGTTTCACTCTCTATGTGACGCTTGGCATCAGTTAAAATACATTGTGTCTAAATAGTTGCTTGTACATGAGGTTCCGGGGTGAACAAAGGAGAGGAGAGAATGTCAACCTTGCATTATAGACCACAGTTATGAGGAGGGGGGAAGCTTTGCAAACAGTTCTTTAATTGTTTCTTGTAGACCTTAAGGTTTTAATGGGTATCTGTCTGTCTCTGTTGTTGCAGTTAACTCCAGTTGGAACAACCATCTTTACAGGATTTTCTGGAAACAATGGTGCTACTGACATTGATGACGGTCCGAACGGCCAGATAGAATATGTCATCCAATACAATCCTAATGATAAAGTAGGTGCATTTAGCTTTTTTTTTTTTTTCATTCAGGTGTGTGTATCTATATACACCTTGAAGCAGCAAATGAACAAGTGCTTACCATTTGACTTCATAAAGAAATTCTTTCCTTTGTGATGTAGAATATCCTCTCTGCCTATGAGCCTTGCTTGCCATGTAAACACAGCTGAATTAACCTTCCCTTTCATTGCCATGCTGTTAGCAGCTGGATTACTTCAGTATCAATCATTAATAATCCCCTGTCTTCTCCAGTGTTGTTCACACACTTCATCTTGTTTCTGGCATGCCTTTTCAGTCCGTGATAGGTAGTTGTATTTACTCCTACACATTTATACCTAATAGATTCACAGCTAAGAAATATTCATAGGCATGGCTAAGTTACTCTCAAAAGAGACATTCTGACTTTTCTCATGGAGCTATTTATATTTAAAGATCACTGTTTTAAAAAAAGAGGGATCTATATTATAAAAATAAAACACTAGTGATCCCTACCTATTATCTTTGCAAACACATACTTTTAGAGACAAAAAGTGTTAAAATAAATACTCTTTATGGTCAGATGTGTGAATTTCTCTGTTATAACAAGGTTTTGCACATGGGAGATTTGTATGAAGTGCCCGTATGCGTTTTTGTAGCAAATTCAAAGTAATTTTACCAATCCTTTTTTGCAAACCAAGCTATCTTTTGCCATGGGCTAAGAGCACAGTTACTGTGGATCAGCTAATGTGATAATTTGTTAAGCAGGCGAACCTGACTATGTATTCATCCCAAAGGTGACATAAATGTTAAAGTGTGGGGGGAAAAATATATAGTATATAGATTTAGTAACTTCTCAGTGAAATTCCCTACTTTTACTTAAGGGGAATTTGAGCAGAAATAGTTTTATGGGAAAACAGCAATCTGATTTTCAGTTTAATTAGAAGTGTAGGCACACAAGTTCTGATTCAATTTGCACCATTTAAGCTGTATACCTCGTAAAGGCTTCAGTCCTATTTCCTTTGAAGACAACAAGAGTTTAAGTATCTACTGAATTACACCTAGCGCTTACACTTTTTAGGAGGTGGAATTTTGTAGAATAGTGACAGTATCAAGGAATAATTCAGTGTGATCTAATGATAAAAGTGCCTACTTTTTTACTTTTCACTGGGGTAATTGTTGATTTTTGCATAGCTGCATGCTGAGGCATAATATTGACTTACTATATATATATTTTTAGGACAGAGATGGTTTCTTGAGAAACTTTGTAGCACCTTAAGCCACAGTCTTTTGTGGGGAGCATTGTTTTGCAAAGAGGCAATGTATTTTTGACAAAAGTGGAATTGTGATCTTAGGTTTTTGGGAGATAGTGAATTTTCTGACTTTATATGTTATGTATATTGGGAATGATTTTGTTTTTTAAACGTTTGCAGTCATATCTTAGAGTTTAAATTGATTGCACAGACTTAAGCAGTCCCTTGAGTTATGACACTTACTTCAGTGAGACTGCTTAAATGAGTAAAATTACTAGCGCACGATGTGTGAGTTCATCATGTCATGTTCTTGGCTGTTCTTTGTACTGACAGTATGTATGACTGAAGAGTTTCTCTCCTAAACATTATAAACAAAGGCAAGGATTTTTTACAGAAACAGCGAGTACTAAAATGTTATGCTAACATCATCTTTTAACTGTTTGATAACAGAAGTGTTATAAATAAATGCTATTCCGCTACCACAAATATTTGAAAAGTAAACAGAATGCAGGAAGGAGTGACAGGAGTGGACAAGCAGTTTCAAATTCACAACAAAAGCCCAACCTTTTGAATTTTTCTCTCCACTCTTTTTTCTTACCCTTATAGTACTTAACAGAAACAGCTCAAATAATTCCTTCTGTTTCTCTAAAGACTATGAAAAATGTTGGCACTGGGAAAATACCTCTTTCTGAAAATACTTCTTCCAGATAACTTCAGAAAATTGGAAGTGTTTTTAAAAAAAAATTACACATTTTAGTATACATTGAATATGTTGGTATACTGAAAACAATAATAAATAAAAAAATCCAACCCCCTTAACATATTATTTCTGTTAGCGTATTGTGCCACAGTGAAATAAAGAGCTGCTTTGTATTTAATTTACTATTAAGTCATAGCATTATATTGCTCAAAGGCATCCTGGGAAATCATTCTAAAAGCATCTCCCACAACCACAGTAGCCTCAAGTTCAGTATAGGGTTTTGTCTAACCACTAATGAAGGACATTATAGCATCCCTAAGTGGTTTGGGCTGTTGTTTTGCCATAGGAAGAGTTAAAAAAACTTTTCCTAAACTTTTCCTCTGTTACTCAGTGAAACTTATGTGTTCTTGTTGAGGGATTTCCCTGGCTGGAACAACTACTTTGGAGTAGTTAGTTGCTTTATTGCATCTTTGCCTTACTACTTTTGTATTCCAGATTAAATAAATCTGATTCTTTCATCTGTAGATAGCCTTTATGCACGTAATATTGCTTTACCTAGTGATGCGTTTTGTGCATGTGCTTGACAGAGATGACTTCTCATCATTGTAAGCTGCTTCATCTCAGCTGTCAACTTGCTGGAAAGTTACTGCATAATATCTGCTACAAGTGGATTTTCTTCCTTAACCTGGAAAATGATTATACCACGCTCAGAAATGATGTGTACAGCTTAGTGCAAAATATCTCTACTTTTCAATTTCTAGGATCCACCTCTGTTGTGTGATGAAGATGCCCTCAGTGTTGTTTGGCACCAATGACAGTCTCCTGCCTTAGAAAAAGCAGACTGATTATAGCTCATAAGTTTCATTGGAGAGTAATTTAGACATTTGAAAAAAAAACTGTAAGAACAAGAGGTGTTATTCTAGAAATTCAATTTAACTTAATTATTTTGTGGTTTAATTGGGAAGATATATAAAAGCCAAGTAGAAAAATTAAATGCAAATCATACTTGATGTAGGGCTAGGCTCTAACTATCATGTAAAGGAATGCTGTAAGTCTTTTCTTAGCTGTTAAAAGCTAAGGATCAAGTCAATTAACTTGCCAAAAAGATCGTGTCTCCTAATGCAGAGTAGATTTTTAGATCTCTGAGGACTCTATTTATACCTGAAGGTTATTAAGATAAACGCATCCTCAGAACAAGTTCTGGACTCCCTCCTTACTAGCTGATTTTACTGAGATTCGTTGCATTGTATTTGGTGAGGATTCAAAATTAAATATTTTGAGTTTATCTGAAGTTAGGGAATATGCATAATGCTTTTGCTATACTGATTTTTTCACCTATCATCTCTCTGGGGAGTAAATTGAATTGTTATCCTGATGGCTTTCCCTGTTTTAAATTTGCTGGCCCATATTCAAGACTATCAGCCAACAAATGTTCTAAGTTACGAAGACTGCTGTACAAAAGCATTTTGTTGTATCTGTTTTGACGTGAAAGGAGAACCAGTTTTGTTCTCTTGGTGTATGCAGTTGGCAAAGCAGTGTCTTGATATTCCTGACTTCCAGCGTGCACTGGCTCATTTCAGGATTGGATGGAAATGCAACTGAGATGTGATGATGTTGTGCACATCTTCTAATTGCCTTGGAGCTTCATTACAGTGTGGGTTGCAGTAGAAATAAATGGAGTTTGCAGAGGCATCAGAGGGTTGATCTGATGTGGGTACCCTTCAGGAGCTGTGGCACAAACTTAGGTCTGGAAGTTAAGCTTTACATTACCACTGAATGACTGCATTTCTGTGCTGTGTTGGAGCAAGAGGGGACTCCAGATATAAGCAGTTTGGGAAGAGGGTAAAGTTTTCTGCTGAAATTGTGCTGATCCTTCCTAACAGTTTAGGTTGTGCAGTTCCTCTTAAGTGCATCCTAATGCCAAGATCTGCCACAGAAAAGGCAGTTATTTTGAGAGTGCCTTGGCTGATTCTCAGCTGCAGAGTCTTTTCCAGCTGGTTCTGGCCTTCTAAATCAGAGATAAATGGGCTAAAGCAGTTAGGAGAATCTTCCTTGTGAATTAGAAGCTGCACACATAGGTGTGCATGTGCGCACGTGGCATAATCTTGTACGGCAGTCAAAGGTATTACCCATTAGTTGCATAGTTCGCAACCTGCTTGCTTGTTTGTCCAAATACCATTAAAAGAAAGGAAGTGGGGGGGCAAAAGCAGTGAACCTAACCCTACTAGGTTCTTCCTTCTTCCAACAGTAAGACTCTGTTCTAATTTCCTGTTTTGCCTCAGTATAAATATTGTAATCAATTTTTTTTCCAGTGGGAACTATGTATTATTTATCCAAAAAGATGAGTGCCAAGCTCAGACACAAGCAAACAGTGTCTCCAGTTATTTAGCGGAGTCTGTGATGCACTGCCCAATCCTGTTTTCCTGCACATCACAAATATCTGCAACATGGTGAATTTAACAATCATTATCATTTATTTGCTGAAAAAAACCCCTGCAATATAAGCAGATGTTTCAACTTTTAGAGGAAAAAAAGGCCTTGTTATGTTATCTGAGGAAAGAATAGTACTCTGTGCCTCTGCAGTGTTTTCTGTGGAGAGATTTTGGAATATTGTATTGCTATTACGCATTCAGCCTACTTAAATGTCAATTATATTCTACATAGATTGAAGCATGGAAAGATTTTTTTTTTTTTTTGTAGATGTGATTAATTTGATAATAGAACCAGAACCAAATCTCACATCCGAAACCTTTGTCTGTGCCTGTGATCCTCCTCCCAAAATGGGTCGTTAGTCAAAGTGAATCCTTTAAAGGTGTGTGCGCCCCAGCAGTACCCTCCTGCCATTTAATGCCATACCTTTGCAGCCTGAATCTGTTTAAGCAAATGTGCAGGACAAATTGAATTTCACCTGATTTACCCATCCTGATTTACCCTGGAATCTGAATTTACTAGTGTATGAACTTGTGCATAACTGCCACTGTGAACTGGCACCTAAGTGTCTAACATTGATGTTCTCCGCGTGTTTACTACTTCATTGCCCTCTCTATGTGTTTACTACTTCGTTGCCCTCATGAAAGAGAAGATAAGTACAATGATGTGGATTTCTTAATCTCTAATACTTGATACTTTCTACAGTAGTGAGAAAAAACAGATGAAGGCAAGCCAAACTGTAGAAACTGAAGACCTGAACTCTCAGCTGACAAACAGGGAAAGCTTTTCTGAACACGCTACTGCAAATTCAGCATTGCAAATCTGCAAGCAGCGGGGTAGTTAGCCTTCAGTTTGTGGTTGGAAGTAATAATGTGTATGCAAAGAATCAGAGAATTCTGTTATGTACAGATCATTTATTGTGGGGTTCTTATGGAGTAAATTGGGTGGGGAGAAAACATAGAAAACTTTAAAATCTCTGATCTGGAAAGCATATGCAGTTTTGGTATGCCATCCAATCAATCGTCATTGTGGCCTATCTGAAACGTGTTTTAACTCTGAAGCATGTTCAATTTTCTTGTACTGTTTTAACTTCTGCAGACTTCCAACAGGACCTTTGATATTCCTCTAACTTTGTCCGGAGCAGTAGTTCTACGGGAAAGACTAAATTATGAAGAAAAGACACGTTATTTTGTCATTGTTCAAGCAAATGTAAGTATAGATCTCTTAATGGGCATTCATGCCACTGATTTAGGAGGGGTTTTAGTTTGCAGGTTTAGATTTTTCCAAGGAAAGGAGAAATTTCACTGAAATACCAGGTCTGATAATACTCTTCTCCTGAAGATCTTATTTAAGATTTATCTAGGTCATTGAAAGCTTAGACATATTATTACTGGTTAAAAAAGCTTGCTCAGTGTGTGTAACAAGGCAACCTTTTTGGCACAAGGAAGAAGTTGCAAATTTGAAGTACAGCCCATGCAGAAAAGTGCATTCTAGTGTCACTAAGTGTTCGTTTTCTAACAAATCTAGCGATGCTAATTTGATCTCAAATGAGTTTAATGGATACAATTTAGTTATGTTCTTCAGGTTTGAAATGCATTTTTCTATAAAGAGGTCATTTTTCTTCCAAGTCGTATTGCAAGCGTATGTAGAGGTTTTTACAGAGTGGCTGGCAGTGAATAATGCATACAAGAGAAGAAAAGTGATGTTTAAACTATATCTAATATATCTGTCATCAGAGAAGTTTTTTAGTGCCCTTGAGGGCTGTGAAAGCTTTTTTCCCTTTTGTCCATCTGATAATAGCTGAAATAAAAACTTTTCCACTGTTTACCTCTGTTGTGATACTGCTTCATTTGTGGGAAAATGAGAATACTCTGAAGCAACTTTAGATAGCTTGCTCCTGAATTAACGCATTTATATTACTGTCATCTTTCTGATACAGAATTGTAGATACATTGTATGATACGTTTTCCAATAATCCACTTTCCTACGTACTTTGTGGCATGTTCGGTGTTCCCCCAACAGAAGATAGGCTCCAGGGGTGTCTGAATGCTTTTTGCACTTAGATATATCTAAAAGATGCTTCCTGGCTGTTAGAACAAGTCATTTTACCTGGGTAACATAACTTGCTGATCTCTTGAACAGGAATATGGGAAGGCTCAGAACTGATTTGCCTTGGTGTTTTATCAATAATTTATTCCACAGATCACCACTGCGTATTCACAGCTCTTTTCCTTTGATGTCAGAGCTGTGAGTTTCAGGAGACACTGTGCTGCTAGAAAAGTAACTGGGGTAGTTGAGCAGGTCGTGTTTTTCAAGAGAAAGGAATGGCATGCAACAGTGCGAACACCTCACGTGAGGAGGAAAGCCTGTCACACTGCAAGAGCAACTGGTGAAGGCACAGCTTGGGATGCATGGTCGCAGTACTACAAAGCAATCTCATTAATTTGTTCGTTCCTTTTGATATACGTCCTTGCACAGTAAACTGTTACCTTTGTGGTACTGGGTTTGGGACTAGAGCTGTGCGGATAGCTTCTGTATCATGTTTATAAATAATGGGGCAGCTTGAATGATTGAAATGTCTTGCTAGTCCGTGTGTTTTCTCAAACATACCCAAATGGGAACTGAGCTCACTGAAGTTTTGAGTGCTCATAGATGAGAAACTAGATCTCAAAGAAAGGCTCTAATTAAGCTCTATAGCCCTGCTTTTTTAGGAGTTTGCCTTATGCACCCGTTTATTTTTTTTATTTTACAAAATATCGCAGGCTGCATTTAATTCTCTCTATTGTATGTACTATGCAATCACACTTCTATTCCACTGATTACATTAGCAGTGATAGTTTATTGTTCTTGCATCCTGAAGATACTACATGAAATTAATTACTCTGTGTCCATGCTTTGATCCAGTATTACTCAAAGGCGCATATTGGGGGAATGTAAAAAAGTTTAGTTCACGGTGAAGGCTGCTCCTTGTAACTGGTATTGTTTTTCATCGTTGACCATGAAGGAAGCTGAATGCAGAAATTCCCATATTTAGTAAATCTAAACATAAAGCGGTTCCAAGAACTGAGTGGACTGCAAAGTAGGAAGAAAAAATATGTATCCAATCTGATTTAGAGCCATGACCTATTCGTCTTACACAGATGATGATATTAAACGGCATAAATACTGGGGGGGAAAAAAAAAAAATCACTTTTTTCTGTCAAAGTTAACCTAGGATAGGAGGGCAAGAATTAGCTAATGGCTCATATTCCCTCTGCAAGCTATCACAACAGTCCCTCTGTTTCTTGATAACAAAAGAAGAAAGAAAAGGTGAACTGTTGCTAGTGTGTACGTTGTTCAGTGTATAAAAGTAATCCAAGTGGTTCCCACAATTCAGGAAAGTGTAGCTTTATTCTGTACCATCTGGAAAGGAAAAAAGGAGACAATAAAGGACTTGCAATACTCAACGGTGTCTTGTGTAACCAGAGATTTAAAAAAAAAAAAAAAGCCAAATCGTGATAAATTGAAAAGAGCCTGTCATGCAGCATATGGAGACTTTTTTGGGATGCAACATTGTAGTGGCTTTATTGTGGTCAGAAGTGTTCTTCAACCTTTAAAACATGAGCAGTATAACTCATTCTGCAGACAAATCAGCTTTCCACATGGAGCACAGTTTGGAGACCTTAGATCAATCTCATTGCTGTCCTCTGGCTGGTTTTTTTTTGTTTGGTTGGTTGGTTTTTGGGTTTCGGGTTTTTTGGGGTGTGTTTTTGCAGGGGGAAAGGAGGTGCTAAGTCTTCCTTAAATTGTGGTGTGCAGAGGTGGATCGAGCATTACAGTCCAGGGCCTCTCCGCTGCTAATTAGAAAAGAAGTTGTTACTGCTTATGCTTTCCATTTCTATAAATGAAAGGCCTCTTACTTATAGATAGGATTTGGTAGAGCTACACAAGGCAGCATAAGAGTATATTTCAGATTCTAAGTAAGGCACGAGGGACTTTTTATCTTACACAAACACGCTGCATTTTTATAGATTAAACAAGACATGTATCTTCATTTTAGACATTTCCTGAGAATTAATTTCTCAAAACTTTAGTATTTGAGTGATAGATGTCTCTCAGTATTTCTTAATTCAAAAGGTGAATTTTTACCTCTTAATTGTATTTCTGAGCCTTTATGAAATTAAAGACTGTAGCTCTGAGGCTGAAGTTTCTGTAATTAGCTATTTCCTGGAACCTGGATGATTATGGTGCTTATATGTTTTGCCCTTAGCTTTAACTTCAAACTTTTTTGTAGATTCTGAATTCAGAAAGTCTCACCAAATGTAACTCGTTTGCTCCACAGGACCGAGCCCAAAATCTTAATGAACGAAGGACAAGTACAACCACCCTGACAGTAGATGTGCTCGATGGGGACGATTTGGGACCAATGTTTCTTCCTTGTGTCTTGGTTAATAATACTCGTGACTGTAGACCTCTCACCTACCAAGCAAGCTTGCCAGAACTGACTGATCCTGTAAGTCCTCTTGATTTTTTTTAAGTTTTATACGTTTGTTTTGCAAGCAACTGTTATCTTTTTCTGTGGATGCAATTGAGAACTGTAACTAGAAGGTCATGTATGCTTTATGCCATGTTTTTTGTGCTAAACAAAAGAAAACCAAGGTAAGATATACGTAGGAATAGATGGTAAAATTCTTGCTTTGATACAATGGCAAACTGCTCACTCACTACAAGGGTCAAGTCTTGCTGAAATTTGGTAAATTGTGGAATTGCTTTTCCTGATCTGTCCAGGTTTTGCTCTCAAAATAACCTGAAGAAGCACTTTGGAGAAAGGGACTTGACGTGTTATTCCATTCAGGATTGTTACAGACCTTAGGAGAAAGATTTTTTTTTTTTGGAAAAGGAAGCATTAGTCACTAGTCCCTGAAAAGATTATTTGTTACTACATCTGGTTTCAATCAAGAGGTACTAAAGAGCAACATGTGTTTATCCCATGTAGATGCTTGTACTAAGTATGTCAGTTCACACATTAGTTAGGATAGGGATAAAGGTCAGTGTAAGGCTCCTTTCACACTGGAAACATGCACAATGAATCACAAAAGGAAGAGCTGAGAACTTTATCATTTCTTGATGCAAGGTAGTGCCAACTCCCCTTCCTCACAGGAGAACTGCTGCTTGGCATAATGGAGATGTGCATCTCTGGTGGGTGAAACAGAAAAATGAATTTCTTAATTGATATTGATATATGACCTTTGATTCATGTATTTAGGAATATAAAAAGGAAGAACCAATTGAATCACTAGGTATTACCCCACCCTGTTGACATTGACATTAAGATTATGACTTCCCTTGTTCTTTGCAGGGCACACTCTCTGTCCTGCTTCCTCCGACCAGGAGACGGGGGAGGTTGAGGCTGTAAGTGTGGAGTTGCCATCCTATGCCTTGTAGTCTTTTGCCAACCCACATGTTACAGTTTCCTGCTTTGTCTGGCCTCAGAGTGCCACTGCAAATATGCTTGAGCAGGGTCACCAAGCACTGCCGCCACCTTGCTTTGTTGATTCAGACAGTACTCTTAGCAAGTTTCAAAATCTCACAGTTGTTTTATCTATTTTAGGAACAGCTGACATTGGGTCTAATATACAGCAGTTGATCGATTGCTTCTGCACACATTAATGGTACAGACTTTGGTTTAACAACCAGTACAATCTCAAGGAGGTGACATAAGGCTTACTGTAATCAAGATGTGTGATTAGTGTGCCTTCTGGACAAGGCAGGGCTAGGAGAAGTTTCAGGGAGGTGGTATAAGTTAGTCTGGACCCTTTGGCAAGCTTCTCGAGGAAGACTGGGGCTTATAAGGCATGTGCACCCCCAAAGGAGGTGGTGTTTCTCTCTACCGGAGAAGCTCTTCCGAACAACTGCAGCCTGATTTGTAAGGTGTAGCAAGACTGGAGCCTTAAGATATGCAGCTTTTGACAGCAGCAAATCAGTTGGGAGAGGGGAGGGAAGAGACATTCCAGATTTAACCTTATTATATTGATTTACGCATGTCTCTCTTTCACTTCTACACCTTGGTATTTGATAACCCTTTGTAACTGTGTTGTCCATTTTGGACTTTGTGAATAAACCCTTTTATTTTCAACTTTACATTAATTTGGCTTGGGCTCAGTGTCATTTTAAGTTAACTGGGCAACCACAAGTTATTCCCTAGCTGAGTACATGGCTTCATCAGGGTTACTGGGGTACCCAAACTGTGGAGGATGACAGAGTATGACCCCATTTTATCTGCACAGATCTGATAGGGTTTCCATTACAGAAGCGGGGGAGGCAGAAATTATGAATAACTGGTGTTTGGTCATTACCTTGTTTTTTGTCTGGTTATCTCAAGGTATAACGCAAGTCATAATTTTCTTGATACAGTGCTCTCAGATGGAAGGAATCCTGCTCTGTCTTCATTCCTGCCCTTGGTTAGGCACATATGCTGCGCTGGAGACAAAGGGGTGTCTGCCAAGGAGGGTGTCCAGACTGGGAAAAATCTGACTAGTGATTAGGTGCCGAGTTGCACAATGTGTTCATTCAACTTCATAAGCTACAGTCTGTTCAGGTGTCAGCTTTTTTGTTTGATTTTTGGCATTTTTGCATCAAACTGCACCTTGAGAAATCTGATTTATGAAATGAGAAAACGGTTCAGGTGATAAACTACCAGCTATTTGCTGTTTATCTGTTTGTAGCACTGCAGCTGTTTTGATGAACGTAAGTGGAAGAAGGATGTTTGAACTCAAAGTTGTACCTCAGTACCTCAAATATTTACTTGACTTCTAAATTCTAATTCATTTAGAAGATATGGATGGTACCTAAAAAGGTTCAGCTAGTAAACGTATGTATTACATTTGTCCTGCAAACAGCAGTATAATAAAACGGAGAGAAGCTTGAGCTGTCTGGACTAGCCGGGAGCTCACAGTGGAGTCATGTGATGCTCTGATCTGGCAAAGCAGCCTGGGCAGAGCACCTCATTCAGAGATAGGCTGGAGATTTCTACATGATGTGAAACCTTTGTGTTGCACCACACAGACAAGATCCCTCTGAGTCTGTAATGCTGTAAGACTATAACTACGATGTCAGGTTATATAGAAGCTGATAGTGACCAATATATGCCTCAATGATTTATGTGAAGTTTCTTGCACCAGTTGTTTTTTCAAAAGATTAATCTTTACTATGCTGTAGGTGTTGAATCTTCCAGTGGGTGTAGCAAATAGAATGGAATGTTGTTTGCTGAAGTCTTTTTAATCATAGCCACTACATAGGCTAAAGGACTATTTTTAGTCCAATGTTGTCATTTGTTTTATTTGCTTTTTAATTTTTCAATCAACATGAGAAGGAATATTAATGAACCTAGAACAAAGAGCATCAAAGTATGAATTATTCAGAAGCAGTAGCTTGAAAAAGAAGTCCTGCTTTACAGGGCAAGATGCCTACTCAGCTAACCCATAAAGTAAAGAATTCAATGTAACTGGTAAGAATAATGTTTTTGTTCGGTCTTGCACGCTTACTTATCTTTAGTTTGCCTCTATCTGTGAATTTGCTGAGGTAAAAATCATATTTCCTTTCCAAGCTTCTTTCCCTTAGATGCTCTAAAGCAGTTGGATACATTGGCAATGAAGAATCCATACAGCGTGTGCTTTGTTTATGGTCTTTGGCCGGTGGAGATGGAAGAGGCCAGCAAAATTAATGGATCTCGCTGTTACCAGAGAAGCAATTTATTTTCCTGAAGAACAATATCAAAGTTTACACTATGCCTTCTGAGAGTTGGTCTGACTCATGGCAGTATTAATAATATTATTAAATCTGCTCCAGGCCTGGCAGAGTGCTGTATAATTACTGTTTATACACTTGTAAAAACCTGTTTTGCATTTCTGCCATTTGCACAGGCAGTGTAAATTCCCCCAAAGCTGCAGATCTTTCAAGCAGAGCCAAAGGTTATCTGATGGTCCTCTCTGGGTGTGCATATAGAATGAAATGTGACAATACCTTCTCGGTCAGCTGGGGGCTGCCTGTAACTGCCAGAGCTTTGCCACAAGGTGCGACATTCTTCCTTGGTGATTGCCTGGTTTTGTGACTGTCACTTTTGCACTGCCACCAGTGAGCTACCATAATTAATTGCCATGATGGCCTTATTAGGCCTAGGATCACAGCTAAGGTCATATAAACATCAGTGTCTCTGATATCAAATGCTCATGAGGTGCTTTTGCAACTTTGTAGAGGAGGCAGAAATTCCTAGTTTGGAGTGAACAAACTTTGGATGTTTTTATAGCGCAGGAGCTATTCCAAATGCTTAATCCTGTGGTAGGGGAGTGGTAAGTGAGGGCTAAACTGCCTCACCACTGCTGAAGCCCGGACACGGAGCTAAGTTAACAGCCTGTAATCCACACCTCAGATTATGTATTGCTTCCCTGGGCAGTAATTTGCTTGTGAAGTTCTACCTGTTGGGTCTGATTCAGTGCCCATGACAGTGATGGAGTAAACGGCTTTAAAAGTTCCCAGTCCAGGAGGGAAAAGAAATAAATCTACTGAGTTTTGAGTCCTCTAATAATCATTGCAGAAATTACTATCTTGCAGAAAAGACACCAAAGTCCACGATAAGACGGCATTCAAAGTCATTGTTTGAAGTTCTGTCTCAGAATACATGTGCAAATCCTTTCACTTCATTTTCTTTAGGGGAATGCAAAGTACAGCTTCAGTGTTGTCTGACAACGAGCTCGCATAAACCTTTCAAAAATTCAAGTTCCACAAGCCAAATATATTGCCCTATAACAAAAGAAAAACCAGTGTCTTTGCTAGACGAAAGGATGTGTGTATGAACCTCCTGTGTCTGTTAATTGCTCCGTATACTTCTCTGTGTTCTCTAGTTGTTGCCATCCTGCTTTCTGGGAACGAATTTCCTGTTATTAGATAAATTTCAGTTTCCAAGAAAACCTGTGTTGTTTGTTGATTAGTTTTTTGTTGTTGTCGTTGTTACATAGTTTTATGTTTACCTTAGTGTTTCTGTGTCTGATCAAATCTGGTAAGTAGGTTTTTTTCCCATTGTCTCAGGAAGACTTCAGTAAATTAGCATTTATTATCAGAATGTGCAAGTCATCAAATAGAGTTTAAAAAATATAACCTCATGAATGTCTCATAACATTGGAAAGATAATGTCTCCTCCCTCTTTCCCCTTCAGTCTGTTCCTGTCACGCTCACTTTTTGTGAAGGTTTTGTCTGTTTCTATACTCAATTTTTTCCATCATCACGCAAAGAAGAAAAGCCAGTTAGCAGTAAAATATAGATTAGGTTTATTTAATCAGTTGCTGGACTAGTTTTGCAACAAACAGATTCATTATCAGGTTCTGTAGGGTAATTATCAGTCCACAGGAACACTAATATACTCCATGACACCTACGAGGCTTTCTTTATACTAATTCAAGATTCAACACTTTAAACACCTAGCTGCATTATGAGACAGTGCTTATTAATGCACCACTGATGTATTTTTCTACATGGAAAGTATTTATTTTTGTACTAATTATCCTCAGTATCCTTATGAGTTGTGTCAGCAGGGACCTTACAAAGTCTGTGGGCTCAGCTGCCCTGTTGAGGAGAGACTCAAGGAGATGGGTCTGAGCAGAGGACTGCTAGATGAAAGGGGAAAAAAAAAAATCTCCAAAGAACACTGTGGTTGAGGGGGGTAAAAAAAAGACATTGAAGAGCAGGAGCCGCCCTTAGAAGCCCTCAAGCTTTTGTTGGATTCAGGGGAAGAAAACTGAACTTTTAAGAGGTGGTGGTGTAATCCTGCTGACTAAAAGCCTTGCCCGATCAGTCAGGGAGCGAGGCCTCCCTGAAGAGCACTGTGCGCATCCTGTAACGCGTAGTTTTGAAACTGTGGAAACTACAGACTTCTGATGGTAAGGTGAAATGAACAGTTTTGCTCTACTGTCACAGAAATCAAGAGTTACAATATTTTTTTTTTATTGCAAAGTTAGGTCATTATATATTCTATATTTTAAACTGAGCAGAGTCTTTTCTGATCACTTCAACAAGCTTCTCCCTGCCCCCCATGAGAAAGGTTTTGAATAATTTATGCAAGGGACAAAGAAGTTCATTGACTTTCATATATGCAAAGCATAATAAGCCATCATAATATTAAGAATTGTGGCTATACAGTAAATTCATCAAATTCTCAATATATCTTGACGGAAAGTACATCTTGGAATCCAGAGTCACTTGCAGAGTTCCCAGTTAGCAGTGAAAAACGTGTTTTGCATCAGACGGATAGTTAAGTCAAAAATGACAAGTGCTTTTTAAAACTCACATTTTATCTTTTCATTTCTTGCTGAAACTCTAAGGGCAATGACAACACTTTTTCTCCAAGCTCATTGCCTTGCAGCATTCTAGCTCAGCATCATATGGTGACATACTGTAGAGGCTGCAGTAAAATAACTTTCATACCGCCTTCCCTGGTGTACTGCTGTTTGGCAGTTATTTGCATTCATTGTTTGGGGAATTGGGAACTGACCCTTTATGGTACCTTCTGGGCACCATCACCTATTGCAGTAGGGAGACGGTGGGTTGTGGAGGAAATGGGTTGTTCTCTGGGTGTGAGAAATGGAAATGCCGTCAGAGGGAACTGATGCTACACCAGTACAGGAAAGGCTAGTTTTATTGCAGTGGAGAAGAAAAAAGGAGTTTGGTGGCGGACTGAAATAATTTGGATCAGTGGGTGGGGGTGGTGTTGGGAACACAGGACACTTCTGTAAGTAACCACATTTAATCAGCTTGTACAAATCAGTTCTATGCTTATTATTGATAGCTAATTAACATTGCAGAGGACATGCTGGTTTTTTCACTACCTCTGGGCTTGAGGGTGACAACCACTTAACAATTCTTTCTAAAGTAATTTTGTTGCAGTTCCTTGATATCTGTACAAATCCCAATTCCTTCCAAACAGAAAAGCTCCTGGACGTTTTCTTATAGAGACACGTTAATATAAAACTTGCTGCAAAACAAACAAATAAATCCCAGATTAATGAGATGTAGCTAACTATATGGAAAAGTATCTGAAAGTTTTAGAAACAACATCTCCCCATCTTAGTTATAATGGCAGGTATTAGTTAAAGAATGAAGTTCATCAAAATATTCAGGGTTTTTTTAGTTTTTTATTTTTCTTTCTATTTTTTTGCTGCAGGAAATGTGTACCTACAGAAGAAATTTTATCCAGGTATCTACTATGCAAACTAGGAGCAAATAACCTTCCCTGAGGTTTGAGAGTAACTTGCTAGTTCAACCTGAGCTTTCATAGAGATGCTAAGTAAGATTTTTGTGGCACTGCAGCACACAGTCGTCATAATTTGGCAAATTAAAAATTTAGTCTGAGTTGAAGTGAATATGTGTGGTTAAATCAACTTTAATAAAACCTTTCAACATGTAAGGAAGCAGGCTGAAATTAGAGGTATGCCGGGGTGCTCTAGGAAAGTAGGTTGGCTGTTTATAGAGACACGTCTTGCTGCCTAGCCCAGTAGGTAGTCTCTGTCTCTTTCTTGTGTAGAAGTTTTCTGTTGTTTTTTCCCTCCATCTGTTTCTTTATCTCTGCCTGTGTTAGAAACTGATCTTAGCTTTGAATTCAAATGTGCATTTCTCAGTAATCAATACATGGGAACGCAGCAAATTCCATCTTTGACTTTAACTACGTTCATGTTGCCTGAGGATCTCTCTTACATTCACTAATAATGAGCCCATGCGTTCTTTGTATCTCATGGTTTCAGGGCTTGATAGGAAAGAGAAATAAGCTTAAGCATGCTTTGGTTTTAAATAAATGTTTAGCTGAGAAGATCAACTTCTAAAAGCTGTTATTTCAGAGTTTCTATACAGTCTATACAACAAACAGTTAAAGGTAAAAGCTTGTATTTTGCTTAACATTTCTGCAGCCATTCTCTAATGACTGTAGTAGCTCCAGAGCGCAGAAAATCAGCCCGCCCCCACATACATTATAGTCTAGGCTGTTAACTTTTTGGGTTTGCTGTATGCATGTGTTGTCCAGCTTTCTGTATGAACTCATTCTCATATTTAGCGCCATAATCATTTTGCCTTTTCTTCACAAATGCTCCTGTTTCTGAGCAAATGTTAGACGAAATAGCACTGGCAAATCATTACTTGCTACTAAAAGGTTTATGCACTTTCTTATCTGTATATTGTATCTTAGAATATTTATTTAGAAAAGCCTGACAATTGGTGTTAATTAGACTAAAATCTTTGAAGGATAGCATGTGCTGTGAGCTGTTGAGCTGTTAAGATGAACGAGTTCCTGTGTATTTACTAGCCAAAAATTATTTGGTAGACAGGGCAATGGTGTCATTTCAGCCATACTACAAGAACTAACCAGAGAAATGCTTTAAAAATCAGGGTTGTATCTATACATTCTTGGGTTGTTGCTTGTTCAGTAAATTAGACAAGAATCTCTCTCATGTCTGAGGCTTTGAATAGTCCCTTTGCCACTGGCTGACTGATGAGCAAATTGACCCATTTTTCAGGTATTAATTTTTCATTAGCAATTTAGGTAAAAGCTGAAACTCAGATTAGGAAAGGGAAAATGAAGATTGATTTCCATGACACATATGCAGTTGTCGGTGTATTTTTTTTATTGAAAAGGCAAATTGTTATGGCCAAGTTATTTGCAATATAGTTGAGCAGCAGATAGCAATTTTTCTAATTAAATTTAAGCATAGATGCATGATGAACTGATAGGCAATCTTGAATTGCTTTGGAAGTCGGAGAGCAATTCAAAAGCAATGATAAAATCCTATCTTGGGTGCAGTTTCCCCTTTAAAGTTTATGGATAAACTTTTCATTTGCATTTTTTCACTCTTCACTCTAATTGCAGCCATACAGAGGTCACCAGATTGATGTGAAGTTCAAGGTAATGGACAATGTTAAACAAACAGTAGCGTTCACAGTAGATTTACTAGCATAGGCTTTTTTATAACTTGATATCAGTGATTTTGAATTAACTCTATGGAAATGACTCTCTCAGCAAAGTTGAAATGGACAGCTTTTATAAGCTATTGATTATCTGCTAGTGCATGATAAGGAGTCATAAAAGGTGTTTTAAGTCTTCCGTTATGATTTTTCCCTATATTTTCCATTTTTGTGATTGATTGTCTGTCTTCCATATGCAATCTCTTGATAAGTAGAGCCTTTTTTTTAAAAAAAAGAAATGTCACTGAAAAGAAGCGAAGCATGAAAAGGTTAAAATTACAAAGATGCGATATTACAGGCAATTAATTTCTATGTATTTGGGAGTATACCAAGATGGCATGGCTAATTAAAAAGAACTGTCGGTAAAATTGTCAGTAACTTTAATATATGCATACATGAACCTGAGAATTGTTTTCTATAATCTCTCTTAGCAGGCAGGCAAGCAAGCACTTCACTTGCTTGATATATTGATCAGGCAGGGCAGTCACTGTTCAGTATCTAAGACTAACTTGTGGTTTTAAATATAGATGTTTTTCAGATAGAGGAGGAGTTAAGTTGGCTGCTTTTCACTTCAAGAACAAACAAAACCATGCTTTTAACTTATAAAATGTGATGAATGTTTAAAGAAACCAGGTGTTTCAGTTATTGAAAACGCTGTTTCTGGTTGAGACAATTATAGCAAGGCTGCAGAATAAGTGGGTATAGTCTGAAAGATACTTTCCTGCTGGTGATTTTAACCAAGTTGCATTTCAAAAATAGAGTTGATGTCTATGGGTAGGAGTATAGTGATATGTCACAGTTTGCTCTGAGTACAGGAAACTTTCTTTAAATGTGGGATTACTGTGGTGGAGATCTTGCCTCGTATGTTTGGTACATACCAGAAAAGGCAGGAAGAATAGTGAATTTCATCAAAAGACAGAACAGGAAGACACATGGACTTTTTTTTATAGTGTGAAAAGGGAATTGGTTGAACATGATTTACATGCTTTAGGTTTTCACTACTAATAATCTTTCTTAAAATGCAAGTGGAGGTTTTAAGGGAAAGAGGATCAAGCTTGACTGAAAACTGAGACGTTTTGGACAATATATAATAAAAAATGAAATAGGAAAAAAAAATATCATTGCAGATCATCTTTGAAGTTGTGTTTGGGGTGAGAGAAATACATTTTGTTTATTGCTAGGACTGGGTTATCGAGTGACCCATGATGCACAGTGGCTCTGGGGCTCCCTTGCTGGCGCAGGAGGAGCAGGAACTCTGGTAGTTCACCAGAGACCAAGTCTGGGCTGGATATTTGGCTGATGTTGAAAACAGGCACATTTGCTAGGTATTTATCAAGCTGTAAAGGGAAACTTTAGAAAGTTAATCTCAAATCTGATTCCTTTAATTATCAAGAGTAAGGGGGGAATAAACTGGAAAAAATGACTGATTTTATCATATACATAATTTTCTTCTGTTTTCCAAATATGGAATCGTTCCATTAATTGCCTGATATTTATCATCATGGCTAGTAACTTACTGGGAGCACTAATGGGAAAATATTCAATTCTTATGGCTTTGTCAGAAGCTAAGAAGAAAAAGGGTCCTGATTTTGCTTGGAAGAAGTAACTGTGGAGCTGTAATTAGAAGTAATTTCCTTTCAGAAATGAAGGTGATCTGCTTTGATTCAAACTTTGGTCTGGGACATCAGCCATATAAACCAAATACATAAAACATTTGAGAGAGATTGCCAGGTTTCCTGGGTAGGTTTGACATGTGCAGTAGTACAGATTCACTAGCATAAACCACTTTCTTGTTGTGTGGCAGAACCAACGCCAAAACCCTGTTCAATTAACGAAGTACAAAAACTGCCACACACCCTAGTCTTAGTTGAAAAGATCTTGCTGTTTCATCCTATTGTATTCTTTGTTCATTCTCCAGTTTTCATTTTGAAGTTTGTTAGAAAGAAGAAAAAACCCCCACCTACCTCGTAATAAAGAAGGATTTAGCATAATGTGTGAGATCGCACAGCTTACAAAAATAGTTATGTGAGGACAGTAGAAAAATGCTCATGTTTGTGAGATATCCCACAACCTGAGGTTTGAAACTGTCTTGCTCTCTGTGATGCCATTAAGGGATTTCGGATATGACGTGATTGAGCCTTTCTCTCCTCAAAAACTAGAGCTTCAGGAGAGGAAGGAGTACCTGAGAAAGTACCATCCCTGTCTCTTTCTGAGCTTCGGTCTGCATCTTGAATATACAATCAACTACTTGTGTGATTTATTGCTGTCTTGGATATTTGCCATGACCAAAAAGCCACTTTCACAATATGCACGTCTGTTTTCTGTTTCATAAAACCGTGTTTGTTATGGTGTGAAGCAGAGCTATTGTCAAAGAGGAAGCATATACGTTAATTTATTTGATCCTTAAATGTCATTTAGAAACATTTAAAGGTTTTAAATGTTGGCATTTAGACAAAATACTTATGCAGTGATGCTTCATCAGTGAACTTCAGAAAAATTCTCATCTATGTCATAACGCTGATCCTTGTAGAGATAATTATCATTTCAATAGCTAGGCTATCCCGTTAAACTATAAACTAGCTGTTCATTAAGGGTCAGGAAGAAAGATTCCTCTCTTCAGCTTGTTGTCACAAATGCAGAAGGTGCAGATTATTTTAGTTCTTCAGTTAATCAAATAATGATTCATCAATTAAGGTTTTGCAGATATGTGGAAGTACACTTGCAGGTAATGGGAGATAAAGCAGCAGAGGAGCTTCCTCTCTGCGGCGGAAGTGTTAACCCTTGGAGGCTGCGGGAGGCACTCTGAGCGCTGCTTCCCGTTTGATCACCACAAAGTCTTGTGGCCCCACTCAGAAACGGGGCAGCAGGATTTGCTGTCACCTTCTCATCGGCAATTGTGTGGCATTCCACACTCAACAGCACATGATCTGGCGCAGACTTCCTCGCCAGGCCTGGCATTCACAGCACAGCTCTTGCTAGCAACGTAGGTATGGCAGCTGAGAGCTCACCTTGGGCTGCTCTGCCTGGTTTTTTGGTTGTCCCTGGTCTTTTAAGGCTAACTTGGCAGTCTCCTTGGTCCACTGCAGTCTGCGGTACAGATGTGCCCCCCGTTCTACTTTTTGTTGTTGTGTTCCCAAGGCAGTGTTTGCCCTTCAGGGGCCAGCAGCCTTCCCAGCTGTGATGTCCACATTGGGATTGCACTGGGGAGGGAGCAGCCAAAGGAGCATTGCTATCCCAGCCCAGCAGCTCAGCTTCTCCCCAGTGCCCTGACCCCCTGTCTAAAATGTGAAGAAGGCAGAGAGAATGTGTTGCGCCATGCCGAAGAGCATTTCCCTGCCTCCAGACGTGGGCTGCGCGATGCAGCATAGGATAGGGAGGGGGCAGCCCATCATCACCGTTACCAGTATGATTATGTTTGCCTCCGGTCTGTGCTATTTATTGACAATGCTTCTGTAGAAAACCTTGCTTAAATCCTAGCAGTCTTTCCTCTAGAGCATGAGGAAATTCATGGTAAGCTGGAACGCCCTTTTCGAAAAAGGGAAAATGTGGTTCGTCTGCATTTGGCTCTGCATCAATACCTCTGGCTGTACAGCACTGCACAAGTTTAAAGCAGCTCATATGGCTAGATAGGTAGGGGTTTGCTTTGTAAATAATTCCTGCTTTTTGTTCTCGAAGAGTATTGGGATTTGAGAAAAGAAGCATTTAAATGTAAGAGTAAAATTTTACTATACTGTAAAAAGATGTGAGGATGAACTTATGGATGAAGTGAGACTTGCAGATTGTGTGTATACATGCACACATATGATCTATCTGCATAACTGCACAGATTTATTGAAGATTAAAGCATCTGAAATACACCTAGGAAAACTGATTTTTCCTTTAACCTTCAATCTAAGTGGCATTCATGCCACTGTTAATGTTATCATTAAAGCAGTGTAATAAAGTGGTTATAATAACAGTGATATAGAATTTGTAGCTGATTCTGGGCACAAAATCTCTACCTAAAATTATCTCTTGACAGGATGACAAACTTTAATGAGAAAAGGGCAGTGGTGGATACAGTTTGAATAAAGTCAGGTGTTTGGTAGTTACAGCTGATATTCCCATGCCTGAACTAGAAAAGTGCCCATTTAGTTGCAAGTACTGCCCCCACCCCCCAAAAAAAAGAAGAAAAAAAACCCAACAAAACAAAAACAACAACAAAAAAACAGTAAAGAAAACATAAATGTTTCTTCAAAAAGCTGAGTGGTGCTTAGTGGTGTTTTGCTAACCCCAAATGTTAAACTCCTGTATTAACCTGACCAATGGGAACACTGCTTGACTGCAGATTCAGTATTTCCAAAATTTCCTCTCCTTTGAGACTTTTGACCTTGCTTGTTCCTCCAGGTGAGAAGATGGCTCTACCAAAGCAAAGATCTCTGAAGGAAGATACTAAATGTGGAGAAAAAAAAACCCCAGACCAACAACATTGTCTTAATAAAATCTCTGTGTAAAATTAATCAGTCAAGAGACAAAGGATCTGGTTCAATACTGATCTATTCATTTCTGTTTACCTTTTCTGGAATTTTAAATGAGTTAGTGCTTTATTATGTTGGGTTTTTTTTGTCTAGTTTCAAATTAATATAAGAAAGGTCCCACCAGTGATACTTGTTATATTTCCGCAAAGGGTTCTCCCATGTCACAATTAGAAGCGTTGTCTTAAAAACTGATAGTAGATATGGGTTTTTTTGTGTTGTGAACCTGCCTGTTTTTTAAGCCAAGGTAAACTTTTAGCACCTACAGTGCCCGTAGCAAGGAGCACCACAGTGTGACTGTATTTGGGTGAAGATCCTTGTTGTTCTGCGCATTTTGAGCCTTCCACCAGGTAATTTGTTTAGATGTTCGTTAGCTGCTGGTTTGCAAGAGGTGGTGAGCTTTTGATCCTATGCACACTCTCTGTAACATGCAGTTTTATAGACTTTTCGCATATTTCTTCTTTGTCATTTTTTTCAGGCTGAAAGGTACTTGCTAAGCCAGAGCCTGTATGTATTCAGGCTACGCCCTGCTTTTGATCATTCCTTTGATCATAAACTTTCTTGCCTTTTCTAGTATATTATATTGTGGCTAATTTTTCTAAAGGCATAGAGAAGCCATCAGCCTCTTCTCCTTAACAGTGTCAAGTAAGATTAAATGTTTGCAAACTTGGCTGAAATTAGCAACTGTTGACACAGCTGACAACTGTGTTCCTTTTTACCATCTGAGAGAAATATACATTTAAAAGAAAGTAATTTTTTTTTTTTAATGAAGTTGCTCCTAGAAAAAAATATGTTTAAGTTAGTATGGTGAAGTGTTAAAATTATCTTTAAATAATTTCTATTTTTTGTGAATCTGTGTCAAGCAGAAGTAGGTGTGTTTGTCTTGGGTTTTACAACTTGCTTTTCTGCAGCTGTTCGCTTGCCTCATTCTGAATCCTGAGCAGAAATCATCAAAACAAACCTACCATCAAGAATTTGAAAGATAATCAAGGAAATAAACTTCATAGTTTGTATGGAAAAAAGTGAAATGTCAAAAAGAAAATGTTTATTGTTCTTTAATCACAGTCATCACATTGGAACAAGTAAAACCTCCAAATTGAATTCTTGCTTTTGTCTGAATTGCACAGGAGATTATACCTGCGTGCCAAGGCAGGAGGCCCATTGCATAATGCATTTCATTTAGTCTCCAGCACAGATTCTCTGTTGGAGACATTTCTTATAAAGCATGTCAGATACAGAAAAAGCAATTTAGTAAACACTGTAATCAGATCCTGATGAAATTCTGTTCTTTTTTGGACCTGCTGTTCCTGGAAGACATCATTGATAAAAATAGTCCCTGTTTTCCTCTTTCTCTGATTCATTATGCTATCTTGCTGCTCTTTCAAAATATTTTTTTTTCCCCCTCAAAGACAACTTGTTTTTACAAATAAATGAAAGGAATTGTGTTTTTTGACAGCTTACTCTGTTAACAACATGATCTGCCAGGATGTTTGAATTTTACAGTTTTGATTTTAGTAAACTGCATAAACATTGGACACAACAGAAAACTAAGAACACAGCAGCTGTGGATTATATTGAACAACTAAATAAGGTGCTGAAAAGCCATTTGACAATTATGGTGCTGGATTTAGAAAGCAGGTCCCTCTTTTATAATCAATCTCATGTCTTAGTTTTTCCCATCAGTTAGTAAAACACTTTTTGTACCGCCAGAGAAGACATGAGAGGTTAGTTCAGATATGTCAACTGCATAAATTATCTGCTGTTGCTTTTTATCAGTGGCTTTTAGATATGAAAGTAAACGTCTTTAAATAAATAGAAAAGTTAGATTTATTTTAAACTTGCAGATCAACCCCCCCATTATAATTAATTTCTGCTTATATATATGTTTGAACTGAACAATTTTTAACAATCATTTCATAACACCTATTTTACTATCTACTGTTAATAGTTAGATTCTCCTGGATGGACTATTATAACACAGTTCCTGTTTTACTAATGGTATTGATAAAAGTGCCCTTTCGCCCAAGTGCTACACAGCAAAGCTAATCTCCAGGAATGCTGCTCAGTGCTGCTCATATTTCATTTTCATATCAAGTGT
Source organism: Nipponia nippon (assembly GCF_047370975.1). NCBI lineage: Eukaryota > Metazoa > Chordata > Aves > Pelecaniformes > Threskiornithidae > Nipponia > Nipponia nippon. Next base: position 87,235,276 of record NW_028262347.1, on the reverse strand, counting down.
GGACACTTCACACAGTCTGATTGGACTCTGCAACATCATCTGGTGGTAAGAAGTATTATTTTACAGAGCATGAACCTTCAGATGTATGTACAGTGTTGCAAACAAGTAAGAAGTATCAATTAGGTGAATTGGCTGCAAATCTCTAGAGCTGAGCAATGTAGGTTTTGACGGGGTTGGTTTCCTCATGTAGGTCTGCCCTTTTTTGGGGGAGCAGTTTCTGAGGCACAGAATTGTTGCTATGTAAACCTGTTTAGCTCCTGTGACAATTTGATCAGAACTATTTTCTGCAAAGGATTTACTCTCTGTTCTCTTTCAGCTTCACAGTGTGTTTTAAACCTGTGCTTGGGGTTTCTTCCTCTCTCTGTATTAGCTTTCACTTGAGATCTTAGCCCAAAAGTTTGGTGTTCTGTATTGTTTCAAAGAGGAGGTTCAGAAAATCCTGTTCACCCTGTATTCCTGTACATCTTTGTATCGCATTACCCCTCAAGAGTAGCATAGGAAGTTCTGCAGACTCCTGACGCGAGGCACTGCCTCTCCCTGTGTTTGCTCACTGATCAAAGGGACCATCGGTAGGCGCTTGTAGCTATCAATGGGAAGGCAAGAAGAGAGGGAGGATGCTGAGATCCTGCAAATAGGAGATTTGACATGACATCCTCAATCTGACTAATGGCAAGGTTTTGGTAGTATCTTCAGTTGAATATACTTTTCTAGGGTGTTTCTTGCTTTTTGGATTTACTCCACTTGTGGTTGGATAACTCTTGAAATATTTTCTGCATTTTACTGACATGCAAATACTTTATGATGGATTTGTGTTCATTGGTGTTTTGTCACAGCCCTTGTACTGGCAAAGCATCTGAAGCAGCAGCAAGAAATGATGTTGGAATGGTTTTGTAATTCTTCCTGCTGTTTTAGTACTGTGTGTTGGTAATAGTGTATGCATTTCTGCGCAGCATGGATATAACATAGCTAATTTCTGATTTACAGCTTGTATTCTAATCTTACATGTTTCTTGAGAAAGCACAAGGAGAACCAGTGTAACCATAATGATTCATCAATTCATCAAAAACTTTCTTGGTTTAATATTGTAGGACTCCCTTTGAAGGGGTAATATATGTTGCTTTACTAATATTTTCTATCCAGCAAAAAGCTTCTCACCCTTGTTTGCATAGAGATGAATATTCTGCTGTCTTGATTGGTAAATTCATCAACTAAGCTATGAGTGTGATGTGCGTTGAATACCTCCAGGCTTTATTTGAAGTCCACTGGGCACAGGTACGGCTTCCTAACTGGGAAAGCTGAAAAAATAGCTTTTCAGGGTTTAAAATGCTAGCGTGAAATGTCTTGTGTTAACTAATTGCGCTAATATTGACCACCCTGTTCTGATAAAATCCATATATCTATATTGCTTTCAACTGTGAGAGAAACCCAAGAGAAACTGATGGTTAAATGCAGTGCATTGTTTTCTTGGAATATTGGAATATTTAATGTTGTGAGTAAAAGTTATCATTCTGAAATACTCTACAATTCTCAGCACTTCCTAGAAAATAACGATACACACAGAAACATATGGGAAAAGAAAAGAATGCTGCATCTTTATGTTCATACAATTTGGATGTTGTAAGGCATTATGTGCATCTTCCTTAGTTTTGTTCGAAACAGTAGAGACTATAAATTGTCAAACGCAAGAAATAGCCTGTGTGTTTCAGAGATTTAATCCAGTTTGCCAGACTCATATTATATATTGTAACCCAACAACAGAGGGGCAGGGAACACTGGTCTTATTTCCTTGAAAATCATTGAGCCACTTAATAGGTGCAGAATTCAGTTCCTTGTGTCCTTGGCTAGAAATTTCAATAGTTGTACAGATTCAGGCCCACAGCTTGGGGAAAGAGGGGAGTTCTTAAGCATACAAGTCCCCAGCCTCGATTTTTATAGTTACACTGCACTTGGTGCTACCAGTCAAAAAAAATACTGGTGTTCATTGGAGGTGTCAGTGCGTCCCACTTGACACGAAGGCAGCACGAGGCGTCGTGGAGTGATTGTCTGGAAGCGGCAGCAGGGATTGCTGGCAGCTGGGAAAATGGGAGGGCAAGGCAATTGGGTTTGCTCCCAGTTATTGATGGGGGATGCCGGTGCTGATGGGGCTGTGGGGTAGGGAGGCAGGAGAGGGTCGCCACTGTGGCACTTAGTAAATGTGAAGACTGAGAAGAAGAAAAAGGGAGAAGTACTTGGAAATGTAGGGAAAAAGATGACTTTTTATAATCTGTTGCTAATTGAGTGACATAATGTCATCAGTCTTCTAGCGTTGGAAGCAGTCTCTGTTGCAGTGCTGTCGGTTGAGCTGATGTGGATCAAAATACTTAATTGCTACAATGTGAAAAAGTACCTTTCTTAACCTCCCCCCAAATTAATGAATATTATAATCTGCTGAATCTGAATAAATTAGAATAAGCTAGTATTTAGGAGTTAGGTATGCTCTTTTCACAATTGAATATATGTTCTTATGTTCTCAGAGAAAAATGCCTAGGGAGACATTTCAGATTTTTCAATATTAGACAATTTATTGAGCTACTTACAGAAAATGCTTAACTGTTCAGCATTAATCATCTTATAAATGTCTTGCATGGAACAGATCGTACATGTGTATACAAGAGCCTTAGAGCTTCTAGGACAGTTGAACAGGTAACACAGGGATTACTATGACTTAGGAAATTATTTTAAAAGAATATCAATTTATTTGGTTAGACCGATTTAGGACGGGTTTTCACAGCCATGTTAGTAATGCATATATTGGGTAAAGGTCAGTTAACTGTGTGTCTGCCTAAGAAATGCCACCACAAACTGGCAGATTGAAATATTAATGCAAGTAAACTTTCCTTTTTTTGGTGGATTGTTGCTCAAGGCACTGTGGCATATCTTATTTTGGTCAACCTTAGTAATGCATATTTTCATGATATTCCCTTTTCATTTTTTAGCAGTCTTTATGTATGTCTTAATAACTTAGTCTTCCATGTGAATTAGTGGGTAGGAAACGTCTCGCCGTGTTTGAATACAATAACAAATTCTAAAGATGTAGATTTTGTCCCTTCTGTTAGTGGATTTCATGCAGGCTAATAGACATAGGAGAACTATGGGTGGGAAGCTCACCTTGGTGAGTCTAAACAAAAGTTTGCAACTCTTCTTTTTCATATAGTTTTATCTTTTACAGCAATTGCTAATGATTACTGCCTCCGTAGTGGCCCTGACCACTGACTCCCAGGAGTGTCTCAGGGCAGGCAGGTGGGAGCTGAAGTGGTCATGAATCATCAAAGCAGCATCACTCCAGTTTGTGAACCTATGGCTGGTTCATGGTCTGTTGTTGTCAATTATATAAAAAACAGTTCTTATTAATAAATTAACTGCTCAAAACCAGGCAGTGTCCTAGTTCAGTAAGGTTAACTGTGTTTCAGTTTCTCAGAACACAGTCATTTTTGTGGTAATTAGCAAAAAAAAAAAACAAAAGCTCTGTGCAGAAAAGCATGTTGTTGTTCTCACTCTAAAACTGTGTAATTTCCTCCTTTATCCTTCTTATCTTCCCTAGAGGAAAAGTTCTCCATAAATAGATATGGTTGGCGAATTGGCAAATTTAGCTTTGCATCTCAGGTAGACCATGGGAAAGATATGAAATCTTTTTTTTTTTTTTTTTTTTTTTTGTAAAGCAGAGCTATCTTTGGTATATGATCCCCTCTCTTTAAAAAGAAAAAACAAACCTCTCTAAACTTGTTACTCATAGCAAATACCAATCAGTGCTTTTTTCTTTTCTCATTTAATGGTTAGTACTTATTAGAATCAGTGCCTTGAACGAGCCTATGGCAACTTGAATTCAGCATAGCACTGTATGTGATACAGCATGGGTAGCTAATTTGAAATCCTGAATTGTTTTCAGTCTTGCAGTTAGGTTCTGGTATTTCGTCACTCTTAGCATGTAATTATATAGTAACAAACAGACAATGTTGAGAGAACAGTGTTAGATACAGGGAGAACTGAGTTATAGACCTAAGAGGTTTTAAGTCACTTAAAAGCTACTGTTCAATAATGCATGAAGTCGCTGTATTCTGGGGAGGTATCTGGGTAAAACTGTGGGTATGCAGCATTATGTTCAGCTCTCACTCCTAAGAGATTGAACCGTTTTTTATTTCATTAATTTCAAGTAGGGTATTTCTGACCTGCATGGCTTTAAAAATCAGGAAGATGAGCTCCAGGTGAACATACAAAGAAAGGAAGGTACTTCATTCAGGTAAATGAGTTCCCTGAAGTTGCTTTTCTCTTGCTTTTCTTTATCTTGATTATTAATTATTATTTATCAAAAATGACCCTCTGTGGGGTTTTTTGGCAACATGCTGGTTTTAAACCACTAGCAGAGATGCAAGGTCCAAGCTGGTATCTTTGAAAGACTTTGTGCAGTGCTGAGAAGCAATGTTTTACCCCCAAGAAGTGGATGAGAAGAATCTCAGGGGAGGAGGATGGTGAGCAGAGTTATAGCTAAAGAAGGAGGAGGAGGCAGATGGTAGTCATTTGAACAATCAATCAAAAGTGTCTGTATAAGAAGACAAAAACCCTCAGTTTCTGTTTTTAATCAAATAATTGAGTTATGTTTAACACTTATGACATTTTACATATCTTTTTATTGAAAGTCTGGCAGTCATGGACATCTTAAAATGTTTTAAGTCAAATAATGTCCATGCAAAATCTTTGGAAAATATGTAACGTTAAAAATAGTCACTTTTGTTTTATTATGCTTGAAAGCACAAAATGTATATTCTGCATCTCAGTTGTAAATTTCCTTTTAATTGTTCCATACTGTATTTCAGTCACCATGTGATGGTGAAAAAGACATACATGTTTTTATGCATATGCCTAGAGATACTGTTTGGATTATTGAATGCAACTGCAATCCTAAATTTATTAAGCTCCCTATTAATAAATAATTAAAAAAAATCAGTTGTTCTTTTTCCTCACTGTCCTTAGTAGGGACTTAAAACACTCTTGCATGAATGCATGCAGAGGTTTATGGCTTCCTTTGCAAGTTTTGGGACTAGCCAATGACTTGCTTTCACTTTAGATTTTTTTAATGTATGTTTCAGGTAAAAAATAGTAGAGACACTTGGGCCAGTCATTATTATTTTATCATATTTATTTTCACGTTATTATCTTACTTAGACATCTGTATTCTAGCCACATGTCACCATTTGCAATAGAGATATCAACTGAAAGAGTTTCACTACATTATGAAGGTGTGTATGCTGAAACAGAAAAGCAGGTGGAGAAGGAAACATCAGAGACAGGCTCAGATATGGTGGTGGTAGTCAGTTCCTGAATAAAAGCAAAAAGAGTTTTTGTGGTTGAAGTATGTCAAAGATGTAAGCAGGAGTACTGGTGTCTGGAAGCTCAATTTCTCTCCTCTCCAGGGAAACGTGGCTTTTGCCTTTCTACTGAATAATTGTTTAAAACAGACCTGGCTCTGTTATCGGTTTGTCTTCTAAACAGAAACAATTTGCAGCCAAATTTTGACTAACCAGACAGGTCAAAGAGCAAGACATAAAAAGCACATAGCAAATTAATATGAGCGTTTTCCAGCTACACTAAATGCATTAAGACAAAGCATTTGAATGAATATTTGCTGTTGTGTTTTTTTTTCTTTTCTAGCCCTTTCGATTTTCTAGCAGTAACTTCAGATGATTTCCAGTCATCTTTCCCATGACAGAAACTCAATGATGCTGTTTTTTGAAGTGTGTGTTGTTTGATGACTGGGGTAGGCAAATGGCACTGTTTTATGACATTTGTGAATAAACATTTTATTAGTCACTGATCATTTCATAATGAATTATGAGAGATCTTTCTGTTGAAAAGAGCTGCAGGAAAGATTCCCAGTGCTCTGTCCTCACAGCCCCTAAGCAGTCAAGTCTTGTTTGATTTCATTGAAAAGGATGATCATTTTGATTTATTGTTCTCCCAAACATAGCTGAGAAGATTTGTCTTTGTAAGAGTACTGAGAGTTTTGGTTGGTGGCCTTTCATAAAAGGACTGAATATGTAGAAGGAAAATGTGAAAAAACTTGAGGCAGTGCTTAAAACTGCAGTCTTTTGCAGGTGACCCTCATCCTCTCTACTCTGAATAATTGAGTATCATCTGTAATTCTTCTTACTGTGCTCTCCCCCACATTTCTGCGGTCATGTAGGAGTGAGCCAAGCAGCTCTGGTACTAGCACAGATCCCTGTGCATCTCTCCTCTCTCCCTGCATGAACTGAAAGCTTACTCCTGCTCTGCCTCGTGTCTCTTAACCTAATTGTTTCTGGATACGCAGCTCTTTGCTTGTTTTCTGTCGAGGCCAAATTTCCGTGCGAGTATTTTGTAACGGAGCTTGTCAAAGTTGGCTGGAAGTCTACATGCGCTGTATCAAATGGCTCTATGGTATCCACGTGCTGGTGATTCCTGCGGGGAACCACAATAGGTTTGAGAGGCTGGATTTCCCTTTGCAGAAAACGAGACTTTCCCTGGTGTATTGTATTTATTTATGTATTTGCTCAGACTGTTATCATATCATCTGCTAATTTGTCCTGGTACAAGCCTCAGGCTTCATGGTGGTATTCCCCTGGGTCACCCTGGGACCCTTTTAATTTTGGTATTATGTTTGCCACCTGCTGTTCCTCAGGTACCAAAGTACTTTTAAGCAGGAAATTACATATCACAGCAAGTTCATATGATTCGCCTTCCTTTAGGAGCCCATCTGCTCTTGGCCTCATATCTACTCTTCATTTGGCTTGTTCAGTCCATAATGTCTCTGAATGCTATGATTTTTTGCGGGACATGCTAGGTATTCCGCATGGAGAAGGTCCTGGCATGGGGACCTATCAGAGTCCTGGCATGGGGACCCATCAGAGTCCTTTCATGGTGAACGCAAAAGAAAGAAAAAAAATCAGGGTTTGTACTGCTACATTATTCTCGCTGAGCTTTTTTTTTTATTATTATTTTTATTTTTTTTTGCCTTGATCATCTCTTGGCCCTGCAGACTCCCTGGCAGGCTTCCTGTCACAGTTCTGTTTGAAGAAGGATTTATTTTTTAAAATTTATTAATACTTGTGATGATGTTAGCAAGTTGCAGTTTGGGTTCTTTTGTTTGGCTTGCCTGATGGTGTATTCTGCTATACTGAAGCACCTGGAAGTCTATTAATACCAAAACCAATAACTGGGAGAGCTCTTCCCTGATGGGGAGAAGTAAATAAATTACTTCATATTTTACCCTAGAACGGACAGGATCTACTTGTTTGGTTGTTTTTTTAATCACCTGCTTCTGCCAGAGCTTGTGAACCCTTTTATGTTCTTCCCTTGGAAGTGGCTGGTTTTTGAAGGCTGTCTGTTTAGTCTGAGTGACTTTCCCTGCCCCGCTGCAGAGCCCTGCTGACTTGCCTTGCCCTTTCTCAAGCCTGTCTCAATAAAAACCCCACGTGCTTTTTCTTTGCCTTCAACTGAGTGTCCTTAAGCAGTCGTGGGCCCCACAAACGTTTCACTCTCTCAGTAATCTGTTTTCCCTTCCTTTTAATGAGCTTCCATGTTTTTATGAAGCTCTCCTTTGAGGCTGAGAACGATAGTGATAGGGATTTTTTTTTGTCTTTTGCCAAGGATGTTGGAACTAATACACAACGGTGGCTGTCACAGACCCCATTTTGTAACTTTGTCCACTCTGCAGAGCTGCGAGGAGGCACTACCTCCTCTGCTTTAAGTCAGGAGCCACCTTCTAGCTGTATGTGACTGTGTCCTCTCTCTCAAAGGGCTGAGCAAAGCCTCATCTTTTCCACCATCCTCCTGGTGAGGGTGGCAGTGGGTGTTGTATCGTTGTGGTCTGCTGGGTTCTAGCCACAACTGCTAACCGTGATATGCAGAACAGTTTTGGAGGCAGGACTGGGGCCCCGTCCCAGCAAGATGGGGTCTGGCCCCGTGAGCCCTGACAGCGTTGCTGCCGAGCAGCACCATGTCAGTGGGACGTGGGGAATGTTGTGAGCACCCGTTCCTGCCTTTTACATTTTAAAGTGCTCAGGAAAGAAAGAAATATCCCTGTGTAATAACCATAGTTATTACTGCTATTGATCAAAGCATGTTTTGACTACAAATTTTTAAAATAATTATTTTTCATAAAAAGTATATATACACCTTCTGAAATGATCCTACACATGCTTTTACAAATTTATTAACATACTTAATGGCTGCTTCTTTGTGCAGTTATGTTTTCATAGTTCTAATTTAACTTCAAATGAAAAAGATACTTGCATTATCTATGGAGTATTAAAACAATATAAAAGTACCTTTAGCTTTGCTTCAAGGCACATCAGCCTGTTTAATTTAAAACAGCTTTAAATTATCCCTGAACATTTCAGTGGATTGCAACTGATCTTGTTGCATGATATCTTCTAGTTTATGAGCAGCCCATTTCAGGGTGTGTACAGTTCTTAGAAAAACACCTTATATGGCATAAAAATGTAACAGATTTCACATTTCATTTTTGGTTTTCTTATACTTTGTTTTCTTATGCAACTTGCTTCAATTCAATTGATTGCTTTGGTTCTGAGGAGTCAGTGTAATGGTGGCAGCGTGGGATAAAATATCTGTTGTTCAAGTAGAGCTTGTTTAATTTCAAATGCAGTTTTTCTAAGTGCTGCTCTCGAGCTTCTTGAATTGGAAAGTAAAGCACGTGTCCTTGCTATCTGAGTTATATATCCAACAGTTATTATTTTAGTCTAGTTTCGGCAGTCGGGTACAGCTGACAGCTCATTATTGACAAGGCTAGATCCATCGCTGTTACTCTAGCATAGACTCGGATCTTTCAGCTTGGCCTGCAGTATTGTAATGGCGAGTTTAAAACCTAGCCAGCCTTAGCAAATGAGACTGTTTTTGTTGTGGGTATGTTTTTAATTATAATGTAGATTTGTCTGAGTGTGCTTCAGTTGATCTGTAAATTTAAAAATAGGATTTTAGTCTTGGACAGTTTTATGCATAATCTTATCTCTTGGCATGTAACTTCTATGCAGTCCTAAAGCATTTTAAAAATTCAAATGTATGTCAAATATATCTTCTTCTCTCTTTCTTTATGCCTATTTTGAGCTCATCTTCCTCATTACACTTTTAAGAGTTTAATTTTTTAAAGAGTCAAAAGTGGAAACAGATGTGTGACAAAGGACCTTGCCTGCTCGTTGGGACCTGTGGAAAAAGCCATGAGCTGAGAGGCAGAATGAGGAGGTACTAGTCCTGTGTTGGTAGGCAGATACTCTGCACCCAAAGCCGAGAGCTGTATAGCCACGTGTGGCTGCAAGCCCTGGCTCATGAGCCTGGAAAAGCCTTGTGGGACCTCAGTAACCTGTAGGAAATTATTTCTGGGTGGGCAAACTGCGGGCAGAATAGCTTGTGTTACTGCAGATGACCATATGCCTATGTATCCAAAATTACAGGAGGGGGTATTAACTCTCCCCTCTTGCAAAGTGCCTTGCATCCATTCCTGTCTTGTTCTCCTCCTCTTAGCTCGCCTCTTTTCTCTCTAGATTTATTGACAGGCATCGCTGAAGCTCTTGCAGCTTTCTTCCCAATCTCAGCAGGATAATTTTTAAAGGCTGTGCCAAAACTCAGCCGAGTGTGGACTAGTCTCATTCCTATTCCTACGCTAAATTTCAAGTTCCCTCTTGCAGAACATGGAGCGTTAGAGCGTTCCAAAGCAAAGGCTGCCAGGATTAGTTGTATGTGCAAAAAAGGCGTCTGGTTTTTCATAGAGGTTATTAAACATTTTGGCCACACAAATAAAAGTTCCAAGGGTAGGGAAAAGACTGGTGCACCTACATTTGTGGGGTAGCTGTATTTCTAGTTGATGAAGCAGCCAAGGTTACTGAAACTGTTCTTTTAGAGCTGGGAATGGCAGCTCTGGTGTTACCACTGGAGAGTGTATTGGTGTAGGAAAACTTCAGAAAATATTCAAAGCAACAGTGAGGGCTAAGTGCTATTAGTAGGTACAGGTATGTTATTAAGTTGGTGGGTAAAGAATTGGGCATACAAATACTGAACAAGATGAAAGCCTGCAAATGCTTTTTCTAGCTTCCTGTTCTATGTTCAGCATGCAAGATCACTCCACTTCGGAATAATGGTGTGAATTATTGCAATGGCCATCCAAACTTTTCAAATGTACCTATCCTTGAAATGTCTGTACCTTAGCTTGAATTTCTTTTGCAGTATGTATTCATGTATCACAGCCACTCTAGCTCCTAATGATTCTCAAATTCAATTTGTTTTTATTTCCTTTTTTAAAGCACTTGCTGTATTTCACTGCTATGATGATGTCTGAAATGTCTGACTCAAGGGACTATTTATAGTAGCATAGTCAAGCATTTGCTTGAACATTTACAAGCTTCCTTTCCGTGAGGATACTATTATAGTATAAAATCTATGTAAAAGAAAGGAGATTGCAGTAGAAATATATTTGTTCCCTACTTAATTTTGATTTCAAAAGGGACATGCTGTAGCTATTCTTAAATATGAGGTATTTTTTCTCCTGCAATTTCAGCAAATATCCTTTTCAGTGGGGTGTTTTTGTGTTAAACATAAAGATCTTCCTACCGGCTTTCTAATTTTTCTGTTTCAAATCTGTCTGATTTTTTCATTTCAGGCACGTGTGAATCCCATCAGTGTCACTCCACCCATACAAGCCATAGATCAGGACCGAAACATCCAGCCTCCTTCTGATCGACCGGGCATCCTCTATTCCATCCTAGTTGGTTGGTGTCTGCTACTCTTGCTATCACTCACAATCAGTCGCTTTATTATGACCAGCCTGAGAAAGATTGACTGTGGGAGTGGAAACCTAATAAAAATTCATATTGTGGTTAGTGGGATGTTTGAAATAATTGTTCTACCTATTTACATTTAATTGCAATTTAGAAGCTTATTTCAGATGGTTGTAGTATTTATTCAGATTAGATATAGAATTGTTTGGTTTAGCGAATGGAGCAACACAGCAAGCGAAAGGAGAGAGACTTGTCTGCACTCGTAGCTATGCTGCAATGCATTTCTCACTCACAGGTGCAAAGGCACAATAAAAGAGGCTCAAGAAAGGTAATTAGAGCAGGTTTCCTTCCAAAACTCTTCTGGCACAGAGCAACTTAAAGGGTCTTACTGCATCCACCTTTAAGTTTGCTGCCTGTAAGCTTGCGTGCTTTCCTTGTAATTTAGTGTTTTAGGTGACTGTGCTGTTTCTGGCCAGAGAGGAATGCAGTTCTAGAAAGAGTTCAAAGAATACCCGCTTTGCTGGGGTTTTTCTTGTATTCTACTGCGGGTTTTTTTTTTTTTTTTGGCTGCTACTTTCCTGTGTTTGGCATTTGTTTCCAATTTCTTAGCTTGTATGATTTGATAATGGAAAGGCCTAAGGCAGTGGTTTGCAGTTGCAGTCCTCCACCTGCCCCGCTCTTCCCGAAGTACAGAGGCTGATGTAGTAATTTCTGTGCCCTGTGACTAGTGCGGGAATTGAAAATTGTGTGTTTTGTGGAATCACATCTTTTTCATGTTTGCTGTGTTAAATTGTAGCTACCCAGCTTTCTCACTCATGGAGAGGTGGAAGTAAAGATTTTAATAAGCAGATTGTGTAGTTTTGCTTGTCACAAACAAAAAAAAATGCTTATGTATATTATAGTTTTGTTGTGAAAAGGGAAAAATAGTAGGTTTGACGGTTTGATATGTCTATCATTTTAAGAGCTATCTTAAGAGCATACAAATGAATTGCTACTGTACCAGGTACCGTTGTATTGAATGTGCAGGTCCTGAGCTCTATGTGCAAAATGCAGGAGCCTGAACCTGCTCGGTGTCAACAGACTGGTCTTAAGGCATTTCCAAGGCTCTACTCCCAGGACCATGGCAAGGGACATGGCCGTGGCAGACCAGCCTCAGCACGGCAGACCTCAGTGTCCTCTAAGAAAAGAAATCAGGTTTTGTTTGGATAGCTGTGAAGCAAGCTAGATTCCTTCAGGCTGCAACTGGATTCAAATCTGGCAGACCAAGGGATGCATTGCTGTCAACTACTTCTTTTCCAGCAAAACTGTTTTGTAAGGAAATTTGTAAATACACTAGGTGTTTTTATGTTTGAAAATTGGCTTGGTTTACTTATAAATTGACTTGGCTTATTTATAAATCTCCTATTGACAGTTATGCCCTAATGCAACATTTAGTCCACTTTTTTTTTAACGTTTTTTGTGTAACTTGCAAAGTTCTTCAGGAGTGAACTTAATAAAAATGGTGTTCCACTAACCTGCAATATTTTTAATATTTGAATGACTGTTTTGACCTCAAAGAATTAATTCAGAAAGATGTATTACAGCAACTTGGTTTGATTTTGGGGGATTTTTCAAAGGAAAGGCTCTCCTTTATTTTTCTTTTTTTTTTTTTTTTCCATGGTCTTCAAAAGCGTTTCTTCTTAGATTTTAAGTCTGTCTTCATCTTTGCCAGTATGCAGTGCTATTTATATTTCAGCCTTTACCTCAGGCAATATTAAATAGTTTCACAGGAAATAGGCCTTGCAAATATTTCTTGTTATATGGATTTTTCCCTTGCTTTAGATCTAAACTTAGTTCTTCTTTATATCTTTAGATATGTTTTTTTTTTTTTAAACACTGGAAGGTCTGATCTATGCCCATAGAATGAGAGAATAAGCTACTTGCCAAATATGAGAATGATTTTGAATTTTGTTTGATTTGACTGAGTTCTAATTTGGTTCTTTTTTTACCCTGCTTTCTTCCTCCCACTGCACACCTGTACACACCAAGTCCTGGCATATGCTTTGGGCACTATGGATGTTATATATACAGTTTGCGCATCTTTCTCAGTATCTTTAGGATCTACTGTGAAGACGTGTTTCTTTTAACAAAGCCCAGTATCACTGCAGTGATGACTCACTTCTACTTGATGTGGCTTATAACCTCATCCTTGAGTGCCCATAAAGATCTCTGCCTGTCATGCTTTCAAGCTAACTAGCCTTTCAAGTGTTCAGGTAGACGCCTCAGTGCTGCTTTCACCAAATCTAGTGATCTTTCCCATGAGGAGGGTACAAGTGAACCTCTCCGATTCCAACAACAACAGGTCCCCCTGCAGTTCATTGAAAAGGAGTTAGACTTACTCAATGAGGTAACAATAAATGCCTGTGGGAGTCTTGTTGCAAATTCATATGAGCATAGCAGCGCTGAAGACAAAAGTAACTTGAGGGTAAGGCACTTGAGAAATGAAGAAATATTTCCAGGTGTGTTATTAGCCCATTATTTTCTGCTTTCTTTCTCATTCTGACCTCTGAGTACAGTCCTCTCAAAGGATATATCAAGATGTCTGAATGTACTTGTTCAAGTAGTTATGGACTGGTACTGATAAAATGACAGAAGATTAGGTCTTAAATATTCTTGAGGGTCATATTAAGATTAGAGAACTAGTTACAGCATAGTACTACTGGGATTGTTGTCTTCTACTTAAAGTATTGGCTAAAGTACATGATGAAAGAACTACCTTCCAAAGTACGGTAAAGTACTTCAGAGAAGAGGATTGCACTGGGCCCATACTGTAATATTTCATTTCTTATACCCAGTATCTTCACATTTGGAAATGTGATGTTCAGAAATTTTTTTTTCATGCACTAATTTTTCCAATCCTTGACTTTCAGGAATGTTAATATATTTGGGTCGTTGCAATAGACCCACATATAGTGTCTGGCATACGCAAGTGTGTAAGCAAGCCCCCTCCCTTTGCATGCAGTGTGTGTGCAATAAAAAGGGGATAGAAGCCAGCTCACCGTCTCTCATCTGCAGTCTCACCCTATTTTTTTTCCTTACCGCTAACTGCATCACAGCCCTGTGCTACTCTTGTATTTACTGCTCAGCCCTGTTTGAAGGTTTTCCCTTAGCTATTTTTATTAGTAATTTTAAGGTTTTCTTTTCTCTGGAGCTGGACTTGGGAAAAGTCAATTTTTCCTTTAAATCATCAGCTTCTGATTTTGACCCTGGAACTGTCTCTGTGATTTCTGCTGCCAATTTTGAACAATTAAATGTTCTATTTGTTTGATATTTAAATGAAGAGCCAAAAACCACAGCAACACTTTTGGGGGTTTCTCTCCAGTCCTGTGAGCTCCCTGATGCATTTGCCTGGCAGGCAACATGCCCCACAAAAGCCCTCCTCTGGCTCCAAGAAAAGCAAACCTAAGAGTGCTCTTCACCTTGTGGACATTCCCCTCTGCTGTAAGATCATCAAGGTAGAAAAGATGATGTTCCCTCCTGGGCTGTCAGCTTGCTGCTTCTGTCGCCTGGGCCAAAAGAGTGTAACCAGAGGTCTGGTGAGCACTCAGTGCTCATTTTTGGTGCAGATGGCGCAATCTCATCTCCACATGCTAAAATATGGAAAAGAAACCCCATGCCACCCTTCGTGTGCTGTCCTCCTTTCTCAAGGGTGCTTATGGATCCACCAGTGCCTGCCGGCCCACCACCTTTTCATACCCTAGACCTCTCCAAACACACAGACCAGATGAATTTCTGGAGACAGGAGACTCAGAGCTCATGCATAGAGCTTTAGACCTCTTTGCTTTTCCTGGGTTACATCTTCTTACAGGTTGGACTTGTGAGAGACTGGCAGTGTAGGGGTGGTGTGAACAGTTCTCTGGCCAGTAGCGCTTGTCTGTAATACACAGATGACACATTTTGAAGACACATAGTTACAGTTGCAGAAGGAAATTCCTCCTTTCTGGAAGCAGATCAGGTAACAGTGTGGACTGAGGGTTGGTCTGCTCTGTCAAAATACAAATATTTTTGTGTATGTGGAAGCAGGTATATCTGTTCCTGGAGAACTTTGGAATTTAAGGTATCCTGGAGTTTGGACTCTTCCTGTGGTAGGCAGCAGCTGAGCAGGCATCATCAGTTAGGATTCAGGCAATCCAGCTCTATTATTCTCTAACATTTACTTTCCTGATCGTCCTCCTTACTGATCGTCCTCCTTTACCTGTTTGTTTGTTTGTTTTTCTTGGATTCTTTCCTGGCATCCTTACACAATATTAGCTTCATCTTCCCTGCTGTAGATCACTTTGTGCCTCGTACAGCTGTCTCCATCCTCCCCTATGTATTTGTTCTCCTTCAGGGAATGTCTTGGTTTTTTACTTTTGCATTTAGTCCTTCATTTCTTGATTTTTTTTTTCTTAGCTTCAGCATCAGCCCTTGTGCAGCCTGCTAAGACTACAGCAATCTGTTATCTGCCAAAAGCTTGGAGCTCCTGCTGGACGCCTAGTGCTCTTAAAAAATTAGATCGGTTCATTAGGAGTTGAAATTAAAAGGGGGGGGGGGGGGGAAGGGGAGGGAGGACTTGGAGCTAGAAACTCTGCATTTATGTTGGTGGTGTAATAGAAAAAATAATCCATAGTGGTTCTTCCTGTTATTGCTCTCTGGGTGTATGGCATACATGTATACAGAGATATGTGCAGAATATGTACAGTGTGTGTTTATATATATATATACACACATGTACAATGCACACACATACACACACTATATATATATGCACAATATACACACAGTATAGCAAATGGTTGTCATATGATGAGTTGCAAATTAAAGTATCGCACATGAGTTTGGAAAGTAATCTATCTCCTGGGATAGCTACTGACTTTCTAAAAGCAGTTTCTAATCATGCCACTTGAAAGGTGAACAAATAATAGCATCGTTTATCAGAAAAGTGGTTGTCTTTGTGTTGAATCTTATGCCCTGTTATACTGTATTGACATGGCAATATTTGTCCTGCCCTCATGGCTGCTTTAAGATATTGTAACTCATGAGCTCAGAGGACTTACTGGGGCATTTATACCATCAGCCAGGAGTGCTTTCTGCCTCTCAGCTGCTACACAGGACTGCTCCTAGACCTAAAATGACTCGAGATCTTAGACTTGTAATTTTTATTTTGGTTTCTTCAGATACTTTCAGTAATACTGATAAGGTGTGAGATGCCAGGATTCTTGCTATTTCTAAATATTTTGGCTTTCTGAGCCCTGCTCTGTTCAGATTTGTGCTCTCACATCCCTGCAGCTGAGTCAGGCTGGCTCAGGGAAAGTCAGACAGTTAAACCAAAACAAACTGGGATGAGACACAGAAGCTAGAGAAGGCAGATACAGTTTTCTGCCATGCAAATGAGGAGAGAACACCCCTTTACCTTTTAGAAAAAAAAATTATGTAGCCTCTGTTCCCTGATAGGCAACAGGCTGCTGCTGAACAGTGTCCCATGTGCTTATTGCTTCATCCTGCCCTGGCAATTAATGTTCCACCATTGCTACTTTTTTGTGTACTTTCTTTGAGAATCATGTGTCTCGAAATCACTGTAGCAGTTTTTGGGCTGCAACTGCCTTGCTGGCCAACCCAGGGGCCGGGCACAGCAAGGTCACGGCTGTCTCCATCCTTTGCATAGCCCTTGCTGGATCTCCATGGGTTCACAAATCTGTTCAGGTTCTGACTGCTGCTGTTTTAACTGGGTTTGGAGAGTATCCTGGAAACTCACAGCCATGAGTCTGCTGCTGACAATAAATGGAAGCTGTTAGACACAGATGAGGTTTCATCTGGTGCTTCCTTCCTGATGAGAAACTTCATTTCTTAGGAGGATTTCTAAAATAACGTATCTGTTGTTATTACTTATGTATGTGTTATTAATAATGCATGAAAGAACTTGCCCACAGGTGCAACAGAGGGCTACAAGAACGGAGGTATTTAAAATGAGCATTTTAAATTGCAGATGTCAGGGCATTGTCTGTGGAGAATAACACGGCTATCATAAACTTAGTGGTAACATCTTTGTCACATCACCGCATTGTATATTTTCTTTGTTTAAATGGTACGCTCAAAAATGGGTTCATAGTGTTCTCTGCTTTGTGACTAATGTCAGCATATATCCAGTGATACTTCAGGGGAAACGTACTTCAAACCCGGAGAGAGAAAATCTCAGTGGTATGTGTTTAGCAAGTTGGGTTTCAGGAATGTGGTGGATACAAGTGGAAGATGGTTTGCAGTGAAAGCTCATTTCTCCATATGTCCTCTTATCTGATTAGATTTATACACATCTTCTGGAAGCCGAGAAGCAGAATTTCCACCAGCTGCAGGTGTGTTTGGGCTCCTGTTGTTATCGAGTGCTTAGGGATTCCCAGTTGAGAAGAATCTTCATGGTTAGGGAGAGTAAGGAAATAATGAAAATACTAAATGCATAATGTTAGTAAGTATCCTTAAGCTCCATGTACACATGATGCAATATTTTATCCTTATAATAGCAGGATTAGTTTTTGTTCCTTTGATGACTAATGAGTAAAATAAATATATTATTTAACTAAATCTTTCAGAAACACCGTTTGTTCAAACCTCAATGTCTCTTTTACAGGTACTCCTGAGGATTATCCACAGTATTTCCATATGAATCTCACAACAGCTGTACTCACACTCCTAAAGCCAATAAATAGGGATTTACACCAGAAGTTTGACTTGGTTATTAAGGTAATTTTGGCTGAATTCATATTTCCATATGCTTTTGAAAACTGCTTAGTAACAAAAAGCTCTAGAGAAAATATGGGGTGGGCTTGCTTGTCTTTCCTGCATTTTTCTTTTTATTTTTTAGCCTGTTGGGCATCGTTTAGCACATTCACGGGGAAGAAGGGTGTGAAGTATTTTTGAAAAGGGCATGAATTGTGGTAGAGTTCTAACACTTTATGTTATATTGATATCATATGAACAAACTAAGTACCACTTGTGCATTTGCTTTTTACAACCTCAGTTGTCCTGAGAATGCATTTGTTTTATATTTCACGTTTTCTCCAGTTCACAACCCATGCTAGAGAATCATATGGATACAAATAATTGTCTGAGTACCGAATATTGGGAGCAAAGAGAACAAAAAAATCATCTCCACATGCTGCAGTAATTTTTCCGTGGTGTTTTTTGGGGTTGGTTGGTTTGTTTGTCTGTGTTTTGGTTGGTTTAGGGTGGTTTGGGTTTTTTTTTGGTTTGTTTTTGGTTTTGTTTTTTTGTTCAGGGATGATTCAAAAAAAAGGAAGCTTACTTCAAGCTTACTTCAGAGCTCTGCTTCAGAAAGCTTCTGAAACATAATCAGTGCTGATCTCATTCAGCTCCTATTGCTGGGAAAAGACATACAGCACTTATGTGGGGTTGGTCTTTTCAAATCCTACCATTGATGAAGAGAGTTGGCTTCCCTCCTCTTTTGTATATACTGCTTTGTCCTTAATTTTACAGTCTGACTCGGTAACAGTCTGCAGTTCTTCTTAACTGAGCCAAGTGATCAAAGCATGTATCAGTTAGTTGTGAAGAGTGTGTCTTTACAGAAAAATCTCAAAATGTATCTTCATCTGGTTACTGAGTCCCAGTTTTGCAAGTACAAAATATTTTCAGTATTTGCTGCTTTTTTTGCCAATTGAGAATTAAGAGGAAAAGAATAGGAGGTGATGATATCAACGTTTAATTGCTAAACTTGTTAAATGTAATAAGCTATTAATTTTACTTTGAGCAAAATTGTACAAACCTGTAAGCTTTCCTGCAGGTGAAATTTGTGGGAACGGACTGCAAAAGTCAGTTCAGTAAAGACAATCTCTAATGAGAATAGAGTAGAATTACATTTGGTTCTTTTGGAGAGAGTCTGTAGTTGTCCCTACAGCCATTGTCTAATGACACAGAAAATTGTGTAGGTTTTGCTGTATTTATTGGTAAGCAGATGAGCACATAAAAGAAAGGAATCACATTAGTCTATTTTGAAGTAGTAATCACTTATGTATTTATTAGTGTATTTCATGTAGAATAAAGAGTGAGCTCTCCAAACTACAGCATGTTTTTACACAGGAGTGTCGTAAAGCTCTTGCTGATCGTTAGTATTATTTAATCTGTTTCTAAATACAAGGGTTGCACTCATATGGTAAGAATTATTTATTTGCCTCTCCTACCCCTCTAATTTTTTGGGGGGTGTTAATGGTGGCAGTGGCAGCAGGTAGTCCCTTTGGCAAGAGCAGCACCTTCTATACCAGCCTACAATCCTCTTTGAAATCATGTGCCATAGTTTTGCTAGCTCCCAGCCTCGATGCTTTTGGCCTGTCATGCAGTCAGACCAAAATGCTTGCTATCGTTCCTCAGGGAAAATGTGAGTAGGATTTTGTTCTTTTTCCTTCAAAGCAGAGGCAAAGCTCAATCTTTCAAGCATTTGGGAGTAGGGGGAGCAATGGTACACACTTCTGCTCTTGAAATAAGGAGGGGTGAAGGAACATACACAAATATGATGTGACAGAGTAACCTGGGTCCCTAACTGTGCCTGTGTATGGCCATGCAAAAGCTGACTGTGGCTAATACCTGTGTAACTTGTAGGAATTCTTTTTTTATACTAACTCTGAGCATTTCTTATGCACAGGAGAGTTAGGGACAGATTTGCAGGCTCCTTCTGTGCATCTCAGGAGAGGGCAGCAGTTTCTCTGGGAAGATGGTAATAAGTTTATTAATATACAGGTCCTTTCTATATCTTCCAAGGAATATAACTGGTTAGAGTATGACAGAAGAGGAAGTAAAATTGCAGCTTACAGGAATTTGAATAACTCAACACCTTTTAAAATATTTGTGTTAATTTCCTACCTCAGTTGATTGTGTGTGCATCGAAGTACAAGGCTTGTATATGCTTAGAGTGAAACAATTTGTGATTGGATTCTTTTATAATAATCTATTTTTGAGATTACTTCCTGTTGTGCATTGCGCTGTCACTGGGACAGATGAAGAAACTTAGGTGGGTTAATATCTAAATAAATATGCTAAGAAGTTATGGGTTAAAGCCCTGTAGTGCTTTGTTTGGTTTCGTTGTTGTTGTCAAAATTCAGCAGCCATATACAGTAGCACAATACATCAATTAAAAAAATCAATTACACCGGTCTGGTACCACATTCTGTGTGCCTAAATAGCAAACTCTGTTGTTAATGGAAATGTTCATAGGCATTATTAGGTTCATATTCCTGTGTTATATGTGCAGTCAAGGGGATAATAAGGAAAATTATCAGTCTGTAAGAATGATAATATGCCACCTGCTAGAATAATAAAAGTTTTAATGGTGTGTTGTTCAGGGACCTTTTGAACTCATATAATGTCTCGGGCTTATACCAAATAAAATCTTCAGATTCTTGTTTTGCACATCGTCAGGTTTGCAGTCTTTGTGGTGTTGAAGTTGTTGAATCTGATTCTATGTTATCTGGAGGGGTGCAAAGTGTGATGTTTCCCTTTAAACAGAAAATATGCTTTTTTTGCAGGACTCACTAAACTTAATCTTTAAAATATTCCCTCTGATATCAGGAGATCAATTTTTTTCCCTGCCAAAATATTATGGAAAACAGTGAAATGGAAAAGGTGGTTAAGTCAATACATGAATATTAGAATGCGTGAAAGAAGGCGGACAGGAAATTGGTGCACTCATCTGTGGTATAAAAACTGCATTGCTGATAAATGGTGAATTCTCAGATAGGTAGACAATAGAAAAAGCTAAACTTCTTGGTAAGAAATGCTGCAGACAGTCCTGCTTTACAGAAGGTAGTTGCTAGAGAAATCAAACCAAAGCTACAGTGAGAGGGAGCATGCTTTCAGCAACCTCAAAGGCTAAAAATTAATTACATCATTGATCTGCAACCTTGCTGAAACATCTCCTGAGATTCTTAATAAAATAATAAACCTATTAAAACTACATTTCCTTAGCATTGTCACTACGGTAGCTATCTTTCTTCTGGAGGACAATGATTTGTAACAGGAAGGCATGTAATCTGTTTAGTCCTCAATAGTTAACTTCACCTCTGATACCTCTTTGCTTGTAGAAGGGGATACAGCTGCTTAAAGAAAATGGCAGCAGCTTTGATCACCTTTCAGGAAAAAAACATGACCATTGCACTGTAGACATGAGACTATGTTCTTGTTACTAGCTCTGAAAAGTGTCAGTGAGTTTTTATATTTTTTTGAAGCATGTATATCATGAAACAAATAGGAAAATTAATCAAATTGATGGCCTTTGATCTTTTCCTATTTGAACATCGGTTATTTATCAATCAGACAAAATCTAACCTGACAGTTCTGTTAAAACCAATTTGCAAAGTGGATGGATCACTGAAGGCTAGATGTGCTTACACCGTCAATGAAATACTAATGAATGGAAATGCTACGCTACAGAGGAATTGACCACACCTGTAAGAGACCAGATTTTGATAAAATTACTCATGCCGAGTAGTAATTTAGTTCATAGGGACTTGCAGCATGGCTTTTGGAGTAGGCTGAGGATGAGGAGCTACACTACCACAAAGTCTGTCAGTCCAGCCCAAAGAATGTGTACGTGGAGCTTTGGGGGAGAAATGGTCACTAGCAAATCATAAAGAGTTTTTGCTTTATGAAATACTTGAAAACATCATGACTTCTTAGATTATTTCAGTGTCTCCTAAAGCAAAAAATGATCCTCCTCTAAATAAACAAATAGCCATGTTATTTACTACGATCACAGAAATTTTGTCAACTCTGTTAAGACCTAAGGTGGTCCTATGAATGTAATGAGTCCTATTATGAATAGTAATACAGGAGGTAGGGAAGGTGTTTTCTTAGCACCTGTTGCATAACCAGTTGATAGTATATGCCAGAAGTAAGCTGTGGTTCTCCAACACATCAATATTGCAGTGGGTTGGTATCCAGTAAGTAAGGAAGAATCAAGAATTTTGTTCATTCAGGATTGCTATAAGACCTGTAGGAGTTGCAATAGAAAAAAAAAAGACTGGAATTAATTTGAGGCTAATGAAGCATAGGCATACCTTTTCACTTTATGGTTGTATCTCTCTAGTCTACATTATTTACCTAGAATGAGCAATACCTCAAATTTTCTCCATTGTAAAGAAAATGCATGCAAAATCAGGATAGGAATTTTATTTCTCTTACAAGAATTGATTTTTGATTTTTAATGACACGGGGATACTTGTATTAATGACTAAAAATACTTTGAATATTATAACATAAGGTGGAAAAATAGAGGAATGTTTTGTTAGTCTCATGTGGACACTTGTGTACTGGGGAAATTAAATTTATAATGTAGTTTTAGAGTAGCTTTTCATACAACCTGTATGGTTACTTTTTAAACCACTGTCGGTTGTATTTGATTGTATTTGTGCCATTGGGAAATGGGGAAAGATTCACGTAAATTGGACATCTCAGTGAAAACTCCAATTAGTTTTAAAGAAAAAAAGGAGGGGGGAATAAGTTTCCCAGCTTCAAATAACATTTGTAGCCTGACTTTTTAATAAGACTTTTCCTTGGATCTGGGAGTTTTACAGCTCTTAGGGAAGAGACTCTTACAAACAGAATTGCTTTGTGTCACATTTGCTTGGGTTTTTTGGTGCCTACCCAACAGTGTTGGTAACAGAAGTGTACTTCAACACTGTGCCGCAGCTGTGCAGAATATTTTGAAGAATATCCTTACACGGTATTTTCCGTATCTTACATACCTATCTCAAAAATCTGTTATGCTCAGGTGGTGTTTCAGTCAGACTAGCATTAACCTCATGGCGGATAATACCATAGAAACAATTTTGTAGTGGGATTGCGTTTCCTTGTGGTAACAGAAGGTCAATGCCATGTGTCAGAGTTGAACAGACTGTTTGAAATTCCAGTGTTAAAAGAAAATTGGTTTGGGGTCCCATTCTCCAAGAAGTGATGTTGAACTGTTCCAGCAATAATATCTACCATTTACTATTCAGGCTTGAATCTTTGAATGGAGTGTGATTTCCAATTTTTAGAAGGCTTCCCCCTGCCAAATTGGCTGTGGCATTTATGTAGGCTGTGACTAGGCACAGGAGGTTTTAATAAATCAGTTGTACTTGCTTTGAGTATGCATGTAGAGACTGAGACTGAGGATTAGCCAGACCAAATTCCACGTTAATGAAGGAAGACTGTGTGAAGCTTGGCTACAAATATAAAGTACCATCTACTGGTCCATGCATTTGATTACATGAATACTGTTGTGATAGTTTGGATATTAGGAGAAATTTCTTCACCAAAAGGGTCATCAAGGACTGGAACATGTTGAGTGGTTGAGTCCCCATCCCTGGATGTATTTAAAAGATGTGTAGACGTGGTGCTTAGGGACATGGTTTAGTGTGGACTTGGCAGTGTTAGGTTTACGGTTGGACTTGATGATCTTGAAGGTCTTTTCCAACTTAAATGATCCTGTGATTCTATGATACTGGCATGGCGTGAATTTGTGTGCCCATCCCAAGAAACCACCTGGGAGCTGGAAAGGCCACTTTTCCTTTCTGGTGGAGGTGCTTTGGATCAGAGAGATGCTCCCAGTACGTGTATTGGCCATTCCGGTATAGTTAAGGCCTTTGCAACATGCACAATTTTCCCTGATACAGATCTTAGCAGAAATGACAGAAAGTGATGCACTCCTACTGCTCATGCTGGAGGTTAATTGGTTTCTCTGTTCCTGTTGGGAACTTCATTGATCTGTCCTGTCTATTGCTCTCAAGGCTATTTGAAGCTTCTTACTGCATTACAGGAAAAGAAGGCATAGCTTCTGCAACAGTCTTAGGACCAAACTGTGGACAAATGTGCACATTGAAGGCAGAAAGTAAAATGTATATATATGCCATGGTTTTTATGATCTATTAATTGAAAAAAGGCTGTTCTCTGTTTGGAGTGGAAGTACAGGGAGACTCAGTGAGGATGCTTTGCCAGCCACTAGCAGGTGCAGAGTGCAAGGCTAAATGATCACTTTTGAAAAACAGGTAGGTCATTGAGCACAGCACTAGGCTGGTGCCCTTTGCTTTTTAAGAAACTTGGGAATGACCTCAAAGGCTGAAATACTGAAATATAAAAGCTTATTTTGATCCTGAGCTATTATAGAATCATAAAATTGCTGAGATTGACAGGCATTTCTGGAGATTGTCCAGTCCAACCCCACTGCTCAGGTTAGGGGTGGGGTGAGTGTTGAGTATTTCCCAAGGCTGGAGACTCTGCAGCCTCTCTGGGCCACCTGGTTCAGTGTTTAACTACTCTCAGATTAAGAGAGCTTCTTCCTACATTTAAATGCAGTAACTTGTATTTTAATTTTTTTTTTAATTTTTTTTTTTTTTGCGCCCAGAACTGATCCCAGCACTCCAGATGTGTCTCACCAGTGCTAAGTAGCACTGGACCCACTGGCAATGCTTTTTCTAATGCAGCACAGGTTTGCTGCAAGGGCATTTTGTTCAATTCATCCACCAGAACCCCCATGTCCTGCTCTGAAAAGCTGCTTCCAAGCTGGTTTGCCCCTAATGTGTACTGGTGCCTGGGGTTATCTCTCCCTAGGTGCAGGACTTGGTGTTTTCCTTTTTTTGAACTTCATGAGACTCCCATCTGCCCATTTCTACAGCCTGCCAAGGTCCCTCTGAATAGCAGCGCACCTATCTGGCAAATCAGCCGCTTCTCCCAGTTTTGTATTGCCTGCAAATTTATTAAGGGTGCATTTGGTCCCATCAACTGGGTCATTAATAAAGATGTTGAACAGTGGTGGCACCACTATCGACCCCTCGGTGCACCTCTATTAACTGGCCTGCAGCTGGGCTTTGTGCTGTGGGACCAGAACACTGTGTACCCAGCAATTCAGCCAGTTTTCAATCCACCTCATTGCCCATCTGTCTAGTCCATACTTCACCAGTTGTCTATGAGATCATATGGAGACACTGTCAAAAGCATTACTCATGTCAAGATGAATAATATCCACTGCTCTCCCCATACCACCAAGCCATTCATCTCATTGTAGAAGCTTATCAGGGTGGTCGAGCATGAATTGCCCTGCATAAACCCACACTGATGACTCCTAATCTCCTTCTTGTCCTTCATATGTTTGTAAGTGGTTCGCAGTATGATTTGCTCCATCATGACCTTCCCTGGCATTGAGGTGAGGTTGACAGTTCTGTATTTCCCTGGATCTTCCTTCTTGTCCTTCCTGAAGACAGAAGTGACATTTGTTTTCCTTCGGACCTCTGGAACCTCTCTTAATTGCCACAAACCTTTCCAATGTAGTAGAGCGGGGTCTTGCAGTGACATTGACCAGCTCCCTTAGCACGTGTGAGTGCATCGCATCAGGTCCCCTGGATTCATGTATGCCCAGTGGGTTTAAATATATCCCTAACCTGATCCTCCTCTGTCTTCCTTGCTCCAGACTTTTCTGTGGGTCTCAAGGATGGAGATTACTGAAGTCAGGTCTTACCTGCAGAGACTGAGAAGACGATGACATTGAGTATCACGGCCTTTTCCATGTCCCCTGTCGCCCTGTCCCAACCAGCAGCAGGCCTACATTTTCCCTAGTCTTCCTTTTGTTGCTGATGTACCTGTAGAAGCCTTTCTTGTTGCCATTCAGTTCCAGGTGGGCTTTGGCTTTTCTAAACCTGCATGTTAACTCTAACCTGCATGCTCAGACAGTGTTTCTATAGTCCTCCTGCATCACCTTTCCCTAGTTCCAGTTCTTGTAGGCTTCCTTTTTATGTTTGAGTTTTGTCAGGAGCTCCTTGCCTGTCCACGCAGGCCTGTTGCCAACTTTCCTTGATTTCCTGCTTGTCAAGATGGACAATTTTTGGACTCGGAGAAAGTGATTTCTGAAAGTCAACCAGCTCTCCTGCTTCTCTCCAAGGCTGCCAAGCAGATCCCTGAGTTAAGCCAAAGTATGCTCCTATGCTGTGTGCATTAGTGTACAGACACTTCGGGGGGGGCGGGGGGGCATATGGTCATGCTGACTTCACAGAACGGCTATGAGAGCATTACCTATAATGCTGCCCTGTTGACATTCCCTTATTTATGTGCATATGAGGGTGGTCCCCCTTCAGCCCTGCTTTAATGATTATGGGGTCCCTCCTGCTCATATAACCCTGGAGGCTTTCGTGGCCAGCCTGGGTCCACCACTTCCTCACTAGCTTGTTGCTTGTCATCTCCTTGCTAGGTTGATCAGCTAGTTGGCATAGATGCTGTTGGCCCCCGCCTAGCATTCTGGTAGTAAAGACGAGGATTGACTGTAGAATTGCAGAAGGACTTTGTGAGACCAAATGAGTGAGTGATAAAATGGCTGATAAAATTATGCATAGCTTAAAAATAAAGTGATACAAGTGAGAAAAGATCATCCTGAGCTTCTACACAAAATGATGGGTTCTGTCTTAACTTAGGAATGAGATGTTGGCATTGTAACTGATAACGGAGTGTGAAAGTTGGCTCGGTGATCTGTGGCTGTCAGGAAGAAAAAAAAAAAAAAGCAAACTGAACATTAGAAATCAGGAGGAAAAATAGAGAACAGAGGAAATATCACTGTGGTACTGTACAGATCCAGGCTGTACATGTGTCTTGACCACAGTGCACAGCTCTGATCTCTATCACAAAAAGGACAGAGCAGAACTGAAGCAGGTTCATATCAGGTGGGGAAGGAAAAAGATACGATAGACACCCGTAAAATGTAGTGTCACAATTCTGAGAGTGAAGAGGAATCAATAGTTCACTGTCTCCTGCCATGCAAGAGCTAGGAGTTATCAAATGAAACCAGGAGGTGGCAAGTTTAAAACAGACAAAATAAGGTTGTTCTTCATCTAACATCGTTTGTCTGCTTTGACAGACAGCGATGTGGGGCTGAAAGTTAATGTGAGTGCAATGGGAGGCAGGGCTGGCTTATGGAACAAAAATCTATTGATATAAAGAGAAAGCCAGGGAAATCTGAGCTGCTTATGTTCTTCTCTAGGCTTCTGTCTTTGGCTGCAGCTGCAACTGTGGTTTTGCACTGGATGGATTATTAGTCTGAACTAGTACAATTCTTCTTATGATGTTCTTTTATTATGAGTTTCAGAAAACACCAAAAGAAGACACAATGCTAGCAGGCTATGAGAAGATGTGCATCAATTGAGGCTCACTAGACTGGAAATTCCTGGACTGCTGTTACAGAAATGGTCCAAAGCCCATGTTTTTTGGGACTTAAAAAGTCCTGAATTATCTAACTTTTTTTATCACTTCAGAAACTTCATATTTGCAATGGTTGGTAGGTTTTTGTAATAATGTCAGCCTCCAACTCTTCTCATCCTCTTTAGATCTCTTGGCTCTGTGCATGTGTTGACCTTTATTTGTTATCTTTGTTTAGGGTAGCTCTAATTTTCCCCTTTTCCAGTATATCTTAAAGAATATATTTTCCTGCATTTAAGAGGATTTGTGCTTATTCTTTGCTCTTCTAAATTTTAAAATTGTGCAAATAGGGATTTCAGCATGAAGAGTAATGCCCCATTTATTTAATTTAATCAACACGATAGAGACTTATTAGTTTGAAGTACACGTCTGGGCTGCAGCACTTGAGAACTTTGAGAAAACTCCATGGTGATTGCTATTGAATAGGTCTCTAGAAAGTAGCCTATATGTTAAAAAGTTCATCTTCCTAAATATTGGTGTTTTCTCTCAAATTTCTCCAAGTACAAAGTAGAAAATAAAATATAGAGCCCATGACAAGTATGGTTTTCCAAAAACATTTTACCCTTGTTCTGGAACTGCTTTGTTTTTGTCTCTCTCTTTTGAAATGCAACTGAAGATAGTCTCCTCTAATGTTCTTGTGCAACAGTAGAGATGTATCAGCTATAATGGGAAACAGGGTGATTGCTCTGCCTCAAAATAGAATATGAACTGAAGAAATGAGGGTGTTTTTGTACTCATGGTGACAGATTAGAAAAATAATGGAAGAAATGTATTTTCATTAAATAGTTGCTCAATCCATTTCCTGACAATGATGAAATCTTCAAAATCATTAGTTCAGTTGAACTGCTGTGCATCTTCTGTAGGTATTAAGTACAATAACTGCTTTTTGAATGGGCTTTTCAAATATTCATCCCTTATGTGAACTCAGTATTCAATTACTTCTCTTGGCTTATCACTGTCACAAAAGTGTACGGAGTCCAAATAGTCTGGAGCTTTTTGTTCTTTTTGGGGCGGCCTTTTTTTCTGTCTTGTGTAATAGAGTGTTGAGAGTCAATGTAGAATTGAAAATCTGAGTGCAGAGACAAGTTTTGTGTTTGTGAATAAGGAGTGAAAAAGAAGGGTGCAGGGAAACCAAACTCTTTCCTATACATCAATAAAATGTTTTTTCATATCAGTCTTTCTCCAAAGTTATCACGTACATATTGAAAATAGCCAGTTTTTCCTATGTTTAGCAGCATCTCAGCATGGTAAATGTTTTTCCTTGCCTTTAGAGCACTGTCGCAGATATACATTAGAAAGACCAGTGACTGTGTTAAGATTGTTAAGATTGAAGTTAAGATTGACCCTAAATTGTGTGTCACCCCTCGCAGATTATATATTATATATAAGATTATATATTTAATAATAAATATTAAATTATTTATTTAATAAAAATATTAAAATCCATAAATGGTAAGTTCTGTAATGTCTTTTATTTACAGAAATAGCTGTATTTCCTTTCTGCAGTAAACAGACATTTTTTTTCATTTAAAACTTATCTGTCACTTAAAACTTGGCATAATGACTTCATAGTTGGTATTTTCTTTAACTGAAAGGAAGAAGAAAGAGTTTCATTATTTGGAAAGGTGGGCAGCTGTAAGTATTACTCTTCCCTGCACTACAGCATCATAAACCTTACTGGTACTGAAGTCACACATACATGAAGAAAAAAATGTATGTTTTGGGTTTGGTTTTTTTAAGCATAGTGTCTAGACACATTATGTGCCAATTTCATTTCACTGCCACATCACAAGCTTCACTGACGTTAAAGTCAAATTTCTTCTATGTTCTAAAGATATTCTGTGCTTCTTGTCCTTAAGCCAATTTTTAATCCATTTCAGTAGTTCTTTCGTTATGCTGTACTTTCTGACCTTGTAAATTAATCCAGTGTGTGATATACAATCCTAAAGCTTACCCTAAATCTAGATAAATTATGTCCCTAGTTTCACCTTTATCTCTCAATTCAGTTATGCACTTAAAAGAATCAACTTTGTCAGACCTGACCTTTCTTCTCTGTGTCTGTGCTGACTGCTCCATTTTTAATGACATTGGTTTAAATACTATATAATGTTTCCATCTTCTTTGCTGCTTGAAGTCAAGTTTAAGTTTGAGTGTCTGAAGCTCCCAGGTTCTTTCCTTGTTCTTGTATTGACTAGAAAATCTGAAGTGACCTACCTGGAGTTTTCCAGTACTACATTTCCTTCAGTGAGCTATCAAATGCATTTGCCAGAGGCTTTTCCTTACTTCTTTTACTGTATCTCTTGAAATGCTAGGGTATAATCAATGGCAGGGGAAGCACAGATGAATTTATAACATTTATGGTTCTCACTGGGATGCTTGTGAAAAGGTAACCGGACCGAAAAAATGACATAACTTACAGGATGCACGAAGATTGTTGTCAGCCAGGCAGTGGCTCTCTCCTTGGTCTCTATGAGGAAGTCTCTAGTAGCCTACTAGGGGTTCCCTCTGTCTTGCATAGGTTGGTGTTTTCTGGCGGTAAAGTTTAGTGTAATTCTTTTTACAGCCTGCTTAAATGGATACATCAATTCTAAACCCAACATTAACTTCCAATAGCAAAAGAACATGCTCGTTTACCTTTCAGAAAAGCCAAAGGTCAATTTTTAGATATATTGTGAATCTTACTCAAAGAGCATTCTATTTTTTTGTTTGCCTCGTGAACATTTAAATATCTAGGATGCAGTGGCAATTTTTTTAATTTTTTTTCATGGGCTTGGATGCACAATGGTGCAGATATTTTGCAGGCATTAGCTCAGTCTTAAACTAAACAGTTGTGTGTTTGGGGTATATAGGTATGGTTATCATTGAATTGGAAGAAATAAAAGACACAGAGTTATTTTATGCAATTATTTCCAAGTCAGCCATGATTTTTGAATGTTGTAAAAAAAATCAGTCTAGCTATAGAATAAAAATTCAAAGTTATATTTATCCATCAAAGAAATTTTTCATCTAATTCTGAATATTTCATGAGTGATAACAAAAGTAAGTTCAAGTACATTTTTGTGACTTAGCATTTTGCATGCTGTGTCATGCAGGGAAAAAGCAATGATTTGATCACATTTTTAAAGAAGCAATACCCAGAAGCGAACCTGGTTGGTGTAGGTATAGCAGGCTTAGGCTACAGAAGCACAAGGTCAACAATGTCTAAAATTCATTTTGTTGCATAAAAGTATTAAGTTGTTCGGGGAATTGAGAGGATTGCGATAGCACAGAGTAAATGACTTTAGGACCTAACTGCAATTCGAAAAACTTTGGTTCCGAAGAAGAAAAGACTGGTGGCACTGATTTCAGCAAACTCTTTGGTTAAGTAGTGCATGAAAAAGCTCATTTTAATGGACCGATCAGTTGCATAGGTTCCAAGAAAAATTCTTAGGGCTGATATTGATGTAAACTAGACTATTTTCACCACTAGTATTTATTCTTTTAGTTTTGCACTTTTTTTTAGATTTCAGACATTATTGGCCCAGTTATTTCTTAGATGGTGATAACCTACCTTCATTTTTTTGGGTCAGGAGGTCTGTGATAAGTTCTGGTTTTATTTTAGATGCTATTTCTGGTGTTTTCATCATTGTGGCAAACAGAGCATGTCTATTTTAACTGGATCAGAAAGGCAATGTATGAATTTTAATAATTGTCAGAAACCTGCTGTTATGTGGGTGGTTGTGTGTGCCAGATTTACCAGCAAATCAAGAAAAACACAGAACAACGAAGGAATATGGGAATACTTAGTGCAGCTGCATAGAATATGCTCATATTCCCTTTCGCCAGTGTGGTGGGTTTTTTCCTGGATCTGAAGATTGCATGTGTGTACATGTGCTACAGTGGGCATTTTCAGGAGGGAATTTGAGAGACTTTCACGTCTGATAAAGGTTGCATGCAAAAGGAAGAAGAAAGATTTCTGAACTTGAGTTTCTTGCAGCTTGAGTTTTACACCAAGCCAGGAATGACCCTTGTGAGGAAATATTTAAAGCAGCAAAGATGAGATCCCAGTCTGCTCCCAGGAGTGTTCCTATATTTTCTTAAATAACTATTTAATTTAGCCATCACTTCAGCCAGAAAGATAAATGAAATGCCAGCCTTGGTAAATCAATCTGCTGTATAATGGTCTTTAGGGGAGATCATAGAATCATAGAATCGTCAAGGTTGGAAAAGACCCTTAAGATCATCAAGTCCAACCGTCAACCTATCACTGCCAAGTCCATCTAAACCATGTCTCCAAGCACCGTATCTATCCGTTCTTTAAATACCTCAAGGGATGGAGACTCAACCACTTCCCTGGGCAACCTGTTCCAATGCTTGACCACTCTCTCGGTGAAGAAGTTTTTCCTAATATCCAACCTAAACCTCGCCTGGCGCAGCTTGAGGCCCTTTCCTCTCATCCTATCTCTTGTGACTTGGGAGAAGAGACCTACCCCCACCTCGCTACAACCTCCTTTCAGGTAGTTGTAGAGAGCAATAAGGTCTCCCCTCAACCTCCTCTTCTCCAGGCTAAACAACCCCAGTTCCCTCAGCCACTCCTCGTAAGACTTATGCTCCAGACCCTTCACCAGCTTCACTGCCCTCCTCTGGACACGCTCCAGCACCTCCATGTCCTTCTTGTAGTGAGGGGCCCAAAACTGAACACAGGACTCGAGGTGCAGCCTCACCAGTGCCGAGTACAGGGGCACTGTCACCTCCCTGGTCCTGCTGGCCACGCTATTCTTGATACAGGCCAGGATGCCATTGGCCCTCTTGGCCACCTGGGCACACGGCTGGCTCATGTTCAGGCGGCTGTCAACCAACACCCCCAGGTCCTTTTCCGCCAGGCAGCTCTCCAGCCACTCCTCCCCCAGCCTGTAGCGTTGCATGGGGTTGTTGTGACCCAAGTGCAGGACCCGGCACTGAGCCTTGTTGAATCTCATGCAGTTGGCCCCGGCCCATCAATTCAGCCTGTCCAGGTCCCATTGTAGGGCCTTCCTACCCTCCAGCAGATCGACACTTCCACCCAACTTGGTGTCATCTGCAAACTTACTGAGGGTGCACTCGATCCCCTCATCCAGATCATCAATGAAGATATTGAACAGGACAGGCCCCAGTACTGAGCCTTGGGGAACACCACTCGTGACCAGCCACCAACTGGATTTGGCTCTATTCACCACCACTCTCTGGGCTCAGCCATCCAGCCAGTTTTTAACCCAGCGCAGAGTGCACCCATCCAAGCTGTGTGCAGCCAGCTTCTCCAGGAGAATGCTGTGGGAGACAGTGTCAAAGGCCTTACTACAGTCCGGGTAGACAACATGCACAGCCTTCCCCTCATCCACTAAGCAGGTCACCTTGTCATAGAAGGAGACCAGGTTAGTGAAACAGGACCTGCCTTTCATAAACCCATGCTGGCTGGGCCTGATCCCTCGGTTGTCCCGCACTTGCTGCATAATGGCACTCAAGATGACCTGCTCCATGACCTTCCCCGGCACCGAGGTCAGGCTGACAGGCCTGTAGTTCCCGGGATCCTCCTTCCGACCCTTCTTGTAGAGGGGCGTCACATTTGCTAGTTTCCAGTCATCCGGGACCTCCCCAGTTGTCCGGGACTGCTGATAAATGACGGAGAGTGGCTTGGCCAGCTCCTCTGCCAGCTCCCTCAGTATCCTCGGGTGGATCCCACCTGGGCCCATGGACTTGTGCGCATCCAGGTGGAGGAGCAGGTCTGTGACTGCCACCTCTTCGACAAGTGGGACTTCACTCGGAGTCCTATCTCCATCTCCCAGCTCAGGGGCCTGAAAAACCCGAGGATGACTAGCTTGACTATTTCAAGGTAACCTATCCAAAATTTAATTACAACAGGATTTCTTGTAAAATTCATTCACTTTTCCCCTCCACCCTACAGAAATCTTGTCCATTCTGAGCAATGTCAGTTCTGTCCAAGGGCTAGGTGATGGGCAAATGTTATCTTGTTGTATTGACAAGATGAGATCTTTTGGAGGAGGGAGGAGCTCCTTATCTTCATCATGGGTGCTGTTGAAATACTTAAAGAGTTCTCTGCAGTTTCTTCTCAGGTTGATTGCTGCTACAATTGCAGACTATGTGAAATGATGTTGTTAAATAGCCAACAAAGAAATCTGTTTCCAGTGTGAGCCCCTTTGCTCAGACCCCTCCTGCAGTTTACCAGGGGTGGTTCACGCTGGGCAGCGCCTGCAGCACCATTCATCAGCACTGTGCTCTTGTGCCTGCAGATCTGCTGCCTCTGGAGGAAGCATCCACCTACCTTTGCTTTCCTTAAGTCTCCGAGACCTTCTTGTAGATCGGTTTGCAGGTCTCACTTCCACTCTCTCACACTGTGTGCATATGTGGCCTGTGACCTGAAGGAGAAAAAGGTTGCTTATGTCCCAGCTGTTTTTAAGATGTGTTAAGTTCATGTTTATCCCCATGCATCACTTTTCTCTCAGCTCCACTTGCTCATCCTCCTGTTGGGATGGGAGGGTGGAGAGAAAGAAGCCTGATTTTCTTTTATATTGACACTCAAACTGCCTCTGAAGAGCGGGTGTGAAAGATGGCCATTACCAGTGCTACTACTGCCCAAATTGCACCAGCTGATGGTGCTTGCAGATATGTACCTTGCAATTTTTACCATAAAACAGCGTGTCTTGAAGAAATATAGTTACAGGGAAGTAACACACGTTCTCTGGACTCACATCAGGCCTGGATGAGGGGTAAAGGTTGCTTTGGCCAGAGGAGCACTTCTCTCCATACGCAGAAACATGCTGAAAGGCATTACATGAAGAAAAGAAAACGGGACATCCTGGAATCCAAACTCTGTCGGTGCTATGCAGCAGCTGAGCAGGGAGACTGAGAGCTAGAGCTCTGGATTTAGGCCTATGTATTTCACCTACGCTCAGCTTTGTACTTTGAAGTTATTTGCGTGGATCTGTCTCAGATCTCTCTCTCTCTGCCTTTTCTCTTTACCAGCATGTGAAGTGAAGATGCCTGTATGAGTACTGAAGTCCTAAAGAACAGAAAAGAAAGCCAGGCTATTTCATTGTAGGACTGACAGATAGCAAATGTAATAGTATCTTACTGTAACCTTAAGGATGTGAAAGTAAAATTGTGCTGCCTTCCATGCAGCAACTAGGGTTTTTGAGAATCTGTTCGGTCAGCGCAGTCTATTATTGAACTATAGGCAACAGTTTCCTATATGCAACAGTGATCGGATGTCAGGTATTTGTTGACCCCAGCATTATGGTAGTCATAGTTGGCAAAGCCTGGCAGAAATCCATTTTAAAGGCTCTTGAGCTGAATGTTTTGAATTAAGATAACCTGAATTTGACGTACGCCCCCATTACCTTCACTGGATGCTGAGCAAGATCTTTAAAAGCGTAATGGGCAGCGCCTGGGAACAGACAAGGTAGTATTTCTACAATGCTGCTTCTGTCCTTGTATGTAGGTTTTGAATGTGTGCTGGAAGGGATGATGCTGAGGTAAGTTTTAGCTGGGTTGGAAGAGGTGGCAGCCATCTTCCCAGGAGGTCAAAGCTGTGAATTAACACTGCTCAGAAATAACAGCTGAAACAGAGAGACAGGGACCTGCTGCATTGCTGTAGGCTGGTGGCTGGAGAGGATGCAGGCGTAGAAGTGAGGGACTGGCAAGGTAAAACAGAATCAAAGCTGGAAAGAGAAAATGTATCTTCTGTATGGCAGGTTAGATAAAGTTGAGCAGTGTGTGTCTGGCTGCTCTGCTGGATACTTGAGCCATAATCACCAGGGTTGTTAGGAGTTGTTAGGGTTTTTGTTGGGTTGTTTTTTGTTTTGGTGTTTGTTTTGGGGTTTTGTTTGTTTGTTTTGTTTTTTTCTAATTAGCCTATTTAAAATTCACTGGGGAGATCAACTCTTAGGTCCTGTGGAGGAGCAGCAACATGGAAGTGTCTTAGATAAACTGCAGACTGTTTGGTCTTCATGCATCTTATGACAGAATCTTCTAGACTTAAGTATTCCTGAAGTGTTACACAAGGGTGCAGCACAAAAGTTGCATTCTGTGAATCCATGGATAAATAGGAACCCTGAGTTTAAGCAGAGGTGACTGTGTTTTGCTTTTTATTAGATGTTTCTCTGAGACAAGACTATACTGCTTTGCGCAGTGGGAGGTGACATTGTGAACCTGGAGCATGTAGGATGGAGAAGACGGGTGCTTCCAGCTCTGAAAAATGCTGGTAGCCTGCTAAGTCTTCTTTGCCCACAGCATTCCTCAGCAGCTGTACCCCCCCAGACTGTCCAGGCATCCCCACCGTGGGTCTGTTCAGCATTCCTGTGCTTTGCCCTTGTCCAGTGGCAGTGAGCAGATATGGTGCAACAGGAGCACCAGAGAGTCTTGCCTACACATCAGTGTCCATCTGGAGGTTGTTGTATTGTTCATTTATCTTACCAAACAGATCCCTGCTAGGTCCACAGGAAAGAAAATTCCATATTTTTGTTTATTTTCCTGAAGATTTAGGGAGTTTATCACATTACTTTCATTTCTGCTTTCTTTTGGGGAACTGTTTTGTCTAATGCTTTGAGTAAGTGAACTTCATGTTGTTTCTGTATAGAACGTTTCTTCAAGCTGGTAACCCAGTCAATTGCTCTTCACTCCTTGTACAATATCTCTAGTGAGACCGGTTTCATGTCATCTCTAGTAAGGATATAATTATGTGTTGGCCGCTACAAATGCAAGCATTCTGCAAACTGCACGCAAATGTTCAACACTGCACTTAAACTGCTCAAGCAGCAGCTTACATATGCTTTTCCACGGCAGATTACATAATAAATGTAGCTAAACACTTTTGATTTGAGAATTAACACATTTCACATTATTTTGTCCTTTTTTTTCCTTAGGTGCGCTCAACTACTTAACTAAAGCAGTAGTTGCCAGAATACAATTCTGTGCTTCTTTCCTTGTGTACCTTGAGGGTAGTGTGAAGGTACCTGCTCTTCTCCCATAGGTAGCTGTCCCGATCCAGTGTCGGGGGAGGTTTCAATACGATCCCAAGGACGAGATTAAGATGCAAACGAGGTCAAATGCCGTACAACCTTTTGACTTTATTTTGGCGAATGAAGGGGTGAGGACCGGGTAGGAAGACGGGGGGGGGGGGTGGGGTGGGGGGGGGGGAAGAAAGAGAGAAAAAGAGAGGAAAAAAAAAAAAAGGAGAGAAAGAAAGAGCATGCTCAGGCGGGTGAGAAGCGAGCCACGTAGGGGAACTAGCTACCGCCACTCCGAGTCCGGCGTTGTCCCGTCAATCAAAGGTCCAGTCGGTCCAGTCTCTGTGTCCGCAGGAGCAGCTTCCAAGGAGGTGCGCAGGGTAGGACGAGAAGAGAAAGAGAGAAGACAAGGACCTCAAAAGGCGCACGCGGTCCTTTTATAGGGCCATGCACACGTGCAGAACTGCGTACACGCAGTTTGCGCTTCTGCTTTACGTGCCCTGGTGTCTGCGCAGGCGTGCGTGCAGTTCATGGTCCCACCTTTCGTGTCCTGGTCTCTGCACGGGCGTCCTGTGGTGGTTTCGTCAGGGGCTGGATGTCAAAGCCAGAAGATGGCGGTAGAACGGCAGTGTTGAGACAATTCTGGTTCCATAACAGTCCTCGACAGTAGTATTCATAACAATGTGAAAGTCTAAAGTCTTCATCACCATGTGTGTCACTGTGATGAAGGTTTCATTGCACACTTGTTCTTTTTTGCTCTATTAGTGCCTCCTTATGATTGTGTATCTTCAACCTGAACCATCTAGCCAGCAGACTGCTCTTTTCACTGAAGAGCTGTGGAGTCCATTTAAGTTCATATAATATCCCTGGGTTTATTTGAAAGATCATTCGTTGTTTTGACAGCAAAGGTGTTCTTTTGGGAACTAGAACCAGAATGCTTTGTGTCTTAAATATCAGTGGCTTGCTTTCTGAAAGAAATGCAAATTGTTTATTCTTTGTGCTCCAAAATATGTGTTAGGAAGCAGAGATGCTCAACCCGTAGCCAGCAAGCCCAAGCTAGCTTTTAACAGGCCGCTATGAGGAAAAACTTTTCACTAACAGCACTGAATGTCTGGAAGAACGTACGTATTAATTTATCTCTTTAAAAACAAAGCAAAACCACCATCCCCCCCAAAAAACCCAAGAAAAGTTAAGGATGAGGGGAATGCAGTAAAAATTGACAATATTACAGGTATTGTATATTTTTGGAGAATTAGGAAGGTTATGCATCAAAGGTACAAGAACTGCTCCTAGCTAAGCATTGCTTCTGGGAATATGTTTATATAACACATAAAGACAAATCAATTTCTCATACTTTATATGAAACTCCTTGTATCAAACAAAAGCAAAAAGAAGTGGCTGTCAGAGAAAATGATTTCTTAAAAAAAAAAATATTGTTGTTTGAAAGTGAATATTTGTAACCAGCATCTTACTAATTTCTTTTTTAGTTTTTCATGTGCTTTGACCCCTCATTATGTGTAAAGACCAAAAGGAAAACGAGCAGTTATTTGTGTTTTCCAGTGGCTTAAAACAGAACAACTCTGGAAGAGGCCTTGTAAGGAAATGAACATTTGTTCTCCCTTCCAGCTTTCAGCTAAATCTTTTCAAAGAGAGGAAAAGCGTATATTTGTCTTTCCGCTCTTATGAATATCAGGGCTGGGTTTTTTTTAACATGTAACTGTGTACTCTAAGGATCAGAAAATAGCTACTTTTCTCTATGGAGATTGTGTTTTATCTTTTCTATTGGTCAGAGCAGTTTCAATGTAAAGTGATAGCACTAGTCTGTAAAACTGATTAAAAGTGAGTTTTAATGACAGTCCCACAAGTACATAGGTTGGATTAGGAAAGCAGAAATTTTACAAATCTACTGAAGAAGCATTAAAGGAAGGTACGCTGGGAGTTGGTTATAATTCCAGCACTTTTTTGTTTTTAAAGCACTTCCCTTTCTCTTACCAGAAGCGTTTTGCTTTACTTTCTTCTGCTGTTGTAAAGGACGTTCTTTTCGAGTAGGAAATACAGGTCAGATGGGCAAAGGGCTCAGATGTTGCTGTACGTAATTCTGCCTGGCCATTAAAGAGGAATTTCAGGTCCCGAGGCTGGCACTGGGGTTTGCTATTTGGTGCTGGTGACGAGCTGGGTGGATAGGGCACGCAGGGAGTGCATTCATACCTGTCTCACCTCCTGTGCCTGAGCACCGAACCCCAACAGCCAAGTTCTGATGCTTTGGGGATTTCCAGTCCTACCCTGATACAGGAATTTCTGGATTAGTTCTGGAAAGGAGGGACTTTCATTGGTGGTTTCATAGAATCATAGAATGCTTTGGGATGGAAGGGACCTTTAAAGGTCATCTAGTCCATCCCCCCGGCAACTGGCAGGGACGTCTACAACTAGATCAGGTTGCTCAGAGCCCCATCCAGCCTGTCCTTCAGTGTTTCCAAGGATGGGGCATCTACCACCTCTCTGGGCAACCTGTTCCAGTGTTTCACCACCCTCATTGTAAAGGATTTCTTCCTTATATCTAGTCTGAATGTACCCTCTTTTAGTTTAAAACCATTGCCCCTTGTCCTGTTGCTATTGGCCCTGCTAAAAAGCCTGTCCGCATCTTTCTTATAAGCCCCCTTTAAGTAGTGAAAGGCCGCAATAAGGTCTCCCTGCAGCCTTCTCTTCTCTAGGCTGAACACCTCCAGCTCTTTCAGCCTTTCCTC
This sequence comes from Nipponia nippon, assembly GCF_047370975.1. NCBI lineage: Eukaryota > Metazoa > Chordata > Aves > Pelecaniformes > Threskiornithidae > Nipponia > Nipponia nippon. Next base: position 87,196,519 of record NW_028262347.1, on the reverse strand, counting down.
ATAGCAGAGGTGTTCCATCCCTCTGATCATTTTTGTGGCCCTCCTCTGGACCCGCTCCAACAGGTCCATGTCCTTCCTGTGCTGAGGACTTCAGAGCTGGACACAGTACTCCAGGTGGGGTCTCACCAGAGCAGAGTAGAGGGGCAGAATCACCTCCCTCAACCTGCTGGCCATGCTTCTTTTGATGCAGCCCAGGATACGGTTGGCTTTCTGGGCCGCAAGAGCACATTGCCAGCTTATGTCCAGCTTTTCGTCTGTCAGTACCCCCAAGTTCTCCTCAGGGCTGCTCTCAATCCCTTCATCCCCCAGCCTGTATTGATACCAGGGATTGCCCCGACCCAGGTGCAGGACCTTGCACTTGTCCTTGTTGAAACTCATGAGGTTCACACGAGCCCATTTCTCCCACTTGTCCAGGTCCCTCTGGGTGGCATCCCATCCCTCAAGTGTGTCAACTGCACCACTCAGCTTGGTGTCATCTGCAAAGCTTGCCTTTTTTTTTTTTTTTCCCCATAAATACAGGTGTCTTTGGAAACAGGACTTAATTAAATAGCAAAAGAGGTGAGCTGGATGGGGTGATTTTCACGTGGTAGCCTTGCAGTTGTGTACTTGCTAAGGAAATGAAAGAGTGAAGTTGAGTTGTGTCCTGGTGCTGCAAGTAACGCTTGTTGCTGGCAACAACCAGTTGGGAAGCACTGTGACTTTCTGAAGGACTAGCTGCCTGATTCTGTCCAATTCTCAGATGGGGAGGCCAAAGTCAATTATTTTGACGAGTGTACCCAACCTGGTGAGCAAAAAGGAAAGCACCTGCAAAGTTGAACTGCCCACTGAGGAAGGAATCCTTTTCATTGTAATTTTGGTCTCCAGAGCCTAAAATTTTAAGTCCAATCTTAGGAGCACACATCCTTCTTTGTATTTCACAATATGTAATGTAGAGGACTGTCTTTTCCTTCAGAAAGACACTGCAGTGCTGTGGTGATGATGTAGTAAACACCCTGCATAGATGAATATTTCCTCTTTTAACCCGGGATGGGGTCTGTGCTCACTTATGCTTTAAAGCGAGGCCATTATTGTGGCAGTTCAAGCTGTTGAGAAGATTGGGACCCTCTGTTATTTGCATTTTCCTTTTTTTTTTAGAATCCCTTCTAAGCAGTTTCAAGGAACATCAAGGTTTGTTATAAAGAAACTTGTAGCAGTTGTGTGTAAGCTTTTTACTGTGAAGAGGCCTATTCTATTTTTCTTGAAACAGAACAGAGTATTTAATGAAGCTCAGCCATAGATCTGCTTCTAAAATAGAATTGTATCAGTATATATTTGTTGCTCAGAGAGCAGTCTTTTTTCTGAGGGTTTTTGTGTTTTTTTGTTGTTGTTGTTGTTTTGGTTTTTTTTATGCTCTCAATATATTAACTTGGGCAGAAACTCTCTATATCAGGACGTTTTTGGAGTTTCATCCTACTGCATCAGAGGTCAGGGTACTTCCAAGTAATTTTGGTGATGTTCATTTTTGCACATGAAGTTTATTTTCATTCAGCGGAGCATCAACGTCAAAGTAAATCTCACTTCTGTAAATTATATTCAGCATTTGGGAGTCACTTATGCAGTCTCCAATGCTATTGCCAGCTACTACTGTATCAGGTTTGAAATACATTGCTGTTAACTTCCACAGGACCAGGATTTCCCCAGGGATGCTTGAGTGCTGCTCTGTTGAATGAAACTGAGTGCAACTGGAAGGTTTCTAACTAAATGCTGATAAAACTAATATATGTGATTCTCCTACAACGACCGGTGTGAAGGCAAACTTTCTGAGCTAATGCAAATCTCTTTAAAATTGGTTGGGATCACTCTCCTCGGGTGGAATGGAGCTCTGTGTACTATTTTCCTGTTACGTGTTTTATTTGAATATGAATAATTGAAGCTGGCTGAAAAAAAGATATTCATACTTAATATGGTAGTAATTATTTGAGGCAATTATGGGTTTGGTCACTGGCAGTATCCTGTATCCCTAGAAGCACATAAGAGCAGCAGTAGATAAATATGTTGCATCCTGCACCCTGGTTACTGAAATCTTAATGTGCCAGTGAATTAACCAGTAGAACTCCCAATTCCTTCAAGAGAGATTTGTCTCATTAACAAAAATTAATCTCCTAGGAAAAGCCTTATTAATTTCAGATATTAGCACATGATTACGTACATCCACTTGCTAGATCTGACCTTATCCTCTTTAGTCAGAAAATAGCCACGTACAAGCAAATAGGTTGGTGGTTGCTTTTAAATCTGTGCCGCTGTCACTGTTGCCCATCTCTTGGTCAAGAGTAATGCTGATGTATTTTAAAGAGGAAAATACATTTTTCCTAAGAACTAAGTGTTTTGAATTAGTTTCTTACGAATTACTAAAGGTAACATCACCTACTTTGAACACCATAACAATTTTGATGTTTATACTTCTTTTTACTTGAAATGGAAGTTTTATCTTCAACAGCATACTATTGTTGCTTGGTAAACAAAGCAAAGCAGAGTGAACATTTTGCAGACAAAAAAAATGTGTCTAAAGAAGAAATTAAAAATAACTAGTTGACGAAATCAAAATGGCATGTTTCCAGAAAAAAGCTCCTCAGATGTTGGATTTGAAAAATGAGGAATTATCTGTTTTGAAATGAGGGAAATAACAGAATGAAAATCAAATCTCTGCAAACAAAAAGTACTGTTAACAACAATGGTTTAGGTACTGTTCTCTCTCTTCTGAAATATTTTTACACCTGAGACGTTTATTGCACAATACACTTCCCACGTCTGCAGAAAGGTAATAGCACACTACTGTCGCAGTCCCAGGGTCTGTGTGCTGTAGATTTTGGCAATGAAGCCATAGGAAGAGGAAACTGTCTTACAATACCCTACTATTGTCTTGCTACAGAGATGTGTGCAGGACTATAATTAGAACTGGTTTTCTCTTTATAAATTAAAGAACAAATTACTTGTTGTCTTCTACTTCCCTTGTTTATTTACTTTAATTAGTCATAGGTAGTAAATTAAAAAAAAAGAAAGCGGCATCATACATTTATATTGGATTAGCACACTGGAATGGGCAATTAGTGCTTTTGTGTTTAGGAACTTTGAAAATAAGAATAAATCAGATGAAACTGTATCGGTGAGTAAATCTTGTTAGGTGAGGCATTGCCATTGAAAAGTGAGGTTTATTAATTAAGTAAAGAATGTTGCTTGACATTCAAAAATAGGCAAACCCAAAATTAAAATCCCACTCATCTAACACTAGAAAGATGGGGTCTGGGGGAGAGGGAGAAAGAGTCATATCCAGGGCAATATGCTCTTCCAGTAATCTGTAGCAAGTACCCTATGTCCATGTGTACTGTCGTCATCTTTTGGTTTCAGCTCTGTTGCTGGTGGTGTGGGTGTAGGTTCTGTTGTACAATCAGCAGTTTCCACTTTTCTTTCATCCTTCGATGATTTTTCCAAAACTCTCAATACTGATAGTTTAAGGAACTATGTTTTCACGTGTGCTGTATAGCTTTGAGCTTTATTGTGGCTACTTAAAAGGTTATTGTGACTGAAACTCTTTTTGCTTATATATCCTGGCTAATTTTTGTTTGGTGTTTCTTTTTTTCCTGATGCAAAGTTTCATAACAGGGTGATCTATACATTGTTATTTGCTTTTATAACTGGATTGTAATTCGTAAATACAAGCCACCACCAGTTAGTAACTGTTCGTACTTTTACTTGGCTGAGAGCCTTTGACAAATGAGGTATTTTTTTAGGCTGAACAAGACAACGGCCATCCTCTTCCTGCCTTTGCCAATCTGCATATTGAAGTCCTTGATGAGAACAATCAGAAGCCTTATTTCACAAGATCTACGTATGAGGGCTTCATCCTCGAATCCTCCCCAGTGGGAACGACCATCTCTGATAACCAGAATCTGACTTCTCCACTACAAATCGTAGTCTTGGACAACGATGTGGAGGAGGTATGTTTCTTGTTCTTTTACAGTGTCATACTGATGTTTACATTTTTATTATTTTCAGAGTTCTTTCTTTTTTCATATTTTTTTATTGAGACAAAGCTGGTTTGATCAATAAATAAAAAAAAATCTTAATACCATTGTTAGGGTTTCTTTTTTGTTTTTGTTCTGAGTTCAAATAGATTTGAAAGTGTGTCTGAACTGAAAAACTAATCTATATTTTACTCAGCTCGCCTTAAGACTGTGTTCTGTTAGAAATGATGAATGCTTAGTGTGAAGAGGAAAAAAAAATGCATTTTGTGAGAGGGATGAACCTGCCACACAGTGTGGGGAAAAGGGAGAGAGAAGCTCAAAGTGGAAGGAAGTAGTAGCTTGAACAAACCAGGAAGAGGAGGAATAGGAGGGCAGGAAGCTAAAAGTTCAATCCATTCTTTGGTCTGCCTGGATTTTGATACTAACATTACTCATAGTAAAAATTGAGCATCTTCAAAAGAATAGTAACCAAGTAGTAACAGTACCATGCCTCTAGGGGTAACGTTTCTTCTGTTCTCACTAAGGCTGTTGCTGTTACGTGTTTTTTGATAACGTTTCTCTTTCCTCTAATTACTGTTGTCTCTCTAGTTGTCCCCTTTGTTCTTTTTTATTTCTGTTCTTCTTTTCTCGTTATCCTCAGATAGGTAAGGAAAGCTAGGTTGTAGGCATAGGTTATAGTATATGCCAATACTCTTCAATAAAGTTCTTAACCTGATAGTCTGAAAACAATCTTCTGTTTTTGAAAGGTTTGCTTTTGACATAGGCAAATTCATTATTTTTGAGAAACACAAGAGGCCATTGTCACTGGAAGATGCTTTCGACATCATTGTCTGCATTAGAGTGGTTTATTAGCAGAGAAATCTAGACAAATTAGAGAGCTGGGCAATCACCAACCATGTGAAGTTTAACAAGGGCAAGTGCCAGATTTTGCACCTGGGACATGGCAGCCCTGGATGTACATACAGACTGGGGAACGAGAGGCTGGAGAGCAGCCCCATGGAGAGGGATCTGGGGGTTCTGGTCAATGGCAAGTTGAACATGAGCCAACAGTGTGCCCTGGCAGCCAAGAGGGCCAACCGTGTCCTGGGGTGCATCAAGCACCGTATTGCCAGCCGGTCAAGGGAGGTGATTGTCCCGCTCTGCTCTGCGCTGGTGTGGCCTCATCTTGAGTACTGTGTGCAGTTTTGGGTGCCACAGCGCAAAAAGGATACGAAGCTACTACAGAGTGTCCAGAGGAGAGCCGCTAAGATGGTGAAGGGTTTAGAGGGGAAGCTGTATCAGGAGTGGCTGAAGTCACTTTCATCTCTGTTCAGCCTGGAGAAGAGGAGGCTGAGGGGAGACCTCATCGCGGTCTACAGCTTCCTCACAAGGGGAGGAAGAGGGGCAGGTGCTGATCTCTCCTCCCTGGCGACCAATGATAGAACCCGAGGGAATGGCAGGAAGATACGCCAGAGGAGGTTTAGGTTGGATATTAGGAAAAGGTTCTTCACCCAGAGCGTGGTGGAGCACTGGAACAGGCTCCCCAGGGAGGCAGTCACAGCACCAAGCCTGACAACATTTCAGAAGCATTTGGACAGCACCCTCAGACGTATGGTGTGAACTTTGGGGTTGTCCTATGCAGGGACAGGAGTTGGACTCGATGATCCTTGTGGGTCCCTTCCAACTCAGGACGTTTTATGATTCTATGCTTCTATTGTCCTAAGAAGCTATTTTAAAGCCCAAACTCATGTAGAATCATAGAATGCTTTGGGATGGAAGGGACCTTTAAAGGTCATCTAGTCCATCCCCCCGGCAACTGGCAGGGACGTCTACAACTAGACCAGGTTGCTCAGAGCCCCATCCAGCCTGTCCTTCAGTGTTTCCAAGGATGGGGCATCTACCACCTCTCTGGGCAACCTGTTCCAGTGTTTCACCACCCTCATTGTAAAGGATTTCTTCCTTATATCTAGTCTGAATGTACCCTCTTTTAGTTTAAAACCATTGCCCCTTGTCCTGTTGCTATTGGCCCTGCTAAAAAGCCTGTCCGCATCTTTCTTATAAGCCCCCTTTAAGTAGTGAAAGGCCGCAATAAGGTCTCCCTGCAGCCTTCTCTTCTCCAGGCTGAACACCCCCAGCTCTTTCAGCCTTTCCTCATAGCAGAGGTGTTCCATCCCTCTGATCATTTTTGAATGAGTATCTCCTTCCTGTCCATTAAAATATCTCAGTCAATTTATGGACATTCATAAAAATTGGTTGGAAGGCTATTAGAAATGGCTGTTGGAGATGGCATTCTTAGGGGCTGGATAAAAGGTATGGAGTAAGTGCTGGTGGCAGTCATCAGCAGGCGTTGCTGATGATTTGTATTACTTAAGAAATACTCCTGTTCAGCATTGCTTTTGTAAAAAGCAAAGCAGTTTTCTTGTTTGATCAAATTAATGGGACCTTGTAGGTTGCTTAATATAAGAATAAAAAAGGTGTGCAGGCATCAGGTATGTGTTTATATTTACAATACGTTGTCTGATTGTGTTGCGTAGAATCTATTAGTGTAATGTGTGCCCAAACACAACAGAAATCAAATCGTATGAGTTAGCGTCCACAGTTCTAGGTCCTTTGTAAGCTACTAATTTGAGAGATTTTTCTCGGAACACTGCTTTTAGTTCTGTGATCCTTATGTGTATTGAAAAAAAAAATATGGGGATATTTTAGATGTTTTTAGCCTAAGCGAATTACCGTCTATTTTGTTTTATCTACACCTTCATGAAAGTACTAGTAAAACCCTTTGGTTCAAATATGCCCTGGTGCATATCTGTTACAGAAATCTGGAATTTTAGGGCATTATTTATGCCTGCCTTATAACACCTGTGACTACATATTAACTTTACAAAAATAGAAAGAGAGGCTGTTAATCACCTGAAGAGCGGAAGGCTGAAACTGAGCAATTCTGTCTGTGAGACTGATAGGTATGGTCTGAAACTCAGAATAGGGTTTTTGGCAAGCTGGAGAGCTTGTTGTGAACCGTTTCTGCCTGGGTTGCTACACTGCCAGTTTGGGCGATGGACGGACGAAAATAGTACAAAAAAATCTCACTGTTAATCCACAATGTGCTGCTGGTGTTTCTCTATCTTGCAGTCCACCGATGTTCCAGGGACTGAAGTATTTGCCCTCAAGGCTTTGTAGCTGCAATGACCTAGGAAAATCCTACTGTGCATGCAAAGTTCACAATGGTAAAAGAAGTCACGCAGCATGGCTGGTGAGGGAGAGGCTGAAGCCGTTGTGCTTGAAATAATTCGAAACAACTGTTTTAATTAAAGATAATTCAGTGTCCTAGTTCACACACTTAAACTTATGTGACAGTTTTCCATGCTGGTGGTTTTGTGGGACTCTCCTATTTCCTAGTAGGTGATATTGTTACACTAAAGGGATGAGAGAAAGACTTTGGACTTCATTAACCACCAGAGGTTTTTCAGGTTGTAGGTAATAGTGCTCTGATTAACCTTTCCCTGGCAGTTGTACAGCTCTACCCACAAGATGTCAAAGGCAGATTTGATACTACAAGGTTCTTTGTTGTAACTACATATTAGATCACATACGAGACTGAAAATGAACTGTTAAATCCTGAATTTGGGCTGGCTCTTTGAATGAATCATGTAACTACTAGGTAGGTAGTACAAAACATGATGTTTGTATACTCTCAAACCGCAAATATTTAATTTCAAAAATTTCTGCATAGAAGAGCAATTTGTTCCTTTAATATAAACTACTTCATGAGGTTTGTAATGTAGTTCTGGTATTTATGTTCCTCACCGAAAGTGCTTTCTGTTACTGATTTTGTCAGTACAAGTTCAATACCTCAAGTTTTGAGGGGCGCTCTGAAATTCTTCACAAGCAGTTTGACCACAGGGCTCCCCATTTTACTGTTGTGCCTTCGCTGTAGTGCATCAGCATGTTCCCATGAAGTTATCTCAATATTTGGATATTGAATAGGCTGATTCATTAATATACTTGTGTTTGCCTGCACTACAAATTTCAACATAGGTGTGGCCCAAATATTTATAGTTTTAACTGCATCACTACTAATAAAAAAATCTGTCTAATCTGCAGCAGATATTTCAATTGAGAGCATTAACATAACTTAATCTGTGTCCAAAGGTGATGAAAAACAAGTTTATCATTCTTGAACATGAGCTGCTTTAGGCAGCTGATCAGAAGTTGTTAAATATTTCTGTGTTTCAGTACAAATAGACCTGGAATTTCATGCCCACAGGAAATGACCGTTCAAGGGCCCAAAAGTATTTCCTAGTGAACTTAACACTTGGTTGTTTTACATCATGTTTTTATTTTCATAGGATAATGAATAACAGGAGTTTGGTTAAGTTAGTGAAAATCGAATTCAGTCACATGACACAAAATGAGATGGAGCCAAAAGTTTTCCACTGATCTATTTTTGTGTATTATTGAAAAAGTGTAATATTTCAGTAGCCAGGAGGCATATGGAAAGGAACAGGAAGACCCACCTCGTCAACACATGGCTTGGGGGCTGGTGCCAGCGACGGAATTTTGGGGTTTTTGACCATGGGGCGGTTTACATGGCACCAGACCTGCTGGAGACAGATTGGATTCACTTGTCGCAAAGGGGGAAAAGGATCCTGGCCCAGGAGTTAGCTGGCCTAGTTGAGAGGGCTTTAAACTAGATGCGAGGGGGAAGGGGATAAAACCTGGCTTGCTTGGGATGAGCCTAGGGGTGGCATGCCTGTGTTGATGAAGAGATCTATAGCCCAACTGCAGTGCATTTACACCAATGCACATAGCATGGGCAATAAACAGGAGGAGCTGGAAGCCACTGTGCGGCAGGAAAACTACGATGTGGTCGCCATCACGGAAACGTGGTGGGATGACTTACATAACTAGAGTGCTGCAATGGATGGCTACAAGCTCTTTAGAAGGGACAGGCTAGGAAAGAGAGGGGGAGGGGTAGCCCTGTATGTTAGGGAGTGTTTTGACTGTCTAGAACTCAACGATGGTAATGATAAGGTTGAGTGCTTATGGGTAAAGATCAGAGGGAAGGCTAACAAGGCAGATATCGTGGTGGGAGTCTGTTACAGACCACCCAACCAGGATGAGGAAACAGATGAAGTATTCTGCAAGCGGTTGGCTGAAGTCTCGCAATCCCTAGCCGTTGTTCTCGTGGGAGAGTTCAACTTACCAGATATCTGCTGGAAATACAACACAGCAGAGAGGAAGCAGTCTAGGAGGTTCCTGGAGTGTGTGGGAGATAACTTCCTGACGCAGCTGGTAAGCGAGCCAACCAGGGGAGGTGCCCTGCTGGACCTGCTGTTTACGAACAGAGAGGGCCTGGTGGGCGATGTGGTGGTCGGAGGTTGTCTTGGGCTCAGCGACCATGACATGATAGAGTTTTCAATTCTAGGAGAGGTAAGGAAGGGGGTCAGCAAGACCGCTACCCTGAACTTTAGAAGGGCGGACTTCGGGCTGTTCGGGAGTCTGGTTAACAGAGTCCCTTGGGAGGCAGTCCTGAAGGGCAAAGGAGTCCAGGAAGGCTGGACGTTATTCAAGGAGGAAATCTTAAAGGCACAGGAGCAGGCCATTCCCACGTGCCGCAAGTCAAGCAGGCGGGGGAGAAGACCGGCCTGGCTGAACAGAGAGCTTTGGCTAGAACTCAGGAAAAAAAGGAGAGCCTACCGCCTTTGGAAGAAGGGGCAGGCGACTCAGGGGGACTACAAGGATGTTGTGAGGATATGCAGGGAGAAGATCAGAAAGGCGAAGGCGCAGCTGGAACTTAAACTGGCCACAGCTGTTAAAGACAACAAAAAAAGATTTTATAAATATGCTAGTGACAAAAGGAGGGCCAGGGAGAATCTCCCTCCTTTGTTGGATGCAGAGGGAAACATTGCCACAAAGGATGAGGAGAAGGCTGAGGTACTTAATCCCTTTTTTGCCTCAGTCTTTAATAGTCAAGCTAGACATCCTCGGGTTTTTCAGGCCCCTGAGCTGGGAGGTGGAGATAGGACTCAGAGTGAAGTCCCACTTGTCGAAGAGGTGGCAGTCACAGACCTGCTCCTCCACCTGGATGCGCACAAGTCCATGGGCCCAGATGGGATCCACCCGAGGATACTGAGGGAGCTGGCAGAGGAGCTGGCCAAGCCACTCTCCATCATTTACCAGCAGTCCTGGTCAACCAGGGAGGTCCCGGATGACTGGAAACTAGCAAACGTGACGCCCCTCTACAAGAAGGGTCGGAAGGAGGATCCCGGGAACTACAGGCCTGTCAGCCTGACCTCGGTGCCGGGGAAGGTCATGGAGCAGGTCATCTTGAGTGCCATTATGCAGCAAGTGCGGGACAACCGAGGGATCAGGCCCAGCCAGCATGGGTTTATGAAAGGGAGGTCCTGTTTCACTAACCTGGTCTCCTTCTATGACAAGGTGACCTGCTTAGTGGATGAGGGGAAGGCTGTGCATGTTGTCTACCCGGACTGTAGTAAGGCCTTTGACACTGTCTCCCACAGCATTCTCCTGGAGAAGCTGGCTGCACACAGCTTGGATGGGTGCACTCTGCGCTGGGTTAAAAACTGGCTGGATGGCTGAGCCCAGAGAGTGGTGGTGAATAGAGCCAAATCCAGTTGGCGGCTGGTCACGAGTGGTGTTCCCCAAGGCTCAGTACTGGGGCCTGTCCTGTTCAATATCTTCATTGATGATCTGGATGAGGGGATCGAGTGCACCCTCAGTAAGTTTGCAGATGACACCAAGTTGGGTGGAAGTGTCGATCTGCTGGAGGGTAGGAAGGCCCTACAATGGGACCTGGACAGGCTGGACTGATGGGCCGGGGCCAACTGCATGAGATTCAACAAGGCTCAGTGCCGGGTCCTGCACTTGGGTCACAACAACCCCATGCAACGCTACAGGCTGGGGGAGGAGTGGCTGGAGAGCTGCCTGGCGGAAAAGGACCTGGGGGTGTTGGTTGACAGCCGCCTGAACATGAGCCAGCCGTGTGCCCAGGTGGCCAAGAGGGCCAATGGCATCCTGGCCTGTATCAAGAATAGCGTGGCCAGCAGGACCAGGGAGGTGACAGTGCCCCTGTACTCGGCACTGGTGAGGCTGCACCTCGAGTCCTGTGTTCAGTTTTGGGCCCCTCACTACAAGAAGGACATTGAGGTGCTGGAGCGTGTCCAGAGGAGGGCAGTGAAGCTGGTGAAGGGTCTAGAGCACAAGTCTTACGAGGAGTGGCTGAGGGAACTGGGGTTGTTTAGCCTGGAGAAGAGGAGGTTGAGGGGAGACCTTATTGCTCTCTACAACTACCTGAAAGGAGGTTGTAGCGAGGTGGGGGTAGGTCTCTTCTCCCAAGTAACAAGAGATAGGACGAGAGGAAAGGGCCTCAAGCTGCGCCAGGGGAGATTTAGGTTAGACATTAGGAAAAACTTCTTCACCGAGAGAGTGGTCAAGCATTGGAACAGGTTGCCCAGGGAAGTGGTTGAGTCTCCATCCCTTGAGGTATTTAAAGAACGGATAGATACGGTGCTTGGAGACATGGTTTAGATGGACTTGGCAGTGATAGGTTGACGGTTGGACTTGATGATCTTAAGGGTCTTTTCCAACCTTGATGATTCTGTGATTCTAATTTCAGTGTTGCATGATGGATAACTGCTAAGGATTTCTAGACTGGGAAATGATGTGGCTTAAAGACTTAATTTTGACACCCCACCCCATCCCCCCAAAGTGAGGACAAAATACTGAAGCTCGCTGGCCCTGCTGGAATGCAATGCTGTGTGCCAGGGCAGATGGGCTGTGGTGGAATCTGGCCAGTGGCCCTCATGTTCTGTCCTCCTCCTTGCTGCTAGGATGGCTCTGTACCTGCAAGGTCACTGCCCTTAGGTATGGGGGAATAAGGACCAGCAGCACGGCCATAAGTGCTTGTTACCAAGCCTGGGAGATACAGGGGGAGGGAAGGGTTGCTCTGTCTCAGCAACCTGAACTATTCAGGGAACCTGGTGCCAGATGCCATGACTGTATCAGTCTTCTCTTGCATGTTTTGTTGATGCTTAAGCTCTTCCCAGTTCTGTGAAATGATGCAGGTATAACATGGATGTGAGGGAGGAGAGAATCAGATTTAACTGCCTGTGTGTTAATACACATCAGTGATTCCTATAGTGCTTATAACCTGTTGTGGGCATGACACTTCCAGCAGAGTAAGGCTGGGAGTGCAGCAACTGCATATAACTCATACATAAAATGGCCAAACAAACTAAAATGACAGGTACCTTCTTGCTGGGACTAGATGGTAGCTCAGGGTGGGTTAGTAAGAACAGGTAATGCTTATTAACTTCTGCAGGTCTTAATGTTCTGATGGCTTCATTGTATCTTAGTAAATTAATGTATCTAGTAAGTAGGGATTGCTGATGAGAAGACATAGATCCTCTACGTGCTTGTGCATGGTAGTTTCCAATACTGACACTGGCTAAACATAATGTATTCAGTCTTCTAATGGACAAATGAGTTGAGATTATATTTCATATTAAAATAACTCCCTGTCCTCAGGTAAATGCATGAAGAAAGTGGTCATCTTAACTGTGTATCTTAAGAAAAAAAACAAACCACATTCTAAATTTAAACCTTGTGGGAATTATAATAGGGTCCTGCTATAAACCTTCCAAAAACTAATTTATAGATGTGACATTGCAAACAGACCTTTAACTTGAGCAGCACTGCCAACTGCTGTTATAATTAAGTGGTCTGTTTAAATGGCATAAATTAAATTAAGCCACACGATTACCTTAAGACCTGAGTAAACCAAAGCTGAGATGAGGAATTTAAACAGTATGATCTGATTGCTGTTTACATAAGGCTTCCCAAGCCACTTGCTTCCTTACTCTCTTGCTTCCATGGGAGACTACTAATTTCTTCTACTCTGGTGGTTAGGGTTGGTGAAAAAGCTACACAGTAACCACTTTACTGCCTTGTATGCCCAGTCTTGTCAAATCTCTCTTAAAAAAACAAAACAAAACAAAACAAAACAAAACAAACCCAAAAAACCCCACCACCAAAAGACCAAACCAACCCAAACAAAAACCAATAGAATTCAACTTCCAATTTGACAGAAGCTAATCAGCGTTCGTATCTGTTCCATACTACTCAATTACCAAGGTGTTTACTGATACCACATGCGGTAAATAAACTAATAATCAGATGAATAAACTCGGGGTGTAAGGTAATTTGTGCATTGCTCATTAGAACACAGAATTGATGTCATGTTTATAAGGTGTGCCAGGATGTGTTCAAAAGCATTTAACATGTCCCAGCACACATTCAGAAAAGGACCTGTGCAGGAACCCTGATGCTTCTGCAGGTGCCTACAGCCCAGTGCAGCATCCCTGGGCAGTGAAATATGATGCAGGTCAGTTATGACCATAGATTCCTTTCCAGATCCTTTTCTACCAGACCAGTTTCTTTTTTTATGCTTCCGTTGTCTATGAAGATGAAGTTAAACTAAGTAGATGGTTGCTCAACATCCGTGTTTCCAGAGAACTTGTGAGAAATGTAAAAAAGTGATTATTTTGCATAAAGGCATCTCAGTAGCAACCCGAGAGGACAGAGCAAATAATGGATAAAATAACTTTTAAATGTAACTATAAATGCAGGTTATGGATTTTCAATGACATATGCAGATAAGGAAAATTAATGGATTTTTTTTTTTAGTCTGGGAATACTGAAGCATTTTAAATACTGAAGCATTTTTCTCTAATATTTGCCTGATTGCTTATATCTTTCACTGTTATTGTTTGAATTTGTTTTGCAGCTGGTATTCTCTTGAGAGGAGAGTTCTCATAACACTGCTACCCCTGTACAGCACTTCTGTGACACTCTAATAGTCACATTACAAAATAATAATTCAGGAAATATTCTTCCCAAATGTAACAGTCCATTAATATCATTATTAAAACAAACAAAAGGGAAAGGCAAAGCAAAAAGGCTGCTTCTCTTTCTTTAGGATTTATAAAGATAGGCTTGTTTTCTTTTCTGAATCTTTCTGCTTTAGAAGGAAAAATAAAAATCTTAACACCGAATCACTACCATAGCATTGTATTTCTTCCTTTATTTGTGTAGGATGAATATCTAACATTTTCTGCCTTCTGAAGCTATTCTTTCTGTCTTTGAGTTCCTTGGAGTCCTCAAGGAATTTGTTTTCTCTCCGTATCTGCCCTGTTTTAAACAAATGCTACTGCTAATTAGTGGAAGTGCTGAAGATGCTGGCATTTGTTTCTTGCCCTCTCCCAGGAGTGGCTCACTTGAATGAGGAACAGAAGATGTTTTTTTCAGAACTTTTCTGTCAGCTTTTGATTCAGGGAGGGGCATGGCCCTTTGCACCTCAACTTGAAAAAGTTTAAAAAGCGTTGCAGCGCTTTTTAGTGCCCCACTTTATAGTCATGCTTGTGCTTCAGCCCTTGCTCTGTGCAGGGGCTGGAGAGGTTTTGGTGGTGATGGAAAGAATTCAGAATTAAAGCACTGCTCAGCATCCATCCTAGTTCTTTCATTAGTCTTTTGACATCTTTTCCTCCAAAGTGGAGATGACGTAAATGGTGAAGAGCTTTTTTATTATTATTTTAAGTTGTACAATTAAATATTTTTTAAATGAACTCACTTTAAAGAAGAAAATGTTTAAGGAGAAAAACTTATTCATAGGGTGTCCTGGGCAAAGTCTTCTCAGACCTGGTTTACCTCCCCTAGTCTTTCAGTTGCTCAGAATTTAGACTTGATTTGTTCTTCTCCTTGGGTTCTGTTGATCTAAGCAGTTCTGCGACTAAAGCCATCATGCAGACTTCTGAGGAAGCTGTGCTGATATCTAATGGTAATGTTAAAGATGCAGGAAACTCACTCCAGATGCTGTGTCTGCCTTGTCTATTCCATCCAAGCTATTGTGAATGTGGAGGACCATCTCATCAGGCCCTGCAGAACTCATCTCACACAAGTTAGAGAAAAGCAACGAGGTCAGTGCCAACACAGTCTAATTGCAAACCCTTTGTCAGTGGGACTGAGAATCTTACTTGCTTCACCTCTGCAAGACCGTGAATCTCAGATTTTTTTTCAATGAAAGACATGAGTGGAAAAGATCTTCTGCTTTCACCCAGAAATGAGTAGGGCAAATGCTGGAAACATCTCTTCAAACAAAACAACTCTCTTCCGTGGGCATTTCAGTGCTGATCATCCTCCACATGAAGAATGTTGGAAAACCAAGATGTGTTATTAAATTATCTTTGTTATCGTTACAGCTTTTTGGAGACAGGCTTGTGCCAGCAATCAGGAAGCCTAAGCAGTTCTGATACTTGTGGAGCTTGTTCTGGCTACCCTGGCGAATTTAACAGCCAAATATATTCCCTCCAAAAAGTCCTTGGGGATGTTGAAACACACACAGAATATGTGTCATTGTCAGCTCATTCTTGACAGTATCATGTAATTTTGGTTTAATCTTAGTAAATTGTAGAAAACTACAATTTAGGAAGAGCTTGTAAGCCCTTGTGGCAGGAAAGGAGCAGCAGAAATGTAACATTAACATCTGTGCAGGTTTTCAAACTTTCAGGAACTTCTCCAGAGATTTTCAAGCAGAACAAATTCAAACCCAGGCTTTGTTTATTAAAAGTGCACTGGAGCTCTTTCTGCATCTCATTTTATTGTATTTTTGTCTGTAACCATTTTTCCCCCGAATGTACTGCTTTTATGATGTCCATCAGTATCGGGTTTGTGTTTCTTTACTTGTATTCATTTTGTATCATGTGCTTTTCTTTGTTGCTTGCACCGGGTGCCATTCCCGTAGGTATTGGGTATTATGTTTGCAAAATTAGTTTTAGTTTTAATTGCGTGATTTATTTATTTATTTCCTCCTGTCCTCTTTCATTTTCTTCTGCCCTGTCAGTGTGTGAGACTGGGACTGTCACTTGTTTTGTGAAGCCTGCAAAGAGCCCTTTAAGCACATTGGACCAGATTCATTTAGGGCATAAAGTTGTACCGTGGTTACGTTGTGATTGCTTTGTGTTCATTAAATAATTATATGTCTTTATAGAAATCTTAAGTATTACAAAAAAGTATTTTTTAAATTTAAAAAGTACCTACTGGTCAGTTTGAAGTATCTAAACCATATCAGGTTTGAACTGCGTGCTTGGAATGGTCCTTGCAGGTTGCATGTATACTCTTTTGTGGGGATTCTGATAGTTTTCTACTTCAGTATATATGCTAAACAATTTATCAGAGACAAGCTAGTGTACATGACCCAGTAATGTAGTCAGAAATAGCAATGCTTAAGTCTAGGCCCCAAAATAAAATAATAGTTTAAAAAAATTAAAGTATTGGAAATAGTGTTGGCAACATAGATGGATTGTTTCCCACAATTGTACTCTCTCACAGTATCTGCCACATAACATGTCCACAGTTAAGTCGAGCAGACTTTCAGCATAAAATGTGATAAAAATGTAACAGCATAACAATGCCAAGATTAAGAAAATAAATTGCTTTGTAGGTCTGGTATTCACGGAAGGTAGTAGAAATAGGTATTGATTGCAGTAAAGGCAATTTAACTTACACATTAGGATAAAATTTCTAATACAAGAATAGTTAAGGAATAGGATAGATTACTTTGGAAGTGTATGGGATCTCCACCGTTGGTTTTTCTCAAGAACAAATTAGGAAAAAAAGACCATTTATTAGAGTTCAAAATGACATGACAAGCAAGAACTGTAACAACTAACCAGGGTTTTTGTAAATTAAATTTTTGACGGACTTTGTAGTGTCTACAAAGTGAACAATTATTGGCAATTACTTCCTGTAATTTTTCATGGAAAAAAGAGCTTGTCGTTTGCATTGCTAGCTGTAAAATGAATTTTAATTTTACTGAAAGCTGGCATAGTTGCAGCAAAGCTTTAGGCAATAGGAAACCACTCATTTGGAACACTTTGATATTTCTTTCACGTAGCTTTTGGCAACTGAAATGGTTTCTCATTTAAATAGTATAATCTTAGCCTTCCAAAATGTGTGCTTTAGAGTATTTTGGATTGCTAAAATAAGTTTCTCTTTCTTCTTCCGTTGTAGTAATCTGTCTTTGCAGTTGTTCGTTATGACACTTAGTGCATGTTAGACTTAGCTCAAGTGTGTATGCCTGCTGTACTGTAAGGATTGGTGAACTTTCCAGTGGTCTGCTTTCTTAATTATGTGGGAATGGTAATAATGACAGGGTAGGAGTTAACCTTCTAGAAGCGTTTTGGATTCAGGTTGAGAAGATCTTCAGAGAACAACAACGTAATGCTACTTTTTGGATAATTTGTTGAATTCAGCTATTTCTGACCATGTTGCGTGTCCTACTCTGTATGGGGTGGGTTCTGTAGAATTATGTTGGAGAGTAGCTGGTAAAAATACTTTTCAAGTTATGCCTTGTGCAACCCCTGGATTTTCTGTTATGTTTTATTCATGGTACTAGTCCCCTGATTCCTCATCTACACATTATTTGGGGCAGTTCAAAACAGTTTTTATAGGCCTCATCTCCCAGCCTCTTTTGTGTTTTGCCTGATCACATTTGCATTCCTCTTTTGTAACCTCGCCTCATATAACAGAAGTAAACTGAATAACTAATGACAGAGAGTAGCACATTAAGTCAGGTTAAATTAACCAGATTACATACAAGGGCACAGAAATGTTTGTTGGA
The DNA here is from genome assembly GCF_047370975.1 of Nipponia nippon. Taxonomy (NCBI): domain Eukaryota; kingdom Metazoa; phylum Chordata; class Aves; order Pelecaniformes; family Threskiornithidae; genus Nipponia; species Nipponia nippon. The sequence continues at coordinate 87,178,843 of NW_028262347.1, read as the reverse complement.
ATGCTGTAGGCAATAAAAGGTAATGTAGTTTATTTTAAAATTTAACTGTAATATAGAGTGGCCCTTGCAGTCTAATCAGTTCATAACTCAATAGCATCTTTAAAGAGATGGGGGGAGATGTTGAGATATTTCATTCTGGTCACAATTCATGTTTCTGTCATTTCAACAACACAGACATCCCAGAAAAGTGCCATAATTTGTGGGGCTTTTCAGAAGCACCAGGCCGTACAGAGCTTAAACATCTTTTTTGCTGGCTGTGTGCTGGCATCCAGCAGACTGCAAGGTAGGGACTAAGGGTAGGAAGTCCATTGTTGCAGCTTTGTATCCATCTGGTAAGTTTACACTGGAAGGAACTGGCTTGAGGTTCTGGACTTTAATTAATCTGCTCTGTTCCCTGTGAATACAGTAATAACTTCTGATTCTGTCCGTGGCAGAAACATTCCTCCCCCTTTCTGTTAGCTCAGATTCTGTTTGCCCCAAAATTAATTTCAGTCTTTTTCCCCAGGGAAGATTTCATTCTTCTTCCCCATACTCTTTATAATCTGCCAACCATGCTAGGAGAGTGGATGGAAATGGAAGGATGAATTCCTGAGTGGTTGCTCAGGGTATCTCATGAGGCATTGCCCTATCTTTTTGTTGTTGCATGTTTTTGCATGCAGCATTAGAACTGCAGCACCACTCTTGGTGCTCACCCGGTTGTACGTGGAGCCATCCAGACCTGAAATCTGCGTTCCCAGCAGGCTACCTAGGGAAGTAATGAGTAATAAATATACAATGCCTTGACTTGTTTGTTTTTGTTTGTTTGTTTTCTCCTTTTTACCTTAAAATATTACTTCCTGTTGAAAATTATACCACAGTTGCTTTACTATGGTTTTCACCTGATCAACTGAGAGGTTCATAATTCTGCATCAATATATTTTGATTCTTTTCGAGACATAAAGAAGGATCTCTGAACAGTATCTATTTAGCAATATGCTTTAACACATGATTATGTTTTTTCATTGCATCAACTCAACTGTTTCATTGCTCCATTAATCAAAATAAGTTGTGTTTGTTTTTAATATGGTTGAAGACAAATGCTTGAATCTGGTTTCTTATATTGGTAAATTATATTTGGCTTAAAAATTATTGTTTTAATGAAAAAAAAATCATTTAAAGCTAGCAGATTACAGGTATTTGTTTACCATTGGGTTTACTTACTCTGTAGGTTAAAGTGTATTTTTAATACATTTTTTCATCAAGAAGATTAGATTTTTAGATCAGCAGTGTTATTTTTTACTTTTTTTTTACAGTTTTGTAGATTCAGTTAGTCACAGTATTTGTACTTTCTCCTTATTTAGGTTTCAACTAAAACAAACACTTGCATTGAGTAATTGGAAACTTAATGGTATATATGAACTGATAATAAAATGCTCTTTTTTTTAATCTTGTTTAAAGACAAAGGATCCCCAGCTCCATCTCTTTCTGAACGATTACAATACGTTTTTCACTGTGACTCAGAGTGGCATCACCCGCTACCTCACCCTGCTGCAGCCTGTTGACAGAGAAGTCCAGCAGCTTTACACCTTCTCGGTAAGCTAAATGCACTTGAAGGCACATCAGGCATTGTTCAGAGCAAGTGTTGAAAAATCGTTAGTTGTAACATCATTGTAGATCATTAAAATGCCACAGAAGAAGAAAAAACACTGAAGGATGAGCAGCAGCAATACCAGGTGGGGTGGGTGGGTGGGTGGAGGGATTTGGTAACTGGGGTAGTGTGCTCTTCCAAAATGTATGTGTTCGGTTTGATAGCAAAATTTCATTTTAGATCCCCCTACCAGCATCATCTCCATGGTCCCAGGTTTGTATCCTGCTCCTCACCACCCTCCCATGACACAGTCTGACTTCTCTTTTGTACCCGGCAGGGCCTTTGAGGCCACCTTTGCCTTTTCTTTTCTTGGCCCTTGAGCTAGGAACATGACACCTGTAATGGCCTTTCCTCTTGATCTTAACACTCCCTCAGGCATTTCCCAGTCTGTGAGTACACATCTTAACAGCCCTAAAGCAATTTGCAAATGTGCTGTAGGGAAACCCTGTTCCTCTGCGGGGGCTCCCACTCAATGCCTCCATATTTTCTGTCTGTTTAGCATTTGAAAGGAGAGCTCAGATTTAACTCTATGGAGTAAGAAGGCCTCTAGCTCTTTAAGTCCCACCGTAAAATGCTGTCTTTGAGGTTTAACATATGTATAGCAGCTCCTGTGTGTGGTCATGCCCAGGTGTGTAAGACAGGTTTGTGAGCTGTTGTGGCCAGCCCCTGCTCCTTGAGGGTGCTCAGTGCAGCTGGGGATGGGCTCTGCCCTTCCAGCCATGGACTGCAGCTGAAATCCCTGCCTCAACCCTGGGAAACAGTTATTCCCTCTCATTTTTTGTGCTAATCTGGCACAGTATGTTTTAAAGGCAGTTTCATTTTGCTTTTGCCCCGAGTCTTGCACACTGCAGGCTCAAGCTCAGCTAAAGCCTCCTGTAATTGTAACTGCAGACAAAAATGAAAAACAAAATGCTGATTTTTAGTTGTCATACTGTATTTTCTCATAGTTGGAATTGTATTAAGAACACACTATTAAAATATGTTACTGTTCTGCTTTTTTTTTTACCCTGAAGATGACAGCTTCTGATGGTGTACAGGAAAGTGTCCCCGTGACAGTCAATATCCTGGTGATCGATGCAAATGATAATTCCCCAACCTTCTCCAATATATCATACAATGTCAAGATTTATACAGATATGAGGCCTGGGGAAGGCGTTATAAAGGTAATTTCAGGTCTTTTTATTAGCTTTGTTAACTCACTTTTTGTTAGAGGTACATGGTCTGGTTAATACAAGTTGGAAATGCACTGAAAACAGCTAGAAATTAAGTTTGTGTATCTCCATCCACTTCATTAGTTATATAGCTATTAAAAAGTTGCTAATACTAAATGACAGGCCTGTCTTAGATGTATAGCTGCACTGCAACTTCTTCCTCTGAAGTTTTACAAAACCTTTTCATCTGAAAAATCTCAAAAGAAAAAAAATATTCTCCTGTATTATAGGATATTGAAATAAAATATTTTGGGAGAACAGGTAAACAGTTCAGTGGAACATAACCAGAAATGTTTTACCACATCATAAAACCTTTTGGTTTTTACAGAAGCCTAGAGTCATTTTTTTGTAGAGCAAATGAGCATTGAACACAGGCCCAGAGAGAGAAGCGGTTTTAATTAAAGTTTGCAAGCACTGATTTACGTTTCAGTGAAGACTGGAGGTGAATCCTGGTTGCACTGAAGTTAATGGAAAAAGGCTTTTTTGGGTGGTAATTCTTCTAAGATCTCAGCCATGCTCCTTAACACTTCCCGTCTAGATGGATGAGAAGACAAGATGCTGTTAGTGGAGGTTGGCATTCAAGGATAGTAGAAGGCAGTTGGGAGTATTGGGAACAAAAAAAATTCATCAGCTGACTTAAGTAATAAAATACTATTTTCTGAAATATAATCAGGAATTAAGCATTTGAAGGTAGCAGTGATTTAATAGTATTAAGAGAGAGTTCAGTGTCTGTTCTGGCATATGCCCTGCTTGAGCTGTATTGACATGCTGCATTTGCTATCTTCGGATCTTCGTTAATGTTATTCATGTCTGTTTATCAGTCTGGGCTATAAGTGCTTAAAAAGCATCAGTGAGAGTCATGGGAATATTTTCAGCAAGATTTGAAGGAAAGATAAAAGTTTTAAACATAATTAAATTCCTTCAAGCTATGCACCACGCTGGGGGGAAGGGGGGAAGAGACCCAATGCTGTTGTCCTGAATGAGCAAAAGGCAGGTAGAGCTCAGGAGTTGGACATAGGGTTTGACACCAGGAGCTGTATTTGCAACATCTCGTAAATGCCTAACTCCCTGCGTAAACGTGTGGATTTTGCAAGTACAATACATTCACTTGATATTTAAGGTACAGAGATACATACAGTGCTGAAAAAATTTAAATCAAGGTTTTTTTTTCCCTAAAGCATAAGCATTCTAGTCCGAAAATAAATCATTAGGGTTATCACATGGCCGTTGTTTTGCAGGGCATCAGGCAAAGTAGTGTGCTATGAATTTAAAGTATCTAAGTATCTAAATGGTTTATCCTCTTGAAGGTGCATGGGCCAGGAAGCGTGAGGCAGAAGATGTTGCTAAATGAGATTGCAGCGTGTATGAAAAGACTGGTTTCAGTACCCAAAGTTGACCTTAAGGATGCTCTGAGCTGCCTGAGTTTATGATACTTGGAATGAAGTAGAGCACCTCCTGTGCTTTTCTAAAACAGTTGCGATGCTGAAGTACTTGTGTGTTCAAAGGGAATGTGCTGTTCTGAGGGTTTATACTTTCCGGTGTTTCAACTGCAAATATTTTCAGACCCTGGAGGTGTGCAAAGAGCAGGAGTATGAATTCCTCTAGTAAATTGTTCCTTCTGGGAAAAAGCAAGAGGGCGGCTCTTCAAGACCATCTGTGTTAACCTGTGCCACCAGAATTAGCTTAGAGGAGACACAAATTAATTCTTTGTGAGACGGTTTGGTCTGAGAGACTATTATGTTCCTGCTCCTCCACTGCCCATCGCAGCAGTTACCTTTTGCCTTCCCACACTGACGCTGTGTGACTGCTTGTATAAAGAGCATCGATCAGATCAATGAAATTATGCAGATTAGAAACATCGCAAGGACGAAAAAGCATGAGGGCAGAAACGGTAAGAGGGAAAGTTCAGACGTAAATATTGTGCAGAGCATTTGAACTTAGCTAATGCCTGAAGTAGATCTGGAACAGGCCCCTTCTAGAATTAAATTGTGAAGTTGGAAATGAGTAGTGGGGAAGTCAGGCCTTAAACTTGCCTTTGCTAAAAATTAAAATTAGTTTGGAAAATATAAGAGTTCTGAGACTGAGTTTTTTCCCTCCTCCACACTTCCATCTACATGGTCAACACGTAGTAACTTTCAGACTGTGTGAGTTCATAATGTGGTCAGAGGTGGAGGGTAGAAAATTCTGGCTGTTTTGGGAAAGGGGTTGTTTTTCAACTAATCTTACATTGCCAGATGATAAACTAACTAATGTAAAAAAAAAGCTGAGTCATCTTAAGATGTCTGCATATTGTGGTAATGCCAGTAGTAATGATTTCAGGTTGCTGGGGTATTTGGGAAGTTGCTTACCTTGTTTTGCTCGGGCTGCAGGCACCGACTCTGTCAGTCAGTGTTACAGGAGTGTGAGAAATGGGATTTGTCTTGTGGAGTTACGAGTAGCCACTGAGTCTGTGGTGCCACAAATACCCATGGGTTTCCTGCGGCCGGGAAGGTGGATTTGTGCTGCCTGATCACTATTTGCTTCTGCTTTATAAATACCTTCTCAAATGGAAAGCAGACCTTTTTTTTTTTTAAAAACAAAACAAAACAAAACCCCACAAAACAAAACCAAACCTGCTAATACAGTGATTTTGATGATATACTTAGCTTGTTCTCTATATTTGGAGTAAACTCATGTTGTAACCCTATCTCATCATTGGTTTAAGAATCATTTGAGATTCTCTGCTGTGAGATGACGATCAGCTGTGATAGTTGCCAGAGGAAAATGACCCAGGTCAGATATGATCAGTCTGTAAAAACTACTTTCTCTAATCAGAGAAAGTAGGTTAGAAAAAGAACACTGACCTGAGTGAATCTGTATGATCTCATGATCATTTACGCATAAGCACTGGCTTTCACTTAACTCTCTATTCAGACTTATTTTCAGAGATGATCAAGAAAGTATTTCTTTTATGAAGCATGTCATCTTTCTACAAAAATGTGAATTTCTGGTATGGTAGTGTAAGTGCTCTCATGTAGTAGCCACTTTGCTTTTATTATTCTGAGGGTAATAAGGGATTAAGATTTTTTTTTTTCTTTTTTTGCTGAGTGCAGTTGCATGAAAAGGTACAAATAACCCCAGTTTGTACTTGCTTGTTGTCCCATTTTGTGGGAAATTGTTTTGATTTTACTCCTGAAAAAAAAACCTCAACCATCTTAGTTAATAGTTTCGATTGTGTTTGCTGCCTGGTACACTCTTAAAAAAAAAAAAAAAAAAAAAAAAAGTAAATTAAAAAATCCTTAGGCTTTGCTTGAAAATAACCACAAATAGCAGGAAAAAAAATTCATTACTAGTGAAATTATTTTTTTTTTTCCCCCCAATCCCCCCTGCCCCGGGTGTTTAGAGCAAGGCATTTTCCTCCTTTCCCTATAGCCTTTAAGAGAAGTGAGCAAAACAGTGGAAACAAATTTGTGTGCTACTGAGTTGCATTGGTATCATCTGGGAGCCTGGTGGTGGTGGGTAATCTACCTTTTGCCTTCCAGTTGTTACATGTTAGCTGCAGCTTTGCATGGCTGCTTGTGTATTTTTCAGAAAGGCAGTGAGTATCATGATAGAGGAGCTTGTCCCCTTTATGGGAATGACCTCCCTACACTTTCTGAGGATACAGAGTGGAGCATGAAATCTCTGCTCCCAGACTTCTTGGGCAGGGGCTATGGCAATACCATTGGGGTGTTGAAAACAGAATTGGTTTAGGAAGATTTTATTTCAGTTGTCTACTCTGAGTGCTCGTGAGTTTGTTTGAGGCCTTGTTTGAGGAGAGTATTTTCTCAGTTAAGTTTACATGTCTGTATATTCTGTCCCTTTCAGCTTGAGAATTTCTTACCTGATCTTTTCTTCTGCTTTTATAGGTATTTTATTGTGCTTCCAGAGAGAGACAATAGCTGATTGAGAAATCTGTCATTTAAAACAGTTAAATGTGTGGTAAATAATAATTATCACTGGAAAGACTGATTAATATTAAACCTATTGAAGTACTTAATTCCATCTTTTTTATATTATTATAATTTTGCTGTCCTGTTTCCCACTTCTCTATCAGTACTTTCTTCTTGTGATTCAGATATTTAAACTAGTTCCGCATTGATGGTTGGAGTATGGAGCCATAATGCAATAATATTTCATATAAGTAATTTAAATCCACTCTTTCTTTAGGCATCTCTCATTTCTATATACAGCATAATGCAGGGTACAGAGAATATTGAGCAAGAAAATGAGAGAGCTGAGAAGGGACAGAGGATGGCAAAAAAACTTTATCCACCTAAACCTTTGCGTAAATTTGCCTGAAGGTCAAAGACTTCATTGGCCAATGAAGAGATTTTGTGTGTTTTCTCTTTACAGAAAAACTTCTGAAGTGGCCTTAAGAATTATATGCTGTTCTTACTCTGCTTTAAATTTATGATACCAAAATAACCTATTTTAATTTATCTGTGTATCTTAATTTCTGCCTTATTTCCAGTTGCAGAGGTATGACCCATGTTCGAGGGCTCTCTTATAAGAACAATTAGATAGCTCCGTGATTGAAAATGGAGAATAAGCTATGCAGTGGATTAGCGCATTACCTGTTCTCCTTGTGTGAGCTGAAACAATTCTGCCTAAGATCAGCAGTGCAAGTTAATTTGGAGGTTCTGCCCCAGATCCTGGTTACACAGCACTTTATTTCACACATCGCGGCATAAACGGCCATTGTGCTGAAGGTCAGAAATGAAAGCAAAAAGATAAAACATGGTAAAACTGCAGGCAGTAAAGTTTCTATCACTTATCTCTTGCTCACAGTAGAATTAGTCTCAAGCAGTAACAGTACTTTCAGTTGTACAGGAGGACAAATTTTATTTAGAGCCATTAAATGAATGCCTCCTCTGGGACTGTTTTGCCGTTACCTCAAATGCGGCTTCTCAGTGGTGGATCATTTTGTCTCTTTTAAACAGTTTCTTTTCATTCCCTGCACATATGCACATGTGACTTAAGCCATCCTTGCATATGGACACATACTAAATTATTTATTAGAAACATGTTTGGGTATTTGCAGCTTGGCATATGTTCATGGTTTACAGCTCTTAAACATGCATCTTGCTATAAAGCCACAGAACTATTTAGAGGAAATGTTTGTAGAAGTCATCTCCAAACCTCACTTAAGGTTTTATTTATTTGCAACCCTTTGCCTTCAGTCCATCAGCATATTAATTTCCAACTGCAGAGTAAACATTATTAGCAGAAGCAGAAAACAAAACTGGGTTATGTTTGCATTTCTTAGTAAATGCACTTATATACTCAAGTAAAAATATAATGGATAGAGACTTAATGAAATGTCTGAAGGAAGATATTGAGAAAGTATTTTGACCTACTCTATGTTAGTGTTACGTTTTGTTAGCTCAAGTTTAGGAATATCTCCATCACAGTCCTGTTCAGCCCTGACACTTAGAAACTCATTACTGCTTTTCCTATTGCAACTAATGGCTGAGTTGTACTGCTGAGCCCGAGAAGGATGAGGAGGGTGTATAGTTGCCATCTATGTTCTGGCAGCCCAGCGTTTTCCACCAGTGTGCTGCTCCAGAGAGCAACTGTACTGTTTCCTTGACACTGTTATACAACATAAATGTGTACTGAATGTGGCTCTGGAGCCTTGCACTCGCTTGACTGGAACACTCATTTCAAGGAAAGCCGTTGGGAGCTGAACTGGCATGACTCACGGTTTCTGCAGGATTTGCTTTAGGTCGGTACGAGTCAGACCAACGTTGCTGAGCATTTAATTTGTTGAAAAATGTAGGGCTACTGGAAAGGTTGGTAATCACTCTATCTGGTCAGGGCCAGGTCCCTGAAAGTGTTGCTGCGGAAAGGTTGCAGGTCAAATGTTGAAGTCCAGTTCCCTTCAAGTGTAAAGTGAGTCTGAACAGAGCTTATATAGTGACCAAGAATGTGTCTTTGTAAGCTGTAAGTCTCCTTTTCCTTCCAAGAAAACCACTTATTGCTGCAGTAGTATGTGCACCTGTTTTGCAAAACTTTCAATCCATTAAATGTTAATGTAATGAAGCTGATACTGCTGGATGCAAAAACTTTCTTAGGAAAGTAAAATAAATCTTGTTTTGTACTTCTTTCTGTATATTTTAGACCGTGTTTCTCAAATCTTGTTAACTACGAAGCTCTATCGGTCTGGGACAGCTGGAGATGGAATTTATAGAACCATATATTATGGCAGCTGTTAAATTTTAATTCTGTTTAATTCTGGGTTTGATTCCTGGTTTTGCCCCCAAAACGTTATTCAAATCACTTATCTTTTCAAGCATTCAGTGTTTGTAAGTTTAATTAACCTTATTAATCTATGTACTTGTGTAGTCAATTAATTTCCTTTTTCATGTCGTCACAGTAAAAACTGGCCTTGTTCCAAATCCTGTCATTAAATACTTAGGACCTTGTATTTTGCATAAAGCCTTTATTTATCTTTTTGTGTGCATTACTTTTGAAGTTCAGTAGAGAAGGTTATTACAGCACTTTTCTTAACTATGTCACTTAGTTTGATAGTTTCTCTTTGCAAGGTTAATGAACGTAGGCAGTTGTGTGTAGAAACTATAGAATGAGTGACTGAAGAAACAGCATTTGAGAGGGTTTTGACCTTTAAACCCTGAAAGGGTGCAGAAAGTCTGTTTTATATGCTGAGTTTTGGTGTGTTAACTCTGACCGTTGCAAGTAATATATTGGTGTATCAAGACATCATATGGATGGAATGTGAAGCACGTTCCAAAAGTGCAGTCTTCATAGGATGACTTTTTCAGAATTTCAAAACAAAATATAGAATGAGATTTGTTCTCCAAAAACAACACATGGATATTAAATTGGTTTTTTAAACTTCTAAGAGGGAGATTATCTCTGTTTCGTGATTTTTTGAGGTATTTCAAGTGTTTATCCTGTGTATGTCTCAAAATACTACAGGAGGATGAATTAAGAAGATTTGCTTATTCAAGTCCCAACAGTGATCAGTTTGCATTGTTGGAGGGAAGCATCTATGACAAAGATTAAAATAAAATCAGTTTAGATAAAGTTAAATACTTCTGTGTTGGAAATTTGCTTCGGATCACTGTGCTGTGTGTGAAAGCAGCAGAACATGGATTACTTCAGGAGAAAAGTAACTAACGTGCTTTTCAGTTGATGAATACTCTGTACAACCTATTCCACGTTAAAAATAGTTGGTCCTCCATAAAGTAGCTTAGTCCCCAGCAGCAGTAACAGCTTGCACTCGTAGCAAAGAAGGTAAACCCTGCTTCCGTTAATACACCGAAATCACTTATCTTTTAGCATTTCAATTAATTTATTCTGTTTAAGCTATTGTGGGCTTAGTTCTTGGTTTTGAGCAAGTTTTTGACTTTTCATATGCAATTTCATATTTCTCTGAGCCTATGTGTATAAAGAATCGAGATTATCCTTTAGGGCAGCTAGATCCCTGAGTTTTTCACATATTCCCCTTGGTGTTTAATGTATGCAAACGTGATTAACTTGAATATGACAGCTTTGGGTTTTGTAATTCATCTCCCTTCTTGTTCTAGTCGCAAAGTTTGGTTTCTGCTCTTCCAGTTCTTTAGCTATCCTTGGGCAACAGGGGTTTGAAAGTTGTAGGCAGTGCTCTGAAAGGCTGTGGCCTGCTGAACGTTGAGTGTGATACTATATTGATTAATAGATTACATTACATCCTAATGTAGCAGAGACTTAAATGAGTTCCTCTACCCGTCTGCACTGCTGCCAACTTTGAGAGTGTCAAAGGGATGAGAAGAGGGTGTCTGGCAGGCAGACGTTAGCGTGCTGTGTTGCCTGGCCCTGGCTGAGACAATGTCTGTTGATCCTGCTGTCGGCTTCACCATCGTCGCTACCATTTTGTGTCATCGTGTGTTACCCTTAAACCCTGGACTTGGAATGCTATGTGCAGTGCTGCCCACTGGCATGAGTGTTTGTGTCAAGAAAGCCAATGCAGATAGGCCAGCAGAGACCTTTCAAGAAGCTACATGTCTATTCTTTTTTTTCATTCTCACTGTAGGAGCCCTGCAGGGAATGATTTCTGAGGCTGGGATTTGTTACTGCTTTGTACGTCCCTGGGGGGGGGGCCTCTGCTGCTGTACCTGCTGGTGCCCCTTACCATTTCCCACCTCAAACTGCTCGCCTGCAGCTGGGAGCAGCAGGAGCCCACTGTGCCATCATTCCCTGTCATTTCCACTCCACCGCTGTTGGTACCGGGCAGCTGAGTTGCGCAGGCAGTGCTGTCGCTGCCTGCTGCGGCTGTGGCCTCCTAGATGTTCAAGTACTGCTCATACAGCTTTATGTCATCCCGTGCACTGTTTGAGGTAATACATAGTCATACAAAATTAAGAGCCAGTTAAGAAAACTGTGTGTGTATCAGCAAACTAACCCCTACGGAAAGAAAAAATTCACCTTAGAAAGTCCAGAGGTACTGGTGTAGTTTGGTGGTACTTTGGTGACTCAACCCTAAATGTAACAGAATGCTGCGCTCCTTTTTGTTTCTTGAATATGCTGATAATTAAGTTGCAATTTTTATCATGGTAATACAGGTCAAATGATAGGCACTGTGAGCAGTTTGCTGTGTGATTATATGTTGTACGTAGAATAACTTCTATATTCTATATATGTGTAAAAGAAGAGGAGAGGTGAAAGGGCTTAGCTAGGACATGGGACTGTCAACTGGCAAGACTGAGGCATGGATGCGTATTTCTGACTGTGTTATGGCAGGGGTCTGATTTGACATCTCAGATTGCTAGTTATTTGCTCTATGGCCTGGCAGTCAGAGTCATTGGTACTTGACGCTTTTGTCTAAAAGCAAACAAATATGATTACTGAGCTATATTTTCTGGCCCTGTGTGTAAATGCTTGATTTAGCATGGCACACTACAGAAGTGGGATAAGCCTGTTGCCTTTCCCAGGGGCAAGAAAAGAACCCCCTCATTTCATTGGTAACAAACTCACGTTCATCATTTTAACTGGGGTCTAAAATATTAGGTGTTAGATTTTGTCCTGCTGAGAATCAAAACTGTACAATTATATAGAAGAAATGCTACATGCGAGAGTAATCACAGTCCCAGTAGAGAGTGTGTGTAGAGGCAACAAAGTACAGAAGTACATGCTCAGTTGCATTTATCACATGGCTCTGAGACTGCCCCCTCAAGCACAGCCTTTCAGGTAGGTGGTGTCATGTTGCCTTGTGAAATGGGCCTTGCGTGTTGGTAATGTGTGTGGTTGTGCCTCCTACCTGTGTATCCATATGGGAACAGCTGCCGTTTCCCTTCCGCTCGGCTTCCTTTACGGTACGTGCACACGTGAGTAATACAAACATTGTTCTCCAGTTCTGCGCAACGAGGGCTTGTAATGCAAGACCTGGGTATTAGAATTTCTGGCAGTAACAAGGCTGTCACTTTCAAGAGTATAGAGAGGGATGGGAACTTACAGTAATTAAATACGATCCTCTTGCTAGATTTGCGACACAATAAGTATCTCCCCACCCCCCCTTTTATAGGAAGTGTTACAAATTCCAATCCACAGAGAGTAAACTTGGTTTTAATTAGTTTTCTTAATTTGTATCTTAAAATAATTTGCTTGCAATCTTAGGTAAGCAGTTTTTCTCTGCTTCATGATGTTTTGACACCTATTATCCTTCATTTAAATTGTATCCTTGTTGTACAGTAATTAGAAATTACGGCATATGTTACAGGTGTTCAAGTTTTCCCTCATCTCTGCTTCCTCTACCCCTACCGAGTTGCCTTATAAAAAACTATTAAACTACAACACTGAACCATGCGTGCTGACATTCTGGTTTTGAATTGCAGCTCACTGCTGTAGATGCGGACGAGGGACCCAATGGACAGATAGTATATGAAATTTTGGCTGGGGATCAGGGAGACTTCATCATCAATGACCGAACAGGCCTTATCACCATTGCTCCAGGAGTTGTATTGTCAGTGGGGCGATCCTACGCGCTCACTGTCAAAGCATCTGATAGTGCTCCTCCTGCGCAAAGAAGGTAATTCATCTTATAACGAAACTAATTTTTTAATCGGTGCTTAGCAGCGCGTAAGAAGTGTGGCACACCCTTATGTCTAAACTCCGCACTGGAATACAATTCAATGTGTTCTGGTTGGTGTAAGGATCACATTTTGGAAAAGTGTCATATTAGAAGTCTTTCACTTTTTGCTCCTTATTTGTATTTTCCTTACAGTACAGTTTTCATTATTTCATTTGCTTGTAATGGTCTATTTTTCAAAAGTTCCCATGTTGTGCTGTCATTGTGCATGCCCATTTGTTACAAGAAATTGAAATGAAGGAGTGTAAGGAAGAAAGCAAGTGAGAAGGGAGGTGCTTTTCATTCAGAACGCAGCTTGCTGTGATGCAGAAAGGATCAGAAATAGTCTGGCTGCTGAGCTGGAGACCTTCTCTCCAGGTATAGGGTGTGCAAGGTCATCCCAGACTTGGCATGCTGTGGCCATACCTGACAAGCTGTGCCAATGGTGAGCAGCACTCGCACTGAGATCTAAATTCTCACCAGCAGAATTATTTCTGTTCTCCACCAGCTGATAGAGAAGAGCAGCCTGTAAATTTAGTATGGATAGAATAGGATGCTCTCAAAAAAAACAAAGATATTGAGTCCTGCTTTCATGAAGGTGTGGGAGGGTGCATAAAAGTGGCTCTCATGTTCTGGGCCTGGTATTGATAATGTGACAACCTCATTGTCCAAAGAGGATGACAGAGAGGAACAGTAGTTTCCAGCATTTAAATCTCCCACAACCTTTTCTCATTTCCTGAAATGGGGAATGTAAGAAGGAAAGATAACACAAAAGTGGAATTTCAGTCATTGGCTTTTCTTCAGGACCTGCTGCTTCTATCATGTCTCCAAGAAGGTAGCTCATACTGTTCTGCACATATTTTATAACTACATTTTCCAGTCACTGAAGTATTCAGATTGTTAGGTTGTTCATAAAACGACTATCTGGTAACACAATATTCCGGTTGAATTTTCTTCTCCTTTCCTTTTGTGCCTTGCTTTCTTGATGAGCTCTCCCTTAGGGTAGCTGATAGTAGGCTGTTAATGCTGAGGAGAAGATTGTGGACCATTATGCACTTACTTTTGTGTAGTACTAGCATAGTATTAAAGTGGAGGAGAAAAAGCAATAATGCCACTTCAGAGAGCTTCAGAATCTAGCCGTGTGGCCCCAACAACGGTAGCCCCTACAATACAGCTTTGATTGCTATCAGCTCCTTTTATGTTTGAGAAATCTTTGTATTGTCCAAAAATATATACTTCTGATGATGTATGTTGGGAGCATGTGCTTCCTCCTCTAAAATGTCTTTATTGCAATAATCTTCACAAGTGGAAAAGCTCTCCTTTCTTGTCATTTCTGCTTGTCTCCCCTTTTATGGAATTACAGCATGTAATTTGCTTCATAGCTTTTGATGTTGTGTTCAAAAAAACGCTCCATCTAGGCAGGATTCCTGTAGCTGGGGTGGGTGGTCCTGGGGCCAACCTGGCCTTGACCTGAGGTGTATTTGGGGCCCAGAGCTGTTTTTTCTGTGTCTGTGAAGGTTGAAAAATCAGGGGGAGGGCCACTGGAGCTTCAGTGAGGTGCCATGGAGAAAGAATGCTGACAGCTCTTACTGTCTGGTAAGAGACATTTGGATAAAAAGATTTCTCTGCCTTCCTGATGTTCTTTCTGTAAGGCTGGAAAACCAGAAATGAGCTAGTGGTGCTTGAAGCAGCCTCCTATCATTTTATGCAGAGAAAAGCCAGGGAGAGCTCATGTGAGCTACAGCTCTGAGGTCTTTAAAACTGCCCTTTTGCATCTCCTTAGTTCCTTCCTTCTGGCTGCGAGGTGGTTAGTACCTCGCAGTTGGGGTTGTATGAATTTCTTGCTCCTTCTAATGCAAAGTTGCCATGTTGTGTTAGGTGGTTCACGTTACCTTGGTGGAGGCAGTAACCAGCACTTGAGACTTCTAGGAATGGGCTAGGTCTAGCCAGCCATTACGCATCTGTGCAGGCAGGAAGGTGTGTGCCCTGTAAAATAAATAAGTAAAGGATTTTGATGTAATTTTAAATATTAAAGTGTTTTTTCCCAAATCTGGGTTCTGCTGCAGGACATACCAGGCTAACTGTAGTCATGTGTAAACTGGCTGGGTTTCAGTTATCCCCTTGCTTATGCACAAAGCAAGACCAAACTACTAAACCTGGCTCAGGAGCTGTAGCTCTGTAGCTTTGCGAGCACAAATTTAAATTGAAGTGCATTCTGGGTGTTTTTTTGCATAGGATCACACATTAAATTCTTGGCAGGTGACTGCATAAAACAAGATATTTTGTTGAGTATTATTGAACTTTCTATCTATAGCAAGCATCATGAATGTAAGTTATTGAGGTATATTTAAGTACACTTATGTACTTTAAGTATATGTAAGTTTCTACAAAGTATGAAAGTTCAAAGATGACATTTAGCTTTTTAGAACTGAAGTTATAGTTAAGCAGATAGTTATTAGCAGTTTCTATTATTGAAAAAAATGAGAAGAACATTTGTAAAATCAAACAATTTCATTTCAGACCTTATCCTTTTTACCATCGACCTCAGATTCCTGTACAGTGGAAGCATTTCACTTAGTGATAACAGCGATTTGCCAGATGAGGTCCAATAGAGAAAGTACTTGATCATGAGATTATTGAAATATGTAGCGGAAGAGTACACTTTCTCTTTGACTTGCATATGCAGAGATTGTTTCACCAAAGATATATCAGTCCACATATATATAAATATATTCATTATACATTTTATAATATAGTTGTGTGTGGAAAGCACACAGAGTTAAAGCAGAGACAGGGACTCAGTCTCAGTGACTTGTTGACCATGCTTTCCTTGCATTATCATTTAGCTGGAACAGCGTAAAAGCCGTGTTTCCATGCTTATGTGAGTTTGTGAGCACTGTTCAGTTCCAGAGCTCTGTTCTGTTCTTAGTGTATTCACCTGTCCCTGCAGTGTTACAACACCCACTGCAGTTATTGGAAGGCTCAGATCTGTCTCCTTTCCTTTCCCGTGCCAAAGTAGATTTTGCCAGCCACTTAAATGGGCTGTATATAACACACAGAAAATGAATGGGTTAAAATTGCAAAGTGCTAATCAAAAATGGAATAGAAATGAAAAAAAAGTAGCTGTTTAATATTACAGTGCTTTTAGTTTGCAGACTACTAGTGCTTTACTTTAGTGATCTTATCTTAAAGATTTGAAGAAAAGTTGCTTACTAGTGTGGTGAGCAGAAACCTTGGGTATTATTAAGATGTAGCAGGATCAGGAAAAAAAAATGATACAGAACAATATATTTTTATTAAATACTCAGCAGTGGAAGAAAAATGCATACTAAACTGCAACTATTTGGATGTGTATATCATATACAGGCAGCAGCTATCCCAAGAAAATATGCAACACCAGTGCTCAAGTCATATTTTGTCTGCTAATTCATTGTGTCTGTTGTTGAGCGTTTGGTGATGGTATTTTTTTTACTCTAACAATGTAAGTGTGGAACATCAATTCAGAAAGATTAGTGGGATATAAGGGAGTATTTTGAAATAGACAAGAAGACAGGAAACTGACTGTAGTTTATGAGGAGGTAATCTACACTGAATGATTGACTTCAGTTGTAATTGTCCATCTTCCCCTGATTACACTGGTTTTGTTTATATCCATTGAGTCAGTAATCTGCAAATTCAGCTTCTTTAAATGGCCAAGGATATGACAGATGGGAAGGCTCTGTCATTCACTGATGCATTTCAGTGCAAGTTATGCACTTGTTATGGTTTGACTAAATCAAATAAGGACCTGGCTATTATGTTCAAAGCAGTAAGATTCTCATCTCCTGTATTTGTAGATAGACGTGAATCCAGCACTTGCTCCAGAGAGACACGGCTGTGGCAAGGCAGCATCCGCAGCATCACTGTCTGGGGGAAGCTTGGGATTGCCCTGGAGTAGCTGGTAGCCAGGGTTTTGGGGCACAGGTGGATGTTTGCTAGGCTGTCATGACATGGCTAGCGGTGGAGCAGTTGAACATTTAAGGCTCGTTAGAGTCAACTTGTATATATTCTTAATATATACGTGGTGGGTTGACCCTTGGCCAGCTGCTAGATACCCTCCCAGCCGCTCTCTCACTCTCCCTCCTCAACAGGACAGGGGAGAAAATAAGGTGAGAAAGCTTGTGGGTTGAGATAAAGACAGGGAGGTCACTTACCGATTACTGTTACAGGCAATTGCCAACTAAAAAGGGTTTAGATAGTGAGAAATAAAGACAAAAGCTGAAACAACCACCTCTACCAACTCCCCTTTTTTTCCAGGCTCAACTTCACTCCTTCATTCCCAACTCATCTATCTCTGAGCAGTGCAGGGGGTGGGGAATGGGGTGACAGTCAGTCCATAACAGCCCCGCTCTGACGTTCCTTCCTCTCTACACCTTTCCCTGCCCCACTGAAGTTGCCCCGCGGGCTGCAGGGGAATCTTTGCTCTGGTGCCTGGAGCTCCTCCTTCCTCCTTGGTGCTTGGAGAGCTGTTTCTCACACTTTTTTTCCTCATCTTTCTCCTGTTTGGTGTTTTTCCCCTTTCTTAAATCCGTTTCCCCAGAGGCACCACCATCAGGGCTGAGGGGCTCAGCTGTGCCTGGTGGTGGGGCTGTTGGAACCAGCTGGGGCAGCCCCAGCCTCTCCTCACAGAGACCCCTCAGCCCCACTGCTGCTGCTGCTGCTGGGCACGGGCACCCTGTGCAAGTGCAATACAGCTGATGAGTGTGACTGTCTCCTGTTTGAAGCAGGCAGCGGTGAAGCAGCTCTCAGTATGTTCTCCAAGCTGGCCAAACTGTGTGACTGAGCTGTGAAAAGTGGGACGCACCGGGCTGGGTTTAATCCCTTCCTCATGGGCTATGGAGCGCAGGCTGCATGTGTGGATGTGCCCCTAGGGACAGAGCTCCTTCTGCTGCAGTTACCTATGGGTGGGACTTGTCTTTCTGGACAGAGGTGTTCATGGTTTGTTATCTTGGAGCGTGGTCAGAGCTGCTGCATGACACAGCCCGTAAAACGTAGTTGTCTGTCAGTGTTGCAGCGATGGTCTGCCCAGCTCTAATCAGTGGCACAGAGTTTAAAAGCTGCTGGCAAAGGGCGGTGGGAAGCATCTGTAACACAGCGGTGGCTGTGCTCGGTCAGAATCCTGTACAGCTAATTAAAAATATCAATCAGTGACGTATTGTTTTGGTGTTTAATGAACTCTTATCAGTTAACACGGTAGCTGTTTCAGCTAAAATATATCTGGCAATTTCTGGTAGGAGTCTCTAAAAATGCTCTGAGTTTGCTAGCCCTGCAAGCTCATTGTGCGTGTGTGTTTTTCTTCTCCCCTTGCCTCCCCACCCCTCCAAAAATTTGGGACATCTCCCTTTGTCCTGAAGTGGTTTCGTTCCTTCAGGCCTAAAGCTTGAGATTTACCAATCTTGTCAAAGGGCTTATGGGGAGGAAATCTGCACGTGCAGTGTAACACTTGGTCTCCACGGGAGTTTCTTCTGGAGCAGGGGTACAGATTTAATGTTCAGGAGAGAAGGCAGACAGGGTAACTGAGCAAAGATGCAAGAGAAAGGTCACTTTAGGCCAAATTTTAAATCTCTTTCAACTTCAGGGAGACTTTTGGAGTAGTGGAATAGCATGCGTGTGTACAGCATGGTCTTTGCAGGGTCTGTAGTGGGTGTTGGTGTTTCCAGAAGAGCTTTTAACTTGCAAACTGGACTGCTTTTTGCTGAGTATTTGGGTTAGTCGGAGGGTTTGCCAGGTTTCCTTGGTGGGTTTTGTAGCCTCCTGTATTGCCATGGCTGACCAGTCTGAAGTGAGCTTGGGTTTATCTGTGTGAACCACAGTATTGATGCAGCCTACTATAGAGTTGTGTACATTAGTCTTCCAGCATTATTATCTCCGTGAACAATTTCTATTCTCTTTCTTCCAAAGAAAGGTAGCAAACCAAACAACAGCAGGGATGCTCCAGGGGAGGATATTGTGCTTGGCAGGAGCAGTTACCATCTCAGAATTTGTCATCCTCTTCTAGAGGACACAGCATCACTAGGGAATTATGACTCATCTTTTTATGTGGAGTGTGCACTGATATCTTATTGTTTTGTTTTTCAAAGAACACTTGGGCTACTTTTAAAGAAATTATTTAGCTTTTCTTCTGTTAATGCGCCAGCCTGCTTTATTTTTGATGCAGAATGAAAAAATATGGCCTGAAGCTTTTAAAGGAGCAAAGGGAGGTTGTTAGAGCTAGAGAACACACAGTGTATAAAATAGACATTGTTGGTTGCCTTGTGTTTGTTGATTTATTGATTTTGACTGGCTTTGACGACTTTTTTTTTTCCCCCCTTGCATTGCAGGAGCTCTATTACTACTGTTTACATTGAGGTCCTTCCGCCCAACAACCAGAGCCCTCCCCGCTTTCCCCAGCTGATGTACAGCCTTGAAGTCAGCGAGGCCATGAGAATTGGAGCAGTTTTGTTAAACCTGCAGGTACAGATGCTTCCCTGTAAGCCTTTACCACATTCCTTCTGTTTGTGACCATGCCATGCACAACCCAGTCCTTGCATATGGGGCAAAAGGACAGTTTATAGGGATTGAAAATCATTTAATTGTAATAAATACCCCCTTTTACATGGATCATATAGGAAAAGTGCTTACTTGGGATATTTCTGTAACTTGTTTTTTGTGTTAAATGTGCTAAAAGGTACTGTAGGTTGCATATGGGACTAAAATGTATGAGAAGAAAATTTCACAAATGGCTCAAAACTTGAAAAGCCTGTGATTTCTTATGTTAGAATCTCTCTATATATGTTTGCCAGCAAATCAGAGGAGCTTAGGAACTTCAGCACCTCATTCACATGGAATTTTCAGTGAGATTTTTGGCACTCAGCCTTCTTTAGCCTGGCATTTTTGAAAAGCATCTGAAGATATTTACTCCCCTTAGTGTGTGTAACAACTGCTGTTAACAGGCTAACAAAAAGCAGAGGTCCCTGTACTAACTGACCACCCAATATAGCTCTGCAAGTGGAAGCAGTGAAAGCACATTAGTCCAGTACTCCTTATAAATAATGCTGCATTGACATACTTTGCAGACCCAGGTTGCTTCTCTGTGTGCTGCTGCATGGTTAATATATCAGCTTTCTCCTAGCTTATTTACTGTTCCCTAAGCTTTTGCTGCATTGTCTTCTGTCCACATGTCTTGAAAGCCAGCTGTGCAAAATAGGTAGATAAATGACAACTCTTTAGATGATTTTTTGGGGGGATCAGGAACTTAATATTCTTAGGAAATAATTACGGCCTCAAGTCTAAAGCAATAAACTCAGTACAGCATGCACTCTTGAGTGCAGTTCTCTCTCTCTTGCAAACACGATAGCGTTATTCAGTCTTCATATAAAGCCATTCAAAGGAAGAAGACTGGAGTTACCTGAGCTAAACAGAAGCCATAGAGAGCAATAGCCTTATCTGCTTTAAGTCAGTGTAGCTCTGTTGAAGTCTGAACTCAGTGGAATTAGGTCAATTCATATCAGCTGAAGTGTGTCGCTCTGCGTGTTTTGCACATTCAGTAAATGCACAGAAAAAGAATAATCTAAACCAAAGTGTGTGAAATAAAGGAACTCTAATTGAGTCACTGATGCAGGTGAATGGGTAAGTTTCTATTAAAATCATTTGCTGATGAAAGATTAAGATTATTATGGATGGTTAAGCTGATATAGTCACCTGTGCTGAGGGAGGATGACTCATTTAGCTCAGTGCTGAAAATCAACTTCTAGCATGTCTTTAATGCTGGCAGTGAGTTCAGAATTGAAGAGCCATGCTATTCAGGAGGTTCTCCTCACTGATGGGGAGATGCTTGGTTTTGGAAACCCCAGAGAGTTATGGGAGCCAGGTGCATGCTGAGAAACAAACATTTGCATTTACTTGACAGGTGCTGGAATATATGGCTGAAGGCCTGGGTGGTCTTTGGGGGTAGAAAAACTATTAGCAGGTTTTAGTATTTAAGGATTTTATGCAATTTAAATGTGGTTAGAAAGTTGTTGGAATAATCTGTCTGCTTTAATGTTTCGCTAAACTCCAAACATTTTACCTAGATTTTGCTTTCCTTCTCAAGTGATCCTTGGTAATCTATGCTGAGTAAATCTGGGAGAGAGAGCCTGTGCCAGGCAGGGCAGGGGAGATGCAAACTGGTCATGCCAGCTACTCTCCTCCTAGCCAGGATGCTGGTGAGCATTTTGGTGATATAACAGTGTTTGTCCTCTTGCTACATGCCCAAGATCCCCAGAAATAACCAGTTACTGTGTTTGGGAAAGAGTGAAATGCATCAGTTAGTTTTAAGAGCTTTGGAAATGCATAGAAAATGTTGTCTTCTACTGATTGTTACTGCGATGCAGATTTATCTTATATTACCAATAAGATATGCATGCCTTGAATTCAGCTAGACATTTCTGTTTATGAAAAATACTTAATTGTTAAATCACAAATATGTTTGGCTTCATCTCTAGGGGATTAGTCAAAGACTGTATCTCTTGTAGGGCTGATGGTCCTGGACCTGAAATGTGGATGCATTGTCTTTATAGTGCTAGTTCAACTGCCTCATTCTGCATTAATACACCCATCTGTATTAAAGGACTTCTATTATGTGGAGTATATTTCTCTCTTCATCTTTTTTTATTCCCTGTGTAAAATTGGCCAGGGCATTTTAATCATTCATAAACTGAGTATTTAAGCTTATGAAATCTTGTGCTGTCTTTTCCAGGCAAACAGAAAGTTGGCAATTAGTCATCTTTTTTTTTTTTTTTTTTTGTGGAATTTTAACAGTAGCTGAAGGTGTTGCTCATGTTCCATAGGTAATATGGAATATTACCAGACCTCAAATATTTAACAAGTGTTTTGATGTGTAAATTTTCACACTGACTTTTTCTTTCATGGATAGTCTTATCAATACATTAAGTGTTTTGGACTTAAGGTATGTTTTGGTTGGTGCAGTAGGGTTAAGAGGTTATGCTTGTATGACTCTCTCTTAATAATCTTCTGGTAGTGTTGCATACAGCATGAGGATTACAAAAACTGGGGAAGAGTGAGCAAGTTGTTCTAAATATTCCAGAGTTAGCAAGTCTGAAAATCTGCAAAACATCATTGTCAATAGCAGTGCAAATGCAGCTGCTTTAAATTTGCCTATTAGACTTTAAAATACGTGTTCTAAAAATAAAATTTACTTTCTCCTTTTCCATTAAAATTTTTCATGCAGATGATGGAAGGTTATATTTTTTCTTATACTATTATTTATTTTTTAATGTGCCCAGTTGATTGTGACTGGTGTTTTAATTAACAACATTTGAGATTAAGTAATGCAATATTAAATGATCTCCACAGTATTAATTTGTAAATAAACCTCAGAGTTTATTGCATGCCTGGGAGGCATTTCTTGCTTCATGTTCTGCCAGCCATTATTAATTAAAATATGCAAATACTGTAATTTTTCTGGGAGTCTGCAAAACAAATAGGCCCGTTATCACAGTCCAGTTATGTGCTGAACAAGGAAGCAACATGAAATCATTGTGTACAATTTATGAAGTCACTGTATACAATTGATCTGGAAAACAGTAGGTGTGGATTGCTCTTTTCTTATATGGAAGGCTTCAGCGTTTTTCTGATGTACATAATAACTTGCTGTTCTTTGGTTTTAAAGAAGATAAGTTTTTTTAAAACAGTGATAAACTTTTGCCCCTGATTTTTTTAAGTATGTTGATTGAAAGGTACATTTTCTTTGGACATAAGGAGAAAATGAAATGAACTAGAACCAGTCTTTTATTTTCTGTCTTTTTGAAAGTCTCCTGACTTGTTACGAATGAATGTAGACCATAAACAAACCTCTGAGATACCCTTAAATGTGAAGTGAGGACAGGATCCCCTGCAGGTAAGGTAAAAAGAATGCAAAGGACCGCTAAAGGTAGAAGCAACAATGTGATTCTGGTGATGTAGGATCTATGGTAGTCCTCAGAGATGCCAGCTAGTCAGATTTTCCGCATCCAGTATTTGTATAGTTTCATATTCTTGGCTAACAATTTTTCACTTGTCTTTACTGACGGTTCATATCTTCAGCATAAGAACAACTGAATTCCACTTCCATCCTCGAATGTGCTGGCACCTCCGGTCACTCAGTGCCACCTGTGGATTTTATAATCAAATTTTCTATTCTGTCACTGATGCTGTTAATGGTAATATCGTTCGGTATTGGAAGAAATGCGCATACCTTTGCAGAACTTAGTCAATACTAAATGCTATCCACTGCTGTCTGACCTTAATTTTTATGATCAGATTTATTCTTACTTAATCCCGTCTTCCACTCGGAGACCATGTTGTCTAAACTTGTTTGTGAAAATGTCACATAAGGCAGTGTGAAAAGCCTTACTATGGCTAAGATGCATTATTACATCCACAGCTTTTTCCCTGTTTACAAGACCTGTTGTCCTGTTGTAAAAGAAGATTAGATTGCTTCGACATACTTTGTTCTTGAGAAATTTAGCTTTGTGTTATCCATCTCCGTATTGTCATCGCAGGTACTTACAAATAATTTGATTACTTGTGGTTTTCTGGGAATTGAGCTCTACCTGTCTGGTCTGTGATTTCCTGGCTCGTTCCTCTGTGAAAGATGTACCTTGTGTTTGCCCTTCAGCACGTTTGTCCTCTGTGAGTTTTCAAAGAAAACTGCTAATGGCTTTGAGATTGCTTCAGCCCATGTTTTTATACACTAGGATGAATTTCATCAGGCTTTAATTTCAGCAGATGATTTAAAGATGATCTACTTACGTACATATTCTCTGCCTTATTCTTTCCCTATTCTCATCTGAGATTTTACCCCTTTGTTGCCACAGTTAATTTTGTTAGCTGCTTGATTGCAGCTGAAACGCAAGAAGTGTTAGCTCTTTGACCTTCTCAACATCATCCTTTCTGCTTTTATACTGTGGCAAGGTACCATGCTCCTAAAGTTTCCACTGTAATTTAAACATTTCTTTGTTATCCTTTGTATTCTCTTCCTGTTTCTATTACAGTTTTGCCTCGAATTTTTCTGACTTTGTCCCCATATAGTTGTGCTTGCTTTTTCTTTATGCTGGTCCACTTCATCTGATTTAGCCACTATTTTCTATATGCTTCCTTTGGTTAAGGCAAATTGGTCTCTTACTAGATTCCCTGATCTGCCTGCACACTGCAATAGTTTGTGCTTCTGTTCTTAATGTTGAGGGGGAGGTTGTTTTCTTCGTCACAAGAACTGCTTTTTTAGATGGTCGGCCCAAAGGTACACAGTTCTTGAGTGTGGTCTACAGGCAATGGTTATGGAAAATAGATAAGAAAAAGGATGGCTGTTGAAAGATGAGAAACACAAAAATACTCTCTCCTTATCTTCTTTTTAATTTTGACCTGTCTCCTATTAAATCCTATCTGCCCTTCTTTGAACTTGAGGGTTGGCCTTCCCGCAATTCTCACAGCAGTGGTTTTTATTGTTTTTCCTGACATGCTTAATCAGTGTAGATTTTGAATGCTAAATAGTTGTAACTGTGAGACCGTTTGGTAGACAGTATTTTCTCTCAAAAGCACCTGATAGTCTTTTTGGGGAAAGAGTGTGCGTCCACTTGACAAAAAAGTAACAATTACATGGCCATTTTTGGAAATAGATTAGCCAAAGCTTAACTTCAAAAGTAGTTTACTCAACTTCTGAAAAACTGTTTTATCACCTAGTAAGTGGAATATACTTGTTTTGGTGCTGTTAATAGTCCTTCTGAAGGTCTCATCCTGATCTTCATCCCCGCAAAAGCAAATTATGGTGGAGGGTGAGTGCTGCAATGTCTACACTGCTCAGTGGAGCATCAGCAAAAGGACTGGGATTCTGGTAAACTAACAGAAAGAAGAATCTGGATAAGAAGTAGAAATAAAGAATAGGAACAAAGGAGACAAAACGTTCAATCTAATCAGTCTGTAGCTGCACGAAAATAAAAATAATTGAATAAAGCCTGCATTTCATACTTGTGATGCTGTCTGTTTATGTGTAGTAGTAATTTGAAAGTCTGTATTCAGGATATTGTCCTTTCTCTGTAGGATAAGAATTCTGATGTGCTACAGCTTTATTTTAAGTAGCCTGTCTGTAATTACCACTGTTGCCTTAGAAATAGAGAGGTTAGTGTGATTCCTGTAGATAACTTTAATAGAACTTCAGGGGTTAATTTTCCAGTTCATAAATTGAAGGGAAGAAAAGAAAGCTTTGTAACTGACTTAATTTTATCCTCTTTTTTCCTAAAGGCTTTTGATAGAGAGGGTGACCCTATAAGATACCTCATTCAGAATGGAGATCCTCAACAAGTTTTTAATCTCTCTCAAAGGTAAGTGGGAAACCCTTAGAAAATAGACTTGTAACTTTTCAGTCAAGTGAATATGTGGGCTGAGAGCAAAAGACGACTTGTAATCAGACATATTCAGGTGTTCCTTAGATTGGCTCTTAGATGTTAATGAGAGCTCTGTGAATGATATTGCACTCAGGAATTTTTCACAGGGGACTATTTATTTTTTAAACACTTCAGTAGGTAAAACTCACTGAGGTGGAAACATTCCATTTAAAAGAGTGACCACAGATTAATTAAAAACCTTATACTTGTCAGCTCTTGAATAATGACAGGGACAATTTTTGGTTTAGTTTCCTGCCTTCAAGCATTTTAGTCTGTAGTGGAAAGTCTTTTGAGCATTGTTTTAAAATCTCTTTTCCTTAAAATGAATACCAACTTAGAGTTAGGAAGAGAAGGTACATTATGAAATCATAAGCACCAGGTAGGTCTGTGCCTGTCCCAGCACTCCCTTGTTTATTTTACCCAAGCAGCTGTTATTTACACTCCAAAGTATCTTTTTTTTCTTTGAAGGAAGAAGGGAGGGTAGTGAGCTGACTTTTCCCATGATAGATGATGGGACAAAAGTAACCCGGGGCTTATTTGTTCATGGTGTGGGTATAATTGCAAAAAATTGTTCTAATTCGGTGTGAGGGAGAGATTGTACTGAAACAGGTCTGTATATTCTGAGTAAGCTCTAGGTTACTCACCATGATAAATCTCCTGTATATGGAGAATCAAATCACTTATGAAACAATGTGAAAAAAAGCCTTGAAGATCCCAAGAGATGCTGATGCTGTTATCCACCAAGACTGATGAGCCCTCTAGTAATACATACTTGTCACACAAGGAAAGGGACAGCTTACAAAGAGGAGACTGTTTCACTGAGGTGGCAAGAGCAGGAAACGATGTTGGGCTGCTGGTTTTATTCATTGCTTAGGGCTAGCGTTTTCAGTGCAAATCAGGGAAGGTGTGCTTTGTTCATCAGCTCAGAGGGAGCGCTAGGAGTCATAATTCCAGCACAGATTTGTAGGGTTTTCTGCACAAGCAATGCTAGCAAGCCTCCCCTTAACATAGAGAAATTTGGTCTGACCTACTGCTCTGTGACTTTTAGAACTTGAATAATGAGGAGTGTGCCTGGCTACATGAGAGATGCTCCGAAGGGGGGTTACTCAGTGGGTAGTTGTTTTGTATAGTTCATGCTTATCAAAGCGCTGTTCACATCGCACCATAAAAATCCTGATAGTTCCCCATACTAGAAGAACTTCTAAAAAGTGTGCAAATTTAGGTCAACTTCTGGACTGCCAAGCCCGTGGCATTGAAGGTATTCTAGAAGTCAGATCCTAGGCAGCTCCTGTATTGTCCAGCTTTGGATGTAAACAGTGTGGCAATACACAGAAGCCAAGCCGTTAAAGGTGGCATGTGAATTCACAGCTGCGAATTCAGTCTGAAGACAAATAAGAAGTCTCTGGCATGCTCTCTGAAGGCTGCAGGCACAGCACACCCCGATGTGTCCAAGGGCAGGGTTGCACCAGCTGCAGGTGTCACCTCCCAGGGCCCATCAGGGGTGGGTGGAGTCCTCTGTCCCCACCAGGCCTCTGGGGCAGCCTGACACCCCCCCAACACCCCCCCGCCCCGCAGCCTTGCATCCCCCCTACATGGATCTGAGCACGTTGAGGGTTTCAGCACAAACTCAAGCGTGTGTTTGTCTTTTTGATCTGTTGCCTCTTGGTAAAAAGGAGAACTCTTTGAAGTGTTTTCTCCTTCCTGCTCTCCTTGCATCTGTTTTCTTGGAAATTGTTTGTGCAAAGTTTTCTTCAGTCTTTTGCATGTGTTTTCTGGATGCTGAAATGTCTTGATAGGAGATTAAAGTAGGATTAATATTAAACAAAGCATATAGTTAATGTGAGTGGCATATTAAGGCTACAGGAATTTATCTCAATGTTACATAAATACATTTATAGATACTTCAAGGCCAAGGCAGAGACCATGAACATGCTTCTCTCTCTTCCTTTTTCTCATCTGGATTATTTTCTTGCATCCTGGAGCATGTCAGTTAATCCCTATGTAATTCCCTAACTGGCGGCATGAGTACTGAATATTACCAGTTTTTACATGTGCCTACTAGATCACTTTTATCCTCAATCTCAGGATTGTGAGATGGTTTTGTTCTTTCTTCTTTGGCAATACAGCCTGAGCACGATCTGTAGTGATTTGGTACGTCCTTATGTTCCCCAGGGAAAGTGATGATTAAAAGCTGGAGTATTAAATGAATGCGACTGCATCTGAATCCTTGAGTAAAACATGGGAGTTTTTATAAATTAGCCTGTCTCTTGAATGATGTTCATCTGTTGAAATGGAGACGGTAGATTGCAATTGTTTAAGCCGTAGGAAGGAGGAGATAAAAAAGGTGGTATGATAGTGTAAATGTGTTAATAAGAAACTTAAATGGATACATGCAGCTAAAGGTCAGTGTTAGTAAAGCAGTATTTGTTGTCAATATTTTATTCTTAGCTCCACGTTTGTTTTTTTTAAATTAATACTTTACCACATAAGTGTTTTATGTTTTATTCACTGTTCTTTCAAAAAAAATTCATCTGTTCATATTTTATTGCAGTGTCTTGAACCAATGCTGAAAAATACGTATGATCTATTATGATAGCTAATTGATTTGCAAAAACACTTGGAAATAAGAGAATTGTTAAAACAAAGAGCATGGCTTAGCATTTCGTGTCAGTTAATAATATATCTGACTTTCCTACAGCCCTCAAAGAAAGTTAATGCCTTTCTCAGAAGCGTCACTACTGTTTCAACATCTGCTCTTTATAAATTATAAAAAGTTTAGTTTAAAAATTAAATGGCCTTTAGTAATGTAACAATAACATTAATTGAGCTCAGTTGAATGTTCCTCAGCAGAAGACCGTACATGAGACTGAAAGCAAAAAATGAGATACGCACACAAATTGCAGGATAGGTTGCTGGAAATCCCACCTTTTCACTCATTGCCTTCTTGTGGGCCATGTAGGTGGTATGCAAAGCTAAGAATTTACTGTTAGCCTAATTAAAGTCTTAATAGTCTAATCAAACGATTATTAGTTGCCCAGTTATGACACTAATGCAAATAGCTAAAATTGCATATGTATGTATGTTCTAGTATGTCTATATATATGTTAATATAAAATGTATGATGTAATTTATTATGTATATATATAATTTTAACATTTATATAGGTATAATCATATAGACGTATATATACACGTATTTCAATGATATATAGCTATATATATTTTTATATAGTGATATATTATGATAGCTATATATAGCTACATATATTTAGATTACTAGATGTATGACCATATAGAGAAAAACATATATAAATATGTACACAAACTTTCTAAGGTCTTTCTCTTGCTCTCGTGTTACACTTTACCCTTTCACTTTCCCTTTGGGCCCTCAGGGCAGTAATTTCCTCTGGAGCAGGGGTCTATGCTGAGTCTTTCAGCATCTGAAGTCCTGCCCGGGGAGGAGGAGTATGATGCTGACGGTTTCATTGTCCTCACCCTAGGATCCATTTCAAGTCATTTTATGTTTGTTAATATGCTCTGTACCACACTTTTTTTCCCCATCTGTATGCAAGTCTAGCTTACATCTGAACTTACTGCATGTGGTGTGCTTTACGTATGTGGGTACTTGTTTATTATTCTCTTCGTGACCCCAAACTGGTTTTGGGCAGCTCCTAAGGTTGTGTTTCCTTATCAGCAGTAGGCCACTGGTGAGGTGTTTGTAGCCCAGGGGCTCTGGTGTCATCCTCTGCCTGAACTTTCACTACGCTAGAGCCCATGCCTGTATTGCTCCGTACGTAGTTCAGTCTCCATACAATAACCACATTATAGCTACCTATTAGTTACAAAAAATGTATATAAAAATAGGCATCATGCTACAAAATTGTAGAAAAGTAAGCAAAAGCTAAAACAACATTGGTGTCAGGTACCTGCTCATTAGATAATTGCTGTTTAAAGGTAAAACCAACCTCTGAGCAGGCCAAGGCAAGTCTATGCAAAGAAACATGACAGGTCCTGAGGCCCTATTGTAGCTTGGCACAAGACATGTCAGCTCCATATTTACTGGGTTACAAAGCTACACGCAATGTTCCTGTGTCCCATTGTTTTTTACCAACCTTCAAAAAGTATTTTAGGTATAATGAAGTTGCTAGCTTTTCCTTTTTTTGACGAAGCTAAACATGACACGTGCCTATGTGTTAGTTGTGTAGCAATGAAGCAGATTGAACGTAGCAGCTCCTGAAATATTCTTTTCTTTGATTACTGAGCTTGGATATTATTTTACCTACTAACCTTTCAGTCCTAGGGGAGAGCTATGCTCCCACTCAGTTTCTCCACCTATTTCTGTAGTATTTATTTGGAGAAACTGCTTGCACTAACAGCTTGCCAGTAAGTGTTGGTATTTGTCTCTGCTGAAAACAATGGTGGAAAAAGTCTTGGCCTGGAACCAGTTTGTTGAGGTCTTCTCTGAGAGTAAGGAATCACAGCAGAAACTCTGCAGAAATTTATAGTCTAGGGAAAAAAACATCATTAGGTACAGATTATATACACCCAAGCGTTTTGGAGAAGTACAGCTAATGAGACCTCATAGTTTGGTGAGACTTTTCAGTTTGGCTTTGGCTTTTGTTGATTGTTTTAATAAAACCTCTTTCTGAACAAGTAGCTGTTCAGGTTCTAGGTCATGAACATAAAATGTAGGTTCAACCAGTAAAATTTATAGTTGCACCTGACAAATGCTTGTGTCCGATATGTTCATTAAAAATGGAATAACACATGGAAAGTCACAGCACAGCAAGAACCCAGCCCGTGTGGATTTTGCACTGCAAAATCGTGTGTTGTTACACTTTTCTTAAAATGTTACAAGCTGACTGTGACATGTTTGGTGGAGCTTGATGGGAGAAGCTGTTTAGCCATGCAACAAGAGGATAAATGTCATCCCGGCTCCATGTTTGTTGGTGCATATTTATTAAATAGATTGGATTGGGTGGTACTTAACAGAGATCTCGATTTGTTACACACTTGACCATGTTCCAGTAGACACCAAAATCCTGTAAATGAAATGCAGAGCTTTAGCGCTGGTCACAGAAGTACCGCTTGTGCCAGTTCAGTTAAGCAGAGTTTAGCTTGCTTAAGGATTGACAGGATTGTCAACTCAACGGTACGTCTCTGATGCTTCCGAATATAAAAGTAATGAGCCCACGGTGGGATCTTGTCTCTGTGTTGCTACAGCACACCTCCAGGTAGCTTCCAGACTTCTGCATGAGGAAATTGGATCATCCTAGAGACAAAATCTAGCTCATTTTATTTGTCAGCAGCTACAGGAATTTGCAGTGCTTTCAAACAGCATTTTTGTAAAATTTTGTTTTATTTTTCTCTGTATGTGGCTTCCAAATAGCCCTTCATTCGTCGTCTTTTTTAAATGGGCATCAATAATCACAATATCCTGATTCATTTTCCACAACATTTGTGCCTATGTTAATATTTTGTTATTGGGGAATATGGTATATCTGTGCTTGCACTGAAAGGGCATTAGCTCATTGCAGCACTTTTAGTGCAGTCACGCAACATGCAAGTTAGTAGCCTTTCCCTATAAAACTCTACGGAGCCTCATACTTAAGACTGTGCATGTTGTATTCCCAGAGTTTACTGCTGCAATCCTATCAGGGCTCCTCTGTGATTAATAGACTGCTTGTGATTCTCTCTTCTCATTTATTGTAGCATGCAGCTTTCGAACTAATGAGGGTCTTGTGTTCAGTGTAGGTCTATATCTTTTGTATAATCCTGTAGATCACTAGGTTGTTATTTTAATCCTAAATTATACATGTATTGAAGCGGAAAGGGTTAGAAATTGGCTCATCGTTTTTATTAGTCTTTACCTACACAAAGCATGGTTTTGGTTGTAATAAAGCCTAAAAGCTTATTAACTTGCTCAAAGGGAAACATTTGTGTTACGCAAAGTAGTGGAACAAAAGTGCTTGTAGATATCTTAAAACTGTTGTGATAACGTTTTTTGTTTTTGTTTTATTACTAGTTCTGGACTGCTAGCCTTAGGAAAGCCCTTGGACAGAGAAAGCACTGATCGCTATATTCTGATTGTTACAGCCTCGGATGGCAGACCAGATGGGGTGAGTTTCCTGTGAAAGTTTTAAGAAAATGGGCTATTACGCTATGTAGTTAGGCACTTTAAGTAGTCTAATTGTAGTATCTTTTATATGGGTCTTGATCAAGTATATCTCTAATCTGCAACAATTTTCCTTTATCTCAAAAAGGTTTGTGTAGATAAAGCCTGAATATCACTGGGGTAATGTCCTTTCATACTGAAACAAAGTGACTTTGCTGCTACCTCTGCCTTTTTGTTATTCTTCAACAAATGCAGTCACGGTTTTGCGTTATTCAGATATGTGCATCTTCTTACTATTTCTTCTCTGTGCTATTAAATAACTAGTCTTCCTTCTTACCTTCTCCTAAAGATCAGTTATGTAGGCAGCTATGTTATAGATTTGTACTTTATCTAGTCAAATGCATTGAACTTTTTTTCAGAATTGACAGGTGAAAGCACTGTTCAGCTTCAATTTTTTTAAGCTCTGAGGAAAAATCTGAAAAAGTGCCCATGCCACTTCTCTTAAAAAATAAAACTTTTTTATCGGGAGGTATTTCCAAGTCTTCTATGTTTGCATTGGTCAGGCGTGCAGTGATCCTGCAATCAAACCAACAAAATATTGCTCACATTTGTGTTTAGTATAAGAAAATTGCGATTTTGAATTTTCATAATAAAAAATGGAGGGCTATTTAAGCATATGTATTTATTTATCAAGCAGAGGCAATGTAATTAGGTTTTCTAAAAGTTTGCAGCGATCCCAACAGGGAGAATTTACTGCAGTTGGATTGTGCAAGGTACATGGGAGTGCTGCAGTTCTGCTATGGACTTGTGCCATGGAATAATAGGACAGATGGAAGAAAAGTCTCTAAGTATCTGACCTTCAAATTACAGTATATAAGGGCAGATGTAAAATAATATATCTGCATTATCTGAGCTATTCTAGGAGGCAGTGTTCACCTTTGAGATTGAAACACTGAAATCTTTGACAGTTTGCTAAGGAGCAATCATGAAAGCTCTGTGGTTTGGACCCTTGCTCATCCTGTCTTCACTGCAGCAGAAGAAAAGCTTATGTATTGTCTCTTTGGCATGCTCTTTTCCCTATTTTAGCTTCTTCAGCTTATAAGATTTGCGTTCCTGCTCAGTATTTACTCAGAATTTTTTTTCCCCAAAGTATTGAGAAAATTTTAGACCCTTTATGCAATTCTATGGCAATATGGAGTAACTACAACAGAGCCTACACCTTTTCCATTAAAGATCTGGTTACAGTTATCGTCAGTAATTCATCTTAATATTTGTAATTTTGTTACTTGTGAACTACTCTCCTTTCTGGATAGCTACGAGTTCAACTGTTGTAATCTCTAACTTCCAGCTGGGAAATCTGAAGATTTAAATAAGACTTGTGTTCTGTTTCAGACTATGTTATGCTGCTCATATACTATCTGGGGCATAGAAAGGCTACTGAAAAGATATTTCTTCTTCCTTCAATCTAGAGATTCATTCTCTTTGTCCTGGAACTTAACTGGACGTCTGATCCATTTTAACACTCAGAAGATAATAGTTGCTTTTTTAATAGATAACTGGTTAATCACAGCATGCTGCTTAACATAAAATAGTTGTACATAAGATGAGATATGGCTTTTGAAGCTCAACTGTGTAAAAACCACCAAAAATAAACTGTGGAGGGCTTCACTAGTACTGTCTCTGAACTGCGCTGGTGTAGGGTGGCCTATGTGTTGCACCAGAAGTCATTGATACTTAAGTCTGTGAGCAGTTCAGTAGCCAAGCTGGAGCAAGTAGCAGCCATGCTGTTGGAGGAATGGACTGTCCTTTTATTCTTCATGCATCACCTAGCCCAGTGAAGACAGGGTGTGATAATACAAATAAGAATAGTGGCATTCTCCAAAGTAATTGTAATGATATGCAAATTTCAAGGATTTTTTTAGGGTTTTTTTGGTTTTTTGTTTGTTTGTTTGTTTGTTTTAAGAGGAAATATCAAGAGTATCCCACAAGGAAATCAGATAATTAGAGCCCAAAGAACTGTTGTAACATCAATGAAAGGTATTTATGATTTCCCAACGCTGGCATACATCTCATCATTTCTCAGTAGGCATAACAGTTCTTACTAATAGAGCAGTCACTTCACAAGCAGAAAGATGAGCAAAACAACAGCAGGTTGCTTGACTCTCTGGTACTGAATGCTCTTGATGGATGGTGGTGTTATGGTGGTGTTGCTATAACAACAACGTACACTTAAAAAAAAAACTCCACTCCCCTGCTATCTCATTATCTGCTTTCCTTCCTCAATACCATATGTTTTTTTCCTGGAAATTTTGTATCTGCAGGTGTGTGTTAATTGTTCTCACAGCGAAATGCGGTCACACTTTTTAGCTTGTGCGTGTTCTCTTTACTGCTGCTTGGTTTAGAGTCTTCATCACTCTCTCTTACCTGGCTGTAGCTGTTTTCTTCTGATACTTTGTGCCAGTGGTGGAGCACCTTTCTTCTTAAAATTGTCCAGCAGCATGGCTTACTTGACAAGCTGACTTGACTGTTCTTGCACCCTAAGCTTCAGGTGACAGTACATGAAACAAAAGGGTTAGGAGTTGGCTGGGCTTGCTGGTATCACAAATGAGACTGTATAAGTCTCTCGGCTTTTATTTTACAAACAAATAGATGAAACAAGGCAGCTCAGCCCATTAAATCTCCATGCCAGGAAACAGTGGGTTTGACTAATTTGCAAGGTATCCTTGTGTCTTTGCACAATTTCTTTGGTTTGCAGCTCTTTTGGACTTACTCTCTTCTATTTGGCAGGCTCCTCCTGGGTCAGAGACTCATTTAAAGTTGCTAGGTGGTAACATGACAAACTGTTCTAAGCACATGAATGCTTGTTTCAACAAGTCAGTGAAATTTCATGGAGGACCTTTTCTTTTTAACTAGTTTAGATCAGAAAGCAATGATGTCGAGGACATGGTTTAGTGGTGGACTTGGCAGTGATGGGTTAATGGTTGGACTCGATGATCTTAAGGGTCTTTTCCAACCTTAATGATTCTATGTCTCCTTAGGAAAAAAATTATTCTTACAAGTACAAAACTACTTCTCCCCAAACTAATTCACCTGCTGCTTCTCATCAAGGTTTGCTTTTTTGAATGATTCTATTAGTGCCTACAGAAAACCGGTCATCTGACTGAAGAACATGTTTCAGTTTCTCTAAAATCACAAAGTTAATTCCACAGGCAGGTGCAACTTAATTTAAATGACATTAACATATTTTAGCTAGTAACATATAAAAATTGGTTTCCTTCCATCCAACAGTGGGCTGTTTGAAACTACCCATTAGTGTCAAATATACTTAGAGTAATCTTTTATATTCTGTACAACCTTTTCTGTATTTGCTTGTTTCTTTAAAATTTGAAAGGAATTTAAAGGGAAAAGACTTTATTAGTGTGTTCAGGGGGAGGGGGTTGTTGTTGTTTGGGGGTTTTGTTTGTTTGGTTGGTTTTTTTTAACTGGAACTTTCCTTGTCAGTTACAACATGAAAATTTGGCATCTGTGCATTTTTGTGGTTAGGATGTATGAATAACAGTCACAGGATCACAGGATAATTCAGGTTGCATGGGATTTCAAGAGGTGATGTAGTTTGAGCCTGTCCTCAAGCATGATCAGCTATGGTTGCACTGACAATTTAGCTGTGGAACAGGTTGTTTAATTCATAGCCTTCAAATATAAAGATGCATGAAAAGCCATGTTAGTACCCTTACATAGTGGAAAAAATAAAACATTTTTATTGATGTTTCATACTTATCTGAGAAAGTTCAGTCTTTGTAATTTCAGCCAGTGAATTTGCTTCAGAAATTGTGAACAGTACTCAAGATGTTTCAGTATCGATAATATTTTTCATCTAAATTCTGTTGTGAACAAAGATTTTTAGCTATTATAACATAGATTTCAAAGGGGCATAAGTTCAGCTAATTTAATTTTTAAATAATAGTGTATAAAATACTGCATTTTAGATGGAATACTTCAGATGGGAAATGTTGCTATGCTTTGAAATTGTTGAAGCTTTCAGAAAGAAATTTATCCCATGCTGCTTTAAAAGTTGGCTGTCTCAAGGTGAAGACTCTGTTGTCTGTTCAACATGGTTCTCATAAAACTAAGAATGTTTTTCTCCATAGAGATAAGTAAGGCTCGTTAAGTAGGTGAAGCCTGTATTTCAGTATTGACTCAGCTGTCTCTGGGATCGGCTCACCTGAGGCAAACAGAAAGAAAGGGCCAGAAAGATTCATTATCTTTCCTACCTTTAACACTGGTCCAGTTCACACACCGATTGCCATCTCCAGCCCTGACAGGGTCATCTTTGGCCCAGGGAGACATGCCAAAATGGATCTTTCCACTTCTAGTATCTCCAGGAGTTTGGAAGTCAACACGTGGGGCAGCAGGACTCTTCCCGCACAGGATCACAGTTCTGCTTGGGGTACAACAGCCCTAGCACCAGTCTCCTGGGGAGCAACATTTCCTCTGGGTGCCTTTCCCATAATCATGGTGGTACGAACCATGACCTTTCTACACCCACAAGTTACTGGATTCCTGACCTTCTAGGGGCTGCAGCTCTGCCCCCCGCAGCTGTGTGCCCTGCCTGCTTCACTCTGCTGTAAACCCCATGGGATATTGGACTAGTACACAGTATGCAATATGGTATCAGCCCTCCTTTTCATCTCCAGTGTTCTCAGTCAAAACTAACTGTTCCCCATCATCATCTCTGAAGTCCATTGAACACATTTTTGTGCTTGAAAAGTCTGTGGTCCTGCACACCTTAAATTTTTGGTGTTTTAATGGTATTTTTTTTCCTGCTCCTTTCTCTAAGTCATTAATGAAAGAGTCTAAAAGACTTTTAACAATGTTGCTATGGTACTAAGTAGTTGAGGTTTCTGTATTCTAAGCCCTGAGGCTTATTTAACTGCCTAATGTTGTGTGGTGACAGTCATGTTGACGCCTTTTGACTTTTGGGGACTGCTTATTCCATCAAAATTAATACAGACTTACTTATGCCTTCACCAAGCAATACGGCTTTCCATTTAGCAGTGTGGCCTGGCTGACACCGTTTCATCACTTTTGCATGCCTTATAATGCTCTTGGTTTTTTAAAATGCTCGACTATGCTTCCCAAGTTATTGTTGTGCTGATTTATAACCCGGAGCATTAACAGGCTTGTGGTTTTTCTCCGACCTTGGAATAACATGACCTACCACCCGTCACTGTTAACAATACGACACAACAAACAATTAAGTATGCATTAATTGAGTAGTCAGGAAAATATTTTTTATTTCCTTAGTAATGAGACTTAGTTGTAGACTGGCAGAAGAAGGACGTGCAAATAAAAAACTATATCAAGCTCAAATTGTCTTCACAAACTGTGGTATGTTTGGATGGGATTTCAAGGCAAGAATTCATGTCTTTGCATTTCAGAGGGAGAGTTAGAAATAAATATGCATAACTTAGAAGAAAGAAAAAGCCTTCTCTGCTATTTATTTTTGGCTTGTGCGAGTGTGTATGTGTCAGTTCATTTATATAGATAAACCAGGAAGCTCCATTGTATTGTCTTACTGTGTATTGTGTGATTTAAGCAGAATTCAAACCTCCAAATACAAATGTCTCATCCTGAAAATATTCACCCAGCACTTCAGAAATGTGTTTCTGCCCAAGTCTTGGCAAAACAGAGCAGCTTAGTGCCTAGTTTACAAAGCCATTTGGGAGTTAGTAATTAGGTATTCTTAAAAATTGTCAGTCATCCCGGGGGTGTTCTCAACCTCCCAGGGAGCTACAGCCTTCCTTTTTAATATGGCAGAAGGAGAGCAACAGCATTGATGTCCCTTGTCACGCTCACTTTGTGGTACCCAGCAAATACCAATGGGGGTTCAGATTCTCTTGTATGTCTTAGAAGACTCAACGTTTACTTAACCTGTTTTCCCAGAGTGTGTCTTAACGACCAGGCCACTAAACTACTTTGGTAGTCCAGAAATAGCTGTTGTCCACCTCCTCTTTTGAAGTTCTGCTGTTCAGAGATTCACTGGATAGGAAAGAACAGAGGCGGCCTTTCTCTGGGAGGGTTTCTCTGAAAGCCATGAATCCAGTATCTTGCTGGTTAATCTTGGACTGTGCCCATTTCTTCTGCAATGAACACTTCATGAAAAAATCAGAATCATTTTAGCATTGCAGCCCCCAAAACGGGTTTGGGGCCACGTTTCCTGAGGAGATAGAGGCACCATCAGGCGACCCTTAGAAAGGCATCTGAGAGAGAGCTGTTTTCTTGGTGGTCTGGGCTGGCCCAGAGCAGCTGGGTGCCGAATGCAGGGATTGAATTGGCATTTTTGAAGACATTTTAAGTCTTTTTTGTGCTTTCTATATGTGGTTTCGGGTACCTAGCACTGGATTCCAGATTGCACTCTGATGTCTGATGCATAAAAGTGAGGCACTGCAATGTTTAACCTTTAAGTGTGGCTAAAATGTTCATGGGTTTGCACTGTACTCAGTACAGGAGCTTAAATCAGTAGGGCTTAGAATTTAGAAACACCGAAAAACGTATTCCTGGCTACAGCATGCAGAAGTATGGTGTTTGTAGAAAGTCATGGTAGTCTCTCTGCCACAGCAATGCCCTCAGAAGGACCAACCGTTGAGAACTAGTGTTTGCTCACCTGATGGTCTAGTTGAATAATTGCCACAGGCTGTAAATGAAAGTAGAATAAATACCGTTGTATTCTCAATCCTAGACAAAGATGTGTCGGAGCGGGGCAGCCTAACAGTCTCTCAGTCCCAGGGGCCTTGAGGCACGCTGGAGTGCTTTGTGTAAACACAGATACCATGCCATATTCCTCCTTACTCTCTCGTTCTTGATCAGAGCAGGCCAGCGTTTCAAGTGGGTGTTTCAGTCACTGCGTGAGCCATAAGTAGCCTTATTTCAGTGCACTGTGTTTCATCATGTAAGTTAGACTTGGTTATTTCAGTCATCTTAGAAGACCATTAATAATTTAGAGCATCTGTCTCCCATGACACTTGAATTAATTACATTCCTTAGAGCAAACAGGTAGCACTAGATCAAGGTAATTTAGACAAAGATTTACTATTTGAATAGCATACAGAGAATTAATTAATTACAGTAAATTTTCTGTCACTCCTGTAAATATTACCTGTATCTGCTCCACATCAGTTCCATTAACTGTCAAGAATAAAGCATGCATTCCTCTTTCAGTAAATACTCATCAAACAGAGATTTTGCATACAAAAAGGCTTGTATTGAAAAAGGCTTCTACTTAACTGACCTTTTTGTAATCAGTAAAACAAGGTTGCCAAAAAAAATAACATCAATGGAATCTGTTCATGCTGTGGAACTTTAATACTACCTTAATGTAGCCCATTTATTTTGATGTATGGGTGCAGTGGGAAGGAACAGTTCTTAAATATATGAAAAGGAACAATATAAGCAGATAAATGATTTTATACTTCCTCCTCTAAAGAACTCCTCAAATGATTTTCTTTCCAACAATGCAAACTGTACCTGAAGAGAAACATTGCCTGTTACTATTTTCCCGACAAGTTATGTACTTTATATGAGAAAGCCTTAAAAATTTCTGCTGATCTGTAAATTTCAGTTTGCATGAGAAGAATGTGTCCGGCCAGATTTCCTCTTCTGTGAGAGAAGTGTTTTCTCTGTGCATCAGCTCTTTGATTAGGGTAAGCTTTAGGAGACTCTCAGACTTCCGGTGTTTGTGCGACTTGTCTGCTTGCATTGCATGGGTAATATTCCCCATAAAGGCTTTGATTTCAAATGCTAACAGGGAAGGGGTGATTTAAGTAATCCTCATAAAGAAAGAGACTGATCACAGTTTTCAATCAAAGATTTTGAGCAGTTTGTAATTCCATTTTGAAAGACGACTTTGATTATTTTAAGGTGAGAAACAGGTCTGCACCAAGGATTATTGAAGCATTTTGTATCCCAGAACAAATAAGCTTAAGTAGAACTATGTTAAAATAGATCTTGCAGCAAAGTTTGCAATAACAATAATGTATAGCATAGCATTGAGTATATATTACTGTTATTGTGTGTATACAGTAATAGCATAGTCATGACAGTAAATACCATGGTCATGAATTCTAGTGAGACTGGAAAACATAGGTCGGGCAGGCTGTTTTTCAGCCAGTACTGTATGTGCAAAGTTAGAGAGCTCAAGAGCAGACACAGCTCTTAAAGCTCCTTGCCCTGAACCCCTTTGTAGCTGAGCATGCCTTTCAGACAGATTTTGCAGATTAGCAGAAACTTCTGTTCTTTTTAGAACAGCAGTGAAGTCTCCAGTTGTAAGTAAATAGATAGCCCATGCAAGAAGGCTAGGAGAATTGCAGCTGAAGGCTCTGGCAGCCCACGTTCCTCACCTGTTTTGAAGTTCTCAGGTTTGGCTTATGATATAAAGACATTGGTAGAGATGCCGCAGCTTTATCCATTTGTGATAAAGACACTGAATCCTGAGCTTTTAGTGTGGGTGTGGGCCCATTTTTCCACAGCTTTGTCTCTGCCAGGCTGCATGACAAATGTAGCCAACTTTGGACGTTAGCCTCCAAATATGTTAGGTGATGTGTAGCCCACAGTATGCTCTAAATTTGGGTTGTTTAGCCTGAGCTATATAGCTTGGGATATAAGCTACCAGCTACCGCTGGTTCATCCCATAGAAACAGTAATGTTTCATTCCTGTGATACTGAGATGCTTTTCAGCTCCTTGGACAGCAGATCAATACTCTTTCTCTTCCACAAATAGACACACAGGTTTGGAGCCCTGGCTGTTACATGGCCGGCGATTGGCATAACAGTGGAGAAGACCTATCCTGTCAGTCCCATGCATTTGTCAAGGGCATTTCTTGAATGTACGTGATTTTCTTTTCCTTTCTTGCTGAAGTTCTCACCTTTTATATTTTCTTTTTGGATGTATGAGGTTTTGGTTTTGGGGGGTTTCCTTTGGGGATTTATTTTTGTGTGTTTGACAGCTCTTCTCTTTGTCTCCTCCCCAAGCTTTTTCTGATCTTTTTTTTCATTAGTGTAATTATTGAGAAGCTCCAGCCTTGTCTTTCCCTTCAGCCTCAGTTTCTTGTCTCTCTTAAAATTTCTTTGTAGTCTAGCTGGCCATTTCTTCTTTATAACTTGGAGAGGTGTGGAGGGTCGGTAGATAACGCTTTTAAAGTTCTTATGCCCTACACTGGAAGGAAACAAGGTTTGAAAATACCTGAGGCTTGCAGCCTTGCTAATAGGAACAGACCGGAAAAGAATAACATGCTTCCCCTTCCCCATGGGCTGGTGGATGTTGTTTGTTGTGGTTATGCAGCTTCTGTACATTCAAAAAGGTCAGTGAACAAGGCCATAAGCAGTTGTGCATATTTACCCATCACTTATTCTGGCTTTGGCACTTCATTGTCATCCTCCATTGCCAATTATTATTAGATTCCCATTAGCAACATTACTCTTCAGGCTGTCACTCTCCTAGAGCACTTAGCTTGGACACCATGGCAATTTACCTGTTACACAGTTGATGTATATTTTATCCTGGACCTTGTCACACCCAGTATCTTAAGATCTGAGCAGCTGTTTCCTCTTTTTGGTAAAGAATAGCTATTATTTTAGATATCATAATTTAAGCATAGTCATCTTGAAGTGAATATAGATAAGTCCTGATATGTAGATCAGAAGCATTGTTCACAGTTTCTTTTTCGATCAATTAAGGCCTTGGGCTTTGCCTCAGATCTTATTATTTGCAAACCAGTGATATCTAGAGATGATAGTGTTTGTCTTAGAGTTTGTCTGAATTAATAAACTTGCTTGACATCAGAGCTAAGAATGTTTCCTCTCCAAGGCATAGAATGCTCTTGTCAATTTCCAACTTCAATTTAAATGGCAGGGTACAAATAAAATAAGTCACAAGTTAAATTTCCTTCAAAATTATCATCCATAACATTTATCAGGGCCTGGCATACTTAGGACAAAAGATATTTGTGGAGGCGATGTAAATGTTATATTAATTGCTTAGGAAAGAATTATATATGTAAGAACTATTTTAGTGGCCCTAAGCAAGCTATAAATGGCAGCTGTTGGTCTTTTGTTTGACTTAGGCTTATTATAAAAGAGAAGTAAACATGGTTTGCTTCAGTAATAAAGAGGAACTGCCTGATATGAGGCTGTACTACTTTTTGCCCCTGTGTGAATTTCCAGTAATAGCTTCAACACTGCTTTCGAAACCGTACTTGACAAATCTTTTGTAGAAATGCCTAGTTTTCAAATAGCCAAGGCAGTTTTTTAGGTATCCTTACTGTATTATCTTGGTATTTGCATGAGGAGTATCCATTCAGTTGATACACAAAACCAATTGTGAATTAGGTCTCTCTCTCATTGCTTTGGGGAACCACTCAAGTTTGTTTAAAGACTTTTAGTGGTAATTAAACATATGTCAAGAGCTTTAGCAAAAGCAGCAGCTCTGTTTCATGAGAGTGTGCTATTTTACTGTCTCTTTTAGGATTCTCTACAAAACATTAGAACTTTTCATGATCCCTTAAGAAATTTGTGGTACTCTTTGTTTTCATTCTGAAGTATGTAATGAAAAAAATAGCATGTATACAATCAAGTGGCAGAATTAAAGGATTCTATCTGCAACTGATTTTTCTTCAAACATCATCTTTTTCTCTATTCATTTTCCCCGAGCTTTGCAAGGAAAAATCTGCTTCATGCTGCTGGTAGTTCGAAGCATTGCCTTAGTTTTAGTCTGCCATGCTCAGGTCACCTTGCAGTGGTACAAGACTAGAAGACAGTAATGTTGTAGGGAGCTGGGATGTAGGTTCCAGATACATGTTACAGCACTTGAAGTATGAGAACCATTGAATGAAGAGAAATTAAATCTTCTTTTTAATCTTGAGGCTATGAGGTGTGCAATACAGCTATTTTCACACACACACGTGCCCCCGCCCAAGAAGACAAGAAAGCTGGCTTTGCAGAAGTAAATGAACACCCAGTCGGAAGCTCCTCATGCTCTTCATCACTGACTTAAAAATTTTGATATGTTGACTTCTGCAAAGCTATAAATCATCACCACCTCTCTGTGTGCTGGAGGTTTCCTTGGTGGAAGAATTTAAGCTAGTGGCATGGAAAATGAAGTGCAGTTTATGTGACAGTGGGAGCGATCTCAGGCAGTCACTGCTACCTGCAGTTGAAAATGGTAATAAGAAATTACAGGCTTGTCTAAAGGTACAAGAAACTGAGCTTCACACAAAATATAGTGACCCTTTCTCAGTGTGTTTACTTTTATCCTCTCTCCAGTGCACTTTTTATCCCCAAAGCATGCATTCACTACCTGGGGTCCTTCTCACCTGTTGACTAGCGTGCCAAATAGTTACTTGGCTGCTGTAGGAGAGGGTATGACCCACAGTCTACTTGCTTTCTTATTTTCTGTTCCAGTGACAGACTGAAAAGAGGTTATGGCTAGCCCTGAACATAACTTCTAAGCAATTATTATTTAGTCAATGTGATTTTAGTGTTGCTGGTGACTTTTTACATTATCCACAGGACAGATGATCATGATGTTACCAATACTGCTCAGTGCTGCAGTTCTGAATAAGCCACTGTAATTTATTCTAGTTGTTTAATAAAGGCTATTTCAGAATAGCACGTCGGTCTTAAGCTGTGGCTTAAGCAAATCTTTGGAGCCATCTAATGGGGATATAAAAATGTTAATTTTATTTAATAATCTTTGATTATAGCAGTTTTTGACACTAATGGCAGAACTGCTGCTCTATGCATCTCAAAGAAATACAGGTAGCCAACTGACTACCAATTCATGTAAAAGGTTGGCATTGCTCCATCAGTGGGATAACAAATGTTTCCTGTATTCAGGTGAAATGATAAGATTTTTGAGTATTCCCATATTCTTTCTCAGTTTCAGAGTTTGTTGATACTGATTTAAAGGAAGAAAGCACAGGGGCATTGCTGCTAAGCCAGAGATTGTTTTGAATGCTTCCCTTGGTGATCATGCCACTGAATTCATCCACTTTTGATAGTTTGCTAAATTGTGACTAATATAAAAATGAGGGTATATTTGAAATGTTGGTCTTA
This sequence comes from Nipponia nippon, assembly GCF_047370975.1. Classification (NCBI taxonomy): domain Eukaryota; kingdom Metazoa; phylum Chordata; class Aves; order Pelecaniformes; family Threskiornithidae; genus Nipponia; species Nipponia nippon. The sequence goes on along the minus strand of NW_028262347.1, from coordinate 87,135,259 downwards.
TTACAGGGTCTTATTTCAGTACCCTTGGAAGTTTAGGAAGAACAGAAAACTTAATTTTATAAAATAATTTTCCTGTTTGGCATCTCAATAAAATATTACTCCTTTGCAAAAATATTGCTTTTTTAGTTCGTAAGTGAAAGTTTAAGCATGGCTTGAGACTCGATAACAAGTGGAACACTATCTTGTGTGGCTGTGTTGGCTGGCAGGTAAGGTAGGATGCTTAAGATGAGCAAAAGTATTGCTATCAATTTGAAAAATACTAAAATTCTTAAGTAACAGAAGAGTTGGGAAACAATTCCAAATGTCTCTTCTCCTACCTCCCCCTCTTCCTTCTTATAAAATCCCCACAAACTCTTTTTTTTCTTGCAAAACTAAGCTAAGCAAAAACTCTTCAATTTTTCCAGTTCTTCTTTGCCTGGGGGTTTAGTCTGACCTGGAATCCCTCAGCACCAATGACAAATCCTACCCTACATTACAGAATAACCTATAGAATAACTCAAGAAAGCTTTCACCCTTCACATAGACAAGTCAGGCTGGTAGTTGATTTATTGCATTTTTCAGGTGACCCCTGTGTAATGATATAAAGGCATCAAAAACTTGATTCTTTAAGTTTCTTATCCAGGGATTGGTGAGAACAGGTTCCCAGTACCTGTCCGCAGTGTGAAGACAAGCTTGAGCACAGTGTATAGAAAACACTTGTGTTTCATTGTGCTGAAATGCTCTCATTTTTGTCCTCATGGGGAGAAGCTATTCCGTATGTCTAGTCTGAACCTCTCTCATTTCAGTTTATACCTGTTTTCTCTCCTGACACTATCTAGGTACCTAGGTATGGTCTTCTGAGGGCTGAGCAGACGGGCTAATCTCTTCCTTGGATCTCCAGTCTGGTCCCTTGTCCATACAGCCCATAAGCTGCTGGCCTGTGTTGCTGCCAGGGCACACAGCTGCTCCCGCTCTGTTTGCCAGCACTCGTAGGCCTTTCCCACAGAGCTGCTCCCGGCTGGGCAGGCCCTGGCCGAGGTCCCTGCGAGGGGCTTGCCCTTCCCAGGGGCAGGAAAGGGCATTTGTCCTTCCTGAATTTCACAGGGTTCCCGTTGGCCCATTTCTCAGCTGGCCAAGGTCCTTCTGAATGGCAGCCCTGCCCTCCAGCGTATTGACTGTTACCCCCAGTTTGGTGTCGCCTGCTTCCTTACCTCCTCTACATCATTGATGAAGATGTTAAAAAGGATCTTAAAATCTAGGTTATATTAAGCAGAGCTCAGCCTTCCCTGCTGCCTCCGCTATCGAAACCTGAGTCGTCTTTGACACTTCAAATGAGCCCTTCTAGACTTATTCCAGTATTTCAGTAAGGTCTGTCTTTCTAATAATACTATAATGATTGGATTTCAGGAAGGCTTGAAGAGAAGAAAAGTTCCCTTTTTTTTTTCAAGACATAAAAGTATTGCTGCAAGGTCATGTTCTTAATAGCATGCTTCCAGAGCAGAGAATTGCCCGAGTTTAGACAAACATTGTCATTTAGGAGAAGTGCTCCTAAGAGTTCCTCATAACGTTTTGCTATATTTATCAAAAACAAGTATGTGAGCCCCCCCCCCCCCCCAACTGGCATGCACTTAGGTGCAAAAGTTAGACCTCTAAGTAGTTCACAACAGTAATTTTACTTTCAGCACTTGATTTGGAAGTGATCAGACGCAAAGGCAAGTGTTGGCGACTGTTCTGGGAGCTGCTGTGGGTTGATTCAGCATCATCAGAAGTAAACACGCCACAGATTATCAGACACATCCTGTTAAAATTCTCTTGAATGGAAAAGAAATAATTTCTTTTGAAAATGAGAATTACTCACTGTCTTAAGCCAATGTTTTTGTGCCATATTTCTCTCAGTTTATTAAATCTAAGAGTTTTTATTACCCTGTGTTCTATGGAATCAAGTTAGCTTTGGAAGATTGATTTACATTCAGTGTGCGTTGCACATCAGAGCAAACGTTCTGGAGTGCGTTTTGTGTTGACAATGATGCATAAATTGTAAAGTACGTTTTCTTTATATAAATTGAATATGGGAATGGCAGTTTCAGAAACAATTAACAAATAACTGAACATAAGCAAATATAAGAGGCCAGCCTGAAAGCATCTTTTTGTTTGTTTGTTTCAAAATATTCTGTATTTCATAGAATCATAGAATCGTTAAGGTTGGAAAGGACCTCTGAGATCATCGAGTCCAACCTGTTAGCCTAAATGCCTGGTCTACCTCTAAACCATGTCCCTAAGCACCACATCCACATGTTTTTTGAATACTTCCAGGGACTATGATTGTACCACTTCCCTGGGCAGTCTGTTCCAATGCCTAACCACTCTCTCTGTGAAGAAATTTTTCCTAATGTCTGATCTAAATCTCCCCTGGCACAACTTGAGCCCATTTTGTCTTGTCCTGTCACTTGTTACTTGGGAGAAGAGACCGACCCCCACCTCGCTACAACATCCTTTCAGGTAGTTATAGAGAGCAATAAGGTCTCCCCTCAACCTCCTCTTCTCCAGGCTAAACAACCCCAGCTCCCTCAGCCGCTCCTCGTAAGACTTGTTCTCTAGACCCTTCACCAGCTTTCTTGCCCTTCTTTGGACACACTACAGCACCTCAATGTCCTTCTTGTAGTGAGGGGCTCAAAACTGAACACAGGACTCGAGGTGCAGCCTCACCAGTGCCGAGTACAGGGGCACTGTCACCTCCCTGGTCCTGCTGGCCACGCTATTCTTGATACAGGCCAGGATGCCATTGGCCCTCTTGGCCACCTGGGCACACGGCTGGCTCATGTTCAGGCGGCTGTCAACCAACACCCCCAGGTCCTTTTCCGCCAGGCAGCTCTCCAGCCACTCCTCCCCCAGCCTGTAGCGTTGCATGGGGTTGTTGTGACCCAAGTGCAGGACCCGGCACTGAGCCTTGTTGAATCTCATGCAGTTGGCCCCGGCCCATCAGTCCAGCCTGTCCAGGTCCCATTGTAGGGCCTTCCTACCCTCTAGCAGATCGACACTTTCACCCAACTTGGTGTCAACTGCAAACTTACTGAGGGTGCACTCGATCCCCTCATCCAGATCATCAATGAAGATATTGAACAGGACTGGCCCCAACACTGAGCCCTGGGGAACACCACTCGTGACCGGTCGCCAACTGGATTTGGCTCTATTCACCACCACTCTCTGGGCTCGGCCGTCCAGCCAGTTTTTAACCCAGCGCAGAGTGCACCCATCCAAGCTGTGTGCAGCCAGCTTCTCCAGGAGAATGCTGTGGGAGACAGTGTCAAAGGCCTTACTACAGTCCGGGTAGACAACATGCACAGCCTTCCCCTCATCCACTAAGCGGGTCACCTTGTCATAGAAGGAGACCAGGTTAGTGAAGCAGGACCTCCCTTTCATAAACCCATGCTGGCTAAGCCTTATCCCCCAGTTGTCCCGCATGTGCCGCCTGATGGCACTCGAGATGATCTGCTCCATGACCTTCCCCGGCACCGAGGTCAGGCTGACAGGCCTGTAGTTCCCCAGATCCTCCTTCCAACCCTTCTTGTAGGTGGGTGTCACATTTGCTAACTTCCAGTCATCTGGGACCTCCCCAGTTGACCGGGACTGCTGATAAATGATGGAGAGTGGCTTGGCCAGCTCCTCTGCCAGCTCCCTCAGGTTCCTTGGGTGGATCCCATCTGGGCCCATGGACTTGTGCGCATCCAGGTGGAGGAGCAGGTCGCTAACTGTTACCTGTTTGATTATTGGGGCTTCATTCTGCTTCCCATCTCCCAGCTCAGGGGCCTGAATACCCTGCGGGTGACCAATCTGACTATTAAAGACTGAGGCAAAGAATGCATTAAGTACCTTAGCCTTCTCCTCATCCTTCATGGCAATGTTTCCCTCTGCATCCAACAAAGGAGGGAGATTCTCTCTGGCCCTGCTTTTGTCGCTGATATATTTGTAAAAACATTTTTTGTAATCTTTAACGGCAGTGGCCAGTTTAAGTTCTAGCTGGGCCTTTGCCCTTCTGATTTTCTCCCTGCATTAACCTAACAATATCCTTATAGTCTTCCTGAGTTGCCTGCCCCTTCTTCCAAAGACAGAACTTTGTTACTTTTAAAGTATTAAATAGTTATTGTATGGTGCTTATTGAGGAACCGATCTGTTTTCTGTATTTGCCTCCATAGAGAAACTGTAGAAAAACTCTCACTCTGACAGTGCTCTGTTGTGCATGCATGCACAGCTCTTTGCTGTGCCAGTGTCAAGAGGGATTGCTAAGGAAGCCTGCTAGCAGAGGTAGCACCTCAGTGAATACATGGGACGCTGTGCAAAAGCACCGTCTGGATTTATAGCCATGAAAAGAGGCAGCTGATTCCAATACCAGTGACTGGGCCACTTGCCAAGTCTGAGGATTTGGAAGGTGAAGGAGAGTGACCTGTTACAGGATCTCTCCTGCAGAGAGTAAGTTATCAGATTGAACTGGCAACGCAGTAATGAAAGCATGACCAAATACTATTAAGATAGTGAGTACATTAGTTGTCCTTTGCAAGTGCTTTTCCCATGTGGCAGATACAAGGAGCTTGCCCCTCAATAAAAATTAGATGATATTGTGCATTTATCATGGGCAGTTACTGCAGCTACTTATGAGGGCGTAAAACTGCTTGAGGTTTGTTACATGGGAAGTACCGCACCAGAAGATGTTTCAGAAAAGGCATACAAAGATTTAGGTTTACATTCAGATTTTTTTGGTTTTTAAGGGAGGTTGGTTACAGGTTTCTTTATGAAACCTGTGAGGTGCTGGTTTCTAACAGGGTGGTTAGTCTTGTGCCTAAAGCAAGGGACTTTTTCAGGGGTTACATCTGCACTGTGTAATTGCTGTGACTGTAATGTCGTATAGATTTCCTCCTACGTAGCTTGACGTAAAGTACTTCAGTATCAGAAGGCATCTACGTACAGCACAGGAAAGCTGATTTAATACACTGTGTTTGATTTTACACTGTACTTTACGGTAGCAGTGGCTGCAGCATAGACATCATTACAAATATTACTGTCGCTGTGGGAACGGTACAAAACAGGGTCTGGACAACCAGCATTAGCAATCTGCAGCAATAAGGCATCAGTGTTAAACTTCACACATGTTTCTTTCTAGCATCTATTTCCCTTAATATACTTGTCTAACAGGCTGTATTTATAGAATAAGATAATTTTATTTTCTTTTCACGTGAACTCAATGAAACACTGAAGGAAGCATTCATGGACTAATGACACCGCGTTGTTATACCAGGTTAGCCTCCCCATCCACTGCTCCACCACAGCATCAGCATCAGTTTACACCGCTATCAGTCATGCCAGACACTAATGCGTCTTGCTCCTGGGGAGAATGCTGTAGCCTCCCTGCACTCTGTGCCTGTGCTTCTCTGTTCTTGCAATGAAAGGCTTTCCTAGTGTATAATTTCAATCTTCCTTACCATGGTTTTTACCCAGCAGCGCTTCTCTTTTCCCTAGTGGATGAAGAGTACCGTTCATTCCTTCTCTTTGCAACCTGCGTCACTGGCCACAGGAATTTGCATTATTAGCCTCAGCTCTTTTGTAGTTATATTTCTAGGGTATTAGCATTTGTTGAATTGATTTAAAATACATTAATGTGTTAATTATAATAACGTATTAAATACAATAATGTGGTGTTTTGTGTCTGAAGCACTCAGTATATAGGACCAGTGAAGAGGGATCTGCCTCAAGCTGTGAAGATCTGCAAACGAAATACTGCACTCTCCAATTGCTTTGATTTCGATAGAGAATTTCAGTAGGGAGCACAGACATGTTTTGTTGAAATTTTGTGTGTTAAATATAGTTAATTATGCTGTTCCCACTAGGCACCTCTCTGTATGTTAAAGTTGATGTGCTAATGCTTAATAGCACGTCAGTGTGATGTGGGTGAAGGATGATACAGAGATCTCTGAGCTGAGGCTGGCTGAGCTCACCATGGAGCTGTGATCGCATGATTGTGCCAGCTAAGAGGCTGGCTAATCATCACAGTAGCATATTTTGATTAGTAAAATCAGTAATTTCTTTCTAAATTTATAGTTCTGGCAGATTTTGATATTTCTAGCTTTTTTCCCCACTCAGGATGAAAGATCCTTAAATCCTTAAAATACTGTTTAAGAAAAAAGACATCTGAAGTTCTTCAATCATCTCTAATACACTATTCAGTCTTGAGCCTGTTTTGTCTTATAAGAAAAGAAGGGTAAAAATAAACTCTTCAAATGAATAATGCTTCCTGTTTCACAAAAACACACGAAAAAAAATCAATAATCTGTTTACCTGTGATTCTGTACTGGATGGATCTAATACATAGCAGTAAGGTTGCTGATCAGTTGTCATCTGTGAAATTGTAAAATAAAGATAATTTATTCATAATGTTATCTTTCTCTGTAGACCTCAACTGCTACTGTTAATATAGTGGTGACGGATGTGAATGACAACGGACCAGTTTTTGATATGTTTCTACCTAAAAACCTGTCTGTACAGGAAGAGGAAGCCAATGCTTTTGTTGGTCAAGTAAGGGTAAGTTATTAACTGTGCAGAGATAAATTGTTTATTTTATTACCCAAACCGTCCAGATTATTAGGAAAGAGCACAAAATACTTGTACCTTAGACAAACTCACATCAAAACATCTTGGGTTTAAATGTAAACTGTCTATTGTCAGATGCATTTTTGTTAACAAAGTCATCTTTTGGGCTTAAAAGTGCAGAACTGATTTTCTTCTTCTCTATGCTTAATAGCTGAAAAGGCTTTTTCATTTAAAAATAGCACATCAAAAAACTGTTTTTGAAGACACACCACTGTAAAAGCTTGCTTATAACAGATGTACGGTGTTACAACATTGTCACCACGTTTTTATACTCTTACTGATTTCTTCTAAAATATTTTTCTAACATACTGAACAAGTGACGCATATGTATAGAAAATTTTAAGGCCGCTAAGGGGAAAAACAGTTAAACTATTGACTGAAATAATTGATTACGTGTCATAAAAATAGATTGTGCTTGGGGTATTGTTAATTTAAGTGATTTGAAGTTGTGTAAATTTTTATGACATATATGGGTCTTCTGGACTATGGAATGCAGATTCAGTCACTTGAAACATACATTGCTTTTTTTGTTGAAGTCAGTTTTTCCTAGCATCAAGTGAAAGAAGAAAGTATGAATTGTTTTTTTTTTTAAACTAGCAGTTGAATGTAATGTTTCATATTTCCTTCAGTGATGGGTTAGCACAAAGGCTGGATGCAATACGAGCTGTAGGTAAAAGATGAATTTGGAAGTGGGGTTTTTCAGCAATTTTGACACAAAATCTGCCTTTCTTTCCAGTAGCAACCATATCACTAGAAAATAGTTCTTTACTGTGAGGGTGGTGAGGCACTGGAACAGGTTGCCCAGAGAAGTTGTGGATGCCCCATCCCTGGAAGTGTTGAAGGCCAGGTTGGATGGGGCTTTGAGCAACCTGGTCTAGTGAAAGTTGTCTCTGCCCATGGCAGGGGGGTTGGAACCAGATGGTCTTTAAGGTCCCTTGCAACCCAAACCATTCTATGATTCTATGATAAAATGGGAGCTCCTTAACTGCTATATTAGCAGTACCTTCAGAAAGAATAGGACATTTTGGGTAGCATGGGAACCATATTGGGTAGCATATAGCCATAATGACCATGTTTCTTTCCAAATTTATATTATTCAGTAAGACATTCATCAATGTTTGTCATCTATCATCCTTCTTGTTAATTTTGTGTTCTTTTTGAGTCAATTTCACTTCAGTTGCTTTCTGGTATTTATAAATTGAAAAAATGCTTCTTCGGGTTAGGTTTGTGTTTCCTTCCAATTTTGTTACTTATTCACGAAGTTTGATTTCATTGAAGTTGTACTTCAGGTTTTGTAGGCTTCTTCAGTACAGTTTCATTTGCACTTAGACTGAAGTGGTTCTACATATGTCTGTGCTCTGCTTGCTGTATAGCCTGGTATCGTTAAAGGTGGGTACTGCTCTGAAGCTGTCTAAGCTCAGGTGTAATTTTCAAGGGAAATAACTTTTGTCAGCATTGATGAAGATTACAGTTTTCCAAAAGCTTAATTTTGTTACACTAGAAATATCAGCCACATCAAAGGCTGTTTTGAAGCCTTGGACACATAGAAATTAGGATCCCTGCAATTAAATCAGTTTCCATAAATCGATAAGTTATTGTTTTAGTTTTTGTCATTGTGTTCATCTTATGTGGTCGTTTTTCATTTTGCATCCTAAAATGTGTGGACATGATATTTCAAATCACTACCAAATATCTTTAAAAATCCATTTTATGTTTTGCCGAGTGCCCTCAAGGTGCAATAATCTTCTCAAATACTAGATTGGGTCTATTTTTAGCTTAGATGGAACTATAAAATAAAACAAGTTATTGCAACAGAACCTCTCTATCTTGTAAATTAGTATGATTTCTAAGTTGTGTTGAAATGAAAATATTTAATCAAGCCTTGTGATAGGTTATTCCCAGTTGTGGAATGACAGAAACTGGTTATATCATTCATTGTTGTGTTTATCACCAGTCCTAATTCCCAGTCTTTGGATGGGAAAAGCTTTCTCTTTATAGCACAAACACTGGATGTAGTTTCTACTGTTTCATATTCACAAATGCAAATAGATAGTATAGAAAAGAGTGATCTGGGCATTTGGAATTTTTTTCTGGCTTTGGTGAGATTATTGAAATAAGAATGATGAACATTTAGGTGTAGCTATGTTGTTGGAGGATATTCTTTAAAAAGTGAAATGTCTTTTGTTGTGGTGTTGTGCTTCACAGTACATTAGAACCACAGTAGGTATAGGAGAGGTTTCTATGGGAATACATTTTGTATAGAAGCTGTAACGTGGTTAAAATATAAAGGCCTATTTTAGATGAAAATATGCGTGTAAAAGAACATAGCCCTTACTGCGTCAATGTGTTTTCACTACCAAGAATTAACCCGCTGACTGGCAAGTTTGCTTTTCAGAATATCTTTTACTATATTAATTTCAAACAGAAACCTGAAATCCACCAGAGTAAGCAGTAATATAGATGATTGATTGAAAAAATAATAAACAGGTTTTGTGGTATCCCTTTCCTTTTTGAATGTTGGCTTCCCATTTTGCATGGGGAAAAATACAGCAAGAGATTTTTATCTTAAGACCCAAGAAGACATGGGCCCTGCTGCTCACTGAGGCAGAGGACCTAGTGATGAAAGATATGGAGAAGGTGCTCAACTACTTTGATGATGCTTCAGGTTTTTTTACTGGTAAGGTTTGGTATCAGGATCCTCAGCTGCCTGAGCCCAGTGTCAGTCTGGGGGAGGAAAACACTACCCACAGTAGAAGATGATAAAATTATGGGCTGTTTAAGGAAATAAGACATAAGCGATGACTGGCATGCTGAAGGATTGACCAGACAACCTCCAGAGTTCCCTCCCAACTGAATTTATTTTGTTTCTAATCGGCTTATTATTTGAATGTATTTTATAGTGAAATCCATTATTTTATTGTATTTATTAAATAATTGCCAGTTGACATGATAGTAATGCTCGTAAGTGGGGATATATTCTATGATGTCAATAAGTAGAAAGGTAAAGCTGTAACATTTATGAGTACCTATATTTAAACGTTAGAAATAGTAGACAGTTTCTAACATGATAACATGTGAACAGCTATTGAAATGTTTTTCCCATTCTTGACTTTCTATACGGACTTTCTCTTTCTTTCCTCTCCTGAGACTGCAAAACTTCATGTCTCTTCTCTGCTCATCTGTTTTAAACAAGTGATGAATCGCATTCACACCCTCCTTTTGTCCCCTCTCCCCTAATACAGGTAAGGTTATAAGCAATTTGGGGTATAAAACAATGAGGACAAACGCCCCCATGAATAACTCCTGCCACAGACAAGTGATTTCTGTGCTCTGCTTTGTTTTCAGAGGGAAAGTTGGACTTAAAAAGGGATTCCCATAAGGGCTTAGGTAACGTTTGGGAATTTGTTTGCCAAGGAGACGCAGAACAAGAGCAGCGAAAGATGTTCTGTTGAAGAGGGGAGGGCTTGTTAGGGGCAGGGAGGCAGTGTTCACACTCTGAATTGCTCTCACTCTCTGCCACTCGGATGGCTCTTTGTCTGCCAGCTGGAGTTCCTGAAGGCACTGGCATAGGAGTGCTGCCTGTGGGGATTTGAGGAGCGTTCTGAAGATTAAAAGAACAAAAGCTAGAAAGGATAATGCTGGAAGTGTAGCGGATGTATTTCAAATCCCTTTTACTTTACACAGTGTTGTCTAAATTGGGGCAGTCGGAGGTGTATTAGATTCCCTGCTGTTCTTTCATGTCTGATCATGGGGATCCCCCAGCAAGACAGGAGGAGAATTGCTGAATGAAGTGCTCTACAAAGGACCAACAGGAAACCAAAAGCTTCAAATGGGAAACTTGAAAATGAAATTCAGGCACCTTATTGTCTGTTGCAGTCTAAAACAGCTGAGGTCCTGCTGAAGATAGGGCATCTGAATGATTTGCATTGCACAGTTTACTATTTATCAATAGCAGGTACATAGGAGGTAAAAACGTGGAATGAAATTTAGGTGGGGATCAATCCACTGACTGCAAAATCTGCACATAGGTTCACATTCTTGTTCAGCGAAACACAGTCCCGAGTACTTTGTGTTAGACCTTAAAAATGCATCCTGTGGTTAAATAAGAAGTGGTTGACCTGATGGGGCCCAGGAGAGGAAACAAATCACTCAACTGAAGTTTTTATTCATCTGGTTTTTATATTTACCCAGATTCGTTCACACACCGCCATCGTTTGTTTATTGTAGGCATATATTTTGTGTCACCGATCAGCACTGTTTGAAATCTCCAACATGAACGTGTTGGTATCAAGGGGAGATAGGGACATGAAAGGAAATAAGAAGGAAAATATGGATAAAGAATTACATGGCAGTGGACAAACCAACCCCTAATCAGATGTTCAAGTAATGCTGGACCTTAGATCTTCCCTAAACGGAGACAGTATAAATAAGCTCAAAAATGAAGGAGTTTGCAGACAGCACGTGTGATACCTCTGTCTTCTGCTGCTTTTTTTAAATGAGAAAAGAAATGCTTAAAGAAAGTAAGTTGCTCTTTAGGATGGAGCTATTCTACTTATTGGAAAAGCGAGCTTTGGAGGACTTTCTTTGATTGCGCTGTACAATGGAAGTATTTTACTTTTCTATTTATGTAATGAATGTAAATTCATACCTGTGGTAGATATCCAATAACATCTGTCCACTACAGAACAAAGTAAGGCAAAACTGTAAGACAAGCAAGTGAGACACAGACAGCCTATATGGCACCAGTCTACCAATTCTAGATATTTTCTTTTAATGGTATAGAAGTATTTTAAATGCATTGTGTAAAGAAGCAAACTGTCACTTTTGAATGCTAATGAAATGTAATTATGATGCCAGTTCCCTAACAGAGCTTTCTGTCTGTGAATATCAGTGAATTCTTACAAGCTTCTATTTTTGTTTAAATTCATAAGGTGGTAAACCTTGCAAGTCTCACGATTTAAAGCCCAGTTTAAATTTCACTAATGTCGGTAAGGCTTTTCATGTTGGACTAAATGACCTCTGGACATCCCTTACAACTACATGATTCTGTGTTTCTCTATACAGGAAAACTACTTCAAATGCTGATGAGGTATTACATTACAAGATTTTGTTGTAAGAAGTCTAGAAAGGAATCTCACTTTCCCTAAATCACCATTGTCATGTTTTTTGCGTGAAGGCCCATAGAACAGTGTATGATTTCCCACAACCTGCACCGTAGATTACACCTTACCTGTGTTAAAAGTACCAGCTTCTGAAATTAAATTCTCAGGTCAACTTGTAGGAAAACTAGAGGTGGAGGGCAAAGGACAAGATGAGAAAAAAGGGAGATTTATTGGCAGGAGAGGACGGTCTATGAGGGAAAGGAATTAAGCCTTTGGGGAAGAGTAAAATCACGGCCTCTGAAGAAAATCTCAAATACCCAGAGTGAGTCTATGACTACTGCTCACTGCATAATACATTACCTAACAATGTATTTCCAATTCATCTGATATATGTAAAAACAATATGAACAGCTAGGGTTTTAAAGTCAGAATCCATAATAAATTAATCAGAATCTAAAATCGGAGAATCATAACATGGCAGATGGACCACAACTAGAGGAAATTCAGACTTTTGTATGTGGTTGCAATGTGTGCATCTATATCACTAATATATCTGTTATCATTTAGTGGTATGACTGTGCAGTGTTTGTGTGTGTAGGACTGAGGTGCGACTTTCCAGTGCAAAGTAGATAGATATGGTGCTTGAAGACATGGTATAGATGGACTTGGCAGTGATAGATTGATGGTTGGACTCGATGATCTTAAGGGTCTTTTCCAACCTTGACGATTCTATGATTCTATGATTCTAAGTAGTTCATAACTGTTATTCTTGAGCTTCTCTTTGTGCTCATTTCTCTAACTTCCATGTAGTTTCTTATAAGCAACTGGATCATCACGAGGTCATTTTAATAGGACCTTTGTGGTTTCATTTCCTTGCATGCTTGTTAAGAAAGTTGTCTGCATCATAAGTTAGAGAGACCTTTAGTAAGGCTTTCAGCACCGTCTCTCTTAAGATTCTCATAGAGATGCTGGTGACATAAAGACTTTCATAGTTTCATGTCAGACAAGACGTGCAGAGGGGAGAGTATTTCCAGTAGAGCATGGATGTGCTCAAGACCTGTTGCAAGTGCTTTTATTCTAGCTTCTTGCCCAGCCTGTATGAGGTTTGTCAGCCTCTAATACCTGATCAAGGTGAAAGAATTGTAGCTTCCCTGAATCACTGCATCCCCAGAGTCTGCCTTTAATCTTTTGCATGTGCATGATAGGGCATGCTCATGTCAGCTTGGCTGAATGGTGCTTAAAGTTGTGTACAGAAGAGGTGCTGGGATTTGCTTTTGGTTTAAGCTAAGTGTTATGCTCCTTGCTTTCCTTAAAATGATAAGTCTTGGGGAATATCTTCTTTCTGACCTGGAAGGGGAATGTGTAAGAAGGATGAAAAATACAGGAAATGGTAACTTCTATCAATAGTGTTCACTATATATTTTCACTTAATTTTATCTTTCTTTCCCCTTATAGTCTCATAAGATTTTATAATTAGCTGTCATAATAATTATTAAAAGCTGCTTCTCTACTTCCGCGGTGAGAAGAAATGAAATGACAGCCGTAGCTGAAGTCATTGTCGTCACCCCATGTGCTTCTAGTTGGATTTTCACCTGTTTGTTAACAAGCAAATTCCTTCAGCCTCTTGAACAAGATAGATGTCACAGTTTCAAGTCCAAACCTGTGGCATGAGAAGAAATAGATGCGGTCATAGATTTGTGCAATTTTTTTCCATCTTAGACCGGCAGTGCTAGGCAGGATTAGCTTCTTTCTGCTGACACCCCTAAAGGGTTGTATCATTCCTGGAAGGTATTTCGCAGCATGTCGCTGCAGCCACACTCCCTTAGCTTTACAGCGGTTTGTTGAACTTAGGTGACCTCAAGACACAGATCAAATAGGTTTAAAATGCTCCTCGCCACCCATACCATGTGGTAAATGGGGTGACGTCTTAAACTAAATGGATTTCAAAAGCTGCGCTCTTGTCTTTCCTGTTTCCGATATTATATTTGTGCATTAATTTACATCTCTGTCTTCAGAGTAATAATATTCGTGCTTTAATGCAGTGGAAATTTTGATGCTTGTTATCAGAGAAGCATTTCAACCATTTTCACATTCACAGCAGTTGATCATTGAGAGTCCAGGGGCTTTTGTATGAAAGGCATTCTTGTTTTTGTCTGCCTGACACCTTGCATCCCAGTGTGTTTTTAAGCCCTTTCATCTATTTCAGTCTGATGCCATACTAAATCTTCTGAATCAGTGGTTTCATCTCTCTAATACATGCCCATTTAGTATTTTGATGGCTGGTTCTGTTTGTTTAGATTTGGCTGTTCAGATTTCTGTCACTGGGATAAGAAATTATGGTTATCCTGAGCTTACAAATTAGAGTGGTTTATATTAGGCCTGCTAACTTTTGACTGCAGTCTCTCATTATAGATGTTCTTCTGTGACTTGAACAATTGTCTAGATTAGTGATTCCTTTTTTAAGGACTGCCTGGTAGAAGTTGGGGAGTTTTCTTGTGATACATGTCAGGTGTCTTAACTTTTTTCTAATACTCAAACCTTGTGGCCTTGACTGATAAAAGAAAATGAATTTCCTTTAAGCATTCTTCTGTGAACAAGAGAAGACAACAGAACACAACCAAGAGTGTTTTAAGAGTCCGACCAGTGAGATCAGTAGTGTCAAATCCAAGTGTTGGCTGTTATGTTCCAGCTCAGGTTCTAATTCTAATGTTCTCTAATTAGGTGGGCTTATGAGGAGAGCCAGCAGTCTAGAGAAACGACAAAAATAACTTTAAAACGGATTAATGTATTAGAGAAATGTTTGGGGCCCCAGCTAAATGAGGAGATTTTAAGCAATATAAATATATTTCATCTGTGATTTAGAAAGCTTTGGGTTTTACTTTTGCTAGTGTGTATATTCATTGGTTTAATCTCTGAATTGCTTGATCATATCATTGCCAAAGAACATACTCATCATAAAAGCAAAATTTCTAAGTATCTTTCTAATTTCTACATCTTTCAAGTAAAAACAGGCAGTGCAAGTCTCTAAATTTAGGATTTGGTTGCATGCCAGACTAAAGAAAGCTTGTCTATTTTTAAGTGTTACAATGTGATTAACTTTTGTAGGAGGTTCACCAGTCCATTAAATGATGTTTTTGCAGCCATGAGCTTTCCGATTTTCATTTCTTTTAATTTATATTTGCTTGTAGCGTTTAACTGTTCTTGCTGTGTAGTTTTATTTAGAGTCACATTTAATTGGTTTCCAAACTAACTCCTCCAGATGCACTGGAATTAGCATTGACTATGAAAGTAATTATCAAACATTTTCCCATCTTGTATAATGGCTAAAATATGTCAGTATTTGAAAATTTACCATGTGCTATTTTTACCCTAACAAATTACTCTAAGTGTAGTTTATGAGAAAAATGATAAGCTGGTATGATTTGGTAGTTCAATAAGATACTTTTTCTTTTGAAAATGAGGATATACACAAAACCTGTAGTGTTTTTCAAAAGCATGTGCATGTAGGGCATTAGTTTGTTCTCTTTAAGAAGTAGGAGTTGCCTTGAAATTTCAAGATAGCCAAAACTGGAGGGTGCTGCCTCTGAGTTTCATTTTTGCCTCTCCAATTTTTTTAGACCAGCTACACCCAATTGGACTGCCCCAGCCAGTGACAGATCACTGAATTTACCCCCTGATATTACAATGTCCAATTTTATTGTATATTCTTTATATCATCTTTCTTCAGCAAGTCATTTTTTGCAGCCAATAATTCAGAACATTTAAGATTTATTACACATTGTAACTAAGCCTCCATCACTTCTTCAAGTGTAACATTAAGTTTTTTGTGGCACGTCAGAAATGATACAGCAGAATCAAGTAAGTTAAAAAGCTTTCTGTATACTTTTGGTTGAGCATGAACACAGAATAAAAGCTTTATATCATTCCTTCTCTGAAACTTGTACAAAGCCTGCAGTCCTCTAATCCTGCAAGTCTGTAGAAGAATTTTTTTTTCTTTATATGAATAATATAATTTACATGTCAGTTTTGTAGGAAGTGCTGCAGAAATGAACTCTTGTAGGTTTTTGGGCTGCAAGGGAGTATTGCAACTATCTGTAATGGGTGTACAGCGATGCCATGTATGTTTAGGAGCATGATTTATTAATCTAACTGCTAACTCTCTGTGAAACAAGAGAAAAGTGTGTGCGAAACCGCTGACAACACTGGGAGGACAAAAGTATTTCCTTGCTTCCTTACTTCTTTTGACATTATTTTGAGTTCAGCTGACAGAAATCTTTCAAAACTGTTGGTACCTTCTAATCCTTTCCTTTGCTTAGAGCACATAATGAATGAAATAGAGAAATTAAAGACTATGTAAAAGCAGGTGAAAAGAAAGAGAAGAAAAACCTTTCTGAAATATAGGGAAGAAGAAAAATTCTATGGATGACTGATTTTCCCCCCTTAAAATATTTTTAAATAAATACCAAGAGGTCAGAAACATTTCAAATATCTGTGGCCTCTTACTGCATCTGGGAGATGTTAGTTTTGTCCTATGAGCACAAACAGTAATCTCCCTGAAAAACAAGTATGAAATCCAATTTAGCACTCCCACCCACACTTGATTTGCTATTTGACACAACTGCAGGGCTTGGGAATCTTTTAAACCCCTAATCATAAAAAATTAAACCCATAATAATAAACCCCTTAAGCCCATAATAATAATTAAAAAAATAATGTTATCATCCATGAAAACAATAACCCAGCTCCCACCAACAGCATCTTTTGTATCCTCCAGCATAATTTCCATCCCTCCCTCAAGCTGCAGTGTTTGCTGGAATACTGGAGAGGCTGTCAGAGATCAGGAGCTTTTGTTGGGGTGGGTGTGGATCATGGGGAACTTCTGTACCTGAAGGAAAAATTAATCTGGAGGAAGTTGGGTTGGTGGCAAAGTGGTCCCTAAGAAGTGTTTCAGCTTGCAGCTTTAATGAGGATCTCCTCATCTCACCTGTCATGTTTGCCTCTGCTTTATAGACAAGTATGAATAACGATACACTCCCTTATTTTGCTGTTTTGCAGCTCCAGCAATCGAAGCATAAACCCTCAATTAACCTGCTTAAGTCCTGTTGTTACCCATTGTGAACAAAAGTTGTTGATATTAGTAGGAGGTTACTTTTGAAAAGAATGATAATGGTATAATTAATATTGTTGACATTTAAGCACTTGTCATTATATTTCACAGTTAATGATCTTTCAAGAGATACTTTGGTAATTCAGATCTCCCAGAATTGTATTTTCAAGCTGTTTGAGACAGAGGAAGATCATTTGTTACTCTGGAACACTGTTGGTTTATATTCATGAGGGTTTCTTAGTAATGTTGAAGCATAGTTGGTAATGCAAATTTAAACGTACCACAATAGATAAAGGCTATCACCTTATAGATTATGGTATCTCCAGTAAATGTGGGGTGTATTTTCCGGGAAATGAAGTGGTGATTCATTTATATTCCTAGGTTTCCAGGTTCGTTTTATCATGCAGTACTTTATAAGTTAGCCCCGTAAGAGATGAAAATGAGAGTAGTCGTGTAGACCTGAGGAGTTGCTCAGTTAATAAGAGCAGTATTTACTAGAGACTCTTCAGAGGAACATGCTTATCCTAGTTCTGAATAAACACAGTGAGATGGGAGAGGTATAAACTCATCTTTCTGCATCTCTTGCAGCATTGGCAAGAGGAGCCAGTCAGCAAGGGATTGTTTTGTTTCTTTTCTTTTTTTAAGTCTAATTTATACTCCTTCAGATGCTCTCCGTTTAAAGAAATAAATTACCTTAGACCTATGTAAAGCAGGCTCCTCTATCCTGACAAAATCCCTTTTGGTTAGGCCACATTGACTTAAGTGAATTTATGAGCTCTTCAGTTGTGCAACACTGGTGTAGTAAATTTGCCTAACAGGCTGCTTGAACCAGTTTCAGTAAGAACAGAGGAAAACCTCTGAGCATGCAGAGGGATGGTTCAGAATTTTTCTTTTACCCAGAATAGCAAAATGAGCTTAGTTTCCTATCCAGATTTACGAAGCGTATTGCATGTGATTGCAAATGATCAAACACCAGAATGTGGTGTCAGATTTGGGGGTAATACGATGGATGGGAACTCAGGTGTTTCAGTTGTGCTCATGTGAAGACGTGCCAGTGCCTCAGGCTCCTTCGCTCTCTTGCTTATTACCCAGCTCTGCCTCTACAGGCACTTGAACTGATACTTTCCTTCCCTTTGACAACTGTAGGGATGAGGGGAAGGAGGAGGACTTGGGTTAGGGCTGGACGTGATAAAAAAGATCTTCTAGCAGGAAAGCAAGGCAGAAATGAGTAGGTTCTTTCTTCAGTTGTTTGGTCTTGACATCCCACTGTGGCAGGGGATGAGTGAGAGCGATCATCTTCGGAAATGTGGATTATCACTTGTGCTGCCCTCAACTTTGACAGCTTTGGCTTATCGTAGCGGGGGGAAATGTATTCTGCACGTATCCTACACATACATGCAAGATCATATGTGTAGGGATTTGAAGCTAGGGTGAGACAGAGACTGTGCTATGGGAAACAGAAAGAAATCTGGCCAATTTTGTGCTCAGTGTTTGTCTTGATCTTTTTTACTCCTAATGGACCTTACCTAATAGAAGAAATTATTAATAATGTTGGTGTAGCCCAGAGAAAAATAGTATCCGTGATTTGTATCTCATTGTAGCTGAAAACAGACAAAGGAACTAGTTCCTTTATGAGGTTCAACAGGGCTCAGTGCCGGGTCCAGCACTGGGGTCACAACAACCCCATGCAGCGCTATAGGCCTGGGGAATAGTGGCTGGAGAGCTGCCAGGCGGAAAAGGACCTGGGGGTGTTGGTTGACAGCCAGCTGAACATGAGCCAGCAGTGTGCCCAGGTGGCCAAGAAGGCCAATAGCATCCTTGCTTGCATCAGGAATAGTGTGGCCAGCAGGACTAGGGAAGTGATCGTCCCCCTGTACTGAGTGATCACTGGTGAGGCCACACCTCGAATACCGTGTTCAGTTTTGGGCCCCTCACTACAAGAAGGACATTGAGGTGCTGGAGCGTGTCCAGAGAAGGGCAACAAAGCAGGTGATGAAGGGTCTAGAGAAAAAGTCTTATGAGGAGTGGCTGAGGGAGCTGGGGTTGTTTAGCCTGGAGGCTGAGGGGAGACCTTATTGCTCTCTACAACTACCTGAAAGGAGGTTGTAGCGAGGTGGGGGTCGGTCTCTTCTCCCAAGTAACAAGTGATAGGACTAAAGGAAATGTGCCAGGGGAGGTTTAGGTTGGATATTAGCAAAAAACTCTTCGCTGAAAGGGTAGTCAAGCACGGGAACAGGCTGCCCAGAGAAGTGGTTGAGCCCCCATCCCTGGAGGTATTTAAAAGAAGGGTAGACATGGTGCTTAGGGGCATGGTTTAGTGGTGGACTTGGCATTGCTAGGTTAACGGTTGGACTCGATCTTAAAGGTCTTTTCCAACCTAAATGATTCTATGATTCTCTCCACCTGTGGTAACTGTATACCCAGGTAATTCAGCTCAGCATTGGTAATGAGCAAATTGTATTAGATTTATTGGGATGTTGCTGGCTCCTGTTTTAAGGGTAGTAATAAGTTCAAGCAGGGCTGATTTTTGAAGCAGGACTTTCTGAAAGCCCAACTCCTTGTTGTGCAGACCTCCTCCTCCTTGGCCTTCCAGTCGAGGCTTGTGATATGTGCATGCCAGCTTGTACCTGTCAGTGACAGAGCGCGGGGATGAAATTGGGATGACTTGAAGTCATCTATTTTGATACAAAGCAATAGCTGCAAACAGGAACAGGTAGTAACCGCGCCACCAGCGAGTCCTTCAAGGACTTCTCCATGGACCTGCTGCCCACAGGCTCCAAGAGGCTCTGTGCAGTGATTTTCATGTGGAAAGAGTTAATTTTGTATACCCTTGGGATAGGATTCTTTTAGAAAATGGATTAAACTCTTTTTCTTTCATATCCATGAAGAGTACACTATCTCTTTTCAAGTTTATACTGATAAATTGTTAATTAATGGAGATCTTGAACTGTAAAAGCAATCTAATTTGGTAAAATAATAGCATTTTCATAAAGCTTTTTTCATAATGAAATCCATTTTGATTCTTTAAAAACATGCACTTCAATTTTAGACATATATGCGTGTGTACGGGTTGCCCAGGGCTGGGGGCGGGGTTGAGGGGTCTCTGTGGGGAGAGGTCAGGCACAGCTGGTTCCAGCCAGTTCCAGCCAGTTCCAGCTGGCTCCGGTGGCCCCACAGGCTACAGCTGAGCTGCTCAGTGACTCTGGTGGTGACTCTGGGAAACAGAATCAAGAAAGGGCAAAACCCCTTCCGGCAGTGCGGAACAGCCCTTCAAGCACTGAGGAGGAAGAGGAGCTTCAGGCGCTGGAGCAGACTCCCCTGCAGCCTGTGGGGAGACCGCAGTGGGGCAGGGAAAGGTGTGGGGACGGGGAAGGGCTGTTACAGGATATAAAAGCCCCTCTGCTGTGCGAGAGGGGAGTCTGGGCAGGAGAAGGTAGCCGGGGCATGGGCTTGGCAGCCACCACATATGACATTCAGGCCTTTCCAAGCCTCTCGGGGTCACAAAGCTGTCTGTAGGTAGGTTGGACAGTGCTTGTACAACCTGTTGTAACTTCTCAGCTTTGCCCTTCTCCTCAGTGGCTCTGCTTCTACATGGTGTTCATCAAAGATGGGTAACACGAAGCGCTGCCTGAGCAATGGGATGACGGCTTTGTAAATAGGCAGTAGTCGTCTCTGGTGTAATGCCACAGATAGAACAGGAAGCTTGGAGAAAAGATGACTTTTTTTTTTTTTTATCTAATAAATAATGAGAGAATCCATATGGTAGAAATTTTAGTGCACAAAGTGCAGCAAGCTTCTGTTTGATGATTCAGTCAGCATCCGTCTGAAATTTGAATTTGCCCTGTGCTATGGAAGCACAGGACTAAGATATGTAAAAATGCACAGAGCTAACACTTCTCTTCACGTGTCTTTGGTTGACTTCTCACTAGTGTGATGGTAGTACTATAACAATTAGTTTAATTGGATTTAATAATGGTGATTTGCCTGCTGCTCTGCATGGAAACAAATCAGTCCTGCAGAATGTGGAAAAGATGTTTATGCCCAAGGATGTACACAAATGAGTTTACAACATACATAGTCATGTTTTTAGGAACCAAATTGCAAAGCCTGACATATATTTGAAAGTAATTTTAATTTACTTTCCTAAAAAATAAGTTTGTCTGTTCAGAAACAGACTTCCAAATTGCTCTTAAATAAAAATGTTACCTGGTTTATTCTCAGTTTCCTATGGTAGTAGTGTTTCAGATTACTGTTAGAGATTTTTGTGGGGTTTTTTTTGTTTGGTTTTTAACTCTGAGTGTTTAGTATCAATTTAATTGCTATAATATGGCTTTGGCTTAACTTAGAGGCTAAGTATGAGGACTGGCCTCATGCGTGCATTGGAGATTAAGTCTTACGAAGGTGAATCTTGCTATTAGTGTCTTATCCAGCATCGCATTTGCAATGCTTTGCATTTCTTTCCGTGGGGCTAAGTGTTACTGTATACTTTAAACTTTTCTCCTTGAGTAGCTTTCTGATGGTTTTCCAGTATGTCATCTAGGAGGCCTTTCTGCCCCAACTCAGTTATTTCTACAGAGGAAATAGAATTGATTGTAAACTAAGCAAATCAACCATACGTTGAAAGATGTCGATTAAAAGGATGTATTATCCATAGACTGGTCATTATGAAGTTGTAGCCATTACTTCTTAGCACATTGATGTAGCGCAGGGGGAAAGCACAGTGAAATTTTTCTCATTAACAATTTTAATTAACTTTTAATTGATTTCTAGAAAGATAAATGGTTTCATTACAAAGTCTTACAATGAACACCTTCACCGGAATTAAACATTCATGGAAACTTCCTGACAATTGTTCTGGTAACAAAACATGAAAATCTCTTGCGGTCTTCCCAGATGTCTGTAGCCTCATTTATAAAGTCAAATAAATGAAAATACCTTGCTCACAGAATGCCCTTTGTTTAATTTACATAACCTTATTCATCATGCCATAATTTAATTAAGAGGAGGAAATGTAACAGGTCAGCGTTCAGACTATGTTGAGGGGATGGTAGCTTTAGGAAAAACATATGAATTTTGTCCATCCCTATAAGGGCAGTTATGTAACAGCAAGAATTATTTGGCTGATACTGAAATTTGAGACTTAGTTCAGTATGTGAGAACAAAGATACCAACTGAACAAAATCTGAACAGTTTTGTATTGCAATCATATGCCTCTTCTGAGTGTAGAAGAATAAGGATGAAATGTGATAACATTTGGTTTTGAAGAAACATGATAAACTATAGGAAGTTAAGTAGTTCTTCAGAGAGCAATGATTAAAATATCACTAAATGTGACAAACACATTAAGTGAAATGAAAATTTCTAACTAATGTGTCCATTCTAGCTATCTGCTGACTGCATCAATCTTTCATCTAAGCATGTACTCCATAATGATTTGAGCAACAATGAAACACCTAAATCAAGCAGTGTAAAATAGAAATTCTCAGACACCACCTAACCGTGAAGATACTTCAGCATTAGAAGTATCTGAGGGCTTGGCTTTAAAAGCATCTAGGTTGTCTTCTGCTTATGTGCGCGGTTGTCCAACGCTGAGAAACTAAATGTGTCATTTCTCCTGAAGTCCTATTGGGATCCAGTAAACCTACCTTCTGTCACTGCAAATTAAGAGATTTGTTTCTGTGGGATATTTTACTTTCAGGAAAATATCAGAGAGAGGCAAGCTGCCGTAAACAAGAAATGCTGAGTAGCCACACAAGCATTAATACCCTGTTGAATATTACCCTAGCTTACCTTGTTGTTCCCATGTAGGTATGTCCCTTGTAGGTATTTAAAATATGCATTAAAGCATGGTTCTTTTTTTCTGTTTCTTTAGGCTACAGACCCAGATGCTGGTGTTAATGGTCAAGTTCATTACAGTTTGGCAAACTTCAACAATCTTTTCCGAATCACATCAAATGGTAGCATTTATACAGCAGTTAAACTGAACAGAGAAGTAAGGGACTATTATGAACTTATTGTTGAAGCAACAGACGGAGCTATGGACCCTCGCCGTTCAACACTAACTTTAGCGATCAAGGTGCTGGATATTGATGACAACAGCCCTGTTTTTACTAACGCTTCCTACACTGTCTGTGTGCCAGAAAATCTACCACCAGGCACTGTCTTCCTGCAAATAGAGGTAAGAAAGCATTATAGAGTGAAGAAGATGTTTGGTAAATGTTCTGCAATACTAAAAATGTTCTGATTTAATTTGTCAGTGAGACTGCAGTAAAAGATTGCAAACTGGGGTGGGGTAAGTTATGACACTTAACAGACTGAAAAATGCATGACCTTTAGACAGGTACATAAAAATACTTTGAAGCTGAGGTTCGTTCGGAAATAAGAGCAATCAGTAAAAAACAAACAAACAACAAAACCTACACTACTATTGTTGTTTCTTGGAATGTTGTTTTACACATTTAAAGTGCTTTTGAAGGCTCATCATATTGCTTCTACCTGTTTACATTAGTAGCAAAAGAGAGCTTTATGTCAACTGATTTAGACAGTTAAGTCAAACCTGGATGTCTAACCTCACATTATGGTTAATGGGGATAAATAGTTGCTTCCAGAAGCAATTAATCCAATACCAAGATCATCATCTAAGATAGTTGGAGTAAAGTGAAGTGAACACCTGGAGGTGTTGTCTTCTCTTCACTGACTATAAAAGATGCTTAAACAAGTGAGAGTTAATTGTTCAAGGATGAGCTAGATCTCTAAAGGCAGCCGAGATTCACCTCCTGCAAGCGGTCTATATATCCTCCTGATGTTTTGGTCAGCATCCTTTAATGAGAAGAATCTGTCCTGAGACAATTTCAACAAGAATGGTTTTCGCTGAACCTGACTGCAGATAAATCTAATGTCGAATTACAGCTAAAGCAATCACATAATACTCCTTATCCTGATGAAGATTAATATTCTTTGTCTAAATACTGGTATGAAATAAAAACATCGTGCTGCCATATGGGGTGAGATCAAACATCTGCTTAGCCCAGCGTCCTCTCCCTGGCAGTGGCCAATAGCAGGTGCTCAGGGATAAGAACAAGAACAGACTGAGCTTCCAGTGACTCTTGCCCAGAATACTGTGCTTGTTTCCTGTGGCGGGTATCGCTAGATTTTATAACCTTAAGCGGATTTATCTTCCTCGTGTTTGTGCAATAGTATTAAGTACATCAATACTATTAGAATCATATAACGAAACTCAAGTTGTTTGCAGTAGTTTGCTTTTTTATGTTCTTTAAATCTAGTAGGGATTTTTTGTGAAAATGGATTTTGTTTGGTTTTAAGCGCTTTTTTTTCTGTCTGCATGGTATGCTGTAGGCGAAGGATGTTGATCTTGGTTCTGATGTTAACTACCGAATACGGACCCAGGAAGCACTACAGTATTTTGCACTGAACAAGTATACAGGCGAGTTATCGCTTTTGAAGTCCTTGGATTATGAGTCGTTTTCTGACACAGAAGCAACCTTCACCTTTCTTGTGGAAGCCTTTGATAGCAAGGGTACTATGCCTCCTGGTCTTGCTACTGTCACAGTGAGAGTAAAGGTAAGAGGAATAACTTGTCAGTTGATAGCATCCGCTCCTATTTGTTACAAAATACTTCATCAACCCTTACAGGTGTCCTGATGGAACATCAGAGCACACCAGCAGTATGTCTGCTTTCCTGCTTTTTCACTGTATGAAGCTACTGCCTTTTTCTGACAGCAACTTGTTCAGTTAAACATACACTTTATAACAGCTATAATTACTTTTCTATATGCAATTACGTGGTTAAATCTTGGATCACAGATTTATGAAGTACAAGAATACCTGACACATACATAAACGTTTAGTCCCTTAAAATCCCTGAAAGGTTGAAATAAGTACCTAATGGAATTGTTTGCAAAAATGACACCATCACGTTTCACTTAAAGCTCTCATGAATTGTAATTTTATGAACCATTCGGGTGTATTGAGTGCTGATGTGGCACACCACATCCTATATTTCAGATTCTGCTGCTTGAAAATACAGAGCTGCAAAGGAACAGGCTTATTTAGTGGTCTTGCACAATGAATCGTTTTTATGCAGTGAGTTACAGCATCATCTCTGGGTTTCAGTTATCTCACCAGTAATATGGGGATAATGGTATTCTGTTTGGTAACGATCCACAAATGAAAAGCGTTTGTAGCTGAAACATTAGCACTTACCCATCTTAATTTGGTTGGTGTACTCATGTCCAAGAGGAGAAGATATTTTAGATGATTTAGAAACCATGCCTCCTTGCATTTACAAAGGTGCAGTTCTGGAGCCAGTCAGTCAAGTCCTTTTGCGCAGTTGCTTGATTTTTGTTGATTTTGTCAGTGAAGAACAGTGAGCTGTGGGAGAGAAGAGAGTTTAATTACTCGTATTTTAGCTAAGAAGCAAAAATTGTAGTAGGAACAAAAGCATAGCTCACAAATGTGAACTTCATATCTGGCAACTTCAGTTTAAATGTAAGTCTGCGGAAAGTATTTAGCATATATGAATCAGTCTCGGGTTCAGCTTACTGTGTATCTGCAGATGCTATGAATTGCCACATGATTTTGAGTAATTCTGTTTGTCAGTCTCTACTGAGCTCAGAATTATTTTAGGGACAGTAAATGTCTCCGATTATTAGCTTTGATGACAACCTAAGAAGGCTTCTATAATACGTCTCCGTCTCTGCAAAATTGCTCAGACTGAGATGGAGGTCACCTGTTTCCTAATAGCCTGTGCTCTTTCCAGGCAGTTTCCCAGTCAATCAAAGAAAACATGGCTTTTGACATCATTCCCTGAGCCTTTTCTGTTATACTTTTGAGGAGGAAGTTGCTCAAACGTGTTTTTTTCCTAACATAAACTTCTTCCCAGGACAGTGAATTTTTGAAAGAATTGTTTGCGTTTGTTTGGGTTTTTTAAAGGTACTTGTTTTCAAATAGGACTATATTCAGCAAAAAGCCGTAGTTTGCTTCATAGGGCTGACCCAGCTGTATGATTGTGCATTTGTATTGTATTCATTAATGAGACGGGGTACAGGGAGGTCATACAGTTCAACTCAGTGGCCTTAATGAAACAGCAGCTTGTGCACTGTCAAAGGAGGAGGTGTGGGAATAAGGAACTTAAGAAGGGCGTTAGTAGGATGAAAAAACAGGTTTCTTGTTTTGCTGGAAACTCTTCCCATGCGTGAGCAACAAAAAGAGAGCATGATGATACTTGTTTGGAAAGGCAGTATGGAAGAGCCTGGAATGCTAGGCTGGAGCCAGGAGTAACAATTTCAGCAGTAAAAGGTATTAGGCTGGGGACATGGTAGGGCCTGAAAGTGAGGACGAGCAGCTTATATATTAAATGAAAAAGAAAACAAATCAAAGAAATTATTAAGTATCATACTCGGTGACAGGCTGACTTTTGCAACAGATCAGTGGACATGGTTAAATAGAAGTAGACACTCTGGAAGGGAGAGGCACCCTGCAGGAAGGTCTGGATAGGCTGGAAGAGTGGGCTAACCATAACCTTATGAAGTTTAACAAGGACAAGGGTAAGGTCTTGCACCTGGGAAAACATAATCCAGGAGTGCAGCTCAGACTGGGATCCACCTGGCTAGAGAGCAGCTCCGTGGAAAGGGACCTGGGGGTCCTGGTGGACAGGAAGCTCAACATGAGTGAACAGTGTGCTGCTGCGGCCAAGCAGGCCAATAGGATGCTGGGTTGCATCAAAAAGGGCATCACCACCAGAGATAAAGAAGTCATTACCCCTCTCTACTCGGTGCTTGTCAGGCCACACCTGAAATACTGTGTGTACAGTTCTGGTCCCTGTTATACAAAACAGATGTGGACAGGCTGGAGGGGGTCCAGAGAAGGGCCACCCAGATGATCGAGGGTCTGGGAAGCTGCTGTATGAGGGTAGGCTGAGAGAGCTGGGTTTGTTCAGCCTTGAGAAAAGGAGGCTTAGAGGTGACCTCATCACCATGTACTTAAAGGGGAGCTACAAAGAAGATGGAGACTCCCTTTTTACGAGGAGTCCCATGGTGAGGACAAGGGGTAATGGGTACAAGTTACTCCCAGGGAGATTCCAACAGGACATGAGAGGTAAATTTTTCACAATGAGAAGAGTCAATCATTGGAGTAATCTCCCAGGGAAGTGGTTGACTCCGCTACGCTGAATACGTTTAAGACTCAGCTGGACATGGTGCTGGGCCATCTCGTCTAGATTGTGCTCTTGCCTAGAAAGGTTGGACCAGATGATCCTCAAGGTCCCTTCCAACCTGGTATTCTATGATTCTATGATGAAATATTATATGCTGAGATTAAGATGATGCTTAGGTTCCAGCCTTGAGTGACAGGTAGAAAAGTAGTATTTTCAGTGGCAGTTGAGAGAATGGGGGAGGGCTTGTGGAAAAAACATTTTTAATATCTCATTTTGTTGGGCAGGTGTCATTAATGGGTTATATGCCAGATGGTAGAAATTTAGAACCTTGGTCACAAGAGATGTCTAAAATAGAAAGAATGGCTTGATTTGAGCTTATAGATGAACTTCCCAGATATAAAATTGGGGGCGGGGGCGGGGAGGTGGAGATTGAGATCAGATCCTTGTGCTACCACTGTGTGAGATGAGAAGGATCCACAAAAGGACACTTTGAATGGGTAATTGAAGAGACAGAGCGGTGCAGAGTCTTGAGAATGCCTCGGGTGTGAAAAGAAATGCAGAAGTAACAAAGCACGTTGCAATGCAATTTGGGTTTGTTCTTAATGGAAAAGACTCATATTCCCCCTTGTTTTGAAGGGGGGAGAGCTGACATGCCTTTGCTGGGGGTGAGAAGTCCTGATCAGGGCAGAGAGGGCAAGGCACTAAAGTTCCCTTGAGGACAGAGGCGGTGCACGCATTTTACAGGGCCAGCGTCAGCACGTCCTGGTAAGCTGACAGAGGGAACTGATTTGTGTCCAGCAGCTCAGCGAGGGTGTTTACATCTGGCCCTTGGTCTTGAATGCATGATGGCGTAAATGACACCGCCATGTAGCAGTCTAGAGCGTCATGCACAGTGTATTGCCTGATTCCAGTCCAGGCTTTTATTCCTCTGCAATCTTAACTGCGGTCCAAGCTGCTGCTTTAGGGCATAGCTAAGTAGATAACTCCTGATGAGCATGTTCAGTGTTTCACTGGAGTCATTTATAATTTTTTGTTGACCAATTAAGATGTCTGCCCAGGGAATTGAAAGGGTTCTAAAACTCACGATTTCTGCCAGGCCATCTGCCAACTCAGAGCCTGTGTTCAGGGACAGGGTGCTTCTGTGTGGGGATGAACATCCCTCTGCTGGGGCTCCGGAGTTGTTCCCACTCAGCCTGTCTTTTGCTCCTGCTCTGGGACCAGGAACGGGATGTGTCTGATTCTTCTTAGTAGTAAATGTGCTTTTACTTTATTTAGAAGATGATATTAGAGTAATTATTTTATTACGGTGTTTGTGACCCCAAATGGGAAATAAACCGAGTGCAGATACATTGTAGGCCCTAACATAACAGTTGTACCGATTGCAATCTTTAATAACACAAAATCGAACTAGAGAAAACCAGAAGTAAGCATTAAGGCAGTAGTGGGTCCAAGTAGGGAATTCATGTAACCATTAGGGATTCAGTCCCTATAATTCTCAGAGCATTATTTGTACTACAGAGGTCTCCAAGTCCTTTTGGGCTCATGCTGCTCTGTTAACATTTGTCATTTTTCACGGTCCAGCTCTTAACCGAAAGCACTGTAATTTTTACTGTGTAATAGGATTCTGTTAACCACCGATGGACAGCATCTGATGGTTTCATATATCATTTATGTGATCTAAAACTGAATGAGCAGCAGTGCAGTATACCCATAATCACAGTGATCATTGTGGCTTGGGGGAGGGTAGATACACACAGTGATGTTTTTTAGACTCTCGCTTTCAGCCTTTGGCAGGACAAGTTACAAATAGTTTGTATTAATCTTCCCTGAACTTGACCAAAACACAGATTGCATAGCACAATACTCACTGCAGAAAAAATAACTTAATCTGTTACCTTCATGTCAGTAGTGAAATACATTATTGGCCACTGCTGCGGCCAGATGGCCCTTTGTGGATGTCTTATGACTCTTTCTTCAGAGAAAGCCAAAGGTAAATTAATAAATTGTTGCATCATTTCTAGTATTACTGAGGAGGAATAGTGTAAGTGGCATTGATTTCTTGTTGCCAGAAAGATGCAAACCACCTCAAACAGACTGAGATTTTTCTTTTTTTCCCCAGTTCTCATATTCGTCTCGCTGCTTTCATAACTTTTCACCTTAACCTGAAAGTAGTAATGAGTCATCTTGTCTTGGGATGGCATGGGAGATTGCACAAGTGTTCATCCAGAATAATTGATGATTGTAATCTCATCTGTAATCAAGAACATGAAACTTTTTATTTTATTTGGGTTTTTTATATATATGTAATTATACAGGTTAGACATAGCAAATTTTATCAGTCTTGAAAACCTAGTTTAAGGGATAAAAACATTAGCAACTCCAAGAAACAATTTGTCTGCTATTTTTCAGTGGTTTGCCACTGTCAAGGCACAATTTCTTTCACCATGAGAACGGCAGAGATTTGCATTCACTCAGTGTCTGAGAGGGCTGTTTGCTAAGAGTGCCTGTAGTGCATATTGCAGTATGCACAAGCATCCTCTCACAATATAAATGTTTACCAGTATTGGAAGAAGTGAAATCACTACAGAAACAGGACTAACGTTTTTCCAGTTTATATTGCTGTTAAATGAGTAATGTGTTCCTAAATACATATTATAAGAATTTCTGTATCATGGGGCCTGTAAGGTACTTGCATATTTTATGCTGTGACCTCCTCTTATTATTATTACCAGCATTATTTTTGTATTTCTTTGCGTCTCTCTCTTGTTTGTTATAATAGTTTTTTCTCCTCCTTTTGTGTTCCGGGATTGGTTTTCTTTTCAGTTTTTCAGGTAGAGTATGTAGTGTAATGAAGCCATTATCCCTGGCTGATGATTGAAAGTGATAGAGCAACAAGAATAAGTAAAAACAGATCTATATGTTTCTAGTAATGCAATATTACAAGACTGCCTACCAAATATTTCATATAATTTCTACCATGCCTTAATCCCAGTGGACTGTTATAAACATTATACAGTGAATTTCCAGATTTATTAAAACTGACCTTACCCATGAACGTCAATAAACATACTGCTATCATCAGAGAGTACACTAACTGCAATAGTTAAACTAGTTTTTCAAGAGAAGTATGCCATTGAGAAGTTAGAAGTCAACATATGCTTTAGATGATGCATTATATGCATTGGTTGGTACTTATTCTGGGGGTGAATTTGAATCTTTCATAACCACTATGCTAAGTCTTCCCTTCCTTGGGAACTTTGCATAAAAGAAACAAATCAACCATGCAAAAATATGTAACAGCTAAATCTTTATCTCTGGCGTGGTTGCTCTGAATGGTCCTTCGTCAACATGACTCTTCTTGCTGTCCTTCATATTCAAGTTGGAAGCAAATGGCATGATCTTTGTTATAATGATGCCATAGCAGTGCAGAGCTCCAGCCTGCTTAGACAAGGAAGCTCCCTTTGTTTCTCTGACAACCTAAACCTTGAATCAAAACAAGGAGAAGTATAATTTGTTTGCTTTTCTAGAGTGGGAGGGTTAGAAGAAGCTGCGTGTTTGTGGATGAATCACCCTCTCAAACCAAACAATTGCAGCCAACAGTAAAGCAAAGAAAATAAAGGTGTGTTGGAGAAAGTATGCAGGAACCCAGCATTTGTGACAGTAGAATAAAATGTTACAGCAGGACCCTCTCCTCTCACAGAGCACGTTTACTGTACTGCTGCGGAGTGCTGGGGAGTGAGTGGCTTTAGTCCGTGTAAAATGCTTAAATTATCCCTGGGAGACAATGGGAGAAGAGGGATCCACAGGTTGTCGGGGGTGGGGGTGGGGGTGACAGTTTGGTTCAACCCCTGCTCCACCAGATGTTTAAATAGCCAGGCATAGATGTAGCTGCCACTGCTTTCTCTTCCTGCAGGTATTCACTAGAAATTCACTCAAGTCTTGTTTCTAATGAGCAGGTGGGCTCATCATACATCATTGTTTCATTATGCGGGGATTTCATGTTATGGTGAGATTTAATGATAATAATAATGAAGATTTTCTGCCAGAAATTATACAGGTAACAAAGGATACATGGAAGGTAAAAGACATTAGTGAAGCAGTTAAGGTCAAACATGTCAACAGTTTCTAATATTTCTAAAATAAAATTTAAGTTATGTTTTTTTCAATAAATTTACATCCATGAAGTTAATCTTTCCTTTCTAACATGTAATGAAAACCATTTCCCATTTAAAGAATAACAGGGCGGTCCAGCACAGCAGCAGCACATAACTTACACAAAGGTTAAAAAAAATGAGCTGTGTTGCCTCCAAAATGTAACTGCTTATTTATCTCTTTTCTCGTGGCATTAATGGAATAACGGGCATGGTGTTAGTCTATGGTGCCAGTAAACAGATTTTTTTTTTTTCTTTTTTCAATCTCAACTTATTTGTTCAATCATCTGCTAGTCATTTATTACCTCATATATTCCACTATGAATATTATCCCTTAATTTATGTTATGAGCTACTTTAGGGCTTGCTGAGCACTAAATACGAAAAAGAGGCAGTTATTCCATGTTAACAAGCCTCTATTTTGTATAGCTTCAAACAAAGAACCCTGTGTAAAGAAGCACTGCACCCAATTAGAGACAAAATTCAAAGTGCCACTTCATACAGTTTGTGGTATTATCTTGTCAGCATCATCACAAAGATTTTGAACTTGCTCAAAGTTACCCAGCATCGCTTGATTCTCTAACCTCAGTCCTCTTATATTAGTGTCGTGGTTTAACCCCAGCCAGCAACTATGAACCACACAGCCGCTCACTCACTCCCCCCCAATGGGGTGGGGGAGAGAATTGGAAGGGTGAAAGTCAGACAACTCCTGGGTTGAGATAAGAACAGTTTAATAATTGAAGTAAAATAAAATAGAATGATAGTAGTAGTGGTAGTAATAATAATAATAATAATAATAATAATATAATACAATAATAATGTACCAAGCAAGTGATATACGACACAATTGCTCACCACCCCCTGACTGATGCCCAGCCTGTTCCTGAGCAGCAATCCCTTCCCCCCCGGCCAACTCGCCCCAGTTATATACTGAGCATGACGTCATATGGTGTGGAATAGCCCTGTGGCCAATGTGGGTCAGGCCCCCTGGCTGTGCCCCCTCCCAGCTTCTTGTACGCCATGCAGAGCATGGGAAGCTGAAAAGTCCTTGACTGGTG
Source organism: Nipponia nippon (assembly GCF_047370975.1). NCBI lineage: Eukaryota > Metazoa > Chordata > Aves > Pelecaniformes > Threskiornithidae > Nipponia > Nipponia nippon. The sequence goes on along the minus strand of NW_028262347.1, from coordinate 87,103,050 downwards.
TAACCACTACTTAGCAACAACTAAAACATCAGTGTGTTATCAACATTATTCTCATACTAAATCCAAAACACAGCACTATACCAGCTACTAAGAAGAAAATTAACTCTATCCCAGCTGAAACCAGGACAGTATCCACCCCTTATTCCATACCATATACGTCATGCCCAGGTCTTTCAAATACATTCCAATTAATCATTACCACTTTTCCAGTCTTTTGATATATTTTATATATATATATACACACACACACACATATAGATATAATTTCCCTAGTCTATAGGCTATCCCTCTAAAATGTTTGTTGAGTTCATTTAGTTCATGACTTTAGGCTCCATCTGTTATAACAGTCTTTCAGGGCAGGAGAGATGGTGTGTGGTGTTGGATTGTTGTATGCTGAAGTCAGTTCTGGTTCCATCACCACTGCACTTTGTTCAGTTTCCTCAAAGTTTTTCTTCATTAATTTGGGTGATTCTTACTGTATACCCTTGATATGGCACATAGTGATCATTGAATTGATGACATCTAGTATTATATAGCAACTAACATTATACAATTCAGTTCATTGGCTAGTTTCACCCAAAATCAAATCTCCTTGAGGTACACATCGGACTTCCCCATCCTCCCGCATCACCCACCAAGTGCATCCAGGGCCTTGAGCAAAAGCAATCCCACGAATGGGTTTACCTCTGCCTGAAGCAGGAGTAACCCAGACTGTCTTCCCCGTCATATTTTTTAGGTGCACTACAGGGACTTTATCCCCCTCTGCAGTACGTAGAAGTCTTGACTGGGCAGGGCCAGCTCGATTGGCAGATCCCCTAGTGTTGACTAACCAAGTGGCCTTTGCTAAATGTGTATCCCAGTGTTTGAATGTCCCACCACCCATTGCTTTTAGTGTAGTCTTTAACAGTCCATTGTATCGTTCGATTTTCCCGGAGGCTGGTGCATGATAGGGGATGTGATACACCCACTCAATGCCATGCTCTTTGGCCCAGGTGTCTATGAGGCTGTTTCGGAAATGAGTTCCGTTATCTGACTCAATTCTTTCTGGGGTGCCATGTCGCCACAGGACTTGCTTTTCAAGACCCAGGATAGTGTTGCGGGCGGTGGCATGGGTCACGGGATATGTTTCCAGCCATCCGGTGGTTGCTTCCACCATTGTAAGCACATGGCGCTTGCCTTGGCGGGTTTGTGGAAGTGTGATATAATCAATCTGCCAGGCCTCCCCGTATTTATATTTCAGCCATCGTCCTCCATACCAGAGAGGCTTGAAGCGCTTGGCTTGCTTGATTGCAGCACATGTTTCGCATTCATGGATAACCTGTGCAATAGTATCCATGGTCAGATCCACCCCTCGATCACGAGCCCATCTATATGTTGCATCTCTTCCTTGATGGCCTGAGGTGTCATGGGCCCACCGAGCTAGAAATAATTCACCCTTATGTTGCCAGTCCAGGTCCACTTGAGCCACTTCAATCTTAGCAGCCTGATCCACCTGCTGATTGTTTTGATGTTCTTCAGTGGCCCGACTCTTGGGTACGTGAGCATCTACATGACGTACTTTTACAACCAGGTTCTCTATCCGGGCAGCAATATCTTGCCACAATGTGGCAGCCCAGATGGGTTTGCCTCTGCGCTGCCAGTTGCTCTGCTTCCATTGCTGTAACCAGCCCCACAGGGCATTTGCCACCATCCATGAGTCGGTAAAGAGATAGAGCATTGGCCACTTTTCTCGTTCGGCCATATCTAAAGCCAGCTGGATGGCTTTCACCTCTGCAAACTGACTCGATTCACCTTCTCCTTCAGCAGTTTCTGCAACTTGTCGTACAGGACTCCATACAGCAGCTTTCCACCTCCGATGTTTCCCCACAAGGCGACAGGACCCATCAGTGAACAAGGCATATTGCTTCTCATTTTCTGATAGTTTATTATATGGTGGGGCCTCCTCAGCACGCGTCACCTCCTCCTCTGGTGATATTCCAAAATCTTTGCTTTCTGGCCAGTCCATGATCACTTCCAAGATTCCTGGGCGACTGGGGTTTCCTATTCGAGCCCGTTGTGTGATCAGTGCGACCCACTTACTCCATGTAGCATCAGTTGCATGATGTGTACAGGGGACCCTCCCTTTGAACATCCAGCCCAACACTGGCAGTCGGGGTGCCAAGAGGAGCTGTGCTTCAGTACCAACCACTTCCGAAGCGGCTCGAACCCCTTCATATGCTGCTAATATCTCTTTTTCAGTTGGAGTATAGCTAGCCTCAGATCCTCTGTATCCCCGACTCCAAAACCCTAGGGGTCGACCTCGAATCTCCCCTGGTGCTTTCTGCCAGAGGCTCCAGGTAGGGCCATTCTCCCCGGCTGCAGTGTAGAGCACATTTTTTACATCTTGTCCTGCCCGGACTGGCCCAAGGGCTACTGCATGGACTATCTCCTGTTTAATTTGTTCAAAGGCCTGTCGTTGCTCAGGGCCCCATTTAAAATCATTCTTCTTCCGGGTCACTTGATAGAGAGGGCTTACGATCAGACTGTAATTTGGAATATGCATTCTCCAAAAACCCACAACGCCCAAGAAAGCCTGTGTTTCCTTTTTGCTGGTTGGTGGAGACATGGCTGTTATTTTGTTGATCACATCCATTGGGATCTGACGACGTCCATCTTGCCATTTTACTCCTAAAAACTGGATCTCCTGTGCAGGTCCCTTGACCTTACTTTGTTTTATGGCAAAGCCAGCCTCCAGAAGGATTTGGACTATTTGCTTCCCTTTCTCAAAAACTTCTTCTGCTTTGTTGCCCCACACGATGATGTCATCAATGTATTGCAGGTGTTCCGGAGCCCCACCCTGTTCCAATGTAGTCTGGATCAGTCCATGGCAAATGGTGGGGCTGTGTTTCCACCCCTGGGGCAGTCGATTCCAGGTGTACTGGACCCCCCTCCAAGTGAAAGCAAATTGTGGCCTGCACTCTGCCGCCAAAGGAATTGAGAAAAATGCATTAGCGATGTCAATTGTGGCATACCATTTGGCTGCCTTTGACTCCAGTTCATATTGAAGTTCTAGCATGTCTGGCACAGCAGCGCTCAGTGGCGGCGTGACTTCATTCAGGCCCCGATAGTCTACTGTTAGTCTCCACTCTCCATTAGACTTTCGCACTGGCCATATGGGACTGTTAAAGGGTGAGCGAGTCTTGCTGATCACTCCTTGGCTCTCCAGTTGACGAATCAGCTTATGGATGGGAATCAGGGAGTCTCTGTTGGTGCGATATTGCCGCCGGTGCACTGTTGTGGTAGCGATTGGCACCTGTTGTTCTTTGACCCTCAGCAACCCCACAACAGAGGGGTCCTTCGAGAGACCAGGCAGGGTAGACAGCTGTTTAATTTCTTCCGTCTCCAAGGCAGCTATACCAAAAGCCCACCGGTACCCTTTTGGGTCCTTGAAATACCCTCTCCTGAGGTAATCTATGCCAAGGATGCATGGAGCCTCTGGGCCAGTCACAATGGGATGCTTCTGCCACTCCTTCCCGGTTAAGCTTACTTCAGCCTCCAATACAGTCAGCTGTTGGGATCCCCCTGTCACTCCAGAAATACAGATGGGTTCTGCCCCTTCATAGCTTGATGGCATTAGGGTACACTGTGCACCGGTGTCTACTAAAGCCTTATACTCCTGTGGGTCTGATGTGCCAGGCCATCGAATCCACACAGTCCAGTACACCCGGTTGTCCCTTTCCTCCACCTGGCTGGAGGCAGGGCCCCTCTAGTCCTGGTCATAGCATTCGTTACTCACTTCTTGTAAATGCGAATCAAAAACCCCTTTATTGAGATCGGAAGCAAAATCAGCCCTTTTATCCTGTCTAGGGAACTGCTCACTGGAAACTGGAGCAGCAATTTTCCTGGAAGAACCACCTTTTGTAATTGTTTTTCCTTGCAACTCACGTACTCGTGCCTCTAGGGTCGAGGTAGATTTTCCATCCCACTTCCTCATGTCCTCTCCATGGTCACGCAGATAAAACCACAGGGTGGCCCGTGGTGTGTATTCACTATATCTTCTCTCTTGAAGAGACGGATGCTTACTCCTGATGGCTGAGATACTGGTCCGTACAGGTGAGGAGTAGGACATGTCCTCTTTGAATCGCTGGAACTCCCGGGATAATTTCTCAGCTAGCACATCAGGCAGTTTCTCCACAGCCGCGACGCAGGCCCGTAGGGAGGCAGAGAGACTTTCTTCGTATTGTCGAAGTTGGCCAGCCAATTCATCCACCGTTGGTCCCTCTTCATCTTTCCAGGTCATTGTTGCCAAAGAGTTTGCATATGATGACGGTGCACTCCGCACGAACTTCCGCCACATGGGTCGTGTGCACTGGACTTCATCTGGATCTTTGGATAACTGCTCATTGTTCAAGTCATTATGCATCACCTCCAGCACGGCTAATTCCCTCAGGTACTGGATACCTCTCTCCATGGTGGTCCACTTGCCTGGCTGACATAAAAAATCTTCCTTGAAAGGATACCTTTCCTTCACAGCTGCCAGAAGTCGCCTCCAGAGGCTGAGGACTTTTGCCCCTTTTCCAATCGCTTTGTCAATGCCCCCTTCCCTAGAAATGGATCCCAGCTGCTTGGCTTCCTTACTCTCTAATTCCAGGCTACTAGCCCCATTATCCCAGCATCGGAGCAGCCAAGTGATGATGTGCTCACCTGGATGACGACTAAAATCTTTTCGCATATCTCGCAGCTCACTCAGGGACAGAGATCGGGTTGTTACCATCTCATTTGTGGGTTCTGCCTCTTCCTCCTCCTGTTCTTGTGATGGCCCTGGTTCATCATCAGCCCTTACTAAACGAGTTGATTTTCTTGTGTATTTTTTCTTCTGTATAGGGGCAACTGATACTGGCACGGGTTGGTTCTCTGGTGTAGCCACAGCACCTGTTACAGGGGCTGGCGTATCAGTAGTATCTGTTGCCGGGGCTGGCATAGCTGCAACGCCAGTCGTTTTGTTGTCAGATCCAGAGACCTTCTCTTCCCCTTGAGGGTTCTGAATAGTGTTTAATACGGCTCGGTAGGCATGGGCCAGGCCCCAGCACATTGCAGTGATTTGTGTCTCCCTAGAATTGTCAGGATGACAGCATACTTTTTCCAAATGTTCTACTAATTTTTCAGGATTCTGCACTTGTTCAGGGGTGAAACTCCAAAACACTGGAGGGGCCCACCGTCCTAGGCATTTGCCCATACTCTCCCACACACCCTGCCACTCATAATTATCCAGCCTTGGGGCAGATCTCTGGATGATATTCTTAAAATGCATATTAACTCTAGACAAAACCGAAACAATATACCCAAGAAATACCAATAAATGTATCTTAACTACCCAAGGATGTTCAAGATACAAAAAAGTTGTTGTAATGAAGGAGGAAACATTATAGAAGGCGGCAGTGAAGGTGCTATTCTGTATTTCCTCCATAAAAAGCCTCTCAGAGGAAGAAGTATAATTGCTAATTGTCTCCATGAGGTGGTACCCGAAGTACAGTAATGGCTTCAGTACAGAACCCAAATACCAGATAGCGCTCAAGGTCAGTGTTTTAATAACAAATCTCCCAGGCAAAACATCACTAATCACGGCAGAGCACAGAAAACTGCAACACCCAACACCAATCTTTAACATGTACTGCAAAAGCAAGAGCATGGTGCAGATCAGGTAGACTAATACCGAGAGCAGATGAATCAATATTATGACCAGCAACTGTTAACAGATACAAATTCCTTAATACACTCTGATTAATCTGTTATTATCTCAAACCCTCGAGCCCCACGTTGGGCGCCAAAAAGGACTGTCGTGGTTTAACCCCAGCCAGCAACTATGAACCACACAGCCGCTCACTCACTCCCCCCCAATGGGGTGGGGGAGAGAATTGGAAGGGTGAAAGTCAGACAACTCCTGGGTTGAGATAAGAACAGTTTAATAATTGAAGTAAAATAAAATAGAATGATAGTAGTAGTGGTAGTAATAATAATAATAATAATAATAATAATATAATACAATAATAATGTACCAAGCAAGTGATATACGACACAATTGCTCACCACCCCCTGACTGATGCCCAGCCTGTTCCTGAGCAGCAATCCCTTCCCCCCCGGCCAACTCGCCCCAGTTATATACTGAGCATGACGTCATATGGTGTGGAATAGCCCTGTGGCCAATGTGGGTCAGGCCCCCTGGCTGTGCCCCCTCCCAGCTTCTTGTACGCCATGCAGAGCATGGGAAGCTGAAAAGTCCTTGACTGGTGTAACCACTACTTAGCAACAACTAAAACATCAGTGTGTTATCAACATTATTCTCATACTAAATCCAAAACACAGCACTATACCAGCTACTAAGAAGAAAATTAACTCTATCCCAGCTGAAACCAGGACAATTAGTCAGTGTTATAGATACATAAATCTAAAAGATATTTCAAATACTTGTGGCACAGCTAGGAGTAATTTTCAAGTAGTGGCTTACTTCAGTGGACTTAATGTAAATATAAAATTGAAATGATACCTTAGCAAATCAAAATGTAGGATCACAAATAAAGGTTTGCTTGCAAACTTAGGTATGTATCTTGGGGATGAATATACTGGTGAGATGCATGAACCTTAAAGGAGAATACCTTTAAGGGTGGTATGTGTTTATTATAAGAGACCCAGAGATTACATAAAGAATGGGAAGGGACTTCGAGTTCTTGATAGTCCAGTATCTGGTGAAATTAGGTATTTCTATCTTATGCCATGTAATGAGTTCTCTCCACCCCACCCCCCTCGAAAGCTGCATTTTTCAGGAGTCCAGACTTTGAAGGCACTCTTTTACATATGTAATTTGAAGTGGAAATAATCACGGGAGTCTTCCATCACATATATGATTATTGATAATAAAATTAACTTGTTACTGCATTTGTAAAAGAAACAGTTTTAAAGCTAAGAATCAGTGAGATGAGTGATAAGTAGATTTTTTTCCATTATTTTTGTCATATACATTAGGAAGTATAAATTGTTCTGTGCTCACCTTCTTCGTATAGATTACAGAAACTGACTGATGAAATGAAAGTACAAATTGCAGAGGAAACAAAATTGAAAATATCTTAAAAAGAATTATTTTACCTCAATGATTTTAAGCCATTGTACAGTTACTCATTTCTAATCCCTTTGCAATCAATTTGAAAGGCTAGATATACCTGGATGTGTAATATTCTGCTGCTGTGAACCACTCCACAGAATTACCTGGGTAAATTACAACAAATCACTCATTTAAGTTAATAATACCAGTCTTTTAACTGAAGGATGACAGCTTGCTTGAAATCTTAAGATCCTGGTTATCGTCCCAGTTCTAGATAGTATATTAACTGCCTACAGTAGTCCTTTAGGGGATTGTTATTATTAAGGCCTGGAGAATAATGTTGTATCCTCTCAGCTTGCATGAGTATTTGCTTAGTGAAAGACCAGATACAGTTTGCACGCGTACGTGAATATATATATATATATATATCAGTCAACTCTTGGCTCAAAGTACAGATCTGTGTACATGGCATGGTGGACCTTTAAGGGAAGAGGAAAAGAAAAGATAATCTTCTAGTAAAGGGATTATAGTTGAAAAATAACATTCTGGTTTTCTTTCAGAAAAATAAACTCACCTGTGAGAGAATGGTTTTCTGAAGTCACAGCTCAGGTTTTCAATTGTTTTAATGCGGAGTCTGTGACTCCAAATCCAGAGACCTTGTTTCAGAAGAGCTTTAAAACTTATTTTTAGACTATCATGTAATTTAAGATCACTATGACATGAGACCGTATGACATTTGCATTTTAATATTTAATATTAAATTTGTACATTTGTACTGTTCTGAATAAGGTTGATTAGCATCATATTGAAAGGCTTTGGAAACTTACTAAGTTTAATAATAGAAATATAATCAAATGAGGATTCGCAGAAATTGAGAAATTACAGAGAGAATTGAGGGCACTAGATGGCTATTACCAGTTAGCATGGACCAGAGGAATGGATGATAGGAAAGTATGGCACTTACAGATGCTGTAGCTGAAATGTAATGATGGTAGAAAAGATCTCCTCCTGTGTGAACTTCAATGAGCACCATGCTGGAGAGGTTTCTGCTGAGGGATAACCTGCACTTGCCATTTCCTTTAAAGCTAAGCAGAGCTTCAGGAAACCATTGCAAAGCACAGTTGCATCAAAATGAAAGCACTTGCTCACTTGGGCCCAAAAAATGGTTTGTTAAAGGGCAAGATAAGGCCTTGTGGCAGAGGTCAAAGATCTGTGGGTCCTTGGGTGCTTGTTACAAAGGGTTCACTTCCCGCTTTCCTGTTTTTTTCATGAACTGGTAGTTAACAGAGGAAGAAATTGAAAGTTATTGTGAGAGGTTAGTGTGAGTGAGGCTGCTCCACATGGAGGGATGAGCCAGGAGCCAAGGGTGACCCAGTGTGGGCAGTGCCCTCCCTGACTGGGCGCACTCCCTGTGGGGACAGAGCCAGGCAGGCAGACCAACAGCCTCCATCAACAGCCCCAGACATGGTGAGGGCATGAACCCAGTCTGGGGTCTGTCCAGGGAGTCCAGCCAGGAGCAAAAAGGGATGGGGTCAGAAGCAGGGCTGGGATCCTATGGCATCACTGGGACAGGACTGGGGGCCCCGACTGGGATGAAATGGGGTCCTGGGCGCAGGGGCAGGGTGTTGGGGGGCCCTAGGTGAGGCTGGTCCGGGCTGTTAAGGACTAGGGGTGCCTTTAGGGCCATGCTATCTTGTGACCTGTAGGGTTTTTTCATTCTGCTTATTTAGTAATAAAATATCTTGGATTTTTTTTTAAATAAAGCATTGAGTGACGTCTTCCTATGGTGAAAGAATGTACAGGAAGAATAATTATTTTCAAGTCAAAACACCCCTTTTCTTTCTGTAGAAGAGAGTTTCACAGATATAGTAGAGGAATGTTAAATGTGCCCTTGGAAGTCCCCAAACAGCAGGGGATTATTAAACACTTGGAGGCAGCTCAGATGGAAAGCCACCAGCTCTGGTAATGTGCACATAGACTTAAGTGGCAGATGTTCAAAACAAAATGACAGCAGAAAATTACAGATACATATCTGTAGTTGTACAAAAAGATTGGGAAGGTTTGAATATTTCAGTATGTGACATATGCTATGCTTTGAAGTAAACCTTTTTACTTTCTCCCTTTGTGGGATTATATTATGTACATTTAACATTAGTGGAAGGAGGGATTGCTTTTAAAAATACATTTTTTCCCTATTTCTTACACTTGTGATAAAAGCCAGCAGACTGCAAAAGGAGCTGTAAATGCCTAATATGCATTTATTAGCTCAGACGCTGTTCAGTCATGCTGTTTTTTTATAGTGAGGGAATGTTGATTTCCACTTAGATATAGTTAACTAGAAACCTTGGTATCAGCAGGTATAATCAAAAAGCACAGTCCTAAAGTGGTAGGAAAAACACATGGATGTACTTACAAATGCTTTATGAAACTATTTGCAAACCAAGAAAATGTAATATTTAAGAAGCTAACAAACTTAATGGGTGGTTTTGTCAACAGGTCAGAAATAGGAGAGTAAAACATTTTCTCCTAGACTTTTAGAATCTTTATGGTAAGATGCTTTCTGCTTAGCAGTTCAGGAGAGAGGCAAGAAGAAAAGGAAGCTGTGTGCAAAATTGCATTTGTAATGCAGGCTCCCCAGGTAGGCACCTCTACACACATACTCTGCTGGTAACGGTAAAAATCTTCTAAACAGTGTGATTCTCTTAGTAGTCTAGATAAATCAACAGAATCTGTGATTTTTGTGTTCTTTGACAGGAATTTTTCCCTCTAGAACTGTTCAGCAGATTAAAAATTAGATATTACTATCATGGAATTACAGCCATTTTAATAAATAATCAATACTTGATTATAATTAGGTCACATACTACAAAAAACAGGAGTTAAAAAATTAGACTGATTTTATAAGCTCCAAAAAACCCAAAACCTAGATTACTAAATGTAAAAAACTATAGCCCTGTTTTCCTAAGAAGGAAATTGGGAGAGGGTAAAACATGCTGAATTTTATGGGTGTTGGGGGAGGAGAGGCTTCGCTCCCATTTGGTAGGGCTGCCCTCTAGTGCACTGCAGGCTAAAGGCAGCAATTTTTCCAGTGGAGTAACAGGGTTCCTTTTGTAGAATAAAAGGGCATTTGCACAAATTATTATGCCTGAAATTGATATAGATATGTATACATAAATATATGTATATACATGTAAATATATATATCTCTCAAATATATTGGAGTGATTGGAGTGTCATCTGGAGTTGCTTCTGTTTGTGTGGAGATAGCTGATGAAAAATTAACCTACGTTTTTACTCTTTATTTTTCTCTCACAAAACAAGATTTCTACCAAAACCCATTTTTAAAAAAATCTGTTACTTGTTAGAAAAACTTTAGCTTAGTGGTAATATTCAAATCAGACAAGTCTGTCACTCATTTTAAAGTTGCATTTTATTAATTGAAATGTGGTAACAGTCATGAGCTGCAGCTGTAGTTCAGTGGAGTGAGAAGGAGCCATGTCCAGAGCTCATCACAAGTGCCTTACTCTCAGCAACCAGCAGGAAGGAGCTGTAATCCCGGTGTATCCAGCTCCTTCCTTTGGGCAGGATTTTCGACGTATCCTGGAACTGCCATAGCGACTCCTGGTGCAGTTGACCTTCCCAGGCTTTGCTGCTCAGGTTATGTTTTTGAAGTGCGGGATTTTATTTTCATACACACTTCTCCATCCTTTGGGAGGTGGATCTGCAGGAGCCACTGCGAAGTCAGAGAGGAACACTGGGACTGTTCCACTTTGTGACAGAGACTGTCATAAATCCTGGTGACTCCAGGATCCAGGACCTGCCAAAGTGGCGGAGCTAGGGTAGCCTCTGCTCGCTGCCTGCGAGTTCGTGGATCTGTGCTGTCTGTGCTGCACTGCACACACAGGGCACCCTGAGCTGTATGCACTTCAGATGAAGTTAAGGGGCAGTGATGGTGCAGGGAAGAAGGCAGACATTTGATTCCAATTTGTGTGTTTCCCAGATTAGTGAATGAGGAAGAAGAGGAGGTTCCTTCACCCAGATGTTAAACACTTGTATTGTTAACTTAGTGGAGTACAAGCACTAAAGGTCTCTTGGTGTCCCCATAAATCAAAAATATATTAATGTCTCTGAAGTCCATTTAAGTTTACAAGTTAATTTTATGCTGGGAACACTGTACTGCAGGTATTTTTCTTTTGCTCCAGTTGTGTATTGCCCTCCCACATCAGCAGTCACCACCTGTCTAGGGGCACCTAGTTTAGTATTAGTACATTACAGCTGGTGACCGTCTTAATGATTTTTAAATTACATATTGATTTGCTCTTTAACGCCTTTCCTCCCCCATGCTTTGTTTCTCCTCATTGGCATTCCTAGATGACTGTCTTAGTTCACTAACGTTTTTGTTCAGCATTTTCATAATCTTTGCGGACAGGTCAATATTTGTTTCCTACAAACCTTTTGCTAAATAACAACCCTTTAAATCTTGTGAATGAGGTGTGTCTTGTTCAGAGGGTAAGGAAGCGGGATTATTCATGTGCTAAGGGTGACGTCTGAGTTAACAAATGAGTTGGCATCAAGAAATCTCTTAATACGTCTTCATTTGCTTTTGAAGGTACTAATGTGGATTCTCAAGAACAATAATATTTGAGCATCTCGCCCATATTGTGCTTCTTTCATGCTTGATTCTTAATCTTTGTGCAAGGGAAAGATGTAAGGATGTGTCCTGTTCTGCTTTTATGCGCTGCCCAGTGTGAGCAATGTGAAACAAAACCAAACAAAAAGTGGTAGATAAAGAGCATCTATGATAGGGGGAAACCTTTGGGGTTTTTATGCTGTGACTTTCACTCTGTTTTGTAAACAAAGGTGTATAAAACTATAATAAATCTGCAGCTAGATGAGCAGTGACACAAAGGGTGTTTTGTATTTCTATATTAATATGTGGCTGCTATTACCTTACTGTCAAAATACACAGCCCAAGTATTTTAAAGTGAGATATATAGAGAATTCATTACCTATATTTTCCATTTACATATTTTTGTGTGTGCCTGATAGTTAATAGCAGCCTGGATTTATGTGATCAAAGCAATGAACTGTGAACAGCTGTAAGATGCTGCAGTTTGGCCACAAGAGCACGTGTAGGATTATGCCCCAGTTTTAAAAGGTGATTACACTACTTCTTACTTTGTAGAAGGTTACTACCCTATTCCTAACCTGTGGCACTTATATGCTGCATCGTTTTCTATGCAAAGTCAGGTTTAGTGGTGTTTTAAGCAGAGGCCATCAGGTATAGAGTAATCTTCAATTATTTAGCTGTGCAAAAACATGTCTGTCTACATCTTTGGCCTCCAGTAATGACAGAAGCCCAGTACTTTCTCTAAATGTTATCTTTTTGCCCAAAGTCCCTTTGTGATGAGAACCTGAAAACTGTTTCTCTGCATCTGTCAGGGAATGCTGAACACTACTCACCGTTAAGTCCACTTTGATGGAAGAAAATTGAATTGGGGACCTTGACTACAGGGGCACAGGTTTTGGGGGTGGGATGGGGTGGATCATGCCCATGATCTCTTGAGCTATTCGCAGAAAATACAGCGTGTGCTTTCTTTCTGTGCTCTAACAATCAGATCTAGCCTGTATTCCATCCTTTGTGGTGGTGCTTTTTGCCAGAAAATCAATAATTTCTTTTTGTGACCTTTTTGGTACATTTAAGTGCCCATAATATGTAAAGAGAAATTATACCAGTTGAAAGAGGGAATAATATATTAATTTCTCCAACACGTCTCTAGCAAAATCTCTACTTACTCTATTGGGAATTGCGCAGAAGAGTAATTTCAAGAAAAAAAAAAGCCCTATTCCATGTCATCTGCATGTTTCGCTTGTAAACCTTCTGCCTGCAAAAATCTCCATTCTGCTTCTAGCAGTTATTCATCGTAGACATTTGCGATGAGGAGATGAGACTTGATCACCTGTCTGTAACGACAGTCTTGCTCTCTCTGAAGTGCACTTACTGCAGCTGCATAATGAGAAGACCTGTGGTGATTCTTATGGGGAACCTTTATTTTGATGAAAGTGGAAACATTTAAGCTTGAAGTCTGCTATAAAAAAATTAGTAGCTGCTTTAGGATTTGGGAAGAGATGAGCCAGGAAGAAAAGCACATGGTGCTGTTCTGTCTAGTTATGACTGAAACATTTGGTGCCTATTCGGACAGCTCGGCTAAGGTTTATGAGGCACAGTCGTGCATAAAGCTTGTCTTAGGGAAAAGATAAATTAGAGACGCAGAAGGCTTTCTGTCCGACTTCATGCTTTGCTTTGTATTCCTGTGTATTTTGTACTGATCCATGTATCTTGAAAACTAGGTACATTAAGTAAGATGACTTAGTCATTTTCTATAGCAGAGGATGTAGTGTGTCATCTTTAAACAGGATTACGCTTTCCAATACCTCAAGTCACAGATTTTCAGGTGCTAAGGTCACATAAAGGTATTCAAAAGATAAAAAAAACCATCACACTGTGATTCTCCCCACCCCGCAGTGAGCAAACAGCAGAGTGTGATCTCTTGCTGCTATGCCAAAGAAAAAAGACCAGATATGGCTGTGGATTTGCAGGTGCACAGAGAGATGGATTCAAAATAAATGAGTAAATATAGACAAAAGGCTGGGTTATTCCAGAAACTTCACCTGCTTCTTGGAGGTGGTCCTAAGCATTCAGATCATGTGAAGAAGAAGCTGCAAAAAAATGTGTTGCTATAAGCATAATATTGTGTCATTACCTCAGATGGAGACTTCATAGGACAGAAGGTGTCTTCTCTGTGTATGCAGTTTGTAAAAGGTTGTATCCCACTGGAAAACTTTCAGGGTCTACGAACCAAAACAGTTCCTGACTTACACAGTTGTATAACCTATGCATGTAGTGTGTATCGCATTTCTCCTATCATACTGGAGATTATTTTTAATATTCTCTCCCTAAATGCCTAGGATTTCTGTACTTATAGCTACTTTGTGTCTACTTCAAATAAAGTAATTCCTTGTCTTTTCTTTGAGGTAGAATAGCTGTGAATGGAGTCTTACAGTGTGAGATTGCTTGTATGATGCTGGTTTCTTTGCCACAGCGATATATTGCTCTGGAGTGGAGTTTCTGGGAGCAAAATGGAACGACAGATAGCTTATTTTACAAGCACAATGTCACTTTGAAGAGTCGTGAGAAACAAGAGTGTTCATGTAAAATACTCCTGTGTATTGAATTCTCTGATGATATAAATTATTTTCTTGCAAACAGGTCAAGACATTGAAATTACAAGATTCAATGCCTGAATTCCATGCAAAAATGCTAATCTGTTTGAAGTTGAATGTTTTTCCGAAGTGTTTTCATTTGCATGCTCTCCTAGTTTGAATTGCCTAGTAGTCACTTTTTGATGATCCAGATGATCTTTGAAAATCTGAAAATCAGAGGAAAAGCATTTCCAGTGCCTTGAAGACTTGAATTGCAGACCTTTCAGCAGAACAAAATGCATTAATTATTCAGGCATTTACTGCATGGACTTGTAACAGTAATTTTTGTATCGATAGATGTTTATTATACTGTCAGTTCCTCTGATGAGGTATGGAAGAATGTTTTAAATGATTGTGTAATATAGTGTACTAGCCAGTATCAGCATATTGCATTTGCAGCATGAAGAGCTGTGACAATAGGTAGAGGCATCATTGCATAAACTTTGAGTGGCTGTGTTTGTGTGGGTTACCTAAGAGATGGGGGGCACCTGTGTTCCCTCATAGCTCAGGCACACATTCTGCTGTAAGGAGAAAAAAGTCTGCTCCTCATTTGTGGATCAGTAAAGTCACTCTTGTGTGCTGATGGCATATGATGCTTCTTATTTGTTCTGAAAAAAGAAAAAAAAAGAAAAAACCCCAAACAAACAGAAAACTGAATCTATGTTACCCATATGTGCAAAACAATGGAAATGGTATGCAAAAATGAATAAATCTGTTAATAAATCTGTTCTCAGTAGAATTCAAGCTAGGGAGGTGGCTCTATGGAAAAAAAAATGGAAATCAGTTTTACTAGTAGAATAAAGATTGTGATTTAGAGATGTACATTTAATCTTCTTAAAGGAACACACAGGTAAATTTTCTGGAACTCTCTGTGAGAGAATTTTGACAAAAAATTATTTTCTGACAACTTATGACAGTCAGAATGAATGCCTTTTTAAATAACCTGTGATGCCGATTGAGTTCCTAAATGTTGGCCGCTCCTGATGCATGCGACACTAGGTCACCGAGAGCCGCAGGCGTCTGACTGCTGCATCTGCCTTAGTGCCAGCTTGCACAATCCTACACAGCCTGGTGTTTGGGTGAGCTTACATCTTTTACGCAAGGAGGTACCCACAAATGTGTGTGTATGTATATATAGCGCTGCGCACACATATATAGGTGTGAAAGTATACATATGTGCATACACACACTACTACATCCATGAGATTGGGCTTAACTCAAGCCTTTGAAGCTTCTTTTTGACAACGTACACATCAGTCTGAAGAACACTGTCTTAAGCTCTCATGAGGCGTCCATACTAATCTGACGTTATATTTTCCGTTCATGTATTGCATATTAGAGGTCACAAACACTGTCAAGCAGCAGCAGCAGCTCATTCATTTTAGAAAATTAGCAAAGCCATGTTGTGGCCCACTGCTTGAGAAACGGGTGTCATGGAAATCTCTGTTTTGTTTACTTGTGAGACTGTGTGTTTATCTGCAGAAGTTTCTTCTGTTGATCTGTCTCACATGAGTATTTTTTTTGAAACTTTGGCACCTTCCCCTTGTGTGCTAGTTTTGTGCAGCGGTAATGGAATTGAGAGCCGAGGGAGACTGTGAATGGCAAATAGGATTCCTAATGAGGAAGGAGTGATTGGGTAGAGTTTGGAAAAAATGATTGTGAATGTATCTATAATTTTGTTTGAACTTCAGAACTAAACTCTTAATTATGTTTTGCAGGATATGAACGATTACTCTCCGGTATTTAGCAAAAAGCTCTACAGGGGAATGGTTGCTCCTGATGCAGTCAAGGGCACTGTTATCACTACCGTTTCAGCTGAGGATCAAGATCCTCCGGTAAGCAAAAAGGTTCTATTAATACTCTGCACCCAGGAGGGAAAAATCTTTAACCCTCATAAGTGACCTAACTCTCTCCACAACAAAGGTGATTATTATGAGTTTCACAGAGCAGTAACTCATACATTTTTTATGTCAGCCTGTCCTTTGTCGTTCTGGACAGAGGTTGCATTTACAATGCTTGTTCCTGAAGCTGACAAATCAATGATACAGCTCCTTTCTGTCAGGAAGATTTTTGGAAAGCTTTTTATTCACAGTGTAGATGAATGAGAGGAATAGGCAGGAAAGGAAGCCATGTCTGTCTTTGGTACAGCTCTGCAGCTTAAAGAGGAAACAAAACACAACTTAGTAAGATTATCGCTTCCTTGATTTCGCAGTCATTGTGCATTTCCAGTCTTGAGATGTCACAGGGTCACATGGAACCGTACAGCTCACCAGCCAGCTCTATTGGATGTGCATTATTTGAAGAGAGTGCACCTGTTCTGGGGATAAAGTGTATTTCTGCCCCTGACTTCTATCACTGTTCCCTGGTGAAGCACTTGATTGACAGAACTGGGCACATATTTTTGATTTGTTAGCTATTCTGAAGGGTAATATCAATTTTTGTAATCAGAGGTTGATGAACATTGGTGACCAGATGATACACTGAGGACAATAAAAGTCAAAGATGTTCTGCCAGCCAGGTTTAATTTTTAATTGTTAGTGTTTGGCATATTAAGGAGAATAATTCTCAGGGACAAGAGTTCAGAGAGAATGTGCCATGCACATTAAAAGCTGATGGCAGTGCTTTGACACAAATCAACTGTAGCTTAGCTAAATATGCGACATAGTAATTTACTTACCACTCAAGGACAGAAATGCTAAAGCACTGTTTCTCTAAGGACAGTCCTGTTATCCCCTTACAACAAGTCGTAACACACAAAGGTAAGTAAATTCCCTGCAGGTGATACACATCAGTGGGGTGTTACTGAACTTGGAGGCATTTAAGGTAGTTTATAACAGCTGAAGATCTTGAATATTGTTTGTTTAAAGTATATGAAAGACAGTAGTATCATCAAGTAGGTAATGAATAGGGGAGTATAAGAAATGTTGGTGCCTGATTTTGAGTGCTCTCCTTGCAGAATGGAGCCTGAAGTGTGTGTTAAGCTCCTTCCATAGAGCACAAGCACATTAGAATAGGGTCCCAACCAGCCAACACGTTAGTCACAAATCTGCTTAATTAAAAGCAGAATAGTCAGCACATGTATGTGCTAGACTGATCAGCAGAGGCAAGTGGGAATTTCTAGTGTCTTGCTTTAGAGATGCTTTTAAAAATGTATAGCCTAGGACCTCTCTCTTTGTGGCAGACACCTACACGCTCCTTCAAAGACCCATCTGGGTGTACTCATAGCTTTTAGCGTGCAACTAGGAGAAAGATGATGTAGTGGTAATGCCTGCTCTCCTCTCTTTGTATCTTGTATTAATCTTGCTAGGAAAAGCCTTTCCATGGGATGTTAGAGGCCTAGGCTGCCTTCCTTCCACTGACTGAAGGATTCCAACCTTCAGCTCTATTTTCATGTAAAATATCTTAACTACCAGGAAAGAGGCTAGCCAGAACTCCTAACAAACTTGAGGCGTATCTGCAGGTGTGTGGAAGCCTTCCAAGCCAGGAAGTTGCTATAAAGCTAACAAGCTGCAGCACCTGTGAAGATCAGCAGACATGCAAGGTTAACCAGACTTGCACCCGCATCACCTGGTCCTTTTCTGGACTTGGAACTGTAATGCCTAAGCAACGGGATATATCTCTGGTAGCATTGTAGAAGTCTAAAATATAGAACTCCCTGCTATAGCCCTTCAGAGGGCTTCGTAAGCGTTCATATTTTTGTGGCCTACCTACACTCTTGCTCCCACTGCCTTTTTGCTCTGTGGAAGTCTAGTGCTTTTGTCTGACCTCCTTTGCTCTTCCCTGGGTTGCACCAGGCCTAGGTCTCCACCATCATCTTAGTCACTGTTTAAAACAGTGATTTGTAGGGAAAAGTAAGCTTGATGGCTCAGATCTCATACTTATTTGCTGGAAAACAATTTTGAAATTGAGCTAAGATTATTTGATTCTACTGTGTGAATTACTTCTAGTGTCATGTTTCATGAATGCCGTATTCTTCCATATGTAAGCACAATAACGTGGCAATTACAGAAAGGAAACTGAGATCAAAGTGGGCAAAGTTTCTGGGTGGCCTGCAAGGGTTATGTTTACACCACATATTGCACAAAGGTATTAGCTTATTCTGCTAGCATTTCTTCCTGAATAAAACACTGTATTACTACAGTACTACCACCAAATTAGAAAACCTTGCCTTCACATAAATGGGTCGGGATTGCATTCAGCACTTCAGGGAGTTCAGCAGACGCTGCTTAGCTGGAGAAGATTCGCTGCCTAGGAATGACTTGGGAACCAGGGAGGTAGGAAACACCATTTCCATTCAAGAGCTCTCATCCTCAGCAGTTAGCAGCAAATAATTCAAAGGGCAACACTCTGCCCATATCACAAGTGAGTCGCTTCAGAGTGTTCTGCCAGTGGAGAGTGGGGAAAATGGGCTGTCCATGACTGTTGAAACTGTGTGATTTTTTGATGGCTGCAGTAGAAATCTAAAGTATTGTTCATTAGTCACAGTCCTATGGCCCTGTCTCTACCCCTTGCACCAGTATGTATTTGCTCCTAGCAGGTTTATCATACTGACCTTTGAGAAAAGTCTGCAGGAAAGGATGTTAAGGATCAATGAAACTGGGAAAGAAGATTCATTTCTATTCCGTGGAAATTTCAGCATAAATGGGTTAGTGAGGATAGAAAAAAAATAATTATTCATTGGTGCTAGGGAATCACTTTTTAACTTGGTTTTGCACAGCTTTTATTTAGTAGTATCTATTGCCCTACAGTAAGATGTTTTCGTCTCAAGAAAGTATTTGCCCATTCTGCTATAAGCTCTATTTTGTAATCCCAGGGTTTAATGTGTCTCAGATATCACTAAGATACTGGAAGAAACAAAACAGCTCAGAAACTAATTAACGTATATTTATAATAATTCTTAGTCCTGTGGAATGAGCATTTCCTAATGCAAAGTTATTTCACTTTTTCATTTAAAAAAAAACCCCAAACGCTTCTGAATTCTCTCCTTTTCTAACATTTGTGTCACTATCACTTGAACAGCTAAGTGTAGAAACTGGATGTGGATAAGCTTGCATGCTATTTTGTACAGTGGGTACTAATGGCCATCTCTAGGTGGTATGAGAATGGCAGAATAAAAACCTAAAGTGCTCATGTCTCCCAGATTGCTTTCTTAGGATTTTCTCATGTATTTATACGTATTTCTTTCACATGGCTTTGAGTGGTTTGTATTTGAAAGATGAGGGGATCTCTTGTACTTCTGTGGAGAAATCAATGCACATGCATGAGAGAGAGATCAAAATTACTGAATGTGGGATCCTTTTTCTTACTATTATAACAAGCATAAATGCATATGACAGTAACGTTAAGATAATGTTCTTCAAAATCAATGGTTGCCTTTTGATTTTTATGAAGACTTAAAAATGAAGCTACCCTTAGGCATTCAATGAATACAATAGCCATAAAAGTTAGCCAACTATGGAGGAAAGCTTTTAAAATAGTTTTTGAAAGGTGGTACTTTATTTCAAACTAATGGCTGATAGTTTTTACTTACTATCAGGCATAAATGGCTTTGTTTCTTTGTCTGACTGAGCCAAACTGTTTAGATATTTTGTGCTACTGGCAAATCTGTATTTATTTGGAGCTGGCTTTGACGTTAAGTGATGTCACAAAGTATTTCATATGAATTCACCAGAATTTTTTTTAAAAGCACACAACTTTTTCTCTGTTCAGCAAGAGTACCATCCTCTAAACTTGCTTTAAGGGAAAGAATATTCTTGGTTATCATCATCAATATTTTAGTTGGTTTTTTTGGGTTTTTTAACCTGGTGGAATCTTATTTGCACAGTACTGATACATCTCTTCTGTCAGTTTAGGAAAAGAAATATATATCTATTAAGAAAATAATTTTTGTTTTAAATTATGCATGATTATCAGGGCAGGTCCAATAAGAGCCTAAATAATTTGAAGTATCCGAGCCTGAATTTTTCTGTAGTCATTTTACAAGTAATGTAGACTATTCCCCTGTCAACATTAAACTGAATAAAAAAACAGAATAAAAGTCAAGCTAGATTTTTTTAATCATCTGCAATAAAAGCTTTTCAGACCTAATCAGCTCTTCAGAGACTGCCCACTGTCTTCAGCAAATCCCAACTTTGCTCTGCATTGTCAAATTAATATGAATTCTATGAGAATCCAAATTGAAATGCTCAGCACCTGCATATGATTTCTCTGCAGATAAGGCAAATTTGAATTTTGCAACAGCAGAAGAGTGGGTTTGGGGTAGGAAGGTGGTGTTGAGTGGCGTCAGTAGAGTTTGGCTCTCCATTTCACCCCATAGGCACCGTCCTCAGCCCGTTCCCCCTTTGAGCTGCTGGACTGGGGCTATTGTGATGTTGCCCTGTTGTTCCTCCTAGTCCCTCAACAGCAAAGGTGACAGCAGCAGTGATGGGCCTGTAAGTGGTAGAAAAAAATTTCATACCATTGAAGTCAACCTTAATAAATCATCATCTGTAGCAAAGGATGCAGGTATTTTACCTACTGTGTTACTTCTTGACTGTGGAAGTGCTCATTCAGTGATGTTCCTGAGAAAAGATCATTTATCTGTGGCTTTTGACTTCTAAAGGACAAGTCATAAATATAAATGCAAGCATTAAATGGTCAGTGAGGGTGGCATGGGTACAAAAAGTAATGTAGGTGAAAGATGAGAGGTTGGAAGAGACTTGTGGCATAGAGTTTTCTGGTTTACAGTAGCAGTGTATTTCCTAAGTGATTTAGAAACTTATAGCATATAGATATGGAAGTGCCATGAGTGACTATGATATGCTTCCAAAAACAGTCACAAGGAATAAGACTGAGCTTTTAATCTTAAATGAAGTACTGTTTGATTAATTTATTGGAGATGTACATTACATGTTATCTTGTTGTTTTTCTTTAAAAAACTCCCCCCATCAAATCTTCATGCAGTAAATTGTTTGCAACTCAGTGTATCTTACATGTATGAATGTGTATATGTGTGAAGGAATGAATGGCTGAGTCAAGATGAAGATGTGTAATTTTCTTAATTTAACTGTACAAACCTGATGCCCAAAACATTTAGCCATCATTAGAATGCAACTGTTAATAATAGGATTGGTTTGGCTGCAAAAATCTATGGATTTCTGGTTACTCTTAACAGTTACTAATTCAAAACAAAAATTATCTGTGCCAGATTCAAATGCTCCCAGGTAGGTATTTTGTTATGTTTTTATTTTGACCTGTGGATTTCCAAGTGGTCAGAAAAATCTTGGCCTGAAGGTACAAGAGATGTCTGATAGTTATTCCTTCAGGAAGAAACCAGTGCTTTTCACTAAAGGCCAGAGCAGGATTTGAAGGGCTGTCTTGAGCAAATGTCAGTTTAAGTTCTCACCACTGTTTCCTTTCCCTCCCAGTTTGAATTCACTTTTTTGCAGTGACTGAGAATATGAATTATGTTTCAGAAATTACTTTTGCATTTGTTAAAAACACTCTAATTTGAAATACTGTTCTGGTAGTTGAAATCTGGTAAATTTTGATTTGCATGTGTTTCATGGAATATCCTAAATCAACATATTGTCCTTTGGTTTATTGAAACAATCCACAGTATATTTTTTTCTACAGTTTTGAAATAGTTATATGGTATCTGACTTTTCAAATTACTTAGTACATCCTATAGTTGCTCACCCTGTCTTTCCCAGAAGAGCTTACATCTAATTCCAGACACACTACATGTAAAGGGTATGAAAATACTAAGCAGAAAGCAACAAAAACAGGCCAAGGGAGCCAGAGGGAATTATGGTAATAGACTAGAGCCATGGTTATATGGCTGCCAAGGAAAAGCTTGAGTACAGCTTCAATTCTTTCTAAATAACTAGTATACCTTAGTAAAATCAAAATCTTAAATTTTACAAACGTTGCCATTGAAATTGTTGAGAGAGTTGAGCACACTTTCTGTTTAACATTTGAATAATCCCCTTAAGGTATAAGTACTCATGTATTCAAAATATTTTGTTGTGTAGAGATCTGAAAGAAGAGAGAGAGGTAGCTTTTAGACCCGTTGAGAAGAGTTGTGAAGAAGCAGACAGGTGAGGCATCACAGCCACTGTGCAAACTGAGCTAAAAGGGTGATAACACTGTTAGGAGGCTGCACTGTGTAAGTGGGAAACAGCAGAGACAGTTGTGTGTCGAGGGTTTCCCTCACATATCATCTTGAGGTTTCTTTCCAGAAGTGTTGTCCAGCTGGAGCTTAAGGACTTTGTCTGTTTATCTGGGGTTTCTTAGTATCCAGGAGTGGATTAGTTTAGGCCATTGGACGTCATGGTCAGAGCAGGTCTGGACCCCTGCACAGTGAAGCTGTGCCTCCAAAACGCGCTTGGACTTCCCAAGCACCAGGTGTGCAGAGTGACTCAAATGGACTTTGCTGTATTTGTGTTGCCAAAGTTGCTCCAGTGAGTCCCAAATGGGTTTGACTCACTGTACACACAGTGTAAATGGGTGTCTGAGTAATCCCAGACAGAAATATGATAAAACTAAGTGAGAAACCCAATTATTTTCCACTATTAAGCTCCTTGCTTTGTTTCCTGGAAGAACTCTCATGACCCTATTTGAGTTTAGTTTCCCCACCGACTCTTTTGTGTTGAAGACAGTGATCTGACCCAAAGACAAAGTCAAAAATGGTGAAAGGTGCAAGCAGGTACCCTGTGTGAAGTCGTGTAATTTTGCAAGGGTTTTGTGTGGCTGGGAAACCACAGAAACGCTGCATCTCTGCTGGAGGTGCCAAAGAAGTGCTTCTAGCAACCAAGGTAGATGTGATAATATCCTATAGAAAAATATTTATTTTTTTTTTATTTTAGTATCCCCAGCCAGCATCTACTGCCATCTATTCTTTGGGTAAATAGGTGATCCTTTGTAGCTGAAGAAATCTGAAGATGCGGAAATCCCTCAACTTAACGTCGATCAGATGCTGAGAGAGTCCTCAGGACTGTTTATAATATTTCCCCTCTCAGTGCTCAGTTTGAGAGCTTAGCTCTCAAAGAATGACAAGTGGCCTGCCCAAAAGGAGAGCTTCTTAAAATGCTTCAGGAGAGGCAAGTGAAAACACATGGAACCAGTGCCTAGACACCACTTGGGCCATCTGGGTGCATCACCACGTCTGCACTCAGCAGCTGTACAGAGGCACAGCTGAAGTTGCTTTTAAACTGCCTCCCTCTTGCTGCTTTTCCATTCTTGGTCTCGGGTTTTGATTTAACTTAAAATAAAAATAAATGCTAACCCATATTGTACATGGCCACAGAAAAAAAGCACAGTATCTTTGTTTCCTTTTATCTTTGTATCCAAGCTAATGTATAGTCTGAATTAAAATGGCAGGGGCAGTCACTTCAGGAGCAAGAGAAAGAAAAGCAAAAGGACTCTTGTGGCTCTATGGAATGATCAAACCAAATGCACAGCAGAGCAACCGTTTGCTTTGAAACTTTAGAGGTCAAACTTGATCAGTCTCAAGGCTGGGAAGGTTTTGGTGATGAGAAAGAGCTTTAAATGTGGTTTATTTCCTGTTGTGTACCAAAGTTTTCAAATCTGTATTCTAAATGAGACAATGACATGTGGAGGGATTTGAATGGTGTTTGCTTTTTGGCCTGACAAAGAGGCTACCTATGATTATGTTCAGCAGGTCTGTACAGATGGCTGTACATAGACTAACTTATTCAAGGACACCTGAGATCATCCTTGGAAAGCAGAAGAAGTGTTTTCTTCGTTGTGAACAGTTTTTGCTTCATTGAAGTGGCGTGGTGATGAAAGATGCCAGATGATTATGTCTATGTTCTCAAAGCTCTTAAGCCTCCAAATATTTTGAAAGGAGAGCAACATGAGCTATTTGATAGATGCTTAGTTTGCTTGCTTTGTTTGTCAGAAGGTGAATATTCCCAGGACTGATATAACTCGAGGTGTTTGCTTTTCCTCTCTATGCTTTTTTTTGTATGCTTTATCACAGTAAAAGCTGGAATATTTCTTCTGTGGGCAATTCCCCCACATATTCTGATTTTGTTGATTTGAAATGTCAATAGAAACAGATGCAGAACACTAATTTTAACGAGCAGCCAGCTTCCAGAGCTCCAGAACATCCAATTTAATGGTTTATCCAATCTCGCACCTTGTAAGGTTTCTGTTCAATGGAGCCCTTTTGTCAAATTGAGAGTAATTGTCCACATTGTTTTACAGGCACCCACTAAAAGTAAGATGCTAACAGATATTTAACTAGAGATTTCACAAATATTTAACTGGAGATAAAAGCATTTTCAGGCAGTCCAGGGCTTGATCTTTTAAAAACTATTACTGTTGGATTTCATAGTCTCTGCTGGAGATTTGTATATGGGAAACATGCTGCAAATTCAATGAGTTCTTAAACTAATTTTATCTCATGGCTTTAAAAGTTCATGTTCTTTTTTGTGTTCAGCTTGTTCTAGTTAATAATTCAGAATTTCCAGATTTGGTAATTCAGAATGTCAGGCCCTCTTGTTGAGTGAGTTGCATACTAAAGAATAATATCCTCCAAATTTTAGAGTTTATATCAATAAATTTAGGGTGAATGTACGTGAGTGCACCATTCACAACCCATAGCTGGTATAAGACCCACCAAAATAATTTGCCTACTCTGGTCTGCCCCATCTTTAATGGTTACTTTACTTTGAGCATGTTACAAAGAACATGTGCAGCCACCCTGTAAATGTTGTTTTTAGCATCACTTTGCAATTTTTTTCATAGAATTAACTTTCCAAAATTTGCTTTGGTGAAGTCTTCATGATGCAAATCATTCAGATTTGTGTTGAAATCTACAGATGGAGATAATTTATTAAACTCCTTACCAGTTTCACATTTTATCTATAACAGCCTCCAAAGTTTTCTGACTTCAGTCAGAAAGTGGCATTGAGTACAAAGAGACTCAGTAAATAAGTCTGTATTCATTATGCCACTATTCCGTACTAGTACTTTTAGTGGTAAAATCCAGGTCATTTACCAGATGCCCATCTGGGATCTTCAGGAGTAGACTGCAAATGAAAGTGAAATGCATTTTTTCTGCTCTTTCCTGGGCCAAATCATTCTGGTTTTGTATCTCTGTTACCCATTTAGATAGTGGAAGTAATGATTCCTAGCTTCCTTTTGAATTGGTTGCAAAAATATGCATGAAAACAGACAGAAGTTACTGTTGTGTTCCACTTCTCACCATTTTTTCCTGACTTTATTGCATTACAATTTCTCTGCAACCCATCTATGCCTGTTGAGAGTTATCTTGACAGTGCACTTGTGCACCCTCCACAGCCTCTTTGCCCAAGGCCTCTGTGTGCAGCCTGATCGTCTAACGTAAATGTTGGGGACATTTTCATACCTGTCAGCTGTGTCACAAATGAATGTCATTTCCCCAGAGCAGATAGAAACTTAAGGAATTATGCAGCAATAAAAGAAATAATTGGAGCTGGATGAGCTTTAGATCTAAGTTTCATATTAGTCTTGAATTCTCAGGGAAACTTCGGTTTGAGAGAATGAACATGGTTCCTGCCAAGTACAATCCTTGCTCTATGGTTTATTTGAGAATATTATCTGCTATGTTCAAGTTTTGCTGTAGACATAGGAATGCATCTAAATTAATTTAGAACAGAGGGGAAAGATGATTAATATTTGAGATAATTAAAACCTGCTTCTAAATAGATTTCCCTGGGAAATCTCTCTGGAGATTTTTCTAATTACATTGGTGCCAAAATGCAGTAAATAAAAAATAAATTCTTGTTTTTTTATTTTCAGAAATGACAGGAGAAAAGTGTACTTGATAGTTATATCAGGAACAATAACCTGATGAGATTTTTGTTTATTTAATAACAAATTACTTAGTGTGTGCAGGTTTAATGATGATGATAGCTTTTAGTCTTCCAAGCAAATGTGAGGACCATTACTCTGAAACCAAATAGAGTGGATTTCAGCAGGTAATTTCCTCTTAATTATAATGTTGAAGAAAAATGACTGAGTCAGAGAATGCCAGGGGGAAAGTTGTATAATCACCTCTGTTACGCTGTGATCTCTGAAATTTCTCATGTTTTCAAGGATTTGCACTCATTAGTGTGCATGGTCCCGTGAAGTACTTTTAACTATTAACATGGTCTTTCATATATTACTTCACTAAACACCAAAATATATCTGGCAGATCCAGTTCTGAATTGTTAAAGGTGCTGGCTGGCCAGCGGCACTGGGGCGGTGTACTGGCTAGCAAACCCTTCTGGGCTGGATTTCCTTGGAGGGCTCAAAGAGGCAATGGCCTCATCGCTGCTGCGGTTAGGATCATCCAGAGGAGCAGCTCTGCAAGCCTCCCCAGAATGTGAATGTCTCAGTTGCATCCAGCCCTGGCTCGCTTCTCTTTATGTGCAAGGTGTTATGTGCACAGGGAGGAAGGCTGAGGTGGCCTGGCTGCCTTGTTCTCTGTCTTACTCTTTTAGTATTAGACTTAAGTATTCTTGTTCTTTAACAGCTGTAAAATTGATACCACCAATTAAATTCTTACAAGCTACCTATAATTTGTAATTCAAATAAATATTCTTCGCTGAAGAGTTGCTTTTCTCACATTGAAGTATGGTTTATTCATTGAATAGTCCTACTACTCATCAGAAGTTAATGTGGCAAAATCTGACACCATGTTATACAGCTCTGTAGTGTGCATTAGCATGATGTAAAATGCCTGTGCTAAATCCATTCCAGTAAAGCTTTTAGTTTAGACTTTGTATTTTGACTGAGCACTTCAGTGCACTTTTGTTGTATCAACAAAATGCTGGTGTGATTTAGTGAGCTTAAACCACTTTTGCAGCTGTTTCTATTGCTGTTTACAAAAGTAAATTTCCTGTTCCCTTGTAATTAGTAGCTGACATGGTACATTGAATATATTCTCAATAACAACAAAGCTGCTTTCTACCACATCATTGAATACAGATGAAAATTACCAATTCGCTATTAATGACACCGGGGGCTCTGATATTTGGCTGTTTAAATACAACGTAAAGGTCAAAAATGAACCTAGACTCAGAGGCATTAAGAAACTGAAATCATACTGATGACAGGACCTGAGTTTCTAAGTGCTTCTCTGAATCTACTCCTAAATATGTTTAGGAAATAACCTAGTTTGAGTTTTGTGAAATGTCCCAAGTGTCTACATATCCAGGTAACACAGACTTTGGTCTCCTGAAAAATAGTTATTCAGACATCAGTATGCAAAAAAAACCCTTTCTTTGCTTTAAACTCCTTCTTTAACGCTGCTTTTTCTTGCAGCTCTTTAGTACATAGTTTATATTTGTACTGGCTTCTCTGCTTTAGTAACCTTTTAATCTTTGAAAACAGTGGATTAGATTACTATCAATACTAGTGAAAGGCACTCAGTGAGAATGTTAAAATTTGATGTGTCCCAGACATCCTTTGTAAACAGTCAGTGGTACAATTCGTCTCATCCGAAAAGGTGATGCCTGCCAGAAGTGTCTGCTGGGTGCCAGGTTAGATGGGTGCCAGGAACTATCCTGCCACTACCAGAGAAGCTCCTCCAGGCGCACATGGCAAAGTGGCTGTTGCAGCAGAGCCTGGGGTGCTACCAGGGAGCGGTGAGACTGTGGAGATCCCAGGGACAGGCATTGCCATCCATTTTGGTTTTTCGGGACTTGATAGATCACACAGGTCAGCACAAGCTGTTGGAGCCCTCCCATCTCTCTGACGTGGGAGCAGCTGCCTCTTAGGCTGTGCTTACAGGCATGGTGTTACTTCACGTCCTCTGAAGGTCCCTGGAGGGTGACTGCTGGAATGAGATCATTGGAATATAATGGATACTTTAAGAAACTTCATTCTTCATAACAAATGTTATTTATTTAGGCAGTTAGTGTTGAAACAGTTAAATGAGGTAAATAGCCCTCTGTTAGAAAATGCTGAGTTACTGATCTGAAAAATTAATCTATTCTATCCTCTGGCAATGCCTCTTCTGATTCCTCTTTTATTTTGGTATTGTGGGTTGCATATGCAGGCAATTTGTGACACATGCGTGGGCTGGCTGTGCTTGTTCCTTGTCATTGAAACAGGGTTTGAACAGTGGGGAGGGTTCGTTACAGGGCTACTTAAAATCCATTTGCAAAACTGCATTTTCTGTTACCACTGATACGACAAATATATTCTCCTTTTTGTTTTCTGACGTTGTGCTTAGAGCCAGCCCTGATATCTAATAGTAAGTAGCACTGGTAATGCTCAGCCTCCTGCCGAGAGGCAGAAGGCCTCTGTTACAGGTGGGGAGGGCCACGGGTGTCCGGTCACTTCACACATGTGCTTGTGACTGTCTCAGCCCCACAGAACGGGGCAGGCTCGCCTCTTCAGTGAGGAAGGCGTGGATGCGAGCTTTTAGATGGTTGTGCCCAAATTGCTAGACCTGTGCAGTTCAGCCACAGAAAGACCGTGTGTTGGAATATGTTTGGAGGTGCTGCAGGCCCTATAATCTCTGTGTTTTACTTCTTAGAGATGAGGATTTTGAAATGTATTAGTTCTTCATCCCTCGGCTTTGGTGAAAAGTAAAACCTTCAGATGCTGCTGTTTGATTTGTATGTCAAAAAGTCCATTTGGGCTGCATGATGAGTTTGCCCAGGCAACCCAGTGCTGTTTTCATTTTGTTTCCTCTAAGAGAGAAGCGTGTGAATGTCACATAGGCTGGACTGTCCTGTATGCAGAACTGTAGTCTGACTTTTCAGAAAATAATATAACACACATTTTCCCATCTTCAGCAACAAGGCACTGTAACTTTCAGGACAAGCCGAGTAAGTGTTGGGGTTTTTAGAGTATTTAGAAATTTCTTGAACTTCAAAGGAGTTTTTATAATATGTTAAAATATTTTTGAAAGGTATATTAGCCAACCTTAAGCCATGCCCATCTTAGGTTATTTAAAAATTTCAGTAGTTCTAAAACAGACCACTGCTTCTGTCTGTATTTAAGTAGGTGGGTTTTTCAGCTCCCTTCTTTCCAAACCTCTGATCATTTTTCTTACTGGACCTCTCAGATGTCACTGTAAGATATTTTGGGGGGAGACAGGGAGGATGCTTAGTAACAAGCCCAGTTCTGAGGAAGGCAGACTGCAAGTTTTGTTTGTGATGGTCTGTTCACCAATGTTGCATTTTAATCCTTTACTGACTTCATGAGATGCATAAGAATACAAAAATATGCAAGTTGCTTTGTTTTTGCCTTACAGGGCACACCAGCAAGTCGAGTCCGATACAAAGTAGATGTTGTCCAGTTTCCTTACAGCGCCAGCATTTTTGACGTGGAAGAAAACTCAGGACGTGTAGTAACCCGAGTAAACCTAAATGAAGAGCCAAGTACAGTGTTTAAGGTATGAACTCATATAGCTGTATATTGTCAGTAAATGTTGCTTGCATTTGATGGAATTCCTTTTACCTTCCTGTTTTTCTGTGTTGCTTTATATTGCATAGACAGATGTGAAATTTTTGTTTGTTTCTTTACTTCTTTAATTTCTTCTTGGCACATTTCATGCCTTTTTGATTTCAGAAACATCTTGAATGGATGTGATTGCTACTGTTAAGAGGGCAGAAGAAACAGGGAGGCAGCTGAAGGAAACTTCAGTTTTTAAATTACCTTGCTGATTTCTTTGTTTTCAACAGGGCCGGCTGTCAGTGTAGCAATTTTGTGAGAACTTTGTAAGAATGGCAAGATATCTTGTAAAGAAAGTTACTGTGCAGTCGAATAGTTTGGGACTTACTGTGCACAAGTGCTGTAATGTAAAAACATTGGCTTTGAGGAGACTTAAATTACTGTTGTGTTGTTACTGTTCCTGATAAGTCTCAAGTGTAGTTAGTGTGCAGTAAGTTATGATTTTAATCAAAGCTGTTGGGACAGATCTCCCCTCTTAAATCCATGAGTAGAGGGGGTAGTTAAAAATGAAAATTGAAGTGTGTCAGTAAACAAAAAAAAATTTATCTATAACATGTGGGGGTTTATATGTAATTTCCCTACTTGGAAACTGCCCACCTTCTATATGGTCATTAAGGTGTGTTTTGTTTCTTCTTTCAGTTATTTATTTTTTAAATGAGGATTAGAGAGAGGCTTATTTGCATACTTTTCCATTGTAAGGAATAAAGCTGCCGGCTGTTTTCCACTTCTGAGTGTCCTGTCAAGCGCTACTGTGAGCTAGAATAGCGTTGAAACGTTGTCACTGTTTTAGGAACTTAGGACAGTGCTAATTTGAGTTGTTTTCAGTTTTTAACTAACGTAGTAAAACACAAAGGGGCAGAGAATTATCTCTTGGTTAACATCACCAGAGTGCAGCTTTTCTGTTGTTGCACTTTTATTTTTACTTCTCATTAATTATTTTGTGTGACTGTTTTCTGAAGCTGTGATACATAACACGCAGGTGATGTGCACATGGACACGGAGCTACATTTCTATATGAAGACTGCTCTATGTTAGGGCAGGCTAATGGGCAGGCTAATGGTAAATTTAGCAGAGCATTATTTTTCAGAAAACATGGATGCTTAGGGAAGAAGTACAGAAAAGACTCCAGAAATCAGTGATGTGGAGATTTTAAGTTGGTATTTGCATCTAGACCATTGGGCTTGTATCTGCACTGAATCTTCTGTGAATTTTTCCAGTCAATTTTTAACATACTCATACTTCCTGCAATTACGATGTCTTGCACTGGTGAGTTCCCTAATATATTGGCTGAAAAAAATGCCTTCCTTTGTTTTGAGCTGTCTTTTCAGCAACCAATTCTGAGAATAGTTTGGACTCACAGAATTGAGTCAAAAACCCTTTGCTAGATTGAGGTGCTGTCCTGCTCCATCCAGTGACCTCCTGAAATAAGGACAAATTTAGAGAGAGAGGAAGCTGGAAAACCGTCAATTACTCTATCTTCAGTGGGCTGGTCTCTCATCCTTTTGCTAGCAGATAGCTTACCTTCATATGAAAGCTGAAAACGGGTGAACCTATTTGTCCCAGCAGACAAGCACAGATTAAATAAACATATAGACATGAGTAAAGATCAGATAAGCAAAAGATTTATAATAGGCTGCCTTCGGACAAGGTCTTCTGGTCTTGTCCGTGTTTTAGCATACTGAAGGTCTCTTTCCTAAGAGGATTTTTTTGGAGGGGAGGTAATGTTAATTTTTTTGTTTTGATATCAAACCTCATTTTAAATATTAATGTCAGCAACACAGAATTCTTACCTAGCACTTTTTCTGTTTTATTGGGAGTTATAGGTGGTTTTTCAATAAAAATTGTTCCACTGCATAAATGTACGATTGAACTATATACGGTTAAAGAAGTTGAAATTGATTCTGGAGTTCTGAGTAAGGACAGTCTGCGATTAGATGTGAAGGGAATCCCCTGAGAAATGTACGTGAAGCCAGCAATGTGTTTTGGAGAGGTATTTGTAGAAGTGTTGTATTTGAATTCCAGTTTACTGTGTTTCTGTAAATTTTCTAGCAGATGGTTTAACTTGTGGATAGCTGTCACTTTTTTCCTCTATGCTTTGTTCTTCTACGATGTCTGATTTGCAGTGAAAGAAAAACTCATCCGACTTGTTAGACCTTGAAAATACAAGAAGTATTGTTGCAAGTCAACATAAAAAATGTTTTTGCCTATACTAAGAGAGTGATTTTCTGTATTGTTTATAGCTAGTGGTCATTGCGTATGATGATGGGGATCCTGTGAAGTTCAACACCACTACCGTAGAAATTGCTGTACTGCAGCCTTCAGTAATTCCACGGTTTACGCAGGATGAATACAGGTAAAGCATTTATTCATTCACATTACAACTGTTACTTTTTAAGTTGAAATAAGTTCCTGTTTGAATGCTAGTCTGAGATTCAGGGGCTACGAAAATACTCTGTTTTCAGTGTGGAAGTGCTTCCCCTGCATATACCTCAACTTTTGTACCTTCACCTGTTCGCTTTGGCTCGCGGAAGGAAATAAGACACAAAAATAAGGTTTGAATCAAAGCACCAAAAACCTTGTGTACTTAGAGCTGATAACATATTTACTGATGTTAACTCTTCTTTAGGAAATAAATTGGATGCTGCTCTGAGGAGAGAGCAGTCAGCGCTCAAGTCCACCAGAAGCACGACTGTGTGAAATTACATGCAGGACTTTTTTTGCAGCACTCCTGTTTGACAAAGTGAGGGTGGCAAAATACTTTAGAGTTGCTTCTTTTTCTTAGCCAAGTTATTTGGCAGCCAGCCATTCCCTAATCATATCAGATAGTGGTGCAATTTTACTGTCTTAACAGGTTGTCTCCAGCTGAAAAGATCTGGGCTGTAGGTGACAATGATAGTGAGGAGAGGTTTGTTTGAAATTATCCTCTCAGAAGCTGTTGAAAATGTCAGTCATGTGGATAAACAAAAAATTTTGTGCATTGAAATTGTAGCTGGGATCACCGGGGCTCTGGGTTAAGTTTCCTCCAATCTCTTTGAGTGTGTTTTGATCCTGTACACCATTCAGGTGGGACAAGAGAGAATTCAGACTCGACCTCTTTGACATTACAAGTGCAGATGATAGTTATTATTACTACAGAATCATGATTTGATAAAGTTTACCCTCTGACAATTTAATAAAATCAACCCCCTTTTCTTAAAATTAAGTAAAAAAAAAAAAAAGTGGTGCACAGGCTGATTAGTTTGTTAAATTTTGTTACAGAGTTATGGAGAATGTGTTCATAAACAGTTTGACATCTATATAATAATAGGAAGTGATGGGACCAATGCAACCAGCATCCCAATATCGAGAAGTTACAGCCTTGCTGCAATATGTGCTCTTGATTCCAATGCAGTGACATAATCAGTATTAGAATATAATGGCTTTTGTACATATATTTTTCAAAACAAAGTACTGCAGGAAATCAGAAAACAGAAATTGAATGTAATGTTATTGGCTTCAGTAGACCCTAATGAAAGGACTTGCTCAGCTGTTTTAAGGAGTTTAGATAAAAATTCATGATGTGCATTCTAGTCTTCCTCATGGTTAGAGTATTAGCATTTTGAAGCAATACCTTAAAGAAATGAAAAATAGCAAAATATTGCCAGTCGTCTACTAATTTTGTATTTAATCTTGAAACAAATACGAAATCTGAAGGAATAGTGCTAAATTCTAAACTTTGCATTTAATGATAGTGCAAATGATAATCCTTTGCTGAAGAATTTTTCTTGAGAGAGGTTATTCCTGCTGCTGCCTGTATTTTATTAGATATCTTCAAATATATGAAGTGTAGTTTAGGTAATGTAGCAAAAGGTAGTCCTTTAAATAAAAGTGTTTCCATTTGTTACTGTAATTTCAGATATCATGTCAGTGCATGTGATTTCTGAATAATTTTTAAAGCCTTTCTGTAATAGACTTAGCCTTCGGTGTTACTATTTTCAAGAACAAAATGAACAGGTCCTATATGCATAGCTGTGAGGAAAAAAAAAAAACCAACGTGTAGCTATGTTTAACAGCAGGACATGAAGATATGATACTATGAGACCTTTCCAAGATACTCCATATTTTGGGTAAATTCCAAAAGCTAATTTACCTAGCCTCAGGAGCCAGCCAGGGGGCTCTCTTAAGAGACTCTTCACTGCTAGGGGCGTACTTAGTAATGCACTTTGTTTCCTTTTTCTTTATTCCAAACCACCTTCAGCTTTAAGGAGCTTGTCCTTGAATCTTCTCTGGTGGCAAAAGTGATCCTGAGCAGTGTGCTTTGGGAGCGGCTGCAATGCAGCCACAGTGCTAGACCGCTCAGGCCACATCCAGAACGAGTCCAGCCTCAGGAGCGCTTGAGCACAGTGTGGTGCACTCTGCGATGTAGAACAGGTATTTTGCAGTTCTCGTGTCAGCCAACACAGTGTCTTTGTTTACAGGATTGTGAGAAGAGACTTTAAGTTTCAGGAGCACAGGCAGAGTTTGCATTGCCTTCTGAAAAATGAACTGAGCTCACACTTCCTGAGGCCACCTTGAGCTCCAGTTTTATCCCAGGAGATGGGAACTTTTTTTCACTACAATGAAGAAAGCTTACAGTAAAAAGTGGCTCATATTCCCTAATGCCTTTAGATGACAACTGAATAACCCATGTTATCTTCTTTTCCTTGCAAACTCATCAGGATTAGCAGAATAGCCTAGTTTCTCTTTCCAAAGAAACAGCACTACTCCATTCTTGGTAGATTCTTTGATGTACACCATCGTAAAAAAGCCTCATGAGATCTTTTGAGGGCAGCAAAGGCAGTTACTCATTTTCTTCAACGTCAGAAATTAAATGAAAACAACCCTATAACTTTCTGATTCAGTTCTGAGACTCTCTCAAACATTTTGGAGCAGGACTCGTTTTGATTCCTAAGGTTTTCAGGGATTGTCACACTCTGCAAACTGCACTTTGTATTTGGTTTCTTGACAGTGATGCAGGCTGAAACTGGCAGGTTTCGTATAACCTTATTTTTCAGTTGACATAGTATAGCTTTAGGGTGAATGTCAGCACAGAGTAATGGTGCTGCTTGCAAAATTATAAACTGTTGGATGTGGATACTAGAATTTCTGAAGGATTGAGAATTAGTGGCTTTAGAGTGGATTAGTTGATTGGTCTTTGCTTGCATAATTATCATAATCTGGATGATTCCGGCATTGTTTTTTAGCTGTTTTACAAACTCCATTTATGTGTATTTAGAAGAAGGTCACAGTTGGACAGTTTTGTAGAATAAAGCTGCCTGCGCAGTTGCAGCATGTATTACAAATCAGAAATAAATACAAAAAATAGGAGAGAGGGGACCAGATGGCATGATCAAAAAGGCATAGCCGCGTTAGGCAGATAGGGAGATAAAAGTGCAACTCTGCCTTGAGCTGTTGGTCTGGCAGCTCTCTGCTCTGTTAGAAGTACACCAGCGCATTAGGGTCTCTGCTTGGAGTCCTGTTCATACTAAGGGAGTCTTTGATTGATTATTATCCATGTCTTAAAGTGACTTCCACAGGAGGCAGCAGTCAAGTAGATGAGAGCCAGAGATTTGCATTTTACTCACTGGCTCTCCCTCTGCATTATTCCATAATTTGGGGCAAATTAATTAGTCACTTTTGTCCTTACCTTCTTTGTTTGGGTTGTAAATTATACTGCAGACTGCTAAATGCTGCTGCGCTATACATATAAAACAGAAAAAGGAAGCTAAGACCTCTGAGAACCATAAAATACAACATGGAGCAGTGGCTTTATGACAAGTGAGTGATGAAATACAGTTCCTTCCTAATGACTGAGATAGATGACGGCTAAAGTACATCAGAAAGATATCTGCTGCAACTAGTCAGCTCTTCTGGTGGGAACTAGCAAGTCAAGGCCAAGCATCCCAGCAGCCCGGGTGCAGCATGCTTTAGGACATTCCTCCTCCACACACTCACACCCTGTTAGAAGCAGAGCACCATTAGCCAGCAGGTCTGCATGATCTGGTCCAGCAGCTTGTAAAGATGCCACCCCAGGGGCTTGCAGGCTGTTAGCGTTGTTTATAAGGGCCAGATGATCCATGCCTAGTGCTCCTTGCACGTGACCATCTTCTGGGGACACCAATACACTGCAACTCCCACAGATATCTCTGTGGTGAATCCTTAGGTGTGAGCCAACTCCCTTCATTGCACTTCAGCTGGTACTGCAGCTATTCCAGTGCTCCTAGCCTGGATCTTCATTCTGAAGCCGCAGAGTTTAACTGCATTAGCAATGTGGATCCTTCTCTACTTGGATCCTTGTCTGTCCATGTCATGGATATTAAGTATGACTTTGAGAGAGCTGACAGCAGCAGTGCCTGCTAAATAAAGTGTTTTCCAAACCAAGTATTGTTTGCTTGTTCCACAAAAACGCGAAGTGTGAAGAGGCAAAAATCAAAAAGAATCAAAGGCTTATAACATGCAGACATTTAATTGTAGATGGCTAGTCCCCCTCTGAGCCCACTTGACCTTCTGCTGCCAGGGAAGGACACTGCTGCTGATGCTCTTCTCGCTGCATCTCCCTGTGGGGTGGTTGGCAGTCGGTCGGAATTTGCTGGTTCTCCAAAGCACTGACAGCAGAGGGAGGCACAAGCGCCAAACCTGGCGTATGGGGCGGTTGTCAGCAGCGTACGGGCAAGGCCTGAGCTGCTACTTCCTCTGCCTCTCTCCAGCCGAAGTGACAGCCTGGAGAGCAAGGGCCTGGGGGTGCTGGGCACAGCAAGCTGATGAAGAAAGGGGTTGCCAGCACATGGCACATGAGACTTTCTGCATCGCTGCCCAAAACAGGCTGTGGCCATTCACACAGTTTATTAAGTTTTTTAATGCTGACTTTGATCTCATTCTGCTTAGTGCTGGCAAAACAGCCATGTCTCTGGCAATAAATCACTTGCTTGGGAAAATCAAATCAGCTGTTTTGAGTGCTCCTTTCCCAAGCTATTATTTCTCTTGTCCTGACGGCTCCACCCAGATCACCTCTTGATTGAACTCCAGAGCAAGTAATTGATCCAGAAGTTTCCATTTCTTCCAAACAGGTAATGGCAGCACTTTCATTTCTTAATTAACAGTTCATAATTAGTAGCGCTATGGAACAGTGAAGACCAGATGTGAAGTGAACCTCAGATGAATATAAAGAGATTTTTTTTTTTTTTAGCAAGCCTGTCCTCTTTATGAGTACATTCTCTTTCTAAAAAAGTAAAAGTTCAAAGGGAGTTGGGATCTTCTTCTTGTTTTGTTAATTAATAAATACCACATCCTCTGCAACTAGAAGGTCATTGCTAATAGCAATGTGCTGCTGTAGCAGGAAATGAAATGCTAACTGAAAGCAGTGTCATTGGTTCCTAATTATTGCCTGTGGGCACATTAAACAGGTGTTCAGCCATTTCATAGCAGAAAAAGGAAAATACTGGAAACTTTTAGCTTCTGTTAGTATTGCATTATAGGTCCCCAACCTGTTTGAAAAGATGTGTCCAGTTGTATGGTAGTCTGAAGTTTGGTTCCAATTCATGAGGAAATATGTGAAGTTGCAAATTTGAGGCTATTACTTGATGTAAATGTAGTGTGGCATTTTATTTCTCTACTAGCAACAACACTCTACTGTGAAAATGTGTTCTGGTTAAAAAGTGAGATTTTGTGACATGTGGACCTCTTGCTCGCTCACTCAGTAGAAGATACGATGTAATGTTTTCCACTTAATTAAATGCATCAATGCTGTAGGCAGATATCACCCACACAAATAGCTGTGTATCATAGAATTTCACAAAACAAAATTAGGGAGGCATATCAGGAGTCAGTTGGAAGTGTTATTCAAAGAGGCTTTTCCCAGTTCTCTGGTTTGCTGCTGTTCAGTCAAACAGTTATTCTCATTGTGAAATAGGAAATGGGGAATCCTGCACAGCGGCACTGAGGGTATAGGTAGCATTTCATATTTGAAATCTCTCTAATTCAGTGCCTCCTTCAAAAAGGTGCCATTTGGCACAGAACAGCATCCACCATGTTGCAAATGACTGAGGCCTCCTAGAAGCAGCTGTGCTTTTCTTACCATGAGTATCCTACTAATTCAGACATCCTTCTTTACAGTGCATGAGAGAAAAATACAAGTATTAAGAGAAATGAGTTATTCCAGGGAGAGGAACAGAGACATCTATACATGTCTTAAAAAATCAGTAGTGATAAGTTCTGTACAGAAATGAGGACAGCACTGAGAATGTCCTTTGTTCAAACCAAGAGCAGAACAAGGGAAAAAAAACCCAAACCATGTACACCAGTGATTTGGAGGGGAAGGGAACATTTTTGGGTTGTAGGCAACAGCGAGATTTCCAAAGCTATTTTCTTACTGGTTTACTTATTTGTCTCTGACATGTTGCTTTGAGAAGTAATTGGAGAAGTCATAACTTGTTTCCTATAAGTAAAATGGCATTATTCAGGGAATCAAGATGCTTCCTAAATGAAACCATGTGCCAAAGTGGCAGGCTATAAACTTCTATCTTAGATCCAGCTGTTTTTTCATCAGGCTGCTCAGGAGCTGTATTTCTTTAAGCCTCTGTTTACTTGAGTTTTCTTTTTTTCCTTCCTATTAGAGCTCACTGCCATTTTAAGTAGTGCTCAGTTAGGGGCTCCTTTCCCCCTTCTTGTAACAGGAGTGCACAAGGTTTTAGTTTTGTCCCTCAAAAGTATTTTGTGTAATGATGGTAGATTTAGAGCATCCATTTTGGTAATCCTTTTCCCAGGATATCTAAGTCTTACTGCTGCTTCTCCCACCTTTCCCATAATGGAATTTACATTCACATTTTATGAATGAAAAACATGAAAGAGTGAACTACTACGGGCAACATTTTTGATGCAGCATTTCTGAGGGGGGCAGGGGGGAATAGTCAATGTTTTCCTCAAACTGAAGGTATAGAGGGATGACGCATAGGTTCCAACATGCGTTTTTAATTTGCCTCACATGTCAGTGGCTTGGGTTGAGGATAATATGTGTGATTTTTGCTTTTGGAATCAATGTTTTATGGTGGTGATCTCCTGGTACTTATTTAGTTTGTAATAAAAAAGGCGAAAGCGCACTTTAGCGTGTGGTTATAAAAAATTAGGAAATTAAATTATTTCTACAGCAGATGCTGAAACATGGTTTGCCATTGAAAAATTAGTGAGCGAGTTAGCAGATGATTATAGTGTAGTAGAAGGATCACCCTTTTTTCTGGTTTTCTTTGTTTTAGTAGTGCCACATTGCATTTTATTAAAATCTTCTACTTCTTTTTACCAAATGAAAAGGCAACTCTGATTTTATAGTGGTTTTTTTCCAATGAAATATTATGGTGAAATGAATCTAGCTGCGTGTTACCTGGTTATACCAGAAGAGGTAAGCACAGGGTCTAGGTCCGTGCAGGGAATCTGCCTTGCTCTTCTTGGGGTGGATGAGGATCAGAGCTTTCAACACCACGTTACGGTTTGATGAAATGTAGAACTAAGTCACTCTGGGAATGTGAATATGGAATAGAAATAATACACAAAGGTGGTATTAAACCCTGTCGGCTTTCGGCAGTGTATTATGAGAGTGCAAAGCTACGGCGTTATCCTGGTCTTAGAATTGATCCTTAGAATTGACCAAATTGATATCAAATTGATC
The DNA here is from genome assembly GCF_047370975.1 of Nipponia nippon. Lineage (NCBI taxonomy): Eukaryota > Metazoa > Chordata > Aves > Pelecaniformes > Threskiornithidae > Nipponia > Nipponia nippon. Next base: position 87,063,598 of record NW_028262347.1, on the reverse strand, counting down.
CTATCAATCCTATCCTATCCTATCAATCAGTCTGTCTGACCGATTCAAGTATGTGAATGTGTCCTACATTGTGCTTGATGGGATTTTTTTTTTTCTTTTTTGCTTCTGTAGTAATCCTGACAGAAATTTTCACATCATCATGTCCTTAGCTTTAATTTAGGAAGATTGGCGAGATAACACAAATGCATTATGCCTGATGACAGAGAGTTCACGGGAACAAAATTTGACATCTGGTTTAAAAGATAATAGGTTATGACAGGGGCTCACTGTAACAATGTCCAGACTCCCCTGTCATCTGTTTTAGAGATAAATACCATGAAAAGGTCAGAATGTCTTGAACCAATCTGAGAATTGAGACAGAAAGTGAGGATATTAAGTACAGTAAAGAATACATGATCCTTTTCAGGACACTTTAAAGATAAACTGCTTGAAAAATACATCTAATTAAGAAGAAAATATTCTTTTCCAGAAAAAAAGAATTGCTGTCTCTGACAAACTGTTCAGATTGTTATAGATGCACATGGTGGAAACTGAAAATTTGAGAAAATGATCAGTTATTGCTCTAAAATGGGGCTAGGTCCTTTTTCTGAGCAAGGACAGGAAGCCAAGATAGTCTAAATGAAAGGATTAAAAGGGCTGCCATCATGATGTTTACTGCTTGTTTTCTTGTTTCTTTACGTTTTGTTTTGCTACACCAGTTAGAAATTTGTACATTTTTTTCACAATTTTAACAACTCAGCTGCATAGCCAGAGCAATTTAAGTGTTTCTCTTTGTAGAGCTGTTATTAGCTATTTTAATTTCCATATAACTTCACTGTTAGCTCACCTCATTTTAGACACACTAGTGCTCTGTCTACGCTTGACTTTTCTCCAGAAAAATACAGTTGTTTTTAATGGCTTACATAGCTTCTCTTTAATGCAAAGCATCAGACAGAGAAAAAGCCACATGAAATCACTTCCCACGAGGAGTCGGATGAAAAGAGTCTGTGCAGGAATGGGCATGCTGCTCAGAAACATGTTTCAGGTAGAGGAGGGTGGAATAACTTCAGGTAAAATGCCCTTGAGAGTTAAAAGTAGCTAAGGCCAAAATATTTTAAGAAGCTGTAATGTGAGAGAAGGTAGGGAGACGATTTTACCAGGAGAGGTCCAAGTGACATTTCAATCAAGTTGAGCTAAGAATCTTAGCAATGTAATTAAACAAAGAAATAAAATCTTTAAGTTCCAAGGTATGCTTATGGACATCCATGAACTGAAATATAATCCACAAAATAGAGTTGACTGAAGTGTCTAATACAGAGTACATACACATCACAGTATTAAACTTCAGTACTAAACCAATTTTCCAATTTATTATTGGGTTTGCTGGTTTTAAATTTAATTTTTGATTAAATCACATGTTCGTGCTTTTGGAGATAGAAGAGTTTCATGGTGAATTTAAAGCATATTGGATATCAGGCAAATTGAAAAACGGATGAGAGTCTGACGTGTTTAGCAAAGGGAAAAAGAAGCAGAAAAGAAGAGAGGAAAAGTTAAAATTTCACTGTGGACTTTGAAAATAGTTATACCCTGCAATGGATATGAATGTGTTCAGTCTTGATTTCCCCCTCTGATCAAGATACGGGTAACTAAGGTATAGCAAATTAAAAGATATTATTCTTTTAGAATGTATATCCCTTTTCAGTGTTTTTCTGTATAAATAATGACTTTATTTTTAATCCTGTTGTTCTTCTAGTTTGGGGTTGTTTTTTTTTTTTCTGAGGGGCAAACACATTTTGTGGCACGGTTTCATACTGAAGCGCTAAGCAATGCAATAGAAGCCTCAGAGTAACACAGGCAAATCTTAAACTTGTTCAGGGGTAACAAAATCAGAAGAGTGGGAGAGAAGACTTGTTATTGAACATCTATTTTGTCAATTTTAAATTACTTTATTCTTCCCAAATCCGAGGCCATCGGATACCGATCTTAGCATGGCACAAAGCGATTGAGGCTGCTCCTTTTTACACTTTGCTGCCTTTGTGCCCTCTTTTCCCACCATGGCTTGTCAGGAAGGGGTTGGGTGGCTTCATGCCGAGCCTGGGGATCCTCCAGGGTTTTTGTTGCACCGCAGTGATGGGGGCCTCTCCTGGTATCCATCCCATCCTGGATGCTGACGAAATACCATTTACTATTGCTGTGAAAACATTTAAGTGAAGATTGACCAACCTACATTGCACGTTGCTGTGATGGTTACAGAAAAATCCCATGTGAATGAATGAAACATTGGTATAGAAATATATTTATTTTGTCATGGTCAAAAGATGGTTGTGCAAAGGAAAGTGTTCAGGAGGAAAGATTAAGACTATGGGTAGATTGAGTTGCGGCTGAGGTGGCTAAAGTGTGTGTTAATTGCTGTTTATCCCATTTCACCCTAAGATTTATGGGGTGCAAGTGGATTATCATGTTAATGCATGTGACTATGTATGTGGATACCCATGCATGTAAGTATTGGGAGGGGAATATTAGAAATCACATAGTTGAGAAGATGTTTTGTTCAGAAGCTCAGAAAGTAACCGTTTCGTTTAAAACATTTCAATTAAGTCAGCACTGGACTGTGAGGCAGTGGCATGCCAGTCCCACGCAGGTGGCAGTGACAGAAATGTACTGTCAGGTACGGTCAGAGCCTGTGGCTGGCAGGGTAATGACTGTATTGGCAGTTGCACTCAGAGGCTCAATAAGGTGTTGTAAACATTATCAGACAAAAATACCTTCAGATGCTCTGAATCCTAATAATGTGTTGAAGTCACAGCAGTACCTTTCCCTTTCACTACGTTGTCGGTTTTCTAAGCCTTCTCTGGGTGGCTTGGACTGGATTGCACTGCTTTGCTAGTGTCATGTCTTCTCACAAAAATAACTGGCCTTTATCATCCAGTAATGCAAAATTATTGCATAAAAATGCCCTTGCATGTCCCCTAAAAGGGTTTCAAATAGTAGGCCTACCATTTACAAAATAAAAACCTAACCAAACAAAGAAAAAGCACTGCTGTACATCTTAGTCATTCAAAAACTGGAAAATAATGAACTTATCCCCAGAGAAAGCTTATTAGAGCTTGTAGTACAGGATAAAGAACAGTATATTGTCAGCTGAATACCATTGTCTTTTGCTGGTTCACTTCTTTACAATTCAGCAAAATGTTCTTAAGAGACCAGCTGTATGTTTTAATTCAGCTGCCGTATTGCTCCCGTTGAACCTGATCACCTTAGTTAAATCAGGCAAATGAAATCAATACAATTACTGTGGCAGTTTTCTGTCTGCTCCCTCTATAGCCTCTCATAGCAAACACAAAAGCTACTTGCTAATTGATATTGATTTGTCAATTCATTGAATTCAGCTGTGTCAGAGGGGAAGTTTTAAGGCCATTTCCATTAAAAGAATGTACCGAAAGTGTGCTTCAGATGAAATGTGGGGTTTGTGTATACACTATCATGAGGTTTTTTGTTCAAATTATGTGCCTTCAGAAGAAAAAGAAAACAACATAATATATAATGCAACATAAAAAGGATCTTTATTTTCTCGCTGGCCTGCATCTCTGACCTCATCAAAAGAGCTACAGCTTGAAATGCTTTCAGATTTGACAGCCTTTTTTCCTGTCTCTGACATTAACCTTTGCATTTGTAAAATGCACATTAATAAGCATTTTATAGCACTAGTTTTGCAGCTTAATAAATCAGGTAGCAATAATGAATTTTATTTCTGCTGCTGATAGCACACTTGAGGCAGAAGGTTGGGAGCCGGAGTGATCTGCTTTGTGCACGTGTGTTTGAGTACAAGTGAACTTACCATCATCTTTTTCTGCGAAAAAATCGGGAGGTCAGTGTTTCAGTACAGTCACTATTACACGATCCAGTGTGGCTGAGCCTGGAACAGTATTTTCTCCCCATTATTTGTACAGTGGAAGGCCTAGATATGCTCAGAAGAATTGATACCTCACCATGCTAAGCGAGATACAGTGTTTTAATTTAAGAGAGGCTGGGCCCTCCACAGGAAGCAAACTAAAACAAGTATGTAAAGCAATGGAAGATGTTACAAGAAGGGAAGGAAGAGTGCATCTTAGCCCTATGGGCTGTGGATATGGTTTGCCTTTGGCATCTTTTTTACAGGTGGTGTAATCTGGAGCACAAGCGGCCAAGCAATACAGTGCCATAATGATTAAGCTGAGAGCAAGAACTCAGGAAGAGCAAAAGAAGTATAACCCTTAGGGCAAAGTAAGGGAGCAGTCAGAGAATCTAGGGTCAGGGTGAAGGCGGACTGAATAGCAACTCGAGGCAGGAGGCAGAAGTATAGGTAAACTTCTGACCAACGTTCATGTAGGCAGAAGGCAGTTGCTGCAGAAAGCTGCAAAGCATGAAGGCAAGTACATCATCTCCAGGACAGGAGGTCATGTAATAGGCATCGTCACCCAAACTACCCAGGTCTCTTTTTTCTTTTTTTTTTTTTTTTTTTAAACGATAATGAATAATTTACCCACTGAAATTTTTAAACTTAGTTCAGTATATTCAGTGTCATTATCTAGAACTTTTTCTAGGATGTTCAAACCAATTTTCATGCCCAAGAAAATGTTCATAAGACAGAGATCAAGGGCAGATTATTGGTCTCTTGGTGTGTCATGGCAAAAGTTTGGGTTCAATAGTTAGGATTGCAACCTGGGGTTCCAGCTTTCTGGAATGGGAAAACATCGTATGGGGTGGAGTATTTGAAAAATACCTGGAGGATGAAAGAGGGAAGTCATAAAATATTCTCTGAAATGAAACCAGGTGTAGATTGTGTCCAGAATTTTGAAGATCAGTGCACAACTGAAATACTCCTTAAAGTCTACTCCTATTTAGGAGCCTATCTCAATATATTCTTATCTGTCTTTTATTTCATTATATACTGAATGAGTGCAATTTTTAAAAATGGAAAATATCTGGATAATGCTAGTTTTAATAAAGATGCATCTGCATTTATGGATGAGTGCAAAAATTTTTTTTACTCATCACATTTTCTGAACAGATAACATTTGAACAATAGAAGAGAAAGCGTGAAATAATTCTTTGCTGTGTTTCAGGAGGACACTCATTATTCATACATGATGAAACTATGCTGAATAAGAGATGCTCAGTTTTCAGTGTTTGCAGGATACGAAGAACATGAGATACTGATGTGTTAGTAGTGTAATCTTTTTCTTTCTTTACATGAATAGTGCTCAGTGAATCAGAAACAATTTACTGAATGCTTAAAAGATGTGTCTTGGCTTTTAGTACCGAAATCGGTTGGCAGGAAAATTTTTGGATCTTTCTGAAGAGTAGAAATTCCTGTGGAGGTGCCTTTAAAGTGCTTACTGTTTAAATGATAGAGGTTTACCCATGAATGAACTTTCCTGCATGCATTTCTGATAGATTACTGAATTTTCTTAGTAGAGGTGAGTATTCTAAAAGAGCTGTTATGTTCTAAATGTTACTTGCAGTCTATCAGTCTGGGTTGGTTCTTGTGTTTCTGTTATTTTGTACTTATTATTCTCTGCTTTTCTGTTTCTCATATCAAAGAACCATTGTATCTTTATATTGCCACCTCTTGTCAGTTAGATTTCTTACCATTTTTTGCAGTTGCAGAGGTGAAGGTTAAACTTCTGCTTTTTTAATATGTCTTTCTGTAATAACAGATCCTCTTGCTTTGGCAGCCTAATAGACGGATGAAACTGCTAACCTGAGGAATAAGTTTCAGTCATCTGCTGTTCAGGCAACTGGAAGATAACACAAATACTTTTGTTCAATTCTGCAGACCCCCGCCGGTGAGTGAAAGTGCACCAAAAGGAACTGTGGTCGCAGTTGTTACAGCGGCCGCCTTGAACCAGACAATTGTATATTCAATCGTTGCAGGAAATGAAGAGGGTAGGTACTAATATTTTGGTCTTAGTGGTTATGCTGAGCCTAGTGTGTGCATCAGAAGTCTTCAAGAAATAGTGATTAGAAATAAAGCTGCTGAGGTGAAATCCCACCTCATCTGTACAAGCAGGAGGGACTGCTGTTATCAAGCCTTTAGAGATGAACGGAAGATCAGATTAGTTAGCAGAATTACAATAAAATTTAAAATACAATGATATTTTCACTGATGTGAAAATTCACATCGATGCCACCTGATGTGAATTCATGGCATACTGAAATAATATAAATAACTTTGATGGAGGTGGACTTCTATTTTAAGGCATTATAGACTTTGCCATGATGTAACCACAAGCATTAGATTAGAGCCTGATATTTAAACAAAACATTGTTCCTGCATTTGCATCCTTCTTGGGTGCTCTGTGATCCACCTTGAAATAAATCTTTAAGCAAAATTACACTAAATTAGTTGGAGGGATGTGGAAGAATTCCCCCTCCCATCCTCTTTTTTGTGAGAGTGGGCTGCTTCTCTTGTCTGCTCTTGCCAGCATGTCCTCTAGTTGGTTATTCCAATACCAGGTCAGATTCAGCTGCTGTGTTCCTTTGAAGACAGCTTCAAAGAGGAGTTATGTGGGCTTTTAGAGGCCTGAAGGAGGGATGGGAATGAGTTTCTGAAGACAGTGTCAGAAAAGAGTGTTATCACCAAAATAGAAGCGCTTGGGCATTAAAAAAAAATGTTCATGCGTCTTAGAAAGTTACTTCTGTTTTTGCTGGATTTCAGATGTGTTTGCTATTAATAACAGAACAGGCGTGATCTCAGTTAAAAAGTCTCTGGATTATGAAAGCGTGAAAAGTTATGAGCTTCGAGTTCAAGCAGACTCCTTACAAGTGGTACAATCCAATCTGCGTGTCCCTTCCAAAAGTAAGTTTAAAAATCCTTATTTTTAAATCTTTTTTTAATATATATACATATTGTTATTTTTTCAGGATATTGATAACCGCACTCTAGCTAGTGACCTTGTTTTGTTGTCAGAAATACGACGATGATGATGGTATGTGAGCAGCAGAGAGGGCATTTGTGGATCTCTCTGCTTGCCTTCCATACGTGGAGCTGATCAGTCTTGAGCTAAATCCTCACAAATCATGTCGATGTTACACAGTTGTAGGTCTCACTGATACAGACAAAAGTCATGTTTATATATAAACAGAGAGCTGATGGCACAAATTGAACGTTTTCAGTGTAATTAGGGCTTTTTGTGATGGAAAGTCACAGTTACTTTTTTGTAAACACATTATACAGCCCAAATACAGGCTTCCTCCCTGCTGGGCTGGTAACATCGCAGCAAACATTGGGACACTACCGAGAGGAATGGGGAACAGATACACAGCAAGGGTGACAGGAAGAAAAAGACTCCTTCAGCACCCCTGAGGAGTTTATTGCAACCCTGACTGAGAGCAAACTGGAGGCAAGGACCTGCTGTGACAAAGACAAGAAGGTTCTTTGCAGCATCTCTAGGCAGAAAGGAGTTTATAAACTGTTTTTCTTTTGCTCTGTCTCACGGTGGAGGTTTTCTTTTTCCCTTTAATGGTTTACTTTTTCTAATAAAACTAATTCAGAAGGTCTTTTGATGATTTTTTTTTTTTATCATTCTCCCTGTAAGGAGATCTGGGAAGTCTGGCTTTCAAACATCTGGGTCACTTAGTGTCCTGTCCCATCCTATGCAACTCCTACTTAAGCCACAGTTGGGCCCTAGTAAAAACAACTAAACATTGTGCAAAAAAGTATTTTGGTACATGTTTTTACACAGACTGTGTTTGTTGTCTCAATGTTTTTTTCCCTGTATCTTTGGTCTCTGTGAGTCTCAGTTTTCCCCTGCTCCAGCTAAGGAGCATCATGGATGCAATGTAAATAAGCCCAGGACAGTGGACTGTTGCACTGAGAAAAGCACAGTGAGGAATTGAACATTTGTTTAAAGGCTATGAAAATATTACCTTCTTTTATTTCAAATTGAATGTAAGATTATTTCAAGCCATTTGTTCTGCAGCCACACTTATTCCAGTATGAGCTGTGAGCCAGATCTGTCTCAGGTGGCTGGAGCTTTTTTCTCCTCTGCACTTCTACCAGTGTTAATCATGAAGCAAATCTTTAGCACTGGAAAAAAGCAGGCTCATCCGTACCAAAAACACCCCCGTGAACTAATACGTTGAGGGGAAAACTCCAGTCTCTCTTATTTATAAATGTCCGTCCAAGAGGCGCTGCTGTACCATCTCATTGCATTCACCTTTGTGTGAGCTGAGGAATCCCCAGGAGGCCAGGCTTTGGGTATCTGCTGCTCATTGATGTGTGTGTAAAATTCCTTCAAAAAAGGCTTGAAACCGTGAAATACAAATGGAGTTCAGATTTACTTCAGACTTCAGTTTTATGCAGATAACCAATATTTAGTTACTTGTCAATCCAGGGAGACAGGTGGGGGGAGACGCCATAAACAAAACGCCAGTACCAGACTGTTCCTAAACGTCAGTGAGATGTGGGTGCTTATCAAAGTGTGTGCGTAATAAAAGCTTCTTACAATTTTTGGAAGCTCCCAGTAATATAATGAGCAATTTTAGCTCACGTGCATCTGTTAAAGCATTTCTGGCAGTATGATGCTGTAGGGATTGTGTTGCCACGGACTTTGTTTTGATCTCTGTTCCCAAGGAGGTCTGCATGGCAAGCCAGGGGCAAAAAAATTTCCATCAGTCTTTCATCTGTCACTCATGTTAGACTGTCACCTTTCCACCTGCCCTGAGTAAGAGAGAATTCATTGCGCCCATGTCTAGGCACAGAGAGCACTGGGCAAATTAGGACTCAGAGCACAGTGTGATCCCTTTTTCTCCCTTGCTGCAGGGAGAAGTGAGCTGTGTCAGCTTTTTTGCTTTTGCTGCTCACTCTGGGCTCTTCGGCTGGCACATTGGCAGGCAGAGAGCCAAAGTGCCACCCTGTTATTGTCAAAGGTGACAAAGTTGTTTCATGACAGACAGAGTCTTTCCCACACTGCAGGTTGTGATCCACACAGTTAATAGTCTGAGGGTTACAAAGGAAGGGCCACCTTTAACTGACTGGGCTGATTCTGCTGTCCTTTTTCTATAATTAGTCTTCTAATTATTGTTCTGATGCATATAATAATAGCTGTGAATATTAGGGAACCCATTTCTAGTTTATTTCAGTGCCAGTTTGGTGCATATGCTTAAGAGCATTGTGTATAGATTAGAGATCAAAATTCGGATTTTTTGGGATAGTGATTTAAATAGGGTGTAAGTGTTTCTTCTGTATAAAGATACCACTGTAGAACCTGCTTGTGATACTGAAATCGGTACTTCATGAAGATTTGCTTACAGATTTTTAAAATTCTTAAAGATCTTAGACTTAATGGGCTTAAGTATTTGGGAACATGCCATAAAATGGGGTGATAGACTGATACATTGTACAGGGAGTGGCAGTTAAAATACATTCATCAGGCTTTCCAATGCTACCCATGTAACCAGTGGAAGATTTTTGGAAACTGAGCGTGTATTATCATGGATATTTCTTCTTCCTTAAGAGAGAATTGAGCGTGTGTGTGGTGTAACATGTAAGGATTATTCAGTGGTCGGAAGTTGAATTGTATTAACAGCAATGTAAGATTCTGTGTGCTGTGATAGCCACCATCGATGATGTGTCTGGAGAGGGAGAGAATGAGAGAGCTAGTGCCAGTTGTCTGTATTTCTTTGTGTCTGGGAGAGGTCCAGTTAAGGTTATATTCTGTAAAATGCGGCCAGACCATACACAGAGAGGAGATAAGGCTTCTGTGCAGTGTACAGCTTTTTTCAAATCTTTCTCTGACATTGATGAACAGATGAGGGAGTCAGCAGGTTCCAGCAGAGGTCTTTGGGCAGACCTCGCCAGTCAGGGAAGCAGTGGCCTCTGTATCCCTCTTCTGACTCATAGTCTGCACTAGAGCAGATCTCCCAACTGGGCAGCGGTTTTAGAAAGGTGATGGCTGAATTATTTTATTCAGGGACATTTGATAATGACTGGAGTTTGAATTTGGTCCAGTTTAAAGGAAGACATGCACTTGCTTTATGTGTTTGGATATCCATGAGTATACAGCATGTATTAGGCTTTGAATATGTACTGTGCTTGATGGATAGCTAAAGAATTTGGTAGATGTATAGTTTTAAAATACTTTACAAGTATCTGGCTAACTAAATCACTTATGTCTTTTTAATGGAGAACCCTTGACCTCTAGGTTTGAATCCTACATTTGTATGATGTATGTCTTTCCATTTTGTCGGCACCTTTTTCTTTCCTGATGAGTTTTAATCAGGTTAAATACTACTTCAGAGTTTCAGGGCACTGAATCGATGAACTACAGTGGAAGGAGATGAGACGGAATTACTGCACCACTGTGGGCTTTGGTGACATTGACATGATGAACCACTTTGGAGATAGGTGACTTTGAATGCACTTCTCTAGAGTTATGTGACATTGAATTAATACCCCACTCTGACACTCAATGGCAAGGAATTGCTGCCCGCTCCGGTGTTAAGATACCACTGAATTGGTGAACCATTCTGGAATTTGTTGGCAGTGAATTGATTACCTACTCTGGAGCTGCAACGATGAGCCCTTCTGGAGCTAGATAACGCAGCACAGATGAACTGCTCAGCCACAAAACCGTGCTGAATTTTACGAAACTCAGAAGCTAGGTACCGAATTGTTTTTAACTGTACGGTATTATGGAAGATAATTATGTAGAAGTAGGAGTTAGAGTTTTCATCTGTGCAGTGGAAAAGTGGATGATACTGCATTAAGTGTAACTAAGCTTGTCATTCAGTGCTAGTGCCAACTGATAGCGTAGTAATGACTGAATAAATATATGAGGAGAGAAAGTAAATTGAGATGTTGTTTGGAGTATGAGAACATAAAATTGGTGACTTAAACTGGATTTTTAAAATATGATGCTAAATCATGCAAAATCACACTCTTAGTTTCAGTGGAATCGAACTCCTTAAATAAGTTACTTTAACTGAAACTTTATATAATATGAAGCTGCGGTGCATTTTTACTTCATTTGAATGGAAGAAGAGTTAGGTTTTCTGATGATACTGAATTTAAAAGGTTGGAATTCTGGCTTGAGGAATCAGCAACTGGTGATGCTGAGCCCTGAAAGACCTTCAGTATTAATGGACTTCTCCAGTTCGGTTAAATTTAGTAGCTTGGGTTTTTTTTCTGTCTGCTCTTTGCTTCTTAGATTATCTATCACAATAGACCATAGTCTAGTAATATACTGTAGGTCAAATTAGGATTGTGATTATTAGCTTCCAAATAGAAGCTTTCAGTTCTCCCTCAATGAATAAGATAAAAAAAAGAAAAACTGACACATAAGGGGAACATCCCAAAACTGTGTGTGGCAGGATGTGTTCTGGAGTTGGAAGGTGCTGCTCTGTAATCTATCACAGAGCAAGCAGCTCCTTCCTTCCAGAAAGAGTTGTGAATTAGTGAGCTGAAGGGAATGTATCAGTACAATTAATCATTTACTAAACCAGAAGTACTTCTTGAACAAGAACAGGAGAAATACCATCTTTTACTTCATTTGAGCACTGTCAGCTGTTTGCGAAGTTTTCATCAGCATCTCACTGTCCTGCAGTTTGATACCCAGGAGAAATGCGGTCAGAGCAATAACCTTGTGGTAAGGAAGGAAGGGATGGGAGGAAGCAGAGGGGTTTATGGGAAACCAGAGGGAGCAGCGAAGAGAAACTGCTGCAGTAAGAAAGAGCAGTGGAGTGGTATAGACAAGAAGGGGTGAAGAGAGGGTTTTACCACCAAAGTAAACATGGTCCCAGTTTTAAGAATCAAAGCATTAGTGGGCATCTGGTCCTTGTGCCAGACAGATGAAACATGCACTGTGGTGGGAGACACCAAGGCTTACCACTTTGATCTGGAGAGAAGGCTGTATTTACAAGAGCACCAGAATATGTCTGCTTTTGAACACCACTGACAAAAGGGCCCTCCAAATTCCTCCGAGTACAGAAGTGGAGGATTCAGTCTCATGTTTTCCAGTGTCCACAGTTTACAACATCTGAGAAGAGCGCATCTTTTCATTCCCCAGCTCCATCCATATGACCCTTTCAGCCTGCCACTGCACTCTCGCTCACTGAACTGCTGCCGACAGCAGTTGTCATTTGCTCTCTTATCTTGATTTATCATTGCCGTCTGTGCATAGCTTCACCCGTCCTCTGTGGCTGCTCAGCAAGGTAGCCTCCAGGCTGTTCAGGTGTCTGTCTGCAAATGGACATGGATGCAAACAGATTGTTTAAAAATTCAGCCTTACAGGCGAAGATGTTACCAGTTGGCACAGTGCCGCGTGAAAGGTTTGTCTTCATTAGAAGTGATCTGTGTTAACAGCTTCTTGCTCAATCAGTTGTTGAGAGGGAGGCCAGAGGGAGTATTTCTGACTGCAGGTTGCTCTACTGTAGATTTTGTCTTGTTTTGATTGTCTCTAAGACTGACTGTGAGACGCCTCTGCCTCCCAAGTAAGTTGTGTTCTCATGGCAGGGGTGAAAAGGGGGGCTTCTTGTGTCGTGGACTTGTAAATGCAGTGGAACTCTCCTCTACAGCCCTGATCTCGTCACCTGCATCTTCATTAAGAAACTTCTGGCATTGCTTGTAGTCCCACTGTCATCTCTCCCACATCCTCTTTTTTATTTTTGCTTGCACTCTTGCTGACTTCATTGGCTCTAATTAAAGAGTAGGGAAAGGGAGAGCAGCAAGTGCGTGTTCCACATTCCTAGAGATGCAAGAATAATGACAGAACCACGTGGTTGGTTTTACTGTCTTTTAAGAGGAATTAAAAAGCGATGAGAAGCACTGCAAAGAGTGAATTTGTTGGTTTTTACAGTTGTGCTTGCACTGGCTTGATAAGCAGATTTCTTTTTTAGAAATTGCAAGTGCCATCTTTGTGTTTGCATCCAGCCTGCTACAGGTGAGAACTAAAACAAGATAGCCCTCCAAACTCTCATGGGTGCTGCAGAATTCAGAGTAGCAGGAATTTTTATTAAAAATCAACTTAGAAGTAGATTTCAACAAGCAAGACGTAAGGTATCTCAAGAGTGTTAGACCCGCTGAAGGGCAAATACGCTGCCATGTCTTTTCATTTCATTCAGGTGTGCTAAATATTACATTCACTGCCAGGTGTGAATATGTGATCTTGGTAGAGATGTTTTTATTTTGGTATCGAAAGATTTTTAAGCAAAAAATGCACCTTTGAATTTATTATTTACATGTTTTATTCATTCAGTTAGAACTATTTTTCGCCTTTGGCACAGCCCCAAGCAAGAAGTGGTGCATACCGATTCCTCAGGTGTATGCAGAGGCACTGCCCCAAGGAGGAGTATTTCTGTTGTCAAATTGCTGCTGTAATCCCAGCTGTGAGGCAGGGCTTTGCTGTGGGTGTTAGAGGGTAGAAGAACAGTTCTGTCTCTCCTGTAATGTTTTGGGTTTTCTAATTGCAAAATAAACCTTTGGGAATCATAAAGCGACAAGGGATGAAACTAGTTTTGCAAGCAAAATTCTGCAACTGCTCCGTACTAATTGGGAACGATAGTTTTACTAAATTAAATATGAAAACGAATTCTGTATCCCTGTATTATTGACTTTTCAAGTAACCTTACATTTTTAGTTTGAAACATGTTGCAAAAGTTCGTGCTGATGGTATTTTATAAGTTGGCTGCCATGCCAGTCCCTGAATCCGGGAGATGTGGCAGATGGACAAAATATGCTGCACAGCCTAAAGAGCTGCGAATCTGTCTCCTCTGCTGCACAGCTCTGGGGTAGTTTCCCTGAAAGACACTGGGACAAACTTCAAATTTCTCTGGGCAGCAAAGCAATGTATTTTAGAGAGACTGCTTAAAACCTGAGCTCCCTTTCAATTAATTATTTGGTAGAAAAAGATGTTTTCTATTTATTTAAATCAGACCTTGGATCAGTGCTGTTCCAAATATGTAGCTGTTTACGTCTCGTCGAAGCTTCTTTTTGAACTGTTCTTGATCAGCCACAGCATATGATGAGCTTCTTCAGGCTTTATGGGCACATGCTGATTTAGATCAAAATGCCACTGAAAAATACTCGGTGCCGATTCCTATTTGGTTCTGCCAAATTTAGTAAGGCGAGATTGAGTGCAGCTGCAGTTCAGTTTCGTTTACCTGCCAAAGCACAAAGTCTGCTCGACAGACTTGTAAGACAGTAGTAAAGCAAAGTGCTATTGAACCCTGATGAATTACAATTCTCATTCGCAGTTTGATTAAAATGAACTTTTAAAAGGCAAGAATCTGCTGTTACCTACTGCAGAACAAACAGCCACTGCTTAAGTTAGATGCAGGTTTTTTATGTTAAAATTCTCGATGCATGAAGAGCAGCTGTATCAATGGCTGGTCTGGCATATTATAGAAGACAAGTGCAGTATCATTGGTGAAAGCATAATGTAAAACAAATCTGGTGGCACTCAAAGCATAGTTGACACTGTCCCAGTGTTCAAAAAGCACTGCTTTAGTTCAACTTAATTTCTGCAATCTGGCAAGAAACTACAGGCTCAGATGAATCAGGCACATTATTAGCACTACTTAGATAAGCAGTGACGCTGGAAAAGAGTTTTCAAGAGTGTTTGGGAAAAACTTCTGGAAATGCTAGTAGTACACACCAGTTCTGACCAGCTCCCTGGAGTTTTTGTTGTTGTTTTTGTTTTCTGTGTTAGTCCTTTATGATCTACTAGTTTTATGGGTTTCAGAGGATCCTCAGGTTTCCTTTAGAGCAGCTTTCAGGATATTTTCACTCTCCTTAAGCAAATCACAGAAGCTGAAAGATCCAAATGCCTTGTCTTCTAGTCTAGGGAGCGATCAGTTAGCTGGAGCAGTGCATGCAATATGTTTGGTTCTTATAAGCTGGAGATAAGTTACAAGCAGCTGCAGCTCTGTGTGCTCTGTGCACTGCAGCTCACCTGAGGGGGGTCTAGAAGAGAGGAGGCAAATGGGACACAGGAGACCTTGCAGGAGATCGTGGTGCAGGAAGTTCCTTTGCGGTGCATTGTCTGGGAGGCTGACCTGACCTTCGTGACTGAACTAATTGGTGTGAAAAATCCAGACAATGAATGTATCTTAGCAATAAAAACATGCAGTAAAACTAAAGAAACTGTTTGCTTATCAAATATAATCTGCATACTTTGTGTGCAGAGAAGCACTTCCCTTACAGCTGAAGGAAGGCAGTTGTAGCATTCAGTCAATTTTCTTCTCTGCTCTTTTTGGCCACCTTGGCAGTCCTGTACTGCTTTGTCCAGGGAAAGATCCTTTTCTTCTTCACCTGGCCAGCTATTTAGGTAGCTCAGTCACAGTAATAAAAGTTATGCTTTGATTGCATGAGGTCTCACAAGAAGTACCATGGAGGAGTAAATTCTGGTTTCAACTCCTGGAATCCATGAAAAAGAAAGTAACTGGAGCTGGATTCCAGATGTAGAATACCAAAGAAGCAAGGTTTTACATACATGGGGATACAAAATTTCCCCTCTGGAAGGTGAGTGTAAATATTGGTGTCCTTTGGTGTTCACTGTCCTACCTGCCAAGGGTATCGGTAACTAACAGTGCACATTATATAGTGGATGCTGTTTCCTCCCTTTGGGTACCAGAAAAGAGGGCTAGAGCCACATTCAAACAATGTTTAGAATGAGCATTAACAATTTGGAATATGAAGGAAAAAGGAGTCTTGATGCCAGAGTCTGAACCAGATGCTGTAAGAACGTGCTCAGGCTGGGTGGCCTTTTCGGTCAGGCAGGGCACTGGAGGCGCAGGGGTGGTGGGCGTAGGAGCACCATGCCCTGTGTCTCTGGGCACCGGAGCCCCGCGTGCAGGGTACATCTGACTGAAGCAAGCAGAGCGGCTGGAGACATCCCCATGGTGAAGGGTCTGGCATGACCTTCGCACACATGGCACAGTTTCTGATGAGAGATTTTAATGTGCGTTTCTTCTAGGCTTATCCGTTGTGAGAATAAGGCAGGCTCTGTAACTGGCTGGGAGTCGTTCACTACGGCCAGCTGTAGGTTGGAATCAGATAAAAAACACACGGTAGTGAGGAGTTCACAGATGCCACGTTCCCCTCCATCTGCCAGAACGAATGAATTATAAGCTGTGTATGAAAATCAGGCAGTAAGATAAGGTGAAGGTATATGTTTAATTTAATGTTAACGATGCTAATGTTATTCTGTATATTTGCAGGATATTTAATTTGCTTTGTGCTTAATGTAATAACTTTCATTTCTCATTTTCAAAGCATTCAACCATCACTAAACAAATCAGCATTTCGGCAGCTCAGAGAACTACCAGCAAATTAAACAAATGTTTTTGAGCAAATTGCAAAGCAAACTTCGCACAAGGCTAAGCCACCTCACCAAAACTGGCTTGAAATGATGAAGATAGTAAGCACTATGCAAAAGATGTTTAATTTGCATTAGAGAGAGCTAGTGCAGGTTAGCAAATGCTTAGTCCTACCAGCACCGAATGTGATACTATTAGGATCTTCCCTACAGCAGCAAACTGGTGCCAGCCACTGATAGAACTGTTTGCTCAGCAGGGCAAGGTCACTTACACACATTGCCTGTAATCCTGCTTCAGTTGCCTTCTTCCCTGAAGGGTGTAGCTGCAGTGAAAAAGCCTGCCTGGGAATCTCATCTTTCTCAACAGGGCTGCAGTTTCTGACTGTAACTTAGTATTGCAGCCAGAAACATTGAGGATCCGGTTTAACAAGAGCGAGATTTGACTATTCATAGGACCTCACAATACCTCTTTGACAGAAATTTTTCTTCACTGTAATAAATAATGTAGTCAAGGCAAGAAGTGTTCTTTTAAAATGATCATAAGCAAACTAGAGATGATTACAAATAGACGATTATGTCCACATTACACACATTCAGATGTTGGATTATGGCTTTTTTTTTTCACATCTGTAACAAAAGAGCTTGTTATGAAGTCATTTTCCCCATGAAGTAACAGCACGTATGAATTGTTTAACATATCTGCACAGATCAGTGTGGGAGGTGAATAATTGATTATTCCTCTGAGGAAATGTAATTTCCTTTTTTTCTTTCCTTTCTCTTTTTTTCTTCTCTCCATACTAATGCATTGGATGGCATTTTAGATGTTTTTCTCAGATTTCAGTTATTTTATGAAGTCCTCATTTGTTTCCCATCAGTTGGACCATCAGATAGACAGAATATCTTTGGTGACTTTGGCAGTCTAAGAAATAGTCTGGGTTTTAATTTTTTTGTCCCCTAAAGATACCGCTACTAAGCTCTTCCTAAATGAAACTGCATTTTGAAGCTAACTCAGATCAGCATGGCACCTGTGCAACATTTAAATTACCCTGGCAGTGAAACACGCTGGGAAAACCAACTCTGAAATGAGGCAATTTATCACTTGAAAATGTGGTTTTAATGAACTGGATATCATCATTTCCAGCAATCTTTCTGGATTATACAATTCTGAAAGAGACAAACAGATGTTGGTATAGATTCCTGCACAGTTGAATCTTTTTTGCATTAGGTCCATAATTTTTGCTAGATGTTTTTTCCTTGCAGAAGGAGAGGGATGTTTATTATTGTTCAATGGGGTGGATCAGTAACTGTTTAATAAAACACAAATTAACAGCTGTATTTTGCTTGAAGGTGTGTTGAACCTCTGGGGGGGAAGTTCTTGAGTTCCCGTGGGCCAGGCCAGGTTCGTGCTGAAAGACAGGCTTAGGCATGCATTCAGTTAACACAGTAAATTCATTAGGTGTTGAGGCTGCTTAGCACATGCGTGGTCAAACCTCTCCGGTGTTTGTGCTTTATGGCTCAAGCAGGTAAAGAAAATGCTGCATTGACCTGCAATATAAAGCATCATGTCGTTCATCCGGAGGATGTTTCTGCCAACGCTATTGCGTGAACATTTGTGAGTTTACAGACACCACGGCAGAATCGCGCATTAGGTATTTGCATGGGAGTTAGTAATAATTAAAATACATAAAGCAAGCTGTCCACATGAAGTGGACAAAACAAGCCGCTGTTTGCAACATAACTACTAGTATACGTTCCTTACCTCTTTGTAACGCTTGTGAGAATGTAATGTGAGCAAAATCCATGTTACTAAAGTACAATATTCTTACTTGTGCTTTTCTATTTATTTGAAAAATTAGTTACAGGTCTTTTCTTATATTTTCCCCAAATAGCTTGCTTTCTAAAGAAAGCCATGGCAGCTTTTTGCTTACAGGCAAATTCAGATAGCCCTAATAGCAAAGTGCAGGCGTACAGATAATGGGAATCATTTTCTATAAAGGTAAAAATGTCAGCTCAAGATTCATTCAGAAAACATGGCAAATGCAGAAACAATAAAGGTAGAGTACAAAAAAAAAAAAAACCCATGAAATCTCTTTACTTCCTTCAAGTTCATACTTTTCATACCAAATGTGCTATTATTTCTAATGTATTTATTTTTACAGTGCTATCCACGCACTCATTTTACATGACCTGTTTGGGCTGTAAATGTTTGAACTCCAGTAGGTGCTGAAGATTTATTGCCAAATGTTCTATGTATACTTTTCATTCCTCCTTTTAGGTAATACAGCCAAGGTATTTATTGAAGTGAAGGATGAAAATGACCATGTGCCTGTCTTCACCAAAAAAATGTACATTGGAGGAGTGTCTGAAGATGCCAAAATGTTCTCTTCTGTGCTTAAAGTTAAGGTAAGACTGAAATTTATTTTAAATAACATTCATTTGCAGTGGAAAAATGTTTACTCACTGGTTTGATTTTTCACAGGAGGTTACAAAATGCGTTTCTCCTAAAACTGCTTGAGCTCCTCAGACACTGGCAGTAATTTCCATTTTATTTCTTTTTATAATCAAGTATAGTGAACACAGAATGGGTAATTCTTCTTATAAAATCAGTGTTTGAGTATGAATATGAGTGTGATGGTTTCCACTTGTGTGTGTATGATTGGCATGCATCGGCCCAGTATTCCAGCGGTAACTGACACAAGGTTGATTTTGAGCTTAGAAGAGTTTTGCATGTTTTATTTCTATTGAATTTATTTGCTCATTTTTCATTTGAAGAATCGTAGGTATCATTTTAGATACGTTAATATTTAGAGGATTCTTTTATGCTCTACACTAGTTTTTAACTTCAATCCTTCTGACTACTTCTTTGGCAGGAGCATGTTTATGCTTTAAAAAGGAAAGAACAGTTTCTGTTTCATGTCAGCAAAGCAATTTCAGGTCTGTGCACTGTGATGCAATTTGTGAGTAAAATTGACTATCCATAGGGTTTGTGGGTTTTGGTTTGTTTTTTTTTTTTAAAAGAGAGATAAAATTCAAGGAAATATAATATATAGAATGTAATTAGCTTCAGACAGAAAAATAGCTTAGAATAAAAGCTATTTGTTTTATATAACATGCTTTGTGATGCAGTCTTTTGTGCTAGAGACAGCTTGAGTTGCCAGGACTTTCCAAGTCAACTTGTTTCCTCTGCCTTTATTTTGTTACCTCAGCAGGCCTCCTGCATCTTTTTTCACCTTAAGCATTAGTGGGATAGCTTTGAAGTTGCTGATTCTAGCTTATGCATGAAAGGGCACAGAAATACGACCTGCTAAGAGTTTTACTTTGGCCTCATGATGTGTTTAGAGCACCAGGAATGATATAGAGAATATCAGAGCTTATTAAAGTTGCCCATTGCTTTTTTGCTCCGTGGCAGTCCTTCCCAAAGTAAGTCCAGGAATGGCAGAAAAGGGGGAAGTTGTTAAGCATTGACTGTTGGATAGAAGCCTCTGTAGGTGAAATTTGTTTACTTTGTGTACTAGTTCAGAGTATTTGTTTTTTCTTATTTTTTTTCTACAGTGCTTATCATAGGCAATTTTTTGTCCCCAGAGTATCCATCTTGGTCTTTTCTAGAAACTCATACAGCAGTCCAAGTACATATGGCTGAGAATTTACTGAACATAACTTGGAAAGGGAACATTACAGTGTATAAATCTGCCCTACGCCAATTCTTCCCAGCTTCCTCTGCAGGCAGATTGTGTTTGAGGCCATAGCAGGTAGGGCCAGACCTACTGAATGGGGCTGGTCGGGAATTTCACCGTACATGCTGCCCTGGGATGCTGCTAAGGCTGAGCTTGTGCTTGCCAGTCTCCCAGCTGCAAAACCGTGAAGAAGCCTTAATACCGCTTTGCCCTAAGTGTGTTCCTGGCATAGCAAAAGATGCTGTTCAGCAGGCAGCATGCAAAGTTGTCTGATGGAAAGACCTGTGCCCAACCTGCAGGGTAATTTGGGCAACCAGATCAGATAAGATCAGTCAGTAGATCAAAGTCAGTGCAACTTCTCTCATAGTATTATTAGGAGAACACTGAGCGGTTATAAGAAGTAGCAATCCTGAATGAAACGGAAGGTGTAGGGAGGAATTACAGTGAGAGGAGATTAAAGCTGTTCATTGGTAACTGGAAAGAGCGATTAGCCCAGAATGCTTGTTGAAAAGGCATGTTTATTTACCACTACTTCATCAACTGTGAAGACTCAGTTCAGACTTCGTAAATGAAGCCAAAGAAGTCATCTAGCATGTGCAATGCCTGTGCTTACTTTAAAGATTTACTTGCATGTGAATAAAGAAATTACAAAGTGAATAAAAAAGTAGCATTGTGTATTGGAAATAATGCATTCAGAAGAGGAATTGCAAAATTTCCTCTTATAAATTTCTTTTTTTCCATCTTCTGTAGTGAAGTTTTAAGGTATACCAAATTCCTGCTCCATACAAAATAGATAGTGACATATAACCAGATGTCTGCTTGATTCAATGAAAGGAAATTCTCGATGTGCAAATTAAAGAAATTGCGGTAGTGTTGCTGGTAGGGTAATCTGAGACCATAATTGAGCAGAGTTTTGAAGGTAGGGGTAATGGTTTTGTTAATGTCTGTTTTTCCAGACGTTTTGCCAGTTATTGCTTCTTAGAACTTTATAGCTACTGAAGCCCTGGCATACTTAAAAATAGGAAGCAGAAAATTGTGTCAAATCCATGAACTTTAGAAGTGCGGAAGATACAGAACTGCACAAAGATACTGGAGTAGATAAAGAATAGTGAATAGCAGAGTTACTTAGATAAAGAGTGTTATGTGTGTGAAAGTAAACAAAACATAAGACACCAACGTAAAATTACGTTTTGAGTTGATCATACAGAATTTGAACAGGCTGTGAAATCCTACCTGGTTTTCGAAGAGGCATTCCTGATTTCTTAGGCACAGATATTCATGTGTGTGAGTCAAGGGGATAAGAAACATGTGAAAAAGAGCAGGCATCCAGGTAAGGGATATTCGGGGGTGAAGAAGGGAATCTGCTTTTACTCTTCAGAAACATTTGATTCAAGAAAGGTGATTAGAGGACAGAAAAGGACGACACAAAGGAAGACACAAAAGAAATTACCATTTTATGTCTCTAACCTGCTTCTGGTAAAACGTATGACAGAATTCTCCCCGACTTTGCTGACAGGCAAAATAGAACAAGGTATAAGACAGAAGTTGTTACTAGTGGATGGCCTCAAACATAACTGTGTGCTTAGTTAAAGTAAAATTAGAAACAGTTAAGAAGTGCTTGCTGCAGAAAATCAGGCTGTAATTTATTGTTCTAGCACCAAGCATTTTCAGCAGTCGGTGCTAGTTAGCTTATTTGCTGTCCTTTAGGAAAAAAAAAGTAATTGCTCTGTTAGTTAAATACAATACCCATTACAATTAGTGTTGAGAAGAACTAATCAAATTAATTCTTGAAGAGCTCGGGCAAGGAGAATTAAATGAGTAGTTTTCCAAGTTGAAATTTTTAAGAACATTAATAAAGTACACGCATAGCTTGCACTATAGAAATTATTCACATTTTTATTCTAATAAAAGTTATTAGAATTTATATTTTATTATTATTATTCAAATTTTTATTCTCATAAAAAACCTCCGTAGTAGGAGTTTTAAATGCATTTGCTTTCATCTTCTGTATTCATTAATAGTTGCTAAATTTTTTCATGACATCTGAGTAATTTTGAAAAGAAACTGATATTCTCAGCATATTCTCATTCTTCCTGTTGCTGACAACAACTTTGATGATCCTTGAACATGGTATTGACTAGCAGAAAAATTTTTACAACTGGAAGATGTAAAACTGCATATCATAGGTGGTTGAAATCATTGTTATTGGGACTCATATTGAACCAACATTTTCTAATTATGAATAGTGTCACTTTATTTGTCACAGCAATGCCATACAGTCACTGTTGTAGAAAAGTATGCAACATTTCCTGCACACTAGGACCCAAACTTGCCTTTTTTTCCCCTGTACTTCAAGGAGATACTGGCAATAAATAGGTACTAAATGTGTAGAAGTTACATTAACTTTTAAATTGGTTTCTTATGTACATTCCATTATCCTGACGGAAGAAGAAAGTGTTTATTTTAAATTAAAGTGTAAGATTGTTGTTACCAAAAAAAGCATGGACTCTGAATTGAGCCAGTGTTTTCCTTGTATTAAACACAATTAGGCATTCTAGAGGTACAGCAAAGACTCTGTTGATTAACTCCTAGCTTCTTTGTTTTTTCTCTTGATTTTTATCTATATGTGACAGATTTTGCTTGAAAACCTGAAAGTCGAAGACTTCTGTTATTAGTGGATGATTTGGATAGTCAAGTCACTTGTTTGAAAATTCCCAGTCCACCTTTTCTTTGTCAATCATTTTGTGTGTGTGTGTGTGTGTATGTTTAATACCAACTCCTACTCATTACTCTCCAAGGCCCTTATTTTTATATCCCTTCATGTGAATATCCATGTTCCTAATGACCTATGTCAGCTCCTGCTCCTGTGGACAGGGCTAGTATAAGTCATAACATTGTTTTGTACCAGGCATTTACTGTGCTGTCAATGTGTAGAGGTGGTTGTCAAGGTTTGGTTCTCTAAGTGAGATGAGATGCTTCAGAAATTGCACAGGGGAGAGAGGATAAACTGAAGTCTGTAAAACAGTAGGGCATATTAGAAAAGAAATGAGGACAACCCAATTCAGTGAAGAGAGAATAAGAAGGAAAAAAACAGCACTTGATCAGAGGTGAGATAGGATCAATCTTCTGCTTTTATAACATAAAAATGCAACTCCATTAACAGTGATATATTTCTCATGACTCTTTCATCAATTTTGTAACTGTTATGTACCATAAAGATGGGATAGATCATGGAAAGGGACATTTAAGTCATGAATGAAGATAATTCACATTATGAGCACCTACATTTACTTTCTCATGTGAAAGTGATAAAATACGTCTAAGTTCTCTTTTTTGAGGTGACCTACTTGCCCCAAGTGTTGGAAGCACTAAAGGCAGGCAACCATTTGGCACTCTATTTGATTGCCTTCATATAGTAGCAAAAAGTTTTGCATGACTCAACTTTTATAGCATAATTTAGTAGTTAACCATATTTTAGCAGACTTTCAGAGAAAATAAATCACATTCATTAATTATATTTTTATATTTTTAAGCACAAATATGTGTTTAATTTGCCTCAATGGTTACAATAAAAATTCCCCAACAAGGGCCTTCTGGCAGGCTGGCAGAGGATGCTGCTTCTGGAAGCCCTAATTTTGGAAACAGCAGCACTGGTTCCGTTAGCAAGAAATGCCTTTTTCTGGAGTGGCAGAAGGAGATGTTGTTGGTTGAAAATAAGGGTCAGATTTATTGCAAGAAGCTGGTCATTGCTAGTTTATTTCTATTGAAAGCAAAGGTGGGGTTTAAGTACCTAATACTTGAGTTGAGATAGCAACTCATCATCTGGGTACCTATATCTACCTCAGGGGGAGACTGTGGTAGCATGGCTGCACCGATAGAGAGCTCAGTCTGCCAAAGCTCTGGGACAGCTTTACAAGCGGGCAGGTCTTTATGGACACCGTGGAGCTGCTTTACCACGGTGCTTTAACCCAGCTCCTGTTGTCTGCCAAGAGGTTGGAGTGGGCCTGTGCAAACAGGTTTGCTTTGTCCAGTAGCTGTTGGTGCAATAATCATGGGAAAAGATCAATGGTTGTGTGGGTTAATTGCAGTAATCGGAATGGCTGGTATTTAGATATTGATATGGCTCCTGCAGTTAGATGTGATTTACAGGGTATGCCTGCTTTTATTTGCCATTGCTGTAATCAAATTAGTTAAGCATAATAATCACAGTGGCAGGCACTTGCCAGCAGTTATCATTTAGTGGCAGTTTAAGCTAATATAATTTTTCCTTTTCATCAAATAGGAAATAAAAAAGATGAGCTGAGAGACGTTAGCTAGGAAATATTAAACTATCAGTGTTTACCAGTGTAGATACTAAGGAAGTTCAAAAATTCTTTTACAATCTGGGCTGAAATTCTGTGTCTTTATTTTAGAGAGTATATGGGTTATGTAAAGCAAGAGGTAAACAATATTTTAAGTTTTTAAAAATGTGTCTATTTTTGCAATAGTTTGAAGAGAAAAATACTCTGAAATGTCAGAACAGTGTTGGTGTTAATATCGAGAGAGGCTTATGATGCAGGATAGGATTAACAGCTGTGTTTATGTTCATATCCTCACCGCCAGGTGATCCCTACCCCACCAAGATCCACACTGGCCTCTTCCAGCAATTGTCCAGGCCAAGGGATGTGTTACGGTGCCCGCAGCTCTCTTCCTGGCCATGCACCTGTGTTTTCCCAGAGGAAGGCAGGGGTGTGTGCAGGGCAGCTGCTGCTCAGGCTTTGCCCTAGGTAATCAGTGTCCTGCTGACACTCCCTTAAGCTGTAGGCAGATCTCCAGTTCTGTCTCAATTTGGCATTTAATAAGTTATTCTCAACTACCTCTCTTTCTTTGTACAATGTTATTGGCACATAAGAATGACTCATTTTTGATGAGTGTAATTTATATAAAAATAAGATGACAGGCTTTATTGCCCTATGCAAAAACTACAGCTTTCAAATTAAAAAAAAAACCAACACACACAATCAGTTCCTCTTTAACAGTACTTAATGATTTGCTGTAGTCATTAATTTTTAATATAGCAATTTATGTAAATCGTTTTTAGATAAATTCATCGCAAATATACTGCTTAACATTTGTGTGTTTAACTTCAATTGCTTAAATCATTCTGTATTCTGTGGCTTGATCAAAATTTCACTCCTCCCATCAAAGCACAGTTCTTCCCCTCTTGAAAAGTATTTTGTAAAGCACCCCAGTCCTGGCACTAGTTATGCCATACAGCCTAGTAAGTCACATTGGGAATAAGAAATAACCTAACTGCCATGGGCCAAACACAAAGAAAATGCAGGGAGAGAAGAAAACTATGTACTGAGTACATAATCTTACACACAAATTGAATTTAGAGACAAATAGGCCAATAAAATACTGGATAAACACTTCTCTCGTCATCAAAGCAGTTACGTATGTGACTAAGCCAAATACTATAGATTGCTTCTCCAAGCTTTATAAGGTGCAGCAATTTTGCTGGCAGCAGCAACCGCTCTCTTAAATATATTCATTTGAATATAAAATCCTCTTAGAATAGGGCAATGTGTTGTCTTGCTCTAGGTTTTTAGAAAGATTACTATAACTAGATAAAAAGGAAGCTTGAGCTCAGAAGAATGCCACAAATCATTATCAAAAAGTCTCTTTTAATTAGAATTAATTTGGTTAATGATATGCCATATGAATTATTCTATATGAATATGATTGTTTTAAGGCTAGTGTCCTGTGAAAGCTGATAAATACTAATGTCTCTAAGGAAAAAAAAAAAAGGAATATATTCATTCAAATGGCACTTTTTAACCGAAGCTTTAGTCCTTGCATCTTAAAGACCATGTTTATATTGCTAATAGCTCAGCAGGAAATGTGGAGCTGTGTTAAATACCATTTCTCTTGAAATGATAGCTGAGGCTGATGATCGCATCTCAAATCTACAGGCAGTTTCACACAGCCGTCTTTTTAAGCCTACTCATTTCCCCCAAAGCCTATCAAAGATACGCAACGCACAGATGAGATCTCTTGAGTCCAGGTTGATGACGTGATGCAAGACCAAAGGGTGGTCAGAAGCCGTGGTGGTAGGACAGCCGCAGCACGTCTTGCTTGCTGGTTGTCTGGGTTTCCCTCGCACTCTGCAGCCATCGCACTGGGCCTGCAGTGGTGGGACAGCTGGAACAGCAGGCTGGATAATCACTTCAGTTACAGTTCTGGTCGTGCTCAGAAAAAGGTTTCAGGTGTTGGACAGTCCTGATGGGGACTGTGTTATAATAACCTTTTATGTTCTCTCCCCTTTTCTGCAATTCTTTTTTTTTTCCCCAGAATTTTCAATGTATATAAGAGCCCATTTCCATGATTAAAGGCCTTTTCGTGCTTTTTGTTATGATATGTTAATTAAAAACAGATGTAATACTCATAACTACTAATTTATGAATTTTGTGGTTTGAGATTTGCTTTGCATTTCATTATATTAGAATTAGTTGCTTTGCTTTGCCACTGGTATTTTCGTATAACTCCTGGTTTTCCCCTCAGAATTAGAACCAGACTGCCTTTAGCCACATACACAATATTTTCAATCTGCTCTATAAAAACAAAACCAAAATCAACACAATCTAGGGAAGTTACGAGCAGGAATTGACTTTTCCCTATAATGGTGTGTTATTAGCCCTTTCTTTTTAAACATTTTCTTTTACAGGATTAATCTCTCTAGTTTTGTTTGTTGACATGCATTTAATGGAAATATCAGAGATGCTAATTCTAGTAAAGAGAGAGATTCTTTTCAGAATTACTCCTCAGTTTATGAAGGTATTTTTTGTACTGAAAATGTTTGCAGAAAAGGAAGCTTGCCAAAATAAATGCCAGTGAATCAAAGTTTCTGGAAGTGGCTGACCTGTATTTGATAGAAATGGCTCTAATATGAAGCCAGCAGAGAGGTTTGATGATGATAATAGGGGCCAGTGGAGTCTGAAATGCAGTTACAACCTGAAAAAAACTCGATTCTTACAATATGGTTGATCGTATTTTCATTTCAGACCTTTTCTGTATTTTGTGCCCCTTTCTCATAGGCTTCATAATGTAACTTTATCCTTTATTACTGTTCGAATATCTTAATATACAGAACAGCAAAATAAAACAAAGCTATTTTATGCTACAAGATTTTACCCTAATGACACACAGGGGAACAGGATTTACTCTTTACTTAACCGTAATCCTTGAAAGCAATCTATCTTAGCGGTTGCATACTGGTCTAAAGCAATTGATAGAATAAATGTTTAAAATTCCTGGGTATGGTTATGTGTTACATATAGAGAGAATACTGGGATTACTTTTTTGCCCAGATGCATTTGTCCATGTTAAATCTCCAGTTATTTTCTATTCATGCCTATAACCTCTAGATTTCTTTTGGTATTTCCTTTTTCCTTGGGATGATAGGTAAATTTTCACTGTGGCAAGTTCTGTAAAAGTGAGATTCAACCCTTGGCACCTTGAGACAGCTTTCTGCTGTGAAACACAAAGTTTTCCCTTCTCTAATTTTACTTTTGCATATATACGAGAGAAGTTCCTTCTTTGTGAAAATGAACTGCTTTGCCAGTCACAGTCTTTTATTAGTTAAAATATGATTTATGAATCACAGAGAGTAATCTGTAGGGAGAAAACACACTTGGTAGAAGTAAAAATCTACTTTGAAGCCTATTTGCAGTGACAGCAGCACAGCCTCAAACGCGCATCTGCTGTAACATCTGGCCTCTGACAGGAAGCTGCTTGCCCTGCTAAGAATAATATTACAGTAATTCCAAGCACACAGGTAATTTCTTTCAAAGAACATATCTCTAGATAATATCTTGGCTTCCTAAAATTTCTACTGTAAAAGAACAGTACTATTGTTTTCCTTTGGCAGTATTCAGAAAAACTACTACCCTTTGTGATTTTTTTTCTAAATGTAACATTAGATTATTTCAATTGCTATGTTATTTTCTAACAGTTTTAACACTGTTAGTCCTGCATGTGCCTTCCAGAGTAAAGTACCTCCTGCAGGGGCTGGAAGGGGTGAGTATGCCTGGAGTGTATGCAATGCTGGATCATTCCCATCCCATGGAGGATCAACTGCGTGATCTGCACTGCCTTGCAGCACGTACGCATAAACCTACTATATCGAGCACTAACTGCTATTGGCATAGCAGGAAAATGCTATAAAAACCAATATTTCTAATTTTTTTTCAAAATACAAGTTTGGGAATACCTCTTATTCAACATTTTTTCCCATGAGACAGCCTGTCAAAATTGATCCATGTTTCCACACTTTGGGTTTTTTGACACTATTGGAGGAAAAAGTGAGCAATTCTCGTTCACTTTTTTTCCTTACTACCTGTATTTCTCAGAAGTTTCCGTGGAGCTGGGCTTTACTCGGAGTGGGCTGGGCAGTGATCAGCAATATACTTAGCAGAGTCCATTCTTTTCCTCTTTATTCTAGTACCTTTGTAAGTATGCCTAACAAATGATGCATTTAAAGTGTAAATTAATTTATCTTTGGCTCCATGCAGCCCCCATGAAAGGTGATTATTTGACATTTCTCAAATCTGCACATTTCTGCAGGGAATATCGTAGTGTGAGGCGCAACCACGTGGCCGCACGATCACAGTGTTACGGTAGGGCACTTATCCCCTCACCCGGAGAGACTTGTAAAAGCAATGCCATGTGGCAATAACATTCTGATACTGTCACCAAAATTGCCAGTGGCCTGACATATTTGGTGGCTTGTTTGGGATGAGCATTAAAATCTTCATTAACCACAGGTCCTGAAGCTATTGCGTAATCATGAGATGATTACAATTTTTATCATTCTCAGTGTGAGCTAAATTCAAACTAGCTGCTTTGAGTTAAATGCAATTGTTAATTTTAAATGTTTTCCAGTCTCCCTAGCAGGGTCACCCTTAATCATGAGCCTGAGGATGCTAACAGGGCATGTAAAATGAATGGGACTGGGCTTTTTTGTTTTGTTTTGTTTTTTCTTCTTTCTAGCTTAGTGCCACTAAGCAGATGGCAGGTTCAACTGTTTCCAATCAGTTGCTGGCACATAAAACAGCTTTTAGAACAAGACCATTTTTGCCGGTAGGAATTTACAGATTGTTGAATATTTTCAGTTCTGAAGCCACATCTGCCATTGTACTGTTTTAGATGCGGTTTTACTTTGTGATTTACAGACACTTAAGCCAGTAAGTTTGTTGTAGCTATTGCAGTTTTCCTCTTTTTTTTTCTGTGTTTCTTCACTACTGTGCTCTTCTACACTGTTACCTGTGTCTAGCACTTTTGAACTCATGATCACCAGCTTGTTTTTGCCAGACTGCCTCAGAGTTCTGTAGCTTTGCATCTCCTGGTATCTGCTCCTCAAACTTACCGTCCTTTAGAGACTTCTTTCCACCAAATTCTTAGCTGTGAGATACTTGGATGGCCTTAGGGGACAGCTGCTGTGTGAAGTGCTCAAATGCAACCCAAGTGTTGTGTTAATTAGTTACACCAGAAAAAACATAGGACAAACTGGTTACAGAGGCACCACTAAAGGGATCTCTGTTGCTCCTAGTTTTCAGCTCATATATTTTCATCTCTTGTCTTCCAGACATGCCTTTTGACTCAGCTCTAGTGAGTCCTATATATTTCCATACTTGAGCTAATGCTTTTTTCCCCTCTCAGTCCTCCTAAAGCTGAAAACCAAACAAAACAAAGTACCTTTCTGCTCCCTCTCTGTTTTAAGGCAACTGATGTGTTAAAAGCACTTTTTGTTGGCAGCAAAGCAGCTGTACCATTCATCCCATTGCCGCTGCAGTGCTGGCCTGAATTAGACATTGCTTATCTGAGAACGAACCTGGTGCCGACAGTGTCCATCTCTTTGCTGCCTCTGCAGTGCCAAGAATTTTAACGTTTCTAATGACTTGCTGTGAATTGTGCTGGCAGTCCGTGTATGGGAGATGTAGTCACTGAGAACGCGTGGCTTATTGGTCTTTTTGCTCCGAGAGAAAGCTGCCAATAAAGTTACAAAAAAAAAAAACTGTTAATGACTTTGTGGTAAGTACTCTCAATGTTAGAGCCTAGAGCAGCATGTTTCAGCTGATACCTGGCTGGTGTAATGTGCTTTTGTGGTGGGGTTAGGGAGTACCCCAGCAGTTGCAGCTCTTCCACCGTGGGAGAGGACGGGTAAGGGCTGGAGGCAGTGCACGGTGATGCCAACAAAACTCCATTCCTGAGCTTGCACTCAGTTAGAGGAGGGTTGAATTTGGCCTGATAATTCCTAAAATCATACATAT
This sequence comes from Nipponia nippon, assembly GCF_047370975.1. Lineage (NCBI taxonomy): Eukaryota > Metazoa > Chordata > Aves > Pelecaniformes > Threskiornithidae > Nipponia > Nipponia nippon. The sequence continues at coordinate 87,033,337 of NW_028262347.1, read as the reverse complement.
TTATCAGTACTCAATCATAGCAGAATTTAGGAGACATCTGTATTTCTTGCACATAACAAAAGGAAGATAGACTGCTGTAATATTAAGATTAAGTATAGCTCTTTCTCTTCTTTGACAGTCATAACGCAACTCTTGAGATGTCGTATATCTCTTCCTAATGAAGTGTCAAAAATATTTACCTTCAGGACAAATTACAAGAATAGCAAACATCCTTACTCTGTATTAAAGAAGTTGCTACATTAATGTCAGCAGCTCACAAGCTCTCTCTGGTGGTCCTGCAAAGCTGAGCATTGCACTGAGCGTCGTTAGGTTTGATCAAAGTATGAATAGTGGTGAAAAGGGGGGAAATGGAAACAATGAAGTTAAAATATTTGAAATTGGAATCTGATGATTTTTCTGAGTTCCTCAGGCTGTTTTGCACCTGGCTTTGCTCATCTGCGTGTAGGTGGTTTCTGGGATGGAAATAGCCTGAACTGTAATGATTTTGAGGCCATCAATTTCTCTGGGGTGCCACTGAATTCTCAGAACTTCTGAAAATTAACTCCTAGCCTGTCTACCGGCTTTGGGCGTCTGAACTGCAGGGTTTTAGAGGCTGCATGCTTATAATTTCAAAAAGCCTCTTTCACTGAGGTTTCATGCATTAAACTCAGCTGCAAGATTTATCATACCGTTACTTCTAAGCAACTACACTAGTGTGATGTTTGTTCAGAAAGGCTGACTTTATTTAATGTCTGTGCCTGCAATATTAATACCCTAATTTGGATCCAAATTTTGTTGTCTGTAGTTGCACACATATACAAGCGTGAAATACTGAAGGTGAAATTGATTTCTTTTGTTATTGAAACAAACTACTATTTAAAGTCGTATCTTTCTATTGAGATAGAATTTGCTAATATTAAAAAAAGATAGGCTTATGGCTGAGCTGAACCAATCTAATAAATCCATTTTAAGAAAGAAATTGGCTTTTTATTGAAAGGGCGTAGTGCTCATCTTGCAGGGCACCTCCAGAGAGCCTTTGACAGTTAGCCAGGCAGTCGCTGTAAATCCTGTCTCACTACGCTGAAGACCCCACAGGAGCCAGATCAGATAGTGCTCTACTACCTGTGCCTACATGCCTCATGTGCCAAAACACATGCTGTGTGGGATTACAGGAATTACTTTTTTTTTCCACCCCAGCTCCATTACCAACATGCAAAGTTGAGTAAGGATAAGCCAGTGGGTTTTGCCAGACTGATGTTTTCTGTGTTGTTCATTGCTTTAATCTGAGCTATGTTGTACAACTTGTACTTGCCTGATCTTAGATGCACACACACAGTGATTTGTTAGGTATGAGGCAAAGAAGTGATTATTTCTAATAGCTGCTCTGCATCACCATGAAATAATTTTCGAAGAGGTTTCCTTCTTGTTTCTCGAGCAGCCCATAGGTGGTCTTCTGGATGGGTTGTACCAAATGTTATCCCCTGCTACTACAGGCAGAGGCTTCCTGATCTCTTTTTTGAGTACATGGCGGATGTAAAGCTCTCCTAGAACTCACAGGCAAAATTGATCCAAAAAGCACCAACAGAAGCTCTGTTGAATGCCTCTGTAACCTACAGTTTGCATATTTTCAAGGATGTTTTATTTCTGTTATCGTGCTGGTTTTAAATGTTTCTTTAGTAAGAGTAATTTTAGTAGTAGAGTAATTTTAGTAGTAATAGTACTTGCATGGAATCTTTTAGTTGTAATTTTAAGATTTCCTTTGCATTTGGTTAAGAACAGGTATTTGAAGTGAAATATTTGATTTTCAGATGTGTACAGGGTGCCTGTGCCTAGGTGGGCACGGAGGGGTCTCTGTGAGGAGACCATGCTGCCCTGGGCTGGGTACTAATGGTTCCAACAGCCCCATGGCCAGGCACAACTGAGGTGGTGTTTTAATTCTTGTCTTTGTTTCTTATTGTCCAAATCTATTTATATGGCAGTAAAGTAAATGAATTTTCCTCAAGTTGAGTCTGTTTTGCTGTGACAGTGATTGATAAGTAAGCTCGCTGTCCTTATCTCAACCCGTGAGCTTTTTCTATCTTATTTTCTCCCCCATCCTTTTGAGGAGGGGGTGAGAGAGCAGCTGGGTGGGCCTCGGGCAGCTCGCCAAGGCCAACCCACCACAACATGCTAATTTGAGAATACATCAGATGAAACCATGGTGAGAGTAAGAGTCCAATAAGGTCACTGAAGTTGGTACAGTTGCAGGAGGAATGAAGGTAACCTGTTGTGAAATTCAGGCATTTATGCACTTCTTAAAAGGGCTGACTTGAGCTCGTAGCTGAGCACAGACATTTAGCTCTCAAATAGTGATCACTGTTAGCACTTGTGTATCAACCTGATTTTTAGGTACAGCCACTTCCTTGCGCCATATAGCATCCCTTCACATTTACTTGTTCCTTCAGCAATTTACTTGTCAAAAGGAAAGCCAAAAATGAGCCTAGTCCTGAAAATCCACCTGTCAAGCTCCTGTCTGCTGGCTCCGTGATGTTTTGGGGTTGTTTGCTGGGGACAGCCCGTGCCAGTTGGATAGCAGGAGTGCTCTGGAAAAGCTCAATGATATCTTTACCTTTTGACTGACAGAAAGGGGTAAATTTCAGAAAGCTTTTAACCTTCCCCATCTTTCCTAAAAATGCTAATAAAGGGGTTTGAGATCACCCAAGACATAGTAATCTTGATTTTAAAAGCCTTAAAAAAAGCTATAGAACTAGAGAACAAAAGCACTTTAACACATTTCATATTTATGCTTTTTGTAGCCAAGCCAGATAACGCTTTGTCAATTCAGAGAAAAACAAAACATTTACAAAGGATTTTAAACAGTTCTGTCTCCGTGATGAGTGGCAGCCAGTGTCATCGAGGGAGCTCATCTTCTGGGCAGCTCTGCAGCACATCGGTGTGCTATGTGAAACACGTTTGCTACCTCTAGCTAAACCAGCCCAGATATTATTGCTTGAGTGCTGTATAGTTATATCTATTCCATCTGGTCTGATAGCAGTCAGAGTAGCATGGAAAGCACATACAGTTTTGAGTACCTGGATCATTTGTCTGGCATGGGTATCTCTTGATGGTGTACAATGCAATCACTATGTTGCATAGACTTGCTTGTTGTATCTCCTCACTGATATTGCCTGAAAATTATCAGAAAATAAAGACAAAATAGGAGTTAGTAGAAGTTTTCACCTTCTAGATCTTGTTCACTGATGGTGAGGAAGCAATTAATGATGATTAACGGCCATCTACTGAAGGCTTAATGACCTTGCACAGATAATGCTTTTTTTAGACAGCAGTGGTGTGTCATGGTAAACAGCTCTTCACACTGCCATAAACCCTGACTAGATTGTGATTATTGTTTTTGTTTTTAAGTCATGGTGAGGTATGGATTTTACACAAAGACCTGCACCTTTTTGAAGTTAAGGGTGTTTTTTCTTCAACATTAGCTGAAGCCACAAGCTTAAAAAGTCATGCCAATATTTTGATAAAAGCCTGCTAATAGATGCTGAAGTGTCCCAGATGCTGAGGCAGTACCCAAGTCTAATGAGTGGGCAAATGTACAGGCAGTAATTAGCTACCATCTCACTGACCCCTTCCTAGATGGAGCACGTGAAAACGTTATAAGGGTCCTCAAAAACACTCCCATCTGAATATGGGTACTGCCTTTTGAACAGCAGCATGATTTATGCAAAGGAATAGGTCTGGAGAGGCCAGAATGGGGCTATGCAGGGTTGTCAGGCACAAGGCAGGTGAAATGACATAGCTCCTGGGGCTGCCTAATTGATGCCAGGACTGCATCCTAATTCTGCAGCAGTTCAGCAATGGGAGAATGCCAGGGCAGCTTTGTGTCCTGCACTGGGTCTGTACATCAGGTCCATTGTGCAGCACTGCAGGAATGCCACTCAATCCCCCCCTTTTTTTTTTTAATAAAAAAGGATAAAATTACTCCAAAAATACATGTGCTCAATCAATGAGGGTGCAGAATGTCTCTAAGAAGAGGGAGGACATTCTTGTTGTGCAAGTTTGTGAATGCATTGCTGGGGTTTTTTTTTTTGATATTCAATATTTGTCAACAAGAATTTGGCAGTAGAGGTTTCTCAGAATTATACTGTTCTTACCTGTTTAGTTTGTTGCAGACTTGAAAAGCCCATTTATATTTTTCTTCTTTTTTTCTTTTTTCTTTTTTTTTGTTTGGTTTTGTTGTTTGTTTGTTTGGTTTTTTTAGCAGTTTAGTGCCAGCACAGGAGAAAGAAATTACTGGAAAAGCAAAACTGTATGCAGCAAAGTTAAATGAACCATTTAAAGTAATAGCGATATCTGCTCTCCAGGATCTAATGTTTTAAACGTCAGAGTGGAAGAAATTTGCTGGACCAATATGCAACTTTATTTAAAGGACAAGGTTAATGATTCTTTGCATGCATATTTACTTTATTTGCCTCTGCTTGTTTTCTTTTTCCTATTAGGCTGATGATAAAGACACTGGGAATTACAGTGCCATGCAATACAGACTCATCATTCCTCCAATCAAGGATGGTAAAGAAGGTTTTGTCATTGAAGCTTACACAGGGCTAATAAAAACTGCTATGCTGTTCAAAAATATGAGAAGATCCTATTTCAAGTTTCAGGTCATTGCAACTGACAATTATGGAAAAGGACTGAGCAGCAAAGCAGAAGTACTTGTAAGTATGAGCCAGGCATTATCTTTATGGAATAATTCTTGAGGAAATTCAAACACTACATAAAGTTTAATTCCAGGCAGACCTATAGGAAGGCCATAAACTGTGTGTACTTAATCTTTTTAAGTCACTGAATTAAAGCCTTTTTTTTTTTTTTTTTTAAATCAAAAGCTTTTATGACCATCTGAAACATGTGAAACATGAAACATGTTTCATGGCAGGGATACTGATCTCAGTTACCACGCTAGACATGATGTTCAATATTTTATTTATTCAATGAGCCACTGTTAATGGTTCAATTTAGATTCTAATTGTTTGCATTAAACATGGACCTAAGTTATATTCTGGGTCTTCTGGACCGAGATGGCAGGAATAAAAGTACTGGTTTTGTCCATTACAAGTATAAAGCAAGTCACATCTGCATGGTCAGGCACAAGCATTTACGGATCGTCTCCACCTGCTCTCTAAGCCAGCAAGGTGCAGCCAGCTCCCCTATCAAAGCTGTGAAGCAGGGTTAGCATGGCATTAAACCCCAGTTAATAAGCCAAGCTGAAAGCTTCCTAACTTGGGCTGTACTCTGTGTTAACATGAGTACGTAGGTTCTGGGTCAGAGTTAGATCTGGTGTATCTGGCTTGCAGTGCAGGCAACTATCTGAGCAAAAAGTCTTTGAAAGCTAGAAGTCAGCTGACTTACTGGGGAAAGCCAAGGTTGCCATGTTTTCGTTGCTCATGTCTGGAAGGGAGATGCAAGGAATAATTTTGGGCTGAGACTGTACTTTAGTTTTCAGGGAAGTCACATTTCAAAAATGGCACCAACTTTAGGCCTTGAGCTCATGTTTTTGTGCTGAGTAAAGGACTTAGTCCAGTCACAGAAACCATCAAAGATAAATTTCTTTAAAGCCTATATAACTTGATGGATTGGATTAATATTAGCATAATGTCATAGGGATGAAGTGCATTATCTAGTTCATGGGAACACTGTCAAATGATACAGATGATAGCCATAATACTTGGTATATTGAGTTATGCGGGAATTCAGCAAATAAACATAATGTCTGATGTCCTCATGCTTGACCTCCCAAAATGATAGGGCATTCTCATGCAATTTATGAAGTAATGGTATATTAAAATATAGCCAGAGGGTATCGACATTAAAATTAGAAAGTGAAGTATGTCTCATTAATTTATAGAGATATCTTTAGGTTGTCTGAGTGAGTGATGAGCACTCTGGTACAGTGTTTTTGAGCAAGGTGTGAAAGCTTAGAGTAGCTGTTGATACAATTACAGACTGACACCATCCCACCATGAAAGTTTGGGTTTGCACTGGGCATGATCCGTACGTGAAGATCCTTTCTAACTAGACTAAGCTGTTCCTGGGCTTCCTGATTTGAACAGAATTTATCCTGCTGTCACTGTGGTGTCAGGTGCTCAGACTGGGAGATGTTAATTCCTTTCAATACAAGTTCAAGGAGTGCACATAGATAAGGGAAATTAATTTAATTACTCATGTGCAAAAGAATAAGATGTGGGGGAAGAAGATAAGATTGCATTGGGAGGAGGCCTAGAGAGAAGAGGTGTGGCAACACCAGAGGGACAGTACTGTGAAGAACCTGAGCAGAGCAACGTATCCTCCAGAACTGGGGCCAGCCCTGGCACAGCTCTGTGAGCCACGTAAACTGCCAAACCCACTGGTAAAATGTCTTCATGCTGTAGGGGACAGTCCGTGTGAAGGATACCAGTCTGCTCCTGCTGGCTGGGACTGGCAGGATGGCTCAAGTTAGACATCTGTGGATCTACAGTTTGGTTCCATGTGATTCTCCTTTTTAGCCTCTGTGAGACGAAAGAAATAAGAAATTACATTTTAAAATAAGTTCACTGCAAGTAAGCACTTAGAGGTACTAAGTAAGTGTGGATAGTGAATATTCGCTATGACATCATCTTTAATCGAATGTTTGTTGGGGTTTGGGGGGTCCCAAGGCCCCTTCCTCATTCAGCTCTCAGCATAAGCTACTCCCAGGCATCCATTGGTGCCATATAATGATCAAGACTGGTTGTGGGCTCTGTCTTGCTTGATTTAAAAAATTGGAAAATGCTTAGTGAATGAAACCTGGGATCAAAGGTATATCACTTACGGGCTAGTGGTTATCAACAATTATATGCTTTCCCTGCCTCTGCTGCAAACTTCCAGTTTGTTGTGCTACTTACTTAATTTAACATGGAACTTTCCTAGTTCTGAGCAATGTATTCTTCCGATACTTAGGGATGTGAGACATCTGAACATGCTGACTTCCAGCCCTGTAATTTAGGCTGGTGCCTGCTGTTTAGTGTCACAGGACCTGGCTGTATTTTTGCTCAGTAGACTGGAAGGAGCAGAAGCTTTCTAAGGAACGGTGGGTCGGATGATCCTTTGGTAACTGTGCCCCAAAAATCTTCCAGAGAGTGGTGACAGAGGTGCCTCAGGAAGAGCCTTTGTTTCCGCACACGTTCCACCTCTGCTCCCAGCATGTTTCCATCTCTCCTCAAGTGGAAGGGAACAGTTTCTCCCCACAGCTTTTTCTTACAATGTAGTTAAATTGGACTTAGGTCCTCAACTTAATGCTATTTTTAATAACTGAAAAATTAAAGCCTTTACAAATGTGGGTAGTAAGCAAGTTAATGTTACTGTGGAAACCTTAACTTTTTCTTGATTTTTGTTCAACACCCTTGTTTTATCATAGCTTGTCATGAATGTGTGTTTGTTCATATTTTTGTATATGAACAAGCAGTCATAATTGTGATTCCTTGAATATCAGAAGAACTATTGCCTTTTTTTTAAGTGTTGCATTTATGTAGTACTCAGTACCTAGGTGCACAGTCATTGCCTGAATTGGCTAATGTAGTTAATTCTATTAAACTGTTTATTGCTTTAGAGTTCCTTTCAATGATCTTTGTCTAAAATTTATTTTGAGTTCATTATAATTCTGTTTTTCTTGCACAGAAGTCTGTACATGCTGATCAGTGCATCTGATGACATTTCAAGAACATTTAAATATTTCAAGTTGAATTAAGCTTCAAAGCTGGTGTATCAGTGTTTGATGTGAAAGTATATTATGGCATGTCTGCTGAAGTGTTACAGGGCTCAGACTTCTCTTTTGAAAAACAGAGGTTGTTTTTTCTTTTAGAATTGAATCGGCTAACTCTGATTTTTAAATTTATCAGGTTTAACATTGTTCTACTTTTCCAAATTAACCTCCAGAATCCTCACAGGGAGATGGTTTGGAGTATAATGTTTGCTGTCGTGCATATATGGACATGAGCCAAGTTTTAAGAAATGTTTTATTTTCTCCACCAGTATGGGAAGTAACTGTTCCTTTCACAACCTAAGGGGAGGTTGGCTGTGCTAGTGAAGAGACAGCTATTATAAAATGCAAAAATATTTAAAAGAGAGGAAAAAGCATGCAATCATTTTACTGGAAGGCAGCCTTTTCTTGGGATAAAAATAGCTTGAGGAGACTAGATCAGGAGATGTGAAGCAGAGTTTGCCAAATCTGCTGAATTTCATGCATATGTGTAGTCCCTTCTGCACCCTGACTGTCCAACCTGCCATTGAGAAACAGAAGAGTTACACTGCTTTTGCAGTAGAAAATGCTAATATGAGAGATTTGTTCTGAGGTCAATCGGTTCTTCCGTGGAATTGTGGATTTATTTTTTTTTAAACAAAGCACATGAGTATTGAGTATATTAAAGAGGCATTTTTCCTGTTTTTTTAAAGAAAAGTGCAATTGTAAAATGCACGTGGTTATGCACAGTTTTATGCCATATAGAGGGAGAAGCAAAAAAAAAATTGGAGATTAAAATAACTTACACTGATGACTTCAAAATAGATGAACAATTTCCTTTGTGATTTTTCTAACATATTATCATTGATTTAATTAATCTGGTACTTGCATTTACATTAGTGCAATCTGCATATTTCCAAGGTTGGATTTTCCTGTCAAATCATCAAAAATACCAAAATGCTCATAAGTGATTTTGAATATGGCACGTGGGAGATCCATGATTCTGTAAGTAAAGTCTAAACTATGAGGAACAAGTTTCGTAGTCCCCACCTTAAAAATCTATAATTCTGATGCAGTCCTGCAATTACAGTTCTAGTTAAATCTTCGCCTACTGTTTATTGGTTTTGGCTGCCAAGCAAAGCACGATTTCCCAGCTCTCTTACTTAGAATTAAAATGAGAAATCCGTACATCAGGGCCTGGCTGTGAAAGCAGGAAAGTAATTATTCCATTCTTTTTGTATGGGGAGGATGCTATGCATGGGAGTGCCAATTGAATTTCACTCTTTTGTTTCCAGGTCTCTGTGGTCAATCAGTTGGATATGCAAGTCATCGTCTCTAATGTTCCTCCCACCCTTGTGGAACAAAACAAAGATCAACTCATAGGGTAATAAATTTATTTACTCTACAAATATCAGACAATTCCCTGGTTTTGTGTTTAGATTCAGCAAGGAGTGCTTCCTTTATGCCATGATCTACTTTTTTGCCAAAAGACTTGAAAATGAGCAAGCAGGTGTGTTGATGGGGAGCACAACTGGCTGAGTGACAGCACTGGCCCCCCCAAATCCACATTTTGACCCTCTCCTGGAGAAGGCAGAGGTACAGCAATTCTTTGCAGATTTGCCCACTTTGCAGGCTCAAACTAGGTTCAGAGCTGCCCCAAATACAGACCATAGTGGAGCCTCCAAACACCGAGCACAGAACCTGCATCTGTCAAAATCCAGGATAAATAAAGCACATCACCAAAAGTTGAGGCATTGTGTCTCAGTGAGCTGTATTGCTTCACTATGATTTTATTTGAGTGACGTAGCTGTAAGGGAAAGCAGAATTTAGAACATTTATACTGGTACAATTAATACCACTAGCATCACTACATAAAATTTTAATCACAAAAAATTGGTAACAGAGTGTCATTATTCAGGCCTAGCAGGTATAAAATGTTGTGATGGGGGGGACGGGTAATTGGAAATATTAATGCTTTGCAATAAAAGCGAAGTATTTTATCATACTGGAAGCCAGCTAAAGTCCTTTTGGTAAAATATGTTTTAATAGCATTCATACCCACAACATCATCGACTTCCAGGAGTCAGGTTTTCACTTTTAGCTTGTTTTTGTTAGACAAGGACGATTTTCTGTACTTTGTGTCATTAGGCATATAACCATGAATTAGACAATATGGGGAAGAAAATACTATAGGAAATAGTTTAAAAACAATCTTTGTACTCTTCTGTCACTTTAATCAGTGATGAATGGCATTTCACAGATTTCAACAGGTCTGTTCCATCCTGACTGTTGTCATACCTTTACTTCTCCACAGAAACTGAAATACCTTAGGGTTGATGATATAATCACTCACTGAAAAAGAAGTGTGTTGTCTCTCATGTCTGCTCATGTCTTCATTAGGCTAGGAAAAAATATTGACGGATTTGTTTCCGGAGATTGTAGGACATGCTCCCCTTTCCTCTTTCTTTTTTGAGCCAGGTGTAAGTTAGATCTGATAGATTCTAAGGTCAGAAACACTAAGTAGTTCAGACAATAATCTGGATTCACAGGGACTCCATTTCCTAGAGCTAAGAATAATAAAGGAGTCTGCTAGCTTAACACTTAAGATCTGGCTTTCCAAAAGTGTCAGGTCTTGGTGTTGGCTGGAGAGATGAAAAACAATATATCTTTTAGTGACAGTAACAGGAAAAGTTTGCTTCTGCTTTCCTAAGCCTTCAACTTCACCTCAGCATGCTGCACTGCACAAATTTTTCTTCGCACAGTAATTTGTAGCCTTCCTGGGCTTCTGTTTTCTTGAGTGGAGAAGATGAACACATATTCTGTACCATGCGTTTCTACATGACGTAAATGGACTTACATGACTAAATTGGACTTAGGCTGTGTTTGAGATCCTCCCAGTTTTGGACTGTCCTGGAGCCAAAGGAGCCACCAGCAAAATACAGGCGGCTCTTACAGAAGGTGGTTTGAAAACAGGGTAGAACAAGCCTGGCTTGAATGAAGAGTGTCAACTGCATGACATGTGTCGTAGGACTGAGCACATGAATGCTGCAGCGGGTGGCATGGCACCTCTCACCCTTTCACCATCCCTGCAAAAATCTCCTTTTGCAAACACTGGAGCAGCTTGTTTCCAGCTCCCAGCAGGTCTCAGCAGTGTTCAGTGCCTCAACAATAAATTGTACCGTAACCATACCTTCACTCTTCTCCTCCGGGGCCCAGAGGAATAGCTGGCATATCCTGCCACAGGCTTGGAAAACAGCCCAGAGCCACATTCCTCAGTCTCCATGCTCCAAAAAACTCTTTTCTGCCAGGTTGGAATCTTTTAAAACTTGTTTCATGCTGTTCTGGCCCTTGCGCATGGAAGTCTCTGACAGATGTGTAAATATTTCACAGTGAATGAAGCTTTTGAATGGGTATGAAAATAAAAAAACATGGCCAGGTTTTGAATTCTCAAAATTAGCTTGGGAAGCCCTTACCTTCACAAGCACCGTGAAGCCAGCAAGCGAGTACAGCGTAAGAATTTCACTTCTAAGGATAGGCTTTCAAGGACAACCTTTGCCAGAAGAGATTGCATTAGCTTGTTTTAAAATTGTCTCATCCCTTATTGAAAATATTTGCACAGAGCAAAAGTCTCAGAAATAATTTTGCATATGTGTACTTTTGTGTTTCACATGTATTTATTTCAATGTATTTATTTCATTGCCATCTTCAAATTTATTGGATTTTCCTCCTGAAGTTTAAAAGAATGCTATCTTCCTGTTTTTATGAAGTCTTTAATAATTCATGCAGAACATAAAAACAAAATAATAGGAATTTGTGATTTTTTTATGCACTATACAGAACATATAACCACTGGCAAAGGGAAAGCCAAATAATTTGGAGACCTTTTCAGGCTAAAGTACTTTTGCCCAAGTAGTTTTCTGAGCCATTTGAAATAATGCACTAATTTATAAAATTAGAACACTTTGTATAATTCATTAACAGATGAAAAGACTATATCATTAACTAAGTCACTACAGAGATTATTCGTCTCTTTCTCCTCTCATTTTGGCACTGGAGTGATAGTAAATATTAATCTCTGAAAATATAACATTTAACCACCAATTGCAATACTTGGTCATGGGTAATATTAGGGAAGTGGGTAGTTGGGTCGTTTTTGAAATTATAGTGATTTTTCATAATGAAATAAATAGTGATTTAAACAACTTTGGAGAATAAGTTATAACAGATTCTCCCCAGCTGCCTGTAATTTTCACTAGAGAGTGGATACAAGAGATAAAGAAATATATAATTAATTCAGTTCTTTCACACTGGGAAGGCTTACTCAGCATAGCCTTGAGATGTATGTTGGTTAATGGTCCAAATAAAGGAAGCATACCACAGAAGGAAAGATTTAAAACATCACTATCTATTTGGCTTAGGAGTTTTGGCTTTTTGAGGGATACACTGCATATGTCTTCAGCTGACATTTCTGATAGTGTCATGATCCTTTGCAGTCATTCAGTAAGCACCTCCATTTTCCTCCAACTGCTTTAATTTCATCAACAAGCTTTTCATATCCTCTGGACTGCACATCAATGTCAGATTTGCCGTTTCTCTCACCCACTTTAATTATGTCTGTTCAGATAGGTCCATTTATGTCTGCTACAGAAGATGACAGAGAAAATGGAGTGAGGCTTAGTGGAAAATTCAATGCATGTTCCTCTCCTTCAGAAAACTCGGTGAAGGCAGACGACACACTGTTCTTTAAACGTGGCAATGTTTGTGAGTGCTTAGTTGTTGGGCAAGGAACAGCATTTCAACTAGAATAAAATAGCCAATTTCACGCTTGGAGCATTTAGTTCTTTGGTTTTCACGTGACTGCAACTTAAACCTCTAGCTAAAATCAGATACGTCACATTACCAAGAGAAACCTGTGTTTCTCTCATCCCATAGGTAATAGAAATGTCATGTGAATTAAATTCCTCTGTACATGCTTCTATAGATGGCAAATCATTTTCTCTGAAATGGAATAATGGAATGGCTCAAAATGAGTGCTTTGATGAAATATTCCATAGACATTCCTCTTCAAAAGGCTGGTTTTGCCCTACAGCCTACAAACCCTACAAAATGGAGATAATACTGCTTAGGGAACTCTTTTTCCCTGAACTAGAGCTAGCCAAAACCATTTGGGCATCATTTTCAATGTTAATGTTTCTTGTATTGTGTGAGCTTTCTGAGCCGATCAGGTGGGTAAAGAAAATACATCTAGCTGCACTTGGACTGCTCTGGAGTTGTTAAAGAACGATATGAGGATTGTCTCCCCACTTCCAAAAATCATATGAGGTTTCCTGTGTTGTTCTTTTCTCCCTGTAGTGAAAAATGAGCCTGGAAAGAACAGGGTTTCTTTTCCGTCCGTATGAAGAAAATCTCCTAGTGGTGGTGTAGAAATCTTTCATTGGAAAAGAAGATCTGATGGAATCACCTCATACTGCTGATAAATGTGCATAGATATGACGATACACAATTGTTTTATTATTTAATAATAAATTATGTAATAAGTATAAATTTTTAAAAACTGAAATCTTGACTTCCCACATCAAGAAGTTTCTGATGTCTCCTGTATTTTCAGTGTGGTCTTTGTGGTGATTCCCTTTTTTTATATTTTGACTTCATAACAGCCAAGTCACAGTGCCTGTATTAGTGCAAAGGTAGATGTCCCAGAATGCTTGTACTAGTTGTATAGCGTGGGCTTTTGCGCCTGCCTTCTCTCTGCATCGCTCTAGCATTTTTCGTTCTCCTGGGCTGAGGAATTTAGGTGAGTGCAGTCTCCTGGCCAGACCTGCCTCTGGAAGTGGAATTCTAGTGCAGATGTTCTTGAGTAGCAACTTTATCTGTCTTCTGGATGTTCATGTGTATCTTGTGTATCTTAATAGAGGTTATTCCCTACTCTTCAAGACAAAATTACTGGAAATAGCACATGTGATAATAATTCCAGGGAACTTGCTTTCATGTGTATTTTGGCCTGTTATAGGCTTCAATCCTTTAATACCTTAATGCTCATAAGAAAATGGAGCAGTTCCATGGTTAAAGAAAATCCACATTCAAACCTCCAACACAACGTAGAAGTGACCAGGCAGTGTTTTAGCAGAAAATCCAAATGTAAAATCAAGTGCTGATCCTCAGAGATATACTGAGTGAGTGTCTCGGAATACGAATGTTCAGCCCGCTAACTTAATAGTTTGCATATATAAAGTTGACTGCCATCATTTCTCAAAGGAGTGTCTGCTCTGCTTTGTTGCATAGAAACTGTGGTCCACTTAAAAGAAGTGTCGTAATATATATTATAGCAATATATATTCCTAAAAATTATATATCATAATACACAGCACATGTACACTGTACATCATATATAATTTTATGTATAATCATAGTATATGAGATAATATATTTTATATTTAGGAGCTGCAATCCACAGTCCTCTCTTTAGGGAAATGTTTCAGAACGTGGATGATTTCCTTTCAGTTGTGGTTTGCTGTTGACAGTATAGCAAATCGTGTTTTCTAATCTCAGTTGCAGAAGCCAGTCAGCGGCATTTAAAAGGGACAGCTGATGTGAGGGCTTTATGTGGCACTTGTGTATATCGTTATATTTTATTTCTTTGTGTTCCTGCTTTCTTTTTTGTTAGAATGGCGGTATGTTCAGTAATTGGGAGGATGAGTGAATGCCTGTGAAACACAGCATATTTATCAAGATGTGGCTGTGTATAATGAAATCAGATGTTATGAGGCATCACTGTGATTCCAACATTCTTGGTACGTTTAGTAAAGCCAGACACAGCTACCCCTCGGATGGGCCCCCTTAGAGGTGCTTGTTTGGAAATGCAGTGCCTCTGAAAGCACTCTTGACTGTATTAAAATATTCAACCTTAGTGCACCAGTGGTTTTTTTTCTCCTCAGTCCATGAATTGGTAGAAAATGAACGTGTCTCTCCTGCTGGATGTAGTTGCAGTATATAAATTACTCAGACTCGTTAAGTTTTCCCACAGGAGAAGTACCATTGTGTTGCTTGCGTTATGATTTTTGCCACATAATTACTGAATTAAGCCTAATGACTGGTGACTGGACTCCTTGCATATTGGGGTGGTGGCAGTGAACTTGCCATTAAGCACTCTTCACAGCTAGCACTTACTTTCATCCCCATTATTAAATGTTCGTTAGCAACAGGTACTGCTATAGCTGCCTTGTTCTTTGCCTCAGCGCGCTCTGACGCTGTTATATGGGTTCGTTTTGCTCCTGGCCCTTTGGTCCGCCTCCCCTCTGCCTTTTTTCCTCTCACTCCTTTGCACTGTATTGTCATTCTAAATTAAATTGCAAAATTAGCAAATACATAAATAACGAGATTAGAGGGACATTTGCCACCAACTGGCTGCATCATATTTCATATCCGCCCTACATTTGGCTTTGCTTGGAGAGCACATGTCCTGTAGTTCTCGCTTTGTACAGTGTTTAACTGAGCCCATTCCATTTCTTAGCTGATCTTAGCCTCCCTCCGCTGTTATCAGGATGATTAATAACATTAGGCTACCTTTATTAAGTTAGGTAACAGAGACCAAAGCTTATTCAGCTCCAGCTTTTCCACTTGCTACTTCCACTGTCAGCTTGGAAGCACTGGTTCAGTGATCTCCTTCTCCCCACTCCTCTCAATGATACCAAATGTTCTGTTAATGTATTTTCTCTGAAGCGCTGTAATACAGTGCATGGCTTCTCAGATAAAGCTGTAAACTTCTGCTTTATTCTGAAATTGCTTACTATTGCAGTAAAAACCCTTTTGTGCTGAGATCTGAAGATATGTCTTCTGGGCCAAAGTCAAGATGCCTCTGTGTATTACTCTTTGGGTGAGTGTAGCGTAATGTTTTTTCTGCGACTGGGAAAAATGATACTGAAATAAAAAGTTGGAGTGCGTGTAGGTTTTTTGGAGGACAGGATTATACATGATGAGCACAAAAAGAAGAAAAGAAACTTTAGTGATATGTAAGAAAGCAAATTGCCTTTATGGTGTGCAATCCAATATGCCTTTATAGGATTAGGGTAAGTATGTATAAAGACATTGTCTCTGGGTTGCTTTCTAAATAATTTAGATGTTAATATATGCAGAGTAAATTGGCTCAGTGGTGCTCCTTCCTGCTAGATGCCTTGTGTGTGATATAGAAGTAGAAATAATCTTTGTCAAAAGTCTATTTTATAAAGAAGGAATAGTCTTAGACTTCAAATAATCCCCAGTTCTGGCTTTTTTATTCTACATTGCAGCGCAAAGCAGGCTGACTTAGCTGACTAGTAGGGGTTTCTTGAGTTGTGTTGGCAGCTCCAAAGCAGCTCGGCACCTCTCCAGAGGCCACAGAAGTAGCATAACCTTCCCCGTGCTGTATGGATGTTGTAATAAGGTGTCTGGGAGCAGGCGGCTGGGGCCCAAGTGCATCACCCCTGCAAAGCTATCGCTGACTGCACAGGAGGGGCTGGAGTTGGTCCTTCTCTATTTGTGAAAGTACAGTTGAAAATCCAGTAGCTTAGTTGTCAATTATTAACATTGCAAAAACTCAACACAGCCAGAATTTGGCTGAAGTTGAGCAAAACTGAGAGAGTGTATCCGGGTTAAATGAAACACTTGAAAAGCCTGTGTACCAGCAAAGCTGAATGCTCTCATCTGTGCATTGTTAGAATCATAGAATCACTTAGGTCGGAAAAGACCTTTAAGATCAAGTCCAATCGTTAACCTAGCACTGCCAAGTCCATCACTAAACCATGTCTCTAAGCACCAATCTACCTGTCTTTTAAATACCCCCAGGGATGGGGACTCAACCACTTCCCTGGGCAGCCTGGTCCAATGCCTGACTGCCCTTTCAGTGAGGAAATTTTTCCCAATATCCAACCTAAACCTCCCCTGGCGCAACCTGAGGCCATTTCCTCTTGTCCTATCGCTTGTTACTTGGGAGAAGAGACCGACCCCCACCTCACTACAACCTCCTTTCAGGTAGTTGTAGAGAGCTCAGCCGCTCCTCATAAGACATGTGCTCTAGACCCTTCACCAGCTTTATTGCCCTTCTTTGGACATGCTCCAGCACGTCAAAGTCCTTCTTGTAGTGAGGGGCCCAAAACTGAACACAGTATTCGAGGTGTGGCCTCACCAGTGATCACCCAGTACAGGGGGACGATCACTTCCCTAGTCCTGCTGGCCACACTATTCTTGATACAGGCCAGGATGCTATTGGCCTTCCTGGGCACACTGCTGGCTCATGTTCAGCTGGCTGTCAACCAGCACCCCCAGATCCTTTTCCGCCAGGCAGCTCTCCAGCCACTCTTCCCCAGGCCTGTAGCGTTGCATGGGGTTGTTGTGACCCAAGTGCAGGACCCGGCACTGAGCCTTGTTGACCATCATATATTTGGCCTCAGCCCATCAGTTCAGCCTGTCCAGATCCCTCTGTAGAGCCTTCCTACCGTCCAGCAGATCAACACTCTTGGCCAACTTGTTGCCAAATTTGCTTACATTTTCAAATACCTAGAATATAAATTCATTATTATTACTAAGTTATTTTGAGGAGCTAGAATTTTCAGTGGAGGAGCCAAAAGTTATGCAGGGTATCTACTTTTCAACACTTGTAGCTCCAAGTCTATGGCACCAGTTATTTCAGAGTCCTGAAAGAAAAAATGGATTCTTCTTTTTTTTTTATTATTTCTTAAAATATTTTTATGTGCTCCAGAAACACAACAGGCTATCAAATTACTAGAGAACGGAAACATTTTTTTTCCCATTGAATTTTCTGCTAAGAAAATTGTGCAGTAATTAAATTCAGGTACTGGTGAGGATCTAAAATGTTCTGCAAATTGAATTGTTTCTTTTGTTTGTGTGCTGATTCAGAGGATGTGCATACAACTTAACAATTCGTCTCAAGGGTATAAAACTACTGGAACGTTGCGGTGCTCTTTCGGGCCATGTCATGCATCTTCTCTGCCAGGGACAACAGAGGGTCATTAAACCTTGCTGCTGACTTACCAAGTCTTACCCGATGACTATTAGTCTAGTTGAGTTGCCATTGCTGCTGGGGTCTCATGTGGCTGATTCCATATCTCATATTTTGAGGTGAATTAACTGACTCGTATGGACTTTCACATTAGTTTCCAAAGAAGCTTCCAAGTGGTCCTTTGCTTCTTTCCCAGTAGCAGGATCTTTCCCATGTCTGGCATGCCGGATTCGTGTAGCTCTGGGGAGAAAACAGCACGATGTTGCGAAGTCAGGGTGCACTTCTTAATTTAGTCCTGTGCTCAGCAGGGTCTTCTCTGCCTGTAGCGGGGTGCAGCAACCTCAGCCCTGCCATGCAGCATGATGCCTCAGGTGTGCATATCAGCTCATGGACATAGTGCTGAGTGCAGCCCAGGAACGTGGTGCCTTATCTCAGATTTTGGGTGTTGGTCTGCTGGTTTCAGAAATGTTCTGGGAAGCAGAATGCGACCAGCCAAGGGACAGCTCAACAAACCAACATACCTGTATTTTTTTGCCTTTCCATTTCTTTTGCATCTAAAGATGAAAAAACATAATTTCTGAGTTTTCAGGATATTTAGGGCCACGTTATGTCCTCAATGACAGCGAAAATCCTCTTGTCCTTCATTTAATTTCACTAGTGTCACTGATGGGAGTTCGGAAAGCAATGGTAATGAAGATGCACTGGGAGGCATTTCTGTTCATTACATTATGTCTGCAGAGCTAAATGGAGTTAGAGCAGTAGGAAAGTCTTGTTGCCTGTTAAGTTACTCGTTCTGCCTCTCACTACACCGCTGTTGGGAGGATGGTAATTACCCTTGTTGCATTAACAAGTGACACTAATTTTAAGTGAACTTTTGCTGATAAATACAGTAGAACGGCAGATGCTGTTGTTACTTAAAGTATGCATTTTAAAAATTGGTTCTTGTGAGTTGTACTACAAGCAGGTGGCCACTTTCCGTAGAGTTTTAGAACACTGCAGTGTTTTCGGCATCACAAGTTCAGCTGAATGACTTTCAAAATAACTCTACGGGGAACTGCCCTGTTTTTAAGTGCATTCTTTAATTGCTGCTTTTCTGTCTTCGGTGCGTTTTTATGATATATTTCAACCTAAACATGCAATTTGTGTGTTTCAGATTAAGTATTGCTGTCATTGCACTATATTTTGTGGTGTTTCATGCAATGTCAGTTAAAGGCAATGGCTACAATGTACCTATTTCTCATAGTCAGAAAGTAGTATGCTATTTGTTCTTCAATTTTAATCATGTTTTAGACAAAGATATTTTCAAAGGCAATGAATTCCAGCAGAAGCCATGCCAAGAATTTCTGAGAAAAGGGAATGTTGTTACCAATTTTGCTAAAAGTAAACCTACGTGATAGCCTTCCAACCTTGCAGGGCATTTCTGTCTTGGGTGAAATAATAGTTCTGTGCAAGGAAACAAAAGCATCGCCCCCTGCAGCAACAGAAGATAATTGTATACTAATTAGAGAGGTTAATCTTTTACATACTTGGTCTATGTGAATCCTTGTGCAAAACACCATTCCAAAGACTGTTATGGTTTCTTTTAGTCGCTTGCATTCACATAATGTTTGGTGGTTTTTTATAGTAATCTGCATATCCCAGATTTGTTCTGTCAAGTTTTACCTGGCAGAATTATTGTTACTGAGGTGCCTGTAACAGGTTATCTCCCTAGCTGCCAGTTAAGTGCATGCCAGAAGCAGAGATGAGTAGAGTTTACTATACCTGCAAGCAATAGGAGTGCTTGTTTAGAGGACGCCGGTCAACTAGCAATGTGTCAGGCAATCTACTTTTTTTATTTTCCCTACAAATATGGCTGTGCACTAAGAGTATGTATTCACTGCTAGGCTAGGACCGGGCTCTGACAGACTTGGATTTTTCAAAATCTTCTAGGAAAGCTTTTATTTTAAGGGCACGCTAAGCTTTCACACAAAAAGCAGAGAAACTGGATGGATAAATGTGAATTAGTGGTCTTGAAAAATTATGAGATGGTGATACTGCTTTGACAGCATTACTGTACTTCGGAAATCTTGTGTCAGGAAAAAAACAGCAGCAAAAGGTAACCTCAGCAACTGGAAAAGATTTTGTTTAAAACAACAAGTGACTTCTTAAAGTCATTGATGTCCTTTTTTGTGAGATTTGTCTTCCTCCACACCCTAGTGCATCCTTGATATATCAGGCAGCACGTTCCCTTTCGTTCCCTTGCTTTTGCCACCTAACTCAGCTACTGCTTTTTGATCTGATATTCCAATCACGTAAATTAGCCCACAAAATCTTGTTTTTTCCCATAACTCATAGTTCTGATGGAGTGTTTAGCCTTCCAGCTTCTCTTGTTTATTTCTCCATACTTTTTTGCCCTTGTATCCAGTATTGATGGTACTTGCTTTTATGCCTTTGTTTATAAAGTTCTCTGTGGGCTTTAACTGAACCCTTCTCGTTCCTGGTTTGGAAACCTCATCACGCCATTAGCAAGTCTGTGTGCAAAGACACTCTTCCCGTTTTTCTCTGAGATGTATTCTGTCCTTGCCCAACAGCCACAGTTAAAGCTCTTCTGATGACACTGTCTAAGCAGCTTTCCATTTTCCTTCTGGCTCCATCCATTCTTGCCAGCACTGGGGTCCCCACCATCTTGACTGCCGGCTGCAGCTACGGTCTTGATGGGAGTACCAGTTCTCCCTGTTGCATACAGAATTTGAAGGTCATCCACCTGAGCTGTAATACTTCTAAACCTCCTTTTTTCATTGGATGGACAGTGCAGCAGATACAAAGAAGCAGACTACTACAGGAACTCAGCAAATTTCATGAGCCCCGCTAGAGTAGCGGACCAGACAAGGAGAAAGGAAAAGAATATATTTTTTAAAACTTTATTAAGGTATCATCCTTTCTAAAGCAGTTTGTTAGAGCAGCAGTGAGTTATGCTTATGACTTTCCATAAACTCTCCATATCTGAGGTACAAGTGTGCTTGCTATCTGTGCACAAATTTTTCAGGTGCTCAGTGAGGTCCTTTCCCCATCGTTTTGGTGCTTCTGCAGGCACGCTGACGGCATTTCAGCCTGGCATAGGCACAAGTATTTTTTGTTTGTTCGGAGGGACATTCTGCAAACAGCCATTCTCCCTTTGCCTTTTTGAATATTTTAGGAATAACATCACTTGTTAGGACTTCTCCCGTAAACAGTTCTGCATGGAAAACTGTAGAAAACCATCAGATTTTTAATTTAGAACAGAGGCTTCCAAAAGCACATACTAAGATGCCTGTGGACAGTAGTCCAAAAAAAAAAAAAAAAGAATATTCAGTAATAAAGAATATTGGTCACATGACAAGAATTAATAAAATGACCAGTAAATGTCATCTTCTCTAATAAATTTTAATTCCCCAGAATTGCATTTATCTCATGTATTGACACATTGCAATTCATATACATATTTGCAGAGTGTGCTACTCTCAGCTCTGACAGCTTGTAATGAATCCTTCTCTTTGGAAAATAGAACAATTTTTTTTTGGTTTATAGTTGTTATGCCCTTGTTATCTCGGGCATAGCTGCCACTGAATTCTATCAACCTATCTTTCTTCTGCTTGTAGAACTTCTGCAGTTTATTTTCTTTTTTTCCTGTGGTAAACGTGTCAGCTCGATATTCCAACTTTCTTATGGCTGTAAAACTTGCTCATGCCTTTTGGAGTAGCGGGTGTTCTGGCACCTGGTATGTGGTGCTATATTGGAGGGCCAGATGAAATATCCCACCGAAAATGGTTGAAGTAGTTGTTTCTGTGGGTGAAAATTTATTGTATGCACCCTGTGTAAGGCTGAAATTGAAGAGTTCTGAAATCATATAGCTTAATAAAAGGATGACAGGGGTTTTTTTTGTGAAATATAGATGGTGTTTCCCATGAGCCATTTAAAACTCAACTGATGTCATAAATACAAAGAGCTAGACTTAAGGACACTATTTCTAGTGACCTCTCCTAACACTGCTGAGCTTTTCCCCAGAGTTCAGCATTTAAGAGGTTATATTGGAGCAGAGATTTTTTTTAAAGTGCTCTGAAGGTTACCATCCTTCTAAGCCTGTGGGTTTTGTCTATTAGTATCTCGTTTGGGCTGTTGTCAGTCTCAATCAGCACAAATAAATCACTGCAGCTTTCTGGTTCCATCTCATCTTTAGGATTTTGGAACGCTATGTCCAAGATCAGATTCCCGGTGCGACGGTTGTGGTGGAATCCATTGGTGCACGGAGGTTTGGGGATGGGTACTCTGAAGAGGATTATACCAAGTCTGACCTCATGGTCTACGCAATCGACCCACAAACAAATAGAGCTATAATGAGGAATGAACTTTTTAAGTAAGTATATTATGTGTTGCTCTTCCTATATTTCTATGGACTGTTTTGAAGCCCGTTGGTCTGTTTCTCTTAGCAAGTGATTCAACACAGCAGGAACGGAAAAATCTATTGAAGCAGTTGGTGCATGCCCTTACACCTACCCAATGTACAGCTTGGGAGTTTCCAGCTTTACCAGATTCAGTCCATTCCCTTGAGCTGAACGGCCCCATGTGATTTGGACACTGTCACCATGAGAGCTTGCAATGCATTTGGTCCACCCTGTGAAGGAGCTTCCAGTTTAAATCGCTCTGAAGGAATTTACTTTCTATGTACCAAAACTCCTCTGTGATCTCCAAGCAAGGGCTTTGGTGCTCCAGTCATTGACTTTCAGGCTTTCTGCAGTTTCCGTTTAAAGCATATCTCTCTCTCTTTTCCTTTTTGTGGAAACCGAAGAAGAAAGGGAAGGGGAAGGAAGAGAGGTGGTGCGCACCTGGTCTGAAGCATAGACAGGGCACAACCCAGGTGTATATCTACATGCAGGAAATCAGTAGTGCTTAGGTGCCCAGTGGGCTGAGCGGACAGATCTGCGTGGGCCCATCCCACCAGCTGCTAGAGGAGATGGTGAACAGCAGTAGACAGGCCCCTTATATTCATAATTTGACATTGTTTTGGCTTTTCAATCGACTTCCAAATTAGCAGTTAAATTCCAGTGTCACATAAGAGGCAGCTTTTTCTTAACTGATTATACTCACAGCATGTTGCCAGTGAATGGGCCAGCTCAGGTCACTGCAGCAGAGCGGTTTGATAGGGCGCCACTCTGCCTGGGCTTTTGCACCTTAGCAGAGCTCCGGTGGGATATCACTCCGGCACGCTACTGCTTTGGGGGCCAGAGGTAATTCTGTTCTCTGCCTGCATAAGAAGAGAAGCCAGAGATAACATGGGTAAGGAAATGAAATTAAGGTAATCTCTTTACACGGTTTTTCTGAGTCATCGCTAGCGGCAAGTAGGTTCGAAGACAAAATTAGTATCTCAACCCATTCAGCTGCCGATGTATCAATGTGGCTGTAGAATCATTTTGTTAGAAACTATATTTTTGTGTTTCAGCATTCTGTTTCTGATGCAAAACAATGAAAATGCAAATCAGGCTCTTCTTCTAATGCAGCCGCTGTCTTTTGGGGTTTTTTTTGCATGTGTTTCACCTTTGTGTTTGCTTTTTATCTTGGTGAAAACTAGACCAGACTGTACCGTGATGGTATAAAGCAGCATGTCAGTCAGCAGCCTAAAAAGCAAATGGCTGTGAGCCATCTCAGTGGACTGTGATGGAAAAAGGGCTTGTTCTCCCAAGCTCTTAATTTAGTACAGATGAATTATAGCATACTAAAGCTCTGCATATATTCAGAGTTTATAGGTTGGAAAAGATCACTGTGATCAGTCTGATCCAGTATAATAAAGACCATAGGAACTCCCAAAATTAATTCTGCTTTGAGCGTGTCTTTCAGCAAAGCAGCTCAAGAAAATCCAATCAACGACAACCTTTGTATTGTTATTGCAGAGTAAATATTTTTACTGTAAAAAATTAGGCCTTTTTTATTTTTTTTTTAATTTGTCCAGTTTCAGTCATAGAGTTTTATTATAACTTTGGGTGCTAGATTGAAGCATCCAATTGGTGCTTTTAATTTCTGGTTCCCACCAAGGTCTAGGCTTATGATCACATCATCCTCTTAAATTTTTTTCTTGAAAAGTTCCTTCACCTCTGCCCTCTGGGCTATGTTTTAATTCTTTTAATTACCTACAGTTTTCTCTGAACCCCCTCCAGTCTTCCAGCATCACTTTATAAACTAGGAATATAAAAATCAGATGCAGTTTAGCAGTGGTAGCTTTCAGAGTGGTGGCAATACAGCCTCCTTCCTTCTGGGAACCACTTCATGTTTGTAGATATCTCCATGGTCGTACAGTCTTTTTAGGTCTCAGTGATGCACTGGGAGTTTGTGTTCACTTGTCCACTACCAGAGTTAGCTGCTTCAACTCCATAAAAAGAATCTTTTTCTGATGCAGACTCTCTTCATGGTCAGAAAATGTGTCCCTCTTCATTTTGGTGCCCTTTGAAAATACAGGAATGTTTTTTTAGGGATGTTTGTGTGTCCAGCGAAACACACAGAATAGAATAGAGTTAAGATAGGTAAAAAAGCAGTGAAGGGAAGGTTATTCATCTGCCTGGTCTGCAAATGTATGGGGTATCAGCTTAGAAGCAACCTCATTAAAATGCTCCATGTGCCTGCATACTCAGCTTTTTTTTTTTTTCCCCCTCTTTTCTTTCTTCAAAAGCTTTTAAATATTTAAATCAGCCATATCCCGGGGAATGCTTTCGTGGCTTTAGGTAAGGTGGAGGAGGTGAGTGTCAGTTTACTAAAGTAAGGAGACAAATGAAGTGAGAGTTTTGTAGCTTGACATCTGAAGTAACTAAGTTTTTGCTAGCCAAGTGGGTGAACCTCAAGAGATTTCGCTCAGCTCAGGTACTTATCCAAATCTAAAAAGCAATTCCTTCTGTGACCATCTTTCCTGGAGTTTTGATCTTTAAAGTGACAGCTCAACGTTCTTCCTGCCCCGGTCACAGGAGACAGTAGCAATGGTTGTCCCCTCATTGGGAAGAGATTGTCAAGAGTCACAACCATCCTTCTGCCAGCCAGGAATCTGCTCCAGATCCTAACAGAAAAGAGATCAGTAGGAGAAAGGATCATTTAATAAACTGTATATGATGGGAGAAAGGTTAGAAAGTCAGAAAGAGATGGAGCCCCCTGTTTTAAAAATTTAATTAGCAATAAGGAATAAAAATTTAGCCATGGTATTGTCCAATTGTTCAAAAATTTCATGATGTATACAGGAGAGAGAACTGTACCAACAGCACAGATTTAGCACATGAATTCTGCCAGTTGTGTTTTTAACACAACTTACAAAATTATCGGGTATTGGAAGATACCTGTGGCTTTTTTTAAATGGGCTTTTTGGGAACACCCTGCTGTGTTGCTGCTTATAAAACATAGTGGAGGCCCTGACTTTAACAGAGTTTATGTTAAACCTGTCATTGTTTGAACACAATTATCTGCGAAGGTGTTTTAAGGAATGTGGAGGTAAGTTGAGGACAGAGTGGAGCAGAGCGACCTGTTCCCCTTCGCCGGTGGAGTGCTGCTGGGATGCAGACAAATACCACTGGTGACTCATCCTGGTTGGTGCTGGCAGCCAGGCGCAAGTCAGAGCAATGCTGGGGTCCCAAAGGTGCTTGGCTTTACACTGAGCTGGGAGGAAAGGATAGTCAAGACAATGCCCATCAGCAGCTGAGCGAAGTCACACTCGTGACCAGCTACAGAGCTGCATTTTTACAAGAAGTAAACCTCACTAAACCAAAGCTAATGTTTGAGGCGCCTGTAATCACCTCTGGGAAATGTCGCTCCAATACATCAGGTCATGTCCAACAGTCATTTATGAAATGAAGAGAGACAAGGAAATGCAGTGTGCTCTGGATGTGCTGGATTAATGCTGATGTGCGCAATGACAGCACATGCACAGACTGTGCCATACTCGCTACCAGGCTAATTTGAATGGGCTGCCTCACATCCAGAAGTCCCAAACGAGTAGCCCAGTCCCACGTATTTGCAGTCAAGCAAAATGTTTGGCTGGAAAACAAAGACATGATTTAGAAGTCATGGGTGTAACAGCCGCGCTGTGTTCATCACTGCTAGCTGGGGAAAGCCCGTGTGTCTCTCACGACATGCCGATTTTTCCCTATCCTGTACTTTGTAAGACTGATATGCAACAAGAGATTCATACTTTTCCTTAAGACTGTTACGACTGATTACCTGATATCTTTATTAATCAGGAATCTGTCTGGTTACACAAAAAAATGGGGCTGAATATAACTGTGCTTTGTTATTTCCTCCCTCTACCACAAACTCCTAAAAGACTTTGAGGCCACTTAGATAATTTTACAGACTGAAATGATCAGCCTCCTTTTTTATCTTTTATATGAAAGAGGGTTTGATTTATTGGAGCATATAAAACAGTTGAATCCAGAAAATTTCTCCTGCATATATATTAAGTGAAAAACGTCCACCATTAAAAATAAAATGCTTACCCTGTCTGAATCTTTTGCACAATGTGTCATGTTTCATCATGGAGTAAATGTGCACAGTTGAGTTACGAAGCTGTTAAAATAGGGTTTGTCAAGAAAAATGCTAACAGAATTTTAGCTGGGAGATTGTTAAAATCATCCAGAGGTTTAATGCTGTCCTACTTGAATGTTTTTGCCAACTCCAAGGACGTGTAACATGCACCAGTGACATCTAGCGTACAACAAAAGAATTAGAGCTCAGTTTATACTCGGTTTATATCTTGTGACTCATCATTGCAGGTCTTTAAACTGTGAAAAGGGATTTTTGCTCAAATACCAAGAAAATGTTTTGCGGAAGAAATCAAGGAATTGGTTGTGAATATCAGCAGAGCACACTAATACAAAGAGAAATTATTCTTGAAAACACCTTGGGTTGCTTTTTGCAAGTGTGGGTCTGCGAGTGAGCAGCCACTGCTCTTCTTTGAAGTCAGTATCATGAAACCAGCACCATTTCATCGTTCAGGATGAATTGTTATGCACGTTACGAGATCCAGCTAATATGTTATGCACACAGATCAGAGTGCATTCTCCCCAAAATTCAAAAAAAACCAGGGCCAAACAGTGCTATGAGGGTTTATCAGTAAATTAATTTGAGAGGAAATCAATTGTCAGAAATTAACAGCCTTTAAGAAGTGGTCTTTCAGGAGTGTAATTTCTGTGTCATGATCAGACTAAGGAAAAAAAAGCTATTTCAGACTTTCTTTAGACATTCGTAGTTCATATGCAGAAATCCTTTCAGAATATTTTTTTAGCTGTTGTTTTTTGTTTGGGTTTTTGGTTTGGTTAGTTTTTTTTGTTGGTTTTTTTTTTTTTTTTTATCTCAGTGTTTTTCACTCATCTGTCTTTCTCCAGGAGAACCACTGTACATGTGAGGGTCTGGGGTTCTGCTATAGCTAAGAGCCAGCAGGATCCTTCTCCATCCTAATGGGTGCCTCCTACTTTGATTTTTATAGCTGGAGCCTACTACTTGGCAGCTTGAGAGATGGTCAGTCCTCACTTCAAAAGGGATCCAAGAATTTTTATTTTCCTTTGGAAGTTAAAGCCTCGGCCAAAATATTTTTTCAAACTCCTGAAGTAAATTTCTTTAACAAACATACTGTTTGCTGTCAAAAAGTCATCCAATAGAAAATTTTCCATTACATGGGAAGTAAGGTCATTTGATTAGGATTTGCATTTGGCTACCTGTCTTTAAACTGCCAGTTATCAGATCAGATACTAAACTTCTTCCCCTGCATTTGCTTTTTCAGAGGCTGTTCCAGTCCTTTGCTTGGTAACTATGTTATTCCAAGTTCTTCTCGTAGGTGATGCACAAATGGAAAATGGACACTGCTATAGGTTGCAAGCAGTGACAGCAGTGTGTGGTTCCTGGTTAGCCAATACCCTAGTTTTGCCTAGGACCTAACTCTTAACAGTGTGCCTTATAGGCCTACTTGAAGCCAGTGTTTTTCCGATAGCTGTATAAATAGCCTATTGTTCCTGTAATTAGTAATATTAGCCAAGACTGTTCTGGTATTTGCCAGTGTTTGGAGAACCCCTGAAGTTTAAATTACAGTTTATTGTAAGCATTTAGTGCTTTTGCTTTTAGAAGAGGTATGTAACTCCAGAAGAAATGGCCCACATCTTCACAAAAAAAGAAAAAGAGGAGGCAGTTCACAGTAACCTCCGTCTATCATCTTCCGTGACCTCCAATTTGACTTTAAGGAAATGAGGACAGATGATGTAGCATTTTCTAAAATGTTACTGTTTTCCTTGTTACAATTGTCCTGCATCTCTCAGGAATGTTGCTACAGATTCCACCCAAAAATTGCCCTTACAGAGAGAATGCTGTCAGATAGCCTGAAGCCAGTGAATAAACTCCCTCAGCGCTGTGCCAAACGTTGAGAGGGCACATCCTTCAGCTACTCTGATGTTCACTCCCACTGGAGATGAGTTCATCTGAACATTGTCCCTCTGTGTTTTCCTCTTGCCATCAAACAGTCATGCTATAAGAGAAATACTTACTGAAATAATTCAATACGTAATACCAGCACTACAATCTAAGAACACAGCAGAGACCTGGAGGCTAACTAGACAGAGCAGATACAAGAACGAGGTTCAGAATTGATGCAGCTGCGGGGGAAGGGAGCGGAGATTAATAAAAGCATAGTTTTTCCAAATCCCTTTTCTTTTCAATATTGAAAGGCAAGTCAAAAGGGAACAAACTGTAAGCTATACCTCCAGCCAAAGAATTTCCCTAAGAAGCTGAGGAAAGTCCTCTAAAAGTTATCCGCTTTTAGAGCATCAAGTTGATCTTTAGGCCAGAGTGGGCTTCAGGGATGTGTGCGGGAGGGTTAGTTAATTCTCTGCAACAGACCACTGAAGGAAAAAGGACAAAGCAAGCCATTCGCCATGCTGTTCTCAATGGCATGGAGAACTTTTTTCCCCTAGAAATGAGGATAAGCTTCAGCTCACCTCTCCTTTTCAGTGTTTAAACTGTGTTCTGGTATTAAGAACATTGGAATTATCGCTGACATAGGGATTACAGGGAATTACTAATATTCTTAAGCACATAAAAAAGAGGTATCTGCTTTATCAGAGCACAGTTATTAACCCAACTATGCAGTACTTCAAACACAGTTAATGAACTTGGCTGTAATAGTTTTCTTTTGTGACATTGAAGGTTCCTGGATGGCAAACTGCTGGATATCAACAAAGAGTTTCAGCCGTACCTGGGGCAGGGGGGACGCATCCTGGAGATCCGCACCCCAGACGTGGTAGCGAATGTCAAAAAGCAGGCACAAGCCGTAGGCTACACGGAAGGCGCGTTACTTGCTCTGGCCGTCATAATCATCCTTTGCTGTATGCCAGCTATTTTAATAGTTATGGTCAGCTACAGACAGTAAGTACTCCTCCTCCTTTTTGTGGTAGCAGTGTTGTAGTAGGGATGCTACATTTCCTAGCCGCACTGTTTTGAAAATTATCCTTCATTGCAAGGAAATTATTATACAGGGAAATATTTTTAATTTCCCTCTCACCACAAGAGTTGATCAATGCTTGATGTGAGCTGTGCATGAAAAGAGAACATGCACGGGAAGTGCATCTTGCTATACTTTCTAAAGTTGTGGTGCAGTAACTGTTTTAGAGTATGTGCCAAAACAGAAGATTAAAAGCCAGATGTTTGAAACACAAGTATAGATTCAGAGCTGAATTCCATGCCAAAAAAAAAAAAAAAAAAGGAGGAAAAAGGTGCTGTTTCAATAAATGAATCAAAAAATAAAATTGTATAGCTCGGGCAAAATAAGAGGACTCAGCTTCTTTTGTTTAAATCCTAAAATACTCACAGTTATATTTTTTCCCTAGCTGTATGCTTCTTAATTGCAAGTGTTTCATGAAGAATTGATTTTGTGCCATTTTAGCACTAAAGCAGCATAATATACCAGAGAGAACCTTCTTGATATTTCCACTCACCTCTCATAGACTCAAGAGGTTTAAGTAATTAGGCTAATAGACTAATTAAAGGATCAACATCATTAACAAGTTCCTCTTAACTAAGCCTTTTCAGGTCCACTCATATTTAAAATCAATGCATTTGGTCTTAAAGGCTGTATATATTTATTTAATTTCTTCTCATGAAAGATTTCTAATTCCACGTGCATGCTGTGAGCACTCAAAGAATTACCAATCTTTACAAAATCAAAATATAAATAATTCTGTGCATCTTCCCCAGTAAATGGCGACATTCAACTTCTGTATATATTGGTCTGTACCTCCATATCTTTCTGTCTTCATTTAGAAATTGGTGAACTAGCTGGCATGTGATACACCCTCATCATGGAAAACCTGTGCTCCACAGGACCATGTAGGAAGGAGTTCCCAGAGCCCTGCTGGATTTTTTGTTTCCTTTTCTTTTTTGTTTGTTTTTGTTTCTTCAAAAAAATGCATTGGCATCTGTTCCCTTCATTGTGTTGAGGGCAATGAAGTGTTAGTGCCTCTGCAGACTCCCACTGCAGTGTTGCATCAGTCTGTGGGAAGAGAAGGCAAGAGCTGATATACATGTATTACACTACAGCAATTACAATCTGAACGCTGCGATAGATGTAATGTGGTACAATATGCCAGGTGAGATTTAAACTGTGCATTTTTCCTTTCTGCACTGCAGTTAGGAGTTAGCAAAGCACCATGTTAGTCATCATTTAAAAAGCGTATTGTACATGAAAAAATAGCGGCCTGCCTGAGAGCACTCTCCTTAATGACATCAGAAAAATATCCAAGGATAACCATTTCTTGATGGTTACTGCACATTCTTTGGATTATATTTACATCTGAGTTTCTCCAAACAATTTGGGCCAAAGGAATACATATTTTAAAGCACTTTGAAAGAGCTTGGCAAACTTCTGCGCCATTGGGATGGCAGTGCATCTCAAAGCTGCTTTACTTCTCCCAAAATTGTATATAAAATTTGCTTCCAGTGAAACACTGCTGAACCAGTTCAACTGACAATTAGTTTGATGTTGTTGTTGTTATCTGAATTGCCTGTTTCTTTAAGAAATCTAATAGCACTGTTTTTCCCTGACATCTATTACGTTATCAAAAGATCATCTATATCTCTTTAAGGAATCTGCCTAACTTCATTTCATCAAAAAATCACATTTTTGTTGTCTGGAAGTATGACTTGGAGTTGGATTTATAGCAGTCCAATGTGAAGAAACTATATTTTTCTGAAAAATACATCACTGAAGAGTACCAAAGAAAATAAAAGGAATTTTAGTGTTAATATCAACACCAAAAGCTATCCTGAGCCTTATGGTTTGTTTTTGCATTACAGCCTTTTTTCTCCTTTTCAAAAGCAGTTTCAGTATTTTTCCTGATAACATTCTGGCAAAGTAGGTGCTCCAGTCTACTACTGAGTGTAGAGGTTATAGCGGGATAAATGTAACTGTCATACTCACAGCACATTTAATGGAAATGTTAAGATTTTCTCACTGTTAAAACTTTTTATGTGCCATAGGTCCATTTTTCAGTGCTTTCCAGATCAGTGATCAGCTTACTCAAATTTTGTAAAAATAATACTCTCTGAAAAGTCATTTAATTTATAAAATTATCAGTGCCAAAGTGCAGCTCAGTGCCTACATTTATGACTGTAAACAAGCCAGAAACTATTATTATTCTTTTCTATTAAATAGTGGTTTTGAAATACACTATCCAGTACAGTTCCATAAGGTAACTATAAATAATATATTATTTGCTAATCACAAAAGACCGGTATCTTCTAAATAAAATGAAAAATAATACTTCTTCAATATTGAAGATGTTTTCTATAGCATTCTTGAAACATGTTAAAATGAAAAAAACAGTTATAAAAATGTCACCCTAATAGTCCACCTGTTAAAGAAATATTACGAGTTATATTCATGTCTTACTCTTTTCTCTTTGTGTGTATGTGTGGCAGGGAGTTGTTTTCTGTGAGCCCAAAGCATTTTTCCCCGCTGTAATTCATGTTTATGCTCATTGCAAAATTGTTTCAAGAGTATCACAAATAGCAGCTAAACACTGTTCAACTCTGGAAATTATGATTCTTTAAACATGTCGTTAATTCTGTAATTTTATGTGTAGAATAATTAAGTAGCATCTAGTTTATTACTCCTATTAGGTTCACTGTTTAGGACAATTGTAGCAAACAGAATTCATTTAACCTGCCTTTTTATCTCTTTATCTTTTTTTGCATAACAAAACAGATTCAAAGAGTAAGTACTTATTTTCAACTTTGTTTCTAACAGATTGCATAGGAATACTGACAGCGTAGCAGTCTTTATTTTTAAGAAGAAGGGGGTACTTGACATTCAGTAAGAGTTAACTTCCTATACTCCAACTTGCTCCTGAACACCTTGTATGGCGAAGTTAAAAGTTACTTCTATGGTTACTCAGTGTATTTTATTATTGCATGCTAGCACACGTTAAAGCTACAGTGGTTCAGGACATCACCTTTTTCCTGCAGAGAAAAAAGGAAATATTTCCATGTGTGTGGTATTCCTCAAGCAAACAAGTGCGTGTCAGGCTAGAGTGCATAGAGAGACTTCCCTAAAAAGGGTCAGGTATCGACCATCCTCAAAACCAAAGCGAGGTAGATCACTCATGTCACCTCAGTGCACTCCCTCAGTTACACACATGAGGGACCACAGGCTTTGTTTTCTACGTAGAAAACAGGAATTTGTTTCACAGTGAAAATAATTTTTTCAGGAAAAGTGTTCATTGAGACAGGAATTCCCAGCCAACTCTAATGAGAAAGGAGTTGTAAGTGATAACTTAAACTTTGCCAGAGACTTTTTTTTTGTGTTTAAAATTACAGTTTCTTGGCACTTGAAGGAAGCACTTGACCAAAGAGCTTACTCTCTCCACTGTAGTGTTGGGCAGCTAGAACAGATAAACCTCCTAATGAGAGCAGTGTCAAAGCTAACACAGACATTATTTCCTGGGAAATACCTGCCGCGGCAGTGACGTACGGCTCATCAGGAGGTTTCTGTCCGTGGGAGCTCTGGGATTCCACCAAGAGAGAACAAGTAACAGAGAGCTGAAAAAGCCAGGAAAATATTATTGCTACTACTTTTCTTTGAAGAAGACAAAACACAGGGATGTTTTGAGAAGTGCAGGAAAAAAGCATAGAAAACTTTACATCTTGGCTTATGTTAGGGTATAGAGTGTTTCTAATGAGTATTTCTCCTTCCCTACGTGGCTTACCAAAGGCGACAGGCTGAATGTGCAAAGACTGCAAGAATCCAGATGGCTTTACCAGCAGGCAAACCAGCAAGCACCACTGCTAATAACCTCTATGAAGAGCTTGGTGACAGCACCATGTGAGTATTCCTCGTGATACATCAATAAAATTGTTAGTGACTGAAGCCATGATTCGCTTTCCAGGGATATCGCTTCATGCAGTCTATGTCAGAAAATCTTTTCTTCATGAAGGGGTCCTTCCCCAGCTGCTTGGGGTCCTCAGACATCCAGAAAATAAGTAGGACGACTAAGGAGAGAAAAAACAACTTAACCTGCTAACGGGGATTTCTTGTAGTGCACGGGGGGAATCTTTAACAGGTTTTAAGTTGGCAAAAAGCAGGGTATAACCAGGTGTTTTTTTCTAGAGCAAGAGCCTACAGCAGGCCATTGCTACCAGGGTGAGCCAGGACTGGACTCCTTTAGTGCCTTTGCAAATCCAGACCAGCATGCCACATTTTTCAAAGCTGTTGACTAAACACATTCAGTGACACTGCTGCCCCAAAGTCCCCATTTGCTGTAATAAGAAATATTCTGTTGGGTAAAGTGGGAGGGGTTGTTCTAAATTTGAAACTATTTGAATATTGAAATTAAAGATAAAGGGACTATCAAAATAGAGAAACCACTGGCAGTTCAATGAATGTATCTTTTACCTATTATATGCTCGTAAAATAATAATAGTGCAAAGATGCCTATGTTTTCATGCTTCTGTAAATCTGAAGTTTATGGACTCCAACAACAATTTAATTCTCAGTATGAGAATACTACAGTGGAGAATAGGCAATTAATATTTCTGTCGTACTGGAGGGTTTTGTTGATAAGCTTGCCACACTTACTCGTTTATGTTTATATTTTAAACAAGTAATGCTGAAGAGCACAGCATTAATAATATGTTTGGAGGCAGGTATTTTTCTGGTCAACTTCTGCTCTATTTTCAATCATTATTTGTTTTGCTGAGAAAGTTGAAATTTTACAGATGCTGTGACTGAGTTTATAAAACGTTAAGGAAGCATGACAAAGCGTATCACTGCTGCTTTAACTCTTGCCTGTATGAGTGCACTCTCTGCATTTGAAATAATTCCAGAGCTTGAGCTTTTCTGTATAAATAGGGGAGCTATACTTGAAGCAAGAATAGCTTCTCCTAACTGCTGAGTTTCCTCCCATGCCTTTTGCCCTTGTGAAGTGTTACTGCTTGGGCAGGAAGGGAGGAAAAATGTATGGTCGACAGTAGCTTATAGTCGTGTTTTTGAATGTGAGCACTTCTGCTTGTGAACCACATGAGATCACATCTGTACACTTACACATACAGTGAGGTGCCCTGCTGGATAAAATTCCTCTTTCTTTTGCATTTACCTAAATTTCTACTGAAATTAATGACTCACTACTACTGCTTTTACTGGCAGTGATATAAAGCTGATTATCTGTGGGAACTGGCTATCAGAGTGGATGAATCTGTGTTTTGTACTGATGAATACCTTATGCTAAAGCCAGAACAAGGCTCATTGTGTTGGGTTTTTACCTGCACAGATTTTTTTATGTTTTAGTACTGCAATATATAGGTGCAAATTCACACATTTGCAATATTGACTTTGAGGCTTAGATTTCTGTTCATTTTGACTAAAAATAGTTTTCATTGCACCAATAAAGATGTCATATTTGGAATGTTTTCTCTCAGATGTTTTTGCATACAGCTAAGATATACACACATCCATCATGCTAAGGAACTGATTAAACATAAAGCAGTAAAAACCCTTACAAAATACATGGAAATCCTTAGGATTTTAAAGAAAATAACATGCTTCAATAAAAATAATTACAAATTATCTTTTTTTTTCTTCTGTCAAATATTTGATTTCAAGGTACTGGTATAGCTTAGGAAATTATTCTTTGGGAAATACCTTTTATTAACATTTTTCATGAATTGTAGTAAAATGTTTTCTGTCTTTAGTTGTCCTAAGACAGTCATCTTTCATTTGCAGTGCTGCCTTGTGCCTTGTTTTCTTAATTTGGTGTTTATAGCAAATGAAATGGAACTAAGCTCTTTAGTTTTAAATCTGCCTTATCTCATAATTTTCATTTTTCTCTGTCTTTGGATACGTAGGCATCAGTAAGTAAGCTCATTTCATTGTCTTAATATTTGTAGCTAGTAGAAATGCTAGTTAATTTTCCTTTCAGTAATTCCCATTAAACCTTGCAATCTGAAACTCATATTTTATTTGTCCATTGATCAAGTACAGGAAAGACATTTACTGTGAAGTTTCAATACTTCTATGCTTCTTTATCCTTTTCTTGGACGTAGAGACAAAGTATGATTGCTGAACTTGAATGGTATTATTTCTAAAGCCAAATAGTCCTACTACCTTAAAAAACCCAAACAAAACCAACACTGAAGTGTCGCTTTCGGTTTGTGGACTTAAGATCTCACAATATGATGCAAGCAAAATCTTCCTCATCTGCTATTTACAATTCCTTGCAAGGCAGGTACTTTTCTTCCATTTTACAGAAACGTGCTTCAAACTGGTGGGCTAATGTTTCTCATTGATTAAAATACTTATACATAAACAGAAAAAGATTGCAGGATGACCTCATCACTGAGAGGCATCATGTGAAGCGAGGAAGGAACTGAGAAGCTTTTGAAATAATCCGTTCCAGTAGCAGAAAGGTTATGTCATCTTGCATGAGCCTTCTGCTGGAGGGTTTCCTTCAAGTTCAGAATCATTTCTTTCTCTTGCCTCTACATAGACTGAGGGTGCTTGACCAACCTCAAAGTATGCTTCTTTAGAATAAAGAATTAGTTTATTATTAGTGTGAAGTCAATTATTGTTCATACAGTTACATTCTGCCCAAAGGCAAGCCTTAGGCATACTGTTTCTTGGAGAACTGCAGTGCTCGGGGAGAGTTTATTCTCTGGTGATAACCCTTTGTGGCTTTGCTGGGTGTTATTTGCAAATGCGAGAGTGATCCCTGTACTCTGTGCAGCAATTCTTCGCATCGGTCCTCTCAGGTCCATGTGAGCATTAGGAAGCTGTAGTTTCTCTGTGTGGGTGATCTCCTAGTCAAAACAAGAAACAAAAGTTAAGAAGCAAGTGTGTTTCATTACTAAGTACAGGCCTTCAGGAGACTTTTACATATTAAATAACTTAGAGGAGATTTAATATCTCTTAATTAACTCCTAGCCAGTATCTAGGTATTTAAATTTCTTTTTCGGTTTTGCTAGGGAATATTTAACCACAAGAGGTTACCTTTCCATTAATTTAGATTCGGTATTTTCTGAGATAGGAAAAAACAGCACCAAAAAAGAGGGAACAATCTGACCAAGAGGTCTAAAACTTCATCTTCCAGCATTCACATAATCATGTAAAATGTAATTTTTCCCCTATTCCCTTCGTTAATAAAGCCTAACCCTTTTTTATCTAAATTCTGAAGAATATGACTCAAATTTTGTTAGAGACAAGACTCTAGAATTTTTAACTTAGAAGGTTTTGTGAAAATATTGGACAGCTCTAAAATAGCACTAAATAGTTTTTAAAAGCACTAAAAATAGTTTTATATGGTATTTTTGATTTGTGTGTGTGTGTGCAGAAGTCATTGGTACTCATGCTATACTTCAGTTGCAATCGCTTAACGGCAGAAAATAGGAAGGTTTTAAGTATGGCATTCAAAATGTGGAGTACCAGTATTAGGCAGAGGTAGTGAAGCTATTAAGTGAATTGTACAAAAGTGGAATGCAATCTTTATACTCTGTTTCTACCATAATGTCCCCTTATACCATCGTATTCTCGCCATAGCCTGTCCTACAGTTTAATATTTCAGAGAGCTTTTTAGCGTAGGTTTCCTTTTTTAAGACTGTTTTTGGTGGAGGTTTGGGGGTTTTTTTAATCCCTGTGCTAGACAGCACATCTTTTTAGTTACAATAAATTTGTATATGGCAGTGATGGAAATACATTTTGATTCAGCCTCATTGCTGACGAGGGTAATCTTGTTGAAAGGAAAAGGGGTTTGGTTTTAGCTCTATCTGACCTTGGCCAACATCTTAAATTTGTCACAGGCTGGGGGGAAATAAGTTTATTTTCAGCCTCAAGTAAGCGTTATTTAAAATAGGGCTCTAAAGGTACACTTTTCTAGCTGGCAGTTTGGGGATGTTGATTTTAAAATACTGCTTATCTTAAAATCTGCTCAGAATTTTGTGGTATTAAAAATACTTGAGAAAGGTAGGTTAATGAGGCACTCAGGTGCTAGATGACTTCCAGGAAATGGTGAGACTTTTGGGGGTAGAAATTCAATGTAATCCAACTGCAGGGGTTTTTCATTTGGATTAACGTGGTGCAGAAATGAAATTCATACACAGTGATATTTCTGCATCAATACGTATATCATAAATGCAAGAAACAACACCCAGCGTGGTAATTCTTTAAGAATCAGTGTCAGAAGAATGGTCTGAGTACCATATGAATCTTAGCTGACTGGCTTCAGTTCCCGTTGGCCACCTTGCAGAGACCCTACAGGTCTATACTTCAGGTGTGCCCTGTGCACCTCTCACTCCTCCTGGGGCCGTGGTTTCAGGCTCACCATTGGCTCGAGCCAAGTTCTAATTTTGTGTGTGACCTATGGCCAGTCCTTAGAAGGCAATGCAGGCACACTTAAATACTGCCTAATCATACATATGTTTTATAGAATAGCAGAGTTTTGATGCACAATTATTATAGAATAGGTTTAATGTAAAAATCCCTATGAATATTCTGTGTTGGCTGTGTGCAGTATGGCACAGTGACACTGCCATTTGAATGATGGAGACACAATTATACATACATACAGTATACATATCATGATTCTATATTATCTCATAGAGAAACTGTATTGCATAACTACATGGCATTGATGTTTTGTGTCACTGGGGAGATAGTGTACAGTATTGACTGATACTTTTGAAATCTAAGGGTTTTTTCAGGCACTGGAACAGGCTGCCCAGGGAAGTGGTTGAGTGTCCATCCCTGGAGGTATTTAAAAGACGGGTAGACGTGGTGCTTGAGGACATGGTTTAGTGGTGGACTTGGCAGTGCTAGGTTAACGGTTGGACTCGATGACCTTAAGGGTCTTTTCCAACCTTAACATTTCTATGATTCTATGATTCTAGGTTAACTTATTTTTTAACTTGCTGAGTAGCTGAAAACTTCTTTTGATTTTTCTTTCTCCTCAAGTCCTTCTCCCCTAAAGAAGATGTAAAAGTAAATGTCTTGCCCAGTAGTTTAGTAAATGTGATTTTCTGTTGGATAGTAGTAGTTTGCTAGAAGTAATTTAATGGCTCTGATTCATATCATAAGTTCTTTTTTTCTCTCTCATAAGTATCTGTGTCCATGCATGTTTCCTCACATGTGATTATCTTCTTTTCTTTCAAGTCTTTTTCTTCTCTACCATTTCCAACAAAGCAGGGGAAAAAAGTCAGTCTTAGAAGAAGGAGACCGTCAGAGAGTTATAAGCAGCTTTGCTTCCCGTGCTATTGAGGCTCACAAGCAATCTAATATCAATGGATCACTGAAAAATAATCTCCCCAAATCTTCAAGTAACATTACTTTTTTATCTGATGAGAACCCATTAACTACTCAAAACCCCTTATATGTGGAAGGTGTCACTCCAAGTCCCGCTGCTGCTGGGTTTCTACGGAAAAGAAACGATATTCTAGATACTCTTTCTCCTTCAAGACTAGTCTTGAGAGATGCCTCTTTGGGAGGCAGTCACCGTGCATGGACGGTACCAACTCACGTTACCAAGAGGCATGCGCCTGGTTCTCTGAGTAGGCCAGTTATCATGGACCCCATTCAGTGGCAACAGGAGAAACTCAAAGCAGAGAATGAAGGAATTGAAAATCAACATAGCAATGTTGACATTAGCAGTCCACTATTTCAAAATACAAGTGGCCCCAAGCTAACTGTAAAAGAGAAGGCAAGACAGTTTGAGCAGCAGGCTTTGCAGGAAATGAAGCAAGTGAAATCTCCTGACATGAAATCCATCCGATCACCAACGCACAGCATCTGTTTCCAAGAAGGAGAGAATGTGCTAGAGCAGTCTCCTAAAAGTGTGGTTGCTTCTCCTTGCCTTCGCTCTTCTCTCCTGTCCTCTCCAACACCTTGTGCTGAAGTAGTTGAACCAGAGACCTCTGCGGTCCCCTCTGTAATCATCACTCACCACGACTATCCTGAAGAACTTTCTCCTCCACCAACTCACAAACCAACTCCTCCATCTTTCAGGATAAAGAAATCAGTTTGCCAAAGTTTTCTAGCTCCTCAGACCAAAGAAGTTATAGAAAGCATTCCAGATCCACCTAAAATTCCCCCACCCCCACCGCCACTGCTGCCACCTCCACCACCACCTCCATCCCCCCCTCTGTTGCCACCGCATCCTCCGCCTCCGCCCACAGTTTCTCTTTCTTCTTCATCTCCTCTTAGCACCCAGCACCTCTCCCCTGTCAAGCATTCAAAATCCCCTGCCAGACAGCCAGCTGTACCACCACCGGCCACAGTGCCAGAGCCTCCTCCCCGTAGGGAGCTGAAAGGTATTCTTAAAAACATTCAGAATTTAGCAGCGATTGAAAAGTCTGTGGCCAACATGTACAGCCAAATAGACAAAAACCACGTTCTGCCCAAGCACGTTTCTAAGCTCAAACCGGTTGCAACACCAGAGCTGCCAACTCCAGAAGCTGTGGCTGAGCACAACCAGCAGAATGGCAACTTGAGCTGTGTTGTGGAGGAGCTTGAGAAACGCTTTCCATCTCAGTCGACAGCACTGTAATATTTACAGTTGGATGTTTTCTGCATGTAACGTTTTGAGTGAGATGACTCTAATGCAGCACATGGTATCTGCCTCAGACTCTCTAGAAATTCAGACTTTTTCCCTTTCTCTGCTGTATATAACTACTTATTCAGTCCTAATCCCAAAACTGAGAGACATTGTCTTCCCTGTTCACTTGAAAATTTGTAATGTATAACAATTCTGCAAGTTGTTTTCTCAGAGCTACATCTTACTGTTCTATGATGCTGGTTCTCAGTCTGTTTACCAAAAATTCTTGGGGAAAACTGTCCATTTTTACCCAAGGATCAGTCATAGATGGCAGAGGGCTTCATACTGCTTTACGTAAAGCAGCCTTCACTGTAGGTAATATCAGTAAGCAGAGTGATTTTTCTGCAGCTGTAATTGGAATCTCTTGCTTTGCCCATAAAATGTACCACCTGGGAGGAATCTTACTGTCAAATATTGGATGTCAAAGAAAGCAAGTATTGATAGTAAGCAGGCTCAGCAATAGTAAGCCGGAGTTATTGCAGTAATGCATCATCTTATTCCGTGGGAGATGACGCAGCGCTCTGCTATGCTGGCATGCTTTCTTTCAGCTCACGTTTGCATCTCAAGTCAGAAGAAGGGTTTTGTCTTGATTTGTCAGTAAACCTGGCTGTCTTCCCTCCTCTTACCTGTGTTCTGCCTTCCATTGCATTTTTTATATTGTAATTGCATGTTAAAAGTTTTTGTTTTGTAAATTTCTTTAATGTACAAAGCATTTGTTTGGTTTTTTTTTTATTTTGCATGTGCATGTTGTTGGTGTCTCTCTTCAACTTTCATGCTAGTTTGCCATGAGCTTTACAGATGAAACATCTCGCTTATCTTAAATTGTAATAAAGTCACTTTGATTAGTGTCACCATTTGAAGATTTTTCAAGTACTTGTAAAAATCCATGTAATATGGATTTACTTACTGACTTTTTTGCTCACAGTCATCTAAATCAGACCTTTACATTGAATATATCAATTATAGTAAATTAGGTTGTCCTTTGAAAAAAAATGATAAGTAAAAGCAGTTTGGGCATTTAAATGAATGTTAGTTTGGTTCAACTTGAAAATTTCCTTTCAGTCTTGTGCCAAAATTCAAAATATTCCTGTTTAATTTTAAAAAACATATTGGGAAAGGCAAATATTACATAATAAAGAAAAACTAAATACCCAGTTCAGTATCAAATGTTGGAACTCTGAGCAAAAAGGTAATTAATTATTTATCAGACTGTCTCGAGATACTCAGCATTTCCATGGTGCTTGGCTTTTTCTCTTTTTTCTTTTTTTTTAAATCTGCAGTTAGGACATGTACGGATACTTCAGTCAGAA
The DNA here is from genome assembly GCF_047370975.1 of Nipponia nippon. Taxonomy (NCBI): domain Eukaryota; kingdom Metazoa; phylum Chordata; class Aves; order Pelecaniformes; family Threskiornithidae; genus Nipponia; species Nipponia nippon. Next base: position 86,992,213 of record NW_028262347.1, on the reverse strand, counting down.
ACTGCTGAAGGTAGTTTCTCTTCTTTGTCCCAGAGCCAAACTCCGTGAACTCCATCTTACAAGTTTCACTGATACATTAGAATTTTTCTTTGCTTAAAACTCTTGTGGAGCTAGACTTTAGTTGCAAGACATATAGTAGCTAAATGTGTGAGGGGAATGATTGTCGATCATAGCATTTTTGCTGTAACAGAATTTGTATAATTTACGAGATGCATGCATGTAGAATACCTGCCGATGATGCTAGATTCTCCAAGAGTGGCACTACTGCAGCACCAGCAGCAAATTGTCAAAGTTCAGCAGCTATTAGGTAGAGAAACTTTTAAGATTTAAGAGCCAGAATTGGAAGATGACTGACATGTGTACTTTTTTCTGTGTGTCCAGGCGTGGAGACAGTGGGACAGTGGAAAGTGCGCAGAGATGAGCATGAGAAATTATTGTGCTAAGCATGTTCAAGGTGGATCAACCCATAAGACAGAGATTTGAATTTAAGTACCCAAATCCCACTTTAGAGCTTGTAGACCCATAACAGATGCTTTTGTGAAGTTCATTACATCACTAGTGAAATATTAGACAAATATGACCTAATTTTGTAGTGTATAGTGTCATGCAGCAAAGCTGTAGGTGTTTAGTAATTCACAGCATAAACTCCAAAGGTTTTATTTGGCTACAATTATTTGTGGCATTCCTTAAGCAGGAAGAATGGACATCACACAGGAGCTCCTTTTTAAATATTTAGTTTCATCAGTCTCAGAAGAGTCTGTGGGGGTCATGGTAATCAGCTCCTCACTAATGAGGAACACCTACTTTCTCATTCTGGAAGCCTTTATTAAGTTGGAAAGTTTACAAAACCCGGTTTCATTTTGTCTGGAATGAATGCAACCTTTGTTCTCCTGCTGGTTTTTTGAATAGGCTTTGTTAAAAAAGTCATTATATTAGACTGGGAAAGAAACTGTACCAGTAGTGTGTATTTTTAACCTAACCCTCTGTCCCATTGAGATGTCTGGATGCTACTGCAGTTCCGCAGCACTACAAAGTATTGCAACCAATATATTAGTTGGTAAGAAGTTGAGCCTATATAAGCTTATTGACTCCTCTTCAGTTTGTCTGATTTGGTTAATTAGGGTCAGATGTGACTCTGGATATGTCTCTCATCCTTTCATCAGCAGCTTCACTGAGTTCTGAGCAGGAGCAGAGATTGCATCAGTGGAGAGTGCTTCTTTGCAAACCTGTTCACAAAGCTGAAATTGAGCAGTAGCGTATCGTTACTCATCTCCCTTCCAGATTCTTTCTCCTCAGTTCCAGCTATGAACTGCAGGAAACCTCCATTTCAAGAGTCAGGGCAAACTGATAAGCAGTTGCCTCCTCTGAGTAGTATCTGTAGTATTTGGGCTTTATGATGCTTTTGCTTTTAGTATGAAAACAGATATAAAGTATGAAATAGCAAATGCCTGCTGGGATGCCAGTAATTGGGAAAATTGTTGCTTTAGGCAAATCACCGTTCCCTTAACCTACGTTAGCAATACAGACCTGTGAAAGTTCAGCACATTTTGTACATGCAACTTCATTCTTGTTTTATCTTTCATGTTAAGTACCAGAAGTGTATACTAGCTGTCATATTATCCTACATCATCATAGGCACTATGGCCTTGCTTCCCATTTTGCATTGAAGATTTCTCTCTGACTGACTGCAGTGAAGTCTGGCTGATAATGTTTATCCAGAAGCAATTCCTCCCTCAGTGGAGAGCTTTAACTCCTTCCTGGAACCAAATGATGTTGTTTTGACCTTTGCCTTTTTGTCAGAATAGATCCTTGTGCTGTATTGAGTGAATGGGTATTCTTTGTTTTTTGGGGTGGTTTTTTCCTTCTAATCATGGCCACACAAAACTGTAAGAGAAGTATAAGCATTTCTCAAAACACAGCATGGTGCTATTTTTAAAAAAGTTGAATTCCAAATTGAATGAGAATTACTTATATTGTGCTTTTAATCTGCAATATAGCAACTACTCGAGAGCAATTAAGAATAATAGGCTTACTTATCCTCTGTGCAACACGAGACCTTCTTTATCTGAAGATTGTTGTAGGCGATATGGAAACTAAATACAGTATTCCTCAAGTGCACTTTCAAAAGTCACAGATCATCTTTTGATGATAAATCTTCATTTCAGTTGTTCATTAGTTTTATATTATATGGGCAACAACATTAATTTAATGCTGATAATCAATTCCATGTGCTGAATATTAATAGAAAACTTTATAGATGATGATATTAAAGAATTAAAAGGACTTCTACTCTGTTCTTTATTATTTACTCAAGTGTAATTGAAGACTTTCCCTAGACTGCTGTCTGTGTACTGGGTTAAGCTCAACATAATTTTGAGCATTTACCCTTTCCTTCTTTAAAAAAAAAAAAAAAAATTAAAAATCCAGGCTTATCTTTAATAATAATGCTAAGACTTAAATTGCTGTTCCCTAGTTTTGTCTAAACCATCTTAATTTTCTGGCACAAAATGTGAAAATAGAGAGCTTGGTAGACATAAGTGCATTTGTCATGCATATGAATGGCTCCAAGAAAATGAATTAAAACAACAAAAAATTTCCAATAGGATCAAAAGCACAAAGCCTGTGGCAAAATAATCATAGATAGCAAAAACAATTTAACTCCTCCCCTGCACAGGAAATGTTAGGGAATGTGTAATTTTAATAATAATGTTGTCACAAGAAATTAGTAATAGAAGCTCCAGGCCAATTTCTAGCAGGTCCTGAATGGATACAGAAAGTCCAGAAGTAGAAGAGAAACTGTTTCACTGCTTAAGCAGATGCGTGAAGTAAGAGTCTCTTTGTAGATGGCCTCTGAGACCTCTGAGGTGACTAGGCTGGACCTCTCTTGTGGGAACACAAGGAAAACCAAACACAGTATTCATCCCCTTTCCCTTTGCTGTGTTCTACTGGGTGCACTGGCTCTCTGGCTTTTGGGGATTGGGGATTTCTTCTCATTCATTTGCAATCTAAAGCAAGAAAAGATCCCAAAGATTCACTAGCCTTTCTCATGCAATAATTCGTATGTCCAGAGCAAATCTAAAGAAAAACATATTTTGTATTGTAGGTATGTATTTCTTTTCTTGCTAGTAATATTTCTAATTACATTATCTTTTCACCTCTCTCCAGAAAGATTGCATCTTTATATAGTCTCACAGAAGTATACTAATTTTTTTTTCTTTTTCTGACTTCTAGGCGAGGATATGCACAGCAAGAGGTAAGGCTGTTCCCCAATTATGTTTAAAGTATTAATCGCATCAACATACTTTTCCTATACAGCCTATGTTGTGAAACTCATTGCTACTGGGTGTTTTAGAGGCCAGAAATATGAAGTGATTCAAAAAGTTCACGAGGCATAGATTCACTGGGGGCTAGTAACGATCGTGGCACAAACGTAACCTCCACGCTAGGAGGTTGCTGCTCAACAAACTGCCAAAAACATTTTCCCAGGGAATTCCTTCCATGCTTGCTGTGCTTTCTTATGGCACGTCTAATCATCTACTGCGGCTCACTGTCATGGGCCTGGGACTGGACTACACAGACCTTCTCTGCAACTCAGTGTAGTCTGTCGTTCTTGCAGCATCTTTTTCTCCAGCAATGAGTAACATGGAGAGTTTCCTTCAGAAATCTGAATGAACTCATTTAATAATTGGAAAGTCCTCCAAAATATGTTTCTGCCATAAAGGCTGATATTTACTGCTGAGAGCTGGACTGGTTTTACTAATCTTAAGGTGTGCGTCTGGAGCCTACTGCTCCTTATTCAGGAGTGTTCTACAAATGGCAAGCTTTCTGTTGTTCTGCTGTGATTTTTTCCTCCCTTTGCAGAGCTGATTTGTGTCTCTTAATTCAGATACAGAACTTCCCCGTCTCTCAGGGTTTGGTTTTGGCCAAGAAACTTGGCTGAAATACTGCCACCAAGTTTTGGGAGGAGTGTGGGGACAATGGTGCTGACTTTCCTGAGTAAATCTGATCCTAATTTACAAAAGAGCAAGTGGTGTGCATCGGTCTGTCATTTGCAGAAAACTGGAGCTGCAGAGTAATTAACAACATGACTACCAAAAATGACCCATGTTTAGCTGTGACACACCTGAGAGGAGCCATATCATCCTGTCGGTCCTCTCCATGCAGCCTTCCGGGGTCTTTTCCTTCACATCAGCATGCTTTTCTCCCTGCAGGCCACATACAGAAAGAAATCACACATAAGCTGTAAAGAAAACAACTGAGATAATCCTTCACTGTCTTATTGGTATTGTGAATTAAAGTATATCTGTGGTTGCGAGGTACTTGGTTAAATGCCACAGAAGTATATACATATAGATAGGGAATTAAAGCAGTGGTATTGCAGTAGAAGCTTGGGTAAGAAATCAAATCACTGCAGGTTTTTAATAGCTGAATCACAGATTTTACTGCAGATTCCCATAGATTTGCTTTCTACCTGTTGTGGATAATTTTTTGTCTGCCATTGTCTCCCTGCTGCCTCCAACATACACCACACAATAGTTCTCGGGCTCTGAGGGAAGGTCTTGAGTTAAATAATTTAGAGGATCACCACATAAACTGGGAATTTGATTTTATATTAGGCAAAAGAAATAGTGGACTGTAAAGTGATTTTACTATATTAGGTGCTTTATCAGTGTTCTACTTCTCACTGAGTACAGCAGTATCCAGGTGACTGCCATACAAAAGGGTCTGAAGGACCTGTGGTTTTAGGATTTCTTTCCAATCTTAACTCAAACACACATGACCTGCACTTTAATTGTTACTGCCTAATTAACTCCTTTCTAATTTTCTTTTGTAGCAACAGCAGTTGCTGAGACCTTCTCTTCTCAGACCAGAGGTACCACTATTTTTCATTTCTTAATTATTCTATAACTTTTTAAATGGCTTTTACATAAGTTCCTAATAAAAACTTATCTGTCTTAGGTAATATTTTTCCCCTGACTCTTTTAGATGAAAAGGGAAGTCCTGACATTGTTACCCTATTTATGTTGTTTTAATTAAATACCTTAAATATACTGCCTCTTAGTATTTTTCCCCTTGAGCATCTTTCAGTTGTTCCCATGGACTTCAACACACAGACCGAAAGCTCTCCTAGCTTCGTGTCCAGATTCACAGACAGAATAATTTTCTTGCTGTCCAACTGCAATCTTATTTTTTCAGATGTCAGTCAGCTGATAATTGATTGTTGTACCTAGAGATGAAGTAAGCAGTTGGCCTGCCAAGGTAATGGAAGCATTAGCACACTGCTGTGAAGCGCAACGGCAGCTCTGGATTATAAACCCAATACTTTCTATTTCAAATCTTTTAGACCCAATATCGTTTCCCAAATAAGCAATAGAGCAAATGCAGCTCTTGTGAGACATTGCTATCAATGGTATTTTTGTGGTACAGAATGGTGATCGTTTCTGCAGTCATTATAAGGAATTGCAACAAGATGCTCTGACACAACTTTAAATTCATTGAACCGGAGAAAAACCTCTAGGAAGCTGTAAGATAGAGGCGACATGCAGTCCTGTGCCAAAACGCAAGCTCTGGTGCTCTGTGTCAATACTGCAGTTCAGAGGTATTCCACAGAGCAGCCTAATACCAAAGAAAGAGTGTGTGTGAAAGGAGCTTAAGGACACGCTGGTGCTTTTGTAGGATACGGACAAGTACTTAGCTTAGTTGAATGCTACTCGTGATTGTTGATGGTTAAGAAAACATTAAAAAAAGAGACCTGACAAACACTGTTAAGTAAAATAGCCCTAATCTTTCAATGCAGCTTTTTCCTTTGAGAGAGGCGCAAGAAGTGACAGCGTATTTGCTGTGAGTCCAGTTTACTGAGTGAGGTTTTTGTACAGGATAAGGGAGACAGGGTCCCACACCAGAACAGCATCTGCGTTTAGCTGACTCAGAACAGCTACTCCCAGGGAATACACCAGGAAAGGAGTCATTTAAAGTTCCTGATGGCTTCTCATTGTGGTTCTTGACAGTTGTCAATGTTCCTCAAATTATTATCATTTTTTATTTTGCTTGTTTGCACTTGAAGATACTGTTCTTCGCGCCTTTTTCATTAGTCATTACTGTGTATAACTGTTTGCATTCAATCAGTGTTTCTCTTTTGACAGGAGTTAAGTATGGAGTCTGGAATTGATCCAGGGCAGGAATACTATGGGCAAGATTACTACAGTTATGAGCATGGGTATATCTTCATTTTTTTCCTATATATTTCTGAACATGCTGCTTTTCCAGGTTGGTGATGTTTATTATTACAGTATGTAATCTGGACGCCTTCCTTCACCTAAGGATTGCTTTAATCTTTGTGTCCACGAAGGTATGCGCTGACAACAAAACTCTTTTTAGAAGTTAAGGGGGCATTGTATAACTCCCTACTTCTTTAAGAATCTAATTATTATGCTGCAGAGTGTATACCCCATCTATCATGCTGGTTTTGTATTCACTTTTTTTATTTGCATATTTCTGCTGTCTTGGAAATTAATTTCCATCATCTCCTCCCCTTTTGTGGCTCACCAGCCTGAGTTCAGTGACTGATACTTTCTGCTCATGGTTCCCAGCCAGTGTCTGGCCTTTTACATTTACCTAAAAAACATCATCCTGCCTTGTTGTGATAATGCCTATCTGACTGCAAGCACTTCAGGGATTATTGCTGTTCTTAGAAGCTTGCAGGGATTTCCAGAACTGATCCCAGGGAACCTGCTCTTTCATCCCCCAATTTAAAAAAAGGTACCCCAAAAAATCAGGTACCTGGAAAGAAGGTCATTGCACTTGGGGGATTCTTGACTGATCCCAGAGACCTGGCAATGCAGGCCGCCCTCCAGTTATAACGGGTTTACAGCCAATTGCAATAGGAAGAGGGTTTGGATTGTGTTACTGCTAAGGAAAAAAAAATAATGATCTTCTCAAAGGTGGAGAGAAAAGAGAGCACAGAAATTCTTGTCCTTTTGGGATGTGTGTGCATTTGTTGCTGTGTGTGGAGACACATGTGAACATGTTGGTGCACGTTATGAAGAGGCGACGGTGTTCTTGCCAGGTATGAACTGCCTCAGTATGGGAGCCGCCGCCGATTGCTGTCTCCTTCGGGGATGTACGATGAGTACGGGGAAGTCGTGGTGGAGAATGATGGTGGCTACTACTATAGTCCGCATGGATCAACAGCAGAAGAGGTAAGCATCTCTGGTGTGTTGATTCCATCTCTGCAACAAGGTGAAGGACTATTAAACCTTGTCAAAGGTATTTTGTAGTTGATTAGAATATTGTGTTCTGTATAGACCAAATAAGCAGCTCTTCCAGTGCTAATCATTGTTTGCCCTTCTGATGACCAGTAAAGTTTTGTGTCAGCACCTCTTTCCCTTTTTCTAGAAATAAAAACGAATTGCAGAGTTTCTTTTAATATCCACATCTATTTTTCCCTCAATGTAGATTTCTTGTTCAATGAAAAATCCACATAGCCTTAGGTAATTCCATTTTATATTGTTAACCAAATAGGGTAATACTAATATTCAGCCTATAACTGGTGATTTTCCACTGAGAAGAGCAGTCACCTAAACTCATTTATCATAAAGTTCACAACTGTGAATGTAAAGAAACTTTAAAATGTCAGTGGCAGCCAGAAGAAAGTTGATGTAAATGTTCCTTTTTTTTTTTTCAATCTAACTTCGAGAAATACTAGACTTTTAATCCATCACATGGGTTTTAATTACATGAGAAGAGATAACATTTCTGAGCCAGTATTTTTCCCTGTTGCAGAGTAACTAGGTAAGTTAGTTTTGATGCTGGGAAAAAATGTTGCATTTGTTCCTACTGACTTCTTTTAGGGCACGAGTTTTCATAATAACAATCTTTCAAATTGTAATCAAGTTCCATTTTCATAATTTGCAGGGGATGAGTCAAGGCAGAGGTCCTTCAAGCAGAGGTATAAGCCAGAGAGCAGGGGATCAAATACAAGGTAGACCTTTAGGTGGTGGGATGGATCTAAGACATGGTTCTGGAAGACCATATAGGACCAGCCAGGGAAAAAGGAAACTTAAAGCAGTGATGCATTTAAGTCGCGTAGTAGTCAGTGCTCACAAACCGGTAGGAAGAACTGAGTCTGCTCGTTCTCCATGGAAGAAAGCAAAGATATTCCCGATGATTCTGCAGAAAGTGAAAGGCAGTAGGAAAGATTCCAGTTATGCCAAGTTGATGTCAGCTCGCCAAGTGGAGGGTGAGAAAAGCATGATTATCAGGGGAAGTTACTTCCAGAAATCGACAGATGCCAGACCTTCGATGAGAAAACTAAATCATGTGTTAAAACGCATTAGTGTCTCCAGAAAATTTCAAGAGCCTATTAGCAAAGGTTCAGTGCATACAAGAGGAAAAGGAGAGGAAGAATATGAAAGAGATGAAGCAAAATCAGGAGTTTCAATAAATATCACAGCAGAGAGTGAACATGAGGATAGTGATTATGAGAAGAAGAAAAGGAAGAGAAGAAAATACACCTCAGATGAGTCCTCCGTGAAGAGTAGTAGCTCTGGTTCAGAGTCAGAAGATAAAGACTACTTGAAAGTAACTCTGGACCAGGATGAAGCCACTGAAAGTACTGTGGACTCAGATGAAGAAACTGAGCACGATTTTGGGGATTCTGATGATGACTCTGGATCCGGCTCTAGCAGTGAATCGGAGGAGGACTCATCTGAAGAGGATGATGATGAGGAAGACTCTGACAGTGATGAAGATGGTAGCCTGTCAAAGAGCTCATCTACACAAAGTTCGTACAGCAAATCAGGGACTAGTGAGTCCAGCAGTAGAAGAAGCTCTGAAAAGTCCAGTATAAAAAGTAGGGGAGGTAGCTCTCGTGGCAGAGCAAGGCGGTCCAGCCAGAAATCAAATATTAGCTCTACCGCATCAGGTAGTGACAGGGACGCGAGCTACCGGAAAACTTCAGGATCCAGCTATAAGAGCAAAACTTCCTCCGCCAGCCTTGAAATAGAAGACACGATAGAAGAGGTGTCAGAAGAAGACGAACAAGCGGATGTGGAGCAAGTCAGCGCAAGCCCCGATGAGACATCAGATAACACAAATAAGGCAGTTTCTGAAACATCTGCCAATGCAAAAACTGCCCCTGCTGAAGAAGGCAAGAGAGGAAAATCAGCTACTAATGGTGAGGATACCATGGATGAAAGCACAGAAGAGGTTGATACAGATGCTAGTGAGAGGGAGGAAACTGTCAGTAAGAATGAATCTTCTTGCCTAGGAAGTGAAATCAGTGTTACTTCCAAAGGTACTGAAGGGACAAAAAGCACAACTAGTGCCACTTCTGGTAAAACTGCTACTTCTCCTGATACTGAGAATCAAAGTTCAGACACCAACATGAAAAGAAAGAAAATAAGAAAAAAGATGTCCCAGGAAAACAGTCAGTCTCAGTCAGATGAGACCCTGGATACTGCCGTTTCCGAGTCAGAGACTACTGGTGATTCTACATCCTTTTGAAAAGGAGCAACAGTAGGTGGACGTTTTGCAGTAAGGACTGATCTTGTTTGCTGTGCCTTCTCTGTGGTCTTTCCTAAGCAATACACACTTGGCTAGAGACAGCCAAAAAGAAAATGTCAAAGCTCATGGCTTCAGCGTTTGAGCTCTATATGCTGTGTTAAGGATAGAACTGTAGAAAACCAAACTAATATAATTCCTCTGAGAGACTACTCAGGTATACTTAGTGGTAGATATAGAAGGATTAATTTTCATTGAGCAACGGCAGGAAGAAGTACTTCTTTTTCTCTGCTAATTTCAATAATGTAGTTAAAGAGGCATTATGCTGATTCTTAGAGTTAATCCTTTTTGCATTATGCACATTGTGAAGCAAAGTAACATTGCATTTTTCATTAGCTGTCCTGGATAGCCTGATGAACCTGATGGCACAAACATATTAAGGGCCCTGTGTTCATGCAGGTTATGTCTGTCACAGAATGGAACACTGCAGGAAGGAAAAGGGGCAAAACATGGAATTCAGTGAAGAACAGGAATAATGATGAGGATGAAAAGACTGAGAAGTCATACATGGTTTCACCTTATGTTCCCCTACCATACAGCATTTGCTAATCTTCAAATGAGTTCTCTGCTGTAAACATCAGCGCTGTTTGCAGGGAGGACAATTGAAATTGCAGCAAAGCAACACTCCCAAAACTGCAGAGTATTACTAGCAGAGCTGGGATTAAACTGTTTCTGGATCATGGGATTCAGGTTGCAGGTACCAGTGCTGTACAAGACAGGAATGCAGAGATAGGTGTACAAAGTGAGCTTGGTCAGAAAGGGAAATGGATTACATTTTCCAAAATCTGCCCTTCCCACTTAACAGTACAGTGATTTTTTTTTTAAACATCTGTTTAAAAGTTAAAGATGCGTAACAACAAAGTGTTGCAGAAGGTAACCATCACTTTCAACCTCTGCGTGATGTACTTCCTCATGGAACTCTTATCTGTGCTGTCAGCACACAGAGTATGCAAGCTTTGTATACACACAAGCTATCTGTGCTTTATTTACCTTGTATCAAAAGCCACAGAGCTGTTTCTCAACCACTAGATTTATCCAGATAAACCATAAGAAGCCTAAATAAAATTAAAGCTTTGAGCCAGTATTGGATTAGTCCTGTGAGTGAGTGCTTTAAAGCCAGTACAAATTCTGGCATATGCACCAAAGCTCTGCCAGGAAGTCTCTTGTTAGATGAGGGAGAGAAAAATGTTTGAATACTTAAGATGCTTGAGCCTGCTGTGGAGTTACCTTGGCAGGACAATTGGTGTTGAGCTAAAAAGCGTGATACTGACTTTTCAACTATCGTCTTTAATTCCAGTTGAAATGTGAACTAGATTTATGATCACTTACCTACTTTTTTTGTATTCCCATATAGCACAGAGTTGTAGCTGCACACGGTGTTTTAACGTAAATCCCATTTAAACTAGTCAGTCTTTTCACCCACCTGAATATATCTGTGTGAAGAAAATTGTATGTCTTTACCAGGAGCAAAACAGTAGCCCTCTAAGTAATGTGTACAAAGTGTAACTTCTCAAAAGCTTAAAAGTAATCATCACCTGTGTGTACCTTGCATGATTTTCTTTCTCTAAAAACTGGCTTTTCTTGTGTGCATGTGTATGTATTGCAGTGGGAGTTAACTGTGATGGTATCTGGTGCCTGAGTGAAATAACAGTGTTTTCATTATTGATTCAAGAATGATAATAGCTTGTTTCAGTGTACTGCAAGGAGGCATTTATTTTAAAAAGATCAATTATAAATTAAGTAATGGGTTTTGTGCAATCACTATTAGTACAAAGTCACAGCAACATGGAAATTGTTTGCATTAACTCTTTAAAAACATGTATAAATTATATAAAATCTGAAGTCTTATTTCTCCACCATCTTCCATTTAATAGCAAAGCATCTCCACTGATCCCACTAGATTGGAATTGGCACAAAGCCTTATATCAAGCTTTTCTTTTTTTAACCAGCCAATTTTGCCAACATCATGCCTGAGAATTTCCCTTGTGTAGGTCCTGAGATCTTTCTCTGCTTGATGTGTTCTGCATATAAAACAGACCTGCTCAGTGCGATTTCTGCACTGAATTTACAACGTAATAATACTCTGGAAGAAAACTTCTAAGGCCTTCCTAGCATTTACCCATTAGTACAGTCGTTGCTTAGAAGTATCGCTCACACAATGGCTTCATCATCAGTGCCTTCCAGTTTCTGTTAGAAGGAGTAATGAATCTAATTGGTTTTCATCTCTCTTTGTAAGACAGACTGAGATGCTGCTTTGTCAAAATATGGCTGGCTTACCAATGTCATGATTTACAGAAGTTTTCTTTCAGAAAGTAATGTCTCCATCCTCAGAATTCTCCAAAGAAGGTGCACTTTGGCTTAACGGGAGCACAGCTGAATACATCTTTAGGAAAAAAAAACAAAACAAAACCAAAACAAAACCCACAAGTTTGTCACTACTTTCCAAACTGAAGAAAAACATCATGGTTTTTATATACTCTGACTCGCATTATGCAGTTCATGAACTAAAATGAGTTTATCTTTCTCCTAACTATTTAGTACAAAGAATTGTTTGCATGTTCACATGAACTGGCACACAGTGGTAATCAAAACAATTAAGAAATATCTGTGTACAACCTAAAAGGCAAGGTACAAAAGACCGAGTTAATAAAAATTCATATAAGCATCTAGATAACAGATAGAAAAAGGGCAGGAAACTGTAAGAAATAGTGCTGAGATTTAATGACCTTTCTATTTATTGTCAAACAGTGGGCCAGAAAGAAAAAGATCAAGTTGATAGTTGACCCAGAATATGAGACCAGCTCCACTGGAGAGGACAGCGCTCCCGATTCCAGCCAGAGGAATCGTCTTAATAACCCGAATATTCAAAACAACATCAACGGTAACATCTACATTGCACAGAATGGCTCTGTTGTCAGAACCCGTCGCGTTTGCCTTGGTAATAATTTAAAAGTCACATCTCCAGTGAGGCTGGGGAAACAATTCAAGAAGCTGGACAAGCTTGCAGTGACACACGAGGAGAATGTCCCACTGAACACATTGTCAAAGGGACCATCTTCTGGTGATAAAATGAACACAAGACCTTGCAGTGTCTCATTTGCTTCCTCTACTATAGGGGCCGAAAATATAGTAACAAAGCCAGGGGGCTCCAAAATGAAAAGCACAGAAGAGCAAGAATCGGTTGTTGATAATGAGGATGTCAAAGAGCCCTTGGAGTCGCACAGTGAACACACACAGTCAGATGAAGAGGAGCTCTGGATGGGCCCTTGGAACAACCTTCACATACCAATGACAAAACTGTGATTTTATTTTTTTTTATTTTAATTTTTACTTCAGTTTATAATAAACTGCGCTTTTTATTGTCACTGAGGAAAATGTATGAAATTTGTATTGTGCACATACGTTGTATACTACAAACGACACGCTTTAAAGTTTAAAAACAAAATTTGCACTCACATTTGTACCAATTAATCGTCCTCCCCAACAACTCTTTTGACAGGCTCCCATTTCACTAAACAATACTTCATTTCAATTAATTAGGTTTTTTGGATCTTGATTTATTGTTTAATAAACAGTAAACTACTAATAAATGCACAGCAACATTTGGTTAACTTTTCAGACAGTTCTATACCTGCCTAGCTTGTTTTTCTGTATGGTACTTGTGGCTATACTGTTTAGATTTGGAAATTGTCTATTTATGTTCAAGATTTATATTCAGAGCTCTTGATTCTGAACTCAGAGTAATAAATTAAAAATAAATCCATGAAAGTCAATGGAGCAAATCCTCGGCTGGCTTAAATTTGAGTAACAATACGAAGTCGATAGTGATATACCAGTTTGTGCAAACAGAGGATCTCGCTCAACACCCAGCTAGCAAACTTACGTAAGAGTGGAATCAGAGTTTATAAGAGTAATAGCACTGTTACATAGAAAAGTGGAATAGAAGATTAAATAAGATAAAAATTGCAAAGAGGAAGGAAATGTGTAGCAATTAATCTTATTCAGACTTACCTGGCCGTGGTTTGTTCATTTTCTTTTGTAAATTAGCTCATTCCAATTTTCTTTTCTAGTCAATTTTTCATCTTTTCGTCTCTTCCCACATGAGTTCTGTTTTCTTCTTTATATGGTCTTTAGCTCCAGTTTTTATGTTCCATCAATAATTGTCATCCTATGGCTATATTCCTCCAAAATAAACCAGGGTGATACACGAGTCTGTGCGATGGAAATAGGCATTAAAGAGTAATTAATAGGAAGAGGATGGATACATTTTCCAGCCCAGCTAGCTGTTGGGTTAAATGGTACAATCACTATTCCACTCCAATAGTGTTGAACATAAACCTGCTGAAAAGACAAATGGATCATGGTGAAGAGGATAAAAAGTGAATATTTTACGAGGCTAATATGCATGAACGGATCTGTGAAGGGCAAAGGGTGTCAGAACACACACACAGAATTGTTTCAAAAACTTTAAGTAAGCATTACTTGTAAAATGCACTACCTGCTTATAATTTCTATTTGTACCTCAAAGGAGCGAGTGTGTTGTGTTACAGCTTGAATAGGGAGCTGAGAAATGCCACTGTTTGTAATCACCAATACCTAAAAGACGCTAGCAATACAGAGCAAAGTGTTTTTCTCTAATGTGATATAGGAAAGAAAAAGAGAAGATACATATTCACATGAGAAAAGTGTCCTGTATTATGCAAAATTTTTTTTCAGGATAAGATCAAACTAGTTGTGAGAACAATATGGGTACCTCTCGAAAGATAGGAAGAGTCAACAGATAAACACGTGCAATTAGTAAGGAAATGGTTGTCATCATCATTTTTTCCCTGTTGCTATAGTTGAGCTTTCACCACAAGATCTGGATGGCGATGGCTGTTGGTTCTGCCCTGGCAGTAAATGGACTTTCTGCTACCGTGATTGTGTTTGTTTTCCCCTTGCACAGGTTCTCCACCACAAGATTCCTCTTAATGTTTGTCTTTAGAAGCTGTTCGCATGTTATGCTGATGTAAATGTGACATTTCTGTCAAATACCTCCTTTTCAAGCTGAGGTTTCCGACCAAATATTTTTAGAGATGGTGCTTGTTTTTAGGCATGAGAAATACAATGTAGCCTAACGCACAAGGGGAAAAAAAAAAAAAAAAAAAAAAAGACCGGGTATTTCTTTCTCCTAACTCTTTTATCTTAGCGTATTTGCACTTGGTACATAACAAAAAATAGCTGTTTGGAGTTTAGCTAGAGTCTGAACATATAGATAAGAATGATGGAAGAAAAAAAAATCTATTCTTTGAAATACCTAGTAAAATATTATATTTTAATCCTGTTTAAGATACTGTTATTATTTCACTACATCATTTTTATTGTAAGATCTGTCACTTTGGTTCTTACTAAATACTTTGATATGGTCATATGCTTTTTAGAGAAACGTCTTCTCCCAGCTACTCTCAATTTTCTGAGGGGAAAAAATATTGTTTCTTTTTCTAGAGACTCACAGCTGTACCAGCTTTAGCCCTAGCTCTGTGAAGGATTGTCAGGCTTTACACTGGTGGTCAGCAGTGCTGTGTGTGCTTATCAAAGGCAAAACCCGTCAATACTGTCTCCTTTGTGCTGTCCAAGTGCTCAGAACTTTTCCCCCAATGCAATAAGCATAAGAAATTCAATAAGAAATTTCACTTTTTAAGCCGTGGGTGGGGTTTATCTAAAATCTAACTCGATTTTAGCTAAACTTGTAGTGACTTTCAAAATCTTGAATGCTGTTGGCATAGAGAGGGCTTCATGAAATCTTTCACAGGTGTTGAAGATTTGGGGGGGTATTTTTTCTTTTTTATTTTCTGTGGATGTAATACTGTAAATCAATACAGAATTCAAGTCTGTATTTTCTGGGGATGCCATACTGTAAATTAATACAGATTTTAGACTGTCAGCAGGCAGTGGATGCCAGAACCAGCAGCAATAACAGTGCAGACTGGTACAGTAAAAAAAGCTCACTTCTTTTCCTTTGGGAAGTTAAGTATTAGCATGGCTTTGGTGGATACAGTAAGTAGAACAAAGTGTCCAGGTCTTGGGATATCATTTACAGCTATTTAACCACTGAAATTTGTAAAGCTGATGCAAGGCCTGAGCATTTTCCCCTGGGTGGCAGAACTACTCACCGGCTGACCGATCAAGGTGATAATCATTGCTCCTGACATTGATTTAATTTGTACACTCTTCTGAGCAGGCACTGATAGTTTTGTGGTTTACTACGGCATCTGCTACGTTTTCAGTATAAGCAAGGCTCAAATGACCAACGTTGTGGCTGTGGAAGAGCAGTGTAATGCTCACTGGGAGGCAGAACAAGGAATGTCGGGAGAAAAATAGAACCTTTTTTTTCCCCTCTTTGTTTAACTATATGCCACTATGAACAGGATTGCAAAGAAAGCCCCGCAGATCTATCAGGGACCTGTTAGGAAGCTTAAAATATTTATGCATTAATGGTAGGTAGTGCTTGCACCCAGGATTTGCCCAAGTTGGTGTGGGGGAAAAGACAGTGCAGTTATGGGGGTGCTGTGTGCATCCATCTCGGTGCCTTCTGCCGGCAGAGTGATGTCACAGTGTGATTGCTCAGCATCCCCTGGGCTGAATCCTTCCAGAAACCTGGTTACGTAGCTGAAAGCTTCCACAGTCAGCAAAATGGAAGAGAGACTGAAAAAAAAAATCTGAATTTTTAGCAGTGGGGAACAGCACCAATTTCTTACACAAATTTCAGCTTACATGGTGGAAAAACGTAGTGGGAACCGGGTGTTTTGGGCCAGTCGCAACCACGAAAGTGCTTTCTGGGAAGTGTCACACACTCCTAAGGGAATGCAGCTTGATATTTTAAAAAGTCTCCAATGGATCAAAGCCACAGTGGTTCTGGTTTCTCGTGGTGGTCGTCCCCAGGTTGCTTCTATTTGATGATCTCACTAGCTGGGAAGCGGCTTCTCCGTTTTACATCCATTTGCCTCTAGCAAATGTCAGCTGTAACTCAAAGCTTCACAAATAAGTATATTTTGCACCTGGTAGATGGTGCTAAATGCTTCTTACCTTGTAATATTTATAATTGTGCTGCAAATGGGGGTATAAATTCAAATGCTTTCTCATCAAGCCCTAATTCATGGCTATGCCAAGACACAGAGCTAGCCAGAAATAAACAGGGCAGCAGCTTTCTCCTGCTCAGCGCACGCTTGCTTGCTGAGCCTTCAAGTGCTGCATGCAGAAATGGTAACTTTAAGTTACCATTGACTGTCTCATTGTTTATAGTCTGAGAAAGACTTGGATTTATTACAAAGTATTGATAAACTGCAAGGTTTGATAAACCCAAAGAATGGTGCAGTTTGTCAAATGAATTTTGAAGGCAGCTGGTTCTCAAAAGCCCGTTAGATGAGCACTGAGGAATATTACCTTTTTTCTTTATTATTGGAAGAAGAGAGTTTCAGTAATTTCACTGTTTGGACTAGGAGCACTAAGCCCAGCTGATCAAATGATAAAGCTGTAGCACAGGCCTGGATCAATAGTGAGCAGAATCAGGTAATTCACTCGTAGCATAACAAAACAAAGCTTTCAGGGTGGCACCAGCCTGGACGGCTGGAACGCGGTTTATCTTTCTGGCACCGATTGTTGCTTTTTACCAATACACGATAAAATTACGTTGTTCCTTTCGCGAGCCACCCAACATGAGCAACGCCAACCCTGCAAACTGTTTGCATGTTGTTAAGCAATGGCTGTCTGCGATGCTGCTGGGATACCCAGAATGAGTTGCAGCTTTCCAAGGACTGTTTGCCTGTCCCCATATGGATGCTATAGAAACATAGATGTGGCTGTGACATTCAGGAATTGCTGCCATTTGGCTCTGTCCAGGGAGCCAGCGTGGGGTGAGCAGGCATGGGGAGCCCATGCTGGAGTTCAGCAGGAAGGCATGGAAGCTCCCAATCCTGGTTGTGTGGAGAGGACTACTTGCAAATAGTAAGTGATTCTAGCCCAAGGGGGCTTAATTTGAACCCTCTCAACCTGGCAAGGAGCAGCAGTTTCCACAGAGAGCTGGGGGAAACACAGAGCGCTGCTCGGGCAGCAAATCCACCAGGGCACTGTGCGCTGTAACATGGAGACCCTTGGAGTTACCATGCTTTGCATTGTCCTGTAGGTTTTAACCACTATTTGGCTTTCAGGAGGTCCCACTGAAACTCCAGCTCTGAACAGGCTGACCTTGCTTGGAGTGGGTAATAGCTGGTACATTGTGCTGTGTTCAAGTGTGTTTGGGGAGGGGACGGTGTCTGTACAGTGGCTCTTCTGCTGTTCTTCAAGGAGCAAGGACAAGATCCTGTGTCAAACTGCTAAAAAATCTTTCTCTTCACCCTCAAAGCTCTCCTGAAATGCTTAAAGAATAGAAAACATCATCGCCTTTTTAAAGCAACAAAGGTAAAATTAGCCTTTTTTAGTGCGTGCTGCTCAAGACTTCGGTTCTCTACTCCCAGAAGACTGTGGACATGGTACCTGGCAAAGTCAAATGCGAGGGCAGGTACGGGGCTGACCTCATTGCAGCAGTTATCAGAAACTTTGCAAGGGCCTTTTCCTGGCAGCCCTGTGAGTGCTACAGAAGTACAATCAGAGGTTTTTGGGGAGATTTTTGGGGAGCTGGGGACAGGATGACAGAGGGCAGCTTTGGTGCAGAACTGAACGTTGTGTTACACTGAACGGAGGTTTAGTTTTGTTTCAAGAGTTTAGGGAGAATATAAGCCTTTATATTGATAACACCACAAAGCCGTGTTGTTCGTTAGTGCAGCTGTGATTAATAGTTAATAGTTTATTGGTGAAATCCATTGTTGGTTCTCCTCAGCAGTTAGATTTGCACTACTATGTGCGCATCGTCTCTCTGGCTGCCCGTAGAATATCTGTTGTCTTTTGAGGCATATGAACGTCTCACATTGTGTCTCCGACTAACTGATGGTTGCTTAAATGCACATGCTAGCAAGCTTCCATTTCAGAGGGTGGTGGTCTCGTAAGAGTTTGGCACCCTGCAGCCAAGTGTCTCGTAGACGTGCTCCCTGCAGTGCAGTAATTTGCCACCAGTTACGTGGGCTGGAGCTGATGGTATTTCATTCGTGCGAGAGCGAAGCCCAACCTCTCACAAATACTGTGTTCTGTACCGCGGTCCCGTTTGGTAGACTGAGCCGTTCCCATGGAGCTACTGGTAAGTTATGCGCGGTGTGATATAGTTAGTGGTGCCCAGCTACGCCCCACTGCAACTTAGCAGTGGGTCGCTGTTTTTCGTGAGAAAACATGGCTAAACCACAGTGTTCAGCACTCCCGTGGCTTAGCTGCTACTCACTGAGCTAACGCTTTAGATTCTCCTTAATACCCATGTTGAAGGCCAACAGGAGAGTTTAGAGAAACTCTACTTTGCTGTGATGATTTTTAGTATCTAAGAAAGAATTTCTTATTTCCTTGATAAAGGTATTGAGGTCTTCACTTAATCTGATTAATTTTTCACAGGTAGAAAGATTATTATTTTTTAATGTATTACATAGATTTTAGAAATTAGACCTAGACAGCATCTCTCTAACAGCATTCACAAAGAGCTATTTTACTCTAACTTGTTATCTCAGAAATGCTGGTAAGAGGCTTTTTAATGAAAAAGGAAAGTGCAATTTTTAAATACATAAAATATTAGGCAGGGTCTGCCCTGATTTAGTGTTGCAAAAAGCTACCACAGCATGCTAGTCCTAGGAAGACGGGGTAAACAAAATGATGAATACTGATTAATCACCACTGTTTAAATGAGGAACACGGAGTATAAGAATGCAGTAAACTACAAAACTTAATACCATCATCAAGCGAAGTGAGAATAGTAAATATTTGTCTCTCCCATCAGTTTAGTTTACTGATACACATTTTTCCCTCGCAGACTGAAAAATCTGCATAGTTACACTATCAATATGCATAAATAAATGCATTCTGAGTAGACATCAGGGCACAAAAGTGGCCTGTAAGCACCTTGAAAGACCTTCACAATGTGGTGAAACACTGCTTGTGGATAGGCTTGTTAAGTCCAAGTGAGTTAGAAGCACAGGAAGGGAACAGAAGCGGTACTCCCAGATCTCATGTTCAGAAGCTACGTTTGGCTCAGCCACTGGCTCCTTCTTTGTTTCCTTAAAAAAAGGTGAGCAAGGACAGGAGAGACAGGACTCTGCACAGTGCGTGGAGAGATACCCAGTCTAGCACGGGTGCCAGAGTACAGCCATACTGGGCATTGTGCTGCCCAGGCTAATTATCCTGCCAAGATGACAAATTACAGCCCCTTTTTTTCTGGACTTACAGAATAGTCATGCCCTTGTTTGTCTGGAGGGGATTTGCTCTCTTTGTGCACGTACACATGTGTATCTGTACACACACATGCACCCACCCGCCCATCCATCCTTCTCCATCTATAAATGTATAGCTATGACATAGACTATTAGATAAAATAGATCTTCCTGTTAAAACAAGCTAATGGCTAAGGAGGGACTACTGTAAATGAAAGATGGAAATTCTGATTTTAAAAGTGAACATATCTTAAAGGGGGCAGGAGGATGGAGAAAGAGCAAAATGATGAAATGTGCAGCCCTCATTGTCACTATGCAATACCATGACTACCAGACCCCGGCAGCTCGGGAAGCGAGGTGCGTGGCTGCAGTACTGCGGTGTGCACCGGGAGGACTTTGCAGCAGCAGTCACTCCGTGGCGGTGCAGCACCTTTCCCTCCTGGTCCCACACACTGTACACATGCCGTGGCTGTGACTGAAACACGGACCCAGAGCTGCCTACGTGCTGCCCTGTGCCCGCAGGCATGAGGTGTAGCTCCCATTGAAGCTGCAGCGCATTGCTTGTGCCACTGTGAAGGTAACGCAGCTAAACAGCTTCTTGTGCCAAATGACTTTTTGTTAGCAGGAGGCAAAGTGCTCAGTTGTAGCCTCCACAAAGGCAAGCAGAAAAGTCACATTGATTTCAGCAGCTGCTCTGTTTATGACACAGCTTTTCAGCCTTCCTGATAACCTCCACGTCCTCAAACTAATGAAGATGTAGTCACTAAATGAAAAAAAAATATAAAAAGAAAAGACAGCAAAGCTTTTGAGGTTTAAAAACAAGGTAACAGGCTGCAAGTACAATGCAACATCCCATCTGCTGGTACCGCAGGATGTGTCACCTTGGTTTCTTGTGCTTCCTTCCTGGTATCCATTCACCTGGCATGCTGCATGAGAAATCAGATGAGGGCAAGATTTGCTTTTTAGGAATTTGAGGTGGGAGGAAGTGTAGAAATGAATTAATCCTAGGCTGTGATATACGTTCATCTGAGCGCTGCTAGTTTAGCCTCCATAGAAAATATGCTCTATTGTTACAATTTTTGAGTAATAAAATCTAATAAATCATATGAGACAGCAGCTGGAACTATAGTCCTCTTAACATCCACTTAAGAGCAGAGATTTTTGCCAGTATGTAAGCACACCACCCTGCTGTTGGCAGCACCCTGAGCACAGGTAAGTGCAAAACTGTGGCTGCTACAGCTGGACGGCTATACCTTTTCCAAATTTCAGACCACTTTTTACTGATCTATAGGCTGCTTGTAAAAAATTTAGAAAAAAAAATGGCGGGGGGAGTATGGTCTTGATACTAACGACCTGGGGTAGTTAGTCACATAACGTTGCAGATAGGCTCTGAAGGGACAGTATCAGCCGTAAGTCCGTCTCGAGGAAGATTCCTGCCTTGGCCAAAAAAAAAGGGTGTTAATTTGCCAATTAAAATCAAACCATCTCCCAGAATTACATAAACTTGTATGAAATACGTTTAGCATGTGCTGGGATTTTGTGCTGGTAGTATACTACAGCAGTTGAGGGCCAAGCTTGTTGCATGCATCTAGCCAGGGTAAGTGCCCAAGTACCACTTGCCGGCCAAGCCTTAGTCTTGGTTTCACTGCAGATCACTAGGAACATAGTGATTCCTTTCACAGATGGGGCATAGGTTACCAGGATGCTGTGCACCCTTGATTCCCATCCTTCATATCTTCTCCTCCAAACATCTTCAGCTCCATACCCACTTTCTAAGAGCTAACTGCTCTTTTTTTTTTTTTTTTTTGTCCATTGTACATAAGATCTCTGATAGCTGTTGAGCAGCTGCATTGTTTGCATTGTACACCTATGTATGGATATACATGAAAATGTAAGCAGTAATTAGCTATTGGAGGTTAAAAAAAAAATATCACCAATACTTTAGGTTTGATCTTTTCTGGCTGAGTCAATTAGGGGCAGCCTGTTAAAGCCATAAAGTCCTTGAAATGCAATAGCTGCCATAGCACTGCAGTTTCTGAGCATGACTGATATTAAAATCAAAGGATGCTCAGTGGACATGCACACTGACCATGCCTCCATATAGGAAAACTCTCTGCACTGCAGTAACATGAATTCCGACTGGTGGCAAGCGTGTTATAGGAACACATCATCCAAGAAGAGGGATGGTTTAAGAACTAATGAAAAATATTCTTCCGATGATTGTTGTTGTTGTTGCTGCTGCAATGCAGGTTTCTAGTTGCATTTAAAAAAATGGAGGAGTGGGTCTCCTGAATAAAGCACAGAAGAACAGACCATGCAGGGACAAACCAATTCTTACACAGCCTTAGCAAAGGGGACTTCAGTGAGGCCATTTCATATGAGAATGTGGCCTCGGCTCTTATTCCTGATACATATTTTAGAAGCTTTAATAATAAATGAAAACGTTTGTAACTATTGGAATACGCACCCTTCCTTTTATTCAAGCAGCAAAATGCTATATGGATTTATAAAAAGAGACCATCTTTATGAATGCACTGAAATAACTACAAGAGACACTGTAACATGGGACTTGGTTTGAAGTGCTTTTTTATAGTAAGCTTGTTATGGAAGCTCTTCACAACTGGTCTTTCTCATGCATAGCTACCTTGAGCCATGTTAGTTCTGTATTGCAGAGTTCAGGGCTTAAGGTCATATTCCTTTTAAGTGTAAATATGCAGCCCCTCAGACTGATTCCCTGCTGTGGGTCCCACTCTTGTTTTCACATTTCCCTTTTGGCAGGTTGGTTTATGGGCATTGATTCCATGCTGTTTCTATAAAGGTGGATTTAAAAGCAGATCATCCGTATTGAATGCCAGAACCAGGACACAGAAATAGTGGTTAGTGCTAGTAAAGCAGCCTGGCTACAGCGTGCGTTAAATAAACAAGCTAATTTTCAGTGAAAGGTGCTTTTCCAATGAAGGTTCACCACCCGAGGCAGTTTTCTCTGTCTTTTTTGCAAGCAACTTCTGCAGCAGGATTTGCATGGAAGGAGTGTTTGGCCTTTCCTAGCTTCTTTCTTATTTCAGGCAAATATGAAGTCGAAAAATGCTATCTCTGCCATGATCTGTCTGATGATGCCCAATTAATTTGACTGTTTTTGATTACTGATGCATGTTGGGCTGTGCTCTGATTTCCAAGAACTGTCAGTGATGACTCCAGGAGCTCTTCCTGTAGTTGTACCTATCAGTTAAGAGTTCAGCATCTTGCCGGTAGCATTTGGATTACTTTTCCCTAGATGCATTTCCTTGCATTTATCTCTGCTGAAAGTCACCTACCTCCCTTTTTTTTGCCCGTTCAATCAGTTCTGCAAGGTTTTCCTGGAGTACTTCAGCATCATTGTGGCATTTGACTATCCAAAACTATTGGTTTATTTAGTTTTGTTTGCTTTGGGTTTGTTTAAAATATATTCCATAATATAGAGTGAAATAGCATTTGGTGGACAGGTATTCTGTGTTGTTGCTGGTGACTGTAGCATTTATTTGTATTTGAACAGTGCAATCTAAATGGGACAATGCTAGCAGTCTAGCAATAATGTGAGAGTTTAGCTGGTCTTTAATCCCTCTCCATGTTTCAAGGAAATATATTTAGATATAAAAGATAAAATAAAAGGTCTGGTCAGGTGGGTAGTGTTGGGGAGATCTTATTTACAGCTGAAAACAGCTCTGTGTGGCTGAATTGAAGAGGAAAACACAATCCCCAAACCCAGCGGGGAAAAAACTGAGGCAACAAAAGGTATGGAGGTTAGAAGCAAGAACCTCATGTGCTCCTGCAAGTGACTTTGCTTAAGTGGGCTAATGAAGTTCTTGTAAAAATACGTACACTATAATGTAGTTTGATTATTTTTTTCCTTTTTAAACAACATGTTGTAGTTAAAAGTTCAGCCTGAGCAAGCATTCTGCTGGTCACCCTACTTGTTCAGACTATTGTGTTAACATTGCTAGTTTTAGCCTGTGAATTTATTGATTTGCAAACCAGGCAGAGTGGATTTGTTCTCTTTCCTGCTCTACATTATAATAAATGTTGCAGACTTATCTTCTGAAAAAGGTATAAGAAAGAAGTTTTTAAGTTTTACAATCTTGCTTAATAACATGTTTCCAGAATCTTTCTAGCTGAATCCAGAGAAAGGAGTGTTAGTTTTGATCTTACAGATAATTAAAGTCTCCAAAACCAACCAAACAAAAAGATCTCTTACAGTCGTGCTTCTCATTAATTTTAAATTCCAAAGGCAGATGGAAAAAACACTCATGTGTCGTGATCACTACTGTTGCTTCTCCTTCAGTGCCCAAACCACTTCTTATTTCCTCCCATGAAAACCTTCAGAGTTTGGTTGTTCCTACTGACCTCCTGCTTCATCACTTCTAAGGCATGGTTCTGTGGTGCCTTCTTTCTATGCTATATTATAGATCAACTTTCCACTGACTTCAAACTTGCCAGATTGCATTAAAAAGCTTTGGTTTTGTGACATGGCGCCAGCATCTGAAGTCTGGCCAGTATTTCAACTAGCTACTGCTGATTGCCATTACTTTCAGGAATTCAGGTTCTTTTCTAAATGATTGTTTTATTTACAGATTTGACTGTGCTCTTCGTATTTGGCAGAGAGCCCTGTTACCTGTAGTCATGCCCCTATCTTGTGGGAAGTGCCCACCCCCAGCACTGTGGCATTACTACACCAATGTGCATTTATCACCCGGTACTTTCCAGGTGCCTGGTCAAAATTTGTCCATCAACAATTAGTCCTCCAACAGTTGTCAGGTACTAATTAACTCTCCTAAGATTTGAGGACCTCTGTTTTTCTGATGTTGTTATTCTCCTGTTTTCAGTTTGATTTCCTAGGGAAACAACACTTATGTGACTGCAGTGCTTGGAATAATTTGTGAACCAAGTGACTGACTTCATTCAAATTTGAAGAAGGGTTAGCAGTCTCCAAATCAATTAAGTTTCCACAAGCTTCAGGAAAATTGACAGCTGGGTAGAGGAAAGTGAGAAGCAAATTAATGTTTCTGTGCCCCCAGAGGAAGACGAGAATTCAGCCATTACTCATTCAGTTGGCCACAAGCAGATGGCCAGCCAGGAGGCACCTGGTTCTTCCATGACCGCTGGGGGTGTCCTGGTGGCCTTGGGACACATGATGTGACTGTGGTGTGGGTGGCAGAGGGACGGATGAGAGAAATTCAAATACTTTCTTCACTCATGGTGCAAGTTACTTTCTTTTCCTACTGTCGTACACAGCTGAGATCTTAAAAACCATTACAAAGCCAGTCTGATATGTACAGCTTCCATGAGATGCAAATGTACTCACCACTGTTGCACTTTGATTAGCAGAACATTTCAAGCACTGTCCTCCAGCATAGACTTAAAAACCTTTGGCTTTTGGTTTTAGTTAATGTTTTGAAGATATAATAGGAATTTAATATGTTGAGTAAGAACAATTATTTGGTCACTTATAATGAGAATTATGGCAGCTGTGTAATACAAATTTTTTCTCACTAAAATGAAGTTCTAATTAGGATGATAATGTCTCTTCTTTGGGGAAGCTTTTAAAGTAATTGCGAGGTCACCTACAACTTTGTTTGAATAGCCAGATAATTCTCAGTTTCATTTAAGTCGCTATCTTCCCCCTAAACCCACAGCCTCCCACTAAATGTAGTTTCACAATAACAGAGTTCCAGTTAGATACTCAAGGTTTCTTTTGCATGTTAACTAAGAAAGGCACCGTACAGACAATTCAGGGTGATATTTATTGACCCTGTTATATTCACTTTCTAAAAGTTAAAAGGAACAGACCTTGTGGTTTTAAATCTTGATTGTCGATATATCGTCTTAAATGAACTGTAAATGTGATAAGCCTTACAATGTGTCCTGTATCTGAGGTAGAAAGTGACATATGCAGCTGTGCAATATCAAGATTTCATGATAGCTGAGCATTAGTAAGCAGTACAGCAAACCACAGGTAAATATGTGCATGTTAGCAGAAACCTTAAATTGTGCTTTTGTTCTTCTGGCAGTTTATAACATGTTACTCTAAGGCAGGCGCGACTCTGTGGATGGTTCAACGTGATCAGCACTGGGCCACACGCCTCCTCCCTCCCTCCCGGCACTGTTCTACGGCATATTCCCCTTCTCCTGCTCTGCTGCCCAAACCCCAACCTGCAGCCCGTACCCGTACCTGCCTCCCGACTTCTCTGCACGCTCCACCTATGCCACCATCTGTCTTCTTCTGCACTGTGTGCACCGCTGAGGACGGTGCATGCCTTGGCAGCCCGGCAGGTCCTCCCAGCCCTGGAATATAATCACAGGTTTCTATGGGTGGTCAGATTTTTTGTTTGTAGTTTCTAGCTAGTGGATCAACAGTGTCTCTTAAATTCCCCTCTGTTAAGAACAATTAATAGGATATTTGCAATGTGCAACATGCAGTATAAAACCAGGAGATGAAAGGAGCCAGAACAGCAGTTGGACATGAACATAAACTGATACCTGTTAATGAATTTTGCAGATTAACAGCTCCTGCAGGCTTAAAAACTTAAAGCCTAAAATGGTCTCTGCTCATTCAGCTGCAGAACTGATTTATTCATCCTTTCCCGTCTCTTTGAGATTATTTTTTTGTAGAAGAGTCCCCCTTGTGGTGTATGCCATAAAAGCAACAGGCAGGACTCTGATTTTACCTGGTCTCATTTTCCCCTCTGGTCTGCAAGTTAAATGTATAGCTCTCTGTTAGATCAGAAGCATTAACAAATCAAAGGCCTGACTTTTTCTTGGGAAGTTTTGCAATTGGTATTAGAACACCAGAAAGTAAAGACATTAAGATTGATTTTTTTCCACTTATTACAGCTCTAAATTCACAGCTTGTCAACTGGGGGCTTCATCACAGCTTCTGCAAAACGTAGTACTGGGGGGGATGAGTGCGGAGAGTGAGAAAGCTGCGAAGAAGAAGGCATTTTGCAGGATTTTTCTCAAGTCTGAAAAGCTGAAGTGGGTGAGAGGAAACAAGTCAGTGGGTCTGTGCTTCCAGAAGTGCTGGGAAAGACCAGAGCCATTCAGTGTGGCTGTCAGCACTGAACTCGCCCCTTGGTCTTCTGGGAAAACATGCAGCATCTCTTCTTCTGGCCACTGCCACTTTCCTTCTCCTCTCTAATGTATTCAAATTTGTTTTTATTGAAGTGTACAAAAGTCTGAGCACTGTGTAGGATGGCTTATGGAGCTGTGAATTATTATTTGCGTGTTGTTCATCTTATAATGTGTTTTCTGCTTTACTCCTCCACTCTGTGTGTGTTAATAACTTTATCCACTAATGAGCTGTTCAGGGCAGTTGTGCTTTGTGGGCTGCTCCATCTCCCTCACAAAGCAGAGGGCTTTCTTGAGTGCACAGTGATTTTTTTGGCAATGTGTCTGGTTCTGACTTGGCCAGGTCACTCTGTCCCCAGCACAAGTGTGATTACATTCAGCTCCAGATAGCAGGGAGAAGGAACTGTCATTTTAGTAGCATGTTTTTAAGGCTGAAATAGTGTTTAGGCTGTCTTACCTGCTGATGAAAAGAATTCCCCTCTCCTTTGAGGGCTCACACCATACTCTTTTTTTTTCTTTTTTTTTCTTTTTGCTTTTTTTTTCAATTGCAGCAGCCGCTGCTCCTGTGTCCATTTGTTACCTCTGCATAGTGAAGGAGGAATTCATAGCTTGACACCCTGCAACTCTGATGCAGCAGCATTTCTGGGTAAAGTCTGTTTGACTGTAGCTGTTTCCTGCGGTGTGGGAGAAAACAAAAACGAGGCCCAAACTACACAAGAAGTCTGCACTTTTAAGTAGAGTGGTCTTTAAAAGGGATGTCCTTTCCATTAAACCAAGGATAGTCAACTACCCCACGCTGAGGGCTGGCCACACAGACCCTCTGGAAGTATTTAAGGGCTATAAACCCTTTACCCTACCAATGCACCAAACATGCAGTTGCTTGTGAGGCTTCCCCCTCACCCTTACCCCTGTAATGGTCCCTTGCCCCTCCCTTCACCTGGGACCAAGGACAATTTGTCACGTGGGATGGAGTGGGAAGGATGTCCTGTCTGATGTGCTCTGGTGACCAGGAGAAAGCTGCAGTTTGGATGATTTCTAGTGGACTGGGTGTACCCAGGGGTGCTGGAGAGCATATGGATGCCCAGCCTAATCTCCTTGTGGGAATATGGCGGGCATCAGACATGGCTTGTCTGGACCAGCTAAAAGAGGGAAGTCTATAACAAGTAATGTTTTCCCCTTTATGGGAAAAGTTCTTCCATGGGATGGCTCAGGTTGGGCATGTAATTGTCACATAACGTTTTCCTATTTGCCTCCCTGATTTGGATGCCATAAGAACTACCCAACTAACATTTCTTGGTTTCTCCATCTTGCCAACCTCCCATTTAAAAAACAAAACAAAACAACCAAACAAACAGAAGTATTTGTTGGGCTGCACTCAGAAACCAAGTGAAGGCTTTGCTCATTTATCTGCAGGCTGCAGAAAATTTTGGATGAAAAATTGTCAAAAAGTTTTAGAAGTGGGAAGAGAGGGGAGACAGGCGTGAGACACTGGGCAGCTGTCTGTGATGCCATAGAAAGCTCTTAATTTTAAGTATGCCTGCAATGAAGAGTTGATTTGTGTGTGTGTGTGTGTGTGTGTGTGCTTGACCAATTGCCAGATCTGAGAAGCAAAATGGATGGAGCCTTTTTCACCTGTTTCCACCACCCTATACTTACTGCAGGTCAGTGCAGAGCAGCAGCTCAGTCTCTCCTTTTCTCTGTGTGAGGACACACGTGATACAATCTACAGATGACAAACAGCCTTTCTTCCAGCCCAAGATATTTGGCTTGATATGGGGGAAAAGGGATAAAATTAGTGCCCTGTGACAGAACTGAATACCAGACTATTTGTCCTAATGCTCCTTTCTCCAGGAAACAGCTAATTTGGCATTTGGTTACATGACATCATTTTTGTGTGACGAGACTTGTATTCAAGTCAGCAGCACTTAGAACCACCTGTAAAATTATCATTGACTTTTCGATGTACCATCAAGTCTATTTCCCATGTTATAGGTTTATTTAATTGAATGAGAAGGTGGTGAAAGAGTTGTGTGTATTCACTTGTTAAATACACTGGACTCACTCCTCACCTCTGTGTTTGCATTGTCCCAGTCCATTATTCATGAGGCTGCAGCAGACGAGAGTTGGGTTAATAGTTGCTGATCAGCTCATCTGAAGACGAGAGGCCTGTTCTCAAAAGGATGCAGGTAAACTAAAATAGTGGAAATGAGAGGCCTAACTCTGAAATTATATTGCAAAACCTCCTACTCTGAAACCACTTGACCCTGGAGGCTGGTAGCCTCAGTAAGCAGCTTCCTTGGGTTTTGGCAAGGTTCCCTAGGTACCACTTTGCATGGGCAGAAAACATTTTCTTAGGGCACATGCCTGGAGGCTGAGCCCAAAGGCAGCTCAGGACCCCATCGGGTGGCTGTTTCAGGGCATGTATAACAAGCAGAAGGGTCCAGACTCCTATGAGGAGTCTGTGACATTGTGAGGCCAGTGTCTTTCTAGGTGAGGGAAGAGAAGCGCAATTTTTCTAGAGTCGCTTAAGCATTCAGGGAGGAGTTGGGGAACCCAGGGTACATGTGGGTCTGCCTTGAGGTCATCTGCAGAGTTGGTGTCTAGCTGCCTCCCTAGGTAGGATGCTAATACATCCTGGGGTAAATCTGTTTGCTCTTTCTGATGGGCAGTTGTTCAGCTGTAATGCATGTCCATGTGAGGATCAAGCAAACTCTTGGATCAAACCAATGCGCCAGGTGAGATGGGGACATTAAGCTCTTGCTTAGACCACCTCGCAAGTATGCTGTGAATGCATTGGGAGTAGAAGACCTCCATACCTCCTGAAAGAGCTGTGCAGACCAAAGGTTGGGGTAATCCTCTTAGATGCCTCTATATACAGCTCCACAATGAGAATGCATAGCCAGGATATTCCTGTTCTGCCTGAAAAATTTTTTAAAATGCTTTATTTGGGGATATAGCCAGTTTTGGAAGTTGAAGTAGCCTTTGGACAAACAGCAAGGTTAAAGATGCATTGTATTGGGAAGCTGAGGGGTCACTTACACCCCGCACACTGCTTCTGAGCCCTCCTTTGCTACAGCTTAATAGTGCTGCAAAATAAAAACAGTAAAGTGAGTCAGTTCTTTGGAACAGGGTGGGGGTTTGTTGGGTGGGGTTTTGGCCAGCCATGAAAGCTCTAAGGAGAATAATCCTTGTGGGAAAACAAAAGAGTGAGATTTTTTTTGGTCCCGTTTAGAAGTCTCTTAATGGCCAGAAATTGGAGGGTTTCTGAGCTGTCCTCCACCAGTGTCACTGGATGAGTTTTTGTGCAGTCTGAGTAGGGCCCAGAAGATGTCACCACAGGACAGCAGGAAAGCAGGAGAGAGCCTCAAGTCCTCTTAAAAACAAAGAGGAGGGTGCTAGATCTGTGCAATAACCAGCCCAGGCAACCTCTAGCATTTCTATTGGATTTATATTTAGAAAACGGTTGTGGGTTGTTTTTTTTTAAGAATCAGATGAACATTAACACAATTAAGGTAAGAGAAAAGCCAAAAATATGGTAGTAGTTGCAATACTTTTTTTCTGGGTAGGTTTTTTTTGGTAAAGATATGCATTCTAGAATAGATATTTATAAGCAACTTACAAGACAAAACTGAAAACTATTTTTGAACAGTCACAAAAGCAGTCATGGGAAAAACCTAATTTTTCTCCATAAAAGGAGTGGTCAGATGGTCAACTGAGTGGGTTTATTAAAAACAAGCAGTGTCCTGCTCTTGTTTTTGCATTGCTCTGGGACTGTTCGTCTCATTTCCTCTTCCCTGCCATAAGTTTAACAAGTTTCTCATTTTGACTAGAAAGCTAAAGGGTCATTTTTTAAACATAACAATGATGTACAAATAAATAAAGCAACTTTTTCTTTCGCAAAGTCAGTGTATAAAGAATAATGCAGACAAGTATATGCATGATGTGTCAAAGCAATCCACTTGCGACTGACACAGGCAGCCACAAAAGCTTTATGAGATCTGCAGCTGTATGCACAGATGTATTTTAGTTGCTTGCACTTACTTAACTCTTGAGTCCCCAGTCTAGTCCACCAGGAAATCAGAGTGTAAAACTCATCTTATCCAGAGCTTTGCAAAAATTGCCATGAGCATACATAGTAGCTTCAAACAGCTTTGCCCACTTTTTTCTGTAGAAAATCCCAATCTCTACAAGATTTCCCAAGGAATTATATTTCTTATTTGCCAGGAGTAATAAAACTTTGAACATAGTAATGGAAGAAATCTATATGCTATGTTGCGTGCTAAAAGAAAGGGGTATGTTGCACATTGCTCCTAACGCTAAGCCCATGATATCTCTTTTTTCGAGTTTGCACATGAAAACTGCCACAACACTTCAGTTCCGGTAGAAAAGATTTAGATCTATCCATGCCCCGGTCCCTTGGCTGCCTTCAACACAGCATATCCCCACTTTTCAGGCCATAAGAAAAGCAATCTGCCTCTATGCTGGATGAGTTGGGCTCTTACAACTCTCAGCTGCTGCCTGTTTCTCCACCTCATTCCTCTGGGCCACCACCGTCCTTTGGGTCACATTGTAACACGACCTGATTTCTGAAATGTGTTCCCTTTGCCGGTGCTATTTGGATAAAAATATATCTCAAGAGATGCTGCTCAATGTAGGACCGCTCGAAACAAATTACTTTTCAGGCAGTTGCAAAACTTGCCGACACCAAACAGATTGACCCCTAGGCTTCAAGTCACTCACATGAGGTGCGGGGACAGTTATTTAATAACACATGCTTTGTAAATGACGAATTTGTGAGCTTTTCTTTAGATTTCGTTTTTAAGTTATTTATTTAGCTATTTATTTACTTTTAAGCCATAGCAAAGTCACATTTTTTTCTAGCAAGCCTTAGCAATACAGTAGGGAGAGAGTCCCAAGGGGGGGAATTTTTTTCCTTCCTGTGTTTAGGCCTGAGACTCATACCTTTGACATATAACTTTTCCTATTTTGTGGCTTGCATTGTCAGCTGAGTTTTGAGAGCCCACCAAAGTAACGACTCACTGTGGTCACTCAAATTTAACACTAAGCAGACATCATAGAATCATAGGTGCTGGCCTGAGGCTGTGCACAGCCTTTATGGGAAGGCCAGGGGCATACTGGACACACACATTGCCCAAGTAGCAGGTCTTCAGGGTATATTGCAGTTGTGCAAATAAATTCACAGGTATCAGCAGAGGGACCCTCTCTAGCAGAAAGAGACAGAGAGATACAGTTCCTGATAGAGGCACTTCGTGGGTACACAGCCTAATTCACATGCCATAATTCACCAGACTTGTACACCAGTGCACAGACTTTCAGCAAACAAAAAGGCCAAGATGTGAATAAAAGCTAAAAATAACTAATACTAACAAATCTTTCCCCAATGGTATCTATAGCTCCAGATTGACTCCATATATACACGCCTGACAATTCTTCCTATAGCTAACTAACATTTTTGTAAGAGACATCAGCAAAGAAAAGTTTGAGCAGCAAAGTAAAGTTTCATTCAAATACAAACCAAAATATATATGCCCCTGCTTAAAATCATTATGGAGGACAAGCCAAATTGAAAAACCTCATGTTAAAAGAAGCAGGTGAGCTGCAAAGCCAAGGATTCAGCTTCAGAACTGAAGCTATCTGATCAGCTGGAATTGCTCACATGCATCATGGTGGAGTCATTATGGTACCATTTTCTTCTGTTAACTATGTGCCAATGCATAGGAAATCAGTCCAGTCTTCTCTCATGCACTGAAAATACTTGCAGCATCTCAAAAATTTGAAGAAATTATTTTTCTCCTTGTCTGGTTACCAGCAAGAATATAAATAGACCAACTTCGGGGAATTATGGGATTGTCTCCCCTTTTCTATATGCTGCTGATCAGATAAAAATATTTACTGTCTCATTTTATACCCTGATGAGTGAGGTCTTTACTGTGAGACAACAGAGGAAGATTTCAGACTCAACTTTCTGATTTCACCACGTTCCTATGAAGATCACCTCTCATCTTGGTCAGACACAGACAGTCATGCATTAGCTCTGCCCACTCTCAATGCCTGCATACTCTCCCTCCAGAAGTCCGTGGCCATCCTAGCACATCTGTGTTTGGCAGTCAGGATGGGATAATAAGGGCAAAATAAAGTGTCTAATGAGCTTCCTGATTGATGCTGCTACCGACTGTGGCCTGTAGGTAGCACTGACCAAAATGCAATTTAGCCAAAATGAAACAGCCAAAAGTTGGAGAATGGGATGAATACATCTGGATTTCTAAATGTTTTTCCTTTCCATACTGTAGTACTGCTCTAGACACTTTGACAAACAATCTTGACAACTGATGCTCCAAAATCCAGCTTTTCATCCAAACAATCATTTGGTTTTGTATCGTTAAGTCTGTATTTTATAAAAAAGTGATGTATTGCACTATATTTAAATTTTTTCCTGTAGGATTAATTGCCTTTAAAGAATGTACATTTTCCTTTTACCTTTTTCATTGTAAGTGAACCATTGCTTCTTTGCAAATGCTTGTCTTCTTTTTTCTTTTTTTTTTTTTTTTTTTTTTTTAGTTTTTTTAAATTATTTTTACCTAGCTAGCATAAACTGAAGGAAAAAAAATAAGAACACAGATAGTCCTAAAGGGATGAACTTAACGTTTTCAATTAGAAGCTGAATGTAGCAGGTGAAAAGTATGGTAACTCAATCATATAGTTAAAAGCTGTCTTCTATGTTGGATTGCAAAATCAGTTGTTTTAACTACCTGGCTTTTGAAATAGTTCTCTGATAACTGCTGCTGCACAGTTCAGTTTAGCTTCATTGTAATTTTAACTCTCACGTTTCAATACTGTACTTTCATTCTATGCTGTCAGCATCTTTACTGACTTACAGTGTAACTAATAACCATCTTCCTACCCCTTTTCCTGCACCTAAAATAGTGCAGTCACAACATCATCACACTAGATGGCAATGATGTCCACAGAGAAGGAAAACAGACCCGAGCATCAAGTTCTGCAGAGGAGCTGAGTTACTTGAGAGATTTCACCCCCTCTTATTTAGAAAAGAATATTATATTGGCTAGGGAAATCAAGGTTGAAAAAATAAGATGACAGTGATTTACATAAAAGAACTTGCCATGGTGTGTAGGTGAAACGTGTGTATGAGGACAGCACAGCTGTTATTTCCAGGGCAGGTTACATTTCAAACACTATTGATGTGAGAGAAATGAAGGAAAGCCATACCTTAAAAACTGAATACTCATGTCTAACGCTACAGTGGACGAGGAAAATTACAATATAATTTCTTTCAGCACATTGTTTCCATAATTGTCCTTCAAGCCTTGTCACGGATGTGTGCTTTCTGTCTTGCTTCATCCTTCAGTTTTTTTCTTAATTGAACCATGTAGCTGTCAATCCAGAAATTAATACTTTAGGAAAAAGAAAGCCGGGGGGGCGGGGGGGGGGGGAAGCCTGTTATCTGTTAGAAATCTCCAGATCATTTGCATAGTTGAGTCTTTAAGGGCAGCAATGTCACAGAAGTGAAATTTGCTTGGAAACGTACTTTGCAATGTGTTGCTTCCAGTGGAAAAAGAATCAAAATGTTAATCTGCCCTTGTGTTTTTGTACACATATACATATGTACATACACACGTACATATTTATAGGTATACATATACGTGTTTATATAGAGATGTGTACATAATCATGTGCATTTATATCACCCCACAGTCTGGATTTAGGTAAAACTTAAAAAACGTTTTCCCCCTCCCCAGGTCAGCCCAGCGCAGAAGACTCATGTGTCTCTCTCAGGCTTTATCCTGGAGAAATTTTTGAGCACATCCTCCCTGTGGTTCCTTGGCTTTTCCAGCATCCTGTGTAGCTTCTGGCTCCTTTCCCTTCACTTGCAGTTAATCAGCTTTGGAGCACTTGCAGCTGGAGCTATCAGCTGGTGCTTGCTGGGAAAGCCCCTCTTGGCCACTCCAGTCGCAACACATTCCTGAGTGCTGGAAATGAGAAAAGGGATAGCAGAGAGTCAGCGCCCCACAAGACCAATGGGGGAATCTTCCGTTCTACAGGTGGCTTCAGTTTAAAAGGCCAAAGCCCTCTATGCGAGACCAAGCAGCTCTGTACGTGAGGGTGGGCTGTCTGTACTTGCCTAAGTGGGTCCTGGCACAAGCCAGCGCTCGCTGCTCTGGTTGTCTCTTCCAGTGGGCTCCAGAGATCCAGCTTTTATAAGCCAAACAGTTTACCCTGTGTAACCTCAGTGTAATGTGAAGGTTTGCTGTAGGCACAAACTGCAGAATACACGTCCGCCTCTTGGTTAGTTGCCTTGTCTGCTGTCTAAATGCCGAACGGACCAGCTCCCGAGTGCCATATACTTTCTTCCCCAGCAGTGTGTAAGGTGGCAATGATCTCTTGCAAGAAAAGCTTGGTGGTTGCAAGGCCTAGGTGCCAAGCTCAGGGGTTTATTTCCTCATTAAGGGCAACTGTGTGTCTGCTTGTCTGGCTCCAGTGCGTGCAGCTGTGCTGTCTGCCCATGAGGACCCAGCTTAGCGGGGTTCTGCTGCTGAGCCGAGCTGTCTTTTGCAAAGGTAAGCAAGTACATGCAAGAAGGCCTCACGCTGCCATGTATTTGAAAAAATACACTTTTCAGGAATGAGTTTCTCATGTTTTCATGTAATTGACTTTTCCTTACTGAAATGAGCATCCTGTGTTATGCTGCCAGCTTTCTAGTCCTCCCACTACAGCAAAAAACAAAATTCTGACATAGTACATTGCCTATCTGCCTGAATCTAACTATTTTGTTTTTAAATTTCATTTAAAATTAGACATTTGTTTTGGAAATACAGGGTCTCAGGAAAAGTAAGTAGGTTTTATCTCTAAATTTTGCTATTTTTTTTCAAGTTCTTGACAATGTTTCAATGATTATTCAGTCGAACTTTTGCTATCGACTTAAGGGAATTACAGACCAGCCCTAAATCTTCCAAATGGACTCTCTGCTGCCAATAAATTATACTGTATATTCTTACTTAAGGGCACTTGTTACACTTAATGTGAGAATTCAAAAGGTTATATATAGAACTGGGAGCTACACAAACAGAATTATGTTTACAATGTAAATGTTTACCATGTAATCTGACCTGTTCTTGCCTCTTGGCTATGGTGCTGTTATTAGCTAGTGTGGCTAGATATTTTTAGTTTTCCCTGTTTACATAGCATCTTCATATACCTCAAATTTATCCATTCATTTTTTACATGGAAAATTTTATCAAAAAATAGATTTTTGGGAGGAAGATATTGGTATTATTTGGAGAAAATATTTTAAAGGAGTGAAAGGTGTAAACTGTATGTCCTAGAGTTATAAAGTTGCCTGAAAATGTAAAGGAAATTTAAATCACTAGAACTGATTTCTGTTAAATTTTATCATGCTGGAGAAGTTTTGGAAGAGTAAAGAAAAATTAGTATTTAAAAAGGTGAACAGGCCAGTGTAGGCTGGTTGGCTTGACAATGAGTCTGAGTCTGGATATTGGAAAGCTATGGCTAGATGCAATCAGTGAAAGATTTATGACAACGTAATTAACAAAAATCAAGGGCATTTTGTGAAAAATAATTATTGTGAAGCAAATATGAAATCTATTCTGATGGGGTAAAAAATTTAATCAATAAAATTAACTTTCATTAGTGAGGCTGCGAAACCATTTGCAGCACTTTAATTAAAGTCACAGGAAAGGGCATATTGTGGTATTAAATCGAGAGTAGGCCATTTAAGAAAGCGAACAGTACAGTTCAAACAGGAGTCAGGCTCTGATGTTGGTGAGTGAAGTCCTGCGGCAGCCAGCCTTGGTGAGCCACAGCCTGTTCTGCCCTTCAAATCTCGGAGGTGAGTTGGGCAGATTTCCTCTAGAGCTCCCTTAGGTACTCATGTAGACACAGAAAAACAAAAGCGTTGCCAACCCCAGTAACTGTAGATCACAGGCTGTTAATAGCCTGTTCATAGCCTGTTCAGGATGCTGCAAGGTTGCAGTGACACTGGGGTGTATTTTTTTATCTCTGCCCACAAGGCTGGTGTTTACTTTTTGTTTTTTTAATGAACGGTGAAAATTTAACACCATTGTTATTACCTCATTACCCTGGTCCCAACAAAATTGTGAGAGTTGGCAGCACTGACACAAATATTTGCTATGAAATACAGAGCCTCAGTATACTTTGCTGTATACTTTTTACCATGAATGTACACATTAATCAGTATAATTGCACTGCACTGTAATTATACTGATTAACATGTACACTCGTGGTAAAAAGTATGTAGAGAAAAGTATACAGAGTTAGAAATACTGATGCTAAATTGTTTGGTGCTGTTTTCAGAACAGCATACATCTGGAAAAAACAGGATTGGAGACCTAACAGAGGATCCTAACTAGGCAATGCATAAAGGAGAAGGTATCTCCTCTTGTAGCTTCACTGTGGATGAGGAGCAGAGAAAAAACTCTCTGAGTGCACAGGAATCCTAGGGCAGGTAAGGAGAGGCTTTCAGTCAGTCATCCTAACCCACAAGTCAGATTGCACTGGAAATAAACAGCAGGATCTGACTTGTCAGCAGGGCTCTGTAGGAAACCTACTATCGAGGTTTGCTCAGGAGAACCTGCCTCACTGTAAAATGAAGTCAGCTACATGTCTGGGCTGTGAATTGTATAAAACATCCAACCTCAAAGCGTGTGGTGGTGCAGCACATTCTGGCATGACCAGCATTCACTGTGCATACTCTTTGTCCCGCTGGGAAAACAGTGTCAGGCTTACTCATTCGTACAGAGGCAACCTTTTCACAGAAACTTCGCAAAAGTGAGAATAAGTCTTGATCTTGGGCAAAATGTGACAACTACTCGCTGATAACTGCAGCTCCTTATCAGTATTGTAAATGTGATCAGCCCTTGATCAAGTGCAATGTTTTAGGTCTCTTGAGAGTGGTTACAGGTTCCTAGAGAGGTATTTTCCCCCTCCTACAGTTAGAATTAAATTCACAGCTTTAAGATAAATAAACGTAATTTAATTCTGGGCTAATGCCCCTTTATGCCTGTTTACCTGGCAATAACACACCCTTTATGTGACTTGATCACAAAGGTGCTATTCCGAATTGTTTTTAAAAAGTCATTTAAAAGAGTTAACTCCAGATAATATAAGGCACTGCAAGGCAGCTGCTACAATTTGGAAATCAACCTAGATCTGAGTATGAGGGAGAAGAGAAATGTTTTTCCTCGTTTCTAGGGCCTCTGTTATGGCATTAAACCATGGGTTTGATTTTATTCATTGTGTTGTTGCATATCTGGTGCAAAATGATGTCTGAACTTTTTCATAACTAATTTTAGGATAACGCTCCTGAATTCATCTTTTACCACCAGATGTGCAGGTTGGCAGCATGTCGGTTTCCTTTGCAAGGAATGGCAGAATTTGAAGTAATTATATAGGGAATCATCAAAGATATTCAATGGTCTAACTATTTCATAGGTGGTTATTTCTCTGTCTCTTCTCAGTTTTGGTGCTAATTTATATAATGAATGATTTGATTGTTTTGAAATTGCAGCTAATCCTACAATAAATTGAGGGATTCTGTTATACTTTACACCGTTTAAAAAAAATGGAGTAACAGATACAAATGATACAAACCAACTAGTAAATTAGCATTGAAAATACATTTTGAAGGCACTAACACAATCAAACCACAATTGCATTTTCTTCCCAGAAGAACTCCATCAGTTCCCCTGTGAAGTTATTGAAATCAGAAATGAGGTCAGTTTGCCATCTCTTAGGTGGAACAGATATAAAGTACAATGATTTCAGTGAAGGGGGAAGAAAGGGTTTAGCAAGGGCTAGATATCTTGCAGGAGTGTTATTGAATAAATTTAGTCTGTCCAAAAAGAGCCTATTTTGTGCCAGATTTAGTGAAATCAGGTCTAATTAAGATTTTGCAGAATAGCCTACATCTGGGTGCCTCGAATGCTGTTGAACTGGCATGAGTGATGGACAGCTTGTTTCCGTGTCATGTGTCAGGGAACTAGAATAAATCTGTTACAAAGGCAGAGTCAAAATTAAAGAAGTGGGAGGAAAACTTGCACAGTCCTGTCACTTAGGTCTGTAAGCACTAGCAAAAACCAAAGAGGAACAACTCGCATGGAGTAAAACCATACTGATGTGAAGATGGGTAGTAGAAAAGTGTTTGGAAAAACGACTAGAGGCTTCAGCAAACCTCCCTCACCCCCACCTGCCGAGATTTAATTCCTTTCTGGTGCTGAAGCAGGTGAAAATGGTTTGCACTGAGAGGTGCAGCCTGTGGGGGATCATGAAGGGCTGCTTTCTGAGAGGCAGTAAAACCTGGCTTGAAAAGAAAAATAATTTTAAAAAAAGTTCCTTCTGCTTCTTTTCCTTCCCATTATGTTGTCTATTTTTCTCTCTTTTGCTTAATCTCACCTCTTGTTTCCCAGGAAGTGGCTAGGCCAAGGCACTGGTGTTGAGTAACTGAAGGGGTATTGGGAGTTTTTCCCACACCTTTTTCCCTGAAGGACATGCTTTTGGGGGCTGTTTTGGTGCCAGAGCTGGCATATTTTGAGAGTGAAAATACTCTTTTTCCTGAGCATTTTCCTCACAAACTGCTGGGTTTTGCTGCCAGCTGCCTGACAGCTTTACCATCTCTTTAGCCTTAAAAGAATGCTGTGCATTTCTTATGCCTCAGTTCAGTCCCCAAAATGGGGGAACCAGCTGCAGAACAGACTCAGTACAGCTGATGTTTGGGTGTGAAAGCTTCCCACTGCTCTCACCACGTCCCTTGCAGAGCCATGAGTCCTCAGCTGTTAAGAGGTGCCGTTGGAGCCAGGCTTGGCTGGGCCTCCCACCTTTTTCATGGTCACAGTGCGGTGACAAATATCACTATTGTCGCAGCTTTGGTGCTAGGACATCGAAAGTTGACACGGGGCAGAACCAGACTGCTAAGTGGATGAGGACGAGGCGCACGAGCCATTGCCAGGCTGCATGAGGAGGGCGGCGGGGCCTGGGCTGGCTGCCCGTGGAGCCTGTTGAGGGGAAGGGGCTGGCTGGGCGGCGGCAGCCGGTGAGGAGGCCGTGCGAGGGAGGCTGGGTGCGTGAACAGCGGCTGGCGGTGCCCGGGGAGCCGACTCGGGCCATGGGCGGTGTTTGGTGGAAAGCTCAGCCCGCTGAGGCAGCTGTGGGGGCAGCGTGTTAGGCCTCATGTTTCTGTGGTCATAACTTGGCTTCAGAGAGACACGGTTATGTGTAGATGGTCCCTTCCCTCACTTCTTAGAGAGCTAATGCAGGTATAACCCTTTTGTTCCCACAGAGTGCTGGTCTGAGCAGCTAAAATGATAAAGTATTGAAATAGTAACTGGCAATGCAGTCTTGAAGTTTGTGTCTGGCTGGACAGAAGTCTGCGGAGCGACATGTTTAACCTGCAGTGCCGGCTGCTCTTGCCTCTGTTCCTATGTACTCCAGGGTGAATTAATTCGTAAAATTAACATAATCTGCAAAGTCTTCCAGCTTTGCACGGGTGAATCATTTTTCCAATGTTAGACAGCTTATCCTGAGGCTGGCCATGTTATTTAAGTAAGGTAACAGATTCAGCCTGTTGTTAGAAAGGCTTGGTTAGGGTAGGGATTATGGAAATTTGCTTGCAAAACCCTCAGTTTTATGCTGTTGGCTGCTTAGGTAAGTGGCATGCTGTTCACTCATGGTAGGATGTTCCGTGCACCTTCATTGCTGGTCAGCATGGTTGTAAAAGAATGGATCATTTTGATTCCAGTTACCAAACTTCTGGGCATCTTCACCATTTTGAAATTGCTTACAAGGCAGGGGAGCCATGTGTTGGCTGAAAATCTCCATGCATGCTCCTGCAGCTTCAGCTTTAGGGAAAGACAGTTGTTGATTGAGGAAAGTCTGGAAATGCTTGGATTTGTGGGGAGATGGAGGGAAGAGTCACCTGAAAGATAACTGAGTAAAACTTGTTTGATTTATTGTTCCATCCCACCTGTCTTAGTATTGTATAGGTTCCCATATACATACAGATTTTTAGCATTGCTGGGTCCCAGTGAACATCAGTTCTTAGCCTGCACT
This sequence comes from Nipponia nippon, assembly GCF_047370975.1. Taxonomy (NCBI): domain Eukaryota; kingdom Metazoa; phylum Chordata; class Aves; order Pelecaniformes; family Threskiornithidae; genus Nipponia; species Nipponia nippon. The sequence goes on along the minus strand of NW_028262347.1, from coordinate 86,951,111 downwards.
AATATGCATGAAGCAAATAAAAATTATGTCCATCTGTGTCTAAGAGTACCAAGAATTTGGCCACTGTGCTGCTGTTTGCAAGGAGGGTTGGGGACATATGCTGATGTTCCTCCACAGTCTAGAGGTTCACCTCTTGTGATGTTCAAGATGTAACTGTTGACCATAAATGGCTTCAGACTTAACTGCAGGGCACCTAGGCTGCAGCTGAATGCTATCAGGGAATCACAAACTTCTGTGGGGAAGACTAGAGTAAGAGCTGTCAGCAGCCAGAAATACTATTGATTTTTATTTGCTTCCTTCCTGAAGTTTAGACAGCACGGGGTTTTGTTTCTGGAGTTGTTGGTGCTGCAATTTCATCTCCTCATTTGAAGATGTAGGGGAAAAGTTGCACTACAGGATGGTAACAGGGTTATTGATGTACAGGTGGTTGGGTGGTGATATACAAGGGCATCTATTGAAAGAGCATGTGTGTATGTAAGTAGCAGATTTTTTTGTTGATGGTGGTTTTGTTCTGAAGCTTGATTTAAGTTCTTCTGGACATTTCTCACTATTGTAAAAGTGTTATGTTTGGAATATCGTCTAAATCTGAGTGAAATCAGATACAGGCTACAAGTAGAGGTCTTGATATGTTTTGAAAGTTACATTAATAGACATAAAATGTGCAGAATATTGGTTGACAACTGTGTGCATGCTATTGGCATCAGTGCTAACTTCAGAGTGGGCTCCACTGCAATGCTGCATCTACAGTTTATAAAGCGGGCACGGAAAGAGCTCAGGGTGCAAGACTAGACACCCTTTTAATACTGCAGTTCAGCCCCCAGAACAGGCAGAAAGCCTATACATAAGGTGAATGTACTTTACCAAGAGACTTAAAGTTGGGTTTAAGTAATCATATTTTGCGTTGTGCTTCTGTTATTAGACAACACTACACATTATCAAACCATGAGGTTTGCTTTGCCATATACAGTTAGAGCTAAGAACAGTTTCTGGCTTGTGGCTTATGTGTGTAAAGTTATGGTTTGTAAAAGCTGTTTCCAGTCTTCAACTGGAATTTACTAAAAGGTCCAAAAGGCTGCATGTTGCACCTTTTTGTACTGAGACTTAATGTGGTGAAACTAAAACTGTGGGGGTCACAAAATTTCAATTCTATACAGAGCCAAAAGGGTAGAAAAGGCCATGCTTTATGATGTTGTAGTTCTCTGTAAACAAATATTTCAAGAGTTCCCTTTTATTGCATATATTAAATGCAACATAAAGCAGCAATCTAAGCACTGTTACTGTTCTGTGGACTCATACTGTACTAGGTAAAAACACATGCTTTGTGTGGAATTGCTTGTTATGTGTAATATCCCTCTACAAACGAGGTATTAGTGTGATGTAGTTCACAGGGCTGCCTTTGATGACATCACTAGAAATGGTTACTGTGAGCTCTCTGATTTCTTTATTATAGCCCAAATGTTGTGGGTGTCAAGGTATTTGTCTGTTGCGTAGGCAAGCTTGCATGCTGATAAATCCTGGCTCTCGCGAGCAAACACAAAACTCCTACTGTGGAGTAGAAGCCTGGAGACTGTACTTTGGGGCCAGGAGTCAAGTCCAGCAGCACTCAAATTCAGCAACGGATCCAAGGAATTTAGACTGGAATTAGCAAGTTCAGAAAAGGCAGGGCTCCTAGAGGACATGCCTCGGAAATGTCAGTTAACCCACATCATCATGAAAATTATTACAAGTAACAGCTGCTGCATTCTACTGTAATTGTATACTGTAATTTGGAAATCTTGGGGATTTTGTTCAGTCAGACCTGGATACCATGATAACCTAAGCAGTATATTAGCTTTTAAGAAAAATGAAATTCTGCAATGAGAATTGGATTGATGGTGATTTGAATGCAACTGTTTAATTTATTGGTGTGGAGTTGGGAATTCCATGTGTAGACTCAGGGTCTCAGGCATCACCTCTGTAAGATGCGCAACTTTTTAATATGAAGGAATGATGCTTTTCTAGACCTTCGGTTGTTTCTTCTTGTGAAATACTATCACTTAGGATCCTTTCTTGCAGTAGCACTTGTTAATATACATTTCTGTTGTGTGGAATTTTGACATCTTCAATAAAACTGAGGTGGTTGGTAGGCTTAAAGCCACCTAATAAATTTAAAGCCTGAGAAAAATGTAAGCAGAAAGAATAGAATAAAATTCTTCTCCAAAACAGTGTGATATTAACCATGATTTGGACTGTGTTGAGGTTTATATCCAAATTTGTACACGCTAAGACTATTTTTGGAGTCTGGACATAAAGCTAGCATATCTATGAAGACTAGTGACTAGACTAAGCTTTCTGTCCTAAGTAAATCCAGAGCTTGAAGTTTCACACCTAATTCTCATGCTGGTTTGCTCAAAACAAACTCCTCCTGCCCCCAGGAAAAGAGTTTTGAAGGTTACATGAGAAATTAGGGCAGGATAAGTGTATCACTGAATTATGTAAGCCCACAAGGTGACTTGTAAAGGCCGAGGAAAAATATGTTAGAGAAAAGGAAAATAGTAGGAATTCAGAATCAAATTGCTGTGTGTAAAACTTTATCTAGGATGAGCTTCTCTTAATTGGCAGTACTGAGTATTCCACTTTGTGAATCTCTCCTAGGATGCAGGAAAGACCAAATGCATAGGCCTATCTAGGACCTACCCAACAGTGATTTGCTCAGTTCAGGTTGATATATGGCTTCTCAGGAATAGTGACTAGCAGTCCTACCGCTATCTGGTATTTTAGATTGCTGCTGGGTGAAGACAGGCTTCCCTTCAAAAGTGAGTTTAGTTTTGGGGCAGGTATCCCATCATCCCAGCTGGGTTTGGTTTGGGGTTTTTTTTGAGAATGCTTATTCTAGTTCATATACTGTAGGAACAAAGACCTGAGCTGGGAAATGGTGGCTGGAAAACACCAGCAGTTACTTGTGTGCAAAAGGTTGGGTATTGTCACTACACCAACCAAGTAAGGCACAAGCGCTGTCTGTAGCACTCCGTTTACATTTCCAGGAGAGGTAAAAAAGTCAAAATGCGTGTGGAGTTGCAAAGTTGCACGGCAGTTTGGTAGCAGGTCCCGTGGCGGAACCAACCTCCCCTTTATGCTAGTTCACTGGTTTTGGCGAACTTTTTGGTAAACCTGCTTTTAAGTATGGACTTGTGCTTGATATAACAGTGGTGGTACCAGAGGCTTGGTCTGGAATTCTTTCTCTCCCAGTATAGCTCCGGGCATTGAAAATAATTTCAGTTTGCTTTTTAAAATGGCCTTGTTTTCTGTAAAGCCTATTTCTTTAAAAGACTAATGAAAGAGGAATGAGTTTACACGGTCTGGCTAGGTTTCCTCAAAAGCTCTTTTAACCATAGTGGTATTTCCAGAAAATGACAGTAGAGGGGGCTCGTGAAATACACATGCTTTCTTAGCTTCTGCCGTAAAATACCGAATGTCTTCATTTTTCTGCTGCTGGGGGTAGAGGAGGATGCTGAAATTGTTTTTCAGGCAGACAGTGCACCACCGCTGTAGACTGGAAGCTGAGGATAATTTTGAGAGGATGCCAAATGAGATCTACGATGGGAAAAAGCCTAAGGCACCCGAGGAAGTTAACTTTGGGTTATGTTTATTTTTTGGTTTTGATGTATGGAGTATATATGGAACATGCAATGACCTCAGTTCCTTCACTGTGCAGTTTTCAGTCCTAGTTTCAACAGAATGAGCTTTTTAAAAAGCCCTTGGAGTGGCTTTTCATGTTTTATCATCTTGGCAAAAATGTCATTCTATTTTCAAATAATCACAAATTATGACATTCCTCTATACAGAGATATGACCAAATAGTGGATTTCTCATGATAATGACCCAATCTTAAATGTGACACAAATGTAGAAGGGGTGGGAAAGGTGAATCAACAATGAACAAGAGCCATATGAGTAAAATCACCCAGTTAGTAGTATATAGCGTGATATAACTATAATACACACACATAAGCAATTTGAATGAGAAGTTATTTCTTATTTAATCAAATCTTATATGTTTTTCTATGTTTTAGGGCTGTTTCTTCAATGCTTTTTTTGTGCTCAATGTGTCAGCATGTTTGCTGTTGATAAGACAAAATATCACAAATACTAGGAACAGAAAAACCATCCTGCTGTAGTAAACCAGTGTCATTCTAAATGTTACATATCTGACAGCAGTTTGTTCTTTTCCATCTATGTTTTAAGCATCTAAAAGAAGTGCTCTAAAAGCTACCAGTTGCACCATTTCAGTGCCTGGTCGGCCAGTGTGCCCAGGACACCAAAATATCACAGGATTAGCACATTGTTTGTAAACAGAACTAATATACTATTGACTCAGAACAGTATTGCAAACAGTAGGACATAATACAACATCGATCAAATATGTGTTTAACTGTTCTCTTAATATTTACTGTGCTGTTAAACAGATTAGAAAGGTGAACAGATTTCTTTTTAACTTGAGGTTTTTCTCACTGAGACACATTTGCTATTCAATATGCCACCTTCTGACATGACTTAACTGTTGACGGGAATGACCTTCGATTTGCTGTCACTGACATCGTATTGAACCTTGGTCAATATTCCCTTGGAGAGACATGGTCCTAAGTGGTGTGTGGTGTGTTTACTTCCACATTTCCCTTCAATAATAGCAATGACACAATAACCAATGCACTACTGGAACTATAGTGTATTTTTTTCCCCAGGTAATTGAATTCATATGGATTTTGGCCTCATGTCCTGTAGGAAACCACAAGTACAAGGTGCTGAAAAATCCCCTGTAAAGCTAGGGAATGAAAGTGAACCTTTACAGAATAGAGCTTTTGCTAAGACATTGTGTCCTGGAAAGCGTATTACAAATGTTCATTGTTAATGGCGTTTAGATGATATATAAGATAGCCAAATAGAGTGATTTTTTCCATGAAAAGGGCTACAGTCCTATCGTGTGTATGTGTGTCTGATGCAGAGTAATATTTCCTGGGAGCTGTGGAAACTTATCAAAACCCATAACCCATAAGCCTGTTAATAAAAGTACCTCATTCTGAATATATATTTTGTCCAAAGTATTTTGTCAGTAAAATATCAGGTAGGTATAAAGCACTGCCCCTTAATTCTTCACAGACCAAGTGCTGTAAAATTTAACTGTTATTCACAAATCCTTGATGGAAAGATTGTATTGTAATGAGAGCTTTTTTATTCCAGAATAGGTAGGAATGTGTTTATATAGAAGGGCTCAGTAATGCCAAAATATGCACGATATACAAGGCAGGCCTTGTATAAACCTGAACAATATGCAGGGTTGTCTACTGACTTTGGACTTAGCCTTGAGGTGTATTATTGACAGCTGTTCCCCTTCTCCTTCTTTAATGGTCCAGGAATATTGTCTGCCTTAGTGTTCATGTGACTGATTGGGTTTGGGTTTTGTATGTTATTGGCAGAAGGAGGTAACTAGAGTGATACTGTGAGCAACTTAGGTGAGGGCAAGAGCAGATGTCCCAACCATGTATTGGCTGCTGAAGAAAAGCAACCTCCAGCACCTGTCATATGCACTCTGCCTTCTTATCATCTAGTGAGTTTTCTAAGTACATGGGTTTTTTTCCATTTTCTTTTAATTTTATCCAGTTGCCTCATAGTCCGGGTCCTATATGTCTAGTACACCTGCTAGCCACAGCCTCACTTGTAACTTGTTTTCCTTCTGGAATAGCAGATCCCAAAGACAGAGTAAATCTTCTTCCACCTTTCCTTAACATGTCAATATATGAACTAACTGCAAGAACTGCATTATTGGTGCTGACTTGAGACCTGTCTGCTCCTGTGGCTGACCCTGAGTGAAAACCTGGAATTAGGTGATTAGGGATCTTTTGATCTTTTGTTCCTCCATACTGAGTTTCATTCTGTCACTAGTGGCTGGAGATTAGAAGTCCAGAAGTGCAAACACCCAAGTATCGAAGACTGGCTTATATATTGAAATCTGACACAAGGTTTGGTAGAAAGGTGCTGTGCCGCTTTATAGCTCTTCTCAGCCCCGTGTTGCTCTGTGCAGCCATGCACACATGACAGAATATCCTTGCATCTCCTGAGCCGTGCGTGGTGCAGAAACCAAGTGGACAGCTCTTCATTGCTTTTTGCAGCTTTACTGCAAATTAGGTTTACCTTGAAGTTGTAATGAAATTGTTCCATTTGTTCCTCATACTTTGATCCAGCGGCCTATGTTGAAGAATGAAGTAGCTGGGCTAGGAGGAGATGTTTTACAGGCAGCAAAAATCCTCTGGGTGCTGGCTAAGTAAATTCAGAACGAGAGCAGAGCTGCCAGAATCTGACATGTGATCCTAAATTGTAGAAAACTTCAAGTTCCCAAGACTTCTGAGATCTTAAATATCTATCAGAGGTAGAATAGAACCCATCAAAACCTTCCCTTTCTCTCTCTCTCTTTTTTTTTTTTTTTTTTTTAATAAGAAGCAAGCAATTATTCAGTCACTTCCTGTTGAAAGAAAAGGATTCAACCCAAACCCTGATGCTTAACCCTGTCACTATTGTCTTCTGCGTCAAGCACAGAGGAGTTACAAATTCTCTTACTTTGGGGAACGGGGAAGCAAGAAATAAAGTAAAAGTATATTGTGCTATTTCTTGAGTAAACTGAATATGAAAGGCAGAAGTATTAATGACAAACCATAAGATTTCCCATGTAAAGAAAACTTAGAGCAAAATAAATTGAATTTTTTCAGCATTTGTTGCAGCAGCTTTAAAAATTGATGTATTTTTCTACTAGACTAGCTTTTTTCCTTATGCCAGGTGTTTTACATGAGGGTTAGTGTCAGCACAAATCTTTCTGTCTTTGAGCTGCTGCAAGCCACAGATGCTACCTGCAGGACCAGAGATCAGTCTATAGGAATCTAAAGTCTATAAAGTTTATTACATTTAAAGGGAGGGAAGAGAGAGAGATGAAAAAAAAAAACCAAAACAACAAAACCAAACAAATGGTAACTATAGCTGAAAAGATGAGACTGTGCTCTATTTTTGCCATAGATTTTGAGCTATGTTTTTATCTATGTGATTTTGTTTTAAACTATTACTGTTAGTTTTAATCTTTTTTTTTCATGATAGATATAGAATGCTACTCTGAAGTATGTCCACCACATGGCACCTCATAGAAATAAAACTGTTTTTTATAACCATAGCAAAATTAAACTTTTGGGTGCACTATTTTAGGTACTAGCAGAGACTGGAGGAGATGAGACTCAAGACTATAAAACTCCAGTTTTAGTTGGACAATAGATATTGCCAACTTAAACGTCTCACCTAACTAAATCCCTCAATATCTGAATGGAAATCCTTTTCTACTCCAAATCAATATGATTTATAGGGAAAGCTAAGAAAAAGGAACTGAACTGGATATTTGTAATGAGAAGGAAAAAAACCCCTCCCCTCTTCTTTCTATGAAAATGAAAAAGAACCTCCAACCACCAGCCCAAGTCTTGCCAAGCTTACAGTTACTGGAAGCAGCTGAGTGGTTGGACAAGATGGAGCTGGATTAATGAGCAAAGTACAAGGGAGCTTATCGGCACAGAGGTCCATACTGCATGGAGCACTCATATGAATCACTGGGTGAAATGTCTCCTGCAGTCCTTGACATAAGTCTTTCAAGCCGAGGTACTTCCAGTTAAGTGCCTCATTAATGGTGCATCTTTTGCGTCATCAAATTCCCTCAGTTGTCTCAAATTTCCCTTCGTGGTTGGCTTATGTACAGCAATATCCTTCTAAGTCCTTGGCATCCGTCCCCTGTATGTAATTATTTAGAAATTAATCTCCGTGTATCTGAATAGCTCATTTTCCAAGATTAACATGAGGGCTCCTTGCATTGTTATTAATAAAGCACCTAGATTTATCAAGTCTGCAAGGAACAGGCACATAAACTTCAATATGTAAATAATACACTAATATTCTAGCTGCCTGGTCTACAATCAGCTGTTGGAATGCAAATGCTTTCTTTTTTTCTGTGAAGACAGCAAATGTTACGTGTTTTCCACTATGTAAATGGCCTTAGTTAACATTAATCAAAATTCCTTATCAGCTGCAAAACACACTTCTAGATGTGCATCTCCAGGGCAGCCCAAAGCCAAATGGGTGACAGGCTTCTAACAGATATCTCATGAAACCCCATTCCGCCGACACTTGTCTTTGTTAAAGCTGAACTCTAGTCCTTGTTCTCATCCCATGGTACAGGGGCTGGTCTTAGAAACCGTGACTCCTTCGTGCTAGAGGAAAAACAAGAGCATGAAAGCAATGCAAATATGCAACCCGAACACATGCAAGTCTCTTTCCGACAGATCCCTGAACTTTGAGGGTTTCTTGCAAGACTGTAAAAAGCTCACTTAAAAGAAGCATCCAGTCAAATCCACACAGATATTCCCTCCGAAGTCCGATGTCCCAGGGGGCTATGCCCTCATTTCCCATTTGAGGAAATTTCTAGTGGTATATGCTGTTACTAAGGTAAAAATTGGAGCCCATGCTAATACAGTAGGTTGGTTTCTCTATGGGGAGCAGAACAGAAAGTGGGTCAGGGTAGAAGTCAGCAGTGAGACTGCTTCACAAGCAACTAGTTTTGCACATTGGGCTGAAAAGATATAATCCATAAACTACTTCAAACTGTATAGATAAAAATGTGAGGTTCCAACAGATTCTACTGATAACTTTCTGAGCAATTCTTTCCTGCTGGTTTCCTGCTGCTTTCCATGCAGCAGAGAGTTAGCTGTGTTAAGAAAATGAGAACTGGATGTACTTAAAAGTTGCCTTCCCATTAGAGTAATATGGTTCACATGAGCATAGACCTCCATGTGTTTGGGAAGGTTGGGCAGCCAGTAGTAGAGTAACAACAGCCTAGACAGTCTGTTTGGTTGCTCAGCCTCGCATCAGTCCCTAGAAAAGCACATCCTCTTGGATTCCATTTCCAAATATTTTAAAAGCAAGAGGATAATCAAGGATGCATTTGTCAAGAGCGAATTGTGATTGACCAGCTGGATTGCCTTCTCTGATGAAATGACTGGTTATATGGTTGAGAGGAGAGCAACAGACGCAAGCTACTTGGATGTTTAGAAAGGCTTTTGACAGGTTCTATCACAGCATTCTCATTTGGAAGCTTGAAGAACAGACAGACAGATGGGCTGAAAGTTGCCAGAGCTGCCAGGCTTGAAGGGTAGTGGTGATGGGCCAGATGTCCAGCTAGCAGCTGGTTAAGAGTAAAGTACCCCAGGGGTTGATTCTGGGGCTGATATCATTCCATATCATCATCAACAACCTGGATGATGAAACAAATTGCCCCCATGGCAATTATTAGGTTGCCCTTTATATATGTGTACTGGTTAGTAACAGAACCTGTGAGGCTGCTGTATTTCCTGGTGGTAGACTTGGGATTTTTGCTAGTGCTGGGTTTTGCAACACATGATCTTCTGTGAAGCTGTGGAAAACTTTTAAATAGGCTGAGTTTACTTGCCAGCATTAGAATCAAAAAAGGGACCCTGGTAAAGTAATACGTGGGACCTTGCTAGGTCCATTTCCACGACCAGCTTAAAACCTTATAAGCAAGGTGAAGTAGTCCAGCCCTAAGGGGGATTCAATTATTGTTTTAGTAAATCTTATAAATTTGACTTGCTGGAGCAGTTTAGTACCTTCACATAATATAAAAATTATATTACAATGTCATTCTCTTGCCAAACAATGGCACTTCGAAATAGGTCCACTTTCCTATTTTGGTATAATTTTCCAGAATAACAGCTTAATTCATGATTTATGCTGAGAGGTCCTTTGCTCATACAACAACTTTAAAGTACAAGCTTCTAGCCTAGAGGACTAAAATCTATTAAAAGGAGTAATTTTTTTCTGATATCATGTCTTCAATTCTGAACTAATTATATAGTGGCTGGAAATATGCTGTGATCTTGCATAAAATAATTTTCTGGGTGAAAGGACAAAAATAGTAGCTTAATTTTGGTGGTCCCTGAGGAGGGCAAAAGTAAAATTTTGTTTCCAATACAGAGTTTCAAGATTTTGTAGCATTAATTAAAAGCATGTTTTGGTGCTGTTACCTGTTGAAGGGCTTAGAACTTGCAGTGCCTAATAAAATGCTCTAAAAAGAACTAACTTCAATTACGTGCCATGGATGGTGCTCATGTAGAGATTTGTGTTCTCATGATGCTTGTTTTGTAAGGACATAATATAAGGACAATACTGAGAAAAAAAGGTACTCTCCCAGCTTCTGGTCATTTTCAACTCAAGGAACCTCCTAAGCCCCATACAGTTTCTGAGTGCAAAGAAGCTCGGGGAACTTTTCTTCCACATTTGTGTGCACCTCCCCCCTGACTATACGTGAACTGTTATCCATAACATCTTGTGGCAAGGAATTGCACGGTTTAACTAAGCATTGTATGGAAAAAAATACATCCTTGTGTGTGTTCTTGAACCTCCCACCTGCTAGCATCGTTTGATAACCCCCAGGTCTTGTGCTGGAAGAGTCAGGTAGCAGCTGGCCCCTATTCAGCCTCTCCTTGCCACCCATGATTTTATAGGTATCTGTTGCTCTCCTGTATCATCTTTTCTAGGTGAGAAAGTCCTAGTGTATTCAGTCATTCCTTGTATGAAGGAACTGGCACTTCCAGACCACTGGCCATCCTTGTTGTCCCTCCTTGAACTTTTTCCAGTATCGATCAATCTTCTTGAGGATGGGTGAGAAGGACCAGAACTGCAAAAATTATCTAAGCTCTGGACAAAATGTGGATTTAGACAGCAGCATAAGGATGTTCTCTGCTTTTTTTTAAGAATGCTGAATGATTTCTGGATTTTGATGACTGTGCACTGAGCTGATATGTTTATTAGATATATCCTGCCTAACCCTAAAATCTCTTTCCTGAATCGAAATAGGCAGGATGTTCCCCATCATTGTACCTGTGAAGTTAGGGTTGGTTTTCCGCTTATGTCACTTTACATTGGAGTTGATGTGTCAGTTTAACACCCTGTTAGTCAGCCCTGTAGGTTCTCTTGCAGTTCTTCGCAATCTGTGCTTCTCTTTACTAACTTGAATAACTTAATTACTAGACTTTATGAGTTACTATTTATCCCCTTTTCCATGTTGTTTGTGAATACCTTTCCACATATACTGCAGTGTTACTAGTGGTTCCCACCAAACAGCCAAATGCATTGCTTGTTTTGAGGTAGAAAAGCTGTAATTGTTGAAGAATGATGGAACTGATTCTGATTTAAACATGGGACTGTGTGGCAGGTATGTTTGCTAGGTCATTACTGTTGATTTTAGACCTTACACCCATTACCTCAGGTCCGCTATCTTACCCACAGCAGTGAGACTGGGGCTGCTGTTGCAGTATCCCCTCAGATAAGTCTGCAGTTTGCTTGCTTGCTCGTAACCTCCAGTCCTACCTTTCCAGGCAGTGCATACACAGGGAGCCTGTCTCTGCTTCTTGGCAGAAAGCTGCTCACCACTGGCTTCTGCTTTCTTTGGTTTTTACTAAGTTTCCCACTTCAGTATCCATGGTTTTTAATTGGTCCTGAATGAATTCCTGTGGACCTGCTTGGGTAAGCTTCTGCTCGGTGTTTGCCATGTTTCTGCCAGCGCTTGCCCAGCCAGCCTGGGTCTGGCTTACTTTTATCACTTCAGGCTTGTGTATGATTAAACAAAATTTAATTGAAGTTGCCTGTATAATTCTGCTTAGAAACAGTTTTCTGTGGAGTACAAAATAGCTTTCTGTCAATATTTTCTATTGTGAAATACACAAAGAAATACACAAAGATACCTTAACGAAACCCAACTTTGACGATAGAAGTTCATTTAAAAACCTAATCTAATTCCTTCAGTTTAATTGGAAGAATATCAGTCATTAACAAAAACACAAACCAGAAAGAAGTTTGATTCTGCATTGGTATTCGTAAGGTAAAAAGCTACAAAGTTTGGCAAAGGTCCTTCCAGCCCAGTGTCTCATCCCCAGCAATGACCAGTAGTGGGTTTTCAAGGAAGAACCTAAATCTATGTAAAGAACATGCTGTTCCCCTGCTATTTTTTTGTGATAAGCAGAGGTAGTTTTGCAATGTTTGTCTGAGATCCCCTAGACAGAGAGATGCGCGCACAGGCAGGACTTGGTCAGGGTCAGGGCTGGCTCCAGGGTGCCTTGGGACGAGCTAGCTGTACTGCCCATATGCTGCACAGCTGAGCCATCCCACGTGCAGGAGTTGGCACCCAGAGCTGATGCATCCTGAGTGCCCTGGGTTTGCTCTGCATGCGTAGGCCGTCTGCGCAGCACGTGGGCAGCAGATGTTGTATGGCTGGTCAGTGTTGGGCATGCATCGTGTACATGTGCTGTGGGGACAACTGGGCAGAGAGCTTCTCTGAGACTGGGCTGCTCTGGGGTCATTGCTGATCATCTTGGTCATCTGAATGTCTCAAGCCCACAACCTGTATATGGACAAAACATCGTTTGGAAAAGATGATGTGTCCCGATGAATCTGGATAATGCAGGATATGCTTAGCAAAAAAGAGTTTTTAAATAGCCACTACAGCTACATTTCTGGTGCATCTCAAAGTTTGGGACTAGTTTCTCTTCCATTGAAGCCGGGGCCAAAAATCACACTTGTTTCTACCGAAGCAGGCACCGGGATCCCTTTCTGCTTTCACCAAAAATCCTACTGCCAGTACGTATGAGAGGAATCAGACAATAGGAAAAGGCAAAGTGCAGAGAAATCAGCTCTGGTTTAAATCATGGCAGTCATGTCAGTGACTTGTCTGGAGTCAAGACTTTGGCCATGGATTTTAATTCTTCCAGTGCTGAATTTTCATTCTGCTGACAGTGAAGAGGAAGGAATAAAATCACTGAATTCACTGGTGCTAGGAGCTCTTGGTCTTGGGTAGTTCCCCTATTGTTAAGAAAAATCAGTCTCGATGCATCTAACTCACGAGGGTTCCACAAGGCTTGCAAACATGTCTGAGGTACTCACAGCTGCTGAAGTGCTTTTGATTGACAATACCACTTTCATGTAATTCTTCCATGTTTCCTTTTGTATTGTTTTCAATTACAGTAATTTCAACAGAGCTGTCTACAATCAAAAACTATGGAAATTGAATACAGAAAGTTGTAGTATTTCAAGGAAGAGTAAGTATAGCAGTGTCTTTTTTTTTTCCTAGAGAAAGGATATAGATTTCTCAAGACCAGCTCTGTATTCTCAGTTTAACTGGCAGACAGGAAATGTTTTTTTTTTCTTTAGGTCCCAAAGGATGTTTCTTTGTTAGAAAGCCAAACCTCCGTTTCCTCTATTCCTTGTAACTGATAGCAAACCTGGTGAACATAGAGTAGACTTGGCACCAAATGCATGAACTTGTAGCCTATTTCTTTTACAAACCAGTTTTGTTTGAACATTGGAAGTCTGCCTTTGTTTTCTGCTAGATAACTTGGTAGGCAACTAATTGATTTTCTTGTGGCCAGATGCTGGAGCCTACCCTGATGTTAATGAGATTTCACTTACACAGTCTCGATGAAGCTAACAGCAACTTGTGTGTGTATCAAGTCCCTGATGCAGCTGTTTTATGCTGAGAAATGGTGGCAGTGGCTTTTTCTCAATCCCCACTTTGACACCCCTGCTTTCTTCCTCAGGATTGTGTGCATACACTGGATATGGCTGGACTGCATAATGCATGCATAGAGGTACTCAGGCTAGCTTTGGTGACAAAAACAATAGCTATGTACAGCCACAAATATGCTTTTAAGAGGGCTAATTGTAGTTTGGGTGGCAGAGCATGCTGTCCAAATTGCTGTGCAGCTAAGACATGGACTCATGTCCTGTTAAATGGCAGGATGGAAATTTCAAGACCATTTTGAAACAAATCAGTCTTGTAAGCCAGGTATCTAGGATGCCGAATAAGTGTGACATGATGATTTGGAGCAGGTACTCTGTAGCTGAGAGTGTTGGAGAAGTATTTCAGGGATATACAGAAGTACCATCTTGAACAGCGCAAAATTGAGACACAGCAGAGAACAGCACAAGAAGTCAAGCTTCTGGCTATTACTGGCACATCATTGTCAGCTGGAGGGCTGCAGGAGCCCACGTGAGGTATGGCTGACCTCACGTTTATGGATGCAAGACTCTAAGCACCAACTGTGTCTTTTTATTTTTCTGTATAGAGGTTAGCAACCTGGGTTTTTTGTCTACCATGTCTGCAAACTAGTCTGAGTCAGTATCTGTAACATTACCTCTTCGCTGTCTTTATATTTTCAGGGGATGATTTTTCTTGATTTACTTCAGATCAGGACATAATACCTGTATGCTTTAAAGGATTGCTGCCTAATGAGTTTCTGTGATTCTGAACACCAGTGTAAAGTTTCTCAGCTGTGAGGCTCTCCTTTGCAAAACTGCTGAGATTATTTTCACTTACAATGAAATGAGAGGTAAAGTTTAGCCTCCCATTTTGTTTGGTTTTGTGCCCACACCTCTGAATTGTTTCCGCAGTGGTTTGTCTGACCACGCAGCTGTGGAGAACAGACAGAGACAAGGAAATCTTCAGCTACTTGATTGTCACCCAGCTGGCAACAGTAGTGTTTAAGCTGGGTTTTGGGAGTTTTCTAGCTGATAAGTAGGTTTATATGTTTAAGTTTGATTATTCTAGGCTGACTGTTGTGTTTACTTCTGGTTAAAAAGTTACTTGAACAACCAGTTGCATACTTTCACCACATGTAGAAGTTCACGCTTTATTGGTGAATTACTCACGTATTTCTTCTTTAAAAGTTCCAAAATATTCCCGCATGCTGCTTGTCCTTGACATATGAAGCACGAGGAGTATGGCAAATTTAGGAAGTCCCTCATAACAAGCATACACATAAAAAATTAACAACTTATAAAGGACCAAATTACAGGCTAGAATTGTGATAGCTGGATATCTTAATAAAAAAATACTTGTTCTGCTTGCAAACAACCTGCAGAAACATTTTAAAAGATTATCTGTGAAGATAATATTTTCAGAAATAAATACTATGTTTTCTTAGAGGAAACTATAGCAGTGAAGGAGCACAGGAAAAAGAAGAAGAAAAAAAAGAAAGCATGCAAGAAGCAGGCCGGTTATGTTGCCTGACTTGAATTGCATACTTTACCTATCCTGAGTTGAATTTGATCTTGATAGTCAGTTCTGTGATGAAGTAATTTGCTGTAGCACTCTGTTACACTACCATTCAAAGAAGGCAATGACGCTTTTTGACTGGTGTAGTCCAGCTTTTATAAAATGAGAAGCTAAAATTGCAACTTTATTCAAGCCATCAGTAAAGTTCAACTGTCTTAGCTGGCAAGAAAGATAATATAAATTTTAATAAGATTGATAAAAATAGTTTGATGGTATGAGATAAGTAGTCAGCCTCTGAAAACACATGTAGATAACTAGTGGTCAGTTTTCATGTAAATATGTGATACGAAATTAAACACTGTTAATAATTTAATAATCAGTCTAACTTTGATAAAATGCAGTCATTAGCACCTACCTATTTTGTCTAATGCCGAGTCACCAAGGTTCTTTTAGGTCATGTTCCCAATAAGAATTTATTTTGTCCATTTGTCTCCAACTGCATATTCTTTGTAAAATCATAATAGCAGGATGTGGTTAGAACATCATACATGATATTATAGCTCCTAACAATAAGGCTTTTCCAGGAAGGGATGTGGGAGACTTGTCTGATATAGTGCTTGCAACCATGCCCCAGCAAAAATGCTGACATCTTGTCAGACTGGATGTCTGCAGTTAGCTTACCAACTGCAAGAGAGGAGCAATGAGGCTGTATGAATTGGTGGTCTTCACAGCTGTTCTCACTGGTCTTCAGCAATGTCCCTTGACCCTTACTGGAAAGTTATGCAATAAGGTGCTTTTGTTTTACTGAAACAACAAATAAACACCATTCCCCCCCCCCCCCCCCCCCGCCCAACACCCAGTCAGTCTATCATTAACTTACTCGAAGCAAAACAACAGAACTGTACTTTTCTGACAGAAAATATGGACTGTGATCTTGGTGACATTTGCTTTGTGCAGTAGCAACTATTTGTGAACTAATTCTTCCTACGCGTTGATGGCTGGCTTTGCTACTGAATTATTTTTGAATGGGATCCACTTTAAATGCAATCCACTTTCTTAATTTCCTCCTAATTAGTATTCTATAGACATTATGTAGGTCAGTGGTCCCTCAAGATAGAGATGACTTGCTGCAGGAAGGATAAATAGGACTCCAAGGCTTGTTCACAGACCTCACAAATCTGTGTTGCTCTCCAGAGGGTTGTTTTTCTTTCTTTCTCATTCCTTCGAAAAAAAAATCTTTGGTCCAAAACAACCTTGAAAAACATAAGGTAAATGCAACCAGCTCAGGTATCTGAATCTGTGAAGAAGCTAAAACCAGGTCCCAGAAATTAGCTGGGATTCGTATGCCACTTCTGTGATTTCTTTGGCATCTTCTGAATAGGAATTCTGCTCAGATGGTTTCCAACTAGTGTTGCCTAAAGCAAAGGTTAAAGCAGAGTTCATTGGGCATGATGTTGAAGACAGACAACCTGAGACGTGTGAACTTGTAATGGGGGGGGGCTTTTCCTGAACCAGGAAAAGCTGGTAATTTGGGAAGCATTGCTGTGGTCATGTCAGGGTTTTGCGAGAACAGTTCAGCAAAGAATGAGGACAGAAACTGCAAAGATTTCTTTGCATTGTGTAGGACTTAGACCTCAGAAAATGGAATGACAGATAAAGCATCCCATTGCTCCACTTGAGCTTTACTTTGTTATTAAAAAACATATTAAATTAAGAAACCTATCAGAGCACTATATTGGAAAGAATCATTTTTTTTGGTTGCTGTAGGCACGTGAGATGGACCTCAGTACTCTCTGCATTCACCCAGGGACCTTATTTAACGTGTGGAAGCTGTATCCTGTAAGAAATCAGTCCTCATTCAAGCAGTACTTGGACAATGCTTGGCATGCAGGAGAGTTGATAGAGCTGACAGGAGTGTGACCGAAGTCTTTGGGTGTTTGTACAGCTTGTGCTTATCACAAGGCAGAACTTTCCTCCACTATAATAATACTCCAGTGGATGCTGCTGTGCTGATGTACAGAGGTTTGCTGTTTCCTCTTCATTACATGGTCACTCTGCTTTGTAGGCAGAGGCAAGGCAGACCTTACCAGGCCCAGTATGGCCAGTCTTGTGGGTGCCTCCTGTGTAGCACAAGGAGAGGAGCTCAGAGAAAAGCAACGTGTTTGCTATATGCTTGACCCAGATACTGATGGGAAGAAAAAAATCTTTGAGGTTTTACTATGCACACTGGTGTTTTGCTTTTCATAGAGAGCAGTGGTGAGCCAAAGAGGCAGCCTTTTCAGCGGGTGAAATACAAGTAACAGTTACCAATGGCAATGGGTCTCCTGTTGACAAAGAAACTGTTTTCCTGGTTCTGACGACCCACTGTAATATATAAATCTCCAACCTGGTATTTCCCCCCTCCCCATTTGTTAGATGAACTGTAGGTTTCAATAGCTACTTCAAATCCTGTGGCTGAAATAGGATCCAGAGGTGTGTATGTTTATACTTAGCAGCTGCCATAGTAAAAGCTCTGTGGTTTGATGATCCAATTTAGTATAAATCACCACTTTAATGCTCAGTGATATATCATAGTGGG
Source organism: Nipponia nippon (assembly GCF_047370975.1). Lineage (NCBI taxonomy): Eukaryota > Metazoa > Chordata > Aves > Pelecaniformes > Threskiornithidae > Nipponia > Nipponia nippon. The sequence goes on along the minus strand of NW_028262347.1, from coordinate 86,933,413 downwards.
ACATCAGCCTTTGAGAAGGGTCTTTGTGGCTGTTATGGTGCAGTGATGAGGCCAAAAATGCTTGCTGCTCTGAATAAGGATCATTATTAAGGTGGACTGACCTACTACTGTGTTCTACCAACCCTTGCAATCTGTAACACATCCTTTCAACAATCTTTGTTCAAACTGCAGGCCTTGAAGCTACATCTTTCTTAGTTGCTGTACCAGAATCTCGTGCAAATGGAACATAAATACTCTGTGCTGTTTCTTCAGAGCTGTTAATCGGTGCCATGGCTTGGTGCTGGTTTTTGCAAGAAAATCATGGTGTATCATGTACTTGCTGATATATTTTGGGAAGGGGGAGGTGGTGAAAAACTCATTTGTTCCTTTTGAAGTAGATTTTACATTTCTGCCCCATGTGCCATTTTTCCTGTGCTGAAACAGTTGGATTTCCAAACAGACATTGTGGAGCCTGATTTGTCCAACAACTTTTAATGAGTGTTTCCAAATGTTTCAGGCAGGAAGGCCTAAATATTAATGCTCCTAGGAAAAAAAGAAACTTAACCCACTTTGGCTGTGCGGAATCAATTTGTTATTTCCAGAGGTGCTGCAGCTTCTCAGATAAGACTTCTATGTGTTTTTCTGTTTAGGAGCTAATTCAAGTTTAGCTACATCCATCACTAAGATTGTCAATAGTGTCTTTCTTGCCATGATATCTAAAGATGTGCATAAAGATCCTACGTAATAATTTATTCCTGTCATTTGACTATGAGGCAAAGTGTGTAAGAGAGAGAGAGAGAGATGAAAAATAGATGAAGTCCGGGAAAAGAAAATTGAGGTGTTTCTGTAAAGCTTGCGGAGGTGATGAATGCTGTTGCTGTAATACGCAAACAGCAAAACAAGTGGTTTGGCAGCCGCTGCAAAGCAATTTACCTTGCTGACCAGTATCACCTCAGCTGCATTTCTGTGCTCCTTTTATGGCTTGCACACTCCTGTGGTTCCTAGTCTCTAGCTCTGTGCATGGGTTGGCCAGGGCTATTTTGTTTCTGTTGGTGCCTAGAAAATGGCTTTGCACAACTACTTGTTACTAAAGGTAACAGCAGCTCCATCACAGGTTTCAGATCCTATGTGGGAATGCATAACCTCCTGCCCATTGCTGTGGAGCATGCATTCTGGGAGCAACGAGACTCTGAGATCCCCTGGGATTTTCCCAACCTGCTCTGGTTCAGGTGGGTATCAATTAATTAGATATGCTAGTCAAACATTGAGAGGACATTGTCGTTAGCCTGGTCTTTAGGACACAGAACAAGTGAGAGCCCTCAGTGTGATCCAGATTTCACTGAAGACAGCTAAAACACTGATGTGGTCCCATCTGCTGGGGAGGAAGCCATGTCTTCTGGCTATACTGCATGCTCTATGGCATAAAACTGCTAAAAGGTACGATAGCAAAACTGAACCCTAGCTCTGTGGGAGCTGTGCCTAATTTGTAGTGCAAAAGCTGCAATGCAGCACTCGGAATGTGCCAGATCACGTCTCAGATGCAGACACTGCTCTGAGGTCCCATTAAAAAGGATGGCAGGCTGCTCTACCCATGACCTTCGGTCTGAGAGGATGGGATAGCCCAGCTGAGACTTTAGCAATGAAGCCTCCGTGGGGTGAAAATATCAGTCCTGTTCAAATCCCTGTAGCAGCAAAAAGTTCCATGTGCACTGTAAGACAGTAAGTGAAGGAAGAAATAAAGGTCCCTTGCTCCCTGCCTGCAGCGACAATGCTGTTTGGAGCCTGGATTGCAGTGCTGGCTCTGTGGAGCCTGAGCCGGGGCTGTTGGTGCTCCTGGACCTGGAAGCGTGGCACTGGTGCTGCTCTGAGTGGGCACAGCTGCTGGGGCTCTGCTGGTAAGTCTGAGCAGGCCCTTGAAATACCCCCATGGGTCCACAGTGCTGCATCTCAGCCCCTGGCACCATTTTGTTAGAGCTGGAGGCAGCTCCAGTATCTCTCTATCAACGGCAGCGTAACTGACCAGTAGCCCGTGGACATTAGTTAATTGGTATTCAGCTCTCCCTGTTCTGTGGGTGTTGGTGGGCTTTTGGGGACTTGTATCAGCAGTAATGAGAGTCACCTGGGTTGCCCAAATGACTGTCAGTCAGGCAAGAACACCTGTATTTAATCTGGAAGGTCACCCCTTAGCTGATGAGGAGAGCAGGAGAAAAGGATTGGGTAAAAATTGCTGGATATGAAGGACACTGTTGGAACAGATGGAAGCAGCAAGCACCTAATACTGTGCAGCTCAGGGAGTGCTGGTTCATGGTATGAAAATATTGGCTGGAGAAGATTCATTTTGACCTTAGGGTTTTGGTTCTTAATGTTTCCTCTGTGTGGCTCTTTATACTCAGGTAAGATAAATCAACATGAATATTTCATGTGGGTGTGTGGGCACAATGTTGGCTTGTGAAAGCCAAATCTACACTTTAGAAGTTTCTGTAGCAGTGTCCATATAGGGGGAAAAAGCATAGATGTTATAGGTGTTTGGTTTCTTTGTTATTTCTTTCCACCTTTATATGTGGCCAAGACGACTGTGCTAGTTGACATGCTTTGGTTGCTACAATGGTTTTAATGCCCCTGTGACCAACTAAGGCTGTCTGTTTTGGTAGATCTCAGGAGTGGGTTTTGATACACCTGGTCACCCTTTTTGTTTTACGGATAATTGTGTAAGATAATAATGTGGCAGCCTGGTTAAAGTCTTATCTCAATGGAGACTGTTTGCTTGGCTAATTATGGTCAATAAGCAAGCTCTCTTTCCTGTGGTATACCACCAGCTTTTTGTGTATTTTCATTGTTATTGTAGCAATGGTAAGCCATCTCTTAATAGGGATATTGAGTGGCCATAAAACTATGCATGTTTCAAAGAACAAATGTGTGTGCTTAAGTTCTTAAGCCAAGGTTAAGAGTGGGAAAGTATAGCTAAATCTTTTTCAATAACAACTATTTTGCATTTCATTTGGCAAGTCCCAGGTGTGTTTCAGACTAATTAACTCAAAATACACTTGCTCACAGCTGTAGGCCAGCTGTGCAATGACAGCTATGAAATACTCAGAATTTAACAAATCTGGGCTGTTAGGCCTATGAAACCACGTAACCCACAAAAATGCTTGATAGGAAACAGTTAATTAATTCTAATATTAAATTAAATTAAAAAGGAGCATCCTGATTTGCAGCAGAGAGCTCATTGTCTTCAGTCTACAAAGACTCTAAATTTTTGCCCCTCTCTAAATTTAATGGTGGAGAACAGGAGCTATTCTGGATTTTGTAGCTTGAAAAACCTTGCTCTCCCCTTTGTCTCTTTCAGTACCTTCTTCTCACACCATGGATTGTATGTAAGTGATTGTCATACCCTGTCTGCAATGCAAAAGAGTTTGTGGTGTCTGGCTTTCCACTTAACTGCTCATTTTTCTCCTATACCTCTTTGAAACCTTACGCAGCTTTCTGTTTTCTGCTTTTAGAGAAATGCTCTAATTTGGTGCTTCAAAGGTGCAATAAGCTATTTTAAAAGGGCACAGTTCGGACTCTTTTCCCTTGCAATAACATGAAAGTAATTGTCTCATATACTTTATATTTCCTGAGACCTGTTTTCTTCCCCTTGATTTTTCCTGAGCAAGGAAGTATTTATAAAACCACCACTTTAATTCTGTCTTTCCGTATTGTAGTGACAAAAGAGATAGTCTGCATTAATGTCACAAAGTATCACTGAGGGGATTATTAGTACCTCGATTCTGTTATCACAGCTGTAAATACCAGTCAAATTCCAGCAGAGGTGTATTTCTTCCCGAAAGTGCGATGCGGTAAGATGTTAAAACTGTCAGTGATTCAGAATAAACTCTTCACCGTGGCAAGTGCGATTGAAAGGATACTTGTGTGATTAGAACAAGCAGCTTGGGAAAACACCTTTTGAAATCATCCCTCAAAGGCACCTTGGTGCATGTTCTTTGCAGCCTGCTTGGGAAGAAGGAAATAATCAGTAACTACAAGGGAATGTTAGGCTGTCCATTTGCACGCTCTTACCTCCATGCTTTGCTTATACCCCTACGCTTCGCTCCTTCCTAGCAAACCTGACTTTTGCTGCGCTTTAGAGATAAGTACACTTTTGTATTCTTTGCAAAGAGAAAATCATAATTTTTTGATAGTAGGCTCAGAGCTGGCTTTAGCAAAGAAGGGTAGGGAGGTGAACTGCGGTATTTGCCTACAGTTGAAGAGATGAGCTGACTGCTCTGAGGGTAGGCTGAGCTGCTAATCCTTCCTTCTTGCTTGTACAGGCCTATGCTAAGATGCCTTTGGGCTGGGTTTGAAGGAGGACTGATTCACTGAAAACATCTGCTCCCATGTTATTGCTTTCCAAGCAACCATACCTTGTGGTGTGTCCCACATTCAGAAATTTGGATTAGGAAGAAGTAAAGGAAGGTTAAAAAGGCAGTGTTATGGTGGACCGGAGAATCAAAGAATAACCTTTTCCAGAGTCATGGCTGGATGTAGTGCTTGGGACACATTTTTCTGTGATGATGTATTTTTAGCATAACTTCACAGCATCCCCTGCTCATTACTGCTGTTATGGAAGCTGCTCACGCCACCTCCCTGCTTCTTTGACTGTGCCCTGTCTGCACCTCTCCTGGCAACTACCCAGATCATTTTGGAAACATCTGCTCATCTCTGACGTAGCATTGGCTTTGCTAATCTACAAAGGGATTCACTACTTCAACGGGAGAGTCTGTATATTTTTATATATGTAGAAATACTCGGGGCGGGGCAGTTAACCAAACTCTCAAAGTATCAGAACGGCAGCTTTTACTGTGTATGACTGACTGCTCACACGTTATACACACAAAACTGGGCGATGGAGCATCAGGAGGGAAAAACAACCGAGGGGTACCTGTAATTCTGTATGTTTGTCCTTCTCATTCTCAGATCTTTTCAAACCAAGGTTATAAATTGCCTTGAAAACATGGTAGTAGTGTGAATCCATTAAAATGCCAGCAAATGTGGAGTGAAATGTACCTGCCATTACATACCTCCTGACAACACCCAGCCCGGCTCTCCCTTTTGCAGCCCACAAGCAGCAGCTGCTGCCCCCTGCCTTAGGGGCAGGAGCAGGAAATGCCCTTCTGTCCAAGACCTCTGCTGGCTTTTCCTCCCATCCCTGTCCTTCATCTTTTACATGTTGAGGAGGAAGAGGACCCTGGTCTCATTTTTCTGATCCATCCCTTCATCCTAAGGGGGTCAGGGTGGGGTAGATGGGTCTTTGTAGAAGGAGTAGGTAGGGGACTTGTAGAGGGCTGCTGGTGTGTTCTTCGAAGGAAAAGGATGAGAGCAAGTGATGGGAAGGGGGCTTTCCTCCTCCCTCGTGCTTTTAATCACAGTGCCCTCTCCTCGTCTGCTCTGCATCCTCCAGGTCACATTCTGCTGCTGTGGAAGCAAAACCAAACTTTGCCCCTGGGGCTGAGATGCCTTGAGTGCTGAAGTCTCATTTGTGTGTCAAGGAAACTGTCCCACATAATAGCCTCTGTCTGGGGTGTGACTCTGCAGGGGCGTAGGTATTTCCCTGTGTTTTGGGAAATTTTAAACACTGGGAATATATTATTACAGAAGAAAGATTGCTGGGAGGGACCTCCAGCGGTTGGTAAGTCGAGCCCCTTGCCCAAAGTCAAGAATGATTACAGCTAAGCCATTCCTGTGAGATTCTTGCATCATCTCAGTTGCAGAAGACTTGTAATCTTCCTGGACACTCTCCCTGTATTTACCTCTCCATTAAAAACCTTCTGTTAACCTCTCTGTTACTTCTTACCCTATCCACTGCAGATCCAGAGAATGGCAGTCTGTTTCCTTGTGGCCTACAGTGGCTTTTTATCAGTTTGAAGTTGGTTATTTTGTGTGTCCTCTGTCTAGCCCTTCTCCAAGTACCCTGAAATGGATGAGTCTGGTTATTCCAGATGGATGCCACAGGAGTGACTCTCTGGACTCGCTTCAGCAGATTCTTACCTTCCAGCAAGGGTGTTGTGCAATACATGATACTGTGCTGTGGCAGAGACCTCCCTGACACAGCGTGAAAGTACGTGGTAGAACATAACCTTTCCAAGCTGAAAGTTAAGTGGTTCTGCTCAGGAGAGAAGAGAGAAAAGGGCTACCTTTTTTTTTTTTTAGAAGTAGTTAGAAAAAATATTTGAGACAGAAGGGAGACAGGTTATTGCCATTTTTATTTAAGACAGCTTTGCAGAAAATCTTTTTCCTCCTCCTGATAGACATGGATCCATCTCTGGTGGCATTGGTCTACCTTCAGCAGCGTGGATGTATTGGCAAATGAGAGTCACGCACTGTAATGGCTCTGTGTTGTTGGCAGGATGTCTCCTTGAGGTGCTCCCATCCTTGCCATGATCTAAGCCTGTCTTCTCCCCAAAGCATAGGGCTGGCTTAACACTTGCTGACAGTTATGAAAGGAATTAGTTTTCGCTTGTATATTAGGCGTAGGCTGTAACTGGTGTTGCTGTTATACAGTTGAACGCTTCCCTGGCTGCAAACCTCTTCTTCCCACACAAAAATCTTGTTGTAGATGATAAAAGCATTCTTTATAACGCTGTAATGAATGTGAGCAAAGCAGTTCTCTTACTGCCAACCTGAAGTGCTGAGCAGTGAATTTTGATCAACTGAAATGCCCCTAACTTAATTGTATGTCTCTTCATTAAAGATGCATATAGGATCACAAAGCTTTGCTCTCTCAGAATGAAGCCTTCTTTTTAAACCTGCAATACCACAAAATCTATCATGGACAAGGAAAACACTATTTCTGTGCAAACTTCTGCTTCTAATTCTTTTCCATTCCTTCTTGTTGTGGGTTTTTGCCCGGTGTTTTATATTGTGCCTATTATATTAGTATCTGAGTATTTCCTCAGTTTACAACTGCCAGGCTGTGTTGGAAGTTAAGCCTTCCTGTGGGGCTAGGTGTTCATCCAGCCTGCATGCGGATTAGGTACAAGCAAAGCAAAGGAAGGCTAGTGGGGTTTGCAGGCAGTTCCTTGAATCTTGCCTGGCTGCTGCCTCAGCCCTCCTGGGGGAAGGGCAGGTACAGTTAATAAACTGTGTTTGAGGAGGCAGTTATGGTCCTGAAAGAGGTGCAAAAGGTGACACTGATGGGAGATTACAAGAAAACTGCATTCTTTCAAAAACTTCCATGTTGTACGATGTTGTTCATGTTCATATACACATAATAAGAAGGGCCACATCTCTACTCTTTGACATGCAAAATGCTTCGCTTCAACTGTACCAACAAGGCTCGGTGTCAGAGAGGCACTAGAATACCATGACCAAAACCTTATTGTTGTTTTTATCCTGAAATGCTTACGTATTGTCCAGAAACCACCTCTTGCTGATGCTCCCATTTTCTGCATGCTTCCAAGAAGCCTGTTGAACTGAATTTCCCCCCAGACATTTTCAGTAAACACCAAAAATATTTTTTTTCTCTAGCTGTGCCACGTGTGATTAAATAAGACACTGTATCTGTATACCCATTTATAATGGTGGCATTCAGAGTGGTATTAGTTTCCCCCATCTTCTAATGCTTTTATAAATAGCTCAGAGCAAACATGTTTTTAATGTTTCTTTACAATAACCAACAACATTATTACCTCTGTTAAAGCATGAAAAACAAAGCAAGTTTGAAGCTTTCAGCAAAATATCTATAAGCAGTAAGGTGGAAACTTTTACTGCCTGGCTGCTGGGAGTGTGCATGCATACAGATGATTCAGCTGAATGCTTATAAAAATGTACGTATACTTGCTCAACTTAATAATGACATTTATGGGACAGTGAATGAAATATTTGGTGTGCTCTAGAATAACTGTTTGTGATGGCCTTCAGGAACCACAGCTTCAGTTATATTGGAATATTTTTCTGACAAGTCATAGCTTCTTTTAAGCCAAAGGCATGTTATTACAAAAGGAAGATAGCCTTTGAGATAAAAATACATAGGACAAGATTTGGAGATGATCCCATTTGCATTTGGGATCTGCTTGCAAATGACCTGTGCATTCCTATTCACAAAATTGCTGTTTCTTTAGTGACTTTTTTTTTTTAATGCTTTGTGTGTACCAGGAAGAGAGGCTGATGGTGGGAGGCTGTCAAACCTCTTGAGGCAGTGGACTAACAGAAATGTGTGAAAGTGAGCCTGGCCGGGTTTGTTGATGGGGAAGAAATAATGTGCAGTGGCACTTCTGGGAGGGGAAAAGGAGGTCACGAGGCTGATACGGCTGGTATCAAACTAGGAGCTGCATCGAAAGTTGAGACAAATGCCGGAAGGCCTTGGGCAAGAAACAGAAAATGATGAGCAGCCTGAGCAAGGTTAGGAAAAGAGAAACTGAGCTGTAAAATCACTGTTGCTCAGAAAATGAGCCATGAACTATGCAGAAAAGGCTGGCCTTCTATAGGAGTAAGGATCCTCTGCACGATGAATGTCCTGGGGAGACGAGGAAGGAGAAACTGGTAAGTATGAAAGGGGAAATTTGTTGTGTCTTGTCTTGGGATTACTGTTCAGGTTATTCAGCAAGGAGCAATTGCATCTCTATATGTCCTTTAATCCAATAGATGCCTCCCAGCAGGTAGGATGTCACAACCGCAGGGGCTGACTGAGGGAGGAGAAAATTTGTTAATATGAAAGGAATCTAATGGCTCTACACTAGGCCCGTGGAAGTCTTACAGTGAACAGTGTTTGCCTCTTCAGTCCTCTCTAGATTTCTATTCTACTGTTGCCCTTCCCAGGGCAGTAAGAATGTCCCTGAGCCATCCTCTCCGAAGCAACAAAAATCAGTTTTGTCCCATGTTGTTGGAAAGGTCAGGACCGGCTCTCCTGAAAGGGCTTCAAATTTATCTGTCACTAACCAGATATGATGACTGTTCTGGGAGATTATGGACTTGTTCAAGCTCTCTGTGTCTTCAGGAGACCATCTTGGGACCTTGACATTTGTGTATATTTAGCTCTGGAAAGTATTGCCTTGCAAAACACGATTTTTCTCAAGAAAGGCGATAGAAATATAATGGGTACACAGCAGGAATACTTTGATGTAACAGTAGCCTGTGGAGATAAGGCACATGAAATGCTTCTATAGCTTTATGTGCAGATTTGAGAGAGGATTATTAGTGGATTTGAAAGAGAATTATGGATTTACATTTTCTTTCACTAAAGATATCTGATATGCTACCATTAATATTTCAGTCTATTTTTAGACAAAACAATAGTATAGCTGTAACTATTTGTAAATGCAATAGTAAATGCAGTCAATCAACAGCTTAGAGAAGAGCCTATGGCTGCACGCCATTGGAAAGATGAGGTGGTGATGTACCGATTTCCTCGAGACGTACAGGTTTTGACACTAGCTAGATACTAAACAACAGAAGTCATCAAGAGTATTCTTTGTTGCATTCTCTGAATTTTTGTTAATCTCTAACATGTCACTACTCTGCCTGTGCATTAACGTGCATTGACCAAGCAGACTTATTTCTGTTGCTACCCCAGTGACTCTGGGTTCCTCTGGGGAAAAGGGACTGGATTGCTCCAATCTCTTATCTCCTTTTGCAAGTAAAGTGCTCCTCAGTGAACACAGATTTGTAGCACAGAAACTTACAAGCGTTCCTCCCTCCATTTGCATTTTAATCATATCTGGAAAACAAAAGTTCAGACAGCGCTTCACAATCTATCTTAAATAATTAAAAGAATCATTTCTATGTATTGTTGAAAGATATGAGGAATCTAATTTAAATCCAATTTCAGCTGGCCCATGCTTGCTTTTAGTGTCCCTCTGGCTCTTTCTTATCTGTTCCAAAACCTGGTGAAATTCTGTTGAATTGGTTCTTTTTTCTCCCTCTTGCTATTTTACACTTGGGTCTTTTTCTGACACTGTCCTAAAAACAAGCAGTGCAGAGAACTACAAGATTGTCCTGTTGATTTCAGTGAAGCACTTGAATTATCTCAGAACTGCTGCTTTTATTGGTAAAAGGATATACTAATAGATAAAGCTGTAAGTCCAGTATACTCCATAGTGCTGTGCTTAGTGATGGGAAAAAGGCCACCGAGCATACAATATTGCTTTCTGTAGGTACATGTTTTATATCTTTGCAGAGCAGATTCAGTGCTGTTGCGCTTTCTACTGAAAACCACACGTGACTGTCAAGTGCATGGTTTTGATCTTTGTCGCCCCTGCAGAAAGTAGTGTCCAGGTTCTGTGTTTCGGTGAGAGGTGGAGGAGGAAGGAGGTGCCTCCTTCAGAAGTTTTTCTCGCCAGCAAAAAGGCAAACTGGTGTGTGTGATGTGGTTTTGGACAAAAATACTGTTGCCTTAATGGCTCAGCGTAGGAAACAGTGAAGAAGGGGAAAGTAGCACACTGTACTGAAGTTCACAGCCTGAAGCAAAAGCAGTTGGTGTCGTTGGTATTAGGGAGGGAGGGAGATAGTGCAAGATCATTTCAGTCAAATAACTGAAAACTTGCCAAATCATTGAACTCACATAAATAATAAGGTGAAATAGGTTAGCTGGGCAGCCGAGAGTTGAATATGGACAAAACCCTTGTACTTAGCTGGAAGTATTTCTGATGTCTGAGTTTGATTCACGCAATAGAGTGCCAACTCAATGCAAGGTTGCCTTAAGCGCATCGTATTATCTAACTGTGAGGTCCTGCAATGTGCATTGTCCTTTGATGTCCCTACTTGAACCAAAGAACCAAGTAAAGCTTTCCTGGAACTGCTTCCCAGCTTGCAGAGCTTGCTTCCAGCACACTGTGCTTCTCGATGAAGCAGCTACATTTTGGGTAGAGGGAAGTCTTTCTGGTTGGACTTTGTTTGCAGGACCCCAAACTCGGTGATGAAATACCCAGTCTTGGCATGTTGAAAGCTCTGTGCATTCAGAATTAAGCTCCCAGCCTCAGCATGGTGGTTTTAGGTGTTGAAATGTGAGGTCTTGGCTCCCAGTACAGCCAGTGGAGAGAGCGAGGCACCACAGGCTGATATGTGGGCAGCCGTTTAAAGCTGGCTGTGGGAAATGGAGTGAATCTGAGCTCTGCCCCATCCCAGATGCTTTTGGGTGCTTGTTCTTAGGTTGCACATTGGACGTTGTGGGAATCAGAGCCCACAATTCTCTAATAACAATTGCTAAACAAGCAAAGCTCTCCAGTTTCAGAGCAGAGCTGCCAGAGGATTGAGCAGCAACTCCCTTAATACTGTAGTTTAATTAGTAAAGCATGGGGTCAGGATTATAGGTGTGAAGGTTCAATTCACTTGTAGGCTTGAGTCCTCACTGGCTGTCTTCATCAGGGAGCCACTGAGTATTGTTTGGGGCACCCGTGGTGGCTTCTGCACATGATGGGACATGCCCTTTTGAGTTACCAGCAGTTCTAGTTCTCTGGCTCTAAGACTTTTTGCCTTCCTGGTTTTGCCTTCCTGTCATTTGCAAGCAGGAACTACTGTTGTACATCCCATCACCTACAGGGAACTGAAGGTCATATACTACTTTCTGGATGCTAGTTGCCAGGATGTTTTGCTGTAGCCTCCTGTATCGCTGATTGGAGAGTGGACAGGACTGCTCTGCCTGTCTTCCCCTGAGAGCTGTCAGTGTGTGACAAGGGAATGATATCGGTAAAATGATGCAGGTGAGGATGCTGTGGCTTTTTTTGGACTGCAATAACTTTTTGGTAGGAGCTGCGTACCACGGCGTACCACGGCCAGGGAGGTGGGTGACCTGCGTCATCACAAGCCCCTCTGCACAGCAGTATGCACACATACAACTTGTGTGTTTGCCAGACTGCTCTCCTGCCAGCCCAGCTAACAAAGGGTCTTGAGCTTTGAAGTAAGAGATCTGGTTCTTGCCCTGCGTCTCTAAGTCACTTTTCAAAGCATAATTCAGACTCCTGAGTTATACAGGCTCTTAAGAAAACAGTTTCATTGGCTGGTTAAAAATTTAAAATGTCAATGTATGAGGCCTCTTATTTGTGATGTGTTCCGCCCAGCAGCACACTGCTGCTCTCAAGTAATTGCAAAGAATATGGGCTCATATGCTGGTTGTTTCCATATCTTATGCCAAGAAAGAGGAAAAACATGAAAAAAAAAAAAATCCTGTGTTTCATCCAGGGGACAGATGAGGAGAAGGAAAACTCCCGCTAAAAAAAAAAAACAACGTGCTACCAAAATTCAACTATGTGGAAACTACCTCTCTTGGTTCACTGAAGTGATTGATCAGAACCATCCAAATTTTGCTACATATGCAGCTGTATGAAACATTGTGAAAAACAGTGCAAAAAATGCAAGTGCCGAGGTTTCTTGAGTATCTTCAATCTGTAGATAGAAAGCACAGCTTGCACTGGGGCAAATGTATCTGCTCACTTAAAGCCTAGCTTAAAGCGTGAATAGTTTTAGTACATCAGAGCAGTATCCTCATTCCCCACAAAATAAAAACAAATTCTGGGATGCAGTTGGGACAAGCTGGTGTTTAATAATTCCTGGATATGGAGCTACTACTGCAGAACTGGCAGCTGCCAGAGTTTTGAGATGCGGAATTGGACAGGTAATGAGAAGTCCTCTAGCAAAACTTTGTCTTGTTTGTTTGTAGTTTTTGTCGTTTGGGGCAGGGGGTGGAGACGACATGACATGACAACACAGCTCCCCTCCTCCAAAAAAAAATATAAAGTACTATTTTGGTCCTCTAAAACTCCTGAAATAAAGGATTTGGGTGGATGTAGTTGTATATTTTGATCACACACCCTCCCCCCCCTTTTTTTTCTGTGCTGTTTCTAACCTCAGCCATGAAGTCTTCAGTGGAGAGTGCAAAGAAGCACATCAGATGGGGATGAAAAGACTGGCTCTAGAGAGGTGAACAACAAGCAGGAGAAAAAGATGAGAGTGAGGGGAGAAATAAACAGAAAGATAATAGATAATATTTTACCTTCCAGCTGTTCTCAGCAGTAAATATACAGTTGTAGGCAGAGAGATGAAATAAAGGCTCCCTTGGCTGCTGAGGCTCCTGCCAACCCATCCTGGGCACCTCTTGGGAGTGGAGACTTACACTCTGATGTAAGCGTGTGAGGAATGGGATGAGAACAATAAATAGCTTGGTTTGTCTCTGATTGAAATTTGAATCAAATGCTGACCCAGAGATGACAGACTAGCATAACTTATTATGCTATTCAGACCCACTTTTGTTTTTCATATTTAATTGTATGATAAAGCAGCAGGATGCTTGTGGAAGCATAAGAGGCTTCCAGAGAGGGCTCTGGCAAACTATGCAATCCTGAATATGAAATAGCAAAACTGAGAGAGGTTGTACATAAAAATCTAGTGTTATGATACCTACTTTCCTTTCTCTATATCTTCCATCATTTCTGACTTCTGAAAGTTGTCTCCCTGTGGTAGGTTGCTTGGTATGGGTGTACCACCAGATCAGAGTATTCAAAGGATTAAATATCTGGACTTGATGCTTAGCAGGCAAGTGAGATTTGTGAGCTAGTAACTTGTTTGCGCTGAGTTCCCTTTTGGGCAACGTCAGGCTCCAGGGCTGCCAATCTACCACATTTTGTGAGCTCTGCATTAACAAAAACAGAAACTCGCTTTTGAACACGAACACTTACTCAATGGAATAATCCTTAATTTCAGGGCCTCTCTGAGACATGGGATCTTTGTCTGAATTCCTTTGACAAAAGAAAATTGAGGGTTTGGGTTTTTTTGTTTTGCTGTGTTTTTGACTAGGGCTCCACTAATTAAGTAGCAAGTTAATTGCTTACACTTTGAAGTTTCATTCATTACCTGTCCTGTGTTAAGTCAACAAAAGGCTACATCTAAGGCAGTGAGTCTCAGGCCATCGCTTTTTTGGCTGCCTAATTAAATGTAATTACTTTATTTTGTGCCAGGGTTCATACTTGTAACATCGCCTTGTAATAATTTAAATTGCATGTATGCTGTAGGGGGACTGTTTGACGCCAGAGAGGAGACGTTCCTGCTGTCCTTCCTTGCAGTAGCATGCAAGTCAAAAGTACAGAGACGTCATTTTCCTACCTACTTATTAGCTGCCCTACAGGAGAATCACCAGTAAGGCACTCATTTTATAGGGACAGGATGTATAACGGACCCACTATTGTGCCTAAAAATAGCCCACATTCAGGACATGCTGGGATTAGCCACAGAGGGAATCCTAGATGTTTAAAAGTGAGTGACCTTCCCATGGCACATGAGCTTTGCATCCGTTCTCTTTTATTTTATAATTATGACAGATCAAAAGCATTACACTGCCACTCATTATCTCTTTAGAGGGATTTGAAGAATTACTGTCCTCTTGACAAGCAAAATACTCCTGCTGCTTCTACTTGTTGAGATCAAGCAGCAAACACAAAAATCACCTGTATTTCATTTTTTCCCCTCATGCATTAGGAAAAAGGTTGTTGCAGAAGGAGTAAATGAGTAGCCCAGCACAGTTAATGAGCTCTGGTAAAGCTCTCTGACCCATGGAGTAAGTGCAAGCCCGTCTGAATTTTGAGTCAGACTTTAATGATTAATAATATGGTAAATCTAGTCTCACTAGCACTAATAATAGGGGTCACTTTTGGCTCTTTGTTGGCCACTGAAATGAGCGCATCTTCGTGTCCTGTTGGAGCCCTCCCTTTTTGTCAATGGTGCCAGGAGGTCTACAGTGAAGCAGTTAAAACTAATGTGAGATCTTAAGTCTCTCAAGCTGCATTCAAGTTTAAAGAGGAGGGGGGAAGAAAAAAGCCAAACAGCTTCTGGCTTTCTAAGGGCTAGATAATTTGTGGAGTGTTTGGAGGAACATCACAAAGAATACAAATGGAAAAACAATTAATCAATTTAATGTAAAAGACGGATGGGAATGTTTCTTTCCAGAAGCGATGTCATATCAGTATTTGGGTACAAACAGGAAGCAGGAGTTCATTTATAGCATATTTGGTTCAATATAAAATGGCTTGGTGGGGGGAAGACTAAACTTTTATGGGAGTTTTGTGAGGAGCAGCAAGATAAAAATCAAACATGCATGTATTTGCTGTGGTGTTTTGGTTTGGTTGGTTGTTTCTTTTTTTTTTAAATACTGTTTAGAAAATCTGATTCCTGCTACATATTGTTTCAATTTAAACACCTTTGGAGAGTCAAGTGCTGGCTATGCCTGAGCTAATTCTTTATCTTGCTGCATGCGCTTGGCATCCAGCCCACTAAGTTTATCCTGTCTGTGACAGAGAGCACTTCACTTGCAGAAAACAGTGGGAGATACTGGGAAAATGTTTGCTCTTTGATTATGGTAGTAGGTCGTCAGGATTTTAGTCTGTTTCTTAATCTGCGGGAATATGGGGAGGGGGGACTACATGTTCAGCTGATCCTCATTTGTGTTTAGGACCCCGTTATATGTTGTATCAAGAGAGCGTTTTATATGAGGGATGAGGATGTTCATCTCCACAGAGCAGGCTAGACAGCATGAAAAGCATTTCAGTTTTGCCCCAGTAGGTACATAAACTAAACCATACAATTTACTTTTCTCTTTTAACTTACATTTACGCCCACTTACAGCCCCGTTTGCCATCTCACAATGGCATAAGCTTATTGAAATAGGGAGCCTATCAGTCTGTGTTTCATTTTAGATGTAGGGATATCATTAATGATTAACTTCCATTGAATATCAGTTTAAATCAGGTCCATTTAGAACACTCATTTAGAATGTCACAAACATAGAGCCCTCAGACTTAGACCTCCTTAGCAGGCTCACGTAACCAAATTCATTTAAGGATGAAGTAAACAAGATTGTGGTAATACAGGCAAAAAGTCTTTATGGACACCCACTGCAGAGCATCAGAAGCATGCTTTGCATGTAACTAGTGGTTCAGTTGGAGAGGAACATAGAGCCATACCTACTACGACAAAAAAGCTTGAAACACGTGGAAAATGCTCCAGCTCAAATTCTGCCTCTTGTGAAGCCCTCTCCATGCTGTGCTGGCAGTGCCAGAGAGATCAAACTGCGCTAAAGGAGTAGTGGAGGGCTATCTTCATAGCTAAGATTGTATGGCCTCCTAAACCAGCAGGTCCATGGTTAGGTGTGTCTGCCCCTACAGAGATTATGGGCTATGGAAATTCAGGGGCAGAAGTACAGCTTGTGATCTGTAGTGGGGCCACTTGTGTAGAACAGGCCGACATGGTCTATCTTGCCTCCTCAGATGGGCTGTCTTAGATGAGCAGACAGGTGGCAGAGCTATTTAAAGCCAAAGAAATGAGGAAAAGCTGAGCGGTGATATAAAATGTAATCTGCTCTGTGTTTTCTTCTCCAAACGGTAACAGACCTGTATTAAGAGAGGCTGAGGTGGGTCCCCATCTTACCTCCACATTTCTTGCCTCTTGCTCTGCCAAGGTTCAGGGCATCCGAGTCCGGCTGTGTCCTGCCAGAGAATTACAATGGAGAAGAATTTGTACATTGTACAATAGAAGCTAAAACGAAAGAAACCACTTGTGTAAGTATTGTGAGCTGGTCTTCCTCTGTTTCTGCAAAAGAACAAGTATGACCCAAGTCACTAAGCAACTATGCAGCATATTAAAAACAAACAAACATGGAAGTGTTAGCTGGCTTAAACCAATGCATAATGGTGCATGTTTTACTATAGCTTAGATTAACACTCGCGTTCAACAAATCTGTTTCCTACCAGACGGTTTCAAGCACAGCTTCCTCTTGTTGTAGTGCTCTCGGTGGACTCTTGCAGGATGATTGGCAGAGGTTCTTTTCCAAACTGAAGAGTCTCAGTCTACGCTGCCATCCCTTGTCCAGGAGCTGTTTTGTATTTTTTATAAGACTGCTCTGACTTACTCCCCCCCCAGCACTATCTGTTATAGCCTTTCTTGAGATGAGGAGACCAGAGTATTCAGGTTATGGGTAAACCATGGATTTGGCAGCATAATGATATTCTAGGTTTCATTTGCTGTTTCCTTCCTAATAGTTCCTAATGTTTGAATTGTTTTTTGACCTCTAATGAACACTGAGATGACGTTTTTGTGGGCCTCTTGACTATAACATCAACACTTGGTAATGGTCAGCTCAGTTCTCGCTATTTCTGTGTATGCAGTTAGAATTTTTTTCCCCTTAGCATTGTTTTACGGGTATCAATGTTGAACTTGATCTGACATTTTATTGCCTGGCTTTTGAGTCTCATATGGTCCTTCAACAATTCTTATCAGCTCCTTATTATCTTAAATGGCTGAGTGTCGTTAGCAGACTTTTTCATCTGTCTGCTCAGATCATCTTGTTGAATAAGGTTAACCATTCAAATATAGTCAGGGCAAGTCAGTTTGCACACAAATGATGTAAGACGGTTCTTACATTGGGTGTAAGTACTGTTCGGCTCCCTTAACACTACTTGGATTATTACCCACCATTACATTTGAAAGAGTTATTTGGACCCAGTGTGAAACTGTGAGGCCCTAAGAAATGTCTCCACCAGCTGTGATCCTGTTGAGAGCAACAGATTTGAATGCATTTGGGAGAAGCAGTCACATTGTCTCCCTCCAATAGATTTCTGGGCTGTGGATAGACAAGATGTGAAGCCAACATCCAGATCTTTGTTTGCCAGGAGCTGATGAGGCTCAACTTGAACATCAAAAATAGCAAAACAAAATGCTTCCAGCCCCTGTGTCCTGTTATCAACAGATGGTATTGATAGGCTGTTGCACAGTAAAACAACAAAGGTCTAACCAGGATCTTTAACAAATTGCCGGTGGGGAAGAGGTGATGGAGGATAAAGGAAGAGGAAAGATGGTGCCTTTAAAAGGAAAAAGGAAGGAAATGGAAAAGATAATACTTACAGTTTTATAATTGCACAAGTCTTGGGTCCAGCAAGAAAAAGACTCCATCCTATTGGAGACCCACAAATGGCAGCAGAGTAGGAGAGTGAGGAGAGGAATGGAATTGCTCACAAAATTTTGAAGCCTTTCCAATACTAGAAACCTTGAATGATATCGGGGGAGTACCAAACCACTCAGCAGCAAGTATAATGTAGGTTAATTCAGTTTTCTGGTACGTGCAGCAAATGTCCCCAGATCTGTTGCTGTCGCACTCCATTTCAAAAGGGGAACTACATTTTTTACAAAGCGGTCATTTAAAAGTAGCTTTGTGTTTCTGCCAACTCTGAAGTTCCACCATTTAAGGAATTCAAAGCAAAAAGTTGTCACCTAGTCTTGAGGATAGGGAAAGCAGCACTACAGCGAATTGCAGGCTGCAAAGCCTGACATAAGAACTGGACAAATAAGGAGGGACTGTCCTCTAGACCAGACTTGGCTAATGCTTTGATAAACATCACGCATCTGGGAGGAGCCGGTGGGTGTCTGTCTGCAAAGGCTAGTGAAGTCTCACATTTTTTGAGTTCTTTGAGGGAACCCCGTTGCTGTGTGTGTCCTGACTCCCAGTTAATACATATTTTGAAAATGTGTTTGGCAATTAAAGGACTGTGGGATGAGAGTGAAGGTATTTACGTGGTAAGTAATTAGTTAAAACACAGGAAAAATTGAGCAGTAGTAAGTAACCAGCCTTCAGAAAGGAGAGAGATCACCAGCAGGTTGTGCAAGGATTTGTTCAGTGTTCAATATACTGAGTAACGAGTGGGAGAACCATATGGTGATGAAGTTTGTTGAGGATACCAAGCTTTTCATGGGAATAGGGCTGAGAACCAACTACAATGGGCTGCAAACAGACACTGAGACTAAATGACTCATGTGACAAGACATGTGAAGAAGCAACAGTGGTGGTACATGAGAGGGCAGGGGAAGTGCTCTCATCTTTACACTTGCAGCTCTAAGCTGACTCTTTCCACCTCCGTTATAACTAATAGTGCTGTGAAAACACTGGCTGAGTGCAGCAGCAAAGGAGGAAATCAAATGTCAGGAGTGGAGATGACTATAACACTATGAATCTGTTACAGGTTGGTGTAGTTCTGTAGTCTGTGTGGTTCTGGTCCCCTGATTCCCAAAAGGATGTGGGCAACTGGAGAAAGCCCAGAGAAGGTTGATAAGATAATTGGAGGTCTGGCATGACTTCTGTATGAGCAATGACTAAATCAGAGGACTACTCAGCCTGGAAAAACACTCAGGAGGATATGATAGAATTATATGGAATAAGGAGTGTCTCAAAGACGGTGACTGCAGACCAACTGTTCAATGCCAGTATAATTTATTTTTTTTCCTTTTTCCCTTTGTAACCAGGTTTCCAAGTTCTGATCAGATCTCCAAGTTTGGTCCCAGTCTGCCAATATGTTTTGCCTGTGAGTGATGGCACTGCAGAGTGGAATGGATCACAAGCAAAAACCTGTTATGTCTGTAAGTGTTTTAAGGTTCAGTGCACACTTTAAAAACCCATTAGCTGAAATACTGTCTATACTTTTTATGCAGCAGAATATCAATGTGTCAGTCTCAGAGCAGTTGCAGAAGAAAGTACTTAATATTGAATTCTCTTGCCTTTAAATTTGAATTATAATGGTATACTGTTGTGGCTTTGCATTTTACAACACAACTCTAAAAATACTACACGAACACTTTAAGATACTTTCCTTATGATTGTAATGTCTGTCTTGGCAAATGGTGTGCATTATAAAGATATAGTGTAGCTGTATTGAAGGTACATGTTAGACCAAAAAAACCCTCATTAAAAACAGATGCTGTATTAATTATAAATGTATGTTCTTTCTGAAAACTGAATTTGCTCTTAAAGCACCTATCAAAAAAGTTCAAGTTACAAACCCTTTTTTTGCTTATGTATTTCATCCTCTTTATCTATAGGGAAAAAAGAAAAATCCGAACAGCATACGGTTTCGAGCTGTAATGCTGTTGCTATTTTCTTGATGCTTTCAAATAAGTAAATGTTGCAAATCAAATTTTGGTGTACTGCATAAGGAACTCTCCATTCTCTCTCCCTATATAGCTTTTGCATCTCAAATTCACTATTGTTTGTCAGAATAGTTTCTTCAGAGGGGGGTGTGTGTATACAAGAACAAGGTGGTACATGGAGATCTGAGGAGAAATTCTGAGGAGTAGCTTAAGTATTTTAACTACACAGCCTGGAGGCTGTGATAATTTAAAAATATGTCTTGGGGGGTTATAAAGAACCTTTTTCAGGTATAAGGTAACACTAATAAACAATGGTTAGCAGAACTGCTGAAAATATTGAGTCCATTTAATCTGCAAGAGAATCCTTTGAAATCCAAGACAGGTATAATAAGGGTTGCTGTAAAAGTGGGGTGAGAACATGCTGGATTTCCTCTTAGGCAAACACTTCGCTTCCAGTCAGGCAGACTGGATATTGAGCATCTGCAATAAAAACAGTGTCTTCATAAGCCACCATCGGTACCTGACTCGCTCTGTCTCTCCACGTAACAGATTCAGTCATATGTCATGTGTTCAGTCATGTGGTTTCTCCTTATTCAAACCCCTTTCGTAATCCACACTACTCTGAATTTGTTATTCTTTGATTAACTGTAATCGTCAGACTCTTAATTTCTCTTATTTTGATTGCAGTGTCTTGTGTCACCCTCCAGCATTGTAAGCGCTGCAGTTTTCTCTCTTGATGGGCTGGCTATATTACCACCTCTGTGCCTCAGACACTTCCATCTGTAATGTTACTGCCCATATTCTTCTTTCACCTCTGTTTTCCAGTGCAACCTCTTTTAGCCTTTGAGGTTTTTGCACTTTGAGTTGTCTCTGACATAAGGCCTGTTTCATGCGCTTCCAGTCCCTCTTTCCCGTACGTGTTTCAGGTTCTACTCTGAACTCCTCCGTTATGTCTGTAGTGCCATCTAGGACCGCCTGTCACCTTATCTTCTTGATATGATATATAAAAAAAAAAAAAGGTAGGTCAGTTTGCTTAGCACATTTCATCTGAATTTGTCTTTCAAGCTGCGTTTAGTGTTTTTTATGGGTGTGAAAAGCTATGCTGATGCCCAAAGGCCTGGTCCATTTCCTAGGTAAGCTCTGACCAAATTTTACTGCAGAATGATGCAAACATTTATAAGATACTCCATTTCGTAAGCACTAGGATGGACAGAGAAGACCTACTGTAAACTGAGCCAGAACAGAAGGAAGGCCATTCAACTATTGACTACATGTTTTTGCTGTCATCTTCTCATTTCAGTGAAGGTGAAATGAAGGTGAAAATGAAGGCGTTTCAGCAGAGGCATCTGTAGTTAAACGCTTGATTGCTGTGTGAGTGTATGTGTGGCCAATAATTGTGTCGTTACACTGGGATAGATACTGCAGTTAATTAGCCACTACTGCGCTTTGTTGCTTTGGCAGCTGCTGGGGACAGTTAGTGATGGCATTGCTCTAGGCTGGGAGGGAAGTGAGGAAAGAGGTTGTTCCGGTAAGTGCCTTGCCTCCTGTTTGTAGCTTGGCCTGTTGCATCTTGCCAGACAGACAGACTCCTTCAAGTACTTTCACAATCATCTCTCGTCTCTTCAATTACCACTTCCTCCTCCTCCTGCCTCTCTCTTCCGTTTGACCTTCTGGTAATTCCTCCATCGCTAGTTCAGAACAGTGCAGTAGGCTATACTACCCCCTCCAATTAAAGATATAAGTATGTGTCACATCAGAAGTTACCTAACAAGCCTCTAAACCCCGCTCAAATGAGAGCCCGCAGTCTCATTGATCTTGCTTGACCCACTTTAAATTCCAAATTTTCATAGGCTGCAGTTAACTGTCTGCCACATCAATTTCAGGTTTTTGGAATTTCGCTGTTGCTTTGCTTTTTTACTGTGTGCTGTCAGCCAGGAGTAGTAGTTTTATATTTCCAGATTTAGGCACAGACTGATTTCCCAGGTTCACATATTACACTCGGGGTTTATTTTTAATTCATAAAGACCACTTGATGTAATGATCAGCAATCAAAGAATACGCAATTATCACTCTTGCAAACTTTCCTGTGCCTCAGTAATTAAACCAACAAATTAGTTAAAGGCTCCAATGCGGAAGAAGATTGGTAGACTGTGGTCAAGACACACATTTACGGATTTTCCCTTAAGCTGCTTTTCTTGAGGAAGCTTTGATAAAGACCATATGATATCAATTATCATTAACTCTGTGTGGTTTCTCTGCGTTTGGAGCTCTCAGACATTAGTAGACAGGAGCCCTGTGTTAAGTCTTTAATGTATAACTGGTATTTATGCTGCATAGCCTATTCTCATTTTGATTTGTCAGCTGACATTTGAAAGGGAAGATTTGAGACAATTTATATGTGCAGACTGTGGCCTGTTGTGCTGAGTGACACTTCCTCCTCTAATCTGATTTGGCAGAGAGCTATTCAACAGCAGCAACAACATATTTTAAATGCCAGATTCAAAACCAAACATTTTAATTATACCTTGTGTTCAGTTACTGCCTGAAAAATTGAAGGATGCGTTTTGTTAAGGTGTCACTGCCTGAGCTTGACAACAAAGTCAGCATGATTTAATAAACTGTTTTAAATCCTCCCTTCAGAGAGTGCACACTCTTATAAAGTCCCTAAACATCAAAGTCTCTCTTGTCTTGAGCTCTGTTCTACAGTCCGTCAGTGCGAGCCTTCCTTCACAGGCGGCAGAAGGAATTCAGCAAACATGTAGATGTGATTCATTCTTAAGATCTTCAAATATCTGGATGAGTCACTGATAAGTACATGTAAGTTGTGCTGACCAGATTTAGAGTGCAGCAACCAGCACTGGAAATTACAGGATGTAGCTGGGAACAGATGAGGGAGCCTGAAAACTCTTATAATTGAGGAAGTACATATGAAAATCCACAGCAGCCTGGAGAGTTCACTTCACTGGGGAAAAAAAGTCTACGTAATTCATTTTACTAGGACTTACAGACAAGTTTAGGCCTGATAATTCACAACTCCTCTTTCCTAGTTTTTCAGTTTGAGGTTCTCAACAATTTTTTGGGGGGAAAAAAACCAAACAAAAATCCCAATCCTGAAACGTCTTTATTCTGTAACTTTTTGGAAGTTGAAAGACTGCAAGGGATTGGCAATATTGACTCTGTTAGCTGAACTTTATGTCCATGTCTGATCTGGATGCTGTGAGCTGGTTGGGGTGTAGCATGGATGTGGACAACCAGGAGGCAGAAATGTCTTAAGAAATTATATTTTCATTATACTTTGATTTTTTTTTTTTTTTTTTAATTAGCAACAGGTAGAGAGCTAGATCATAAAAGTTGAGGGAACCTTGAAAATTTTCTCTTGACCTTTTGTTGTTTTGTTCTGTGGGTTGCTGCTTTACTTCATCCGTAAGAGCACCACATTTTCAGGGACAAGGAAGGGGAAATTACGTTTGAACACACCATGTGCTCTCAGGCAATGTTCTTCAATCAGGACAGTGAAACAGTGTGTAGCATTTTATACCCTTGTTGGCAGAGGAATCAACTTTTGACTCCAAAGAGAAATTTGGAGACTTCAAATGACACTTTCTATAGACTACCTTAGTCAATCTGACTGGCAGTTACATGAGGTTATCACCTAATGCTATTTGTCTTTCTGACTTAGCACATCATTTTGAGGCAGTCCAATGCTACTATGCCTTGTGTCATGTTTTACTTGGAGCTTTTCTTCTGTTCATCCAAAGCTTGCAAGGCTCTTTTTAAAGCTGCAGTAGTCAGCATGAAATAGTACAGGTCGTGTTTTCAAGTGTCATAACATAAAACTTGTATATTTTGTAGCTACTAAGTATGCAACAAACCAGTCTGTTAAGCAGCCAAATTCCTGCTTGGTGTTAGCACACAGCAGGGCTCCACCTGCACAACAGGCCTGGACTTGACCTTTTGGTTTTTTCATACTGATTCATCAGAGGGTTATTTGGCTGGGATGTTGCTGTAATCATGGTGTAACTGGAAAATCTTATGCTGTTCAATCACCTCTTGTAGCTCAGTATGAGCAAACATCTTCAAGGACAGCATGCCAGGGATGCAATTTCCCATGGCTACCAAGAAGAATTAAGTGGGTTCCAATTTTTGTCAGAAAGTTTCAGAACTTTTGGGTTATTTGATGCTGCAATCAAAAATATCAATTCAACAGCTTTCAAAAATACCATCACCTTTTTGCCAGACATCATTTAAAATAGCAGTGCTGCCTTAATGTTTCCTATTTTTCAACATTTTCAGTCTTTCTTTTCCCTAGCTATCTCTTTATGATATTCTGAGCACATCAATGTTCAGCTTGGGAGTTTGCTTTTCAACTTCAGGTGTCTAATAGTTCTTGATTCGTTGATTAGAAATGCTTAGCCTACACTCCTAATTTCTGAGATTTTTCTCAACCAGAGGTAACGGGAGCATAGCTAGGCACAGGTTTACCTTTTCTTCCCAGATTTTCCACACCAGGTTACATACTGCATTAAATAGAACCGCAGAGCTTGTGAGAATCCCCTGTTTCTTCTGTGAAACACTAATATTTTCAGTGTCCTCTGGCCCAGGCAAGATAGAAGCCCGTGACACACAGTGTAAACTTCACAGATTACAGGTTTCTGCGGTCACCCCTGATATTATTGAACAACCAAGCCTAGGTTTTTTTACTTGAATTATTGCTAATTTCAAACTTCAGACTATCTGCATTAAATTTAATGTCCTGGCACATAAAGGGCTGATTTAATACAAGACTTTGATACCTTCCAAGGAAGTGGCATTCCAAAATGGTGCTAAATTCAAAATGGGACTGAGCTGAGTGGTTGATCCCAGGGTGTCTTCACCAAAAGAAGGTCTCTTCACACATAGAGCCCATTCCTAGAAGAAGTTAGAGCCTGAGCATGTTGCTGTCTGATTAAGATCACCCAGGCTTTTGGTAAAACCTCTCCCAGGTAACGATGCCACCAGATCAAAGAGTGAGTGGCAGCGTAGCAGTAGAAGAAATGGGGAGACGTAGACGGAAAACAAAGAGACTGTCACCAGCCACTTGAAAACTGCTCCATCTTCTAAGAACTGTGACAGGCAGCTCAGAAGAAAACCCAGACAGGAGAGATGAAAATTTCCACTGGCAATCTGAAAACAAGAGAGTTTGGAATGCGTGCCCGTGTTAAACAGAGGCTGGCTCCTGGCTTAAACACAGTCCTTGCTTAACCAAACCTAGCTAAGAAAAGCTTGCAGTGCTCGAGACATGCAATTTCTGAGCATGGTTAGTGTTGTAGTGAGAGCCACCAAAGAAACAAAAATTTAAATACATCACAACAGCAGAAATGATTGAGTAGTTTTGCTATTGACAAGAATTTGAATTAATGGAAATAAATTATTTCTCATCAAAACTTTTTGTGAATCACCCCAGTCTTTCAATTTTAATATCAGACCAAGGCAGGAAAAATTTCTTGCATCCATCTCACACTGCTACTGAGATTATGCTTAGTGAAGCTAGGAATGAATTATATTTACTGAGGTACATCTTGACCGTTCATTGAGCTTTTTGTTATTGCTGCATTTTATTAATCTTCCTCAGCAAAATATGCTGGAATTACATTTGCCTACCCTTTGTCTAGGCTTTTACCATTTACACAGAGCCATCTCCTAGCTAAATATTATGCAGGCACTGTAAAGCCTTCAAAGCAATACTCTTAATCTGTTGGATTTATGCAATGAAAGTTGAATAGGTTACTGAAATTCATAGTGATCCCATCACCTCTGCTCCTTAAGCTAAAACCGATTGGGATATATCCTGCAATGCCCTTTTCTCAATTTTCAGGTTCTTATGAAACAATACTTGAAAGGATGTGGGAGCTAGCTTTAAAAATCCCATTAGTAAACTGGATTAGCAACCTGACAGTGTGTGGCCCCAAAGCAGATAGTGGGAAGCTAAAAAGTAAGGTGCTGTTTTGAAGACTCTTGTAGAGAAATCATGCCCTCAAACTTCTCTTAACTCGCATGGACCATCTTTCACTGCCTCACTGTGTGACTGTGTATTAGCACAGAGTCATGACAGGCTGCATGGCAATTGTGCTGTGTTTCATTGCATGTACAGCTCTGCCAGCCCTGCACAGATTGCACTCTGGAAGCCACAAAAAAAATAGTTAAATGCAGTTTTGTTTGTCTTTTTAAAGTAAGTTATTATTTTTTTAATAACCCAACAAACTATGAGGATTGATTAATTAATTGGTAATATGATCACCATCTGAATAAGACCTAGGCAAAAAGCCTCCAGCAGAGGGAGTGACCAAATTAAAAATCCCATCTAAACTGCCTCTGAATTATATGTTGCTGGTAAACATTTTTATTCCTCAAGTGTATGTGCCCTGGGAAGCAGGGAACTATCTTAAATAGGACTATCAGTGTGACGCTGACAGTCACACTCCCACGTGCAAGCCAATGCAATTCAAACAGTGACATTTAAATCTGTGAACAGGATTAAGAAGAGTTTTTCACTTCTGCAGTTCCTGCACCGTGGCTGTTCTCAGCCGTGTTTACTGCTCTGCATTGCAATGTTCAGTATGTCACAGGCATGCATAACACTAATCACACTGCCTCTCCATTCAAAAGAAATCCAAAAATCCCAGCTTTGATCCTCAAAATCCTCACTGAGCTGAAGTCCAAATATGAGTCATGTTTACTTCTCATTCTAGAAAAATATTCTGATTAATCAAAAGGATTAAAAGATTAGTCAGCTTTTAGGTAGCACCTAAAACACTGGTAATGACATCCTAGAGGTACCTGTGTATTTCCCTGATGAGGAGGCTAATCTGTTCTCTGTCTTTCAAATCCATCTTTATTACCCTTCCACGGTCACCCAGGCATGTGCACCTAAAAATGACTCTCTTCTTCAAAGGCAGCTCAGAGAAGCTAGTCCTAACCAGGTTGATGATGAAACACGGAACCCCCTTTCTCAGTGAACTTTGTAAATGCACATTCTTTCCACCACATCTCAGTTTAATCTTTTTTTTGTATGATGTCTTTTTACATATAGCATGAGTACTCTGAACTGGGATCTTTGTGTTGCAAGGAATCAGACAGCAGAGTTTCAGAAGCCCCTCTACAGATGCTCATTGAACAGTATCAACAAATCCTGTCCTAATGTGAAAAAAAAAAAAGCATATATTCGATCTAAAAATTGGGGATGCTAGGGATACTGCCCTTGAGAAAAGAATGGGGGACAGCTGGGGTGGGAGAGAGAACCCCACCTAGAAAAGAACTTCCAGCATTGAGTTTAAATGTAGCTTTTGATAGACAACTAGCTTTTTAAATGATCCCTTAGCTTTGTACTTTCTTGCAGCTTTCAATGTAGTTTTTTCTTTTTGTACCCAAGTTGAACTGTGTGTAAAGTAGTAGTCCCATTTCAGGTGAATTTTTAAGTTCTATAAACTTCATAATTGTAGCACACAAACACTTTTTCCCAAAGACAAACAATATAATATCCTCTGGGGAAAACAAGAGGTCTCCAAGTTTAGAAAACAGGCTGGAGTGATCATTAGTGAAGCACAATTTCATGGCAGGAAGTCGGCTTGGATCCCGTCTATGTATCCCAGACATTTTATGGTCTGGATACAGAAAGCTCATATGGTGAATGTTGGGGTTTTTAACAGCCATATTTTGGGCCCATAAAATAACCAACTACAACAGTTAATTTTCACCCACACACCCAAATTGCTAGTTGGTATCACAATTTCAGTCCCCTGACACCCCTTACACAAACATACACTATTCACCACCAAAAAAAGTAAAACCAGGAGGGTAGTGTTTGGGGATTGCGATGGAAGTTAAAAAAACACACACACCATACACACAAAAACGAGCAGCAGCTGACTGATTATACCTTCCAGCAAGTCACAGAAGGAAACAGTTTACAGAATGTGTTGCCTCACAGCTCTTCCACCTCTCCATCACCTCCCTGTCCTCTTCCTTTCTTTTCTGCTCTGGTCTCTGTCGTCCTCCTTTCATAAGCTGCTGTAGCCCAGAGCAGGATCAGCACCTTCCAAGAGTACCAGCAACTTTAAAGTTTGCTTTAACTCTTTCCAAAACAGCTGCGTGTGTTTGAGCAGGAAATAAAACAAATAGGTTGCTACTGTGTTGTTCAGTATTGTGAGAAAATGTAGGCAGCTAGGTTATCATCTACTCATTCTAATGAGCGCTTAGCCCTACTTAAAATACTGCTACACCGCAGAATAAAGAAATGGTGATCCTCTAGCTCATTGGAAAATGAACAGCATGACCAGGCTAAGTTGTGAAACACATTAAAGCTTGTTGGTCAGTCAGTTCAGTAAAAATAAAAAAACCAAAGGAGTGAACATTCATTAAGATGCAGATTTTTTTTAGGCTATCTGAAGGATTTGGCTCCCAAGTTCCACTAGAAGTTAATTAGAAGTGAGCCCCAAGTCCCAGAGGTGGCTTTGGAAAGCTTGTTTAGTGTGAGTTTATTTTCAGTTGAGACGTGTTAATGTGTAAATATGTATCTTGAACTAAGATCCTCTTGTTAAGGAAGATGTGGGTGATTAGGGATGCCTGGAGGATGTCATCTTTTTAGGGAGAGGTATTATTTGATAAATTATAGCTAGCTACTCAGTAACTTAAACTGAGTTGAAAGTAAAATGGAAGTTTTCTGGGGTACGTAGGTCTTCCTGAGGTGTATGAAATGCTGGGCTAAGCATCGAGAGCAGGATGCTGGCTCAGCAGGTTGTAAAACAAGGAAAATGGGCAATGGACTTGAAAGGTGCAGATTTATAGACCAGTCCTGCATTTACAGAATGAATTATGTAGATGATTTAAGAGGGCCTTTCTCTTACCTTTTTAGGTCCCGAGCATTTTCTGTGGGAAAACTACATCAAGCATAGAAAGAGTTCAAAAAATTCTAAGGTACTGGATAAACTAGCTGTAAAATACAGATTTAAAGATGACCAAGCCACTCCAGCCAGCCATGTCACATTTCTGTCTGCCTCATCTAATCAATCTTGCCTAAAACAAGCTACGTACTGTAACACATTGCATGTCCTTTTACTCTGTGTTCAGACTGGTCATCTTCTTCCACCCAGCTAAGCCAGAGGAGAGCTCAGCACACAGCTTGTAAACATAATTCCTTTGGAGTCTGCATGGGAGAGGTGGTGTTTTTCCTGAAGCCACATCCCAGGAACTTCTCTCCTTAAATTGCTTCCATAGCATCATTTCATAGCTCCTCGTAAAAAGGGAGACGGCTTCCTTACAGCCTTCCTGGGCAGAGAAGGTGTGAGAGAGGCTGCAATCCTCTTCACCCTTCCCTGCCAGAAGATGTTTTATCCTGTTGAGGGACTCAAATCACATTTCCTGGGTGGAACTTGTCTACGTTGCACACTTCAGTGTTCAGAGCTGGTCTCTCCTGGCACCTTGCCCTGCGATGCCACGGCATCCTTCAGTTGGGGTCCCCAGCTTCACCTCAAACGCTAGTTCTTGGCAAGACTTAGGCCTAGTTTCTAGTCACCAAGTTTCCTCACTTGCTTCATTTGTATTTGCCTGCAGACCTCTAGCCTCAGTTAATGTCTCCAACGAGTGTCTGCACTAAGCCCTAACAGCACGTTTCTCTCTGTTTACCTGAACACAAGATGCACTGCAGTAGCTCTCAACGGCATCCTGGCCTAGAGGCTCTTTTACTAAAAATATATGTATTACAGGTACTATTGCTGCTGGTGAGTCAGGGACGGGAGGGGATTTACAGCTCCCTTAGCATCAGCTCTTTGATTTATTTTTTAAATGCAGGTAATTTGGTGGGTAAAAGCTGCTGCTCGAGAACGTTTGAGAAACACCATCTCAGATCGATGTGCCTTGTGAGACTGGCTCAGCAGACAACTTTCACTGGTTCTGTTTTAAGTCTTTAGTAGGGTTTGTGCTATTCACGCTAATTCTGAAGTCCCATGTAACATGTCAAAGATAAAACATGTAGGTTTTCCAGACTGCAACGTTTTTCAGGTAGTGGTGGTTTTAAGAGAAGGGTTATAGCTAACCTGAGTTCAAACAGAATACAGCATAGTGTATCCACATCTTGAAACATGACAGCTTTGTGGGGTACCATGAATGTCTGACTTTACAGATGCATGAAAATTCAGAGTGTAAATCCCTTATTCTAGCATGTTGGGGAGAGTAGTGAAAAAATAGCTATACGCCCCACTCATCAAGATTACGGCATACACTTACTATGCAAAGTTTTATTTATCTACAGTCTTACATGTATTCCTTTGGGGCCTGAAATCCACGTCTAAGAGACAGAAGAGCTGAAATGTTGTTGTCTGACATGCAGAGCTCTCTTTTTTGAAATGTGATATAGAAATATATATATATAATTTCAGCTTTAAATGTGTAACAATAGCAATAACACTCTTGAACTAACTGTTTACACCATTGTGGAAAACAGAGAACTTCTGCCATTTATTACTCAGCTTGAACCAATACTTTTACATTTCAGAGTCTTCGTTTGGGGCAAACTTTTTCTGTCTTTAATTTTCAAAGATTTTATTTTATTTCTGATCAAAGTGATAGCAAATGAGCCACAATGAACTTAACCAATATAGCACCACTAGAACTAGTTTCCAGATAGCTCATTTTCATTTTCTGTAAATTAAATTACAATGGTTAGCCTTATTGCGTGGTTTGCGTGATTGCAAGAGAATTTAAAAGCAAACTTCAACACTCAGCAAATTCATGGAAATCCAATGACAAACTTACTGAGCTAAAAGCAGCTAGAGAATGTTGAACATGGGAGACTGCAGTCTAACAGAATGCAGCTGGCAGCCTTAGTTTAATGATTCATCTTAATAATTACCATGGAAAATTAAAACATTTAATCCACCTATAAAAGGCACCCTCCCAGCATTTGAAGTTCTCTTCTAAGGCAATATCAATTGATACAACGGAGTGAAACCCAAACCACAGTGGAGAACCACTGAAATACTGGCCTGGGTCAGGGAGTACCACCATGTGTGAGGAAAAGCTTTGGAGTTGCTAATATTGGTTGGAGTTGTTTTTTTTAAGAATTACTCCTCTGATGTGTAACGTGGAGCACTAATCTAAACTCAAAGGGCAATAATCTGCCATGAACTCCACTATCTTAAACTCTCTGCAAGTTATCTTACATACTGGAGTAGTGTCAACTGGCAACAGCAGAACGCATACTTGCATCAGCACAACTGAAAAGAGTTTAGGTTAAATGTTTGGATACTGCTTCTGTTCTGATGTCCACAAAATGGTATATACAAACGGCTGCCTGCAAATTCAGTGCTCCCAAGTGCAAGCGAGACATGTTTTTTCACAGACAATATTTGGGTTTGTCTTGCTTACCAGTTCCAAAATTCCCATCTAAAACTGTGCTAAAAATTGGTATTTGGATTAAAACAAATCTTTCAACCTTGCAGTGGTTTTAAAAGGCAACCCTACAGGTAACTCACAAAGTAAATTGGATGTAGTCTCAGATATGAATTTTAATTAGTTTTCCTTTTCAAACATGGGTAGGATTGTAACTAACACTCTGCGTATCTATTCAGTCCATCAGGTTGGTTCCTGCTGGAGGAGTGTTTTCAACTATTTAAAGTAACTATATTTTATGCTTTCATTGGCTGGTTCTGTAGCATAAAAAGAATGGTGACTCCTGCTTTTAAAACAAATCATTACATGTTTGCTGCTATTTTTCCCAGAGCCCTTTGCACACCCTTTTCTACCAAAACCAGAACAATCTGTTCTTTTACAGAAAAAAGAAAAAATTAGGTTAACCCTGATCAGAGTATAGCCTTTGCAACCATTTTCATCCCAGAACTGCAAGAGCAGAGACAGAAACTGTGGCAATATGCTGTAGCTGAGGAAAGCATTTCCAAGGCTAGCGACTTCGAATGCAGAGTAGGGCTGCAGTGGCTCTCCCACATCAGACAGTGGATTAGGCTGACCTGGCACAGGGGCTCATTGTAAACGTGGAAGATGTGAGCTAGTCTACAAGGGAGCATGTTTGCAGGCAGCAAGCCAGTTGTGTGCAACCATTAGCTCGGGAAGCTGCTAAGCTGTGGAGCGCCAAAAGCTGGGAGGGCAGCCCAGGGAAAGACTGGTGCTAAAATTACTGGTTGTGTTTTATTGAGGCCTTCAGTACTGGGGACAGTCTGAAACAGAGGCTGGAGCAGATGATTCGGGAGGGCTGTCTCAGTATAGCTGTTCCTATGTTATGTTCAGTGCCTGACATTTAGCAGGTGTGAACTTCCCATGCTTCCTAAACCCTGTTTATGCAAGTTTCACTGACACTGGGAAGAAAAAACCAACCCAGATAAAAACCACTCACTCAGTGACATTTACTCCTCTGTAGTATTTCAGAAGCCCACGTCCAGCCAGTGCCAAAATTGCAGGGCACATTTAAGGTAGTGGTGTGCAGAATTCCATTATTTTGTAATGTAAGTGGGAAAAGTCATGATTCAGTGAGTTGAACCAGACAGCAGCTTTTTCCTTGCTGAGGGTAGACTGGTCTCTGTATCTGTCTTTCCTATCCTGTTGTTCCTAATATCTACCACAGGGAGCAACCTAATCTTCAGTTGGCTCCTTTTTGAGTGTAAAGCTCAATCTAACAAAGTTTTAACAAGTATCTTCTAAGCAGAATCACTAGATTAAGTAGGCTCTTCTACCTGCTTACTCCTCCCCTCTTCCTCACACCCTTCCTCTAACTGCTTCATCCTGCAGCACATCCCTGCCCGACTGTACCCAAAAATGTATCAGGAGACTCCCCTGAAAACAAACCCATTTTCTTTTCTGGGAAATTATTCTATCAGATGGGTTTCCTAGGCTGGCAGTGCTCTGTGAAACTGCTAGCAAAGGGCTTTGCATGGGGCTGGGAATGAGAAGATGCTTTAGCAGTTTTGCTGACGAATGTTTTAGCCCAGTCTAAGCAGCGTGACCTGGGTGACCTACAAGCATAGGGGTGCCTGCCCAGCGTCTCCCCGGCTCTCTTGTGTGTGAGAGAAGGTCTGTGGAGCAGTGAGAAACATATTTTTTTAACTTTTCCCAGTATGTAGGCTGTGCCACTTCAGAACTTTCAGAACAAAAAACACTAAAGGGAAAAAAACCCTCCCTTTTTATAGCCTACTGTCTCGTTGAAAGTGATTTATGAAATGAAGCTTCCTGCCCACCCAGTGCACAGAACAAATACAGACAGTGCTTTGAAATAACTACAGTACTATGCTATTTTCAGTAATATTTAGCTCAGACTTAGCCAAGAAAGCCCACTAAGCTTAGCAGACAGACATAAAAAGAAACACTCTTTCTGCATTTTTGTGTGCGCATGCATCTATTTTAGGTTTTACTCCTCTTTTCTCCAGTTGCATAGCTGACTATCAATGCAGCAAAGTCCCAGCTCAGGAAAATGCTTTAAGCCCACTTCTCAGTACAAGTAACAGCTCTTGAGCACACACCTAATTTTAAGTGCCTTAATAAACGTAGCATGTGCTGACATTGAGATACTTTTATTTACTGTAGTGAAACTTGTTGAATTCATTCACTTCAATAGCAGTGGAAAATATTGTGTTCCATGTACTTGCATAATTTGATTATATTTTGTGTATGCATGTTTAGGAAGTACTTTTACCTTTTCTATGACCATGAGGTTTTATGTCGTCACAAGATTATTACCTGTCACAGCTGGCATCAGGAGTGCAGTTGAGGAGGAAGCTCTAGCTAACACTGCCTTGGCCATCACCTACTATATTTTCTTTATGCCCCTTTCTTCCCCATCTGCAAATTTTGAGCTGTTACTTGTTTTCACAATTACATTTAGGAGAAAAGATAAAAACAAGCCTACCAAGTCATTTAGGCCTGTCAAGTCCATTTCTCCTGCCTTCAGCAATGGGTGCCTAGAATATAAAATCAGATTAAGCATACAACGACAGTTCTCCAAAATACTCTTCCTTCTTCCCCAGTGATCTGGAGGTTGAAGGAATTCTTAAGCCAGCAATGTTATTTTTGGACTAGGTGGACTTTTATTTGAAACAGTCTAATGCTTTTGAATGCATGTAGAGCTCAAGCATCCACTCTTGCAGCAAGGAGTTTCACAGCTTAATGGGATGCGGTATGACAGAGCATCTCCTTGGCTTGTTGTGAACTTCTTGTCTCCTGGTTCTCTGTGACACTGCCTGGCTTTTGTGGCATGAGACAGCAGATTACAGTTCCCCTTTCCTCTTCTCTGTGCTACCCAAGCAGTCACAGAGCACTGTCATCTCCTGCCCTCCCGGGTACTTATTTTCCTTACTAAGAGTCCTCCTGTCTGCAGGGAAGTCTCACTTGAGTAGTTCTGTTGGCACCAAGGAAGATGCTTGCAGAAGCGAGTGCTGGCAGGATCACAGCATTACTCAAGACCAAGAGAGCAGTGCTTCGTTTAGGTATTGTGACTACTGTCTGTAGCAAGCATTTCTGTCTGCATCTGGGTATCTGGATCCTTAATGTAATCCAGTGTGTGTCATAACTTTGTGGAAGTAAAGCTCCTGCCACTTGGGTTTCTACTCTGAGACTTGTGGGATACGTATACATTTCAGTTTCAAACTTCTCCGTCACACGAGTATCCTCACACATAAACCAATGGAATATCTGTAAAGCTTACCAGCTTATCTCAGTTCACCGCCCGCCCCCCCCTCCATTTTCTAATTTTCCTGGTTCAGGTTGCTTTTGCTATTCTGAGCAAGCTCTGGGATCTATCTCACTGATGAAAGAGACGTCAGTGGTGCAAAACTATCTAGAAATCTCATCATGTTCAAAACGCAGTAAGAAAGGTCTCTCTTCTTGGTGTTCCCACGCTGTTAACACGTGGTTTTCTTATTGTGGTTTACTTTATAGATCAAAACCATGTGCTGTATTAGGAAATGCTATGGAAGGTCCGTTTCTCATGATAGTTTATCAGATGAGATCCTTTAGCACATACATTAAAAATACATCAAACAAAATCAGTATTATAGCTCACTATCTCATTTTAAGGGAATGGTAAGAAAGCACCACCAGTGATAAGGACTTGGACTTTCTGTCTGTGTTGCCATGTAAGCAGATGAACTCCCCTACCCAAACAGGTCTCCAAAGAAATCTTATTTATCATTTTAAAAGATCTTTATATAACATGTCTTTTTAGTTTAACTATGCATAGAACTCAGTTGCATAGTCAGATTTTAAAAATGTTGAGACTCCACTAGACAGAAAAATAAGTAGTAGTATTTAATTTACATCCTACCCACGACAGTACGTGTCACTGTTTATTCTTTCATGGTCAACTAAGGTATACTTTTTGATGTGCTTTTTCCTCATTTAAAGCCCATTTGAAATGTTCGTGTCTTATAGTCCTAAGACCTGAGATGGAGTATGCCTGTTATTGCTCTAAGAAACAGGATAAAAATTTCAAAGGCAGCAGCTGCATGCTCTGCAGAAGAGCCCAGGTATAATGGAATGCTTGGTCCTCAGCCCCATAATTACAAAAAGTAGTTCCTTATCAAAGACTAAGACACTGATTTGCAGACTTTCTTAGTGAGACGCATTGCTCCTTTTATATAGCTGTTTTTCTTTCTTCTCCTAATTCAGGAGAGACTTCAACCCAGCACTTTCTGTCATGCATTAGTAACTCTGAAAACATGTTTACTTAAGTACAAAACCACATTAGCTCAGCATTATTGTATGCCTCCAACACACATAAATTACAATATATTGTGGGGTAGGGACTTTGATCAAGAAAAGCCCACACTGAATTAACTTGGAGGTGGGGAGGAGGGTTGGAACATTAAATGCCCCTTGTCTCCTTTTCCTCTCATCCCTACAATTCTCACTGCCAGTCAGTCTTTCTGATTGCTCGCTATGTCTGCACTGCAGGCTACAAGAAAAGAAAGCACTAACAATAGTGACTCTAGGAAAATCATGCTATTTCATGGATCTAATCTCCTTCTTTAACATTCATTTCCATTTCAAGCGTCACTTGTAGAAAATTCTCCCTTGTTCTCCCCAACATCGTGTCTCTCACCCTAAGAGCACTGGGGTTCTAGACTAGAAAAGCAGCTTTTGGGAACAAAAAGTGCTAATAGACACCCCCCAAAAAATAACTTGTAGCCAAGATTTTTTTCCACATTAGAGGGCCTATACTAGGATTTTTGCCCCATCAATACTGCAGGAATCTTGTACAGTGGTAGTGACAATTATCTAGCCTGGGCAGTGAGGAAGGTGCTGTTCACATACGCTATTGTTGGTAGAGACGTAGATGGTGAAGGGTGGCCTCCGTCCTCCCGACAGCGCTGCAGCGAAGGGCGCAGCACACCTTCTGCCACTGGAGATGCCAAGTGCCTGCACAGAGTCCAACTGGCCCTAGCTGGCCAGCCCTCCTGCAAAACAGCCTCTGCATGGGGAGGTGGGCAGAGCTGAGAAACAAACCCAGCATGTTTCTTCTTTACAGACCCAATACATTTGACCCAGTATGATGTGTCTTGCAGGTTACCAAATCCAGAAAGCATGTTTTTCCCCTCCATCTGATATAAAACAAAGAACACACATCCTCCCACTTCTATGCTATTTTTTTCTGGCAGCTCTGCTCATCCCCATTTGGAGGGCCTTTTGACTACCATTATGTGCTGCCCTGAAAGAACTGGTATATAGCTGCTCTCAAGTTGATGCCATTGCCATTGATGCCAGCACCAGAAAGCCTGCAAGAAACAGCCTCACTGCCTGGGTGTGATTTAAAGATTGAGGAACCAATGTTGCTTCCACTGAAGTTGGAAGAAACTTTGCTCGTGATGCAAATGGAAGCAGAAATCAGTCCTTACTTGTATTTGAAGTGTTAGTTGATTGCGTTGATTAGGCAGCATGATACACTGTTAATCAGCTACTAAGTAAAAGCACAGATTCTTTCTGTGCCAAGTATTTGATTTTTTACTTAGTATTTGTTTGTAAGCATAGAAATCTAAAGCCGTAAAGTTTGAGAAACTTTACACTCAAAGTGAGTGACTTGCTCATCTATTTATATATATACAAGTATACAGAGCATTGCATGATAGTTTGACTCTGATACTGGCCTGTTTTCTGTATTATTCCTCACTTGGTTTTTACAAGTTGGAACTTGTAAGCCTAGGCTGTATCTTGTGCTGTACATGTTTAAGAGCCATGTACAATAAGAAATAGTTGTATGCAACTTTGTCCTTTTAAAGGGTTTGGATCCTGCAAGTAAGTGATGTGTCTCTTGTCCAGCAGTCCACCCTTGTTGCAATAACCTTGAAAAAAACCCAAAACACTCTTTCCTTCTATTTGGTTTGGGGCCTTATTACAAAAAAAAGTACATTACAAGAAGTATAAAGTTTAGCAATGTGTGAAAGCTGAAAGGAAGAGTACTAAGAATTTTTTGTACTTGGAGTCATCAAACATCACCTCCCTTTCCTTGCTACATCTGCTCTACAATTTGTAGTCCAATTTATTGTGAAAATTAAGCTACTTAAACAATAAAGATAGCATAACATTTCAGAGAAATTATCACTGGAGAGCATCAATATGTCCCTAGATGTCACCTAGATTAAAGGTGCCATCTCTCTAGCTCCAGAATTCTTGTTTAGAAGTGGACCCAAAGATAATGAAAGGAGGATGGGTTCACTGCAACTCCACAGAGATTCAGGGCAATGTACCAGTGCAGAATGAGCCATAACTAGTTCAGCAGTCCTACAGAGTACTACATACAGTCCACAGGACCTTTGTCAGCACATCAGCCTGTATGCTACCCCACACCATCATAGCTAGTGGGGGCAGGCATCAGTAGGGAGGGAAGATGTGGCTTTTATACTTGTATAACACTTGTATGGTGACATGTCAGATCACGCACCAAAAATGGCAAGTGAAAGTTTACATAATGATATCCCTGTATGCATTGTAGGCTCTACTGAATATACCTTACACGAGAAACAAGATGAAAATCTGGCTCAGTTGAAGCCCAAAGAGCTTTTTCCTATCAAACATTTGTTATGTGTATGCAAATTAACATTAAAGAAACATATAGATTCCATAAC
Organism: Nipponia nippon; assembly: GCF_047370975.1. Lineage (NCBI taxonomy): Eukaryota > Metazoa > Chordata > Aves > Pelecaniformes > Threskiornithidae > Nipponia > Nipponia nippon. The sequence goes on along the minus strand of NW_028262347.1, from coordinate 86,895,464 downwards.
ATCTCTAAGGAACTGCTGAGACATGTTCAAGTATTTCCTATGCTGCACATTTTATTTCTGTGTTCCTCAAGGCTGTCCTAAGAATTGATAATTATAGTTCATGAGCTAATTCACAGCAGTTATAGCAATTATAGGTATTATAGCTGCCATTAATTTTTATTAATATAACCAAGTAGCTGATAAGGGACGTAATGTTGTTTTATGTTAAAGTGCCATGCCACATTATGGTTGTCATATTATTATGCACGTTACGAATAAGCAAAAAAAGAACTAGAGGATTTAAGAAGGAAGCCTTTCTCCAGACCTTGGGTAATTTACAACACACAAGAAAACTACCCATGTTTGTTAAGGAGTGTTACCTAGTTTATCTTTTCTCTGATCAGAAAAATTAATTGATTTAAGGTCACTGTAAAGGTCACATCCCAGGGAACAAACTGGTTATGACAACATTTCTCATTTTTAGAGAAAAATTCAAGCCAGTACTGCTCATGGATTTCTACATGCCTGTACAGGCACCTCTTCTCTAAGCCTGCTAACGCATTTGTAATTAATTCTTGCTACAGTGATACAGCTCTTGTAATAGCAAAATTGGATTTATGTGGTTTGATTAGTGTCTATAGAAGCCATCTAGCAGCATCAGTTTATGCAATAACTTACATTTCACTATAGGCAGCTCATCTGTGCTCAGTTCCATTGAGGTGTCTTGTGCTTTTGCAGGCTCCCAGTACAATATGTAGCTCTAAACGATCTAAGATGGCGCAATCCCAGGAATTCATCACAAGTACAGCAGGGTTCCCAAATTGGAGTTCAGGTATCACACTTGTCATGCATAAACTTACTGGAAGGATTTTGCCAAACACAAATAAAACACTGTCTGCTGTCAACTGCTGTCAGAAATTACTACTAATCCAGACAGGGCTTTGCTTTGACCTGACAAGGTACAGGAGTAACTGGGCTCAAGTACATTATGCTTTGCTGATTTCCTCATTAAAGCTGAAAGAGCCTTTAGGAGTGCCACTTGAGACATAAGAAAATGCTGTGCTCACATCAGCAGTCCATCAGGGTGCTGTCACTGACAATCCCCTTTATGGAAAGCATGTGAGCCTGGCCACTTTTAAGGTCCATCCACAGTATCTGGGGAGGTGCACTTGACCACAAATTCATCTAACCCTTTTTGAACCTGCTGGTGCTGCATCCAGTGGCAACAAGTCCCAGAAGTTTGTTATCTGACTGGCACTGTAAATTGAGCTGTGGTGTCAGAAAACCATCAGCATTAACTCTGGGATGTTTTCTGACTGTAACTGCCAGTTCTGAGCTCAGCATTAGGTGAGTAGGCTCTGGTTTGTCTTGTCCTTAAACACATTGCTTACGTTTATCTACACTGACACTCCTCTACCTCCTTTCTACCCTTTCACTCTGAGAGATCCTTATAGAGTTTCTCACTGTCAGCAAAGCATTTGACTACCCAGAAGGGCTCAGTGTCATCCACAAGCCTGGAGGTTTCACTGCTTGCTTGCCTCCCCAGTCATTGATAGGACTGGCTTTATTCCACAGCTTCAAGGAACCCACTCAGCCTTTCCTGCTGCCTGGTACAGCAGCAGTTTGCAGTGACAGGTTACACACTCTGGCTAGGAGTTTTGCAGTCTCACAGCTAAATTCCTTCAGGACTTTCAAGTGATGCCATTCATCAGATCTGTCTATTGTAACTCAAACTGGCATTGCTCCTTCGACCAGTCTCTGCTGCAGAGCATTCACCTCTCCAGTACTTTCAGGAGGAGAGGGTGATACAGTTACTATTTTGTCTGGCACAGTCATCTTAGCCTCAATTGCCCTTTTTACACCTTTGTCACTGAGTGGTCTTACTGGTTCCCAGGCTGCCTTTCTGCTTTTGAGAAATGCAAGAGTGTCTACCATCAGCTCGATCACCCTTTCCAAGGTGCTTTGCAAATTGTTTCAGCCCACCCCGTGTTTTGCTAGCACCTGGCCTGCCTCACTTGGAGATCCCTGTTCTGCTTCCCATTATTGAATGCTGAGCTTTCCCTATAGCATTTCCTTAGCTTCCCAGCCAAACCCTACAGGGGCTTCATAGACTGCTTTTCTTGAGTTGCAGCATAGGCTTTACCAGAGCTTATAACACAGTAACTTTTGAACAGCCTCCAGTGTGCTTGTAGACCTCCTTGTACCTTTCATGCCCATGGCCACACACTCTTCTATACAGCATGCCCCTAGCGCTCCTGGACACTCAGCAGCCTGACAACACCTTTTTCCACTGATTATCCTCCCTCCACCAGGTCCAACAGCCTGACTGTACCAGGGCTATCATCTCACATCAGGTATTGCAGTTACCCCATCTTATCTTTCAGGCTCCTTGCACTGATGTAGAGCCACTTGTAAGGTCTGCCTTCACCCCTTCCCTTAATGCCACATGTCCCACACCCCTGGCACTGGGGGCAGTCTGATTTGTCATTCCTGTTTATTGCAGTTGTGCTGCTGATACCTGTCCCGGCCTTTCTGGGGCATGCTGAACATCAGACATCTTCCTTGACAGCCCAAACCAGGAGTTCCCCTGAGCCTGCCAGCTTTTCCCTGGCCCCTTCCCAAGCTACTCCTCCACAGCCATCCCCAGAGTCAACACCCAGTCCTGGGGCAGTTACAGTGCAGCCCATTCCCCATGCACAGAGTCCCCCTGCCCCAAAGGCTCTCAGCTCTGCTCCTTGGCGAAGCACCAAGCTCCAGTGCTTGCTGCCTCTTGGGCCTTATGGCAGGGACAGACAGTGATTGTGGGACAGTACCAACCACAGGGCTCCTGCTTGGCAGCCAGCCCTGAACTACCAGCATATCCCTGCTCCCCACCATGCCATCAGTCTCCACGGGGTCCCCAGCACTCCCAAACCCAACCCAACACTGTGCTGTGTCAGTACACTTGTTTTGGCAGGCATTACTGGCTCACCGGCTCTCCTGGGGCCAACAACCAGCCCTCCTGCATCACTCGTGCCCCATCCTGACCCCAAAGGTCCCTCCAGTACAGGAGGAGGAAGCTGCTTTCAAGGGAAAAACACAATTCCCCTCCTCATGAGCACAGCCACCTCCTGGCCCCAGGCTCCTCCTCCTCAGCATAGCAAGGACCATGCCAGGACTGCCACACACCAGCCACTGAGCTCAAAGACTATCTGGTCTGCAGCTGCGCAAGCACCCCTGTCCCAAGGGAGCAATCCCATCCTCAGGGCCCAAGAGCACCTCAGCCCCCAAGCCTCAACTGGCAACCACCCACACTGAGCTCTGTGCAAGAACCCAGGGGCTTCTCACTTTATTGCTGGAGTTATACCTCCGTTCTGAGCTCTGATTATTTTTTAATTATTTAAGGTTCAGATTAATTCAATTTCCCCTTTGAGAAAGGGATTAAGGCATCAGATGCCCCTTGCTCTAGACTTACTACACTAGCAACAAAACAAGATCTGGCTTTGCTGAAACAAACCCATAAGCAAGCCCATGTGCTTTCCTGCTGGGTGCAGACACCCACCAGTATAGCCCCTTAAACCAAACTCATGCAAAAAGCCCCAGATTAGGGAGATACCACCCTTTATTCTCTCCTGGTTTGGAAGAAGTCCCACCCCCTTGGCAGGATTAAGGCATCACATGACACAGCCTCCAGCCTCCACTACCTAATTAAATAATTACCAAATTCAGCTGGCCCTTGCCAGTCCCGCATGCTCACCTGGCCTATAGCCACAGCCACCCCCACTGGTCACACAGGCCCCATGGTCCCAACATTACCCACCTGAAGGAGCCAGCCCTCCTCCCTTGCCTGCCTTCCCTGGGAAAAACTGCATCACCTGGGCTTGTTTGCCTACATCCTGTCTTTGCTGACCCTTGTTTTACCCTTAGATACTCATTTGGCTGTGCATCTGTCTGCCTGCCCAGCATAAAAGCTGCTTCAATACTGTTGTTTGTGAAGTTAATCTATGAAAACTTCTTCCATTTCAAACATGGGTTTCCTATAGCGCACTTTCCTTTCCCCAGGCGCTCAAGTGGCTGAGTATGGCACCTGAGCAGGCACAGCCCACACCAGCTGGCCTATGACAGTCATGGTGAGGCACCAGTATCCTCATTCATTCCCTGCACATTGTCCCAGCCAATATTTTATCAGCAGCTGCTGGTGAACTACAGAGACCGCTACTAAGGGAAACTTCAGTCACATGGAGTCATGTTCCACTGGCTGTGAAATTCACCTGATGTGTGCTGGATCCTGATAGTTGTCCCAGATGGACGATGCCATATGATGAGTGAAAATATTTTTTTAACCTCTTTTAATAAATGCACAGCCAAAAAAGGGCTTCACATCAATGCCTCTGTGACCTTGGGTTTGCATCACAGACTGAAGAGGTGACCATCAATTTTATGGTGCCTGTGCACACATTGCATCTCTGAGCCATTGAGGCCAGCATTGCTGAGAACAAAGGGTAGACAGAGTTGACTTATACACATGCCTGTCTTCTCTGACATAGATCCGTCTTCCATCACATGGCTTTCATATCGTCTTGAAAAGAGCAGATGAGGCTACAGGAGCTGTCAAACTCTCTCAGCTTGCTTAGCATCTTTCAGACACTTGCTTGACTCATAATACGCAATGCCTTAGGCTAATCAATACAGACGCAGGTGCTAGTCCCCACCTTTGTCCTGAATTTCCTTGTCTGTGAACTGTATGTATTTATAAAGGCTGTATATACTATAGTAAGATTGAGCTGTAGTGTGTCAGGACTGCAACCCTGTTGTGAAGTTGAACAGCACCTGCTTGACACCTGGTCAGAATGATAGACCAGAGCCTTAAAGTTCAGTAGGAAAAAAAAGTAGCTCCTAGAAAGATGTCATGCTAGAACGAAATCAAGAGAAAGATCAAATAAAATGTAGAATCAAAATACTCTCTCGGTTAAGGTCCACCCATCTCAGCCTAGTTTGTTGTAGCAGTGCCGTAAGCGAATTTTCACTTTGGAAATACAGCTGCTGTAGTTTTGCTTAACAACTGTACAGCTTTGGGCAGCAGCTCCATCACTGAACACTGCTGGGTATTATACAGATTGAGTGAACACAGATGCCTCACCCCAGATATTTACAGCTAAGCAGACATATTTGTGCAACTGAACACATTCAACAGGGCTGATGTGTGGTAACTGAAGCAGTTGTCATTTGTGCCTGGAGATTCCCCATCCCTATTCCAACCTTTGACCCAACCCAGGGACTACTGAAGTAGAGCCAATGGGGATAGCGTGGCTGGGGGCAGCCCCAACCCCAGGGACATTGGGCTCCTCTGTGGGGACGGGCTAAGGCCAGGCACAGGTAAGTCACAATCAGGGTGCAGATCAATGGGTCCACGGCCAGGGTGGAGGATTGACCCTGGCCAGCAACCAAACACCACCCTCCCTTTCACTCACTCCCCTCTCCCAGGGTATGGGGAGGAAAATGGAAGGGCAAAAGACTCATGGATCAAAATAATGACAGTTTAATAAGAAAAGCAAAAGCTGTGTGCGCAAGCAAAGCAAGAAGAGGATTTCATTCACTCTTTCCCATCAGCAAGCAGATTTTCAGCCACTTGCTGGGAAGCAAGGCCTCAGCATGTGTAGTGGTTGCTTGGGAAGACAAATGCCATAAACATGAATGTGTCCCACCTCCTTTCTCCTTCTTTCCATGAGCTTTTACTGCTCAGTACAATGTCATATGGTATGGGATATCCCTTTGGTCAATTTAGGTCAGCTGTCCCAGCTGTGTCCACTCCCAGGCTCTTGCCCACACCCAGCCTACTGACTTTGGAGTGGGAAGGAGAGAGAAAGCCTTGACACTGTGAAAGCTCTACTCAGCAGCAGCCAAAACACTGGTGTGTCACCAACACTGGTTTAGCCACAAATGCAAAGCAAGGCTCCGTAGGGGCTGCTGTGAAGAAAGTTAACATCATAACTCCATCCCATTGAGAGACAGTACTGTCTCTACCCCTTATCCCATACCATTTGCATTATGTGCAGGTCCCACATTAGCTATACATCTAAGTGTCTTCTGATAGTTACAGGGGATGTGATACATCCAATCAGTGCTGTGTTTCTTGGCCCAGGAGTCTATGAGGTAATTTTGGAAATGAGTCCCATTATCTGACTCAATTCTTCCTGGGGTACTGTGTTACCACAGAACTTGCCTTTCAAGGCCGCGGATGATGTTTCAGGTAGTGGTATGGTTTACATGTTTCCAGCCACCAGGTAGTTGTTTCCACCACGGTGAGCACGTAGTGGTTGCCTTGGCAGGTTTGTGGCAGCTATCCAACATACGCAATTTGCTAGGCCTCACTATATCAATATCCCAGCCACCACCCTCTTCTATTCCAGGGAGACTTTACTCATGTGAATCACTTGATTGATTGCATTCATGGGTGACCTGCGTGATGACCTCAGTGGTCAGGTCCATTCCTTGATCATGAGTTCATCTGTATGTTTCGTGTCTCTCAAGATGTCCCAATGATTCATGGGCGCACAGAGCTACCAATAACTCACCCTTACGTTCCCAGTCCAGGTCCACCTGAGCCACTTCAATTCTGGTAGTGTGGTCTACCTGCTCATTGTTTTGATGTTCTTTGGTAGTGCAGGGGTTTTTTGCATATGAGCACCTACATGACATGTCTTTACAGTAATGTCTTCTGCCTGGGCAGTGATGTCTTGCCACAATTCAGCAGCTCATATGGGTTTACTTCTGCATTACCAGTTGGCCTGTTTCCATTGCCATAGTCACCCCCACAGGACATATGCCACCATTCATGACTCAATACAGAGGTAGAGTACTGGCCACTTTTCTTATTCAGCAATCTTGAGGCCAGCTGGATGGTTTTCACTTCTGCAAAATGACTTAACTCACTGCCGCCTTTGCCAGCTTTGATGGCTTGTTGGGTGGACTCCACATAGCAGTTTTCCACTTCTGATGGTTTCCTATAACGTGACAGGATCTGTCAGTAAATGGAGCACAGTGCCTTTCACCTGCTGATAACTCCTTGTATGGTGGAGCCTCTTGGGCACGAGTCACCTCCTTGGGCAATGCTCTGAAATCCCTGCCTTCCGGTCAGTCCATGATCTCTTCCAGGATTCCTGGGAAGTTGGGGTTCCCCATTTGAACCCATTGTGTGATCAACACCACTCACTCCATGTAGCGTTGGTTGCATGATGTGTAGAGGGGACCATGAACATCCAGTGCAGCACAGGCAATCATGGTGCCAACAGCTGTGCTTCTATACCAACAACTCCTGAAGTGCCTCCACGCCCCCTCATACACTGCTAGTATCTCTTTTCAGTTGGCGTGTAGTGCACTTCAGATCCTCGATAACCCAGCTCCAAAACCCTAGAGGTCAACCTTGGGTTTCCCCAGGTGTTTTCTGCCAGAGGCTCCAGGTGAGGCCATGCTCCTGGATGCAGTAGGGAGCATGTTTTGGAAGCCTTTGCACTCTGGAGGGCATCAGGAGCCCTGCCTGGGCCTGGTGAAGGCACTCTGGAGGGCCAGACTTTTGCACTGGCCATATGGGACTATTAAAGGGTGATCAAGTCTTGCCAATTGGTCTTTGGCCCACGAGTCAACAAATTAGCTCATAGCTGGATGGGAACCAGGGAGTCTTGGTTGCTATGATGCTGTTGTTGGGGTTCTGTCATGGTAGCAATTAGCACATGCTGTTCTTCAACATGCAGGAACAGAGGAATCCTCTGAGAGGCTGGGCAAGGTAGGCAGCTGTTTCATCTTCTGTGTATGCATGGCAACTACACCAAAGCCTCACCAGTACCCTTTTGTGTCCTTGAAGTACCCCTTTGGCCTGAGGTAGTCTAGGCCAAGAATGCATGGTATCTCTGGGCTGGTCACAGTAGGATGCTTCTGCCACGTGTCCTCTGTTGGGTTCACCTCAGCCTCCAACACAGACAATTGTTGGGATGCCCCTGCCACTCCAGAAATCCAGATGGGTTCTGCCACTTCCCCTCTTGGTCACACAAGAGAAACCAGCAGGTGCTCAGGGACCAAGGTAGGCTGTCTCCATGGGGTGCACCGACAGCCAAGACACTGGCATGTGGGGACAAGGAAGGAGAGGGAGTCTTTTCAAAATGTCAGAGCAAGCAGGGCAGTCTCTCCACAGTTATTGTATCAAAGCCTGGCCAGTCCATCATTGCCAGGGTGTTGGAATATGACGCTGGTGTATTGCAGACCAACCTCATCCACATGGTCCAGGTATACTGGATGTCATCTGGATCTTTGGAGATCTGGTTTTCATCCAGGTCACTGTAGATGACTTCCAGCACCACTAATTCTCTCAGTTATTGGATACCTTCCTTTGTGGTAGTCTACTTCCCTTGGTAATTCACAAAGTCATCTTTGAGGAGTATCTTGCCTTCACATTCAACAGGATCTGCCTCCAGATGCTGTGGATTGTTGCCTGTTTTCCAATTTCTTTGCCAACTCCCCGTGCCTAGCTAGGGACTGCAGCGGCTGGGACTCCTTACCCTCTAATTCCTGGCTGTTGGCCCCACTATCACAGCATTGGAGGAACGAGGCAGCAATATGCTCCCCTCGCTGGCAGCTGTAATCTTTCTGCATAACTTGAAGTGACTGTGTCCCCATCCAACCTCTTCTCAACCCCAGCCTACTGACTTTGGAGCATGGGGAGCAAGAGAAAGCCTTGACACTGTGCAAGAGCTGCTGGTGTGTTACCAGCACTGCCTTAGCCACAGATGCAAAGCACAGCACTGTACAGGCTGCTACAAAGAACTTTTTAACTAACTTCATAACTCCATGCCAGCTAGTCACAATACCACCAGGCACAGGCTGGGCCGAGCAGCAGAGCCTCAGGTTAGAAGTAGCTCCCATGGGCTGGGGTCAGCCCTGGGTGAGACCCTCCCACAGCACCGTCTCCAGCCTTTCTCCATAGTCACCAAAGAAAGGGGGCAGATCTCAGTGAGGCCTGGGCCTAGGCAGCCAAACCTCCAGGGGGAGGCAGATGCTTTCAGGACCCTTACACTGACCAAGGCAAACTCATTAGTGAGTTGAGCTGGCCCCAGTCTCAGCCCCAGTCATAGTGTTGTTATATGGAAAAGTGAAATGGTGAGCTTTTCAGTAGGTGCTGTGTTCCCACTGCGATGAGCTACTAACTAATCATTAGATGTGATGTGTTCAAGTATAACATGTCAAGCATAGTGTGTTGAAGAATCACCTGTTAATGGCACTGCAGTCACCAACTAATAGTGAAATTAATAATTATTAATTATTAATAAATAATTGATAGATTTATTATTAATAAAGTGAAGTTATTAAATAGTGGGGAAAAAAGTGAAATTGTAATTTTACTGCAATTCACAGAGTTTTGGTGTCTTTCTTCAGTCATTTCCCACCCTTCACAGCATGTGTCTGTGGTAGGAAGGCTGCTGAGCAGAGGGCTGCAGAGTGAAAGCCTCAGTTAGGACTGAGCTCGTAGAAAACAAACCCCTCTCACTCACATGCAAATCCAGACTGGCTTTTTTAGTTTTCCCCTCAATAATACTGAAAACATATTTAACAGGTCTGTCTTTTTCGTTGATATTAGTGACTGTTCCCTGTGTACTGCTGACCCTTGCAGATCAGGTTCCCCTAACCACTGTAGTCACTCTGCTGCCACTCCCCCTACTCCCCCACTAGACGGTGCCCACACATACTGGAATGGCACGTTTTAGTTTTCTACCTGAAGACAATTCTCCTTTTCTTCTGTTTATCTTACATCTTAAGAAAGAAATCTATTATAGTTCTATGTTTGCCGCTTAGATATTGGGCTGCAGAGCGCTGTGCTCTGGAAGAAGAGCTCTGTAGCGGGGAAAAAGAGGTAAATTAGGACCAAGCTATTGAATATGCACTGTCACACTGTACATGGTCGTAAAACTTGGCCAAGACCAAGGTAATATGAGTAAGTAAGTGTGTTATACCATTAGGGACTTGTAAACTTTTTTTGTCAAGTAGCAGCTCAACATTATATATTGAGGACCATTTTTTGATGTTATTAAAACTTTTACTGTATTATTTATCTATAGTATATATCATCTACTACTTTATTATGAGCTCAGAACATGGATTATAGAATATATCCTAGAACTACATAAGGTCATAGACTCACAGAAAAATTTAGGTCCAAATGTAGACTCAAAGCAGGGCCCACTTCTTGTCCAGCAGCACCCCAAGATCCTTCCTAGCAGAGCTGCTTCCTGGCCAGTCAGTGCTAGCTTTTGGCTGTACATGGGGCTCATCTTCCCTATTTTTTTTGGTGAAATTCATGGAGCTCCCTCTGGCCCATTCCTGCAGCTTGCTGTGGTCCTGCTGAATGGTCACCCTGCCCTCCAGCGCCTCAGTTTCTCTGTGGTGTCACCGACAAATTCAGTGAAGGTATTCTCCATCCCATCATCTGGATTGCACATGCAGTTAACCAGTACTGCCCCTAGCCCCGACCCTTGAAGAATTCCACTCCAACCACCCACCAAATGCACTTCAAACAGTTGACATCCCCCTGCTTTTGGGCCTGGCAATTCAGCCACTGTTTCTCTCACCTTCCAGGCCACTCATTTAGTCCATAGGTATCAGCCGGGCTGCCAGCATACTGCGGGCAGCTAGTACTGCAAGGCTTTGTAGTGGGTTGTCCTTGGCCAGCTGTCAGGCACCCACTCAGCTTCTCTTTCCCCCTCCTCAAGAGGACAGGCAAGAAAATAACATGAAAAAGCTCATGATTTGAGATAAGGACAGGGAGATCACTTACTAATTAACATCACAGCCAAAAAAACTTGAGTTGAGAAAATTAATTTAATTTATTGCCAATTAAAATAGATTTGGAAGGTGACAAACAAAGAAAAAATACCACCTCTCCTCACTCCCCACCCCCTCCTTTTTCCAGATTCAATTTCACTCCTTCATTCCCCATTCCTCTTTTTGCCCTCCACTCCAAGTGGCGCAGGGGTGGGTGGGGAGTGGGGGAGTTACGGTCAGTCCATAATGGTTCCTCTCTGCTGCTCCTTCCTCCTCACACTTTTGCTCTGCTCCAGTGTGGGTACTTCCCATGGTCTGCAGTCCTTCAGGGACTATCTACATGATCTACTGTGGGATTCTCCACAGGCTGCTGTGTGTATATCTGCTCCAGCATGGTCCAAATGTAGACACAAAGCAGGGCCCAAGTCTTGTCCAGCAGCACCCTAAGATCTTTGAATCTTTGTTTCTTGTGAAGACACAAGCTGGAGAGACCTTTCATTATCTTTTTCAGTATAAGAAATGGTCAATATCCCAAATCCTAGAAAAAGGCAGTTCCTTTCCAGGCATATTTTGAAACCTGCAGAACTGAATGCATTCTTGAATAAGTGATGCCCACAATTGCTTCTCATTCACAAATGGTTAGGGGGCAAACTATACATCCGTTGGCCCAAAATCAGACCAGGACTTTACAGGTGTCCAGTCTGTGGTGTGTAGGTGAGGATTTTATGGTAGGGGAAAAGCAGACAATTTGGTACAACCTTCTGTCAGGTGTGCTTTGTAGGGTGAAATGCAATACTAATGTCCTCCTAAAAAGGAAAAAAAAAAAAAAAGGGGTAGTAGGACAGGAAGAGGGGTCTATGAATATTAGTATCCTGTTATAGAACCACATGGAAAAATGCAAAGACAAGATGAGATTTCTATTTAAAGAAACAGAAATTTCTTGAAATTTCTTCAAGATGAGACATTCTCAAAATGTGCTCATCGTTTGTAAAATCAAATACTTTTAATAACTAGAAAACTGTGTATGGTAGAATGGGAACAGGGAATTCATGTAGCCTGGTAGCAGTGTTTCAGTTTTGTCCTTTGTAGGATGGGCCAGAATCACAGAATGGTTGAGGTGGGAAGGGACCTCTGGAAATCACCTTGTCCAAACGCCCTGCTCAAGCAGGGCCACCTGGAGCAGGTTGCTCAGGACCATGTCCACTTGGGTTTTGAATGTCTCCCAAGGATGGAGACACCACAACCTCCCTGGGTGACCTATGCCAGTGTTCAGTCACCCTCACAATAAAAAAGTGTTTCCTGGTGTTCTGATGGAACCCCCTGGGGTTCAGTTTGTGCCCATTGCGTCATGTCCTGAGCACCACTGAGAAGAGCCTGGCTCTGTCTTCTTCCCTTCTTCCCTTCAGGTATAGACATTGATAAGATCCCCCCTGAGCCTTCTCTTCTCCAGGCTGAACAGTCTCACCTTTCTCAGCCTTTCCTCATAGGATAGATGCTCCAGTCCCTTCATCTTCTTAGTGGCCTTTTGTTGGACTCTCTCCAGTAGTTCCATGTCTCTCTCATACTGGGGAGCTCAGAACTGGACCCAGTACTGCAGGTGTGGCCTAAACCAGTGCTGAGCACAAGGGAAGGATTGCCTCCCTCAGCCTGCTAACAACACCCCTCCTAGTGCAGCCCAGAATACCATTGGCCGCCTTTGCCACAAGGGCACATTGCTGGTTCGTGTTCAACTTGGTGTCCACCAGGACCCCCAGGCCCTTTTCTACAAAGCTGCCTTCCAGCTGGGTAGCCCCCAGCATATATTGGTGCCTGAGGTTATTCCTCCCTGGGTGCAGGACTGTACACTTCCCTCTGTTGAACCTCATGAGATTCCTGTCTGTCGATTTCTCCAGCCTGTCGAGGTCGCTCTGGATGGCAGCAGCACCCTCTGGCATATCAGCCGCTCCTCCCAGTTTGGTGCCATCAGCACATTTGCTGAGGGTACGCTCTGCCCCATCATCCAGCTCATTAATGAAGATGTTGGACAGGGGTTTACCCACTATTGACCCCTGGGGTACACCACTCATTACTGGCCTCCAACTAGATGTTATGCCATTGTTCACCACCCTCCAGGTCTGGCTGTTCAGTCAATTTTCCATGCACCTCACTGTCTGCTCATCCAGGCCATGCTTTAACAGCTTCTCTGTGAGGATCCTCTGGGAGACAATGTCAAAAGCCTTGGTGAAGTCAAGGTGGACAATACCCATTACTCTTTTGTTTTCTACCAAGCCACTGATTTCATCATAGCAGATGATTGCACTGTTTTTGGCTGGGAAGGAGTTGATTTTCTTCATACCCGTTCATATGGTGCTGTGTTTTGGATTTGTGGCCAAAACACTGTTGATAACACACTGATGTATTGCTGAGCAGTTTTACACGGCATCAAGACCTTCTCTGTTTCTCACGCTGCCCTGACAGTGAGTAGGCTGGGGCGCACAAGAAGTTGGAAGGGAGACACAGCCAGGACAGCTGACCCAAACTGGTGAAAAGGGATATTCCATACCATATGACATTGTGCTTAGCAATAAAAGCTGGGGGACAGAAGGAGGAAGGCTGGGGGGGCATGTTCAGAGTTAGGACATTTGTCTTCCCAAGTAACCACTATGTGTGATGGAGCCCTGCTTTCCTGGAAATAGCTAAACAGCTGCCTACTGATGGGAAGTTGTGAATGAATTCCTTATTTCTCTTTGCTTGCACGCACAGCTTGTGCTTTACCTATTAAATTGTCTTTATCTCAACCCATGAGTTTTCTCGGTTTTGCCCTTCTGATTCTCTCTCCATACCACTTGGAGGAAGATGATCAAGCAGCTGTGCAGAGCTTAGCTGCCTACTGGAGTTAACCCACAACAGTCCTTTTTGGCACCTAACATAGGTCTTACAGGGTTCAAGGCAACAACAGATTTGATTGGAGTGTGCTAGACCAAATGTAGAGCTGTGATAGCTGTTTAGCTACTAACTGGCAGGCTCCTGTGCTTGCCATGGGGCCTGCTTGCCTTACTGTATATTAGAGTTTTGTGCTTGTTAGTGGTTGCTTTTGGTTTTTGCAGTGCTGTTTATCATCTTTTGTTGCTGTGCTGGGGAACATTTTGTTAACAACAATGGCCATGTGGGCATTGCTGCTGTACTGGACAGGCTGGAACTCAAGTAAAAGGGACTATGACCTGTGCCTAAGGCCATGCATTAGCAGGTACACCCCTGAAGGGACTGTGGCCCATGGGTAAGACCAGGCTGGAGCAGGTACACACTGAAGGGGCTGTGGCCCAGCAGTGACATAAACCAAGCTGGCTTTGGTGCCCAATAACTCCGCACAACACACTGTCTCTCCTGTCCTGAGTAACCACTGTAACACATGGAACCCAAATCATGGACTAGATGAACTCAATGAACATTTTATGGATATTTTGCAGGGGTGGCTAGACATCTGCTTGCCAATAAGAAGTAGTGAATGAATTCCTTATTTGCCTTGCTTGCACATGCAGCTTTTGCTTTACCTATTAAACTGTCTTTATCTCAGCCAATGAGTTTTCTCACCTTTCTGATTTTCTCCCCTGTCCCACTGGGAGGGAGCAGCTCTGTGGGGCTTAGCTCTCAGCCAGGGTTAAACCACGACAGCTGTCCAGTGCTGTACTCAGAGACATCTGACTGCAGTTGGCAGAAAGTGCTCTTCTGAGCTCTGCTTCATCTTAAAAGATGACCGCTGGACAAGGTAGTCCCCCCAATGGACAAACATCCCTCTCAGGTCTGGGGAAACTGGTTAAGGTTCGTTTTTTGCCTAAGGCGATTTCAATGGATGCTTTTTTGCTCATCGCTTATAGGGAATTTCACCATCTCTTCCTCCTTTTTTCCCTCTTCTTGAAAAGAATAAAGTATTTTCTGGGTTCAGAAGTGTGCTGGAGCAGGGCTGAAGAGCCTGTGCCACAGTAGCAGAAGCCGTGGGTTACAGCTGCTATTTTGTACAGTAATATTTTGGTAAAGTAGGTATATGAGTTCACTGCAGTCCTACACCAGAATGCAGGTACCTAAATATTATATTCTTACAATGTTGAGCATTGTGGCAGCCAGGCTTCTTACAGGGCTAAAACCTTCCTGAAAGCACTGGCAGACAAACAGCTCATGGTGATGGTGAGAGAAGACCACTGACAGTGGGTGCTTTCAGGAGGGGGCTGTGATGGGTCCAGCTCACAGTAAGTGGTCCTGAGAGTTGTATGTATGATTCTGAAAGATGCTGTGAGCCTCAGCCCAGCAGGCGGTGACATTGGATCATTCGCTACCACTATCTTATCCCTGGCTGGTGCAGTTCACAACCTTAGTTTTAGTATACTAAAGGGTTAAATAGCATTAGGGCTGTTGAGTCCATTAAGTCTCTGACTGAGCAAAGAACTTAAGTAAGCATGCACTTAGCTAGTTTGGTTATCCTGAACAATCCTTACCTACCCAAACAATCTCCTAGCAAAGGAAGTAAACCAGAATTCACAGGATATAACCTCCTTTTACCATTTGCAGGAAGTCTTAAGTGGTTTTACTTAAGCTTTTACTGGTGTGATTCTGTACATTTATAAATACTTCTGAACAATGAAATAATGGGAATAGGTTGAAAGGTTTGAGATAAGCTAGTCTTAGTCTTTGGGATGCAGGAGCTGTGCTGGGATAAAACCCCTTGAATATGTACATCTAGAAAAATGTGCAAATAGCCATGATCACAGGCCTGTCTTCAAAGTCAGGGAAGGGTTTTGATCCCCCCCGCCACAAGATAACAAGAATCCTCCTTCCTTTGCCCAGGATCAGTGGATGTTGTCTGTCCCAGACTCATAAAGCTAGATGGTGCCCAAGAAAGTTATCCGGTCTGGAGCTGCCCCCACGCAAGTTCAGCCTGTTCTCAAAGACTGCAATCCACCACCTCCGCTGGGCAATTCCTGGGCTTCAGGGTCTTACAGACAGTGTTTCCTACTGACCTGAAGCCTCCTTGTCTCAGCACAATCCCACCACAATCCATCCACCATGACCATAACTCTTCTCATCACTTTGCAGCGCCCTTTTCTGAGTCCTTCACCTTGGCAGTGACTTCAGTCACTCTTCAATAAAGATGGATCTCCTTGGTTTTATTTTCTGAAATAAGTGTATGGGGTGGTTTTTTTTAATGGTTTAACAGTACAAAACCAACTCGATACAATTGTTGGCCAAACATATGTAAAGTCACGTGACCTGACACTTCTGATGCATTTTTGTGTCCTGACACATTTTTATGTGACAACGACAGATATCAAGTACTTGAGAACATGCTCTAAGCTGGACAGAAGCAATACAGCACTCCAGTCCCTTGTCTGTTCTTAAATGATGAAATCTTGCACTAAGCCAACGATGCTGAATTTGTTTAGAGTATGGGTAGATAAAAGTACTCAAGTGCTTCTACAATGTAGTTTTTTTATGTTTGTAATGCTGTAAAAGACACTGTAAAAACATATGAACAGAAATATGTTGTTTGGTGTTTTCATGATCCGATTCCCTTCTATTTATTAATTACATTTGTAATTCAGGTCCTCAGGTGTGCTTCTGAAGTTGTTCCAGTCTCAGAGAGGAGACTCCAGACGTGGGACGACAGGGAGTAGATCACAGCCTGGTCAGGATGACAGCTCTATACCAAGGACGACTGACAGCTGTTAAGCAGCAGATCTTGTGTGTTGGCAAACCATGGTTACTGCACTTTCCTGTATCCCAGGGCCTCATGTTAGGCAAATTCTCTGCCTCTTTAATTCCTATGTGTCTCTAAGCAGCCAGGCAGTATTTTTTGGACTTGACCTTATCTGCAAATTACAAACCACATTCAGACCTGGAAGAAGATAATATATTGCCATGGATTTCAGCAAAACTATTTCTAGCTTGTCCAGCTCTTAATTTAGCTTCTCTTGCTTGTAGCATTAATAACTTCATAAAGGAGGCTAATTAGTTCAGAGACTAAACAGTTTGCAGGGAAACCAATGCCTTTATCAAAATGAGAATAGCTCTCCAGGAGATGATCTGGTCAATTGATTATCCTGAGGCTCCATGACTTCAGAGAGGATCGGGTGATGGGCGGTGAACCCTACGGCACGTTTTAATTCTCCTTGCGGCCTTTGCCTTTGTGAACTGCCAGAGTTATCTTACGAGACTTTCCTGTCCTGCTGCTGGGATCCTTATCATTTATTGATTGTGTCCTGCAGATTAAAGGAGTTGTTTCTGTTTAGCAAAAAAATTCATTCTTGGCCAGTGCCATATGGGAGTGCTTCTGCAAAGTGTCCCACTTTCTGCATTTCTCCTCTGCCTTTGACAGCAGGAAGGTATTTGAGTTACATTATCTGCAATGACTAGCCCCTGTACCCAGGAGACCCTGAAACGAGGAAATAATGCTATGGATTAGAAATTCCACCCCAATAACCTTTCACGACTTAACCCTTTGTACTCAGACTTCTAAAATCAAGGAAACACTGACGACTTAGGCTGTTTGATAGATTTTCCTCTAAGCCAGTTGCTTGGTATAAAGCAAAGAAAATAACTGACGGGGTTGAGAGGAACGTCAGGTGTATCAAATATATCTTTTTCATCTTTATTTCACCAAAGTTTTGTGTGTCTGGTTAGCATTTTGTGACATAAAAATATAAGAAAAATATTGTTAAAAGTGGAACCAAAGCCAGAATTGTATGACCATGAGACCACATTTAGACCAGATTCCCCTCCCATATCATTATAGCAAATCCAGCCTCCCACTGTCAGTCACAGTTCACACCCCTGGAAATTTGGACATAGCTCTGGAGCTGACAAAATATCCTGAGCCTCTTTTGGCTTAGCTCAACAGTACAGCGCTCCAGTGTGGGTTGGGGAATCCAAAGGCACACTACAGCACATGAGGGATCACTGAAGTGTGCGAGATACCCGGCCACGAGCCCTCTGTCTCAGTCTGTAGCCATTTTAATAGTAGGGTGCCATGCTTTGATATTTAGAAGATAAAAAATGTGTCCTCTCAGTTGCTCAGAGCAACCCAGTTTGCTGTGCTTAGCAGATGTCGTGTCCTGCCTCTAGAGCTACACCAGGGCTGCAGAGCCAGTAAAGAAAAATACTGCCCCGGGTTCCTGCTTAAAGAGAGTAATTTTTCAGCGTGTTTTAGATAATTTTGTGGGTTTGGAATTTGCATTTCACTGTGGGCAATTGCAGAGGAAGTATCAACAATTATGTTCCTTTTCAATATAGCCATAATGATGTATACTTTAATGTCCTTTGCAGGGTCGGAGTAGTATCTGGGGACTTCATACATATGAGAGACAACCTCCCAGTCTTTGTTTAGTAAACTTTTATAAGAGACTTTTTATGTTTCTTACAATGTCCAGGTATTTATGTGGAAATTTTGATAAATTCTTTTGTTTTGCTATTGGTATTGTAAGCAAAATAAATGTGTGTATTATGATGCAAAGTAACCTGCAGATATTTTGGGAGTTTCTGCATTCAGTAGTCCCATGCATCTCCGGATGTGATTTATCAAAAACAGATGTTCTTTATATCACTATGTCTTGTATCAATGTCTATTTAAAGTTAAACTGAGAGCAACCGAAGCCAAAGAAGCGTGCTTTGATTTAAATAAATCAAAGCGTATCACAGTCATAGCAATTAATAATCCAAGACTGGAGCAAACATGAAGAGTAGGAGAAATCCATTCGCACAGGATTGTTTTTGTTTCTTGCTGCTTTTCTAAAGCTTATTAGAAGCAACAAGTCTTTGATTAAACTAGATCAACTTCCAGAAAAATCCCTTGGCAACAATAGGTATTAAGAGGCTCAAACCTGGCAGTCTGAGAAGACAGTCTGTATAAATCAAGGCTGGGGTTTTGATTATAATGGTCCCTTATTTATGACAGGTCATAGAATGCAATTCTTCACTTGAATCATTCTTAGCATTAAATGTAAAAGCTCCTGCTAGTGATACAGGATGAGGTCTTGAGCTGTAATTATGTTACTTGCATCATGTATCAGGCAGAGATATTAATGAACCACGACTGAAGTAATTATAGCTGCAGGAAAGGGAGCCTTGGATTATAAGACAAACTTCAAATTGTACTGGAGCAGCAAAATCAATGTCTGGTTTTATTCCTGTTAAAAAGTCACTTAGTATTTTGTGTGCCTTCAACTGGAGGAAATCTTCTTCCCATGTTCTCCAGCACACATTTACCACAGTACCAACTCTGATCTGACCGAATGCTGTTGTCCAAAGAGGCATCACTGGAAAGCCAAAACTTGTGTATTTTCAGAAACATAGTTTTTGGGAAATGGCGAAAGAGTGCCCCATTGAGAGGGCCCCGGTCTCCAACGCAGATGTAAGGGAATCACTGGAGAAGAAAGTTACTGATAGAAAATAGCATAAAATTCAGCTTTATGTTTAGGGTAGGTGACAAAGTCTTACCAAACCTTTCATCTCTTTCTACTGAGAAATTTTTCTGTAATAGTGGAAGATATACAGCGCATTTCTAAGGAGAAAACACATTTTCTTATTGCAAAGATAAAATGGGTATTTGTTCTATGAAATTCTACAGTGACAATTCCATTTTCCTGTAGGTGTAATTATTTTGGAACTAGGAATATATGTATTTTTAGATACTTGTAAACATTCCCCAGTGATTTGAAAGAATGGTACAACAATACCACTGATGTATTATCGGTACTCTTGAAGGCTCGCTTAGGAACGACGTCATGTCCACAGGCCAAAATCCTGCCCTCTGCTGCATGCAGACAAGAAGGGCTCGATAGGATGCAAGTCAGCATGCAGGAAAATGTGTGGACACGTTAAGCAATAAGCTCATCACATTTTCTGCAAGCGGTGGGCTCATCTTGTTTTCTACAATACATTATTCCTTTGCCTTTCTTTCCTTTGCCAGCTGTAGCCCAATCTGCTCATTCTGAACATGGGAAAAAGAACTTTTTGTGTTTTCAGAGAGGATGGCTCAATCGCAAACATTCACAAAAGCTGGGGTGGTAGAGTATTGGTGAAAATATCATTAGAAACCTAAAAAAAAAAAATATTGTGGTCAGAGCCTTTTTTTTCCATCCAAAATGTATTTTTGAGTTTATCCAAACAATTTATGGCAATTGAAAAAGCCAGAATAATGGGGGTTTTCCCCCACATTTTCACATTTTTTTAAATGCTTCACTTTTTGTTCCAAAAGGACTTTTCTACCTGATGCCAGCTCCAAGGACAAGTCATAATCTTGACTGGCAAGCATTGCACCCCCAGCTCCTTTAACAGCAGCTCTTTGCTCTGCATCTGCAGAGCTAGTGCTGAAATCATTGGGAATGTGAGCCATTAGGTAACACGTTGGTAAGGCTTAGGTATAAGCTTGTTATATCCATACCCGCTAAAGCAGAAATTAAGATTATTAGAGTACAGCTGCACTTAGTTTAACTAATGACCTAAATGGCAAATTTGAGGCATTTACTTGTTTTCCCCTTACCACTCAGACAGCAGTGCCTTGCTCTATCAGAGGTTTCAGCTGTTCAGGAGCTGCTGTGATGTTGCGTCTCTCGACACAGTGTGTGCCATCATGGTACACGTGGTCTGTCTGCTCTCCAATGATTGCACAGGCACCCAAGGGGACGGGGGAGCAGAGAGCAGCTTTTCTCCTCTTTTCAAGCAGATGCTCAGAGGTCTGGTACTTATTATCTTCTGAAGAAAGGGCACAGGTTTCTGCAAGCAACTTGAGCTCGTATCAGCACTGAGATCACAGTGCATGATGTAACTGGTCAGTTCAGAAAGACAAATTGGCTTGAAGAGGAAAACGAACACAATGCTCCCACCCTCTGGCTTAATTACTTTCTGCTCAGGCTGGGGTTTGGCAGGCAAAACATGAAGCAAGGCAAATGGAGACGCTTCATGTGAGAGGAGGACATAGCCCCATCTAAGCCAGGAGATGATATATTGCTTGCAGAGCTGACTGTGAAAACAACGGCGCCTAAATAAAGCTGTGAATCATCCCCCCGTCTCACACCACATCCACTGGAGTAGCTTCCCTTCTAAAAAAACGTGGCAAATCCTTTGATTGCAAACATTGCAAATAAAGATGTGAGTCCTGGCAACTCTTTGGACAGACTGTAGGTAAGTGGGTACATGTCCCCCCGACCCTGTTGGGGTGCCTTCTCCCTTGCAGTGATGCAGGATGGGACCATCTCCATCATCAAATTAAAGTGAAAAAATATCTTGATCCTTGGTCCAATTCCGATGCCTTCCAGATCCTGAAATGACTGATAATTTTCTGAGCAGAAAAAAAGTTGCGTGTGACATTTGCCTTGATTAATGCTTGACACTGCATACGAGTGTCACTGGTGGTGTGATGAGGGATAGGTTTTAAAGTCACTCTGGTTGCCTTCAGGGCTTGCGGTACAGCCTCTCAAACCAGGAGAAGTACTTGAAGGAAAACCCGTGAAGTTAATTGAGGCAGGCCTGGCTGGACCAGGGGAACCTACTTTTTCAGTGGATACATTGAGTAAAAAAATATATCCCTAAAGGCTGAGCATGCATATTTGTTTTCTCCATTTTTCTTCATAAGATGTAACTCCCATGTACGTGCGTTCATCTTCATTTAATTTAGTTGGAATATTTGAGGGATGAAACAGGACAGTGGATGTACCCCATAGCTACTGTCTGCTCAGTCTTATCTAGTCACTGAAACCAAAATGTCGTTCGCATTGTGTTTCTCTTAAATTCTGAAAATCAGGAGGGGGGGAAAGCAAGGAAAAAGCCTAAAGAACGGGTGAAGTGAAAAACGTGCGCTTTAGAAAGTGTGTGTGGGAACTATATATACATAAGTCAATAAATAGAGCGCCTATTTGTGCTGCTGTGCACTTTGAGAGGTGTTCTGCTCTCCCCAAGGTAGAAAAATACATTTGTTTTTTTGTAAACTGTGTATCTTGGACAAAAACAATATGATTTGAAGTGGTGGTGAAATACACTATTCTACCTTAAATTAGAAGCAAACTCTGTGAACCTGAAACAGACTTTACCAAATTCACAAAACCTCAAACACCACAAAGTTTGCCCACCTCTAACTTGGTCTCCAGGACTGTGTGAAGGGGATCTTTGAATGGTGCAGCATAAGCCTGAGATCTGGGGAAGGTATTAGAAAGATTAATATTTACTGAACAAATGAGAGATATAATCAGTGGAAACTTTTGGCATCCTCCATTAGCTATGAAGTTTAAAAAAAAAAATCCAGAAGAAATGCTGTTTGAGCATTGGCCTGTTGCAGAGATTTGGCTGAGTTTGCAGGCTCTGGAAGCATGAAAATCCTAGAAGCCCCTTAGGAACAGAGGTTAGTGCTATAAAACAGCTATCTCAAGCTTAAGGAAATCACAGCCTTAGCAGTACACCTGTAAAATCGAGCAAGCCATGAACCAAGCTGATAGAAAATTAAAGACATCATTGCAAATAGTTATAACTATAAAGTTACTGCCTCCTGCCTTTGCCAATGATACAGTCACACTTGATGGAAGAGAGAGTGAAATAATACACCCATGGGAGCCTCACAACTTGGTGCACATGGGGCCGTTCCTCTGCACACAACCACTGCATGCTTTTGTAAGCACAATTGCAAGCTAGGTGTGGTATATCCTCTCTAGCAGGCATTTTGTCTGTAGGCTTTCCTGCTTTTCATATGGGACAGTGAGATGTTTTTTGATCTTCTGTGAATTCATTGGTGGAAGTCAACAGAGACTTTATTTCTCCCTTTATTTCACTGGAGGAATATCAAAAAGGACTGGAAAAAATTGCTAATCACAGAGCAAATTCCCCTACAGGTCTTACTTTACATGGCTAGAAGGAGCTGAATCAATGGTCTGGAAGAAATGAGAGTCTGCTTTTGGGTTGTGTGAAAACATGTTGACTGTCACTGTGAAGTCTAGCCCAGGACTTGCTATTTAAACGTGCTCTTAATGTCCTTACAAAGTTACTACACATTCACTGGACAAGAGACCAAGCTTTTGGCAGCGGAGAACTGCAGGGTAGGAGATGTCTGAGAGTTTGGCAGCAGCTAATCTGTGGTTGTCATTTAAAACTTGATCAAAGATACAATTTAAAATAAATAAATTGCTGCAGCAAAGCCATGAAATTCGAGGAATGATGCCCTGAAGAGGTGCAAGGGCTGAGCCAGTCTTTCAAGAGTTTCTTAAACCAATCACCATGCATACAAATGTAATTTTACCAAAAAGCTGTTTGCTTTCAAATTCTTTCCAAAGCATGGTAGACCATGGATGCTTAAAAATTTGCTCCAATGTTAACATTAAGAAAATGTATACTTAAATACTGGTTTAATCATGATAGGTAATGGAAACTAAGTCAGGGCAAAAAAGTCTCGAGCATTGTGTGTTTTGTCCTCTCTCACAAATCATGTGTTTTTCAAACTGTTACCTGTAGTTGGATCTTGTTGTCCCCATTTAAGCTATTTGATAGCTGACCTGGACAATCCCAGCACTTGAAACCCTGGCCGTGTTTATCCTTATGCCAATAACACAAACTGGTATATAGGATGCGCATAGGAGCAAGAGTCTTCAAAGACATGGGACTGTTTAAATGATGCCATGGCAGTAAAGGACAGAGGATGAGGGACCACCTGGAGGACTACTTCTATCCCTCCAGCTTTCTCCTTCTGAGTGCAAAGAGCCATGAATTAGTGTAACTTGCCAGTTTGGGGAGTAAATTAGCAAAATGATGGCTCACATCTTTGTTGAATGCTGCCTCTGTGGCAGAGGGAGAATAAGTGTGATATAACAGTCAATGTGAATAAGCACAGAAGGATTTTGATATATGTGACTCCATTTTTGGCAAGTTATTTCTTGCAGCAGTTAAATAAATACTGCACAGTTACAGGCTCATTGACTTCTTTTATCACCAGTAATAAAGGCAAAGCAGTGGCCCGAGTGGAATTTTTTTTTTTTGCATCGCTATTTCCAAGAGAAAAAAGAAACATGATGCTTTCACAAATTAAATGGGGGTATCACACCTAGAGCAAGGGAATGCATTATTTTTGCAAGTCATTTACTGAAGTTTTGACATACACATTTCATCCCATTGAAATGTGAGTAGGAAGGCAAAATGGGGAGCACATCAGCAAATTTATCAGATGATTTTGTAGGAGAGATGGAGAGTGAACTGATTTTCCATCTACAGATGGGTGCAGTTTTATTAAATGCCAGGATATCCAGGGGGTTTGGGATAGCTAACTATGCCAGAAATGTTTCAGTGGTAAGTCATTAGGAGAATAAATTCTCTTTCCTGTACTTAAATGGGATTGTTAGAGATGGTTAGAAATCCTGAAGGAAAGTAATGTCTCCCATTAAAAAAAAATATGCTTTTGCTAAATTTTGCTGAGGGCTTTCCTTTCAGTAGTGCACAAACACAACTTACGTGGTGTTGCATTTAAAAACAACAGAAAAGTGGAGAAGCAGAAGCATATTATTAATTCTCATTTCTTTTTGCTTAAATCTCAAAAGAGAAGAAAGATGTTGATCAGATAAGCTTTCAGCTCACCAGCTTTTAACTTGCTTCCAGCTTTCTCAGTGGAAAGGACAGAATTTTGCTCCTGTGAGAACAGCACAGATTTAACCCAATTAAAATGATATTAAACCTGTGAAGAGTGCCACCAAAGCTACAGCTGGAACTGCATCTGTTGTCAACTTAGTATAAACTTCTTATAGTCAAATATTTTTCAAAGGCACTACTAGGAATAGAAAAGAGGTAAAGCTTTGCATCCTGAGCTCTGAGATGGGGTACATGTGTTCTCAAATATTTAACAATTTTTTATATATAGCCTCTACAGTTTGGGCACTACACCCAGCACAGCTAATGCAATACAGGGCAAGTGTGTTCGTATCAAATACCCTTGGAAGGCTGTAGGAAAGTTGCTTTATGAAGGAGGTTCAAGAGGAGAGAGTGATGGGTACTCAGAAAGGCATTTGCTCCATGAGGCTGACTTTCATAGGTTCCCTCTGGAGTCCATGCCAAGAGAGAAGAGAAGATGACAGAAATCCTTTCCCTGCAGCACATCTGGTTGTAGCTAGATTGCCGCTTTATAGTATATGATAGTGGTATTGCAAAATGATGTGCTTTCCCATATGCCGGGGGGGGGGAACAAAAAAGCAAACAAACAAAATAAAATCCAATCACACAAAATTCCTTCCTTTTTTAATTTCTCTCCAGAGCATGGAGATGATCTGCACGGGAGATAATTAAAAACATGCTTTGCATGATCCCTGATGCTGTGCAACTTCTTCCCTTGGCCTAAGACTAATTAAGGAAGGGTGGTTGTTGTTTTTATTATTACTATTATTATTATTTACAAGACAAACCACACCTACTGTACAAACAGCACCTTTTCCTGAAAAGTGAGAGCAGGCTGACAGGCTGTTTCCTTCTCTTGTATTGACGGCAATGAATGGCAGAGAACAGATCTTCCTGCAGCTCAACAAGCCCAGAGCAGCTCTTGCCCCATCCTGGCACACAGCAAGGACATGCAAACCAAAACCCATCAACATCTTGAGCACTGGGGGAAACAGGACACTCAAGCTTATTTTAAAACTCTTTTATTCAGGTTTTCAGTTTGCTAATCACTTTGCTTCCTTCACCCGTAGGGTTTTCAACGAAATATTGCCAACTGAGGACGGCAGCATCTCATCTCCTATAAACAGCCGTGCTTAACAGCAGTGTTTCCATCCAGCATGTCATATTTTCCCTTGCCACCCAGCTTCAGTTTAATGAACCTGACATGTTTTCAATTAGTTTTAAACTCCACATTTGAAAATATACCCATATATAACCAATATAACCGAGTTACATGTAAAATTCTAGCTGGAATCATGTTCACAGCAATGTGATTGGGTTTGGTTTCTTCCACGCAACTCGTTTTCTTTTTTCCCAGCAGTCTGTCCTGCCATTCCTTGAAGTCCAACATTGTTCTAACATGCCAGAAGAAATGCAAGACATTTACACTATTTTCTTTAGCTTGTAGATTTGTTTTATATGACGTCCAAGAGAATTATTGCCTTGCAAGTTGCTGATGCTTTATCTCTAACCTCCCACCATGCTCATGGCAGTTTATGCACCCCAAAGCCATTTCCCAGGTTTGTGGAGTCCATCGTTTTCTTCTCTTCCTCCATAAGATGGTGGATGGTGAAGCAGAGGAAGACATGGAAGGACAGGCTCCTCTTTTTGAAGTTTCACTACAATTTGTATGGTGTCTCAGCTGGAGCCTATTGCTCAGCCTTGGCCTCAGAGGTCTTTCAAGACCATTCAAAGCTGCTATGGGAGTGGATGTTCATGCCGGGAGGCGTCTGACAAGTACTAGGCACCAACCAGAGCTACTCCACAGATTTTTCCAGATTTTTATACTGGACATAAGCAGCTAAAACCTGCCTGCATCCCTCCTGCGGGGGATGCCCTACACCTCCTCATCCCACACCCACTCCTTCGGCGTCATGAATGTGGCAAGGCATGGTAGTACTCAGCTCCCCATCTCTCCCCAAACAGATGCCACCAAGGTTACTTTTTCAAGGTGACAAAGGGCCTGAAGCTGAAACCTGCACTGTGCTGACTGCTTTCGAGACAGCCACAGCATTTTGGCCCCCATCACCTTGCAGGAGAAGGGGGTCTGTGCTGAGCGAGTCATGTCAGAGCCCGGGGACTGGAGGAAGCATTGAAGCAAAAGATACCTTAAGCATCCCTCCCCTTTCACCACCGAACAAAAAGGGAGAGGGAAAACTGTGCTAGTGAGCCCACAAACTCCCTCCCCGTCTGAGCGAGTGAATTCTGCCATTAAATCAAGGCTTCCACCAGTGAGCTCCCCTCCGGATGTTGCTAGACACCGCTCCTTAATGAGACTGACGTGTATTTTTAATGTGGTAATCTTCTGGCTCTGGCAATTGTACAGACACCGAGACTACAAAAGAGTCACTTCAATGCAATGAGCTGCCAATGAGCTTCACGACAAAAAGCCACTCTGCCACAGGGACGAAGACATTGCAAATAAACACTTCTGGGGAACTCTCTCTCCTTAAATAACACATTTATAGAGCATCCAGATGTTGGTTTAACACTTAACGATTGTGGGAGAAAACAAAGCTTGAAGGGCTGTGTTTGGTTTGGTTTGTGTGTTTTTTTTCTCTCCTTGATCTCATATATTGAGTGTGTACAAACAGATAGGGTCTAAAAAAAGTATAGGAAATCCATATATATGCATGTGTGCCAAGATTGTTATTGGTCCATGATAAATAGCTGGGTCTTGTGAGGATGGAGGGAGAGAGCTGACCCTGCGAGAAGTGTGTTCTGCAACGCCAGGAGACATGACTTTGCTTCGCTTCAGGACAGTCACAATGAACCCGTCCTGCCCGAATTGTTTCCAGGCTGGTTGCAAAAAGCACAAGGGGAAAACAAAACAAAACAAAACAAACCTTTGTAATGAGGTGCCAAAGGTCCTAAAAGGAGATTTGAAAATTGAGGAGCAGGAACCAGATGAGGTCTTACGGCTTCGACCAGGGCTTTGCAAACAGTGCTGTGTGTTCGCCTGGTCCTTCAGGGGATGGGTCCTGCCTTTGAAAGCGAGGTGTCTCAGAAGGTTGAGGACCACTTGTGAATTGAGAGTATGAACCCACTGCTTCACCCGTGGGGCTTGACCACCAGATCAAGCGGGGTGAGCCTGCCAGACAGCCAGGCACGGGCAAAGGCAGGGACCCTTCCCCAAACCCAAGCAGCTCTGTCCAGAAGGACCTGTGAGTGTTCTGGAGAAGCTCATTATGGTCCCTGGGAACCACTCTGCTGAGAGATGTGTTTGGAAGCGAAGGGAAAAGAGCTTGTGTTATAATGAGTCATTTCACAGTGAGATTTATGTAGAGGAAATCTGGCTGCTTAATCCAGACTTCCTCCTGGGATAACCTATTTTTTGCTCACTGTTGTTCTCCTCACTTCCTTTGTTCCTCGGGTGGGGGGAGCCATCAGCATCCTATACAGCTCTGGCATCAGAGAGGCAAGAGCAGTTCCAGCTGTTGCTGCTGGATATCAGACCGCCTTCCCGCTCCCCTCCGGAGCCAGGGCAGCCTCACCTTCCCAGCCATTTCACTGCTTCCCCAAGCCTCCCCTGCTGCTCTTATCGGATCTTCCAATTGCAGAGTGTACAGTCTTCCCTTAAAGCATCAGCAATGCTGAGCAATGACTATTTCTATATGGGAAGAAGCAAGAAAGCAAATAGTGGATGGCACTTATAAATCTGGTTCTGGGCATCCATGGCCCAAAGAGTCTGCAGGAGTGAGGCTATTCCCAGCCAGTGTAAAGCCATTAAACTGAGCATCATTGCTGGGATGCTTGTAGGACTCTTAAGTATTGAAAACATTGGAAACAACAAACTTAGATTAACATGGGGCTTGCCACGGGATGGGGCAACCCCATTAACGTGGGGCAACCGTGGGAAGCTGCTGCACTATTCCAGATTAAATCACAGTAACAAAACATGGTCCGCAAGCACTGGTGTCCTCTGGGTATGCCAGCACTAGGCACTTCCAAAAGGCAAAACTAGTTTTTGAGGCTCCACTGCCAAGCCCAATGGCCACACGCCTAAATTTTACCCCCATGGGAAACTGGTCTGCGCTATCATTGTGTAAAACCTATTTTGCAGACAAGAGCTGAAAGCACGGTAACCGTGTTGATAAATTTGGCTGTTTTGGGATAGCTCTGGGGGAGAGGAGCATCCAGGCTCCAGCCCCAAGATCTCCTGGCATGTTTGACACCAAAGAGTCTCTGGATGAAATACAGACCCCTCGCCTGAGCCTGGGGTGTCTGCAGGGATTTTGGATCACAGCAGAGGTGCCTGCAGGGTTTAGGGCCCCTTAGATAAGGCAGGAGGCTGGGGATTTTCAAGGTCAGAGTTTGGGATTTAAGCGTGTAAATGCTGCCTGAGTTCTGCTTTAGGCACCGAGACCCATTTTCAAGCTGGTTTTAGCTTTTTGATCACTAAAGTGCCCCGGTGGTTTCTTCAGGATGGAGGCACCCGGGGACACGTGGGATCATCCACTCAGGGTTTGCTAAAAACAGAGACTGAGACTCAAACAAGGATTTGGAAATCTTTGACTAGTTTTGTGGAGAGATGGGGATGCTGCATTTGAAGGAAAAAAATCACAGCTTTGATACTTTCAGTGCTGACCATCCTATATATCCTGTAGTATAGCCCAGTGAATGACAACTGAGCCCTCCCTGCAGCCAGCTTGATTTTACCTTTCTCTTTCCACCTTGACCTTTAGGATGCTGCCAGGCACCCACAGCCTCTGCAAGGCTGTGCTGAATTGGGGGAAGTTGTAATTGGTTCAGAGAGGGTTTTTTTCCCTTCATTCTGGCAACTTTTCTTCCCTCCTTGCCCCAAAATGTCCAAGCCGATTAGGAGCCACAGCTTACTTTAAGTGCCAAGACATTGGGCAGTATGTATAGATAGAGCAGAGGTTGAATTATTTGGTTTTGGTTTTGGTTTGGGGTGGCTGGTTCTTGGGGAGGAGGCAGGTTCACACAAGTCAGAGCCTTTCCTCGCCCTCTGCAGACAGCATCCAGCACCACCCAGCACCACCCACTGAGCCATAGCTATCTGAAATCCCATCCTCTGGTGCCTCGTCCCTTATCCTTCCAGCCGTCCTTGCCACTGTCCCCTGGTCTGAAGGCAGCAGCACCGCTCCTGCCCACGGCCAGGTCACTCTTAGCCCCTCTGTGCTCTGCACCTCTCTTTACTGCACCCTGAAAGTATGCTCATATGGAAAGTTTAACTTGTGCCCTTTTTTTTGTGCACTTGTATAACACCTATTTCCTGCCCCAAGTTTCCCCTTTCCCATGTCTAACACACTGTTTCTGAATTTTCCAGCTCCCAGTTGTGCTACATTGGTGCCTTTACTCTTCCCATCCCCTGGCCTGTGACCAACTGGCTAGCTGTCCTCCGAATCAGGTTGTTTGCCTTCCTCAAATTCTCATCCTCCAAAAAAACTCAGAGCATGACGATTAGTTCAGGGCCTGCCATAAGTGTCAGAGACGATTTAATGAAATGCCACTTGCAAAGACTTTCTGTGTAGCATCCCTGCACGCGTGCTCCTCTGAGTGTCTGTTTTAAAAACTAATGCTTATTAATACAGAATACCTGAACTGAGGTCACACTCCCCATGCAACATCCACACCATAAAATTCAGCAGATAGGCTCTATCTCTTTTTTTTTTTTCTTGTAGGAAACTATTATAGCCTAGCTGCAAAGTCTGCCCTGGAGTCTGGCAGAGTGGAACGAGGAGCCGTCGCTTAAAAATCAATTCATGGTGGTCTCGAGCTATGTTTTTGTTCTGGCACATTAAACAGAATGAAGACATATGTCTGAATTTAAGACATCCTTTTGGTTCCCTGTATACACGAGCCAGCCGAGAAATTTGAACTATTTCAAAGCGCTAGGAAAAAGAATTGTAGACACATCCTTTGTTTAGGCATATATTTTTAATTAGCCTGCCTTTTAATATTCCTCTCCATTTGAGTATAATCAGAGAAAATAGATCCTGCTGGGCATTGTCATGCTTAATAAAAGTAAGACTGAACATCTGCAAATTTGGCGACAGTGTGGCGCATATGATGCACCAGCGGCTGAGCTGCATTCTTGTGTAATTATAACACCACATGCAGCTGTAATAGTGTAATTCTCTGTTTACATTAGTTCTAGCACTTATCCTAAACTCTGCTGGGTCGGAGTGCTAAGCATTTGCAAACTAGTAGCATTTTTTCCCCTACCGAAGAAAGCTGAAAGGACAGGAGGACTGTATGTTGTCTGCCCGTTGTTGAGATATTGGGTTCGGGGCAATAACTCGTGCAAGGCAGGAACCTGCCCCACTGTGCAAAGCAGGGCTGGCGTCACCGAAATTAGTGCCATTAGAATTAAGTCAGTGAAAGTGAGAGCAGACTTCAGGCTTTCTCTCTTCCTATTCTTTTTTTGGCAATGCAAACCCCACATCCTGCAGCGGCTGAAGCACACGCTTAACTGTGTATTCTGCAAATTGCATTGCTGCCCTTGGGGGAAAGCACAGTTTCGCCCCCATCTAACCCTTTGCAGGATGGAGAGCCAAAGGCAATGCGGTCCCCATCACTCCAGAGAAAGCTGGGCCATCCCACCCTTCTGTGGAGCTGGAAGTCGGATATAAACTCCTCCAAGCGACCGATGCACATGGGCATGTGTGGGAGGGAAAGCAGAGAAGGTCTTCTGCTGGTGGGCAGCTGCTTTGCCTCCCGCATGCTGCACCTCCAGCCTGGCTGCTGTATGCACTGCGTGTGCTCTGTCCTTCCAGGTTTGGGGAATAGGGAAAGCAGGCAATAGGGAAAAGTGACCGAGGAAAGGGAGCAAGATGGCCATTGACGTGTTCCCAGCCCTGGTAGACATGCAAAGCTCAAGCTCTCAGCAAATGCAAGCCTCTCCCTGAAGCATACCTTGCCTTACCACCAGCCTTCCCTGCACCAGTGCTTCTCTGAGAAGAAGAACTGAATTTAGACCTGCCAGCTGGGTAATTGAGCCTGGAATTATTGCAGAGGTATTCTGCCTTTGTACATCCAAAATCTTGCTGCACATTCAGGTTTTTTTCTGTCCGAAAGCACTTTGGTACCTAACTTAGCTTCCACAGCTGTATTATTTAGCTTTGCCCCTGAACGCAACAGCTCTGTGTTCGCAATATTGTGTGTCCCAGCATCAGCCTACTCACAGAAATACAAGGGTAAAGATGCTGTAAGCGCATGGTGATCTCGGCCCCAGCCAGAGGTGTGGGAGGGAGTGGGTGGAGGATGTAATGGACCTCTGATGCTCTGGACTGTTTCAGGGGACAGAGATGATCTCCCCCTCCTGCCCTAAATCAGCCCCCCGCAGTAGTGATAGGAGAAGATAATTTTTATGCAGCATTGTAATTTTATCTCCAGGAAGATCTCAATCTTTCTCTGGGACCAAAACTGGATATTCATGTGCCAAAAAAATGTCCCAGGCCATAAGGAGAAAATACAGGGGGTGAGTAAATTAAGCTATCGTGCCTGCCTGGCAAATGGGGGCTTTACTGGCCCAAATCTTGCAGCCTAACCTTAGAAGCTGTTAAATGACTTCCTAGGAGGCTCGGGGTGGCACCTCTGCCACAATGGCTCAGTCCTGACATTTTGGGGCATTTGCCAGCATTTAGTGCTGCACCCAGTGAGGGGAATGGGAACAGTCCTTCTTCTGCGACTGGCAGCCCATGATGGCGTGCTTCCCAGCAAGATCCTGCATGGACTTGCTATGCCAGGCATTGCCCACACCCTCCAAATAACCATTTTCCCCAGACATTATTGCAACTCAGGTGCTTCTAAGACATCATTTTTTATAAAGGCAGTGCCAAACTGAAGCTCTGCCATATCCTTCTGGCTGTTCTACCCAAAAATGGAGACTTATGGCCTGGCAATGCAACATCTGATGCTTGAACGCTTCGAAGTACCACCCACAAATCTGAGCGTCTCCATCTTCTGGTGACTTTCTAAACCATTGCTCTGTAAGAGGAATAAAATGATCCCCCCTGTACCCAGCCTGATGTTCACCATTGGCGTGGGAGCTGCTTTATATTGCACTGAAATCGTAGAGCTCGGAGGGTCCAGGAAGCAACCCCCAGGAACGACGGTGCTGCAGAGAGTGAATGCTCTTATTATAGCATTGCTTTAACTAACAGGCATTGCTTTCCCTTTGCACATGTGCTCGGCAGCTGCCTGGCTGATCTTTTGAAAGGATGCCACAAGATGCAACACCAGATGCTCGAGTTTCCAGAGAGGCCGATAATGGTGGACTCGACTCTGTCTTGTTCTTGGCTGCTGTGCCAGAAAGGAAAAGGATAATAAAGGACCAGCTCACCACGGCAGGGGTTGCAAGCTGGGATTTTCTTTATATAATTTAAAAGCGATATGACCAGAAAGGGAAATGATGCTGAAGGTACTAGGCCAGTTGTTGCATCTTCAAGCAAGATGGGACCTTCGGCTGCTCTGACCTCCTTGAGCTGCGACAATGACTGAAATCCATGGGGTTACTTCATTGCAAGGCTGAGGCACGGTGGTGGTTTCGCATTTACAGGGCCTGTCTAGTGTTCCAGTCTGCAATCTTATGTGCTGATGACAGCAGCAAGCACTAGCAGGGAGGCTGTACCACTCCTGTTCACACGAGTGCCAATTTCTCTGCTCGAACGCACTGCCCGAGATGGGCTTTGCCACAGGTTTCAAGACAAAATAGGCTGGGATCGGAAAAGGGAGGTCAAGATTTTAGGTCTAATAAATTTTGTGCAAACTATAGCTGCGTCCTATGAAGAGTAAAAGAATATCGCATCAGTTACCTAGCTTTAGAAACCTGCCTTAAATCTGGTGTGCCTTTGTGTCTGAAAGACTTTTTATTACAGTTCAAAGTGCTTTTGCATTTCAGTTTCAACATAACATGTTTTCCAGTGTATTTTCATGACTCGCTCTCATGGCTGTATGCTTCAGAGTTGTAATTATTGTACCAGGAATACTTCAGAATTGGCTCACAAGCAAGGCATGCAAAATCATACCTCCCTAATGATGTGTCTGATAGGTTTCCAGATGATTCAGACAGGCCTATCAAGGCAAGAGCAACAGGGCAGAGAGGACAGCATGGCCTGCAAAGTGCCTGTTGCTGCTCCTGCTGAAATCCCTGAGCACAGGATTCAATCTCAGATGTATTCGCCTCTTGACCAAGCTGCATATTAAATCAAGTGCAATCATACAGAAAGCATCTACCGTTACCAATATAACCTAGAAATAGAATATAGCGTAATCACAGCTGTAAAACTTCATTAAACAAAGCAATTATGAAATCTTTCTGCTGGTCTTCTGCAATGGCTCTGGGGGCAAGGGATATAACCTGTTCCCAACCCATAGTTGATACGAGAGGGGATGTGGGGTTGGAGGGAGGGTGAGTCGGCAGATCAACGTTAAAGCTCGTCTCTTGGTGTGTGTGGCTTGTGGTATCCCCCGGTATGGTCCAAAGAAGGTTTGATTATTTTTTATTACACCATATATATATATGTAAACGTGTGTGTGCGCACACTGTATTAATCCCAGATGTCTACCACTCTCTGCAAACACCAGGAGTTTTTCCCATTCTTTGTGTCTTAGCTTGGTTGCTTGGGGTTTTGCCTTCCTCTGTAGCAACAGCAAGAGATGGGCTGTTGGCAAGGTTCTTGGCCCAATGGCTCTGTCCTGCTCATGCTAATTTTGGGATAAAAACGCCATCAAATTTTCATGACTTTTGGTCTTTTGTACTAAAAGCCTTGTACTGACCAGCAGGGAGTGTTTAGGGTATGGAGGGCAGGTGTTCCCTGGACCAATTTCTTTACTTGATGGCTGTTGACCGCAAGGGCTGGTTGTCCCATGTTAATGGTCCTCTACTTCTGTAAATGTGCTGGTGAGATCTTCTACTTCAGCCCTGGAAGAGGTGCCCTCCCAGCTGCATGTTGTAATGGTGAAAAAGGGGAAAACACAGAGGGTATCAACACCACATGGCATCCCAGGAGCTTTGTGCAGCATCTCACCAGGCAAACCACTTAATGCTCCAGGTGCGACATCCAGCCCTGTGCTTGTCTCTTCTGCAAGTGCACAGCAACGGGCAATACTGTCTTCCAAAAAAGCTCCTTCCCTGGCACATTTGTAACAAACCCAAAGAACTTTCCCCAAATACTCTGCAAAGAGACTTCCCTAGGGAAGAGCACAGCTGTGGTGCTCCATGGACTATGTGACCACGCTGTGATATTGCAGCGACATTCCTTATATTCCCTATGCATTATAGCATTATGTATTATCTTAAACACCCACCCACACTGTTCCATATTTATTCATCATTAAACAAATACAATCAACCCCCACATTCCAGAAATGTGATGGCTTGCAGCTAATTAAAACCACCGCACACTTCGTTATCCCAGCTTTTCTTCAGCTCCAGTTTCCACAGTCCAAAAGAAATTAAAAGGAGTTGGTTCTGGCACGGCTTTTCCTCCTCTGGCTCCGCATTCCTCGGGGTCTTACGGGAATTGCTCGAATTCTCAGATGTTGTTAAACAATCAAAGAGTAAATATTCCATCACATCCTGATTTTTCTAAAATGGTTGTGGTTGCAGAGAACAGCTTCTGTAAAGGGGGCTGAGCCCAGCAGGCCTGCAACTAGCGGTTACTGAATGGCCGCAAATTAAAGGCAGTCAAAAAAAAAAAGAAGCAAGCCCGGACCACAAGCGAGTGAGAGCGACACGTGCGCTGAAGCGTGGATGAGTTTTGTGTCCACCAATCACCACAGGGAAGGATGCGCTTGCTTTAGAGGGACTTCCAAATTGGAATGTACCCCTTCTCAGCATTCACCCCAAGTCCCCTGATAAAGGCACTGATTCCCAGAGCCCAGGTGAGATTTAAGTGCACAGATTTTGTGCAGGAGCTGCAGGCTCTAACATATGCATCTTCATAGCTGCTGTCTTCCTCAAACCATCACAAGTGATGTTGTATATCCAAGGGACTT
The DNA here is from genome assembly GCF_047370975.1 of Nipponia nippon. Taxonomy (NCBI): domain Eukaryota; kingdom Metazoa; phylum Chordata; class Aves; order Pelecaniformes; family Threskiornithidae; genus Nipponia; species Nipponia nippon. The sequence goes on along the minus strand of NW_028262347.1, from coordinate 86,860,088 downwards.
TAAATTCTTGTGGAGGTCAAATTAGGCTGTGGCTGTCCCAGAAGAGGGCAGAGGTGCTCTTTCCAACCCAGCTTGGCATTGAGGTGACTTCAGGAGCCACCAGTACCCACCACCAGCTCTGCAGCCTTCACAGCACCTTATCTGACACTTTTGGAAAGCGTGACATTCATCATGTTGCTTCTCCCACTCCCAGCATGTTGCAACTGAATGGCATGAGCAATTAATACGACTGGCACTGAAGAGAAAAAACTTGGGTTTTAGCTGGAGAAATCTTTGGGTTGCAAGCATACTGGTTAACTGCATGGCTCTGTATTTTCATCAGCAAATAAATTTAGATGTCAGATCTTTAATAGTGACTTCTTAAAAGTAGCCACGTGTCTGGGGATGTTATCGAGAGATTTAATCAGACAGATATTGCTCAGAGATTTAAAATGTGCAACCAAGAGCGACTCTGTTGGTCCTTATGTATTTGTCCTCAATAGCATACAATACAGACAAAGGTGAAATATGGGTTATACTTATTTTTAAAGGATTTTCATGTAATCTTTTTTCATTTAAATGCGTACTAGTTAAAATCACATCAGGGAGACAAAACATAAGGTGTTACGCTCACTGATGCAAACATTAATCCTGGCCTCGAGGATCAGCGTTTTACCTCACCATGAAAATAATACCTCACTACCTTTCAAACAAATATCTTATTTGTTTAAAAGTGAAAATTTTGAAAGCTGTCATACAGTTTTTAAGTTCAATGGCATTTTCAAGCTGGTTGCAAGATTTGGTAGTGGTGGTTGTAACCACAGAGGTCTGCAAGGGTAGGAGGGATGAGGTTTGTAGGAGAGGCAATAGCATCTATTGGAGCAACTGAGATTTGGAAGTATAGAGAAGCGTTGGGCAAATTGCCTCTACTTCTCATATTTTTCTTTTCTTTTCCCTTGTCCCCTCCCCATGGCTTTGCTGCACAGAGCATGCCATCCTTCGGAAATAAATGCTGTATTTTATCCCCCAACAACAACATCAAGGGATTGTCCCTCTGGTTGGGTGTTGTGTTTGCCCAAGCAGCAGGTGACTTCTCTGGTCTTCATCCGCTTCAAATCCTCTTGTTCCTCCTTTTAAAACACCGTTGCTTTTAGGAGGGTCAAGATGAAAGTTTCCATTAAAACAAGCCCCCCCCCCCCACCCCATTGAATGAAGGCCAGCTTAGGCGACACGGCCGCCAACGCACCGAGGGGACGAGCCTTTCATCTCCCAGCTGCCCTCCCCACCCAGCTGTTTGTCCCAGCCCCAGCAGCAAAGGTTGTTTGTCTTCCGTGCAAGACTTCAGCCCATGAAACTTTGAAGTTTCCTGCCTGGCTCGGTGTCACCTACTGTTCCTGTCAGCAGTGGCCAGATAAACCTGATGGGCTCAAGGTGTCTGCTCTAATGCCTTCATTGACACATAGGCTTGTCTTCAAACGCTTGGGTAAATGGCTGAGTGTGGAGATAGTAATGCGTCATTAATCCCCTGCCAGATAAGCACCCTGGTGTATGTGCTGGCCCTCGCTTCCTAAGGCCCTAACAACCCCCAAATCTTACAAATTAGCACCTCACTGAGATCAAAGATTTCGCTTTCCTTTCTTTCTGCCATTACCTACTGGCAGAGTTTAGACACCGAGCCCTCTCCCTGCACACCTCTTCCCCCGTTACAGAGCAAATGGTTAAATGACACTCGCGTGAAGGTCTGGGTGCTTGTCCGTGGTCATTTCGCCAAAGAAATAATCTGGGAGAGGGCTGGGAGAGGAAATCTTTTCTCTTACAAGATGGAGATGACATACAGCAGTTTAATTTTTTTTCATTGCCCCCATAAGCTTATGATGAAAGTGGTAAAATCCCCCCAAGGCTTTTGATTACAAATATATTGCATTGTGTGCAATCACAATTTTAAAGGATACTTGATACTAAACCATATTATCTAACATAACGGAAGGGATATTGCTTCGTCTTTCCTGAAAATGCCCTGCAAAGCCATTGACTGGTCTTGTCCTGCACAACAGACCAAGCCCAGCACAAGTGCTGTGAAAACAGTGTCCTCCATGGACAGGTCTGAAAAGTGCAATGCACACACATGGAGCATCTTACAAAAGAAAATAAGATATTTTTCATCAAAAGACTATTTTAATTTTTCCCTTGACATGGTATGGAACACAGTACATCTGCATGAGCAATAGCTACAGATAAATACTACTTTATATGCAACATCTTTAGCACATATATAAAGCGTGCAGTAAAAGTGAATACGGGCATCAACCATGCTGCAGCTCTCAGTGTTTAAAAGTCATGCATAGTATGTAACGTGTTTTATATAGAGGTGCCCATCATTTAAAAAGTGTCAGTGTGTTTAAAACAAACAAGAAAATTGGTATTATGATGAAGGTGTTAGAGGAGTTGGATTTCCCTCAACCAGTCACCTCAGCAGGCAACCAGATCTGAAATAGGGGCATCTGGAGAGGAGTAGATGAAGACTCATGTAAGCCAGCTAGTAGATGATGATTAAAAGATAAGTATAGTTAAGGCTCAAAGAAATCAGTATGTCTTTTCAGGCAGGGTTCATCACTCTGAAGGTCTCAGGAGGTCTTGAAACTGCTGCTGGGTTTTGCCCTAATACCTTTTTTCAAGAAACAAAGAAAGACCCTTCCCTCCTCCCTCTCCTTATGCAATATCTATCTCAATGATTAAAGCATCCGTTTAGGACGTGGGAGATGCACATTGAAATTCCTCCTTGCCTGGAGGGGTTTGGACCTAATCTCCAACATCAGGAGAGCATGGGCAAGTGCATGAGCTGGAGGAGAGGGAGGAGAGGTCTCCCTTCCCCCCTCCCCGCCCCCAGCCCCACATCACAGCTCCTAGAGGCCTGGGTAGCATAAAATAAAAAAATCCTCGCTTTAAAACAAAAAGAAAAGAGAAAAAAAAGTGTTCCTGTAGGTCATACATGTCATACTTTCAAAGAAGAGAATTGGCATCTTCCTTTTTACCCACAAAGGTAAGTAAGAAAAAATAATATCGTGGTGAAGCCCGGCTTTAAATGAAGTTTCATGAAGTTTTAATGAAGTTTAATGAAGTTTTCATTTTTAGTGAAGTTTCTCTCTTGTGCTGTTAAATAACTCCTCCTACCCATGAAAGAGCTGCCAGTGACTTTCCCAGGACAAGTGAAGGGTGGTTTCTGTACACAGAGGGCAAAGCTTTATCATCCGTGGTTTGTGCTATGAGCCAATTCCTTGGGTAGGAAAGAAATTATTTAGAAAGCAAGTGCTTGTAGCATGTTTAGCAAACACTGACCAGAAAAAATGATGCTAGGTTTTGTTTGGCTGTGATGGCTTGAATGTGCCACTGCTTTAACCACAGAGGATACTTTACACACTGGCTTCTCCTCCTCCATTTGTTACAATAACTCATGTGGCAGCATCAACAGTAGTGAAAGCACATGAAAAAAAATGCTATTAGTAAAGAATGTATTATTTTAACAGTGTTTTAAGTCATCCCTTCCAGAATAATAAGGGGGTTGTTAAGCATTTCATCAACCCATTTCCAACTTGCCAAACTCCAGTGGATTTTCTAACTCTGTTTTGTTCACAAGGGGGTATAATGGATGAAGGAATGGATCCATACTAAGTTGGAGGAGGAGATGCTTATCATTAGCCTTTGCAGTGATGGACCTTCACCACCGAGGTCCTCCCTTGCCCACAGCTCCTGGGAAATCTGCAGTGAGCCATAGCTTCCTCTGAAGCTGCAGACACAGTGGTGGGCTCTGGGCCCAGCAGGACCCATTGCACCAAACTGGAATTTGGGGCAAGGTGCATTGGCTTTAGCTCAAAAATGAGCTGGATGTATCCATGGGAATACCTATGCAGCTTTACACTTAGGGATTCAGACACCCAAATGTAGTTATTTGAGGTGCTATGGGGGGGTACGTGGAACACCCCCAGCTCCTGTTCCTCAGGGTACAGGTCTCCTGCAGGACCTCCATTGTATTTGCTGGTCCCCTTTGGCTGGAAGTGAAAATCCAGGCTCCTGGTGGGGTCTAGCAGGCAAGGAAGATGCTGGACCAAGCCATTATCTGAAGTCAGGCCACAGCAATCGGCAAGTGGAAGAGCAGATGTGAGATCTTCCTACTCAATCTTCTGCCTCCCCTTTTGAAGTGTGAGATTAATGACCATATCAGATTGTTGACTTTACAGGGGCTGTAGTCGGGGCGAATGTCATAGTGTGATACTTCAATAGTGGGAGGACGATCCTCGTGTCTGACAAAAGCAGCTAATAAACAAAGATAAATTGAATGTACTTCCAGGTTATTAATGACTTCCCAGCACAGTAATCTCTAGAAACAATAGGGAAATGTTTACTCAGCGGGTTATAGTTTTACTTGGGTTAATGGCTGTTGAATTAACCGGCAGCTTGGGTGATGCATCAGTGTGTGCTTCGTGGCAGCGTCCTGCAGGGATGGATCAAATGGTATGTTTTGGGTTGCAGGGGGAAGGAGAGCTCAGCTGTGCCCTATGTCTTCTCTAGTACATGGAGACACTGGAAAAAATAATTGGAAGCACTCTTCGCCCAGGACTGCTCAGAAGATGAAGTGCTCTGTTTATCTGCCCATGTTTGCCTAGTCTTTCTGCTTCATCTTCAAAGCACTTGGCTAACGTTGTCCCATTAACGTCTGAGCGGGAAAGGTAAGCAACAGGCACTGGTGTGGGGACAAGCCTCTGTGCCACTGATACCCGCAAGCGCCACCAGGAGCTAGCTATGGGGGTCATCCACCTCCAGATGGTGCATATTCCCCATACCCAGGGCAAGGAAAGTCCCACCCTGCTCAGTCGTGCTCTTTGGTAGCTGCCAATGGTATGGGCTGAACCACAACTGCCTGGACCTGGATTTACTGGGAAAACTCAAAGGTGGATGCCTTTCCAACAGATAAAATGAATCCTCCCGCAGGGGTTTTGCTAGAAATAGGAGCTGAAAATACACATGCACCTTCATACAGGCACCTGAGCTACCAGCAGTGACTGCCCATGGGTAGGGCAATACCGGTTTTAAATACAGGACTTTTTCCCATTTGGAAAAAAAGGGTTTTTTTTCACCCATGGTTCCCCAGTGGAAGTAGAGCCAAAGTGTAAACGGACTCACCAAGAAAATGAGGTTTGTTTTTCTATCACTTTTCTGAACAATTTGAACACTGTAATTTCGGCATGTGGTTCAGCTGAAGGCGATCCCACCAGGAAGCTGCAGGATGTAGAGCAGTTTCTCCATAGGTAATGGTTCTTTAAGGAAAAATTTGTTAATTTCTTCTTCTTTTGCCTTCCTTCCAGCCCAAAATTGCTGAGAAAAATCTCATGAGCCCAGGTGCCCCGGAGGAAAGATGGAGGGGACTGCACCAGGGGTTGAAAGCAATACAGTTTTAAAAGGAAAAGAGGTAAAATTCCAAATATTTGAAGTAGCAACATAACCCCAATGTTTCACTCAGCTTTGCAAATCTTTGGCTGTTACTCTCAATGAATACCCCACCCGCTGCCAGCCAGAGGGCAAGAAAACCAACATGAATTACAGCTAGTCTCACGCTGCCGGGAGCGATGCATAGGGTTTTATGTCGAAGTAAAACCTTTATAATAAAAAAATAATAATCCCCCATGCTTTCTTACCTCCCCAGCAAGGACGCTGCGAAGGGCAGTGTCGCGTTTTCCACGTGCAATGGCTTGACATGTCGTTTTTTATCGGGCACTTAAATTATAGCTTGATCGTCAGTGGTTACCTGCTGAGCGGCGCTGTCGTTCGCACTCCCAATCTTCCTGTCTGCTGGTCATGTCAGAAGGTTGCACAGCGTGAGTGGGCTGATTTATGGGCTCGCCGGAGCGCACAAAGGCTTTCGGAGGAAGTCAGAGCTCTCCCGCCAGCGCCTTTCAAGGCCAGTGAGTCAGGCGGTGCGGGGCTGCCGCGAGGAGCTGCTGCCCAGATGAGGATGCTGCACCGGCAGCACAGTGCTGCGGGGAGCGTGCCTGCCTGAAGGAAAGGGGCTGCTTGGTTGGGTTTTTTAAGCCCCCCCCCGCCCAAAAAATAAATTAAAAATATTAAAATAAATATTATTTTTTTAAAAAAATCAATATAAGCCAGTAATTTTTTAAAAAACAGTATTAAAAAAATTGATGCTTTGCCTATAATATCCATTGCTTCTTCTTTAAAGAGCTGATGCCGCTCTACAGGAATGCCTTATTGCTTTGGGAGCAATGCGTCTCAAGAGAAACCCAAACCTCGTTGTTTTTTTTTGGCCGGGTTTCCCCTTGCACCTTTGCTGCTCGGCTTTCCTAGCGATTCAGTCCTCGCCCTCCTCCACCTGTTTTGCCCCACTGGGTTTTCCAGTTCTGCTCAGGCAAGTCTATACCATCCCTGCACTTGAGTCAAGCACAGGTTGCAATAGCCCATGTGAAATGGATGAGAGCTGAGTTGAGGTCACTGGCAAATATCCTGCAATTTTTTTAGCCTCTGTTTGAGCACTTGCTGCCTGAAGTCTCATTGATATTTAGCATTTAAAAGAGCTAAATAAATGCAGCGGTCCCCACATATGTCCGCTGGGTATTTTATTTGTGAGAGAGCCTTTATTGTCCAGAGAGCAGTGTAACATTAATCCAAACAAACCCGCTTTCTTTTTATTTTACTATAGGAAAAAGGATCTTCATGCTGATTTACTATTTTTTTTAAATTTTTTCGACTGATTTTTTGTGCTTGTGTGCATCACTTCCACAACAAGTGTATATTCAACCTGCACTCAGCTACACTTCACATACAGTGTCCGCTCCATGTGAAACAGGAGATCCGTAACATGCCCTGATGGCTGTGCTGATTTATGATGTTAATCTTTATAGAGAAAGATTAAATTCTTGTTTTGCACCCTTTTTTTCTTTTATGCAGTAAATAAACATCCTGGTGGAAAGTGCTCCCACAGCTTATTAAGGAGAATGGGATGCTGCCTTCTTTAGGTGAACACACAGGTGGAAAGCGTTTCGATTTTTGTGTTGGTATCCCATGTCCTTGCCATAATAACTGTAAATCTCTTTTGAAAAAATAATTTTCTAAAGCAGAAAGTATATTTATTTTATAGCTGGGAGAGCCATGGCCAGAGCAACCACAAGGGGCAGTTATCATTACACTAATGTATGTGCATGTATGTGTATAAAAGCAATGATATATACCTATATTTAGATTACATGTTGATGTATAGAGAGTACCATCACGTGTATAAACATTTTCTTTTTCACTTAGGAATGTAGGATGGGGGGGAAAGCCCGAAACAAGTTTTCTGGCCCTGAAATTCAATGAAAAATTACACTTCAAAGTACCCGACTGTATTGAAAAGGAAAATGCTGCAACCGTAGTTTTTCTTGCTTGGTTCATCATGGTGTTGGATACAGTTAAAGGAAAAGTTTGCATGAGTCTCGCGCAGCAAATCAAAACATTTCAGTGAAAGAAACCAGCTTTGAAGGGACCACCTACCATAAACATTATTCTGAAAGCTTAAATTCTTAGCACAAGCATCCAAAGAGTAAATGATAAACAGATGAGGGAGCAAACTGAAATTTCACAGAGTTGTAACTTTAACTTTCTGCATGTGTCAAAGAAATATGTCTATTAAAAGAGCAGCGGAGCTGTTTACTATTAACAGCATCACTTTATTTATATACACAGCACCCAGCACCATTCTCATCCACTTGATCCAATACTCGAACGGGTTACTCCTCGGCTGCCAAGCTACAGTTTAATTTACTGTAATATAACTTTTATTTTTGCTGGTCACTGGTGTATGCCTACATGATAGTGATCAGATTGCATGCTTTTTTTTTTTTTCATCTTTAGGTGTTCTATACAGCATATTTCCAGGTGCATACAACTTATACTACTGACCGCACTGGGAACAAATAAATTGCAGCGGCTGTAATGCAAATTTGGGCATTTAATAGCCCTAGATCGGCTTTTTATGTTGCCTTCCTCAAAGTTGTCCATCACTTTCTGACCCCTCCAGCAGTGCTCAGCACCCGCAGTGTCTGCCAGCACCCTTCAGCCAGCCACACCACCCACTCTTGCTGTGCCCCACCATTTCCAAATTATTTCTGCTGTTTTAATTTTGTCACCTTTTTATAAATTGGTGGCAAATTTATAAATTAGTTCAACAGCTCACACAGCATTTGGATGTGCAGTTCTAATATATCACAAGCCATGTACAGAGGACATTTATGGCTGAGAACAGAAAAAAAAAACCCAAGCAAATATATTTGCCTGGCTGTCAGGTCACTGCAAAAATCCTGGAGTGGTCTGAAAAAAAGCCACCACCTGAAATATGTCTCAGTGATGTCTCAAGCCAAATACAACACATCTACAAGACTCTTTTGTAATAAATAAACAAGTAAATAGAAGGGTCTAATGAACAAAGTGTTTGCCTTTCACAAGATGCTGTGGAGCCCTGAGCACCCAAGCGCTGCATCCCAGCAGCTGCTGGCAGTTGCAGTCCTTCTGGTGAATCATCCCCAGCATTTATAAAAATATTCCTCAACCAGGAAGTTGCTGCCTTGCCCTGGTACAGCTGAAAGAAAATTATTTCGTTCAAACTCTTTCGATTTTGGAAGTGTCACATATTTGTGACAGTCTGACCTGCCTGGTTAGATTTGTCTTGTATGGAGAGAACCAGACTGGTGGTGGTAGTGACTGGTGTCACCTTCTTGGCCCCAGAAATTCAATTTGTATTTCTGAGGCAGCAGGCTTTGCTGATGCATTTTTCTGTAACTGAGGCAACATACCACCTTCACTGTTCAATACCAGTGAACCCAGCATTTCGAGACAGGAGTTTCATAAAAGCCATAGGGTTAACTGCCTAAGGACACTTGGGATGCCCATGCCCTATTAGCACCCTCTTCTTCTACATAATCTTTAAAAATCCTTGCTCCCCTATCTCTAATTTGGAACTGTGCATGAATGCCACAGATCCATGGGCATGGCCAGATACCCTACCTTGAACATGGCCTCCCTTTTCCCCACCTCCATGGGTCCCAAACTGAAATGAGTTTGCATAGTCTTTCTTGAAGAAAAATTAACTGTGCCAGGTAGTGGTTCAGCTGAAAGGGAGCATGGACGCCTTGTATTTGGGAATTAAAAAAAAGGCAATGAGCCTAAATCCAGAGCATTTCATGATTGAAACCGCAATCATTTCATTATAGGAAGCCCAGGTCTCCTGTAGTTCCTCCTTGCACCTCCAACCTCACCTAGCAAAGGGCAAGAAGTCAACACAGGGTGAGTTTTTGGGTGCTCCACACTACCAGCCGTGACAAAAGACCATCTCGACAGGACTGAAACGGTGATGGCGTTTCAGTGTGGTGGCCAAATCTTTCCCTGTTGGGATCCCCAATAACAGGGTTTGGAAACAGCTACCTTGTGCTCCACGGTCAATGGGATTCAGTTTGCCTGCATGTCTGTCCAGGCTTTAATGAAAGGATCGCGGGTGAAATCTGTTCATCTGCAGCCTCTCATTTCAACGCATCCCTAAGTATACTGTGTGTGCCCTGGGGAACCGGTAACCTACTATCAAGGGCCTGATACTGCGAAATGTGGAGCAATTCCTGGGAGGTGCTGAGCATCTGCAACCCCCAGAAGTCCGTCCGCGCTTCCCAGCACCAAATAAACAGGGAGAGTTATTCCAAGGTCTGCAAACCAAAGCAAGGATCTAACCCAAGCCAGCTCTTGCCCTGTGTTATTTGCATCTTGCTATGTTTAACTCCAGATCACAGTTTTTAGTAAATTGGGCTCGAAAATTATTCGAGCGGGTTAGAGTTTGGCTGGCGGCTGGCAAACCTTGGGTAGTTATTTCCTGTTCCTGTTATTTAGCTACTTTTACATTTGTCAGAGTTAATGCGGTAGGCTTTTAGCAGCAGACATCTCTTCTTTTTAGGCTGGAAAGCCTGTAAGAACAGGATGATGAAGTGTGAACTGGGGCCACCAGCTCTGCTGCTGTCTGAAAGCCCAAGAGTATGATGGGCTTGTGGCGGTGGCCAGGAGTGGGACGTGAGCTCTGTAGTTCATCCCTCTGGATACCAGACCTGGAGGCACTCTGGCAAACAATTTGTATTAGAAGAAGCCAAAGCCTTACTTTCCAAGATTTTGGCCCTAAAAAAAAAAAATTAATGCATGTTCACCTACAATTCTGGGCATTAATCTTGGTCCCATTGTATGCAATGAAATAACTTGCATTTTTTTTTCCAGCTTGCCTAGACACACTTGCCAACAAACATGATGATGCAGGGATGGATTTGTGCAATGAGACGGCTGTACTGGTTGAGCATTCTGGACCTTGTGCTGCCATAACACCACAGAACAACCGCTGTTAATAGAGTTGTACGATGACTGAGTATATGGCAATGCAATATCTGTCTTCATAAGCAGCTCATGCAGACGCTGTACCCAGTCGGAGAATAGACCCTCAAGTAGCTTTGTTCTTATTCACTTTTTTTTTTTTTTTAAATTAAAGGAGTTAAAGAAAAACCAGCAAGCCCACATGCAACAATTGGCATGAAAGCAATTTCAAATGGGAGCCTCCCTGGGTGTCGGCCACACAGCAGGAGTGTCACCGCTGTGTGACGATGCTACGGTCTTGCCTTTTAGGACTAAAACCGTCCCTTGACTAATCATCAAGCTGTACTTAATGTAATCATTATTTCAGTTCTACGGTTTAATTCAGTTCACTGCTTGTAGAGCATAATAAACCCTATTTCACAAAAAAAAACCCAAAACAAACACCTTAATTTTGAGGTATGAATTTTTTTTTAATTAGTTGTAATTAGTTGTGATGAAACAGCTGATGCAGTAAACTAAGAGATCAAGTCTATGAGTAAAAAAGCTATGCCCTATGTTAGAAAAGTAGTGGTTTATGGGGAATCAAATGCTGTCTTGAATCACTTACTGTCCTTCTCTTTATGCAGAGCTGCCCAGTGGTGTTAGCTATATTATACATGATTATTCTCCCAAAGCTGGACTCTTCTTTTTACAATAGCTTCATTACTACTTAATTCATGAGCGGTTCAAGGGCAGCTAGACACTTGCCTTTTCTTTCAATCAAACACTGTGACACAGGGCATAGTGGCACTTTCAGTGTAAGAATATGGCCAAAAAACACATCATTGTCATTGTTATCCCGCCCCATGCAAGAGCCTTGGGTAAGTGGACATCGCTGGCAAGGAGTCAGGTAATTATAGGATTGAAGTCCATTGAATAATGCAAAATTGAAACCATTCAGGCCATCGTGGTTTCTGGATTGCTTCTTGCTGGAGTGAAACCTGCTCACATGAGGAAGGGCTGGCTGCTGGGACATGTTTTTGGGCAGAAGAGTTGAATTTAATTTCATCCTAACCAGACCAAACATAGTGCTATTTGGGTGCTTGTCCCCAGAGCAATGGTGTAAATGCTTTCTTAGACATCCCCTGCAGTACAGCACAGGGGAAAGACACCCAGAATTTACCTTCCAATCATGTATAGGGTAATGCAAGTACTACTTTTACTTACAGATTATGTTTTTTCCCCCCCCTAAATTGTCATACTTTCCTCCAGTGAAGTCATAGTCACACAGACAAGACCATGCCTTAGTGATCATGGCACTATAGTAGACAAATTTTCTGTGGGTGTTGAGTTGGGGGAAAAGGTGGCTTGGAAATAAGGGTGGGAAAGGACTATTCCCATGTCCTGGGAAAAAAAGGAGTGATGCCCTGGTTGTAGGCAGAGGCAAAGGCTCCCGTATTCTTGCTGGGCACATGGGCAACTCTATAAATTTTTGCTGGTGTATCCTTGAAATCCACCTCTCAATCCCACCAGAGCCTTGGAAAAGCTTTGTCTGCTGAAATCACCATATGTCAGGGTAGAATTAGATTCAAAGCTTGGCTAAAGTGGGGTGTGAGCAGTGGCATGGTTTTGCCATTCTGCCAAAAATTGAGCCCTGTTGTCACCGTCCTCCCATTTGCACTCTGGCTTTGAGGAGTAACAGGTCATGCCAGTGTCTGACAAATGGTGATGCTGAAGGTTGCTTTGTGTGTGTGTGTGCAACCAGCTGAAACACTGCATAAGTTTTGCTAGGTACATGTACTACTTCTTGATGTCGTGGCAAACCATATACTGAGCTCTGCTCCTTCCAAGCTGAATCAACAAGAAGAATTGTATTGATAAAAGCTAAGGGAATTAAGATGATGGAGGCTCTACTGTTGCTAGCTGAAAGAAAACTAGATTTTGGACTGTAGTGGCAGAGGGCAGAAATCAAGATGCTCTTGGGATGCCTCCAACCACTGGTCCTGCAGTACTGCACCATAAGCTCAATCAGGAACCAAATCTAACACAAATTGGGTTAGAAAAACTTTGTGGGGGCCACAGAAATGGCACTGAGGAGAGGATGTGGAGCTGAACGTAACTGTCAAACCCATGACGGTGAGACTAGCCACAGAATAGCTTTAAGCTAAAGGTAAAAGTGGCATGCAAACATGTGAGTTCCTCAACGTGCAACACACAGGTCTGGTTTTTTTGTCTTTAAAAAAAAAGAATAATGTTTCACTTTAAAACAAAATTCATTTTGGGTCCCTGTTTTGCTAGACTGTCAATCCTTTAAACACAACAGGGTTGGTTCCTAGTTGGGGAATAACCACAAGCCAATTAGAAGTTAAATTGTTGAGCAGTATGCATCTAATTGAAGTCTCTACTTTCTGCCTGCTATTTTTAGTGTTTGGACTGAGCTGCAGCTCCACGTAGGGTATAATCATGTTTATTTAAGAGCAACGTGTACCTCAGTGAGAAAAATAAAATCCAGCAGGCAGAGCTGTTTTTTACCAAATATACATGAGCGGGTGGTACACTTCAGGTCTAGACTGCTCTGTCTCTCTTGTTGTACGCTATCTGCCATCAGGCATGCATCCTTTTTTGTCTTCAAGACTCTGCCTGCAATATGTGCATGCATGTGCTTTAATGCAAAGCATGTTTTCCCTGTTCTTTTATTGTCATTTATTGTCATCTATTATCATCATTTCCTGATCTTCTTCTGTGTAGATCAGAGCAGTGACAAGAGACTCTCGTTGTGCTGGAGCAAATAGATGGGCTGACACACTTATAACTTAGAAGGTAAAAAGCTGAAGGAGGTGCCATGAGTCAGTCCTGAGCAGCCTCCCCTTTCCCAGGGGAGTTTGAGGGTATTTTGGGTATGCGCTCAGGCATTTAAGAAGTGATTTGAAGGGCAACAGCAAAGCAATCATGTTGGAGTTTCTGGGTAGCTTCTAGAAAGGGGAGGCATACAAAATGGCTTTTTGCTGGAAGTTTTCAGTGTCTGGGCTCTAAACTGGTGGGACTGGGATGGGACAACCTCAGCATCAGGTTGGATGTCTTGAAAGTCAAGACATTTTTGTCTATGCTTAATGGATGAGTAAAGGGTCAGGAATGGGTGGAAAGAGAAATAAGGACAAGGGAACCAAATCCCATCAAAAACAGGAGAAGAAAAGGACCTTTCCAGCAACTTGTCAAGTGGTCATGAGAGGACCAAGACGAGTCAGCAGTAAATCAGAGGGTGGACAGCCATGTGATAGGTGATGTTGGGTTGCAAATGGTGCCATAAGAGGTGAAGAGCATTGGGTTGGTGCTATAAGAGGTGAAGAGCAGGGGATAAGGACATGACTGCATGGGACACGTGTTGGGAACCAGAGCAGAGATGAGCAGATTCATAACATGACACACAGCCTGAATGATGAGGGAGGGAGAGCTTAAAAGCTTTAAGCAGTTTTTAGCAAGAGGTTGCAACAGAAGCTTTGGCTCTGCCAAAATACCGCATCAGTCATCTTAGCTTTAGTAATGCTAAGAAGGGAGATAGAGAGGCGAATTTGTGCCTTGAAATGCTCTGTCTGTACCGTGACCACTCATTGTGACCTAATCAGCTTGTTGCCTTAAAACACCCAAGGAAGTAAACAAAAACAAAGCCCCAGCAGAATCCAGTGTTATACTTGTTCTTAGTAACATCTGATTTTTCTTATTCATCAGTATTTTATATATGCCTGTTGAATAGCTTACATGTATGCCAAATCATTGGGAGGAAAATAGTGGGTTTTTTTCAGGAATTTTGCATACATTCCTCTTTCTCACCACAAAAGGGGTTTGAGTTTGTTTCAGTGAGAAGCCATAAATTTTATTCCAAAAATTCCCACACTGATTTATCCCATCTCAGTGGCTCTGCAAAATATAAAGCCAGTACTAAACAAAACCCAGAAGCAGCCTTCCTAAAATACAAGCCTGGAAAGATAAGCCTCAGAACTTCATCCTCAAGAAGCATGTGTCCTTGCTCCTTATCATTTCACAGCATTAGATGCTAAGTCCTCAGATGGAGTCAATTTGAAAGTTATTAAAACAATGTTGACAAGAAGGAAATAAAAACCAAAAATATATATATAAACTGATATTGAGGCCCAAAATATTTAAGGGATAAACTAAGAAATTGAGGTTGTTGAGTTACCCAAATGCCCCTATAGAATACATTTATCTTTGTAACAAGCAATGGTCTTCAAATTTTAATGACAGTGAAGGTTTTTAATAGCAGTAGGTTACATACTAGTAAGAAATGTTCAGGACTAAAGTGTTACGACAACAAAGAAAACTGCAGCTTTGAAAGACTCTTGATTTACTAATTATTTATTTAATTACATCCACAGCTTAAGACAGAGTCAGATCTAAGAAAGGAACGTGATGCCCACATAAGAAGGGTCTGGCTTTCTAGGCCATTGTATTTCTGACACAATGAAGAGTTGCCTGAAAACAAAAGCTGAAAAATGCCATCAGGAACATGACATCAGGTCCAGTCCCATCTCCAAGGGGTGTTTAAATGCTTCTTGAAGCTGATTCCTCCAGTCTAAGGATGTTTGTGTTGCACAGCCACGTTCACATCAACACAGTAGGCAGGACGTCATGAGCTCACAGAACATGGCACCACCCACAGGACATGCCAACGGGACCCTGTGCAACATTAGAAAATTCACAGGGCAGAACCTGGCCTTTTCCCAAACCCAGAACCGAAGTTCAGCAGCGTGGACAGATGATCTGTTAAGCAGCAGACGAGTATGGGAAAAACACAGACACGAGGGCTGCAGTTAATACCTGGGGTTGCTCAACAGCACGAAAATCAGGCGCTAGACAGCTTCCAAGTGTTAGAAGCATTCACCATTATTTTGCTGACGATTACTGTATGAACTTTAACAACAAAAAGGTCAAACAGCAACCTATAGGGTAGCACGCCACTCAATATTCAATATGTCAGTAAACTTTTAAAGAGCAATGAAACCTGGAAGATCTGCAAGGGAGAAAACTAATATTCTTCCATCCAGCTGGTTGTTGTTGTGGCATTTTAAAATGCTATGGTACCATGAAGAATCCACTATAAATGCAACGGACATTTATAATCCACGTGATACAAACAAGTCCACAGAGGCAGCCATGGCATATTTTGCTGGATAGTAGGAATCCTACCAGAATTGTGTGCTGTGATGATTCCTCGTCCCAAGTTGTCAAAAAAAAACCTTGATGGGCTTTAAAAAGTGATCTAAATGAGCTTTACAGGTCACCATCACACCTCTCCTTGCCAGTGCCTCCACTTAGCGCAGTAGGACCATTGCAGCTGCTGCCAGCTTTCAACAACATTGAACTTGTGCTGTCCTCAGCTTCTGAGCTCCCAGGAGAATAGAAAATCCTGCAACAAGGATTAAAACACATCCATAATTTGGGTCACAAGGGCTTCCCTTTTACATTCCTACTGTTTTCTAGTTGATCAGATAAAGAGACTGACAGCAGCTACTGCCAACAAGCGCTGCTGGTTTTCTGATGGAAATAATATTAGACTGCTCAGGCAAAAGGTATCCAGCTCAGGAACGGGATTAGCCCTTTATCATGCTTCTGGAAGTAGAGTAGATCACTGGCATGTGGCCAGGCTTTGTGGATTAGAAAGTGCCCATCTGCCTCCAAAGGGACTCCTTGGCAAGGAGGAGCTGGAAGCTCTCCCCAACACATGATGGGACAAAATACTTCAGTATTGCTCATAATGGTGCCTTGTCTTGACAAGGGGAAGCCAAGACAACATCTTGCATGATGCTGCATGTCCCCATCAGGCTGGGGACAGAGAGGCTGGGCTGTGTCCTCAGCAAAGACGCCTGAACAATAGTAGTGTACACCCTATAACCCTGACAGTCTTAAAAAAATTGAAAAGCTACATGAAGAAGCAGATTTCTGCACAAAGGATTTGTGTTTTAGGCTGAAAGCTCAAGCGCCTGTGAGATTAAGTGGTCCCTGTGGATGGGAGTAGAATAAAGTACCGTCTGGAAACAGCTCCAGGCTCTTCCCCTACCTCCTCTCCGAGTGCAGCCCATGGGCTGTGGTATGCAAGAAGCAAGTCTCCAAATAGGGAAAAGATCTGGGCTTGTTGCTATCGTGGCCATCACTCATCCCCCTATACAGGCTGGGCTGCAGCCAGAAGAAATTACTTTTCTTGAATGATCATTTATGGTCAGGCATTCCTCCTGGCTAAGGCAGCTGAAGCCTCACTAATGTGAGATGTCTGGGACAGCAAAGCCACCGTGATAGGGAAGGATCAGCACAGACCAGTTCTTTGGGACTAGCAGTCTGGGACAACCTAAAGCCAGCAAAGACTTGCTCATATACAAGTTAAAGAGTGAAGAGCAGAGCAGAGAATCCCCGCCCTCCATGGACATTTGTGATGGAGATAAGCTCCCTTAGCATTTCACTTCTCCACTTCCCAGCCCACACCCCATGGACCACAGCCTGCTCTCACAAGCTGAGAAAGAGCTGCCATTTGTGTGAACCTTCCCAAGCTCCTCCCGGAGACATGATGACCTCAGCTTGGCAATGGGTGCAAAAAAACCTGCTTTTTATTAGAGGAGGAGTCAAAGGAGGCTCTCTACACTTCTAAAAAATGGACCATGGCAGGACCTTTTATTCCCTCTGTTCTCTTTCTGCTGCACATCAATGGAGAGATGGTCCTCGAATATGCAAGCTAAAATAAATTAAATTAACATTAATTAGTTTTGGTTTAATGTTCCTTGTGTGAATCCAATTATTCTGAAAAAGAAGTGTGAAGTCCAGGTCCTACCTGACCAGGATTATCTGACTTCTCACCAAGTTGTGAAGTTGTCATATTGAAGTGCCACCTGTACACCAGAAGGCTGGCAATAAAGCTGCAAAACCCCTATGGATCAATAGAAAAATAGAGAATTGATATTAAGGTGCAAAATCAAAACTACATAGAAATAATTTCATCTGTGGTGAATTGGCTCTCAGGATTAAAAAAAAAAAAAAAAAAGAGCAAGCAATCCAATTTTGAAACAGGTTCTTCCACACTTCGCCCCTCTGTTCATTATGATGGCATTGGCGTATTTTTTAAGTCAACCTCATAACACCCAGGAATATTAAGTAGTGCACACTAAAATTAAATATTTCATTTTGTTTTTTTTTCAAAGGGCATCCACATTAAGGCAAAAGCAGTTAGACAACCCGACCCGCTAAAAGAAGTCCTTCATTGGGCACGATAAATACGGATGGAGGATGTGCTGCTTGCATCAGCCTGGAGTTCATTTCAGGAGGTCATTTCAACAAGGATCTCAGGACAGAGGATGAGACAGGGCTCAGAGTCACTGCTGGCTTGCCAGGGTTGCGCTTCCAGTGATGAGGCTCTTGCATAATCACTTATTCTTCTCAAAATCAGCATCTTGAACCAATTATGTCTTTTAAAGGAGGTTTAGTTTAAAACTAAAAATAAATAAATAAATAAAAATAGACCAACGCTTCCCTGTGGGTCTGACACCCACATACTTGCAGCCCCAGATCATGTTCTCCAAGAGACAACAGCAGAGCCTTAAGGAGCCAATACTCAAGAAAAACAAAACAAAAGTAATAATTAAAAAAAACAACCCACCCCCCCCCAACACTTGTAGTATCATCCTTCCCACTGTCAATAATCAGCATTTAGAGTTTTCCTCTGCCGGTATTTGCCTCCAAACCTCCACCTTCTATGAATTCATCTTGTCCCCATGTGACTTAATTCATGAGTTTTCAATTTTGTGGCCACCAGTTACACAACTTGCCCGTGTGCTGGGTTTGTTTTAAATCTACTGGCTGAACAGTCCATCTCCTTCTTGCATTGTAAGAAACAAAAATAACCACTCGATCACCTCCTCAGCATTGTTTACAGCTTTACAGACCTCTCATACCCTCCCTTAGTCATCTCTTTTCCAGCTGAGATGAGCATGCTCTCACCTCCTTATCCTTTATTTTCCAGAGTTCTGCTATACAATATGCTTCTGGAGTCACTCGGTACTGCCATATTGTCCTGCAATATTTTCCTAGCTTGCTACTGGGATTTTTTTTTTTCCGGATTTACCTATCCTGACTCTGTATCAACTACAGACTTACTATTAAAAAAAAAATCTTAACCAAAAAAAAAAAAAAAAGAAAATATAAAGGTAACTAGACCTGTAAAGCACAACTCCCAGCACCCATCGTTCCAGGATATCATCACCTCTTTCTGCCACAAGCAACAGCTATTTGTTCCTACGGCTTGCTCCACAGTTATATCAAAGGAGGGGAAAACCTTTGTTTTCTCCAGCAGCAGCAGCTTCATCCCTTTGGTGAGGCTCCTCACCAAGGTCTTTGCAATCAGCTGGATCACCTTCCTCTACCTCCTTGCCAATTCCTTTAACCTCTTCTCCTAGACTGGCAAAGCACCACTTTCTCATGCAAAACTCACGCTGACTCTTTGCTGACTCCACAATATCCATCCATTCGTCTACAGCTGCTTCTCTTTACTCACCCAACCATTCAGATCTGGGATTTGGATAGGTGGGGGACACCCCTGCCAGATGCTCGGGGGGGGGGGAGGAAGGCTTAACATCTCATTGTGGCCCAGCTGCACCTCTCACCCTCCCTAGCCAACCCTTTCATCGGGCTATAGCCATTTGCATGCTGATGGACTTATTACTCACTTAAATCACCTGCTAATGGGTCCCCTCCCTCACTGAGAGGTAGATTAGAAGCTCTGACCAGAAGTGGCCTCCTTAAGTATCTCAGTTATCCTCACACACTCCCCCCCCCGCCCCGCTCTTAAGGTGTTAATTAGGGACACAAGTCAGGCACTGGGGCCGTGGGAAGGGGGGGGCCGGGGAAAGCGACTTAGGAAAAAAAAATAGTAATAAACATCAACTTGGATTAGCAGGGATATTTGTTTGAAGAAGCACAAGACATGGAGGAAATCATACCTTTAATGCTCTGCAAGGGTGATGAGGAGCTGGGCCACCTGGATGCTCTGCTTCCCACCCCAAGTGAGATCAAGGTTTGCTTCACCAAGCCCTCAGCTGGTGGCTTACGATACAGAGCAGCTTAAGCAGGTGGGTTAACTCCCCACAGGAAAAACCCAGCCCCAAATATAAGGGAAAACAAACCAAAAAACCCGAAAAGCTTTCTGTATTGTGTTACATCCATAAAGGTTTTCACCTGCTCTCTCTGTTCAGGGCTTTCATCTTTCTGAACGAAAATGTGCAGTTTTCTGCTCTGTGTCAGGAGAGGTGAGTATAAAAAAAAAAAAAAATCTTAATGCCTGTAGGTGGATTTAAGGACTTTTGTAACCCTTTCTGGCACTCTGAGTATAGAGAGGAGTTTCATTCCTCAGACAAATGTTTTCAATGGCATGGAAGCAAGAGGAGTGTAAGCATCTGTTTTCAAGCTTTGTTTAAAAAAAAAGGATATTTCTTGTGCTATAACTTGTGAAACTAGTTTCTGAAAGAATTTAGGAAGAAAATTAGAAGAAAATAGTATTTTCCTCCCCAAAAACTCATTTCACCACAAATCACAGTAAAAACTGTGCCGTTTCCCATCCTCCCCGCTTTTTCTCTTGTAAGATTAATGCCTTTACATCAATATTGTCACCGGGTGCAGCAGAGAGTGGCTTTCTGATGATGCTTCTGTGAAAGCATCTCCTTGAAATCTGTATCCACAGCACAGAAAAATCGTCTCAGGAAAACCGTAGCATAGTTGGAAGAGTGATTCAATTTTCTCTTCAAATTGTTGAAGCCATCTGCGTTTATACACCCAGTGTCATCTCAGGGCTGGGGTAGGGCTATGGGCTTCTGGGATGTTGCTTTATTGTTTTTAGCTGGGTGCTGCAGAGATGTAAGGTGTGTAGCAAGCCAGTGGTTAAGAGTCCAGAAAAGGCTTAAAAAAAAAAAAATTAATAGCAAATTATCCCATAAATGGATGTTGAAGGGAATAGGACCTT
The DNA here is from genome assembly GCF_047370975.1 of Nipponia nippon. NCBI lineage: Eukaryota > Metazoa > Chordata > Aves > Pelecaniformes > Threskiornithidae > Nipponia > Nipponia nippon. The sequence continues at coordinate 86,839,738 of NW_028262347.1, read as the reverse complement.
TTAAACCTGGAATACTGCAATTGTAGTTGTCGTGAGAGTATGTGAAGGAGTGGACTGCAGGCACTGATCCAGCCTGTGCAGACCCCTTAAATACTGTCTCCTACCGCCGCGGGCGTGCCCCACTGAGTTATATGCTGCTTTTTTATTCTGCCCTCCTTTAGACCCTTGAAAGGTAAAACTTCGGAGGGGATATCACCAGCTCCTTTCCCATGCCTCCACTAATTGAGCAAAAGAGTTTAAGGGATGAGCAGGGCAAACGCTATACCCTCCTGCTCTGCCTAGGGCTGTGCTGCCCATGTAGCAGTGACAATGGGATTGTGCTTATTTATGCTCTGCCAGGGCTGAAGCCACCCTTCCACTGGCTCTGCATGATATAGGATTTAATTTGAAGGAGAAATGAAGCGGAAGGCTGTAAAGCTGTGCTGCCAGCAACCAGTCATTAGGGAAAGCTGCTTTACAATGCTTCGGGTTTTTATTGTTATAAACAACAATATTTAACTTCATAGAACTTTACTGTTAGCTCTTCCAGACCTATAACCAGGAACAGTGAGTAAACAGGAGGTGCTAAGCCTTTTCATCCACGAAAACCTTCTTCTTTTATTAGCTCTTCTCTTTGCTTAGAATAAGGGGTTTTTCTGTCTTTTTTTAGGGGAATAATTTCATTAAAGAGGAGACAGGTGGGGGAAGCTCATCCTGAAATGCCTTTTACTACCAATGTTACTGCATCGTGTGTCATGTGCTGAAATAACGTGTTTCTCCGTATCTTCTCTCTTTGCATTGGAGCGTGAGATCCAGTTCCGGACATACCAGCCAGTTCAAACTTAAGGGCTTGCCACATCCCGTTTTTTTCCAAGTCTGATTGCTATATGTTCAACTTCCCATACACTTTTTTTTTTTTTTTTTTTTTTGAGGTTGCATGTGTTAATTCAGACATTTCTGAAATACAGAGCATCTGCTGGTGGGGAGAAGAATACAGGAGGGACCATGGTGATGCTGCCTATTTATTCCTTGGGGCATCCTGATGCTCTCACCCATCTTCTATTTATCCACACTTCTGAGTTGCTGTTGGCACTAAACGAATATTTTGACTTCTCAGGCTGCCAAAGCCCTAATGCATGTTCAGGTCCTGGGGGCTGAATGATGCATGGGGACAGGGAAGACTGAAAATCTCTCCCTTAAAGAAAAGTTTTTTTAAGTCTTAACAGACATGGGTCATATTGTCATGATTTTTTTTTTTTTTTCTAAGGGGTGTTACTAAATCCAATTTCTTGGTGCTCTACTTAAAGAACAGACCCCAAAAGGTCAAATAGGGTAGAAATGGGAAGAGATCCTGACTGTTCACTGAGAGGTAGTAAGAGGAAGGGGGGAAAAAAAACCCAAACAAAACACCACAAAACCATTCATTTTGTGAAATCTAGCCCTGAAACTAATTATTCTGGAGATCTGCCATGTTAGCATCCATCCTGCTGGCGATGGGCATGGGCCACAGGAGACAGATGCAACCTGAGCTTCAGAGGTCCCTTACACCTTGTGTCAGACACTCAGTGCTGTCCTGAGCTGCTCCTCTTGCCTAAAAAGGACTGTTAAAATTTTTTTTGGGTGGTTTTTTTGTTTGTTTGTTTGTTTTTCCAGACTGAGAAAGAGAAGAAAATCGAGGCATAAGCAGCGTAAAGTAATTTTTAGTTAACGTGTGGACAAGTATGGAGATGGCCAAACTGCCTGAAACAAAAGAGGATGGAGAACACGGTGCTAACGATGACAAGAAATGATACCCAAGGTTTTTCAGACCAAAATAATAACTTTATTAAGGTATCTGAAGTGCCGAAGAGTGCTGGGTGTCATCGCAAGACCATCTTGGTGCTGTGTCTGCAAGGACAGAGGTGGGTGTGACGATGCTGAGCTCCACGTTACCCGAGCATGCTTGAGAGTGGGCAAGGTTTGACACAATGTGATTCTGAACCAAAAAGATGCTTGATTGGTCTTTAATGCACCATGAGTGTATTTTTCACTGCCTTCAAAGGTGTCAAAGCTGTATTGGTCTACCTGGGAAGGAGAGAGTGCTGTAACTGTATGGAGAAAAAAACCTAAACCTAACAACACTATTTTATATGTACCAGGGATAGAATATGCCACTGTTAGTGTCACATCTGAACTCATTTAAATAGTTACTGGTGCTTTTATTCATAGCCAGGTACCTTCATTGCTCTAGTGCCATTGACTATAATCATTACTAAGTACGTTATGAAATAGTAATTTTTTAAAGGTATCTGGTTTTGAAAAGTATTTTAAAATGTGTGTCTTTAAACAATTTTTGAAGCCTTGCACAATGACTAAAGCACTAAACTCAAGCCTTTGAGTCACAAACTCTTTCAGGGGGGCTGCTTCAAACAGTAGCTCATGCTGCAACCCCAGTACAAGCTGTTCCTGAGTGCAGACCTGGGACAGTGAGACTTAAACATGTGCAGTCTAGCAATGTCACCGCGCAACATCGCTGTGATCTGTGGATCACCATTTAGCTTATGGCACCCACAGCTCTGGCTGCAGTTGCTCTGGCTGTAGCAGCCTTCCTTGGCTGCTGTGAATAGTTTGATGGGGACAAATGCCCCAGTGCATTTATGTGGTTTAAGGAGCATCGGTGTTTTAGCCTCTGGTTTGGGGCAGCTTTGGCTGTTCTCAGCCTGCCTGGATGCCACCCAGCCCCAGCCTTGAAAAGAGCTGGAGGAAAGACGGGGATGACTCCTCGTCTGTGCAAGAGGAGGGCTCCTTTTTAATCATTTCCCTCTACGTAGGGCTGTGTGCATTTCCTTTGCATTTTCTGTAGCTGTGGGCTTGGTTCAGCACCAATCGGTACTTATAGACTCCTGCGAGAGCTGCAGTGTGGGTTCGTATTCAGTAATCCCATGAACCACTGCAGTCACCAAGATCCCCAAATAGGCAGCGTTGACACCAGAGGCACCAAACACTAGTGATCAGGCTGCATTTTAAAACAAGAAGTGATACTGCTGGAGCATCCCTGCAAATGGGAGGCGATGCGCTCAGAGCCACCCACGGCTGTGCCGCTTCACGGTCAGATTTGGACTTTGGGTACAAAGCACTCTTGGGTTATACAGGGAAGATGCTGGCGTGGTTTTGCATCCCAAACACCTTCCCCAGACCTCAGGGAGGCTGAGAGCAGCCTGCCAGGTAGGCATAGGACAGAGTTGCCAGCACTGCACTTGCTGCCCACCAGCCCCATGCTTTGTGCCATGGCCCCAGCTCTCGCCCCACACACATTTACAATCACTTGCGATAGGTGGACAGTATTAGAAGCTACAGGGGGTGGGGAAAAAAATGTGTGCTTGCAGCTTTCCCTCCCTCCAATCCATCCCGAAAGGGGGCAAACTCATAGTAACAGGCTGCAAAGTGAAGTGAAGAATAAGTCTTTATTGTGCACGGAGCAAAGAATGCACAGATGGAGTGGTTAAGATCACTGTGCTCCTCAGCACCTGTCCTGGGGTTGGCCACACACTGCGGTCCAGTACAGCCTCTCCGGTGATCCTTCACTCCCTCCTCATCCCACTGAAAAATCAGGCAGGAGGGTGTTTCGCTGCTGCCTGCTTTTCCTTAGAGCCCCAGCCATGGCTCCCATCCTTGGCCCTGCATCCAGTGGCCAGAGGGTATCGGTGGCTACCCTGGCACACTGTAATTTGTAAAAAAGCAGCTGAATAAATAGTGATAACCAAATGGCCTTTCCTGTGGGGTGCCAGTGATGAGTCACCCCTCTCCCCCCCTCTCTCTTTGGGCATTTTCTCCCCCCCAGGGTGCCATCTCCCCTCCTGTGGGGCAGGGAGGGACCATGGCGGCCGCACGCAGGCAGGGACGCACAGGCGCCTCAGGCTGATTTTAAAGAATGTTTTATTCGCTTGTGAACAGACGGTCACATCCCTTTGACCTAGATTTAAAAACCCAGTGTGTACAAAGTCACAGTCACGGCTTGAAGAGCACAAGGCAGCACCCTCAGAAAAAAAAAAAAAAAGGCATTAAAAGTCCCGGCGTTATGTACAGCTAAGTGCCAGCTTGAGTATTCACAACACAGTAACGTACTGCAATTAGTCGCTTAAAAGTAGTTCCCTTGAGAAACAACCTTCCGCTCCGGCAGGGCCGGAGTCTGTCTTGTCCGTCTGTCTGGCGATGCTCAGTGCCGCTGGCAGGTGTGCAGGCGGGAGGTGTCGGCGGGGCCGTGCTCTCGCTGCAGGCGGCATGCCAACCCCTCGGCGCACTGGCACCGCTGGAAGATCTCCAGGCCGTGGGTGCCTTTCCGCCGGTGCCGGGTACACACCTGACCTTCCCGCAGTACCGGCTTGCAGATTTTGGACCAGAAGTGACGGGCACAGCACAGCCCAGCCGCACAGTCCGATGAACGCAGGCAGAAGTCCCCTTCCTCACCTGCGTGGGGACAGCGTGGCATGTGCTCAACCCGGGATGCTCCCATGGGGGACGGTGGGGCAGGTGTGTATCCCCCACAGGGGACAGTGAGGCAGGGTGGGCATCCCAGACTGACGCCACATGGGACAGCGGGGCAGGGTGGGAAGCTACCCAGAGGGGACAGTGGGGTCACGATGCTGGAGAGCCCCCTTACCTTTGGCAGTGGGGAGCCAGGCAGGAGCAGGCGTCCGTCGGGGCAGCACCTCGGTACCCATCTCGTCCAGCTCGGCGGCTCCGTGGGGAGGCTCCGGGGGAGTGCAGAGCCCTGCGGGAGGCAGCGGGACGGCTGTCAGCCACGAGTGGGACCCCGACACCCCCTCCCGCGGACACCTCCAGGGTGTCCCCCCTCCTCCCCGCGCCCTGGCCGTCCCTCACCGTTGCTGCAGGTCATGCCGGGGCAGCACATGGCGTCCCGCAGGCAGCGCTTGCGGCGTCTCCGGCAGGCGAGGCAGAGCGGGGCACCCGCGCCGCGGGCCGCCCCTCCGCAAAACTCCTCGGGGCCGCAGTCTTCGTCCTCGGCGCAGGGGAAAGGCTGAAGGGGGGGGACAGAGAGCAGGCGGAGGGGGTCAGCGGGGCCGCCACCCCCATTCGCCGTGCGTCCCCCCACTGCACCCCCGGCGCGTCCCCGCTCCTACCTGCCGGGTGGCGGCCGGTGGCGGCTTGTTGCTGCCGTCGAAGGGGGCGGCGGGGGCGGCGCTGGCCTCGGCCGCCCCCCCCGGGGGGGGTCCCTTGATGGCGTTGGAGCTGAGGGCACCCCCGGGCGCCGCCGCCCGCCCCGCCGGGGCCGCGCAGCTCAGCGCCGCCAGCAGCGCCACCAGCCCCCGCATCCTCGTCCCGTCCCGTCCCGTCCCGTCCCGTCCCGTCCCGTCCCCTCGTCCCGGTGCTGTCCCGTCGGTGCAGCAGCTCCCGCGCCCCCGAACAGCAGCTACCTGCGTTGCCCGCCGCCGCCTTTATACCCCCGGGGGCTGCCTCCTGCGCCCGCCCCCTCGGGGAGGAGGGCACGGCGGATGGGATTTCAAAGCGCCCCCGGGGGGTTGTGCCGATCAGCCCCCAAAACCACCCCCCCACCACCCCACCCCGAGGGCTTCGTCATTGGCCGCTGGCCCGGGAGGGGGTTTCGCAACGGCGAGGGCAGACCCCCCCCCCCGGTACCCGCCCCCCACCGCCCGGTCCCTGGCCAGATGCTCCGCACGCCCCGACGCCGCCGCTGTCTCCAGCCGGGCGCACTGCCTCGCCCGACGGGGGGGACGGGAAAAAGGGAGGGGGGGCTCACCCCATGCACCACCACCACCCCCCCCCCAGTGGCCGGGAACGCGGTGGGGTGCAGAGGCCCCCCCGCGGTGGTGGAGTCGGTCCTTTGGTCTCCTATAAGTCTGCGCCCCCCCCTCCCCCGCGCCCTTCCTGGCGCCAGCGCAGCTTTGCAGGAAGGGAGGGGGCCGCTCTGCACCACCCCCCCCGGCCCAGGATGTGCGTGTGGGGGGGCGGGACACGGGGGGGGGGGGTTGAGCCCCGGCCCGCACCCCTCCGTCGGTGTCTATCGCCCCCCCCCCGCGCAGTCGCCTGACCTCAGCCCGGGCAGCTCCGTCGGGATGGGGGGGAGGGGGCAGCATTGGTGGGGGAGCTCCCGGGCCCTTTGATGAGGGGAGATCAAAGGGGTCGCCCCCCCGTTCCCCCCCCCCCCCCCCGCCCCGGTCCCTGCACCGGCGCCCTCGGGGCGCCGCGTCCCCCCCGCCCACCCCCTCCGGGGCAGCGCGGCGCGGCCGGCACCGCGGCGCCCCCCGGCGGCCGCGGCGGGGCAGCGCCGCCCCCCGGAGGTTGTGCAAGCGCAGTAGCAAACCCCAATTAATTAAATTGTTTTTTCATGATCTATTTTTTAAAGCGGAGTTTGAAAGAAAATACAGGCAAAAAAGCCTAAACACCGCAGCGCTGCCCAAACCCACCATAAATATTTATTGCTGTCGGGGTGGGTGATTTCAGACGTCGCACCCCAGCAGCGCTCACTCAACTCCAGCATGCTGGGCGTTGCTGTTGCTCTGTGGCAAGCTGCTATCGGGTGTTTCAGGCCCAAGAGGCTCAAGCCGGGCTAATAATTGGCTGGGAAAGTTTCGGCGAGCACCTAAGACAGGTGCTGGCGGAAGCAGTGCTGCTGAGTCAGCGGGCAGCAGACAACCCTACCAGTCAGGTGAACCTGGGCCTTGCTATTTTTAGCCTGCAATAATCAGGGCCACACCTTGCCCCGAAATCTCTGTGTTCCCCTTGCAGTTTCAGGTGAGGGCCACGTCACCCTGGCTTTTTATTGTATTATTAACTTCTATCGGTGATTGCCACAGCCTGCAATATCATTTTGTGATGTTTCCCAGCTCCTGCTTAGGCAGTTACTAAATTTATTTCCCTCCTGGAAGGATGTTTTCTTGCTCCCTTTATCACCTTCCCCAGTTTTTACCTCTCTGTGCCCGCATAGCACTGAAGTACACCCTTAACTTTGACCTCACTGAGATTTAAAGACAGTTTTGTCACACGCGGCTGAGCAGTTTCCTGGGGAGGGATTTAAATCCATTGGGATGGGCAGAGCCTCAACATCCCGAATGCTGCAAAATGTAGGTGCCATCCCGCATACAGCGGTGACATCTTCATGACATCCCATGGCTGTCCTGTGCCCCCGTGTCACCACCTCTCAGCATTAACCATAAGGGACAGTGATGACAAGGACACCACCGTTCTTTGACATGGGTGTTGTTCGCAGTCACTTCCCAGCTCGGGGATGCAGCTTGTGGTGGAAAACCAGTCCCTTCCCAGCTGTGTGTCCTGGACTCACTTATATTGGCAGCAATCAAAATATAAAGTGAATTCTTCATCCCTGAAGAGTAAACATGCTGTAAATGTGCTTATTGCTTAGCATGCTCACAGAATAATTTGGTTTGGAAACAAACTGGGTGCGGGGTCACCTGGTGCCAACCCTGCTCAAAACAGGACCCCTGTCAGCCTTGGACCCCTTTGGCCAGGCTGCTCAGGGTGATGCTGCGCTAAAATAAGCGCGAAAGTACAGTCACTGTGGCCATTTGCCTTCTGCAGAAAATCTGGATGAAGATACGAGCCGGGACCCCGGTACTAATCTGTAAGTACCACACATTTTGTTCAGTTATCTCTTACTGCTCATCGTCATAAATGAAAATAAAAAATCCGATTTAATCGCTAAGCAGAAGCACTCCCCTGAACTTGGCTTCTGCCGTGGAAGAAAGACAGCAACATGCCGTTCAAAAGTAATTATTTTTATTTCAACTCTATAAAGTATACAACAGGCACTCGGCAATTACAGCTGCAGGGAAGATACAGAGCAAAACAAAAGCAGTTAAAGTTTATGAAAAAAAGTTCTTAAATCTACATCAAAAGAGTGCAACCGGCTGACGACCGGTGGATGACTGACATTTGTTCGACAAAAAAACCCTCTTTTATGTAAGAAGAAAACTGGAGAAAATAAGAATATAAAACAAAGGGCCAGTGTAAAAACAGCATAAGTTGGGACTCGGGACGATAGGCAACTCCAAACGAGATTTCCCCTTTTGCCGGTAAAGCCCTAAAACCGCCCAAGTCTTGGCGTCACGCCTGGTTTACGTGGCCGGGGAGCTGCGGAGGACGAGGAGCTTCCAGCTTTCCAGCTCAGCTCTGCAGGAGCGCCGAGGGCTCGCCTCTGCGGTGGGCTGCAGATCGAAGGAGTCAGGGGAAAAAGCACGGGTCCTGTTTTGTTGAGTGGTGCAAACACGCTACACCTTTGCGTTGGGTCAAAAACCACAGGTCGGGTTGCACACCGAGTCACTCATCGTTTTTTTCTGGACAGGAGATTTCTAATGGGGTTTGTATAAGACGGGAGGTTGGCGCTGGACGGCACGATGGGTTGAATCTGCACAGCTTAGCAAAACAGGAATACCTGTCTACGGACTGATAGGATGTCATATATTAATTTGACCTGCACATAACATTTATACATTTCACAGAAATGACTCTGTATCTCATTAACAGATACACAGCTCTGGTACATTGAACAGAAATAAGAGAACAACTTCATCATTTCTGTAATTCATCAATATTATATAATAAAGGCTTAGAAATTGGTAGCAGAAAGAACTGTAAAACGCAGCAAGCTAAGAAAGGACGACATTTTGAGGTGTGTTTGTCTTTGTCATGCAGCATAACACCAAATTTGTAATTTTTTTTTTTCTAGGATGCCATGGATTTAAGGCACTTGCAACAATGCCAGATAGCTAGTCATGTTCTAAAACTATGGGACAGATGAGTTAACAGTACAGTTGACATAAAGTTTAATAATACTGACAATTATGACATTAATTCAAGTCTACCTTGATCTAAAAACATTACATTACAAATAAGAAAATGAAGTAATAATGCCATGGAACTCTAAAAGAAAAAGTTATATGTGTACCACAAAATATCAACACGAAAATACCTATTTACATAAATATTCGCTTGTGGTCCTGTTGTTAAATAAGAGTTTGCTATGGATAATGCAGTACTGTGAGAAGCTATGGATCGTCTGTGTCTTAACGACACCAATCTTAATACACTCGTTTTAAATACGGGAGCTGATTTCCCCTTACGTAAATATGCCATCGTCCCATATATTAAAAAAGGAGACAAAGAAGAAAGGACAGTAAGTGGAAACATAGAGGCAATCTGTTGTTGTGAATATATATATATATATATGATGCAACTCAAATATATTACTTATAAATGAAGGCGTTTATCATATACATATGTGAAGTATGTTGTTTAAAGTATGCTTAGGAAAGGTGATGAAAGTTGAATGAGGTGTTTGATATCAAAATAAACTTATATTCGGTACAGTGCATGCCGCACACAGCAGGTATTAATTACCGTGCGTGGCACAAGGAAAAAGGGAAAGGAAAAAGAAAAGTAACTCATCAGCCCATTTTAAAACCTTCTTTCCATAACATTTTCGGGTTGCCCCTCAAAATTGTTGTGATCCTCTTTCCTCCCGGCAACACCTTGACTGACAACTGCATCTCAGCTACTGAATATCATAAGTTTGGGACAAACTCCTCTCTATGTTCTTCTATAGAAAGTTACCAAACACAACAAGTTTTCTCCTCCCACATCGCTGCATCCATTGAGTGAAAAACCAGGGGGATGCGAGTAAAGAATCTGGCTTTTAGGCAGCAGCCTGTTTGCTATGATGCCTAGTGATTATTTTAGCCCTAGTATTCAGCATTGGCTTTCACTGTCTTCCATCCCTCAGAGAAAGGCTGAAAAGCAAGTGTGTATTTGCCCTATACGAGTAATTCCTGGAAGACGTAGTTACTGTCTTTTCCCTATGGTTTTCAAGGCAAACAAGTTTTAATGATTAATGAATAGTGGAAATAACCTGAAGTTATTGTGCCGACAGTGTCACCTCACCCTTCGGAAAACTAGGGAACAAATTCAGTGACACAGATGGGTTTCGAAGGGGTCACGATGACTGAGCTCTTTAGTTTGCTGGCAAACAGCAGACATTGTTGATGCTGTCAAAGATGGGGAGAAAATATCTTTTTAAGATGCTCTATTAAGTCGCTTCCATTAGGAACATGGGAAAGGGTTGGGATCTAGCATCAGGGAAATAATTTTTTACTGTTAAAACATAACATTTTCCATCTACTATGTAGGCAAAAGTCATATAAATGACTTTTGAGCAAAAGTTAATCTTTTGACTTCCAGCACATACAACAGCTCTTGGTGGCTCTGAGATGAAATGTGTCAGCATCTGCTAATTTTTGGTGGCAGAGCCTGTTACAGAGACTGAAAGCTGATAAACTTTTAGTTCCATGCATATGCAACAAGCAGGCATCCAGGACAGGATTCCTCTGTTACATCCTTCCAATCAGAAGAGACTGCACTACAGCAAAGGAAAAGCAGTGGAAGTGAGGGAAATAATATTGTTTTCCCCAGCTCTTTTTTTCATATGAGCTGACTCGGCATCTAACCTTAAACACAGTCACTGGGGACCTGGTACGCCGGAGGCATGGAGACCTCGCACAAACACATCCAATATTCGTTTCCATTTAATTCCACTGACTTTCCTGTGGAGGTCCTTAGTCTGGTGAGCCATTAGGATTACATTTTTACAGGCAATATGACAAACAGAGCCAGCAAACTGGCCCTGTACCACCTCTTATTTTAATTAGCTTTGTACTAAACACGGAAGAGATGCAGACATGGAGACGTAAAATCATCTAAGAGCGTGATGGAGAACGATGCCTCTTGCTACATATTTCTGAAATGGTGGTTGACTCAATTTATATTCACAGATGAAGGATGTACATAGCACCTATAAAGTACATTACGGGTCTTATGTTTTCCCTTTGGGTTCTAAAAAGGCAAAAATGAAGCTTAGTGTTGTGCCTCATAGCTAATCAATAAGACCAGTGGGCTGCTGTCACTTTATCACAGGACCATTATTTAAGCACTATTTTATACGTAAAATGGATTAATTTTATGATTTTTTTTCATGCAGTTATGTATTTGTACCAAGGGAAAGAAAAAAAAAAAAACCCCAAATGTTGTGTTACCGTATATTCTCAGCTATATGAGGGAAGCAACCCATATCTGCCTGAACAGGATCTAGAGCAGTTGTGCTTTTGTTTTACCAGGCTAAAAAAAAAATCTCAAAAAGAAAGAGGAAAGGTAACATTCAGTCTTGTCAAGAATACTGCTCGGAAAGAAAAGGACAAATTTTACCACTGCTTTGATGTGAACTCTTTGACCAGTACCGTTGTGGTCCTCCTTTGCTCCTACGCTGGCCTACAGTAGAAGACCTACAGAGTTCGGAGGCTGGGAGTAACCCAAATCCTGCACTGTCTTTAGCTACAGCACTTAATAAATTACTATTGATCCTACTGATAAAGCCAGTACCTTGCAGCTAGAATTAAGTGCGTCTTACACTACGTATCTCTCGACTTCTATAATTAAGAGAGTAGCAAGATCGTTGCAGTGATAGAAAACATATTTCTTTACTGGTGAAAGGCTTTGCATCAGGACCACCATGTCAACTGCTATTTTAAGTTCGAACATAAAACATGAAGAGCACTATTGTCATCTAAGCAATAAGTCCTAATGCCACTGTAGTTACTGTAGCAGCATCAATCAAGGCATCATGGTGACCCCGAGCACTAATCCTCCTCAATTCTTTCGGTTTCGCTGGCAGCCATGTCCCAGAAAGCTGTCTTCAGCAAGGCAGAAGCAGGTAAGAGAAATACATTAAAAATCTATGTCCCATCCTGAGTTGTCATCAGGGGGTGGTTCATCACTGTCCTCCGGGAAGCTGTCAAAATTGCTTGTGTCTGTTGGAGATGCAACCTGTGGAAAGAAGAGAGTGACAAGAAAGGTCCATCAAAGTGGACCTTTGCAGACGTTTCCTCTCCATCTCACAACCATGATCATTCAAAAGCATTCATTGCTAACTGCAGCAAGCAAGAGAAGTTCTGCATTCAACAACCTTTTGCTGAAGCCCAGGAGGACTTCCCACAGGCCCCATACTCTAATGATCCAGGCCCTCTCGGGTCTCTAGTTCGAGAGCAACTGTCCTACGCATGGTTACAAGGTTGGCAAAAAAGACTTGGAAAAGATCTGGGCCTCCCCAAAGCCCAGGATTTCCAATTTATGGCTCCAGGATCCTGAATTTGAGACTGTGAGCTGGGCCCTGCTGCCTTCAAGTTTCCTGACAAGTATTGCTCAGCCTATGGACCCTACCAGAGAAACCCGTCTTCCTAGGATGAAGGCCAAGTATGTTTCTTTTTCTTACAATGAGAGCCTGATACATTCAATTTAAAATAAAAAAAAATGAAACAACATAAAACCAGACCAAAAACAGACCAGCAGCTCTCCAGACCAAAATAATCAGTTTCTTACTAGAGAAAATCAGTACTTTAAGCTGTATCCCAAGTAGCCGGTGCAGGCTGGAGGGGACTGCACTTGCCATAGGAGTCCTGCGCAGGAAACACTTCCTGTATTTTTCAGCCATTTCACTTGTGCAGCTGGTGGAGAAGCCATGGCTAGAGCCCAGCCTACAGTCCAGGAGATGTATTTGATGCTGGATGCTGCTATAAGCCTTGGAAAAAGACTATTTAATCAACAAGAGCTCCAACATCAGCTCTAAATTTAATTTGCTGCCCAGCTGCATCAGCGCTTCCCTGCTGCTGAAAACATCTTGGGGAAAATTAAGATCCTTGAATACCCAACTCACTTGGAAGAAAAAACAACCTGTAAAAGCTTAGTGGAGTACTACAGAGTGATGAGATGCTTCACTGTGTACTGAATACTGTTTACTTTGTTGGTGCTGGCACTGTTGAGTTGTAGAGCCTTCACTCTTTGGGTCCTCACTCTTGGGGTGCTCCACACTTACCCTCCTCCATGGTGCCATGAGCTGGACCACATCCCTCTGTTTCTCTCAGCCCCCCCCCATGAGCTCTCCCTCTGGTCTCAGCCCCCTGCCACGAGCTCTCCCTCTGGGAGCAGAAGCGTTGAGGATGTATGTACAAGATACCAACTACCAAAGAGATGCAGTTGGTGTGGCCATTCACAGAGGATGCACACGAGCTGTAGCTTCTTGCAAAACCTCTCAGCAGTGATGGACAGTGCATAAGTGAACTGCATGGGGTGAAAGCATCCATGGAGCTCCCTGGGGCTCCTCTGCAGGTGTCCACTCTGGAAGAACCTAGCTGGGCAGGCATGATTTTTTGAGCTCTGGTTAGATGAGGCTTTAATGGAAATAAGTCCTGCTTTGGGAAATAAATTGCCTTTTGTGTTCATCTGACAAAATAAAAAGGCTAGGTATATCCAACAGCTCAAATGTAGAGGGTTTTCTTTTTTTGTAGAAGAAATATGATTTGGGGAAGAAAGGTTGGATGAGTTGTCACTCTGCTGATTGACTTTATATGTCACACACTATTGTGTGCGATTCCCCACAACTCTGAGGTCCAGGTCACCTACATGGCCTGAAGTCCTTCGCAGTCAGAGACATGGGAGCAAACGTCCGTCTCAGTGCCCTCTCTAGCCAAGAAGGGACACTCTAGATGTATCTCCTGTCCACCCAAGAAGATAGAGTGCAAATGTCAGTATCAGCTGTCTGGCTGCTTACCAACATCAGGGCTTCAGATGAATTATGGTGCAGAGATCTGCGCATCTTTCTCAAAGGCAAGAGCTGTGATGCAAGACAGCACGTCTTTGGAAAAGTCAAGAAGTAGAAGCAGCTTTTCAGGACAGCTACTGTCAGAGATTTAAGTGGTAGTATCAAGGCTCAGCCGCTCCCTGAAGCAATGTCCTAGGAGCAGGCTGTAAACTGAGCTTTCCTAAAATCCGCTGGAATAAGAGCTAAGGAGCAGCTTTCGATTGCAAGTGAGCTGGTTGTGAAAAACAAGGCTGAGTGGAACGGAGAGCTTTGGGGTGGATGAAGTTCACTAGTTAATGGAGGCAGGTTTTGGAGAAGATCTCAAGAGTACGTTTGGAGAAGGTATTAGTCCTAAGAGCTCTAGGAAAGAATGAGCTGTGTTGAATTGGGATTAGGGCAAATGTATGGCTGTCAGCATTGAGTTGTCCTGGAAGAAGGATTCCTCTGAAGAGGGAAGGATGCTCCCATCTACTTTGGACAGCCTTGATGGTGGTGTGCTGGCAAAAAGGGTGACAGCAGATCACTCTCTTGGGAGCAATCACAGACATGTTCCCTGGTAGGATTTCACCAGAGCCATGAACATACAGCCCTGATGATGTCAAGAAATAATGCCAACGAAGTGAACTGGGTGCTCACACAACCCTTTTCTCCTACCACATTGGACCTAACTGAAAAAGCAAAGAAAATGTGATTTCCTGCACAACAGGCTGGAGAGCGTCCTTCCTCTAGGCAATGCCAAAGGAGCAGAGACCATTTCTGGTGGTGGAGCAATGTCCCAGCTTGGGGACATCAGGGAGCAATTCATGCCCATAGAGAGCAGATACCGCTGAAGTCACCACTGCTGGTTGTGCTGTCTGAGGGTTAGACATGCAGGGTCCATATGTATATTGGGTAAAAGCAGTATTGGAAAAGTTCTTGCTAAACTAAAAATCCACTAAAAACAATTAGATAATTATATTGGGGCATTTTCAGGCTACACCGACATCCTGCACAGGTAAACCAGGAACTGAAACTGGATGTAAAGGAGTAAAGTTGATTTTGTTGTCTGACTTGAAATGTGATGAACAGTACTGCTGACAAATTAATAGTCATTAAAAAGACGCTTAACAGAAAAAACCACAGTTTTGATTTATAAAACATTTGTATGTTCTCTGGACATCCCACTTCAGGCAGATATTTGCAAAGTCCTGCTTTCTCCCACTGACTGCCAGTAACTTCTGCAGCCCATAGAGCAAAAGAGCAGGATGCAAAACCCTCTTGCTCTTCCACAGCTGCTAAGAAAACTTTGGGATGGCAGATTTAGCCCCGGAGCCGTGCCTGCCGCTGCTGCAGGAGGTGCAGGACCACGAGTGGACAGAGCAACGGGGTGCAATTAAACATGATTGCTAATGTCATTCTCTTGGTGATCCCACGGGAGAGGCATGGAGAGAAAGGGATTAAGTTGAAACAAGGAGGGGAGGCTGCAGAACAGAAGGGGCCAAGGTAATTTCTATCAGCTAATCCTGTTTGGTTTCCCTTTGCGGTGGGCTTTGTGGGTAAAGAGCTCACAAAGACATCAAAGGAAGAGCTTTGCTCCAAAGGAAAATGAGTTGAGCTGTCCCTCCACGTCTGCTCCCAGTTAAACATAAACTAGGCAGTAACAGGGCTTTTCATGTAGGACACAGACGCAGGAAAAAAAGGGTGAAAAGCACAAAAGAAAAGACAGAAGGAAAGGTTAATGGAAAAGAAAAGGGAGGTGGCATACAAATCCCACTTGCCTTGCCAAAAGAAATAAGAATAAAGGAGAAAGAAAGAGGACACATCTGAGAGAAGGGGTGAAAGTGGCAGCTCTCCAGTGAAATCCGAAAAGTAGATGAAGAAAAAAGTGGAGCAGGTGAGGAAGAGAAAAATGTGTGGTAATGAGTGATCCTGCCCCGATCTCCTGCTGCGAAGGGCATTTCATTGCAGTCATGCCCTCCCTAAACCGCCTTCTCCTGGAAGAGACTTCCTGGAGACCAAGTATAGCTGGAAATGTCTCTAACGTGACTTCTTCAAGTATCTTCAGAAGAAATAAAGCACATGCTGTTGCCACTTATCTAGAGTGCCTGAAGCTCACAACATTCACGTAAAAGAAACTTATTGGTCAGGAAGGAGAAAATAAGCAGGAAAACTTACACTTGGTATTATAGGAGGTGTCAGCGTCCCTTTTCGTAACCCTTCCCAGTTAAAGCCTTCAAACCATCTAGAAGGAAGGGAATAATGAAACAGTTAGACATACAGTGACAATCTCTCTGTAGCACAAAATTGAATTTAAATTGCTTGAACAGTGGGTTTCACTTCCTGCAGTCAACTTCAAATTGTCCAATAAGCCCTGATAATTTTTCCTCCCATCTTCATATCAGTTTTTTGGGACTGAAAATGAAGTGTGTATAGCAACGCAGTGGTGATACCACAGCAAGTACAAATTACCAATGCTCAGAAGAAAACCATTCCTCACTAATCCCTCCCATATGAGACCCCTGATGTCCTTTCTTCATACGAGATTAGGAACTAAGGGCATGCACACAGATATCCTGGTTTGGGCACCTTGGATTTGCTTGAGCTACAGCACCTTAGGTGGGTGGATGAGCCCTGAGCTCAGCCTTCAATCTGTCCACCCCAAAAGGTCCATCCGACCCACTTCTGTTACTTTGGGGATGGGAGAAGAGAAGGACCAGCATGGATGGATCAGATAACCTGCTTCCGCAGTGGGTCTCTAACCTGTTCTTATTCCCCTCCAGCAGCATGAAAATTTATTAGACGTCACTTAACAACTCTCTCCCATCAGATCAAAAGGGATGATGAATTTACATTATGGGTAGACAGAAAGTGTGTTAGGCTAGGGGAGGAAGGGTAATCAAGGAAAACCTCAGAAAGTGATTGGTCAAATGAAAAAAAAAAAGTCCAAGCAGACAGTGGCGAAGTTGGATTACTTCCAAATGCTCTTCTGCATTAGAGTAATTGAAGTGTAACGGCCAATGTGCAATGTGTTTAGCTCATAGGCAAGGCTGGCATCTATACCAAAGCACTGGGGAAAAAAAAAGTCTGATGGCAATTCAATTAGAGTCTAAAGCACACTAGAAGGGAAAGGCCAAAGGAGTTTAAGAGTGTTTTTTGCTGAAAACTCAAGTGTTTGAAACGCATGTTTCTGTGGGTTGGATCTGATGGATAGCAGAGAAGACACTTACTTGTGCTTTTGGATATCTTTCACTCCGTTTTTCAAGTTCCCTAATCTTTCTGATGGATTGTCCCTATAAAACGAATAACAAATTGGTTACTTTCTTAATCCTTCTGAACAACTCATTTCTTTGCAAGTAAAATCAAAGTGATTGTATTTCATGTGCTTACCTGCATAGTTTTTTAATTAAATTAGCAGCATTTTTGGCAATCTTCTTTGGAAATTCAATCATGTCTATTCCCCTTAATATGATGTTATAGGTCTTCATGGGGTCTGGGCCTGAGAAAGGGGGACTTCAGAGGGGAGAAGAAAAAGATTAAAACCTTGTCCTTTAAAATAGCATTGAAGATTAATTAACAAAAAAACCAAAGCAAAACATAGTACCCTACTGAAATGAGAAAAGGTAGATGACAACTAGCAATGCTTTGCTTCCTCTGATCTTAACCATTTCTCAGCCAAGGAGCTCTGATACTGTCAGTGGTGCCGGCTGGAGGGAAGTACCAAAGAATACAGTCATCTTTTCTGCACCAGCACATGCTAAACCTCTCACTTCCATGATGGCCCGTGTCCCAACAGCCTGAGGAACAAGGGTCTGAGCAACACTCGCTGGCTTTTTCTCTGTTTGATTCTGTGACATGCTTTCAGTAGGGATTAATTAGGTTTCCACTGGTTTAACAGAATGGGGGCCTGGGTCTAGCCCCAAAGGATAAGGAGGTTGAGGTGATGGCTCCTTTTCCAGCTGCTGTATGCTCGGAGTGAGTGACGGAGGATGAGGTGAGGAAGTGCAAGGAAGCTGCTACTGCCAACATAAGCAGTAATATATACATCCAAAACTAAATAAGGGAAGGGATGGATATAGGGACTCAAGTCCCCATGGTGTCAGGTCTACCTCCTCCTTTTCAGATGTGCAGCAGCCCATCGCTGCACCTCCCTGGTTGAATTGCAAACCCTTTCCCCACCACATTCAGCTCACTCTCAGTTATAGTTCAGGGCAAAAATGAGTTTTTGGGTGTCATTTCACAGCACTTCCTAAAAAGCCTGCTCATGTCTTGCCCTTTTAAGAAATCTGCATGGAAGCTGTGATTTAAAGTGGAAAAACTATTAGGTTCAGCGGCATAGTGCTGTGCTGCTACAGCACACACCAGCTCTGAACTTTCCCCTCACCTAATCAGGGTGACAACGGCAGAAATATTCGGATCTATTTTCAGCAGTGGCGCTGGCCCCAATGCCCATACCTGCCAGTCAGGAGTTCATACATTAAGATTCCCAGTGACCAGTAGTCTGCCGAAATGTCGTGACCTTTGTTCAGGATGATCTCGGGGGCTACGTACTCTGGGGTTCCACAAAAAGTCCATGTTTTCTTTCCAAATCCTATTTTCTTTGCAAAGCCAAAATCGACCTGTGGAAAGGAGCAGAGTACCGTCAGGGCAGAGCATGAGAGGGAATGTCAGCCATGTGCTCCACTCCTCTTGAAGTGAAGCAAAGCAGAAAGGAGGTTTCCTCGTGGGAATATTCTCCTAACTAAAGCATCACAGAACCAGGCAACCACAGTGACCTTTTCCCCGATTTATCCTTTGTAATATAAAAGGAAGATTCTCATGAGGGAAGAAGAACAAATACCAGCACTGAGGATTTCCTGGGAGATGTAACTTTGTATCATTCACAGCTCAGGTTGATTTATTTTGCTTTTTTTTTTTTTTTTTTTTTTTTTTTAACTCCCAGCCTTAACCTGAGCAAGGAAATATTTAGGCTAAATACTGACAATTTTGGCATCTACTGAAAAGTTCAGATTTCTCTCCCCGCATAAAGAGCGATACAGTACAAGTGTCCTCCCAATTTGCTTGAGCTGTTGGAACGTGCTGCTGGGCTCACAAACCTCAGCATGCTCCTGTAGCAGTGTCTCTATGGCACTGGCAAGCACGGAAAATCAGATTATGCTGGGAACCGAAGCTATCCTTTGGGGCCCAGGCAGAGCTCAGGTTAATAGGCTTACTGTATTTTTAGCTCTACCCCCTCTGCCCTCCCCTGCCTCCATGATGTGCTGGCCCAGAGCTGTGGTCTGTAGCACACTCTGCTGTCCCTTGATGGCTGTGTGATGCTCCTGCACCTTCCTGTGCTGGTCAGGGGCAAAATGTCCTACATGGTCACAGTCCCACAAGAGATCAGGGACACCTCTTGTGCTATCACGGACATGTTCAGGGAGATCAAAATGTCTAAGGAGCTGGGGGTTGGTGACGGGACCAGCAGAGACCCTGGTCCAGATCCTCCTGGGGTGGGAAGAGGACAGTCCTGCACCTAATCCTCATCGATCATCTGACACCTCACTGGACCCCCCGTCCTTAGTGAAATGCTGTAGAGGATAAACTCCGATATCATTCATTAGGCTTAGTGTCACGGTGAGACATGGTGGCTGCCACCAGGCCGTAAAGGTCCATGATGGAGATGGTCTGACTTACTGCTCCCACCTGCTGATGCTGCTCCTGGGTTTCCCTTCCCAAAGGCAGGGAAGAGTCCCCAAACCAAGAGGCAGAAACCTTGGCCCCCCCGGTGACTCTCAGGGAGGGCACCAGACCTTCTTGGATGCAGCTCTTTTTAGGAATGCATTAACCCATCCTTCACTGATGGCTTCCCAAGTGCCCATATCCTCCAGCACCTCCCACCAAGGGAAGTCTTTCTTTTCTTCGCCCCCTCTCTATAGTCTCACCTGGCATTTGGGGTGTACCTTACATGCAGGGCACCTCTACAGTGATTTCTGAGGCAAAAAAAGTAATATGAGTGAACAAAGCAATACAGTGAAACCCATCAGAAACTCCCTAATTTGAGGGGTGGAGGTCTTGCACACGCTGTCGTCCTGGTTTGAGGAGGTGGATCTTGCAGGGGGACAGCACCGAGAAGACCCTGACCTTCTGGGAAGAGCAGTTTCAGGCAGAGCCTTATGCAGTTTTCCCAGAGGAGTTTGCACAAATCAGTTGGGTGTGTTATCGATGCTAAAACACAAGTGGCCCTCCTAAAGCAAGAAGTTGTACTGGCCACAGTTCAGTAACACAGTCCAGAGCAATTAATAATAATAATTTCTTGCCATGACACGGTCATGATTAATATTTCCATTAAGAATGCCTTTTTTATTGTTTACACAAAGGACCTGACACAGAAATGGTAGCATGCAAAATTTGCCTCACCAGTTGCCTATAAAGCCCGCAGATGCAAGTCCTCCCCCTCTCCCACCAATATTTTAAGATACCTATTTTCAAGTTATTTTTCAATCTTACACTAGCTCCAAAACAGCTGGATGATTTCTCTTGATGCTCTTCTCTAAACGTTTCCACTTCAGGACCACAGATCTGAATTTCAAGCCAGAATTAGTGTTTCCCAGCTCAGCTGTACTCTGAGCCTCAGTCTGCTGAGGTGGTAGGTGACGAGACCCTTGCCCTGATCTTATCTCAGCATCTACTGATGGCCACCATCAGAGACAGGACCCTGGGCTGGGTGGACTTTGCTTCTGACCC
Source organism: Nipponia nippon (assembly GCF_047370975.1). Taxonomy (NCBI): domain Eukaryota; kingdom Metazoa; phylum Chordata; class Aves; order Pelecaniformes; family Threskiornithidae; genus Nipponia; species Nipponia nippon. Next base: position 86,819,397 of record NW_028262347.1, on the reverse strand, counting down.
TCTATGGCTAAGCCTGTGTTCTCCTCTCCCCTTAACACTAGTTGACTGATAGTAGTGGTGACTTCTTTTTGGCTAAACCAGATGTTGTAGGCACTCACCAGTTTGGCATAACCTCGATGATCCAGAATGAGGTTTTCTGGCTTGAGGTCCCTATAAATGATCCCTTTGGAATGCAAATAGGCAAAAGCTTCGACCACGCACGCTGTGTAAAACCTGGTTGTCGAATCCTCAAACGAACCTCTATGTAAAATGAGAGAGGGAAAGGGGATAAAGCAATTAGATTTCTTCCCTTACTGGACTTCACCCTACTGTTAAAATATCTATATAGTTCAGTAGAATCACTCTAATACCTGGAAAGTGCCTGTTGCTGAACTCATCTTTATATATAAATTTAATTGCATTTCCATTTTTGTAGTTAGTATCTTTACCTTCAATCCACTTTCATATCAAACATTCATATCTAAAATATTTTAGGTTTTATTTTATAATTTCACCTCATAGAAGTAAAATTTACAAATCATTATCGTGTAAGCACAGAATTTTTTTATTATAATCTTTGACTTCTGGGTGATAAAGCCATTTTGAGCTGTGGAGATCAAGAACTCCTGTAGTAATGTTCATAACCGAGACAAAAAGCAGAAAAATTACAGTTGCTGGGACCTGAAGTGTTAATTGCAAATTCAGCATAAAACTGCACTTTTGCATCTTCATTTCAGCACCAGTTTGCAAGCTGTCTTCCGAAGCAAACCATACCCCGCTGCTTGCTGGGAGCGGGCGGTGGGAGCTGGCTGAGCTCAGAAGCCTGTCTAAGCTAGGTGGCAGCAGAACCACAATTTAAAGCCGAGAGAACTAAAGATGAAATTATCAGCCTCTGACAAAGACAATGAAAAATGCAACCCGGCAACTGCTAACTTTGCTACAGTTCTTGTTTTAATGGTCTGGAGAAGGCACGCTGTTAGGAAAAGGAAGAATTACAAAAAATTCGTTCTAGGTAATTAAAAAAATAATTTAATCTTTGCTTTCCGATCAATCTTTCCAATGCATTTCTTTCGCTTTCCAAATTTAATTAAATTATCTTCCAATTATGAGCCTATTACACAGTTACATGCAATTCACTGCATCTTTTCCTGCCCTGGGGTGTATTATGTGCATGTCCCACATACACCTGCACAACCCACCTGCCACCTACCTATCCACAACCAAAACCAAATGCTGCAAGGTCAAATCCTCCCAAGGCAGGAAATACCAGGACCACACTTGCTTGTGCATTACGGCATGGTATGTAATTACATGCTTTCCTAACTATTTTTTTCCATGGCATTTCTGCATCCCAACAGCGTAGTGCTCCTTGCAGGATGTGGATTTGATGCATGATCTTGTTTCCCACTTTCATGAACGGCCCTTGTGTAATATGTGATATCTGGACTAAAAGCCCATGAAGAACTATTGATTACCTCCTGCTCATTACTATCATACCTCACTGGGTCATAAATATTAAGAAATATTAATAGATATTATTTATCACAGTGCCTCCGTGATAGAGGTGGATGTTGCTATTCACAGTTACAGAGGGTGGGCAGTGGAGCAAACACTGAGATGAAAAAAGTAGGTCTAGAAAAAGAAATTGTGATTGTGATTGATATTGGGAAATTGTGATTTTTCAAATGACTTTGAAGAAGTCTGCATTTTTTACCTTGAAAATGCACTTTCCCATGGGTTTCATTTGCAACTGTGAACTCGCACTAATGCCACTGCCACCTTAGGGCCTTGGTTTATAAGTCCACAGTCTAAAACAGGCACAGCAGCAATGCCTAAAGGTGCTACACTGGAAGGACCCTATCTCCGGAGCATGTCTTGCAGGAATGCAGCGAGACTGGCCTTGGCACTGCACCTCCTGCAATGCCTGGCTACACCCTGCAGGGTCATTCTCTGCCATCATACGTGGTGCCCAAAGTCTTTGTCACGCTTAACACAGTCCCACGTTTCCCTCTCAAGTGCCTGAGCCTTCAGCCAGGCTCCCAAATGTGAGAAATGGTAGTGTGGGCACCAAGGACACAGTCGTAATTTCTGTGGTTGCAAAAGGTTGTTGTTCTAAGTAATAAAAAATTAAATTAATTAAATAATTAATTATTTTGATTAAAATTAAAATATGATGCTGGCTATTTAGGGGTACCCTTTAGCGATGAAGACCCAGGGAAAAGGCAGTCAAAGACTTGTCGCAGATGCAATTTATCACATGACTCCCGTTGCTACCATCACTGCCTTCTATATTTTTTCAGAGAGGCCATGACAAAGTAGCTCTGGATAAGTCTCCACTGACATAAAGCCTTGTACATGACGCACATAACCTAAATCAGTTCTTATTCTCAGTTATAACTGGATTCACTTCGTCTCTTGTCAACTGCACAGGAACAAAAATAGCTCCTCACCTTTCTGGGATCTTAAATCAAACATAGCATGGTAAGATCCAGATTTTGCCCATGAAAGATAAAGACCTTTGGTTACATGGAGGCATATTAGAAAATATTCCACTTTGTAGGACAATAGTTTCTTACAACTCACCTGTCCCTGAGAATTGTCCAGAGCTCTCCACCTAGACAGGCTTCCATCAGCATGTACAGGTACTTGCTGTCCTTGAACGTCCTGTAGAGCCTGTCGTTGGCAAATGAGAAAATCATAAATAAATTGACAATACAAGCGAAGGCACCAATCATTCCCATTTCTCACGGAACGTGGGCTTCATCCCAGGAAGCACCGCAAGACTAAGGGGAATCTTTGAGAGCTAGTACTACATTTAAGGAGATCATTTCAATGTCTTTTCTTGGGTGGGAAATATTTCAGCAGAAAAGGATGGGCATCTGAGTGGTGAAGTGTATCATGGACCTCAGAAGAAGAGGTCACCACTACTCTGAGTGCTACATATAAAATCTGCCATTTCTAACGGCATAATCTGACACTTGGCTTTCCAGATGTGCCTGAAAGAGAAGTTTTCCTGCCATTTTTTATAACATCCATATCATCTTATTCTTCACGCTACAGAGTTTGGCTGCAGATCGGCAGTCTTCCTTCCATTTGATCACTTCAAAGGAGTGCCGCCCAATTTGTGATTAATTTCAGAACTTAAACCCACCGATTTGGTAGAATTTAAAGAGAACCCGCTGACATGCAGCTATCTAAAAGTACTCTTCCTCTTCCTCCCAGAGACTCAATTGCCTAAAGAGATAGAGGGGCCAGGCTTTATGAACCCATCCTCCTTCTCAAGTGCAGTTTAAATTGTGCAGTAAAATCCATGCTCTGTGTTTAATATGATATATTAAACAAATGCAACTATGAAACTATGGAATTAAATATAGCAACTTCAGTATTAGCTGGTTTTTTTAGTTTTAATGTTGAACTGCTTTTGTACTTCTTGTTACATGTGCGGGTATATCGGTTCGGGTTGCCTGCAGGAACAAGCCCACTATATGTGGATACTAGAAAGGTTTCTTTGCAGCTGCACTGCTTAGAAAATAATTTTTAAAACTGGAGCTCCACAGCAGAAGAGGATGCTGAGGGATATTCTATTATTGTGCAATTGCTCCATTTATGGGAATATTCAAGAGTTAAAAATTAAAGGGCCAATGCAACAGGATATAAATTAAAACAGGTGGTTTTGCAGATTCTAGCTCTTCCCAGCTAGTGACAAATCCAGTTATTAGTATCTTTTATGGAGCTGTGTGATGGACCAGGGGGAAAACACAGCAGGATTCAGTTCCTTTTGAAGGCATTCAGTTAAATATTAACTTAAGGTACGTGGCAAAACACCCCAGCAGTTACAGCTTGGCTCCGATATGCTTTCACATCACGATGCTAGACAACATTTGCCTCCTGTCTCTATTTGCGTAGCATCCAGCACACAGCTTAGCAGCAGTTACCCGGTATATTTTTGACATATTTAACAGAAAAATATCCCAGTAGGCGCAGCTGTGATGTAGGCAGGAGTTTGGGTACTGAATATGCTCAGTGCTGATCTACCTGGGCAATATCCTGTAGCTAAAAGCTACTATTTGCAGCCACAACAAAATTTAAAGGAAAAAAAATAAACCAGTGTTTCAGATCTTTCCTTACTCTAGTATTACCTATGTTGACATTTAAAACCTCAGTTAGAACACACTTCTCAGAAAAAGTTGGAACGAACTCACTGACCATTTCATACGGTTAAAATTTATGGGTTTAACAAAAAAAAATCCTACTTCTTGCCACTTGGACAAAATATAATTTATCTTAATAAACATTTCATCTACACTAAGGTTTACAGAAAACCTATGTATTCAAGAATCCAAAATATGAGTAACTAAATATTTTTAATTGCTCGGTAATTTAAATGCTACTGAAATAAAGCATTACTTTCTCTAGTTAAGGTAACCCTGCTGAAAAATTGCTTTCCAGAAAATTTTATAGGCCTCAAATCTGGCCTAAAATGTGAAAAAAAAAAATTATCAAATATTGTTAGCAACTGTAATGGAAGCATAAACTTTATACATGATGAAACCGCAGTATTTCAGTAGATCAAGCAGTTGTAACTTTGAAATGTCACAATATTTGAATACATTTTTTTTCATTTTCTTATTCATCTAAATATTTGCAGATCCAGTGCAGACATCCATGGCTCAACACTTGTTTGGCCCTTTACCAAACCCACACAGAGCATTTTGTTCTGTAAAATTCTTAGTTTATCTACGAGTAAGTTTTATTTAGTGATACTTGGCCTCTTCTGCTTCTTTTGCCTGGTTTAATTAATTTTAATAACCAAACTGAACTATTCTTCAAAGATTTTTAATGAACAGTTTCATGATGAATTAAGAGTTGGTTTCTTTGGGAATTTTGTCTTTCCTGTTCTGATATCCCAGAGGTTGTGTTCTTACTCCAAGACCATTTTAAACACACCTTTCACCTGGCATCTCAAAACAATCAATCTACCAAAGTGATAAGATTTCTGCCCATAGCACCAGAAAAATATAATATTTTATATATTATATAAATAATACATAATATAATATTATCCTAGCTGGCCCAAGAAAGGGTATAAACAGGTTATGAATAATTTTAGGGTAGAAACTATAACAACTTCAAATCCCTGTGGACATGCAAAAGGAGAAGCGAGGTGGAAAAGCAGACACAGAGTTTGATAAACCAGAGAAGATTTTCTAGCTGTGGCACATGCAATAGCAAAAGGTTGGACTTTATGACTTAGAAAGTCCCTTCCCAGTGCAGGATTTCCATGGGGTATTAACAATAGTTAAGGGAGGCTTGTTACTGTAAAGGATGGGAATTATTGCACGATATGGAAAGAAAAGACCTATGGCTAACATATCCTTTTTTCACCTGCCTACTGAAAGAATAAATAGTGGGAAAGAAGAAGTATTTATTTTATTAGCTATGAATATCAGGGGCTCCATTAAGAAATGTTTGCAGGCTCGGGCTTTTTATTTAGGAGGGGATATTTCTGGATACGGTGTCAAAACGTCCCTCCAGTTGGCTGGCGCCACACTTCACCTCCCTTTACATCCCTATCCCGAGACAGCTCAGGCTTCAGAAAATAAATCTATAGGCTGAAATAGTCCACAAGGTATATTTGGCTCTAGCCTAGGTAACGGGGGCATGTTTGTGAATCGAATATTACAGCACGAAGGAAACTGCAGCCGGGTAGAGTGTCGGGCTGCAGTTGTCACCCATGAATCAGAGGCGAAGCCACAGGCTCTGGGGGAATCCCAGGGATCAGGCTGGGAAGGAAACACCCCCTTAGCGACTGATGGGTGGCCGTCCTGGCCACATGCTTGCCTTTGCATTTTTATCACAGGGGTTTGGTTTTGCCCCTGGGTTAGTATGTCTCTCTAGAGCAATTTTTGGGAGTGGGGTTGATCTCCTCTGGCAGAAGGCAAATGCTTCAGGCATCTTTCTGAGGGGTGGGACGTAGCACGCTTGGCTTAGATGAGAGGCTGCCCTTTTAGATACCTCCAGTTCAGGGAAATGCATTGCCCTGCCAGAGGTCCTCACGAGCCACCACTCTTATCCTGACCTAAACCATATAAAGAACCATTTCTACTTCCTGCAGACAGATACTCACAATCCTTGAAGAGATAGAGAACTTTGCTATTAGGGTTAAAACAAACAAAAATGTCTGGCACCTGATTTTATTCACTGGAGAATTTCATCTGCTTAGGTTTTGGGGAGCGATATGGTCTAGGCATTTGTCCATGAGTTGTCAAGGGACACTGAGCCAGATCTAATACATTCTAAAGAGAAGTGCTGGATACAACTATTTATTCACACGGCAGCACACAATCTCAAAAGATTAAACCCTGCCTTCCAGCTTTACTTTGCAGGAAGGAAAATTCAGAAATTCAGAAAAAAGAGGAAAATTAACCCTGAGCAGGGGCAACGCTGAGTCACGCTGTGGCGCATCGCCTGCTGGCATCGGCAAGCTCTGGCCATGTTGCAGGCTAGGGGTGTGCTTGCTCCACAAGCCACAAAGCCATGCGAGCACGGTATGGGGCCAACGCAAACCAATTAAGACATGAGTTAAGTTTAGGCTTGGGTGGACGTCCCCCATGGGCAGAGCAACCTCGTGCTTGCCTGGAGAAGACCTTATTCCATGCACTGTATCCACAGTCTGTTGCAGGGAAGCTATGGCTAACGGGTTTGGTGGTGATGAATGGATTACTTCTAGGTGGTTTTATGAAATGCCAAGATTGGCTGTGCTTTACTCCCCCACAGCAGCACGTAAGGTGGAGGGACGGTACCTCACAATGAAGTCCGAGTGCGCGCTCTGCATGATCTGCTTCTCCGAGCGGATGTGCTCCTGCTGTCTTGTGTCCACTATGTGACGTTTCTTCAGTATTTTCATGGCAAACGTTTTTGATTCTTCGCTTTTCAACTGGACCTTGGGTAAAGCAGGCAAAAGCAATGGTTAGAAGCAGGGCACATCCCCCTGCCAAGCTGTGACAGTCCAACTGCATGGGGACCCAGTAATCCCATCACCCTATCTTCAAGTAATTCCTCTCACTTCTTCAGTCATCAGCTTCACTTCGGTATGAACCAGATTTCTAAATACTTGGCCTACTGCTAAATTGAAAAGCCGTTTCTAAAACTGCATGTGTCTTAGGGAGAACCCAACCGTCAGCGTTTCTCTCAGGTCAGAAGATGTTGCTAGCTAACATACAACTTTCATGAAGGCTTTTTCTATAGCTAGTAACAAATGCACCAGCTCTGGCAGGGAAATGCAGTCCTTGGATGTTTGTAGAGGATGAGCAGAGCTGGCTTTTCAACGGCACTGCTTGGTCACGTCTTTACTTTTAACCTTAAGCCTCAGCAACCTATTTTTAGCCTGATTTCCCGAGATGAGGTTGAAGGGAGTTGTTTGCTTGCTTGCCGGTGTAACCCTGGTAACTTCTGAACCCTGAGCCATCCCCAGCCTGCTCTGAGGTACCAGTACCCATCCCAAAGACTGCTGGAACACAGCCATCCTTCCCATCTTGGCCATCCCCTATTAGTCACCACCAGATGAGAAAGGAACTTCGTCATCGACCTACCAGGCCTCTTAGTTTGCTAAATTCCCCCAGCAGCTGCTCACAATAATATTGCCAGTTAAATGCTTTTCTCCCTTTATAGGAAGAGGTGCCATTTGGTGACTTCTGTTTTGGTTTTCTTGTAGGAATTTGGCTTCAGCCAGCAGACAAACGGCTTGTCTGTCATCAAGCCCCATCAGAAATCCAGCTTGCCTTTTAAGTTAGGAGACAATATTAATGCAATCACAATTTATTTAATGTAATATCTATTTTTATATTTTCTTGGTAACAGAAATGTGGGCTGAGATGAGACATGGCACCTTCTGCACTTTTCCCAGGCTGCATACCATAACCTTGAACAGTTTCCTCTGCGTTTTCTTTGTTCATGTAATGGTTCAGGCCGCAGAGAAAATGCAAGGAGGGATGGTATCATCAGCATCCCGTCTTTGTCAGAAATCAAACCAGTACTCAGATGTCCACAAAGACACATATAGCTTAAGGAAATCAAACCCAAAAGGCTGATTCTCAGCTGGCAAAGAGATTCCCAACACCACCACAAATGATTCAGAAATAAACCCTAATAAATGAGAGTCTACCCATCTACGACCAAAGTTTTCATCATAAGTTCTTCAATATGTATATGTGTATGCATGTGTTTCTCTATCATCTGTTTTAAAACCACTTGGGGTTTTGGTCCCCAGATTTGCGGCTTCTTATTTTCCCCGCAGCCGCAAGCATTTCCAAGCCCACATGAAACTTTCCTTTTTCCAAAGACACTATTCTGCATTTCACACTGAGACTTGTAATTATTAGCTTTGCATGAAGCCTGTGTTTGCCACTTAATCTTCAGGGAGACAGGGTACAAAGACCTAAACAATCCACACAAAATAAAGAAAAACTTTTTTCCTCATTTATGCAGTAGAGCTGCACAGTTATTTATTGAACTGGTGCTACATGGCGCTGTCTTCGCTATGTGGTTTGACCACAGCTCAAAGCAGAAAGAAATTCTGCATTTATGGCAGACTGAAAGTGATAAAAACATTTTTGGTTTGGGGTTAGGGTTTGGGGTTTGTTTTGTTTTGTTTTGAATAGATGGCATATGGGCTTTAGTTCAACTGTTTGAAGCAAATTATTTTAAATTATCCAATCTAAATCAAACCAGGCTGTTTCAGGGGAGCAGGGAGAGAAGTGAGGTGACACACAGGGACTGAAGACATGATGAAAGTCAAGGTAAAATCTGGGCTGAGCAGAATTTACTAAAAACTGAAAAAAAAAAATCAATTAAGGTTTAGTATGACTAAGCATATACTTCCGGAGAACTTATCCCTCTTGCTTCTGATGGCAATCCAGATTGTGTAGTTTCCCATCAGACCTGTCCATATGGTGATGGACAAGCGCAATTAGCTGCCATGCAAATTATTTCAAACAAAAGTCTGTGCAAATCCTTATTAGATATTACAGATTAGATTTGTTTTCTTTCAGCCTGTATTTTTTAAGGTTAGGTTGTCCACGACAAATAATAATGAACAGTGGAACCAAGAAAGTAGCTCCAGTAGCAAATTTGAACACTTCTCAGTCAATTTGGACATGAAACATTAAAAAAAAAAAGGGGAAAAGAAAGGTATTTAGCATTCTAAACTTACTTGAAACATAAATTACTATTTTCCTAATGCTAATCTGTACTAGACATCAGTGTTAAAAATAAACACAACAACCTGGTGCAGGCTCAGATGAATAAATTCCAATATTTTATAATAAAAGGTAGTATGAATAAATCCCATTGTGTCACCTTCTGCTATTACCATTTTAATACCATGGATTCTGACTACCTAATTTTTGTGTCTTTCATTAAACAGGCTATTTCTTTTATTAATTACTGTTTTTTCAGGATGCCTGGGCACATGATGGAGAGTCTGGGGAAGTAACTTGCTTTCCTATACGTACCTGCACAGATTCAAAATAAATACAGGAAAGGAAATCACTATAAGGAAGCAGAAGACAGTGGTTTTATTTGGTGTTTGATGATGTTATCACTGCCACAAATGTTTAAATATAGAACAATCAGGCGGCTACAATTAGCTAATGCAAGACTTTGACCTAATGCCACAGGAGAATTTAGATCCATTTTCCATTCCCACTCCTGTTGTGCTTCATAATGCAGAGGATTTGGGAGAGTTTGAGAGCATGGGGGGATTAATTTGTATTAAATGTGCTGATGCACTAGAACAAGCTGCCGAGCTACAAAATCTAAGGCTTACATTTTGGATCACCTGGTTGTCTACCTGGAAAACAAATCCTGCAAACTCCTCCTCCTTCTTCAACATGCCTGAGTCCTCCCCTTGCTTTGGAGCTTCTGCCAAATGTGGTAACTGTGAGGACTATTTTTATGATGTAAAGCTGGGGAGCTCCAGGTCATTTCTATTATTGTTACAAACAGTAATTTGTAATATTAAGCTCATGATAGTTAACAGAAAAAAACCCCCACGTCTAATCCCAATCTCATTTCAAAAGTAGAAAAAAAAATATCCAGGAGTCACCTGGACTATTTATATATATTAAAAAAAGGATTAATGTTGAGAAGATGAGAATGAGCTGCTAAGAACACCCTGTTCTCCAATTATAATGAGAAAAATAGCACAGGGAACCACAGAAGCTACAAGGATTTTGACTCTTGGCTCAGAAGCAGGGGGGTACTTTGGGCTGGAAGCTCAGCCTCCCAAAGAAACCCACCACAAAAATCTCCTAAATGCTTCAGAAAAGGGAAAAGTGTGCAGTTTTCCATGGCAGGCAGTTTGCAAAGGAGCCATCCTTGCTACACAGCTCACGAGATCAGCTTTCACTTACTTGGAAGCAACATCTTATATTTCAAAAGCCCCAGGACTATTGATTCGGTGGAGACCTGCTGGAGCCTTGGGTTTCAATTGCTCTTCTCCAAGAGCAGCCAAGCCACTAAGAGGACGGACACAGGCTAACTGCCAACCCCCATCTCTCTCAACCTTTTTTTTGCAAGTTAAAAGAATTTCTTGTCCCTTCCCTTCTCCTTTTTTCACTCCTCTCCTCGCATTGACCTTACCCGGTCATTGCCCTTACACCAGCACAAAAATCTCCAAAATTATCTCTCTTGGAGATTCCGTGCGCTGATGGTAAGAGCAAACATCAAGGCCACTGTAAATGCCTACATTCAACAACAGTATTGAAGTTGCATATCTGCTGAAAGGCCCAGTGGCAGGAAAAAATTATATAAAATTTATAGCACTAAGTATACTCCTTCCCTTTCTCTCCACCTTCATACACACATTTCAGCTTTCAATTTTATGTCCATCTCATCACTGAGCTCTGGCACATGGTCCATGGCTGCAATTCTGTCTCCAACTTGCATGGACTTAATTGCAAAATGCAAAGCAGGCTGAACAGCTAACCTGCATTGACAACAGACCCATTTCATCCTTTCTACTGCAATAATCCTCAAAATAGTGAATCTTTGTAAAGCTGTAGTTACTAGTGATGCTCTCCTGGTTGGACTCCCTCCCAGTGAATCTGCCTGAGCTCTTGCCCTCTGTTACAAATGAACCTCTGGAGGAGAACATAAGCTCTTTCAGTTGTGGAACAGGAACAGATTTTCTCTCCAAAAGACAAGAAAATGCAATAGGGAGTGTAGTTAAATAAAGCCCAAACACCACCTTAAAGAAGTAACGTACAAAACTAGAGAGAGAAGAGATAAAATTAATTGGGTCTTTCTGCAGGATTCTCATCCAGGAAATGAACTGCATCCCCGTGACAAAAATAACAGCAGAAATGTTGTTTATTACTGAACAAGCCAATTGTAGAAGCAAAATACAATAAGAAACAGTTGCTTTTATTTTGCATATATATGTATTTTGCATATATATTTTTGCACACATATATGCAAAAATCCCCTATAAAATCTATATGGCATATATATTTATATGCATATATAATATAAATATATAACATAAAATACATATGCATATGCATATACATATACATTTTGCAAAATATTCTAGTCCAAGCACTGCAGTGATGGGATATCACACTTAGATTTGAAGCTGTGGCTGCATCTTCAACCAGCAGATATTAACTAGACAGGGCTACACGGGAAGTCAGGCTCCTCCATCTTTTAGCCCCTTTCCATCACATGAGCTCACAGTGACTGCTAACCTCATGAAGAGGCAGCTATTCCTGTCCTCCACATGTGACACCCTTCCAGACCTCTTAAGCAAGGAAGCCCCACAACTTCGGAGTGGACAGGAGTCGAAGCAAGCAGCTTTCTTCCGTGCCAGCCCCAAAGCTGCCCTCTTCCCACGTGCCTTGCAGTCGCATGTCACTTGGGGAGTGCCATCCACCCGGTATCATCACCTCATCATCTCCTCTTTGGCTGTGCTTCAGCGTGATGCCCCATTCCCATGTCACCAGGTGTTTTTTTGGCAGTCTGAGTCATCGTGACAAAGCTACCCCTGAGCAAACCCAAACAGATGGGTCACTATCTGAAAATAGGTTCAACCAGAAGTTCTCTTGAAGAGGACACAAAGATGTGACAGGGAAATGGGCTTCATTTTGCTGCTAATAGGTTGAATTCACAGGACTACATTTAACTTCTCAGCATTGAGAAAATAATGCTGCTTCAGTAACTTTAAAAAGTTCAATATGAAGGGGATGAAGATGTCTTGGTAGTGAGCTGAGTAGAAGAGGAACGCTACAAGATCGGGACAACATGCAAACGCAGGGGAGAAGAAGAGAGGAAGAGAAAAGAAGAGGAGAAGGAGAGATGGAGAGGAGAAGAAGGAGAAGGACAAAAGAAAGAGAAGATATCCAAATTTTCCTGCTTTTCCAAGTCCTTGTTTTGTTACACCTCAGCTGGCTTCTCCTGGGCTCCCCATACTAACACGAAAACGTTGGAACTGCTCCAAAAGCATTGTTTTGCTCTACAGTGTATAAACTTCTGCAACTTCTAAAACACACAGTGTACTCGAGGCCTGATTTTTTACTTTTTTAACACAGCAATAATTCACGTACAAATAAATACGGTTTTACACCTTAGCGCTTTTTCAGACTTTCTGGAAAAATGGATATTGATAAGACAAAATCCAGGCCTCGATGGAAAAAAAGAGTAAATGGGTGTACGTGTATGTTTCTTATCCTTCCTTTTTCTCTGTCTCTATTTACTATAAATCATATATGTGTATTATATATAGTCTGCAATGCGAGCAATTTCCGTGCAACTCCAGTGAGAGCTGAACTGATACAACGCAAGCTGACCTTGAGAATCTGTAAATGTTAATAAATATTTACCAGGATGTAGAACAATCCCCCAAACAAGGATTTATTTTCAGTGAAGACTAGTGAGGTGCCTGAATCTTTTCATACCTAGCCTGAGGATATGCTGCCATAACTGCACTTATCTCATTTCATGTCTGGTTGTCTACTCCTACATGCTCTTCTAGGAGAAGACAGCAAAGAACCTCTCCTGACTTTCTGCATTCCCATTTACCACAGATGTTGTACCGTGGGTTATAACTCTTGCATGGCCATGGGTTTTCCAAGAAGTCTTACAATTATGTTTTTTTTCTCCAGGGAGCTGCTACAGATATTTGCCACTGTGGTATCCCGTGCAGACCCTCAAATCCATGAAAGAGCAACAGACCCAAGGGCATGAAAGCAGAGCTGAACACATATTTATAGTTATAGTTTATCCTTCCTTCATTTTGGCAGCTACATAGAGGTTACAACTGGAATGGTGTTTGCCACTTAAAAATCCCCAGATTTCTTCTCACTGATATAATGGAGTTATTTGAACATGAACTTTCACAGTGTCTGGACACCACACTCACAAAAACCTTGCTCATGAGCCTTTTCGGCTCATCTTCAAGGGAGCTGGCCAGGCTCCCAGCTAAATGGGAACACATGCAGTGAGCAGAGTTTGTGCAAGTAAAAAATATTTTGTTTACTCTGGACATGCAGCTTTTTCCTAAACATGCAGTAACGGTGAGCTTTTAGGAGCTGGACAGAAGCTTTCCTTGAACTCTTGTGTCCACAGCTCACAGACAAGTTTCTTGTTGATCACATCTCCTGTTGAACTCCCCACATGGGCACGGCGATACCTCTATAACAACAAAGATGCTTTTCCAAAGGGCTTTTGTTAGCTGTGCATTTTGCTATATGTGTATTATTCGGATATAATGGAGCCATAAATCTGTGCTATCATGAAATGTGAATATCTTCGTATCACGTTAAATAATACTCGACTCAATCACAGTGCTCGGGAACTGAGGTGTAAATGCTTTTGCTTGCTGGGTATGTCCAAGGACCTTTATTTTCTGCTGTTTCCCAGCTAGATGCATTTGAACCAACAAAAATAGCAGCAGCTGTTGCTGAGCGCAGCACTTGCAAGCTGAGCTCTCCTAATCCCAACAGCTGAACTGCTGCACGAACAAAGCAGCAACTTCTCCCCTCCCAGAAAAAAAGTACAGCATGCTTTTAGTACTAAATATATTTATGTTCTTCCAGGATGATACAGATTTCCCCATCGTAATACAAATCTTGTCTTACAACTTGCTTTCTTCCCAGCATTCCTTATTATTAGGCAAGAGAGGGAATATCTTGCTTATATTTATTCCTCAAAGCCTACTGTGGTGCCCAGTATTGCAGATCTCTCTGTTAGGGTTTTGAAGGTACTTTGCACATGTCCTTAAGGCCAGACTCAGCCACTCTCCTGACCTAAGGCTTAGACAGAAATTGTGGTTTGCATATCCAAATTACAAGCATGCTACGTGGTCCTTCTCACTATATCCTTTCCACCTCGTGCTCAACATCACGTTAGTTTTGGGTTAGCTGCATGCTGCGTGCGAACAGGCACAGCGTTTGGACTGGGTTAGACTGGATAATAAGTCAAGACTGAAAAAAAAAAAGACTAAGATGGAAAGAAAATTAATGGAGTAAAAATTTGGGATATACTGTAGGCTGAAATTTTGAAGGATGAATCAAGAATTAATTACAGGTGGGCAGCAGGGTGGAAACTGTCCATGACAGTGACCTTTATTTTCTTTGAAAAAGTCTAGATTCAACTGGTTGGGAAAGCACTAAATATCATATCAATCTGAGTGCTGTGGGACTCTACAGGAAAATTAATTGCAAAATTACATGAATTTTGAATATGAATACACCTAAGTATACACTAAAAAATGCACAGTTCTTAGAAAACCTCATCTATTTAACAATTAAAATTGCTTAATCAAATATTGACCTGTGCTAAAATCCTGTAATTCTATGTTTTGATTCCTGTACTGAAAATCGATATTCAATGCTTGACAACTTGCACAACTAAGTTTTTATAAGCAAGGGCATTGGGAAATGTATTAAAATTTATGTCTTTCTATAAAGCCCAGACGTAAATATTATTTTTCAAAAATGTCTAGAAGGAAAAGGCTAAAAAGCAGTGAGGAATGTAAACTGTTTCATGCATAAAATCATTCCAATAAAAAGTAAATAGCAGAAGAAGGGTTATATACCTAAAATATGTGAAACCAAATGGAAAAACTCACTACTGTGGTTTCTTGAAAATGTCAGATGGAACTAAACTCTTCAACCCCATACATGATCCGGCCCTGCTGCTGAGTTTGGCTTTGTCTGCAATATAGCACCTATTTTTATGTCTTATTCCTACCTCAAACCGGAGCTGAAGCCTCTGGCTTGACAGCTCATATCCTTATCTGGCCTCTGACAGTATTTGATGGGCTACAAACGGCGTATCATCTTTCCAAATTTTGACAACATCCTTTCCATTAACAGACAAGTCCCGAGAATATGTTTCCATCTACAAAGGATATATTTAATTCCATTAGGAATTAAAAATCAAAGGAAAAATAAAAAAAATAGCTCTGCAGTGGTCCAGCCCCATCTGACAGTATCATTAAAACTAAGCATCCTGCATATAGTTAAGAAGGAAAGGAAAAAAAGGGCCAAATCTTCATAACCAGCATTTTGCTCAGCTCAGTAGCGGTAGTTTCATTGTCAGACGAATGTGGGATTTACTCAGGTACCTGATCTTCAAATCCTTCACTTAAATCTCCATTTCCTCACCTTGACAACACCAAAGTGCCCATTCTTTCAAAAGGAAGGAGGCCAAAGGATTCCTGACAATTAAAAATAAAAATTAAGAGATAGAATCATAAAATCATAGAATCGTTAAGGTTGGAAAAGACCCTTAAGACCATCGAGTCCAACCGTTAACCTACCACTGCCAAGTCTACCACTAAACCATGTCCTCAAGCACCACGTCTACCTGTCTTTTAAATACCTCCAGGGATGGAGACTCAACCACTTCCCTGGGCAGCCTGTTCCAATGCCTGACTGCCTTTTCAGTGAAGAAGTTTTTCCTAATATCCAACCTAAACTTCCCCTGGCACAGCTTGAGGCCATTTCCTTTCGCCCTGTTGCTTGTTACTAGGGAGAAGAGACTGACCCCCACATCGCTACAACCTCCTTTCAGGTAGTTGTAGAGAGCGATAAGGTCTCCCCTCAACCTCCTCTTCTCCAGAATAAACAACCCCAGCTCCCTCAGCCACTCCTCAGAAGACTTGTGCTCTAGACCCTTCACCAACTTCGTTGCCCTCCTCTGGACACGCTCCAGCACCTCGATGTCCTTCTTGGAGTGAGGGGCCCAAAAGTGAACACAGTACTCGAGGTGTGGCCTCACCAATGCTGAGTACAGGGGCACTGTCACCTCCCTGGTCCTGCTGGCCACACTATTCCTGATACAGGCCAGGATGCCATTGGCCCTCTTGGCCACCAGAGCACACTGCTGGCTCATGTTCAGGTGGCTGTCAACCAGCACCCCCAGGTCCTTTTCTGCCAGGCAGCTCTCCAGCCACTCCTCCCTCAGCCTGTAGCGTTGCATGGGGTTGTTGTGACCCAAGTGCAGGACCTGGCACTTAGCCTTGTTGAATCTCATACAGTTGGCCCTGGCCCAACGATCCAGCCTGTCCAGGTCCCTCTGTAGGGCCTTCCTACCCTCCAGCAGATCGACACTTGGTGTTGTCTGCAAACTTACTGAGGGTGCACTCGATCCCTTCATCCAGATCATCAATGAAGATATTGAACAGGACTGGCCCCAACACTGAGCCCTGGGGAACACCACTCGTGACCGGCCGCCAACTGGATTTGACTCCATTCACCACCACTCTCTGGGCTCGGCTGTCCAGTCAGTTTTTAACCAAGCACAGAGTGTACTTATCCAAGCTGTGAGCAGCCAGCTTCTCCAGGAGAATGCTGTGGGAGACAGTGTCAAAGACATTACTAAAGTCCAAGTAGACAACTTCCACAGCCTTCCGCTCATCCACTAAGCGGGTCACCTTGTCATAGAAGGAGACCAGGTTAGTGAAGCAGGACCTCCCTTTCGTAAACTCATGCTGGCTGAGCCTGATCCCCCGGTTGTTCCGCACATGCCACGCAATGGCACTCAAGATGATCTGCTCCATGACCCTTCCTGGCACCGAGGTCAGGCTGACAGGCCTGTAGTTCCCCAGATCCTCCTTCCGTCCCTTCTTGTAGAAGGGCATCACATTTGCTAACTTCCAGTCAGACCTTCCCAGTTGACGAGGACTGCTGATAAATGATGGAGAATGGCTTGGCAAGCTCCTCTGCCAGCTCCCTCAGTATCCTCAGGTGGATCCCATCTGGCCCCATGGACTTGTGAGCATCCAGGTGGAGGAGCAGGTCGGTGATTGCCACCTCTTAGACAACTGGGGATTCATTCTGCATCCTATCTCCATCTCCCAAAGAGAATTCAAAGAGAAGACTGATCTTTCTAATAAAAAGCTTCGTAATGGCTGGAACAAAAGGATAGCTATGCAATTGGAAATTTCCACTAATAAATATCTGAATTATGCATCTGTTAGTCTATTGGAAGACAATTACAGTGTTGTTTTCCTCACCATCTAATTAATACACTAATGGCTTTGTTTACAAAACAGGCTAGAGGCTATAATAAATTTAATTGCATTTCATAATCTGTGGCCAGATTTCTCTTAAACACAAATAAAAATGAAAAATGCCGTAGTGTCCATTTTAAAAAGGTCTTGTATAGCCCCAGTAAAATGTGGCTGAAACTAAGACTTCATTTTTATGTGTATGTCTTTATTAATCTCCATATTGTAAAGGAGTTTAGCTTTTAGTGGCCACCATCAAGCCAAAAGTACTTCAAGGGTATCTGTCTAGTATATGGCACCATAAAACACTTTTAATGGCGGATTATGAAATAAGAAGAATGTTATTAACTTTGCACCTATTAAAATCAAGCCAGAGAGGGCTGGGAGCACCTTTGAGAAGGGTAAGGGAATTCAAACTATTTTTTACAAATTGAAGCAATGACTTGAAATAAAAAAGACACCATTTAGTAGTGGCAAAGTGCTGCCCCTAGTTGTCCAGCTCTACCTGAGCAGAAGGTCCAGGTTGGACTAACATGCCTGGTTTGGGCATCACTCCAAAGAGGCGAGAGCCAGCTGGAGACTGAGGAACAAGAATGATCATGGGCCTGGAAAGCATGAATTAGATATAATGCTCAAAAGAAGCACATTTATTCTTTTAAAGAAAAGAGTTCTTCAGGTTCATGTGATAATGGTCTTCAAATACATACAACCCTGCCTCACGGGTTGTATGTATTTGTATTTCAAGCCTACTACAGGCTACAGCAGGGAGATGTTAAATATTAGGAAAAACCTTCCTGGGAACTTCCTTCCCTAAAGACTTCAGCAACAAATTAGGGAAAACTGGTCAGAAGTGGTTAGGTATATTTGACTCTGCCTGGATGATGATCTCTTTAGGTCCCTTCTAGCCTGAGGTTTAATGACCATATGGTTGAATTATGTGCTCTAAGCGCCACCGACTTCCGCAAAACTGCTGAACGTTAAAACATATGATTAAATGTTTTGTCAAGTCAGGGCTAAAAACTGAGACTGTCCTTAATCTGCCTATTGCCTGCTGCCTTCAGGATGTCCCAAGCCATGTGGTACCCATAGGAGTGCAGAAGTCATAGCTCCCTCCAAGCTTGCATACATGCAGGGACAGTGGGTAAGTCTATAGGTTTTCACTGGCATATCTGTCCTGAGAAGTGAACAAAGATGTAGCTGAAACCAAGTCTCAATCAAGCTTGTGATGGGGTGTGAAGAAAAGATATTATTTTTGCAATTTTAACAACAGGAGTTATTTAAAATCTTCTCCTTCCTCCATCTCTGAGTGATCGTTGGAAGTTATAACTGCATAAATCAATACAAAAAGGCATGTGTTCAGGCATGGACCTGATTTTCAGTCTACCTGTGCTCAGCCATCACCTACATGAACTGATTTCACAACAATGACTCTAACCCCGTATGTTCAATACATTTATTTCAGAGCTGTCTAAAATAATCTTGATTTAAATCCAAAATAACTGACCTGGGGCAGATAATCATCTGAAACAGAGGACTTAAATTAAAAGGAAATTAAAGAACAAAGACAAGAGCAATAAAGTTCAGGAGAGATGATTTATGAAGGCTGAGGACACCTGACCTACATCCCTGTCCTCTGCAAAGCAGTGCTTGGTGGGATATGAACCAGAGATGACATACTCGTTCCCTGTTCCAATGTATTATTGAGGCACCTGGATCCCAAAACAGATGATGCTCAACTGACACAGTGCTGAGAAGCTGAGTTGCAAAAAATAGTGGATGCATCTGTTAATCTGTGCTATTAAAAAACAAGAAGTCACTCCTACTGTTTTCTTTCTGCCCTGCTAAGGGAGGTGTCCACCAGCTGGGCGAGACGTGTCCCCGGAGCAGCTTGTGCCTACTTGGCAGCCCTCCGAAATGCAGGAGGGCTGTCCTAGGAATGTGGCACTGGCTGGCCCTGGGCAGACTGTGGTCTCTCCAACCCGCCTGTTTGCTTTTCAAACATTGAGGATCACACAGGTCCTGCTGTAAGTGAACAAAAGCCTTTATTTGCTCTTGTTCCAGTGGCAGAGCTGGTCCTCGTCTAAAATAGCACAGATACTACTCAGCTGGTTTCCCTCCTCGAGAGAAGCCTGGTTAAAAGCTGATTACATAGTCCAGTTGGGAATGAAGAAGGAGAACAGCATCCGTAAGGACAAGGCATATTGCAAGAGGCATCAGGTAGCCATCAAAAAACTGAGTAAATGACGTACAACACCAATGCAAATATGTTGGAAATGTCTTGACATACAAAAAATAAAACTACCTAGTAAAGTGAGACAAGAAAGATATTCCACATGTAATCTCCATAGAATTGAAAATTATTTAAATTTTAGGCTGTCTCACCTAAAAGCCATGTACTTGTATACGAATGCATTGAAGGGGTGACCTCTCCAAACAGCCAGCATTCATAGAGGTGTCTGGAAAACCAGCGTATATTGATACAAACCACAGCTGGAAATTACAATGCAGGCCAATGGGAGCGTTATACCTTCTTGGCCACCAAGACCCAAACTAAGCCCGAGACATTCCAGTTTCCAACCAGACACCACCAGTTGCCCTCTTGAAGGATATGGAGATGCCCCAGGGCGGGGGCTTGCCCACAGTGGCCAAGGTTAAGCTATAAAAATCCTGTTCTTTGCAATGTACTTTATTTATTTGATCAATTTTGCTCTTGGAAAACACAAAAATGTGAATGAATTCTAGGAACAAATTTCAATGCTGCTGTGCACCAGCAGGCTACTGTACACACTCATGCAATAAAAGGGTCAATTCCTCTGATACATTTTGCATTAGTTCATATTATAGCCTTAAATTATAAAACATATTTTTCATGGAGAAGATAGAAACATGAGGCAGCAATTCAAGGCTCAGTTTTGACACAAAAGAATATTTTCTTGTTTTCATAACAAAATTTCCCTCGGAGGTAAAGAAAAATAGTAAAATCTGAAGTGTTAAGCTAAACTTTTAAATATCTTTTATCCTTCTGTGTGTAATTCAGTATTATTTAAGAACTACAGAAAATGACCTTAACCAGCACTTTCTTGCTTAGGAGAAGGGGACCCACCCCTGAAGAAAACCCCTGTGAGGCAATGGAAACATTTCTCCCATCAGTAGCCTTCTGCAGGGCTTCTTGTTCCTCACACCTGGACAAGTGTCACGCATGGATAAGATTTGTTTTTTGTCAACATGTTAAAGCTTCCAAATTAACTCTGTGAGCAGCCAGAGGTAGAGGACTGGCCCATGGTCATCAATAGCACAGTCCAATTTGTTTGTGTATCTGTGCGGTGTGACGGTTCCATAAACAATCCTCATGAAGACAAATGCATGCACCTTCTCAGGAACATTCTGAGGTTTTTCAAAGCTTGACAGCATGCATCAAAAAAGCCTTAAAAATGAAAACAAACCTCAAAAGGTCCTCCACAAGATTCAAAACAAGGCCCAAACTGGTGCGTCCCTCACTACAGGTCACTTCAGGTGGCGAAGCCAGCGGTGATGTTAATTTAGGAGACAAATCTCCTGAGCTTTATGCTATTGTCAACAGAGGGGGAAGGGCCTTTGAAAGGGAGGTTGAGTGCAACCTGAATTAAACTCCTATTCTAAAGCATCCTCCACAGCAGATGACTATAGAAGGAGTGGGGCAAGGACAGCCTTCCTAGGCTACGGGTGAGCTCCCGTGACCGTCTTCCAAAACAACAGTTGCTAATATCAAATAAATAAATAAACAAAAAACCAAACCCAAACCCCAGGAAGGGACCAGCATTGTCACGGAAAATGCTTTCCTCCACATGATTTTACATACATCCAAACAGGAAAAGTCAGAAATAAATCACATGGAAGAGCAAGTTGCACTTCTAACACACAATTTACCTGTTACGTCACAAATAATCACCAAAACACTTGATTTTGCCAGTTTTCCAATTCCCAGCACTACGGGCGTGTTTGGCTCCCACAGGGTTACGGAGTGGGGATTTCCCCAAAGTTTTGTGATGGCAGCGGTAACTGTTCACTTTTCTGCCCCTAACTTACAGGAGTTCCTAACATACTCTACTGGTGTCCGGTATCAGAAGCTCCTCCATGGTCAGCACTGTGATGTAAAGTAAGCTCTGTCTTTCCATTATAAGTTTTTATATTTACATGATATTACAAACGGGTCACGCAACGGCTGCCAT
The DNA here is from genome assembly GCF_047370975.1 of Nipponia nippon. NCBI lineage: Eukaryota > Metazoa > Chordata > Aves > Pelecaniformes > Threskiornithidae > Nipponia > Nipponia nippon. The sequence continues at coordinate 86,797,698 of NW_028262347.1, read as the reverse complement.
TTCAGTCTCCTCCTGCTCAGGCTTTGTTTTAAAACAGACTACAGAGCTCTAAGCCCAAGCAGAGCAAAAAGCAAGCTCAGATTTTTCCCCTTCTCTAAAATTCTGAAAAAAATAAGTAGTTTTCTGTGAAGTGTTGTCATAGTTCAGACACTGAATACACAGCTTTTGTGATATCCAAGTCTATCTCTAGACCTGAATTAGAAACTGCTTAGAAGAGACACCATACCGTTACTCCAGTTTTGGCTAAGTAAGATTTTAGGTTGCTCTTTCAATCTTAGCACTCAACAGCCGCACAACTATTCAGGTTATTTTTAAAAGGCAATCAATGCCATAAACATAGGACCACTTGGAGAGAGAAGACATGTGCTCCTCTTTCAACCTAGTACATAAATTCTTCTTCGTTACTGCAAAGCATTTATTTGTGCTTTTTTATTTACTGGAAAATGTAATTCAGCTTTCTTCAACCATTGAAAAATATATAATCCCATCACATAATTTTCTTCTAGTTATTTAGGTGTAATAACAAAGAAAAATTTAAAGACTCATAACACAGTATGCAAACTTCAAAGAAGAAAAGGTTACCTACCAGCTCAACTCGTCCAAACCCTCCGACTCCAAGGGTGTCAATGATGTTGAAATCAGACAGTTTCAGGTTGGCGAAGAAGGCAGCTTCGGCTTCGTATCTGGATTTTTTTATGCGAAAAAACGGAAATTTCTTAGAGGTGCAAACATGAGTACTGCGCAATACCGTACCCGAATGGCATGAGTGTGGAACAGCCTTTACCTGCTTAATTTCCATCTTATCTCTTACAGTTTGCTTTTATTCACACTCATCGTTTTGCTGGTCCCAATTATAGCACTGCTCCAATGTGCACGGTTTTCCAAGTGAGAAAAGCAAACATGCCTACAATGCAAATGCCTGGTACTGCAATTCAGCTCCAGCTACCCAGCAAATGCTACATTTTGATATTTTCTATTGATCTTCTTGTGGGTGGGTTTTTTTTGGTGTCTTTAAGTATTTTTAGAAGATAAAGTCTCTCACAGGAGTTTCTCTTATCCACAGGCTGGCAGTAGTTTCTATAAATGTTTATTGAAAGTGGCAAGATCATTAAGGTCCCTGGAGAGAAATCACAGCCAGGTTTTATGAAATCAGATCCGATAAGCTGCGGGCTGGTGTGCAAATGCCTGAAATGAATGACTTCAGTCACATATCAACATTCCTATAAGAACATCTTCACTTCTTTTCCTCCTATAAACTCACTTGGAGTAGACGTCCCAACCCAGGAGGTTCCAAAATCCAGATGCTCTCTCTTAAGCCCATGTCCAACTGGCTTGCAACACAAGTTCACCAAGCCCTTGACTAAGGAAGCATGCAAATCGAACACATGCAAGCCTGCCAAAATAAGCTTCCCATGACTATCCTCATGAATATGATTCCTCTAAAATAGCTCCTTGTCAAGGTTTATGGTATTTTTAGAAAGGCTCGGAGGGGAAATGGATGAACTGGATCCACCCACTCAATAAAGTCTGACATTCAGCTGCTGGAGAAGTCCCTGTGCATGTACAACCTTTGGCCGCTGGTGACACAGACTTGTATGGGAAAAGAGCATTGACGGGATTATGGAGAGAGGCATGGAGGCTGTAAAGGGGGAGTCGGCTTGGTTTTCAGTACTTAATTTTAGCCATAATATCTTGCAATGAACAGATAGACCATAATCCGCTATTTCACCTGGATGCTTCATTTGTGCATGATAACGCTAGTGTTAAGATAAAACATCACAGTGTTAGCCACAATCATAGATATGTATCCGTCTGTCTATCTTTTTAACATACCTTGTCCATCATGCCTGTCTCTAATTCAATAATGGGATGGAATTGATTTACTGACTTATTCCCTTCAAACCACCTTCTTTAGTCTATTTAAAACTGCAATGACATTGGGGGAGAAAGAGAAAAAAAAATTTTGAAGTTAAAAGGGCAAAATAAAAAGAAGTGTCAAGAAAGGTGAAAGGTCACGTCATCAAGCCCCAAATCCAATGCAACAAAGCACAATTTTATCTCGGGGGTGCTGTTGACAAATTACTTAAGCTCTGCTTTATTATTTATACTGTCACCAGATCCTCTCGGTGACCTTGCTCCTGTGGCCACAGCAGCCTGATGCATCTGATTTTGGAAACTGATCAGTACCGAGCCTGCTTTGAACTTGGGATAACCTTGTGTAACACAGCTGCTTATCGATCGCTTTATACTCATCATGAGGTGCATACTAAACCTGTCACCAAAAACCTCTGCTAAAGGAAAGACATATTTATACGTTCCCCTAAATCACAGCAGACACATCATTTTAGGGGTGACAGAACAATGAGATGAGTCTAATTTTCATGATAAATGTAATATATCATGATAATGTAATGTAATTTATCGTGGTAATGTAATTTATCATGGTAATGTAATTTTCATGATAAATGTATAGACAGCACATGAGTTATCTTTCGCATTCCTGACCAGTTAAATACCCTTAATGATTTATAATTGCTAGGAAGATGAAATCCCATCATGGAAAATTTTCTTTCAACAGTCAAACAACGGATACAAAACTTCAGGTCAAGAAGCTCTGCATCACCGTTGCCCAAGGCTTGGAGCCTCCCTTCTTGATGGAAGGAGGCAGGAAAGAAAATGTGGAAGGAAGCCATCTCATGTTCCCAGGGAGGCAGGGGACCAGCTTCCCAGTCTTCTCCCCTGGGCAACTAGTGAGGATTTCTCAATGCTGAGCAAGCAGGCCATGAGAGATGGCAAACAGCAGTGTGTCAGAAGGGTTAGGGTCTCCAAAAACATATGGAATAGAGACGGGAAATGTTTTTTCTTTCCCCTATAACACCTCTTATGCTGAAAGATGGCTAAGTCCTACAAAAATGTATAGTTCGCATCATGCAATGTGAGAGGACAAAAACTAGGTAAGACATGGCACGGTGCTGGCAAGGCAAGCAGGACCATAGTCCCAGCCCCTGCAAATTCCACCAATTCTCCTGAAAATCCCTAAGTTCGATGGGAGATGGGATCTGCCACTCCAGTCCCAACTTCACTGTTTTTGTGTGTTGAGTTGCAGAAGCTGAAAGTTCTGCTGATGGCTTTTAAAGTAAAAAAATGTGTTCATTTATTATTTTGCTTTAAAAATGTACTTGCAGCATTATTGTGATTGCTTTTTGAAATCTCTTGGCTAATTCTCTTTGACAGACTGCTTATGTGTAGTTAGTACATACAAGTGCAATGAAGCATATAAAACAAATTGGATGCAGTTTTCTACATACTGTGCAACAGGCATCCAAAAAACAAAAGAAATTCCGAAAATATATAGTGAAACCAAAATGCATGTAAAATCAATCAAGGCAGCCCTTCACATGCTTAATAACAACAGTCACGTCTGAATTCTGTTTTATTCCCAGCTACAAAGGTCAAAGTCCACTTTCAAATCAAAATCCTGTAAATTAACCAGAGTTATGCACTTCAGCCCTGCAAAGCTTAAGAATAAATCTCTTCAGTCACTTAAATAAAAACACTGAAATGCAAATATTCCCAAGCCATCTCCTAAATGAGAAATCAGGGCATAATCCTCATCCTGAAATTTAGAATATGAATTCAACTTCTGTCCTTCAACTTCCTTAATTTGAGCATGCCGCTCCCTAAACAGAAACTCCTAGGGTTTTGTGATCATCGCTCAACAAAATTACAGTGATAAAACATATGTGATATCTTAATTTTATCACCTCCAAAAGAAAAGGGACCCTTTCAAGGCATTGGGAGGACAGTACAAAGAAGTACAGAAGAAGTTTAAAAACTAATGTTGGTGTGTCTGTAGGAAAATGTTATGTTCTGGACCAGGGTGAAGGAATCTGCTACACTCAGATACTGGGGAGGATGCTTGGGATATTCCCTTGGAATATAACAGAGATGGGATGAATGGTAGAGACAGTTCGACCACACTTGTGCAAGATGACCTGGAAATAACTCAGCACTCTGTGGGAAAAATACATGTGTGCCAGGTCAGGGTGTATTTCTTCTGGGTACCACTTTGCAGATGCCACAGCCTCTTCCCATCTGGTACTTAACAGTCTAATGAGAAAGGCAGTTATATTCTAAATATGCAGCCGTATGCTGGTGCCCTCAGACTTTTCAAACAAGCAAATGATTTTTTGACCTCTGGAAGAGTTGGTGATTTAAGTTCCTAAATTAATAGATAAGAGGTGTATTGGGAAGATATCTCAGGCAAGCTCGGAGGCATGAATGCCGATCAGCATCACACCCATGTTCAGTGTCATTCTGGAGCTACGCAGATGCAAGGCTCAAACTTTCTATTCTGAGATTTCTGGGATTTTCTGACTCTAGTTGAATTAGAGATAATTAAGAAAGAGCCTTTCTCTGTATATTTTGGTAATTGTGCTTCTTGTCCCAGCTATCACAGGCCAAAATGCCTGGAAAATCATAGCTGGAAGTGCACAAAAAGAAAAGATACAGAGAACGTGTCATCCAAATAGGGAGAAACAACAAAAGAGCTTTTAAAATTAAGGCTGGGATTTTCACAGGAGCTTGTGGGAGGCCAGGTATCAACTCCCAATGCACTCTTAATGGGACTTTTTTGCTTATTGAAACCGGGTTTCGTCACCTACCCTACCAAACTAACCCTGCCAGAGCTTACAGTCCACTCCTGTAATTAACAGGAGAGGTATCTTCTCCATAGGCGATGTCAGAAAACATTATGGAGGAGGAAATGCTCAGATCTAGGTCAAACATGAGTATACTGCAGAATCTCCCAAGCTCTTCTCCAAGGTTTCTTGCAAATCTGAATGACAGATGTACCTACCGAAATCTCACTCAAACTACTGGCTTTCCATAACAATCTTGCCCTAATGAGTATCAGTGCCCTCCTATGGAAGAGCTGGGGCTTGGGACCACCATTTCTTTCTCTCATTCCAAATAAAATACATACTCTTTTAAGGAGCCGATAATTAAAATGCCTTGATTCAACCTCCTCTTCGGCATGGACAGGCATCACATGCAAGAAACCAAAGTAATCAGGGGAATCAGGAGTAAATACCATCGTCCACATGTCCCATTACTTTGAAACAGCAATGCAGAAGCCACAGCCCAAGCATTTGGGCAATGCCTGTTATGCAGAATGGGAGAGGAAAACATGTGGCTTCTTGCACTGCTGGAGGTTTCCAACCATTTAAATGAGTGATTGCCTCCTAGGACAACAATTACTCCAAAACACATTTCAAGCTTTTCCTCCCAAAACTACAAATACAGAAGAAAAGAGAATCACCTTACCTAGGCAGCTAAAAAGGATAAAGGAGAAAATGCGAGGAGAAAAGGTTTGCAATTACCCAACTGCTCAGTTTTACTAAACTAGCTCACGATTCCTATCACATGAGCTAAATGTGTTGGGAAACATTAGACATCTGTTACCAAACTGTCATCTTGATGGAAAACTTGGCTTCTTTCCACCTGTGCGCTGCCAACTAGACATAAATTGCAACCAAATGGGAATCAACCACCAACTCCCTGATAAGAGCGAACGTAACCATTTTGGGTGGATAAAAACAGAATTTCAGAGCCTTCCTCAGTGACAGACACCTGCTTGTTTAACAGCTATTTTGTCAGTTTTGTTGGCTGGCCCGGTCACTATATCACCTCTGCAGACAGAAATATTGAATCTCTGCAAAGACTGGAATAACTTGAATAACAATACTTGGATGGTGATGATCAAACCCAGCCTGCAAGAAGACACATATGCAATAAGCCTAAGAGCCTCAGGTGGGGTGAGCAAAAAAATACATCACAAAAGGAAACCCTACTTCTGTGTCCACTAAATAAGAGATTTCTCTCAGTCCATCTCCTTATGATTCTTAAGATATAACTAATTTCTTTTTAGGATGCTGCTTCTATTGATGCTGCACTTTAAAAAAAAAAGAGTTTGTGATAAATGAAAGCAAAAGTTACCTCAAATCTTCAATGTTGTGACTATTTTTTCTATACACCTGAACCTAACATATTTTAGCCCTAGCAAAATAACCACCTGGGTCTAGTCTGCTTATGGCACCCGGCTGCTGTACGCCTGCCTGGTACCCTGAAGTCACGGCAGGTTTTCTGGATTGGATTCATGCTATGAAAAGTGGCGGAGAACATGGATTGAATTCATGTAACGAGGCTTCATATCTGAAAGCAATGTAAGGAAGAGCAGATGCAGCAAATGGTGGCAGGGCTCCCATGCCTTCCCTTCTGTGCCGGCCAGCCCTCTTCCCCACCTGCTCAAATGACTCTGAAAAGCTCAGGTTCAACGTATTTCTGAGTGATTTTGGACAAAGGGAGATCTATGAATGGTCATATGGGTGAAAGCAAAATAAAAAGCACCTCGTGTCATGTCCACACGAGATCCTTACCTTCAACTATGCCCTGTTTGAGTGGGGCTCAGAAGATCTAGCCACATTCAGGCAACAGAGAGAAGCATGGCACAGCGACAGTGTATTTACACAACCAGCAAGATCCAGAGCCTGGGAATGCCTGAAAGCAAATTCTTGAGAGGCATTGAGAGCAAATCTGTATTTCTTTATGGTGCGCTGCCACTCATCCTCTCAGAGGTCCCACCCCGTGTGCAAAACCCTTCTTGTTTAGCATTCCCTCCAGATATCGATACATTTGGGTCAGTACACCTTGTGGGGGGGAGCAGGGAGATGTCCCTTGACAAACCACTGCAGCAACAAATCCACCCCAAGGGCATGAACCCAAAAATCCTGTTGGGGAAGACCATAACATTCTCAGGTCTCCATGGAATTGTACTGGCTGAAAGGGAGATGCCCCAAAATTAGTCAGGCAGAGCAGGCAGGGATAGCAGACAATAAATATTTCCTAAATACTGTCCCTCTGTATGGGAAATGCCTATGTTTTGTGTTTCTTCCTCTGGGTACCAGATGTCTGTCTCTCTCATGATGCACAAATGCACCTCTTTACTTTCAAATGTCCCTTTCAGATAAATGCTGGCATCAGTAAGAACAAAAATATCAAGGAGACGACCAGCTCTTTAGCTATTTTACTGTCTATCGCATACAGTAAAGTTGAACTTATTTCAAGCTCCATCACATTATCGCAATTTATTAGCTCGTTCACAAATACAGGATCACAAAATTGTACCAGGACATCTCCATTGACAGTGAAAGCAGGAAGATGCTGACCAAAGACACCGAGCTGTTGGATAAAAGTACCAGCACAAGACGACTGTGGTTTCTCCCATTGACAATAAGGTCATTGTTGCCCACCCGGCCCCAAGATGTATTTAACCAGGGAGCACTGACACCCAATTGCCCTAAATCCAAATGGGGTTTTCTGCCCTTTCACAGAGACAACGGATTAATGGCATGTTAGTATGCCCATAAATAATTTCTGCCTCATATTTGCTATCGTAATGCTAACCCGTTTGTGGGAGGGATGGGTGCTACGGTGTTACCCATAGACTCGTTAGAGAGGATTTACTTGTGGATGAGGATTTGCTGCCCTGCACCAAGGAAGACCAAGGAGGAGAACATCAAACTCATGTTCTACTCTTCCATTTTTTCTAACTGCAAACAACACTGAAAAAGTAAGAGGTGTATATCGATCTATCTACATGTATCTGTAGATAGACAGATATAGGGAGAAAGTATGATAACTAATAACCCAGCTTTTCCTTAATTCAGGTCTCCTTCTTCCAGACCATCCTTCTGAGGTCAGCAGTGCAGTGGCTTTAACTCCCGATTTAGCTGCTACCACTTTCTTCTATGTCTTACACTTTCGACTGAAAATCCAAATCAAGAGAGATTTCATTTGGATTTTTAAAAGCAATGTGCTAGTGGTGATGATGCAATTGAAAGCTACAGCTGTGTGGACCATTGCATCGAAAAGAAAGGCTGTCTTTCTTTTCAAGTTCATGTTGTTGGGGCTGGGAATTTCTCTTGGACCCACCAGCACTTGAACTTGCAGTGTACTTGCCTTTAATGACTTTCACATCAGGAGAAATAGCATACCTCCTGGTTTAGATTTTCTTACAGAAAGTGAACATTTGAGTAGCAGCTAAAACAGACATTAAAGCTATGGCATCTCTAACTTCCTCTGGAAGGGGAAGGAGATCTGAAATTAAAAACATAAAGTTAAAAAACTAACAGAGAAATGATTTTTTTCATTCTTTTAAAAGCACATTACGTTTCAATTAGAACTTGGAAACGTGAACATGATATTACGCTGTTACAAAAAGCTGTGCTCATCATAAGTTGTTTCAGTAGTTAAGCAAATAGAAGATTTGTTTGAATTATGGGGCTTTGGAGACTTGCTATTGCACTGAGACCAATTTCACCGAGAAATGTAATTGAACGTACTTAAATACAGACAGTTAAAACAGCTCAGAAAGACCTTCTCATCATCCAGGCTCTTTAAAAAGTCTTAGCTTTGAAGCTAATATTGTTGAACTTCTAAATGTGCCAAGAGACTGGAAATACCTTATTAAACAACTTATGCCTATTAGGTTCTGTACCTTCCATCTAGCAAAGAGTATGAGCACTGCAGTGGGACCTTATCTGAACACAGGATGTGCATGGAGCAACTTTATTAGGAAAAAACCCCTAAAATCCAAATTTCACCTTTTTTTCAGATGTTCGCTGTGGGACTCTCTCCTCTTGTAACACAGGAAAATGCATCACTCCCTTTAAAATGCATGACTGATCCCATGTATCTAAGCTCACAATCAAACTGCTGAGAAAAAAGCCTCCTCTTTCTCCCATCCAAGCAGACATAAGGGTTTTGTGTAAATGTGGGTGTACTTTGACTGTCTGCACCCTGTTATTACATATCCGCACAACGCTCATGTACCAGAAACAAGCAAAAATTTTGGTGGAAGAACCAAACAAACTGGGGTATAAAATGCCAGCCAACTGGGGGGTGATAATGCCATACAGGTATGACGCAGAGTGCTTTCAATAGAGCACAAGGTTATCAGGATGGTTTTTAGGGAATTGGGTCCTTGGTTTTCACTGAAAGTCAAAGGGAGGTCATCACTAAATGCTTATTTTATTTTCTAGATGCACATGTTTCTCCTTCAACTTCTAATGAAACAGCCCGATGCTTCAACAGGACTCTCTCTCAGAGTCCTACTTCGGGAAATCCTTGTTTCAGCTTTGGTTAAAGTAACATTTGCAGTTTTCTAATACGCTTAATGCCGAGAATGTCCTGAAATAGTTCAAACAAGATACTCTACAGGATAGACTGACTTACAAAAACAAGACTTTAATCAATTTTAATTAAAAGGGGTGGAGGGAGGATGTGGAGTATTCCTTCCTCTGGTGGTGTTTCCTGTTCTGTACAGTATTAAAAGATATTGCTTAAGGAGGGGGTTTGTTTCTTTTTTCCTTCCTTATTTTTTGTTTGTTTTTTTTTTTTTTTAAACTCTGGATGTTGCTAGCTGGAGACTAAAGAAACTGCCTCATTGCCATTGTATTGCATCTGTATCTTGGCTCAGTGAAGGATTGAACCCAAAATAGTTGCTGATAGCAGTATTGTGTATGATATGCTAGGTTAACCTCAGTGGGAAACTCACTGGTGACAGTGGAAAAATAAAACATGAATAAGTTTCCGACTCCAAGACAAGCAGCAACACAACCTGAAATTCCACACAAAACAAAATTCTAAAGAAAGCAAATGATTTTTTACAGCACGTCAAACACTGCACGCTGACCTTGACATCTTACTTTCATTTCAATGAAAAAACATCAAATATAAAATGAAAGATCATTCAAAAATGTTGTTTATCAACATCTTTTTTCCCCAAATAAACTCATGCCGAAATCATGTGTTTCTGTAAAGCATTTCCTTGTTGACAATTCAACATTTTTGTTGGAAAAATCCCTACCAGTTTTCCTTGGGCAATGGGTATCGTCACAGTTGTGGGGTGGAAGAAATACTGGTTTACTATCCTCCCTCTATACATAACCCAATATCATCATGTTTCGATGCCAGCAGGTACGCGGTACTGATTTTTTTGAGTTTTACAGTAAGTTTTTTAAGGATATTTAGTTGAAAAATTACACCCACTAGATAAAAGATAGCTATTATATGCTTTAGTTCACTGTAGTCCACTGAGTTTCATGTCCTGGCCACCCCATCCCTACTTCCAAAAAAGCTGTTGATTTTTTTTGTGGGTTATTTTGTGGTTTTTGTTTTATTTTACCCTATAGCTGTGCTCATTACAACAGAAGTGTGGGGTAAGGATCAAATTGCAAAGAAACATTTATCATGCTCTAAGACACATGCATCGTAAAGCAAAAGCTCTTCTGCCTGGCCGAAGGGAATAAACTGAGAATGTAATGCACTTCACTTGGCTTTTTTATCTTTGTTATGCCAGCACCCTGCAGTATTATGCCTTAATGGCCTTCTTGGCACATTTCTCTCCTCACATCCTAATGAAAGTATGAATAAACAACCTTTCAGAATAAAATATTGGACTTCTGTTGTTGAGTTGCAGCACAACATCTAACAACCCACTGCAGGGTCACACGGCTAGAGTCAAATGCAGTTCACTGAAGAACTGCCAGGGACTTATAGCATATTAATTCTTATTTTACCTTCCTAAATCATGGGTCACTATTGAGATGAAATTCGGGTTTAAATCCCCAGATTCACCAGCTTAATCAGCTATAGCTTGCGTATACTTGGTGATTCTGAATTCTGTTGTAGCACTCAAACCCTAACTTTTAAAGTAATACGAAGTCAGTGAAAAATATACATGCCTTGGTTGCACGTATGTTTGTCCCTGATGCTAATTGTCCTTGAATCATTTAGAAGAAAAAAAAAGTATTATGGTAAGGAAGGAGACAATTCATTAACTTCCCTCTATTCTCCGTATCAGTTCTGAATTTAACAGTTTGGCTCTGTAGCCAAGAAAATATATTTGGAAGATAAGGCATCAAGGGTTTTTCCTTTCACCTTTCTAATTGACTTCAGAGGAAATACCTACAGATTGCTTACTTCTTCCTTTCGAAAACACCAAGAAAAACCCACGCTTATGAGATGTACCCAGGAAAAAAGCATTTCACATTAAAACTACAACTGACCTCTGTAATGTCAACAAATCCCACCTACCAAACTTGGATCAAGTGTGCCACTACGTACCACAGAAAGACACTAAAGTTATTTTAAGGCAACTTGTTGGGAGTCACCAGGGAAGACCTATGGCCACGTTACAACCTTGGAAAGTGAGATGTGATCTCAAGGAGAATTCAGTCTAATTACAGCTTGCAATTGCTCAAATCACAGTTACCTCCTCTACTTCACAAAATCTCATGATCTGATTGCAAACTGCTAATTAGATTCCATGAACCCCAAATCTGCTCATCTAAGCAAGTAAAGACTAAATGGCTCTTTTGCCTCCAGCCTTAATGTAGGACTGTATTGCTTGCCTAAGTAAATGTTCACCATGGCAACAGCAATGCTCAGATAAAAAGACTTGGTTGCAGTTTTCTTTTTCTTAGATTTTTTAAAGAATGTGTAGAAAAGATTGATATATTGCTGATGTCAGACATACTTATTTGTCCAGCTCGCCATGTTCACTGCTTATTGCACGTTTGTTCACGTCCCATGGGATTCAGACAACAGTGTGCGCTATGTTTTGCCCTCCATTCTTTTTTTCAAATGGCCCTAATCCTCTAGGAAAAATACACTTGCTAGATGGTTTCCAGCTTGACGGCTGCTAAGAAGTAGAGGTCTACCTTGAGTGAACTGGTGTCCCTTCTCCAAGGGCTGCCCAGAGACATTTCTACAATGTTTCCTGCAGCCTCTTCCAAATTCTCAAATAGACCCATGTGCGACAGGACTTGGAAACGTCACTGTTGCACATGGGTGAATGATGTTCTCTTAATCCAGTGGCTCCCCCAAAATGCCCACAGATCATCAGCGAGTGGTACTAATTGCATTGGCGTTGCTGGACTAAACCTCCCAAAGCATTACTGCAAAACCCTCAAGCTTTTATCTCTTTGGCCAATGTCGGAGTGCTCTAGCTATGCTGGCACTGCTGGTGGAAGTTGTTGCATCCGGCATGTTTCATCCTAATTTACTTTGAAAAAAAAAGGTGACATATAAGGGGAAGGCGGGGAGGAGGGGAATATTACATAAAATCCTACTGAAAAAGTGGGAGCAGGCAGGAAGCAGATTTTTCCTTACAAAGCAAGTACGTGTGCACACAAAGCGAGGTTTTTCGCTCTGCTTGTTTATTCTGGCAGACAGATGAAACTGTGGGAAGAGATCAGTGAAACTGGGTTCCACATAACCAACCCCATACCGGTATCATCCTGTGTCAAACCCACTTTTAATTTGACTTATCTGCTAAGATTTTGCTTTCTTGTGTGAGTATCGCTTTCAAAAGCAAAATCAATGTCTTGGGCCATGCAGGTCCTTTTGGCGCCACATGAGAGAGACTCTGCAGAGGCAGAAAGTTTGCCCTGGAGCTTAACAACACTACACAAATAATGAAGGCCAGTATCTGCCAAAAGTCAAGAAAAAGCATCAAAACTAAGGGCCAATTTAAAGAAAATCCAGAGAAACAGAAAAACCAAAGCAACTGTGCATGCACCATCCCACAAACATCTAAGAAAGGTCTAAGAAAGAAGAATGGGAGAACTAGAAGGTCTAGCTCTCAACAAGGCTATAGTATGACAAACTTACAGGAGGCATGAAATGACCATTGTTGGGATGACATAATAGCAGCCACAGAGAAGACACTGGAAACATGAAGGCTACACCAAGTAGCCTGTCCTAAGGAAAGAGTGATTTGTTGTGTTAAACCAGGTTAACAAATCAAATTATCAAGTCACACAGATCATCTGTAGATGGAAATTCCAGTCTAAACAGGGAAGGAGAATATCAGGATGAGATTACTGACCACCATCAGATGGACAAGAGTGGCTGTGATCTGCTGAAGGAGTTCCGACAAGATCTCCGCACAGACAAGACATCTAGCATGAGTGTGCAACAAACTCTAGATATACCATTTGTCAAGCCTATATTTTTAGGCACAATTAATGATTATTTTAGGGCATGGGTAATCAGGTGGCCCAAGAACAAAGAAAACTTGTGACTTGATGCCAAATGATATGCAAGACCCATTTCAAAGTACTACCATTGAATCTGCCTGTAACAGAAACCATGATGTATTGAGATTTAACACAGCTGGAGGTCTGAAAAGAGGTTTAAAATAAAAGCACCACCCTTGCACTTAAAAATTCAAAAGCGGAATTCAAAGAGTAGCTAAAAGAGTTGATTAGGAGAATTACATTTTAGCAGCAGCATGTAGGTATCTGGAATCATATAGCAGACATACCATCTATCAAATGTGGACCTAGGACAGGTCAAAAGGAAGCTGGTGTGGCTGAACAGCAGGATGAGACAGTACATTAAAAGCAAGCCAGGCATCCTTCAAATATGAAGCAGTTTCAAAGAAATCAATAAAGAGAAAAGAAAAAAAAGAATCAAACCCTGTCCGGTTGAAAGGAAAAACATCATACGGCAGGACAAAAAAAATGCAAGTAACAACTTCAAAAGGCTTAAAAACAAATAATAAATCCTTCTCAATCACAGCAGCAGCAAGAAGCCTGACCATAGGCTGTAGGGTCTCCAGAGGCTCATGCTCTAGAAAGAGCACACTGAGAAGAACAAAGCCATGTGAGAAAAGCTCAGTGCACTTTTTACCCCTGGGTTCAACATGGAAGATCTTGGGGAGATCCTCCCACCGCAATCTTCCTTCCCAGGGGAATCACCAGAGTAACTGCCTCCAATTGAAGTGTCAGTAGGGGACCCAAGTCAACCAAAGGAACGTTAACCCAACTCCAGGCCCAGATGGTGTTCACCCATCACTTCTGCATGAACTCAAGGTGAACTACTAACTGTGGTTTGTAACCAGCTCTGCTTGCCGAGGGATGGAAGTGGCTTTTTGATGTGATCCAGAGCGCTGTACTCAACTAAGTCCAACATCTGTCCTAACAGAATTAGTTGACACATGGATAAATCTGACTTCTTTGGGGAAGAGCCAACATGCTTCACAAGTCTACTGGAGTTCTTTGAAGGAGTCGACAAGCACATGGCAGGAGAGATCTGGTCAATATAGTTGGCTTGGATTTCGAAAAGGCATTTGACAAGGTCTGAAAGGCTGTTAGAGAAATTAAGCTGCCATGAGATAAGAGGAAAGGTCTTTGCATTGATTAAAAAAAGGTTAAAAATAGGAAACAGCAGATAGTAATAAACGGCTGGTTTTCCTAATGGATGGGGGCCAAGAGTGCTCAAATCTTTCCTGCTCAACATCTTTATAGATGATCTGTAAAAGGCAGGAATAAGTAAAATGACAACATTGTTCAAGGATATTAAATCACCAAACATAGCAAACAAAAGCCCAAGGTGAAAAATTGCCCAAGGACTTAAAGATACCAAGGGACAAGATAAAACATTCCCTTGAAATTCTGTAGAAATGCAGTGATGAACATCAGGGAAAAAAACCCTAATCTTACACATGCAGTAACGGGTTGATTCGTCCACCTTTACCGCCTCCCCACCATCTCAAAACCTACAGAGTAGAATTGGAAAAGGTACCGAGAAGTGTGATGGTAAGGAGCACAGGTCTGGATTGGTTTCTGTTGCAGGAATGACTGCATTAGGAGCTTCTTCCTGGGAAAAAGACAACTCAGGTAGGAGATAACAAAGGTCTAAAATTTGGGTGTGCCATGGAAAGCAGCTAAGCAGATTCAGGGAAAAAAAAAACCACCAAGTGCTACTACATATACTACATACTACAGCACCTATATGCAGGAAGTCCCTGTGTCCCAAATCACTGGAGACTGGTGGATCATAAATCAATAAGCATTTCTTTGCTCTTATTCTCCTTCCTAGATACCTGCTGTGGGGCACGGTCAGAGACAGGATACAGGGTTAGCTATATCTTGATGCAGTGAGGCCACTCCTACATTATCACTTCCAACGTATCGGTATATAACTGGAATAAACTGAGAAACTCAAGGCCCCTACTTGTAATGTATAATAGCATTAAAAAAAAAACAGAGTTGTGTTTCACAGTGCCTGGTGCCTGATCTGGAAGCCTGTTTGTGTTCTACATGGTGAGAGATAAGCTGTTCAATCTTATGACTTGTCTTGACTAGATAAAAGGAAGTTTTTATCAGACATTATTTAACACATGGTGGCTAACATGAGGAAAAAGCATAGTTCTCACTTATTCACTGATGCCAATTCTAAATTCACCACATGAGAAAACTACCAAGTGCTTTGTCAACATTTGAATATTATCATGTGCTAATTAGAGAGAGAGGGAAAAAAAAGGAACCAAACAAAGCACCCTAACCCTCAAGTTTTTCTACTGCAGATGACTCCTTGGCTTGAAAAGTGATGCAAGTTGTCTCATTTGGGGAATACCAGGAAGCTGGAAGTCTCAAAACTCCTCACATCACAGCAGTCAAACAACTCATTTGCCACTCTTCTAATGGAGGAAAATATTTCCTAACACACCTCCCATGTACTCAGCTCATTTTGGGGAAGGGCTCATGGCATCCCAGAAGCTGAACATGACTTACATGGTTGAGAGCTCCCTAAAACACACCTCCAAGCCACGCTCCCATACTAGAGCACTGAAACATCACTGGCTATGCATCACCTACTTGGTTCAGTGACCCAGATTTGGAAAATTTAATTGAGTAAAGGTGCATACATGCTGGTGCATGTATGGGCAGGTGAACCTAGAGAGGACCAAGGGGTTCTGCTGAGAAATACCGATGATAATTCAGGGGACAACGGATCAAAAGCAATGAGTTTCCTGGAAGCTTCTTAGCAGCCCTTTGCGGGCTCCCATCCGTTTTCCAGCCAAGGCAACTTCTGAAAGGCACTTTCCCATACTTCCACTGGAGGGCAGGAATATCCCACGTTCCACAGGCGACCCTTCAGCTCATTGCCACACACCCATATGCTTAAAACAGCTTTAGCAAGGTCTTGTCTTCGGGAGACACTCTCGTACACTTACAGACTTTAATTTGGTTTATGTCCTGCTTGTATGAGTAGCTCCATTTTTTCAAAACAACATCATTATTTTAATAAAACAACTACAATATTCCCAGTTTACCCCCATATCAATACCTCCCCTCCCAGTACCCCTTTGCCTCTGCTCCCTGCATTACCTGCAACACTCCAAGGTCCCCCATGTTCTCCACCTACCTTTCCTATAGGTAGCTCAAATATATTGGAAGTATGTACATACGTGCCGACCGGCAGGTTAACGTCCTTACTGCTTCCCCAGGAGGCAATAAGAATATTTTTAAAGGCTTGCAGCGCTGATCTGGGGAGTTACAGCTTGTATCGCCTGTATCTTTATTAGTGAAAACTATCATCAAGAGTAGAATTAGCAGACACAGGAACAAATTTGATATGCTGTCTTCTGCAAAGGGACATATTGGAGTTACTGAAGGGGTCACACATAAGGCTGATCTGCTTGATAGAGTTTATTTGGTTTCCAAAAAGCATCTCAGAAGGTTCCCCAGAAAAGGCAATTAAAGACGCAAAGTTGCCAGGAGACAAAAGGAAAGGTCTTCTCGTGGAGAAATAACTGCTTCAGAGAGTGGAGGTCAGTCACCTGTGATCTCGTGTGGTGCTGTGTTGGGACCTGTGCTCTTTGACGGATTTAAAATTCATGTGGATAAAGGTTCAAAAGCAGAGCGCCGAGGTTTTCCATTGACATTAAGCTATTCAGGTAGTAGAAAAAACAGGGTGAACCATGAAGAGCTGCAGAAGGATCTTAGGAGATTCAGTGACTTGCCAATAAAGTGTCAGATGAAACTAAACAGAGATGAACTGATACACATAGAAAAAATAACCCAAACTTCTAAGACAGGTTCCAAGATAATCATTCCCCCTCAAGAGTTTACAACAGTCCCATGAAAGCATCAGCTCAGTGCTCAGGCATGGCCAAGAAGACAGACAATGTCAGGGATTACTAGGAAAGGAGCAGAAACCAGCCTGCCTTTATACAAACCTACAGCACCTGGTACCTCCATAGCCTTCTAGTCCACTCTGGTGCAGGCAGGGCACTGCCGGGAAACACTCAGAGAAAGGCAATAGGGCTGGTCAAAGGGAAATGCCTCTACATGAGTAATGACTGAGCAAGCCGGAACTCTCTGGCCTGAAAATTGACTACAATTTGGCATTTTCAAGATTTGTTTAATAAAGGGAGATACTACTTCACTAAAATCTGTGGGGTTTTTTGAAGTATCTAAAGGTTTAATATCTGGGATAATGCTGAACATCGTCTGCAATAAGGAACTCTTCATATTTAAGTACCTAAGTTTTACAGACTAATTCTTTCACAACTGAAACCGAAGATGTCAAAATTTTCTTGCTTTCCTGTTCCTAAACAGGAAATAATTCTGCAGGTGAAGCTTTTTCTACTCTGTCTCCTTCTCTGCCAGTTACATTTACATCTGAGGACTGAAGATGGGAGAGACTAGGATGGTGCCAGCTCCAGTTCTGGTTAATTCTGGACTTCTGGTTAATTCACTTAATCTCTCCATATCTGTTTCCTTATCTGTAAAATGAAGATACACTAGGAGACTTATTCAAGAACAGATCACCTGTGAGATGTCTGGGATCAGGTCAAAAGTCCATTTTGCTCAGTGTCTCCTCTGGAGAACAGCTGTGAGGAAGCACATGGAGAAGCAGAGCAAGCATGTAGTGATATTTCCTTGCAGCCTCTCATGGCTTGATGGGTTTGCAGGAGCTATTGTAAAGGTGTCACATGAAGGAGCAGAGTTTTGCACACCAAAATCCTGGTGGTCATGAACCTCATGAGAAGCTCCTTATGAAGGGTTGTGGGCCCAGGAAACATTGCTTAGCATCCTCCTTGGCCCACATAAGAGGATGACTGTGCCGCTATTTCTACTATTGTAATAAATCCAAGTTTTTTTCATTAAACTCTTAAGTATCTTTGTGGCACAGGGATGCCCAGAGCTGCTTTTCTGACAGAAACCTAAGCAGTCACAAAGGGATGATCCCCTCTACTCCAAGATGTGACACAAAGCCCAGATGACATCAAGGATTTCTTGCACTGCAAACGCTTCTCCAATATCACCTGGTGGTCAGTCTATACACAAAAACTTTCCAAAAGTCCATTTCTGTTCTCAAAGAGGATCATGCACTTCCTTTAATGAGTAGGTTTTCCTCCTCTCTCCTTAAGCATCTTTAATAAACAACAAAATTCTAACTGCTGCTCACCAAGAGGACGGAGAGACCCATTAACACTTATTTTTTAATGTAATAAAATAATACTTAGCCAAAGGGTAAATAGTGACTGCTGGAGAAGAACTATATAGTCAAATACACGGTTTCTGATAAAGATCGTCTTCCTGCATTTCCCCTCTGCTAATGGCTACGCTGTCACTTGAAACTCCCAAAAGAGACTTAATGCCTTCTTCTTTTCCCGGAATTAGCAGCAGTGCTTTTGAATTAGCTTCCCTTTGCCTGAAAATGAATTAGAAAAGGCCTGATCTCAGCTACATGCCAAACAAGCGCAATTTTGTGAAATTTTACAGTCTGGCACTTCAGCATCAAATGCTGCCGACTCCTGATTAATACCAGGCAAGGCAGGGAGGGTCAGAACTCATTTCAAAGTGATACAGGGGAATTAGGCACATCTGCATCCAGCAGGGCTAAATAAAAATTTGCTTTTTAAATAGTTAGCAATGCTTTATCTTATTATTGCATAACACCCCCCCCCCCCCCCCCAGCCTCCAACCCCAGCAGCAGCAGCTGGTGTTGAGCAAGGGGCTATGCCAATACATGCTGCCTTCTCTGCCTCCACTGCGCACTTTCCTTCCCTGCTATTTGTTTCCTGCTTAGCTGCTCTAATACTCTACATTGCTCCTATATTTCTCTTGGTTTCTCTACCTACTGTACAGCTTCTCTATTCATCTGCAGTGCCGCACAAGTTGCCCTCCCAAAAAGCAATGAAATGTTGGCTGGAGATGCTCCTTTGTGACCCATACATACAGGAACTTAAAATATTGGCTCTCAACCATCAGGTCTATGCATTACTCATTTTTTTAGTCTCCAAGGTGATGAAAGTGGGGGCCTTTCTGGTAGCTGCATCTACCTGAACAGATATTATTCCCAAATTAATCTCATGCCTTTGCTCCCGCAGCTTTGTGTTTCCTACTACGTTGTCTTTACATGCGTAGTTTCATGCTTTATTGCTGTTTACACCACTGGGCTGCAGCAGCATCAGCCTGTCCTCTCTGCAGTATTTTCCATTTAATCCTTAGTTTTTACAGCAGTTCCTCATTATGGCTGAAGCAAAGGGTAAGAGGCTTGCCAAAAACATCTGCAATTTGGAGTAGCCTCCTTCAGCTTGTCTGTGTTTGGAAGCATCCTGATATGGTTTGGATGCTCCCCAGGAGCACTAATTGATGTTAGGTGCCTACTTAGGACAACTCCAGATTTAAGTCACATGGGGGAAACCCAAAAGCCTGAGGAGACCAGGAGAGATGCAGCTCTGCCTGATGCTGCCCAGCTTCGGGAAGGGCAAGGGAGCCCCAGGCTCCGGCATCCCACACTCGGATGTGCGTGGGAGTCAGTAGCAATGAACCAGAGGGATTATGTTTCCCCCATAAACCAAAAGGTCGGGTGTCCAGTAGATCAAACAATCAGGCAGTGCACAGCAGACGACCTCTCTGAATTCAAGGGCAGAGGTTTGAGATCGTTGTAGCTTTCCTCCTCCAGCTCTTCCTGCGGGGGCTGGAGCAGAGATCCTGTGTGGTTATCACAGGGTCTGACTGCCCACCGTCTGAATTGGGAGTCCAGATCTCATTTCAGGAGCTCTCACAACGATGGGGCTACATATGTGTCCTGGTTTCAGCTGGGATAGAGTTAATTTTCTTCCTAGTAGCTGGTATAGTGCTGTATTTTGGATTTAGTATGAGAATACTGATAACACACTGATGTTTTAGCTGTTGCTAAGTATTGCTTACACAAAGTCAAGGACTTTTCAGCTTCTCACGCTCTACCGACTGAGAAGGCTGGAGATGTACAAGAAGCTGGGAGGGAGCACAGCCAGGACAGCTGGCTGGGGGGCTGCTGCTCAGGGACTGGCTGGGCATCAGTTGGCCAGTGGTGAGCAATTGCATTGTGCATTGCTTGCTTTTATCATCATCATCATTATTATTATTATTACTATTTTATTTTATTTTATTTCAATTATTAAACTGTTCTTATCTCAACCCACGAGTTTTTTTTTACACTTTTACTCTTCTGATTCTCTCCCTTATCCCACCGGGGAGGGGAGTGAGCAAGTCGCTGGGTGGTGCTCAGTTGCTGGCCGGGTTTAAACCATGACAATGTGCCACCTAGGTCCTCAATGTCTGCTACACAACCTCTTTGTGCAATCATCTCTTCTCTGCCACCTACAATCTGAGCTATGATGCTACAGGTAGCACAGCAGTAGGTCAGATTTACCAATACTACCAGCTCAAAGTCTTCTACACTGAACAGTGGAGCCCCTCTGAGATCCCCAAAAACATACTAGCCTACAGCAGATACCAGGAAGCTACTCTTCCCCAACTTCTCAAGCCCTAAAAGCTCATCACCAGTCAAAAAATCTTTCTGGTCCTCTTAGGCTCACTTGGCATCCTCACAGTTTTGAGCAGGGTAAACCTAGACTCCAGAACCAACTCAGTTGTTTTAACTGAATGGTCTATGCCTTTAGTAAACCTTTATGAAGTTGTCAACATCATTCCAACCTGGAAGCCACTGGAGAGGTCCAAAGTGGAGGTGGGAAGAGACCACTTTCTGGAGACCACAGGGTTCTGCCAAGAGCCTTAGTACTCTCCCACCATGAGGATGTGCAGCATCAGAAGGACCAGTGAAGAGCTGGTGGCCAAGGCTGCTGCATCATTGCTTACCCTGACAAACATCTACAAAACATAAATCCCCAAAGCTACCTGCAAAGCAGAAGGGAAGGGAATCTAGTTGCTATTTCACTTATTCTCTTCTTTTGGAACAATTAAAAGATATTGTGAGGCACAAAAGGATGTTTCAGAAGGCTGCAAAGGACAGAAAGTCATGCCTGTATAATCCAGGGAAATAACAGCATTAAGTGACACAGATTTGTCCAGGAGAAGTGGAGAATGAAGTTTCTCTCATTGAAAAAAAAAAAAAAAAAAAAAAGAAAAATTAGTTTCAACAAGAGTTTGGCCCATGTACTCCCACCTTTGATAGAAACTGTAAAGGCAATTCCATGGCCAAGAGACAGCTAATATATATGTATATATGGGGGGTAACTCCAACTATAAAGAGATGCCTGAAAAGAAAGATCCACAAAAACAACTTCCTGGCATGGTTAAAAACCTATTTCTAGATGCTGTGTTAAGAGGTCAAGTGCTCACCACTCCCCTTTTGAAGATCATTTTAAAATCACTTCACTGCAAGAATAAAGCAATCAGGAAGCACAGAAGTTGAGACATATTATGAAGTTGTAATGTGGGATGATGGAGATAAGATAACAGTATCCATTTCTGATGTAGTACCTTGGATTAGTAGATCTTAAATGCTGTTTTTCAAATCAGGAAGCTAAAGGACAGAGAAAAGCAACTCGCTCAGGGTTATTCACGGTGCTGTTCAACACTACTGAAAAGGTTGGTTGAACAGGTGAACTACCCTGTTCCTTCCAGACCTAAACAGTGGGAGTAGGGGAAGCCACACAAGTTCATCTCACACTACAACTTAATAAACCTAACTCAGCCGTATCAACTCAAACCAACTTCAAGGAAGGCAGAAGTGAGAAGAAAAGCCATCTGTCAAGAGCAGGGCTATCTCAAGGTGATTGCTACATCAACCTGCAGAGAAATGCAGATTCTGGAGAAAGCCCATAGACCAGATGGTCTCAAACAGGCCTGCTTGACCTTAAAAATAAGCATTTGTGAGAAAAAAATAGCCTAAAGATAATACTACTTAGCATCCCAAAGGGTGTCCTTGTTTCAGCTGATTTTGCGAGGAATGTCTCGTTGCTGATAGACATTTCTAGATATTCAGGAACACAGCTGTGAACATCCACCCTGATGCACATGAACATTAAAACAAATGAATGATATGTTTCAGGAACTGCTTGTAAGTCTTATTGGTATAGCCCTTCCAAAACCCATTGTTTCAAAGCCTTTTTTTTGTGTATATCCTTGCAAAGTTTGCCAAGTCCACTGGTTTTTAAATCCAGACCTGTTGAAAGATGGAAAATTTATCTTTACATTTTTAGCACAGCCTCAGGTACTCTGTATTCAAAGCATTACATTCATATTCTTCCAAGTTAGATTGAAATGCAAACATCTTGTAAGGAATTCATATATACACCATGGTGCCGCAAGAAATGTCCTTATGGAGGTTTTTCTAATTATTTCCTACTAATTATTTCAGCTCATCTACATTACTCACCTTGATTTACCAACAGATACTGAAGCAGCAGATACTAAATGATATACTGTAATGTATGAACTAGAGTATGTTTCTCTGCAAAATTTGTGGAATTGTTCATGAACATCATGTTTCCAACTCATGAGCTGTAATTAATTATACCAAAAGGAGAGGGGGTTTTAATTTTTTTTTCCAGTGGAGCACTTTGCACTAAAACAGCCATAAAGGCAAGCAATGCAAATTGTTATCTCCTCCTCAGAAAATGTAAACCTAACTTTTAAGCATCATATGCAGATTTTCAAAGCAAAAAGCATAAAAGCATCCAATCGAGATGTTTCTGGAAGGAGGAAACTCAAGTACAATCAACTTTCTCGCCTTTAACTTGCCTTGATTTTTCCCTTCCCAGTTTATTTGGCTCCAAGTGGGTTTGTGCCTTGTATGCCACGCTGGCAGTTCAGCAGAGAAATGGAGTTATGTTTTTGAAGACCTCTCTTCATCTCTTTATTCTCTATTGCTGTAACAGCCCAGGTTCCCATAGAAACTGAGAGTAAAGAGCAAAAGCGTAAAATACAAATGAACAGGTCTAAGCTGGCAGTGTTATGTTTTATTAGACATATAAATATGACAAAGAGGCACTGGGTATGGGCTCCTTTCTAATGGAAAAGCCAGATGATGCTATACCTTATCAAATAAATACAGGGCATATAAATTTTAAAGATTGGAGTCAATGAGTGCTGACTATTAACAAGTTGATACTGCTTTCTGAAATTAAGTAGTTTTCTAGATTATTTGTTTTTGAAGTAAGCCAAATACCTTCCACTCATCTGCAGGTCTGATCCTGAATCCCCCAACCACTCTATTGATTCTCATCTATTGACACTGGAGCTTAGCATTGCGGGAATGGGGCAACAAGCACTAATTTCACGGGAACTTAGGACCTTGTAAGGTGGACTTCATAATTTTAAATGAATATCGGCATATAGATTGAAGTTCTCCGAAAAACTGCTTCCATTGTAAATATAGTTTTCTGAGCAAAGACCAGTCCAGATGCTTTCTTCATGCTTTTGAAGAAGTTGATGTATTTTGAACGTGTTCCTGGATTTTTTTTTTTTTTGACGGAACTAGCTTCAAAAATCTGGCAAAAGGGGTTTATTAAAGATGCAGGACTTCAGGAAAATTATCAATTTGATTGTCCTGGTGAACCGTCAATATGATAGTAGGATTCTTCACATCATAACAAGATCACTGAAAATGGGAGAGAGATACTAATGTGACTATAAATTATTTCAAGCTCTGAATAGTTTCTAGAAGTCCGTAATAAAATATGATTGAATATATGTGAATATAGTATTTTTTTTCTAAAGACACTTTCAAGCACCCATATACAAATATACCATTAGTGTTTATCACTGAGCAACCTCATTGTGCCATCTCTGAAGGGATGACACAGATAAGCCTCTCCTGAGCCCCAGCAGGAGAAGAAGTGATGCCCTCTACTAGAAATGTTCATCTTCTAAGCACTTCCATCCACTAAAACTTGTGGAAAATTACAAAAACTTTAAAATAGCTCAGGTGAGTATGATTTTTTTTTTGCCAAACTGTGACATCCAACATTCACTGACTCGAAAGGGGAATTCAATACCAGTGGCTCCTGTTGACTTCTTGAGCGATATGGCCCCTGGCACACCTAGAGCTCAGCTTTTTTATGTTTGGCTCCTCTATTAAATGGCATAGGAGATGCTGCAGGTCAAACAAACATTTGAATTTCTTTCCCCCATCCATGTTCAAAGCAATATTGCAAAATGCTTGAAGCTATTCAAAGACACTCGCTATAAAAGGACCCTTCACTCGAGAGACTCCTACCTCTGTATATGCCCTCATCTGCAACCATCACCAACCCTTATGCATCACATTAGGAAAGGGAAGGTACAGGACTGCTTGTTTCCAGTCTTTATACCTTCTATTTCTCTCCTGAGAAGTCTGAATATTTTTTCCATTTCCAGGAGCAATAGATGGTAGCTGTCCTGGATAACAAGGCAATGATAAAAATCTGTCTGCTTTAAAAAATTAGGAGGTTGAAACATATAGAAACAAAAGAAAATACTCTTGAATTTTTCTTCGGCATTTAACAAGTTCACTTAAAGGAAGTTTAGGTTACCAGAGTTTTGTTTTAGTTGACTGGACGGAAAGCATTTCATTATATTTAATTTTAGAGGGGACTTTGTGAGGCGCTGAGCATGCACCGTGACCGGGCGAAGGCTGTTCCTAACACTCTGTCTTGCAGGACTTTACCCTTTGCAAAGGCTGCAACAATAACAGATGAAAGTAATTCCTTTTTTTTTTAAATGTCAGCTTCAAAGCTTAGCAAGGGTGTATTTGAAGCAGCAGTAATCCCATGCAGGTCTTGCTTCCCCGAGACGTGAACTTTGGAGGTGTATTTTCTTGTTGATATGCTATTTTTCGCATGCAGGAGGTCATGTCTTCGCTAAGCACATGCTCAACACTTAACGAAAGTTTTCACCTCTGAATCTGACCCAGATGCAAAATATAACAATTCAACTATCACACAGTTATTAAAATAGCTTATTTGGAAGCAGTGGGGTTGATAATGGGATTGTAAAACATCTTTCAAAGATAAACTTAAGGTATTCATTTCCCTAAGTGTATGAAATCAGAACGCAAGCTAGGAAGCCGGGGGGATTTAAGGAGATGGATGATGTTTCAAAGCAGCCAAGTAGTTAGCTTTGGGTTTTTTTGCAAAACCAGCACCTGTAGGAACTCCCTAGCAATTTCCCTGCATGTTAAAAGTGTCACAGCTGTTTACTGGCCTGCTGCCAGCCCATTTCTGATTACTATCTCCTAAAAGAGTTTCAAGCAATAAGAATTAAATTTTGCCATCCAAGATGAATGATATCACATCTGCACAGAAACAGCCTCCAAATGAAATAAGGAATAGCTAACCATTAAAATCGCTGTGTGTGAGAAATACACCTTTATTAGAAAGCATCTTCTTAAAGCATAAAGGATTAGGAAACGCACCACAGTCTCGCAAAGCTTGTGATTTCATTTGAGACTAAGATCGGTACAAGGATCTGAACGTGCACCTGTAGCTCTGATGGGTTTGGGTGGAGGTACAGCATGGTTATTCATAGTAGATAATCAACAGCCAAGCAAATTGCAATTGCCATTCCACAAATGCTTTTTTGAGCCCCATTGTATCAGACTAATCCCTTGTTTTGCTGTCAACAAATTATGTTATTTGATGTCTTCTGTAGAGCATCCTGACAATCACACCTGAAATGAAGTAACAAAACCTAAAAGATATAAAAGACAGAGTGCAAAACCGTTTGCATGTGATGGTACGCTGAGCAGATAAAGATAGAAACACTTCATTCCCATTACTAAAATGAACTTTAAATACAGCCGTGAATGAGTTCCTTTTAACTTACATCAGAAATTTAATTACCATAGCCCTATTATAAACCTCCAGGTAGTTTTACATTAACGTCCGGAATAATGGGCAAGATCAGACTTTGATCTTCTCTTTAAAGGTTTACAGACACTGAGCTTTCTCACAAATTCAAAATTTCATGTTATCTATATTTTTGATGTTTTATCTTGCTATACCTACGTAAAAGCTGTGGGATCAGTTAAATCATGAGAACAGTTTTTCTTTTTTTTTTTTTTTAAGCAGATGATTTAAAGATTTAGAGCTCAGCACTTCTCAAATCATTTAATGGAGTATGCAGTCAGGCACTGAGAAAATACAGCAAATGCAACTGAGGGCAAATCAATGTAAGTGGAGCACAGCATCGTCAGGATAAATAAGTGCACTGCCCAGCTGTGGGGTTTCGGATACCCTAAGTGCTGCAAACAAGCAAATGGAAAAAATAATAGTATTATCATATAGCAGCAGTTTCCCAGCATCCATCAACAGTATTGGAAGCATCGGGTTTTTTTAAATAAACCTCCTTTACTTGGCATTACAGAGTCAAGTTATTGTAGTGGTAGGTTGTCACCTTCCTGTTGCACCCAAAGAGGGAAGCATTGCCTCGTGCAGGTCCTGCAGCTGGCTGCCGACAGCAGTGAAGGCAGACACCCATCTCGGCAGTATCATTTGCTCTTATTCTACAGCACCTCTTGGCCTGCCTTTGGTTTAGTGCTTAATGTTTGGCAAAATTAAGAGAAATCAAAATAAGAGAGCCTTGCAGATGAGTGTTGGCAATATAGGTGGCACCACACTGCCAATATTGCAGTGGTCCAATATTGCTCATGCTCACTAAGTAAGGATAAGATGTGGGTAGAAATCCTGAGTTTAATGTGGACTATATTTAGACTGTAAGCTATATATGGAGATTAATTTGAGCCTTCAGGAAAACCGATTATGTATTCTTTAAAGGGAGAAGGGAAAGAAGAAAGAAGGTCTGTTTTGGTGGATCAGCTGCTGGTCGGATGGAGGTGTCAGCAGTAACTTCGGAGTTAAGGCTGCATTGAGTTTTTCACTTACAGCAGGATTAAACTTCTTCCATTTCACAGTTCAGTGACTGAATTTCATCTTTGAATTTGACACAATTACTGTTTCGGGGTCAACTGAATTTGCTATGCAGTTTTCAGGTACCACGCTTACTAACTTTCACAGGGAAAACAATTAATACTCACTCACCGTTGAAATATGGACCTCCACCCTCTGCTCTTTCCCCTCTCCCTGCTGTTTAAACAACTGCATACACCAACATTTCAAAACTTTGGAGCTATTCCCATCACATCGCAGCCTGGGAAGTTTCTCAGGTAAATGGGAAGCAACTTCTTTTTCTGGCAACACCTTTTCCAGCTTTGCCAAGACAATCTGACAGTGGGGAGATGGTGCTCCCCCACCTCCTCCCTTGGTGCTGCCCTCCTGGAGCCCAAATCTCTTCCTCCCAAACCTTCCCCGGGTGCCAGCACCATCCACATATTTGCTGTTCAGCTCTCACTGGCTCTACGTTTCTTTCTTGCCTTTCCCTTACCAACACTTGGACATAAAAGTGAGCTCTGACCCAACTCCTAGTGGATCTCATAGGAGCTGGGGAGGTACAACAAAGGACAACTGGTCTAGCAGGCAACTCTCACACCAGAAAAGCCACAAATAATCCCACAACTATTTCCAGCAGTTCCAAAAATCAGTAGCTCCCTATAGTAGAAGGATCACTGAGTTTTATTTATAACATATTTGACTCCGTTCAAGTAGCTCTCTCTTCTTTAAGTCCTTTTGATGGAAGTGGGACAGAAATAGCTCGTCTTCCAGTGGCGTAATACTTACAAAGCTATTTAGATCAGTCTTCAGGACAGCTCAAAAATGTTCTGGTTGCCAAATGTACAGACCCCCAAACTGCAAAAATCTTTTAATGCTACCATTGCCTCTCCATCCCTCACAGATGCCAAAGTTTGCACAGGTTTCTGTTTAAAACTACCAAGACTGTGCTACACAAAGCTCTAAATGACCATACTGGGATTAGTATAAGTATTCTCAGCAGATACTGGAAAAAGTATTTAGATAAATGCCAAAGGAATGGTTAATATTTCTAATGCACAGACCTCTGTTTCCATCAAGTGCTACCCTGTACAACTGGAACTGCTGAGCACATGGATGCATTCACCACAGCATTTTTCTGTTTCCTCTGGAATGAGACTCATTATTGTCAGAAAGCTTTCTGCTGCATTTTGATTTCATCAGTACAGGCCCTAATTTTATAAAACAAATGCAGTAAAATATAATAGCAGCCTGCTTCAAAGGCATTGATTTTTTTTCACTAGTGCTTCCATCTGACATGTGACACTGCCCATTATAATATCGAAAGGTCAAGTGAGCAAGATGAAAGCATATAGATTATTACCTACATAAAAATGACCTGTTTTTAGAAGCTAATTTAATATATCCCTCGTGACCGACATGGTGCATTACACAGTGGATTTTCTCAAGAGGAAAGCAGCCATAAAGTCCACCTGGCACAGATCTCTGCATGAGTAATGCAAATCTGCAAGCAAACAGCAATTCACTTTCAAAAAAGAAATTCATAATTTAGCAATCTCCACTACCTTCATTTAGGGATATCACCCTGCATGTTATCTTGATGGGCTCTTGCCTTTTAAAATGATTTCTGAGATCTTATTTTCTAAGTAAACACCTATTTATTACAGCAGTTGGGAAAATCTGATAGCCTGACTTGGATACAAACTACCAGTGTCTTCAGGATGAAATTAAGAATTATTTAAGGCTAAACTGTGTTATATGCAAAATTCTCCATCAGAAAGAAAAATAGCTTTTGCATACCAGAGGCCAAATAATGCCATTCAAAGTATTGGTTTTTCTAAATTTTTAGAAGATATTTAAACTCATACAAGCTCAACAGGTATCAACGATTAGTTATGATTTCTCTACAGCACTCACCAAGTACGAGAATTATTTTAATTCTTTACACAGCTTAAAATAAATAGTTGCACTCTCTGCTTTTTTATAGCATTAATGAGCTTTTTTCCCCCTTTTTGCACATCCCAAAAAAGTTCTCCCCCCAGTCTGGCACTGCAGATAGCCAAGGCAAAAGCTAGTTCCCATATGGTCCCTAATTCAGAAAACAATTGACACAGAGGGAGATAGAGCCAATTATTACAGCTCTCAGGCTGCCCAGACCTTCCTAATGGTGTAAGCCAGAAAATATTTTCTCTTGCAGAAAAATTACTAATCTAATTGCACTCATGCGTCGCTGAATTATTTCAGCCAAAGTTTTCCAAAGCTGTGGCCCAACAGAAAGTCAGACCTTAATTAAATCATTATCTTTAATTGGTAGCTCCTGTTTTGGAACTTTTAACTCTGAAAATTTCCCTTTTGTCAGGGGTTAAAATCTTTCTTGGCTTATCTTAGCTATATTTCTAAAGGAAAACAAGATAAATAAAAAGCATCCTTTCCTAATACACAGGGTAGTTTATTATTCACCCAAAATCCATGGACTGGCTGTAGGTCACACACACTGCATACTAGTGTGCTTGCAGACATAGCATCTGCAAAGCTTTCCCATCTTACCAAAACAGGAGTTTGCACCAGGATAAGCTGGGTTCTGCCACATGCCATGGCCCATTTTTTGGAGCTGAAGGGCCAACTCCAGCCTTAATACATTTATGGAGAGGTTGGCCGGAACTTGTACCCTGGTACCCACAGACCATGAAAGAGCAGATGTCTACATGACACGTACACCAACATCTATGACCAGATCACTGCCAACCACCTTCAGACAAACACTGCAATTAGGTTATCAAAAAGAGCAGTCTTTCTACACGAGGTGCATTAAAATATCTCTTTTTTCAGATGAGGAGCGTGCTTCTGAAGCAAGTCCCCTGATGGGTTCTTCTCCTGTCTCTGAGTGGGACAAGAGCGCGAGAACTGGGCTCCTCTCAGGTAATGCTAAACTGGAAGATGTGCTTCAGGAGCTGATTTATGTGCCCCAAGCACTGTTTAACACTGAGTCCAGGGAATCAGACTTGAAGTAGCCCAAAGGAAAGCCCCACAGAAATGCAAATAGTCTGTACAGCAGGTCCTTGTCACCAACATTTTTTTCTCTACACATCTGTTCCTCTGGATCTGCGCTACTTACTAATACCTAGACCTATCCATGTGCAATAAGCTTTCAACTCCCAGAGACAACTTCAACCGTTAAAATAACTCTCAAAGATAACCTCATAAAGCAAAAGAAAAGGCTGTATAGGAAGGAGACACATGTAGAGCCAGCAGCGGACCTCCAAGGAACACCTCCGAGGAGCCACACAGGACACTTGACAATACTTTCTCTTGTAAACATGCTGGCAAGAGAGAAATGAGACAGACTGGGGGGATATGGGGATTTCATCTTGCAAAACATGATACTTGGACACAGCTCATGGGAAGCCTTCAACAGCAGATGGCACCTGAACACCAGCTACCAGCTGCCAGGAGACGTCAAGAGATGCTTCAGTCCAGCCACGCACACAAGCATTTGCTTATGGCTAGGAGATGAAAACTTTTCCTAAACCAGCATCTTCAAAAAAGCCAGTGCTAAAAGGTATTGCAGTACATTGTACCATTTTGTAAGCAGCAAATGAAAGGAAAAAAGACGGGGCACCATACCACCTTGCTTGATCAAACTGTGAAGCGGTATCTGTACCTTTATAGAATAAAGTCAATTTTACCTTTAAAGCCAGGGTGGAATGGGAAAAGTATCTACAAAGTATGCATATAAAATTGAAAAATATTAATAATCACCCTCTGCACCAAAACTAAGTCAATGAACTGCTAGGATGCTTTGTTACGAATAAATGTAGTGAGAAAGGAGGTGTAAAGTGAAAAAAGGGATGACTCCGGCCAGTAAAATAAAAGGTCTGGATGGAGATCTTTATTAAAACACAGCTCAGGTAAAGACAAAAGGCATTTGGGGCCAGAGCTGCTAGGCAAGGAAAAGACATCGTATACCTACACAAAGGTCCCTGCCTCCTTGAGTCCTATGAAAAGGAGACAATTTTGGCTGTCAGTACCAACATGTATTCCCCCAGGGCTGCAACGCAGCTGGAATAAAAAAAAAAAAGCAAAAAGTGCAATCAAAATAGCCTGCATCTGCAGAGAGCCTGGAGCAACAGCACGAAGGCACCGGTGTCTGGACTTCAAGCCCTGCTGCCACAGAAGGTCAACATCAGCAGGTAATTCTGGATATGACAGCAGAAAAGGAGCGCAGGGACCCTGGTCATCAGAGCGGATACACTCTGCTTGGCCAGGCAAAGCCCAGGCAGATGCCAGCTTTCCCAGCATGATGGTGAGGGCCACCTTGTTGCTGTCCTTGCCTCTGTGACTTGCTACAGCCATGTCACAGAAAGGTTGAACCAAGCCAGAGGGGACCTCACCTGATGATCTTGTTAGTGGTTGAAGTAGTGTGCAAAGATTAACTTCAGGAGTTTTCTGGACAGGCAAGATGCCAGCACAAGGGATTTGTGTGCCTGGAGCTAATGATGTTCGCTGAACCCTCACTTCACTTGGCACCAACAACTCCAGTGGAAACCACCTGTTTCCTCTTGGATTTATGAGAGCTGCAGTAGCAGCTCCCTCTGGAAGTAATCTATACTTATATGGGTCTCCTGCTTATTTAACTATCTCCTTCATGCCCTAAATACCAGCACATCTGGGTCGGACACCAGGACACAAGCACCGTTCTTCTGAAACTCCCATTTTCTCAGAACATGAACCAAATTAAATGTTTGCCTCTCTTCTTTGCCTTTACTCTGGTAAGGATGTAACTGTAATATTCATTAGTTGATTAATTTATTAACTTATTAACTTATCTGAATACATGCGAGGATGAATATTAATTATATAGCCTCACTGATGATACATTGATGATTTCTGACTTTAGAGACTGAACACAAAGGATGGACATTAAGCAGAACTGCCAATCCCAAGCTTGCAAAAACCAGGGAAAAGTGTCTCTAAAATAGGTATTAGATGGGTAGTAAGGTATTAGTTGTAAACAAGTACATCAGTTCTGGTGCTGGAGTAAACTCATGTTATAAAGACAATCCCTGTAATCATGAGGATAAAAAAGGGTTCTTCCATTTAGATGAAAGCCACAATTTTTATAGTCACCTGACTTTAAGGAAACTCACAAAGTGGCATCAAAGATGATTCAGCATGGGCACATGAGCAACTCTGCTGAATTCCACTGCTTTCAGCGGCCCAGGTGCACACTTGCTTTCCTAGACACACAGATGTCTTCTTGAGGGAAGGCCAACGCTCTTGAAGAGCACAACTTTCTTCAAAGTCTGCTTGGCAGGGACTCCTCGGCACCTTCCCACCGGAGCATTGACACAGCCTTGTGTTGGGCATCTCAGCTGCCCATACAGGCCAAGAGCCAGGCATTTAGGACACAATCCAAAGGTGCCCATGCAGAACAGAAAGACACATACAACCGTCACGGCCAGTATGCAGATACCTAAAGCCATGGTCCCTCTGGGACACCTCATTTAGTGGTGCAGGAAGACCCTCTGCTCAGCTGAACTATTTTTGAATGGTGATATGTATTTTCTTTGCCTTCAAGAGCTGAGCAGAGTTTGCTCTTTCCTTCAAATCATGCCCAAGGGTAGGAAGTGTTAGCTCAGTTGTCTACAGCAGCTTGATTGCTAGAACATTTTCCTAGGTCCTAGGAGCACCCTAACCATATCTCAAGGCTTAGCTGGGAAAACACCAGGTCACCAAGAGATAAACTCAACAAAAAGTTGTTCAGCCCTTTCAGACTTGGAGGACTGTTGGATACATGGAAAGATCTTCTGACCCTCTAACTTCTGCCTAGCATCCTCTCAGTCATGCCCTGCACTGGGACTACCTGCTCTGTAACCCCAGGGTCACGGTCTAGCATGGAGATTAAAAAGACCCACCAGTGCCACTGATTTGGTAGATATTTCTGCAATGAACTCCTGGCCATGGCCCAAGTCCTGCTTAGGAACATGAACCCTGCATCGGATGTAGTCTAAACCTGTGCTTTTGCTGAACAGAAGCCTACAAATTAACAGGAATTTAATAATCACCTTGATATGGTAGATCTATATGGAAATATATTTGCTGCCATTTTGTAAATATTTTTATATGTATCATTTCAGTTCATATTTCTTAACCAACAGCAACTGGTAAGAAAATATTAAACTGTTCACATTTTGGCCCTCAATGTGGCCACCACACCAACAAAAGCAGGCTCTGACACTGTAATGACATCTCACAATGATGTCCTTTGTATTTACTCTATGTGATTACTTCTGCTGAATGTCTGACCTTTGCATGGATCATCCTGATCCCCTGATACATGGTGAGATGTGGGTATACAGAAAATTTCTATCCATCCAAAGGCCTTTTGCCACCTGCCATACAAGCACTGAAAATGAGATGCTAGCTACAAGGATGCAAAAAGAGGGGAAAAAAATTTTTAACGTGATTTGCGTAAAGCCTCACCAACTGAACGCGCTTTATATGCCGAGTTCTTCCCTTTCACAAACTTCCCCTCAGAAAAGATAAGCCCTTGAAGGACAACTAGCTGGAGCTAATTAACAGCTGCTTGAAAAGTAATCCAGGTTAAAATTTCTGCCAAGTAGACTTTTCTCCCAGAGGAGTTTTATCTTGCGAGATATAGAAATAATAACACTCGAGCGACAAAAGTTTCTGCAGCAGCTTCCAATGCATCTCACTTTACTCTCAAAGTAACATTGCCATTTTCCCATCTTCTATTAATCTTTCTGCAGGCATGCGCTTGCTTTCAAGGAGTCAAGCAAACTTGAATATGGTATTTGACTAATAAATGCCATATCTTTCAAAGGAGCCTTCCTTTTTTTTTTCATGTTTCTCCAGGCAGACAGCACTGATCCCTTCTGCTTTTTCAAAGTCAAAATGTCAATATGTGAAGGGCAATAATGTCACTGTCACCTACAGTCTCGAGTGACAGGACTCGAGCACAGACCTCTGACT
Organism: Nipponia nippon; assembly: GCF_047370975.1. NCBI lineage: Eukaryota > Metazoa > Chordata > Aves > Pelecaniformes > Threskiornithidae > Nipponia > Nipponia nippon. The sequence goes on along the minus strand of NW_028262347.1, from coordinate 86,763,686 downwards.
TTTAAGATAGAAAAGTTGCTATCAAAATTAATTGATTCCTCCTTTTGGGGAACAATTCCTCCATCACCAAGAATCCTTCACTTTGCCCTTCCATTGGGATGAAATATTTGGCATTATAAGAAAAGAAGAGGAATAAAGAAGATAAAAGCTCAAAAATGTTAAGGTCAACATTGGCCCGCTGGTTCCCAAAATGAAGTTTATCCAAAATAGGTCCAAAACTGCAGCCTCCCTAAAGGCACGTTATAAAGCGCACAAGGGATCCTGAAAGCCCTTCCCTAAAACTCACAAAATTATCCTGAAAAAGTCTCCAATACAATCTGCATACACAGTCATTGCCTGTGATAATAAATTATTATGAGATACTCTATTAATAGTACAGCTTAAAATCGTTGATGTGAAAAGACAGACTATGAAATGGGGAATGGCAAGTCCTATTTGCAAATTTTGCTTAGTGCTAATGGGTTGTGGTGTAACCTTACAAAAACTACTGTGCTAATAACATCATGTTATTACTACAAACAAAAATCCTCAGTTTCATTACCAATGTTTTTTTCCTTTTTGTTCAGATGGAAATCAATATAATCTAAATGGTAACACTAAAAAAAATATATCTAAAATAATAATAGCACATGCCTGGGATACTTAGGACCATCTCTCTGAAACTGATTAAGTTAATTTTCTAACACTTTGTCAAATGCTTTGCATAAGCTGCTACTGGCACTAAAATGCCATGTTTTCAGCTGGTACTAATAGTTAATATATATAATAATATATATTTACCTATAATGTCTAATAGCTAATTATCTTCTGCTATAGCACTGTGTCCATTTGACTTTGCATTCTGTGCCCCAAATACCTGTTTTCTGGGATGATAAAAGAGGCTGATAGCCTCCTGCCTTTTTAATTAAGTCAACAAGAATTTTAGGGAACTTAAGCATTTGAAGAAGAAAGCTTACATGTTTGATTTGGGGCAGGGAAATATTATTCTAAACACAAATGCAACCCTGGGGTGCTTTCTAGTACCTTAAAATAAATTAAACATGATTAAAAATGTATTTCAAATATCACTCAAAGATGATAAAAAAGAAAACACTAGCTTAATTTGTGGGTACTTTGCAATATTAGCAAGCTTTGCTCAAGAAACTAAGTTTCTTGGGATGCATATTTACTTTCTGAAACAAGCAAACAAGAAGTTATTTTTAATCAACTAACTAATTAGGGCTTCTCATTTTCTCTCCACAGGAGTGCTGAATTCCTTTGTTATACACTATTTCAAACCCCTCTGGTTTAATGAGAAGTTACTATATATAAGTTGAGAGCAATCTTAAATTTAGATGGCTGCAGACCACTGATTAACAGTCACACTGAACATTTGACTTTGAGAAAACAGCTAACCCCTTCTTTAATGTGGTAATAATAAAAAAAACCCAGAAGTAATGTAAAATAATTTTGTAAGAAGAAAAGTAAAATAATTTTGTATAAAGCAACTTCATTTTTTTTTTAAACTACTTGTGCCTTTGAATCATATTGGCTTATATTCAGTATCCCTCTAATCAGAACATGTTCCTCTTCAAAAGCTATATTGTTGGTATAGCATCAAAGTACAGACAGAACAAAGTTTTCCTATTAAAAACAAATTGTAGATCAAGAATGAATGAAGAGAGGTTTTTTTCTGGAAATATTTTAAAATACACTACATTTCACTTCTGAAAGGAATGAATATTTATAGTAGGACTTCAGATGAATATATTGCTTCACATCAAAGTAGCTCTAGTATTCATTCAAAAATGACAAACTGAATTCTCCATTCTTTGTCTCAGAACACATTTTGACTTCGTGAAAATGTCCGACAGAGTTCTCTAAAGAAACGAATCATATTCAACAACAATTTTCTTCATTACCTGAGCTTTCCAGGATCTGTAATTTCTCACCTTAAAATATTTCAAGAAAATTATTTTGTGATAAATTTTGAAGATCCAACATTTCTATGGACTCAAATATTGTGATTAAGACAGACCTTGGGACCACTCATATCTGGGCACTGACCTGAGGAGACCCATCTCCCTCCAGTCCCCCCATATTCATGGAGAGAGCCAGGGAGACAGAAGGAGGCTCATCCAGAGGAAAATTCAGAGTAAGGACCTAATTCACTACTTTTTAAGCTGTTTTATACTACTGTGTTGTAAAAAACAGGTTTTTTTTGAATTACAATGATGTACCATCAACAAAAATGAGGTTAAGATTTTACGCTGAACACAACAAGCAGACACTTACTTTGCTTTTGCTTCTGCATCTTCATAGGCTTTATTGGAAACGTCATCTAAGCCACCAATCAGATGTTTGAAGGAGCTGTAAAAACAAAGAGGCATTTTTAGCAGAAGAGTCTCCACCTGGGAGCCAAGCAAGCCAATGTGGCTCTTCAGCAGCAACCAGGGACCATCCCTTGTTGCTGGGGATGGCTGTGACCGACCAAACCAGAGTGAGAACTGGGCATCTGCTGGGAAACATGGCCTTAGACACGGTGGAGAAGGGGTGGAAATGCAATAACGAATGCCAAGAAGATCCAAACTTATTTATCCATCTTTTTTAGGGACTGAACCCCCTGCAATTACTGCTGAAGTTTTCCCTCCCTCCAATGTAAGTTTTAGAGTAAATCTATCAACGTGGCTAGTAAGTCCCATGATGGTGAGGTGCCACCACCATATCCCTGTCCTCCAACCAGAAACCCTAGAAATCTCCCTGCTTTCAAAGTGAAGGATAATATTTATTTCTGTATCATAGCTTTCTCATCTTAAGAGAAACAGCAACCAAGGACACAGCAGAGAGAAATAAAATGGCAGGGAGGGGAGGGGAAGCAGAGAAGGAAAAGAAAGTGAGGGCAGAAAGGCAAACAAACTGTCATAAGCCAAATTGCTTAATGACATTTAAGAGGAAAGTTGACTTTAATTGGGTTAAACTGAGTAAGGTGGGGTGAAATGTTAGGAGTGTCTGATACACTTGGTGCTGAGCTGTCTTCTGTACAAGCTGCAAGTAGCTTCAGCAGTCCCTTAACACCATTCCCTGTCCCAGGGGAGATAGAAAGAGCATAGACATATCGGAAAAAGAATTAGAATTACACAGCATCAGAGACTAAGTAAGAAATACAAATTGAATATTTTTACTAATTTTAATAACTGAAATCAGTTAACACCTGTAACTGAAAATATTCCAGGTGAAAAGCACATTTTCATACTATACATTTCCATCATTCCCAACGTGTCTGTCACACACAGGTTTTCTTTTTTCAAGAAAGAAAATGCCATTTGCAAAATGAGAAAAAAGTTGGGCTAATTTGAAAGGATGAACTGCTGAAAACTACAATCTCTTGACTAATCTCTGCCTTAATGTCACAGCTTCAGAAATTAAACTCCTGCAGTTCCTCCGGCTTCTATATGTTCATGACGCTCCTGAGGCAATAAAAACAGAGCTGAAGAACAGAAATGGCTATTAAGAAGTTGAAAAAAATTAATTGAAAGGCTTAAAAAATTGGAAAAAAAAATCACCATTTAGGACCAAATTCATAAATTTAACATTAAGAACAGAATATTGATTATGGCCCTCTCTCAACAAAGACTTGTAGGATGAATCAGAATTAATGCTATTCAGCAGATGAGGAAAATACAGGGCACGTTAATAAAGGTAACAGTTTGCAGATCATTGCATTTTTCCCCCTAAATCACTTGGTTTCAGATCACATGACATTATATAGGATAAAGAGCCACAGATGAAAATCCTACTGACCGAAAAGCTCCAAACCCCAGCTGTTTGTGAAAATACAGCAATGAGCAGAATTCATTGACCTGATGTATTTGGGTTGAGTGGAGGGCAGCTGTGGGAAATGCAATATCCTGTGACGTATAAGGTTAACCAGGGTGACTTTGCTCTCCCTTTGGCCTCAAGCGCAATGAAACTGTTTGGACCACGCTTTGCTCAAGCAGCTTAAACACGTCATACAGTCTTAAGTAGGTACTTAAGTGTCCTGCTGCATCAGGAGATGCCTGACCCTAAGCAAGGTGCCCCGTGTGCACACGGCAAGTGGGGACACAACTTCCAGAAGAACAAAAGGAGGCTTAATTTTCTTGCTTTATGAATAGCAGCCGGAAAAAATCCATATTTTACCCATTATTGTAATAAATATGAGGCAAGAGGTCACAGTTGGGAGAGCTATTTATACTGGCTTGAATCTAGAGCTGCTTGCTGTAATGGGCTTTTCCAGCATGGCCTTTTGCATAATTACAGTCATCACTGCTCTAGAAATATCCTCTGCCCACACAAATTCCACGAGTTTTCCACTTTGTTTAATTTGTAATATTTTAAATGATACCTAGGAAATCAGTTACACAGCACAGGGAAAGCAATGAGAACAATGAGGAAGAGAAGGCAAAGACCCCTTTGCTCCTGCATGGAAATTGCATTAGGATTTTTAACAAGCCAGGCTGTAATTTTCAATATTAAGATGTGCTAATCACCAGGGTATCTTTTTGACCCAAAATTCCTTACTCAGCAGTGAAATGAGGAAAAAATCAGTTCATTCAACAAATCAAGGTTTATCTTTCTTGTGCTGAATATGTGCCATAGGATGAAGCCAAACCCTTGAAAGATGACAGTGAAAGCAAAGCAAGATGTATATGTTAATGGTCACTTGCATCACAAACAGATATTTAGGCAATTAAGTGAGACACATTAATACCGTAATCCTCCTGGAACGTTATAAGACATGACCTAAGGCTTAAAATGCAATTTAAAATATCTAGGCTTGGTTTGCTTTCATGTGATTAGGAAATGTGGCAGGGTTAAACATTCAGTATTTTTTTGGCAATGCAAATAAATCTTTGTATAGTGAAACACTATATGGGCAAATAAGAAAAAGTCACTGAAAGGAGTAACAACAGTTCGTCTAATATCCTTAAGTTTTCATGAAAATATTTTAAGCAAGACTTAGGACTGGGCAAGATTTTGAAGTTCCCTGGAGTCACTTTTTTATTGCCTATCTCAATGCCGTTGAAGTATCACCTCAGTCACAACTTCTCCAAAAATTTAATCAGAAAACTGCTCATTTTTTTTCTCCTCATAGCCTTCTCTCTTCATTTTTTCTATTCTCTCCTCATAACCAATTTTCTCCATGGATAAACTTCACCACAACTGGGAAAAACAGTAAAGCCGCAAAAACTAAAATCTCCAATGAAAAAGTTGAGCTCAGCTTGTATAGGGTCAGTCATGCTAGGATAATACTTTTTTATTTTATTTTTCTCCAGTTTCCTTTGCCAGAAAGGTTGATACAGCAACCTTTCTTGACACCTCACAGCTATCCTCATCACAAACCAAAATCAGGCTTTCAAATAAGGACAAAAACCTAAAACCCAAAGTGAAAGATCTGACAATACCTGAAATATTTAAAATGTTCCCTTAAAATACCTGTATCATCTTGATATGTGCAACTGAAGAAGACAATAAGCAGAAAAAACAGCATTTAGCTCTCAACATCTGCAAATACCATGTAGTTTTGTAGCACTACCAGCCTCTGTCAGCAGCAGCTGTGCCTTGAGTTTTAGTGGCTCTTATCCTTCAGCTCCTCTCTCTAACATCTGCACTAGGCAATTTTATACTCCCAGCATCCATAACATTTACACCTGGTAAATCTCAGCACTCCAGGAAAATATTTTTATCAACATAAATAAATTATATGGAGGAAAAAACACATATAAATAAAAGATGAACTCGAATCAACTTCAGTGTAAATATCCTTACAGCTCAGGAGAATCTACGAACATTTTCAAAAACTTTTTCAGGTTCCAGAGGTACGTGTAAAAAAAAAAAGTTTAAAAAGTTGCACCAACTTCTCTCTCAGGGTGTCAATGACGATCAAGATGTTAGAAACAGGTTTTGAACCTTTTCCTCTTGTTTTATCTCCATACAAAGTAGCTGCAAGTAAAGTGTGTCTATATGTGTTTATTTAAATTTATTTACAAAACAGATGCTCAAGCTTGTCCCACTTGTGTCTATACAATTTTCATCAGAAGATGTTTTATAGAAAATTTCCTACAGGATCCAGCATGTCGTAATTGTTAAGTTTTCCCCAATCAGTCCAACTGTATTTCTGCAACAAATCTAATAACCCCTCCGGGGACCTTGAAAATTCACTAAGATGAACTATGACAGAGCCAAACTTGAAACAATTTGGAGACACCAACATCGTGCATCTCCCACAATTACTTTCTTCCTAGAGGATGAATTATTGCAGTATCACAATAGGAAATACTTAACCAGCAACAGTCTCTATTTTATATCACATAGGGTCTTAGAAAGTCATAAACACAGAAAGCCTATGAATTGTGAAGAAAAATTGCTCTTGGAATTAAAAATGAATAGAAGACATCTGACAACTAACATCTGCTATAAAATATTAATATGTTTACCTAGATGATACGTTTGATCAGAAGAAAACTGTATTTTTTGAATGAGCTGTCTGGCTCCCCAAGTATCCAAAGGCTTCTAGAAATTCCTTGAAATGGTCAGATGTATAGTTTTACAATTCCCAGGAACAATATGTGGATTCTGCTGAACTTTTCAAGCTGATTTCCTAAGCCCCCCAGATGGGTCCATGCTTCACAGTTGGCAGGAAGAACATCTTCCCTCCAGACAGCCTGGCTGAATCAACCCAGTCTTACCATTAAGCTTGAGCATGGAGAAGACACCAGCCCGCCCGGTGCCGAGATCCCTTAGCAAAGCTGTCATCCACATTTGATCAGCCTTGTCACCGTCTCATTTTGCTCTCCCTATTGGGTTAGTGGAACCTCCTCTTCAATGACAGAGTGCATGGACATATTGAAACTTTGAATATAAAGTGAAATTCCCTGGAAATTTTTCCTACTGATTACTAATCTTGTTTCTTTGAAATACACCTGAACAGGTAGGACTACACTATTTTTTTCTGGCAAGATGACAACTCTTAATGTTTTAGCAAATAATCTACTTGCTGTCATAGTCCTCTTCCTTGTGTGACCAAAATTAATGGTACTCCCAATGTGGTCACTGTAGAGCTTGTATGACTGCACCACAGCAGCTACCTGACCTGGAAATCCCACGTCTGACACTTGCTTAATTTTCTACAGATTTTCTAAACACTGGTAGGGATCGCAAACCTACTAGTCAATTCTCTTCAGCTGTTCCCAAACACGAACTCCTATAAATCCCTATAAATCATTTCCTAAACGTGTTGCCTTTCCATGATGTAGATTTCTACGAACTGAAGCCCATTAGATGAAGGAATCGCAGGTGCCCCTGTCCAGCTGATTTCCCAAAGAGCTCCTTTAATTTCTCAATTTTCCATTTTTAATATTGAGAATCACAGTTACAGACCTACTTTATAAATGATTTGATTTAAGCTAAATCAACAAATTATAATTTCATCCAAGGTTATCTTCCACAATCTGCTCATTACTCCTTACCAAAAAACAACCCGTGACTGTGTTCATTACATGCCAAAACCTGCTCCAACCAACTCTGCTGTTTCAGTTACTACTTGCTACACTACCCTATTCGGGAATATCTGGGATCTTCCATTTTTAGTAGCAATTATTCTTCCCTCTTCTCTGGAAAGTTACAGTCATTTATAAAGACACAGGTCCAGAAATCCCTCTTTCCACAAAAACTTGTTGTATTTATACTATTCATATCTAAACACATCCAGGAGTCCCTTCGCTGCTACTCCTTTACTATCTTCTTCAAAGCAATTTTGACCCAAAACAGATATCCATGCTGGACACCTCCTCCTTATTAGGTTCCAGTCTATTGAATCACTATGAAATTAATCCCTATTACCTTAATCATATTTTTCTCCAGCTATGTTTCACATGTGGTTGCTCCTCCATCATATTTCTGTTATCTCTGTACAAATTTTGCACCTTTACTCCTGACACACAACATGCCTGTCTTTTTTCAAGATAAGCCCATAATTCCCTCTGCTTGGGGGGGCCCAGTTTGCCCTCTCTGGCTCCTTGCACAATCCCCAGTTTTGCAACAGATTCCTTGCAGAATTTCCTGTAACAGCTGCAAAATCTCCCTTCTACGCACCATCACAGGCTGGATTTCTTTACAGGTTCCAGTTCTTGGCTGGAGCTAGGTGTTCCTCCTTGCCTTCTCATCTTCAGTAACAGCCTGCTGCTTATGTTCATTACCCAGCACAACAAACCTATTGCTTTATGCCTTTTTTCCCCTCTGCTAGCTCATGCTTGCCCACTCTTCATGATCATTACCTTTGAAAAACCATGGTCCTTATCGAGACATCTGCCGTCCACTGATGTCTCAGCTGGTATCTGCAATGCTTCAGGTGGCGTCTGCAATGCTTCAGTTCTATGTGCATCCACTTCTCCACGTCTTCAAAATCAATCCAAACTCCAGAATAATTTTGAGTTGCAACCCAGACTCTCATGTTTTCTCCTCCATGAACTATAGTATGTGACATATTGTCTGTACAGAGCTTCCAGCTCAAGGATCACATGCGCTGATCTTCAGCAACTTCCATTCCCTGAATAAATGCACTTTCCCTGTTGCTATTAACTTACAAGCTGTTATATTTTCTTCCTTCTTATTACCTTAAAAGAACACACCACACCTTCCCTGTTTTCTGCCCCAAGTTTACTGACTCCCACCACTTATTGGCTTCTTATGTCTAGGCCAAAATGGTATCAACAGGCTGAGATAAAGCACTCATTTAACACAATATACACTCACATTCATGTTTCTTCTGTGCCCTATATGCTAGTACCAGAAAATACGATGCAGAACCTATGTGAAATAGTTTACCTAGTTTAAAAAAACAACGAAATTAAAAGTTCAATGCTGAGCCTGTATCTTCTTCACTGTTGGGTTCAAGTTATTGCTGAAGGACATCTTCCTAAAGGTACATAGAGTCACAGAATCACAGAGAAGTTTGGGTTGGAAGGGACCTTTAAAGATCATCTGGTCCAAGACCCCTGCAACAAGCAGGGACATCTTCAACTAGATCAGGTTGCTCAGAGCCCCATCCAGCCTGTCTTTGAATGTTTCCACAGATGGGGCAACTACCACCTCTCTGGGCAACCTGTTCCAGTGTCTCACCACCCTCATCGTAAAAAAAATTTTCCTTATATCTGGTCTGAATCTACCCTCTTTTAGTTTAAAACCATTACCCCGTGTCCTATTGCTACAGGCCCTGCTAAAAAGTCCGTTCCCCATCTTTCTTATAAGCCCCCTTTAAGTATTGAAAGGCTGCAATAAGGTCTGCCCAGAGCCTTCTCTTCTCCAGGCTGAACAACGCCAGCTCTTTCAGCCTTTCCTCATAGGAGAGGTGTTCCATCTCTCTGATCATTTTTGTGGCCCTCCTCTAGACCTGTTCCAAGAGGTCCATGTCCTTCCTGTGCTGAAGACTCCAGAGCTGGATGCAGTGCTCCAGGTGGGGTCTCACCAGAGCAGAGCAGGGGGCAGAATCACCTCCCTTGACCTGCTGGCCACACTTCTTTTGATGCAGCCCCGGATATGGTTGCCCTTCTGGGCTGTGAGCACACATTGTTGGCTCATGTCCAGCTTTTCATCCACCAGTACCCCAAAGGCTGCTCTCAATCCCTTCATCCCCCAGCCTGTATTGATATCAGGGATTGCCCCGACCCAGGTGCAGGATGTTGCATTTGGCCTTGTTGAACCTCATGAGATTCGCATGGGCCCACTTCTTGAGCTTGTCCAGGTCCCTCTGGATGGCATCCCGTCCCTCAGGCCTGTCAACAGCATCACTCAGCTTGGTGTCATCTGCAAATTTGCTCAGGGTGTGCTCAATCCCGCTATGTCATTGATGAAGATATTAAACAGTACTGGCCCCAATACAGACCCCTGAGGGACACCACTCGTCACTGATCTCCATCCAGACATTGAGCCATTGACCACTACCCTCTGGATGTGACCATGCATCCCATTCCTTACCACCAAACAGTCCATCCATCAAATCCATCTCTCTCCAACTTAGAGAAAAGGATGTTTGTTCAACTTGCAGGTTGTTCACGAGAAATATTTATTCATTCACATGGGCGTGAAATGCAGCATAAGCTGACATTAAGCCTTAGCAAAATCAGCTGAAATTTCTCCTACAGCTTGGCTGGAGCCGCATGATTGGCTTCATCTCACCTCCTGCATGGTGGAGACTGCTGATGAAGCCAGAAAGCATTAAGGACCAAATCCCACTGAAATTCATTATTCTGGTAAAGGAAGGGACTTAAAAAGGTAATTGCAAGATGGAAAGAATGTCAATGTTGTCCTTCATAACAAATATTTTCACGACAAGGACAAGTGGGAACAAAATGGCTTAAAGTCTGTGGGACTTTAATGTGGGACTTCAAATGCTTGCTGCACTGCAGTTCATTTTCTTTGTTAGATCATGACTCTGCTCGTTTCTACATAAGCAAAGGATGCTGAAAATCCATTGTTGCAAAGCATGTCTAACATAGATTTGCATGACATAACTATACTACTTCTTGAGTGTCTTTGGGGTGTTTTTGTGACTGTAACGGCCTTCTTGTTTCACAAGGAAATTACAAAGCAAGGCAGCACTGACATTGTGAGAGTTTGGTAATTAAAGATCCATTATGTACTACCATTTGGCTTTCCTCATGGTATTTTCAACTCCCACTGCTTCACCCCTGTAGCATTTTAATACATATATTTTGAACTTCAGAAATTATTTTAGGCAAACCACTTCATATTTTCACACTTAAGCAATGTCCCATCTCAAACCCAGCTCTCCCAGAGCTTGCTTGGTGGCCTGGCTCATCCCTATAAAGAAAGTTTCCTGTATTATTACCCTCAAAATCCTCCAGCAACTAAACCAGCCCTACAATTGCTCATAATATTGTCAAATCCAGAGACCAGTCTTCCACCTTGCTTAGGCATAACTTGCTGTGATACCAAGGTGTGACTTACAGTTCAAATGTTAACTAGATAGGAGTACGGCAGCTGTATTAGCAGTGTGGCTCTCAGGTGTTCTGTGGAACAATTTTTTGATATCTTGGGAAGACTTTTAAAAGGAAGCTCAAAGAGTTACTCTGATGACAAGACAATGCCAATGGGTAATATTAACCCCTACTGTCCATAAGACTGAAATTCTTCAGTTTCTCAGAGAAACGGATTGACTGTTAAGGAAACGATATTTTCCCATAACTTGTTCTTTGAAATTGCAACATCAATTTTGCTCAAATGTTTCAGATTGAGACACGCACAGACATGAAAATTGCTGCTTCAATAGTTCCATTTGATTAGGCAAAGAGCTTGTCTTGTAATAGAAAATATTATGCAACCTTAATGACATGCATCACTCCTCCTTCTGCGCAGAATAGCATCTGACTGTTAGTAAAGCTGACTTCCAGTTTCCATTGCTACTGTGCATGTAACTCAACGTGAACATTTACTGTGACCGCTGTAACAAACCAAATGCTGTAATATTGTGTATCTGGATATAAAGAAATGCTATTTTTCCATCATTAACAGAACAGCGTCTGCACAATTTTCCAAATTTACTGAAGTCTTAGTAGATTTTCTCCATATTAAAATTAGCTTCTACAGTTATCCGCATACCTAAATAATAATCTAAGAGAAGAGCTATGACAAGAAAGGCAGAACTGGCCAGGACACAGGACAACCTTCCTTGAACTATAAATAGCATTACTTTTCTTGCACTATAAATAGGATTCTTATGAATAGTGTTACTCTGCTACTAGAGAGAGTAATGCTACCGCATTACTAGAATGTTTGGTATAGATTAATTACAACTTCATCAGTTTAAATTGGACTTGTACTTCCTTACTATTTCAAGGGCATTATATTCTGAGAAAAAGGCACAACAGGCAAGGAAAGAAACAGTCTGTGAAATGATCAGTAAGGTCTAACTCTGCAATTACTAGTTATTTGGTTTTCTTTAAATGCTTGCAGTGCAAAACAAAAATATCCCTTGCAGAAGCATTCAGAAAAAAATGCATAAATTACTTGTTGCTTAATATTTCTCTGAATTAATGCTTGCTAAATTATCTAATTATGTAAATTCTTCTTCTCTTTGCCCCATGGAACGATAAGGAATAATGCGTATTTTATCTACCAGGCTACCTTCCTTGTGTATGTGCAAGAAAGCCACTCAGCTTACAGTCCTGAAGTTCCCCATCTGTTTTCAACGGACAGACTGTATTTTTTTTTAAATTGATCATAACCAAACTAACGTATCAGAAGACCTAGGATTTTTGAAATATTATTCCCCAACACTAGATTTCTAGAAATGAAGGACTGTAAGAAATCTCAAGAGATAACTGAATACAAAACGCTTGTATTAAAGCAGGATTGAGTGTATGTAGATCACCCCTATAAGATACTCCAGCACCTCTCACTTATCTCACCAGAATATAAGAAGGGCTTCTGAGGTCAATCCTAACCCAGCACCTGACCTTTGATGGTGTCTTGCATCAAGACTATGTGCCTGGGGAAGAGTTCAAGGACTGAGCAACCATTTGTGATATTTGCCTTGGTACTCTCCTACAGCTCTCCAAAACTTCCTAGCCCAGAGGTAGGTCCTACATATTTAATAAATCCAATGGATTTATTTTCCTTTTGAACACTTGCAAACTATTCTCATTTTCCTATGGCTCTGTGAGTGATCTCCATGTGAAGAGACGCCTCCTTTTGGCTTTCACCTCCTTCCTGCATGTTTCTTTGGGTTTCACTGGGGGAGGCAGTGAAAAGTCAATTCCCATTCAACCTACCCACACCTCCCATGGTTTCACAGATCTATACATTCCCTTGCAAGGATTCCTGTTGAAGATTTGTCTGTACCTTTTGATGGTCTATGCCAGTGCTTCACTGCCCTCACAACAGGAAAACCACCCAAAGAGTCATGTTGACATTTCAACGTAATGCTAATTTTTTAAATCCCATTCTCAACAATTGCAGAGAGCAGTTAAATTTGCAGCACTGTTTTCTGGAGCCCGGGCATTTCTTTTCTAGATTAAAACCCCCTAATTCTTTCAAGCTCCCGATATAAGACATTATTTTACTCTTCTGGTCTCCTCTATTTCCTTTGAGCTGCAGAGCCTCAAGCAAGGCTATATCCTTTGCTTGAAGGCTCTCCATGCCCACATGGGATAGAATAACAATATCCTGATTTAACATTTGCCAGAAGCTTGATGCCTTTTGTGACATTTTGCTGACACAAACTTAATCTGTGTTGCACCACAAGGCCTGGATCCATTTCCACAGTAATGCTACCTCCCCATTTATTTCAATTTTGTCTTTCTGCGCATCTTAATTTTCTCCATGTGTCGCTACTGAGTTTTGTTTTGTTGATTTAAGGGGGATCTTCCCTCTACTTCATCAAGGGCTGTGAATGTATTACTCAAAATTAAATGACCTCTCTGGAGAAAATGATCAAAGACTTTAGTTAAAAACTGTAAAAGGTGCTAACTGGAGATACATCCCACCCCAAGGCAGGAAAATGATGTACTTACTCTCTGTCTATGACCAGACAAGTTACCGCTTCAGCAGCAATGACGTTGGCCGTTCTGACATCCTCCCTGAAAGAAAAAATACATTTCTTAAGTAAAAGCTGTATTATTTTCATGACCACCTTTTTATTTCCAAACATATTGCATTCCTAAAGCATTTCAATAATAAATTTCTGGGTTTCACAGTTTTTCCCCTATATTGATTTGGTGTTCACCATCCATAGAGGCTTCAAGCACACAAAAGTGAAAAACCACGCATGAGCAGAAAGAGAGAAACAGGTCGCCCTTATAAATAAGACATCCAGACATGCATCAGCCCATCCTTTTTATCTGCTTTAGGCAAAGTCTCATTTCTTACTATGCACATTTGTGCATAGAAACAGTTTTATAAAAATATTAGCTATTAGCATAATTTATTTATGAACATTTAGACTTCTGCTCATGTCCTTCTCCCCCAAAACCTACATAACATCTAAATGTTGGAACATGAAGCATCTAGTTAAGTAGGACACCAGCTCTGCTACTCAGAGCAGGTACAACGTGTATGGTAGGCTATAGGACTCACTATGCATTTGCTATCTGAGCATGGTGGAGGCTGGGACTGTGCCTATAAAAGGTGTCTGATTAGGATGGAGCTTTTGAAAGGTCTCAGCATTAAAACATTGTGCTGGTACTTTTCACCAGCTTTTCAGAAATTAAAAATATTACACTTAGAATTTTTTCTGTATCTTCATTACCAAATGCTTTGTGTTCTCCCTTTCCCTGTCCCACCGAGAATTTGGCTGTGGCCAGCCCAAGCTACAAAATATGAAGTTAATTCATTCTAATCAGACCGACCTGATGTTTCATCAGGGTTATAGAGATGTCGTTGCATTTTCTGTGTTGGCCAAACAAATGCACAGGATTCAGAGTCGCTGTTTTATTCAAATGCACTCCAAACCTTTCCACGTATGAAGGGTAAGTGGATTACAGGCAAAAGAGACCCACCTCTTTTAAACACACCTAATTCATTTAGACTAGAAAACCACTGTACATTTCCACTGAAGTAGAAAATGAGATTTAAAAATTCTGTTAGAAATAGCAGTTCCCCTATTTAAAGATTGGAGGTATTAAAGCATTAATATAGTAAAAAAAGTGTGGTGCATGTGCACTCATACAGGAATGAATGTGCACTCTCCCTTTAAGGTAATCACTAATTAGCTTTAATTACTTTTGAGCTATCTTTACTTTAATATCTTTAAAACAGAGCAAGCAGAAATACAAATTAAAGAAACATTAATATTCAAGCTTATATTCAAATGCTGTCTTTGAGTCTATTTTCAATGAAATTAAGTGTGCATTAGTCGTAATTTATCCATACTGATAAACAAAATTATGGTAATTTAAAGCAAGCAGAAAGAAGTAGCAGAATAGCAGTAGACAATTATCTCTATTAACTTCTAAAACTTTGGTAAACATAGAGAGGATAAGGAATGATAATATTTAATATCCCATTAAGTTGCTGTAGCCAACTATTGCCAGTATATTAATACATTAAAACAAGTATGCAAACATTTGGTTTTTCATTAATTCCTGTTAAAATTTAACATATTTGTCCCATTATCTCGGCTGCCTTTCTGCCACAAAAATACAGTTTATACCTTTGTAGTTATAGATTATAGACAAGATTATAGTTACTATACTACAGTTATATGATTACAGACAAGTAAAATAGAGCTATTGGTGGCTTCAGTTCAAACATTTTAAATAAACC
This sequence comes from Nipponia nippon, assembly GCF_047370975.1. Lineage (NCBI taxonomy): Eukaryota > Metazoa > Chordata > Aves > Pelecaniformes > Threskiornithidae > Nipponia > Nipponia nippon. Next base: position 86,748,386 of record NW_028262347.1, on the reverse strand, counting down.
TTAACATTAGAGATTAAAATGCAAAAGTAACTGTTACGGTTTCCACTATCTTGTACTTAATACATCCTTTTAATCAGCATGAAATTAATGTAGAACGAAGGCACTTTCCCAAAGGGCATCTCACTTAGCACAAACACCTGAACGAGAGGGATGGCAGGGTTTTTGTAATGCAGAATGTCACGCGATTCTGATGTTTCTTTATGTTCTGCACAAGTAGAAATAACTGATAAGTCAGGAAAAAAACAGTTTGGTTTTTTTTAATGAATGATGAAGTGGCTCATATATGAAGCGTTAAATCAAGAAATTACTATCTTTGGCTATCTCCAAAGCCATCCTGCACCTGCTTGCTTACAAACCCTGCTCCACCACTGCTGCAGGACCCTCGTCCCACAAATACTGAACAAAGGGGCCGATGGGGGAAAGCAGCTTTCTGTTCCCACACTCTAAATCGATTGTAAGTGGGTCTATAAACCTCACATGCTCTCCTGTTAGGGAGTGTTTACTGATCAGGCTGCAAGCAGGATTAAAAATCTCATCAAGTTTCTAAAAGCAGAAGGAAAAACTCAATGTATTTTCAGTTCTATACAAACGTTATACTTTTACGTGCATCAGCTGTGAAACACAAGACACGGTCTGACTTCCAAATGCTGCCAACACCTCACGTATGCTTAAAAATTACAAACATACCTAGGGCCACGGCACTGATCTACAAATTAACCTCAGTCACCTTCAAGCAAAACAAATTGTCAGTCCATGTTTTAAAAGGTAGTATTTCAACTGGTGGCCACCAGCTACAGTACATGGCATTAAACGCAACAAGTAGTTATTTGAAGTGCCCGGCATTAAATGCAACAGGTATTTTAAGTGCATGGCACTAAATGCAAAAGTAGTTTTTAAAAGTGCAGGACATTAAATGCAACAAGTAATTATTAGAAGTGCACAGCATTAAATACAAAAGTAGTTAATTGAAATGCATGGCATTAAATGCAACAAGTAATTATTAGATGTGCATGGCATTAAATGCCACAAGTAATTATGTGAAAGCCTTGCTTGCGAGCACTGACTCGGACACTTTCTGGACTTCATCACAGGAGTACTCATTGCTGCTCCCCGACAAACAGCGCTCTTCATCAGAGGAATCGCCTTCACTCTCCGAATACTCCATCGCTACTGTTTGCCTCCACCATTTCCTCCTGGGAAAATGCCTGCTTCCTTCCAGCCCGTTACTATATTTTGTCCTCTGCGCGAGCTCTGGTATTTTACAGCCCCTCCAGCTTCAAACTTCGGGACTTGGAGAAAGGTCACAGCTGCTGGGGGGAGTTTCTAGGGTGCATCATTGGGACATACAAGCAGAGGGTATTTTGGAGCCACAAAGAGGTACAAGGCTGCACACCAGCGGGCACGGCTCCTTTCCCAGGCATGCGCCTGAAAAACCAGGGCAGGAGACTTTGTACTGCTGTGCTTCATTCAGCTCCTTAACCCCACGGTGGAATTAGATGGCAACGTTATCCAAGTTCCTAAAGCTCTTCCAAAGTGTGTTATCACATCACTATAAACATAAGTACATTATTTAAGAAATGAAATGCATATATGTATTTGTCTTTTTATAATTTGTTGCCCAGTTCACCATATATAACTTGGGAAGTTTCAACAATTTTGCTTCTGATAAGCTGCCAACAATTTAAGAACTACCATTTTTTTAACCGTTTCCAGGAAGTTTTCTGATAAAAGCATATCGATCCCACTATTCATGAAGCTGTGTTGGAAAATGGAAATATGAAAAATACAGGCAGTTTTAACCAGACATAAGGTCATACGTCAGCCTCTGCTCCCTGATTTTACCTTAGACTGTAAAAATTTAACATAGATTTTAAAATTATTCCCATCTTTCTGTTTATTTATCTTCCTACATCTCCTAACTTATTGGAGTCCTGCTCCCACTCCAGCTTTCATAGCTCCTGCCACACCTAACCCCCTTAATAATGCCGATATAATTCTTCAAATAAATGGAAACTATATTTGGATGGTTTAATTTAACAATATACCAATATATTTGCTTGAAACTTGCTGTTACGCTGCCAGCAAACACTGCTTTGCGTTCTTCCTCGAAGATGGACTCAACTGGTGCAACCTTGGCATAATGTCTGCCCAGCTTTTGGGATCATCTCCCCCCAGATGCAGCCTCCCAGCACAAAACAGCATTTATTATAGGGTGCAGGTACCCTGCTGCAGGAAGTGTCATGTTTACAGCTGAGCCACTTCTGCTCGTCTCCTGACTAGCATTTTGTCAGTCAAAATTGATTTCAAGCTAAAATATAGTAGAGACATTTTTAGGTGTCTAGGTAGGCAAAACCCTCTCCTTAAAGGATACAGCTAAGGCTTGTTTTTCAGAAGATTGCCGAATTTGGGTACCGCTCCTCAGAATACCCAATAAAGATAATTTTTACCTCCCATGTGAAAGTGACGGTGTAATCAGAAAATACCCAGCAAAATAATAAGGCAAGATAGAGATGCTGGGTTTTGAGCTATTACCACTAAATTCAAGCTGTTAACTGATTTTTCCCATAGTTTATTCTTTTCCTTTCACTTATTTCTGACATGCCTTGTCCTAAATTCTTTAAATCAACCTTATTAAAAATACTGTAACAAGGTCAAGCGTACAGAGCCGGAAAGTGGTAAAACGCATTAAAGAACTTGAATATCAGCAAATTAGGAACCTCCGGACAGTCTTCCGCAGGAAATTTTTAAAACCCATTAGGGAAGACCTAATTTTTTCTTTCCATCTTTTCTTTGAAAACCCTCATTAACACCATTCTCAAGTTTAAATGATCTAAACACTCATTTCCAGAAGTCCCACAGGACTTGAGTTTTCTACCATAGACCTCTCTCAGGCAGCTGCAGCTTCTGCAGACCAACCACCAAGGACCACACACTGAACCATCTGCTCTTGGTGGCTGGTAAAGGTCCTTCAGTTACTTGGTCAAATAAAAATGGGTTGTTATCATCAATTTTACAGGAAGAAATAAAAAAAACAACACTAACTATACATTTTGGGATATTGCTGCAGCCAACAGCCCTTTGGCAGTCTACAAGCCCATTTAGATAGGATGGCCATCACTTTTCCCAGGAAACACAGTCTGATCAGGACAGGTGTCACCTGTAGTAAGTTTTATCTGAAACATCAGGACTATCCTTGTGAATGATGTGATCACCTAACACACATGGAAGTAAAAACAAAGGTTGACTTTATGGTGCCATCAACTGCACCCTCCTCTCCTGCTTTTTCTTGGTAGCCATGACTGAAGTCAAGTCAATGCAGACCTACAGAACAGTGATGTGGTCCATCATGATTGATGGTGTAAACTATGGTCTTGTATCAGTTACCCGGACCTACTGACTGGAGAAAAACAACCCTCGTAGACTGGGGTTTGGTTTCCCAACACTTCAGCTTTCTGAGAACACAACATCCATTTGCCATTGGTTTTGACTATAAAAATATGCTACTGGAATTAAATACAATGTGATCTACTAAACTTCTAAAAATTTTAATGTGAATCTAATAAAATGCGCAACTTGAAAAACCTTCACTCGAAAAGAGTTATGACATTCAATAAAATCTATGAAAGTCATCATAGTTGCAATAGGAGAAGGCATTAAAATCACACCTTCTACAAAAGGAATGAAACATAAGGGGTAAGAGATTCTGCCTCTTTTGAGGCACCCCAATTTGAAGGCACATATCAGAATGCACACACAACCAACCACCTGAGCTCTGGTGCAATTTAGGCTACATGGCTACTGGGAAAAGAAAACATTTCTTATAGAACAACATTTCAGTTCATTCAGAAAAAATGGTTTAAAAATACTATTTTACAGTTTTTTTATTAGTATTAATTAAAGCAGAAGCACTATGACAGGCACTATCATAAGTAATCTGATAATATTGAATCCACTCCTGCCACTTGGAAGCGAATGAGGAGATGCAGAGGGCAAAATGTATTGATAACAAAGAGACCATCTGCTGCATTTTTGAAAGCTGGTGTAAAATCAGCCCCGGCTAGCCACCTTCACATTTATATACATGATTATAAGCTGCCAGTGATTCACGAAACCTAGAGGGGGTTGTGTCAGCTGAAAACTAGTCCAAGAAGAGAAGGGTATGTGCTCCTCGTGATCTGAAAGCAGAGAAAAAAAGGTCTTGCTACCACTTGATTACTGTGACACTGGCATAAATCTGACAGTACCTACTCTTTTGACAGTCAGCATGAGGATTTTCCCGTTGCTGTGAGGCATAATCAGGTTCTTCTGCTAACTCCTGGCTGCAAGGTAATTGTGGCTGCAACAGTATGAAAGGGTTATGAACCACACGGGTCATGGCATTAACAAAGAGGTATCTTTTTATTAACTTTATTATACACTTTTGGTATATTCTCACCATATTTAATCTATAATCGATAATTGCAAACTGCTCAGGAAATAATCTATGACCTCTGCCACAGCTAATTTAACCCACAAGCACTTTCCCTGAGCAATAAGTTACTAATTTGCCATTATTTACAAAACCAGCTATATTAAAATCAAATCAAACTGTGATCTGAGAGTTAAACTAACATGATACATCTATTGCACATGAACAATATCAACACTGCGCTTACGCAATGTCATTTTAAACCACGTGCAAGAGGTTCACATAGTCACAGTTAAATTTCAGAAGCAGCTAAGGTATATGATAATATCTCTAAACTTATTTTATAGGTGAGTAAACCAACACACAAGGAGCTCAAGTGAAGTGCGTTAGATTATACAGGCAGCAATTAGCTTCAGCGCTACCAGAACTGGCAGCTGGCTTTTCTTCAAGAATTAATGAGGCTGCATCCATTTGGCCTAACATCTTTACTGTGTTGGCATGTTCATAAAGCTGCATGCATGTGATCACTGCAGAGGCAGGGATCATGTTATCCCTCAACTGTGCCACTTGGACAGCGTGCCAGCCTTACTATCTGTAGCCACTATATTTATAGCCCAAACACTGCATTAACAGAGGGGAGTCTTCAGTAAGATTGGTGGAAACAATTGCATCCAAAGAAGCTTCTTACAGGCTGAGGCCCTTACATAGCTGTTGGGTTTTTTTTTTCTCCCTTCAAGTATTACTATGACTGTTATGTTCTTTTTCTTGCTTGGCTTCTTTGTGCATTGAGAGCACTGGGACAAATACCCTTTGTCATGCTGAAGCAATGAGCAATGTATTTGTTTATTGAAACCACATCTCATCACAAAGATGTCTGGCCTATCTGCAAATGATAAGAGGCTCTTTCAGTTGAGAACATTTTTTAAGAGTTTATTGTGAATTCTTGACTTTTTTATTTTAAGAAGAATTACATTTTGAACAATGCTCTTGTTAAATTCCTAAGCACTATGAAGAAGGGAAGGGGAATTGTAATGAGATTATGCCTTCTCCTTTATGGATGCCATCAGCAGGATCTAGATGACAAACTGGCAGCTATTTTTTCACTACCGCTTGTCCTTGGCTGCCACTACCAGCCCTCATGTGCTGGTTTTGGCTGCGGTAGAGTTAATTTTCTTCTTAGTAGCTAGTATGGGGCTATGTGTTGGATTTGTGCTGAAAACAGTGTTGATAACACAGGGATGTTTTCATCGCTGCTGAGCAGTGCTTACACAGAGCCAAGGCCTTTTCTGCTTCTCACCCCACCAGCGAGGAGGCTGGGGATACACAAGAAGCTGGGAGGGGACACAGCTGGGACAGCTGACCCACACTGGCCAAAGGACTATTCCATACCATATGATATCGTGCTCAGGAAGGGGGGGGCACGTTCGCAGAGATGGTGTTTGTCTTCCCAAGTAACTGTTACGCGTGATGGAGCCCTGCTTTCCTGGAGATGGCTGAACACCTGCCTGCCGATGGGAAGTAGTGAATGAATTCCTTGTTTTGCTTTGCTTGCATGTGCAGCTTTTGCTTTACCTACTAAACTGTCTTTATCTCAACACAGGAGTTTTCCTCACTTTTACCCTTCTGATTCTCTCCCCCACCCACGGGGCGGGGGGGAGTGAGTGAGCGGCTGGGTGGTGCTTGGTTGACAGCTGGGGTTAAACCATGACGCTCCACCACCAAGCTTTCTGGGTACCAAATTCCCACTTCCCTATGCTTCAGGTTGCTGCAATCCCACCTAAGGCATGTGGTTTGCACCATACTCTTATCTACCTCTTCCCATGGCCAATGCTCTGCCCGGGACAGTGGACCCCAGTATCACCACCCAGGTGACTGTGCCCATCTTACCTTCCTCCCCATGTTACAGACTCCTCCAGGTGCACCCACCTCTTCTTCACTCTGCAGGCCAAATTCACTGCATCCCTCCTTTACCCCACAAATCCTTTGACTTTCTTCCATATTACCCAACTGTTGTTACTGATGTCAAGGACTTAAATGTATTAATAAAATAAAGAGCTTGTCATTGCCCTGACTGAGCCTATAGGCTTTAATTGCCCTGAGGATCCTCACTGGGACCTTCACCCACATCTTCTGCCCATGGTCTGGGAGCTCAGCCTGGGACCCTGAGTTGTAGGTATGGACCCTGAGTTGTAGGTATGGACCCTCAGCCTGGGACCCTGAGTTGTAGGTATGGACTTGTCTCTTGTCTTGGCCCTATTTCTTGGATGGACCTTGGGTCTACAATGTAGACACACCACACCTGATGCTGTAGCCTTGTTTCCAGCCCTGTCTCTGCCCACCTCCTGCTGCTCCTGGCAGAACTCCCTGGCTGGACCCAGGACCTACGCCACCCCCTCCTTGTGTACGGGAGTGCAGGAGCACCCTGTTACCAGCACCCACCTCAGCACCCAGTTTCACTCAGAATGAGTTTTGCTTGGCTAATTACAGTGAACCCTTTCTCATATTTGCTGCGTGAAAAGTTATACCGATAACAGGAACAAAAGCACCACAAGCAAGAGCAGGAAGTGCCCAAACCCTTCATTTTGGACTAGAACAACAAAATTAACGCCCTGGACAGCAACAGTTAACGACACGAAGGACCACACTGGCGCCTGCTGATGCAAGTGCAGCAAGGGAGCTGGAGATACTTGCTGCTGCTCTTTCTTCTGCAGCCTTTTCAAATCTTGTTAAGTGAGGTTTCACAGATAGCTTCCAGATGAGCTAGGGGGACTCCTGCAAGAAATCGGCATCCTCCACAAACTTCTCAAAGCCTCCTGCTGATGCAATTAGCTTTTCTGAAGCTCTGCGAGCCTATGCAAGCTTGCACTTTTATTTGAGTACTGCTCTAAACTGTAGCATGGAGACACTTGACCCAACTTTCAGCCAGCTGGAGCAGGTACCAGCAGCACTCAGAAGAGCTACAAAGATGAAATCAGCCCATGCTGGGCTCCACACTGCCACGCTTGACTCCTCTGATGGTCAGGTTAACTCCTGCAAAGCCAACTAGAGCATCCCTCTGCAACATCATGGTCTGTGGTGCTGACGTGCTGATGGGGCCTGAGTACTCGATTTCTTGTTCTGTGTGTTACTTGATGGTGCGAACAGCATGGAAGGGAAAATTATGGGCAAAGTTTATCATCAACAAAGATGTAAATCTGCTAATTTTCTTCGATTTTCTCCTTTCTGTGCACGGAGTGATGGAATAGATTTTATACTTCGGCTCTGTGATCACCTTAAACTGATCTAAGATACATCAAACCTTCTGCAGGCTTAGTTTTCTGGTAGATCAGTGCAACTCATTCCACAGGCAGTAATCACCAGTGCTAGGGAAAGGGACATGGTGGGAATGCGGGGAAGTCCAGCACCAGTCTCTGGCACAAACACAGCCATATGGTCACTTAAGATGACTCTATAACCACATCCTAAATGATCTGTGCTTGCCTAGAGGATACATAGGGCCAAACCTTCATCCCTGTCTTGTCTGTTGAAGGTGTGAAGGTGGGACTAGAAATGCCCCCGTCTTTCAGATGCTCAGTTTGCACTCCCTCGGGATTTCACCATTTAAGCAACCACCGACTAATCACAAAGCCTGCCAAGCTATGGAAAAGCTGTATATCTAATATAAACCAGCACAATATAACGGCTTAAAAATGCATCACACTGAAGTTTTGATGAAACAGCAAAAGATGTTCTGCCTGTGAAAGACATCGTCACAAGACACCTATTTTTTATCTATTAGAAAGTATTTGTAGACCTTAATGAACAATCTCATTAGTAAAAAAAGAAGGATACAGTAGGTTTTAAAAAATATTGCTAAAAATCCCCTTGATTATGCTCTATCACCACTAATACATTTCCTAAAAAACCCCTGAACCCAGTTACGTCATGTCTGGAGAGCAGCATAATACAGTCTCAGAAAATAAAGTGAAAAATCTGAAAAATCAATTTGCTGCAGCCCGAGGAGAAGCTAAAAACTTCAGAGAAGCACTGAAAAAGCCAAAAGAGATTTTACGCTCCACCTACACTGAGCCTAGATGAGCAGGGGCAAGTCCTTTGAAGGCAGCATTTACAGTCTTCATTCAGCAACCACAATACAAAATAAATCACAACTTAAAACAAATATAACCCCAAAGTTGCTGATACTCCAGACAGTCCTATCCAACTCCTAACAGTAACTTCTCTGCAGATTTAAAAATGAGTCCAGAATTGAGTTTGTGGAAAAATGTGCTGTTGCCCTGGACGGCGATGCAGAGTATTTCATCACTTTTCTACTGGCAAAACAGCTGTGCAGCACACACCTGCATGTGCAGGGCATTTTACATTTATGTAGGTAATGCTAATTACTGTGGAGGTGGATGTATTTATTTTTCTAAATCTATTTCAGTAGGAAATGATTGGCCATGTCTGAAAGCTGAATTGCACTAGAAATACATATGGCACTTTGTGGCTGGTACAGACTCTCCACTTGTCCTAGTGAATTCGAGCACACATCCTATAAAAGCAGAGGACACAACACCTAAGCACTCACTAATGCCCAGAAAGAATAATGGTTTTGGCTTTCTTACATTTTATATTAACTCAGGTGTGGCTGCCTTTGCCTTCAGGAAATATCCTGAACTCCAGCTGGCTTGTTTTTTTTTTTTTTTTGTGCGTCTGTAGAAACCTATACTTCTACATTATAATGGGATCTACGTCATAAATTAATTCACATTCTAATTTTCACAGTCACTTAGTTGAGATGAGAGACATTGTACCACTGCTTTTAAATATTCTCTCTTACCATTCTTCTTCATGCTAAAGGTTTTGTATGGCATATCATGATTTTTATTTTAATTTTTATCTTGCAATCTTCTGGTGGAAAATTTCCATGATTTTCAAATATAAAACCTTTAATTTAATTTTAGGATCACTTTCTCTCTCTTTGCTATATTAAGACCTGGTAATATACTGACTTCACTGTCAAGAAAAGCAGATATATACATTTTTTTGGTCCCCATTTGTACACAGAACTGGACCTCAAACTCATACTCTAAACCACTTTTGATTTCTGAGTCTGTGGAGTTGGGGCTGAACGCAGATTCCTACCAGAGCTGGAATTCCCGTGAGTTCTGGAGCTAGAAGGGAACAGGACCACCACCTGGGGATCCTCATTTCTGGTTCTGGACATCACCTGGAGCTGGTGGGAATTTCCTGAATCTCATGGATTACGAAGTCAATTTTCCTGCTATTTCAGATATGCCATAAAATAACCTTCACAAACTTGACAGATTCAAATTCAAATGTTTTGTCAGTATAGCCATTGAAGATGCTTCCAGAACTTGTTTCTCTAATGGTTAGTCACCTTTTTCTGTTTCCCAGTCTAAATTTACTCATTGCAAGCTTAAATCTAAACAAATGGACCAAAACCATCCTCAATTAAAATAATTATTTTCTTCCCCTTTATATACAAAACTCCAAAACCTTCTCAGATTTTATTTCACCAAGTTAAACAAATCAAGGTCTCCTAACTTTTTGTCTTAAGCTCTCTTGTCTTCTCCGTATCTGGACCAGCATGAATTTATCCTCTGTGAACCTAAATGTCCTCAGTGGTTTGGAATACTCCAGACCAGATCTCACCAGGGTTTTGTACAAGGGGACAAATATTGTCCTGTTTCCTCTGAATACACCTCTGAATGTCTCCTAGAATTCCATCTCATGCTGTTTAATTTCTGCATCTGCACGTGGTGCCACATACAACCTTGTGTTCAAATCTAGACAGATGATACCTGTTGTGGTTCCCTTGTCCAAAAATAGGGTTCTCCTGCACAGACACAACGTGTAGCATTTTCCTTCAAGCCTTTGCAACAAATTTGGAAGGAAAGGATAATTAAGGATTGTATAACATTGCCATTTTCCAGCTGGTAGCTGCCTGAACGGCCCCCTTGTTTCTTATGCCTCTTGTTCTTCCCAGTAATTACGGCACTTGCGATGGATTCACACATCCAGTTTCAGAAACTAGATTGATCTGAGCTTAAGGATGGAGATAATGAGGTCCCCTAAGTCTGAATCTACTTTCTTTTAAAAGCTTTGATTACCTTTTACGTGTAATGATTTCTATGCCTTCACCTTCATCTTGCCCTATAGTCACAGCATGGCCCGCTCTAACAACCACCTCCTGTCCAGTGCCTACTTTTCATTTAGTAAAAAAAACCAACAAAAAAATAATCAAGGTTTAGTTGATAAAACCAAACAAAAACCTCACAGTTACAAGGCCTGATCCCACTTCAGTCACAACACAATTTAATGAAGAAAACAACAGCTGGCTCTGCTTGGAGAAGCAGAGTGAACCAGCGGAGCTCCAGATGTCTGTCCTGACCTGAGTGGCTCTATGCTCCTGTGATGAGGACAAGACATACAGTATTTTGGAAAACATTAATTTAAGTATTACACCAAACATCTGGTTTACAGTCTTTGAAGTTAAAGAAATTAGATTAGAAAAGATAAAATTACAAGTACGAGAGTAACCACTAACACTATTGAAAAAAGAGCTTAAGCCTGAAAAAGAGCCTAATCTTCAACTAATAAAGATTACTGGTCTTAAACAATACGTTGAACACATAGGATGTGACACATCTCTACCACAGGATTTTGCAGATCTCATTTTTCAGAATGTATTTCCTTAGTAAAGCCGAATCCAAGCAAGGAATCACAGAGCAAGCGTCCAAGACACAACATTTGACTCTCCACGGCTCTGCTCTATCCACCAGCTGCAGAAAAGCATCAAAATTAACTCTGATAAACACATTCTTGTAAAAGGAATAATCATTCATATTTATTATCTGAGAACATCACAACTACTAGAAGTATATTATGCTGATAAAAACTTTTTTTTTTTTTTTAAAAAGCTTTAAATTAAGTTTTACAACTGACATGTCTAAGAAAATTACAAACAGAGCCTGTGACCAGCTCTTCTCTGTTGCTGCAAGAATCCTACCCAAGGAATTGAACTGACGTGGAAAGAAATGAATTAGTTTCTGGCACCGGTGGGGGTGACACTTCTCTGACCTACAGGAAATTATGCTGCTGGAAGTATGATAGAAGTGTTAAGAGAGCAATTAGGGTTGTCACCTAGCATATTCCCAGGAGGAAAGTGAGAGATCCTCATTCCCGGCCTCGTCTCCTACTGATGGCAGTGTGTTGATGAATATTGTACTGCTTTGAACAACCTCAACAAAAGGTATTTTATCGCAGCGACAGTTGCTGGCCTCGACAGCACGATGTTATACCAGCTCTTTTGTACTGCCGAGCAGCCAGTCTTCTTCTCAGTGGACATATACCACCCTGACACAATGGATTTTATTGCTTTGAGGGCTTCAAGGGCTAGTTTTATATGACACGTGCTAATGAATATCTGAATATCAACATGGAAGATTCAGCAGCCAGCACCAGGGAACACACAATAAAAATCTAAGCAATTATTATAGCCATAATTTAAAACCATTATAACCTTTCAAGAAACCTTCTCCTTCTTTTACAATTTATATCAGCCAAACAGATATCTAAGAACAAATTGTGATGAATCCCAACATCGTGTTTGAATATGAGGCCATTTAACACGGGAAATAGCAGAATGACTTTCATCAGTAAGTATGAACAGGTACAAATTTGTTCTCCCCTTCCTTCACACATCCAGTGTGCAAAGGTATTGCATGGCAGGACTGCAGCTCTTCTCCAGTTTCTCAGCCCTCTGGTCCACGTACAATTTATGGACCATCATCAGCTGCATCTGGAGCAAAACCCTCCATACACCACAGTCCCATGCAACAGCCCTAGCACACTAAAAGGCTCCAAATAAATCGAGTTAAGACCATACCTCTTTTGGTGAGGCAGACATGCCCTGCTATGTATTGTATTTCTAATTAAAATCTGAATTTGAAATGATAGATGGACCTGAAATGAAATCATAAATTCTAACACTTTGAGAGCTCAGTGACTTGCCCCACAGATGCAACCAAGATGAGCCCAAGCTCCTCCTCTGATGGGGTGAAGTGCCTCTCTGGATCTGCACTAAACCACTCAAAGTGTTAAAATGGGCAATTTCTTATTGAAATTTAATAAGGGATTAAAAGGTTTAAAAAAAAATGTCTGGCCAAAGAAGAAATACGACTCAAAGCTTAAATAAAATGATTGAGAACATTGAAGCAGGTTGGCTTTCAACCATTTTTAATTGATTTAACATTGAACTGCATTTTACCTTCATGTATATAAAGAAAACCATATCTATCTGGAGCTGGAAAGGGAGAAAGTTTAGGTAGGATTAGAATTTGGGCATAAATCCCATCAAAAAGAAAACTTACGTTATCTAAAACAAAGCACTGGGGTTTTGCTTATGGTTTGTTGTCATATCAAGTTGCCTAAAACCCATTGGTTTAGTAATAACATCGACAGAACAAGAAAAAGAAACCTTTTTATATCACGCAATAGTAAGAGAAAGATTACCTGTGCTTTCTTTCCTACCTGTGCTTTCTTTCCTACCATCATTTTTTAGCTCAAATGCCAGCAAACCGCAGCAGAATTTTAAATAGGCTATAGTTGTAATTTATGGGTATCACTTTTCATAACTTACAGGCAGCTTTACAAAACGACTATGACAAGGATTACTCTGTACTGTTTTCCTACATTATGGCCTGTGCCATCTTCTATAACCACAAAATACAAACCCTGCATCAATGATCGAGCATGGGATATTGCTTTTTTTTTTTTTTTTTAATCTACCTACAACTTTCACCTTACCTGCAGTGATCAGGGTGGTGGAAAGCCCAGATATCTTATCTATAGAAATGAGGTCTACAGTTGAAATATATAGGCAGCTTTTGGATATAGTAGTCTAAGTACTCTGCGAAAGTCATCTGGAAACCAAGAACTACATTTCTTTGTAAGTGTTATTATTGTATTAATATTCATAATATTGTATTAATATTCATAATTTGGATCTTTCTTGCTTGGTAGTAATAGTACCATTAGGTGTTCTTGGGATGTCAGTGTCTCAATGAGAATGCAACTTCTACTCAATTCGTTTTCTAAAGATATGAAATTCTGGTGCATTCATGACATAGAGAAGTTTAGAAGAAAAGTTACTGTCTTCCCAGAGTATTAAAATTTCACATGCAAATTTCACATGCATATTTCAAGGAAGGATTCCCATTAGCCTTATATAGGCAAAATAAAGGCATCCCTAGGACAACACTTATCAAACTTTTCAATTCAAAGACATTTTTTGAAAAACACATAGATTTTTTTTTTTTTTGAGAAAAATCCATGAAACAATATTGTTTTGTGCTTACAATCGATAAGTTAAACTTAAAATATTTGTTAATGGCTTTTATTCACCATTCTTTGCATGTGTTTGCATGTGACACTGTGTTCGAACTGGGGGCTGTGGGTATTTCGAGTCCCTGGGCCATACTCTAAAATGAGTATGACAGGCTGAGCCCTATTTCACTTATCTCATAGCAGAAACATATAGACAGTGATGAAGAAAACCTGTTGATAAGAATTCTTAGGTCTCACAGAAAAAGACTAAAGGTAAGCAACTATAAGAAAATAGGTTTTCACTTCACCTTTCGTTTCTAAAATATAAATAAGAATATTTCCTGTTTTCTGCAAAAAAAATCAAATGAATTAAGCAACGGGAATTTTAACAAAGTTTTATCTCTATACCACTGCTATCTTATTCAAAGACTTGATCTGAGTCCCTCAGTATCATTTTATGACATATATTAAAGCCACGTGTTCACTAAACGCATAAGAAAGGTAAGTATTAGCAGTATTTTGCTAAAGATACATGATACTGCATTATTTTCTGATATTTATATATATATATAAAGATAATAACACCACATTATTTTCTGATAAATAGCACTTAACAAGACTGACAACTAACAAAACCCAGGTGAACACAATTTCCTTTGGCCCTTCATAGTCATCTCTGCTGGTGAACGAGATATGACCTAAAGTCTAATGTTTCCAGAAGCAGGTACTGCCAGGGAAGGTGGCAGATGAACTTGGGAAGTCTGCCTATACACCTGCGAGAAGCGGTATCCTCACCTCAGCTGTTCACCCAGGTGTTAACATTTGAAAGAGCAAAACATCACTTACTAAATAATCGGCGCCTGCAGCCAGGATGAGATATTTTGCAAAAATACCCCCCTCTCTTTATTAATTTTAACCAGCTTTTCTTACTGCTTCAGGGAAACAGAGTGATTATTGGCACCATCGCGGTGTGATAACTTGCAAGGCAGGTACTTGTAGGCTGTTATCTGACATGGGGTCTACTCTGCCTTTTTAATAGGGAGAAACTTGACTTTGTGCTGTCCCTTGGGGAACCCATCTGCTTGGGAAGGGAAATCCAATGAAACACAACAGCTACAAGAATGCACTGAGGAGATATGCTGCAGATAGTCACATATTCATCTGAAATCGTTCTTGTTGCAGTCTTTTAAGTGTGAAGAAGAGAAAGAGATGGATATCTCCTCCCTTGTCCTTTGCTACCGAGTCATGTGTGGAACCTTATCTGGTTTAAAACAGTGTAACTGCACCTATCTTGTCACGGACAGATTTGCTGACATTCTGCCATATGTCCCTGGGTATGTGCCAAGGACTATCGCTTCGCTAATTCACTCCAAAGGGTGAGTTGAATGCAAGGCGTAAGGAGGTGCGGGTGGCTGAGGGGCCAGTGTAGGTCATCTACAGACAGTCCAACTGAACAATCCCCAAGGTCTTAACAGCCTTTCTGAAGACCACAAGTAGGTACACAGCGAAACTTCACTTCCAGCTCAGTTCTATTTGCAATTATAAATTGAATTGCATAATAAATTAAAATGGCAGTATTTCAATCTTTAACAGGTGATTTTTCACGGAGACATCAGGTCTTTAGCAACAACGGGTCCTGCATGGTCGGTTCCTTCCCTCCCAAGCTTTTTTCTTTCCTATTCCCTGCCTTCAAGATTTTTATCAACTGTTTTAATTTTTACAACTGAGCCCCATCAGGGCCACATGAGTCTGTGCTAGATCCAGGGATTTACAACTTTCTTGCATTTACTGTTAGTACTAAACTCTGCGCATCACAATGGTAAGACTCCAATCCTATAGACCAATGCCAGAAATGGGCTCTTTGTATTATCAGCTTATGTGACAAGGATGCAAGTTAGACTAGATCATCTTGTCTCAGAATAAATATAAATATTCCATATTTAGAAATATGGAATAAATAGTTCCAGTTTAATTTCTACAAACAGAAGTTAACGTTTCCTGTATCTATGTAAGGATTTCAGAAATATTAATCTGTATATTTTCCTGCCTTGTGAGACTAAACAACAAAACCTTACTCATTTTAAACCTTTTAATTTCCTTCCCAGAAATGCTCACTTTAATATGTTTTAAAAAGGAGATTTGTATGGTAGCAGGCTTTTGCATGCTTACTAAGCAGCATCACTCCAGCCTTTTTTTTACTGAAACCACTGTTGCTGCCTCCTGCTTCAGTATTTAATTCTTGTCACAACCACAAAGACCTTGTGCAATGTTGACCACAATAGATAGAAGTGAAAGTCTTCACAACTTTATTTAAGCAAATAAAACCAAATTTCTTCTGGAGCTAGTTGTCTACAAATTGTTTATGTGTCAAACTGATAAAAGTATCAGAAAAACATATGCTTAGGAGCCTGGTTTTTTGGTCGCTTGGAAGCATCGCAGGAGTGACCTCCCAGTTTGGCCCACTGTCCTGGTTTCAGCTGGCATAGAGGTAATTTTCTTCTTAGTAGCTGGTATAATACTGTGTGTTTTGGATTTAGGATGAGAATAATGTTGATAACACACTGGTGTTTTGGTTGTTGCTGAGTAGTGTTTATACTAGTCAAGAACTTTTTAGCTACCCATGCTCTGCCAGGTGCACAAGAAGCTGGGGGGGGGCACAGCCAGGACAGCTGAGCCAGACTGGCCAAAGGGCTATTCCATACCGTATGACGTCATGCTCAGCATATAAAGCTGGGGGAAGAAGAAGGAAGGGCAGGACATTCAGAGTGATGGTGTTTGTCTTCCTAAGTAACCGTTATGTGTGATGGAGCCCTGCTTTCCTGGGGATGGCTGAACACCTGCCTGCCGATGGGAAGTAGGGAATGAATTCCTTGCTTTGCTTTGCTTGCATGTGTGGCTTTTGCTTTACCTACTAAACTGTCTTTATCTCAACACACGAGTTTTCTCACTTTTACTTTCCCCGTCCCACTGGGGGGGAGTGAGTGAGCGGCTGGGCAGTGCTTAGTTGCCAGCTGGGGTTAAACCATGACACCCACGCAGGCAACTGGAGTCAATGGTGTGAAATCGGAGCTCTCTGCCTTGTAAGCAGCTCCTACAACAAAATTTACTCGCAAATTTATAACTACCAAGTCTTAAAAGTCCTGCAAATGACACTGCTGCTGTGCTTTGCATGTGCAGGCATGACTGCAGTGTCCCTTACTCTTTTTGTACAGCAACAGTTATAAAGACTTTCCCTACTTGTGCTTGCGATGATTTTTTTTTCCCCAGCCTCTTTCCACTCATGCCACCTTTTTTATCCCCTTTCAAATCTTCACCAAATTTCACTTTATTGCACCTTTTTCTGCTCTTCCATTGTTGCACAGAGCCAGTGTGGGGAAAAAAAGGCACATTTTGCACTAAAAGGCAAAATACAAGGGACTTGAGGGACCCAAGAAGCAGCCAATCCAAATTTATTAGCATTTTTGGGCTGTATTGTTTTTTCTTAAATGACACATATTCATCACGCAACACTTGTCAGTCTTGCAGCTGGTGGAGCATTAGGCAAAGATGCCAAATTTCACTGTGTTCCACCATGCGTGATATAGCAGGATCTATCTACAGCGGTCAGAGCTGCTGACAGGCCTCCCAGGAGCGTGTTTCCCGTTACTAAGATGGGAACAATGCTTAGAAATCATCCTATACTGATGGGAAAACCATTTCCAGTGGACCCACTCCATCAGGACCATGCCCAGTGCCTCTCATAGAAATCACTCAATAATATTTACATGATTTAGTACGCTGTTTTCAGAAGAGCGGAAAGACAGAGAAGAGCAAATGCAGTTGTCTATAGGAATTAATATGGATATTTTTGTAGGTAAAATGTGGCTTAAGTTTAGTATGGATGAAATGAAAGACTAAAGCAGAATCTGAGTGATGCAACACTGATACTAGGGTGTTAATACCTACTTGCTTGCCGTATCTATTAATGATTTAAACCAATTATTCTTGTAATTTATTCCGAATTATTGTAATGAATTAGTCTCACTAGCAAGTAATTAATAATATTCCCTATATGAAACAGCCCAGAGGTATGAAATGACCAATTTTTTCATTAAAAAAAAAGTGCACTACTATCCTACCACACACAGTACATTACTATTTGAACCAGCCAGTGGGTGACAAGAGTGTCTTTAAGATATATTAAATGTTAATGATCACATTCAAGGGCAATTCAATTAAATCTTGGGCAAATCAGAAGAGTTCTAGAAACTAGAGCCTTACAGACCTACTCTGCTTAAGGTATGTATCTACTAGCTTTGATCAGATAATACAAAGGTAGACAAAGCCAAAAGACCAAGGAACTTGCACAGGTAAAAAGGAAACCATTTATTTGCATAAAGATTTCCTCAAAATAAATAGCGCTGCAGTTGAACAAAGCAGGTGTCACACTTTAATAAGTTCTGAACAGTATAAACTGTTTCATGTGTACTAAGATGACTGTTTATATATCTACACATGCATATTATTGTTGCTTTTGTAAGTCTTTTTACTTTTTTTAAAAAATTGGTAACACTAACAGGCTCTTATGAAAGTATTTTGAAAATAAATAAAAAGTAGCAAACCACATACTTTTGCAAAATACTTGCAGAAAAGTAATTTGCAGAGCAGCAGCAACAGAATTTGGCATACAGAGCCACATGAAACGGTCTTTGACCCATTTTCTTCATGAAGGACTTGACAGCTGCACTTTAGCATATTATTTAATAAGTCACTAGAGATAAACACAAACAGGGAATAGAAAAAACCTCAAACTGTCTCAAATAATTACTTCACTTTGGGATACACTGATATTTAACCTTGTTAAAGAATCAAAGAGTTTGATGGAAACAAAGTCCAAACCAATTAATTTTCAAAACATATTAATGAGCAGAATTTCATCCCATTAAACAGCATGAATAACATCTGAGCTTGAAGTCTAGCTAATGGAAACAGATGCTCTTCTAAGTAACTTGTACAGAATTAAACAGATTAAGAACTTGGGGCTTCTGTTTAGTTTTTCCTTGTTTAAGCTATTTAAATCAAGGAAGACTAGTATAATATTTTATTTCAATAAAATCACAGGAATTTGTTACATGTCTGCATCTTTACAGCTTATTCAGGCCAAATTGCCATCAGAAGAGATGTACTGCTTACAAAGACAGGACCTGCTGAAGCAGAGAAGAAACTAAACTCTTGCACCTCTCTTGTTCTGGCTATGACATGAAAAAGATGTGCACAAAATAGCTTTTAATTTTTCAAATGAAAATTGGAAAAGCAATGCAAAAGCTGCTTCTCCAGTTCCATATTACCGAAAGATGGCTGGGACAGACAGTAATCTATGGACAAGCCACATGATGCCTCTACAGCTCAAAACTGAAGGCATCAGTGACCACCTCTGTATGCTCTTCTGGACCTGGGGAAGAAAACATGTTGCTTCATGATCTGCAAAAACAACAAAAGCTCATTTCCAATGCATTTGTGTATTTTCTTCTAGGAATGAGTGTAGGAACCTACTTATTCCTTAATTTTTTCCTTTCAAAACTGGACAATGGTGGCATGAAGGCTTACAACCTACCAGTGGATGGAGAAGGAAAACAGGAAGGTGGGAAAGGACAACTAAATTAGATATGCAGCGTTTCCTTGGGCACGGAAAGACATGGAGAAAACTGAGGTCATTCAGTCTTTGCTAAGCACATATACAGCATGTATATGTCCTCAGTGAAGCCCACGCACACTCTCTGATTATTTGAGAAGCTGAGAAACCCATGTCCAAGACCTGCCTCTGGTTAGTCCCTACAGCTCCTGCAAGAGACACTTAGGACTAGAAACAGCGAGGGGACTGAAAGAAGATGACATAGCCTGCAAGTGATGAGTTATTGCCTGATTGCAGATGAGTAAACTAATGAAAGCTTGCCCTAATTAAACCATGTTTCTTGGAGCGTGTCCTTCCCCAGCAGGTCCTGACTCACTGCAGACAGTGCCATATAAAAGCCATAAACCACCACAGATCATGTCAGGAAGGAACATTTGCAAAGAGTCAGGGCAGTAATTAGCAAAAGTCTGCAATGCTACTGGTAAATGAATTCTAGCAAAGCCTTATCAAAGCCTACCATCAAACATGCCACCATGCACATCAATAACATGCTTCCTATCAACTGGGCTGCTCATTTTGTGGTCAGAGTATTGGATGACACCATGCTCCTGCTCCCCTCTATGAACACAAGAAACCATATTATCATCATAATCTCATAAATCTCATCACATGCTCATAATAAAGGAAAGAGATAAAATACATGCCGATAACCATGATGAAATCCAGTACAGTGGATTTGATCATGTATAACATTATCCACTAAACTATGCCTACTGGGATGAAGAAATGCCATCCTTTGGTACAGTTTTAACATCTCACATTATTAAGCTAGGTCTGCTGTTCATGAAAAACAACCTCTGAGAAAAGCATATTTTTTTTATCCCAGCTAAATCTGAAATGTAAAGGTTTGCCTACGTGGAAGAGCAGTGCTGCACGGAGATAACCCAGCTGACTTTGAACATCCTAAATGAGTTTGGGGACTGGCAAGTCTCACTCTGTTGGCACAGGGCTCTTAAGGACACAAATCCAGTTGGCTGAATTCCCATATGGTTACTGGCACATATGTAGACTAATTCCCTGAACATGGTGGCTTGCTTTTTTTTGCAGAAGCAACGTTTTTCAAATAAACCTGACTGCTTTCCCCTTGTGTTTTTAGAAATGAGAGAGAACTTAATCATATATATTCAAATATTCTCCTTGGTTAGCAAAGCAAAGGAGATGAACTAATATTGGAAAGTATGGCAATAAGGTGCAAATAATTTGGAAACACCATAGCCATTTGAGTATGCAAATATTGCCAACAAAACTATCACCAAAACCACAGGTAAACTGAAGACTTCTGCAGCTGCTGGGGAGTATCAGCAATAAAATTTGTAAAAATTGCTGGGCTTAGGCATCTGAAATAAAGTCCCTTTTCCCATGGTTGACTCATCTGTCTTCAAGCCTTGGGTACTGATAACATCTTGAGCCTGGATGGAAAACGAAGACACACAAATTGTGAAGCAGTCCAATGCTTCTGAGTGCTGGGAGGAACACAATGCTGCAGTGTCAGTGTCTCATTACTAAATCAAAGCTCCTGACAATTAAAATACTTCCCTTCCACTCTTTCACTATCCATAATCTGGAATCTCCACATGAGAAAAATATCTTCTACAGCCATAAAAGGAAAAAAAAGTAAAACTAAGGCTATAAGGGTAACTACAATACTTTATTACAAGCCTGTCATGAATAGTTTTAAAATGATAAAACATTTTCTAAATGAGTTTGCATTCCTCTGAGATGCCCTGCTTAGAGAAGCGATATCTTTATCCGTAACACATCAGACTTTGCTCAAGAACACACGCTGGAGTTAGTTTAAAATCTAAGTCTTTCCTAATTCTTTGTAACATCAGGGCAATAAACCAACAGCACAAAAGGCTCAGACTTTCCCAGTGTTCAAAACATCTTCAACTCTCCTAGGCAGAGGGATCTCTCCAAAAGTGCCGAATTATTTAAGTCTTTCTCTGAGTCTCTAGGAACCTGTCCAGAAAGGACACATGATGCAAGATTAAAAAATATTCTGTGATGTTAACTCTTTTGCTCTTGTGGACCCCCCCAAAACCCATGCAGATTAGATATATTCCCATTTTCATTACAATAAAAGACTGGGCTCAATAGCTTTTTGAAACAAATAGCTGCAATGATCCCTGTTAAATGCCATACTGTTTGGTTTAAATTACTTCTATTGGTATTTTTTCCCCAGGAATTTTTTTGAAGGAGCAGCCACAAGTTGTCATTTAGGAAGTTCAGGTTGGACACGACAGAAAGCTTAAGAAAACTTACAGCAGTGCAATAGGTCAAGTGGTGACTGACTCTCCATCCTTGGAGATTTTCAAGATTAGGCTGGACAAAGCAATGATGAATTTGCTCCAGCATTTATGACAGCTCTGCTTTAAGCAGGAGGTCAGAGCAGAGACCTTCAGAGCTCCCTTTCAGGCAATGTTAATCTGATTTTTGTCTATCTATCTCCTACATGTGATTCCCCCTTTCTCCAGTAAATTCAACTAATTTTTGAGAATTGTGTAATCAAGGGTCACTTTCTAGACTAAAGCACACTTTCACTCTGGCACTAGGAACTGTTAAAAACCATGGTACAAACTCCAGGTCACCTGAATAACAAGAACGAAATGCCTTTTTATGCTGCCTCTCAGTTTTCCTTAAGGCAGATATATTCAGACCAAGCTTGAAGAGAGCACTAAGAGAATTTTAGATGAGGATTTCAGATGCAAGGTAGGAGAGAAAATCGCAACTAGAGTCATCTTTACTTTAAAAGCACTACATTAACCTATGGTAATGTAAGATGTTGAAAATACCTGGCTTCAGAACAGAATAATACTGAGTTTAAAATTCATTCCATCTCTTTTTGCAAAGTTTTAGCCATTACCAGAGGAAATTTCAAAATGTCCAAGGTCAAGATATTAAAATCACAGGGAAGCCTTCACCAGCAGACACAGTGGGTAACACATATTACCTCCCAGTTATTTGACAGAAGAAAGATTTACTCTACAGCTTTTGCATAAAAGCTTGTGCGCACTTTCTGCGTAGTCTTTCCAGGCTGTTTATAGACTGATGCATACACTCCCTTCCATTTAACTTGCAAATATTTCCACCAAGTTTTACCTTCCTTAATTCCCGTCCTGTCAGCACAAAGATGAGAATACACTCCTGACCACTTCTGCAATCAAGTGTGTAGAGGACCTGGCTCTAGACTGGAGTTGCACACCAGCTTGGCATGAAGGAGCTGTATGTCTTCGGTCTATAAAAGCAATTCCGTGGGAAGGAACTTTGCACACGTTTCCATCATCCTGACTTAATTTAAGTTCCGCCCCCCCCCCCCCCCCGTGTTAAATGTGACCCCACCTACTCAACTGTAGAATATGAAAAATAATTTTGAATGTTACAATCCAGGACCAAAAGAAGCTTATCTACATATTTCACCATCTCTACCACAGCATGGTGCAAAAGTCACTCAAGCATTGCACAAGGTATTCAAGAATTAAAAATAACGGTATCCTCACAGTAGTGCCTTTTGTAGATTTTTAGCTAGATTATCATTGGGCCCTTGCTAATGTTACTGATTCTTTACCCAGAGTTGACTTGGTCTGGTCACCTCAACACTGAAGTTACCTAAGAGAATAGATGGTTTTATTTAGAAGACATTTAAAAAAACTTCTTCTTTGTGACATCAGCACAGGCAGTATTTAAAAAAAAATTAAACACTAGGAAAAAAAAAGTGGATTTGGACACAAGAGAGCAAAGTCAAGCCAATGAAATCATCAGCTCTCTCTCCTTACTTAATTCTGAGCCCCTCTTGCCGAGTTTATTTTCTTTGCACTAGTTTGTGGTCTCTGTTTGAAAGAAAACAAAAGTACAAGATTCACATTACTGCATGTAATGTGAGTTTAAGACAACTTCTTTGTAAAGTTCCCAAACATCTTACATCTAAAATTACACTATGGAATGGGAAAATAAAATAGCACCTAGGACAAATGATGATTAACCTGCCGTAACAGCCATTATCATCTTTATAAGATCACAGCAAAAGCTATTCTAAAATGTTCCTGCTTCTTCTCAATTCTATAATTGAAAACATTTTTTCATTTAATTATAACATGATTGAGGAAATAATGGAATTTAGTAAGTGCCTTAAAGATGTGCATTTTACAGCTTTAGACATCAGGAATCAAGAACTTGATTTTACAAAGTCCAGAGGCTGGGGGAAAAAAATTGAATTTGATAGTAATATAAAAATTATATGAATTTAAATCTCTGCCAGCCCCTTTAGCAGTCAGAGTGAAATTGCTTCATTAGGGAAGTTCTGCCCTATAAACCTATAACACTTTTTTCAGCCTGAACAAACCTAAGATTAAATTGATATGAAGGTTGGCCACAGCCTTAGTACTTATAAATGAGCTTTTTCCCTTTTATTGAATACAAACACAATTAAACCTCTGAAAATGGTTGTGTTCAATCCAACACATGCCGCTCAACATTTCCCCTTTGATACTGTTGGACTTGCGATGACTTGCATTGCACTGATGGCATAACTCCTGAGAGCATCATTTCTACCTGCGAACTGGCCACAATCACTCTGGACTTCAGAGAGCAAAGGCCTGCAGAGACTTCAGTAATAAACATATATATGCTGAAATAAATATAGGAGATATATTTATTGTCAGCAAATTAGCATTTTCTAGAGGGTCTAATGGTAAAGGCCTGTATATTTCCTAACTACAGCAGGAACAATTTATTATATTGGCACCAAAATCTATACTCCCATTCAAGGCCAAGAGAAAGTGGGTGGCTGGTGAGGAATAGAAGAAAAATATATAGAAGAAAGCTGTATACAACAGCTCAGAATGACAAGAGGTGGTCTCACCACATCGCTAGGACTCTTCCTGGGAAATAACTTCACACGCATGGTAGTCAAGATGAGCTCGAAAGCAGACTGCAGCCTGGCAACCTTTGTGGGTCTTTACAGGAAACTTCTCCCAGGTTGGAGGGCATCAGGAAGAAGCAGAAAGATACTTTTTAGACAAGTGTAATAAATGACATCAGATGCCAAAATCACTAGTGACTACGGGAAAAGGTTGGATGGAGTAAGTCATGAAAGCGGAGATCAAGAGTTGGTGTTTGAGGCAAGAAATCAGAGGAGTCAGGACCCAAATAAAAGGGTCCTGGTCAAAGCAATCATTTAGGATAACAGTAATTGCGGCAGCAGTCTTACAATGTCTTTGGAGTAACAAAAGACCATAAAACCTCTGGAGGATTTTGCTATATGAAAGCATCTTGGACACCTTCTATATAAAGAACTTGCCAGATTCGACCTAGCTTGGAGGTGGAGTTTCAAAGAAAAGCCTGAAGATGACATGTGTCTTGGAGACATGAAGGAGAGACAGGATGGCACTGCCGTGTATGAAGGAAGAAACTAGTGGGAAGTCTGCATAATTTATTGGAAGCACAGTGGCAGCCAGTCATCTCTAAAAGGTATCAAAGAAATGGCTGATATTCCTGTTTGGAGGGAGACAAGTCCAGAAATGAGATGTGAGACATCAGGACAGAGATACTGAGCTGAAGTTACAGTGAAGAGAGGAAAAAGACATGAAGGAGGAAACAACCTGTGTGAATCACTGCATGGAAGCTGAAGAACAGACATGGCTTCCCCACCACGTATAATAATAAGAAAGTTGGAGATGCCAAGAGAAGGCCATAGTTGGCAGCTCTGAATTTCAATGACAACTCTAAAAGGACAAAAATGGATTGCTGGTTCTGGGTTTTTTATGAATGTTTAAGAGTGGCTTCACTAAAAGACCAACAGTTCAGTTGACAGACCAGAAGCTGAAGAAAGAAAAAAAAAAATAAATCCATGCATTTAGGGTAATGCATGGACATGCATTTGGACTTGGCCCTGAGCAACCTGCTCTAATTTGGTTCATTTTGAGCATGGAGTTGTATTAATTAGATGCCCACTACAAGTCCCTCCTATCTTAAATCATAAGTCAATGATGCTGTAGTACTGGAAGACAAGAAATCCCAACAGCTTGCAATACAATAAATAGTATCAGTGGTAAGAGGAGAGGAGAAAGGGGCAGCAGTTGGCGAAGTTGACATATCTCTGCGACTGAGAAGATTAAAATATGTTCATCTGGTGAAGGATAAGATCTAAGAGAGAGCAAGAAATGAAGCAAAAGGGTAAAGGAAGATACAGATTCTAGACAAGATACATGTTAACAGGGGCCATGAAGATGGGTTAGAAGAGACCACGTGAGAATATTTTGCATCCACAGTAGCAAAGGAGGAGGACAGAGCTGTGGTGGGATGTGGGACAGCAAGTTGGGAGAATTGCATCTTGTCCCTTTTCTCTTCAAAAAGAGAAAAGCAGCGAGCTGTTGGGCACGGAAAGAGGAAGCAAGCTTGACATATGATGGTCAGGGAATGAACAGACAACTGGGAGACCGTTGTTTAGTTAGAGCGATGGCAGAACGGGGAAGACAATAATTGTAATTAAGGAAATCAGCCTGCTACAGGATTTCTGCCAGCATAGTTTGGCAGCACAACAACAAATGGATTTGGGGATAAGGATCTTGTGTTTAGAGAAGGACAAAAAGAGAGAGGAGATTCGGAGCCTAAACCTGCAGAGAATCAAGTGCTGCAGGGCTGGGCACAGGAAGATGGGGCCATGGGAAGGAAAGGAGAGGTCCCTGCAACCGTGAGAGGGGCTGGATGGGCTCTCAACCAGCCAGATGCCTATCAATGGTGCCAGTGTGATGGTGAGGCTTTACTAAAGCAGATAACTCAATCGTGGAAAAGGCAGCACGGTCCAGTCTATCACGTAAAGACCTAGAAACAAAGAGCTAATCCTAGCTCTGGGCTAGGATTAACTAGCTGGGCTCCTCTTTCACCTTCACTCATAGGGCAGCCTGATGCATTGAAGAAGGCTGCCTACGGCTCCCATATCCATCAAAGGTGTCTCCTTGGGAAAAAAAAACATTATCTACCAGAAAGCTGCAGAGTGCCCCAATAATAAACCTTTGTTTAAGCCCTGTTTGCAGGGTTTGCAGTATCCCAGCTATGAAGGTTAGAGGAAAGCTTGCCAGCACAGCTCCCATTCCAGCCACAGGGTCAGACCAGTTCACATGCTGTCCCACACAACTGGCACAGCTACAGTTCATTCCCCGGGGAAATTTGACTTAAAAATGGAAAGCTCGAGCTCCAGGCGAAGTTTCTGAGGGTCAGTGATAACATGGTTCCTCCTAACAAAATGTTAGTTGGTCGTTAAGTACCTATAAGGAGCACTCCTAAATAATGCCGCATGTAACAAACTGAATCTTTTGTGTTAAGTAAACAGACACCTTAGGTGAACATTCACATCGATGTTACAAATAAATAATACACTCTCCTAATAGGAAAACCGTTTCTAAAAATTGACTTTCAGACATTTGTTATGAGAGCCAAACATAAAGGTAACATGAGCTTTGCACATGAAGTCCCAATGCTGTAACGGGAGCACTGCAGCGTCTTTCAAAAGCTATGCTCAGATTGTGCGTTTGCCTAAAATAAGACCTGACTTTGTTTAGTGATAACACAATCTATTTATTTTTAAATGTTAAAATGCTCAGGGTGATATTTCCAGCCAGCCCAGTTGCTCTCCAAGATCCCATTGGCGAGGCTGGTTCCAGCTCCCCTTTTGGAGCCCCTGCGACACCCCATGGGGACAGAGACAGGCTGGGACAACACTTTCTTTAATGCACCAAGTACTTAAAAGCTTAACTGTATCATTTGCATCAACAGTCAATGCAACTTTGGGTTCAGAGGCTATAACTGCAAACAGAGCCATCAGAGCCTGATTTACCATTGCTGCATAAACAGCCTGTCTGCCAAGTCTTGAAATGGGGAAAAGATCTGTTCTAAGACTTAAAATTGATGTTAATAACAATTAAATTCAAAGCAGGGGTCTGGTAGACTGAGGACTGTCAAGAAATAGAAATATATACAGTATAGGAATAGTATACAGTCTATGAAACTGCTTGTACTTGTAGAGGTAAGATGAGGAGGAGAAAAGCAAACCTTAAGACACATGGTCTAGAGGTCCTGCAGCCATTGTCCAACCCTGATGTGCATCTGCTCTGGCAATAAAGCCACTTTCACGAAGGGTGGGCACTGCATCTCACCCCTCTGGAGAGATTACGAAGTTGCCAGCCAGGTAATGTTTCTCGTGCCGTGCTCACGCTTGGATTAGGAATTAATTTGTCATCACCAGTTTACAGGACACACAAGCACATTTCCCACTGCTAGTGCAGCCAGCACTTGTTCACTGTCCCCAATGATTAGACCCACCCAAAGTGAAAAGCTTCCCACCCTGTAACAAAGCCATGAAAAGAGCTAAAAGCCAGCTATAAAGGTGGATGGAAAAAAAAATTAGGCTTATCCCTGCATTGCTACCAGGCTGATATTACTCATCGAGTGATGCTTTGCAGATGACAACGCCAATCTGTGCTTCAGGGCAACACACTGTGAGCTACGAAGGTAATTAGCCCAGTCAGATATCATTAAATGCCTATGCAGACATGATTTCTTTCTGAGGTTTATTAGCCAGCTTGGTCCATGTGGCCTGAATGCTTTTTTCCCACTGCAGGACACAATACCTACATAATCACACACTGGGTTTTCCGCATCCATCTTCAGCTGCTTCACCACCATCCTCCCCTATAACAAACTGCACTAGGTTTGCTCGTAACAGAAAATATCTCTAGGATGTAAAACTGCTAGTGCCTGACATGCTCCAGAAAAAGGAGCCACTTCTTTAACCAAAAAAAGCAACAAAGAAAAGAGGATCTCTCATTGCATCAACATTTTTGCCTAGTACTACGGCGGTGTGCTGAAGTCATTGCTTCTGCCCCGAGTTTCCAGTGAAATGGCAGGCACGCAGCCCCAGACTTTGCTCCATTTTTTCACCTGGGAAAAGGATGGCACTGGAAGCAGAGACTCTGGGTTGTGAAAAGTTTAACTTTTTGCAGAAGTGCTCCTCGAGGCAGTCCCCTCCTCAGGGGACAAGCTGTAGCTTTGCGTAAGGGCCTCAGGTTCTTTGCTCCAGACTTTGGAAACGTAACTGCGAAGTCTTCTGGGTACAAAGGGTGTTACAGCTTTGCCACTGAGAGAGACTTTAGCCCATCACCAAATACATTCCTCAGACAAGACAAGCAAGCAAACAAAAGAAACCCCAAAATTGGACACTCCAGGCTCAAACAGATTCTTAAACTAAATGTCATAAAAGAGGACATTGCTCTTCTCATGTATTCTTGTCAATTTAAATGAGCATTACTTGAAAAGGGTGATCTTTAAATGGTCTTTTAATACTGTAGAGTTCCTAACAAAATGGAATTAAATAGGTGTTCATACAGACAAATAGCCAGCTCCACTCCTATAAATATTTCATCCTTAATTTTGAGTGTGTCTGTGGCGGTTAATTATGTTACTTAATGGTTGGACAGCCGTAACATAAAATCTGGAGAATAGATGTTCATCCCTAGGCTTCCCACTGGTTATACTTATAAGCAGCTACACAGAGGCTTTTTCTTTTTTTAGTCCCAAAGGAAATACAGTTGATGCGTCTGAGTGGGATTCAGCTGTCCTCCATGAGGCTGGGATCCCATCTAGCCCAGCATGTCCCGGGCAGCTCTGGAAGGGACAGACAGCAAAGGAGTTTCAGCACAGGATGATGAATCACCCCTTGAAGGGTCACTGTGTTCCTGTAAACCTATAGACTACTGACCCCTAAGCAAAACTGGGTGGGATATGCAGGTCTCTGGGGAAAAAAGTCTATAAATTAGAAGGGACATTAATTATTTCATGGTGCTGCAGAACTATACAATCCATCCAACTTTCCTTAAGTGCTAATTTATCTAGTTTTAGTGTTGCTACACAATATTCCTCTTCTTAACTCATAACCTACTGTGTTACTATGAGCAAAACCAAAGTCACCAGGATTCTGGGTTTGCTGCATGTAGGAGAGAACCCGTAGCCAGTCGCTGATGCTGGAGAACATCAGGGTTGGGATCCTGACAGGCAGGAGAGCTCAGAAAGGGAATTAGGTTATTGAAGGACGACATGTTACAGAAAAGTAATCTTAAAAATAGCAAGTCTATAATGGTGAAGACCCTTTTCCCCTGCTGAATAACCTGGATGACATAAATTAAACCAAAAAGTCATTATGTGTTGTTCGTAACACTGAATATGAAAACACAATTAAGAAAATAACAGGTTATTAGAAATGTGTACTAAATGCAAACTTGCACCAACTTCCTCCAAGTTTGGGGGCCTAATTTAGTATATTATGGCTAAATCACGATTGTGTTAAAATCACTAGATAATTTAAATGGCCTACCCTTTGTATTTACATTACTTAGCATGCAAAATTCAAGCCATGAAAATACATTATTCTATATTTTTAGAGGTGGAATTATTTCAATATGCTTCTATAAGGAACATTCTACTATTTTTAAATCACGAGGCTTAATATTAAGTATTTCATATTATGATGGTGCCTTATAATGATCACAAAATGGCTAGGCACTGCATCCCAATACCGGGTTACTATGCATCCTTGCAGAAAAAACCCTCAGTTTTCTATGCATGAAAAACTTATAAATGATAGTTATTTTATATGGAGTTACAAGCCTGACACACAAGACCAAATCCATCCTGGGTATAAAAAGAATAAGAGATTTGAAGAGGAGCCACATCACGATGTGCCGTCGTACGTTTGTCTATAAATTAAAGCAGCCATCCTGGGAGGTGCCATAAGCAGGCATTGGTTTTTTTAATGCCGTTAAATGTGATGACACTCAAGGATGTATGTTTAAATGTGTGCATAGCTGCGTAAATGATATGAGTTAGGCAAAAAAACCCCAACAAATGTAGTGCATTTTTTTCTCTTTTTTTCCCCAATGACTACATATTGCTGTAAACCCGCTCTGAGGGTTAGCTAACATGAATTATCTTGTCTGCATCGCGGGTACTTACGCAGAGCAGCTGGCAGGCTGCAAGTTCGCACGCAGCATCCCCGGCAGTAATTCATACTTCTGCCTCTGCATCCCTGGTAGGCATCTTTGTTGGTTTTTTTTTTCCCCCCAAGGAAGTCAAGAGAATTATAATTCGGTGCTGTATTTTTCAATTCCACTTAATGCTTACAAACCTGAACATAGCTAGCAGGAGTATTTTGATGGAAGCATTTTCCCAAGAAAACATGTGATTTCTTCTGGAGGTCTTCTACAGGGATTTTTTTCTCCTCTCCCTATTAACTAATTTATTTTGGATTATGGATTTTTTTTTCCAACTAGAAACATTTGTCATAAACCAGCATTTCAGCATTTTGACAAAAGCATCATCATTTTGAAATTTTAGGATAAAATGTTTTGATTCAATCATCAACATTTATTGCTGACAGTAACATGTTGACATACTGTTTAAGAATGTAAAAACCCCAAAATACTACAAGTTGCTGCAGGACAGAAATTAGGTGATTTTTTGTTGTTTTTGTTTTCTTTTTTCTTTTGCACAGTACAGGTATTGTCTGCAAAAAAAATCATAAAAAGAAGCAAAGGGGAAGAGTTTGGAGGATTCAGCCAGCACCAGAAGAAGCCTTCAGCCCTTCCAGGCTATTTCACATCCTCCAAATGAGAAAAGCAAACTGCAGTCTCAGGTTTATACTCTTTTAAGTAAGCAAGAACTAACAGATCTGACCCCTGCAATCATTTCTATCACTAACTGGTTTCACTCATCCCGGTTCATGCAAGAGGATACATCCCCAAATTGTGCTATTTTAAAAACTTTATAATAGGAACATATACTTTTATATGAATAGTGCTCCAGCAGCCTTGTTATCTAATAAAAAGCAACTATATAATACCTTCATGGTATTTCCTATGCATTATCTATTTCAGCAATAGGGTTTCTTTCAAGATCTGAAATGATGCTCAGGCAAAAAGACATCAGAAAAATTTTCAGAGACATTCACTGCAGTAAGTGTAAACAAACATATTCATAACTATAAAACCCCTGTAATTCTGCTTTCCTCCATCTGGCACAATCTTGTTGCCCAACATTATATATATATTTTAAACTCAGTGGGAGGAATATTGTGCTTGCTCTGTAGGACTGCATCCTCAAAGGAAAGTAAACATACAGGTTTAGTTCCCAGGCTATGATTCAGTTGTAAAAAAGCCAGAACTATTAATAAGCTGTGCTCTTATAAACTAACGATTATTATCTTTAAGACTCAAAACAGCCTGATTATTTATTAACTACATTTGAGTCATGAAGTTGGCTCTGAGCATAATTTCCCTGTAGAAATTGGAGCAACTTTATTTATGTACTTTTTGTTAGAAGAGTAGTAAAATTTTGAATTTACTGCTAATTGTTTCCTAAAGGCTATTTTTCCCAAAATAAGTTTTTTGTTTGATAAAGTAGATAAAAAGCCAGATATTTGTTTTCATTTTCTCTTAGACAATAAATAAAAAAGGCCTATTTTGTGCACAAACCTTCTATTAATACAATTGTCTATATTCCTTCAGTAACTGATGTATTTTCATGATTATGTATTTTATGTTAACAGGCTTGTGAAATGCAAAGCAGCTGCTCAAAATGCGGCACAAGGCAGGCGACTGATAAGGCACAAAAGACTCCAATTCTGGTGTTCACTGATCTTGCTTAAGTACATAATCATTTGTTTTTCCTTCTTAACACAGTGTTTACTGTCAGTTGACTGCAACGGGTTTTGTTCAGTGTTATTATAAAATAAAGCTGCATCTCATTTCCAAGTCAATTGCCCCGAAATTCAAGAAATTTGGAAGCAAGATATTTGACAATGGGGAAAATCAAGCAGCTGAAAAGCCCTGATTCATCATCTCACCACTTAACTCCAGCCCTACGTGAGCTTTTTAAGTGATCATCTAAACACAGACATTGGAAGAGCCTTTGTGGGTATGATTTTTCACAGTTGCTCTCCTTGCTATATTACTTTGGTCTTGAAGAAACCCTTTGCCTATTAAAGCCTGGAAGTATAGTTCTTGTGTAACTTGCCATGCGGAGCAAATCTGAAAAGCTGCACGGCTTTTTGGGAAGGTTCACCAACACCTGCTTGACAAAGACGTTACCAGCTTTCTATATCACCAGCACACAAATTAGTTAATAAACCCTCAAATTATTGACTGAACAGCTGTTTGTCAAAATGCAGAATGAGGCTGCAGTCAGTTAGCTCTAGTTCCAAATATCTTTGTATAAAAAGTGTGATTCTTGTTAAAGAAAAAGTAGGACTTAGTTCCAAAGATCTTACCAAGTCATTTAAAATGCTAGGAACTGTAAACATAGTAAAGAAAAATTATTATTTGTCTTCATATTAAATAGCTTGTTGCCACGTCTATAGTCTCAGACAACAGACTCTTGAGCTTTCTGCAAATCGAGAAGTCAACTGCACATCTGAGAATTCGGAGGCATCTCGTAAGAGGAGCAGCTGGCCAATCAAAAAAACCCCCCACATTAAAATTGGCATTTCTTCTCATCCTGCACACTTAAATTGGGGAACTAATTGCCATAGGAGGTCATGGATTTTAAAAACGCTTGCACATGTTTGAAAAGTAAGTCAACAACACATCAAGGATTATAAATTATTAAAGCCACCAGTTCTGGTTCAGGACGTTCTTCAGCAATTGACTCTGGTTGCTGTAAAAGACAGGATGCCAGGCTAGATGGACCTTTGGTTTCACCTGGTGTGATCCATTCTGTATTCTTATTTAAGATAAGAAGAGCCAACAGTATCAATTCATTCCTGTTGGAAAAG
This sequence comes from Nipponia nippon, assembly GCF_047370975.1. Classification (NCBI taxonomy): domain Eukaryota; kingdom Metazoa; phylum Chordata; class Aves; order Pelecaniformes; family Threskiornithidae; genus Nipponia; species Nipponia nippon. The sequence continues at coordinate 86,715,161 of NW_028262347.1, read as the reverse complement.
CATAAGGTAACCATCATCTCAGTAGTCACAACACAGCACTCCCAGGCAGGATGCTGTTAAGAGTCAACACATCTTGCTCTGTCCCCCTGGGTTCTTTCCCCTTCGTTTCTTGATATATGGGGTGGCTGAAGTCAACACAGCTCCAAAAAAACCCAGATTCATTTTTGCTAGGTGACGAAGGCATAGTTATGTTTCTGTGAGTTAGAGCACACCTAACAACGACTGGGGTGAACCTGCCAGCTCATTTGAAAATGCTTTGGATGAGTCCTTTAATTGGGAGCCTCTTCCCTGCCAGGGAACTTCCTGGAGCATCAAGAGCTTTTGGCAACAAGCTGAAGATGCTTGCCGCAAGCTCATGCACAAGCCAACGCAATATTGACTTGTGTTTTATGAAGAAATAAAGGGTGAAAAATGTGTACTCGGAGAAAGTGAAGCAACTGCATCAGCGATCAATATGTGCTTGTAATAATGCAATTAAACAAATCACAAAGGCCCTGATGAAGATTTCATTATTTACTTTGCAACAGCAGCATAATAAAAAAATCTTCATTTGTGCTAGAGCAATGACCTATCTAAGAGCTATGAGACCAGGGCACCCAAACACCAGAAAAGCACACCGGGACAGGACAGGGTGACATTTTAGTAGCGTCTAATTACTGTCATGGTGTGCCTTTAGGAGACCATTCAGACAAAAGGTCCATCTGGCCACCTCTCCCAACCTGAGCGGGGGCCAGATGCCTCCAGGAAGAAAGCCAGCCCCGCAGGGAACCATATGGTGACACTGTCTCGGTGTCACCTTGCCTTCTTGCTTCCAGCTGTCCAGGCTTTTGAGCTCTTACTCTCCAAAGCCTCTGGGAGGGTTTTGTTTCAGGAGTTTGCCAACAGCTTTTCCAAACCTTTTAAAAGCTTCTGGTATTCCCTGTATCTTGGGGTGATGGATCAAAATCCGTCAGCCATCACCCCTCACTCCTACCTCCCAGGTCTCGCCTGACTTTATGGGCAGGGATCTACCCGGGGAGGGGAAGAGGATGGGAAATACAGCCGTAATGGCTGAAATATCTTTTAAGACCACCCAGTACTTGTAGTAAGTGTAAAAAGCAGCTGACATAATGGATGAAATAATTTCCAGTGAGTCCCTGGAGGCCGTGTGTCACATCCACATTCCATGAGCTATGCACACAGTATTGCAGGTGCTGGGCAGGAGAAGGGCTACAAAACACCCTAGACTTAAAGAAAGGCCTGTTATTTAGGAACAGGGGTGATAAAAAGTGCTTCCTAACTCACTCCCTCCTATTAGCCAAAGTTAAAAGGGTCTTTTTTGGTTGTTTTTAAACTTATTCTCCTAAACATCTGAAGCGCTGCTTCAATTTTATGATGATCACCACCACTATGGGTACATCTTCATCTCCATGGGGCTGCTGGCTGGAAAACTACATTATCCTGAACTGAATTTCTAGCCTATGGCTGTTTTTCCTTTCTTTTTCTTCTTTTCCCTGTTCCTAACTGGGCTGAAATGAGAACAGTGAATCTCTTTGCATCATGACCCCTCGCATGACAGGCGAGCAAGGAACAGCTTCGTGCCAAGGCCATGAGCCAGAGAAACTGCTGTAGGCAGGAACCTTCCATAATTCCCCCAGCCAGGACCACATAGCCCATTTTCCCATCCCTTTTCCATCACAGATCCCATTTGCTTTCTTACACCATCATTCTGCTGCTCCCCAGACCCTTTCCCAACACTCTTTGGTGGCTGGATGCCTCTTTCGCAAGCACACTGATTGCAACAGAAGGACTAGTACTTCTCCCTGGAGAAACAGAAATTAAACTATATTATCCTATAGGATATATACATAAATATTATTTTTATATATATATTAATATTTTTATATATATATATCTCACAATGCCACCCTGAGATGAGACTCCTGTTTGCCACATATATACTTGTGTGACCGCCTCTATGTCATAGAGCAATAAACATTTCCAATCATTCATCCCATTCTCTTTTCCCAAGAAAATTCCAGACAATCAGGTTAATAGGTCAGCAGATGGCAAGGTTTTAGTGGAAGCACAATATTGTGAGGAAGGTGTCTGATGAAGATGAAACAACTCCTACATTCATTGAAAAGTTCAGTCAAGGACATTGAAAAAGCTTTTCGAGACACAACTGGTCAGGCATAGTGGGGGCTGAGAGAAATGATAGGGTATTTAGCAAATTAAAACTTGTTAAGATACCTCCCAACAGGTGATTTGTAATAAGCAGAAATTTGTGCATGTAAAATAAAAGGAAGAATAGTCAATGTTTGACAGCAAGGGAGTGTGAAAAATACCATGTTTTACTGCGAGAGTGAAGATCAGTCTGAACAGGAGCATCCATTTTACAAAATAAAATAAAATAATAATAAATTTAAAATAAATTTAAAATAAATTTAAAATAAATTTAAAAAAATAAAATAAAATAAAATAAAATAAAATAAAATAAAATAAAATAATAAAATAAAATAAAAGCCACTCCAGCCTGCACTTTTCCTTTCCAGGACAGCCAAGTCAGCTGTGCAGAGAATGAGGCACTGTGTGTGGGTCTTGCAAAACCAAAAATATTTGAAGACGTCAGCATGCAAAACCATTTTACCAAGTTAGCTATTTTCTAACTGCTGAGAATTGGTCCTATTTCCCCAGCATTTGAACCAAGTAACTAAATCCCTTTAGTCCTTCAAAAGTTATTAGTGAGCAACAGGGGAAAAGAATTTCTGGGAAAAAAGAAATGAAAGAGGAAAGAAATAAGATAGAAAGGGCAAGAAAGAAGATAGCAGAGCAGCAAGGTGGGGCACTTAAGCAGGTTTCAGGTTTGGGCAATTAAGTTTTTAATGAAAAACTGAATTTTTAGATTCTTATCTGGGAAAGGGAGTAACGTAAAGGTCAGTTTAACAGTACCATCATTGCAACTATGCAGAAGGAAACTCGGAATTAGAGCAGGGAGAAGAGGAGCATGAGCAGGACCCCAGCACCGCTTGCAGGATTTATAGAGATTTAATAAAACAATTCTGGAGTCTTGACTCATAGCCCTGGCTGTAGCAAGAGAAAACAACCATATATTAGAAAAAGAAACCAGTCAATAGCATCGCCAATACTCTAATGTCCTACTTATTGATGTCTCATTCTCATCTCAGCCATCAGCTACTGGACCTTTTAAAAAGTTTTCAGGATTATATTCAGTTCCTACATTAATTTATGAATAAATAAAGCTCTGACATTGCCAGCTGCAATTCTGATTCAAAGAGGTACTAATATTTCCCTGTGCATTACTACTTTTTTCTGATGCCTGATGACAATACCCGTCACAGCAATTCACACTATTTTAAGTGGGAAATATGGTATAAAGTTTTTGGATGGTCAGCAAGAAAATTGTCTTTTGACACTCCTACCCATACAGATACATACTGTTTTACTGCTCCTGTGAATTATCAGTGCACACAACATACCCCAGGGATTTTGGGGAGTCAGAGGCGGTTTCTATAACATTGGGAAAATAACAACACAGGAGCTTCCAGAGGCGGAGATATAAATGGGAAATAGTACAAATTTTCTTGAAAGGAAGATGTGTTGTTATGTCCCATGAGACAGGTACTATCATACTTGTTTTCAAATCGCTCTGAAGGTAAGAAAAAATTTATATATAAATCTGTTACTGCAGCTCAAATATCACTATAATTGTCAATTGCAAAGCACCTCCTGCACAACCCAAAGACCACAATTTCTTCTTCACCCTATACACCACAAACACATTTAAAAAAAGAAAAGAAAAGAAAAAAAAATCCGTATTTTATCCTTTACAAATGAGAAGGATGAAGGGAGGACACGCATTGGATGGGGCTCTCTGCATCAAGCAGGAGCTTCCTCTGGCAGCCCCATTCGTGAGCCGACCTGCCATGACTCCTAGAGGCAGAAAGGTTTCCCAAATTCCGACACCTTTTCCATATGCCAGGCCCTAAAATCGTTCACATCAGTCGCCGAGACGTTCTCATCTCCTCAAACTGGCTGTCACCCTGATATGGTTTTGCTCGTGGTCAAATGAATATGTTTCACTTTGGCTTAACTACATCACAAATACACATCCGTGTGGATTTATAAATCAACACGACTGAAGATGATAATCTCTAAGTGAAAAACAAATAATTTCATTATTTTCAAAGGCAGCTCACGCGGCCAAACAAGCAAAATAAGCTGCTTTCAAAATAAAACTGTGTTTCCAAAACCCTGTTTTGCTCCACCAGCACCCACCCCAGCCACACTGAAGTAGCTGCCTCTTCCTATGCTCCTTTCAAAGACAACAACTGAAAAATCTAGTAAAAAAGCCTTAAAACAAGTTGCTGTTTTCATCTTACTATGTGGAAAACATCTTTGCTAAAGCTGTTTAGCAAAGCTTTGCTAAAGCTGTTTAGCTGTTGTGCAAATTTAAATCAAAGTGTGGCATCTATGTTTCCATTACTTTTTTCAGTACAATGCACTGCCAGCATTTCTATTTATACATAGATAAATAAAATAGATATACGTATGTTGTGGAGGCCAGGGCAAGCCCTATCTCAGTTTCAACCTGGGCTGCTCTCGCAGATTCTTCCTCTCTTGCCAGTACCTAGGAGACTTGAGGCTGCCGAGCGTTTAGGGATGCCCTCTTTTAAAAGCCAGTGCACTTGCCGGAAAATCCCAGCTATTGGACCTCAAGAGTTGGCCAGTTTGATCAAAGTGTTATGAACTGAGCTATGAATATTTCTTTCAAAATCCCTCTCCTGCTCACCAAGGTGGGCTCCGTCACTGCCTCTCCAAAGCATCAGCCCTCTGCCATGCCACTGCTCTTTTGCCCCATGGTCTGGAGCTCCTCCTGGATCCCAAAATAGGGTGAAACCCCGAAATGACAGCTCTATCTAAATGCAATATATGATGTAATACATAATGTAGCAGTAAGGAGGCAATGGCTCAATCTGTTCCTCTTTTGAGTTGGCCTATGTGAAAAAATTTCTGAAGGAGTAAGAGCCTTCTCTTACATTCTTAATGATTTGCTTTTCTCTCCTCTTTTCTTCCCCCATCATTCTCCGTAAGACTGTCTGTTGCAGACTAAACTATGTTTTCCACCCAATGAGATGGATGGATGGGCATTCCAAAAACATCACCTCTGAAAGAGGATGTGGTGTGGCCCAGACAGATGCTCTTGTGCAAGGATTCAGCTGTGTGACATCACCAAGGCAGCACACTGTAATTATTAGCTAGTTTTTGTACGTGAGCCACAAAGTTGCATTGAATTATTTTCCTTTGCTTAGTTGAAAGAATTGTTATCTCCCTATTGATGGAAATAATTACTGTAAACAGCTTTATAAAATGTTTTCTTTCCAATGAAGAAAACATCATCAAAAAATAACTGATTGTGAGTACACTCTAAATTATGTATTGCTATACTGTAAATTATACATCTGCTATCTGCAATTAGCCAGGAAGGTAAGAGAACAGCGTAACAGCTGGGAGCCTTGAGTATTACTTTAAGATGATGTGGCTGATCATTTCACAACTTGTTTTGTTCCTGCTGGTGTGCAATGGGATACTGTGAAATAACACATGCCATCTGGTGCGAGCAGGAAAAACAGAATAATGTATATCATCACCTGATGTCTATGTCAGTATACATATTTCTGTTAGAAACTAGAAGATATTTGTTATCTGTCCTCCTGCTGTGGAGCACTACACTGAACGGATGCTGCAACTATTATTTTATACTGTCAGGAAGAAATGTCTTTTAGTTGTTACTACGTCCTACACATATGAAATCACAACATGATTTAACAGCATGTAATTAAGTATTGCTAAGCAAGTCCATTAAAGTTTTGAAAAATTAGCAAAGATGAAAAAGAAAATACACTAAAAATTTGATTTTATCTTGAGCTCTCAGCCATAGCTGTATTTTACAGTAGCAGAAACATCCTAAAGGTTTCCCAAGATGCTGAACAGTGATGTCTTACACAGTCCTGAAAGATACTCATTTATTAGCAATTTATCGAGCTGCTTGATGCTTTACATTACAATATTGTCACACTATTCAATTTAAATCTAGCTACAGAACTACTGAGCTTATTAACAAACTGGAGGTATGGTACTTCATGTTTGCTGTCTCCCTAGCAAAAATACATATCAGTGTTATGCTTTCCTGGAGTGTTGAGAACGTATTCTCAATTATTAAGTTTCTGTTTAATTTCAGAAGATCAAAGTTGTTATGTATTGAATATTTAAATATATACAGACAAGTATTTATTGTAAATTAACTAATCTCAGTCTGAGCCAGTTAACCAAAATACTGTATTTGAAATGCTGAGAAATTCTCATCGTGGTGGTGCTGTGTGTCACCAGAACTGTTTAGAGATGCAAAGCAGGAAATCCTTCTTATTTCCCATATCGGGTCATCTTCAAGATGATTTTTTTTGGCACACTATTGCCTGCTCTCACTATTAGAGTGGATGCCACAATATATTTGGTCCTGTTTTAAAAACATACCAGCTCTAAGAGTCAAGTTTCTGTGAGGCTCTAAACAAATAAAGAAGAAAGTGTTTCTATCTTAAGTGTTTCTGGGGGGGAAATCGAAAATTATAGTTCATGTCCATCTTAGTATTAGAACAGTAACTGACATAAGGACATTTATCTAATAACCATATTATTTTATAATTAAGGTATAGATTTGCAGGGGCAAGACTAGAGTTTTGTGCTGGATACATCTCCCTGACTGCCAAGAAGTGACATGAAATTTGGCCTTCAAATGTTCTGCCGCCTTCTTTTTGGAAGAAGGCTGATTTAGGAGGGATTGAACATGTTATCACAGCATCAAAGAGAAGCCCAATAGCTCTTATGCACAGGTAAGGACCCAGGATGGGATGAGTGTTTGTCCATTAAGATGAATGGGTGCCCCAAATTCCTGCCTAAAGCACATGTTTTACTATTCCTATTCTTATTCGTCCCTATGGAAATAAAGCATATTTTTATAATAATCACCTGTTTAATATGGATTTACCTTTTCTCTTCTTTTAGTTCATCCCCAAAGGAAAATGTTCATATAAAACAGGTCACTCACATACAATTCCCACCTCCACCAAAATTATATATACACAATAAGACAATTTAAAAAACACCACCACTGTCCTGCATTCAGCCATCTACCCCATCAAGATGACCACGATTATGCTCTTACCGTACATGAAAAATACTCCAGAGTTGCAAAATGTCAAATATTTTGACCTTCAAATGCATGGTCAGGGAAGACAGTGCAAAGATAAACTATTTTCTAAGGTCTAGAAACACGAGAAGATCTACATTTGGCCACTGAACTGCAGAACAAACCTTATTTCCCCATGAAGGTGCAGCCTCCTTGCAACACACAACACCAAGTGACAATGCCCAACCCCAAAAGCATGAACGCACTCCTAACCTCTTTCCAAACCACAAAAGCCCTCTGAAGGCCACAAAAGTCCTTGAAAAATTATCTTAACGTAAGAGCTACATCATAAGGAGCACTTACCCTTGAAGGGCTTTTTCTCCAAACCAATCTCCCTTCCCTAGAGTACGGAGAAAGACTGGATCTTCACTGGGAGAATCTTCACGAGTAACATTCACCTGTTGAAAAGCCAAAACCCCCCAACATTTAGAAAATTTTTAACTAACAAATAAAACTTGTTTGTTCAGAGAGAGATTCATCATCTCCCAGATCTCTCAGGAAAAGCTCCAGTCCATATCTCCTCTGGGAACTGTGTAATTCTCCAAAGTCTTGCACTCTTCCCTCAGCATCACCAACCAACCATGCAAGAAAGTGAGAAGCTATTTTCCACTAAGGTACCTACTGCTCTTGCAAAAATGCAATACTTGGGGTTTTTTGAAGGTTTTAACACTAAACATGGAGCTGGCTGCACAAGCACAGTCATTGCCCGTATGGAGTTGGCAGCAGAAATAGGTTCCAAATATTTTCTGTGTATCAGACAGACACATGGCATAGGCTTCTGTTAGCTTTGTTCCGCATGATTTCTTGCATTGATAAGTTCACTTAAGGGAAAGGAATAATAAAAATAATCTACATTTACACATAACTGAAATGAAACAGCTTGGAGCATTACAGGATGAAAGATGCCTCCTCTCCTTTTTACTTTCTCTCAAGTTCAGGGAGGGGATAACTCTAGATGGAGCAAAAATCAAGTATTTTCATTGAGATTTAAAAGAAAATAACATCTTATTTTTTAACTTTTTATTTTTGCAGTGAAAGAGAAAAGCAATTACTGCTGATAGAAAGCAGACGTTCTACTCACTGTAAAACCAGGGGTAGTATAACCTAGTGTAAGCCTAAGTTGAAGAAGCTGGCACTGGAACAAGAGCAAGATGACTTCACATCTGTGAGTGATGATTTCCTATTGCCAGGGGGTCCTTTTTATATTCTGAAATGATTTCAGAAGACAAATAGTAATTGATCATCTGAACACCCTTGGGTCTGGTTTCCCGTGCCAGTATGGGATATAAATCCCAGCTGCCATGTAATGACAAAGCCCCTGACATCCCACTGGGTGCTGAGGATACCAAGGATGCAAAGGGCTCCATGAAAGATAAATGTTCTTGATGTAATGGCCCTCTATGAGAAATATTTCTTCCTTTTCAGCTGTTATCAGAGGTAAATCATACCTCTTATGGTATGAGAAGGCATGTGAAATACAACCCCCCGCTATCAGTGCATGGTGGGGATCACCTCTCCCAACGTTAACCATCTATAAATCTAGTTGTCCAGTCTCTGTCTATGGTCAGTGGAGAGGGACAGCCATTTCCAAAGCCTGAGTTGTCCAAAATTTAATTGGGATGAGCAACTCTCTGGAGGTACCTCGCATACACGGGAAAATCTCTCATCTGCTTCTCCTTTTCAGGCTGTTTTGCTTTAATCAGAACTTTGCATATGCAAATTCACAAAGCCAAAATCTGGGACGTCAGAAACATCCTTTGGCTTTAGAGACATTCCAGTTTAATTTCACTATTAAATTTACAATTGTGGCCCGCACCTTCTCCCATCCCTTTTATGGATGGTAAAACCAGTGGGTTTGAGTCATTAATGAGCACTCAGTCTACACCACACTACATTTAACATCTGCAGTGACTCATCGAAGATCAGATGAGGGTAGGGAACACGTAATGGATGAGCCAGGAAGATTTGTAGCTGATCAAAAAAAACTTGGACAAACAAAGGGAACTTCAATGCATATTTAAGCTCTTTCTCCGTGACTTCCACTGATCCTAAGCAATGAGTGTTAAGGGATTACAGGAGTGCGACAACCTACGTGGTTCAAAGTGATGAGCCATTTGAATAGTCATGGCACCAATGAAGAACCCACACAATCTGGCATTAAATTGGTGCCACACCATAGCTTTTAAAGGGAAAATAGTGTATAATGGCACAGCATGGCACACACTGTCTGTGGGTAAAGGCAAGGTACACAGCAGGCACAGAGCAGCAGCATTTAGCAAGCAGAAGGGACTGAGCTGTTTTCATCTGACATATTATTCAACAGATTTCTGCATGCAGGGTGTTTTGAACACATTTGATTTCTATTCACTTGGACTCGAGGAAACATGCTATAATAAATAAACTAAACAAGCTCAGGAGTGGGATCAAATGTGGTGGATGGAGTTGAGTGAGAAAAAGGTAAAAATGTTTTTGCTCCTAAAAACAACTTCCATGGAGCATGGGCTGAAAGAAAATGGAGCAGAAGTCTTTCTAAGTATTTCTGAGAGAAGTGCTGGGCTCAGAAATGTAAAAAAAATCTTCTCTGTCACTTGACTGTCACTACAGACACTCTGACATAAAAGGCAAGGCAGAGTTTTTATTAAAAGTAGCTTTCACAATAATACTCATGTGATGCTGCTGAATGAAGAAAGTACATGTGAGGTCCCAGGTACGTGAGCTGCAGTCAGCATTTTATTATGGCTTATTAAGCTGCCTGGGTCAAGGTTTTAGCATGGGACATGGGACATTATGTGCCCCTGCTTCAGAAAGTCCCAGGCAGCATACATTGATTTGTTAATTCTGTATTTCATTGCTATTTATTCCATGTTTTACTAGTAAGGCTCTATTCCTCCTGTCCTGGGCTGTATCCTTAGCATGGGTTAGTTCTTATATCCACTGTGTAGCTCTTATGTCCCAATACAGGCATTAAATTAAACACTTTCCAACTCGGTCCATCTTCTATCACTCACTGACATTTCTTTTGCAAATCAGGAAGCTTGGAAGAGAAAACCGGGCAGAATTTAACTGTCCCTGTGGGAATTTCTGTCAAGCCATCAGGATCCAGCTGAGGGTCTGGGAATTTCTCAAGTCCATGTGCGTTGTTTTATTTTAGCTCCCTTTTTCTGGCTGTCAGCTGTCACAGTAAGATAAAGTAGCAAAGGCCAGGGATAAAGCCAAGGAGCATCTCAAGCAGGACTACAGGGCTCTGGAGCAATGGCCAAGGGCATAGTTGGTTTTCTCCTCCATCCTGCAGGTGAGGTGTAAGGGCTTGAGGAGGTGAAGGTCAACAGTTGGTGTCAACACCAGGGATTTGGTTTTTACAACCAAGGGCCTCTCTTTGGAGATTGAGGACTGCTAGGAAGGGATGAAATCCACCTGACCAAGTGGGGCAAAAGCATCATTGCCAACGGGCTGGCCAACATGGCAAGTAGGGCTTCAAATATTCAACGAGGGACGGAAGCACACCCTACCATTATTTTTGCCCATTAAAAAGGCAGGGGGGGGGGGGAAGATTTGAAGTGTGTATCATGGTTGTCCTTATTCTGGGAGAAGCAGAAATATTACTTCTGAGTGGAGGGAAGTGAAAGGGCATGAGGGAACACCATCAAACTTGGCTTTCTGCAGTCCATTATTATCTTCATTTCAGAAATTTCTCCATGACTATCTCATTCATCTGAAAAAGACCATTTGTTTTCAATGGAGATTGGCTCCCAGAGACAGAGAGTGGAAGATGATGGTGAAAATCTAGTTTTAGTACCCGAGAGCTGACAGCTGCCTTGGGAAACAACTCAACGGCATGTATAACACCCACACTCTTCCTTTACAGATGCCATCGGGTTTTTGCTACCCTTAATTACACAAGGCCAACGTTAATATGTGCCTTGGTGCAAACATCAGATCCATGAACCAGGAGGCTGGGGCTGGCCTACTTTCAAACATATTTATTCATTTGTGTTTACTTTCAATGTATCACACCTCATCTGCAGTGGGAAATCATTGTGTATTCCCTTGAATATCTCCATCGTGCTACATGGAAAGCAGCCAAATGTTTCTCAAGTGTAATAGTATTAGGCCAGCTAAAAAAATAAAAAAAGAAAGTTGAATGGAAGGAAAAAACTCTTATCTATAAAATCCCATCAGGATTTTATGGGAAAAGAGGTCAAAAAGCATATTTTCCCTGTAAGCAGTGGAACAGAAACTTAGACCTTTTTTCTTCCCCAAGGAGAGAGAGCTCAGACTTCCCTGTCTTCCTATTATTTAATTTGGAGAAGCTGAGAAGTGATAGCCATGGGAATGAAGTCTGGAAATCAGCCTTGTAAGAGGGATACTTAGCAAAGAAAATGTTGAGTACTGTAGGGTATACTGTCAAAAAAAAAAAAAAAATTGAGCTTTTTGGTTGTTTACCAAGAGACTCAACAACTGTTTTCAACCCCAAAGTGTTCACTGTGAGCACATGTGTAAAACAGCATGAGATCTATTTTTTCCCCTTCAGGCCACTCTTCCATACTGATACAGTGTCAAGAAGTTTAATTAAATGTCAAGCGTGCAACATTTGTGCTTCAAGGAGGGGAGAGAGAAAGCACTGGCTGGCACTGAATTTCAAGAGCACATCACCACCATCATTCCCATTGTCCAACTTGCCTGCGAAAGGCTGTCAACTTACCTTTCCTTTGCTGATTATAAAGAAAGTGTCCCCTCGAGCACCTTGTCGTATAATATACTCTCCACTTTCATAATGCGTCTGTAAAAAAAGAATAAAATTAAGATGAAGAAACAGAATCAGAGACTGTTATTCAGCAGATAGTTTGGCAGTTTGGCAAGATAATGCTTATGGAAACATAACCCTGGACCAATTTTATCCCAGCCTGACATTGGCCATGATTTAAAAATTGTCCTGTGTCAAGGAATATAATAATCAAAATGGAACCATTTATGGCTTGCCCATTTTTCTTCTTACTGTGCTAGTGCCAGCTTTTGCCCAGATGAATTATCCTCACAGCCTAAATCCATTTATACTAAGTAAACCAGACAGAGGAATTTTCAACAGAGAATACAGTACATGAACTAAACTGCAATAATACGTCTGTTGTAAAAATAGTTCTTTTCCATTTTTTTGTTGGTTTTGGTATTTTCCCAGCTTTACTAGCAAGGGAATTATTCAACAAATAATTTTTGCTCTTCTCCTGTTATTATAGTAGTTTAATCCGTCTTTTTTGCCTTGTTTAGTGGAATATTCCTTGCTAAATTTATGTCACAGCTTATCAACACTTGCATCTAAACTTAATAGGATAGCCTCATCCCTTGCATTACCCCATCAAAACCAATATGCATTTACACATCACCAAAAAAATAAAAGCTGGGATGTTCTAAATAAAGACTCTACATTCCTATTTAGCCCCCTCAAACCCTGGCATTTTCTTCAGAGATGCTCTACCCCCTGCAAATTCAACAAACATCAGTTCAATAGCAAGCAGAGGCAGGGGAATGCTAAGAGCTTCCCACCCAACATCTTTACCTCCATCTCCTACTGGACAAATTACAGCTGTTTTTTTTTTATCAAGCCCCCATAGAGAGCTGCAGGAGTCAGGTCTGCTGTGCCCCAGCACTGATTTGTGACAAAACCTCCCCAAAAATGCCCCTGCGCTCTGGCTTGGGTGTTGTTTGAAGCTACACTAAAGCACAAAGCCCCAGAAAAAGCTGCCAGATCTTTTAATCCCAAAGTATGTATAAACAACAGCAAGGATGGATTTGAGCTAAGACAGAGGAATTAATCAGAATCCTGGAATTTGGATAAACTTGAGATGTTTTCTTTCAAGGGTATTTTATTGACCTGCATTTATTTAGTTATCTTTACACTCAACCTTTTTGGTGCCACTTACAGACTGCTAACAGACTTCAACATGAAAATAAATAGGTAAAGGCTCATGTAAATGCATCTGTTACATCTGAGAAAAACAACTCCTTGCTTTGGGAGCACTCAACATATGGGGCTATTAAAGAAAAGCAATTGTCCTAGGAAAACAAGAAAGATATCTAAGTGAACTATCATATGGAATTAATTAGGTTAGTTCTTTAAAATATAGTTAGGCTGCGGGTACTTACACCATCCTAAAAAAAATTCTGGGTAAATAAAATCAGAATGTCAAAGCAGTATGTAATAATTAATACTCTTCAGACTCTTCAGAAGACTAATAAATTAAAAACTAAAGTTCTGTATCAGAAACACAAATACCGAATATTATCATGTCAGTCTTCAGAAAAGGGACCAGAGAAGGTGGGTCAGGAAGACTGAACTTGTGGGTTGCCCTGATCCTGCATGGGCTCTGACAGATGTAAAAACCGCAGCATTTTTCCTATTTCCATGTGCCAGAGTGGGAAGAGGAAGAAAAGCCTGCAGGAGACCATGGACACAAACTTGCAGAGTTTTACTTCTTACGTGGGGTGTTTCTGGACAGCAGGTTTTGAGGATGCCTGTTTTTGACCATCCAGGTTGAGACTCCTTGAAAGGGCTCAATTTTATAAGGTGTTGGGTTCAAACCCTCTCAAGTGGAATCCTGTAGGCACCCAAAAATCTAACGATTGAAAATACCGGTCAAAAAAGTTTCCAATTTTACGGGCAACCTATATTCACTAGACATATTAAACCGCTACTGCTTATATGACTTTTGTGCAATTTTCAGCTGATACTGCCTTATAGCTGACTCTGAACTTCTGGCCAAATAACACATTCAACATGAGAAAACCTTCTTCCTAAAAGGCCTTTTCTTGGTCTTACTCACCAGTTACAACTGCACCAATCGCTTAGCACTGAGACTCACAGTTCTGCCATACCTGATTCCCACCCATGACTCCCCCGAACCTTCCCACCCAGGCTTCCACACATGGAATGGAAGGAGAACAAATTCAAGCTTTGAAGGATCTGAAGCTGCCTCTTACTTTAGCATCTCTTGCCTACTGTCTTTTTTTTTCTCCTGGGCTCTAATCTCATTCAAAACACTGCAAGTCCTTCTTCCAACATTCAAATCATATTCCTCTAGTCCTTCCTTGAGTGCCCAAACGTGCAGAGCTTTCATTTTGCTTGACCTCCTCCTCATCAGCACCTCTCTCCATGTCCTTCCTGCAGTCCACATCTTCATCTTTATGTATTTCAGCCCATTTCTTTCACAGCTAATTCCACCTGGCCTTACTGAAATTATTCTTGCTTGAAATAACCTGTCTTTCCCCATCCTCTAACAACGCTCTTCCTCTTAAATCCTCCTTTTCTAACACAAATCAACTCATTCATGTGCTTCGCCCTTCTAACCGAATTATCTCTGCCCATTTAGACTGAAAACACTGTGCAAAGCAGGCAGAGTGTGTAAGTGCTCACTTAACGACACATGAAAATAAAAATAATTACAAGCCTCTTGCTTTTTGCTGGCCATGTATAAGGTAGCAATATGTTCTCAGGTACATATGGTACCATTATACAAAGCTATCTGAAGAAGCACTTTGGCAAATGTTGCACATATTCATGGTATAGCAACACAAGCTCCATTTCATCTAGAGAAAACCAGTCCAAGAACAATATGAGGAAAATCAACAATTCCTACAGCTTTGCAATGGTGTGGTGGCACAGGCAAAGGAATACTATTTGAATTAAAATCACAAAAAAGAAAAGCAGTAAAGCAAGCGGGTTCAATGTATCTTCACTAGCTTTAGACTGACCCCACTGCTTCTTCTGGACTTGCATTTGCAAGATTAAATTCAATGGCTGAGCTCCAGCCAGCTGTTGGAAGCCAGACTCTGTTGAAGAGGATCCTTCTGATGGAGAGAACAACAATTTGTTGGCACCTTTTTAAATTCTAGCTTCAAAGCCCTGTATATACTGGTCAAAGAATTTCCAGAATACCTTTAAAATAGCTAATAAATATTTCTATCCCACCTTTGCAGTCGTAAATGAATAAAAAGATTATGCAACTAGTATAACACCCCAGATTTGGGCATAGAACTTGAATCTTTTTGGTTTTAGATTTTTCTCCCAAGAGAAAGGGACTCTAGACACAATACTGTATTTTCAGAGGCAATACCAAAGTTCAGTGATGAAAGCTAATTTAATATCTCAGATAGATTTCACTGAAACCTAAGCAACACATAGGTTTTTGAGCATACTTAAGACATAGATCCTTCAGGCCACAACAAAATTAAAGCAAAACACAAATTAATTCCTAGCTGGAAGAGCTGGCCAGACTATATTAAATTTTCTTACATTTCCTTCTCTCCAGCAGAAAACCTAAGCTGAAATCCAGTGTAAAAATGGAAGTGAGAAAACCCGAATAGAAACGCAGGCTGCAGAAATACAGCTGTACAACCTGCCAAGGACAAGATAACCAGGCAGAAAAGTTAATAGTTACAAAGGTTTTTGTGTGCGGGGGTGGGGGGTTGATGGTGGTGTTGGGGAAGACTATAAGCTAAGGCATCGAGGTCCCAGTTTGGCATCAAAGTCTGAGAAAGTCAGTGTAAAGAAAACAGTGATGATAAAGCCAAGAAATTACTGCTGGGAACACTCACATACCAGCAAGCCACAAATGTATATTTTATAAGCTTTGGCAAATAGGGATAAAGGCTCAGCTTCCATGAATTATAAATGCTACAAAATTTAGAGCATTTGTCATGCTAACTAGACTGTTGTTTTATAAAGTAATGCTGGGCCCTTAAGGTACTTCTCTACAGAGTAAGAGCTGCTTTATCACCTCTTGAATAAACGCCCAGACCCTTAGTACCCCATTTTCCTATATAATAAAAATTTTTCCCAGTATAAACCAGTAAGGGATTGCATCCTTAGCAATTCAGAGATGTCCATGGGGATGCAGAGTTCAAGCCAAGCTTGTGACCCAAACGCTCATGTGTTTATCAGAGGATAGTTAAGTGGTCCAATAAGAGGTTTCTTCCCAAGAAAATAGGTGATAAAATAAAATTAAGTGATAAAAAAAGTGTCTTGGTTTTTCTGCTTTTTTTGGCACATGCAACACATGTGAAATTAAAGATTGAAGGTTTCCTTAAAAAGAAAGTTTTAATTCTTCCATTAATATTCATGGCTTTGATTTCAGTATCTGTCCTATACATGGTTTAACTCCTATAAGCATTTAAATACTTGTAAAATAAAGGTTTCAGGTCTTTCCAGTGGAGCTCAACTCTGAACTCAAAGCCACGGCATTATATTTACAGAAAGAATGTATCAGGCAGGAAAAAGAAAACAAAAAAGACAAAGCTCTAATTAGCTGTCTCAGGGAAAGAAGAACAAGTCCTTAATCAAAATGTTTTAATAGGAAACACTCTTGAAATATGTACAAGCAAGAGAAAGTCACGTATGTATTACATCAACTCAAATTTCCCTTAAATTTACTTCATCAACACCAAGGCAAGCCCAACAGGAGAGCGGAAGATAAAAAAATGAAATTAGACCACCAGCCCAATTAGTATTTCAAAGTCCCTGGAGCGTTTCTCAACTGCCATAAGCCAGCACAGCATCAGTGGAGCATTTCCAGCACCTCAGACCAGCCCATCCTCTGACCCCTCAACCTTTATTTCTCTATATCTCCTTTTTTTTCCCCTTGCAAATTCTGCATAATGCCAATTTGTTAACCCTCAGATCCTTGCCTCAGACAACTGCCAACTTCCAGTCTCTTGTACAGTGTTAAATAAGAGTTTTCAGTATCAGAAGCACCCTTATTTTTAACAATACCTGGGATTTTTTTCAAAAAAACATCTTTTTTGATTAACACAAAATTAAGGAGCTGAACTGAGAGGTGTTTTTTTTGTTTGTTTTTTTTTTAAAATCTAATTGGTTTGTTACAAACTAATACAGCATACTAGAAAACCTTTGCAACAAGGAAACCTGTGCAATCACTTGTTTTCCTTTATACTCCTTATTTTCTTACCAAGAACTTAAAGGGATCATTGAGTTCAACTAAGTTACATTGGAAGGGGCTAGATCTCACCTGTGGGAGCTACAGCCCATCCGGGCAACTCTTTCCCTTCATGCTTCTATATCACATAACATCACGTAACATTAGGAAGGCTGGAGAGGATGGGTTTAAACAGAATTTTTGATGGATTAGGGGGTCAATACATGGCTTTTGAACTGAATGAAACTCAAGAGAAATTTGAAACAATTTCTAGGCTAGACCTGTAAAACTAGCATGAAGGTTTCTGGCTAGGACATCTCGTTGGCCATCAACAAGCCAAGAGCCATTCCAGTGACACGCGTGACTTGTCTGTTCTCCTGGTGCAGGCCTGTTTTAGGAAGCAGCAATGGGAAGAGGCTGTCAGATCTCATTTCTGACCTACCTCCAACCCCAGATCTCCAAAATGAGCTGCTTATGATATGCAGTCTCCTAAAAAGAATAGCTTCCCTGTGTGGCTGACCAGGTAGGTCAGCAGAAAATGAAGTATTTCTCCCAAAGCATGAGAGACCCACACGATCTCTCAGCCACTTTCAAATGTAAAGTAAAATATATCAACTTAGATCACTATGGATTGATAAATACCACCCCTATAAACCAACACCTTGATTTAAAAGGAGTTTGGACAATACAGACAGGACAGCAGACTTGCATTTATCTTTATTTTAGGAAGAGCAAGGACTTCAACATCTGAACTGGAATCAAGTAGTGAACACTGCCTCTTGCTTCCATCCTTAAGTTCTCCATTGCCATCATCTTCAACTACTTCAGGTTTTAATACTTAGGGTGAAAGCCTAAGCATATCTAGAATATAGCTGAAAGTGGAAAGACATACTAAGTTTACACTACTGGAGTGAAAGAACAGAAATCAGATTTCTTAGAAAATGTTACTCAAGTGTAAATGAAAGCTCTCTGGTTGGTCAAAGCTAGATATAGATATAGGGAATATCCACTGTACCTCAAACGTACTAAAATCTAGGTATCAAACAGTCAGTCAATAAACTCTGTATCAACTGTTACCATCGCTCTGAACTATCATTTCTCCTTAGAAAAAAGTTAAAATTGAAATAAAGCTGTTTAAAAAAAACAAACCCTAAACAAGTCCAGTTTCTATGCAAAACCAGAGCCAGATTTTTATCCAATATATGTACTACTCTATGTCTAAATGGCCTTCACATGTTTAGGTTAAAGTCAACCTTGGCATACAGAGAAGCTTGAATCTTTCACAAAATATCTTTTCCAAGCTAAATCAACACAAGTTCTGGAAGCTCTTCCTCTTTAAAGTCCTCCTGTGCGGCCCATCAGCACAACAATTGCCTCTCTCCAGGAGGTCCCCAGTTTGCTCAGTAATAGCAGCTTCTATAAAAATCTCTTTTTTTCCCCACCTTTCTTCTATTGCCAATTTTACTTACAGCTAAGAAAAAATCCTAGCGCCAAGGGGAAAAAAAATGTTTACTATAGAATAAGACGTTGATAAGCCTCACTGATGTGCTCACTGTACCCCCCAGAAGAACTAGAAAAGGTGCAGAGCATCCCATGATTGAGTCAGATTATGCTCTAAAAGAAGTAAATATCTTGCTTTATGAAAACTTCCATCCCATGCAGAATGCCAACATGCCTTGAGTGGAGAAACACCACATGTAATTAATTACCCCATGTAATTAAAGCTCTCTTGAGAAGTAATTGGATTTTTATGAGACCAACCTTGCATTGAATATTGACAAAATTAGAAACAGTGAGGTATTACCTGCAACAACACATAGCACCCAATTTTGACAATAACTGCTTTTTTGAGTCACTGTGCTCCCTGAGACGAAAACCACAAGTCCTCACCAACCAAAACCTCCCACTGATACAAGACACAAATGAATGGGCTTGTCTGAACACATGTACAAACCAGATCATGTGCTCTCAGCAATCATCTGATACCATCCCTCTCAGAAAAGTTATTTGTGCAATTAATTTCCTCTGCTAGCCATTACACAAGTGTAGCATCACACATTGCATTTGTTTTCTCCTTCTTCTTTGTTTGCAATAGTGACATCGTGGCTGGAACGAGATGCAAGTGTTTGAAATCCGAATTTCTGCACCTCGTCCTTCCCAGAGAGGTTTGTATCACAACCCTCCATTGCGCACAGAAATGACTCACAGCTCATAAACTCACAATATTCCACTAACTGGAAGAAAAATCAGCTTTCTTACTTCCCAGCACTACACCCAAAGAGCCAAAACTTTGTTTGGTGGGAACAGCCAAAGCAGAGCAGTTCAGATGGACACCCCCCCAAGGGTGGCCAGATGCATGCACAACATCTGGGCACTGTGCAGGACCTAATCTGGTGCCAGTGTCATCTGTGGAAAACACAAGAGCTTCAGACGCCTTACCCTGCTTTCGGGACTCCTCGTGTGCCACCACGTTGCGACAAAGTCCTCCTCCACAGCATGTTAGGGGACACCTCACCCACTGTGCAAAGAAGACATGAGCTTTGCAACTGCAGACACTCATGTTTGGGTGAAGGCTTTGGTCCACTGACCTTACTTTGTCAGCTGGCAACTTCAATTGGAGCTTCTGTTCCCAATGACCATCCAAAACTGAGAAGCTTTTAAGCCCGACCAAGTGTTGACACAGGCTTCATGGAAAAACCTCGATGTTGGAGGCCAACCCAATGGTTAAACTTCAGAAAACCTCATTTTTCCTCCAGTTGGATGCCTTTGACTGCTATGTTTATACTGAGAACATTTGGAAAAAGGTGGAAAATAGACTGTGTGTTTGGAGTGCTACGTAACCCACATCAGCTGTAGTGCTGAGAGGCCAAAACCCTGCCAAAGGTCACACCAGGGGAGCTGAAACACAAAGGTGGCTTTGAAATGAGGAGTTTCATTCCCTGCAGCCAGGTTTGCACCACATAAACCAGTGAGGGTAACACAGGCTTGATGACAGTGCTCAATGTATAATCCATCTCCCACAAGGTGTATTTAAAAAAAAAAAAAAATTACATCTAAATATGTTATTTTGCTGGCAGTTTAAAAAAGAAACATCCACAGAACCACCAGCAAAACTCCAAACAAGCAGCTTTCAAAATACTTTTGTTTCTGTACTTTCTGCCTTAACATTTTTTCAAGTGTGAAATTACAACAGCAATGCTAACAAAATAGAATTCTGAAAAAAAGTGTGTGTTTGCTGAAAAACACTTCAAAACCAAGCAGGTTAATATTGGTCTTCTGTATTGAATTCCTTAGGAATCATAAAACTTTATTTTACTATGTGCCTCACTCCCATGAATTATTTAAAAATGCTGCTCCTTGAAATAGCCAAAGGGCAAAGTTATCATATTGTGGTCCTCTCCTTATTTATCCTGTGAATCAAAGCCCAGCGGGTGGGTCTGATTTTTGACATTCAAGATGTCTCCATACCCCTCCAAACAGCAGCTTAACTAAAGCTAAGTAAGTGGGAAAGTAAAACATGAGAAAGACGCATGGTTGATGGGAAGTGAGGGTTAACTCATGACTTTTAATTCAACATCACTATGGAGCACAGGGTTGAGAAAGCAGATGAGGAAGGATAAACCCAACAGATGAGGGATGCTGCTGAGCAGCTCATCCCATGTCCACCTGCCACCATACACTGGGGGGTGAGGAAGCACAGACTGGTCCGTAGCGGAGATCACAGCAGGAATTAGTATGTTATTAGCACACCTCCACCATCCCAAATGGTTGTAAACTTGAGCTGGAAACCTGTGGATGACCCTACAGCAACCTGGGGTTGCAAATTCCTATTTTCAGATTCAGCTGGCTCTAACTGAGCTGCAATCTTCTGCAGGAAATTTTTCTTTTTCTCACTAATGGATTACAAACTTACTCTTCCTTCTTAAAAAATCAAGCTATTTGAATTCAAACTAGGTATTTGACTATATATATCTTAAAGTCAGAGCTGTTTTGTAATAGTTATAGGAGACTGTTGCCTTGGTAAAGCCTTGTGGTAAACATTTTATTTGTACCGTGCTAATTCACTGTGGATTCTTAATGGACTGTGACAGCAATGAGAAAACAACATGCTCCTGGGCACATTTTGGACAGTCTGAGTGTTTTCTCCAAGCATGGTGTCTTCGCAGTTTACAGGTTGCTTCTGATTCCCACACAAGCATCCCCTGAACAACAATAGTCTTAAAGCACCTAAAGGGACTATTTGTGTGTGGACACTCAAGTCCAGTGTACAGAATAATACAAATCACTCCAAACAGTGGGTTTATCTGTCATGGACTGAGGTTGTCTTTGCATCCTCCTGAGATAGGAGGTGAGGACCTGATAACAAAACAAACTACAAATCAAACAACAAGGAGCAACCAGTATGTTAAGAAATGCCTTTTCCTTAGACTAAAAAAAAAACAAACCAGTTGGTGGCACACCTCCTAATATCAAGATATAATACGTGCTTCTGAGAACTCGGTCACATTGATTTCTCCAGGTGAAAGGAATATAACAGGATGTATGGGAGCAAAGAGGTATTAAATATTAAATAGAGGTATTCAACAATTATTTCATTGAAGCAAAAGGAAGTACAGCCTACACCACTACACCACTGGGTACAAAATAAAATGAATAAAACAGCAGTCCTACAACAATCTTCTGCTGTTTCTGAAATGTAAAGTTGCAATAAATGTTCCTAATTTGAAGTTCTTTGGTTAAATGATTGCTTTCATTTCCTGGTTGTTTCTTTTGGGATTTGGCACTACTGTTCCATGAATCTGAATTTCACTGTGCTGTGCAGAGAGCCAGCAGGGAGGGAGCACGCGACACAGGTAGGGATGGAGCTGGGGGTGGTACCCTCCTTCTCTTCCTTTTTCTCAAAACCTCCTCCAATTTCAGTGACCCACAGACATACAAGACATCCGTGAATTGAGCTGGAACTGGTCCTCTCCCATATGAGCTGCTGGGTGGTACCCACCAACACTGCTGGGGACAAGGCAAGATAGGAGATGGAAATAAGCTTATAAAAATGGAAGTTGTGGAAGAGAGAAACTCAACATACTCAGTTTAGAGCAAAAGACAATCTCCAAACTCTGATTTTTTCCAACTCTGACCAGAGCTCTGACGACTCCTTAGGTGAAACTGCCAGTCCTGAAACACAGGCTGAATTTTCACCATGAATTCAAGACTTCTGCATTGACCTGTAAATATGACATTACGGTTGTGATCATTCTGATCATCATTCCTGATGGTTGACTTCTCGCATGGAAAGAAGCTGCAGCGCCACATCTCTGGCATTTCGATGACTCAGAGCACACAGCTAATCAGTTTGTTTCCTTTTACACCATAAAAGTTAAGGTCTTAACACCAGAATATCCAACCTTAACACAACTCTTCTTATGGTAATAAACAGTGGATAAATAGGACCACTTGTAACTTTTGTGAGATACATACTCAAACAAGATTAGGTTTGACACTAAACAAACATGTCTCATCAAAGATATCCCCTAAACCAAACAATACTATGGTAAAGGGCATGAAGTAGGGATAAACTTCAGTGGCATCATCTTCTAGTCATGAAAAACACAACATTTTTTTGCTCTGATTTTAACATCTTTCTCCTAGATTCCACTGGACCTCAACCCAGTGCTTATCAAGTGCTATTTTCAGGGATACATAAAAGGCAATACAATCTATAAGGGACCATATTTGGCAAATGTTGGCCCAGGTTCCTGTATTCAAAAGGGAAGACACGTGCATGAGATGGAAGAAGCTTTTGGCCCTTTCCTTTTCCCACTCCTGAGCATCTTCTTCACCACCCAAGACAGTGGGCAGCACTGTTACAGGAGGAAATGCCTTTTCTGTGCTCCCCATGCCTTTTTCAAATGAATAATTTTCTACCAGGGCTTCTTCTCTCTTTTGTACTCCTTGAAAGTCAGCGAAGAGTCCTGTGGTGAAAGGAGGCTCCTCTGTCCCCTCCCATATAATCATAAGGTTTGCTTAACTCTTCCTTTACCGGAACCTTCTGAGCTGACATGACTAAAAATTTCTCAGGCAGGAGGCAAGTCCTGCTGTCACCTTCAAGTTTCTTTCCCAGCCCACTCTCAAAACCAACAATTTTTAGCAAACCTGAGCATGTTCAGGGACTCTTGAACGCCCATGGGACTGGCTGAATAGTAGAAGCTGTCCTGTGTAGATGAATATTTGTTGAGCTTCAAAGATTTTTATACAGCCACCTCTAAGACTAAAGGGTGTTGCAAAGTATCAAGTAGATCATAAGACATCCACAGACTGTGAGCCAGGATGATTTGGACTGGATGAGTCCATTGAGGTTTGTAATGAAGACGTGAGATACAGTTTTGATTCCTAAATGCACCATGCACTTTCAAGGGAGAAAGAGGAGGAAAGAGAATCTTAAAAAAGCATTACTTAATTTAATGCATTATTGCTAAATAAATTTCCTACCTTAATTTGCTCTAAAAGTAGACAACAGGCATTAGAAACCACATTTTAACTCTCATTCCATCCCCATTGTTACTGTAATGCAGCCTGACAACTGTTTTTGGAGAGTGATCAGGCTTCCTAAGTTGCAAACAGCCTGGGAGGCGACCACCTCTCAGCTACTTTTTCTCCGCAGTGCTGAGGCAAACATCTGTTTCTCTGTTTCTGCCTGGAAAACAGATCGAGTCCAAAATGCTGTCACCAGCTGGTGCAGGGGCCACTGCCTTCCTGACCCCCAAGCCTGACACTGTCCCTGCTGCCCCCACAGGTCAATGACAACCTCCTTGAGTGGGAGCACGTAGGGCAGAGGTTCAAGAGATGCCCAAGCTGTTGCCTGCAGCCCAACATGCTTTTATAAAGGAAACTTACAGGAATATAGCAGAAGCTCAGAAGTGCTAATTTTTGGAGGCATAGCCACGGAAAGCGGGTTATCTATCCACATACATACATAGCAAAGATTGATGTGAAAATATAAGAGGAGAAAGAGGAGAGAAAGTAGGTGGCAGTGGATGAAAAGGATGACTGGAAGTCCTGATGCTCTTGGAGAAAGACCACATGTGAAGATGCTTGAAGGATGAGAAAGGGCGAAAGGAAGGATGAGGGAATCAGAGAAGGAAGCTCAGCCCTGCCACCACACATTTATTTGGTATCATGAGAGGCCACCAGAAGAGATCAACTGCAGAAGTGCTGTCAGTGAGCTTCATTTCCTTAAATGCAAAGAAACAGGAAAAGAGAAATAAAAGATTAATGGGCAGGACAATCTTCCGAGATGAAACAGGAATTTCAGAACGATGAGAAATGGAGGAAGGAAAGGATGCTGAAAAAGCTGTAAAGTTCACAGAGATACAGATGGGGATGAAGAGGATAAAAGGTCAAGACTAACCTCGAAGAAGGAGAACTCAAGGAGAGGTACTTCAAGGATTAAGAGAGCACAGAGATGATACACGTGGGTGAGAGCAGCACACTGGGACAGGCTAAGCAGAAATGGGAGAAGAGCTTTGGCAGAGTGTTGCTCAGGAATATGAGAGAGGAACCAATATGGAAAAAATAGGATTTATTCCCATGAGAGATGATGGTGATAATGAGAGACAGCAAATTAGTCAGGTGAAAGCTGATAGTGGTATTAGGCCACAGATCAAGCCATCAGTGAACTGGGGTAGAAAAACCAATGCTTTGCTTGCTAGCTAAAATAACAACTGATTCACAGATAATCAACGTGAAATGTGGAGAATTATCTGAGCAATAAGTAATTAGAAAAAGGACACCTTGGCAACAGAGTGGAATTAAAAAAAAATTACATAGAAAGTTGTATGGGGTTGATGCTGACTCGGGGGGAGCGGAATCAAACTGCCAATCGGAAATTGGAAGTATTAGCAAGAGAAGAAAAGTTTGTATGCTCATGACCAGTCCCACACATTTAAATTTTGAGTATAAACTTTTGTAGGATTGAAATCTCTATCTGAACAACCCCCGTCCCATGACATTTCCAGCCTACTTTGAACATTAACATGTTGCTGTGACTCAGATTGCTTTATTTCAATAGACTGGGAAGAGAAATGCACTTTGTTTTTTAAATACAGAGATTGAAAAGTCTCCCTCAGCAATACAACAGCATATTGACTTTGACAGCTTTGTTTTGAGCAAATACAACCAGAAACAATATCACACTATGTCACTGCACCACAAAATGTCTCTCCAATCGCAAGGAACTTAAGTATGTGGGGTTTTAATTAAATTTCATTGAAATGCAAGAAAAGTAGCCGCTCTTCTCTCCTTCTTTCCTGAATAGCTCTGATTTGTCTTTCTCTTTATAATGGAAGAATGTGCGTGGAACACTAATTTCCCTCCATAACTCCAAAGACCGGTTCTGCAACTATTAAAATGGCAATCAATTCCTTGCAAAAACGAAACTGGAAGTAAACAACGTAAATCAACATATTTGTTTCATATATTTTTCCTGATTTGCTCCAAATTTTGTATGCTTATTCAGACAAGTTATTCGCATTGCCATGAGGATCCAAACTAATTTTCTAATCTAGCATGAGGAATACAAAGGCATATTAATTGAATATATCCAGCCACTCTTCAAGTAACCTGTGATGAAATGTATTTTCTTTTCGTGGTCTGAGTCAAAGAGGAGACTCTACCTTTCCATATTCAAATGCACTTCTTTAAATTGTCACTAGAAACCAACTTTAGTGGAAGCAAAATCATGAAAATCATTTGGTTTAGCCAGTCTCTACAGAGTTTTACTGAAACAGGTAATTTGCCCAGTTCAAACACCTGAATTTACCAGTTGCTTCCAGTTTGGCAACTTCTTTAGGGGTCTGTGTAGGTAACAACCAGTTCTGACTTAACACATGAGATGTGCACCACCAGATGAATTAAACACTATCACAGCTTATACTCCCTTTTATACCTCTGTGGGTTTTGGCTGTTGCTAGAAAATATTCTCCTTTTCCCTCAATTTCTTTCATTAACTGCACAAAGGAAAAAAAAGCAGAGTTTTATCAGCCTGCACGCATCCTAACTCAGACTCCACTCCCAGTCTGCCAACAAGCACTCTGGATTACAGAGAATTTTGGAAGTGAATTACACGGGAGTAACCAAGATAAAATGTTTTGTGTGAAATATATTTATTAAAGCAGCAAGTGAACTTTTACTCAGAGTGTGCAATGAAATGGAAAAACCCAAAAGCTCTAGTATTTTAAATAGCAATAACAACTTTCCTCAATCGAAATTTAGAAGACAGGTAGATGTGGTACTTAGGGACATGGTTTAGTGGTGGACTTGACAACTCTAGGTTAATGGTTGGACTCGATGATCTTAAAAGTCTTTTCCAACCCCAATGATTCTATGATTCTATGAAATAGAAGTTGTCTTGAGCCATGCACCCTAACCTAGGTTGCAGCTGTCTTCTTGACAACAGAACTTTCCCAATTCAGATAAAAACTATATTTTATTATAGAAATGCAAACTATCCTCCCCAAGCACAGAATTCAGTATTTATTACTGTTAATATAGATTTATTACTGTTAAAATAGGCTCATGCAACTCCAGCTACATCAATTTGAACTTTGCTATGAAGTTATCACAAAGAAAATTTTACCAGACCTTTCCACTGCCTACAACTTACTCCAGGCTTTTGCGCAACTAATAATGAAACATGAAGCTGTAAGAAAAAAAAAAAATCACATTATGAATTCAGGTGGTAAACACATGGTAAAAGTTTAGATTACTAAAAGGTAAAGCATATCAAGAATTAACCCTGCAATGGTAATATCTTCATCAATCTCTCATGCAATGACCAGACATAAATATTTGATTGACTACATCTATTTTGTGCTTTAAAGCAGCTTTTTTTGAGTACATCTTAGTATCAGTCCTGAAAAGAAAACTAGACCGACAGTGGGAAATGTAATCTAGGTCAGATTTTTGGCACAAGACGCAGCACTGCTTATGGACAGCTGACTATTTCCTTACTGGGCAAGGACAGCACATTGATCCAGAGATTACTTCACTAGAGTTTTTTTGAACTCCAAAGCACAGAGAATTGTATCTTTTGTGGCTTTCTCTACAAGGAATTTGGAAAGTTACAATTTGGATTTACAAGCAGACAAGCACAGGACCAAGCCTTATTGCAAAAGAGATGGTATCGCCCATCATCACAGTTAATAAACCCCACTTCTACACAGCCAAGGAAAACCTTCATCCTGGTAAAAGAACAGCATAAAACTATGTGCTGGTAACAGCCGTGTTATTTACATTTCCCAATCTCTTACGGTGGACAGAAATCAGAAGGGACAGGAGGAGGAGAGCACATCTGTTCCACTGATGCCCTGATTTAGGACATGCAGCGGTATCATAAGTTTTTCCAGCAATGAGCTATTTTTTGCACTTGTCTTCTCTCTGAATTACCAATATAGTCAGTTTTTTTCATTTTATATTAATTTTGAGATACTTAGGGTCTTATTTTTCAGCACAAGTCTAATGTTGAATGGAGGAAGGGTATCTGAAGGACACAGATCTCCAGCAAGAGATCCCTTCTTGCCTTTTTTCAATGACTTTCAGATGAAGAACCAAAGACAACTTGGTTGATCCCAAGAAGCCTGTAGCCAAGCAGGAAGCCGAGTTTCAGCCCTTCCCAACATGTAGCTGGCTTTCAGGGGGGATTTTCCCCCCTTTTTTGGGATACCCAAATATGCAGTGAGCTGTGCTGAGGTCAGGCAACCTCCTGACAGCCCAGCTGTGCACTGGGACCCAACTGGGGGAAGTTCAAGGATGAACACTGAAGCAGCCTCTCTGTGCTACATGCCCCAAGCATACGGCAGCGTGACAGCGGCTAATATTTCATTTCTGATGCTAGGCATCTGTTATCAAAGCTGCCCGCTGCTGATGGAGAATCAAATGACTCAAGAAGGGGATCAAAGTGCTCTTTAGTGCATTTAGCAGGACGCTTTGGGGACGCAGTGCGCTCTGACCCTTCACCTCCCATCTGGTGCATAATACCAGGGACAACAAGCATTTACCCATTGCAAAGCTGGGTTTTCTTCTTGTCCACAATGCATCTCTGAGATCTGACTACAAGTAATCTCATGTAAAAAAACGTTTTCAGAAAAAATAGCCAACTTCTTCACCATCCCTCATGTTTGCAAAACTCTCCTCGTTTTTTTAAATGAGAATAGCATTAGTTTTCCTGCCATGCTGGTAAGTTAGGTCTGAATATTTTTAGTATTTCCACTTGATAGAAAGCAATGAAGGAGTGACGTGATCTGACTTTCAGTGGTGCAAAGAAAACCTGTAAATCCCCCCTAGAGTTCTTGCTGGGCACGTACTACAGGACCAGGCTTTGCCTTCCAAACCCCTCACCAGTGAGGGAGGCAAAGCAACGAAGGAGAGGGCATCACAAGATTAAACTATGTCAGCCCCAATTCCTTATGCTATGGGCTATGCCAGCAATTCAGGTTCCCTAAATAGTTATTAGGCTGCTTAAAATTGTACCAGAAAGTATATGAACCAGGACTCTGCTCCAAGGTCAGAAAGATCAGGTTAAATA
This sequence comes from Nipponia nippon, assembly GCF_047370975.1. Lineage (NCBI taxonomy): Eukaryota > Metazoa > Chordata > Aves > Pelecaniformes > Threskiornithidae > Nipponia > Nipponia nippon. The sequence goes on along the minus strand of NW_028262347.1, from coordinate 86,686,411 downwards.
CACCTTGCGACACAATACAGCAATATTGCATTATGCACAGTCCAAAATGATACACATCTCTATTTCTTTTATATTTTCTTTTAAATTCTTGAAGAAATATACATTTTTCTGGTCCAAGTAAGCTCTTTAGAGGCTAATTTCTCTGCTATCATACTTAATTTCTATACATTTTGATCATGAGATCTTTTTTTTTTATGAAAGCCCACACCTTGATTTCATTCCAGATACCTGTTATCAATGTCAATTGGCACCGCACTGGTGCTACCTTTGGCTCTGCAATACAGGCAAGGATCTGCTAGGAACCAGCAGGTTATGGAGCTCGTCCCAGTTCAACCCTTCCTTCAAGGGATGCTCCAAAAAAGGTACTGAAGTCAGAGATGTTACAGGAATGCTCTACGAAGAGGTTCATCTCCAAGCCTAAGTTATACAACTGGTCGCCTCAGGTGACAATGTTTTGAGATGAGGAGTTTCATCCCTGTTCTGTTACTACAGGGTCTGAACCTATATACCCCCAAACTTGTGTATGACCCCCAAATACAGTCCTATGCTCTTATTTCTATAACCCCCAAAGACTTCAAGTGAGAGGCAGAAGTTCCAAGCTGTGCTCAGCTCCCTGGAAGCTCTGAAGATTAGGAACACATTTTTGAATTTCATACCTTTTTAGGATCAGAAGAAACCATCAGCTACCTCATAAACACATAAAGCCAAAACCAAAAGCCCCTTCATCTAACCTGACAACACATACGCAGTCAAACCAAAAAGCTTCTCCTCCAGAAGGACATCTCATTTCCAGCAAAAGGCGGCACGGGAGGATGACTTAGCCATTACCAAGCAGTCTGTCCTAGTGGCTGATAAACTTATGCATCAGCGGGTAGCCCTGCAATCACCCATTACCGCTTCTGGCCTCATGTCCCCTTACGAGCCCAGTCTGGTAGACAGGATCTGACCCCTACAGTGGTAAGAAATTCCACTTTGGGAAGCTTCATGGGAAATTCCCTATTAAGAAGGACAGAAAACCACAAGGTATTAAAAATGTAAATAAGAAAACTTATCTTAAATGGTGTTTTGCTGCATTCTGTGCAGTATGGAAATAAGGCCATTTCAATTTTACCACACCAGTAACTCCATTTCTAATGTCTTTCTCCCATCCTCCAGTGGCTTAGTCTTCTGGTTATCCATTAGGACATCCAATGCCTACTATTTCATGGATTAAGGGTGAAATGTCTTTGTGCTATCATAAAGACACTTTTCAATTACTATTATTACAACTCGGAGATACTGCAAATACCACACCAATAGCAGGAAACAAGAAATTAGTTCAAATATATCCCCAAGACCCTAATTGAATGTTTAATAATATACAGGCACAAAAATGAAAGCTACTCAAATGACTGTAAGTTCATTTCCCAAGGAAAATAAATTCCCTGAAAAAAAGAAACACCTGTCAGCCAGGGTGTATTTTGAGAAGCCAACAAGGTCTGGGGAAGGCAGGAAGATCTCCCCATTGTAATGCCTGATCTTTTGCTTAGCACAAAGCTGGGATTTTATGACTGGCTCCATTGCTAGAGGGTCTTCTTCAGCTGGTGCAGGAAGACTCAAAGATTAATGTCCCGGAGCAGAGCAGAAGGCCAGCATTCAAAGCTTGGTGGCCATTACCTGGCTGGCCACAGGTGTCTCCACGACCACATTTACTGTTCTCTTCATTTTTCCTAGTTAGTCTCTGGCACGACTTGCTCATGAGTCTACAGCCTGCAGGCCAGCTTTGTTCAAAATGCCAGTAGGTGTCACTGTGGGCAATGGTATAGGAGAAACCAGCGGAACAAAGTTTGAATCAACGAGAAAACCAAACCCATCAAGTTAATTAATATTTGTTTTTTACTATAATTGCTAATTATATTTTTCTGCTTTTACAGATAAAAGTGCATTGTCTGCACCTCACAGATAAAAGGAGCTTTATTAGAAACAATTCAATTTTTCTGCTTCAGACCATTCAGGGTCAGGGACTGGAAATCACTGAATATTTCCAAGTAAGCACAAGGTTGGATTTCGTTTCTTTGGTACATTGCCACCAAAATTAGCCTATATATGTATGTATGTATTTATTTAACTAGTGATACGTGGGTTAAAATTAGGGATTTTTGGCAACTGCTATTAAAATAAACTCACAGAAGGAAATGCTGAGCAAACTAGAGACATGCACACTCTCCCTACAGGCTTCCCACGAAGCCGGCACCGCAAAAGCAAAGCCCCCAGCCTCCTTCTCCCCTGTGCCTGCACAAAGCCATATCACTGAGCAAATACCTCATCAATGGGGAGATCCATCCTGGTAATCATTAAGCGGCTGAGAGAGCTCAGGTTGTCAGAAAAGCTCCTTTTTAATTCTGATAGCAGGCCCCAGACACTCTCTGTCCAAACCAGGCTGCTAGTTCTGAGCTTAGGTGGCTGATGCAGGAGGAACCGGGACCGTTAGAGATGTTCATGTGCTTTTTTCATAGGTGTAGTTCATTAACATTATACAGCTTTGTTTTATCTTAAATCTGTAGTCAAAGCATTATTATTATTATATTTAAAATGGAAGCATTTGCTATACGAATCTATACTCTGCCCATCATGTTAGAGCAAGACAGCGCCCTACCGTGCTGCTGCTATTTACATCACTAGAAACAAACGGACTTTTAGAAGAGTATTTCTTACCTAATGTCTGATCCAGATTTTCCAGTTCAATTTTAAATTTATCCAGATGGAAAGGGAAATATCCCAGCAGTGGTTTTGGCCCAGAGGCATTACCCATGTCCCAAGGGCAGCAGCAGCCTTGGCTCAGGGCACTGCTGGGAAGAAGGTCTTGAGTTGAGCCACATCGGCTGCAGCAGAAACTGCCAGATGCACAAATTTGAATTATATTTCAATTTGAATTAAATATATTGTATTTGCCCAACACGAGAAGTGAAGAGCAACCATCAGCCCCTTGGCCCCAACCTGTTTGCAGGCAAAAGCAACAAATACAATGCATAGAAAAACAGAAAGCACGTGCGCTTTGCCCAAATGTATGCTGCAAAGCCTCTTAAAACTGGAAATAGTGAACTAATGGATATGGGAAAATTAAGCACATGGCTGGATCACGGAGGAGACATTTACTTGGATCTCCCGAGTTGCATCCTGTGACCTCCCTGATGTCCCACATCCATCTTGCATGTTTCTAAACGACAGTCTGCAAATCTGCCAGTGCAAATGATAAATTACGATTTACTTAAATCCTCTTTTTCATATCTATGAAACCCTGGAAAACATCTAAGATTACGAACAAAAATAATTTCATGGGGTTTTTTTGGTTTTGGGTTTTTTTTTTCCCTTTCTTTTATAGCTGTGACAGACTGTCTGAAGAATCCGCTTACAGAGAGCATAAAAATATATTCCAGATAGGCCAGAGCTGGGTTTAATCCAACCTGTCACAGAGCAAATGCTTATGCCCAAAAACCTGCACAACCTGAGAGCGGCGACGGCAAGTGCAGCAGCTTTATAAATTAGCGTCTTATCACTGACTTATCACAGAAAACTTTAACATCCACTCAACCCACTGCTACCAAAAATAATAATGAAAATAAAATACTGGAGGTCAAAGCAGCATTGCAGGTATTTTCTTCTCTTCTGCTGGAAACTGTTTCACTATGCTGCTGTTGCCATGTGCCCTGATCAACTACATCATTGCTGGAATGGCTTTTTCTACCCACTGATCTGGCTGAGGGGTGTTTATTAATGAGAGAAGGATGCCTAATGCAGGGGGACAGTGTAATAAACTGGAAAGGATGATGCTACTCAAGAGGCAGCTGAAAAACAGGCAACTATAAAACTCTTTTGGAAGATACATAAAAAAAAAATATTGCAATACAAACACCGCACTTGAAAATTCAGGCTCCAGCACCAGCTTTTGCATCTTTATTGCTGGGTGCTGCTGAATAGACAGGATAGCTAATATTTGATGCTAATGAGCAGGTTATGGCTTCTCCAGGTGGCACCGCAACAGCATAGCAAGCTACCATACTGCATTAGCAGCTCAGGAAATTTCTCTTTATGACCCCAAACTTCTATATTTCTGAGTGTCCTCTGGGATTCTCACGGAGATTTACATTAATACGTATATCCACATGCTTTGGATAGCCGTAGAGGATGCAATTCTCCAGCTGGGGTGCTTTGACCTAACTTCAGTGGATTTTACAATTTGCACTGGAAAAAAAACAACCCAGATCCTGTGTTTGTGGTTTAGGAAATAAGCCCAGAGAAAAGGGCAGCCGTACTTCTGACAGTAAATTGAATAATAATAAACTCCTGCTGTCTCCAGAGGAATCTGGCTCCCTGTGGAAAGCCTCCGAAAAAAGATCCCTGTGAAGCCGCTGGGATTTTCAGTGTAAATGCAAGCTGGTTCTTGAGAGATTTTAAAATTCATTTCATAAAAATCAGTTAAAAAGAGAACATAATTCTCTGACTGCAAGGCGTTTTTGGCAGAAGCCCTCTGCAACCGGCAGGTTTACATTGCTCAACGGCTGCACCCACTGCAAACACCCAATAGGTCCCACTGCAAGAAGGCCCGAATCTGTTAATCATGCCAAGGGGGTGGAAGTCAGGGAAATGGCGTCACATGTGTTCATTTCATTGGAGGAAAAAGGGTTTTGATGATAAATGGTGGAAGGGATGGGGAGGAAAAGGCAATGGAGATTTTGTGGAGAAAAGGCAAGAGAAGGACACAGCTGGCCTGTATGGTCAGCAGAGGAACTTGGAAACAAGACCAGTCTCAGAAAAACTGCAAGGGCAGCAGCTAAGGTTTTAAAAGCCAAGGGAGGACATAGCCAAGACCTCGGTAGGGAACACCGTACATCAGGGACAAGAGAGTACTTCTTGCTAAACTGGAGGCATAGCACAGCAAACCCTGCAACGCCAATGCCCACAGGACCTCACAGATCCCTTGCAGCCCGGGGATGGGAACTGAACAGAAAGGGAGCCCAAGAAAGATGAACATGCCTTAAAGAATTTCAAAACTAACCTTTAACACGTTTTGCCAAGGCTTGCCAAGATGGAAATATTATGCTGTTTCTAAAGAAAACATTCCTGTGATAAGCAGAACACAAGTGTAATGTATTTTAGAGATACACATGAAAAAAGGATAATTACATCCAGCACTAAAGGATCACCCTAGTTGTACACAAAAATATTCACATCTGAGGTCTAAGGTATTTCTTTGCAAACAATGGTTGTAATCATTGGTTCATCAGTGCCCTTTAATCATCTCTGCCCTTTATACTGAGTAGAGGCTGCAATTATATGGTCCACTTCACCCTGCCTAAGCCAAAGGGAGACGTCCTGTCCCACTCCCTCTCCCCACTTCTGCTCAGTAGCATCAGCCCGATCCTTCATTTGCCTCTGCCACAAACTGGAGCAGAGAAGTAACCCCTTGATTGATTAGGGGGCTTGTTGAAGGGTGAATCAACCCCTAGTTTCCACTGATACCAATGGTTCAAACCAGAGCTTACCTACCACCAGCAAGGAGCCCAAGTAAACTAGAAAAGGAAAATTGGCATTCAGAGGAGCTTCTCAGCACAAATCCTGCTATCTTTAATAGATTTTTTTTTTGACTGTTAAATCCAGCTAAGTCTTAGCACAGGTCTGCAGGGACCCAACCTCAGCAGCCCTTGCACAGGTGAGGTGGTTTTTTTGGTTTGGGTTCCCCCCCCTCCCCCCCCCCAAGACACATCATGTACAACTCATTCGAAGTCCCAGCCATATGGATGCTGAACCTTTTCCCTATGTTCATTATGTATCTATATTTTGGAAAGGACAGAGATACTGCCATCTCATATATTCCTAATAATCCCATCTTTATAGTAAAGCCTATATCTGTATTTTTAGAAAGTTTTCCCTATTTTTTTAATAATTTCTTTGTCACTTGTATGAAGAGCTTGCTAGATCCTTGTTGGTCTTGCTCTGAGCCCATAAGCTCTGCTTGAGCATTGAGAATCTCAATTCAGCAATCTCAAGGGATGCTTCAAATGTCCTCTTGAACCCACAAAGCTTTTCTCCACCTGCATCACCCTCTAACAATAAGTTTTGCAGATCTATTAACTGCTGTGTGAAGAAACACCTCCTTCATTTCTACCATTGCAGAAGAACAGAGCAATCATGATGACCGTGATAATACGTATGTGGATGATGAGGTTCCTGACAGATATCTGCAGGGATCAGGGAATATTTAAATTCTTTACTCTGCTGGGGTAACTAAGCATGAGCTTATTTATAACTGCCTTTAAATGGTCAGTGCCCACAATAAAGAAAACCAAAAGGAAAAAAACTTACGTCAAAATGGCACCTTTTTCCCAATGCAAGTGCTAGAGCAGTTTCTAAAGCGAGCATCACTACAGCCTCACATCATCCTGTACAGAGACATTACCACATTTTTCTCTTTCTCCCTAATATCTTTTAGAATTAGATTTAGGTATTTCATCTGCATTTTGTACTGTGATAAAAACTGAAAGAGGCAGAGATATTTTCCAATTAGATCAGCACTCCTTGTTTCTCAGACTGGAAGAAATTGCTTTTAATTCTTCGAACAGCTATGATTTGTAGTGGAAAATACAGCATATGTGCACTATACATACACACATATTCCATAGGTTTAAAGGCCAGAAAAAATTCATCAATGACATGAGAAGAGGATATTATTCTGCTCCATTGCTCTACACATTGCAACGGAGTACTTATTTTACTCTTGCATATCATTTTTTCCAACTGCATTTTATTTTCCTAATGCCTTTTATTTGCAGCAGACCCAAACAGCTTTTTTCCTGGAGTACCTGCAAAACCAAAGCTGTATTTTCATGAATGTCATTTGAAAAATTAATATAAGTACAAATCAAGTTGAAATTTTGTCCATGTATGATTGAATCAATTGTGATTGAATCTCTTTTGTTGCCCCCACAGGCAGCACTTCTCTAACTATATCCCATAGCTCCTTTGGTAAATATACCTCAACAGAGTGCTAGCTTTAATCAGAAAAGATAAATACTGAAATAAAAATAACTCTTTCCTAATCTAAACAGTTTACTCTTCCCTGAATTCCCCCTCAGATCTATTTTGTGCCTCTAAATCAGATCAATATTTATCTGCTGCTGATCACCTTTGGTCCAGGCAGAACCTACCATCAAGCTCTACGTAATGGTAGTTGTCACCTGCAGGATGGATCAGCAAAGGATTATATTAGACCTGGTTTCCTTTACCCGAGACTGATCCTCAGTCTTATTTAGGCAGGAAAAAAAATACTAATTATATTGAAAGCTAATTAATTTTGCATATTTTTCCTGTTCTATTCACTGTTGCCATGCAATTCTACATAAAAGGAGGACTGTATTCAGACTCTATTAATTAAATGGAGGCATCCTAAGAATTTCTGATCCATATTAATTTTACAATGTGGAGGAAGGATGGTTGGCGTCTTCGCATGAAGGCTGGCAAAACATGACAGGTCTGCCCAAGCCAGCTTGTAAAGCTGAACTATGCAAAGAAACTTTCTCCAAGATTGCTGCTCTTCATCAGGACCTGCATGACTAGCAACAGAGACGAATTTTGTTTTTCTTTTACCATTCGTGTCTTGTTTGATTCATTCTTTAATTGGGGAAAAAAAGAAAAAAAAAAAAAAAAGAGTGTCAAGCAATCCTCGTCACATAAATTTACAGTGGCGTTAATGAAATGGCTGCAGACAGGCGCTGTGATCCGTGCTTTCAGCACTTTGAGATCACACTCCCAAGATGTGCTCTGCACGCAGCCAGCGAGCTGCAAGAACACAGATTTCAGGCTTGGCATCATCCACCTGTGGTATTTAACACATTTCTCTTCGCTTGTACTGCTCAAATAGTTTGGCAGCGCCGTTTGTCTATGACCATATATGCGTTGGGATCAATGAGGAAGCCAAATCATAGCTGCCTGGGTTTGGAGAAGCACATCACTGGCACTTGAACCTCCGTAATGCATTAAATTAAATTAAAATTTTGAAGTATCAACGCTTCTAGTGAAATAATTTCCAAAATGCACACTGGGAGACATGGGGAATGGCAGTCCCAAGGCCCTAATGCACTCCCAAGCTAAACTGTACAGTTACAGCAAGGAAAACCTAGGACTAGTTAATGAAGTAGATTGCCTACTTGATTTAGGGCAATTAGTCATATTTATATTCTATTTAAATATCTATTTTATATTGCGTATATAATATTACATATTTGCAATATATCATAAAATACTATTTACATATATTTCTATACATATAGCAATACTATATATACGGCAAAGCTATCTAGAGTTCTGGACACACAATATACAAGAAGAACCATTTGATGTAGTTTAGATTTGACATTATCTACGCAAAAAGAATCTCCAGTATTTTGGTAACCAAATTGAAATGGCATTTGTTGCTTTCTGTCACTCAAACTGCTCAGATTCATACATATAACATCTTATATGGATTCAAATTGAAATTGCATTTGTTGCTTTCTGTCGCTCAAACTGCTCAGATTCATAAATATAACATCTTATATGGATTAGTACGCTAAATCCCAAACAGCAAAGGAACGTCAAGTACACAGGATTTAGAAAATGCTTGAGTTGAAAAATGCCAACGAAACCTTAATTCAACCCCCTCCCGTGTATTTATAACTACAAACTTTTAAATCATGTAGTTTTCTCCAGTTCCCCCAGGCTCTCTGATTTCCTGCCCCTTTCCCCTAACTTGAAAGCCCTACATAACTCAACAGAGCCGGGACAGATATTCAGGCGGATAACAAGTCCACCCCTGACATATGGGCAAAGCAATCTCCTTCTCTGAAACAGGATTAGTAGTTTGAGTTGGGGAAAAAAAGAATTAGACAAATCACTGTAGGCCAGCAGCAGCAATGAATAATTTTAGATCAAATAGATAAGTCATCAAAATCATAAGCAACTGGAAATGGTTTCAAAAGAGACAAGGTCAACCAACCTTAATTATACTTATTATTACCTGAGCTACTGATTTTAGATATAAATCTTCCAAGGATATAAGCTTTACATTTGAACGACACAGAGGATACCCTTGAAAGAGGACAAAGGCTACCAGAAAGTGAACCAGCTTCAAGATGGAAAATAAATCCCTATTTCTTGCCCCAAAGAGAAAAAGAAGGGGGGAGGGGGGGAGGAGGAAAAAAGAAAGAGAGAAGGAGATGCCAGCCCAGAGTCTCCAAGCACTGCCCATGCCCGCTACTAGCTCATCTCCCTCCTTGGCCATGCCAGGAATACAGACCCCGGACCAACATTCCTCTTCCTCCAGACATTTTGAACTTCTTCTCAAGCTCAACTGTGCTTCTGCCTGCCCACTGGTTTCCCTTTTCTCAGCATCTGCTCTGCCTCCTGCCAGAAGTACTGATTCCTCCTGCTGAGCTCTTGGAAAGCTCTGCCAAACGCATGGTCAGAGCTGAAGGCCACCGATAGGAGGTCCACCCACTGCCACCCCATGTGCGTCTCCAGCGGTTCCTACTTGTTCTCATATACACAGCCAAAAGGCGATGAGCTTCGACTGTGAGCACAGCAGGGGAAAATGCCACCCTTGCTCCATTGGCCAAGTGCCACTCGTCTGATTTTTCCCCCTCCTAACTGCAAAGACAAAGCAAAGGTGCTTAACAGTGGGCAAACGCATATCCTATGGGCACCTTGCTGTGGTATAGGCAGACAAAGCACCTATACATTTACCATGAGGATTCACATCTTGAGAAACTATACTAGAGGTTGGGTGCTTTGGGGTTTTGTTTGTTTTTTCTCCTCTATGACCGTAAATTCCCTTTTTTATTCTCTCGCCTGTGGTGTAGCTCCTGGCAATTTGATCCACTTCTTACAGACTTGCCATCCTCCTCCCTTAAGGATTTAATTTCATTGAACAAATGGAGTTAATCTTTAAAGACTAAAAATACTGGCAACGTTAGTACCTTCCAGGTAATCACTGGGTGAAAAAATAGATGCATGTTGTCCAGGTAATATTAGCAGTGCCATGACCCACGGGGCTTTTGACAATACCCCCGAGTCCTTACAGACACCAGTTTCTCCATTCCCAGGTGCCAGGAGCACGTGGATGGCACCTCAGTTGCTCTAAGTTATTCTATGGGTGTTTTGATGCACTGTAGTTTCCTAAATAAAAATAAATCAATACTTTGTTCTTTTCTGTTATAAACTGCCCACATTATAATGAAGTGCCATAATGCTAAGGCTACATATTCTTAGAAAAGAAGTTTAGTAGCAAAAATCCATTTATTTTTGTGATATATAACTGGTGCATATTAAAGGTGCCTAATGGAGGGGAAAAAAAGACTTTTTTTTTTTTAACTCTAAGAAAATCAGAAAGTCTATAATCAGAAAAGACAATCATAAATTGTTTCAAAGCCTTCAAAAGTGAGGAAAGAAAGGTCAGGTTTTTGCATTTTCACAAAGTTTTTCAGGTTTATTACAAAAAGGACTTTTAAGCTTAGCTATTAATCATCTACAGTGAGTCTTTCAATTTGCAAACAAATTCCCCTCTTTTACCCAAGGAAACTAAAATTATTCAGATGTTTCATCAATAAAAATAATGTGCAAGAAGGCACTTTTACTGTTTTCCAAAGGAGATTTGTGTTCATCCAGAGCAAAGATATTGACACAATAAATACCAGTACAGGTATTTAATCCGAGATACGCAGCACTTGGGTGGGGGTAAGGCACACAGCTGTGTTTAAGCAGCATCCTGGCAGCTGTTACCTTTTCCAACTACATTAATCCTCCAATATTTAAACATAAACATGTTGATTTTTTTTTAACCAAAATATGGTACAGTGAAACTATTTTGCCACCATTTTAACGCTGTTAAGCAATGCAGCTGTGAGCACGCACACCAGTGGCCAGAGGTATCGGGAAACAGGCTTTTTAAGAAGGAGCAGCTCAGGGCATGATGCCTGAAGAGTCAGAGGGAGGTCAAGAAGGGCTTTTTCAACTGAAGAAAAATATGAAAAAGCAGTCACTAAGGAAGAAAAATTAGGAAAACATTGGGGACAGTATTAAAAATATCATTATTAAAATTTCTAGCCTCTAGTGCTATGTGTTGCCTCTCGCATCCCAGACACACAGCAAACGTGGGGTGATATGCACCACCCTACAAAAAAAAAGATAAAAACTGTTCTCTGTACAGAATAACTGATGAACTTGGGTCCTTCATCCCTTGCACAGCATGAGCACCACTAGCCCTTGGTTCCCTGCCTCTCCCAAACAGCAACCCCCTGCGAATAGCTTAGTTTATGTGAAGTGGAGGCTGAGCTGACCTGTGCATTTATTTTGACTCAACATCCCCTAATTTAAGTCTTTCTTCTTGTCCTACCCCATAATTTGGATGAATCTCTCAGGAACTTTGCATCAAATGGGTTTTGGGCAATTGCAAATGATGTGAGAGGACTGTCCTACAGGCAGACATAAGCCTCATCTCCTTAAAACACTAAGCTACCAAAACTCAAGTAATACAAGAATTAAGTCTCGAGCTGCAGAAACATATTACTTGTTGTCTCATGCATTATGTTTGGCAAGCATGAGGATAAACAATGCAGAGATGGGATTACAACCAAACTAAATCAACCTCAGTGCTGGAAGAGATGCTCGGCTTCCCACTGTGGTGAAAAATCACTACAGTTGTTACCCAATGGTTTAAAATATGTTAATAAAGTCAGCTATACATTACATTGAGGTTTGTTAATATGCAATGTTGATAAATATTAATATAATTTAAAAACGTAATGGAAGAAGGTTTGGATGCTGGGAAAAGCTGTGCCAGGGTAGTGATTCCCAAATCCTGGGACTGGGGCTAGGGGTGCAACCTAAAGCTGCTTTGAGATTGGTGTCAACTGCAGCGATCTACAGCTGGAGAAACCTCCATCCCCAGAACAAGGGCCTGGAAACATGGTAAATCATGGCCCTAGAAAGCTAATTCCTGGGAGAAGAGTTCTTGGCAAAAACACAGCATAACAGTAGCTTGGGTTTGAATGTGCTAAAACTGAACTCAATAGACCTGTTTCTACTCTCACATATATAAATTATGAGCAATTTCATTGATGGGAGTGATCTCGTATAGGTCAGAAGCCACTGCAAGAGAAAAGGAAATTCCTTTGGGTTTTGTTAATTCTCGAGTTATCCAAGGAACTTGTTGTAGTACTTCCATCAATTCTAGAAATGAAATTATGTTACCAAACACTGACCTTTTTTCCTCCCCACTGTCTTTATAATGCCATTTCCAAGTTTGATTTGGGTAATGGGCCATTAAACGAGCTTTTTTTTCTTGCTTCTGGATTTTAAATAATTTCTAGAAACTTTTAACTAAAGAATGTAGGACAGAAGTGTTGCATTATTCACAGCACTGTATCAAAAGAAAAACTGCATGAAATCTTGACATTAAGAGTTCCCTCCCCGCCTCAAACTGTGCCAAATCAGTCACTTTTATCCAATCCTTGTTACAGCAACAGAGAGGATAACGTTATTCATGCTTAGTTTCAATACATTGGATACTGTTAAATCCAAAACGTATAGTATCATAGTAGAGTGGTTATTTTTTTTAGTTTATGTAAAATATGATATGTTAAATCAAAGACAAAACCAGAGGGAATAACACGGGTGATTCCAAGTAGGAAATTGGGAGGCATATCCCAGTACAGACTGGGATGACCAGCCTCTCTTGCCATAGCATCCACCCTAATGGTACAGAGTTATCCCCACAGATGCTGCTTTCATGCCTCATTTCTTCATTAATGCTTTTCATTTTTTTTTTCTCCTGCCATGAAACTTTAAGTATCCCTGGAAAGTTTTACTGACTTTATTCTTTTCTTTAACTCTTGATAAGGAGTTTAATGCTGGTTATGCGATCCAAGCAAATTAAACTTTCTGTTTCTGGTTAGGCATGCGGTTTTGAGACAGGCAAATTTAATTCATAGCATATCGAGTTAATAATGCCTTTTCTCTCTAAATCTGAACACTTCTCTGGCAGTAAAGGAAATAAAGCTTATCTATGAATATGCAATTATTCTGTATGACAAACAGCTGATTTGTTCGGATTATAAAATTTATTTGTATACTAAATAACAAAGCAAAGATGTTACAATGTCCTATCAATGCTCTGAAAAAAAAAATTAACTTGAATGTCAGCAGCACCGTTTCTTAAAATCAGTGGCAGAGGTGGTACACATGAACATTTTTCTATAAACATAGTTATTAGGGTCGTTCATGATGGCAAGGCATGTATGAGAAAAACCAACAAGGAATGAAATAAAATACTGTTGTACACAGAGATTTCCCACAGTTAAATCACATAGGGCTACATTTTGAAAGGTTTTATTAACAGTTTCTGTAATATTTAATCACATGCAATTCTGCAGGCCCAGAACAGAGCATTATGTGAATAAACCATGTGGACATACTGCCTGCAATGCAACTCAAATATTTTACATCCATTTTACATGTTCACTTACAGGGCAAAGTTGGGGGTTTTGGTTTGTTTTGGGGGGTTGGGTTTTTTTTTTGGGGGGGTAGGGTGTGTGTGTGTGGGGGGGGCGTTTGTTTGGGGTTTTTTGGTGTGTTGGTTTGGTTTGTTTTTTTTTTTAAATAAAGACTCATTAAAAGCCTAACACTAATGAGATACTAGTTATAGCCAGGCAGGCAAAGCACAACTCCACCCGGACCATCAAGTATCTCAACATGTATTATTACATTGCCCCTCTCTGCTCTAACTCTTATGGGAGCAGCTTTTCCATGACACCTCCTTTAAGGCATGATATTGCCCTCTAACACGAGTGTCCCATCAAATTTGAAAGGAGATGGTATTTTCACATCCCCCCCTTCTCCACCACTGAACCAGGGCCTGGAGAAGAAGGTTTCCCTTCTGCGCACCACAGGAAATGGTTGTTTTGCTCCCCAATTGGATAGAAATCCAATTAAAAATACGTAAGCCCTGTTCAAAACTGGATTCATTTTTCACACAGCTCCTCTTCTTGTCTCGACATGCTGGAACAGTCAACTGTAACTGGGAGCAAAATTGTGAAGCTGTTCTGTTGGAAAAAAGAGCCTGGATATTGCCACCAGAAGGCTCGCAGACTCTGAACTCATTAGCTCTCAAAATTAAAAGCACTTACCTCTTCAAGGACATCTGCAAGTTTACTAAGTATCTCCTCAGGAAGGCTCTGGAATGTGGGAACACTGCAATACAAGAGAAACCTCAATTAATGGATCCCTCTATACAAGTCATAAATCTAGCTGCATTTCTCTCATCTATCTTCCAGACATATTTTGCCCTCATCGCCTGGGGCTGAACAAGAGTTCCCCAGAAAAGTGGCATATATAATGGAAATCTCATCTTCTTCTAGCAGCCAAGATGTATTTTGTGATTATGGGAGACCACTTGCAGTAAACATCTGGAGAACCACTCATAAAGCTAGTAATCAACTAAGAATCAATTAAGGATTTACTGGAATTAATCTGCGCTGCAAACTTGCTCAGTCACATGTACGACTGTGCAAATTTTTTCCTTGTTTGCTTTCATCCCACCAGAAATAAATAATAAAAAAAAGGAAGAAAAGATCAGCTCTAACCAGCAACAGATAAAAGACTGACTGAAACCACACACAGACAGAACAAATGCAGAGCACCAAGCCACGAAGAATACAGGGTCAGCAACAAAACAGCATTGAAGGACTGTTAGAATTATTGAAGATTTCATTGGGAACTTTACATTCAAGTTTGTTTGTTTTCTTTTGCCAAAAAGGCAACTTTTCCTCTTGTTTGGTAGTGTTTCCCTCAGCAACGGTCTCCCAGGCCAGGCTGGACCTGCCTGTCAAGGTGAGAGGTCGATGCAGCAATAAAGAGCCCACTGGCTCAGGGTCCACAGGACTGAGATTCAATTCAGTCTGAGGCAGGATGAGTGATATGAAGTTGGGTCTCCAAATCTCCTGCAAGTAACCCTGACCTTGAAGCTGTATTTCCGCTACCTTACAGGCTGCCCAGCAAGGAGTCTCCCTCCTCAGAGATATTCAAAAGCCATCTAGACATGGTCCTGGGCAACCAGCTCTAGGTGGGGTTGGACCAGATGACCTCCAGAGGTCCCTCTCAACCTCAAACAGTCTGTGATTCTGCAATACCTTGGTCTCTCATTCTCTATTTTTCATAAAAACTTGATGTTCACCAATATTCCCCCGTGATGATAAGTGAAACACATATACACAATGTACGTTCCAGAAGCAGGAAAGCAGAGTTCTACCTGCTTTAATTAAAAATGCTTGTCATTGGTAGACTAATTAGCAATGTGTCTACATGAAATGTTAGCCCAAGTCTAGGACTGAGCTGATAACAGCTCTACCAAGGCTATTTCCAAGAACAGTTTGCTCAAGAGTTGCTTTATCATGGTCCATTACATGGTGTAAACATAGTCCTATGCTCCTAATATTACATTGAGATCCCCAATGCATTGCTCTGATTTCAGGAACACTGATGATCAGGTGCAAAGCGAGGAGGGAGGGGGCTGTTGGGAGGAGTTCCCTGCTGAGAGGTAAATATAACCCAAAACAAATTATGTTTTTTCCTTTCACACAGGGTTTCACTTTTTACTTCGAATCACATAACTGCATAAAAGTTATTCTCCATGTTTTGGGGAGCTAAAAACCCAAACCAAACCCATATGTTTTTTGCAATCCTGAACTCTGGAGAGCAAGTCCTGGCAGGTGCCTTTAGGGTAATCTCCCACCTATGTTTCATGAGCTCTAAACACTTTCTGGATGCACAATTTGGTGGCTGCTTCTGCACCCAGAGAAAATCCACCCATAAAAGCAAAGGGAGGTCCAAAGACCTTGCAGAGGGCTCAATAGCAAAACCCAGTATTTTGTCTGGGGCCAAGCATGAAGTGCCTGGTGAACTTAATTTGTGAGCACAATTAAAGCAGAATTTGTTGTTATTAGCTTAAACATATGCTATGCTGCAGTGGAATTAGAAAGTTTGGAAGCCTTCATAATTTGTGTTTAAAAAAAAAAAAAAACAACTCAAAAAAACCAAACCAAACTTCAGCTGAATGTGTTAATTGATTACAAGACAGAACTGGCCAACTAAGTGCAGAAAAATATGATCATTCATGCTCTCAGTAATGTCTTTTGTTTTTTCCTTAGGAAGCACTCATTTTTACTGGAAACACATGGGTCCACAATGTAACAAGAGCAAACAGAAGCAACTAAAAAGGAATTATATGATGTCTGGGCCTAATTATAAAATGAAAGTTCATTATACCAACTCTAGCATTCTCAAATGAGGAATAAACTGATAGAAGATAATACTCCCAGACATCTGGGCCTATTTTTCTGTGGTTGCACCATTGCACTTCCAAACTGGGGGAGAATGCATCACAGCATATTTTTTACAGATAATTATGTCTGTGCAATCCAAGGGAGGGTAGTGGAAGACATCTATTATAGACCAAATGCATGAGAAACAGGGAAACAGTATATGAGCTCTGAACAAATTCTAAATCTTACTATTGAAAACTTAGGATACTAAGTAAACAAGGAAAGTTTCCCAAGACAAATGCTTACAACTTTAACACAGCAATAGAGCAGATAACCGGAAAATCAACTTCTTGGCAAAACAAACCTTAACTACATCACATCACAGAATTACAGAATTAATATCACAGATTTATGGTGGTTTATGATGGGCCAGTATCCTTCTAAACAGGTAGAAGGGACAACACAGCCAAATTATATTTGGGTCTCATAAGAAGAGGTCTTACAGGACTGCCCATCACTTCAGTACCAAAGAAACCTGTACTAAACAAGTGCTTAGTGGAGAGAAAACATTTATTGACCTGTTAAAAGATGTCACAAATTCACGCCAACAGAGCTGATGATAACACTGGCAGAAGAACAAGATCTGAAAATATGCTCAAGTGTATAAGACAGTATTGAATGCTTGGCTTGATTCTCCACGTCAATAAAAATAGACCCCCACTCTCTCCATGACAACATTAAACAGGTTCATAAAATAGATTCTTGCTTTCCCCCAAAATCTGCCTGTGTTATTTAAAGATTTGCATACAAAGATCAATGTTTTGGAGATTATTTCCATGTGGGTACTTGCACTCAAAGGAAAACGAAGCGTCAGCTCTAAAGGGAGAGCTTAGAGGAAAACAGCTGTACAGCAGATTGCTGCAACTGAGAAAACATACGCTAGGAAGACAAACAGGAGGAGAAGACTCAAAGGAAATCTTTGAAGATGTTACAGCACAGCAACATTTAAAAAAAATTATATTCCTTTTTCCACAATTTTGTGAAATTTGTCAAAAAGTCTGAAAATACACACAAGAGAACATTCAGCATTTGAGTTCGGATGCATTCATTAATCCCAGCAAATGAAATCCCAGCAAATGCAGCTTAATCTCATCAAGAAATAACTTGCTCTGTCCCTAGCAATGCAGGATCTGTACCTAACAAAGCAGGATCAAGCAAACCCAGACTTCCTCTGACAAGTTCTTCTCCAGCTGCTTCTTAAAACCCATCAACAATGAAGTTTTTAAAACATCCATATCATCTACTCTATATAGTAACAACTGTTGCAGGTAGAAAAAAGGTATTCTGGTATCTAATGTTGATGTCTCTCGACAAAGTTTAAAATGCATGACTCTTCTTAGTATTTCTACCAAACTATTTATGTCTATTTATATGCCCGCTTTGCAGAAGTACAGTCCAAGGTCCACATGAAGAGATGCCTCCAGGCCACCTTACAAAGGTGCTGGTAGCACACAACAAGGTGAACCAGATCCATAACTTAAGGAAATTGAGTTTTAACAGCAAATGCCAATAAACCTGATCTCTTTTTTTAATCAATCCACAAACATCACAATGCTTTACCACAAAAGATATGTGACTGCCACCAGGGGTAACAGGATGAGGAGCAACCTCTGACCTTCTCCAGTCTCCCTGCCCCAAGCCTCGTTAGACTCCCCTTTGAGCACAAAAAGAAGTAGCTGCACTGGTGGAGGAGCTACTCAGGCTGGCAAGGAGAGGTGACTTTGCTGGCTACATTCCACGCTATTCAGCTACGGAATATTTTGTAGGTGACGGCAGTCCCTGTAGCTGGTGAGGGCACCATGGGGAATTGCTTGCTGTCTGCAGGAACGGCAGAGCAGCTATTTCGGTTGGCTCTGAAAGCGACACGTTTTCACAGAGAGCTCAACATGCTTAACAGAGGCTGCCAAAATAAGGGAAAATAGCTGTGTCAAAATGTCCACGTTGGATCTCCGTCCCGATACAGAAGCAAAGATGTGCCCAAACTGAAGGTGGTGGAAGGAGGCGTGAAAGGTTAGGTTTCCATCCCTGGTGATCTGCTCTCAACTTTTAGGTAGAAGCAACATCCCCCATTAGCAACGCTTCGATTCATCCTTTCGATTCATCCCATGGGATTACTCCTGTACTAAACAAGCAAGGGCTTCCAAATAATTCTGGCTGTAACCCAGGGGACTGATTTTACCCTAAAATATATTCAGTGGCTCAGATGCCAGCACTCTGACAGGACATTTATCTTCTGACACACATGAAAACTGTGCAGGGTCCTTGGCTGTCTTCTGTCCTCAGCCCAACACAAAAGCAGCTCTCTTCACTTTCTAAATGCATTTCAAGATGCATTTCCCAAACTTTTGAAGGGTGTTTATGGAAAGTGTTCATCCAGCTTTGCAGTTGGCAGCAGATGGTCCTCGTGGGTTAACTCTGAAACAAACCTTTTATCTTTTATTATTGGCTGGAACCGTAACAAATGCAGTTGTTGTCACTGTTCTCTGCCTTGGGCCAGATGGGTAAGAATAGTTTAAAAATCAAAACAGATCAGTAAAAGGAAATTAAGTCTGTCTGCATTCCCTGAAACTCTTTTTTTTGCACCCAACTGGAATGAAGGTTGGAAAACGCTAACGTTTTTGTCCTCGCTTTGCCACATTTGGGATGCTCCTACAGCACTGTCGCTCTGCTCTGAAAGAACTGAGGCTAAATCTTACCAAGCAGAAGCTGAGGCTTGACTTAGGATACTCACAAAAACTGACATTTTGAACAACTCAAGCTGGAAATGCTATGTACAGGCAGCCACTCACTGGCCATCAAGTTGTGTCAGGTAGGGACTGCTGGCTCTGACCTTAAAAAAAAGAACTAAGAAACGTGCTTGCCACCTTATTCACGAAAGTTTACAAAAATTTACTGTGCAGTCTTTATTGTTGTCTTCTCTTTGCCTTCTTAAACTGGCACTCGTTGCAGCAGAGAAACCTACATAGTCCCACCTTTCCCGTATTGACATCTGTCCTGAGATCTGGTTGGTAACAGTGAAAGTGGGATCTTGTAGAAGATAGTTTCAGAAAGAAAATATAAAAAATCTCTCTTGCTTCTACACCACACTTATATCTTAGGGGACAGATCCTGTCCCTGTCAGGTATGTTAATACAGCCATACAGAGCAAAAAAAGTGCTGATTATGGAATAAACCCTAACCTAAGCCAAGAAGGCACAGAGCAGAAGCACACAGCAAGACCTGATTCTATGTTTTGCATCGTCCCATATGTGGCATTTCATTCCAGGACTTTAAAAATGCATTTTCATCCTGGTAAGCAAGTTGCACGCTGAGTTTCAGATCATCAGCAGCACCACCTCCCAGGCTGCCTGGATATGCCATGGGGATTATCCAGTGTTGGAAGTGCCCGGCAATGCCAGAGCGCCGAGATCATCCAGTGACTGGACCGTGTATTAGCCTGCTGGGGAGAAAACGCAAAAATTTTTGCAGAGGTGGTAGGATGGGGAGTCTCTTTCGAAGAGTGAGAACACCTGCAAGTAGTGCCTGAAGCCAACACAGCTGCTGGATGCCTCTGTGCAAGAGCGGCAAGTGTGTGGAGTGAGAGTTGTATATTCATTTTGTATTGCAAATTGTTGCATCAAAATAAATTCCTCTTTTCCACCAGATTAATAGATATTATTTGGAGGAGAAACGGTTGGGTTTTTTTCATATGTAGTACCCACCACAATAGAAGTGGCAGAAAATAAGTTCAGAAAAAGTTTATTTAGTTCTCCAGCAACTCAATCCCTACCCTACTACAAATGTAATTGGTAAGACAAGGCTAGTTTTCCTGAAGCGATTTCCTGCACATTTTACTTAGCTTAAAGAATATTAGAGAAAAAGGAGAAAGGGAGATGGAGAGCGATAGTCACTCATGCTCACATTAATTACACTTACGTTTGGCCTTGAAAGTAGCTCATACAATGCAACTTTTAGGAAGAGAGAATAGATTTGCTCTGCAGGTGCTGCAGATAACTTGTCTGCTGTGCTAAAGCTACAAAAGCATTAAAATAATTTGCAATTTTTAATCTCAGAGAGGTTAAAAATATTATAGCTACATTTTTAAAGCTCTCCTACTCGTGACACAGACCGTATTCTGGTGAATAAACTCCTGAAAGGGGTTTGTAGTACATGTTTTTCTCCCAGGCATCTGGTTATATACTAAGACCTGCTATATGTGTGAAAACGGGAGAGATGCACAAAGCAAATGAACTGATCTTTTTCTTTACGAGCAAAAGACTAAAGTAAAGCAAGTACAAAGGGTTGCATTTTCTTCCTCTTGTGATGAAAAGATAATAGTGACATGAATGGATGAAGTGGTCTGCTGGCATCATAAAGCCAAAACTCCGATTTTCCTGCGGGGAACGCACATAGGGCATGCAAAATGACCACAAAAGGATGAAGTTGCA
The DNA here is from genome assembly GCF_047370975.1 of Nipponia nippon. Classification (NCBI taxonomy): domain Eukaryota; kingdom Metazoa; phylum Chordata; class Aves; order Pelecaniformes; family Threskiornithidae; genus Nipponia; species Nipponia nippon. The sequence goes on along the minus strand of NW_028262347.1, from coordinate 86,665,596 downwards.
CACCCTATTTTTGTCCAGGCTCTGTTTATGTTCAATAAGCTGCTCAGGTACTCTGGAGTATTATTTTCCCTTGCTTCTGTCAATCCCTGTCTTTCCCTGACAGGAGTTCATTATCAGAGACAGCCCTCCTACTGCATCTCATTTTGCAGTCATCAGGCAGATTGTACAATTTTAGAAAAAATTAAATTGTTGCTGTCATGATGAGAGGGAAGGAGAGAAATTAGCAGGTATGCAAACCCCTTCACCCATTTTACATGCATTCACTCAAGATTATTGATCTTGAAAAGGACAATTGCTCCCAAAGAGCTACAAATGCTCAACAGCAGCAACTACTTTGGAAACATCACTGAACTTTAAGCAGGCACAATTTTGGTTACTCATCTCAAGACAGAGGATTCATACTGTGCAGCAGTGCTGCCCTTGTGCCAGCCTACGGAGGAAACCTATACCTGCTATTACTGTTTGAGTATGTTATGGGATTTTTTCTGCCGTAGCAGTTGGTATTTCTTCATATTTGCAAATCAAATTATACCTATAGTCCTAAAGGAAAGCTTCTGTACCTTCCAACTCACCCATCTTTTCCAACATTATGATATAGGTTATTAAAGATAATAGCTGTTGCAAGAAGCCTCACACCCCTGTACCCTGCGTGTTTTGTTTCTACGATCCTGCATTCGCAATACAGCCAAAATTAAATTGTCCTTGGCTTGCAATGTAATTATTATCTCTTCAAAGCAGTTTACTGTCAAGGAGTTTCTCTCCAGAATTTTTTTCCCATTCTCTGGGAGATTTCATGGGAAATGAACCCTCACCCTTCAGCCTGCATGGACAATCTCGGAGAGGGTGCACCAAGCCCCATTTCTGCTTCTGCATCTCGATTGAAACTACAAATGCATCATTGTGGCAGCAGAATAAAGTCAAACAAAACCCATTATCTCACACAAGATGCTAATACCATGCCTAGAAAATGAAAGATGTTTGCAACTGACTCTCATGCTATGTCTCAAAAGAGATCCTTAAACACTGATCAATATTTTGAAGACACAGTAGAGTTTAAAGAAGTGACAAGTTGCATTTGCATGCACAGTCCGTTTTGTCCCATTCCTCCAAATTGGGTATTTACAACATCTTCAAAACCAATTGAAGACAGGCATTTTGTCTCTAACAGATGTCTACTGCACTTGACAGCAAATTGTCATAATAATCTCTTTTTCACGAAGACACTGACAATACTATTTCCAAACCATGGGCCTTGTTTTGCAATGTTCACTGTTGTTGTAACGCTGCTTCCTGCCTCCCTCCTGTTAACCATCACCATAAACGAATGTATTAAAAAGATTACCATAATTTTCTGTCTTCATAATTACATATATACAAAAGAAAAACAAGCTGTAAATGTTTCTAAGGTCATCTGAATCACAAGCATTTCACGTTTTCCTGAGCAACTTCTTTCAGTGCACACCAAACCAAAGGGACCTGAGAGTTGGGTCCCTAATATTGAACTTTCAAAGAAAAATTACTCCCCAACACAGATGTTGACTGAAGCTACACGATTTCACAAAGCAAGCACTAAAATATCTATATATCTTCTTCTTTTGGTATTGTTAATTACTACAAGAACAGTCAGAAGACTTTTTGCACTATAGCAAATGAATAATACAGGATAAAAAAATATGGAAATCCTGCCTGACACATTCCTATGTAGTGAGTTGGCAGGGGTGACCCCGTGGCTGGCAGCATCATCAATTGCCAGACGCAGCAAAAAGCAGCAGAACTGGCTTCAGGGGCAATCTTGAGCTCCTCACTCTGCATCAATGCATCTGAGATGATTTACTGAGGGACAAGTTCAAACAAAAGCACTTTTGATCAGTAGATCATCACCGAGAATAGTCTTCCAGGTACTGACTTAGTTACCTCTTCTGCAGAGAAATAAGCTACAAAAAAGGCATCAGAGTCCAGAACAGTTTGCTCCTCTTCATGGTGGAAACCTAGGATAACCACGTTTGCATGAAATTATGGGAGTGGCCCCATGTAAATTCATCTCAGAGTGCTTGATAGAGGCACTTGAGACCTTCCTACAAACAAGTAGTGTTGGTGCAAACCCCACGTAACACCAGTAAGTACTGCAAGACATCCTAATCAGCCTAATTCAGTGATTCTAACCCAAGACATTGATGGGCAAAAAACCCCTTCCTCCTAATTTCTAACCTGCACAGCCCCGGGTCAGAGTTGAATAATTACTACTCAGTTGGAGACAAGAGAGGAACACTGACTTTGAGATTTGCTCAAGGCAAAAATACACAGCCACCAAATCCCTTCCTATTTTAAGCGAAGTCATTCTCTTGGCAGTGTGCTCATTTGCTGGTCGCAGCGGAAAGGATGGCACACGCGTTATTGATTTGGGGGTGTAATTCAGGACATTTATCCTCTGCGAAGCTCTGAAGGCTAACAGATGGCAGCTCATCTTAATTCGTTTTTTCTAATGGCTTTTATTCATACTCTTGGGAATGCTGCTGCTGTTGCTCTTTGTCTTTTTGTAGAACAGCTCTGTTATCTCTGAATGCCTTTTTGTAGATGTTACAGGGACCTTTACTTGAGTTGAGTTTGGATCTACTTGAACTGTGTAATGCTACATGGTTTAGGAGGCTCAGCATACCAAACACCTTTAAAATGCCTCTAAAGCCGTAACTGGTACACCTCTCTTTCTCCAGGATATGCTTCAGTCCCCTTATTGAATTAAAGAAAAGTGAAGAATGATTTAATCTTTGAGTTTACAATGCTGTTGATTTTCTCCTCCCCTCAGTAAAACCCTTTCATCTCGGGAGTCCAAAATTTGCTATGCAATAAGCCTCTGTAGCATTTTTTTTTGCGCTGAAAATAGAACACAGCTGAAAGTGAATTAAATGTTGAGGATTGTCAAGTGGCTTGGATTGTACTGGAGAAATAATCAAATAAGCTTGACAGATTCAAAATAAGGTGTGAAATTAAGAAAACATAATCTTGGGAATATTACAACAGGCAAGCAGGTAACAAAAAACCCAAATGAAAACAAAAAAAAAAAAAACATGCTGGGAAGACAATTTCAATTATTCAATACAACTCTATTCAGCTGCTGTAAAACAATCTTTGCTTATCGTTTCCTCTGCATTTGCTCGAAGAACAGCCCATCTAGGGGCTGCAACCCTAAAACCGGCTCCCAGATTCTTGATTAGAAGACACCTCTGTTAAGACCAGGTGCAACCCTACACCCAGGCTCATCCCAAAGTCCCTGTCAGGGGCATGGCGCCCAACCTACATAAGCCTCCAGCTGGAGCATCTCAGGTTTGGATGAGCATCAGTGCGAGCACAGATCCAGCCGTGTGAATGAACTGTGATCTGCAACGCACTCCAGGTACAAAGTGGTTTGGAGAAGGGGGGAATCTTTTTGGCAGGCAGTAAGCAGCGAGACCAACCGGCCGTGGGTTGGTTGATCTGTGTAATGGCCATTCTCATGCCTGAGGGGAAACTCTCAGGAAATTTTGGGTTGGATCCAACACATTGTATCTTTCCCCGCTTGAATGGCAACAGATGTTTAACTTCGATCTGTGCAGCATGTCCTATTTTTCCATTACTTTTTCCGCTACAACATGAAAGCTTCACTAAATTCTATCAATTTGTTTAATTAATTGCTAATCAACAGATTACAAAAGATCAGCACGTTACACAAACGCTTCTATATCCCAAGAACAAAGCTCCGCAGGCATGCTACTATGTCAATCCTTCTGAGCTGACAGGGGACTGAGATCACTGATACTCAAGGGTCATTTGCCCATGGTTGAACCTCTAAACCTTTTCCACTTGTCATGTTTCAGAAGAGTGATAAAGACAATATTGAAGCTTGAGTGTTGGAAATTTTTAGTGGATACTCTCTGAGCCGACATGGTTGATATTTAGATAGAGAAATAATACATGGGGAAGGCAGAACACAACTTCAGGACTTCTGTTGCCTACATGAAACAAGCAGAATGGAAACCTGACGCTGAAATTAGCCCACAGGTATGTCAGTGAAGGATAAAGGACAGGGGAGATGGATCCAAAAGGTATGAAGTTGGTATAATAATTTCTGGTGCTGAATCTTTGCCCTGAGCCGTGTAACCCAGGATGCACTACGCTGCCCCTTTTTGCCCATGGCAGCATCCAGTGAGCCTGGCTATGAGCACAGCCTGTCCTCATGAAACAGTGAATCTAGCACCCTATCAAAAATTATTTTTAAAGTATAATTTATGCCACTCAGCTTTTTTTTTCATAGAAAGAAAGTCGTCATGATAAGATTACGGCTCTGGCTGACAAACGCAAATGTGGTTATTTACTGTATGTTGATTTATTCAAGGCCACATGACATCTTGATTAAAAATGCCATTATATATGTTTAGAAGGAAACACTTTAGATTAAAATCTGACTCACTGACAGATACGAAAATATAGTTAAAAGAAGTGAGCAACGGCTGTTGAAAGCACTTCCCATAAATCCATTTCTGTCATTTCTGTTTTACTGATGATCATTCCTCAAGTTTGCAGATGAGGCAATTTACTCCTCTCAGGTGATTAACGGCTAGCAAAATGCCCTTTAATAGTCCAAGTATTCGATAACTCATTTTTGGAACAGGCATGCAGATCACAGCTTCAGCATCAGAGCAAGCACGCAAGCATTGACTTAAAACAAGGTAGCCAGGTCCTCCCTGATAACCTCCTCCAAAAAAGCTCCGTTGACATTCTCTGAAATAATGAATCTGTCATTGGATATGGATTCAGAGTAATTATTACCTACATGGGAGAAAGATCAGATGGTGAAGATCATCTTACAGGTGAAGGAAGACAAGGTCCAGTGGAATTAGAAATCAGATAAACCGAGATTTTTATCTCATTTCCCAGTTTTTAGTAATAAGGCAAGTACTAGAACAGCATTATCTGGGACAGAGCTGTCTTCATTTGGGAGCCTATAAGACAAGGTAGGATATTTTCTCACAAAGACATGCTTTCTCCTTTCCCTAATAAAAATTCGGTGGAATATGTCTATGGAGGTTGTGATGGATCTTAATGGCTTAGGGAGGCTGCACTTTTCAGTTGTTCCTTAGCCCTCCAGGACCTCATGAAGACACCACTGGGAACAGTTTGCTTATGAAGGGTGGAAATTTACTGAAACATCAGTTCAACCTGTCATCTAAGAACACAGAGCAACAAAAGCTCCTGGCTTTCTGGTGCCATTTGGAAGGGTAAATCCCATTAGCCTGGACTTGTAAATCCATGCCATGGATTGCAGCCCTGGTTTCCTCCAACAGAGGATCCAGGAGATGCTGAGCATCTCCCTTCCCTACAACTGCAGTGGAGTAGAGGCCATATTGGACATGATATCTACTCCCTTCAGACTTCTCTATGTTGGTCTGATTAGCTCAACCTCACCTCCTGTTTTGAAGGAGGGTTTGGACCAGATGACCCCAGGGACCCTTCAAACAGGAACTACTCTGTTATTCTATGATCTGAAAGAAAATGCCGATTTCCTCTGTATTTACCTACTCCAGACAAGTAAGGCTTGCACTTTATTTAGTTGTTTCGAATATCAAGCCAAATTGATTTTTAAAAATAACATCTTTTCTCTTTCCACCCTAGTGCAAAGCATTAAATATCCTGTGTATATGGATGTGTGTGTTCATGCACATGCATATTCCAACTTCCTTTGAGAGTTATCTTCAAAGTTTTGTATATCTAGCAGTTTGGATTTTCTTGTTAAAATCAGTATCTTATTGATTTGTAGTGTGCTTTGGCCAGCTGGGCCTCCTTAGCCTCCTTGTTAGCAGCTTAACAGAATACTAATTCACTGCAGGTCAGCTGTAATTTTCTAAATTATTAAGAAGTTAAGGATTTTTACTATCCCTCTGAGGGCACCTTAGCCTAAGCCTTATTTGTCTTCATCTATAGTTCAATTCAACAGCGTAATTCCTGCAAGTATGTTCTTTGAGATAATGTTCATTGTATGTAATGCCCTGTCTATTTTCTTTACACTTTAAAATACGTATTTCTAATTGCATTGTGAACTGCTGGGGCACATGGTGAGTTTGTCTTCACTGAGCTGTAGAAACTTGTTTCATCTTCTTCCGCAAACATTTATGCTGGTTTATCTGTGTCTATATGACGTTTAAATTATTCTTCCCTTGTATTTTTTGAAGTCACAAGTAATACGCTGCTCAGTTCCCACAGTTTAAGTCACTCTGGTGATCACTGCCCTCCTTAGTTTTCAGTAATCTATGAGTTTATTGGCAAGTCACTTGTGTAATATTGCCAGAGACAGTATATAATTGAATTTAAAATGCATTCCTGATGCTCATAAAATCAATAAAAATGTCACTTTCTGCCTGCACATTAAAAATTCATCCCATGCAAGTAGAGGACAAATGCATAAAATGATCATTATGATATGCAAATGTACTAGATACAGGAAAACGAGACTGGTCTCTGACTGGACGTAAAAACATTTAATAGATCTGCACTCAGATGGCAGTATTTATTGAACTTTTCTAAAGTCGCCAAAGAAAAATGCTCCTATTAGTAACTTGACTAAGTCCACTTCAACTTGCTTCAAAAATGTGATTTGTACTGGTATTAACAAGAATGCGGACCCTGTGTGAAATCAGAATTAATTCCCTGAAATAAAAACAAAAAAGATACACAATTTCATGTTAGGTGATCCTGTCCAGACAGTCAAATTATCTACATGACTACTCTTCAGATGAACATATAGCAGCAAAGGGGAGACTATTAGCATGTTAAATCTATTCCCACTCAGAACAGAACTTCAACACTTATTTAAGGTTCAGAAACTCATCCCTGAGTTTGCTGTGGACAGCTGTCTCCATGAAACTGGGCCAATGGAGATGCTGTCATTTGTCTTTTCTCTTCTGAAATGCTGTCTACGTGCACCTTCTAGGTTCATATCTTTCTATTTAGATTTTTTTTCACATCTGAGTTTATATTAAAATCACCAAAAGATTCAAGCTAGCCTGCCCCCGTGGACAGGGCATGGAAATAACATTAAGAAAACCCAACTGTTTTTCTTGACTTGAGCCAGTCTCAAGCAACTGGCTGTTGCATTACAATGCCTTTGTTTTCCCTCTTTAATTTTTATCTGTCTTAACCAAAGAAGCAATAAGCCTTTCAGGGTAGTCTGCTCAACTCTTGGTTTTTGTCTGCTCAGCACAAAGTAACATTAACAGGTAATTAAGCACATTGTGAGTCATTAACTCCTCTCAAGATTCCCAGGATACTTCTTAAAATTGGGTCTAAAAGTAGAAATTCAAATCCGTCTTTTGCTCATATGGATTATTTTTCATAAGCACGAAATATTATGTACGACCTCCTTTTCCCACGAGAACTGACTGATTTTGGTTATTGCAGCTCCGGGGCCAAGCCCCCGTCGTTCCACGCTGTTGTGTTTGGGAGCCTTGCTGAGAGCCCTGCATTGGCAGCACCACCAAGTGTGCACAGGCTGATGAGTTTTCCTCTTCTGCTTGCCCTAATTCAAATGCAAATGCCTCCAGGAATTCAGTATTGAGGATTTTCTATGCTCCATGTTGTTGTGGTGCTGATAGCTTGTTATTCCTAAGATACTCTGTAGAGTTATTTAAATACAATAGTTTGAAATGATTTAACCGAGCAGAATATCTCAGTTCACACTCCAGCAGCAGGCAGGTTTGCTGGGCATGGTTTGTATCCCTGGCTCTGCACCCTCATCTACTCACTCTGAGCAATTATTTTCTGACGAAAATCTACACTAATAGGGGATTTATCTTTTAAGTATCAGCATCAAGATGCAGCTGGTACCTTCTAAAGAGGTGGAAAAACCCTTAGAGCAGGAACCTTCTCCCCGGATCCTCACAGTACATGCAACAAACAAATACCATAATTTCAAAACCAAAACCAAACCATCATTTTAATTAAAACACATCAACACTTGCTTAGGAAAGCCAAGAATACTTGCTTCTCCAAATGCAATATTTATTAAAACGGAGTCATGCAGTTTTGGCCATTCAAAAACTATTCTTATGTGCTACTGCAGTTTGCTGTATGGTTTTGCTTGGAAGATCTCAGGAAAATACTTGCACCATGGAAACACTGAGTGTGCCGAGAAGGCTGCTCTCAGCCTTTCCTGGGGAAATTGCTCTGTCTGGCATGGAAAAATGCCTGAATTGTCCAGCCAAAAAAACATCTCATTGAAGCGAGAGCCTCCTGAGCTCAAGGTCAAGCATAGGTGAACATCTGCACTTTTTTTGGAGAGTCTCTTCACTTGGAGTCTCTTCACTGGCAGAGATTGAGAATGGGCCACCCCAAGTATCTGGCACCACCACGGTTAGGACATTATCCTGAGGAGCAGGTTTAGGTCAGCCCGAGAATGTGAAAAGAACTTGATCTTGAACTATCAGACACAAGTCTGTATTTTTTGCCTCAAAGCAGACTGAAGAAAAAGCAGACCTCTGTTTCTCTCTGGTTTGGTGAAAGCTCCTACACTCACTCTCAGTTTCACTTCAGCTGGAAGCTCCCAAGTAGGAGGCAGCTTCTTTTGTTTTCTTCAAATCCACATGAATTTAACACTTTCAATTCAATAAAGGAGAAAATGTAGTTCATTAAAAGCCTTTACTTTTTTCTGGTTAGCTCATTAACCAAAATCCCCCAACCCCAAGCACTCCCAGCCTTGCACACGTAAGTAATGTGAGCAACTTATCAGAAAATTGGCTCACATCACTTTGAGAATATTTTCACACATACTGTGACACAAAGAGAGACACCATGAATTAGGGGCGAGGAAGACAAGATAATCAATTTACCAAACCTATAATCTGTGGGAATTTAGTGATCAAATAAGTTAATTTTACTCGGCAGGATATCACACTAAACAAAAGCTTCTGAACAAGATCTACTCTCGTAAATGCCAATGACTATTTACTGTAATAATTTGTTTTCTGCTAATTATAGTTGCCTATCTTTAGATCAATACTTTCTATATCTTCATACTTGTTGTTAATACTGCTTGTTAAACCATTCTGAAGGGAAACTATTTGTATGTATAAGGCAGATTGCCAAGTCTCGAGACAATTACAAATAATAAATGAGATACATATCTAAGCAGCTATTTCTAATCATATTAAAGGCTTTGTACTTAATCTTTCTTGTACTTTGCTAATACAAAACACAACAATTACCAGGTAAAAAATATGTACTCAGAGAGATGAATGAAGATGTGCTTGGAGAACAGCACACACAGGGCCTTTTCCTCCCTCCAAGCACACCACAATAAAACCAAGAACTTACCCTATTCAATTTGTTTTCCTGTTGGAAAAGCATCTTCACATTTGAAGGTGCAAATAACCTTCCTATTCTCACATTATCACAATACACCTACCCCGTAACAATGGACCACAGCATTCAAACTAGCACCAACACAGTGTTTCTCTTGCAACTATAAATACTTCTAGCACTGAGAGTCCACTGCTGTCTTATCTGCTTGACTTCTCAACTCCCCCAGGCTCCTTCTTCAACTGGTTTTGTACATCAGTGGATGTAGTCTCCATCCAAGACTGCAGACTTCGCATGCCTGTAAGCTGCACTGTCCATCCAAACATGCTGTGTTTGACCATCACAAGCTAAAAATACCTCAAATACTCAGAATATGGTGGACTTAGGCTGAAACAATAGTAAAGGCATGAGTACCACCTTCAAAGCATTCCCCTTGAAGTGAATTTCTTCCTTGTAAAGGCTATTGATTCATGCCAAAAGACACTGCAAACATTTTGTCTTGCCTTTGAAGATCAATGTCCAATTTCATTCCATGCGTTATTTAAAGAGAAGAATAAAAACCATCATCTTCATTGTATTTCTCATCTTGTTCCAAGTTACAGGACAGAGAGAGAGAAACACGCAGAGGACAGATGCAACATTTGGAACCACGTAAATCACAAAGAGATACAGAAAATATCCCCAGCGGCTGGCCAGGTAGCAGGACAAGCTTTATGAGCCACCACCATCCATCATGCTCTTCAACCCATGTCCAGACCATGATGGTAATCTCACACTGCTCTCACTCAGCCTGTTGGGTGAAACTCAGAAATCCACTGCTATCACAGCACAGTGATAACCCCAGTGATAACAAATTAAGAGGAACTAGATAACTAAAAGCAGTGAAAGTTAGAATAGATATAATATATCTATGATATAATATATCAATGATAGAAAATATTAATTCAGGAAATATCTGACATACTCCCTTTGCTCCTAGGTCCATCAGTAGTCATGGGTGGTTGTAGGAGGGTTTGTTTGGGTATCAAGAGGAGGAGAAGAACCTGCCACTGAGCAAAGAAAAGAGTTAAAGCTCCCTAAGCCACCTTCTTAAGATTTATTTTGAATATTTGTTAAAGCCAATTTTCTTCTTTTACCTGCCAAATTAGCTATTGATGAGCTCCCCAAGCTGTAGGCATACAATACAAATAAGTATAGTTTTGCAATATCTGGTATATAAAAGTGGATAAACACGATTGCATTAGTATAACACATTTAAGCATCCTTCATCCTGAACATTTTGCAGAGATACAATCTAAATACAGAAAGGATCTCTTTTCCTTATGAATCACTGTTATTATCCCATGAATATAATGCAATATTATCACAATATTTCACTCACACCTCTAATTGCACCCAAATAGCAAACTAGCAGCTTTTTCTACGCCGAGGCTTCATCTCCAACGCAGCGTGCTTTCACGTCTCTAGCAGAAGCTACAGCATCTTTTCGTAATGTCAAGGCCAAAATTAGATGTGCTATTCCTTGCCAAAGAGTATGAAAGGGTGGCCTCACTGCATGCTTCCTAGCAGACAACCCAACGGAGGGCTGGAGTTTAATGAGCTATTCATTTGGAAGCATGCCCAGTTCTTTACTTAATTTGGCCTTTAAACTCTAATACAGTTCAGAGTACAAGATGTGCTCCCGAGTTATGCGTTGCAACAAGACGAATCCAAATACCATGTCCCTATTCTTCATCTCAATACAGTTTGTTTTGTATTCAGCAACATGGTTTATTTGCAGTCAGCAACTGTTTCATCCAGATTACTAACGAAGATTAAAATCACCCCTTCAGAAGGATCTAGACCAATTCATGTGTTTTATGCTCCCATATGGATGGTTCCAATTTGCAGAGGAAGTAATAATTCATTTTATTTCAAAGCTCCTAGGAGCCAGCACATGCTATTTCATTTTTGCTTGAATAAACATAGACTTCGACACGTATTATTCCCCAAAGGATTTCCAATCAGCAAAACATGATTACATGATCTTTATTCAAATGTGTACATCTGAAGGGTTTTCTGTTTATTAAGAGTTAACTGAAGTGACAGCTACAGACTCTTGAAGAAATCTTTGTTCTTGTTGAAATACATTTTTCGCAAAGGTTTACCAAATGGCCCGGGAAAAAAAAAAAAAAAAAAAAAAAGATTTCAGGGACAAGTGGCACATCAATTTTCATTTTTCCATCAGTCTGTTTCTCATCCACAGCTGCGTTAGCTGGGCAATGTGATAATTGTCAGCCATCCATAAGGAAAGATGAAATGAAGGCTAAAGCCTTTGATATGCAAGTTTGCTTACAAAACCATATGGGTGTTTGTTTTTTTTTTCACTGTAGTTCTCTTCAAAAGTACCAGCCAGCCTTTACCAGCAGAGAGAAAAACCACTTCTTCATAATCTGTCTAAATGTATTTAAGTAACAGTTATCAAAATGCCTCCACTTGTGAATCCGTATTTGGATCTTTCCGATTTACAGAAAATAAATGCTAGTTAGATAATGTGAAGAAATAACAACTTTCTTTGACTTTTGCCATCATCTTTTTTACTGACTCCATTAGAGGAAGGTTGTGGCTGGCAGACAAAAGTGTTGCTGATATTCCTCCTATCCTGCGACCATTTATTTCTTAAAAGAACTTGCACCACCTAAGCACCACATTACTCTACGGGGTGTAACTCCAGTTATCCCAAATATTCCTCTTTTCCCCGGCCATGACAATTTAACTTCCATGCTCTGATTCAGGCTGCACATCTTTCAGACTAGGCGACCCATTTTAGATCTGTGTTTCTAAAGCATCCTTTATAATGGAGCCCAAAGCATGTTTTTAGCCAACACCACGTTACTAAGCACTACTAAAACCGGTGCCAGGAGAAAGCAGCAATGATAGAGGTTGTTTTCATCAAGTCTAAAGCCTCATGGAAAAATGCTGGGTCTTTGCACTGCAAAACCACCTAGTAAATACTAAACAGCTTCACAGCAAATTTAAACTTCAATGAATCTGTCATAAAAAGTTAATGCACTGCTAACTACTTACGGACATTGTAAGTCCTGCCTGAATGGTTCAAACCAAATCTTAGTGTCATCAGAAATCCTCTCTCTCTACTCAAACCTGAGGCATGACTTTGAGGGTTTGGGAATGGTCTAAGTGTGGACAAGAATTCAGGGACCAGCTAAAAGGGACACTGTCAGCTGAGACACAGCCATCAAACATTAAATATTTACTATTTGCCCTCTAAGGTCTGAAATCATACTCATGTTTTCATTTCCTTCCCAGATCTCAACTTTCCTGGCTCTGTCTTGATGCTTAGGACTCACCGCCGTAGAAGAATCTATTAGTGGCAACTTGAATTTGTCAGAGTAACGTAACAAGCCTGATAATAAAATTACACCATGTTTCACTCATGCCAAGTGTGTGGAAGTCGCATACCAAGGTCTTCCCTGCAGCTTCATCAAAACCACCCTGCAAGTTCTGGGAGTAAAGGAAAATTTTATCCCACAGTAGCTAAATACAGTTTGAAGCCTCAGACAGCTTTCTCGCACACACTGCTATCATTTTAGGAATTTTATCATGTCCGTTCAGTTCTAGACATGATAAATAAAAGGATAAAACTCGAGTATATGTAAGCCCTGTTGCCACTGTGGCCTCCTCAAGTGCATCAGTTAGACTTTCATGTTTCCTGTTTTGTCATGTAGTTTTAACATTGGAGGTGGATCTCTGAATAGGATAAAAAAACCCAACAAACCTCACAGTCCTTAAGTCAGGATGGCTACAAACAGCTACAGCTTGAGATTCCCACCAAGCTGCAGTGGTGTCACCTTGGCCAGAAGGAGGAAATCCCCACACACCCTTCAGCTGAAAGCTCGTGCGTTGGCAAACTACAACCTTGAGTGTGCAGAAATATACAAAAGAGCCTAAAATATGATGTTGAGCTACACACAGGCTATTAGGAAGGTAACTGCTGTTTATTGTGATTTCAATGCTCATCAGGTCATTGTAAAAAGAAGCTCGTTTAAGACCCATCAATGAAAGTAATGTAAAGAAACAGCACTTAGGCTCAAGTTAGCCTTTTCCTCTAGTGATTAAGCAGTTGCCATGGAAATGAAGCTGATCCTGCCTGACCTATTTTTCCTATATGTGGTGGTCATCATGTGAAGTATTACTTCTTGCTGTGGCATTTTGCCTTGATAAATATCTAAACTTGAAATAAAAAGAACAGGTTTTTAACTGCTCAGGCATTAAACCCCCCCTTTTTTTTCCATCAGGGCTACTGACTGAAAAAGTCCTAGCTATATTTATTTAACAGTCAATTTTTAAAGTGCAGTTTACATTTTTAGACTTTATTTCAAATGTGAAGTCATAGGAAATACATGCCACCACTTTGAAGCCAAAGGTATGTAGAAGTGCTCATTATTGCAAGAAAAAAAATGAGACTGAAAAAGGAAGATAGCAAGGTGATGCAAAAACACTATACACCATGAGTCTACTAGAAAGCAAAACAAAGGTGATGGGTACAATTTCTGTTAAGAAAGCGGCATTTTTTATTTAAGAGGACTACCCAAGACTGGCTGAGTAAACAGCATACCCATGTCGGTCTTCTGCCACCACTCTCTGTTGCTGGGCATGGCAGTAGGGCAGGCTTTTCCACTCATCTTGAACCAGCTGTTTTTCTAAGCTAGTTCATGGCTGCCCACCTGCTGCCAGATTGAATTTAATTTCACTCTTTCTAGTGCCAGCTGTCCAAAACACAGAGACGCCAACAAATCCAAAACTGGCCCATAAGAATCCTCTTGAAATCTTTCCACAACAGTATCCTCAAACAACATATACTTCAACATGTCCTACTCTTGAGGACAGAGATCCCCCCCACCTCTCTGGTGACCTGCCCTGACCTGTACCATTTTTCCAGGAAAGGTATTTGTTCTCATGTCCAGCCCAAACCTCCCAAACTTCAACTCATGGCTGTTGCCCCTTGTTTTATCACTTGCCAGTACCAAGAAGAGTTTGACTCCATAACTTTGCAACTGCCCCTGCAGTAATGGGAGACTGCTCTTAAATCCCCTCTTAATCCCTCTGTGTCAATCTTAAGAGGCTTATCTGGGGCTCAAAATGCATTGCTCCAGGTGTGGCCTCTCCAGCACTGAGTAGAGGGAATAAATGCTTACCCTGACCTGCCAGCTGTGCTCTTCCTAATGGACTATTGCTGATGGCTTCTATTCAACTTGGCCCCCACTGTATGGCCCAGGTCCTTTTCTACAGACCTCTGGTCCAGCCAGTCAGTCCCCAGCCTCTGCCAATGCATGGGGTTATTCTACTCCAGGAAAAACCTCTACCCTGTACTCCATGTTGAGTTTCATGAGGTTGATTGTGACCCAACAGACAAATTTCTCAAGGTCTCTTTCAAACAAAGGTCCACTCTTTGACTTTGCACCAACAGCTCCTTTCCCCTAATTTACCCCTGGACAGACATTTGCTGAAGACGACTCTGTCCCACCATCCAGGCTGTCAATGAAGACATGGATTATCTGCCCCGCTATCAACCCCTAACATACTCTGCTTTTCACTGCACCAGCTAAACATGAAAGCTGTTGATTACCTCTCTCCAAGCCCGACAGTCTTGCCAACTTTCAACCCATCTAACCATCCGTGTGTCCAGCCCATTTGTTCTTAGCTCCAAATGACAATGCTGCGGGCAACAGTGTCAAAAGCCTTTCTAAACCCAAAACAAATGGCATCTGCTGCTCTCCCCTCATTCTCATAGTCATTTCATTGTGCAAGGAATCCATCACTGAGAGAGCAGAAATTTCTTTCATTATTTCTGAAATATTCCGTCAACAAATCATTCAGCCCTAGAGCTGCATTTTTCATCAAATAAATCATTTGCCAAAATGCTTTGCTTGGCATTGTGTATTTGCAGGCAAGCTCAGATTTTTCATTAGGATCAAAAGACAGTTTGGATACACAGTTTTCAAACATGATGCCTAAGATATCCTTCTAGCAATTAGTCTGTACTCAAACTTTTCCACCAGCTGTGGAAAAAAAGGCACTTTTTCTACTACTTTCTCTCCCTAATATTGCACATATTTTAAGCATTTCAGTTTGCACACAGATAAGCATGGTTTCCTTGGAGGCTGTCAGTAATTCTCTAGAAGTTTTGTTTTCACTGGCAACCTCAGTTGGTTTTCCAATTACCAACTCAATACAATGAATAGTATTGCAAGGAGAAAAAGTACAGGCAAACATAACCCAAAGGCATGATTGACCCCAGCCAGCCCCAACGCTTGCATATGCGCACTGGCAAGAACGTTTCTCTGCCACAGACTTTCATGGTTAATAAACCAATATCGGTGAAAACACTGGGATTCATTTAACATGACTTGTCCACTGCCTATTTAACTATCACTTTGGACGAAAAGAGAACAAGCAATAATGGACTGACACTGATTTCTGGAAGCCATGTTGCATAGAGAATAACTAACGAAGAACATCTATGGTGTTACTTACAGCCCAGTTTTCAGTATCTATTGGTTTGGGGTGCAAGTTGATAGACTGTTCAGTCGCATGCAAGCATCTCTAAAGCTGCCTCATTTGGGCAAATGAGAGCAAAATATTTATCAGTGTCATCAAAGTACTCATCATTGTTTGCAGATGAAGGTACCTAATCAATTGTATTTGAAAATCTGTTAAATAATTTAAGGCACGTAAAAATCTTATTTACTGACAAGTCTTCTAATAAGACAAGGAGCTGAGGGCTTCCGTATGCACTCAAATACATCACAGTGAAATTCAGCCATCTCTTAGAAGAGGGGACCAAAAAAAAGATACAGAAGCTAAACTTCAACCTGTCAAGAAATGCTCAGTTTACTCACTCATTTGAATAATAATAATAATAGTAATAATAATGATAATAATAATGATAATGATAATAAACCTCCTTTCACATAGGAGCTGATACATGTTAACATCTGATTATTAGCAGAGCAAAAGGAAATGAAGTTTGGAAACCTCCAACTGCATTTCTAACAGTATATAAAAACTTTCGGAGTGGCTGCCACCAAGAAGACTAGTCTCAGTTTGCCAGGTCAAAAAGTAAAACATTTTCAAGCAGACACCTTTCACTGCTGAAATCCTTCTCCTGGGCAACGCGGAACAACTCCTTTGAAGACAGGAGACTGTCAGATGCTTTGGTAGGCATCTATTTGTAATTTGAGCATGAAAACAGACACAAGAATAGGGACTGTCTGGTGCGATAACATGTTGGATAGGTGGATAAATGTTTTTTTGTGAGAAATGTCAGACACAAGGACGAGCTCTGAAATGTCTGTGACTATCAAATGGCTGCACGCTAACCAAGGGTTCCAAAACCAGCTTTGGGGCCCACGAGGGAAGAGAGTTAAATGGGTCATGGGAAGCTTACCCTTGAAAAAGAAGGTTAAGAAACAGACTTGGATCTTCAAATCTATCATGTTGTCTTTGCTTTTCACCCAGCAAGGTCAGTCTACCTTGCTGAGACTTTGAGAGCAGTCAGATGCAATACCCCTCCTAAATCTGCTGTGTTTGTGCTTTCATTTTGATTTCTAGCCCATTGATTAATGGATTAATAATCCAATACTGATCACTCAAAAAGGGCTTTGACCTCTTTGGATGGGAGCTCTGGACACTTGGCCCAATTCAGCCACCCTGGTCAAACCATTGGTGAGCAATCTTGCGTGTGGGCACACAGGCAGCATGACAAACTGGGAACACCTGTGGCCATAAAAGAGAGATAAATGGATGAGCATCACACCCCCTGCTATTTTCTACATTGCCAGTAAACTGTATCAGTATGGGTTTATAAATGAAGGAGTAAAGACTATTGCATTTTGCTTGAATAAAGGCCGCAGGATTAAGTTTTCTGTGATTCCTCCTAAACTTTAAAATTAATATCAGTACTTGCATGAATCATTCTCAATGGGTATCAGTTCAATTACAAATAGAGGATTAGTAAATTATAAAAGTCAGATAATAAACCGTGTACTCTGATTCCTGGCACAATACAGGTCTTAGGACTTTTTGAACTAATTGCTTAAAGCAGAACACAATTTTTAGAAAAATACTAAAACTTAATTTTTAAATGAATGATACAATCCATCATAATCTTTTTCATATTGTTTCAATAGTTAAGAATTACCTTTGTCATAACACCAGGCTTACTGCTATCCTCGCTCAACTTCTGGCCACATTCCTTCCTTTTTTTAAGAGCCTTTTATTAAAGACTCTTCCCTGCAAAGACTCGTATAAACTGTGATCATATTACTCCACTGTCTTCTGTAGGTTAGACTAGATGTACTGAGCTCCTTGCATCCCTCAGTATCAGGCATCTTTTCTAACCCCATACTCACTCCCATGGCCCTTCTCTCAACTCTGTGCAATGTACCTGTCTGCGTCCCTCCTGAATTACGGACACCTGAGTTAGGTGAGACCTTTCAGCTGCAGAGAGCACACCATATGAAAGCTCATGCAACTGTCCTGGTTTTGACTGTCGGTCCAAGGACTTCTTTAGTCTTTTTTGGCCAAGCATTGCATTGGTTTCATATTCAGCCGCTGATGCAAACCCTCCAACCCTTTTCTAAGCTAGCTTTCACCTGCTTCATACCACGTCAAGCTCCTCACAGGTGTCTGATTACAGAATGTCAGTGCTTCCACACTTATCATCCAGATTTGTTTCCACAATAAAAGACCAGAAAAAAATTTTCCAAGGCTTACTTCTCACAAGCCCACTGTGTCTCACAATCCTATCATCTTCTTTTACAACCTGAATCCCATTTCAGTTGCTATATATTTTGTTCAAGATCAATATCAGCACGTTTAATCAACAGCAGCCTGACATAAACTGTGCCTTCCCTTTCCGGAACCTCTGAGCTGTCGCAAGATTCATTAAAATCAGTGTTAATGACCAAAAACCCACCCTCAACAACTCTTAAAATAATTCTTTGATGCAAGCTACCTGGACTTGTTGATTTTAAAATAACTAATTCTAATAGCCGTTGAATTTCATCATCAACATACTGAACAGTTGGATTACTGCGTATTTCCACCACTTCCAATTAATTTTTGTTTCTTTAGACAGCATTACCATTTCCACACCTTACAACCCAGAGTGGGACTGATATTACTACAACTATTGTTTTTTTTCCTCTTGCATGGCCCTTAGCACTATTAGTTCTGTATTTTTTCTTGTATGCTTTTCCTTCTTTTATCACATCTATACTTCACTTTTCTATAGTTCATCACCACCACCCTTCCTTAGATATCCCAAAAGACAGCCATTAATGTCAGTACGTTTCAGCAGCTGTCTGTCGAGTTAAGTATCTCCTAAATACCACACTTCATCTCAGTGTTCTTTTGTCTTCTATCTCTTCCACTCTTTTGGGATGGGATCCCAAACTGGGACTGTCCCCAACTGGCTTCTTTGGACAGCTGAGTATATCTCAGAGCCCACAGGTGGTTTTGGTTCAGGTTGGGCTGAACGGCCACCCTATGCTGCTTTACCTGTCTGCCACCAAACTGGTCAAGTATCAGGGGTATCTTCTAGTTCCCATGATGACATAATGGATATCTTCTGTTTTACAAAATCAGAGACTGCCTATTCCCATCTCTCTATAGCTCTGCAGAACGTCGCTCTACTTAATCCATCCACTACAAGTCACAACTGCTGCTCATCATCGCTCATCTTGAAACAAAACATGACCACGAAGCATAAACCATGCTCTGAAAAACCTCCAAAATGTCTCATCTTCTGCAATTCATCACAATTCATCCATCTTTAACGCTTTAATACCAAGCGTCACTGTTCAGCTCTATTCTGCCGCAGCTAGGGAGTGAATGACTAACCCGGGCATTTTAAATAGTTGATAGATCAAAGGCCCAGAGATTATCACTATATAGCATCCGCAAAATAACAACCTAACAAGTCTTGCCCAGTTATTCTGGGCTGCCTCCTCAGCTCATCTCTTGTAAGGGAAGACGAAGCCATCCAAGGCTGTCCAGGATGTAGCTAGGTGCTGCAGATTTTGACTGCTGCAGATTTTGATCATGCTACCTTTCCAGAATCCTAAATTTTAAGTCACACTATAATGTGATCAGAATAAAATAACCTTAATAAATAATAATTTGATCTGTTTTAATATTTGTAGTATAAACCCTAAATCTTAATCAGTCTACTCTTCACTACATTTGAGCAACCAATAGAAAACAATCTTCTTGGTATACACAGCCACAAACATCCACATAATATTACAATACAAAATATTAATTTGGTAAGGACAAATTACTTCAAACAAACCCTAACACCTTAATAAATCTCCAGTTATGCCTACTGTTCTGCATCAAGCTGTGAAGAGCTTGATTTCTTCGCTGCTGCAGAAACCACAAACATCTAAGTCATTTCTCAGCCCAGTTTGCACCAGAGCTCAGGAAGCTGCTGTCCTCCGAATCATGACAGGAACTAATAGTTAGGCAGTGAGCCAGGATTGGTTTTGACCTGATGCAAAATTACTGACAAGAGTTTTCGTTCTCCAAACAGGCAGGATGTCAGATGTAACCATCCCTGATGGCTCTGAAGCACCACTGCAACAACAGAGGACCAGACTCTGGTCCCGTTTGTATAGGTGGAAAACCTCCTGGTTTACCAGTAATTACGTCCTGCTGATTGATCTGTACCTGAGATCAGGATCTTGAAAAGTAAATGTGATTCTTAACATGGGAAGAAACGATAACTGATGACAAATAAAGAAGACAGCATTCACCCTAAAAAAAACGGGATTTGAAAATTAAAAATCAACACCATTAATTTTAAAGGTTAACAGCCAACCACCTAAGAAGAAAAAGTCCAAGATTTAATTCCTGACACCACCTCGCCTTCTTGATGAATCGGCAGCTATTAGCACGGGGCTAAACCACTCCAGAAATACAAGCATCCCTGGAGCTCCAGCCTTCATATAATGCTGCAAGAAGTACAAAACATCACTAAGAAAAGCTCTTCTGTTAACTGACCATACAGAATGGATTCATTTATTGATAGTCACAGCCTTATTCTGGCTTGATTTCAGTGTTTTGCCATCTCTGCCTTCCCCACAGACACTGACCCCTGTGCCAGTTTGCTTCCCACGGCTCCTAGGCTGGTTATCTTCAGCAAGTTTTACAAAAGAGAAGCACAGCCCAATCCTTGCATTTACCTCTGGGAAAACTGCAATAAAACCATTTGGAGCTGCTGTTGGATAGTGTTTCAAATTCATTTTTTTCTTAAGCTAAAGAATGAGACACTCCATCAGTCTTCCTGAGAGCATCTGGTTTGTGAGATTCACCATATAACAAGTAAAGGTATTTTAACCAATCTGAATCATGAAATTTCTTTAGTTCTCAACTGCTTCTTGTTTTTTTCTGCTCATTTAAAAAAAAGAATTTTCTCTTCCAACTTAGATGGCAAGGTTGCTGACTCAGCAGAATTCTTTTTTTTTTTTTTTTTTGGTGTGTGTTGTTTTTTACCCCTGCAACAGTGAATCTTTATGCATGATCTTTCCTCCCTTCTTTCTATGCAAGGTCACAAACCTTCATCACTATTACCTTTTAACATTTAGTGATGAAGGAATTGTCCTTCTCTTTTCTTTCTAAGCTTGAAGAGCCCAAATGGCTACACATGCACCTGCAGAATAGATTTTACCTGGATGATGTTGACTTGGAACCACTACAATACAATAATCTAAAAGAAGGGACCAGAGATTTAAACCAAAATGAGGTCTTGTGTCTACTGAGATTATGAGTGCATCTTCGAAGGTGTTTTTCCTTACTAATGGAGTCACTATGGGGGGAAAAAGGACATATGTGGCTTTGTTCTCCTTTGAAATGTAAAGACATTGTGTCATGTAGCACAGCAATCCTACCAGCACATTAGATTTTACCTCACGAAGAAAACTCCGAGTTGAATGAAAAAAAAATGGGCAAAGTCAAATGCTTCAAAATCCTCACCATCCTCAGACGTCTTATTACTGCTACCACCTGTGGCCTCCGTCACACAGCCCACAGTTTCCATTTCTGCACCCCCTGGTCCCCGCAGCTGGCTGTTTCCCACTACACATATCAATTTATCATTTCTTCAAAGCCCTAAATTGTCCCATGGATGGATGCTGGGAGCAAAGTCACTGTCTGTCACCTGCCTTGGGTAAATGATTTACTGCCAAATTGCAGATCGGCAGCAGTAAGTAGCAAAAGGGAAATCACAGCACACCCCCATCGAGACTCACTTTGGTGTGCAAAGGAATAGTCTGTGCAAAGAGGGTAGGTTTAGACTGGACATAAGGAAGAAATGTTCTACAATGAGGGTGGTGAGACACTGGTACAGCTTGCCCAGTGAGGTGGTAGGTGCCCCATCCCTGGAAATATTAAAGGTCAGGTTGGACGGGGCTCTGAGCAACCTGATCTAGTGGAAGATGTCCCTGCCCATGGCAGCGGGGGTTGGACTAGATGATCTTCAAAGGCCCCTTCCAACCCAAACCATTCTATGAGTCTAAGATTCAATGACATTAAAATGAAATATAGACTTATTCCTATGTATATAAATCTACATTTCAAATACAGCTGACACCAAGACCAATGCTATCTTCAGGGTGGTCCGGAGCTGCTGTCTTCAATCCCCTTAATGCACTTAATCGCATTATTGCAGCTGCCTTGATTGAAATGCTCCCATATAAAAAAAAACATAGCAATTATTCCTCCCTCTTCCTCATGCTCTGAATCAACAGGAATATGAGACTTTCACCTTCTCTTCACTTCTCTTCCCTTTTTCTTGTGGTGCATTGCCTCCAATAAAGTTTTCGCTTAGATTAAAACATACTTGGTCAATATTAAACTTCTATTACTTAGAAAATATCTGCCCCAGCCCCATGCATTAATAGCATTCACAAGGGATTATGGAGGCTAAAATATGGTTACTAAAATAATTCATTACAAAAAGTATTTTAAAAAAATCTTAACCTGGCCTTCCCTCCACCGAAAGATGAGAAAGACTATTTTTCTTGCTAAAGGGCAAAAGAAAATTGACAGTTTGATACCATGGCACATCATTTCAGTTCTGCTTCAGTGCCTGCCTGTGCACCATGGTGCGGTGAAACCACCTCCTCACACTCAGCCACCTGCAAACAGAAACTTCCTTCGAGATATCCTCAAGTGTCCCCAGCACAAACTGAATTTAAAGCAATGTGGTAAAAAACAAACAGAACAGACAAGATTTGGTGTGATGTCCAAAGCCGAAACACACCTTTTTTCCCACGCAGGGCTACTGAAGTACCACAAAACCCGTATTGCAGGTTGTCTTCTTACTTTATGCATGAGCCCAGGAGGTGCGAGGACCTCCTGAGAGCTCCTGTGGGCATCCTGGGTATTTTCACCGTCTGCAGCCTTACGTGCAGATTCTCACTTAAAACCATCCCTGAATCCTTCCCACACCCGCCCAAGGAAATACAACAGCCTTTTCCTTCTTTCTACCCCTAGCTTGCTTCCTGACATCTTATTTACTCTCTGGTTTGCATCCCAGAGGCTGCTGCCATCCTCCCCCATTGCAGTAACTCATTAATGCTCTTCCCTGTGGTGTCCATCTTGACCGACTGCCCAGCTCCAACCTGCTGTTGGTCCCACTTGCTCTTACTCGGGGGAGCTTGGCAATCCTTGGCAGCCCATTAGCTGCACCCTGTTGACACATGCATGGATTCGTGGCAGTTTGCATGAATTACAACCTGGGATGTGGTGCTCTGTGCACTCCAATTTATCGTTAACAGTGAGAAATCCAAGCTGAGAAACACAAAGCTAGTGGTGGTATGCATGGTTTTCTAAAATGTCTGTTTTCCCCAGTGCTGGCTATAATACATGATTTATCCAACCAAAATGCAAAAGACTGAAGTTTCAGTCTTGCAAACTCTCTCAAGTCATCTTAGCCTTTCCACTAAAGCTCCAGGTGTAATAACTCAGTGTAGCTCCTCATGGCATGGTGAGTTTAACATGACCTTCAGACAGTCAAGGGCTAACCTGTACTTCCAACTCATCTTAAAAAAAAACCAAAAAACAAAAACAACTGAAAGGGGCAGTATATAGATTTTTTTCTGATGTGTTGCATACAAGCATGAATTCATTCTTCATTTTGAGGATCAGTGAGGAGTCCTACAACACCATTAAATCTTCCTGCACTAATTGTGCTCAAAGTTGAGTTGATTTTCTGCCTGCTTGACAGTCTCTCTTGCCTATCCTTTTGCTCACAGTTATGAAAAAAGTATAATTTTAACCCTCACTGTGGACTCAAGGTGGCTGTAGACCTCAGCCAAGAATGAAGTAGGTGGACGTCTGCTCTGAAAGAGTCCCCATTGTTTCCAGCTGCCCTCTTCAAAGCTGGCCCTTCCTGTGATGTGGGAAGACTCCATTCACTTATGCTTTCCAGCTAAAATTGCTACGTAACAGACGTGCTCTAATGCAGATCAGTCATTCAATCTTCCCTCTCTTAGCAGACCTGTGGGGTTCATGCAGCGTCAGACAATATAAGGAACAGTGCATCTTCAGAGAGAAAGGAAGATACTACGTGACAGCTCTGTAAATTGGAGTAAAATTGTGGGTGGCATACAATCCGCCTCGCTTGAGTTATGCTAACAGGAAAGAGAGGGCTGAAAAATGTCATGTGTGAATACTTCAGAAGAAAGAAACAATTCAGAGCTTTCCACAGACAGGAGTCAGAAAGCCAGCTCATCTGCAAAGCGGTCAAATTGTGTATATATTACTTCTCCCTGGATTTACTCTTTCCTGGGCTTCTTATTAGGGACAGTATGGGGCATGGTAGAGGAAGGTGAGCTGATTTACAAGTTTTGTCATCTTATCTACAGCTCTTGGGAGATGTTGTTTGCATGTTTCCAGCCTTCGTGGCTCCATCCAGCAGATCATAATTGACATAAGCTTTCTTGTCACTGTTTCAATAGCACAGTTCATGGATCACATGTTTGATTTGGTGTTCATCAGCCTGGACAGCAACAGTGAAAGTAAAAGCGAGGTAACTTGACAGAATTCTTGATTGCCTCTGAGGTCAGACGGAACCTGATCATGATTTAAGAGTCCAGCTTATTCCTCTGAGAGACATTCCTTGGACTGTCTTTGAAAATTTGGACATCCTAAAGGTGGGTGATGGCGAGATCTTGTGGTTGTGAACACCCTTCAAGATGACGCTCTTGGCCTTCAAAGTCTTGGACTGCACACCCATCCTAGTGGGGACGGTCTTCTCCATTTTGGCCTTGAGCAACACCTTGGGATGAAAAGGATGCCGGTCCAGGTGGGCTCCCGGTTTGAACCAGTACATCTGTTCTTATATTTGGCTTTGCATTAAGAATAGATGCATTTATTTGCCTTATAGAAATAATTTACCTTTTCCTCTTTCTCTCCTGTCCCCTCTTTGCTTTGTCTACATTCCAGTGCTCCACGAAAGTTAGGTCTTCTTTAAGCCCAAACACGTTTTGCAGATTTAGTCAGCTGAAACAACATACATACTTCACCAACTCACCATCAATCTCCAACTTTCTTTTTCCAAAGTCTCTCCTCCCTTTGCCTCACTCTCTTAATTTCTCTCCCACTGCTATCCAGTATAATTTCACCCTAAGATGCACTTCAGGAAACATTTCATGCGAAACTGCAGGCAATCTTTCAAAGACAGTCATTTAACAAGGCTTCACACATTTTTGTATTTGCTTTCCTCTCACTGACAAATGACTCACATGAAATGCAAAACCTTCACTCTAAAATCCTCACGCTACTCACATTAACCAATTTCAGTATGTGTCGCCACAATTAAATACATGACTACACACAAAAAACTTTACCAGCCTAATTCCCCACACAGACAAGCCACAGGTGCATAAACTCCCATTTCTTAGATACAACCAGCTCAGTTCTGCCATGTCTGCTTAGATCAAAACTCCCCACTTCAGCCAACCTGGAGTCGGATAAAACTGTCAACAAGACTCAAGATCAAGCCAGAGCACTATGACAAAATGTTAAAGGCTGAAGAGTGGGCACTTCTTCAGCCAGATGAAAGTGACATTAAGTTAAGAGCTTGGGCTAACAAGATACTTCAATTTTCTTTCTATTAGCACTACTAAATTTTTATTTATAAGATTCAAGATTGTACGTGTATGTGTGAACTTCCTTTAAGTTTCCACTTCTAAAGCTAGATCCTGCCTCCAAGGCGACACAGAGTATTCATCATTTTTTCTCCTGATCTGTTGCAGGGTCTTGGATGAATCAGAGTTTACACAGTGGACCGGAACGTGAGGTCTCTTTTTATGGAACATTTAGGAAGTTTTTTTGTAATAAAAATACATCATTTACTCTTCCAAGGCATTATGGTCTTTTTGAAGAGTGGATATTTGTACCCCTCCTTAAAACTTCCATGATTTAGCAGGACATTAATACACTTGCCACAGTATAAGGCTTTTCCCCATCTTCTATTTCCCAGACAAATTTGTTTTATAAATAGCTGTTTCCTTAACTGAAAAATTCTGATCTGGCTTAAATAGAATTATTTTTAGTACAGGTTTGAGAAGGAAATCATTCTAACATTATAACAATGAACGCTGCAGTGAAATGTACAGTTGATTTTAGCATAGCTGTAACCTCCACTGCAGAATGATGCTCTTTCTTGCTTGTGTAAGGGAAAATATATTCAATGATGTACAGAAAGCACTAAGTTGGGTAAAAACTAAAGAAATGTTCAGCAACAAAAACCTATACCATAAGGATTTACGAAATCTACAGCATAATATTATATTTTAACTTTTTACTGTTAGCTGCACGACAAACTAGCTCGATCTAGCATTGATTTAGCCACATAATGAGCTATCAAAAATCTGTGTTTCAAAGGGAATCATTGCTATAATTTGTCATTCAGCACATACACAGGGATCAAAAAATAGTCTGGATTTTCCATCCCTTACTTGATGCTGCTCAGGAATTAGGCCATCTTTTGATCACTTCAAGGATCATCTATTGACTTTACAAGAAGCAGAAAGGGATACACAGACCTGTTCCTCATAAATACTATGAAAAAGAGGATGTTCACTTGCTACTTACTCCAGTATATTGCCGCTGATTTATATAAGTCAGAAGAGTTATCTCAAGTTTTATAAGCCCATGAATATGTACTATTACCCCTTGGACCAAACCAGGAGACAGCCTTCTGGCTCAGGACCCATTAGGACGGTAGAGCTGGATTTCTTAACCAGGAAATGTACTTTTTAAGGTTTTCTCAGGGCATTCAGAAGAAAGGACTGGACTATACATACTCTGGACATAAAAGGGTGAAACTAAGGAAACAGTAGCTGACCTGTGTCATCAATATGTTCCTTCTGTGGAAAAACACGGCAAAACAACCACGCTGGTTGTGCAGTAATACTTCGTACGATGACTACAAGGAGCCCTGGTGATATCAGTGCTCAGACTGCACTTATTTTCAGCAAGATAAATGAGAATATATGAATAGTCTTATTTCATCCCCAAAAGCTTAATTTCTATTGTATTTTGTTCATAGGTGAAAATATGTTATTGAAGACAATGACCATGATGTTATTGTGACTAATGACAAGATTAGAAAGGGTAACATTTTTAGACCAGTGTCAGCAGAAAAGAATGCTGTCCAACCCCACTGACTTTTCTGTGAACAGGTACCACTTAAACCTTTGTTTCTATTTCATTTGATTTCTTAACACGAGCATTTTCATTCACTTATCAATAAGAAAGAAAAAAAAAGAACAAACAATAAGGTCAACAATTGACATACTCCTTATTTTCAAGATTTAACCTATTTTTTCCTTAAAAAGATTTAGAAGGAAAGCATCCTTTAAAATGAGCATTTAATGTAATAAATGGAAATTAATACGAGCTTAAGATGAAATTTAATATGAGCTTAAGATAGCTATTGATGGATAGAGCGCAACTGTAAGACACAATAGGTAGATACCATTTTGTAATGACCTTCCTACAGCTATGTGCCCCATGCTACAATTGTTGCGTAGGAAGAAATCTTTTCCTAAATTCAAACTGTAAGATTTAAAGAAAACAATGCTTGCTTTAGGCCTTTCTAACGAGCTTTAATATGCAGCTCGATACACTGTGTCAAAGAAGCTCAGACATAGTGTGGGAAAACGCTTCTCAGTTTCTTCCTCACACTATTTGCTTCAAAATTAAAGCTGGGCAGGCTCTGTGGAACCTGCATCCAAATTAATCTCGACAATCTTCTAGAAAATCTCTATTAAAGCTCAAAGCTTAAGAGCTTAATGTGTGCATAGTTTCTGCGTTGAAAGAGAGCCAGAGGCTCTAACCCCCAGAACTGATCTTATATTCATTTTTTGGTTTCATTCACCAGCACACAAGGAAGGCCAGTGCTTGTTAATGTTTAAATTTACAATTTTTTACACCCTTTCAGTATGGCAACAGGTTTTGTTGTCTCTCCCAAGGTTGGTTGTTAATAACCATAAACTGAGACACCTGGAAAAAGCGGGACTTTCATGACTACAATTTCAAGCCATCTCTGAGCAGCAGAACATCTCCATGGAGCTCCTGGTCCTCTCTAGGGAACACCTTGTCTTCATCAGAGGCCATGCTGCCTGGCCAATTATTTTCGTTTCATTATTTTATTATTATTTCTATTCACCACTGAAAATAACCATAGGTGAAACTGCTGGCCACAAGGAAAGACCAGGAGGTGGGATGTCAACCCAGCCAAGAACCAGTGTAGTGAGTTGGGCAGTTATTTGCTCCCATATCTAAGCAGCTAATGGTGCCTGATCTTCGAGTAATTCCTCACCCATGGTCCTGGCTCAGCTGCAGTACAGCCACACTCGTGCCCAGGGTATTGCTCCCACGGGATCACCTTGGCTCCACTTGCCCTGCCCCATTCCTAAAGCCTTGCCTGCAAATCACAGGACTGGGGTCACCCTGTGGGACAGCTCAATTTTGTGACTCCCTGACAATATCATCACAGAGATTTAGTTAGTATATACATACATTTCTATATTACTATACATATATATCATATTATTACATATGATACATAACAAATAATAATAATTGGGTTTTTTCTGACTCCCTTTTTCCTCCAATGCTAACTGGAGAAAAACTAATTTCAAGTTGAACGACCACAGGCTACCCCTTGAGTTTATATTACTGAATACCCAAGTGAATGTACTGTACCTGTTTTTCTAATTTTAACAGCCTTAAGTTTGAAAACACATAAAAAAGCATGTCAGAAACAAAACTAAACCAAGCACGTGACATGGCATGGTAAAATTTAGTATGCCAACTTTAGGGAGACCTGTTTAATTTCTCATCCAAAACATCCTTTTTAAGGGGTTGTATCATTACTCAGGTCACTAGTTTGCAAACTGTAAGATCTTCTAGACCCTACAACAGCGCATTTCTCTGAAAACCCCTCTTTGGAAAAAAGATGCAACTTCTGGAAATGAAGCAATATTTCTAAAACATTTTTATATATTGAAAACTAGCTGAATCCAAAATAAAAAAGAAAGAAATCAAGTACCGCTTCCCCCTGGAGAGAGGTGGGGAAAAGGAGCCCAAATCTGAAGGATTTTGTGCACATCCCCATCCACCATCAAGAGAAATCATCTCGGGTATAATTTTACCACTCGCACTGCTTCTGCACAGCGAGGGGTTGTCGGTTCAGGGGGGAAATGATGCAGTGTGGAATGTTTTGATCTGGGACAAGCCTGGTGTAGTGAAGCCTTCATAATGATGGGATTACTTGCAGTGTCACATTGATTTGGGTGATTTTTTTCTCTAGGATTCAGTGACATTATGCTTTTATTTGGGATTATTTTGCTGACATGAAACATAGCCCGTTCTTCACTGCTGTGTCACACTTGAATTATTGGGATATTAGGCATTGCTTCAGTAAGGAGGATTGGTTCTAGTTTGAAATGGTAGCACAAACCAAAGGAAAGTCTGAGAGAGGCAAATTTAAGGAGTGAAAGACTTGGCTTTATGTCTTTCTTGTTACTTCTCTAACCCATATTTTACCACAACCTACAGCTTTTGTTTCTCTACAGACTTGCAATTTACCTCTAGAAGCACAAGAACACACTTTGAATGGACTTGCTTCTACAACAGTTTATGAACCAGATTTTTCCCGGGTGAGGGTGGTTTTTTTTCTCATGGTATTTTCTTTAATAAGGTGCGCTTCAAATGACTCGTATTAAAGCTTTTTCTCTTACACCTCGGCTGCGTGACTCTTTGCCAATGAGTAACTCCCAACGGGAACAAAACTAAACTGTGGCAAGACTCCTCCTGGAGCTGGAGGATATGGCTTACAGATGGTTAAACAGCAAATAAAAAAAAAAAAAGAGATGAGAAGGAAACAAATCAAATATTGCACTCACAAAAAAAGACAAAATATGAGGATGGCAGATTCACTGTATTTTTTGATAAAGTAAACAAGTGTCATACCTTTTTAAAAATTCCATATACTCAGTATGCTTGATGAGGCCTGTCCTCATCATTATTGTTTGAAAACATTGCCGATCAATAGCCCAAAGTTTCACATTTACGAGAGCTGGAAAAAACAAGACAAGGGGAAAATGTAATTAGCAAAATGTCAAAATTTGAAAAACCTGCTGTGAACTGCAGAGGAAAACAAATTCATTCATGAGGAAGCATGAGAATGGGTACACACTTCAAAACAGTAACATAAAACTCAGCCGCTGGACAATGGACTAAGCATGCATTGAAATGATCCCAAATATCTGAAATTTTAGCTGTAGTACGTGGGCTTTTGGAAAGATTGCCTAAAAGCAACTGTGAGATGAGAAGAAATCAATGCAGGCTGAAAGCAAACAAGACATAAGGGGTCAGTTCATTGTAACCTGGGACACATCATTGCTTATGACACCGAGTGATGTGGGGAAATTTTTAGTGCATTATCCTGTTTCCGAGACAGCAAAATTCAGTAAGGTTTCATCCTGCTCCCAAAGTAAATGACAAATTTCTCCTTGACCTCGAGAGGTTTTCCAGAACCGAGTCCTTTTATATCCTAATAACTGAACACTTCCTGATTCCGGAGGTTTTGAGTCATTTTTTTCCAACTTTAGTTTTCAGGTTTCTGATAAATTCCAAGACTTCAATGTTACATACCATACACTACATCATATACTTCTGAAGCAAATTCCCGTTGTAAAAACAAGCATAACAGATTACCATTGCATAAAGTACAGATGCTCAAAGGAAACAGGATCATGTGAATTGGATGCACAGAACCCCAAATGGTCCAGATTTTCATCTCAGATGTGGCTTAGACATTTGCATTGCTTGCATACATACAGTTCATAATAGAGTTTCTCCTTAGGGAAACAGTTTAATGAAACAAAACTACTCTAAATACCTGAATGTTTGTATTGGTTTTTTTTTCAGAGAATAATTGCAATAAATTTCATCCCCATATCCCATTTCACTACAGGAAACACAAATGAGCAAAATTACTTTCAACAAAATATTTACAAATATTCTCACGAATAAAAATCCAAGAAATTACCTTGCTTTTATTTGCTGGCCCTTTAGTTCACGAACACCCTGGTTAATGAGTTTTTATCCCTAACTGCATTTGCAGGATATAAAATGTTCAATGTGCAAATTCAATTTTTCTTCTCAAATTGCATTGCAAAACTAAGTGAATGCATCGCATCATTTAAAGCCTCTTCTCATTTTCAAGACAGAAACTCCTTTTTGAGAAGCATTTTTAGTTTTATAATCAAACTGATGGGAAAGAATGACCTACAGCTTTAGTACGCGAGATTTCTATTAAAAATAGTCTTTCACTAGTCCTTCACTTTCTTCAGAGTGGAAGAGACAACTGATATGAATGGGATCTCTGTTTTTCTGGTTTTTTACTGTCTTCTTCAAAATAGGGGTTTTAATTGATTTTTAGATGAGTTCTACCCTAGAGGAAGAAATGAATATTATTCAACAGAGTATGTTGGAGGCATTCACTGAAAAGGATGGTCTCCTGCTGTACTGGCTGATGATGAGGAGGGTTGATATCAAGTCACTAAAAACTCAGTAAAATCCCTGTAAATTCAGTGAGAGCAGGAAAATATGATCTTGTGAAGTAGGTGCTTTCTATCAGAAATGAAAAAATGTAGGGGATTACAGCCAGCCTGGCAATTTCAGGATGGTTTTTATTCAGTGTAGTGTATGATTATCACACAAGGCAAAAAGGTGACTTGCTTGGTCATGACTGGCAAAACCACCGATAATTGAATATTTTAAAAAAAGATGTAGTGAATGTGAAAAGAATGGATGAAATATGAGTTTATAAATTTTTTTTGTTTGGACTAAAATATCCAACAGCATCCCAGTGCCCTATCATGAACGTGTACCACAAGCACATCTTATTTGTTCATCAGAAATATTTTTTCCAAGTACAGCCATCCTTTAGAGTAAAATCCAAGTTTTCACCTGTATTTGTTTCATACAGTCCTCATAGCAAAGGCATGACTGTTAAGCTAACACCACTAATTGAGTAAGGTCAGAAGACAGCAAATACTTAAATTCACCTCTTTTTCTATTGTCTCATGTAATTCTGAAAGATAAGGCATCCTTCCTTATAAAATAACTTTCTCTACTTCTGCTTCCCAGTGTATTTTAATGGATTCATTATCTTATGCAAACAATCTTATGCAAACAAAATCTGAAAAATAAAAGGTTTCATCTGGGTCTCAATCCTGGCCAGCTGTTCCTTAACGGACACATTTGATCGGCACCTGAGACCAAATTCCCACTGGAGTCCACCACAGCATGTAAGAGCACAGCCTCTGAATGGCACAGTCACCATCCTTGGCCCGTCAGATGCATTTACAGGCTATACGTTATATGTCTTAAATCAGTGACTGATGACAATCAGCTAACTCCTATTTTTCATGTATGTAGTAAACGATGAAGGTACTCAGTGGATTTTCCTTCCTGCAAGGGGTTCAGATATAGCTGCAAAGATATCACCTGTCTCCGAGGTCCACAAGGGCACCACAGAGTCAGATAAGTGGCAAACACTTACTCATTCTCCTCTGATCCACAGATGCTTTACGAAGCACTACATCGTATTTGATTCCCCAAAGACCAGAAAGAATCGTTGCTGCATGGCCCGTGCTACGTAGGCTCTCACTCGGTCTCTTAATGCACTCAGGTAAACGGCAAATGTAATTTAGTACCTCTCAAGCAAAATGAAGATCTATTTATTGCTGCTAGAAATTGTTATGTTAAAACAAATCTCAGCAGCTGGCAATCATCATGGGAGCACAGGACCACAGTCTTACTTAACAAGCCTAGGACAAGTCACATTCCCCTGAAGGTACACCCTAGTAACCCAAGTTATATACACATACAACTATATTTTTATATATGAATGTATATACACAAAATTACATATATACACACACACATACTTGTATATATATAATTATTTATGATTTTATATAGAGTATATATAAAATATAGTTATATAATATATAATATATATTTAATTATTTTTAAAATATATACATCCCCCAATTATACATATATCTGTATACTAGCGAACTGTGCTAACAAGGACCATGCAGCTCAAGAAAAGTTAAGGGCAGACAACACACTTCTGCACTGCTAATTATAATCACTACTCTTACTTTATATTCACGTTTATCCTGCCTAATGATAAACAGATGTTTTAATAACGGCTAATCACAGTAGAGCTTTAAATGTAATAATAACACCTTAATAATCAGGTGTGAGCATCATCTCCTGTTATGCTTAAAATCCTCTGTAAATGTGTTAGAGGGTTACTGAAGCAACAGCATGAATTCTGTAAGATTTGATGATAGTAACAACTTCAAAGAGGTACATTTATGAGTGCCCCGAGATGAAAAATATGTATATGGGATGTATACCGCACAATCAATTCCGCTGTGAATAACTGAGTCATAACAGATACAGAGAGGTGACGCAGAGATTTTCTTGTCCGTCCCTCTGAAAAGAGCGTGTGTTGGATGCTGGAGGAAAAATTTTCTGTGAAGTATGATTTCAGGAGAATACCTTATTCTCTGACTGCAAGAACTACAACCATAAAGGAATATGATAAATAACATTATGAAAACAGATGTGTGTACATATATCTGTAACAGGAGTTTCCTAAGACTACTCAATAATATAAAATATCTCACTGCAATCAAAGCAGCTAAACTGGAGTTATACTGCAATTAAACTCTATTGCCTCTTTTACACATTTTCATAATAAAATGTTATAGCTGGGGTTTCATTTTATCTTTGTAACAGCACATAATGCAATCACTGATCATCCCAGAAGCCACCAAGATTTTGGCTGGCATGCAAAAAAAGTAGCAACAGTATAAGGCAACAATATGCATGCTCACTGACTAAGGTATATTATAAAATATATACTGTCCTATACACTCCTCCACTGAGGCACAGATAAAAATACAGATGCCAGAACTTGGACCTCTAAATGATTGATTATATGATATAGCTCTCCAGGTGAGGGTCTCAGATGATGCTGGGCATTCTGCAGTCATTGCAGAATATTTTAATTGCATGTCAGAGATGAGCAATCCCATCAACATGAGGATTCAGTGCGAGCTTCTAACAAAGGTGCTAGATAATTAGAAAAACACAGTTAAAGCACAGTGGTTAAATTAACCTCAGCAAAGGCACAACTTCTTATGCTTTCTGGCAAGATTTCCTTTGAGAAATTGATTCATCTGAATCCAAAACTCCTGATGAAAGTCAGTGCAAGGCCTGAAACCAAAGCAAAATGCTCCTCGATAAACAGGGAACAGCAGTGAGAGCCAAAGCAAAAGAATCAGGAATTCGTGGGTCAAAACTGGACAGGAGTGGAGATACTGTCATTAAAGTTTAAATTTGAAGTGCTCATCGTGGTCAATACTTACTTTCTGATAACAAGTTGAATGAAATTATTTAAATCAATCATTTCAGTATATGAGTCAGACCCCCTTCTACATCAAAATCACTGATTTAAGCAAGTAAACAATTTCAATAAACAATTTCAAACTTCTTTTCCAAAAAGAAGTTTTTCCAAAAAGTTTTCTTCCTATTCATTTACCTGGGCAACCTATGAAAATATATCCCATTTTACACAGGTGAAAATACATCCCCAGGATACAGAGTCCTCAGCACAGGCCAACAATGCTTGCACTACGCCCTGGCTGGTTTACCCACATCCGCTGGCTCACTTGTGTGCCAGGAGGTGTCTGAACATAAAGCAAGGCAAGATAAAGGTGTTTTCTCTGGTTGTAAAGGATCATATGTGCTTGTCTTCCTCGATGCGGCACAAACCTGGTGGATTCAGCAGCTCAGACTCTCTCTGAGTGTTTTCTCCCTGTCCAAGGCAGGACACAATTTCAGGGTGATGCAAAAGAGGAAAACTGAAAGCAGATTTTTAGGTTGCAGCCAGTCTCGAGCTGACCCGCAGATCTTCCCACCACCTGATGGGATTTTCCTGCCAGCCCGTGCACAGCTGCAGTCCCCACGGGGCCACCCCGGTGCTTTGCACTGCCAGGTCGGAGCCAGAGGGACACCGGGGATGGCAGACAGGCACAGGACATGGCACTGAGGAGAGGACGGCCAGAAGGTCACCTTTCTCCTGCTTGGCTTTGCACTCTGGAAAGACATTTGCAACATTTTGGCTTCGGTATGTCTCCTTCTGAAACCATAGCACTGCATTTTAAACTGCAATTTTTATTTATCTCATCTTTACTATATATACTTCTACCAGTTACACAGTATTAATTTGGTGTCAGTAGTGGTAGAATACAGATTAGAGAAAGAATTCAGATTTCCTCCATTTATTGCACTAAATTATAGGGACTATGCATTATTGATCCTCTCCAAGGCTTAATTACTTTCATTTTTTATACTTGTTGTTGTGTCCCCAGCCTGCTGAAGGACAAAGTTTTTGCTCTTTTGCTTTACTTCTTGTGGACCCAGCAGCTGAAAATCTTGAACTTTGGGCTCAGATCCCAGCTACTCCTTTTCTCTGTATCACATGCAAAGGCAGTGAAATAGAGGGGAAACTGCAAAGTTTTAAGTGAAAAAAGTATTTACAACAGAGCAACGTAAGTATTATTTATGTTATATGTGTTATATAATATTATATTTTATATGTTAACATAGTCCTTCAGGTGCAGCTGCTAAGATTTTGCATAGCATTATTGGGAAAACATCTTCCCAACACAGATTTTAAGCACGGGTTGCTTTTCTGCAAAGCCAGGCCAATCACAAAATGTCCTTTTAACCACAGCCAGTGCAGCAAAGCTTGATTAGTAAAACATTAAAAGATGCTTTAAATCCTTAAAATCAGAGCAACCACCAGAACAGTGCCCAGATAGGTGTATTATTTCAAAATTAAATGCAATACCCATATGGCCGTGCAAACTTTTAGCATCCTTCCAAGTTTTTACATGCTCAGTGAAGCCTTTCCAAGTTTTTCAAGGATCACTAAGTGAATCATCAAGCGCTCAGGCGCTTGCTGGTGCCATTAATGGACCCGAAACTTTTTATTGCCTTGCACTGTAGCCAGAATTCATCACCTCGCTTTTGCTTTTAGGCTATTTTATTCAAATAACTCTTTGTTTATCTGCCCAGGAAAGCCTCAGGCAAAGAAACAGTGGCACCTTCGTGTTTTTAGGGCCTTTCTGGCAGCAACAATATGTAAAATTTCCACTCAAATTTAAGCATCTTCCTACTTGGGTTTGATTTTGCACGGTTATTGTGCAAATTACTGTCGGGGAGAACACAGTCATTTCCAGCTACTTGAGTTTCGTCAGGTATTTCATATAAAATGATGACGAAAAGTATGATGATGATTTAACTAAACGGAAGGAGCACATTGAATTATTTTACCCCACCAGACACACCGTGAATCATGAACAAGGCCCCAGCAGACTCTGTTTAAGAATGCGGTGTGGAGCAATGCAGAGGGGATGTATTTAACAGCTGGACAAGAATTAATTTCTCTATTCTCAGATGTTTCTGTTTCAAGTTTCTAACAACAATGGCACTGGTACAATGACGACTTCATCCCCATGCTATCTGTTTTCTCAATAGGTCCTTTCCCGTAACTCCCCAGGGGGATTTTGCCACCTCATACCGTGCAAAAGAGTAATTTTATGTTTGGCCAAGGAAAGATGCAGCATTCAAGCAGAGACAGACAAACATCTAAATATGCTTTTTCTCCCAGTACAGTTTATATCCATGTGCTCCTAAACTGGGACAGTTTGTTAAAAAGAACGTTTGGTAATAAAAAATGAAAACATAACCACAGAAACAGCAGAAATTTTTTTTTTGCATTCTTGGGCCAGAGCTGTGGCTCTTCCTGGTACACAGAGCGCAGGACAGGAATTTAAGAGAATTAAGAAGAAAAAAAAAGGCAAGAAACTTCCAGCAGGCCTAACACTCATCCTAATGATGGAGTGCAGGATGACCTTGGATGCCCAGCACTCAGCGTGGTTTTATGCTCACTGCTGGCATTATGGTAGTGCTTTATACCGTGCAGTGAATTTTCGGGGTGCAGTGTCAGAATGGCAGCAGGTCACCCCAGCCGTGGTCCTTCTCATGATGCTGGGCCACAAATGGTGTCTGTTTCGCCTACACAGTGGCAATTCTGTGCTGCAGTGTAGGTGCATGATAAAAGATGAGGTTGTATCATCTCCATCCACCTCTCTGCAGACTGCCCATTTGGTAATGGTCTTTAAAGCAGAGGTCAAATATGCGCTTTTGTGAGTGCCTGAAATTATCAGCGTATTGCTGTGACCTGAAATAGGTAGATCCAAGTTTCATCTTTCCTTTGATCTTTCACATTTTTTTCCTTGTCTCCCTCCCTGAACTTTACTAACTTGAATTTTGACCTCAAAAACATCTGTATTACATACATTACAAAACCCCATTGCGCAGAAGTTAGTGGGCTGTGCTGCTCCCGTGGAAGAGTGAGGGTAACTGCTGTTCAAAGGCAACAATTGCTTCAATACTCAAGGTGTTTTCAGGCCATAAATAAAATAAATTTATTTGGACTTGCATGATCTTTCAATAAAAAAGAGCCTCTGCTTTGCTATGGATACCGCAGTGAAGGGTGCATTTATCACGATGCTCTACCTACCCCAGCCTCTCCCTCTTGGCACCAGACCCCATCCCAGTGCCTAACACTGAGAAGGGGAGGCAAGGAAATCCTCAACACTTTGTCACAACTGCACCCAAGTGTTTAAAGCAAGAGATGCTCTTGCATTTGTATCTGGGATTATTGGTCATTAAAGAGAGCTAGCAAACGTGAGAAACCTCGCAGCAGGATGCTGCACCTGTGCATGTCACCTCTAAGGCATCTACCAAGCTTCCTGACAGGTGATGCTGCATGCTCACCTACACGTGGTGTAGATACAGGTAAGGTAATCTGCTCTTTGCATGAGAGAGAAGCCCTTTTTCTATTGAAAACTATGCACTGTTTGCACTATCATAGTACTCAAAGTACAAGCTGGTCCTGAATCACATTCTGGAATCAAGACTGCTGCAGACTTACAAAAACGGGCATTTTTTCATACTAAATGGATAAAACATTCATTAATGGGCACATCTCATAATTTTTTTACTTTTTAAAGGCCTAGTTTTGGCTGCTGTTTAAGCACTGGTCTCAGTGGTGACTAATACAGGTTACGTGAGGAGGAAACAAAGCAGGAGGAACATGACTCAATGGAAGTTCTCCAGATAGCTCTGCTTTCGCTACAATAAACTATGAAGACCCCGGACATCCCAAGGAACTGTATATATTTTGCATAGGAATGAAACACGCCTGGATAAGATCAGATACAACTAAGAAAAGAAACTGATGGAAATGGTTATTAACAAACTCTGCTCTTTTCCATCAGAATAAAATCACCTCTAGTATTAAAGAGTCAGTGAACCACATTTTAGGGGTAGTAACACCAGCTATGAAGACATCCAGAGAAAACCAGGGCAAACAAAATGAAACACTGCAGGTGTACTGTAGAAATAACTCAGTGGAAATTACAACCACACTTTCTGTTCATCTTTAGTAATAAACCAGTAAACAGAATAATACCATTGACATTTAGTTATAATTAACATAATTCACTATTAATTTTTACTGTGGTTTTGTTATGTTATGCTGGAGAATGCGGGCTGACTCCTTCTCCCACTGAAGTGATTGGGCTCTGCAGAGTCAACAAAATGGTCTATTTAAAATAAAAATTAAAAAAGGATCAATTCATCTCATTGCCCATGTTACGCTGTTATTATTCTTTGAAGGAAGGGATGCATTTGGTGTCTGAAGGACACCAAGGGGAGACCTCTCCCATGGGTGCTATGGGCTGGCTGTCCCCCCCATTCGTACCTGTGATTCAGAGGAAGAGCTGGTCCTATGCCAAGCTCCCCCAGTGTCTACCCCAGGGAGGTCCTGCCTCTTTGATTCTTTTGCTGTGGGTGATGGCCCCCATGAAAATCCTGTATCGCAGCAGGAGAGGAATGAATATGCATAAAGAAATGGCAACTGGCATTTAGCTGACTCGCGCAAGCCCCCGGGCCCTTGTAAAGCTTCAAGCCAAACACTGGTTGACTTCAATGGAGAGGATTTCATCCTTATTCCTCCATCATACAGCTTACAACTTAAAACACCCTTACACTTAAGATCTGACAACATCTATCAGCCACTGCTAAATACAATAATCTGTATTAGACACTATGTAGGATCCCAGGACTTTTCTTGCCAGAAGAGTGAATCGAGTAATCCAATCTTCTGCCCTAACAACCACCTTCACCCAACATTTCAAAGAAAACTACATGTCTCCTAATGAATTATTCAGGAATAACCCCAGCCTGGGTGTTTTTATTAATTTAAGGCCCACAGTGTTTGGCTGAGGATATATATTGTCATTTGTTTTTATCTAACGTAATTCCCAATCTTCCTATTGCCCCCCAAAAATACCTCAGTCCTCTTCTGAAGACTCGCAACTTCTTGGCCTTAATGAGAAGCCGTGACAAGGACTAATCAAGCGTTATGAAAGTCTTTAATTGTATCAGGTTTTTTTCCTTGGAATTTCAAAACATCCACATCATTTGTATTACAAAACCTGCTAATTAGATGTCCTAATATGCTCTTTTTAAGCTAACTACTATTTTACATAACCTTTAGTATGTCATCTCTTATTCATCCCTTCTGTATAAGTGTAGTTCTACTCTTCTTACATTCCTGTGATACAGAATTTTTCTAGGTTTTTAATTAAACTTACCTTGTATGAGCAAGAGCTCACAAACCACTTAAGAAATTGTATTCATTATAGTATTGAATGTCCATATAAAAGATGAAAACGGAAATAGGTCCTTAAAGTAGTTTAGGAAGAATCTGTTCAGAACAATTTGAAAGCCACAAAAATACTTCCAAGTACTGTTTTGAGTTTGATAGAGAGTGATGTGAGTTGGGTGAGATTAATGGAAAACTAACAAGGGTCTAATACAGGTCAGAAGCGTAAAATGTAGTTGCTCAAACAACTAATTTAATGCAAGGAACACAAGAGGGGTTGAAGCAAAATGTCTTCAGTTATCTGCAAAAGGAAAAGGAGAAAACAACCCAAACCTCTTATGGGGGTGTGAGAGTCAGCCTGGGACACATCAACTCATTGGCATGCCAAGATCATAAAAACGTTACCAAGAAACCTTGTGTCTAAGATTAATGAGCAAAGTAATATATTCATATTTTAAAGAGATCTACAAATCAGTTCTAGCTCATTGCCTAAAGGAGCCCCAAGAACAAGGAAACTGAATGGACCAAATTAAAGGAGATATCTTAATCCTAACCTAATTTGGAAGGGAAGGCATTGATAAATGAAGAAGACAGCTTGAGGGACCATTAAAAAAGCAATGGAAAAAATAATAATAAAGAGATGAGGCATCTCAGAGACTCCCCAGCATGGAAACCAGCGTCCTGCAATACAGGTGGGGCTGCACCAGCAGCCTACAGTTCAGGAAGGGAGGAATTACTCTGCTGATAGCAAACAAAAATGGGCCAGAAGAATTGCATGTGACTTTGTGGTATGAGGGTGGAATGAGAAAAGGTTCTAAGAGCAGAGGAAAACCCCAGGCGGCAATACCTGTAGCTCCTGGGGTCTGACCAGGAACACTGCCAGGAGCCTTATGGAAGAATCTGCAAAGAGTGTATAAATATGTCCCGCAAGTTGTTCCATTTCTTGAAGCCGTCAAGGCTGGACAAGCGTCCCTTTGACGGTCCTTCTGCTGAAAGAGCCTCTTTCACACTTCTCATTTGAAAAATACACACGTTTTGGTGTTCACCCTGAAAAATGATCTTGGGAAGTACAGCAGCTGGGCTAGTCGGTAAACACCACAATGAGCGGGCACGAAAACACAAACCTACAGGGCAGAACTTGGGGTTAATTTTTAAGATGACCTGCACAAGTTTAGAACTAGTTTGATTATTCGTAGCGGGTAAAGGTTTAAATGAATGATTAAAGCAAGCAGTCAGTATCCTAAAGAGACATACGCTTGAAAATTTCAATGGGGCTGAGTATTTTAGGAGTGATTGGAAAATACAAAAGAGATTTTATACTCTATTTGAAAGAAAATACCGCTTTAAGGATATAGCGCTGCCAGGTACTGTCTGCTTGTTAAAATAATAAAAAGAAGCGCAAACGTAATGCGTTTTCTAAAAAGAAAGCTAAAGCACTATATAAGCAATAATTATGCCTCACAATGTTTGTGAAGGCTATAAAGCACTATATATATGTATCTATCTATTTCACTGGAAAAGAAGAGAGGAAAGTGTCTCTGCCACTACTGGTAGAAAGCTTTGCCAAGACTCTGAATTTTTGCTAAGCTCTCCTGAATTCACTGTTTCTCCGGTAGTCATGCCCATCTCTTCACCTCAGAAATAAGCATTGGCTCTTTCATTGCTCCATTACCACCCAAGGTAGTGGTAACACCTGAAGCCAGGTGGAAGCTACCCCCTTCCTTCCACAGAGTCATCACCAGACCTCCAGCAGTCATGGAAAAAGGGGAAAAAGATGGTTTAAATGTTTAACTTCCGAGCAAGCCACAAAGCGATGAAGTCCTTTCCTCCATCCTTACTCCAGGGTCTCTAACTGAGCTCTGCAACAGATCTTGATAATAAAAGACCTAAAATGAGCAGGAGTTTCAGCTTCATCGACTGATTTTTTTTCTAAAGGACAACATCATACAGGTCCAAGAAATCTGTTTTCCATTCTGAGTTATCAAGAATGGTTTTGTAAGGAAGACAGTTTTTTAAAGAGCTGTTCATATATAGCAAAATTAACGATACTTTCTAAAAAGTAACAAACCATTATTTTATTGCTTTTTTTTTTTTTTTTTCCAGTTCTAGGTGCTAGTTGGCTATTCAGCTACAAAAGTAGCTCCTATGGCCAACTCCCCATAAAGCTTATTCAACCAGACAGATCAGCATGAAGCCATGTGGAAATCCATTTACACAGCCAGACACTCTCACTTACAATTCTGCACCACGGGACGCTTTAATTCATGAATAACAACAATGAGAATGAGAAAAGTGCCATATATGCCTTCACTAGGTGTAACTAATTGACCAGGGACACCTTTCTGGCAAGATGCTTTTTATTGACTGAAAAGCCTAATTAAAGCAACACATAGTATAGAATAGATGAGTGCTTTTTTTTCTTTATGTAACGTGCTAACTTTCTCAGCCCTGGTATGCATAAAAACTCATTACAGCTCCAGCAGACAGAATTTGCTGCAGGAACTAGTGGGATCCCCAGAGTCCCATTCACATTTCCAGGATCTTCCCTTCTTATGCAGCCACCCCTGGGATGCATCACACGGTCAGATCCGTAGGGCAGCGTCTGCCATACGCTTGTCTCCCGAGTTTCCAAAAGGAGGATGACACCACCGGTTTTTAGAGCTGCTTTGTAGCTTTTACGGAAGGGGCTTTGTCATATGTTTTTACTCCTTTTACGTAGGAGACGGTTCAAATACGTGTCTCGAATTTATTTTGCTACTGAAGCTCATAGCTGCTCACTGAGGCTTTTGATACGCAAACTTAAAATGTCTTCTGAAATGATGGCATAAAAAATAGAAATACAAAGGAAAAGCAAAACTGTGGCCGTCCATATGAAAGCAAAGTGAGGTAAAGAATTTCTTTTTTACATGATGTTATTAGTAAATATAGATACAGTAGTTATCTTACCAAAATCAGTTGCAATCTTACTCTGCTAAGCAAAAGGACATGCTTGTAAATGAAGGGTGAATTTTTGGACAATTTTAGGCAAAGTAATGGAATAAAGTATTCTGTGAATAGTGTAAAATCGATGACAGCTGAG
This sequence comes from Nipponia nippon, assembly GCF_047370975.1. Taxonomy (NCBI): domain Eukaryota; kingdom Metazoa; phylum Chordata; class Aves; order Pelecaniformes; family Threskiornithidae; genus Nipponia; species Nipponia nippon. The sequence goes on along the minus strand of NW_028262347.1, from coordinate 86,622,784 downwards.
CCCTATAATCCACTATGCAGCAATAGCCCTGACAGGACACTATAAAATGGAAATAATCAGAATGCTAGGATATTTGCACATTCCTAACTAGAGAAAGGCAGAGCCAGGGCACAACCCTTGCCCGAGAGTCACAAGGCTCCAGGGCTGGTGCTCCCCTTCTCCAGCTGGGACATTTGTTTCATCGTGAGAAGGACACCGAGGAAAAGGGACAGATGGACAACGTACCCACCTTTCAGAGGCTGTAAGGAAAATATCATTCTTACAACAAAGCCATGACATGTATTGGACCCAACTATTTAAATTCTTATTGCCACCTTCTCCTTGACCTTCTCTCTCTTTTCACTACAAACCTGAAATGTTATTTTATACCAGACCTTTAATTACTCTCTGTGATGCTATTAGCAGAAAAAAATGGATTTTTTCCATTTAAATTAAGTCACCTGAGTTTCTAACCCCTAGTCACATAAACTTCAATCAGCACAAACTCGCCCAAGTACAGCAACAGAAGTGAACATTTTGTTACTTTGCACCATATTCAGCTACATATCTTCAGCAAAATACTGCATATAATTCTGAAATTTAACACAGTACCTTGCTGCTGTCTGCAAATAACGCTAAACTTTCAGATATGAGTTTGAATAACGATATTTTGAGAACTCCAGAAAAGTTAAACTGCACCTTGGTGGCGCACTAGGAATATTAAGCAACTAGAAACCTCAACAACACAAAAGCTGCTCTCTCTGTGATTAAAGAGAAACAGTTTGCTAACTGAACTTCATAATAATTCCACATTTTTTACATATTTCTGTATTTCCCAAAAGCAGTATTTCCAACAAAGGTTAAATAACTCATCCCCAGCTCCCTGCCGTCTCAGGTAATGAGGATTAATAGCTTTTGCTTTGCTGCATCAAAATATATGAGTCCCCAGGTCTCACACAAACCCCATTGCATGAAGGCTCAAAATTTTTCTCTCTTGAGCAGGAACTACTTGCAGCAAGCACACTTTTTAGAAACTTGTCCCATCAGCTATCACTTAGATCTATTTACTTTGCATTTGCTTTTTAGAGGGTGTCTTACAGATGTCATGAGAGCACCAACGACAGGCTTAAAACCCTCTGTTCCTGCTGTTCATCACCTCTCACTGCCTAAAGAAGTAAGCCCAGCCATAATTCTTTCATTTCCCTGTAAGTGCCCGAACTAGCAGAGTGTCCACCTCTGCACACTTTTCCCCATGACCCAGGAGCTTCCCCAGTTTGGAGATACCCCCTCCTACAAACCGCTACACCTCCAGCCCCATGGGGCAAGCTGCAGACCTGCCTGAAAAAATGACTATTTTTGTTATGACACTGAAAAAACCCTTTTTTCCTTCTCAATATTGCTTTTAGAGAATCTAAGCCATGTATAAACCCTGTGGTGTTATGCACCGGGTATTAAAGATCTGTCCTAATGGTTTAACTGTGCTTAAATAGCATGGAGTAGGGTGCAGAGTACGGGCTGGATTAATGCCTCTGTGCCACATCCACTTCCCAGGGTTATGTGTTTCTGCCCTCAGGAAAAGCTGCGTTTTGGAGGACTTCATCTATCAAACAAATTGAAAACCCAAGTGAGACCTCATCCACAGGAGATGTAGGTATCTGAGGTAGCAAGATGTATTTGAGATGATACCTGCACGGAAAAGGGCAGAAGACCCAAAGGCAGACACTTGTGGTGTAATATAAATAACACTTACAGATAAAAAAGGGTACTGAGAAGCACTGTTTGTGCTGTATAGAAGTAACTGAATTACGTGACAAGATAATATTCTTCTAACACTCCATCTGAGGTTTAAGCCATGACTCAAATACTCATCTTCCCATTTTTTCCATCTTCTTTTCTGTACTTCCAGTCGCTGCAGCTTCTTTCTCCCCCTCATTAACTCTGACACCTTCAAGCTGTTAAGTGCTGAGCCATGGGAAGAGCACACAAACTACAGCATTTGGCTGGGGGAAAAAAAACCAGCAACAATGCAAGCTAATGCAAACTAGCTACCAACAACCTCCATATCTACAGACCAATAAAACAGGCAACAAGGGCTGTGTGAGAACCTTTCTGCCTTCAAAGAGAAGGGACTGTGCCTTGAGAGATGTGCAAGCCAGGTAATTCAGTCTGCCTCTATGTTTTTTCCCTAAATTTTAATTATTAGATTATTACAGGGGAATTATCAAACACACTTGCCCTGGTCGTTGTCTTTACATTAGGTATCTACTGCTGGTGGTACCTGGACAACGCAGGGCACCTGGGACAGTCATTCTCACTTGTGCTGGTGGACAAGCACCATCGATAAAAGCTGTGAACAATTACACTGACAGTAGGGAGAAAATCCTGGGATGCTACAGCTTTTTCTTTTGGCTCACACATCATTGCATAGCCTAAAATATTGTTAAGCTTTTAATAGCTCCATTAATTCAATGCCAATGCCAATGTAATGCTACGAGAACAAGAAATATAAGCGCAGCTTCGCTTCTGCTGCCAAAGCACAGAGAAAGTCACATTTCTGCTTAGTTCTCGACCAGCTTTAGCTCTGCAGCATGGAATAGCTGGCAAAAGTAAAACATACAACCAGTCACTTAAAAACATCTAAAACAAAACTGTGGACATCATTGCTGCAAGCTGGGTATGGCTGCTGAAATGCACTGTTGTTTCTAGCAAGAGTCAGAAAATTCCCTTGCTCGAGCTGCTTCACTATTCATCTGTTTTGACAGCACATTTACTTTAACAAGGTTTAACAAGCAATCACATTCAGGAGTCTATATTAAACTATATTCAGTACCAGAGTTAATATTTTTGGCTATAATTATTAAACAAATCATTGCCTCCTTGATAAACACGTAACTCTAGCCAAGGCAGGGATTGAAGGCTCACCCTTCCTTCAGAAAAAATGGTTTTGGGAAGAATTACAGTCCAGCCCCAAGTATCCATGCTTTTATTACCCCAAGCATCCCCTATTAAAACAAGATGATAGCACCTGATACCTATGAATCAGACTTAAAATGTCTTTCTGGGGGATTATTTCCTCCCCATATCCAGACTTCCCAGTGAGTGTGCAGATAACTGTGACTGGGTCCTGCTGCTGATCTTCCTTCGTCTAATGCTGTTTTAAATTTGTTTATTGACACCAAGATTGTCCCATGTCTCCCTAGTGCAACTGGCTGCCTCCAAGACCGTGGGGACAGTGGGGAGGCATCTCCAGCATCTCTCCTCCTCCTCCCCAGCAAAGCGGTGCTGGGAGTGCAATCCACCAGCAGAGAAATTAGAAACAGACTGCAAAGCTTTTTCCCTTTGGTGTCCAGCTTGAAATCCAAATAGGTCAAAGGGGATCAAAAATTAGAACCATGTGCTGGTTGTTTGCTGGCTCAAGTAAAAAGAGATGGTAGCTTCAAGTCCAGCTGCATGAAGATAACTGTGCAAGCAATTAGCAAACAGCTTCCTCTCTAGTAAATCTTTTATTCCTTTCCGCAGTGTGCTGATCATAGCAAAAAGCCCACAGATTAAATCATTAAAAATAGCCTGTACAACTGATGGGTCCTCCAGGGGAAGGGTTTTCACTAGCCATGTGATGGGCAAACTGGCTCTGGGACTGTCAAAGGCTTCTCCTGCCTGTCACCATTCCCTACCCACCCTTTGCCAAGCATCATATATAATTATATAATGATATTTCTTCTGCTACGTAGCCTGAATATTGTGTAAGATTTGACGTCCAGTCATGATTTAGCCCATTTGCTTTGTTTTTCCAGTCTCTGTGCCTACATCTTCCTGAAATGACCTGATCTCTGGGAAGGACTTTTCTTGCCTTTCTATTTGGAAACCGCTGCACAACCACAGTCTGAATAAAGCAAAAGTCAAACAGCAGCAATAACATTGGATCCTGAAGAGCATTGGCAGGGAAATGGAAAAGGGCAATTTTAAAATATCACTTATGAAATGGAAGGACTGAGCATTATGCCTTTTGAAAACAAGGTCTTGTTATTAACCCGATGAGAAAGCAGGAGGTACAAGATATGACATTGCCTTAAAGCACCCTGAGAACTTGAAAAACATTACCACCTTGATATTTTCCTAAGCACAAACAGCAATGGCTGGCCTCTCCAGGTAGCATTTAACATGGGACCGGGAGAGAAACCTTCTCCTCCGCCTTCCTTCCCCAGGCGACAGGACAGCATCTATCCTGTCCCCTCCTCCCTTTCTGGGGAGAAACCCTCGTCTTGCTCTGCAATGAGGTGTTTGGTTCAAATGCTCAGGTCAGACAAGTGAGAATTTGATGGTGAGACAGGTGAAAACAGTATGGTGGTCCCTCCAGACCATGTGGCCCACAGCCAGGTCACCTCTGTCCCCCCTTGCTGCCCTCAGAGACCAAATCGTCCACCCTCCCACTCAGCAAGATGGTGTCACAGCAGAAGATAACGGTAGGAAAAAGGGATAACAGTAAAAAGAAAGCAGTTTTTCAGGAAGAGCTGGGGAGGTGGAGCAGTGAAGGAAGAGAAGGGATGTCACACCAGGAGGAAGGCACAGGAAGGAGCAGCAGAAAGCAAATAGGAGAGCACCTTTCAGACAGCATGAGAGCCACTTTGGGGTGGTGCAGGCACTCCTCATCGCTCGAGAGCCTTTTTGGGGAGTCTGCTTCATAAGTCAATGTAGGAGGACCTTGTAGGCTTGCAGGAGCAGGTCTGGATCCACCCACACTTGGATCACACATGGATGGGAGCTCTCCACTGAAAGGAAACTAGTTGGCACATGCTGAAACCGCTTCGCGTATCAAAGCAAGACTCCCTTCAACACCAGACTACTGCTCTGAACCAAACTTGGAGGCAGAGCCACCGGCAACGCAAAGAGCATAAAGTCTGCTTAAGTAGAGCTGCTTATTGGCAGAAAGAGCAAAAAATAAGGAATTTTTCTGCAGAAGTAAAGAGGAATACAAAGAAATTAAGGCAATGTTTGTTGCAGTGGGTTTTCTGCCTTGCACCACTATGTGCACAAGGCTGGGAAAAAAGGACTGGCCCCAGAGCGCATGGCCAAAGATGCACAAATACAGAAGCTGCAAATTTCTCTCTTTTTTTAATCTGTTTCCTCTGGGAGATGAATCCCCCCAAAATGATGGCGTAGGCTAACTCCCCTTTCCACAGCAGCACGTGAGTTTTGCAGCTTTGTTTCTGCAACACATCAAAAGGCACTACTGCCGTCTGAACATGCTGATGCCTCCCCTTCCATCCCTGAACCCTGGAAAACCCACCAACCTGCCTGGAGGAGAGGACCCCAATTCCTCACTCAAAGATAGCAGCACATCAGCATACAGGAAAATTATTAACACTTGTCCTGAGCCTCCGAATCTTGCTCTTTTAACCATCTGATCTAGGTGGCAAGAACATTTTGTCTCAGCGGAGGGAGACATTAGTTTTCTTTGGATGACAGCGTATTTAATGTGATTCATGAGAAGCTATTTTCCAAGCTGTTAAATACATAATACAGAAAGAAAATAACACTGTGTATTTCATTAGATAAACTTGTGGGTTTTCAATACATGCTGCAAGGGACAGTTTGGGGAAAAAAAGTTTCTGATGCGTTTATTGAAGTCATTAAGGGGCATACAGCTACAATGGCTGTTGATTAATACATACATCAAATAAAAATCCCTTGCTGATATGCAGAAGCACCATTCCATCATTACAGATCTTTTCAACCTTGATGAAAAATGCTGCTAACTTAAAACCAGCTGTGGTAGCAGGCATCTCGGCTGTACTGAAGCACTTTAGTGATCAGAAATCCTGTTTAAAAACTGAATATTACAGACCCTTTTTTCTTCCTATAATAACGTTTATTAATTATTTTAAAATCTCTCCAGTCCCCAGACAGCAGTAATTTTTCATAATTCACACAACACTTGACATTGCATCCCAAAGGCAATCAGTAATTGAGGTTAAAATGCACTGAAGACTGCCTACCCTGGAAAGTTTGTTCATCTACTCTGGAGCTAACTAAATGTCATTGCTGCTGCTCAGGATTTCTTTTATGTTTTTAGTTTTGAGAGCCAGCAGTGAGCCCAGCTGTTAGGGAAAAAAAGACATAAAAGCAGAGGGTTGCAGTTGGTAAGCAGAGGGTGCCAAGGAGTAAGGGCAAAAGAGAAGGTGGCCATCACAGGATAAAACAAACTTAGATAAAATTTAGGACAACTTAACGTAAACTTGGGGTAGAGTTAGGAGAGAGTGTGGCAGACGTGATGAAGAGAAGCCCGTGAGCCTCAGCACACAGCAGTGATGCTTCTGCATCTGCCCAGGTTTTGAGATCAAAGATAAAAGAGGGAGGAGGTGGACACTAAAGAAGAATCTACTCTCCTCATCTATAGGGAAGGCATTTTACAGCTCATTTCCAACAATTCAAGCAGTTCAGCTTATACTGCCAAGTAGGCTGGAGAAATTCCAGGTATCTATCTCTCCCCTAATAAACAGGAGCTTGAACTTCTTATTAAACAGAGAGCGGGCATCACACCTCCTTTAAGTGCTCCAACAACCAGATCCAACAAACTGCCAAACCTTATTGAAACAGTAATTTCTTCTTGCCTGTACCCTGAAATTTGCTATCATACGTTTTTCTACACTAACATTAAATGATGCCTACCAGTACACATTTAATCTCCCACAATAGCCATGTTTCAAATACCTTTGCAGCACATATTTCTTCTAATTCAGGGAACTATAACGTATTTATGCCCTAAGATTTCAATTCTGCAAGACGTGGAACATGCTGGGCAGGATCCAAAGCAGCATGTACGTGCATATATACATTAAGAGAGCAAGTAACCAGACTTCAGCAGCATTACTTATGTGCTTACAGCTCCCCGCAATTCCATGTATTCAATTTATTTGGCCTGTGGGCCAGATCCCACTATCAAAAGTGCCGAGAATTGACTGAATTAGGGCTTTAATGAGAAAGAAATTGTTTTCTGCAATTTCACAAGCTCTGAAATGAAGAAAGAAATCAGATTGAGATGAGACACAGCAAGAGCTGCAGCAATAACTGCAATGACAACTGGTTTTCCATAGCTATTCTTTACCATGCTTTTGTCAACAGAATAAGGTAGGTACATTACCGGCCCCAGTGATTTTGGCCAGGGAGAATTTAATGCTTAATATTTATTTTTATCACTTTGAATCTTTGCAAAGTGTGTATTTTTGTGTTGTCAGAGATGAGCTTTAGTCTTATTAAACATGGTTTTTCAGTACATATTCAAAAGGGGATTCAGAACAGGCTTATTTTAACAGAGCTTTAATAGAAAAGAGCTGAAGGCAGCTACAGTTCATTTACTGAGGTCTGAGACTTTCGAGCAGTTGCTTTTAATTTGGATCTTGAATTTTTCTTCCCCACTTTCTCTTCCACAATCCTTCTGAAAAAATGGCTTAAGGCATTATTTGATTGACAGGAAGCAAAGCAGATAACTGCAACGTACACCCAAAGCACCCTCGGTCATTCCTGTGCCACAAAAAAAGCCAAATATTCTTCTCCCCAAGCCTCACAGCTTACCAAATTTCTACAACTACACTGATCAAAAGCTATGAAAAGTAACCTTGAGCAGACAGGCTACATCTGTGCTCCTATTCCAGCTATCTCTCTCTGTGGATTTCTAACCAGCAGATCAGGTCTCCTTCCCAGAAATAGTGACCACTCATTTCTGATGCCCCAAAAAATTAAGATTTCATTGGAAAGTTTTCTACAACAGAGAACAAGGACAGCTTACAGGGGTGCAAAACATTCATTTCAGAACTATACATTCCCTAGGCATGAGGGGCTTAAAAACTTAATAGCCTAAAAAAGATAGGACAGTAGTAACAGCCAAGTAGGAAACAGCAGAAAGCTGCGTTTAAACAAACCATGAAAAAACAGGTAGCAGAACTAGGACCAACTGCAGACACTTTCTATACAAGTGCTTGAAAATCTGTAAATTAAGATATATGAATTGCAATGTCTTATTTTAAGCTGAAAATACTCAGCATCTCATCAGAACTCATCAGAATCATCATCAATACTCATCATCAATAGTCATCAGAAAGTTGCTGGAAAGGACTTTGTAACACAAAATACCTGGGAAACTGCAAAGTCAGAATTGCTGGAAGACCTCAGTTATCCTTCTTTGACCAAGTGAATACCAACACTGTCTCAATAATATTGAAGTCTTCTTCTTAAAACAGTCTTGGCTGAAAAACAATTCTCAGACTGCTGCAAAAGGTCTGCTTTCAAAGGTTTCTGCTGAAAAGTCACCCAAACTCAAATTTAGCATCCCCTTGAAAGTGAAAAATCAAAACTACTGCTACCTCATGGTTAGCCTCTAAAGAGAAAATAACATGGAAATGAGGAAACTTGTTAAAATGAAATGAAAAAGAGCAGTCGAAAGGGAAAAGAAAAATTAGTGGTGGCATAAAAATTGTCTCGTTGCATCCGTGAGAGTTTTAGAGAAAATATATACCGGCTATCCCTCAAATAACTTTAAATAAAGCTGCAATGATTGAACAGCAAAGTGCAGAAAGGTATGAGAAGTAAAAAGACAGCCTTTAAAAATGGTGATTGCACCTGGATAAGGAAAAAATACAGAAGAGCATAGACTCTAGCAAGAGAAATGCAAAACCACGATGTGGTACCCAACAGAGATTTTGAGAAGCATCTGCCAGAAGGTCGCTAGTAAAGCCTTTGCCAAGCACATCAGAACTAGGAAGCTTTCTGGAGAACCTGTAGGACCGATAATGCCAAGTTTTAAAACAAGCATTGAAAGCAGATGAAGTCAGAGCAGAAAAACTGGATCAGGACCAGACCCTGCTTCTTGGCTGAGAGGAGCTACAGCAGCACCCAGGCTATCTTACTATGAACAGGAGACATGCGAAAAGAAATTAAAGGGTCAGCGAAAAGATTTACAGCAAATAGATAGGGTAAGGAATTGCCTAGATCGACTCATGCCATCTTTAACATATATGAACACACACTGTTCAGACTGTTAACCTAATAATTTTAGCACGTAGTCCATTGCTTAGATCAGCCTTTGCAATAAAGGCAAAAAGGGGTGGTAAATGCAATGCAGCTCTTTAAACGACACCCAAAGGCTTTAAGAAAATTCCATAGTGCTCAGTCTGACTTCTGGTACCAGACAAATCAGTAAAAATTACAACACAGTGTAGGTATGAATACATATGAGGAGTCAATACAACTTTTCCTGAGTGTCTGAGGAGCATGTCAATCCTTTGGTTCCTTAAACTTAGCCATGTGGACAGGGTTGACCCCACTGTAATGTGTATCTGAATTTCAAGTAAATTTTTGACATAACCTCTTAATAAAGGCTCTTAGAGAAACTCAGCTGTCACAGGGTAAGAAAAGTAATATCATCTTCTGCAGGAGGATTAAAAAATACAAAGCGTACAAGAATCCAGGGATCTGTAATGGGATTCCTGCTGTCCAACATGCTCTGAAAAAGAAGGGGAAGGTGAGCATGAAGGAAAGGGGATGAAGTTTGATGATCACGTAAAACTTTTTGGAGGTAAAAGCTGAAGAGGAGCTGCTGATGAATACTGCATAACCAGACATAGATCTGGGCTTGGATTCAGTGCCAATGGATGCAAAATAATGCATGAAGCTGACTTACCAACAGACAGACAAAAGTGTTATGGCCATGCAGAATTCACCAGTTCAGTGTTCAGCCACAGTCAAAAAGACAAAATGATTAGGAAAAGAAACAGAGAACCAAGAAGAAAATCCTGTTGTGATGCTGTAAAAAACCACTGTCGGTCCCTATCTTCAATCCCACATGCAGCCCTGATCCCCACAAAGGAGCACAGAAAAGGGAAGGGGAAGAGGATTAGGGGCATCTGGCTCCTGTGTAAGGGACCTCCTCCAGGACTCCTGGAGGCTGGAACGGAGCTACAGCCTACTCCTGATGTGCTCAGAAAAAGCTGGAAAGAGGCTGGGAAGCCTGGAAAGAGGTGGTAGGGATAGGTGGACATAACAGATGTCTGTAAAATAAGATGGCATCTAAAGGTGAATATTGGGCAATTTATTACTGCACCTTCTGACATGAGAAGCAGAAGATATGAAACCGAGTGCAGAAAAGGAGTGCTATCGCAAAACACAATGGCAACGAGAACTTCACTGCCACAGCCTACAGAAACCAAATGTAGATGCTGTTTGCAAAACAAAAATTAGAAGAAGAGAAAACCAGTGTGGGATACTGCACTGCTACGGACATCTCTTCTAGCTCAGGGCATCACTGAGCTGCCAGTAGCCAGCAGCTGATGGACGCCAGCAGCAGTGCTGTGTATCTATCTGCTGTGCTCTTGTCCTTCCCTGTCCCCAAGCATCATAACGGCCCTGGCATCCGCAGACTTGGGTGGTGTGGTGCTGATTAACATCACATTCATTAATCCAAAGAGGCCTCTTGTTGATGAGCACGCCTGCCAGAGAAGTGTGCATCAACGGCACTGCCAAAAACATCAACGTGGAAAGGACCCTTGGTTCTTATTTAGAAAAGAAGGGATAAATTACCATCCTCGCAAAGAGGTTTTTCCATGTGATTCTTGTGACATGACTGTTTGACAACTAAAATCCTCCCCTAAAAAAACGCGAGAAAACTAAAATGTAAGCAAAACCAATGAAAATAATTATGTGACAGCAATTCAAATAGCTCACACACTAGCCCAAGATTAGAAAGTGGCAGTTTCGAAGGGTTTCACATGATTAAATACCTAAGAGAAAAACCTAGTACATGAACGAGATAAAGGATCAGGTAAGAACCCATACAAACCCACATGCAACTTGAGTCTTGTGAGCAGCCCAAGAATAAATGGCAGGCAAATGTAGAGGAATGGCTGCTCTTCTGTATTTTACAGTACAAAGCTCTACGGACACTCACTGCACACTGACGCCTTTCCCCTCTCCCCTCATAGGTGCAACCAGAAAATATCCTTTGGAAGCACTATTCTTTTGTTTGTAGGATCAGCTACAGCTCCCAGATCGACCTACTGGGGTCTTTGTTATTGTGGCTTCAATTGCACAAAATATCCAAGGTTGGAAAATCAATGTCATTGGGGGAAAATAATTTCATTTGAGATGTATTCATGCAGTCCTGCCCTGCATTATATTTAAAACATACGCAACCCTGTGCCATGGAGGACAAGTAATTCTGTCAAATTAAATTAACATTGCCCACCTCATGGACAAGCAATAAAAAAGTGATGAATGGTGTAGGCGGTTTACTTTTTTTTATCATGAAGATATTGTCCTTTCAGGATAGACTTAACCCAAAGTTCTTTGACAAAAGCAGCTAATGCCTTTCTTAAAAAATGTGAATTTTCATGCTTTTTCATAATTCCCTAACAGAAGTTAGGTTTGCAGAGAAGGGACCACCAGCCTCAACATTTCAGATGTTCAACATTCATTCTAGAGCACGCATTTAAATGTGGTTTCTGTTACCAGATTACCACAAACCCAATTTCCCTATAAAGTGAATTGCAATTAGAAGAGCAAAAGGCCATAAGGGATTATGGTATCATGTGTATGACAGACTATTTGACCAGATCTGGGAGACCAACATGACTACTCTGTCCTCATCCTTATTTGAATCCTCTAAACCCAAATAGTCTTCCAGTCATCTGCAAATTTTAACACCGAAGTGTTTGAGATTTATTTTCGGATCAGTAAGAAATACCTACGGCTGACCCATGCCCACACTTCTGCCTTGCGCTAAGTGCTGGAAATCAAAATGATGAGCAACACCAAATCAAACACCCTAAACCAGCCTTAGCACACTGGATCTGCAAGAAATGTAAATCTTCCCAGAGGAAGAAATCAGGCATGTGTGGCCAACTCTAGTTTACATAAATACATACTGATTGGCATTGCAAATATCTCTAGCCTTTAATCCTTCATCAGCTGGATCTCATAGAAATATTCCCATTATTTCACCCAGCATCAATATCAGCAACATTACCCATTTGCCTGTTTGAACAGGTTTTAACCCATTTTCAGCCTCAACTGGACAGAAATCCAAGATTAATCCCAAACAAGCACCAGGGGGTTAAATCTCCTAGATGCCAGGACTGCTGGCCATGTGGCTGTCCCTACTGCTTCACAAATAAATGCTCACATCTAGCAGACAACTTTTAACATCCTCCTTAATTATCAGGAATTGCTCCAGGTCCATGTAGAGCAAGCTCAGCAGAGAGATTTTAAAATGGGGTCAGGTGCTTGGCTCTGCTGAAATCTGTTTAGAAAATATTTAGATAATAGGTTATTTCAGAGAGCAGGGCAAGGCATAATTATCTTCCCAAATCACATTGTTCTTCCAATATTTTCTGCATCTAATACTGCCTTTTTGGTAGTAACGGCAATAAGATCTTAGATAGGCAAAGACCTACTGCAAAGAAGCGCATGGACGTGATATGGGAGGTGAAAGAGTTCTTTAGCAGCAGCCTCTGCTAAACTACACATAGCATGAAACTGCTCCCTTGCTACGACCCAACTCTTCACATAAACATTTTGGAAGTCTTCTAAAGGTCAAGCAAAGTGTTGCAACTTGACCGCTCTCATTTAAGCAGCAGTGCCGCGATGGTTCATCCCATCTGCAGCGCTGACAGCCTCAAACCTCAGTGACTGCCAGCAGTTCTGCTCCTCCCAAGCGATCACACCCACTTCTGCATCAGTTTAGTATCGACCTGCTTGCAGCTCCGTATTCCACAGCTGTGAGTAGCTTTATTTAACAAGACTTTTATTGGAATCCTTTTAGAAAATTGCTGGGACTGTGGATCATTTGGACAGTCAAAATCCATTCTTATACGGTTGCTCTTATCTAATCTCGATTAATCCTCTCCCAAGATTACAATTATCAATGGCAAGTAATAAAGTTAAGTATATTTGTCTATAAAATGCATTTTTGTCAAAATACCAGGCCCTTACGCTATAGGAAGACTCAGAAAGAATATACCACAGGATGAAGTGGAAGCACAGTTCCTCTACAGCTACAACCATTAACACAGGACTCCAATCTCTTGGGAGGAAAAGCTTCACCATTTTTGGTGCATGCCAACACACAAAGGGTTTTGATTCCAACAAGCTTGTTTCAAGGCTTATAGTATCTTTCATCATGCTCCTTTTCTTCAATTTCTTTAATTTTACTTTCTTTCCACCTACTCCTGGTTCATTAGACATATCAGAGGCATACTGAACTCTCTTTAACTACATTTTTTTAAAGTAGGTACAGAACCACAGCAAAGCAGAGCTTACAAATCTCTGTCCCAAAACATCCTCCTGGCTTCTCGCAGCTTAGGACAGCAAGGCAATCTTCAGGTCACTGCATGTGCAATCTGGTAAATTGAGGGCAAGCAAAAAGGCTGAGCAGAGGAAGGATAGCTTGCTACATTGGGCAAGTGTAGCCCATGCAATTAGCTTTACATTTTTCAATTACTCTTCAAATCCTTATGTTTCTGCCACTTACATGCACGCACAGTGGCCAGCTGTTACATATGATCTGAATTAATGAGAATTTCCCTATTCCCATCTGTACTGACACCCATAAGCTGTCAGCTGAACTCTAGCCCACATCAGATGCCGCACCACAGCCAATTCCTCCCAAAGAGCATCAATACAGGGATGGAAATACAAGGATTCATGTTTAGTGAGCCCTTATAACAGCGGTACGCATGGAGCAAGTGAGAGGATGCCTACAATAGCCTTCTGGCTCTCGTAGGACAGTATTCCTCAATTCCACACTTCAGGAAAAGCACTGAAAGCGGTAACTAGATCTACAAAGAGAAAAAATCCAGTTTTCATCACAGTCCAATCTCTTTTCTGTAGCCCCGCCCAAAGCCACACAGAATGAGGCTCAAAAATTTCGGAGGCTTCAAGAGCTGATTTAGTTTAGGTTGTTTTCTGACACCTGAAAATAAAACGATCTTTCTATTTCCCCAGGAAAGCTCAAACACAGAGTTTGCAGCCTTGACTCCCAAAAGCAATGCAAAGCCAGCAAGCTGAGCCAACGTTGCGGGTGGTGAGCTGGGCAGGTGACGACCACTCACACAAGTGCAGTCACGGCCACACGGGGTTAGACCAAAGGTCCATCTCCTCCCACACCGTTGGTTCTGCTAGGAGCTGCATTCACATCTCCCAAATTCCCATACTGAGTGAAGAAGTGGACAACTGATCTGTCCTTGAGTCTTCATGTTACTCGTGATCTAACAGATCTTGCTCATCAGTGCTCTGTCATCTCTGTTCTAGGTGAAAGAGTGGTAAGCTTATTTAATATTTTATTATATGGAAGCTGTTAAATGCCTTCATTACCCTTTTCACTCTTCTTCCAGCCTTCTCCAGTTTGACTAGAGATTTTCTGAGATGGAGAACCAGAAGTATACACAGTATTCAAGATATATGCAAGCCATGGATTTACATAAGGGTATAGAGACCTTTGTTCTCTCTTTTCTTTTTATATCACTATTTCTCTCATAGTCATAGAATCATAGAATCATAGAATCGTTTAGGTTGGAAAAGACCCTTAAGATCATCAAGCCCAACCTTTAACCTAGCACTGCCAAGTCCACCACTAAACCATGTCCTCAAGCACCACATCTACCCTTCTTTTAAATACCTCCAGGGATGGAAACTAAACTACTTCCCTGGGCAGCCTGTTCCAATGCCTGACTACCCTTTCGGTGAAGAAGTTTTTCCTAATATCCAACCTAAACTTCCCCTGGCGCAGCTTGAGGCCACTTCCTCTCGTCCTATCGCTTGTTACTAGGGAGAAGAGACTGACTCAAATAGTGCTCAATAGTGCTCAATTTGGCTATTTTGAGAGACCACTGGGCTGACGTTTTCACAGCACAATATATCAAAAACTCAAGACCTCATTTCTAAATTGTAATGCTCAGCTCAGGGGCCATCAGCTTACACAGAAAACCAGAAATGCTGTATTTTCTATGGAGCTTTCCACTTCTTTGCCTTCATTCTCCTTTTTAACACTTAGTCACACATCTTTGTAAGACGCTCACAACACTCCTCACACCTCAAAACACTCCATTTTGATTAAAAAAACGTAAAACTAGCCTGGATTAACCATGGCAATAACAGAGGGGGGCTGTGCAGAGGTGACGAAGGCAGGAAACCTCTCTGCATCCTTCCCAGATGCTTCACATGACTACAAAGATGTTTTCTGGCCTTACAAATTTGAGTCAAAGACAAAATCTATTGATATTGTTTTAGCCGTTGTTTCTTGCTGCTCTTTTAGCAACGGATCAGCTGAATGCTGTGATCACACAGATTATGAGCCAATGTGCCAACAGTGAAAAAACCCGGAGTATTACAGCATCCCCCAAAATACTAAAGGAGACTGTCAATCTGTTTGGATTGGGGCACTTCCATTTGGACCTGCCAGACTTCCACTGGAGCCTCTTTCTGTTAATGTACTTATTGCAGGGGGCTGCCAGCAGGGGTTTTGGGATGGTTATATTGTAAAAATGCCCAGTATATATAACAAACTACTGATAGTGGAGATTTTTTGGTGTTTTTTTTTTCTCTAATAATCTTCAGCAGTTGTGCCATTGATTGATTGCAATAGCTTAAAGATGACGAGATACAGAATTGTTTTGCATTTACCAGCAAGACCACCACTTGCAGCACAGAGCCGAAATCTTAGTTTAAAAATAGCCTCTTCTTTCAAAGAGCAGAGAAGCAAATGAGACTTGGACAATGTATGACTGTTGAGTGACATGCTATTTCTCTCGCTATCTGAGATTTGTTTATAGGCATTTGTCATCCTATAGAAATGCTTTTAAGAGTATTTACTACATTTAGAAGTAACTACTGCAAAGACAAATACTATTTCACTATTCCATAATAAGATTCCATTTTAAATAATTGACATCATCAATATGTTCAGATTATAAAATCAGGGGAATTGAAAAAAGAACACAAAGTAACATGCAGCAGGATACATATTTGATGGGCGTGCCATATATTTTGCAGTGGGGTAATCAGTACTCAAACATTTGGTGATAAAAAGTAAACACCTGCTGACTTTTTTGTATTAAACCCACAATATTACTTAATCATAGATTTTACACTTTACTGTATAATCTAGTTGCTATTTAGTGTTCACTGTATTTTGTTACAATCCTACCACTTTTCAAAGCCAAAAATTTCACAGTGAAATCCTGACCCTTGTGAGGGGACACTTATTTTAACAGAGACATGGGATCTGGACCATCAAGTCTAAATTCCACTTTGTTTGCTGATAAGTCTTTTGTACGATTTAACTTTTCACGGAAGAAGCTTCTGCATTTAAAGCCATTTTTATATCCCATCTCTACAGAAATAATTAACATCTGTAGATATGCTGCAGAAGGATCTGGGTGACAGAACGAGCGCCCTGGATGACGCTGAATGAAGCAACACGTGAAGATGGGCGTCTCCTTCTGTGATCCATCACAGCAACACATTTTGGGTCATCATGGTGCCAACGGGGCAAAACCAATATTTGGGCATATTCTTCTCTCTGTTGTTGGGAATTCAGGTGCTACACAGATATAATGTCCGACAACAGCATTATATATATATAATATATTATACTACTATATTACATATTATACTACTATATATTGCTATTGGCTTTCTGCTGTGCTAAGACTCAGAAATAACTTTGGTCTGGGGTATCACTACACAGTAACTATGCTAGGTTGCCAACAAAATAAAATGCAATTATTAAAAAAAAAATCTGTTAAGGGAGCCAGTAAATTCTTCTGTATCTGTAAAAACAGAAGATGCTAATTGTAGAATATAAGATCGTAATCAGAGCGTGAGAAAAACAGATGTCCCCAATTACTCTGACAACACACAACATGGCTAAAAAAGCTTTAATAGTGCCCTATTTTATGTTAGCTCAGCCCACTTTATCCACCCTGAATAACCAAGAACAACCTTCCCCTATCTCTCAGGGTTGTTTTTGTTTTCTTTTTAAATTTATTTTTTATAAATTAGGTTAGTCCTGGGAAGCCTGTGATGGTCCTCTATATCTATGATAGAGAGATCAAACAACAGCATGTTACATCCCCACTGTATACGGGATCCTGGAGTTGTAAGCACACCCAACAGCTGCTCCGTCATGGATTCTATGACTTGCTAACATAATACTGAGCTTTTCCTAGGACAGTTTCTAAGCTGTAATTCATGACAGAAGGTTATTTATCCCCACCCCAGTTACACTCAGCTCTAGGAGAGTTTCACATCATTTCATCTTCGGCTGAAAGAAACAGCATTGCCTACACCTACAAAATAGTGAAGCGCTTGCCTTAGCTTTAACAGTTTCTAAACTAAATTTCTATTCCCTTTTCCTTGTGGATCCATGGGGAAAGACTCAAAATTGTATACTGAAGAAATTACTGTCTTAAATTGGCAGTACTTTATGATCCAGCTGTAAAAACATGATTATCAGATAGGCATGGCAACCTTTTGGATAGTGATGCACGGCTGGGTTTTGGTCTCCTTGGGAGCCACAGCACATCCAGACAACAGAAACCCCAAAATTCTCATGTTTCTGCGTTCTATTTTTAGCAAAAGATATCGAGTTATCTAAGGAATGGAACAAAATAGACTAAATGATCTACAACACGCTGTTCGGTTTCATAGGCTGGACTAGTTCAGAAAGAAGCAAGCTATTAACAAAAGAACATGCCTAAATTTTAAAATGCAAAATACTATTTGCTTGTTAAGTATTTTTCTGGTGTTTGTGCATGAAAATGTATTTCCAATTTAATAACTTTCATATTCCAATTTCGGCAAGCTGTTGACTACAGAGAGTAGCTCTGGCTCTCCATGTGAAATAAAAGAAATAAAAGAAAAATCATACCTAAATATGAGCTCCAGAAGCAGTGTGTAGTCCCAGATTAGGTTTAGTTTTAAACTCATTTGCAGACAAAATTTAAGATCACTGTTTGAGCACCAGTTTAAGTCTAAGGGTGCTGAAATCCACTGCAACCTTCTCATCAGACAAGGGCCTCAAGAGGCAGAATTATTATTAATCTACCTATTTGTGCCATGTTTCTGCCAGCTTTGGGTGAAATGTCATGAACGCCAGAAAGGGAAAACAATTAATTGCTAAATCATAAAGCTGAACTTCTCTTTAATCAAAGTGGGTTCATTAGACAGCCGAGTTTCAGCAGCATGGATTGCAACCTTGAGATGAAAAATTCAGTACGAGTTTTAAAGAAAGAACCTGTCCAGTATGCCAAAGTTGTATCAACAGAGTGGGTTTTAGTTTGTATATCAGAGCAATAAATGCCTTCCAAATACATGGTATTTGCTGAAGGATGTATCCATCTACAGACCAACTGCAGCAGGGCACACCATGATAACTGTCTTTGCTCAGACGGACAGTGAGGATGCTCGCATTTAGACAACTGATTAAGGATCTGCAGTATCAATTCCCTGCTTCTTGTGGGCGTTTTTTAGTTGCTTTTCATCGTTATTTTTTGGCAGAAGTTTTAAGGAGAAGTGCAGAGCTCTGGAGTTACTGCTATTAAGTTCAGCAGCAAGAAACTTCTCATGGAGGTCAACAGAAGTCCAAAATGCCATTGCGCTTATTAATGACAGCGCATGAAGAAGCTAATTCATACAATACAAATGTAAAGTTGTAGTTGATATGAAATGCTTATCAAAAGATTTCACAAACAGGGAAAACAGCTTAAAAAATATGGATAGCCAATTTTGCTGATTAGAGAATGATTGATTTTGAGCATACAAAGAGCGCACAGGGCATTAGCTCATGTTAAGCAGATTAAGATTGCTGTACTTTTGAAGACTTTTCCTGATGTCTAGAAGTATCCCCTGAAATGCAGGGGAGGTTGTTTGGCGTTTCTTATTTTTTTTTTAATAATCACTTCATGGATGCTCAGTATAAAGATACATACTGGTGAAAATACATTTTAGCTATGGATGATAAGAAAATGTAGTTCCAGAAACAGGAAAGCAATGCAATTTTTTAAACTAAAATTCCGTATTTCCATCAACAGCCCCTTTCCCAGAGACAGCATACATGTGAAAGCTTTGAAGAAATATGTGTTTCAAATGCTGCTTTTCTCACAGCTGGCAAAAAATAATCATTTTCACTTAAGAACATAAAGGTTAAAGGACAGAAGACTGAAATGTAGGGAAGGTTCGGTCCAAACCTCAAGTCTTTTAAGGAGATAACTCAGCATCATACCCAGAGTTTGTCAGCCAGGTCTGACCTGAAAAGGTACACCACAACCCATCCTGTGAGATTTTTAAACATCCCTTTTAGGCTTACAAAGCCTGTAGGGAAACCTTAAAATTTCTGTAGTTAACAATAAAAAACAAACTATACAAGGGTGTATGTTTAGCATTGGCTAGGAGCCTTCTTGAGAATTATATCTCGAGAAGATAGCTATTTTATTCTTCATATACTGTCTTTTGTCCTAAATGTTGGAAATTAGCCATATAAAACTGTATAGTAGGCAAATTGCTTCCTTCTTCAGGAAAGCATTTATTTAAAGAAATTTTTGCAGGAAAGTTTTTCACTTAACACTCATTAAGTAAACAACAAAAAAACCTATGAGACTTCCAGAGAACTGTCCAGTTGTGAACTGATGCTTTGTTAGAGCCAAGCTGTAATAAATGCATTTATCCTTTGAATATGTCAACTCCTTCTCAGTCATTTCTTAGCTGGTTAGAAAAAACTTTTTAGAAAAAATTATAATTGGCATAACTGGAAAATGTTATGGAAGATGGGGAGATGAGTTGTTACCCACCTATTTTTCCTTCAACGTAAGGACATATTATTCTCATTTTCCCTTTTCCATAATTTTTACGTGGACATAAACTGCCATTCATAAAAATCCAAACAAGACTTTTAATGATGGATTCAACATTAAAACCAGGGGGCCTCAAAAAAATCAACTAGGATTTGCTTTTACCACTTATTTCCTGACAAAGATGCTTTTGGAAACATTTTTTGCCTGGACTGTCTGCAGGACAGAGCCATAGTATTAAATTCATCAACCTCATTCATGCCTTAGATATTTAGTTATCATATTTATTCCCTAGCCTACATTTCTTTAACCAGGCTATGCAAACAGGAGACATGGAACAAAGTTTAGACATGCTACATAAGATACATATTTTCTTTGGAACCTCTCCAAGTTCAATATATAAGCAAAGAGTAACAAAATTTGCACACGGTTAAGCATTTCTGTTTTCTCAACATTTCAGAGCAGCTCAGAAACACCATGTGCTGAAGATGTCTATTGGGATGGCTGAGGTGTCGTCCATAAACCAAGTCCGTGAAGACCAAACCTGCGTGCATAGGTGACATGGGGCAGTGGATGGGTCCCTGTGGTTGTTCATGTTGCACGATGCTGACCCTACTCCCCAAAATTCAGTTTTAGGACAGCACCGAAAAAAATGCAATGGTCTCATCCAAAATCTTTGCAGGTCCTTCTGCCTATAAAGAAAACATCACTGTTTTCACCACAATCTCCATTACTAGGCAAAGTCATGCCCAGGATGCACCAATGGTCCCATCCAACATAAGGGTCAAAGCACCAGTTGCTCAAATGCCGGTTCTTGTTGGCATTACTGGTCTCATTCTTCTGCAACCCTCAAATTTCCACATTTTAACCAGTGTTTAATTAGCTTTGGAAAAAAAGCCAGAGGAAAACTGTAAGGGATCTACCTTTTGCAAACTGGGTCCTGTTGCATTTGTCATGTGCTGCTGCTTCTCTCCCTTCGCTTAGGAGTTCAGTGTCTCCATTCAACCTTTCAAGGTGTCTCCACTTTGTAATACAGCATAAAGACATTCTGAATGTCAAGCAAAAGTATTTTTAAAAAGCCATTTTTAGTGGTTGTCATATTCCAGCCAGTTACAAGCGCAGTAAATGAACATAATTTTTACATAAGTTCACTTATATTCAGCTGAGGCCAGAATGGCCATGACACTGTCAACTGTAGAAATCCATCTGTGCCAGCTAAATGCATTCAGATTTTTAACCCCTAATTCTTGTACAGGAGGAAATGAGTCCTTCCTTGAAAATGAGCCATTTTTGTCAAGATATGGTGACATGAATATATTGTCACTAGAGAACTCGACTCACTGGAATATATCTAGAACAGAAAACTAGAGTCACTCCACTATTTCCTTTCCTAAACTACACGAAACTGCAGCTTTCTTCTTGACAGAAAGAACATCAAGACCATCACAAACACCAATTAAAGCATATCTTCTTCCCTGTGGGCTACCTCTAACATCAAGGAATTACCTAAAAAAAAAAAAAAAGTACTGGAAAAGATTACAAGAAATAAATAAATAACAGCTGCTGAATCCTTAACATTTCTTTTCAGCTATTAGCTAGTAAGAAAACCACAGGTAGTTTAACAGTGAAACCCAGCGCTAGAGCTGATGGGAACACTGTATTTGTTTGCTGGAAGGGCATGCAGACTCAACAGCATCTTGCTGCCCGTCTTGGTGACTTGCTCCTTCTGCAGCATAGTCCAAACTCTTGGGCAAGCACACACTTGAGACAGGTTTTGTGTGTTTTTTCCCAACCACAGCCTGTCTGCAACACACCAGGGTCTGCCCGATACCCAAAATACAGTAGTACCCTCTGTGGTACATATTCTGTACCTTTATTTTCTGGTTTGTATTTGGTCTTATCGGATTTTATAAAAGGATAATCAAAGTGAAAGTTGGCTTGTGTTCAACAATAATCTAGATAAAAATAGGCTACAACTTTGAAGTTTTTAATAAGTCAAGGCTTTTTAAATATTTCAGTGGCATAATAAAATAGGTAAAAACTTTATTGCTGGCATTTAATACTTTTCTGCAATTTAATTAAGATAAAATGCATCAATGATGGCTTCGTCACATTTCCTTGAAATATTTCATGGAAAACCTGAAATAATGGTACAATGGAACATTTACTGTTTTTCAAGCATTATTTCCCCATAGAGCAGAGAAATATTTCTATTAACTCCTAAAGTCAATGTGGACAGAAAGGATACAGGTCCATGCATTGCTTCAGATACAACTACATCAATATACAGACATATCACATATGGACACAAATATACATATCTACATATAGACTTATCTAGACACCTATGAATGTAGTGTGTGTGTGTGTGTGTGTGTGTGTCTGAAAAATATAAAAAATGTGTCCATAAATCTAGGGGCTCTGTTTTCTGGATTATTATTCATGCAGCTAAGCAAGGATGTCAAAATTTCCATGAGCAAATCAAAGCAAGACCCAATGTTGATGGATGTGTAAGGAAAGGGATTTTGATAGCCAACATCATAAAGTCACACAGGAATAACAACTGCCCTCAAACTGAAGGGCTGTCAAACATCAGCATGTCTCATCTCCCTTTCCTTTGTCAGTGTAAAGAAGCAAGATAAAAAAAATATTCAGTTATGCAGGCTGTGGGTGATGAAGACGCTACAAGTGGGACAATATCTAAAAGAAAATACTCTGTACAAATTTACCTGTAGGCTCTGTTATCAGCAGTTGAACTATTTCTTCCTGAGCTAATTTTTATTCAGCCAAATATGCAAATCTTACATATGTGAAATACATAGGATGTGGACTCTGAGGCCATGTCACTACTTTTAGCTTGTGTAGTATATGATGATCTGATCTGGGAGTCAATCAAAAATCACTCAATTACTGCAAGGTCTTAAATTTCTTATTCCTTGCCAGGAAAGAAGTCTATTTTTGGATTGGCATCAAACTCTGTCAGTTGTAATCTAGCCTGAAATCCAAAAAGCCTACAGTACTTAACCCCAGAACAAGAAAAATATCCTGACAGTTTCTCCCACAGAAATCCCTCGTGTGCACACTTTGTACCGAGACCCAAAGGCTCAGCACAGGCTAAATGGTCTTTCATGAATGTTGATAACAAATACAACTTTTAAGATGAAAACAAAGACTAAAATGTCAGAGTAGAACTATTTTGCTACTTACAAGACTTTATTTTATTACTCACTGATCCAAGCTAAGCTTATTAATTCATGCTTTCATCAAAAAAGCAAAGTAAAAACTATGTGTTAAATACTACTGATATTCACATAGCATTTATGAACTGCTGGAGATGACAACGTTTGGAAGTAACTGTAACCTGGATTTTAGCTTATGATCTGCATTCTTTTGTCACTCCCTTTTTTGGGAAGCATTTAATAACATTTCTTTTAGACATGCCAGTATCTAAGGGAGCAGTGGGATGGAAGGAGAAGACAGAGCTGTGGGGCTTCTTTAGCTTCCTTCTAATTTAATGCCAAGCTTAAGTGACAGCACCATCTCCTGCACTCCAAAAGCTACTCATCAATAGTCATTTGTATTCAAAACAGGACTGCTACCTACTGAATGAC
Source organism: Nipponia nippon (assembly GCF_047370975.1). Classification (NCBI taxonomy): domain Eukaryota; kingdom Metazoa; phylum Chordata; class Aves; order Pelecaniformes; family Threskiornithidae; genus Nipponia; species Nipponia nippon. The sequence goes on along the minus strand of NW_028262347.1, from coordinate 86,599,359 downwards.
ATTGATTATGAGCAGAAGCAATCATCAAACCGGTAAACTTTGCTTAAAGCATTTAAATCAACTTTCAAAACTTTGCTGAGTATTTCAGAAAGCCTGTAAGAAAATGCTACAATCTGTCTAATTGATTTAGGCACCAAAGTCCCATTTTCCAGTGCTCATTATAAAGGAAGAAGCCGAAGTCCAATTGATTTTTTAAATGGTGCTTTGGTTCCTAAATGTCTGGTGCTTCTGAAAATGGGAGCTGGGCACTTTAGCTGATCCCACATCTTTAAGCATTTATGAGTAGTGCAAACTACATTACTTTTTCCCTTCCTCAACAAAGGAAAAGAAGTTGCAAAACACTGAAGTTATAGGAAAACAATGGTGGGACATGACACTGCTTTTTAGAGACAACTCAGCTACAACTAGACCAATTACCATGGCTTCTGACACAGGTTTCTTCTCCAAAAACTCCAGGACACCATCCATTATTCTCGTATTATAATTGATGCCAAGGTGCTCATGCTCACACTCATCAGTGAAACTTTAAGGTTGTTTCTGCTTTTTGTATGACTTCCCATTGCAGTAGAGGATACCAGAGATTCCATAATCTCATCCTCTTGGGCTCTTTCTCAGTGTGGTCTTCCTCTTTATTAGCAAGGTATGTTTGGGAAAGTCCAAGTGAGGGTTTTTTCACACCTCTGCCTTGCTTTGCTTTCCTGAGACGTCATCCACGGGTCTTCTGACCTTACTGACTACTAGCAAAAATAATCCCTTCTCTTACTTTTCTGAGTAGTCTATGGTAGACAGCATCTTTTTATTATTCAAATATCACACGCTCTCATATTCAGAAAGTCTGTACCTCCTTAACTCAGAAGGCAGTCCTTCCTCGGCTCATCTCTCCTGAGCAAGCTGCATCCTTCTCTATCAGTTTTCCAGGAATGTAAATTATCTCAGCAAGCCTCAGTAGTGGAATTAAGCCATACCATTGATTATGTACTCAGTCTTCCAATGTCTTGTTTATTCTTCATTATTAGCATACAAATATGCAAGATATTCATTCACCATCTAGCAACTTTTCGAGGTTATTCTTATTTCAGGGCAAAATAAAGGCACATTTGAAATAGTTTTAAACTGAAATAGAAATACATTGGTCCGCACTGATCAGAAAGCACTGATGATTATTATAAAGCAATCCAGATTTCACTATTCATCAAAAACAAACTTATCCTGTACTCATCTTACTCACAGCTGAAGAAATTCTGCAATGGTCACCTAAGAAGTAAAAAATTTTTACTAGAATATGTTTGAATAGCAAAAAAAGAAAAAGATTTTTTAAAGGTTTTATTTCTCCCAAAATCTTTCTCTGATAAAGTACGTCAAATAGATGATAACTTTGGAAAAAGTGATCATACCAAGGATACAATCCTGTGATATTTTGAGCATCTTTTAATGGTTTCTGGAGTCAGCTGAGGTAGAGGATGCTCAGCCTCAACCCTAATGAATTCAGCTACTGTCAGTCTGGAGTTCTTGATGTGAGGATAAGTTATTCAAAGTCTTACTATGACTCTGTGTGTATATATATGTATCCATAGATGGTATATGTGTATATACATACACACACACACACACACAAAAATCACAAGCCTTCCTGTATCAGCAAGATCTACAGCCTGACAGGCTGGCACAATTTTCCATGACAGAAATGCTACTAGGAGCAAAAATAAACACACTTTCAAACTAATGCAGAAGGTTTTAATATACCATTCCATGAATTGTTAATATTATAAATATTATTTGTTGGACACATGCACAGGATTCATTTTGTGATTAAAAATGCTAGTGCTCAGCTCTTTTCTAAAGGCAAAAGTTACAGTTCTCAAGAGGGAACCCTAAACTTCTCATTAAATACCACTGCTTGATTTTCAGCTCCATATAATTTCAGATAGAGAAACCCAAGAGAACCTGAGATTTAAAATGGCAAGTAATTTAGGCAAATATTTAACAAACTGGAATTAGGTAATAATTAACACACCTATTAATATCTTCAGAAAAATTCTACATTTGCTGAGCTTAGCATAGCATTTACACTATAGTTCAACTTCTGAGAGCTCATTTCTCCTTCCAAAAACATATATTCATACTTCATTACATTGCAGTAAGGCAATAATTGTGAAATTGATTTACATTCAGTCCTGCTTTCTCTTTGCCTTGCCTTGCCAAAAGTCCCCTGAGCATGGGCAGGAGGTCTCCCAGGTAGGAAAGGACCCAACATTGCACAAACCTTCACTGCCAATGTTAATGGGGTCTCGATGCCGTCAACATGCTGTGACTAAGATTATCTCTGCACTGGAGATGATGATTTCACTCGTATTTATTTTAAAGTAATTAGCCATGTTTGCCCATCGAGACACCATATTGCTTTATTTTAGAGGGTTTAAATTAGCTTCCATTTAAATTGTTCTGTAAGAGCTTAGAGTTTTGTTTGTGTGACACTGGATTAAGGCAGAAGCATTGAACAAAGTGAATAATCTCTTTCCTTCTGGATGGAAGGCCCCATTCTGGTCTTATGTAAAGTGAGGTTTTTCATTATATTATTTCCTCATGTCTGGTACATAATACGCACCAATTTTAATCATGGGGATAGATACCTGACACTTCCAACCTCATCAGAAAGTTTCCCATGGCTAAGAATTATTGAGTTCAAGTATCCTTAGACTTGATTTATGAAGTATTAAAGGCAATTCATAATCACATTTGTGATCTATAGATCCAATTCTTTTCCTGCTTGAGTGTATTTTCACTGAAGAGTGAGATCATGTTAACAACAGAGGCTGCGAGGATGCAGCACATCTAGGAAATACAACGTACCAGCAGGCCTTCACAGTGGCAAAAAGTAAGCAAACCCACCCACCTGCATCTATGAAGTGAGGGATTCCCAAAATACTGGACCAAGGCCTACCTTCATTTAAACCAGAGCAATTTTTCTATTCCCAAGTAGATGGTGTTAAAGATAATCATGGTTCTCGTGTCAGAGTTAAAATTGTATGGTATTCCAAAAATGATGCTTGCTGTACTTGATTACACTGGACTTTGGGTAGGGGTTTTTTTTGTTTTAATAAAGATTTAGGCCTTGAGAAAATCAATCAGTGAGGAGAGGTGGCTGGTTACACAAACAGTATTTTAGATTTCAGTGGTTTAGATTTCCAGGAATAGTATCTTAGATTTCATCTGCCATGATACAAGATCGAAGTGATGATATTACAACTTATATAAAAGGCAACCAACTGGCAAAACATGCCTTATTGGGGAATTAAAAGAGCCAAGATTGGAGAATAGCTAAGAACATATCATAGGCATATCGGAGAACACGTAGGCTTAAGTTGGCAATCAGCATCACAATACAAATACCTTATTCTAACTATAAACAATATTTTCCTTTGGTATCCACAAAACTACTTGCTTTTCAGTCTTAAAATATGCACGATATCATAAGCTTTGCTAATAATTGGCACAATGAGTTTTCTCTTCATTCATATCTAGAGAAATTCTCACTTCACATGTGTAGAAACAGAATTAAATATTTGTGAAGCAGTTCATCCGACTTTTCTTAATTTCACTAGTTTATAATTTCTTACAGTTCATAAACTTTCTTGCAGTAGACTTATTCTCAATTAACACTTGCTAAGTGAGAGAGTAGGTTCTCTACTAAAATGTCTATTTTGGGGAAAAAAAGAAGAAGAAAAAAAAGAAAATTTCTTTGTTGCCAACAGGTGAGATAAAGGGACGTTATGTCTGAAGGATTGCAATTATGCCACAAGGACACTTCTTGACGCATTGAGAGTACTTTAGGGACTAAATCCAACTAAGGACTTCAGTTACCCTTTGGGATTCATTTTACTCAAGTATTTGCCAATGTTTGCAGTACTAAGAGCTGTAATCCAGGCTAGACATCCTGATGCTCAGCTATTAAACTGGCAGAGCCAGCAGATTTCCACAAGCATCACTCAACAGAATTAAATATATGTTTTATATATGTATGCCAAAATATATATGCTATATAAAAATATTTTATTTATCTATCTATACATTTATATAAATATAATGTAAATAAATATATAAGTATAAATATATATTCAGCATATATATACACACATACATAGATAGATAGATATATAGACAGATATATATATATATGCTGGTATACTGGCATTTTGACAAACTCCCCAAAGCAAAGCAGCTCAGGGCTCAGATCCTCCTCTATGAATTGTGCTTTTCCCGTTAAGGCAAACCCACCAATTTCAATAACCACCTTAATTCTGAATTTTCCTGATTTTATTAGCTTAAATGGGACTGGTAATCCAATTGCACCATAGACTCCTTTAAATCAGATCACATGCTCTGCCTACAGCCTAAAACACCCATGATAAATTCGTGCTGTACCCACTCACTCACATCAGCCCATTCAAACCTCAGAACTGCCTACCTCATCCTGGCATATTTTCCAAATAAAAGGCAATTGCAAAGATTGAAACAAATACAGGCTCTGTCAAATCATTGCTTCATGGCTTATAAAAATTTAAAGACTGACCGTGGGTCCAACCTTGTGCTTTGGCGTCTAAAGCAAATCCAGCCAAGATATTACCTCCTGCTGGTGAAAAATGACTTTTTAGACATAATCAAAGAGCCTCTAATCTCTGGGACTGACCAAAGCTACGTTACCAGTAATTAAAAAAAAAAAAAAATAGCTACGACTATTAAACTTTGTGTCTTGTTTCTGGAATGGGTCTGTAATGTACTAAGTCCTTGATTGTGAACTATCCAAGGGACAATTTCTGAATACAATATGCACAGGGCTTAATTCAAATCTGTAGGTAACATCATATCAACAGAAATATTTTATTATAAAATAATACCAAAATAATTAAAAATAAAATATATAGGACTCTTGTCTTTATTTTAAAGAAGAGATTTGTGTTTAATAGGCAACTAAATCAGGAAATACAAAGTAATTAATTTTTTGTGTTTTCCCTTGTTATACATTTCAAGGTATGACCAAAACTGTATGAATGAATTTTCACACCTTGTTAAATATATTTTATTTTTCATTCTGTATCACCCTTTTCTCTAGTCCTTTGCATATATTTCAATTCCGTTTAATAATTTTTTTAATGAATGCCTACAGAGCATACAAAATTCTTTCCCTCATTCATTTCTGATGACCTGATCACTGTAATACTGAATGTCTCATTCGCCACAGTGTAAAAGAATAGGTCACACTGAGCCGTATACTCCTGTAAGTGTAACTCAAAAATTCATCCATGCAAAATGTTCATAACTCACATTTTCCTGACTCAAGATAATACATGATTTTGTCCATCACTGTTCCCTTCCTGTGACTTGTACACATCATAAATAGATTTTTGAGCACCCTTCTGTATATCAATTCCCAGGCCATCTACTAACACAAAAAATACCTGCTCTTCACTCCACATCTCATCCAAGCAACACGCATCCCATATCTTCTGATACTGCACCGACAGCATGCATCAAAAGGAGTCCAAACTAATTAGTTTCCATTCTGTTTGTGCTACCACCAAATATCTCAATTTTCTTATCCCTTTGCTTTTAGGGCATCATACTAACTTGACATTTCTTAATCTGAGCCTGTTTTCCAGGTCAACAATTCAATTTCTCAAAGCTTTGGCTTAGTTGTCCAAGATTAGCATCTCGTCCACTGATCTTTCTCCATGTGTCTTTTGAGTCTGCGGTTCCCAAAGTGTTTAAAAAAAAACCACTGTGCAAATAGCAGGCACCAAGTCTCATTGAGACTTTCACGGGGATCCTCTGATGGAAGTCAAACGCAGTTTGACACCTCAAATCCCTATCTCCTCCTGATGTGAAATAGAAAGCAACCAGATCTGCCTCATGGGTAGCAAAAGATGCATAATATTTAGGGCATAGAAGTTATTGGAGCGACATTTCCCCACACTGGCACAATGCAAAGGACTTGGTCTCACTTACAGCTTGGTTCTGCCATTCATTTAACACTGTGCCCATGTTCCCTGACCCTGGCGACCACCAAGGAATCCAAAACCTTGTCTTTAGGGCATTTCTTTCTTCCCAAAAACACATTTGAGGAAAACTTGATGAAGGTCCATTCTGTGCTGCCGCTTTTGTGGACTCTTCCCAAAGAAGGTACAAATGAGCCATGGAAACATGACAGCCCAACGCCAAACCTGCAGCAGTAAGAGTCAATCCATGACCATCAGAAGCTCGTTGGTATTTGGACTTTAGTGATCGCTGTGGTCCCCCAAGGATCAATACTGGGCCCCACTCTATTCAACATCTTCATAAATCATCTGGATGATGGGACTGAAAGCACCCTCACTGAGTTTGTTGACACTAAACTGAGTGGTGAGGTGGACACATCAGAAGGGGGAGCCATCTTACAGAGACACCTGGACAGGCTAGAAGTATAGGATAGCAAAAACTGTATGAAGTTTAACAAAGCCAAGTGTAAAGTCCTGCACCTGGGACGACGGAGTGCAAGAGCCCCGTACAGGCTGGCATTTGTGTGGCTGGGGAGCAGCCTTGCTGAGAGGGACCTGGTGGACAACAACCTGAACACGAGTCAGCAGTGCGCTGCTGCAGCAATGAAGGCAGATCGGATCCTGGGCTGCATCCACAGGGACATTACTAGCAGAGACACGAGATGTGATCATCCCACTCTACTCGGAGCTTGTCAGCCTGCTCCTGGAGTACCATGTCCAATTCTGGTCCCCACAATTCAAGCAAGACATGGACAGGCTGGAGAGGGTCCAAAGGAGGGCCATGAAGATTATCAGAGGGTTGAAGAACCTGCCCTATGAGGAAAGACTGAAGGAGTTAGGTCTCTTCTCCCTGGAGAAGGCTCAGGGGCACCTCAGTATTACAGAACTTAAAGGGTGGCTACAAAGATGACAGAGGCTCTCTCTTCACAAGGAGCCACAAGGAGAACACAACGGGCAATGGTACACGTTGCACCAGGAGAGGTTTCATCGAGATCTAAGAAAGATATTTTTTACAGTGAGAACAATCATTCACTGGAACAAGCTCCCCAGGGATGTGGTGGAGTCCCCAACCCTGGAGGACTTCAAGACATGACTGGACAGGGCGCAAAATAACCTCATTCAGGCTCCTGTTCCCATGAAAGGCTGGACCAGATGATCTTTCGAGGTCCCTTTCACCCTGGACTGTTCTATTAGTGTATGACTTTACAACACACATAGTTTTTACATATAAATTAGCTGCTTCTCAGCTGTATCTTACCATTTTTTTTAAAAATATAGATGATGAAATAAATTGGCTGCCCTTTCCTGCAGAGTCCAGCAATGCACTGCAAGACTTGTGGGTTGGCTTAGCCTATTTTGGAGGGGAATTACTGAGAACAACGGCATACCCAAAACCCAAACCCAACCACCGTTGCTGAATCCACAGACTTTGGGTCTTTTGAGAAAAAAGGCAACATGATCTAGAAGCAGAATTTGAGAATTTAGGTTTATAATTTAGTCTTTAAGTAAAAAATTAATTTAGCCTTTAAGTAAAAAATTTATTTTAGTCTTTTAGTCAACAAGTCAGACATGTAGCCACTGAAATTACTGGATTCCCTTCCCCAGAGGTTTGATTTATTATAGCGTTGCTGAGATGTTCTGCTACTTCTTTCACCATTAGAGCATCTTGCCCTGTTGAGTTGATCATGCTGGGTTTAGGCTGCAGTAGCGACCGTTCCTAGGCAGACAGGATAAAACTGTACTACTGGGCTCGGCATGCCTGGAAGCAAGATTTGCTAAAGGGAAATTGCCTGGGAATAATCCTGACAGCTTCTATTTTCAAACGTGCGAAGTTCATGACTTTAGTCTGAGTTATCTTACTGAAATCCCATTTTACGTAGATAATTTAGAAATAATTACAAGGCCAAGGCTTTATCTAGCACATTTTTTCATTACAACATTGTTTTAAGACAAAAAATGCATTAACCAACTTCGATTATAGAAGTATATCTGATGGTTTTCTTTTCTTACGTGATGATTCTTTTCTTATGTGATGATGGCAGCTCTGTGAAAACAAGAGAACTCCCTGGTGCCAACATCCAAAAACATGGGAGTATGAGAAAATACATATTCACCCTATTTTTTTTCTGAGAGTAAACAGCCTGGAAATAGCTACTGATGTAAAAATGTTTATACACTGAGATTTTTTAAAATATGTATTTATACAGATACACAGAAAAGTGTGTAAGAATCAAGATAAGAAAATACAGCCCAGGCTTATTCCATCATTTTAACAAATGTGAAACGAATGAAAATACATGTGCTAGAGAAGAGTAAATCCACGATAGTGAGAATCAGCAAAAGAGGTTTTTATTCTGCGCATTTTTATCTACAACCCTAGGACAGTATCTGCCCAAATGACTTCTATTTTCCATCTAATGAGCTCCATTATCATCCTCTAAAAGACAACAGTACTGCTTAACTTGCGGAGCGGCAAGGAGGGAAGCACCAAAGCAGAGATGTCTTATTACTAATGCTCAGTTAGATGTGGAGGTAAAAGATATTGAAGTGATTATGCTGATGCAACTGTAATGCAAAAGGCATATACTGTGCACAACCTCCACCTTGGACTGAAATCCCTGTTGTGGCATTTGCTTCACAGCGCAGGCTCTGCCCAGCTGTATCCCTCCGGACACAACAGTATCAGGCAGTTTAGGAGGTGGCAGGGACCACCGACGGGTCTGAGATACTACTGTTTTGGAGTTAAAGCAAGCACAAAAACAGTGGGAGACATTAAACATGCATTAACTACTTGGCAAGATTGCTCTTATTAAGGCTTTAGAAACTTTCTGCACTAACCCAACTTGATTCATTAAAATTCTCCATTGAAAATAATAAATTTCTCAAGATTCAGGATTAGTCACAATCTTTCTTGTAAACTGTGTAAATACATGAAGCCCTGAAAAAACTAAAGATAAATACAATTTGGCTGCATTTGTACTAATAGCAATTTCAAATGGTTACTTTGTTGTCTTAGTTCTTTATTTTCAGTTTTCAGTCAAATAAGGATCTTCCTATCCAAAAACATTTAAATTAATATGGAATTTCTAGACCACATGGAATCATAGAATCATAGAATTCTTTGGGATGGAAGGGACCTTTAAAGGTCATCTAGTCCAACCCCCCTGCAATGGGCAGGGACATATTCAACTAGATCAGGTTGCTCAGAGCCCCATGCAGCCTGGCCTTGAACGTTTCCAGGGATGGGGCACCTACCACCTCTCTGGGCAACCCATTCCAGTCTTTCACCACCCTCATCGTGAAATATTTTTTTGTTGTGTTTAGTCTAAATCTACCCTCCTTTAGTTACCATTACCCCTTGTCCTGTCACAGCAGGCCTTGCTAAAAAGACTATCTCCATCTTTCTTGTAGGCCCCCTTTAAGTATTGAAAGGCTGCAATAAGGTCTCCCCGCAGCCTTCTCTTCTCCAGGCTGAACAACTCCAGCTCTTTCAGCCTTATCCTCATAGGAGAAGTGTTCCATCTCTCTGACAATTTTTGTGGCCCTCCTCTGGACCTGTTCCAACAGGTCCATGTCCTTCTTGTACTGAGGACTCCAGAGTTGGACACAGTACTCCAGGTGAGGTCTCACCAGAGCAGAGTAGAGGGGCAGAATCACCTCCCTCAACCTGCTGGCCATGCTTCCTTTGATGCAGCCCAGGATACGGTTGGCTTTCTGGGCTGTGAGAGCACATTGCCAGCTCCTGTCAAGCTTTTCATCTATCAGTACCCCTAAGTCCTTCTCCTCAGGGCTGCTCTCAATCCCTTCATTCCCCAGCCTGTACTGACACCAGGGATTGCCCTGACCCAGGTGTAGGACCTTGCACTTGGCCTTGTTGAACCTCATAAGGTTCACACAGGCCCACTTCTTGAGCTTGTCCAGGTCCCTCTGGATGGCATCCCGTCCCTCAGGCGTGTCAACTGCACTGCTCAGCTTGGTGTCATCTGCAAACTTGCTGAGGGTGCACTCAATCCTGCTGACTATGTCACTGATGAAGACATTAAACAGCACTGGCCCCAATACAGACCCCTGAGGGACACCACTCGTCACTGATCTCCATCTGGACATCGAGCCATTGACCACTACCCTCTGGATGCGACCATCCAGCCAGTTTGCTATCCACTGAACAGTCTGCCCATCAAATCCATATCCTTCCAATTTAGAGAGAAGGATATTGCGAGAGACCATGTCAAAGGCCTTACAGAAGTCCAGACAGATGACATCCATAGCTCTTCCCTTGTCCACTGATGCAGTCACTCCATCATAGAAGGCCACTATGTTGGTCAGGCAGGACTTGCCCTTGGTGAAGCCATGCTGGCTGTCTTGAATCACCTCCCTGTCCTCTGTGTGCCTTAGCATAGCTTCTAGGAGGATAATCCATTAAACCCCAAACAGAGTATATATATACTGATAGACAGAAATACATACAATCTTTTCTAAGGAAAAAAAAAAAAACAAAACTACATCATTTTTACTTCTTAATTTTTGCAGCAGCCCTTTCTCCTGCCTGCTAACAACTTATATAAAATCGAAATAAATGAAAGGTATGACTGCTGCACAACCCCAGTTGTACTTATTGGAAGCTGCCTCCCAGTCCAAGAGGAGCCAGGGCTGCCCCAGCATATCTACTGTTTGTTTGGGTGTATTTACAGCAGCTGCAGCCTCATCTTTGGTGGCTTTCTGGCATCATGTTCACAGAGCCCTGTGCCTGGGCTTAGAAAGCAGATGATGTCCTGTGCCATGATCCAGCTCAAGTGCAGGGGTGCTGGAAGAAGGGGTGCAAAGGGATCCCTCATTTACACTGCACTATGAAAACACGCCATGAGCATCCAGCTCAGTGCACACCCCAGGAGTGGGAAACTGCGGCAGGCAGTAAAAGTCTACTTTCTTTTCTCTATTCCTTTTGGACAGCATTAATCCATTCTGCCTTCAAAAACATAATTCTCCCCTTATCTGTCTTCTGCAAACCTTCATCAATCAAGTCTTCACTGTTGTTTAACCATCTTTGCCCTTGCTAGATAGGTTCCCAGCAGCTACAAGACCACAGACCCCTCCTGGATCTCCCTTTGCAGAAGGGCTGAGTTTGCAGAGGGTTGCTGGGGGTCAGCACTCCCAATTCTGAAAAGGATTTCCCAGTTACGCCACCCTCCCCTGACACCAGTGTTTGCTACCTGGATATACGCTCACTGCAAGCAGTGATTTTTTTAGTTGAAAAGTCTAAAGGAAAAACTTTAATGCAATAAATTCTAAAGCAGAAACACTTTTGCTGGAGATAAAAGAAATTATAGAATTATGCACATTCCTACATTGCTCACCTGCATCCTAACACCATTAATATACTGGATATAAAATGTCAAGTAACTTCATTTGAAGTTAATATGCTCAGAGCTCTCAGGGCATCTTTGCCTTGGATTTGGGGAAAATGCCATGACGTGGAGACAAACAGCAGGACTTCATGAGAAACATGCAAGCAGAAACCCACTCCTTACTCTTGCACCACATTATTGTGCCTCCAAAAATCCTTTCTGCTGCAATAAACTGCCCTGGGCTGCTCTTCCCAGCAAAATGATTTCAAGAATCATTTAAATGCAGACTAGCAACAACTGGGCTCACTTCACCCTTAATATCAAGCCAATTTTGTCCTGGGGTCAACATGGGTAGGCTGGGCTCAGCATGGTCAGGCTGGGCTCAGGAAAGCTTTGGCATCAATTTGAAGAGGCACCTTTGCAGGCAGAGAAGAAGGGTGGGTTAGGAAAGGGGATTTTTAAAACGATACCAAAAGCTCCAGGATCTGGATGGCAGAAGCAGTCGTATTTTTGGGATTCAGCATAACCACACATGGCTTATCTGCATCTTCTTCTTCACACATCTGTCAGGAAAGACTTCAAACTCTTGGCTGCTCATTTTCAAGCACTGAGATGGCCATTTGGTCACTTCAAAGTCCAAACCATGGCGACGCCCCCACCTGGCTAGAATAGCGAGGACGGAACAGGAATGAACTGATTCAGTCCAAAACCACCTAATTTACAGTCCATGGACTTCAACGTGGTCTGAATCTTCACCACAAGCCACCCAGGTAAAAAAAGGACTTCACAAAGGTGGGAGATTTATCCCACTTGCTAACAACAAGGTAATTTAGGTCCTCCACAGGTCATCATCTTCCATCAAATACATAAAGTATTTGAGGTTCTAGCTCAAACAAACAGAAAATAAAGTGTTGCATGTTACTGAGTCCGTAATGAATACAAGAATTGCAAGCAAAATCAATTTAAAGCATATTAAGTCTGGGATATGCCCAACTCTTCCATATATTTGTTATACACAACCACAACATTGAGCATCAGGGAGCAGCTTGCTCATTTAGGAGGAGACCTCACAAAAACCCGCTTCTGCCAAAGATTTCTGTATTTGGGAAATGATACAGTCGACAGAACTGGATTCAATCAATTGGTACGGAAAAAAACTAATAGGGCTGGCTGGCAAGGAGCTTCCCGGCTGAGCACTTGGATTAATAAAAGCTGTCTTTGGGGTTCAAGTAACGCTCCGGCATATCTAAAAGCTATGGACAAGGCATTTCCCTTTTACAGTCTCCCAACCCTGACGTGCATCGGGGCAGTCTCTTTGCTTTACAATTTAGAAGGAGTTGTCAACAGGCTTTCAAGACTCTTTCAGAGGCCAGGAGATTGATTATCATGGGAACAACGTGGCCAAATCCAATTTATTCGGAAGAACCAGCTCTTTCAAATAGAGACAGAGGGAGAAGGGGAACGGAAGAAAGCCATACAGAAGACAATAGGAATTATTTTCTATATGTACAATATGGGATGTTACCTATTTGGCACCAGAATAGAGTTCTGCAAGATTCTTGCTATGTCACGAAAGAAAAATTCAGCTATTTTAACATTAGATTAGAAATACGGAGTGCTTTCACTATTTCTGGAATAGTTAAGGAATCTTCCTTCACTGGGGTTTCACTTGCTCACGGAATATACAATATCACTGTAATACCAGTGCACTAGAGATGTGTAAGACTTGGTTTTATTTTTTCACAGTAAATTCTAATATTTAAAAAAATAAAGTAAAAAAGTTTAATTTTGAAATTTGCTCTGAAAATATTTCATATCCATTAAAGACTGTTCAAATTTGCCTTCATTTTTAACTTGCATTATTTCTGTTTTATAATTAATATAATTCATAGAACAAAATTTTCAAATAAAATATCTATTGTCAAAAGAAAAACAGCTTGAGGGCAAATGGAAAAATCTGACCTTTTCTTAGTGATTTATTTACTTTTTTTGTAACCAAAGCTAAGTGCAATTAAAATCAACATGTTCCTCTACAGCAGTCTTGGCATAATATAGTATTAAAAAAACCCAACAACCTTCTAATGAGCATTAAATGTCACTCTAACAGTTGATATAAAAGCACCAAAGTAGATGGTATTGAATTATTAAATGTAATATGGGTTATTTTTCAAGCATGATGACTCCAGAATCACGACAGAGTTGCAAGTAACTGTAACTGGAAATCTGACATCTGAAATTATTTTAAATAATTAATGGTACCTAGCAGTGCTTTACATTCAAGTTTTTATATTGTTTAGATTAAATTCATCATTGTGGGGGAAAAATAGACATCTGCTGAAAACTCGCTAGCAGAAATGGTAGATGGTGACAAGCATCTGTTTCCATCAGACTGGGAAGGGCGTTTGGTTTTCTATCAGAAATTCATAGTAATAAAGAATCCACATCTTCCAGATTGGGTAGGTGAGATTTACCACCTCCCTTCAATGGCAGGATGGGTGCCCTTCTCGAAGGAAGCTGCCACATTACTCAGCTGTATTTAACTCCATGTCTTCAATTGAGTATTTCCACTAAAATGTCTTCTAAAGCTCTGTGTGCTTTTGATCTCAGGCTACTAGCATGAGCTACTACACCATTTTTTTTTTTTAAAAACCTTCCTTAATTCAAGGTACTATATTTGCTGTTCTTTGATTACAGGGTGCAATCTTTGATGAGAGAGATGTGTTTACCATTTCAGGTATCAGTTCTCCAAAACTTCTAACATAGAGACATCGCTTCTCATATGAAGGCATCAAAATCATTATTTCATCGTTCACACCTCCCTACACCAGAAACTCCCACTGACCCTCCTCTTGGTTCAGTGCCCTTCCTCTTGCTATTCTTGTTGCACTGGTTTATACTGCTGCAAAGAAAAAACCCCATGTTTGATATGTTCAACTCTCTAGGAGGCCCTTGACCAGTAATCTCCCAGTAATTACCCCAGTAAAAGAATATACACGAGGGACTCATATGCACTTAGTTTTGCTTCTGGACCGGCTTGCACTAAGCAGCAGGTACACAGACTATTCACATATATCCTGAAGGTGTACATGCTCAGTCTCCATTAACGAAGTTTCTTTTTCTTTCTTACTTCCAAATAATGATTTTGGAAAAGAAAAGACAATATCCAAGTAGGACTTCTGCAAATATTTCCACTGAAGCGCAGTTTAGCATTACTGTTCCTTCAACTGGAAAATAAATGAATGTGCCGATGCCCCTCGCCCCACTTCTCTGTAGCTCATTGCCTCCTGCAACATAGGAGGCAAGTATTCTTCTTGGAAATTAAGTATTTCAGCACGTTCTTTGTAATGACGCCATTAACAGACGCTGGTTCACTGCATTACCTATGCTTGCCTGCGTCCTTGCAATAGGAAGAAGTATTATCTGTTATAACCTTACTGCCACTCTCTTTCCTGGCACGGTATTTTTATAAGATGATTCAGAAGTCACTTCTGAAGATGGCTGATTAAGAAGTCTTTAAATGACACAGAAATAGTAAAAAAAAAAAAAAACTTTATACGGTAAGATGTTTCCAAGTGTCTGGATCCTCGTTTACCTAAGGTCTGAGACCAAAGCTATTCAACCCCCCATTGGGAACACCATAAACTGGCTTTTATGTATCAGCCCAGGAGCTAATCTCACCTGCGGCCACCAGCCAACAGCGAGAGCTCTGCATCACCTCAGCACTTTGGACTTTACTACCCTGAGGTTACCAGTAAAGCAATGCTTTACGATAAATTTCAAATAATGTCTTATAGAATATATTCACCATGCTGTTCATGACTTCCCGCTGAATTAAAAAAAAAAAAAATAAAAAAGGTATATAACGAAAAGAAACAGTAAAGCCTGAGCTTAAAATTTCATCGCTAATATTTGCAATAAAACTAGCAATTTCTGGTCAATAACAACATCTCATCTGCTCTGGCAGGGAACAAATATATTTATATGCATTGTATCTTAATTGCCATGAATTCTGCATGGATTCATTGATTTTTTTATTTTGTGGTCTGGGCACATTACTTGCTTCTGAGAATGCCATTCCTTTCTTTTCTCCAGCTATGGAGGACACAGGGTAAGGCAGAGCTACGCACACAGCTTCAGGCTTGGGCTCTAGAGCTTGGAAGAGAAATACACAGCTGTACTGCCAGAAAGGGAGAAACAGGTTATGTTTTGCTTGTCTCTTATTTAAATTCGTGTAGACACATTCATATTAAATGCAGTTTGTTTGGTTTAAAATAGAAAGATGTCTTATTCTCCAACTGGACCTTTAAAAGAGTTGTAAAGTACCTTGAACATGCAGAATAGCAGCATGCTTTGAGTATCTTTGCCTGAAGAGAATGAAATAAAGTAGAAATTGCTTCTGTGATATTAATTACAAAACTATCTGTTCAGCATCTCAATGCATTTGTAAATTTGTGTGTAAATTTTTCATACTGCAAATAAAATTTACTCTTTTCCACTTCCACCCATTCAGAAGGAAGCATCATGTGAGCTTAGTGAAACACCCCAACTGGAGAAAGCATTTCATTCAGACTGACCTCTTTCTGTTTAGAAAGTTAAAACTTCCCTACATTAAACAGCAACTACAAGTCAAGAGGCTTATATACAACATCAGTCCCCTGTCAATTTTTGGTACAGATCCACAATCAACAGCGGCAAAAGGTTAGCAACCCTGTATCATGGAAAATCGTTCCTTGGAGAACTGACCTTTGCACAGGACACTGGAGTTATCAAAAAGCACATCTTCTCAACTACAGAAGGAATGAACTACATCTCAGGACAAACCTCCCACTACCAAAAAGAAAAACATAAACCCAACCCTGTCCATTACCCCCCACTTTCTACATCCCTATGTAGAGGCGTGCTCCCCCCGCCCCGCGTAAGCAGTAACCACCAGTGGGAGTGGTGATGGCTGCACCCAGCTCCTGCCAGACTTTGGGGATGGATGGCAACACAGCAGCCAAGGGCTGTCTGCAGCAGAGACCCAAACATCTTGCTGGTATGCAAATATGACTATAAGTCAATCATCTTGCTCCATAAATAGTGGACAGCCCAGGGCCCGTTGAGCTCTCCTGCACGGCAGCAGGCTGAACGCCAGGATCTCCCCTTGAGTAGGGACACCTATCAGGGTTACTCCTCGAGGCTGAGAGATTCCCTGCCGCAACAGATCATTGGTAAGTGACTAATAGCATGCTAAACTTTGAAATCTTAGCTAAGTGATATAAAGGATTGATTGCGCATATGTGATCCTTTAGAAATAAACCACTTATCAAGTCTGGGACTAGGATTGGATCCAGCCACACCTAGACTCCTCTCCGAGAAGGAGTTCAGAAAGCAAGGGGGTCCTTTCTCAACCTCATGACTCAACGGGATAGTCTCCCTGGCAGTTTTGTCTGACCCTGTCCTCCATGCAGTAAATAATCAAGTGTACCTTGCCATAGAATCTTGTTAAACTCACTGTTTTATATCAATAAAGTATATTATTGCTTCTCTCTTACAAGTGAAGTGCACTCTCACTCCATCTGCGACACTCTATTCTCCATCTCCTTAAGTGGTTGTAAATATTGATGTGCTGACACAGCATTTGCTTTTAGATCTGAATTTATGAGTGCTGAAGTGCGGCAAGACAATAATGAAAGCAGGTAGAGCTTGCTGAGAGAGTCCCAGGGCACTTTTTTTACGCTGCCCCTATGAGAAAGTTGCTGCAGATCGGTACCCTCGAATCCACTGTCACTCCCAAAATGTCCCAGCTCTATCAAGAACTCACAAAAGAATTATAGAGGGATGGCCAGACTGTCTCCTAGGTGAGGAAATAAAGCCTTTTCAGGTAGAAAAAAGTGAAGCAGGTTGCCAAACAGGCTGTGCTCCATCCTCAGAGGTTCCCAGGACCCAACCAAATGAAGCCCTGAGCAGCCTGGTCTGACCACAGAGCTGCCCTGCTTTGAGAAGTTTGGAACAGAGACCTCCTGAGGTCCCTTCTGACCCCTGTATTATGCTATGAGTGATCATCTTTGCTATTTCATTTGGATAGATTTTCTTTTTAATTCAAAATAAATTGCAAGATTAGTGCCTGTTTAATCTTTAGCATGGGAAGATTGCACTGGTTGTGCATGGAAAAGTCGACATGGCAGATGGAAAAGGAGAAAGTAAAGCAGCTCATGGGACTGGAGTGACTTACCCTGGACAAAGTTACCTGGGAAATCAGAGCAGACTCCAGAAGATGTTCCCCATATCCTCCCTAGCAGCACTTTCACAGCGTGTCGCACTGCAACACCTTCCTCCTCCTCTAATTCTTTTGCAAATCACAGATTGTCTCCTATTTTAGATGCGTATAATTTTTTCATTTAGTTATCCACAGCAGAGCATAAGTATTTTAATCAGGAAGCATATTTTTATGAGAAAACATTGTCTTTCTGAATAACAAGGGCTAAGTAGGAATTTGTCCTGCAATTAAGTATGTATCCAATGTAAGTACCTGGAAAATGTAAAAAATAACCAAAACTCTAACTCAGGAAAACAAGCCCTCTTTATTTAAAACAAGCCATCATATTTGCATCTATGCAGAGAATCCTGTGATGCCCGGTAAAGGAGATCTAAACATTTTCCCAGCAAAATGTACTTTCTGCTCTCCAGAAGCAATGCTCCCAGCTGTGCTTGCACCAAAACAGTGGAGATGGCTATATATTGATTTGCTCTATGTAAAATTTCCAGGGAAAATGTGCTACATTCTTAAAACATACAGAACTAATACAGACTTAAAGATGACCTTGTGTTCAACACGACCAGAGCAATCCACCCACCCTTGCGAACCTCAACTTTGCAGTCCTGGTTGGCATTAAGGCTCCCCATGTTGGACCCCAGCATCGCCCCAAACAAGTAGAAATGCAGCTTTCAGGTCTGCTGAGCAGCACGTTTTCTCAATACGTCATAATCATAGGAACACCTGTGCTAAATAACTCTGTATTTATTCAAACCCACAACATGGATAATTTCTCATTACTCATCTGCGATTCCCCAGGCCCTGCAGCTTCGCTGAGGGCCAGGATGCGACAACTGCGGGAAAGCAGCGTTGGGCTGGCTTTTCTTGCTGAAACTCTAGATCTTGAAGACTTTAATTATACATCCATGCCATTTATTCTAGATTTTTAACATTTGCCCATCAGAAATGCTATAGGGTCCCAAAGGAACAAGTGTGACTATCCTATGTGGCTCTATCCCTATGAAAGACGTTAGCAATTAATGTAACAGCTATTAGGATCATGACGAAGGGGAGAGAAAATGAGAATTATGATTATGGGATGACTTAGTTACCCTTATATTATGGACTGATGTAATGAAAACACAGAGCAGGGACAGTGGGTTTGTTGGTTGGGAGTTGGATGAAAAAATCATTCTTAATATGACCAATTAAAACAAGTTACAGTGAAAAATTGTTGCAAATGAACCTTCCCCCCAGGAAATGTTCTTTAAACAACCTGGGAACCAGCCAGGTTGTAATTCAACAAAATCCACATGTATTGGTAAAATATTTTACTGTCAAGAAAATGTAGCAGTATTTACATGGGAAAAACTGTTTTCTTGTAAACAGCTCCTACAGCTGGCTGGAGAGGAAATACTAAAAAAAGAAAGCCTAAAATAATTTGTACTATGCAGTAAATCTTTGAAACAGACTCTGCAACATAATTGCAATATGGCTAAAGATAACTTTATGGAGCCAAAAAAATTTCTGAAGCCCATAATACGTCCAGCTGCAAATATGGAGAGCTCTGTTATTTTTATGTATAATTTATAGCAGAAAACACTACCTAAAAACCCGCACCTGAGAGGGAGAGGAGATACGATGAAAGTGCTTATCTGCACACCTCGCTCCTCCATGCTCTACAGAGGTAGGGTTAAATTTTGGTAAAGACTGTGCTGGGACCTTGGAAATTTAGTTTCAGGATAAATCCTGGTTGGGCTCGTCCTATCTTGTCTCTCCCTCAGATCCCATCACAGCTTTAATAAAACATAACTATATACTAAATTGCCAGGAAATAAAATGGAAAAAGGAAAAAAATGGAGGAGGTTGAGGTAATAAGCACTAATCATAAACACTAAGCTAATGAGCACAGTGTTTATAAATTGCACCTTGTAATTAAAGATAATAATTTAAAAATGGTTACACCATGTCTCCTTTCCCAGCTTTTCATACTTCTATGCTGTAGGAGAGGATGAGAAGGGGACTACTCCTCCTGGCATCTATCACTATGCTCTTGGAAGGTACGACACACCTCGTCCTCCCTGAATGCATCGAAAATAATCATGCTTGTAATAAGAGATAGTGATATTCTTCTTGCTTAATAGCCAAACGACGTTTATACACATGCTGGAAACACACAGAAATACTACAGAACATGTTATCTAAATCCTGCAGGCTCCCTCTTCGGGGCTACCCAGGCTGATACAGAATAATGATGCTACCTCCTTGTCTTCCTGGAAATCTCTCCTTAAAATGATCCCCACTGGCTAAAAATAGGGCTGGACTTGGTGAGGCCCCTGCGTCTGCACTTCAGAAAGCTGTTTTCATCCCTCTTCTGCTCTTGGTCATAAGTGCAGATCAAAAATATTCTCTTTTTTGCTCCTGAATTGTGCCATTTGAGGTTTGCTTTTGCTGGGGACAAGAGCCTGGCAGGGGGAAGCACAGGGTAAGTGGAGACAGAGGCTCTCTGTGAATTAGTGCAAATTAGTAACATCAAGAACAACAGTTCAGGGTTGTTTGGGTTTTTTTTAATTCAGACGCTGCCTGGCAAACTATAATTGGAACTGGGGAAAGGGCAATTCCCTTTATTTTAATCTCTCTCCACTAATTACATGCCTTTATTCCAAAAGCACAACATTTTGCAGACATGCATGCTGACTTTGGGAAGGTAAATCAGAACTGAAATCTAATACTAGATTATTGGTATAAATGCCTTCTTTAAAACCAGAGCATGAAGATGGATTTTCTTTGCTGTCATTTCCAAAAATTAAACTTTATACAAATGACCCTGGGCGGCAAAGCTGAAAAATCTACCTCCTCAATCCTGCACCTGCCTCTTCTTTGAGCTGAATGTTTAATAAAACAACTGCAACTCTCCCAACCTTGCACTTGTTAAACACAACTGCAAGCTATGGAGGTTTGCCCCATTCTGCCACAGCAGAGAGAAGATCTAGACTAAAGGTTTTTTGGTCTTTAACCAAAATTATCAGGTCTAACCCATCTTTACCTATCCCCAGTAACAGCTCTGGGCAGCAGGCTTAAATTGCACGCAGGACCATTGTGCATCCGAATTTGAGAAGCAAGGATTTTTTGAAAGACTTGTTAGGGGTTTTATTCATAACCAAACTGCATTTATAGAAACCTTTTAACAGTCAGAAAGTCCTGGGTATCGAAGGGATGTGTTTAGACCTTCAATTTATTTTTTTCTTCTTTAGGCATATACAGATGCAATCAAACTCCTCCTTTCTCATCCAAGAGGAAAATGGATAAGGAAGAAGAGTAAGGAACAAAGCCAGGCACTTTGGGGATTATACCACTCTCCTCCTCTGCTATCCTGAAGGAAAAAAACGCAGCAGAAAGGTTTCTGTGCCCAGGGGAAAACACAGAGGGGCTTTCCACCCTGTTTGGTCAAAACTTCCTCCCAGGCTCTCCCACAGAGAGTCTGATGCTCAACCCTATGATGCCAACACAACATATCTGTGCTCTGTACTAGCTTCAACATTTACAGCAGGCCTATTCAGATACATGCTTATAAATTACTATATATTTCTTTAAGGTTTTTTTTTTTGATGAATCTCATATTCTCAGTAATTAATTTCAAATTCCAGCTGGTTTTCCACTCAAAGAGGTTTCAAGAAGTGGTTGAAATTCCAGGATGAGCAAAGACACCTATGCTAACCACTCAGCAGGAAAAACTACCCAGCCCCAACACTCGTCCTATGCCCTTCTTCTATTTCCCAGCTAACAGTGATGAAAAATGACAGCCCATTAAGCCGAAAGCCTGAGCATCCTTCCCTGTGTGCTACGGCAATCCCGCGGCTCGTGTTGACCCGCTGTCCTGAAAATGAGAGATGGCAGAGAGAGGAGAGGGGGCGATGAGAAAATCCAGCCAAGCCAAGGATGCAGCAGCAGCATCTTATCAGGCAATTAAACAAAAGCAATTGGAAAAGATAATTTACTTGGTCTTATTTATTTCTTTGCCGCAGGTTTCTCTGGATAGCCTGGAAAAAGCTGTCACACGCTGACGTGAACACAGTTTTTCTACAGCACTGAGCGCTTCCCCAGGATCTGCTCTTTCCCCTTTCTCATTCTGAACTAACCTGTGATTTTCCTACCTTTTTTTTAAAGCACAGACAACCCATACCAGCACTATCCCAGATGCAAGTAACTCCCCAAAGGATAATGTGAGTCTTTAAAATGCAGTATTTACCAATCCAGCATTTTACCTGTGGCAAATAACTTCTTGCAAATGGATTGATGTCAGTTCAAAATAGGAGATCCCAGCAAATACGAGGCCTTATAGCCAGAATCGATATGGTATGGAAAAAGACTGCTATCAAAATGTGTTGTCTCTTCTGTACATAAAACACAGAGCTAATACACCTATATAATAGAAGTAGGTTTGAAAATACATTAATACGCTGACAGTTTTTCATCTTCTTGAATAGTGACCAAATTATTTAGGTGGAAATCACCTGAAGGATAATATATACATGCTCAGGAAACTAAGCTGAAAAGCAGTTTATTTTCTATAAGGGCTCAAAAGGGGTCAAGATGACCATTTAGCAACCTCCAATGTGATGCTGTGGTGCCAGCAGTCCTCATTTTTATAAGAGCAGGCAAGCGCCAACAACTAAGCGCGTGAGTGCAATAACTGCTCGCTTTAGCACACCTGCTCTATTGACCTCCAGCCTTACACCTCCGCTCATGCTCCACAGCATCCCTAGTACAGCAGATACGGGTTCAATTAAGCAACACTGAATAGCTGTAAGAATAAAAGTCTTTCTCCTCCAAGACGCCAAGAAGTTTCCATGTTCCTAGTAGTTATTAAAAACCAAATTTGACATACAAAGGGAAGATAGAGAAATGAATGGGTTCATTCCTATGCACTCCAGTGCAGTAGCACAACACTAACCGCTTTCTATTGCATACTTATATGTGTTAAATATTTCATACACAAAAAAACCCAATACAGGCTGCTTGTACGAGCATAGGGTAAAAAGCAAAAGTATCGGTTACTGAAAATAAAAATGCATTCTGTTGTTATGGCAACTAAACTTTTTAACAACATTAAGGAAATGATAGCTCATCAAGAGCTGCATCTCGTCGTTATAGCAACAAAAATGTTCAAAGTAATTGCTTTTAAAGACTTCTCTCTTTTCTTTTGCATTTTTAAAAACACTCCAATATAATAATATGCTCTTATTAAAAGGACGGAATATTCTGCCTTTTTGCAAAACAAGCAACATTCGTAGTGATTTAATGAAGCAATTACTTTTGGTACTCATTTGTGGACTAGACCGTTAACTGTGGATCACAAGGAAAGGGGATGCTTGTTGCGCCAACTCCAAACCATTTCTGTAAGACTCATAAATAATCACGATATTGAGATTGTAAAAAGTTTGATGCCAGGAGCAACATTTTTGATGGAGAACAATTAGTTATAATAAGTATTTTGCTTTACTAAATGCAGCCTTAATCCAAGATGCACCGTGCAATTTGCCTAATACCATTAATTTTCACGCAGATTTTAGAAACAGCAGGTTTCGCCAGGTTTTGAGGATCAGGAAAGAAGTAAACAAGAAATATTTTTAAGAGCCAGATATAATGGATCTAAGAAGATACCTTCTCCGGGTATTTGATAGATTTGTTGAGCTTTAACTGCTGATGACAACAGTACTGCTCAATCCCAATTAAATCTTAACATAGCATACTGCATAAATATAATTCAGTACCAGCAGCAGAACACTTTATGCCAGCACATAGCCATGATGTGCTGTACAGACCGAGAATATACCCCCTTTATTTATGGTAAAATTAGATCAATGAATAAATTTTGTTCAGCTGTGTGTGTGCAGAAGATATAAAAATGTAGTCCTTCTGTAAAAATACAGAACCCTAAAAGAAAGTCTCCCAACCAGTGAGATATTGCATTGTAAAGAATAGATTAGTGCCAAAAGGTCCTATGTATTCTGGTTTTAAAAAGTGCAGAAAATAACCTATCCTCACTTGGCAGCACAATCCTGTTAAATAACAATTACTTTTTAATCCAAGATTATAGAATAATCAGAAATACAAATAAACATGGCAGTCCGGCTGATACAGATGGGTAAGAAAATGCAATGGCAGAGATTTATCACTGGAATTGGATAACTCATACGAATGAAGCATTTACTGTCCCGACTGAGAGCATGCTGCTAACGATGCCTGCTGATGACCAGCCCCCAACACTTCTGGCACCTTTGCCACATCACTTTCTCCCTCCCAAAAATTCACCTGAATCTGTATTAAAAGTTTAGTATTAACTAGAAAAGTTTCCAGGATGTACATCTCAGCATGCTGCCTGCTTTGCAGTACAGGGTTTTCATTTATGGACAGTTCTGAAACAAGGAAGGTTTTACACATAGATTTTTCTTCTCCCCCCCCCCCCCCCCATATTTCTTCTAATGCACTTTCATGTCTTCATTTGTATCTAAGCATTAGCATACTCCACAAAACTGCCAGTGTGTCTGTCTGCATGCGAGAACAAAAAAAGGCCATTTAACTTCATGAACTGATGGATATTTTAAAAGCAGCATAATTGCCTCTAGCTGTTTGAAATGTAAATTCTATTTCTGGTCGCTTTTTCGAAGGAATCCCAGCCATGCAGGCACATGGCCTGCCTCCGTCCCTCCCAAATACTCAGTGACCTTTTGGCCAATTTTGTTCAGATATGATGGTGGTATAATTAAACTACACTCAAAAGTAATTAATCACACAAGCCTTCTGCCAACAGCTGACTGGGTTTGAAGAGGAGGTTGCATGATACTGTGTACCAGAAAATAGCTCAAACATTATTAGAGACTCTGTGAAAGCCCCTAAATGCCCCAAATAGGAGAAAAACTTCAGTCTGAATATATGTTTTCCTAGACATATGTTTTCCTAGTACAATCAGGGGAAAATCAGGCAGTGTGGCTTCAGGTTTGCAAAAACACCACATGAATTTTTGTGATGCTCTAAAGAAAAGCCACTCTGTTAGGTGGCAGCAGGGACAAAAGACACATGGACTTCGCTTCCCCTAAGTGAGAAACAAGAATACCCGTGTCAGGGAAAAGTTACAGGACGGGTATTAATCCTGACAGTCAGGCGCGCACTTTCATCCAAATATGAAGCCAACAAGATTTGGTTTTCTAGCCGGTCTCCCTAGCAACTGCGTTGTCTCTTCCGAGCAATAAACCGGGGATTGTGCAATATTACCTAATGAACAAACCTCTGGCATTCACACAGGAGCTACCTGCCAGCATGAAGATGCTGCCAAAGCAGACCCTGAAACTGCAGAGAGGTCTGCAAGGTCCTCCACTGGACAGGGGCCTTGGCTTTAAGTGGGTGACGTCCCTCGGAGAAAGATGTTTTGTCACTGCACATGGCTACCTGTGCTGGCTTGGATGCTGAATGTGAGGGCAGGAGGCTCTCGCGCAGGCACAAACCGGGAAGCAGCAGCAGCAGCTTAGTAGTTTGCAGCTACAAACTTAAAATTTAGAGATGACCACCCTGAAGTCATTCATGTGCATCTTTCTACCCTTCCCCAGACGACTCCATCCGACACATGCTGAACATGCTGATGCAAGACTAAGACAGATGATTTTTGGACCAGCAGAGGATCCACTCTTCTGCACTGCATCTCTCCAAGTGCCTTGTGAACTCTCCACAAAGGCTGCCCCATTATTTCTGTTGCGGCTGATTAGGTTCAGCTGATGAGAACTGCCACTCACACATTTCCTTCTTCTTTATAAAACTGCATTAAAAACTAACACAACCAATGAACCCAACTGTTACTCGCCTCAAAAAGCATTAACAAATCTGCTTTCACAGGTTACAAGTGCTGGTAGCATTTGCTGGCCTTTCATTTTAAAGGTTTGAGAAAACGCAGGAGAGCAGTACTGCCCTTCTGGCGCTTACTGCTAAGGCATCCCTTCCACACAACTACTCCACACAAGTTTAAACTCAAAAATTTCAAGAACTCCTTGATGTGGGACCTTTTTTAAAATTCAAGGTTATTTTGCAATATCCCAAGTGTTCATTTTCATATGTTTAAAAGGCTCAGAAGCAAATACATGTTGATTTTACTATTTTCTCTTTACTCGTCCGAAGTAGAAATTTCACCATATACAAAAAAGGAGGCCATTCACATTAAAAGCACTTAATGTATATTTTAAAGCAATAGAGAACACTTGCATTTAGATCATTGAATGCTGAGGCAGGAGGGAAGCCCTTCCAGAGGCTTAACTTGAAAGCTACAGCAGTAAAAGATTTTATTGGGATTCAATTACTGTTTGCGATGTTCAGTTTTCATCTGGGCCGTCTCCTGGAAGACTCATGTATTCTCAGCTCCTGTAAAAAGCAGACGATGTTCAAACACTTCAGGTACACTAGAAAATACCAGAAAGTATTGCTGGATGCGAAAGGGAAAACAAGGACCTTAGGTGCCGGAATGGGGAAACTGGCTATAGGTCCTTGTTGCAGATTGCAACACGACAGCCAAGTCCAAGCCGTGCTGGATGCTGTTTGAGAGTACCTGAAGACACAGCACTTTACACTGAATAAACTCATAGTGGTTTGCTGAAATGCTTATAGAAACAGAGCCTAAACACTACAAGAAACCAGCTATGAAATTAAAGATTACCTATGGGTGAAAGATATAGCACACAGAGGGGTTTTAAACTTATTTTAAAAACCAACTCCATGATCCTACTTCTAGATAGCTCCATGATCCTACCTACAGGTAAAGACCAAGTAGAGTATATATGATTGCATTTCGTACAAAATTGCTTTTGGCAGATCTTAGTAAACTCAATAAGCAGAATTAACTCAGCTAGTTTAACAACACAACAACCAAAAGCACCCCTGGGTGCTCAATATGTCTTGCATGAACTTGGGTGGCAGCAAGTCCCTGAGCTTATCCACCACCACTTTATCTGGTTACCTGAAGGAAGCCCAGGACAAAAGCACGTTGGAGAGGCGCACGTAGGATACCCTTGCAAACATACTGCCAATCCCGTTAGTATGTTTACCTTACACAGAGGATGACCAACTTTTGACTTGATGGAGAAGGAAATGGTGAAATAATCTGATGTGATTCCGTAATAAAACACAATTCCCTCCATCCTTACCTCTCTGATCCTAACTGCTAAACTGGTCATTGAAGGAGGAGGATGTAGACCTTCCTCCTCTAAAATATTTTCTATAGTGATTTGGTGCTGCCTAATATCTTGTAGATACTAAAATAATTGATTGAATTAAAAAAAACCCAAACAAACTCTCTGTGCTCCTTTCATCACTGCTGCCATACAGTTTCCAGGGAAGTGAGGAGAATGACACAGGATTTAGCATTTATCAAGGACATGACCTCATTCTTAAAAAACAAAATAAAACACAAAAAAACCACCATTTTTTTGTTCAAATAAAGATATACTGTATCTGAATATAGTCCATGCTATACTTATGCTGATTTACTAATACACTTCAAAAGTGGACACTGTCCTCGTCCAAAGGCAAAAATCGCTCCTTTACTGGACTTTCTTGTCCTTCAGATGCTCTCCTTTTGTCCCCTTAACAAACCTCTTTTTTTGTGTGTGTGTGTGTGTATCAGAAGAAAAGAAATATGATTGGGACTGGCCTAATTTGCTGTGATTTGAAGAAATCTAAATGAGATCAGGAGCTGCCCGAGCCCCAACTTATCCTCCATGACTCTGCTTGGTGACATGGTAAACCTACAATTTTCATCATTATGGAAACAGACACTGCAAATCCAGCTCAAAAGCACTGTCTAAATTTATAATAGATAATACCTGCAAAGGTGACTGGAATATGCCACAAAGAACAACCAGAGCTCTCCATCTCCTCCAGTATTCCCAGGGAACAGTATGAAAAGTACATTTTTGGAGAAGGAAAGAAAACTGGATGTCATCTGCTATAGCAGATGAACACAAAATATTCATTGTCTTGACATTGTTCTGCAATATTTGTATTGCTGCTTTGAGTTACACTGACAAGTTAATCGATGCAATGTCAGGATGTTGCCGTGATTATTTTCTGTTTTGCTGCACGTCTCCTCGATGACTAATTGGCTGCTCAGCCATTCAAGGTTGAACAACAACGATGCAAACGTTCAAGCAACTGCACGTATTAATATAGTCAATGGTATTTTTAATTACACGGAAGCGGCCAACGCTGCCGATCATTAACAGCGATGACATCCATAAAGCGTGCTTAGCAAGCTGTTGCTCTGTAAGGGAATATGCTTAAATGTTGATTTAAAATAGTGAATAGTAACAATTCTTCTGATGATACTGAGGCGTTAAAAAGCTGCCTTCGCCTCCACTGCATTTTGGTATTATAGATATTAAGTTGTCACAGGCATCATGCTTGGAGAACAGTAAAATGAGCAACTGCAGAAACAAACATTACGACATTAAAGAAATTGGAAGAAAATTTTAAATCCTTCCAGTAAATTATAAACTTTGAGGAGTTTTGTGGAAACTTATTAAGGAATATGAATATGTATTTTTAGAATTAAACATAAAAAAGAAGTCACAAGTAGCACTTGGGTCTGAGAGGTCACATCCTGCGTCTAAGCCATCAGGCTGGTATAGAGATGATCTTGCCCTAAAGAAATGAACTTTCTTTCCCAACATTAAAGAAATGCTGGGAATATATGATAGAGAAAAGACATACTGTATCGAAAGGCCTTCCTCTTTGCTGTTTTTGAAAAGGCTCTTCACCCCTTGAAAAAAAGAAATTCTGCTTCAAACTACCTATAGAAATGTCTATAAATATTACTTATTGCCATGATCACTCTATATGCTATGAACAGTAATCACCATTAGGAAGTAGCTCATTGCAGACCTTGGTGGCCTCCCACTAGAGAGGGGTGGAGCGCCCTTGGTATAGAAAAAGCTGCACATAGTACTCTCACGATGCTAAGAGTTTAATACAGCACTAATTTTACAAGTAATAAAGACTTTGTGGCCAGAAAGTCCAAAGGACGGGGGAAGAAAGTGCAAGGAGCAATCCACTGGCCTGCCATACAGCGGGAAGGATGCGGGCTGGTTTCTATAGTCCATTAAAAGCCCAGTTATTCAGCTCTTAAATAAGTCTCAGAATTGCTTGAAGGAAAGCACATAAGTGATGAAATTATGAAAGTCTTCCACATTTGACAATATGATCATGAATAGCACTAAAAATCATCAGAAAACTTGTAAACGTAAAAGGGTGCTAGAGCTGGGTAACAAGAAGTGAATTATGTATTTACCAATTCTAGAGAAAAAAAGAATAAATCATGAGAGCAGAACACTTTAGGGAACCACTTCTGATGATGCTGGTCACTGTTTTGGAAAGAGAGGACAAGAAGTAGATCTGCTACAGTAAATCAAAAAATAAACCCAACAGGCTGCTGGTTCAAGAAAGAGTATTTGAGCTATGCAAAATAAAAAAAGATACTAGTAGGTAGCAGTAAAGAAGAGTTTTGTGGATTCAGGAGATGTTCTAATCAAGCAAGAGACTAAGAAATAGGGCAAAATGAAGCCAAAAGAAATACCAAGAGACTGGTGAGACAAAGCAAAAGCCAGTTCTTGTGCACCTTGCTACAAGATCTGGAGCTGGGAGACGAATGAAAGCTGCAGAGGTGTTTTACCAGCCTGAGAGCAAAGGAATAGATTTGTGAATCTGGCAAAGAGGAGAACAGAAGTCTGTTAGGTATGAACTACAGAAAATACTGAAAGATGGAAGAGTGATTTAACTGCTTTTTTGTGCTGAGACCAATGTTTCTGAAATAATTCTGAATGAGCTAAACATTGAGGAGCCCAAGGTGAACAAGAACACCAAATAAAAATGTTGGCAATGCTTCTGCTGAATTGTTAGAAGAGAAGACTGTGTTAAACAAAAGGGTTTGAAAATAAATTACAAAACATTACATGTCTGAAAAAAAATTCTCAAACAAAGGAAGGAGGCACTCCCATGTACAGCAGGGCAGTTAAGTCATAACTAGGGGGAAATTTTGCTTTGAACTGACCCAAGACCTATCAGAAATGAAAAGAAAAAACTGATTTGGGTCCAAGAAAATTTTTGTTCACTCTATGTTGTGATGTTTTATCCTGAACTCTGAAGAAAATCTCAATCATTTAGAAAGTGTCTTTGGTATTTAAGAAAAATGTTCCCTGAAGATTATGGATTCCCAACCTCTTCTTAGTCCAAGTTCTGGTTTTCTTTCAACACAGCAGAATCTGAAGTGAAAATTAGGATGCTGTAGAACTGATTGGGGATCATTTAGCAAAATTATTTCCATTGCATTTTCCACAAGCCAAAAAGTAAATTTTGCATTTCAATCTCTATTTCAAAATCTGTTTTTCCCTGAACTTTAGATTCCACAAAAGGATTTTGCTATAGATAGCACCCATGACACAAAGCAGCTATTGTAGGAGCCAAAAGAGAGGGCCAAGTCCATGTGTTGGTTGTATCCCATCAAAGAAGTGGATCAACTGGCGCTGCCAAGCTGCACTGTAGAGATCTGATGTTAGAATAGTGCTGTAAGAGATATTTCTGAATGCACACTACCCACTTATCCCCACTGCTGACCTGCCCTTGGTGGTTCGTTATTTGTAAGACATAACAGAGAGGAACTCAGGGGCTTTACATACCTGCCTCTCCTGTGGTGCCACAACTTTTATTTCTACACCACAGTTTCCCCACTCGTTATTTTTAATGGATTAGCTGACAAGCAGCTAGAAGAGGTTTGGGTTTTGCTGGCTGGATCTGAAGAGAGATGGGAGGGAAGGGAGGAGGCTGTGCCAGCAGTAGGAACAGTCATATGTTCCATATAACCCATACTCCTTGCCTCAGCCCATCCTATCCTCCTCATCCCATAGTCTTCTTGCAGTTTGTGAAGGTGCATGCCTGCCCAGCACAGGTTGCCCATTCACCCTCTGCCTAAAATCAACATAAAACACTCCCTCTCCATCATTTTTGCAATCCAGAGAGCTAAACCATCTTTGCTGCTCTTCAATTCAAGGTTCTTCCTTGGCATCACAAAAGATCATCCTTCATGGTTGGTATTTTGAAGTACACTTAATAGGTACAAAATGAAGTATTCCTGTTATTTCCCTGAAAATATTACAAAACTGATAAAGCAAATGTATATTTTGGGGGGTATTTTGCAGCAGAGCTTACACATATGCCTGCAGAAAACATCCACCTGAGTCACAGGGCAAACAGAAGCCCATCCGTGCCAGTGGGTTCACTTTAGGCAGGGGAAAGGATTTTTCCAGAATTTATTAAAATGGCAAATTTTCCTCTGGAAAACCGCATGCTGAGTTTTCTGTACACAACAAAGGATCAGCTATTTAACCATTAAGCTGTACCAAGTATCAAATCATTATTCGGGCTTATTGCTGGCTTCACAATGAACTTGAGCAGGGTATTTATATAATTACTTTTGAGTACAATTTTGGGACAGATGTGAACTAAAAAGGCACAGTGACCTCCAGGTATATTGGTCCAAAACCAACACATGTATGTAAGAACACATAGCATATTCAGGTGATCCCAAATCTTTCAGAATGCCAATGGGCATCAGTATCATACAGACAGCTTTGCTGCTGCCTTGACCTCTGTCCTACAGAAGTCACTTTATTTCTGTGCTTTTCATTACTTTGATTAAAACTGAAATATTAGCACATTTTAAACACACGGGAGTGCTGCAGGCATTATCAGAGTGGTAGTAATGCACTTGATGAAGCAGAAAAGCATCATGTAAATTAAAAACATTATTAATGCACTCCTAGAAAAACTTGTTAGAATAAAGCAACTTGGAAAAACAAAGAAACTTAACTTTTCCTCATGGTCCAAACCATTTAAAGCTCCAGTTTTCTGCAAATATCGTCAAAGCATTTCTAAAATGGTTAAAAAATATGGGAAACAACATAAGACACCATGTTCCCATCATTCCAGTCTGAGTTTTAGGATGTGGAGTCTCAGCCAGGCCAATTTACTACTTGTCACTATTGATACCAGTTTAGGGTTTTGTGAAAATTTGGTCAGCTCCTTGATTCAAGCTCATGGAGCTTCGATTACTATCAACTCTCCTGCACAATGCTTATTTTCATCACCGTCAGCAATCCCAAAAGACAGAGCTGCACGAAGAACTATTCACATGGAGGATGACAGCTAAATTAGTTTGGCACAACAGCAGGAGGAAGCGTGCAGGTGGGTCTGTCATCGGGATGGATGAACAGAGGATTTAGCTCTCAAATTTCTTCTCTTGCACGTTCACAAGCACCACATTCATGCTATCAATCTCCTCCAAGTAGCAGCATGTTGGCACTCGTGGTACAGCCATAAAGAGCTCTTAACTTTGGTGTCAGTCCCTCCGAATTCAAACCGCAGGGAAAGGCGCTGGTCTCCCTGGCGCAGGCTCCCCGTTGCATTCAAGTGCACTCAGCTGTTCGAACAGACAAAAAGCAGCAGATTCAAGTGACACAGAAGTTATGAAATGCCACTTTAAAGGGGTTATTTGCAGCACCAAAGAGCGCTGAGAAGAAACAGGGATAATGCTAATATCCAGACTGAAATGCATTAATAATTGCTACGACAACTTTAACAGCAACAACACATTTTCTTGCTCAAACTCATCCTAGCCAGCTTCTTGAAAGAAGCAATCCTTATTTATCATTATTTCTGGATAAACAGAATCAGAAGGGTAAATTACCCATTTCTATCACCGTAAGAAGAGAAACCCAAAATAGATGTCCTCTTGAGTATTCACAGCAGGCAGCAGGCTACCGCAGGAGCCCTGCCACGTAGTTGCTCATCAATCACTCACAGCTCTGGCCAAAGCCACTTTTTAATGAATTCACATCATCCCATTTGCTTTTCCCAGCCCCTCGAACCACAGCGGCATTCTGTGTCATTCTGAATGTAAATGACGTCCTAACGCAAAACCAGATAGTTATGATGTTCCCTCAGCAGCATCGTTTGTTTGTAAATGCCCCGTCACTCAGAGCACGTTGACGGAACTTATGCATTAAGTCAACTGACTTGACAGATCATCTCATCTTTGCGTTGTCCTGTGGTGACAAACATTTCCTGCTGGTAATTTGTTTTCCCTATGAAAGTTCACATTGGAAAAATGCTGGATTGATTTGTGCACAGTGCTCAAGCGCAGTGTTCAACCAAGGCGGTTGCATGAACGTGATCAAAGCCCACCGGCGTGCAATGCAACTGACCATCTAATTCCTGACTGTAAGTAATATACACCGAGGTCTGGTGTACCGATTTGAGGTGACCATTTCCAATGTTACAATCAATTCATCTTTTGCCAAAAGAAATTTAAAAAATGAATCCTGTAATTTCTTTAGGTCTACATTAAGTTCATGTTGACGTAAGTGGTTGCTACCTCTGTATCAAAATTATCTCAAAGCAGTGGGTTGGGGTGGGTTTCTTTGCCATTTCAAATACTGCTCAAGAAAATAAAATATTACCATTCAGTGATAAAAAACACATAAAATATCTCCATGTCTAACTGATTTATAAACAGGAGGTGGATTTTTCTTCTCTAACTGTTCAAGCTCTGATGCGATCCCATCCGGGATTGCACCCCCGATCTCAAATTTCACACTCCTGGTACAGAAAAACAACTGCAGCCATAGCCCACCACATGAAAGGCCACCTCTAGCCCTAAGGCTTACTCTAAGGGTCTTCCTCCAGGCAGCCGAAGTGCTCTCCCACCTTTCTGCTGCTTTCATTTGCCACCTGTAAATCACACTTCAAAGTGCAGGGCTTAATCAATGTGTGCAGAAGAGAGGAAAAACCCTGTGCAGACAGTTCTAGGGAGAATGCCTCTTTGCCAGAGAAACTTGTATCAAACCAAGATGGCAAAAATCAGATGAGAAGGGTCTATCTGCAAAGACTGCAAGGATCAGGGTACTCCAAGCACTCAGGCACATGAAGACTCATCCATCAGCTAAGCCAAGGGACATAAATTAAAGCACCGCTACATCTGTCTGCGGTGGCTCTTACCCAGGAGTTAAATTGCTTTAGGTGCACTGTAACTTAATCCTCTTCAGGATTAAGGCCACTTCATTCCTGAATGAGAGCTTCGACACAGAGCTCTAGTGGTGCTTGAACTTCTGGTGAGGCGAGGGGAAAGCAAAGCCAGAGTAGGAGCGCTCCAGTGCTGGAAATCAGAGAGCAGATGCGCAAGACAGCCTGGTAGCAGTGGGGACATGCACACTGATACATCAAGGTTGAAAACTTAAGTTTTAGCCCTTTCATACTCCACCATCACAAAAAAATCCAGCAAGGCAGCTCATGTGCAGAGATTGCCATTAAATTGCCTATTCACAGCAGCATTTGAAGAGGACTGACATTAGTTTTTATTAAAATATTGGGGCTGGAGGGGAGAAAACTGATTTACAGCTGGCCAACAGAAGCAACATCTCCACCAGCTCCCATTCCCAGCTTGCACAGGTGAGAAGAGATTGTACTGAGGTTATTATTTCTTCCACTTTTGTCCAAGTCGGTATAAAATACACTTTCCAGGACCAAAGCACAAGACCCCTAAGGATATAAACACGAGCTCTAGACCTCAGCAGAGGTCTGGCTGCAATGTGCTGTGCCTGTCCCTGGATGCTGTCTCCTGAGCACTGAGGAACAGATAGAAAGGATCCTACTGTTTAGCTACAGGCTATTGCAGAGATAACAAGAAAAAATTGTTCTTCGGTTATTTCACTTCTGCCCTAAAAAGGACATATTTTCCCATGGTTAAAAGGATTCGCGTACTTCTCTTTCTTCTCTGAAAAATAAAAGTACTGACCTGAAATGTAGCCCAGACTATGACATAGAATTTAGGCTAGCTGGACCCATCTCTGGAAAGCAGGGATAGTATGGCCTGATAAGGGACTCAAAGAGGAAGTTTTATATTCAAAAACCAGAGGTTAAAAGCCTGTGTTTGCCAAAAAGAGAAAGGAAAGAATAACAAGGAAAAACTGTACCACAGGGAGAAAAGACAATCTAAAATGCACAGTAGCATTACCATAAACATATGTATTTACAATTTTAGCATTTATCTCAAATTATTTTTATACTACACTACTGAAGTTACAAATGCTACCAGTAAATCAGGTGAAAATAATCTTTTACAAGAACAAGGTGTATACAAGAAGATATTCTTCTTTTACCCACTTTTACAATTAATACCCATTAGTCTATCATAAAACCAAGAGCTACAAAGTTGGACCATATTATTTATATTATTTGTAATTCTAGCACAAAAGGGTCATGAATTTTCAAATACGCATTCACATGCATTACGCTCCTTTAGTAAATGAATCAGTAAATTTCATGTGGTGCTTGGTTAAAAAACTGCACCCGGTTCTCAGAAATGGTACATTTATCAAATCCCTGGGAAATCCAAAAACAGCAAATAAGAGATGAATTTTGGTAATACCACAAGAAAATTAAAACTCCCACTGGCACATACTTCTTTCCCTAGAAATGGCATGTAATCTTTAGTATTGCAGAGTGAATGTTATTTTATTGTTACCAGCTCTAAGAAGCAGGATAACTCTGAAATACTATTTTCCAGGAACAAAGATGTTGTAATAATGTTAACAACTTGACAGAGTATTCACTTATAAACTAAAATAGTTCACCACCTTGTTTTCTAATACTCTCAGACTTCATGGTTAATCAGAATCAGATTAATTAATTTGGAGATGGAAGGTCTTTGGGGGTCTAGATGATACAAGAAGTTTTGGCAACTCCATGAATAACATTTTTTCTTTGGCTACATAATTAAATTCCTCACCATCTGATTACTAGGATCGGTTCTACATGAGAGACCAGGAAAACCTGATTTTCTAACTAAATCTGATTGTTAAACTTCAAAGGTGGCAGCTCCCGGAGCCAAGGGATGTTTTGCACGTAGGAATTTAACCAAGTATTGCAGCTCAAATTTAAAACCCCTCCTACATTCCCTATTTGGATGCAGCATTCACTTCCTAGCCTAGCTGAATTCAGTATTTTCAGTATTTACTCCTTATTCCAAAATCTTTTTGTTAATTTACTATGCTTTGTTAAACAGACGTTATGTTTCTTTCATCCTAGGTTCAGTTGGGCAGGGAAAAAACCCTACCACTATTTTAGAGATGCATACTTTCCAAGGCCTTAAACAATACCGTCTGCCAAGCCTCCTCTTCCAGACACATAAGAAATTCTAAGCATCATTAAACTGTCCCCACAAAGGTCTCACCAGTTGCTGTAACATATTTGCATATTTATACCATATTAGTCTTAATTTCAAACAGCTACTATTATCTGAAGCCGTACTTAATTTTGCTTAATTCACTAAAATTAGGAAATCGTAAGAAAATGCTGACTGATCATTAACTATGTGCTGGACAACACTACCAGACCACAGTGGCTTCACCTGGCATCTTATTTCCATTCCAGAAACTAATTTTCACGCCTGGTGCTTTCCCTCTGTTCTTCTGCTAAATATTAACAAGCACATCAAAGCAAGGTGAGATTTTAAAACAGGGTTAGCCAGCAGCAGAGACTTAACAATCAACGGGTGCTTTGAATTTACAGCAAAAGAAAGCAAAATCCTTCATTAGCTTGGAAAATCATCAAATTAATGAATGTTGGAGTTTTTTAAATGAAAGGTTTGACATTGATGACAGTTTTAGATGGTTATCTAAAGATAGGTGATTTATTCTAAACGACACACAAAAACAATCTTTCTCAAGTGGTTTCAGAGCCCTACTGCCCTGACAAAGCGGGCACAAGTACATGTCCCAGTGTAGAGTTATGCCTTTTTAAAGCTTTATGTAAATATAAATTAACATTGCTAATACAGTACCACAAAGACACTTTGAGCATGAAATGATACAGGACCAAATGCATCAGCACAGTTTCTGCAGCTGTTAAGCAACTGCTGTTGCATTCCTCCCTTCCCCACGGTAGTCCAAAGCCCTGAAGGAGCCATCTGCAAATCCACATTTGCTGGACAACTCCGAAGGACACACCTTCCCAGCTGGCCAAATGGTGTTCATCTGGTACATGTCATTTTGAGGGCATGGCTCATTAAGATGAACACCGAAAACAATCCTCAAAGAGATACATGCCCCCAGCTTGACATGAGGCACCATCTTGGTGCCTCTGTGTGGTGGGAATGAAGCAGGGGAGGAATGAAAGGTGGGGATTTAGGGAGATGAGAGAAAGCAGAAGGAAAAAGTCTGCATGAACTTGTTCCTCTTGTGTATCAACATTTCTGTTACTAGAACAAAACACAGACTTGATGGTGCCAACATCTTCCCTTATGCAGGTTAGTGTCCCACAGTACCATGGTGTGGGGGATCTTCTGCTGAACTGAGTGCAATGGTGGGACGTATCCCAGATTATATGCATGTTCCAGCAAAATAACATGCTCTCAAACAGATAGGATACATTAGGAGACCTGTTAAGTTCAATGGGTTTTCAGCTATGCCTTGTGATTTTGCAAAGAGGCTCTGAGATGAGGACTCCATACACATCACCTTCTCTCACTCCCTTTGCCATGGTAGGAATATTAGATTGACTTCAAAACTTATTTAAAAAAACAAAACAAAACACATAAATACGGGGAATCAGAGACTTCCAAATGTTGTAAAATTTTGTTAAATGTTGTAAAAAAAAAGATTAAACTACTGGTTCAGTACTTGAAGGAAGTCAACCATTAAGGGCAACAGCTAAAAAGTTTAAAAAAAATCAAAATAAACATCAGTAGAAGAGCATTATAAGCTAATTGCCTGCCAAGCCTTTTTTATTATTTTTTGGAAGGTATGACTTTGAGGAGATTATTTCTCAATCAAGATAAAGATGGCCAGTGTTTGCTGGTACACTGGCATTTTAGGCACTTCCACTTTGCAGGAAGGTTTATGAGCTATTACGGCCAAACATCACTCTAACAGGCATATGGACATCACAACCTGCTGGGATAAATAAGCATGGCAGCTGATTTTTTATGTGCTTATTTTTTTAGGGTAGCTTGTCTAAGCACCTCCAGTTGTGCACAGCAAAAGATGTCCTGGAATTAACTTCACCTTCAGGAGGGTAAAAGGCTCAGATAAGCTGCCAGACTTGTTGACACTACAAAAATGGGAATTTGTAATGTTGGCTCCTGGGGATATGTGAAATTGTGTTGATATAATTAAAGAATAGGGATAATTATGTTTCTCCACTGGGGAAACGAGAAAGACATTTTACATGGACCACATCAGCAACCAACGGTGATGCCAACGCAGTTTTTTCTAATGATACAAAACCACCCACTTGCACCATAGAGAAAATGGTGGCTGTTAAGGTTTATAGCAATTGTTTGAGTTAGAAATTTACTGCTTCAGATGCAATGTACTTACAAACACAATTTCTTAAACAAAATCCTATTATTTACAGATTTTGAAAAGTGCTAAGAATATATTTATAGGATGCTGCTTCTGTATTTTTATACTCCTCTTGGCGGGGATTTTCTCCTTCTTTTCCCTATTCAGTGGCTGGAAGCTGCCCTGACATCTTACATCCTGGTTTGATTTTAAAGATGGACAATAAATAGCAACGACAAGTATCACAATAATCACATATGCTATCTTGACTCCCAACATCAATGTCTAAAAATGACCACTGAGAAATCAATTCTGGACTTTCTGAAGTGCCTGAGCTTGGGTCTGTGAAATGCAGTGAATTACTGAAGTGTAGTACTGTGGTATCACCAGAACTTTAATTTCTGACCCCCTGTTTTACAACGACTATTGCTGTTGGAGGAGACTCAGGCAGACAACCATAATCATGTGTTCCCCAAACCTAATATTTAGCATAGGTTTCAAATGAAGGCACCAAAAAACTACATCTGCTTAAATAACCATCTCTATGTGTGACATCAAAAAACATACATTTATAGAAGGATGTTGAGATGAAGGTAAGGTGAGGATTTTCTTGTTGATTAGAAGGGATGGTAATGTTATTTCTGCCTTTTATATCTAACCATATGGCTGCACATTAAAACAGGGTTTTGAAGGATTAATCTTGTGAACTATTCAAAAAGTAATTATGTTAAGCTTCTTTTTTTTTCCCCTCCCCTTTTTATTTTTCTTTGAGAAGCTTTCCAATTTGGCTTTCAGATGCTGAATCAACTGCAGCCCCAGCTGATACTGTTAAAGCTGCAGGACAAAACTGCCTGTGAATCTTTACACCTGGTTATGATTAAATCCATCTACTTAAGGCTGTTACTCATAGAAAGACTATTTTCAGCCTTTATTCTGTTATTTTGTTTCTGGTTTGTTTGTTTTTTTCCCCTTATCATGAAGAATAAATTGCTACTTTCATTTAGGAGGAAGTATAAATCATGTTGTCGTTACAACAGAGCCTGTACCACAATGCTGAATGCTAAAACCTACAAATTTTTATGCTACAATGAGTTCCTGGGAACTGAAAAATGGGGAGCTGAAAATCATCTCAATCCTCTATATTTTTAGTAAAGATTTCTTACCTACCCTGTTCTCTCTTCAAGGTAATTACATGGGCAACTGTGAACAAACGATATAAATTCACTCAATAAAAAAAGCTTATTGCAGTATGTTTTTAAGGAGCCGTAATGTTGCCAGTGTTTTCTTCGAGTCTCTGAAATTCATCCAGGTGGATGCTCAAATCAGAGAAATGCCCTCGCCACTTGCCACGAGAAACCATTGCACATTCACCCGACTTCACACCTCCTCAAATAACCATCACTCTTGATTTTGCTTGCACGTGTCCCTGGGCTTTGGCAGCCCCCCAAAACAATAACCCCCAACTGCATCCGTGGAGCTACATGCCAAGCACTGACACAGTCCACGTTACTGCTTGACGGAGCCCTGCTCCGTGTTCACCCCACATATCTGCTGCTTTTACAAGACTGAGATGGGAGATCTTTGTGTCAATTTTATAGACAGAGATCTAAGAAACAGGAAAGCTGAACGATTTATATAATTAAATACGGAGTCTGTGACATAGCAGGTATCAGACCTATGTATTTCAAGTTTCAGTTTACTGCCCAATCCTTTCTAAAAAAAACCCACAAACTCTTCTGAAAAGCCCTACACCCTTTATGCCTCTAAACACCAAAAGTAACAAATCAGACTTCCAATATTCCCTCCTCACCCGGCAGAAATGCGTGCATCATCCTTTTTGTTCACAGCCACAGATGGGAGTGATTTAAGATGCTCCTTAGCCCATCAGTCTATACCTTTTCACGTCTAATTCTTGCACACAGAGTTAGCAACAACACTGTCCTGTCCTTAACCACAGACTTTGACTGCAGAATCACAAGATTTTAACTTTATTGTAGACCACAGTAATAGAAGAACCAGAGATGAGGGCTGAGATACCCGCTGTAAGAGAAATAATAACAACCAATAGAGAACATAACTGGGAAACTAACTAGCTTTGTGCATATATCTTCTCTTAATGTTTGCTCAAGTGTGAAAAGGCTGTAATGATAGCGCAATTATTAATACTTACAATACCTACTTTTCTTGCAGGTAATCCATTTTTTTATTCTCATGAGCCATTTATGTATGGCCACAAGCATTTCAAAGTAGAAGTAACTGGGAACAAAATAAAGGCAGGTGCTTTAAAAATATTTATAATACATTATTATGAAAAACAGTCAATGGGTTAAAAAACCCAAATGGGTTAAAAAAACCCAAAACCAAACCCACACTTTAAAGGTACACTTTGCCCCATTTATGGAAAACTACCATTTTCCCCCTAAAGCTACATGTTACTGCCTGATGCACGCATGAAAACGGAGCTCTACAAATTTTGTGGCTTTCAGGCACAGCCCGTGAAAAACAAAACCAGACTGGGAGCATATCGGACCAGACTGGATATGGGAGCATATCGGACCAGACTGATTTTTCAGCCCCTTTTCTGTGTCCACCAGAACATGAAGAATGAGAAGAGCCCATATTGGAAATCGCTTTATTACAGCTGGCCAGCCCCAAGCACCTTTTTGGTTGGCTGCTGCATCTACAAGAGAAAGGCAGCGCGTGAGACCGTGCCCCTGCTAAAGCAGAAGAGCCACCAGCTTTGGGGGAGCGCAGCCATGGTGCTATTCCACCACAGCGCGGGCAAAGTGGTATCACTGGAAAAAAATGCTGTGAACATTAAAAATGCCTTTTCAAACTTTGCCCATGGCAAACAAATTA
Organism: Nipponia nippon; assembly: GCF_047370975.1. Classification (NCBI taxonomy): domain Eukaryota; kingdom Metazoa; phylum Chordata; class Aves; order Pelecaniformes; family Threskiornithidae; genus Nipponia; species Nipponia nippon. The sequence goes on along the minus strand of NW_028262347.1, from coordinate 86,558,456 downwards.
CTTCTCAGGTGGCGTGGCACAAGGCGATGTAGCAATGCACAAGGCGAATGTAGCAAAAACAAAGGGCTGCCCTTACTTGTCCAGCAGCACGTAAAGATCCCGCTTCCCAGGAGCTGGACATAGACTGAATGCAGAAACGATTCCCACCCCATAAAGACTTTGACTTTGTGGGGAGACTCAATTCTCTCTGCCTCTCTCTAATCACAAGAAACATTTTTATTATCTCTTCCAAAACCTCAACGCCATCTCTTAACAGCAGAGCTCTTGTGGTAACGCGCATCTCAATCGTGACTACAGTGACTGATCCAGGACTCATACAAGTCAATAGGAAACTTCACCTTTGACTTTAACGGGCATTTAATAAAAATCAGTCTCCCAGAAAGGCATTTGTCCCATTTCTTCCCTGTGCAATCTGTGCTCCAGAGCTATCATTCTGTCACTATCAACACAGCATTTTTCGAAGAGGCAGCCAAAGACTTAAGTAATGCTTGCTGTGCCATCTACATCAACACAAGAAACAACAGAGCCTCTGTAACACAGCTCATGAGCTTGCCAGGTGAAATTTGGATGAATTCATTTTATCCAAAGATTATGGTATTTCCTCTCTAAGTATTTTGGGAGGGTGGTTAAGGTGAATATGCCAAGATGATTGGAAATACGAGCTCTGGACTTCCCAGCTTTTCCCTGTATTAATACTGCTGTGCTCTCCCTCGTGCTGGGTCACTGTCATCTTTTTTAGGAAGGTTTAAGCCAATGGGACTCCCATCATTAATAAAAAAATCATTTATCATCCCATATTCTCACGATTAATTATTTTAAATGTTTTGGTACACTCGCACTTTATCACAAGGACTTGGCATCTTCAAGAGGTAGGCTTCCTCTCTGAGATACCTCCCTCACCAAAAGTCTGCCCAAATTACAGTAGTAAGTTTTGAAAAACAAGGATGTAGTCTTGTACAGGCTTAGAAGTTTGACATCTAAAAAATACAAGAATTTCATCTGCGTTGGCTGGAAGAAAGAAGGATTCCCCATGATGAAAACAGCTGGGAAAGGTCTGTGGACTGGATCAAAAGTGGCTGCTCTGTGTAGAATGGGCTTATCTGTATGTGCTAGAGCCTACACTCGGAAAGTCAAAAAGTTCCTGAGACCCTCATCTCTTTCCTCTCAGGAAGCATTGTAAGAGCCCCTGTAAATGTATCTTCTCTTTCTGCTACTTGGATAACACAGTACACTAGTCACTACCCATTCAGAAGTCAATCTGATGGACCACCTGCTCATGAAACCCATTTGATGCCATATGATGGCGTTTCTGCTTTGTTCCGGTTTGATTTTCTATGAAACCTGGGTAATGAGAGAAAGCCTACATTAAGAAACACAGTACTGCAAAATCAGAGGGCTACTCTAAGGAAAAATGTACATGCATCATTAATTCCTTGGTGAATTCACAACATGGCACCACACTTAGACTGCACAAGACTTTTCTCTGGTCTTCTGCTTTACTCCAGTGGTCTGAACAAAACCAGTACATATAATAATTTAATTAAACACTAAGTAAAAAGCAAGTGGCTAAAGGCACAATAAAGAGGTGTTCTCAAACTTCTGAGGTCTCTGGTTTTGCAATTTCAGTTGCATTTTTGTACCCTGAATTTTTATTTGTAATACAGAAATATTGTTAACAACATTATATCCTGGCTATTAAGTGTTTGCCTGTGTGCATGCCCAGTTGAAAGCTATTTTCAAGTCACAAAAAAAAAAAACCAAAACCAAAAACAGAGAAGGGTATTATGTGGAGAAGTGGAAGGATTTCTTCCAGAAACCATGAAGAAAATGGTACTAAAATAAAGTATCACTTCAGAAGCAATTATTCTCCTTTATCAGTGATTACATAAAACTGCAGTTACCAGCATCATTTTTTTGGGGAAAACAAGAGAAAGGCTGGACGTAATGAGACAAATTTAGTTTATACTCTTAATAAAACCCACATTTTACTGAAGTCAGGAAGCATGAAAATTAAAGTCGCCAAAGTACTGTACAAACACTAACAAATTAACTCATCTTTATCAAAACAAAACAACACAGAAAGGAGGGGTTTTGCTAAAGGCAACCGTGAGCACACAGCACAGAGCCAGGAAAAGAGCTTTAGAGGCTTATATTCAGTCCAAGAGATCACCCTTTATCACTTTGTAAGGAATCATTGCTTGGAAAGCTGTTCTCAACCAAAATAAAATCATGCAAAATCCTCCTGCCAGCAGAGAGATGTCTTTACAAACTTGGATACATAAATGAAGAGATTCACTAAAGACTACTACATTTCTGAATAAAACCTGCAATGCGATCAGTAAAAATATATCGAGGTCTGTAGTTTGGCACCAAAATTCATTGAGAAGAAAGGAGTACTGATATAGTCATAGTCTGATATTCTGAATTTTTCGAAGCTAAACTTATGGGAGATGAACTCACACACGGAGCCACAGGAGCTACTCAAAGAGACCTCTTTTCAATGGTGGATGTGAGTGTTGCTCATCTCCACCATGGCGGAGGCTGGACACAGAGCTAGGAAGTAAGGAATTTGCACTACACCATGTTGGTGTCAAGTTATGGTAACGTACATTTTGAGCTCAACCTCTGAAGCCTGCTCAGCAGCTGGGGCACTATCAGAGGTATTCACTGCTGGACCATAGGTGCTGAAGATGCCTCATTAGGACAGCATATCCCAAAGGAGAGACATAGGCTTCTCCAGGAGGTTATTTACAGCATCTCTTTTAGCCGTCTCCACCTCTCCAGTGACTGTACAGGGAGGCTGAAGTTGAATGATATCTTCTATCATGTCTACAATTACACTGCATCACCTAATTGCTGTCAGAGATAAAGTATTTCTATAATACGGAAAGCTACACAAAGAGGTAGTGTGGTGGCTATCAAAAATAGCTCTTACTGAGGTGCAAACGAAATAATAATTTTGGTCTACAGTTGGTGATCGAAAAAAGCCAGTAACAGCATCGAAAATGCTGCAAAGCCTAAAGACTAAAACCTGCTATTTGATTCCAGCCATGCCTATCAGGATGGGAAAAAATGACAGCAATCAGAAGTGATTTGGAGAAAATATCATTCCAAAAACAGGAATGTTCTTGATGACACTTACACTCTTATTTCTGACCTCCCACTACTCCACCATAGAGGCAGACAAGGAGAGAGACCAAGATAAAGCCAAGGGTATTGTTTTCGGGTCAGCACACAAACCCAAACCACTGCAAATTTCACCAGAAGACCACACCAGGGAGTCTGCAGAAATGGCATCTTGCAGCTGTGCCACTGCAAGCATAACATTTAGCATGTTGTTCTCTTACAGCATTAAGGAGTAATACACTGCTGATGCCGTGTTCCCATCTTTGATAAATCATAAACCACCTTTTGAAATAGCTCCTCTTGAGATGAATAAAAAATACTGAAATCATCAAAGCTCGTTAGGATTTTTGACCTGTGTAAATTTTACACACCAAGCCATGACCCCGACTCCTTCAATAAAATTAATGCTACAAAACGTGGTCTGAATCTAAGAATGACCAGCATTTACAGAAGCAGCAGCTGAGGCCAACTACCTGGCATCTCACTTGGCTTGCTAATAAGAAGATGGCAAAGTAACCCATGAAAACTGGGGTCCACACGGATTTCAGGTATGAAACATGATTTTACACCTGAAGAAGCGAGTCAGTTGCTGCCACTGAGCAATGCCCTGCTCTTCCAAGATCATTTTGTTCTGCTCCATATTGCCTCGAAGCTACTGCTACTGGGGGTTGTCAAAGCCATTTTGATTTGCAAACTTTAATTCTGTGACCTGGGAAATGTGTCAGGAAAATGAAAAAGCTTGAAAAATGACATAAAAATCATACAAAAGTATGGATGGAGAGTCAATCTCCAAAATTAGCTTGCATCTTTCTTAAACCATGATAGACAAAATTGGCCCTTACCCTCAGCAACAGAAGGAAATCTTCCACATGCTCTACAGGCAATTTTATGAAAAATGAACAACAGCAAAAGACAGTAAAGCAGTAGCTGATTAACATGAATTTTTATTTTTAGGATAATGTTCTTTCTATCACAGGCCATTTGTTTTGTGTAACAAACCTACCTTGCAAACACATGAGGTTTCAGTGTGCTGTTCCAAAAGGCAAATATTAAATGTACATTAATTTCTAATTGACAGGATGTACTGTGGCTTTTATCAGTACTTTTTATTAGATCTGGGAAATTAAAATTTCATCACACTTTCATAAAGAAATCATCACTTTTTTCCCCCTCCAACCTCTGTTACAGGTTCAGTAGGTAAGCCTTCAAAAATGACCGACCTCTTACACATTTTCACACCTTTCAGGACTGCACTTCTCACCACAAATTCATTTGATAATTTCTATCCACTTCGGGATTTTTAGCTTTTGTTTAGAAAACCCCAATAGGAAATGACATAATTAAAATAAAATTCCTTAGACTTTTGGTACCTATGTTCCCTCCATTTGTTTTCAAATGTTTCTCTTAACTCCAACAATTTTTCTAGATTTGGCTCTGTATTTTCTCACCAATATCTACCTTTAACAAGATGGGAAGCAACAACTTGTTGTCACTACACCCTTGAGCTGTTTGGAAATGTTCAGAAATAGGGCATTTTTTTCATAAGGAAGTTATAACCAGTTAAAATTTGAGAGAGAAAGCAGCAACAGTTAGGGAATTCATTTAGGGATACAGGAGAACAGGGCTGGTCTCTGTGTCTTGCTAGAACACTTACCCTGTGTAAGAAAAGCCCTTTCATTTGTGCAGTATGCCCATCATATCTACAATGTGAGATAGCTCAGACTACCACATAGAGAGTAAGACTGCCCACCTCGTGCCTTTTCCATTTAACAAATTCTCTGTTTTTTTTTTCCTTAAAGGGTAACTCCTGGAGTTTGCGTTGAAATTTTAGAAGAATAAACCCAAAATATTCCATTTCTATTCCATTTGCTCAGAGTGATACTGAAAAGCTTAAAAGCATGCATCTTAGAAGCAAATATAAGCTCAGCTTCATAATAATGAAGGTTGGCTTCCCAGCTCTTTGTATCCTCTGAGTGACGGGCTGTTTGCCTGCATTTCACTGAGGCTGCCTTTCCAACCACCAGAAAGATCAATTTGGTGAAATCTGTGATGTGTAGTAATGCATATGATCCCCCCAAAGCTTTTCTCACCTCTCGGTCATTCCTAGCACCTCTAGATGTGGATTCTCAAGTGCCTAATACATGGCCATGCACATTACCTCTTCTCTCTCTGGCATGTGGTTTAGAGGGTTTCTGCCTTCCCTTTGCCGATCTGTTTTCAAAAAGCTTGGAAGAACTTCTTACAGTTGAGACTGATCGATCTCTCCACCTTTCTGGTGCTGTTGTCTAAGGACTTCAAAAGTGATTTCCAGACTGACGTTGGGCAGATACACAGAGCCACACGCTTGCGAAGCCCACCACAGGCAAACAACTGGAGATGTCTTTGTATTTACATCTTGACCCTCTTTTTCAAACACTTCAATCAGCAACGCTATCAAGAACCCGGCCTCTACATAATCTATTACCCCTTATAATTAGAAAGGGGACTTGTATGTGCAAAATACAAAATTCCCTTTCAAAACATTGTGTTATGAAGCCCAAGTCTTTGCCTACCTGAAAAACATTATTGCCGCTTTCACATTGAAGGATGCTCCCCTTCAACACTTGGAAACCTCAACTTGAGGTAGCATGAAATGAACCCAGACAAAACTCCCAGCTACCTCTACTCCTGAGTCCTGCAAGCCATCCCCAAAACAAACAAACAAAAAGAGCAATTTAGGTCAAGGAGTCTTCCTCCCACGCTCCAAAATAACCTCCTCATATTCCAGCTAAAAGTGGACATCTGTGCATGCAGCAGAGCCTCTCCATCCAGATGTATGCTGCCTTCCAGCGCCTGACATGACCTCTCAATTAAACCCTCAGCTGAGGTGGTAGGTAGTAAAATGGGTGCCAAATACATGGAAGCTTTAACTATAGCCTTTCCCCATGCATGTTGATATATAAAACCAGCTGAGCTTGAGGGTTATGCTGCCATACACTCTCCTTTCAGCCCAGAGAATTAACCTACACATTAAGTTAGTTTACCTTCATTCCATGTCTCATAATTTACATAATCCGTTATTTCTCGTGCTCTTTGTAAAGCCACACAAATCACCAATCAGGTGTACAATAAATAACAAGTGAGAGGACTTTCGAAAGATTTTACATGTCAGAGCTTGGCCTGTGAAGTGACGGAGTGGAAACAGAAAAGTAAGTGTTTTCTGTAATACATTTAGAAAATGGACCTTTAATGAAAAATAAAAGATCATATCATAGTTTTAGCGACTTAGTTTTTTTCTTCTATTGTTTTTTTTTGTTTATTTTTAACTTCCTAAGCTGTGGATTTACTCCCCACAGTTCTTTCTGCAAAACTAATAACAACAGAAAAGTGTCATAGAGTAGCAATAGAGCAGTAAGGACTGCAATTATAAAACCACCTATTTAATATGCTTAGTGGGAGTATCCAAACCAAAGCAGCTATTAACTACAACAGAATACTGTTTGTTTTTAAAGCCCTATAGATGCATTTAACCCTTGAACTCCTAATAAAGTCCATGAGTTCGCTGCTCCTGACTCTCATAAACTATTCTGATATCCTACTGATTTTGGCTGTTCTTTTATAAAAATGAATTAATATTGGAAAAAAATCATACAAAGCCATTCAGAAACATATTAAGAGAGCTGATAGCCTTCTTCAATTATCAGATATGTAAGAAATTTCCTTGCAGAGCGCGCTTACCCGTTTAACCTACATGCACCTTGAGGCAGGGATATAATTTTCCACTTAACTTACTCGTTTCTAATTACCTTCAAAGAGTGCAATTACTGTAACCAGGAGTTAGGAGGGGAGGCAAGGCCAGGAGAGGTAGATGAGAGTGGCTGCGCAGGAGAAACAGTACGGGCTGGCACAGCAGCAGGTACAGGGAGAAGAGATGCTGCGGGGCAGGAAAGGAGGAACCACAGCGGCTGCTGTTGGTGCATGAGCAGATTTTGGGTTAGGCCCAGGCAAGGCCGAGAGCAATAGCCCTTCACTGATCTCAGCTGCTACACAGAAAGATTCAGTACAAGGAAAGCTAGATTGAAAGTGGAGCTCTGTTGGGCATGGAGAGCTAGGGAAAAGCAGTGCAGGAGAGGGGCTTCAGGGTTGGCTCATGCATAAAAAGCTTCCGCTTGTTCTCTTTGATAAAGAGGAGAATTGCCACCTACCTACCCAGTTATTTTGCCTTCATCATATTATAGCTTGGAGAAAGCTATTCAAATGGTGCTGCATCTTTGTAAGTTTATTGTATGTCATCCAGCAACCTCTTAGCAAAGAGAGAGGTAAGAAAGCTCTCATTTCAGGCAGTACGGTATGATTCCTGTTTGCAAATAAAATATATTTCCAATGGTGATCAATATGTTATGGAGGCTTCTTTATTTCTATGAATTATTCTCCCTCAGGGCAGGAAATATCATACTCAGTATTCTTCACATTGCCATCCTTTCTTTAAAAAAAAAAATCAAGTTGTTTTATGGGAAAAGTAGACTTTTAAAAAATTAGATATCTGACAACTCTATTTAAAGAATAGTCTTATGTATTTTTTCTGACTATCCCTCCAATAGCATCTTCTAGGCTTTTGAGACTAGAGCCCGCCTTTTGTCTGGAAAAATTAAACTATTCCCATCCTCTCGTAACCTCAGTATTTGGTGCTAATCTGCTAATCCAGTAATCTCTCACGCACCCATTGCTCATATTCTTTTGCTGCCAGAGGAGGGCTGAGAAACCTGGAACCAGAGACTAGGTCTTGCCCAAGGGTCTGAGCCTCACCCATACAGCTCACAAGAATATCAAATGGGAAAATGATAGCATACAGTAAATGTTCTAGAAATTCAAAAGCCATCTGGAAATAAATTAAGAATTTATCAGAATGAAATGTTCACTGTGGAGGCATTTGTAATGGCATCTGTAACGCTACTTGCATAAGCTCCCTTTTTTTCCATTAGCTTGGGTAATGTACAATTCATGAGTCGTACTGGCACCTCATTATCCAATTAAAATTACTCATTTTTAACAAAGAAATAATGTCAGAAAGGGAATTATTAGGTTAATGATTAATTCTAGCTACTCATATATGAAATAGCTTTGCAATTAATTTGGGGAGGTTTGCATGTTTTAAGCTCTTCAGCCTAATTACGACAAGCTGCATCACTGGGTCTTACGGTTCTCCTCTCTAATTAATTTGTTAATGTAAGCACAAGAGGAATCACCCCTAGAAAATAAGAGGCACTGCCAGAAGTAACGAGATTTTTTTTTTTTAAGAAAAACAAAACAGGAAAAGTTTACTGCCATCTTTTCTATAGTCGACGAGAGAGTTTTTCTCTTTCTTTGGCGGCAGACCTGCCACCTGCTTCCGTCACACTACTGGAAAGAGTAACACATTGTATCTGATCAGTTAATTAACAGGTTTGATTTAATAATAACATAATCACTCAATTTTAGAACCATCCAGCAAACAATTTCGTAGGTGTTAACCTCTGGAAATTGCATTTTAAGATCAAGGCTGTATTATTTTAATAAATTGAGTGTGAGATCGTTATGAATCACTTGGAGGGAAAGGCGCTGATAATTCATAGCAGAATGTCTGTGGATGTGCTTCTCTGGTTTACTTCCCTTATTTTTGTTTAACTCCCTATGTAAAGCCCCTTTCTCTTTCCTGGTGGTATTATTTTGCACCCTTGGCCAAAACAAGCTGTGATTCCCTCCCCCTGAATGACCCTCAAGCTTTGCTGTCAAGCCCTGAGTGTGCACAAGGACCCCCCAAACACGTCCCAGAGGCACTCGATTATGTAAAAAGCCTGTTTTCATGGTGCTTGGCAGTTCCTGATGAGCCACAATCAACCGTGAAATATTACTTTGGAGCCAAAACCATTGGGGACCTGATGAAATTCTTCCTTTTGGTCTGGATTAACAGTATTTAACGTTTCTGTCTCACCTTTTTCATGAGCCGTCTCTTGGCAGCACATCCTCCGTGCTCGAAAGGTCATTAATTACAGGGTACAGGCCAGATTTTGTCTCTTAGCTCATAGGGGAAGAATAAGAAGCACACTGCTACGTTTTGTGCCCAGAGGACAGCCGAGGGTTCACCTCCCTTCATGGCAAGGGAATGGAAAATGGACATGGTCAGCATTTCCCAGGGCTCACCGGTTACCAGGTGTTGTCACCTGCAGGTTGGGTTACTCATAATTTGATCTATAGTCCAGCCAACGCTTGAGCACCTTCAAAACCTGAAGATAAAAGACAAATTTTTGGCCACTTTGAAGGTTTGACATTTGCTCTTCTTGCCCATGAGGACAAGACCAGGGTGGTGGAGGATTTTAATCCTCCTGCAGAGTAGGTGGGAGCATAACTGCAGCAAACTTAGACATCTCAGCAAGCTTTGGTGGAGAAAGATAGGCTGGATGCACCCACAGCACTGCCAAAAATTGTTTGACTGCTATGACAAACTGGAAATCACACAATTTTTCCCTGGAGATGCTTTAAAAACCAGATAGAAGAGATTTTGGAGGGTGAAGGTCCCACATCCCTGGTTGAGTTGGAAGGAACATTGTTCTGGAGTGTTCCTCACATCCACTCCTCAAATATCGGTATGGGTCATGTCAACGAAGAGGTAGAGCTGTGATGCAGAGCCAGCACTCAAGGAGAAGACACAGCAGCTACCACCTCCATGCACACCTGCCACGTGTCCCCAGAGACACGCTGCCACAGCTGCCGCTACACGACTCTGAGAAGCTTGCTGGTTTGCTGTAAAAGGGGCCACAATTTATAGCAAAAGCTATCACTGGAGGACAAACTTCTCACAAGCAACACTGGGTATTTCCTGATGTGGCACAAAAGCTCTTGGAAGCAACTTAACTGGAGATGTAGGGCCCTGCATCAATTTTTAGCCTCCTGGGAGGAGGTCCTCTACTGGGACATTTTTCACCATTACCAAATCACCATCTGTATGACTCCCAGCAGCTTTAAGCAAACAGGCACCATCTTTAAGGACCTTATGATCTGGTCCATTAGTTTTTTAGTCTCTAACTTGCTTGTAATGGCCTGTATCCATTGCTGATTTGTTCTGCATAGCCTCTTCCAAGAAACTTCACCATGAATCATCTCCCTTGTCCCATGGTATTCAATACAATTACTCAATATGTTTTTCTAAGTGTTGTCTGTTAACAGTGTACTGCCATTAACTTTGGAAATAATCTCAGCGGTTTTTAATTTCTCCATTTTACAGTCCAGACATACCACTTACCATTAATTTCCCCTCTCCAAGCATTCACCTCTTCTGCCTGGTATTTCATATTAAAAACACACGAAAAGCATTAAGTTTGGTAAAAGCTTCTCTATCCCTTCCCCCCTGCCCCCATAGATCTTAGCCTAAAAAGCAGTATGACTTCAATACCAAGAAGGCTGGTGCCATATTCACCGCAGCATAGGTCACCTAATCAAAGCAACCTGCCATCAGAAAAGTGGTACCCAACTCTGAACCTTCTCCTCTGCGCAGACACGCTGGACATTTTCTGTAATGCATCCTATTTCAGCATTAAGGGGGAAAAAAACCCCAGCTGTTTCACAATGCTGCTTAGCACACCTTATCTTCATTTCTTTTTACTCTAGTGATCACTTTCAACAAAACACTTGGATGTGGATCAGGCTTATCAACCGACCAGTATCCTCCCTCCTTGATAAGCCAACCCAAGGGTGTGAAAACACGCATTAGCAGGCTTGCTTCTCCCAGCAGCATTGCATTTCTGAGATGTGTTATATTACAGCTTTCACTGCTTAACAAAATCATATTGAAAACTGCCTAAGAGCTAATTAAATCAAGTCAAAGGCAGAACAGCTACAGCCTCCAGGCTGACAAGAAAGGAGGCTTTATATTAAGGATTAAATATACACCGCCCCAACTACTCTTTATCTGTACACAAAGTGAAACTTGCAGGAGTTTCAGGTGCAGAAACAAACAAGGGTGAAGCAAAGATGCTTACTGCCAACCACCTGCTGCAGAAGGTTGAGAGAAGCCATAGGGACATCACGTCATGAGCCACCCACTCTCTTCTGATGTAGAAATGGTATGTGCGCCGGCTTTACTCAACAACAGCAATCAGCCAGGAACGGGAAAGGCCGATACAAAGATACAGGATGTGTCACTGTAGAAGTTGCTAACTGACAGTTATATTTAGAAAAATGTAACCTGATAGCAGTCAGGTACTGCTGATATTTCTGTCATCCATCATCTATCGTATGCTTTCAAAGCCGACTTGGTGATGTAAAGCAAAATTACTTTTGCATTCACTTTGCATTTGTGATCACAGCTGGCAAACCCACGATGTATGAACACTGCCTTTTTCGGAAAAGCAAACAATTAATTTTATTACTCCAGTTGAGAAATTTGGAGATGGAGTTACAAGGCATTTAATGATCAAAAAATAGTGAATAATATAAATAGAGATGTCCTCCTCTTCCCCATTACCCTATTCATATGCCTTCTAATAAAATAGTCTCCAGACCTTCCAGTGAATTATGCCCATTTTCATTTGGAAAAGCACAAATATTACTTTTATCATTGTGCTGGTTTTGAGTGGGATAGAGTTAATTTTCTTCATAGTAGCTAGTATGGGGCTATGTTTTGGATTTGTGCTGAAAACAGTGTTGATAACACAGGGATGTTTTCATCACTGCTGAGCAGTGCTTACACAGAGCCAAGGCCTTTTCTGTTTCTCACCCCACCCCACCAGCGAGGAGGCTGGGGGTGCACAAGAAGCTGGGAGGGGGCACGGCCAGGACAGCTGACCCCAACTGACTAAAGGGCTATTCCACACCATATGACCTCATGCTCAGCATATAAAGCTGGGGGAAGAAGAAGGAAGGGGGGGACGTTCGGAGCAATGGCGTTTGTTTTCCCAAGTAACCGTTACACCTGCTGGAGCCCTGCTTTCCTGGAGATGGCTGAACACCTGCCTGCCGATGGGAAGTAGGGAAAGAATTCCTTGTTTTGCTTTGCTTGCGTGCACGGCTTTTGCTTTACCTATTAAACTGTCTTTATCTCAACCCATGAGTTTTCTCACTTTTACCCTTCAATTCTCTCCCCCATCCCACCAGGGGGGAGCGAGCGAGCGGCTGGGTGGTGCTCAGCTGCTGGCTGGAGTTAAACCATGACAACTGTAAATGGTGACTGAAACAGACTGACAGGGAGAGGAGCTGCCCTCATGCAAGCAATGCTAGAAAAGCCTTTCCATCAAAAAGAGAAGAGGAGACAGGCTTTTCTCACGCTAATTCTTCCATCCCACAATTGCCATCATTCCTTTTTTTCTTTAACATTATGGTCATAATAATATCACTCAGCAAAACAGCAGGTAAAAAAAAAATCCAGCCTGCATATATTCAAGTTACACTGTTATGTGGTATCTGGCTTGCTCCCTTCAGCTTCCTACAAGAGCTGCTGAGGTGCTGCACAGCAGAAGGGATTGCTGGTGAGCTGGCAGGAGTAAGGAGCCGGGAGAGCATCACTTGCTGCTCACATGGCAAAAGAGGGGAGTAAATGCTAGTGGAGTCTAACATTGCCAGCATTGCAAATGAAATGTGATGTGCAAGTTCGATGACAGAACTCAATTTCTTTGCAAATACTACTTCTCTTGAACAAATGCATGACTCCAAATAAAAACATAATCTAAGCTTGTTATTTCCTGCTGCAAATCTTGATTTATTAGTATTGCTCTTCAAAAAAACTACTAGAATGGCATAGAGGTAGTAAACCCGTGGTGCATTTAGTTTGCTCTGTGCGTTATGCATTTTTTTTTTTTAATTAATACCTTACAGGAAAAAAAAGGGACATTTCCTTTGAGGGTAATATTACCATGGCAAAGCTGCCTTTCCATTTTAAAGTATGTCTTTGACATAAGGGATTGATGCTTGTCCACGGCATTTGAGTGAATGGCACCCAGGAGATATTTGCCCAAAAATATATGTATCAGTTTTCCTATTGGACTTCTTTCATTTAAAAAATGTTCATGTTTCATGTATAGCTAAAACATTAGCTATACATACCGTACCCATCTGCTTCATGAGAAATAAGAAATCAGACTCATCCTCACCCCTGCCTTCCAATAGGATACAAGGTAGTTTTTCCTAAAAATAAGTAACATGATTATAAAAGTCTTTCCAAAGACTTTTTCTTTCAGAACAGTGAACCTACAGAGTCAAATTTGAAAAAGCTGGGAAATCCCCACACTGCAGAAATCATCAGTTCCCTTTATATGCAGATGGAGCAGAACCATCAACTTTAGGATCGCAAGTGGTTTCCGTTCCCGGGAGTATTGCACATAAACGCTTTGAAATGAAAGGCTGTCCCAGGAGGATACACATGCAATTTGAGGGCTGTGGAAGGTGGAAGGCAAGTTGGGAGTGGTTTTTGAAACTTGTAATAAGTAACAAAAGCTTTATGGGGCTTTCCACCCTCTCATCGATCTTTACAACATAAAACACAAATTACTTTCATTATTTGATATGTAAGATAGCAAAAGAAACACCTATATCTGTATTTTGACTGCTTTAGGCTTTGGTACTCATCGTAGTAGAAGGGATTATGCAACATTTCATTTTCTATTATGTGAAACTCCACTATGATTTTACATGGTAACACGCTAAATATTCTAAATGAGATCCTGAAGCCTCATAAGGGATTTGAATAGCCAGATGCTATTAAAGCTGAAATTATTTGCAAATATTCAGCTTGCAAGTGACTTTTAATAGTTGCTCTCAGTGAAATAACTTTGTACAACACAACAAAATCAAAGCTGCACTGTCCTAAAGCATGCAAGGGCAGAAAGCTCTCCTCCTCTCTTGCCTCCTCCCCAAAATGAGATGGTTGCCCACTTAGAAGACAAACAAGAGGCTAAAGCTCTTAATGAATTCATACCACAGCCACTAATTTATCAGAATCTTCTAAAACACAGTAACACATTAGAAATCTGTGTACCTGTTGTTACCTGTCTGCAATGGAAATAGTTTGGGCAATATAAAGTCTCCTGTCAAAAGGCTTATTGCATTTCTGAAGCCTATTATTGCTTGAAACAATTTTTCTGGGAATTCTCTTCTTGTTATGAAGATTTTTCTTTAATTTCCATCTCTCATGGCTGTAGATTATACACTGTAATACATTACAGTGATCGCTGCTGTAAGAATCTGTTTGGATTTTATTTTCATTATACATATCAAAAAGAGTATACAGATTTTTAAAAGTGAGAAAACCTCATAGGATAAAAATTTGAAAATCTTTTCCAAATGAAACTTTTTTGGATTTTTTGTTTGTTTGTTTTGTTCTGTTTAACAACCCCTGCATACACCTTCCAAGTTTCCAACAGCTCTAAATACAACTGTGTTTCTCAGCAAAACAGAGATGGGACATCAAAAACATTCCATATATGTTTTGTCTTCTCAAGCTGCCTACACACACCAAACCAAAACAGAAACATCCTATTTTAAAAGCATTTTCTTTTGTACCACTGCATTTATTTGCACTGTTTGAAGATATTTCCCTTGAGTGAGCAATATTTTAAATCTCATGTCAATGGAAAAACTATTAAAAAAATAATACAAGCAAACCAAGATATTACCATGGAGTTTTATCTCTCTATAGGTGGGTTGTGAAGTTAAGTTAAATTCAATTATCTTTTTTGAGTAGCACAGATTAACTGAGGGATCAGTGCAACTAATGAACTACTTAATGAGCAGGATTAAGAATGCTGAGGTACAAAATGACAGCAACCACTGAAAGACAAAAAGTCAGGTGAACTAAGGTCACTGGAGGTGTACTGAACAGGAATATAAATTTTGGCTTATTTTCCCAGTGGTTTTGCATTCATGGACTGAAGTGATCACGTGTAGGTGGACAGACTGTGCTGGGCTTTTTCAACAGGTGAGATGCCAGATCTACCGGTAGGTCTCTGAAAAATCTCATTCCTCTGCTACACACCTTTGATGGAAAGGTTTCCAAAGCCCACCATGGCTTGGATTGGCATGGATCATTGACATTAATGCGTTTCACCACAGCATGAGCAGGATCTGGCCCAATGACTCAGTAAGTGGCAAGGCAAGGGTGCTCCATGGTGGACCTTTAGTCCTGGTCCCCATCATCACTGGGGCAGAGTGTGAGACCCAAGTGCTCACCACTGTCTTTGGCTAAGAAAACTTCATGAAAAATGAAGCTAAAATTGCTACACAGACAAGGGGCTGAAAACAAGGCAGTAGCTGCAGAGGAACTCGTGGGTGGCCAGGGAGCTAAGAGCTGCAATGTTCAGCTGGGATGCAAGGACAACATGAACTCCAAACAAGAATTCTGCTCCATGACATATTCAGTTTATGTTAATTTTACTGTAATGTCCCACCAGAGATACTTATATGTGGCTGATAAATGGCATTTCCTTACATGCCAGTAAGTGCACTGGGGACCACAACAGGCAGTGGTGGATCCACTGAGTCCACATGTCTCACTGCAAGAATTCATTGGAGGAATGCTGATCTCCAAAGACATTTCAGGGCCACACTCCTATTTAGAATTTGAGTTTCTTGTCTGCTTCAAAAGCAACTTCCTCTTATCCTGCTTTCTCCCTAACTCCTTGGTCTCTTGGAAAGGAGCCATGTTATGTGACTATAAGTCTAGGTAGCCCAGTTACCATTCCTTCCTTCATGTACATATACCTCTAAGAGGAGGACAGATAAAACTAATAATAAAAGTCAAGAAAATAAGCAGCCGGCTAAATGAACTGCACTTTCCACTCTGTGAAAAATCAGCCGCAGGCCTCCAGATGCTCTGGCAAATAAAGAATCTGCTAAAATGAACTGTAAAAGATGTAAGTAATAAAGGCAGGTAAGCTCTCAAACTTTAGAATGTCTGTTGTACCAGTAACATGAGCTCCCAAGTTAGCCCTATCGCACTGGTCTCATTTTACAGCTTATCTGGTAGCAACATAAAATCACCAAAATCACTCTGGGGTCTGAAAGTCAGGCTGGGTTCTTGCTCCATTATGCATCAGTGTCTGCAGTCTATTCTGCTCACAGCAGTTATTCCAGCAGTTGCTAAAAATATCTAGTTTGTCATCCCAAGATGAACCACTTTAACAATTTTAAAAGATACTAAACAAAACACTAAAAATTTAAACAAGCCAGCAAAGCAAGCACAGAAGTTTGCATCTATGCAGAGAAAGCTGACCTATTAAGAAGGCATGTTTCCAGCCTTAATATACTTAAAGCATGGAGAAAATTAATTCTCCCATTATTGTGATCATTCACATGATCACCTCCATTCCTTTTTTTGGTCTCACATCTTCATTCTCTTAGCCTGTTTTCTCACAGTATGCAATTTCCACTACTGCAAATATATGATCCAAGCACATTTAAGAAATGGTAACCAATTATGCTTGTACTTTAATATATTTTCTTTTGAATGGGTAAGATATACATTTTAGAATGAGAAAACAAGTTAGCCAACGTATGTGCACACTGAAATCAAACTAAAAGACGTTTTTCATTGATTTTATTTATGGCATGGAATCAGATTCATAAAATAATTTAGTTTGGAAGGGACCTCTGGTGGTCCCTGGCCAACCACCCCCACAAAGCAAGTCCCAAAGCAAGTCCACGTTGCTCGGGGCTTTGGCCAGTCCAGTTTTTAGTATCTCCAAGGATGGATATCCCACCATTTCTCTGAACCCTGTGCAAGCACAGCACCACTCTTTATCATACTGTCCTGGTTTCAGCTAGGATAGAGTTAATTTTCTTCCTAGTGCTGTGTTTTGAATTTAGTATGAGAATTAGTATGAGATTTAGTATGAGAATAATGTTGATAACACACTGATGTTTTAGTTGTTGCTAAGTAGTGCTTACACTGGTCAAGGACTTTTTAGTTTCCCATGCTCTGCCTGGTGCACAAGAAGCTGTGAGGGAGCACAGCCAGGACAGCTGAGCCAGACTGGCCAAAGGGCTATTCCATACCGTATAACATCCGCTCAGCATATAAACTGGGGGGCAGCGATCGCTGCTCAGAGATGTGCTGGGCATCGGTTGGTGGGTAGTGAGCAATTGTATAGTGTATCACTTGCTTTGTATATTATTATTGTATTATTATTATTATTATTATTATTATTATTATTATTACTACTACTACTACTACTACTACCACCACTATTACCACTACTACTATTACTTCTACTCTGTTTTATTTTAATTCAATTATTAAACTGTTCGTATCTCAACCCACTAGTTTTTTCATTTTCACCCTTCCAATTCTCTCCCCCATCTTAGCGGGGTCGGGGAGGGAGTGAGTGAGCAGCTGTGCGGTGCTTAGTTGTTAGCTGGGGTTAAACCACGACACATACATATATACATACATAACATAGTCACTAGCAAGAAAAGACAAAAGAATAAGGGCACAGTCACATAAGTCCAAACAATGTTTTGTTTTCAAGAGTCCAAAAGGTTTCAGTGAACTCGAGCCAAAACACATCACCACTTGAGTCAGATAAACTACAGAAAAAGGTCTACAGCATAAGTAGGCAAAAATCTACAAAAACTTAAAAAACGTCAAAAGGTGCAAAATACAGTTTTTTCTGGCTGTTCACCTCTGCTTGTGTAGTTAAGTAGGACCAAACCATCTTCACCCTGCAAAGCACTTCCTTCAATTGCTGTAGGGAACATGCAAAAAGTTCTTGTGTGGCAGGACACTACAGCACATCACATTAAATCTTCCTTTAGTCGTATTTCATTTGCTTTCTATACAGTTTTTGTTTCTGTAATATTCTTCCTTGACCTTATCTGATCCAGCTTTCATACCTGATGGTGCCATTTGCCATTTCTAACCCTTCATTTCAAGCTTTGATCAGATATTGCTCACTGTGCATTTAGATCGTACATCAAAATAACTCTTAATTGTGAAATTTTATATCAGACTTCAATGAGGGCTATACTTGAGCACTTTTCCTTCTTAAAAAGTTATTATACACTAACATTTAATTAAAAATTAATTAGAATTTATTATCTATTACTCGTTATAAATGTGTGTAGTAATCCCTGGTAAGTGCTGCTATAGCACAGGAAGTCAGCATACCTATGAAATAATCTTATGAAAATTGTGGATTAATTAGTATGTGCAGTCATATAAACAAATTCTGATGATTTATTATATTTTAAATATATGGCACTCATGCAGTGTAATTAGTTGTGGTATATTTTGTATTATGAACACAACAAACTGGCTTTTGTGGAGCTGTTTCAAGCAGCTAGTCAAAACAAAAAAGTAATTAGTGAAAGCAGTGGTTAGTAAGAAACTGAATAGAAAAAATGTTTTTAACCAAATCCACTGTAAGATCTCCACCACATTATTTTATGCAAGCCTCGCAGATTACAGTTCCTTTCTCAGTATTTTAGTGCATTTCTATTACATATAAACATTTAGAGACCAGTGTGCGTAAATAACATTTTAAAGTTTAAAGAACAGAACAAAATATTTCCATGGGAATTGAGAGCGTTGACTTTATGATCAGACAATTTTCAGACCATTTTATCCATTTTATAAACACAGTATTTTCAAATTGTTAGGAAAAGCAATTGAGAATGGAACAGAAGAATTAAAAAAACAGATCTGCATTGGCAAAAAGGTATGGTCTTACATTATAGCCTGTATAAATCTATGTATACATGTACATATATATGTATCAACAAAAAAATATAAAATTGCATAAGATATAAACTCCCCAAGCCAAAACAGTAATACCTGGTTGCATATTTAGATTGTCTCTCCTGCAGGTTGAATTAACAATAATTGTGCATGCTCTGACCCCAGCATAAGGCCAAGATAACAAGGAAAACACAAAATGGGCACTAGGAGAACACGCTCTGTGATAGAGTCTCCAGGAGGGACCTACCACCACCACAACTATGAGCAGACACTAGTTTTAAGCACCTTATTTATATAGCTTTGCCTTTTGTTTGATAGCAGGAAACGGCCTCAAGCTGCGCCAGGGGAGGTTTAGGTTAGATATTAGGAAAAACTTCTTCACCAAAAGGGTGGTCAAGCACTGGAACAGGCTGCTCAGGGAAGTGGTTGAGTCTCCATCCCTAGAGGCATTTAAAAGACGGGTAGACATGGTGCTTGAGGACACGGTATAGATGGACTTGGCAGTGATAGGTTAATGGTTGGACTCGATGATCTTAAGGGTCTTTTCCAACCTTAACGAATCTATGATTCTATGATTCTATAGAAAGCAGACTCTGTTCACAGTAAAATAAATGCACTAGTTTTAAAATGTGACCATCGGCTTGTTGATTGCCAAGATATACAGTCTATAAGATTTTATCAGCATTCTTCCTTATTAGAACATGTCAGGTTAAGAAGGCAACAGTGTGCCAATTAATCCAGACTTCTCTACGGGCAGGGAGGAAAACTTCTGCAATACCGCGCAGCGGCTCGGGACCCCATCTCTGTCAACAGTGGGACAACTCTTCTATGCAAACCAGAAACCAAGATATGCCACCTGGGGGGAGTTGGATGGCAAAGCACAGAGCTCTCCGTTTTGTTTCCCCTCTCATTTCTCCCTCCCTGCAAAGCAGACATGGAAGGCAACGGCTGCCTTCCCCCATGACAGCAGGAAAGGATTCACCAGCCCGGGGTGGAGACAGCGCAGTGAGATGCTTGAGACATTCAAAGTGCAAAGAATTATTTCCACTGATAAATATAATCTGGAATTACATTGCATCACCTTATAGTGTTACAATCTTATTTCATTATTCTACATCTACCTGGTTTAACCTCTGCCTGAACAGAATCTTTGCAGAAACATATTCTTTTAAGGTTAAATCTTGTCCATAAAGCTCACTCCCTATGACGTGATAAACACAGGGCTCTCCACACCTCAGTGATCAGGAAGCGCTATTAATGCGTATGGGATAACTCTCCGATCTATATGCTCTGCTTAGATGTGCCGGTTCCCCAGATTCTGCAGAGCACACCCCAGCCATTACACAAGGACGTGGCTGTAGGCAGGTGATAGAAAATGCAACATCTGGGGAGAAAAAAAACCATCCTTGGCGAGTCCTGGCCAGAAATCTCTTTGGTGAGCTGCAGAAGAAGATCAGACAGCTACCTGCCATCCCCAGCATCTCACACGAATATGATTCGACTTCAGAGGAGAGAAAATATTCCCATGCCAGCAGGATGCACAAATCAGAAGAGGATGTGACCAGCTAAATCATATGTCTCGTAGGCAAAAATGCTTGTTGCTGTGAGCTAAAGCCTGTGGCAAGCTTTGAGACTCTTCCACTGCCTGCCTACACAGTAAATCTTACCAGATATTTTAAAATACTTTTTCCCCCAACATGTACCACTTCTGTTTACAATGTAAACTTTACACAGGCTTGGAAAATGTAGTAAAAAGAAACAGTAAGAAATGTTGTTCCTTAAAACTGGATGCAAAACCAAAAGGTATTTAGCTATTATCCATCGTTCTGAGACGATTAATTGCATGCACATTATGATCAGCTTTTAATGCTAGTCAGAATAGGTTTCACAAAGAGAGCAAACAACCTGAGCAAGCCCTTCCCGATGGATCTTTTCCTACAGCTTCACCTGGAAATCGCACCCTTGTTATTCAAGGCACAAACATTTAGCAAATGGCTAGGATTAACTTCGGCAGAGTATAAATGCAAGAAGACCGATCTATCCCAAGCCATTTTGCTTGGCACTGCAATTCAGAATTTCAGTGTTGGTATAACTATAGGAGGAGTTAGTATATCCAACTGTGTTCTTTTTCCCAGCTTGTGGTATCTTTGCTTTTCCATTAAACATGCATGTCTTAGGACATGAAAATAATAGCGTTGTTAGAAAGCTGCAGTCAGACTATGATACTTTTGCTAAACCAACTGCAGTATTATTCATGAGTTTGGATGTCTTCTAGCCCTTTGGACTCAGAAAGATCAAATTTACAGCAGTGTTTCACATAATGTTTTTCCATACAGTGAGAGAAACTAATTACTACTTCACTGAAATTCATCATTGTCATAAAAATTAATGGACTTTGAGTAGGAGTGAACTTAGCCCAAGATATGGTCTTAATTATCACATTAGTCTTTAAGCAGTTACACTCTCTGCAGTGGTTAATAAAGGTTAATGCCTCTACTATTGGAGAAATATTATATGCAACTTGACAAATATTTGGTGGAAAATAAGTTAGAGAAGCTGAGAAATAACTCCACATTATAACAAAATTCATCCAGCAAAAGGTCTTCTAGACAGGCCATTTTCCTTGTGAGGGCTCAGAGAGTCTGACTTCTCATATCGTTAACCTTTATGTCCTAAAATTCAACATTTTAGAAAAAGTTGAGTGAAGAAAATGTGAACTTCAGCCCCAGCCTGAGTCTTCACGATTTCTGCAGCGCTTCCAACAGACTGGTGAATATATAATGCATAAGAAGAATCTGGAATCGCTAAATGGCATTAGGCGGCTGAAGTGAGTTTAGGGTATAATGCGATCAGCATATCCTTCAACTGTTAGAAGCATAGCAGAACCCATTGGGATCAGGAATATTTCCCCCTCTTTACACACCATTAAGCAAACCTTGTGAAGACAGAGGTCCAAATGATACAGGTGGCTCCAGTGAGCCAAGAACCTGGCAGGCAGCACCTCCTGAGCTTTCATCGCAGGCAGAAAGTGGCTGCTCTTCCAGCTCCTGTTGCCCTTGCCAGCATGGAAACGCATGTCCATGCTGGTCCCTCACTGCCTCCTACGACACCAACATTGCTTGGACATATTATTGCGGATACAACATCAGCCTCAAACATAAGCAGCTTGCAGAAAATAATTAAGGTTCTATAAAGAACTAAATTCCATCTGGACCAGGTTTGTACGTGCAATAGTATATTTTACTAGACTCAACAGTGTTAACATATATAACTAATCATGCTCCAGGCAATTTTTTCTCAATCTTGACTTAGTTTCAAGGTTTGCTGCTTGATTTCAAGCCTTGAAGGAAGACTTACAAGACAGGAACATGCCTGTGGTCTCAGACAGCCCTGGCTGCACCAACATTACCACTACTGCATAGCCAAGCAATAGTTCGAATAGCCTTTATGCCGTTCTGCTACATAAATCCATGTACCCAAGTACGTCTGTATTTTATAGTGCAGTGAAAGAACTTTTTTCCCTCCTCTATCAGGTGTCTTTAGTACTAATTGTGACGACAGCAATGTTCTGACTGGATGGAGACACTCTTTAAAGCCAGTGTATAATTTGGAAGTGGACTGATGGTTTTTGGGTAATGAAGGGTGAGTCGTGGGGAGCTCTCCTCGTCACTGGGCTTACAATGAATTGGTCAGTCATGGAAGAGCTATCGAGGAGTACGAAGGATCATGTGCATCAAACCTCGCCAACAGCGTGTGAGCCGTTCAGCGTTATTCCCTGCAAGAGCACAGACCTTCACCAAAGGAGGCTGTCAGGACCAGAGAGAGCAAACTATGGATGACACAAAAGCAGAGATAAGATTAAAAGACGAACATTGGGTCCTCCTCATCTCCAGACTCACAATCTCTTAGAGACCCACAAATGGGCCTTTTTTTTTTCCTTCTCTTTTTAGATGGAGATGCAGCTCAGAAGTACTTCCAATGGAGGACCTCACGCACTCCCAGGTCAGCAATACAAATACAAGCTTCCTAAGCTACTAATGTCTGCTCCTGTCCCTGCGCCAAAGCACTGGGGACTCAAGAATTAGAGAAAGAAGGAAATTCTAGCAGAGCATTATTTGTGCCTAACAGTGAGCTTCAAAAAAGCCTTGTCAAAATGCAGTGACCTTCCCTACTCTGCAGGTCACTCCACTGGAAGTCATACTAAAGCTGGACACTAGGTAAAGGATACATATGTGGATCTATAGTATTTGCATCCCTTCCTTTGTAAGTAAAAATAACAGCTGGCTTTTATTTGGCTCACATTTATCAAAGCCAGAAAACACTGCAAAAGGTGGTTTGTGGAAAGGCACATCTCCTCGAACAGCCTGAAACATTTTGGTTTGGAAAGGTTCGCACTACTCTGCATCAGATTTTAATTTCAAACACACCGGAGAGCTGTAACAGTCCATTGCAGTAAGAATTACAATAGTAATTAAAAGACATTTACATCGTTCCACTTTTAACATGACAGCTGAGATCAGACACACGATGAATTCAGAATCCGTGCGTTAATCGCCCATAAAAATCCATCGTAGTTCATTAACTAAGACTATAACATAAAAAAAAAAGAAGTAATATGGAAATGAGTATTTCTTTCCACAAGGAATCATTTCTTTACCAGGTTCTGCTCCTATGCTGTTCAAGGATAAACTGATATTAGAGGACAAAGCTCTTAACACTTTCCCTTTATCAGACTAACAGCAAATAAGGACTATTTTTAAAGATGATTTCATAACATTATTTTTCCTCTTTCAGAACACAGCATGTGTAACAAACACATTGAGAAAAGATTTAATTTCCAAAATAAGTTGAAAAAGTAAGATCATTTCCTCCAAAAAAATCTCAATGCCTGGGAAATGCTTCACAGTCTTTCTGGTTGATCTCAGCCATGAACCTTCTCTGCAGGAATTAGAAGCGTCCATCTTCTGCATCTCTACCACCTCTCTGGTTTCTGGCCAGGAAAACACTTTTGGGCAGGACTTTCACATCCCTAGTGGATACCCTCGACCATCCTCCCAGTGAGCCACGACACTGTCAGGTCAGCTGCAGCTGGAGCCAAGGGAGAGCTTCATTCAGGGAGGTATTGCAGGGATTTTCGGGCAAATCACTGTCAGCTCACTGGCACAGGAGGATCAGCTGCTCCTAGTGCTGGTGCACGGCATGTGGAGGGACATGGTGGCTCATGGCAGGGGAGGACTGGGCCTGGCCCTTTCCCAACTGGGGACTCTTTCAAACACAATCGCTTTTCTCTATAGAGGGAAGATCCAACTCTCACACAGAGACATACCAACAACTGGATGCAAACACCTTCTCACCTTAAAACCCAACTGACTTTGAAATGCAGTCTCGAAGACGGAGAGATTTGAGCCTACTCATTTCTACTGAAACAGGTTAGGATAACAGAAGATGTGATGACAAAGAATTGTGAAACACTGTGAATTTGTTAAATCTTTATCCAACCCTACAGAAACTGCAGAGCAGAGTTTAAAATGAAATCATACCCACTTCATTCACAAGATCATTCTACACAAAGCTGCAAATTACTACAAATGGAAATGGTCTGCTTTAGCTGTTATGGTAGTTCAGGAAAACCACTTAGCTTGTCAAACACTCCGCTGTGCGACTGTGATCTGCAATGAGCATTACGTACCGACGGCACAAGGTTGGAGGTGAATCTTGCCCGATATTCGTGATGCTGCAGTTCCCCTGGAAACTGAGGTTAATGCTAATGCACCATCTACACGCGGTGCAACAGTCAAATCAAGAGTCACGGTCGCATACAGCAATACTTGTTCGTGCTTCTTTAAGTATAAATATGTTGCTATTTGTATTCTGATTTACTGAAAAGAAAGCAGCATTTTCAGCTGCTTTTGCTCCATTTTATTAATAAAAGATAAGAATGCTTTGGGAGAGAAAAATCTTATGAATCCTATCTAGTTGTTGGTATGAGCTGGGCTGCCAGCACCGCAAAATCAATCTGTTTTCAAGACTTTTCTTTCAAGCCCAGCAGAATTCAAAAAGACTCTCAACACGTCATTTTTTATTATAAAATCCCTATAGATTTATTAATAGAGATGAGTAAATATGGCTGAAAAATTACTCGGCGTATAATCTTAAGTCCTGTGAAGTGAAAGAAAAACCTTGTAGTCTTTAATGGATTTGGGTCCTTAATCTTTTAATCAATTTGTATACTCAGCTCTGGTCCAGAACTGAACCAGATCGGTTAATTTTTACTCTTAAATTCAGGATTGTCCTTACTGCCTTCACACTGTGTATCACTACAGCAAGTCAAGGATATTGTGAAAACCTTTCAACCATTTTGCAGGCTTCAGAATGGAAAAAAAAAGCCACAGCCGTCACAAAACCAGTTGAAGACTAGTGTATTGCTGGGCAATATACTGACACCACAGCAACACTGTGATACATACATCAACATGATATAGATACATCAATGTATTTGGGGTATTGGGAAAGAGGAATGGGACAGGGGTACGGGGCTCTGTTCAGTAGCGCCCATCACTAATCCAGCAAGGATGGAACAACTATTTGCAAGATGCTAATGTCAAAGTCTAACACATGCATTAAAACAAGGGACTATGTGGTAGTCTTATTGATTTGATGCTTAGTTTTATACGTAATTTTTTATATACTCCCATTACGGACACAGTGCAACACATCCATGCTTTTCTCCAGCCAAAATACTGTGCTCCAAAACCAGCTGAAGGAGGGCCCGACTTGCTGGTGCGATTGCAGTCGCTCCTGGGGCTATAGATAATCACCGCTGGGGAGACGCAGCGACAGCAATGCACTCTGTGTAGTGCATCCCAGACCTGTGTCCAAGCTAATTCCAGACAAATATTTGTAGGAATCCTAGCAGCAAATACATTCATATAGGGCCAATTAGAGAAAAATATGCTTTCACTGATGTCTTTCCATGCTCCTCTTAAGAGCCACAAAGAAATAAGGGCACAGCAAGGCCTGGGAGTCTCCCAGTTTCTTGATAACATCACTTACTGTAGCTGATGTACTGACGCAGCCTTTTATTTGCTCATAATTGAGGGGAAATTATTGTATCAATAAAGCAGGAGTTGAATACCAGCTGTTGAATGCAACCATCATCATCTTCCTCTACCCAGAAGGGAAGGAAGAAGGATTTCTTTTAGACCACAAAAAAGTCTACAGTAGCAGCAGCCAAAACTAGATTAGTGTGTTTCCCACCACTTCATAATGCTCAGGTATTAGTATGTCTTTTTAGATATTACGATGTTTGTCAAGCAACAATTAAAAATGCAACAATGCTTAAGCAAATATCGTAATCCTTTTGTAATTAATTTGAAGCAGTCAAAGATTTGCACAGTATAGAACAGCAGCAAAAAAATTCCAAATCAACCTTGAAATATTATTTGACCTCTGAAGATTCAAAATACTTGATTTTAAAAATGCATTTTAAAAAACTCCATTTAATGGGCTGTATACATTTCCTTATAATGAATATATGGAAGTGCAAACACTATTGGACAGGTGTAACTACCTAATTACAATGTAATCGGATTACATATTATTGCTAGTAAAATTTGTTAATGCTTCAGTGTCCACAGTTTCCAGGGGAAGTTAATGGCAGGTTAAAAACCCCTTCTCTTAGTAAATGAAGATGGCAATAGCTAATCAAAGATCTAAATTTGTCAGTAACAAAATTATATGATGCAATTATAATTGTCCTGCATACAAAAAGAATATACAATGAGATTCAATGTCACATCACAAGGCTACGTAAGATTTTTGTTCAATAATACGCTGTCATCAGCAATTGCATACAAATAATTATTACTTGCACAAGAACACAGCCTAGAAACCCCAAACAAGATCGGTGCCGGCTGTATCGTAGAAACTGGCCCTGCCCCAGAAAGCTTACAATCTCAGGCAATGATCCCTGAAAGTCTTATTATCCCAGTTTTATGTACACCCGTGCAAAAGGACAGTAGAACTTATCCAAAATCACATCAGGTTTCCAGGACAAAGCAGAAATCTCAGGTCATTCTTAAACTCTGTGCTTCACTCCAGATATATTTATTTTCTCTCAACTAAAACAAAATGCCATCCTGTGTGAAACATGGTACCACTGAGTATAAGCTCTGTAGGTCCCCTGATGCCCTCACTTCTCCCTATATAAACTGGGCCAGCTCAGGATATGTTCAAACAGCTCATAGTCTGAAGCAAGAGAGCACTTTAAAGCCTGTTAAATCTTACCCAAACATTATAATGCAGAATAAAGAGGATTTATGCACTTTTAACTTTGTTTTCACTGCTACTCAGAGCAGTCCCGACTGCACTCCTCCTCTCCCACACTTCCCATTCCCATGCACTCCCCTTCCCTCCTGCCAGCAAAACTGTTTATCCAGCTGCAGTGAAAAGTGCACATTTAAGTTAAAAATAACCTAAGGGGTTATTTTTTTTGCATGTTGGGGCGAGTTAATATTTAACTAAGATTACTTCCCAATCCAGTCCCCGTGTCACTGGACACAGAGGTGTGCACCTGAATAATGGGAGAGGGACAGGGCAGAAATAGCTGCATCTCCTTGTGCCTTGCTCCTGCCAAGGGGACAGCAGCAGCAGAGGCTACGAGCCGTGACTGATCCTACACCCCCTGGGAAGGCAGTTACAAAGATGATGTTGCCAAACTTTTATAACTAGGGACTATGTTCAGAAGATGCAGAGTTTGAGAGGTTCAGGTTGGACATGAAGGAAAACTTCTTCCCCAAAACGGTGTCCCTCTGGGACTGGGCACTGGAGAAGTTGAGCATCTCCGTCCTTCAGGGTTTGAACACCTGTCCAGACAAAGCTATGGCTGCCCCGGCAATCCCTCTTCAAGAAGGAGGTTGGAGAAGACTTGCTGAGGTCCTTTCCAACCAACACAAGCCTAGCATCAATACAGAGGTGTCTGGTCATCACAGACAGACAACTTTAGTTTCTCCAAAAGAGTTTTTACACCCAAAGCATGGCAGCCTTCAACTTCTTCCCTAATTCAGTTAAATTTCCTAAATTCCCCCTATAGCTACACCTTTGCACTATCCCACATGAGGGGGAATGGGAGTTATTACCTGCAGTGTAAACACAAGGTGGCCTTACGCGTACTACTGGTCTCCATGTTAATAGTATGCATCATTTTCAGTAGGTTTCAGTATCTGGCATACAAGTAAACTCCTCCCTCCTGCCACGAATAGATAACACTATGTAATCCCTTCCATTTAATACAATCAGCTTCCTGCATTGCGCTTTTAACAGTGGAAAGTCAGGACTGCCCATCACCAAGGGCAAAGCAGCAAGCATGCAACATCCCCATGGGAATACTTTCTATTTTAGCCACCAGAATTTGCAATATGAGATCATCAGCCTCAGCACATGCCACAGGCAGCGTCAGAAATGTTAGCGACTGTATTGCAAATTGACAAGTGCCTGTGTGTTCAAAGGGGGGGAGGGGGGGGGAAGTTCCCTTTAGGATGACATAAAAGCCGAGCTAATGGTTTGTAATGACGCAATGATCTCTGTGCATGAAATGAGGTCTCCTCAAAACCAGCAGTTAAGATGCAATGAAAACAGCGAACTAAATAGTTGCTGTGCAAGCTGCTTAGAGCAAGGAATTAGAATAAACTTTTTTAGATCAATCACCTGAATATCTTTATCCTTTTAAAACACCTTTAAGTTCTGATTTATTATTCTCTTTCTTAGCGCTATGCACTTTTCTGGATGCCCATGAGTCACTCTAGCTGTGGATGTGGCCAGCTCGATTGATGTTTTTCAGCAGTTGTTAGCGTTTTATGAGCCTACGGACCAAATATGTCACATAGACATCAAGGCTGTAAAACATCCATCTTGCTTATCTTCTCTCTCAGCAAAAGGGGGATAATCAGCTCCCTCCTCTTGTGAGAACGAGGTGCAATTTTCTTATTTTTACATTACGGTGCTGTTTGAGGCTACTGGCTAAAATGGTGGCCATTGTGCGCATCTTTTTTTTTTTATATATGTATATATGAGTGTGTGCATATATACAACATAAGATCAATAGACTTTAGGCAAAATTTGCTTCCCACTTAGAGGGCTGAGCAAATACATAGAGGGTTTACAGTGCCTGAGTGGGCACAGAGGGATAAATGAGAGAGGCAACAATTATCTGAATTTGGATCAGTGGTTGGAGAGGCAGCAAAACGACACTCATCCTTCACCTGAAAAGCCAAAATAAAGCTCAGCACAAATAGCCATAAAAAGAGGCAACTTGAATGAAAACCCGAAAACAGGTTACCTTCAAGGTATGGAGTTTTCCACTATTCATATTCCTTTCCAGACCTGAATTTCTGCCCCAACAGTTTGATATCCCCATCTCGGCTTCACAACGTAGGAGAGTCCCTTGTACAAGCTGCTCAACACTGAATGCTACTGAACATGTTTTAAATACCTGCACACAAACATGCACATCGGAAGGTGGCTGTGGGCAGAGGGATGGAGAGAGATCACACAATTCCACCGGCATCGCAGAAGAAGAAATACATCATTTGCTGAGCAAAAAACCACTCTGAAGTAAAGCTGAGACAGGAGTGGAACCATGGTTTCTCCTAATTATTCCCTTGCAGCAAAAAGCATCTTTCTGCAATTCCAGTCAGGCTCTAATTACTGTGTCGGGATGTGCACTGCAAGGAGCACGTGTGGTCCACGAGCGATGCCCCACATTCTCAGGTGCTGCGATTGCCAGTAGCTCCAGCAACACTAAACCGATCCACGGCTGCTGCGGCTCCCGCTCAACACCTATAAAACCATCAGTGTTTATATTTCTGCCAGGGCATGAAGAGACGTGACAGGCTTTGATAGCAACTCATGTTTGATATCTGTGAGTAGAGATGTTATGAAAATACAGAACAAAGCAAACTTTGCTCTTTCGCAGAGTGTATCTGACAACAATAAATCTATATTCGGGATCTCTTGCAATGACTTTGCAAAGAATCACAGAAGCATGTGAAAATGGTGAAGACTATAA
Source organism: Nipponia nippon (assembly GCF_047370975.1). NCBI lineage: Eukaryota > Metazoa > Chordata > Aves > Pelecaniformes > Threskiornithidae > Nipponia > Nipponia nippon. The sequence goes on along the minus strand of NW_028262347.1, from coordinate 86,528,586 downwards.
AAGCACAGGGGAAAATGCAGAGAAGAAATTCAAAGAAAAAAAAAAGGACTCTGAAGTGGTTCAAGAGACTTGTCAAACAGAGAATATGGGATCCAATCAGATACTAAACATTTTTTTAAGTGAAGAATGTGTCTTACCAAGGAGGGAATGGGCCAGGAAGGCAGGAGAGCCACATCCCATCACCATCTCTGCTGCCAACACAGAAAGGTGTAACTGGGCAAGTGCTCGGCCCTTCTGAAATGGGCTGGTAACATTGATGCACCCGCCATGAGGCGTTTTCACATCTGACGATGATGAGCTCAGCCAATTTAGCCTGCTTCCTAGGCAGCTCCCGTTCCCCACTCTGACTCCCCACCCTGACTCCCCACCCTGCAAGTGCTCCTCCCTCCAGCTTGCTCCCGTCTCCTCTAAGGATGAGCCCAACCACAAAGTTTTGGGCATCCTACTGAGTTCCCACCACAAGTCCTTTGAGAACTCCTTGCCATTTGATCCTAGCTCGCTGGATTTCTTCTTCTTTTCTGGTATAAGCTGTTAGGAACATGGTCCTCTCCCAAAGACTTTCATAGACACATTTACACAAAGTGCCCTTTTACTGGAGCAACTCTACATGACTTTTTCGGTGATGCTCAGATTACTCCTGTAAGAATAATTTCACAAGTGTTATCCTCATGCTTACACATTGGGGATGTAATTTCTAGAGCGCTTCACCTAGGAGATCTCTTTAAGAAAATAACATTTTGCTCTGAGTGGCTCTGTGTCTGATGGTGTTACAAGCATTGCAGCTCGATGGCCTGGCATGCCAGAAACCACTTACCCTCAAATTTTGGTAAATTCCCAAATGCTTCCTTCTTCAACACTGATACTCTGCCATAAAGAAATTCTTCCCTTTGCCTTGTCCATGAAAGAAAATCTAAGTTTAAAAAGCCACTCTGAGCTGGGCGTGTTGTGTGAATTTAATCAATCATTACTTCTGCCCTCTACTACAGGTAAGGCAGGCAGCGTTACCTGAGAGCTGAAAAACAAACACAAGAAATAAAGACAATTCTACTTCTTCAAAGCTAGCAGAGATTTTTCCTTGTTTAGATGTCTGCATTTAGTTTTCAATGCTATTTGAGCTGCTCAGCTGGCTTCAAATGCCTTGACTTCAACTCAGTTCCCATCAAAATAACAATTTAGGGTGTCCAGGACATATCATAGGAAAGTAGAAGACAGCTTTACAGTCGCATCTGCACTTTAGGTTGTTTAGAGAAGCTTCAGACTACCCTGAAAAACCAAAGAACTAACACAATATGGTCGAGCCTCTTCACACACTGCTTTTTGCTCTGGTTAATTAAAAATGATACACTATTTAAATCTCATTTCCTCATATTGGGCGTCAGGCAGAGGCTGAAAAGAGCGGACCTTCACCAAACCCATTTCAAACACTGATTACTTTTAAATTCAGAAGTAAAGGTTTTTGCAAATAACTTAGGAGGAGTGAATCCAGTTGTCAAGAATCTGTTGTCTGGATGGTTTTTATTGCAGTCTAAAGACAAATAAAAGCGTTCCTGTTCTGATTACATTCAGAAAGAAGATGCAATTCATGAAATGTAATGAGTTTTTCAGACCTGCAATACCAAGAACTTGTCTGGTTGCTTTTTTTTTTAATTAAAAAGCCTATCTGCCATTTTGTCAATTTATTTGGTATCCAAGTGCTTTTAAACACTGGCACTTAAATAATATGAAATCCATCTTTGCCAGAAACCTTTAGAGCAGATAAGTGCAAGTAAATTACAGCCTTCTTTACAGCATCATAAACCTGAATAAATATTGGTCATTATAGACTCCATCTAAGGTATCACAACACACTGGAAGCTTACCATTTCTTTTTTCCCTGACTTAACCGAGTTGCCACTAGCAAATGGATTTATGGTCAGAAGATTTACATAATAGAGAAAATTTCAGTTGTTTTGTCACTGCGTATCTGCAGAAGAAAAAGGCCAGTAAGTCTGATGACAGTATACAGTCCCCAAAAACACAGCAGCATTTTTCAACTCCTATTGAGCATTTTGCTTCTTTTAGGAACTATAACTGATGTGCAGCACTAATCACTATTTTAAATTGATATATCACAGCAGTAATACAAAGCTACAGCAGACAAAGGCTTGCTAATATACAGCTCTAGCTGCCCTAAGCAGCCATTTCTTAACTTTAAATGTTTTCCCACAATGCTTGGTCTATGTAAAAAAATCCCACTTCAAACGTCCACGAAATCGAGGCACTGAACGGCTCAGCTACGAAAGTGCAAAGGAGATCAAAGCAACGCAAATGTATCGTCAAGAATAAAGTTCATGCACTGAACACTTAATAATGAACGTATTTTTTTTTATCAGCACAGACACTGTCTGCAAGACATCTACAACTAGAGGCTGCTTCTTGCTCCCTTGGACTTGAGTTTCATCCCTGACAGCAGACAGAGAGATGAAGCCCTTGCATGCAAAGTCACATGATTGCCCTTAAAAACCTTACAGGGACCTTCATGCCTGCAGAATACATCACCAGGGCGATCAGAGGAAGGTCTGCTCGGAAAACCAATCTCCACGGTGGCTATGCATTTGTTCTAGATGCTGCTTCCTGGCAAGAGGCCCCACAATGATACAGAGCAGTATCGTGTCTTCACGTTGAACAGCTTTTTAAACCAACACAAAGTGCGTGTTTTTGTGCAGAAATTAAAAGGATACAGAGAATATAGCCCATGTGAGCCAGGTGCAAAACTGAAGCCTGGACTCTGGTATCAGACCCCTGACCAAGGTGATCACAAGATCCCAGGAGAAATAACTGGGGGTTGTAATTTTGTGCAATGCACCATCAGGTGTCATCTCCATAAACACCTTCCACTTTATGTCTGCCACAGGGAAGGGGAACCCTTTCCTCTTAGTCCTCTCTCCGTTTGATAAACTAATGCCCCACTACTATCGGCCAGCTGAAAATTTATCAAAGCTTAAAAGGAAGAAGAAACAAAAAAACATTTGCAGCTGTTCTTACCTGTTTATTAGTACTGGTTCAAGAATTCAGCTTTCTGGAGTTTATACTCCCTGAATAGGAGGTGGTGAATAACTTGCATGCTGCTGGCCCCGCTGATTATTTTGGGAAGTTCTGAGAAGTTGGGTGTCAGCCCCAAAAATGAGCATGGTAATGTACAGGAGGACACCAACCCTGCTCGAAGGAATTCACAATTCCTAAAGGTAAATCAGCAATCACAGATGGTGCATAGTGGGAAAAAAATCTACTAGCAAAGTCGGCAGTGTAGTAGATAGACGTGTTTTCTCTCATCTCTATTTTGTTTTTCCATATATTAAATATAACCTCAAACACTATGTAATACAGCACATGGCATCCCCATCTGCTACACCAACACCTCTTACTCTGAAAATACCCATGCAACAAAAACAAGAGTGAAGATCTCTTTCAGAAAGAGACACCTACTTCCCATCAGCAACTTCCAGCAGCTTTGTCAGTCACAACAAACTCCACAGTCCCTCCTGATTTCCCACAAAAACCGCTCTCCATCCCCTCCTGTGTAATCCCACACCTGCTGTCTGCTGTTCTCCCCCATTTCCCCGCTGTCCCTCTCCTGCTGCCGAGCGCTCTGTGCCTCCAAGGATGTCCACGAATACAACGGGAAGATGCCCTTCACTGATCCAACACTGTTACAGAGGTGCCCAACCTTATTTTGAGCCATGCAATAGCTAAAAAAGCATGCAAAATAAGGAAATGATAATTAGCATTATACTTGGGGAGTATTTAAGAGAAGAATACTTTTTGTTTCAGTGTTTGCACACGTATTTCTTTGCTGTACAGGCACTAAAAGCCGGAGCGCTGCTCTGGATCTCCAGACTGAACTGGATGCGCTCCTGGTCTCCATTTTGCTCGCTGTAAAACAATATAGGACAACAAACAGCACCAGTTCGTCAACAAATGCACTTTGGGCATCCTTTATGTGCTCTTTAAACATCTACGGAGATCTATCAATGACCTTTAACCGCACAGAGAATAAATCTTACTGCTCCTGTTGTGCTGCATGCTAATGCTGCTTTGCGGAGGCACTGCCCCGGGAAGGAGAACATCCTTTGCAAAGGGATGAAGCACCTCGGTTCGAGATTCAGAAGTAGAGCTAGTGAGAGTATGACGAGCAAAGGGAAGGGGGAAGACAAACTTACTGCTAAATAGCCTTCCAGAGAAGCATGAAACTAGGTTTCAAGCTAATTTCAAGCTAATTGTCTATGGAGACAAACTGCTTTCCTGCAAACGCCCAGAAGAAAAAAGGACCGTTCACATCCAGAAGCTGAGAGCATCATTACGCAAGGAGCAAGCGCTGTACAGGGGTATTGCTCACCTTTATAATGGCCCTAGAACCTTCCACATTTTTATTTGCAGTTTTTCTTCTGTAAACTGTACTAATAGATAGCCCACCCTGAGGCAGCCTGATGCTAAAATATTTCCTTAGTTTTTAATACGGACAAAATGTCAGAAACGGTGCAGACTTCTAAAGTTACTTTAATTAGACAGTCAGAAATCCTACAGAAGCTAAAGAATTTACCATAAACCGTTAAGGGGCAAATTTTAAAGACTAAATAAGGGATAACGAGTTCATAATTTAAAAGATACCAAAACACAGTAGATACAATTACTCTTCGTTGATCTGTTAGTTGTTGGAGGGGAAGAAAAAAGTCAATACAGCAATAAAAAATTTTTTTTCCAATTCACTCATTTTTTTCTTTCTTGCTAATATTTGGGAAGCACAATGGGAATAGTGCAATTAATTTTATTTTTTTTTAGAGTAACTAATAGCTGATAAGTCCTAACATAATTTCACAGAACCACAATGTAAAACTTAGAAAAGTATTATATGCTAAGAAATTTTGTATTCCTTACTTGTAATGTTAAGGTTATAAATGTCAGCATTATGTGTTCCTTAGATTTTGAAAGTCCAAGCTGGACATCAGAAACACCCAACACAAATCATGCTGGTAGGAGCAGAGGAGCTGCACTCCAAGCACAAATCCTCTGCTGGAACCAGGGGCGCAGCCTCGCTGACTGCGGACCCCCGCACAGGCACAGCGCCCCAGCACGCGCCCCGCCACCCAGTTCATCCCTATCCCCTCCCTGCGGCGCAGCTCCCACCAACACAGACCATGGACCAGCTTTCAGCCCGTTTCCTTCAACAGTCTAGAAAGGAAAACCTCCCCGTTTATTTCCACAGCTAGGTTTTTAACAACGCTTGTGTTTTCTTAAACAAGACCAGATACCAAAATCTGATGTGGATATTGAACGTCATACAATAAACAAGATTGAGGGTATCACCTGCTGCTAAATAACCCCTTGGCACTCCCATATCCCCCATGTTATGAGCCAGTTTGTTCTCCCCACCCCAAAGAGGACTCAGTGAGGCCTTAGAAAGTCCAAAGGAGGTAACAACATTTTCTTGGGATGGAGCAGCTGCCTTACAAGGACAGGCTGAACAGATTGGCAATCTGGAGAGAAGGTGTGGTGTCATCAAGGCAGCAAATAAAATGAATGCAAAACTGTTTTCACAACCCCCCACAATATTACAAATTGGGGGGGAGGGAATAATAATTAAAAAAAAAAAATCAATGAAACTTATAGCAGATAGGTTTAACATTGAAAAAAATACTACTCTTCCCTGTGGGTCAGGAAGATCTGGAGCCCATTGTGACCAGAGATGACAGATGCAGCAGGATAAGCACAGTCCAAAGGGACCAAACACATTAGCCAATGGAGATGCTGGTGATATACTTGGCTGAAAGCAACATAAATTGCAGTAACATTTACTGACTAGTTATGTATTTGAGCTTACTGGTGGGAGATTTGTTTTAAGATCACCTTAATGGAAGTTTATTGAAAGCGATGGACTTCAAATATAGGGAAGAGCAACTCCTCCAATACAGAAAGGTATAATCAAATATTTAAAATTAATCCATTGTAACTCAGAAAGAAACTCTGAAATGCGAAGGGTAAAAATATCTTTAAAAACTATGTTTTTATGGACACCAGGAAAGGCAGCATGGGGTGATTTCATTTCATCAAGCATCTTCTAAAGTGCCTTTAGAAAACAAAAGGGGATGCTTGCTTTGGCTCTGAAACACAAACTGATCATTTCTGTGTCTGTTTTAGTACCAAGCAGCTTTTTGTTCCACAATTAGTACCAGGAAATAGTCTAAAACAAGAAACTTTGGTATATTGGCTAGTCAAAACCAGACCCTGTGCAGTCTCTTTCAATGTAGTCTGAGAAAACACCATATATTGTTGAGCCCATAAATTAATATAAATGGCAAATGTATATTAATTTATTATTAATTATAAATTATTATTAGCATTTATTATTAATTATAAAATTATTAATTTATATTACTACTGCATTCTCTTGTTTATCAAACTCTGCTCAAAGCGAAGGTTTACTCTCATTAGCAAAGTCCAGTCCTCTCATTTATCAAAACTGCACTAGCCATATTTCATGCATCAGTAACGTTTTCAGAGACATGCATAAAAGGGGATGAAAAGGAAGCTCTTGTGAAGTAATTGTTTTACAGCTGCTGTTAATATTAACTACTTCTTCAAGGGTTGCATGGAGAAAGTCATAATCTACTTCTAAATGTGTTTAACTGTGATGGTTTCTCAGATTATCCAACTCCGCAATTAAAACAACATGAAAAATATCAACAAAATTATTTTCAGGAGTATTTAAAAACAACTCAAGTGCTTCATTCCCCCTGCATGATGACCATACTTCTTCTGTATCAGACACAACAAATACATCATTCTGAGCTCTGGCAAACAGGTCTATATAGTTTTTAAATGTGGACTTACACTGAAAGCTTTTTCCTATAATAAAATTGTTTCATACTATTGAGTTTTAAATAATTTTATGTATCTGAAGGAGAGGAAGGTTATTCTGTGCAACAGGAACATGTTATATGCAGAATACGATCCCAGACTGTGAGACTATATTCAGTGGCCTGAATGCAGCTATTCACAGCTTTTTGTAGATCTGCAGTCTACCCCAGACATCATCCAGGGACAAACAGATACGGCTCAGGGTCTACAGGGGACTCATGGCTTTCCAGAGGGCAGCCAGGCTACCTGGCTACCACACCTACATTTGGGCTGAATCACTCCCTCCACTCCAGCTTTACCATGTAGCAGACCAGCCTTAGAATTGCACACAATGCCTAAACCTCCAGGTGTTATACGGGAGCTGCTCTTGACAGCATGTGTGATGAACACTGTTCAAGAATTTTACTGGGCTGAGTAGTTTTACAAACCTTTATTTCTCCAGGTATTCAACCTCATTAGAAAATAAAACTAGCATTCAAGTCTTCTCCTTGCTCCATTCTGTAAATTTACCTACAAAAAGTTTTCAAGTCTCATTCCTAATGGTGTCTCTTAACTTAAATTGATTCGTAAGTTTTCCAGGCACTAATTTATAATACCTTTTCTAAAACTTAAAAGTAGGTGCTGAAGGAAGAGTTACAGAAAACGAGTACTCCAAGACTAAAACATTCAAGCTATTCTACAATTAACTAGGAAATAATCTAAATAAGGAGAGGAGAACTAAGAGATTCATGGGATGCTGCTGCATTTGTTTCCTGCCCTCTTTCCAACACATTGGCATGCACACCAAAATACCGAAGAAGTTTCTCTTTGATTTTACAGGAATGTTATGTTTCACAGACTCCCAATAAAAGCCATCCACCACGCTTTAGCATCTTTCTTCCATTCCTGCCTCCAAGACAGACCGCAGTGTCTTCACTGAGCAAAATCGCTCAACTGGCTCCAGAAGTCATCACCGCTTTCTGCCTCTCTGATCTAATGAGCGCTGCTAGAAAAGACAACTCACATCGATGTCTCTCCTCTGAAGCATCTGCAGGTGAGCCAATAAAGGTAACAGCAATATTAAACCAACTATAGGGACCCAGGGGAAAACTCCGGGTACTGGGTAAGCACTGTGACAAAACTAATCTAGAATAAGTTTTATAGGGGAAAAAAAAAAAAGATAAACAAACATTCAGTTTAAAAAAAAGGTAAAAGAAGAAAACAAACAATTCCAGTCAAATGAGCCACGTAAAAAGATGTAAGGAAAAAAACGCTAAACTGCAACACTTTCTACCCTGAAAAGACTGACAAAATGCTGAAGATGCTGAAGGCAGGCAAACTAAACAAACCGTATTGTTAACAAAAAAACCAAACAAATTCCAAAGAAAAGGAAAAAAGAAAAAAGTTCATTTGAATTAAAAGCACTAACTAAAAGACTTTGAGAGACAAGGCAGATTTTTTCCAGCACAAAGGCAACACAAACACTCCAACGATGAGGGCATTTAAGAAAGCAGCAAGCAAGAGCTACGGATTTCCTGTTTTTAATAACAGCTCAAATCAAAGAAAGAAAAATCCACACTGACTATTTCTGGAGGCAGGGCCAGTGCTTTATAACCCAGCAGAGTCACATAGCAGCTGCACTCATCCCTCACTTGTTCTTCAGCTCAAATTGCAGTTGCTCCTAACCCAGGAACTTCAGTGTGTTTCAACACAGTAGCCTTGAAATTAAAACACCGATCCAATAAAATGGGAAAGATAAAGCATTTCTTCAGAGAATCAAATAATAGGTTGCCAGAGCTTGCACCTTCCTTATTTAGAAGTAATTTTTTATTTCAGTCTCATGATTCTTAGGAACTGGTTATATGGGATTTTCTTTTCTTTCAGACCTTTTATGTTAGAAACACTGAAAGGGGGAAAAAAGAACAAAGACTGAAACTTTCAAATTTTGGGGCATAGCGTTTAAGTCAGAATAAGACACTACCTCTCCTTCTGTGTTACCAGGGGTAGAAAATGTAATGTATAGCAGAAAGCATCTATTTGCCAGATAGGATTGGTAACTTTCTATACTAAAGACTTCTCAGTGGTGAAAGCCTGTGTTCCTCAAACTCCTGAAGCAGTAAGGATCAAACCCTCCTGTCCAAAAAATCCTGAAATAATAATCAAAAGCCAATATGCACACAGCTGGGGGGGGGGGGAAGGTCACACGCAGAAATGGGAGAAACAAAGTATATGCAATGTAGTTCTGCAAGCTCATGACCTCTTCAAAATGCAAAGCAGCAAAGTGCTGCTTACAAATAGACCACCAAGTAGCCCCATATCTGCTCCTTCACAGCCTCGTAGCTCCCTGAACCAGCTTTCTCTGTAAGACCATCAGCATCATTCTCACTCATCATTGGAAAACATGTCTCTTTCCCCTGCCAATTATTTTTGATGGTACCTTGCTTGCAATATTTTGCTCAGCTTTGCTGCACTACCAGAAACCCGCTGAAGTTCACATGATTGAAAATAATAAGTCAAAACAAAGGTCAGGATAAGCAATAACCTTAAAGCTTTTGTACAGATAGTCAGCATTGCCACAGCTCTTGTAATTGATGCGGTGACTGGAATCTTGAGGCAGCAGAACTGCACCAAGATGAAAAAAAAAATCACTGTATGGGAAGGAAACCAGTTTTAGCACTGACTTGATACTTAACCACATCCAAAACCAAATCCAGATTGATTTTCTTTTGCTCAGTCATATTATTTCCATTTCCCATATGAAAAGCACAGTTCAAAGGAATGAGCTGCCTTGGCTGGTTTCTACAGTCAACAGCAAGCTGCAGCACCTGAAATGCCCCAAACTGTACCAGAATTTGTCCATCAAGTACATAGCCTGGCTTCTGGACCTTCTTATTTTCACTCAGAAAAGATGTATGTGTAGAGAAGAATGACAACATACCATTTCACACCAGGGTTGTGTCAGGTGGGTGCTTTCCTGCATGCCACCAGGCAGGACACAGCATGCCCGACCTTGGACTGAAACTTTCCATGGTTGGTCATTCCTGTCTACACCATGCCACTGTACTCCTTACTGTTTAAAAATAACTAATAATCCAGGAAGTGTCAATACACGCCAAGATAAATCATTCCCTATTTCCTCTTTTTTGCCCTGTTTCCATAACCAGCTCTTATTTTTGCCATTGAGGTCAGCAAGCCTGTTGATGTTTCAGGTACACAACGAATCCAGGTGTTGTATGAATTCTTCATTTTGCTCTTCCCATCTCAGACTATTCTCTCTTTGATTAGACTGTCTCTTGGTTAAAATTTCACTGCCCTGTGCTGCATGGCCAGGACCTCCCTATGCTTGTATCTCCTGAGCCATAGAGATACCATACTGAAGATGCTCCTGCCTACTGAACAAGAAGAAGGGAAAAAAAGTTCTGCTACATGTTGTCTGTTATCCTCCTCAACATCATTTTCTCCTGTTGTCTTTCCCTTGGAGGAATAATCCTATTCTACTTTGTCACATTACCTGGCAAAAACCATAAAGGTCAGAAAAAAAATACAGGCAGTGCAAGGGAGGGTTTAAATTACTTTCTCCAGGGATATATACATTTATCCCCTACTAGGCACACCAGACTTATCTGCGACCTGATCATCTCTGGCTTGGCCAACCTGGGTTTCATACCTATAAGTAATATCAGAAAGTTTTTAATCAAATGGCTGAGTATCTAAAGTCAACTTCTTTCTGACATATGTGATTGTTTTAAGAAGAGCTGAACAAACTTTACCTGAGCTCCCATAATTGCTAAAGAGAACATATGAACGCAACATCCTTCTCAAAGGCTTTTAATGAGTCTCTGCAGTTTTAATTGGCAACTGACTGTTGCTTTATTTATATTGCAAATTATCCACGTTACCAAGCTCCTTGTAAAGTTAGGGTAATTTCTGGAGCTGCAGCTAGCAAGCTAGGGAATTATTTCCATAGGACTCCATTAAAAAAAAAAAAACAGTAGTTGAAAATTCAAACTCAACCAAGCTTGGCATCAAATTGAAAAAATACTGCCTTAATCACGCTATGCGGCACTGAGTTTTGTACCATTAGCATTGCTGATAAGCAGAGAAGCTTGAGAAACTCTTGTGCTGGCTTTTGAGGGGACACCCTTAGTTTCACTAAAAAAAAGGTTTACATAATTTACAGTTTAACAACTTCAGCTTGTGCCTTCTTTTTTTCACTAATATTGTTTTCTTAAAAACATGGACTGGTGTTGAGCATAACTCCACTGAAACCCGCAGCCTTGCATCAAGATGTTTTTGTGGGAAGTTTTTATTAGAATTTTGCCCCCAAGAGAATATAATTTCAGATGCTAAGGCCACCTCTCAAATAAATACAATATCCCTAGTGCATGAAGAATTCATTCCTTTCACAAAATCAGTGCTCCCCAAAACTGCCTGCAAAAATACTACTTAACTCTGTTCATCAGATTATTCTTTAAGAGGAATGAGAACTACTGCACAATATTAACAGCAAATAAATTTCCACATACTATGAAGATCTGTTGTGCTATCAAATGAAGAATTACAAAGTTTTATACACAAACTGAATTCAACTGGGGTCTTTTTTGTCCTTTTTGGTTTTTTTCTGACATCTCATAGTTCCTTCTATCACCCATGTTACTAATAAACAAAACCACATTTGAATTTTAATACATTTTTGCTTCTTTCAGACTCCTGCGATAACACACTTGGAAATCCTGTTTGCTTGTCAATGAGCAAGACAAAATCTTTTCTTGGTGTACAGGAAAGATTCCTAATTAACGGAGTCTAATATTGAGCTGGGTGGTGTGGGTAGAGCCAAGGTGCACCTGCACATCTCTTGTCCAGCCTCCTTTACTGTCACTAGACTCTTGCACTAACGCTATACCCACGGACTGGAAGAGAAGGGCAGCAGGCTCCCAACCGCAGCAAGTCACTTGTGCACCGACGTTTGCCTTGGTGCTAATAGGCAACCAAGGCAGAGATTTCAGCCTGTTATTAACCTACATAGGTGGCAGCGAGTTACAGGGAGAAAGTAGTCAGCCAGAGCAGAGGTAAACAAAAACAACAACAAAACCCAGCATATTTTTAATATTTGGATCACATGCTGAGTTTGCAATCTCCTACAGAGTGAGCACCAGCTGAAGTGCCCGTGTAGACTAATGCAGCGAGTAATGACACTAAAAACTTTATTATTTACAAGGCCAAAGCAAGAGCACACATACAAACGAGTTACAGCAAGAGATGTCAACACAGCTGACACATCATTACAGCCCAAAGGCACTGTTGAGCTTCACACTATCATAATGCATCCTTCATTGCGTCTTTGCCGCAACTTCATTTTTCAAAAAGAAATACTTAACGTCCTTGTAATGAAGTACTGGCAGGCACATCAAAAACCACTTCTGACACTCTGGAGGTAATGGAAATCTATCTCCTGAAAATTGGGGAGCCCTGGCTTAAAGTGTTTCTCTAAATGAAAGTTGGATGAAGCCCCTTGACATATCTTCACCATCTCCAGCATCAATATTGACTGGGTGTCTATTCTCATTACAATTATCAACTGTTCATTTCTTCTGAAATAAACCTTGTAATGATCAAAGTTGTCATCAGACTTAATGGAATATTTACTAGCATTCACCTTTCTAGAGATTTATAACATTTATTTATCATTTAGTCAAAAGAACAAACAGATGTTTGAAGCTGTCCATTAGCAGCAGCGGCAACTATTGAAGTCAGTAATGTGCCCTAAATTGATCCGCACACCTCCCAGACCTCTGTTCAGTTAGGTCTAGCTGAAACGGTTCCCCAAAGTCAAGCTGTGACCTTGCGTGCCACTGCACTTGAAAGGATATAAAACCAATTACAATCACAACTGCTACTTACTTGTGCAGTCATGAGAGAGAAAATACCTAAAAGTCACTTGCTGGTGCTGGAAACAAGATTACATGCCCGATAGCTGCCAGCAGAAGAAGATGCATAATTATCATAATTTTACGATGCCGGTGGGAAAGGAACAGAGTATAACAACGAATGAAGACGCCTCTTTCTTGAAGAAAGATCTCTCTGAGGACGATTACAGCAGTGACCTTACTACTGCCCCCAATTTAACCAGGAAAAAAGGATTCGGTAAAATTAAGTGCCAAGTGGCAATCTGGAAGTTTGCTCAAGAGAAGAGACTTAGTAGATGAAAAAGCAAGTAATAGCAAAACTGATAGTAAAAACTGCTGCCAGTATTATTTCCTATTGGAGTCACTTGTACAAACAGGTTGAAATGGACACAACACAAGAACAGTGTGACTATGCAGGATTACATGATGTAGTGCTCCTGGTACCATTGGATCAGGACCTTTTTAGCACTGCATTTCTAAGAGGAACTAAACAATAACCATCCACTCATTTCCTTTTCTAAGATTCGACCATGTCCCCCTCTTTCCAACTTTATATAACTGTATTATCACATAAGCCTGCAGCTTATCTGAATTCATCGCCACCACCAATCCCCCAAACCTTTAAGTGGACAGAAAAACAGGCTGTACGGCTACATGGATAATGCAACTACAGGGCAGGAAGGTATGGGGAGGAGAGGGTGGATCAAGACCCGCTTCCCATTCATGCTCATATTCTCCTTGGTGGACTAGGGGGAAGGAGATAGAGCATCTTATAGAAGAGCAGCACAACACACTGTCTGAAGCAGCCTGGAGGTCTCTGGGGCTGGGGCTGTCTCTGTGGGGCTGGGTGCAACTTGTGCAATATGCACATTTGCTATATCATTTGGGATTACTCCGAAGCATTTACTAATCATTTGGACTACTCCGAAGCATAAGCTGTGTCACTGATGAACTGACTTTCTCGCAGCCCAGAAAGCCAACCATATCCTGGGCTGCATCAAAAGAAGCGTGGCCAGCAGGTCGAGGGAGGTGATTCTGCCCCTCTACTCTGCTCTGGTGAGACCCCACCTGGAGCACTGCATCCAGCTCTGAAGTCCTCAGCACAGGAAGGACATGGACCTGTTGGAACAGGTCCAGAGGAGGGCCACAAAAATGATCAGAGGGATGGAACACCCCTCCTGTGAGGAAAGGCTGAAAGAGCTGGGGTTGTTCAGCCTGGAAAAGAAAAGGCTGCGCGGAGACCTTATTGCAGCCTTTCAGTACTTAAAGGGGGCCTACAAGAAAGATGGGGACAGACATTTTAGCAGGGCCAGTAGTGATAGGACAAGTGGTAATGGTTTTAAACTAAAGAGTGTAGATTCACACTAGCTATAAGGAAGAAATTTTTTACAATGAGGGTGGTGGAACACTGGAACAGGTTGCCCAGAGGGGTGGTAGATGCCTCATCCTTGGAAACATTCAAGGTCAGGTTGGATGGGGCTCTGAGCAACCTGATCTAGTTGAAGATGTCCCTGCCCATTGCAGGGGGGTTGGACTAGATGACCTTTAAAGGTCCCTTCCATCCCAAAGCATTCTATGATTCTATGATTCTATGATTCTATGATTCTATGATTCTATGATTCTATGACTATGTTGTAGCCAAGGATCTACCTGCAATAAACAGTACTGGTAAAAAGGCAAGGTTTGTGCAGGTAAAAATAGAGTACATCAGTCACATTCTTTAGCATTATGGAGAAAAGCATGTTCTTCACAAAAAATCTAGTTATCTTTTCCTGTTTTGTCATTTCTGCCCATTTGTTCTCTCTCTTTTTGAAGCAAAATTAGGTATTTGTAAAAGGCTTTCTTCTGAACAGGGACTCATGTACCTCATTATATTGGTACCACTTGTTTGTCTTTGTATTATTCTATCCCATCTGTACCCTTCTAACTTCTCCCCCACAGCATCTTATACCACAGAACTATTTATCATCTCCTATAAAATCTCTCTGTTTACGATGTCACCATAAACTCTTATCCCTCAAGATCAAGAAGGACTGTGATATCATGTACTCTAAATCTCAACTATTAATCTGAATTTAAATAAAAACATATTTATGTTGTACATAGCAATGTGATTTCCCTCTACTTATTGTACAACCCAGGCTTTTCTCCAAAACATTCATAAAAGAAACCAGATTACAGGAGAAGCGCCAAATACTTAGAGCAGGAGATCAGTGCCATCCAGGTTTTTTTCCCCCATTTTGTTTAGTCAGTTTAGGGGGAAAACAATGACTTGTCCTGAAAAAATACATAAGCTTTACTTACAGAGTTCCCCTTGAAGACTTACACTTAACAAGGGTCAGATATGGTCTTCTAAGCAACGCCCATATCATGAGATTCAGCAGGAATCATAAGAAAAGCTATGGTATTAGCTACAGGCTCATATATATAAGGTAGCATCAACTGCTCTATTAATATAGGAGATTTCCCTCCACGAACAAACCTGAGCCAAACAATCCAGTGAAGCACTTCTTTTCCGTCTTCTTCCTGCTCACAGTGGCTAAATTCTATACTATAATCCATGCCATAAAGAGTTTAATTAATTAAGAAAGCGGAACATCTAACAGAGGCTGCAGCTCCAAAGAAGAGATGAGAAGAACCCTACTTCCCAATCAAATCCCAAGGCAATATCAAAGTTCACAAATGATCTTACTTTTGACAGTTGCTGTTCGGGTGCAGTTGTAGAGGATGGCTAACTCCCCAAAGACTTTGCCAGGTCCCATGGTGCACAGCTTCACGCCTTCTTTTGTCACTTCAACCTTCCCATCTGTGAGAAAGAAAGAAAAAAAAAGACCATCTTAAAAGGGAAAGTAAGTTCTTTCAGACTTACGTTTTAAAATGTATTCGATTATACTGTGAAAAAAACCACCAGGAGTCCTACAACTTGAAAACCAATTAAATGTATTATGAAGGAGAGTGAATAAACACAGAAAAAGGTTAAAAACCACCTTTGCATATATAAGCTTTCAACGCTTGAGTTTTCTTAGAGGAATATCTGTACAGTCAGGAAATACTAGTACACTAAGCTCAGTGTGAACTTTGTTTCATGTATTACACTTTCAGGTGAAATTTTCTCCAATTTTTATGTTAAAAAAGGAAAAGATTTCAGTCTTTAACACCACACATGAAAACCACGGAGTAATTTTGCTCATTTTCACTGAGAAACTAATCCCCGAGAACACTCATCCATGAATAACACAGCTATTATCAAAAGGAAAATTACTTTGACCCATGGCCATTATTTAATTCCCATCTCAGCGTACCTTTCCTTTTTGAACATTTCATCATATGAGAGCAAGTCTGCTTTATCTGCTTACCAATACTGCAACAGGAGGAGACATGGGAGGGGAATTTAAAAGCAAAGGTTGAATGGAAAGAAAGCAGCACAGGGCCAGTCTCAGGGTTTCAAAGGACATCTGAGGAACAAGAGCCAGGAGAAGGGAAGGAATTTAAGACGGCCCCACCACCTCGTGCACGCACAAAAGTGGTGCCACGAAAAGAAGCAGAGTACACGCATGGCGGGGAACGTGGGGTTATCGTGCCTGCGACCACCATTTAGGCTGCAACAAAAAGTGCAAGACAGAAAAGTGAGAATTTCAAATGTTATCAGTCACTAAAAAGCCTCCTCTCACCCCAAATTGGGAAGTGGATGGTTAAGGGATCCTGCTACACCAGCCCCCAGGTCATCACTGACTTGCTCTCTGTGGGTCTGTACGTGGCAAGAGGGAAGGTCAGCACTTACTGGCTCTTACCCGTCTTACAGCTATCTCATAGAATCATAGAATAGTTTGGGCTGGAAGGGACCTTTAAAGGTCATCTAGTCCAACCCCCCTGCAATGGGCAGGGACATCTTCAACTAGATCAGGTTGCTCAGAGCCCCATCCAACCTGACCTTGAATGTTTCCAGGGATGAGGCATCTACCACCTCTCTGGGCAACCCACCCCAGTCTTTTACCACCCTCATTGTAAAAAATTTCTTCCTTATATCCAGTCTGAATCTACACTCTTTAGTTTAAAATCCTTGTCCTATCTGCATTTTTATGTCCAAATATTTGAGAGAGAGAGAGAGAGAGATATGTATAGGGACAGGCTGCCCAGAGAGGTGGTAGATGCCCCAAAATATATATATATTTTTGATACCAAACTGGGCCTCAAACGCTTGCAAAAATTAATAACGCCAATTAATCTCAAAAGAGATTATACAACCCTACCTCCTGCAGAGGGAATCCAGAGGTACTCACCACAAAGCAAAACCACCTTCACAAATAGAAACTTCTCCTACATAATATATACACTCTAAAACACAGTTCTGTCAGCCCTATGTATCCACGTGTAGATCTACACCACTATACCCACAACACACCTCAAAGCAAGAATGACTCCAGTCTAGCCATGCTAGAAACGACACACCAACAAGAAAAATCAAACTTTGAAGACTCTGAAATAAGCTTAGACACCATATACCTACTAGACACATAACAAGGTAATTCAAATTGTGCAGAAAACTTCAAATATTTCCATAGCAGAATAAAGAAAGAGGGTAACATTATATAGAGGTGAATGGAAGAAGGTACTTTATTAAGGCAAAGCCAACTTTAAAGGGTGCCTTTAAAGGGCACAAAGTATTTTGGAGAGAGAGGGGCCTTACATTGTCTGGTGAAACAGATCAAGATCTATTGTTGATTAAAAATATTAAATAAAAAAGAAATCTTGTTATTTATGAAACTAAAAATTACTGTTTGATAAATGTCATGACCTAAAGGTTACCTGGCCTGTGGGTATGTAAAGATTGCAGCAGTGTATTCTGTAATACAGAAGCACAGACCATTGGCGGGGGGTGGTATTTATTAAAATTGCTATATTACAAGTTACTACTAATAAGGAAGTGTGTCTACTTATGTATATATACACACACATATAATGCTACTATAAAATTACTACCAGAAAGCAAGTATAGATTTCAATATTAATAGTCTCTCTAAAATTATCACTAGTAAAACAGCAAATAAACTTATGATTGATTACTGATACAAGTACATAGATACAGAGATATATCCACACACACACATATATAAGGAGGACACAATGCCATTTCCTTTGGGAAACGCTGGCCACTTACAGCGGGCTGGCAGTCGCAGCATGCACAGTTCTGCGGCTCCCATCGTGGCAGGGAGAAATACACAGGATGGCAATGTGTAAAGGCAAAGGGGACTATAAGGATACGGCATCCGTCATGTTGAGTATTAATACTAGCCATTGAGACTGCACAGTTAGCACCCATCAAAGGTCTGCCAAGAATGCATTCACCTATATTAACACAGTAAAGCCATCACAGAAATACTAAAATATGCAATGTAATACTTCAGGGCGAATAAGTAACCCTGAAAATGAAATTCTGAGGTTGCTAATTTATTGTTAGCTTCAAACGGACCCCAATTCTATTCCTTGTATTGGCTAACTTTCCTTTAAAAGTAAATTTATTTTTTATTATTATTTTTATAAATGTTTGATTAATTTGTTCATAGTAAGTATCAATCTAATATGAAGCACAAAACCAGACATTTATCTCAAGAATGAGCAAAATCAACCTTTACTGGTGCCTTACACACTTCAGAGACTCCTAAATGATTTTGAAGAATACATTTCTTTTTTAATAGAACTGAGTTTCATCAGAGCTGAAATGGGGATATTTCTGCAAAAAGCTCTACAACAAATATCTGCAAAGGGAATGAGTTTACCTCACTTTTATCTCATGGAGTCGTAATCAGTTCCAGAGAAAAGACAGCCAAATCAGAACAGTAATGCACAAATAGATCACAGTATTCAAAACTGGTTTGAGATTCGTCTCACTGCTCAAGATGTCATCTGTTGCTTCCCAAAGCAATCCGTGCTGACCATTCATCTTTGTAAGAAAGCTACATATATTCCCATATCCCATTTATTTTCTTATAAGGACTTAAAAATAAGCAGCTGGGTTCTGATTCTTACATCTCAGTGCGGTTTTTTTGGGGGGAGGCACTTCTCACCGTATTAAAAAATTAAGTGGCTCATTCATGATCATGCATGATTACAAGTCAATGCTTCATCATCCACAGATGGTCTCCAAGGGTTAAAAGTAAGAGGAGATGAAAATCCCCACAAGGGAGTGACGATGCTGGAAAGGACTGCCTTGGGGTTGGAAAGAGCTCACTGGAATAATACACAAAAATATTAGCTCAGCTCCCATCAATTTACAGCCTATTTTTCACATGTACAAAATTGAGCTCTCGCTGCCGTACCTTGATGACAAATTCCTGCCTGATTATGGCAAAGGACTTCGAGATTTGAGATGGAAAACACAATATTGCACAGATTATTTTACTACAGTCTTCATGACCTTTTTACTGCATCAACCATTTCCCCCAGTATACAAGAAGCATATTGGTGATGAAATTAAAATGCTCATTTAAGAAGCATGGAGAATATTTCCCAGCACAATATTGTGGATACAGGCAAGAATATGTAAGATCACGTTCTACAAAAACAAAACCAAAGCAAACTAATTTCACTTACAGAAGAGGGAGTCAGCTTCCAAAAGGAAGACGTTATTTACATTCGTATGTAGTTATCCCACCCACTGTCACCTTTGAGTTTCAAGCAGCAGCTACAGAGTTGAGCAGAAAATTGTAAGCTTCAGGAAATTCTTGGGCAAGCAAATTGCTCAAATTCAATATACTTTCTGTTTTACAGCAAACCCAAAAAGCCATTGACATTAAGTGAAATATTATAGTTAAAATTTCTCATGACCCAAAATGGTGTAGAGTTGGATATTAGTCAGAAAAAAAGACAACAAGCATTTGTTTTGATTAATTCAATAAGGATTTTCTATATGGGAACTGCTCAAATTTGGAGGCGGTTACCAATAACTATTCTTAACTGCTTAGCAATTTAAAAGTGCTTTGTTTACATAAAACCAAGAATTATTTAAATGCTCATTTAACATTTGCATTCAAATTAGTTTTATTCCTAGTAAAGATGTTTGAAGCATAGATTGCAGAGAAGACACACAAGACTCTGGGTGCATTTCTTGCTACAAAACCCGATTCTTCCAGAAGTATAATGTGAAATGATGCACAGGCCTCGTTTGTCAAAACAAAACTAAAACTTGCTTTTTTGAAAGCTAAAGAATATGAATTCCATATGCAGTCATTTAAAAGCATTTTCTACTGGTTCTGCTAAAGTGTTTTGATTCCAGCGCCTGTTTCTTATTTTGCAAATTTGAATATAAAATTACTACTCACAGATGAAATGGCTATTATAAAATTTCTCCTGTTTCTACTTGAAACAATCAGAAGGAACGCAATAATGTGACAATGACAGAAATTACGTTTTTTCAGAAAAGCCTCCCTAAATCAGTTTGAGCATGAAAGTAACCTCTGTACATGCAAAGCACTGATGAAACTCTTCACGCAGACCCACAGCGTTCTTCAACAGGAAGGTTTCACTCATAGGAAGGCGAGCAATGCCTTAGCGAGGCTGTCTTTTATATTCCCACCTTGCGACTGAATGGCAGCTCTCGGTTAGTCCCAAGTGACCTTCTTGCTACCAAAAGGCAGTGCCTTGGCACTGGGGATGCATTACTATTGCAAACAGCAGCTCACAATGGCACCGTTTCTGCCCCTGCGCTAAGCCCAGGGCACAAAGTCCACCACAGCCTGGTCCACCTCTGCACCGCAATTAACCCAAGTTAAAGTTACTGGGTTAAAGTAACTGGGTTAAAGTACACTGTCTTTCCCCACTGCCCCTCCTAGTTTTTAACAGGGTGCCATAGGGTTGTCCTCGAAAGGCTCCCTTGCAAGAACAAGCTGCTCCTTGATCTCAAGCTTCACAACCACTGGACACAGCCGAATAGAAGAGCTTCAGGAATGAACCGACCGGTTCAAGAGGTGATCAGAGCGCAAGAAGCCACTTGAGTAACCTTTGCCTTGGTCCACCACCACCAGCTACAAGGCTCTGCCCAACTCTGCTGCTCCTTCGCCCCTTTTCCAAAGCTCTGCATTGCTTCTGATAGCAGAGCTGAGCAGCTCCCCCATCCTCCTCAGACAGCTGTATTCTTCTACCAAGCCACAAAACAGTCCGCGAGAGACTTCATTAGACAATCTCAGTGGCTGCAGGAGAAAATAGATCTATTTTTTTCCAAAGTGCATAAAAGAAAGATTGAACAGGACAGTAGCCTGAGGAAGGCTGGAATTGAAAGGCGAAGGTATTCAATCTTTGACACTACAGCAAGAGAAGAGATATGGGTGGGCTGCTTCTCTTTCAGTATGGTTTAGTAATAAATGTGCTGTTTAATTACAATTTATTGTACTGGAGAAAGTCTCTCATTCTCCTGTTGTGTAATTAAGCAAGCTGGAACATTAAACACCTAACAATAAACTCCCCAGACCGTGAGCCAAATTCACCTCTCATGGAAATAAAGGGTGTAACACAGCTATAAACAGAAGGAATTTTACCTGTTTTCTTTTCCTAGCTGGCAGCCTACACAGTGCAGTTTTCCATGTAGGAAATAAATTGCTTTCTTTCATGTATCAATCAGATGAAGAAACCAAAAGAAATGCAACACAATATTGATCAGTTAATGGAGATAAATTTGCAACTTCCTTTGACATCTCTGTAAATCAAATACTAAATAATGCAAGTGATGCATTACTCGAGGCAAGAAGAAAAGACTGGAAAATGCTGCGTTTCTGCTGAAATATTGAGCATTATTAAATTCAACGCGGATATTTAATTTACGGCTGAGCTGATTTTGTGAAGCTTTAGTTTGCATCCAAACTATGCATTTTTATGTCAGCTGTAAGAAACTATTCCATATTGATGGAGGACAATGCAAGTTATTTTTCATATAGACAGAGCATAAAAGAAAATAAAAATCTCTGTGTCTTCTCTAGCATGTAAGACCTATCAAAAGTAAAGGCTGGCATCTGTATTTTGGTGGCTATACTTCGGATTCCCCTCAAGTCCCTATTCTTCTCCATTCCCACACGGACAAAATATGCCCCGATATCATCTGACTGATGAGTTATTTCATTAATGGTCCTACAAGCAGTGAAATGGTGTAGAGAACTGCTAGGGCAAAACAACGAGATGTCTCAAACAGCCTGGGTGCTAAAACCACAATGCAGAGCGACGGTCGCTAGGACCCAGGACCGGGCAGCCCCTGGAGCGAGGGTGAGGGAGGGAGCCCTGTGGAGACAGGGCAGCCTTGCCTCGGCCCCAACCCCCCCGGGGCTGGGAAGCCTCCTGCCCCCCCCACACCTGCTGCCTGGGGGACAGCCCTGGTATCGCTCCTCTTGGTCTGACCGGTCACCCCTCTTAATTCTATGGGTATCTCTACCACTCCTGAAACTGGGACAAGAGAAGGTTCCAGAAGTCCAGAGACGGAAATCTATAAATAGGGACTCTCGCTCTCTCTCAGGGGCTCTCTCCACTGAATACCCCCATTGGCAGGTCCAACGCTGGATCCAGGACTGGTGATTCTCCTTCCCTCTTTCTTTCTTCCTCTCTCTCTCTTTCACTTCTCCTAAGGTTATGAAGCTGATAAATTGTAGTTAAGAGTACTGCACAGCCTACCTCAATTTTCCATAAAGTCGCATAGCTTAGCCGCATAGCTGGGGTAGATATAATCGTGAGAGGGTTGGTGGGTATCGAATATTTGTACTCCATCTCTGTCTCTATAAAAGCTTTCTACTGAAGCTGGTGTTTGTGCATGGACCTTGAGTGTTGGCCCACCTTAATCCACGCCGAGAGGATTTGCGAATCCTGGTCACTCCTCCCTGCTCCTCCCCAGGTGGGACATGACAAGTAGGCCTTTGCCATATCACATCAGTGGTTTTGACACATGCTTTCAGCAAGGCAAGTTTTATGAATCAATTCTCTGGCTCAAAGAGCGCCATCCATTTGGCTTTCTCACAATGAACATGAGAAGGTGACCAGCGTGAGGATACAGAACAGAATGATACCTCCAGAAGCCACCAGCCTGCTCCCAACAGAAATAGCTGCCAGAAGTCAGTTTAACCATGCATAATTCAAAATATTTTGGGTTTGGCAGATGCTCAGAAGTCTCAATTAAACAGGAGGCTCTTTGCTTCTTTTTCCAGGCTCTGTTATTTGAATCACATCCCACCTTTGGCATAAGAAATTTTTATGATGGAAATTTTCTACCTTCATTCCTTGGATTCAAAGACCTGCAACCTTCCCCTTTTATCCACGTTTATTTTTTCCCCAGTGACCCTCCTGGACAATATGAACTAAAGCCTTATCCTCATTCCTTCGCACAAAATTTTTATGTAAATGCCATTCACCTAGGCATAAAATTTCCACATTGCCAAACGCTTCGCCCTCTTTCCCATCCATTTTTTCACTTGTCAAACAGAACTCGCAACTTTTCTTAGCAGCTTGTAAATTAGCTGAGGAAACAGAAAATTATTTGTGGTAGGTGCAGCTAAATTCATCCATTCTTGCTGCCTCCTAATATGTTCTTGGAACATTGTTTGCACTATTACTCGTGCTTAAATGCACTGTTCAACTCCAATAGATGCAACTCCTCTGAACAATGAACAGAAGCCTCATAGTAAGCATGATGCTCCTCTTCGGCAGCTACAAGTAAGTCCAGGCTCCTACCAGTAAAGCATTGCTTTGAAAAAAGGGAGTGTGTCACAAAAATAGCAGCCTCAAATCAGCAGGATGATCTTGCACCCAACTGCCAAGGGCAGCTCCATGAAAGCTCTGAAACAGCCAGTTTTGCAGTTTTATACATATGGCTTTTGGTTGTAGCTCAAGACAGTTTGAAAACTGGAGTTGGTTTGCATGATTTCAGGGAGATGCACTAAGACTTTGGGAAATGAAGCTTTTCCTATGAAATCCAAGAGGGAACGGCTTCCCTTGCTGCCCTGCTCCCCAACACAATTCCCCGAGCCCTCGGACCCTCGGCCAGAGCCATGCTTTGGCAAATTAAACTCTACGTGCTAATTACATTGTAGTTGTAAATTTAACTGTGGAGCAATTAAAACTTTAATTGCTAAGTGGCTAGTTGACATCAGAGCCAGTCCGATTGAGATTTGTTAATATTTTTGTTTGTTTCAAAACACAGACTGATAATGGTCTGCATTATTCATGGGGTTGTTCCCAAGCCACTGTATGTCTTAACTGTGGTGGCTGTAGAGTATTACATTTCCTAATGACAAATATTAACAATATTAAAAGTAAATCCATTATTTTTTTTTTCTTAAAGCCCTTCTTAAAATAGGCTGACATTTAATTGCTCCTGGCTTGACTCCTTTCCCAGCCCCACATTTGCGGTGTCCGCCTAGATCGCAGTATCGCTATCCTGTGCTCAGGTGATGCAGTGAAAATAAAACGACCGGTGTCAGTGGGCATGGTTCACACCTCGAGGCTGCATTTCAGGAAGTAATGGAAATAGTCTGTATCTGAAAAACGCTCTTATAAGCATTTGCCCTGAGAAGTTATTGGTCTTAGAAGTTATTGCATAACTTCCCCAGGATACAAAGTTAATACAGGTCATTGTAAACAGAGAAAAGTAAAAACACAGATGATTGAGGCACGTATGAACAAAGCAGGATCAATTTTACGAAAACTGATGAGGACATTCGGTGCCTTGTCACTCTGAGTCCATCCAATTAAACATTAAATAACATCTCTGGCTCAACTGCATCCATGTTCCTCAAATAAATCAAACTATAAACTAAATTGCACTAATGTGACTCTCTCAATTAGTAGGATAATTTTTTTCTCCCAATAATTAAATGGTCATTTTCTTTTTCCGGGCACAGAAGAAAACAGATTAAGTTGACTTGAGAAATCTGGCAGCCTGTGTGTAATTTATATAACGGGCAAAATTCTTGCAGTACGTTACCGACTCTCTCTTTTTCCTCCTGGCCTAGAGGCATGGGTGGAAAGCCACTTCCTATTTCAAGTCAAAGTCTTCCATGACTCACAAGCCCAAACCAGTCCCTTAGTTTCTTATTTAAAGATAGAAGAATATCTAAGAGGATATCTCAGAATCCAAAGTGCATTTCTATACAGCATCAGGTTTCAGTAACATATACTTTCTTCTGTCTTCCAGTAAAGCCTTTAACATCAGGAACGGGGCAGCAACATTTCTAGCTTGTCTTTCTCTATTTCTCCTCCTGGGTATAAACAGGAGACAACTGGAAGGCCTAATTCTTTACTTTCAATTGTATATGCTAGCAATGCCTTTCAGACATGGATAATCGGTTTTGTCATTATTCACATTATTGGTCCCTTTTTAGATCCTAGACCCTTAGAAAAAAGGCAGGTTCTCCCAGGGGTACTGTAATGGTTTATTACACTTCCATGCAAGGTTTAAAAATAAAAACACTTTATATTGCAGAAATTAGGAAAACAACAAAGCGAGGTTCAGTGTGAGCTCACAAGTTCATTAGGATACAGATTTCATCACGCAACTCCAAAATGACAGGAGGGGTGGGAGGGCAATTCCCACTTGATTCACTGCAGAATTCATGAATGACTATTCAATATTTTGTTTTGTCCATGCTCTTTCACACTTGGACTGCAGCTTTATTTATTGGATGCTATTCAAGCCTTGCTCTGAAGGCAGAATAATTATTTGCAATTAGTTTTCTTTAGGAAATATCACTATGGGTCTGTAGATTTTCCTGAACAATACTGAATATATTTAAAAAATCATGCCCGAGATGAAGCAGGAGTTATCCCATCACATAGCAACAAGGGCATTAAGGTCAGAAGCACCCACTTTGGAGTGTCCAATAGAAAAGACCCAATTTTGAGTTTAATTTAATTTATTTTAACAATACTTATCATATACACTTTGTATTCTGAAAGCTTAACTCTACCATCTTTAAATATAGCTTTCAAATATTCAGCACATTGGTAAATCATAGTTTCAGCTCAGCAAACGGGGAGCTTTATTAAATCCAAACTTTTCACCACCAACTGGCCTCAGCCTTACTGGCATTCACCTGTGGCAGATGCCAAATAGAGACGAGTTGTCCCTGAAAGTAGCCAGCAGCTTTAAGCAGTGCCTTGCTTTGGCTTTCCCTGCTATCCAATGTCTCCTTCTCCGGAAAGCTCATTTTCTCCAGGGTTTTACTGACAACAGCCTGCTTATACACAGCTGCATGGATTACTCACAAACACAAGCCATGTGAAGAGAGTAATACATCTGCAGGTGGGGCAAAGAGGAGAAATAAGAAAACTAGGGGGGTTAAAGCTGAAACAATGCTCTTACACTCCTTGCTCACTCTGGAGCTGTATAATAGGAGGGATTTCTAGCCTGCCGTTTCAAAGTCTGGAGATGCGCACCTGTAATCTGCCTTAATGGGATGTCATTAATATCACAAGGTCAATGGTTATCAAGTTACAAAAAGGCGATGTGGCATTACAGCTAGTCATCAGCAACTGTAGGCTTTTTATAACCAAACGTTGCCAGCTGAGCTAACCCAGCAGCTCCTACCAACAGCAGGCTGCTTCCTTCCCTGTCCCACTTTCCATCACTTTCCCAGCAAGATGCAAAGACCAGTTTTAGTCCCTTTGGTCCATATCCCACCCCACCCCAGTATCCTTTCCCCAGCATCCCCTGCCCTCACCAAGCCAGAGCTCACCCTGAGCCTGTGCTGCTTCTCAGCCCATGTACATGTGGGAACTGTAAGCCCTGATATGTTTATCCCTCACCCAAATTTGGGTAAGTTTTGACAGAAGAACTGTAATAAGGGGGAGAGAAAAAAAAAAAAAAAAAGCACATTTGGCCAAATTTTAAATCATGTTCCAAAACATGGCAACATTGCAAATTGTTGCAGGAGTGTTTTGAATATGAAGAAAAATACGATTTTTCCTTAGACGCCTCCCTGGAAAAGACTAAACAACTTTGACGACATTTTCGAGAATTATTTCATTCTAAGCTGGCATCTGCAGCAGAAGTTTAAAGCTCAACCTTTTATAAAGTTTTGCAAATGACAGGGAACTGAACACAAGGCTCGATGTACCTGGTCAGTCTTGAGATTAATAACACTGCGGAGTGTCATCTGTAACATACTTACAAAAAGCCCTAAAGTAAGCTTTTACCTCTTTTTGCTTGTTAGATAAAATCTAACAAGAGGAAGGTAAATGAAGCAAGACATGAAGAGTTATGACTCTCAAACCTGCTGGCATAACTGGTGAAACTGTGACAAGTCCCTTCATATGCTCCAGTAAACCCTTTTTCAGTTGAACGAACTTATTTCACCTCCTATAAAACACTCTTGGAGATACAGTTTGAATCTGGTGGACCACTGGGACAGTCTCCCCCAAGACTGCACATCGTCAGCTGCTCTGGGGCAGTGGAGAAGAGGGACCCGCTGGGCTCCCTGATCAGATAACCTTGTCTGGAGGGATTTCCAGTGCCAAGATTTATTTGGGGGAGTTAAGCAGACAGGACAGACACCAGCCTTTCCAACATCAGCAGAAATCCATGCTGAGATGTCCACAAGAGATATCCAAGAACCAGTAAGTATCTACCAACCCACGCTGCCCCACCTTGCCTCGCTGGCTGGGACCTGCTAGCAACATGGGGGGAGTTTTGTTGTGCCTTTTCAAAAATGACATGCTATGACTAGTTTTTGACGTTTGCTTTTAAGAAATAGTTTTGAAACTGTGCTTGAAACCGTGAATCAACGTGTGCAATCTCAGAGGCCTGAAGCAGTGAATAACAGTAACACTTCTTGGATATAAATTAAGATTTACTCTAGAGAAAGGATTACTGGAGATAAGAGCAGATCTTGCATCTGAGTTTCTACCCTGTCTGCAGAAATGTTTTGAAAAATAGGGAATGGAAATAAAGGTGATTGATTTCCAAAATCTGTAACAGCAGCCTAGGGGCAGAGAGGAGCTTGGAGGATTGAGAGCATCTGAATAAAGGATAAAGAAACTTCCTCTGGGCTTTAAAGGTAGGAACTAAAACCTAGATGAGAGGAAGGCAGGAAAGTGAAGCAAAGCATAGAGCACAAGCATTCCCAGCAGAGCAGGGAGTAAGTATGCAGAGCAATGAGAGACATAAAAGTGTGGCAGGGCAGAGAGAAAATAACCCAAGTAAACATGTATTGAGTTGGTTGGTGAAAGAGAACTTTGGACGCAATCAAAGCTGTCCCAAAAGTCAGCCTGTCTTAGACACCACCACACAGCAATGTAGCCTGTGGACATGCACAAATAAAGCAGCAAACAAGGTTGTTGGACAGAAAAGTAATGCTGGAGACGGCTTAACAGAACGAATGATCTGCCCAAAGCAATTCAAAGCAAGATTTCACCTTCAAAGAAGTAAAAGGGATGAACTGATACTGAAATACTCTGCCCGTGCAGAGATGTTAATTCTCAGCTATTTTCTCTTGTGACCCTCACAAGTAAACTCTGCAGCTGAAGCAAATTAAATGGGTATCTTCCACT
Organism: Nipponia nippon; assembly: GCF_047370975.1. NCBI lineage: Eukaryota > Metazoa > Chordata > Aves > Pelecaniformes > Threskiornithidae > Nipponia > Nipponia nippon. The sequence goes on along the minus strand of NW_028262347.1, from coordinate 86,500,291 downwards.
TCCAGCCAGGTGGCTTCTGTCTGGGAGGATCTAAAACTTGGGGTTTTTTTTCTGTTAGCATGATTTTTATTATTTTTAAGGATTTTGTTAATAGTGGAACATAGAGGACCCAGTCCCAAGTGGAGATACACATCCTTGAACACAATATAACACATTTAAAAATATATACATATATATACACACATATATACATATATCCTCTCTTTCCAAGCTTAAATTCCAACATCCTTACAACTGTAATATATATGTTCAGGGGGATGGATAGGTGACCTCCAGAAATTCCTTCCAACCTCAATTATTCTGTGACTGTAAATTACTTCAGATCTAAAATTTGTTTCATCCTAAAGGTGTGTGTGTAGGATTTTGTAACTTGCATTGGCAAGCACTGTATAATGAATTTGTTTGTTTTCAAAAAGCTGCTAGAGAAACCTCTTAAAATAGGTTGTGAGTTGGCAAACAAAGATAACAAGGACTCAAGGAGATAGTTAGCTATTGAGCAGACAGAGAATATGAAAAAAATGCAATTAAAGTCAAATCAAATTTTGTCTTATATACAATATTGCTGGAGATTATTCAGGTGTTTAAAAAAAATTAAGGAAAAAAGACCACAGAAGAAACAAGAAGCCAGTTAGTACAGACAAGAAATGTTTGTCTGGGATAGATTTGTTACAGTCAGCGCAGAGAGTACTAATGAAGTATGGAGTCACACAGGTGCCTCACAAGGCCATACACCTCTTCCCTTGGCTGTAAGTCATTAGCAGACACTTTTAGTCTGTGACAGCACTGTTAAACATCAGCATGAATTTCTTGTCTACCCCGCGCTGATTCTAGTTTCTTCCCCTCAACTGGAGAGCCTCCCAAAAAATTAACAAGTCTGCCTGAATCACTGAAGATGCTCATAAAACGATGGACTTGGGTGCAGATGGAAAGATACATGGGCTCCTGAGTAGGATTCAACATGGCAGACTACGCTATTACTGATGTAACGACAGCAATAATAGACCGCATTCATTGCATGGCTACAGAAACCTTACTACCCAAAGGATCAGCTGAAGGATTACAAAAAACCCCACCTGATGCAGTTTGGGATAATTTGGGAAAGCAATATAAGTTTGCACAAATGTTTATCCCTGCTCTCAAAGCCCACAACCACTTAGGCCGATAGACGGGGTCTGGCATGGGATGCAACAAGACCTGTTGCTCCAGTCATGGAGCAGCACCTCCCCAAGCCCCGGCTAGCTGGATGTCAGGGGTAAGAGCAGCCACAGAGCCAGAAGGAGATGCACCAAGGCACAGCAGAACAGCGTGAAGGGAGGCAGGTAGAGGAGACGGGTGCAGAGAGGCATATTTAGGGTATACATACATAAATATATATATAAAAAACATAGTCCTCCCTTAAACACTAAAGAATTCTTCACTGTCCCCCCACTGTACCAATAGTTAATGGCTGTACAGCACCCGTACAGAAACAACGTCAACATAAGATGGTTTGTAGCTGCTAATTCAACACTTTCTCAATTTTCTAGTGGATAGCAGAGTGTACCAAGAAAAATGTCAATTGTGATTTACGTGTTTGGGGATTGCTCAGTTTGAGTTTCTGATTTTTGAGGAACTCAAACAGGTAAAGTAAAATTCACGAGAACAGTTTTCCTGCAGCCAGTGGGAGGTGCATGCAGGTCATGTTGGTGGTTCATCCTCATACACAGTTACCCCATTGCTTCTGAAACCTATATATGGAAAAAAAAAGCAATCAAAGAGAACAGATGAGTTTCATATTTATCCTAGATAAAATATTGAAAAGCCCGAATACTTTTCAGGGAACACTGGGTTTGCTTGTCTAATTTGACAAGTCTTACCTCGATAAATAGTACACTTCAATCTCAAAAGCAAACAAACCCAACAACCTCAAATACAGACTGCTTTTCCCCTGAGCAGGTGATTTTGTGGAAGGATACAGTCCACTCTGCCAAGCTGCAATGTTTGTCTCAAATTCCCATTTTGGCTGAGTGGCTCTTAACCTGGAATTGTGACTGCGATGCCACAAGTGCAAATTGCCCCTTCTTGGTACTCGAAGTCTCTTGTGAGCACAACCCATTGGTGCATCCGTACACTGATGGATATAACGAACAGGACTTTGCTGCGATGGGAGGTTTGCAGGAACTAGCTTGCACTTCAAAAATAAAGGCAGCCCATGAGTAATTTATTACCCTGACTTGCAGCAAACCCGTATGGTGCAAGAACGCATTGCAAGCCAGCTCGCCTTCGGGTACGGGTGCTTTCACATCAGGGTATTCATCAAAGATCCTTTTGGATAAATCCACACTTGAATATTTCTATCTTGTTTCTTCAAGCTGTGCAACACAGTCTTTAGTAAATGGGCCACAGCAGCCCCTCAGGCAACCTTGAGTTTGGGTGGGAAGTGTAAACAGGCTCCAGCTACATTTTGAAACTCTTCAATAAATGACACACCACCTTTCAGAATAGGAAGAAACCGGTTTTATGATTTATAAAGAGGGAAGGAATCAAGAAGGCAGGTCCGTAACATGGCAGGTGGGCTGGGAGTTGGGTGAAAATGGATGGAGAGCGCTGACTCCAAGGCCGGCTCTGCTCCTGGCGGTATGAGCATCTCTGGTTTATGACGGTCTCCAAACTGCATAGACTTAGTTGTCCAAAAAACAAAGCAAAAGACAAGAAAATTTACACTCATCTTCAGGGTCTCCATAACAACACTTCTGTTACTGATGTATTTCAAATGCTGAGAAAGCCTGATTTATTTTCTTTTCCTTAGGCCTTCTAAGACACTTAGTTAACTTCATCTCTCTTAAAACACTGAGATGTTTTCTCTGTTGAATACACTGAGAAAAGACATATTTTGTTCACCTGCCCTAAACAGCTGTTAGATTATCCTATCCAAATTTATTTTCTAGTTACAATCCTCCTCCCTTGCTCTTTAGAGCTCTGGCTTTCATTTCCTGGCTTTTCAAAATATTTTGGAAGTATTTCAAAATGTTAGCCAAAAAAAAAAAGTTCAAGCTATAAATGTGTAAAACACTGGAAGTGACCAATTTTAATTAATTTTTTTAATTAAAATGAAAACCAGATTTCTTTTTGTGATGTGATAAGTGATAGTGGGACATGCAATCGTTGCAATCTCTTGTTAAACACAGCAGAACAAAACCAGAGGTTGAGATCCCTTTGAACAGAAGTAACATCATTCCCTTTTCTCCCTTTTTACCCATGATAATCATGTGCTTGAAAGGCAACAATAAAAGACCACATACATTAAAAAAAAAAAAAAAAAGAGACAGGCACTTCATATGTAAGTTGGAAATCCACAAAAATAAGAAAAGACTAAAATTGAAAAAAATTTACACACCAGGAATATTTTACACTCTATTATACATGTGTATACCTATGTATACTACCATGTATAATGCCACACTCTGAATACTGTTTAGAACATACAATTCAATTGACTGCTAAACACCTGTAGTTCTGAATGGAAATCACATTTGCAAAGAAAAAATTATTCAAGGGAAATCCTGGATGAGTAGCTCTTCCAGCCTCTTATACTGGCCACATCCTTGAAAGACACTTTGTGGGGCTAAAACATGCTCCATGGAGCAAGTGAAAAGGCCCACTGGGCTCAGAAGTACCTTGACATCAGCCAGACAACACACACACCCTGCTCAATTCCGATCTCAGAGTTAAGAAAACAAAGATGGTCCCCAAATTACAAGTTTTCTGGCTTAACAGAGAGGTAGCTGAAGGATCAGAAGCGTTCAAACCCCTGAGCCCCATATAAAGACGCAGATCAGAGGACAGAGGTCCGTGCCAGACGAGGAGGTATGTACCCTTCACCTACAGCTAGCAGAAGACTGAGCGTGAACCAGTCCAAAAATACTCAAGACCTGAACCAAGTTTCAAGGTAGAGACCCTGCAATAACTAGGAGAGTCTTTACCTCTTTCAAGTAGTACCACAATAGTGTGGGGTTTTTATTAACTCAGTTTTAGCTGGAGTCATTCAAGCGCTACGATGCTATAATGCTTTTGAAGTGCATTGCACCATTAGCAATGTGGCATGTGCTGCTTCACTACCTCTCTTAACTCCTTACTATGGATGTTAAATAACTCGTGGAGAGCTGTATGGATAATCCACCTGGGGGACATCTGAAGATTAAGACTTATTTGGTCCTTCCAGCCCATACTTCTTGGCTGAGGAGTGAGACCAGAGCCAGCCTGGGCCATCTGCCTTCACCTCTGCAGCTCTCTACCTGCCTGATGGCCACTGGTGGCAAGTAACATGAAGGACTCCAGCCTGAGCATGTGATGTTTGTGCAGGATCCATCCCTGGAGGTTTTTAGGACCAGATGGGACAAAGCCCCAAGCGGCCAGCTCTGACCCCAGAGCTTGCTTGAGCAGAAAGCTGCACTTGAGACCTCCTGAGGTCCCTTCTGACCTAAAGTATCCTACAAGCCTATCTTCTTCCTCTATCTATAAAAAGAAGAGGAGCTAAAACGGCTGTACAATTATATTATTACCGTTACTAACTAAAGATGCACATTTGAAGGGAAAAATCAAGTATTCTTGGTATTTCCATTGTTACTGTCTTTGGAAATGTGGCACCTTATCACACAGTGCTACGGGTGCCAAGTAACATGTAAGTCTACATATATGACTACAAACCTCATGTTCACAAAGCACAACTCCTCTCTCCCCTATTTTCCATGTTTTACTGGTAAATAAATACCTGGGGTGAGATTGAACTATGGCCCCCTTCATGGGCCTGGCAGCTGGAAGGAAAGCTCGGACCACAGCCTGAGCCAACAGGCAAAGTTCTCAGTTGAGTGACTCGGATGAAGCAGGAAAAGGTCTCAAGTAAATCAATGTTTTCAGCTGACATTCGCAATGAGCCCAGGTTTCTGAGTTACACAGAACCAGTAGCATTTTGGCGTTTTCATTTCTTGTCCAGACACAAGAGGTTTTGAATAGTTGATCAATAAAACTTAGTGGCATTTTTGACAGCAAAGTGTTACCAATAAAATAGGCACTTCAAAATTGTACTCTTCCCCCCCCCCCCCCCAAGGCAAAAAGTGAACAATTTCTTCTGAAAACAAATCCTTTTCAATTTAACAAAAATAATTCTCTACCAGTAGGGGCACTGCTAGATTCCCAGCCACCTTCAAAACAAACCGAAGAATTTCCATTTGTTACTTTAAGCTTCTAAACTGGGAAAGCAGTTGACCACCACGCTGGGGTCACTCCTTGTTTTACCCGGTTGCCAGCCCTTCCTAATTATCAGATACATGCTCAGCCTTCCCCCAAGTCATGCTCTGCAGCAAGACCCTTGAGACAAGGAGACTGGGTGGTTAATGCCACAGACTTACCTGCTTTCATCTGCCAAAGCACACCGTGCTGGCATCACGGCGGGCTCCTATCAAGCAGATGAGATCCTTGCAGGTACCGCAATGGGACTTCTCCTTATGCCACATCAGCGTCAGCCTCCAGGAGAGGCACGTACAGCAGTAACGCTGTTCTCTTCAAGCTTTACGCATAAAGCTTCTCTACTGTATGAGTGAATACAGTAATGAATGGAGCTGTTTTAAATCTTGGCAGGTGAGAATATTCTTGCTACACCTCTGGCTGGTATTCAATCACTTTACAGAAAGGAGTGAAATGATCTAGAGACTCTCCACTGATCTGAGGCAGAAACATCTGCTGAAAACAAAACCATCTGATTCACTGAACAGAGCAAGGTTAGCAGGAGAGAGATGCAGCCAGCCACGCATCCAAGAAAAGGGCTATCACTGGTAATGCAACGCGGGGAAATACGCTATTGGAGCAAAGCGAGATGGCAGAGGTTTTTTTGCTATGAGCCTGAACACCTCTCAGCTCTGTAAACAGGGAAAGAAATGTGCAGTGAGGGGACTTGGGAGCTGTTCCACTTCCAGTTTCTATACTGCAGCCTCACAGGGAGATGAATGCCTGTTATTTAGTTATTTTAGCCTGTTATTTAGTCTACTTTGCACTGAGAAGACTCCTAACTCTGATTTAAGACCACAAAAGCACCTTATGGGTGAAGGAAGGACAGTTTATAGCTTTTTTCTGCTAGGGAGAGAGGGGAAAAATAGCATCACTGTCTCAGCACAAATTTTATAAAAAATGTCAAGTGTGTCATAAACCATCAAGAACAATCAAGAAGAGAACCAGGATACAAAAAAACTGTCAGTAGCAACCAAACCACTGACTCCTCAGAGACCTTCACATGCCTGGAGGATTCAGGTTTCAACATAAATTTGTGGAGGACACATACCTAATAATGACTTCCACTTGTTTAACAGATCTTGCTCTTGTATTGCCCAGCATCATTTCCCAAATTCACTCTCTGTTTATACTGCCAATGAGCATAGCTCTCGAATCTCCATGGCTGTCCAGATCTTTTCAGCTGACAGGGCTGTTTCCTTCTGCAGTATACAAGCACAGCTCTAAAAAATCAGGAGTTCATTGAGCAACAGGGAAAGGATGCAAGACATACAGGTTGGATCAGTCATTCTGCCTTGACTGTGCCTAAAAAGGCATGATAACAAGCAAAGCGGGGATGCTTTGGGAAAGTGAGATGTTTTAGGCTGTACTTTCTTCCTTTCTCTCAGCTACATCTGATCCTGTCCCTGCTTTCTCCACGGGGATATGAAATCACTACAGAAAATATCAAAAGAGATAGCAGCGAGCAGAAATGGTTTGCATGCAACTCGAAGGAAAACGAAGGCTGGGCTGAACATACTCCCTGCCAGCCAGAAAGGACCATCTGCATTTCCTTGCTACAGATCAGACAGTCTCACCGGCAGTACAAGGATTATGAGGCTGAAAATATCAGCTAAAATACAGAGCTGTGTTTCTCTGAAAGCCACGTATGGATGCCTCGCGCCAGATGGCAGCTGACACCTGAGAAAGGGAACGGGGGAGCTGTTTTGGAGAACATTAAGGAGTTAATAATTTGGAAAAAATACACACACTATGAACTTTATGAGGTCATTTGGTTCAAAGAATAAAAAGCAGGAAGAAAGTGAGAGAAACTAAATATGTAAAATAGAGTCATTATTCTGAGAGAGAAAAGGCAAATCTATCATCCAGGAGCTACTTGTATAGACGACCAAATGTCATCACCTAAGAATCAGGATGGCAGGTCTGAGGCAAGAAACCAGGGCTTAATCTAAACTAAATGTTTGCTTCATTCTTCTTCCCCTCCTCTTGCAGACTTGCATATTTACATTATATAGCATTTGTTCCTACAGCAGCAAAGACACACACACTGCTAAAAGGTGTCATCAAAGTTGTAAAATTGCATTGTTACGTGTTTGGTAGGCTCAGGTGAGAGCAACATGTGAGTCCAAAAAGACACTTTCCATATACAGAAACTAGAGCACAGGCACATCTAGCTTAGTTTTTGTAAAGTGCAGCCTCTTCTTTCTAAAATAAGACTAGAACTACCTCAGACTTATGCTCTTCTTAAAAGAAGGTCCAGTCTGCTTGTCTGGTGTCCTGGGAAAGCCCAACAGAGCAGATCTTTTTTCAGCAGATGTACCAGGCCAGCTGTAAGCACTTAGAAATCCTCCCTTCAATCTTATTTTTACCAGACCTGCTTTTCACTTCTGTTTTTCTCTAGAAAATCCAACGTTGCCAAACCCACACCAGTATGGAAAACATGCACGAGAAAAGCCTGCCCTGTAGAATGCACCTCTGCAGTTATCAGAGATATATCAGCTCACAAAGTGACTGAGGATTTCTGAACCACACCAAGGAATGGGAAGAAATGTGCATATATAAAAACTACACCGTACTTTGGAAAAGAAAGCTTAGGGTAGGGGGTAGCAGCATTTCTGGGAAGAAATACCCTAGGGGCTGGAGATCAGACTAATAGGGGCTCCTCATGTTGCACAAACATGACAACATTCCCCCTCCTCCATAGGCAAGACAACCTAAAAGGGCTGTTAGGATGTCTGGAGATATTTTATACACTGTTGGGTACCATCCACTTGAAATATCAAGGTAAGAATAATTATTCATTCTTATGAGGCTTGCTGGTTGATCACTGCTAGAGAAAGATTGCTTTGATTTTAAACAAGAGCTCGTCCCACAAAGTTGACAAATGGGAAAATTACAAGATTGGAAACACCTTGTAATATAGAGGGATGTGATTTCTCAGTCAAGTGTATTTGAAGTCTGTCCTGAAAACAAAAGCAAATTGAGTTTTAATTAGTTTTGCATACATAAAGTATATGCTGAACTTTCAAGTAGCAAAGCTTCGGTTTACTCACTGCAGCTGCAATTTGCACTACTCCAGGTTAATCAAATGTCTACTCTTTAAAAACCTGAAATGCATACTTTTATTAGATGCTACTTCATGTTTGCAAATCAGCACGTTGGCTTAGTCAAATGTGATTTATTGCTGTCTGTAGACATCAGAGAGAAGCAAGAATCAGCGCACTGACATTAACTGATGGAGGTAATATAGACTGGCAAGTCCCATTTTGCTTCTGCATTATGTCGCCAGTCTCTTGACTGTGGAAGAGGGAAAAAAATCTGATATTGCTCTCTCTGGGCATGCAATTTCAGAAAACAAAGCAGACAGATCTGATGATCTGCCTACAAACAATTTTTCAGCTCACAGTCAGCAGCTTCGTGCTACATGGTGCGATGAAGCAAGTTTTCCTCTGCAAGCCAGAAGAAAGTTTTAGTATTTCTATTAAAATGAATAGTACATGAAAAACATAAAGGCCAAACATTAAAGCCAAACTTATCAAGTACCAGTGCACAGGCCAACAAAATCAGACTAGGAGTTTTGATTTTGGATGGGAAACAGGTTTGGCATGTTTGAAATTATTTTCAGAGGGCAAACACTTGCTTTCATGTCCACACCACAGGGGAACTGCCTGCAAATGCTAACGGGTATTTCAATACACAGAAACCCGAAGCGTGAGCAGCTGATGCTAAACATTGGCAATTCACTTCTCTTTCAGTACCACCAAAGGGTGGCAATTATAATCCTTTTTCTCTGCTTGGCCTTATACTTCTTCCTGCCTAGAAACTTCCTAACTCCTATATATCCACATTTGATGCCTCGCCGCGTCACATCGAGAAGCTATATGCTTGTTTGGAGTACTGCACCATTTACTGTAAGAGCACATCCCCAAGAGTTGTCCTGTATTTCACTAAAATGCAAAATGGTGCACCACTTATTTACCCACAAAGCCTTCTGTGTGCAAAGAAGCCCCTTTCTCTGGGATCATTCCTGGAGCGAAACCCAGGAGCTCTGCTGGGCAATTGCCAGCACCAAATATTTTTGTTCTCACTTGTGAAGGCTAAAAGGCTGCAGGCTTTTCTCCCCAGCGTGCATGCACTCACACCTAGGCTTTTTTTCTCCTCCCCATTCAAAATTTCTCACAAATCGCAGCGAAGTCAGGCAATGGATTTGTTAGAACACATTACATGGAAGGGAGTCATCTTCCCATATAACCATTTGAAACAGCACTTTAAAGCATCTATACTCAGACAGCAGTGCATGGGATGCTTCCTGCTTACTTCCAAAACTGCTTCTATCCTCCACTGCAAGCAAAGCAGCAGCTTTTATCAGCCCAGGTTTCACCACGAGGCAGCACATTTGCTCATCCGCATCAGTTTGCCAAAGAGTTTAAGCGTCTCTCAGCCCCTCATGCTGAAAGGGCCATTTGTCCCCCGGACCTCTTCCTGGGAAAGAGGAAGGAGGTGATGAACGGAGCTCAGAGGGTGCTTCAGGTGTGAAATTCAGAAGACTTGGAAGAATCAAGCCCTAATTAATATATAGCAGACACACCAGTGCCAAGAGCTCTGGGTGAATACACACAACTGCATAAATCAAGAGAAAGTTCACACTAGACTGAAGTCTGTGGATGAAGATTAAAATTGCAGAAGGGAGCATTAATTAAGGAAGAACATACACAAAATAGCTGGAAAGGTTATGGGTAAGAGCTTCTGAAAAGAAGCAAAAGAAACACAGAACCACCCACAAATCTCATGTGCTTTGTTTTATGTCTCTGTGAGTGCAGAGGGAGATGAGAGAAGGAGGAAAAAAAGCCAAAGAGGGTCCCCCAACGCTGAACTTTTACATAGATTTCTTCCTCTGAGGGAGATTATTTACTCTTATTCATAGGAACATCATTGTATTTTCAAGAGCTAACTCCCATCTATTTCGCGAGAGGATATATTTATTTCTCTTCCATTGAGCAGTTTGAATAAAGCTTTTTTCTACTTCTCCAAGTGGCTGCCTTCCTCCTGCAACCTATAATTGCCCTGACACCTCTCGAGGGTTTTAATAACAAGTATATAATGTTATATTGAACACTAGTGGATAGAAAACTGTACCTTGCACAATACTGCAGAGCCGTAAATACAGATGATAATTATGGGTTTCTCTAGTGCATTGTGTTTGTCATCAAAGTGGTGCAAACTATCTCACACTGAAACACAGTGAGGATACTTCAAACACCCATGGGAAGAAACCATGCTCCCTAAAAATCAATTTATTAAGCTCTGGATGGACAAGCCCTTTCCACCTGATCTCATGATTGAACACTGACTCCACTAACATGATCTACCCTTTGGAAATAGAAAACGATACCATTGTTGAAAAATTGCTGATCCACCTTTGAGCTTCAGATGTTGCAAATTTGATTGTATAAAATAAAGCATATAAAACTGCCTGAAAGCAACTACAGTTGAGAACTTCTGCTGGGTAAAACAGGTTATAACGAATAGTAACTAGAAACCCTGCTCACCTTCTGCAATATGAATTAGCAAAGGATTCACCTCCAATGCAGATGTTACTGCCTCCTAAAGCCAAGTGAGCCCTCCCTGCTCTACATCCTACAAGAAGGGCATATCGCTTGACACAGCAATATTCAGCATCCACAACACCATACCACTGGAGGCTACCAAAGTCCAGAAATCACAGGCTAAAGGGAGGAGTGAAGAGGACGTTGATGTAGGCAGTGCAGTACCAAAGCCGTTTGCTGCAAACTCTGGATGACACCTGGCATTGCCAAAAATCTGCAGGCAAGGACACACCTCAGAGTATGAAAAGCAGAGCAAAACCAAATGGCAGCACCAAACTGAAGAAGATATTTGCCAGCAGAGCATGTTGACATTTTTCTCCACTGGCAAAGCATCCTCAAAACTGCTGCTGTCTCTGTGCGGGAGAGGTGAAGGGGTGCATTAGGTATCTTTTTGATGTTTTCCACAGGGAAACGATGACAATGACTCTGCACCCGGTGCAGGATACGAGCCTAGATGGCTCCTACTCACACTTTCTGGCTGTCAATAAGGATGGGATAGCCGCCAACTGAATTGCAGGGAGGCAGTTCATTGTGCCACCAGCTTAAACATGAGGTCTGAAACCTAGTAAGCGACAGCATGCTGAGCCATTAATAAGGAGAGAGAGCTGGCTGACAAAAGCAAAACCACTTTCAGCTACTCTTAAAGACCTCCTTCTCCATCCTCCCGCCAGCCTTCCCCACTGCCAAGAGCAACACAACCACAGCCGGGAAATACATGGCACAAGCAGTTCAGAGATTTAGGAAGGATTTACACCTTTTAAATAAGCTATTTAATCCCACCTGCAATTCAGCCACTTTTCAGATGACCTAACTGTGCTGGGAACTACCTGAAGGTCCACCAGCTACGTGAGCCTAAAACACCTCTTTGAAGGATGCTGGCTGCCTACCTCCTGCTGAAAAAGCTGTAATATCATCTAGGCTGAAGGCTGGTTAATTATTCCTTGGCATGTAATCCATTTGAGTGATTAGGATTAATGAAAGGGTCACCTGGAGAACGTTCTCTCAACGCACAGATCCCACAGACGAGTACCCATGGTGAGAAAGCGTTAATTATGCCACTCAATGGCCACTTTGGCAACAGTAGAAAGCAATAGGATTGTCCTCCCTCGTCCCTTACTGAAAGCCTGGGAACAGTTAATGATGGCTATGGCAACAGATATATAATGCCCCATGAACATACGAAAGGTCTGGGATTAAGCGTCAAAGATTTAGGTCCAAATCTTGGCCTATGCAGAAGGCAAACTATTTTCTTGCATTCCTGATCCCCTTCTCCCCTCTTTTTCCCTCCATACTCCTCAAGCCTTCCTCCTGGTATTTTAAAAGCAAGAGATACAAAAGTACACTTAGTTTTTGCAATGCTATGGCACAACGTGGATTTAGCAGATATAACCTTGAGATGTGCACACATTTTTGCTGCCAGCCCTGATCCTGTCTCCACAGAGCACCAAGAAAGGGAAGATACCTTCTCCTTTCTGCCGGCACTTTGCTTGCCAACTTGCTTTTTGGTTTTATATTTATCTACCTGTGTTGTTGTTGATGCATTTTTTTTTAATGAATCTCTGAAAACACGAGGAAATAAGGATTTCCCAAACAAACTAGAAACAAAGAGCTGCTAGAGTAAGGTTCACCATTTCCAGCACATTTTAAATCCCAAATTAATATTTTCAGCAGAATGCTTTTCCACTTTTGTGCCTGGATGATGCTGAAGCAGGCTAATATGAGAGGAAACATTACTTTGGATACCTTGAGATGGCAGGATTCAAAAAGGAAATAAAAGTGCCAGGATAAAAGAAACATGTATGAATGGTCTACATAGCATGTCTCGGGAGGAGGCATGCAAACCTCAATCATACCCCCAGAAATGCCAGTCCAAGTATTCCAACATGTTAAATGCCACCTAACAATTTACATGGACACAACTTTAAAAGCACTTTTTTAGTGCCTACTGCCTTTTTCAGTAGCAGAGACATGTTTGCAGTGTTTTATGAACTGGATTTGTGTGCCAGTTTAAGAGCAGAGGAAAAGGAGGGAGGAGGGGAAGGTTGCACAGCCTCGCTTTGTCATCAGAGCAACTTGTGGAACAGGCTGCAGACAGAGAACCGACGGGAGAAGAAATGTTCTTGTCAGACTGGAAAACAGAGCAAACATTAATAGTCAAAGTGACACTTCTGTATTTCACCGCCCAAGATCAAACCAGTGCAGTTACTGATTTTTAAGATCAAACACAATGTGTTACACCCTTCTGCCGTCTCTCCACCCAGCCTAGCTCCAGGACCACACATAGCGCCCTTTGAAACAATGTGCGCCAAATAAACACACCAAAAAGTCATGCCTAGCAATACCGTTGCTTCCGCAAGTCACCCATGCAGCCAGAGCCCTCAAAGCAGTAAATAACGCCTTATAAGAAGAAAAGAAAGGAGCCTGATTCCCGAAAGCAGCAGACAGGGCTGGCTGCATGCTCCTTGTGGGAGGAAGGACCGGAGCACCCACATGGCATTACACAGCTGCTCCTGCTGGCTGCTTTTCAGGTGTTTGCAGGGGAGGGAGGCTCTTTGCAGAGAAATATGGAGGATTTTGCTTCCCTGCACCCCTCTACTCAGAAACAGGGGGTAAGGTGTAACCCCTCTCCTTCCACCTCTGCCTGTTCCGGCAAAGCAGTTTATTTTGGAAACTTTAAGATGGGAGAAAGGGAGTCATTAAATCCTGAGGGGTCCAGAAGGCATTTCATCGGAAAGACAACCGCCTGTAAGAGCTGCTATACATGGAGAACACATTAATTTATTCCTGCTGTTGTATGTACAGCCAGTCTAGCCAAGGCAGGATGCGTTCAGGTCTCTCACCCATGCAACCCTGCAGCTGTAAAAGAAAACCTTGGACCACAGACAGTAGTGAGTTAGCATTGCCATCAATTAATTCATTAATTCCTGGCTCCTTTCGTCAAGACAAATGACAGTATATACCAGCGCACTCATGCTCGGATCCCAAGCTGGTGTCCAGTGAACCCTGGCTCCTGGCAAACTGTGCTGGATATGTTGATTAACAGAAAGTAAGATGCAAACAACTGCTCAAATGTCCAATTAACACAACGAAGATGATAAATGGATCCCTGCAGTTGGGGGGGGGGGGGTAGTAGAGATAGTACTTTGTATCTTCCTTATTTGGTTACCTTCAGGTCACAAAGAAGTGCATCTTTCTGTCTCTATCCTCCCTCTCTCTCGAGGCACAATTTGGGAGGCAGAAGCAATGAGAGAAATCTTATTGTGAGCTGAAGGATCCTTCCCCAGCTCAGGAGATCTGAGGTTCTGTAATTTGCTATGTTCTCCATTTTGCATTTTAAGTGTTTGATGTGCCTAAAGCATTCGACAGGTGAAAAAAGCAGGTATACACAGCTTAGTACAGAGGGTCTCAGGAAATATGGAAACTGAAATCTGACTCTCAGTCTTCGGCATATTCTAACAATAAACATCAGTGGTTTGCAGATAAGTAACTTGGAACAACTACAGTTACTTCACACTAAAAGCACCTCTCTTTACCTGAAAATCATTTCCGTATTCCACATACTGAATTTCAGGTTTTCCTTTATAGGCTTAAAGCATGTTAATGAAAGACAAAACCTTTAAGCATTTATTATACGCTTACTTAAGTTAAATCTTACTATTATTATTTACATTTTCCTTACTTGGATAATTGTGTTTATCAGCAATTTGGAAAATAGGAATGGTATAAAATAAAGGCATGTGGTATGGGCTTAATTTCATGCACGTGTTTCATAGCTATTTCTCACAGAGGAGCGAGGAGGAAAGGCCTCCCCTTGCTGCACAGCTAAAGGGATTTCAGGGGTGCAGGCTCCATTGTTCCCACAATCAACTGCTATTTACTCTGTGCAATTACGTCCATTAATATCCACACGTGTTGATATCCAATGCAATTTAAGGGAAGAATAGACAAAAGCTAAGAGAGCAAAAGGCAAAGCAAGAAGTCTCCAAAAGGTTTAACAATAAAAGTAAGTTTGCATTAAAGTTTTAAACCTGTTGCATGCCAAACACTGGAAGACTTTCTTACAAGTCCTCCTATTTGCTCTTTTTCAGAGCAATTTGGTAGTGAAAGGAAGTCATGGAAGATTTACTGCTCTTACTTCATCAACTCTTACCTTCCACACACACACTTACAGAAAAAGCGCTGCGCTGCAATTTGGAAGATAATTAAAACTATATAACAAAACAAGCACTACATATTCACGGTCACCATCAAGAACATGTGCCCCACTGATGATGAAAAACTGAAATATTTTCAGACTAGTAGGCACGGTTTGCAGTACAGTTTATTTTACTTCTCTTGAAAGCTTAGCTCTTGATCACAGAGCTGCTCAGTCAATATTTTTTAATATCGATGCATTTAAAGGAGCTCAATTTAATCAAATTGATACCACTCTAATTTTTCTACCTTTTTTTGGTGTTGAACATGTAACTCCATGGACACACACGGGTTACAGAATCAAGATCTGTATCACCATTGCACTCCTTGTTTACAACTTAAAATATTCAGCAAGTGAGGGCTGATGATTTCCTTACATTTAGGAACCAATTATGAGCAATTTATTAAGAATAATTTCTGAGGATTGCCACAAAGCTGCTGACAGAGTAGCAAATTAACGTAGGAGCCGTATTTGCATACTATTTACAAACAGTTTGTCCCTGTATATCCTCTCCAGAAGTAGCTATTCAGTGCATCTGAATTTGTTGGAACAACATACTGCGTAATTTTAACCTGCAATTGATTCTTTTTACTTAACCCATTTCTTATTGGAATAGTTGTCTTGGAAAACATACCTGCTTTTTCTCCTGAGACAGAGCAGGTTTTTTGGTTCACTTCTCAGAAGGTAGGGATTTCTATGGTTCACCTAAGAAATACAACCCATAGACTAGACATACAACCCGTAAGTATGTATTACCTCAGTTTTGGGGACATCGTAGCTTTTGGGCACAACTCCTAGAAAAAAGGCCTAGGAAGGACCAGAACAATTCAGTTCACAGAAGTGGGGGAACCACTGGAAACAGACTCACAGGTTCAGGAGGGTCAGATCCACAAGGAAAGGTGGGTAATGGATCTGCTCAGGGACAGCTAGTAGTTAAGCACTATTCAGCCCTGCTGAGGATACTTCTCCCTCCTGCCATGGGAAAGGGTGGAAAGCTGCAGATGTAAGCAACAAGCCCCAGTGGACTGGGACTGGGTAGGCAGAGATCAAAAGGGAGATTTGGGAAGATAAATCTGGGAGTTGGATAGACCTGCCAGGTCTATCTCAGGGCATGTCTCTCCCACCCTGGTTGGTGTTGTGGTGGGGAACTGTCCTGCTGGGAAGCCACAAGACTTGCATCCTAACCCATAACCCAACCTGAAACCTGGACCTTTTGGCTCGAACTCCGACACAGCGATCCTGGAACTCAGCAACATGGTAGAGAACATTTGCACTGAAGGTAAGGATACCCAGAACTAACAGCCATTAATACTTGTATGTTTGACTTTACAGCTTTAACAGTGCTCTTTTAACAGTTTGCTATGCTAATTTAATTGAGCACAAGGATTTAATATTTACTTTTCACAGGCAATTGAGAAAGTAAAACTCAGCCCTACATTCACACAAACTCAGAAGATACAAGTACAACCAGCCAACCACACTTCAATGGGAACAAATACAAATCAGACGCTGCTGTTCCACCATCCACAAAGTACAAGGAGTTTCCTTGCTCAAAAGCATACGAGAGAACACAGGACAGCCCCCACAGCATGTTACACAGCTATAATTTCTCATACAATGCAATACTGTGAGCAAACCCTTTGGCTCATCCCAAAGTAACATTATACTTCAAATCATCTCCATATGAATCTTCAATAGCATGCTTAAACATGCAACAGCAAAAACTGAGACCAGGTCCCCTCTCCTGGACCAACTCTGCCCAGTCACAAGGAGCAGCTACGCCAGCCTCCTACTGAAGACAAAGTCTGGGAGAAATACAGCCAGCAGCACACATTTTGGAGCTCTAGATCCCTTCTACAGTTTCGGGGTCAGCAGCGATGTGCTCCTTCTCAGGACGGAATCACTCAGGTGCACCAAGTCCACGCTCTGCTATCATGTTACATTTCATCCTTTCTACGCCCTGGCCAAGAATCATCCTGAGACTGATTTTTTTTCTTATGCATCTTATTGGTGACTCTTCCCGAACCACCATGCTCCAGTAATGAGACATCTGTTTGAGTATCCACTTCAAACTGATGGCGATTCCTGAGCCAGCATCACCCTTTTGCTGATTTAGCTTTTATTGCGTCTTACTCTTAACATGATGGGTCTAATCACATCAACTCTTTTAAGGTTAATAGTGCCAAACTCAAACTCCTATCCAAAGACAAGCTCTCTATTTCCTTGGTTATCTTGAGATCTGTTCCCAACTCCTAAAAACAATCTGAGGTAGAGGAGAATTAAGGAAACCAGAAAAGAGCATGTGGCTACATAGGTACCTGCTTTTGCAGACCACTACAAATCATTTACAAGGCAGCAGGTTAATGCAGCACTTTATAAAAGCCTGCTCTGAGGTAGCCCCTTATTAAGTGTTGATATAATGTGGTTGTTAGGGCACATACTCTAATTTGACATGACTTAGCCGACACTTACAAAGTAATTGATGCCCGATGTTAATGCTATACTACAGACCTGCAAGACAACTGGAGGAAAATGCTGCTTTTAGCCAGTTGTTAGTGGTGGTGCAAAAATCAAAGCGTAATTGTTAGTCATGCATAGTTTGGGATTTTTCTGGTTAAAAGCTGTTCTTAAGAAAGCCCTATAGGCTTTGTATTTTCTTATTCAGGGAACACCAGAAAAATGAAGTTTAGCTTGCAGATCGATCTCTTTGCAAACATTCTCCTGTCTGAAAGCATTTATAACAAACCTGCTGCTGAAATGCCAGCACCTGATGAGGCAGGAGAGGCAGGATGGGCTGAGCTGTCGGGAGAAGAGCTGGGGGCAACGACATCGCAGCACAACATGTGACAGAGCACTGACTGCCACACGAGGATCCAGAGGAGCCGCGATTCAGAGCAGCCGTAATCCTTCCAGATAACAGCTGAGCGCTGTGAAACCTTATCAGTTTGGACCTTCACACTTCACCACGTAAGACTTTTGAAAGCAGATCACACACTGAAGGAAGCTGTGTCACCACCGTGGCTGACACCAGCAGAATTGGGACCCACGATTCATTGATACAGCAGCTATGTTTGCTGTGGCACTGAGGCACTGGAAAGACTCAGACCCTTCTCCCACATTTGAACCCTGCCCAGGGACAAGGCTTAACCACTGACACAGTGCTATGGCTCTGTTTGAGCTCTTTTTTCCCTTTACCTTTCACTGCTGCTCCTATGTAGCTGCCAGCGGCAAATGTCAGCTCTTAATTTTCCAAGAGGAATAGGTGTGAACAGCTGCAGGTCTACCAAGTGTTACAGCTGCACAGCTTTTCCTCTGCTTTAGAAAGAAAGAGACAGTTTTATGGATATGTAACTCTTACTACTGAAACACAAAGATGAAAATTCTGTGTCCATAACAGACTTGAAACCTCTATGACTGTACCAAACAGAAATAGGAGACGATGCATCAGGATGAGAATGGGATTTCCAAAATACCTGCTACAGCTTGCAGCTCCACCAAATTCAGACCACAGAAAAATCAGCCACAACGAACATTTTACATGATTGTTTTCTTTACATGAGTCTGAAAGGCAGAAGTTATGCCTAGAAAGAAAGACTATGGAAATACAAGGAGCAATACGAGACAAAAGCAGTTGCTTCACACAGAACAGTTTCCAAATACCGTGAGCTCTGCCCATTTCATCTGATGACAATTCATGTTAATGTTTTTCAGCTCTGATTTATAGAGAGAAGCAGGTAGTTACGTTTTCACCAATCACTAATTCTGTGTAATTGCACTTGATGACAGCAAAAAAAAAGAGGGGGAGTGGGGAATTGTGCGATCACTCAATATCTAAATGCCACATTAAGCAACCACAATTACTAGTTCATCTCTTCCAATTTGCTAGTGCAGATTCTTAAAAATCACAGCTCAAGCTTCATGGCAACATCCTTCACAGAAGCAAAATGAAGAAGTACTGTGCACGCAGTCCTTAACTAGGAGGGACTTGGGTTTGCACCATTATATATGAAACAAGAATTCTAAGACCTCACATTTTAGTTATTATACTGTATTTTTCAATTGCCAAAATTCCTGTTGGGTATGCCAGTGTGAAGCACGGTAATTACTGAACCGAGCAAGTTACCATGTTGCAGTGAGCCTATACGGATGAGGACCCAGGGTTAGCCTCTCCAATTTGCAGCCTACTCCAATTAGAGGTTTCACCAACACTGTAATACTCCACATACATCACCAGATCTTTTGGGTACAAGTCTCATGACACTTTTCAGTGCAGTAAATCAAGTCACAGAGAGGAATGAGAATTAGGGTGATGAGCTGGTTAAGAGCCCAAGCTAGTGCTGCCCTGGGTATACACACATTGAATTACTCTGGGTATACAACAGTGTCAGGCATGACAAGGCAACAGGTCTTTCATCACTTGCTGAGATTAATTTAAAGTATTTCTGAAAGTTGAGAGAGATCTTCCTCCCGAGAAGTTTGTGTTGTTACTAAAATAGAACTGCATGCTTTACAAAGCGAGCACTTATGCTGGCAGAAAGCAATAAACTTTATAGATTGGGATGTTCTTCCCTGGCAGATACTACTTCTACCTGCCAATATCAAGTGTATTTTAGTCAACAAGAAAGCTAAAAGATGTTTTTCATTTTTGTTGTTTTCTTAATTTTCCAAAGACCAATTTGGAGAAACTGCCAGTTAAGTAAATATTTTGTGTTCAGAGCGTATGTCATAATAGATACAAACAAAAATATACATTAAAGAAGAACTGACATTAATAGTTGGTTAGTTATTTTGATGCCTGAAGTGCTATTTCATCTACTCTAATGTCAAAATTTCTGCACACATCTCCAGTGGTGAGAGGTTTTGGGTGCCACCTTAGAGCGCAGAAGGGTGCAATAGATACCACTGCAGAGCACTACAGCTGGTTTCCTAACTAAGCATGGCTATTTTGCATAAGTTTCTTACAAAATATGATTACAACAAAGAAGTTTTGATAAACAAATGTCAGTATTCACATTTGTGCTTAATTTTGTGAAGTAGACTATGTATTAATAATATTTTACACACCCCAACTCCCCAATTAATTGCCTTATACAACAAGACTGACTGTCCTCTGTAATTCACAGATATAACTGCAATTTTAAAAGTTGTGTATTAAATGCTCTGAAAATCCTCACACAGGTCTCCTACCAAGAGCACGAAGGAACTGCACACAACAGCAGACCTAAACTTTGGCCAAACCTCCCAAAGTGGCTCAGATGGAAGAACTTGTGATGTTTAAAAAGCTCACATAAAACCTGCATACTTGTAAAGCAGAAAATGGCATGTATATGCTCTTGCACTGACTTGTTTAACAATGTTCCTTGCCTAGGCAAATTGTCCCTACCTTGGTTTCTCTTAAATCGTGATGGGCAATTGTGAGAAACAGAATGGAAGGATATCTGGTTTCAGCCTGCTTTGAATTTGAGGCTTACTTCTTCTCTCCCTCTTTTCATTGAGTCCCTGTCGTTATTCCTATATGAACACCAATGACTCCCACTGCAGCAGCAACCGGAGCCCCACTTCTAAGGTGCTTCAAAAACTGACTCCTCCCACACCACAACAAGGAAAAAGAAGAATAGATACGAACAAAACTATGGCATCCTGCTTGGCATATTACTGGCAGGCATGTTCTCAAGGTGAAAAAAAATATCAAGATATTGGAACAACGTGGTCCTTGTTTTGGTATCTGTGCTAGCAGAGAAAATCTCCACTGAACCGCTCTTCATTGCTTCTAATCCTGTTAGAAAAAGAGAGCTCAAATATCCTCCCAAGCACCTCGCTGACCGCAACTAACATCATGGCAAAGACCTTACAGTCTTCTTGAGAAGCCACACTGACTGTGGGCAAAATAAAGCTTGTTCATGATGAAACACAGGGCAAGGGAGAACTGATCTGAAATCTCTAAATTCTTCTGCTCTCTCAGTCGCACCATCAGGATCAGTCTCGTGACTGCATTGGTTTCATACGTAAGTTCTCACTAGTCCTTTTTAAAAATACCATGACAAAATAAAGCAAGGTTACCTACTAAAGGGCAGATGGTACTGGCATGGCAGCCACATGCTAAAGGGAAATCCCAGATTTCAGTAACAGACACACCAGGAACCAGAATTTCAGAGGATACAGCAAAGCCATGCTTATGGTTTTCTCCAGTTGGACTCATTCAGTTTATTATTTTGTTTTTGTCTTCAAATGACTAAACTGGATTGGGCATGGATTGTGTTTGCTGGATTTTAACATCAATTCGTGCAGCATGCAGCTAAGAGACTAGCAGAAAACTTCCATGTTGTTGTTTCTTGGACCCAAAACCAGGACTCCAGACATGAGCACTAATTAAAGAAAACATCTTTCATCTTCCTGAAGAAATTTGTGAGCACTGTAACTGTCTCAGGCTTGCTAAGTTAGATGATCACTGCACCATGGAATGATATTTTCACATGCCTCCCCATTCTCTCGCTTTTCTGCAGTAATGAAACCAGTGGGAATTCAGGTAGGGATGCACCCACAAATCAAGTCCTGACATTTCTTCTTCTGGCTGGTGAAAAACAGCACCACAAAAAGAAGAGGCAGTACCTGTCAAGAAAACCTAGCCAGCTTTTCTTTTTATAAGGTTATTTGTCACTCTTCAGTGCATTCAAGAAATTTATTAGTAAGCTCAAGTTATTTGATAAAAATTGCTAATTCAGTTGATCCAAGCATATTCCACTACCAGCATACAGCACTTGTAGATGCAAACCTGAGAGCCTGAGAAGTCTTCCTCCCCCCCTCCCCTTAAACAGAACCAATAGCTTTCCTTTAAGAGGAGGTATTTTAAATTGCAGCTCCTTATTCTTTTGATGATTTCAGCAGATATGAGGCAGTGGGGCACAGATCCTTCTGCTGAAGACCAGTGCTCCTGCAAGTCTGCCATGCGCTGCCCTGCCGGGTGCTAAAATCACGATACAAGGTGCAGATTTACCACGTAAGAAGTCTGGGAAATTTGCCTGAGGTTGGTGTTTCCTGCTCTTAATTTGCAGTTCTGCAAGGCTGATAAGTTGCTGGAATAAAGCTTCTGCTCCAGCCAGCAAGGAAGATGACGGGATCACAGGTGGTAAAAGCTTTCCTTGTTGAAACAGGTTTTTCTACTAACCACCACTGTCTTTGCCGCACTAGGCTCCCTCTACAGTGAGTTGTTTCCATACTGTCTCATATACAGTTTTTCACTGGTCACAGTATGACCACCCAGATTTAACGGCTACGGTGAAGGACGCTGTGGAACCAGGTGGGAAATGAAGGTGGCCGCCTGTGTTGAAAACATACTGATGCCCTGTATCTCTTCCAGGGGAAAGAAAAAAAAAAAATTAAAGAGAGAGAATATGTCCTCTGAGATAAAATGAATGATTGTACTTCCAGAGATTGATGAGACTTGGAAAGAGAGAAAGCTCAGTGTATGAGGCAGGTGCCATAAATAACGGGACAGATAAAAGTTTACTCTGATGGTAGAACAGTACAGAAATGAATACAATTTCGTAGCTCCACAGTCCACAGCTCCTCAGGGAATCACTTACTGGAAGGTGACTGAGAAAAGCAAGCCTGCTATCAGCAGGCTAAGGTCAGAATAAAAGGTCTGCACCTCTAATAGAAAACACTTAGGTGTCTGCAAATCAAAAAAAGTTGAAAGCGGCGACTGTAGATAGCATAGCTCCAGGTCTGCTGTGTGTGGGCCTGCCAAAACCAGCAAGATTTCGTGTCAAGAAACTCATATTTGCTGGTACCTTGCGAGACGCATTTGTGCAAAGGGAAGGGCAGATGGAGCCCGGAGGAGGGAGTCTGGAAAATCACAGCTCCGTCTGGGAGATGGAAGCGGTGTCGGTCAAATTCAATAGCTCAGTCTCAACTTCAGCCACAGTAACTTGCTTAATATTTGGACAAAACTCAGAAAGTGAGACTGGTTATGAAGCTAGCAGGAAGGAGCCCATATAATACTTTCCTGACGAGGTGTGCAAGGTCCTAGCAAGGCACTTTTAGAGCACTACAAAGGAGATGCACAGGCTGAAGCCAAGAACACACATATGAAAGTACAGAATAAAATGCTAACCAATGGACCTTAAAGAAAAGAGGGGAAGAGGAAAAAAATGTGGTCACCCCTGCCTTGCCTGGGCTTGCTGTCAGAAAAACCAGTCACACAGGACAAAGGACTTTTTTTGTGGAGTCAGGAAGAGCAGGTGATCACAGGCTGGCGGAGCACAGAATAGGACGGATTCATTTTTGGTCAGTGCCACTCGCCTCCCTCTAGACTAAATGACATAAAAGAGGGAGAGTCCAGCTTAAATTGAGAGGCAGAAGCTAACCCAGATGCTGAAAAGAGTAATAAAGGGTTTTATTTTTAAGAATATCTTTTTTAATGCATTTCTCAAGCTTATCTTTTTGCACTGTGGTTGGATTGTTACAATTCTTTTTTTTAAGCAGCCATATTCTTTTTTTTATAAAAATGAGCAATAAAGCCAACTTGGAGCAAACTGATATACAGCAAGGGCTTCATTCAGAGCAACTGTACCTCTTTTCTTTGTTCTTTGAAGAGAAGTGGAATATAAAAATGCTAAACTTTCAAATGGATTTCAGTTGATGGATATATTGATGTGTTGATCAAACAGGGTAAGTTTTGTTTTTAATTAAAGCTGCTTTAACTCAGCACATCATTAGCAATTCCTTGATTTATTTTCTTCATCTTCAACAAACATTCTTACCGCTGGTGGTGGTGATGACTGATATCTTTCCAAAACACTCAAACAGAAGACACAAGGAAGTAATTTTCAAAGTAAAATCAAAGCCATCTAAACAGATGAATACATGTATCTGACAATAATGCCCCCAGAAAAGACATCTGAAATGTGGTGGGCTAACTGCAGTGGCTCCCTGCTAGAGATGGCATGAACTTCTCTGCACTGAGAAATTACATGCACCATGTACACAGAAGCTCGCTGGGTTTTCACAGACACATCCTCTGATCACAACACTGCTCCATCTTTCTTTATACAATCTTTCACTTGTGCATTTCTGCAGACCATCAAGGCTACAAAGACACTGCCACCGCAACGCGCTTCAAACAAGGCTAAAAGGGGATTCCACAATAATGAGCTCATGCAACTGCTTTGTTGCTTTACGCCACCATAACATACTGTTCCGGTGACAAGATGATGCTTTGACGGGTCTTTAGATTTAAAATATTCATCTTTGATGACTTTTAAGTACCAATCTGCTACGTCGTGCTTAAAACCAGTGTTAACACTGCAGTGCCTGTGAAGACATGTGCCTTAGAAAGCAACAGATAGGCACAATAAGCCACAAGCAACTATTTTTTTTGGTACTGATAAATTAGCCCACCATCACGTCACTCCTGTGTTTTAGAGGGGGCAGCGGCAGCCTGACACTTCACATAAAAGCTGTGCCAGTGATGCCTAGCGCTCTGAACAGGAATGGGTACTCCAACCTCAAAACACATAATAAAGGGAAAAGAAAATTAAAGAAGTCTTCAAATTACCTGAAAATTACTCATTCTCTTTCTGACTGGAGTAATTCCTCACCAGCTTCTTTTATTACTGCAGAGCAAACACTGGCTTTTTCAGATGTTCCCATTACATAGTAATACTTATGACCCAGATGTCCTTATAAACACAAGTCTTAAAACCAACAGATTCAGCCAAAGCTGAGAGAAGCAACATCTTTCAGCTTTTTTTTCCCCCTATACAACTAAAGCTGGTGATATATCAAACATTTTAACCAGACTACATCAAACAAAATGTTTTAGTGATGTTCAGTATGTCTTAATGACCTTTTGATTTCAAGAAGGCCCCATTAGAAAGACTAGCTTTACTTAAAATACAGATGGGCTTCACACAGTGAACAAGGTCATGGACTAAAGAGAGACTACAAATTCAGAAGAAGAAAATAAAATTATGTTTTCTGTACTAGAGCTTAGGGAAATGGAGCCAGAAAATAAACTCTCCACTTCAAAACTGAATTTTACTGTCACTGGTACAGTAAAAACAGCTATTACACCATGTACCACTGCCACATGACTCTGCAAATAAAGACAACAGAATAATACGTCCTCTTTCCAGCAGCCACGCCAATCAGTTTACAAAAAGCTGATGTTAGCTCCCTTCCCAAAATGTGTTCATTGGTTCAATGTTTTGAAAATGCAGAACACCATATAAAAATTAGTCCCTTATTTATGACTCAGGATCCTGGTTAGCGTTGCTGTCTGTTCAACTGAGCGTTTTACTTCTGTTCTGAAAGTCCTCTTCTAGTAAGCAATAATTCTACCAGTTGTTAGCCTGTATTTAGGAACCATTGTGTTTCTGCATATAATTCAAATATTGATAATAAACAATCAAGTCTTCTTTTCATTATCCTGCTTGTTCACAAAGAATAAATCACTGTTTTCAGGGACACAGGCAGAACGGCATGGGAGCAACACCTGTTCCCTTGCACTACAGTGCAAGGTTGCTTCGCTCATTTTTCTAAGAGCCCTTTCTGCCATGATTTTACCTAAAAGCTCTCGCTGTGTTTTCCTTGGGCAGGCTTGGTGCTTTTCCATTTTTATCTTCAGGTCATCCCATTTCTTTGCTGCCTTTCACAGTTCCCAGCTCTAATTTAATATCTCACCCCTTGCATTTTGATCCAGACCCCAGCGAAACCCACTCAGCCACGACTCCCAACAAATCTGGTTTGGACACTATTGTTCCTCCAGGCATCTCGTGGCAGACAACACCCATTGCATCCCAATGCCATTTGGTGTTACCACCACCAGCTTCAGCAAAGTCTCATCCAAACATAAGCCTAGCAGCAGATAGGCAGCTTCTCACGTGTCTTGGGCTTCATCAGTTCATTAATCCAGTGCCAACCACTTTTCAACCTCCAAGGTAGCTGGAGGAAACCCTTTCATTTCAGCGCACAGCTCTTCCTTTATTACTGTCATGACTTGTTCATCATCTGTTTAATACCTCTTTGGGAAAAGATGACATTGAGATCAACAAGAACTGAAGACTAAAACACTGTCCTGCAGGGACCCCTAATGAAGCATCCAGCATGACGCGTGTACTCTGCAGCTAGACCTAACTTCAGCTTTTAATGGATGCGGAGTGTACTCAGAGTTACACAGGGCCATGGGCCAGCTGTGGCAGATAGGTTAAACTAGGGAAAAAGCAGTAAGAGCAATAGAAATGGAATTTATTGACCATCTTCTCTTCCATAGCCCAAGCTTCACCCAAGATCATGTTAGAAAGTTTCTCGCCATTTTGACAAGGGCTCTCAATGAGCCACATCAATAAGCCATTTGTATCTTTAATATCTAAGTGTCTAATTTAGTTTTACAACACTTTCATTTGGTGTTATATGTACACTTACAGGTGTTGCACTCAATAGACTTACAACTTAGGCAAAAAAGGTTACTGAGAAATAGGTGAAATTCCTTTAGGACATATGGAATAAGTTGCCAAAGCGCTCCTCATTAAATGTATGCATCCTATATTCACAGGATTTTATAGTATGCACAATTCCCACTCATTGCTTTGGACTTAAATTGCACTTGAACCAGACTCTCTCATCTAAAACCTTTCATTTTTGCAAGGCTCCGAACAAAAGCATTCAGATTCAAACCCAAATCCCTAGGGTTAAGTTGCCTCTCCAATTTCTGACCAGATGCAAGGACAAGATTGGAGGTTTTCCAGTCCCAGACCTGCCTATTTTGTCAGCTTCTCAACTTAAAAACAACAAAACAAAACAACACAACACCTCACCACAACATATAATCAAGGCAGCAGCAACTGAAGATGCTATGGGCATGGGGTGCGCACAAATCCCTCTCTGCTAATCCCATCCCTTTACAAGGATGCTATAGAGCAAAGAGAAAACTAAAAACTTGGAATGACTGGACAAAAATGAAGAGGTCAGATCTAGATGGTACTACCCAACTCCTGTCCTGTGATTCCCAGGTGCAGCAACAGAGCACGTTCCAGCATATAAAGCCCATGCTCTTTCCTAGCAGTGTTTCACACGAATGACTTACCTCTACAAATGATAATGCAGCTAATTGCTCCAAAAGTATTCTGCAGCATGTAATAACAGTAACTAAGTACATGAAAAATGACACAGTGTTTCAAACCAACCATTTCGCACTCTTAAATTGGAAGAAATCCAAAATCCCCCGTGTTGCTTGCAGCAGGAAGGTCTCTTCAGCCAACCCATGACAGCTGGCACATTACATGCTTTGATACAGCACATGAATCTCTTCGCCTGAATGTGCAGGACTTAAAAGGAGGAGATACATATCTCAAAGTTATTGGTTTGTTGGTTTTTTGTTGGTTTTTTTTTTTGGGGGGGGGTGTCAAGCACCCCCTTTACTGACTGCTGTATGACAGTAGCTGAGGAGAATAGAGTAACAGGGAAGGCGCAGATGACGCTGATTTGAAAAGCAATTTAAAAATCTTTCCAATTTTCAATTCTCACCCACTATGCCAGTTATCTCACATATTCTATTGTAAGGTTAATTGCCTGCCAAATGGCCACTGCGAAGACCTAGGGAGCAGAAATAATTTACCGAGAAACTGATGTTCATGTTCTTCAGCTGGCATCAGGGTCCTTTGCATTTATAAAAAGCATTCTTATAACACAACAGCTACCCTTCAGCTTCAAGAAAATAAACATGCCAATCCTTGCCATTAAGCCAAGCCAAGTTTTTCAAGCATGTAAGCAAGCAAAGACCTCATGCTCCGAGGTAGGCACAGGGTTTGGTGGGACACTGATTCCAGGTTTCCAAAGGAAAGCCCGTCCCACTGCCTGCCGGATGGTGCAGAGAAGGATGGCAAGAGCCATTCAGAGGTTCGTGCAACTGGCTGCAACTGCAAAGGCTGGTGAAGCCCAGGGAAAACACCAACAAATCCTTAAAGTGAAACTGGAAACGAAAAAGTTGCACTAAGCAAACAAAAATGCCCATGCTCGTACTCCCCTCCCTGCTTCACTGGAAGACTGCTTTAATTTTGATTTTTGAGTTCCTCCAGTCATTTTTCCTCCTGAAGGTGTCCCCCAAATCACATACCTGCTACTTAAACTTGGACCAAGGCTAAATTACGAATGGGTGATGATGAATGAAACAGTATTTCTACAGGAGAAAGTCTCTGCATGCCTAATTCTCCCCCATGTCCCCGGCCTCTGATTTGCCAGGGAGGATGCAAACACAGCCCCCTCCCACTGCCAAAAGGCTGCACAGTCCTCCTGCATTTGGGGAAACCACAGGGATGGGCACACCTGAAGAACAAGGGGCTCAGCCTCAGAATATCACCACTCTGAGATGGCATCTCCCCTGCTGAGGGCAAGAAACACGAGACTACAGATCTGACCTAATGCAGACATTCACACGTGGGGAGGATGACAGCCTCAGTAGTTTTACATGAGCATCTACAGCATGTAGGTACACATTACTCCGTATTTTTTTTTTTCCTTTTTCCAGCTAAAAGAAGTCAAAATTGAGTCTTGCCCTCCAATCTGCATCATTCTCTGAAAATAAAACAAATTCTTCCACTCTCGACAGGACACAGTCTGAAGGAAACCAGCTCTGATGTCCACAGCCCTTCCACTGCATATATCCCTGCCCTCTTCATGGCCAGACAACACCTCATAGGCAGGATCTCCATCCTCGACCTTGCCACCCACGTTGACAAACTCGTGAGCACATAGCTATAGCCAAGAAATTTATGACCCTCTTAAGTGGGCTAACAGGAAATTTGGGGAGAACTTATGGAAAGAGAATACACATTCATTAACATAGGAGAGCAGGCTAATAAATATCAGAGATGCTAATACAGGTATTAGACCGCCATCAACCAACAAACCATAGAAAGCATTATTATTTGCTGCTTAAAGCAGAAAACATACAAGATATTCTTGAAAAGATGAGATACGAGTAAAGCTTTTCCAAGACCACTTGCTACTCTGCTTTTTAATAACAGAATATGATTTCACGGATAAAAAATAATGAAGGTACTGTCAAGGAGGCTACTTAGGTCGATTGATCATCTGTTTAAAGGCAATCCACTCCCTGCTGCCAAGCAGAAAGCTCAGACATACAAAAAGTAGCAGTTACAAAGCCCAGAGTCTCACTGATTGCCTTCATTAATGCTTTGGGTAAGCACTATCCTCAGCAGATTTTGTTGGATCTCTCAATGTGAAAATCCAGATAAAAACCTTTCTTGCTACAAGCCCTCACACGATTCACCTCCTCTGGGACCTCTTCTAGAGTATTTCTCCTCCCAGGTGGATTTAAGCAAGCCTTTATTTCGAGGGAAACAGAAAAGCTGGCAATGAGAAAAGCCAACA
Organism: Nipponia nippon; assembly: GCF_047370975.1. Lineage (NCBI taxonomy): Eukaryota > Metazoa > Chordata > Aves > Pelecaniformes > Threskiornithidae > Nipponia > Nipponia nippon. Next base: position 86,470,837 of record NW_028262347.1, on the reverse strand, counting down.
GTCCTGAGAAGTTGGACTTTACCAGGTGCCCATCACCCCAAACTCTTCTGCCAGCGGTGTCTTCTCCCAAGTCGCAGCATGAGGACAAACACTGTTTTTTGTCTCTGTTGCACTCGCAAGTCTGGCACATACAAATTCCCCGTGCTGTAATCAATCTGACCTGCAGTACATTTTCTGCTACCGCCACGCCGTCCTCCTTCCTTGTCACTTCATTAGCTGCATGGTGGCCTGCAAAAACCACGCAGGAGTAGGGGGCACACAGGTTTCCGGCTGTCAGTGGCCGCGGATAAATGACTGTTATATTCCCTACGGCTGAAGCAGAGGGTTTCAGCTGACATGCACTAACATCTCTTAGATGCTGCTCAAACTGAAATGATTCATCAGCCTTACTGGGCAGGCCATCAAGACAGGACCTTGCCCTGTGACAAAGATAAAGAGCCTGTGAGATGAGGCTTAATTTGCTCATGGAAGAAATCTTACCTTCAAAACAAGGGAGTTAATTCCAACATCCACTGCTACCGCAGAAATAAAATCCAAAAGCGAGTATAAAAACAAGAGCTGGCTCTTTCTTACCCATAAGGGTGAGGTAATAAGATCCTGATGGACCAAACTACAGATACCACTGTTGGGCCCACACTTGACATCCCAAACTCATGCAGCTGCATGAGTACCAGAGGAAGGAGGTTAAGCAGACATGTCCCCTTCCAAGTTGTGGGCATGGCAACAACACTCCTACATGAAAATGCCCTCACCATAAGCTGCTAACAAGGGTTTGTATTAGCCATTTTGCAAGAGCCATGAAATAAGACCCGAAAAAGCAACTGCCATCTGTTGTACCTCCAACTTCTACAGTGTTGAAGACTATTTTTTACCTTAAATATATATGAATGTACACACACAAACTCTCCTTATCTAGTGACAACAACCCAGTGATATGCAAATATGCCCGCGACAACAGAGATCAGTGCACTCTCACTCGCACGGTTGACATCCCACCCCTTGAACAAACAGCAAAGGGACATTGGCTGCACAAACATCGCAACTCCTCCCCACCGGATGAGTCATAAAATAAACTATATATAAACTATAAATAAACTATATATAAACCATATATAAACTATATATGCTATAGCATTTCTCACATACATTCATGTCTTATACTATTTTTAGCATTTCAAGGAGGGACAGGGTGCAGGTATTTCGCCGTTTATTGCTGTAGCCGTGTGCCAGTTGCCTGGGAAACAGTCAGAGGGGGGAATTACATCGGCTACATTGGCCAGAGTTGGCAACAGAGAAAAAAGTCCTCTCCTCACTCTATTTAATATGCCAGAATATTAAAAGACCATTGTATGCATGAAGACAGTGTGAGATTATACATGCCACATTGCCCGTTGTTGTTAAGTTGATTTGACTCCATACGTTGCCCCTGCTGGCACTATTCCCCCTTGACAGAGTAGGTCTGGCCAACAATAATAAAATCTGTAGCCTTTACATAGAATTTTATGTCAAAACTTACAGAGCAAACAAGTCCTATATTTGCTCTCTCACCTGACTGCTGTCTTGCTGCAAGACGCACGGCATCAGGCTGCCTGCAGGTAAACAACAGGGCATCTTCTCCACTGTTTTTGACTTAATATATGTGATTAATAACAATAAAAGCCCCTGATCTTTTTGGTTATTGCCTTTTTCTTTTTTAAGAGAAATCAGAGCAAAACATAGTGACAGGTGGCAGATATTAAAACCCAGAGGTGAAGAACGCACTGCATCAGCAACCAAATTCATGAGACTCATTTGTTAGAGCTGTTATACTCCGGAGAGTACACAAGTTTGAGATGTTTCCTGAGGACTAAGGAATCCTGCTTTATATTAAAATCAAAACAGGTGAGGAAGAACTCCAAAAAGAGTCTTTAACTAAGAACTATGCCTTCCCTTGTGCCACTTTACCAAAAGATTTTCCATGCATTTTTACTCTGTTAGAGCAAACAAAAAAATTATTCACTGAAGCTCAGCAATCTCTTTTCCCCAGATATTTATAAGCTTTACAGTGCAACCCAAAGTATACCTCTCAACATCTGGCTTACCTAGTTCTTTAAAAGGCTATGATTCAATAAAGCCCAAAATTGGATTATAGTAATTTACTGAGGGACAGTGGAAAAAAGGGGAAAAATAAGGAAAGAAAAGTGTATCAGTCACCTCTGAGCAGAAAATAGGAGAAGATACTAAAATCTGGCAGGTTCTTCCTTATCTTATTTAGCACACTCTAGTAACAAACTCTTTTTAAAAGGAAATGTCATGGTTGAAATTTGAACAAAAAGTAGTGTCCCAGCAGGGCATGGCAAAATTGCTTGACTGCTAAAACCAGAGCAATCAAAACACCCACTCTATGTTAATTTTATACATGCAAGAAAAACAACATGAAACAACAAAATTGCAAGCACACATATTTTCACATTTTAAAGTATATAAAAACCGTATCTAGACTTCATGAAGGAGCCCATCTCTACCAACCAACCAGTTGTCTAGCAGCAGGAATTTAAGGCAACTTTAATGCAGAAGAGATGTTTCTCTTTAGCGGATGTTAATAATGGTTTAAAATGTAATTAACTTGTGTCAATGGGCTACTATTAATTTAAGCATGGACTAAAACAGGAACTGTCATTCTGCTGTAGATAACCTCCATGGAAATCTTTCAGAAGTTAAATGAAAGGAAAAACTGTCATCAAGCTCTTCATGTGATTATTTTAATACTAGATATCTACGTTTCCAATTCTCTAGATATTTGCATAGAATCTCGACGTCACCCAAGCCATCTCTCTCCTTTTCAGATCTCTTCTAGCATCTTCCCTTAATTTACTCCATCAGATCATCAGACAGAGAGCTTTACCTGTCCTCCTGGGCTCCCCATGGATATATACAGCCTTCACAAGCTTTATGTAGATTATCCAGTACCTAGAACAAACACTCCTCCTCTTCCTTGAATTTTATGCAACATCTTCTACAATCCTCAATGAGTATTTCACTCTGTGCTTTTTCCAGGGGCTCATGAAGGAATCACGCCTTTCAGTCTTTCTTTTCAAGGTGGTGCCAGGCAATTATCCTTACGTATTTGACATATTTTAAGGGTAAAAAATTCCCATAATTATCAGACATTACTCCTGGAGTGGTATCCTTAAAACGAACCTTCAGCCTTGTTTTGCATTTGGATGCTCATGCCATGGGTAGCTCTCTCCGACCGACCTCCGTCCTCGCTCACCTTGTGTAGGAGAAGCCCTCCTTTCCCTGTCCTTCCCCAAAACAGGGCAGCCTAGACACAACCATTTACACTACAGAAAACCTACTGCGTGTTCAGCAGGTCTCACATTCAGGTGATCAAAATGATGGTTCCTTCATGCTTACTGCTCCTTCACTTTTTGGAAGAACATTTATAGGTGGATTTTGATTCAGTGAAGAAACTGGAGACTGGTTCATGCAAATCATATAATAATCCTGGGCAGTCCACTAAACCTAAAGGCTCAAGATTTCATCAAAATGAATCCGGTGAGAACAATACTGCAGTAATACATAGAATTTGTTTAAAATACTTATGATTTGCCAGATTTCTTCCAAAATTTCCATGTCATTGTTGGAAGCGATTCCAAACACCAAGGACTTTGACTTCCAAGGGGTGTATGCTAGAGAAGGTGAATCAAAGCCCATGTATCTTGTTTTTTTCTATTGCATCTGGGAGTTTTTACCTGTTTTCAGCCACCATTTTATTGTAATGCCTCTTACCCCACCAGAGGAAGCAAACACTCCAGGCTTCATCAGAAGGCTTTATATTATTCTAGTTTACTTATGATCTAAAATGAAATGAATTGTGACCGAGAGGGTATCCATTTGCTCTTTGAAAAAGGAAAAAAAAAAAAAAATCACACTGGGGAAAAACTTGCCTACAATACCATTGGTTTTGGTTAGCAAGTGTCAGTCCCAGGCTTTGATGTGCCCTGCACTCAGTGACAAGATATCTTAGCAAGGAAGCAAAGACACCAAGTGACAGATATCACACAAGCAACAGAAAATTATTACCTTTTATATTCTCATTCTTTTAGAAGTTGTGCTATCAATTCTTGGATTTCCTCTGTGAGACTTCGATCCCGCAGCACGTGCCAAGCGCACCAAAGATCGTACTTGGTCTGTGACAAACTCTTCCTCAGCTGTACAGGTCAGAGGGAAAATATCTCATCTGTTCTGCCCCATCAACCAACAAAAGAATTATGAAGGCAAAGAGTGACAAAAAAGGAGAAAAGAACAATGGTACCTGCAACATATCTCCCAGAGCATAAGTACCATTAAAAATTCATTTTTTCCCTTATATCTCTCCTGACATCCTACAGCAGTGCTGGAAAGGCATTAAATCACCCATGCTGGAGGCTTGGGAATGGAAGATATCCGATCCCACCCCCAAGAGTAAGAAATAGGCAGTCTCTCCCTTGTGCTTTTATATCAGATTTTAGATAAATGGACAGTGGGAAGCCTGGACATTATCATAAAAACCTTCAGCTACTGCTGATGCCTGCAAGAACAAGCAAGCCTGCCTAACTTTCACATCAAGCACTGCTTGAAAAAACGAGATGCAAAGAAGTAAATAGAAACTTGTTGTTGCTGCTAAGCTTAATGTAACTTAAAGCCGTATCTGAAACCTATCGGATTCAAACAGCACAGTTTTTTATGCTGAAATGGGTTACCTACAAAAAATTTTGGTAATGCAACAAATAATCCAGCCCAATATTATGCTTTTTGCAGAGGGACTACTGTATTTCCCACTGCTGATTCATCTAGTATGTATACTAGCCGCTGTGAATCGAAGATTCGACAAATACAATTCATCACACAAGCTAAGGAGATGGTGCCTCCCAAGCAGCTCATGTTTTGTAGGGCATGGTATTTGTAAATCAGCAAATTGGATTTGTCCCTTTGAATTTGCCCCAGCAGCAGCTGGGAACCAGCAGCACTGCTGGGAAGAGCTGTTTGCAGGATGAGAGAAGAGTCTAATGTCTCACTAAAGGTCCCTTGGTATTTTTTGAAGTATAGATGGTGTTAACTCTCATTTCTTGGCCAATCCAGAACTGGTAATTGCTAAACCTGTTCAGCGTTTCCTACTCCATTTCTGCCAGCAGCTCTTAGGGACTAAATACTGTCCCCAGCGGCAGATTTTGTCTCTGGAAATGTCCTCCTCAGCCACAGATGCCAAAGAAAGTGGGAGAAAGTTTTGCATAGAAATTAAACTTCCTCAGTTTCCTTTGGAAGGTCTACATAGGAAAAAAAGCCCTCCCAGAGTAGCACGGCTAATTAAAACCTGTGTAATAGAAGTTGCAGACTGCAGACAGCTATTTGCCTCAACTCTTAGACATCGAAGCACAGGAATATTGCACTTCTCCATAGCCAGCAAGGCTGGGACAACTGAATTACCCCAAAACACAGGCTTGTAAAGAAGAGCTAAGCTTATTTTAAAGACCTAATTACTCAGTCATTTTAATGATGGACCTGCCAGAGCACACTGCACCAAAAGCCCTTCAACACTGTGAAGTCAACCACCACAAACATGGGGCAAACTGCATCTGCTACCAGATAGTTCTGTTGCATGCTTAACCAGGGATATGCCACGTATGTTCAAACCAGCACAAGTGATGTGCATTTGTTCTTGCTAGGGTCCTAACAAGCTAAAAGGGAAGGAAAAGGAAATCTTTTGGAAAGGGAAGCTTCGCTGTCTAATGGGTTTTAGAACAAAGAAAACAAAATAGTTAAAAATGTCTACCCTGTCTACCGTTTTTATGGAGTATTCTCCTGTGCTTCAAGCTGAAATTTCCCATCAAATGCTTTTTACTTTCTACAATTATCTCTCTTCTCATAGAAAAAAATATATTGGTACCTTTCTGATACTGAACATTTGAAAAGCTATCTCAAAATACTATCTTGCCTTGCCAGGATGTCATATTTCAGACTGTGAAGTGACTTAAAGATGTTGCCTTGAAATGTCATGTGTCCTTATTCTCCTATGTGCTAACATACTACAGCTTACAAAAAAACCCAAACTAACAACCTCACAGCTCTATAATGTCTATAGTTCTACAGAGCCCTAACTGGAGTCAAAACCTGCAAATTCCTGGGTTTCCATCTGTTCTGGTTTTGGCTGGGATAGAGTTAATTTTCTTCATAGTAGCTAGTATGGGGCTATGTTTTGGATTTGTGCTGAAAACAGTGTTGATAACACAGGGATGTTTTCATCACTGCTGAGCAGTGCTTACACAGAGCCAAGGCCTTTTCTGCTTCTCACCCCACCCCGCCAGCGAGGAGGCTGGGGGTGCACAAGAAGTTGGGAGGGGACATGGCTGGGACAGCTGACCCTGACTGACCAAAGGGCTATTCCACACCATATGGCCTCATGCTCAGCATATAAAGCTGGGGGAAGAAGGAGGAAGGGGGGGGGCACGACACACATTCAGAGCAATGGTGTTTGTCTTCCCAAGTAACCATTATACCTGCTGGAGCCCTGCTTTCCTGGAGATGGCTGAACACCTGTCTGCCGATGGGAAGTAGGGAATGAATTCCTCGCTTTGCTTTGTTTGCGTGTGCGGCTTTTGCTTTACCTATTAAACTGTCTTTATCTCAACCCACGAGTTTTCTCACTTTTACCCTTCCGATTCTCTCCCTCATCCCACCAGGGGGGAGTTAGCAAGCAGCTGGCTGGGGTTAAACCACAACAACATCTCTCATGCACCCTACAGCCAGCCTTGTTCAGCTCGGGTACCTCAAACATGCTTACCCCTTTACTGCTACCTGGCTCACACCCAAGCGCTTGGGAGCAGATTCCTAAATTTCATCTTTGGGGTATGGTCTTCTGTAAGACAAGGGAGGTCTACAAGAAGCAGGCAGCACCACAAGCTTCCGATGAATTTAAGTGGCAGTTGTGATGTCCATGGTTTAGAAGTGCACCTGCGACACAGAAGCAGTGCACAACCTGTAGAGGTGGCATCGCTCTGGAACAACTGCTTTCTGCCAGTAGAAACAGGGAGAGGGGAAAGGAAGATCAAAGCAATACCCTTTTCTTGCTATTGTAAGTGTTACCACCTTTTTATTTCTAAACCAGAAATTTTTAAAATTTGAATTTTTTTATTTATTTATTTTTAAAATTCTTTTTTTGCCTCCGTGCAGCTGAGAAGACAGAGTAGTTTTTTTATTTATCTCCTTTCAAAGAGCTGTGTGTGATTTACCTCCATGGCTCCCAGGAGCATCAACAGCACCCACACAGCTTAATCCCAGGAGATGCCTGAGAAACGCAGGCCGTACAGCAGGATACTGCAGGTAAACCACCTAGTGCCTTCAGAAGAGAAGGAAAGGGATATCCTACTAAACTGCAGTCTAAACTGCTTGTATTTTAATCTGGTGTGGTCTGCAAACAATTCACACCAGAATTGTCAGCCACATGGAAACAGAGTCTTTAAGAGATGCATAGATATAAAATACATACATATACAGAAGAGCAAAGACACTGTATTTTATAATACGTCTAAGAGGTTTTATTGCATTAGATAGTGATCATTTCCAGTATCAACTATGACAGAAAGAAATTATAGGAGGGGGAAAAAAAAAGAGCACTTTAAGCAAATTAAGTTGACACTTTTGTGAAATAGATGCCTAACGCTCACTTTTACCAGCAGTGTGGCTTCCAAGCCTTTCTTGGTGAAACCCACACACATTTAGAAACCATTAGTTTTCTTCACAGCAAATGCAGTGTTTTCAAGCATCATGCAGCCTCTCACAGAAGGGGAAATAAAGAAAAGAAGCATCTACGTAACATCCCCATTTTATAGAAGATATTCATGCTGTAACAAATCCAGGAAAAATGCTGAGGTGTAGCAGTGACTGTTACAAACCAACCCCACTGCTAACACTGAAATGCCTCTGCCTCAGACCACGCCTGCTCTCTTTGAAAGAGCGGCTGGGAAAAAAACCCAAACATTTCCAACAAAATTCATCATTGTATTTACTCCAAAGCAACTAAAAAAGCATCATCATTTTCTCAAAAGAAAGATACCTTGAAATAACAATCCCATTGTTTACCTCTTGCCAGCAATAATCATTTATTCTTTTTTAACTAATTACATATTTAAGTCCAGACTTTTTTCCACCTACACTGAGACAGTGACATAACCATGAAAGCTTTCCAAGAGGTTTGTGTTGTAGGTTTTTTTAGCAAATGAATTGTATAAGCTCTGCTATGTATATACCTAAATAAGCTTTATAATAAAAACAAATAGGACTAAAAGGCATTTCTGAGATTTGCTTTGTTTATTTTACAGTAAATCAATAAGGTTTTTATTCAGGTTCTCCAGGAGGCTGCTGCAACCTGTCCTGAGCAAGGGTTCGGGCCAGCTGATTTGGCAGCCAGAAACATATTTTAACACTGCAGCTATTGTAGGACTTTGCAACCAAAACCCTCTTCACATCCCCGGATGCTGTAGCTATTGCATACAGAAAAAATGAGCAGGACCTCCTGCAGATGGATGTCCATGTGGCATAAGTCCAAAACACACCAGTCATTTTTGGGAAAAATAAGTATTCCTACAGCAAAGGAAGCAAAAATTTGCTCCAGCAATTCCTGACTGCAGAAGGGATACAAGGTTTGCATCGACAGTTGCCAAAGATGCAGAAAGAGAAAACTACCTGATTTCTTTTCCTTATGTGTGTCGATAAAGAAATACATTAGCAAGAACTGGTAGCAAAAGGCTTCAGTGCTCTTGTACAAACAAGGCAAAGCTGTGGCCACCCAGCAGGACTGAGAACACTAGTACTCATTAGAGAATTCAAGACTTGGATACTAATGAAACGGTCACCTTAAGAGAGCTGAATTTATCTGGTTTTAAAAGGAAGAATGTGTCTTCATGTATGCTTAATTTCTGCAAAGCAAACTGCAACAAAATTTCAAGCTCGTCATGGCATCTGGATTGACATTCACTTGTAATGAGTAGCTTGTCACAGTGCAAAGCTCTGAGGACTTATGTAAACCTTTACATAGTTTTATTTAGTGTAAGTGACATTTTAAAGGTAAAAATCAGATAAAATCTTATGTGCTCAGATGCTCCCATGAAGAGGTAGCCCAAAAACATGTGGGTATTTTAGCGTATTTTCAGGACTCAGTGGGATTAAAAACTTCTCTCTGCATTTGACCAACTGAAAAAAATGCCACAGTAGGAGCTGACATCTAATTTTCAGTTCCACTCCCTGAACTTAAAACAATGTTTGATCCTGATTTCAACCACAGCAGTGTAAATCAGAATAATTCCGTTACGTAAAACCAGCATGTGATTTTGCTCCATAGCTTTACCTTTGAGAAGCAATTTTAAATTCTTATTTTGCAATAAACTAACAATTTCTATGCTCCTTAGTGGAAGAAAGGAGGTGTTTAACAAGGAACATACTTGGACTAAAATTAACAGTAGGACTTTGGTGGTATCAAACAATCTGGAAACAGTTGCTATGTGTTACTACCTACAAAGCTGTAATCCTTTCTTTTACATCAGGTGCTAGCATGAAGACTTCCCAAAGAAAATCAGAAGGAATATCTAAGCATAAGTGAAAGGTTTTGGAAAGACCAGCGAAACACAAAATGCTTCAAAATGATGGTTAAGAACCAGATTTTGGGTTGAGCACACTACTGGCCTGGCTTTTGCCAAGAGCTGGAAAGGCTGGGTATCCATTTTCACTGGGTTGTGAAAATGAACAGCAGAAGCAGAATATTTGAGCTATTTTGCCCCCACTAATGTACCACCTCAGCTCACCTGTGATTCTTGCTTCACTGTGTAAGCCTAACTCCTGCTAATATGCTCAGTGCAAACAGAACAAATCCAAGTCGTCAGAGACTTTACTCTTACAGGGCTACAATAAACAAACAAACAAAAAAAAAAAAACAGAGACAAAAGCTGAGACCATAGATTCCACCTTGATGACACTAGCCAGCTAAAAGTAGTATTTCACTGGACATCAAACTTCCAAGGCAGATCTGCCCCCTGCTCCCTGCACAGCCCTGAAATGATTTAAAGAAATGAATAAAAGAGAATATTTGTATTTTATGCCTGTTTTCCACCACACAACTGTGACAGAATAGCCAGCAAGAGTGACATTAGAAAAACACAGTGGTAATCCAATTCATGCCCACAAAATTACGGGCTGTTAAAAATAAATCACAGACACCTTATGAGTTGAGCAAAATGATCTGTCTCTGTAAATGAAGGTGGAAAAGACGTCTTTCAAACCCACTTAACAGTAACAAGTAAAAGCAGTGAAGGCCGTTAAATAGCAAAAAGAGGGGGGGAAAAATCATCATTAAGAATCCAATCATGTTTTAGCTCTCAGCAAAAATTTTTACTTCCAATTAATTCCTAAATATCCTCTTTGAGCAAAGGAAAAAAAATAACAAGTAAACTCTACAGAATCTGTTGCTTGCACAAGATTTCACCTCTCATGCAGAGAGACAAATTCAGGTTTTCCTTTTGTGTTTGCGCAGATGGAAAGTGATATACTGGCAACAGACAACTTTCCCGTAATGCTCCATCAAATGCCAGCTTTGAAGAACACGGGGATAAAGAATAGGTTTGTTTAAAAATAAACATTATTATTTGTGCTTCTTGCTCTGCTGCTATGTTTTATTAAGAAATTATGTTGTTCTGATGCTAAGCACAGCAGTGATTTCCCTCAGCCACTGACTCCAGGTGAAACCCATCAGATACTGATAGGAGATGCTCTTGCTAGCAGAAGCAGTTTTGACTAACTTACCAAAACACCACATGAAATACTGCACCCTATAGAAGAGAGGAAAAGAAAAGCTGTCCAAGGAAAGACACTTCAAGCACAGCCAAAAATAAAGCTCCCCAACTCCCTGCTGCAGCAGGAAGGAAACTTTTGGAAAGTATGTGCTCCGTACCCTCTCAGAGAGAGTTTGGAAAATGAGATTTCACCAAAATCAATCCTTTCTGTTAGAAACATATTGAGCTTGTTGACATGTTTGGATTTTATTTCCTTTTTAACTCATATTTTATTTCTTTTCTAACTCATAAAGCAGCATTGATTTAAGAAGAAATCACTGGAGAATTTTCCAAGGGCTATAGCGATCCACTATAAACTTCTACTCCACTTTAATCACAAGTGCCAATGCACTTTCTAGTGATGTTTTCATATTATTCTGGGTGAAAATAGAGGGGAGACACAGCAAATAAGCAACCAGAATAACAAAAAAAAAAAAAACCACAAACTCTCCAAAAACCATACAGAGGGTGCACTTTCTGATCACTTTAACTCCTCACTAGCTGCACCAAGCAGCCTCTTGCATCACAGGACAGAAATGCCTTAACAGTAACTTTAAATGCTAGAGATGCTAAAAGTGACACGCATGTATGCTTGTATTTAACAAAGGCATTTAAAAAAGGAATAAAAAAGTCACACAACCTATTAAAGTTGATTTACTGTGCTTTTAAAACAAGTAAATGCATTTTGGGGGCTTGACTCATGATATGCAAACTATTAATGATGGAGACACCACAGCCGCATAAGAACAGGCTTGAGGTCTCTGCAAGACTGACGGTGCCTGCCACAAATTGTCCTTGTACCTTGACTGGGAAATTGTGTGGTTTGTTTTATTAAGACCAAATTAACACAAATCTGTTAAATAGCGTCGAGTTTAAGACAGTGAATTAAGCTGACAGAAACCAAAATACTGAAAGCTGGTTTCTGTGGGCAGCAAATTCACTCCAGTGACTGACTCACTCTCCAGCATCACCAAAGGGTAAACGGGATCTATGTGATCTGGACACAGCTACATCAGGACACAACTGGCTTATACCCAACATTCAGCAGAAGCTATTTTTTGCATTAATTGGACATTTTTCTAGTAATCACTTGGTACTAAATAAAAAAAAATCAAACCTGTCAAAAAACAGTAAAGTGATACTGTAGGGCTGATGGTTTTCAAGCCAAGCACATAACTCAATCATCCCAGCAATCTCTAGGAGAGCCTGTATACAGCAATATGTTTAAAATCCTGTGCTGATCTGCTTCGAGCACCCTTGGTACATGCCAACCCAATCCTGCACCATGGCCATAAAGATTTGAAAGCTTTGGCAGAAAAACTGGACAGCCACCAGTTATTTGAACCCATTCAAACCAGACATGGCTTCAGGGTACAAGAAGCATTTATCTGCACACCTGCTCCTCCACAGAAACAGAACATGGACCCCCCCTGGAATAAGGACACATAATTTACTAGGATGAAAATATTACACAGTGAAGATGTTCACCTGGAGAACACTGTGGAAGCCTGACAAAAGCGGCCACATGAGCGGCATCTCTAGCTATTGATAACCAACTACAACCTTTCTAGGTATCTTCTTTCCTCTGGATACAAACTGGATCAGCCTCCTCCCCATGGTATCTAGATAATATTTCTGGCCTTCTGATTGTTCCTATTTCATCCAGTTCATGCTCATGAAATAAAAAAAAGAGTTTCACTCAATTTGAGAGCCAACACTTGAAAAAACACCTCAAATTTCTCAACTTCACCTAGTTACATTACAATTATAGTTAAAAGTGAGACAGGTATTCATGTATTTTTGCAATATATTTATTAGAAAAGCTTTAACAGCCTTCACTGTATATTCATTGAATCAAAAATGCGAGTTACCTTGGAAATCTCTACTAGTAACACACACTCAATGGAATTCATCACTTCACGTCATATTAAGAACCTACAACAAACTGAAAGCTGTGATCGTGTTTCTCTTCACATTTTTATACAGTTTTGGCACTATCTTTGCCAATATGCAAGTAAAATTTCTTTCTTTATTTAAAACTAGAAAAAAAGATGCATTATATTAGAAAACTTGCCAGGAACTTTCCGAGAGATATTTTAGGATCCTATAGAAACATCTCTTTCTTTTCTGGTTGTTATTTATTTATAGATATGGGGAGGTTTTGGTCTTGGAACAATTCATGTATTGTAGCTATTTTTCAGATTGAATTCTTGCAGAGATCTGGCCTTTTCTTGGTTCTTTGTCTACAAGTGCAGGGAAAGAAATTCAGACAGTTTCAAAAAAACCAGTGTTACTCTCATTTGCAGACAAACAGAAAAGACAACAAAGGTTTAGCTACCACAGATTTTCAAGAGAACAGATGAAAAGAAGAAAAAAATTTTTGCACTAACACTTCAGGAAATCAGCTCTGTAAAATGAAAGGATCTGAGCTGACTGGGTTTGTTTTTTCCCAGGCTACACAGCACCTATGACAAAAGCTCATGTAGAAATAAGAGGATGATCCATTAATCTCAAATGAATAGAAAATACTATATGTTTCCATCTCCAGATAATTTCACAAAGAATATTTTCCTTTGTGAAAAGGATCAAATAACCGTATGGTTGCGTTAGGTAGTTAATGTATAAATAATTACAATAATTTCACGTTGCAGGTGCTTTTCCTGGGTATATTATAGGCGCATATATGGTTTTAGACAAATCTATAATCAAAATACTACTTAAAGAGTATATTGCACTCAGATGCTGCTGGTTCAACTCATTAATAAATTATAAATTCCTGATTCATTTTTAATCCAGCCTGTCATTTATTTTTATGCATATCATACCTGAATTAATCTACAGCCTACTTCTTGTAAAAAAAAATTCCAACGCCTGTCTGGGACATATATTTGAAGTTTAAAACAGGAGTATATTTTAAATAAAGAAATCTGAACATCCAGTATGGAAATAATCCATCAAACTAAACGTGAATAGAGGTAGCAAGAAAAATAACATGCAAACCTTAACTTCAAGACTACTTTATTCGAGTGCTCAGCTCTCCTACTTTTCACTTGATTTTGTTTGCTTTAAAAACCATCAATCTTAGGCATGTGAAAAAGCAACACTTGAAAAGCAGGCAGCCTTTCCACTAGCTTGCAGAGATGTCGGCATGGTCTTTGCCTGATATAAATGGGGACAATTCCTTAGATTTCAGGGGATCTGTGGCAAATGACTGCTCTCAGAAGCTGCCTCACAATCTCACACACCTTCAGCAGATACTTGGCTCCTGCATCCCCTGGACAAAAGCGGTGATTTCTCCTGCTTTGGCCACAGGCTTTGTCTGAATTGCCATTATCAGCCCCAGACACGTCACCTATTCAGTTTTCAAAACGGGAACAGCAGAGCTAGAAAAATATTTTACAGCATAAAAAGTGTATTCTCCTCACACTCTTCTTCAGGTTTATTTTTCTCATCTTCAGACAGAAGCTAAGGATGTAATACTCCTGTCTAAAATATTTAAAAACAAAAGCAAAAAAGCAGAAATGGAAAAATATTTTTCTCTACTGGATCTAGGTGATCAGTAAGAGTGAGGCAACAACAGATTTCTGCCACTCTTGCTACCCACATGCTCCGGACTACCTGAAAAAGGAGGGCAGTTAAAATAAAAGCTGTAATTTTTGTTACAGAAACTGCAGTTTATACAACTCTACAACAGGAAATTTGTCCTTTTTATAGTTTGTTTTACGCTGAATTCATGTGCCCAAAAGCAGGCAGACTCTCAGTATGTCCCTGTAACCAAAGGGGATAGAGAGAGACAAGAGGGAAGAACATTGGACATTTTGGTCACCCTCTTTCAACAACACTCAAACTTTTTAGGGAAGGGGGAGATGTCATGAGAGGTAGGTACATACAGAGAAGTTGACAGCCAGGAGGACATCCCTAGTCCTGAGTAATGTATTGTGAGATCCTATCAAGTAAAGACGATGTCCAAATCATCTGGAGGATTTTTACACATCCAATGCAAACCCTGCCTCAGGTTGACAGTACATTTTCTCAGGGGGTTCACAGTGGCCAAAAATGAGTCACATTCTGCTTTAAAGGTGATTTTCCAAAACCTGCACACTTGCTCAACTAATTACACAGAACAGAGACAAACCAGTCGGAACTAGCAAAGTAAAAGATTTTTCTCTCCGTGCTTTTTTGCTCACAAAAACAAAACAGTGAAAAAACTCTTTAGAGAACAGTTTAAGAGGGATCAACAAATACCAGCTGCTAATGAAGTGTGTCGTTTTAGCTATCTCATTGCCTTATGTTCAAGGACCAGGATGACTGCAAACATCTCCTGCATGCAAACTGAGAGGAATGTTATTGACAGTGGTAAGACAGACACACTGAGATGACAGCAGCTTCCTCAAGTGTAGGCACAACAGCATAAAGATATTACTAAAAACAAAACAGAGATGAATTAAACGTAAGTACATTTATGCAGATTAAACATCACAAGGAAATGTCTGTGATAGCCTCTCTTTATGACAGTAAGGACAGAGCAAAGCCTGCTGCCTTTGATTCCCTTGAATTTAAAGGATCACATTGATGAGTCTGAAAGGGGATGGCAAGTCTGGGGAGAAATCAGAGGACAGTCAGTAAATACTGCAAAAAACATAAGGGAGAAGATGTAGTTACACGTAGATGTTATGAGGAGTACCAGAAACCAGTATCTTCTATTTCCTCTGAAACATCAGCTTCTCCGCTCCCCTCTCTCTGCTAGCCTGGACCACCTTTGGAGAAGGAGGATGAAGAGTGAGCAAGCATGGAGTGTAGGGACACATCGGATGGCCCCAACAGGAGGAGACCACAGTCTCCCTACAGCCTCAGCCCAACAGCTCAGAGACAAGAAAAACCACTCTCCCTTCACTGGGACCCTTCTCTCCTTTGAGCAACAGAGAAAAGCAACTGGCTTCTGCATGATGCAATTTGGTTTCCAGTCTCCTCCTGGGAGAAAATGGAAGCAAAATGATTTTTTTTCTCCAGAACATGGGGAAAATCAATATATAGTTGACCTTCATGTCTAATCCCTTGTATGCTCACCTTCCTCAAGTGTACTAGAAGCTGAGATGCCTTAAGCCACAAAACGTTCCTGAACTAGAAATCCAGGTGGTTTAAAAAAGCCCGGTGGGAAAAAAGCTCCTAGGTCCTCTGAGATGTGCAACTAGAAGCCATCTACAACCATAAACCACTTAACACCTCTGAAAATGTGATGTCAGGAAAGCTTGAAAGCACAGTGCTCACTCTGCAGACCCAGCAATGCTCACCGATGGCAAATACAGCACCTAAACTCCTGTCTCAGCCGTTGCTTAAGCAAACTAGTTTTGCTAGCTCCTTTCTCAACATCCTTTTAAAAAAGTCATGCTTCTCATGTTATGTCATTCAATCAGTCATTTGAATGGACAAAAGGAGTATTATAACAAGGAACACAAACTTTGCCTTTCCACACAGAGCTGGTGTGAATACAAGTGCAGCTAATGAGCCACAGAAGGGCCTTTGCCTGGGAGGCCAACAAAGCCATGAAGACATTGACTTTTTTTTTTTTTTTCCCTTAAAAAAAAAAGCTTCACATGACAGTGTGTGCAAAGATGCAGAAATTATTACTAGTTTCTATTATTTAAAAAATCAACTTTTTACTGGAGGGTTTTGTTTTGTTTTCTTAACTAACAAAAAAACCTATTGTTTCTATTCAAAACCGGAAGATTTGCTGCCAAAGTAAGATCAACATTTCTGAAGGTTTTCTCTGGATTTCCATGGAATAAACATTTCATCTAGTTCATATAAAGAGCTTAATTTTTTTCTTTTTTAATCTGCCTCAAACATACATTACTGTGCTACTGCTTGGCACAATGCAGACAGACTTGCTAAAGTGATAGGTTTCTGTGTGAACACTTGATTATTGTACGGGCAGGAGATTTGATTACTTTCTCCCTGGGGATACATTGTATATTTAGATACCTTTCTATAGCCAAGAATTGACTTATTTAATTTCCTTGCTGAATAAATGTATTTAACACAGGTGGAAGTAAACATCCCAAAACCAGAACCCTGCTGTTATCTGCCCTGGATATACGTGTGTAGGGGTACTCACCAACAGACTTGGGAAACAGGGAAAGGGACGAGTGAGGAAGGACTATACGAATCTGCCAGAAAATGAACGGGAAAGCATCAGCAAAGATGAACTTTGCAAAGTCATGTTTGCTTATTCAAAAATTAAGCAGGCAGTCTCCAAAACCAAGACCATTTCATGCAAACAACACTATTCAGGATCCAGAATGTGTTTTACGCAGCTTCTTCATTTCTCTGAAGTGGTTTTCAGGCGACTCCACAGCAGCAAAGCTAATCAAAATGCATTATGATATTAATATTTCATGCCAGAGCCCGCCCAACAGGTGCTTCCAGCAGAGAAGGCTGGAGAGAGGCAGTTGCATGGATAAGGAGGACCTTGGCAGTGGGTCCTGACACGCCACTGCACGGGGACATTGCTAGGTGGCTTTAGCCCTAGAGGGAGCAGAGAAAACCCCTTGTATCAACAACTGCACTAAATATACCCCTCACTAGAGCAAAGACCAGGCAGGCAAAGCTACTTGTCATTCCCAGGAGCCTCCTCTGGGTTTCTGTAGGAGCAGATGTATGTCAATGCACATACACACCTAAACTTATACATATAGACTACAGCCAAATACCAAACCAGGACTGTCCTCACTACCAAACCTATTGGTATAGTTCAATTTATTGATAGACTTC
Source organism: Nipponia nippon (assembly GCF_047370975.1). Lineage (NCBI taxonomy): Eukaryota > Metazoa > Chordata > Aves > Pelecaniformes > Threskiornithidae > Nipponia > Nipponia nippon. Next base: position 86,453,225 of record NW_028262347.1, on the reverse strand, counting down.
CCCAGTAAAGGTCTGTCCCAGGACACATTCACACAGCACAGCAACATTGCTTTAGGGTGGACAAGAATCCCACAGCAAAATAAAGAAGATTCTGCCTGTCTGCAAATTTGCAGCACTAAAATGGCAGGTTAAAGCATGTTTTCCTTGGAACATCTCTGAATTTTTGCACAGCAATGTCATATGGTAATTGTCACCTGAAGCATTGTAGACATACTGGAAAAGAGCGGATATTCTCCAGGAAAGACGAGACTTTCAGTAGAAATCCTAGGTTCAGCATGACATAAGGATTGTAGGGGAGCTAACACCCACCTCCCACATACTACACCCTCATGAGTTACACCAAATTATATCAGTGAACAAGATTTATAAACACAAGAATTTCTGCAAGAAAGGAACAGACAAGGAGATTTTAAGCTAAATTAGTGTATGGATGCACACAAACACTTTAGTATATAGCTTGTGTATGTACATAAATCAGCCACCAGTAAAGATGCAACTCTGCACCATAGAGACACCAAAGCAAGAAGTCAGTATTTTTGGAAAAAGTGAGAGAGAGACTCTAGACAAGAGCCCTGACATCCCCCATCTTCTCTGTGTTGAAGCAGGTGGGTGGGTGCAAAGTTACACAAGATGACAAGTTATGTTCCCTCTGTATATCCACAAAATGCTTAATGCTTCATGGGCACAAGTTAAACCTCTTTTCTGCTTGCAATTATTGTGCAAGTACCTCTCATCCAACAGCTAGTTTGGATCCCTGTAACTCTTCCCAATATTTAAGTGCCTGAACTAATACATTCGATATTTGAAGAGCAAGTGGGCAGCAGAGAGTCTGAAAGAGTGAGAAAGCCATACCGTAATGTAATGACAAAGGGACAAGAGGAATAACACCAGCTCGTTTCTCTTTGAAGACAAGGCCACGTGAAGCAAAAGATGAAAATAAATGTTTTGTAACAGCAGTTGCTATCATTACTACCCAATGAATTTTTATTTTGCGAGCCCATGCAAAAAAAAAAAAAAAGAAGATTCCCAGACAACAGAAAAACACATCTTTTAGATGAGCTTTTCCTTCCTCCCATTGCTGAACATGGATTTCCCAAGATATAGGAAAGTTGTTTCCTCCACCCAGTGAAGCAATACAAATGAGTGACAGAGTAGCTGGCGCGAAGACAGATTGATATCAACATCTTCATCCTGCCATGGAGGGGCCAAGAACATGCAGAGAAAAGGGTGCTGAAGAGCCTATTAACAGATGGCATCCTAACAGTTGGAGCAAAAGGCATCTAAATTAGACCCAGACTGGAATCAAAAACACGTCACATTACCAACAGTAGCAGCACCAGGGAAAAATACTTCTGTTATGGTGTCCAGTGAAAGAAACATGCTCCCATCTGCAAGTGCCACCCAAAAATAATGGCACAACTTCGAGCAGTGCCATCAGCCCATCCACGTGATGGAGCAGCCAAAACACTCCCCCTGAGCAGGGAGCTGAAAACAGAGCAAACTCATTTCTGCTCAGATAAGAGCACTGAAGAATTTCTTTCGGGGTGTGTATATATTTGTGTGTGTGCACATATATATATATATGCGCTAAGCATTCAGAAGGTTCAAGGTCAAGATGTCATAAAAGTTTTTCTTCACTGCTTCATCTCTATATACCATAAAGCAGTTTTGGCACAGCTCCAGATTAAATACAATGCAATGTCACCAAAATTCATGTAACATCTGTGCCAGAAGGCTGCTATGGAGGACTTGGACATGGCCAAGAAGCAAAAAAGATCTGCCCACTTTTGAAGGGCTATGGTCAACACACACACGCCCCCCATATCCCACAGTATCAGCTTTGATACACAAAGAGCCATGCAGAAAATACAACCTGTGGCATACTATAAAGCCTGCCGATACCAGTCCACAGCTGAAGTCAGATGAGCTCAGGAGCCACAGTCTCCATAGGAATATAAAAGCACCTCCACTCATCTCAACTGCCCTGACTCCAGAAAAAATCTCCCCAGCCTCTGATCCCTGCACAGCAATTACAGTTTGAAATACTTTGCTCAGTAAATTAAAGCGAGTTCTGGCTGAATGAGACAGACAAGTTAAAGGGCAAAAAAAAGCATCAGTGATGCAGCTAAGAGTTTTTTTCTAATATACTCTTATCTCAGTAATCACACTGCAGAAGTACACAGACTTCAGGGATTTAAACCCTTCACCTCAAACCCCAAGCTAAGATTTCCTACAGGGGAACACTCGGAAAAATTAATCCAGATTAATATTGAATAGTTATTTATCCTCGAGCATCTGCACAGGCTCTCCTTCAGAACAGGATGGCTTTCATGTGGTTTGCTTCACTGGCATTGCAGGTGAGCCACACTAAACTGAGCCAGGGAGACTTTAAATCCAGACAACAATACCCCCGCAGGGGTGTAACTCATCCTTCACACCCCTTCCTCAGGGATTAGCTCTCCTGGACACCCACACATCACATGTACAGCTTGGGACCCTGTGCCTGGTGTTGCAAAACACCTAGTGTGTCATTTGACCACATCATCAGAAACAATGCTGCCGAGATTGAAAATTACATCAGCCTCTGTATTTTGTCCTCACCAAGTGCTGTGTCTCAGCTCAGCTAGAAGTTTTACACTCTGGACTTAAAATCATCCCGTCAGCCCTGTCCCAGCAAAGGGGTAAGGGCAGAAATGTTACTATGGATGGAAGGCGAGGAAAAAGGGTGTTTTTTGCCCCAAGCACTACAGTTTTAGTAGTGCCAAGTCAGCACTGTCCTCCGCTTACCTTTGGGAAATGAGAGGGCAAGGAGCAAAAGTTAGTGCCAGGCACTTCTTCCTTCACCAAAGGGAGGGCAGAAGAGAGAAACAAGGCTAGAGGAAGGACTTTGTCTTTAGACAATATGAATTAAACAAATACAAAGAAGGGGATAAACATACCAGCACAGATAAATCTTATTCAAACTCATTTGTTTAGTCTGTAATTAAGTAAACTTGAAAAAAGTGTTCCAAGCCACGGGTAGCTCTACCTATAAAATCTCATCCAAATATATTGCTCTTGCCGGCCAATGTGGAAACTTGAATATTGCCACCATAAAAAGGAATCGGTTCATCTCCACATCTCCGTGGTTTTCTGTTTGCCCTTCCTTGCACAATCTCCTTTCAGAATTATTATTATTATTTTCCTTAGCATTATGAAAATGGTTAGGTCCTTCTGTAAAACAAAACAGCAAGGAGAAATGCCCTTTAATGGTTATTTCCAAAGTAAAGTTTGTATTCAAATCAAAATTGAGGCTAAAGGCATGTAACACCCCTAAAATAAGCGTTCAGCATGCGTTAAGCGCAGTGTGAAGAATTCTCAACACATGCAACCTTCACTGCCAAAAGCCAGTGGGTAATTTTCTATGCTGCTGTTTTTCTTCTTCCCTAAAGCAAATTACTGTTACTAGGCAGTAACATTATCTTTTAGCATCTTGCCATCTACTGTTTCCTTATTAGCATTCAAGTCCATAGGAGCATGATGAAATTTAACAGTGCAATGCTCTTTGGTCAAACTTTTGCATAGTCAAGGCCAAAATACCAACAGACTCAAGTTTTTCCCCCGTGCTCTAGTCCCAGACTAGCAGAACTGCTCCATTATTTTCATTATGAAAAAAATTAATATAGTCTACAGAGATACTGATCACTAAGTGCTTTAACTACACCGCAGAACCAATATACCAATATAATTCGCTCAAAGTATCCTTGTAATGCACTTCAATACAAAAATGCAGGCCATCACAGCCTGATGACTTTTAACCAACCAAGCCAGTGCCTAAAGGCAAAGCATTTGACATTAAAAATAAAACACAGTAAAGGACACTGAGGCTTTCAGTATATCAAAGACACATGCAACCAAAGACATCTGGAAGTGAAATTATACAGTAGATTCCTATGCAACAGCAGAGAAATTATAAACGTTCCTTCAATAAGGTAAATGTTGCAATCCACACGCAGGTCCAATTAAGTACGGCAAGTGAAGAAAAGATGATGCAACTCTGGATGGGAGTGCAAGATGCACCTACACACATTTTCCTTGAAATAGCAACACTTTAACTGGGATTACATACGCTAAGTAAAAGGGGCAGCATATTGCACCACAACTTCATGACACACCCAGAGCCAGTGGGGTTGAAAACAGACCATGTTTGTGACAGTCTTAGGACACAGAGAAGATGGTTAACTTTCATGGCCATGGTGTAAAAATCTATTTACTATCCCAAAATATTCCAGTATTGGTCCAAGAGTTGCTGACCACCAACAAGCACAAATGGGAGAAGTACTAAAAGGAAAGACAAGCAAATGTCAAGGACAAACAGGAAAGAACCAAGGAAAGGGGTAGTTTAGCTGAGAAGAAAGGAAAATCAGGGGAAAAATACTAAAAAAAACAAGCTGAAAGAGGAGATGATGATGTTGTTGCTTTTAAGCAAAGACAGTGATTAAGTAAAGGAGAGACATGACTGTTCTGCAGGACATCAGAAAAGGGAGAAAGAGATTACACAGTGGAAGGAGTATTGAAGCAAAGAGAGAAATACTCATTGAGTGAAAATACCAGGTCCTTGAAAGATACTGTCACAAATTCAGCAAGACGGAGTAAATGTTACTGGGAATATAAAATATTTTCTTCTTCATTTCACAGGGACAAGGAGAGAAACAGATCAGGAAGTGAATGATGCGCCTATTACTCTAACATATTCAAGGGCACATAAAATGCAAACATACCAAAGCTATTTGAGAGGAGAAAAGCGTAAGACACAAGAGGGCAACAATTTCAAGTGTTGGCATTATGGGATCTCCTCACAACAAAACAGTGTTTCATCATGACAGTATGAAACAGAGCTGATTCTCTCCACTCCTGTTTAGTTTTGCTGTGGTCTGAAGAAGTTTACGGGTAGCATAAATCTAGCCCTAGCATGAAGAGATGCTTCGTTTGGGCTAATGAGACCATGTCAAAGAGAGGGAAGATGAACTTCATAGCTGAGCTGAACCCATCTCTGTGGCTGAGAGAGGGAGGTCCCACTCCCCATCTCCTCTGCCAGACTCTGTCCCCAAAATAAAAAAGCTCAACAGCCCTCCAAGTCCACTATAGTGCAACAACTGTCTTTGAAACCTGGCTGTCAAGTGGTATCACCAAAGCGGAAGACCATCAAGAAAGCAGAAGGGGTCCTGTCCCAGGCCATGCAATCCAGAAGCAGTGGCAAGGTAAAGTCACAGCAAGGAGAGAAGGGGCAGCCTCTGCATTTCCTAAACTCAAGAGTATCCAAATTCAAGGTGGACAAAACAAAGGATTTTCAAAACAAATCCAACTTTGTTGCCAGCCACTTGGCTCTAAAAGAGATCCACCATGGCCTTCGGTACGTTGACTGCGCATCTGCAAACGATGTGGGATGTCAAACGGAAAGACTTCATCACCACCTGAGATCTTCAAGAATTTGGTCATTGTTGGTACCTGCAGGAAGCATGGGACACAGTCAGAGTCAACACACACACCACCCTGTCAGGCAACCAGGAACAGAGGATACCCAAGAGAAACCTTTAGAAAGACCTTACAGAGTAAAGAGCCATCACTCTCAACAGGGCAGGGCACATGGAAATGGCAGTGCATGACGGAGGGAACAGCAGTGCCTTCTGTGAGCACCATCGACAGCACAGTGTGGACATAAAGCAACATCATTAGGGGCTTTTCAGAAAAGCCCTCTGCAAAATACTTCAAGGGAGTGAAGTAAGCGACAACTGCCCTCTGAAACCCATAATCCTAGAAAATAAAACTGTCCAACTATTTGACAATCTCAGAGGATACGATGGTTCTGATAACACCATGAAAGCGACTGTTTCCTATGCTTTACTCTTCTGTTTTGGTTACTGTAAAGTATTCCTGCGCTCTTCCACATGAAAATTAGCTTTGCTGTTTAACAGCTGTTCCTCATCTGGGCTGGCAGCACCTGCAAAACCTTGCAAAAGCCAGAGCTCAGGAAAGACAAGGCGGCAGCTCATAATCCACAGCAGCTCCTACCACTGGCAGGAACCAACATACTTGGAGCAGCCCATGAGCCCTGCACAGCACTCCTTTCCCACCCCCATTTTTTCTTTTAACATGACAACACTCTAATCATAAAAAAAAATCCAAAACAAACAAACAAAAAAAACCCCTAAAAAAACCCCATGATATTGAACCATGTCATAACACATCATGGTTTTTGGTACAATAATCGAAACATTTGTGCATGTGAAAATCATGAGAAGTAGCTACAACTTTGCTTGACCTGAAACATCTCTTTGTCCCCAGCCTGGAGTAATTTCTGATTTTGTCAAGATATGCTCTGTTTCGGTTGTTTGTGGGTTTTTTTCCTGTTATGTCTCAGTCTTCCTAAGATCCTAAATAGGATCTCAGGAGAGGAAGAGGTGGCATAAGGAGGAGAGCGGTACCGCACGGGGCAACCAAGGAGGTTGGTGGTGCAGCAGCCAGCAGACCACCTTCAGCATCTGGGGAACCGCAGCCTGAGACCACAGATGGGAAAGATAAACAGCATGTGCTCTTTTTGCTCATTCCCCATCCCTGTATTTAAGCAGCATAGATCATTAGTGAAACAAAGAGATAGGGTTGGCTTCCTTTAAAAAAAATTGCTATTATTAGCTGTACCAGCTGGATCTTATCTACTTTTATTGCAACTAAAAAGCTGTCAAGCTGCTCTCCTTGAACAGCACACAAATCACCATCTCCATTGTTTAAACTGGAAATATCTCAGTCTTTCTTACATTCCCCACCAAAGAAAGTTTTCTGAATATGAGGGCTCTTACAAGCTTAATAAAATTTTACACTATATTAAATTAATTCAACAAATCACAGAAATCAGACCTTCATCCAGCTAAACGGTTTGCTTTAATTCATGGGCTTCTTACAATTCTTTTCTCTACTATAATACAATTATGTATGGCAATTAACCTGACATTTTCTTTGCAGTATCCTTTCTTTTAAACTACCTCAATGAAAAAAAGCTTATACATGTCTCCACAAAACATTCGTGATTGTTATACCCTGCATCTTATTTAAGATATAATATGATGCTTTGAAACCATAAGTAAAAAGACTGAGAGCTCTACAGATTGTGGTAGCCTTTTCTACTGTATCTCTTTTAATATTATAAGCATATTAAATACTAGCAAGTACTTTGTATTGCTTTAGTATTTGTACATCAGTGCTCATACCATACAATAGCAGCTTTTGAGAATGAAGGAAGTTTTCCATGCAACATTTGAAAGAGTAGAAGTTGCATCCTTCTGTCAGAGTATTTGACCATGAACTCCCATTAAAATTATTAAACAACAACATTGGAATGTCTAATTCAACTTGTAAGTTTTGTGAATTGGGAAGATTTTAAATTTTGTTATTTAATTAATATAACTTGTTATTATTTTAATATAATTTTGATCTTAGTGAACGTAGGCACACAAAATATTTGCCAAATCGACAAGCCTACTTTGCAGTTTAGCAGCAGCTAAAGCTGTGTTTTAAGATCTCTGTCACCAGTTCTCAAGAGGAGACTCACAGAAGCATTTCAAAGATGCTTGTATACCTAACATACAGATGAGCATCTCATTACTACTACTGCTGTTAATGACAAGAAAGGTCTGGCAAAGGATGCCCACAGATCCCAATTGCTCCTCCTGAAAAAGAAATCAAAACCTGGGGATCATTGCTGGATCATTGCTCCTCAACTCTGCTGTGCTGGAAATTTAAGAGTCAGGATGCTGTAGCACTGAGCCTATCCCTAATCCAGTCAAACACATCTAGACTCTGCAAACACTGAGTCATGGGGGTAAAGTAAAAATGAAGCAGTTAGCCTTGTGGGCAAAAATGTTACAGTGCAAAATCCTCTGCTGGGGTGGGGTTTGTGTGCTTGCTTTTTTAAGTGAATCTTCACAGGAAAGCACAGAAGAACAGAGAGGTTAGGGCTGCTGCTGGGGAAGGTGAAGGGGAAATCGAGCCTGCAGACAGACAGGCAAAACAGGAGTATATGAAACAGGTAAACTGCTCATTTTAATAAGCTGTTAACATCAAAACTTGTTGCACTTCTGCTTGCTGACTTTTAAATAGCCACATGTAGTATTTGTCTGCAAGGTACAGGAGACAGCAACAAGCCTGCAAGTTGCAAACAGCCAAGCCAAACGTCTTTTAGGGTATTCATATAATTACTTGGCTATCCACTGTCCCCCTTAATTGGTGTTTGCAGAGCTGGATTCCTGCAGTGCAGTCTGTAGAAATACAGGACCTGAGCCAGCAGCAGCAAAACGAATTTAATAAACTAAAACACTTCTGCAACTGCCTTGATTGGCAAACTTGGGAACCAAGCTCAAGTACCTGCAGAGGGAGAAAAACGCACTCTCAGAAATCATGAACTATTCCCACATCGGCAGAAGATCAGCAGGCACCTGTGTTATGAAGGTGCAAAACTGCAAGCAAAACTCCAATGCTTTTCAAGTCCAAGAAACCCAAATTGCACTCCCTTGCATCCATCCTACATGCATTTTAGAGCTTGGCTATGAAAGACCACCAGCCTACAGAACTATAGCGGGGCAGGTAAAAGGACATACTGATGCTTTAGGTCCCAAAAAGTTTCTGTTTTTAAGAAAGGAAATTCCAAAACAGTTGCTAATTTGTGTTACAGGGTACAGCTTTTCAGGCTGCAAAAGGCTATTTTCACTTTCACACCACATAGAACTCATGCAATGCACTCATTTTAAGAAAAAACAACTAGTTTTACATTAGTCCTCAGCAGATGTTTAACAAAATGTTCTTACAGATGCTGTTATAAAATAGTAGGTTTCGGTAAAATAGAAAACAATACGGAAATCCATTGGAAAAGCTTCAGCAAGCACGTATAAAATTTGCTGCTTGTTAGTAAATACAGAAACATCGAAGACAGAGCACAGTGCCTGAGAAGAGCTATCCCTTTGAATGCTTAATGCCCACAGAGACCTGCGATCGCAATCCCTAGGCTGTTGCAAATGTTCTTGCAGTTTCAGGTTTGGTATTCAAAGCCCCAGGTGCTTCAGCAATGCTGACAAATCACATTTACGTGGCTTCAGCTGCGCCACTGAGCTCTCAGCATGCCCCGACCCAGTGCTTTCCAACTTGCGACATGCCATCTCCTCCCCCTTGGCACCTTAGCCTTTCGGGGTATATGTGAAGCCCAAACACTGCAGCAGTGGCACATCGTGGGCGCAGGCAAGGCAGGCATCCTGCAGCATCCTCTCCTCTTATCACAAAATGTGTCCAGCTTTGATACAGGGAGAAGAGGACACTAAATTGATGGTTTTCTGCAAAATTATCCGCAGTGATGCCACAACCCCTCTTTGTGGCAAAGCTAATTTAGAGCCTACTGTTGTACATCTACGGTTAGGTTTGTTTGCTCCATGTATAGTATTTTGTGCTGACTGACATCAAATTTCAGTTGTCAAGTCGCCAAGCATCCTACCATGACTCTCTGAAGAGGGTTTCATTTTTACTGCTCGATCTGATCAAACTTTGCCCCCTGCCCACCCCTTTTTCCAGATCATTTATGAACGCACAGAAGAGCACAAGGTTGATCAGGGATCTTGTGAAAGGGCATCACTGACCACATGGGGAGAGCAGGGAAGGTCTATCCTTTGGGGAACCTACCAGCGATCTTTTTCCTTGGAGATATTCAAAACTCCAACAGAGCCAGGAGCAACCTGACCTCTGTGAACATTATCCCTGCTTTGAGTAGCAGTCTCCAGTGTAGAGAGCTCCAGAGGTCCCTTTCCAAGCTGTATTATTCTATTATACTATGATTAGTCCCTAATGCAACATTTACCCAGAGTACACAGAGGGTAATTAAAACCTCCTGCTATTATTTTGTTCTCTGCCCTTACGACCGCTCCTATCTCGTTCAGCATATCGCAGCCACTGTAACGTGCAATAGTTAAATGGTTCACCGGAGAGTCCTGATATTTTGGGTTTTTTTTTTAAACCTAGGAGTCAGTGAGAGTTGCCGATACAGATAACTCATGTACTTCTTTATTGTGCCACTCTGCCCCCAACGCAATCAACTCCATCAGTCCTGTGTAACACCAGCTCTCCTATTAGCCCACAACCTGTCACCGAGCTTGGAGAGGCCTCTTATACAGCAAGGTCCTCAGTGAAAACCAGGCATGCCTGTTCAGCTGCCCTGTTCTTTGGGTTTCTGGCACATCTGCAGGGACATATATAGCTTTGATTCTCCCTTGGCTGCCCAGCTGCCCTGCTTAAATGAAATTGCTCTTTGCATTTTCTTACTTGAAATTTATTAACTTCTGCCCTATCTCCTCCTTTCTTTCCTGAATAAAGAGTTCTTCGTGACTTTATTTCTAAAGAATATGTACTAACAGCTCATCTGCCCCTTTTCTTTTTTGAAACTCCCCTATAAATTCAAACTGCTGGGAGCAATTTGAGAGGGAAGGAGAGATGAAAAGATGATCTCTTTGGCTTGTTACCTCTAAGCAACTGAGGAGGATCCTCCTTCCACAGCCTGACCAAAACTCTACCTAAAATCCCCATTCTCCTGTTGCTGATAGTCTTCCTGCACTGACATGCTCCACCTCATCCACAGATTTAATTTATATTTCATAAACCTTGAATGTATCGCTGCTTCACTAGCAGAGAGCCCTAGCCTTCTCAGGCAGCTGCTCCATCCTCATCACCATTTCAGCAGCCCCATCTGATTTGTCTTCCCTGTTTTGTGTGCAGCTTATCTCCCCCAGCTCTTCCAGAGGAACAGCTCCATCCTCCCTATCCTCCTGCCCTACAGCTCCCACTGCAGCTCAACCCACTCCTCAGCCAGGCACCAGCTACTTTCAACCTGCAGATTTATATCTGTGCATTAGTAAAAATCTACTAAATTAGGCCCAAAATCAAGCTCTAAATAGTTCTTTTCACAATTCTACCGCTTTACAATTCTAGGTTCACATGAACTTTGCATATATCTCCTCTCTTAAATTTCCTTAAGACTGGATGCTTAACTCTCTTAAAACATCTTTAAAAATTAGTTTTAGTCCAAAAACACAGAGCAAACCATCCCAAGTAAAACTTTGAAACCAACCATTACCAAGAAAGCTCTCTGAATTCAGAGCTGTACTGAAGAACACAGAGAAAAATCCCAACTAAAAGAGAAGAATAAAAGGAAGACAATATATCCCTGGAAATGCATCCTGTGGTCATTCTTAAATGCCACTATGCTGCATCTGACCCAAATTCTTCAGTCCCATGTGTGAAAAGCCACCAATTCAATCAACACATAATGCAAGAAGAACAGCACCCAAGTATGTATGTCTGTGCTTTGTAACACAAATACATTTTCACACAAAATTTCTACGTGCTGTTTTCACTCCCACTGCACAGTTCAACAGTCCCACCTCACACTTGTGAGGTGCCTCGCTGGTGCAGCAAGTCACACATAGTCTTGCCAGTGGCCAAAAAATATTGGTGAGCCTCATTCAGGCGGATGAGCTTTGGCAGGTCTGACACTAGGAACATGCCTGGGGAGCTCACTTAGTTAAATACTAGCTCTGTTTCAGCAATTACATCCAGTACTGCTTACAACTTACAGCACCCTTCTATACAGTGCTTCAAAATCAAGGCATCTGCATTACTTCTGCCGGGAAGGAAAATGCATGCTAAAGAAAGGTTCCATAGTATCTTGAATCACCCTGGTTTTATCAGCCTGCAGAGAGTGAGATGCCTTGTTCCGTGAACCAAAGCAGTTTCGGCTTTGCTCATTCCTGCCCTCATCAGCAGAAAAAAAATTTAAGGACGGGTTTTGGTACATCCTACGCTTCTTGTAATGGAAGTGAAGCCTCTTGATAGGTTATCTGAGTTGGAAATAAAAGGTAAAACACACAATTCCTAGTACTCAGGCAGCCTATGTGGTTTTTTTTCCTAAATAAATCCTGTTCCTGGAACTCCAGGCACAAATGCCTCACTCTGGAAAAAATATTCATTGTTTTAACTGCTAGAAAATGTTTTGTGTTTTTTTCCCAAATGAATACTTTAATACATCTTAAAGCTGGATTACATGCTAATTATAGCAATGTCATATATTGCAAACCTTGAATCCTCAGTAATACAGGTCCTTATACCAAAAGAGATGCTACTACATTGTCCTACACATGATAAAAAGCTTACTAATTAGCTTTTCCTAACAATTAAAACACATTAATAGAAAATTGATTTAATTACAATCCAATCTACTGGAAATCACAAATGCACATAAAGAGCGCCTTAATGAAAGGCACTAGGACTTGCACTTTTAATGCACGGTGGGTAAGAAGGTGCATATCTCCGTAATGGAGCTCTGGTCTCAATTTTGCTAGATTTTTCTCAAGTTCTTAACCTTTAATACTGGGTGTGTATTAAGAGACCGTTAGAATAACAAAATTCCCTTCAGAAATTGATTTGGCTGAGAATGAATTGAAAGGCAATTTGCATTGCAATAAACTATTTCCTGCGGAGAAAGAGAACAGCTCTGAGAAATATGAAACACAATTCCCTGCTATCACTATTACAGAGCCTATGTGTGCATATACATGCATTTCCACATAGATGCTAACAGAGGCACAATTAAATATTCATGTTGTCATCTCCTATGCATAGCACGGGTTGTATTGCAAGAGCATTTTGCTCTAATCAACAGCAACACAAGTCAGTTGATATCATGCTCCAATCTGATGCTTAGAGAGCACTGCTGGTGACCTGGCTTCTTCAGAGACGCGTAACAGCTACAGATATAATTATTATTCTACTTTGCTAAACTGAGAAATAACGTATCTACATGCAAAGACCTGGAAACTATACTCACACAGATTGTTCTCTTTTACATGCAATAAGCTGGTATAGTCTCAAGCAGCCACTGAATTTCTGTATGGTCATACATCAGAGAAAGAAAACCGCTCTGCCTTGCTACAGTTCTTCCAAGTATTTACATGTCAAGAGACATTTGGCTCTACCTTTTATAATTAAAAAAAAAAAAAGGCACATAAACGAAAAAAGTCAGTACACCTTTCCAAGAAACCTGTAACCTGCTAATGATGAGACTGTGTCCAGTGCCGAGCTGGAGCACCTCTGGAGCTGCCATCACTGTGCCGCAGCCAGCCGCACCGGCTGTTACTGCAGTTACCAGTTGCTAGCAACACTTCCAAGCTCATTGACAGGCGTTTCTCCTACATTGCTGGTAAGGTTTCCAAGTGTAGAAACAAAGCCTTCTGGCACAATATATTTGGGTAGATTTCAAGCTAAGTTAAGAAAATTGCTTTAATGAGCTTGGGAAGTGATGACATGTAGCAAATTGGGAAGCTGTTATGCAATTTGTGGCGCACATCTTCACATATATATTGGACAACTGCACTGAATCCAGGCAGTAACCGCACTGCAAACCTTGGCTTGAACTAGCTCTGTAGCTCCTGATGTACAAAGGAATACTACGTCTAGATTTCACTCCTACAGACAAGCATGGTGGCAACGCCACAGGGAAGTCATGGCAAAAATGGACAACAAAAGCACAATGGCACAGAAAAACTCTTTACCCTTTCAGCAGCTACCTGCTCTGTTTTCTTTCCCATGCCAAGACCTGGGCAAGGGAGTACTCCTGTACTCAGCAACTCCATGGAGCACAGCCAGGCATAATTCAAGCAGACAGACAGACCGTGATCTCTGGGGAGCTGCCTAAGGGTGGACCTCATGACAGAGCTGACTTCATGACAATACATACTCATGACGACAGAAAGTTGAATCCATATCAACAGGCTCCTCCTGGGACACTCTTACCCAGTGTGCATTAATAAGCCTTCAAAAGTTTATCATAAGAAAGCCAGATCTGTTCCAAGGGACACTCCCCATGTAGCTTTATTCATTCAATTATGCATGCTTATGTTTGAGCTATTTGCCATTAGTCTTGTGTTAAGCTTATTCAAAAGAAAAGTTGCTTCAACACTCTTTGCTCACTTCATGCCCTATCATTCTTGCAGCATTTCTAGATATTTCTTATATATGCTTATTTGAGAATCTCTCTGTTTCTCCTCTACAAGCAAATAAGGGATGGATCTGTCTAAGTTAACCTAAAGTATCCTTCTTTACGAAACACCACGCATATTCATGCAACTAAACTTGATATAAATCCTGTTGCTCTACTAAAAAACCTATAGTAGTTCTCAGCGTGGTGTTACCTCACACAGCTTTTAAATAGCAGAAAGACCAATAAGCATAAAACATATTAAGCCCCATGGACAAAATTTCAGATGGACCTACTGCTCACATCGATTGTGAGGCTCATCCAACAAGTTGTTTGAGCCTGAAAAAACTTCACCAGCAACTCATAGTACTTAGTCCTGGTAGCCGTTTCTTGAAAGATAAACCCAACCTAATAATACATCCTACTGACAGCCCCCAAGACTTGAGTCATCCCAGGGCTGTAATCCAAGATCTCACAAGGTCACAAGGCAGTGAACTTCAAACATTTCAAACCAAATCAGCTTGCATTTTGCTGACCATTGAGAAGTCTTCATCACATTAAAAAAAAAAAACAGTAAGCCAGCATTAATAGCAAAAGCAAACCACTGTCCTATAGCAAGAAAGGATTCACATGTTTTCTGAGCATTAGCAGCTGAGACAAACCTTGTGAGGGGCTGCCGCTTACCAACCTAAACACCCTTGAAGATGACTGGCACACATAATCACTTTTTAAAAAGGTCCCCACGCTCCCAAACCATTTGTACATTTTTAAAACATTGACCTCAAGTCTTCATCTCCAATATACATAAATATAGACATGCTTCTAGGGACTAATTTTAAATGTGAAGCAGAATTTGCCAAACAGAGAAGGAGCTGAGCTACAGCATTTAATACTCCTGTTTCACTTTCCACTGGCTTCCAGCAAACTACCTGCGTGAAATTCATATCCTGTTTAATATCTTCAAACCCCTAAGCAGTCCGAGGCCCAGTCTTTGCTTCTGGTTCTTGTTTCTTTGGGAGTAGAGGGGAAATTAAGAATTTCACATGCACAGTTCCTGCTGGCAGCTTGAATCAACGGTGCCAGCTGAGGAGCAAACGCTCTGCTCTGCAGATACGCATGCAGAGGGAGCCGCTTCTCTTGAAGGATGCCGGCTGCCAGGTTTGCCACTGGGACAGAAAATTCACAAGGGGAAATCTAAATCAGATCTAAACACCTTTAAGTTTCCTGTCTGCACAAGTTTATAACTTAGTGTTTCAGACCACGGCTGAGTAGAGGGATCGTACTGCAGCTCCCTGATCAAAGTTGAAAAGTCCACTACTTTTCACTATTAGCCCACTATTGTCCTGGGACTACAGAGCAAAGGGCATCCACATCAGCTGAAAGCTGTACTGCATCTACTCTGCTATGCCAGTTAATATCTAGAATTCATGATGCTTCCAAGAGCTATCCACAAACTACAGCACAGAAATATGCTGTGCCCCCTAACCCTAAAGTCAGCCAATGCACAGTGGTATCTGTGACCATCATGTACTTACGGGGAATACAGCAGGGCAAGAGTCAACTTGCTAGCTGGTGCTCTAGGTGCATTTTCAAAGACAACAAACAAAAGTGGCCGCATTTTCACAATCAGTAGTCAACTCCAGTGTGCAATTCCCTTACCCAGCTCTACAATATTCTGGGTTTTAACAAGCTTTTAAAGGAAGGAAAAATATGCATGTAATTGGCTTATAAGGTCTCTGCGGGGTTAAAAAGAAGGTGGGAAAAAACAAGAATGTCATGCCTTAGTGTGGTAGTAATTTTCATGCCCCACTTTTTCAGCTGCGGAACATTTCTTTTGGAAAATAGTCACTTACAAGTAAACTCTAGGGGATTTTTTTTTTCCCCCTTACAACAATAAATATTTCCTGTGAACTAGTGTTTTGAAAATCTCAACAGGTTTAGAGGTTTAGTTTTGTACAGATAAGCATCCAAGAGTTCAAATGTGTATCAAGTCTCCTTTGATCTACACACCAGACTGGAAATCCTAGGAGAAAAAGCTCTCTTGCAAGATTTCCTGTATTCCTAAATTTTTGCCAAGGTGAAAATAGCTTATTCCTTTTTCACAGCAGTTCAGTGTTTTTACTTCCAGCTTAGCTGCAAACGAGAGACACGAACAATTTGAAGGAAGCAATCCAACGAAGAGATCAGCTTTCACATACATGAGTACACAGGAAAATCTTTTGGGCGGACTGAGGCTTACGAGAGCTTCTCAGAGTTAAAAACAGGTGTTGGCTCACTAAAAATTTTAGGTGTTGGGCATTGAACAATGTGGCCATTGTTTGCATTGGACTGCTCTATCTTAGAGAAAAAGCTGGCAAAACATAGGGTTTAGCCTCCCAAGTTAAAGGATCCTCTCAGCCCAAACGGAGGACTGTGACCTTGCAGAAGCCCACATCTGCAGATCAAACAGGAGTGGTAACTAAGCATTTGATATCAAGCCCCAAGCATCCTCAGGTCCTTCAACCCTGGATGCTAACCTAGAGCATGCTGCTGCATTTCACTGCCACAACTGGCTAAGCCAAGATTTTGTGTGTCAGTCTCTTCTCCTATACCTTGCAAAAAAGGACCGAAAATTAGAGACGTTTTCTTTGATGCTCACTTTGAAGCACGAGTTCTGCTGCCAGGCTTCTATCACCCCGTCCCAATGTGCGCTACCTTAATGAAGGGCTCCCAGGAACGAGCAACAGTCCAAAAGGACCCACTGATTCTCCAGTGAGACACTGCAGCAACCAACCCTTTGAAACTAATGAAAGGGGAAAGTGGGAACCCAAATGCCAAGCCATGTTTTATTAACATCACCCACAGTCTCCAAAGGCCAGAAACATCCTTTGAGTTGTGGGGCTGTCTGCAATACTGCACCAATACTTCTGTGCGTTTTTTTAACAATGGAAAAGCTCCAAGCTGCTTCAAAGCACAAGGGAAATTTGTATCACAAGTCCTGTTCTCTGCGAAGGGAGAGGGAAGGCAATCCAATTACGTTCCCAGACAGGACGATGAGCTTTGTATGAGCAATGAGCGTATCTGGATGGCTGAGGATATCGGACACCAGCCAAACTTGGGCCCTGCCTCATTTACATGCTCAGGCACACCCCACACAGCTCAATGTACTTCACTGAAGTTATTAACAGGGAAGGGAGGGTGTGGGACTCGGGCCCTGCTTTTGACTTTCATTTGCACACAGAAGACTCAATAACCATCAGGTGTATCTCCAACAAGGAAACCCAAACCTGACCCTGCCAGAAAACAACCCTCTCAGGCTAAGTGCTGTCTTGGTGAAATATGAAATGACAACATAGAGGAAAAGGCTAATTCCAGGTATGTATAAAATACACTTTTTATAATTTCCTACTTTTCTATTATTATACACTCACTGTGGGTTAATGCATGGGAAATGGGAGAAGTCTCAGCTGGCGGGTGTTACTGGGCACCCTCCAGCAAAAGGCACGCCAGGGTGAGACAGCCCAGGGAAACCGCTTCCTCACAGAGATAGCCATCAGGTACCCAAACCGTATGTTTATCAATAAAGTACTATCCCTGTTGCTTTTCTACAACGACACAGCACTGCCCTTCTTTTAGGCTCCCCAGGACTACAGTTTAATTAGGAAGGTGTTTATAGCAAGGATGCTTAGATGCATCTCAAATAATGACTTTTTAACCTTGCACTTGCGGTGCCACCCAGAAAAGTTCACTCTTGGTTTAAAACAAGAGTAGGAAGGTACAGTTCAAGGAAACACTGAAGAAATGTACAGATGTGAGAAACTACGTTCTTAGCAGTATGTATGGATGTGAGAAAGAAACTACATTCTTAGCAGTGACCTCCTACGATCCAAAACACTCATTTTGGTGTCTCTCCTCGAGCAGCCCTTTCATTTTAACACACTAACCACAACTTGAGCTCAATGTGCACATACAAAACTCAGACGAAGCAGCAGGCACCCTGGTCCCCCCCCGTGACCATACCTCAGCAGCTCCGCGCCAAAGGCCTGGCAGGACTTTCTGCCCTGGGCTTTTATAGCCAGCGGCTACGTCCTCTTACGCATCACGGTTTTGCATAGTACGTCATTGTGATTGGCCTGGGCGGCTGGGACCCGTTTCAAGGAGAAGCAGGTGCATAACCAGCTCGTCAGCAGCTACTTGCTGCCTGCCCCACACTGGACCCCTGCTCCCAACTCCCCCGGGCGTCATCTTGTGGGGCAGGCGGCAATGAGCTCCAAAATGAGCATTTGAGAGGCCTCCTCTAAGGGCTTTTTTTATTTAGACAAAGATGTATAAACACTGTTCCTTCAGAAGATCAGTGATTTAATAAACCCCTCATTGCTTTGAAATGCCCTTTTTACTCCACTGAGAAGGCTGGATTTTACCTCCTCTTTAGTGAACTCCAGTTCGGGTTGGCAGGATTGAAAAAAGCCCTAATTCACCTTATTTTCTCTCAGTATGTCTGACGCTGCTCACTAGCATTGGTGCTCATAAAACAGAGCAGAGGGAGAGTGCCATTTCCCTCCCTACATTTCAAGCTGTTACTTCAAACCTTCTTATTCACAGATGAAAGCTCCTGTTGTCCCATGCTCCCTTGGGCTTGAAGCAATTCAGCAAGTCTAGAAATATTTTTGGCCAGCCAAAATGTTTATTTAGAAAGGAGCAGAAAGCTACAGCAATAACCTCCAGGAGCCCAGGAAACCATGACACTGACCAGGATGGACCTTCTCCCACCTCAGGGTTTGTGTCCTTCATTGCAATCAATGAGACACATCAGCAAAACAAACAGTTCTGCAACTGTATTTAATGCCTTGGAATTTATCGCCCATGTCCAGTCATTAAATAATGCAGTGCAAAATCCAGTCCTTGGAGGAACATCCAACCTCTTGAGATACAACCCAGAAACTTGTGGAGAAGAGACGGATGGCTGCTCTGCCTCCAGCAAGGCTCAGTGCCCCTATATTAAATAGGGGCTCTATGCTCACAGAATGCACTTGTAGGAATAATTTAGTAAGCTTTAAACTTCAAAAAGTGTTTTTCACAAGTCCAGTGATTTCTGAATTCCTGATTATTTTTGTAAGTTTGCAAGAAAAATGTGGAAGTGCTTTAGGTTTACAGGTGAAAATATTGAAAACAACTGCAAAGAAGCTACTAGGGGAATAAAAATATGCCCACCTGCTTCATTTGTTTCAGTAGTGTTTATATAACTGAAATATATTAGGAGATTTTGAATGAGTATAGTAAGTTGAGAAGGAGGTTTAGCGCTTGCACTTTCTTTGGTGACAGTTGTTCTACATCTATTTATCAAAACGTGCAAGGTTACAGCAGTCAAGAGGTGTAAATGCCTTTTTTTTTCATTAGCTTGAAAATGGATATTTGACATACCAGTATAATATTTCAGTTATGAATGCTATTGGCTTATTGGTGTAAAAAGAAAAATCCAGAAATTATGTGAGATTCCCGCCTCTTTATGGCCCTTATGCCTAATGTTCACAGGATTTTGCTAATCCTCTTGGAGCAATTTAAAAAATGTAAACTGAATCTGAATGTAGCATTTACCTGGCGCCTCTTTATGGGTGTTTTAGATTTGGTATTTATTTCATTCTGAGTCATGACTAATTGCTAAGATATTATGCCAGCACGTCCAATCTGTGTGTACAGTGAGGAGGAAAACTCACATACCTGGTCACTCTGTGGCACCATGTTGCAGAAGCTGAGCACAGTTTATTAACTGTTCATGTTGATAAATAACAAAAATCAAACAAATGTCTGTGGACACAACAGTTATTAGTAGAGAAGAGCCTGTGGGAAAATGCAGAAATGGAACCTCCCTGCGCAGAAGTAATATATTTACCCACCACTGTCTGATATCACTCTCTATGACTATCCATAGAAACATGGCCCAGGAGCAGCATCCACCTTGCACTGACACACACCTCCCAAAAACAGGAAGGAGAAAAACATGGAAAGTCTAAAGCTTTCCAGCATTAGACAAGCAGGGTATTCTTTGTCTTTCAGTAAGAGAGGTGTATTTTCAACTCTTCTTGCAACTTTAGCTCTTCTTGCATAGACTGCAATTTGCGGTCCAGGAATGCAGCAAAATGCTCAAAGCAAAACAAAGAAATGTCACCTTCCCAGCAAATGACCCAAAATAATCCTAGCAGCAAGCAAACTGGAGAACTAATCTATCATTTTCTTGCTTATAAGCCTCACTAGCGTTCAGGAAGTTGAAAATTCAAGGAGAAGCTGAGTTATCGGCACTCTCTCACAGTTTTTTCTGACTACTGATCTGTTGTTTATATCAGAATTGAAGTCCATAGTAACTTAAGGGCTCCCTACCACTGCCAGCAGAATGGGAATGTCTGATCTCACACTTAATCAATACTTACATTTCTCTGTGTACAATGGGAAAGAACTTTGCATTGCAATTTTATTCTCTGGGATACCCAATACTGCTCTAAGACCTTCTAGTGTGCTTAAAGCGCCTTACTGTTTTTAACTTTCATTCAATACAGCTACCACAGCTCTGGACCAGACCCAAAACCTCATCTAATCTGCACTTTTAGAGTTATTGACCTATTAAACTGCTTATTCTTATATTTTAAGTAGGACTTCTTCTGGTATTAAATGGCATGTTTTGAATGGAAAAGTTCAATGCTTGACAAAAATCACTTCTCCATTACAGATCAGATTAACTTTCCCTGTCTCAGCAAGCATGTGGTGAGGGCAGAAGACTGCGGCAGCAGTCCTGGCTCATCCTACTCAGAGCATGGATGCCCAAATCTCCATTTTCTCCATCTGTAGTTTCATTAATCAAATGGTAGATCTGCACCAATTATAAGGTCCAAAGCAAAAACAGCCCTTTTGTCCCAAATCTAACAGCTTTCACACATCTCCTCTAAACAACATTACCAAATCCCTCCGTCTGCCCTCAAAACCTCCATCCTAAAAGCAGCAATGGAAATGTTTCAGGTCTTGAGGAGCAAGAAGGGCAGCATGCGGACCCGTCTCCTTCAAAGCCCCCAGTCCTCACCCTGCTGTGGGCTTTCACGAGTGAAACCATGCTGGGGAGGCATTGCTGCAGGAGGAGGTGCCAGAGCTGTGCAAAAATCCTTTGAAGTCTCTTGGATTTGGAGCCTGTCAGACAGGAGTGCTGCTGGAAAAAAACAGGAATCTAATAAACCATTTGAAAAGTTGGCTTTAATAGGTTAAATAGATGCCAGCCTTGCCTAAAAATGCAAATGAAACATGTCTCCAGATTTCACAGAGAGCTGCTTTGGCTTTATTGAAAGAGTTAGATGTCAAGTCAACTTTCTTTATTAGCTACCGCTACGTGTCTGCTCCTCAAACGTGGCTGGAGCACGGCTGATAGTGCAGAAACAATGGGAGAACAAAACACCAGTATTTATAAATCGAAAAATGTGCTTGGCCCGCAATGAAGGCATCGCTGTGTTAAATATTGCACCCTAGCCGGATTTTACAATCCAGTGGGGTCACACTGTCTGGAATACTACAAAAACATATTTAATCTTCTGGGAGCTGATGAACATGGAATATAAAGTGCCTCTGTAGATTTTCAACTCAAAAATAACCAGAGTTGGAACCTTTTAAATCGCTCTGGCCACAGCATCCACTGCTTAAATCTTTCAAAGCTAGAAGCTGATCTGTAGCTTTCACAAAACAGAAAGGATTTTGTCTTGCATAAAACCATCCTGGGCGAAATCCCATCTTGCTTGTGGTGATGCAGTCTCGGGAAAATCGATGCTGACACATCAGGTTAACTAATGTTGCAGTGTGGCAAGAGCTCACAAGTATGCCCCCAAATCTCACAAATTTAGAAGAAAAGAGGAATTCCTCAACAGCAACCAGGCATGTTATTAGAAAGTTCTAAAGCCTCACAGAAAAGTTTGGAAAACACTGCTTTGCAGAATGAAAGGAATATCTTGGAGAATAAAACGCAATGCAAAGTGTTCCCCATCGTGTGCGCTGTATCACAGCAAGCATGCAAACAGAAAAGGGAATCTGCACTTCTAAAAGCTCCAGTCTGCAGGAAAGCAAATGGCTGACACTGGCCATGTTTCCAACAAAAGGCTACAATTCAATGAAAAATAAACTTTGTGTAAGCAGTCCTTGCTATGAGAGCTATGCAGACGTTGACATTGCAACTTTGAGACCTCCTGCAACCTGTAGTATGCAACGGTCCTGCCTGAATGAGCCTTACCAGAGGGACAGACCCCAAGCATGAGCAGTAGGATCCCTTCATGCCTCTAGCTCTCAGACACATTCATCGGTCCAGATCAGACAGACCAGCCCACCCATTTTCTACAATCTGCCTGGCTGAATTTCATCTCGTGAAATCTCATTAATGACCCTCAAATGCTTTGTCGTAAGAGATACATAAAAAGAAAAGCAATATATATACCATCTCCTACGGGTCATGCTCCTGATAGATACAACCATATGGAAAATGCAACTGCAATGAGCATCACAACAAATAAACGATGTACTAATTAAAGCTAGTCTTACAGAAACACTGAGTAATCGCAACCGGTCCTCCCACCTCCAGAAGAAGCAGTAGGAAACCAGTACAAGAATCTCATCCAGAGAAACAGGGGACTTGGACAGAAAACTCAACTATGACTGTGGCCAACAAGATAACAGGAGTCTCAAGAAGTCCTCACTAGTTAGGAGAAAGCTTCAGGTGATGAAACAACCAAAATGATATCCAAAAAGAAGTGGGAAAGACCAGACAGAGCTGCCTGTTGCCAGAGCTGCCAAAGGGAAAACTCTTTTCAGATCAACAGGCATCAGGAAGGAACCAGGAATGGACTGTATTCCAGACAAATCTGCATTATACGTTGAAGGCACCACAAACATTCACACCCCAATCGGCTCAAAACAAATGGCTGCAGGCAGCCAGGAACATTAGAGACTACAAATCCCATTTTGAAATTCAATTGCTGGTTGTAAGAAAAGGATTATTTTTTATTAAAAAAAAAAAGTGTCTTCTCTTCATTCAGAATGGAGAAAGTATCTGGATAAAATCACAAAAATACCAAGACAGTCTTCTTCCCTACCCCAAACTCTTACTGAAAAGGCATACCTTGTGTTTAATCAAATATAGTATTTTAAATATGAACTTCATTAAGCTGGTTTAAAAACAAAATTTTAAGTTAATCACTATGGGCAACTAACCTCTGCCATCCAAAAAAATAAGAAATTGACCTATTATACCTCCAGAAAAGCAGTTAATTGCTTAAAATATATAGACTGCTGTTCAGGAACAGCTTGAATTTTTTCCATCTGCAGTGAAAACCATCTGTTCTGCATGGTAGATTTCATGACGTTTCAGGTCCATTTCTAAATTGAAATGGAAGTTTTAATGATGAAAAATGGGGAGAAGTGATGAATACTTCATTAAAGCACATTATTTCCCTGTCAAACTTCTATTCTCCTGACTGTAAGCAAAAATAATGTCTGAGCAGAGTTAATGTCTAGGGTTATCAGGACTGCAGATGCCTCCTGGTATTTGGTTGAACAAATCAGCTATTTCATAAGCTGCAAACAAAAAGTATTCAATAAATTGGAATTTCTTTTCCTTCTAATGAAAACCAGAGTTTTCAAAGTCTTTACATTACCCACATGTAATTTAAAAAGACACTAAAGAGACGATATTTCTACCTGCTTACTTTCAATGCTTCATTCTTACGACCGGCAATGCACATTAAAAACGTCAATAGGTACACGGTATAGACTCAACCAGCGGTTCCTTTTGCAAACTGTATTTAATTATTTTAATAAGATGAGAGGATATAATTTCCTACCAACGCAAGCACATGATGAGGAACCAGCAAACTGTAGAAAACAGTCATATCTATCACAGAAATAAACACGCACTGGTTTTCTATAGCATTTCTCAGTATCTTTGCCAATTACCACATATTTTTGGACTGAAGCGTTTGCTCAAGCGTAGAGAAATGATAACATAAATATCCAAACAGGGCTTTCTTTTGCGCTTAAGCAATTTATTGAACCAACAAGACATTTCAGCATGGCATGAAATTGAAAAAAAAAATAAGCTAGAAGAGAGTGATTATATTAGAATTCAGAATAAAATACCAAAAGCCTTCAAAACCATCAAGCATCAGGAGAAAACATGCAAGTCGCTATCCCACTGGACTGGGTTAACCACGCACTGCTTCTTCCAGGACCTAGCCAAGGCTTTCCAAATTAACATCTGACTTTCAATATGTCACCTTCTGCAAATGCCCAGGAAGAGACTTCTTGAAAACATCTAGTATTCAAAGGATCGCTACAGCGCCTTTGATAGTCAATTCCCTTTTCAGACATCTAAAAGATCAATAGACATTTATGAAAACCTGAGCCTGTGTTTCATAGCTTGAAGTTTCTTAGTAAAATCGTTGTTTATTAGAGATTCCTAATGAAATAAAAGCCAAATCCAAAATGCAAGCAGGCGCTCTCAAAGTTAACCTCTGAACATAACATACAGAAACGCTTGTCCTTTACTTGTAGACTTCCAGGCAACGGGTGAAGTGTATACAACCTCCTACCTGAATGGTATCAATTCCCTTATCCTTAGATAGGCTTCAGTAGAAATACAGTTATACTTGCTTAAATCTTCCTCTCGCTGTCAAAAGAACATTAAGAGTCATGGGGATATTCAGGAAAATTAAAGCAAATTTATGTAAGACATCCAGATGTGGGACACAAATGGAAACTCTTCTGTTGAGCCCTCCTTTCCCCAGGTTTAGGGAAGCAGCAATTTAAGCTCCTTAGTAGCTCAGGAGGCATCATAAAACTGGCCTTGGTCTTCTTAAAATTTGTGTCGCAAAGGCCACAGCCACACCATCACCTTCAGTATAAACATGTGGTTGCGCTTTCTGCATCGCGGGTCATGAAGAGGAGCTGCTGGCCGTGCCGAGAGAGGATAACATAACATACTGCCCAGCTCATCCACAGCCCAAAATTCAGTATCATTTGCAAATGAGATCATTGTTTAGCTGACAACATAAGCAGAGCTACATAAAGGTGTAACGGTGCTTTAGTTGTTTAACCAAACCAGGGGAACTACTACAATGTATGACAATACTCAATTGAAAATCATGTACTTTTAAGTACACTGTAGTACTAAGTATGATACTTGATTTAACCTAGCAAATTTCAGCTTGTCAACAGGAACAGAGTGATTAGGCAGAAGGAATCTTCCTGGATTTATCCATATTCATCTGAACAGGGTATCAGGAAGAAAATTATGACAGTAGAGACTTTGCACGATCAATACATAATGAAATAGCTTTGAAGTAATAATGTTTTGCTTGCTCAGTGCCTGTTTCTTTTCTTCATAATTGATTTTGCACTGAAGTTTTACGATTTCATTAGCAGCCTCAACATGATTGCTATGAAAACAGCTAGTTTATACCTCTTGTGTCTTCTCCCAGCAAGTCAATCCCAGGTGGAAGACTTTCCACTCACAGTGCTGCTTAGGTGCTGAATGGGGATTTTAATTAGTCATTACACTTTTTCTCTCTTTCTACAGCGCAAGACACAGGGACTTTACAAACAAGCAAGTTCTCTCTATTCATATCCTTACCTCAACTTTGAGAAAGCCTGAGAATGTCATCTGTACTCTGATGAACAAAAAAATCCACACAGCACATTTATTTTAAAAATACCATTTCATACAGCCATAAAGGGGAGGTTATGAGTAATTATATCAAAAATATTGAAAATCCTTTTGTCGCAATCAAAAATATTATGGCAAGTCTATAGGTCATTGCCAAAAGCAATGAACAATATGCGATCTAATTTCTGCGAGTTGAGCTGACTGGCGCCTTTGAAACCAGTTTTGGCACCAATATAAAACACATTTCTGTTGGTTCAAGGAACTAGAAGCAACAATGTAAATTTAGCTTTTTAACCAGATATAAAAGTACTTTGGGTAAAACATCTGTCTTTCATTAATTTTCCTCCACAGCAGCAAACCAAAGGATAGTCCTCCAGGTGACCCCAGGATGTGTATATTATTCACAGTATAGCAGTCATTTCATAGAGTAACTGCTGTGTTTAACTTGGACCCAGACCTTAAAATTTTCTAACATAGTTTAAAAGTATGATCTGGAGCCAAACGGGATACAAGGATCTTCAGTTTGGGTTTATTTTCCTTTTGGTAAGTATATTCCATATATGTAGTCCTCCTTCTAAACTGAGAATTCTTGCATATGTAATATAAGAAGGAAGGCAAGATTTAGAAATACATCGCCTACCAAATAGCTTTAAGAACTAAGAACAAAAGAATTTGACAAGATAAATGTGAAGGCACAAGTAGAATAAATTCTACCCTTTCTTCCAAAAAAAATAAAAAATGGAGAGTGAAATCAAGACAAAATATTGTCTACAAAACAGTTTGCAAAAGCTATATTTTTTAAGCCAAGAAATTTGCTAGTAGAAGTTTTTATTCAACCTATTCTATCACTTTGAATAGCTGCATTCTTAAAGACCTTCAGTGGATCAGATTTTAAAATGCCCTTTTCGTAGAGATGTCTTCCAAAACTTTTCTCTCTTCACACTGGAGACAAACTATTCTCCCCCTGGACAAGCCAGAAAAAAATTCTATATAAAATCAGAGGCAGTAAGGATACCTGAGACACCCCTCTTGAAATCCTGTTTAAATAACACTATTATTAGACTTTAATCTAGAAATGGGAGGTATTTAAATTTTAGCAT
This sequence comes from Nipponia nippon, assembly GCF_047370975.1. Taxonomy (NCBI): domain Eukaryota; kingdom Metazoa; phylum Chordata; class Aves; order Pelecaniformes; family Threskiornithidae; genus Nipponia; species Nipponia nippon. The sequence goes on along the minus strand of NW_028262347.1, from coordinate 86,426,425 downwards.
ATTTCCTATGACACCACACGGTGAAAGGACGGCCTAAGGTAACCAAGCTCCATTTACAAGTTGTAAAACAAACCCAGTATCTTGAATGTGAAAGTTATGGGCACTTCCAGAAATCACTGGCTCAAAGTCATTTGCTCCCTTAACAGGAGATTCTCTTTAATTCATAATTATACTAAATTTGGGTGTAAGCTTTTGGTGTGGATCTTTTCCACTACTGTCACTTCTGGAACATGCAGACATGCCTTTATTATCAGTGAAAAGGCCATTGTGATTTTTCTCTCTACTAGGAAAAACAAGTAATAAAAGAATATAGCAAATGGAGAGAGATGACAGGGGAGAAGCAATGCCCAATCTCAGTCAGCTCCCACTGGAGAAAACTCTTGAATCATCAAAAAAGAGAGAATGGACCATTGCTTCCCGATCGCAACATCAAAGACACGCTTTTCAGATGTACATGGAGAAAAGCAACACCAGAAGTGCCTAAATATATTACAGTCCTTGGAGTTTGTAACCCAGCTCTACAGCCATTGCTTTTTAGCGTAAGCAAGAAACCTGAGAAGTTCAGTTCCAATTCAGCATGTATTTCTGCTAATGATACCTTTCTGGAAAGGAGGGGTTTGATTTTCTTTGTGTGATTTCTATTATTTTCTGTGTTTCTGTTGGCTGGTAGCAATGCTATGCAACTTTGTTCTGCTTTTTTCTTTCTCTAAAATTGTACTTCTATTATTCTCTAGACTGGAGTTCCTGGTGATTGATTTGTCTCAGGATGAGACTTTTTGGCTACAAAACAAGGGGAAGAAAGGGGATCTTTTCTATTAGCAATTTATGTTCTAACTGCATATCTCTGAGAAGTTTTTTCCTAACAAATTTTTTAAAAAAATATTTCAGGCAGCATTCAGCAAAGTAATTTATTAAAGTAATTATTTTTAAATCCTAGTCTCTCAGGTTTCCACAAAAGCACACATTTTTCTATGAAATTAATGCATACAGGAGGATCAACAAGAAACATTCATAAATGCCTTTCTCCAAGACTGACAGAAAATTAGCATCAAAATTCATAACCTTTGGGTAAATAGGGACATGCCATACACAAAACTCTACTTGTTTCTCTAGGGGCACTGGATGTATCTGTTCAGGTTTTTGAGACCCTGAATCTCTGCAGACTTCCATAGTGAGACAATTTTAGTGCAAGACACAGCAGGCCAGGCATGCTTTCCAAAAATACCAAAATTGAGATTACATAAAACAAGTGGAAAGACTGAAAAAGAAGGGTTTTGATCAAACAATTTATGGCATTTCTGACTGTGAATGCAAATGAAATAATATCAGTGACCTTAAAAATGAACTGAAGGAAGGGGTCCTTGGAGGCATGGAGCAAGAATAGAAGGCTTTTGTCTCCACGGGTGAGATAATGCTTGGACTAGAGTTTTTTAATACATTGTGCTCAGTAAATCCAGTTCAGGGACAAAACTCCTGTAGAATATTTGATTTCTGGCATGAAAACTACTATGTAGAATTAGTAAATCATTCTGCAGCAAGTTACATTTTCAAGGCTTCAGAATGCTTATGTTCTGGACATTTGTACTCACTTACTAATCATTTTCATAGACGTTAAGTAAAAAACAAGGGAGGTTGTTCTGAAGGGTGCTTTATTTTTCTTTCTTATGTAATAGACATGTTTTGTTTCGATTTTTTCCCATAGGAAACAGCTGATATTAGCAGTACCCAAACTTTGGAAGAAATGTCAACAGATGAGACATGGAAAAAACTTCCACCCTGCTAAACGTAATTTTTTCCTGTATCGCATAATATGTTCCCAAGAAACCTTGACATGTAATGCACCCATATTTACTTTTCGTAGTGTTATCCAGTATCTATAGTGTTCCCCAGTGTGGTACCTTACCAGTGACGGGTACCAAGCTTTATCCCACTCCTCGCCTGCATCACTGCACCTGGCTTGTAAAGATACTTTATCTGCAATATTTTGGGCAGGAAGCAGAAAATGGAGACCTTCATCTGCCAGGTGTTTCCCAAGACAGCAGTCCAGGGTTTTTGCCTACCCTGGAAAATTGTTCACTTCTCCAAAACTCTTCTCCTTTTCACATGAGGTGATGCTTGACAAGGGCTTGCTCTTCTCAAGGATGAATATCTTCTTCCCTTGGGAACAGCTTCGCAAAGCATACTGCCGAGTCTATAAAAATAGTGAGTTTGGAAGCCAGACTTTTCCCTGTCCCTCTCAGACCAAGATAGCCTGGAACTTTATTACAAACACATCACTCTGCACAGGAGGAACAGCAACCATGTTCCGAATCTGAACTGACATTAACAGAAAAATGGAGATGGTTGGTTGGTGGGTCTCTTGGGAAAAGCCTCTTAGAGTGTCTCCCAGCATAATTTAGTAAAAACAATTTCTCTGCAAGACCATTTCTGTTCCTAAGCACTACCCAAATAAGACAGATCTCTCATAATCTCCTTCACTCTAAGGAGAAATAGAAAATAACACATAATAGTTTTTAAAGCTTTTGAGAATGAAAAGCTAAAGAGAAGCTATAAACGTGGGTTTCTAGGTGGACCATACACACAAAAAACCATGAAGTCTCACTGGAAGGCTTTTTAGAGTCGCCCTCTCCACAGGGCACTGATACCGGATGCACTACAAAATGACCACTGCCACAGTATCATCAGCGTGTTCATGGACATCAACTGGCCCCCGGTCCAACCTCTCTTTGGTTGACTTTGAGCAGCCATGTCCTGGAAAACTCCTAGGATGTCCACAGCCTCGCCAATCATTAATGCTTTGGTTGTGCCTGGAGCAAGAGCCCAGGAAGCAGGGGCTGGAAGTGCATTGCAGCAGCTTACCTTGCTTCTACTTGGCTAATCCTCATTTTGCTTTCAACTAATTAGTGCATTCATGGTGACCGGATAAGTGCTAGGGATGGAGGAATAAAGGAGAAGACATTTTTCTTTTTTCTTTGTTCAGAATGGGTAGATGACGGACACTGGAGATCTTAGAAGTCATAGCTTTTTCTCAGGCTATCCCAGTACTTTTGCACAACAGACATCTCATAGTTAGCATAGTGAAAAAAAAAAAATCCATCATTGTTTATTGTCTGTCTAAAGCTTAATTCAGTCTAAACTCACCAGTTACTCTGAATCATTCTTAGTTCTGTCAAGTGACATATAAAAAAAGAAAACTCAGAACAGGAAATACGTACGCAGAATCTAAAATTAAAAAAAGAAAAACCTCTACATTACTGTGGATTTTCTTCTGTGAGCTGAGCTCAGCAGGCACTTTATCATTACCCCAAACCACTCTTTATTTTCTCTCCTATATCCTGCAATACAGCAGCATTCACACCCAAGACAGGGATGGCTCAAAGATTCCCATGGATTGTCTCTACCCTTTCTCCAGTGCTAATAAACATCATTATGAAAAAGCAAACCATGTGTCATATTCATCACATCCAACACACCTCCCGCATTCATTTCAGACAGTGATATTAGACATGTAGTATACAGCCGTCTCATATGCAATTATTTCTTTTTCTCTCTTAAAACAGGAGACTTCTCACAACAGTTCCTCTGCTGTGTTATCTATGAATATACAACTATGACGACTTACGGAAGTGTGCATTGGATTTTGCTCGTAACTAACAGTTTAAAGACTCATCCAAAATGGTTTTTTTATAGTGTAAACCCTGTTGTTTTTACCTTGTGAAAACTGCTTGCTGTACAAAGCTTTCCTTTCACGCGTCTGGCTGCTACATACACCTCTCCTTGGAAATTGTTCCTGTGCTTTTGAGGCTTCAGTTGCTGCCCTATTTCTGTATCAATTCGAATGCCAAGTAAATAGTATTCAATCAAAATTACTAGTCAGGGTTTGGCAGCTGGCACAGCAGTTCACAAAAGCACGTAGGAGTATAACTAGATGACAGCTACACACTTGATTTCCAGCACAGAAGCAGCAAAAATAAAATGCATGCAGCGGGTAACAGAGTCAGGCAGGCTTTCAATGCCAGCTACAAACCTCTGCCAGTTAAGGCAAACAATCATTTAATTTTCTTGGAGAGAGGGAGATGATCGACTTTTCATTCAAAGCAGCCCTGAGAAGGTCAGCAGAAAAAAAGAAGTATTGAAAAATAATGTAAATATCCAAGCCGAGATGGGCTTCAACGTGCCGGAAGGCCCATATTCACAAGCACAAGCAGGGGCTAAGTAGATTAACATCATCAAAATCTAAATAAAGTGCCCTTGTCTGGGCACTATGGAGGAGCTTCGTGAAAACGATAATAACCTCCATCACGATTGCTTGGATGCAGATGATGCCCGAGTTATACAACTGCCTGAGAAGTCCTGTTCCCAAATTAACAGTTTATTCCTCTACCTATGTTTTAAAACTGAATTCCTTACGTGAAAGGACTCTGTGACGCCACTGTTAAGCACACTGGAAGATGAAGCTTCAACAGCTTCCCCTCAACCACCTTCCCAATTTCTAATGACAAGGCATTTTGGACAAATTTTGCTGAAATTATGGTCATATGAAATTTACATACAAGCTCACACAATGTCAGCTCAGAGAGAAATCAAGACTAGAGGGAGGCTTGTTTTTCTGCAATAATTTAGTAGCAGATGGTGACTTTTGTTTAGACCTTCTGAAGAAAAGTAGCCTTGAAACAGGCACCTTACCAGTTTAATTAACACGATATTGAGAGGAATATTAAATGTCTAAAGCAGGGACAATTCCCAGAGCCTCACACAATCAAAACAAATCAAAACTCTAGTGCTGAAATTTGTTTGGTGCCTTTTTTGAGACGTGAATTTCAAACTTCTGATAGATGCTTCATCGTCTGTACTTTCCAATTTTATTATGCAGTGAAACTGCATCAGCTCAGCTTCTCGATTAAGGTCTTTGCTTGTAAAATGCCAAATGTTTTACAGCTGTCAGCAGAGGTTGAGACCACTCAGCATTTCACCTGCATTTTGTTTGCCTATAGGTAAAACAAATATCCAGAAGCTCTTCCCTTCATAATGTGAGTATTTTCCTAAACCAACTAGACTAGCCTCATTTAACACGTTGGCATACTCTGAGCTTGCAAACGGACTGATGTGGCCCAGCGATTTCAAATGTTTAAAAAAGAAGTAAGGAAAGAAGTAAAACGGGCCAAGATTTAAGAAGCCAACAAAAGAAGCAATCTAATATTAAGCGCTTAGCAATGGCTCAGAAGTCAATAGCGTCACGTTCATAAGGACACGCAGGTCAATTTGTGGACAATTAGTCAAGGTAAACCAGACCTGCCTACAAGTCAGGGAAAATATTGCCATATGTTTTGGACTCCTCTGGATTGAAAACTGTTCTCCTTGAATAATTTTGACTATTAGAAGTATACGACAGCCCCCCCCTTGCATAAAGAAAACACGTATGTCGGCTGTTCTTCTGCGTAAGGATCAGAACAATGTGTTTACGCTAGGGTGACATTTCACAAAATGTGTCTCCATTACCCTCCCACTTACTGCTTTGACAAAGACAGCATCAAGCCTGGACTGATGCATGCTAACAGGAATAAAAATGTTCTATTTCAGCTATTAAATGGAGACAGACCAAGAAGAATTCAATTACAGACAGAAAATATACATTTCTAACCTGTACATTCAAGGTAAATTTAAAAGACTCTTTCATATAAGCTGAGATATAGCTGAGATTTCTTCAAAGCTTTTTTATACTGCTAAAAAAAGTACTCTTACTGTTGACTTCCATCAGCACATATGGTATGCCAGAAAGCACATGAAATAATCATACGAACAAACAACTACTGGTACATAAATGAAGGCGGAATCAATTCTCCCTCCACTTACTATTGAATGAAAACCATCCAGAAACATTAAACATTACAGGGCAAAAACTGGCCCTAAAAACTGTAAAGGAAATTGAAGAATTGAATTTGCCTCTTTAACTCAAATTATGTATTTATTTTACTGTAATGTTTTTGATTTCAATGATATTCACATTCTCTTCTCATAAACATATACTTCTCATACAGTTCTCATATACTCTCTCTCATTCTCTTCTCACATACCAACATCGTACTTGGTTCAAAGACTTTCAGAGTCAGGGTGATGCATCTTCTGGAAGCCTTAGCACAACAGCACCGCTGTTAAATTGTTCAGCGTGGCTTTTATTTAAAACTGAATGTTTTAAAAGGGCACCTCGATCTGCACTACGTACCTGTGCAAATGCTGCTGCAACATCACCGGGTTATTCATATTCACAGTGCTCCCTCACCAATTCTGTAGGTCCACTGCTTTTTATATATATTACCTTGTTTTTATTTATTCTGCAGTGCTATAAATAAAAATGCTCAAGTTAAATCCCCCGATCATAAATTCAAAGAGGAAATCTACAGTTGAAGGAATTAGTTACTCTAAATGTTTTCAGCTACCAAAATGTGTGTATAAAATATCTCCATAAGACTTAAGCTGTATCAGCTCTCTAACAAAAAAAATACTGATTCCTGTCAAAAGCTGCCAACCCTCATTAATCATGTCCTGATGAATGAAACCCTTTTCATTGCTATGAACATATATTCACTCTGAAACGGTAGAAATGTTTCAGGTTAATCTTTTTGACAAAGTAGTCAATTCAGTGAAATAATTTTCTCCATATAGCCTGGATCCTCAACTAGTATAAATTCAAGAGGCTCGGCTGGAGCCAATGAAGTTATGCTGATTTATATCAGCTGTGGCCCCAGCCAAAAATTTCTCTCTGTTTCAGTGAAAATACATTAGTCAAAATCCTCAGGGAACCCTGGGACATATTTTCACATGTTAAGCCGATGATCTGCTTGGAGAAGCTTCCAAATTTATTTTAGAAGACAAGCTGAAAAATGCACGGTCATGTTATCCTTTAAAATGGTGCTGTGAGGGGCTAAACTGACCTTTGCTTAAGTGTATTTTAAGAACGAGAGTCACTTGGGGAATACTTAATGTCTTGGAATAAACATATTTAGCTGGAAATGAGACCTAAACAAGAACAACATATAAAAAAACTGGCTGTGTCTTTTAGCATACTGTACTTACAGTATCTTTTCTTTAGAAAAGAGGACATCAGGCATAAAAATGAGAATTTTGGTCTCGAAGATTTCTTTGACCCTCTTATAATTGAGCATGTGAAGTACAGCATCACAGCACCAGAGCTCATCATGTTTAATGAGCACTGTTGTGTGACCTGACAGGAAACCCTGCTACTTATTTCAGTGGGCTCCAAAAGTCATTTTTAACATCACTTAGTGCTAAACCTGTTAACTGCACAAAGAAAAACATACATGCATTGATCTTGAGTTAAGCTTTTTCCACCGTTTTCAAAACATTCCACGATAATGATTAAGGTTTGGGGTTTTTTCTTAGCCAGCAGTTTATCACTGAAAGCACAACGGTTAGCACCACAAAACTAAGAAAGTGTCTTTGCAATCCTTTAAACAAGCCTGGGACAACCCAAAGCAGAGGCACTGCGAATACACGACTCGCACAAGGACTGCAAAGCAGTGGGTTCATATGCATTTCCTACAGAAAGTGAGGGCCAGAGCAGAGGCTGTATATTTTATCAACTTTCAGATTTAAAGGTAATTCTTTGCTGTTAAAAAAACTGATCATCTAATTTCAGAATTGTAATTTGCGGAATTCTTCCTGAAAGGCATCACTTGGAAAAGAAAATTCAAATTACAGACTTATTTTCAATGCAAGTAGAAAGCAAAGTATAAGGAAAGTCATACATCAGTGACGCTGAGTGTGCAGGGGCAGGATTGGGCCACAGCATGCTGCTGGCTGAAGGTCACTCTGCACAGGCTTAGCTTTTAAATATCAGAAAACCCAACAGGGATCAACAGCAACAGTAAGAAGGTGACACATATTAACGAGACAGGATTTTAGTGGGTGGAAGGGGAGGTCTGTCTCCCTCCTCCGCAGTGTTAACAAATATTTGTACAAACTGGAACAGATTTAGGACAGGCTGAGCCAGTCCATCCAAACAGGAGGCAAAGACAGGCTCACTCCTCAACAACCCTGAGTTTGATATTTAATGTATCCTCTGGGGATTCAGACCTGGCTTAGACTAAGTCAGGTCAATAAAAATGAAGTCAAGCTCCCAAAGTCTAGTAATAACTCAGTAATTTAAACGATTAGAAAGATGAGGTTAATAATGGGACTAAAACTAGAAGCAGGGTGCCTGTGCCCAAAACCAAAAACCAGAAAACCAAACCAGAAAAACCCCAAACCAGACAACATTACCACTTCCACTTCAAATGAACTGAGAAGCAAAGGGGCTGCGCCAGTTCACACATGGGACGTGCAATGAGTTATTCATACCTAGGAAAGCCTAAACTTGCCCTCCCTGATGCACAGACACGTGCCACCTTAAAGTGAGGTACAACACTGTCCTGGTTTCAGCTGGGATAGAGTTAATTTTCTTCTTAGCAGCTGGTATAGTGCTCTGTTTTGGATTTAGAATGAGAATAATGTTGATAACACACTGGTGTTTTGGTTGTTGTGGAGTAGAGTTTACACTGGTCAAGGACTTTTCAGCTTCCCATGCTCTGCCAGGTGCACAAGAAGCTGGGAGGGGGCACAGCCAGGACAGCTGACGCCAGCTGACCAAAGGGATATCCCATACCATATGATGTCATGCTCAGTATATAAAGCTGGGGGAAGAAGAAGGAAGGGAGGGACGTTCGGAGTGATGGCGTTTGTCTTCCCAAGTAACCGTTACGCGTGATGGAGCCCTGCTTTCCTGGGGATGGCTGAACACCTGCCTGCCGATGGGAAGTAGTGAATGAATTCCTTGCTTTGCTTTGCTTGCGTGCGCGGCTTTTGCTTTACCTATTAAACTGTCTTTATCTCAACCCATGAGTTTTCTCGCTTTTACTCCTCCAATTCTCTCCCCCATCCCATTGTGGGGGAGTGAGCAAGCGGCTGGGTGGTGCTTAGTTGCTGGCTGGGGTTAAACCATGACAAACACTTACCCTGGAGGCACCACAACGCACACTGCAACACCATTACAGGATAAAATCGAAACAGTTTGAAGTTTCCGCTCTTCATACAACTCAAACATTGCTGAAGAACCAAGTCTGTCCCACCTTATCTTGGAAGCAGTAAGAGATCTTGCAGATGGTCATCTGCCTCTTGCATATCTCTCAGCTCCTCAAGGTCCCCAGACCTCCAGACCACTTGAACTCACCAATTCATTGGTGGCTACTATTTTGCAGACCTTGACATGACAAAACCTTGCTTTGTGAATGGAGGAAGAGGGCAAGGAAGAGCAAAAACTTCAACTGCTTTTGAGACTATTAAACGTTTCCTATCCTGTCTTGAGCATTTTGTGTAAGCCCCCAGCTCACCACAAACAGGCAAGTTCTCCAAGCCAAGCAGTAATCACGGCTAAACAGCAATACACACTTATGGAATGAACTAGCCAGGCTTGTCACTGCAAATCCCTCCATACAGGGCCTGGAGGGCCAGGATGGGAACAGAAATACTCCGTGCTTTTACTCTTTGCTTTCTTAACCTCTGTGCTCACAGCCCGAGCATCTTTTGTCTAGAGGTGTCACATCCATCCCCCTGGTTTGGGAACTGTGCATTGTGGTGACACGGTGAAGTAGATTCTGCGACTGCAAAATACACCGTCGCGAAAGAGTTCCCATGGCTTAAGTTGGAAAAGATGATCATCTCTCAGAACATCAGTGTTATTCTCACAATGCAATTTAGAGCAAATAAAAATACTGTGATGGTTTCTTAATTTATATTAGCAGCACACACACCCCTTTTTTGTAATTAAAAAAAATTTTTATTTTCAAGAGCATTATGAACAGACATAGACTCATTAAGTGCCCTTTGTAATCACTCTTACACTAACACAGGCTGCAAATGTATGCAGCCGCAAAAAGAAGTCACTATCGCACAGGAAGATAAAAGCATAAAGCATCCTGGGGCAGGATCCATTTTTCCCCCAACAGTAACATCTTAGGGGCCTTGTATTTTCTTGTAACTACAGATTAGTTTACTCCAGAAGATGACACTCAGAAACGTGCATTTCATGGATTTCCTAGTACACAGCAGCAGGGGGAAAAAAAAAGAAAATTTTAATATTTATTCCTAGAAGTGCTGCACAAACCAAAAGTAAACAACTCCTCCAACTACAAAAGTGATCTTTTATTCTGACAGCACAACATAATGCTCCTTACGCAGAAGGAAGTGGGGAAAAAAAAGGCACTGTACAATGCTGACATCCTCTTCTCTACGGCTGCCTTGCTCCCTGGTCAGAAACCACACACAATTTCCAGGCCTTGCATTCAAAGCTTTGCCCCCACAAAAAAATTATTAACAGGCCTCCAAGACAGAAAAAAACATGAAGGAAATTCCAAAGTAAAACACCACTTGCAAACCTCATAATTCTTGCGCAATTTAAGTAAGTAGAAATGAAATAAAATTAAAACCTCCATTTGGTGCAATCCAGCCACAATCATAACCGTAACTGCCACAATTACTTAGTGTATTTCAAATTCCTCTAACATTTCTTCAAGCAGCAAACAGATCAAACCTTGTGATATTTTTAATAGAAGAGCTGACTCATTTTTCCCAGTATTATTTTACCTGTTAGCAATTTATTATTCAGATGAATAGGAGGGTAATAAGAAGCCGTGCTGCAAAAATTATGCCTGGGCTGTGGAGCAGAGTTGCAATGTGCAGGAGGAGCCGCTTCTCACCAGGTCCTCCTCATTCTTCCCCTATAAGCTAATAGATGGATTGCAAATCTGCAACCAGTGCAGACCCTTTCCTGCCTGAGCACTCTCAGATCAATCCCGTAATAAATACTTCTTGCCTGTTCGAACAAGTTTCGAGGCACTGGGAAACATCAGTTTGGCAGGCGCTTGGGCTGCTCTAGTCCAGGAGGTCACAGGAATTACAGAGCGGCTATCCAAGTTTGGAATTGCTTGCCTGAAACACATCTCCCCATAGCTGCCCTCTCCTTTGTGGGCAGCAGTAATCTTTCCTACGCACCCTTTTCTCAAGTTTTCTTTGCCTCCCCAACCCAATCCTGCCTGTTGCTCATTTATCTGCAGTCCACATCACAACCCTTCCACAATTTTTGAAGTGGCTCTATGAAGATTTGCTTTTTTATTACCTTTTCCTTTTTATCACCTGCAATTTGAGACCTCCTAACCATGAAGGCTTCATTCCCAGCACCCCCAGGTTACTGCTGAATGAAGAACAGGCATGACCAACAGCCTTGACCATCAAAAAAAAAGCCCCAAAATTGCCACAGAGACTGAAAAAATACTAATTCAGCTGCTATCCTTGGTGCCATGTGGCTGATGGCAAGTTTAGGGTTTGATGTCTCCCATGTCAAGTGCCTTGTGCGGGAGAGCTGTTAACGAAAGAGGGGCCTTCCTATCAGCCATCTATCGAAAGAGGCAAAGGCAAGGAAAACACAAGGGCAAACAGATGACAAAAATGGAGAGGAAAAAGAAATAGGAAGCCAAAGGTTCGTAGAAAACTGAAAGGCAAAAAGCAAATAATTACAAAAGTACTGCTGGCTGCAAGTCTACAGATGTGGCTGCAGGAACAGGCTCTTCTGTCAGCTAAGACGACCTGATACTTGCAACCCAAGTGCTGGGTCAGATTTTTTCAGTGATCAGCGTTTGCATCCTGAGAGTGATCATGATGGTGCATGTAACCCCAAAGTTATATATTATAACCTATATAACCCCAAAGTTTAATGGTATTTTCTTCCCCTTCTCTCCAGTTTTGCTTCTGAAAAGGATGGGGCTGAAGTAACATTTGACTCTCTCTTGCACTTTGGATGCCTCTCCAGATCAGGGATGCCAGCACTTTCCAGATGGCAACACCACCGTTGCAAGACTAATGATTCCTTACTTCCACATTACTTCTACACATAATGTAGTATTAGAATAAACAAAGCCATCCCACTTGTAAATCTGAAGTAGTTATTTTATTAAAGAAGTTATTTTATTAAAGAAGCAGAACCATACCATCGATGATTGCTAGACCTTTCACAAGGACATCAAAAACCAGGCACCTCCCCGCTACGTCTGCACATCCTGCACGTGCCAACAGGATTTTGAGGTCTCTGGTCGCTGCCTGCATATCGCAGTAAACTATACTCACATGCATGCAACTTATTTTGCTCAGCAGTCAGAAGGCATGGCATGAGGCATCCTGAGGAGGAGCAAATTAATCCAGTGAAAATTTAGGCAAGGAAATCTTTTTTACAGAGACTTGTCTCAATGAGGTGACAAGAAGAAGAGCGACTGATGTCCTCAGGCACTGGCACATATACCCCTGGGTGAGCAAGAGAAGAAAACAACTTTTCCTTTAGTGCTTGGAAACGAAGGACTTTTTCTGCTTAATATAAAGAAGCAAATAAATTCAGAAAGTTCCCCTGCAAGAAGGATGCTGAAAAATTTGATTTCAGGATTATTCAAGAACACTTTTCTTCCCTGTTGTTCTGATGAATGAGAATTTGAGTTAATTTGCTGGAGATAATTATTTATTGTTATGAAACATTATGGTTCCCGGATGGTCACTGTGATTCTAGTAATTGCTGGGGAACCTGCAGCATCTTGCAGGGGCCTCTTCTGTTTTATTCAATTGAAGAAGAAAATAGAGTATCTGCCAATTCCCCAAAAAGTTCGTCCTCTTCATATTATCACTGCAACCATACCCTCTTCCCACTACTGCTCTCCTTTTTCCAATAAAAGGCATCAAGTGCAGATTGATTTCAAAGAGAGAGAATTAAGCAGCTGCTTTCATGCAGATTACCATGAAAATGAACTCTCTGCAAGAAAACCCTGGTGTAACCAATATCACTCAAGTAGCTCAAGCTGATTGTCCTTCCCTCCTCCACAAACAATGACCCTCATTTCCAAGGATAGAGCACGCTGCACATACTAATAAATAAATCTAAGATAATATATGTGTAATTATGTGCCTCAGTATCCCACCCCAAATCTAAGAGATCTGTTGAGCTCATTGCCTCCATCTACCTCTGACAAAGCACTGAAAGCCCGTTCACAGATTTGGGGCTTGGGATGTTGGCAGTGCTTTGCCAAAAGGCTCTTCTGAGCTGAAAAATGAGAAGGAAGAGGAATGCAGCAAACACGCAAGGTCTGTGAACCCTTCTCCGCTGCTCCCCGGCCAAACAAAAATATAAACTGCAGGAGATCAGCATGTCTCTATTTTTCACCCTGCAAGAGGCCTGTTGCTCTTTCTGTCCCAGGAAGGAAAAAAAAAAAAAAAAAAAAAAAAAAAAAAGAAGGACTAAGTGAATTAGCATAGTTTCTTTACAGGGTCTCATAACATTAACCACAGTAAGACAACTACCATGCTTCCACTTCTCTTGGGCTGGAGACACATGCAGCTGGCTGCATTTCAATAAAAGTGGGAATCATTTAGCTGTCCTTAAGACAGACAGAGACAATATCATGATGAGAAAGCAGGTTTTCACAAACTCTTATTACTAACACAACCCTTGCCCTGTTGCTTCTTGACCCCAGGCTCAAAATTGGAAGGACAGAAAGTAAAAAACAAGGTTTGGATGAGCATTTGGGTTTTTTATAAAACATTTTGTTTCTTTAAACTGAATATGTAAATCTGATTATCAGCTGCTTCAGCAGAAAAAGAGCAATTAGATTTGGAAAAGTGTAGCCAGCAGTGAATATGCATACAAAGTAACTCTGAGTGTAAACAAAGCTGGTTTAAACCATTCCACTTTATTCTTTTTCATTAGTTTGCAGAGATTATATTCAACTATTTGCTTTTTAATCACATTTGAAAACATTAATTTCGTATAAACAGTCCTGATTTCAAGTGCAAACACTGCTTAATTAGAACTAGTGGGGAAATGATTTTAGGTCCTGTGGAAAATGAGCCTGCTTTCATTTCAGACAGAAAACTATTCGCGGCGCAAAGGGCATTCGTTTTATTCCTGGGGAAAATAAAAATCCCGAAGATGAAAATAAAAATCCCGAAGATGCAACTACCATTCGAGGTGGATGAAGGTTCTCTCAAATTCTTGAGGGCAAGGTAAATGGAGAGGCAAAAAGGGGGGAAATCGTTGCTTTTAGGTGACATGCTCCCCTGGAGCAGTAACTCTGTGCCTGTGCCCAGGCTAGGCAGCCGCCTTGCAGGAAGGGTCCAGCAGCATACGCTATGGGTAAATACAACACGAAGAGAATATGTTCCATCTATATTGCACACAAGCACATCTGTCAAAAAGTCCAGAGCCTATAAAAAGCTAATCCTTTGGGGAAATAAACAATGTTTACTGATATGAAAACAGTTTTAAAGAAAACAAAAAAACCCAGCAACAACAAAAAACAATGGGAAAAACAGAACCTGAGGATCTAAAAACTTTAAAAATCCAAGTCAGGATACACAGTCTCTCTCTGTTCATTGTCGTGCTTTCTTCTGGTCAATAGATCCATCCTACATAAATTAAAGGAAGAAAAAGAAGAGAAAAGAGAAGAGGCGGTGTTATCTCCAGTGTCACTCTGTCAGAAGCTGTTCCTGTTAGATATTCACAATCATGCTCCCCTGTTAAATTAGCAGGGGCTGCTGTGAATTACTAAGCGTTGCCTCAGCAGAACAAAGGGGTGGGAGAAGACGCAGCCTCTAAAAAGCTTAACTTAAAAGAATATGACTATAACAAGTACATCGATAACTCCAGTTTCTGCAAAAGATGGACTTAGGTAGGAAGTTATTTAATCAACACACACATTTACTTAAGGAAGTCAAATGGCAAGTTATTTTGAATGAAGGAAAACAATACAAGAAGTAATGGGAGCATTTAGGGAGACATATCCATAAAGCTAACTCGCCAAACAGCCACTCTGGTCATTTGAGACTACATTACCGTTACTTAAGCAGCCCGAATTACTGACTGCTGTGCTGAATTTTCACTGATGCATTGAACTTGCTTTCCTGTAAATTCCCAGTGCTATGCAGCTGGCAAAGCCCAGGCACAATGTAATACATAGAGATGGCAACAGAATGCCTCTTTTTTTCCCTGTGATTTTTTACCTGATGTCCAGTAGTCTCCTTTTCGCTAATTAAACGAACACATCTCCTATAGATTACTAAACTACTTACTTTGTGCATTCAGCTACTGAATGAAGCTCTAAGGACCAGAGTAGTCTGTAGCATATGCCTGCACTCAACACTACCAAAATCTTCCCTTTGCTTTCTTCCTCCAAGTTTGACAGCATGATTACTGAATGAAAAAAAAAGGTTTGTGTTATTCAAACCCTCTAAAACATCCCAGAGAAACAGAAGCTGTTTGACTCAGACCTTTATGCAACACAACGCCCCAGCTTCAGCACAACAGGCAGATATGCAGACAGAAGAGTGATCTTTGCCCCGAAATTCGTAATCTATCTTATGTACTCCCAGCTGTCCTCAGTATTGGCCATTACCTTCTGCCTTGTACTGTCATTTCTGGACTCTCAAGTTATTTGGAGAGCACAAATAAAGGTGCACAAACACAGCTAACCTTTCTTCTGAAAGTTTTCAGAAATGCAGTATTTGTAAGGGTACAAAACAGAGCCAGCAAATTTTTCATCTTTTATTCATTTGGCTATCTCTAATGGCAAAAGAATTGTGAAATTGAAAATTAAAGTTTGGACAGACCCAGCAAAACAATTCAAATGCAAATACGAGCCGCTTGGTGCAAAGACAATGAAATTCAACACATGGACACCAAATTACAACAAAAAATTCATTAAAAGAGGTGACAGAACAGACAAATAACTGAGCGACCTGGTTCAAAACATGATGTCAGAAATTCCAGTAAATCTGCTTTACAAAATAATCAGGAACTAAATACTTAATATAAAGCTTCATCAGACACCTGGCATGATGGTGAAACATAAGACTTAGGCCATGCGTTTTCTCTCTTGGGGTTTATCTGAGTTAGAAAACTGTTTCTGTGCACCTATACAGAGATTTTCCATGCACCTCTGTACAAACCCTCTCTCATTGGGAACACATTAGACATTTAGCAAGGCAAGCTATCATTTTTCTCAAACAAAAAATACATCTGTATTGGTGAGATTTACATCAGCATAATGCCTCTGCATTGCAGGAGTTCTCCATCTGGATGGTTTTCTGCTCTCCCCCGCTTCGGGGTTATCAGTACCATTGCCAAGCTTCCTTTGGGAGTGAGGATGCAATTTTGGACTAGTGGCTCCGTCTCTCTTCACAATGCCTCGTTCATCCTCCTGAAGCTTGATGAGGTCATTGTCCTGAGTGCTCCGAGAAGTGAAGAACATATAAATTTCCAGCCACGACTGCTGCACTTGCATGCTAACATCAGCCAGTGGCTGGCTGGTTTAGGGCCTGCGGTAGCTTGCATCTGAAAGAGCCACTGGGGATGGGAGGAAGGAAGGATAGATAGCTCATCATATGCCTCGTCCTCAAAGTTTGGAAACTTTGAGGTTTCACAAATATAACGTGAAATATTAAGATGCCTTAACACAGGAGGTGTTATTCACAGTAGTGTGAAGATGATCCAAAATCCACACTTGTCCTTCAGTTCATCAAAACCACTTGGCGCAAGCATACCAGAACGATTTCAAGTGACGAAGTAATGCCTGGCCCCATGAAGACTTCTGAAAACTCAGAGAAGTAGGAGGGAGGTTAAAATAAAAGTTGGCATAATCAAAAAGATAACAGAGCTCCTTGCTTCACTCTTGTACAAAGACCTGAATTTCATTCCTGGCAAAGCAAACATTTTTCTGTGGACCAACACTGCTGATGAACCCAATATATCCTCTCTGATGACTTCAGACTGTACTCAGGTTGTTTTCCACAAATAATACACTCCCTGCCATCCCTCCTTCCAAATTCTATGAATTCCCTACCAGTCTGGTAAAAAATGATACAACCCATCACAACGTACACATCCTGAAGCACAATCAGGAGAGAATGCAAGTTTTACAGGTCTGATGCATTAAACTGTGCTGATGCGTAGACCTTCCTTAGAGGTCAGAGAAGCTCAGCGATGCTGTCAAGCACACCAGGCAGTAAAGCCCCCATAGAAGACACACATGATATAGAAAACTCGAGCTCCTTCCCTTTTGGGGGATTCTGGGAAGCTCTATTTGGTAGGCATGTGGACCTTGTTTCCTCATATCATATTCAGTAGCCAAGTATTTATCAAAAATGGTGTTTTGAAAGTCATGACTGTTTAAGAGCAATACAGAAGACAGGGGTTAACTATTTCACTATGCAAACGTTATCTCAGCTTCCTCTGTCCCTCCTTAGGGACCCACAACCGAAAGTGATCTCCAGGATGATGTACAGCCATTTGCCATCCCTACCCCCCAGACCTGCAGACAGTTCACCAGCCTCTCTCCTTGCAGGAAAAAAACAATATACTTCAGTTAATATGCAAGACACAAGCCCATGTTTTCTGAAAAACTGGAAATGAGCATCTTCCAGAAAAACAAAAACATAATAAACAGCCTAATAATGCCCGCATACTTTATCTCCATCACACATAAGCAAAGCACAGATTTTCTGCTAGATCATATTCAATATACAAATCCACTTAAAAACATGAGTTCATAAACATATGGCTACAGCTTGCCACAAGTTTGGGGGCTTTCTTTTTATTTGGGTTTTTTTTGTTTTGTTTTTTTTTTTTGAAAGGGCATAAACCGAGCATCATCTGAAAGGATGAAATTGCTGCCAACTTGAATCTAAATCAGCTATTAAACACCTCTACAAATTACCTTGATGTCTGAAGAAAACAAACCATCCCAACGCTAGCCAGAAATGTTATCAGACATCCCAGAACAATCACCCACCAATACATATTTTTTTGGTAGCTGCTTTTGAGAGCTTTTCAGGTGTAAGGCTGGTGTGTAGTGTGATTTATTTTTGGCTGAGAAAGCAACATTCTCACCTCATCAGCTACTTTATCTACCCATTAAATAGCAAACTCCTCTTAAATCTTGGTTTCTTTTTCTTTAAAGTACCCTCCAAAAAGTAAACAAAGGTCAAACACAGGTTTTCTTTCTTACACATGAAAGATGGAGGCATTTTTAAGCCTACCAATATTTTCAAAGCCAGTCTCCTGTACCACCTTCAAAAAGCCGGAAGAAAAGAAAATGCCTTTCTGCACCTGTTTTTTTCTCCCTCTAAATGAAACTGTTGTTTCCTGACCCAGTCAAAATTATGAAGCAGATAATGAATGACAGAACCAAAAGTGTTTTCAGACTGAGAAAAAGGGACCCCGTGGGCATCTAATGTGGGGACGGAAGACTGGATCAGAAATAAATGGGGTGCTAAGTGATCTCACCAGTTCTCAAAACAGCAATTATGATATATATTAGTATATGCAAAAAGTGAAGCAGATGTTGTCATCTGCTTGTTTGCTGTAGAAAACTGGGATCTACATCTCCTCAGGAGTTACTCCCCCGTTAAGACCCAGCAGGTGGAAACCCATGCTCCACGAGGCTCGAGTGAAATGGGAAAGAAGGATGAAGGAGAAAGAACCATTAAACAAGGAAGATGCCTTGGTTTCCTTGCATGCAAGCACACACACTGTCTTTTACATGAAAGCAGAGGAGCACGCTGGTCATAACCACCTTTCAGCCAAATTTTCAAGTTACAGATGCACAGAAGGTGCCCTTGAGGTCCCCTTAGCAGCATCTGCCCAACCCAAGGTGGCCCACCATCGTCACACAGCGCAGCAGGCCTGGTGGGAGGGATGAGAAGGTCACCAAGATAGGAGCACCTTCCCACATCTCAGGCTAAACTGAAGTAAAAAAGAAAAGAGACTTCAGGCAAAGGGATGGCATGAGGAATGAGATAAAGGCTTTGCAGTCCCAAGGGGTCTTGCCAGCCACGTTATCCTTGGTCCCATTCACCTGCAAATTGAGCACCGATAGCTACCGCAGCCCTACAGACACAGCAGATTAGGCTAAGTAATAAAAAGAGGTAAACAGAGGTGAATGACAAGCCCGAGGCTTATTTCTGTATGTGGCTTTTATGCAACTCCTGCTGAGCACAGGCATACTGATGCAGACCTCGCTGTTTCAGGGCAGCCATTCCCTGTGATGCCTGTTCTAGAGAACAGCTGATTTACACTGTCAGATGGGTGTACCAGCACCCAAATGTACTATAAACAAGACTTGGCATACGGTCTGTCACACATAAAAGGAAGCCAAGATAATGGAGTGCAAGTCCGCAGGAGAAAATGTGATTTCTTTCCAAGCAAAAGAAACTTGAAAGTACAATAAAATCTTCAGCCACTCAGTCTTTCCATAGGGTTGGGTCAATAATGCATACCAAAACAAATTGGATGATTTTTATTTGGATTACTGATGAAAAGATTGTGAAATTGCCTAATATACATTCACTCAGGATTATTCACAAAGGGTGCCATTGACTAATTCTTGGTCTGCAGATCACTCAGAACAGATGCTTTGAATACTTATAACCTGTGTATTCATTTGACTGTCTGCATGAAACCTGTTTGCTTCTAAAAATAAATGTCTTTTCCCAACCAAGACAATTGGGTTTTGTTTTGTTCCTTTTAAGATTAAATATAATCCCCTTGGCTCTTTAGGAAAGTGCTGTGCTTTCTGGGCACAACAGTCTGTGGGTGCTGGTGAGACCCTAGATTTACAGCATGTAAACCCTCAGATTTACGGCACCCTCGTCACTCTGCTGAATC
Source organism: Nipponia nippon (assembly GCF_047370975.1). Lineage (NCBI taxonomy): Eukaryota > Metazoa > Chordata > Aves > Pelecaniformes > Threskiornithidae > Nipponia > Nipponia nippon. Next base: position 86,406,678 of record NW_028262347.1, on the reverse strand, counting down.
ACGTTGGACTCGGCCTTGGAGACTTAGTTTCAGCTTCCTTGCCAAGACAGTATTGGCTTGCTCACGCCACCAAGTCCTACTCCTTCATCCTACTTACTGTTTACTCACTTGCATGGTTTTGTGAATGTTTAATATATTTCTTGTTCATCCCAAGGCTGATGCTAAGACTGGACATTTACACGGTCCAGAGACTCCATACCCCAAGCTCCTCTTTCAAACTCTATCAGCCAGTCTCACAAGGAATTTCTCCTCCTACAAGCCTTGCCTTCCTTTTAGACTAAAGCATGTAAAATGACTTTATTACCAATAGCATTCTGCCATTCAATTACAGTATTCAGTAAGATCCCTTCTGTCCGTCTTTGCCATTTTTCCTCAATTGCTTTATCTGTTTACTGGTCCTACTTTTCCCCATTCATTCAGAAGACGTCCCACATGGGATTACACCGTTCTCCAGGCTCCCACAGTGCAAGAATCGATATCTTTTGAAAGACAAACATAAACTGCCTTTTCCTGAAGCCAGCATTACCTTCCCCTCCCCTCTCTGCAAGCCTTAGCTGTGTTGGCTGCGAAACAAAGTAATTTTTGAGGTTATTAACCTGCGCGGGATAGCTGATGGGACAATTTTGCACATCTTATAAAATGGATTCCTCTGGTTCACATTCCAGCCTAAATAGTTGTTCATTGGCATGATTAATACACTGAACGTACTGGCGATTGTTTCAGCTCTGTTCCCATTTTAGGTTATGGAATTGCTTTTGCTGAGGTTGTTCTTTAAATTAAGACAGTCTCAGATTGCCTTGAAATGCAAATTCTTAGGGCAGCTTAGCAACAACAGCTAAGGGGGGAACTATTACAATTACAGAAGGAAGAAAATAGGAAGGATTTAAAAAAATCTCCTGCAAGATCTTTGTTAAAACTTGTCAACAACATTAGCTGGCTGCTCTCCTGCTGTTAAGAATTAGGCTTTACTTTGGTAAATACCACTAGGCAAGGGCAGGAAAACTGGGTAGGACTTGGAAGTGCAAGATGCTGTTTTAGTGCCATGTCATGGATCCTGAAGTCCCTTTCCTCTCTCTCCAGCTGGCTTCAAAATAACAGTAGTTTAGGACACATTGTGGTTTTGAGGCTCTGGGTACAGAGGAAGATGTGTATTGCCAAGATTACAAGAAGGGGTGATGCAGGGAGTCCTTGCTGTAAGCTCGGTAGCAGGGTTAGCGGTGGGGAATAACGCTGGAAAGATGCATCGGGAACCCTACAACGCTTATGCAGATATTCAAGCACCTCAATTCAGGCATTCAGGTTTGAAAACTGTGGCCCAAAGTTTACTGGAAAGTAAACTAAAAAAATTATTATTGCTATAAAATACCTACCTCCAAGTTGGACATCAAGTCAAACACTGATATTGCTTGGTATATAAATCAGTATTTTTCATGAAAGAACTAATTTTATCAGCTAAGAAAAAAATTTATTTCTACATGCAATACTTTGGTTATTGTATGAGAAAAGTCCTTTACAAGGTCCTGCCAGAAATCTCCATCACACCAGGAAATTTGGAATATAACATGAGACTAAGAAAAATCACACAGTAAGGACTATGTGGCAAACTTACAGATAACTATGATCAGGAGATCATTCAGGAAGGCTGTAGAGGAAAAAGTATAGATATCTTCAAAGACAGAGATCAATTAGCCAAAGACTAAAAAGTGTTAGTACTGCTCCAGCCAGATTTTTGGTATGTTGAAATGTTCTGGAGGTTGGTTTTTGTTTTGTTTTGTTTTGTTTTGAAGATCAAAAGTTGATGAATTGCAATGAAGCTCAAAGCTGCTCTTTTCTGATCATACAAAAAGATAGCAAAGGGTCACTGTCCAAACAATAATGCCTCTCTACCCAGAAGGGAGTGACTCGCTTCAGGACAGTAGGTTGGCACATTTCATAGGTACTGTGCAAGTCAAATGAAAATCCAAATTTACTCAGCATGTGGCCTTCATAATGACTCCATTATCAAGGTTTTTAATTTGCAGAGTCCCTCCAGCTGAACTTACTACCACTAATAATTCCTGTTTCCTAGAAATGATGTAGAAGACAAGATGTGAGCACTTCTTCAGTAAGTGACCTTTAAATTCGGAAAGAACAAAGCTTTAATCCCAAATCCTAAGTCATGCACTGATGGATGAAACTCCTGAACACAGAATGCCATGAACCGTTTCTGTCCAACAATGTAATAGAAGCACACTGTCTATATTCTGATATAGCAGGAAGATCCCTTGTTTCCCAGTTCTTTCCTTTTCTTTTTTTTGCTGTGTCATTAGTCAACCATAGGGGTGCAGGGCCTGAGGAGTGGAAATGTTCTTGATACAGAGCAAAAACTCAGTCAGCAGAAGCAGGTCTCCAGATTCCATACGATAGTGACTTTTAGCCTTCTCCAATATGTACTGGAGGAAAAAGCACTCAGCTTCTCTGTTAGATGACTTAAGGCTTTCACAGACAGATGCTCCACATGTACATCCTTTCCCACCACAGAATAAGCAACAAGAAAGCTGAGGCATGTTGCTTAAATCATCATGCTCTTTCATTAACAACCCAGTAGTCAAAGTTTAAGTTCTTCACCAGATGACAAGTTTAGGAGTTGTTTTCTCCCTACCAGCAAGGAACAGTTTTCACACCATTTTTGTGATGGAAAGCCTTGAAGAGGAACTGGTTTGTCCATTCTTCCAGGTAGCACCAAGATATGCTGGGTGAAGTCAGCATCCTAGCAAGACCTTATGCAAAACTCACCATCTGGAACAGGGAAGGTGCGATTCACAGAGCTGACACGTGCTAAGCACTCAAATAAGTTAATTTAGGTTGACTTGTAAAGCAGATAAAAGTCATGGTCTTCTGGCAAGCAACACTCCCTTCACCAGGGTGAGACAACTGCCAGTTAAACTAATGAAGCTATGACACATGGTAGCAATGAGCGATTTTAGAAATATCAGCTCAGTCCTCTTTTCTTCATTCTGGTCTGTTCCACTTTCATGACATGGAGAACTTCAGCATCCCCAGGAAAACAAGGGCGTTTTCATAGCTTTCAGTCCTGACTGTATGACAGAATGGTGTTAGAATTCAAAGCAGTCTGGAGAGATCAGCAGTAATATTTTAGCACATTAGCAATCGTCTGCCATCAGGAAAACTAATTTTTTTCTCATTATAGCCTGATAGGAAGCTATGATGTTGAACAGTTAAGTACGCACCTGATCCCAACCTGAGCTGGTCAAGTTTATGTTGTAATCATTAGGCCTAACCAGTGGGGGAAAAAATGGGGAAAATGTTGGTAAAACACTTCTTTCAAAAGAAACATAGTAGCTATTAATCCACACCAAGAGCAGATAAAATGTATTGCCCTTCTGGTTCTTAAAGCATTGCCTTTTTCAGAGCCTACACTTGAAAATTTTCAAGGGACCATGAAGGACATCCATTGACAAGCAACGATACAGTCTCAGAAGCCATCAATGATATATTCTAAATACTCTGCACATAGCAAAGATAGTAAAACAAATGCCATAGAAGGAAATAACTAAGTCAAATTAATAAAATTACAATTTTCCAGAATGCATATTCCCTTAAGGATATATTAATACTTGAAATTTAAAAGTGTTTCCAAACTCCACGAAGAACTGCTTATGTGAAATTTGTGTACAAATTTTGATTGATGTTTTCTTAGGCATAAAACACGCAGAATTTGCTTCGACTTCTATAGCAAAATTCCATTTCTCTTGTATTATTGGGTTTGAACAGCAGTGAGTGTAAATGTTTTCATTGCATGCCTGCAGATAGTGGACGTGCATCCCCTGTTCCTACATTAGCTGTTTCATTACTGCACTGCCTCCTTTCAGCAGAGGCAGCATTTCACACCGTGAGCCTGCTCCCAGCGGGATTTTGTTCCACTACGAAACAAAGATGATGGGTTGCAACAGAAGAGTGGAACTGCTCTGCTTAGATATACCTAATCCCCTTTTTAGCCCATTTATGTTTCTGGCCTTCTTATATCCTGTTAGCATGACCTTCGCCAGTAAAAAAAATGCATTTTTCCTGTTGAAGCTTGTTGTCTGTTCATGTCTGTTGGTGCCTCCCAGTTCTTGGATTGTGGAAACTCCCCTCAGCCCTGGCATTTCTTCATTCCCTATTCACCTTCTCCACAATATTTTTCATCTTTATGATCTCCTTGCTCTTTCACTGCCTCTTTCCTAGCATTTTCTGAAACTTTTCCATACCTCCAAGCATCCCTTTCTCTACAACATTTTGAACTGTCACTCTACCTTTTTAATATAGGATCAGCATTGCACAGAGCACTTAACGTGGGGACAAACCAAGATCCTATACCGTCCTGTGCTGATGTTTTTTGGTTTACTTTCAACTCCTTTCTCAGTAAAACCAAATACTCTATTTGTTTGGGGTTTTTTTGCTTACCACTGGACACAAGGAGGCACAGCTAGGGCACACAGGAATGACAACTCCAATCCTTCTCTCCTGAGTGCAGCAGCTGATTTAAATCCCATCACTGGGCGTATCCACTAGAGCTGCTTCTTTGCAGTTACTAACATCAAGCTTCACCTTTTCAATCATCCAATCACTTCCTATATATGTATTTTCTGTCTGACACTCCTTGTAGATATAAAAGTGTAATTTGTACAAATGGGTGCTCGGGAAAACAAACAGCCCGTTTTTGCTAGGGCACTGTTTAAAGTGTTATACCATGAAGTGTGTGCATTCCCAGATTTATTCTTGAGGCTTCGTATGTAGTAAGTGTGCTCAGTTTACACATCCCAAAACTATTTTCCTTAATGCCAAATTAAGTAAAACTTGATGTGGAATCATAAAAAGTAAAAGCCAATGCCTTTTGTCCCAGCTTTGGGATCATCACCAGTAATCTTCAGCTGTCAGTGGATGCCAGCTGATGGCTCTGCTGAGGCTGCAGAAGACAGGGTGGAACTGAGCTGCTTCTCTGCCCACAAAACTTAGGTGAGCAAACAGGCAAAGCTTATTTTTGTTGGTAAGGAAAGCAGATGACCTAAAAAACATACTTAGTAAAAACTGCCGTCTTATCCCAAAGCTCACTATTAGCCAGCTAGCACAAAACTCTTCCACCAGCACGGGATGTACAAAGTTAACACATTCAGCATTCACATGTATTAGTTACAAATTCTGGAAGAAGTGACAAGTGAGCTACAGTTGCACCTTTTTTAGCCTGCCCTGGTTTATGTAATGAAATTTTCTCTTCTGTGATCATTTTTAAGTCACTGCCACAGCTTTGCATAGTTGTTTTCTTTCCCTTCTTGATTTTATTTGCAAAGTGAGGAGTTTCTGATAAGAATCATTAATCTTTACCTACAAAGCTCTTCATCAATTGACAGAAGAACTGAAACATGCTCCATTTAGACTTTGTAACAGCAAAATTAGAAGCACAATGATCCACTACTGAAACCCAACCGCAGGTGTCCCTACCCGAGCATATCTGAGAAGAAACTACGAATTAAAGAGCCAGCACTGGCAAGGAGGCTCCATTCTTCCTCTGCCATTCAGAGGAGAGAACACCTCTCTACCCACTGACATTCGCTGCTGCAGATGCTGCTGCTTCCAAGAGGGAAAGGAGGGTAATTTAGGAATAGTCATTTGCTAATCGAATAATAGCATGGGTTTAATTCAATTCACTGCAGCGCACCTTGGAACACTTCTGTTCTCAGACTGCCAGATTAAATTTATTTGCAAATTTTTCCTAGAAGTGACTTCATATGAGAAATGTAAGTTCTACATACTTTTTTTCTTATTAGATACCCTTTGTACTAATGGGATTATTTTGATGGATTTACAATGGCACGTTCACAATTTTTTGCTTTCTACATAACTGAGTGTTTCAATCTTCATAAACAACTTCAGGAATTTATTCTTGGGAAAGATTTCCTGCCCCTCGCTATGGGTATACATGGACATGCATCTTGAAAATCCCAATTACCCCAACACGAGCTATCGAAACGGGTCAGCAAGGCAAAGTCCCCTACCTAAGGATGGAAGTGGTACTTTTGTTTTCTACATATTTTAAAGGTGGATTTCTTCAGGTTCAGGAAACTATGCAAGGTTTACAGGAAAGCCTCAAGGCTGAAGCACATTGCACTTACCGAGGATCAAATTTGCAAGGCTTCTTGCTGGTCACCGGTGGGCTCCCCTCGCACTAATAGCTCTGTAAAATGAGGTTGTGGGGAATAACATCCTGAATAAACACAGAACAATCTAAATAAGTCTCTGACAGAACTATAAGAAAACCTAACACAGATGTTAATGACAACCGCAGCGCTGAAACAGAATTAAATTGTTTATGGTAAGCTTTTACAAATGGTGATTCTTTCTACTCCTTATGGAGCTCTTAAAAATCACTAATTTATAATATTAGAGTGAATACTTACTGATTTCTGTTCTTGAATCAGAGCGATTCTTAACTCAGATATCCCACAGTTTGACAGCTGATCTGCATAATATTGTGAATACAGTGTATAACAAATCTCAAGACAGTGAAATAAGCCTTTGGTACATCTCTTTTCTGTGAGCTGTAATACAATGCAAGATTTATGGAAAATGCCTACTGAGTGCCAATTCTAACTCATAAGTATTGGAAAATTAAAACTATATTATGAAACATATCATTCTTGTCACTTACTTAGGGTTAACAAAAGCCCAGTGAGAGTTTTTAACCCTTAACCTGTTTAGACATTAGTCACCCTAAGGAATGTCATTTATCTCATTGCTTAACTTAATAAACCCTTTCTACTTCTTGCTGACTTGGCCTGATTAGCATTGAAAAATCATCTGTGAAAGTCCACATATAAATACACTAGTCTACAGTACATTACTCCCATTAGCTTTCATTTATTACGAGCATTTTTTTTTTTGTTTTGGCATAAGCTTTCGTTTTCTTTTTAAGCTGCGTTATTTGAGGACAAAACATTAAGGAAAGGTTTAACTTACTGATCATCTTACTAGATGATCAGATCCCTAGAGCATGGAGACAGCAGCTCACCGACAGATGGGACTGTGCCGGTTTATGTCACCCGAGGACCTGGCTCCGAATGCTAACATATGATAATCGCTTGACTACAGTACTGAGAAACAAATCTAGTGAGGAGTAAGAGTGATAAATAGCTTCATGTTACCTTCAAAAAGATTAGTAAGACAGGGTTTTTTAGGTTTTTCTTGCAGATGATCCAGTGACAGAGCCTGTTAAGAATCAGACTCCAAAAAGACAGGTGGCAAACTTTCAGGAAGATCTAGCAAAAAAACTCCTGGTGACAACTATCACCACCTACAGAGGAAAGAAAGCCCTCGGGATGATCCCTCCAAACCCTTGTGCTGCCATCGCGGAAGCCTTAGTTGCCCTGCACCAAGCCAAGTGGCTCTGACCCATCATCTGTCTTTTCGATCCCGCTGGTCCGGCATACGCAATTACACACCAGAAAAGACAGACACTACAGTTTCCCCAATATCAGGAATAGACGCTGCCAAGTATGTACTTTGAGGTCCCAAATTCTCCAGACTTCTGAAAAAAAATAGAAGTGACTGAGGATACATACTTGGCTCTTTGATTCCCCAGCACATTTCCACCAAGAAAACACAGCCCTGCTTATTTTGACAGTTAAATAAGACACATTTATTTTGCAAAAGTAAGATGGAAAACTGAGATTACCATTAAAATTTAAAAGGGCAAAGCAGCACGGGAAGCTGCTGGGACATCTCAGCACTCCCCAGCTCTTCCCAGCCACCACCAAAAGCACCTAAGGAAACACAAACGCTTCAATTCCCTGATGATGACGATCTGGTCAGAGAACAGAGCACAAGACTAGGAAATAAATTATCCTCCGAGCAGCAGTTATGAGCAAGGTTAGTTCTGCAGTGTTAAATATTTTCAACTAAGTAGGGTCTGTGAAAAAGGCTTGTTTTTTCCAAGAAGGAAAACAACGTACTGGAGATAGCTGACAAATGATAACAAGCAGGAGTTGCTGATGAAAAGCAGAAAATAAACTTCCTTTCTTTTCATTCATCATGCATGAGGTCTAGTTTTTCCCTCCAGACAAACATTACCAAGGATACCTCCTTCTCTTCTTATCTTGTACTGACTGGGAACAAACACATTCCTTGGTTAAAAAATCTTCCATGGATTTAGTTCAGTCCAAATTTTAACACAGGAAATCAGTGTTTAAAGAAGATCTCTGGAGATAGTTGTCATTTAGGGCATGTTGACCACTTGGCTCTAATAAAAGTCTATACTGGGATCTAGCAGTTTGTCAGCCACTGTGGGGCATCTACCCCATGGATTACTACAGACCTCAATGGCTCATTGGAAAACTACCAAGTTTAGGGGCAAAAATCACCCCATGATCCTTAGGAATATTCTCCCAGGGATGTCTGCACTAAAATTCATGAGTTATTCACCATTTTGCACTGGTGATGTTAGCAGGGCTTTGCCACAGACAGTTCTTTATTTCCCACTGAAGATCTTTTATCAATATTATAACTTGACTTCACTTTTCCACTGGGAACAACTGCCACAAGAGGACATGGCAAAGGAACACAGTGTTTTGGGCTGAAAACCCTGAAAAAGTTAATTTAAGTAAGATTTCACCTAGTTATGAACAAAGTCCTTTTACAAGCTCCTGGACCTCTCTATCCTCCCCCAAGAGCAATGACAGAAAAGAGGTGGAAGCAAATGAAAAACAACAGGCAACACAAAATACAATTATCTTTAAGAAACCTGTGAAGTTATGCATCAGTACCAGAAGAAAAAATTCCACAATCCAGCCAGAAAATAACTTCAAGTTTCCTCCTACTTCACGATAAGAGTTTATATCGTTTCAGCAGTGACAAACAGTCCCTTGTGGATCTCTACTGGAAGGATGCAGCTGCATAACTACAACAGCATTATTGCTTTTCGAGATCTGCATCATCTCAAACCTCAGCTGCTGCTTTTATTTATAATATGAGAAAGCCTACCCAGTGTTATTTCATGTTCTAGTCGTTTCACAAAATAGCTGTTTACAGTCAGAACCGAGAGGTTATAAAAATATTTAGCACAAGGATGGCAAACATCTTATTTTTATTGGTTTTTCAATCTTAAATTCCTATGTATTCAGATTGCATTTAATTATCATCTGGGCCTGGATGTGCTAGGAATAGCGGCTGCTGGGATACACTGTAATTTCCATTATTTTAGAAGAATACAGTGCAAACATTGATCTGACATTTTGATATCTTAAAGATTTGTTTCCTAAAAGCAAAATTCTCATTTTTCCCCAAAACTCATCTGCCAGACCTACACAGAAGTTCGAGATCAGGACCAACATACTAAACTGAAAGAAAAACAAGAAAACTTTGCCGAAGAATGCAATCAAAAAATCTCTCCACCTCCCTGGCTTTATTCTCTCTTTTTTAACTTATTCTCAGATTTCTCCCTGTCAAACTTCTGGTCTGCAGAGTGCGTTGGCCATACAAATCCGTGGGAGTTTTTCCCCACTGATAAGAGCAGACAGATGAAATCTGACCTGAATTTCACCTGCGGCAAAGAGATGTTCAACCAAGGTGAAGTGTTTAAGGAACATGGATATATACAGAAATTCTGCCTCTGTGTCTTACCAAGAGGGACTGGGCTTCTCCATTTCACCCACTGCTGTATGAAATAGCAATAAGTCACCACTCAAATCAAACCCAGAACAACTGGCGTCACTGGAGAGCTAAAAGTGGTGGTGTTTGCAATGCTCTACCCTTCCGAGAAGTGGTCTTGAGCACTCAGTGATCATACTGTACATGCCAAATATAAACCGGAGATTGGATTCGAGAGGCTGAGTTAGCGCCCCATCAAGCAGAGGGTCACCAAGACAGCTTAAAAAAACTTCTTCATCTCCATTTCAACTGATTTGTGTGGTGCGCTTCCCAGTTAGAGTACTGGAGACCTTGGATGTCTAGGGACTAGAAGTCCCTTTCTTTCTCAATTTTCCTGTTTTCACCCTCTCATTTTCCACTACAGATTAAAAAAAAAAAAAAATCTTACAAGGTAGAATTGACCTGACTTTCCAGTTTAAACAAGAAGCAGGAAGCCTTTCTCTCCTTCCTCAAACTGTTTATTTTGAGCTCTCTTTGTACAACTTAGAGCAGTAAGAAAGGGCATGGGGCTCGCATGGTTTGATTATTTTTTTTGTAGACCAGCTTTCAAAGTAAACAAGCAATCCAAAGCGAATCAAGCCTAACAAAAGGGAACACTTTGCCTCTAATATTCCTTTAATAATGGTTTGGATTGCTAACACTAGAGTCTTTCTATCAGCATACACGGACTAAATTATATAGCCATGTATTTTAATGGGCAGAAACAAAGGTCAAAATCCAGGCGCTTTCATGTATACTATTATGATGAAAAGTCCTTTTATTTTACATTTCAGTTGTGGGAGTTTCAATGAAAGGGAGTCATGGAACTGCAGGGGAGACAAGACAGACATTTGTGCCTCCCTTTTCAGCTGCTATTAATAAAATGAATGAGGCTTTCTGTCACCCATTTATTTTGTAAATAAAACCCCCTTAACGACAAAGCAGTCTTTGCATAACTGCTGAGAAATAAATAGCACATCAACTATAATCTTATGTGAGGAAAAAACATACATTCATTATGTTTCCTATACAGTGGGAATCTTTTTAAAGAGGTTACACCTATGCATTTTCTTCCCTGAAGAGGGGAAGATGAATATTTGGCTGCCTGCAGATGAATAAGGTTGTACGAATCTCCTCCAGCCTTGTTCAGTACTACACTGCAAAGAGATCAGGAACTTTAGATTCAGAGAACCTAAGATAATGATGAAGAAAATGGCAAGGGCAGTGAGTGAATATGAGCAGATCCCAAAGAAAGCTGGGCATTCATTTTGACAGTGAAAATATTTTCAGGTCATCTTGACACTGAAACTTTTGCAGCATTGGTTAAGAACCTGCCAGCAGTCCTCTCTCATCCAAATCTAATGGGGAAGCTTGTGCTGACAGCAGGACTCAAATGAAGACAGAGATACAAGACTCAGCTATTCAGGTCCTTGGCAGTGTTCATATAAAGGCATTGTATACTGTACAGTCCCTCCTCTCCACTGATCAGGATTTTGCAATACCTTGAGAAACTTGAAGTTGGTTGATGATGATGATGTAGATAGCTACAAGAAATTATATTTGATAGGTCTGAAGTCATTACCTCCCAGCTTTGATTGCATTTTCTCCTCCACCCCTACCAAATATTGGCTTAGACTAACCAGAGGTTAGGTTTTCATTACTGAAAAGGAATTATTTAATCAAGTAATATCCTTAGAATATACATACATCCTCTTGCCATTCCTTAACATAAATTATATAGGGTTTGGGGTTTTGTTTGTTTGTTTGTTCTTTAAAAAGAGGTTAGTACATAAGATCAGCACAGGTGGGCTACAGGTTATTTCCTCACCCCTCACAGCATCTCAGCCAAGCAGAGGGGCAGGCTGCAGGACAGTGGTCACAGACAGCATCGCATTACTCCTCTCTGAACACTGCTTGACTGGATTTCTGCTTCGCAAGCTCATATTCTAATACCTGTGAGATTTATACAGGCTTTCCTTCCTAAATCCTGACTCAGGTGACAATGAATGTTCCCACTGCCCTTACAAAACACTATCATCTTTCCTTCTGTAAACCCTGTTTTGCTCCGATTCAGCAATCTTGCTAATAAAGTCTGTTGGGTTCATATGAGTTACTACAAAAAAATATATACCAACTTGCAGTTTGGTTTGAGTTATTTTTAGGAGAAAGGGCAAGTAAGAATCTATCACATAAGACATTGCAGGAGTATTACAGTACTATGTTCTTATTGCATTTGAAGTGTTAAGAGTTGGTTCTGCAGCTTTAAAAATAATTACTTTACACAGAACAAATATCAAACTATATTCTAATCATGAGCACAATCACTGCCTATAAAACACTGCCACTGTGATAATTATAATTTTATATCTTATTTGATCTCATGAACATTTCATAAAATAAGTACAAGAAATACTTACTTCTCTGTCACTAGTATGAGTAAATAACTACTTTTAGAAGAGTTAATTATTAAGACACTGTAAAATTAAAATAACTAGATGATAACAGTGGAAGATTTGCATTCTATTGTCCTGTATATGAAAACAACACCACGCCACTCAATTTCTCTAGGAGACAGGCCATACACAAGGCTATCTAACACCGACACAGTAAATGAACACAGCACCTGAACATTCAATTTGTCATAACCTGGAAGACTGCTAGAAGCAGGTTTTAAGTTGATACAAATTTGGAAAAATATAGAAACAAACACTTGTAATGGTGCTGACACAGGCTGGGCCTCAATACTGCAAAACCAAGACATCTCAACACTACAGCCACACAGAGAAGTCCACACTTTACCTATTCATGTGAAAATACTTAGCAAGAAATACTTGTAGATTTTTAGAACCAATAAATAACCACAGTTTTGTCTTCCAGAAAAGAAAAAAAAAAGGGGGGGGGGGGTATCTAATTTTAGTATGAATTCTAGTAACTCCAAAAGGAAGCAGTTGGAAAAGTGCCCAGTTTCTGTAAGCGATAGTTAAAAACCCCAAGTAATTAACAAATAGGTTTCTGCTCCAGCTTCATACTGACAGATTTTGTAACTTCTGCAGTTCACAAAAACCTATGAAGATGCATGAAGCCCTGGGTTAAATGCTGAAGCAGATTTAGATGGAGACCCAGACTGCTGCAGTGAATGTACAGTTGCTTCTTTGATTCAGTGCATAAGTTACGGTGATTTTTCGAGCACACCAAGTTTTCACACTGCATCACTAAAAAGCATGCAACTGCCAAGTCATGGAAGTCTTTTTATTGTTCTTATGCTGCCAGTTCCTAGGTACACTCTCAGGGTATTAATACCACTTAAGAAATTACAGTGAGATGCTCTGAGTATTTCCAAGTAGATCAAGACACAGTTGATATAAACATATGTATTATATTGTCCTTTTTCATCCATGCCTAGTCTGGGGCATGACTGGAATTATAGGCAAGTGATATAAAAGTATGATTACTAAACAATGCCAAAAATAATAAAATTGTTACCTTAAATATAAGCAGGTCTCAAAGTAACATTACAAGTTTCTTGCAAATATTCAGGCTAGACATAAAACAGTCTCAAAGCATCAACTAAGGGTCAGAAACAAACCTGATCTTCTCCAAAGGAGGTGGGCTAAACTCCACAGAAGTCCTCAAGAGATATACCAACCAAAGAGTGTGTTATAAAAGAGAAGCAACCAGAAATGTTTTGAGATCTCAACCCTTCACTCCTCTGCCCTACAGACTCTTCCCCAGGACTCTTGAAATAGAGGGGATGCAGCGCCAGATATGAACATGTATATCAACACAGATAGAGGGGATGCAGTGCCAGATGTGAACATATAGATCAACAGCACATTTTGAGGAGTCTGGTTGGTAACCTCCCTTGCTCCTTTGGCCCATATGCACATTCGTATCATAAGAAGTTCTAGGAATACTCCTGGGATGCCACTGGGATGCCACTGGGATGGTCTTCGCCCTACAACGCTGATTGTTCCATGAGGGGCCAGTTTCCCACAGGCATCTGCTGAGATGTCTTGAGTACGTGGAATGACACCTGGTATTTCTGTCCTTGCCCTCTCCAGCAAGTCTTCATGAAGTCTGCTCTGCAGTAGGGTAATCTTTGGAATGAAGACAGCAATCCTAGAGAATGTCTTAAGCCCAGAGAGCCTTAGAAGATGGTCTTGCCCTGATATGTAATGATCTCAGCACTGGACATGGGAGATGTGGGGAGGGATTACTGATGAGGGATTGAAAATTTCCCAGAGGAGTGACGACCACTAAACCACTTATGTCCATGGGAAAACAAAGACTCAAATGGAAAACCCATGAACGCTGCAGGATTCCAGTGAGGAGCAGTATCTCTGACCACAGGAAAAACCCTGATCTGACTCCTGCCCAACTCTACAATAGCAGGATGAAGAAGAAAAAAGAAGCAAAAAGCAGCGGAAAACATGAAACAGAGGAGTGCAAAGAAGAAACTGCTGCCACAGTACATTTTCACAAACTAATGGAAAGTCCTGTGAAAGGCAAGTGCTTCAGAGGCTAGTGATTTGTTGGCACACTGGGCAGAAAATCCCACTTTGCTATAAATGTCTAATTGATTCCTTCCTACACAGTGCTCCTTATGGACACTGAGTAAATGCTCTCCAATCTCAAGAGCCACCTAACACCTGTGCAATGAGATGCTATTTTTTGACGTTTGCTTGGGAAGGCAGATCCAAATCCCTCAAGAAGAGGCTTGGAGAGTCAGGTAGGGCCCGAAACACTCATACTGAAAGGCAGAACAAGTCTTAGAAGCAGAACTGCCTCCATTGTGCTAGAAAAGCCCTGATTGCAATGGATGCAGCTATTATTACCTTCCCAAGTGTCCTTGGGAGATGCAGAAAGGTAGGAACATATATCAGAGGACCTAGCTACATTATCAGGAATATATTTGGAAAGAGCACTGAAAAATGTCTGGTCCTACACCAAAAAGGCAGGAGCTTCATGGTGGTCTGAAGAACTACCAATCTTGAGGATGTCTAGCAAGGATACTATTCGGGCATACATGACAAAACCCAGCATGCAGCCAGGCAAATCCCTACCTGCACAGGCTCAACTCCCTCTCTCCGGGTATGATCTCGGAGCATGAGACTGACCCGAAACGCCCCAGCAGACACAGAGTTCAGCCAATGTCTCTGGATTTAACTGACTGAACCGGAAACTGCATATTCACTTTTAGCCCCGGAGACTAAACAAATTAAAAACAGACTAAAGAGTTTATACAGTTTGTTCCAGCCAGCATCCTTTCACCAAAGCTGGGGGGGGGGAAACAACAACAAACCCCTCAGTATGGTTTTCTTTGAGATGAATGATGATCACCATCAGTGTTAGTGAGTACCAACAAGGCCAGGAGAAGCTCATGCGTTTGGACTTTGCAATGACAATAGTAGCAAGCCATAATAAAGTAAGGGACCTCTTGCAAGTATCAATATACAGCAGTATAAAAATAAATGTAGTGCAGGTCAAGAGACATGATGCACTCTCTCCACTGAGGTGGCAGTACTACTGCCCCCATTTTGCTATTCTGACTTGCACTTGGGAACAAAGTCATTTAGCCTACTTAAATCCAAAATAGGTCTCTCTTCTCCATTTCTCTTTCATTTAGAAGAATCAGTCCTACCAAATCCTTTCTCTGAGAAGGAACCGACTCAGAAGACCCTAGGGCTAGGAGAGCAATTACATCCTATTAAATCAGATCCTTATGAGAGTAGTCCATAAAAAGAGACAAAAGAGGGTTCGGAGGGAGAGTGACATAAAGACGACTGCACGCAGTATTTGTGGATGACCGCACATAGCACCCAAAAGTCTGCAGTGATCATTGTCCAGTGGGGGGGGGCAGGGAATCACATAACTGCACAGTTAGGAAAAAGCTAACAGGAGAGAAAAGGATGAGACACTCCAGCACACCTTCAGAAGTCAGAATAAGGATAAGTGCATTGGCCAATGGATTGATGATGAAATCTTACAGGGTCATAAAACTTGGGCAAAGGCTGTGATAACCCACAGGAGACAGCAAGGTGATGTCATGAGGAACACAGACAGTATGTATATGCCTGCTTTGGTCTTGATTCAACAGCAAAAATCCCCAGAGACTGAAGAGTTGCTTTGACGATTCCACCCATCTGAGACCAGATAGCTCTGCCACCGGGAGTTCTTCTACAGCCTCTTGCGTTTCTCTCTGTAGTTCAAATGGCTACAGAGACTTTATTTGTCTTCCCTTATCAACACCAAGTTTGACATCCTGTCAAATCCTGCAGTTTCTAGGAATATGTTCCTTCCCAAGACATCTCTGATTCCCAAAAAAACCCACGTTCCCATGGGAAGTCACAATTAGATGCTTCATTGCTTTGGAGAAGCTACCAAGAATGAAGGAAGAAGCAAAGCCTCCATTAAAAATAAAAGGTGAATCTCCATGACTGAAGACAAACATAAAATTAAATTAAAGAGAGGGAAAACTGCTAACACAAGAGCTGGGGGAAGTTTAGGCTGTTTCTCAACATGGGTTCTTAAAAAGCTGCTTCTTCCCTTTTTATGCCTACAGAAGTAGGAGCCCACAGGGTATTGGTGGAGCTAGTTTTCTTCATTCAGGTTCTCAAGCTGTGGTGCAGAGGTGTAACCCCAATATTAATCTGCAGAAGGACAAACAGTCAGGGGGATGTTACAGCACCCACTGCCAATACAAAATCATGACCAGGAAAACAGTTAAGTCAAGTACTTTAACCTTCCTTTTCCCCCTGGCTCACTGTATTATTTCTTCCATACTTTATGGGAATAGCAACAAACATAAGAGGAGGACTCTTTACACCTATTAATATAGTTTCTAAAAAAATTAGAACATCTGTTTATAACAGCATGACTGTTATTCACATGAGAGCCTAAAACTTGTACCCTGTCACCTGATTTATCTACAGCTCTGCTGATATATTTTCCTTTCATAATGCAACCATCAAATTTGACATACTGCAGTTGACAGGTTCAGACAGAGAGGGAGCACAAGAGGAAACATTTGGTTTCAGATGTGGGATATCACATTTATCCTCATTAGTGTGAGGTAACACCCACACATAACTCAAACCTGTCAACATGGTACAGATCTACATGGATCTCTCTGAAACAGACCTTTCCAGGTTTTCACATTTTTAAGTGC
The DNA here is from genome assembly GCF_047370975.1 of Nipponia nippon. Taxonomy (NCBI): domain Eukaryota; kingdom Metazoa; phylum Chordata; class Aves; order Pelecaniformes; family Threskiornithidae; genus Nipponia; species Nipponia nippon. Next base: position 86,389,850 of record NW_028262347.1, on the reverse strand, counting down.
TTTCAGAAAATTTTAGAAATGTTATGCCCAAAGAAGGCTTTAAGTCCACAAATGCAAACCTGCAAAACCAGAACTTGGAAAATGTTTGGTTTTTTCCCTTAAAGAAAACTGGAGGTGGTGGACTAATTTTAGAGGCAGAATATGATTAACCACCAAGAACCTTTTTTGGCTCTGAAAGAAACTTCAATTTTAAGGCAAACAATCTGTTAACCACTCTTACAGCAATATACTTTCTTATAAGAAAGGTAATATTTCTTGTAGGTTTATTTAATTCTTAAAATTGTTTTACTTGCAGAGTCAAGAGTGCCAGTATAGACTGGTTCAGATGTATAAGCCACAGCATCCCTCGTCCCCCTTTTCACTACCAGTATCAATGCCCTGGAGGAATACTGTTGCTGTAGGTGGCCAGAGCATGTATGTTTAATGCTTCCAGCAATTTCAGCCCCTAATGAATACTTGCTTATATCACAAATAAGTTAATTTCCACCTTCAAAGCACAGTTATAAGGGAAATTTTTTAGTGTTGCTACAGATTAAGGGCATCTTTTTACCCAATTCAGTTAATATGCAAAAGTTGTGGGGTTCTCCTGCTAGTTAATGAACATAGGGGAATTAAGGGGTGTTCCCTGCCCCAAACCATTTCAGAACCTGATGAAATACCAGTTCCTACCTTGCTACTTCATATAAATCCTTCTTCCGTAGTTCATGAGAGCCACACAAGACAAATGGACACGTGCTGTTTGCCTCAAGAGTCCATTATAACCAGCTTCCTTCCCATAGAGCTTAAGGGAAAACTTTGGAGTGAAAGATAAATGCTCAACTTGTATGGGAAACACGGGTTGCTATGACCACCCAAATCCAACGGCTCTCCACATCCTAATCGAGGTCTGTCTCCTGAGAAGTCTTTCACAGGCATAGGACCTAGTTTGTGTTACTATTTAATGATCACACAGATACCTGATGACAGCACCACTGCTAAGGAACAGACAAATATTTAAAATGCAAAGAACAGTCTGTAAATAGCAAAAACCCCGCCTGAGGTCAGGTAAAGTATAAAGCCATAAGGAGATCTCTTTCCATTGGGCTCTGATTGCGATGCTACCTACTCTCCCACCCTGGCACCTATCTAATAGTGCCTTTTATGGAGCCCGTCAGGTTGTTGTGCCTCTCTGTTGGTACCTCCTATTAGGGTTTCCCTCCCCTCTGGAAGAAATACATTGGCATCAACCTCATAAATTTTGTTAACTGAATAAATATATCCTTGACTATCTGCATTTAATACAGAAGGCATTTCTAAGGTGGTCTGTGCCACAAATCCATCAGACCCAGTTACCTCAGACGACTAAACTAAGTAAACAAGGATGATGCTAGAGAAATATAGTGTTTTAAGGATGGGGACATGGTGGGGCCAGCAATAGTCCTGAAGGTCTGAAAACAGGTAAGTTGGGGGCCCTTATTTTCCAAGAGGTAGAAATCCGACCAGGAAGACACAGACTACTGCTAGAGTCAGCCCAGAAGCAAAAAACTAAAAGCAAAGCAGGCCTAAATTTGGGATTCTGCTTGCTGAGAAATTTCAGTTTCAGCTCCTGACTGATACCTTTGTTTTCTCACTGCAGATTTAGAGCCCAAATTCAGCCCAAACAGTACTTCCAAGGCTTCAGACCTGCTAGTAACAGCGATCCTTGGGCTTTCATGCTAGGACACCATCTGCCTCAGTGCAGCATGGCAGAGAGAGGGACCCAGAAGGGCTCTCCAACAAGCATAACTCATTCTGTAGCTTCTCAGGGCTGCATCTCATGAAAGCCCAGAAAGGAGCCCACCAGAAAAACAGGCAAGTTTCCAGTTAAATCCTACCTATAAATCAATGACTTTTTTCCTTCCTTTTTTTTTTCTTTTTAATTTTTCTTTTTTTAAAGAAAGTCTTTGCACAAAACTTTTCAGATTCTGGAAATGCAATGCCAGTCCAGAAAGTGCAGATGCAGGGCCAGGAGAGGGAAGGCTACCAGAACTAGGGCAGCCTCCTATTTTAGAGGAGATTGAGCCAGTTACTGGGTTTAGAGGATGAGACTAACAGACAGCACTGTGCAAGGCTCCCTTAGCCTTGCAGAATTTAAAAGCTACAAACACCCTGAAGAGCGAGCTCCCAGATCAGTGCATGTTCAGGTCAGGTGTTTAAACTGAGAGCTCCTCAATCTGGTGGGTATTTTTCCTCCTGTTGGAACTGATTCTGATTCAGCTGAAGCACGGCACATGCAAGAGTCACACTCCTACCTCTCAAACTCAACAGTCGCCTCTAGCCAGCATGCTGCAGATAGAGAACATCTTCCTTTTGAACACACTACCTCATTCTGATTTCCCTCTGATAGCACCTCACCATTTCTACTCCACATTTCTCTCAGTTTCCTCCTCTCCCCATCTAAATCACAATTTCCAGTTTCCTCCTGTTTTCTTGTACTATGTTTCACTTCTCTCTGCCCAGTTTTGCAGTTTGACACATAATAGGTTGAATAATGAAATATATGAAAGATTTTTTTTCTTGCGTTCTCAATAACCTCAGTCTTTTCTCAAACTTCACTGTATTTTTCATCTCTCGAGTCCAGTCGGTTCATACGAGTGCTGCTCTGGCTCCTGATAATAAAAAGAAATACAAGGAGGGCAAGAAATCTGATGGAAGACATGGAAAAATAGGACAAAGAATATAGACTTTTTACTTGGTCATCACATGCATGGGAGCACATGACTGGAGGGGAAAGAGTCAAGCCTGCTAGTGTGGGTAGGGTTGGGCAAATGCACGAATAAAAATGACTGCACATGTAAACCCAGTATTGGACAGCATGAAATTACCTTTCTGCTAGAACCAAAGAGAACACGGAAAAGTGGAGTCAAGCCTTTTCCTGACTCTTTGCTGAGGTACAACGCTGCAGCCATTCCCACCCAAGGAACATAGCAAACCTGGAATTACCTTCAGAAAGGTAATTACCATCATAAAGCCATAGTGAAGAAGAAAAAGCGTGGAGGTCAACATTCATCAGCCTTTGAAGATTCACCGAGCTCAGCCACTGCCACATACATATGCATTTTAACATCCATGGTAAAGAAACAAAATATTCAGGGATCATAATTATAAAGGTCTCATCCGGACTAGTAGAGTCCTTGTGTCTAGAGGGGAAAATTAAAACAGACACTACTACTTCACCATGATAAACGAGAATGCAGAAAGTAACGGTGAAAATGATGGATGTTTTCAAATCCATCTTACTTAAATTATGATTTAAAATTAGTCTAAGGAAACATCACCAATATATAACTCGGACTTCTGGTAAGAGGTTCTATCTAAATGCTGAATCATAAATTATAAACAAGCATAAGAGTATTGGTTATCAAATGCTCTACATGAGTAATTTTTATCCATATTAATCATGGCTATAAGCCGAAGCAAGGAAAGAAAGAGGAATTAATGGAAGAAGCACTTGCAGCATTTATTTGATTTTTGAGAAAAGAAAATACCTCAGTAATACTCATAAAGATGGATTTCTCCAGTAGCGTTTTGTAAAGAATAAAGTTTATAGTTGGGGGTGGTGGTGGGTGTTAATAACTGAGAGGACACAGATTGCTAAGCCAAAATGAGCTAGTGAGCCTGCTCTCATAACCACAATCCAACCCATTTGATAATGTCTTCTTCCATTTCCATTACTTCATCATCGCTCATTGCATTATGTCTAAACATAGACTATAAACTCTTCATAATTTTGTTTGTAAAGCATTATGCATATTTACAGAGCTATCTAAATAATCTTAAATTAAGTTACAAGACCAACCAAAGACTGGGGGGGAGCCAAGTCATGCCCTCATACATAGAAGGTTGCCAGAAGAGCAAGGATAAGCTCAAGTGCCCAAAAGATGCAAAAGTTGTCTTTAACACACATTTGTTTTAGAAGACAAGAATCAAGAATTAAGGGATAGAGTTTCGACCAACAATTAGAAACATATGGTAAATTCAAGGAAGTGACAGTTATAGTACCTCATCATCAGATGTATCAAACAAAGGCTCATCTGAATACCAAGCCATGTTCAGTACTCCAAACTGTGGTGGAAATAGTTCTGCCCATAAATCTCCCCCAAAATCCCCTCCAAAGAATGTGAAGAGGCTGAGCAGGAGGTAAGTATAATGCTGATTTTAATGGTGTCCTGTTGTTACCGGGGTTTTTCAAGGGACAACATTGAACACAACATCCAAAACTAGCCACACAGCAAAAATACTGTGAGTGTCCCTCTGACATGGTGGTGTTTTGGGAAGCAAGCACAGAGCTGTACAGTGAAAAAACCTCCACGTTTTACTATGAAAAAAAAAATACTATTCAACTATTATTTTAAAGCAGTTTTTTATTAGCAGTAGAACAGGTCCTGCACCTCATCAAAGTAGTCTCTGTATTCAAATGGAGCATTGGAAAAACCTAAATCTTTCTATGTAACACTGGGGGTGGAAACATATAATATGGTTTGGCATCCCCCACTAAGTACTTCATAAAGCAAAATACCATTTCAATGTGCAAAATGTAAAAATATTAAACGCTGAAGGAATTAAACCTGTGCCTTGAGAAAGGACTTGACCTTAAAAGGACAAAACATTAAAGCTGCTTTGGGAAATGAGTGAAGAGCATTTGCAACTATATAGCATTAAGAGTTTGGCAGGAAACCATGTTTAACGGATGGCTTACTGCCTTGAAAATACTTTTGTTTAAAAGAACAATTTAGGAAATGAATTTGTGCATGTACGTATGAACACACAAGTTATACATAACCTGTAGTTTTCCCATATTTCCTCAAAAGATACAGGCAAGCGAGAACCTCCATTCCCCTTAGGTGTTATCTGGCCAAAATGCTTGCAAGTCTACCAGATGGCTGTGATAAGGAGCAAGAAGAACTTTATAAGCATCTATCTGTTTGCATTGTATCAAATCAAACTGAGAATTCACTTGTTGCATTATCCAAATTAAAACAGCGACATTTGCCTCAGAACTCATTATCAATCACTCTCAGAAGAGGGATGCTGTAGTAGATGGACACAAGGTTTGATCAAGCTTAGTAACTCCTATAGATGAACATGCACTTCCATTAAAAAAACCCCACATATATAAAATATGCCCAACTTGACATGTGAAGAGTTAGAGAACTTGGAAAGAATAAGACACAAAATGCAAATAGCTGACATTTTGGAGAGGCAGAGCACTGGCGACACCTATCCCACTAAAAGATTTTCAGGAACCTGACGGCTCCCAAGAACAACAGAATATCCACTGCTCTTGCATTCCACCAAGAAAACAAAACCCTGCCACAACACATACTGTGACAAATCAAATGTGCTAAACTGCAGATGCTACACTTATTTTGTGCACAGGACAGAAAAATACCATTTTCTATTGTACAATGCATTGCTTCTGCAGAGAGCCCCATGTGCTTTATCAACATTTATAAGCTTGTCCTCACAATGCCCTATAAGGTAGCGAGCCATGACCAGATTCTCCTTGTTTTACAGTCATTTCCCACTTCCATAGCACCATTCTTTCTGTTAAGTCCCTAATTTATATAGCAAACCATTGGTATTGCCTCAAAGCCAAAGAACTATATTTAGTGGAGGTTTATTCCAATGGATCTCAGTGCAAGGTTAACAGCTTTCACCCTCTTTCTTTATACAGGGAGGCACACAAATCTAGTCAGAAATTTTCCAGGCAAAAGTAGTCCACACAATTTTTCAACAACCATATTTAGACAATGTCTTTAACCTCTTTCTTTGAAAACATTTTTCCCATGAAATAAAGTTTTCATCTCTGTATGTGTTGAAAAAAAGGAAATAAATATTAGCTCTTTAAACTGTACCTTCCATGACATACACCAGGGAACCCACATCTCCTTCCTTGATGATGCAGCTGTCTTTGCCATACTCCACGGGATACATACAATCCACAATCTCCTGGATCTGAGACAGTTCCAGATTCTTCATGAAGTCATTGTCAAGGATCGCTTCCTTTATTAGCTCCTTGGACCTGTGGCAAAAAAAGACAAGATTTATCCACGTGTCCATCAGCCGAGCTCATTAATAGCGTGTGAATTTTAGCACAACCGCACAGTGCCCCAATAAGTATTTCCTTGGAAAAAAATTTCAATATTTTCCCTAAAAGTCTGATAAAGTCCATCTGCAGAGAAGTAAAAAAAATTACAGAAATGTTAACTTGTAATTATTTTTTGTAAATAAGTTTTAGATACAACAAGTATTGAAATAAAAATAGATTTCATGTGATTGCAATATCCTCTTTTAGCTACAAGTTTCACATCTATAATAACACCAAAGAATAACATAGCTACTTGAAATATCTTCCATATACAAAACTGAAAGGAAACACAAACAAGAAGTTAAAGGATTTATGACTTAGTTTATTATATTTTCTATTAAATTATACAAACTGGAGCACACAAAAGTGCAATACTGCACTGATTCTTTGAGTATTAATCAAATACCGAAGGCCATTATATTCACTAGAGGAGGCGTCACTGTCACAGGAATAACACCAATATTGATTAATTTCTTTGATGACTAAATGGAAAATTCTGAAGTTGGATTAATGTGCATAGAATTATACGTGCAGTTTTGGTTTGGCATGCAATCAGATTGAAAGTCTGGAGTTCTTAGTAGCCACTTTGCAAAGCTGAGTAAGGAAGGAGTTGTTTCTGAAGACACAGATTTCAGAACTCAAAGTTCACGCATTCTCTGGAAGACTACCCATATGCGTATGTAATACAACCTGCTGTCTCTAGAGGTGCCTCTTCCAGTGCCATGTTATGACAGAAAATGTGCAACAAAACCACTGACGTGTTTTTCCTGATTTTCCTGAGATTCTTTCAATTTCTACAACTAAAGTGCTCACTACACAGTGAGTCATGCTCAGGTGAACCCTCTAATCTTCCCTTCAGACTGTCAAGTTCAACTTCATCCATCTGCTGATGCAGCATAACCCCCATGTTATGACATTTTGCAAAAAACTCCTGAAACAACTTGTGCAAATGAACAACAGAGAATGCTAAATCTAGATCTAGACCAAAACTAAAGCCCCTAAAACACCTACAGGCTGGACACCAGGTGCTTGGCCCTTCATTTCTCGCTCTGCAGCTCCACTTCTGTAGGTTGAACTATCTGCTAATGTGAACAAAGCCTAGGCAGATGACAGCTACCTGAAGAGCTTATGCATTCAAAAGAGTTTTATCTTTTTGAAATATAAATACGAAACAAGGTTTTCAAAGAAAGATACATTAATGGATCATGTGTTCTTGAAAAAGAGCCAAATGGGGACTTCAGAAGACCAAAACCAGCCAGACAGCCTTGGGAGATATTATGCCTATGCTATAGTCCTTTTAAAATATGCAGCAAGGTTATATGCAGCACAGATTCAATTTGTTAATGTTTAAGGTGCTTTTTATGCTTTTCATAATTTTGAGGTTATTTCAATAAAACACACAACTTTACATCAGAGTCCATCACTACTGACCGAGCAGAAGCGCAGGATGGGAAGCAGACCAGACTTTTCAAGTACTGTCTGCAAGACGACACAGACTTGTACTGCTACAAAACCCTTTTGCTCTTGAGAAATTTAATTTGTCTTCACCTACTGTCACTCCAATTCCTTGTGCATGCAAATAAAAATCACCAGAAAAACCTACATCTGTGTTGCTTCTTGCTTTCAGTAATGCAAGAAGCTGGTAATTTGTAAGGTTGACCAGATGACAGATAGCCTGCTTTCCTCATTCCCTCCTCCTGTGCTAGAGCAAGACTACACTTTCGATGTATGCCTTGACTCAGTACTGCTCTTTTGGTCTTAGCCACCCCCACAGGTCCCTCAAATCCTCCTAACAAAGGCACTAATTATTAGCATTACTCAAACTGCCTGCTGAAGAAGAAAGCATAATAAAAGCTTTCGCATTAGTCATATCAACTAGCATTACAATTTCAGCCATTTATTTCATTCCAAGGCTCAAAATGAGGCTTTCTCCTTGATAAAATAAAGTCAGCCTTTCAAGTGGAGTGTTTGTAAGAATACCCACATGAGACCAGAGGGAATTCAGACATGACCTCCCCTGTTAATTTAGAGGCTCTCAGTAAAAAACAATGCTTGTCTTGTCAGAATCGAGCACAGCGAAGAATTTGAAAAGGATCCGGAAAACTTCGTCTAAATGACAGCGAAGGAGAAGCGCAGGGGCTAGGAAAATCCATTAGAAGTCTATTTTGGGGAGAAGCAGCAAAACATACACAACATGAACAAACTTAGGGAATTTATGAGCTTAACAGTATTGTTTCAGTCTAAGAGTACCTCTTCAACATAGAAATATCAGAGAAATTAAAGCTCAGATGCCCACCAAGTCATTCAAACCCTTTTAACGACAGTACGAAATACATCCATTAAGAGGAAAAACACACTGGCCAGGACATCAATAACGCAGTTTCATCTCTGCCACATCTAAGCATCTTAAAATTAAGTACCTCCATAGAATGGTCTGGATAATAACTCAGTCACGCTTGAATGTAAGCAAAATACATGTTATTATTATTTAAGGATAATTAGTTAAAATGAGACTTCAAATACAAAGAGCTTCAAATACAAAAAGCACCTCCAGCTGCTCATAAACAGTGCTGGCTGTAGGAACAAGCACCTTGCAACCCAAACTGCATATTTATGAGTGTATTTGCATCAGACTAAATCACACTTCGTAGTTTGTAAGCTACAAACCTTTTCATCAGGAAATATTCCATCCATCTTTAAAAAATATAAAAAGCTTAGTTTGACATATTTGAAAATTAGTTGATACTAAAAATACATTGTCATAGCTACAATAAGGGTTACTGTATTGTTCCCTGCAAGAGAATATTCGTCACTCTAGTAATTCAAAAAAATTATTCATGCAATGTAGATTACCATTCCCACATACTTGTACATGCCAGGCCTTCAGCAACTTCTACATTATTTTATTACGCGGTTTTCTTTCAATATAATTCACAGGTACAATTTCAAGTAAATAGATTTTTTTTCTTTTACATGTGTTTTTATATGAAATGAAACTCAAAGCATATAAATTAACTCATAGTTCACAATTATTCCGTAACAAAAGCTTTTCTGAACCACACCATCCCTTAATCATCACCATTAGTATTTTAAAACAGCATCTATCCCAGACGTGTGAATACACAAATCTACCTAGTAATACAAAAAAGGTATTTAAAATGGTCAAAAACACACTCTTGCTATTGCAAGTAAGTGGTTTAAACAAGATACAGCTGTTTCATTACCTCTTACTTTCAAATAGTATTTATTCTGCATTTCCTGATTCAAGTTTCTAATAGAAACAATCTGCAAAAAAAATCAACTACAATATTTGTACGGGAACACAACTATTTCCAAATGACCCCGTTTTAAGAAGGGGGCATTTTCATGAATATTTACTTAGCACTGAACTGAACGGCTCCTAATGCAGAGGGTCATTCAGAGTAGAAAGTAGTTGTTGTCACCTTTACTCTCCAGAGGCAGGAACCTGGCACTAAGTCATCACTATTTTTCTGAAAGATTAATGATGAAATGCAATGGAGACTTAATGAACAGTTTAAGGAAAAAAAAAAAGGGGGGGGGGGGAGGGCTCAATCCATCCTTTCCCAAATCAGTTTAAATCCATCACAGTAATTAATAAGGCAACAGTAGGAACAAGCTAATTGCATTGTAATTTGCAGAAGTGATGCAAAAAGCACCTTAAGAAGTTTGCTAAAAATACACTTAATACACAAAAATCTGTATGCCTGCTTGCAAATGCCTCTCAGAACAACGCATATAAATACGCATTAATTCACACACCTCCTAATCCTGTACTGGGGGCTGCTCCGGTCCTCCAGCCAGGTCAGAGCCAGCCACCAACCCTCCAACAAGCCAGCATGACAGCTCAGGAGCAGCAAAATGCCTGGAAAAAAAAAAATTTGACACATTTCTGTGTCAGCAGACAGGGGATCTGCACAGAAGCTGTGTTTCAGCTGTGCTGGAAAAGGCTTGTATTAAAGGCTTGCCTTATTGCAGTGGCCATAAAATGCAGAACTTGGCCAAGCATTTTGCTCAAAACCCTGCTGCTAATATCCGCTGGCTACTCATCAAGCATGAACGCGGAAGATAAAAATTTTGGTTTGTAGCAGATGTGAAAAAACAACCTGAGATGTTATGCAGCCCTAGATAAGAAGCAAAGTTAACGCTACAGCGGTTTGCAATGTACATAGTAAAATACCAAACCCTGTATTACAGCCTGTTGTTATCCTGACAATAATTTACATTTTACAAAGAGCAGAATGAATAGTCATCTCATGCTCTTCACCCACAGAAAAAAAAAACAAACACATTCTCTATGCTAGATTTGTACCTTCTGGCACACATGATAAATATTAGAACAAAAAGTTAATCTTTGTCCCAAAAGGTCTTATTTCAACATCAGAAAAGCTGCTTGCGGAATTTAAGGAAGGGAAGAATTTAAGTGCAGATGGAAAGACTACTGCCATATACATCTAGAGACACTTACAGAAATGCAAAGCCCTCCTTGACACACACCATGCTGGTACAGCATCAGCTGGCAATGGAGTTTGCAGGAACCCAAGGTTCAAAGGGAGCTGTGGTAGCTACACAGGTATCATTCTCCAGGTAATCTACTGCTGGCAAGAGCTGATTAAACAGAGGTGGATCAAGAATAATAAAAGAAATTAGGAGTTCTATTTAGACAACACTGACGCAGACCAGTTGGAAGCAGATCAGAATTTTATGATGTTCACAAGTATACCACCACAGCTATGTACCAAAACCATTTTAAACTAACAGGCTGGAGCAAAGCAAGAAAAATGAAAAGCAATGTACTAGGCAGACAGGCTGGAAGAAGTCTCAAAAAAGGCAAAGGAAAAGTTCATTTTGTATTAATAGTAGAGAAGAAGAAAAAAAATACACAAGACCTTTTCTTTAGCTGTTCCTCTCCAAACTTTAAATAAAACTTTTCAATATGAACTTTTATGCCAATACTAATGGCATGGAAAGGCGTATTTTTTCTAGAGCCTCCCCCATCAAGAGTCTGCCAACTACTACTAATGACTTAAAAGCCCCATATTTAGGAGGGAAACATCTACAGGAATTCGACCAAGCAGAGAGACAGTGTTCACTGTCTGAAGTTCAAAGCAGTAAAAGTGCAGCTCCCTGGGAGATGAGAACTCTTTATTTACTCATATGATAAACCTTCCTCAAAGCTAGCACAACCAGTAGCATCTTTTTTGTGCATCACTGCTGTAAAAATCCAAATTAAATACACATGTACATCCTTTACCATCCACCAACTAAACCTATCAAGCGTATTTGTAGAAATTCATGCTCAAGCACTCCTTTTGGGGGATCTTCCATAGCCATAACCCTCCACAAGGAATTAAGCTGATTTCAGTAGATAAGAAACATGGAAAAAAATCTGCGGCCTCTGACCCAGAATACGATGAGTGATACAAGAGTCCAGACAATCCCTACAACAACCGTCTGTTTAAAATCCACACCGTGAAATGTTTAAAAGTGTTTACTTCTACAAATGTGGCTATGGAAAAAAAAATACTTCTTTAAAAAGAGAAAACATGGCCAAGTATTATGCCTGCTCCAGATTTCCAGAAATATTCAGCAGGATATGAATACACTGTAAAAAGTGTTAAACAGATTTTTTTTTTTTTAAGTTGTACCTAGACATACCTCCATTTCATAAAGGGACATCCATTCCAAGTAACACAAAAAGCAAAGGCTGCAAGTTTCTAGCAGGTTTGGGGAAGCTCTTTGCTCAAACCCCACATTTACAGAGCTATTAGCCATGTTTTTAAGCCCTTGTGTACTTAAAAGACTACGTAAGACTAGAACATATACTCACACACTGCTCTGGAATAGGACCTCACCATTTCAATTCCCAGTCTAATTAATACCAAAACACTGGAGTAACCAATTATGAACATTTTTTTTCTCTTTAACCAACAAAACTAAAGAAGACCTCTGACAGAAGGATATATGTTTAATCACTGAGGACAGCAACATAAAGAATGGCCACAATAAGTAATTTGGATATGATGTTTTAAAAGTTCTCAGAGATGCTCCCTTCAGCATAGAAAAGCCCCTACCTTCTGAAAAGTGGTAAATACATAGATACAGAAGCCTTACTAAACAATTGCTATTGCTTACTATAAAATTATTCAATCTACCATGTGGCCCACAGATCCTACATGTATTTGTCTGCATACTTTTTCTTCTTGGCTCTGTTTATGAATACTGTGGCCTGGCCAAATGTACAGAGGTTCAAAAATAAGAGCTGAAAATCATAAAGTCTTCAGTGATACCAAAATGACTGTCAACAAAAGACAACAGTTGAAATATCTTCCTTGCACTCATCCCTCCTCAACAGGCTGTGTTACGCATTGTAATTATCTCTGGGATTCCTATGTAAGAAGTAGAGGCAGAAAGTAGAGCTTTCCAAGATGATTATTTGATCCTTCAACCACCAACTTGAAGTCCATAGCCCTCAGGAAAGTTAGTTTTGCAACCAAAGTGTTTATGTTGTTAGAAAAATTATTTGTGCCAAGTCAATCACAGGAAGGTGAAGGGTCCTCCCCAACTGCTCCAGGAGGTTTGGCATTAAAGGCAGAAACAAACATCCGCAGCATAGGGCAGTATACACTTTCTGCATGACAGCAACTCAATAGGAACAAGGGCTTTCTGAAGTACGTAATACTGGATAATGTCTTTAAATACTGAAGCCTGTAAGTGAACAAATGGACCTCCTTTTACAACTTACTACTAGGAGAAGAACAGTAGAGAAAAGACCAGACCTTTCAGTAAAATCTGGGTCTTGTTTGGTCTGTAATGCCATTAATAGTTGATAACTCTACATTAGTTGTTTGTTTTGGCTATGGATAAAGACCGTTTTGAATGTTTCTTACAGGGAATTTTAAATATAACTCGAGAGAGCTATTCTGGTCTCATTAACTGGAAATAAGAGTAGGATTCAAGTCTGGGATTGAATAACATGAAGGCCTTTACATATACTTGCGGATTTTCTTTACAGTGCTTGCCTTTCCCACAACATACAACCCACAGTGTGTCCTCAAGTTGCAAGAGGAAATTTCTGAGCAGGATCTTAAGCATCTTCAGCCGAGACTGTTATTGAATAGTGGGATGGAAGAATATGTTCTTCAGAGAAGTACACTAAAATTTTTTCAAACTGACACTTTGATTGAAGAGATAAGCTACAGGGAAAGTAACCTGATCTAAACCTGTAAAAAAGGAAAATAACCCCCCCCATTTTCATTTTTCTTGTACTTAAATACAACTTACAGTTGCAGAAACGAGTTGCTCTGTAGAGAATGTGTCGATCAGACACCTCCACTTAGGATTTCTAAATATATCAGTAAAACATGCAGTTCATTTATACTGCTCTTCATTATATCATATTTTGGCATTCAACATTTAAAAAGGAAAATGATTTAAGAAAAAAAAAAGATAAAATCTCCTTTCACCTACACTGAAAATCATTAGTACAAAAATACCGTAGGCAAGAGTTGGTTAACTCTTGCATTTTAACATGTCTCACCCCACAGATCTTAATTTACCACCCTTTTCTAGGCTAGTATTTTGCATCCTACAAAAACCCAGGTTTAGATACTGGAAATGTTTGCACGCTCAGTAAAAAAGAACGTCGGCTCTTGCCAACACAATTTGCCTACTTCTGAAATATCTGACACCTCCAAGGAACTCCCACATGAGCTTCATTTTGAGAAACCACTACCAATACCTCCAAACAGCATCAAGCGGCTGCTCGATTGCCTGAAGCAAAGAGTATAAGCTTTGGGCAGCTAATTATAGGTGAAAACACGTAGCAAGGTCATGGTGAAGGAGGAATGGGGTGTCTCTCAGAGACGCCTGGCCAAAAATAAGTGGTCTTTTGAAGAGTGTTATCCCAATGCATCTCGCAGTTTTGGTGCTCACATCCAGCATGACTGAGCTGGAGACTTTTTGCACCAACAAAAATAGCAGAGAAAACGTATGTATCCATATGTCACAATACCAAGGGATCCAGAAACAATCCTAACTCCTCCAGGAGGAGTTCAGTTAGCAAGACTGAGTTGCAGAGATCCAGACAACACACCTTGAAGGTCACAACAATGCATCTTGAAAAGAACCACCTACTTTAAAGGCAAGAGTTTCTCCATCAATCAAACAATTATCCACTAAAGCATCCACTCTTGGCAGCTCCACACAGTGAACTCTGACTGAAGGCAGGTATAACGATTCTAGCTAAATGGCAACTAAACAGTTCCCTCAAGTTTATTAGCATATTTTGAGGTCTACATGGCTTCACAGTGATAAATGAACACGTGGACAGAACTGCATTCAGATGCCTTGGAGAAGAAAGTTACTGATAGCCATTATGGAGATGGCCTTCGCCCTGGTGGAATAAGCAGGAGATCTGCCAAGTGGATGATAACCTAATTTAAACAGATGCAGAAATCCAATTAGAGATCCTCTGAGCAGAGACAGATCATTCTGATCTCTTGGGTTAGAGGCTACTAACACGTCACAAGCTTTTCTAAATGTGCTGTTGTCCAGGTGAAATGAACATGCTCTGCAAAAGCACTCTGCTCCTCCTTGGCATAAGAACATCACAAGCGAACATTGTCACGACAGTGTAAATATATAGCTTCTTCCAGTGTAAGTTTAGGATGGGGCTTCACAGAAAATGTGATGTGTGTGGGGAAAAAAAGTGACAGAGATTTAATGTCACTTACTCTGATTCACCTAACACTTCTGATGGATGTTACTGTCACTAGGAAAGCTGCTTCAGCTCTTTCGCTTTTCTGCCGCCTGGAGGAGTCCCCAGCTTAAATGCCATAGGTGTATGACAGCAGAATGCAGACAAGGGCTTGGAGCCTCAGTCTTCAATAAATATTCTTAGGGATTTTAGGGAGAAATACTTCTTCCTGCTTTAGGAGTCAGTAAAAGGACTGACGTTAGCAGCCATGCTTTGAGACATAAATATTTGGAAGATGTATGGGATTATCTAAATAACATACACCCCCCCACCGAGACCCAAGAAGCAGCCCATGAGGATTTAAAGGCAAGCACTGCCGATGTACCTACTTACAGAAGGGTCACTTCAGGATACAGCAATCCTGAGCACAGTTGTGGGAGCACCATCATGCAGGCTCTGTCTAGTCTGCTAATAAACCAGATTACAGCTGGGCAAGCACCTTTTGGCAGACAATATGAACTCTAAACAACCATACAACTTGATAATGTTTAAACGAAGAAATAACAGCAGCAGGAAGCTCATAAGGTGTCTGTGGAAAAGCAGGGAGGGATGGGGCTCGTAGCAGGGCAGTACCATTGACAGTTTCTCTCCCTTCAAAGTCAGATCGGGGAGAGATTGTCACATTCCAAATGTTATCTTCTAATTCTTATTTGCCCTGCATGAGTATTGACTGTCGCTATCCTGCTGAGCTTTGAAGAATATCCCGACAGCAACCGCCTCATATAAGATGCTTTTTTGTTCAGACATGCTTTTGCTAATCTTGGTTTAGGAAGTCTACTAAGAATCCCAGGCTTGTGATGCTGCCTTTGGCTGTAACCAAAAAAACTTACAGAAACTCTGAAGCAGAAGGAGGCAAACGTTGTCCTCACAGAGGGGTGCTGAGGGTGGGACTGAAGTCTGACAGCAACAGCAAGGATGTCCAGGTACAAAGCAGGCATGGGAGCAGCACAAAGCAACCACCTCCAGAGAAGCAGACTTCTCACAAAAAAGTCAACATGACCCCAAGCTTGGAAAGTTGCAGCCTCAGGGCAAAGTGTTCATAAAGTCTCAGACTACCTAATAAAGAACGATCTACAGAAGGCAAGAGGAGATGTCCTGGAGAATCAGAGAAATTTCCCTAATCCCCATGAACTATATGACACAAACTCTAGGGATACCTGCAACCTATTCCACCCCATCCAGCCACATATAAACACAAGTCAGAAAGAACTTAAAAGAATTGTTTTGAAGAATAATAGTGACAAATATGACATCAGAAGAAGGGCACCAAATTCAGATGGAAGGCAAGGAAAAGTTGAAGAGCTTTTAAGGACTTTAGGAAATGGCCCTTCTTTGATCAAAGTAACTGTCCTCCAGAGGAGTTGAATGTTCCCAGAATTTCAGCCTGAAAGGACACTGAAGGGGAAACGTCATATTTCTCGCAAACGGGAGGATATTTTTGCACAAGCAGCATACTAGTAACCTCACGTTTTATGGCATCGCTTGTCTTCAGGGAACACTAATGGGAATGGACATACAAAGGTAAAAAGAAGGATGCACAACACAAACACATCCTGCCCAGGTAAAGCAGAGGAATGGCTTGCTCACCAGGGAAATGACCCTGCTAAGCAAGTTTTGGAGATCACTCAGTAAAGCAACCTGCCCCTATGAGCAGGTGTAACCTACTGGTGTTAACAGCCTAGCAAGCCATAATCCCAGCGTGGGAGATGTTGACAGTCCCAAGGGAAAGCTCTACAGCTCTACTCTTTACAAACAGGACAATTTCAACAAGAAACAAGAGCACTGCTTGTTTCTTCAGGATAGACAGTAACATGTATTAAGCAGATTGCTATTCTGCCTCCTTCGGCAAGCCAAGAAAGCCATTCCTTTAATAAAACAGGAATACTCAAGATTCATTTTGTTGAGAAGGGAAGCATACATATTTGCCATTGCAAGACAGGCTCTGCAGACAGCGAACAAGGCTCCATTCTCAGAGACAGGGTGCGTGAAAGGTACCTGCAGCTTGTCGCTGTTGCATCACGGGATGGGGGGAATTCCCTTTCAGCCACGACAAATGCAAAGATTACGGGTGCGCATGCGATGGGATAGGATTATACAAGCATAACAGGAAAGGAGACAGACACATACTGATTTGCCAGTAGGTAAATCCATGAATGCATACAGCCATGAGAATTTGAAAGCACAAGGAATCACATGTTAGAGAAAAGATCAAGATTACTCAAATCCCACTGAGAGGAACACAAGATGCTTCAAAAGCTTTAGGAAGTATTATATCTTTAATCCCCAAGCCTCTGGGATGGTCACCTTACACAACCTCACGTGGTAGGGCCTGGAAAACCAAGCCACCATTACAAATGATTCCCTGGATCTAGGATTTGTTGTATGAGGTGAAATCCAAATGAAGACACCACTTGGCCATCACTATCCCATACTTCATTGCTGCAAGAGTGCTAACAACAACTCAGTCACATACGTTTCTCCCAAAGTATTTTTAACGTGTGACGTGTGGCAGATCAAACTGTTTGCTGTGTACCAATTTAAGAGCACCTATGACAACGTATGCTATAGCTGTGGGGAGTAATCAATGGCCCTGCTCCCCATAATTTATAATAAAAAAGCAGTGCCAGTCTGCTGCCCAGGTCCTTAACAGAAAACCATTTGTTCATAGGAAGGCTCTAAACAGGGGCATGGGAGAGAAGAAACAGGTCGCAAGGCTGAGAACTGCAACAGAAAAGATGGAAGAGGGCACAGAATTAAGTTACCTTTATCTGCATCATATGAGCAGAAAAGGAAGTTTGCTCACATGCCTAATGTACTTCATGATTACTTTCTTTTCCTTGCATTACTATCCTGTACTCAGTCTCCAATTTCCCACCACTTTTATGTCTCATGACCTTCCCACACCATCTTCAAACTCAGAAATTCTTGCTCCCATTACAACTCTGGATCATCTTCCTTTTTCATCTGAGTACCTTACCTGAAATTCCCAGTGCGCTGCACCATCATTTCCTTTTCTCTTTCCTTCCACCCCTCAGATCTTCCATCAGGCTCCTCCACTTCTGCATCTTCCCAAATAGTTTCTCCCCTCCTGCTACCCCTGCAAGTTCCTGCCTCCTACTATTTCCCTGCTTCCACCAGGCAGTCCCGCAAGCAAAGAGCAGCCAAAGCAAACCAGAAACCACAGCCTGTAACGGGAGAGGAGCAAAAAGCCGAGCACCAAGCCAGGAGGCAAAGGTCTGAAGGAAGACAGGGCCGGCTTGGAAATGGGGCTGCAAGGAGCCAGAAGGACCCTGAGGGTTTAGCATGGAAGAATAGTAAAAGGAAGAAGAAAGGAGCAGAGGGACAGATTTGGTGGAAAAGGGGGAAAAAACACACACACAAAGAAGCAGAACAGTAAATCAGTGTATCACAATGAGACGGAAACAGTGGTCCTTCTGATAGGGCACACATGGCTCTCTAGGGAAACAGTTCGTTCCCTCTGTTCTAAAGATTTTACAGGACTAGGAATGCAGTTTTGTTCCCTTTCTGAAAAGCACTGCTACGACTCTTCCACACTTTGAGTTTGTTCGCTGCTCCACAAGCTGCGTTTAGGAAATATTTACATGAAGGAATACACAGAAAGAGCTAACAAGAGATGGAGAAAATGTGTGTGCCAAGGAGCTGAGTTATTTTGGTATAGGAAACAGGAACTACTGGAGTGAGCTGAAACAATTTCAGATCCAGTTTAACCCTGACAGACCTAAAGAGCATTACTTGAAAGACACTTAAGTGCATTTTAAGGATGCTCAGACAGTTCTTTGCTTCAAAGTCAAAAGCAGATAGAAGCTTTTTGCATATATGCTAATACACTACATATTCACAAGCAGAACATGATTAGAAAGATCACCTGAAGCGTGTGTTAAACCAATGAGCAATGAAGGTAACTGGCACTGAAACTCCTGAAAAAACACCTCCCTTTAGTGAGTTTATGGAACAAAAACATACAAACCTTTGAAGTCAGTGAGCAAATAGCAGAACTTTCAGTATTTTTTTTTTTAATCTAAATTCAGCCTATTATCTCCTCTTAGCTAGCAAACAGCAACAGCAGCCAGAGCTAAAAGAAAACTCCATGACAATACCAAGAAACAGCAGCTGATATCTATACACTTCACTGTTCATCTAGAGACCTGCACTTTCACATCTGCCTTTACAGCAAGTCTGAAACATCCTTTATTTTCAATGGGCTCCAGTCCTTACTTACTTACTTACTCCACACACTGTGTAGGTCACCCACTGGGTCATGCAAGATTCACCTATCTTAAATGAAATACCTCTGCTCACCTAACAAAATTATTTTAGCTAGCTATGATATACAAGACAGATCTTTGGAAATGCACTTTAATTTTACCTGTGTCCCTATGAGACAGATTCACTCTAGAAATGAAAACTCCTGAGTTTCTCCACTATGAAACAATGAGAACAGGCATCCATCTCTTCCAGCTAAAGTAACTATTCAGTTCTGTTTGCTTGTGTCAGTTTTCCTCCTCTATTACAATAATAAAATTACCAGCTATTTAATCATCTTTAACCCTGGTGTCCCTTAGGATGAAAGCTCTCTAAAATATTAGGTGTAATGTTCCTAAACGGGTGCTAAAAGCAACGTTAAGATTTGGCTTCCTGTGTTTTTTTTTTTTCTCTACAGCGTATGATTTCAGTAGTTGGCGGCATTAACTTCACAAGGTGCTTAACAAATCACAGCATTTCTTTCCTCCCATACTGTAATACAAGTAGTCTTGATCAAATCCAAGGCGAGAGACCTTAGAAACACAACAGGCAGTTTTCATCTGCCAGTTTTATGTATATGTATCTGCATTTTTTTGGCAGCGATCTGAGAGGGCTGGTATATACAGTGCTATTCCCTTCAAATCCTACTTGGACAATTTGCCTTTCTGCTCAAGGAATACAATCTAACAATTCCTATATAGGGTGGTTAATAAATCTGCATGCTACTTTCAGGGTTTTTTTTTTGCAATAGAGATACAATGCTGTTCTATTTATAAAGGTCAAGTAAATCGTATGCAGTCTGTGGAGCCCTAACATCTCTGTATTATTAAAACAGTATTTTATCTAGAGGGAAAAAAAAAAATTCTCAGAATAATGTCTTTCCCCCTCCAATCTGAGTTAAGGTATGTGTGTAATTTTGTGTACACTGAGGAGAACAGGAATACAAATACATTTGTTCGTCCCTTGAATTTTAACAACTATTATTTTTTAACACACTGTAACATTTTTACAGGTTGTTTGGATAAGCCACAGCTATAAATCCTGCTTGGCTGTCAAGCACGGAGAAAGCTTTGCATTATCTTGTGGGCAAGGAAATAAACTGCCAAGAACAGTGCAGAGGGTTAGGGACAAGGAGGGGGTTAAACAGGGTTTACATGCTTAACCTGGGTTCCTGGGACAAAATCGTTGCCTTCAGCCATACCTCTGCCATCTTCTCGTAATGGAAGGATGCCCCAATGGTCAATACTTTCACAGGAATTACTGAGGAGGTCAGACAAGGATTCAACAACACAGGAAGCTGACAATGCTCAAATCTTCCTTGGTTTTGTTAGAACCAGCTAGACATTTTTTAATCTTTATCCAGTGAACAACAATTTCGAAACAAATGGTTTTTATGATCATACTGATGATTATGCCATAGTAAAATGCAGAGAGGCCTGTAAGACCGCTTAGATTACACAGCTAATAGTACCTATGGAGATGCTAGCACTGCAAAAAGCCCATCCAGGACTCTGATGAAGGCAGCAAATGAACGAGCAAACATAGAAACCCCATCCAAACCAATCTCAATTACAGCATTTACAGTTAAACACTGTGACTTGTGTTGAAACCACAATACATAAGAAATTCCTCAACTGAACCTGGTTAGGAAATTGAATTCCTGATGACGTTTCATCTTTTATATTCTCCTAGCATGGCCTCTAAGGCCCGGTAAATGCCTGAGTGCTGAGGGCTGTCCTGTGCCATCAAGCCAACATCAGAAAACATGAGTGCAATCAAAAATGCAGCTGAGGAAGATATCTCCCCAAGTTTCAGTTTTATAGTTGTCATATTTCTCCCCCAAGCAGCAGGGAAGTCTGTAGCAGCAAGAGAGGTCAAGGAGAACAAAGAAGTGTCAGGCAGAATTACTACTTGCAGGTGCACTAATTTCATTTTTTTGGACAGATATGCCCAGCGCACCCAGCTGGAAGTTAAGCAGCAGAAATCCCAAGTGACCAGCTATACCTTCCAAGAATCAAGCTGGGCTCCATGTAGCTTTTAGACTATTAAAAAAAAAAAAAGCATACAGAAAGTTTCTAGCCTGAATTTTAACTATTCAAAACTGTCAGCTCTTCACACTCCTGGCACATGTCTAATAGCAACAAACCGAATTTTAAAGATTGTTGTGCGATTTACTCTCAGGTTATAGGAAAAGAAAACCTTAAATAAATCTGTCATTAACCTATATCTGTGTTAGGTTTTGTTATTTAGGAGGAAACTTGGGGAAAGCTTCTCTGCTTGTGAAAATCAATGCCCCTTAAATGAGCACACTGGAATTTTAAGTGTCCTGTTTTTGTTAAAGACTATGCCTTGTAATTTGCTATTTAATTAGGAATGAAACCTTATTTCTAATCACCAAGCGCTCATGCTTACGAAGAAAGTATAGTTAACATATTCTCTGGGATATAAAAATTAAGACTCTACAAATGCTGGTTAATCAGCATTGAAAGCCAGATAGATCAAAGCCTGCAATGAAGGGGGCAGACCAAAGCTTGTGCTGGCCACAATTCTCTCCCTCTCAAGTACAACACTGGGTGCCCCAAGCTGCCCAGCTTCTTGTAAATTAGGAGGCAAAAACATATGAACAGCACAAGTATGTCTGAAAAGGAAAAAATAAAGGAATGAACTAACTTCATACTGCACTCTGGCCACCCTTGAGGTTGCAAGCAGCACTTTATGTGGGCAGATGAAATCCTCCTCGTCAAATGCAGAAGAGGATTGTTGCGGATCTGCAGGCTCCCTCTCCTTATCTGTTCTGGCAAGATGACTACGCTATTTGCTTCCTTTATAAAAAAGTAAAATTTATGCATACATGAATAAAGGGCTAACTGTACAATCAGTACCAACAGTAGTGCCAGGAAAAGAGCCTGCTGCAAGATAAAAATATGATGTAAAATGCATCATATAAGGATGCTTATTTTTTTGGCTCATACTTTTTATATAGATCAATAAGGCCTTGATCACAGAGAAGAGGTTTGGGGGGTTTAGGGTTTTGTTTTCTTTTAAAGCACTAACTGTTTTGTAACTAGCCTATGGATGTAGTGCTAACAAAGGACCGAGGAGAGAGAACAAGTCTGGACACAGGGGCTGTGTGCCTAGGAACTTGCCTTTTTTTTGTTTTCAGCCGTGACAGATGTCCTTTCCCTACCACTCAGAATTACTCTTTTTGCAAAGAACAGAAGCCCTGAGCAGCCAAGACATTTGCAGGCAGCATAAAAAGCGGTTTTGAGGGTGTGAGGGGGAGGGTCAAAAGCAGAAATCTGTTTATTTGGCACCTAAATATAGCCCAGTTAACTCAGCAAACATTTTTTCTCTACTACATGCTATTTTGTCTATATTTAGAGGCTATAAGGAACCAGCTGTAGCATCACCATTTTATTACATTCTCTGATGGGGACTTTGCTTTTGTTCCCCAGAACAAATCTCTGCCATTAAGTGACCATGACCACTCACCTGAGTCTTGGATACAAAAATTAAGGTTTCAGCTGAAGTACCAGCACAAAGGATGAGCTCTTAACCTCACCCTTACATGAAGGAGCCCTGCTCAGCTATGCCTGCCTGTGAACCAAGCCTCTAATAATCAAAGAGGACACATTGCAAGGCTGCTATTCCAGATCAGCCACAGGTTGATCAGTTATTTCACTCAGCAAGACCCAGCTGCCAAAAAAAAGACAGGTTTCAACCAAATGCTTTCAGAACAGAGGCTGCTTCTACGAAAAGCTTTTTTAGATAGTAAATAAAAATAAGTTTCTGCATTTCGAGATTCTTGTTTAAAAGCATTATAACCCTCTAGAGTATTTTTGCCTTTTTTTTCTTTTTTTTTTTTAATAGGATTGCATACCTGGACACCTGTAGCATGTGGAGGAAAACTTTTTTTTGCGATGAAAATTACCGTACATTAGGCTTAGGGCTACATAGAATGTTTTTTTTTTAGGGTTTTTTTTCCCATAATCACTTAAATCAAACCTTGCCTGCTGAAGTTTTATTGTACAGACAGATCTCTGTCAATGCAGCATCTGATTTACCTCTTCAGATGGGTGCACAAATAGACAATTGATTTAACTTCTTGGAACCCCTCCCTGCACAACAGATACTTTTTAAGAAGCACAGGCCATGGGCAACAAAAGGATAGCTTTTTACTCAAAAAAACCCATCCTCTACAATTTCTCTCCAATGCTTTCACACTAATTTGCTGAGGTAGCTGTCTTTTATTCTCAATGTATGTACTGCAGGAAAGTGCACTTGAGTCTACAAAGCAATCCAGAGAAAATGGTATCAAGTCACTGAATGGCTGTGTCTGAGTAATCTCAGGATCACCAACACAAATAGATAAAAAACCAGACTTCTAGGTCTTCCAAAAACGTGCAGAGCACAGGAAAGGTTTAAAACAAGCAGTGTAAGCAAGACAGGCGTAGAGCTGCTCGTCTCCCAGCGACGGATTTGAAGCATCAATGGGTGATGTCCAGGTTCCATGCTCAGGACCTGGCAGCCTTCAGTTCTGCCTTGCCTGTCTCTTGGGGGACCTGAGGGATTTGATGTCAGGCTGCAGACACTTGTGATTTAGGGTGTGATGGCCCCTCTCATATCTCCCATTTTGTACTGGGAAGTCAAATGGAAAGCCAAGGCAACTCTGAAGGAGCTATAGAGCAAATAACCTGACATCAAGTTAGCTTTTTTGCGCATCATATTCTTCAACTGAATTGATAAAAATTCCATTAAAAAGCTTGGAAAAAGCATGGAGTATTATCTCCCCATGATATATCATTTCTTCAGTATGAAAAAAGTAAAAAAAAAATTTCAACTGCTGTCTAACAAAATCAGAATAGCTAATGGAGCTGAAGGCTTCCAACTATGCAAGCACAAGACGTAATTTTTTTAAACTTCAGGCACTATTCAGGAACTAGTATCTAAGCCTCATAAGGCTCCTCCAGCATACATTAAAACTTCAAATACCTGTAAAGATCCTACCTTCTTGGTACGCTAGACAAGCATCCACATTTTACATAGTTGTCTTGACCATCCTTAAGACATCTGCTTTACTTCAGTACACAAGTCAGGTTGTCCTAACGTACACTTCCAGATCCTATACCATGCAAACAGGGTACAAGTTCATGAAGCTTTACATTTTGTTTGCTACATATTCATAAATTTCGCATCGATTTAACAACTCCGCCACAATGCTCTGGAAGATTGTTAGGCTGTATTTAAACAGTAGCCTTCTTCAGTACTGGCCCCACAGCCAGAATTTTTGTGGCCGCTAAATCCATTGAGCTTAATCAAATAATGAGGCTCCAATTTATAACATTTTCCTGTCACAGACTGCATCAAGAATCTTTTGTGGTGGAAAAAGTTGAAAAAACAAGTGGAAACAGGTTCATTTTGATTAAACCTGCAATGGAAAAAGTCCTCTATAGCTCATGGATGGAATTTCCAGTCGAAACAATGAGAGAGAAAAGAGCCACTGTGCTCCAGAGGTGAAATTTGAATGACATGGACTCATGTCCCCAGCTCTGCCCAATTTCAGTCAGATCTCCAATGTGTTTGTCCTCATCATGCTGATGGGGCAGCCTCACTCTCTATGGAAGCTTTTCTATTGGTACCTGCAAATACTGGGATAATGCCTTAACCTGGGTTTATACATCCTAAGTGATGCTCTAAATATCAGGCTAGTGGTTTCCTATTTGAGCTCTTTTTGGCTTTCAAATAAAAAAATTAAAAAAAAAAGACAACCCACCTGTTGTGTCTGTGCAAGAGTAATGGCACAAAATCGAAAAGCTGAGATTTGCTTGATGATGTCCCTTTTGGACTTGCTTTGCCTACCTAAATAACGGTAACCATCATCTGAAGGAAAAAAAAAATTGGAGATTTAAGAGGGAAGCGATAATTTGTTCCTAGTCATGGACAACACATGCTCTTGAAGTATCTGCCACGATAGTTGATGAGAAAATAACAACACCTGCAAAGCAGAAGGTAGAGCAGCTGCTTTCTGCACGACAGGAGCAGAGGTCAGGTCCGCCACCATACAGAGCCAAATGTCATTTTCCCCAGTGCCTAATCCCTCACAAACAGCGGTGGCACACATAACATACCTGCATTTGCAATTACTGGCTAATGGGCTCTATTATTCAGGCTTGCCATGCTTGCAGAAAACACTCCTTGAACGTTTTGTGCCCTCCTGCAGGCACATTAATAAATCTAGCAAATGAATGGAGGGACATAAGACGGATAGTTAGCATTCCCTTGGGACTCCTCTAATGAAAGACTGCTGGGCCACAATACGAGATCCACCCTGCAACAGATCACTGCACCGCTGCCAAAAAAAGGCTACATGAACTCTTCCTGCCAAGGCAAGCTGCGACTCCGAGATACCCTGTCAGAGCCAGTTAAGAAACAGCAAAATAAGAGAGTTGCACCACCTGTGTCCCTTCTCCAAGCAGAAGCATTGTGAAACTTCAATTATCTTCCCACAGCCACAAGTCTAACTTCAAGTGGCAAGTCAGAGGCTGCGTCTTCTTTTCAGTTATGCCCTGAAACAAGGTAACGTCAAGTAAAACCAGAGTATCTGCCTTACTTAAGCTCTCCCAACGTACTCATTATCATGGTATCTGAGTACATCTGTGTTTGGGTATACTGCTAATAGAGAAAAGCCATCGCCTCTCCATGCTTCATTTCTCTCGTGTGCCTCGCAGAGCTAGGCTTCTACTGGGAAAAGAGAAAGCAATCAAGTATCTGATGAGCATGAGATGTGTTCTCCCCTTCGTGCAACTGCTGTGTCAACAGGACTTAAATGTGCAAAGACATGTACGGAAAAAAAACTTAAATATTTTTTATATATATACACACACACTGCAATTCAACTAGCTTTTAAATATCTAGTAAGTGTAGATAAATAGCACCCTTTGAGCACTCAGACACAAGTTACACATGAAGGTATACACCCACACCCACATTTCTAACTGAGATTTAGCCCACTCTTTTGTCTGTACGCTCTCCACCAGTGAGACATTGCTGTTATTTGGTCCATAGGCAGGACTGTAATAAGGACAAGTAATGATAAACACTAAAATGCAGCCTCCCGGGGCTGGAGCAGCACTTCATCAACCAGCACAGAAAGACATATCGAGTCACTGCAGGATGACACTCAGCCATCACACGGCGTGCACCGTGATGTTTTGTCAATACAACTCAAAGCCACTACCACTAAACACCCCAACACCAGACGCTGTCTTGCTTTGTGTCCTTTTTGGCACTGGCTCTTTAGGGCAGCGGATGTGTATTACCTGTCTTTCAGCTGAGCCGAGCAAGGTGCAGGCAGCCAACATGATAGAATTGCTGTTTGCCTATAACAAGAGGCCCACACGATGTCACATCTGATCAGTCACGAGTCGACTGATTTTGTACAAACTGGCACACTAGAAAAGCTAGATTGTCAGGAAAATCAAGCCTCCCGTGGTATCTTGTGCTACAGGCACCAGAAGCTCTCTGCCTCCTTTTTCAGGGAGATGTAAAGTCAGGACCCTATCAGATGGGACAGCTCTGTAGAAGGAAGAGCTTTGGGGTTGAGAGGGAAAAGAAGGGCAAACACCCAGAGGAAGAGAGAAAAATGTTGGGCAGAAGGAGGAGCAGGAACAAGAGACACAGGGAAGTAACTGAGGGCTCAGAAGAGAAGGGAGAAGAGGATGGCAAGGCCATTCCTGGTAAGAGCAGTCTGCCCTGCCATGGAAGCAGAAAGGACGGTGGCATGAAGGCAGAGGGCTCCAGGAACACAATGCCAGAGCACATGCCACAAAGGTGGCAGAGAAGACATGCAGGGGACCCTGGGGGAAACCTGGCAGAGGAGATGAAGGGAACAGATGCAATGAATTCAGCCCACAGCAACTGCAAATCGCAGTACCCCCGCATTCTACAATCCCACCCTGCAGATTCGTATCCGGCTGCAGGTCACTGCAGAAAACTGGAAAGGAAGCGTAATTTCCTTTCCCCTCCACAGCCCCCTCTTTCACAACGTTCGAATGTTCAGTTTTTCCTCCCTCACTTCTTAAAGCAGGAAGAGAAAGAAAAGAAACCCTAGTGTCTCGTTTGTCTCTTCCAGCCTCTTCACCAAGGCCTTGCTGCTGTTTGCTCCACACCTCTCTGCAGTCTCCAGAGCCAGGATCCAGCTGCCTAGCCAAAGACAGCAGAAGTGAGCTGCTGTTATCGCAGATGTGGTCTCAATGACAACTATGTCGAACAACCCTGCTGAAGACCGCGTGTCATTTATCAGATGTCAAAATCATTTCTCTCATTTTGTGCATTCAATACACATATATCAAACAACAAAACACAGTAGTTGCCAAAAGATGTGTATCTCCTCTATCTGGCCAAGTTTAGCTATGTTTAAACCTCACATGTAAGCCCTTATAGACTTTCACAAATTTAAGCAACACTGAAACTTCCAGGCAAAGAGTGTACACTAACTCCACTGCATCTGTATTTCCAACTCAGAAAGAAGGATGCCTGATCTTCCATTTTACCTAAAGGACTTTCTCAGGTTTTTAAGAGTCATGATTTTCAAAGCACCTCTGTAGCTATAAGATCCCTATTGTTTCCAGCAAGCATAAATGTACAAATGAATGTCTTTATTTGCATCACATTTGGTTTATCTACACCTTTGTTAAGTGCTTGGCTATTGCCTTGATGTGCTGTTGCCTGAGTCATACAGCGATTGATTTCTTCTATTCATCAGAAATGTTACCCACCAAGATAGTTATTTTCCTCATTTAGCCTGTCGACTACAAGAGCACTAATGAATTCCCCTCACCCGGTGGATCTTTGCACACAATTGACATCAAATAGGCAGTTTAAATAGTAACAAGCACTGACAGATCCCAGGGATCCACTTACACTGGGGACAGGGAGCAATGGCTTTAGATTTTCATCACATCTGTGTCACCAGTTATTTACTCTTTTGCTCCTGAATCTGAATGATACTCTGTGGCTGCTAAGCCACAAAGCCAACAGCATTTCAACATTCCCAGAGACCAGCTGATACTGGAAAAAAATCCATATACACCACCAATATTACAGCTTAATTGTTTTCTATCCTAATAAAAATTCATCTCATCGTATATTTATGTTAATGCAGTACTCCGGTACATGTGAATAAGTACATACGTGCATACACAATTGTCGATATATATTTCTCTTGAACCTAAGAGATCACATTTAACACAAAGTATGTGTATATTTACAAGACTCTAGTCTCATTTTCAGTCAACCCAGACAGCTACATTATGATTTCTCCTATTTGTCCAGACCACCCACCACCATCACCACTTCACAGAATATTAAATCAGTGAACAAAATGAGCTGGCCTGACTGTGTAGTTTTCAAATTCACTTCAAGTCTACATCACAGAGCTGGTCCACAGCTTTCCTGACACAGTTTGTGTGTTTAACAGGAAACACCTCCTCCAAATATGCTCACAAATCAAATCAAAAAGGGCGATTTTGGAAAAAGAACACAGCTCCACGTAGGAAAAGTGTTGCACTATAACGAGGGGCTTTTTTTCAGTGATATCCTACTTCAAGATTGCTCCTAACAAACAAGCACCAAGTACAGTCCAAATATCCTAACTCTACTTTGCAATTTTGAAGTCTGGGAGCCCATTTTCTACTTTGAAACCAGGCACCAGTGCTCAAGTTTGGCTATACGTGTGCAGGCAGTAGTTTCCAAGGAAACCAGTGACTGCATGAACATTGCAAAATGCAAGTCCTGCGCTCGCTGTTTCACAAGTACACTGTAGCTATCTCCGTGACACAAACCCTTCCAGGTAGGCGCTTTACTACTGTTTCTAAAAGACCTTAATACAATTTCAGACGTTTAGGATGTCAGTATACACAGTACATATCCAAGCAATGTGCACACTTGCAACCAAACCACTTTCTGTAGATGTTGAGAGAAGGATAAAGGAATTATTTGAGTTGTTTTAGGCTCCAATGTAGCAAATACTTTTGTTTCTTTCCTGTTCTATCAGCCCTTCAAAACAAGGACAAGCTACACAAAACATGAATGTCAGGGACTTCTCTGCCTGCACATACCCCCTAGAAATGGCAGAACAGCAGATGAAAAACATTTATACACATATTTATCCTTTAGCCTGCTACAAATGCAAGTATTTTGGCACCATGAAAAGCCAAAAGAGAAGCAATACCAGCAGCACAGGCAGTAAAGATTATAATTTATGACAGTAAGTGGCATTTAAACCACCACCATATCTAGTTCTAAAAGCACAGCTTTCCAGGACTGCTTACCTTAAGATAAGGTTCGTATTTAGTGACTTCTGAAATCTTAGAATCCCACAGTATCTATCCCAAGCGGGATAACCAAAGAAACAGGTACATATCAAGTCACTGTGTCCTTTTTAACTCTCTAAAGGAACAATTTTTTCCCCTTGACTCATGTTTTGCATCTGGTGTTCAGTGAGACAGTGTTTAGTAAAAGCATGGAGTCCACTCACCTTCCCAGTGAGTCTGCAACACAGGCCGTTGCAAACAGCTGGCTAGTCTAAATTCTGTGCTACTACATACATTTTTGCTCAGTATCAGCACTCTGGGTTTTTTTTTTTTGATTCATTTCAGACGTGTAAGACGCATACTGTGTTTAGGAACACAGGATGCTAAAGCTCAGGACTACTTTCACAGCAAGTCTGGAGGGAAGGCATTTGTGTCCATGGTCTGGGACCTCATTTTCTGTGGATGCATTTTAAAACTATCCACCTACAGTATTTTCACTCAGTAATACAGATAAGAGGAAAAAAGTTAATTCTGTAGAAAATTAATTTATGGAGATGTATTACAATTAAAAAAATAGTTTCCATGTTAATGACCAACTTAATTTAAGTGCTATTAGCTTGCTTAAAACTACTGTACTTGCTGAACTTTTTTTTTGCATATAACCACCATAAAGATTTCAATATAGTTTCTGAACAGAACTACTTTGCTTTAAAACATAGTATATTTACACTACACTGCTAAAAGTAATATCAGAAAGCAGCAGAAATTCAGAGAAGTATGTGTTGCCTGTTGCTACTAAGCAGAATTAAAATAATTAAAATTACAGCAACATTTAATCTTGCCATCACTCATCAAAGCAAGAATCAGACAGAAAATGACAAAACAAGTATGTGGCTTTAATAGCTTTGTCCGGTGAATTGTTTTTTACCTTCCTTTGAATAAAACACCTCTGGTCCTTAGAGTTTACATTCAGCATAAACATTACCTGACTAAACAAGCGTACTTCACAGATGACTCAGAACACTACTTGCCAACAGAGAAAAATCCTTGTCCTCCGCATAGTAACTAAATACAATATAGTTATTCCTTACTACCACTAGTAACCAAAGCCTCAGAAGGCTGAATATACAAAGAGCCAAACTACCAGCAATCTCACACTTGCCACTTCACAACACATTAAGCAGCACAGACTCCGAGGCGTGAGTCACGCGTGTGCCTCTTGCATAGAGGAAAGCCCCATCCACCACCACCACCGCCAAGCCAGACCTGTCAAAACAGAGTAAAATAACATTTGACTGACTTGCGTTTGCCGCTATCCTTGACACACTGCATGTTAAAACTTCTGTCAGGAAGCATATCATCCTTCACAATAAAACCTCATCCCTGCAAAGCGCAAGGCGGCCCTGCTCTCAGCCCTGCTGTGTGAATAGAAGCAGGGCAAGTTGGGTGTTTAAGGAGTCAAGCGAGTAGACAGCTCATGAGGCAAGTCTGCCAACCTGCCTTGGCCAGCCGTAGAGATGAGAGAAGTTTAGGACTGGACTGCTGGGTAGGCAACAAGTCCCATGTACCCAGATTCAGCAGCACTTGCTACAGAAGCGGGCTGTCCTTCACAGCATCCAAGAGCTTGTCCATGCAAATCAGCCAGCTGAAGCCACACACAAAAACCGCAATAGGGTTTGAGTGGCACTGCGCCACTAGAATGGCAGGAGAAAAGTCCATCTGTCCCTTTGATAGCCGCCAAGAGTGGAAAGCTAATCAGCATAAGCCTAAGGGAGATCATTCCCCAAGGCAATGCCCTTGGCCACATCTTGTATTGGTGGGCACGTCATCCTTTCTCACAGACCTCCCACCAGTGGAGAGATGCTGCCCCCCCACCACGTGCCACATATATTAAAGTCCTAACCCTAAAGTCCTAACCCCCTAAATCCTGCACACCGAAAAAACCACCACTGACATTAATGGAAGTCAGCGTTTAATCAAGAATTGGCAGATCTTTCCAGGCACAAAAATACTCCTTCAGAACAATGTTAAACTACATTCAGATGGATTCAACATTATATCACACAGCACGTAAAAGCAACCAGAGCAGTTAATTACTCTCAAACAAATGATAAACACAATTCAATTAGTCACTGGACACATCATACTGAATTACATCTTGATAACAAAAAAAAAAAAAAAAATTTAAGGTTGCACCCCTACATCTATCGCTGCTGACTGCTTTTGATATGATGTTTTCTGCAGCGCGGCACCAAAACCAGAACATAACAGGACTAAAGAGGCCACCATCCCTCATCTGATTTCACAGCTCATGTCCCACATTTCAGGAAGCAATCACGGTGGGAGCGTTCTCTCAGTTCCCGATCACAGGTCCCTCAATCACCTCAACCATCAGTATCTAGTCGTTAAATTATGGTGCAACAACCATCCTCCAAATTATTTTAGAAAGAGGAAAGCATGGGGTTTAAGAAAAAGGGGTTGGGGTTTTGGTTGGTTTGGGGTTTTTTAGAACTATAGTTTGAGAGTTTTAATTAATGGATGGCTCCTGGGTACTGCAGCATACATACCATTTATAAACACCAGCAGATAATTTTATGCAAACACTCTAAATATGAAGTGCTTTTCAAATATTTCTGGGGGTTTTATTACTATTATGATCACTTAAAAATATGCCTCTAGTTCACAGAAGATGTGCACATTCGCCTTCAAAGAACCAATTTGGCCGTTGAAGGGATTTTGTTAAATCTCTTATATGTATGTTGTACTTTCCCCAAGGCTATACAACCAAGTATTTTATTTTTTTTAAACCAGAACTCTTAAATACGACTCACAGGCTGCTCCTCCCCCTAAAAACGAATCTCTGGGATTTTGGCAGATTCCACAACTTTACATTCAAAGCATTCCTAAGTCTGTTAACTCACAAAAAGAAGTCATTTTTCATGTTACTCAACGTTTTCTACAAATGACGCAGCATTTTGCCATTATCTCAGTTAACGACAGGGCATACGCTACCTCTGACAAGAGGAGATCGGGCCCTATACATTTCTTCACGCTCACAAGCTCTCCACTTTGTTTTACATTCTGCTTCTACATTTTTTTTTTCCTTCTGGAAAACAAAATATGCTGATTACACAGTCTTCCAAAAAAGCATACAGCTGTTGCCAATCACCAAACAAAACAGCCTTTTAAAATTAAAGTCCTGGGTATTTTCCCATGGCAAGTACAAAATAACGAAGGCGAAGAGACGAGAGTTACAGCTTCCTAGTTAAAAAGGCTATTCTTTGGTCTGCAGCTCTGTAAAATCTTAATTGGAATAACAGTTGGTACAAACTTGGTCTCGCAGTATTCTTTTCATGCTGACAGGCTGTTAGCAGCCAGGATATATCCTGCGAGAGTTCAAAGGTGTGGAAAAACAAACAGAGCAGCAATTTTGGAAGATGAAGAGGAGATAAGGATTTGTCGTGGTATTTTTCTGCCATGGAAAACCATCCAGCTTTCTCCACAGTCTGTGCCCACTTACTCCAGTCACTTCTTGCAAGTTACTTCCTTTGGGGGGGAGAAAGAAAAAGCCACTTACTTTAGACAACTGGCTTCTAGTTAACTTGAATATGAAGACTGATAAAGATGCCAATGCCTGACTTCTCTCATTGGTCTCATAACTTGAAAGAAAACGGCAGGATGTGTCCCTCCACAGATTTTAGCTATAAACTCTTCATGTGAACCCAAAAAGTCCCACTTCACATTAAAACAAAAGAGAAAGTTTAGAGGCAAAATAAGCCCAACCCTGCAAGAGCAACTAAAACTCTTAACATTCTGTCTGAAACGGATATTTTTTTAAACTATATGTATCTTAAATGGTGGGGCTTGTGCACAAGGTAAGATCTTGCAGGAAATTTAACAGTATTTTTTCCATATGAGGCAATTAAATTCACTTTCATACTTAAAAGCCATTCGGAGTTTAACCATTTTGTAACCCAGAATCTTCTACGTGGAATCACAGCAGCTTCCACAGACACTTCACCAGAGAGGCAGACCCACAGGTATCAGAAGTCTACCATGGCCCTCATGATCCCTCCTCGTTTCTAACAGACTTTCTACTACTACTGATCCTACCAATCTCCAGCCG
The DNA here is from genome assembly GCF_047370975.1 of Nipponia nippon. Classification (NCBI taxonomy): domain Eukaryota; kingdom Metazoa; phylum Chordata; class Aves; order Pelecaniformes; family Threskiornithidae; genus Nipponia; species Nipponia nippon. The sequence goes on along the minus strand of NW_028262347.1, from coordinate 86,356,263 downwards.
CCTTAGGTGCTCCACCAGAAAAGGAGGACAGACCCAGCACCACTTAACTGCAAAAAACCCACAGGCTACCAAGCAATTGAAGATTTCCTGTGTGTCCTCTTGGTGCTCCTACTTCTGTATAATGCTGGAGAGCAGGCTGGTACTTTGGCAGCTTGTCAAAACCAAAGGCTGGATGCCATTACCTCAAGAGTCACTGAGGTTCGGCATGAACAGGGCAAAAAAGTCAACCCTTCTTTGCGTATTTTGGTAGTTCCCGTTCTGCTTCCAGGTCCACCTTCACCTCCAGTACCACCACAAACGGTTATCCTGAACATCAAAATGTCATCAAGATTGTGTCATGTTTGTTTAATGAAGATAAGGACCTCCCCTCAACCACACAGGAGCACTATGTAAGCCATGTTTGCAACTGTACATAGAAAAGCCTATGAAAAATCAAAATTTAAATATCAATGACCCCAAATAAACTAAACCAATTGCGCTTCCTCACTCAGTCTCGGAGGTACATCCATCACTAACAGAGCAGGTCATCTGGATTGTATTTTAATCATGAGAACGACAGGTAAGCAAAATACATGGCTCATGTTTTCCTTTATTTAGGTAGCCACATCTTCCTTTCCATTGGGATGCTCAAATTAAAAGTGCTCATCAGTGCAGTTACGGATGTAGGCAAGCACCCAAGATGACTGTCTATCAGCAGAAGATATCACGTTGCCTCAGTAGGTGTGCATCCTTGGGCATGAGGCTTTGAGGGCTCCTCCTCACCATAATGTGACAGCTCAAACAGAAGAGCAAATGTTTCCTAGAGCAACGTGCACTCCTGAAGCTGTGAGCAAGTATCTTTTACTTCAGATTAAGATCTGAAGCCGCAAGTTGACTTGAATATTGTAAATACTATTAAGAGTATTGACCGTGGAAGGTCAATATGAAATACTCCCTCAGGCAGGTGGCGTGCGTTATGCCCCACATGAGACTACAGCAAGGCATTTACGCAATAAGCCATTAAAATTCAAGCTGGAAAACGTTAATTCAAGGCTTCATCAGGCTTCCTACGTATTTCATGGTGCACAGCAGAGGCTCCAGGCTCGTTCTGCTGAAACCTGAAGTGCTTCCCTGAGATCTGGGGGGGTCGATTCACTCTTCAAGGGCACCAAGGGGTGAACACACACACTCCCCTAACAAAAAAATAAACATTTTCGGATGCGCTGTGTTGTCCTACAGTTTAATTGAGGAAATTAATGCCTCTGGGCCACCTTATCCCACCTTAAACGTTTACCAGACACACCATGGCTTGCATAAACCCACCTGCCTGCCCGCACCTCAGCCCACTGCCTGCTCACGGGGCAGCTGCCCCCCCCCACCTGATGGAGCCCGGTCTCCACTTTTCGGGGTGTTTGGGATTTTTTGGTCCACCACAGCTTCTCCCCGCCGCCCTTTTGAATCCGGAGCCGCGGCCGTTCGCCTTAAAAGGGCAAAATATCTGTGGAGAAACGGCGGCGGGAATGGGGGGGGGGGGGGGGGGAAGAAGCGGGGAGGCAGGAGAGCCGGCAGCCGCCGCCCCGACACATGGCGGGCGGCCCCGGCCGAGGGTCCCGCGGCGGCGGCGGGGCCGGCCCATGGCGGCCGCCCTCCCTGGGCGGGCGGCCCCGGCGCGCCGGTTGCCAGGAGACGGCGGGGCCCCGCCATGGCGGCGAGAAGGGCCGAGGCTGCGGGGGCAGGGCAGAGCTAGGGGCCCAGCCCGGCTTCAGCCTCGGCCCCAGCCCATAACCTACCGGGGCAGATGAGCGGGTCCCGGCGGCGGGCAGGCAACTCCTGCCAAGGCAAGGAGGAGCAGCGAGGCATCGCCCCTCGCCGCTGCCCCACCATGCCTGCAGCACCTGCGCCACCAGCCCCGCCATCGCCTCGGCCCCGGAGTGAACCCGCACCCGTGTGGGGCTGGTGAAGTCCCGCATGGGGCTCCGGAGGGGCCTCGCTGGAGCGACGCAGCGTCGAGAGGCCGAGACCCGCGTCCGCCATGTGCCCTAACAAGCGGCTGGGGAGTGACCTGCATCCCAAAGCCCACCCGAAACGAGAACAACCCCAGCTACCAGGATGGCTCGAACGATCCTCCACGACCCCAGCGCTCCCGTTTAATTCAGCGAGGAAGATGTCAGCCGCAAAGGGGAGGCGGATTTGGCCACAGACCGGCAGCGGCGACGGGGAGGTCGAGCCCCGGTTGCCGCCAGCCGAGGGGCACAGCCCGGCAGCAGCGGGCGGGGGGGGTGAGCCCCGGGCCGGCCCCTGCCGCCCTCCGCTGCGCTTGCACATGAAGCCGGGCGCTTCAGCAGCGGATAATCTCTTTTTCTCCTCTTTTATTTTTTTTTTTAATTCCCTTAGGGAGTGCTGAGCTAAATGCATTGCGATTTGTTGGCTAGGAAAAGATACTAAGGGGAGGGAGTGATCTCGCTCCTGCGAGGTCTCCGTTTTCTCCATTAAATCGCTATAATTTGCCTAGTCTGCGGCAAGTGTGAAACCAGGACAGAGCAGCTCCCGGGCGCGCTGGGAGCCGAGGTTCCCCGCAACTTTCCCTTCCCGCCGCCCCCCCCCCCCGCCCTCCACCGGACCAGGACGCTGCAACGAGCCCCTGCCACTGCCCTTCTCCCCCCCTCACCCCAAAACACCAGCACCCACCGGGCAAGGGAGGCCAGGCGGGGCGGCAAGAAGGCTGCTGGAGCCGCGGGCACCGCACCGCGCCGGGCTCCAAGTTTCCCTGCCCGCACGCTGCCCAGCCCTGCCTGCCCCGCGGTGAATCGCTCCCGGCGGGACGCCGCTCCTCTCCGGGGGGCAGAGACCCCCGGGATTCTCCCGTCCCTGCCCTCAGCGGAAAAGCCGGCGGCCCGCCCCTGCCCGAGCTCGCCGCCGTGCCGCCCCCGGCCGGATGGGGGGGCGGCCGGCTCCGAAAGGACCCCGGCCGGATCGGGGGAGCGCGGCTCTCCCCCCACCTTGGGGCTCGCTCCTGTCCCACATCCCCCCCCAAGCCCGGAACTCGCAACTTTCCCACCCCGCGGGGCCACCCGGGAGGGCGTGGGGGCGGGCGGCAGCCGGGGCGGCCGCGCTTCGGGGCTCCGCTCCGCGCCCCCGCCACCCCGATCCCTCCCCGGCGGCGAGGACGGGGCACGGCGCGGAAGAGGCGTCCGCCGGATGCCCCGCAGGCAGCGAGGGGAGAAGGGGGCAAGAGGGACTGAGGGCGGCGGATGGAGAGGCGAGGCACGGAGCGGTGGGTACCCGGGGTGAACCCCCTGCTTACTGTGGGCTCTTGGGGTAGAAGGGGAGGGTGACGTGGCTGAGATCCTGGATGTCAAAGGCGGTGGGCTCGGCCGAGATCGCCTGCCGCTTGGTCCTCTGCTCCCCCTGCAAGGTGCCGGCGCTCTGCTGCTGCGCCTGCTGGGTGGCGGGCCGGATCACGGAGCGGTACTTGTCCAGCTCGTTCTGCAGCTTCTGGATCAGTTCGTCCTTCTGGTCCAACTCCAGCTCCAGCTCGTCGATGAGCGCATCCCGCTGCCGCAGCTCCTCGATCTTCTCCTGCAGCGCGTACTGTAAATCCCGCAAAGTGCCCATGGTCCTGCCGCCTCGCTCGCCCCTCGCCTCTCCCGGCAACTTTCCCCCCCGGGCCGCCCACCGCCTCCCCGCACTTGGGCCAACTTCCCTCCGCCGCCCCCTCCGGCCCGGCCCGGCCCGGCGCGGCCCCGCTGCCCGCCGGGGCCCCCGCCGCAGCCGGACCCCCTCCGCCGGCACCGCGCTCCGGAGCCGGGTTGTTAGGGGCGATTTCGATCCGCCTGCGTCAGGCTGGGCTGGAGAGGGAGCGGGAGACACACACACACACGCGGAGGGGGAGGGAAGGAGGGAAGGCGGCGGGGAGGGAGGCAGGGGCGCCTGCGAGGATGCACATGCACTCCCCGCTCCCTCCTTCCCGGCCCCGCCGGCTCCCCGCGCCGCCCACACCCCCGCGCCCGGGGTCGCCCGGCGGGGGATGCGGGGAGGGGGCTGTCCGGCGGCTCCCCCGGGGGCTGCGGGAGCGCTCCGCCGCCGGGAACCTCTGCCGAGCCCTCCCCTCCCGTCCTTTTGCAGGAGGAGGCCATCAAACAGGTCCAAGCCCTGGGAGATGGCTGCACAAACCTGCCCTCTCCGTCCCGCTTTCGGGGTGTCCCCGGTCCTCTCCCTTCCCATACTCTGCTCCGATCGAGAGTACTACTTTTTCCCTACAGAACTTGCCCGGCTTATCTCCCATTTACTTTTTTATTTTTAACAGCCAATTTTTGTTGTCTTCTCTGAGTGAAAGCACAAGCCAGTGCCTGGCACGGCTCCTGCTCAGTCTCAGCAAGCTTTGGGCTCCAAAAACCCAGATTTTATTTTACTTGACTGAATATCGGTCAAGTATGTCTGCACTAGAAAAGCCTGGAGGCAAGGCATATGGGTTTTAGAGCCCTAAAAAAACCACTAACTTAAAATACAGGAAATAGACTTTCTCCGTAGCCTCGCTACCCACATGAAAGCATGAGCTAGTTTCTGCCATTCCAAACACAATCGGATTTTCCCAGTGTGCGAGCGCAACGCCTCATGCACTAGGATTTTCTGCGTGCTGACAAACTGCTACACACCGGTTCTACCTATGCGATACAGTCCACAGGTCTGCTGCACAAAAATAACAAAATAAAATAAATGAGCCGCATCAGCTGAGCCCTTGATGCCAAATGGCTCCGTTGTCTTTTGTCTTGCCTGCAAATGCCAGGCGCAGAAGGGACAGCAATGTATGCTGTGACAACGCGGCTCCTGGGCTAAGCCCTCCAGGGCAGAAAGAGGGTTCCGTGGGCAACAAAATAGCTGGTTTGGGGGTTTCCGATAACATTGCACAGTCTGGAGGGGTTGGGAGTAAAAACCTCCACAGCCCAGCTCAGCGCTGGTGCCCCGCAAGAGCTTCTGCAGCGCTGGGGCACTGGCACAGTTTCATGCTCAGATATTTTCAGGGCAGCAGAAGCAGCTGCTTCAGTTCCATCTCTGGGAGTTTGATTTGGGGAGGAGAGAGGTAGGGTGCAACCATGGATACATTTTTTGGAGGTGGGTGGAACCTACGTGTTTGTATCTCCTGTTAGCAGTGTGTCTAGACCTCCCATTCGGGCATCAGCTGGAAATGAGACATCCAGACAGAGACCGTGTTTATGGGATTGAGCTTTTTTGTTTGGTTGGTTTTGGTTTATTTTTTACTGTTACATACTGGCACTTGGCTGAGTCCAAAGTTCCAGCTTTCAACCTGCAGATGGTCTTTATAAAATAAATTAAAAAATAATAAAAAAAAAAAAAAAAAAGAATGGATGAGGAATTACAACTGCTCCCTGCTCAACACTGTTGTTTGAAAGGGCCTGGCCTCTCTTCATAAGCATGAGGCTTTGCAGGTTCTTGAACATACTTGATACATCCAGCATTTTCTGAGACGCACATTAAAAAAAAAAAAATTGGGTTATGTAAAACACTTCAGTTTTCAGTCCCCTTGATGCATATGTGCCAGCCACAAAAGCAAAGTCCCGTGGTTGTTTTCACGGGTTGCCAAAGCGCTTTAAGTTCAGACAGCATTTTTTACTGTATATTGCCTCCATTTCAATCTTGCATAACTCACTAGGAACAAAAGTATCAAATTTCTTCTGAACATTTCCATTTTAAAGATGACCAGCGTTAAATAGATGCACTCCTGCTGCCTACAAACTAGAAATCAATGATAAATAAAATATTTTAATAGCATTCAGCCGACATGCTTAAAGTTTTATTGGTTTCCTCCCTACAGAAGTGATTCCAACTTCTGGACGAGGGAGACAGCAATATGGTTAACTGAAGCCCACCGTGCTTCAAAAGAGTAACAGCCCCAGGGGGAAAGTTGTGCATAATTTCGTGATGACAAGCGGTAAAGTCACATTACTTGGTTTCTATTAGAGGTACACAGCCTGGGACTGAGACAACAATACCTAAATGAGAAAGGATCTGGAGAAAACCATGAGAAATTATGGGAAATAAAACTGGTGAGGAATTTAGCTGAGTATATCTAGAGAAAATATTTGTTTACAGGTGGGAAGCAGATTTTCATAAGACCTATGAGGTCTGAAGAGAGATTTTATAGCTCAGTTTTAGATTTGGGACTATAATTAGCAGCTGTCAAGTCTAAGGTTGGTCTTCCCTGATTTAAGGATGAGGCCAAAGCAGCCCAAAGGTCTTCACAGCCTGACAGCCAAGTTCTGCCACAGGAAGGCAGCCAGCAGTTGCCTATTTTTGACTATTCACTGCTCTCCCAAAGAAACCATCAGGCGAGTGCAGGTCTCCTCCCTGCGGTTCATACTTCAGGCTTTCCTGGCATGGGCTGGTGCGTAACCTCAGGGATCCCAGGGTACTGCCCCACTCCGATAAAAATAAATCCTCTGGTCCCATTCCTTTCAACTTAAAGTTCCCAATAAAAAAATCTCAGACTCTCAGAGCAGCTGCTTCGTCTTCTTGATCCAGTGAACGGAAAGAAATGGTTTTAGGGAGAAGAATGGCAGGAATGCACCAACTGGCTTGGGTTTCAGGAGGACGGGGCAAAGCTGCTTGCGGTTTGTTAAGAGAGCCTTTGGCTACAGTCATCCCAAAGCCCTTTTCTGTTCCGGCCACTGAGATACTGTGCCTGGATGTTGAGTAAGCAGGAAGCCAAAAAAAAGAGCATCTGCAGACAGCGTCCTCTCTGCCCCAAAACACTGTGTGCCGCAGTTCGCTGATGGGAATCACACAAAACAGGGGTGTTTCTTCTCTTCGAACAGGCTGTGATATATACACAATATTTCCTCTTTGCACAGCTCCTAGGTTTTAATAGCTTTTGCTTCTAAACCTTTCAAGGATCATCTGTCACCAAATGCACCCACTCAGCTGCCATTTTCCAAACTAAAAACATATTTGAAAGCTCTCTATTCTGCAAACATGTCCCCGGGATCGCCAATCAAAGCTCAGGTAGCAAGCAGGATCGCTGACAGGCAAATGTCACCTTGCTGTATCCAGCCAGAACAGCGCGGGTGAAGAAGCTGGAGAGGCATCACTGAGTACATACATAAACATTTTCCTCCTCCTGGAAGCATTTTTTTTTCCCTGCCTAATCCACTCCAATGCCAATCCTTACCCTTTTCCCAGAGTATCTACAGGAGCAGATCAGCCTGTGGTAGAAAGTTGAACCGCTTGGATTTTGTGATGCGCTCTGCTGGTCGGGGCTTTGTGCAGATTTGGGAAGGTGTGTGACCCACGGGACTCTACCTGCCGATGGCACACAGCCGGTTGCAAAGCTGAATGCGTTCCCCACGCGCATATTCACAGCAACACCTTTACAATGTGAAGGAGAGACTAAAAATACAGGAAGATCTAGAGGAAAGCAGCACGTACATGAGCTGAACTCTTGCAAAAAGCATGCTATAACCAACTCAAGTTGCAGTTCACCCTGGAGAGTCACCACGTCTCATCCATGCCACGCCCCCCCCCCCCCCCCCCCATTCCACCCAAAATTCACGCCAGTCCCTGAGGTAGAGGAAGGAGTGCCACCTACTGAAACATGAACACATCCGACTCCTCCCTAGGGCACAGTTGGCCGTTCTTTTTGCCTTTTGCCCCAAACAGAGTGCCTCTGGTAGCTCCTTCCGGGGCCACAGTGCCATACAGATTTGCAGGGAGCAGCTGGAAAACAATTCAGCCCCCAAGGATAGGGATGAGGATGGAACTACTATGTCAAAGCAGCCTCACCAAGACCAAAGAGCAGGAATTGGTAGTATTTGGGGACTGCTTCAGCCCCATTTATCTCTGAAAATAAGTCCTTTTTGTCTCATGACATTGGACATTCCCTCTTATTTTGGTCCTTTCTGAAGCCTCTAAAATTGAAGCTGAAACCTGTTTGTTCCTCACCAATGAAGGGATGGAGATATCCAGGGTTAGGCACTCTTGCAGTGAGTGCTGTCTTTTAAATCCCATTGATTCCCAAGTGCTGAAACTCAAATCAACATCTCAACTGGATTATCTCAAGGATTTTCCTTCAGTATGTAGATTCTTTCCATTATCAGTAACACTGAGAAGTAGCTCTTGTAAAGAGCATCCAATTGCTTCGGCCTGCCATGGAAAATCCTCCCAGGATGAGGATCATTTGGAGTAGAGTGCAGGAGAAAAAAAATACCCCGAGACCTATTAATGTTACCCAAAAAATGCTCACTGCAGAGACAAGAAAAAAAATAATAGTGTGCTGTACTGCAATTGGTAATATGCTTAGCTTTTTATATCACATTAGGGGCATACATAATAACACAAAAATGAATGTTTGTGTCATGCAAGGCAAAAGGATAAGAAATTATGAGTGTGTAATAGCACAGAATTATCCACGTAACGTGGTGGTTTCAAGCCCTCCTCCCCTCACATGCACAGATTCATGTGCCAGAATCAGATTCAAGATTCAAGTTTTCTGTTCTCCTTCGTGGGTCCTTTGCCCAGAAAAATAGATGGCATGAAGGACCTAACGCACTGGCAAGGTAAGAGATAACCCTCCCCTCATCATTTTTCCAGGCTGGAGGAAACCCTGTATCTGCGGGTCCTGCTGGGTGGGCTGCAGAGCTTAAACAGTAGAACAGTTATCAGTCGTCTGTCTGGGAGGAACAGGAGTTTTACATAAAAATGGCACAATAAATTATTCTCGATATCCAGAAGTTGAATACACATGCAACAAGCCCTTCAAAGCTTTTTTCTTCCATTAGAGCAACCAAAACAGTCCCTCTGACTTCTTTTCCCCACTAACAAAGCCCTATTCACACCAGCCCTGCCTATGTGCCTACAGAAACCACAGATCCTCTGCCCTCCAAAAAGCATCTGACACACTTGAGTTGAAAGATGTCTTTCTAAGCCAGGCTTTTTCTCCTATGATCACATGGAAAGTTGAATTTTCACCAGTTCACCCCATCAGATGGTGGCATGCGGTGGCAGTGGGTCTCCGCATCCCATTGCTTCAGTGCTGGTTCAGCTGCTCATGAGTCCCTATGGGGTAGGAGGGGATGCTACAGCCTTCCTGGTAGCACCTTCTCATATTCTCAGCCTAAATGAAATCTTTGAGGCTGGGCTTTCTCCAGGAAAGAGTAAACACATTTTCTTGCGCCCCTAGATAGGAGCTGCAAATAGCAGCAGATTTCCAGGCAGGTCAGGCGTGGGAACCACCATCCCTGACCCCAATTCCTCCTGTCCATACACACCTCGGGTGATTGGTTGATTTTTTTCCCACCTGCTAGAAAGGGCTGGACTGCCTGGCAAGGTCAGACATGAGCAGAGCTTAGACACATCTTCCTGTGGGCTGGATTAAGCCAGACACAGCTTCAAAATGATTCAGCTGCCTTAAGAAGTCTCTTTAGGCTCATGTTAAGCAGCAACTTGTTCTGAAAACTGCCAGCATAAATACTTAGTGCTGTTTTGCAGTTACTACAATTAGACCCTGACTATGCCCCTGCTTTTCTCAGCAGTCCCAGGGCACTGACTGTATAGAGCAAAAGCAGCATTTAGACAAGGAGAGCCATGGAAATGTAGTTTTCTTTTGCTTTCAGCCTTAAGCTACTGGCAAATGAACCCAGGGACCAATTAAACTAAACGTAAGGATGCAGATCTAGTCTTGGAACCATCAGATACAGGATATAATGGAGGTGAAGTTTGTAGAAAACATCAACTCAGTTGATGTAGTTGGAAAAACAGATTAATTCTGGCTCTCATGCACATATCCATGAGATTGGAAGAAGCTGAAATGTTAGAAGGAAGGTGGGAGCCATGTGTTGGATTTGAGGCCTCTGATTTTCATGGAGATACAGCTGGGATAGCCAGGCCAGCTTCCTTGCACTTCTCGTCAACCAGAGTTTAACCGCTCAGGACAGCCTGTGCTCAGCGACTCTTTTCACTATTCAAACATATGTTCCTCCTCCCGCTGTATGATATCTCAGTGTCACGGTGAAGGGGTGCGAGAGCTCGGCGACTCATCCGTCACCCAGCCCCACACACCAAACAGCATGGGGTTTCTGCCCAAGGATGAAAACAACCCAGCCTGATCACGCAACAGGGACAACATCCTAATGCCAAAAAGCTCTGCAATTCATTCAGTCATTGAACGATCAACACGCGCAGGCTACCAGAAGTTTCCCAAACCTCACTTTTCAGAGGCAAGACCCTTACAAAGCCATTGACACAGCCAGAAACCCTACAGCTGCCTAGCATATGCTGCGTGTCACCTTTGTATTGCGTTGCTTAGGAAAGGCACTTGGGCAAAATATGGATCTGACCTTCCTATGTTACACGGTCCAGGCAATCAGGAACTCAACAGGGTGTCAGGACATCTGGGGGTCAAATCCCAGCTTTCTGCCTTTGTTTCTGACTTCATCTGCTCCTACTAACCTTTTCCGTGTCAGATCATCTCTTTGTTTGTCTTTATGTGGGACTCTAACTAGCAACAGCAGCTTCTAGGGGCACATTTTGGAGTAGTGATTCTTGCATTGGTATTCAGCAGTACACTGGTAAAAACTTGTGTTGACCAAAAGTGAGGTTTGTCTTGTGAGCCAGCCTGCAATTCTTCATGGTATACTTTTAAAACGCTACACAAACACAGCTAAATTCATCAGCTGTTACCATGCAGTTACATCTTTTCCTCTCTCCAACCTCCGTTGCCTTCCGCAACTTGCTGATTTTTTTAGTCATGATTCTCTGGTTGCAAGAGGTGGAAAGCAAAGTACTCAGGAAAGTATGAACAGCAAGAGACTTGTTTTTCCCCCCAAGTTATTTTAATCGATAGCAGCTCATTTCTACGGCCTGATTTTGAAGCTGCTTGATGCCATTTCTTAACTTCCCAGGCTTAATGGTAGCAAACCACTTGCCAGCCCCGAGCATTTGCAATTCCAGGTGCTCCCTCTCGTCACCCTTTTGGACCCTGCAGTGTTTCTTATCTCTCCTTGCCAGTAATGCACCACTCACCTACCATAATTGCCTTGGTCTGTTGGGCTGAGTTATCCAACCTTCAAAACAATTCATTTATATTTGAAATGGGATTAGAAATAAATACATATTCCATGACCACCAATATGAAAATAACCAGTGCATTACGATTATTTTATGAATGCATTGTGAACAAGTGTACCGTCTCTTTATGTAATCAAATTAATTCCTCTGCTTATTAAAAATTATTATTTGAATGTTTAGGTATTTATAACAATAAGCACAAAGCATAGATTTTAAGCCTGTGTTTTACATGACTGGACAACAGACTGGTGTTTCTTAAAGATAAATGTAAGTTGCACTGAAAGTTGCCTTCATTTTCAGAAACAGATTTGTGCTAGAATTTATTCTGAAGTCTTTTTCTGACATCTGCATGCCCTGAGCAACTAGAAAAATTTTACTGAAGTACAGTCTTTAAGTATCTAAAAACGTTTATGTCCACAGTTCAGCAAACTCTTCCCTGCAGAAAACATTCCCAGAAAAGGTTTGTACTCAAAGTTGATCCCTGTGATCATTTAAGGCTCAGAATAAAGGCTCTGTCCCACAGAGGACCCGGCTCGTTAAGGTACGAAGGAAATATCCATGAATCATCCAGGCACGATCTGCAAACAGGGGCTCACATCGGGTGTCACAAAGGTTTTACATCGCTCCACTGACTTCTACAACTATTTCTTATTTATGCTTGGGGAAACTTCATCAGGTTGGGCTCTCCAAGTGCATAAAAATGTTTATGCTTGCAGTTTTCTCTTTGTCAGTGTTTGCTCGAACTGATTGCTCTACTCATCAGAGCATTAGCGGCCAGTGTTCGCCCGATTTCCTAAACATTACCGACATCTTTCAACTGACTGCCCTGCTGCCTTGGGTGAATCAGGGGATGGGCGGCACTTTTATTCTCGCCTTTGCACAATTTCTACTTCAAATCAGCAGCTAAACCCCGGGTAAGGTGCAGGCCTCCCTCCTCACTCTCACTGCACCACCACTACCCCATCTTGGAGGAGGAAGTGCAACCGCATCTCCTCACCAGCTGCGGGCAAGTCGGGCTGTGCAAACCTGGGGCTGTGGTGCCTTTTCTGACTCCAGCTCCATCTGCAGCTGGTTTGCTCTGACCCTGACTCCTCTCTGTTGCATAGTATTAAAACATGCATTGAAACATGCTGTGAAGGTTCACCTACGCAACTCTTCTCCAGCATAAAACATGTTGAGAAGGTTCACCTATGCCACTCTTCTCCACTATAAAACATGCTGAGAAGGTTTGCCCCTGCACATCTTCCCCACCACCTCCTAATCTTTGATCTGGGTGGAGAACAGCACAATTTTCACTGCTGGGGAATTACGATACCGACTCATGGGAGCTTCCTCAAACCTAGAAGGAAAAATCCTTTGGAAGTGATGATGCTGCGAAGGCAACATGCACTTTGGGTCTGCTTCTCTGTGCTCTAGAAAGAAAGATTTCTAGGTTGATATTGACCTTTTATAGGCTACATCTCTGCAAGAACTATTTCTGTTGAGGCTTTATCATCTATATTTTTACTTCAGCAGCTTGGCCCAAACAACAGGGCAATTTCTTCATACCCATATTTATGCAATCTGTATACGCAACACTTAGTGTATAAACTCATTTTCAAAGCATCTGACATGCTGTGAAAGGGTCTCGTGTTGTTAGAATGGAAGGATCAATACTGGTACGCAGCATAAAAATCTTCATTGTGACAGACAGGAAGGCAACATATTTTATACTTCTGCTCCCTGGAACAAGAGTACAACTTCACAACCCGCTTCACAAATCCCCCCTGCTCCTTTACAGATACACAAACATCGTTTGTTTGGGTTTTTTTAAACCCACTCTTTTCCTTTTTCTTTTTTGCTTAAAAGCCACGAGTATCAGCAAAACAACTGTTTTCAGATCATGATTTGGGCATGACGTAGCATGAAGCACCATGTGCCACCTCCCAGCGCGGTGGGTGTTTGGCCCCGCTCTGTTCCCTTACATGGCCTGCAGCTCTGGCAGGCACAGCATTCTCCACATTCTTTATTTTCCTCTGCGTTTTAATTCTCATTTCTTTTAGGAGGAGAAAACACAAAACACAAGGAGTAATGCTGCCCTCTACTGCCCTGCTCTCCTGGCTTGAGGTGCATGGCTGCAAACCTTCACACCAAATACTTGTTGAACCAACACCACGACAAAAAAACAACAAAACGTTAAAAAAGCCCACCCAAAACAAAACAAAACCCCCCAAAACACTCAATCAAAAGGCAATATAGAAACAAAAATATGCATGCATTAAAAAAACAAAAGAGACCACAGGGGCCAAGAGTATTGCTCAAACTCAGCTTTAAGTTCCTACTGATGTATTAATATATTCTGTTTCTCAGCAATAGGGTAGGATTAATATTACAAGTGTTTCTCGAGTTAGCTACTACAACTCTGAAGCAATGAACGTGTGGCATATTAAGGGGCATATTTATAGAAAAGTGGGCATTTATAAAACCACAGTACTGTCTCTCTATATCACAGCCTTCTTTCTTCATAATACTCGGTTCACTTGATAAGCAAATTATTTCAAGATATAATAACTCTACCTGCAAGTCTCAGGAGACCAGACATCACATTTTATGTGGGTTTTCTTTACCACACCTGTATGTGTTCCCCCTAAAGAGACGCAAAAGATAGATTGATTTGTGGAAAGTTTGAATCAATTATTTGATTCAGTAATAGACATTAAATCATTGATTCGCACCAATTCCTGGCTGCTGGCTCAACACCCGGTACATGCTGCCACTACCATAACATGCAAACAACTCCAAGCACGCACATAAAAGTCAGGACACATAAACCTAAAAATCTCTGTCTTTTAGTATTAATGACCAATTGAATGACCAATCTGGAAAAGGAAGACATTTCATTTTTGCTATATACCACAATTGTGTATTTAGTCTCATTTCTTTAGATTTTAAATTATTCCATTTTCAGGAGTCTCAATCTTTTTACTTTCCTTTTATATTTCCTCATAAACTCTCAGAAAAGTCAGTTAAATTAAAATAGCTCATGCTAATACCACCATACACATACACATATATCACTGCAATTGCAATTAATCCACAACCTCAAAAAACCACAAACTTCCCAACTCTTCAGTCGTACAGATAAAGTTAAGCTTTGCAAGCAAGCTCTTATTTAAAAAACATTAATGTAATTTCCAGATGGAATTGGTATTGATTGGGCAGCAGAACAGCAGATGCTAAGCATAGAAGTCTAAATTATGGGGAAAGAATCAATACAGGAGCCCCACTAGAATAGAAGATTTAAATAGGTTTTTTTTTCCCCTCAGGCTCCTATATATTTTTGTAGAGGACACTCAGGAGATGGGGTAAATAGTGTTTTTAAAAGGTAAATCAAACCCAAACAGTTTAGGAGATTCAGGGAAATAAATTTATCCTCAGGCTGAAATGGTACAGTACCCAGTTCTTTGGTGGCGAAGCAAGGTCAGCCCAGGGTCTAGCTGAGAATAAGTTAAAGCGTGTCCCAGCCTACATTGTAGAGAGAGGTAAAACCTTTTATTAGCCCAGATAATGATCACAGAATCATAGAATCGTTAAGGTTGGAAAAGACCCTTAAGATCATCGAGTCCAACCATTAACCTATCACTGCCAAGTCCACCACTAAACCATGTCCTCAAGCACCACGTCTACCCATCTTTTAAATACCTCCAGGGATGGAGACTCAACTACTTCCCTGGGCAGCCTGTTCCAATGCCTGACTACCCTTTTGGTGAAGTTTTTCCTAATATCCAACCTAAACCCCCCCTGGCGCAGCTTGAGGCCATTTTCTCTCGCCCTATTGCTTGTTACTAGGGACAAGAGACCAACCCCCACCTCGCTACAACCTCCTTTCAGGTAGCTGTAGAGAGTGATAAGGTCTCCCCTCAACCTCCTCTTCTCCAGGCTAAACAACCCCATCTCCCTCAGCCGCTCCTCATAAGACTTGTTCTCTAGACCCTTCACCAACTTCGTTGCCCTTCTTTGGACACGCAAATGCTGGAAAATGGAGGAAGATGCTGGAAGAAAGAGGCATGATTTTGAGGCTAAGCCACAAAATATTATTTGCAATATCTATATGAAATAAGCCACAAAATATCTACCAGGAGATGAAATTGGAGATGTGAACCCTGTGTGTGATATTCAGCCTATGATTGAGCAAAATTCTCCAATCTGTGCTCCTTCGAAGGCATAAGCAACAACCGACATGCCATAATCATTTCTTCTTCACAGGTTGCTACAGCCTGAGCTGGATTTGAAATCTCAGGGAGCGTTAAAGCATCTCCATGAACCCGCATGGACAAGAACTGCGCCACACATCTCCACTTTGCAACACAACCCTCTTCTCGAATAATGTTCTTATGCATTCATTGGTGGAAACCAGTCCATTTCTCACCCGTGGCGGCTTCTCTTACTTTTATTAAGAGCCATTATTTGCAATTACTCCAAATATGCAACTAACATCTGCATATCGATGCAACCTATTAAAACGTTTCACCAAAACCATTAGAGCTGAAGCAGGTTTTGAGATTTTCAGTGGAGAATTCACTTCACTTGGGTAATTCCTTGATGAGAGGGAAAGCTCAGAGCAGAGGTAAATACCAAGCCTTTCCATTTCATTTTGGGAAATCAAAAGCATTTCTTAAATTTCTCTCTCATTAACCCATTTTAACAGGGTTCTTCCAATTCCATAACAAACTGCATCCATTTAAATTCAATAGTAACTAAGAATTACCTTCACAGCAAAAAGCAATGCTTATTAACAAAACAAGAGCAGGAGGAAAACGGGAATCCTCTGAGAGATTTTCCTTTAGACCCAAACAGACTTACTGAAACGTCCTTCAAGGAACCAGGACAGCAGATGCCTCCTCATGTAAATAAGGAGTCCAGACAGTTTTCAGCACAATGCCTTTAGGGAAAATAAAAACCATACGAAAGGAGAACCAAATCTGAATATATCCACTTATATTAATAAGTACGAAGAATCAGAGAGGGTGTATTTCCATATGAAGGCCTATAGTGTAAATCAATTATCTGTCTACAATGCAACCAGTTCCAACTTTCTGGAAAAAAAGACCTGTTTTCCTGAGGCTAGGTATTATTCATCCACCGGAGAGAGTAATGCAGACAGAGCATTTGGACAATGACCATTTCTAGTCCTAAAATCTCCATTGATGCTAATTAGTTGAACTCAGAGCTTCGGATTAATGCAATATTTTTCCTTTGTAACTACTAAATACTTTTTTCTTTTTACTGGAAAAGCCTTTTACTGTATATTCAGATTTTACTGCCCACTGAATGGCAAGTTACGTGTTTGCAAAACTAGACCTCCAATTTGTACATCATTATTAGGACTTCTTCCATGATGCTAATGGGTTTAAAAAAATGTATACTTGATATTTTTTCTCTCTCTCTGTACCTCTTCAGCAACACATAGGAAAGAAATGGTAGAAATGTGCAGAGACTGGAGCAGAGTGTCTAGAGGATAACTTCTTGCATTGTGTTACTAACAGTTTTCAGAAACATCTTCAAGTTCTTGCAGAGAGCAGATTAAAGCTTTAAAAAATGTACCTGCTTCCCCCCTGAAGGAAAGAAGGGCCATTTGATAAATGACGTCGTTTAACCCATATTTTTTAACTATAGCTTTAGTTTATTCCTATTTATTTTTAGCTCATTTCTGTTCCTAAAAAACACAAAGCAGCCTAAAACATGAATTAATTACAGCTCCTGCTAGCTGCATGGGTTAATTAACATAATTACTCATTCATATCCTGGTCAGCTTGCTGAATTCATGTACTGTATTTCCAGCTTGAATAATTTAACAGGTATTAATTATTTATACCTTATAGCTCTTTCAAAGGAGTTGTTCGGAGCCAATGCCAGTTATTAGACTTGGCAGACAAAGCCAAGCACTGCCCCACAAGGGCCAGCTCCACTGTCGTGCTTGCTTTATCCCGAGGTTTACAGAAGGGAAATGGGAAGGGTTGCATTTAGCCACCAAAATGCATCATGCATTAAATCTTCCTACGTCCAGCATTTGATTTATAGACGATGCCAGTGAGTTCAAAGGAAAGTGAAAAAATGCATCTCCTTGCTAAGCACCTTTTTCTTTTGGCTAGTCAATATAATACATTTTAAGGGGCAAGATTGCAAGCAGGCAGACATCCCTCGCCCGTGATCTTTGCAATCATTTTCTCTTCCAGTAATCAAAGTGCTGGTTTCTAGCTAGGGAAAGATCACATAGCCACAAAATGGTCATCAGAACATCCAAAAAAGGCAGGGTCTATTGAACATCACCCATCCACAGCTTTATCTGTGCCTGTCCCACCGGCTGCCCTCTGCAAGCTGCCAAAAAAGCCAGAGTGATCTCCTCCTGCTAGGAAGAACCTCTTCACCTTCCTCCTTTGCTTCAGTGGGGGCCTCAATGAAGAACTGGCTCCATGCAAACCCGGAGGATGAAGTTATGACCAGTGTGTAAGCAGAAAACAACTAAGTGGAAAAATAATGACTAGAGACCAATAACAACATGTATTTATTGGTGGCTCAGGCTGAACTGCTTTTCAGAGTGCTAATATCCCCCCTGTGGGAGAGTATACTGAGCAGTTGGAGATGGTGTTGAAGAAGGCAAGCAAATACCAGACAGCTGAAAAAAAATAAATATCTTTATCAAGGACAGAAAGGGCTTGATTTGTTTAGCTTATGAGGAAAAAAAAAAGATTAAGTTTAATTACATTATATAGACACTATAATGTAGATGAAGAGTTCAGTATTAAATGGTGTTTTTGAGTAGCAGGGAAAGGCATTACAAGAACTGGAAGACAAGTAAATTCAAATGAAAAATGAGGCACCTATTTTGAACACAAAGGGCAAATAACCATGAGAACAAAGTCCCTAGCAAAGAGGTAGATCACATACATCTCCACCTGCAACTTGAGGTTAGCAGTGCCACCTCAGCCACCTTCTCCTCTGCTCTGCCAGTGAGCTCCGACATGCCCATCACAACCCCAGCTGAGCAGATTTATGTTATAAAAGCTCCATACCAGCCAGCTTTTTTCCTGCCCAAACATATTTATTCACAAATCTTCCCTCTCGCTCTCCATCTCGAGGTTGCTCACTGCCGTTGCTGGTGTGCAGGACGTAGCAGCTATCCAATGTCCCCTCCATTTACAGCTGCTGCAAAGAGCCATGCCGACGGGAAAATATTTTGCATGGCCCAGCCATGTGTGCCAGCACACAGGAGACGCTTCTCCTCACCTCACAGTTATTTTTGGGGGTTTGGCAGCTTTCACCCAGGAATTCTTCCCCAAGGTTTAAACGATAAAAATACCAGTGTCCAAACAGTGAAGCCTTTCAGCCTCCCCTGGTCCTGCCAGGCCAGTGCAACCTCTGGTTGCATCTGCGGAGCTCCTCGGCGGGTGGTGTGGTTACCCAGATGTACCTGAGGGCACTGCTGGCTATGTACTTTACCTTATTCAAACCATCTGTTTAAAGATTTCTGGTCTATGAATCCTTTTACGAGAGCAGAGGGTGGGGAGGCAGACCTGAAAGCGTTTTTTCATTCCTGGGAAAGCTTGGGGTCTGTGCAGCCCTCCAGCTTTTCCCTCTGCAGCGACCTCCCTCCATTCCCTAACAACTGAAGCATCATATTTTTTGATCGTTTTTAACCACTTCCCAGCATTAAGCTAAGGGTTGTCCTCTGCATTTTGCCTCCTTCACCAGGATCTCAAGGGATGCGTAACCTTAAGTCAATGCTACAAGACATGGGTCTATCATTGCCTTAATCATAAAACATTTCCTATCACGTGGAAGATAATGCTGAAATAATCCATATGTTTAATGTCCAGCAATAAAGGACTGCCCGGTAACCTCAGCTGGTGTTTCAAAATGCTCCCATTCGCTACCACTGTGTGGTGGGTACCCAGAGCCTCACGCAGCCTCTCCCCATCAGTCACTTCTGCACACGCATGGAGAAAGGGGTTGGTCACAGCACCCACATCACCCAGCCCCTCTCCCCCTCCGCAAGACAACTGTCACCCCCACCCCACTGGATTAAATAACCACGGCAGCAGGGGACGTGCTGGAAAACCAGGCATTTTGGGATCACCATCAACCTTGGGATGTGATTTATGACTGAAGGGAGATAACCTGTTATGGTTTTAACATTCTGCATTACCCTAGGCTGATCCTGTTCAGCAGTGTTACATCCCTTATTGGAGATGTTAAGCCAGCACTAAGAATACAACCCATCCCAGCAGCCCCTAATGTATGTGATGCCCTCGTCCTCCACAGCGACCGAAGACCGTGGATAACTCAGCTACACTTCATACCTGGTGCTTATGAGTATTGCTGCTTATCATGTGCTTATACCTGCTCTTTTCTCCCATGTCTCCTTTCCCTCCTGTAAGACTTTGTGGCCAGTAAGGAGCTGGCATAGCATCCATCTATTCAATCCCAGCCTTAAACCTGATTTAAATTAATGCTCTGTCCAGACCCAATCCATCCCTGGTTCTCCTGCACAGTGGTACCAAACCCTTTTTTCCTTGTACTTTCCAACTACTTTGCCAAGCTCATCTGAGCTAAAAAGCAATAAAAAATTAGGGAGAGATTGGCTGTGCAAAAAACCCAGGACAAATAGCCCCGTTTTACCAGTCCTTTTACTATCAGGCCAGCATTTTCAGAGCTCAGAGTCCATTACAAGGTGCATCCATGTGCACTCAGGAGAGCTATCAATATAGAGAAGCATACGGTAACCATTTTCTTCCCACTGCACCATCATTTGAGACTCTCTGTCCATCTCCTGGCACTAAGCAGTCCCAGAAGTGAAACACAACTTTAGTTCCCTCATTTGCTTGCAAAGCCAGATCCTTATTATAGTGGGGCATATTGCAGTTGGAATGCAAAAGCTCCTGCTTAGCTACTAGTTTCAGCTCAGACTTAGTATTTTTACAACTAGAGATATGCTTCTGAAGCTCTTCACAATCTGAAATACTGTCCCTTTTCCACATATACTTCTGGTCACTGGGATTTTTTAGCTTAGGGGTTTTGCTCTCCTCTTTCTGTTTGTTAGTTGTGGCCGCGCAATAACTTGGAAGGGGTGTTATAATTTCATGAGGCCAGTAGCTGCAAATCTCCAAGCCCATAACATCCACGTGAACCCATGACCATTTAATTACCTGTTTAAAAAGCACATATACTTTGCAGTCTGCAAACACCCCCCTCTCATGTAACATCTCCCATCAGTGGCAGGCTGCCAGGTCCTTTCCCACAGCACTGTACAGCATCGCTCTCAGGCCAAACCAGTACCTTCACCTCCTCTCTGCTGGGGAAGGCAATGCAGGTCCACAGGAAATGCGGCTGGTGTTCACCTCCACCAAACACATCACATAAGCTATCCTGAATTTCTTCTTCTTGTCCTTCTCAAAAGGCAAATTCAGTGGACCCCCTGAGCAGGAACCAGTGGTACATCCTCCACACAGCGCTTGATCTTATTTTGGAGGTGTCAACAAGGCAGGTCTCAAACGAACTTGCATCATTTCTCATTTCAAGCCTGAATTTTCCTTCTGTGCTCTTAAATGAGAAGTACACTTCAAAAGAAAAATCCATGTTTAACCTCCTGTATGCTTTTATTGGTTAAAGATCAGTAAACTGTCATTTATTTTAGCATGCCAGGCCTGCTTTATCACACTGACAAACACAGTAATTACTTTATGCTGACTACATCTTTAAATGTATACAAGTGAAAACTGTATTTGTAAAGGCAAAAACGAGAGACCACCTGAAGGTTTTAAAGATCAGCCAGTAATAGGATGACATTTCACTTTTTCAGGAACATTTGTCTGTAATGAAAGCAACACGTAAGCGCATGAAATTGGGTTGTAATTATCCCATTATCATTGCATGGGTCTGAAGGCTAAACCAAGATAATGTCAACTGAAAATGTTTCCTCCACACCAGGAAATCATTACCTCAGTAGTTTCATTAGCAGAGTATTAGGCTCAAGCAGCTTCTGCTGCGAACAGGCACTCAGGCAACAGAAACAGCCTGAAACAGCAGCATCTCAGCTGCTCCTTCAAACCCTGTTACTTAAAATGGCCTCTTATGATACAGGTTGGGGAGAGAAATGCTTGTGATAGGACCACCAGAGAGAAGAGGAGCAGAAGAAATCACACAAGCTCACAGCCATCCTCATGTTCTCACCATGGCAGCTGCAAATAGCATACCTAAAGACCTATATAGCATGTGCTAGTATATATAGGAGCTATATATTTTATGTATATGGGTTAGCATGTAGGGGAGCTATACAGAATACACCAGCAGTAGCCCCCTCTCTAGAGCAATGAAGATGTCTTCAGCCACCCAGAGCCACCACAGCAAGAGAGCTGTAGCAATTCTGATGGTCTCCAGGTGAAAGACCACCTCTGCTTTTGGGACCAGGCACCTCAGGCTAAGCAGCAGTGTGTGAAAATAAAAGGAGAGAGAAAGGAGGGCTTCTGTAGAATAAAATTGAGTTGTTAGCACAGCTTTGCTGGGACACCACGGGCCAGAGAGAAAAGTCTTCTGCTCACCAACAGCACAGCCTTACTATAAACACTAGAATTGCCCAAATTCCACTTAATTCACATTAATGGAAGGGGTCAGGAAAAGTCACATAATTGGGACAGTAAACTCAATGGTCATAGCTTCCTTAGGAAGGCAAAGTATCATTATCGGGCAAGTCCCTGGATAAAAAAATGATCTTATGGGTCAGCATCTTAACAGAAAAAACACAGAGTGGGATGTGTTATGGACAGCCAAAATATTGGAAAACAGAGTGGATCAGGTCTTTATACCCTGGCTTTTCAAATTTAAAAAAAAAGGTGGGCCAAAGGGTCATTAAGTTTTCTCTGCCGATTATCTTTGGTGAGTTTTGAAATACTGAGAAAAACATTTTGGAGGGCCAGAGGAAAGCAAGCACTCCACAAAGATTTTTAGCAAGTAAATGTAATTGCACAGATAATTGTGTTGGCTTGACATCGATCCTGGACATCCTTTGGGATGTGCAATTCTCAATTTAATTGCTGAAGAAATTAAGGCAATATAACAAATACCAATCTATGTGGCTCTATAGAAGATAGATCTCATGGAATGTACTTAGCATGTTTTATTAAACCACCTGCAAGTTGGGTTGAAAAAGCATTTGCAGTGATGTAACATAATTAGGCTGCTGTAAACTGGCTGACTTATAAACTTGAGCTCATTGAGCATGTCTCCAGGTCCAGGGTTTTTAACTCAGTGGAGGGGACGTTAAAAGCAATGAGCTGCCGTAGGAAAGGCGCTCGGGAGAAGCGTGAGAACAGACGGCTAATCCGGCAAACAGCGAGGGCAGGATTTAACAGCAGGACCATGAAGTTAGAGAAATTCAGGCTTGAAATGTGGAACAAATATTTAAGGCAGAGCAATTAGGGCACTTAATCTTTCCAACAGTTTGCAAGGGACCGTGGTGCTTTCTCAGTCACCAGCAAATTTTTAAACCATGACTGGAATTTTTTTAATTTTTTTTTTTTAAGACAGAAACACACTAGTGAAAACAAAACCTCCGAAAAGGCTAACGGCCCATCTTCTGCAAATCAGGCTAGATGAGCACAGCGAGCCTCGCTGACCTTATAAGATACTCGCTTATGAAAGCTAAAGTAATTTTCATTCATTCTTCTGCCATCCGACATCTTTTCGGCACACTAAAAGGGCTCAAAAGTGGATATAAATGTAATTGTAAAGACTCTTTCTCTAAATCGAGGTTACGCGATGAATTTACAAATGCTGTCAGCCCAACATCCTGAAGACTTTTTAGTCCGGAAACACACGTGGAATACAGATGTATGGACTTTATCAGCTCTGTATTATGCCTCACAATATGAAAATGATTGCATGACCAGTAAATCCAACACCCACGCAAATAACTGCTTCTTCCAGTTCTTAATGAATCACAGACCCAGAATGGGGTCAAAAGAATATTCGTTGTGGGAAAAAAAAGAAAACAAAACAGCTCAAATGGACTCTTTCACATGCTTGCTTGGGCAAGAATGATCAAAGAAACACTAGTCAGGGAGATTAATGACATAATTTCAGTGGACACTAACCAATATATTCCTGTGAATTTTCTCCCTCGTATTTTCACATTTTATTTAAAGCCTTTTAAAGAGACTTGATTTTTAGCTACTTCATATTTAGCAACAGAACAAAAGAGGAGAAGGAGAAGAAGCCTCCCTGATACAGAAGTCAACCAACCCAACATGAAAGATGGAAATCAGTTGTATCTGCTTTCTGGTATTGGAGTAGCAACTACAGGTTATGGGTCAACCGAGTCAAAAAGTTGCAAGAATTAATAATAAGATGCAGCAGAAGGAGCTGGGTGGGAGACACACAAGTGATTCAACATCTTCTAGGTACAAATAGTCTCTGCAATGAGCTGATTATCTTCACTGATGCTTTAGAATAGATTTAACTGCAGACTCGGAAGAGATTAATCAGGCACCAAAACTTCCGTAAAACTGGCCTTCAATTGACCCATGACACCATTTCCACTTCCCTTTCCCATGCATTTTTTGCTCTTCTGCCCCCAAACATATGGTTTTATGGAGTAAGAAATGTCATATCTGTAACACCCACCCGTTTTTTCCAGCATCTCCTCCCAAGAGGAACAAGCCTCTGGTGGAAGCTGCCACAAGCAATTCCCCACCAGAAGATAAAACATTCACTTTGAATTTTTATTTTTTTAATTATTATTTTAATGCCATGGAGGGGAGGGACAAATTTAAATTTTGCTTCAACCCTCTCTGCTCCACCAGGACTGAGTGATGCAGAGAAGGGAAGATGCAAAACATCAGGGTTTCTGCAAGGGAAACCAATCACTCTGGTCTGTGTTTCCAAAAAGGCAATCCAGTCCTTTCCCTGAATTGGGCATCTGATAATAAAACTGCAGATCAAAGCAAGAAACGTGCTTCTGGCAGGGAGAGTCTGACTGCCAAAACACCATGTTAAAGCCCCAGCCACGTGTTATGCAATGAAAGGGAACATATAGATTTCACCCTTTACCTTGACACAGATTTTGTAAAGTAGAGTGAAAAATCAATGTGGGGAAAAAAAAACCAGAACAAAACAAAACCTTTTATGCTGCTTTGATTTTTTTTTTTTTTAAATATTCAATAGTCTTTTTCTGAGCTATCAGAGGCAGCTTAAGACAGAAATAAAGTTGCCAAGAAGGCGGCCAGTGTATCATCTACCCGGGCATTCACACAACCTGCTCCCTGAAGAAGCGACTCCTCACTGCACCAAGGTGTGAGCTGTCACAGGGTATGCATCTTGCCTCCGCAGAGCCCACACAGCAAACTGTAGCCTTTCCTCTGGGATTATATGTGAATAGATGTCGCCTCATGGATGCCCAAACCCAAAGAGAACAGGGCATCAGAAATTACTTGGAAAGACTTGAAACAGATGGTGATTTTAAGGTTACCATGCAACCCCACTCTATGCACTGTCACTAGCAGAAGGAAACACAAAAAGGAGGCAAAAAGGGGCAAATGCAGCTTTCCCAGCTATGGGGAAATGCTCCATTTTTGAGCAATGTCCATAAATGTGGTTGATACCACCTGGGACATTGTTCTATGAAAATTTTCCCTATAGAAGCTGATCTTGGGATTTTTTTTCCCTCCATTCAGGCTGAAATGGGATCAGAACTGCCCAAAAGACTTTGTGAAAAGGGTAAACCTAAACCTCACTGTGCACCCAGCCAAACACCAACCTCCAGCTGAGTGCTGCATCCCCATCCATCCATCATACCGTCAAGTAAAATGGAATATTTCCTCTGAAATGGAAATGGTGTCTTGCTGTGCTGCATCAGTGAACGGCCTTTATTTGTCCTTATTTAGTCTGAGCCTCATCCTTGTTTCAATTCCTTTGCTGACACTAACACATTATTTTTTAATAAGCTGATGCTTTCCCACTTACTGAAAGGAACAAGTCATCAAGCCACTGCCCGTATGTACATACCATTATTGATGCTTGCTATAATGAATCCAATCATCGTATACATATTTATTCCCCATCTTCTCCTGTTACCCGCACATACCGCTGCTGTGCTCCATCACTGCTGCTGCTTTCCCTTTGCACAAGCTCTACTGCTTGTGCTATAGGGCAGCCATAGGGCACCCATCCTCCTGGCGAGTCCTTTTTATGGATCTGGAGATCCTCCATACCCTGGTACCATTGCACTTATCAGAGTTTTTGCTGTTTGCAAAGCTAAATTCAATGGTCTAAAAGCAGATGCAGCAAAAAGGAATGAGCAATTTCTCCAAGACTGCAGCATCTTCCATCCTGCTCCTCGCTGTGGTGGAAACATTCACATAAATCATGTCTGGTTAAGCTAACGTGATGTACCCCAGCATCATAGAACATTCCCCATTTTCACTGAACTTAATTATTCCTTGTTTCTTCTTTTCTACACCAAATCAAGTCCTGGTTATTTGCTGTTAGACATGCTCAGACTTCTCATGTCTTCAAGCACTCAAGGTTTGTCCTTTGTCTCCAGAGGGATGAAATGTGCATCACCCCCAAGATTCCCTGCATTTAGCATCAAAATGTTAATACTGTTATGCTGCATTTTTTTTTAAACAAAAAGGCATTTTTCCACCATTTTCCCCCAATTACACAGTAAATACACAGCCCATGCAGAGAAACCCCCTTGCTGGAAAATTGGATTTCATAACGTAAGAGCCATTCAAGCTGCCTGGAGGGTAATAGGCCAAGTAAGCAGGCAAGTCAAATTCATCAGAAAGCTGGTTATTCCTGGGGCCTTTTTCAGGAGCTGTAGTATGGACTGGGGAAAAAAAATCCTTAATTGTAGGTTACAGTACCTGGGGTCAAACAGATCCTTGCAAAGAAGGGCTCTCCTGCTCTGCACATAGCTGCGCCTCCTTGCTAGTAGGTGAACACCACGGCAAAGGAAAATGTATTTCTGCCAGGTAAATATTAAGACCCAGGTGAGACTCTTAAAACAGGAGATACTTATTTTGAGGAGATAACTATCCCATTATCCTCTTCTAAACAACTTTATTGTATCAGTGATCAAATTGCAAAATAAACCAATATACGTTAGTAATGGAAAGATCTCATGCTATTACTTAACACTCAGTTCTGGTCTTGAAAGGAACATGAACAGAGACACGTGTGTTAGTAAAGTGCTTGTGTCTATAGGGTGCACTTCTCTAGTTAAATCTTGCCCAATATTGTCTTTACAAGAAATTCAAATTAAAGTCTACTTCTTTTTTTTTTTTTTAAGTCCAAGATTTTTTTCCTCATCCTTCTAAAGTAATTTGGTATTTGAGGAATAGGAAAATAGTCTCTTTCTTTAGGAAAATTTAAAATTGTCTCTGCATAAGTATAGGATGACTGCTATTTTCTTAATAAAAGACAACATGAGAACAAAAAAAGGGAAAAAAAGGAAAATACACTGCCATTTGCTGTTTTCAAATGCTCATTTTATGGCCAGCCATCTTCACAGAAGTTCTCATTCAGGTATCACAATGCCCAGCTACCCACTGATTTCACTTGAATCAGCAGAGCAAGGCTTTCAAGTTTTGTCTCTAGCCAAAAATGAGACTGATTTCAGCTCTGACTCACTGAGATAGCTCATTTTTCTAACCAGAGCCTGAGGCACACCCAGCAAGCAGCATCCCCAAAATACAGGTGTACCAAGTTTGCCATGCTCAGCTGCCCAGAGCTCAGCCCCTTACTAAGAAAGCTGAACCATCACACCTGCCTCGGCTCTAATTCTGTTTTCTATATTAAAAAAAAACCAAACCAAAACAAAAAAAACACTTCTCATTGCCCTCTGACAATCATCTAAAAATGGCCAAGCTGTTGCCTGCAATGGTGTGTAAATACTGCTCTTCATCCACCTTCTTGGTCTTTTTCTGTGACACTGGTGGAGCTGCCAATGGTGGAGACCCCACCATCTTGTAGCTCTTCAGGGACCACATCTGTGTGAGCAGAATAGGAAAGGATGGATGGAAAAGAAGTGGGGAAACCATTGCACAGGGAGGCAACAGAAAACAAGCCAGATCTGTGCAGCATACTTATTACTTTCTTACATGAATTTAACAAATTGCTTCGTTTTTCTTATTTTCATGTGGCCAGGCCACATGAGCCCTCTAGGTGTCCAGACAGAGAAACTGAGGTAGAGGGGTGCTGCAACCCATCCTCCATGGCATCATCGATGTGGTCAGCGCAGTGTTGCATGGTGCAGTGATGGGGACAGGAACAACATACCCAACATCACCCAGCTATGAGACATGACTTTAAGGTAATGCAAGACAAGGAAATACCCTTAAATAATAAAATCCTCACTCTAATCCTCAATGACATACTCAATGCCTCGAGCACGTGTTGAATTAGTCACCCAAGAGCTATGCCATGTTCTTTATCTGTGCTTTTCTTCTTCAGTCGTCTTCTCAGGCACCACTGCCCTCCAGTGATAAGTGCTGGGAGATGAAAAGCAAAAATGCCTCGGAATACCCTTGGAGACACAGCCTTGTTATTGCCAACATTTTCCCATGCATTTACCAAACTAAAGCAACTTTCCAGTTATTTTACCAAAAATACTCTCTGCCATGCTGCAGCCTGCATTTCCTTCTGCTCGTGACTGCAGTAATGATCCCAACCCAGTTGGGAGCCACTTGCCGCCAGCCACAAAAATAAAACGTTTTCTTGCAACCAAGCCATATTAAAGTCCATTGCAGCCCTGAAGCACTGGACGTGTTCCTATAGACATGGGACAAAACTGCGCTCTAATAATTGCAGAGCGATTTTATAAAGCAGAGTTACCCACCCAAACCTCTCAAGGGCTGTTTGCTCCTTCGAAGCTTTTTGCTGTGCCACCTTTCCAAATTACTGCATATCTAACTTTTCCGTGCTCACTGTATTTCCACAACAGTCCTCCTGGTGCACAGATTTATTTTCTTTTGACTTTCAAGAAAACCATGGACTTTAGCAAAAGGGAACACATTTGATGTATTTTCTCCTTCTAGCTTTTTTTTTTATGTAGATAAATTCTTAAGTGATACAGTCTAGCAACTCCCCGCTAGCCTTATTTAAAGCATATCTCTACTCATATCTTTTCTCTGCACTGTAGTTGCTTCTGACATGCCTTCAAACCATTAAAAACAGCCCAACCGGAAGCCAGCCTTCAGGATGTGTTTCTTAAGGGATCTCTTCCTGCTACACCCGCTGATTCCAGTTATTAAAGTTACATTTTGGCTTAATAATTACACCAAAGACATCTACTGTACACCCAAATTTTGGCATGCACATTAAGCCATTCAGAGGATTTGGGTATATTTGTTTGGGATCTCAGCACATTACTGGCTCAAGAATTTATCCCCAGTTATCCTTCCTGCTTTCATGCACTGCAGGATAAATAATACAGAGTACGGATCTTGGGCCAATCCTTGTCATTTAATGAAGCATTAAAGAGTTTAAAGAAATTAAATAGTGATAATATCGCATGCAGATTTTAATTTACTGCTACAAGGACATTGCAGGTGTATGTTTTACCCCATTCTAGGTACCAACAAGTCTCAAACCCACAAATGCTTGAAGAAAGCCGAAGGAGTGCAAAATAAAACTGACTTACGTCAAACAGGAGGTAAAACTTCCTTTATGCTTAGTTACATCTTCAGCTTTTATTTTTCTACTGTCTCTAACCCAAATCGTACATCACTGCAGGTCAGGAAGACTTTAATATCATGTTCACCTGCTGCTGTACCAGTACGTGCTACCAATAATATGCTTCTATTAAAGCTCCACTTGATACATTCGCCCTGTAAAATACAGAAAGGTTTCCAAGCCCTAGAGAGAGCAGGCAGTCCTGCTCCAGTGTATATAACAGTATACAATGCTCCTCACATCTTTAATGGACAATTTTAATGGACCCTCACTCTTTCAGAGATAAAGCAGCGTCTCTCGGGAGGGGAAACGCAACACAAAGGTGCTTTGGCATGTCCTTCAGAGCTTGTCATCTTTCAGGAAAGCCATCAGCTGTATTTTAGGACTATATGTAATTTCCTGTTCTAATTGACGTTTAAACTAAATGGAAAGTTATACCTGCTCTGTTACACTAAAATTGAATGCGTTGGAGTGCATTGCAAAAAGCCCCCTCAAAACCAAAGGATGTCTTTATCATACAGCTAGGCTCAACAGTAGAGAAGGATTCAAATGAACATTTTTATTCAGTCTGACATTGTTTAGATCAGTTTGTGCTACAGTGAAACATCTTCCCTTGACACAAGTTTTCTGGGATTTATTCAAACTTCTTTCTGGGAAGAGATGAAGCCATTTGATAACTAAGCAGATCTCATTAATCTAATCATCAACCAGCAATCAAAACTGAAGCTAGTCCTGGTCATGGGCTCTCCAGGATGTCACTCAAGCCTGCACCAAATCCAGGATTGTCCCTCCCCAGCTGCATGGCATCGCTGTTCTCCCTAACTACCAAAGCTCTGGTTGACCCTCTTGCCATGAGGTCTGGGTACAGCCACAGCCACCTTGCTGGCAGATTTGACTTCAAAGAGCTCATCACTCAGGAGCACTAAGCCACAGACACTTCAAAAAAACCCAGAAAGATTTAGTTTGGAGAGTTTCTGGTCCACTCCCAGCACAGCAAACATCGCAGCTACAGCAGGTTGCTCAGGGCCATGTCCAGGCAAGTCAGGGCATCCCTGGGGATGAAGAGCCCACAAGCCATCAGCCGGACAGATTTGGGCACTGAATCACAAAGTCCCTTTCTCGCTCAGGTACGCGACCACCACCTGATCTTTCCACCTCTCAAAACCTCAAGACCCCACTGGATGCAGCCAAGAGACTTGGTTGCACAACTGGAGAGGTTGCTCCCCCTCTCTTGTAGTGTTTTGCACAAAGTTTGGGCTTTGCCCCAAAAGTTAATTTGATCCAAGAATATAAACATGACCGTTTGTTCTTGCAGATCCCCACAGCTGGGTTCAGAGCATCCTAGCTCCTGCTGCCACACGCGCGGTCCTGAGTTCAGCCTCCGTCCCTCCAGCTTTTTTAGCCTCTTCTCCATGCATACATGCTTCATTTGTGACTACAGGGTTTTATTACTAATGAAACAAATATGCTCAAAAAAACATTCATGAGCAAAACGTAGAAAAGGCCTATAAAAAAAAAGCAGTCCTCATCTTTTCCAGCCAGGAGGTCATGGCAGAGGGTAAAGCTCTTTAAGAAGCCCCTTGCCAAGCTGTTAGATATTTTCCAGGACCTGCATCAACTCCACAGGCAACCAAGTGGATATCTTGGGAAGGCTTTTTTCTGAAGTTTCTCATCAGTAAAGCTGCAAAGAGGGACTCACAGTCTTATTTTAGTCCTTTCTATCTCATTTTACTTTGATGCACTTCACCACCAGGGGGATTTTTTGCTTAGAGAATTACCTTTTCCATGGTACAGTTCTGACAAAATTGACACTTGCTGTGACTAAAAAGAAGCCAAATAAAGAGCGACTGTGGCCAAGCTGTTTACAATACCATATATGCCTACATCTATGCGCTGCTTTTAAAAATGCAGCAGCAAGTGAGACACAGGACCCTTTTTCTCCTCCAAACCAAGATGATGTCCACAAGCTGCTGTAGAGAAATAAAACAACGCATTTGCTAGATCCCGTCTCCCTTTTATATTTTTTTAAAATGAGATGCATCAAGTATCTGAGAGAGAAAAGCAGTTTATCGTGACCTTGCCTGGGAGCACAGCTATAGGTTTAAAGCTTATATGTAATCACATTTTCAGGGATTCATAACCAAAGCAGGCAAGCTCTGGGCAGGCAAAAGGTGGGTTATACAGTAATCTGGCAGCTGCCTGAAAATCTGTCTGCCTGCAGTTTAGTCCCCCAAGGGAGGCACCGAAAGCCTCATTACTTGAGGCATTTAAAAATAGGCAGAAGGAAGAATTTGCAATGACGCCGCTGGGAACAACTCTGCGTCAGCCAAGGATGGGCAGCAGCAGCTCATCTCCTGACCATCCTGGGCCTGATCCTGCCCCCAGGGACCATGGAGTCACCCCCTGCACAGCACGGTGTTGCATGGTACAAGGGTGCTGAGACCCAGCAGGTGATGCACGAGCCGTTAGCCATGATGGTGATGGTCAGGTTTGGGATCTCGTGTCACGATGTTGTAGGCTTTCCTCAGTATAAAACCGAGGAATAAATAGCAAAGCTAGGTATTTCAAGTTTTCCTTAAAAACCACCCAGAAAAGTTTAAATTCCGCCATCTTGCCCATTCTTTTTCACAAGGGCCAGGGATCATATCAAATAATCTAATTTTTTTTTATTTTATATATTTACATATAAATAAATATATGTTTGATATTATTTTTGCAGGAGGTGAAAGGAAAAGCTCAATGTAGCTGCTTTTGATGTGCTGTCATAGCAGTGATACCGTTCTGCCTGTAAGGAAGCACCTAATGGATACAACGGAAAAGGTGGTGTCAGTCGTCAGGGCTGCTGGTGACAAACAGATGGACGCCTAGCCATACCCGGCAGAGAGGTGCCATCCAGTGCCCTTCGGGAGTGCGATTTCCCTGCGTTGCGGCTCACTTTTCAGGTCCCCCGTGAGCCGAAGGAAAGCAATGCCCAGGGAAGGGGGAGTGGTAACTTCAGTCCATTAAAAATTAAAAGAAGGGAAATGGTTTCAATTGATTAACAATAAACATTTGCTCTTCTCTCTCTCTAAAATCCTTCCGATTATTTTACTGACCTCAGCCCTCTCAAGGGACCCGATGACCTGTGCCGTACCTCTTCCTACGGCATGCAACAACCCGCTTGTCACCAAACTTCACTCAATATCTTTCACTGCTTCATACCACAGACTAAGTTGCTCCATCCAAATAATTAGAGAGGAGACTAACCAAGCAAAGATTCTGGCTCCCATTTCAATTGCTCCCTTTGCAATATTTTCCAGCTATCCCCAAGTTAAATAACACCTGATCAAACTTCCCTCCTTCATATTTTCCTCTCTCTTTGGGCCAGTGACTGGCTACTGACACTAGAGGCAATGAGAGCAGGATTAATTCTCCCTATGCTGATATAATTTAATCTAATAAAATCCTTACTATCTTCGGTGTCAATCACCCAGGGATGAAGCATCCAAGGAATGTGCTTTCGCAGCACGCCAGGAGCAGATGGGAGCAGATCAGTGATGATCAGTGATTTCCCTCAGTAAATGAGGGAACAGAGGAATTTTTTTAGGGTAGTAATTAATGTCAAAATTACTGCTGTCCCCCATACCCTTCCTCTGAGCTTTGGAAAGTGATGCTGATTCTAACAGAGATATTGCTAACGAGAAATAGCAGGCACACAGAGGACTCAGAGACAGCAAAATCTGCCTGTTTAAACTATTTAAAGCATAGCTACTTAGTGGTATCAAATATTAGATGAGCTATGGTCCCAAAATGTTCTTTCCTTAGCTTAAAGGCTGTCCTTAACATAACTGAAGTGTTACATATTTGCAGCAGGTTACATTTTTGCCCCCCAATAGTAAAAAAAATAAAGCAAATGCTCATTTTCCAGCCTTCCAAAGCCTCGAGGGATGGTGGTTACAGGTACCGGGGAAGCAGTTGGGTTGTTTTTCACATGGAGGCCAAATGCAGGATTGATATTGCTTTAGTGGCTGGCAGATGATGAGATCATGTCTAAATTAATGCAACTCAGCCACCGAGCTGGGAGCTGAGTTCCCAGAAAGAGGGCTGAGGGAGGAAGCAGCACAGCCCCAGCTGCCCCAGGGAGGGAGAAACTCTCTCTTGCCAGGCTTGGGGTGGTGAGAGCAAAGCATGGGTGAAGCCATCAACAGGCCAACCCTCCCCAGCCCCACGAGCAGTGGAGACAGCCATGGGGGGCAAGCTGTAAGCCAAAACTGTGTTATGGGGGAGGGAGAAGTGATGGAGAAGCACAAAGTCATGCAGAGGATCCCTTTGCTTTACGCTGGTGCAACCCACGCAGCTCGGTCCAGCTTTAAGGATGACCTTGCCTTGAGTTTTGGACTAGAGACCTCCCAGACTGCCCAGTTTTTATCCTCTGTGCAGTCAGTTCTGGCCTGAGCAGTACCCGAAGTCTGACTTTAGCAGCCGTGAGATGGGTTGATCCTGCCATCATCAAACACCAGCTTATTGCAAGCGTTGGAGCGAGGAGCTATATGAAGTTGAGAGCATCTGCTCCAATCCTCCATCCACAGTACCATATAGACCCCCTGAAGCCTTTAATACTGAGTTTAAACACCATGGGTGAACACACACTCTCAGCAACACATCCCCCCCAACACCTCGGGCAAGGTGGAAGTGGGGAAAATGATAGATTAATCATGGGATTTCATCCAGAGAACCATCTGCGGGACTACTGGGCCAGGGCTGTGAAGCTGAAACCACAATACACCCCAATACCTTGCCTTAAACGTTAGACCCCACTGCCATCTTGTGGCAAACGCTTCCCAAAATAAAGTAAAAGAGGGGAAAACCCACTAAAAAGTTGTAGATGAAGTTAGCTGGTGCAGCAAAGAAGGATGGGTAAGTTATGGGAATAGGGTGGGGAAAACTCATTGCTTCTCTTAAATGATGCCGAGATTGAATCTATAGCATCGTGCCAGATATAAACTGATGCGGAAAAACACAGAGACGGGATCGTCCAAACCAAATTTTGTAAAGTTGAGGATATAATTAAACATGTAAAGCATAATTGTTTGTATGGTCGTGACCGCCTTTTAGTCGTGGCTCTGGCACATTAATACCGGCAAAGATTTAGCCACTATTTCAAAGCATTTAACAGTTTCCAAAGCAATTTAGCGTTGCCCTGGTTTGAATAAGGCTCGTCAACCCCAATAAGCAGGATTAAGCTGGAATTAGATATTGCACCTCTGAATTAAAGAATGCAGTTGCTAGAATTTACCGAGAAGACGATTTAAAAGACAGGGATTATGGCTCACATCACTCATTCACGTGGCACAAAGCATCTTTGGATGCTGAAAACCCGCAGATTAGCACCCCTCAGGTTTTCAAAAAGCACCTTGCTGCAGGAATGAGGCAGTTTTGAAAGACCCCACGGTCCTTATCTGACTGTTAGTCCTAGCCAAGTGCTTTGAGTACACCTCGGCATTTACTTTTTGCATCATTTATAGCGCTCGCGCCGTGGCAGAGCCTTTGCTTAGCAACTGGGATCATTTCCTAGGAACCGCTTTCCAAGGCATTAGCAAAGTGCCTCGATTGCTGTATCATCCAGTCACGCCGCGGATGGCTCTTACCGTGCTAGCAAAACCAACGACAAATTGTTTTTCCTTCTTTATATTGCAATAAGCACCTGCCTTATGCAGGATCAGACAACGTCAAATCTGTGCATGATCCAAAACACTTATCAGGTTTAGGTACAAGTGAATAAAAACTCACTGAACAAATATAAACTCATGAATCAGTTACAAGAAGCGTGTCTCTTTCCTCAACACAAATCTCCACTAGCAGGAACGGATCAAGAAAACAACAGGGAAGAACTGTATTTTGAAAAACAGACATAGAAAGTGCCAGTGTCCTGACTATTTTGGAAAAAAACCAAACTGATTTACAACAGATACATGTGACCATCTGCATGGAAATGCTTTGCTTTCTTCCATTAAAATCTATACAATTAGGTTATCAGGAGGAATAACAGCATAAAAACATACTTCCAGACAAAAGATAACCGGTCTTCCAATACCTTTCTATTTTCACAGGCCCTTTATTTGGATCTTTGCAAGTCTTTACAGCTTTGACCCTGCTACACATTACAGGGATGGTTTACAAGACACAGAACATATTGCCAAAGACAAACTCTATTTTCTGCTTTCAGCTAGGATTTAACTACTTTTTGAGTTTCTATCATCCCATTTACTAGTTTCAACTTCTTGAGAGTTTTAAACGTCAGTGTATATTACAGACAAGCTTGCCCTAAATAAAATTAATTACACTGTCGATAGCTATGTCTTTATCTTCAGAGATGAAAAAGAATTTGAAGGGTGATCCTGGACCTGGATAAAAACATTTCTATCGGCATTAATTTGAAATCAACACACAAAACAGATGGGTATAAACAACATATTAGGGTTTTTACGGTATGGAAGTTGTCTCTGGGTTTTAGAAAAGAGGTATTACCTGCCTCCAACCTCTCAGGGACCTGAAGACTTGTGGGATGAATAGTTTAGATGATGCCATCAGCTGCTGTTGCTAAAATGCAGGCAGGAAACTGTTATAGGTCTGTAAGTTACCCCTATAAATAAATTAACCAAAATGCTGTCAGCAGTTTTTAGATGAAAAAGCCAGAGAAACCCACAGAGACATTAAAGGGAGCTGGCACCAGACCCACTTATACCTCCAGTCGGCATCGAAAACTGGGAAACATCATCATCCTCTTGGCAGGGACTGACTGCAGCAAAGCCCTTTACCCCCAGCACCCAGGATGCAGTAGCAGCAACGTGGAACCGCATCAACGGGTGAGACGCTGCTCGTGAAAACACAAGTTTATTTAACCCACTGGTGGGTGTTAATTTGGGTATAATAAAGGAAAAAAGGCCAGGTTGCGGGTGCAGTGTGTTTGGTACACCATGTAGCTGCCCATCGCTCTTCCAGCAATGAGACGGGGAAGAACTAAGCGGACCTTAATTAAAACCTGAGAGCAATCCCAAACTGGCTTGGTTACCATCGTCATAGCTACCACAAGCAAGGCCAAGGTATGGGACGATGCCAGGGGATGAAGTGCCAGCCCGGAGGGTGGTGGGAAATGCCTGCAGGCCTCACAAAGAGTTTTTCCTGTGTGTTGAAACAACGTCTCTGGGTGACAGGAACGATGCAGGATGGGGCAAACAACCTTCACAACATCACACGGATGCAGTGTTTTCTGGTGCTGGCCAGCCAGCCCAAGCTAGGAACAGCAGAGGAAAGTCTCAGGCAAGGATGAAACCTTGCTAGAGCTGTGAGCAGGTTTAATAACTCCTAAATCAGTTATTACACATGGGCGGGCACCGGAGTCCCTACCGTTACTGTGGGTGCCAGGTCTCCGTCACCTTCCCCTGCAGTAGTCAAGGCTTGGGACGATCACAGCCTTCAAAAAAAGCAACGGCAAAGGAAAAAGTTGGACCTGGATTTCTTCTCTGGCCATAGTACATGGCCTCAGCTTCAGGCAGGGGGTGCGAAGGGATGCGCTAACACGGGGAATGATGAACTGACACACTTTGCTTGCATGGCCGGCAGTCACACACCTCCCTGGGCATAGCAGTTTAGTTTATTAAATCACCCCATACAGTCAGGAAAAAGAATACTAGATTAAAAAAAAGTCCAAAGCCAATTGCTCCTCATTTATCTTTAAATGAGTAATAGCCTCCTTAATGAAGGGCAGGGAACAACTATGGAGGAAAGAGCAGGAGTTTTGTCTGGGTGATGGCAAGGTATGTTTTGTGAGAAGATTGAGGAGAGCAGCGTGGATCCGCACCCAGATACACCCAGCTACAAGAAATACTGTCAGGAATGATTTTGCTGAAATAAATCACTACGCATACAAGAAATCAGACTGTCTCTTACTGGGCGAGTGCCAGCAACAGCCTCTGCCGAAAGGAGGGTGACACAGGGTCCCGCGTGCTGCAGTCGCCCAGAACTCTCGCTCCCACAGCAACTATCCCGTCACGCTCAAAATCCCCCAGGAGCAGGAGCAGCACCGCGCTCCCCCGGTTTTCACAGTGTCTTAAGGCAAGAGAGTCACGCACTTGAAACTCCCTGAGACCCCGGGTTGAGTGATACAGAACCCCATTTCCCCCCCAAAAACCCCTCCATGGGTGCCCGACACTGACGCAGGGGGATAACCGGAGGCAAAGCACCGGTGCAAGGCCCACGGGTGGAGGAGTGTGGGCTTTAGTTTTTGGGGAGGATAAGGGTCAGGAAAGGGAGGCTGGGGGGGGGGAAGCACCTGCCCCGGGGCTGGGGCGGGCGGGTGGGCGCTGCCCGCCCGGGGCTGGCTCTCGGACGGCGGCCAAACAACTTCCCAGCCCCGCTGCAAACTTTTCCCAGCGTCGGGGAGGAACCGCCGCCTGCCGCCCCGCCGGGTCCTCCCAGCCCCGTCCGAGCATCCCCCCGGGGAGCCGGAGCGGGGCCGCGGCGGGGAGGGGAAGGGCAGGGTGGGGGGGCCGGGCCGGCAGCAATGGGTTATCCGATC
This sequence comes from Nipponia nippon, assembly GCF_047370975.1. Taxonomy (NCBI): domain Eukaryota; kingdom Metazoa; phylum Chordata; class Aves; order Pelecaniformes; family Threskiornithidae; genus Nipponia; species Nipponia nippon. Next base: position 86,318,939 of record NW_028262347.1, on the reverse strand, counting down.
CCCCCAGGGCTGCCTCCCGCCGGCTGAAAGCCCCTAATGCGCCCCGCGCTTCCTCCACCCCCCCGTCCGGGCGGGGTTGATGCCGCTTCTCCGGGGACCCGAGGCGGAGAGGGATGCGGTGTCCCCTCCCGGCCGCCCCACCCGGGAAGGGGTTTTTGCGCGGGTGCGCGTCCCTACCTCTCGGCCTTGGTGAACTTGCGGAAAGCCTGGCGGAGGTCGTGGAAGGAGCGGTAGGTCTGCGGCTCGGCCGAGATGCCCTGTGCCCGGGTGGTGCGGGGCCCGATGTGCGGGCTGGGGGCCGGCAGCACCGACTGGCATTTGTGCAGCCGCCGGCGCAGCTCCTGGATCTCCTCGTCCTTCTCCCCCAACCGCCGCTCCAGCTCCTTGATCCTCTCCTCCTTCAGTAGCAGCAGCTTAGTGAAGTCCCCTTCCAGCTCGGTCATTTTGGGAGTGCCCCCCTCCGGCGCTAGTGCCGAGCCGGTCCCGGGCCGGGGCGGGCAGCTCTCATCGAGGAACCGCCGGCAGCCGCCGCGGCAGCGGCCGGATCTGCTCCCCGGGAGAGGGGCGGGGGGGGGGGGGGGCTCCTGCCCGCCCCGGGTCAGGGCAGCCGCCCCGGCATCCCCAAACCCTGTCCTGCGCTCCGCCGGCAGCCGGCGAGCGGGAAACCAGGAGGGGGGGTGGGGGGAAAACACCAGAAAGAAAGAAGGGAAAAGGGGGCGGGGGGGGGGGAAAGACAAGAAAAGGGAAAAGAGCTTTTGTGCCACTCTGCGAGGCTGGGATCCTGGAAATAGCAACAATTACCATGTGATCGGAGGGTGACGCAGCTCCTTGTAACTGGAGCCGAAGACTTGGGATTCAAACAAGAGCACTTCATAAATATTAAATTGCCTTCTGCTAATGAGCCACGTGGAGCCGCCCCCCGCCCCGCCCTCCCTCCCGAGAGCGCAGCATCCCACCCCCCGGGGCACCCCACAACCCGCGCTGCTGCGTTACCCCTCCTCGGCACCCCAGTCTCTCCCGGGCACCCCCATCCCTCATCCCCGGAGTACCCGACTTCTGTCCCTGCCAGGGCACCCTACGTGCCACCCTGCAGCCCTCCCTGCCAGGACGTCCCACATACGTCCCCACTGGGGCACCCCACATTCCCCCCCCCCCCCCCAGCATCCTTCCCCACATCCCACCCCTCTTAAGCACCTGCATCCCTCCCCACTAGGGTTCCCTGTTCCCCACCCTCCTCGAGGTGCCCCACATCCCTGCCCTCCAGGTCACCCCACAACACATGCCAGCCACCCCCCATCTTCCTGTTAGGCACCCAGCTTCCCACACACCAGGTACCCTTCATCCCAGCATGCATGGGCAGTCCACACCCCACACCACGAGGGAGCAGAGCCCATCACCAGGCACACAGACACTGAGGCCCTGCTGGCACCCGGTCCCCCAGGGGGGATGCTGGTGGGGGGCTGGGGAGAGCAGGGAGCCTGTATGCTTGCCAGCAGCTCTGAGGAGGCAGGAACACACCCCTCCTGGACTTATTTGGAAGAGCCCATCATGCACATGAATTTTTAATGCTGGCTGGCAAAGGGCACCATCAGATCCACTATCACATTTCCCTCCCAAACCCCCCTTGCTTCCAGGAAGGAGGGCAGGAGCCCCTTACTGCAGGCAAAAAGTGGGGCCTGGCCTAGCCCCACAGCCAGGCCTTGTGCCCCAAAGGAGCCCAGGAAATCCCTCAGTGTCCACACCCCAACCTGGGGAAGCCGTGGGGTCTTGTCCCCTGGATTTGGGGCTCGCAGGCTTGCTAGGGCAGGGCAAGAACAGGGCAAAGCATCTGAGCTGGGCTTGGAGGACAAAGCTGTACCAAAGGAGTCTTAAATTAAGGTGGAAAAGAAATCAATTAGCAGCCTCTCTTTTAATGAGCTGGAGGTGGTGGGGTGTTTTCACACACTTCTATCTGTCCCCCCCAGCCTTTCATGTATAGATGGAAACCTCTGGGGTCAGAGCTGCTCCCAGTTCCCATCCTCAGCCCAGGAGCATCCCTGATGCCAAGGGGTCAGGCAGGGCTGAGGGGGACAAGTGCTGGGGGATAATTTAAAAAAATATTAATAATAATTGCATTTTGCTTTATTGAAAGGCAAAGAGCGCCATCTCGTGTAGGAAACGATTGTGTAGCACGGGGCAAAGATTCATAGACAGACAGAAGGACCCTCCACACGCTGCTCGGAAGGGGAAGGGGCGAAGCTGGGGAGGGGCAGCCGGGAGCTCGGCCACGCACTGATGCTCAGCACCTTCGTGATATATGTCCCTGTTAAAATCTTGTTTCTTAAAAAATGCTTCATTTAGGAAAACAGGAACACCATCTCTGCACTCCTTGGAGCCTTTGTGAAAGTAATTGCTGTTCGGGAAACTAGAGAAAGAAATGCACCAGAAAATACATAATTTCCTTATAAAACACATAATTAAGCAGTCAGATTTCACCAATATCAAACCAGGCTTTTCAGGGCTATGTTTTAAACTCACTGCTCATTATTCATATTCAAAGATTTCCTATAAGCTTCAGCCTGCACGCAGAAAACAGAAACCAGGATAAATACTGGAATAACCACAATTTAAAGAGATGATAACCAAGCAACACAAGTGCTTCATACCAGATCAGTGTACAGTCATAATATGGTTTTAATTTGAGGTGGAGGTAGTCCTCAGTCCCCAGGAACATCGGGATGACCTGTGTGCAACAGCAGGACGCAGGGTGTGGGATGCTCCTCCACACATGGTGGGGAAGTCCCTCCCGTGGTTCCTGGGGTCCCTGGTGTTGCTAAAAGCCCCAGTCCATGAGGTACAGGACTCCTGGAGAGTTTCTGCATCTAATAACTTCAGAAGTAACTTCTCACTTCAATAATTGCCAAGACCAACCTGGAAGCATTGCCAGAAAAACAGCAGAATACATGTAAAAAACCAAACCCCAAATATACTCAGCTCAAGTATATTTGGAGAGCAAGGAGAGGGGTTTAGCACTCGTGTTGGCCACACTGCTGCCATTTCCCAACCCTCACTGTGCCCTGACCAAGGAAAGCAGAGGGAGGACAACAGACCAGCAGGGACCTCCAACAAGTAGCAGCCACAAGGCAGTTCCCAAATGTAATTTTTGCATTTCTGTCCTACAACGATCACATGCATCAGAAGAAGGATGCAACTTTCCCTAAGAGGTTTTTAAAAACCAGCTAAACGCTCTTTTATTGGAACTGTGCAACTCCATGTTTCTACCCCAGTAACAGCACTTTTGGATTTGAGTCATTTCACAGCCCTAGAGCCCAGCAGCGCAAAGAGAAAACTGCAAGCATACTGTGAATTAAGTATCATTATATATTTACCATGAATTAAAACAATGGCTAATATCTTGTCATCGCCACCATGCACTGACAAGTTCTCCAGTCTTCACTGCTGCATTACTGGACCCCAAGTACAGACACTGCCTATGACTCTCTCTCTCTTTTGATAGTGGAGTTTTTACTTAAACAAAATAAAATCCCTGGAGCAGAGGACAGCAGAAGCAGGTCCCAACATGCCTTCTTGCCCATGCAACCTCAGTTTTAAGTCTATGAGCAGTCCAGCATGTGATCATTATTAATATCCCATCTGGCTTTGATTGGGAGTCACAGAAGGGAAAACACTCAGTCGTCCACTTTGGATCCAGATTAAGGGCTAAATATATATATATGTATTTTTATATATATATAATTATGTACATGCCACTAAACAGACATTGAATTGAATCCATGAGCTTACTGACAGCCACAGCAAGTCACCAAGGAGCATTACCAATTTTACAACCAGCAACTGCTGCAGCTTCAAGGTCAGCTCCTGGGGAAGCCCAAATAAGAGTTACCCACAGAACAAGCAGTTCGTGAAGCCTGTGAAATCGCAGCCTGTCTTTGGTCCCTACATCAAGCCAAAGTCACCCTCAGCATCCATCGGCCCTTCCAGGAACACGACTCATGCAGTATATGGATTTAGCCTAAAGCAACTGTGGTTTTATCTAACGATGAGCATCTTTCAAAAAGCGCAGAGAAAAAACACAACCTGCAACAAAGCAACAGCAAGAAGAATTAAGACGCTGAGTAGGGCCAGATGTCTTAATTGACTTTGACACTCTTAAGTCCTCCAGACATCCCATACACATGAAAAACCAGGCAGGGAGTAAGGCAGCTCCTAACTGGAAACCCTTCAGGGCAAGCAGGTTTGGAGCAACACAGCCAGTGACCTTGCAGCAACAAGAGGGTTCAGGGTTATCCCATCTTCTTCCTGGGGTGGGGGAAACATTACGCACCTGCCCCATCTTTCCTGCAAATTCACCAGGCAGCTGCAGAAAATAACAACACAGACAGTCCCATTTATCTTAGATAGTCCCATTTATCCTGGATAGCCCCTGGTATTAATATTTTGCTTTTAAGATAGGGACAGTTGCAGCTATTGCCAGTGGTAAGGATAGGGGGAAAAACTGATTGTAACTCAGGTAGCTCCTACAAAAGTGGGCAAAGAGTTTTACAATCAGCTAATTATTGGTGCCTTTTATTCATGCTTTTTTAAAATGCAGCTTTTGAGTCTATCTGGCGATATCCCAAGGGATTATAATTTATCCAAGGAAAGAGCATGATACCATCTGTAAGAAAGGGCAACGTTTTGCCAGATAGGCCAGTCCCAGAGCATCCCAAAGGAGCGAGTCCCTCCATTCCCATGACTAACTCCCAACTGTGGGTGAACATCCACAGTGACAAATTTTCACGTACAAAGGAGGCAAAATGCAATGTGCTGCTGGAAGTAACCCTGTTGGCTTTGGCCAGCACTGCCAGAGCTTATTTTCTTGGCTCCCAGCAGCTTTTCTGTTATGAAGCACTATAGAAAACAGTTTACAGAAAGTAGATATGTAAAATATGCCAGCTATCGAACCCAGGAAAGATCAGCGCCTTCATTTCTCATTCAAGCTCCTTCTAATAAAGGCAGATCATTTTGCAAGCCCGAAGCATGCAGACATTACTCAGACTGGGGCTGTAATTATCCCGCTGGAAGCCATGCCAGCTATCCCTTAGTGTAACTTTAACAGAGTATCAAAGGTGATGCTGGGTTTTTATAAAATCAATACACTGGCTTTTATTCCACCTGTACAGCCCCTACCGTTTCTCTTTTTTAAAAAAAAAACCTCACTTTTGCAAGCGAAGAACCTCTGCAGCAATAAAGGTCACAGCGCTGTGTGTTTAGGAGGAGCCATACGAAGTCAGTAATCCCCTCCATGTTAAAAAAAAAAAAGATATTTAAAAATTAAAAATCAGTATTTATCATCTATTTAAATAGTGACAAAGGTCTAAACATATTCCCCGCCCCCCTTAACATCAGCTAAAGTTTTGTGTCAGCTTCCTAAGGGAAGCAGCTGTCTTACGGATCAGATGACAGATGGAACACTAGGTAGGACTTTATGACATTTAGAGGGGTTTGCACTTGCATTTATAAAGGGACAGCATTAATAAAAGCAGTGGTTAAAGAATACATCAAAGGTATTTTTGTTTTAAAGGGCAGCAGATATTTCATATATTCAAAATCTAGAGGGTCTCTCTTCAGACACATGGATGCAATGCAAGAGATGATGTTGCCACGTGTCCTATTGCACACAGTGCCCCGAGTTCCAGGTGTGATGCTGGTGGCCCTCATTGGCCATCAGTCACATCGTCACAGCGTCTCCCAGCCCTGGCTTGTTCATGCAGTCCTGTTCTCCCTTCATCTTTCAGCTTTATTTGGTAAATCACCCCTTGGGAATAGGTGCAATGCCAAAAGCAGGGTGGTACCAGATTAAGTGCTAATTGAATTCGGATGGAGCCCAGGCACTCTTTGCCTTCTTCCAGGTTTGTCTTTTTAATCATTTTTCTTATCACACACAAGAGAATTTGTTATGGGAGGGCATTTTAAGATGATAAAGAGGAAGGATTAATTTTGTGCTGTTTCCGTCTTCAGTGAACATCATTTTAGTCCCTGTTTCACCAGGTAATTTAATAAACTGTGTCACCTCCTCAGTGTCTAATTTACTAACTGCTATAAGGCCTTTTCACCACACAGTAACTCCCCAGAAGGCAAGTGGAAAGCATCCAAACACAGTTTTCTTTGCATGGGGAAATGCAAGAGAGATATTTATATTAAAAAAATCAGCCTTCTCAACCCCCTAGCAGCTGATGCCATGAAGCAGCCTGCATGCTGAGCTCCTTGCAGAGCTTCTTACAGTCTTCCTTGCTGCCTGACACCTTCCAAAAGTGCCTTTGAGTTGGCTTTGGGCAGAGAGAAGTGTGCGAGGATGTATATACTGCGTGTCTTACAGCTGTAAGCCCTGCAGCTACTAAAGCGCGCAAGAAATTTAAGTGTGCAAGAAATACATTGCTCCTTTGGATCACAGAAAACATCCAACGATGTTGCTCAAGCATTTCCATAGAACTGGATTGAATTTACACTCACCCACCCCACCCCCCGCTATTAATTACAACCCATCAAAACTTCCAGCAAAATGACATTACAGACACTGTGAGGTGGAGAAAACTATTCTGATCACCGATATCTAGGATTTTGGCTTATAAAATTTCATTAGCTCACAGAAATATAGTGATGTCCCACATTAAATATTTTTCTTGCAGTGATAAGCTAGAAATATTTCCTTATATTCTTCTCTTGCTTTTTGGCATGTTTTCTCACTGTTGCTTATGGCTTATTGCTTTGTATACGGTCCCATAGGTTTAATTTCTTCTCATATTAATATAAATTAAAATAATCATCAGAGTGTCACAAACAGGATGTCATTTTCCTTAACTTAAGGACAAATAGGAAGCTGAAAATATTTATTTGGATATATCGGTATCATCACATACATGCTCTTATTGCCGAGCTCTCACTGCGACCACTCAACAGCAGGCTAGCGGGGAAAAAAAAAACCTCCAGCAACTCCAAGGATAGCAGGGATTTCATTCTAGTTTTATCCAGTCCAATCCCCCAGGCCCCGCGTGGGTTTTGGCATGTTATTATGTAAATAACATTAACTCCCCCCTCTGTAGGCATTTGCACAACTGCACATGCTCTCAGACACGCTCCCTTTCATTCCGCAGGCAGCCATGACGTACGGCTGTCTCATTTCTCCCTCCTTCACTGTCCCACTGCAATCCAATACATTTTTGCCAGTATATAGACTGCAAAGGGCACTTTTCTTTTTAATATTGAGAAAAAAAAAAAAAAAATTAAACTGCACAAGCAAGACCTGTTGGGGCTACAAAAATCCAGCATCCAAATTTAGACAATCTGAATGTCTGCACCTGAATTCCTACTGTTTTTTTTCTCTATGCTATCCCAGAAGAGTTTCCCTCTCTGCATTTGTGGTTCTTAAGGCTGTATCCTCACTCCCATTCTGCATGTGGTAATTTTTGCAAAATGTTGAACATGCAGAAAAATTGAGAGCTTTCTCATAACTCAATAAAAAAAAAAAGTCACTTTCTGCCAGACTTGTGTCCCTTCCTCACCTTTTAAACATAAGATTGCCACATAATAACTTCCTTTTTTATCATCTTCCATCGCTTGATCTTATTGCAAACCTAGGCGCAGGCTTTTCTGAATCAAGTGTATTTTCTGTAAAGACTTCTTAAAAATATATAATTAAAAAATTGAAAATAATTGTAAATCAATAATAAAAATCCCTTCACCTTTCAAGAAAACTCATTCTCCAGAGCATTTCAGCTCTTCTGCAACCCTCACCTGGAATGGCAGTACAGATACATCCGAAACAACCCTCGATTTCTTCAAAGGCAAAAGGAAGAAATTGGACCAGTATGTCTCAGAAGTATGCTAAGAGGCCATGCACAGGAGGAGGAACAAAGCCTCTTGAGGAGCATTGTCCAAGACGTGCAAAACAGCACATTTTTAACCCAAATCTTGGCAAAGCCAGAGCCAGCACACACATGGGGGGTTACCATGTAGGGAGAGAAGGAGAACAACTTCAGGAGTTGTAGGAATTCAAGCCTGAGAATATATATTTTTCTGCTATGAGACCCATCACAGCACTTTCTCATTCTTGCAAAGCCACAGGAATGAAAGAGCTTTCATGATCACTTGCTTCTCTGTCCAAAAAAATAAAGTAATCCTCTCAAAAAATGAGCTGCCATACTTAGTAGCTACATTTCCCCAACATGAGCAACAGCATGGCCTATGAATAACATTATTGCTGTGAAATGGGGTTCTAACACTTGGAAAATATTTAATCCCAAATGTTAAATCCCAATGCCTCATTCTTCTGAGACAGAGGGGAAAAGAGAAACAGTAAGAAGAGTGAAGTTCTTGATAAAACGGCTGCTCTTAGGTTCCTGATAGGTAATGACACAATTGACCAGTCTTCCGACTTCCTGCAACATGTTACCATGTTCAGCAATTACTATGTCTTTCATTTCTCTTGAACCAACCAGGTGGTTCCCAGATGAGCACTCCCATCTTTTGCAGAAAAAAATACAGATCCAGATCTTAAATATTTCCATCTCCTTTTGTTGCACGGTGGTGCTCTCAAAATGAGCAAAATAATCCTATTTGCTTCTAGGTAAGAGCCCTTCATTGCCCAGCCATCGCCATGGAAAGATTTACTAATTTTTATTTTGTCTCCTTGCTGAAGTACTGTTGATATAGTCTAGAAATATATTCAGGTTCAATATGCTTGTGACTCTTAGAAGCAAAACCTCTGAAGTTAAGAAAACAACAGGTCATAAGTTACAGCAGTCCAAGGCTTCTTTGCCACCATCCAGATGACCAAAGATTGCCTGAGGGTCCACCTATCACTCCTAAAACATTTTGTTACTTCCACTAGTATGTCACCCAAGAGACATGGACTCCTCTGAAAGTTTTAGAGTCTTTTCAGGGAAGTTGGTACAGGCACCCAGTCTTACAACCACAGCAGGCTCAGGCTGGAGGCACCAAGGTTGCTGTCCCTGGTCCAACCCCACTCCCAGCAGGATCAACATTACAGCTACAGCAGGTTGCTCATGGCTGTGTCCTGGCAAGTCAGGGCATTTCTGTCTCAAGAATGGATACACATCACTGCTTGTTTGTGGGGAGAAAAAAAAAATATCATATCTATTTCCACATCAAATTGGGAGAAATCAGGAGATCAGGACCTAAGAATAACCACTTGAGGTGGGGAAAGGGACTGGAGATCTGGAAGAGGATGTCCCCTTATGTGGCCAAATCCGATACTGCTAATGTTGCCTACATTTAACAAACAGCAAGAGAAGCAGCTTGATGGAGAAACTAAGGACTTTTCAATACCTTACAACATGAGGTGGCCATGCCATGGGCTGCAATGCAAGAGGCACAGAAGAGGTTTCCAAACCTCTGCTCCAAAGTCACCTCTTCTTTTCCCTGGGGGTTGACAAGGTGCATCACAGCCCTCACATCAACAGCTTAATTTTCGAAAGCACTAAGCCCAGGTTTAACATTTCCCAATATGCTGCAGACCATCAGCAGTCATGGAACGAAGCACCTTCATCCTTTCTGCTCTGCACACTGTATCATGCCTAACAACATCAGTGTCAGAGGGCAACATTCAGCAGCACAACACAGCTGCTGACAGCCACCTGGCCAACCACAATTAAGCCAGACAGTCTATTTGGAGACAGAAACATTTCTGTAAAATGCTCAGCATCTCATCTGTGACAAATCCAAAAATCTTTCTGCTCCTTACAATCATGTTCAAGTGCCAAAATAAAACCAGTGTGCTTAGCGTGACAACTGATGGTTATCTTGGGAAGATGACACCAGGTCTGACTGCAAAAGGCTGCTCTTCCTGAGCATCCTCCACGTTTATATTTGATCGGCTCCAAAAACAGGCTGCGCTATGGCTGGGTGTATTTGTGGAAGTCTACTTTGAGGTATAATCCATCTTTTCCTTCCTGGGGTCTGCTGATCTCTTGCCTTTGAACATAGCACTAGAGATGACACCTCGAATGTAAACAGCAAGAAGAAACTCACTTGAGATGTCAAAAATGTCTCTTTAAAATGAGGAAGGTGACAAAGCAGTTGGAAAATGACCATTACCTGTTTTGCTAGAAAGGGAGCATTCAGCAGCAGTAACACCAAATGTGAGCTGGTCCCATCCCAAAAATGGGTCTATGGGATCTGTATATAAATTTCAAGTGATGACTGTAGGGGAAGCAATGACCTCCAAGTGCAGCCTTGAACTCCATGCCTGTTTTCCCACAAATGACTCTTGTATTCTGACTGAAAACAGCCATCAAGAGTTGCTTTCATGAAGTGGCACCATGTGCAGTCATTCTGGCTTGGCATCACCCACATTGCTCAGCAGTCCCATCAAGCTCCAGCGGGAGGCACTGGGGTAGGGGTGTCCAGGCTGACCCTGCTCCCAGCAGGGCCAACACCACGGCTACAACAGGTTTCTCAGGGCAGTGGCTGCGTGTATCAGGGCAGTCCCTGAGGACAGGGATCCCCCCACCACCCAGGGCCGTGTCCCAGGCATGCTCTTCCAGGGGACTCTTCATCCATCAATGAGGCTATTTTTAGACTCCAGAAACAGCCCCCATTCCTCACTCTGCTTTTGCAGCCCAACTCCTGGACAATGCAGTCATTAACTTCATTATTTTTGTTATTATTCTTTTATTACTTGGCTCACAGCCTGCTTTTCTAGGACACCGTATGAGCTTCAACTACTTTACAGACACACTGAGAATATTTGACTTTATGATACCAGCTAGCATCCTGTGAAATCCCCATCACGTGCTGTTTTGTGATGCCTTTTAACTTTTACATCTTTATACCAATATTTAGGTATTTGAGATTAACTCCATTTTATTTTCTTTCAGCAAAGTTTGCATTCTTGGAGAACATCCTTTAACTTCCTAGTCTTTATTTGGATTTCCATAGCATTTTAATAATAATGTAATTTTCCAGCAGAGCTATCAATCTCTGAGTGGGAGAAATTAATATACTGAATATCAACATTCCTTTACACTTCAGTTTTACCTTGTTTTGCAGCTATTTTTACCTTGTTTCCCTTAAAGACTCTGTACTTTCTAAATACATTTTCATGTTAAAATCCCAAGCAGCTATACATTCAGCTTCTATGCCTTTTGCTTTTGGAAGCTACTGACCAGAGAAACCATTCAAAGAAGAAAGATCCTTAGCTGCCTGCAAAACCTTCCAACACAAGTTTTCATCAAATCTTCCTTAGAAACAGGCTTTTTAATGATTAAATACTTTTTGACTAAGAAATAGTCAAAAATAGTCAATAGCCCACCGTGCACTGCTCACCACAAATGTTCATACTGTCTTGGGAAGGGTAAAAATACTTAAAAATCCCACAGATTTGCAAAGGCACTATGAAGTATACAACCTAGAAGTTCAGTCAATGCTGACTTGAACAGTAAAATCTTATGTATTTCAGGTAGAGCAGGTCAAAGAAATTAATGAAGGTTCATCTCATTAGGTACAAATGGATCAGGGATACACTACAGCTGGGGAATTGATTTTTTTTTAATCTAGCAATCATTTACAGTGAAAAATGAGAAGTTATTGACACTACTGAAACTACTACTGAAACATCTTTTATATAGTTGCTGCAAACTGTCTTTAGAAGCAACATTGTCTGGTTTTGTTTCCTTTTTTTTTTTACCTGAAGTCCAAAGCTATTTTTATGACCTTTTTTATACTTTCTGTTAAAGATGAAAGGGAGCAGCTGTAGTAAAGACCAGTTCAATGCAGTGAGCAAAACCAACAAAACCAGATGCCTTTTTTAAGTATAAGTTAGTATTTTTTCCTCTGGTCAATTTGTTCTTCATTTGAGCATTTTATGCATCACCTGCTTCCCATATTAGAGCCTGAAAACAGCTAGATAAGCACATTTTGCTCCCATGAACCACCTTACTCATCAGCTAAGAGACAACGCTGTCTGTTTTTCAAAGTAAAAGGACAAGGGGGAATTGCTATCTGGATGGTAAACAGTGACTCTGAATAAAGTTCTGGTTATGCATATATTAAGAAAAAAATACCAAGGTGATTGTGCTGGTTTTGGCTGGGATAGAGTTGTTCTTCTTCATAGTAGCTAGTATGGTGCTGTGTTGGATTTGTGCTGAAAACAGTGTTGATAACACAGGGATGTTTTCATTACTGCTGAGCAGTGCTTACACAGAGCCAAGGCCTTTTCTGCTTCTCACCCCACCCCACCAGCGAGGAGGCTGGGGGTGCACAAGAAGCTGGGAGTTAGCACAGCCAGGACAGCTGACCCCAACTGACCAAAGGGCTATTCCACACCATATGGCCTCATGCTCAGCACATAAAGCTGGGGGAAGAAGAAGAAAGGGGTGGATGTTCGGAGTGATGGCGTTTGTCTTCCCAAGTAACCATTACACCTGCTGGAGCCCTGCTTTCCTGGAGATGGCTGAACACCTGCCTGCCGATGGGAAGTAGGGAATGAATTCCTTGTTTTGCTTTGCTTGCATGCACAGCTTTTGCTTTACCTACTAAACTGTCTTTATCTCAACCCACGAGTTTTCTCACTTTTACTCCTCCAGTTCTCTCCCCCATCCCATTGTGGGGGAGTGAGCGAGTGGCTGGGTGGTGCTTAGTTGCCGGCTGGGATTAAACCACAGCAGTGATGGAACCAGCCGTATTATTTTAGAAATCTTATTTTTCCCCCTTTCCAGGCTCAATCCCACAGGCAAAACAGCCTCTTTCTGGTACCAAAGCCTGGTGCGCCTAGCTGAACCCAGCCCTGTAGGTACCAGAAAAGCTTGTGGCACCTCACCCAGGAACGGGTTTTACAGCCAGCCTTCTGTAGGCTGGGTTTTACAGCCAGCTTCTGCTCAAGGCTGGGTCTAAAACCTCTTCATCCCCCTTCTCCACTGAAGTCAGGACCTGTCAAAAACAGTTTGAGAAGCACAAAGCAGACTTCAAACTGACTTCAGGTCTTTGGCAGACATTTTTGCTATTGTAACTGGACTCTTGCCACTTAAAAAAATGTTTGTTTGTTTTCCTACATCATAACAGGTTTATCACATATCAGTTTGAAGCATGGGAAACAACACTGAGTGAACCTACACTTGAAGATGCACATGCTGAACTACATTCCGCATCTACCTTAAACAGACACTATGAAATTCCTTTTCCCACTAGCCGTAAAAGTAAGGGTTTGGCAGAAGGGGCTTGTCGCCCACATTTGAGGTCCCCATTACATTAATTCTATTTACACTGTGGTCACACAAGGAGGGGATGTGCTACTCTAAATGGTACCTGCATTAAAGAAGTCTGAGAAGTCCTCAGCCTAGTCAGGATTTTTGGGTTGATGCTTGTAGTATCTTTCTGCAGAAGAATTTCCAGATCTAAATCACCTGAAGTGCTGCATCTTAGATGGCTAGTACAGCCTCATTTTTTCAGAAGTCATTTACATGCAGCTGAAATTCTTCCAACATCTGAATACCCTAAGTTAAAAATCAAAGCACATTTGCATAGTGCCAAACGCTTAATGCAATCACAATCTTGCCAGCACCTCTGCACTCACATTTTAATGAGATTTAGTGTCCAACGTGCTCCCTGCTGCATCTCTGAAAAAACATGATCTTTGCAGGATTTTGTATTACAGCTGACTTGCACTGTATGATGCGTATACTGCATTCAACTTATGCACTCCCACTCTAAACCCTTTGCTGTAACTTCTGATTTGAGCAGAATGTGCCCATCACCATCCCATTTCCAAGCCACGAGGGTCCCATTCTCCATCCAGGTGTGTCCCATCCTATGAGGTGGCTGCCCTGGAGCAAGTCTCAAGAGGAACAACTGTTGCTACGTATTGTCTCCATGGCAAGCTACTACTTTTTTCTACTCTATGCAGAATATATAGACTTTGCTTCCTTATGGGGCTACACCATCCTTTACGTGCGCTTTGGCTTTAGCTTCTTGCAAATGTGGCAACTCCAGCTAAAGTCAGACATCGCTTGGATCTGGGCTTGCTCCTGCTCGATGCACGCTCCTGCAAACTACACCTCTGTGCCTTGCAGCCAGACCCTTGTACATTTTGCTTTTGCTCTGCCCCTGCAAGTTACTGGGGGCCTGTTTCTCCCAGATTCACTCTGGGAAGGGAATTACAAATTTTGGTGGAGAAAACATGCCAAACTATTCTCACCTGGTCCTTCAATTTGGCAAATTTTTGCAGCTGCTGCTATATTTAAGCAATGACCTTCTCACTATCTCTTCTCAGGTTTGGTTTGGAGTACTTAATCAGAAGATGCCTCCAAACTATCTCTCTAACTCAAAAGAATCTCAAAGCCCTTGTGTCCTGCTCAGGAGATTTCCTGCCTTTGTTGTTTCACTGCAAATGAGAAATCACAAAGTTTCAGTCTTTCCAGACAGGTTCATATTCTCCCACTATCTACAGCAGCATCTTAAAACCAGTTTGTTCACCCAATACAGCTGTAGAACATTGAGCATGTCTTACGGCTCTCTGTCCCAGTAAAACTTAAAAGACTTGAGAGAAGAGCTTAGGGGACAAGAGTGAAATACACAAATTGCTGAATATATCAGACAGCAAAAAGTCAGTCAAATCACAGCATCCTGGGAGACTTAGTGGTGCAGCCTGTAAGCTTTAAGGAATCAGCCACCACCTCTGTGGCCATCTTGTTTCAAATCCAAAAGATGCTGCACAGCTCCTGGACAGAAGTGCAATAAGCACAGCTGACAGTGCACAAGATTGTTTCTCTCTAGCTTTTTTTCCCATCCCCTCTCAAATCATATCCTTCCAGAGGATAACTCCATCTAAGGCTAAGTGGAAAACATTCGGCCTAAGTCTGGCAAGTTTATAGGCAGCTAAAAGTGGGTCATTTCAGAAGAGTGAGCAGTAGCCTTACCTAGCACAGCCCATTACAGCCTAGTAACCACTGATGCTTTGCTGTGTGCATTTCCTATTTCCATAATTAATCTGATAACTTTTTCCCCTGGATTAAAGTCTGATTGCATCTCCATAAGACCCGAGAGGAGCCAATCTAGTGGTAAATGCAGCATGGCCCAGCTATTCAGTCAGGGATGAGAACTGGAACAGAGTTTCAATACTGATAAATAACAGGTAGAGTTACTGAATACCTTTAATATTTTTCCTATTTTATTATTTAGGGCATTCCTGCAAGACCACTTCTAGAAACCCAGGGAACCTTCTGCAATTTCAAGATAAACACATTTATTTTCTGTGCCCTGTCTTATATATACACTTCATATTCAACAGCATAGAAGTTTCATCCGATATAAACTGAATGAGCCTGCTTATATAATTTTTAAAAATCTATGTTGTTTCTGGAGTATTACTTGTTGATTCCAGAAAAGGTAATAAAAAAAGAAAAAGGGTTTGTTGAACAGAGGAATGAAGAGCCAAACCCAAATAGAAATACATTCCCTTTGCAAGGGGGGTTAGCTCTGCAAAGCTCAAAGTGCCGGGGGGGGGGAGGCGGGGCGGAGAGAAAGCTAGTGGAAAAAAAAATAGAGGTCTAACCTGTGGCAATGCTGCACCCCAGATAATTGACAGTTTCTGGGGACTTGCAAGGAGCCACATCACAGGGACTCCACTAAACTCTTACAAGATTGGCACTTCTTATAAAATTGAATTTTTAGACACATTAGACTGATCTAAGGTTACAATAAATGTACATGCTATACTTCCATTTACACTGAAAATGTCTTCAAAAGTTATCATGTATGCTATGAAAAAGTAAGATCTTACCCTTCCCTATGATTTCTACAATTACTAGATGAATAAAAATTCTGAAATTTGTTCCCACAACTGTGTTAGTTACAGCTTTATAATAGCATTGATTTTAAATATTCTGGTTGGATTTTTGTACCAGCATCTTTCTCTAGAAGGTTTCAGTAATTGTGCAGGATAGTGCATTATGGCCTGTAGAAAAGTTTTTGGTAAACAACAGATAAAGTCTTCAGTTCTGTCATGGATAGAAAGTGTGCTGCCCATCCCTGCCTGTTACTACTAGCAATAACACCTAGACAAGATAATTCATACTGCTAAGAGGCTATTCCATAGGAAAATGCAGGTGAATTTAGTTACAGGGCAGAAATACAGGTCAGGCCATCTGTCCATCACAAGGAGCACAAGCAGAAGATATTTACCCCTTTACAGTGACTTTTGTGACATCTCACCTTCGAGAGGTGACAGTGATGCTAACAAAGATAAAAACCTAACAAAATCAAACCCGATTGATTCCAAGAACATGACAAAAATTAACCACAGCACTTGAGCTCTGACTTCACAGCCATTTTCAGCTGAGAGCTGATCATCTCCTTCAAGATCCACAAGTCAGTCTACGGTTCTTCCTGGACTGGTGATGGTGCAGTTACAGAAGAGTAAAATTTTTTAGAGATAGCATTCATTTGTCAGAAATCAGGTTTCCCCCCTTCAAAAAAACCTCAGTTAGGTTTCCTGCTTGACATACAGAAACATCCCATTAAAAAAAGATTAAATATGACCACCACAACATGCCATGAAGACCTTCTTGACAAGGAGAAAAAAAGAAAAAAGAAGAGAAAAATATAATCATCCAGTATTGACTAAAATTGATTAACCCTTTTTCAAAAAGATATTTTAAAAATGCAATGTTTTATCTTGAAACAGTCCCAACAGTTGAGTCAACCCAAAAGGAACTTCAGGTTTCTTCATTCCACTAGCGGAGAGGGAAAAAAATAAAACACATACACAATTATTCCAGTTGACCAAAAGTACACATTTTTTGTTTGCTGGCTGAACCAGAAAGCAAAGTTTTCCACCCAGCTCTGTCCTCGAGGGCAAGGTTTTGCAAGTGGAAGTGAGCTGAATTCTTTTGATGATGAGTAAAGCAGAAGAGTGTCTAGCATGCTGCCAGCTGTCTTGGCTCTGTGCTAACAGCCTATAAAACCTACATGCATCACCCAGAGCAGCAGCAAATCCTAGCACACTTTGGGGTGAAATCAGTAGAGTTGGCCCCAACCATAATTTAAACATAAAGTTATCTACTTGGCAACTGCTTTAAAGCAGAGATGTGCTAGAAATTATTCAGAATTAGAGTGAACTTTTCTGGTTGCTGATCCAGAAAGGGTCTAACAATTTACAGGCTAGTCCAGATCTATTTAGATTAACCAGCTTTTTGGTAACTCCATTGGAAATCAAAGCGTAGGTCCAGAAAGCACCTCCAGAAGTGGTCTCCAGGATTTCCTAACCTTGTGAAAGGCCCAGGTTTCACTCCATCTATTCATGAAGAGCCTCAGTAGATCCCAGACATTTACAGAGATGATCTGGGTACCCTTCTTCTTGCAGGGGCTCAGAGGTGGAGCACCATGGCTCCACTCCACCACCTCAATGGAAACTGGGAACGATTTATGCCTGGACCACCCTGTCTGACATCAGTAGGTATCCAAGGGACATGGCAGTGACTGAGACTCCACAACTGCTTTCAGCAACCCACTCCAGCACTTAATTATCTATGCAGGAGAAATTGTGTAATCTACAGCTGAGAGACAGATAAGACAACAAAAGACTTATTTTCGCCATCTACCAGGGATAGGACATTTTGAGACTCCCTGTATATTAGAATATTTGGGGGATTTGAAGTCTTGGCCTACCCCTCCTCTTTTTCTAGAAAAAGAAATTCTTATTCTCCCAGCCCTTTTTATTTTTCTTTTGTTTCGTAGAATAAAGTTTCTTCTCTGAAATCTCTCACAAATATGTTCTCCTAAACTTCAAGCTAATACTCATTTGTATGACTATGCATCAATTACTATTGATAATTTCAGATTAAAAAATTCTGCTGTTGAACAGAGCATCACCACCCACATTTTATATTTCCACCCACAACCCGTTTGAAGAGTTACGCGAGCAATCCCATAGGTAACATGGTACCAATCATCCTCCCCAGGAAACATGGCATCCCTGTTCAAAGATCCGATGCTTCAACAGCAGGAAATGTCTGGCAAGGTTAGAGAAGAAATCAAACAGCCTACGAACGTGCTGCTTTGACCCATTTGTGAACTTTTCACAACGTAATTGACTCATGCAGACCGTGAATGGGACAAAACCTTGAGTTTGCTCCAAGCAACAGTTGGATCCTGTCACCTCCAGAGGTGCCTTTGGATGCTATTGCTTCTCAACTCTGAAACTCTCTCCACATAAGGAGAGGTCTGCCCAGTTCAGGGCATGGGCAGTGATGCCCCTTCCTATCCCGAAAGATCAGAGATATTGATTGCTTCTTAGAGCAGTTGAATGTATTCCCCTTTAAACCTCACTTTTTTTGGTAAAGTGACAAAAATTTATGGTCCCAGGGAGAATATTTGTTTACAATTCAGAATTTATACGTACATTTCTCAGTTGATGGTATCTGAACATTTTTTCCCCAGACATACAAATTAGTAATTAAAATATCCAGAACATGCCATTTCTAACCAATACCCAGGGCTATATATTATCTCAAAATTGTAATTTGTTACTGAGCACTAGAAAGACTTCAGCAATTCCCAGCTGCTAAAAGTTTTGTGACAAGTTTGGCTGCTTTCAAAGGGGAAAAAAAAGCAGTACATTACATGAATGTTGCTAGCAAGGTTTGCCAGGAAGGGTGGACATCTCTTTTACAACAGCTCCAGCAGAAAGCTAGTCTGGAGCTGCCTGATAAGCCACTTTTCCATTGGAAAAATGATAATTTGCCAAAGCTGAAACTTTCTCAAAGAAGTGTCAGAACTTCAGGGGAGGCCATTTCTTGAGTCCAGGATGGCGTCTCTGCACACAAGAGTGGCTAGAAATGAAGCGGCCAGGAAAGTTTGTTAGGTGGATGCGATTTTTGTATATTTTGGTTATTCTAGCAAGACCATAGCTACCCTGGGCTCCTGCACCATCCCCTTCACCACAGGAATCTGAAACAGCAAGTGCTGTGGTGGAGCAAGGAGCCTGCATCACTCAAAACCATTGCAAAAAGGAGAAGGGGTCTCCAACACTGCCTATACCAGAGCTTCTCTGCTTTCTCCCCGCATTGCTCCACCCTTACTCCAGGTGGATACTCCCGCCTGTAGGGCCATCCAGCATTTATCTCCAGGAGATAAATAGTTTTCAGGACCAGAGGTGTTATATGAAAAAACAGAGCTGAAAAGGCACTTTCTGCTAGGGAGGAGCCAAGCTTTTGGGTAACAAGTACATTTGGGGAGTATGGAATCAGACCTACATATTAGACCTTACCAAATTCACTGGCCTCAGAGACGTATATGAAAACCCACACAAGCCCCAAAACACTTCTTAAATCCCTATAGCTTTGTCCCACTTGCCAACTGCAGCTCATAACAGTAAACTGTTGTTTTATATTTACAGTAAACTTGAAGCAGAGCTAACCTCAATCCCTGTTTCTTGGTCACAGATTAGACAAAATGGTAGGAATAGATTCTGGAGCAGTGTTGTCAGTTTTTAGTTATTTTAAAGAAACACCATTTCTCTAGGCACAGCAAGATTTGAAGGTTTAAGCTCAGCTGCAGCTGAAAAGAGTTTAAAAATACCACTTCAAAATGAATATATTTCCCATACGTCATTATGGAGGGCAGCTTCGGGGAGGGTGCTGGCAGGCGATCAGGTGGTAGAGCTCATTTTAAACAGCAAAGTAAACTGCAACACCCCAAAGCTAACAGGGTCCCAGGTTAATTTAAAAAATAATAAAATAAATGCTTCAAGGGACAAAAAAAATACCCCTTACACCTATGTTGAAGTGACACAGGCCTGCTTAAACTACTCAGATTACTCTATTTTTCCATTCTATTATATTAAATATTTACTCTGTTAGTGGTTAGTAGTCACACATACAAAAATAAACACCACTACCTTGCATCACAGACCCTGTTTTGTTCAGATTTGGCCTAACACGGAGGACCAGACCAGCCACCCACCTGAACTCAGGGACAGCTTGGCACACCCACTGAACAACAACACTGCAATTTTGCTGGCTGGATTGAAACCCAAGCCCTCAGGGAAGTTCACATTTAGACCAGGTGGTGGGGCCAAGCCTCATGATTGGGACCTGAACTACTTTTTGTAACCTCCCGAAGAAGAAGAAACAAGCCTTCTCACTTCTGACCCGGGCTCCAACAAGGTCTTGTACCCAACACGCCAACTCTACACCAGCCTCTACCAAGAATACCCTACACCTTCAGGCTCAAGACCACCTACGATCAAAAGCAATGCACCAGAAAACAGACCACCTGGCAAACTACTGAGGGAAAGAAAAGAAAGAGGAAAAATAGAAGAACAAGACTTAGAGAAATATTTTAAGAAATATGTTTCTTGGCCAGCACTAATTCTGGTTCTCAGCACTTAAAGGCTGCTGGACCAGAGGTAGGTATCTAAGTCCCCACCACCAAAATGTCCGTATTTAGTGGGGCAATGGGGTCAGAGTAGCACTTAACACACAGTTTGACATCTCTCCAATTTGTATAAGTGAGTAATTTTTCCTGTACCTACAGAACTTGAGGAGTTGAACACCTGTTCGGAGCTCCATGCTTTTCTTTTCCAGTAATACTCATCACCCACTTGTTATTTCTCACGTCCTTTGGGTCACAGGAACTTTTTTTACTTCATTTTGCAGTTCTTCCCATACCACTTTTTCCTCCCCCCCTCTTTCATCCCTAAGGGGATTCAGTACAGGCTGTTGACACACACAGCAAGGGACAGACCACATAGTCCTGATCTACTCCATGGCACGTCTGCCTGGGCAAGAGCAGCCAAAGTTAACCTTGATTCATTTTTTCCTGCCACGAGGAAAGTCAGTGACAGAAGAGGGAAAGGTGGCAACCGTCTCTTTGTGCAAGAAAGAGCATCCTGTCTGCCCCACTCAAGGCTGGCCACAATTACACTGCAGGAACCCCACAAGAAATTTGCCAACTAAGAATAGGTGTGCAATTTCACCTGCTGGGTTTTTTTTTTCCATGCACCACATACAACTTTTCAAGTAGTCCCAGAGAGGAAAAACAAAACTAAAAGAACTATCCTGGGCACTTGCAAAAAATGCAAACCAGCAGCACAACAACGTCAGTGCAAAGAAACCTCAATTTCCTTATTTCTTACTCACTTCTCTATCCCTCTGGTTAATTAATGGTCTGGCGTTTACTTTGGTGTTTGGATTAGGCTCACGCCTAGTTTGATGGGCATTATCAAATGCATAACCAAGAAAATAATTTTGCCCCTTCTGCAGAGAAATAGCTGGGCCACACTCACCCCTCCTGGTACAACATGCTGAGAAGTTAAATGATGCTTCCCATTGTTTGTTCTTCCCCTCTTTCCACAATTTGAACAGGACACTTTTCTTTCCTTCTATTTCTCAATGAATTAATAAACCAGGGACTTAAAAAGCCCAAGTCAGGGCACCAAAGTGTGTCCTGAAATCACAGAAGAAATCACAGCCATGATTTCATTCCTGAATTGCTGGTAACAGTTCTGTACCTGTTTTATAAAGTTTTGTACTTGATGCCTTAATGATATCAGAATGTCCTAAGTGCTTTTCTGCAGTACCACAACATAATAAAGCACACCTTAATTCAATGTGCTACAGAAACTTTTCAGAAGAAAATTATTACATGTTAGGTACAATGAGTCATGGAAACATGGCTACCATTTTAAGAGTAAGTTGGGAAATATTCCATGTGCCTGCATTCACTGGGCTGACACAAGAGTTACGAAATGGTCTTTGAAGAAAAGCACAAGTGGAAAAAAGCAAAAGCCACATGGAAGAAAACAGCATCCCAAACTATTTGTTCTTGCCTCCCCAGGTGGCCAAAGCACAGAAGAGGCAAAAGACTCAGTTAGTGGCTAGGTCTGGCGTCCAAGTGCCAACCTGCTACTTAGAAAACCTCGTTTTCCTCCTTGGTCTCCCAACAGAAAAGTCTCCAAGGTCCACCAATGTCTTCTTATTTTTTAAAAATTATATTTATATATAAAAATAAGTACAAAATGCCTCCAAGCCTCATTCCCCCCCATCTCTCATACCTAGACTTGCTTAGTGTTTTATGCAAATTGTTGCCATTTCTCTTATCAATGCTCTTATATCCCAAAATCAATACCACCTTTCCTACCTCGCCTATTTTATGTGCACAGTTCACTACTTGCCCCCTCCAAAAAACTAAAACAGTGGCATTGGCCCTGTCTTCTTTACACCTGGATCCAGTCACAGGGGGAATCTCCCTTTCACCACCAGCTTTCCCTTATCTGGTGGGATTTTGGATTGATGTTAATATTGCCAGCCCCTCAGCTCCCAGCTAATTCCTGACAGTTTGTGCCCGAAGGGGATGTACTCCATCATGTGGGCTCACAAGAAGATAGCTGCAATATTTAATGACAAATCTCTTGCACCAAACGGAAGACAAAAAAAAACCTCATCCAACAGCACATTATTTGTCCCTAGAAATGCATTTTTCCTTAGGAGGGCTTATAGCCACATGGATAGAGTTATGCTTTCCATCGTCTTCCCTTGGACACACCAACAAACCACATTTCTTCGCTCTGGTTTGCAACATCTGGCAATGGCAATTTCAAGCTACATTGTGCTGCTTAGGTGGTTTCCCCTTGCTTGAACCTTTGTCCTAAGACAAGTCCCCGAGGAAGCTACACATGTATTAGAGCCTGAGCACTGAGATCCACATGCTGTTGAACAGCTTTATTTCAACAAATGCTTCAGGATCTCTCTAGAGCTGCAAAAACCTCTCAATTAAAAATAGGTTATATGCTGTAGGTACACAAGCAGGCTGTGGCATGTTGAGTCCATGCAACTTTGTGCAGGGTGTTCTTCCAAAACAAATAGACAAATAACTGTGCAAGTCCTGTCTTTTCCATGTCACTTCTTACTTGTTCTGAAACAAAACAAAAAAAAAAAGGAAACTTTTTCTCCTGCACACACATAAGCCACAAAATAGTGCTGCAAAATAACTGCATCTGGCCTTTGGGTTTAATTATTTGTTTTGTTTAGCTTTTAAGTATTTTAACAAGTCCTAACAGCATTGGATTACTTACTGTCAAAGGTTTATACAGTAAATCCAATTATTACTTTTCACTTATGTTTAACGTAAACCATTACTATTAGAACATCCTATTACTTTAGAATGTACTTAAAGGTGAAATAAGACCTGGTTGGGAAGTCAAAGCTTAGAGAATGCCATTTTCACATCAAAAAATTTTAATGTCAGCTTACTCTTGGAAGAACAGGGGAAAAATAACCAAAAAGTAAAAACCAGATTTTAACTGTACTTACACTCCCATGGTATCAAAATATTTACCCAGATCTTAATTTTCATTGTCAAAGCTCTTCTATTTTACCTGTGAAACATGTATTCAGAAGTTTTTGTTTCAAATAAATATTATTTCCTCCCATTTCATGAGAACCATGACCATTGAGAACAACAAACTAGCCACCTTCTTTATTTTTGTATGAAGGGCAACTTACCCATAACATTTTGCAGAAAGGAATTAATTTTTTTAGCCTACATTACATAAATCTTAAAACCTTTGACTTCAACGTTTACCTTCATATCCTCCTGCTTAAGTAGGAGTTAGTTTTATAAAAAAAAAAAAACCATTATTTTTTTTGTTACTTGCTTCTAAAGTACATGGTATTAGTAGGTTCATGACAAACCTGTCTTTTTCCAAGACCAAGTAGAGGTCACACTATCAGTATCAAGAAACTGTATGAACAGAATGGGGAGGGCGAAAGTCAGGAAGCAGGTTGGGAAATTTTCAGTATAACTAAAAATAGCAAAACGTAACTTTCAATTAACTTCCCAAGCATTTGGGTTTAGTGACACCTTTTGAAAGATTATTTGCCAAAGGGAAAGACACACCAGCAGGTACAGAATTAAAACACACTTCTAATAACAAGGAGACAAAAACATTTCCATAACTGGTGTTGCCACCAGCTCCTGTTTTAAATCACTTTTTTGCAATTACTTTTTGACATGGATTTTAGAAACCAATATTGAGCAGACAAATTAGGAACGAGCACACTTCATCTGCTTGACAGTACACAGTTGCAGTCACGTACAAGACTCAGCTTCTGCATTATGATTATTCGGTCTGGCATTACACCAGGGAGCAAGGATGGAATTACAAAAAATATTATGGATACTTTCTCCTTGTGATCCCCACCAGTAGCACTTGCAGAAAACCAACAAGACTGCAGAAATCATAATCACAGCAGGCTCATGCACTGTGTTGCAAGATACTGGACTCACAAGCAGAGGAACAAGAGAACATTTATGGACCAGCGTAGTGTCAATATTTGATCAACATCCAAACACTAGGCTTACACAAACACAGCTCATATCAAAATATCATAAATCAAAGGAGTACTTATGACCACAAATTTATTTTGAAGCCACAGACACACAAAACTTTTGTAATTTATTCTATTTTCTTTGGCAGCAGTGCAATCCAGTGCCCTCTGGGCACAAGGTGTGCTGGTGGCAAATTGCTGCCGCTTCTCTGTGGCATGATCAAAACCAAAACATCTCAGCCGCAACAAAGGAAAAACAACAATGCAAGAGGACAGAGATTCCCCAGCCTGAGGGATGGGAATGCGGAAACCCCATTCATGCCAATTTTTAAACAGAGTTTGTTTCTCATCTGATGTCAGTTTTGGAATTGGGACCAAGTGGTTTACATACATATATATGTGTGTGTGTATAAATATACATACATACACAAGCTATTTGCTCTGTTATAAATTCCTTTGCAGCCCAGAAGCAATTCTCTAACAGGGTATGCTGAAACATAAGATTGCTTTTTGAAACCATTAAGACTGAAATTGAATTGTTTATAATTATAGACCAACAGTAGCATTATGCTATGCAGATTTATTCTGGGGAAAGGGAGCATAACAATGTTTATATAGCTATAATGAGTTGTAATGGTGTTTAACGCTATCTGTAACTCATGGCTCGTACCACACACAGACACATGTAATCTTCTCTAATAACATGTATGTGACCTACTGAATCTATAGCCCACTTGGGAAAATTCAAAATCCTTTTAGCAATAGCCCATTTCTTCTTCCATTTCCAGCAGACCATCTCCCTGCAGAGAGCATGCCACTGACACAGCACACACAGCCACTGCATGCAGGTGTCCCCACACCTAGGGCACAGCATGGACAGCCTAACCAGCATGTCCCCACCAAAAGGATCAAGCAGAGGACTCGGGAGATGCTTTCAACACTACTGAACAAGGGAGGGGCGTTGGCATCACAAACATGTCTATGTTGCAGTTGAGCTATTAAGACTCAACCTCATCACTTTTTTTACAGCTTTTCAAGGCTTGAGAAAGCAGATCTTCTTAAATCATAGATCACAGCTCCACACAACAAGAGCTAGGATGAGGTCTTGTGTTGCTTAAAACCTGCCCCCCAGCAAGAGCCTTCATATGACTTACTGGGTTATGTGAAAAACACACACAGCCTCTGGGAACAAGGACTTAACGGAGCAGCCTCCAGCACCATCCCACATCTCCAGACATAGGGATACACAGAGGCTCCTGCCCCAGGCTCCTTTACCACCCTGGCACTCAAAGCCAGATCGGTCTTTTGGAAAGCACATCTTTATCCATAGCTCTCCACCCTTCCACCACCCAAAAAAACCTCCCCATCACCTCTCACCTTAGAAGAGCCTCTGCTTTTCTTCCCACTACATGGCAGCCACGCGCATACAAGTGCCTTCTTCCCCATTAAAGTAGGTGTGTCCTTGAGCTGGGTCTAGCCCTTTATCTTCTCACCACTTGGTAACCAGTTCTCCCAAATCTGCTGCAGCTGGCTTTCCAGTGAGGACTTGTTTGGTCTCACCTGTAGCTCAGCTTGTATGGGCCTGGCTCCATGGGCTCCAGAGCCTCTTGCAGATCCAGCCCAGCTGCACAGCCTTGGTTAAAACACCTGAGAAAACTGTCAGGGAGAGTCACGTGAGCTAAGAGGTAAAAGATGTAAAAAAAATGTAGTTGAGATGGACCTGCTCCCAGCTCAAGGCTTTGGAGGAAAAAGCTCCGATACAGAAAGCTAAGGGGACAATCAGGGTGCTGGAAACATCACTGAGGTCCTGTTGTGGTTTAACCCCAGCCGGCAACTAAGCACCACACAGCCACTCACTCACTCCCCCTGATGGGATGGGGGAGAGAACTGGAGGAGTAAAAGTGAGAAAACTCGTGGGTTGAGATAAAGACAGTTTAGTAGGCAAAGCAAAAGCTGTGCACGCAAGCAAAGCAAAACAAGGAATTCATTCCCTACTTCCCATCGGCAGGCAGGTGTTCAGCCATCTCCAGGAAAGCAGGGCTCCATCACGCGTAACAGTTACTCGGGAAGATAAAATGCCGTAACCCTGAATGTGTGTGTGTGCGTCCCCTCTCTTCTTCTTCCCCCAGCTTTATGTGCTGAGCATGAGGTCAAATGGTGTGGAATAGCCCTTTGGTCAGTTGAGGTCAGCTGTCCTGGCTGTGCTCACTCCCAGCTTCTTGTGCACCCCCAGCCTCCTCGCTGGTGGGGTGGGGTGAGAAGCAGAAAAGGCCTTGGCTCTGTGTAAGCACTGCTCAGCAGTAATGAAAACATCCCTGTGTTATCAACACTGTTTTCAGCACAAATCCAACACAGCACCATACTAGCTACTATGAAGAAAATCAACTCTATCCCAGCCAAAACCAGCACAAGTCCCCTTCCCAGGCATGATGGAGGTGAACCTTCCCCACCTGGCTGATGACCAGCCAGCAAACTCTCCTCAGGTGTCCAGCTAAGGGTGGTGAACACCTTACTGTCTGGCCTAGAAGCTCCCATGTCTCAGATAATCAGCACATGTATTAACCAGTAAATACCTGCTTTATACTTTTTAAGCTGTCTCTATCCTTCTTGCAAAGTTTCTTTGTGCACTATATAAGCTGCCCAAGCCAAGCCACCCACTGAAACTCATGTGACTTTGGGGCAACATGGAGCCTAGGAACATCTGCCCACAGTGGCATGTCAAGCCGTTTCTAATGGATGTGGACAATGTACCTAGCATTGGTGGTTTCCAAAACCATGTCCTCCTGAGTTCCCACCCCCTTCTCCCCTGAGCCTCCCCAGCAATGCTCAAGGAAAGCCCAATGCTAAATTAAAATCTTCCTTAGTTCAAAACCTGAGCAAGCAGAGACCAAGAAGTGACCCCCCCCAAGAGGTCCTGGGCAGGGCACCCTCCTCCTCCCAAAATCAAAGATGTTTTTAATAGCTTCATTACTATGCTAATGGACAGCTACTGATCCCCAGCCACAGCCAGCAGGACTTGTCACAGCTGAGATGGAGATTTGCCATTAACCCCTCACTGGGCATCCCGGGAAATTTCTTGCAGCACTTCCCAGGGGAAGCTGGAGGATCGGGCCCACCTCGAGGTTTTTGTGGCAGTAAGTAATTAACAAATGGGCAATGTCTGCTCAAGTATCATTTTTCTTGAGCTGGAAGTGCTTTTACCGAATCCCACCTGGCAAGCTGAGGGAAACCCTTGAACAGGCAACCCACTGCTGGTGTGATTATGGAAAAGGAAACAATTATGTCTTACTGCTCTTGGGGCTTTGTGACT
The DNA here is from genome assembly GCF_047370975.1 of Nipponia nippon. Taxonomy (NCBI): domain Eukaryota; kingdom Metazoa; phylum Chordata; class Aves; order Pelecaniformes; family Threskiornithidae; genus Nipponia; species Nipponia nippon. The sequence continues at coordinate 86,291,306 of NW_028262347.1, read as the reverse complement.
ATGCCTCTTGAGAGGCTTTCAAGGAAACATAAACACAGATCACATCTCCTCTTTTGATCACTTTTCCTCTTTTGAGCAAAATCTGCCCCAGAGAGAGGAAGACAGAGAAGAAAAGCATTACAGCTGCTGTTCCTGCACAACTCGAGGGCCTTCAAAAATTACACTAAATTCCAACTCCTTTGGCATCTGAATGGCTTTTCATGGATTCCCCATGCCTCCATGTGTTGTCATGCTTCCCCCATGCCTGTGGGTCAATCCAGTGGAAGCACAGCTAGTTTCTACCCCAAAATGGGGCTTAGTGACTGGCTTTCCATCCCAAACTCTTCCATTTACACATCTAACCACACTGGCCACCTGCATTTCATCTAACAAACAGATGGCTTTTCCTCCCCAGCAAGATTTTCCAGCCTTGCTCACGTATCATCAGACTCCTCTTGTACCTGTGCTCAGGTAACATCTCACATTGCCCTCTTTCCCCCACAGATACTTTTTCATGACTCCTTTTTAGTGATGGTCACATGAAGATGCATGACACTTCAATTTTTGGAGCTGATTTGCTCCTCCCACTGACACAATTTCAGGGAAGCTGCATTTATTTGATTGCTGAATTATTTCTAATCATTTCCCTGTGGAGTCTGAGGTGCTCAGTGGCATGCTGGCATTGAGTCTGAAATCTGTCAAAGATGATCAAGTCTTACCAATTCCTTATGACAGATGAGAGAGGATGGCACACTAAAGACAGAAAAATCCCTTTGATATAGGGAAAAAATCCAATGTTATATCTGCCTGTCACTCCCAAGCTCTGCCCCAGGTGGTCAGGAGAAGCAGCAGGCCCCAAAACCTCTCTAGGTACTGTGCTCAGTGGTAGGCAGTCATAACTGGAGGTTTTTTGGGTTTTTTTTGTTTTTTTAAATAGGCTCTAAAAATCTGCATTTGAACCCCTGAATCAGCAGAAAGGTGGTTACCAGAGGGCAGACATTTCCTTGGGAGCAATCACATTTTTGGGCCAAGAAATGGGTGAACACAGCAGTGCCTCGGTGAGACAGTGGTTGTGCTGAGCAAGGAGTGAGATGCTGCTCACATTGAGGGAGCAAGGCCCCCGTTATCTACCCACTGCATAGGAATACCTAGTGCTTTTAAAGCTGAGCAAACACCTGTATGGCACTTTTCCAAACCTGAAGCGTCAGCAATACCTAATCGTAAATGCTTCATTTAACTTGCTTTGAAATTATGTCCAGGACTGCCGTAAATGTAGTTCAGCATCAGCGTAGGCAAAGGCTGCTAGTGGGGGCCAGCTTTAGGACTGGCAAACCTACAGGCTGTAGTGTGGTCATGGTCCAGCACTGAGGTGAGAGATAGCCACAGCAGGATGCAATTGCAGGGACGGAGCCTTATGCTGGGATACTAAACTTACACGTTATATGAGAAATTACTCTGCCAAACCACCGCAGTACCCATTTCGTTACTGTTAGGGTCCAGAAGGATTTTAGCAGAGGCAAACATTCGGTTTGGCTGTTGCATCAATAGATGCAGCACAATACCCTGAGGACCACAATATCTGGATGCTCAGAGGTTGCTACACCTGGAAGCCACCCATTGCAGAAATTCATGGCTGCTGAATTTATATGCAGCATTTTCTACATGCAAAAAACCCTCCCTAAAACCTGCATTGGCTTTCCTTGCTGCAAGTATATTTAGTCTTTGCTCGGACCATGTTTTCGTAGCGATTCCTGCAAACCCGCAGTTTGCAGGCTATGTGCACTTAGGCCACCAGCAAGAGGGATTCATCACTCCTGCCATCTTCCTCCAGCAAGCCCAAACCTCCTGTTGAAGCCAGTATTGGCGCAAGGCTGTGTTCCTTCTCCCAGCATCTCTGCTGGGGGCAGCAGCGGCAACAGGGACAGATCAGCTGGGAAAACCTTCGGCGTGGAGCAAATGAACCAGCATCAAAATGGTAGAGAGGGGCCAGCCCTTAAGCCGTGATCTGACTTCAGTCTTTTGTATTTATTTACAAAAAAATGGGCCTGGGTAGGTGCCGTCAGAGTGGTGGTGACCCAGCTATCTGGTCAAAGGCCTGCAGGGAGCCGGGAGATAGAGCGGGTTAACGTTTAACCCACGGGGACTGTAAACCAGCCCCGGGGCTGCTGAACCTTTGGAGTTTGATATGATGATTAGGGAATAACCGGAGTGACACGTCGCAAACTCTCCATAATCAAGGAGACCTTTTTCCCGGGCGGTGATCTCCAAAATTGCTCAGGTACGCGACTGTTCATCCTAACCCGAGGTTTGGGGTGTGGGGACCAGGTCCCCCGCAAAATGGGGCTTTTAGCCGGGATCTGAAAGAAGCAGCTCCATCGCGCGCCTTCCCACCCCCGATGGTACCCCACCATCAAATTCACACCTCGGGTGCTGCCCGACACTGGTGGGCCGGACTGGGGGGGCTGGGACCCCCCTGCACCACACGTCTGGACCCATGCACCGGCACAGCCCCACACGGTTCACCTTGATTTTTTGATGACCAAGGTGGGGAGAGAAGGGCTCCTCAGGGGCCGCGGTGTAATTTCTGCCCGGTGGCGGCAGCAAGGAGCTTTTTTTTATCGCTTTCCCCCTGTCGATCACCAGTGGTTGCCAGAAAAGCAAAGCCAGACAAGGTGGAGGGGGGAGGAGGGATTTTCCCTGCGATAATTCAGTCTCAATTTGTTAAAGCGCAACTTTCTAGGGCTAATCATTAGAGATCTTTCCACCCAACTTCTTATTCCTCCTTCTCTTAGCAAAGGGTCGGTCTCCATATCAAAGGCAACTGCTGCTCCTAAAAAATCTCAATTTTTCCCCAGTCTCTTCAAACTAGCAGGCTTTCTGCCCAATACATAATGTTTCTCTTAAGCTACTTTGCCTTGGAGAAATAGGAGGGTCGGGTGGGAGCAGGCATGGGAGGGAGGTTGGCTGCAAAGCATCCGGCATGTGATCCTGCAAATGAAATGGGGGAGAAAGGAGACTGGGCTCAGCATCAGACACCCTTCATCCTCAGAAAGGGCCTTTTGGGGCATGTTGTGTGCATTTGATAACACAGCTGCAAAATCCATGTGTGAGAGGAAAGGTGTTTCAAAGAGAGAAGCCGCTTCCCAAGCAAAAGAGGCTGAGAAAAAAATTTGCTGTTTTATACATGAAATATTTTCTCAAGGCTCATGTTTTGCAAAGCATGCAGCACTTTTACATTACTTCAGATTTATCCTGCTTTCCTGCAAATACCTATGAGTTCTCACTTTCCATGGGACCACCTGAGCTGGAAAAAAGCTCTACACCCTGGAAAGCAAAGGGACTAAATCTTAATCAGACTCCATCCCACAGCATGTCTCACCCCAACAAAGAGCTGGTGGCAACTTGTGAAGATTCAAGCATCTGTTTTTAGGAAGAATATGAAGATTGCTTCATTATATAGATATATATATATATGAATATATATTGCTTGGAGCCTGGAGGGAGGAAAAAACCCCCAAAAACCTTGAAAAGCAAGCTGATAACCTAAAGGAAAATAGTTTCTCTAGTAACTACTTATTTGGGTTATTAAGAGGGTTAAGTGTGAATATACTCATCTAGTCTTTTCAAAGGCTGTTATTCTTCATGAGGAGCAGTTGCACCGGGGGGGGGGGGGGGAGGTACCAGTGCAAAACAGCCTTCATTAAATGTGTCCAAGTGGCTCAACACATTCAAACATGAAGGTGTATTGATCCACACAGGATAAACAGTTTTGTTATCTCATTCATGGAAACAGTAACCAGGTTTCCCCGAAAGGGCTGCAAAGGGGCAGGCTCAGGGTGCAAAAGCGGTGGGGGAAGAGAGCAGGGTCTGGCCACAAATACCACCTTTCCTCCTCTCAACAAAAATCCTGGCACAGGAGACATCCCTTGAATGGGGAAACTGATTACCCCTTTTCCAAGCAAATAACCCAAAAGCAAAGCAAAATCCATGGGTTTGGGGGTAAAAGCTTCTGGTTTCATCTTGCTCCTGGCTGGCTGGAGCAAAGCCATAGGATCTGCCTACAGTAGCTGGCAAGGAAACCATGTGTAGAAGTAGTCATGGAGAGGTGAAGCAGTTACTATAAGAAGTTTGTTTCTTGTCGATATGGGGTTTGCTAGGCATAAAAGTACCTTTTCTTGCCTTGGTGTTTTAGAGCTTTAACGGAAACCTAAAATAAATGAGAGCATTCAATGGAGAGAGGAAAATCAAATGAAGTGATCCTCTGATTTAAGATAAAAGCAGTACCTTCCTTTTCCAATGGCACAGGATTCTTGATTCTGTGACCATGATAACTTGGTAGTATTGTTAAAAATTTGGTCAAAAATGAGGATGAAGTAGGAAATGCACCCGGACAGTTTGCACCTCTGAAGGTCCTAATTTCAATATAAACACACGAATAAAATGCAACCTCTGCCCCTTTTTTTTCTCTTTTCTTTTTAGCATAATGGTCATTATTAACAGCAAGCCATCTAAGGGTCAGACCCCTGAAAATAGTTGAATACCAGAACAATTATTTCTATTAAGTGTGGTTGGTTGTTTTTTTTTTTTAAATAGTGCTAAAAATACTGCTTTAATTTGCAGTTATTCACACTTTCCAACAGCAGCCGTGGAAGGGGAGTTTTCCCCCTGTGAGGGTGGATTTGTTAATTAATTAATGGCCCAGGGAACAAAGAAGGAGAGAAAGTAATCATGTTTCCCCAGGTCCTGTGACAGCAGCTCTCCTCCCTTATCCTTAATGTTAAAAAAAAAATAGCCCAGCACACCAGCACCACTGCAAGGACTGAGGCTGATGCCTGGAATAAGGAGAAAATGCTGAAACCCCACCAGTTTCAGAAATAAAACATCCCACCGTGACTTGTTTCCTGGAAATAGTCTGGATGTACTGATGGATATGGATCCTTGGGTGGTGGAGGTGGGAAAGTGCCCTGTCCAAACAGGTGTTTAGATGTCCTCAGGCCAAAGGAGGTAGGAGAGAAGGGGAGAGAGAAGAGGTGTTTGGAAAATTGGGGGCTGGAAAGCCTGTTTTACTGTGCTTGGGATTTGTTGTGTTGGGATTTATGCATCTTAAAAAAGAGAGGTATGGTTTCTGTTTCCATCCCAGGGAAACTTAACTGATGGAGGAAAGCTCTCCAGCAAGAAGGCTTATAAATTAGCTGTGAATGACTTTGGGCTGGTAATTAGTAGGAGGGACCTAATTTCTAGGAGTGGTGCTACAAAACCAGGTCTGCGTGGTGCATTGGGTCATCCACATGCGTATTCAAGCCTTGAGTGTGCAGCGATGTCCAGCCCTGGCCTCCAATGCTCCTCCTGAATCAGGAGTGGAAACTTGCAAAGTAACTCAGGCTGGAGGTACCCTGGGAGGGGGGTCTCCAGCCAGACCTCACTTCTAGCAGGACCAATGCTGCAGCTGCAGCAGGCTGCTGAGGGCTGTGGTCCAGGCAAGTCGGGGCATCCCCAGGGATGCAGAGCCTGGGCTGTTTCCTTGGGGCTGGCCAGGCTTTCTTCGAAGGTGGCAGCATGTGGAAGCACTAAGCACAGATTAAGGCCAGATCATCATTAACACATCCCCTGAGAGCACGGCAACTGATTTTCCTGGCACTTTCAAAAAATGCATGGAAGAGTCCAACACTGGATTTCGCAGTGGCTGTGATTAATACGTTGTGCAACCTTGAATGCTCTTGCTCCCTTATTCCTAGCAGATTGCTTGAGCATATCCTGGAGCACACCAATGTCTAGACGTGCTGGTCTAGAGCCTGAAGAATTTGCAGGATGCCTTACGAGAAGAGCCCAGAAGAGCTCGCCTGGTCTTATCTAATAAGGCGGAAGCCGAAGAGGGATATTGCTCCTGCTGTAAATGCATCAGCTGGGGAGATGCTCTATTCCCATCCATCCCCCAGCCCTGCAGCTTGTGCTTGCTGCTCAGTGTGAAACCTTCACCTGGAGTAAGATGGTATTGGAAATTACTCCTCCCCAGAGGAGAGGTACAGAAATGTATGGCATTTAAGCTCTGCATGCAAATGCATTCAAAGTTGCAGCTGCTGAGACACCCAGCCCGTAGGGAAGTGCAGGATGAAATAGTGCAATTGGGGGGGGGGGGGGGGGGGGGGGGAGAAAAAAAAGGCACTTACACTACTCATCTGTCTATCTAGGTCGCGCTGGGGACAGACTGGAAACCTCAGCCACTATTGAAAGCCGCCAAGGTTTGCCTGGCTGCAGTCCAGCCGCTTTCCCAGCATGGAGAGGAGACGCTGCTGGTTCAGGGCAACGTGCCTGCTGGCTGCAGGCAGCCCGCTGCCTGCCTCTGCACTCCAACACCCAGGGCAGCCTCCCTGTTGGGAAGCGGGTCACTGCAGCACTGATATATCTGACGGCAAAGAAAAAAATTATGAAATCTGAGGCAGTGAATATTAGAGATATCTGCATAGCGCAGCTGTCCCTTTTCATCCCCAACTCAGGCCTGGCCTTCGGGTACGTGAGGATGGGCTCAAGTCCAGATATAAGGGCTGACAGAGACTTGTGGAGCACTGTGCAAATTTGCACCAAGTGCTGCAATTTGATTGCTCAAACACCTGATGAAACCAGGATGCGGCAAAAGCAAAACATAAGGGGCCAAATTTGCAGTATGCCAGAGCTTTCCTCTATAGGGTGCATATAGGGTGTCTCTGCCCAGGCAGAGGAGGATGCAAAACCAATTTGGATTTTAATTGGGTTTTTCTGAGCAACCACTTTTTCCTTCTTAAGCAGCCTGGGAAAAAGTCTGACTTGTTTTTGCACAGCAGTGTGCTAATCCTGACCTGTGCCATGCTGAACCCCAGCTCCAGAGGAGTTGACAGGCACAGAAACCACAAGCATCAATGGGGTTTTGCTGCCACCCTCAGCAAGGGCAAAACAAAGCAATAATCAAGCTCCAGTTGCTGCAGAAAACATTCATTTTGGAATTAGAGACAGGAGAGGGCTATTGCAGTGGACAGTCCATCTCCCTGCCCCTGCACGTTGGTAGTAATTAAAACACTGAAGAATCTGCGAGAATGGAAAAAAAAATCAGAAGAGTCTCACAAATCTCAGCAATAAATAGCTCCAAAACCTGGCATTACAGAGATGTGTCTATTTCCAAGTATTTAAGTTGTGGTCTCTGGAGCTGTGTGGCAGAGCCCAAGTGACACAAGGCTGAGATTCTCCAAACACCTGGGCTCATGCCTCATTTTTGGCACTGAGAATAATCCATCTATTTACATTTAAATCACCTGTTTAAGTCTTCCAGGATACAAAGATACAGGAGCACAGAGCAAGCAATGTCTGAAGGTGAAGTGGCCAGCCTCAAACCTTATGTCTTCCCTCAATGAGCCCCAAAAGTGGCATGTGCTAATAAAAGATTTTGGTGTTAAATAGCCGGTTATTGGAAAAGGCTTTTTCTGTTATTTCCATAGCATCGTGGCACACTCAGAAAATCTGCCATAGCCAGATATGTTGCAATTCTTTACCTGCATTTCTTTACGTGCAACGCTCACATTACGTGTACTGAGAGACTTGCTGTACAGGGGGATTGTTTAGGGTCCTCTCCCCAAAATTTGGGATTAGCTCAGGGCACAGCCACAGCAATCCATCCTCCTTCCACCTTTCCATCTCCTCCCTTTGCTCTTCAGGATATCCCTTCTCCCCCACCTAGCATTCCTACAACCATCCCATACCCTTTTCCGTCCCTGTGCCATGGCGGGTCCCGGGGTGCCCCGACCCCCTCATCCCCGGTACACCCACCCTGGCCCCTTTTGGCCCTGTTTGCTCTCCAGTCAAGCCTGGGAATTACCATTGCCTTTCCTTGCCTCCACCTTTGTACAATTGAAAGCAATTTAAGGCAATAGCAATCAATTTGGATGACATGATTTAGCGATTTCCTACTATGAAGTTCTTGGTCCTAGCAGCCCACAGCACATGCTCTGGCTACAAGGACCCAAGGAGGCAACTAGTTTTGCTCCTGCTGGTGTTCAGCATCAGTCCATCATCATGAGTCCTCAAGGTCAACGTTGCAACTGCAGAGCCTGTTTCTATAGGCATAATAGGTAGCAAGTCCATCTTATAAATGCCTCTTGGCCAGTGTGTAACCCAATTCAGATTCAGATTTCAGCTTTATGGTGTTTTCAACACAAAAACAAAACTGAAAAAAAATCTTTAATTATATATGACCTAAAACTACAGCTATGAATCAAAACATCTGAACCTAGGTATGGATCTGAAGTTCTCCCATGCTCTTGATTTTTAAAAACAGGACAAATCTGGACCTATATCTTGTTTCTCATAAAGTGCTTGTACAAGCATCAACGGGATGCAATGACATGAAGGACTCATCGTCATGTACTCAGCGCAGGATTAAGCATCTTACATGTGTTTCCCTCCTAAGGCACGTGCACCGATATATTACACTATCCCTCTGCGTCTCACTGGAGTGCTATCCAAAATCTGATTGTGGTTTTAAATGCTATTTATTTTCATGCAACATGAGGCAGGTATTTTTGCTTTTTCCACAGTCTGTGGTGTTTTGTTTTGTTTTGTTTTTATCTCAAAATAACTGATTTAGGAAGAATGATCCTGTTAACTTTCTCAGGAGGGTGGACTTTCTCCTCCTAGCCATATTGATTTATTTAATTTATCTTAAATTTGATTGCAGTGAGCACCCCTAATTAACCTGATTTTTTGCTGATAATCACTCACAATGGAATCAAATCACAAATCCGGGGATGGATTGACCGGCACACAGAAAGAAGCCGCCCTCCGTGCGTTAATTCAGCGAACAGGATATAATTTGATCCAGGTAGGAACTCACGGTCACATTCTTTTGTGCACAGTGTCTGGCTTCATCCTTGAAGCGACGCATTGCATTGGGGGCTTGAGCAGCAAATCTGTACGCATGAAGAGCTCCTTGCTCATTCTTATTCTCTCTGTTTTTCTCTAACATATATGCTGCACATAAGTACATGTAATAGATGCTGTCTTTTATGAAGCAGGATTTTATTCCTCCAGGAATTCTTTGCCCGATGCCAAATTATGATAAAGGTGGAAAAGAAAACCTGAGCACTGCTGAATGTTGGGAAAGGTTACGATTGCTGTCTCAAAGCCATGGCTACAGTGGTAGTGTAGCAAAGAAAACCCACTAAACAAAGTTCCGGAAGAGTGTAGGTCCAGAGTTGGCCATAGGAAGTCCAACAACTCACCACCAGATCTGCCTTTTGTACAGATCCTTGCATACGTACAAGTGCATGTGAGGCAGGTGCCTCACCTGCCCAAACACCAAAGGCTTGTTCCCAGTTTAGTCTTCAAGATCTCCAACTGCAAAGCCTACTCTGGTTAGGGCAGGTGGAGACTGGGCATTTCCTTCAAAAGCCATCTGAAGAAGTCTTTCTCAGTTAGCATGACCAAAACAAGCTAATTTTTTGAAAGCATTGGGCACTAATATAACTGACCTTGCATGCTGGAAGAAGTCACCGAAAACACTGAATTTTAGGCAGGTGGCTGCCTTGAACTTTGCCTTGCTTTGCATAGTACTAGAGGGCACAACAGCCCAAAACAAAAACGGAGACTCCTGGGAAAAAACATTTTCCTATAGCCCTGTGTGCGCCCCAGGACCAGGCCAGCAGCTAGGTTTGTTGCCCCTGAGGAAGCTTTCTGCTGTACCTGACCCAGAAGATAAATAACTTCTCTATGTCTCATATTTACTGTGGCTTTCTTTATCCTGGTCTTCAGTTTTTCATACTGTCACATCTGACTATAGCTCATTCTTAAACCACAGATTTCAACCCCCAGTCCCACCCCCCCCAACATCTTCTTTCTCTCTATCCTTTCCATTCCAAGCTTACTATTTTATATTTTTTTTTCCCTCCCAATTTCCTTTTCCACGTCTCTCTGGGCTTCTCTTCCAACCTATCTGTTGGTGCAAACACCTCCTTCCTCAATGCATGCCAGGGTCACTCATTTTTGTGAAGTGGATGATGAAGCCCTCCTTCCCTCCAGACACCTTGTCAAGATGAGTTTGTTGAGATATTGCCTTCAAGCCACAAACAAAGCCACTGCAGATCGAGGGAAGACTTTATCTCTTGCTGTGCCTCCTCGCACACGAGCTCCCACAGACATTGACAAAATGAAAAAAAAACCCTGTTTGATTGTCTCTCACTTGGCTTAAAGTGGGACAGTAAGACTCCTGTGACTGTTTTCAGTCCGTTATTGATGAGCACAGCATTCCTCCAGCTGACACGCCAGTGAAGATAGCAGATGACCGCAACAACACAAAACACAACCATCACTTTTTGTCTTCACCTAACAAACGGCTTGAGAGACAGAAAAATCCCATGCCAGAAACGTGCTCAGTTCAGCCAAACTGGGGGCAGAAAAATAGCCTGTAATATTGTGGTCTTCCTGTTACGTTTGCTATAAGAATTAATTCATAAATTCAAATGTCCCTGTGACTCCATCACTATGCTGAAAACACTTGTAAAACAGGAATGAACATAGATAATTCAGGGCCTGTTATAGGAAAACTGAAAGAGCTCATGGTATATTCTTATTTTCCTGCAATGATCCCTGTTTGTATATGTGCTTTAGGCCTTCCTCTTAAGTCAGCCGTACAGACATTCACTTGCCTGGAATAATCCCTGAGTGGGAAATGACTACAGAAATTATCAAGGAGCCAAAAATAGAAAGATGACAAGAGTCCCAGCTCCTCTGGGAACAGGGCATTGCTGCAGGACAGGAGAGGGAGAGGGAAGGTGAGAAAGGAAGGAGGCGGAAGGAAGGAAGGAAGAAAGAGAGAGAGAAAGAGAAAGAAAGAAAGAAAGAAAGAAAGAAAGAAAGAAAGAAAGAAAGAAAGAAAGAAAGAAAGAAAGAAAGAAAGAAAGAAAGAAAGAAAGAAAGAAAGAAAGAAAGAAAGGAAGAAAGAAAAAGAAAGAAAGAAACAAACAAACAAAGAAAAGAAAGACAGAAAGAAAGCATGAGAACGAAGCAAAGAAGGAAAGCAAGAAATAGAGGAAAGATGATTAAAAATAGAAGAGAACACTCAGCTAGCAAAAACATAGCAAAAAGAAGAAATATTGGCTGGTCTTCACATCTTCGAATATTATTCAGGGCTAAGACTTGCTCCCTGCCTGAAGAAACTCCTGGGTAGGCAGCTGTCATCTTTTGCCCCTTGCATGGCCTCCCACCATCCATGGCCCTCCTCTGTCCCCCCTGTGGAGCTGCTTCTGTCATCTCCTCTGCCCAGATCTCCTCCCCTGCTGGGGTCACTCTGAAATGCCCGACATAGTTAGAAAAAGGGCTTTACCGCTCCTGGATGCAGGAAGGGGTGGGCATTGGGGTGCACCATTTCTCCATGCCCATCTCCAGGCACGGGTCCTCATCACACCTTATGCCAAACATTGCTACCGCTTCGCTAAGCCCAACTGCTGGCCCAAACATCTTTTTTCAAGGGCATTGAGCAGCTCCAACATCACCTACTGCCAATGATGCCTCAGGCTCCCTGGCTGGCCCCTGTCACTCTGTCCACATCTCTCTCCAAATTTCTCCCTTCATCCACAGTTTTCCCCCTATGTTAGCACTTTCTGAGGTCCAGATGCCTTCTGCTTTTGGAAAGTCCTTCTGCTTTTGGAAAGTCCTTCTGCTTTCAAACATGACCCTTCCAGTATCTTTTCTTTGGTCTGTAGAGCAGGAAGCTCTCCATCAATTACTAAAATAACAGGCAATATTATTGCTAATAAATGTTTATGATTGGATGAAGAATCATGACAAGTTGTAAATTTTGCATGTGTTATATTATACAGTCCACAGCTAACACACAGTCCACAGAGATTCACCTCCCATAGCCAAGAAGACCTACATTTTCCAAGGAGGTATTTGACTGTCTCCATCTTGGACATTTGAAGTAGCAATTGAGTTGCAGAGCATACACTGATGCATGTTCCTTAGCAAAACTCAGCTAGTACAAATCAGACCCTTCTCCAGTACATCACCAGCATACTAACTGGATTATCAAAGCCTTTCAGTACAGATACGGCAGTGGGGCAGCCAATGCACACTACGTTATCTCTGATGAGTCTGTAAAGCATTGTTCCTTGAAGGGAAGGAGGGAGTCCACCTCCAGCCCACTGGTAACGGAGCGTGTCTAAAGTGTCATTCCCTGGGAAGGGGTTGGTTACATCCACATTTAAAATCTATATCTAAACCATTCTTTTATTTTTCTGCATGCAGGAAAATGGGCAGAGGAAATACGGAGGCCCACCACCTGGTTGGGATGGCCCTCCACCGGAGAGGGGGTGTGAGATCTTTATTGGGAAACTGCCCCGAGACCTCTTTGAAGATGAACTTATACCACTGTGTGAAAAAGTAAGACTTTATGGCGGGAGGTTGTATTGCAGAGGTTAGTGCTGATCATAGCTTCATTTCAAGGCTGAACTGGAGATGATTTGGCCTAGACTACTGGTGGAGCTCTGACGTGATATAGTTAAGGAAGCACCCGGTCTTGTTTAAACACCTCCCACTTTGCTGACAAACTTTTTTCTTTCTATTTGCAGATTGGCAAAATCTATGAAATGAGAATGATGATGGACTTTAATGGCAACAACAGGGGCTATGCCTTTGTGACCTTCTCAAATAAACAGGAGGCAAAGAATGCAATAAAGCAACTCAATAATTATGAAATTAGGTAAGCATTGGCAAAAACTTTCATATCAACTTTAAATCATGTATATTAATCTATTTTGTTATGAAAAGCATATTTTTCCTTGCAGCCCAGAGGAAGGTTATTTAGATACCTAAGCTTTAAGAGGAAATCACCTCTTATCTCCCTGTGCAGTCATTGCTTTATGCCATAGTACAAAGGCAGTATGTAGGACTCATTAGAGCCAAAATCTTTTGCAGGAAACCTCTTCCTTACAAAAAAAAAAAATCTACCAGAACATTGGAAAAAATATTTTGCTTTGGATCAAATTAACTTTTGCCTAACCATTGCTGTTTATTTCATGTTCCCGTCTGGGTTATTTTTTGTTGATTTATTCCTATTCACAGTCTCTCTCATGAGCTGTACTGCAGATATGTTCTGTGAGACAGAGCAATTGCAAAAAAATGGTGAAATAGGATGGAAACCAGTTGGCAAAACAGTCACATTTCCTAATAGATAGGAACAGAAAAAGCCCTCATGTTTGTGACTAAAAATTGGGAACAAAACACCCAGAAATCAACAACATATGGGTCCATCAATATGTTTTGTTTTGATTTCAACCACACTTAATGTTTTTTTCCAGTTCAAAATGGGATGAGTAGATGGCTTTGTTCAGAAGTATTTAGAGATAAACGATTCTTGCAATTTTATGGCTTTCATTTTTGTTTTTAATAAAAAAAAAATGGGTTGTGAATTGCTTTACTAGCAAGCCTAAGGATAAGCAGGTCACAAGGCACACAGGGAGGGCTTGGAAATGTGATTTGTATCAGAGGTTGGAAGGTCTTAAAGATCAGGCTTCATCCACCTCCACCTCCTCTGCTTTCTTCCTTTGTTCCAAAGACTCCTCTAAAGAAATTTTTAACTTCTCATGACTTGCAAGAGGTACTTGGACCACGAAGAAGTGAGCAAAGTGCATGTAAGGAAATTTTTACTTTGGGATCTGCAGAACAGTTGGCATCAGTAAGCCCCCAAAATGTGTCTCTCCATGACAAGGGATTTTCTTTCCCCAAAACCTCAGTCATGAGGCCCAGTGGCGACTGGGAAGCTACAAGCCACTGGTAAACACAACGAATCCTGGCTTATACTGGTGGCAATACGAGAGTCACTGCTGTGACTATGGGTGGTAGGTACAGTTGCTTGGTAGCAGCCATTTTTGCAAATAGCAAAAGGGAGAATCCCAGGAAGCAAAAGCAAAATTTGGCTTTGGTTTCTCCCTGATCTCAAATCCTTCATTTCAACTGTGTTGCCTTACTCTGATGTCAAATTTAGCAGAGTGGCAGCCTTCATGTTAGCTTTTCCATTGAGAAAGACCGCTTGAATATCCCAAACAACATATGCCATAGGAGCAGGAGGCCTTGTGTTTGGCCTTGTGTTTTGGGACAAGAGGGGGGGTTTATTTTAATTTTTTCCTCTCTTTGAGAACTGATCCTGACTCCTGACAAACCAGCAATGTTTTTTATACTCAGGAATGGGCGCCTCCTTGGAGTCTGTGCCAGTGTGGACAACTGCCGCCTGTTTGTTGGAGGGATCCCCAAAACAAAGAAGAGGGAGGAAATTTTAGCAGAGATGAAGAAAGTCACAGATGGAGTCGTGGACGTCATTGTCTACCCTAGTGCAGCTGATAAAACCAAAAACCGGGGTTTTGCTTTTGTGGAATATGAAAGCCATCGGGCAGCAGCCATGGCCAGGAGAAAATTACTCCCAGGTTGGTACAGATGGTGAGGGTGGTAGGGATGGCTTCATCTCAGGGGTCACCTACGTACACGTTGCATTGCAGTGAGATTGAAGTCTTCAGAGGACCCAGGTACCCAAGGAAGTGAATGCTGCTGGATTTTCTCCTCTCGGCTGCTAGGGACACTCAGAGAAGAAGGGACCCCAATACACCATGGCTGGCTGATGGAGTCTCCCTGGCTCTGGGGTGCAGGGTGGGCAATTCACTACAGATCCTGATGTAGCACCATGCTCATTATCCATGCTTTTCATTTAGGAGCTTGAATTTATTAAAAATACAGCTAGATGGATTTAGATGTGTATATCCATACAGCTCTGTTGTAGGGTATCTATTATCCTGTGGTTATAAAATATAGCCTCAATTATGGCCCCTTGGAGAGAAACACTCAGGAAAGCATCTAAGAACATATTCAGTCCTGAGAATGTACTGAGGATGTTCCTGAAAATGAATATCCCAAAGAATTTAAATCCTTTTTTCTTATTGTAAAAAAATGAGCATGATTTTGAGCGCTGAGTACACTTAGCTATTGCGGGATATCTCGCACTGACTTTTTTTCCTTTTATTCTGCATTTTCTGCATCAGTTTAGCATCTCCCTGATTATGGAAGCACATTCAGATGGTCTGTGCTTCAGCACAACTTTTCCGTGGTTTCTGTATTGAGAATGAAGGGAGGAGCAGGCACTGCCACAGCTGCCGACGGCAGCCTTGAAGGAGCAGAGTACTTGAAATCCTGAGCAAAGACAGCAAGACAGATGGAACAAGCACGTAGCCCTGAACAGACAAGTGCAATGCGCTAGTGAGTTCCAATTTAGGGACGTCTCGGTAAACAGTTTGGGGAATTTCAAAGGCCTGAGCAGGAGCCAGAGTCTTCTGATGTTACAAACATATGGGAGGAACTTGAAAAAAATTTCAAGCCAGAACTGAATGTGTCTCCAGCTGATACATTGGATGAATGTGAGATTGAATACCGTTATCAAGACACTTCCTTTACTCTGAACCTCGCTGCTCTTTGAGCGAGCTGGGGTTGTTTAGTCTGGAGAAGAGGAGGCTGAGGGGAGACCTTATCACTCTCTACAAAACTACCTGAAAGGAGGTTGTAGTGAGGTGGGGGTCGGTCTCTTCTCCCTAGTAACAAGCAATAGGGCGAGAGGAAATGGCCTCAAGTTGCACCAGGGCAGGTTTAGGTTGGATATTAGGAAAAACTTCTTCACTGAAAGGATAATCAAGCATTGGAACAGGCTGCCCATGGAAGTGGTTGAGTTCCCATCCCTAGAGGTATTTAAAAGATGTGTAGATGTAATACTTAGGGACAAGGTTTAGTGGTGGACTTGGCAGTGCTAGATTAACGGTTAGACTTGATGATCTTAAAGGTCTTTTCCAACCTAAACAATTCTATGATTCTATGATTCTAAGAGACAGAAATCCTCAAAAGGAAGATGCTTTTTATGAAAACTTTGTCCTGTCTCCTGGTTAAACAAGAGGGTGGAGGAAGACTGGGTTTTAGCAAGAGGCTAGTGCAGGTGCCAAGCTTAGCTCCGTGCTGCAAGTCAACCAGGTCATTATTTCCACTATTGAACAGAAAAATAGCAATTCAGAAAGGGGCACACAGCCCTTAATTTCAGCTGGCTGCCATTAGCAATGACCTCTCTATTTTTGGTCACTAACAGCCCAAGTCAGACTGGGCAGTGCTGAAAGCTGAGCATCAGCCCAACCTTACTCCACAAATCCCAGCTCATTCATGAGCCTTCCTAGCAGGGAGCAGCCTCTTTTCATTTAGTTCATTAATTTTCACTTCCAATATAGGAAGACAGGTCTCCAAATTCTACCCTTGCCCTCTAATTTTCTCTATTTTGGAGCTCCCGTCCCATCTTAGATGGGTTATCCAAGTGGAGATGCAAGATAGGATGCCTTTTTTTAGATCTCTCCAAAAATGTTTTGCAGGGTTCTCATTTTCCCTCTTACTGGCATAGGCATTCCCGGGTTTCTTCCAGGTTTTAGCATAATTAAGGCCTCGGAGGACCCAATCTTCATGTCATAAAGATCAGAGAGAAAGAAAAAACACAGAAAGATCCACTTACTCTTTGGGGGACGTTTGCAGACGAGGCAGACATTTCATTTCATTATTTGGAAGGACTATCTAGCAGTTACCATGCTGCTAAGACAGAAAATGATCCCTACTGTATATCCAAAGAACTAGCTGCTGGGCCAATTAAAATTGCTGGAGAAAAAGCGGCCCACAGATAGAGCACATGAAATTTGGGGCTCTAGATATTAGTGGGTGGCTGGATTTTAACCATTCCTGAAGAGAAAAGGGAGGAAGATCTCCCTGCAAGATGTGCAGAAGGGACAGGGAAGAAAAAGAGGAGGAAAGAGGTATCATTGCCATCTGGAGAAGATAGGAGGTGAAGAAACCATCACTACGTAGAAGTCCTTCTGCCTTACCCAGTGTCCTGCTGCTCATATTGCTGTGATTCCCAGCTTTGAGACAAGGCTGTGGCAGTAAGTTTTCATTGCATATTAAACATCACTAATTGACTAATCAATTAACAGATCAGGTGGCTCAATGCAAATGATTATGGACCTCAGCATGATAACACGGTCACAATATTGCCTTTAACTACTTCTTTATTTGCTCTTTTTATTGTCTGCCCCTCAGCGTCTCAATCCAGTGTGTACAGAGCCCATGGGCTTCTCCTCCACACCCACACCCTGGTTTATGCCTCATTACTTTTTGTGTCCCTCCTTTCTACTACTTCTGCTGCAACTTCACCCCGCGGGGACCATGTGACTTCAAATACTTGCACACAGAGACATCCTTGCTTTTACTATTTCATTTCAGCCAGCTGGGACCTCTGGATCCCTTGCCTATTAACTAGGGAATGAAACTTTTGCAGCCAAGAGGGATTTTTATAAGTTTATTAAAATATTTCCCTTTAGAGAGCACTCCAGAGAAAGCAGACACTAGTGAATCATGCCATATTTCCACTTCTTTATTTCTGGATGCTGCATTTCTGCAGGCATCAAAGGTATTAGCAGGAGCATGCTCAAAGTGTGACCATCTGCTTTTGGAAATGAGTTAACAAAGCAGCCGTGCTTTGAACTAGAAAGGCTTATTTTAGTCCCATTTGTAGAATTGGCTTATTCTGCTGTTCATGCTGCACATGAAATAGTCTCTGAGCAGAAGTGAGAGGAACCAAAGCCTGTCTGACACTGACAATGCCAATTTCTTTAAAGGAAGGATCCAGTTGTGGGGACACCCTATTGCTGTTGACTGGGCAGAACCAGAAGTGGAGGTGGATGAAGACACCATGTCGTCGGTAAAAATTCTCTATGTGAGGAACCTCATGCTCTCGACCACTGAAGAGACCATAGAAAAGGAGTTCAACAACATCAAACCAGGTAGGAATCCATTGACATGGTACCTCCTAAGAAAGTATTGCTACTGCAAATGGAAATATTTCTCCATTCATAAAACGCCAAAGGAAGAAATAAAAACAACTCTTTTTCCACTGTAAAATGTTCATGTGTAATGCCACAAAAATCATCATTAAGCTGAAGGCTCCCACCCAACATGCACATCATGTCATCCCATTAAGGGCTGCTTAATTTCCAGCTAACAACACTACTAGCCTTTTTAGGATGATTGGTAACTGGAAGAAATCCAAAATGCTGCATAGGGATGCCTGTGTCATAAAAATGATTTTGAATAATTTCCGTCTTTCTTAAAAAGAGAAAGTTGGTGAAAGAACTGGGTGATTCCAGCATTCTTCTTCTATGGCAAGGGATGATGATAGAAACAGAATGATTCAATACAAATGTTTTTTATCTATCTAAATTCTGAATTCTATAATTTTCATACAAAACCTCCCACATTCTTCTGTGAATTTGTGACTAATCAGTGCATTTAACATAGAATATGACAGTATTCCTTCATGGCATATGTAACATGCACTTAGGGTGAGATTTTTCAAAAAACAAGTAGATTTGTTGGGAATAAAAATCCTGCTGGCTTTCAAAGGAGATTTTACTTCTGAGTTGCTCCAGCTTTAGGAAATTCCACCCAAAACCAACAAAGTAAAAATAACCCATTTCTGCAGCTCTCCAAGCTACACAGTCCATTAGGCATTAGTAACTTATGCTTGGCAATGTGAAATCGCCTTTCATCTCATTCCTATTAACTTCCTTCTATTAATTTTTTAATATATACTGCAGAGCTTCATTTTTCCTTCACTAACTTTTCATTTCTCCTCTATAAATTTCTTTTTTGGTACTAGGCTGCAATGCAAAGGTCTTTACAATGTTTTCTTATGAGTCTTTTCTGTCCTTCTGATGTTTCTGGCTAATACTTTTAGTCACCATCAAGTTGTTAGAGATCCCATTTTATCATCTCTCCATGCAGATGATCCGAGGGTGGGTATCTCATTGCTCTGCCCCAGCAGAGGCAGAAACAGGGAAGAGCAAGATTTTAGGCTCCAGTGATGATCAGTAACAGATTGCTCTCAAGGAGGCAGAAGGGGGATTTTCAAAACACAGAGTTCATTAAAGCCTTGACTTGTAAACAAGGCATTAGCATATAACTCCCATAAATTCAGGCTTAGAAAAATCACCCTCCAAGAATGGACACAAAGTGCTACTTCTGGTGTCATTTTGAAGATGTGCAGGCTGGTCAGGTTATAGGCTGGGACAGGCTTCATTTAGCTTGCTGGAGCTCCTAATGACTCCCCCTGAACTGCAACGAAATATATTTTCTCCAGTAGTTATTTAAGTAAGTACTTTTGCAGCAGTATAACATTTCCCTGTGCACCTGTTCAGCTTTAAAGGGTAAGAAGCCAATAGAAGAGTTGTTCAGAATCCCTTAGCCATATTTCCAAAGGATATCTTTGGGGGTGTTATATTCTCAGTGGCTGGGCTGGTTGATGATGTGCTTCCCAGCCCACAGGAGTGGGGAAGATGAACAATTAGAGAAGAAAAGTTAGATGTCTAAAGCTTGTGACTGTGGGGAATAGGACTGGTGTGGTTATTTTGGAGACAAACTTATTAGTGCTGAGTATCTTGGTGCCAAGAAGTTCCCAGCAGCAGAGCAGCTGACAAGGGAAAGCTGTAGAGTATGGGCATAGAAGAGAAGAACAAGAAGCCATTTACATTTGAATTTTTGTGGGTAATCACAGAGGTTCAGAAAGATTCAGGCTGGAGGCACCAGTGTGGGGGTCTCCAGCCCAACCCTGCTCCCAGCAGGGCCAACACCACAGCTGCAGCAGGCTGATCGGGACTGTGTCCAGGTGAATCAGGGCATCCCTGGGGATGGGGATCTTCCACCACCCGGGGCCCTGTCCCAGGGATGCCCCCCTCACACAGGAAAGGCTGTTTCTTAGGGCCAGACCTGCTGCCCTGTTGGTCCCAGCCCATCCCCATGCTTGGGGCTGCTCTGTCCCAGACAGGACTTGGTGTTTGTTCTTGCTGAATGTCCTGAGTTGATGTTTAAGAGAAGAGCCTCCTTGTTTTACAGCAGAAGCGTTAGCTTTCCTGAAGCTGCCTCTGAGAAGCATGTATGATCCATGTATGAAACCATGGAGATGGTGACCACATGGTGACATTACCTGCAGCTCACCAAATCCTGGGCTGTTGCATGTCCTGCTCAGCTATTCATGTTTCGGTGGTCTGTAACAGAAGGAAGATACAAGACCAAAGGTGGCGTCCAACAGAGTATTTTGGACAGGAGAAAACCACTCCAGTGTAATGGGAAACTTACTGGTGTCTGACCTCAAGCATTTCTAGTTTTCCTTGAAATGCTACAGCCTTTATGTTTATTTTCCCATGGTACATACATCCTAAGAGGTAAGAAGACACTGTCCTCTTCCTCTTTTACCCTTGGTCGGCCTTTGCTCTACAAGGGCTCATAACCCAACACAGTTCCTCTTTCAGATCTGTATTTTCCAACTAATATCCGTTTCCAACTAACATTCCAACGTTTTCTGCAGGTGCAGTGGAGAGAGTAAAGAAAATTAGAGACTATGCCTTTGTGCACTTTAATAAAAGAGAAGATGCGGTTGAAGCTATGAAAGCCTTGAATGGGAAGGTAAAGCTGCTGTAAATGCTAATTCATGGGGCTTATATGCAGTACATTACATGCAGCTGAAACAAAGCTGCCTGGTTTATTAGCTACAAAAACATCCTGAAGGCGTTAGCCCTATTTTCTCTTTGCAGGCTACTTTTATACGCCTGAATTCATTTTTCAGCAACCCTGATGTACACAAACTGTTCATTTTGGCTTCTTGCTCCTTGCATTCATGCTAAATGTTTGCCCAGCTCAGACTGTAGTTCATCCCTCAGAAAAAAAAAAGCAGAGCAAAGCCAAAATGACGACTAGCAAACGAGGGGTTATGGTTCCTTTGGCTCATGCTCACATCCTTGTTCCACATCTGCCAACAAAAACACTCGCAGGGCAGCGTGTGAATGGCAAACTGGGACAAACAAGGTCAACCCAAAACATCTGCTTCAAATTCAGATGTGGGTTTGCAAGGAGGTTGCTGTATTTAGTACTTCTTGCACTGCATGTAATTCACGGTGCTGCAATGCAAGAGCTGTTCCCAAAGAAGTGTTAACCCCACTCCTATTTTTAGTGCTACTGCTATTCTCCATAGGAGCACATATAATCTCACTGACTTACATGTGACTTTGCAGGGGAGCAAAGCCTTTTGAAGGCTTCACAACTGTGCTAATTTGGTTAAGGAGCCTCTTCTGGCAGGGGTCAGGGCTGGGTGCTCTCAACATGTTAAGCCTTCACCCAGCCAGTGCCTTCTTCCACCCGCAGGAGGGAGAGTTTGGCTTTTTTGGGTGGTTTTCTTCATCTTCCCATCCCATTAGCAAGCCATGTGGGGAAACTGCCTCCCCCTGCAAGATAATTCCCATGCACTTTGGAGACTTACTCTTGTGCTTCTCCTGTGCTCTCTCCCCACCACCCCGGTGTGAAGGTGCTGGATGGATCCCCGATTGAGGTGACATTAGCCAAACCCGTTGACAAAGACAGCTATGTCAGATATACCCGAGGCACAGGCGGCAGAGGTACCATGCTGCAAGGAGAATACACCTACGCTTTTGGACACATGTACGACCCTGCCACCGCCTACCTGGGTGCCCCGGTTTTCTACGCACCCCAAGCCTATGCGGCTATCCCCAATCTCCACTTCCCCACCACCAAGGGGCTCAGCAACAGGAACATCCTCCGGCCCCCATCCATCCGAGGTAACTCCTGTCACACCAATACTCAGCTTTATCAACATAACTCCTGCAGGGCTTGGGTGGCTGCTCCCCAGACTCATGTCGAGGGTGTTGGCTTTGCCCTGGATGCTGGACCCCTTTCAGAAAGGGACGAAAAACACAGTTTTTAGGCTCTGTCCTTCCCAAAGGTGTAGCAATCTTCCAGCAGATTAAGCAGAGCATGAAAAAAATAACCATTTTCCCAGAGCAAGCCTGAAACAGCTTCCAGATTGCCCTACATCCAGCATAAAGAAACCACAAGTCCTTCTGGTTTTGCCCCAGCAGGGAAGATCAAATAAAACAATTTTTCTTTCCCCTCTTCAGAGCCAACTACCTCAACCCGCCACCGGCACAGCTCTCCGCTGTGTTTCCTCTTTGCTTTGAAGGTCACAGGGAAAGTTTTACCAGTCTTGGTGTTTTCTGACCCAAAGACATGGTGTTTCCCAGGGAGGTCACATTGCCCTGATGCAGGGTAGGGAACCAGCACTGAAATCAAGAAAGCCATTAATTGTGTGCTCTGGGAGATGGACTCCTTTTTTTGGGGATCATTAACCTAATAACAAGCAGTCTATGAAAACAGAGAGTATTTCTGAAAGCTGCTGAGGCTCCACCTTTGATCCTGGGTGACCACACTTGGGACCAAATCAAATCCCCGGGCTCAGGCACCCCCCTATTAAATATCTTTGCAGGCATCATTTGGTAAGTGCAGAAGTAAGCTTGGGGGCTAGCAAAAAAATAAATAAATCTGTCCATTTGATCTTCCTTCCAAAGATGACACCTGTGGCAGTCAGCTTGCGTCCCCAAGCCTGTGGCCAGGTCCCACAGCAGGCTGGGACCCTATGTGGCACCCCAGTAGGGCTGGCAAGGACTACACCAGCCCATTTTTCCCCCTTCCCAAGGAAGGAGACAGGGGAGCAGGAATTTCCCCTGCTGCCCCCCATGGTTTTGCCCGCACAGGTGAGACCAACTTCTATGAAGGTTGCATTGGGAAAGATGCAGATGTGATAATCCACGAGCCCTCTCTTGCCTTGCAGTCTCACCAGACTCCCAAGTAGGGCTCCCTGAGCAAAAATTGAAGCATAATGGGAGAAAAAAAACCAAAAAGTAATTTAGTTCATATAAGCAAGGGATTGTATAAACTCTGAATTCTTCAAGAAAGTGAAATTACACTGGTGGGTAGCAAACAATACCAGCTGTCCCCTCTCTGCCTTTCAACTACAAATCCAGTTCAAAAGGCATCACGAAGTCAAAACTAACCAGAAAAGATGGAAACTGGGTCAGAAAGAAGCAGGGCTTTCCCCAAAATCCTTGCCCATCCAAGCGTGAGCCCAAAAAGAAAGGGTGTTAATGCCAAGCCTGGGTTATCCCAGCAACAGGCTAAGGGGGGCTCCTGCCCATCTTCTTCCCAAACCTGGCGAATGAGGCTAACTTTTCCATTTCAGCGAGAATCAGGGTAATTTTTCCGGTGATTTGATTCAGTTTAATGCCTTCTTACATTCCTAGAAATTTACATGAATGTACCTGTAGGGGCTGCGGGAGTTAGAGGACTGGGAGGTCGCGGCTACCTGGCATACACGGGCCTGGGGCGTGGATACCAGCTCAAAGGAGAAAAGAGGGGAGAGGATAAACTCTACGACCTCTTGCCAGGAATGGAACTCACACCGATGAACCATGTCACGCTAAAGCCCCAAGGGATCAAACTCGCTCCTCAGGTACGTGCATGAAAAAGAGAGTCAATATCCTGACCAGAGGTTGTCTTTGCTAAAAATGATTTTGGGAAAACAGCCCCCTGCTTGAATCTGCACTGGGGACTAATAACTAATCCATTCTTACATCTCAAAAGACATTAAAAAAAAAAAATACCACTAGTTGGATCTTGCAATACCCACCTGCCTCACTGGCATCTTCTCTCCCTTGGAGGAGAGTATTCATAAACATCCATAGGTGTAAGATGAAATCCAGCTATGGCTGTTGCTCCATAAAAACACTGAGGGTAAAGAAATTCTCACCCAAAATGGGTTTGATAAACTGGATGCATCGCTTGGGGCTTCACCAAGGAACGAATGTGGTTGTGCCTGCAGGACTGGGATCCATGTGAATGGATGAGGGCTTAGGAGAAGAAACCCAGAACAAATTCCCCAAGTTTCTGAGGGTCCAGCTCTTATGGCAACTCCTTTCCCCTTACATCATCCAAAGCAACATGAGAAACTAGCTTCACCCTGAATTTTGAAGCATATCTTTGCCTATTAACACTTCAAGTGCCACAGCATCTGGTTTGCCAAAGTCTATGAAAACATCCTTTTCTCCCCCAGAAAACTGCAAAGTGCTATTTCCCCACCATCCCCCCCGCAAAGTTTCACAGTCCCCTTGCTCTGTGTTATCAGCATATAAGAGGGGTGAAATAGCCTGAGTGGTGCTACACTTGCCTTAGGGCAGGTGAAATTCATTTTTTCCTCTTCCCATGCACGCCGACCCCCACTGCTTGTATTTCAAATAGTGCAGTAACAATGCCAGGCACTCGCAACGCTAGTTTTTTGGGGCACATTTTCCCAGCAGCTGAGCTTCCTAATCCCCCCACTGCTACTATTTCACAACAGCAGGTTAAACAACTACAGCTTGCTTCACGACAGCCTCGTTAATAGGACAGCCTCATTAATACCTGTCAACTTGGTCAGCCTCTCCCATCTGCTGTAATGAGACCGTTTCAACAGCATCTTTGAATGATGGATTTCATTCCTACTGCCTAGCTGGGATGCTTGGAGTTAATAAGTAGATCTGCTTTATTGAAGATTTAAATGTTGATGTAACATTATAAAACTGGCATCTGTATAAAGGCATTGGGACAGCAGAGAATAAGTGTTGCCATAGTCAAGAAGTGTAATGTACTAGTTTATTTACACTACAAAGTGCTAAACTTCAGTTGGAGCTACGATTACAGAACTAAAAGCAGCACTGACATTTAAATTTTACATTTTAATTTTGAATAAAATTAAGTGTAAATTTTAAATAAGGTAGACCACAGAAAGACGCAGGTTGGAGGCACCCAGGGGTCTCTGGTCCGACCCAGCTGGCAGCATGGCCAATGTCACAAAGCCCCAAGACTCAACATCTTCTCAGCTGAGTGTCAGGTCTGGTGGAGCTACTTGAAAAAAAATAACTGGTCCAAGCACTGCTCACAGGGAGGCATGGGAACACCATGCTGTGTTCAAAATGATTTGGGACAGCACATACCCAGTGGGTTATAAAAAAAGAAACACAAAGCCAAAGCAAGAGCGTTTCTGGACAGCAATTCTCAATTACCATGGAATAAGCTGTGCTAAGGCTGGGGGCAACGTGGTTCAGCATTTCTCTTTCAAACTAGAAGCAGAAATTGCCTCTTGATGCCTGTATAATTAAATGGATGGAAACACAGCCTTTTTTCTTTTTTCTTTCTTTTTTTCTTTTAAAAAAAGAAGGCTATTTCGACTTTTCATGCACTGTAACCCACTAAAGCCAGGAAGGCAACAGAACAGTGAAGATGAATGCAACCCTAGTGTTTTAGCAATGTTAAATAGAAGTGCATAGATAAAGTTTCTGGGAATAATTCAAAGAAAACCACACTGATAACAGAATAAAACAGCTAATGAGCAAAAGGACAAAGATGTCCGATTTAACAGGGTAATAATTAACTTCAGGAATTAAATGGATTTTTAAAATATAAAACATTTAGATGAATCTTATACTTCAAGATGAATGTAGTATCCTGTCTGCCATTTATTTTACGTTTTGTTTTTGCTAAGCCTTGAGGAAGATGCCATGACACCCCTGAAAACCCTTTGGAGGGAAGGAAGCTGACCAGTGCAGGGGCTGGAGCTGGGCAAGAATGCTACTGCACAGCAATTAACCCAAGCAAAAATCGCTTTTCTCCCTTCTAGATCTTAGAAGAAATCTGCCAGAAAAACAACTGGGGACAGCCTGTTTACCAGCTTCACTCTGCAATTGGCCAAGACCAAAGACAGCTCTTCCTATACAAAATCACGATCCCTGCCCTTGCCAGCCAGAACCCCACCATGTACGTAACTATTTGAGGTTTTCTGGGTTTTAGGATTTTTTTTTTTAATAGCATTTTATCTAGCATCTGTCCTCAAAATACAATTGCACAAGTCTCTATATCCTTTTATATATATATATATAAGGGAGAAAAACATCCACAAACTAAAATAGGCTGATAGTGATATCTGCCATGCTTGGTTCTCTCTCTCTGGTGGTGCAAAGACTACAGAAAGCCAGAAATAATCAGGCAGAAGGGTGCTTTTTAGTACAAAAATAAAGCATATGATAGCTCTTGTGGGAAAAAGAAAGCAGCCTGAAGGAACATGCTGATAATTCGGCTCCAAATATGATTCTAAATATTTCTGACCTAAAACATTTTTTGCTGTGTATTTTAAAGAAAAACCCAGATTGCAGCAGGCTTTCTTTTGGACTGAAAATGCACAACATGCTCTGAAAGGATGTTGTGTCTGAAATGAGACCCAAGGCTGATAAACTCAGCAAAGAAACTGGACTACTACAGGGAAAGTACTGTTGTTAATGCATCAGCACGGTAAAATAATGTTTCCATTTGATCTGTGGGATGATGCCATCTATAAGTGGATCAAAACATCTTGCAGGAAAGTCCTAGAGAAAAAAACCAAGCTAACATTTTGCTGTACTCACAGACATCCCTTCACACCACCCAAGCTCAGTGCTTATATCGATGAAGCCAAAACCTACGCAGCAGAATACACCCTTCAGACACTGGGGATTCCCGCAGAGGGAGCAGAAGTGCCTCCTGCAGCGCCAGCTTTTCCAGGTATGGGAAGGTCTGTACAGCAAAGGTCTCCTGGAATATTATTTTTCCTGCTGCTTCCTTGAGGATGTCAAGAATGAACCTGTTTTTGGCCACTGACGACAGACCTGGCTGTGATCCCCTACACTCCTCTACCTTGACTTGTGTTACTTATTGTACGACATCTTTATTTCCTATATAGTAATTTCTCTCTGTACCAGCACTACCCAAATTATGGTGTACATACTGTAGGGCAACTCAGACTGGAGGCATCAGGGTGGGGGATCTCTGGTCCGACCCTGCTCCCAGCAGGATCTATGCCGCAGATACAGCAGGTTGCTTGGGGCTGTGTCCAGGCAAACTGGGGCAGTGTCCAAGGATGGGGATCCCCACCACTTGGGGCCCCACCCCAGGTAAGCACCTCCCCTCGACTCCTTCCAGTCTGTGGATGCCTCCCTTCAACTGGGAGTCCCAGATAGGATGCAGAATCCAGAACTGGTGTCCCCAGTGCCATATCTGGGATGAGTTCCCTCACTGGACCTTCTGGCTGCGGTCTGGCCATTGCCACCCAGGATGAAGTAGATCTTCCTAAAGATGCACAGTTGATTGATTCATGGTCCATCCATCCTCCCCCAGTACCCCAGCTCTTTTTGAACCAACACTTTTGATTTCATCTGCCAAAGAAATGATGCAATTGTGAAAGTTAGGATCTGATCCCAGCTCTCACACCCCCACTGAAAGGATTTTTTTCCAGTTTGGGAATTCATACTCAACAGCTCTTGCAACTGCCCAAAACAGCTTGGGAAACAGTCATGGAAAACACAGGCTGGGAGCAGGAATCCAGCTTGCAGGCATTACATTTACTGTGCTCTCCAGCATGACGGTTATTCTGATGTAGTGGGAGCAACGCATGCCAAACTGCACATGAGGAATGCATTAGTCAGTACTACTGAGTTGTTTGGAGTCTCTCAAGGATGGATTTAAAAAAAAAAGAAATCTATCCGGCTTCCTGCCACAGGAGTCCGCAAAAGCCACAGAAAAATCAATTTGTCTGGGTTTGTGCAGGCTTCCGCAGCGTGGAAACCAAATGGGCTCTTTAGTGAATCCGGTCTCCACTTACTGTTTAATTATAATCTCTCCTTTTTTCTTTCATCCACACTTATTTATTTGTCTTGGAAACTCAACAAATTGACATACATTAAAGTTTGTCCTTGCAACAAACACTGGTCCTTCATCAGGGCTTGCTGAAGCCCAGCTCAGCTGAGGCCATGCCCAGGTAGCAGCTCATTTCTCTTAAGATGGTGGCAGATATGCTTTAAATGACGAATTTCTCAATTCCTAGTCAAAATGTTGCACCTTGCTTTGCTGATGCAAAGAAGATACTTTGAGTGGCCACAATACTGAAATTATAGCGAATTTCTCATGTTTTCCCCTAAGGTAACACCTTCAATGAGGCAATGTGCTCTTAGTGTTGTCCAATATCTCCATTCCCCCCACTGAGAGGACCTTGGCTCTGACTGACCTTGAGTTGATCCCATTACCCAGCTGGTCGGCTGGAGATTTTGGACCCTGGGAGATGTAGTTTGGCAGCAGAGTGTGGTCCAGCAGAGCCAATGGGTACCCCAGCTGCTCTTCCCAAATTTGGGCTTTGTCTTAATTCTTGGTTCCTTCACAACAAAATATTGTGGTCTGATCAACAAGCTGCTATATCCTGCTTTCAGACAAACCAGCCCCAAACGATGATTGTTTTCCCAGTGATTCATTTTAAATCAGCAAAGCTAACATTTTCCCATGGAAAATTTTGAAGTTTTGAAACCACATTTTCCATAAGAAACGGATGGAAAAAAAATTTCAGTTTACTAAATATTTTCTCCCCAATATTGCATAGAGGGAGTTTCCCTCCTCTCTGACATGGCTGTCCTGAATTGCATGTATTTTGACTGTGAAGGGTATCAGATACGTATTTTCTCTGTGAAACCTGCCCAGATTTCCCCTATATTACTTCATTTTCCTACCCTCCTCATGTCATGTTTGGGAGGACATGTACAGCACCATTAACACCCTCTCAGCTCAGAAATAATTAAAGCCTAAGGAAAAAATATTCAACAGAGAGGGGCATTTTTCAAGCAGTGGGTTTAACAAATAATAGGTGAAAAAATGCATTAATTTTCCAGCTTTTTTTTATTACCTTTAATGAGGAGAAAAAACATGCCAGAAATGATCTATTTAATTAGATTATTGCCATTAACAAGCTCATTGCTCCCTATGTTATTCCCATCAACAGCAATGTCTTCCCATCAAAAACTATCAGATGATGGTGAGTTTTGAATGTCTTTTCATTAATCTACCTTTTTTTCCCTCCTTTCCCCTGCAGGATATACCATTGCTAATGCAGCCGCGACTGTTACAGCCACTCAGCTCAAGCAAGCGGTGACTATGGGACAAGATTTAGCAACCTATGCAGCCTATGAAGCCTACCCTGCCTTCGCAGTTGCTGCACGCAGCGATGGCTACGGAGCATTTTAATCCTGTCTTTAATCAAGTTCCCTTAAATCGAGCACAGGCAGAAAAAAAAAAATCTCAGTCTAGTAATTCTTACACCCTCATGATTTTAAACTAATCTGTCGCCAAAAGTTAGATTTTAGTCGGAGTTTCATTCTTGTAGTTCTTCAGTTTCATAACAGGATATTAGGTAGGAAAAGGAGAAATTAAAAAAAAAAATCACTCAAAATCAGATTTTCACACTAGAAAGCAAAATCTTAGTCCAGAAAATGAGTGGTTCTCAGGTGTGTGTATATACATACATACATACATACATACATATATATATATATATATGTATATATACATACACACCATTGTGTGTGTGTTTACAAGAAACAACCTGTGCTGAAAACAGTTGGTCCCGTGACATGGGACTGGTGAAGGACAGGGTGTCTCCAGCAAGCCCCTCCATGCATCAGGAGTTCTCCTCTGTTCACCCCAAAATTCCTCAAGCCAGGCAGAGCAGCGGGTAAAATGAAAGGCTGCCCTTTGGCCACACGGAGGTCTCCGGTTTGCCTCTTACTGCCCCTGAGCATCCCACGCCACCAGCGCTAGCTTGAGTTCAGGCATCTCAAGCGTCTTTTAAATTCATTCTGGCACAGCCAAGGAAAAAAGACATTTATCATAAATGTGTCTGCCCAGCCTAACAGGCTAGTTTGCACGCTCTTGAATGCTAATTTGATTTTTAAAGCAGGAGGCAAGCATTCAGCAGAGTTTTCCCTCTCACTTTGCTACTTCCCAGCCATACCTACAACTCACAAAACAGCAAATAATGGCATATTTTTTCCACCTCCCATCAAATGGCACATTCAGTGAAAGACAGGAAAACTTTTAGGACTATTAAGGTTGAGGACCAGAAAAGTGCTGTTCATTAGGGCCAATTCTCTGCTTAATTAGAGCACAAGAGCTCACAGCCATGGCCCAGTAATAACAGGCACTTCTACGGGAATAAAATTACATACAAGGAACCTTTTTAACAGGATGGATAGAGCCTTGCCTGGCTGTCAACACTGCTTTAGACATTAAAGCAAGGCTGCTGACTGCTGCGATTCTTGCAAGAATTAATTTAGTGGAAGAGGGTTCACGTCAACAGTAAAGGCGCCTCTTGTTTTGGAGAGCACCGGTGTTGGTGTTGTGTTTGAATGCTTTGGGGATGCTGAGAGCATCCTTTGGTTTACAGCAGGAGGGCATTATCCATTTATTTTTGCCATGGGATTAGGCAGGAGTAATGATGCTCTAGAGATATAGCAGAAACCCAGTGTTAGATAACTACAGCAGACGTTAATCTAATATAATATAACCTATACTGTAATGCACATTAAGAAAACTTGAATGTGCTCAGTCTAGGACCAAAAAAAACCCTTTTTGGGGGAGAATTTACAACTGGGTTGACAATGCCCATCAGTTCCAACATATCTGGCCCCAACTTTTTCATCTGGTCTAGATGATGTAATGTGGCACTGTACAAGCTGTTGCAAGCGGAGCTTTACCCGTGCATCCCCAAAGCTGTACAAAGCATGATGGTCTGTGACAAGGTGTTGACTACCAGAAGCTAAGTCTTTTTTATTCTCGTGCTTCGGCTGACTCAATTTCGCTAGGAATGGAACAAAAACACATAAGCTGTATAGTTTGTGGTCCTATTAGACCCTTTCTATTTATAAAGTAGCTCATTAGGGTGATCCTAAAGGTATTACAAGCCCTCTGTGGTTGCTGTTCAGCACGCTTGGCTTCACAGAAAATGACAAACCTGTTCACAGAGGGTGAAATAACCAAGAGTGTTATGGGTATCGTGGCTTTTCTCTTCTGTCTATGTCTTTTAAGTTGTGTTTGACTGCCAATGAGTAACATATCCATGCGTGTCTCTCTCTCTAAAAGACTACCGTTGGCAGGAAGTGTTTCTCACTTTCCATGTTCAGTAACTTTAGTCTGCTTTTTCAGCTATTTATATAAGTTCAGAAAGATGTCAAAGAAAAGGGCAAGAAGCAGTATTAAAAAGTGTGTGCATGAAGCACTTATTTTTGTACACGTAGTACAATATTTGTATAGAGTTTTAACACTACAAAGTGTAGCGAAAAATCACAATATCCATTTACTGGAGGACAATCATATATGTTTAAACAGAATGAAGCGAAGATGGCATCTCAATCATCCGTTACAAGGAAATTATAACCGGGATTAAATTCTGTGAAGCAAGTCTGTAATTCTAGAGTAATCCAAGGGCATTAACTGGACTTTGAAATATCATTAAAAATTTTTAAACTAACATACATGCCTCAGTCCTTTCGTATCCCAAGTTTCATCTGAAAGGGTCATCCCATGCATGGTAAATAAGAGCACACTTTGCTCTGTAGGGATCAATCTGAGGTCAGACAGGCAAGGTCACAAGCTGCTCGGCAATGCCAAGAGTGTTTTCAAGATACACATTGGTGACACTTACCATGCACATGCAGCAGAAAATCAGCAGTGTTATACTTCTTCACTTTTAAGTAAAAAATCAAGGGGTTAGGGTTTTTTTCCACCACCTCTTTGGCCAATATTTATTTATCTGTCAATCCTGCAGGAATCATTTTGCTAAAAATTTATTACAGTGGTAATACCTTTGTTCCTTAGCTCATCCCAATGGAGATGTCTCGGGGGTGATAACGATAGTGAGACAGCAACATGCAAAAATAAGGGGGTAGATGGAGCAATACATGATTTAGGGGTGTGAAGGCTTGGTCCCGCCTTGGGAAGAGCCTGTTGCTGGGTCACTGATAGGTAAATCAGCTACAGCCCTGGTCATTTTAAGAAGATAAGGACCTCCTACTTGGAAGACCATCATAGTTAAATAACCGAGCAATAGAAATTCCTGCTTCCACACTCGGTACAAGGGGTTCTGGGTTTGCACCTTTCCAGAGAGATCCTAAGCCCAAGAAATGGGGGCAAGATCTGGCACCTTGCTACTGATAGCACAGAGCACTCAACCAAAGGCCTCCCTACCAAGCCAAAAGAGATTTCGCTAAAATAGCTTGACATTGTTCTTACGGACTTACAAAGAGGTCAGCCGTATTCTGGGCTTTAGCAAGAACAACAACTCTGCCAGCTCTATTATTTTACCTCATTAGCTTTTCCTGATGTCCTGCTTTCGTTTTCTTTGAAACCAGGGCAATAGCAGAATTTGCTTTTGTGCTTTAACATTTTCCCTCTCAGAGAACTGAGATTCCTTCTTTGCTCAGCAGCAGCTGGCTGATCAATTTTGGAGAGCAAGAATGATTTTTCAAGAAATCTCAAACCCACAACCCAACTTAAAAAACATTATTTCCCATTTGTAAAGACGTGGGTTCCCAGTGGATAGCAAGACAATGCCAAAAACCATATCCATCCTCCATGAACAAGTCTAAGACATGTTTGAGCTGTAAGTGATGAAAAGATCAATGGGCCAGAAAAATCAGCAGATGGCCACACGCTTGGCTGCTTGCGAGGCAGGAGGTACAAAACTTGCATTTTTCTTCTCCCTTCTTCCAGCCAGCCCTTTCCTGGAGGTCTCTACAGCACAGGGCCTCACATCTGAGGTGCAAAGCAAGAATAAAACATAGGTGAGGATTACACAACAACTCCACCTTTGAAACTGGATAGACCCTGAAATATCCCACCTGGAAACTATCTCCCATGTCCCACTGAAAATCCCTCTATAGGTCCATGGGACAAGGTCTCCAGTGACTTTCAAGGGGAGTTGCTTTATCTTTGAGCTTGCATGGGTCCCTTTTTCCACTAGCCCAGCTAAATCTCCCATAGACCGTCTCATGTTCCCATCACATACCTACCTGGATTTCCCTTTTTTGGGAAAAAAAAACCCACAAACCTTTGAAGGGTGACGTTCCAGTCAGCAAACACAAATCACTGCTGTTCACTAGCTGCCTCGGGAGTCAGCCTGACCCCCGTGCTGCTCATGGTACTCTCATGGGATGCACCTTTCTTTCAAGGGCTGGAAATTATTGTGCGCCCCCAAAACCCTGGTCTTGGCTAAAATTGCAGTTCTCAGATGCCCTTTGGTAAGTGCCAGTGGGCGACTTAGACAGCCCCTACCGACCAACCCCTTCTCCCTCAGGGGGTGCTTGGGGTGGGCTGCTCTCTCCCTGGAGATGCCCTGCCACCTTGAACTCCGCTCCATGCCCAGAGACTTGTCCTAGCCTGGCTCCAGCTATCTGCAGGAGATGGGGACTGTGCCCATCCAGATTTGGGGCTGGTTAAGGGAAACACTGGAAGGGTGATGTTCCTTGGTCCCCAGACCCACATCATGCATATGCAGCCCCAGTTGTGAAGATGCTAAAAAGCAAATAGCCGCTGGTAGACCTGTAGATAGGTTGCACACAAATATCCTCTGTGGGACACATGCAAACAGCACCAGACAGTGACAGGATTGAACAGATCCTAAAAGCCTGCATCAAAGCCCAGAGACAGCAGAGGGATTCTCCCCTTTTCCCCTAGTGCCTCGGGTCAGATACTAATTTAGCATCTTTTCTGCAGCTCCAAATATTGTTGGTAAATTCGGGAGGGATAAGATGTTGTGCAGGAGGAAAGTTGAAGCATTATCAAGTTTTGCAAAGGAGGTCTGTGAGGTGGCTCAGCCTGCGGACACAAACAAGTTTCTCAAGTTCATGCTAGTTTATGTTTGACAATTAAAAAAAAAAAAAAAAAAAAAAAAAGTGCAGTTTTGCTCACCTCCCAAGCTTGTATGCAAGACACAAACGGCTATACATTGAAGGAGAGCAGCCTGAGAGAGGGAAGAGCAACTGTGATGAGTAATGCTATATTTAACAACTGGCAAGTTGCCCAAATTCCTGAAAAATTTTTCTAGGCTTTGGCTCTGCTCAGCAGCGAGCTTGTTCTCGTGTAAAACGGCACTGGCACCTAGCGGCTGCTGGATTCAACCACAGCACCCCAAAACGGCATGCAGATAACAGAGAAGAGCTGTTTGTCACTGTATGCCAACAGTAGATGACAGCCACAATGTTATTAAAGAGCAAGTACAACAAAGGACTTTCCTCAACAGCCTTTCTCACACTGCAGCGCTTGGAGCTCCTGAATTTTCTGGACATATAAAATTAATAAGCGTTCCAAAAAATTCCCCAAAAAACTTCAAAAAGCCTATGCCCACTGGTGACAAATAAATAAATAAGCCTGCCATGAGGTGTTTCACAAGGTGATCTGCTCTGGAGCACCAGTGGGACTCTCCAGATACCCTAATTCTGGCTCTCAACACCTCTTCTCCCATGAGAAACACAAGCTTCCGAAATACTCTCTTTTGGGGTCAGATGCTCACATTTTAGAGGGTAAATCTTACCCATGAGCATTTTAACTGTGCAATTCAATTTTGCTTGCATAAACATGTTCAGTACGAGCACTACTAAAAAAAAATCCACGGTTAGTGTAATGCAATAATACGAACAAAATTGTCTGAAACAATCAAATAAAACATCTCAGTGTTGCCTGAGAAAAAAGGAACCACTATTTCCTTTTCCCCAGTGTATTTCTTTTAGGAAACCAGGAGCACTCCCATGCAATTTAATCTAGTTTACACAGTGTAAGAAAAACAGCAACTAGAGAGAGAGTGATTGTCATGCTGGAATTCATTAGGCAGCACCATTTTCAGACCAGAAAGCAGCTCCTGTGTTTCATAAAGATGATCTGACCCTGTTTTAAGGGGCTGCAATGTGTTTCACCATGCACAGTCCTGCATGAAAACATGAGCAAAGTGGGAAAAACTTTGCAAGAAACTTTCTGGATCATTTTGCAACTTAAGCATTGCTGCACTGACCAAGCCTGTCCCATGGCACAGTGGGATGCTGGAGCAGCATCCTCTGCTGCTGCCTGCATCCCACAGATGCCACCACTGCCATCAGAGCAATTTTGCTGATGAGAGCAGGGTGGACAGGCTGGCTGGGTGAGTTATTAGGAAAGGACATTAAGAGCATCTTCAGGGATTTGATTCCCAGTGTTGTTCTTCCAAAGCTCTCTCTTTCCTGACTCAATATTGCAATTGCTTTGAGCTCCTCCGGATAGGAATCTCTGAGACTGATTGCAGCTGGTTTAAAATTAATAATTCATTCTCTCCTACTGATTTTAAAGAGAGGCAAAATTATCTGACTGACGATTCTCTGAAGAATTAAAGAGATTGCATACAAAATTGGTGCAAATTGTTGGAGCTTATTAAACATTTACAATTGTTTTGCTGTAAGACACTACAAGAATCCTAAATCCAGATCTGAAAGGCATATTTTCTTCTACCACTTACAGAGGCTGGAAGAGACTTCGGGACTGCAGAGCCATCCCTCCTTACAGCACCCCTTGTCAGCGCTGGTGAGAGGCACCTCAGGAGGGACCTGCCACCAGCACTGGGTCAAGGTGGTCATGGCTTTGTCCAGGCAGGTCCTGAAACCCCCAGGAGAAGATCCTCTACCTTCCTGGGGACCTTTCTGTGTTGAAACCCTTTCAGCCAACAGGTTTCGGGACTGTCCTTCTGCCCCTTCAATGGTATCTTCATTGTATGCTTTGATGAAACCCTCCATTGATCTTTCACGTGGGTTGGAAGGGCACCATGAGCCCTTCTGGTGACCTACCGTAGGTGATTCAGGCTTTGGCCATTGGCTCTTGGCAGTCCATCCAGCCAGAGCCTGCTCACCTTGTGTCTTTCCTGATGCTAAAATGAAGCAGGCTGAGGTCTGTTCAGAGCTGCATCACCCACAGCTTTAATTCGT
The DNA here is from genome assembly GCF_047370975.1 of Nipponia nippon. Lineage (NCBI taxonomy): Eukaryota > Metazoa > Chordata > Aves > Pelecaniformes > Threskiornithidae > Nipponia > Nipponia nippon. The sequence goes on along the minus strand of NW_028262347.1, from coordinate 86,255,514 downwards.
AAGTTCAATTCTTACTGATTTCCATCTGCAGTACCTGAAATATAAACTTATTGTAATGAAATCCAACCCTGCTCTGGCTGGACATCAGTCACCTTCTGCTAGCAGCTGCAGGTTCTACCTCACCAAGAGGTCCCTCTCAAAATCCCCATCCTGCATACGGCCCCTTGTGTAACCCCAGTGCCCTCCCATGACACCCTCTTATTGAAACAACCTCTGGCATATGTAAGCATCCTTATTTTTGATCTTTTTGATGTGTCCTAAAGTGACATTTAGAGGGTTAAATGCCATCTGCTGCCCTTTGCTGTGGTCAGAGGGCTGGGCAGGATCTTAACAGAAGGACAACAAGAGTGAAAAAAGTCAGCCCCAAAGTCTTTCTCACCCAGCATCCTGCCTCTGGACCATGCCACAGATGCATGATGTCTTCAGGTCATAAAATCAGAGCAAGCATATGTAGGCTTTCCAGGGACTCGGTGGCCTCCATCCCATCTGTAGTTTCCTGGGCCACTTGTAATTATTTGAGAGCTTTCAGAAGGCTTCTCTTCCAAAAACTTGCCCAGCATCCCCTTGAAATGACAAAAACCCACACGTGGTGGGCAGCACTGAGCCCACCTGGCACACTGGTCCGTTCAAAAGTGGCATTTGTGAAAGAGAATAACACAGTCTAGCAGGAAAAAAACTGCCAACTGCTTCAATATTTTATTTTGCGAGTCACTGACCTTCCTTTCCTTACTCAAGACCTCTGAGGTAGGACCCTATACAGCCACTCTCATCAGGCACCTGTGAAGCCGAGACCACTGATTTATGGAGAACTATGAACAATTCACTTCATATGACATTGTTGCCCCCTCACCACCCGTAGTCTATGGTGGTTTTTAACTCAGAGAATGAATCCTCCAAGTGCCCTATACAAGAATGATTAAATGAAATAATATTCAAACCTTTCTGATGAGTATCTATCCTGTTTATCCCTTTACCATCCTAAGAGGTCAGCTTTGCAGTTCAAGCGCAATTGAGTAGTCTTCTCTTGTGATGCCTTGCGAATTCAGCAGCTCTTTCCAGTTTTATGGACTGGGCTCAATTTTATGGACTATTTTATGGTCTGGATTAGCTCCCAATATGCACTAATTCTCTCTGAGAGAGCCTATTCACAATCAATAAGCACTTCTTTAATGACTAAAGAAAAACAGTTACATCTTTTATTACAATAAGAATCAACTGCAACAAGATCTGGCCAGGATGGGAACCGCTTGAATGAGAATACATTGGACTAGTGAGACTGAATTGCAGGTAAAAGTCAAAACTTTGCAGGAAGTTGAGCTTTGCACAAGGATGACCAGCAGCACTCTAGGGACAGCAATGATATAGAGAGTCACATATGCCACAAAAAAACTCCCAGGCATGCATTGTGAACATCACAGGTATCAAATCTACTGCCTAGAGGAAACAATTCCTTTAATTAAAAAGATCACCTACAGAGTTGTGATTTCAAATGCTGAAGATGTGCCTTCAAATGGAATAGAGACAGCGTGATTGTTAGACAGTTTTTTCCTGTAGTGCCCGAAGTACCGTATCCTGTAGATGCCCGGCTCTGTGCCATGAGGGATGTGCCATTCAATAGTCACTCTGCTCTGACCAAGTAATCCTTTGGTCCAGTAAAACCTAGCAGACAAATCAAAAACTGCAGTCAGCAAGAAAATCCACTTGTCATTTGTTTGAGTATCCCAAGAGCTCACAAATTGGAATGAGATGAGTGCACTCCAGTTAAGTGTTTTTTAAGAGCTTTTTTTAACCTTTCCTCATATATTTAGGCTATCAGAGCAGCAATCAACAAGCCAACTCAAAACCTGGCAGGGCTAAAAAATATGTGGAAACATGGAAAAACAAGTCAGTGGTCCTTTTTGCAGATGAAGAATATTTCTACCAATGTGTTCTTACATTCCCAACTCCACATCATAACCCCATACAACATTATCTCTGTGAGCAATATTTGTCAGCTTAGTCTTTCCTGTGCAGGGGGAATGCTGAACCAAGACGATGAATATTTATTGAAAGTCACAAGCCAAATCTATCACCATCAAGCTCAGGACTTCTGGCACCCATTTCCACATCAGACTCCCATTTTCTTTTGCAGAATCCTTGTGCAAAAACACTTCTGCTCAACATCAAAACTCTACAGACAGCCACACATCATCTGAGGGAGAGTGATTTTTCAGCCAGCCATGATTCTTGGGGAGATGAAGATTAACCTGCTCTTCTTTCAATACTGCCAATGAGGGTCACTGCTGGATATCCCCCTAATGGTATCTGGGCCAGATATTAGAGCTATCAAGTCATACTGACATAGCATGCCCATTTCAGAGCTTTAATTAAAGGAAGCAGATGAACAAAATATGTTGATTCATTGGTAATGGTAATAAAAAGTTTCCCCATACCAGTCTTACTGAGAAGATTGAAATAAATATTTACAGACATGACTGGGTGAAAAAGACTGAATGATGGGGGAAATTTGGTTTGGTAAACAGAGACCACAGGCTGACACAGGGCCCATGTATCTGCTTGGTTGCTCTTGTCCAAGGTTTTGGCTGTGGATTGCACTGGTTTGTCTTGGGACAAAGACAATGTTGTCTTGGGAGATGACGGTGAAGTGACAGCACAAGGCCTAAAGTGGTGGGGGATCTCCATCCTTGGGGACCACCCCGACTCTCCTAGACATGGCCCCAAGCAACCTGCTATACCTGTGACATTGGCCCTGTTGGGAGCTGGGTTGGAACAGAGACCTGCAGCCTGAGCCTGGCTGTAATGCTGTGACCTAAAAATTCTGCTGTGATAGATCTATGCCACCACCCAGCCTCCTCCCCATCCTGCCCTCCAGGCTTTGTGAACCAGGACCACTGCTCTGGGACTCGGGGAACTGGAACATAGCTCACATCCCACCTGGGAAGAGGCTTCTCACAGATGAGCTCATGGGGATTTAGTCATGTCTTATCTCTGTTGGCTGTTTGCTAAAGGCACAGCCAGGCAAATTCCTGCCTGTAGCTCAGCCCCTCCTCCTAAACAGTCCCAAGAAAGCATGGGCAGTAATTGCCCCCGTGGCAGAGGCAGGGTGGGGCCAAACACTTCTCTACTGCAAACACCAAGACAGCATCCACCACAAGGGCAAGTCTGCACTGAGTTTGTCCCTGCTGCAATGGTGAGTACAGGACAAAGGGCAGATAGCAGCTATCTCCTTCCCCGAAAGCTGCATCTCCTTTAAGTAAACCTTCATATCTTTTGATCCCTGAAAATTTGCATTTTACAAATGCAGCTATAAGCTATTTAACACTTTGCAACACTAAGCTAATAATGCATTCCCTTGTGCTACTCTCCTATTGCAATGTCAGCACATTCAATGGTATCGAACGTTAGCTTTTTCTGTACTAAAAAAATACAGTCTGACTCCACTAATATCTAGTAAAAATGTTTGATGCTCCCTGTCCCCATCACCTTAATTACTGACATTTCAAGGTTAACACACTGACATCGTAAAAAGTGACTCGTTTTCATCTTAACAGAACCATTTCCCCTTTCTTGTGGTGTTTGGTACTTTCCTGGGGCACCAGGAACGGAGACATTACTGTCTGCATTGGTTTGCCTTCTGGCCAGCCCCTTTAGGCAGGAAAAGGCCAAACAGCTCCTCTTCCTTATCAGCAGAAGTATTTAAGCATCGTTCAGAGATCCAAAGTCTGACCTTTCTCAGGAAGGAAAATAAGATGTCTAGATTCCCATCTTTCCAGCATCATGGCAGCACATTCTTCAAGTTTTGCACTTTTATATTTTTTTCTTTATCTTGAGTGACATGTTATCAAACATTTTCAGTGTTCCTGGCCAAGATTTTGGGAAATTTGCTGGGGTTTTGGAAGGGGAGGGAAGAAGGCAGGGCTACACATATGGGTGATAAAATGCCGTCCTTTCCCCTACTCAAGTAGGGAACTTGACTGAAAAGGGTGACATCAGTGAGAGTGACAAGGTAACATAATGCAAGTGTTAAACAGAGGGCAAGCACTTAGAAATGCAGAGCTCCAAGTGCAGGTAGGAATACATCTTCTGCATTAGGACAGCCGGAGTCCTGGCTACCGGATTAGGTTTAGAGAGCAGCTGGTTGTACCTGGGCAGAGAGTGCAACGTATCAAATGCTCGTCTTAAATCCAGACTTTCCTGATGAAGCTAAGCTGTTGGGAACATTGACCAAATGTAAAGACCAAAGACCGTGGACTTTACGTGTTTGCACTGGGATGTTGCAAGGTCAGAAGACCACAGGATGGATGTTTTTCAGGGTCCAGTTTCTCACAGATAAGTTGCAGAGGCAGGTGGAAAAATGTCTGGTTTTATTCAAACAGGGGAGTAACTTGAAATTGAATGGTTTGACAAAAGATGCCTTTGGTATTCCTATTTCATGTGCTGACTTCTGGTGTAGCTCTGAAAGGTAACACCACCTTTGCTGCTTAGTGGATATTTTTCCTTAAGACTGACATCTCTAACCTTAACTTTACTGTCTAATAAACTTTTTTTAAAATTGTTGACTCTTTCTACTTTATGATGCGCAGCAAAGCTGGCCAGTTTTTCTCTATGAAAACTCTACTGCAGTGAACCTCTCATATTTTCTATTTGGTATCCTATTCGTCAGCACAGTACGGCAGATGGATGGATGTAGGCTATGAACAAGTTGGACCACAAACCTTCTGTAATTCTTGTTCTTCCTTCTACCTTTCCCAAACTTATAAGCCTTCATTTCAGAAGCTAGACCGAAGGGGAAGACCAATTATTGTGGTCTTGACGAGTTAACCACTCAAATATGGACCCATCTGTCCCCAGAGAGCATCATCTGCTGGGACAAGACCAACTGGGACAAGTTGTGAGCTCTGAAATGAAGCCCTTCAGGTTAAACTCCATGGAGCCTGTGAAACAGTGAAATCTGGACAGGGCACCCACCTGGTGTCCCAGGAGGCATCGTTCTGTACCACGTGCCAGCTGTCTGAAGTGTTGACGTATCTCTCCACTGTCAGGAAGTTGTGTTCAGTCTGGAATACAAGTAACAGAGTTAGTTAGCCAGATGCTGAAGGGACAGGCATGTCCCTACTTTTCTGTGTCACTTTAAACTGGAGAAGGTACTATGCTTCTGTGTCCTTTACTGGCAAATGCGGTAATTGCTAGCAAAAATGCTTATTTTTCAGTGCCAAAGCACAAATTGAAGGTAATAAATGACACAGAGAATGAGTAAAGAACTTGATCATTAAAAAGAGAATGGACAGGTGAGGTATGTGCTGTCAATGTCTATGCAAGATGAGGGATGGGACAAATTAAGCACTATTCTAATTTTCTTTGTTTTATTAAAATAATGCACCAGGCTGATAAGATGGAGACTAGAGACCATGCTTGCTATGACTGGATGGCACAAGGATACGGACTGAGAAAGAGTGTCTGGCCTAACGTACGACATGGGTGCCTTCCACTTCAATAGCATGAAGAGATCATGAATGGTCTGCATCTGACCAAATTAAGGACTTTGCCCCAAAAGCATTCTGGTGGTGTGAATTCCCAAAGCACATGCTAAAGGGAGAAACTATCTTCTTCTGAACTCCCACCAAAGAAAAAAAAGCACTGGAAGCACACGATCTTACTCCTTCTAAAACCTGAATGTCAAAGATTAAAATGCATCAGGCAGAGGCAGTAACTAAATATTCACTAATCCCGAACATCTCCAATTCCAGTGTTGTTGTGTTATATTTACCGCATTCTCTGCAGAGTTCCTGGGGTTTGCACCTACAAAAATTACTTCAGCAACTTCTCTCTGCGGGAGAAATTGAGATTTATATTAGGGATTGAGCAGCATATTGCACATTAAGAACATCCTTTGAAGATGCCATATGAGTTTTTTAGTGGTTTGGTTGGGTTTTTGTGGGTGTTTGGTTTTCTTTTAAATTATTTATAATTTCACTTGTTGCAATAGCAACGGACAATTTATACTATGAACTGGTATTCTGTGCCTTGCCATTCCACTTGTCCTGCTTGCTGGATAAAATCCACCATAGCACATAAGATTTCTGTGTAAAAGAGGGAGGGAAATAGGTGAGATTTTTAAGAATGCCTCCCTGCCATCTTCCTACCTTGCAGCTGGAGACAGCAATGAGATGAAAGTCCTTGCTCTGAACACTTTATCTAAATTTTGAGCATTGAAAACTGAACCCTTTCTGACATTTTTATTATTTCATTTACATTCCATACCAAAGGTGACCTGATTTCTGCTTGTAAAGAAATCACTGTACAATATTTGCCTGTTTAATCAACTGTTACTTTATGTCAAAGCAGAAGGGGAAATCTTCTTATGTTGAATAAAGGGCTTTTATTTTCCCCTTCATTCACCCATTTTAATCACATTCAGTACAATAACATTGGCATGGAAACTTCTCTGCCTTTTCAACCATGTCTGCTAATAATGAGACCTTTTTGGTCTGAGAGCACCATGACCCTTTAGAAAACAGACTTTTTTGGATGAGGGGTAAGAATTTAAAGACAAGTTCCTAAACAGGTTTTATCAAATCCTTGAGGCTCTCACCACTTGATACTGTTGTCTCACTTCTTGGAGCACATCTCCAAATGTCTTATTCGCTGGCGCGCGATCAGCAGTGAGAGGAGGCACCAAGGTCACGTTACCTATATTGAAAAGTGGGGGCTCTGGACCACGTGGCAAATCTTGAACTGTATTCTGGGAGAGGAAAGATGTGCTCGTTATACATACATATAGATAACCAGTATCTCCCTGATGAATCATACCACTGCTATGGCTCTTTATCCAAGTCCATTGCTTAGGTAGATTTTAAGAACAAGGGCAATAAAGAGAACATAAAAATAAACAAGATGTTTACAAGATGTTCACAAGATGTGATCTGTGCTCTGCATGCAGGAGCAATCCCCACAGGACACCCACTGCCCTGTTGCTGAGGTCCCCCAAATCCACCTGCCAGAATATCCCACAATTTCAGGAGACAGCGCTCTCCCACTGGTCTTGAACGTTCACCTGCTCCACAAATACAATGGTAATGAACATTGCCATGTACAACAGAAATGTAGCAGATTTTTCTTCCTCTTGGTAGAAAAGCAGCAACTTCAGGCCATGCTGAAACATTGGAGGTACCTATTTCCTAAACTTTGAACCAAAAAAACCCCAGAATTTCTCAAGTGGCATGAGACCCCCATTATAGGAATGATTTTCATACCACATGAGAATTTCTCAAAGGGGTTTCTTATGAGAAAAGAGAGGGTAGCAATTATGCAACCTCACTGAGGAACAAATATAGCCATCACCATTTACAGTGTTTAAATATATCTGGCAGCATGTGGCATATAGAAAATTTTGATTACCGTAGCAATAGCCCTTGCAAGTCCTCTGTACAGTTGGATATAAGCAGAAAGTGTGTGCGGCCCATAAATAGTCGATGCAGCCTCATATCGTTGAACCTAGCAAAGGACAAATTTGGAAAAGGAGGGTTTGAAGGACTCTTGAGCTGTTTATACAGCTTATCCTATTGCGCCAGAACAAGATCAGCATTATACCTGCAGGGGTTTATTTACTCCCTTACTGCTAGGGAGACAGCCCAACAACTTGCCTAAGTATTTCTGCTGCAATTTCAGGTTACTCTTCATTCCCTAATCCATCATTAACAGGGAGGATTGGTTGTCACTCTTCCAATTATCACAGCTCTTTTACTCTTTTAAAGGCTTATGATGTAGGTCATCTCCTCTCCAACTTTTTGGGTTGGACAACCCCAGTTCTTCCATCCTTGCCTCCCAGTTTAGGGTTTCTAAACCCAAGGAGTCCATGCAATGGTCCACATCTTCCTGAAAACACAGCATCTGCCATGCCTTGTGGGGACCCTTAAAACTGAGTCTTGCAAGCTATATTGTGGTCTTTTCTACAGCAACATGGCACTGCAATTCATGTTCACCTTATGACCCTACAGCTCCAAACCTTTCTTCTGGCAATTTTGCCATCTTATGAAGATAATTTCTAATTCATCATCTAAGTCATCAGGAGATTACTAAAACAGACCTGAACTCACAGGAGCTCCCTTCAGTACATCTGACCATTTCCCGTTAAAGCATCCATACGTACTCTCTACCTACGGTCAGGAAACCACGTTGGCCCTTGGACTGTGTCATCTAGGCCAGAATAAACAAGGAGGTCTCATCATTTCTGCCACAGATTCTTCAGCTTTTTGTGTCAAAGAAAAAGTACTCTAAACATACATAATTTCACATGAATTATCATCCCATATAGCCAAAAGCTGAATTCAGTTAAACATGTTCAATCCGCAATTTTAACATTTACCTGGTATTCTTCGTAGGTGGTAATGTAATGGGTGTAGACATTGCATAGACCTGCAATTACGACGTCCATTCTTGGTGTACCATGAGAATCAAATTCCTAAGAAAGGAAATAAATCACTGATCTTGTAATAATTGTCTAATGCACAATTATATTGTTGTTGTTAGTTACCAGGGCAGAATACAAAGTTACAGTGGGGAGGGGGCTGGATGTTCAGGAATGCAACCCTACAAGTGTAATTTGCCTTTATTAATGTCTCATGTTCACTTCCCAAAGAAAAAGATGAGAAATTACCTCATACTCCCGTAAATTCAAAAAATTTAGGGGTTTTTTTGAAGCTAATGCCTGTATACTCCTAAAAAAATTGATGATAAAACTATGTGAGACAAGCTCAGTGAATTGTGGAAACAGCATCTGAGATTAAAATGGTATTCAGACTGCAGCTGAGAATAGGGTGTATCAATCAGGAAAATGGAAAAAATACATTTGCCATTTTTTTCCAATTGTTCCCATGTTGCAAAATCCTAGTAGGGATTAAGGAGCTAAACCCCTCCATCCCAGAGAGAAATGTCCTGCTAGCATCAGTTATGCCTAGATCCCAGTTGAATTAGCTTGTGTTGGCTTAATGGATTGAAACTTGATTGGTTTGCTTCTTTTGGGGAGGTTATTCATTTCTCCTGCATGTCAGCAAGCACATGCAAAATGTGTCTGAAGCAACTGTGAGAAGGAAACATCTATGAGACATGAGACCCATGACCTCAGCTGGGAGGAGATGAGGGAAAACCCAGAAGGATCAAGAAACGTGAAGTTCCAGATATGCTGCACTCTGGAGAAACCTCTTCCTCAGCAACTTACTCTTTTAACAGCTTCCCGTAGTCTACGTCCAGACATGGTCCTAGGGGCATTAAGGGAAGAACGTCAGTCTCCAGAAATGCAGGGAGCTAAAGGAGGAATCACTGGCTGGACACGCAGCACACCACCAGAAATTCACATAGCACTTGCAGCACTGCTCAACATCCCTTAAGGCTTCTCTGCGATGAGCTCAACCAAAACACCTCAAAATATTTCACATACATCATCACAGCCAGGGTGAGGCTGGAGGCACCCCAGGGTGGGGTGGGGTAGAAAAAAAGGTGCTAGAAATAAATCATTATCCTATTCAGATTTTCACCATTGTACCATCAACAGTCAGTGCAATTCACCATTGCGGTGTTTGTGGCATGAAAAAAAAAAAAATCAAAGTTAACAAGCTCCTTTCATTTCATTGAAACTGCGTTTTGCAATGAACAGTTAAAATTATTTAGGAAGCTTGTTTCCATCTAATTAATTCCCATGGCTAGTTTACAGAACAGAGAAGAAAATGGGAAACCCCAGGTAACCAGAGGAGACAGTACACAAGAAAGTACATGCAGTGGACATATATGTGTAGTGGCCACACAGCTATCATATACTGGGGACAATTTTTAGCCTACATCTCCTTTCTACCTGCATGCAGAAGTATCACAGGTAGTTTGAATGAAATGCTGGTAGCTGCAATACACAGAACAAGACTAAAGAAATACACACGTGAACTCTCCGGGAACAGCAATGATTGCCAGCGATCCAATGGCAGCGATCTGAACGTCCACAATGTCAGGGTGCCATGGGTGAGGCCGAGTCATCTGAGGTGAAAAAAAAAAAGAAGTGGATATAACTATTGTAGGGTAGTAGCAAAAAAAGATAGCTGAACTGTTTTCCTTCCTACAGGCATAAATCAGGCAAATAAATTTACTTTGTGGGCAGGCACATGAGAAAGTGTTTCACCTCCACGTGTACAACGAGTTGTCTGACCGTAACAGACAGACAAGGCACACGTAAATACTATGGGTAAAGCAAAAAAAAAGGTGTTGCCAGAGAGGCAGCTTAAAGCAAAGTGGGTAAATAAGGTCAGGGTAGCACCTAGAAATCCCTCACCTGCATGGGGAAAGGATAGTGTTAGGATCAATAAGGCTGATCATCTGACCAGGAGGGCAAAGGTGAATGAGTGAAATCAGAGAGCCCGTGGGCAATGGGAAATGACGGTTACCTCTTCATTAGCTGAGCAAATGCATAGTCAGTTTTGGTGCAGAGGGAGAGTTTCTAAGTCACCCAGAGGCTGATGCTCAGGGAACCCTTGACCTAGCCCTGACTTCAGACTGCCCCTTAGCAGGGACCACACCGTACTCAGACCCAGCACCATTGCAGCAGCCAAAACACACACTACAGCAGCATTTCATCTTAAAAAAAAATAGCTAGATAAAAATAAAGCAGCCTGTTAAAAGGAAATTAAGAACAACAAGAGCTCAAGGGTGGCATGGCTCCAGCAAATGAAATGCAAAATCCCACTCCAGCAAGCGAAAAAGATTTTTGAGGAGCAATTTACTAATTTACTGGGGGCAAAACATGAATGACAAAACCTTGTTAAATGCATCAGAAGCAGGAGACCTGCCAGAGCATCCGTAAAAGGATGCTGAAAAAGTGATGAAGTCTTAAGAATAAAGTGTAATTTACTCTCAGTAGCACCGTCCTGGACAGACAGGGTGGGGTGGGAGGAGGCTCTGCAATGGGACCTCTTTTTATGTGAGATGAGGTGAGGAGCTAATTGAACACAAAGTGACACTAGGAAAGCTTTTAAAAAGACTGATGAAAGGAATAACAATGAATCACCTCATCCAGATGGCATCCTCTAAGTGCTCTAAAGGACCTGACCTTGGACATGATCCCATTCCATTACAGTGCATTTGCCTTAATACCAAGGAAACAGCAGGTGAAAAATGGGGCATCAATTTTCTTTTAAAGTTGTAAGCAGGATTTTGGGAAAGTTCAGTAAGAACAAACACCAAGTCCTGCCCAGGACAGAGTAGCCCCAAGCATGGGGATGGGCTGGGACCAACAGGGCAGCAGCTCTGCAGAGGCTGGCTCTAAGATATAGCCCTTCCCTGTGTGAGTGGGGCACCCCTGGGATGGGGACCCAAGCAGTGAGGGATCTCCATCCTTGCTGACTGCCCTGACTCTTCCGGACATGGCCCTGAGCAACCTGTTGTAGCTGCAGTGTCGGTCCTGCCGGGAGCGGAGTTGTGCTGGAGAAGCCCACCCCAGGGTACCTCCAGCCTTAGCCTGGTGTGATTCTACCTGTGGATGAGTAAGTCTGTCATCAGTCAGTGTTATAGCTCCCAGAACTGTCAGACACTTGCATTAACATGACAGAAAAGCAGAGAAGTCAACAGGACATTTCCAGAGGAAATCAAAGCCTGGTAGAAACCTTCGAAGACAACATTGAGAAGGTGGGCAAGTTGATACAGTCCCCAGAGTTTCCAAAAGGCACCACGATGCATTACTTCATTTTGCATGGACCAGTGTGTCACATGATCAAAAGAAATGTCCTCTCATGGATTAAGGTAGGAAACCAATGGTAGGATGGAAGAAAAATCCACCCAGAGCTATTAAGATCTGAGCACCAGCAGAGGACATTCTGAAGCCAGAGACTGCTGGGAGGCAATGCTGAGCTCCACACACTGTTAGCTTTCCCTGACCTCACGCATTTTCCCTGTGCATCCTGCTTAGGGCTGTTTCACAGGCAGAGAATTAGGCTAGTGTGGGTCTTCAGTTGGGTTTTTTGACCCTACTGAGAGCAGCGGGTCTGGTTCCTCCTCCTGGGATATATGGAAAAGATGCTCTGCAAGAGGAAAACTTCCACCTCTCACGTTCTGATGCAAACTAATGACAATACTTATTCTTACTTTCTATTTTCATGCCTTCAAAGCCCATGCAGCTCTCTCTCCCTCCTTTTTCTTCACTGTATGGACTGGCACAGACATTGTATGGAGCACCCTACCAAAACCTAGCCCAGATCAGCAATCTCTGCACTTCCCAGGGCACACACTGGTGTATCCTTACCTCACCGGTGCTAAAGAGGATTGGCTTGGGTTTATGGCAGGCTTTTGTTTCATTGGATGGCTCTCCCAGCAGCTGGTCCCGGATTTCATCCCAAAACGGGTCCCCTTCTACTGAGCCTTGAGGGGGAAACATGTTTTAAACGCTGTTCCTTCAACTTCCCCAGCAGCTATCGGACAGAAAACTCATTTATTACCCCCTCCCTGCTTATGTGGGATAGGATATTTCTCAGTGGATTCTGTCTATCTCCCTTTTCTGGGGAGGTTTGAAAAGCCAAGCTTTAGCCCAGCTGAGCTCCATCTTGGCAGCCTTCAGGTAATGAGAACAAATGAGAAAGATTGCCCCAAAGCCAGCTATTTCTTCTCCTCACTCCCCATCCAGCACTCTCTTTCCTTCAGATCATGGTCATATCCTTCTCCAGAAGATTTCTGATGAACACAGACAAACTTGTGAGTGGGCTGTAAGATCACACCTTCCTAAAAAACATTCCTTTGGACACTGTGGTTCAACCAGTCACTGATGTTCTTAAATGACTCTGGGGGTTTGAACCTATCTGGGGGATGCCCCATGTCCTCCCCATTTGTACAAAGCCATATTGACAATCTGAATTACCTTGTGTGAAGTTGAAAGCTCCCACTCCATCAATAGTCCCCGCGGCAAAGCTGTATCCTAAGGCTGGTTTACATGTTTTAACCTTAATCAGAAGGGGGAAAAAAAATGAAAAAGAGATTTTTAAAACCAGTTCCCCTCAGTGTGCCAAATCCTGCTATAAGAACATAACAGTTCTTCCTTCTTTATGCCTGCATTCCAGGAGCTCCCGCTCTTACCGTGTGTGTGGCATTAAGCTCCACCGAGACATCACTCATGTTCACCCACTGGTGAGCTGAGCTGAGGGGTCCTGTGACCTCCTGGGAAGCTTTTTCATACAGCTCCTAAGGGACATACAAGGTGGAAATCCTTGAGGAAGAAGAAATCAAGAACCCAGCTCTTCCGAGATTCAGCTGTATGAATTATTTCTTCATTCTGTTGACACCTTCCAGTGGCCTCTTCCAGGTGTTAAAGCAAGAGTGTATTTCCCAAGCTCCTTTGTTTCTATCACCCCATCTCTACATCCTGCATGCCCCAATTCCTGCAAGCTCTCCCTGTCTCAAGTAACATAGGGAAGACACTCTGTGGTCAGCAGTTTTGTGTGTGCCTTTCTTTTTACAGCTGAAACATACACCTATTCCACGAGGATGGCAGCTTCTTTTTCCTAGTTGCAATGTTTTGGCATTTCTCACATCTTAGACCAACCAGAAGAAATGTTTTCTATGAGAAAGATGCACTTTGTTGCATTCATTGCTTCGAAATGCATGGACTTTACCATGCATTTACTATACGGCTGACAGCTAAGCCATTCAGCTCTTCATTGAATGGTTTTCTGGCACACGTGCCTCAAGTTGGTACATAGAAAGTGTTGCCAGAAGTTATACAGGTTTAGTAACATTCCTGTAACTGCAGGAAGGAATAGAGGACACAGCCTTTGAAGGCCAAGAGTCTGCACTGTTAAAAACAACACCAATGTTTTCCCTTGCCATTTGGTACACACACCAGGCCACTCTGGCTGGGACAATCTTTCACTTGCAAGTCACGATCAGCCTGGAGTGACTTCAGGGCAACCATCTGAAATGGCGATTAAAAGGAAACTACCACCATCAAGCCTTCTGCTCTTACTCCTCTGCTGGACCCGTTCCAGTTCCTACAAGCTGCTGTCCCTGAAACAGTGCCAAAAAATGTCCTGTTGCTGACTACTCTCACATTACATGAAGCTGCAGAAGAGGAACCAGTAAATTCAGGTGACTTTTGAGCCCAAGGACACAGGTGACATAAGGGAGCCCATAGGGTGGAGGACACCTGCAAAGTCAAGCAGGGCAAGGTGAGTATCTTTTGTGGATCTTTAAGCTGGCACATTTTAACTCACATTTGCGTTAGTTGGGGAGTGTGATGCCAAAAAGTTGGCCAACAAGTGGTATGTGGTGGTGTCTCTGAGCTCTTCCAGGAGTCTTCAACACCAGTGGTTTTTCCCATCGTGACACCTCTGAGATGTGTGTATGGGAGGGAGGGGGAAGATTATAAGGGGCAACATCCACTTTATATACCAATGAGGAATATTGAGATTAAAAGCCGAAACCAGCATTTTCAAATTGCAATACCTACAATGATGTATCTAAATAAAACTGTGTGATTTCTGAATAATCAGCAAACTTTTCCTTAAGCATATAAATATGGACTTCAGAGTGATTTAAATCTACAAACATTCACAAAAACAGGTGCAAGAAAGTTGATAATTGAACATTCATCCCTGTAATAACAGCATTCACACACGCTCGTAAAGCAAAATATCACTTACCCTTGCTTTCAAGTAGATATTTTGCCCTATAATTCTTGTACTGTCAAACATGTCATTGCCAGGACCCATGGCCATGCACATTGTCGCCTGTTAAGAAATTTGTTTAAATGCTAGTGATCAGTTAATATGGAGAACATGTGGCACTGCAAAGTGGATGAGTTCACAAGTGACTGTCATACTGTGGGAAGTAATTGCTTTTTGCTAGCCATCTGAAATTTGGGCACCAGGTTACTACACTAATCTTTGCATCAAGATAAATTTAAGTTTGGGTGGAATGATGAAAAAACAGGGTGTATGAGGACAAGTAAGTTCCTGAAAGAGGTATCCAAAAAGAGGTGATTTTTTTTTATGTCCTCTTCATGCACAATGGTCCACCATGTGGCTCTGTATTTGCTGCTCCACCTCGAGTTTTTTCCCTATCAGAAGTTAATGTAGATCAGGTAAAACATACTTACCCCCCCCACAGGACAGGTGCTCTGTGGATTATTGCACGACTCCCCCGTGTTTATGCAGAACGGGCCTTTGGTGTTGGGCGACACATCTCCCAAGTTGGAGGATGCAAAGGCAGCAACAAAAGAGCCCTGCCAAAACCAAACATGGTCAGATGGATTTTAGTGCCTTGCAGTGATTGCAAATGTCACCTGCAGCTTTCTCCACTGTCAAGGCTGGCATTACAGCCAGTTGATGAGCATGCAATGCTGGTAAACATTTCTGAAGTGACTGGGAGGACTGGAATGGGGATTTAGGAGTCTCCCAAGGGTTAGGGACAGGAAGAGCAAGGGAGAAGAGAACACACAGGATGCAACTGCCTTTTCAGGGGGACTTTCACACCGCTTTGGTATCCAAACAGCATTTCTTCATCTACCTCTTCCATCTCAGCATCAGCTCTTCTCCCCATGTCCCCAGTCTCTCATGTTATTCATCAGATGTTGATGGACCATTGTAGCACCTTGCACACGATATTTTTTCTGCTCAGGGACCTGAGTGCACTTGGTGGGTGATGCAGGAGGATGGGGAAGTCCGATGTGTACCTCAAGGAGATTTGATTTTGGGTGAAAATAGCTAATGACCTGAATCGTATAACATTAATTGCTATATAACACTGTATGTCATCACTTCTATGGTTGCTATATGCCATATCAACAGCATTACAATAAGAATCGCCCAGATTAATGAAGAATGAACTTTGATGAAACTGAGCAAAATGCAGCAGTGATGGTATCAGAACTGGATTCAGCATGCGACAACCCAACACCGCACACCATCTCTCCTGCCCTGAAAGACTGTTATGACAGATGGAGCCCAAAGTCATGGACTAAATGAACTCAGCGAACGTTTTAGAGGGATGGCCCTTAGACTAATGGAATGATATCTGTGTGCATATATCAAAAAAATGGAAAAGTGGTGGTGATAAATTGGAACGTACTGGAAAGTGTAAGACCTGGGCATGACGTAGATGGTATAGAATAAGGGGTGGATACTGTCCTGGTTTCAGCTGGGATAGAGTTAATTTTCTTCCTAGTAGGTGGTATAGTGCTGTGTTTTGGATTTAGGGTGAGAATAATGTTGATAATACACTGATGTTTTGGTTGTTGCTGAGTAGAGTGTACACTGGTCAAGGACTTTTCAGCTTCCCATGCTCTGCCAGGTGCACAAGAAGCTGGGAGGGGGCACAGCCAGGACAGCTGACCCAGACTGGCCAAAGAGCTATTCCATACCGTATGACGTCATGCTCAGTATATAAGCTGGGGGGAGCTAGCTGGGAGGGGGGGACCGCTGCTCAGGGACGGGCTGGGCATCGGTCAGCAGGTGGTGAGCATCATGCATCACCTGCTTTATATATTATTATTATCATTATTATTATTACTACTACTACTGCTACTATTTTACTTTATTTTATTTCAATTATTAAACTATCTTTATCTCAACCCATGAGTTTTCTCACTTTTACTCTTCCGATTCTCTCCCCCATCCCACTGGGGAGAGGGGAGTGAGCAAGTGGCTGTGTGGTGCTTAGTTACTGGCTGGGGTTAAACCACAACACCAGGCTTTTACCATGACTGATTTACAGGGTGAGAGATATTGGATCTGACTGCAGGAGTTAACATCAAGTAGTAATCATTAGAAGCAAGGCTGGTTACACACTGTCAGCTGAATTCAGATCTCACAGATACTCTCATTTTTTCCCCTCTTTTAGAGATGGGATGCGTCAACACTAGATATTTTGATATATTATCAGCTCTTAAGCTATTTTCTTGTGAGACTGCTAGACACAATATACCAAGCAGACCACACGGCTAAATATTGAATCTTGCAAACACTTCTTAGCTTTGCGTGCATGTCAACTTGCACTGACTTGCACCCATGACTATGCATTAGAGTCGAGTCTTGTTAAAAGCTTTTAGATAATCCACTATAAAAAGAAACATCTGCAATCAGGAATTAGGTAGACTTCCTTTAGTTTCCATCTTTGGTATGAACTGCACATGTTCCTCTGCCCAAGAGTATTAAAATAGGAATTAGGCAACTCTTTCAAGGTACATGCTGGAGATACACACAGTACACCCTCCTAATCAACTCAGGACTCAAAGCATCTGTGAGATGGATTCATGTCCATATTTACATTCCAGGGGAAACAATGTTTTTTAAAAGAGCTGTGTTTGCACTCTGAGGATGACAAATCTTCTGGATAAATGAAAATCAGAAGGCAGAACTGGCTGGAAGCCGTAAGAAAGAACTGGGGCTGACCACAGACTTATAGTTGAATAGTCGAATCAAAATAAATTTGGTTTATTCCTAAAGTCTAAGTAAATGTCACTGATTACTTGTTTGGAAAGTCAAGAGTACACATTGCAATTTCTCTTCTCTAGAGGAAGAATGTAAATAAATCAAAGTGTTCATCTTTGTCCTCCTTTTCCTGTGTTTACCCTGCTGTCCTATTTCACTGTTTGAAAGAACACACTTTAGCCCATAGAAAGCACCAACCATCCCCTCCCTGTTGCAGCACTTTTTTTCCCCCCTTATTTTCAGTAGTCTGAAACCACTCCCACCTCTCCAGGAAGCATCCCCTTGTTCTTCTCCTGTTCAAACAAGTAAGACGCATAGCCCATGTTGTCGCTGTTCACAAGATGGTTTGTGTTGTTCATGCTGACTGGGTGCACAGCAAACCAGCTGAAGAGGAGTCAAAAAACACACATAGGGAATGCATTGTTCAATCAGTGTATTGGCAATTGACTTGTTCAATCTAAATATTTGCAATTGACTTATGGGAATTTTCTCTGGGAGAATACAAATGCAGACTGTTGGTACCTAGGGATGGCTTAACAAGGGCAATGTTATTCCCATCCTCTCCTTTCCTGACCAGGAGGTCTCCTGGCTATGATGGTCCAGGTCTAGAGGGCACAAGAATTTGGCACCGTAATTATCAGGGCCACCAAGAGCTTTTTCAGACCTGAATTGACTCTTTTCTGAGTCCAGAGAATTATATTTTGGAGGGATTTTTATTTTCTTGCTTCAAAGAAACAAGGAGGAACAATGTAAAAAAGGAAAAAAAGGGACACTTCCGTTCTTACAAAAAAAAAAAACAAAAAACAACCAAACCAAAACTCTTCCTCTTAACACAGTCAGACTCTCACTAGTGACTTCTAAATGAGGAAAATGCAATTATGGCTTTGTTACAGCACGTTACTTCATCTGCCTGGCCTTGAGCTCTGAACTTCGCATGGCCAAACAATGCCCCGCAGATCTGTCGATAGGACAGGTATCGTAAATGCTGCCTGCAGGAATGGCACACTTCTCACAAAACATGGGCTGTTAAAGAAAACAACCAAGAGGAGAGGAGCCCAAAGGGTCCTGGAAATGCTGGGGGCAGGATCTGCTTGGAGGGGCACAGCAAAAGCCTCAGAGGGGATTTTTCTACACCCCTACAAGGGCAGATTAGCTGTGGTCATCTTCCCCAAATGCCTTTGGGTCGTGACAGGGGAAGTGCCCAGCTGTAGGTGGGCCAGGTGCTGCTGTATCTCCCGGAGTAGATGAGGGACGCTGACCTGGTTTATGCACTCATGGACTCTCACTTATTCTTCCCTCAGAGACCCTCTGGTGACTAGCTGGGAGCAATGCTCTATGGGCAAGGGTCAGTGTTGGGAAGGAGAGCTTGTGCAGAAAGACAGAACTGCTGCAGAACTGTGGTTTATGAGGATTTGGAGAAAAACATGTTACTTTGGTGGTCAGTACCTGATAAGGCCTAGCTCCTGTCCATTCTCATCTACCATCTTCAGCATCACCATTTCTTTATCTGTGTTGGATGAATACCTGGATAAAAATGAAGTGGGGAAATCCCATTAGTGCCAGAGTCGTGGTCATGCTCTGCGTTGCTCAGACACATTAAATCTCCACTAGGTTGAGCAAGGAAATGAAGAGGTTATTATAGATATTACCAGACCACAGTGAGACCTTAAGGGAGCATCTGAAAATAGCTGTGAAGGTAAGGGAAGAGTTATGGTTGTTGCTGACCTCAGGCACTTCTTCTCCAGGGGAATGGGGAGAGGAGCTCTCTCCAAATACAAATTCATGCACCAAGGATGGCACTTTAATGCTGTCTGACTCAAATTCTAACACCTACTAAAGACTTTTTTTTTTCTTTTTTTTTTTTAAAACAAAACGTAAGGTCACATCTTTGACCAATGCCTCACATGCTTGGAGTGGGCAACCACAACTTTCAAGCCCACTCTTGCAACTAATTTTTGGTCATGCACACATGCAAGCACCCAGGATGGCAACAGCGTCATTCTTTCTGCCATGGTCTTGGCTCCACCTTTTCAACCATCCCACGAATGACCAGAAACACCAGCTGCAAGACAGCTGGTTCATCATCTCAACCAAAGGGGCTCTGTTTCTCTCCTGCTTGAGGAGCATTTACCTGCTTCGTTCAGACGCTGGATTCTCAAGATAGGAGAAAGGGCTTCGGTTGATCTGGCTGTTTTCTACAGTGCCTCTGTTTATAAAAAGCCTTCCTCTCTTCATGTTCTGATGCGCTATATCAATGCTCTGAAAAGCAGGAAGGCAGGGAATATTAGTCCATGCATGTAAAGTACATGTGAGATTATTTGGAAAAACTCTCTCTTTCCCTCCCTGCCTGTCCCCAACCCTTTCTTGGGAATTTGGAGGCTTTTTTTTTTTCCTTAAGTAGTCTAAAATTCTAGAAAATTATGATAATATTTTGAAACCATCCACAACTGTC
Source organism: Nipponia nippon (assembly GCF_047370975.1). Classification (NCBI taxonomy): domain Eukaryota; kingdom Metazoa; phylum Chordata; class Aves; order Pelecaniformes; family Threskiornithidae; genus Nipponia; species Nipponia nippon. The sequence continues at coordinate 86,235,612 of NW_028262347.1, read as the reverse complement.
TTTTTCTAAAGAAAGACTTCAAGGCTTCTGTTTTTTGATCCGATTTCACTGGTAAGCATAAACTCACCTCCAAGTGTGTTTTAAGACTGTGACATTCAGAGGTGCTACCATGAACATCACAGCAAGAGCTCTGTTAGTCACAAATATATCTTCCCCCACTTTTTCTGCGTTTATGGGCTCTCATGTCAACAGACTGGACAACACTAACCTTTACAATGCCATTCACAATAGCGTTGAGGGATGGTCTGATTAGCCCTTTGCTAGTGATCCAGAAGAGGGTGTACTGGAAGTAGCCACCAGGCCCCGAGTGTGTGTGGGTGCCGCTGAGGATGACGTTGTCCTGTCGGTACAGCTCGCCGTACTTGCTCTTCAGTTTCTTGAGCACCTAAGAGGAAGGAGGTGGTCTAAACACCCCTTTTTCACGCCCAAAGGCTATAGAGGTTTGTATCAGCCCTTGCAAAAAACCCAACCGTTCATCTTCCTCCTCGCTCTTCTCTTTCTGCCTGATACTCCCATACTGGTGTCACAACAAGTAGGTTATAACTGTTGACTTGGCAAGAGCCTTAAAATAATAAAATCTGGTAAGTAAAGACCTCTATGGCCAACTTGCAGTGAAGCCCAGGTCATCCAAGGAGTCCCCAGTTCTCCAGCATCTCCCTCCCTCCTCTGTGGTACTGGAGACCCAGCATTACACAGGCAGCATGATAACGTATTTGTGATTCAAATGTATTTGTGATAATTTTTTCGCTAAGAAAAGCATGGTCAAAGTCCAGCCTCATTTGCTGAGGAATCAAAAGCTCTTCTTCAGCAGAGACAGGACATCTCTCCAAGATTGTGCTGCAAGGAGATCCCAAAGCAAACGGCCTATGTGCTGCCATACTTGATATTATTTAGCAATGACTGCAACCTTAATGCTAGTACCAGCTACATCCCAAACTGTGCCAATCATTCATTTCCAGCCACGTACCTCGAGCCTCAGTCTCTGAGACACCATTCCTATGTCGGCACTGACAAACACTACTCGCCTGGAGTCATCAAAGTCTGCCACAATGAACGCTCGGCTGTAGAGGCGCATGAGAAGCCCACCGCCCACCTGGTCCGGGTTGGCATATCCCATCTGGAAGGGAAGAGCTCCATCAAGCCCACGCAGCCAAAATATTGAGTGATGTATTCATTTGCATGTATTTTTCTAAGCAGATTTTCCGGAGGGTCAGAGGACTCATTCAACATATGAACACTAAGAGCTGCAGCTATTGTGCCCTGTGGTTGCAAGAATCATTGAACCATAGAATGGTTTGGGTTAGAAGGGACCTTAAAGATCATCTAGTTCCAAGCCCCCTGCCATGGGCAGGGATACCTTCCACCAGACCAGATGCTCAAAGCCTCAAAGAAATTCCACCTAATGTTTGAAGCTGACAACCATTTGGCAAGGCAGAGCCTCTAAACCAGAAGTTCTGCAAAAAATACTCAGAGATGATGAAAAATCAGTATTTTGCCAACCCTGTGTTCAATTTCCCCAACTTACCAGAGGAATTTCTGCCACAGGTCCTGTGCAGTCAGCTCGACCTACGCCCAGTAAGTAGTTTGCTATTACGTCATTGGAATCTATAATAAGAATAAATACTAGATTAGTGGACACACGAGCAAGCAGAATTGGGGACAGAAGAGGCAACCCAGCCTTTTTAAAGAGATTGCACACCTGAAACCTGCTCGACATCCCCAGAGGACTCAGCAGGCCCATGGACAAGGGGATCCAGCTGATACTGTCTGCTTGGGTTCCCAATGGGCTGACAATATGTGGTCAAAGTGTGCTGAGGCTGTTAAGGCATTTGGGGTAGTAAAGGGTGGACCAGGCACAAAGAACTGCAGAGGGAGCTCACAAGAGGGGGTCACTAGACTGTGTAAAGTGTGTTGTGATTCCCAGCAAGGGGGAAACAAGCCTAGCTTCGCTGATTAAGCTCTCCAAGCCCCAAACTACCATGCAGAAAACATATCCGAGGGTGTAAGAGCTGTTTTCACACAAAAAAGTCATCTCAGCAGCAATAAGAAAAAGGGGATGGCATGTCAGGAACTACTGGGAAAGGACTAGAGAAGAAAGAGGGGCACATTCATATGTCACCCTGGTGCCTCCAATGTGTCCAGCACTGGTGCCCTGGTCTCAACAAAATCACAGCAGAGCCAGCAGAAGCTCAAAGCAGGGAAAAGCAGCTCTGGGCAATGACCTCCAGGCAAGCAGTGAGGAAAAGGACTCCCAAAGGAGATCATGTCTCATCCCAGCCATCATGAAGGTGCAGAAGTCCTCCTACAGGATGGACAAAGCGCCTGGACAAACTCATAGAAGAAAAGCCATTGAGGGCTATTAAATTAAAAAAAAAAAAAAAATTATCTGCGTCTCAGGAAATCCCAGAGCCACAAATCACTGGAGGCTGAGATAACACTGTGGGAAAATATTTCTATGTGCTTGATCTGTTCTCACAGTCTTCCCCAGCCAGCCAGTGCCGCTCGAGGCAGGGCATTGGGATAAGGGGACGCTCAGTCTTCCCAGTCTGGCCTTTCCTAGGCTGTCACTTAAAACAGAGGAGAAGTGAAACACTGGCCACAGACTGACCACGGGGCATTTTTCTGATTTTTCGACTGTGTGAGAGGACCAAGCACAGAGAAGATTATGAAGGCTCAGCAGTGGCCCAGTGACCCTCTACCTGTATCCCTTTAATTTAAATTACTTCACTGGACACACACTTGAGCAGGGCGCGATGGCGGGACTGAAATAGCTCAACTTGCCATTGCTCTCTTGGGTGAGAAAGTGAAGGATGAGGAGCACCACAGTCACCGTTATCATCAACACCAAGCAAACGATGAGGATCACCTCCAGGCGGGAGAAGGAGCACTTGGACCTCTTCCCACACATGATGGGGGCACTGTGAAAGCAGAAAAGAGCCCATGGGGAAGGCAGATGACACAGCCCTGATGTCGATCACCTCCCACCCAGAGCAGCACATCACACCCTCAAAGAGCTTATGATGGTTTGTGTCCCCCGTCCCAGTGTCAGAGCAGGCAGCAGCAGCGATAAGGATGGGAACTGGAGATTTATTTTTCCATCTGCTTAAGACAGCAAAAATACATCTCCTGCAAGCAGCGATCACCCCCAGTCACGAGGCCTGATAGGACAGGGTGAGTGGCTGAATTACTGATCCAGCATTTCCCAGGACACTTTGCTCACTCTTTTGAAGAAATCTTTCAAATAAACCCCACAATCTTCCACCAGATCCTACGTTCACTGAGCGGCCGAGGAAGATGCTGCGGCCTGAAGCCCTCACAGCTTTTCTGCTGCTCACGCGTTCAGAGCACATCAGAAAAAAATATTGTCACCATAAAAAAGGTCAATTTAGAAAATTCCTCATGAGAAAAGCACACCCCATTGTGTGTCCAAGTGCAGTTCTCTCCTGGCTTGAAAAAGTAGTGGTAGTGACAGCTTTCCAAGATAAGACCCTATGTATAGATGTCAGCTTTCTTCATCATATGCAGAGCTCTTTCAGTTTTCTTTTTGTATATTGTTCTTCCTCCTTGGACAGAGGTTTATTTTGGCTTAAAGATTAACAAGAAAAATTATTCAAAATACGGCTATGGGAAAACATGCTATTTCCCCCTCTGATAAAAGCTCTGGTGACCTCTGGTTTGTCCTGCTCTGGCGCCCGAGATTTGCATCAAGGGTTTCAATTTTGCCCAGTGGGAAGTGGCATTTGTAGCAAAGACAGACATGCCTTTTGCCCTTCCTGTAAGCATCTATACAAGGCAGAAATAAGCCTTTAAAATAGCTTGGAATGTTTCCATGTGGCCTTAGGTGTGTTAGTAGATAAAACTTACTGGAGATCCCATTCATTTGCCTGTGACCAAACTACATATCTGTCCCAAAGGACTGGTTCCTTGTTTAGAGTGGTGGAGGATCTCCGTCCTTGGGGATGCCCCCAACTCACCTGGACATGGCCCCAAGCAGCCTACGGCAGCTGCGGCGTTGGTCCTGCTGGGGCCCAACTGCCACAGGAGTGGAGGTGGGGAAGGATGAACACACGATTAGAAAGGGAGGGAGCCCCTAATTTTCCTGGAGGTAACGTTTGCCTGATGGTGGGTCTGGCATGGGGCTTGGTAAAGCTCATGTCTGCAGGCTATTCCCCACAGGGGATATGTCCTGGAAACAAGGAACCTGCAGAAAATAACTGCTGAAACTAGCATATATGGTCTTGGAAAGGTTGCAATGAGAAACAACATCACCAGAGAGCCAAGTGGTCATCCAGACTTGCTATAGGTGACCTTTCTTATCAGTTTCTTTTGCCATGGTAAGCTATAGGAGTCAGGATCATTGCTGAATTTCACCTATCTATTTTTCTAGTGGCAACAAATCTAATATTATGGGTTTCCCTCCTCCCCTTTTTATGCTCTGAGTGTGGCATTGGCAGCCAGCTGCACAGCACCGCAACCCGTCCAGATAATCGATATCACAGCACCAGCCTCAAACACATCTGCATGATATACAATTACAGTTTTCTTTTTCCAACTCATTAAACTGCTGAAGCAATACTAAAAGAAGCAAATGTTAGTCCTATGAAATCCCAGTGAATTCTTATGCAAACTTACCTGAGATCCCTCGCGTGTCCCAGTGTCTAGAGGAACATCTCCCAGCTCGAGACCTGTTTCAAGCTGAAAAGTTCAGCCTGAAAATTATTCCTGTTATAGCCCTGTGAGTCAAGCACTGAGCAAGATAAGAAGAAACCAATCAATAATTTTTACCACTCAAGGAGATGATAGGTTTTTTTTTTTCCCACAGTGTGTTTATTTTACCTTACGAACAGTGCCTACCTCTCTAAAATAACCTTTCCATGATTGCACTGATCAGCTCCAGTGCACAGGGAATTTGGGAACAGGACTTTTTCCCTCCTCTTTTCTTCATCACAGCTTGACCAGCCTGTGGGATGGCTGCTGCTTCTCATCTGTCTGTGACTCCTAATCCTCATGGAAGATCAGTCCCCAGGGTTTCTAAACTCTACTAGAAGAACTTGAATACAGGATTGTATTTTAAGTGTAAAATAAATTTTATTAATGTATTTTTATTTATTAAAAATTTTATTTTTAACATCTTTTCCCATCTGTTTTCCTTTTGAGTCCCAGACAAGTTGCAGCATGTATAAATTCTCCAGCTGCTAAAGCATGCTTTTTCCAAAGGGTTTTGACAGTTTGCTTTTCCCAAACATGATGGAAGCCATCACATTCCTCGGAGAGCAGCTGCTTACTTTTGCTGGCAGAGGGGATGAAAGACCCCACGAGCAATACCCCTTTGCTTCCCCCAGTACGCATGCACTTCAGTGGAAGTTTAAGGCTGGGGCCACCTCTGACATTTTCCCTCCCATTCAGCTTCCAACAGGCAAACATCTCAGGAGGTTGTTTTCCTCTTTCATCGTGGTTTCTTTCGTGCACCCTAATCCAAGGGTTAATATTCCAGCTAGTGCCAAGCACATGCAGTCTGAGTCATTGCTTCAAGGTCATGTTCAGTATCGCCTTTTGACTCAGCAATTTTTGGACCAGCTGGTGGGTAGAAGCAATAGTTACTGATACGTTATCGCCTTGCTGCAAAACCGAAGGAACACACTCGCCCCTGCTGTCAGTGGAGAAATAACCTGCTTTTCCGTGTGGGCTGACAGATACCCCTGGCCACCTCTGTGCTGCTGGGAATAACCTGCTTCAGGTCGCAAGGTTGCCCCAAATTGTGCATTGGCCTTGGAGGTAACTGAAGAGCCTCGTTTGACAAACGCATGAGCAGTCAGTCACTCTGCTGTTGGGGGAAAGGTCCTGGGACAGAGATGAGCCAGGAGTAGGTTGTGCATTGGCAGGAAGAGCAAGAGCTCTTCCTGAAGGTGGTATATTTGCTAGATCATCATGAAAACTTAAGAAATTGAGTTTTAAGGGGTATAGTGATGGTGTGCCCTGCCAGTCTCACCCCATGAAATGCAAAGAACCAAGGAAAAGACCTCACCGTGGCTCTAACTCCAGAAAGGACAACCCAGCTGTTGCTGGGGGTGGAGGAGCAGCTCAAAACATGTTTGGGGGAGTATCTTAAATGTTCTTCTTTTAAAAAGACTGCTCAATGAGATTATGAGAATGCACAGCTCCCCATCTCCCACAGGTGGGATGACATGTCCACCCACCCTGGCTCAGGACTGCAGAAGCAGCAAGATTTTTGGTACAGAAAAGGGACTTTCTGGACTGCAAAGACCTCAGCTGAAGTGCTAAGGACTTGGTAAATCGCTCTGAAGTCCTTTGTGCCTGTGGAAATTCAACCCAGTGCCTCCAGAGAAGGTGGATTATCAAGACGGTGGCCAGAAAAGTGTTTATTGAGCCCACAGAGATCATCACATGGCAGTGCAACAGGTACCCTGGAGCACCTCGGAGCCACTGTCAACCTAGTGAGAAACAGCAACAAATTGACTCAAAATAGAAGTCCTGGAAATGTTTCCAGCACTTCTCAGAAGAAACTGTCCGCACTGGTTTCTGCATCTCACAACCACCGCATTGGACAGGTCACCAGCACGACCACCATGAGGAAGGACTGTGATCCCACTGGGGCCACAGTGCTTACCCCAAAGCAACCACACTGGAGCACCTATCCTGAAAAATAAGACCCCCATGCAAAAGCTGTCCTGTCAGGGGCAGGATGCTCATCAACCTGCTCATTAACCACTGATGGTCGAGATCAGTAACTCTGCAGATCCAGGCTGGAAGGAAACCAGAGTCCGGGAAGCAACAGTAGTCATGGTTGGAGGGGTCAGGATATCCCTGAAATTATGCTCCATGCTGGGGGTGGGAGAAAATGTGTGATGTGAAAGTGGCACACGTCAAATGCATGTAGACCTGGGAAAATTTCCTTTGTAAGGTCCTTGTCTGGCAATGCCTGGGCAGCCTGGCCCTACACATCTATCATCTGGGCTGGTATCACATCGTAACGTGCCAAGTTACCCTCTCATAAGATGAAAGATTTCCCACAGATTTCCCAAGACCAGGAGTCCTCCAACTTCTTCCCCATCTCCTTTTGTGCTAAATGAGACTAAAGAAAGTTATATTTAATTTATAATATTTATCCTACTGAAAAATGGCTTCTACCCATCACACGATACCAATTTGTACCCTTCCCAGACACATCCAGTAACTGCAAACAGCACAGGATTTTCATTCTCAACATAGCACAAATGCTGCAGAGCACTTTGGGACAAGGAGCAAAGCCCCTGCAAACCTACTTGGTTTGATGCTACCACCCAACTGACTCATGGAAACTCTCAGCTGGTCTTGACTTCTCCTGATAGGTGTTCTTGATTTCTCATACAAGACCAGGTACCAGGTTTTCATTACTTGAAAGTATTTGACAAGGAGCATTCAGGAGATTGTGGATCCTCTCACTCAGTGGGATTACACAACTGTTGCTTGTTGTTTGAACAACTTTGTAGGCAAACCAGGTAAAGAGATCTCAGAGGATAAAATGACACTATTTTTCCTTTCTTAAAAACAGTTCATACATTTGGAAAGTTAAAAATATTTTGTTAATGTATCCTTAATTTAAAAAGATCTTCTAAAGACACTCACAATTAATGGAACCACTGAAGCAATAAGGCAAAGCTGAGAGAAGGAAACTCAGTAAACATAGATTTACAAATGTACATTTCCTTATGCAGTGAAGGTTGTGCTTCGAAATCATTAAGAAAGAAGATTCAAACCAGCTCTATACATGATCCTTTAGAAAAAAAAAAAAAGAAAAGCAAATTTGCTTTAAAATGTATACCAATGAAGCATTAGCTTCCCTTTCTGCTCCTCATTTTTTAGTTTCTCACCCCTTCAGAGCAAGAGCAGATAATTTCAGAGAACTGGCCCTTTCCTCCAGCATCCACATTTCACTTTAAAACCAGCCTGCACAAACCCAGCATTTTCCTGGTCTCTCAGAGAGCTCGCCTTGCGCAAGCTGGGACCATATAAAACTAAGCTCTTCCCTTGTAAATGCATAGGAGACCACGATCTTCTCTGTGAACTTTCTGAAACTGAAACCCTCCATCCTGGCCTTCCAATGTCGGCATGCAGGAGAGGTGATGGGGAAAATCACCAGAGACACAGAGGGAAGGTACATGTGGGACACCGAGGACTTCTTCCCACCTGCCCTTGCCCTTCCAGGTGCTCTTCCCACAGAAAACTCAAATTTAAGCAAGTCACAGAAGAGACTAAATAAACAGAGTACTTATTAATCTGTTCTGTCCCTTTGTTTTCCTTCCTTTTCTCTCAATCCCCATTTTAACTCTGAATTTATCATAGCACCGGCTTCCCCACAGACCACGGAGGGGAAGGACATAATGCTCCATCAGCGGTGCTTCACTGTTGCCCACTCCACTCAAGGGAAATAGCCTAAAGTCTGGATGTTTTTCTCCTCCTCCCCTCTCATTTTCATGGTCCTTCAACATGATCTCACTGTGTGGTTTCTTCCAGCTTTAATACTTGCTCTTGTCTGAGCTCCTTCCAAACAGAGGCTCAGAGTGGCTTCACTTGAATTTGGCATGCAGTAGACATTCATCCAAAGCTGCAACACTCCTTGCAATAGCCATTTTTGGGTAATCCACAGGGATGTGTGAGGTTTCCAGGGGCCAGCCAGGAATGCAGGATGCAATCGTAACAGGAGGCAAATTGTCCCCACCAAGAATAGGGCTGTGTTCAACACGTCCTACCTAAGCCAAACAAGCAGGAAAAAAATCATCTGTTAAAAACAGTAAATAAAAGTAATGCTTTAAGCAATGAGGATTAAAGGAACAACTGCCTTCACTGAGGCAGGAGAACAAAACTCTTCTCTAAAGGATCTCTGCTTTCCTGACATGGCTCATCGTCATCAGGACAACAACCCGACCATCCCATTTTTCCATGCCCAACTGTTTTGGTTGTCAGATTGGAGACATCTCAGCATGAGTGGCCCAAAGCCAAAACACACGCTTATTTGCATTATAATTAAAACTTCATTTTCTACCAGCAAGTCTAGCCCCATGTTTGGGGTGAAGAACCTGCTGTTTTGTGCTTGCAAAACGCAGCTGCCTCGCACACCTCTGTCTGCTGGATGAGGTGTGGGGTTCTTGAACATCTTCAAAAGGCCGTCCTGAAGATTCACGCCAATTCTGCTGCTTTTCTGTTAATTAAACGCATAAAAAAAAGGAGTCCAGAAGAGACCCACCAGCTGGTATAACTCACTGCATACACAGAGCTGGGAAGAGGACAGATCTGCTGCATAAACTGGCTGAATTTTTGTTTGCCTCTGCCGGGGAGTATCAAAAGGGTGGGTGGGTAATGAAGAGACTGACACTTCCTTTTTTGGGAAAAAAAAGGGGGGGGGGGGCAGGGAGGTGGGCAAAAAAGCACTGCGTTGCCCAGGCTTTTCTTTATTATGCTGGAACATCTTGTGCCACCATCTATGAAACCAGAAAGTCTGGCTGGATTTCTGTAGCCACTGAAACCAGCTGCATCAACCCTGTGTTTTTCTGGGGGGCAAATCTTTTTTCTCCTGGGAAGCCACTGCAGATACCCTGTAGCGTTGAGCAATTCTCCAGCAAGGTCAGGCATGTCACAGGCCTCGTCACTTGGAGGATGGAAACTTTGATTCAAGCCTATTTGCTAAACCATGGCCAGTTCCTGAGCAGAAAATTGAAACAACCATCATCTCAACATGGGCATGTTGCTTGTATGGACCCAAGATGTTTACCAAAGCCTGGGATCCCAGATGTGAGGAAAGCAATTATGAGGCCTCTTAGATAATATGTTGTTTATTTAATAAAGAATGGCCAAAGTCCTTTTTACACGGATGCAGGAGGATCTTGATGGCAGGAGATAAATTTGCTGACAGCTCTGTGCAGAAACAATCTGCTCAGGCTTCGGCAAGGACACACTGGGGGTGATCCAGGCAGTATCACGTGGATTTTCTTCCCCACCTTTCCTGGTCAAAACGCTCACACGCCTGCTCCAAGCAGCAGCAGGTAGTTCCGTTAGGTGAAGGGCTGAAGTCATGGACATGATGTCTATGCTTGAGTACAGCCCCATTACCAGGCTGGCACACAGACTGACCCAGAAGCACCAAGCTTCTGGGTAGCACAAGATATCTCTCGAGCTTTCTAGTTTGTTGCCCAACACCTGGGACATGCAGTGATTTCCTTCGGGAGCATCTTCTGCCTCCAGTGGCCAATGCAGCAATTCAGGTGTTTCACCAAGATCTGAACTGGGCCTAAAGCTCCTCAAGTACTTCTTTGGAAAACTTGAGCATTGTGGACACATTCCCAGTCCCTCTGGGTGTTAGTGCAGCTGCCTTCAATTGCTTTGTGAAACCTCTAGTTCTTCTGATAAAGTCAAATCTGTCACCCCCAAGCTGGGAGAGCTCGTCCCGTTAGGTTCAACAGGAACTTTGTCTGTGAAATGTGCATCTTGCCTGCTCACAGGAGCTGTCTGAGCTTGGGCTTGAGCAACACAAGAAAACATGGCTAAAGCCAGCTCTAAATACATCACTTAAGATCAGGATCCCTTTCTGTGGGTACAGGGGAAACCTAAAACTTCAATGGGGAAGCAAGAGAAGGACAAAAGTGATGCCAAAGGGACAGAAAACCAGAAGAGGAGACCCATAAAAAAGAACTGCACAACTGGGCTACCTGGCATCCCTTGAGGGCCTCAAACACCTGTCCTTGCACACGTGCTAAATAGCTGGTTCGGGGGGTGAAGATATTTTCCAGGACAGATACCAATAGCTCTGAAGGATGTGGCATTTGGGTACTTGCAGCTTATTGGAAGACAGCATGCTGTGTTGTAGAAACACTGCGGGTCCCTGATGTAGCTGAAAGATGCTCCTGGTAGCAGGATCAGACCTATTTATGGTGGTAAATGGTGCCTTTCCTGCTGGACAACAGAGCTGGGAGCACACATGGAAAGTTTAGGAAGGGCAGGTTGAACGGGGAGAAGGGCTTTTGCAAAGGTAGAAAAACTGGAACTATTACGGTTTCTGAACTCAAAAGTCATGCGCAGATCACTGAGCGATAGCTGAACTAAAGGTATATCTACCAAACATTATCGAAATATTGTCCTGGGATGTGGTATGAGCAAGGACCCTCCTGCCCTTCTGGACAACCAAGTTCTGGCAATTTTTTGCTGCTGTCTAATACTTGATTGATGTTCAGACATGGGAACACCCAAAAATTCCCCAGATCATGTGCCTTAAATCTATTCACAGATTAAATGCAAATGGGTTAAAGCTTCACCACAAATGGAAAATATTTTGCCATCAGTCATTTGAAGCAGCAGCAAAAGTCCAAACACACATTCCCCGTCTCATATGTAACATTACTGCTTTCAAAACTGAAGCATCCCCCTTACTGTCCCCCTAGCCTGGCTGAGGTTTCCCACAAGCTAAAATGCAGAATGACGTCATGAAGAGGTCTTGTCACAAGGCACGGGCAGGTCATCCCTTCCATGCGATGAACAGGGGGTAGAAACGAACAGACATGGAAAAGTGCCACATTTTCATTTCCCTAAATAGCAGCACAAACTCAACGACAAGGAGGGCACTGGAGCAAGTATCAAAATCTCTGCCAAAAAGGTAATCGTGGATTCAACAACAACAACAAAAAAGAAGTCATCTGGTAGACAGATGAAATGGGAAGGTACATTTCAGTCACTGTCAAAATGCAGGTAATGTGTGGAAGTACACTGAAGGGCTAAAGAATAATAAACCAGAGTATCTCTCATTGCTGGAAGGTACAGAGCTGCATCTTGTAGCCAAGGGGGAGACATCAGTGCAGAGAAACAGATAATGTTCTGAGCTCCTGACCCACTCTACTTTCCTTTAAACATATAAAATATTAAGTGGAAAAGAAAAAAATCCCCTTGGAAGGAGAGACGAGGCTTGCTCACCCAGCAGAGGGCTACCTGAGCCAAAACCACCCTGCCGGGCAGCGAATGCAAATCCCTGTTCTGCACTCAGATCCCTGTTCTGCACTCAGACTCGCAGCTCAGACTCACGGCGCACAACATGCTCCACCTGCAAGCAGCTGAGGTGAACCAAAATTAACCCAAAACAAAGGATTGCTCAAATAACTTGTCTGGCAGTGTATCTTTCTCCCAGGGAAAATGAAAATCAGCAGTTATGATAATGCTATTCTGTGATTGGCGTGTGCTGCGGCCACAGGCAAGCAGTTAAGCCTGAGCAGAAGCGATTATTAGTTGAGTTAGGGAGTACATCGGCCAAAAGTCACCCAGAGCATCATAAACAGGTCCAAAGGAGACACCCTTCGGCTCTGCGGCTGCATTGCAAAGCCTGGGGAGGGAGATGCATCAAACCATTACGGTGGCAAAAGTGGGGCCTGAATGAATTGCTTTGACCCTTCCAGGGGGTGAAGGTAGCCTGCAGGAAAGCTCATGCAGCAAGATGTCCCCATCATGTTAAAGGTGACGAGACCAGGTCCAAAGTGGCCAGACGCCATGGTCCTACAGCAGCCAATTTTGGCTTCAGCCCATCATCTCCTGGCCGAAGCACATGCCCCCAAGCTAACTCATTCCTCCTTTCCCCTTCACCAACCTGCAATAAGATCACAAGGCGACGGGACACAATTGGAAGCATTTGTTAGAGAACATCTTCATTTGCACCCAAAACAGAGTTTATCAGAGTCACTCCTGGGCCCTGGATGGATGTTTTGCTCAAACACGCACAGCAGCAGCCCCATGGGCACTTACCTGGGACGTGGAAGAGCATAGGGAAAGCATCGCTTTGAGGAAGAGCCAAGCAGCACATGCAAAGCAGAAGAGCTCTGGCACAAGACTGGGAAACCCTTCTTACCCCCTGGGCCTGGAGACTGAAGAACAACAATGCAGAATTGGGCAGATCCTTCCCAAGTTAACTCCTACTGGCTTTTTCTGGTCAAAAATAGGGCAGAAAATGAACAAGGTGGGCTGCTCTATGCCCACCTATGCCTAGACACCAACTGTCTGCCAGCAAGAGTAACCACCAGGGCCAAGATGATGCTGCTGAAAACCATCCGCAATCAAGTTGGGGGATTCCTGCCTGCTCCCAAACCTTGCTAGAGATGTGCTTATTTATTTAAACAAGGCTGCAGAATGGATGTGCAGAGGGCGTTATGCCCAAATCCTGGTGCTCACCAGCATTTCCCACCAAGCCTACAGCACACGTGGATAACCAGTGGCAGAAATGACATTAAGAGGATGCACCAGTGCTGGAAAATCAATGTTAATTTTCTACAAGGAAGATGCATATTCCTGCTGGGTTATAGAGGAGATGCATGGGAACGCCACACTACATGATGCAAAGGGTTCATCTCTATTTTGGATGCCTGGCTGTGGAAGGAGTCCTTATCAAATGGTCAAAAAGAAGCCATAAATCCTTCTGGCAAATATTTGCTGCCAATATCTGCTGAATTGGACAGGAAAAGTTGCCAAAACAGTAACTTGTGGTGGCTTGTCTTCAGGGAGCACTCCGATACTCCAGCACCAGAAAAAGGATAAGCCAACAGGCAATACACTGAGCTGCCCCCTGAATAAAAGCAGGAGGGGGGAGGTTGATGGGGGTTAATTGCTCTTTTCAGAGTACAGAAAAGCAAAGGATCCTTGCCGTTGCTTGGCTCATGCTCCTCAAAAAACTCATGGCTCTGTATTTTAATTATTAAAACTTTCCCCACCTGGAAGGACTAAAAGCTACATCAAGATGGATCTCAACAACATCAAAGTCCCCGCTCCTAGCAAAGATCTTGGTTTCTGTTTGTCCAGGACCCAGACAATTGCCAGGTCCTTCTCCACCTTAAGCTGTCCTTTTCCAGCCTTTTCTGGTGGAGATCACTCTTTCAAATCTCATCCTCCTGTCTGTCCTCCTACAGACGCCCTCAAACTAAACAACTCCATGTTCAATTACCAGTCAAGAGAAGAGGGTTTTACTGGCACAATGTGGAAAGAGCCATTAGCTCTGTTTGCTTTGATCAAGGCAGCACAACACCGGATTTCAGCTCTTTTACCGACTTCTTGCTCCACGCTGGCACAAGTTTGCTGTGCTCACCTCTCTGATGGGCATCAATGGTAAAGGTCCACGTGCACCCAAGCAGCACAAGCTTCGCTACCCAACGTAGCACGCAATGCACCCATGCACCAGTGCCCCAGGGCAAGAGGACGAGGTACATGGCGGTTCAGCCTCTAATTGGGAACAGGATTGCCCCTGGAAGTTGCGCAAGGATCTCACCCAAGAAATACAAAGTTCAAAAGGCAAGCGTGGGTGCTCAAAGTCTCCAGGAGGCCACCACCACCCCTTGGCTACACTTCTCCAGAAAGCAAAGACCAAAGAATCACTGTAGAGGTACCATACCCCAGTGGTTTTGGGGAAACACAGCTCAAGTGCTTGACGGTGGGAAATTTGGGATCCCCAATACTTAGCACAATGCTAAACAATGAGCGGTTGCACTCCTCACATCGCTCCTTGCAGCGTTAGCGCCATCACAAGCCATCACCCATCTTAAAAAGCTGGTGCTGCCAAGCAGATATTCACAGGGAAGGAGAACAACAAGGCAGCACAAGCGCCACAGTTTGGAGTTAACACTGATGCACAACAATTTCATCCCGTATCTATTCCCTTGGTCCCCTCCTCCAGGCTAGGCAGCACCCAGAGCAACGCCACACTGCTGAGCTCCACATCCCTGCTTGCCCAGACTTATTTCTCAAGACAGCATGCTTTACCAAAGCACAACTCTGCTGTGAAAAAAATGAAACCATATTTAGCAAGATCCATGCAGTAAGTCAGACACTACAATGCAGAATTCAGCAGATTCCATTTAATGTCATGTGCATATATCCATACATTTGCTTATGTCAATGGTTTTGATGTGCGTGATGCCAGGTCTTGAAAAATCTACTAATTCATTTACGTCTGGGAGCGTGAATTCTCTCAAGCAATCACCTCATGATGGGTTTGCTTTTTTTAAAAATTGACTTTCAACCACATAGTTGCAAATATAATACCGTGAATTGAAAGTAAAGCATGCAGAGCTGATCCCTAAAACTCACAGGCAGCTCTGCAAAGGCTGTTGCAAAGGGTTTTGCCAAGAAGCATGGGACGTGAAGAAGTCCCCCCCCCTCCCAGGGAGAAAAAGAACTGATAAGAAACAGGTTAGTCTTATTTAGCATCCCAAGCAACAGCGAGGCAAAGCAGCAGAAGTAACACCCCATCAATTCTTCAAGGAAGATTTTGGCCAAGGCTGAGGAACAGGGCAGAGAAGTAGAGCTAAACCATCCCCTCCAAAAAAAGGAAAAGAAGAAGGAAATGACACTTCCACCACCACATACTCACAGAAATTTAACTTTTTTTTTTTTTTGGTCATTTAACTAACAGGACTGATACATCCTGGGGTCATGGATGTTTACCCTACAATGTGTTCCGTCCCAGCAGTTTTGGGGTAGATTTTTCAAGCCCTGGTGATGGCTCCCAGGAAGGCTTCTCCCATCCACTCCCGGATGATCAGCATCTATTGCATAGCATTTATTTCAGATAAGGCACTGTTTTGCCCAACGTGAACAGCAATTCAAAATCAATGCAGTTTCCATACAGTCCAAATTTGATGGCCTACAGTGCAATAACAAATAAAATTAAAGGCAAGGTCTGGAAGAATAAACCCAGCTTTAAATTTAAACTTAATATTAAAAAGATAAAGGAAACTACATTTTTCAAAAGCCTTTTTATTTTCCTTCACCATTGTTGTTTTACAATACAAATATCACCTTGTGAATACACAAAAACCCTACAGAAGATAACTCTGCTTCACGTAAAATACAGAATGGATATATATATATATATATATTTATATATATATTTTCTCTTCTTCATTCTTTAAAAAAACTATTTTGTTCTGCACATTGGCAAGTTTAGGATATAATACTTCCCCAAACATACAGTATGTATGGTAGGAGTGAAACTTATAATTACATGCAGTTTCTGCACAAATATTTTAAAGAAATAGATTATCTTTGTTGTTTTTCAACAACATTTCAATACAGGATGGAGAAACCATTTGTAGTTCACTCAGTGATCATTTGTAAAATTCTTAAAAAACAGGAATTCATGGCTGTTTTTCTTTTTAAAATACAGCTACCAAGTAGACAATAAAGTGATACCTTTTAGTTTGACCGGCCCACAATGTGTGAGCAAGATCGGACCCTTTTAATTTGTTTTTTTCCCCCTACACATGGCAACTTCAACATTATAAGCAAATTTCCAGTTTAATTTAGCTATAAATGCAAAAATTAGTAATTATACAGTATATATAATTCTGCTTTCATGGAATACTTTATTTTAAATAAAAACATTTAAGACTGCCTACTGACCATACAATCAAGACAAGAAAGGCACTAGAAACATAGACAAATCTCTCTCTCCCAAGAAGCATTTTCTTCAAATTTTAACTCTCTATTCTCTGACATGTAAAAATCTTTTTAAATTTAATTTTCATACACATTTTGAAAAATAGTTAGGAAATACTTAGAAAATCACTTTACAACTTTTTTTTTCTTCTTTTTTCTTTTTTTTTTTTTTTTTTTTTTCCACTTTTTGACACAGTCACTGCAGATTCTACAAAATCAAGATTACCAAATCTTCCTGTGTCTATCATCTTAGTTGTAGCATGGTGCAACAAGTAGAAAGATTTCTCGATTTTACCCAAGGCAGGTATTTAGAAACCTTCATATAGTCATTTGCTAGAAAATGGCTTACAGCCCAATCTTCGGGGCAAGAGATATGAAAAGTATGTTTTCCCAAGAAAATAATATGCTTTATTCCCAGACGTGACTGGAAAGACCAGAACTTATGATATAAAAGCTCTCATTTATGCTGTCGCATCATATACAAAGGAACATGGTGATGGGTAAATGTAAATCCCAAATCTATTAACAAGAAATGTATAACAGTGCATGGTAAGTTAAATTTTCTTTATTGTTGTCCAACGCAGATCCTTTGGAGAGAAAAAAAGATCACAGTGCTTACCAGGTAACTGAATAGGTTAAGTCAAGGGAACTGTTAAAAGAAAGGGTTAGGGAGCAGTTGATTTTTTTATGGCATATTCTCGTTCGGAGTTCTTAGCACTTGGGACAGGTCCTTTCCCCCCCATTTTGTCCGTTGACACGCTGTTATGTGTCATTCACCAAGCGGCTGTACTTCACCTGCCTACCCCGGTGCAGCACTGGCCAGGGGAAGGGCCAGTGGTAGGAGCGAGGTACAATTCCTTGGACATTCTTTTCAAAGTACTGGAAGGGCTTGTACCACCAGACCCTTGCAAGGAGGTTAGTTTGGGAAGCTTCTTTTAGCACCTGCACAAAGATAATCAGAAAAAAAGAGAATTACAAAAGAGCACGTCACTTACTTGCATGACTTCACTGCACGTCGCTTACTACTGTTCATCAGTGGTGTCTTGCTTACAGCTGCTTCCAAAAATCTCTCGATATCTAGAAACACCTCCCAAACATCTGCATGGACGAAGATCAAGAGGAGCCAAGCTATTTTTCCATAGCCTCCCTGCACACACCAAATGTTGCTCCCAAGTGAGGCTAACCCTCGTTTCCAAGACCTCAACTGTTCTGTGGTCCCATAAGAAAAGCATGAATGGTCCAAAAGGTCACTCTCCTCTCCTTTGGGAATGAAAAAAAAAAAACAACACCCAAAGGACAGCTGTTTTCTATAAGTATCTCTGAAATTAGCTCAAGAATCACTTTGGAGCTCAGCCGTGTGCCTACAGAGCAATGAGCAAGGCATGCCTCAACCCATCTGGAGGAGGTTATGAACCCTGCCCTGCCCTCCATGTGCTCTCTAACAGTCCCCACCCACCCTTTTGCTTCTCCTAGCCCTGAGCAAGCCACAGCTGAGACACAAGGAGCGGGCAGGCACTGAGGGAGTTATCCAACTACCCTGCTGCATGTTTTCAACACCAGAGCAGGGAACCATTATATCAGCCCACCAGAAAGTGCAAGCACGGGGCTCGTATGCTAAGCTTTCTTTTCATGTCATAAACTTACATGTAAAATAAAACCACTTTAGCCCTAGTGGGCTTTTGCTTTTAATTTTAAGGTCAGATACAAGCCACAGCCCCCTGCACATGGAGCAGCACCACGAAGGAGAGACTAGCATACAAATGCATGCTTAGGTAAGGATCCAGGGATCGGCATTTCCCAACATCTCAGCAGGTTAGGGAAGCAACGTTGAGCCATCTTCTGAGTCACACCACGCAGCAAAACAGGTACATTTTCATACAGTAAGGCAAAGGGCTTTCCTGAAGCAAGTCCTCATTAGCACTCAAGGCAATCCTGACTCTAGTAGCCTACAGCTTGGAAGCATGGCCACTCAGCACCATTGTTTTGACGGAGCCCAGGAGCAAATTCAAAGCGTGGAAGTCAGTCTAGTGCTATATAACAAGAGTTACAAAGTCTGGGCACAGATTGCTATTGAACACAGTGGTTCCCAAACTGACTGAACATCAAAGTGCATTCTTTGCAATTAGGCATTTGGTGGTAAAAACGTACCACAGGACTTGACAGTGGTGTATTCTTCAAGCAGTATCAAAGCCACTGGAATAATATGACATGGTAGCTAGAAGACCTTGATATGATCTAAAAATCTGTACCATCACAATATTAACTATTTTCCTTTCATCATACTACGTCTTTCTTAAACATAATTAACTGGAGCCATATGCAACAGATAAACAAAATATCTTTCTCCACATTGCACAGAAAATACTTGGATGCTAATTTGCTGTTACAGACCTAAGAGTAAGTTTCCCTTAACTCACTAGGTCTCTGCCACGGATAACAGACTTGCACATTTTCTCTCACATTCCTCAGCACTGTAAGCTCATCTCTTATTGATCTGGTTCATTGGCAGGAAAGCAAGAACAATGAGAAAGACATGAGACCTCCTTCAGACTTCTTCATTTGACCTTTGAGTCATTTACCGCTGCTCTCTGGTTGAGTATTACAAACCATGCTTTGCTCTCTCCCATCAAGTGCTGTGTCTCCTAAGCAGCTCCTCATTCTCAGCATTTCCCTCATCACCCTATTTTTCATGCCTTCCCAGACACAGGCCTTAGGACAGGAGCAGCCTGTTCTCTGCTGTACTATCCTCCAAAAGGAAAACGTTTCCCTTGGTCAGGGGAACTTACCACCACTTGGAAACACTTTGAAAAACTGGTTCATTTTTAGTGAGGCCTCATGTTATTCTTCAAGAGACCTGTCAGCTAACTAAAGGAGACAAGCCACAGCATACAAGGAAAACCCAGCTGGCTTCAACAAAAACAAAAACAAACAAACAAACAAACAAAAGGATAAAAACCCCACCACATCTAAATGATTTGCTCTGCTATCACAAAACCGGCCAACTGGCCGAAATTCAGAAGGACTTCAAAAACTGAGGTTACACAGTGGAAGCAGAGAGGCCTGCCTGCCTGCAGGCAGACCTTCAGATATTTTTGCAATCCAGATGCAAGATGAACCCAACCGATGACACCTCTTTCTTTCCTGCAAAGTCCATGTGAGGGGGGAAGAGAGGGATGCTCCACAAGACATGGGTGAGTCCACTCCTACTCTTTCAGAAAGGCTCCAGGCAAAGTGTGGATACTCGCCCACCACCATGCTATGGCAAGCAGAGCCACGCAGATCCAAAGACTGGGAGAAACTCACTTGCTGGTTGGCCATTGTGTGATACCACCAGAAAAGTCTTGTAGTGATGTAGTAAGCCACCACCACGTCCACAGTGTAGTGGTCATGAGCAAGGAGGATGCAGAACATCCCCACCACGCTGAGTACCCAGCAAAACCAGTGATACCACCAGAGTCGCCGTGGGGAATCTGGAAAGAAGCACAAGCAGCGATTATTTCAAAGTGTAATGTTATCAGCTTGCAAGACTATTGGTGTAATTAGCAGATGACGTGGACTGCAATCCTGGGCGGGTAGTACGATGCCTGCATTAAGAGCAGGAATGCTGAGATCACAAAATAGTATCGTTCTCTTGAGATGTAACTTAAAATTGTACTCAGGGGTAATCAGATCCTTGGAAAATAGAAAAGTTATGAAATCTCCGAGAAACAGGCCCAATACATAACAATATAATATATCCTGGTCAGCAAAATTAACTGATTTGTATTTCAATATTGATTCTACATAGATAGCCATCCATTCCTCTTGCCTTTCATAAAAGATAAATGCATACATTAAGGCCTGATTCTTGCAAAATGAGCAACCTTGCATTTAGCATGGCATTCTTCTCTCTAGACTAGGAGACACATAGTTGAAATACCATTCATCAGGCAGGGTGCAATGAAGGTTTCAATTATATTCTAAACAAAAATTTTTTTTAAAATAAAATGCTTAATTCATACATCTACATGGTAAAGTGTTTTATTTTGTCTCCAAAGTTTTCTTTTTTAGTAAGCCCTATGTCTTTGAAGTTCTATTATTTTTATTTAATTGTAAAAGCGTGCATTTTTACTTTAATTGTATTTACCCATCAGCACAACAATAATTATTCAATTAGCAAGGAATTATACAACAGGGAATTCCACATGAACAGTAACAAACTTACACTCTTTGATAAATAAGTATGTAAGAGTTAACATGACGGTGTGACCGCTGTAGAGATAGTCGCCACACATGTTGTGGGATCCTGTGATGGACAATCCTCCGCCAGCAATCAATTTCATTATCCTTCGCAGATGAGATTCCCAGTCTCCAAAAAGCTGGTGGAAGAGTAAAACACAGAAGCACAGTAAAATATCAGCGTTAACCTTTCAGAGTTTAAAGCAATCGTGTTAGCCAGCAACTTTGCCTTTCAGTTATTCTCTCTTTTTGCTTTGATACACAAGATCAATCAGTAAATCCACAACCTTTTCCAAAAGCTAGCAGAACATTTCTAGAGGGAAAAAGACTGGAAATGAGACATGAGTTTATTTTTTTAACTGATGCTTTACATCTATTATATCTAGTGTTCATGTGAGCACAGGCTATATGCACCTCCATCCATTTGTCTAAAATATTATTTTATTTGAAGTATTCAGTGTATGAAGAATCAAGAAAATCATTACAATTTCCCTATAAATACAATATCCCAAAGGACTACTGTTTATTCCTACGCTCACAATATAGATTGAAAAGGCATGGAAAAAAGGCAATTTTATTTACACACCTATTTGTGTGTATGTGTATATATATATATATATATATATATATATATATATATAAAAATGTGTGTGTGTGTGTAAAAGCCCTTTACACCAGGTCACTTCCAGTTGCAATGAAAAACACAGCATCTTTTCAGTATACCAAAGCAAAAAACTGGTCCAAAAGTTGTTAAACTCCTGTCAGTGGCTACACTCAGAGCGCTACACTTACAGTAAAACAGGTAGGTGAGCAAAAATTGTTTTCGATGTTATTTATAAGTATTTATTGCTGCTACCATGTAAAGGTGTAACCTTTCTCCCAGGTCTTGTTGGCAGCCTTTGTTAATGTTCATGGCTGTGCAGGAAAATGATTTTTAGTGGGAATCTTCAACCAGAGCTAATCGGTTCAGATCTCTTTTTATTCATTATATTCTTGCACGGGGATATACAATGGGTGTGTGTATATATGTGTGTGTATAAATATATATATATATATATATACACACAGTGAGGTTCAGAGTAATGACGCCTGGAAAACCTACGACTTCTGTAATAGTGTCACAATCCAGCTTCACCGATAAAAAGGAATTAAAAATATCTAGCTATAGCTAGAATTTTGTCACATTCTCTAAACATTTGGTTTTCCTTCTGTTCAAGAGGCAATGCACCCTAAAAATAAATCAAGCTTAATTTAATTCATCTTGTTCGTAACAGTGCAGGCCCTACAGATGATATTCCAAACAGAAAACAGGATGAACTGCCCAAGCTGTACATCCAGCTGCCGATACCCAGATTCAATGCACAGAAGAGAGTATCTCACTCCAAACTCTAAGGCCTCCCACCACCCCACCTTGGAAAGTCTTCAAAATCATTTCTTTCTGCTTCACATTTCAAAAGAAACATATATGGTGTTTGTCAGAGCACGGTGCCAAACTTCTGCGCTGGCTTTAACTCACACAATCCACGTGAGCAACAGGGACGTTCTTCCACACCTGATGAATTTGCTCTGACCCACCTCCAACCCATGATGCTGGCTCAGAAGGTATTTCTGAGAAAACTTCGATTTGCCTTAGGAAAGCCAAATCGAAGCAAACCAAGTCCTTCTGGTGAGGACGCCCCTCTCCCTCCTCCCAGGTGACCGAAGGGCAGCTGGCACTGTCCCAAGACTTTGCTTTTGCTGTTCCCAGTTCTAAAACAAGCCCAAACATTAAACAAATCCACAAAGAAAACATATGCTGTGGGACAAGCACAACCAGGACGTACTGCGCACCTCTGGGACCCAATAGGAAGCAGGAACCATCTGAGCTCAAAGGAGCAGGGCTAGTGGATCAATACATGCGACTACACAAGTGCTGCATCCTTACCTCATTTTATGAAGTTTTAAAATCCATGGTAACTATTTAACAGTCAGAATTAAACACAGATCCCCCTGGATGGACATTATAGGCATGTTTTTCTTTTATTTTAAAGCTCGGTCTTGCTGTAAGAAGTGGAAATTAATAATTTCTGACAGATTTAAGCAGGGCCTTTGCAGCAATTAAACATTTCCTGCTAACAGCTCCTTACAAGACCTTAAAATGCTCCCCAAAGCCCACTCTTCACAATCATGTATAACTCAGTAAGGTGTTGAGAGGCTATTCTTTTCCCACCAGTATATATATATCTTTCAAGAAAGCCCAGCTAATCTTCAGTCTTATCAGGGCAACAGAAGAGCACAACATAAGCTTGTCTTTACTTGAGTAAAGAGATGGACTTGCCAACGCTGTAAACTTCCAAAAATGGCAGATTTACTCAATTCAGCCCATAAATACCAGTGTTCTTTCTTTTTTCATTTCATAATGGCTGACTGATCAAATACGATGTTGACTCCTCTCCCACTCGCTTCCCTTTACAAAAGACCTTGGTCCCTCAAAAAGCCACACATGGCATGGCAAATGCTCTGCCTTGTCAAACAACTGGTGTAGTACGTTCGTTGGTTTTATTTCCCCAAGGAACTGAAGCATTTCAGCTTTGTTTGTACGTACCAGCAATCCTCACCAAAACAGCGACAGCATGTGTACTAAGTTGAATCAGGATTTTACTACCTGTAAATCAGTGATTTTACTGCCTGTCATCTAACTTATGGCTGTGCGCACAAAGTCGTTGAACTGCGCGTGCAGTAGATATTTCACAGAAATTACTTATTACTTCCCCCCCGCCCCGTTTTCTCCTGCTTAAATCAACCTATAGACAAACAACCCCAGGAGGGGTACAGAAATCAACCACAAAAGCACTTGTGCCTAATATATGCACCTTGTTCCCTACCATAGAAGTCCAGGGTGTATTAGACTGCATTTCCCTACCACAAACAACACATTGCAGTAAGGACCACACTTATATCAATGCCCGTGTGATATGAGATGGATGCAACATCACCATCCCTGTCCCATCTCCACCCTGAGCATGCAAATTACCCTTCCAGACTGACTACAAGGCGCTTGCCTAAGCAGCTCCGTCTCAGTAGCTTGGTTTCAGCCACAGCTTTCGCAAGCCCATTTTATTCCTCAGCACAACAAACAGGAGTCAGCGCTAGATTGAAGAGGAGGTGGCAAATCCTTGTGCTAACACAATGGCAAAAATACATGCAGGGATAAATGGCTGCAAAGGAGACAGAGTTTCACCAGCCTTAGAAAAATCTGTTTGGGCCATTTTCAAATACAAATTGTACTTGAATTTGTATATTTTGTATATATTTATACGTACACACACACAAATATATATTATTTGTATTTTATATATATTTCTAAACACTGAAGTGTTTAGAAATAAATGAGTCACACGTGGCATCTCCACAGGTTGCACACCTTCGACTGCTTCAGTGGCGATAAAAAAAATGCTAATTGTGCGCGTTAGTTGAAAATGCTGCAGAAATTAGCATTAGATTAGTACTTCAAAATGGGTGGGAATGCCTGCACTGCCCCAAAGCAACTGTCAACATCTTCACCATGAGGGAAGCTGATGATCTGCAGAAGGACGTCCCCATCATGCCAAACTGGTATTTTCCAATTAGTAACAATTATTGGGAAAGTATTGCTCACAGTTTTAGTAACAGCAGGACAAGGGGAAAACATACAGATTAAAACATGGAAAGGCAGCCAGAAGTTTACCTTTGGAGAACACTTGAAATGCATGCCAGGTACTGGGAGTGTAGTCACATACATTGTAATGCACCGATACAGGTATAGTGTGCCAACTATACAGAAAAATCTTCTGCTAATTATAGACCTAGAAGAAAAAAGAGGGGAAAAAAAAAAAAGAGAGGAAAAAAATAAGGAGCTCACTCAATGCAAACAACATATGCAAAGGTCACTAAAATAAACTACCAACTGTTCTCAATGCTTTTGAAATTTGTGACAGTATCAGCTTACACCTGAGAATACTGAATTACTTTACAAATATTCCCACGCTTTACAGGTCAGAAACACAAGAGCAACTCAACATTACCCATGAAGGTGGTTTCAGGAAATAGAAGGATTAGAATACAAAAGCCTGTGCAGAGTTAGTGTTGAAGACATTAAAAGGAATTTCATGCCCCACACCCCTCCATTAGCTTTGAGTGGTCACTAATTTTCTATTCAAGGCAGGGGATAAAGTTACAATATTTTCATTATACGATGAAAAGAAGTAAGTTTATTATGGCTGACACACACATTGAGTAATTACAAAGGCCTGCTTGAGAAGAAATAGCTTGTATGACCCAAACGAGCGAGAACACATCTTTTCTGAGCAGCATTAAAGACGAAGCAATTCACATCAGCAACGAAACCTCCAAAACACAAATTTAGAGCTGCGTTGGCTACAGGACAGGCTGTTTTCAAGGGAAGCCACTCTAAAGGCCAGCAGCCATAGCTGCAAAGAGATTCATTCACTGAAGGTTGCCAACGAGTCGCTGATGTACGCAGAGAGGGCAGATGCAATTTTGTGGTACCGTGATGCAGTTCTGCAAAACCAGCAAGAGCATACGGGGTAGAGAGCTGCAGCTTCAACTCAAGAGTGACAGCCAGACCCAAAACTGGCCCGTTGAGTTTCACTGCTATGTACCAGCTGATAACATCACAAGGAAAGAGCTATGACAATTAAACCCCTTCTGGCACATCCATCAGGGTGGGAGCAACCTCTATCTGAGCTTGCCAAAGAGAAATCGCTGCCAGCGTTACAAAAACCAAGGGCAAATCCAGTTACAGCAGTTTGTGACATTAACCACATCAACCCTTTGCATCCTGCAAATACAGACCCTGTTGATTTTGGTTGATTTTAAAACATTGTTATTTACAATTATGATCATTTGGGGAATACAAGGGTTACAACACAAGAAGCAAGTTCTGGTATTCATTTGTTACTACTTTGAAGCATTCACTTTTTAAAAAAATAATATTTCTATCAAGCCGAGTTCTTTCAAAGCTCAAGATTGGCCATCTTTTTTATTTTTAATAGCTTTTGGCAGAGTTACTGTAGTGCCCCACTCTCAGAGGAGGATGACTTTGGAGTGTCAGATCAGTAACAACTCGAGTGTCTTAATTTATCAGAAAAGCTTCAACTATTACAGTGTAAATGCATTTTGCACTTGAGTGCTTACTGCTATTGAAACACAGTACTTCATATTTTTTCTTCCCCCTTCCTGGTATAAACATGGACAAAGCTGGGAGTTAAAAATTATACTTTATTAATGTAGCTCCATGGACTGAAATTTCAGAGTGGAAGGCACCATGCCATTGGGGCAGTGGCTTTCCTCTGTATTTCATATGTGGAATTTTTCTCTCAGAAGGGTGATCCAATAAAGATCTCACACTTGTGACTGACTTTTATAATCAGACATGAACTTCCTTTTCTTTATAATCTGGTATAAAGACAAACAGGGGGGGCTGGGGATTAAAGACTGAGCAGCACTGTATTTCGAAAGACCAAAGAAGCGGCAGTGTTTTATTGAGCACTGAACTTTTTTTTTTTTTTTTTTTAAATTAAAATTACCCACAAACCTACTTGGTTTAGCTGGATTTAGCATATTTTAACTTAGGAAAGTCTGCGTCAAAGTGCTCTGTACTGTAATATAAAAAAAAAAAAAGTAAAAAGCCTCATATTTTCCCTTCTCAAAAGGATTTGTGTGTGCGCTTGTGTGATTACGAGCCAGCTAGCAAGTACAACCTCTAAACTTATTAATGGCCAAGACAACTTTTATTACAACTATCCAGACCTCACCTAACATGGGTAGCCAGCATGCTGCTTTTTCAATCCCATGAGTGTGCAGGCTGAATCAGATGTCAAGCATGGCCAAAACCCAGCATTGTACTTGTCCCAAAACATCTGGGAATGCTTCCCAGAGAAGTAATCCTGCCTCAGCAGCTCGCCTGGACTCCTCAAGCTCCCCGCAGTGTCTGCAGAAAAAGGTTTGGGCAGCCCGGAGTCCCCAGCCAAGACCTGCACACCCGCCCTGCTCCTGCTTTCTGGTGAGAAACCAACCCAATGCCATGGACAGTATTCTGTATGGATGTTCACCGATTTCCTCACACCAAATCTAGTGCTTTGCCCCGAAGCCAGCCAGAAACTCCAGTCTCCACCTGAAGGTAAAATTAATTTTCAGGCAAGAAGGCAGTAACAGGGGCCAAGGGAAACCCTGCACTGTGGTTAGCTGGACAGACACACCAACGCCCTCTTCCATTTTGGCCCCAACTTTGCAGTCCAATAAAGACACATAAGTCCTATTCAACACCATCATGCAATCCCTGGACTAAACAAGGAAGACCTGAGTGATCAGTATTACGAATGACACATCTCTATCTCTACTTCATTGCTTGGGAGAACAGCAGGCTTGGCTTGGATGAAATCAGGTCATCAGCAAATAATGGATCTGGTAGGATAAGCAATAGGAATTTCACTGCTTGGCAAAGAAAAATGTTTGAAAAAGTCTGAAACTATGGAGCTGCCTCCTTCGGGCAAAGGTTCAACCCAGCCACTGTCTGCAATTCAGCTCACGGGTAACAATGCTGCTGGTTCACCAGTGACCCTGAGTTTGCACTCGGAGACATCCATGAATGGTATCTCTATCATCTGAGTAGGGGAGGAACCAGGTCTCATCCTGCCCAGCAATCACCTGGCTTCACATCTTATCATCAGATCTCAAACACAGTGTGGCAATGGTTATCCCTGACGCCATCAGAGAAGTGAGGAAGGTCTAGCTGGCATAATTCCTTTCCTTTATTCTTGAATTAAGTTTCAAAGGGAGGTGATAACCCATGCCACAAAAGTGATTCAGCTCTTTTTATAGCACTTAGAGGTTCACCATCCAAAGCCACGAGAATGAGGTCCTCCAGATAAAGCCACCTCACTGGGCTCCTGTTCCCATGAGCCCCTCTCCCATTCTTCCGTTTCTGCTCCTTACCGACAGCTTGGGCCTCTCAGACTTCGATACTTCTGCTCACTGACACAAAAGATGACTTTTGGTCTTCAAGGCATTATGTAGTCAGTACACAGGCTGACCAGCTATTCCAGGGCTGATACTGGGAATGGAAAGCTCTGTGACTCCCTGACATCTTTCCCTAACACCAGAAGAGCCCTTCTAAAGCAAGCAAAAACAAACACATCAAAGCAAATGGGGGTGGGGGGGAAATCTTCACATTTATCAGCGATACCAACATACTTTGTCATCAAGTTGACCCATATCTCACTGCTTCGAAATCTCCAAGGACCTTATGGATTCTGCTGTTCTTAATCTAAAGATTCTGCTCAGCTCCATCACAGGGTGTTTGATGCCTTATATTGCCCTACTAACCTGACACCCCATTCTTGAGAGCAATCCCATGTCACCTTCTCTAGATGCTTCCCTTGGTTTTGAACAACATTTATGCTCAGAGACCTCAAGAAAGTTAATGGTCCCCCATGTTCACCATAGGCAGCTGGAGCAGCAAGGAGAAGAGCTGGAGTGCAGCTGGTAGCACTGCAGCTACCAACATATGAGTGATACTGAAGCTTACAGCCATAAACAAAACAAGAGGCCAAGCCAGGGCAAATACTTCCTCCTGTACGTATGTGCACATTAAAAAAAAAAAAAAAAAAAAAAAAAAAAAAGGCAATTCCACAGTTTTTTACAGTCCTATAATAACAATAAAATAACCATTCTAGAAACTTTCCTTTTTGAGGAACGCCACCTCTGTAAAAGTGTGCAACGGTTTTAAAATTTCACCTGATAAAATACATCAAGCAGTATAAAGCAGCAGAAAAGATGAATAAACCATCTCAGTCTTGTGGATTACTTAAACATTTTTCACATTCCTATGGAAATCCACAGCTGTGTTGCACAAGGGTACCTTGTCCCAGCTTAGCAATTCTCTCTTTTCAAGACGCCTGTACCTTATGAAGCTGGTGAACCACATGCTTATGTTTAAGTTTTAATGTTTTTCTCCATTATAAGGGTGAGTGATGCATTGGCCTCTGTTTTTATTTCTTTTGAAAAGGGAAATCTATAATTCTAAGGTCATAACAAAGTCCTGTGAACTGAAGGATCTTGTATTTCACATGGTGCGGCCCAAATTACGTTCCTTCCTCAGTTTCCTACATAGGAGTCACAAAAAAGAGTCAGTGAATAGGTAAAGAATGAGATGTTGTATTAGCAGAGGAGAAGAGGAGACCCTCTTTGGGCTGGGCAGCTGTGGCGACATGCTTGTGCCTGGATTTTGAAAGGAAAAGTGATATGCCACCTTATACTGCATAAAGCCACTTGACTTTGAACACTTCATTCACAGCCATGGCAGCACAAGGGTTTATAATCAGACACTCGTGGTAAGGCAGCCCAAGGTGTGGATTTATGGCAGTATAAATACCCTCTACAAAGAGCGTGCGGATACTTAATTTAGAGTGATAGGTTAGTTCCACTGGCAGGCAAATTCACCCTTGCAATTCCGACAAGTATGAGCAAGGAGGCAGACAACCACTAAGACCTTGCAAATTCAGCACATATCTATGCTTTTGCATATTTTATGATTAGCTTTTGACATACTTTGTATTTGACATTACCTGTTCCATCTAATGTCAAGCAGAAAACGTACTTCATTTTTTCACGCAGCACTGGCTAGGTGCACGGACTAAACCACTGCCTGTTGTTTTTGTCCAGGAGTATCATGATCTTAGGGTAGGTCTTTACATCAGGCAAACTACAGAGACACTACATTGATCCCAAGTTGGTTCACAGCTGCTTTCACAACAGTGTGAGCTGTGCTCTCTCTAAACAGACAGGACAGTCAACTGAGTTAAGAACATCATTACATCCAATTCATGGCTTTTCACACACAAGAAGGGTTCAAGTTAATTGTGCAGGCAAACAAGACCAGGGCTAGTTTCTTAGGTAGCAGTTGGACCGAACTTCTCCCTTTCGCACAAGCAGCCCACACAAACTGCAGTTTGTCTATGGCATGATACCTATTTCAATTTAGGAAACCAAAATCAGATAGATCACAAGAAACTTCATTTTATTTGGATGTAAACCAGTATCTCATCTCCAAAAGCTGTCAGAAGTATACCCTAGCACTCACTTTTCAAAAGGTTTTACTTACTTGTATTTTAAAAGCAGCCACTGAACAAGCCACAGTCCTACAAGGATCATGCCATTGATTTCACAAATAGAAAAAGCCCATTGCACCCGATCAAAGCGATCAAAAAATGCATCTGGTAGGGGAGGTTGCTCCTCCTTGGGAGGCACTCGTTCATGAACGACTGAGATAGTCACTGTGGTAAAGATGAAACAAAAAAGTGCATAAATAAAAGCCAGGATAGTCTTGCTCCATTCCACAGGATACTGTGAGCGCTCTGGCTCTGGCATGGGGATCTTTATCATCTCCTTCTTATACCCATTTGGCATCCCGTTCAGCTTCATTTTACTGCTGAAGCCATTCTCGCCCATGGTGTTGCTCACACCGACGCGGATGTGCCCGTTGATGTGCCCATTTTTGTGAGCCTCGATGTGGTGAGCCATTTTTAAAGTTTCAATCATGTGCAATAGCCGCTGTCCGCTGTCGGAAGACACCCGGGAGAGAGGTGTCTTCTTAAAATCCTCCTCTGTGAGGTTGATCAAATCCTGCCCGGTGAAGCTCTTCAATGGCTCACAATACTCCGGCACAGCATTTTCCGTTAGCCAATTCGTCACCTCCTCGGGTGACCACAACACCACTTCATTCATCTCGCCAGGCAGCCGGGGCACAGTTTGACATCGATTTTAAATTGGGCAGCAGTCACTGCGACTCCAGCGCATCGGAAAGCTCCTCCTTGGCTTCATCTTTTCCGAGGAACCAGTTTGGCAAGAGGCAAGTCCCTGTCTCTAACCGTCCGATACGAGCACCCAGGCGCTGTGGCAAGCATAGGAAACAGTTCACTTCATATTCGTGTTGGCATTCTTCTTCCTGGGGAGGGGAAAAACCCAAAACCGGTCATTAGGACAGTATTTACCAAGAGTTTGCAATTCATATTTAAAGACAAAATTACTGCAAAAGAAAAGCTAGATGCTGGCATGGAAAAGACTAACTGATTTAAGCTCTAGCCTTATACACACAGCACTGTCCTTTCCAAGCTTGCTACTGATTTCTCAAGAGCTTTAACAGTTTTGTATTATAAACACCACTTTGCAGCTGTGCGAAGGACTCCTTCCTGCTCTGTATTTGTAAAATTTTCTACTACTATGCAGCTCTGATCTGTAACCAGTACCCAAACACCTCTTAAAATCCTAGTACTACTGGATTTAAGGATCTACAGCGCAAATGTTCAGTGTTATTCACGTAACAAACCACCTCTCCTCCTTACAGACTGGTATCTTAATGCAGTGTGTTGTACCTAATTATTGAATCAAAAGCCTAATTTTTGCCTTGCAGAACAAAAACATCTAGTGTACCACAAAAAAGGATTTTCTACAGATCAGCAACACAAAAGAAATTATGTAAATAATCAAGGTTATACTCTCTGGGCCAAAGCACCAGCAGGAAAATCAATGGCCAAACAGGTTAGCATGAAAATAAACCGAAGGATTTCAGTTTGCAGGACTCTAGCAGATGTTTAGCAGCTCTTCAAGGTAAATTTTACAGTTTCCATGGTATACTGCTACAATTCAAATAAATGTTTGTCATCACCTAACAAAAGGAACCAGTAGAAAAATGAAAGTGAAACTTAAAAAATAAAAAAGGAACTAGGTAACAAACTTCTACACCCAATTAATTACAAAAATATCTTAGAAAGCTTAGAAAAGCTGGTCATCAAAAAATTACAGGAAAACAGATGTTACTTGCTGGAACTTCTTCCTGCATTTTTGAGACACGAGCAGCAAAATCCTCAGCACGAGGCAGCAATCACATGGCAGTGAATGCCACCAGCACATTCCCAGGTTTGAGATGTTTATTCAACGAACAAACAAAAACTGGTCCTCCGCAGAGCAAAGAGAGGAAAACAATTAGAACCCCTGTCTCCAGCCTGCCATCCCATGCACTGAGCCTCTCCTGCGGGAGGCTGCAACACCGTAAACACAAAGTGACCTAAAGAAAGTAACAGCATGAGGAAAAAAACACTTCATATTTTCAAAAGCTGTATCATGTCTTTATCAGCTTAAATAATATTTTTAGCCTCTTACAAGCTACCAGATGTTTGTGTTTCATCACAGGGAGCAAAGTTGCCACTGAGGAAAACCAAAATAATCTACACTACTGGCATGACTGGAGTAGAAGTGGTACAAAAGAGACACAGAGCTATACTCCCATGCAAAACGTGACAATGCTGCACATAAATATATTTTTTTGACCTGTTACCTCTAAACTGAGCAAGAAACACAAGGTGCAGTTTTTAATCTGTTTCTCTGTGGAATGAACCAGGTCTGGTGATTGAGAAAAGAAAAAGCTTTGGACGAAGGACTGGTAGTACTTCTTTCTTTTTTTCAGTGGGATTATATGTACTGAGGAAGGCTTTTAGCCACAGATCCCTTCATTATTCAAGTTGTGTTTAGCGAACTGGTATTTAGTTACACGGCCCTGAACATGGACAAAAATGATGGATTGAATTATGCATGTTAACCCACATTAGAAACTCCTACAAGACTTTGACCAAAGGAGAGCAGCTCAGCTCTCCACCACGCTGGTCTCTGCTGTACTCACTGTAGTCATGTTACCACAGGGCACCTGAAATCCTGGGTCTGGCACCAGCTGCAGCACAAAGCTTAAGCACGAACCCTGCATTCTTACTCCATGCCGGAGAGAGTTGGTGTCACCAGCAGTTATGGGAAGATGTTTTGCCTCCAGCTCCCCATTTGGACTCAGTCTGTGCATTAAGGGCGATGTCAGCCTTGAGCTACCCCACTTACTAATGCCTGTGACTCGACTTGCTCACTGCAGACCAAGGAGATGGAAACATCATCACCTTTTTGATGTCCACAATATTTCAGTCTCAAGTGATGCACCACTAATTCACAACTCAAGGAATCAGTGTCTAAGTGAAGGAAAATGCAACACACACTTTCACACTTGTCCTAGGGTCAAAACTCAGGTTGAAATCCATGAGATGCAGCACCAGAAACTGCACAGGATCAAATACACAATGATGGCACGGGGCTCACCAAGGAGCAAGAAGCTACTGAGCAGAAAGCTTCAGTCCTCACGGATGATGTTTCTGGGAGCACAAGCGTAGTGCTGGCCAGGTGCAATCCCAGCCCGCTGCTATCACACCACCAGCATGTAAATCACTATCAAGCACCTTTTGTAAAAGCACAGTAACTGATACTCATGGGAGGAAGGCTTAGAGGAAAGATAATACTCTGCCAAGGACACAGGCCATGGAGTTGTTTTCATTGAGAGCTAAAATGAGGAAAAAACAACTAAAATTTCTAACGAACACCTATCATTCAAACCTCCATTTCACAGCCTGTCTAATGGGGGAGGAACAGGCAAAAAAGCTTCTTTACACCTTCCAGCTTGTCACATTGAAAAATACCTCGTTTTCTATCATGTGTTCATGAAAGCTTGATCGGGTGAGGTTCACAGAAATGACATGGGAGACTAACAACCCTCATTGGCCCCCTTGCTTCCACAAAAGGTCTTCTCCTGTCCACAAAAGCTGACGACAGAAGGTGGGAATGCATTGGCTGCTGCTAGGCCACATCCACCGGCTTAGCTTGGCCTCACTGCCCCAGCAAGGCATGCGGACGCGTGCCCACCCAAGCCTCCCCAGCTCTGATACAGGTCATTAGTCTGGGCCAGGCAACTAAAATGCTCCCTCCACCCGCAGCAGATATGCTTCATTAAGGAGCCTGTATCTGTTAACAAATTATAAATAACAATGTGATTATCATAATAATACCAATCACATTACGATAATGATGCCATGTAAAACCAGTATCTCAAAATACCCACACCACAAGATTGAACAGAGTGAAATAACCAGCAAGGGCTCCAGTCCGCACCTCCTTGTGTTTACATGACCTTTTTTCCCCTGTTCCCAGCAAACATTAAAGTGCTAACTCAAAACTTTCAGATCCTTTTCCACTTTCCTGACAGGGAGTATTTACCACCACCACTTCAATTTGCCCATATGAGGGTTGCAATATCATGACCACAGCCACCCCAGTGGGTTAAACAAGTATTTGAGAGCACACTGCATAACCTTGCGTACCAGGATCTGTTCTCTTTCACATCACTTTGCGGAGATGTGGTTGAGCATAAGGACCGAACATGGGAGCATCCACCTCTTTGGTTAAAGGACAAGATAATCAGCAATAAAATCATAGCTGGCTACACCTCCATATTTGACTTGGCAGCCAAGGTGCAGAAGACTCTGCAGTTTTCTGTCTCTAGGTCTGCACAGAGGATAACTAAGCACTCACGTTGGACGTCACTGTTTCAGATTTCATTTCGAAGTCCGTGGGATCACTGCTGAGCGAGCGATGGACATCCCCTGGGCAGGCAGCGCAAGTCTTGTCCATGGAGCAGTAACCTCCCTCTACAACCCCGGAGCTGGCTTACAGGTTAACACACCACTCCCTATTACCTCTAAACTTGCAAGCAGAAAGCATTACATCTCACAATTAACACTCATGAGGACAAAACCACATCTACCTAAAACAGAAAAAAAAGACCCCCAAAACCAGGTTGTTAATCTCCAATCTCCTCACTAAAGCACTTTGAAACCCGACTGAAGAAAACCTAAGCCTTCCCAAATCAAATCATGCCTTCCTCGTGTTTGTACAGTGCTTTTATTCTCTAAGTGAGGACCTTTGCTGCCAAGGCAACAGTCACTATAGATATCAGTAAAATAATCAGCCATTTCAGAAACTGCAACGAGCTCCTCACCAGGAGCCAAGGAGATTTTCAAATCCTTTCAGAGGCAGCGGGTGTGTTTCAGCTGCAACACTGAGCATCCTTCCCAAAGACCCCAGAAAAGTTGAGATGATAAAACCATTAGTAAAAAATAGTGTAAAACAAGTGAGGTCCAGGGATAAGCGCAGTTTGAAGATAAAATAGTGATAATTTCTTCCTTGGAAAACAAACGCTGAGATGCACACCGATTATGTGTGCACACACATAAGCAGGAAAAAATCCGACTGCTGTAAGGATTGAAGTTTTAATGCTTTAGAAACCAACCCACAAGTGAATTCCCCAAACCCCCCGGTGAGGAGAAGTTACACAGAGACCAAATACTCTGGTTGAAAGCCGGGAGCTCTCATCCTGCATTTTTACAGCACAAAACAAACTGTTTGTAACAGCAGGGTCTGAGTCACTGCTACAGTCGCCTCCTCTATAGGCATTTTATCGTCACTCAAAATAATGCTCTGACACCTCAGTAACTGGATGTCCTGTACTTGCAAAGCACCTCTGCACACCAATTTGAAACGAAAGGGCAATGCCTGCCACAAATTATGTGCTGGATATTACTAATGAGCTCTCAAGCAATATACCAAATTGCTTCCCTCCCTCCAGGACAGCCTTACCTCCAAATCAGAGACTGCCCCTTGCAAGAGGCTGCAGCACTAGAAAGCAAAAGACTGTTGGCGTTTTAAAACATCACAATAAAGCTAGTTTTGTGCTGTAAATACAAAGATATGCAAATACAAAATATCTGTAAGTATAAAATTGAGGCACAGATGGGCTCACGAGTTTCACAGAGCTCTGAGATAGGTTTCCAAGGTCGGTCCCAGATGGAAAACATTGTCTTGCAGACACAAAGTCAGAGCAAGCAGAATTACTACTACGAAAAGAGAGGCTGGGATCAATATGCGAAGCAACGCCCACATACCCTGAATAGCTACTTACGCAGCTTCAGAGAGAAAAAAAAATTGTCTGCATACTACATAAAACCCTGAGCAGCCCATTTTTTCTAAATTACTCTTTAGGAAGGGGGGGGGGGGGGGGGGGGGAAATCCACTCACAGGCAGGGCTTTCAGTATAACAGCTCTGAACCCAAGCCTAGTGTTCAGTGGCAAGGATTTAAAAATGAAAGTACTTGCATCAAATCTGAATAACCCAACAGCTCATCTTCAGATGGGAAACACTGCTAGTGAATACCTCTGCTACCAAAACGCATCCTCTATATTGCGTGCATGTATGTGTACAGAGGTATATACACGTGCACGTTCTGTGCTGGGTGATAGAGACACTTTTTCCCTCCAAACCTGACGAAGCCTCATCCCCTTGCTTCTTCACAGCCCTACATCTCTTTGCTCAACTTCCTTGCTCCCCCTTCTTCTTCTTCGGGCTTGAAAGCAGTTACGGAAACCAGCAAACACCCGTGAGAAGGCTTCACCTGACCATCATTCTCATGACGGGAGCAGTTGCTAAGCAGGACTCTTGTTTTGACA
Organism: Nipponia nippon; assembly: GCF_047370975.1. Classification (NCBI taxonomy): domain Eukaryota; kingdom Metazoa; phylum Chordata; class Aves; order Pelecaniformes; family Threskiornithidae; genus Nipponia; species Nipponia nippon. The sequence continues at coordinate 86,199,531 of NW_028262347.1, read as the reverse complement.
CTACGGAAATCCTGCTTCAAGTGATCCGGTGGTAGAAAGGATAGCGTGGGGAGGGCAGGTCCTGCCTTTGGTTTAAGTTACAAACAATTATTTCAGACTGAAAAGTCTCCTCAAACGCAGGAGGGAGAACCAGGTGCCAGGACCAGAGTCCCAGCTGTCACCTGCAGGAACAGCTATGGGCTTTCCGCCTATGGCAGGGATAACCCAAGCGCACATCTATTTTGTACTGCATACCACAATCTTAATGCCTACATCCTAAAGTAATGCCATACGTGCACAGAAGCAGGATGAATATTAGCTTATTTTTGAACAACTGCAATAGAAAACCCACCTTCCAACTCCCTGACCCAAATGCTTTTAGTTCTGTGCGAGAAAGATGCAAATAACACCACAAAGTTAATTTGCGGGGGGGGGGAGAACAACAAACTATATTCAACTCCTAAGAATATTATCGAGAGAAAGTGGGTCTGTACTATTTCAGCCCTCCACCCACAAAGCAGCGTGTTAAAATATTAACAGACCATCACAAATCCTTACACGCAGATAATCTGCTTCGACACCAGGATTTTTAATTCTTCAGCAAAGACTTCTACAGCAGCACTCCACCCACCCGCCGCATCAGTCGCTTCTTTGCTATATACAAACAAAAACCCCCATGGACACCACGACACGCTGCGCTCAAACCTTGCACAGCTGGTTTCTGGAGCAAAGCAACCCTAAGTGTTTCTGGGCTCTGCGCTCGGGTGGCAGCAAGCTCTGGCCGTTGTCTCCAACACAGCTAAACACACGTCTGTGCTACACCTCAGGATCTGGGTCAGCCAGAGATAGGGCAGAGCTGGAAATAGAGCCCCGTGTCCTCATGCAACCTCTGAGCTACCTCCATTACTAAAGAACACAAACGATACTTGCTTTCCTCTTGAAACTATCCAAACCTCCTTATATTTATATGCACACAACAGAAGACCTCAGAAGGAAAACAGATTAAACACTGAAAAAGGCAGAAAAAGCGGTCCGTCTGTCCCCCAAGGCATAGAAATGGGGAGAGGATGGGGTAGGGCAGAAGGATGGAAACAAGAAAATAAAGAGAGACTGAATGTTTGTGACATGCTCCATATTTTAACTCGGTGAACCAAGTTCAGGTGTTTTGGGGTGTTTTTTTTGTTGTTGTTTTTTACCTACACTGAATACCTAAGTCATTTGTTGTTGGAAAGTCAGATTTGTGGTGAGCCTCTGGGAATCTAAGTAGTAGCAAGAACTGGGAAAAAAAATCATTATCAAAACAGAAAAGGGAAGTTTTGCCTAAGGAAACTGAGAACAGTCTTGTGACTGGTGGTAACATGACTCTAAAATGCATACTCCAGTGTATTTTGCCAAACCAGCCATGCAGATTGGGAAAAAGAAAGCCAGACGAAACTACAGGGAAAAATAGAGCCTCACTGAAGGCTTAAAGCAATTAATTGCCCATTTTTTTTAATATTTGGGTTTGTTACTGGACCTGTATTAGACAGCATCCAGACCACAACAATTGCTTCCTCCAAACTGCCTTTCCCTGAGTTATGACTTAATCAAAAGAAAACTGAGTTTACACACTCAGAATCCCAGCCTAGAATAATGTTTTCCATTAGAAATATAAATATTTTATTTCAAATACACTACTTTTTAAGTCCAGCACATCAGACCCAGATCAAAAAGACTCCAAGCCTCAAGAGCTGAAATATAAATATCTATATATCTTCATGAAAGATGCTGTTCTCTGCATTGCAGCTGTTACTATTCATAAACGCACCCAAAAAGCACACCATCAACATTATTAATTTTCAATACTATTACCCTTGTAAACAAACAAACAAACAAACAAACAAACAAACAAACAAACAATTCCTGGGTTTGTCTTTATTAATTTAGTTTCATCTAACACATAGTAATTCCTGGTCTGAAAGACAGAACACCAAAAATATTTCAGATTATTTCTGGTATAAATAGTGCTAACCCAATTTTTTAACACATTCCTCCTCTTTCCAGCAATATCTGTTCAGAGTTGTACCATAAATCGATATTCAGATCTGGAAGATGTATATCTGTGTGAAGAGGAGGAAGACTCTTATTGAACATTTGGTCTAGAACAACCAGAAACCCAGGAAAGGCGGCAGGGCAGGGAAGGCATTTTTGATTGCCAATGAGTTATGGGTGTACAATCTTAATGATCTTACTAGATCCAGATCTACTGAAAATTCAGATGAACTGCCCCGGCATCTTCCTTTTGTGGTTAATGCTACAAGCAAGAAAAATATCTCTCAGCTCACTTGCCAAACTTCAGCCACCTTCTTTAGTCTCTTTGCCACTGATCACATGGATGCCAAATCTCGCTGTTTGCAGTGGAGATCTGCCACTGTTGACGTTCGGCTTGATGGCAAAAACACACTCATGTTCATTCAGCAAAATCCAGTGCAGCTGGAGGGACGAATCCTCTCCCCTCCCCAGTCCAGCCATCCAGCATCTCCTTCTTCGAAAGCGAGAGTGCCAGAAAGGGAGGGCAATTCAGACCAACTCTGTTCCCTGCTCTAAGGGTCCCTATTCTTTTGCCTTTTATAGATAATTTTATGATTGTTGCTTGGGGTTTCAGGACTGCTGCTGCTGCCCCTGAATGTGACACTCTGATGCTGCAACAAGCTCCAAATTTCAGAATTCGGATTTCAGAAACCCTAGATATTCCTCCCTCAGCACTGAAAAGTAGCTTTATTTCTGTATCAGACTCCAGATCTTAACATCATTGACTATTCATACTCAGCTGCTCCTGATCTATGTCAGACATGCCATCCCTCCCATTGATTATCCTGTGACACCAGCAAATCCTACTTAAATCTTGTTTCTGACAACAATTTGGCATTGAACCCAAAGAACGGGTATGCACAAACATCCTCCCCAAAACCGTAAGTGCTCCTAACATTTTTAATTGCCAGATATTTCAAGAGCACAAAACAACATTGAAAACACACTTGCTTCCACACCGACAGCGACTGTGTGTACAACCAGGTATCAGTCAAACACTTTCCAAGACCACAAGCAGAAACGCTTGAAATCATCACAGTGTGTTCAGAGTCTGCAAAATACTTTATGTTTTAAATATTCCTCTCAGCTTAAAGTTATTATCAACTACATTTACAAATAAGGAGAGATATAGAAAGTTAAGAAACTTATCTTGCTATCTAACTGTTCTGGAAATTATAAATATTTCAATAACTGACTGAAAGCCTCAGAAGTAAGTTCCTCCTGCAGACATCCAATTACATCTGATTTTTTTTTTTCTAGTGACAAACTTGAGGTATAGGAGATGTGCCTGCATCATGCTGTCCTAACATCTTTATGGAGATGTCCATTAGCCACCCAGCAACTCCGGTTACCATCCCAGGGAGTATCTCCGGCAGGGTGGCTCTTGGCCATCCTTTCTTCTGCAGGTAGTGACTCCACTATCTAGCACTCCGAACACAAAAGACTAGATGACTGCGTAACAGATTCACACGCTGAACTGGTAGGTTTTGAATGCGTCAATTAAATAGGTTCAAAAACCTGTAATTCCAGCCAAACAAGGGAATCTCAGCTCGAGCTACTGGCTAAGCATGACTAGCTTGCATTCATATCATGGAAATAAAGCTACATAGTATTTAAATATTATTTAAAATTAGTGTTTAACAAAAACAATATTTCAGCTCACAAATTCCCCCACCTCGGGAACGCTATCATCCACTACCTACCCACAGCCTGTAAAACTGCTGCAAAGCAACTCAAAACAGAGTGCAAAGCTCAGTCAGCAGTTTGTTCACATTTCACAACCAGAAATAATTAAAAATACTTAAATCAGACGCCTCTTGAGATGATTGTTCATGCGATACCTCTTCTCCTTCCATAGGAGAGACAGGGGAACCAGACCCAGCCTGCTATCATCAGCACAAGATTGTCCAGCTGCTAGCACGAGTGCACAGCCTCTAGCAAACTTTGCTTACTAGTCTAAACATTTGCTTTTAACTAAATGAAGGCAAACTGAGCTGTACAGGACAAACTGTATGATACGCTCCTCAAAATCATTCCTTTCATTAAATCGTACATTAAGCAGGAGGAGTTAATGGCCTGCAGCACAGCGCTAGGCACAATGTCATTTCCATGATCCACCCCAACGTAAGCATCCATGGACTACATCACAGCGCCTGTGCTGTATTGAGCACTAACAACTGTAGCTCCCTGCGGTGAACCGTGCAGTGCTTTCCATCCACACGCTGGTCACAGCAAACAAATGAAATTGCTCAGATAATTTCAGTTGGTTTAGAAATTGAAAAGGTCACATCCACTCTTGGAAAAAACAATAAAAATCAGCATTCCTTCCCAGAAAGTAGACATGGGAATTAACCATTTAATCTATTAAGGGACGCCTGTTGCTCTGAAGGGATCACTGAGCTGCTTGCCTGCAAAAACAAGACTGGGCTTCATAGCTCCTGTTATACAAATAGGTTAACATGCAATAAGGACAACAAGCCCTCTTCATTTACAGCAGCAAGAGAACTGCAGAAACCCAGCAGCACTATTCTCCTTCCAGCCACAGAAAGAGGAACCCAAATAAATTGCAGGGAATGAGATGAGAGGGAGGGAGAGGGGGAAGGATTTAAACCTGCAGTCACATGGACACCGTAGCTTTCTGCAAGCAGATGGGTGAAGCCCAGATTAGCAAGGTATTAATGAAAGCAAGGCAGTAATGTTGATGAGGTGCAGCTCAAAAATAGCCAAACTCTGACCTGCCTCACCAAGCAGAGTGAAGCTCCCCTCTCCCAGACAGATTGGTATTGGCTGCGAAGTCACGGCTCTGCTGACTGATGGGAAAGGATGGGAGATTGCAAGAGAAGCAGAGCACAGTTGGAAAAAGCTGCTGAGGCCGAAGCTAAAAGATGAACGGCAAAGCAGGTAATGAAGCAGCAGCCACGCAGGAGAGCACAATACTCCTTTAAATCATCCTTCAGCAGCAAGACGCAAAAGGCTTGCTGGGAATAAGCCCTTCCCATAGGTAAATACTCAGAAGATGCACTCTCTAGAGATGTCCAGCAGGATGCAACATCCCTGCTGCGTACCTGAGGAAGCAAACAAAACAAGGGAATAACAATTACGCTGATGTTTCTAATGGGCAGGGGCTCATCTGAGCAGTGGAGCGGTTAGGATGTTACGGTACTGCAGAAACTCATCTGATGATGAGCCCTTGAGAGCAGGACACAAGTAAAACCCTGTCCAGCGACCTCGTGACAGGCTCCGTGACTACACAGCACTTCAAGGCCTGGGAAACTTATATACGCCTCCTAAACACATTAGTAAACAGAATATTTTAAAAGTACAAAACAAATAGGGGCTAATCTGACATAGCTGCTGCTTTACCTACTCATCCCATGGTCAGACTCGCTCTACAGGACTACCCTTGAACTGTGCTCTGACATGCGTCTTTTAGGTAAATCCTAAGAACATCTTCAAGATCTTCTAGACCTGATAAAATACAGCATTTTAATAAGAAGCCATAAAAAAAAAAAAAAGTTCCATGTACAAAGATCATGAACATTCATTATCAGTCCTCCAGTAATGCCAGTGCTTCTCCTGCACGCAATACAGAGCTGTTGAAATGACTACTAATGGAAAAAAAGTACTATTCTGGAAACGATAAGATCGAGTACTGTAAAGCATTCATACCAAAAGATATTAAACAGCCACAGTAATTTGCGTTTGGGGTTTGTTGGAGTTTTTTTTTTTGTTTGTTTGTTTGGGTGGTTTTTGAGGGGGTAAAGGTGGGGCTGCATTACCAGAGACTGCACAGAACATAAACACACATGAAATTTGCTTTTAAAAGCATATATAATATTATCTGTCCTTAGGCACTCCAAAACCTTTTTGTTGGGTCTGAAAACACCTACATGCACTAATATTTAATGTGGGCGAGGGGATAAGAGTACCATGCCAGAAATCCTGATGAAATATGCAGCTCACCCTACGTGGCAGGACAACAGCACTGAGAAAGAGTGTCTTATTCTTATTTAGCCTATAGTGTTTCACATCATCAGTGAAACAATGTAGGGACTTGATTTAATTTGATCCTGAGACAAACTTGTGCAGGTCTGAATTGGTCTTCGGCAGCCAAATTACAAAAGCCTGACCTCACAGCAACAGCCCAGGAGTAAAAACAGCATCTCCCATGAAGTACAGGCAAACGGCAAATGCAGCATCTGGCACATGAACCAGCCTGGTCCAGCCACAGCATGTGCACATGGATAACTCAGCCTGTCTCATCCCAGCTGAAACGCAAGACGTGCCACGTGCACAGCATCACGTGAATTAAGTTTTAAGGGAAAAAACACTGATCTCGGACCAGAAAACCTGTGGCCACAGGACAGCACAAGGATATCGTGTTCCCATCTGTTACGGGGATTTCTTGCCCTCCCCAGAGGGCACAATGTGATCTGCAGGAGACGGTTGTCAACAGCAGGGCTGAAGGTTCTCCTCACTTTCTGGAGGAGTAACAAGGAAGGATCAATATTTAGAAAGACGCTGAGAAAGAGCGGTCCAGCCACCAGGGAGGAGAACACCACGCGCACAGCGCCAGCCCAAAAATCAGGAAACTTGCATTTCCATAGTTCACTAAAAGCCAGTTTTTGCCAAGTAACCAATTTCCTTACACTCTTCATTAAATAAAATATGAAGGGCAGGCGGAGACGTAAAATATAAATGCATACACTTCCATAAGCAACACGCCCTGTTATTGTAGATGCCGCATACATCATTGAGGACAACGGGACTTAAGTCCACTAACGGAGGGCACAATTCAGGATCAGTTAGCAGGCAAGGAAGTTTTATATTAACAAGTGTTGCATTTATATTCATCTTTGTGATCCTCACTGCCTAGAAATAGCAGAAACCGCTTTGGTTAATGTATTATTTAGTCAGGGCAAACGGGTGAAAGGCAGAATCAAACCTCAAGACAAACATCAGATAATTTTCGTGTGGATCTCCACCAAATATAAAACTTGCAATGGGATGGCAGGACACTCGCCAGTTTGGAAATTAAGCCAGAATGGCTGAAACGATCCTTCCATCAGATTTCTCTGCAAAGCTGCCTGAAGATATGACAGTAGTTATGAACTGCCCTATGGAAACTCGTTGCTGTACCTGTTTTCCAGCACTTTGCCACGCATGTGAGCGCAAACACAATGTCTTTACATTCTCAAGTGTTAGCAGTTAGAAGTATTGCTTTGGCAAATTTCCCTGGAGAAGAGTAATAGCTACCCATGGAAGACTTGCCCCTAATCACTGGCATATCCTTTTTCCTTTTCTTAATTTTTTTTTTTTTTATTTCAGGCAGCTGACTGACAAATAATACTGTTGCAGTGCTCATGTTTACAGTGCACAGCATCTTTCTTCTCATATTTGCAAAATTTTACTCAAAAGGCACAGCAGCTTTCAAACAACTGGCAGCTGGCACCTCAAAGTTCAGTCATGAAAACTAACTGTGTAGCTAGTTGAAAACCACCTTTCATCTTGAAAATTAGGATGTGGTGTAAAATATTTTCAGACTACGTTTTTACTACCCCATATTTGCAAAGTGGACTTGAGGTGGCTGCTGTAACTTGCAGACAGATGAACGAGTTCAGGATGAAGGCTGCGCTCAGCTGTACAAGCAACTTCTCTAGGACAGGACAGGACATGCGAAGCTCCAAGGCATCAGTGCTCAGGTCTTTACGGAACTCCATAAACTTCATGGAGTTTATGGAACTCCATAACTCACTCCCACCATACAAGGACCATAAAGCTCAACAGGTCCCTGCTGAAGTTCCAGAAATATCAGGTCTGCCCCAAGCATGAGGAAAACCCAAAGCCATGCATGAGCTTGTGGCTGCCTCCTACCCTGATTATTCAGAGGTTCAACAGAACCGAATGTCATCTTCATACCTGAAGTACTTTCTGCATATAAAATCACTTCTGCTTCCCTATTTTGAAAGTTACTTATAGACAGGAGTTCCTCCCTATTTCAAAGCTCTGCATAAAGCTGGATTTATTGATGCAGACCCATGATTCATTACTAGAGCAAGCTGTAGGAGACAAACTGTATCATGCTAGAATCTAGCAAAATCAGGAAGACAAAAAAAAAAAAAAATCAGGAAGAAAAATCAGGAGTATTCATCCCAAACTGAGACCTAGACAAAAAACAGTATGGGTGTTCCTGCCCTCTGTAGCTTTTTTCTTCCTTATTTTTCTTTTCATCAGCAGTAGCGTCCGCTCTTCCCTCCCTCCTTTCCCTCATCCTCTGCAGCTTGTTTCAGCCCCGCATGTCAGACCCTCCCCAGCTGAGCCACACATGCTCCAGATTAAAAGGTCAACAGGATTAGGAGAAAATGGAGAGGCTGCTGAAATCAGGGCAGTGTGAAACCATCACCTGAAACAGAGGGCAGAATATTTCAGATAACCTTGTGACAGACAGGTGGCAGTGCCAGCAGCCCAGTGAGCCCCAGCAGCCTCCTCTTCCTCCTCCCCTTCCAAGGGTTTTTAAAAGAAGGAGAATCAGTCTGAAAGGATCCCGAGGACTGTAAATAAATTATGTCCCTGTTCATCAATTAGCTCAGGCTGCACTGAAATGAAAGCCACAGTGGGCTCTGTAATCACTCAAAATAAACTCCTCTGACGGGATTGCTCCTGTGCTGATGGCTCAATTATGCCTAGGAAGACCGTTACAGAACATTAAACATTAACAAAAGTCTGAGCCTGCGTTACTTTTCTCCCAGATAAATCTAATTCAGTAACCGAGTGCTTTTAGCTTAAGTAACCCTGAATTACTGGATCAATTCTTTTCCCACCTTTTCCTCACAAGTTGCAAAAGCCAGGCCACCACATACAGGGAAAATGTTTGCAAATAGTCCCTTTGCTAGACAGTTATATTTTTATTATACAGGGAAGATAAATTTTTATCATTTAAAAATATATACGGTTTGGGAGACGGTTGTTTATGTAAATTTAGTAGCTCAGAAATCAAAGCAGTGGCAAACTGTTCTCCTGGGTTATGAGGGTTTACTCTAGCTTCCCTAGAAGAGCTGCTTCACTTCTCTAAAATCCAGTCCTGAGCAAACAGTTCCACAGCTTACGTTTTCTGAAACTGCAAGAACCATGAAGACAAAGAAACTCTAACACAGCAGAGTTCATTTCTCATTTTGCATTTGCAATATATTATTTGCTTTTTGTAGCTTCAAGTTTAACAAGACCAGAGATACCCTTGCCATCTGAACTGTCTCTCCTTTCTCTCCCTGCAACTGTTATCAACACAAAGTTTCTTGAAGCTTGCCCAGGTCAGATCTTTGCTGTTCTAACCTAAGTACGACATGCAAACACATTGCAGGGAGCTGAACAATGCCAGGATTTTGCTGTGGATTTAGGTAGGGTGTGACTAGTTTAGAACAGACAAACCAATGTCCCCAAAGAAAAGCACATGGCTGAGATTAAACGAGAAAATTTCAAAACACAAAAGGAGTTAGAACTAATAAGGAAAAAATCCAGAGAGCTGGGAAGACTAAGAAACTGAAATCAAAGTTGCACCAAAACTAACTAGCTGGTGGTCTTCCTACTAAATCCTCCTCATCCTTAATGCTTAATACTCACCAATCCCAAAGCATCAGCTTCCCCAATATAAATAAATTGGATTTTACTGGGTTCAACTTCACGTTTTTTAAAAATTAATAAAGTATAACAGTGTCACCATTCTTACTAGTGAAAAATCTGCTTGACTGCTAAAGTGGTCTTTTAAATTTACAAGAAAACAGTGTTATATGTATCACTGGGACCAATGAATTTTTACTCCTGGTTACGAAAAGCAGCCCAGTAACAAGGGAGAAAGCATTCTGAAGCATTTTGAAACTTAACTGAGTAAAACTAGCTCCTTGTCTTCAGGATTTTTTTCCAGAGGGTGAAAGAGTAACTTCAATTCTTAAATTCACTTTTAAAACACAGAATAATTCCAGTTTCACAAATCAAGAGGTAAAATTTGACTCAATACCAAATTCCACCAAGCTCTAAATATGCTTATGTCTACAGCTTATATCTACAGCCCCTTGAAGAGAGTAAATGCCGTTTGTCTTCAAGTCATTTGCCCAGGGAAAGTGTTACGTTACAGGTTTTCTGAACTAAATATTATATAGCTAAACATTACTTAGTTATGTTGAACTAACTGCTGTTTTCCTTCCACCATGTCCTGCGTAGGGAATACTTAGTACAGTGTGCTTTCTGTTTTTTAGGATTCACCTAGGGTGGATATCCAGGATATCTGAAATGCCTCTGGATATTTCCTTCTTCATTTGGCACTGAACTGGATGGTGCACTAGTTATCGATGTGTGGCTGGGAGTGCTACAACAACAGGAGCTCATCTGAACCAAGATGCAGCTTAAGAAATCACACTGTTCTCAAGACTGACAAAGAGTTAAAAAAAGGAAGCAAACAAAAATAAACCCAAACCCCCAAAACCAAAGACAAAGAAAGCATCAGGAAACAAACTTCTCAGCAAAGAAAATAATGTTTTCCTTAACTGGTTTGTACCCTTATTTTCAGAAAATATATCCAGACAAAGTTACAAGGACCAGTGATAACCACGATGACTAGGGATAAACACTGAGTGAAGAGTTGCTGACAAAACACTGTATAATGGCCACTTCCTAAAAGCAACGCTTAAAAACTTTGCCATTTACAAAGCAAACACTATATTTACCTTGGCTTGTCTGTTGACTACCTTTCTCCTGACACATCACATGCTTATTGCAAAATAAAGTCTCCTTATAAGAGTGTAATATTATAACCAAGCAAGACAGTTACATTTGGTAAGTGAAATTAAGGCCCCAGTACTTTTTATGCATTTTTTTTTTCCAACTGCTCAAACTCTCCCTATAACCTATCAGAACATGTACAATTCAAACAGCAAAGTAAAGTAAATCTCCTTAATCTCTTAAGCTGGGTAGACTAACCTGAATTAGCTCAGCCCCAGTTAGAAACGGCAGCATGCGTGCTATAGCTCTGATTTTAAACCCGAGCTGAGGAACGCTTCGCACTGCTAACAACAGCTCTCGATCTGCTCACCCGAACTCAGCTTCAGCCCCTGCAACCTGAACTCGGGTTATGTGCACCAGCAGAGTTCAACGAGCCTTTTCTTGGAGGCATCCCCTCCCTCCTGCCTTGTATCCCCATCCTCCTCTCTTGCGCTTGGGTGACTGCACAGTGGAAAAACTGCTCTTTTCCTGGTTTTCTCCTGAGCTGGGCAGCCGAACCAGCTGGCTGTGCAGTCACACAAGCATAAGCAAGTCCTTCCCCTTTCGGTGGCAGTAGTGAGTTGTCAGAGCAGCTTAGCTATATGTTGAAACCATACCTCAAGTTTCCTAATATGCCTTTCTATTTTTAACCAGTCATTTCCCCTACCTTTTCTGCCATGCAGACAGCTGCAGAAAGCAGCTGGAGACAACAAGTGCTCCATCAGGCCAATTTTCCTGGCAAAAAGTCATCCACAGGCCAGCGGCAAGTGCACAAGGGGCAGCAGAGACACTCTCAAATGCTACCCCAAACCCACAGCTCAAGGCAGCCGAGAGGGAACAGAACTGTTTTCCTTTTTCCCGTCTCCCGTGGCTATGACAGCTCTTACTGAACATGGAGCATGGTGGCCTGGTCGTCCAAAGGACTGCCACTCTCCTGGTTCACGCAAACCAGCTGAGATCCAAATCAGCATCTCTAGTCCCTAAAAACTCAAAAGGAAAAAGGCTTAAGCAAAGATTCAGAGCATGGACCTGCTTCTGCGCTTAGCTGCCCGGGCCAGCTCTCCCAGGACAGAGATGGAGGGACCACTCCTGCCTTCTGCAAGCCAGCGTTACCATTTGATACAGCACTTGAGAGCTCTTGCTGGGATGTCCCCAGTACAGAGACCTCCTTTGAAAAACTCACATCTCTCGGGGAAAGCTCTTCATCTTCTCCTCCAGGTTTGGAGATCTCCTCCTTCAGGCACTTGGTACTAGGTGTAACAGACACACGGCAAACCCTGAATTCTCTCCTCACCTGGTACAACAGCTTTAAAAAGATGACGTGCAGCCACCCTGTAAAGTTAGCCAAGCAAAAAGGGCACTTTCCTGAGCAGGAAGAGCAGTTTTGAGCTTTCACAGGCGAATGGACACCCAGGGATGCAGAGCACAGGCTGTGCAAGGCAGTGAGCCACATGGAATGGCATAAAACAGGCTTTTGGGTTTGGGGTTTTTTTGTGTGTTTTGTTGTGGGTTTTTTGTTTGTTTGTTTGTTTGTTTGTCGTTTGGGGGGGGGTTGGGGTTTTTTTGTTGTTTTTGTTTGTTTGTTTTGGGGTTGTTTTTTTTTGTTTTGTTTTTTTTTTTTTTTTTTTAAAGTGAGGTCCAGGTTTCTGAGCTGTGCTCCCTAAGGTCTTATTAGGACGAAGCATCTTCAGTGAGAAAACTGAAAATCTCCTTGTAGGACCAGGCAGACCTTTGGCATAAGACAACCAGACTGAGAGCTTGGCACCTAAAACACACACAGCTTGGGGAGGGCAAGGCACAACTCCCACACCGATTCAGGGAGCTTAAGAGTTTAGCTGGAAGTTTTGAGTCATGCTCTTAGATGTGGGCAACTAGAATAGCTTAAGACCTTCTTGAGCTAAGCCCTTCTTCTCCTGTTCAAACAACAGCTTCAACATCGCAAATGAGGCTACTCTTGCTATTCTCCATATAACATGTTTTCCTATGCTACATATTTTCTACACTCCAAGTTACTTGCACAAAATAGGCTTACTGCAAACATGATCGATCAAAACTTAAAGCAAATGCAGACAGGACTCTACAGATTGTAAGTATCAAATGCCTCGGAGAAATCCGTTTTTTCAATGCCTACAGAAACAAAAGTCAGGCAAAACAGAAGTATGGTGTGGATTTAAGGACAGCAAGACCTACAGCAAATCTTCCCAGCTCAAGCAGATTCGAATCACAGGATCCCAGGAAACAAAGCTGCTGAGCAAAACAGCCCATCAGCCATAAACCCATTTAAAACTAAGTTTCATTAATGAGTTACAGTATTTACAGGTAGGTAAGAGGCAGAAACTGATGTGATTCAGCAATTGCCATGATGCTGCTGTGGCCAGGGGAGAGAAACCCCACCGTGAACACCAACGGCCCATATCCACACGCAGCACGTGGTAGGTAGGTCTGAGAACCTGTTCCCCACTACGCGCGCCAGCAACGGTCCAGAAAAGCACGCTGCTCTTGTGGTTTGTGGGTAACCATGTGTCTTAGTCGCCGTTTTCTGCAAAACTCTTCCTGGTCTTGAGTTACTTCAATGCAGAGTTGAAACACTGACTCCCCCCACCCAAAACTGCTTCAGAACACGAGTTTCTTGTTCATGTGAAATAAAAGCATTATCCACCTACGGTTCCTCCGGCACAACAGCAATGCATGAGCTGATCCCACCAAGCAGCCTGGGATGCTGTTTTCCCCCTCTGCCTTAGTTGGAGCTGCTCTGTTAGGAAAGTGCTTTAGTCTTTGTGCATGGGGAGGAGGTCCTCTCCCATGCTTAATCCACTGGACTACATCACTTTATTAACCAGTACGGAAAGCAAGACAGCAGCATGCACCAATGCACGAAACCAAGATCTGCAAGTAACTTCACTTCTTACCTCCTGGAAAAAGGGCGTTTCGGGGGTGAGAAACCTCTTTAGCAGCTTTTACAAACACTGGGACTGTGTGTTAATGATTTACCTGACAGTGCTGTAAGCAGGTATTTGATAAGAGCGTGTTTTGTTATGGTCTGCCTTCCTGCCTTCGTCTGCATAACCAAATCAACTCACAAATGAAGTAGGCATGGTATTACTTGACAGGACAGGAAGAAATTAATGCTCCTCTAAGCTTGCTTACCCCATCCTGCTTTAAAAAAAAAATTTATTTATATACACATGCACATATATACACACAGAGTAAAAACCAATGCCTGGAGTAGCTCTTCTATGTGTATAAATATGTGTGTGTGTATATATATACATATATATATAAAAATATATAAAATACACACACACACACAGATGAGTTACTGCAGGCACAGGGTTTTTTTTAGTTTCTTCCCCGAAAGCATAGTAAAAAAAAAAATTGTTCAACTCATCACTATAAACCTATTAGAAAGCTTCCAGATTAAAGCATGCAGTTCAAAAGAGGTTTATGATGAGAAGAAAAGGCAGCTATGCCAGAAATGCACAAATAGGATCACATACTGCAGAAAGACTCAGCTGTGTATCTAAGACACAGCTTACAGATAAAGTTATATTCTTCTTTCTGAAGTGCGTTCAGCTCACCAAGAGGATTTCTGTGGTTTCCCCATGACTGCCTGTGTTCCTCTATACACCCAGGGCTACCCTCCTCTACAACCAATGCATTCATGTTTTTGGGCAGTGGGTGACACCGTGACGCACGCGGAGGGGCACAGTCACATGGCACTGCCTCTTCTATGTACGGCTGCTAAAAAACCTCACATAAAGTCTAAAATACATTCTTGCTCTTACTGTTTCATATGAACACTCACTGCAATTGCCCTGGGTATATCTGGCAGCAACTAAGGGTGTTAGGGGTGGGGAGAGGTGCCCAGGATCGCAAGAGGGACAGCAGCTTGTCCCTGACTTTTAGTTTGTGCAAGCAAGCGCTGCTGCCACGCCACAATAACTCTGATCACCTTGTACCGGTGTGCCACAAACAAAACCTCCAGACCTAGAAACCATGGAGAGACTCCACTGTGCCTCAATGCCTGGCCACAGTGAGAGATGAACCTGTCTGATGGAAACATGCTGGACCCTGGTCACAATTCGGGGGGGGACAAGACAGGGGTACTCACCGGCTGGATAACTGCTGCCCCAGCTGCTGGCAGCCTGGCTGGCTTTTATTTGCTGGGGTGGGTGGAACCCACCAACAAACAAGAAACTAACCACAAGCTTGAGTGCCACCTTTAAAAAAAAAAGAAAAAAAAAATCCCCAAAAGACATATTTTAGATCTTATTGTATCCGAGTTCTTCTGCTCACTTCCAAAACACAGCCCCTGGCCCTTCACCAGCAGTCGAACAAGCTTTTTAACTAAAACGGGATCATCCAGAGCTGGAGAGCTACTCACTCATGGAAATCAGGTGGTTGGTAACAGCAGCCAACTTCTCCTCTTCCCAGCTGCCAGCCAGACGCGACGCTTACAGCAAGAGGAGAGGGAGACAGCAGCAAGGCCTCTGCAAGCCGAAATGTTTTAAGATTCCTCCGCCACTTCGGCAGAGCAACTCCCAGACCCCGAGGATCTCACCAGCGTCTCCTTCACAAGCCGAACTTCCTTCAAATTAAAAGTTGCCTTTCAACTTCCCCACACCGGCAACGTCGCATTGGGCTTTGCCAGGGCTCCTCTGCCCTCTGCTTGCCAGCCCTGTGCGGGAAGTGCCTGGAAAGGAAAAGCAGGAGAGGTGAGTGGTCCACCAGAGGCGACGAAGCGAACGCTCACCCGCTGCCGCTCCCTCCCCAGTCGCGCTGTCTCGCCCCGCTGAGTGCGTCAGCAGCAGACGAGAGGAGGAGATGGAGGAGGAGGAGGAGGAGGGATGGGAGTGCCAGCCCAGCGAGAGGGCTGCAGTTTCCTACAGCAGCTGGTGTAACGCCTCGCGGCAGCTCTGGGTTTTACCAGCAAAAAAACCAGCTACAACAGGGGGAAATAAAACTACCGTATAAATTCAGGTCTGTTGATTCTTCATGTATGCAAGTAACCCAAAGCAAAGCCTTGCATTAGTATTATTTCTGAAAGACTCAATATGACACTGTGAAGCTGAAAGAGTCAGTGCTGGGAGGAAGGATTTGTTTTTCCGATACATATAAATAACAGATGTTAAGTCCTACCTTAAAAGAAAAAAACCAACCAAACAAAAAAAAAACACCAAAAACAAAACACAACAAAAGAAGTCATATTTCACCATGCTAAAAAACAAAGCAAAGCAACAAAATCCCCAACCTTTCAATGAAGTTTCTGGCTACATCCCACTGCTGCCACCAGCAGCAGAGTCCCTGGGTAGGAGGCATCACCAGTCCCCGAGGGCAGGCATCCAGCCTTTATCCCAAAGGACACCAAGAACTGGAAACACATAGGACCAAGGAAACTAGCACCTCCTGCACACAAATATAGGGGGTGGCAAAGATGAGCGAGAAAGGAAGGTGTGAAGCATCCCTGGTGAGCATGAGAGGGAGTGGAGGACGTCTACTGGCTGCCCGCCACGGGACAGCAGGGAGGTCCACGTAATTGAGTACAAAACCACAATACAGAGCAGACTGAAACCACATGTTGGAAAGACTGATGGGATGAGCAGCACTGGCAGAGTGTTTTCCAGCAGCTTACATGAGAGCAAGGACTCTACGCAGTCCACTGTCTGCTGTAAGCAAAAGAGATACTGTCCAGAAGTGAAGTCAGAGGCATATGAAGTGGCCTGCTTCCACTCCACAGACAAATTAATGTGGAAAAAAACCCAAACAGACAGACACCAGCATTAACAAATAGGAGCATCAGGTTTTCTGAACTCCACCCCAGGAGAGGGAGCCTGCAGCCAGCAATACCGAGGAATCTGCAGAGCCCCTGCAGAAGAAATACAGGGTGGAAAAAGTATTTTCAGAAGCCACACACAGAAATCCCTCCATACTGACCTTGTCATATGGAAAATAAGTATTTTTAAGGAATAGTTGGTTTGGGTTTTTTTAATAGACACATGCCCTTGGACATGCCCACCAATCCTTGCTCCTAACACATGTAGACAGCCCGGTAACAAACGCAACAACGTGTTCACAATCAGCTCCTCCACAAAGTCCAGAAGCCAAAAAAGTCCATGGGTTTGTCACTAACCTTCAAATACTGGTGAGGAGGGGGGTGGGGAGAAGGTTTTGATGAGGGACTCCAAACATCAAGTTGTACGTCTGCAACCACCAATTCAAGCGGAACACAGCAAGCATCTTGTGTCAGCAAGCCCAGCCAATTCCCCTGCCTGTAATTAATTTTAAAGAGTCTTTTGTCTTAAAGATCAACAAAAAAAGCACTTAGCTTAAATGGTCCAACTTGTCCCTTTCTCCAATAGCTTTTTCCCTAATTTAAGAATTGAAAAACACATAGGCTCATTCTCCTTTTCCTGCAGATCATCATTAACACGTGAGCTGGCAGACCACAGCTCAAGTGAACTAACCATCAGATTTTCTTTTTCATAGCTCTTTTAGGAAGGATTTTAACAGTTAAGCTGTACCTCCAGCAGGCCAGAGAGTCAAGTCCAAGTCAGTCCATTTTATTTTAAATCTGAGGAGAAATGAGAAGTGTGGATTAGCCACTAGTGAGCTCCCCATGCCTTTTCTCCAGCAGTCTTTTAGCAACTGAGCTCCATAACACTCAACAGATGCATCTGTCCAACCTCATCCCGCTTTCTAGGAGAGATTCGGGAGTAGAACTGGTAATTACTCATTAGCTAAAGATTTCTAGGATTTAATTCAGTTGGTACCAATTCTGTAAATTCCTCCCACTGAGCATATATATGAGGAATCAAAGGATTAATTAGAAGACACACTACAGGCCGTGCATTCCTTGTTATGTAGATGACATTCATGTCTACTTTGGGCCAATACACACCTCATGGGACAGCAGAATTCACTTGGTGACGACAAAGGCAAACTTAATAACTCACTTCTGACAATAGATGCATTCATATTTGAGAAAAATGCTCTTTTATTACTCCAGCAGATCTTATCTTTGCAATTTTGTCCCCTCAGTGATCCACAACTGTATGGGTTCAGTAACCTCATGGCACATAACGAACCCAGCCCCATCTTCCCACGAGTGAGGTGGGGCCAGAAGGGAGACAAGACAACAATTTGACGAGTATTATGGGTAATTAAAAGCAAGCTTTGGGAACACCTTTTCAACATGTTTCATCATTATGCATTTAAATATTGCATGTGTCCAGACAGATATAACTTAATACCTGTAAAGCCCTAAACAAATAAAAAGAAACATACTTCATTAACTTTTCCAAAGTACTTGCAAAGGGTTTGTTTTTTTTTTTCCTTCTCCTACGCACTTCAGACAGGACATATTCAGCCTAAGGGCTAAAACGGAGGACAGCCTGAACTGATTACATCATTTTCTTTCTATAGGACTCAACATCTGGGAGTATCGCTTTCAGTTAAGTGTCTGTTGCTCTGCTTCATATCCACCTTCCCACATTGTGCTTCAATATGAGAATAACGATTAGCATAAAAATGCCTGAAGAAGAGAGATGGCCACTGAGTGTTGACCTGTTTGCTTCTTTCCTGATCAGGACACGAGCTATGTGACACAACACTAGATTTGAGGTTGACTGCTGGCACTTAAGAGAAATAGCTACTACCAAGCTTCAGTGCTAACGTTTCTTGGTAATTCAAGCACTACATGCACTGGCAAGAGAGGATCCTTCCAAAAGTCTTGCCAGGGAAAAGGTCTTCCTTGCCTTGACAGCTTCAATCTGTCTACACATCAAAAAAAGTCAGACTAAACAGATTATATGGAGTCACCTTCTCCCTTGCCCATCAGTAAAGAAACTATGTACTAGCAGATGAAATCCAGCACTGAAGGTGGGAAGTCTAGTGCAAGTAAAAAAAACCAACCCTACTCATTCACACCACCAAGCAAACTCAACCCTGAGGTCCAAGCACCGCAACCCAAATGTAGAAAAACAGCAATGACACTACCTCCAACTGAGCTGTGCGCATGGCCGAGAAACAAAAAGCAAGAGGATTTTAAAGTGTTTTGGAGTAAAAGGAGAAAGGAAGCCTGAGTCAGAGATAAGAAGAAATACAAATAAAGTTTAAAAGCAACTGATACACAGAGAGTAGCTTTACCTTCTCCCATCTCTGGAGACATCATGAAATAGGTGACAATTTTTAAAGCAATGCATTTCTCTCTCCTTAAGTTAGTAAGCAGCTCTCTTTCCAATGCAAGGCTTTAAGGAAGGAACTACACGCTTGCCTCTTCAGGAAGCGTTTTTACAGGACCCAGCATGGAGGCACGTGGCTTGCCGGCTACCAAGGACCACTACCAGCACAAAAGTGAGTATTGACTGTCAAAGACTGATTACTGATTTTTAGGATCAACACCTACCAGAAAGGAAATGTTCATATTGCTTCACATGAGCAATATAAATCCATACATCCAACATACATATCCCAAAAACCTTTTAAGCATTTTTTTTTCTTTTTGTCTTTTTTTACTTCAAGTAACCTGACTCTGGTCACTGATATATCAGAAAAAACGTACTACAGGAGCGTTAAAAAGCTACTCTGACCTCTGTTTGCTTCAAAACACTTTAAAACAGCGTGTTCAACAGCTTGAGGACAAGTTTTTAAAAATGATTCGAAATATATAGCCCATTCTCTTCAGAGCAAAGCTATTTGGTCTTAACTACAATGTGACTACCTGCTCATTTGAAAGGAAGCATTAGCTATTGCACTGAATCACTGCTTGCTATAAGCATCAAACCCGCTACTTAGCATTTAGTATCACAATATGCTGAACAGCCCATGCCACTCTAAAAGTGCTCCTTATTACTCTTTCAGCACTTTCACCCCCCCAAATAAGTGACCTAGTTTATAGCACACTCACTGTGCAACCTGTAACGCAGATCTCCCCAGAGATTCTGTGAATGCAACAAATCCTGTTGCTTATTATTTATATCAAACTTATTATTTCTTCCAGCTCCAAGCTGGTTTTTTTTAGCCCCTGTTCTTAAGCTGAAATGTCTTTGTAAAGAAAACACAAAATCCAGGACATTGGTAAGTTTTGAACAGCTTTGGCAGAGACCTTTCAGCACATCTGCTTTATGACCCAGAAATGAAGCACTTTAATAAAAAGATGCAAAAACGCTCATCGCTAAAACAAACCTGTTCTGGCCATCACTGCTCCACCCTGTCTTCTGAGGGTTTTCAACCATCAAATGTGTATATTCCTGTTTGATATAACACCTGATTTTGAACAGGCCAATAGCTTAAAAAAAAAAAGTACATAGTGGACACCCCCGCAATCTATCATCTTTCCTACTGAGAAATACCCTGAAACATTATTATTACATATATAATATTATAATAATATTTAATATTATTACCTCTGTATTATGGCATTAACAGCCATTACAACTTCTTACGTGCAAGGCTGTTAAGAACAGACAGTTGCTTTTGAAACTGAAAAAATATCATTAAATTTACCTTAATGGGGTTCTGATATATACTAAAAAGGTTGACTTTAACATCTATGAGTTATTTATTAAAATAACTTCCAGAAATGCCAGGTTAAGTGTTTAGGTGTATCAAACACAAAGGGTGGTTCAGGAGTACTGATGTATTCATTAGCTCCAGCAATTAAGTTTCCAGAGAGGAATGCTGTGTCATATAACGTGTGACTCACAGAGTCATGTCCGGAGGAAACCACAGTTCTCTTTCTTTTCCTATAAAAAGCTCACCCTGTTTTTAAGTTGAACCAAGTTACCTGAACAAAAATCTTTCCTCCAACAAAGGAGCTAATTTCAGCATTGCTTGCTTGAGCATGTGTGCAAGAACAAAGGTGTATTTTACATCACTTCGGAAGAGGATGATCACGCAACTTGCCAGCAAACCAGTGTCTTCTGGAAACTCAGCTGAAAACATCCTCTGCTCCTCCTTCAGAAGTGAATTAAGAAATAAGATTGTGGTGTTGTATTTGAACATGTGTTTGTACTTTGACCTTGCATTGGTTTTGCAACCTCCCGATGCTTTGGCTGGCTGACCTGTGCCTGAGCAGCTCCCAGTTCACTCCCCTTCTGCATCTGACCACGGCCACAGGACTCCACCACATTGCAACAGCTCTGAGGGATCACACACCCCACCCCACCCACCCCCCCGCACTGTGCGTCCCCGTGCACTTGCTGTGACTGAAAGCTGTAAAAAGGATGGCAGAAACACCAGTGGGATCCCCACGCATCCTGGAGATCCACCAGGACATGGGACCTTTTGCTGCTGATGAAGCAAACCTCCAGGCCACTTGTGTTGTCCCAGCCACGCAAATAGCTTAAATATCTGGAGTTCTTGTCTAACTGGCGTCATCTTTGTAAATAGATAAAATTGGTCCTTTTGCTTATCACACGTGCTGCCCTAGGCCGCAGAGCACGTATATCCTTCTGCTGTTCCTAGTTAAAGGGCATGGTTGCCCTTTAGATCATCAGAGAAACACCCGGATTTTCTGAGTGGCAGCTCCGCCATTAGAAGCCAGGATCGCTCTGCAGAGTCTAATGCCCAGCACCTCTCCAGAGGCAAGAGTAGAGAAAAAACAAGGTGGCACACTATGTTACTGCAATTCACTTTCATACAGGAGATGTGCAATCAGATACTCAGTTCAAAGCAAGTGTTTAATACCACTGCGGTCAAATTTTAACCCAGAAGAGTGAAGCTTTCCACAAACTAGAAAAATAGAAACATGACACCCTTTCCAAACTCACTGTCTCAACGAGAAGGACATTTTTCACATGGCAGGGCATTATTCACACATGACTGCATCCCGCATCCAGCTACAGTGCTCCCAGCTCGTGAAGTGCCACTCCTATTCTCTTATCCACTTATTTTTTCCTCTGAGAAGTCTCAGTTACACAGGTGTGTCAAAATCCTCTTGCTAAAGAAGTCACCGCCTACAAACGTCAATTTGTTTGTATTTCTTCCAAACCCCAAATTTCAAGCCAAAGGCCTCTACAGCAGGCAACAGATTGTTTCCTCACCAAATACTGTAATGGGACACAGAGTGCTAGCACCATTGATTTTTCTATCAAAGAGTTAATTCCTTTGTTATTTGCCCCACATCTTGCTACAACGCTGCTGGTTTTGTATAGCAGTAGTTTGGCATATATCAGGTGCTCTGGCTTCTTTAAAGGTTTGACAGACCAAGTTGGCCTTACCCAGAAATATGATATGTGATGATAGATGCCAGCTGCTGCCATCATCCAAGGAGCAATCAAGAACCTTTCAGGAAAATACCCTTGCTTGTTTTAAGTATGGCTGGCTGGATATAGCAAGTCACTAATTTATTATGCATAAATGGAGCCAAAATGTCCATACTTGGGCTTATGCAGAGCACTGCAAGGCAAATGCTTTTCCTTTCAGAAAAAAAAAAAAAAAAAAAAAAAACAAACCACACGTTTACACCAAATGCACATTTCATTAACACACAGTACCACCTGCTTCTAGGCCTGCCCAGCAATCCTTATGTTAAAACACTGAGGTTTGAAAATGTACTAATGCTGATCTCTATGCCAAGGAGGGGCAGAGACATCAGAGACTTGGCTACTTCCTCCAATTTCCTCTATTCTTCAGCAGCAGCACTGCACCATTCTGCAAAGATCAACTTCATGCTCTGCTGATGTTATCCCTTGAT
The DNA here is from genome assembly GCF_047370975.1 of Nipponia nippon. Taxonomy (NCBI): domain Eukaryota; kingdom Metazoa; phylum Chordata; class Aves; order Pelecaniformes; family Threskiornithidae; genus Nipponia; species Nipponia nippon. Next base: position 86,177,036 of record NW_028262347.1, on the reverse strand, counting down.
CTTCAAAGGAGTTTCTTATTAACCTGAAGGACCTAAAAGGAGCCAACACTTTCAAGTACAAGCAAAATTAGCATCTTAAAAACAAAAACAACAAAAATGAACACAAAACCAAACCAAAACAAAAAAAAAAAAAAAAACAAAGCAAGAGTTAATACATGATCCTGTTTTGTGCTACAGGTCAACAACAGGGCTCCTGAGTGTGGAGGGGCCTTTTTCCTGTTAAAGACAAATTAACCCAGCCTTCACATCCGGAGTATTTGTTCGCACACCGTTAAGAGTCACACAGAATACGAACCAGAGAGAAATCCAACTCCTTAATTTGCAATATATTTTTGTGGTACCTCAGCAGGATGGATAATTATCCTGAACACATGACCTACATGTGCTGTTCATGCAATGAATATCTTCTCTCTCGTACCCAGGTAGCAGACCCAGAATGACATATACCCCACTCAAAGACTCTGAAGATGAAACACAAAGTTATCAATTAATCACTTCCTCCAGCTCCCTTTTTCTCCTACGTAACCGAAAGTAAATATTCACAGGTTAAACGGCACTGCCTCAGACATACCCACCTATCGAATCCTTTACTTATTAATAAGCATGATGTGGATTAATACTGCAAATTAGCGCTTCAAATATCCACTTCCTCCATCCCAAGGGCAAAGGGAACAATACAACAAAAGCGATAAGGAGCTATTTCTGAGGACCGCAGGGTGTTGTACTCCCAATATCCTATGTCGACACAGCCGGTGTTATTACTGCTTTACACCGTTATCCTATCATCGCAAGACACATCCTCTTCTTGCGACTTCTCCACACACTTGAGTGCCGCAAGTTCACCTGGGTTCAAAGGGTGACTGAATGAATTCAAAGCAGTAAAGAAGACAACATGATGCTCAGGAAGCCTGAGCCATTAATCACTAAAGGCTCAAAGGGCTTATTGGGGAAGTGTGTTTATATGCCCCTTTACGCTCCTCCCAAAAAAGAGGAAACATACAGCAATGCCACCACAGGCACGGTCTGGTTTTGGTATAACTCAAAATCTAACTGTACTTATATCTCTACCAACGATCAAAGTGTGATAAAAATGTTCCCTGTCCCTGTTTTCAGGCACTGGCCTGTCAGACCTTGTTTTTGTAACCTTGGCCTCTGTGATGCATATGAGAACAAGAAAGGACGAAGACCGAAGTGCTCGCTGCTTGGCACAGGCTTTATGCTCCAGGCCCAGGAGGCTTGGCTGTCCCACAAGGCATGCGCTTAACACTTCCCGCAGGAAGCATCACTTGTGCTGCAGAAGCACAGGGTATGATCACAGGATGCAAAATATGGCAAGGTGCAAACACGGAACATATTAGAGATTCTGTTACATCAAAAATTACAAAACACTAGCACTACCTTCTACTTCAATCTGCTTGTTTAAAGATGGGACCTTTGATTCATTTATGGGTTTTCCCTTTGGTGCACACACTGACAGACTGGGCAGTCTCCTCTAGTCCAATTTATTCCTATAGGAAGTACAAGCATCAGTTCTGTGTAAGTATTATAAGCGACAGCCTGGTCCTTCCACCAGGACCATTAAAACTCTGCTTCCTAGCACACATATCCCCAAAAATTCAGCACTTACTGAAATCCCAATTCATGATATTTCTTACATGTACACTTTCCTACAAGCACCTGAATTTGTGTCTTTAACTACAATGCTGAGCACTAACTTGTACAGGGACCTGAAGGAACTTTATCGTGCCTGTACTGAAGCCAAGTCTCAGCACCTTTGACCACAAAAGGCATTGTGCACCCCAGGGAGAAGCTGAAGCCTGTATTTTCTGGCACATTTTGAGTTCTGCTTAAGTGCAGCATCCATCTACATTGGATGAGGCTCGATGTGTATCAATTTCTAAATTTTTTAGGAAGTCATGTACTTTAGAAGGATGAACGTGCATAGCTTTGACTTACAAGTCAGCAGATTTTGTTTCAACGCACTTCCTATTGACATAGTTAGTTTTAATGACCAAGGATATGTCCACAGCCTATATATAGCCTTACTAGAGAAATCACGAGGAGTCCTCTCAATACTAAAAAAAACTTAAGAGTATATTTACACTGTAAATATACACTGTATGCTGTAGCATACACAGAGCAGCAATTGCTAAATCAAGCCATGGCCAAATACCTTTCCCCTAGCATTCATCAAATACATTTTAGCTGGCATTTACTGTGTTCACACTTGCATTTCTGTTCTTGACACTAGTGACAACGGGAAGACTACGTACATCTTTTCAAAACCCACACAGGAGACCATCATGCCATTCTGAACTCAGCGTTGATCCTGCAAGTCCCTGTATGATCAAAGAACAGATGAGGGGAATCCTTCTGCTTGATACCCCCACCCCTAGTTATTCCTGGCAGATTATCCAAAGCCAGAAATAACTGGAGCTGTTTCTGCGTGAACTGGGTGGGGTAGATGTGTGTATCGAACTGTGGACACCAGCACCCTTCCCATGCTCTTGGCAACTTGAGTCAAACAGCCCATTTCTTTTTAAAGATCATTCTTAACTACTCCCAAAGGATGACATGCCTTGGATGTTATTGTGCTGCGCACTACAATTTCCTAGAGTAAGAAGAGATTAGTTTCTTCCCCACCCATGCCAAATAGGACTAATCCAGAACAATATGTCTGCAGACCTTCCACTGACTGCTAAACATTGTATTTCACAAAAATCACTGTCAGAGGTTTTATCCCTGCAATTACAGTTCACAAAAATGCAATTCTGTAAGGAGTTTAAAATATCTAATAGGGAGTACGAAAGGGTAAAAGTAAATACTTGCGCTTTCTGAAGAGGTGGACTTGCCCTGTTCATTTATGCAGTACTGTTAGATTTGCTTGGTGATTGGCATTTCTGCAAAAATACAGTGCTCAAACATGCTCAGCTTCACACAAAACCTCAAGCCTTGAAGCGTTACTTTCTGTGTCTTCTACAGCTCACAAGTAGCAAAAAGTAGCAAATGCAGCTTCAGACCTCAGAAAACCCCTACTTAAACCAAAAGTAAACGGCCTTATTTTACAAACTATCCTACCAGCACAATATAGACTATTCAGTCTACATCTTTTTAGTGTTTTCATCCAATTCTATTATTTCAGATTTAGACTGAGCACAATAAAAATGGAATAGACGGGAAGTTTTTGAGAAGCCAGAGCTCTGAATATTTAGAAAGCCGAAGAAGAGTTGAAATTCAGTTTTACTATAATGAAATCACTTCCACAGTGCAATAACAATATTGGGGGGAAGAGCAGAAAAAGCCTCTCTGCATCACCTACACAAATCGCTGCAATTTTAAGCTTGCTGCAGCACCTCTCAAATGGGTGTGAGCGGGGACAAGCAATCCCTGATCCCTGAGCGCTGATGCTGTGCATGCAAGCAGCTGATGAGAAAGCCTTGCTTTCAGAGCAAGAGAAGGCCGTTTACCTTCACAGGCTTCCTATCCTTCCGAGGTGATAATCATCTAATCACTCTTCAGGCTACCTTTCTCACTAAAATGAGAAGAAAGGAACGCTTTATCTTGCATGTTTGGCTGCGGTTTGGCTCAGATTAAGAGATTTCTTCCAAAGTAAACACTCCTGCAATGTCACAGGGTGTATGTATATATAGACACATACCAGAGGAGAAGGAGAAAGAAATACAGCCCTTCTGTAGATATTCAGTTTCATTAGGAAAGACGTAAGTAGGGGAGAATATGAGACAGAAATAAAGTCTTTATTTTTCTAAAGCTACATGCACAATGTTGACTCAGATACTAAAGCCAGGTTGAATGATCCAAGATAAATATTGCATCCATCCAGTAATAGTTTCTCACATATTCCTGGCTTTTGCCAGAAGACGTGCTGTTTCTGCTTGGGAAAGACTGCCATCCTGGCAGTTCACACACATTTTTGCACATCCAACTAAACTTCAGGAAAGCTGCCTTCACTCACACACTTGAAGGCATGCATGCAGATATGGAAGTGCCTGTGAAGCGTTATGGGGAAAGCTCTCCCACCATTTCTGGGAACTTGGCAGCCTTGGGTGCCTCTCCGTAGTGCCTGTACACCGCTGCACGCAGCACAGGGAACAGGCGGGAGGTCTGCCTGCACTTGCAGGGCTACAATCTCTGTGATCACGGAGACATGGTGGGGTAAATCACACAACTGGATGAGCATCTGGATGTTCGAAGCAAGGAAGACTTACCCTTGGTGGAAGAAGATCAGATTAGGGAACAATAAACAGACTGGACATAGACCCCTCCATGGGACTGGATGGGATGGACTGAGGGAGTGACTGATGTCATTGTGAGGCCACACTTGATTATCTCTGAATAGTCATGACAACTGGGAGAGGTTCCTAAGACTGAAGGAAAGTAAATGTCACCCCTGCCTTCAAGAAGGGCAAGGAAATGGATGTGGGCAACTACGGGCCAGTCAGCCTCACTTTGTCCCTGGGAAAGAGCAGCTAACTCTAGAAACCATTTCCAGTCACACGAAGGACAAGAGGGAGATCAGGAGTAGTAAGCATTGATTTATGAAGGGGAAAAGTCATGCTTCATCAGCCTGACCTCCTCCAATGATGAAACAACTGGCTTGGTGGATAGGAGTGCAGAGGATGTTGTCTGTCTTGACTTTAGTAAGACTTTCAACACCATCTCTTATAACATCCTCAGACAAGCTGGCAAAGCAGGTAGGGACGTGGACTGAAAACTGGCTGAACAGCCAGGCTCAGAGGGTTGTAGATCAGTGGCACTAAGTCCAGTTGGAGGCCAGACACTAGTGGTCTACCCATGGGTTGATACAAGAGCCAATATTGTTTAACCTCTTCATTAAATGACCTGGATGATGTGCAGAGTGTACCCTCAGCAAGTTTGCTGATTACACAACACTAGAAGGAGTGGCCAATACACCAGATGGTCACATTGCCGCTTGGATGAACTTTGACAGGATGGAGCAAAGGGCAGCCAGGAACCTCACGGTGTTCAAATAAAGGAAAGGCAAAGTCCATCACCTGAGGAAGAATGACCCCAAGCACCAGTACAGGCTGGAAAGTAGCTTTGCAAAGAAGGACCTGTGGTTCTGGATGACGACGACAAGCTAACACGAGCCAGCAATGCACCCTCACAGCAAAAGGCAGCCACCACCAGCATCTTGGGCTGCATTAGGAGTGTTGCCAGCAGGTCGAGGAAGCTGATTCTTCCCATCTGCTAAGCACTGGTAAGACCACACCTGGAATGCTGGGTCCAATTCTGGGCTCCTCGGTGCAGGAGAGACATGGACATACTGGAGAGAGTCTGGCAAAGGGCCGCTAAGATGACTAAGGGACTGGAGCACCTCTCCTATGAGGAAAGGCTGAGAGAGCTGGGACTATTCAACTGGGAGAAGAGAAGGCTCAGGGGGCGATTTTAATCAACATATATAAATGCCTGAAGGGAGGGTGCAAAGAGGAAGGAGCCAGGCTCTTCTCAGTTGTGCCCAGTCACAGGACAAGATGGCACAAACTGAAGCACATTAGACCATAAGAAAATACTGTTTTACTGAGAGGGTGGTTGAACAATGCACCAGGTTGCCCAGAGAGGTTTTGGAGCCTCCATCCTTGGAGATACTCAAAAACCAACTGGACATGGTCTTGGGCAACCATGATTCTGTGATCATTTTGCCAGTTCATTTGCACACCCAAGATATCATTTATGATAAACACAAGTATTGAGAAGAAGCTTCTCAGTCCTGTCTATGGTATCACCCATGGCAGAAACCACAATGTCAGTGTGTTGACAGATCACATAGCAGCTCAGCAGGAGACAAATAACATGTGCCGTATCTCACTCTTGAGGTTGAGATTCAGTTTCCAGTACTTGCTAGCTCGCCTTTGCTATGGTTTGGCTCAAACACTGCTTTCTCAGTGTGACACAGGGGTCAGAGACTGGGAACATTAACAGACCGGTCAGGAGGTGTTTCGTTCTGTGCCCCCTCCCCCTACCCCCACCCCCCCTTTTTTTTAACATCACCTTTTTGACGAATGCTTTAAAATAAAAAACCTCTGCTCCACAAATGCTCTGTATCACCTCTAAAAACGAAACCTCTTTTAAAACAAAGCAAGAAGAGGCAGACATGGATACCCTCTAGGTTTACTAGCTAAAATCTTCATTCACTTGGCAGATATATACTTCTTGCTGGTGTAAGAGAACAGAAGTCCTAAAGATTTTAAGGCCAAGTCGTAATTTCTTTAAATGTCCACCATTCCTTGTTCCCGCAGCTGGAGGTGGTCTGGCAAAAAGAGGCCAGTGGGGGTCATCAGTAACAGAGAGAAGTACAAAGCTGATCCTATCTACTAAGATTTCACCCTAAAAAGAAGTTCAGGAACAGGGGAGTCTCCGCAGGGAATTCAGGTTTTTGTACAAAAGCTCAAGATAAAACATGTTTCTATCCAACCGTTAGTGCATTTGTCTTGACTGGTTCTCAGTTTAGCACACCTCCTCCTCCTTTTCCTCTCTTTGCAAATAGAGTGAGCATGCTGGGGGCTGAGGAGGGAGAAGGAGAGCACAGCTAAGATCTACCATAACAGCTGTCACATTTGTGGCCAGAGCACTTGCAGTCTCTTCAACCAGCAAAAAAAAGACAACACTATAATTTTTAAACTGACTTGCTGCACGTGTTTGTTCACAGGGATTTAAAGGCCATCCATAATTCTGGCTTCTTGCCATGGGTATTTTTCAATGTTAGCTTTGTGTCATCAAGTCCAGTGCTGAGATCCACAGGGAGTCCCAAGTTGCAAAGGATTTCTGGGGGTCAGCTAGTCTGGCCCCTGCTCCAAGCTGGGCTAGCTCTGAAGGTAGGTCAAAGGTACATTTTCTGGTAGGGTCTATTGCTCTAAGCAATACCATGTTTTATACTGGAGCTCAGGAAGGTTTTTTAGGGACTATTTCATTTGAGGCTGCCAAACTAGATTTTAGTATAACGCAACAGACACACAAAGAGACAGCTCTGAAACAATATAAATTCACTGCACTGGTCTCCTAGTCTTAACAAGGGTTCAGATTCTGAGCTCACCTAAAGTTTTGCTTTTAAAAATCCTGCAGCTGTGAACATGAAAATTAGACTGGCATCTCAAAACATCAAAGCAATTCATCCTAGTGAGGCTAAGGAGTCAGTTTCTTTACACTTGCAGCACTCTTAGCACACAGGAAACCCCATTTATATGGTACTTTTCTCTTGGGTCATATAAGCTACTGTTTCACACCGAATTAAAACCGATAAAGCAGAACCAACTAAACAGAAATAACCACAGAATACTCTCCGACTTGCAAGGGAAAAAGAGAGGCTGCTAATTATAGCCTAACTTATCTCCTTACTGCCATAAAAGCATTAGCAACTCTGCCTTTATAATGTGCATCAGCACTGGTGTTTCATTAAATCAGGGATTTTGGTTCTCATGAAAGGAGCTGGAGTGGCAGCATCCCCAAACTCCATCTCCCCTGCAAAAGAGTGAAGTCAGGTTGTCCTGCATAGTCAAACTGCTCTTGGTTACTCCCAGTCATTTAATCTGCTGCTTAATCTCATCATTAGTGGCCACCACCACTAGGAAGCCACCCAATTTAGGCTGTAGGCAATGGGGAGAAGCCTCAGAGAGGGACTACTATTTATGTGTAATACTGCCATGAGCTGCTTTCATGAACAGAAGCATATTTTCTTGCCTGAAGGCTGGTAACACTAGCCTCTACATTTGTGTTTCATGTTTTTGATACTCTTGGCACTCTATTTAGGTAAAGAGTAGCTCGGATTATTTCTAAGGAGTACTGTGCAGCAGGTTTCAGGGCTATTTACCGATTAAAGCAGACACTTGGGTCCAGCCAGAAAGGTTTCGTACATGCTAACCTGCTTGCAAAGCCCGTTGCCTTCCACAGTAATAGAGCGGCTTCTCTGCGAGAGTCACATTCAAGCCTTGAGATGCCAGCAGACTGCATCTGGCATTCAGACGCAGCAGCTGCTCTGCAAAACAAACAGAGATACTGGGATGTCCAGCACATTACTGGTTTGTTAGATCCACCCATCAAAGCAGCCTATGCTGTTGCTACTAGCAAAATAATGAACATTTTGCTGAAGTTTAGGTGGTATCATGGGTATTAGAGAAAAATACAAAAAAAAACCCAACAAAAACATAGGTGCACACACGCACACAGGTATATATGGAAACAGTATAGCAGCCAAGACTGAGCCAGGACTCCATCCTGCCCCAAAGCAGCAGATATGTGATATCCAGGCTCCAGCTGAGGCAGCTAAAACCTGTCCCCCAACAGGTATTTTCTGAGCGGTCCCAAATCAGAAAAGCATAAACTCATGCCCAGGGAACAGTGCATGAATGATGGAGAACATAAAATCAACATAGCACAGCCAGCCTTTTCATTATAGACTCACCCAACAGGAACCTTGCTATAGTTTTGGATCATTCATCTAGTGACAAAAATAACTGCATTACTTCCTTAAATACACTGTGCAACAGGACAGCATGACTAAGAACGGACACAGTAGCTTTTTCTCCTGGGTAAGAAAGGCTACGGGACTTTCTGTAATCAGTGATGTTATAAACTTGAGAAGATTTTGACAGAAAAAACCTACGTTACTTATGAATTGCTTGCAATATCAAGACGTTCACCACAAGCCTCTGTAAGTCACTGCACTGTTTAGTTGCTCTTGCTGTTAAGAGCATGACTGTTGACACAGCTGAAGACCGTATTTGCTACACCACTAAGCAAACAAAAATTTGAGTTTCCACAGCCATCGTGCATCTCTAAATTAAAACCGTAAAAAAAGTGCGAAAACCTAAAAAGATCTGCTGTGCTCCCCAGTGCCATGCTGAGGAGCTGTGCTTACTCAGTTTGTCTTGAGCATCCAAAAACAGACCACAGCTTTCCAGGGCTTTCAGTGCTAAATAGAAGCTGACTGTAGAAAATTCACTGGTAAATGTTTATTAGGGGCTGCCTTTCTAATTTTAACCTCTGTACATTTTTAGGGCCAATTAAAAAAAAAAAGACCAAAACCCAAGAGACCAAATAATCCACGTACAGATTCTCTCCTGCCTGGGCTTTTTAAAGGTCATTCTGAGTTTCAGGGATTTTTTTTTTTTTTTTTTAAATCACTTTTAACTTCTTGTACTGGAAGCATTAAATTACACCACAACGTCAGACCAGACTGTGCAAGAAAGCAAACCTCTTAGAAAGGAAAGAGACATGGATTCCCACAGGAAATAACACTTTCCAATACAAATACTTCACCAGTATTATAATCCACAGTGGGGAGCAGAAACCCCTATTTCTTTGCCTTTCCATGTTGAAGGCTGTGGGACTCTAGGAATACAGAGGAGTACCCCACACCGGTACACTCTGTATAAGCTTTTCTGAGTAAATATCTCCAGGCTCATACAGGCTCCGTCAGTCCCTGCAGAGCTGTTTCATCCATCAAAACTCTCCAGAAGTGTTCAAAAAGCTTCTCCTCAAGCCTTAATTGCATCTTCATGCATCAAAACCAGATACACTATTGTGGTTCATCAATAATTTTCCTGCCCAGGCCCCTCCTTCCCCTTCTACCAGCAGAGTAGACTATCAAAATCTTAAGAGGCAACTACTCAAGCCCTACCCTGTGCAGACCAGATTGGCTAATGTTCATAGCAGCACCTTCAGGACAGGCTCTTTGCATAGCTGGTATTACCTGCAGATGCTCATCATGGTTGTATGTGAGATCTTACTGTGGACTACAACTAGTCCAAGATCTCCAGGTAGACACACAGATGCCTGAAAAGCAAGATGTAGGTCTACTGGACAGCAGATGTGTTCTTCTTTATTTTCCTTCCCATAAAGATAATTCCTTAGGTGCAACCCAGACATCCCAGGGGTGGCTTTTGAATAGTTACAAGGCCAACAGGAGAAAACAAACAAACAAACAAAAAACCAAAACAAAAACCAAACAAAATTGGCCAGTCCCTGGGGCAAGCAGCTGCCTGCAAGGATACGCTTCACTTATGGATAGTACCGTGCTGTTGCCAAAAGGCTTTCCCCAGTAACACTGACCACATCAGCACTTATTCCTTGGCCAACCATGTCCAAAAAAAGCAGTGAGAAGCAGTATTTTTGGGTCTCACAGCTCTGGTACTCTTGGCTGTACTATAGCCTACAGTCTTCCCTTCTTCCAAATTATCATCAGTCCAAGTAACACATCCTTAATTTAGCTTCCTGCTCCACTCCTACAAGCTCACCACAGACTGATGGAGTCCCATAAGCTGAATGATGCATCTTTCTATACTTCCTGAAGTCAACAGACTCTTCAATTTGAGCCAGATATGCTGCCTGTTATACTAGCTGCTACTTGTTTTGTTCTACCTGCTACATGAACAGGCATTTCCTGGTAAAATAAAAGCTAAATGCCCCTCTTGCAAGTCTGCAGGGTGCTCATGTAGGCAAAGCAATGGCAGATGATGCCCATGCAAGGGCTTGCCTTTCCCCTTGACCTGCAGCTCAGAAAAGGGACTGTTCTCTGGGGAGATCATCCTGCCTGTCTGGGTCGAAAGAAGCCCACTCCTCATCTCAATACTCCAAAAGGTGACCAGCAGCCCTCTGCCTTTCTAATCCAGGCACCCTACACCATCTCTTCCCCAGCTACCTTCAGGGCCTTGAACAGTACACAGGGACAGCATAAGAAGTATGGTAGCCTACAGGTCCTTATGGGATCTCTACACAGCCATTTTGTAGCTACACTCAACTACAGCAACAACACAGACATACTCAGAGGTAGAACTACAGGACCAGACAACAGGATACAGTGACTTGGACATCTCAAAACCAAAAGGTACCGCACGCTACTCCCCATTTCACAGCTGTCCCCAGCACCCACAGTGGCACTACCATAGGAAACCATCTCATAAGATGCTAATGCAGGGGCTGACAGACCTGACCCCTCTGCTCTGGGGGTTTCCCTCTGACACAGTATTTCTAACCAAGGGAAGAGACCATGGCAATTCTCCCCAGAGAGAGGATGTTAGCACAGGCTGAGCACTGCACCTAGAGACCTCATTTCCTATCTGTGCTGGTGTAAGACCTTTTCTTCCCTCTATGTCAGAGCTGTAGTTTGGTTACTGAGGACACAGTTTGGTTTGTTTTGAGGGTTCCCCTCTCCCTTGTGTATTTTTTAAACTATAAACCTACAAACCCATAGCTCCAAAAATAAAAAGCTACAGCAGACAAAGACCTCCACACCACAGTAAAAACTTAAGTACATCATCAATACAAAAGCACTTTCTCACATAATAATTCAAAACCTCAACAGTACCAATGAAGCACAATAATAAAATTTTTAAATGATCCTAGGCTGTTAGACACAACGCCAGTTACAAGTTTGCTACGTGACAAGTTACAGCTACTTGTTGGGGAAAAAAGTGCCACCTGCTCACAACATTTCAGATTCAGTTCCTCACTTAAATTTAAGATCCCTGTATTAATTGAATTTGCCACATATCACAGTCCTCCTCTCCCCAGCTCCAACTTTTCTAACTGTCGCTGCAACCTCTGGTTTCCTCAGGTGAGCACCTTGTTTCCGTACAACAGGTCTAAGACTTTTTAGCAGTGGCATATTAGTATTTTGCATAAGATAATATAGAGGAAATAGCTTATTGTTAACCATTTCAAGATAGCCTAACAGTCAGCACTTTAGCACATAAAAGCAACTGCAGGCTGATAAGCATGAGCAGCAGGAAATACTGGCGGTGAAAGGCACAGTCAGGCTTTTGTTGGGAAAAAGCAGCAGCTTGACTTGCAGGGTAGCTGATGGTTTTTAAATCTTATCTAGATGAAGGCATAATCTAATTATCTTATCTACCTATTAAATATTCTGCACTTACTTAAAATGATTAATAATGGCAAACATCTGCTTACGGGGTAGCTGTCCTCTGACATCGAACTCAAGTCCACACAAATATTCCCATCTTCAAAGGATGTTAACCTGCCTGCCTCTGAACATAGGTATGATTTTCTGTCCTCAAAGGCAAACTTACTATTATTTGTTTTAATAATATTTAGCTGTGGACTTTAAACTCCTAACCTTTCTTTTGATGTTTGTTTTTGTTTCCAACACAGTCACGGCTGCATACAGTTCATATTATTTACATTACAGCAGCTTTCCACATCATACTGGCGTTGCTCTTTATTTCTTCAACACAATGCAAGCTCAGATCTCTTTCTTTAGCGTGATTCCTTATCCCCTACAGCCACAAAAGCCTGGCCTGTTTGGGAAGGGCTCCTGAATTCTCTCAGCTTCCAACTAGGATTTGCAAGGTCAACACTATTATCCAAACAAGAGAACAAAAAACACACCAAAAAGCATATAGACTATTTCTTGGTGCTGACTGGGCTAAAAATCTACTACCAGCAGGTTCTACTGAACAAATTCTTCATTTTACCTTGTTAGAAGTCTTTTGTAAATGCAGGAGTTTGCTCAGGAAGTATGCTCATAGACATGCACAAATGCACTCTCAAAATAAAAACAGTTCTCACACACACTGTCATCCTCAGAAAGGTATAGCATTTCTTTATACAGCTAAGTCAAAGCTACTGCAATCAGTAACTAAAAGACAGGCCAAATGCTTTTTCTGCCTAAGCAATTTATGCTTAAATCATCATAATCTATGCAGAAAATGCAGGGAAAAAAGTCAAGTATGACTTAAACTCTTGCTGATTCCTGCTGTAAACAGGCTTGCTTTTTTCCTGCAATTACAGAAGAGGGATTTTTTTCCCCCACCACTTTCAGTTGCCACAAGCAGCCTATTGTTTGGATTTAACCATGCAGCACTCCTGATGAGAACACACAGCACAGGTTAGCACGCCGGACTGCAGGTAACTAAAAATCGAATACAAGGCAATTCAGTCCCATTATAATAAGAACGGTGCTTTGTACTAAATATCTGTTCGGAGCAAACAGAGATACATACCCTGCTTTGGCACAGCTAGAGAAGACAGTGCCTGTGCATAACAGGGAAGTCTTGCAATACTTCCAAACATCCAGGTGCCTGTACGGGTGCTGTATATCAGATGGCAGCTTAGCAGCCTGTTAAGAGCAAACATGCAGATCAATTGCCCCAAATCCAGGAAGCAAAAAAATTGCTCAAGACTACATCTCTGTGCCTCCCCACACACAAACACCCCAGTCGCATCCTCTCTCATTCAAAAACTGATTAAAAAAATCAGTTGGACACACCCAAATGAGTCATCTCTGTGCAGTGGTACCTCAACTCTGAACGCTCCCGCTCTGACCCTCTGCTAAGGGAACTGAAGTGCTTCAAGTTCACTCACAGCTGTGCCAACAGCAAATGCAAATCCTGCCACACTGCAAAACTTCACCACACTCTCCTCCAGCACATGTGAACTACAGGCGAGCAAAACCACCTTCCCCCAACCCACCCCTCCCCAGCCAAGGATAAATTGTGTTTCTGAAAGCTGTTCCCTCCCCTAAAGCAAAAATCAAATTGGCAGGGCAAAGTTTAACCAGACTTACATTGCTTTAGCAGGATTTGTACTAGCTGTGCTTGAAGGCACTTAGAAAAAAGGCCCAGAAGAGTTTGGAAACAGCCTGCAAGACGATGTTCAAGCTTTCTCATGTACAACTGCAAAGACTATATCCACATACCCACTGTTTAAATTAGGTGAGGAGCTCCTGTATTTGCAGCCTTGAGCTTCAGCCTGACCAAGTCATACCACTACTGCTTTAATACAATAAAGTTAGCAGTGGCTATTTAGGCATAGAAGAGAAAATGGGTTTAAGTGACACATTTTTAAAAAATAATCAGATTTCTAAAGAATATCAGCATATCTGAATGCAAAGATATGCTCTCCCAAGAGCTCTTCTCAGGAGATATGGCAGATGTTTCTAATTAAGATGCAGCCAGTAACTGCATTTAACAACCAAAGGTTAAAAAACAACTGATGGAGGGGAAAAAAAAAAAAGGAAGGAAAGCATCACCTAACAAGTTTCCAGCAGCAAAGCCTGTATGAACTGTAAGACCTGAATTGCAAATTTAGCTTTGGTGAGAATTTTACCTCTGAGCCCAACAGATGCTTGCAGGATATCTACTTATGTTTTGCAAAAACTGCTCAGACAAGCTTCAATATTCTGAATGGCAAACAAAGAGTAAAAGCCCCAACTGATGCTTCCTGCATATTGAGAAGTTAGGGAGCTTCTAGTCTTCTGGGTTTGGTGGCGGTGTTGGTTTTGTTTTGGAGTGGGGTTGTTCTTTGTTTTGTGTGTGGTTTATTGTGTTGGTTTTGGGGTTTTTTTGTAGGACAGTTTGGGTTACCACGTGCAAATAGTTTTAGAGCATGAAAGTACTACATCCTAACCTTCACCTATTTGTGAGCAAAGCAAATCTAATCCCACAGTCAGGTTATTCTATCTGGCAGGAAAGCAAACGAGCTAAAAACGAAGGAAAGGGAGAGTTACCATGGGATACCAAGATGCGTCACTTCTCTTGGCTCTCTTGGCGCCACGTGACATCTCAGCCGTGAGTGAAGAACTCGGCAGATGGGATAGGAAAAAAAAATGCAAAAAGGTCTCTCGATTATAGCAAAGTTTAGGCTTTTACATCCAATTTGCTAACTGCTTATAGCTACGGAAATACAGGCAAACAATATTTAACTATAAACCAAACTATCTGCCTATAAATCTATCACCACTGTGCAATAAATACATGCTTTCCCTTCCAACAGTCATCATCTACACTTTTTGGTTCTGTACAGTAAATTTAGTCCAAACACGTTCAGAAATACTGCCCTTGCTATCTTCAGTAAGAACTATCACTTGCCTTTCAGAGGCAGCAAAGCAGGTCAGTAGTTTCTACCTTGTTCATAAATACAGAAGTAGCCACTTCACAGCAATAGACACAAGTGGTCAGAGTTCAAGACAGATCAGAAGAGGGATAAATCCCTTGGAATTTACTCTCAGGTCACCAAATCCGCGCCTTGGGATGGAGCCCACTGAACTAAGACTCTTAATTTTCAAGATATTGCTGCTTAGCAGCGTGCCGCTGCAAAGCTGCTGTGTGCATGAGCTGACCCCACCACATGCTTACCTATACTTTGATTTTCACCCCATTCACTCCAGTATAAATTTTTAAACATCTCCTGCTCCAAGTCTTTCTTCTCTATACAAACCCGTAGAGTGGTTCAGTGTTTGATTCCCTCCCCCCCCCCCCCCCCCCCTTTTACAGGTGGCAATTCCTTTCTAGCATGTCAAAACAGCTCTGATTCAAAGGACATTATTCCACCTCCATCCTCCTCCACCTCCCAAAGCCTCCTAACACCCACACGCTGCTGAGCGCCAAAATCTCCAGGGAAATTTGGTCCTTTCATACGCCAGCCAAGCAAACCACCTCTCTGTAGGAAAAAGTGATGTACAGTGCAACAAACCTTTACCCTCCAAGCCGCCCCAGTGACTTCCATGGTGCAATCCCAGAGTTTCAGCTCTACCCAAACATTAGGTCACGCTGAAAATCGAACTTGCGGGGAAATACTGAAGCCCACCTGTGTCCAATGCATCACAGTAACCTGACCATTACCCCAGCCACCAGCTGGCAAGCTGCCACTCCAACCTACCCAGCTATTAGCACTCTCTTATTAGCTCCAGATTGCAAAACTTTGGTAAAGTAACACAGCAAATTATCCAAGACAACTGCTGCTATAATCTGCTCTTAAACACGAACTTTTTATCACCTGAATCACTTGCTACTATGCACCTGTTTCCCATTAGCTACCAAAAATATGAAATAATACAGAAGCCAAGAAATCCCACATTTAATCTGCTACTCCAACTTGTAGCCCCTGCATTAGCACACATCTATACGACACAGCATTTGAAAACAGCTAAGCATTATTTATTACCTACTTACAAAAATGAAGTTTCACATTTCTGCAACAAGTTTAACACAGATGGCATTACCTTCTTCAGAACATTGCTTTAATAACCATTCCCTGAGCCGAGAGATACTGTCTTGAATAGCCATGGCTAGGTTTTTTCCAGCCTCCTTTGAGTCTCTAACCTTTCAGCAACATCCTGCAGCAGGGAATACCGCAGCATAACTGTATGCCACTGAAAGAAAAACATTACTGCAAGAAACACAAACAAACAAAACCACTTTCCCTTATTTTAAGCTTGTTGCTTCCTTATTTTATTTGACACTATTTTTTTGAACTGGGAGGGCCTGGGTACAGTCATCCTCTGCTCACACTTTGCATAGCATTCCTCTTCTCACTTCCTCCACTCACAATCATTTCTTCTCCATGCTGAAGAGCCAAAGTTTATTTACCTTCTTTTACACAACAGCTGCTCTGTGCCTTTGATTACCTGCATCATCCTTTGCTGAACCTTTTTCTTTTTGAAGATGGAGGACCAGCTGGCATTCAAGACATAGGGAATCAAGATTTTTTTTTTTTTTTTTTACAGTAACTTGTTGTTTCTCTACCCCTTCATTAATAACATCCATTCATTTACTACTTTGACTTCACAGCTATTTTCAGTGTATGGATCTCCAAATTCAGAAGAAAAAAGCCCCCCAAGAACAGAACAAAACCCAAAACTAATAATGTTTTTGCATCATGCCAGTGTTGCACAAACAAGCATTAGGTTTCAGAGACAGGAAAGGCCCTGGAAATTGCAGTAAGCTCTTAATCTCTCACAATGGCTGTTTCCAAAACATTTCAACCAGAGCAGCAGAGCAAGGCATTAATCACATCCCTGTCTGTGCATAAGGAAGCCTTCTTCCATCCTCTTGCTTTCCCCGCTAAAGCACTCACCCTCTGCCACTCAGGCACAGCTCAGGAACCACCTGCTTCTTTTACATGTCCCAACTCAGGGCTCTCCATGCTTTTGCAAAGCACCCCCAACCTGACAGGCACCCCCAACCCCTCTCTTCTGCTCAGAATGGCAGATCAGCCTCCCTCCCCGCACGTATTGTTCACCCCTGCTCTGCACCACTGCTTGGGCTTGCTCTAAGAGCCACTCAGCACACAACACGTCTGCTGGCACCTCATCACAGAAAGTCCTGGAGAAGAGGGAGCAAAAATAGTACTTGTGCCCTGCAGGTGCCGAAGCCAAAAGAGCAGGGAGGAAGGGGGCAGGGGGGAGAAGTGAGCATGGATCTCATGTTCAGAGCTGGCAAGCCTGAATTCAGAGCCCATGGGCTCCATATAAAACAAGTAGAACGTGCATCTCAACCTGCTTGTGGTTTGGGGCAGTTGGGGCGGGGGGAATACACACACACACTTTGGTCACCTGTACTTATTACTTCCTGATGCAGTACCAGCAAAATTACCTCTACTGAGGGGCACAAAAAAAACCCCTGCTTTTTTATTAGTAACCAGTTGCTGCTTTACAGCTTCATTGACCTTGAACCACATACCAGATACCTTACCTCACTTATGCTCGACACATGCTCTTTCTCTCTCTGCATGTGGAAACAGAGCACCCAACACTTTCTGTGTCATTAATAATCACAGTACACCAAGGGGCAGAGCTATATCCTGAAATTCCTGCCCAGTATACAGATTTTTTTTTTTTCCCCAGTTTTCAGCACCTCAAACTCCTCCCAACACAGGGTGACAATACAGATTTGCTTTAAAGTGTACATTTTCACTCCACCCCAAATTACCACTGAGAAGCAGAGACTGGCTGAATAGAAGAGTTTTCCAGCTAAAACTAAAGAATTGGTGCAGAAACACTAAAAAAACAATCCTTACGTGGGTATTTTACAGACAAACAATAGGATTACAAATGCATAGAGAAACAACTTCAGATTTAGCGTGACTTTTGCAGGGATGATACATCTTGCACAAGCAAGAATTTACATAAACAGCAGATTTTTATCTGCATCCTGCTGCAAGTTCACTTAAAGAAACAATCTTCTAAGTCTTTAGACTTACCCCTTGCAAGGCTGTGGGGTAAAAATAAAGCTCTTCCTTGGGACAACCTGCCAGGTACTCCTGCTGCACAGTTTTGGATGCTGGTTGGAACAGACAGGAAGGATGGATTCATTTTGTTTGTGATGATAACTGGGCTTTACCTCAAGTGAGCATCCAGCACCCCACCTTGAGAAGAAAGAGGATCAACAGGTCCAGGAACAGACCTTCTTGGGTACTCCACCTGGAAATTCAGGTTTAAAAAGAGTTCTCGCTTGTAAAATTCAAATTGTATGAATGTGGTCTGTGAAACAACATTCCTTTGCTGGAAGCTTCTCCTCAGGCATCGAGGTTGTTGGATGCTCTGTTCCCTTCTCTTTTCTAGTGAGCCACTCCTTTCTAGCCCATTTCTCCATCCAGTTTTCATACTGTACAGGGACACCCTCCTGCCCACCCAGTATGCACTTCTAAACAGAGACACATGCCCACTGGCATGAGATTTTGACACGTAGGTATCCTTACAACAAGGTATCAAATTCTTGCAATACCTGAGTAACCTTGTCCAACTGTTCACCAAACTGATCTCCATCCTGAAAGGTCTAAGCTGTTTCACTGATACCTAACATATATCTTCCGGTGCAAGTGTTCGTGCTGCCTCTTTCTGAACGGTAAGATTTTGGCTCTCAGCATCATCTTCCTCCAATGCCCTCTTCTCATCCAGGTCAACTCAAGCCAAACAAGGATGAGGGACAGGAAAAGAGTAATAAGACAGTTTGCCCAGGTATTAAATGATGTGCAATCGTTCCATCACTCACCCTCCACTTCCCCTTGAAACTCTCCCTTGTCCTGAATTCCTCCTGTGCACTCTTTCTGTTCCAAGCTCAGCTCAACTCACATCTCAGCTTCTGGACCTCCCTGCTGCCATTGCAGACACTCAAGAAGACAACTGAAAATCCAGTAAAACTATACCATGCTTGTTTTTCCGCTCCAGAGGAAAACAAATTTGCACAAAACTGACCGTTGTGCTAGAAACTGCACAGAGGAGCTCCCTGACAAGTGGTGCATAATGTTACAGGATCAACAAGCTAACAGCTCAGTCACAGGCCAGCAGTGGTACCATGCTCAGAGGCACTTCTCATGAAACACCGTTTTTTGGACAATTGCCAAATGCCAAACTACCCAGCACTCCAACTACACCGATTTAAGACTGACCAATGCACAGTGCTGCAGGTATCACGTCATCATAAGATGATCAACACCTGAACTCTTGAATTAACAAGCTGCATCAGCAACCCAAATAATCTGCGTTTGGTTTCCCTGGAAGTTTAAGATGACAACCCCAGAAACCATTAATTTAAGAGCTAAAGTCTTGATTTGGCTCTGGACTAGTAGTTAGCAATACCCATTGCACAGGGGAAAGAGGCTCAGAATAAAGTTTCCTAATTAAGGCACTGCTTTACAGTGGAAAAATACAAATAATGACTATCTGCTGTTGCCCCCTTGACTTTTGGCTAGGCAGTTCTGTGTGCAAACAGTGGTGTATTTGAGTTGTGAAGCTGAGTACACAACATATTTCCCCCTACACACAGAAATTAGCTCACTTTCATACTGGCTGCTTCAGCTGCGTAAATAAGAGCTAATACTGCCTTATATATATTCTGTAAAACTAAATCCTACAGAATGTAGCCAAGTAAGAGTCACAAAATTTTTAAGCTCTTTATCCTTGCAGTATACTACTTTATTTCACAGTTTTAACATAGCATTCACCGGGGATAACATTATTAAAGTTTACCAAGGGAGCCGTCTATTCATTATAAAACCTTTCTCGACAGAATGCTTTGGGAAAATCTTGAGGGGGGTGGGCATGAAATCAGTGTATTTTCATGCACCACTTGCAATTTTGCAATTTAATATTTGCGATTAAGTATCTTAGGATACTGCATGCAATTTACCTGTGCAACCATTGCTCTAAAACCAGAGTAAGTCTGTGCACTTAAAGAATCTGGCCTCTGCTCGATGATGTTACCACCTTGCTAACAAATCTGACACCTAACCGGTAGGTGATGCTTCAAAGCTAGCAGTGATTTAAGGACAGAGCTGTCCTTCTGCTTTGATAGACCTGCCCATAGCATTAGTCCTTAGAGATTATGAAAAGAGAGCTCACACATTGGCTTTGAGCAAGCTGACATCCTCACAAAGCACAAACACAATCTCGTGCTGAATATTATTGGAGCACGAGAAAAATCATTTAGAGAAATGGCAGCTACAACATAGCTACTTGCCTTATCTCCTTTGTCAACAGCTTTTAAACTGCCAGGTACAGCTATGATTAAGGAGCAGCTGGAGATGAGAAGAGACATCCTCATAACTGCTGACAGGTAAGTTTATTTGAGCTTCAGCACAAGCATTTAAAGATGAAAGCACAACGAGGATGCTGAAAGACAACTGACAGCTTTAGGAACACACACCACTTGTCAAATAATTTCTGTGATGTAGGGTAATATTTATGATCACAGCATTCACTGGGAATTAGATCATCCATTTAGCAACAAGTTTGCCAGATCAACTGTCTGAGGACTTTAAACAGGATCAGCAAAAACTGTAGAGCATTGCAAAACTGGAGTCAGTGCCTTTGCATTCTTGGTATTCAGCTGCCTTCCCAGAGAAACTTCACAAAACACTGAAACACAGGGGAAAAAAACCAAAACAAAACATCAAGAAGAAGAGCAAGTCAAGTTTTACAACTGATTTCAGGAGAGACACATGCTGTCCATGTTGACTGCTATGCCCAGACCTGTTAGTCTACCTCTGCCTTGTCTACAGTGCTCGATTTCACATCTGCTGCTGGCTTCATTTAAATGCTTTTCATGCAAGATTATTATTTTTGGAGCAGGCAGAGTTTGATGAACAGTACTATGGCAGGGCAGTTATGCTGCTAGACATAGACCACCCAAATCTTTGGCAGGGGGCAGATATGAGTAGCTGCATCAGGCTGAGGAGGGTATCAGCCTAATTTGGATCAGCAACAACATTCACGAAACATCTGAAGCAACCTTGCAAGCATAGTTAACATATCCTAATAACAAAACCAGCATTTGTGCAAGGCGTGTTCCTTACCTTTTCTGCTATTTGCCTTTCAATATGTGTCGTATCGCTCTGGGAGCTCCCAAGGCTATATTTACATGAGCTTTCCAAGAAACTATTAGTAAACCTTGGGGAATTAGTGATGCGTCAATGTCTGGAGACGGCTGCAATGAAGCTCCACAATGCAGAAAAGGGCAGGGAGGAGCCTAAACAGTAGGAGCATGCTCTAGACAAGATGATATTTAAGTTTGCCTAGACGTAGCTTGGATGCACACGATTTGAACAGTTGGTACAGTCACAGAGGACTCTGGTGACAGAGCAGACGCCCTCCATTGGGCCTATAGCATTTTAGTACCAAATATTCTACCCATCCTTTGCTACATATTTATCACCATGGAGCAAAATATATTAGATATAACATTTTGTCTTCTTAAGTAATACATGGAAATCTGTCAAAACAGCTGCTGACAGCCTTTCAACTATTCATTGGAAATGGGGGCAGCAGAGGAAGGGGGAACACAGGCCAGGAAAAAAAAAACCCTTTTTGTTTTAAAGCATCTTGAAAACAAATCTATGAGAATAGACAAAAACATTTAACAAATAAACTGAAACAAAGCATCTTGTGCAAGAATCCCAATAACGATATCATCTGTGGAATAATAAAACCGCAAAATCATGGAGTAATTTTAAACAACTACATCTGTCATTAAAATAATGAACAAACTAGTCGATACTTATCCAATAAGAGAGAGGTATTTAATAGGGTCTAATTCAACATGGGAGCATAGCCTGTTGGATCCATCTAACGACTGAAGTTGGGGGAAAACAACCCATTAATAATGCAGCTTCCCAAAATGCACAAAAACCAGAAGTATCACCCTCGCAGTCTATGTCTCCTGGGTTGCAGCCTAAAAGGATGCCCAGATTCATTAAATGCTTTAGCACCATTTGAATACAGGTTTGCTGAATGCAAAGAATGGAGATATAAACCAGAGAGCAAAGCAAGATTAGAGATCAGCAAGATGGCCTTCCCCTCGTGAATCCAAATAAACAAGGCATTCTGAACTATTTCCAGCATGACTTCAGCACAAAATAACATTTGCACTTCAATGTAGTAAGTTGATGTTTTAACTGCATGCTAAGAGCTACAGGAACAGCCACGCACAGCAGCCCTGAGTTTAATGTTGGCTGCTCGGCCTTCAAAGGAAGCGAAGAGTTACAAGAGAGACATGCTGTACTTCAAAGCAGTAACTGTCTTTCAGATAAAGACTAAAGTACTTACGTTCACTCTTCAAGCACTTGAACCCAAGTAGAGCACGCTGGTTGCTGTCAAAAGTTTTAGTATTGGCTGGGTGCTCTGTCCCATCCCCAGATGTCTCAGGTAGATGTGACACTTGAAAGGAGCTGGGATGGCATTAGCCATCAAACTCCAACTGAAACCTCATGTACACGAGAGCCAAGTAGTAAAAATTAACCTAAAGCAAAAAGGAGCACAAGCAAAGAGGATGCAAAGCAAGACAGAAACCCCATTTTCCCTTTGAACACATGCGAGAATTGGTGAGTACACCCTTACGGGAAATTGTCTTACTTGGGACTGTAAGCTATGAATCAGAGTAAGTCAGAGCCAGCCTCAGGACAAAGGAACAGTCATTTGCTAATTCAGTTGACAAACCTGGAGAAGGACGATTCCCCCTTTGGATTAAGGATTAATCAGCAGCAGGTACAGCCTATTTTCATTAACCACAGCCATTTCCTGCTAGCACATCCTCTGCCTTTTCCAAGAAACAGGGGAGCAGCTATATGTCTGAGGGAAAATTAATTAGGAAACAAGAGCAAAACTATCGACAGCCACCTGCTTTATGCTACTCACTTACCAAGAACAGCCAAGCTATTTAATAAGCAGCAATGGCTAGGAAATCTACCAGAGTCAAATCTGATCAATCCGAACAAACTGAGCACAGCAAACATACAATATCTGCTCCAAAGTTCAATTAAATCTTCAGTTTTGGATAACTGCCCAAGATGTTACGCCATCACTTCTCTCCTTGGACTCCTCTCTTGGTACACAATTGCTCCATTAACTTGGGAGGAAGCAGCAGCAGCACATCAGACCATAGACTGGATTTAGGTACTCCCATGCATGGATTCCCTCTTCATCCTCCTCACCTTTAAAACACAACCTGTGGACTTTTTGTTTGTACCAAAACCACCTATGCAGATCCTGCAACATCCACTTGCCATTCCCACTTCTACAGGACAGTTTTGATGCATGCAGCTCATGTGCATCTGGAAAAAGTCAGGGGGGAGGTTAGTGGGGGGGTCAAACAGGAGCTGAGAAGGATGCCCACGCTTTCCCAGAGAACAAGGGTAAAAACCAGCAGCGGGTCATCCAGGTGTTGCTGTAAAAGATGTTGCCTATTGTGTGTAAAAGGTGAATAAAGGTAGTGCTTATACAGCAGATCCCAGGCTTTAACCTGCTACATCACCTCTTCAGT
The DNA here is from genome assembly GCF_047370975.1 of Nipponia nippon. NCBI lineage: Eukaryota > Metazoa > Chordata > Aves > Pelecaniformes > Threskiornithidae > Nipponia > Nipponia nippon. The sequence goes on along the minus strand of NW_028262347.1, from coordinate 86,153,508 downwards.
CATCAGCAACTTCAAGCTCCAGCATTCCCGGCAACAAAGGTATTACTTAAAAAGTCAATGTCACAATGAACTCATGTCCTACAGAGGACAGAGAAGAACTCTAAATTCACATTCAATTACATACACGATTAATAAATTTACCCACAGGTGCTTTTACATGTACAAGACAACACCCAGAAACCAGTCACTGCTTTTAATGGAGGTTATCTCCCACGTATTTGAGATTTCACAGGGTGGTGGGCTTTTGTTGGGGTTTTTGTTGGTGGTGGTGGGTTTTTTTGTGGGTTTTTTTTTTTTTTAAACATCTGCTCTAGCCAACTGTTGCCCATTTAATTGGGAAAACTGATGGCTGAAAATCTTGGTGCCTATTAAACTACCAAGTAGTCAGCACTGGAATTTAATTTTAACCATTCCAAGCCCTTGCTGCATTCATACACATTTTTATTTCTGAACAAGCAACTTCAGCAAAAATATTTTTAAAAGATACCGCATACACTGAGGCTCTCTTCCTATGGAGTTAAATTTGGTAGATATAAGCCTACCTGGCAGTAACAAGCTTAAACAAAAATCATTAAGACATACGGAAATTTAGAGTTCCGGCCATAAACCACTGCTTTACACTGCACTGCCTGCTTTAAATAGTCACTGTTACACTGTTGTTACACAGCAATCAGTGCATTTGCTTTGCTTTCTGAGTCCAGAGAGACGCGTGGTCAGAATCATTAAGTGCTACATAAAATTAACATCGGGTTTCTCTTTCAAAGCCACTGAAGTTTTAAATTTAAAAGAGAATTCAGCAAGCACCTATATCAAGCACATACAGTGCCAAGCTGGAGGATGAGTATATTTATATAACAAAAGGCTTCCTGGATTTTAAGGTTCAAGTTCTGCAAAGCTAACAATTGAGGAAAGGGATGTTCTCCCTTTGTTTAAAAAAAAAAATAACACTCATACAAAAAATAAAAAAGGCGCCATTGAAGAGACAGTAGATAGCAGTGTCTTGATATTCCACTATATTAGGTCCCTAGATTTCAGCAACAAGTCATCCATGTGCTTTGTGACCCCACGAGTTTGAAACATACGTTGCCACGTACTGAGTCAAATACACAAAGAAATAACACAGGTCCCAGATACCAAGGCACCTGCAAGTAATATCTCTACATAAATTACAAGGTACGCCACATGCCCAACAGTATTTGGTTTGAACCTTTTTCATTTAGCATGGAACAAAGCAGCCTTGTACCTCTTGCACGGTACCTGCTGATGTTCAACCCCCATTAAATCTGCATTAAACTTTAAGTAATAGATTACTACATTATTCATAACATCTGTGTATTGGACCCAGGGTAAACAAAGTTGAATCAATACACTGACATAAGCTTCTGGTGTCTGGTAAAAGTATCTTCCACTCTTAATATTTATATAGTTGAAGGAGGGTGGGGAAAGTAGGCATTTTTCATGACTGATGAAAACAAGCCTAGATATTACGGTTTGTCCAGAACAGCTATCACATAGATGCCAGCTTTCAGAAAGCAGCAACTCCAAAATTAAAATCTGCTCATAACAATTCACCTTACATGCGACACACACAAATAAATCAGTTCCCTCAATTTCAGCAGCATTGATGTTTAGTCACAGTATTTTTCTCATTATTTCTGATTACTGATGGTATTTATTATAGTATCTGTGGAATCACTACTCAACATCTTAATTGTACAACACTTGAGATTTAGAGGCATGCAATACTGTGACATCTGTAGGAGAGGGGCTAAAACCAACTTTCCCAAAAACACATTTGCTCAGGGTACCCGCAGGAAGAATTACAACTGCATTAGGAAGAAAGCTGCTTTTCTGTGCCATCCCTCACCACAGCCTCTCCGAATCAGCCAGTTTAGTCTCACTAATATTCAAGAACATTTTGAGAAAAACGCAGCAGCTTTCCCAGCTAAGAATGGAAGGCACGAAAGACTTGGTTCATTCAATGTGCTAGTCACTCAGGTTACACACAAACAAATAGTTTTAAAAACACACTCTTTCTCAAAATGCCTATGCCCAGTAGCTCGCCTTTTATTTTCTGTTCTTACAACGCCTCCCCCTCTAGCTCTTAAATCAGTCATTGAGCTCTGCAGCACAGATCAAACCCAACAAAACCATGAAAATCTTAAAAGATGCCTTTCAGCAATCCTCACACAGCTTCAAAGGATTATTAAAACACAAAAACATAACTACAAGCAGCAAGAAAGGGCATACGCCCCATTTATTTTCTCTTTGCAGGTCATTCATCTACGTCAAAGCCAGAACTGGGAACAGAAGCCAGTATTCCAGCCGCCAGTCTGGTTGTCTAACCAATGTATCACTCCAGTTTCAACAGCCAGAAGGGCAAAGATTTCCTTGTAGAGCATTTATACACAACCTACATCTTCTCAAGTTTTGCTCTTAGTTATCCTTACCTGGAAGCAGGAAAAAGGAACGATCTAAGTGATCTTTCAGTTGCCTTTTCTTAAGGCTATACAATTTAGTACTGGAGTTAGCCTGTATAAATTTTTTATCTTGAATGAAGAGCGTGCCAGACTGACACAAGCAACAGCTAAGCTAAATGGGGGAATCATCATATTCTCTACTAAGCCATGTTTTTAAATGAAAGCCTCGCTTAAAGAAACCAGCCAGTACAGGTGCCAAAAGAAACAGTGCCACGGAGCTGCAGGACATCATCAGATGATGCAAATACACAAGTGAGGACAGCTGACTGCTGCCAGTGCTGAACACTGCCATTGGCAAACACACAAAGTATGATTAATACAAAGCAAAATGGATATCTGCCTGTGTAAGTCCAAAACATGAACTTGAACTTATCCAAATTCAGGTCACATTTAATATCAGTTTACAGTAAACAAAGTATTGATAAAAACCCACACCACTCCAAAACACACGTGCTTGAAAATGCAAAATCCATCTACTTACCTGAAATTGCTTTTTTACGCAGAGCACTCGATTCATCAGGTGAGAAGCTCACTACAAATACGAAAGTCAAAGCTCAGAAGACCTGCTGCTGGCTGCTTCTCACATAGTCATAAGAGCCACTATTAAAAAAGCAAATAAAAACAATTACATATTAAGGAACAGAGCTAACAGCAAGCCTTCTATTAAAATATTAGGAGTTATTACAATGTGAAGATGACCTCAAGGTCTACTGATAGGCAGGATATACAGTAAAGACTGATAACATGGACAGCTGCATTTTAAAAATAGTATTTTCCAAAGGACACAGAAAAAGCGAAGATCCCTGTGTCCAAATAAGGCCTATAAGCAGCTTTCACTGGATCTGAAGGCCTGGAATGCTTCTTCATACACTTTGTGGCATCCCACAGAGAGCAGATCCACTACTCCCTACACACACCAGCCTTCCTGCAGGAGTGTACCTTGGACGTACGCCCATTTTCCTCCCATGCTGCACCAGGCAAGAGTGGTTTGGATGAGACCACCACCCCCAGAACAACATGGGAAACGGAGCTGCCAGAAATGGGCCACTGACCACCTGGTTTGGGCCAGGGGCACCATAGACCAGAAGCCGCCTACTTCCAATGTCATGGGAATCTCAGTGCTTCGTTCTCGAAAGCCATACCCAGTTCCAGCAATACCCAGAGCACCTTTTCTTTAACCAAAAGAGCAAGCAGGCAGAACAACTCTTGAGATACACATTGCTGCTTGGAGCACAAACTAAAGAAATAAATCTCAACATTTTCTTTGAATGAAGCTGGTAAAATCATCCAGGCTCTGAACTGGGCATCACACAAGGTAACAGGTTTTGCTGACAAATAAGCTGATGCAGGGGGAGCAAAGGAGGAAGGCTGAAAGCCTTTTCTGCTAGTCTTCAAGATAACCAAGATCATTTACAAGAGAGAGGAAGCACTTGCAATGAAGCAAAAAGAAAATGTAAAAAATCGAAATGCATGTGACCAAAATCCTTAAGAGGCAGCACCCAGGTAACAGGCTTCTCTCCATACCCATTATCTAACTTTTGCACAGCCGAACATCAGAGTCGGCAGTGGTAGACAAACCACTCAGCCCTGCAGCTGCAAAGCAAATACACTCTTCACCCAATCCCCCCAGCTTTCAAGGGAGACAAAACCAGGGGGGAGATTCGGAAGAGAACCAGCCCCCTTTCACATGGGGCTCTGCAGGGCTATTTCAATTAAACTTTCGGATAAGGGAAAACCAGATGGTCTCCCTGCTCCATTCACATTAGTTGGAAAACTGCAATTCATACATTTCCATTCAAATTCTAGTTGAGGGTGGGGGGGAATAAAATTCTGCTTGCTGAAGCAGAACCAAATCCAAGTAACTGACTGCTGGGAAGCAAGCAGCCTGCAGCATGGCAATTCTGCTTTCTTCGACTCCTCTTTAGCTACATTTAGGATTACCTGGAAATTCACATTTGGGTTTTACCCTTCATTCTTGCCTCATCTTCAAGATTATTCCATGAAAGTGCTTTGGGGAGGGTGCCATTAGGCACCCCGCCCCCCCCAACACCCACCCTGAGCACCCACCAGTCCAGCCTCCAGCGGCCAGAAGAATCCTCTGTGTAACAGGCTGGAAGTCAAATGGCTTTTGTCCATCCAGATAGAGCCAGGGCACGCTGCCAGCGGTGGAGCTCCTCAGTAAAAGCCTTGCTATCCTGCCCTGTTTGCTGTAGGATTGTAGTAATTAGAGCTAACATTTACAAAATGTAAGACAAGTTATCCATCCCATGAACACCCACCAGCACGTTTTCAGTAAGGAGGAAGGCTCTGTTTCCATGAGTAATTGCACTCTTATCTCATAACAACAGCCACCCTCCCAAACACATCATACTCTCTTTGCTCACAGGCACTCACTCATCTGCCAAGTTTTATGAAGCCCAAAAAGCTGCACATCTGCTGGGAGCAGCATCAGTGTGAACCGTGAGAAAGCCAGCCTGCGGTACCCCTCCCCACATCCAGAGGGAAAGCTCCAAACTCTGTGTGCCCGCTCTTCTAGGAAGGACGGATCCCTCCCTGATCCAAGAGACAATGGAGCACAAACTGGCATTCAAACGTAAACACACATTTTCAATGAGCAAGTCATGAATCAGCATGTGCTCCCAAGATGCTTGATAACAGCTGTAGCTTCTTCCTCTCCAGTATAAAGCCATACAGACCCTATAAGGACACATTTTCTGCCACATACAGGATGAGTTCTGAGCCAGTTAGAAGAAAGTAGAAGCAATTCACACCAACAGTTAGCTTCAGTTACTACCAAAGTTACACTGACAGCAGAACTGTATGGCAAGGTTTGATTAGAGCTCATTCCTTTCTTGTGACACACATGGACCTTCATTGTATTTTTTAAAAAACTCTAACATTTGTTATATACTTTTCCAGAAAATAAAAGTCCATCTTCCCTGAATCAATTAGCCTGTATGCCAAACTCCTCCATCCTCTGCTCCTTCCCCCAGAGGAAGACCCTTCTGTTTGCACAGCGGTGGCTTCTGCTCTGCTGGGGTACAGGCTGCCAAGTTCAGGGCCCAGTTTCCTTAAACTGCATTTTAATATCTTCATGGAAGTAGTTCAGTTTCTAGAGTTGCTAAGCGATAGCGAGCCATAACAGCACAAGAGAAGCCCACTTCTGTTTTAGCATATAACATGACAACATTCAGCTCTGCCTGTGATACCACTTACTCTAACATCCACAGCATTTCTTTAATGCAAAGGCACCATCTGAGAAGCAATTCTAATGGTTTTGATGCTATAAAGATTAATTTCTTAAGTTACTTGCCAGTCTTTTCTCTGTAACACAAGATGGCTAAGAACTACCAGCTATTCTCAGTAGCACCCAAACACACTCTAGAGCACCGCTAGCTTATTCAGAATATATGTACCATTTTACAATACCTGATCTAATATACTGTAATCAGCACAGCCTCGAGCTTAGGACAAGCTTAGAGTTGATGCTGCATCTCTAATGCATTTAAATAGATTACAGCTTGCAGAAACCTGCAAGATTTCCAGAAAGAGCAAATACTGTCTTTGATTAATATTCACATTTTTCAGATGAATGCTACCATCCTTATTATCCATGCGGAATTGTAAGCGAACCAACTGTCCACGTGATTTAGGAGAGTAAGTGTCCACATCTAAGTACCGAGGGCCACTTTCAAGACTTTACAGAAGTGAAAATGTCTCCTTGTGCTGTACATCAGTTGTGCCTGCAAAGCACAGACATGAAGCTTTGGAGTTGCAGATTCTCCTCTTCTTCTTTTCCTTCCCACTTAACACATATATTCAAGTAGCACTGTTGCAAAAGGAGCAAGAGCAGGCTGTTGTCTTACTTTCTTATCCAACATAAACAGCAAGGATCAGGAATGTCTGCAAAGGCTGGATTAACCGGCTACTGATGTCTACTTAGAAAAGGCACCTTGATGATTAGAGCAGTATTTTCATTTTACGCCCTACCACAGGAAAGCATGCATATTTCCACACTTCACTGGCATATTTGCTTCTCATTTGCCAGACACAATAAAGTACTCCTTAAAATACACTGGAGAAATTCAGCCTAAATAGATCACTTGCACGAGTTCGCCAACCCAGTATGCTTGTGGATTAAAGAAGTCAAATTAATGGATTTAAAGACAACGTAAGGGATTTTGAGAGAATGTTTAGCCAACATCTAATGTCATTTTAATCCCCCTCACAGTTAATTCTTTGAACATAGAAAGCCAGTAAAATTTGTGATGCCGTTCTTACACAGAAAACATCTCCAAAGGCACGCTAATCACTGAACTATTTTGCAAATCGCTCCTAATCTACAGTTGTTTGCCTCTGCACTCTTCCTGCAGAGACAATAAAATCATACAGCTAATCATAATGTAGCACTCACTCCCAATGAAGGGGTATGTAAGAAAAGAATGATCCTCATTTGGTTTATGTAGACAGATCTGCAGTAGGGAACTATTATCGAAATACTACTCCCCCCCACCCCCAGCTTTTGCTATTATATTTTAGGGTAACTCCATTTTACATTTTTGTCTTTAATTGTAAAAAAGCAAAATATTTTTAGCTCCCATTTCCATTTTAGGAAGATTTAGAGACAATTCCCCCCTGCCAGACACACCGCATTTTTAACCAGTGCTTGGTGAAGCACTAAGGGAGGCAGCTCAGAAACATCCCCTTCATCCTTCTTATATGGAAAGATGGTAGCGACACAGTATGCTGCAAACTCATTCCTAACATCCCAAACCCCTGAAAAAAAAACTGTTGTTATCACAACCGACAGCAACATAATTATATGAATTAGCAAGATTTATTCACAGGACTACCTTTGTTTAGTTCTTCCAGTGTCCCAGTGACCTGAATGGGGGACTTGGAACAAAACTGAGGGGAAGAAGCTGAGAAGACTTCAGCGACAAATGAAAGATGCTGTTTTCAGCAAGCACACTTTCTTCACTATTAAAATTTGCACTTTTATCACAGAAGTACACAACTGTGCTCAGTCTCACATCTAAGACGTGTACTTTCTGCACTAGCTTGTACAAAGCCAGTCATACACCACCAAGTCTTGATTTCCATTTTATGCTGTAAATAAAGTGAAGTATAATTGGGGGGGGGGGGGGGAAAGGACTGCATGAGCACCAGTTAAGACAACAAACTTTTGAGGTCTCTTACTAAATAACTACGGCAGAGAGAGGAGGAGATACAACAAAGGGGGAATCAGCTTCTATTAAGAAATAACCAGATCCAAAACCCCCCTTTGCCTGCTGCCTGGATTTATTTTTAGGTCACGTCCCAAGAGATCTAACACAGAAGTATGCAACAAATAGCGATCCCATTAACAGGAGATGGTCTCTTTTGCTGTTTCAAAAGTAATCATTCCTCTCTCAGGCCTCCTCCCCACCTTCTTGTTGTTCAGCCTTCCAAAAAACACCTTACAGGACACACTCCTCTCCACAAATCTGGCCTCAACATTGCTGTGAGTTTCCTTATCACTCAGGGTACCAACTTCCCTGAAGGACACTTGGAAATCTTTACACTAGATGGATTCAAGGACACTGAGAATTTACTTAGTACATACTGATGTTTTCAACTGTCCCTACAGGGCGAGATGATCAAAATTTCCCAGATTCACCTGAAAATACTTTGAAGATAAAAAGCTAAGATTAGTTAATTCTAAAAAAGCAAGTTGCTATTACGTTGGAAAACATTAATAAAATGAAACACACTGCAACTAACTCATAGTTGGGTCATTTTCAAGATATTTGCAGTTAGACCTATCTAGATATTTTCCCCGGGTTATAAAAACACAAGGTTTGATTATTCAGACAGATCAGATTTTCTGGATCAATATTTGGATGAAGTTTCCACTACATACAGCTCCCACGAGCAGTCCACTTAGTCCATATATGCATACACACATGTATCTATTAGAAGGACTTTCCTGAAAGCCTCAGCTTGATAATAATTTCAAGGTACACTGTTATAACATCTTTTTGAATGCACTGCTGTCTGCTGCAGCATTTGCTTCTGAAACACACGCTCCTTGATTACTGGCAAACCCACCAAGGGTTCCCTCAACTGGCAATCAGTAAACCTACTCATAAAAGGTCACATGCCTCTTCCCGAAAAGCGACTAGGAAATGACAAGCCTTCCCTTCAGCCCGTGACCTTTCGTACAACATACCTTGTGAGTTCATTGTGCAAACATGTTAGAGATAAGGAATGCAGGGTATGACCGGAGCTACAGACCTTACTGCTGCTCTTGTAACAGACAATAGCACGAGTGAAGTTTCCTGTCTTCTGCCACCAATAGGAACTACTTCAAATTGCTTATTGACTGCTTATTTTTACCAATCAAACTGGTGTTTGGCATCTCATGGATCATTTTCCATTTACTGGTACCTATTTTGGCTTTACAGGAGCTGGAGGAGAATGGAATAAAAGCCAAGGACTCCATGACAAGCACGGTCTACATGCTTCTGCTAAGGGGATGGAGACAGAAATGGTTCACCTCGACCTGCAAGCAACATCACGCATCAGAATTCACACTATATTTAAACACATGACTTCACACCCAAAAGCCTTCCTGTCAAGTTATCTACTGACTCGGAAACAAACCACAGTAGTTTAAACTTAGCTCTTTGTATTTTGCAAGTGCTTTGAAACAACAGGCCCTTAGATATATTCCACCTCTGCAAGTGTCTTTAAAAAGTAATAGCTGATATAAAGCTATTACAGAGAGAGAAATCGGAATAACTAGTTTGGCAAAAGGAGGTGCACCCTTCATTAACCAGACAGTTGAAAAATTGTATTTCTCATACTTAGATTTTTCAGCTTTTAACATGAGAATAATACTATGAGTTTGAGACTTCACTAGTTGGACAATATGGTATCTGCAGTATAGTGGTGATGATGGCATGGGAAGAAGGGGGGATGCTGGTATGCTTACGTGCTGATCTCAAAGGGGGGACGGGCAGAACAGAGAGACAGGGTCATTTACAGACTGTGCAGTCTGGAGAGATTAAGGCAAATAAGCAGGGCAGAAAAACAGATCTGGTGTGTGTTTTTTTCAGCTCCAGCAGGGTTAAGAGCATTACTTCAGATTCACTTCTGGAACATGATCCTCTGCTGGTGACTGAATGTCTCCTTTGTCAGCTGCCCTGTGTCACAGGCACACAGCAGTTCACTCTGGCCTCACTGCTCCTCTGAGGACACCCAGTGAATTGTGTGGAGTGCATCAAATTCCAGAAGTACCAGTGAATGCCGACAGTTCGCCTGGTCAGGGAGGTTAGGGGATACTTAGCAGGACAGCTGGAGAGATGTGCTGACAAGTTTTGTGTTCACTGCTCAAGCTTTGCAAGTAAGCTAAAAAACAACCTGCTTCATGAACCACACCAAGACCTCCACTGAAACGGAAAAAAAAAAAAAAAAAACCACCAAACCTAAACACATTCTCTGCTCACCTGGCAAATACACTCAAAATATGCCTGAGCAGCTTTCCCTATGTTACTGCAGCAGTTAAAGATCTTTTAAGTATACAAAAATATGCTGCTAGCAACACTGAAATTTATAAAGGAGGCTTCTTCAAGCCTGTCTAAGCTCTTAAAATATCATTCAATACTTTGTATGTGGGTCTCTTCTAAACAGAAGATTTGCAAGATAATTATACTGATATCAGAACAGCAAACACTGCTATGTATGCAATGCTTGGGCAGCTATCCCATTTTAACCTCCTTTTCAATTGCCCAGGAAAACTTAATCAAAGAAAGGTTGTAAAATGGAAAACCAGAAGGTATCATTCTCGCAGCACCTCTGGGCTGAAGCCAGCATACCCAAGATCAGTGACTACTTTTTGCAGAGATTCCCTTTGGTGCTGCCATCACAAACTAAAAGTTTGGCATTTGCTTCCACTGTTACAACCCTTAAATTCAGTCACCCCAAGCTTCAGGGCTTTTATTTTCATGATATCCCCATACACCAAAAAAAACCTCATAGCTGTTCTGCTACATCAGTCGAATCAATGCGAAAGAGCAGCTAAACCACGTGCCCTGCATCAGACAAGGTTCTGTCTGAGGCTTTGACTACTTTCAGCTCCACGAGTTTCCTGAGCCTGTATTTAGTAACCCCCGGGGAACCTCTCATCCAAATACTCACTCAGTCCCCGCCCCAAACATGATCCCATTTAAACTCTTTGTGTCCACAACATTATCTGGCAAGGAGTCCAACACACGTCCATTGCTGTGTGGAGACGGGAGTCTACGTGCCACTGCTCGCTCCTCGGGATTCCAGTTACTGCCACACAGACGGGGTGGAAAGAAATCCTTGTTTCTGGCTTCCAGGCTACTTACAGATTCAAGCAGGTATGCTTACACTGCTACCTAATTTTTAAGTTGTCACAAGCTGTTGGGTGGCTTATAAACAGAAGCCAGGTTACAATCCACAGGTTGAGAACACTCTTCCCCTCCGTAATAACACATGGGAGATGTTTTGGAAACCCTTTACTGTAAAATAACAAAATGTCAGAAATGTGCCTTTCCTCTGCAAGAAAAATTATACAGAAATAGACTTTATCTCAATAGGTTCCTCCATGATTCCTAGGATGCCATACTAAGATTTTTCAAGCATTAAAAGTGGCAGAACAACCGATTTTTACACTCTTTCATATGAGGCATCATCTCTGGCAAAGCCAAAGTATCTCAATATCCCCAAAAGCTGATCGCTTTGGCGTCTAATGCTGCTAGCAACATTCAACAAATGTCAACAACACACTTCGTATTTCCTTCAGGATTTAAACAGCCTACAGAATAAAAAGGACAGAGCAGCAACCACCCCAACAGATGACAGAGCTGAGCATGGCATTGCCTGAATGACAAATGACAATGCCTCTGGCTAACAGCAGGAGAATGCGCATCTGCCAGTGTCGGTACTAAACCATACATACCATATCTGCTTACCAAAAGCATTTCTGCCATCACTTGTGGTCTATTTTTCTACAGTGGAACCTTATCCTGCTGGTGTTAAGCCAGCACTCCTCAAATATATTTCTAACTGCTCCTACTTACCATACAGCAATACTCAGTGACAATTTTGGGGGTGAAAAACTACTGTGAACTGTTCAATAAATAAAAATTAATCTGGTTATGGAGGACAGTAATTTTTCATACAATAAATGGCTTGGAGTGTGATACACCGATCAAAATTAACATTTAGATATGACATGTTGCCCCACTATATCCCACTCCTGGCCCTCAGCTATGTTAGAGGTCCTTGTTCATCCTGCAATGTTCACGATGGCTGCATTCCAGTCTGAGGGTAAAAAGGTTGCCTGTAAGCAGTTTATAGAGCATGTGAAATGCTTTGTTTATCCAAAAATATCTGAGCTCCAAGAAACATTAAAGCAAGACAAGAACTGCAACTCCTACAGATACTGCCAGAAACTTTCTTCCTTAAGGCTTTACAGGCATAAAAGACAATTTTGCTAAAGCAAAACTACAAACAAAAAGCAAAGTGTAATGCTCTTAATATGCTAAAAAGGGTTGTTACAGCAAGGGTGAGAACAAGCAGTGGACAAAGCAGGGGTGCCATTTCACTCTTGCTCACTTTGTTCAGAGCAGATCATTGTATTAATCAGTAGGAAAAACCTGATGGTGCAGCTAGGTAAACCAAAACTTATGGGGTCTTCCCCAGTAAGTGGGTTCTGGAAAACCACTATAAAAGTAAAGGGAGTTTCCCTGCTACCTGGTCCACAATTTAACTTGCAGTAGTGAAATCCAGCTAGCCAGCAGATCATCTACGACACTTAAGTCTTACAATAATCATACTCACCTTAAAAATAAAACTCTGCCCAAAGCATGTTAGTTAGGCAGTTATTTAAGACAAGAGGAATTAACCACATTGGTCACCAGAGGTAAAAGCATGACAATTGACAGGAGAGATTTTTCAAACAACACTCACAATCCAGCACAACTCAATTATCCCAGGGGTACATAACTGGAACATGGGAATATTAAGAATGTTATTGTTCAAAAGCAGAAAAGAAGCATCTCCTTTTCCAGCTCAAAGTTCTTCTCATTTGAAGACATGCTCTCAACATACTTGATTGCTGATCCCTGTTTTAGTAGGGCAGCAAAGGCTAAATCAGATGTGCCGTACCCTCTTGCTAAGGCCAGGATACCTAGTGAGGGAAAAAAAGAAGAAAGGAGGGGAAAAAAGGAAGGGGTAGGGGACAGTTATCTCCAGCCTCACTATACTGGTTCTGTAGTAGTTATTGATTAGCGCATTTTTCTGTACTGTCTCCTTATTTAGCTCTGCAGACTCCCCATCCCATAGCTCCCGGTGCATGCTTTTCTTGGGTTGTGGTTTTGTCATTTGTCCCTGCCAGGGAATTCCCAACCACAAGCTGGTTTTGCACCAGTTCCTCACTTCCATGAACTGCCTAATTGATCAATGGACTTATCTCAATCTACATTGCAAATGTAGAACTAACCAAATATAAACAGAAAAAAAAGTTAAGCTTTTAAAACAGTGATCTGGCAGGTAAGGAGATGTTCTCCTGCTCTGTTAACATCACTATATGCAGGTTTACGGCAAGGTAAGACTACATACTTCTTTATTTTTATGTTAAAAAACACTAGGAGATCCTATACAGCACTGGGGCAATGAAACAGCAAGTTTAGACATTACCAAAAATGTATGTGGAGAAAAATAAGCCCTACAGTTTCATAAGCCATTTCCTTCAAAGTTACTAAAAAATACACGGGCCTTCACATAGGTCTTATACTGCATTACAAGCTGGAATTTTCTCGGTGTGGTCAGAGACCTCAGACAAACAGAAACTGCAAGTAGTGAAACCCAGACAATCCAATATACGAAAAAAACCCCAAAGAAAGTAAGTTGGAATAAAACTTAGTCAACTTGGTGCTTACCCTCCACAAGGTTAACTTCAGCCCTACAAGACTTTTTCAAGACTAGTCTTGTGCAACACTTAAATATAAGAACACCAGACAAGGCTCAAGAATTTAAGCAAAAGCTAGCAAGTTCATTATGAGTCCCTGATGTTACCCCTGGCACTAGCCTGTAGAAATAGTGACAGCTTTTATGTGAGAACACAGATAATTTCAGTCTTACTCTAAAAAGCCAAAGAGTGCATTATTGCTTAGTACTGAACAAGTTGCAAGACCAAGAGCACATCACAACCAAACAGACTTCATTTTCCAGTTTTTTCTTACACCAGGGAGAAAAGTAGTTAACACCAGGCATATTAAGTGCCAAAATTAGCTGGTTTGCTTAAATGCAACATACAAAACCATCTGCAGTACTTCCTGAGGTACAAACAACAAAAGCAGCAAGTCACACAAGATTTTCAAGTCTTGGGGGGGGGGGGGGGGACGGACACAGACCCAACAACAAAAAAAACCCCTGTACTCTAACTTTGAAAGCACAGGAGGCGCAGAAAGGCAAGCTTCTCATATACCAAAAGGATCACACAGCATCTCCAGGTTTCACAAGATCCCTGCAATCTTTAAAAATGAAATGTCTCTTTTTCTTTCTCCAAAGACACATGCTTTGCAAACTCACTGGGACAGAAAGCGTAATTCTGAAACACATGTAAATAGGTGTGCAAACGGCACCTGTGCTGTAGCAAGTTTCAAGCGTGTCAAACTAAAACTCATAGACATTTTAGCCTTTGCTGCCAGTCAGTACAAAGAGCAATAGACAAAGTTGCCTTGTTCCGTTGAATTTACACGTCAATACTAAAGTAGACAAAGAGGTTGGAATATAAAAGTGACCTTCAGCCTCCTTGTCCACTCAAATTCTTCTCCAAACACTTGTAAAATGACACAGCTATCCCAGTTAGCCCAATTAAGTCATCAGTCTACCACAGACAGACCAAACCACCATTGCCAGTGTTCTATCAGTAGTTTAAATTAGTGGCATAGCAGTTCATCAGCACCTCACCAAGAGACCTTTTCAAGTCACCGCACAAGATGGCGGCACAGAAAATAAATCTATTCCCTTAATTTTCAGAGGTTTACAAGGGTAAACGATGAACGGTCTGCACTGCTCTGATCTAGACGGATTTCACTGACCAGAGGAAAGCCTCTCAGCACAGTGCAAACACCAGTGCCAACAGTAATGAAAGTTGAAATCCGTCATACTATCTCGTTTCCCATTCCTCTGCACAACACATTTTATTTTTAGGTTATAACATCTGATACAGGACAGAAACAAAGGATGGGCACAGGCACAACAGCTGAAAACAAACTTGGAAACGCCAAGAACAAGACATTTCCATTTCACGTTTAGGTACATTAGCTACACCTTCAACTCACATTCAGCATTTCTGGAGTCACGGTGGCAAGATTTATACTGTCACACTGATGTCACCTTCACATGTGGTTTCCCCGCAGTCACAACCTGCTTACAAAGAGCCTGTCACCATCCTTGCGAACTAGAGCACATGCTGCTTTTTTGCCTCTTGCTTAATAGGGAAACAATAGGATTGAACAAGATGGGTCGGGTATGGAAGAGGAAGACATGGGATATTGAGCAGGTGACTCCTGAGTGGTGGTTCAGCAAGGAAATCTCCGGTATGAGAATTCAGAAGTTAGTGAAGCTCTTTTATAACTACAAGTTACGTGAGCCAAAGGCAGTAACAAAACTTAGTTCTGGGGAGAATCCTAAGGTCAGAAAGAGAAAAGTACAGAAGCATGCAACACAGAACAGATCTCTGTTTTAAGCTCACAAAACGTTTAGATACATGGACAAAGTGATCCTCCATCAGTGGCCTGCTCCCTTCCTACACACGATGCTTCCCTACAGCTAAGGAACTTTCTTCTCACGTCACTGCAAATGTATGCATCAAAATGTATGCACAGGTATGCATCAAAGCAACAGAGCTACAGAGTGAGACTTGGGCAGCAAGTTCTGCCTAAGGGAGGAAAGCAAAGCTAAAGAAAAAGAAGAAAATTGGCCAATATCAAGCACACCTTTTCCTGAAGCAGCTTCTCGTGATAGAGAGCTAATTTTCACCTCTGACAGCTAGCAACAAAGGGATGCACACGCAGAAGTACAAGCAGAGCCCTCAACAACCTGGAGCTCAACTGCAGTTCCTCCCCTCTTTCCCAGTGAGGCTTTTTCTTTTTTAAACTTATCAAGCAAATCTCACAAATCTCTCATACCCACTTAAAGTCAGGGGTTAAGTGGAGCTAAGTGAGACAGCATAACTGCTATTACACTAAAATTGTCGTACATGTTCCTTTTTGCTAATTCTGTTGGTGCCATAGTTATCAATGGGAAGTAGGAAGAAGCTGGAAGGCAGATCTGTTCACCAGAGCAGCATGATACAGGTAATGGCACAGCAATTCAATACATACTTGCCCTCTGGGAGTATTAAATTCCACAGCTGGGTCTGCAGAGGAGCTTGGTCAGCCAGCTGAGGTGCAGCCTTCTTCCAAGTTTCAGAAACTGTCCCTGTTTCTTGGGTCTCCAGAGGCCAAGCAAGCAGAGGCTCTGCTATCGGCGTGCTGGAAGAGGTTTATTCCCTCGTGGCTGTAAAACACAGCAGCAACCCTCCTGACAATATGCCGTGCTCAGAGGAGCCACGGACCTCAAACTCCCAGCGAGGCTTTGCTGTCATCTGCCACACACACCAAATTCAGCAGAAACTTTTTTCTCCTGTGACACTGACTTGAGTCTCCTGGGAAAAGAGATTCATTTATTCTTTTGTTGCAGTGGCCAGAAGAGAAACCTGCACACATAAGCACTGAGGGCAATGAATTCAAGCTGGATTTGCACTTGACTAATTCACTGCAAGTAAAAAGCAAAGTTACAATATGATACCTGGGAGAATGACAGGAGTGCTTTAATTAGTCTACAAAGCACTGTATAAGAGTGGCTGATGGGCAACAATTACCCTATGTTAAAAATCAATACGTCCCTAGTCTGATGCAAATGATACCTAAATCTCAGTAAGAGTGCTTTTTAAGTGGGCTTAACACACACGTTAACAAGTGGCAGACAACTTGCTAGGGGCCAGGGTGGAGTTGAGGGGTCATCTCTGTTGGAAGGCAGCACAATGTGTCCGTAAATAAAGTAACTCAAGTTCACCTGCAAATTAAGTATAGCTGAGCCCCAAGGAAGTATAAAAAAAAAAAAAAAAATAAAAAAAATTGAAACTTCTAGCCACAAAAGTTATTCCAACTTTCAAAGGTTCCCATAGTTTGCAGGAGAAACTTGTTTCACATACTTAAAGTTTTCTACCCTCTGTCCTGACATAAAAGCCATCAACTTGGAAGGGGAATTTTCTGGACCACACCCCTGCCAGGCTACAGTAATTGCTTTTTAATCTTGTTTCTTCTGGGCATTGAAAAGCATTTGTGCATTGCTGCAACATCCCTCCTGTGCAGTTAAATAAATGGTAAGAGATGGCTACCTCCCAGGCTTCGGGGGAAAAGATCATCGGTATTCATTTAGAAATTCCTTATTAAAAAGATATACCTTCAGAGTTTGCTTCTGTTGTTTGCTAAGCCTCTGCCTTCAAAGCAGAGCAAAGACCTTTAGGACAAGCAAACCTGGGCGGGCACTACAAAAGCAACTGAGAGATGCACTTTAAGGCTGCCGTGTAGCTATTTGGCACCCGACAAAGCCTCGGCTATTCCTCAGCAGGCTGTCTTTCCCAGAAGCAACAGTTCAATACGGAGAATTGCCACCAATGCAACTAACGAACATACACTTTGAGTTTAAATATATAGAGACTCTGATTTAACTTTGACCGCTTCCAAAGAGGAGCCACACAAGACAGTCTTTCCACTGCACAAATCAAACGCACGGGGTCGACAGGCACAGCCAGCTGTTCTGGACGGAGGAACTGCCATGTTACAGTCTTGCCAACACCAACATTATTTTAATGATTTTAATTGTCTAGTTTTGACCTGCATGAGCAACTTACTCTCCGCAGCATCTCATCTGTTAGTCCTCATCATCACCCCCTTTTCACTATGGAACCTCAATGCTTTTACACTTTGTTTTGAAGAGTTTTAATATGTTTTTAGTATTTCAGCAAGACTCGTGTTCCTTTCTCCTTCTGACAGTTTCTGTGGTAAACTTCGATATTGCATCCAGTTACCAAACTGTGGTTTTTGAAAGACGAGCAAGTTCTCTGAAGAAACCAAAGTACTGGATTGGAAAGGGAGGGGGGAATTCCCTGCTGTTGGTCTGCTCCTGTTAAAAATACTAATGGCGAGTAGTCTGAAAACTGCATCTGCACAGATGTGAGGGATTAATAATCTCTTCCAAACAAGTCTGTCAACAAGGAAAACATTACTGGCTTTTTCACTATTTCCCTTTTTGAGAAGCCATCTCCTATAAGGCATCTATTACTCAAGTTTTTCCGTTACAAACGCCAAACAACCTCTTCAACAGTTAATCAAATAATTTATGAAAGGTACAAAACCACTAAATTGGCAGGAAGGAGAAAAAACGAGCTCCAGCAATGTATTTGCAAATTTGACCTGAACAAAACAACATATTTTCTCTAAAAAATAATGGGAAAGAGGGAGGAAACTTGAGCTACATCTTTCTCAAAAGGCAAAAGTGCTGCTGAGTCTGCAGAGAAATCTTGTGCCTGGGAGCAAGGAGTCATTGTCAGTAGGAAGGACCTTCCCCCATATGCACAGAAGACCCCATGATGCCTTGTTCAAAAAGGATAACAGTAACATAACACCCAAAAGAGTGCTGGTACCATAAAAACATTGAAATCACGACCTGAAACAAACCCATTAGAAAATGGCTGTTTCCACCCATTTCTGTTGAGCAGCCCAACATGACATGAACCTACCAGTCCTGCTTTACAGGATGTGGTTTTGGAGTTGCCCGCTTTCAGTTCCCAATGTAAGCAAGAAATATATGTGCCAGCAGCACCCAGGTCCGTAGAAATATCAGCAGTACAACATATTCCACTTTTCAGCAAAAGAAACATTTATACCATAGGTTTGACAAGCTGTTTGGCCTCGGATCTGGCAAAAGTATGGTTTTTGGATCCACGTCCCCCCAGCCACAGGCCCCAAAACTAGACACACCTCAGGGTCAGGAGGAGGAATCTGTTCCACCCCTGTAAGAGCCATCTGCAAAGTCTTGGTGCTCGCCAAGCAACTGCTAATTCCCCTTAATTGCTGGAATGGGACCATCCCCTCCGCAGGGGCACCGCACAGCCAAGAATTGCAGCCAGCTCTCCCTCCTCTGCCCTCCGGGGATGCTTATCCCTGACTCCAACCTCACACATACATTTGCTGGGAAAAGTAGATCTCCTTGAAACCCATAAATTGTGATCCTGGTTGCACTTCTGGACGTAAACATGCAGGTTGATCTTTTGCAGAGCAAGCAGGGTGGCACGTATGACCTGGGTGGGAGCATAACTGGGATGCCTTCGCTTGTTAGTTTTATTCTGGCTCATCGCAGACAGCTTAGCGAAAATCCAAACGTGCACACTTGCAACAAGCAGGATGAGGATCCTCCCTCCTCTCCCTTGCAGCTCTGCACAGTTTTTTTGGTTGTTAAAGGAAGGGGCAGTAACTGTGGCAAAGAATCCTCCCATGTCTCCCACAACCCTGCGCTTGGAGGGGTGTTTGCTGACCAGCCTGACTGGGGGAGGGTGAGAAACAACCTGGATGGCACAACTAAAGGGTTTACTGTAGTAGCAAAAGGGATATCTGAAGTCCCAAAAGCCTGAGCAGATTCTGCTCTCATCAGATACAGCCATGGGTCTTTCTATGTAGGATTAAAGATGAACTGACACACATTGCAAAAGCAGATTCATCAAGGAAAAAAGGAAACATTCTCTATAACCTATAATACAAAAGAAAAATCAACACAGACCCTAAATTTCTGACGCTGACCTTACTAAGCCAGGCTTCGTTTCCTGCTTTAGCACGTTCAAAAACCAGCCCTCAGTTTACGCTTGATCAGCTGCACTTATTACCAGTTGTTACAAACTATCTACAACATTTTCATCCCCTCCCTGAAATTTCTACGAAATTCATTTCATGTGAGCATGAAAAGAGAATCCAAGTTTGACAACACTTGCCAGAACAATATTCCTACATTTTGAGTATCTGAACAACACACTCAAACCTGGTGACTGATCTAGCAAAGGCAGCTATTGTTTAAGTATCAAGCTCCTCCTCCCTTCTCACCTTATCAGAAGCCCCAAAAGACAGCACAGGGTCCCTGGCAGCAAGGCAGGACTCAGTGGTACCTACACCGTGTGCTCTAGGTGGGGCCGAGACTCACCCTTTCCAAGCAGGAGCCAAGGCACTCTCCTTCCACAGCAGCAGGTGCTCGTCAGTGACTCGGCAGCGGGGTCTGATTTCCCCCTGCCATGCACTCAACTGGGCTCCCTAGCATCCCACTGCTGTCCCTGCTCTTTCTAATGACAAGTAGCTGGAGAGATCTGGTTTCTGTTTCCTTCCATATATCCTTCAGGTAACAGCCACCTCTCAGGGACTTCTATGAGCCCAGGGGGAAGGTGGTAGCAGCAGAGGTCACACAGGACATGACAGGGCCTTGAGGAGGTGGGAACAGACACGAGGAGATGGAAGACATGGAGGAACGGTGAGAAGACCAGTCCAGAAGGCCAGAAGGACTGGTCTAACAGGTGATTTGAAAGTGTATGATTTTAGCTGCATTTCTGAGTCTTGTACAAACCTCCACTCACTTTGATGACAAGTATCACCACAACTGGTAGGTTTTATTTGGGAATACTTGCAAAGTCATGCAGAGAATACTTCTATTAAATGCTGTGCTTAAAAACGCGTCGCTTTACTGCACATATACTGCGTATCGATACTTACACTTAAGGCATAAGTTAAGTATGCAGCTTTGTAAGTACCTAAGAAAGTCTCCAGATAAGGGAATAGCTCTTCCTCCTCCTCCTCCCTGCAGAGTTAACTGTAACACTTGTCTAAGCCACTGGAGGAACAGTGCTGCCCTCACCCTGCGAATGTAAATCATAGCAATAAAAATACCTATTAGAAAAAGAAAGGTGCTTTGTTCAATACAGTCTAACATGCCCTGTACAAGACAATCTGTCTTCTAAGGGGCTGACTTGAGATCTTTATTTAAAAAAAAAGAAGTACAACACAAATAAAATATGTGGGTTATTATTAAGCATACAGCACGTCACTTCACATAAATGACCACCAAGTAATTCACCGCTGCTTTATAAAAAAGGAAATGTTTTTAAAGCAGTCCTTGAAAGGAAACAAATCCTCAAATTCAGAAGAGGATAATACCACCTCCAGAGAAGCCAATGAAGAGACCATTCTTCTTTTTATTTATTTTAATTCTTCACCCATTTTTTTTAAATTATAAATACAGAAAGATCAGCATATTCAGCTCTTCAAATACTTCAGACATTTCACTTTACAGTGTCTGTGGAAATAAGCAGACTTTTCCTTCCTCCTAGCTGAAGTCTGTGTTGCCTCTTTTAGTGACTATTAGCAACACTAAGAGCAAAGACAAAAGGATGCAAGAACTATACGCAGCTGCACATCCGAACCCCTTGTGCCTGCGAGCTCTCACCCTAAATCATACTTCTGATTTCATACTTCTTTGTGTCTAGGACACACACCAAAGGCAAGCATACATTCACACACACACACACTTTACCTAGAATACTGAGAACTGGCTTTGTAAATGCTGAAACCCCTTCCTAGACGATGGACTAGTCAAGGCTGCTGCAGCACCAATGTAGCAGCATCAATATCTTAATTGTGTCTTACTAAGATCAGGCACCACAAATAACCCAGTGGCATCTTGCCTGTGCCCTCCACCATCGCTCCTCTGCTTCCTCCCCTGCCACCAGATCCTTTCCCAGGGATTTCCCATTCATGTCATCTTGGCTCGCTTCAGCCGCTTCTGCTGGAGCGAGAACATGGTGCTCCACCAGCCCCTCTCCATCTCCAGTGCCGGAGCACCAAGGCTGTGCCTTAGCCCAGAGAAATCACTGCGCATCTGCTGGGGGAGCAAGGGACAGGACTGCACTGGGCAGAGGGACTCTCATACCAGAGGGAAAAGATCTCGCAGTCCCACACCTTGCTGCACTAAAGCATTGCTCCAGCACCCCAAAACCTACCATGCTCAGGCAAAGAGCCTCAATGGAACCTGAGCACTTCTTTCCGAAAGCAAGTTGCACCAAATGAACACAGCATAGTCTATTATATGAGAGCTACATTAAAATACACCCTGCAAGCATTTAAGGCTGCACTGGGTGCTATCCCAACAATCCTAACTTAGGAAAGTGCTGCAAAACAAGGAAGTTCAGGCATTTCCAGCTGTCTTCACAGGTCCTGTCACTGCACTGGCTATTCACCACCAGCAAGTGCTTTAGTTGTCACCTATTACAAAAGCAATACCTGTTTCAATTTAGTCTACTACAGACCCACAATTGCCTCTCATGGTGTGGTTTAAAAAAAAAAAAAAAACCAAAAAACCAGAAAAAAACCCAAACAAAAAACCCACACACACACACAAAAAAACCCCAAAACCAAAAACCACAAACCAAACCAAAAAAATACCCAACAACGCATCAGTCACAAATGATTAATTGCAAAAGTTATTCCACTTCAGTGGTTCAGAGATTGTCATTAGTATTTTGCATGACACAGACCTGGAAGAAAAGTCAGTTACTGTAGCGCTAGTGAGGGCTGCGGCACAATCCCACATGCTGACATTCACTGTGTTGCTATTTCCCCTCTTGATAAGGTCCTACTCTGCTAGGCAAACCACAATGCATTTCCCCAAAACCTCCTGGGACACCCTTTAACAGTGGAAACGAAAAGAAGGTGGGGGGTGGGGAGGGGGTGGAAATCAGCTCTATGATAACCATGAATTAATTCAGCCCAGAAAACTCACTTTGAACAGATGTACCTGAACCTCTGGTTTCTCTGGGAACTGAATCTGCAACCTCTCAACCTAAAAGCAGGGATTTAGTGATAGGGATCAGAGCTTACAGCTCCAAGGTATTGGAGTCCCATGGTGGGAAGCCTCTGCCTCCCACAAGCTACCCTGCTACTACAACCACCAGCTCAGAGAGCAATGCACCAGTGAAAACCAGTCTCCCTCAGCCCAGGAAATTCAAGCGGTTCATCTCCAGTGAACATCTGGAGTTGGTCTACATGCTGAACACATCAAAAGATCCTCACTGCTACTTAGATGAAGACTCATAATAAATGAGCTAGGATCCTTCAGAAAGTAGCATGCCTTTCTTATTAGCACTTGCATGCACACTAAATGCCATGCAATTACTCAGTCTGAATGATAACATTTATACGTGAGCTTACATAAGAGATAGGACTGAACTGTGTGCCCCGACTACGTGTGAGTAACCAAGACCATGAGGTGCAGTTACACCTTTGTGAACATCAGAAAAAGTAAGGTGTATTTATTGGATTGTACATTTGTATATCCAGCTACTTTGAAATCACTTCACTCTGTAAGGTCCAACTATGCACAACACAGCTGGAAACACGAGGCAATTACAAGCAGTAGCACCTTACCTATGAAACATATAAAGGCTTCACCTTGACGCAGGTCACAAGAAAAATGAATCCTTCACACACAGTGTAAAAATTGTCTTTCTAAACCTATTTGTGCTTCAAATTTTTCAGATATAGTTTATTAATTATTAAGCAGTCTAGACAAACTATAGATTCTTTTTTCTTGAAATTAGGTAAACAAACTCAAATATGACTTGGATTTTCACAGTTATCAAGCTGGTTTTGGCTTTTTAATTTGCTATGACGAGTTTTGCACACACAGCGAGACCAGACTTTGGAACCTTCACCTTGAGAAAGTTGGAGCTTCAGTGTCCCCACAGCTGCATATAACAGGAACACATGTACAAACCCGTTCTCAATGGTGTCAGGATATCTTTGCACGAATACAAAGATCACACACCGTAACACATGTCATTTATGTGCTGAAAGTGCAGCTAGACAGAGGCAGGCAAAGCATTATCCACTTCACAGGTTTTGCAATGCTTATGGCAGAAGGGCCAAACACTGATCAGGTTACTATCCAACCTGCAAATAAACACAAGTAACTAATTTAGTAGCATGGCATCGCATCTTGTGGGCTGAATTTCAACACATAGCTATTACAGTGGAACTGCTTGAAGGAACAGAGCAATTCACTGTGATTTCTAGTATATGGTCTGCTTTCAGGTTACAACCATGAAAAGACCAAAAAAGAAGTCCTGAACATGGAAACAAGGTTCCCAGATAGTTAACAAATAAAATCCAAAACAAACTATGAACCTGACAAACATTTTTGTAGAGTGGCCAATTATTTTAAATATTTGCTCATATCCAACTACAAATGGACAGCATTAAAGCACTATTACCAGTGCGAGAGGGATTGCAAAGTTAATACAATCAATCTCCTTCTAGCCTCTTAAGCACTTTGTGCAACATTAGCAAAAAAGAAGCCTAATGGGAAGAATCATAAAAGGATTTTAAAGATTGGCAGCCACTCAATAAAATAGCCAAGGAAAGTTCCCTGTAGGCAGTTATAAAATAATGCCGGTCAATTTACATGTGCTGTGATGAACTATGAGTTAAGCAGCACCATTCAGAAGTTAAGATCTTTAAGGAGTAACTCGTAGTTCATTGAAAACATCAGCTCAGCTGGACAGGCACAGAGAAGAAAACAGCTAACAGCCTTTTCTATTGCATAAATCTGGTGCACCCGTATCCTTAATATCACCTGTATCTCAGGTTCTTCCCTCTTCTCTACTCCTATCCTACCTTGGCACTGAGAAACACCAAATAAAGCTTGCAGGATGAACCGTCTCTATGCATGAGGTGGGAACTCCCTTCCCCAAAGCCCACATCAGGTTCTTACCGCAACAGATCTCCTTCCTTGGAGATTTTCAAAACCCAACTGGACCCTGAAAAACCTGACGTACCTTTGAGGTTAGTCTGGCTCTGGGCAGGAGGTAGCATAAATTTGTCTGTGATTGTCATATCTACAAATATTCCCATAGCTACTTATACTTATTGAATTCTCAGTTGAACTCAGGCATTCCCTCTCCAAAACATTATAGATGCTTGGAGACACAAGACACATGGCTATATGGGTCTGTGTCTTCTCAGTATGGATACTTGTTTTCTTGCAAGCACTCCCAAAGAAATTCTGAACAAAAGCGTCAGAAGGCAAATAATCCACTTCAGATAAATGTGCTCCAGGCCCCATTTTTGTTTTTAAAATGTCCTTTGACAAACCATCTATTTACATTTCGAAAGGGAGAAAAACTGAAATAGGAAATTGCACATGCATGAAAACAAAGGCAATATCTGACAAGTCATTTTGTTAATTTGTGGATAATTGCTAATTACTGTGAAATAAGGCTTCTGCACTGTTTCATGAAGAGTAGATAAGAAACCCTAGCCCGTTACTAAGTATTGCTTTTGGCAAATGCAAGCTTCTCCTAGCACAGCGAGTCTCCATAAAATCATGTTTCCATTAAACGCATATCCTGGTGTCCCAAAAGTACTGGTGGAAACAGAACAACATGTTCTGTAAAGTCATTTACTAGGGACCTTCACAGGCTTGCATTCACCCTTTTCTGTCCCTTCTTGCTTTGTTTACAGTGCTGCTTTGAACACCACCTACCCCCTCACTGCCTCCGCTCAGCACCCTGCCCCCCAAACACCCAACTTCAGCATTTTGACAATATGTATGTTTCTCTTCCTGCCTCTAAGTCTTGGTCACTTAACTATTAGATTAAAAACGTATTCCCTAAATTCTCAAAATCCACAGACCGTTGGCACTTTATATTCTTCACACACTCCCTGAAAGCAGCAAAGCTCACCCTGAGCTCCCCACCGCCTGACTCACCTGCTGGCGCTGGATTTTCACTCCCATTTAAAACAAGTGGACCCTGAGCCCTGATGCACCATCACTAGCCAAGATGGCTAACATCACTTGCGCTGACGGTGGAGACCAGTCTCGGGAGTTACTTCATCAGTGAATGGTGAGTGTGCTCTGGGAACTGTATGCCATTCGCATAGCCAAGCAGGTATTTTTGCAGCAATTGCCCTCAAGACGCTTTGAAGGTCTTTTTCATCATCGTAACAGCAGGAGTCATTTTTAAACCTTTAAAATAGTTTTAAATTAACTTCCCCGACAAAGTTTTCCAGAGCAATATAATCCAACTACATAAAACTCCATGCAGAAGAGCAGGGGTGCAAAGAAGACAAAGTACAGACCTTCAGAGCAGAAGAGAAACTATAGCTTGATTTAGATGTAGCTGTTTCACTAGTTTGTAGATTCAAAGCCATTCCTATGCAGTTACTGAAGTGCTACCCAAGCCTTCCTAGCCAGCAAAAATCCATTCTGTGTACAAATAAAGCTTTTATAGCTTGGCACAGTGCTCATCTGTGGAGTCAAACTTTTCAATGCCTGGTAAATTTTTACTTGAAAGTGGCAGGGGAGCTCATGCCAGAAGCCCATATGAAATGCCAGCTCAGTGGCAGAAGGTCAAAGCGTGATATCAAGAGATTTTATGGAAGTATTTCAAGACAAACTTCTTAAAAGCATTGTGCCACCTAGGGAGGCACAGATTTACACTGCTAGGAAACCCTAGTAACAATCTTTATGACTCCTTTCCAATCAAGGGTAATATCTTTATCACTCTACCTTGCAAAAAAGCACAGCAGTAGGGTCTCCTGTAGGTGGTGAGAGCTGTCTATTTAACCCTTGGTTATTTTGCTGGTTAAGAATAAAGAAGTGTTAAATGCCCGAGTTTTTGTGCAGACTGTCCTCTACAAAAAGCAAAAACAAACAAAAAAAAACCCACAACAACAAAAACCAACAAGCCTTCAGGTGCAAAAGGTGTTATTTCATGCATAAAAAACCTAGACGTCAGACCCATGGACATTTGAAGAAAGCACAAGAGTTTAAAGACCAACAGCCCAGATGATTACCCTTTCTCCATTAGTACCTAAAACTATGGCTGCACGAGAAGGAGAAATTTAATTTGAACTGAGAGAAAGGCTCTATATTCTCTACTATTTTATAGAAGTATTTAAGGTTAAGTTAGTGTCAACAATGACCCTGAGCAGATGTCAAGCATGAAGACTTTCAACATACTAGATAGTGCCAGCTCTCACCACTTAGTAATAAAAAAAGGGATACCGAAGCCCCATATCTGTCTACTCAGGGTCTCCCCTTACATCTACACAAAGGCAATTAGATTCATTTACAAGAGCAAATCTGCAAATGCTTATACACTCTCCCATTAAAGCATTTCAATTGTCCAAATCTACCATTTTAACAAATTCAAGTATCAGACTTCAAACTCAATTAGCACAAATCTCAGTGCTCCTAACATTAAATCTGCAAGTGACATTTCATGGCATTCAACACACACAAAGCTAAGCTAATACACTAATGGACCAGCAAGGAAAATTGTAAGACACTCCAAAACATGATGCTGTTTTTAGTCAAGGAAATTAAAGGTGCAGGCTGCACCGGACAGGAAGAGATGACAGCTATTAAAAATCCTTAAACTAAGGCTGCAAAAGCTCTCCTCTCCAGATACACCACACAGCTATGGCTGCCCATAATATGAGAGCAAAGAAGAAAAGTGGCTGCTTTATTCAGCAAGACCTCCTTCCAAACTTCTGGGTTTTGGGGGCAATATACCTAATGTCAGGCTGTTTCAGTTCTTAAGACAAGAATTACAACCTCTTCTGCTATTTTTACTTCTGTTTCCTCCTACCTCTCTTTCTGATGAAGGCTTAGGCAATGCAGCCCCACTCACCACCATTCCCCAGACCCACACCAACTGATGCTCACAGGAGCACTAAATTTTCCAAGCCCTGTCCCAGTCAGCTGATAAAGATGCACACTACACCCCAAGAAGCCAGCCCAGTAAGCACACCTGAGGAATTCTGCTAGCCTGCCTCCCCACTGCACACCTGCGTCTCACTCAACGTGGTAATAAAGCTGCCAGTTTTCACACAGCTATGCTTCCTGCATTAGAAAAACCCAAAGCTACTGGACTTCAGGGATTCCTTTAAGCCTTTTTTCCAAGTGGCAATATGCTTTGCCTCAGCTCCTTTAAATAAAGCCAGCTACCTCCAAAGAGCTTCAAAATCAGGGACACAGAAGGCAGACCACGCTGGGAAGTCCGAGAGAGAAAACAGCTTCAGAGACATGGTTAAGAAGAGGGAGACTTTTTTTGTTTGTTTAAATCTAAGCAAATTAGCATAAGCAAAGCCTACGGTTAAATACAGATACCAGAGCAGCACCACACAAGCCGATGAAGGAAGCACCAACAGGACATGTTCTTGCTCCTCTGATCTGGATGAGTGAACTGTAAAACCAGCAACAGCAATCAAAGAAATGCAGCTTTTAAAATGTAGTAAGAGACACATTCGTCTCCTAAATTAGACTTTCTTTTCCCTTAACAGCTCTTGGTCAAGAGCTATCAGAACAGGTGGTACTTTCAAGGATTCCCCCCCTCAACTACATTAACACATTCGATAAGACCAGAAACAATACAAACATTTTAAAGATGTTTAAATATTCACTTATGTTAATGAACTATACACAGCACAGGGAAACCAGTTACATGTAGTAGCTTATTAGGATGGATGTTCTTTTTATGAACAAAAATCAAGCCCACGTAACCTGCACCAAACACTGTCTCTGCTAAGTAGATTTTCAAAAGCATAAAATATATTTGGGATGAAAGCGTCAGAAAAAGCCAGTAGGTTTCATGATTTCTTCAGTCTTCTGCATTTCCCCCAGCCTTTGGGTGGGGCAGGGGGGGAGAGGACTTAATTATTAACTTGAATGATGCCATACACTTTGGGAATTCAAGCTGTATTAAAAGCTGGAGTTTCCAATCCACAGCACAGGAATCATGCAGAACAACAGCCTTTGGAGGGCTACCTGCCCCTATCTGCGTGCTGGTGTCCTGGGTGCAGAAAGCCTCCAATGCCATCAAAATCCTTCAGAAAATACTGACAGTACACAGGAGCTCAGTTCATAACCCTCAGATTCTAAAAAACCTCTCAAAACTCAGGGTTCTGAGCTCATTTTGAGCTCACCTCTACTTCAAAGCATTTTTTCCACATATAGTTGTTTTTGATGTGCTGCACTTGAATTACGACTGAAATAGCATTCAGGTGCTCTGCTGTATTTCAGCAAAGAACAGTTTGGACCTACCTCGCTGTGAAGCCTTAAAAATCTTTCCTGCGCAACATGTGTCTCTCGGAATCACACCGTGAGAGAAGGATCTCATGTCACATTCAACAAAACCACCATTCATGGCCATGTGCAAGTCTCCTAGTTTGTTTTTTGATGGTGCTATACAGATTTTTTTATTCCAAACAGGCCCTTCCTGACATGCTGGAGAACAAGGTTCTGGATTATTTTTGTCTGAGCATTTTTTACAGGATGTCCTGTTGCCCCAATTAAAAAGCCTTTAATTCAGCAACTGTTCCTTACGGCCAGCCTGAAATTGCTATTAAATCCGAGTAAGTCCCAGGCCACCCATATTTAGCACACCAATTAACCAACATTGAACAACGCAGAGCAGCAGCAACCAGAAGACGGGAAGAATTTTTAAGTTGCCATCACTGATGGTGCGTGCGTTCTTCCTCCACATGTTCAGTTCAATAGAACTCAATAATTATTTAATTAAAAGCAGCACCTATTCAAGCTTGACGAACAATGAGAGAAGCAACTGAAGGATACCTTTAACTCTGAGTAGTCAAACAGTATTCATTAATATCTCCAAGTCCTGTAAATGATCCACTTCAATTTATTAAATTTAGAAGTGTCGCAAGTTTTCATTAAAAGCTAATTAAACATGTGGAGACATGTTGTCTCTAGGTTGATACGTGAAAGACGAAAGAAGGGTGATAAACGATTCAGGAATCACAGTTTTGCACAGACCACAGTTTAAAGGCATCCGAGCTAAATTTAATTCTGCTCTACATGCACAAACACGGAAAATCAAGGCAATGTCTCTGGACTTAAAGGGATTTTATTACCTTTATTGTAAAAGTAGCCTTTATCTTTTGTCTGTCACCAACCAGGTTTGATTGCGTTCTCCTTCCAAACTACAGACACCCTCACAAAGCTGAAGCAATTCCAATGCCCACCAAAATACAACATGAAATAAAATAGAAGTGCACATTACTCCAGTGCAACATCCACTCCCCAAACAAATAAACGTAGTCAAGCCCAAACCCACCAAGATCAACAGCAGAGCTTCCATCGACTTAAATTGTAAGGTGTCACATCTGTATTTTATATTGGTTCACAAACGGGCATGAAAGCCAACAGAAATAATTTTCATCCACGTGTACCTGAAGTGGCAGAATGGAATCTGAAGGAATCGCTACAAAACCTGTCGTCACACCACAATGCACCGATGATGCCACCAGCTAAAGTGACACGAGGACCTTCATCAACATCCCATTTCCAGCTCTGCTAAGAGAGGCTGCCTGCATCACCAAGCTTCATCAGCACCATGTCAATACGGCAAAAATCCCATTTTTTTACTAACAATACTCTTTTTGCTTTCTTTCCTTCCTTGCTTCACATATTTATGGTGCCTGAAGGCACTAAGGCCTTCTTTAATGAGGTTTTCACACAAGACAGAATAAATCAGAAATCTTGATCAAAACGGGGCCTCCAGCAGGAACACAGTAAAAAGACAGCCACATGTGTTATACACCCAAAAAAATCCAAATAATCCAGCCTGTCAATCAGCAAGCAATTTCACAAGCAAACAGGGAGCGCGCCCACCTGCCAGGGTGGGTGCTGGAAACGGCGAGGCCTCTCCTCCTCATGCCCCCTTCTGCCTTCCAGCCTCTTCGTCCCCGAGACCCTCGGGCCACCACTGCCCAGCAAACCTCAGGCCCAGGGACACGGCGCAGCCCTACTGCCACTGCTATGGCCCTCGAAGTCGTCAGGACAGGACGGATCCCCTCCCCACTCACAGCAGACGCCTCCGGCTTCTTTTGGAGTGGGAAGCAGCCTGCCTTCACACCCCAGCGAGCTGAGGGGACCACGCAACCCCGGGTTCAGGGGACTGAGCTCATCCCCACGGTCCCACCTGAGCACAGAAGACCCCATGTCCCCCAGACGCCCTGGGGCAGGGGGGACCAGACCTCCCCCTTAGACACCTTAGGGCTGAGGGAACAGACCCGACCAGGCACCGGGGCTGAGAGGACCAGAGTGCCTTCTGGGTCCCGGGGCTGAGGGGACCAGAGCTCCCCCAGGTCCCAGGGGCTGAGGGGACCAGATACCCCCGAGCTGAAGGGACCAGACCTCCCTCAGGCCCCCCGGGGTTGAGGGGACCGGAGACCCCCAGAGCCCCCGGGGCTGAAGGGACCGGAGACCTCCCCGGAGCTGAGGGGGCCTGGACACCCCCGCAGATCCCCCGGGGCTGCGGGGCCGCCACCGGGCTGAGGGGCCCGAGACCCTCGAGCCGCGGCCCGGCCCCGCCGCTACACGGCCCCGCCTCGTACGGCGGCGGCCCCGTCCTCGCTGTCACCCACCGCCCTGTCCCGCCGCCGCCGCCGCCCCCGGGCCTGCGCCCGGCCCCACCGCCCGGCCCGGCGCTGAGGCGGCGGCGGCACGGCTCGCTGCTCACCGTGCGGCACAGAGCCCCGCCGCGGGTCGGGTCGGGTCCAGTCGAGTCGGCGCGATGCAGCCGCCGGGCGGGTGGATCCCCTGGGCGGCGGCGGCGGCCCCGTATCCCGTGCGGCAGCGGGCGGGGCGGGCGACACCGCGCGTCACGTCAGCGCCGTGTCATCCCGCGCCGCCATCTTGTGCGCAGCGGGCCGGGCCCGGCCGAGGTCGGTGTGCTGTCAGGGAATGCTGCTGCCAAAAGCTGTTTTTCCAGTGGGATTTATTCCCCCCGCTGCTCGTTAAAGCCTGGGATGCGGGGGCAGGCCACTTGCCGCCGTGAAAACCACTCTTTTTCCTTAAAATACGCTAGCTCAAAGCTTCTGAGTGCTTGTAGCCAAAAAAAATTTAAAATCTAGCATCAGCATAACGTACTCCAAACAGATGAGGTGCAGCAGGGTGTGAGAAGTTCTCATACTAAATCTGGTTGGCATCGTGACAGAACTGGGCCAGACGTGACCTTGTCTTTCAGGAGGTGAGGCTGCGCTCCCCACCAGCATGGGGAAACGCCCCCTTTCCACAGGGAAAATGCAGTCTGGGGCTGGTGCGAGTGGGTCCTGTCCCGAGAGCTGCAAGACCAGAGGTGCAGTGCTGGAGCAAACTGGCATCTGCTTTTATTGCGGTCTCCAGGGGCTTTCCTGGCTGTTGGGGGTTCTGCTGACCTTCTTTGTCATAACGTCAAGAGCTCTGAAGACACGGGAAGTCAGCTGTTACTAACAAAATCTTAGTTAAAGTAAAATCACAGAACAATTTAGCTTGGGAGTGACCTGGACGTCATCTTCTCTAGGTAGAAAAAGGGTAAAATTTAGTTTCATAAACACTAACACCTGACATCCTATTTTAAACCTCACACTTCACAAATTGTGCCTTGTTAATACAAAAAAAAGTTGGGTTTTTTTCTATCCAAAAAGGTCAAAAGCATTTTGTGGTGCCCACAGAAGCGGTGGGGATACCTGCGTGTGCTGAGCCTGGTTTCCTGCGGGTCTGTTCCCCAGCGTGGGAAGATCTGCAAGGTCTGATTAAAACTTCTCCAGTATTTCAGGCATTTGTTATCTCTCCAAGGTGGTTGCTAGCCAGCAGATCATGGAGATAGCAGAGGCACACCACATCCAGCTATCCCTCTCCCAGGCAGTAGGAGGATGAAAACACACATGGGAAGGACTGGATGTGCCGGTATGTCACAGTTACATCAAGCAAGAGAGAGTTTTTGCTGATCTTGGCATGTAAACATATAGAAATAAAAAAAAAAAACAACTCATGACTTATCCTAATCAATGAGTGATTGCAGACATTACCCAAGCAAAGTCAAAATTAAGCTTGGATAAATAGTAATTTACGCACTGGGGCAGGTGAAACACAATGGTGTCCTGGTCCTCTGTAAATAACTACAAAATACTGCAGTTTCTTAAAATGTAGTATAGGCATTCAGAGGGAAAATTCTCTGTGTAATACAGCTCAAATTTAGAGCCAGTGTGAAAGTTACATTTTGAGATCTGCCATGACCTGCAGCTCTTTGCACTTTTTCATCAGTGCTGATGAAGAGGGAACAAGTTTTGTTTGACCTCAGGATCCAGGCAACAGCTTTTGCCCTCTGCAAACCACTTAGCAGTTAGGAGGGGAAATGCAGATGGAAGAGGATGGCTTAGGAGAACAGTGCTGGGGAAATCCACCATGAGATTTCACTTGACTTTTCTCCCAGACAAATAATTTGCAATCCGTTTTTTTACCTGGTTGTCTGTGCGCAGAACTCATGGGCTAAATATAAATGCATCTTTTTCATCTGAATAGGAAACCAGAGTCTGGGCATTATATTGGCCACTATTTTACCACTCTGCTTGACATCTCCTGGAAGTCATCATGGAAATGAGTGAGAAATGCAGGTGACGTGTTGGGTCACTCAACTTTTTGGCAGCGCTGAGCCAGTCATGCAGGCAGAGGAGGTTTTCTCCAGGTAAATGGACAGGACCAGAGTCCTTCAGAGCTGAGCCAGAACTCCTTGATCTTCTCCCATAGAGCAAGAAAGCACCTTGTAAACCCTCTGAGCTAACAAAATACTGCCGTAAGCAAGGAGTTTTCAGACAGGCCAAACCCCACGTGTATCACTGGCGCAGCTTGCAAACGACTCTCCCCTCCTGCCCCCTTCCAGGCAGGTCCTTTCCTCCCCCTCGCTCTTTTTGCCATGACCTTGTTTTTAATTCAGTCGCTACATCTTTTTTTGGGTTTGTCACTGAAGACAACCAGGTGTCAACGGCTTCAATTCTCTCATCCCTGAGGAGGGATTTATTTGTGAGCAGATTTAATGCCGGCTGCTTGGTTCTGGTTTTTCCCAGGTTGACCAGGCTTAAAATCTGATTCTTACCAAAGCTTTGCAAGGCTGGCTTGCATGAGCATGGTTGTGCCAGGAAGAGTTTAGGAATAGGGAACTGGGCCAGCTCACCGCTCCCTGCCTCATCTCTCCTTGGAAAACAGCAAAGCCGATGGCGAAGGTGGAAGGGGCCTGCTGGAAGCAATGCCAGGCTTCACCGTTGCTGCAAGTGCCGAGCACCCACCCAGCCACATCAGGGATGAAAGGGCTTGTTGGGAGTGCTTGTGTGTCCTCCTTGGGGCACTGGAGCCTATGGGGCTTGATAATCCCTGTCACATCATATCTTCCTATTTGCTCCGCTTGTGCAATGCTATCGAAACACGGACGTTCCTAATGGGGTTTCCTGCTTTTCGGCAGGGCGCTGTTTTCTCCCTGACTATCATTTCTTGCAACCCCATCTTACTAATGCTATAATAAGATTAATGTCGCTGACACTTCCCCCAGGGTAATCGTATAATAAATTCCCCCTTTCTGGGGTTGTTCCCCTAGTATGGGCATTTTCCAGCAAATAATATGAACCTGAAGGCTGTGCAAATTGATTCCTGGGAAGCCTGACCTTCCTGTTGGGAGGGAACGACAAAGGGCCGTCCAAGAGGCTTAGAAATAGCTGTCCCAGGCTGCTGCATGGGCTTAATCCTGCTGAGCCACTTGTGTTCCTGAAAACAAACAATCTTTCCTGCCAAGCTGCAACCAGTCCCCAAGCGCCGAGGGTGGGGAAGACGCTGAGCGAGTGTGCCGGCACTGGATAACATCATTTTGGGGCGCTTCCTGTGGGACAGAGGTGCCCTTGCAGGAGTGGGAGGGGATAACCACTGAGCTCTGCTCAGCTGGGGGTTTCTCCTGCTGGCGTTTTGATTAAATCAATTAATCAAAATCAATGTATACATGAATGAATCGACAGTAAAATGCTAATAGATCATGATCATTAATAATCATTAGGCATTGATCAATAATTAATAAATTAATGATATTCAATCTGAAGAGATATTTTTATTTAGATGTAATACATTTACTATTAGTACACTAATACTTTATTAATGAACTAATATTAAACTAACTTAAATAAAATTTCAGTAATGATCTTACCACACTCACCATAGGTACATCTTTCAGTACAGCAATGACCATTTACCCAGTCACTTCATTTACAACATCACTTGATACCATATGACGTCATTTACTCACTGATGGTATTTATGACATCGCATCAGGTGGCATCGTTTATGTAGGCTGTGGAATTTATGGAGGCTGCGTCATTTATTTAGTGGCTTTATCCGTGATACCATTTAACATTAAATGGCATCATCAACTCGGTGCCTTCGTGATATCATTTTGGTATCATTTTGATACCACATGACATCATTTATTCAGGTGCTTTACGCTAAGCCTGAAGTTAGATGGGGTTGCACTGACCGTGACGTTTCTAAAAGCCTTAGAAATAGAAATGGCAGGAGCCATTTGGAGTCGTTGCTCCAAATTTGTACAGCGCATCGCAGTACCATGGGGCTTTGTCCCCGTCCTCTGATGGTGGCAGGTGGTGTTAAGGACAACAGTAGCGGCAGCAGAGCAAAAAATAAGAATTAAGTACGTCGTGAATGGAGTCAAGCAAAGGGCACATTGCATTCACATGCCATGGTTTTAAGAAACTGCAGAGCAGGGCTCTTAACTGCAATATAAATGGTAAAAGAGACCAAAATATCTGTTTCCAAAGCATGCAGTAGATTCCAATTCAGCTATTTTATTATTCAAGCAAGTGGTTAATGGTGAGATGGCGCTATCTTTTCAGATCAGCGATATTATCCAGTGATCTGTTGCAGACTAACAGCATTATAAATGCAAGATTGTAGAGTTTTCCTCCTGTTCATTTCAGATCATTAGAAAAATACGTAAACTCATTTCTTTAATTAATCCGGATTTAATGGCTGATTGCTCCTGATTGAAACAGCATGTGTCTTTGGGGGAAAATGCGTCAAAATGTGAAATAAAAGGAGAAACGCTTAACAGAGGCAGGGCAATAGTAACCTTTTCCCCATTTAAATAGAAGAAGAAAGAAAAATTAAAAAGAGGCGTGAAAGAAGGAAGAAAAGACAATTCAAAGGAGACGACAAGCCAACAGTTATCAAGAGAGGACCCGTGGGGTTTTCCAGAGGCCAGTGGTGCTTGGCACAGGGCTGTCATTGACTTGGCCAGAGCATCCCACGTGCAAGCGGAGTGTCCCGGCTGGACTGGGCCACTGCTCTCCCCAGGGTCCTGGGGACTGGATGTGTCCGTGGCCTTTGGGAGCAGAAATAGGAGAGCCCATGGCACCACCATTTCGTCCCTTCAGTGGATCTGTACAATGTTTCCTTTAGCAGCATGCTAGGCATTTCCCATCGGATAGAGAAAGGGGTGACAAGAGATCCTGTAAAAATGGCTGGGGAATAAAAGCTGCAGGCAAACTTGCTGCTGCCACGCAGACACGGGTGGGAGACAATGAGTAGCCACAGGGCTGGGAGTGGGACGGAGCCGATGGTACCATGTGTCCCACCGCGGATATTGCTGCTCCCAGCCCCTTCAGCCAGCAACACGCTTCTCGCTGGCATCCTGAGGGGACCCCATGCTACAGCACACAACAACCACAGGAGGTTATTCTCCTCTCTATTTCCACCACTGCTAACGGGATTTGCTACTCTTGTTAGGTAAAAAAGACGGTGTTTTCTTTTCAGGCAGCGGTGTATTGCCTCAGAACAGTGGCTCCCAGGCTTTTCGTATCCCTCACCCCCTTTTCTCTGTCATCTTTGGCTCTGACACTGTGCTGCCTCCTCTTTCAAGGAGCAAGCGCCTGCTGCCAATGAGGCTTGTTGAAACCCGCAACGCTTCCCCATGTTGTGCGTCACTCCTCACCAGAACAGTCCCCAGCGCAAGTTTATGGAGTCAATTGTTTTAGCCGTGCTTTTTGCCAGGAGGATTTTAACACCGGTGCTGGCATGCTCTTTTCATCCCTCTTGCTGAGTTGAAAAGGAGGAGCATGGCTGATGGAGGGCACCATGCTACCCTCTCTGTGTAGGAGGGTAGCGAGCTATACAAGGAGACAGATACAGCAGCGTTAAGACAGTAGCTCGACAGGGCCGTTATCTTTGTGCTCTTGCAGGCTGTGGTAGGAGTTTTGATCTGATTTGCTTTGAAACTCTTATCAAAACTGCACCTCACGTGCTGCAGCCCTTGATTTTTCACACAGTGCTAGTACTGCTCATTCAAAAAGCTTTTTTTTCCAGGACCCCTAACATTAACTGTAAATAAATAAACGTAAAAGTGGATTTGAATCATTGCTGTGCTGCATGTCTCTGCTTGCCCATATCCTTGTAAAACCTATGCTTATCCCCAAAAGGGTAAATTGTGTTTTTCCATACACACACACACTAGCAGGGCTCAGCTGAGCCTGGACTGGAGCCAACCCACTCTGAGCTGGCACCGCCACATCCTCCTCCCTGCAAAAGGTGCCTTCGTGCTCAGGCAGGTCCAGCAGCACAGGGCTTCTACAGCAGCCTAAGAGGTGTTAATTACAGAACGGTTAAAACTCAGTTACCTCAGCCAAGCTGTAGGCAGGAGTTAGAAGAAGAAGAAAACCTTGCTCTGCGAAATCAGCAGCACCGAGGTGGGATTTCACAGGGGCAGTCACACAGCTGTGTCTTTGCAGTGACTTGGGGAGCCCCGATTAGCTCCCAGCTTTCAAAAGAGGAGAATACCTTGTGGATGCTCCTTGTATTCACTTTGCCAGCAGGTTTATTCTCAGAGCAGCATGCTAAAATCATGGGAGAATGGGAGGAAATGGCTTTGCAAGTGCTCAAGGCTGAATTTGCAGCATCGCAGAGGCTGGGAAGAGAGGTTTCTTGGGGCAAAACGGTATAACAGTTATGTTGAAGGAAGACGAATGGGGACTGGGTGCTTCACAGGTGCAGAAGCGGTGACGTCTCAGCTCCATCCTACCATAGTCAGTCAGTAATTCCCTGGATCCATCTGCTAGGAGTAGTTCCCAACCAGCACAGAGGGTCACCTCGAAACTAATGTCCCACCATGGGGTCAAATGTGCCATCACAGGCTGGAGGTACCCTGGGGTGGGGGTCTCCAGCCTGACCCCTGCTCCCAGCAGGGCCAGCGCTGCAGCAGCAGCAGGTCACTGGGGTCTCTGTCCAAGTGAGTTGGGGCATCCCCAGGGATGGGGTTCCCCACGTCTTGCATGGGGAAGGGCTGTTTCCTTCGGGCTAGCCGGGATTCCCCGTACTGCAGCTTGTGCTGGTGCCTCTGGGGCTCTCGCTGTGCCCCTCCAAGCAGAGTCCAATCCCAGTGTCTCTGGGACCCCTTTGGGCAGGGGGAGATGCTGTTGGATCCTGCTTTGCTCCTCATCTCCAGCTGAGCAAGCCCAGCTCCCCCAGCCTCTCCTCGTATGCCCTGGCCCCCACCCACAACTGCCAGTGTGTCCCCAGGCTCACTCTGCTTTGGAGATCCCTTGGAGCCCCAAACTGGTCCCAGTACCCAGACATGGCCTCCCCAATGCAAAGCTGAAGGGCATGCTCTCCCCCTTAACCTGCCGTCCGCCCTGTGTCAAGTTGAAAAACAGGATGATGCCTCTAGATCGTCTTCAAGTCCCAGAAAAACCTGTCTGGAGTGAAACCATGCACAGGTTTCACTCTGTGCTGGTCCACTGAGCTCTGGACCGTGTCACCTCCATGGTGTCCAAGGAGCAGGAGCAAAGTGATACCTGGAGGCTCCCAGTCAAGCTCTTGTGTGGTTTTCTGCCAAGCGCAGAGATGTTGTGGTCACATAGCAACAGCTCTCCTTCCTGCTCAGTCCCAGAATCCAATCCTGGAGGCTTTTTCTGGTCACACCCTGTATTTATCACCTCACATGATTTTAGGAATTGCCATTTCCAAATGGTTTGGGGATTTTGTCCTCCTGTGGTGCTGGCACCCAGGGAGGGCACAAGTTTCTTTCACAAACTGGATTTTCTCAGTTTTCCCGGTAGGGGCAGCACTTGCCTTTCAAGCCAGTCTAAAGGAAGAAAAAGATCTGTATTTTAAAAATTAATTCCTGTTGCTAGTTAATGCAGCTCTGATAACAGGACTAACATCAGCATGAGCCTGTACTAGTGGGTTTAGTAGTTATCATTTACTTTAAAGTTCAACTCACTGCCTAAAGCTGCTTAGTGATTTGTGTCCTGTGTCACCATGCGAGGTCTATTCCTCAATTTAGAATAAGGTCTATAAATCAAGCCTCCCTTTACAACAACAATAACAATAACAATAATAATGATAATAAAGATATTATGATTGTCCTGATCGAGTGTGGGCAATAGTCTTGCTCTGGGCTGGAGATCTCCAGAGCTCCCTTCCCAGTACCGCTGCTGTCATGCCGCAGGCCAGGGAAATTAATGACATGATTTAAACTGAATAAATCTCTGCCCGGTTCCCTCTACACCTTTCAGGGAAACACCGGATCCTCTCATAAAACAGACAGCGGTCCTCTTACCAACTTAATAGATACATAAAGTCAGAGAAACCTATAGGGCACCAGTTTCGCCATGTGAGGATGAGCATCAAACGTTATTCCAGCCTCAGTACTAATAGTTTTTACGGTAACAGCCTCAAGAGACAAAAAATCTGATACTGCCTTTAGGGAAGGGAGAAGCAAGGAAGCTAGGAGAGAAGCTGATGCTCAGGTTGTCATTTTGATGGCAAATTTTGGTAACTTGAAGATTTACAACCAAAATCCAAGTGGAGTGAGCATATATTACTTGAAGAGGACTGGAAAAATCATATAAACCATGTAAAACTCAGAATCATATAACTGCCTTGCTACTGCCAAGTGTGGGAGAGAGCGTAACCCCTTTTGGGTGGCTACAAAATTTATCAGTGTAAAAAATTGTTGTCTACACCTCTACTAAAGAAAGAAAAGGCAACTGCATAGCACATTTGTCCTACAGGTGGTTCAGATATCACTGTGGCTCAGACCTCCCTTGCTTGGACTGCAAGTGCCTTTCGGAGGAGATGATGGCAGAGGTTTTGCGGGAAGAATGTGGGAAGGGGAGTAGCTCCCATCAAATTGAACAGGAGTTTTGTCCCTGAGCGCCGGTCAGACATGTCAATCCTATTAGCAGTATTATTCATGGGTCACGGCACAAGGGCTGAGGGTTGAATGTGTTTGTTCTACAAATTGGACTAATATTGTGAAGACCGTAAAAGAGGATATGTAACATGTTTGGCCTCTTGCTGGTATCTAAGATTGCGGTGTATTACATTTCCTTGAAATTACATTAGTTCAGATCCAATTTTATGGTAACTTATGGCTAGGAAAGTCTTCAATTTCATTAATAACAGCCACCATCTTTTTAACATTTAATAAATCATAAATCATAGAAAAAAATTTTTGCTCTTGATTTGGAATGAGACAGCTGGAATGAAATTAAATCTGAAGCCTCTCAAGTCGGCCAAGGCATGGGCTTGCTCCTGAAAGGTGCTGCTACACCCACATAACCTGTCAGCCAGCAAAGTGAGAGGCTGCGCAGAGTTTTTGGATAAAAATGTAGATCATGGAGATGGCATCACAAGAGGTCATCTAAAGCTCAGGTCAACCCATCAGCCCTGTTGTAAAACAAGCTGTGAGTGGCTTAAACGCCTCTCATTGGATGGACTGTGCACATGAATGCCACGCTGCTGGTTGGGGGACAGATTTGGACCCAGGGACTGTCACGTGGCTGTACAAAATGCCACTACCAGTGCAGCGGCTTCGCTGTCAGACCTCCTGGCATTCATTTTCTTTGCTGCACTCGCTTTTATGGTGACATTGGTGTCATGACACACTCCAGTCATGCCTCCGTCATGGGCTAGGAGCAATTATCTCTGCAGCAGTAATTTGATTTCAGTGCTTCACTGTCACTGGGCGTGGTATCACTACCATATGTGCACCCTTGGTGCAATAAGGATATATTAGGCACAATGAATAAGCACCAGCAAGTAGCTTGTCCAGCATCACCCACTGTCCCACATCCCTCAAAGCTCAGCCTTGTGCACCAAGTGTTGTGATCGTCCTTTGACACCCGCTTAAATATCCAGCAGTAACAACACAGGGCTAACAATAATAGTATTAAGCTGAGCGCTAAAACGCAAGAAAGCTGTTTTTAACTGAGTGTGGTGTGGTATTTTTGATGCAGGAAGGATGTTTGATGTAAATGTTGCGAGAATAATTCATACTCAGTAGGTACATGAATACAGATGTGATTTGGATGGCATGCACAGGATGTTTAGAAATGGAAATCTCATTATCCTAGTAGGAATTCAGGACTATTAGAGGGAAGCTTAGGGTCTTTAATCAGTAAGACTGTATTATCATAACAGAGTTAACTGCAATGAAGTAAAACATGCTGATTAAAGAACACTTTTCTCCACGTAAGACCTGCTACCTACTATATGCAAAAACACCAGTGGGCCAAGTTCTGCCTCTGATTTGCTGAACCCTTCTCCTTCTCCCCGAGTCAAGGAGAGAAACGGTGGGTTTGCCTCCTGTAACGCTGGCCCCGAGCTGCCTATCTTTGTCTCGATCTTGCATCAAGAGAAATACAGGCTGCCCTTTGCACTTGCTCAGCTTCCTGCTCCTGTCGGTGGAGCGTGATGAAGTGCAAGCATCCTTGCACTGAGACCAGAGGCTAAAGCCCCAGGTGAAAATGCACAGCTCTTCTGGCTAATGTGACAAAACTCTGGCTGGAGGAAATAGGAGGGCTTGGCCCTGCTGTTACAGGGATGTGCCCAGTCCCAGGGATAGCCTAGGTTAACAGCTGCACAGCTGCGGACCGTGCTCATACACATCTTCCTTTACTGAGCTGTAGAAATAGTGACATTTCGTAGGGCAACAGCAACCAGCTGCGAGGGCGAGGGAGGGAACAGCCCCAGGGTTGTAATTGAGACCAGGGACACTGCGGTCCCTGCTAACCTTCTCCACTCCAAATCCAAAATGTCGTGGACTTAAATTTGCAGCAAGTTCTGCTTGAGCAGCTGTTACCACAGAGCATTCTTGATATGGCGTTTGCAAAAGCATCATTAGCATTTATCCTCTGCAAAGATACATTGCTTCAGGCCACATGCTGCAGTCAGGGCAGTATTGCTTATATCCCTGCAAAATATCCAAGGATCAAACAGTTCATTCTAGATTTTTCAAGATTTGGACCAGAATCATGCATGAAGCCTTCTCTTTCATAGGATCACAGTGTCACCACAGTGCTGGACCTCTTGGGGTCCCTACTCCACCTCCCACTTGCAGCAGGAGTCACCTCCTGTCTCATTGTGGGTTGGGTGCTCCAGGCCCTGACCTGCTTGGCATTAGCAAATGAAGCCAATGGCACATCCTTTTCTGTTGGAAAACACTGTGTCTTTCCCTTTTTATATGGTGCACTGGGTTTGTTCCCTTATAAAGGCACTTCTCTGGCTTATTTTAAAACCCACTC
This sequence comes from Nipponia nippon, assembly GCF_047370975.1. Lineage (NCBI taxonomy): Eukaryota > Metazoa > Chordata > Aves > Pelecaniformes > Threskiornithidae > Nipponia > Nipponia nippon. The sequence continues at coordinate 86,111,453 of NW_028262347.1, read as the reverse complement.
ATCCTGGAATGTCAACAGCTTTATTATCTCTGTGACCTGGGGGCTGTTCTGGAAGAAGCATGGCTGAGAGCAGCAAAGTACTGTAATTCAGAGAGCCAAGTTCACCGTTGCAAAAATTTCCTTCCAAACTAGGTACAAATAAAACTGCATCTCTTCCTTTCCCTGGATAGGAAGCCTCGCTGGGAGCTTGACATGCCATTTCTTTCCTTTTGCTGCCACTTGAAGCCTTTCTCAGATGTTGTCTGAGACGGTTCCTGTGTCCTTCTCCGCCTGATGCTCAGACCACACCCATGCTGTAAGGATGCAGCTCCCATCATGCTGGTTGCCCTCCTCTGTGCCCTAGAGCCACTCTTTACCATTGGAGAGATCAAAGACACCTTGAGATAAACCTCTTTATTTAATTGTAATTTGTCCTGAAATCCTTCATTTGGGAGGATCGTTGGGTTCACTTCTGGCCAGGCACTCCTATGAGGTCTCCAAGTCATGATGCTCCCTCTCAGCCGACTCACCCAGTTCAGTCTTAGCTCATCTCCTTGGAATAAGTGGCCCATAACTGTAATCTTTCTTCTGGCGATGACCCCACATTTTTCAGAGTTGGTCTGCTTTGCCTTCAGTTCAAGTACAAGGACTTCAGTACCAGCTCTGTCATCACGGATCTAGCTGCCCTCAGCTATTTCTGGGCTCTCCCACAAACCTCCTATATAACCTTTAGAAAATAGCTTAGAACAGATCCCTTCCTCCTCCCTTCAGAGATGGGGAGCAGAAAACAAACTGAAACAATTTTGCTGACTCTTGATGTCTCCTTTCTGTCTCAAGAAATACCTCTTTTTGTTTGTTTCTAAATCATTTGAAAAACGGTAATTAGAAAGGACTATTCGCCTTCCCTGGGTGATGCAAGTGCATCTAGTTCATATAGGAATGGCCATATGGGGTCAGACGTGAAATCCCATACGTCTCTGCCGGCATGTATGGAGCACAAAACTGCTGCAGCGAGACTTTCCTGGTGCCATGCTCAGTGCCGCAGGGCTTCTCACAGGTTCTCTTTGTGTTTAACAGCCCGTGATTATTTTCAGCTAAAAATAACTTGCTCTAAGGTCTTGGAAGAATTAGCTGGCTTTCCTACACCAAGAAGAAGCGCTGACTTTCTGTGCCAGTTCAAAGTTATTCTCGGTAATGAATTAGCCTTTGTTCAGGCCACACGTACTTTAATGGGCCCTTGACTCTGCCTGCCTTGCTCACGGCTGCTTCAGGAGCCAAATGTCAATATATGCTCAGGAATCAAATGCAGAGTGCTTTCATCTGGGAAAAGAAAACCTATCAACATTGCCAAACTATCCAAGAGGAGATCTCCAACCCTGGCTGGCATAATCAAAGCTTTTGCAAAGTGTGTTTTTCTTGTGCAAAATACGTAGGGGCTTAAAAGCGTAACAGTTTCAAATGCAACAGTCATTTCTCCTTATTAAATAAACAGCTCTTAAGAAAATACTTGTTCATCAGCAGGAAGATTTATAGTGGCTACAGAAGCTACAAAAGGATATTCAGGCTGCCATCAGCAGCTTTGGTATGACCAGAAAAGCCCCGACGGGATCTTTAAACACACAGACCACAAGTATTTTGTTCTGTGTCTACTTAAATCAGAGTAAAAATACACTGACAACAGAGGGAGCAGATTGACTTTTAAAATTTTCCACAAGATAAACAGAAGCTTTGGCTAAGTACAACCAACTGAATTTTACCTTATGAAAAGTTTAAAGGTAGTTTTGGAGTTCAGGGGTGATGTAAGGATGGCACAGGCCACCATTTCAAATGAGACTGTTTTATAAACTTGCTCTCCAAAAATAGGCAATGTCTGTAGTAAGACAGTCTGCTTCAACCTCAAAGTTTAGCTGGAATTTCTCAGGCCAAAATTATAGAGAAGCTAAACCAGAGGTTTTATAAAAGGAGCAAGCTGCAACCTTTTCGTGGAAGAGGGAATATTTTACAGTTGGCAACAAGATCCAAGTGTCACCTTTTTTTATTTTAATCTTATTCCAACCCCATGATTTCCCAAAAATAGACTCACTCACCAGGAATGTCATGTTCATCTTGATTCAGCTAATGATATTTATACTTTTACATTGGATGGGATTAATTTTCCTATCCTGTTAATGCAGCATGCGATTATTACATATCTTTACCGTGCACATAGACATATATTTTCTGTGTCAGAAAGGAAAGCAACTGGCATTTTAAATTACTGAATGATAATTGTAAGTGGCTGTTTTTTGTAAAGATTAAGGAATTCCTTTCAATATGATAAATGGTTATAAGACTCCCTTTTATACTAAATCAGCTCACAAGTGAATTTATTTGACAGTCACAGGTTGTGGGTCTATTGAAGAACATTTTCCACCCCTCAAAGGCATATGTGTTAATGTAGTGAACATGTGTAACATCATATTATGGAGTAAAGATACTGAAACTTCCCAAATGATGGTTTTCAATACTAACGCCTTGTGCAACTAATGCTACAGATCAGATCTAGCCAGATTTCAATAAGGTTCATTTCACATCCACATCTAAAGAAGTGCAGTCAGTGCCTGAGCAAAAGGGGATCCAATAACAAGCATTGAAGCAAAGTAAATTATTATCCTAGCATTTTAATTAAAAGGCTTTACAAAATCAATATGCAGCCATGCACATATCAAATATCAATATCAAACATACAGACATATCAAATGCAAAAGTGACTTCCAACAAGGGAAATCTGCCAGAAAGAAAAGATTTTATCCTGACATGAGTGAAGGAAACACAGACATTCAATCAGGGTAAATATCAAGAAAGCCAAAACAAATAAGAACTCCCATTCTGCACAGCACTATTTCCCCAGTCATAAAAGCAGTGACTTAAAAATGAGACCCTACTGCTTATGAACTCTGAAGCCTCACTTCAAGGTTCCTGAACAGACCAGCTCACTGCCTTCAACAAAACCACAATAGACCCCATAATCCCCCAAAGCAAGCAAGAAGAAAAATGCTTGAGTTATCACGCTGCACTCCCCCATGTACAGCTCGTTTCTGCACAAGAACATGCACAAAGATTCATTTCCTCAACCAAGTCAGTAAGAAAGAAAAACTTCCCTGGACCACTGTTTTTGCCTGGCATGCAGTCTAAGGAATTTGAGCAATACCCCATCCTGTTTCACTTCAAAAGAAGCTTTCCCTTCTCTTACATGTGGGGTTGCACTGGTCCTTCTTTCACAGGCTGTTTCAGGAGTTTCTCTGACCTCCCCCCCCCAGGATGGAGACCTTGCTGGGGACCTGTCCCAAGGCTGCTCCCTGCTCCAGGGGCAGGTGTGCTACCTCACATCCAATCTGAACCCCCTGGGCTGCAGTCTGGGGCCAGGGCCCCTCGTTGCATTGCCTGTTGCTGCCAAGAAAGGTTTGGCTCTCTGTAACTGAACAGACTCTGCCAACACCCAGGAACCTGAAGACGGGTAAAACGTCCCAAGCATTTTCTAGATTAATTCTTTCTTTTTTAATTTTATAATTTTAATTAATTTTAATTTTAATTAATTCTTTCTTTTTTTTTTTTTCTTTTGAATTTGAGTGGCTTTTTCATACAAATATAAGGAAAATAAGATGATTTTCATAGCTCTTCACTTTCGGCACAAGACTCAAAAGGCATTCCCGAAGCAGGACACATTAGCATCATTCTTCTACCCTCCCTCTCTCTAGGCCCACGCCCCGGGCACCGTTATTGTACTGTGCAGCACTTTTCAACTCCATATAAAGAAAAGTAAATTAATTTACCTTAATGAATGGTAAATCCAACCTACAACTCCCTTTTCCTTTATCCAAGCTAAAAGCGTTACTGACACAACTGATTTTGAGGGGCAAGCAGACAAAAGTTTTAATTTGTTACCACAGACTTCAATGGGGAAGTTAAGGATTTTCTAGACAAAAAGCTAAGACTCAGCTAACTCCAGCTGAATGCCTCTTTCTGTTCATTTTCCTTTTGTGTTGCAACTGCTAATGGTGCTAAAAGAAAGACTCTGATGACCGACATACCGGTTCATTCGTGTTATTGAAATCTGTGCTCTGAAATGCAGGCAGGATCAGCTGAGCTCTGGGCAAAGCTGCAAAGCAAATCAGCATCTTTCCTCTACAAAGCTCTGTTTGCCATCAGTCTCAGCCTGGTTTTGGGTGGAGCAAAACGTTTCCAAAAGCATACACTGATTATAGGGTTTGTTTGCAACCTACGCTGCCTGGAAAACATGAAAACAGCTAAATATGCAAAAGGTAAAACTAAACAAACTGTGAATGGGGAAAACAGATTTGCAGTCAAAGTGCGAGATTTATCAACAACTGGTATGGATTGCTCTTGCTACCATAACTGTGATATACTTCTGACATGGCTGCAGACTTTGGGGAGGACAGAACAAGCATCTGTTTTCATTTTAGCGCTGAAGAGATCTAGGAGCTGATGCTTCATATTTGCTTTTCCTCTTGCGTGAGGGTATTGGCAAGTACAACAATCCCTCTGGCTTCCTAATGCCTCACCATCTCTCAAATCTAGATGAGAAGAAAGCTAAGCTTCACAAAATAGGGCAGTGAAGAGCACACAAGAGGAGAAACATGAGCCAGTAGTGAGTTGTTACCGCCCACAGAAAAAAAAAAAGTTACAAAGTTAACTAGTCCAGATAAGAGTGAGCTTTTGAATGGAACTTAAATTGCCTCCAAACTTCTTGGAAGCCCTAAGAAATACCTGTAAACCAGCCTCTTACATCCATTGGCAGATAAAAGTTAATGATGTGGCCTAGGTTTTTCTAATGATAATGTGGGTGATCAACACTTTTTTAAAGAAAAGAAGATAGAAAATGTAGAAGGAGTTTAAAAGCAGTGCCATAAAGATAATTTACTGCCTTAGGATTGAGAGAAGTGTTACCGGACAACATTTCATTTACTGAATCTATTAAAAAGGTGGCTTGGTCATGAAGAAAATCTGTCTTAGATGACTTTGTAATTTTAGCAAGCTGCTGACCAGCCGTGACTGTACATCTGCTGAATAAATTGGCAAACTGCCCGTTTCCAGTTCTTTATCCTGAATGATTTAATGAGATGTGGCTTTGAATGCAGCATGGTACAGTTGGATTTGTTTCATGCCAACTCCTGACACTGAATTTTTCTGAAGCTCTTTCAGAGCTTTTCCGTCCCTCTTTTCATGTGGGGATGGATGGCACCGGTCAGGGGAGGTCACACTATCGGCATTGTCACTATAACATCCCTGTTGTCTTGGGCAAGAAGCTTGGTTCTAAAAGCTTGCTGCAGGCTTGAACATCTGGTTGGAAGCAAAGTAAGAGAACAGGGCACAGGACCGAAGCATCCTGTCTCACTGAGCTCAGTATCTGCCATCAGAGGCAGGCAAACCACCTCATTCCTCTCACTGAGCTTGGTAAATTTATCTTGAGGTCAGCTAGGTCATTTACTCTTAAGGGTGAAAGGCTGTTCCCAAAGCTGCCCTTTCCAGATTAGAAATCTCCTAACGTCCAGACCACGTTTACTCATGTCCAGTTTGCACCCATCTGCGTGTCCTCTGGTAAGATGTGCACCACCCCAGCAGTGCTTCTGTGCAACTTCTGCACTTGGGCAAATGTGACAGTGGATGACCAGTGCTACATGCGCAGCTTCCCAGATGCAATCGCAGCCATGCCCACAGTGGGTAGCATTAATCTTTTCCTATCTCTACTGATAACGTCTCTTCTGACCTGACTTAAACTCATATTTGCCGTTACGTGGCTATGCCACACGGATGGCTCACAGTTGCCTGGAGATCAGCCAGTCTGTTCAAGCCTTTCTCTTCCTTTGTTATTTTAAGCTGATGAGTTTGCAGTAGAAATCCCCGTTGTTTGTTACAAGAGCACAATTTTTTACCGTTAAATTTCAGCCCATTTCTGACTGGTTGTTCTCTGTACTTGGGTCACTGCCAAGCTTTGAGCTGTTGGCAAACTTTGTTATTATGGCCTTCTTTTGGCCATCCAAGCCCAAATCCAGTCTGACAGAACCATAAAAAAAAAGGTTGCCACTGGATTAACTGTTACATTTGCCAACTAGTCCATTGCCTTGAGCATGTTACAATCTTTGAGCTTTTTTTCTACCTTCTATTTGGTGAAAATACAACCCAGAAATTTACCTTTTCCATTTATAGAGCACACATCCACATTGGGTAGTTTCTCTCCCCCTCTTACTTATGTGAAAAAAGAAACTGTTATTATTTATTTTTACTCTTGGAAAACCCAATTTGGCTTGATTTTGAGGGTTTCTGAATTTATCTCTGTGTTTTTCAAACTCCAAGCCATTCCACGGCCCAAGTGTGTTTGCTGTATGGGATCACGCTGCTCAGGAACTGGAAAGGCTTGACATGCTCCAGAAAGACAAGCCACATAATTATGGGGTTGTCATGCTGATGGAGTTGCCCACACAGGGTGAAGTCACACTGCAAGACCAGAAACTCTGCTTGTAAAGAGGTCAAGCCACTTACGATCCCCAAAGGTTTCTGTATTTTCTGAGAGAACAAGCCATGTGACACACAGCCTCATTACGACATAGCCGCACTGCTCAAGCTGTTTAAACAACATCATGCCAGAAGGGAGAGACCTGAGCCGTGATCACAGGCATGTTATAGCACTCAGGGTTTCCGAGAGCACCGTGTTCCCCATACATGACCAAACGGGACTGATATCCCAAGTGCTGGGCGGCTACCTGAAAAAGCAGAGTGGTGAAAGCCCACAAGAACAGATGTAAGCAAAGTTATGGAGATGTAGTCGTACTGAGGGTTAATCGAGGTCAAGGATGGCCTTTCCCATCAGCAAGCAGGCAGTGGCTCTGCTCTAATTATAAGCCATTTAAACGAACTAACCAGATAAAAAAGCAGGCCTGGGGAGCTTGGGAAAAGACTTTGACCCCAACCTCAAGGAGATCATATTGAGCAGCTCTAAAGCAGCCACCCTTCGCAATGGGAGGGAGGGACTGGAAAGGTGGTCTCCAGACCAAGCAGCCCAGTCATAGACCTCCCACTGACAACTCTTGACAAGTTGCAGTGCTGCAAGTCCCAAAGTGGAATGACATGCAAGTCAGATAGCAACCAAAAGTATTAGGAGATGGTCCCTCTCTCTCCATTAAGATAGAATGGATGAGACCTGAATTCAACCCTTTCTGTGGAAAGCAATAATTATCAGTGCATGCATTGTTCCTTTTCCAGTTCTCGGATTGCTAACCAAAATGTGGCATCAGCTAAAGAAAACACCATCGCTTTCCATATGAGTGACGAACATGTTTCTGCTCCCTGCTCACAGGCACAGAAGACAAAGGACTCCCCAAAAGAACAGAAAGTGACTCTGAAGAGCCTATACTTCAAAAGGAAGCAGCGGGGATCTGGCAGTGCCCCCAGATTAAAGCAATTTTGCACCTAGGGTACAAAAACATGCATCCAAAGTAAGCCCCACTCTGCTGACATGGCTTTGCACTGGAGAGCAGAGATGTGATGCCAGCTGACAGAGGATCAACAGCCTGGGTTTCTGGATGCCACCATTTCGCCCAGCAGCAGCAGAAATTCAGCTTTGCTTGCTGAGCACAAACACAAGCAGCTGCATGCGAGCCAGTGAAGTTCACAGGGAAGAGGGTCACGCTTCTCAGGGAAGAAATAAAAGCAGCTCGGTTATCAGTGACATTACGGAGTGCACAAGAAACTCCCAAAGGTAATGTGCTGGTGCATCATCTCCAAGTGTGAAGGCATGATCCAAAAGCAGGCTGAGTTGCTCCAAGCCCGCACCGTCTGCCTCCTCTGAGTCTCCACCACCCCACCTCATCTTTCTTACCCTCTTTATGCCAGATCAAACTCACCATCAGCTTGTCTCTACCCTGCCCCACACCTCTTGCCCAGGCCAAGAGCCAGAACAGTAACATATCCCATGTAGGTCTTTATACCTGGGCTGCCGTTTGCGCCTTGGCTAGGCTGAGCCTAGCCCCAGCCTGCAGCCCCTCCACTGCTGCCGAAAGCCAGCGACAGCATGTCTGCAGGGTTCATCCGGTTGTGTAAGATAGAATTGGGTGGTCTGGAACATGCAGTCAGTGCCTTTGGGTTTTGCTTTTTGCCTTCAAAAGTTGAAATTCACTTACTTATGGAGAAGAAATAACTGAACACCAAATGAACAGAGGATAGCTTTCTGCTCTGAGCTACTTCTGCTGAAGCTAGGCAGACCTTATTCTGAAGATGACATCCAATGGTGAGGCCAGGGTGTCCAAATAGCAGCACTCCCATGTTTCTTACTTCCCTGTTACTTTGGGACTGTGAAGCTCAAAGGCTGACAACTTCTTCTCTTATTTCTTCTCCTAAAACCATGGCTGGCCATCAGATAATAAGGAATGGCTAGCAGCCAGCAGGAAGAGATCCTTGCTTGGAGATCTGTTCCTTGAAAGTAAAGAAAATGAAAGGACAGGTTGCATGAGAAAGAAAGCAGAACACAAAATTAGAGGCCAACACTTTTTCCTCCCTGGACTGTGTAATTAATGTCAATCATTGGTTTTAAAAGTGCTATACGGAGAGCCGAAACCTAGAACCGTTCCTCACTTTTACAGCTGCAGGCAGTGAATTCTGTACTATTTAAATTATCTGAATACTCAGACTGGCAACGGGAGCAGTTTCTTCACTCCTGAAAAGAACAGCTAATAACATACACTCAGCTGGGGACATATTAAAATATGTTTTCTCTGCCCTTTGACTGCTAAAGAAATATATTGCCATTAATGGTAATTACAAGCCATCAAAGCACTGAGGAACAGGCAGGCTTTATAAGAAAAAAGGTGTTTTCAGAAGAGGTTAGTGCATTACATTTCTCAGTTGCGTTTCGAATATAGCTTGGTTTGGAAATTGATGCACCTCTAAGGAAAATCCATAGAAGAAGTAGAAATAAGGAGATTATTCAGGACAGATCTTTAAAACTGGTTTGACTATACTGTAAGAGAACAAAAAAATGCTAGTGAATGGAAACGTGACTTATGCGTTAACCACCCCCAGCATCACCATACTTGAAGATGGAAAGAAACGAAAAAGATAAAGGAGAACAAAGAGAGAACAATTTGATATGGTTGCATTTGGAGCAGGCATGCTTGTAATTTTTTTTTGGCTTCTAATTTAAACAAAAAAGACACAACAAGGACCAAAAAAGGGCATCACAATACTTGTGGAGGGTGAAAATGGCAACTTGGCTGCTATGTAAATGCTTTTTCCAGAGTTTTGGGGTATGAACTGGAGCTGTTTTCCAGAGAGAAGATAATGCTCTATATGAGGAAAAGCTTTGAAGGAGGAAAAGTGGTATTTTCAGCAGCCAGAGGCTGCACTTGGATACGTAGCATGAGGCAGGTTGGTACCTAACCAATTTCTAACTCACTTGGCCTGTTTGTCTCTGACACATCATGGAGCTATCTGAGCAATGATGTTCACATGCCTCAACTTATGCTGCGTAGGCACTAGGCATGCAAGTCATCTGGTCTTTCTTTATTTCTGAAGGTGACAAACACCCTGCACAGAAGTTCTGAAAAGAGCCCAGCTTCATGTGCAACCATTCAACTAATGCAACATTTTCAGCAGAAAGCAGCACTCAAAAATTTCCTGTGTGACCAGAGGCCACAAAAGCCTCTATGGACTCAGACTCCATCAAATACAAAACAGGTTGCAAAAGCAGGTCTTTCTCTTAACGTTTTCAAAAACATACCAAGAAGGGGAAATAATTAGAGGCGACTCCTCATAGAATGATATGTTATTGATAAGATTTTTCCCCATCTTAACAGATACATAGAAAAAATCCTGTGAAAGCCATTCAAAATACATAATTGAACAATTTAATGTGATATGATAGGATGTGACAATTCAATGTGATGTGATAGGAGCAAGTAAGGGATCACAGTGGGGTGTAACTGTCTTCACTTGACAATTCAGGACATAGAATTCCCTTTCTGGAATGGAAACTGTGATCACAAATCAGTTTTTATTTAATTACCTCTTAAATTCACATTTTTAAAATCTGAAGATTTACAATCTCTAATGAAAAACTCTATGATTTGTCTTCTTCTCCCTCACACACACAAGCTCATGTGCACACTGCTGTAATATGCATTTTCCTACTAAAACCAATTACAGATTTGTTACAGTGCATAATTATGTAGAAGATTGAATTTGTATTTTTCTTGGTATTTTATAAAATACCCTCAATAGGTTTCAAAACAATCTAAGTCAGTATTTTCTGAAAACTGCACTGTAGGTAGTTTCATGCTGATTTTGTTCTAAAAGATTACATGCGAGAAATGACTTGTGGTTAGATATGCCTAATATAAACTAAAGAAGATCATATGAAATGATGATGGAGCATTTGCGTTTTTTCCCCTCTGGACCTCTTTTCAAATTGAAATCCAAATTAATTTTCTACACTGGTCTTGAAATGCTTACTTACAAGTTTAGTCCAGCCTTGTAAAATTGGAAAGCTCCCAGGAATCATTTTGAGGAACAATTTACATCAAAAAAAGCTGTACTAGACAAATGATCAAGACACTTTTGTTTGTCTCACTGATTTTGAATTACCACTGTTTTATAGTAGACAGTGTCCCTTTTTTTTAAACAATAACTGGTTATTACTTGCACCTTCTTGCACAAACTTTTATTTTCCTTGTTTAACCCAAGCCCTTTCCAGCACAGCTCCATGACCGGTGAAATGCATATGCAATCATTAAGAGTTTGTTTATCTGCTTACTGTGCTAGCAATTAAAATGAGGTGCAGTGGGTGTTCCACCTCTCTACTGGGGAGATCGTTTTGTGAATCACCATGGGATTGTTCCCCCTTCTTTCAGATCCTTTAGCATAGCTTAAAGACAGCAGTAGGGTCTTGGTGATACATGCAGTGATAGAAACTGGTATGAAGAACACTGGTGTAAAATCACCTTGTGCATGAAAACACTCCTTGGAATATTTTAAATAGGAAAGAAAAGTCTAGGAACTGGCCATATCCCATACAGAAGTGGAAACATACTGTTAGGTTTGTATGTGTATCATCAAAATGATCTTTTGTGTCCTGATAGAGAATCAGACTTTGCTCCTCTTTCCTGAAGTTACCATTTTGAATACTTCTGGTCTCTAAAGAGGAAACAGAAATTTAACTTAGGTTATGAGTGCCAAACCTATCTGCCTCTCAGCACTGTACTTGTTTGGTACTTACCTACAACTGCCTCGAGATCCCAGCGCAGGAAAAGCAGCATGCTGTGCAAGGCTCAGACGAACGGGCCACGAACGGCGACAGAAACAATAAAGTACTTCGCTCTGTGACCAAGATGCAGCTGAAACAGAAGCCCCAACAGAACAACTGAATCTCTGTGAAACATATGGAACAAAATCCTTGCTGTCAACAATTTTTGCTATATACCCTAAAAGCATTATGCTTGGTAAGAAGTAACCTTTCACACTAGAGAGGATTGAGCCAAAGCCTTCAACAAGATAATTTACTTTGCATACTGTACTGTTTCCTTTCCCAAAGGCACCAGGAAACACAGCAAGTAGCCCTGCACAATAACTGTGAGACAGCTAAGTCACACCACTCAGGTTTAACACAGATAGCCCATAACTTCACCCAGAAACTTTAAAACACTTCCTTATTCCTATACTTTTCTTTCCCCTTTCTCTCTCAGGTTTAAAGGCTTTGCCTATCCTAACTGTTTGAGCCTTTGCACATCATTGCATTAACACTTTGTTTTGGTTATTGATGTGGTGGGAGACAGGTGAGATACATACTTTCCAACAGAATTTCACTAGTTGACTAAATATACCGTGAAAATCTATTTATTGAGTGAAAATATTCAACTGTATAAGCAAGAGCCTGACTGTGTAGGCAGGGAGTAAAATACCTGATCTTTCTGTGTATAAAACATAGGTCTCCCCAGGCCATGCTGTGGGCCAAAAGCTAAGCCCTTTTCCTGAGACTTGAGATGTTTTTGTTAACCTCAAGCCTTGCTTCTCCTACAAGTAACTCAGCTTCCTTAGCAACAAGCTGACACCTATTTAGTAGTGAGGGTTTTCTTGAAAACGGGTATCGTCAGCACTGGGGTTGTTTTGCTTACACTTTTGCCCAAGCTGTTTTATAACGCGGCGTGTCACCAGCGCACTCAGGCTTTTCTACAGGGTGCCTCTTTTTATTCTTTGCTTTTCTAAGCCTTTCTAAGCTTTTCTGGATAGGTCATTACAATGCCGTCATGCTGTGCTGCCAGCAATGCCAGCGTGATAGGAGGATTATAACCAGTACTGGTGGCTCTCCGGACACCGTTCCTGCTAGAAGCATCCGTGGCTGCAAACTTCATGCTCCCACTCATTTGACTTTTCCACAGCTGCGTATTTCCACCTGAACCCGCTCCTGCTGGGAATGCATAAGCCGTGTTAAAAACCCCCGACACCCTGCACTGCCCTTGACCTGCAGTGCCATCCCTGGCAGCGGTGACCCACAATCCCCCTCGCAGCAATGCGATTCCACTTTTGAGTGGAATTCAACAGCTTTTCATCAAAAAGAGCCAAAACCGCCCTCGAAAGCCCCTTCTTGGCTTCACTCACCCAGCGCATCGGCCGGTGTGGAGAAGGACGATGCAGCCCGTGTTGGTGGCCAAGCCCTGCCAAAGCGGGCTCAAGGCAGGATGAGGATCAGGGTCTTTAGCGTTGTGAGGGGCCATAAATGGGTCAAAAAGGCGGAGTTTTAACACATGGGTGCAGCCCTGATGGGAGGGAGCCCGGCCTGAGGGGAGCCACCGCCCCAGGCTTGGCGGGAGGGTCGCGAAGGCCCTGAGGACAGCCTATGGCTCGCTCGGGGCGGCTCCCCGCCTGCCTGCGAGCCGCCGGCCTTGAGACGCGGCCCCTGAGGCGAAGGGAAGGGGAGAGGAGGCGGCTCCGCTCGGCTCGGCTCGGCTCCGCCTCTTCCTGCGGCAGCCGCGCAGTTGCTGCCATGGCGCCGCGCCGGCCAGCTGCTGCTCTGCCCTCCGCCGTCCTCCTCTTTCTGCTGCTGGCGGTGGCGAACGCGGGGTTAAGCAGCTACTTCGGCACTAAGTCCCGCTACGAGGAGGTGAACCCGCACCTGGTGCGAGACCCGCTGTCGCTGGGTCCCGCCGCGGCCGAGTCGCGGCTGCCCGCTGCCTGCGCGCCGCTGCAGCTCCGCGCCTTGGTCCGCCACGGCACCCGCTACCCCACGGCCGGGCAGATCCGCCGCCTGGGCGACCTGCACGCCCGCCTCCTCCGCCGCCCAGCCGCCGCGGCAGCAGCCTGCCCTGCCGCCGCCGACCTGGCCGCCTGGCAGATGTGGTACGAGGAGAGCCTCGACGGGCGGCTGGCGCCGCAGGGCCGGCGCGACATGGAGCACCTGGCCCGCCGCTTGGCCGCCCGCTTCCCCGCCCTCTTCGCCGCCCGCCGCCGCCTGGCGGTCGCCAGCAGCTCCAAGCACCGCTGCCTGCAGAGCGGCGCCGCCTTCCGCCGCGGGCTCGAGCCTTCCCTCGGCCTCGGCAGCGACGGTGAGCCCGGACCCCCCCGCCCCTTCCCTGAGGGAGCCCCACGCCTTCCGCGGGGCTGAGGGAAGCCGTGAGGCCAGTCCCGTGTCCCCCAGCCCCAGGCTGAGGAGGACCCTGCACCCCGCGTTCCCCCCGTCGGGACACCGCGGGGGGGGGGGGGGGGGCTGTCCCCGGGAGGGTGCCTGGGTGGCCGGGCCCCGTATCCTTGGGGACGGCGATGCCTCTCCCGGCTGCATTCCTGAGGCCCGCGTTTGCTTTCAGAGGTGGAGGTTGAAGTTAACGATTCCTTGATGCGGTTTTTTGATCACTGCGCCAAATTTGTTGCCTTGGTGGAGGAGAACGATGCGGCGATGTGCCAGGTGGATGCCTTCAAAGAGGGGCCGGAGATGAGGAAGGTCTTGGAGAAGGTTGCGAGTGCTTTGTGTTTGCCCGTGGAGGAGCTGAACGCAGGTAATGAATGCCTGTTACAGGTGGCTTTGGCTCCGAGTCTGGCTGAGAACAATTTCCGAGGTGCTGTGTAGTTATGCAGAGTAGGTAATTTGAAATATGGTGTGAATCGGAGACGCAGTCTCTAATTAAATGCATAAGCATGCAAATGTGTTCTGGTGTTGCAGTAATGAATGCTTGTTAGTCAGTGATTGGAAGAAAAAAACGTTTGAAAATATCTTTCCTACAGATGAAATCAACTTTACCTTTGTTTTCAGGGATACAAGTGTGTTATTCTTTTAATTCTGCTTTGTTGAGCAGATGCAGCTTTTGTAAAACCTGTTACAATTCAAACACACAAATAGCCTCAGGAAAAGATGGGCAGGTATGTCCGTGTTGTAACCTCACTTGTCCAGAAGAGAAGTGCCAGGCTTCCCTGTGTGGTCAAGTCAGGGCGGAGCAACAGGTGTTGCTGTCGTTTCCAGCATGTCCCTAAAGCCACAGTCTCAAAGTCGGCATGCTGCTGTTCAAACTCAGCCACTAATGTGGAGGACGAGTAGCGGTAGTCAGAGACTGCTCTGTGTCGAACAGACACGCCTTCCTGGTGCTGGCTCCTCAGTCCTTTGTGGTGATGAGAATGCACTAGCGATCAATGCCTACTTCTGTTGAAAACGGCTTATTTTTTGTGCTTGGCCTTTGGACCGGTGATTGGATTACATTGTTTGCATTGCTAAATTGCACTACATTTTGTTTTAGGGGCAAGTTGAGAGAAAGTTGCTACTTGTGTAGCAGTGATTTATCTTTTGCTTGTTCGTTGGATTTATTGCAGATCTTGTTCAAGTAGCTTTTCTCACCTGCTCATATGAGTTGGCTGTAAAAAATGTGACCTCCCCATGGTGTTCGCTCTTCAGTGAAGAAGATGCCAAGGTAGGTGCTAAATGGGAGAGAGATTTGAGAAGCCTTTAAAAGATGCGTTGGTGTTCAGATACGACTTCTAACTCTGCAAAGAGTTGTAAGTTGTGTGCCCCTTATTCTTCAGTCTAACGAACCACTTCTTCGGTCTCCAAAGAGCTCTGGATTAATCAGGCAGCAAGACTGAAATACCTGTCTTCATTCAGACTTAAATACTGGTGCAGTCTTGATTTGTCCTGATCAAAACAGTCTTTTCCTATTGTGCTTAATTCTTACATGCTTCTATTTCTGTAACATCAGAAATGCTCTGGACAGCTTTGTTTTGCATATGGTAATCATATGATAAAGTGCCTTGATTCCAGAGGACATCAAATGAGGTCTTCTAGGTCCTCTAAAGACTCTTTTTATAGTGTTTTGGGGACTGCCACATGTCTAAACCTAATGCCTGTTAATAAAACTAGTAGAACTCAGGTAAATGAGACTTAATGTTGGTTCCTTTTCTTTCAAAAAGTACCTGATGTACCCTTTGAAGGGATCAAGAGTGATGTCATTGATTTGGCACTCCAAAACATGTTCAGTAAGGCCCCTCTGAGGCTCTTAAGGAAACTTAGCACACCTGGGAAAGAGGGGAGGTCTCTACATGGATAGGTGGTTTGCTAAAGGATAGGCAGTGGAGTTAGGAGTAAATGCTGTCCTCTCAAAGAGGAGGAAGGTCACCATGGACTTCTGCTGAGACCTGTGCTGTTCAATATATTTATAAATAACTTAGCAGTGAGGTGGGAAAGCTTCCTGATCATATGGAGTTACTTGGGGTAGTAAGAATACAGGGTGTTTGAGAGGCTTTGCCAAGGGGCCCTGTGAGGGTGGATTACACAGCAATACAGTGGCAGATGGTGTTCGCTATGAAACGATGTGTATGGGATACGAAGTTAAAACTTCATATACGAGGTGGCCATCTCTCAGATCTGTTGTGCCACTGAGAAGTAAAATTCTGATGGTATAGACCCATGAAAACATCGGCTCAGCTACAGTAAAATTAATGAACAAAAATAAAAAAACCAACTTTAATGCTAGGAATTGTAAGAAAAGCAACAGAAAACAAGGAGAGCGTCATGTGCTCTTACATAAATCTAAGGCACAGTTTTGTCTTTCTGAGATATGTGCAGATATCTAGAATGTAGAAATAGACAAACTCAGTTAAAGGTATGGGATTGCTTCCATCTGAAGAATGACTAACTAAGCTAAGGATCTTTGACCTTCATAAGGCAAAATCAGAAATGCTAAAAAAGCAGTGGCTAATGATTGTCTTGTCATGTGCGGTACCTAATGGGTACCAAATGAAGCTAGCAGCAGGCAGGGTCGCAGCAGATTTTTTTTTTTTTTTTTTTTTTTTTTTTTTTTACACAGTGTGTAGCCAAGCTGCAGGGTACTATTAAGGCTAAAATTTGGTACGTTCAAAGGGGAGATTGGGCTATTGTGGGAGAGAATCCACTGAAGTCTGTGTAAATTTGTAGAAAACCACCTTAGGGCTCAAAGCCCTGAGCTGAAAACTGCTGGAGTCTGGGGAAGTGTGCCTGCTGTTTTCCCTAGGCCTGATTATGAGCGTGATCAGAGACAGGATGCTGAATTTGGTGGCTCTTTAGTCTGATCTATTGTGTCTGGTTTTATGCTGAAGTGGTTTGAACTGGAGCCTTGATGTTTGGTTGGGTTTTTTTTTGTGTCAAAGAATTGTTGATTTCATGCAGCGTGTGGTAGTGTCATTGCTCCAGGTTGTAGGTTCTTTATTTTCCCTCTGTGCCATAATAAAAACTTGTGAACTCTGTAACTTTAGGTACTGGAATATCTGAACGACCTGAAGCAATACTGGAAGAGAGGATATGGCTATGACATCAATAGTCGCTCCAGCTGCATTTTATTCCAAGATATCTTCCAGCATTTGGACAAAGCGGTGGAAGAGAGCAAAAGGTAAATGAAAAGGCTTTTGTGCTTTGGCTACAAGCTTTCTGTGGTCAATCCTGAGTTGGATTTAATGTGAATAGAAGTACTTTACTTCCAAATGTAACAAAGTCAGGAGAGTTTGAGCTATGAGAATTTTAATGGAGAGAATCAAATTTTTAATAGAGCAGTATTACTTTAAAGAGTATTTTTTTTTCCTTCCATTGATGCTCTTGTGCCCAGTAATGTATTTCCGTCTTTTAACTTACTGATCCACACAGGCCTTCAAGGGCCAGCCAGCTGCTGTGTCTGATAATGGTGTTCTCTTCCTGCACAGTTTGAGAAGAGGCCATTGTTTTAACTCAATGAGCTTTTTGTTTAAAATGTCCTCGTTAAAATTAATTTGTGGTGAAAATGTAAGACTGTGGGTTGAAAGCATCCCCATGATATGTTCTGTTATCTGGTTACTTAAGCACTTCAGCGTGGAAATCTTTCTTTCTGCGTGTGTTTGATTTGAGTCTCTTGCGTTATTAAAGCTTCAGACTAAAGGTGTTGAAATGTAATCATGGAAAAATAATTATTACAGATCAATCCAAACACTTAGTGACTGTAGATGAGAACGGCCTGTTGCAGGATCCAAGAGGCCGGAGCTGTAACAGCAAACCAGCCTTGTTGTAACACGCCTGCTTTGTTCTAACTAGGGAAGGGCAGACTTTAGGTGATATACTCAGTGCCCTGTAAGAACAGAAGAAAGACACTTCTATCCTGAAGTCGTCGTAAATGCCTTGATTTGTTGGATGAATCTAAAGTCAGTAGTTCAGCTGGCCAGTCCGAGAACTCTGTCTAGGATATTTAGTTTCCCATCCATATGCTTTTAGAGCAAAGCTGTAGTTTGGGAACAACGTTGGAGCTGTAGGAAGATATTAGGCCTTACAAGTAACTGTTAATAGTCTTGGAAATACCATAACGAGGTGTCTCCAAAGGATGGTGGTCTGATAAAATGGTTTGTCTTCATCTATTGCCATGATTTGACAACAGTCAAATGTGTCAGTGGAAGAACAATAGCAGTGGTACTGTATCCACTGAGTTGCGCAGTCCTCAAAACTGCCTTTATAGTATCAGGATATAACCACCCCATACTTCCTT
The DNA here is from genome assembly GCF_047370975.1 of Nipponia nippon. Classification (NCBI taxonomy): domain Eukaryota; kingdom Metazoa; phylum Chordata; class Aves; order Pelecaniformes; family Threskiornithidae; genus Nipponia; species Nipponia nippon. The sequence continues at coordinate 86,093,469 of NW_028262347.1, read as the reverse complement.
AAAATTAGAGATGAGATGCCTGTGCTCTTTTTGTGTATTGTTTACTCCTATGAGATTGTATCAGTCAGCAGTTGTGATTCAGCATCTGTTTGGTGTTGATCTTGTCTTGTGTGAATTGGTATGATGCAGAGAAGTACAATAGGAATGAAACTGGGATCTGTTGTGGCATGGAGAAAACAAAAGGCTTCAGTTACAGGTTGGGATGTTTGTGTCACAGAATTGCCTACATTTGCTTTCATGTGCTGGTAATCTGTTTTTTTTGATAGCTGCTTTAGGCTTAAATGCAGTGCATTCATATGAGAATTAATTTACAACCTGTGTGCATGCTCCATATGCAAAATGAGGAATTATAAATTCATAGTTTGGTAGTCAATCACATGAATTAATATCTTAGCAGATAAGTGTGGAAACGTTTATAAAAGTACACAGTATCAAGGATGTGATTGTAAGATTATATAAATATTGTGTTGTTAAATACTTGATAGAAACCAATTTATAAATAACTTCGACTTACAACAAGCAAATTCAGCTTTGGTGTTGACACGTAAACGTTTGTTACAGGTGGTGGATGTTCTTGCATTCCTAGCATTCTTGGGACTTTCTGTAGTCGATATATTAAAGTAGATCTACCTAACACCCAACAGAATGATAGTAATGGCTTTGATATTTCAGAAAGAAAAGCATGAGTCATGGATATTTGAGGCTGGCTATACATATTTTTTACATGATAACTTGGTGGAAGACGTGTTTTGTTTTGTTTTTTTCCTTTTAGTTGGCAGACTGAAATTAGAAGTAGCATTCATATTTTGGGTTGGAGGAATGATCCATAAAGTTGATGATAACCATTTTATAGCAGAGAAGACAGGAAAGAAGTTTTTTTCCTTTAAAAGTTTACTGACTGAGGATCCAAGCTGGACATTAACAGTGGTAGAAGAACTGTGTGTTAAGTCAGTTGAAGCATAACTCTCAGTCAATTGGCTTTTTTGCTGTCCTTTAGTGTGGGATGCAGAGAGATACCCTGTGTTCATCACTGGAGCTCTGAGTGATGCAGGAATGTTGAGGTCATGTTTAATACAACACATGACATAGTTTCTTTCATCTAAAGTGGTGTTATTGTTAGGTAAACAGTACTTGGACTGTTTATCTTAATTATTTTTGGGATTCACCTGGAAAATCAGACTGACATGTCTGTTTTTAACGAAGTATCGACTTAGCATGCGAGGAGGTAAATGCGCTGAAAATTTGCCTTTGAGATGTACATGTAGACTTTCCTAACACTTGCATCCAGATTAGTGCCTTGATCCTGCTCTAATGATTATGTAAGCCCAGGGAAGGGGGCTGTACAGGGTTGGAAATGAGAGCTGAGGATGGGAGTATACAGGACTGCTGTGTTGTGGGGCAGTGGCAGTCAGGAGCCTTTCTGAATCTCGCCTGTGCTGTGCATCAGCCAGCACAAAGGAGACACCTCTGTTCATTTTGCCATGAATGGGTTAAAACTTGGCAGTTGGAAACATGAAGTAAGTTTGGTTTTGGGGAGGAGTTGCTGTGAATGAAAAAGATGGGCGGCTAGCAATAGTGACCCCTCTCCAGCCAAGCTGGCTTAAGAAATTGTGCTGTCAAATGATCACTCTGGTGTCTGGAAATTTAAGGCTTGTGTGGGAGTTGGTGATACCTCTTGTTTTGGTAGTTCTGGAGTCAAAGCAGTGGTTACCACCCTTTAAATAAACCTCTTCACTGCATCCTTTCTTCAGCCTACTAGAGAGCTAAATGAAAAATGCATCAGGGCACAGGTCATTAACACCCAACTGTGAACACATTGACAAGCATGCTGCTGTGATTGCCTCTGTCATGTGCTGTGTCTGTCCCTACGAACAGAGAAAGTAAGAACTGGGAATGAGAAGATCAGGAAGAAGTGGAGGTTAAAAGAAAAACAGGCAAGCAAGACCCTAAACACCCCTCTGTCCTTCTGAAATCTGAAAAATAACTTCGAAGTGCAGCTTGGCTCATGTAAGGATAGTGTTCGATTTTGTTTCCTTTTAGGGTAATTTACTCTTCGAACAGTGACAGCCTTTCAATCCTTAAATTATATGCACTTATTGTAGCTGTGTGTCTCAACTGTGTGTAAGATATCCCTGTAAGTTTAATAATAATAAAAAAGCCATAGTTGCCAAAATCTGTATCTATACTTCTGATTCATTGAGAACTAAATCAGCAGTCAGTAAATTACAAGGTGGGGCAGGGTCCCTGGGGAAGAGCAGGTATCTGAGGCAGAGCACTACAGGACAGAGATAGCTTCATCCTGCCTTTCAGCTTTGGCTACAGAAGTCTGGTTGCAATCTCTGGGGCTCTCGTGTTGTATTGCCACCACAGAGGGAAGCAGGTAGTGAATTTATGCGTGTGTGTAAAGGAACAGGACCCTAAAAATCTTGCAAAATTCAAAGCTGGGTGAGCAGTCTGTTGCGTCTGCATCGTGCATTGCCTTGTACAAAAGGAGCGTGTCGCTCCATCCCACAACGTAAGGTGGCAGTCTTAAAGCACTGAAGACTTGTGTATAAGCTGAATTGGGTAACCCGGTGCACTTAAGAATGTGTGGAAATCTGCCACCACCAATGTATTGGAGCAGCTTGTCTCTCTTGTGATCTAGAGAGCAGAGGTGTGACTAATGCTTTTTCATCTAGGGAGAGAGACTTATCCTGGATCCTGTGGCAATATGAGAGTACATATGAAAACAAGAAACCATACAAATAAAAAAATATGCCTGTGTTAATAACAGTAAAAAATGTTTGGTTGTGCATATGTGTGTGCATGAGTGCCTCTCTTTTTTTTTTTTTTTTTTATATGGTATTGTGCAGCTTCAAGGCAACAGGCTAAATACTTGCAGCAGTTCATTTCTCAGAAAATGAACCTTTGTGATGATAAGTCTTAGTGGGATGTTGTTTCAATTTAGCGATGTTTAACATTGTTTTGTAACTGGCTGTTTGTTTTAAAAATTTAAGGACAACAAATTTATGGCCAAAGCATTATCTTTGCTCCAAGTTCTCCTTTCTTTCTGGAAAGCTTAGATTGGGCTATCCAAAAGTAGAAGGGGGAGCGTTTCTGTTCCAGCAAGAAGCTGAGGGATCTGGATTATCCATTCTGCTTCAGGCTTGGCAGTGGAGAACAGTGTTGGCAACGCTGCATTTTTGTAGCATACTTTAAGTATTCAGTAGCTTTGTCCTGTTTTCATTCCCAGTTACAGCTGAATTTAAAAGAGAAACCTTGCTTTTTTTGTAACTCTGTTTCTTCCATGAAGTGATTCTTGACCTTGCTATCTGATTGCTCACTGCGCTTAGTTGCCTTATTAGTTGCCTTGTTAAAGCTCCCTTTTCTTTCTTCCGGGGAAAATATCTTCTGCTGATTAGTCTATCCTTAAGAAAATTATGAAGGTGGTAATAAATACCTATTGCTAATTAGCCCTACCTTCAATTTGCAGTGCAAAAGTTTCAGTCATTTTTAGGATCTTTCATCATGTGAATTCTTGGTTTAAACTAGCAATAGTCTCTTCTGTGTAGGTCTTGCTGTACAGCAAGATGGTTTGAAGGCTGTGAAAGGGATTTTCACTATATGATTGCTCTCGTCAACTGTTCCCATCCAGACAGCTGGTGGAAAGGTGTTGGAACTTGAATTCAGGAACTTGAATTTATTGATAGTTGTATTACTGACCACCTACTGTGAGCACACTCATGCGTGGACCCCATTCTTCTGCACCCTCAGTAGTAATAAAGTATAAGTGTCTAATAGAGGTCAGTTCTTCAGTAGAAAGCATCTACTCCTTGAGACCTTACCGCAGTTGCAGTGGGCCTTTCAGGACCATATTCCTCCATACCTCCTTACCAGTCTGTAAGGAAATGTCATGGTCAGATTTCTAGGGAGAGGTTGGGGGCCAGGGCTCTCTCTTCCATACAAATTTTCTTAATTACAAAAAAAAAAAAATTGTATCGCAAGTTGAATATAAAATTAAACCAGGTGATTTCTTGTACTGAAATGTACTTGGGCAGTTGTCCTAGTCCATAAAGCACTTTATTTTTGTGAAGACATAAGAACTGCATTTTTCCCAAGTCTTCCTGCTACAGGTATAAAATACAGAGTCAGGCTATGCAACTATGTGGCAAAGAAGCTAATGGGGAAATATTCTTCACTAAACTGTTGGGTTTTCCCCACACTGGAGCCTAGGTCTTACTGAAAGTGTCCCTGCTCTTTGTTATATTGGTAAAACTGCCAGGTGGTGATACATGTGTGCATGTTTGCTTGCAGTTGTGCTACTATGGAAGAATCCTTGAAAGGCTGCTCTTCCCAGTTAGCATTTGTTTAAACAGTTAGAAAGTGTCCAGTTTCCCAAAGCTGTGGTATTTAGAGACGCTTCGACGTTGAGATGTAGAGGAGCAATCAATGAGTATCGCCTTACCTCAGAAGCAGCATTGAGTTCTTTGTGGCTCATATGTGGGCTATGGCTAGTGGCCAAAACCTATTATGATTCCTGCCTTCCCCCCCAGCCGCCAGCATAGTGCTGATGGTAGGAATAACTTCAGAGTTGATGGGCTCCTGTCCCTCCTCAAGAGGCATATCTGGTCTGTGTGTTGCATGGGACTGCTGGGACTGCCAGCTCAACCCCATTGCTCGCTGGCTTCTTGCCTTGTTGGGAGACTTGGGACACTGAACTTGGGAGGATAAATGGGAAACACTACGGTTGCAGGAGGAAGCCCCTGTTGCTGCAGTGTAGGGTATGAATCTGTAGGAAAACTGTATATAGAAGTGATAAAGACGTGCATTGCTTTTCAGCTTCAGGTTTCTGTGAGATGCCCAGGTGAGCCTTACATCTGTGACCTGGGAATGCTGTTCTGCCAACCAGAACTGCATGTGTTGATGAGAAATCAAAATATTTTGGTAGTTAATGCAATACGAAGCTGCTAATCTTATTAAAAAAAAAAAAACAACAAACCAACCTTAACAGCTACACACTTGCACAGGGGTGGATTTGAAAATTGGTTGTGGCACACTTTAAGGATATCAGCTATTCATTAAAGCTGTTTTATACTTTTTTCTTCTAGCTTCAAATATTTAGCAAGTCTGCCTTTCTTGTTCATGAAAGAGAATATGAAATACCTGTTATTACTTGTACTGTCCGAATGGATTATGATAAGGCCCTGGAAATTGGGAGGTATGCTTTGTGCAGCCATTTCAATATTTAAAGTATATGGCCAACAACTGAAAATACTAACCCAGTTGCACATACAGACTGCAAAATATTTGTTGGTTTCCTCTGAGAGTAAGCAGGTTCAAGGTATTTAAAAAAAGGACTTATTGAATTTGAACATACTTCAAGATCAAGTGAAGGTGATCTTTGTAGTTATACCAGGCTAAGCCATAAGGTAAACAGCTTAATTTGCCAATTTATTGGTAGCTTTTATTGTTTCACGTAATCTGCCTTCCTCTTTGCAGGTCAGTTCACAACACAGTTGATAACCTTTCTGTAGTCATTTACTACTGTGCGCTAATCGCTCCTTTCAAAACTATGACTCCAGTAGAAAATAATTCAGTATATGATCTAAAAACAATTAACTGTTCAAAACTATCTTTTTATAATACGTACAAAGGGAACAGAGCAAAAAGCTTCCACATATGCAGTAGAAATTGTATAATTGGATTTAAAAAACCACTTTTGCTCAGATCCAAATTGTTCAGTCATTTCTTTTAATAAAACTTCTTGGTTGCCGCTGGGATCCTGCGTTTGCACAGTGCAGGTGCGTGGCTCTCTGAGGGCATCAGGAGGTTCACGGAGTCCTGTGTCCCTTGGTGGCAGTTCTAAAAAAAAAAAAAAAAAAGTGTGTTTGTTCTCCCACCCAGTAGCAGAGCAACTCCAAAGGAGAACCAGGGCTATGACATGTGGACATGTGATTTACATTATTTGAAGTGCAGGGCAGTTTGTAGCCAGATGCATACTACATGGGCTTACTTTGAGGTATGAAGCAACTCTTGCTTCATACCAATGCCAGGTCAGAGGCGTTGGTACTGTGCTTCCCAGAGGGTCCCTTTCTCAGGGGGCATGGAGGTGTGGATGGCTCCACGTGGCTTTGTATGGGGCCACTTCAGGGGTTTCCCCACTGTGTCCCCTGGATCTTTGGGGTACTGGGAGAGCCTGTGATGAAGGCTTCTGGACTAGGTGTTTGTCACCTCATCTGCTAATTACATACTGGTATATAACTTACCAAAAAAACCCATTGCTTGGCTTCAGTATATCTGTGCAGAGAGGAGAACAGGTGTTGCACATGTGTTGGGTAAACTGATCCCTGTGATAAGATGTTCATGTATTCACAGAACAACGTGCCAGCTCTACAGTTCAATAGACCACACAGTTTACATTAGTACACCTGAAAAACATGCAGGTCTTTACTTCATTTCCAGACAATCAGAGAAATGGGATTACTTTTGCTAATAAGCTGTAAATGTCTCCAACAGCAGCTTTGTATCATATTATATGGTTGGTTTTGATAGCCCCATCTTTCAAAGATGCGGTTTCTGACATGATTAAAGGGTGCTTTTGGGGAAACCAGGTAGAGATGTGAAATTCTCCATAGGTCCTTGTAGCACATTCAGCAGCATTCCTGTGTCTGTATTTCTGAAATGTGCATGTGTGTGTGTTTGCTGACTTCTCTCAGATACCTGAGCAGACCAGGGGACCTCCCCTGGGAACATGTCTTTTCATCTGTCTGCCTAGAACTAGATATTTAGTGTTGCTTGTGCCTTTCAAACCTGCCAGAACATACTTAATCTCACATTAATTACCTAATACGTGCTTGCTCAGGATTGCTCTGAAAAGATATCTCAGCAACTTTTATACAGTCATGTCCCTTTATCTAAGGAATTAAAAAAAAACAAGCAAAACAATACGTAGGCAACTAACACGCAAACGAACTGCTCTAACCAGTATTCACCTTGGATAGGAAGGGTTTGACAAGTGGCATGACCCTCTTGATTTGGTTTTGGCTTGTCATGATGGTTCAACATTTAGCATCAGCACGATGCTGCTGCAGTAACGCATTTAATCTCTGAGGTCCGTAAGAACGTGGGAGGTGGGATCATTCAGAAAAGAGCCTTTGAAACTGCAGAAGTCTGTTTGTCAGAAACTGCAGCTGTCTTCTGTTCTACTATTTAAGGTGGAAGTTTTGACACATGAGGACTTAATACTGTTTGACAGACTTTTTTTTTTTTTTTTCCCCTCCACTGGTGGTAACACGTTGAGCAACACCACTATTAAGTATTTCTGCTGCCCTCTGAGTCCTGCCACTGCATTCCCTGATCTTTGCTGTTTCCTTGTAGATGTGGGGTTCCTCCAGCTGATTTTTCCAGAAATAAATCACAAGGGAAGGTGGGAGGGATGGAGAATTCATCCCATAGCTGAAAACAGAGGTTTGAGTCCTTTGTCCTGGCTTTTGTATTGGGGAGAAAAAGGACAGAATGTAGTCTAAGCTTGCTTAACAGTTGTTAAAACTTACCTTCTTTGAAGCTGTAGGAGAGATTTTTACATGCCGTTTGAAGGTTGGCTGGTTAAGCTTTGCTGTAGGAAATGTTTCTTCTTATCCCACTGTCTCCTGGGGTTTGGGTTATCTCTAGCTGAAAGTCACATTGGTGCTTAGGAAATAAACTTTGGTTAAAAGAAAGTTAACTTCTTACATCACTTTAGATATGGATCAGTAGTCCTACGAATCGTGGAATCATAGGATGGTTTGGGTTGGAAGGGACCTTAAAGATCATCTGGTTCCCACCTCCCTGCCATGGGCAACGACACCTTCCACCAGACGAAGTTGCTCAAAGCCCCATCCAACCTGGCCTTGAACACTTCCAGGGATGGGGCATCCACAACTTCTCTGGGCAACCTGTTCCAGTGCCTCGCCACCCTCATAGTGAAGAATTTCTTCCTTATATCTAATCTAAATCTACCCTCTTTCAGTTTATAGCCATTACCCCTTGTCCTATCACTATGTGCCCTTGTAAAAAATCCCTCTCCAGCTTTCTTGTAGGCCTACTTCAGGTACTGGAAGGCTGCTATAAGGTCTCCCCAGAGCCTTCTCTTCTCCAGGCTGAACAACCCCAACTCTCTCAGCCTGTCCTCATAGGAAAGGTGCTCCAGCTCTCTGATCATTTTTGTGGCCCTCCTCTGAACTCAGTCCAACAGGTCCATGTCCTTCCTATGTTGGTGGCCCCAGAGCTGAACGCAGCACTCCAGGTGGGGTCTCAGGAGAGCAGAGTAGAAGGGGAGAATCACCTCCCTTGACCTGCTGGCCACGCTTCTTTTGATGCAGCCCAGGATACGGTTGGCTTTCTGGGCTGTAAGTGCACATTGCTGTGTCATGTTGAGCTTCTCATCAACCAATACCCCCAAGTCCTTCTCCTCAGGGCTGCTCTCAATCCATTCTTTGCCCAGCCTGTATTTGTGCTTGGGATTGCCCTGATCCATGTGCAGGACCTTGCACTTGGCCTTGTTGAACTTCATGAGGTTTGCATGGGCCCATCTTTCCAGCCTGTCAGGGTCCCTCTGGATGGCATCCCTATCTGCCAGCATGTCGACCGCACCACGCAGCTTAGTGCTGTCAGCAAACTTGCTGAGGGTGCACTCAGTCCCACTGTCCATGTTGCCAACAAAGATGTTAAACAGTGCTAGTCCCAATACCGACCCCTGAGGAACGCCACTTGTCACTGATTACCACTTGGACATCGAGCCATTGGCTGCAACTCTTGAGTGCAACCGTCCAGCCATTCCTTATCCACTGAGAGGTCCATCTGTTGGATCCATGTCTCTCCAATTTAGAGACAAGGATGTCATGCGGGACAGTGTAGGAAGAGTAGGAACGATCTACTGTTGAGGATGGGTGAGCTGATGCAGAAGATTTGGGATTAAACCCGAATCTGCTGAGATTAAAGAGAAATAGAATTTGTCTGAATAATAAATCCTGCGTCTGTGCTTCTCCACAGTGCCTTTTATTCCATTTTGAGACTTAGCTTTCAGGGTTGTGCTGATGAATTGTTCAGTAACTTCTTCATTTTCAGCTGTGGTCAAATTTACTTAGAAGGTTACAGCGTGGGTGGTTCAGTAGCTGAAGTTGACACATCTCTTCAATGAACCCTGCTTGTGTTCTGCCTAGTGGCAGCCGCTTCTGCTCATTTGGAAGTGCCCCATAAAATGAATATGAAACCAATCACCAGCAATCACTTTGAGACAAGCTCTTAATATTTTATGGCAAAGTTTTATGCGCAGTCTCTTCACCTCCCTTTAAAGTTGGAAATGAGATTTTTTTTTTTTCCTACTGATCAGTGTGCTTTCCCAAGTTGTTTACTACTAAATAGAAGGGAGGAAAAAAGTGAATTGAAATATCGTTAGCAGTTGCCAGAGTACGATGTTGAGAATTTTGCCTGATGCTTCCATGTAATGCTGAGTCATTAATCGATCATAAAGAATATTGAGTGTGGAAACCTCAGGCCTTCCATTTAATATTTTATTAGCCTGTGCTACTGTTTTGAATTTATCAGTGTTTTGTTGATTGTGCTTTGCGCTCCTGTGTTTATCAGAAATGTAGGGGCAGTAGTAACCTTTGCCTGTGTACATGCTCTGAAGAGGCAATCTCTCATGATTTCCCCGTAATTAAAAATATTACTGTTGCTGTTTTAACCTTGATGGTGATTTTTATTGTCATTATTAGATGATATGAAACTATATCTAAACTGGAGTCATGACCCCAGACACTGAACAGGGAGTGCTTGAGTAGTCTTAGAAATCAGATATTTCTAAGTAAGCTGGTGAGAAACCAAGTATACTGTGTTAGAGGCTATTGAAAACTCAGGCTTGTATTGTATAAGGAAACAGTTTTAATCCTTGTTAAAATAATACAGTGGGATAGCTGTGAGTGGGAGAGGTTTGGTTTGTCTCCCAAGGTAGTTTGGCCGGTTAGGATGAGGATTTCATGAGACTAAAGCAGGTGAAATAAAAACTCAAGTTACAGTGAGAATGAGCACCTGTTTATTCCTTCTTTTGTCTCCATGAGATTTTCTTTACTTGTTCTTTAAAACTTCTTTGTTTGTGTATGCATATATGCTATAATTTGTTTCCTGTTTTGGAAATGTATGTCTTGCTGGTTTTGTAGCTAAGAAGTTAACCATATTTTTTGTGATTTGCTTCCATTTCAAAATTCCTGCTAGCTGGCCAGCTGGAAAGTAAAGCCAAACCTTGCTTAAAGCCAGTGCTGATAGCCAGAATGTTAATTTTTTTTTTTTTTCATAGCAGCTCTGAAATCTTTTTTTTTGGGGGGGGGGGGGATGTGAAATCCACTTCCTGTGGAATGAATAATGCCTATGTAACACTTGTTTTGGAGACTTTAGCAGCATATTTACATTACTAGCTTCATTGCTTAGTAAACTGTAAAATACAGACCACCGTGTTTGGAAGCAGGCATGTCCCAGCGTGCAGCTGGGACAAAATAAAAATGTGCTGAGTTGCTAGAGCTGGGTGATACTCTCCCAAGAGTGCGAAAAGAACTTGAATGAAATAGCTGAAATCACAGCCAGTGCATGTTGGTTTCAGCCAAGAAGCTTGTGGGAGCTGTTGTGATGATTTAAAACCAAATAATTAAATAAAGGAAAAAAGAAAAAAGCAGCTCCAGGAGAGAATCGGAATTACAGGCCAGTCTAGTAGAAATAATGATTGAGACTAGCATTGATAAGTATCTTGATGAATGTGGTATACCAGAGTAGTGTCAGTATGGCTGACTGAGTAGTGTCGGTATGGAAAGGAAAACATCTCGTGGAGCTCTTGGGAAGCATCAGCAAGCATACAAATGGGGTGATCTGGGAGAGACAGTCATGATTTCCAAACATCTTTCAACAGGTTTCCTTATCAAAAGAAATCAAGCAGCTGGGGTTAAGGGGGAAGGTCCTTACATGGGTAAAAAATGAATAAAAATGAAAGAAATGGGGCGTAGGGATAGCTGACTGATTTTCCTAGCAGAGGCAGGTCCCTAGTGGAGATAGATCTGCAAGGATCTGGGCTGCTCAGTGTGTTGTAAGTGACTGGGAGAAAGATGTGAGAAGTTACATGGCGTTGCAAATGCAGCACTTTTATTCAAGGTAAATAAGATAAATTGTTTCTACTAGGAGGATTGTAAAAGGACCTTTAGGAGTTTAGTTTTGTGGTCATTAGAGTTGTCTGGAAGTATCTCGAACTTCTGTAACTAGAAAACGTGTTAGACGTCATGAATTAAGAAATCAAAGAGCATCATGGGTGCAGCATGGATTTAGGATGTAGTTTACTGTCTTGAGTATTGTGCATTTCTCATACTCTGATCTAAAAGGATATAGCTCATTTGGAAAAATTGTGGAATGATTAAGGTAGGATTTCTCAACTTGGAAATAATATTATCGCAAATTTGTAAGTAGAAAGGATTAAATGTTACATAGCATCTACAAATAGAAAAAATTAAGAGTAGTGTGTGAAGCTGTGCAACTCCTGGCCACAGGATGTTGTGCATGCTAAAAATGTATGTGGATTTAAGGAGAGATTTGACAAAGGAAAGATTCATTGAGAGGTCCTACATTACATAGAAGCCACATCTGGCCAAGGAGATCTCTGAGCTGGAAATTGCAGGAGATCAAAGGAATAGCCTTCTGTCTTCTATAGGCATGTGTTTTTTGCTGCTGTTCCTATTTGTTGACTGACAGGAGGGATGTGAATGTGTCCTAAAACCTAAAAATACTTCCCTGAAGGTGTGTGTGGAAGGGAGGATATAAATGAACTAGTCAAAATGAGTCAGAGGAGGGAACAAAGAATGGAGGGGGAAGGGAAGAGGGCAAAGGATCCAAAAGCTTTACAATTTTAAAATGACGGAAAGAGTCATAAATAACACGGTGAGTTGGAGAGATGTACTGAGTATATGGACGCACAACATTGATCTGTTTCTTGCTTTTGTTTACTGTATTTATATTAGGCTCTAGCTGTAGCCTAACTATGTTTAGTACAACTTCTTACGTTTTATGTAAAAGCCAATACCTTAAATTGGGACAAAGTATAGGAAGCTTGGATGCTTTAAAAAAAGTCTGTAATATACTGAAATTCCCAAACAGGTTTTTATTGGGCATAGGAGTAAAACAAGTTCAAAGTCTACTTCTTTAAGCCTTGTTGCTGACAGCCATGCAGTATGTTGGTATGTTTGTTTTAAAGCCCAGCTCTTGCTCATCCTTTGCACTTTTTTCTTTTCTAGTTCAAAACCCATTTCTTCACCTTTGATTGTACAAGTTGGACATGCAGAGACACTTCAGCCACTACTTGCTCTTATGGGTTTCTTCAAAGATGATGAGCCTCTCAGGGCAAACAATTACATCAGACAAACGCATCGGAAATTTCGCAGTGGCCAGATTGTGCCTTACGCAGCCAACCTGGTATTTGTGCTTTACCACTGTGATCAAGTGAAAACCTCTAAAGAAGAGTATCAAGTGCAGATGCTGTTGAATGAAAAACTAATGTCGTTTCATCACTCAAATGAAACCATCTCTACTTACCTGGACCTCAAGGACTATTATAAGGACATCCTGGAAAACTGCCACTTCAAAGAAGAGTGTGAATTACCTAAAGTTAATATTACTGCTGTTGACGAACTTTGAAGGAATGAAACAGAGTGGGTGTTCCGCAGATTGATCTTGGTTCTGTTTGACAGATGTTGTGAACAAGGATTTTTGATGATTTGCTGCTGTGTTGACTTTCTAAACTTGCAGATTTGATGGTTTTTCTCAGCTCAATACACTGTTTATTACATAAGCAGAATTACAAAAACACGTGCTGTAACAGGGATGTTGCTGAGCATTTGTAACAAATAAGGGACACAAGATGAAGCGTGCCTGTATGTTTATATGTACAAATAAGTAATTTCATTGGTCATTCCTCTTACAAATGTGCCGTAGATGGATTTAAGAGCTGGGGCAACTTCTGTTTTATCAGAGCTGAAGGTGGTTGGACTAATTCAGTATTGCTTTGTGCTGCCTGTTCTGCTAGCTACTGTTTTCCTGTGGCAGGCATGAAATAATTCAAACCTGTGAGCTTTTTTGCTCCTTCTCCTGAGCTTCTAGGAGGGAGAGGATACATAGCCGTCCTCCACAGCTGCCCAACTTCTGCCTGGACAGCACCATGGGAATGTCTTTCTTGGGCATTTAAAGCAGGAGGAGTTGCAGTGTTCTTGCATGCATTATCTGCCTGAAAAGGGTCCAGGAGTTGAAAGTCTTAAAGTCATCACCGACCCGTCCCACATAGCAAGTTAGCCTCCAGGGTAAGTAAATTATCTTTAAAAAGAAGTAAAAAAAAGAAAAAAAAATGAGGGAGTGGGAAGTAGCCACTCTTCCTTTAAGGTGCTCTGGGAGATGGAGCAGTTGTTCTCCAAGTAATCTGGTGTGTCCTTTCACTTGACACCATCAATTTCTTGTGTTAAAGGTTTGGGCTAGGGCATTCAGGTCAAGCTCTGCTATGACTATGAACATCTCGGTCCTGTCCAGGTGCTGAGAGTTTTCCTAGCAGCTCTGGTTGGAAGGGGCCTCTGGAGGTCTCCAGTCCAGCCTCCTGCCTGAAATAGCATTGTTGCTAACACTAAATTTGGGCAGGTTTTGGACTGTAAAAAGTAGCTGGCTGAGACTTGACTTCTTTAAGGCACCAAACATAGTGTCACTTACGTAGGCCTTATACATTTGATGAGCCACCTTGTTCTGGAAATGAAGCTGGTTTTAAAGGAATTAATTGCATACAAGTACTGGTGATCTTTTAGAGCAACTGCACTTAACGTAGGTTCACTTGTTGCTGAAAGTTGGAAAGTATTTTAGAGCTCTGCAGTGTGGCAGAAAAAGGAAAAATGAAGATAATTGTCCAGAAATGTCTGAAATGCAGTAAGTCTCATAAAATTTCCTTCATCACCCAGAAGGGAATGGCTGTGTGAACAAGTTGCCCCAAAGCAAATGAGGGTGAGCTGGTAGCTCTTGAAGCCATGCTCACACCTTAAAATGAGTGTTCCAGAGCTTACCCCATAAAGTGAGGCGTAGTTTGCTGTGTTTTCTGGGGAGGGGGTGAAAGGTTGGTGTAAGTGATTACCACAGGCTATCAGGTGCACTATAAACATTTATACCCTCATTTGCTGCAGGGTTACTTCTTTTTGCAGGCTCACCTTCAGAACTAAGAACTTAACTGCCCCAAAAACAGGGAGGAGAAAGCCAGACTGGCTCGAAGTTGAGGAGTTAAACTTAGTGTATCATTTTTAAATTTTTCTTGAGGAATTAGGCTTCTGTCACTTTTATTTTTTTTTAATATGGCTTGTAAAAAAGCACTTACGGTTTACATATCTGTAAGTTAAGGAGCAATTGAAAACCTGTTTTTTACTGTTGTACTCTGAGTTAAGGGCCTTTCCCTATGTTGGGACGTAGGGCCCTGTTTCTCTAGTGTATGGATTTCTGTGGAGACCGAGGTTCTGATCACTGAAGATACTGATTAAAACTGGTGGATATTTCAGCATCAACATCCCAGTGAAATACTTGCCTGTGTTAGCTCTGCAGCTCTTTTTCTGAAATGGGTGAAATGGTTAGGGAGGAGTATTGATGCTGAAATGAAAGTAGGAATATAGGTCAGGATAACTGTCAGCCCCAGCGTATGACTTTTACTGCTATATCAGCTTTGCATGTCTCCTTTTTTATATGATCCTACCTTAATACTAAGTCAACTGATCATAATTACTGTGACAGATGCCTGTTATGAACTTTATTGCAACATTTGAGTCAAGCTACAAATAAATTAAGCTTTGTTTAAAGGCAATTAAATTTTGTAAATAGCAGAAAAAAGGATGAGTAAATCCACCTTTCAACAAATATTTTTCTGTGAGTCAGTCACCCTGTGATGATTCATGATTTGAAGAAGGCCTGGCTGTTGGAGATGAATGGAGGATTTCTGTTTGTCAGTTCAGCGAGACTGATTTTAAGACATCATGTTTGTTAAAGGATACATCCTTCTTCCTTATGGAGGAGGAATATGTTACACTTGACTGCTTTTTTGATCATGTGCCAGATGAGGTGGAGGAACCAAAAAATTCCATCTACAGTGAAGCATCATTTGCTTCTGCATTTCCAAGTTGATTGTATACGTAAATCCTGTGCAAAGGGCTTCAAGGATGGCTCTTCAGAGGCTGTTTCCTATTTTGCCTTGGAGTAGAGGTCCGTCATACCTCCAGCATAACAGATACATCTTCAGTGGCTGTCAGCAATTAAGTGAAAAGGAAAATGTGCTATTTGGTTTCTGATCTGTATTTAAAGGATGCACTGACTCATTCCTTTGGCAGAATTAGAGGCTGAATGTGGAAACTTTGCATAATTGTAGCAATAGAAGTATTTGGACATGTAAATGTTCTAGGCACTTGTTCATGTGCTTGATTCTTACCATTAGGGAGGTGACTTCAGTATGACCCTTTTATTTAGTAAATATCTGAATTTGTTTATATACAGAAAGGAAAACTAAAATGGATCAAAATATTTCCATAAAGTTGGGTATTAGCTCAGTGAGCTGTGTTTGAACAGGCTGCCATATCTCATGGCATTGCAGATTACCACATCCTGAAAAAGTCCTGCAAGAAAAATAATGCTTTCTCTTCCTGCATGTGGCTCTGGACAAAACACCTCATCTCAGTCATCTGTTGAGGACTTTGTTTGCAACCTTTCTCAAACTGGAAGCTTTCACTGATGAAAAATACCAACAGTGTTCTTGGATGCTGACCTTAAATATGTTTCAAATTTCGTTAAATGTCTAAAGCTTAACTAATCTTTCTGGCAAATTCATTTTTTCCTCCTAGTAAGTACTGCTGCTGTAATTCAGGTTAGCGTCGAGCTGTCAAGTTGCTGGACGCAATGTGAATTTGTAATAATATGGTACTAACTGGATGAATTTTGAGACCTTGTTTTTGATTTTTAGCACTGTAAAATAAATCTGCACACTTTCTTCATCTCTGTTTTATGAGCAGTAATAATGACACCATCTTTAGTATCATGGCTGTGTTCTGCTTCAAAATACATTTGGTAGGTTGCTATTACTTGCATTGGTGTCTCTGATTATTTTAAGTCATCAGATTGCTTGGTGAGTAATATAAAATGCCTTAATTAAATTTTTACTCTCACATTTTGAGGTGAGTGAAAATTTACTCTTGTTTCCAGGAGCCGTGGTTTTAAAAACAGCAATAGTTTCCTGACAAGATCTTTGCAGATATCAGTATAGTATGCAAAATGTCTGGAAATGTCCTGCATTTTCAAGTGGAGTGAGGGTTACACATGTTTTTGTGCAGTCCAGAATCTGCTGCAGTATTTTTGTAAACATTATCAGTCTCAATAAGAGATTGACACTATTGATTTAATAAAGAATTAGAAACATACATCATGCAATACTTTCTAACCTGTCACTTCTTGTAGGTATTTAGCAATAGATTCTCATTTACAAAGTATCCATTAGCTACTTAGTTTGTTAATTCTCTGATTACCTGTATGTAAAAATGAAGCTTTGCCTGCAGTGTGCTCACGTGCTGAGGTTGCATTGCTTTTGTAAGTGTGCTGTGACTGGAATGGCATCATCTTTGATCAAGGGCTGTTCCTTCATTTTCGGAAGTATTAGTCTGTAAGACAGTTTGAAATAGAAAACAATTGATGCTGTTTTGTTTAAAACAAACACCACCACCACCCCCCAACTGTATATTCATAGGAAAAGGAGTGAAATGTGTCTAAAATTAAGATACCAAAACCACGTATAACGTTCTAGGGAAAGAACACTATCACCACCATCCCCGTCCCCCCCTCCCTGCCCTTTTTTTATATGTATAATATATTAAATGGTTGTTTTGTTAGTTGTCTAACTTTTCAAAAGGAAGTTAGTATTATCAGATGTCGGTTTGCAGTTGCTGGTATGGCAGAAATAATGGCTTATCTTTTGAATTGTTAAATTCTTGTTTTCTTGGGCTTTAAGTTATATACCATTTCTCCTGATTGTCAGAGTAATTTCAAACCTGGCCATCCTAAGGTCTGACCTTACTGGACTGGAGTGAAGGTTTCGTGTCTTCCACAGTCTTTGAAGGGTAGTCAGTTATGGACCATCAGAAGAAGAATTATATACAAATGCAAACAGTATACCTTGGTAAGCCCACCAAAGCATGATGCCAGGAGCGGGTGAGTCAGGGAGAGCTCATAACCTTAAGATTTCTGGATAGATTTTTTTTTTTTTTTTTTCCTCTCCACCCTTCTTCCTCCTATGAATTTGTGGTCTCAAGGTCAGCTGCAGTTTCATCACCCATGCCATCATGTGATGGTGAAGCCACCCTTTGCTTTTGTGCATGATGTAGGAGTTTTCTTTGTTTTAAAAGTCCCATCTGTTTTTTGTTTTGCTTTGATGGATAGATGGGTGTGTGGGTGTGTTTTCTCCTTGATATGCTGCCACCTTCAAATTCATCTTCATCACAAAGACTCAGCAACTCCTGTGCCAGTTCAACTTTTGAGTGCTGTTTTTCTGCCTGATTTCTCAGGATTTGTGGTCCAGTAAGTAGAAAACTATTTCTAAATTGCTTTGTTTCTAATGTTGATAAAGTTGTTAAAGAGGGATTTCATTGACTGTGAAATATATGCCAGGCCAGACCTAGGTTCTGCTTCCAGATCTGATATAGGTAGATGTTTGTAAAAGCCATATGGCTCTTTTCCCCTCCCTTGTTTGCTTCCAGAAGTGGAAAATGAAGATTATATAGAGATTAACCTGCATTTATGGCTTTTTTTTCAACTTAGTTCAGTACTTTGAAGAGATATTTTTACTTAACATCACGACAGAGGAGGTGGGGAGGTTCAGGCTTGACAGCATGTGGTGTTTATGGTGGTGGATTTTTTTTTTTAAACAATTCCTTTGAAAAAGGGTTTAAAGCAAGCATTGTTTTTCTGACATTCTGTTGAAAGGTTTGAGCACACATCTTATTGTGTTTAATTAACAAAACCAAATAATTGGTGTTCAGGGAAGGGATTATTGTCGAAGGACTAGGATGGAAGGAGCTAGATTAATTGCTGCTTTTTACTATTATTTAGGGGTCGGAAAAGCTCTGCAGACTTTTTCATACTAGTGACCTGTAGCTCTCAAACACTTCACTGGATGTGATAAATTCTGAACCTCTTACAGTGTCACAGATGAGTGGTTAGGCCAGCTGATCCTGGGAAGGAAAGTATGCACCTCAGGAAGAGGAACCAGTTTGGATTAGGCTGAAGGTCCTTTAGCCTGGTAACTTCTGGCTTTTAGCAGGATGTGGTGTCTAAGCAAACACATAGGGATAGAGCAAATATTTCCTCATACGCTCCCAATTACTGGCCACTTGTTTGGCCACAGGGTTTTCTTGTGTTACGGAAAGTGGGTTTGCTTTTAGCTTTATATATAGCTCTTAATCAGTTTCTCTTCTACACAGCTCTCCTGTTGCTTTCTGAACCCAAAGCCTTAGATTTGCCTTGCGATGGGATGTGGCGGATGCTAGAGCTCAACTGTGGGCTTTGTGAAGGTCCAGCTCCTTTCATTTCACTTGAGCATGCTACCTGCTAGACTGGAAATTCATTCACGTTTCTATGAGCCGTGATTTTAAAAACAGTAACAGCTTTCTGACATACTCAACTAGCAGAGTTAGTTACCATATGCAAATGCTAAAGCTTGGCATGTATTCTGGAGCAGTTCAGTCATTTTGTGTGATATAGATCTTGTTTTAGTGTTGTGTTTTCCTGAACACCAGCAGTTCATCTGATTCCTTGGAGCATTTTTATTGGGAAAGGAGTTAAACACTTGATCTCTTTTCATCCTGCCTATGCTACTTATGGCTTGTGTTTTCTTTTCCTCAGATGGGAGAGGCCCATCTTGCTCCCTGTGCTGAAATCATTCTGTTCTTCTAACTGGTATCATTGCTACTTTTGTTTTTGACTTGGTTTTACCCTGTGCCTATAAATATATTTACTGGACCAGACTTGCACACAGTATTCAAGGTGAGGGTGCACCATTGACTTGAAAAGGAGCAAAATGATGATTCTTATTAAGTTGTCTAGATTTTTATTTCACGCCCCCCCACACCAAATAGCATCCCATTTCTTTCCTTGATAGGTGGTGAGCATCAGGCCAATGCATGTGGAGCTCTTCACTGGTACCTCCGTCTCACTCCTGACAGTACTTAAAAGTATCAGTAACCAATGTTCTACTGTTGTTTCTCAAAGACGACACTGTCCTCCATGAATAATGTATTCCTTCTTCTTGCTATTAGAGGCTATTTACTGCTCTCTGAGTATTTTGGTTATGTAAAAATACCTGTAAAAATTGGAACAATTTTGTATTATAATGTTTATGAATTTACAATATCCTGTATTTTTAATTATGGTAATTTTTCATGAATAATTGGTTCATTAGAATAAATTTGAGGTGAATGGTAGAGAGAATATTTTTAAACAATCAGTTGCACAGCTCCAAAGCATGGCATTATAGGAAGATAAGGTAGAAAGGAATTTTTGAGAGGTCCTCTACTGCATCCTCCTGCCCTCTATCCTGCTGATGGTTTGTCAAGGGCACTTGTTATTCTCATCTATTGTTCAGCGCATCTGCTACGTGGTGCCAGCTGCAAATTCAGTAAGCACCAATTTTTCCCTCATTCCCCATATATTGAACAGGTATTGAACAGTGCTGGACTCAGATCTGACCCTGATAGGACTCTGCTGGATACCTTTTTCCAGCTGGAAGGTGAACTATCTTCTATGTCTGGTTTTCCAAGTTCTGTATCTGTGCTTTCTTTGCCTTTTATGGGTGTAGGCATCACTAGTCAGCTGAAACAGCAGCCCAAGGCTTTTCTAGCCCTTGTCGTAGCCTGGCATCCCCAGGTTTCATTTCTGCTGTAGAGCAAAACTGGCTTGTTTGCAGTGTGATTGGCATTGGGCAGCCATTGCAAGCTATTACTCATCTCAGTGCTGGCTTCTTCATGCCTACAAAGAGTTTGATCATTGTTCTGGTATTTTTCTGGAAATTAAAGTCAAGCAGTGTATCTGTAATCTCTGTCTCTTACAGAGGAGATAGTTTGGCCAGATAATTCTGGCCAAAGCACAGGGAAATGGCTGTTAATCCTCTCTGACACTCTGCTGTGCTTATTTTTTTTAATGCTTTTAATTAGATGTATTTTATTTAATGCATGTGAAGCATTACTGCTCAGCTTACAGAAACAAATGATGACTCTTAGTCAGATGGACAACGTGCTGTTCTAAGGGACGCCCACAATTGTCCTGATGTTGCAGGGGAGGAGATACCATAGCCTGTCACGTGTCCTCTGCAGCAACCATTTTACAGAATGTCTTTCACAACCGTATCCACCTATCGATTAAAAAAAAACAACACAAAAAAAAACCCAAAAAAACCACCAAAAAAAAACCCCTACAAAACCCTAAGCTGCAACTTCCTGGTATATCTGCCAAAAGAGAGATTTGAAAACCTTCGTCTCTTGATTTCCAGCCTATAACTTTATACTTGGCCTTTGTGTCTTCATTCTGTCTTCCAGCATATGCTTGTTGACCTGCCTGGTGCCTTTGGAGATGCCACTTGCATCTCATTTTGGTCTTTGCTTTGCCAGATCTGGTAAGTCAATCCCTCTTAATCTTTCCTCCTGACTCTCCTCCTCACCTGACTTGTTTCTTCTGTGTACTGGCTCTTTTTTCACTTCAGTTCTTCTGAACATAAATGACCACAAAACCCCACGTTTTTCCAGATGAGGTCTTACAAATGGCTCACTTGCAGTGAAATTTCCCCTACCTTCCCTCTTGGGAAAGTTAATCATTATGCAAGTGAGGTTTTTATATTTATTTGGTTTGTTGAGGGCTGTTTTCTGTGGCACTGTGGAGGTTTTGTGCTCTGGCTCCCATCTTCTGCTACAGAACACTTTCACCAGGTGTCACAGGTCATTTCTTGTGCATGGATTTGCATATAACCAATTTGTTTATAATATAAAGAGTGTTACTAATTATATTCTGCATTTCTCTATTTGCCTGCACATCCACTGCTCTTATGACCCAGTACTGCTGTATAAAACCCAGTGCTTCCAGCCCTCTCAAGCATGAAACATACTCCAAGTCCTGCTGTGGCTTGGCTTTGCAGGAAAGACTTTGGGGTTCAGATTTCATTTCACATAACCCAGAATTATGAGGCTGTTCTTCAGCTCTCATAGGCCTTTGTGTGGCAAAGAATGGCATGTCTTTCTTCTATGGGGAATGCAGGCTCAGCCCTGAATCCACCAGCCTGGATGTTTGGGTTTACAGCTAAGCTCCCCAGGGACTGATTATCCAGCATCTCAACAGCTAATATCAGAAGGTTCCCCCTTTGCCTTTCTTCTGGGGCTGAGGTCAGGTGAGATGGATCCTTCTGTGTTGCTCTGCAGCAGATCCCTCCTTTCTCCATCTCTGTGCTTTATGCTTGTAAAACCTTGCTGTGCAAAATTGGTAGTGAATGCCACTCCCAACGTGACATGGCCTGACTGTGCTGCACCCGTGTGCCCTATGTCCTTGGTCAGGCAGGAAAGAGGTGGTAAATCAAATGGGTTCTTGATAAGTTAAAGGTTGTTTTTTTTTTTCCCCAGAAGGTGCTGCATCTGCTGATCCAAACCAGTTTTCGGCATGGGCTTGAGTTGGGTGTAAAAGCCAAATTTGGAGGTGGTGCTTTGAGCCGCAGGCTTCCAGCTGAATGAGGCAAGACAAAATTAACTTCAGAGGCTCATGTGACCTACTTCTTAAGCTTGCACATGCAGCCTTCAGATCAGAAAACTAAACAGAAGGAGACAGCTTTCATGGTAAATGAGAAATTGTTTTCATCCCATATGACAATGGAGAGCTTTCAGGTTGTCTTTTAACTGTATCATGGTCATTGGGGCCACTTAGTTTGCTGTAGCATGAATGTCAACTGACATTTGATCCTGCTGAAAGTTAAAGGGCTGTTAACCCGTTTTGAGAAAGACGATTTTCTTTATGTCCCAAGGTTCTTCCCAAGCAGTTCAGTCTGACTGATCAGGTTACGTGTTTGCTGCCAGGTGACTCCAGTGCCCTGAACTCAGTTTTCTCTGATGATGATGTAAAAAGAGTACCTCAAGGCCAGCACAAAAAGACCTCAGCTGGCTTGCTGTGGAAGTCCAGTGGCTGTGCATGATGTTGGACTTGGGGTGAGAGAAGGTTACTGGAGTGGGGTGGGAAAGAAGGTTTTCCTTCAAGTCAGGGAAGCATAATGGGTGGGTGGCTAAATAGATATAGGTGCTTCATAAAAGCTGAGGAGAGGGTGGCCTTTGCGTAGGAGGAGAATGGAAGTGTCCACTGTGGTCTGCACTACTTCCCATTGCCTCAGATGGAGATGGGCTGAGGTCTGAGCCAACGTCTCCACAGGTGCCTGTGGAAACCCAGGCGGAAAGACAAGGGAATCAGTATAGGTCACATAATTGCAGCAAAGCAGGGTGAACAAATAAACAAAATTCTCTTCTTTCTCCATCTCCTTTTTTTATACTGACAACAGGGTTTGAGTGGCTGGGTCAGCAGTGTAACTCCAGGTGAGGTGCTCTGCTGAAGCCTGAATGGAACTGAACTCTCAGAGCAGGAAAGCTGCTGTTCAGTCAAGTCTCTTAGTTTCTTTTCAACAAGCAGAACATGCCTTATAGTTGTTGCTTTGGTTCAGTGCACTGCGTATTCTTTTGACTTTTAATGGCTTTTTGAAAATGAACTGGGAGGGAGGGAGAGTGGATCACTGAAGTGCACCTTGAGGAGGTACATGCTCAGTCTAATGCCATCCAAGACTTATAAATGCAGGGCCCTCCCTCACCCAAGTATGCTCTGTTTAGGGAATTGAGCTGATGTGAATCATCAAACTGCTAGTCTCATTTGCCTTCCAGCTGGACATGGAGCAAGCTAACAGACAATCATGTGTCCAGACATACCCACGGCCCTTTATGAAATGTCCTGGTAGAACATCAGTTCTGCTGGGCCCAGCCACTAGAAAACAAGACATTCAGTATGTCTCTTCTTCCAGCTGCCTCATCCCAGCTGCCAGTGACAGCTGCCAGGAGCAACACGGTTGTTTGGTCAACTCCATTGGGTTGCAAGTGCTGAAGATGTGCTTGTTCTCATTGCTCTTTGCCTGTTCCTCCTTTGTTCCAGTGATTCAGTTGATATTTAGGTTCATGGGCAGAGATAACACTTGCTGTCCCTTTGCCAAAGGACTCCTGGCACACAGTTGACAGCGTGGGCTTGGGCATTTTCTTAGTGACTTGAAGGAAACAGCTAAGAAGAAAAGAAACATTTCTTTCTGGTGTTTCCTTGTATGCAATATGCATTTTCAAAGACACTAGTTACCATGTAGAAAATTGGTGTTTGGATAAAGCACCGAACACGTTTCACAACTAGTAAGTAATGGCACCCTGATTTTTTAAAGCTTACCGTCTATAATTAAGGATGGCTTTTCTAGGAGAATGGTAGAAAGACTTCTCTACATTATTCTAAAAATTACAAACTTGAGATTAAAGTTCACCAAACCTGAAGTCCCGCAGAAGTTTTCCTGAATCTGATTTCCTGTAGGAATGGTCATTTATGGCCATTGGTGGCAGCGTATGTCTATCTTGGTTAGATAGCCTGCCTGGTAATCTATGTAACTAATTACACCAGGAAACAGCACAGAGAAAAAGTGCTAAAATTCAGTAGCGTATTGCAGATCCTAAATCATCTGTCCTTGCACAGGTGTAAAGACACATGAAAACGGGTGAATAACAAAGACAGTGAATACTGTGGGTTTGTTCACTGTGCTGGCTGAAAAAGTGCTTGGTGCTAGAGAGAGCTTGTGTTCATAACTGCCCGAAGACTGGAGACAGAGGGAGTGACAGGTAGGAGCTGGTCTCGTGCAGTGCTGGTTTCTTTGCAAGAGGATTAGGATGAATTTAGACTTCAGAATGGTGTGATTGGAGCTGACTTTGCTACCTGCCCGTGCTTGTCCAGCTGTAACACAACCTGGCCCTAGAAAGGTTGGGTTTCCTTGGCCCTTCCTTAACCTCTGTTGACTCACTTTCAATTGTGAGTGCTTCGGTGACAGTTTTATCTGCAAAGATACCAGGCTGGCTATCTTATGCCTTTTTCTGTGCTAACCTGCTTTTGGAAGAAGTAGTATGTGGCTTTCGATCTCCTTGTCTGAGTTCCTAGATTGCAGCAGTCTGTAGGGAAAGTGAGTCTGTGAAAATGAGCCTTTGGGGTACTTTGGGGAACTGAGATCTTTTTATTCCAATATTGTAAAGGGGACAAGGTAGGGATACGGGCCAAAGTCTGTGATAGGGACAAGAAATCACATAGGGCAAAGGCAACGGATCTATAGTAGAAAATTACACACAATAAATAAATATCTTTACTGCAATATGACACACCACAAAAAGATATGAACCCTTGCCTTGCTACCAAAGAGATTTGTAAAGTTGATGGTACTAATTCATCATTCAAGGTGAGTGCAAAGAAAACGGCACACTTTTATGAGTAGAGCAAACTGCAGCGTAAAGACTTGCCTTGGCTGACCTCCTCTGTGTTCGGATCTACAAGCTGCCCTAACCAGCTGTAGAAAGTCAGTCAGACAGAAATTGCTTGCTATTTATGCTACCATTTTCCTGACAAATACTCCTCTCCTTGTACAATGTCATCATCAAGCCCCAGCAGGGATATATTTTATTCTTGTCTTGCTGAGATCCAACCTAAACACGAGGCGGTGCAAGCAGCCTTCAGGCAAATAAAAGCCCTTTCAGTTCTCATTCTGCGTTTGCCCGATGGCTTTTTGCTCCATCACCTGCTCTGTCTCTGCATTATGTCTTCAAAACCTCAACCTGCGTGTCTGCGTCCTGAGATGAACACCAGCTCCTCTGCTGTGAAAGCAGCTGTTGCTTGATCATCTCAGCGTTAGCTCACTAGGTGAAGCTGCATGTATAGCCCAGCATCCGCACTGGGACATTGAGCTATTCGGATTGTGGTTTGGAGCCTCATGTCTGCCCCAGCTGGGTGATGGTGTGGGTTTGTAATGCACTTTGAATTGCCTCCTCCTTGGAGTGAAATCCTTTGCTGTCCTGGTTACATCACCTGTTGTTGCTCTTGTAGCTGTGGCATACAAATGCAAGGAGAGCGTGCGGTCTGTCTGCAAAACGGAGCTGAAATTGCTCTGGCCTCTGCAGGGCTGGCAGAGAAATCTCTAAGGCAGTGTAGGTTTTTAAAGACAGGCAAAGGAGAAAAGAGAAATATGAATAAGGAAAAAAGAGAAACATGAATAAAGAGGTGAGTGAGAAAAATCAAGAACCCCTGTCAGAACTTAGAGATCTGGGTGTTGAGCGGTGCTCAAAGGATAGGGCAAATGTTTGTACCTCCTCTAAAATGGAGAGTGAAAGAAGCAGCTGTGAAATTGTACGTTTTTCACTATTACTATTTCCCTAATGATTATAGGGATTTGCTACCTATGGGCTTGCTGTGTGGGGATGCTATCCCAATGGCTGGACCAGTTGCACTGGGAACCTTCAGAGCTCTCAGTTACAGACTGGAGTGTGTGTAGGAAAGTAAGAGCCTGAAGGTGAGCATTAGTGGTTGTGTCAATGACACAGTGTTTAAAAAAAACCACCTGGAAATCCCAGATCTGGGTTGTTTAAAGTGAGCTCTGAAGCAATATGAGAAGTGGCTAGGTGGATAGGGGGCGAGGGGGCAGTGCATGTCCATCATTGGGAATCTTGTGGAGCACAAAGGTGGCTGCTAAGTTGTCCTTAGAGGTGGAGATAGTTGTGAAGATAGCAGCTTGTTACAAGCTCTGTCTTCACCCTCGTCCTGCTCTCTGGTGGTGAGCTACAGAAGGATGCAACGATGTTTGAGAGCTTAAGCTGAAATTCAATATATCTCCTGCCTTGGTGATCAGAAGACATTGATTACTATGATATTCTTCTTCTCTTCTCCCTCTGCTCTTTATTCTAAAATGAGAGCAATGTTTTGTTTTCCTGACTTCTGGATGGTGCTTTAAAGATGCAAAGACCCAGGTCGGTGCAAAAGTTGTTCCTGGCTTGGGCTCGTTTCTCCCATTGTGAAATCTTGGCAAACTGGTTTTGAACTTACCGTTTCTGGCTGGCTGTAGCAGTCCCCAACAGCAGCGGGTGTTGCCAACACTGGAGGTTTCGGTGCCTGATTGTTGTCACTTCTGGAGCTTTTGTTTATCTCCAACAGCTTTCTGAAAGTTGGGGGTGATCCCACATGTTTGAATTATAGAACAAGGAGAGGAAAAAATAATGATGTTTCCTGCTCTCATTAAAAGGCCTAATTGCTTATGCCAGCAGCTAGTGCCTTACCAGCCTGTCTCTCTGGTGCTTCCAACATACTGTGCTTTCCTTTGCTTTTGTACTTTATAAAACTTTCTGATTTGATGTTTCATGAGTGAGGTTTTAGGGCTGCAGATCCAGACTTGGCTTATACACAGGATTCAAAACTATTTGTGAAAAGCCATGGGTGAAAGGTGAGGTAGATAAGCTGGAACTGCTTGTTGGGGCAGTTCAGTATCAGAGCTGATATCTTTGTGGGCTGATGCCAAGGTATTACATATGTTAATTTGTGGAATATTTAATTTTCAAAGGTACCGATCTTAATGCATTTGGTACTTGATGAGCAGAATTTGTAGACTCCTGGTGACTGAAGGACACCCCATTAACTGGGATGACAGCCTCCCCTGAGACTTTGTTGTCTGCATACAACTAAAAGCTGCTGAGCCTGCATCTGCCTTTCTTAGGTGTTTCTCCACTGATCTCCCCTGTGGGCTCCCTCCTGAGAGCTGTCTTTAGGCTGTTTGTCCTCTGTAGGATCTCTGCCTCGCTGCTTGCAGGTGGTGAGCAAACTTGCAGAGTAATACTGTGGTGGCTGTGGACTGGGGGAGCATGGAAGTGCAGGCGCTTCGCTGACCATGTAGGAGAACGCCATTCAAACAAAGCTGTAGAAGCTGAGAAGCAACTGCTGAAGATGACAACTTTGTCTCCGTTGCTTGAAAAACTAAGCAAGGCGCTGAAGCCTTCATCTGCAGGTCCCCCAATGCTAGGAAAGCAAATAGAGCACAGACAGTCTAGTAGTGGAGTAGTTTGAGTGCAGGGAGGATCGCTCATCTGGCTAGCATAGCCCTGGCACACAGGAGAGCTTGGCTTCCATGGCACACAAATTCAAGCTTGGCCATCCTTCCTGCTTCCTCCACCCTTTGCTCCTGCTTTGCCAAATGTACAATACAGAGCAGGTGGGAGCTGCGGCGGCAATAGTGTCACTAGTAACATTGCAGCTGATCTTTGGGCTCGTTCTCCTGAGGCTGTGATGTTAATTTGAGTGGTGTTTTTCCAGCTAGATGTCAGCAAGGTAAGGGAATTTGTGCAAGGATTTAAGAATATATAGTTGTGCAAAATTAGGGATGGTGACCTCCCCCTTTATATCTTTCATGTGGGAGAACACTACAAGGGACACCCCTCTCCTTCCATGACCCTTGCCCAAAGGCTGCAGTACTTCTGGGGCTGATACTATCCTATGAGCAAAAAGGATGTGGCCTGTTTTAATTTCCACCTCTGCCACCTTGCAGGTGGACAGAGGGCTTCGAGTGACATGTCGGTAATGGTGAACTTGCAACATTAGGCATGCCAAGGTGGGTATTGAGGAAACCAGTGGTCCTGCCTGGCTTGCAAGTGTTCACGTGAGCATTGGCACTTTGGGGTAATTTCTTGGGTTATGCTGGGATGGGATTTTTGATTAGGAAGGTGCTGCAGTGGATTTTGAACTGGGAAGATGGTTGTAGCAAATGTCTCACAAGCAGCTGCTCACCGGTCCTGTTTGGTGGAGTTATATATAGATTTTGCTCTCTGTGGGTCCTGTTAGTGGAACAGTAGGTTGCACAATGGGCTCTTAAGAAAGCTTTTTGTCTGGAGATTTATTGCCTCTTTGAGATCTGGGTGTCAGGGCAATACAGACTTTCCAAGGGAGTGCTTAATCCCTGTTCTGTGTGCACAAAGGCAGAAACCCAGGGCATAACTTTCTTCTGTCCCTCCCAGTAAGGAGAGGAACAAAATTCTCCCATCCCATAAGCAGAGTGAGAATACCTGCAAATAAAAATATTCCCTGTAATACTTTAGCATATGTAATAGGGCCTGAAAGTTGCCAAATCATTCCTGAAGCTGCTTTTTACCAAGCAGGGAGGCTGCTCAAGTGCCCTTTTTTTCCATCTGGAGAGATTTTGACCCCCTGCCGACTTTGCTGTGGTGCTGCTTCTTTCCCCAGCTGCAGTAGACTGAAGTTCTTACAGCTTGTTAAATAACCTGAGAAGTTCTTTAATGAAAATTGAGTGTCACTAATTTGCATGTCTTTTGAGGTAAGCAACTAGATTTTTTTTTCTTTTTTGCTTTATTTCTGATTCTGTTTCATCAATTGCTTCCTTGAAAAGCATACACCAATTAAAATTAGAGGCAACAGCCATACGTATTTAATTATTAGAAGTTAATGTTACAGAATTTCATACCATTTTCTGTATTGTGCTTGGGAAAATAGGGGAGAAAAACCTTGATCTTTTATACACAAAATGTTTCTTATTTGCTCAAATTCTCAGGCAGGTGATGAGCAGTCAATTTAATTCCTAGAAGGGAGATAAGTTTGACAAAGTAAGAAGTGAAGAATGATGCAACAAATGGAGATAACATTGACTTGTTTTCTGTCTGACTGATAGATATCTAGGGGAAACATGGAGGTGTTACATGCTCTCAATGCTATTTTTTCTATTACATAGTAATACAAGTTTTCGGTCTTTCCACTGACCTTTCTACTGTTCATTTTTAATGAGAAAGAACTGTTTTTCCTTCAAAAATGTCCTCACTTGAACTGTTTGTATATCAGGCCAGAATGGTTTATAGTGGTTTATGGTTACAGAAGCCCCTCTTTCTGCCTTTTCTTTTACATAGACCCCTTCTTGCTGCTCTTTTTTCTTCAGTAAATGTATTTCCCCACTTGCTTTGATCTGTCAGGCGTGTTTTCAACCCTTTTTCTTTACTGAAGATACATGAAGGAAAGGTAACATGGTAAGTGTGTAAAGATGTGAATTTAAAATTCATCCCGCAGAAGGGGAATATTAAATGTTTTTATCCAACTAAACAAAAAAAACCCACCTGAAAATAGTACTTATAGAAATTAAGATGCATAATTAACTCATCAGAGATAACAGGCTCTTCTATGCTCCTGTAGAGCAGAGCCACAAATACGACGATAACTATGGTTAATCTGTAATCACCTGTATCTTCCCTGAGGTTTTACATACTTTTCCTGCCAGGTCAACATTGATTTGATCAGTTCTGAAGCTCTCACGTTAACAAATTTACTGAAGTCCGTGTGCAAATAAAAGATGAGATGCTGACTCTGGGTGCTTTGATTTGGGCATGGCATACAGTCGCTTCTGAGCAGCAGCTAAACAGACTAAGCAGCCTTGGATAATGCTTGGATGCCACCATGCTTTCAGGAAAGCTTAGCAGCTCATGCCATTTTGCTGTGCAGCCCCAGACTTTCAGTCATTTAACATGTCCTTCTCCTGATGTCCTCCAGGGGACAAGGCATAGCCTGTGTCCTGGCTAGGCAACAGTTGCAGGAGGGTTCCTTGTACCAGGATGTGCTTTTCCGATGGATCATGTGTTCGGGCTTGTTTGCCTGTTCTTCCAACCATGCTATATTGTTTTTATGGCAGGAACTTAATTTGCAGCTGGACAATTGAAAAACCAGTCTAAGGAAAGGCACGGAATGAGAGATGCTAAAAAGTGACCCTGGTATTTTTTAGCTGACTTAATCCCAAGTGTAATACCATGGGTTTAACTGGAATTACACTGGGGATTAGTTCAGCTGATAGCTGATCACACTGTAATAGCTGCACGGCTTCAGGAGTTGGTTGTATGGGTGCTGCTTCCCTCCTTCCAGCCCCATTCCTTCACCTCCACATCATCGCTGCTCCTCCTTCCCCACACTGGGCCCTGTTCTTCCTTCAGTGAGACCTCATTTGAGGAATGCCATTTATTCCACTGTCTTTCCTTTCATCTCTCCCTTGGGGTTTCCCAGTTTCTGTTTTAAGGGTCCTTTTCCCACTTACAGAATTGTACAATTGTTAAGGTTGGAAAAGACCCTTAAGATCATGGAGTCCAACTGTTAACCTATCGCTGCCAAGTCCACCACTAAACCATGTCCTCAAGCACCACGTCTACCCATCTTTTAAATACCTCCAGGGATGGAGACTCAACCACTTCCCTGGGCAGCCTGTTCCAGTGCCTGACTACCCTTTCGGTGAAGAAGTTTTTCCTAATATCCAACCTAAACTTCCCCTCTCGGGGAGCTTTGCAAAATCCCACCGTCTTTTTCCTTTTCCATCGAGGGGCTTCATTCAGGGCACCAGCATTTTAAACTCCAATGGAATGAAGGGCAGGGACGAAACAGGAGTATTTTTATGGTGAAGGACATGCACGGCTGCTGGTGATCGTGTGATGAACAGATACCAGGAGATGCCCACACCTCCCATGCCCAAAGCAAGCTCTTCATGTTGGACCTAGATTCTGGGATCTGACCTTTTCCAACAGTGGAAAATGGAGGATTTTTGGCAAAGCCGTCAGGCGTGGGCTTCTGTTCCCCTCACCTGTGGAGCTTTCTGTGCCAGTGGACTCCTGTGTGTTTCTTTCTAAACTTCTTGGCATTTGGGCCAAGTGGTCAGGGGCCAGCCTACAGCACTGCTTGTTTTTAGACTTTATTATTATTATTATTATTATTAATTATCCTCCTCCGGAGGTGATTTTTTGACTTGTTTTGTGTGGGATCTTGTTCCTCCTCTCTCTCCTTGAACACACGTGTGGTTCCTGGCCGGGAGCAGGACCACCCTCACCTGGATGACGGCTTTTACCCTGGAGGGGCAGCTGGGCCAAGCACCCCCATTTCGGCAGTGAGAAGGGCCTGTCCCTGCTCCGTGCCCTGACGGCGGGAAGCCAGCTCGCCTGTCGGCTCTGTCCGCAGGCAGGATGGCACAGCTGAGCACAAACTCCTCAGGCAAGCCCAAGCAGTTAATTTTAAGGGAATTTTAGACGGGCATCGTTAAGCCAGCGCTCTGATAGGTTTTGTCTGCCGTTGCGTGTTATCCCCTCGGTCGCGAGCGGTGACTCGTCCTTTGGGGGCGCCGGCCCCTGCGCCGCCATGACGCTCCCCCGGCCCTGCGTCCCTCGCCTGAGAGCCCGCTCGCCTCACAGCCCCGCCGCCGGGCCGGGGTGTTGCTCCCTCCCCGGTCCCGCTTCCCCGCCCGGGGGTTGCCGGCCTCCCCTCGCTGCGGTCCGGGGCAGAGGAGGCGGAGGCGGGGGCGGGCGCAGGGCGAGAGGGGCCGGCCCAGGGACGCACTACGTGTCACGGGAGCCCTTATAGCCCCGGCCCGGCCGCCGCAGCTCTGCCGCCCGTCACCATGTCGAGCCGACAGCCCACGGTAGGGCCGCGCCGGGGGGCGGGCGGGGGCCAGCTGGGGCTGCGGGGGTTGTGGGGGCTGCGGGGCGCGTCCAGCTCCCCGAGGAAACCCTCTCCCTAAATCCCTGGCGTCGCCGCTTTCCCCACGGGTGCGGGGGCTCGCATCAAGGCAGGCAGCACTGGGGAGCCATGGGCTCCCCGGGCTCCGTTGGCTCAGGGGATCGAGCCCCGCGGGTCACATCGGCGGCTGGTGGGCGCCGGGACCAGACCCAGAGTTCTCCTTCTGGGGCGCACCCATCACCTCGCAGGAGGATATTAAGACCATCACATTACGGTACTGGGTGCTGAGGATGAACGCTCTTGCTGCGAGCTGGTCCAACTTGGTGCAAATGCGTGGGCAAGGTGCGTGTCCTGCAAGGGCCCGGCTGTCCCGCAGGTTGGTCACGCATCCCTCCGCTGGCTTTCGGCAAATATGCCATTCCGCATGTGCCCCGCGCGTCTGTGCTGAAAGCTGCCGGCTTCGCTGCTCGCCACGCCGATCCGCACGGAGAGCAGCCAGCCTCCTAGGCGAGGCCGAAGGTTGAGTCAGTGAGAAGGCTGAGCGACTGCCTCGCTCACAGCTTTTTGGGTTTCCTCTGCCCGGGTCCCCCACAGGGGGAGAAGCTGGTGAGACAGCTGCTGCCACCACCGATTGGCTTTCAGCATTGCTGCAGAGCCAGTTTTTAACAAAAATAAAACAGTAAAGAAAAATAATAATAGCTGGAGCATAATTCAGTTAGAAAATAAAATTGCAAATCGCAGTCACAGCCAGAAATCTTTTTCCGCTTGCCAGCTGCCCTCCCTTCCTTCTTGGATTTGGGATGTGAGGTCTGGGTCCCTCTGGCTGCCATACGTTTTCCAGGTTTTAAATCAGAACCATAAGAAATCGTGACGTAAGTCTTTTGGGCTGCTTTTGCTGGTTGATTTAATTTTTTTTTTTACCTTGTCGTAAATTTTTCAGATAGATCTAATGCTTTTTGAACACACTGGTAATCTGTCTGGATAGGAATGCAACCAAAACCACGCGTAACAAAGCATGCCTGTGCAGCAGGGCGTTCTTGGAAATGCGAAAACCTGTGGTTTAGGGATTATTTCAGGGAGGGGAGGTGCAAAGCGTGAGCCATGTATGGGAGTTTTGTTTATTGCTGTGACAGGAGAGAGGCATTACTGAACTTCCAGAATAATCCCTCTCCTTTGCCTCTACCCTGGGCTGGAAAAATGACCTTTATAAGCAAGATTGTGGCTGACCTTCGTACCATGACTGTCAAAACATGCTATCTGGTTGACAGCTGTAGGCATATTTTCATGTGCTTATGTGCCAGGTATGTGATAGAATGAGAAAAGGCATGATTTCACTAATTACAAGAGGTTTTGGTAATTATGATGAAACAGCGATGATACCACGTTAGTGAACATCCTGGTCTATCACCAGGGAGATATGTTGCACAGTGTAGATGTTCTCCCTCCTAATGCAGTCTCAGCGGCTCCCCATCTCAAGTTGATATCAAAGGTACAGGATAAGGCATTTTACTGTGATAGGGGTCCCTTGATCAGCACAATTATTTGCATACGTGTGCAGACGATTGTGTTCAGTCTCAGTGCAATTACACGGTGTGGCTCAGGAGGGTTGAGGCATCGGCAGCGCATCAGAGATTTTGCCTAACGAAAGAGCAGGCAACAGCACAACGTGCTCCCGCAACTAGCAGCCTAAGAGTTGTAGCTCAGAGGAGTTTTAATGTGGTGAATTTTTCATGACACCTTTTGTAGCTGCAACAGCCAAGATGGTTCCACTAGGAAATGAAGATGGGATGCACAGAATAATTTGCCCTACTGAGATCCCTATTAGTATGGCAGCTCGTCCTTCTGTTGCCCCTTATTTAATCCCCGTTTTTCATTCTCTCAGTAACATAATCCTTATTATTTATAAAAATCCTTATTACTAATAAAATATCAGGTTTTACCGCTTCCTCATAGTGTCGGTGATGTGTTAATCGTTCTCCCACAGGCAAGGTTTTGTGAGGCTGGATGTTTCCAGCATTATTCACTGTCTGAGAATATGTCAAAAATGGGGTTCACAGGTGATGTTGATTAGCCATCAGCTTTTGAAAGGCGCAGTAGCGCGAGCTGTTGCAAGACGGACTGTCCGTGTTATTTGACTATGCTCCTCATTTTGGAAATTGAATAATCATAAGCCCAGGATTTAAAACCTAAATTCAGCCTGAATGCTCTCTGGAGTTTGAGGCTAGTTTGAGGATGTTTTAATTGCACACCTATTTATTAATAGAAGCTTATGATAAAGTGCAAAGAAGAAAACTTAATTTTTTTTTTACTCCTGCATGTGTTGTCCTTAAAAATGAACAAGGCATCCTAATTCTGTTGAAAACCCAAGACTCGGTGTACAGGAATCTCTCTTTGGCTTGTTAGCATGGAAACGCTCTCTTCGTTTCTGCTCATGACATTGCAAGAGTCATGAAGTCCTCTATGTGCTGGGCAGTGTCCTTCCATTCACAGACCTCATTGACAGAAAGCATTTATTTCTGACCAGTTTCAGGACTGACTTTTTGGGGAGAAGAACGGTCTCTAATGATGACCTTTAAGACTTAACGTTCCTTACACAGGCCTCCTGTGTGCCCCAGTGGCGAAATCCTGCTCTCAGGAGTAAGTACACTGTAAAATAATTGCAGTAAGTAGCGTGGAGCTGTGGGACTGCCCTTGTTTATTGTGTGGGCTCTTGCACAGCGCGGCATTCAGGGCTGAGCGGTTCTTTTAGCCCCATCGAAATAGCAGCTTGTTCTCCCTACGCTTGCGGTGTTGCTGATATTTCCGCAGCTCATTACCTCTCCCTGCTGAGGAGCATTTTCACAGCGAGCAGGAGGATACAGATGGTGCAGCGAGCTCCGGGGAAACAGCTTGCTACAGAGCCCACACCTACTGGCACGGCCCTGCCCTGGAAGGGCTGGCCCCTTGCCAGGGTGACTGGCTGCGTGGCTTGCGTGTCTCCGTGGATGCGTGGAAAATGCAGCTCAACATACCTCATGAGATGGAGGTTTTAAGAGCCAGCTGCCAGAGTCCTGCCCCTGGCAGCAGGCAGACATTGTCCTTGCTGGCTGCTTTCAGTGAGTTTCTCTTTGGATGTCCTTACAGGTGCTTAGGGGAGAATGAGAGCCCACTGCTGAAACTGCCTTTTTCAGGGTGAGTGTTACAGCTTTGTCATCTGTCTGGTCTTGTAACAGTGTCTCCAGGAAGCTGAATGGCGTGGCATAGGGCATCCCTCCTTTTCACTGGGATGCTGTTTCCGTAGCCCAGTGGATTACAAAGCTGTAACTTCTGATAGTTCAGTTTTGCTTTTGTAGGGCTTACATGCACAGTTGCAAAATATGTGGTCTTATTTAAAGATAAATTAACATGTAAAAATAATTTTGATTTTTTAATTTATTTGAAGAGATGGAAAAATCCCACAAGGTCAGATGGCAACCCTGAGGAAATATGAAGAGGCTTAGTTTCTTTGCCTAAAAACTATTCTCATGTTGAAAAAACTGCAGCCACAGGGCAGAGTTCAGATGGACTGAGTGATATCACAGGCTGTGCAGTAACGTGTGTACAGCTTCATCAGTTTAATTGCCAAGCAATGTAAAATAAAAAGTTTATTAAAAAAAAACAGACCATGCATTCATCTCCTGACATGCTTATTCTTTACTATTACATGAAGACCAAAACATCTTTAAGGATGCTTATGTTCAAAGTAGTTCTGGGTAGCTCATCACAGTGACACTTGCACAGACACATGCAGCAGGCAGCACAGCCCTGATTTCAGGGAATTAGAGTGGCTTGGTCTGGGTTGAATTACTCAAGACAGTGTTTCTGATGTTTTATCCAGCAATTCAAAAGTCTTGGGTTTACAGCCATGATTTATTTTGTGAAACACAGTGCCTAACTCATTGCACAGAGACAGTAAACGGGGATTGTTTTCTAGTTGCTCATTGCATGCTTAGTATTTCTTGTTTTATTTTCTGTCACTTTTTTTGCTTTATATCTCTTTTCTTTGGAGATCATGGAAAGGTCAGCAGATTTACTATCTTGATACGCTGTTATTTCGACTTCCATTGTTTCCTATAGCTCTCTCCTCTTTTCTCCCTATTTCTTTTGAAGTCCTTTGCTGTTAAAAAGTTACCTTTCCAGTCTGTTGCCCCCACCTTGCTGTTTCATTCACTTGCACTGTTTTGCAGTGCTGCCAGTGCGCCAGACCTGTGTTTATTAACCATACTCTGCTCTGTAAGAGCAGGGATGTTTCATTTGGGGAATTCCAGGGAAGAAAAGTCAGAAAATGTTGTAGGCTCCTAAATATGAATGCCTCTTTCTTTCCATGGTTCAAGGAGGCTGAGCCCTCCAGGGGATGGGAAACGAAATAATCAGCTTGGTGCAGTCCAGCCCCAGAAGCTGCAAGCTGGGGACCTTGGTGGACCTTCCCCAAGCACAGGAAGGCTTGTCTGGTGTCCCCTGGTAGTGTCATGGCAGCAGGAGCAGCAGGATATGTTTTCCAGGAGGCTGCGTGGACAGAGCATCTCCTGGGGCTATGGAAGGGCATGCATGTGGAAAAGTGGAAGGGTTTTTCTGCTGGGGCGAGTGGTTCCTGCCTGAACACCCTTTCCCTCCAAGGGGAGAGGCAGGTAGGTGAGGCCTGATCCCTGCGGGTGTGTTCGGACGTTAATCTTTTGCTTTCCCAACAGGACTAGCAGCTCTTTGGGATATCTCTTCATCTCCCAGGGGCCTCGTTTGGAGGAGCGTAGCTGACAACTGCTGGTGGTGGTCGGCATGGTGGGTGCCATCTAGGGTGGTGGCTGGGGCACCTAAACCCGACCGTAATTTCTCCAGCTCTGAGTCAAAGCGCTTTGAGTCAGCATGTTGTTTCCTGTTGTGCTGCTGGACTCCTGGTGTGGTGGGTTGACCCTGGCTTGGACGCCAGGTGCCCACCGAAGCCACTCTATCACACACAGGGGAGAGAAAACATAATGAAAGTCTTGTGGGTTGAGATAAGGACAGGGAAAGATCACTCACCAATTACCATCACAGGCTAAACAGACTCGACTTGGGGAAATTAGCTTAATTTATTACAAATCAAATCAGAGTAGGATAATGAGAAATAAAAACTAAATCTTAAAAACACTTTCCCCCCACCCCTCCCTTCTTCCTGAGCTCAACTTCACTCCCGATTTTCTCTCCCTCCTCCCCCCGAGTGGCACAGGGGGACGGGGAATGGGGGTTGCGGTCGGTTCACATCACACATTGTCTCTGCCGCTCCTTCCTCCTCAGGGGGAGGACTCCTCACACTCTTCCCCTGCTCCAGCGTGGGGACCTTCCACAGGAGACAGTCCTCCATGAACTGCTCCAGCACGAGTCCTTCCCACAGGCTGCAGTTCTTCACAAACTGCTCCAGCGTGGGTCCCTTCCACGGGTGCAGTCCTTCAGGAACAGACTGCTCCAGTGTGGGTCCCCCGCGGGGTCACAAGTCCTGCCAGCAAACCTGCTCCAGCCTGGGCTCCTCTCTCCCCACGGGGCCACAGGTTGTGCCAGGAGCCTGCTCCAGCGCGGGCTTCCCATGGGGTCACAGCCTCCTTTGGGCATTCCCCTGCTCCGACGTGCGGTCCTCCATGGGCTGCAGGTGGATATCTGCTCCACCGTGGACCTGCATGGGCTTCAGGGGGACAGCCTGCCTCACCATGGTCTTCACCAGGGGCTGCAGGGAAATCTCTGCTCCGGCGCCTGGAGCACCTCCTCACCCTCCTTCTTCACTGACCTTGGAGTCTGCAGAGTTGTTTCTCTCACTCCTCTCTCTGGTTGCAGTTGTGCAGCTTTTTTATCCCCTTCTTAACTATGTTATCCCAGAGGCGCTACCACCATTGCTGATGGGCTTGGCCTGGGCCAGCGGCTGGTCCATCTTGGAGCCGGCTGGCATTGGCTCTGTCTTACATAGGGAAAGTTTCTAGCAGCTTCTCACAAAAGCCACCCCTGTAGCCCTCCCTCCCCCCACCCCCCTTGCCATGCAAACCCAATACACCTGGATAAATACAGACTCCAGCCTTGTCTGGTTTTCCGGTTGCACTGATTAAGTCATAGCCAGTTACAAATCTCTGCCAAAACCTGTAACTCAGGCATAGGTTTCTATCCACACCCTCCTTGGAAAGCCCCTACAAGTGGTTTTAGGCAAGACAGCAAAGGATTTTGAAGACCCCACTCTACCCAGACATGTGCACTGCATCTGCAGCTTAGATTTAGGCCACAGGGATCTTGTTTTTCTGGAGGGTTTTCAGGGGAAGTACTGGCATACTTGCATTTTTTTTTTTTACTGGGCTGATGTTGATCCTGGAGGGTGTCTTTAAACAGCCTTTAAAAATGAAAAGACCTCGCCTATCTGAAACCAGGTGTTTTAGATAAACTTGCAGCTGTACGCACCCACAAAAGATAAGTGGCATGCAGGGCCTGTATTAATGCTCCTAATGATATGCCCTGGCTTGAACTTGTACTTTGGTCACAGTACTCGTACACTTTGGTATCTTAAAAGTCCATTAAGAGAAACGCCATGTAATTCAGGTTACTATTTATTAATTTACTGTTATTGTGAGTGAGGTGACTAATGATTATCTCTGATTTAGCGCTGAATCACAGCTGTAGGAAGTGAGAAATAGTTCCTTAATGGTCTCACAGCTTAATAATTTCTAAGTGAAAATTTACTTGGAGTGTATCATTAACAAAAGGAGGGATGCAAAAAAGCCTGGTCAAGGCATTTGGGGTGGATGTGCGTCATGAAATGGGATGCTGGGAAGTTAGGATTTTGCCTGTAGGGCTGGTAGCTCATTGCTAGTGCTGCCTCCCTTCCCTCGCAGAGCGGTCCTTTTTCATTTACTTACAGCTTGGCTTGGTTATAACTATGTGTGTTGAAAGTTTTATCTACTGAGTGGGTGCCAAAATGTGGTGGCCTGTTTGGAGAGCAGAGCTTGAGAAAGGAGCCAGTTTGCATAAATTTTATAATTTTCTTTAATGTGGCTTCTCTTTAAATGCAGCACTTTGGGTTTGTTGAGATGAGCTTTTTTGTGCATCTTTGGAAAACAAACATTTGTACCTACATTTCCAAGACTTTCTGACCTTGAGGTCTTCGTGGCCTCTCTGGCAAAACTAAATGTTTTCTTCGATATCAAACTGGTTTTCAGCTTTCCATTGTGGTGCAAAAAAGTGTGTTGGGCGGGAGGTCATTTTTCAGGCCTGCCTAGCCCTTCTGATGGGAAGATCATTTGTTTGTGTGCCAGCGGGTGTGGGAAGAGGGAAAACCCCCCTCATTTTAGAGGAGGTGACTGCTGCTGCAGGGGGCTGAGTTGCGTGCTTGCCTCTGCCAGGGACCCTGGGCATGGTGCTGGACGAGTCACCTCAGCAATGGCTGGGGCAGCTCATTGCGTCTGCCCCCATCTTTGCAAAGCTGATGTGAGACCATGGGGATGGATGTGAGGAGCATCGAGCTCTTGGAGGTGCAGCCTGAACTTCAGGGGAGCTGCTCTTCAAACGTGTCATTTTTATAGGGCTCAAATATTGCAGGAGCTTAAGTCTTCATTTGCTGTTTGCCTCACTCTCTGCTACCCTTCTGTGGCTGTAAAATTGGGGATGATGCCACCCTCAGAGAGATACTGGGAGTTTGCATGAACTTTTGAAAGACGAAGTAACAAAAATCCCCAAGGAAAATGCTCAACTGTCCTTCAACCAGCCTTTGAGTAGTGTGTAATGACTAAGACCTGTGCCTACACCTGATTTAGGGAGGGGTGAGGGAAATGCTGAATAGCCACTCATTCAAGGAGAGTACAACGTTCCTGGTGCTGACTTAGGCAAGGATCTAGGTAACCCCGTGTGTGCTCATATAATTAAAAGCCTGTCTTGCAGCTCATATGGATCAGACACACAGGTAGATGGGGCAGGAAACCTTCATCCTGGTGTCTCTGAACTTGAGTCCTCAACTTGGACTTGGATCGTGCAGCTCGTTGTGTAAAGTGGCACATTTAATGGTATTACGGTGAAAACAAGCCCACCTTCAGCCAATAGAAACAGCGAGGGGACTGAGGAGGTACTGAGTGTGGGGAAGGTCTGTTTGGTCCCATCTGTAGCTTCCAGCAGCAGCCGAGAGTGGGGGCCAGGGAAAAGTTTATGGCTGGGACACCACGGTGCATTGTCCCAGCTTCCATCGATTTACAACTTGAGATACCAGAAGCCATGCCTTTCTTCCTGATAATCCTTGATGAACTTTCCTTCTATGAATTCATCTTAATGATTTTTTCCAGCCAAGTGAACTTTTGGTCCACCCAGCAGAGTTCCCCCTTTTAACTGTGTCCTGTGTGGTGGTTCTGGCCAAGTTTCCGCGCAGTCCTTCCTGCTGCTGCTTTTGCACTTTGCAAACTTTAAAAAAATTGCTGAGGTGGAGAGAGAGCTCCTGTCGCCTGCTAGGGACCATTGACCATTGCAAAGCCAAGCACATGGGGTTCAAGATGCCAGGTTCAAGACTGCACGTCATCCTGGATACCGAATGAGGCAGGGAGGGGCAGTGCGTGGCCTCAATGCTGAGCCCCCACCAGCCTGGGCTTGTGTCCAGCTTTATTCTTTCAGCAGCCTGCCACGATGTCCTGTAGAGGAGAGTGATGCAAGAGAACTAGTTCTCTTACGGAAATCTCTCTCTATCTCTCTTATAACCGGATGAAGCTGCTTGAAATGCAGATCCTCGGTAGCTCCCACTGCTTATGAAATCACTAGAGCTTCTCAAAAGGTAAAGGATTTCTTTCCTGAGAGGGATATGATGGTCATGTTATAAACAGGTATCTTGTCCCCATGTCATTTAGATCCAAAATGGGCTTGGTTCAACCTGTGCTAGCTTGGTGGGGTTGGAAGGAGATTCTGCTTTCTTACTTAGCAGAAGATGGAGCTGGTGTCCCACCTGCCTGCTCACAGCCATGGTTAGTTGCTGGCCTCCAAGTCTGAAAACTGGTTGCAAACTGTGTTAAGAGGGACACAAAACGGCTGAATGTGGCTCGCTGTCTTTTGTGTTAGAGCAGTGCCGCCATGCCAGTTCAGCTTTTAAAGGTATGTTAGTGACAGTCCTGGTTTCTTAAACTAATTTCTGGAGCAATCAAAGGGAATTGTTTTGATGAAACGGGATATCGCTCTGACACGTTGGCTCCTGGTGTTCGCTGGAGGACCCTCTGGGTAAACCGGTCCCACGTGGCATCTCTGAACAGCAGAGCTTGTGGTTTTGATTGTATCTTAGAACTGAACAAAATTTAGCTCAGCTGACAATCTCCTGACACTATACTGCA
Source organism: Nipponia nippon (assembly GCF_047370975.1). Lineage (NCBI taxonomy): Eukaryota > Metazoa > Chordata > Aves > Pelecaniformes > Threskiornithidae > Nipponia > Nipponia nippon. Next base: position 86,052,505 of record NW_028262347.1, on the reverse strand, counting down.
AGTTTTTCTTTGTGTGGTATTTGGTGCAGGAGTCCTGGCTGTCTGTCTTGCTTGTTTTAAGGTTCCTGCCTTGTCACAGTAAGAGATGGGACACGTACAGTGCCTTATTTACTATAGAGAGCCACAACCCATTAATTAAATTCCTAAATCTCATATGCCAGAAAAGAAATGATTACATGTCAATACAATTCCTCCCTGAAAATTTTTTTGATACTGAAGTTAATGTGTAGTCAAAATATGTACCCTTGTCCTCCTTTCCTCTTGTCCCTGAAATCTGAGGGACTAGTAATCCGTTTACCATTTCCATAACCTGATATTTTTCTCCAAAAGAAGACACAGAAGGATGGCCGTGTGGACTGGGTAGTTTTTCCGGGTAGGGGAGCAGTGGCGTGCTGCTCTGTTTTGGTGCAGAATTTCTCACGCAGATGCCGTTGCACCATGCAAAGCAGCTCAGCTGGCTGTCAGTCATGGCTCTGTGCACCACCAGGCGCTGGGTTTGCCGATGGAGGTCAACAGGCTACACCATCTCTGTGTTTTTTAACTAGTCACCTATCTTCTGGTCGCGTAATTACCTTCTTTTTGGTTTTCTTGGAAGTTAAATAGATATGCTTGATCACTTCCTATGGGTGTGCAATCCTAAAACTTAGCCATACTGTAGTGAGAACATAATTTATCTTCCCTCTTTTTGCAAGATAACTGTTTTTTGCATTTTTGGTGGTTCCGTGGTTGTGGCATGATCCACAGCAGCCTTGTAACAGACCCCAGGCATCAAGGCAAAGCAGTTCTCCTTTTGCAATGTCAAACCTATGTTTGCAAAAATAAGCATGAGCCAAACTGCTGAAACGGGTTCATTTAGGGGAGGTAATTTAGCAGAACTGCTCTGAATATAAAAAATAGGGCAACCATGGAAGGATTTCTTGTTTAAATTGTTATTTTTGTCAGCAGCTGACAAGATACTTTGTTTGTCAAATATTTGTTGCCCGTGCAGCTGTCCCTTGTGATTTCTGGAATGAAGATGGGAAGATTTTTTTTTAATAACATCTGTCCCGGCCTTGCAAATTCGTCCCGAAAATGTAGGAGTGCAGGATGACTCACTGGTTTTCCTGTGTCAAGGAAATTAGAGTAGTGACATCATCTAATTCAGAGATAAAGAAATGCCTGATCTGGGTGCCTTCAGAGAGGCAGATTTTAACTTTCAACCTGCTGGTTTGAAGTCACATAGTCTAGAAATCAGCGTCTGATTTGCAAGGTGACTGGAACGGGAGTCTGGTTTTCTTGTTGTTTTTTTTTTGCCAGGGTTGTATAAAACTTGACTGTGGCAACCCAAAACATGCAAATTTATACCAAGAGAAAAATATTTTAGCTGCTGTCAAAAATAAGGTCTTGCTAAGAGCTCAAAAATTCCTGTGGGTTAAGAAAAAACACTTTAGCTAACACCACCTTGAAAACCTTGTGTGTTAGCAATGTTTGGCATCTCCAGCCGTCTGTCTCCAAGCTGAAAGACTGCTTGTTTCGTGTAACTGGCATGTCTCTGCTGGTCTCCTTAAGATCTTCTGTGTTACGTTCCCGGCAGGGGACAGGGGCCAAGGTAGTGATGCCAAGAGGAACAAGCATCAAAGGCAAGGGTGCCAAGAGTGAGGTCTGCTCTGGTTTATTCAGAGCGCTGAATGAAGAAAGGGAGCCCAGTTCAGCATCCTGCCTGGTGCAAGGGAATGCTGGCATCCCCAGCACCGAAACCTCTGCTGGGTATTTGGTGACGCTTCAGTGTATTACTCAGCTAAGTCTAAAAAGAAAACATGACATTGTTTCTACTCACGTATGGGTGGTGGAGAAGAGACGAGTCCCACATGCAGGAAAGAGGGGGGACAACAGCACGGGAAGCAGGAAGGTGGGTGGTATGGTAACGCATCAGGTGCTTGAGAAGTCCTGCTTCCCCGTCTGGACCTGCGATCCAGGCTCTGTGTTGTGATGGTGGGATCCTGGGAAGTGAAGTAGGCAAAATTTCCAGGGTAACTCCATCTTGGTGGGTTTTTTCCCTGGGAAAGAGTGGAGCTGATTTTGAAGCATTTACTGTCTTAGTCCATTCAATGAATCAAACTCAAGTTTGGGAAAAGTCTATAGGTTTAGAGTTACAAGAACTAAATTGGGACTTCAGAGACTCCAAGATTTCTCCATCGTTCTTCAATATGATTGTAATCAAATCTTTGCTTCCACAAGCAAAACCCCCCTCTCCCCTCTCTTCCTCCTTTTCTTTTGAATACAATAGTTTTGCTTTTCTGCAGCAAATGACTCTTTTACATAAGGTTTTTCCCCTGTTTTGGTGACGGACACTTTATCTTCTTGATGATGTCAGCTCGCCCATTTGCAAGAGCAGCCATGGGAATTGCCCTGGTAGAAGAAAATAATTTTTTAAGGAAATGTCCCATAAAGTTAATTTTTATGCATTGAATACAACTAATTGGACAAAAGACTTTTTTTTTTAGTAAGATGTCAGGATTTGGGAGGGGATTTTAAACAGTAAGTTAGATCAATCTCCAGAGGCTTAAGCAAGTGTTTGACTTCAAACTTGAAAGCTTGCTCGATCATTTTATCATTTTAAAAGTCTATTTTACTATTTGCTATAGGATCAGCTGAAAACGTTTTGAAAGGCTCTTTTTTTCTCTTTTTTTGTTTTTTGTTTTTCTTCTGGAGAGATGTCCAGGCTGCAGTGCCAAAATAGGGGTTGTATTAAATGCTTGACTGGAAAAAAATGAATCATTTTCCTAATGATGTGAGAGAGTCCTATAAATAAAAATGCAGCTGGGGGTGTCCTGACCCTACCTTCACTGTTGGGTCAGGGTTTCCTCGGGGCTGTGAGCACTACCAGCCGCCAGTTGGATGCTAACTGTGTTCATATGAGGCTGGTCTTTCTGCTAAGTGAGCCGGACGTGTGACTAATGTGCCCTTAGTAGCGCTGCACTACAAGAGTGTTCCTCTGCTGGCATCGTTCTTGGGCTGATCTGTGCTGTGTTTTCAGGAAGAAGTCCCTCTCCGGAGTGGGATGTTGCTGCAGCCTGCCATGAGCTGTGGCTCTTGGACCGCTTCCAGCACCCTGCCTGCGCCAGCTACAGCAGGCAGAGGTACTCCCACAGCAGTGCAGCGGAATTAAGGGCTTGATAAGGACATTGATTTAGACCTTATTGGCCTTTACGATGACCAGCACCACTTTGTAATGACAAATCTTTCCTCCTGCAACATCGGAGAGCTCTGCCTTCTGTGGATGGCTGAGCAAGGGTTGGCTTGAGGATGTTGCATGCACTTAGGGGATCTCTCGAATGTTCTGCTCAGCTCCCGTCTCTCTTCCTTTGTTTCCACCCCTTGGCTGTGGCACATGGCACTCACACTTGGTTCTTGCCCTGGTCCTGTTTGTTATGCAGCTGAGCAGGTGCTGGCTAAAGAAATGGGTAGGTGGGGGCAGGAGGAGATGCTGCCTTGTGTCCTAAGGTCCAGAGTTTATACATACTTGCATCTCTAGTGGAAGATGGCAAATCATCCATGTAATTCGTTGGGACAAGCCTAAGTGTTGTTCGTCCAGTGCATTTTCTATTAATCATGCAATGGTTCTGCTCCTAACAAATATCAGCAATGGTTGGGAGAGGCCCCCCAGATATGGTGCATTTAGCTCTCAGGCAAGAGGAGAAGATGCTTCCTGATAACACCTCTCCTTGGGGGTGTTCAGTCTATGTGGGAAAGCACAGCTGCTCCCTTTCAGGGCTAAATACTTAAAGAAGAGCTGAGGTTACTTTTTCAGATGCCATGAATTGAGAAGAGGTAGCACTCAGAGCAGAGGACACTGATAGTTCCTGATTTCTAACAGGTCTGTGCCATGGTGGACTCCTTTGTCTCAGAGGTCGAATCTCTTTATTCAGGAGGAGCACTAAGGAAAAGCCTCCTGCGTACGCCTGCAACCTGCTTTCACAAAGCAGGGGTGCACCTTGTCCCACCAGGGCGGTGGCAGAAAAAACTTGTTTCTTTTGGAAGCCAAGCCAGGAGACACTTGGCAGGTGGCTCAGTCAAGCCTGATCTTAAAGACACCTGAGATCTTGGTGTCTCCCAGTTTGTCAACCTCATGGAAAGGTTCAATAGGAGGAAAGGCCAAAAGCAGAGCTAGGATTTAGCTTCTTGGTCCACTGCAGTCTTGGCACAAGGTTTGGAGCGATGTCTTTATTTTTTTGTCATTTCCTGGATGAGGTAAGCCAGGGTGGGCTGAGCACTGAGATCATGCAGATGTGGCCAAACAGAAGATTTCCAAGGAAATGAGAGAGTGTGGCAATGTCCTTCTTAACCATCTGGCTGGCAGAGGCTGCACGGCTCTTCTTTGGAGACGCTGCCGGGTCATTTATTGCCTTGCTTGGAGCCTTGTTTGGGGCTGAACTATAGGTAAGAAGTTCCTCTCCCAAACCTCACTTCTTTGATCTAGACTATTGCAATAAATGCTTACCAGTGTCCCTAAATTGTCCCCACCGTGGGGCCCAACATTCAGGCATGAGTGTGTTGTGGTGATGATTGTATATGTTTGGTTTATGATGAAGAGGTTAAAACCATGAGAATAAAATCAGTAGAACAGCCCTGCATCTGATTAAACCCCATCCACCACTTATCTCTGCCTCCCAATGGTCTTGCAGTATATGTTCTTTCTAGATGAAATCTCTCCAGGGTTTGCTCTCGGGCCACTGATGCTTATTTTTGATGGTGCCTTCACTCCATTTGATCTTGCTTCAGCTCTGGCTTCCCAAGCCATGTCCCAGCTGGTGGATGATTAGGTGGGAAGTTGATTCTTCCTGCTCAACAGCTCATTCTTGGCCAAGCAAGCTGCCCACCCAGCCATCTGCCACGTGCTCACGTTTCTCTCTGCCTTTTTTCACTTTTGGCGTAGCTGGTGACAAGAATTTCTGAGTCAGCATGTGGCAGGCAGTTGTGCAGAGTTAGGAAGAATTTACCGGAAAGATTATTAACATAGCAGAAAAATCAGAGGGGTTTGGTACCATTTGGAGCTCCCGGCAGGTAGGAGAGGTCTGACAGTGTTGCTGAATTGCAAAAATGCACTCAGTGATGCTTTCCCAAGCTCCAGAAGGTGCCAGCATGCAAAATAAAAGCTCTGAGATTCATGCACAGTGCAGATTTACGGCACAGCAACATGTACTTTTAACATAACAATTTTGTTACGTCAGCCATGTAGGAATGTGCTAGTTCCTGCATCTTCCTGAGGCATGGATGTTATTGTAGTTCATCTCCTGCAGGACAGATCCAGAGATCAACATTTTGCAAAAGCAAGCGTGCAGCGGGAGTTCCTACTGATGTGGAGAGTGTGAAAGGGATATTTAAAATATGCAGGTTCATTTCTCCATGCAGAAATACCAGTCTTGTCTGTTGTGGTTTGCAAACAAATTGCAAAATACCTGCTCTGTGGTTTTTGGAGTGCTGCACTTGAGTGTGTAATCACCGGGCAGGTGCTACGCTGCAGCAGGGCAAGTTTCACTGCAGGGCTGAGAGGTGGCAAGCTGTCAGGAAGGTGAGTTTGGGCACTTGCGCTTTGCTGAGGGTACTTGGCACAACCAGGAGTAAACACAGCAGAAACACACCTATGCGTCTTGGGAGAAGGGATTGTTTTTGGCTGCTGGGTCTTCTGCACGTGCTCATTTAGTCTCGCTGCTGAAGCCTGAACCCCTGGGGATGCATGAAAACTAAACCACGGTGGTGCTGTCTCAGCTTTGCAAGCTCAAAATGTTCAAACAGACTTTTGACAACCCCCTGCAAAAAAACAAAATGGAACAAACCACAAAAACCAAATCTTGAGCTACTTACCTTTTATTTTCTGAGTCACCAGGATGTGTTGGGCTCAAGCACTTTTTCAGGGTCAGGTCTAGAGAGGTTTTGGGTTTTCGTTTTTGTTTTGCTGTGGTACCTGGGCTCTGTGTTTCAGACAGCATCTCATCTGTCCCCTACACTCAAACCCCCAAATAATTGATTTTATCCTTTGAAACAACTGCAGAAGGGGGAAGCGAAGTCCGGGACCTGCTCTGGTCCGGCAGCAATGAAAATGGGAAGTGCAAGTCCTGGAGCAAGAAGATGCATCACTGGAGGTGGTTGAGACAACAGGCCTGAACACCTTTTTAGCCCAGGACTTCCCATCAAGTCATACCATGGCAGCATGGGGTGGGAATCGATCACATTCAGCCAGCTCTGGAGGAATTGCTTCTCCCTCCCAGAGCTTCTTCCAGTGCAGTCTCACAGTCATGGCACCAACATTGAGGCTTGCTGAGACTTAACTTGGAGGCAAGATTTATGACCGTTATTATGATTATTTTGGACATAGCTATTCTTACCTGTATGTTGAAATGTTCTGGAGCGCGGTAGCTGTTCAGTGTGCCCACAAGCAATTGCAGATGGCAAATTTGCAGGCATAAAGAGGCTAATTTTGGAGCCTTTCACTAAAATTGAATTGAAAATGGGCATGAAATTCTGAGTATAGTTATAAATCACTGTGATGGGAGATTGGTCTCTGCTGGGATGCTGGCCTCTCTGAAAGATAATAATAATAACAGGTGCGGAGAGGAGGGTATTTTTTCTCTTCCGTTACGGAATAATTTTCACCCGGATTTCTGTGCAGGCAGAGCCCTCTGTTGCATACAAAATACCAAGTCTCCAATGAATGCTTATGCCTTTGCTGAATCATGTTCAAGTGTTAATGGCCCAGCAAGCAGAGGAAAAAAAAAATCAGGCTATTTTGTTAACGCATTTAAAAGTGACCTTTTACTTTATTGTCTCTCCCATTCCTCTTTTTTTTTTTCCTTGCCAACATTTTTTTTCTTGGACGAATGAAAGACGATCACTTCCCTGTTGTGACTTCAGACGTAGAAATATTTATATAGTGAGATGTAAATCATGGGAAAGCCCAGACCCGCTTTTGTACTGGTGATATGAAACTGATAAACCTGTGTTCGTGAAGAGTCCAGCTGGGGAGAAAATATTTATATCCCCTCCTCCCTTTTGAGACTTTTCCTTTGGCTGCCTTGGTTGGAAATGTAGTCCTCGCAATTAATAAGGTCTTGTAGATATTTTATGTGCAAAAAGTCTTTGTTGAAGTACAGTTGCCGGAACTGCATGGCACAGACAGGCTGTTTACTCTGCATCACAGTGGAGGGGCTAGGGCTGCTCTGCCCACAGCAGGTCAACATTAGGAAGCACCAAAATTCAGGCCTCTGGCTCAGCATCATGCCGGTGCCTTCTTTGCACCAGGAGGGTGTTAGGTGTTGCACTGGTATGCATTAGGTGTTGTTTTCTCTGCTGCCCGTCCCACCGTCTTCCCTGGCTGGGTCCCAGTCTCACTCAGCACAGCCTTGCTATGTCGCCGTTTCTTGCCCCAGCTGCAATTATTAGCATCCGTGTTATGTTAAACATGGCAAGTAAATTAACACCTTAAGTTGCTTTTGTTTTGCAAGCGTAATTAAAATAATAGGCGAGTCTGCCTGTATTTTCAAATGCTGAAGAGGCAGGGAGTGTGCTGCCTGTATCTCTGCATGGATTCCCTGTCCTCCCCTCTCTGCCTGCGGGTGTATCAGTCACCTGGCAGCACTCCTGCGGCAAAGCAAGTTGCCTTCTGCTGCTGCCGGCAGTGGCAGACACAAAGGTGTTGCCACCAGAAGTGCTCTGAGCAGAGGCAAATATTGTCTTTAAAAAATGAGTCTGTGCTATTCAGGCAGCAATCCAACTTACGCCAAAGGCAACTATTTTCTTCGTTGTTTTCCCTTTTGTACCAAATTGCCAGAGTTCGCTGCAATGACTCATGCAGATTTTTAATGAATTTGCATTTCTCTCCCTTATATTAGTCCCAGCTGAGATTTTCTTTTGTATGGAGAGCAGTGAGGTAACATAAGTGTTTTGTTTTGCTTTGTTTTCATTAGGGATCAACCAATGTGGTTTACCAAGCCCATCATGTCAGCAGGAGTAAGAGAGGACAAGTCGTCGGTACCAGGGGTGGATTTCGAGGCTGCACGGTTTGGCTAACAGGTATTTTCATCTCAGCATGAAAGCATGGCTTCACGTGTGAAACCCATTTGCATACATGAGTATGGCTCGGAGGTGGGGATTTGGGATCCGCAGGAAACATCAGCGTTCCTTGTGAACTGGGAATTGCAAAACCCTTATACGTGGGAAACACTGACACGTGGTGCTGGCGCCGCAGCAGCTGCTCCCTGGCAGCTGCTGCCCATAACTAATGTTTTTATGAATTTTACAGCTGTTATCAGGCTCCTTTGAAGACATCAGAAGCTCTAAGGGTCGCACTTGTTGTTCCAAGTGTGTGGCTGAGGAAGCCTTGGCTCAAATCCAGCCAGTCCTTGGCGTTGAAACATGCCCAGAGTTGTCCAAAACAGCATGCAGATGTTTTCGTTCTGGGTTGGTGGGAAGTTCATTGGGACACCTAAGTTTACTGTGTTTAAAGTGACCTTGTGAGCAGCACAACAAGGCAGTCATCTTGTCTGAAGAATAAATACTCTCAGACAGCGAGTCGCATTGGAAGCGTTCCTCGTACAGCCCTGGCGAGTTTCTTACGTTATTTCTCATTTTGTACGCCTTCCGATGTGTTGCCCTTCTCTTCTGCTTTGAAAGACAGATAAACTCATTGCTTGAGGATTAGGGGCTGTTAGAAATGACAATTGCATTTATTTTGCTCTGCTAATATTTGCACAACTCTATCTTTTGCCGCTTGTCTGGTTGTTTCTTTGCTTGTTAAATATTTTCTTTGACTGCTGGAAGATGTTGAAAGACGTACTTGGAAGGGTTTGTAAAGCCATTCTGATTTGCCTTCATATCAGTTTATGTGCTAGATTTTGGATTAAAACACATTTCTGTTTTGTTCTCCTTAATTTCGAAAAGAAGGCCAATGCCTAATCTGCTTTAATATCATTTCTGAAGACAAAAAAACTGTCCAAGGCAATTTCCTTCTTTTTTGAATATCACTCAGAAATCTTGTGTCTGAAAGGTTTGAGCGTCTCTGGCTGATGATTATTCTTTGAAATAGACAGTGGTTTCCTAGCTTTCTATCAGTATAATTTTAGGTGACTATATGGAAGGACATTTCATTGCATGGACTATATGGATTAAATGGAAAGGCATTTGAATGCCCTACATTGCCAGCTCAGGAGAGCTATCAGTTAGTCTGTTGTACTACGAAAACCAAAGGCACAGCCAGCAGCATTCATCTCTGCCCAGTCAGGTTTCCTCTCCAGCACAAACATGGCTGTTCTGCATCAGCCAAAAGTCCAGCTTACCCAGGGTCTTGTCTCCATGAGTGGTCGGTAGTAGATGTCATGCAAAGGGTATAAAAACAGGTGAGCAGATGATGTTATCTCCACAGGAGATTCTCCAAGGCTGTGTTTCCTGAGACAAGTGTGGTGTTTGGAGGTGTTTTCTATCCTAAGTTAAGGTCCTCTTCCATCTCAAGGAGGTTTCAACTCATGGATTCCCACCCAAGGGAAAGGAGTTTGGTGTTCCAGGTGCACTTGTCGCTTTCTGACACAGCCAGTAGCAAGTGCTTCTTGTGCAAGTGGATGGATCTGGGATGGGAAGGAGCCACCTCGTTTTGGATTGTTGTCTTTCTGGCTGGTGACTCCAGGAGATGCAGGCAGCTGAAGATGCTTGTCTACAGAACCATCCTGCTCCTGCTTGCACAGATCTGTGCGTGCTGCTCCTGTAGAAGGAGGCGTCCGTGGATGCAGAGGGGCAATTGCTGCTGGAGCCTATCCCACCCCACACAGTTGCAGCAAGAACCTCTCCTTGGGTTCAGTCTGGGAGAGCAGTTGGCTGTTCATAGGGGAACAGGAGGAGGAAGAGGAAGATGCTGAGAGATTCACAGGCAACAGCATCCTTTCAAGCTTCTCCTACTTACTGGTACCTATTTGTCCCACCATGACCTAGCAAGAAGTACTTTTGCAACGCTGCTGGGTTGAACCCCTCGAGATGTTGGGATATAGCAGCTTTTCTCATGGCATTAATGCCATCCACTAAGAAGGGTTGGCCCAGGGCTCTGTGGTGGTAACTGCGTGCTAAAAAGATGAATCCAACTTCCCTACCTCATTCCTTCCTTAAAGCAACTTCAGACAGAAGGAGTTTCATTGCCAGTGTCCCAGGAGGTATTGTGTTACACTACAATTTTCACTCTTTTGACTTCAAACCTGAACCTCACTTTTCTGTCTCCAACAGGCCTTTCTGGAGCTGGCAAGACAACCATTGGCTTTGCTCTGGAGGAGTACTTGGTCTCTCATGGCATCCCTTGCTATTCCCTGGATGGTGATAATGTTCGCCATGGCTTGAATAGAAACCTCGGTTTCTCGGCTGAGGACCGCGAGGAGAACATCCGCCGCATCGCAGAGGTGGCCAGGCTGTTTGCTGACGCTGGACTTGTCTGCATAACTAGTTTCATTTCTCCTTTCACAAAGGTAAATTTGCTGCATCATATTCTGCTCTTTTCTGGGCAGCCTTGATTTTGTGATTGTTCTTAGGGAATAGAGATTTACATAGAGGACTTCCTATAAATGCCATCAGACGCTCCTTTTTAACTTCTCTATTCTTTTCTAAAACACCACTGATAGACAGAACTACATGCAATCGGTACAAATTTCTGGAGGGCAGTTTGATGTGACCTTTTTGAATATATTCAATGTGACAAAATATGTTTTGAATATATTCAATGTTGCAAAAAAAGCTAAGAGAAATTTAAAATCTCTCTACAGAGGCTCCTACTATTGACTTGTTAGGAGACAGAAAAGAGGCATAGAAGCAATAGCCTGTTATAGTGCTATCACCACTCTGTTTGAAGAAGTATTGATTGTATTTTTATGCTTCCTGAGAATACCAAGTAGCTGCTGTTATCAAGCCGATGCAAGCAGTTCCTTTTTTCGACACAGGGCAGATAATTATTCACATTCTAAAGTTACGCTGTCCTGCTTAACGAAGAGATCTTCTTGATGTTTCAGATTGAAAAAGCTGAAAACAGATCAAAGTTGTAGATTTTTTTTGAAGTATCATCTTTAAAGAAAAGAGGGGAAGTGAGATGAAGAACCCTTATTGGAATTAGTGTAAATTTAATAAATTTATACCAGAGACAAATTTACCTGTGTCCAATAATGGTTGGACTTAATGATCTTAAGGGTCTTTTCCAACCTTAATGATTCTATGATTCTATGAATTCCAGGGCACATCATGTAGTAGGAAGGTGCTTGCTGCAATTTGGACACATATGATTTTCCCGTCTTTCTTCTAACAGGATCGTCAAAATGCACGGAAAATTCATGAGGCAGCTGGACTTCCTTTCTTTGAAATCTTTGTAGATGCTCCTCTAAATATTTGTGAAAGCAGAGATGTGAAGGGCCTATACAAAAAGGCAAGAGCTGGAGAGATCAAAGGTATGGAAGAGCGAGATCTTATTTTGCCTTTTGCTTTCTGAAGCATTGGATAGCGTGTTGTTGCAGCTCTGCACGTAGAGGTGGGTTACTAAAGGCTCTTTGTAGCGCACAAGAGTATCCGGTTTCCCTAGTTTTGCTGTCACAAGCGTCACTTGTAGTACCCACTATGTTTGAATGTTGTTTGTACAGTGTTGTTGGCTTTAAGGCACAGAGTATTACATTAAATGAATTTAATTTGGGTTTAATTGTCCATAGGATTCACGGGGATTGACTCAGAGTATGAGAAGCCCGAATCTCCTGAACTAGTGTTGAAAACGAATGTTGCGTCGGTGTCTGAATGTATTCAGCATGTTGTGGAGCTCCTCCAAACACAAGTAGGTCATTTTTATGCCACCGCTGCCAGCAGCTTGTAAACTTGCTTTTGGACACTGACTTTTTGGTGTGCATTTAAAAAACAGCATGTTACTTACAGTTGCTGTCTGTCTCTCTCTTTCAGAACATTGTGCCCCATGGCTCTATTAAGGATGTTCTTGAGCTGTTTGTACCTGAAAATAAACTCAGTAGTGTCCGAGCTGAAGCAGAGATGCTGCCATCCGTAGAGATCACTAAGGTATCGTCATGCACGGATGCTGTGCTGTGATTCAGTCACTGTTTAGCTGTTTGAAGAGTAGAAGCTTCGATGGGGATGTTGCTTGAGGGGGCTCTGTTCCTCTGATGGCTGTGTCCTTTTGTGGCTGTGGTTTATGGCGAGCTGAAGTGTGGTCCTGATCCTCAGCCATTTTCTGCCATGTCTCCACTCTGTGCTGTAGCCAGCCAAGGCCGTCAGTCTCCTTTGTTGTGTTAGTACAGCCCCGCAAGCAGTTGTGCTATGAAAGTACTTGAGTCTGGCTTACAAAAAAAAAACCAACAGAACAACCCCCCTGCATGGCTTTCTCCCCCTTTATGAATGTCCTATATTTGAAGAAAAGCAAATGAGAGCACTGTTACAGCAGAAGGGAAGGAAAAGCAACTTCTGAGCATGACCTGGTGACAGGAGTGCCATTTGGGTTTGTTTTGCAGCTGGATCTGCAGTGGGTGCAGGTGCTGAGCGAAGGCTGGGCCACTCCGCTGACCGGCTTCATGCGCGAGGCGGAGTACTTGCAAGTGATCCATTTTGGCACCCTGCTGAATGGTACGAATCCCCACGCTTTGCGTTACCGCTGGCTGGCTGCGGGACGTGATGCTTACCCCACAGTGTCTCAGCAGGCAGCTGTACGAAATAGCTCAATGCTCAGCCGTGTTTTCTTCCTCCTTTCCTCTCACGTGTTAAATGCGAGGGCTTGTAAAGGACCGTGGGGGCCAGGAAGCTATGCTCCGAAATGCACCAAAGGGTGTGAAAGGTGACAAAGTTGACCGTGCTGTGGCTGGGGCCCTGGCTTACGGCTTTGAAATCTCACACAGTGCCAATCAAACATTTCGGCAGCCATTGTGTAGCTCTTTTCATGCTCAGTTATACCAGGGTAAATAAAGATGCAAATCCAAAGCCAAGTAAGCAGGGAGGCTGCCAGACTGAATTTGAGGCGGGAGGAGAAGGCAGCTATTCCTTGGAAACAGGAGCAGAGCCTGATTTAACTTTTTTTTTCCTGTTTTCCTGCTTATCCATTACTGTAACTTGAAATAAATCAGATTTATCTATTCATTAGCAACATGTTAGAGATGCTTCATCCCTGGAAAAGGCAAAGAGTATTCAGGCAGTGACCATCTACAGCTGAGACAGGAGGTGGTAGATATTTCTGTCCTGTTTCTCAGCTGTAAATGCTGTTGCTGTGACTTCACATGCACGCAGGGTGCTCACTTTGGGTTTTGTAGACCTGGTAGCGATCTCTGGCCTCAGGGATTTGGGATCTTGGTGAGTGAGTCCCTTTGAGTCTTGCCCTCCTTCTAGAAGATCCCATGGTTGCGTGAGGCAGTGACTTACTGCTGTTATTAGGGTTTGGGCACCATGCAACATATGCAAAGCTCAGGACTGCTCACTTTGGACCGGAGGAGTGTCTGTGTGGGGCTTCTGCTTTCAGACACATCATAGCCTTTTACGTCCCACCTAGTGTGCAAACAGTGTTCAAAAGCACGTGTCCTTGTTATCAGACCCCGATCTGTAGTCTTTCAGCTGCCTGTTGTGCCTGATGAGGTTGCAGAGGCGCCCCGTAATGACCACGTTGCTCTGGAGCTCTGCACTTTGTGCCAGAGGCTTGTCTCAGTGAGCATCTGTTTTTGGGGCACTCCCCCAAACCTCTTGGCATCACTGACCACAGCTCCTCTGGGGTCCATGGGCATATGGTCAGGATTTATAGAGCTCCATGGGGTTAGGGACAAAGCCTAGGACACCTGCTTTTAGCAGGGGGATGAACTCTCCAGAGCAAGGTCTTTGCAGTCCCTGGTCCACCTTGTCTCCACAGAGGTCTCCAAACTCAACATCTGCGTGGTCAGGCCCACAGGGTGACACCTGGGCAGGAAGGAGAATGTCTCTGGTTTGCTTGGATGAGCTTTAGGACATGGTGGAGGGTTTCCATCTCGTGGTGCCAAGGCTGGAGTGCGTGTTGCCAAAGAGAGGTTTGAGGCTGGTCTTTCCAGAGTCATTAGTCCAGCCCTTTTGCCCTGGGGTGCAGGTGATGTTTTTGGCAGCTCTAGCTGTGCCTGGAAGGGCTGTGATTGTTTTGGTGGACTCGTGCAAGTTAGTGCTCCTCTCGCTCAGGCATTGAGCAGCAAATCCCACCTTGATACTAACAACAGTTGGATGGATGAAGTGCTTTGTGTAGGGGCATGGTGGCCACCAGGAAGAAAGGTGGATCTGCACGTCATAGGGCAGCAGGAGTTCCACAGAGTCTCCAGTGCTGCGCCCTCCGCACCGGCAACACGTGCCTCTGTCAGGACTGGGTGACAGCAAAAGTGTAGGTGGTGTACATCGCTTCCAACCAGTGTGACCCATGTTGGATGGGTGAGCACCAGAGAGGCTGGAGCAGTGCCGTGGAGGACCGTGGCCGCACCAGCAGACACCCTGCCTGCAGTTAGGCAGTGCTTGCCAGAGGTTTTATATGAACGTCTTTGATTCTTGGAACGGCTACTGTAACTGGTGTCTGTGAGTGTTAATTATCTTAATTGTGTTTGTATTCTCCAGGAAGGAATCGCTGTGTAGCTGGTATGTATATAACTGTTCTTAGGTTGTACAGAAATCACTTCACTTTAGATTTTTTTGCTATAAAGTAATTTTTTGAGATTTACAAAAGAAAAGAAAATGATTAAGACTGGACACAACCACGGCCTGTTTCTAATTCAGTCAGTTACAAAGTGGTGTGACACACCCCGTGTCCTACCGACCGGTCTTCACAAAAATCCCAGTCATGTAATTTGTAATTACCTTCGCTGGAGTGATTTTTTTTTTTTTTTTCCTAACTCTGCATCTTGCATTTGGAAATGGAGCATGGAGAACCTCAGCTTCAGCATCATTTGTTGGTTTCATAATTCAGCTTTTTCCATGCTGACTTTATTGACTGATCGCTGGTTAATAAAAATTAAACGTATGAAGTTGATATTGATTGGCTTCCATGTGACTATAGTTATGATTATTCATGAAGGTGCTTGAAAATTGCTATCCGGCAGATGAATGATACCTAGTTGTGAATTAAAAGTAAATGCAAACATTTTAATAAAGATTTTTTAAAAATCTACATCATAGTCAAAATCCTCAAATTAAGACTCTCAAGGGTCCAAAATTATGTCAGTCAGATCAGAATAAATTGAATCAGTGATTTGTTCGTTCTTGTTTGTGGATGGAAACCCATGGGAGGGAATGAATCTTCTATATTAATACCAGGATATCCAAGGAGAAATGAGAGGACCTTAGTGGAGAACTGGGAAATTGGGGGAGTAGGGATAAAACCAACATGACTTCGAGGTATTTAGGACAACACTGAAATTAGAAACTACATGTGCAAATGTAGACTCACTGTATATACACAGAAAATAGATTAAAAATGAGCTCTGCAGAGATATAAAGGAGGAGGAGTAACAGTATAGAGATAGCCAGAAGAAAACCAAACAAAGCAAAGTGTGACAGTGTTTTCCCTGTTGGAAGAGGCAGTTCAGGAGGTGTGCAGGGAATGAGATGCCTCAGGGAACACCAAGCCAGAGCCGTATTAATAGAGGTTGTTCTCCTGGCAGAGGAGGTAGGGGTTATATCCGGGGTTGCATTTTCCAAGTATGCTTAAATTTTTCAAAGAGACTTTACAACAAGCCAACTGGAGAAGAACCAGTCTTTCCAGGGAGATAGAGAGTGCATAAAGTAATGAAATGCTCTGTGTGTCTTTGAGACATCTCTGGCCCAAAGATAAGGAGCTTTCA
Source organism: Nipponia nippon (assembly GCF_047370975.1). Taxonomy (NCBI): domain Eukaryota; kingdom Metazoa; phylum Chordata; class Aves; order Pelecaniformes; family Threskiornithidae; genus Nipponia; species Nipponia nippon. Next base: position 86,036,684 of record NW_028262347.1, on the reverse strand, counting down.
TATTCCACTAACATCACTATTTATTAGCGGTGCAGAAAAAAATGGGGCAGTGAATGAATTTACATGACTGATGGTGAATCCCCGAGCTGGCCCTGGAAAATTTGGCTCTCCAAAGGGAGAACATGTGCCTCTGAAAACCTCTGTTTACTCGGTGCCCAAGACCAGTGTCTGAGGCTGGAGGACGTTAAAATCCTCCCCATCTCTTGCCAGACGGCGTTGTCAACCTGAGCATCCCCATCGTGTTGCCGATCTCCACGGAGGACAAGGAGCGGCTGGAGGGCTGCAAGGCGCTGGCGCTCAGCTATGCGGGGCGGAGGGTGGCAGTTCTGAAGAGCCCCGAGTACTTTGAGCACAGGAAGGAGGAGCGCTGTGCCCGCGTCTGGGGCACCACCTGCGCAAAGCACCCACACGTCAAAGTAGGTTTGTCTCCTTGCTGCTTGGGGAAACTTGGCCAGGATGGGAAATGTGGGTGGCAGGGGCTAGAGAACTGAACCTTTCCAAGGTTTCGAGGGCCATGGGTGTCCTGTCTGCTCTCCAAGTCCAACTCCTCACCGGGAACCATCGCATCCTAAGCAGGCAGGACTGAATTTTTAGGCTCACGAGTTAATGCTGCGCTTGCTGCTTTACAAGAGCATCAGATAACAAGTGCACGGTGAAACGGAAAATGAGCATGCTGCTGAGGAGCTGCTCCTTTCGTTCACTCATCTTCACCGGTGTGCCTATATCCAAACATTTTTAGCACGACCACCAACTTTTAGCCCCCAAAGTTTTCCTGCACTTGGGGTGTGACGATCTCAGTGATGCTGTCAAACATTAATGCTGCAGATTGTAGACTCGTGCTCTTTTTAGCTACGTTTTACTCCTCGATTTGACTGTTTTGTACAGGCAGCCAACAAGGGTGTTATATTTTTACAGCTTATCTCTTCCCACTTACTCTCTGGCAGTACAAAGAACATCATCCCTTAGAAAGGAAGAGCTCCAGGTTATGCCGAGTGACTTGAGCTGCCTGCATAACAAGGCTAAGGCCATGTTAATTCTTTCCCCCCTACCTTAAAATAACTCTTTTAATTATTCAGCAGCAGTTGCTAACCTTGTGTCATGGTTTAACCCCAGCCAGCAACTAGGCACCACAATACCAGCTACTAGGAAGAAAATTAACTCTATCCCAGCTGAAACCAGGACACCTTGCAACAGGCTTATTCCTCCTGCATATTCCCAGCAGGAAAGAGCAAAGAGTGAGGTGGCGGAAGGCCTTGTGCCATTACTTGTAGACCCCCGGCTGCCAGAGAGGAGTCCAGCACCCAGCTGGGTGCAGTGGTAGGGTGTCAGTGGCTGATGCCTCACTTTACGGGGTTGTGCTGCTCATGACATTCAGTTCATGTGGTCACTGTAAGTATGTTTTCCACCTACAATGTGCTGAACAAGAAGGGAGGATCACCGTACAAGCAGTCAAGCCTAACACTCTTCAAAGGAGACTGGGAAAGGGAAAAGGAGATATTTTGCTGTCCCCTCTGTAATGCACATGTGCGTAATTCACAGATGGTGATGGAGAGTGGAGACTGGCTGGTTGGTGGAGACCTCCTCGTGCTGGAGAAGATCAAATGGAATGATGGGCTGGACCAGTACCGCCTGACACCGCTCGCTCTCAAGCAGAAGTTCAGAGAAATGAACGCTGGTGCGTGCCCTGGGTTAGCGCTGGTGACACGGCTCTTCTTGCTCTACCTCGCACCGGGAGAGTTCTGTGATTACTTGCTCTCAAGCCCCCAGCACCTGCCAAATTGCTTCTGTATGCTCCCAAAATGGGACTATTTGGGTGGGGTGAGCAGGAAGAGGGACACAGGGCACAGCACAAAGACTGGCACAGGGTCTCCTTGGTTAAGGACGGTGGTTGTGATGGGCTGCGTCCTCAATGGGCCTCTCTGAGCATGGGACTGGAAAGTGTTGAGCATCCTGCTCATGTCCTCCCTGGCAGGTCAGACCCTCTCTTTCCGCACCCCAGGCATTTAAAGGCCTGTGCTGATGTGCTTGACCTTCATGCATGGGGAACAGCTCAGGTGTCTTCTCCCAAGTGTCTATCCCAGCAGGATGGCAGGCATCAGTCACCTACCCTCACTTTGGGGAGAGAGTGTTGGCCTTCCTGAAGGTGCCATTGAGCTTGGAGATGCAGCAGGTCACTTGAAAAAGTCAGGGAACTCAGTGGAGGTGCATCTAAAAACATTGTATGAGAGCTGATTGATAGGTCTGAAATCAGCCCCAAAGGAAGGATGTGCAATGAAAATAAACTTGGCAGAGCAATGAAGAGGCACTGTACATGTATGAAACACTCATCTAAGGTATTTAAGGTCTTGCTCATGTGAAGATAGGACACACATCTTGCGATGTGCATATCTTAGGACTATCGAAAAGTATAGTGTGTAAATGAAGCTGCAGGGTCAGATGGTCAGCGCAAGCCTGTGACCCCTCTGAATCTTTTCCTTTTAGATGCTGTCTTTGCGTTTCAGCTACGCAATCCTGTCCACAACGGGCACGCCCTGCTCATGCAGGACACGCGGCGCCAGCTTTTGGAGAGGGGTTACCAAAACCCTGTGCTTCTCCTGCACCCCCTGGGAGGATGGACCAAAGATGACGATGTCCCGCTGGAGTGGCGGATGAAGCAGCACACAGCGGTACTGGAGGAGCAAGTCCTGGACCCCAAGTCGACCATCGTTGCCATCTTCCCCTCTCCCATGCTTTATGCTGGCCCCACAGAGGTAACGTAGCTGTCAGCTGCTCACTGCGACAAGGCTTGAAGCCTGTCCGTGGGGATGCCGGCTGCCGGCCTGTGCGCACAGCTCCAGAAGGCCACAGGGCAGGGAGTCGGTAGCCATTGCCTCACTGTTAGCTCCCTCGATGGTTTACCTGCAGCTTGCTGCGGCAGCCATCTCCCAGCAGAGCTCAGCTCTGTGGGCTCCCGCACTTTCACAAGCTGTGTGGAGAGCTGGGGAGAAGGGGGCTAGAAACAGATTTTACCACTGTGACCTTTTTCTCTGTTTGGCAGGGATGCTCTTTTTTTTTCTCCCAGTGGTTTCCCTTCTGTTCCTAAATCAGTGGGATGAAAGCAGTAGATGCTGAACCTCCCCTGAAGGAGGAAGGAGAGGGATGTGTGGGCAGCCTTTGCCTGTGCGGGGCTCGAGGGCTGGCGGGCATTGTGTTTGCACGTTCAAAAAGCAAACCACTACCTACATTTGCTGCCAAATTGGAACAAGACCAGTTCCCATCCCCAGTGTTTCCCTTGAAATACATGTCCTTAGGAGAACTGTGATGTTGCATCAGGTCCAAGCAGTGGAAGACGAGTCTGGGCAGCCTCATCACTATGAGAAACTGGAGCAAGGCTGCTGACGTGTCTCCTTCCTTCCTTCCTTCCTGCGTGTGGATAGCCAGGATCTCTTTTCCAGCCCAGGGCAGATGGCTCAGTTGCTGCTCAGCCCTCAGCCAGTGCTCCTAGTGTCTCTCCTTTGCAGGTGCAGTGGCACTGCCGAGCTCGCATGATTGCCGGGGCCAATTTCTACATTGTGGGGCGTGACCCTGCAGGCATGCCTCACCCCGAGACCAAGAAGGACCTCTACGAGCCCACGCAGGGAGGGAAGGTCCTCAGCATGGCACCAGGACTGACCTCGGTGGAAATCATCCCCTTCCGGGTGGCTGCTTACAATAAACTGAAAAAGGCCATGGACTTTTATGACCAAAAAAGGTAACACAGGCAGCAGCATCGCTGTTTCTTCAACCTGCACAGCATGTGCAGTTTGCGATTGCATCTGGCTTGCAGCTTGCCAGGGGAGAGGGAAAAGCAGTCATCGTTCCTCTTAAGGAGAGGAATGGGGGGAGAACCTGTGAAAGCCACCCGCTTTCCCCTCCAAGAGCTGACACCAAGGTCAAGGATGGGTCTCATGAAACTAAAGATGTGCCTTTGTAGTCACCAGGGAGGATAAGAAACACAGTTTGGGGACTAAGTGGCAGTAGAAATACAGCCTCTTGCAGCTGGAGAAGTGTGTTACATAGAACTCCAGCTCCTCTCGAAAGAACAAACTGCATCGCTGCCAATTGTAAAGCCGGGTGTGAAGCCACAGATGAGTGCTGCTGGTGCCGGGAGGTTTCCGACCACGCACTTGGCACAGCGGAAGAGCTGAGCTGCGGACGACTCAGGCCGGTTGTGCTGATTTCACCCCTGTCTCTGTTTTGCCACAGGCATGATGATTTTGACTTCATCTCAGGAACACGCATGAGGAAGCTTGCTCGTGAAGGTGAAAACCCACCAGACGGCTTCATGGCCCCCAAAGCTTGGAAAGTCCTAACCGAGTACTACCAGTCACTGGAAAAAAAGAATTAACACTACTCCTCCTCCCTAGAAATACTTGTATTAAGAGTGAGCAATGATTGATTGATTGATTCCCTATGACACAGATCAGTTCCTTGGCATTTCCAATGCTCTGACTGTAGGATTTTCCTACCTGGGTCAGAGTGTTTTTTACTAATCAGCAATACTTTGAAATACTTTGAGCCTGGTCCTTCTCCCCTTGAAGCTGCCAGGAGTGTCCCCATGGAGCTGGAAGGGAAGGGCAGCAGGCCCTTCATTCCCAGCTGAGCGCGGCTGCAGGGAGCCCATCATGGCCTCTGGATGGGCCATCCGGATCGTTGTGGTGCCGCCAGAGCTGCCCACTGGCCCCTGGTGCAGAGCTGGGACATCAGCACCAGGATAAAAATGTGTCTGTCCCCTGCGTGGAGCAGAAATGAAGAAGTGCCTTTCCACTACCCATTGCCCAGCACTGCCAGAAGAGGCAGGCGCAGCCCCTGAAGCAAGGAGTGGTTGCTGCTGCCAGGGTGGGAGAGGAAAACGGGCACTCGATGCTCGGATTCAGTCGCTGCCCTCCAGGTTGTGCCTTAGACAATTTTCGCTAACAAACAGCAGGATTTTTTTAATGCCCTTGTTTTAACAGGATTTTTTTTAATCAGCTTTGACCATCGCCAGTTCCTTGTGGCTGAGTTGATTGCTCACTGTTCTTGCTTCTTCCTGCTTGACCTCTCCAGTCAAAACAAGACCTGGGCTGAGCGTTACTGGTGCTCCAAGTTCAGCTTTCCATGGGGACTCTGCCGTGGTGATCCCTGCGCTCACAGCCTGGTGGGCCCACGGGTGGGGGAAGCTGTCCTGGGAGGCACCGTAAAGCCCAGGAGATCTCTGAGAAAGCTCAGGGCAGCAAGCAAAAATTGGGGATGCTGTTTATGTGCTTTCATGTGTATCCTCCCACCTGGCAGGATCGGATTCCCCTTTCCTCTGCCCGCGCTCCTCCCATCTGAAAGGCGAATTAAAGGCAAAACAGCAAAATCACAGTGCAAGGTGGGTCCGAGCAGCTGTACCCGGTAAACCAGGCGAGAGATGGCTCAAGTGCTTGCCTTCATCCATAGGTGTAGACACATGTGGGTACAGGTGGCCTGATTTTACTTTGTACCTGTGGGATGGTGATGCTGGCTCCAGCTGGGGGACAGCCAGAGGATGGCAGAAAAGTCCTCGGGTCCCCCCAGCCATGTGGGGTGCTGCTGTGCCAGGGGTGATGATGCCGAGCCGAGAGCCTGTGGCTGGTGCTGCTCCCAGCTCTGGCTGGTGGAAAGTTACTGCAGACCTTATCTTCTCCCCCGCCCCTGACATGGACTTTGCTGTTGTGCGTGAGGCTTTTCCGCTGACTCGCAGCTCTTGCGGTGACCTCCAACGGGGCTGAGCAGCGTGACTCAACACTGAAGCTTTACCTGGCCCTGTCTGCGTCTCACACCGAGCACGTCCTGCTTCTCAGTGGTGGTTGAGGTTTGAGCACAACACCCTGCACGGCTGGGAGCCCCTCAGCCGCCTGCTTGCCCCTGCCTGTGCCTTGGCATCCTGCCCGCCGTCAGTGGAGGCTTTCCCAGGGAAGGGGCTGATGCTGCCGCCCTGCTGTGCCGGCGGTGAGGAGTATGCCACCTCCCTGGCCACCGTGCTCAGGTGTGAGGCTTTTAGGGGAGGATGACAGCTATGCACTTGTTAGTTATTGCAACAACCTGAATTGATCATTTTTGTACTTGGCCTTTTTTAGTACATGCCCCAGGACCAGTCAGAATGTGTTTCAAATGAAATGGAAATAGCATTCTCTCCTTCTTGTACTTCAGTTTTAATTAGAAATGGATCTACACTCAGTAAAAACAACGACGCTTCCGCTTGTAACTTAGGATAGTGAGCTACATCACAAGCTAAAACCTGTTTTGCTGTGGCCATGGTACAGGGTCCAAGACTACATATGTGATTAGGAATATTTTTGCAAAAAAGGCTTTTTTATCTGTCAACTGTTTTGGGGTTTTTTTTGTCATTTTTTTAAAGTATTCTGACCAAAAAGCCCGAAGCTGTATTATACCTCAAGAAAAATGCTGCAACACCCATGTTAGCAACTGAAAGCACACTAGCACCAGTGCCTTTTACACTCAGACCCTCTGGCAGGGACCTGGAAGACAAAAGCAATACTCCCATTATTGATTGCAATATTTGTCATTTTAAAGTAGTGAAATAGTGCTGTTGCTGCTCATCTTAAAATAATCAAATGGTCAAAAACAACAAAACCCTGCAGTAAATCCAAATGGTTACAGCAAAACACAAATGTTGTATTATCCTTTTTAAAAGTGTAGTGTACTGATTACCTCTGATTAAAATAGGGTATGTGGACTAGTTTTTTTTATAGTGTATTTATTAAAGACATGAGACTGGAATTTGTACCTCAACTGATGCATCTCATGATTCAATATATTCTGAACTTGATACTCTGCTACAAAGCACTCACTTTTAGTACAAATAAATATTTATACGTGTAACTAACCCTCACTTTGTAATTTTTTTGGGGGAAAATTACAACCACAATGGTTCCTCTGGGGCTGTGCCAGGTCCGTAGCAGTAGGAGCTCCCCCTGTTCCAGCCTTGCACGCTCAGTGCCTTGGACAGGGCAATGGCTGGACCAGGCAGCAGCAAGGCTGCCCATGGAGCTCATTTCCTTTTGGAAACCTCAACTAATTTACCTTTTTGCTGTCTGGGCTGTGTAGTGTTGAACAAGTCACATTTAACAAGCATAGTACCTGCACTGTCTTCTGCTGCCCTGCCTTTCTGTGCTGTTTAACCAGCACTTAAGCACCTTCTAGCTGCTAAAAGCCTGCAGAAATAGGGGATGATGCTGCATCGCTTGGTCTCTTCCCAATGGACCTGCTGTAAATGGGCTGTGGGTCTCGGAGAGTGCTGCAGCCCATGCTCCCCAGCTTGGGGAGAGACAAAGGGAGAGCTTGTGAGCCCTGGCAGCTTCTGTTGGATGGGGACAGAGGCCCTTTGCTGCTGGCCTGTGCCTGCCCCGGTGCAGGGCGGGACGCTGGCTGCAGGCATGCGGGCTGTACCCTCAGCTCACCCTGCCGGGGCTCCCAGCACCCCACTCATCCAGAGCCGTCCCCCGCAGCACCCCGGGCTTCACCCTTGGCTGCCTCATCCAGGGTTCCAAAGCACCAGCCAGGGAGAAGATGCCTGTGCTCAAGCCAGTCTCAAAAAAACCCCCTGTATGTACAGAATTCAAACATGAGCACACAGGTGAAGGTTACAGAAAACAGATCAACAAAAACACAGAGCAAACAACCACCACATTTATTTACCTTTTACTTAAGACTACGCCAAAGGTTTCTGTTTGCGCTGCAGTATCGGACTGGCAAGATTAGCTGCTTTACAGCCCGGGGACAATTTAGGTACGGTCTGTACTGTGCACACTGTCTACCGGTGACTGCTATGGCTGAACAGGTCCTCAGCAAATCATTTGCCTGCTGGGAATGCCTATGCCTCTTCCTGCCAGAGGCAGGACCTTTAAACCCCAAGAAAGACCCATTTCTCACAGAAAACTCTGCGCTACAACTCAGAGCTCAGCACAGAGACTGGATTGGCCTCAGCCCATGCCTGTGAAACTACGCTTGGTTTGAGCAACTGGCCCTAGAGCCGCAGGAGAGGGGTTAGGCTTGCCCCTGCTCTAAGGAGAGGCAGGATCAAATGGTGAGGAGCCTGGACCAAACCACTGGAGCTGTGGCATTAAAGCAGCCACGTTCCTGCATGGTAAACTGTGCCCTTCCCTAGCAAGCTGCTAGGAGGGGCTGTGCTTTGTCAAGGACACCGAAAGGTGCAGCAGGAGCAGGTGAGTATAGAAAAGTCCTTGCAAAAGTGGAAGTTACACTCCAGCTGCAGGAACTGTCCTCAGGGGCAATTAAAAATGAACCCTTGCGCCTCTTCACGTCAGTCCCTTAAGCCTGCAGTGATGCATTATAGGCATGAGGTAAAGGCAAGTTCCAGCCAGCATGCAGCCACGTTTTTGGAGAAACACGCAAAAAGATCAGAGCTCAGCTGGCAACTAGAGGATGCCCCCAGCATCTGAAGACAGTCAAGGGTTTGTTCCTATTCCTGTGCGCTCGGTTTGACATTTAAACTCGCTTGAGGACACACTTTACACTCACTCTGTTAACACCAATTAAGACAGTGTTCTTCAGCTGCCTGCACTAGATCTTCACCAAGCAGGGAGCACCCTGAAAAAAGGAAGGAGACACAGGACGAGCTGCATGCACCAGCCTGGCACTTCTCAGTGTAATAACTACTGAGAGGGGCTGGAAGAACTTCAGAGTCAGAACAGGACTGAAAACAAACTGAATAGCTGGAGAACTTCATCTGGCACTTGCATAATTTAAACCTCCCAAGAAACCAGCTTCCAGTAAGTACCACTATTTGCATATTTAAGGCTAGTCCTTGAACTCGGGCTCTCCCAAAGACTTACATCACTGCTTTCTGCCCTGTCACCAAGATAACTTGTGGGATTAGCATTCCATATCCCAGACTTTTAGATTTCCATAGCCCAGTATCTTCTGGTGTGCCTGATTTCCTACATCCTTGGGTTAGAGCAATATGCATTTACCATAGACCTTTCTCCCCCCATATCAGAAAGCAAAGTAATTACTAAATTATTAAAAAAAAAAAAAACAAACCAAACAACAAAACACATTCAGTACCCAAGGAGATTAAATTGGGTCAAACTAAGACCTACTGCAGCTGGTGCATTACACAACCAGTGTGCCAGACAAGAGGACACCAGTGAGAAAGTTCTGCTTAATGGAAATTGTCATCAGCACCTGATACTGTACGATGGCTGGCTCCAGCTGTCTGTATTTTACTTTGCAGTACGTTAAGTTTTACATCGTTATCTTGCTTTCAATGCTTACCTTCCCTCAACAACTAGCAGAGCTGCAACACAGTGCACCACGCCGGGGGTCTGAACAATTCCAATTACGTATTTGTGTTGAATTAGCGCACAACGCATATTATAAGAAGAAAAATCAAGTTACTGAAAACCTACTGACAATAACGTTACCAAAACACTTTTGCCACTTAAATTTTTAACCTTTTGCCTTTATCACTATGTAACATTACATGAATTTACTAAAACTGTTACCAGCAAGTACAGCAGAACATTGCTAAATCACATTTATAATCCTAAAATCCATTCTCTTCCCTTCAGTTTTGCAGATCAGAGCATGTGACAGAGCAAAACATCACAATACATCCCCCCGCACCTCAGAGCTATGCATGACACTTCATGGTACAATGCCACAGTGCAGCAGTGGGTCTTCCAGAGGTTAAATAGCAGCAAGCCCTCATTACAATGCATAATAGATCAGAATGCCACAATTTCAGAGAGCTTATAATATGTGGGGCTTTATGAAAGACCAGTTAAGAGTCTACTCTAATTACTCACATCAAGGGAAAAATAAAACCAGCATTCATTTAAAAAGCCTCAAAAAGCAGAATTCATACAAAATGAAAAGTATTCAAACATTTTGCAGTAGTTTACTATCTTTACTAAATGGCACCAGATTTCAAGTGGTCATGTGAAAGAAAAATCAGTAACATTTAAAATTTTGCCTGAAAGTTATTCTAGAAGCAGAGTTTCTATCTTCGTATTTGCTGCTAAAAGGAAGAAGTAAATGTGAATTGAGTATTGACAAATCTTTAATCTATACATCTTCTGATTTGGTTTGATTCAGTAAGTAGAAAAGATTTTCCATACTCAAGTTATCTACAGATTATGTCTGTATATAAAAAAAATGTGTGGATATATACATTTAATACATACACACACGCTCGTACATATATACACAAACTGGTAATGGATTGTCTCCTCTCCACACCGGTGACCCGCTGAACCTATTATACTGGACATGGTAAGAGAATCTCAGACTGTGTTAATATCAAAATCTGCTTTACCAGAGTGCCAGAATGACATCAATAATTGGCGGCCAATTACCATCGGATCGACCTTTTTAAGGTTCTCAAGGATTTTAACAGCAAGGTTGACTAAGGCATGTCCCATTAATCCATGACAAAGGAGGTTTATAAAGCCATCAGGATGTGCAGAAAATCTGAACCTATTACAGCTTTTAATTTGTCACGCTAAAAAGGAACGTCAGTCCCTGGGGGTAGTCTTTGTTGATTTAGCGAAAGCCTTTGACACCGCGAGCCACTCTCGCATCATTTTGGCTCTTAAACAGAAGGGCATGGACAATCATATTATTGCCCCAGTTACAAACTTGTATCACAACATCAACACTCGTATTGACCTGAAGAATGAACAGTCAGATCCCATCAGGATTTGGATTGGGGTAAAACAGGGTGATGTAACCTCCCCAATTTTACTTAACTTATCTGTGGACCCCCTGCTGTGCAAGTTGGAGGAGGAAGGAAGTGGTTTCCAACACTGTTCAGAAAAAAAATATAACACCTATGGTTTTCACAGACAACTTGGTACTGTTGAATGGATCATGGGAAGGAATGCAGAAAAATATTGAAATTTTGGAGGTCTTTTGCAAACTAACTGGCCTCGAGATGCAAGGGGAGAAGTGACACAGCTTTTACATTCAGCCGATGAAAGACTTACACAGGATCAATGACTGCCCTTCATGGATGATTAGCGGTACCCCCCTCAATATGACTGAACCCAGTAGCTCTGAAAAGTACCTGGGCTTATGTACTGACCCATGGACTGGAATATCGAAACCAGAACCACTGGAGAAAGTGAAGGGATGGTTACAACAAATTGGGAAGGTGGCATTAAAGCCACTTCAGAAGGTTGACATCTTGAAAGGATATACTATTCCGCAACTGATCGACTTAGCACACCAAGCCAACATGAAAGCTATGTACCTAGAAACCCTTGACTTGGGAATTCGAGTGGCCATCAAGGAATGGCTACATCTTTCAGCAAGTACTTGTGATACCTCCAGCACCCGGGATGGAGGTTTAGGTATTACCAGGCTCCTGGGTTTGATTCCCAGTGTACAGGCTCAAAGGCTACACAGAATTGCGCAGTCTTCAAACAAAACAATAAGAGCAGTCATTTGCCAGGAACAGATTAAGAAAGAATTTGAAAGATTGTGGAGCAATCCTTACAGCAGGAGGAGATAAGGATAAAATTCCATCTGTTTGGGACCCAAGAGTGGTTATGGTGATATCAGAGGAATGAAGTGGTGAGGAACCAGCCTCAGAATGGGAGATGCCCACTCCAAAAGTCATCTTTCTGAGACCCTGTAACTGGAGGAAACAGGAATTTGTGAACTGGACCAAGCTGGTATCCCAGGGCCGTGGAATTCCCAACTTCGAGAAGGATAAGATCAGCAACAACTGGATGGAATTTTATAGAGGCATTCCCCACAGAAAGCTCATCACAGTGTTACAACTAAGAGCTAATGTCTACCCCGTAAGACAATTTTTAGCAAGAGGCAGACAAGAGACTCAAATTAAATCATGCTGACATTGTCAGGCAGAGAATGAGACCTGTTCTCATATTATTGGATACTGCCCAGCAGCACAGGATGCTAGGATTAAGAGACATAACCAGCTATGTGAGTTATTGGCAGATGAGGCCAAAAAGAAGGAATGGGTAGTATTCCAGGAGCTGCTCCTGAAAGATGAACAAAATGAACTATATAAGCCGAACCTGGTATTCGTTAAAGGAGTTCAGGCCCTAGTAGACATCACAGTTAGGTATGAGAGTAAATTAACATCTTTGGCGGATGCAGCAGCAGAGAAAGTTAAGAAATACCAACATCTAAAAGATCAAATTCAAGAATTGATGAATATGAATACTATTAAATTTACAGGATTTCCTGTAGGAGCACGTGGAAAATGGTATCAAGGCAATTGCGAGTTATTAAAAGAATTAGTTCCTAACAGGAAAAGATCGCTTGTCGTTTATCAAATCAGGCGTTATCTTTTTTCAGTGGATATTGTACATATATCTGCTAGTTAAGCACGGGCTGTTGTAAGATCTTAATTAACGAATTGTAATTGTATTACTTAATGAATCCTAAGTAAACTGATTCTATCTATCTATCTAAGGTGGGAGCCAGACCCCCCAGTAGAGTGCCAAGGGTGACAAAATCTTAGGTGAAAAGGCAAGCATGACACAATAGGATTATGATAGTATGTAGGGACAATAATGGGCTCAGAATCATGATGTCCTGTAAATTCCTGCCAAAAGACATTAAATACCAGTCTTCACCTAGGTGGACGGGCCACCTTTACTTAACCTGGATAAGGAACACATGTTTTTTCACTTACCCCTGAGGCGGGGGGATGAGCCCCAAGCGGGGCTCTCGCTTCTGGCGCCAAGCGCCCGGTGCAACCTGCTCTGGGGACAACGGCAGGTGGGGATTTTGACCGGGGCGGTACACCTGTCAAAGTGTAATGCAGGTGTCCTGAGGCGAGCTCAGGGAGGACGGAAACCTCCCGCAGAGCTAAAGGGCAAAAGCTCGCTTGATCTTGATTTTCAGTACAAATACAGACCGTGAAAGTGGGGCCTCACGATCCTTCTGGCTTTTTGGCTGTTAAGCAGGAGGTTAGAACCTGCATTAAGGCTACACAGTGTGTCGATTATGGGACAAGACACAGGCAGTTGCTCTTGGTCTGGGCTGTAATTGTTCCACTTCATGATCTATTGTTACACTTCTAGTTGTGCATGACAAAATTTCAATAACTTAGAATTTGTTGTATAAAAACAATTCCAGAAACAGAACTCCCTTATTCAAGGAACATCCCTGTTCCCACCCCCTGACATTTTTTTTGCTAACGGATTACAGAAGTCAAACTAAATCACATCAGAAACCGCAAACACACTCTTTTGTCTTAATCTAAACTAACATGCATCAAAACATTCTGCAGTGTGGCATCCTTCGATTTTCTCATCTTTTCAATTGCCCTATGGAGATCCTGCTGCTGCACAGGCCGAATTTCATCTTCATCATGGCTTTAAAAGAAGAAAAAAAGCAAGATAATGATTCAGGTGCTGTGTAACAGCTATTCAAACAATGACAAGTAATCACTGAAAACAGCAGCTCTGACATGGATCCAGCATTGCACTGGAAACGTGGCCCTGTCCATACACATATTACCTGCAAGTATGGGAAATAATAAGAGGAACATCACAGCAAGTGGAGTTACATGCATACAAGAGCGTTACCAGCATTTAAGCCTGGTAATATAGTGCAGCAATATCACTCTCTTGTTGGTTCATGCCACCTCAAGCTTGACACCTTAGAACAATTAGTCTTATTTTCATAGTCAAAATGAATAAAGGTAACTTTTTTTTTTTTGTTGTATAGTGGCAATTTGTCAAGAAAAAGAGAACCTCATGCTTTCTGTGAATCACAGCAAGGTTTTTTAAACCTCTATAAACTTGCAATTCAAATCAGAAAATACAAACTAATAATTGGACAGTCTGTAACACCAGAAGCATACACAATTGCTGTTCAGCTATCATAATAGACAGAATAAAGACACATACTTCTCTTCTTCACAGGCTGAATTAACATATTCCCTGACACAGAGGAGTGCTGCATCCCGGCACATTTCTTTCAGGTCACTGCCTGAGAAGCCATCAGTCTCTTTAGCAACTTCTAGGAGATCTACATGCCTGTCCACCTGTCAAAAAAACAAGGTCAGAGCACAAAAACTCTGAAGTCATTTACTTTGTTCACCAAGGACAAGAAACAGCCACCTCCAAGTATTTTTACCTGCCCTAAGAAGATCTTTTTCAGTCTTGACTTTTTTTAAGCGCTAAAAGCAAATTATTTTATTAACTTACAGTTTGAACCCTCCAAATGGTTCATTTCATTAAATGAAAATGACGCTTCATTTCATAAAACTCTGTGGCTGATTAAAAAAAAAAAAAAAAAGAACAGGCAACCAAAAGTGAACCATCATATTGGTATATTCTCTTACTGACACAGCTCCTGTGCTGTTTTGGAAGGCTACTGGATGGCAAAAAACTGGATCACAGAAACAATGATCCATTTTCTCAAGTGCCCACACAAGTTTCCTGCAATGGCACCACTTTTTTTTGGTAAAGGGCTTGATCAGACCCTATGTGCATCTTTTTATCTGTAGACAATGAACACTACCCAACAGGTCTCCTTTCACAGCCACAGCTCTTTTTTTATACATTATTTGAAAGAGTGCATTTTGTTTTCATAAACGCTTCTTTTGACCAGTAACACAGCAAGGCTGGAAAAAGCTCTTGTCACATTTATGTTTTGTTGTTGCCACCTTTCAGTGCAGAATAAAAACTTCAAAAGCAGTTGTCCAGTAACTCAGCAAACAACTGTTCCTACTTTATACAACCATGAAACAGGGAACTCTGAGGCCAAATAACGTGTCTAACTCCATGCACTGGATCAGAGGCTGAACTCATTCCAGCCAGGACCCCGTATTTATTCAATCTGTTTATAGAACCTCTGATAACAGCCCCTTCTGGCACATTTTCCAATGCATCAGTATTTTATTTTCAAAAAAATAAAGCCAAACTAGTCTAATAAAAGGCTGAACTTAAGGGGTGACTTCTTCTAAGAGGGAAACTATTCCACGGTGATGAAGGCAAAGACCCTGGTGTAATCTTTGCTGCTTCCAGCTACCCCTTCAACCCATGCACTCCCCAGTATAACCTGAGAATGCACTGACATCCACTGAGTGCCGTTCCAATTCCCCACCGTCCCTCACACTTTTCTTGAAGCACAAGGGTTACAGTGATACTATCCTGTTGGCTCAGATCTTGAGCTTGTACTTGAGCCCCAGCTCCCTGACCTACAGACTCAGCACACAGTGTTCTGGTTTGGGTCTGGAGTGAGCCTTCTGGCTCCCCAGGCACGGGAATTAAGGCAAAAGGGGCAGCTGGCTTACACTGAAGTGCCTCCTACAGAGAGTATAGCCTGGCTGTCTTGAAGTGCTTTGCTTTAAAGCAAGATCCTGCACACAAATACTGACGCCAGTAACAGTCAGCTGTGGATCCGCAATGTATTTGCTCAATGTGGGGCTGAAGGCCATCAAGAATTGAACGGAGCAGTGCAGCTGGCTAAGAATAAATAGAAAATGGGCATGTTGAGTAGCAGGCATTAACAAGGATTTCCCTTTGAGTGAGAAAGAAGAAACAAGATTTTAAGACAGGTGGGGAAAACGGAGGGCATGACTACACCTGTCATGTGAAGGATTGCCAAGAAGTTTGTCACTCTGGCTGAAAATAAGCTGGGCTTGAGAGATCCAATTCTTCCTCCTATGGGTAACCAATACAGGCTGATTTCCTCCCGCCCTCGAAAAAATGTTATTTGCGTGGCTGTGATTCACTGCCAGATGCTCAATACACCTTGCATTCTTTCATGTCCATATTCAGGAGCCGATTTAGGTTTTTGCTGAAGGCCTTAAGGCCAAGGCGCTGCAAATCCCAGGCCCAGCTACTGAGGCAAAAGAGCCACAGAATCCACTTGCGTGCAAGAGCTGGGTGGCTGCAGATATTCAGGGAGCCTGTATAAAGGTCTATTATTTGGCATACCTCCCTAACAGCTCTTGAAGAGAAATCTGAGTCTGAAATCACCACTTGCAAGAGACAGTTTGTTTGAGATTTTCTGCAAATAGGTCAGCTCTTCCTCCACAACTCTTTTGGCATTTTGTAGCAGTTCTGTTTTCACATCTATGTCTAGTATTTTGTGAAAAAGCCAACCTATATCCTAACCCTATACAAACAATCCAAAATGACCATTTGCAGAGCAACTTCGCAATATCTCAGCCATTTGCAATGATGAGCTGTGATTTTTAGGCCTCTTAAAAATATAAGTTGGCTTTAATAACGAATGATATTTATTAGGATAGACCTCAACCAAGAGACACTTTGCAACATTAACTTCAAGACAATTAGTGCTGCAGACTAAACTTGGCAGGAACCTCTGATAACATATGTCCCATATCCTGCCAACAGACACGACCAGATGTGCTCACACCTACCCCTTCCCCTCATCTTGGAATGCAGATGGCAACATGAACACCATACAGTATTAGTAACAACATTTACAGTAGTTTTCCTCTAAAGGAAATAAGAGCTATGGCTCAAAGTGCAAAAAGCAGCACTGTCAAATAATGTCATTCCTCCTTCCTTGACTTGAGCCAACAGACTGTACAGAGTTAAAAAAAAAAAAAAAAAAATCAGTATCTCTTCTCCCTGCTTCATGGTTTCTTGAAATGTCTTTCACTGATCAAACTGATTTCCAAACATGATTCACCTTCAGCATCTTTAGAGAGATAAGTATATTATCTTGTTATATAACAAGAAAATGGAGACGGAGAAATTAAGTACTTTTCCCTCAGAGGTGGTGATTCACGACAAAATCCAAGCCTGCCACTCTGACTGAGGCTCATGCTTAAACCAGTAGGCAACTCTACTGCTTCAATTTAATGCCACACCTAAAACCACAAAAGATTCCTAAGTTGTAATCGGAAATACCCTGGCAGATAATCTCTACCTTACTCCAAGACAGTCAATTATAGAACATGTCTTCTACAACTCCAGAGCTCGCACTCATGAAAACAGTAATACAGCAAATTAACCATTAAAAGAAGTCTACTTACATTTTCATTTTTCAAAATTAGCTTCAAGATTGCTTCTCTTTGTTTCAGAGCCTTAAACAGAAGAGATTAAAGTTACAGGAGTACAAAAATAAACATACGTAATATCTATATCAATTTTGCACCACGTGGGCTTTCAGTCATGATTCAGTGAAACAAGCTGATCCCTCAAATGGGAGATGTGATACACACTAAGGAAACCTATCTGATGGCAAATCACTCAGCAAAAGAAGATCTAGGGTACTCTGACACCAGGAGCACATGAAACTAAACATTTGAGCATATACGTTTACACTAACTATAGGGAAAGGGAAAATGCACTGACATTTAGTCTTACTTTGCCCGAAGTGAAAGCAGCTGTCTCCAAAGATTTCCCATCATCTTTAATGGAGGGCAGACTCTAGATCTAGGGGATGCTTTCAATACTTTGCTAAATCAGATGAAGAGGATAAAGTGTTCTGCTTAAAAAAAAAAAATTCTAAAGATGATGCTTGGGAAATGTTAAGCAATACAAATCATATACTGTGACGAGGTTACTGAAAGAGAAAGTTAAGTCCTGAGCATATCCTTAATAGCAAGGTAAAACACAGGCAGCAAAGAGACTCTTTTTTGTGTCTCTCAAAACCAAATTTGTCCTAAATGCACTTTGTTAAAAAGGGAAAAAACTACCCCATAGATACTCTGGCAGCTGAATTGCTGATACTGTCTCAAAAAATACTTCTTCCATTTCCCTCTGCCTTGCAGATAATTTCTTATGAGTAATTTTGGGCATTTTAATCTCAAACTTAGTTACAAAAATCTGCAAGGCTTTAGCTACTCTGCAGCGATACTACCTGTGCACACTTCCAATCCACAGCACATAAATTACCTTGTCCCTCAATAAAAGAGTTGTAACCAATCTTGGTTGTATCGCAAAGTACCACAGACAAGAACAAGAGACAAGCGGTAAGTTCATGAGATGGTTGTAGTGGGGTAAGGAAAGTAAACGTGCCTGTGCCCTAAATGACAGCTCTTGTTGTAATTCTGATCCTGGGAGAGGAAGCCAACCCCTGTAATATCTTGAGGCGCTGTTACTTGTGGATAATTCACCCTTGATTCTTGATAGAAAGACATGATAAAGTACCAAAATACACATCCTTGCCCCTCAATAATTCAAGGAAAACTTGAAGATGAGTATGGTGTATGAAACCCTATGAGCAGGCATTCCAGAAAAGCAGTTACTAGGTTATAAATGCTTTGTTTTGAAAAGTATCCACCCAAAGGAGTGAAAGCCAGTTCAAAGAAGATGGGTCTAGGAACATGACTACTCTCTTGCACAATCAATGAAGGTTTTACTCCTCCAGTTTTGTCTCTAAGTTTCTGCAAAAAATGAATAATGAAGGGTATTTCTGTAGCCAGAAGGGAATACTGACAACCACGCCTGCAGTCTTTATAATATTGATACAAAAATGTCTTGTGATATTGCTAAGCATTCAAAGGCGACTAAAATACCTTGAAAAGGATGGCAATAGCAAAATTTATAGTAGGGATAACCTTGTGATGGCTGGCATAATTGATCAAGACCTTAATTACTGCCTGTTTGGCATAAATCCTAAGCGGAATTAAAACAGTTTTCCAGATTGCTTGCAGTGCCTGACTGTGGAAAGGCTTGAGAAGAATGTAGGCTTTGGTATGCAGATTTCATTCCCTCTTCTCTCCTTGAAAACTAAATACTGTGTATCGAGAAGGTATAAATGGTAGTCAATACGTACCTGCTTCTTGACACTATCTGACCTGGGTGCCACTCTCCCCGTAGGTAAGTGTGTGCAGTCACTTCCATGCTTTTTGGTGATTGTTTTCAAGCTAAAACTAAACTCTTTCCAGAGTGCAGTGTCTAAGCCACTCCATTCTTATAGATAAAGAAATGGGTGGGAAGCTCTCAGAGCACTTGGAGCTGTTTCAGATGAAAGACCCAAGGAATCAAGATTTCTGTGAGAAACTTCACCTTAAAAAGCAAAGTTATATATGTGCTTCTAAAAAAACTAAAATAATACAGTATTTCTTTGAAAAAAACCCCACCAAACCAGAGACATGCGTTTCCTGGCTGATAAGGCACGTGCCTGTAGCTCAGCCACTAGGCACACTGTTCAGGCAAACCTGGCATGACTTACAGGCTGGTTGATGTGAAACCGGGTCGGCATTCTTCTCATGATTGCAGAGTCAAGATCCTGAGGACGGTTGGTGGCTCCCATCACTATTACCTGTATACACCAACAGAAAAAACTAGTCAGCCTGAAACTAGCTTTTGAAAACATTGCCGTATTGGAGTTTCAAAACCAAACATGTGACTCGTCCATACTTTATCAGGAACATCGACATTTAAAGAAGTTACGTAAGGTTTCTTGGTACTGATTTCAGCAACTGGATTTAAACAGGCAGCTTAAGAGAGCATTGGAACCATGGAGTACCATCTGGGTGGAGATTTTTACATTAGTCTGAAGCCTTCTGAGCCCAATTTGAAAGTTCAAACTCTAAGCAATAACCCAAAACTTCTGCTTATAAGTCTTGGCAATGTCTCTTTAGTTCCTGGTGGTCGGGAAGGAACTTCAAAGGAGATGTTTTCATAAGGTATTAAAAAATGTGGTATTTTTGTGCTGTGTTGAAAAAAGAAAGGCAATCAGTTCACCAAGATGACCAAACTGGCAGCTTTCGCATGCACTAAAATGTTGGGTATTTTTTTTTTAGCATTTAAAAAAGCATTAAAAGTCAATAAAAACCTATACGCACTGGTATACTGTAACACCAGCGCATTAGATGTGTACAACCAAAGCTCAGTACAAAGAGAGTATGTACCTCATTTGACTACATTCCAATTATTACCTTAAGAACAAATTTACTTCCCATTCACATCAGCCTTGTTTTCTCATTTGTTATTGTAAGTTATGTACATTGTAAATACCCCGTCACAAAAGTGAAAAATGTCAGGGAAATTCATCTCCTATCAATACAGTTTCCTGACGTGCTTCTGGTCTTTTGTCTGGGGTCACTGTTCCGCAGCCGGCCCTGGCAGCTCCAGCAGCCCCTGGCCAGGCTGGGTTGCGTGTCCCGGAGCAGAGTCACCCTGCCACCTAGAGGCTTAATTACATGGTGGCAAATTGCTATGCACAGAAAAAGCCAAAAGGCACATTTTTCACCAGGGCTCCGTCATCTTCACCTTCCAGAAAGTGTTATGCATGCCAGTGCTTTGTGCTGGCCTTCGTGCCAAACACAAGCTAATTTTTGGCTGAGCTGCCTCTTGCACAGAGGCATCACTGTACCCATGCTGTGCTTCCCCGGGGTCTGCATCAAGGCCCAAAACTGGACCCAAAGTGTTGCTCCCTCTGTGCTACCGGAGCTGAGGAGCCTTCCCAAAACTGGCTTTGTCTGCAGGTTCTGCGAACGTGGGACCCACCTGGGGCACAAATGTGGCTGTACAGGACTTCCAGACTTAAACCATCAAGCAGCACAGCTCTGTTTTCCAGGCACTGTGCCCCAAGTTCCTGCGAGATTCAAGACTATATCCTTGGCAGGTTTAGTCCAAAGCTTAACATGCTTTTCAGGTGCAATCAACACAGGAACAAATAACATTCATCACAACACTTATTTACACTTTCGACCTAGCATTTGGAATTTTTGTTACCGTAACAAAAGCCAAATTTAATCCTTATTCAAAGGAAATTTGTTTGGCAAGAATCAGTCAAGCAACCCAAAGCTCCCAAGTAAACATCTGTAATTAACAAAAGAGCCCAGCGAGCTGGCTGTCAAAAACTGAGACAATGCAAACGTCAAAACCATCGCTTAAAGAACACTTCCTAAATTGCAATGACATCTCAGGGAGGAGCCTGAAATATGGTATTGAAACAAAACACTCCTGCTGAAAAACTCCCCAGAAACCTGAATCAACCCCTGTGGTGTCTCCAGCCAATCGTCTGCATTGCATTTTACTTTGGTGGCTCCCTACCCTGCAGAGGCATACGAGTAAAGGACAAGAGTGACTTGTTCAGGCTCTGCATGCTGAACTCGAGAGATGGGTAAGACCACATATTGTCTTACTGCAGGGAATGAACAATTTGACTTGCTCCAAGAAGTTGTCAGTATATTGGGAAAAAAGATAATACATTCAAACACTGGAAGAAATGTATGCTTGCAAGATCATGTGAGCTTCCAGTTAAGTGTTCATACCATTGGCCTCTTATTAATGGTAAGCAAACACTCTGCTTTAAAGCTCCTCAGTATATATATTCACTGTGTTTTAATCAGTTTTTTAAAAAAATCAACTGAAAAAAGCTCGAGAGGAAAAGAAAAGCAGATTTTACAAAAAAGAACTAATGGAGGTCAGAGTGTCTAACACTGACAGGTAAAGAAGCTCTTTTGGCAACTATTACTACATGCAATCCCCTACTCTTCCTACATGGGCCAATGCACAATAACCGAGAGGGAAAAATCGTATTACTTTTCTTGTCATCCTTTGTACTTACTTGGCAGTTATAATCGGTGTCCAGACCATCCCACAGACTCATGAACTGAGCTTTCATCATAGCTGTAGCTTCATGGTCAGAACTCGATCGACTTCGTAAGAAGGAATCTGTATTGAAGGATTCAGTAAAGCAGTTTACTTTCAATTGTGCCACAGAAAGTATGCTGCTTGATTTGTCATGTGCAGACTTGTGCTATTCTCTATAAATACTTTTTTTAATAAACATTGTGTGGTGGGTTGACCCTGGCTGGGCGCCAGGTGCCCACCAAAGCCACTCTGTCACTCCCCCTCCTCAACTGGACAAGGGAGAGAAAATATAATGAAAGGCTTGTGGGTTGAGATAAGGACAGGGAAAGATCACTCACCAATTACCATCACAGGCTAAACAGACTCGACTTGGGGAAATTAGCTTAATTTATTACAAATCAAATCAGAGTATGAGAAATAAAAACTAAATCTTAAAAACACTTTCCCCCCACCCCTCCCTTCTTCCTGAGCTCAACTTCACTCCCGATTTTCTCTCCCTCCTCCCCCCGAGTGGCACAGGGGGATGGGGAATGGGGGTTGCGGTCGGTTCACATCACACATTGTCTCTGCCGCTCCTTCCTCCTCAGGGGGAGGACTCCTCACACTCTTCCCCTGCTCCAGCGTGGGGACCTTCCACAGGAGACAGTCCTCCATGAACTGCTCCAGCACGAGTCCTTCCCACAGGCTGCAGTTCTTCACAAACTGCTCCAGCGTGGGTCCCTTCCACGGGTGCAGTCCTTCAGGAACAGACTGCTCCAGTGTGGGTCCCCCACGGGGTCACAAGTCCTGCCAGCAAGCCTGCTCCAGCCTGGGCTCCTCTCTCCCCATGGGGCCACAGGTTGTGCCAGGAGCCTGCTCCAGCACGGGCTTCCCTCTCTCCATGGGGCCACAGGTTGTGCCAGGAGCCTGCTCCAGCACGGGCTTCCCTTTCTCCATGGGGCCACAGGTTGTGCCAGGAGCCTGCTCCAGCGCGGGTTTCCCATGGGGTCACAGCCTCCTTTGGGCATTCCCCTGCTCCGACGTGCGGTCCTCCATGGGCTGCAGGTGGATATCTGCTCCACCATGGACCTGCATGGGCTTCAGGGGGACAGCCTGCCTCACCATGGTCTTCACCAGGGGCTGCAGGGAAATCTCTGGTCCAGTGCCTGGAGCACCTCCTCCCCCTCCTTCTTCACCGACCTTGGAGTCTGCAGTTTCTCTCACATATTCTCACTCCTCTCTCCGGTTGCAATTGCGCAGGTTTTTTATCCCCTTCTTAACTATGTTATCCCAGAGGCGCTACCACCATTGCTGATGGGCTCAGCCTTGGCCAGCAGCAAGTCTGTCTATTGTACATTGAGGAAGCTTCTAGCAGCTTCTCACAGAAGCCACCCCGGAGCCCCCTGCTACCACCTGCCTTGCCACACAAACCCAATACACATCGTTAACAAATGAGAAACATTTCTTATGATGAAGAACAGGAAAGTGGAACCTCACCATATTTTTAAGCACATCTTTTAAATCACATTACATGAGTATGTATCTATCACATGAGATTGTCCCAAATCTTGTGCTCCAAATTTTCACTTTCCTGAACTCACGGAAAGTTAACTTTCACCTTAATTTCTCATGCAGAGATGGAAGCATTCAGAGTCTGGCAAGCTAGAAGACACCAAAGCACAGGAGAACAGCAAGCTGCAGGACTGACGTAAAGTAGGCTATACACTTTGTTACGTATAGCTCTAACTCTGCTAGTGGTTGCCTAAAGAATTTCCATCAGCTAGAAAAACACCACATTTTTCACACCTATACAGAAGGATAAAAAGTATCTTAAGAATGTAGCCCCCTCATAAACCTAAACTGTGGAAAGGGTAAAAGCTTCATCAGGCTGTTCCTGCAAACTGTGCAGCTCACTCTAAGCAGCACCAGGGCTACGAGACAACAAGCAATTTTAAATAAATTGCTGAAGTTCACAGGGGCTTGAACGCTAATATGACAAGTCCAAATGCACTGAACAACTGGCACCTTTGCTGTCTTCCTAGCTGAACTTCCCCTCCTACTTCTTCAGCCTTATTAAGCTACTATTCCTGAGCTCTCCTAAACCCGTATTTTATTTTCCATTATGTGCCCTCACAGCAGAAGCGTTGAAGTGTATTTGGTGATGCATTTCCTGAATAAGTAGTTCCCTTGACAGAAGAAAAGGTCTCCTCATGAACCACCTCAGCCCAACCAAAAATAAACAGCAAATTGTTCTACTTGTAATTTCCTCCACTAACACGAGGAAGAAGTACACTGTTTTTCCTAATTTGCCACCATTACTTTACAATACTATTTACATTACTAAACCTTGTTCCATTATCACTCTTTTTAAAGAAAAGATGACAGTAGATCAATATACCCATCAACTTGAACCTACAGTTTAATGTCACTCTGCTATAACTACTCACAAAAAAAGATAGATTATTACCTATTTCGTCAATAAAAATGATGGATGGTTGGAGCTTTATAGCAAGCGAGAAGACAGCAGCAGCCAGTTTTTGGGACTCTCCATACCACTTGTCTGTCAGTGTTGAAGGCTGGAGATTAATAAATCGACAACCTGCTTCCTTTGCCGTAGCTTTGGCGATCAGCGTTTTGCCACAACCAGGAGGGCCATAGAGAAGTACTCCTGAAAAAGTAACGGTGTTAATGCTCTCTGGTTGCTGTACAGAAAACATGCTTTGGTATGACAGACCTGATAGTGTCCAGGCTTGTATTTTATCCAAGTTTTAAAAGATAAGAAACCAAGTTACACAGTGTTCCATCAAATCAAATACAGAGTTATTTAAGATATCCTTATTATAAAATTAAAGCTAAGAGCATCTAAAAACAGGTACGGTGAAATTGAAGGGAGACATTTGTCTGAAAGATGACTACTGTGACTATAAAGGCTACATAAAACTAAACCCCTATTTATTTCCTGCAAGCATTTGACAGGCCTTGTTTATAGCCAGTTTCAGCCTTGCTTATAAAACTTAGCACAGAGCGGGGGGGAGAAAAAAAAAATGAGCTCACAAACACTTTAAACTAATTACCCACAATTAAATACGACATCTCATATTATTTTTAAACTTGTCATATTCGCAGTAGTGTTTTTCTAACGTAGTTGTAAAGAAAACAATTTAAAGAAAAAAAAATAAGTCAAACATGCCTGAAACACAAAGAATTACTAGGGTTTTTTTTTCTTTTTATGTGACTGATGACCACAAACATAATTACTCTGAAGCAATGACTTCCTATTAAGACACAGTGCAAGCCACTAGTAAAGCTGGGGAGCTTGCCCTATATGGAAAGTCTGCTTTAAAAAGATAAATAAAAAATAATTTTTTCCTTCAGTTTATTAGATCATGACATTAAAGTAATTTTCCAGACAGTTTCAATTTGTGACTTAAACAGAAAGTAGCCTGGAAAAACTAAACCAGTTACAAAAGTTCTTCATCACTTAGGACATGAAGCTGAGATGGTCACAGATACAGGCAGTAATTAATAGCTTTCAGAGAATCTTCAGAAGACAATATTCCAGGGATCAGAGCAGTAAAAGAAACTTTGGCATTTTGTCCAACATTTTAGGTTCAAATTCTGCTTGTTTGCAGTAACATACAGCAAATATGGCTGTAAGCATTCCATCAGAGAGAGCCCAACTTCTGTTTTACTGTCGGAAAGTTGGAAACCCACCGGTTTCCTTACTGCCTCAATACTGTGCAACTTAACTCTAGAGAAAACCAAGGTATCTCCGGACTAAAAATGGGATCTCTGTCTCTTTGAATGACTGGAATTTCTAGGACTAGAACAGAGAGATGTCTGCAAGATTAACTTACATTGACATCTCATGTTTATGACTTATATTTCTACGATGCCGTAGAAATATTAACCAAGTGTACAAAGCTCTACAGCAGAGTTATAGCCCACTTCTGCCAAAGGACAAGATGGGGCATAAAAAGAAGAAAAAAAAAAAATGGACAATTTAGGCAGTTAAAAATGCAGGCTACATAGATTAGTGCACCAAAATGTAACATCAATAACTGAAAAGCAATTATCACCTCATTATTAACATGAAACTTATTCACTAGAACTTGATTTCATGGCAAGCAAAGAGGAAAAACCTGAGGGTTTTCCCTGGCATCAGTCCCAATGGTTGCACTTTGGCCTGGCAACCCACTTCCTCTTTCCTTTCTGGGTAACTGTAACTTTTTTTTTTTTTTTTTAAATACCAACATATAAATCCATAACATTTCCTTCCTACCTTTTGGTGGCTGTAAGAGCCTGGAATTCTCAAACAAGTATTTCTTCTTGATGGGCAAAATGACAGTATCTTTCAAATCTGTAATAACATCATCTAAGCCTGCAATATCACTCCAGGTTACCTAATACGGAAAAACAGTAATAGAAATGATCATCATAGTCCCTGCCAACAAAAAATATCCACAAGCTCAAAAGTAGTGCAAGGCCTCAAAAATAAAAAAGACAAGTGATTAAAAAAACTCTGCTCTCTACGATGCAATTTTAGTTTTAAATTACAGAAACATTTCCTATGTATTTCCATAGATACATATATATGACAAATAATGTAGTCCAAAGTCAACATCAAGATCTTCTATGTCTGAAGGGCTTTCATTGGAGTAACACAGAAAACAGTTTCTTACATGCATGCTAAGTGGGTCTACGAGATGTGCAGCAATACTCATTTCGTATTCAGTAAGCTTGACATTTTTCACTCCAATTTGCTTCATTAGTTTTTCAGCCTGGGGGAAATAAAACGCCAAGAAAATCAGAGAAAGAAACTGAATGCTTAATTCAAAAATGTTTTTAAAGAACTGCTATTTGGAGTCTGAAAAGCTTCTCCATAAGCCAGATCTGAAAAGAGGTTAAATCTTTCTGAAGTAGAAGGTTCTGCTATTTCCAAATGATTTGTTGTCACGTGAGTGAAACTAAGTCATATGTCTCAGTTCCCATCAAATAAGTGTCACACCAGCCCTCTCACCCCCAAATCCACAAGTCATACATTATGACCTGAAAAGCAACCAAGATAAACATTAAAACACAGAGTTTGCTGTTAGAACAGGTTTGCAGACACACAGGTAAGCTCAGTACAAAATCATTTCCATAATCTCTACAGGAGTTTCCAAAGCTGATACAGGTATGTGACATTTAAAAAAAAGCCCATTAGTCCTTACAAACTTTGTACAGGATTCAGATGAAAAGCCTGAAACTTGTTATTAACTAGAACTCTAGAGTTCTTTCACATGGTTAATTATCTTCATTCACAACCCTGCAAATAAAACACACACACTTCGGTGGGAGGTATAATTGTGTTATTATGAAAAGTATGTCCCCCCCCAACTCTCCACAGCACTGTATCAAGGAGAGATTAATATATTTTTAAGGAAAAAAAAAGATAATTCACAGAAGCTAGCCAATTTTTTCTATGTATTCAATGGTTTTTTTTTTCCCAATTTAAAAGGAAAAGTCATTTGCTCTGTCAACATGCTTTCACAATTCAGTTTCTCTTTATACTCAAACTTGCGGTTAAGTATGACATGCTTTTGGGATACTGCAACCTCTTATATAATAGTTGGCACTAGCACAGATTGTGAAAGCTGTTTTTTAGAGCGGGGCCAATTTTTTAAACTAAAGATTTCATTAAAAAAGAAAAACCACCCAAAACAGAATTAGGTTTCTCAAAACTGTTGGTTCAATCTGTGAAATTTGTGTCAGCCAGGAAACAACAACAAAAAAAAGTTGCAACGTTTCCATCAACACCTTCCAAAGGAAACATTTCACTTTTGGTTCTGAAATGCACTTAAATCTCTTCCCAGAGCATTAACCCCCAGGAATCATTCTAGTTCAACATAAGGAATGAGGCTTTTCACTTTTTTCCCCTCCCCTTTCCAGGGCATTTTGACAGCTACTGGAGGTGGGGGGAGAACAGAGGGAGAGGGACAAAGTGCAATCTATTCTTAAAAAGGCATTTGGACAGCAGTGTTCCTTTTTGTCGTGAGTAACTACAGTCCCTGCCTCTGCCATTAAGTTGCCAAAAAGCATCAGAGAATTAAGTTATTTCTGCTCAAGGTTTTAAAAAGCAACCAAGAGACTGATGAGAGCATTATTTAACGCGACTGCTGCTTAGCAAAGTTGTCAGAAACAGAAACGGCATTGGGACCACACACTTGCAGATAATTAGAGACAACATTGCGCTACAGTTCAACAGTTTTTCCACCACTTCAAGCTAGAAATTTTAACTTGTTATAAAATGTAAGCACTGAAAATGCTAACAGCCTAGATCCTGAGATTTACTAAAAGATATTTCTAGGTTTTTTGATTACCCCACATGCTTTTGTCAATTACTTCGTTGCTTATTTCAAGTCCAGTTTTCAGTTAGCAGATTTCTCTGTATGAACGGTACTGAACGAGACAGCATTTCACAGAAATATTTATGAGTAAAATCCTACCTGTTTCTGAGCTTCTACTTTCTGCTTTCTGGTCGGATCAATGGCATCAACCATCCATTTAATGGTAAAATATGTTACAGCACCAAATATGGTTAAACGAAAAATTAATCCGACCACTTCATTCCGGCTCAGAGGACGTGAAAATGCTTCGGCATGGACCATTTTGCCTCTCAACACTAAATGTAAAAAAGCACATGGAGGGACAGAAAGAAAGAAAATTAAAGCTGAGAAAACACCTGCCTTATATTTAAACACCATTTCATAACAACTATTTCTCATGCACATAGTGGGCGTAACGTTTACCATGAAGTTATAATGAAATATCTCAACAATAGCACAACCCCAACATATAAAACTGCGTAAGATTAAAACGCACAGCGCTGAATATAACGATGGTTTCATTTCCACTTTCAGTAAACGGAGAAGAAATGGCAGCAACAATTTGAGGCCTTACTTCTTGACTGACTACATGCAAAAAGGTCCTGATTTCACTTTTCCCTCAAGAAATCTGCATTCCTTTCAGCTACACAATACCCTACTAAAGTAATAAAAATTACTTTATTTCAGTGTCAAGTTTACATTCCCATTAAGACTGACATTTTGTGACTGTTATTGACCCAAGAATGCTAAGACATGGAGGCAAAGACAACTACATTATTTAAACAGGGAGTTCTTTTCCCTAAGAAGAAGTTTAAAAGAAAGGCACCCAGTTGCCACATTAAGGAGCAATCAACAACTTGTATTTGAATAAAATGCGGTTAAGAGCTGGAGCCTGCACCTAGCAGAATGTATTTTGAGTTATTAATATCCCTGGAAAACTGAAAATGATGGATGTGGCACACAGCTATCAAGGGAAAAGGCTGGATGCTGTACAAGCCAAACCCAGAAAGTACAGCACCTTCAAGTTAAGGGACCATGCTGCAGAGAGGAAAAATCTCTTCCTAAAACATTGAAAAATGATTTGTAAAATCGGGACTCTCCTTCCCCAGTCTACTTTCTCCTTAACTGGCGGGGTTTCCGCTTGAGAATCCCCAACGCTCTCCTTGTTCACTGCCCAATTTTCCCACTGCAAGGGCAAAATCAGTGGCAATTCCTTTGGCAGCTTCCAACACTCCCTGGCTGATCTCCAAACTGAGCTGTCAGCCAGGGAAAAGCTGGACTACCTACAGCCAAGATATCCTTGAATTCCCCCTCGCTTGGCTAGCGGTCGCATTATGTCGACCCCATATTGAACTCAAGGCGATGCCATACCATAGATTCTGTTTACAAGGATTTGGCAGACTAGAATTAGGAGATGCACTGCAATACTTTTACCAGAAGACATCAATGGCTTGCTACTATATTCCAGTGTGGATCACTTTGGTTTTTTTCATTCTTCATTCTCTGTTTAGAAATTTAAAAATCAAGGCTGTTGCTACATACTTTGTGCATACCTGCTTGGATATCAAATAAAATTTGCCTGCTTAGGCATCTAAGTAACACAGAGCTAGGAGAGTCTGCATGTTCTCTTAAGCCTGCTTTATTAAAATAAAAGGCCTACATATTCAGTGAACAAGAAAAAAAGCTTCCAAAAAAGCCCCAAAGAACAATGAAAAAAGCCACTTCTTATGCAACCTTATAGCAATTGTGAGAAAAACCTTTAGCAGGAGAGAATTTTAAGCATAACCTTTCTAAATGAAGTTCTGCTTACCCTGCATGAATTTTAGCATTTATTTTCTAGGCACACCACCAAGATAACGAGCAGGACAGTGAATTGAACAGCAAACTCTAGGTCTGTACGGCTACCACTGCATTTTGTTTTAGCTCTGCCTGTCTGCATGCCAACGCTTCAAATATTAAAAAGAAACCGCAAGGAGAAGCGGTGCTGGTTCCTGCTCTGCTCCAGCAGCGCGGCGGGCGGGAAAGCCCCGTCACTGGCCGCAATCCCTCGCCTCTCCCCGCGCCCTCAGGCAGGAGCGACCGCGTCCCTTTCAGGGACCCGACTTTACCCGCAGGCAGCCCCCGCGACCAGCGGAGCGGCCCCGAGGAGGGGGACGGTTCCCGGCCGGGACGCCGAGACCCACCGCCTCACCGGCCGTCTGGCGGGGCCGGAGCTGACAGGAGGGAACGGGCAGGGCCGCCGAGCCGGCACCGGGGCGGCACCGCCCCGCTTGACCTCCCGGGCCGCCCGCTGGGCCCCAGCGAGAGCAGGAGCAGGCCTCGGAGAGCTCCCGGCCCCGCCGAGGACGCGGCGGCGCCTGCCCGGGGCCGGCCATGACGGCGCGGTGAGGCGAAGGCGGCACCGGTGAGGGCCGGGCCGGACCGGCGACCCGTGACCTTCCCGCCGCCCGGCAGGTGCCGGCGCGGCGGCGGGAAGCGGCGGCGGACGGCCGCTCGCTCTCTCTCTCGCCGGGTCACTCACCCCTCGGGCCGGTCTCTCGGACAGGCGGGCGGCGCGGCAGCGGCCGCACGGGCGGAGGAAGGCGGCGGCGGCGGCAGCAGCAGTGCGGGCCCTGCCTCGGCGGCGGCGCCGCGTCCCGCGCTTCCCCCCTCCGGCCGGCTCCCGCCGCCCCGCACGAAGGTTCCGCCCGCCGGCACGGCGCGGCCCAGCGCTCAGGCCTTGCTCTGCTCCTGAGAGCGCGCCGCATCACTTCGTTTTATTCTTACTTGTAATTCCTGCGTTGCCCGGGGGTTTCCTAACAAAATTCAGCCTGCTCACTGGGGATCGTAATTTGTTTGTCAAGAGCAGTTACCTTTTCATACAACACTAATTTTATTATGGGTCATTTTTAAAATTCATTCCTTGTACACAAACGCGGGAGATGCTTCACCCACCAAGGAGTCTACTGAAGCTGCTGGTGGCTGCCATAGACCAGGACCCGTGGAGCAGACCCATAGTTCTGCTCTGTGATTTCTCCACCGTACCTGCTCCACCAACACCGCCTCAGGCAGAGAACGTGACGCCGAATTTCCTTCCCACAGCTGACCTGGCTGGTGCTGAAACCTAGGCGCGCTCTCCAGCGACCCGAGTGGGACGTCATCCACCCCACCAGTATCCATCCATCATTGCCTCGGTGGTGCGTGGTGCTCCCATGGTTACATCCACATGCAAAAAAATACTCACGTTCTCAAAGTGATGGTGATTTTACCAAAATACTGTTCCAGCAGTTTTGATTCAGTTCCATACACCAACACACCCCCCCGCAAAATTAAAAAAGTTTTGAAACAACTTTTTCATCAGTATTGACGAATCAGTATTCCCTTTTGTTTTGTGTGCTATAGCTCTTCCAAATAAAAAGTGTATTTTATCAGAAAATAAAGGTATCAATGTCTAAATGCACCTATTGATTTATAGAAGGCCTTCCTTTTCTGCTGCTCGTCCCATCTTTGATGGTAAATAAGGTTATAATCTTCTATTTTTTTTTTCCATCTATGTAGAATATGTGAATGGTTTCCCTTTGATGTTTCAAAAATGAATTAGATATAATCAGTGATGTTGACAGCTTTTGCTGTTCATTTGAGGCTTATACTCGTTCTTGCAATCACCCCTTCTGGATAGAAAAAGGATAATCAATCATTCCACTGTCTGCATAGCAAAACGCCATTGTGTTCGAATTACCATTACCATAGGAAAATATTTAGGACCCTTCTGTTTTTTCTCCCACTCTTAAAAAAGTGACATCTGTTTTGCTGCAATTAAGGAGAAATGCAAACACACACACAAGTAATAGAAGCTTGAAACCTACATTTTGTCACTGCTATTTGACAGATGTGGTGGTAACCTTCGAAAGAAATCCTCTGTTGAAAAATACTTAAAAAAATTTTGAGAGATGCAATTTTTCAGAAGCTGACCAGGGCCAGGTTGAAGGTGAGGTTGATGCAGAATGTGTAAATTGGATTGGGTCCTAATTTCTCAAAGTGTTGAGAGAATACAATTTCCTGAACAAATATTTCTTTAAAATGGTGAGATACACCAAATTCATCCTACTTTCCTAAATGGAGAGTCTCAAAACCTTTACATTGCTGAAGGCTCGACGTAGGACTTAATTCATTCTAGAAGCTGAACCCACAGAGGTCTCCGTTAAGTCTCCATCCCTCTGGTACCCCTGGAGCTCTCCCTGTTTGCACAGACCTGGCCATAGTGAGGTGTTGCTTTGCCGCTACTTGTGCTGCCCATGCACCAGGTTGACCAGGAGCTGCAGGAGCCAGGACAGACATCCAGCCTACTGCTGACGGACTGTTCCTTTCCCGTGGCAACGTGAATTGGGCCTCAGTTTTCAATTTATACCTTCTAGTAAAAGTATCTGTCTGAAAGAAAAATGTACTGGAATCATGGGTTTATACTGGAGAAAAAAAGGTCTTTGTGGCAGCTGCCAAGTGCTTGGCATGCCTTGGCTACTCTGGGTCATGGAGTAGGCTTCCTACTTAAGGACAGATCTAGAAAGTGGTAACATAAGTTGAAACTCATTCGGCATACTTTTTTATCAATTTTGGTTTTGCAGCTGTGGAAAAAGATAAATTTGGGTGGGTTTTTTTGATTGATATTGAAAAACGAGATTGCAAATTTCCCCCAAATTGAAAAATTTCAAATCAAATGTATGGATGACTTGGCTGGACTCTAGGACATTGTAGTTCTTCAATACAGGACTAGAAGGTCACTGAAAGGACCTAGTGTAGTTGGAAAACTCATCAGAGAAGGGAAGATGAAGGCCGCAGGCTGTACGTACTGTTTTGCTTTTGACTGTGGGGTGCTTTGCTATGAAGCATGTTATTTTTTGTGAACTTCATTCTCCAATCAGTTCAGGCTGACCTGAGCTTTGCCCATGACCTGAACAGGTGCAAGATGGGAAAGGAGGGGTATGTTAAAATCAGAAGGGTCTGTGGTGGTTGGAGGTAGGAAGGGGGTTTGCAAGACACAGGGAACAACAAAACACAGAGAGAGGGAACAGGGATGAAATGAGATAAACGGAAAGCAAGGTAAAGTGTATGGAAAGAACAAAATGAGAGATGGGAAAGTAAAGAAAAAGCTGGAGGAAAGGGGATGCCTAGGAACAGCTTCGTAATTGGGCAAAAGCAGGTAGTGGTTTTTCCCCAGAAGACTCTTCTGAGCTTCACCAACTTGCAGATCAGACTTCTCAAGTCAGAGGATGCATTGTATTTTATAGCCTATTTTTTCATGAATTTGTCTACTCTTTCCTCAAAAATTTTGGGCCTCTGCAGCATTTTGTAGCCAAGTCCCACAATTTAACATCACACTATGACACTACCTACCTCTATTGTTTTGAAACTGTCACCAGCTTGCTTCATCTGGATCCCCTACATTTTATATTGAAGAAATGGCAAAGCAAGCAGTCCTTGTCCAACCTCTTCAGTAACTTAAGATATTATAGACCTCCAGCTAACTTTTTAAAGTGGGACCTCAACTGTATGCAGTCGAAGATGGAGGCACAGCATTAATATTAACGGTGGCATAATTATGTTCTCTTTCCCTGTCCTACCAATTGCTGGCATTGTCCCGCAGGTTGGATCATAAGATTTCAGCAGTGGCTGTTGTTACAAAGATCATCGCTGCATGGTGTGATGAAAACCTCTCCCAGGCCTTGCTGACACAATGGTCACTGGTAGATAGCTACTGCTCAGACTGCTTTTTAGCCTTGGTCTGACTTGGAATCGGGAATTTCAATTTCAATTTCAAAAGGACTTTCAATTAAGCCATATCAACTTCCTAGCGACATGTATGTAGTCGGATGTTAGAAAGAGAGGGGCAGTCTTAAGAATCTAGGGCTTTCAGAACTGTTTTCAAAGATGGTCTTGATTTGCCAGCCACATCTGTATTTGTCTATGGATAACCTCTGAGTCCAGGACCTAAAAGTAGGTTTCATGGGTTCATTTAATACATTTGAAGTTCGGGAAAGGAACGGTACGATCTCACTGCACACACACAAGGTGATCCCAAAATAACTATGAGCTGCTAATATGATCACGAAAACAAGGCCCTGACAGGTCTTGGGAGCAATGTTCCTAGCAGCGTTTGGAAGGAATTAACACCATTGTCCTTGGCGCTGGCAAGATACCTTCAGGAACACTGCATGCCATTCTGGTCATCTGTATTAAGAGAAATAAATAATAATGAAACTGGTGCAGAAAGTTGTTGCCGAGATGAGGGAGAGTGGAAAGTTAGGGGATCTCAGCTAGCTTAGCGCAGTCAGACAACGTCAAAAAGGGACATTTCTGCCTGTAAGCGCACAAAGGGTAAAAAGGGTAAATGCTATGGAGTAGGAGCTATTTAAGGCCAGTGCTGGCACAAGAATAAATGGACACAAACCAGTCACAAATATATTTAGCATGAAAATCAGAAGAAGGTTCTGGGAACAGCTTCTCCGTGGGAATAATGGTGGCAAAAGATCTTAAGATGAAACTTGATACATTTATGAAAGGAATTATATAATATAGCATTTGCAAAGGCTGAAGGCTGCAGCAACCCAGGAAATCCCTCCACCTTATGTTCCAGTTTATTTTGAGCCCTTAAAGGCAAAGCGTAGCATTTCACCCTTCCATTCCTCTTCCTGCTCCAGCCATCTGCAGCCAGACTTCAGTACCTCTCTTAAAAGCTGTTTAAAGATTGAACAAGACACTGAATTTATCTTGCACTTTTGAATTCCTTTTTGCTGTTCCTCAGAAAGGAAAAGGAAAGTTTTGTAAAGTATTGCCTAATTTATAGATGCAAAAATTGATATTTAATAGATCTTCTCATACACATGGAGTACTACGTTTTATCTCATGTTTCCTACTTGCCAGACTGGCTGAATGCCATAGCATCCAACCAATATGCAAACGAGTGCTATTTTTCTCCAAGTTGCCCTGCTCAAACGTATTTGATAGCCATTCCCTGGGTAATGCAATCACTCAGCAAACTATGGAGAGATTTCCCTCTCATGTTCCTGCGAGGGCCGTCTTCACCGTGGTCCGATGGGCTTAGCAAGAAAAAAAGTCTCTTCGGCAAGGTGTCTTTCCCTGCCAGCCTTGAAAACATTTGAGGCGGACTTATGATTTAAACCAGGATCTGTTCTTTAGGGAGATACCTGCCTGGTTTATGTCATCTGCTTTTCATGGAAAGAAGGGAAAAAGGGGTGCATGGGTTCTCCTCTTCCCATCAGGCTGGTCCTTTCCATGGTGTCTCTTTTCTAGTTGCATAGAAAGTGGTTTCATTTTCTTTTCGTTTCTGTTCCTTGTGGATTTTTGGAGATGTCCATCACCCCCTTTATAAAACAAACAACTGCCTTCTCACTCCCTTTAAATAGGCTTCCTTTGAAGGTATGTTATCTTTGGCCTCCATGGGATATCCCTCACATTACTTAGTGTCCAACAAGATAATGACATGAAGATAGTATTTTTGAGGAAGTCAAATCTACAAATTTTTTTGCCTAGTAACTCCATTTCTTCAAATGTCTTATCGGACAAGCTCTCTCCTGATCCCTTGGCAGTTGGGGCAAATGCTGATCTCTAGCAGGTTCCATTCCTGACACTTTACAGAAGTCATACATTCCAAGCTGCCTTAGAATTTTGTTTTGTATTACCTCAATAGGCTAATATTTCACCCGTCTGCACACAAAAGGAAAAAATCACACCCCCCCCCCCCCTCAAAATATGTCCTACCAACCTATGAGAAAGATGGAAACTGATAACTGAGACTGCAGCCAGCGTTCCTGCTCAGCAGCTCAGGCTGCAAATGGCTACCTGATGGTCATTTTCCTGCAAATCATTAACAGCGGCAATTCCCAAAGACTTCTAATAGGAGTTTTCAGCAGAGAGTGCGAAGAGCCTTGTACAATGGGACTTATTTGCTGAAGTTTTAGAGGATTTAAAGGCTGATTTGGAGATTCAGAGACCGTGCTTTCCCACCCCCCCACCAGGATAACTGTGATCAATGGGGAAGGGGGGGGACGGGACAGAAAGCTCCACGAAAACACCACGGGCACGACCAGTGAGCCGGGGGGGGGGCACTTTTACGTTCCTACCCCCGTGCTGGGTTGACGGCGGCCCCGGCAGGCACGGAGGGCAGCAAGTGGCCCACACCCCCCTCCCCCGGGGCCCGGGCGGCTGCAGGGGGCAGTAGGTGCTCACGCACCGCGGCGGGCGGAGGGAGGGCAGCGACTCCGAGCCAGCTCGACTCACTTAGCCTTACGCTAAACCGCACAGCGGCGGGCGGGGGGAGAAGGACGAGGCCCCGGGCGACGGGCTGACACCCCCGCCCCCCCCCCCCCCGCCCCGGAGCTCGGGACCGCACCGTGCCCGTTACTCGCCCACCGCCGGTCAGACAACGCGCAGGCCCCCCACCCGGCCCAGGCTCCCCGCCGGGGCGGGCGCAGCCGCTGTGGCACCCACCCGCGCCACGGGGCGACCTGACTGGAGAAGGGGGGGAAAGAGGGGGGAGCCCCATCCTCTCGCCCGCCGCGGGCCCCGAGCGCCAGAAGGCCGCAGGAGCGCGAAAGGCAGGAAGGGGTCCGGCTCCCACTCCCCTCAGGGGTCGGGCCGTCCGGGCGGGCTCCCGCAGGCCGGGCCCGCTGGCGGCAGGGGAAAGGCGGGACCGGACCGGACCCGGCCCGGCCCGGCCCGCTCCTCGCCTCGCCTCGCCTCACCTCAGGGCCCGGCCCGGCCCGACCCGGCCACTTCCGCTCGCGGGGGGAGGGGCCGCCTCGAGCGCAGCGGGCCGCCCACGTGACCAGTCGCAGCACCTCTGCTCGTCTCAGCGGCAGCGGCGGCGCCGGCGTCTCACCGCGCCGCCCGTATCCCTCCGCCCACCACCTCCCCGTCCCCCCGCGGGGCGGCGGGACCCAGGGTGCGGCGCGGAGAAGGGTGGGAGGGCGGGGGCGACGGCAGGCGGCGGGGCGGGGCGGGGCGGCGGCTCGCCGTTTCGTCGGTTCGTGGGGGACTACTTTCTCGGGGCCGCGGAGGTGGCGGAGGGGGCGGGGCGGTACTGCCTCCCCTCTCGGAAGCTGCAGCCATGATGGGAGTCTAGCGCTGGCGCGGCGCTGCTGGGCGCGGAGCAGGCCGGGGGGGATGAGCCAGGCCGCGCCGCCGGTCCGCACGCCCTGAGGAGCCGCCGCCGCCGCTACCGCCGCCCCGCCGCGGAGCGGAGCGCCCGCCCGCCCGGCGGCGCGGCCCCACCGCGCGGCTCCGGGCCCGCCGCCGCTACTGCCGCCGCCCCGGGCGGGGAGCGGGGCGGAGCGGGGCCGGGCCGGGGGGGCGCCCCGCGCCGCTGTCACCATTGCTGGGGCCCGGAGCGCCGGAGAGCTGCTCTCTCCGCCTCCGCCTCGCTCGCCTCAAAGACGGCGGCGGCGGCGGCACCCTCAGGGACTCGGCCCGGCTCCGGAGCCTCCCTGCTCGGCCGCCGCCGCCGCTGCTCCCGCCCCGCTCGGCGCAGCGGCGGCAGGAGGAGGAGGGGGCAGCCGCCGCCGCCGGGAGCCGCCGCCGCCGCCGCTGCTGCTGCCGCGGGGGGAGGCGGGCCCGCCTGGGGCTGAGCCGCCGGCGCAGCAGGCCCCGCGCCCGGGGCCGCCCGGCGGCCGCCTGCCCGCCGCCTCCCGGTCCCGCGCCCCGCCGCCGCCTGGCCCCTGCGCGCTGTCCCGGAGCGGCCCCCGGCTGCCAGACATGACCGCCATCATCAAAGAGATCGTCAGCAGGAACAAAAGGCGATACCAGGAGGATGGCTTCGACCTGGACCTGACCTGTATCCTCCCGGCGGCGACGGGGCCCGGCACCGGGTGCTGCACGTACAGCTATTGCATCAGACCTGCGCGGCGGTTACCTAACGCGCTTCCCGGTGCCGTTCCGCCGGGAGGCCGGCGGCTGCCGCCGGGGCTCGCCCGGGTCGCCGCGCCCTCCCCCGCCGCCGTCTCGGCCTCCTTTTGTCCGGGCGGCCGCCGAGCCGGGGCCCGACAGCCGGGCCCGTTAACGGGAGCTCCGTGATGGCGAGGATTAACGTTAGCGCGCCTTGGCGATTGCAGCCAACCTGCCTGCCTGTGGACACCCCCGTGTCGCGGAGGTGCTGTCCCCCCCTGGCCCGGAGTGCCCCCGCCCGCTCCGGAGCACCGCGGGTCTGCCGCTTATCTCCGGCTCTGTTGATTTTTTGGCTCACATAGCAAATACGCCTGTCCCGCCGTGCCTCACGTCCAGAGCACTTTTTATTTTTCATCTAGTAACTCGTCTTAAATTGCAAATATAATCGTGGCAGGCCTGTCACTTTACTCGGGTTGCTTCAGTCTGCATGGCAGGAGAGGTGAAGCCTGTGTCCTCTGCCCCGATTTCCATACATTCAGTAAGGCAGAGCTCGTGCTCAGTCGCAGTACAATGCGGCAAGGTGCTTGATGACAAGAGGTGGCAATTGCTTCTTCCAAATCAAAAAAATACTTCTTTTCCTAATGTGATGCATGAACTGTGCTTTGGCATAATATCAGATACAGTAAACAGGAGGATGTGTTACAAACGAGCACATTGGGTCTTATCGAGGAGGATTGAGAGGAGTGTAATTCTGGAATATGTAATTAGTATGCAGTTACAACTAATGAGTCAAACCATAGAGAAGCATTGCTACTGTGTAGTTTTGGTGGCCTTTTGAACAGATGCGCTGTAGCAGCGGCAGGCAGATGTTTAGCTTTGAATGCCTTGCAGAGTTAATGGTATGTAGGGGCTGTGCTGTGGGCATAGTCTTTCTGTGTGGTGGAGAAAGATCATTACTGTGTTTGAGAGGTTTTGCAGCAAGAACCTCACTTAAAAGTTGGAACTGTCCTAGGAAAAATGACTGTTGACATTAGTATTCAGAGCTAGACTTGCTCCTGTAGAGAGAGCGCTTTCTGTTCTTCACCAGGATCAGGGTGAAATTTATTGGATTTTGGAGCAATTACACTCATGTCATAGCAAGCACTACAAATAAATCCAATTCTTGGGCAGGATCAAAACTGGTAAGAGCTGTAACTAATACAGAGCTCGTGCTGTTGCATTGAGCCTTGGCCTAAAATTTTGGTGGCTTTAAAATGGCCTGAAAGGTTCTTGACTTTAGCAGGTGGATGCGGAGCTTTTAGTTAAAAAGCA
Source organism: Nipponia nippon (assembly GCF_047370975.1). Classification (NCBI taxonomy): domain Eukaryota; kingdom Metazoa; phylum Chordata; class Aves; order Pelecaniformes; family Threskiornithidae; genus Nipponia; species Nipponia nippon. The sequence goes on along the minus strand of NW_028262347.1, from coordinate 85,997,629 downwards.
GCAGCTCTAGTACGTAATTCCTGCATTCTGTTCGTGGTACTGATAAAATATAATTTTAGGCTTGCATTTTTAAATGTTTGCGCTTGGTCATTTCGTTGGCCTGCAACTAGGGCAGCTGTAACGCTGACATAGGCCAGCGCAGCACTTACTGCTGACTTAACGACAGAAGTCTGAGTTAGAGTTTTTGATTCTCTGAGTGATGAGTTTGCTGGAAACTTAAGGGTTATGAAAAGAGTGAAGTGGTGGCAAAATGATGAGGCTTTGGCTTCACAGTTGAAGAGTTTGGTGTTTTGGCTATCTTTGCCCAGATGTGCCATTGGTAGGGAGAGATTTTTTGACCTAAACAGATGTTTTTAACTGGTGATATGTTTCTGTCAAGAAAATTGGTGAATATTGAACCTGGATTTTCTTACTCAGTGTTGCTAATGATATGCCAAATGGAGTTTATTGCTTATTTTTTACTTTGTTGTGTTGTTCATTTTATTCTCAGAATTTTACATTAGAAGTAGGCCACTGAACATTGGGCTTACGCTGGTTTTTCTAAAAGGGGTAGCTGGCTGCAATTCTGTCACGAAGTTTATAGAAAAGGCCTTTTTTCATGATTGCAAAAAATATCATTGGAAGAAATACAGTGGTTTTTTTTTTTTTGTGGATGCACATTTTGAACAGATAATTAATGAATGAAGACTGCTGCTTGTACAGTATAATGGCTTAGCTTGAAGGCTGACGTTGCTGCAGAAGTGAAAGTTTAATTTTTTATCACTTTGTGCAGGCTTCTTGGCGATGTTCTTTTTGCAGGGCTTTGATGGAATTGTTGCTCATTGTACCTGGTAAATAACCTATTTATTTCTTACATGTGTAGACAGAGGACTGAGCTGGGAGTTAGCTCTCCAACCAAGTGATATTAGATGAAAAACGAGAAGACTTGAAATCTAAGTGAGCTGTTCGGGAAGGCATGTGGTGCATGGTAGGAGGACCAGGGTTTAAGTTCTCGGAGGTACTTCTCACTGTGTGCTGGAGCTAAAATTTTGAGACCAAAACAAGCTACCATCTGCATTTCTGCTGTTGGTTAGCTTTGCTTCCCTGCACACCCATATCTGTAGGAGTGTCCTCTGTTACAGATTAGCAGTTATTTCAGGGTAGCTGTTTCTGTCAAGCTAAAAGAGAAAGACTGACACAAGTTGGATAGCCCAGTGATTTGGGCATTTAGCCGGGATACGGGAAATGGAAATGTGAACTCCTCCTGCAGTAAATATTTTTGTACGAGTAGTTCAGTGGTGGTGGCTCCAAAATAGTAGCTGGTGATTACTACCTGGGCTGTGGGAGGTGGAGAATAAAATGAATCTACAGTGAATCCAGGTGAGGTGCCTGATCTCCAGCCTATATTCTGTAGTCTGTCTTTTCTTCTACTCATCTTTGAGGGAGGGTTCGTGTCTCAGTGTCACAGGTGGACAAAGACTTGCAGTCTTTATATTTCCTTCACGGCTGATTCTCCCAAGGCGTTGCAGGGAACATCTAAGTGCCAAAAGGCAGGCTGGGTTAGGTGCTGGAGTGGAAAAGTCCTCTTCAAGGACCTCTTTTTGTTCCTCTGTTGGGCTGTGTCAAATCCTTTTAAAAATGGTACTGATGTATGTATGGTACAGTGCGTCATGCTTGGGAATCTCAGTTCCTGATGAGTTGGCTAAGAATTATTCTTGTGTGGATAATGTAGGATTTTTTAGGAAAGGGAAATGGGGACTTCTCAAAATCAGTAGCTTTACGTACACAATACGAGAATAGTCCTATGTGCTAATTATGAAACAAGTGTCTTTAAAAAAATATTGACGTTACTTTTCATCTAATCAAATGTTCTTTTCTTTCTGAACAGTCATTTTATGCACCTCTTGGAAAAAATATTTTTAAACTAGAAGAGGAAAGGGTTTTAAAGATGGAGATATTAAATCACCTTTTTAATACTTTATTTCAGATATTGTATTTATTCCTGATTTATTTGGCTTTCTATTTCATTTCTGTAATACTGGATACCTTTTGGTGCAAACGGGTGAGAAGGAAAGTTTGGATTAATGGCTTCTAAGATGGCTGCATTTCTCTGTGATGCAATGGCCAGCATGTTTTCTGAGGCACTATAATCTTTGGTATTTCTGAAATTGTACGGCTTGGTTGTTGACCATTTTACTGCAGGGAACAGTGAAGAGAGAATGCTTGCATATAGCTCTTGCACGTTGCATTAATTGCCTGTGTCTTAAGAGGTCTGTGCGTAACTGAGTTTAGCAAGTGGCTTAACTATTTGAGACTAAAGTGGAAAAAATCATGTAACTGCTTCTTGTGACTGTTACAGCTTTGGTAAAACTTTGTCTTATATTTCCAGGCCTTCTGTTATGCATGAAAATGGCCATCTAGCCTGAGCGTAGGGTAGAGCATGCCTAGCCTGATGCTTAATTGAAGCATGTGTAGCTTGTGACCTACATAGTCATCTAAACTGCAGCAATATTCAGTAAAGATTAGATGCTGGGTGCAGTTTATTTACAAGTCTCACATGTAGTTTGTCTCATAGAAGGAAAGGCAGAGAACGCTAAAATTGTGAGTGGAAGCTTCTTAGAATATCATACTGCTTTGTTATTTGTGGTCCTAAAGCTCTTTAATGAAATTTTAAATTATGTGACTTCACTCAAAATGGCTCAGCTTCCAGGAAAAAAATGAATTAGTGGCATGAGGTACGTACCGCGTTTAAAAATAGAGCCTGAGTTGGAAATGCCATTCGTTTAAAATATTTGGTTTCGTTTTAAAATTGAAGTTTGTTAGATGTTTTGTAACAAGTTTTTCTTGCACACAAGCGCAGTAAGGGCTGGTAAGGATTTAGAAGAAACTAGAAGAAACCAGCTGGCAACACATTTTATTGGTGGAAAAGTATTTCTTTGTTCCGGAGTAAACCATGTTACTTAGCAGTGTTAAGAGCTCGACAGACTCATTTTGCTTCTGGAGCTGGGGATGATCTTGGGTTTTGGACAAGAAGATCAGTGCCGGTTTTGCTCTGAATTCATCTAAGAAGTCTGTCTGAATAGACAGCAGTAAAACAGTACTGGCTGGGGACTACTCAGAGTTTGATTCAGTTACCTGCTTGCTGTAGGATGTATTTGATCCTGTGAAAATTGGTCTTTCTGCACTTACCAAGGATAAAGATGTTTGAATAGTCCAGATGGAGAACGCAAGGTGGTGATGCAAGTGTGTTCATGCATTTTCTCTTCTGGGGTTAGAGATGTGCTGGATCACTTACATTTCCTCACAACCTAAAAAAAAAACCCTTTGACATATTGTCATAGTACATGCATATTTGTGGATAGCGTTGTTTGACAGCTGAAGCCTATGCACAAAACCCCCACCATTCGAGCAAGTGCTCCATTGTGCAACCCTCGCTGCACCCATTCAAAGTAACCCCAGCCCCTTTCTGCCCTGCTTTTTGACTGCAGTTGCTCGGAAAGGGACTTAAAAGATGCTTGACAAATTACAGCTCATCTCTTTGCGCTTGCTTAAATGTAGTGCAGGCTTCCTAATGAACTACTTGATCTTGCATCATCAGAAATTTTTAATCAATGTGCAGCGTTGCTGGAGACTGTTTGCACAAGCTAAACATGAAGTTAAAAAATAACTGCCTGTGCATACTTTTAAATCGACAAAAGCTGCAAACTGGTTCTTGGTTTCACGTAGCTCTGCTGTTGAAGTGATGGCTATACGTTCTTTTCAAGGTGGGAAAAGAAAGGAGTACAGCTGATGTGGACACTTTATAAATTTTCTTATAGGGTGACCTTTTAAAAAAACACAGCTGAAGCAATCTTCATTGAAATGTGTTTGTAAACTTAGTTAAGTGTGTGTAATTTTCAGAACACCCAAAGCTTTGCTGTTAAACATTAAGAGGGTAACGCTGAATAAAGTGCAAGCTTTACTAGGACTGGTACTGGGTTTGAGCATTTCTTTTTTTAAGGAAAAATCCAAGTTCATCTTCATTATCTTTTACTGACTGTAAGTGTTGAGGACTTCTGAAAATCCTACCCATTAAGCTCTTGGTTTAACTCTTGGTCTAATTGGTTGGCCATGTGTCAACACTGGGTCCAACTTGAGTGGTGAAGAAGGTTGATGAATTTTGAAAGTGTATCTTTCTAGGAACTTGTGCTAGTCAGGAAAGCCTTTCTGTGCTCAGTATAATTACATGTGACTTCCACTGACTTCATGAGACAGTTACAGTGTATTTAAGGAAAGGATATAGCCTTGAGTGTGGAGCTTATGAAACACTTGAAATGGCTATTATTGCTGCAGTGTAATACATGTGGAAAGATTAGTTGGCTCTTGATGGCAGCTAGGCTGGTGATCAGCAGATTTCTTCGGTACAAAAATGTGTTTTTCCTGTGCTATCCAGTGTTACACTTAATACATCTCATTTAAGAACTTTTTTTTAATTACCAAAAGGTTTTGAAGTAGGGTGACTGCTGTAGAGGAGGCTAGTATTTGGTAAATGACGTGTTAAAACACTGTAGAGGAGTACAGAATTTTCTAATTTTCTTCCAGAAGAGAGGTGACTGTATTTTCCGTTTTCTTCCTTGTAGGATGATTTGGACCCCTAAATCCACTTTATTGTGGAAGCAAGTGATATAATTTTTTCAGTAACAATATGACTGAAAGAATGTGTTTTCTTAACACATTATGTTAAAAACCCCTGTGCTAAAAAAACGTAAAGCAACTTCAGAATGTAATAACTGCAAAGTTGAAATTTTACGTATAAAGTTTCGGTCTACCGAGTTGCTTTTGCCAGTTCTGAATCTCTGAATAGTTTCTTAAATGAAATTATATTTTTAATGGATTAATGTTGTTGCCACATTAATACTGCGTAAGCTGACAAATTATACCCCTGGTACTTTAGCCTAGAGTCTTCCCTTACAACATGTTTAAACAAGAAAATGGTTCTTGTATAATGATTTAAGGGACAATAGTTGTGTTCTGACAAACTGTAAGAAGAGGGAGGGAATAGACAGTTGAGCTGTCAAATCCCTTAAGTACATTACAGGCCAAAGTTGGTGTCATTAGTCATAACTCCCTTTTAAAGCCCACCTCCTTTCTAGTTCAAGTACCCAGCGAGTAATCTGGAACTTGGAGCTACATGTGATTTGTATTCATTTACTGTGCCTAATGGAGGGTGGATATTGAAGGTTTAATTATTGCATAGCTTTTTTGGGGCGGGGTAAGTGGGATGGCCTGGAGTTGTGAGTAGCGGTTGCTGGATATGCCTGGTGCCTCATCTTGCATACTAGGGTAGTTGTGGGCTCCTTTGATTTGGCACTTCTGTGAAGGTTTTTGGGATTAAAGCTGTGCACATTTGTGCATTCGTGTGAGTTACTGGGATGGTGATTTCCAGACTGTAAGAAGGGAATTGATTTGAAAATATGGGAACGTTCGTAAGTGGCCCTGTAGAGCAAGGTCTCTTCTGAAACACGAATGCTTTGTGGGTGGTTGACTCTACTTTGGGTTCAGAGATTGCTGTTAGTTTTTGAATGTATCTTAGTCCCAGATTGATATTTCAGATGTAAACAAATCCTTGTTCCGGTTTCTAATTCAAGCTAGCATCTTCTTTGCTCCTATCATCATCTGCCTCGTTTACTGTCTCACCTATAAGGCCCTGAAAAAATGTTTTGTAGAATGGAAGTAAATAATTGTGCAACTAAGCCGTGTATCATGCTGCATAAATCTAGGTTATCTTAAAAATGATTTTTAGGCAACGTAGCTGAAGTAGTAGGTTCTGTGATTCAAATGGTAATTGACTGTGCAGCTAAAAAATTAAACTCAATTGCTCTGTGTTTGGGATGATGACTGTTGCAAAAGCTGGCATTGTTCCCTTTAAAAATGAAGTCCCAGCTTCACAGCCCCAACGTGCAGCAGTGCATAAAAACTGCTTAATATCCAATTTTTTGTAGTGAAGTACTTAAGAAATGTCTTCATAAATGTAATTCTGCCTTTGTGGAGCTGTAGAATAATAGCTTTTAATTGCATGATTAACTTTCTTAGAGGCCTCTGCTTAATTCATTGCATTGTCTGGGTATATATCGGGCTAGAATTGAAATAGTTGTGTATTTTCTATTCTTTAATTTCTTGTGTGGGTGAGTTAGAGAAGTAATGTCCTTTTTTTGTACTAACATTTAGAGGAAGAAAACGCTAGATCTCATTAGAATGAAATTAATAGTATCTACTCAGGACTCGTTGGTTGAGAAACGGTTTATTAGGATGGCCTTGTGTTTTGTTTTGCTGCTTGCCTTTATCTTCTCTTGGATGACCCCTCACTCCCCAAATTAAGGTTTAATAAATTCATACAAGTCCTAGTTTTTGTAGCTTATGTTTTACAAAGCTTTTACTAAGTGACATATTTGTCCTCCAGCCTGATAGCTATTTTAAATTCCCTTGTCTTGAAAGTTTTGGATGTCCTTTCAGACTTGCAAAAAGTTGAGACTGAGCCATTTTTCACTTCCTGTCAGTAAATATCAAAGTAGTTACTCTCTATGCTGACTTCTTTTTACTGAATAAAATTCTTGTGTTTTTCTGTGGGTGTCTGAGGTTAGGATATGCTTAAGTACGCATCAGTGCTTCTTTAAAGGAGATCTTGCAAAGTGTGGTAGTATGCTGAGAACACGTACCAGGGAGGTCCTGTAATCTGCCTTGAAAGAGTTCATGTTGAGTTTGGTTTGTGGGCTAAAATAGGTAAATTTGTCACTTCGGAAATCTCGAACTGAGATGGAACAGTCAAGCTTCTCATATATATTGCCTCCTACTGAGAAGATCCACTCAGCAGACGTGTTACCTTGAGAACAGCTGCTCAGCCTCACGTGTACAGTTGTCCTTTGCCACCGGTGCAGCTCTTGGCCTCAGGCTGCTATGTGTTGCTGCAGCTAGTTGGGATGCCGGGTAGGTATGATAAGATGAGATGCGGCTTCTTCCAAAGCATGAGCAGAAACAAAAAGCTGCCTTAACTGGACCTCTGCATGTTTTCACCTCTAGAAACTTGCTGGGATTGTAGCATTTTGTTCAGTGCTGTAGACCTGGACTTGAAGTTGAGTAAGGAGTGTTGAGGCCCAGTCTTTTGACTCCTCAGCTGAAGAGTTCTTTCTATCAAATTTTATGTGAATAATATAGTTTGCTGTTGCATCATTTGTTATGCTGCTGTTTGCCCTTGGCTTTTTCTTAATGGGAAGGGTAGCTTTTTTTATGTCCTGTAATATCCTCAGCTATTTTAGAGGGATTTGCAGCTCTTCACAACAAGCTCATGTTTCCTTCACTATCTGCATGCTTTCCTACCTTTGTGATTCCAAACCATGTTGAAATGGAAGTTTAAATCATCTTTTTCTCAGTCTTTGTCAGAACAAGCTCTTCTGTAGATACCATCTTTCATGCTTCTCTGTTACCATTTTTTGTATTTATCCTGTGAGGTTTATGAGGTTGATGCCGTGTTTTGCAAAAAAAAGTGGTGCCTGCTTATTATGTAGGTTATGTGTGGGTTTTTTCCAATCTTGATCCTATTAGCTGTTCAGCAAAGCCTCCATATGGCTGAGAGCTCCAGGACACATTTCATACACATTACAGATGAAGGGAGAGACTCTTGCTTTGGGAATACTTCCCAAACGCAATATAGTAAGCAGGTCCAAAAGCCCCGCTAGGGGATGGAAGTGAGTTAAGGGTGTAGCTGGTTCCTGAGACAACCTGGCAGTATCATCTTCAAGCGTCTTCTGGTTTACTTCTTTGTGCTGTGGGAATTTGAGTTCCCTTCCAGACCTGTTGTCAGCCCCATGACCTCATCTGGACAGGTTTGCCTCCTGGATACGAAGGAGCTGCAGTTTTGTTGTTCCTTGTCTAGGTTGCTGCATTTAAATTACAAGCTGTTAGATTAAAATTTTTTTTTTTTTTTAAAAAGGGTTGTAGTTGAAATATTGAGCATTAAGGGGTTAAATGCATTTCTTCTAAATCATAAAATGTTTCTCTCAGCCACATCTGAGTTGGTCTCTTTTCTTGTTCTTTAAGGCACAGATGGTAGAGTTGGCAAGTGCAGCTGGCTGGCTACAAGGAATCCTCCTTTGCTCTGAAGAACTTTCTTCCTGTTCATTTCCTCTATACTTCCTGATTATCCAGACTTGTAGAAAAATAGTAAACTTATTTTGCATTTCATGCTGGCTAATGGAAGTGCTGCCTATTTAAAAAAACAAAACCAAAAGGTATGCATGTATACAGGCTAAACAGTATATATGCTAGGAAACTTTTCTAGATCTGGCTGGGTATATTTTCCTCTGTGTGTGTGTGTTTTTTTGGGTTTTTTTTGTAGGGATGCTGTCAAGAAAATGGCACTAATAAGAGCTTGGCCATTTGTCAGGACTCTTAAACCTGTTTGAGGATGGAGTGTGGACTCTTCTTGTGACACTCCCCCTGTAGCTTCAGGCTGTCAAGCTGTTGAACAGCAGGAACAGTTCTTTTTTTCTTGCCATTGCTATACAGACTTGTTTAAGGTGGAGTTAAAGGGCTTGAGATAGCACGCTAACATTTCACAGCTGGTAGGCCCAGATGTGCCGCTAGACCACGTTGCATGGTTACTGAAGTCAGAGTTCCTGAAAATTGCAGACGAATTGAGACAACAAAGCCACTTTCGGAGACTTCAAAGTCATGTTGTTCCTCTGCTCGTTGGTGTTGCTATCAAGTGGGACTTAGCAGTTGACAGCTTGGCCGCCCCATGCTGGAGGCTGGTTTCCTTTGCACTGTGACTCCCCACAGCCAGGAGGTGATGGGTGATGCATAGTGGAGCAAAACTGACAGCAGCTTGCGCGTGAATGAGGAGTGGGCTGTTTAGGAGCCGATTAAAGCAAGTACATGCCTTGCTTGCCTGAACTGGAAGTGAAAATTTGCATTCCTGGCAGTTGTGATGCTTTTTTCAGGCCATAGATTCACCAATTTAAATCTGTTTTTTGTTAAATAAGATTCATGTTTGGAAGCTGGAAACTAAGGGTCAGGGAAAAATGGACTGTTGTCCTTTATTTGCGGGTGTCGGGTTCAGGTTTTGCAGTAAGTTTTTAACTCCAAAGCATGACTTGAACAGTGACCATCATTCACAGCTTCAGGAGCACCCAGCTTGTTTCAGATTTCCTTTTTAAAGAACGATGAAGTCTAATGCCTGGTAGGTCTTCCTGAAGCCTTTCATTGTAAAGGGCTAATAGTTTTAAAGTTGTTTTTTATTTGTGCTTTGATTTAAAATCTGTTGTCTGTGTTGGGTTTAAAAAGTAAAGCTATATGTAAATTCTTAAGCACTGCATGCTCTAGCATGCTTATAAAATGGGAAGATTAGGTCATTTGCTTTCTGTTTTTCTGTTATAGCCTCCTTCATGAGCGGAGCAAAGATAAGGGATTAAATACTTTGAAATAGGACTTTATAAAATTACTTAGAGATTCTAATGACTCGCATTCTAGATATTAATTGAGAATATTGATCATTGCAGGAAAGGCTATAGCTGTCTATTTTTGCAACTTTCTTGTGACTGTTTAAGAACCTATGAATTGGTAAATATTTTGGTATGCTTATTTGGCCACCTTCCATTATTAGAAAAAAAGGCTGAATTTGTGAGAAGAGTCAGTTACAGGACCAACATAAGTAATTTGCTTTTATATGTATATGTATGTAAAATTTCAAGTGTATATTGCATATTCTTTAATTTGATCTTGGCATAATGTGAATATATAGACAGCTATTTTTGAAAGTGATTATAACTGCTGATTTGCATAATGATACAGGATTTTTCTCATAGCAACTGGAAAGACTATCATCTTTAGCATGTGGGAATGCTTTTAGGCTTTAAGAAGAGTGTTTTGTTAAATCTACGAGCAGCGTTAAAGCAAAGGCGTTTGTGAAGTGGCATATGGATTATTTGCTTTGGTATGTTTTCAATGTTGACGAAGCATCGCTTTTTAGTTGTGGCATTTGGTAACTTAGCAAATTATTGGGTGCTTTCATTTTAAGGTTCCTTGGGTATAGCTTAGTGTCATCTTCATTTGAAAGCTGAAGTTTTGTAGTTAGTAAGAATTATGAACTTGAGTAGAGAATGGTATTTTAGTGCTTTGCTGTTGTGTATCATGAGTCTGTCTCTATTTTTTTATTATGATCACTATCTAAAATCCCAGCCTCCATGTTTACAAGATTGAGAAAGGAATAAGTGCTTTAAAAACTGTTGAAACCATTTCTGGGAATGGGTTTCTTAGGAAAGAGCTACTTCGGCAAAATGTGGCAGGGTTTATTTTATGTTTTTTAGAAAGCCCATTTCAAATTTTGGTAGTTAGGACAGTTTGGTTAACTTTGTTTTGCATGTGTTGTAGAACTGCCTCAATAAATGGCTGAGGCTTTTTCCATTTTCATTTGCCTGTCTAAAAAAAAAAAGCTTGGAATTGGTAATGAACTTGTTGCACGTTTTAAATCATCAGTTCTTCCAGATTTCTAAAATTATCAGTATCGTTACCAATTTGATGATGACTCAGAAGTCTTGCTTTGAATGTAAGCCCAGCTTCCAAGCTCCTTTGTAAGAAATCTCGTCTTGGTAGTGAATATCTTAATTTCAGCTTTGGAAATCAATGTTAAATTAACTGAAGTGTGAAAAGCAGTGTCTCTGAACCATTGATCATGGCTGGTGATAGACGAACTTGCTGAAGATGATGCTCAGTGGATGGTTGCTCCCGTAACTGTCTTGGCTCCATACCCTTCTGTGCAGTGGTTGCAGGCTGTCCCTGAGGAGGACTGTTTCATTCCTCAACATCAGGAAAAAAGCAAGCTAATACCGATGCAGTAAGAACCATCACCTTCACTTGCTGCAGATCTTAGGGCACCTTTTCACAGGAGAGGAAAGGGTGGAAGAGCTTGGGTTTTATGGCAGCTTTTTCAATTAAGCGACAAAACTGCTATTCCTGGTCAGAGATTTAGATGATCTGTGCAAACAGCAACAGCACTTCCACTCTGTTCTTCCATCTTGCATTGCTCCTTAAAGCAAAAGGCATTCTTCAGTTGCTTGAACCAAAAAAGAGTTTCAAATCAACATGCTTCTTCAGCATGCTTGTCAGAAGCATATATTAAAAAGACATAAAATGATCTTCACCAGCAATACAAATGCATTTGTCATAGTTGTCGCTTGCTTTTGTTCAGTGCGCGTGAAGCCTGGAGCCTCGCACGCGTGCTGTGGAAGGGTGTCGTTTGCTTGCCGTGGCCGGTGTCCTTTAACACCAGATCTGTTGCAGACAGAAGAGTGAGTCAGCAGTGGCATGTGAATTGCATTCCAGTGTAATACTTTGAGATAATAAGTAAGGTACTTCAGGATGCTTATATTTAGGTGGTAGAGAAATTGGCTTGCCTGTTTAAAAAGCAATCGTTTTTCTAAAAACAGCCCCGCCCCCCCCCAGCTCGCTGTTGGATATTTGTTTTTCGGCAACACTTCAGTTTTTGTGCTGTCAGGTTGCAAAACCCCAGAGCATACAACACTTTTATTGAATCAGCATCAGTAAATTGATTCATACTCTCCCCCTTCCCCTACCCTAAAGTCTTTTTTCCATTTTCTTTACTTACTGGCATATTGTGGAACACCTTTTGCAATACCAGCTCAGGGTTTAAAAATGCACCTGTGATGATGCACGATTAAGCTTAAGCATTCAATTCTGCTGGCTTGCTCCTATTTAAAAGAAATGCATGTGAGCTGTGCATGTACTGCTCGTGCATTGCCCTTGAGGAGCGAGGGAGGGGAGAGGGGTCACATGAGATGCGGGAGCCAAAAGGGGATCGCACTTTCCAAAAGCGTGAGACCGCGCTGGTTATTTTGGAAATTTTTATCTCTCTCTGCCTGCGTGTTTTGAGGCTTTGGTGTTTGGACAAGTCTGTGAGCCTGCAAACTGGAGACGCTGCTGTTAAGATGTTCTGTTCCCTTTGATTGGGGTGTCTGTCTGCTTCGCTTCCATCTTGCACCAGCTGGGAATCCTGGAAAGTATCTTGTTTCTTAGACTCTCGGAGAGGAAAAGCCAACAGCAGAAGAAAAGCATCTGAACATAAACTGCAGGCTGAAACATGTGAAAAAATATGTAGTAAAGCTCACAATTGTGAATATAAAGTTGAGCAAGTTACATGGTAATTTGGTGAAGTTTGGGCGTCTGTCTCATACTATAGTTGAAACTGAGTTTTGTTCTGATGTGGTGTGTCAAAATTAATTTATTTTACCCCTGTTGCTAGCATGAACGCTAGAAGACACTTCTATGGAGAAGTGCTGTGGAAAGCAGGCTAATATACTGGATTATTTTGCTATGGTAATTTATATAGCCCTGCTGCTCAGAGCAGGATGCAAAAGGAGGTGCTTTTGAGTATAAATGCTAGAACTGGCAGTAGGTAGAAATCAGGTTGAAATCAGGAATGAGGAGGGAGTAATGGGGTGTGCTAGCTGATAGTCAGTGAATTCACTGTTAATAGGCATAGGGCAGGTGCACATGATTTATAACCAGTTTCTTCTGCTTATGGCAAGTAGTAACTGATAAAATAGTAAATACATTGCTAATTATATAGCGCCTTTTGTTAATTTAACAAAGAGGTGTGGCCTGCTTGCGGAGTAAAATATGTTCAGAGTGAAGTTCAAAGTTTAAGACTTATGTGATTTGATAGTATCTGAAGTTACCACAAACTCTGAAAGTTAAGCAACTTAATGAGGGTTTGGGCAAGTACAGAATAAATTGGAAACCAGATGTGAACCCCTTTCAGTGTCTGTATTTAAGGCAGCTACAGATATTTATTTGGATTTCTCAAAAGGTTTCGTATTTTTCTTATTGTCTACATAAATCATCTTTTGAATAGTCCAAGCAGACCAATGTCTATTAATACTTGGATTACAACATAGTAAATGCTAATTCTTTTTTTGAGAGTAGAAAACATTATTTCCATGTATTCAGTTCTTAATGTTTTTCTTAAGTCTTCTAGTTAAATATGCAGAGCTTGGTCCATCCTGCTTCCCTGCAAGTACTTAGGCTTGTGGGAATTCTGCAAGGATGGAGTAAGGTAGTTTGTATCCTACTCCAGGCTCTTGTTTGTGTACAAGTAACTGGAATATTAATATCTTGGAAGCTGCTGCAATGTCTTCCAGTCTGATGATTACTCTTTGAAGCTTTGTTATATTTTAACCATAAAAATAAAAACAATTCTTAGAATTGTGGAATAATTTAGGTTGAAAGGGACCTCTGGAAATCACCTGTTTCAGCCCCCTTGTTTAAAGCAGGGCCAACTTCAATCATATCATGCTTTGTTCTTACGCCTTCTAAAATTAGTTTGAGGAGGAGTATGTTAATGCGGTAGGGTATGGTCTGTTTTTGAGCTGCTAGTTTCATTTCTGTTTTGCTTTTCAGTGAAGCTTCTTCACTATATTATTTCTAATAATGCTTAAAACTTGGGAGTACTTTCTTTTCTTGAGTTCTGTTTAAAAAAATAAAAATCCCTATATCATTACACCACCAGGAAAATAAATATCAGTAATTTTCTAGCAATTTGCTGTGAATTCTTTACTACATTGGCTCTAGATGTAAACTTACAATTTTCTTATTTGGCCTTTTTCTCATTAGCTAATTTGTTTTTGCTAGGAGGTACTTTTCCTAAGTTCTTTATATCAGGTTGCTTTTGGCAAGTGAATTACAGGTAGTTCAGAATAAGAAACTAGAATATTTTTCCGTAAGTGTGTTTTTTTTTTTTAATAAACAAGATATACGATCCTTTTCAGATCTGTACATTCCCATCTAATGCCATATCTTACATTTAGGCATTCAGAGCTACCTTAGCAGCTGCTGTAGTGGTCTGTTATGTAGAAATCATAGAAAGTGATAAAAACATTAGTGTTTATGTAGCCTTGCATGCCTGAAATGCACTTTTTTGTTTGTTTTGCTGTTTTGTGTGGTATACCTATTTTGGGATTACTGGGGACTTGAACATCAGTTTTAATTTGCAACATCTTGCAATTTAGTCACATGAGACTGTTTTAATAGTTTTCTATTGGATTTAATATACCACTCAAACTGTAGAAAAAGACCGGTATGTAGCATCTATGTGATTCTAGTGAGATGATGTGTGATAGAAGTGGATTACTTGACTCTGCTTTTCTAGTGGATTGGCTTCCTAATGGATGTTAACCATCAGTTGCCCAATAGCATAGACTTCTAATAAGTTATCTGTTTGAGATGTAATGAGATTTCTGTTATAGTGGCTGTGGTCAAAGTACCATGTTTTCAGAAGTTTCTCTCCTGATTCCCTCCCCCCCCTTTTTTGGAAAAGGTTCCTTAGTACTGCATATATAAAGCTGAGTTGTTCACATATGGGAGTTGGTCGGAGTTGCTCTGACTTTGATACAGTTAAACATTTGATTAATGTCTATTTAATGCTATTGTAGAAATTTCATATGCTTTACAAATGTTTCCATAACTTGCATATTCAGATATTTATCCAAACATAATTGCTATGGGTTTTCCTGCAGAGAGGCTTGAAGGAGTATACCGGAACAACATTGATGATGTAGTAAGGTAAGGCTTTATTTTTCTTTTCCTGAACTTATTATTGTAAATCTTAAGAATCCTTTTCTGCGCTCATTATGTTTTGCTAAGGAAAGGTTTTGTATTCTGACTCATAGAAATGGCAAGATTTTTGCATCTCGTAGATGTTGCCCTGTTAGCTTTCCTGAAAAATGTTGGAAACAACGAAAGTGATATTTTCAAGAATTTTAGGCCAGGCTGCTGTTCTGGGTTGATCTCAAATGCACGTAATCTGCTTTTTAGTATGAAAAATTGACTTCAGTAAATTGTGTTGGAGTAAAAGGAGGTTCTTTGCTTTAGAAAGATGTCAGTCCATGCTTCTGTTCAGTGTTGAGAGTTTTCTCAGATACCTGGTGGCATTTCAGAATATGTTTGCCCATATCCTTTCTTCAATTGATAAATGAAGTGCTTGATAAGTTAATTTTGATTTAGAGTAGTAAATATAGGGGACTATATCTAAAGGCTTTTACATCTGGCTGTGCTCAATAATTGCGGATGAGGAGAAAAATCGGCTAAAATTCGTTATTGCTGGTGATGCTTTATAGCACATTTTGTAAAAAAAACCTACAGGTTGTCATTTTTAACATCAAATAAAGTTATCTACTCTGAAGTGCTGGTTACAACTACAGAAGGTGTACTTAGTGTTTTAGGAGCATTGTTGTAATTTGTTTAGTCAACACCCTACCTGGAGAATGTAGTGTGAGAGGTTGCAGTAAAAACTAAATACTTGGCAGAAGCTGCTAAATGGTATTGTTTTTAGGATCCTAAGTTTTTTTAAGTCATGTGAGATGCTTTTGAGATCTCAGGCATTTGAGGTCATAAGTTCAGTAGCTCTCCAAGAGACTTGATGTTTGGGGATGAGGGGATAATGCAGTAAGGGGCATGGTTATGCAGGGAAGTTAGAAGTAGGTGTATCTGAGCAAGAAGGTGCTGCTCCCAGGTTTGAGATGCCACAGAAACTTTCTCATAATTGTTGGCAAGCAAAATTAGCGCTGCTTGAATTTCACTGGTAATTATTTGCATCCAGGTTTGTACAGAAATGAGTTGAGGCAGCTCCTCGGTTCCCACACTGGGAGGAATTGTAACCCTCAGCTGAGAATCAATCATCTGGAGGCAGTGACTTCCCTGTGCAGCTGCAGTTAGCTTCAGATGAGTTTGAGGGGGGGGGTTGTTTTTGCATATTTAACCGTAGTGACAAAGCTCGCTATCCACGAATAGTACTGAAAATGTCAGAGGCTGGATTTGACCAGGCTTGCGGAAGTGACCTTGTTCTGTCACGCTGTAATGAGGAGAAGTCGCTTTTCCAGAGCTGGTCATATCGGTGAGGTTCAGCATAGCAATCTGTAAATACTCTTGCAGAGTGTGTACATTTCTGCTAGAATTGTTAGGAGGCATGAAATTGTGTTTTCTAATCGTATCATTGCACATAGCTTGCACACAAGAAAAAGATTTTGCTGTCCTTTTGGGACGGTTGAAGGCTGTCTCACAAACTTGAACTATCTAGCCATCTTTCTTTACCAGCAGGCAGAGCCACCTTTCATTAAGTTGATGTGGGCATTGCATCTGCTTTGTGAAATATGTGGTGCCTGATGGATGCCACCTTTGGAAATTGTAGGATAGAGGCAAAGGCTGGACTTGGCATAAATGACATGGGAGTAATCCAAATAAATAATAATAGGCAGTAGTCTTTGAAGGCCCTCTTCCATTCACAACGTTGATTTCAGTTGCTTCTGTATGAAGGAAAATATATTTTATTATTTAAGTATGTAGATATGTGTAAATTACACTTTTGAAAAGGAATGACTATATAATTATTAAGTTGTCCACCACTCTGATCAAAAGGAGTGGTGATCACCTAAAAGCGTAATCAACCAAATTAAGATATGGAGAGATGTAAATTAAGTGGCTGTAGGGAACTGGATGCTAAAGCAGTGTTATGTTTGTTGCCCCCTATTTTTAAACAAGAATAATGTACAAAGTGTGACCATGCAGCATTCTGCATGTTGCAATCAGCAGGTCCTCATCTGCTCCTGTCATCTTTTTATTGTGGAATTTTTTTCCAAGAGCTTTTTATGCAGAAATTCAACATGTTTGAGCTCTGGAGCAACTGGTGTTGAGCCAGGATATGCCAGCGGGCTTTTTCTGAATAGCTGATATCCTGACAAATTTCATGCTAATACTGTATGAGAAGACGACCTGGACTGCTGGCTGTCTCCTGTGACTGATGCTTTGAGAAGTTTTGGATGGGATTGTGTCCTTAGAAAAATACTTGCATGAAAGCTTATACTTGGCTTTGTGGATATTGCTGGCAGAAGTGGAGTCAGCTCTCCTTGCTCTCCAGTGTGTTTTAAACAAGCGGGGACATCTGAAACAAATCACCATGTCCACCATCTTCCTTAATCTGTCAAAGTCTGCCAACAGGGTTGCCAGTGGGAGTCATGAAATATTTTTGCCGATGAAATTGGAATCTTGTACTCAATGCTGCACAAGGAGCATTCACATCTGTTCTTATTTTAACGCATTGGTTTAACCACAGAGTTCTTCTAGGTTCTTCTGGAATATTATGACTGATAACCAAAGCTTGTTTTTGCTTGAGCTTTCCAGGATTTTAGCAGCTAGTGTTTCTTTTCAATTTGAACAGCATGTTCTGTCATGGCTAATTAAATTCCTTCTGGCTGATGTGCGGATACACACTGTTGATGATGTTAAGTGTAAACATTTGTATGTTATTTCTTCTTGAACATTGCCAGGTGACACATCATATATAATCACGGCAATTTTGATGAATCATGTTTGCAGTTTGGCTCTCCGAGGCTTGTATGGGAAGTTTTTGTTACAAAGTGAGCATGAAAATTAAATGAGTGTGAGTGTGAAAAAGTATAGTGGTCTTCTTCCTCCTTTCTGAACCCAGAATATCATCGGGCACTGT
This sequence comes from Nipponia nippon, assembly GCF_047370975.1. Lineage (NCBI taxonomy): Eukaryota > Metazoa > Chordata > Aves > Pelecaniformes > Threskiornithidae > Nipponia > Nipponia nippon. The sequence goes on along the minus strand of NW_028262347.1, from coordinate 85,980,102 downwards.
CCTCAGATTTCAGTGGCAAATAATGGCCATTTTAAAAACCTAATATTAAAATAAATTATTCTGGCTGTTCTAACTGGAATACGAAAGTTATTTTAAATGCTTTTTTTCATTGGAAATACCACTGTGGCAAAATATTTTGCACAGATGATAAAATTGGAAGTGTTTACAGATACCTTGTGTAATCAATGCTTTCTGCTTTAAAAATAAACAACCCTTCCTCAGCATAATATATTGATGTGCAGGTATCTTAGAAATCAGTGCAGATTGGTCCATACAATAAGTATTTCAGTTGCAGGTCAGATTCTGGTCTCCTCAGTTGCATAAGTAGTCTTATTCATACTACTGGGTTATTTGTATGAGTGAGGTTTGCAACACGCTGCCTCCTTGACTTTGAGGCATTGCAGGGCCAGCTGGGACTTGGAATACAGAACTGCACATGCTGAATGGTGCTTTAATGATGCTGCAAATTAAGGTCACCATTATTGCAATGTTTATTAATACATGCCTTTTTTTTCTATTTAAGGTTTTTGGATTCAAAGCATAAAAACCATTACAAGATATACAATCTGTAAGTATGCTCTTATAGATGTATTTTCCAAAATAATGAGTTCTAAAAATAGCTTATGAGTGAAAGTGGCTTGTTGCTGTGCTGAAGCAGAGCTAGAGATGTTTTGCACATTTCTTAAAACAATTAAGCCTGATTGAGAGCACTGTTACTTCATTTAGTGGAGCTGAGTGAGGTTAAATGAAATGCTGGTGTGTATTCATATTACTTGAACGCTTTTAAATGACTTGGCATCTAGCCCATCTGGAGCTTGTACCATGTGATTAAAAAGTGAAAAGTAATTCACAGCAGGCTTTCTGTTAATGTATTAATGTCTGCACTGAAGAAATTGCCAAATGAATATTTTCCTGGTTTTTTTTAATTTTTTATTTTTTTTATTGAATGGTATTGGTACCCAGGTTCTGTTTGCTTCTTCACTATTCTTGACTGTCACTGTTTATTACTTTGAAAAAGCTATTGCAGCAATTGGTAATGTGATGGTTTCTCACTTTTGTAAGTGTAATGTTTTCCTCTGAAAATTTAGTTATGCAGAAAGCTGTTCTTGTTACAGAAGGGATTTGTTGTTGTTGTTGTTATTCCTTGATCATCTTTATATGTTTAGCTTTGGCTAATTTCATTTGTATAAATGATTTGGTCATGTCAGCTGATGTTGAAAAGTAGGTCCTGGTTTTCCTACCCCTCATTTTTTCCCAGAAATCCGAGTTGAAGATTTATTGATTCTCTGAGCTGTTAAGGCTTTATTTTTTTTAAACAAATATGTTTCTAGATATCTGCAATTAATAGAAAAGTTACTGTAGTGTGGAAATTCAGGCAATGCATTACATTGTCGTCTGTCAGTCATTAAAAATAAGTTTTAAATATGCCTCTAAATTAGTTGAAGGATTATGCATGAAGCAACTCTGTTTCCTGGTTTTGGAGCAAAGTAATACTAGAAGCTGAGAAATTCTATACTAATAATTGAAGTTGTCTGTAAAGCCTGTGGTACGATGGGACAGACAAAGATATGTAAATAAAATATGCATTAAAATAAACTAATTGGACACCTGTCATACAGTTCAGTAACAAAATTATTTTCTTCAGCTTAGAAGCTCTCCAGAATGTTAGCCTTTTAATAAATGCTGTCTTGGTGGCACTTACGGGTGGAAAGAACAGTGCTTCCTAGAATAGCTGATAGCTCCTTCTGCATGTAGATGCAGCTCTCTAAAGAGGTAACTTTCTGGATGTCTTCCTTTGAAGTCTTCTGGAGCTCCGCACTAGAGAGCTGTATCATGTAAAATCTTAACTACTGTGGTTTTATTAGACTCCCCCCTGAAGACTCCTGAGAGCTTCTGCTTGGTTTGGGGAGCAAAGCAGAACAGGACAGATATAACTTAATTTCCTCCTGCTTCCTGGGGCTGAGTTCAGCTGTCAGCTTCTGTGAAGTGTGGCTCTGGTATCACATACAAGATCAGGGTTTGCTGAGCCACCTGATACTGAGCTTGTTTCAAATTGGCTTGAGAGGTGATAGGTAAAACAATAGATTGTTGTGTGTTGGCTTCTAGGCTTGGTCAGAAAGTAAGAGTTTAGTAAGACTTCTGTGCGTCTTAGCAAGTAGCTCCTCAGGGAGTTGGTGCTTGAAAAGTTTCCACTTTGCTATATGCTAGCAACCTCATTTTACTTTAGAAAAAAGCAAAAACCAATCCCCAGCCCTACACAGGAGTGAGAAGAGCTGTGATGAGACAAATGCTTTTGACATTTACATTGCTGATACACGTGTTTTCAACTGTGCAAAGAACTTGTCCAGGTGTGCCGAAAGTTTTTGTCTTCCAGTTCTTCATATAAAAACTTTACATTTCAGTTTTTGGTGCAAGAAACCCCCATCAATTTTTCTTGTTGCTAACTTCAAAACAGTCGCAAGTGAAACTTCCTAAAATTACTATATTCACCCTCAGATGAAAACTTTTGCAGCAGAAGATGTCCCTTTAAAGTGCCCGTGTTTTCTTCCTCCCAAAACATGGATCAGATGCAAATGAAGATTCAAGTGATTACTGCACAGCTTGGAAAGCATAGCTTTTAAACTGTATATCTCTGGCTAGAGAGGCCAGGTTATCTCTTTATCTTTACGTGGGCAAAATTTATACACACGTTAAGTACATAAATGCCATTAGGTGAATTACTGCCATGTTCGGTCATGAGATGGGGAGAAATTACAACCTTCAGGTATTTCGGAGAACAGCATCTCTTTAGATTAAGCTGATCCTTTGTAAATAATCAACCTATTGTCTGCATTTAAAAGAAGGAGGTGGGAGTTCAGAGGAGTTATGTGATTATATTCAGAATTATTTCAAACACTGTCATGGGGTTTGAGTTCCCTTAAGGTAGCTGTTACATGAATTTGATAATATGTGTGTTGAGCTGTTTTATTTAAAAGGATTTAGAGAAATTTTTCTGAACTGATGCTTAAATGATGTCAGTTATGCCTTGTCCTCACATCTTGGCTTTTAACTTCCCAGTGAATGTTTGAGGAATCAATTTCATTTTGTTTCTTGTTTGTGTTGGTTTTCTCATGTGTTTCTTTAACCCTTTGCTATTTCTTCAGTATTCTTCTTTATTTTAACATGTTCTTCCACTTTCGTCTCCTGACTTCACATACTGCCAAATTGTTACCTGGCCTATTGTAATCATCTCCATCTTCTCCAGTATATTTTTTTAACTGTCCTACAGGCAGATAGTTAAAGGAGGGAGCTATAATGAACAATGTCAATTTTATGTGCGTAATTTCTGTACCTCTGTGTTCATGGGGTTGGGCTTTGACATAGGCTGCCATCTTTTCGTTAGCCTATAGTCCTGTTGTCAATGGGATCATGGTTATGATCAGAAAGGTGCCTGGCTGGCAGCACTTAGGATCTGGGTTGTTTTAAACTCACTTTAATCGTAAGGAGGATTACAAGAACTATGATAACCCACTCCCCATCCCCCCAAAACTCCCCAAAATGCTCAGGTTCATCTGGAGATCTAACTGTGTTACAGGTCTAATAGTGTTTAAAAAAAAAATGCCTTTGAAATGCTACGCAGTGGAAGCATCCCCCAAAAGTGTGTGTCGGTGGGATCTCTGCTGCAGATACACATGTTTCATGTAATGAAATGGGAGTATATTTTGTGCAGCCGTGTCTGGAGCTCTGCATTTGCCCTGTGTTGTGTACAGCTCCCATAAGAGGGCATAAAGAGTGACATGGCTATGTTCTGTGCTCAGTTTCTATCCTTGGTATCAACAAAACTATTTTTTTATCCCTTATGGTATTCTACTTGATACTCTCTCAAACTTCAAAATTTGAAGGCTTTTTTGCCCATATGTGGATTTTTTTTTTTTTTATGTTTTGAAGACTTTAATCTGTTACTACCCCTTTGAACTGGGTGTTTCTTTAAAAGGAAGAAGGAAACTTCTTGGACAAGATGCTTTTTGTTAACTGCTTTGCTTCCTAGCAGGCTCAACCTCCCAAGTTCAGATGCTGACTAGCTTCTAACAGGCTTTGCCCAGCATGGGCGGTGCTGCTCCATGTGTGCTGACTCCATCTTGGGTGTACCTACTGCATCTAACCTTTCTTCTGAAAAGCTCGAGTGCAGATATTGGGGTTTTTTTTTTGAGTCCCATCCGCCAGCTCAACTTGCACCATATCACTTCTGACCCAGAGAAAGTGTCAGCAATGTGTTCAGAGCTGTAAAAACTGCCAGACTTCTACCTAGCAGAGGCTAGAGTCGAGAAGGCTCTGGAATTCAGAGAAGGGGGAGTGCTGAGTGCATGTGCAGCCCCAGCAGACCTGCCTCTGTCCCTGGTGTATGAGTCTTGTGGACGAAGCTCAGTGCAGCGCATGCGAGGCTCCAGTTATGTGCAACAGTCATACAAGTAGGAGCGTCAGTTTGCGTGTCTGAAAGTGTCAAGTAAGCTCCATATGGCTCCAAAGGCTGCAGTCATAACATACCTACTAAGGAAAGATAAGTTCATAGCAGTCCTGAAACTGATGTGGGTATTTGAACCCTAGTACAGTTTATAATCAGAACAGAAGATCTAGATGTGTTTTGTCTACTGAAATGACTCCCAATCATTGTGTTTTAACCTGGAGTCCTGTTCTTTCGAGGCAGGTTTGTTCTTGTTTTCTTTTCTGAACTGAATTTTCACTTGCATTGTGTAGAGGAGCACCGTTTTTCCTGCAGAGAGCAACTCCATGGAAAATTATGGAGGGCATCCACTTCTTGCCTTCTTTCCCCTTACCCCTGACCTAGCTTTTTCCCTTACAGCATGCCATTTTGGCTGTATTAGAGCCCTACTGATTGGATTGTTTATATCTGCTTACCGACATTTGTCACTAGGCAAGTCATCCTGCAAGACTGGTACAGTATGATTTGCTGTGCTACCAGCTAGCTAGAGTGTGTCTCTTCCAGAGTGGTGAGGTAGACATTGATGCAGCTCCAAAGTCTTCAGAAATGTGCCGTTTTCCAGGGTCTGTGAGTGGAAAACTGGCTGACTGGCCTTTTGTTTTTTTTGAGTTCACCTAATTTCAAGAACAAATGCCAAGTTGGAGAGCAGTATCACAATCTCTGCTTGATACAAGCGATCCCCATTCTAATATTTAGTGGTGCTTTCAGTTGCCTGTGGTGGCCTTGTTGCGTTCCTGTAATTGAAGAAGAATGCTTGCTTAGGTTGTGCTAGGTCTTTGAAATGTCCTTGTGATCCCCATCACCCCTAGCACCCATGTTGTTGTTGAGGCATCTTGACACGTGTTTTGAGTTCAGAGTCAATTGGATGAAGGTCATAGCCATCTACTCTTTATGTGTTTACATGGGAGCGTAAAGTTGCTTGAGCGGCTGGAGCTGTTAATATTACAGCGTAAAAAAGTCATAGTGTATTGTATCACTTGCATGAATGTCTCCATTGAGAGTGACAAAGACTAAAACATGCCAATGGACCACGGTTACCATCGGGTAAGTGATTGTTTTTCAGGAAAATAACTGATATTTTAGTGAGCAACTTTATACATCTGCAACAAAACAGTTTTTCTGTACTATAGTTCTCTAGCTATAGTTCTAAATCACAAAGGTGGTGTGTATACATGATTTTCCCATATGTTGATCTGTATGTTCCAGGGTGTGACAGATGTTGGGAGTGCCTCAGAGACTTATCTTGAACACTTGTCTGTTTTTCCTTTTTAGATGTGCTGAAAGACATTATGACACCGCCAAATTTAACTGCAGAGGTACGTTTTGACTGTCTAGTATGTGTTCTTCTCTTTAAACTTCAGTGTTTCTGGATAAAGGTATAAAGGAGGAGCTGATGAATAGTAATGTAGGAGATTTGGGCACAAGGAAGGATGTCGGATTGCTTTGAGTCATTGGAGAAACTTGCTATATTTTTGATGCTTTCAAAAAAGTATGTTTCTGGCAGTTAACTAGATCAAGATCTAATAAGGCAATCAGAAGTCTACTGTTGCAAAAATTTTTGCAGAATGGGTTAAATAGAAGTTTCTGTTCAATTCAGGTTGCAAACTTACTGTAAAATTTAGATGTGAAGCTTAGAGAAGTCTGTTTTTTATGCAAAGGCATTACTTAGAATAAAAATGGAGAGCACTTAAGCCACTGTCACTGTTCATATAGAACAACTTTTTGAAGATCTGGAACAAACTTTCAGTTGCTTTCAAAAACAAAAAATAATTCCCACATGATGCCTCTTTGAGATGAGTTGGGTCTTAGACACTTTGCAGAGTTACTGGAAGCAGTGGGGAAACTTCTAGGGGCTCGTGTTGATCAGACCCTTGGTAAGTGGAAGCTGATGTACCTGTTTTGTCAGTATTAACTCCCCAGGTAATAAATAAATAAATAAATAAATACAGATTTACCTTTATTCTTTGTGCAGGGAAACATCTCTCTGCACAGTAGTAGAGCTTGTTATTCTTCATGCAGTGTTTCAGAATGGTTGGGTAGATAAGGAGTACTTGTGGGTACGTAATTGTAGGAGATGAATAGATTTTGGCCTTACTGGCTAATACTACATCATAGCAAGGGCTCAACTTCTTTATTTTTTTTTTTTTTTTAAACCATCCCTCTAGTTGTAAAGAGGTGGTTTAGATCATGACCAAAATGTAATTGGCTGCTTTAATGTCTGAATATAGAAGGACTGAAATTTTCATTTTGAAGTCATCTTTGTTTCTGATTTGCTCTTACAATGCTGAATGACAATGTCCTGAAACCTCACTCAATATATACAAGCCAGAAAAAAAGTATGTTAAGATCTGCTTGAGCAATACTTTGGGTAAGAGGAGAAAAGGTGTAAATGAAAAGGACGTGCTTCTAATATGTCCAGAACATATGCTTGCTTTAATTTATGCTTTCTATTACGGGGGTGCTCAGATCCCTTTGCTGTCAATCCCAGCCCAAAATGTTGTTTGTGACAGCACCTTTCACAGTTCCTCTGCATAAGGCAGCACTGTTATGGGGACCTACATGTTGCTTTTTATTTTTTTTTCCATCCCCAAGTTAGTTAACTAAATTCGTGACTTGGGACTTCCCTTAGCAGAGGAACAACAGTTCCACTTCAAAATCTTCTGAAGTGAATTAATTTCAAAGGGATCTTCTCATTTGTACACTTAGCATGAAACACCATAGTAGTTCAGAATTGAACTTGGATGCTCTTGCATCAAATTCAAAACCAAATGTTGAAAGCTCTTCATCTTCTTTGGATGCTAGCTTTCTGTCTAGGGTTTTTGCAGTTTCTGAAGTACTTCCATGCTGGAAATTGCCTTCTGCTTTGCCACAGACTTTCCTTTTTTTTTTTTTTTTTTTTTTGCCCCTTTATGTGCTATGGGATTTTTCTTGCAACATCTAGGAGCTTGGAGAGAGTAATCAAAACCGTTCTCCATGCTGTGTGCTCCAGTGTTAGGAATCAAAATCTATGGAGGACCTGCGCCCTCTAAGCTCAAGATTGTGGAGCTCAACGTTTCCTAAGGTTGCTTTCTGACTCTTAATCCCTCTGCACCATCACAGGGCACCCATTTCATCTGCTCCTCATTCCATCTTTGACGAAAATACCGCAAGGTTTGCCTTTGATCCCAGATCTCGGAGAGCATCTTCAGCATGCTGTTACTACTTGGGATTTTTCAGGCTGTTTTTTCAGGACTACTTTGTCTCTCCTTTTTACAGGAACCTTATTGGATGTAGTTAAGATAGACTCAAAGTTGTACGAACAAATTCTCAGCATCTCCTAACAGCTTCTTTTCGTAGGGGTTTCTAAATAAATTCCTCCTTTCATTTACATCTGCTGCAAAAAGTGACATCCCTGTAAGTTCACATAAAACGATTGTTTGGGGAGTCTTTGGATCTTCCATGTGGAAGAATTTATTAGTGTATGTACATGTTTGTTAACCTTTACTGCTTCTTTAGCAAAGATTATTCACTTTATCGGGTTTCCCTACTTGATATTCTAGGAGATTAAGTGGGCGGTCTGTACTGTGAGTGAATAAACTGTCCTTGCGGATCCTTCCGAAAGACTTTGGACTTGTGCTGCAGTAATTTAGCAGTTCCATAACTACATCCCTCACTTCTGCTCTTTTAAGTCCTTGGGGATTCATCAAAAGGAGCCTTACGTGTGTGACAAGAGAGTAGTACTTACAAAACGAATACAAACACTTGGTAAAAAATAAAATTTTTTCATCTTTAGACCAGAAAAAGAAATGGTGTTTCTAGCTGAGAATTTCTAAATGAACCAGACTTATATATGTAAGATCCCAAGTCTGCCGATCGCAAATTGGAGTGCGCTTTATAAAGTGCTGTTCTCCTAATGAAACTAGTACAACCCTATGTAATTCTGGCAGTCAGCATGGCATTGTCTGTCATCTTATCCAACGTGTGAGAGGTTTGGGTGCTTGTCTCTTCTTATTGCTTATTTTTTGCTCTCTTGAGTTTTCTTTCATTTCCTGCATGCTCACTTAAAATTCTTTCCATCTCTACATGGAAAAAAGTGTTTGTGTGCATGTATATATCCGTATAAGAAAAAGGACAACTTCGTTCAGTGGTTTGACTTTAAAACCACTTAAATACTTCAGTATTGCAAGTGCCTTACATGAGGGTTTTTTTTCTATTACCATTTCTTAATATGGAAATTGCAGATTTTTGTTTCAAAACCCCTTTGAGCAAATTCTGAGAGTTTGTTCCCAACATAGTCCCAACTGTGCTCAGAATCTTTCATCAAAATTCCTATTGTCTGATCAGTGACTGAGGTCTGGCTCTGTTTTCTCTCAGCAGGTAGTCTAATTATTGGTAGAGTAATGGGTTTTCACAAGGTTATTCTTTGTGCCAATGCACTCTTAAATTCTAGAAACTTTGTGATGCAAGATACAGAGTCTGTGCCACTCATTTCAGTAGCGGTGTGAAATAGTCTCTATGTAGCAGGATGCTTGGTTATGTATTACTAGAGAAATGTCTGCAATGCATATAATATGCAGTACATTGCTGAATAATACTGGAATAAAAAAAAAATCTATGTATCTATGTGTAAGACGGGGGGTTATTTAGAAAGTTAATCTTTTGCATGCTTGTCACAAAGTTGACCTGTCTAGTTGAGCTTGCTGTAATTTCCTTTTGAGGTTTTGATAAATTACTTCTTCTCATTGCAGTTGCACAGTACCCTTTTGAAGACCATAACCCACCACAGCTAGAGCTTATCAAACCTTTTTGTGAAGATCTTGACCAATGGCTAAGTGAAGATGACAATCATGTTGCAGCAATCCACTGTAAAGCTGGAAAGGGACGAACTGGTGTAATGATATGTGCATATTTGTTGCATCGAGGCAAGTTTTTAAAGGCTCAAGAAGCCCTAGATTTCTATGGGGAAGTAAGGACCAGAGACAAGAAGGTGAGCTATTTTCAGTTCTCCTACCTGTGTCTTTATACTTTTCCTACTTGAGGTCAATTTGGATAGTCAAGCCCTTTCCATCACTTTCCATCAGTTGTGGTATCTGGGTTGATTTAGCTTTAACGTTACTGGATCAGTGCAGTTGTTCTAAATGAAAAAGCTTTCCTAAGCAGCAGTAGCAATTAGTCACAACACTAAAACAGTCTGGTTTTTCCATCTCCTGTTCAAGAAGGTCTGGACAGTTTATTTTAAATAGCCTTTTAAATACCATTCTGCTGTGTATGGCATCAAATAGGCAGTTGACAAGTGAACTTTCTCGTTCAGCATTTTTGGCCCAAATAAGAGGATTATTCTAGCTTGTTTTGCCTGAATGGATGAGCTGTTCAGCTCCTCAGGTTCTCTTAGTTTCTGTGGTGGTGTTTGGAGATGCGTAGTCATACAGTGTGTGTTACAGTTGAATATCCCTATTGGAAGAGTCTGTTGTTGGATGCCTCTTTTCAATAAAAGGGTAGTTAAGCCCAGATGTTGACAGCCTCAGAGCCTGCTTCATGAGGTGCTGCCATTTAGTTTCTTGCACTTCTCCAGAGGAGAAATGGGAGAATCTCATTTCAGAGAAATGATGTTCATGGCTACAAGAGCTTTCTGTTAAGACCTTGTCAGTGGTACAGACAGACTTAGCAGTAACTGTGTGTTGCACCTTTCCGGCGTAGTTCTGCTTCGTTAATGGGAATTTAACCTCCTTATTTGAAATCTTCTCCAAATATAATAAGGTGTGCCTTGCAAGGTCACTTCTGCAAGCTTCCCTGTTCATCTTCCATCATTTCCTTGTGTATGTTGGTAGAGCAGCCCAGGGGGATCTTTGCCATCTTTGGCAGGCCAGTTTCAGCCTACTCAAGTACAGAGCTCTCTGTGTTCCTGTAATATTTGCGTAAAGTATTAATTTCACAGTGTAGACCTCTAATGAGCAGAGCTTCATATTTGAAGGCTCTTGAGAGCAAAAGTGTCACATAAGGAATTTTAGAATTTGGCTGTTAATTCATTGGAAGGAGCAAATAACTTCTTAGTTTGCTCTCTTTACAAGATGGAGCTGTTATTCCATGTACTCCTGAGAAGATAGTTGTGCTGTAATACTAGGGTGGAGACAGTGTCAAGGTTTCCCATCAAAACTTTGTGGCTTTTGGTAAGGGTGCATGGTGGTGAATAGGAATGAGCTGTGTGATGAATAAACACTGTAGATTACTCCTGCTGATAAAGATTATCTAAAGAGCTAGATAAAATATCATGAAAACTACAATTAACAAATATGCGGTGAAGCGGATCGTACCTCAGTTTCCCTTTTGTAAAAAAAAAAAAAAGAGGGTACTATTTCTGCGCTTTAGTGTGTTGAGGGTAAGGTCAGTTAGGTGTTCATCAGTACCCCAGTGGTACCTCTGGCATGTTTGAGGTAAGAGAGAACTTAGTAAATAGTGAGAGCCTTGTTTATCTTCACTGTAAATATTGTCTGTAATCAGCAACTTTGGTTTTGTTTTGATGTCTCTACTGGAAGAGTTGATATCTGCCCCCCCCTCCCGCCCCCCCCCCCTTGAGTGTGGTTATCTTTATGTGGATGGTGGGCAGCGCGTGATTCACGTAATCCTTAAAGTGGTGTTTATAAACAGGTATTCTAGTGTAGGTAGGTTCTGGGAGCTTTTTCTTCCCTTGCGGCCTGTATTTCAGTGTTCTAGGTCAAGTGCTGCTCTCTGATTTGACACTTCACCACACCTTTATATAACTGACTTCCTGAACTCAAGGTAAAGGAGGCATCAACAGAATTGTTTGCACCTAGGGACAAGAAAATGCCTTTTTTTTTTTTTTTTTTTTTTTTTTTTTTCTGGACCAACGTATGCATGATGAAGGAAAACTGGCTTTAATTAGGTACCAAATTTTCTTCATTTAAAGCAAGCACAAGGTGCACAGTTTGTGTATAGCTGCTCAGAATAGTATAGCTATAATCGCTGTTGCTGCCATTAATGTGCATGGCAGAGTGATTCTTGAGAGGGTTTAGTCCATGCTGGCAGGAAGTGTGAGTCTAATTGCAAGAGGAAGTATGACTAATTGGTCAAGAGAACAATCTCAAGTACTTCTGTAGCAAGCATTTCCCAAGTGTCTTTTGGGAGAAGAAGCTTCATAGAGGCCTTTGCAACATCAAGTGAGAGTTGTAGATGAGGCTGACAGTTCCTAGATAGTCTGTTAATACACTGTCGTCCTGGGAAAGGTAGTGCGGAATAAAACATTGCAAAACTGAGTCTAAAAGTCTGTCTCTGACAAAAAAATGGGGTTTTTTTGTTTGTTTTTTTTTCCTATAAGCTGCCTCTTTTGAATTCTGTAACTCATCATAGTGGGAGGATCCTTTTTCAGAAGAAGAGAATGATGAAGATTAGAAAGTATTGGCTTAAATGGTTGTGTCTATCAGTCACCACCACTGTAGAAGAACAGGAATGATTTCTGTTTTCTCTTTGAACTAAGGGAGACAAACTGTTTTCTGAAATTGGATAAAGAACTGTTAGTTGTCCAGCCTGTTTTCAGAGCTGAGGGAGAACTGAACCCCAAAAAAAGTCTTCTAAAAAAGCTGCTGCTTTCATTGTTTGAAATAGTTAGCTTATCACCTGTTTTTTCCTTAAGATGGACACTGAAATACTACTGTGATGATGAAGACTGACAACTTACCTTCCTACAGCTGGAGAAGGTCTTTATTTATTCCCACTTCTGCCTTGAAGGTTTTATGGTGAGGATTAGTCTTGTAAGGAAGCATAGTCTACTCAACAGATAGGTATCAGCTGGGAGCAACTATTCAAGTGCTTGAGCTGGAGATGATCTGTTCAGGAGCATTGTTTGACCATCATAGTGTTGTATTTTTAGGAACAGCTCCTAATAGTGGTGTAACTGAACAGGAAATGGAAACCAATTATTTTGTGTGGGGAAGTCTCAGAATGACTCTTTCAGCAGGGTAGACAGCCAATGTCTGATGTGACAGAGCTGATCAGTTGCGATGCCTGTTTGTTCAACGTACTCAGGTGACAAACTCTGCTAAACCTGATGCTGTAAGTCTAGTCTGAGGCTGCAGCTTTAGCTTTGCTCTCGCAATAGGGCATGTTATTAAAGTGAATGTGGGAATATTACTTCCAAAAATGTTTGTTCTTCATGATACTGCCCATGCTTCATTGAGAGGAGAACCAGGAGCAGCACCTGAGAATTTTTGTTGTGTCTGCACAGCTCTGCAGTGCCCTGTGAAACTCTGGCATAGGGGCTAGAGAAGCTTATCTAATGTCCATTTTAAAAATGATGATGGTGATAAATGGGAAATGTAAGCTGCTTGAGGAGAAAATACTTAAACTGCTTCTCTGTTCTTTTATTCTTCTTGAGTAAAAGTAAGTGGGGATCGATTGCACCTCTCAGAATATTAGCTTGTTATGAGAGTGTTCTGCTTTGAAATCAGACTTTTGGAAAATGGGGAACTTTCTGTTCCACTTCAGTGTGGCTGGTTCTTAGGATCTCAGGGAAAAGACTATGTGTCTGGGGAGTAAAGGTCTCTGGCTGAAGGGATAAAACTGCCCTCTTGGCTGAGAACTGGTTTTGCTTTGAGATCGACTATCACTTTATATAGCTATGAAAGTGATTGTGTTCCCTTTGTTCTGATCCCAGCCCTGTTTGTCCTGATAAGGTGTGCTGGGGTTTCTCCGTAGGGCACATCCTTTATGACATGGAGAAGCTACGAGCAGAGAGGGATGCGTTTTCCTTACCTGCATGGTTTGCTTCTAGTTGGCAGCATTGGCAAATTACTGATGATTTGCTCTCAGGCTGGGATTTTCTCAGTTGTGAAGCTCAGATCCCAGGAAAGCAAACTTTAAAGCTCCCTTAAGCAGTGGGTCTGATAACTACTGAGATGACATCTGAACCAAAAACATTGTCAGTGTAGAAGGCTACTTAAGAAGGTCATTGTACAAGTCCTGTGGGATAAAGTCTTTTGTGTAATTTAGAAGCAGCTGAAGTAGTAAGGAGATATAATTATCAATGTATTTTTTTAAATAGAAGCAGGACATGATAGATGCTTGCTAAATAAAAAGTACTCTGGCCACTCTTAGCTTATGGATGTTGTAAAGTGAAGTAGGTATTAGAACTAATAGTTTGTAGAAATACTGTGTCCTAGGTTTTGTGACCATAACGCTCAGACTTGTATAGGAAAACCTTTTGTTATCTCCAGTATATTGCAATTTAACATTTAGTTTTAATATGGAAGTTTACTTACTGATGCTGTTGCAAGTATATAGTATGGATTATTATAAACCATGTAATACATTTTCTAGGGAATTAAATTATTTTTCATCTTTATCACTTTTGCTTGAAAATATTAGTGATAAGAGCTTTAAAACTCTTCCCTTACTTGAAGTTTAAGTTGATTTAAAATCAGTAATTTAAATGTTCTTTGGTTATATGTTCTCAAAGCAAACGATTACTTCAGAGTTGTAATTAAACTGAGACGTCCTTCATTTAACAGTTTAGGCTATTGGGTTTATAGTAAATGAAACTTTGCACTTTTGATTTTTGTGAAAACATTTCAGAAGGGCATTTTGTAATAGGTAGCCTCAGTCTTGAGTACAGTGATATTAGCAAACAAAATTAGAATCTTTTGACTTAAACTGCTGTTGAAGTGTAATTCCTGTGTCAGTGCTTAAAAATTCATATGTTCAAGGCACCTCCTGCTTAATGTCTGACACTCCCCACCCCAAAAAAAAAGTAGCAGCATGAAACCATCTTTTACATGGCCCTCAGGGTCTCTGAGGTGTTTGTTTTTATGATATGGAAAAACCTGCATTCTTTGCCTCATTGAGGTGGATGTTTGGAGGTATGTACTAAAGTAACTGGAAAACTAGCTTGTTCCGTGCTGGGGACTGGTCGGTAATTAATCGCCTGATGTTAGATAATGTGTGCAAAGAGCTTCCTCTTAAACGCTCTGCAGGATGAGTACAAGAGGTGTGGACATGTGTCTAGGGAAAAGGGGAATGTGTACAGAGGCTGTCTTTGAGGATGGTTTGGAGGTGGCTTATGTCTTTGCTAGTCCTTAAGGTGCCTAGCGTGGTCCACAATGAAGAAATTGCTGAAGATCGTCACGAGTTACTGTACCAAAAATCCCATCTGGCTGGGTTTCTGTGCAGTGTAGAAAGCAGTGCAGCACTCCACTGCTTTCTAGGTACAGCCATCTTAGATGTTTTATTCTGTGTGCTGGTCTCCAGCGTAGCTGCTGCAGAGGTATACTCAGCATAAATCACAATAGTTTATTCCAGGTGCTTTAGCTACCTTTTCATTTGTGGTTTATTTGCCTTTAGTTATATTCTGAGGTAATGGGCAGGAGTTCTGTTAGTGATGCTAATAAATGGTCTTGATGGTTTCTGATGTTTGTTTTCCCTCTGTTCAGGGAGTGACAATTCCCAGTCAGAGACGCTACGTGTACTACTATAGCTACCTGTTAAAGAATCACCTGGATTACAGACCAGTGGCACTGCTGTTTCACAAGATGATGTTTGAAACAATTCCTATGTTCAGCGGCGGAACTTGCAGTAAGTACCCAGCACCCCATTAACTTCCGTTAGCTCTTGTAAGGAAACGCATTGGCCTTTGAACTTGGTTTGGTTATGTGACGGTTACCATTCTGTTACGTGACATGAAGAGCTGCGCATCTTGATGGAGGAGAAGATCGTACTTAAATGCTTCATGATCCAAAATCTGCTGGGTTAGTGTGGTATATCCGCTAGCATCTTCCAGGTGTAGTAAATTGAGGTCTGTGAAGTTGTATGGTTGTTTTAAATTGGGAAGTGTTTAATGGTTTGAAGATAAGCGGTGACATATATATTTGGATATTTGCTCCTTACTTTTATAAAAAGCCTTTTTTTAATATAGCAACTCTTGGGAAACATGAATTGCTGAAAAACATTTGCTTAATGGCATGTTGGCTTCAAATGCAGCAACATCATTCTTCCCATGATGTTTTTAAAAAAAAAAAAATGGGTTCAACTAGGTAAATATCTAATTAACTCTGGAATAAACTTTTCTTTATATGGAGCCTTGTGAAGTATTAATAAACCTGTAAATGATTAATCTGGTTTGCTGATACACAGTGTGTTAGTAAAGAACAGCAGATTCCTTGAAACTTTGAAGTATAAATATGAATTCACTTCTGTCCATCTGTGGGCTGCATTACAGGACAGTAACTGCCTAGTGTTGCATATTCATTTTTTTGTTAGTGGAAAAAGTCTTTCTAATGGTTTTGCTATGGGGATTACTGTAATGTGTAATTAATTCCAGTGCCTCCTGTGGCTTTGATTAAAATTGCACTATTAATATTGTTGTAAGACAATACCTGAACATATAACGCACATAAGAAACGGTCAAGCAGCTTGGCAAGCTAGCTGTATTTACAGGAGGAGGAGGAAGGGAGGAGCCTCTGCCAAAAGACCTCTGCCTGTAAGGTAGAGGTGTGGAGGTTACAGATTTCTGCAATTACCACTTACATAATGTTTTGCATAAACTGTGCTATACTTGAGAAGTCAAGCTACAAGTATGAATTGCTCGCGTGAGCATTAACTTGTTTTGTCTGTAACAGGCTGTTAGCATGCTATTTTCACAGTAGGATTTTAGGGTAAACCAAAGATTTGCTAAGTACCTGAGAAGACAGAGTAACTATCAACTTCAACATTTTTGTGTACTGCAATATTCCATGTTCCTGTGGAGTTCTCAGTGATTTTTCAGAAAGTGGAACTAATGGTTTGTGTTATTTCTTTAGTTGTGTTATCTACTGCGATGGCAGTAATTTTACCAACACGTGATAACTTCAAATCTGATTTCCTTGTTATCTTCCTTCTGTTTTAAAGTCACTGACTGAGCAGAGCCATGCCTCTCAGGCAAAATGAAGGGTTGAGAGGGTTTCACGGCTCTGAGGATTTGAGGGAGATAAGTAGCGATTTTATAGCTAGGCCATTCAGCAAGATAGTGCGGGTATGCTCTGTTGGGACTTCCACAGCTCTGCAGGGGTGGTTTCAGGGTGGCTACGCACTCTATGGCAGGGTATGTTCAGTGTGTATTGTCTAGAGAGCAGTCTGCATCTGATACTAACAGAGAAGTCAGGAGTGAATGCAGAAAGACTTCTTCGAATAAGTTTCATGTAATATTTCTGACTTTCATGCTGGTGTCTGGCAGCTTCCAAAGAAAATCTGCTTAGGCTGCACAAAAAAACCCTCATAATTTCAGCTGTTACCCCTGCAGATTTAATTTGGAACATTAGGCCGTGGCTGCCACTTTTTTGGTGATGGTGATTTACAGGACAGACTTACAGTCTGTGTCTATATAATCTGTCGGTGCTGGTTGGTTTGTGTATTAATGTTAAATTTTGTCCTTGTTTTTGTTCGTATAACAGTTCTGTTTGTGTAAGCAGAAATCAGTTTGTGCTGGCATGACTGCCCACTCTGCAATATGAAGAAGAGATGAGAGAGAATAAAACCCCTCAGTTACATCTATATAATATAGAGATAAGGGGCAATACGCAAGGCAAAGTCAAGCAGTTGTCACTTCATATAGTAATTTCTTATTATATTAAAAGGAAACAGCAACTTTCTAGGAACCCTGTGGTTGCCTGAGAGTATTGCTACAAAGGACTGAAATATATTGGGTTGTTTCCAGTAACATCTAGCAAAGTTTGATGGCCTGCGGTGCTTAACTCTTAATAGATATTTATTTAACTTTCAAAATATCGTAGCTCATGATTGTGATTCTGATACTAATATTGTGCTTTATGACACTTTAAGGCATTTCTTATGAAGTGACGCTCTGTTTTGCCATGCAGATCCTCAGTTTGTGGTGTACCAGCTAAAGGTAAAGATATTCACCTCCCCTTCAGGACCCTCAAGACGTGAAGACAAGTATATGTACTTTGAATTCCCTCAACCTTTGCCGGTATGCGGTGATATCAAAGTGGAATTTTTCCACAAACAGAACAAGATGTTGAAAAAGGTTGGTTTTCTCGCTTTTCTGGAAAATGTTGTTGAGCCAATACTGATGCAGGGTTGGGATGTTGGTTATTCTTCAGTGATGTGTAGTCACTGTATTTAATTCTTCGATGTCTAGTTTTCCCAAGGAGAGAATCTACCACAAAATGAAAGCTGGATATTTTGAGAGTTGGTGAGATTAAGTACAAAGGTCGGCTAAAAATTATACTGGATATGTACTGCAGTCATTTGGGTAGTAGTGAGTAATCTAATTGAGGAAGAAGCATTCTCATTCTAAAAATAGACTTGCATACTGAGCAAGTTAACTCCAGCTGTTTTCTTCACTAAATTTTCCTAAGGTTTGAGCAGGCACAGAAGATCCTGTCTGTGTGCCGTTGGCTGATTTCTACCCATCTGTCAAATTTGGTTGAATTTCCGAGGTAATTGAGTTCCTACGCACTTCGTAAAAGTACCTCTGCAATCTGTTCAGCCATCTCTTGGTTCCCAGCTGCAATGCCTTGACATTAGACATTTAGAGAATTCACTTAAAACTGAGAATTTTATCAGTGTCTCAATTGTGGAAAAAATGCATCTGGAACTTATTTTGACACCAAAGTCAGCAAGTTCTTAAAGATAAATGCCTCATCACTGGGTTTCATTAATTCTGGTGCTTGTGGGGCTGGTTTGCATCTACCGAAGTGAAAGGTGAGGAAGAGATCATGTTGATTAAAGGCTACTTTTGTATTTACTACTTAAAATTCTTCATGGATAGTTCTTCACTCTTAATGGATGTTATAAAACTTAAGAGCATTCATTGAGTGAATCCTGTGTACAGGCAAAGCATAAAAATAAGAAAATGCCAGAGTGGATTGGGAGACAAACATAAGTGGTGAGATAACAGAGTCTCTTATAACTCTGCACGCAGGTTGTACCTACTAGACGTGTATGTAAATACACAGGTACGCTATTTTGTGGGCTTGTTCAGTTACAAGGCATTGTTAACTAGTTTAATGGTGTAATTTCACTAGCTAGAAATGTCATGTTCTGTTGTTTGCTATGTGCTGGTGTCTGCAAAAGTTTTTAAGGTTTCTTAATGGGAATATTTTCTTCTTCTGCCTGTTTAATGAGATGTTTTACTTGGTCAGTGTGGCTATATGCAATACAGAGAACTGTAAAACAAAGCATTTTAAAAGTAGAACATTAAAATTATTGACATTTAAAACTGCAACGCACAGGAGCTAGTTTTGAGAACGAACTTGTAAAGGAGCACCCAGATAAGTACTGTGGTCTGGACATGAAGGATGCAGGGAGGAGATGAAACAAACCCCAGATATCTGAGACAAGGTCCTGTTTTATCCAGTCTCTGTCCTGTCTTAACTGTGAATTTGTCATTTCTTTACCATCTTCAGTAATGTATGGATTGCACATGGGCTTTGTAGGAAGCATTGTGCTGCACTGCCCCTTTTGAGTAAGCCCCTGAAATATCAGTGCACAGCTCAGATGCTGGATCTTGGCTCTGTAGCACCAGGAACGAACTCCTGTGTTTGTTTTACCTCTATAGAGAGTACTGAGATCCAGTGACAGCATAAACTAGATCTCCTTGTTATCACATACAATTTCTGTAGCATAAATTCCGTCTTCAAGAGAGTGTAAAATTGTCTGCAGAAATGCAGCAAGCGTGTTACTATGCTGTAGTTTCATTTCAGACTGTCATATCAGCCATGGTTTCATTTCTTAAGAATCTCTTTGTAGTTTCTGAGTAGCTGGTTGATTTTTTTTTCTTTTTGTCTATTTTTATCAAGTACCTGAACTATTCAGGTTCTGTAGATTACAGATAGTGCAGAGGTGCTTCTTTTCTCAGTGTTTTTGGACTGCTAGGGCCAAGAAATGCTGAGATGGTGAAAGCTCTTCTTTCCACATCTGCAAGCTTTTCTGAGAGATAGGAACTGTCCCTTCACCAGACAGAAGTCTTTACAATTGTAAAGAAATGACCTTGATAATCTGCCTCAAAGATCTGTTGAATCTAGTGTCTAATTGCCTTCAACCTTGTGTAAGAATGGAGGCCAAAAGAAAGTAGGAATATGGTGTTACACAGTTCTGGTAAGACCACCTCTGTTAGTTTCTCCAGTAAACGCAGACATGAATTGAGGGCATCTGGGACTGGGTCAGTGGATCGTCTCGGATGTAAGCATGTTCATCTGTTATATGAAACCACTGCTGAGGTCTTCATATTGAGAATTAGTGAAATATTCCATCTGTGACATGTGCTTTGGCACTAGAGGAGATCCTTGCACATGGTCCTTTTGACAACGTTACGTAAAGTGACTACGGTGGGAATAGGGCAAAGGTGAATATATGTGGCAGAAAACCTACCTTGGCACAAAGTTGAACACAGTTCTCTGCACAAGTGTTTCACATCTGTGCCTATTCCTTTTCTAGATAAAATGAGTCCACGCAGTTTTTACTCAAAACCCCAAAAGAGAGGGCTGTGGAGAGTTGTCACATTTTGGAGATCACCTCTATGCAGTGATCACCTAATTCATGAGGAACAGCATAATTAGGAGTAACAGGATCTTATTTTCCAGAGGTTCTGGTTTATTCACATGTGTTTATGAAAGCTGGAAGTACAGACCTGTTGCCCGTCGCTGGTTCTTGCTCTTCCAAGGTTTTCTGTTAGCTGCTAAACAAGTTTTCTTGCACATGCTTAAAGGCATCACATATCTACCACTCTGCATTTTAACTTTCCGTAAGAAACCTAATCAAAAAACTAGTAACATTAATTCTCAATGCATTCTGGGCCTCAGCCTGGAGAATGGCTATGTCTCATCTCCGGAAATAAAGCAATCTTCTGTGTCCTCCTGCTGGGTCTGGTTTGGTGTTTGATACCACTGATCTCAGCTGAAGTGCTCCAGATTTGCTCACCTGTACTTGTTTTCAAATTTCTTAATCCTCTGAGGAACAGTAGCATTATCTGCAGAGCTCTGTAGTATGGAGGGTCCTTCTCAACTTTGATCAAGCTCTTGGATAAAATTATTATGCATAAAACAAAACAAACTTGAATGACCAAGTGACTTCAAGTATGTAGCATCACAGTGTTAGTATGAAATTTAAAGCAGTCAAGTGTCCTGTGTTTTTTAATGGCAAAACTTAATTTAAGCAAATTCAGTGGCTAGCAAGAGATGACCTCAGCCAAAGGATTATTGGTGCTGGTAAGAAGATGTTGGTAAGAGGGTGACTGATTTGAAAATGTTACCCTGTTTCAGCTCTTCTATAATCTGTGCCGCCTGGCATCAGTTAGCAAGTCCACAACTTTTTGTCTTGTCTAATAAAGTTGTTTACTTTATTCTTGGACTGTTTCTTCAGTATGATGTAGCTACTTCCTTTCAAGAATGAAATGCATGATCATATGAGAACAAAATGGCTTGAGGCTTGAGTCAGTTATTATGTATGAGTTTCTGATGGATGGAAGTTAGTAATTTGTGGGGGTTTTTTAGCATGATTTTTGTTTCTCTGACTTGTAGCTTGGCTATTTTTCCATCTCAGACTGCTGCTGTTGTCTCTCTAGGTTTGCTTCCATGTATCTGTGTGCAGCCTTTTTCTTCCAGTTACTGATGTTGACATGGTGATCTTAAAGTACTTCAGAGTATCCTTACATCACTTGGTTCAGTGAGAGTCTGTTTAAAAATAATACAGAAGATCTTGTCATCTTCCTGCCTGCAGAGCCTGGGGGTAAAGGAGACCTTTTTCAGCAGTCCTCCCAGTATAGATGAGAAGAAAATGTTGGTATGGGGGTTTTTGTAAGAGTCACTGCTGTTTTATACCCATACTCTAGTGTTTGCAGGGTTGACAGCATTGTTTGAGCTGTTGGGTATGCCATTTAGATGTTGGGTAAGAAGTTCTGCTACACAGTTCAAGAGGACTTTGGGTGATTGCTGTTTAGAAAACACTGAAGAATGAACTCTGAAAATGTCAGGACACTTTAACTGTTGATCTGAAAATGGTACAAGAAGTTCCATCAGCCATGACTACAGGAAGGCTGTGAGGCCAGCATGGAATAGGTTGAAACATGATCTCCATCTTCTGATTGCTGGATAGCATCTCCAAAACCCGTAGCTGGTGCTGCAAAGTGATTATAAGTGCCTGTAGATCTCTCTGCAAAATTAAACTCTCAGGAGGATACAGGAACTCCTAGCTGATGGTTTAAATGATCTTGGATTTGGATCTCAGTCTGCAGTTAGAGGCAGATATCGGCTCTAGAGTGAGGTATATTTTTCTGTCAGTGTGAGAACTGAAAAAACTGCACAAGGTAGGGATAAGTATTGTATGTCAAAATAATGTGATTAAATCAGGTTCTGTCTCAAGTGTCTGATACTGCACTGTAGATTTTATGATACAGATTTGGTTATGGGAAGAAATACATCTGTGATCTGTTTTTTTAGGGTAGATGCCTGTGATGTAACTGGAAGTGAAGCAAAACACATTCAAAAAAAGCCTCTAGCTAATAATCATTTTCAGGAACCTATTCATTAAATTGTGTTCCTGTGAGGACTTGAGCTGGTATTCTAATTTGCTATATAAAGCTTGAGTTCAGTTAATGCCTTGATTTTTAGAATTCCTATCTTTGGCCCATATTACATCAACTTTCTTCATTGTCTCCCATGAAATATCTTGGAGCCTGATGCTTTAGCTGAAGCTGGCTGAATCCTTACTTTGAATAATGAATTTTGGTTTTCAGTGAAAGCAGTGACACAGTTATCAGCCTTAAGAGCTAATTCCAAAAAACATAACCAAGTCTTTGCTCAATTTGAGTGGCCGTGCCATGTTCCAGTACCCATGAACTTAGATTATTAAGCTAATTAAGTTAGTGTAGTGGGAAAGGAAGGAAAATAACTTGGTGCTTTAAAAAGCTGGAGGAAGATAAAAGGATAAATGACCAGCTCGGCCAAGTTGTATTGTTTAGTTTGAGTCCCTGAAGACATCTGCAAATTTATCCCAAGGAAAACAGATTAAAAGATGCCTAGTGAGAATTTTGTCGTCTGTCTTGTCTTCTCCAGACTCTTATCAGTAAAGCTGAGTGCCTGCAGTTGCTTGTTCAGGCAGGCCCTTAAATGCCAAGTAAATCCTTCCTGGTTCTGCTCCACCAGATGAAGTTTAAGGTGAGGCATGACAAGACCATGCCTTCTGCTTCTGCTGGCATTGGTTTACGTCCAGTGGCCTTGTTTGCTTTGGCACTGCTTTTCTCCAAAGCTGCTTCAGCACTGTTGGTATAAGCCATTTTCCATCCATCCACTGCAGCGTGTTCATCAGCTTTGTCCTCTCCTCTGCTAACCTCACTGGAGCTGTCATGGGTGGCACTGAGGACCAGTACCAGAGTGCATTGCTGCTTCTGCATTGTGGTCCTGAGAAGGATGAAACATAGTAGTACCATCACCCCAGCCACAAGAGGTGGGAGCTCCCTTAAGTGTGGTCGTGGTGTGGAATTGCACTTTCTTCTCTAAATCCTCACTGGAAGGATGGCTTCTTCACCAGTGGTGAGACTGCAGGTGGTATATCCACCTGCTTATAGAGCTGTTGGGTGCTGGAAACATCAGTTCAGGCTTGCTTTTTCCCGCTGTTTATTGCAGATGGCACTTGGACTCCAAATCCCTCCTGTGCTGTAGCTGGAAAGCTGATGCCATTGGTTGTTTCTGTTTTGACCTGAACTGGTCTTTCGGTTTGAGCAGGAGTTAGCAATCTCATCTCCTTGGAGGACTATGTATCTTTTTGAGGGACTCATCATCTGGGCATAGGAGGAGCCTGGACCAGGTTACCCTGAAGATGTCTTCATGGGGATTTTGCCGCTTTCTTCATGAGACATCAGCAGGCAGGCTGATGACTCATTGGAACATTACAGAAGAGTAAACCCTCTTGCCCAGGATGTTCATCCTCTACTTCCAGATCCTGGGGTGTGGGAATTTTTAAGACTGTTTCTGAGATAGCATTAGGAAAGAAGAAGAGGGTGCTATGTGAATGAGCAGTTTGGGCCTGGCAAGAACCTACTGACTGCTGCCTTGCATGGATGGGCTCCAACAAGGCTTCTTCATAGATGTGATGGCTTGAAGGGACTTGGTGGTAGTGGCAAACATCTGTTAGTCTCCCAAGACAACTGTAATTACAGCATGTTAATTTGGTAGATTAACTTGATTCCCAAAGGTACTGGAGAGGCATGTGTTGGAGTGAATAACTTCTTAACTACCAGAAGTGTTTCTGACTGAATTATTTAACTTTTATCTTTGCTGTTGCACTTCCTTACAGGTTGGAGGTCCTTAGGTGCTTACAGAAATGCACACAAGCTGGAAGTGTTTTTGTATGCTTTACCTAAAATACTGAAAATGGGTCTACTGACCTTTGGTAGAGGAGGCAGGTAGAAGTTGTTTCATCAGACACTTCTGAATTCCCAGTATTTGTGTGTTTGTTTTATTTGTGTATTTGTTTTATTAATTTGTGATGAAGAAGAATACAAGTCAAGCAGTAGTCCAGCTCTTCCCTGCCCCCTTTTCGTTGGCCCAGGAAAATGTGGTATTTTACTGGTGCCAAATTGCCTTCAGCAGGGAGGCATGCTCATATCATACACACTAGAACCACTTCTGTTCCACCTCTGATTCCCCCGCCCTGCTTACCAGCAGAGGTGAATAGCTAGGAAGGTGGGGCAGGACCTGGATTTTCCCATAAGAAATTGGAATTAGATCTCTCTGGTAAACTACAATATGTAAATTAGCTCAGTTGGTTTGTGTTCTGGTCCTGTATAATATCAAGGAATGTTAGATTCTGGTATGTGCTAGCTTTGTCTCCCCTGCAGCTTTAACAGAAATGCAGAAATACTGACTATTGTGGGAAGACTGGCCATTTGCATTTTGGATCTTTTGCCTGAAAGCTCAAATCAGAGTAAAATAGAAGGTTTCATTTGTAAAGAGGAAGTAAATGTAGCTCGGTTTCAGATGGAGAAGTGCTTAATGTGCTAGTCAGGACTAACCTACTAAGGGTAGTTTATCTTGGAAACATCAGCTCTTGACTGACAGAAGTATGGCAAGTGATGGAGAACTAAAACAAGAGCATTCAGTGCATTCTACGGATCTGGTTAGCTGAGAGCTTAAAGATGAAATTCCTGGGCATATAATCTTCAGAGATTGTCTAGCCAAGAGCAAAACATGGCTGCTTGTTCAGTAGCACATATGGAGACAGACATTCACAATGACCCTACTAGTCATAACGATAAGCATGTAATATACTGGCTGATATCAGTTAGTTCTCCAGTGACTTTTTAAAATCACTGATACATTTATAATTTGCCTTTTTGTACAGGTATACCTGTTGCAGTGTTATAGTGGATATTCTCACTTGTACCTTTCCAGCTGTTGATGGTAATCTGTCAAGTTCTGCTTCAGTCAAATATCCTTAAACTGTCAATGCCTCATCTTCTTGTTAAGAACTTCCTGTTGAGTAGATGGACAGCAGACACTTTCAGAGTCAGACTTTGTCTTAGTACTGGTCAGCAAACACCTGACTGGTAGAAACCATCTCCATAAAGCAGTAATGAATCCACTATGATAGGAGGCCTGTATTTGTAGGGTGTTTTTGCTCAATTACTGCTGTTTCTGTATAAAAATAAAGAAAAGCATTGTGTTATGCAGGAAGCTATGGGAGAGGATGTTCTCTATTGATAAATATGACTCACCTAAGCTTGTTCAGGTTGTCTGTTGGGTTTGGCTACTGCTTGGCAAGGTATGAGCAAAAAAATCTCTTTATGCCTTGTGATTAGAAGTTTAACATTTGTTTAATTTATTGTCATCTGCTTTTTTTGTAGGTAAGATAGATAAGGAGTGACTTCTGAAAACTTAATTGGTTAAAATTGAGTTTGATTAATGCAGAGTTTTGTGTATTGTCTAGGAGAATTGGTGAAAATGTCTTTGCATGTAATGTAACCAATGATGTCCAAACAAATTTTGTCTCATATTACCAATTTGTTTTTGACCAGCTGATGATGTTAGTTTAATTAATGTGCCACTACTGAATACTAAAGAAAGCTTGTTCTTTGTGTTCTTCCTCCCCCAGGACAAAATGTTTCACTTTTGGGTAAATACATTCTTCATAGGACTGGATGAAAATTCAGACAAAGTAGAAAATGGAAGTCTAGTTGCAGATCAGGAACTTGATGGTATTTTCAGTACAGAGCGCTCAGATAATGATAAGGAATATTTAATCCTTACATTAACAAAAAACGATCTAGACAAAGCAAATAAAGACAAAGCCAACAGATATTTCTCTCCAAACTTCAAGGTCAGTATATATTATGTGTAAACAAAGCTGAAGAGCTGCATGACGTTATCTGATTTGTCTGTCTTGCCTTATGGAGGAACCATTTGAAACTGCTCTCTACGTGGAAATTGAATTAATATATTAGTATTGCCACCACTTAGCAAAGCTAGCTCTGTAAGTTTATCTGCTTTTTGGGAAGTTGATAGGTGTTCAGAGACTGGGAGAAAAGGCTTCGGGTTGTTTCAGGTATTTCTCAAAGCCATTAGAGATGAGTAGTAGGAGACCCAGAGACCCAGGTAGCATCTTTCCTGTACCCGCTGCATTGCCGTGAGCTCTGACCTTTACACAGTATGTCCTGAGTTGATTTGCAGAGATGCCTGCATCATGGGGATACCTTAACCTGTGATTTTAGCTTTGAAGAATGAGCCATTGCCAGCACTGTTTTTAAAAATGAAAAAGGCATTTTTAAGAATTTTAGCGTTTTTCTAACTTGCTCATAAAATATCAGTTAGACCCCAGCAGTGCTCATTTGAAGGTAATGGTCATAGTTGCTTGTTGGAATGTTGCTTGACTTTTAAAACACACACACACACGCACACGCCCCCCCCTCCCCTCCCCAGTTATAGAGTGTTCATTCCTGTACACTCTTACTACAATCTCTTTGTACTTGCAGAGGTCTAGAAGGTAGGACGGTTGAAAAGCTTGTTGTGGCATGGCCCGCCGCAGTGTTATGTCCTGCTGCTGTAACTCAGAGTACTATTGGTTGGTACAGATATGCAGAACTCCTTCAGCTGGGCTTGAAAAACTTGCTGCTTTGCTAGTTCTTCATTTTGTCAGGGCTGGTAGTGAGAGGCTGACTAACCTCAGAAGAGCTCTTTCTTTATTTCCTTCTTTCCAGAGTAAAGAGAGGAGCACTTGAGTGATTCAGTGTAGTAAAAGGAGCCATGCTGTTAAAAATTGCATTGTTACCTGTGCTCGGTTAAAGTCCAGGTTCCCTTTTTAAATGTTGTTTTTTCCTTTCCCAGGTGAAGCTATTTTTCACAAAAACAGTAGAAGAGCCATCAAACCCAGAGGCTAGCAGTTCAACTTCTGTAACACCAGATGTTAGTGACAATGAACCTGATCATTATAGATACTCTGACACCACTGACTCTGATCCAGAGAATGAACCTTTTGATGAAGATCAGCATACGCAGATTACAAAAGTCTGAATATTTTTTTTATCGGAGATTAAAAAAAAAACACACAAAAAAAACCAACCACGAGGAGTAACAAACTTGAATAAACTGAAAAAAGGACCTTTTTAAATGGCAAAAGGACATAGTGTCAGATTACCAATTATAGGAACAATTCTTTCCTGACCAATCTTGTTTTTCCCTATAAATCTACAGGGTTTGACACTTGTCCATTTGGGGGGAAAAAAAAAAAAAGGTAATGTAGTTCTGATATGTATATACCTTTTTGTGTCAAAAGGACATTAAAACTTCAATTAGGAACTATAAACATGGCACTTTCCCATTTTATTCCAGTTTTATAAAAGTGGAGACAGACCTAATGTGTATACGTAGGAATTCTTCCTTTTGTGTTCTGTCACCAAACAAAGTTTTGAAAATATACAGGTTCACATCCTGCCCCTTTTTTTGCACTTGTGTGGCAACAGAAAAGTCTGCAGTTGGCTGAGAGATGTTTCTAGAAGGTTTTACTACATTCTAATGCATGTATTTTGGATGGGGGATGGAAAGTAATGCTCAGAAAGGAATATAGTTCGCTGGAGCTTGGCCTGTTTACCATATCCGGCTACTTACATGCACCTTTCTTTAGCATGCTACCGTAATTCATCCTGGACAGTTGAAGAGTGGCCACTGTCACTGCTTGTTGTTTGTGCATTTTATTTTTTTAAGTGTAATGGTGCTAGAAAAGGCAGCTAGAGGGAGTGATTCCATATAGGGGTACAGGAATGAACCTTCACAACATCCTAAAGACCCGCAAATGAAGGGAGAAAAATTATTGGGGTCACAGAAAGGAAACACAGCAACAATGACTTAACCATACAAATGTGGAGGCTATCAACTAAAATACAGGCTTGAAACAAATTGTTACAAAATTTGACAATGATTTATTAATTGTTTTTTTCTGAATTGTAACGGCTGCTCCATCTCCTGTATAATCAAGGCCAGTGCTAAAAGTCAGATGCTATTAGTGCATACATCAGTCAATATCTTACATTTATATTATTAGTTTTTCAATCATATTCCTGCTGTGAATACGTCATGTGCTGCCTTGCAAGCTTTTTTTCTCATTAATATAAAAATATTTTGTAATGGTGCACAGGAAATTTCAGTTGGAGATTCTCCAGGTTAGTGTTTGTTTTGAGGATTTATGATGCATTTATTCAATCAAACCTCTGTCAGCCATTCCACCCCTTTGACCTTACACATTCTATTACAATGAGTTTTGCAGTTTTGCACACTGTTTTTAAAAATTTCATTAACTGTTAGGGAATTTTACTTGAATACTCAGTACCTACGATGTTTTAAAAACAGACATTACACATGTCATGATATAGAGGAAACCAGTGTTGCAGTAAATTCTCAACACCGTGTCTATATGAAGATGTGTACTTTTAAAAAGCAGAGCTTGTCCCAAATATATTGTTTGCTATTAAAAAAAAAAAAAAAAACAAAAACCAAACCACCCAACAAATTAGATTTCTAAACTGGCAGTGTTGTATTATTTGTTCATAGGGATATAGCCAGGAGTAGGGCTTGAGATCCATTTTTGGTACATAATTGACATGCCCAGACTGCAGATGATTTAAGAGTACAACTACTGTTGCATACAAATGTGAAGTAGCTGACAAAATTGTTCTCTCTAAAGTATGCCATGAACAGCTGTCCCCAAATTGACACTTTTTTTTAGGATATAATACACCCCCCCCTCCTTTTAATTAACTTATTGGTGCTGACATTGAAGTTCATTAGCTGTGGTCTCGCCTAGATAACAACTGGATATGGAATCTGTAAGGGCCCTGTACAGCAGCATTAATGGTAACAATTTGAATGAGACAATGCAGGACTTCCAGTAATTACTATTGGTAAACGAAGGTATAAAG
The DNA here is from genome assembly GCF_047370975.1 of Nipponia nippon. Lineage (NCBI taxonomy): Eukaryota > Metazoa > Chordata > Aves > Pelecaniformes > Threskiornithidae > Nipponia > Nipponia nippon. Next base: position 85,951,234 of record NW_028262347.1, on the reverse strand, counting down.
TGCTTTTTTTTTTCGGTATCTGTTGGTCAGTTTTGCTCATCAGATTCATGATTCTAACTTCTAACAAAGCTGATAAATATTTTCTGACTTATAGGTTTAATTAGACATTAATAGCTTAATGGATCAAGATTGCTGGTTCCAGTGCTCATTATTCCCACTGTTATTGACGAGCAGGAGGTGGTTACCTTGGGACGTGAGGTTTAAGTCTTACCCTTCGAATCATGTTTCACCTTGTCTGTTTTTTAACAGTTGAAAGTTGTGTTGGCTAATAAACAAAAATGTTCATGCTTTGAAAGTATTTGGAAATTGACACTGCTGCGTGTCCCACTTTGGATAATAAAAATTGGATTGGTGCGGTTCCGGTATGTAACGCTGAGGGCCTGATTGGAAATCATGACGCGATGGGCTTTTGCACTGTTATTTTTCCTTTGGAATGTGAAGGTTGGAATGAGGGTTTTGATTTTTTTGAATGTTTCGATGTCTTTGAGAAGCCTTGCTTACATTTTATGGTGTAGTCATTGGAAATGGAAAAATGGCATTATATATATTATATATATAAATATATATTATACATACTCTCCTATACTTTATTTCAGTTACCACCCCCATAGAAGTTGACAAGAATTACTATGACTGAAAGGTTTTTGAGTCGTTATTAAAACTTTATTTATGACAGTATTCATAATTAGCTTGAACTGCATTCTGTAGGTAATCTTTCCTTGAGTTTCCGGACTGTATGCTTAAACCTTTTTGGATGTACAGCAGCTTACATGTCTGAAACTACTTGAAGGCATCACTTTGGTAAGAGCTTACTGTTAGGCCCTGAAGCATCCCCTAGTCATTGGTAGCCCCACTCAAAACATTTGCCACAGCTATTAAAGGGCAGTTGTATAAATAGCATCCAGATTTGTTCCTGTGGCACACATTGTAAACTGAAGTGGAGTTTACATGCAGCATCAAATGTTTCAGCTTTCAAAAAAAAAAAAAGAAAAAAATTAAAAAAATAAGATGCTAGTGTGCAGGTTCCATGTTTAGTCATAGCAAATGTGTGCAATATGTTAACGATGCCTGTGGTTGCCACGAAGTGCCTCGTTTACCTTTTAAATACTGTTAGAAAGTGTCATGCATGCAGATGGATGGGGTGGAACTGTGCACTAAAAGGGGCTCCAACTGCAGTGTTTGGCAGAGCTGCCTTTCTCTGCCAGTTCAAATTTTCAGTCTGTTTTCATATAGCATATATATAGATATACTAAAAGAAAAAAAAAATCAGTCTGTTAAGCAGCCTTACTCTGATTCAGCCTCTTCAAATACTATTGTGCTGTGCAACAGTGGCTCTGTGTGTAATGCTATGCACTGAGAATACACAAAAACCAAGTATGACATGTACAGGATAATGCCTCATACAAATCAGATGTCCGTTTGTTATTGTGTTTAACAACCCTTTATCTCTTAGTGTTAAAACTCCACTTAAAACTGATTAAAGTCTCATTCTTGTCACTGTGTGGGTGTTTTATTGAAGTATTTTGAGTATGGAAATGGTCAGCTAAAATATTTTGCTTGTAAGCCATGAAATTTTGAGCATGATCATTAGAGCAAAGGATGCTCCTTGTGTGTCAAGGGATTTTAAGGGAACTGCAGCTTAAAACCCGTTTATGTTTAGAAGCTTTAAACAAGTGTACTCATTGGAAGTGCAGATTATGTGCAGGGAGATCAAACCCTTTACTGTGATGCTGTAATGTTGTGATGCATGACCTGTTTCCTGGGGAACTAAACCATTTTTAGTCTCTGAGTAAGAGAACTCTTTCTGAAATGTGCATTATCTTCTTTTTAATGTTGACCGGTGCATCTCCAGCAAAATGAGATGCGAATCAAACCTGAGAAGTCTTTTCCTAAAGGAGCTTTAAATTGGCAATGAGATGCATTTTTTCCCAGTGGAAAAAGTACGCTCAACACATATACCAAGTACATAGTTCGGGGTTCCTTCTATTCTTGTTGCTCATCTATTTTCAAACTAGACTTCAAACCGGCACTTTACTAAAAACATACATGGTGTTCTCCTTTTGTGTTAGGGTTACCCTTTGAGCCTCTAGGAAAGAGAGGCCGATAGCTCACTGGATAGTCTCTGCATTTCTAGTGATGGCGAGGAACCAGGGCACTGTTCTGCACCCCCTGAGTCCTGGGGATGCTGAATTGGGTTACTTTAGGTGACTCTTGTTATTCCTCCTTCCTTCCTGCTGGTGTTAACATCATCCCTGTATCACAGCTGGCTGAGCATGTCCAAAAAAAGTGCGTATCAAGTAGAGGTTTGGTGATGTGGCCCATTCTGCTCTTTGGTGGTAAGAGATGTGGAAAATAGTTTTGGTACTTTATGGGGGTGGAATGTTTGCCAGCTGTGTCTGGCCCTTTCAGGTGAATGACACAGTTAAGGGCTTTACCCCATTTTAATAAAACAGCAGGCGGTACTACCCAGTCTGTTAATACATGTTCCTTTTTCTGAGTAAGCTTGTTTTTCATCCAGAAAATGAAAGTAGAGTGGGAAGGTGTAGAAAGGAAGGACGGGAGGCTTTAAGGAAAGTAGTCTGAACAGTGTTCAATATGTTGAGTAGCTTCTATAAATACATAGATCTATATATATGAAGGGATTCTAGTCTGAAGACGGGTGAAAAGTGCTGTTGCAATGTGGATAGAGTATTCTGTGTGACTTATACTCTTGTCCTGTTAACTAGAAGTCCCATGCTCCAGTCCTTAGCAGCTAAAAGCTGCTTCTGTAAAAAAATACTCATTTTTTCCATTTATGGCTGTGCCTATGAGTGCTTTGGTGACTAACGTGATGATTGCACTTCCCAGGATGGTGCTAGGTGCTTGTACAGGGAATGCTTCCGTGTGCTCTGTCCTTCCACCTGCAGTTTTCCGTGTCTTCCTCTGACCGCCTTTCCTGCTGTAAAAGCTTCAGTGCGGGTGCCCTGGTGAGCTTTTGCTACCTCTGATGTCAGCAGCAAACAGCAACTTGGTTTATGCAGGTCTCTTTTTAGACAGCCATGGAGTGATTGTTAATAATTAATTACATCTTTCTTTAAAACTGTAGCCAGAGTTATAAATTACGCTCTTTAAAGAAGGAATTATGTCAGTAGCAGACTTTTAAAACACTTTTTTTTTTTTTTCAGTTGGTTGGCATTTTGGTTATGAAATGAGTGATGACATCTGCTAGTGACGATGTTTCTATATTAGTCTAACCAGATGCCCTAAGGTAATGCGCTGCTGTGATCCCTGGCCCATTGCCATGGGGAGGTGACGGTGTCCGTGTTCTGGGTGCAGCGGGAGCCAGGAGGCACAGCCAGGTGCAGTCATACACCCACAAGGGGTGGACCAGAAAAAAAGCCCAACAAACCAGCCCTACAGGTTGAGACTATTGATACAAAGGGAGGGCAGGTCAAATAACAAGCTGGGTCGATGTTTGGAAGATGTCTTCTCAAAAACATAATGTGAATTGCTTGCTACTTCTGCTTCTTTGGTTTCCTCTCAACCTTATTCTTTGGTATCTTCTCAAACCCCCCCTCTTTCCATGTCTATCCTTCTTGGTAGTTCTGGTCCTTTTTTCATGCATTTGAAAGCGTCTTGTGCTAGGCAGATGAGAAAATCCATTTATTTTGAACTGATGTGTCTACTAGGATAAAAACCCATTCTTGTTTTTTTGCCTTTTTAGTATCTCTTGCTCCCTGTGCTTTGAGACTTTTTATGGTTCGGCTTATGGTGTTTCATTATTTTTCTGTGTTTCTTCTCATTTTCTGCTTTTCTTCTGTGCCTTCAAACTTTTTAGCCACTGGTATCTTTGTTGCAATGTAGGACAGGTAATTCTTTTCTGCCTGTTTCTTTTTTTTTTTTTTATACAAAGCTTTAGTCTAAAGGCATAGAAAGGAGAAACGCTTTTAGGTTGCTTTTCTTGAAAGAATAGCTCTGAAAAATGTCAGGGTTCTGCAAGTTCAGCAAATGCATTTGCCTCAGTGAGCTGCTGATGTGCTGTATGAACCTGCATGCGTTTATTCAGCCTAATGGGAACAATGAGCACATGTACTTGACTTGTAATGAGCAACCTGTGCAAAAAAACTTGTTAATTAACTGCTGGGCTATGTTTTCCAGCTGCAAATGTTTCTATGTGGGTTGTACTGACTATGGCAAAGTAGAAGAGGGTTTTAGTGTGTTTTATTTTTATTTTTTGAGGACTCTTGGGCTTGATAACTTACCTTGTGTCCCATAACTAACTCCAGGTGGTGAAAAAAGGTGGCACTTTGCCTTCATGGGGCATCCTTTTCCTGGTTCAGAGCCTGTTCATGTCAGAGTTTTAAGTTGATAAAAAATGAGGCTGAAGTTTGTACTTGAAAATACCCTTTGTATAATTCAGGCTGCTTAAGGCTCTGATTTTTTTTCGCCTTCAACAAACTAGTGATAATACCAGGATTATGTGGGGTTTAGAAGATGAAGGGGCTGGAAGCAGGTGGGAAGTGCTGGATTAAGAAATTTGAATGGGCTGGACAGATATCAGGGGTGCCCTGTCCTCCATAATGTTTTTGTGGTAGAAGGAAAATGGCAGAAGAAAAAGGGAAGGATTCTGTAATGGAAATATGTGCATGAATGAACATTTTAAATGGAAATTAATGAGTTTCGAGGATAAGGCGGCAAAGTCTTTGATGTAAAGCAGGATTTGGTAATGGGAGAGAGAAACCTCGTGGGTGGAGGCATGGAACTTGTGAGAAAAGGGGTGATGGCGCATGTTTAGACAGATTTGCTGAGGTTTTGCAAAGATGGTATAAAACAGCTGATGAGAGGTGTCTGAGAGGCATCTGGAGGGCTGAGTTTAGGCAGGAGAAGAATTTCAGAGGTTGGCTTGGGGATCATTTGCTTTAAAGGTGTTTGAAACTATGGAAACAGGATGGCTGACAGCTATAGACTGTAGGTAGGACTGCAACCAGCTTAGGAGAATGTTGGCATTCACGTGGGAGGATGGTGAAGAGCTTGTGTAAAGATCATGCAGCAGTGAAAGACTACTGATAACATCCACTTGCAAGCGAAAAGGAGAGCTATTTCCCTTCTCTGAATACTGGCACTTGGGAAGGACATGGCTTTTTCGCAAGGCTTCTCGAAATCCAGATATACAGTAAAATAGCTCTGGTCTGTGATTTTTGACCATCTGAAGGTTCAGTATTGCTCAGATCTGACTTAGGGATGGGCTACTGGGGCAAACCAGCTTGCAGCTGAGACACATTGGAGAGGGCTGAGGGCCTGATGGCACCCTGGATAAACTGCAGCACCATTGGAAGAGGAGAGGTCTGGAAGCAGATGGGAACCACTGGATTGAGAAATACAGCGTAATAATAAAAAGCAGAAGAGGAAGGAGGTGCTTCTGCCAGATTGGGATTGTTTTAACCTCAGAGGGTTGTCCATCCTCTTGGCTCTCAACTTAGCTCTTTTGTGTAGAAAGGAAGGAAAAGCTTCGTATAAGAACCCAAGCTCACAGTTTGTGTATGTGGCCTGCTTTATGAATCTGGAAAGCCACTTCTTGGAATGTGTCTCCAGGATGATGTCCTCACCTCTTCCTGTTGAGTATAGAGGGATGACACCTGGTGCCATACAGGTTGCTTTCCTTGAGTGGAAAGTATTTTGCTGCTTGATTATTTCTTGATGTGCTGCTAGCTTTCTCTCACCATTTGGCTTCTGATGTCTTCTTCAAAGGCCTCGTTTTGAACCATGTGCTCCTTGTGAGAGTTTCATCCTCTCACCAGTGGCACTCCAACATCTCTTCGTGCCCTGGAGGCTCCTCCGTACCCCAGAACAACGGTCATTTCCCAAGCCTTCAATGAAAGCTTAAGTTCTGAATCTTGTTGCTTGAGTGCACTGAAAAGATACTGTGACTGGTGCTGCCAAGTCAACCCTGAGCATCCCTTGTGCCGATTTACCTTGTGCAAACATGTTCCTTGGGAGGTATCAGCTGTTCTTGCTTAGCAGCTGGCACACATCCAGAGCGATGCAGGTCTTGGGCCCCTGAGGTGGTTCTGTAGTCCCCTGATAAAGGCTTGCTCCTGAGCATGGCACACCCTGTATTGGTTTTGTCATGGGGTTTTTGCCTCCAGCATTGCTTCCTCTCCTTCACTTCTGCTCCTTATGCTGGAGGCACCAAGCTTTGGGACTGGGAGATAAGGTGCTGTGAACCATTCCTCTGACTCCTGCTTTCTTCCTAAGTTCAGTGAATAGTCTCCTGCTTTGAGTCCATCTGAGATGTCAGAGATGTCTCTGCCTATCAGACGCTGGTTGCTGGTTGCCAGTTTCTTGACTCATCCTCCCTTGAAGGAGATGAAGGGATGGCCACGTGAAGTCCATGTGTCCTTTTCTGATTGGGTCTGTGCTTCAGCACTCCAGGGGATGCCCTTGCTTCTCCCTGAAGGTTGAAGCAAAGAAGGAAGATAATGCAAGGGACAAGCTTTGCCACCTTCATCTCTGCAGCTCCATCTGGCAAACTTACATTCCAGGAGAGTAAGACCTGGAGATCTTATTGTAGGGGAATAAGATAAGATCTGCCAAACTTTTGTTCACGTAGGATAAAACCCTACCTGTTTGATAAAAAACCTAGCTTTGACAGAGCATCACTTGACCAGTATCTGGAAAGCAATTTGATGCTGGTGGTGGAAGTATGAATTACTTTATGCCAGCCTGTTGTTAATGTTGTCCCATGGTGCCCAGTTGCTATGTTAACCAAGCAGGGAGAAGCGGATCCTCACTGCTTTGCTGTGAAAGACTGAAATTGGGGATGCCAGCCACTGTCAACAAGATCAACTTCTCTGCATTTAATTTTCCTGTCTCCTCTGCTGTTCCTGTGGATGACAGTAAGATTGCAGCACAGCAAGAAGTCAGGACCTGGGCATTTGTGCCTTTGGTGAAGGTCCCAACCTGTGATCATGAGCTTAGCTGGCGTTGCTTGCACAGGTTGAGTACTTTGCAGAGATTTTCCCTCCCCACTCACCCTCGTCCCTCTTCTTCACTGTCCTCATAGCAAAAAAACTTTGGAGTAGGAAATTTTGATTGCTTTGATTCAGAGCAGTGCAAGAGCACGACTTCAGGCTCCTCTGGGGAGGTAGGACTCATTTGTTAAGGATTTGGCACATTTGGCAACACCAGGAGATGGATGGGCGGATGCAGTCTTGTGCATACACATGCCCTGTGGTGGTTATTTCATTTGGTGCTTGCAGCTGGGTCTTGCCAAGGAGGTGGGAAAACGTGGCACAAGGAGGTGGATGTGCCCTGGAGCCACTTTTGTTGGCCAAAGAGGAGCTGTGTAAAGCAACACAGCTGGAAAAGGAAATTAGTTTGGGATCTATTAAGCATAAGACAGTCTTCTGAGAGCAGTTTGGGACCCTGTACCATTAACCGCACCTTCATCTAGATGCTGCGGCATGAGCTGACCAAAAAGTATTTTCCAAAAATCAAATTGCCTGTTAGTGTTAAGATGTTCAAGGTGTGGTTTTGATGTATTAGTGGCTGCAACCTGGTATTCTCACTTGGACACTTGTCTACCTTTTGAAGAGTGTGTTTTTTTAATAAAGTTCATGACCTTTTTTTAGATGAAACACTGTGCCCAGTTCATCTGGTGCATGTCTATAGCTGAAATTTTTATAAGTCAGCCCACTTCCTGCAGCAGTTGTGTAGCAGCTGGTTTGGTCTTGCACAGTTTCAGACCCAGAACGGTAGTCAACGGGTCGGCTGTTTCTCTGGTGCTTTTGGTTTGATGCTCTGTTCTCGCTTGATACCTGCAGCTTTGGGTGATTTCTCTCCATAACGCTGCTAGTAAGATGACTCATGGCAGAAATGGGCCTGCTGCTACTTGTCGCTTCCTTTTGACAAAACCATTGGTGTTTGGCTTGTTTGCCCATCTGTTTGCTGGGCTGGAGTGATTTATTTCAAATCGTGCATATTCAGGTACAGCAAAGCTTGTGAAGTGCTATCCAATTCCTCTCTTGCCTCTTTCCACGTGGAGCACTTTCTTAATGAAGAATTAAGAGACCTTAGGGGCGATATGCAACTCGATGATGGAAATAGTTGCACAATAGCATGTTTGATGAATGCCTTCTGACTTTTCCAAAAAGTTGAAGTCCTTCAGACAAAGCAAGCTTGGCTTAACTGCAGGGAATGGGAAGGCAAGAGGAGAGGGAGAGGCAAGATGAGATGTCTGGACAAGGAGGTGGAAGGGAGATAAAGGATGCTGAATGTCCACATAACTGAATATCTGAAGGAAAACCTGAAATACAAGAATTGAATAGCCCATTGCCGACTACTTTCTTTGGATGGTTGGGGTTTTTTTTGTTTTTGTGGTTTTTTTTGGTTGGTTTGTTTTTTTTTTTAGCTCAGCGTCTTTCTGTAAAGCCTTAAAATACAAGAATGACAGTTTTGAATGTACATCTGTGTAACCATGCAACCGTTTGGGTTTCTGGCTTATTGAAATGGGTGTCCTGCCTCTGTGGCTGGAGATGACTGATCAGGGATGAGTAAGAACAGGGTATGCACATACAAGACCAGCCCATAACCAAAAACAGTTGGTGGCCAGGGACTTCCTGAGCCTGAAGTGGTTTGTCTGTTTAGCAACCTTCAATACATTCATCTTAAAAACACAGGTCCGGTTTCCCCTCAAATTGATGTATAAACTCTTTCCATCCACTGCATCTTCGGATAAGGGGTTTCAGAGGGCCTATGGCCTTTTGGGTGAAGTGAGGAAACATCTCCTTAACTTCAGTTGATCACTCCTGGTCCTTGTGTTGGAAGAGACAGTGGAAGGCCAGTCCTTCCTCCTCCTTTCTGTGCAACTTGCCATTGTATAGATCTCTGGCAAAGACATCTCTTCTCCAGGCTGAAGACTTCTAGTCTGAACTTCATACAATGCTTTCAGAAGAAAGACATGTCCAAAGTTTTATGCTACGGCAAAAGCATCCTTTTAGGAGCAATTTGCACAGCAACTGTATTTCACCTTTTCACTTAATGTGCAGCTGTGACTAGTGGACCTGTGCCGAGTTTGCATTTCCCAAGAGATCACACAGTTTTGCGTCATCCTCTTTGTGACTTGGGGGGTATATGTATTTAGTGGCGGCGTAGTGACAGTTTGGTGGGGAGACGAGTGTGGATGGTTTTTACTGGGGGTTTTATGTGGCAGAAGTCCTGTGTGCGCAGTTGCCATAGGTCCATGGGCTGTTGCATGTGCCCTGGCTGCCTATCAACGCAGGCAATGCGGTATTACTGCTAAAATGCTTTTTCTATCTGGTCTGTGTGTTGAATTTAAAATTGTAAAATCAGAGTCAGCAGTTTCTATCTCAAGCATGGGTTTCCTTTTTTTTTTTTTTTTTTTAATTGAAGCCCATTAAGTAGTTTAATTGGGAAATGGTTGCTCTTGAATAAGCATTTTGAATTAATGAGCTAGTTTAGCAGTGCTTATGCCTGATAATGCTTTTTTTATCTCATGTGAGAGTCGGTCCTCACCTGTTTTCTCCCTCTTTGCTGCATTTGTGAGATGACCCAGGCTTTTATTCCCAGTAAGCCTTTGCTTGCTCGGGGCCATCGGGCACTGCTGCCCTTCTACGAGTGTGCTGCTTCGTCACTGTGCAGGCGACTGGGAAAGGGTTAATCCTCCCTGCAGGGGTGTCTCCCCAATGCATACTTAAATAAGGGTGGTGATTGTGCTCTGCTATCAGCTGTCAGGGCTCAATTGAAGCCCCAGCAGGGATTTTACAGCCTCTCGGCTGCTGCATGTCTGTACAGGTGCCCAGCGCTCTTGCAGACATGGTGTGCATGAGCATCACCCGACTACAGCCTCTGGGCATTTTGGTCTCACCAGGGCTGCAGCTTGGTTTTTTGTTCCATTTGTTGCCGAAAGTTGACTTTTTATCTTATCTGTGGTCTTTCACCACGAGCTGATGTGGTCCCTGCTCTGATTTCTGCTGCGCTGCACGGCGCGTCGGACCCACCATGCTTGGTGTGGGTTGCAGGGCTGCTGCAGAACAGCTGTGATCTCAGAAAGTCTGTTTTCCTCTAGCCTTTCTCCCTCCTTCCTTGAAATTAATAAAAGTAGAGACGCTTTGTGCGATATATGCACTAGCTGCTGCTCTTGCTTTCCTTATGTTGACACTCACCTCTTTAGGGTTGGAAAAAACAACCATAATCCTGTGATCTGACCTCCTCAGGCTCCCTCAGTTGGAGCCATATCCTCAGGTGGAGCTATAGCATCTTTTTAAAGTTTGTTTGTTTGTTTTTCCAGTGCAAAATATGCTGATACTGGACCATTTCAGCCTGGAGGTGGCAGACATCTGGCTTTCATCTAAGGGCTTTTGTCGTGGGAGCCTCTCCCAAAGCTTGAGACCATATCCAGCGCCTGTGGACCTCAACCAGCCTAAACTGTGTGTAAATCCACAGTGAATCATAAATCCATAGTAAATGCCAGCAGCCTGGAGCTGTTCTCCATGGATGTGGCTCTTCAGCAGGGTTTGTCCTTCTTGGTGTGGCAGCAGAGGCCAAATAATGAAACCACTTCCAACTCCTGCTGCTGCAAGGTGCTGATCTGCCATTGCAGGGTGTGTGCTCCCAAGAGGTGGTTTCCTCTTAACTTTCTCATATTCTTTCTTGCAACTTTTCCTTCTTTTCTGATTTAACTGGATTCCTGGTAACACATAAATATTATTGTTTTATTGAGTTAAATTCTAAATAAGAGGCCTGAACTGAATTTTTTTTCATCTGACAGGCAAGTGTGCTTTTTTTTTCTTGTGCATCCCTGACACTCACCAGAAGTGCAAGGAATGACAAAGTCTAAAACGTATAAGCTTTGCACTGGACTTGTGTGTGTTTGGGCTTTGCCTGTTGTTGCACAGGGATCTTCTGGCTTTTTGAATTAAATGTGGAATAACCTAACCCTTGTATGCCCCACAGATGGCAATACCTTCCTCGCAGCTCCATCGGGGGTTGGCTATGGGTCAAAATGGCAGGAGATGGTTACCACCTTATCTAGGTGTGGTATCTTCCTCCTCCAGGCTGTCAGAGTTGCTCACAGGGCTGAGATGCTAATGGTTTTCCACTCCCATGAAAAACTAGAGGATTGAAAATTCCCAGCCTTTTTCTATATTGGGACAATCAAAGAAAACATGAGATGTTTTCAGGTTTTGGCATCCTCTCGTGGATGCTATGGATGGAGCATCCTGTGTGCAATGGCACGGGGATGCTGGTGGCTTGGGTTCAACTCTTGCATTGGGTATAATGGGTATAAACCTGATGTTTCTCCTCTGTAGCCTGGTGCAGCGCTCTGACTGCTGCAGAGCTCTTCCTCTACTCCTGCCCTCGTCTCCCCATGACACACTGTGATGGGCCCCACAGCTTGCACAGCGAATCACCCATTTGAATGGATGTTTTCCCATTAAAAAGTGTTGCCAAGTCAGTGATTTTTTTTCCAACAAAAAATCATGGGCTGGAAAGATTTCTCACCTGTTCAATTTAATAGCAATGAGCTTCCAGGCTGTGCTGTAAAATCTGTCCACAAGTCTATTTAATAGAATAGGATTTCCCCCCCCCCCCCCCCCCCCCCCAATGGATCAAGAGGGTATTTTCACCTCCAAAAGACCCTGGGCAGAGGGCTACTAATACTGTTATACTGTTTTCATTCCAAATTCTGCTCACATGAGGAGGGATGTGCAGGCAGGCAGAGCAACATCTCTATGGCCAAAGAGCTGGAAACTGATGCAGTAGGAATTATCCAGGAATTAAATTGAACAGAGTGGCCAGAAGGGAGCTGATAACTGCTTGAAATCACAGGGGCCTATCCATGCATATCTCTTGACCAACATCGAGGTCTCACATTAAGGGATGCTGGTTTGCTATACCTGCTTGCTCTCTGGGGATGTGACAGCGATTAAAACTGGGCATCGGGGACCTCTCAAATACACCCTGCCTGGCCTGGGTTAGAGGGTTGTGTTCATTTACCCACCCAGCTGTCAAGAAAGCTTTTGCTTTCCCCAAGACATATTCTTTGCGCTATTTGTTCACGATGCTCTGTTGAAGGACCTGAGTGTTTTAGCTTCAGATGCAAATCATTTAGTTGTCAGTGCGCTATGTGCTGCTGGTTCAGGTTTTCTGACCCGCATTTGATTAATGAAGTCAGCAGTAAAATTTCCGAGCATCCATGTCTGCTTCAAGGAGTTTGGGGATTTAAGCACAGCTGAAGGTTGATGAAACTTGGGATTCACCCTTTCTTTTGCTCTCAGAAAAGAACCTGAAGGCTCCTAAAATACTCCAGATGCCTTTGAAAACAGAGCTCTCTTGATTGCCTTGATGTAACCAAAACCCATGTTGCTAAACAGATTCAATTAAACTGAGACCATCTCCTGGTGAAATTAAAATTTGGTGATTTGTGACTAATTAGAATAGAACAGAATATTTTCAGTTGGAAGGGACCTACAATGGTCAAATTAGGTATTAGGCTCTCTGAAAATTTCCCTGAATTTCTCCTCTGTACAAACATTTCTTCAATTGAACATGGTTTCACAATTATATATAATTTTATTCACTATTATATATGTATAATCACTATTATATATAACTTTTATGCATACAGTCATGTGAAATACTGCATATTTTCTAACAGGAAATCTAAAATTTAGACCTTGTAAAAATATCAGTGTTGATTATTGTTCATAGTGATGGCAGGATAAGGGTTGTGCTCTAAACGGCATCAAATTTTATTCAGGAGACATTTCCTCTTCTAAAAAATTTTTTTTAAAAAGTCCCTCTGGAGAGCAGCAACACTTGCTCATGGAGCAAGATGTGGAAACAGGCTCATCGCTTCTGATTTTATTCTACATAGTGGGTGGAAGAGGGATGCTGAACGCTTTCCCGCTTCAGACAACATCGGTGCAGCTTTGGGATGTTGCAGACTGTGCTGGTGTCTGTTAGACGTCTTCTGACCAATGCTATGTGTCTGAATTCCCAGGAATGCTGCTTGTTCTTCAGAGCGGAAAAATGTTCTATTTTTGGCCGTGACAACTTTTTTTCTGGGAAAAAACAGTTTTAAACAAAGCATGGCAAGGGTTCATGTGTGTGTAGGTCTTAAGAGTGTGTAATAGGGATGGAGCGAGGCTACGCAAATAAGTTTCAGGCAGATACATGAGGAAGCTATTAATTCTCTACGTGCTATTTAAGGCTAAGAAAATGCATTGTTAAGTGGATGACTGGGGAGACCGTGGTGCGTTGGAGTGGAGGCAGACTTGGATATGTGGGAAAATGTCTCTTTGACCAGAAAAAGATAAAAACAAACGGGTAAATAAACATAGAAGCATATGTCTCAAGACTGGAAAAAAAAAAAATGAGATACGTGGTGGATCAAAATCCAGCATCATTCAGGAGCTTGAGGAAGCCCTGGATGAGCAAAGGGCCAGCAATGAGACTAATATAAAAAAAAGCCATTTTGGGGTGGCAGCTCAAGGCTGGAGGTGGCTCCAGCCATCATTGCAGTTCCTGGTGGTGGTGGTGGCTGGTGGTGGGGCTCCTCATGCCCTACCACCCAGCCTGTGGGGTTTCACTGGGAGAAGTGACCCACTCTGAGGTGGCAGAGGGGTGTTGCATGCTTCCGAAATGGTCAACAGTTTGTTGTTATTGTGGGTTATTGATCAAAAGATTGGTTGCGTGCAGCTCCGTGTGTGATGTTCTCTGGGTGAAGAGGTGTTTCCTCGTGTCCAGTCTGAACCTGGATGGTGATCTGGGGCTGTGGCCCCTCATAGCACCTATTGCTTCCAGGAAGGGTTTGGCCCCATCCATCCCCTCCATCCCTGCCCATGCCGCAGTTGGGAGCTGTTCGCAGATGCCCCCAGCATCCCCATGGCCAGACCCAACAAGCCCGTTTACATTGCAATCCCCAAATTGCATGTGCGCTTACACAGCTTTAACCTTCGCAGGTAAAATGGAGTTAAACACCAAAGGTAATGTTACTAGGAAGGACCAGACTGGCTCATCTGCTTCTAGATGAGAAGGATTTGATTGACTCGACTTTTTGCTGGTTCCTTCTCCTGTGATAGGTGGTGCTGTGTTAGAAGCGTTTTATGGATGTAGCCTTTTTTACCTCCTTTTTAAACAAAAACAGCAACCAGAGAATCTCAAATGTGTTTGGAGTCGTCGATGAATGAGCCCCAAACCACTTTCCTTTAGAAACTGCCCTGCAAAAACTCTGGTTTGAGATTTCTCTGAAATACTTTGAAGTAGTACTAAAGCAGGAAGTTAATTAGAGCTGCTTTGATATCTTACAGCCTGTTTTAACAGCTGCTTTGGAGGCAGCTTGAACAGTAAGAGCTAGCATGGTTTAGTGTGTGCTCCTGAGAGTCTGCGTTGCCCCTACCAAAATGCCTCTGTGTGTGACCAGTTGTTTTCTTTCCTAAAAGCTCAAACTCACTTGCATGGGGACTTGGGAAAATAAATGTCCAAACCTCATTGGACTGCTACTTTTAAAAGTAATAATAATTTTAAAAAATCCCTTGATGCTGTGGCATTGCAGCCACAGTCTAAAATCTCCCTGTTTCTCGCTTCTGTTTTCAGTTGTCTTTCTCCCAAGTTCTCCAGCAGGCTAACATTTTCCATGGCTTGTTTGCATTTAAATGATTTCCCTGGATATTTTAAAATGAAATCATTGCAGTGAAGAAGTTCGAGCTGTCTCTTCTTGGTGAAGAACCTCTATATAGCCCAAAAGCAAAGGTTTTGACCCTGTTGGTCCACCCTCTTGGAGGAAAACCCTTGTGCTTGCTAGCAAATGTGAGTTGAAATCTTTTACTGTGATGATTAATGGTTGGATTTGGGCAATGTGCTCTGTCATGGAAAAAAATTGACTCTTCTGAAATTTTTCCTCACTACAGGTGTAACATTTATCCTTCTTTCTTGTCTTTTAACTGATCTTTAAACTAATCTTATGACTTTATTTTTGTTATGTTTGTTATAATTTTGATTGAACGAGTGATGCTTTGGAGTTGCAAGCTACACATCAAGTCCTACTCTTAGTCTTATTCCTTGAAACCCATCTCCATGTCACACAAGAAGGAAGTAGAGAAACCCCGTATATTATTTGATGCGCATGTGCAAATCCTCGTATCACCTCTCTGTTGTGCTTCTTCCCCTCCCATGGTTTTAAGGTGAAATGAGAAAGCAGTGTTAAGGCTGGAGAAACACCCTTAGGTGGAAAGTCCCAGGTCAGCCCTTCTGTCCTACAAGGCGGCTTCTCACTATGACTGCATCCTTCTGGGCAGTGTGACAGTCTTTGTCATAAACATAATGGAAAGGGCTGCACCTTTTCCTAGAACAGTGATTGCTCAGAGGTAGTGTTTTACCCTGGTATGGGAGTTCAGACTTGCAGAGCGGCTCCAGCCCAAGTGAAGCTCCAGCACTGCTTTTACCTGCAGTTCCCTCGGTCATATTCTGCCCACCTTGGGTTGATCTTAAGCAAGGTCAATGTCTGGGTATAGAGTTTAAAAACAAATAAATATGATTTTGGTGACCGTGGAGAGTAAAATAAATAGAAATAAGAAAAAGGAGGGGGGGGGTTCCAGCTTGTATACCTGCAACCCACCTCTTTTAGCTCAATGCGTGTGCACCTAAAATGGGGGGAAACACATATATTGGTCACAAAATAGGACTGAAAGCATTGACTAGCTTAATCGCAGGTGTGAGGGAGATACCTGGCTTTTTTTCATTACTCTTTGCTCCTCCTCTTTTGGCTTTGTATAAGCTTTTAGGAAAACATCTGGCCAGGGCTGAGCTGTAAACATAGGGGCAGGTCAGTGGAGTCTGTGAATCTGTGGGGCTCTGCTGAAGTTAGTCCAATTAACAGCAGCGGAAGGATCTGGCTTTGCAGAATTAGTGATCCACAGGACTGAAGTGTGCGTTCATCCCTGGGGAGGATGAGCAGCCTTGGCGTCTTTTTTTTCTGAAGGTGCATCCCAAGGCGAAGCTGGAGGACAAGTCCCACCAAAGCCCCATTGCACCTCCTGAGCATCTCTGCTTTCTCCGCTTGGATCAGCATTGCTTCTGCTAACCCTTCGCCCCGGGCCCGCCTGCCTTCTATGATGGCTCAAGCAACATCTGCTTTGCCCATTAATGACTCTCCTCTCCTGGCTTCCAGCCTGCGCCTTTGCTGCCATTGATTAACAGCAATTTCCTTCCCCAACCTGAAAGCGTGCACTGAATGGGATTGTCATCTCAAAGCAGCGGGGTGTGTGGGGGTGTGCATGCATGGGTGTGTAAACAGCATGGATTCATTGCCCTGTTAAGCATCTTGGGAACTCTTCTGCTCGCTCTGAAGTTGGGATTGCCTTTCAGCCACTTCCCCTTTGAATATAGCTTATTTAATGCCCCTCGAACTCTGACTCCTAAATCCAGTTCTCTCCTTACTTTCCCCCTATTTTTCTTCAGCAGCCATAGTGCTAAAAGCTGCTTAGCAGTGACTTTCAATTCCCTGGAGCTATCGCATCGTTGTGCAAAGCCCCCTGGAAGATCTCCCCATCTGGTTGCTGGATGCAGACTGCAGTTATTCCTGGAGCCATAAATACTTGCACCTAATTTAAAGCGTACTGAAGGCAGGGTGGGGGGCTGGTGTTAATTACATTTTGTGCTTGTAAGCCATCTATTTGGTTAGATGCAGTAACCAAATGGATGATTAGGCAAAGTTTTTTTGGGAGGAATGTGATATCTTTCTATGCTGATAGAGGGCTACTCTTGGAACAGATGCTTCTTTTCAGGGTGAGAATCGGTGCTTTTCTTGCAAGAATCAATGGAGCCAGCTATGGATGACTCCAGCTAGATGGGCTCTAGCCAACGCACTACAGGGTATGGGGGGAAAAGAGCAAGAAGATGAAATACCTTGTAGCTGATCACCTGGTAAAAGGTGATCACCACTGCTGCTTCTGCAGTCTTTGAGCATGCTGTTTATTACTATTAATTATTAATTGTATTTGTTGTGCTATTTGTATTTTGCAGGAATCTTCACTGGTTTCTCCTGTCATGGAAAACTAATGTCTGTTACAGTTCGTGAAACACTTACTTGCCTTTCTGGGAAGAAAGGGAAGTTGTTTAAGTGTAACTGTGGGGTTTTTTTACATAAATGATCTCTTGCACCTTTAAAAATATTTTTTCACCCAGTGTCCCAGATCTGTGACCTTTTAGATCTCTAGAAAACCAGTTGTATTCAAATGTTTTTTTAAATTAGCAAGGAGCCCCAGCACGCTCCCTGCGAGGGCTGGAGGGGTGCAGGTCCACAGACATTGCCCACAGGCAGCCCTAGCTGAGGCTTACCTCTCTCTTATGCTTGGAGCTTAGGATCACAAAATAATTTAGGTCAGAAGAGCCATCTGGGGGTCTCTAGTTCAACCTTGACCCAATGCCTTGCCAGCTGTGAAGTTACTTTGTACCAATGCTGCTAGCTTCTGCTTGCAAATGGTATTACTGAAATCAGGTGGGATGGCTTTCCTGGGACGTCAGACCACTGATTTTGAAGACTTGCTTAGAAAGGCACTTGGCCTCCAGGATCCTTCCTCTTGCAAATGGTGTCTGTCACCAAGCTGCTGAAAATTTGGAAAGGGAGGGGAAAAATCCTCTTGAACGCCTGCAGGTCAATGTCTTTCCAGGTAAAAAAAAAGGAATAACAGCATTTGGCTCACGCTAGACAACAAACACACAACCTCTCTGACTGCCTAAATTGCCATCTGCAATAGAGGGAAAGGGAAGAACATGTTTACCATGGCAAGCTTGATGGTGATGCAGGCTGTCAGAATTATAAAATATTCTTGGAATTGCTGAATGTTATAGATGGTAATTCCACCTCAGAAAGTCTCTTGGTGCAAATGAAATCTATTAAACATCGTCTCAACGCAAAATGAAACCGGGCATCGGTGTAGGAATTAGCTGCTGTTTGGCCCCAGTTTATGGGGACTTGGTCAAGGATGTTTTACCAGATGCTCCGAAGCCTGTAACCTGGTAAGGAAGTCTGTGCTGGTGAAAAAGCCAGGTTGGCATAGAGGGACAGTCAAGACAGCTTGACTTCCTTTCAAAGTGGAAATCAAACCAAGTCTGCAAGAGATGGAAATAGCAAACAGAGAGCCATGGATGTCAATGAGATGCTAGGAGTTGGTCAAAATTGGCAAGTAAAAGTAAATGAGAAGAAATTTTGGTTTTGGGCCAGTGGGATTAAAAGACGACAAATGCCACCATCTCATCTTCCTGCTGCCAATGTCACCATCAGGAAACCTGAGCCTTCAGGTAGGTAGAGTTGGTTCACAGTGGAGGCAGTTAAATAGTTGGGCTTAGACTTTAGAAGATAAATTACATTGGGATAAATTGACCAGGAAGGTGTTAGATGCTCTTAAAGTCAGAAAAATCTCCCTTGGGACTCGGTGCTAGTGGGGGAGAGGCATGGTGGGCAAACACTAATACCTTCCCATGTCACTATTTGAATGAAAAACAGCCATGGTAACGCCTTTGGTTTTTGGATAAGTAGCTTCTGACAGCTTTGAAGAAGTTTGAGGAGCTCTGAGAGCTGCTGAGAGCTACCAAAACCCACTATTGAGATTGTGGCAGTTCCCAGAGAGGCTGCAGGAAGACAACTCAAGCCATTGCAAAGATGCAGGTTGACCTAAGTCCTGGCAGCAGTGAGGGGGGATAACGTAATTAATACTGCTTGGTGGGCAATCATGGGAAAACACCTAGTCCAGCCTTTTATGCTCATAACTGGCAAGTTTTAAACATTGAGTCTCATGCAGATGAGATATGTTTGGCTCCTATAAAGGCATTATATCTGTCCTGCAAGACAGACTGAATAGGAGACCTCTAAACATGTACGTGGAATGCATTAACGGGTTTAAAACTGGCTGGTGAGTCTGGACTTCCCTTTAATTGAAAATAATCGGAGGGTGTGATTCCCATAGCAAGGGTCTGGCCTGGGTTGATTCTTGGCCATGTGATATATTTTACTAAAAAAAAAAAATAAAATTTGATGGTATTTGTGTTATACTTCTGTGCTGCTCTGCAGGGGAAAAGCCTTGCCAGTGTCGTTTTCATGTTTTTATGAACTTTCGTGCTGACAAGCTTTTTCCAGCGCTGGCCCCAGTCCTGCAGCAGAAGTGCTATTTGGTCACAGAGCCGGGGTTGGCCAGGCTATGTTGAGCCCTGCGTTGCACAATGGCCGTGGGTCCTCGGCTGCTTCTCAGGCTCCCTGTCCTGATGCACGACTTGTTCCTGCGTCCTCACACAGGTGGTTGTTGTTATTGCTTCTTTTTTTACCTCGCTCTGGCAAAGGGTTATTTTGGAAGGACTAATTAAAAAAAAAAAAAAAAAAAGCTTTACAGAAGTGGTCATGTCAGTAAGAGATTGCATGTGAATAAAATTAAGATAGCGCTCGGAAAAGCCAAGTTACACAGAATTTGGGTAAATCCTGACGAAGCTGCCTGGTTTATCTGCTGCCACTGCTGAGGCTGGCTGCGGAGCTGAATAACAGCCTTGGGAGCAAGCCAACCAGATGCTATTCTTAAAGTAAAAAGGAAAAAAGAAAAAAAAAAAAAAAGCAGGCACACCAGGATCCAACATCTACTAGTGGCCTTGGCGTCACAGGCTGAGGTGGCAGCATGGCAGGGACTAAAGCAGGGGCTGCAGCTCTCGGCTGTCTGCAGGTACCACCTCAGCTGCTGAAAAGCCCTTGAGAAATGGAGTTGCAAGAGCATGGCAAGCCCTGGTGTCCAGCCGCCTCCTGCCACCTATGGAGGGAGGGATGTCATAGATGACAGGAGTGTGCTGGGTCATTGATTCTGGGACTGTAGATCAGCACTGATGATGGGGAGTTAAAAGAAGAAAGCCCATAAGGTGGGACAGATGGCCTCAGCTGAACTTCCAAATGGTGGTTGTTTAGGCCAAAGTCCCACTCACACATCAACTTTAAATTGACACTGAACAGGCATTTTGGGGTAGACCAAGACCTTGATGACTGTTCTGAGAAAAAAAGCAGGATCTGCCATGACATCAGCCTGGATAAATAATGATGGCAAACCTTGGGAAGGGAGGCACCCTTAGAGGTCCCTAGTGCCAATATTGCAGTTACAGCAGGCTGCTGGGGGCCACGTCCAGGTGACTCAGGGCAGCCCTGCAGACGGAGATCCTCCACCGCTTGGGGACCCATCCTAGGGATGCCCCACTCACACAGGGAAGATGACTCCTTCCTATGCAATGCTTAATGCACCCAGGTAATAAACCAAGAAGCACAACTGTCAATGCTGAAGTGTGTGGTTTATATTCCATAAAGACTCTAAAAGTCTTGCTTAAATCTGGTTTGTCTTTGAAAAATCAAATCCTGCTCATAGAACGACAGAGTATGACCTTGTTGAACCATTATTCCCCAAGAACAACCAAACCGCTAACGATGGATATGTGGTTATTTTTGGATGTGGAGTTCCTATTACTTGGTTTGTTTTCAGTTTTTCTTGAGTTTAGCCATGGAGATCTGTGGGGTTTTTTTCTGGGTTTGATAACAGGGACAAAATTGAGACACTCAAAACATCGGTGTGGTTTGCTACTTGATTCAACAGCTGAAAAATTTTCTCACAGTGAATTTGGGGGAAGGTAAGTGTTTGCATTTCAAATGTAGTTGTGACAGGGGATGAAAAGCAATGAAGAGCAGCAAGCATACAGAAAAAAAAAATATACAGAAAATTTGAACTAAATCATGGCCTGGTTGCAGAATTATTTCCTTGCTTGCTAAAACCTAGAGCAACTCAGCCCTCTTGTTTGGTTTTGGCACCAAGGGTGCAGACTGGACTTGCTGTCCAGGAGGCTAGCAGGTCTAAACCCGACTGAGATGCTTCCAAAAAGAGTTTGTCTTGAGCGGAAAAAGCTGTGCCACTTCGTAAAGACATGCTGTGATGATCTGGATAGCCCATATGAGACATGGCAAAGATGGAATATGCTCATACGACGAATTTGAGGCATGGGATCTATGTGGGAGGTACTGAATGGGAAAAAAGGATGGGGAGCTGGTGGAAGGAGAGTGATGCTGGAGGGGACCTGGGCTCCCAAGGGGTGGTGAGCTGGTCCAGAGGCAGCAGTGAAGGTCAGCCCTGTCCAGGGCTGCGCTAGTCAAAGCACATGCAGCACGTCTGGGGAAGGCATAATTCTCTCTGCTTGGCACTGGGGATCTACATCTGGATACTGGGAACGGTTTGGTGCCCCCAGTACAAGAGAGGCATCTGCAAGCCGGAGCAAGTCCAGTGTAGGGCCCCATGGAGACTGGGGTGGGGAAAGTAGCCCAGGGTTTTCTTTCAAGGGAAGAGTAAATGGTATTTTTTTTTTTTCTTTTTAAGGTAACAGGCACAGTATTTCAAAATGGGTGTAAGGAAATTCTCCCTGCAATATGTATTTCTCTTCCACAAAATCCAGGGAACCTGTATATGCTTTTTTTTTTTTTTTTTGGTATGTCTTCCAGAGGTGATTGTAAGCATTTGTGCACAGCTGCAAAGTCGAGATGCTGCATGCGGGCTGACTCAAAGCATGGAGATTTGAATGACTGATTTTATTTAGAAAGTTTCAAATCCACTTACTTTCCAACTGTGCTGGTTGTGCTCATTTATTAACTTCCTTCTCCACCTAATTTACTGTGTGTCAGATGTTCACACCCAGGAAATGTGTGCTTGCATAACTGAAACTTTTGCAACTTGAATGTTCAGTGGTAACTTTGGCTTCTTTTTTTTTTTTTTTTTAAATTGTGCTTTGCAGCCTCCGCCATGCATGCAGATCTATAGTAATAGTGTGCTGTTAATTCCTAGGCTGAGTAAAACAGATCCGCTCTCTTCCTCTGACAGGTGATAAAAGTTCTGAAAACCAGCTCTGTATAGCGTGGGAATTGGCTGGTTTTTGCGGGGTGGGGTGGGCAAACAAAGCACTTTTTGAGTGAAAACGTGAAGCAAAGACTAGAAGCCAGGCTGCACAGATAAGTACCAGGTCTGCTCCGTTTTTGATTCTTTAATTCACTTGTTTCATTTGGGCAATCAGCATTGTCTAAATACCATGGATAAATATCTGTGGTAGCCAAGTGCTTATTTCAAGATCACTTATTGCACACAATATTAGAAAAAAATAATGATTAGCTCTATATTTTTAATGATACTCAGGGAATAATCCTGCCATGTACCCATAGTTTCAGTATGAGGGTTTCATTGTTTGGAGGTTGCAAGTAAAGAAGGAACATGCATCACATCCTGTAAAAGCATTGCTGGTTTTGATTTTTAATTTGCAGCTAGTGTTTTCCAGGGCATGACTGCCCTTGCCTCTGTGTGCAGGAGCAGGGATCTAATCCCCCAGGGATCTACTCCCTGTGCAGGGATCTAGTCCCCCTGCTCCCAGCATTACTCCGTACTCTCCCAGCTCCTCACACTGCAAGATCTCAAGCCTGGGCTCTGCAACAGGGCCAAGTTATGCATTTGCACAAGTCATCTCTCCTATGCAACCAGCCAAGCTATTGGGAGATGATGACTGCACCAATGGTGCTGAACTACTTAATTTTTGATTTGTTGGAATATCACATACCCCAGCACTAAGGGACAACCCTCAGCATCACCTATGCAGACATCAGGGTATGAAGAGTCTTGTCTGAGCATTTTGACTTGAGACAAACTTGTAACTGCATATAAGTGGGGAGACCTTAATTTTGAGCTAATAAATGTGGGTTTTTAGTGCAAGCCCTGTACACTGGAGGGTGAGGGGGCTCTGCTTCCACCTCTTGGTGAAGAGGGAGAACAGCTACAGAGCCACAGCACCTGGTCGAGCAGATGCTCACCTGGAGACCTCAAGCTGTCCACAGAGAAGGGGAAAAAGTGGGCACAGACCTCAGAGTCCTGGCACAGGTCATCCAGAGACCAAGGGGTATCTTTGTCCCCTTTGCTGCTTGGCTAGAAAATGCTATGGCTGCCCTGGTCCTTTGGCAGGAGCAGACTCCTGCTGACGGGGAGGTTGCCCAAGTCCGTCTCAGGGCTCCCAGGCTGGAATTTGCTGTTGCCTGTCCAAGTGGGATTAGCAAGTTGTAGGGGAAGGCATCATTTGCCTGTGGATTCAGGGAAAGAAGAAATGCCCTGTTGTCTAGGCCAGCATGAACACACTGTGTGAGCTATAGAGAGCCACCATACAGGACAACCTCTGCTCCAGAGTTAGCATGGGGAGCATCAATTGTTGTTCTTATGGAGACCTGATGTTGCATTGTCTTGGGCAGCATATGAAGAGAGAGGCTATTTGAATGATGCTGTCACCATCTGCTACAAGGCTGACTGTGGTTTCTTACCGAATCCTCTCTAATCCAGGGAGTAGAGCATATGCTCCACTGTGGACCTAACTCATTTTGAGACAGTTACAGTTCTTGCACATTGCCTCAATTTTAGAAAAACATGTGATGTTGGAATGACCCCTGAACACTGAATTGTGATGAATTGTGGTCCTAAATTTGCGATAATACATCATAGATGGTTTAATATCAGTACTTTGCTTAGAGAACAGTGCAAGTGTTGCCTGCATATGTAGCATGCTGAAGACCTTATCTGAAACCACAAAACAGAACAGCTCTGAAACAAAATTTGTGCCCTGGCCAAAAATGTGGAAATAAGATCTCGTCAGACCTTCACTTAGGATGTTCAGGGTGCAATGCTGCGTTTGCTGCACGATGAGTAAATGCTACAATGAGAAACAACACAAAGGTTCAGCGGTGGACTCAGAAACACAATTTAGAACCTGGGTTGGGTGAGAACGAATTACTGGTGGTGGGTAAAACTTCTCCATCACCAGGGAAAAATGTGCCCTGAAACAGCAAGGCAACCAGTGAGAGAACAATTTGGTGTAAGTGATTTCCCAAGCAGAAGATTCAGAGCCTAATGAGATTGATGGGACTTTGGAGACGATAGCAGAGCCTAAGGGATTGCAGAAGTGGAGTCACAAGCTTGGAAGTGAAACTGGAAACAGGATCACCAGCAAAAAGGGTTTGGGAACTTAAGCTCTGCTCTGCCACTGTTGGTGGCAGTGGTCAGGGCCCTCACAATGTGCAAATCCCTTAAAGGGAATGTTTCAACCACCAGGTCACGTTACCTTGCCAAGCTCAATGACTTAGATGTAACCACAAGCCTCAAGAAGGGGGATCTCAGGCTGGGAAGAAGGAGAGAGTTATATCCCAGATCAGGTAGTAAACCGAAGGTGGAAAATCTAGGTTCAAGTCCATGAGCTGAATCATAGCGGGAATTTAAATCCCTGTGTCCTCCCAGAAGGCTTCTAAGCACCAGGCTGCTGCTTATTCCTACAGGATTCTATAAAAAGCTTCAGTTTTAATAAATCTAAATTTTTTCCAGAAACAACATTTTGCTGTGAAAAAGCCTCAAAAGAACCTGAAATCACAGGCTTGCTAAGAAAAGGTGTGTATTATTTCCAGCATGGTGGGACTTCTTACAGTGAGTTATTTTGGTGTGAGAGTTTGGTAGCCTGTGGACATACTCTAACGACACAGGTCTTCTGAGCCCTTATTGCTGCAGATAGGCTGGTCTCTGCTTAGTGTGGAGATTTATGAACTGCTCTTGTCCTCCTTACCACGAGGGTTTCATGTGTTCTCCCGGTTCTCAAACTTTCAGCTTTTTTTCGGGGGGTGGGGTGGGGATGGGGGTGGGCAGAAAATGACTGCTCCCTCCAAAGAAATCCCAACTCTTGCTGATGCTATCTAGCATTTTCACATTGTTGTGATTTCTCAAGCTCATTTTGTGGTCCTGTGCAAGCGTGCGTCAGGGCATCTGGGTTTTGGTACACCACAGAGATCACCTGCTTCTGAACTGCCACTTGAGGAAGGTGTTTAAAATGAAAAGTACCTAAACAGCTAGAAAGGAAAGCATGTTACTTAGAAATCAGGGGGAGCTGCCCATTTTCCTTTTGAGTGAAGAACAGCGATTTTGAGAATTTGGTCTAGATGTGGTTGGGTGGTGTTAGAAGCTGGGCTTTGGTCCCAAGGGAAATCAGCTTTGAGCTAATCAGCTCTACAAAACCTCCATATTTATTTGGTACATTGATTCATTTTTAACTTTTTTTTTTCCCCCTATCCTTTTCTTTTTGTTTGATAGAAGTTTTTTTCATCTTCCTTTGGTGTCCGTAGTAGAAAGAACAGCCTTTATGGCAGCTGCTGAGGGAGCGAGACGTGCAGCTGAGGGAACACTGCGTCCTTTCTGTGGCATGACGCTTGGCTCCGGTGGTGCTCACTTCAGGTGGCTACATGCGTGGCGTAGGTGCCGCAAATGACTCACAGATGACTGCAATACATAAGACTTCTTACAAAGGGTTGATCTGAGGTGAAGAGAGAGAGGAAGGAGAAATCTTACATGACTCTCTGGACTGGTTCTTTCAGGGTGATGTAGAAGTCATTTGCCTGTGAAGTTCTCCCTCTGGCAAAGCTTAGCCTTGCAGCAAAATATTCTCAAGAGTTCTTCTAAACTTGTGAAAGCCAAGATGACCAAAACATCCAACAAACTGGACATTTCCTGATGTGTGTTTGAATGCAACTAAAGACTTTATTTGATGTGCCAAACTGCTGAGAAAACTCCACCAAAACTACAATTAAGCTTGTGCATCCAGGCCATCCTACAGCTGCTTCTACAGGAACTTATTTAGGTCTATGGGAGTCCTGTCTTCAAGCTTGCCCTGTCCTCTGTTGCCCATGTCTCTTTTGGAGGACCAGAAGAGCTTCAGAAGAGCCGGCTGTGGTTCCTTGTCCTGGTTTCAGCTGGGATAGAGTTGATTTTCTTCTTAGTAGCTGGTATAATGCTGTGTTTTGGATTTAGGATGAGAATAATGTTGATAACACACTGATGTTTTGGTTGTTGCTGAGTAGTGTTTATACTAGTCAAGGACATTTCAGCTTCCCTTGCTCTGCCTGGTGCACGAGAAGCTGGGAGGGGGCACAGCCAGGACAGCTGACCCAGACTGGCCAAAGGGCGATTCCATACCATATGATGTCATGCTAAGCTGGGGGAAGAAGAAAGAAGAGGGGGGACGTTCGGAGTGATGGCATTTGTCTTCCCAAGTAACTGTTACGTGTGATGGAGCCCTGCTTTCCTGGGGATGGCTGAACACCTGCCTGCCGATGGGAAGTAGGGAATGAATTCCTTGCTTTGCTTTGCTTGTGCGTGCGGCTTTTGCTTTACCTATTAACTTGTCTTTATCTCAACCCATGAGTTTTCTCACTTTTCCAATTCTCTCCCCCGTCCCATTGTGGGGGAGTGAGCGAGCAGCTGCATGGTGCTCAGTTGCTGGCTGGGGTTAAACCACGACATTCCTGTAGTTGTTAGTATTATTTCCATCTTGTTTCAGAAGTGCAGCTTGCCCATTCTCCTGCCCTGGCGCAATTGGAAAGGGTGGATGGATTCAAGAAATGCCAAAATGATGCACATTTGGTATTAAATACAATTTTCAGCCCTTACTGCTTTTTACCAGCCCAGACACATAAGCATGGTTGTAATCACATGGGTGCTACGACAGACAAGACAAAAGGCTTGAGATGACATTGGTGGAATTACTTTAACCTGATGTCAGCAATACTAAGCTGTTGATGGGCAATCCGTGTGTCCAATTGAAAAATGTGAGCAAAGAAAATTACATGGAAGCTCAAGATTCCCCTGTGTCCTGGGGCAAAAGCTTTGGAGATGCCAGAGGTTCAAGTAGGTCTGCATTTCTTGAGGTCTAAAATTCACATCTGCCTTTAGTGGCTTGGACCTAACCTTAACATAAGCAACTGCTTTGGCATGTTACACTAAGGCTCTATCTGGATGGTGTTGCAATGTCCTTTGAGCTGTGGGAGAAGACAGCACTTGAAATATGCATGTTTGAGCAAGTTCAAAGTAGCTTGCCTTTGCTGGAGCCTGACTTCTTTCCTTAGAAGAAGCCAGAGATTTGTGGGCTCTAATAACATGGCAGCTAACCAACTTGGCATATAGAAATGAGAAGGGTGCGTCCCTGTTCCAGTTGCATAAAAATGTCAGAGTGTGTGGAGAGAAGATGAAGGTAGAAGGAAGACCTAGTTTATTTTCTTTCCTTTAAAGTGTATTGTGTTTCTTGTTGCTGAGAATTATTTCATAATTGCAAGCATACAGTAAAAATTTCTGGGTATTGGTAGAGAGTTGAGGTCTGAACCTGTGGCATTCAGGGAGGAAAATCTTCTTGTCACAAAATTTCATGACATTTTAACACAAGGAGCAAAGGGAATAGACGTTGGTTATGGTTATTGGTGTTACTGATTTCTTGGGTGAATTTGTTCCAACCTTTCCTTTGTCAGACACTGTGGTCACTTCTGCTTTTGTGGTCAGGTGCCATGGAGCTGGTATGCAATAGGTGTTCATCACTGCCAGCCACATGATGACCTGGCTGGCCCATGGTGATCTCAAAGAACAAAACTAGTCCAGCATAGGCTGTTCTTTGTTTTCCAGCTTTTTGACACGATCAGGGTCATGTTTTTGCGCCGTAACTTGTGGCCATGTGGTCTAGATGTTTCCTTCTGACAGCAAGAATTGACTGGTGTAACTACTGGTTTTCAGGAGCAAAGGCTTTAAAACAAATCATCAGAAGTTATGAAACTTGTTGTAAAACCGAGTGTTCATGTTTTACTTGTTACTGTTGTTCCAAATGTAGAACTGGAGAGCGCTTCAGCATCATTGTCACAGTGCTCTTCCCCATGAGGAAAAAATGACTTCGGTCTGCTGGGAATGACAAACAATGCTGGCAAAAGGCAAGTCAACAAGGCTGAAATCAAAATGCTTGTATTTATAATTGCTTTTACCATGGTGCCTGGAAGGCTCCTGTTGCAGATGCAGGGTCCTGTAGGGTTAGGTGCTACCCAGAAATAGAACAGAGCATAATCCCAGTCCCTGAAGGGTTTGAGCTATGTGGGACTCCTCCACTGGCCAGATTGACAGCGACATGCTTGGAGACTGCATCACAGACGTAATGTTTCTAATTGAAGAAAAATTTATAGACTTCTTTTTCAATTGCAACTTAAATTTCTTCCGTCTTGTCAATGGCTCTTGGATGGCCACTGCAAAAGGATCCTTATGGTGAGACAAAAAGGCTACAAAAATAATAGAAATGAACATCTGCAGCTGAAAAGCTTGACTGAGACTTGAAAAGTTTGCTTTGGGTGGGAGCCAGGTCCTGCAGGAGTTTTGCTTTTGGCCTCAGTGGGGACAAGCTCTCACCCTTGGAGAACATGTCTTGAGGAAGAATTTAGTCTAAAATAATTTTCAAAACTTGTATTGTTTGACTCACATCCAAGCGTTTTTTTGAGACTGAGTGACTTTGTGTTTCTGATTGACTCAGATTGCTCTCCTTAGCATCTTCTGGGGGTGAGCTCTCAATGAAGGGCCAAGCACAAGGGAGGATCAGATGTGAACAGGCCTGCTGCTGGGTTCCTAAACCAGCAGCTGCTTTAATTATGTGAGCATAAGGACTTCTTTGGTGTCTGCTTAAGCTGTATATTTTTGGTGGGAGACGTGCCTTGGAGCCCTAGCACATGAGAGAGCCACACCGTGGTCACGGCCAGGATCTGGAGTGTGGCATCTTTGGGATATCATTCCCTCCCTCCTGCAGATGTCCTGTCAAGCAACTTTTTGAAAGAGAAAAAGAGAAATAGTAAAAAGCATTTTGATTCTTCTTCTTGATTATTTTCCCCTCCTTTTTCAGAACATGGTGTCAGGAAAAGCAACTTGTTCAATTCACAGCCCTGAAATCCCTGGAGATGCAAGGCCAGGCTTTTCCCTTGATATTAAGACCTGCTCTAGTATCACACTTAAGCAGTACATAATTATCAAGATTTAAGGTTTGACTCCTGAAGTCAATTGGTTCCATAGCAGACCCCGACAAATTAATATTTTTTTTACTGAGAGAGAGTGTGAAATCATTTTAACAGGTTCCTTTTTGAAAACCTTGAAAACTGTTTAAGAAATAGATTTATAATGTATAGGCTCTGTTCTGTTGCACTTGAAGTTGTCCAGCATGAACTGCATGATTTAGACTTGAAAAAAAAATTAATCTGTGAATCAGTGACTGCAATACAGGGGCTATCAACCATCAAGAGGCTCCTTTAAATCTCTGCTGAGCTGTGCTCTCTAAAAAGTGTGTATTTCTGTGGGGAAGAATATGAACAAAAGGAAATTTGAGAATTTTTTTTTATTTTTAGAAAAATAATTTCTTTTTGCTAGGATAACTTTTATTTTCTCTGCTCTAAAATAAAGCAATGATATGGTCCTGCTGTGCCTCAGGCTGTCCGCTTAAAATAAAGGAAGGGCTAAAAAGACAGACCATCTGGAAGCCTGTGTAGAAGGAGCGTGCTAGTGCAGTTTGACGTGGAAGAGCATCCTTTGGATGTATTTTTGAACACTGGTCAATCCACTGGGGGCTTTTATTTTTGTGTGTTGAATTGATGGCAACTTCTCAGAGGCTTTTGCTTCATGTTCTAATCCTGGTCGCTTCCTTCCTATTTCAATACAGGCTGAAAGGGAACGCTGGAACACAGTATTTTTCCCTAGAAGCAGCTTATCTCCTCCTGCGATGACTAGCACCAAAACCAGCTCTGTGGAGAACGGAGGGTGAAGAAAATGCATTTTCTCTTGGGTTTGGGGTTTTATTTTGGTGTTGTTTCCCTGGCTGGTTTCCTCCGTAACCAGGACACTGCTTTGCATAGCTGGTTTCACTGTTGTGATCTGTGCCAGTTGCGCTTCCTCTCCCATGCAGGGGGTGATGGACGGTCTCGCCCTTGCCTTCCCTTCCCTCAGCTTTGCAGGGGTGGTGGAGGGCACTGCTGTAGCAGCTGCTTTTCCCGAGCTTTTGGGCTGAAACTGCTGCAAGGAGTGGGGATTCCTCTGGGTCTCCAAATCTTTTTGATCGTGCACCCCTATCTGCAAAAAATTTTTGAGCATGCACCTCTAATGTATATGTAAGTAGTTATTTATAAATTATATACATGTGCTACTAAAATTCTAATATTTCTTCCTGCAACCCAATGGATCATCTTGCGCATGCCACTTTGGAGATCACTGCTCTAGGCGATGAAAGCACAAGGGGAGCCAGGAGGCTGGTGGCTCAAGCTTGGCCAGATCTCCTCTTTACCAGGGCACAGTAAGGTCTTCCTCCTCTTCCCAGTTTTTTTGAGAGGCCTGGTTCCTGTGCCACCAAAGCATGGAGTGGGAAGTTTTCCATTTTTTTGGAGTTTTCAGGACTTATGCATTACTCAGCAGGCTTTGCTTCAGCGCTGCTTTTGAGATGAGCAGAAATTTGCCCCCATTCCTGGGAAAAGGGATGAATCTCCAGTGCACACAGCATTCCTCTTCTTAGGTTGTGTACTCATATGTTCAAGTCCCAGCCCTGCACATGATGATGCATCTTTGACTTAACCTGCACATTTGACTTAGCCCATGCAAGGTGCTCTGTCACTCATGATTAAAGGACTGCTCAGGCACAAGGATTTAGAGCCTCGTAGTCACAAGCATCTGCAGGGAAACAAGGCAGCTCTTTTGTTTTAAGAAATGTTGGGTGAATCTGATTTTTTTTTATTTTTGGTGGAAATTTTCATGACAGAAGCAAGATCAACTCTACCTCCTAAAAGAAAATCTCAGTGCTCCATGCAACCTCCTGAGGAGATGATTTTTGGTTTTTTGGAGGGTGGTGAACATTTGAAAGCTGCTGCAGTTTTTCAAAAAGGACAAGAGTAGGCACTTTTCATCCTCTCAATGTGGCCCATGTAGAAAGTGTTGAAAGACTAAAGGACATCACAATGTCGTGGACATTTGTGCTGTTAACTGCTGTTGCTTTCGTCAGCCATATGTACAGCTGCGTTCTTTTTATAGTGCTGCATATGGCACTACCATAATTGAATTTTTCATAATAACTGATTTGACCTGTATCATTCTGTTTGCTTTAGCAGAACTAATTCAAACAGATTGAGATTAGGACTAAAAATATGGTCCAGTTAGCAGAGGAACCATAAAGAGCCTGACTTCACAGTAATGATGATGCACAATCTGTTTTGCCCGGTCCGGTTCGTACTATTTATATGTAGCATGTGGTCAAGGCTGATACCAGTTTTGTTTCCATTTGTGTCTTCCATAAGATGTGCTACAGGGGGAGCAGGTGGCTGCCTCTGTCCATGTTAGCTTTGTTGCTCCCTTCAGCAAGGCCAGCAGGTCTAGGACTCTGTGGTTGGTGAATCTGTCGATGTTCTATGGAAAACATGCATGCGAGGGATTAGAGCTGCAGTGTCCCATCCCTGGACAATGGGATGCTAAAGGCTCTCGTATCATCTGCTTAGCTTCATACAGCAAACTACGGAAATATCAATGAAGAAAAAAGCTGGAATTGGTGATCTGAGTCTGGCCTTGTATTTAGAGGAAAAAAAACCCTTTGGTGATCTCTGAATCGTGCTGAAGTTGGAGCTTGGCTCTTCGTTTCAGACTCTCAAACAAAGGAACAGTGGTGGCAGGCTGCAGACAACCAAAAACATTAGAAACTGTCCTACAAGATTAGGAAGCTGTAAAAATGAGCTGCAGCCACTTTCTCTCCAGTGCTTTCAGCTGCAGCTGAGAATCTAGACCAGACTTTATTTTTGGCAAGGAGGGAAAAAAAAATCTCCTTTGATACTGTGAAAAAAATGAAAGTAAACGTTGAGCCCTGTGCCTTGAGCAAGGATCTCTTCTGCTGTATAGCAGCAGTGTTTTAGAGCTGAAATCCACTTGCTTTGATCACTGATGGGGAAAAAAAAGACATAAAAGGGATTTATTGTGAAATAATGGATTTGATCCCTAGTAATCCTTTCTTTGGGATTAAACTTGGAATATTATTTTTGTGATCTCTGGAATTAGACTATGCTGGCATAACAAACCAAAGCACGTGAGTTTCACTGCAGGATGAGGTTGAGCTGTGAATAGAGCCAAGTGAACTACTTGCACAGAACAAAGCAGCTGATGAATTTACAGTTCTATTTTTGATTATGCAAGATTTACAGGCAAGCATAAAAACAGAAAAAAAAAAAAATAACAACCAAAACCAACAACACCAAACCCAACCCAAAGCAGAAAAGACCCCAGACCCTCTCTTCTTAGTAGCTGAAAGCACCCCCGAGCCATGGGGATCTCTGAGGACTATTGGTTAAAGATTCTTTTTTGAGTATTTTCTGCTTATGGGAATTACAAGTTGTATCTGCTCCTGTTGGTATGACCATGGACATGAGACATAAAGAGTCACTGCAGGCTTGCTTGGTGTGGATACTTTTGTACAGCCACAATGCTTTCCAGAGGGATTTGGCAAGCCCAAGTTTCTCCGCTCAAATGGTGCCTATATTCGCAAGCATTAGGTCTCTCAATATGTGGTTAATCTGCCCAATATGTGCTGAGAAGTCTTCCTGAGCAGTTTGTTTATGGGCATATTAAAACATAATAGGTACAAAATGTGCTGTGAACCCTTGGTATGTAACTTTGAGGTCCCAAATCTTTCACAGAAGGTTACTCCAAGGAACTTCTCTCAGTTTCCCTACTGAATTTCAGATTTCCACACTCAGTGTGGCATAGATGGCTTTTAAATAGGGAGAAAGTTCTTCTGTGTTATGCTTTGAAACAGCTGATCTTTAAAAAAAAACAAACAAAAAAACCCCCAACAACAACAACAAAAAAAGCTGTGGGACAGAGAGCAAGCTATGGAAAGGGAAAAATATTCATTGCCTGCCCCATTCCTGGTTTTGTTGTTGGACTCACAACCTCGCTTCTGGTTGCAAAGGTCACTTCTGCCGTTGAACTTTGATCAGACTCCCAACCTCACTCTAACCTTGGGAGCTGCTGTCCTGGAGTGGCATAAAAAGCGTGGGTGAAGAAGAAGCAAGGAAATGAGCCCGGGAAACCCCCTTGGGAGCAGGGGCCACATTGGTCTGATGCCCTGTGCCAGCTGCATGTCCAGGGTCTTGGTAGTGATCTCCAGTCATTGCACTGCTGCATTGCCAGCAGCCCCACTTTTGGGAGCTGTGGAGTGCCGAAGTCAAATGAGAAGCATCCCAAACATGACCTTTTCTGAAAAAGCATTACCTCCTGAAAGCGCTGGGGGTAGGATTGCTATGCCAGCTCTCCAGGTCTGGGAAACTCACAGAGTGCTCGGATTCCCATTAAAACTTCTGCTGCTAGCATGGGGATCCCTACCAAAAAAAACCTTGTAAGGACTTCTTGAAACTGGGCAAGGCATGCCACATAATCCCCTAGGAAACAGCCAGTGACTACAGCCCATTTTCCAAAGGTAAAACGGTCTTGTATTTCCTTTGGGGGATAAAAAAAATGTGTTAAACCTTTCCATTTCTGGTTCAGAGAGAGCAAGCTATTTTTCCTAGCACCAACATATACTGAAGGGTTACAAGCGGTGCATGAGGAGCTTGGAATAAATCGTGCTTGGCTAATGTTCAGAAGCTTTCCTTGAGTACACTGTGTCTCATTATGGCTGCTGACAGCCTTGTACACAGTGTACAGCAAACACCACTCCAGTATAGCACCGTTGCATGCCACCTGGCAGAACCATGGGTTCACTACTGAGATTCAAAGACTGGCGTGAGAGTTTCTCCCCTTGAAACCCTTAAGAAACAGCAGGAGGGACAATTCAGATGCACAGCCTCCTGCCCTGGGGTGAGCATGTTGGTGCATGTGTCTTGTCTGCTGCCATTTATGCAGCTGGTAGCTGGTAGCTTTGCTTGTATGTAGTATACTACTGATGGGGGGTGCCCAGCGGGCCCCCCAAGCCCTTGTTACAAGCCTTCATGGTGCTCCGAAACAGTCTATGCATTACTCTGCTTTCATCTGTTCAGTCTGCAATGCCTGAAGCTGCTTCCTTCCCTTTCAGCCACGTTGGGGAATGTTACCCAGACCTCGTTTTTCTACTGTAAAATTTTGCTGTTGAATATTCCCTGGCCCTTCCTTGTTCCTTGTGTCTTTTCCCCCTACCTCTCACACATGCCCTTGGATGGAGCGCACCCTCAGCAACTTTGCGGACAGTGCAGAACTAGGGGGAGTGGCTGACGTGTTGAAGAGCAGAGCGTTGGGCAAGAGGGACCTCAAGAAACTTGGGGATTCAGCCAACGGAAACTTTCTGAAGCTCAGGAGTGAGATGTGCAAAGTCCTGCATTGGGGGTGGGAAAACCCCATTGCATAGATACAGGCTGGAAATCAACTGGCTGAGCCGCTTTCCTGGAAAGCACCTAGGGGTTACAGTGAATACTGCATTGAATATGACCCAAGGTGTGTTCTCACGGCAAAGAAGGCAAATCACATCCTGGGCTATGTTAGGTGCAGCAGGGGAAGGAGATCAAAGGATGTTGTTATCCCCTCTATTCAGTGCTGGGGAGGTCACATCTGGATACTGTGTCCAGTCTTGGGCATCACCCACAGAGGTGGTTCTTGGAGTAAATCTGTGCCAGAAGATGCTGAAGGTGCTGATGATTCCCATGGGCTCAAAAAGAGAGAGGAGGCAACCACAGAAGACAGATCTGCTGGGAATACATTCATGGAAGAAAAGTCTGCATGGAAAACCACTAATTATATTGATACCACCTCCAATTTGGTGAAGGACCTGAGCTCCAAGCTGCTGGAGCCTGGTAGAGCTTTTTGGGGATGTATAGTTACATGCTTGCGCTGTTCTTCAGTAATAAGTACCTGTTAGTGACTGCTGCTGAAGGCATGATAAGGATACAGGTTTGAGCTCAGCAATTGTTTTGTTCTTCTGCATCTTTCTGGGAAGCCTTTCTTCAGTGAGAAGGGTGGCAAAGGGATAGAAATGTGCCCAGGCTTGGTGAAAACTCAGAGGAACTGTTGGAGGTGGAGCTTGAGATAGCAGGAAAAATGGGATAGTAGGAAAAAATGGATAGAGGATTTGCCCCATTCCCAGATCTCACACTTGACAGGGCTGGGAAAAGAGCTGCTTTGAAGAACTTTCTTCAAGATCTGTCCCCTTGGATATCCTTGGAAGTCAAACTCTAACTTGGTGGATGTGAATGTGATTTGTTCCTCCTGGTCTCCTGGCTCAGTAGAGAACAGTGTGGCCCTTGTGTCTGTAGGCATCCTCAAGTTGGCTTTGTTGCCTATTCTCTTGTGGTCTTGTGTTGGTTAAACCTACAGCCTTTTGTGCTTTTCCCTCAAAGATGCCAGAGTGCAAAATGCACAAGCAGTCTTCCTGGAGCATCACCCTCTCTCTGGGGAATCCCTTTCTCTTTGGATGCCAGAGCCAGGTTCCTCCTTCTTGCCCGCCCCCCATACCTCATGTTTCTTTTCTGCAATGACATCTACTATCACTGGCAAAAACATAAATGTGCCAGGAATAACATTTTTCTTTTGCAAAACAGACCCAGTGCTCCTTCACAAAATTTGCTTCCTAACCTAAGCAAGAGGCTGCCACCAATGCCCCTTAAATTAGCATGCTCAGAGGAAAGGTTTTAGGAGACATCCCAATTTGGCTGAAATTAGCAAGAGAAATGCATGTTGACTTTACTGGGAAGTCTCTGTTACCGCAGTCTTGCTGTACACATCTTTCAGCCGTCTAAATTTGCTTCAGAGATGTGGGCATTGACTCTGCAAGCTGATCTTGTGACCAGACGTGAGAGGACTGAAGAGCTTGGGACCAAGAGGAGGGGCTTGTCTGCAGGTCTCAGGTAGAGGTCACAGAGAAAAAGCATTGGGTGCTTTCCTGCCCATCAACCTTTTTTTTTCCTTTTGGAAAGGTGGTGGTTCTCAAAGATCAACACACCTTATTTATTTAGAGAATTCTTGTTTAAAAACAAGAAAAGGAAAGAGAGGAAAAAGCAAACCACAAGTACTGCTTTTTCAAATATCTGTGTTATCACATATTTGGAAGTTTGGGGCCTGAAAGTAAGGGATGGAGCTACAAGTTTCCATTAGCAGACACAGCTTGACAAACGAATGCACATGCTAAAAGCTGAGTAACTCTGTGGCAGTGCCAAACTCCCCTTGTGCGCTAGCCTGTATTGTATCCACAGAGATTTTTTTTTTTTTTTCAACATTCATTTAATTTCTAGATTTGAACTCTCTGATCCAAAATTCCCTAACAGCAGAGTACTGATGCTTGGGAATTTTGCTGGAGCTGATGAATTAGTAGCATACCTGCACTAGGAATTTGTGCCAATGTAAGTTACACCTGTAATGAAGGATCAGAAGCTCATGGTTTGGGATGTCTGGAGTAAAGACCACACAACATCTGTTTCTCCCAAGGAAGTCACTCTCTACAGGAAAGAAAAGCCCACCCTTGCCTTGAACTCAGGCAGTACTAGTAGAGGAAAAGCACACTCATCTGTTGGGGAGAATCATATGGGCTTCAGATTTTGTTGGTGAACTTCCAGCTTCCCAACCTGGCATCCTACTTTTCTAGTACATGTTTTTCCATGGAGGTTGTGTCTCGCATTAAGACTGGTTCTAGTCTAGACTCTACAGTGACTCAGAGGTGACAACCTACTGATACAATAGATGTGACTTACAGTCCATCATGACCTTTGCATGAAGCAAAAGGGCACTGTAATTACAGAATTTAGGTCCCTACCTGGTGGAAGGAGACAACAGTGGTGTATTGCTTATGTTGTCTGAATACCCGTGCATGTAATTTTTGAGTAGCTGTGAAGAAGTTAGTCTAGGTACTGTTATGTCAAGCAACAAAACGTATGTACTTATGCTAGGCCTCACATTGCTCCCTTAGCACACCAGTGTGCACTGTCCTTCCACGTACATAGGCCCTAGAGAGGAGGCTCTCTTTTACAGCAGGTGTTGAATATCCAACCAGTGAGAGCATGCACAGGTGGAGGTCTTCAAGTTCACTTTTAATGTCAGGTTTCTCATCGTAAGCATGCTCGAGAATGAACATATAGAATCATAGAATGTCCTGAGTTGGAAGGGACCCACAAGGATCATTGAGTCCAGCTCCTGTCCCTGCATAGGACAACCCCAAAATTCACACCATATGTCTGAGGGCATTGTGCAAATGCTTCTTAAATATTTTCAGGCTTGGTGCCATGACTACCTCCCTGGTGAGCCTGTTCCAGTGCTCCACCACCCTCTGGGTGAAGAACCTTTTCCTAATGTCCAACTTAAACCTCCCCTGGCATATCTTCCTGCCGTTCCCTCAAGTTCTATCATTGGTTGCCAGGGAGAAGAGATCAGCGCCTGCCCCTCCTCTTCCCCTTGTGAGGAAGCTGTAGACTGCGATGAGGTCTCCCGTTAGTCTCCTCTTCTCCAGGCTGAACAGACCAAGTGACTTCAGCCACTCCTCATATGGCTTCTCCTCTAAACCCTTCACCATCTTGGTGGCTCTCCTCTGGACACTCTCTAGTAGCTTTGTATCCTTTTTGTGCTCTGGCACCCAAAACTGCACACCGTACTCAAGATGAGGCCGCACCAGTGCGGAGTAGAGCAGAACAATCACCTCCCTCGACAGGCTGGCAATACGGTGCTTGATGCACCCCAGGATACGGTTGGCCCTCTTGGCTGCCAGGGCACACTGTTGGTTCATGTTCGACTTGCTGTCAACCAGAACCCCCAGATCCCTCTCTGCGGGGCTGCTCTCCAGCTTCTCGTTCCCCAGTCTGTACGTGCATCCAGGGCTGCCATGTCCCAGGTGCAAAATCTGGCACTTGCCCTTATTAAACTTCATATGGTTGGTGATTGCCCAGCTCCCTAATTTGTCTAGATCTCTCTGAGGAAGATATGGAAGACTTGAGAAAAACAGGGCAGAATATTTATATGAATGATGTGGGTATAAAAGACCATAGAAACTGTGGAAAATCTAAATCTGAGAAAATACCCTCTGCTGTTGAGAAAAGCTTAGCAAAGTGATTTCCAGGTCAACAGTACTGCTTTCCTGAAACATAAGGGCATTACTCCTGCTTTGTTTCAAAGCATTGTGCTGTAAAACAAAAATCAAAATTTTTAGCTTTTTAGTTTGTCAGTGCATGCAGCAAAGTTCATGGAAGGGGAGTGAGGCTCCTCCTCACCTCCCTGAGGACCTGCTCCCCTCTCTGGGTGCCACTTCTCCGTTCCTGCCCGTGCCATGGTCAAGGGCTATGCTCAGACCTCCCCAGGCTCCCTGTGGCCATACCCAAAAATCCCAGCTCCCTCTCATCAACTTGTGGGTTGGGTGCTCCAGGCTCTAAGCAGTTTGGTAGAAGATTATCTTCAGCAATCTTTCTGGCACCTCCATTTCTGCTCCACAGAATCAATACAGGACTCACCTAATGCAAAGATACGCATTTCATTATGCCACCACTTACTAACTCCAGACCTACCAGCAAAAAGACATCCATGAGATGCATATGCATTTGGTTGCTTGACTTTTCTTGGAAGCAAAGGAGAATTTCCCTTTCTTGGCATGGAGCCCGTGCTCCCCAAGTGCTGCCTGCAGCTGAGGAGGTGAAATCTTTTTCACCCTGTGGACAGGGTAGGCTTCTGGTTATAGTCATGCAAATCTCTCTGTACTGTTTCAGCAATGCCCCGTGCACCAGCTGTGATAAGCTCTCGGGCTGGCATCTCATTTGTGCATGCCTGAGCTTTGGTGTTTGCCAGCCACGCTAAATGTGGTTAGCTGCACAGAAACTCAGTCTCTCTCAAATTTACCGTTTATCACAAGTACGATTTCAAACATTTCCAGATAATTGTGGTTTCTGCCTGTCTAGGTGGTGTTTCAGCCAATCGTGTTGTGGAGAAAGACACCGTGTTTTGAAACTGGCTAAGTCTTGCTTGTCTTCTGATTTGTGGTTCTTGGAAACCCCTTTTGATTGCTCCCTTCACTCTGCCTAACAGACACAATGTTAGCTGCCGTGCTTCATGAGTTGCAGTTGACGACTGCTGCTGGACTTGTCTGCTTTTCTCTCTTTCTCTTTTCAGCATATCCTGCTTAAGCATATCCTTACACATGCTTCACTTACCTCTGACCAGCCTCTGATCCCTCTGCTTTCTTTGGGGGTCCCTGAATGGAGAACTGGTGTTCATGAGTTTTCCTTCTCAAGTTCTAAGCTGGTTTGAAGGAGTCATGTACATGTGCTTGGCTGGACTCCAGATACTGCCTCTTTCCTGCCCAAGAGGTTAAAAATAAACCAAAACACCCCAAACACGCAAGCAACAGTTGCGTATGAGCTCTCCTAGGGCCTCGTCAAACTTGGGAGCCACAGCTTGACATCCAAGGATGCATCCAAGGCAGTTAGACTGATACGATTTTTTCAGGCCCATGGTTTTGTCCCTGTGCCATGCCCAGTGTGTGGACTGCTTCCTGACAGTATCAGAGAGGTGCTGATGGGAATATCTATACTTTCAGGGATGTATGTGTTTGGGCTATTTGTGAACATGCCCTTGCTGAAACCAGCCTGCCTCTTGTGGTTTTAGCTCTTGCAAACTATTGAAAGCTGAAATCTAGAGGAAGACTTCTTTTGTTTCCAAAGAAGCCTTTATCTTTGGCCTTTATTTCTACCTTCACTTGTTTGGCTTTCGGGGCTCCTCCCACACGAGACGACTGTTGCTTGGACCAAATGCAGAGACTACTGCTTGCTGAAAGGAGGAGGAGGAGCAGAAAAATCTCAATGTTGTTCAAGGAAAAATAACACTTCAGCATCATTATTAGACCGCTATTGTTTTCAGAATCAAAGCTCTGTTTCCCTTTCACTAGATCCAGGACAAATAAAATACTATGAGCTGTATGCAGTTGCTTAGCGTTCCTTTTTTTTTCTTCATTGTGAGTCAGAGTGCTGACGTTCTTGGAGAGGCTGGAAAGAGGAGAGTGCCTAATTTCCATGGGCACACAGAGTACCAGCATCTGGACAGAGTTATAACAAGCAAAAATTATATATAGTGTTTATGGTTATGAAGAATCTCAGTTTCTTGACCATATGAGGCATTCACAGATTCTATAAAAGAGAAAAAAGGCTCAGATTTTTATTAAAAGTTACTGTTTGATAGAAGAATAAAACAGACCAACAGCTGGAAATGTGTCATCAAAGTTAACATCAGCCCTGCTGGCTGCAGTAAAGCTCACTGCATCAGGCATGTGGGCACATGTCCAGGCCCATATACATCATCTCACATTTCACCTGCTCTAGAAACCACAGGAAAACGTGTCATTTTGGTGACAGGAGAGAAGAAAAAGCACAGGGATGAAAGGATGAATCTTGTTGGTGGATCTGTATGAGCTTTCTGTTCCAGCTCAGGGTGGAAGAAGATCCTGGAAGTCTGTGCCTAGGTAATTTGTCTTGTTGGAAGCGTTGAGACTTTGCCTGCAAAACTGAATTTAAGCTACAACTGGAGATGCCATTGCTAAAAGGAAGGGCACTTTTGTTTTCCAAGGGAAAGGCCCAGTTGCACCCAGGGAAAGAGATTTATGGCACAAATCAGGGTTGTCTTAATCATGTGACCTGGGGGTTGCCAACCTTCACCATCTCTCAGCAAATCTACTAATGGGTCAGGTCAAAGGTATATGTGTGGCTTTGACTGGTGTGATCGCTATGGATACAGATAAATTATGTCATGAGATGACCAACCTCCTGCTTTATACTTCTCCATTGTTGCAGAGCAAGGTGCAATAGACCAGCCAGCAAGAGCCATGATGAGTTCCCATCTTCTCTGTCATTTTTGCCCTCTTCTTGCTGCATATACCAACAGCAAGACACCACTGCTGTTTTACCTATGTTACATTTCTTCTGCTGTTTGGTGTAAAGGTGGATGGTCTGGTTTTGTCTACGGAGAGAAGACTATCCTATTCCCTTCACTGTTGGAAGTGGTTCATTTGCCTGTTTCAATGGTCCATTTCAAAATATCCATTAATTTTTTTTTTTCACATTGCTTATCTGAGTTGGTGAAGTGTTGAATATTATCCTGTTTTCAGCAGAGATAGGTCTGGTTTCTACTCTGGAAACATCCAAAAAGAATTTCTTTTCATTAAAAAAGGCCTAATAGAAACTGAGTGTGGGCACTGTCCACACCAGCACAATGGTGCCTGTCCTGATCCTTTGCATGTCTCAAAGCACAGATACCACATCTAAAGGGAATACAGGGAAGCCAAAAATCCCTGTCAGGAAGACTACATGACCATAAGCCAAGGGGGTTCTTGGTTTAATGAGTCAGAGCCCTGTTTAGCATCAGCTAAAGAAAACCCAGGGGAAGAAAACAAGTATTGACATTGGATATACGGACTGCAGAGTAAACCAGTGAGAGGTCCAATCTGTAAGATCCATCTCTAAATTATAAAAAAAACCCCACTGCTGATGGTGTCAGGCTACAAAATGGCATCAGCTTCTGCAGTGCCAGAGGGGAAGCCAGGAGGCAGCCATCAGCCGGGTGGAGACCTCCACCAGTCTCCTCAGGCTTCTGGGGAAACTGGACCTGAGTCTGCTGACCTGAAGGTGTGTACTAATAATTGCTACTGAAAATCCTCCACGACAAGTAACAGCTGATGTAAAACATTTCTTTGTTCTCACAAACTGTTAACCTTGCATATGTATTTTATGAAGCCTGGGAACTCAAAAAGCTTAAGTTTAGTTGCCATTACTCATTGTTTTAGTTTTACATAGTCACTTTTCTTGCCTAAAAGGAGCAGTCTTCTGCTTAAAGCTGTGCAATAGACCTAATTTCTTTCTGTGGCCTGCTCACCTTGGAGGCAAGGTCACAGCTTGCTGATCTAGCAAGCCCTGATTTTTCTTTTCCCCACCCCCGATCACACAAAATAGTTTCTCAAACACACCTGCATCATGACCTCAATGTTGATAATGAGTCTGATTAAAGAAATAGTTTTCACAGAGAGAAAGATGCAGCTATGGGGACATTCTGCTCTTTTCAGCCCTGGTAGTGCAGGAACAGAACAAACCACAACCTGCAAAGCACTGCAGGCAACCCAAGGTGTGATGCAGAGCCCTCAGCCGATGAAATGCAAGAATATAATGGTGGGATAATGGCACAATAGAAGCAAATCTATTCATTTCTAAATGAGTGCCTTCCTCTGAGCTGCGGTGGAAGGAACATCTACCTGCCAGGGGGATCCTTGCCATTAAAACAAGCATTAAGGAAGGCTTCTTTGCATGGAGGTAATGTCTGAATGCCTGTCATTGATATTCAAATGTTGTGGATCCAATTCTGTTTTCATTTTGTGCAAATAAAATTTTGTTGAAAGAATAAAAAACAAGCGGTTGCACGTAGGCGCTGAAGCACCGCTCTGCGTGACTTGTCAGGGCTCAACAGGAGTCACTAGTTTTATGTCAATGCAGCTGAGTATCTGTGCCAGAAACTTTTCTACATTTCCCTACCTCATTGACATATGTTGGTCAGGCATTATGCCTGTGTCTAGTTTATTATGCAATAAAGGCCATGCTAAATAGCATAAAGATTGAAATGTTGTTTAGGCTTTGTATTACAAAAGCTCATAGCAGCCTCTGTCCGTCACGCTTAAAGAACAAGGAAGTCTTGCCAAAGAGATTCCTCAAGGGTGATCTCACCGGGGCATCCTTGTGCACAGCCAGGCAAAGCTGGAGTCTTTTCCCTTGCTCTATCAGTAATGGCTGCAGTCAGCCCCTCTCCTCCTGCTTACTGGGTGGACTGAAGACAACAAAGCCATGTCTATGGTTGCAGGTCCTCCCTTCCCTTGTTGAATCAGAATGCTCTGCCGCATGGTCCTCCATGCTGAGGAGTGCCTTTCTCTGCTGAGCTCACTCCTCTGCCCTCTCCAAAGACTTTGTGCTGTTCTCATGCATGATGTATCATCAATTTCTGACCCAGTCTTGGCTACTGCATCGCAGAGGACTTGAGAGATCCTGCTACTGCCTCTTCTCCAAACTTTGGATGAAGTGTGAGACCTGAGCTTTGGGTTTTCTTGCTCAAGCAGCTGGTGAAGGTGTCCTCCCACCCTGGAGCAGTTTATGACCATGTGGCTTTGGAGCTCTTCTGGAAACTTCTGGTGTGGCTGCACCTTGGAGCATTGGTGCATTTGTCTTTGAAGAGTGCTGTAGGGCCGGTACCTCCAGGACCTGCCATAGAGGCTCACCACAGGCTGTTTTTTTTTTTTTTAAGTACAAGCAAGTCCTCTCTGGTGCCTATCTGTCTGTCCAAACCTGCGGCAAAGTCCTTGGAGATGGCACCTTCTGCACCTGCTGGCCTAGGGTTTCTGTGTGAACATGGGTTATGATGGTGCTAGCTCTGCCAAGCTCCTCCAGCACTATCTCAGCACCACCCTCCTGATTTGCACTGGTGGGTTGCAATAGGTCATTCACCCTCT
Source organism: Nipponia nippon (assembly GCF_047370975.1). Taxonomy (NCBI): domain Eukaryota; kingdom Metazoa; phylum Chordata; class Aves; order Pelecaniformes; family Threskiornithidae; genus Nipponia; species Nipponia nippon. The sequence goes on along the minus strand of NW_028262347.1, from coordinate 85,907,878 downwards.
CCTGTCTCTGTTTCTGGCACTGGTGAGGCTGCTTGGTGGGGCACCAAAGGCTGGGAGTGAAGTATGTTGCTACCTTCATGTTGGTTTGTTTGTTGTTTTTTTTTACCTGGTTTTGGTGCCTGACTTTGGTTGGAGAGGATTTTGTCCTCATTCCTGAGTGCTGCCCACCTTTTTCTGTTCCCATGGATGTGGTTTGACGGACTTCCCAAGGAGATGCAGATATCTGCTTACTACAAAAGGGGCATCTTCTGTGTCTGTTTGGATCAAGGGTGGATAAAATCATCTGTTCTTCAAGGGACATTCAGGACAGTCTGCATAAAATTGGCATCTCCTGTAATGCCACAAAGGGAAGCCATGTCTCTAACCCTTCCTTCCCTCTTTGTTTGCCTCTACGGCTGTTTGCCAAAGATCTTCTGCCTCCCTTTCATGGTGGCAGTGCTGCAGGTCATACTCAATATTTGCAAGTTTGTGTTGTCCCTGTGGTCCTTGGGGTGCAGCTTGTGCTCAAGAGACTGTTTTGTGCTCCTGAGTCTGCAGGACTGATTTCCACCTGGCCACCAGATATGCCCATCAGTGTTATTGCTGGTTCTTGACCAGCTGACTGTTCATGTTCCCATCTGGCTTGCCTGCAGGCTCATGGGTGCCTGGAGATGATGGCAATAGGCTGTAACTATCTTGGATACAGGATCTTGTCACTTCCTTACCTTGATGGCTGGTGAGTAGCAGGACCATACAAGACTGAGGGGTTTTGGGCAACTAAGTAATGCTCACTGTCGTCTTCATCTCATTCTGAGGGGAACAGAGGGCCCGATATGCCGACCAGACCCATCCCACAGGGAAGTCTGCTGCCTCCCTGGGGCGAGGATAAGAGACATTACTAGGAAGCTCCCTAGGCTGGTAAAATCGTTCGATTATTATCCGCTATTGGTTGTTCAGGTTGGCAGCGATGAGGTACCTGATAGAGGTACAAAGATGGTCAAAAGGGATTTTAGAGAAGTGGGGTGATTACTTGAAGGATCAGGAGCGCAGTTAGTGTTTTCCTCCATCCCTTCAGTAGCCAGGAGGAATACAGAAAGTAATAGGAAGACCCATCTCATTAACACGTGGCTCAGAGGCTGGTGCCAGTGGTGGAATTTTGGGTTTTTAATCATGGGGCAGTTTCCATGGCATCAGGCTTGCTAGAGACAGATGGCGTTCACCTGTCGCAAAGGGGGAAAAGGATTCTGGCTCAGGAGCTAGCAGGCCTCATTGAGAGAGCTTTAAACTAGATGTGAAGAGGGAAGGGGATAAAACCAGGATTGCTAGGGATGAGCCTAGAGGTTGCATGCCTGTGCTGGAGAAGAGATCAATAGTCCAGCTGAAGTGCATTTACACCAATGCACACAGCATGGGCAATAAGCAGGAGGAGCTGGAAGCCATTGCGAGGCAGCAAAACTATGATGTGGTCGCCGTCACAGAAACATGGTGGGATGACTCACACAACTGGAGTGCTGCAATGGATGGCTACAAGCTCTTTAAAAGGGATAGGCAAGGAAGGAGAGGTGGTGGGGTAGCCTTGTACGTTAGAGAGTGTTTTGATTGTCTAGAGCTCAATGAAGGTAATGATAAGGTTGAGTGCTTATGGGTAAAGAACAAAGGGAAGGCTAATAAGACAGATATCCTGGTGGGAGTCTGTTATAGACGACCCAGCCAAGATGAGGAAACAGACGACGTATTCTACAAGAGCCTGGCTGAAGTCTCACGATATCTAGCCCTTGTTCTCGTGGGAGACTTCAACTTACCAGATCTCTGCTGGAAATACAACACAGCAGAGAGAAAGCAGTCTCGGAGGTTCCTGGAGTGTGTGGAAGATAACTTTCTGACGCAGCTGGTAAGTGAGCCAACCAGGGGGGTGCCCCGCTGGACCTGCTCTTTATGAACAGAGAGGGCCTGGTGGGCGATGTGGTGGTCGGAGGCTGTCTTGGGCTCAGCGACCACAACATGATAGAGTTTTTGATTCTTGGAGAAGTGAGGAAGGGGGTCAGCAAGACCGCTACCTTGAACTTGAGAAGGGCAGACTTTGCATTGTTTAGGAGTCTGGTTAACAGAGTCCCTTGGGAGGCAGTCCTGAAGGGCAAAGGAGTCCAGGAAGGCTGGATGTTATTCAAGAAGGAAGTCTTAAAGGCACAGGAGCAGGCCGTCCCCATGTGCCACAAGTCAAGCAGGCGGGGGAGAAGACCAGCCTGGCTGAAGAGAGAGCTTTGGCTGGAACTCAGGAAAAAAAGGAGAGCTTACCACCTTTGGAAGAAGGGGCAGGCGACTCAGGAGGACTACAAGGATGTTGTGAGGTTATGCAGGGAGAAAATTAGAAAGGCAAAGGCCCAGCTAGAACTTCAACTGGCCACTGCAGTTAAAGAAAACAAAAAATGTTTTTACGAATGTATCAGTGACAAAAGGAGGGCCAAGGAGAATCTCCCTCCTTTGTTGGATGCAGAGGGAAACATTGCCACAAAGGATGAGGAGAAGGCTGAGGTACTTAATGCTTTCTTTGCCTCAGTTTTTAATAGTCAGACTGGTCGTCCTTGGGGTTTTCAGGCCCCTGAGCTGGGAGATGGAGATAGGATGCAGAATGAAGCCCCAGTTATCGAAGAGGTAGCAGTCACCGACCTGCTCCTCCACCTGAATGCCCACAAGTCCATGGGGCCAGATGGGATCCACCTGAGGACACTGAGGGAGCTGGCGGAGGAGCTCACCAAGCCACTTTCCATCATTTATCAGCAGTCCTGGTCAACTGGGGACGTCCCAGCTAACTGGAAGTTATCAAATGTGACACCCATCTACAAGAAGGGTTGGAAGGAGGATCCGGGGAGCTACAGGCCTGTCAGCCTGACCTCAGTGCCGGGGAAGGTCATGGAACAGATCATCTTGAGTGCCATTATGCGGCACGTGCAGGACAACCGGGGGATCAGGCTCAGCCAGCATGGGTTTATGAAAGGGAGGTCCTGCTTCACTAACCTGGTCTCCTATGACAAGGTGAACCGCTTAGTGGATGAGGGGAAGGCTGTGGATGTTGTCTGCTTGGACTTTAGTAAGGCCTTTGACACTGTCTCCCACAGCATTCTCCTGGAGAAGGTGGCTGCTTACAGCTTGGATAAGTGCACTCTGTGCTGGGTTAAAAACTGGCTGGACGGCCGAGCCCAGAGAGTGGTGTTTAACGGAGTCAAATCCAGTTGGTGGCTGGTCAAGAGTGGTGTTCCCCAGGGCTCAGTGTTGGGGCCAGTCCTGTTCGATATCTTTATTGATGATCTGGATGAGGGGATCGAGTGCACCCTCAGTAAGTCTGCAGACGACACCAAGCTGGGTGGAAGTGTCGATCTGCTGGAGGGTAGGAAGGCCCTACAGAAGGACAGGCTGGATCGATGGCCCAGGGCCAACTGTATGAGATTCAACAAGGCTAAGTGCCGGCTCCTGCCCTTGCGTCACAACAACCCCATGCAACACTACAGGCTGGGGGAGGAGTGGCTGGAGAGCTGCATGGCAGAAAAGGACCTGGGGGTGCTGGTCAACAGCTGCCTGAACATGAGCCAGCAGTGTGCCCAGGTGGCCAAGGCCAATGGCATCCTGGCTTGTATCAGGAATAGTGTGGTCAGCAGGACTAGAGAAGTGATCATCCCCCTGTACTCAGCTCTGGTGAGGCTGCACCTTGAGTACTGTGTTGTTTTGGGCCCCTCACTACAAGAAGGACATTGAGGTGCTGGAGCATGTCCAAAGAAGGGCAACAAAGCTGGTGAAGGGTCTAGAGAACAAGTCTTCTGAGGAGTGGTTGAGGGAGCTGGGGTTGTTTAGCCTGGAGAAAAGGAGGCTGAGGGGAGACCTTATTGCTCTCTACAACTACCTGAAAGAAGGCTGTAGCGAGGTGGGGGTAGGTCTCTTCTCCCAAGTAACAAGAGATAGGATGAGAGGAAACAGCCTCAAGCAGCACCAGGGGAAGTTTAGGTTGGATATTAGGACTACTTCTTCACCGAAAGGGTAGTCAGGCATTGGAACAGGCTGCCCAGGGAAGTGGTTGAGTCCCCATTCCTGGAGGTATTTAAAAGACGGGTAGATGTGGTGCTCAAGGACATGGTTTAGTGGTGGACTTGGCAGTGGTATGTTAACGGTTGGACTCAATGATCTTAAGGGTCTTTTCCAACCTTAATGATTTTATGATTCTATGACTCTTGTGAGATTGACAGAGGTCACAGGAGCAATCACTAATTCCCATGAAAGGATGACTCTTGGTCTGAGAGGTAATGGTGTTGACGTCTTAAAATTTAGGCCAAGTCCACTTGGCCTCAGAAAAATCCTGTAGACATCGCACTGGCCCAAGGTCTCTGACTTGCCCTATTAAACCTATGGCTAGTCCCCATCCAAGTCAGCAGACCCATAGAAATGATCCTCAACATTGGCGCCAGTAGAAGGATGCAGTAGAAAGAAACATTCATCCACTTCTTGCCACGTGCCAAAATGTTAACACAACCCATATGTCCATACATGAAAAAAACCCAATATCTTATGCAAACCAGCTGTCCCTCAACAGGGAACAGCCTTGGCACTTTCACGTTGTTTTACATCTTTTAAGTGGGGTATAAGGTTAATTAAGAAATCTCTGTAACAGCCCTTTGAAGTAGGGGTAGCCAGGCTGAATCCTTCTTCTTCTTCCAGCTGTCCAAGCCCCCACAGCAGGGCAGGTGGGACTGTGGGCAGGACTTTATGGCTGGGAAAAGAGGATGTCGCAAAATGGATGGGAGCCCCACCAAAGGGAAGAGGGATTCCTGGGCTGGCACACGTGGCTGGCAGCCATCCTGCCAGGAGAGGCAGGTTAATCCATGATGAAGCCTCTGGAGATGTCAGGACCTCCTGGGACCTCAAAAATTTTGAGCAGAGCTCAAGATGAACAGGTTTTTCCTGTGTTGCGTTTGCTTTTTCTGGGTTTTCAAAAAAAAAGACTCTCTGCAAAAATGCCTTTCCTTGAACATGGAGCAGTGGCTAATAAATGAAAAAGTACTAGGATTTCAGTTTCCATTTGCTGAACTTCAGCATCTTACCAGGCATGCTTCCAGAAAAGCACAATAATACAGTGGTTAAACCCAGAGATGCTACCATAAATGTCTGTTCAATGATGGATACGAGGACATATCCGCTTCAGCACACTAGCTATAAAATACTGGCTTAATCTCCCCAGACTGATGCTGCCTCAGTTATTTTAGTCTTAACAGGTCTGAGAAACTGAGACCAAACTGCCCCTGATGTAAAATAGAAGGAATCCTACACAAATGAGGATATTTACCTTATTTGCATTTTAGCTCATTAACTAGGGTAAAACCATGACTCGCTGCCTCTGTCAAAAGGCAAACCAAATTATTTCCTTGTCATTGCAGGTTTTCAGAGCTCCAGGCTCATTCCTCAGGGCTTAGGCAATGTTCAAAAGACAGCTGGAGGTTCCCCCATCCACATTTCCACCTCCAGGTGTGGAAAGACCATGCCATGCGCAGGTACACCAGGAGCCCCTGGTGTCAGTGAGGATGTAGGTATTTCTAGAGAGGTTTGGTATTTGGGGCTGGACTCTGGTCAGAGGGGCACGGCGACAACCCCAGAGGCACTGGCACAAGCTGCAGCATAGGAAACCCCCCATTACTAAAATCAAGGCTTTTCAACACATTTATTAGCAACTTGGAAAAGAGGAATTTTGCTGATGATGCTCCCTTTTGCAGAATGGTAAAGCTGAGGGACAATGGTGAAGAACTGCAGATTCACTAACTAGGTGCAAAGTTATGCACAAAGGGAAAATAACCCAAATGCCACGTATGAGATGATAGGCTCTGGCTGATGACGAGCACTCCAGAATGAGATCCCAATATTTTGATGGATGGTCCTATGAAAGCACCAGTCCGTTGCTCAGGAGCATCAAAAAAGCCGAAAGACCATAGGGAATTACCAGGAAAGGAAAAGAGAGCATCATGATGCTGCAGCACAAATCCACCATGCTCCTGTGTCTTGGATGCTGGGTGCAGTTTTAGTCTTCCTATCTCAGAAAGGAGACAACAGAGCTGAGAAAGCTTCGGGGAGGATGAAGGATCTGGAATGGCTTCTGTAGGAGGGACTGTATAAGCCAGATCTGTCTGGTTGTACATGACCTCTCCTGCTATAAGAAATTAGAGTGTATCAGATGGCACTAACTTTAGCTGGCGGTAGGTTCAGGTTGGACAAGAGGAGGGTGTTGCTCTCAGGGCACATGTTTCCCCTGCAGGGTCCCCTGGTGCATGATTTGGGGGATGTGAGGAGTTTTTGCGAGTTTAAAAGGGTGATGAACAAGTTCATGAATGAGGAACCCATTCAAGGTTACTGATCGCTTCCAAAATTACCTCTTTCATAAAATCCCTGAGCAGCAAAGTGCCAGAAGCTGTGAGAGCACCCAGGTGAAACTTCCCTGCATGTTTTTTGTATGCTTATGCCCTTCCCCAAGTTTTTGGCCAGAGTTCAAGACAGGATCCTGGGCTTAGTGGGTTTGCACCAATACAGCCATTTTCATGTTCTTCTGACACAGGAAATCAAAGAGACGTTCCCTTGTGAAGACGGTTGTAATGAGCAAGGCATTGTGCATGAGCGATTTCTGCTTTACATCCTCATTCAAGCTAAGCATTTAATGACGAAGTTCAGAGATTGAAGGATGTTCAGAGTTCAGAGATTGAAGGATGGAAAAATAAAAACCCCAAACTTGTGTGAAAGTGTAAAAACCCATTCTGTTTCAGAAAACTTGTGTTATTAGGTTTCTGAGTAAAAGAACTACAGGATATCTCACAATCTAATCATTCATGAACTGAATTGGTAAGCAATATTGACAAGATAAAAATCTCTTGCATCAAAATGCTGAATAAGCAAAAAAACGTATGCAATTTGCAATGTGTTCGCAGCTTATTTTGCCAGCAGAAAAGGGTCTCAGTCTTCTGGGTGATTCACTTGCTGCCATTTGGCTCCACTTCAGAGGTGAGGGTTTCAGAATTACTCACAGCCCCACGCTAACGAATAATAAGTCATGTAACGCTATTGAAGTATCTTGCAGCTTTGCCCCCTTTGAACTCACAAGAGGTACTGAGCAGATGACTTAAAAACGAGACCTCACTGCTCTTTTTTTTCCCAACTTGATTCAAGTTTCATTCCAGTTTTGCACAGGTCCTTGTTTCAGAAATACTGGTTTGCTCATGGCTGATACTAATGAAGACTCAACATAACAATCTCAGCGCTTCACTGTAAAGAGGCAAGTGGGCTTTAATTATTGATGATATGGTGCTCTTAGTCATTACTCAAGCATCGCAAAGACTTTTCCATAATATCAGAGCCTCTCTTTTTTCTAATCCAACTCATACAAGGAAGTAAGAGGCTTTGGTGCAGAGTGTTTGGGGCATGGTCTGGCAGAGATGGGACAAGGTAGAGTGAGAGGGCTCAAACTTCTAAGTGCAATCCTCTTTTGACTCTATAGATGCTTTTCCCTCACCTATCTCAACTTCTTCCCCAAGGAAGAGGGGTAGTAAATGAGAAGGACATGTATTTGTTGGTGGGAGATGGGTAAAAGTGCTAGTCCTGTCCTGGAGGAACTGGACTGCTGCTGTCCTGATGGTGTGAACAGTTGCAGCTAGAAGCTTCCTGCTGCCCTGCTGCAGAGGTCAAACCCAAGAGTACTGGTTGCTGGTCAAACCCAAGAGTATTAGAAATACCTCTCTAAAAGATCTTACGCTCAGAGGATACACTGGGGTGTCTGTTCAGCTCTGCAAGGCTAGGAAACCTTGAACCAGAGAGCTGAGATCCAGCTCTCCACTGTGCCTGAGCAGTCAAAGCTCATCATTACAACCTCATCAATGAGGTACTGGAAAACCACTGAGTTTAAATTGCTCTAATTGCACAGAAATTTTTTCCTCAGTGTGTTTAGTTTGTCTTTTCGCTATGTACCTATCTAGCTATGACTTTTACAATCTTGAAATACCTAGAGCCATTCTAAGTAGTGATAGTTTTGTGTGATCTTCAACATTTCCAACACAAGCTCAATGCACATTTGTTGTTGGAGTTGCATTTACATGTGCATAAGCATGGTGCCTTTGCTGAAACTAGAATCTGAGACGAGAGAACAAAAGAAAAAAACCCAAAGCCTTGCTCAAGCCATATATCTAAAACACTTGTAAAGCGAAAGTTTGGAAGCCACACAAAATTATTTGTTGTTGTGCCAGATACAGTTATTTTTAAAGCCCCCAAATGTATTCCTTTTTCTTCCATAGGTCTGTCATTAAAAAGCTACAATGCACCCTGCACAGACATTTTTCTGAAGGTGTAAATATTTGCCCACCAAATGCTCTAGCAGACGTTGGAGGGGGTCACAAGAGAGACTGTAGTGGGGATCCTGTTGCAATAGATGCCTCAACCTTGCAGGGCTGGGAGCTGTAGTAGAAAATACACAGTGGCATCTAGTTCAGTGTAGATGGATTTACAAGGTGACTGTGACTTATGAAGCCACCTGAGGCTTCCCTGCCAAGCCAAATTTTGCTTCCAGGGGTGCAAGCTGAGCCCCAAGGTGTATTGCATGAACACATCAGCCTGGTGCTTCTCTCTTGAAGTGGGAAGGTCTGGTGACAGCAAAGTAGACATATCCAGGTTTCTTCCAGTTGACTTGTGCTTCACCAGCTGTGAAGGTGAGGCTTAAGGGTGGATTGAACAAAAGTCTGCTGCCTGCCCTGCACCTGCCATCTCTGCGCTACCATGGGGCACAGCTTCCAGGTCACAGCATGGACGTTACAGCTGCTCTTCATGCTATCTTCATGGATGGTGCCTCCTGGTCAGATCCTGCCAGAGCTCTCCAAGGCAGTGTGAGGCTCACCTTCACTACAGGTTGCTTCTCTCAGCATTGGATCCATCTCTTGTTGGGTAGTGAGGAGGAAAAGCAGCTTTTGCAAGGAATCATGGGTTTCTCCAAGAGCCCTGGCTTTGTCCCATGTAGGACCACCGGTAACAGCCGCCTCAGTCCCTGTGTTTTCTGGTTGGGGGAGGCTTGGCTTATTTTTCTCCACTTTTCAACTACATGGCCACCTTTGTTTGCTCTGTGGAGCCTCCTTGGCCAAACAAATATTTTTATTAATACTCATCAGCAAAAATATAAACAGATACTGAGTTATATCCACAGGCTCAGTTCTGATTATTTGACCTTTAGTTACTATTGACAATAGCAAAGTAAACAATTTCTGTAGCAACTCAATACTGATTTCAGCCAGGAATAAACAAGAACATGAGATGCACACAGTGAGCTGTAAGTTATTAAACCAGAGACCTAAAGCCATTGAAACTGGCAGCTGCACTAAAATTATTGATGCCGGTGGAGCAATGATTGTCCCTTGCAAAATGCTGCTCTTTGCTCATCTTGCAGGCAGATATGGGCTTGATTACCATGGATCTGCCCAGTGGTATAGACTTGAGCTAAAGTGAACTTGAGATGGGCATCTTCCCTCTTGATCATCGTTCAGCTCAGGTTTTCAGATGAGCCCTGGAGCCAGCAGCTCCTTTTAGGAGTCTAAATGGTCAGCAAAGTTTCTGGGAAGCTTGTGAAGGTACCTTGTAGATACTTACATAGTTGGATATCTTCATCTGAAAACTTGGCCAGCCTCCAGCAGCTCTTCATGTTTCTGAGGCTATCACCTTGCAAGCTCTTAGGGCAAGGTAACAGTGGTAGATGCACTGAGGACACATCCTAGCTAATGACCAGAGGTTCTCTCTAACACTGCAAAACAGAAAGTGCAAGGAGAGGTTTCCAAATAGCTTTATTCTGGAGGATCCCCATTGGGTTTTGGTGCCTCTTATGCTATTTCAATTTCATGGAGGGGCTCAGCTGGGATCTAGGAGTGGGTCCTTGGCCTCCCATTTCTGCAACCCACCAAACCCTCCCACCAAGCCCAGCTCAGAGTGTTTTGGTCATAGTAGCTGAATGATGATTGTAATGCAGATCTGTGCAACAAGCCAAGTCTTAGAGAAGGATGTCCTTCTTGCCAGATCAAAGTGAGTTTATGAATGCCATGTTACGAAGGGCAAATCAGAGCGTGCTCACACCTGTAAAGAATTCTTCCAAACTATAAAGCACTTGGCATGACTCTTGACCTAATTAAGCAAATATTTTAAAATTAAATCTTAAAAATAAAACAGAAAACCCCAAGGTCTGGATTCTTGAGAGACTTACATTGTCTGCTATACTTCAAAAACTTACCTAAACTGCACATGTACCTAAGTTTGTAAGATGACAGCCCAAATTACTGATGTCTGCGCAAGAGTAGCAACTATATCTGCAAGACAGAGACTGTGCCCTCTGCAAAGCCAGCTTTCAGCTTGTATGGGAAACCTTACTGGGGAGAGAGCTGTCTCTGGAGGTTGTGCTGAAGAAACCCTGGCTCTAAGTTCAGATCCTTCAGCAGCTAAGTGTAAAGCACTTGTTAAAACACTGAGCAAGCCACCCTCCTTGTACTGGCCAGTTGTGGCGGTCCACTTTTTGATCTCAGGTGGCACTTGCCAGTTTACAGTTTGAGTCTGTGCTGTGGGACTTGTTTAATTTTCTGCCATCCCAAGACAGCAATGTTTGCAATACTTCACAGTTTTCCTACAATAAACAGCCGCTTCTAATGCTGGAATGAGAAAAAAGGTTTGCGGGAAGTGAAGTTTGGAAGCTCAGAGCTCAGAGCTCGTCTGCCAATACCACCCGTGGAGAGCCCAGTCCTTATGAACCTTCATCCTCTAGACTAACTGGTCCTAAAAGGAGGTATACTGGTAACAAACTGAAGTGGAATGAACAAGAAGCAAGTTGGGTCCTTGCTCCAGCCTCAGAGTGGCCTCTCCAAAAGCACCTCATCCAAGTGGCATTACAGAGACCTCCTGGTAGAGAGGTCTTTAATGCGCAATGGTGTAAGCTCCTCCTGATGGTCACCTCGTGTGAGATCCACCCCTCCCTTGGCTGAAATGAGGAATGCTCTAGCATCTGATACACCACCTGCCTGGGCTGCAGCCCTCAAAGGCTGTGCCCCAAGTATGGTCAGAGATGCCCTGTGATCTCTGTGAGCTCTCTGAAAACCCCCTCATTTTGGCTGAGTCAAAGCTGTTGATTTCCACTTGTGGCACCGGGAGAGCAAGGCCCCTCTGCTCTTTTTCCTTTTGAGATGAAATAATCAATATTGGCTTTTAACGAGTCACTGTTAAGGCTGATTTGTTGCCCAGCTGCACATGCACCTCTTTCTCAGTTGATGCCCCCTTGAGTTTATTCCATATATTTTTTTCAGCTGCCTTTTCAGGCTACAAGAGACTATTTCTGACATGCAAAACAGCGTTTTGGTCCAACACAAGCCTTGGTTTCAACTGGAAGCATTTGCTGAAGTGTCATTGGTAGTGAGAAAGGAAAACCCCAAACAACAAAGTGGAAGCAACATAAAGATATCCCCCAAATGACCCAACAAAATCACTTCCAGAAGCAGTTCACAGCATGGGGTGCAAGTCACAGGGCAGGGGCTGGATGCCCTGGTTGCTCTTCTCCCTTCAGGTCAAGCAGACACAGTGTTAGTGCAGTTTGGTTTCAGCGTGTTATTTAGGACTGATCAGAAATTTTCCAGTGGAAGCTTTTCCCATGGAAAAAAAAAAAAAACAACAAAACAATCTGATGAACCTGAAAAAATTTTCAGCAAGAACATCTCAATGGATCTTGTGCTGGAGAAATGAATGGCTTCCCAGACAGCCTGGCAGGCGGGTTTCCACCAGACACCCCCAAATCCCCTCTACCACCTGAGATCCCAGCGGGTGAGAGGGATTCCGCTCCCCAGTTTTGGAGCAAAACTGGGGGAATCAGTGATCAGAGAGACTGGGGAACGAGGTAGGACAGTGGCTGGGAAACAAGGTCTCAACTTTGCCAGGGTGGGCAGTCAAGGTACCCACCACTGCAAGTAACAGTCTTGAGGAATCCTGCGGTGCATAGTTCACACAGTGCCTCAGGGCTTCAGAAAGGAAATATTTCAGGATTCCTACTCTAAAAAAAAAAAAATTAAAAAAAATTTAAAGAATTAAACCAAGCAAAGAAAATCAGCAGTTTTGTCTTTTCTGCCTAATTTGGGCCGAGTGTGTGTTCAGAAAGTCAGAAGTTTTATGTAACTGGATGTCTTATTTGGCTCTGCTATTAACTTCCCCATCTTGCTCAAGAGGAAAGACATTTTTTTTCAAATTTTTTTTTTCAAATTGTTTATTTTTAGAGAAAACCCACGTGGAAACTCAGAGAGATTGACAACCGTCTATTTCTCTCTTGGTGGAGGGGACCTGGGTGGGTCTCTAGTCCAAACTCCAGGCTCCAGCACTCGATCCGGGCGGCTGTGGTGTGGCTGCTCTCCCTTGGGATGTCTATCCTCCATCCCTGCCTGTGCCGCAGCCAGGGGCTGCTCTCAGACTCTGCCCCAGTGAGACTGGCTCCCATGGCCAGACTCAGCAAACCCAGCTGTGTATTTTGAGGCGCTGTTGGTGGGTATTTAATCGTGCCTAGGCTGAGACTGGGCAGAATTCATCTCACCTTGATGGTTTTGTTGGAGATGTGTTTTCTTCTGGATGCTGCAATCAAATACAGCCACACTGCATGCAGAGCAGCAGTCAGTACTTCTGGTTGTCTTGCATGTTGATGCAGAAGTTTCTCAGCAATAAATCTCGGGACACATGCTCATTTGTCCTGCTCTCTTTATCATCACACTAAGCTGTCTTGTCAAGCTCATGAGACTGTTCCTTGGTTCTTTGTGCTCAACTAGTAACTAAAATCTGCTCTTCCTTTCCCACAGGCTACTGTAAAATGTTGATAAAGTGAAATATCTCTAGACCTGTGCAAAACCAATGAGCCTGGGCTCTGCTAGGTAGGTCTTCCATGGAAAATTTCCCCCAGCATATTCACTGGCAGGACAGTGAGAGAAAGATTTATCTTTTCATGCCTGGGTAGAGCTCTCCAGGGGTCTCTAACCCTCCTAAGGCTGTACAAGGAGGCTTGAAATTCAGGAGGGGTGGTGTTGGCTGTGATACCCCTGAGCCAGCCTTTTCTCTTCAAACCCATCTCTAAACGTGCACTCAAGGATTTGCTGGCATTTCCCAAAGCCCTTAGCAGGGAGCTGGGTGATCCACAAGTCTGAGGGTGCTGCTAGATAAATAAATGCCTCCTGAGAGCAGCCACCTTCCCCAAAACCCACCTGCTATCTGGTTTGGGTGAGACTGGCATGTCCCAGACATTGCACCAGACTCATGGCGGGGCATTTGAAGGAAGAGTGGGAGAAGAGGGGTGGTCATGCTTCTGTAAAGGAATAAAAGAGGAAAGCCAAGGTTTGTTGTGGTGGAAGACCACAGCTGCTTATAGTTATGAATATCTTTCATTTTCAACACAGAAAGGGTATAATCTGTGATGCCTCTGCCATGGGCATTTTCAGGAAGGAGAGTTGCCCAGACCAAGAGGAGCAGCCTTTGCCGTGACTCAAAAGCAGGGAGGGCAGTGGCAAAACTCAGTGATCTGGGGCTGCGGTTTGCCTGGTGTTTCGGGAAATGGCTTGGGTGGGCTTTAATTGGCTTTTAGCCTGTTTGGATAGCATTACCTCTTTCTTTGGGCTCTCCATGTTGGGAACCTTTCTGCTCCAACCCATCTCTCCTTAAAACAGCTCTGTGATTTCATGCAGAGCAGGGAAGTAGAACACCAGATCCCATTGCTTTATAACCAGATAACATTAATAATTCACAACTAGTCCAAAGAAACCTCAAACACAAAGACCCTGCAACAAAAGTGAATGTCTTTGAAGATCATGCAAAAAGCCCTGTTTTTAGTATGATGACTGCTATTAATAAAGAACAACAAGCATGCCTCAGTTTAGTGTTCTTAAATCTGAACTGGGGATGGCTAAGTAGACAATTCAATGCCCGATATAGTCGAAGGGTTACGGTAGCCGCATGCGCCATGCTGACCTTTCAGTAGTTGCAAATTGGCTGGCTCTCCCATCCCTCCCCCACAGGCTGGGACAGCTGTAAACATCCCTGTAATAATGAGACAATTGTAATATCCTATTTATTTTCCATTAAGAACCATCCTGGCACAGGCTTAGGTGGTCCAAGGGGCTGGACAAGCAAAGCCCGTCCATGCCCTCCTGCCACAACCCTGCCACTGCTCGCCCTTGCACCCGTGAGAGTATCAGGGACCAGTGCATGTGGAAAAATGCCTCTGGTGCTCTCGCTGTGCCCCTCTGAGCACAGTCCAGCACCAGCATCTGTAGGACCCCTTCTGCGAGATGAAAATAGCAACCCTGTTCCCACTTCACCTCTCACCAGCTCTTCCCATCCCTGATTTTCCCCCGGGTGCAGGAGCGGAGGGTGGGGAGGAGGGCAGGAAGTTGCTGACATGTGTGGTTGGATTTCAGTTTGAACACTGTCCAGAAAGGAGCACCAAATATTAGTAAACAGATCAGGAAACATTTCCGTGTTTGGCGATAACTCCGCTTTTCCATGGCAGCAATCTCCAGTGGATTTTCCACTAGAGAAGAAGACCTGCTCGGTCACTTTGCTTAAACTGGAGCAGCTCAGATCCTGGACCCCCTTCAGATCCTGACCTTCAAACTCAGGTCTCTCCCTCTGGGGGCATGTGCTGCAGCTCCTGACTTTGTGTGTGGAGCCGAGTCCTGCAGAGCAGAGGGTGCATGCTGTCATGCATGCCCAGGGGATTACAAGACCCCGCTGCCATGTCCAGCATCTCTGTAATGATCCAGGCTGAAAAGGAAAGGATCAAGATGGTTGGCCTATTTTGCTTCTCAAAAGAAGATTATGGAGCAGTTTTCCTTGCCATGCATTAAAGAGGGAATTATTGCACACCAATGGGCTCTTCAGGGCAATGAAAAAAGGCCTATCAAGTCCTGGTAGTTCAAGCTGCAGACAGTCACATTAGAAAAAGACCCAGGAATGAATCAAGCGCTGAAGCAGACAACTGAATGAAGTCCTAGTTTTACCTTTTCTTGACATTCTCAGGTTAAGCCTGGCAGCCTCTCTGGGATGAACACGAGCTGCTCATTTTGCAATATCTGGGGGAAATATAATGGCCTGTGATTTCAGAGGACTGAACTGATGGTTCCTTCTGGCACCATGCCACAAAACTTATGCTTCTGGTTTCTTTACTGTGACTTCCACTCAACAAGGTCAAATTTAGGTCCTTGGATAAGAAGTGCATGGTCACAGACCGGTTTTGGAAAGAAGACCTCATTTTGTGCACAACACCTCCCACTGCAGGTGTTGATGGGTGTTGATGCAGATGGAGGTGCCACCAGCATCAAGAAGAGCAATTGAGAGGATGAAGGTCAAAAATGAGGCTTGTGAGGAAAAAATCATTTCTGATGAGACAATCTCTATATTAGACAAAATGCCTGCCTGATCCACAGCCAACAGCAACCCTAAAAGCAAAGGAGGAAAAAGAAACAGAATTTGTCTATTTTCATATTAAACTTCATGACATGGTGTGAGAAACCATATGATCTAATAGTCCTGCTTGACTTGAAACACCTCAGCTTAGCTTAGCATAGCTAATTAGCATGGCTATGGCTTAGCATAGCTAACTCTGTAATTTCAACACACTCCCCAAACAGCTAATTTACATAGCACTTGATATGCTTACAGTAACTAGCTTGGGTCAGAGAAGTGCCATTCAAGGCAAAATTCACATTTAGGTAAACTCTGAGAGCCAGGCCACTCTGGGTGTCCAAGTCACTGTGGCTACATGTCCTCTGCATGCACATCAGCCAGTGGATTTGAGGTCAGAGAGCAGCAAAGTGACATGTTTCATAGGTAGAACAGTGTTTGGTCACCAGCTCAGAGCATCACATAGGATCAGGAACTGCAAGTCAAGAGGGAGAATATAGCAAATAACATTGTCTTCCAAGGAATTAATTTACTGAAATAAACATCTGACCTTTTCTAAAACCAAAGCTAAAGCCATAGATCTTCTAGTGGCTGGAGGACATGGGTAGCACTTCTGAGTGCTACTCGGCACTGAAGGAGTCACTGGCTCTTTTTGAACTATCCCCAGACTACTGAGGTTACTGGAGGGCTTTCTATTATCCCAGCTATTGAAGATGCTCCCTTCTTTTTGGTTGTAAACATTTCATCTGGCAGTGCAGCTATAGTGGAAAAGCTTTTGGTTAAGCCTGCTGCTCCAAAGGAAGGACTTCTGCAACACAAGTAACCTGACTGGCATATGGGCCAGTAGGAGCCTTGTTCAGCCAGGCAGGGAAGGTTTCAACCCTCATTGTTTCTCCATGGTAGGCTTAGATGAGCAAAGTCATCACAGAGGAGTTCACCTCATCTCAGGTCCCTCCTGTCTCCTCCTAGGTTGGGTGCTGTAGGCAGCCTCTATGGGGCCTTGGCAAGGTCCCCATCACCCTCTTGCACAGCCCAGGATGTGGTTCCACCATCACCCTGGGGTCCTTCCAGTGCTTGCCCAGACCATGGGCTGGGTTGCCCTGGGGCAGCACGAGGCACATCTTGTGAAGCCTCATATGGTGGAAGCCTACTGGGCTATGAGCTGGGCTACTTCAGGTGAGATGAATCATCCCAAACAAACAGATCTCCCTGGTGATGCTAAAGGTGTGCATATAAGGTCGTCACTGAAAACCCATCAGAGGACACACCAATATGTTAGCTGTTTGTTGGCTGTGGATCATACATCTGCTGAGTCAACCACACTGACCCACTGGCCATGATGCTATTATTAATAGCAATTACTCCACTAGTATTATTGCTACTACTACCACTAGTAAAAATAATAATAATAATAGTAATAATAATAGTGCACTGCATTTAGTAATAGCACCTTTGTGGTTGTTGCATGTACGCCTCCTGAGAGCTCTCTGGGCTGGAGCCGGGGGTTCAGTTTCATCCACGGATGGACAACATGAAGAGTGTAATGCACCCAGCTTCCAAAAGGAAAGCCTCAGCTCTGCACACACTGGCAGCCAAGATAACCAGAAGAAAGATTTTTAAACTGGCACACATGGTATCACTATGTTGAAGGATTTTTCCTGTACAGTCTTCTCTCCATGCCTACATGCACTGTCTACATGAATCACCCTGCAAAAGCATGCAAGTGGGATCTGCTTGCTTGATGACAATTACTTTTCTGGTGTATTTTCAGATGGTCTTACCCCAGACTGCCAGACTGGGTGGTATTTTATTTCTCCAGAAGGAGGGGAAGGGAGCTACTGAATATATGTACAAGCCAAAAAATGCCACGCTAATTCGTGTGGTGGAGGACAAGTTGTACCAGCTGTGCCATGCATACCCTCCTATGGCACCATGACACCCACAATGTGCCACTCCTCTGGCTTTGCCACCAGCTGTACAAGATTGGTGGTGGTTTTAAATGGTGTCATCAATGCTGCCTACAATAATTAACAAATAACATGTCCGTTTGGGAACGAGGGTCTCCAGTGAGATGCCACCACACAAATCACCTTCTGCTTTTGCCGTTTCAATCTCCTTCCTACACCTTTGTCCTACTTTTTCTGGTTTATAACGATAAGGGGCTTTGGGCACAGAGAAACTACTGGAAATACAGCTTCCCCCCGCCCAAACACAGCTCCTTTCTACTGCTTAGGACACTGGCTCCCTTTCTGTAGAATGCCCTTACTGACCATGGAACTGCCCCTGTAGCCATGCTTCCCACCTTACGCATTGGCCAATGCATTCGGATGCCATGTTGTGCCTTTCCCTGGTGTCAATGTCTTTTCCTTTTTTTTTAACCACCAATGAAGGGATGAATCGCAGCATCTGAAGCCTCAGCTATGTGCGAGAGGTGACACTGCTCCCATGGTTTTATTTCAGCAGCCCATGCAGCCGTCTGTCAATGTGACTGCTACCAGGGAAGGATTAGTTGAACTGCTGTAAGAAAATAAATTAAAGGGGAGACCCCCCTCTCCTCCATCATCTCTGGGTCTGGACTGGCCATCCCATGCACGGCTGTGGGTTGTGAGAGTTTGAAGAGGCTCCACTGCCCACCCCACCAGCACTCAAGTGGGGCAGGACCCATGCCGTGGGTCAGGGTTCTCTGAGAAGTCCTCCAAACCACAGCCTGAGGGCAGGGGAGTCAAAGCGATTGAAGCAATTAGCAGTCTGACACCTCAGCAGTGTGTAGGGGTGAGTTAATTTTTGCAATGGTCACATCCTTACAGGAGTGTTGGAGATGTTATTTTCATTGCACCACTCCCTGCAAAGGGTTTCATACTGTGATCTTGAGTCTAAGAGTGAGATTAGGAACAATTCACATGCAGTGGTATTAGACCCCAAATTTCCCTTCTGTGGCTCTTTGCAACACAATAAAATGCCTATAGGCTTTCCTAGCCCTATGTGTGCTCACTCTTCTGTCGGCATTTGGAGATGTTACCGTAGGGAGGTGAAAATACCCTCCCTCTCACCCCATCCTGGGCATCCTTCATCACCAACAGTGCGGAGTGTTACAAAAATGTGTAGGTCTGGTGTCCCAAGGGAAGTCTGCAGGACCGGCTTTGCCGTAAATTGCCTATAATCAGCCCAGAGCGTGTGTTTTGGTTCAGAAACACCAACCAAAAGCACCCCGAGGAAATTCCTCATGCAGCCTCCCAGTGCAGCTGGGAAGTTAATGCACAGATTTAAGGGGCTTTGCTGGTAATGGGCTGCAGATTAGTCGTGCACTCACCTTCTGCAGGGCTCATCTCCAGCTCTCATTTACCCAGTGAAAGTGCTAAGCCTGCCAGTGCATTTTAACGAGGTTTGCAAATAGTTTCTCCCTGTCTACTCTTCATGTCAGGCTTACATGCAGCAAACAAAACTATGCTAAGGCATAGATGGAGCCTGAATCTTTTGCTAGCAATGGCCAACTGGGAATAAGAGTTACTTCTTTATAGCAGATGTGTAGCTCAAAGTTCACTATAAGTGCACTCACATCACGAGCACAGTGTGTATTGTTCTGCAAGAAGGCTAAGCTCAACCCTTCAAAAGACTATGGAACAACTAATTTCATTATTCAAAGAATAAAGTAAGCGAGCAAGAGAAAGCCAAAATTAACCCTCTGGTTGCTCCCTGGAAGCAGGGATTTCTTTAATGCCCTTGAGTTAAATGCCTGTGCTTACAGATGCATGCAGAAAATCTGCCATACAGTGTCCTGTCTCTGTTTTTCTCACTAGTTTAGGAGTTGAATATCATATTCCTTCAAAAATGACAAGTTGGACCAAAGCTGGGTGGAGCACTCCCACATGAAGTCCTCTGTGTGTACATTGCATCAGTGAATATGGCTCAGGATTTTCATCTACAGTTATAACCTTCAGGGAAAATCAAAAGCAGCAAATCATGTATTTTTTTTTAAATTATCCATACAGAAATAGATCGTTTTCTTACTGACCAAATTTAAAAATAATACTTGCAGGCAAGAAGGGCAAAAGGAGAAGACAAGACCCACAAGAAAACTTCACCTAGGTATTTTTAGGTAGATTTGAGCAAAGAAAAGTACATTCCTACAATTGCCAGCAAAACCACTTTAACTAGTGGATCTTTGCCTATGTTATTTATTTGTTCAGAGGAAGAGATGAATGCAAAACCTCACTGCAACATTGATTTTAGCCTGGTATGGTTCCTTCTGATTCAGCATGACCAGATGTTGCCCAAAAGCTGACCCTGGCACTTGTAATTTGTAATAATTGCAATAAAACCCCCTGTGTCTGCTTTTCCTGCAGCCATGCTCCAGCAACACGTCAGTGACTGGGAAGAGGGAGGTTCAGCTCTTGGTGTTTCCCTGGGTCATGCACCCACCTCCATAAGGCTTTGCAGGATGAGGCTCATCTGCTTTCACCTTGCTCGCTAGCCATGGTAATGCAATGCCAGCAACAACAGGGGCAAATTGCATACCCCTCTTGTACATGACCATGCATTGCTTGGCCACTTGGCTGGTGCATGAATTATTCCTGAAATTCTCCTTGCCTGACAAAATTCCTCTCTCTGGAGCTAAGCTGCTCACTCAGCATGACTCCTACCTGCAAGTTTAGCACTGATAGAAAAACTCAGGAGCAATTCACACCTAAAGAAACACCCATCCCAGATCAGAAGGTTAATAATGGGGGTTTGTCAAAGACCAGCTGTAGCTTTTATCCCATGGGTCTGCTAAGATGCACATGCATGGGGGGGGTTGGTGGAAATCTGCTGCCTGGTCTAGATTTCTCAATGAACAGGACAAGGGGGTACATCATCTACTAGAGATTTCCTTTATTCTCACAAATGTGCTCCATGCAGTGATCCTCTATGAAGAGAGATTTAACCCCCCACCCTGCCAAATATCTTCTCTGGGTGAAGTCAACTCAGGTGGCCAAGAAACTGAGCAGGGCAGTCCCAGGGATGCTCCACTTGGTAGAGTTATTTCCTTGTGTCTGGCTGGGGTTTCCCATGCTGCAGCTTGTGCTGGTGCCTCTGGGGCTCTCACTGTGCCCCTCTGAGAAGAGTCCAGCCCCAGCACCTCCAGGAGCCCTTTGGGCAGGGGGAGATGCCATTGGTTCACCCTCCGCATCCTTGTCTCCAGCTGAGCAAGCCCAGCTCCCCCAGCCTCTCTTCATACACCCTGGCACCCACCCACCATCGCCAGGGCCCTGGAAGATTCCACCATATACCACCTCTAAACTTATCCCATGCTTTTTTCCCATTCCCATCCTGAAATGATCTCAGACACAATGAGCTTCTAGACCCTCTCCTTGCCAACTCACTACATCAGTCCAGCTGCTTGTTCAGGCTCACAGTTAATTGCCACACTTTCCAACACTTTCTGCAAGTTGCTGGTATGCAATATCCTTGTTTGCAAGCAGAGCCTGGATGTCAAGGCACAGGCCACCCCTGGTGATCAGATGGAAACCAATGCAGCCTTGCTTTGAACTAGCTAGGGCTTAGCAGCCTTCGCCTACCCAGCAGCACTGAGCTTGGAGCAGACTGACCTCTAATCTCCTCACGAGAGAGGTCTGAGGGCTTGTGCCATGGGCTCTTGGTCTCCGAGGTGGTATTTCAACAGTACCAGAGTGACGCTGGAGGAAGCCGACACATCTGAAACATGTGCATGGATCAGCATGCCTTTTCCACAGCCCCTTTCTGAGCTCTGCAGTGCTCCCAGCATGCAGTGATGCCAGCCAGCTCTCGTTGAGCAGGTCTGCAATGTGAGTGCTGCTGCTGGCTCCATGAACATCTTGTGCACTACCCTTCCTGCCACCCACGAGAGGAGAAGATGAAATGTAAGGGCCTTCTCTGCAGCTTCCTTCTTTTGCATTGCCGTGGCCTGAAACCGCATCTTTCTTTGGGATGGCTCCACTCACTGAATGTCCTGCATATGTTGAAATTTGCTCCCTTTCACAATGTCTGGGAAGCTTGCCTGCTCCTTTTTCTTTCATCAGCAGGGCATGAAAAGTCCATGGATCTCTTCCTTAAGGGCAGCAGGGGAAAAGCCCTTGCTCCAGCGAGAGCTGTGTGGCCTCTCCACAGCGGGGGGAGATCAGCCCATGGACTCTGAGCCTGCTCAGCCCATTGGAGTCCTCCAGGGCACATTGGATGTGCCAGTTGTGACTCGTGGTTGGAAAATGATCCCACAGCTCTGCAAATGCAGAACTGGATCCTCTTACGGGCATATTTCGTTTTCTGTAGGGAGCTGCCTTGCTCCTCTGTCCCTGAGAGGGAGCATCCCCGGTCCTGGAGTGGCTCTGGGTGATGTGGAGGGAAGAGAGGGGACAGCCCCCTCGAGTTGCTGTCACTGATGCCAGAAAAGACCTGGGATGCTGGTCGCATTGGTGTGGCTCTGCCAGGATGGTGTCAGGTTGGTCTGCCTCAAATCAGGATGGTGTATACTCAAGGAGGGAGTCAGTGGACGGCACCTGTGTCCATCACCATAGTGGGGACACAGGGGAAGCAGAGCACGTGGTCCTCAGGGGTGGGAGCTGACCCGTAACATCCCTTGAAGCCTCCTCACGAGCATCTGCCACGCAAAGGGGGTCAGCTCCCCCTTGCAGAGCAGCAAAGGAACAGATGGGTCCTTTTCATTTGCTGTTTCACTTCCCATTTCCAGCACATGGTCCTGGGGATGCAAATGTGACAAGCTCTTTTATATCTGGCAAAACAGCCAGCAACCATCTCCAGCCATGTTTGGGGTGGAAAACCCAGTTTTCTCCCTAACCCAGAGCTGTTGTGTCCTGCTCAGAAATCCTTTGGCAAGTCTTTTGGCAAGGGCCAGGGGACTGGCTTAAACGCTGGACTGTGATATGTTAAGAGTTTTATTTATACTTGCTCCAATCCCACTGTGTTTGTGGTTCACATTCCCAAACTGGTCTCCAAAACGGCCTTTTAAATAAAAGGAGACTGGGATTTGCACTGCGCAGGTGTGCTAATGGAGGCAGCAAATAAAAAATGACCAGGGTGCAGGGTGCTGATAGTCCAGGGTTTGAACCAGAATTGTTCCAGCATCTCCCTATAAAGAGCAATGATCATACACAGCCAATTGCTATTGCTACAACACATTTGTGAGCAGCTAGAGAACAAAAATCTCTTTGTACCAGAATGTTTCTGAGACTCCATTTGTCCTGTGATGGGGAATGGCCATGTGCATGCTCACCACTCGGTGGCTGCAAATGAAATGCCGGCTGTGTTTCACTGAGCTTTGAGGTGCTAAGTTGGGGTTTTCTGTGCACTGAAAAGGTAGCAAAGGAGAGTGGCTGAGCCCCTCCTCCCCTGCCAGCTCATCCCATTTGCCTCTGCTCTGGGCAAGGAAAGCAGCTGCTGGGACAGAGGCTGACCTATATTCCAGTGCTGAGCGGTGCTTTACTGGCCACCACTTTCCCCCCCTGCCCCAGTCTGTGCTGAAAAAGGCAGAGGATGGCCAAACCTGTGCACAGTGCAAGCATCACTTCCATGCCCTGAAACAAGGGGAAATGAGACCTAGGTCCTTGCAGCAGGGCGTGCTTCACTTTAAAGATCTTGACGTGCGTGATCATCCTGGAGGAGAGATCTGAGCAGACGATAGTGCTGAGAAAGGAAGGATGTTTCAGCACCGGCACAGGTGAGGGAGGAGGTGCCATTCGGCTCGACAGGAACCCTGTGCCGAAAAGATAATTTCAAGCTGAGCTGTGGTTTACCGCAGCGTCCTCGTGACCGGCTGAGCGGTCGGGTGGCAGGGGCGGCAAGGAACAGGCTCGTTTTCCCACAGCCAGGGCCCGCGCAGGCGTGTCAGGGCTTGGCTGGGGCAAAGTGGTGGCTTTCTGCTCACCTGTGTGGCCCTGGCTCGCATTAAACCCCCTTGCATCAAAACCCTTTGCATTAAAACCCCTTCCCCAGATTTTCAGAGCAATAGGGGAGAAGGGTGACAGCCATGCACGGTGTGGTGCACAAGGACCACAGGAGGGTTTTTTCCCCCTACTGGGACATTGCCCAAAGCACCTGGTTATAGTGATGCTCAGCTGTTATGGCATGAAAATCGGGGAATTACCAGAATCACAAGGCTTTTCAAGGATCTCTGTGGATTTCAGCACCATGACCTCCAAGACAACAGCAATCTGCCCTGCACCCTCTTTGCTCAATGGTAAATTTCTCCACTTGCAGTTCAGCCATAGCTCTCCCAGGCTTATTTCTCACCTGTTTCCATTCATTTACCTCCAGAGGAGAAACTTTGCTCGGCTCTTCCTGAAAAGAAAGCCAGTCACTCTCACGCCTCCTTGGCAAGGGCTGTTCCACTGCCATATGAGGCTGCTTCTTCTACAGCGGCTGCAAGCGCTGGCCATGCTTTGCAGCACCGCGGCGGTGTCATCACCGGCTGATCTTGAAGATACCACCTGAATGTGAGAATTAAGCAAAAATCCTAAGGAAGCTAATAGCGAGGCACTGCGGTGAGATGGACAGAGCAGCAGAAAGCTCTGGGATTTCAGGGCTTCAGCTCTGCCATGCAAAGCGGCTTACAGACAGCACATATGAGCCACAGCCTGGATTAGAGGCAAAACCGGCTCTGGCCTCAGGGAAATCTGTATGCAGTGGCTCAAGGTGCTTGCTGGGCAGCTCAGAGAGTGCTGTCATCCCCCTCAAGAGCGCTTGGGCTCCTGATCCCAGCACCAGCCTCCTAATGGTGTGTCACCAGCCATTTGGAGTTTGTTACATTGAATTTTGCAGCATGGAGCAGCTGAGAAAATGCTGCGTTTACCCAGAAACTAACAAAGCCCTTCAGTGCCAGGGCTCAGTCTGCAGCTGAGGTCAGGAGCGATGGCCCAGACACAACTGCACAATTTGGGTGGCATGGGGTCAGGTTCCTCTTCTTTGCATTATTTCAAAGAGGAACTCATCTGTCAGTATTGCACGCCACATTGGTGCTGCTGCTCAGCGATGTCTGCTTTTAAGCTGGTGCTGTACCAGCACAATGTTGTCCCTCTATCAAGAAGAAGTGCGGTCACGGTTGAGGATGGGGATGCCCCAACTTGCCCAGACACGGCCCCGAGCAACCTGCTGTATCTGTGGCCTTGGTCCTGCTGGGAGCAGGGTCAGGCTAGAGACCTCCACACCTTACTTCTCAGTCACACATGCCTTCTAGAAGAGCCAAATAGGATGATGCTGGCACACCCCAAGGGCAGCAAGGTCTCTAGCAAATCTTGGCCTCTGGGAGACCAGGTCTTGCTCCAGTTGCTTTGGCTGCAGGGATGTTTCACAGCTCAGTGCTATGGAAACTCATCATATATTTTCAGCTGGGCAGCACCTCCCATCTGCAGCTGCCTTTTAAAAATTAAAAAAAACCCCAAACCCAAACTAAAATAACCTCCTAATTTATTTTCATATGCTTGCACAAAAATATGACCCAGATCCTTGGAGACGTGGTTTGTGGATCAATGTGAGCCGAGGAGCTGGGCACCTGTCTCCTTTTCTTAGCTCCTTTTAGAAACGGGCTAAATTCCTACAAACTGCACCAAACGCACCAAGAGGTGTGCAGATGATTTTGCAGATCTGGGAGAGCTATTCCATGCTCCATGCAGGCAGGGTCATAACAAGACATCCTCTCTGCAGCCTGGCATAGGGGCAGATGCAGCCCTGGTGTTCATGGAGGGGCTAGGAAGGGGTTGCCCCCCTGCACCAAGCATGACATGGGGACATGTCCACTGGACACGGCAGAGTCCTGACCTTCAGCTGGGAAGGCGCATACAGGCTTGGGCTACCGTATACGGTCACAGCTTCTCACCCTGGAGCCCACCTAGAGCTAGTTTAGCCTAGAGCTGAACATTTTCCTCCTGCAACTCATGTGAGGTGCATCTGCTCCCAACATCTTCCTTGCCTTGGGAAGGGAGAGGTCTCTGAAGCCCCTGGGACACAAGACAAGCAGATCTGTCCTTGTTGGGGCTGCAGATGTAAAACTGGGAATAATGAGAGTTCTTTAAGCACATCATTAATAGTACTTTTTGGAGTCAGACTTTGTGGCTCTAATGGGCTCCCAGCAGAGTCCTGCGGCTTCCTGTGACACTTGGTTTCTAAAAAGCTTTTATTCACTTCACAGCACTTTTACTCCATCTCTGGGATATGCAAGCAGGGTCAGATGTCAGGAGTGGGTAGAGAGCCAGCAGGGTCAGATCACTGCCCACAGGGCCCTAACCCCATGCCAGAGAGATGCCCCTCAGGAGGAAAGGGTGTGCCATGACTTCAAGCCCATCTCTGCCAGGGCCTCCTCCAAAATTCCTCATGGCATGGGATATGACAGGTCCACCTTAGTACCCGTGACATGGTGGCAACGGCATGGACACTGCCACACGACCCACCCGCTGGGCAGAAAAGCACCAAACATCTCCTTTCCCATGCCCAAGATTTCAGTTGGTACTGCCTCCAAAAACACCTCTGCAAGAGCAGCACGTGGATGCACATGGCACTCAGTTCAGGCACCTCCTAGAAGAAGGAAGAAAGAGCTGTGAAGACCACCAAGGGCGGTCTGTGAGGGGAAGGGGTGGCAGAGTATGGGGTCCGATGGTTCAGAACAGCATGCTTGGCTTTCTCAAATGCATTTGATTGAGGACCACGCGACAGTTGTGATGCGAAAATTGTCTTGCATAGTGCTAACGACACAAATGGGTGGATCACACCTGACTGAGCCATAGGTCTCGCAAACGCTTGTTAGCAGAAGATGTCAAGGTGCAGTTGTGTCTACCAAGCCTTCCTGCCAACACCTAGTCTAGTATTTGGCCAATAATGTAAAATCTTTCCTGGAGAAACACAGAGATGAGGCAGCTGTTGGTGGGAGAACTAACAAGAAAGGATTGTTGTTAGAGACCTAAAGGTACAGTTAAAAGCTCAGAGATCAGCAAAATGCATCTCATGCAGCTGAATATATTGTAAAAGCAGTGACTGCACTAGATGCCATGGGCCAGCCCTGCAAAGTGATGTTCACTGGGTGGAAGTTAACACAACTGTGAGTTAAAAGGCTTTGAGCATTTATGGCCCCGTCTTTCCTTATGATGAGGAAGATAATAACATTGTTGTCTGAGAGCTGAAACACTTTAATTCAACTTTAGGCATTAGCTGTGGCTCGTGACGTATCAGCTGATCATGGCATGATCAGATGCCACCATCACCCTTGTCTGGGAACACGAAGATACAGGTTGTAATTGATGGATCTGCTAGTCAATCGAAAATTATGTCCTTTCAGGAAAAAGCTCAGGAAATCAATCAGACAAGTCTCTTCTTTTGCCGTCCTTTTGAATACAGTGGCCTCTTTGAAATATCACCACTCATTACCCACCTTGCGTGGGAAAGTTAATACCATTGCCTCCCTGCTCACATCTAGAAAATGATATCTCACCACAGAGACCCTTAAGTGCCCGCTGTCTGGAGCGCGTTCAGAGGAACATATCCATGAACTTTTCTACTCCACCTTAAAAAAACAACTAATTTTTGTGTAAATCATCTTAATCTCGGAGGAAGCTATAGGAAAGAGGCACTTCTTTGATAGACTGTAATGATATGGGGAAGGATGGGAGCAATTTGAGACTCATTGCAATTCATGTTCGAAAATCTCTGAATCAAAAAATCTCATAGAATCATAGAATCATATAGAATCATTTAGGTTGGAAAAGACCCTTAAGATCATCAAGTCCAACCGTTAACATACCACTGCCAAGTCCACCACTAAACCATGTCCCTAAGTATTACATCTATACATCTTTTAAATACCTCCAGGGATGGTGACTCAACCACTTCCCTGGGCAGCCTGTTCCAATGCCTGACTGCCCTTTCAGTGAAGAAGTTTTTCCTAATATCCAACCTAAACCTCCCCTGGCACTGCTTGAGGCCATTTCCTCTCGTCCTATCTGTTGTTACTTGGGAGAAGAGACCTATCCCCACCTCGCTACAGCCTTCTTTCAGGTAGTTGTACAGAGCAATAAGGTCTCCCCTCAGCCTCCTTTTCTCCAGGCTAAACAACCCCAGCTTCCTCAGCTGCTCCTCATAAGGCTTGTGCTCTAGACCCTTCACCAGCTTTGTTGCCCTTCTTTGGACATGCTCCAGCACCTCAATGTCCTTCTTGTAGTGAGGGGCTCAAAACTGAACACAGTACTCGAGGTGCAGCCTCACCAGTGCTGAGTACAGGGGGATGATCACTTCCCTAGTCCTGCTGGCCACACTATTCCTGATACAAGCCTGGATGCTATTGGCCTTCTTGGCCACCTGAGCACACTGCTGGCTCATGTTCAGGTGGCTGTCAACCAACACCCCCAGGTCCTTTTCTGCCAGGCAGCCCTCCAGCCACTCTTCCCCAAGCCTATAGCGTTGCATGGGGTTGTTGTGACCCAAGTGCAGGACCCGGCACTGGGCCTTGTTGAATCTTATACAATTGGCCTCAGCCCATCGATCCAGCCTGTCCAAAAGTCATGATTGTCATGATTCAAAAAATCTCTGAATCTGTAATTTGCTTATTATCAGGTATTTTGAGGTCTCATAATGACCAAGATTGCTGTAAGGATGGTGTCAGAGACAATCTCCACTTAGCTGTCACTTGTGGTATTGAAGGCTGCTGCTGATACAAGGGCCCTGTGAGAGCATCAAAACTCTTTGGAGCACACCTGTTTGCGAGGCAGTGGGAGGAACAACACAGCGTTGTCAAAGATGCTGCATTTTCAGTCTTCTGCATGTCACATGCTTTCAGGATTGATCTTTATTTGGATTTTTAGTGGTTTGGCTTGCTTCCATTCAAAACTGAAGGAAGGGGAAGTGCAAATTTTAGCATGTTGTAATGCAAAATCCATCTTTGAAGAAAGGAGTAGAAAACAAAGAGTGAAAATGAGGAAAACAGCACAAGCAAAGAGTCTGGAAAGATACCCTAAACTTACAGCCTGCTCCTTCACCCCTGCAGGAAAAGGACCCACATCCTTCCCTGTGCACTTTAGGCAGAGCTTGGATGAAGGCAGACTGGTGGAATGGTTCCCAGAAACCATCACCATGGGTCCAGCAACAGTTGACCCGCCTGCCATGGAGACATCTTCTAGGGGAACAGATAACCCAGCAGAAAACCCTCTTGTATGGTTCAGCACATTACTCCCTTGGGGACCAACTCCTGCAGGACGGCCAGGCCTGGATAGAAGCTGAGGACCACATATGAAAAATGGGACTTGGTTGCTTTCATATGCCATCCTCCATGGGGTATGGCTCTTTCTTTGATTAAGGTTTTCCAACACTGCAACATAAAACCTTATTTCAGATGGGACTTTGGTTGCTTTTGAGCTCATGCCAAATCAAGCCAATACTAAATGCCTCACCAGATTAGATTTATTCCATGACCGCGTGGCTCTTCGTGATCCATGGAAGATAGGAGATCACATGGTGTTGTTTAAGATTTGTGCACGTACATTACCACCAATCTATCTTCCTTGTTTCTGCACAACACACAGTGATTGAAACCTGAGGGTCTGGAGCTAGTTGGTTCAGACAGAAAAACAACACCTAGTTTTAAACTCGAGGACTTCATGGAAAGAAGAAAAAAAATCAATAAAACTGCATGGTATCATGAAATATCCTTCAAAGATGTTTTTAAAATCAACTTAAGTTTTAAAGTTCTTGGTGTCACTGAAAACACTGCATTAGAAATGATCAAACGCAGCAGTAAATTACAGTGTTCAATTGCTGTGAATACAGTACATCGGATTTTTGTGAAATGCAGGAGTATAAGAAAAAGAGGCCGAAATGTACTTCTCTAATGGCTAAAATTCTGTCCGCTGAAAACAGCATTCTGTTATTTTTAGCACTGTAGTAGAGAGAGGTACTAAACTTGTGACACGTGATTTAAGAGGAAGGGCAAGCTAAAATCAAATGTAGAATAAATAATAAATGATTTTTCGTTAATTTCTGAGTAATTTCAAAATTGACTTCACAGAAACACAGTTTATTAGCTTAGAAATACTTGAAACTATGACAGGTAGTTTTTTCAACACAATTATACTTGCTGTTTATTTTTTTAGTATTTCAAATCAAATTCCTTGTTCATTCACTCACATGTGTATTTACATCCTTCCCTGGACCTGTCCCTCTATTTCTACACCTGTTCTGCCAAAATAAAGTATAGCGCTTTCTAGAACTCACCTCACTTTCAGACTGGCTGTTTACTTCAAATGAATTTTTATGGTGGTGGTGATGTAACCCTAAGCCTGAAATGTCAGCACAGTTTTCTTATTAACACAGTGCCATGGACCATGCTTAGATAAATTCTTTTCCCTCTTTCCTCTTGGCATTTGCCAAGCAAAGCAGCTATATCACTTTCCGTATTGGCTGCTCCTACCCCGATTCCTCCACCACATGGAAGGAGGAAAGGGCTGCTCCTTGTTCAGGGGACCTTGGACCAGCAGAGAGCCATGAGGCACTGGTCCCTCTCTAACCTGGCAAATACTGAACTATTTTAAGTGCATCCACCTTCCTGGCCAGTCCGCTTTACTGTGTTAAACTCATACTACAGCCCAGATGTCAATGTCTATTCCCAAGATGACTTTGGGATAGCAGCCCTATTGCTATGAGAGCGCTAGAAACATGCACACATTCACTTTCACCTTCTCCCCATTCTTTCTTTTATGAGCACAGCTGGGCTGATGCTGCTTAGACTGCAACCAGGACAGGTACCATGTTTCAGTGGCATGTCATTGCCAGTAACATCATCAAGCTCTTAAATGAGCTCTCCCAGCAATTTGCAACCAGGGCTCCAGAAAACTGTGGGCTAAGAAAGATGGTCAGCAGACAACTACTATCCCTCACTTTTAAGTCCATGCCTGGAGACGTGGTTAGACCTTGAGTCGACATGGTTGGACCTTGCATAGCCCATCCAACTTGAGAAGCATAGCAAGGTATGCCCCATTACTGATTCCCCACGGCCAACACAATAACCATGACCAGGGCTGACCACACATATGTATGAAAGCTCTGGGATCAATTGTGAATGTTCCTTCTGTCACTTCCAGGGCTCCAAATGCTCAGAGAAGGAGAAAACTCTGCAGCTCCATGGGTTTCTGTGCTGCTTCAAGTCAGGCTCCTCTCCTTGACATACTTTTCATGGGCTGTAAAAGTATCAGGAGACCTGGCAAGACTGCTGGAGCTCAGTGCCTCTGACTAGAGCCAGAAAACGCTTTACTTCAAGCAAAGTAACCACTTACAGCACAGATCCTGGAAAATTCAATTCAATTCCATGCCAATAATTATTACAGCATGCCAACAGATCTTCCTTTATTTATTTTTGCAAGATAGAGGCCAGTGATGTTAACACTAAACTAGAATTCAATCCATCATAGTAAAATTCATCACAAATCTAGACTAAGTTTAGCAGCCGACTTTGAAATTGCTATAAATGAGACTTCACAGCCTCTGCAAGACTCATAGCAGAATCTATGCAGCCATCGAAGTTGGAACGAGTAAATCCATCGCCCCCGCAAATCAGGAGAGGTTGAGTATGAAGAATCATTTGTCCCAGACAATTGGGCACAGCTTTGGTAACCTGAAAAAGAAAAGCATACAGGGAGATGGAAAAGAAAGTTTTTTATTTACCTGAATTTCACGCCAGAAAGTTCCGTATTCCTGAGAAACATGCCTTCATACGAAGCACCCCTCCCATCCCAGATCATAGGTCCAAGCATTAATGATCAAAGTACCATAGTAAAATATTTATCTTCTGGAGTTAAATAATTAGAATAAAGCTTTCCTGTATGTGGAAATTTAGAAACTTTACAGCCCCGTCCTGTCTTATTCTCAGTCCATCTCAGCAGAAATGAATTGCCTGACCCTGGACAGCTGGGGTATGGAGATCTCTAAGCCAAAAGGTATGAAGATACGTGATCTCACATCAGCAAAGGTGGGCCTGCAAAAATCCGCAGATATGTAACTGTTCAACAAAGGAAAGGGAGACTGCCGTTTCCAAGAGAGCCTGCAACACAATTGGGTTGACAAGGTGACCTTCCTGGATGGGAAGTGAGGTGGACTTCAGAGTAACAACTGTCATGATGACCTGCCCATGCTTCATGCTGCTGTGCAAGCACACATACAGCCTTGAGACAACCCACTCTGCCTCCAGCTCTGGTACACTGGTCTCCTTTTTCATCTGAGTAGCACAACAATTTTTAGACACTGCTAGAGATGCAATCAACATTTTCTCTGTAAGTAGCATGGGACAAGTTCTGAATAAGGTTGCTTTGATAAATATTTAATGTCATTCTCAATGTATGCATTGTATTCATTTTAAATATAATCTTCCTGGCACTATACTCTCAATTAAACTTGTATCTGTGGAGTGACAGCCCTTGAGCAGTTCTGTGTAACATTCCTAAAAGTGAACGGACTTTGCTTTGGCCAGTACCTATTAACCTGAAGCTACCTGGAGCTCATGGACTTCTTTTTGGTATTGTACTTTATGACAAAACACCAATGCGTGTCAAACGGCAGAGTAAAAGCATGCAGCATTTGTGTTTTTACCATGCTTGGCTGTGTCACACGTTGTTGCAGCCTGTTGCAAACCTATGTACAAAGGCTGTTGTGCTAAATCAGTGCATCCCAGAGCAGCACCAGTGAATCTCAGAACGGAGATAAGGCAGCAGCAGCACTTGCCTAAAGGTAAACATGAGGGCAAGGCAGGCTTAGGCAGAAGGGATAAAAAAGATAAGAAGATGCAGGACAGCTTGATGATGAAGTGACCAGAGGAGGAAGGTGGGAAGAAATAGTCTGAGAAAAGGAATGACAAAACAAGACCCATAAGGATGAAATGTTGAAAAAGAAGAAAAAATACCTAGAAAACCAGAGAGAGAAAAAAAAAAAAAAGAGTAGAAGCACAGCAGTAGACCAGCAATAGAGATCAAACCATAGAGATCATAAAGCATGATACAGAGAGTACAATTTTCTTTCCATCATTTCTTGACTTTCTGCCTTTGGTCCAAAGATGTGTTTTGGATTCAAACATATCTTTTGGTCCAAAGATACATTTTGGATTCCTGTGCAGTAAACCATTACTGTATCGCATCGTGCAACTGTCAGCTTCGGTGAACAAGACCTAAAGTCCAAGGCATCCTGTTCAGTACAGGGGATTTTTCCATTGATTCAAATGTACACTCAGCTAGCCACTGCCATGCCATTATCTGCCATTTCCAAGTATGGATCAGCTGCAAAACACTCACATTTATATTACTGGCTGCATTTTGTGTTACTTGCATGTTAGCATCTCTTTAAAGGAGGTAAATATCTGAAATAAATTTGTAATCAGGTACGACCCATTCTCCATTATTCAGCTTAACAGAAGAGTCTAGCCATGTATAGTAAATCCAGTCTTTCTCAGAATAATTTTAGGTCAGTACTTTTTTTCCTAATTTTTTCTTACAGATCGAGGTCACTGAGCATAAACAATGAAGAAAGGTTTAGCAGCAAAAGGCTTTCTGAGTGTCCTTCCTTCTTGACCACCTAGTACTTATTTGATGCTGGCTGTACCAAACAGCTTCTGCTTTGTCATACTGATCGCAGGATCAATATTTTCATATCTCAGTCTGCATCTTTTCGTCTATGTGGCAAGACGATGTGCTCAGTGCAGCAAAGGCCCTCACTCTAGACACAGTGACTGGGGAAAGGAATGATCCTGCCCCTTCTTCAAGTTTTTCTGAAGGTGTTGTCCAACATAAATTCCAAATTACCCTCGTCTATATGGCACAGCTTGTTGGATCTCCATCCTCGAAGACTTCAAGACTCAGCTAGACTAAGCCATGGTCAAGGTCACCTAGTGCTGGCGATAGTTCTGCTTTGAGCAACAGGCTGGACTAGAGACCTGAAGAGGTCCCTTCTGAAGTCCCCACTGAAGAGGTCCAATTTCTATGATTCTGTGTTTTCCCAGTATCCCTTATAGATAGAAAGTGACTGTGTCAAAGGGACCTGATGGGCTGGGAAGCTGTTGGCTCTGAATGCTAATAGTGTCTTATCGTAATTAAAGCAGGGGATGGAGAATTGCAGCTGTGCTGCTAGGTAGTGTCAGTAGAAGTTTGGAAGTCCTAATCCCTCATCCACCATGGATAATTGTAATGTCTGCATTTTAATCCCAGGATTGTGTTTGGCCATGTAAAGGACGTTACAGATGGATTTAATTAACAAGTAGGATAAATCCCATCTAAAAGAATCAGGGGAAAGATGCACCCATCTTATCAGTTCCCTTTGCTTCTGTGGCAACAGCTTATTATAACTGAAAGTAAAGATAGCTTTAAGAGAAAGAGGGAGCTCTGTCCCAGATATTTAATTTAGGTAGTGATTATTTTATAGGGTGGCAATAGAGATCTCTTTATTGAGATAATGGATCTGACCTACACTCACTTATTAAGACATATTGACATTCATCCGCTGAATTAAAGACTAGTGATAATTCCTCCTATGACACAACCATAAAGCACAAGCAGCTGCTGAAGTCGGTGGTTTTTAGCAGCATGGTTGATAGCAGGCAACAGAGGCAGGAGAAGAAAACGGGAAGAGCTGTAAATTGTACAGTGGTTTGAGAAAATAATAGAGCATTATCCAGCAGTATGACGTCTGAATGTAATTTTTTAAATAGGGGAAACAGGACGCACACCTAGTGATTTAGGAAGACAACAATTTTGAAACAATTGTGGAAAATAAGAGTTCATTCCTACAGTCACTGTTCCAGCTACCTCTTAAAGATGAAGCAATAGGTACAAGGTTATAATAAATCCTGTATGGCCATAATTTTGCCAGGATTCAAAAAGCATAGTTGTTTGGTAGAATGCAATTGAGACTTTTTTTTTCATTCAGCAGTAAGAAACTAACTGCCTTTATCCATGTGTTTTTGGTGAGATAAATCAGAATGGGCCATATACAATGCATATACTTATTTGTCACCTTTGACACTATGCTAAAAGTATGAGTAGTGTGTGAGTACACATAAACAAAGTAGTTGAATTTGACAAATTTTATGATAGAGCTCTGTGATTGCAGCACTATCTGGGGTGTATTAATTCTGTTTAAAAATACTTCTTACTTCATTTTGGGAGCCCTTTCCAGAGCTGGTCAACCAAGTGTCTGCCTGTTGGAGATAGATCCAATTCTTTTCCTCCCTACTACCTGCAGCTCTTGTGCTTGCAAGCAGTTTGAAGCAGAAAGGTAACAGATAATGCAGAACAAAAGACCAGAAGTTACAACCAGAAAAGGATGCCTTAACAGTGACAACTGTACAAAGATACTATTACTAGCAAAAAAACCCATGTACATAGAGGAACATATAAAACATACCATGATTTTTGTATGAGTCATCTGAAACATTAAAACCTATGTTAACGTCATTTTTATACGACAACTGAGAACAAATACTATGCACTGGGAAGTGATTTGCAAACTACCAATACCTAACTCACAGAAAAATAAACTTTGTGCTAATGAGACCAGGTTCCTAAATTGGATGCAGATCAAGGGGTATGAGCAGACTTCACAACAGTCATCTACAGTAACTTTTCCAGACTTCATAAAAGGAAGAATTTTTAGGGAACTGCTTTAAGTAAATATTTTGCATCAACTTCCACATTCAATTTCACCAATGTAATTTAAGAGGGTTTGGGTAAACATGTAGATACAGTCCAATACCTTAGGAAATTGCCAACAATTTCCTTGGATTTTTAAAAGAAGTCTGTAAAATATACACATTTTGTTATTATTACCCGTAGGTAGTTTACTTTGAAAAATTTTTTGCATAACATACTGTTAAATTGAACTGGGCCAAATCAAATAATAACAATTAGTACATCTGAACGCAAGGACTTCTGCTACTCTGTGGTAGGGTGGGAATTTTGCTAATAATATCACATACTTTTGGATACAGAAGAGACAGATTGAGTCATATTTTTAAATACCAGCAAAAATCCCACTGAAGCTTGTGGGATTTACTTCCTTCCTGTGCACTGCTCCTGTCCCTACTTACCAGGAGTGCTGCATAACTTAGCGCTGAGCCAGGTCCACTACGTAAAAAGATGACTAGAAATGATCTGGCTGTTGTTGGCCAGCCTTGGATGGTTCTCATGGCTACATGGAGGAATGTATTACGGGTATTGAGCAACTATCCCCTTTCTTCTTGCTCCCCAAGGATGAAAACCACTCATGTCCTCTTTCTTGTGATACACCCCAAGTCTGTACTATAGCATTGCCCCAGCAGCATCCTCCCAGCTGACTGATCCCACTGCAGAGTACCTGAGAGTATCTCCATTTCTGACACTTGATGCTGGCTGGTTTAGGTAGGGATGGCACAATCCTCTCCAGGTAACTGAGAATTAACTGCTGTACCTCTGCAGGGTCTGAATCCAGGTGCTCGCTTCCAAATGTCACAGTTGTGTGAACTACAACTGAGGGCCCAATTTCAGGAGACTCTGAAATAAAGAAGAGAGATGCTTTTGAAAGATTACTCATTAATACTTGCCTTCCCCTCATGCTGACAATTGTGCCTCTAGCCTAGAAGTCAGTAAGAACGAAAATATCTGTGGCACCACCTTATTCTTCCAGATGGAAAAAACACAAGGAGTAACAACACAAGTTGTTCACAAGAAACACAGTCAAGAAATCCAGGCTTTTTGCAAAATTTGTGATGGTTTTCCCATTGCAATAATCCTAGCTCCACATACGTCTCCTAGAGGAACGTCAAGGCATTTCCACACCCTGTAAGCAGCATCTGGAAGGAGCAGGGAATATACTGGAAGCAAACTCTTCCCCTTTTTCCTCCCAGACATTTCAACAGGCTCTACAAGGAGGGCAACCACCTGGCACTTGTAGCAAACTGGCTTTTGCTACAGCAAGAAGAACAGCAAGAAGAAACACCTAACACAGCTCTGTAGGAATTTTTCCAGCCAGGTCTACAAATAGCAACAATTAGTGCCTCTACAACCGCAGGGCACTTGGAGGCACACAGTTGCAGCCGCCACCTGCAAGGTCTTGCTTGGGTGGTGGTTGTGAAGGTGAGGCTTCCCAAAGGGCTACACTTGCAGCTGAGACTCATGTTATCACTGGCAACGGTAAAGGGGAAACCCTTTACTAAAGGCTGAAGCTTATCCAGCCATGTGGTAAGATTAAGGTATTGGATGAGGCACCTTTTTTTTTTTTTTGGATGGAAGATTATTCTCGGAAATGGAATGGCTCTGCTGCTGCTTGCAGGGATCGATCCCCAGAGGCTCGACGCTCTGCTTATGGCTGAAGGCATGTGAAGTCCTTCTGACCGCAGCAGCGCACACCAAACGTAAAACAAACAAATTGCAGTCGCAGCCACTGCAAGCCTGATGCACGCAAGCCACTGCACCAACAACAGCATGGCTCTGCCAGCAAGCCACCTCCTCTGTCTGAATGGCCAGAGGAGCGCAGGCAGCCGGGTCACCACAGCCAATTTGCTTACCCACCTATATCTGAATAATTTATATTCTTCCTCCCCTGTGTGTTTGAAACACATGTCCCCTCAAGGGGACAATCTCTGCAACACAGAAATATGAAAGACTTGAACATGAAATCATCTCAAGATAAAAATTATCTTTAAGGCAAAGGACAAGAAAAGAAGAGTGTTTGTTGCATTACCGTGAAAAACATCTGCTCCCTCTATAATTGGTTGCATATTGGCCATGCAACAGTATTTACATAGTTGAAAGGCTAGAATAAAACCAATACTTTACATTTATGGAGCGGGAGAAAGGGAACAGAAGCCAGGAAAGGTTAGCTTGAGAAATCAGCACTTCGTTTTGGCCTGCACAAGTGAACTCAACTTAAATTTTGCTGCTCTAGCAACTTCCAGGAAATCGATGTGCAGTTGTCTACATGCACGTTTTGGGGAATATGAACCTTCAATATAAATTCTGTCCTCTGGCAAATACCTGCAAGTAAGCAAAACTCAACCTTAAAAATCAACAAGGCTGCAGTGCCAGGGGAGGAACTGAAGGCAGCTCAAGTGCTGATGTTCATCCCAGCAGACATGGAAGTGGCCAAGCTTCATTATGGCTGGAGCTGGTTGTAGGTTCTCTACGGCAAGGGACTTCTGTCCCCACCGGCATGTTGGCTTGTCACCTTACAGACTTGGTCTGGACAGCCAACAACCAGAGGCCAGAGAATTTGCCTAGAATAGGGGATTTTCAGGCTCAGCAATTTCCCTGTGCCAAGGCATGATGAAGATCCAGCGGATCCTTGTGTGAGTCATTCCTGCTGGGGCTGTTCCACTTCAGATGAGAAGGATGCACTTGCTGGAGCAAGGACATGACCTGGGTTCTGCTATATTTCAGCTGAGAGCACAAACTCACCGAGCTCGTCGTTAAATTAAACAATTCCTTCTCACTCCATTAACCAGAAATTCCCTCTTTTGGAAGCAGAAAGCCTTTTCTGGCTAAACCTTTGTTTGAATTAGCACATTCGTAGAAAAATATTTTAGTTTCAGCAAATGAGCATTTTACGACCAAGGAATCCACAAAGAAAGAGGCAGTTGAACACTTTCTGACCAGTTCTGGCTGTTGTTAGGTTCAAAGCTTGACAGAAATCTTTATCTCTGCTGTGTTGGTGAAGAGATCTCCAGCTCCAGCTCCTCCACCTGGATATCCCCTTTGAGAAGATGACAAATTCCAGCTTTCCAAAGGCAAGCAAAATGTCTTTCTCTGATTAGCTTTCTGTCCTGGGCTGATCACTTCAGAATACACTACTGAAGCACAGCAGTACCAAGTTCTACCACCCACAGCAAACGTGAAAGCAATGGCTTTAACTTCAGTTGGAAGGATCCCTTCACTGAGTCTCTTTCTTGGGTAGGCCAGTTCAGTCAACCCTTGCTCTCAAGAACTAGGAAAATGTACCAAAAACGGTGGGAAGATGTTTCCTGGTTGTGATCAGGAATGCACCCTGACAGGCCACATCTGAATGCACCCAGCCATGGTGCTGCCTGTTCTTAAAGTTCTCTTTTTCCAAAAGTAAGGCACTCCTAAGAGCAAAAGATCACTCATTTTGCTCCCTGGGTTGGGCTCACAAGCTCTGCTTTCAGCAAGTACTAGAGCTCTTTTCCTGCGTGATTTCCTGAAGTGTCCAGAAACTTTGAGTCTGTTTTCTATTTTAATCTGTTTGCTCTCTTGTGTCTTGGGCTTGAAAGTAAGCCTTAACCATTGGGGATGGACAGGTCCAAGGTATGCACCCGACATGGATCTGGGATGAGGGCAAGGCAGATCTGAGGGCTAAGACTGCAGAGTGAAACAAGGACCACTCTTGTCTAGAAGCAGAGCTTCAGCCAAAGGGGCCATCTTCTTCCCTGAGCTCTGATG
Organism: Nipponia nippon; assembly: GCF_047370975.1. NCBI lineage: Eukaryota > Metazoa > Chordata > Aves > Pelecaniformes > Threskiornithidae > Nipponia > Nipponia nippon. Next base: position 85,869,032 of record NW_028262347.1, on the reverse strand, counting down.
AACTGATTGCCTGAGTCTAATATCCAGCCTCAGACTCATCTTCCTGAGATTCCTCTTGGCACCCCAAGACTGGTTTCACAGGCTAGCACAGGACATCTCTCTGTTCACATCAGCTTTTCCAACTGTCTGGACAAACACCAGGAACACTACTCAGTCTCTCTTTCCCATTTCGGGGAAGAAAACAGGTATTCTGACATCTCTACACAGAGACTGTCAGGGACAGAAGACTAAGTGGGGAAGCCTATTAGGTACCTTGGGATTTATTATAGTGTACATGGTATTTTGGCAAATTCTTCCAAATAAACTTGGCAAAAAGGCTCATTAAAAGATGTCTAAGCATTTTAATAAAATAAATATTCATTGCTTGCTATGACTTGTTATAGCCAATGATTCTTGGACAGGGCTGCCTTCTTTCAAATCTCTCATCTCTTCCATAGCATGTACAAAACAAGTTTCAGGAGAACAGGCAGTTCGTTGAGTTTTTAATTCCTCCTTTGAGCTACTGATAGCTTGGAGAGCTTCCAGAGGCCACTGAGTCACAGCCTTCCAGTACTGAAATATGCAGCCTGCAAGGATCAAGTTTAGCCTCAAGCCCTTTCCTTTCTTCTGCAAAAATACTGGCTAAGAGAGGAGTTTAAAATAGATTTTTCCCTGAAAGCAATGGGGGTATCTCAGCCTTGATGCACCGGGTATGAACGACTGTTCAGCTGCTGCAGGAGTAAAAGCGTCATTTTCCTCCCAATGCATTTAGATCAGGCTGCAACAGCTAGCTTAAAAACAAGGGCTTCTGGCAGGGCTTCTCATGAGATTTTAATTTCCCTTATTTGTGGCAAGGATGCAAGCCGTCCACAGCCATGCTAGCAGATGACGAAGTAGCATGGAAGATGAGGCAAGCCCAGGAACGCTCGGCAATGCGAGGGGTAATGATCTGAAGGTGAATGCAAGCAGCATAAAAGCTTTCATCTGCTCCCAGTTCTCCCCCCATCTCATCCCAGCTGCACAGCAATTAATCCGATCAGTTGATGGGGTGGAAGGCATAAGATGCCGGGTAGATCAGAGCTAGAATGAGACGGCAGAGTTGGCTGTTGCTTACACCTACTTAATGAGCAAGGAGCCGCTCTGCCAGCGTTGGCAGTGTCCGTAGCATCCGCAGTTGCTGAGGGACCCCACTGAAAACATACGAGCAATGAGCTTGTGCCTGGCTCTCCTTCCTCTGTCCAGCCCATGCTGCATGTGGCATGCAGTGGCAATGCTGGCTGCAGGGGCTGGGTGTCTGCCCCCCGTCCCCTCCGGTCTGCCTCTGTTAACTCATACCAGGAGGAAAGACCCTGTTGAGGCTGTGGCCAGGGAGGGAAGCGCCAGACTCTGATGTGGGTCCCAGATTTAATACGGCCACCCTCCTTGGGATGTTCTGGCCACCACGATGTCTTGGCCACCACCACTATCTACATGCGGTTGTTCTGAGCAGCCTGCAAGGTTAAGCAGAGTAGTAGGGATGAACAAATCCCAGTTTGTTTGTCTGAAAGTCAAAGTATGAAGTTCCACCAGTCCCCCACAGACAAGTCTAGTCTACAAAGACTTTATGGGAGACGCTGAAGCACTTTAGACCAAAGTCCAGCTGCACTGTCAGTCTGATAAGCAGTGTCTTCCCCTCTTAGTGAGTCTGAAACCACATACATCAGAAAAAGAAAATGGATGAATTGAAAAGATAGGAGATTAAATAAATGCGGAATTAAGTAAGTGGGGAATTGAAAAATGAGGATCTAACTGCATCTTCCACATCCTAAAGGGAAGGTGACAGAGATGACAGAGCCAGACTTTTCTTAGAAGTTCAAAGCAATAGGACAGGAACCGATGGGCACAACTGCAACATGAGAAAATCCCAGCCAGACATAAGGATACAGCCTTTTCCCATGTGAGCGGGGCAGCCCTAGGATGGGGTCCTGAGTGGTGGTGGGTCTCCATCCTTGGGGACTGCCCTGACTCACCTGGACATCTGCTGTAGCTGTGACGTTTGCTCTGCTGGGAGCAGGGTCAGGCCAGAGACCCCCAGCCCGCTGCCTCCAGCTGGAGCCTGGTAGGTTTGTATAAGCCCATGAAAACAGACGAGGAAGACCTCCAACAGTGAGTAGCATGAAGTACCAGCTGTCACAGGTAGAGGACACATCAGCTATCTGGAAGGGGTGTCAAGGACAGAAAGCATGAAAGCAATTAGACCTCACAATACACTGCACTTCAGCCAGTTATAACCATGAATTAAGGCACTAGTAAAGTCTCCCCATGTTGAACTCTCTGGGGAAACTGGATCTTGATCTACAGCCTAGGAATGAGGGGAAAGGTGTTTGGATTGTGAGCAGGAGAAGGCGGCCATCAGCTTCTTAACATTTTGGGACTGTCTCAACACTTGTCATTAATTCCCAGCTGGAAGAATCACACAGGCTGTGTAAAGAAAGAGAAGGACAGACTGCTGACAGTGTGCATTTATGCAGGATTAAGCCTGCTAGGAGTATTATCTTCCAGAATAAGGATGGGGCTAATAAAAGATGCCCTGGAGAAAAGCACAGAGAACAGAGCCCAGAGCCACTTCCCCAGCACAGTGGCTTGCAGCTCAAGAGCATCTGGCCTCAGAAAGGTGGCTCCTAGCTTTGAATTTAGTGTGGAATGGTGAGATAGAAGAGCATGGTGTCCAGGGTGAAGCTGCTCAGGAAAGCTGCTTGGGCTAGAAGCGTAGCTGTCACTATTATGGTGGGATAAAGACTTATGGGTGAATTCCTCCATGCACTCTGTACTGCAGGACAGTGACAATATGAACAGCCCGTGGTGCCAAGTCCTCCTACGGGGAGCCTCCTTCTGCCCTGGGAAGTTCTCAGGTGATATTAAGGGTGTAAAGTCAGCTCCTGTGGTGGCCATGTCCTCCTTACCATCAGTCTCGGGGAAAGAAGGGGACAGAGAGATCACTAAAGCATAGACACCTCAATAAAACAAAACATAACTTCTCAGAGAAAGCCCACAGTGGATTATCTGTCCACCAAAATCTTCTTCCTTGCAAAATGTGAAAGCTGCTTTTCTCTGGTGAATCTATGCCACGGTCAGGGTTCAGAGTCCCTAAATTCAAAAGACATTTTAGAGATTAGCTGCGATCCCTGGGATCTATGGAGGCCTGAAGTGTCCTTAGCAAGAAGAATGCCATCAGAGACTGAAAGTCATAGGATTCATTTGGTAAACAGTCAGTATGGTATCTATCATGTTCTGGGAGTGTGACAGGTTGAAGAGTAACTGTGGAACAGGAGGAAGCAGCGGGTAACATGGATTTCAAGGCGCCAGGAAGGGGACAGAGCACAGTGCTCTTGGGACTATATTAATGGCAGAAGGTACCCTAAGAAGGACCCATCCGCCCTTCAACACTGCCTGTGCAGCTAGCAGTGGAGACTTGGCAAAGACAGGGAGAAGCTTCTCCTACTATCCCCAAGAAAGCAGAAGCCAACTGGATTTGTCCAAACAATAATATTCTAGGAGAGAAAATCATGTCTGAGGGCCATCGTGGAGCACATCTTGCAGTTGCTCAGCTGAAAGACTTTGAAGCAAGAAACCCCATACCGCAAGGGACACAGCGTCCACTGAAGCACCAAGGACAAGGTGTTCAGAGAGGCTGATCAGCCTCGACCTTAGAAATGCTTGCACTGGTCTAGGACTGAACCACATTTGTGGAGAAGCATGAGGCAGCATGGGCTGCAATCTGCACGCCCTGGAAGTGCCCTGTGGCTCACAGACTCTGCGAAGCCCATAAATCCACTGACCCACAGGAGAATGAGATCTACTTTAATAAAGGCAAGTAGCCGAGACCTGCAGGTCAGTTTGCAGGCTCCATAGATACATCCACAAAACGTCCACAGAAAGGATTGAAAATTTTTACTGGTTCAGCTGCACTAACATTAAAATTTGCTGGACAGTGAATGTGGACAAAGCTTGAAGAATTGCCTGTTTTTGCCAAGGGGGCTTGGCTGGACTCACTTCCCAGTTAATTTATTAGTGTGTTCAGTAAATACTCACCAGAACATTGTTTGCCTCAGAGTCACAGGACCTAGGGAGGGAGGGAACTCTGGAGGTCTCTAGTCCAACCTCCTGCTCAAAACAGGGGCCAGCTTCAAAGTCAGATCGTACTCCTACTGTTTGAGTGCTCAGCTGAATGGCTGGGAACCCCTCCAGCACGGGCACAGACACCGTGTCTCTCCTTCCTAGGGGATCGATCCTAGGATTACAACCTAGTCTCCAGAAGAGACCTGCATATGGATGTGATAGGCACACACAAAGGAAATGCTTCAGGGTCAGCAGGGAGGGCAGCAGAGAAGCTGGACACCTCCAGACAGGCTGGAACTGTATCCCTGCTCCCTGGGAGGGATCGGCAGGCTGCTGAAAGAGAAATCAACATGCAGAACTCATAAAACTATACCTAAAATGAAAAAAACAACAGTGATTAACTTTACCACACCTAGCAAATGAGCAAGAGAGATGGAGGTTCACTTTCAAAACACCACACTGCTATTTAGCAAAAGGGTTAGCGAGCTTCCTGAATTATCCTCAGAAGCTTCTGTGGTTCATAAGGTCCTGTATTGTCCCTGGAATAAAAATCTGCTCTGTCTAACAAGGCACATTTTGGAAGAGTCTATGCAAAGAACGGCGTGAACTCTTTTATATGCAGAAATTCAGCATTTCATTAGCCTTACAGACAGTTTCTGATTAGTTTTCTAAGAGGCAGGCAGGGCAGGCAGGGGATTACGAAGCAATTGGCCATGTAATGAGGCAAAAACCTAAATAACTATTTAACTCTTCCATCTTCCTAAAAATTCTTATTTCGGTACTGAGAAGATAAAGGAATCTGTATTTTAAAATTAAAAAGGATAATCAAGAATTACACTGATCCTGAAAACCTGTAAGACGAATCTTCCCTTTAAATTATATAACCTCACAATCCTGAAGCGAAAGAAGGGAACCACTTCCATTTTTATGTGTCATCTATCTTTAGTCCTCCAGAATGCAAAGAGATGCAAAGATTGCGGTATTACAGAAATGAGGCTTGAAATAATTTATACTGAAGAATTCCCACTGTCCCCCCGACCAGTTATAAATATTGATGGGGTGTTTAAGGCAGCCAATCACACAAATATTTAATATTCATACATACCACACAGGGAATTCAACATACACTTCTTGTAGGCTCTTCCTTATGTAACATTCAAGCGTATTACCTCTGCAGACAGAGATGCAAGTTTATGAACAGTGGCTGGAAGAAGAACAATTTCAAATGGGGCCCTGAGCAATGACAAGCCTTTGAACAAATTAAACAGGAGACAGTTCATGCAGTAGCCCTTGGGCCAGTCTGGGCAGGACAAGATGTAAAAAATGTGGTCAACACTGCAGCCGGGGAGAACGGCTCTACCTGGAGCCTCTGGCAGAAAGCACCAGGGGAGACTCGAGGTTGACCCTTAGGGTTTTGGAGCCAAGGATACAGAGGTTCCAAGGCGCACTATACTCCAACTGAAAAAGCGATACTGGCAGCACATGAAGGAGTTTGAGTTGTTTTGGAAGCGGTTGGTACTGAAGCACAGCTCCTCTTGGCACCCCGACTGCCAGTGCTGGGCTGGATGTTCGAAGGAAGGGTCCCCTTTACACATCATGCAACTGATGCTACGTGGAGTAAGTGGGTCACGCTAATCACACAACAGGCTCGAATAGGAAACTCCCGTCACCCAGGAATCTTGGAATTGATCATGGACTGGCGAGAAGGCAAAGATTTCCGAATATTGCCAGGGGAGGCGGTGACGCATGCTGAAGAGGCCCCACTGTATAATAAACTGCCAGAAAATGAGAGGTAATATGCCCTGTTCACTGACGGGTCCTGTTGTCTTGTGGGAAAGCATCGGAGGTAGAAGGCTGCTGTATGGAGTCCTATACAACAAGTCACAGAAACTGCTGAAGGAGAAGGTGAATTGAGCCAGTTTGCAGAGGTGAAAGCCAGCCAGCTGGCTTTGGATACTGCTGAACAAGAAAAGTGGCCGGTACTTTATCTCTATACTGGCTCATGGATGGTGGCAAATGCCCTGTGGGGGCGGTTGCAGCAGTGGAAGCAGAGCAACTGGCAGCACAGAGGCAAACCCATCTGGGCTGCTACATTATGGCAAGATATTGCTGCTCGGGTGGAGAACCTGGTTGTAACAGTATGTCATGTAGAGGCTCACATACCCAAGAGTCGGGCCACTGAAGAACACTGAAACAACCAGCAGGTGGATCAGGCTGCTAAGATTGAAGTGGCTCAGGTGGATCTGGACTGGCAACATAAGGGTGAATTATTTACAGCTCGGTGGGCCCATGACACCTCAGGCCATCAAGGAAGAGATGCAACATATAGATGCGCTCCTGATCGAGGGGTGGACTTGACCATGGACACTATTGCACAGGTTTTCCATGAATGTGAAACATGCGTTACAATCAAGCAAGCCAAGTGGTTAAAATGTCTATGGTATGGAGGACGATGGCTGAAATATCGATATGGGGAGGCCTGGCAGATTGATTATATCACACTACCACAAACCCACCAAGGCAAGCGCCATGTGCTTATGATGGTGGAAGCAACCACCAGCTGGCTGGAAACATCCCGTGCCCCATGCCACCGCCCGGAACACTATCCTGGGCCTTGAAAAGCAAGTCATATGGTGGCATGGCACCCCAGAAAGAACTGAGTCAGATAACGGAACTCATTTCCAAAACAACCTCATACACACCTGGGCCAAAGAGCATGGCATTGAGTGGGTATATCACATCCCCCCATCATGCACCAGCCTCTGGGAAAATCGAACGATACAATGGACTGTTAAAAACTACACTGAGAGCAATGGGTGGTGGGACACTCAAACACTGGGATACACATTTAGCAAAGAACACCTGGTTAGTCACCTCTAGGAAATCTGCCAATCAACCTGGCCCTGCCCAATCAAAACTTTCACGTACTGTAGAGGGGGATAAAGTCCCTGTAGTGCATGTAAAAAATATGCTGGGGAAGACAGTCTGGGTTACTCCTGCTTTGGGCAAAGGCAAATGGGATTGCTTTTGCTCAAGGACCTAGGTGCACTTGGTGGGTAACGCGGAAGGATGGGGAATTCCGATGTGTACCTCAAAGAGATTTGATTTTGGGTGAGAACAGCCAATGATTTGAATTGTATAATGTTAATTGCTATATAATACTGTATGTCATCACTACTATGGTCACTATATCAACAGTATTACAGTAAGAATCACCCAGATTAATGAAGAATTAATGATGAAACCGAGCAAAGTGCAGTGATGATAGAACCAGACAAGTGCAGCAGTGATGGAATCAGAACTGGCTTCAGCATGCAACAGTCCAACACCGCACACCATCTCTCCTGCCCTGAAGGACTGTTATGACAGATGGAGCCCAAAGTCATGGACTAAATGAACTCAACGGATGTTTTAGAGGGATGGCTCATAGACTAAGAGAATGATATCTGTGTCTATATATCAAAATACAGGAAAGGTGGTGGTGATTAATTGGGATGTATTGGAAAGTGTGGGACCTGGGCATGATGTAGATGGTATACAATAAGGGGTGGATATTGTCCTGGTTTTGGCTGGGATAGAGTTAATTTTCTTTCTAGTAGCCGGTATAGTGCTGTGTTTTGGATTTAGGATGAGAATAATGCTGATAACACAGGGATGTTTTCATTACTGCTGAGCAGTGCTTACACAGAGCGAAGGCCTTTTCTGCTTCCCACACCACCCCACCAGTGAGTAGGCTGGGGTTGCACAAGAAGCTGGGAGGGGACACAGCCAGGACAGCTGACCCCAGCTGACCAAAGGGATATTCCATACCATATGACATCATGCTCAGTATATAAACTAGGGGAAAAGCTGGCCGGGGATCTGCTACTTGGGAACTGGCTGGGCATCAGTCAGCGTGTGGTGAGCAACTGCATTGTGCATCACTTGTTTTGTATATTCTTTTATCATATTATTATTTTCCCTCTCTTTTCTGGCCTATTAAATTGTATTTATCTCAACTCCCAAGTTTTACCTTTTTCTTTTTTTTTTTCCCCAATTCTCTCCCCCATCCCACTGCAGGGGGAGTGAGCAAACAGTTGTGTGGTGTTTAGGTGCCTGCCAGGTTAAACCACAACATGTCTGTGTATGTATGTTTGTCCGTGTGTGTGTCTATTATCAGCAGGGTTGTGCATGTGTTTGAAGAAAAGTGAATCACTTGGTAACCACTTTTGATTTTTATACTTCTGTACATCAGCATTACTGAATACGGTACAGGCATGCTTTCCAACTCTCCTGCGCTCAGCTCGAGCGCCTGCAGCCAGAAATACTGCTCCAGAGCTAACACGTACTGCTCTCTCCCTAGTACTACGTTTCCTGGAACAAACTGCAAATCTGCAAAATGCAAGTTCACCAGGAAAGACAGTGCAGTCAAGGCGGCTGGTTGACTGTTTATGTCACAAGGAGGGCCCTACCAGAGAGAAATCATCCTCAGTTGCTGGACCCCAGCTTGTTCCAGCCATATGAAGTTATACAATTTGTTCTTCTTGGAAAAATTCGCTCATATAAACAGATCTCTCCCACGATAGGAGGGAAATTTCAGTGAGAAAGGTATGTGTCAACACCAATGTTCTGGTAATTTCTATGTATTTGTTAATAACATGCCCCAAATAATATGCTTTCTATTTGGTTAAATTGCATTTGGAGACAGCAAAGACACTGTACTTAGCTATGTGGTAATTCCATTATAATTCCATATTTGTTGTTCTCTGTGCTGGTGCTTTGAGACCACATAGGCAAGCAGGTGAGGAAAGGATGGGTGAATTTCTTCCTCAGGCTGATTCTGCACAGCTAGAATCAGGCAGCTGGGACGGACAATACCAGTAGGTGCTATCAACTATCAAGTACTTACTGTTAAACACAACGATGGCGATATTATCTTAGATACAAGAAAATCTCCCGCTGCACATTGTCAGTAACAAGGAGACAATGCCAGAAAAAAAAAAAAATCACTCTGTATTTGGCTTTCCTTACACTCTTTTTTTACACATTCATTATAGGTCCCTGCTGGAAGAAGCATATCAGGGTGGATGTACCTTTGTTTTGGCCAGTTCAGCCATTCTTTTGTTTTATTTTCCCTCTTTTCAGACCAACAGGGTAAATTCTTAGGAGAAATAACAAAATTGGGCTTCCACAGTGGTGAGTTGATTCATCTCTCCAACTCCTTTGCTCCCAGCACAAACTGCTGTTTCTGGAGGCACTTCAAGAGCCATTGCTACCCAGCTGGCTTTGGTACAAAGAGGGGCATATTTGGAAGAGCTGACTTGAACTGTACTATCACCACAACAAGGAGGAGTGCAAATGACACAGGATTACCCCATGCATCAGTCTGGCTGAGCAACAGACCTTTCTGAAAAGATTCTGCTGGTTATGGTAGATCCACCATTGAATATAAGCCAGCAGTGCAAAGGTGGCAAATCACATCACATCAGGGTCTTGACCAACATGATCTAACTTTGCAGCTGGATCTAACTTCAAACCTTGCGTGGGGGTAGGACCAGATGACCTCCAGTGGTCCCTTCCAACCTGAATGACCATGACTCTAATTGGTAGAGGCAGACAATGGAACAGAAGGCAATACCCACAGGCTGAGCTGTGGTAAATTCAGATTGCAGATGAACACTTCTTTCCCCAGTGGAGGTGCAGCCCTGGGACAGGTCACCAGCGATGTGGGGGATCTCGATCCTGTTTTTTTTTAAAACCGCAGCTAGACAAGGCATGGCTGCCCCGACCTTGTGTTAGCATAGCCTGCTGTGAGTCGGAGCTGAAGCAGAGATCTTCAGAGGTTCTGGCCACCAGCACCACTGTTATACTGTGACACTCCCTCATGATCGCTTATTACATTAAATTGCATGTTTACAGTGAGCGAAGGCATGCACAACCTTATGGCTGTTTTCTAGCATGGTGATAGCGTGTAGATGTAAGGGTGACGGGCAAGGTTTCCAATGCCCTGCCCAGCAGCTACTAACATCACTGATGTCTGCAGTCTGCAGGCAAGAAACAATGAATCCTGACTGAGCGAGGAAGACTAGAAACAGAAGTCTCCCAGGTCTAAATCTGAACATGCTTTAGTGCAGTGAATTTGGTAATACTTAATAATTATGAATTAGGCAGCAGCTGGAAATCCTTCCTTATTCTGTGACAGTGAGTCACAGTGCTTTGTAGGTCACCACAAAGGTGGGTAGGTTTTTACCCCCACTTCACGGATGTGGTTAAACCTGGTCATTGTCACAATGTGAGCAAGTAACAGAACTGGGAAGTGTTTTCACCTTCTAACGAACTTTGTTAAGCTCAAATGCTAGCGTCTTTTCTTGAGCTATTCTATGCCAACACACTCTTGGTACATGAAATACATTTAATAAATAAAACATATACTTACTTTACTGCCATCTTCCAGAAAGAGATGAGAAGTGTCTGCCTTGTGGGATGTTCTCCAAGCTTTACTGAGCAGACATACTATGTGCAGCCATTTCAAGGATTTTCCGTGATTATAAAAGCACACTGGCTAACTCTGAATTACACTGAACAGCCTTAATTATATAACTCATTACTACTTCCAATCATGCTTAGTGGAAAGAACAGGAGTTGCAAAGTAATGGATGATGGGAGATGGCATGTGTATGAATCAATGTTTAAACAAAGGAACTCCAGCTCTTTCTTGGAATAGCAACATTTTGATGTCTCAAATCCCCTGACACTGGTTTCATAAACACAGTAACGTAAACCATGTGCTGGGTTGTGATTTTCTGAGGACCTTCCCGCTTTCATTGTGTATTTTATTACAGGCCAAATGTGACATTAAATGCTATCCGCTGCGGCTTGGAGTTAAATACTTGCTCTGTTCAGAATAGCAACACTCAATTAAACAGCATTTTTCATGATCTACACCCTCTATTGTCACTGTGTTTAAGTGAAATAATGGGAGCACTGACCTATATTGCGTTTCTTATTATCGATGGAGATGAAGCGTATGCAGGGATTATCGGTGATGTACTGTGCAGCCCAGGGGACATCAATCCGTGTACCAGCTTCATAAAAAAGTCCCAGAGCATAGCGGGAAGAGTAGCTCGCAGATTCCAGTTGCTGCTTTTGACTTTCATTAATTACTGTTGGGGAAAAAAAAAAAAAGAAAAATCAGACAATCCTTCTTCTCTCAGAACATTAAATGTGTGAATGCTGTGGTTAAGCTGATTATTCCTTCCTGAAAATGATGAGACTGCTAAAACTTAATATTTTAATGACTTAAAAAACTTAAATATTAAGTCTAGTGCTTTGTAACATTTTTTCTGGGACACCTCTTCATGAAGTTTTAATGGCGCATTATGTAGAGTACGTCCTTCACACACAACCCTCCCCCATCTGTTGGTGGTTTATCTCTGCTAGTTGCCTCTGACTTGAAGCTTCAATGACCGGTGACTTTTTTCCAAATCTTTTCTCAAAGGGTGAATGAACAGGAATAAGAGGTTTGGGTTGCCTCGATTGCATGACTCTGCAAAAATCCAAATGACTTCACATATCAACAAAACGAACACAGGGACTCCTGAATCTCTGGGGAAAATAGCCCTGCAACTTCTGTGCTGCAATTGAAATGGATGAAGAAAACTCTGCACTCCAGCACACAAAGGGTTCATAGTGAAGTTCAGCTCCTTCAGCTGAAGGTATTTTAAAGCAGAGCAAGTAGAAATCCATTCCTCCCTATGATTAACTCTTCTATCTTCTAATTACAGTAAGATCTGCTTTTTGCCTCAATTTTATAATCATCTTAAAAAAAAGCTGCACGAAGTAGCATTAGCCCCACTGTGCATTCAAATACTATTTTATTTCATGCCAAATAGAAATACAACAGTTTGACTAATCATGGAGTTAGGTACCATGTCTCTCTTCCTAGTACCGAATGGATGGCCAACGCTTCTGTGAGCTGGACCAGGACATGCAAAGACAAAATCACAGTGGTCTCCCGCTTGTATGTGAAACTGCACGCTCTCTTGGGCTTGTTTGGAAATTTGATATTGAGAGGCAAAAGAACAACAATTGAGGTGCTTCATTTTATGGAAAATTCAGCCGAAGGGATGAACATCTTGTATGAAGAAAGGAGCAGCTGATGGCTATATGCACCACGGCACTTCCCACAGGCAGCAGGCCAGGTGTTGAGTGGTATCTTCAGAAGGACTTCAGCCGAAGTCCTGCCCCAAGACAGACCAGCCCCATGAATGGGGCGGGCTGGGATGGGCTGGAGGGAGCACCTCTCCACGCAAGGCTCCGCAGGCGAGAGTCACCTGCAGAATTGTGCACACCAAGCTGACCAGGAGTCACAGCAATGAAGGCCAACCAGCCTGGTGTGAGAGCATCCAGCAGGTCAAGGGAAGGTATTATTCCCGTCAAGTGAGACCACATCTGGATACACTGTGCAGTTTGTCATGCCCCCCAGTAAAAGGGAGACAACAACAATCTGGATAAAGTCCTGTGCAGGGTCACTAACCTGGTCCACTAAAGGGGGATCTCCATTTCCAGGGACTGCCCTGACTCACCCAGACACAGCCCCGAACAACTTGCTGCAGCTGCGGCATTGGACCTGCTGGGAGCAGCGTTAGGCTGGAGACCCCCACCTTTGTGCCTCCAGAGGGAGTTGGTGGGACTGGGCAATTCTGCATACCTTATCCATGCCACAGGCACCTCCATGCAACTCCAATTACTGTGCTTCAAAGAACACTGGTGTGACTGACCTTGCTGTCATGGCTAATGCTGCTCCTCAGAACTTGCAACCAGGATGGGTTCATCACACACTCACTTCACCAGCACACGCTCTCTCCCCAGGAACCAATATTTCCTGCTGTGCCAGGGCGAAACTCTAGGAACCAGAGCTACAAATCAAACCTCCGTGCATGGTGACATGACGCAGGCACTCCTGATTCATGCAGTGCCAGCCAGGGGCAAGGGGTCCAGCAGCACTGGCAGAGCGTTTTCCAGCAAGGATGCATGTTTGAGAGTACATTCAGTCATGCTGAGAAGTCCTTGCGACAACTGCCACTAAACCTGTAAAGCCTACATACCACCAGTCTGCGTCAAGGTCCATTCCCACTACTGCTACTGGCATACTTCCTTCTCAAACAGCATCAAGGCTGCCTGTGTTTGGAGTCTATTTACATGCAAAGGACAATGAGCAGGGGAGAGTGTCACTCCTGACCCAGTCCTGGTGGAGAGGAGGGCTGGTGTCACCCCAGCTCTTACCAACCTATGGGTGACCATTTCAGCTGTGCAAGTTTACTGGCATTTCCACGTGGCCTCCCAAAATGTGCAGGGACACAATTCATGTCCCTATTCAGTGTCCTCTGAGAGGCTTAATAAGTAAGTCATGAAGCCTACTATGTCTCAGAAGCCTTGGTGAACCACCAGAGAAGGTTCACCAAGGATATTGAGTCCACTCTTCACAGACAGGTGCCTTCTATGGGATGATGCATGGCCTGCAGGCACAATCTCTCACCTGAAAACCCACCAGGCTACACATAGCTATCTGCCCCATCCTGTTGTTTCCCTAGTTGTGTATTTTTTCTGTGATGTCTTTCCACTCTATTTCTCTGCATGTCATGGAGAAGGCTGAGTCCAGAGGCTGCTTTCTGCCTCCTCCCCTGAAACGGTGACCTCATGTACAGAGTGCTCTCCTAACTGAGGTTCCTGGCTGATCTCCCCCACCCCACCATGACCTCCGCACCCACACCAGCCTTACCTAATCACCAGCACGCCAGACGATCACAAGTCAGATTCCATCTCAGATCCCATGAGGTTTATTTCCTCGAAGTGCCCCCAAGAAAAACCCTCACAAATTTTAACACAAATATGCTGGGGAACAGAGAAATGTGGGGGGCAGAAACACTGATTAACCCATGAAAGCTGGGGAGAGGAAAGGAGGAGAAATAAGGCAGCTGACACTAGGGGGGGGGGTGGTGGAGCTGCCTGACAGAGGAAGCCAGAGGACAGGCCTGCCCAGGAGGGTAGGACTGGCTGAGAACAATGGGCTTTGAAGAAGCTTCCCTTTCCCTCTCCAGTCCAATGCCCCCTCTAAGAAGGTGTTGAGGGGGCACAGCTGCCTTCCACCTCGCCCCTTCACCTAGATCTTTCCAAGAAGGATCCGCTCCTCTCCATGGACCTCAGAAACTCCTCTAATTGTTGGGTCAAAGACCACTCAACCTCTGCTGTCACCTTCCCTTGGCAAAGCTGCCTTCATTGTAAGTTATGGCACAGTAGGGTTCCCATTTGTTATACCGCTGGTCTGTGACCAAGACCCAGTATGGTTTAGCATGGAGAATGCTGTTGGTATGCTACTGCTTCAACGGGCTTCTGCAGCACACATACGTGCTCTCTATGGAAGAAGAACCCCGTACAACGTGCTCCAGAGAAAACCAGAGAGCAGCAGTTGCAAGAGCTGCTCTTCAAGATCATTTCTTCTTGCTTCACCCTGAGCATGTCCCACCTGAGGAACTGGTGGCTCTCGTCTCTCCCCAGGGCTCCAGACGTGGAGTCTGTGTGTGCTGCCCAGCTGGCCAGCTCCGAAAGCCACAGTGTGCAAAGGACCCTGCCCAGGCTCACTCTGCCTTCCTCCAGACCTGGCTGCTCCCCTGGGGCCCAGGGCTCCTGGGTGCGCAGGGCTCCATGGCAAACCTCCAGAGCAGCCTGGCAGGGCGGTCGCCCTGGGCTGCAGTGGGGCGCTGGCTTTCATCCTGGCTTTTCATACCATTCAAAAGTTTTGCGTTGACCACTGGCAGAACTCCCCCAGTTCTGTGAGTCTCCTACAGACCATCATCTCCGTCCTCCTCCACCCTTCCCTTCTTCCACAGCTTCTATCCAGCATGTGCAGCCCCCACGACCAGGAGACTTCATGGCGTGGCACTGTGGCTTGGCAAAGCCTGCATCGAGGAGGGGAAGGGAGGGTATTAAGCAGGGATGCAGGGCGGGCTGGAGGACTGCCCTGGAGGAAAGGATGCCAGCATGAGAGGACCACATGCATCCCACCCCACTGGAAATGCCTGTGCTAACTTCCCCCTCAAGCCGTGAGCTTAACAGTGCAGGCACATGGTGCCAGCATCCGGGAACCATCTCGGGGGCTCTTTACTGCGAAGTCGGAACAGCGACGTTAGTGATTTCAGCAGTGCTTGTCCCAGTTCCTCCTGACAGACCCCAAGAGCCCAGACAGGGAACAGAGCTGCTACTAAATATACACCGCATGGCGGAGGGGACAGATCTTGTCCAGAAACACCCCTGTCCTCTTCCAGGTAAGGGCTCTGCACAGCTGGGTTTTGAGATGTCCGTCACCACCAGGCACCCTTCTTATAGCTATGATAAATCATCACAGTGTGTTACACATTCTTGCTGTGCTTCAAAAGAATATAAAAGTCCTATAAACAAGCAAATAAATATGAAGCTGTAATATCCCATCTAAAACACTACTCTTTGTCCACGTTACTTTGGCAACTCATTTCCCCAAGCAAATTCCCCTGGCAAAGCTCAGCATGCAGAAACATCTGCACTGCGGGAATGCATCTGAGATAGAGATGAACTGCCCAGCCTGGGGGCTGCAGGCGCTGAGCTGCCTAAGCCCGTACCCTGCCTCTGCTCCGCAGCACACGTGGGCTGCTGCAGGGGAAGGGACTGGAGCATTTAAATTTGCTCAGGCAAATGGTTTATTACATGGAGCACTTCAGCAGGTACAACCTTCACAATGTTAAGTGTTGCCAAATTCAAGCCGTCCAGTTGGCTCTAAAGTTTAAGACTTAACATCACTTTATGGACCTGTCTTCACAAGCTATACACTTTCAGAAGGTGTTAGGGGTCATTGGGGATGAATGTTGAACAGTAGTACAGTAATCAAAGATAAATTACAATTTCATCAGCTTTAAGTATACACGGACACACGGAGCTTGGCCAGGGGATGCTGGGGAAAGTGGATGAAGGAAGACAATGAGCCCAGCTGAGCAACTTCCCTCCCAGGAGAAGGAAGAAGAGGGAGGGCAGGCAGCTTCGAGGGTGTGGGCACCAGCCAGAAGCGACAGAGATGTGACTTAACAGATCAAAGGGCTGGAAACAGCTAGGGCAGCTCGTTCGCAGTGGTGAGGGAAGGAACAGCTTCAGGAAGAAGTTGCTTTTCAAAGCCTTGGGGAGATGGAATAACGCACAGGCTAAGGACACCTGGTTATACTGCCGCAGGTGTTTCGAGGACAGCGGCAGGCTGTTCACCATCAAGAAGTGAACTCTGGAAACAGTGAAGAGTTTCTCCAGACTCAGTCCTTGGATAAACCAGAGCTGGAAGGGAACCTGCAGGGTGGAAACAGAGGGGCAGAGCTGTGATGCTAGTCACCCAAACACGAGTGCACTGGACTCACGGCCAGGCTCAGGCTAGAGGCAGCTGCAGCAGGTTGCTGGGGCCATGTCCGGGCAAGTCAGGGCATCCCCGGGGATGGGGATCCCCCACTGCTCAGGGCCCCATCCCAGGGACGCCCCGCTTGCACAGGGAAGGGCTGTTTCCTTGGGGCCAGCCGGGGTTTCCTGTGCTGCAGCTGTGCCGGTGCCTCTGGTCTCTTTCTGACCATACCATAAACCAGAAATGACTAATACTCATTGTCCCAAACAGTCAGGTTTATACCTCAAAATTTAAAAGTGTATTAATTCAATTACTGATTTACATTTGCTAACCAATTTGCGTAATTATTGCTTAGGTTTTTTAAAAATAATGTCTGTGTTTCACTGGATTTTAAAATACTGCAAATTTACAAGACCGAGGAAGTTTTTATAGCTTGAGAAGACAGGCAATAAAGTGATGTCAAGCTTGAAATCCAGCAACAAAAAATCTAAACTGTACGCAAAAACAATGCTATGAGTTGTAAGACTGAGGTTTTCCCCTGCTCCATCCATTATGCATTTTAGCAAGGCCAACAAGTTGATCTAAGGACATGAAGAGAGCCTTCATTTTGAATTTCCATACTTTTATTCGTTTAAATGAAAACCAGACTGTTGTTTTAATGTTGTGTATGAAACCACAAAATAACTATTAATTTTTCCCCTTCCAACAAAAACGGTTAAGATGATTTTAATAACATTTTGGAAAAAACCCCAGCTTTCAGATCACAGAATTGTCCAGCATACAAGAATCAGCCATAGCGATATTTTTGAAGTAATGCATAAAGACATGAAAATCTTATATTTTCCACTGAAAAACCCAGCTACAGCTGCACTGTGAATGCCACTGAAGTAAATGTCCTCTGGAGGTTTCATCACACCAAAGCAAGGGGCGTGTATACTTTATTTGCTGTTTCTCTAGACACTGACAGCAGAGCGGATTACTTATCTGTAACACTCAATAAATACAGTAAGGGCTTTTTATCTACTGTTCCAGTACTTCAATGTCACCTTGCTGCCTCACTCATCTTATGGGAAGGAGAGGACCCAGAGATCCCATTAGGGCCAGCAAGAGAGAGGAGAGCCAAGGCTTCAGCTGGCAGGCTGGGAGCACAGGCACCATGCCATTCAGGAGTCCAGGACTGAGCCCAGCCTACCATTGCAGAGGCCAGGGAAGTAAAAATAAACCCAGCTGCTCTGATGGCCAAGAACCGAGTAGGATGATCAAGGTTTAATCCTGGACGTTTAGTCATTTGCCAGCAAGTAAGGGTGGGGATTGTAACATGCACCTTTATCTGCAGAAAGGCACTGCAGGAGCTAGGTAGCACCTGGATCATTCACTACCAGCTTGTGGCAACTGTCAGAGGCTCCAGCAAGGACTGGACTTGCAACTGCAATTTTGAGCAAGCAGAGACAGGGAAGAGACATGATGGGTCGGTAAAGGATTCAGGTCAGCCTGGTAACTGAAGCAGATAGGTTACCCATGTAACTTCACACAAAGTCCCATGTACCTGTCACTGTAGGTCATAGCTGCTGGGGACAGAGAGAAACAGCGTTCAGAACTGCAGGGAAAAGTAGATGCTACAATGTGAGATGCATTTAAAATACTTGTTTTGGAAAGTTTTTCTATTCCTAATTCAGCACTTCTAAAAGCTTGTGGATACTTATCTCCGTACCAAGTCACCTCATGATTTCACAGCTCAGCTGGGATGCTTGTATCCAGCTCTTGCATGCACATACACATGTATGGGCAAACTTGGGTAAACAAATTGAGATCCTGGTTTGAAAGACTTCCAGGAATGAGAGGGAAAACACTCTTACTTTGTTTCACCGTCCAGTCTTGCTGGGTGGCACAGAGGATGTTGCATCCTGACAACTAGCAGCTCCAAAGAAGACAACAAACAGCCAGATATAGCTTGTGTTATCGCACACAGCTATTGCTGAATATATTCAAAATCACTTACTAGGTATGGCCGAGGTAACTGTATATCTAGAGACATCTAGACATTACCAGCCACCGATGCACTAAGAAAAGAAAACAACAGCAGTACTCTTAAGGAATGAGAGTGCTATTAAAGCAGCAAAATACAAGGATGCTGGACTTCTAGGGTTTTTTTTAGGAAAAGATCACTCTTAGAAGTCTTAATTTTTTTTTACTGGAAATTCCTTAGTCTTCTAATAATCCAACAGCTTTAGCTTTGGTAGAAATAGTATTAGAGCCTAGCTTGACCTTTCTGACTTTTCCAGAGTATCCTCCCAATTCAGTGTAACTCCTGCTCCTTGTGGGCCTACTTCCAGCACTTTCTTAAGCCATCCCTAGCAAGCAGGTCTGACAGGTACGTCTGATGGGACTAATGGTTCTGCAAAGCACAACAGTCCTGCTGGGGCTGCAAGAAATCAGGAAAAATGAAAATACCCTGAAGGATACTGCGATTTGTATCAAGGGATGAAACAGCCCCCTGTATCTGTCTACAAGGACTACAGGAGGGAAAAAGAACTTCTACAGTTACCCTCTACTCCTCCTTGCTTGAGTTTTAGCAGACAAAAACCTCAGCTGAAGCTCCGCTGGCAACCATGGCTTATACAGTGACTCAGTACCAGCTCCTGCTTTGATCTATTTGCAAAGAAAAAATCCATTTCATCTCTTGAAAGGCTCAGCATCACGGTTGGACAGTGAGATGCTCCTGCATCCTGGGAGGAAACCAGCTATCTTTTGTCACTGCCCAGCCGCTCCCCTCTTTTCAGGACCTCTTCTGGAAATGAAACCAGTCCTGCCCAACTCCCAGTCTGCACCTGCCATGAGATGGCACAAAGAGAAATAAAACGTCCTGCCCGCTTCCTCTTGTTCTCTCTCCTACTTTCCATAAAATTTTGTCAGACATGGATTTAAAAAAAAATGACAAATTTATGAAGGATCTTGGTAGGTGTTGCTTATTTTCCAGCAGATAGATAAGCTTGTGCACAAGCCCCCCTGTTCAACTCGGCCTTTGACTAGGAAGGTTTCTCTCCACCTTTCTTCATTTTTTCATACTTTATTTCTGCAACCATACACTTCTCTCACAGCTATGCCCTCAATAACCCTGCCACTGACGCTATCCCCCAAAAGGTTTTGTTATTTCCTTAGACTGCTTTATTTAAGATTTTATTTGCAGCATCTGAGTTAGTGATACACTGACAGCAAATCCAAATGCGTCAATCAGATGTTGTCAGTGACACAATATTTGTAAGTGGCTAGTTATCACCACTATTTTAAAAGTTAAAAAGGAAACTCTGTGGTTAAACGGCAACAAAGATATTTTTAGCCTAGGTATCAGGTTAAGATATTTTAATAAGACGCTCGTCCAGCAGAATAGGCATCTTGGCTAAGTACCTGGAGATACAGTTTATTGTCACAGCTGACAGAATGCTGCCATAGCTCTGTTCAGGAGACAAATTATTCAGGACGGCACATTATCATAACCTTCATACAACAAAGCCTCCTTGGATGGCAACCTCTTCTTCCTCGGCAGGCTGATGGCGACCCTTCCTACTGCTCTCTGGAGCAAGAAGCCACTGCCCTAAGCTCTCTAGTTGAGGGGTGACAAAGGACAGACTTTTCAGACAATCCCCCTCTGCACAGTCATCAGCGCTGACACTGCACCATGACACTGGCCCTCTGCCACCGCGCTGACTGTTTCAAGATGCAGGCTGTTCCTGCTTCTGCCTTTGCGTAGGAGGGAGCAGAGGTTATGAGAAAAGCTTCATTTTCAAGTTCAGCTTCCTTATCAAACAGCTCGAGATTTTTTTAAGAAGGCAGCATAACAGTTACATGCAACCATGCCTATATCAGCATTGAAATACTCACTAAACATAGTTATGTGTTGCAATATACTTCTAATTTTCTTACTATGTTCACCTTCTGTTTGAATAATCCCGTTTGGATCCAATGCAATGTTCACTCCTGCGTGTATGCAACATCCATAACAATTCAAATAATTATTTCAAATCACTGCGGTCCTGGCTGACTTGGCATAAAGCTTCTTTATCTAAAGTCTGTGGCATGTGAATGAAAGGCATATTTAACAATGTAGATGATTAAGTGGAAAAGAAAGACGCTGGGAAAAAATAAGAGAGTACGAGTGATTTTTTATGAAATTTATGATGTTGAGAACTAAGTTGGAATACCTGTCTACCAGCCACTCTTGACAAGATGATTAGCAATTCACTCACTATTAAACTAAAACCTCTGTCAATTTTCACAAGAAACATTTACATGAATCTCCTGCAGGACCACACATTGTGTTCGAGTCAACTGTTGCTATCAACAGAGAAATGAAACTGCACCATTTCTAGCACTGGGGACAAAGCTGGCATGAGGGCAGAGTACCACCAGCTCCTGTCTCCTGGAGGAAGGGCAGGTGAGAAAAGAGGAGGAATGAGGAACCAGTGAAGATGCTCCACGGGATCTTTGTCAAACACTGGACCATGCTGCAGCTGCTGCGCTAACATTCATGTAGCAGTACAGAAAGGGCTGTACTGCTCTGAGAGCTGATGCGTTTGGGTGCATGCACCCTGGCACCAGCCCAAAGGCCAAGCCCAGTGCCTGCCTCCTCCAGCCCAAACGGGCATAGATCTTGTGTTTTTGTTGTAGGAGACTGGTATAGGAGCATGCTGCGAAACTATCTTTGATTTCTCTCGCTTTAAATTGATCCCTGTTATACCTACTTATATGCTCAGGTCATACTTTTTACCAAAAAAAACCCTCATCCAAACCAACAATCTTTTGTGTTACTTTTAATATATAATTAAATTTTTAAATTTAACAAACCTCTATCCTCCTTCCCCAGTTGGTTAGACATTGGAACAGACTGCCCAGGGAAGTGGTACAATCACAGTCCCTGGAAGTATTCAAAAAAGGTGTGGATGTGGTGCTTAGGGACATGGTTTAGAGGTGGACCAGGAAGTTAGGCTAACAGGTTGGACTTGATGATCTCAGAGGTCCTTTCCAACCTTAACGATTCTATGATTCAATTCCACAGCTCATTCTTAACCTGTATGCTGTATTATACACAGGTAAGGAGCTCCCTGCTGTTCTCTTCAGCCTGTATGCTCAGTGTCCAATTTGCAGGTGGATTTAATGCATATGTTGCCATTAGATTCACAATTTTTGTATTTGTATTAATGGTGAAAATAACTTTTCAGGCTCATTATTTGGATGACTGGGTTGTGAGTGCAGAAGCTGACTCTTAACCAAAAATCTAGTCATTTCTTCAGTGATGACATCGCAAGCAATGCAGTCCCTGAAGATGTGTACAACGATAGCACATGGTATTTTAGTCTCATGAGCCTGCAGCATATGCGATGCCCACATACAACACACCACAGAAATGCCACTTACTGCAGTTTATTGTATCTATGGTTTTGATTCAAAATTAATGACTTCTTAGTTTAAAATATGAGCCTCTGCTAAGCTTCCACCCTGGGAAGAACAGGATATAACATTTATAAGCAAGCAAAACTAAAGGAGAAGACAATAACTGATTTTTCACAATCCAAACTCTTCCTACAGTTACATCACCACCTGCCTGGGGAAAGAAAGCTGTTCTAGTAATGGTTCAAAATGCCCATATTTTAGCTGGGAAATTTCTTCCAGTTTTGCCTGGGAGAGAGCAGAGATAAATACCTCTCTGGAGCCACCAGAACAGACTGACTCCCAGTAAGGAACAAAGATACCCAGGACTTTTCAGGAGATTTTGGACATGCTTGGAAATTAGAGTCACTTACAAAGAACCCCAAGAAATTAGTCAATAAAGTCCAAATAAAAAATATAATACACATGTACACTCCAGTTTCTACTTGTAATCATTTATAGGTAATGACATAGAATATATATAGATATATGACATGCCATCATATAACTCTCATTAGCACGACTGCAAATACAGTTTCCGTACTATAGGCAGAGCAACATTCATTATGTGTTATTGTTGCAAAGCCCGCTAGTTTCTGTGACTGGCACTGAAGTCAACAGAAGCTGAAGACATCCTTGAGAAAAATTTGATTTTATTCAGAGACCTCTGCGTAAATTTAAGATCTCACCTTTGAGTTAAGAGACTTGGAAAAGTTTAGCTAAAATATAAATAAAGCTCATTGTCACATTTCCTCTGGATTAATTTGCAAATTAATCCATATTCATCTTCCTGCTGTGCCATGTCATTACAGAGGACTTAGAAGAGCTTCCTTCCTACATCAAGTTACAAAGTACTACACACAGTTCTGTTACTCTCTGGTTCCAAAATGTAAAAGCTCATTACTTACATAATCTTCATCATAAAACATTTAGCAAATAACTTATACACCTACTGTACACAGCATTGAGCTGAATAATAAAGTTGAGAGGATTTATTTTCTTTAAGTATGACACTAGTTGCTGAAATAGCATTAAAAGCTTTCCAAGGCAACAAAGAAAGATGTTGGCTTACTGCTCTGTGTTTTGACTCAGACAAAATAAACACATAAATAAATTGAATTAGATCCGCCTGATGTTTCTGGCTTCTGGGCTGCAGCTCCCCACTGACTATGGTGGAAGACCCTAATGGCATGCAAAGCTGAAGCACGGCAATTGGAGGCTCATCCACAAGGTCTCAGCACAGACTGACTCTGTGCAACGGCTCCCTACTACTAAACTCAAGTCAATACCCGCAATGCAATACCAGACAGTAGTAACACACACTCACAGAATCAAAATGCAGCGTTACAATAATGGACAACAAAGTTATTTCAATTTAAGTAAGTAGTAGAAAAAATGCTTTCAGGCATTATTTATTGAGGAGGGATTCAGTTGGCCACTGGAAATCTCCACTTACAACAAAAAAATTAGCGTTTTTCCTCTCTTTTTAAAGTAGACATGCATGTTTAGTTCATTACCAGCTGGACTCAAAAGAAAAGAATACAGGGTAGAGCTGTGCACATCAAAAAGACGCAAGAATTGTATTCAACTTTTACAAGAACCCCCTTGGGGTGGTCTTTAGGGAATTTTTTTCCCACATTCAGGCCAGTCTTGTTAGTAAGTTTCAGTATTACCTCTATGTGGATCTCTCCTCTTCTCATTTTCTGAATCAGTCCAAACAGCTTTATTAGGCTTTCCAGTTCTTGTGCTGGAAGAGAGGTTCATACTTTCAGAGACTGCTAATACAATGCAGCTGTCTCTTCTAGGCTGAAGAATCCCAGGCTATTTAGTCATCCCTTACCGAGAAGCCACTCCATGCCTCTGGCCATCCATCCCTGTGGGCATCTCTGAAGCTTTCTGAATGATGAAAACAGAACTGCACGCAATATTGAAGTTTCAGGCACACCAGGGATGTATCTAGCAGCATCATGATATCCCCCTCTTCTGTTCTCTATTTATTTAATTAATGTTTAACATTCAGTTTTCTTTCACAGTCCTAGGGAGAAATAAGCTTATATTTTCATCAGATCTCAAGCTCTCACTGAAGTTCAGATCAGGTCTCTGCATCAGATACATGAAGTTAGGATTGTTTTTTTTCAATCACTTTACATATTTATGCTTCCTATCACAAAATAAAAGGGGGACAGAAGAAACTATTGCCCTTTGCAAACAGAAACAGAACATGTTATAGTGACTGGTGTCTGTATTCACTTAAAACAGTATCTGAATGGAGCTGGTGGATCATGGTGAGAGGCAGCAGTGTTGGAAGCATTATGCTGAAATGAATTTTGGAAATGAGTGGAAGAATACATACATAAGATGCTCTGATCAATCAACTTGCATCTTACTTGAGTAGGCCAACTACACAACTATACAATCAAGAGAAAAACACTAGAGAAAGAAGTCTCTCCTTCTCCATCCCTTCTGCTAACGCTTACTTGGCTTTCTGTCACAAAGAAGACCAAATGTCAGCTCTGAGCACACATCCCAGCCCACCGTTAGCACTTTTGCAGACTGTTACTTTGGTACTGCAAGTTTCCTAATACCTTGTACTTCCATGCATTTTCCAGGTAAGGAGTACACAAATAGGAGGAGCTCAGCCGAATGAAATCTGAAAGGCAGCCTGAATGGCCAGTTCCGGTCTACCTCCTCACTTTTGACACAGACCTGCAACATGACCTTGGGCAAGTCATGTAACCTTCCTATACACAGGTTTTCTAGTGTTAAAACAAAAGTAATTGTACTGATCTTTCTCATAATGTTGTAGGAATTAATCAAATCCCTTCCTAAACAGTAGATGTAGTAGAACTGAAGTAGAAGATGCAGCCAGGAAGTGGGTTGCTGCCATCCCCTCCTCCTGTGATAGGACAGCTATAGTTTCCACATGTTTTTTACTGGTAAGGAAAGACTGTGTTAAATACTGGAGGATCTGTCTGCTGCTTTAACTATTTAAGAAAAATGATTACCGGGGAACTAAATGACCTTACACCTCTGTAGGGAATCTTTTGACATCTATTCTACCGTTAATTCTCAATATTAAGTTTTGTTTTCTCAATTCATCATAAAGTCTCCCTTTTTTAATATTATTAATGACCATGAATTTCTATCTGCCACATAATTTTGCTTAAATGTTTCCAAGCTGCATCTCTTCAGTTCATTAGTTTGGCCTAAGTTGCCTGTATATTTTATAATCCTCACATGGGTCCTTTAACAGCTCTGCTAATTTCCACTCTCTTGTACTGCAGTAAACCTGGACCTATTGACGAGGATCTCACTGCATACTGATACACCTCTTGGAAAGGAGTTGGACCTAGCGAGAATGGTGTTTTCCCAAAATTACTCTCCTGATGCACGGCTAGGACATCTCCAATCACACTGACCTTGCGTGGTCACTTCACTAAAGAAATGTGAACTGCACTGTATTTACTGATTTTGCAATACCTTGAAGTAAGTTGGACACCTGACTTCTCTAAGAGATGTAAGCCATGATGGTACAGTCAAACATGTACATGGATACGAATATCATTTAGCATGTTTGGTTTTTTTTTTTAAATCTGCAAAGAATGATTCCCTCATGGAGGGGATAGGAACCAGCTGCCTAATCTATTCTGCTTCCACCATAGCAAAGCTGGGACCAGTATTAAAGGAAAGAAGCAAAAAGCAGTATAGAACAAATCCAAAAGTGCAAACGGATTCTGAAGTCAATCTTAGTATGTCGAGTCCTGAAACCACTCAGGAGAGGTAGAGTTGCTGCAAGGAGATGGTTTTCCCCATTTGATAAAGTTCTGTCCTCTCCCTTGGATTGGTGAGCTGAAAACCCAAGAAATATCAAATCCTACTGTTCATGTCATCATATGCTGAGGAAAGCGTCCACTAATTAAAAGGCAAAAGGATCATGATCAGACAGCTACCAGCGAGAAGTGGAGGAATGGCACTGGCACAGAGACATGCCAGTATCGAGGTGCTAGAAAACTCATGACAAATCACACACAAATATTTGCAGAAAAAAGGACTAAATGATATTTGGATGAAGTCTGTGATTTTCTACTGTTAGGAGAAATCTCCTCATCACGAGCTTAAACACCGAGTACATTTAAATGTAATTTAAACTCCCAATGAGGCTTTCAAGTCAATGTTTTCAAAGGCATACAAATTATTTCAGAGAAGGGGCTCATATTCCACCAAGACAAGACTGAAAGAACTGTGCTTGGTTTGTCAACACACTTACCTATAAGACAAGCATTAGGAAGATGCAATAGGTTTCAAGGGAAGAGAGGAAGATGTAAGGTAGAAAGTGAGAGACATTTGGAGAGATGAGACAAGGCAAAGACACTTGTTTCTCACCTCATTACCAGGGAAAACAAATACTTGCTAAATGCAATCCACCACAGATGGGCATGTGTAAACACAATGCCCATAGCAGGGCATACGCAACCTAGCACTAGTAGCTTTCTGATTATCAGCCTTTTGCGTAGTCACATCTAATTGCTCCCTGCTTGAGGATTTTTATGAAGCCTTTAATTCACCCCAAATACTTTTTAAAAGCAGCCAGTAAACACACCTGCCTGCCTTATCAGAATTTTCAGGGGTTGTGGGGAAATAAATAAAACCATAGACTTTATTTTTTCAAGAGGAAAACAAAACTTATAATGAATTTGCTCTTCATAAAAAACATAATATCTAATGGGAGAGTTTATTTTTAGAAGCTGTCTGCACTGTAATAATTAATTCAACAGAATTTGGGACACACAGTTTCAGGAATCCATATCCTGAGATAAAGCTACATAATACTGGAGCATCGCAGGACTGATGATCTTTATAATCATGTCGCAAACATTTACAGATCCAAATTTGGATAGAATTTAAAGCTTAATATTCACAATATTGTATACAAAATGTAAAAAAAAAAATAAAATCCATTTATTTTCATTTGAGAAATATCTAAGCAGTCTTGAAAGATAAAGCAAATCCACTTGCTGGGGAAGAAGAGTCTATTGGACAACGAGAAATGCCAGGACTTCATAACTACCTGCCTGGACAGATGTTTCCTGCAGGAAGAAATTCTCATCCACCACATCTTTCACAATTTACATGGCCTTCATTTTCTCTTAAAATGCCCCAGATAAACCATTTTCTTTTAATCTCACACCAAGTTATGTTAGCTTTAATATCAATCACCAGAACTGTGAAACACACAATAATCCCCCTCACATAAGCAAAGACCCAGGATATAAAATGCCACTCAGAACTACACATGCCATATTGATACTGGCCATAGGTAGAGCACACGAGACTTGCCCTTTTTTTTTTTTTTAATATCAAATAGGTTGTGGCTATATTTCTTTGTTTTTTTATTTTGCCTTTATTTTTTTCCCTGCAGCTGAATTAGTTATAGAACTCTATACTTTATGGAGCTCTCCTCCCAGAACTTCTAATAAAGCAAAGACTGAAAAGCTGAAATAAACAGTTTTATCCTTTTACTATTTTTAGAGGCATATTTGAATTCTTATGTGCATATTTCAGTAGCTAAAAGGGCAGGGGAGAGGGGAAAACAATTTCCAATGTATTCCAGCACTGTCAATGGAAGAATCTGATGCAGTGAACAGAAACGGTTAAGAAGGAGGGAACAGGGAAGAAACTAGGACTGAACAGAGAAATGCAAGAAGGGCAGATGAGAATCAAGGCACCAGGCGGTACGTACAGAAGAAAGACAACATGAAATACAAGGCAATAGGGCAGGAGGAAAAGACAATGGAAAACACAGTAGAGGTAACAGATTTACAAACAGAAAAGTTTAAGGAAAATCACTTTTCAAAAAGAAAGTGAAGGATGAATCAAGAGAAATGTGAAGTAAATGAGGAAAACACAGAACTGAAGTTGAGAGAGGCAGACGAGAATGAAGGCTCGCAACCGAGATTAACAGATGCTTTTGTGCATTTCCATGGCAGATGTTCTGTCTCCCTAAATTTGGAAGAGACAATGGGATGAATCCTTTTACTGAACTGGCAGTGTACTTTATTTTCAATTATGCAGTTTAAGAATTAAAGTTGCTTTGGCTGGTGGTAAATGTCTGAAAGCCTTGACCATATTCTGGTACCTTCATTATGGGTAATATGGGTCTTGGAGATATTGCTTATGCTTAAAACCATAAAAATCATAAATCATTTTCTGTTTTCTCCTTCAACTGTCCAGTGTTTTGCAGCACATGCCAGTTTGAGGGTCTGTGCACTTTCTTCAGGTCCAGACCTTAGCCACATAAATAGGCAGGCTCTTTAGCTCTTGATGTTTTCATACAAAAATTTAAACAAATATTTAATGTTGAAACAAGGGTCACAAAAGACATGCTGGTGGAATAAATCTGGTTTGCTGGACACTGTGGAGATTGTTACTGACAGGAGTCCATCCAAATGGACACATTTAAGTGAGGTTCACGGATGTCACTCGTTCCTTAAGAAAAAAAGATGTTTGGAATTTATTTTGCTTCTGCAGTTAACTTAGTCTGAAAACCCATAATCTTTGCTTTTAAAATGTCTTGCATAACTCAGGCAAGTTCAGTTGACCACAGTGGACTCAACATTTAATGCAGGGTTGCCTGCAACTGTAGAAAACTAGACATCATGCTTCCAGTGGACCACGGCAGCCCATGCTGCTACTGCTAACACCAGTGCATCTGTTGAGGATTGCTCTGCTTCCCCAGGTATGTTCCACAGACAGCTTCTGCATGCGTTGCTCCACATTTTAGAGTTCAAATGGGAAATAAGTTTATAGGGCTTTATACTGGACATCTCCTATCAACCAGAGGTTAATGGAGCAGCTGTCGTCGTCATCTTTACAGTTCAGGGTTAAAACTGGTGACTGTCAAAACAAATTAAATGTCTCTGCTTACTGATGTAAACTTTATAGGAAATCTGCAGTCTGCAGTTACCAACACTTTACTGAAGCTAAGATAGTTACCAGTTTAAAGTTTTTTTAAAAGATTTTTAATTTTTTTAAAGATTACTCTCTATAACTTAGCATTTGTTTGCCAAATATAAACTAAAATTTCCACTCACTCACCCATCCCCCAACAGGGAATACCACAGGCTCTAGGAGATATTGTCAGAACCTAAAAAACTCTAAATTTAAAGATTTCCACTGTAACTGCTGAAAAGAATAATCTAGGGAGCTGTTTTTCTTCTCCCAAATATGCTATGTGAGTTGTGATTTACTCTTCTGAACTGCAGAACCACGCCAGAACAGATCTCTCTATTATAAATTACCTTAAAAAAATTATTATATTCTATAATTGAATGCACAGCACCACTACCAGTCCCAAACAAGTTTTGAGTTCATTCTACATTTTCAGAAAACAAACCAAAAGGCTAAGACAATAAACAAATAAACCTGAGTAATGATTCAGGCCCACCAGCAGATGCAGTGGGGTAAAATACACTAAAAATACAATGAATGCAGAAATGTTCATTTGTACTATTGTCCAAATATAGAACAAAAGGAAGAGGACTTGCATCACATAAGGATGGAAGACAAAGCATCTTCAAATACAGAAATACAGTACTGAGAAAGCTGTTACTATTTATAAACACTTGAATAGCAACAAATAACAGATAGTTTCCATGCAACAGTACTGAAACACCTGGCTTATCTCCCTGTGGCCTCTTTGATGCAGATTTTTAACATATCCTGGAATTCTAGGGAAATCACAGAGATGTGGAAGCATTTGAATATTGTGCCAAAAGGACAAACAGAAGTGACTTAGGTAGAGGAAAAAAAGCTGACATCAGTCCCCAAGCACAGTGAGTGAAATCTGATGGGGAGCTCACTTAATAAAAATGACAGAAATAATGGCAACATGACTCCAAAATAGGTCTTCCTGAACAAATCTAATCTCTCTTCAGAGGGACTGCCCATTTGGTTGATTAAAGTAAGTACATACAGGCAATACATGAATCTTTGTAAGGTATACAACTTAGCCCTATATGGCATAATGCTTAAAAGAGAGCATTGTACTATAACGATAAAGCACATGCTAAGTGGGTTAGGAACTGGTGGGCTGACAGGTCTTGAGGAGCAGCTGTCAGCGGGTATTTCTAGCAGGTCTCTGCAGAGACTGGTAAGAAGCTTAAAAGTATACAAACAATTTAATTGCTGAAAAATTAATGGCAATTAAGTTTGCTAATGGCACAAAGTCTGCCTGAGTGGGCAGTCATGCATGATCTGTATCACCATGCAGGAAGCTAGAGTAGCAAATAGGAGGAGAGCTCAAATTTGTGTACAACACTTATCAGATGCATACTGAAATGCTGTGTCCAAATCTGATCTTAAAAAAAGATATGGATGAAAAAGATGTCTGAGAGGTGGGACAATTAAAGCAGCTCAGCGCTTCCCTAGACAGAGAATTCCCGTCACCAGGAGGATCTGCAGCCAGCCCCAGAAAAACACTTCAAGAGCCAAAAGCTAGAAAGAAGTTTTCAAAAGCACAGTTGGTTAACTAGCAGGTGTTTCATCTTTGATGGTTTCTGCAAACCCAGAATGAATTTCTCTACTGAAGTGCCAGAGGGAAACCTAAGTATGCGTTATTGTCATCTAGGTTACTGGGCTTAATACAGAAGACATCTGGATGAAAGGTGATGGCCTATGACATATCAGCAAATAGACAATAATCGAATGATCTGCTTGATCCTTTCAAACTTTAAGCAATTTGTGAGACCTGTGCAAACTCTGCCCTCTTGTATCAATCCACAGATTTCAATGAGTTTGAAACAATTTCATGCTTACTCACCTAGGCATAACCCGCTCCTCATTAAAGCAGGGAATGAATTATGGGAGGGCAAGCATTCAAAGTCTGGCTTTCCTTCCAAAGACTTGGTTGATTTATGCACTGGGAGCACACAGACTGTGCTCTTGTAAGGAAAAGGAACTCAGATGAGGAGCACAGGGGAGTTTGCTGCACTGGCCTTTTCAACTGCACCTTTAGACAGGAGCTCTGAAGGAATGGGTGATGCTCACTCTCTCCCTCACCCTACTGCATCAGCCCATATGACTCATGTAAGTCAAGATCAAAACATGACTTCCCCACATACAACAAGTGACCTTGTATCTAAGTTAGAAAAGTGATACTCTATTATATGCCTCTCAGTGATTCTGGTTCTTCATACTGTATGCAGTCTGACAGAGGAAACAGTACTCAATTACTGACTACACACAAGGCCATACAGATAAAATAGCTGCTACTATTTAACAAAACAGCTGTGTAGAACAGCTATCAAACAGCCTCTCATTTCAAGAGAGTAACTGTCTGGCATTAGTGAATAATTCTTAGGGAATGGGCAGGCCAAGGAAAGTTCCCATTTTGGTAGTGGAGCCTTAGTTAAGAAGAAATCTAAAGTTTGTATAAAACTTCATAAGAAGAGGGGGTGAGAAAATACCTTTAATTAAAACAAAACACAACACAACACTCAAGTGTATCCCAGGTTGCCTGCTGGTTAAGAAAATGCGTCAGGAATAAGCCTCAGGCTGTGAAGAGAGGAGATGAACAGCAGTTGGCCTCAACCTGTTGTGGCACTACCACTTACTTCAACATGGCCTTCTGGCATTACTGCAGCCGTGTACCCCAGACAGCACGTTTGTCTCCTCTTCCCCAGGACCGATTCACACAGCCCTTCTGCCTTACCACTTGCAACTTGGATGAGTGGCTAAGGGGAAGACGGGAGCCCACAAGCAGCCAGGCGTCTGAGCTCAGAAAGCAGGATGCAGGATCTGTCCCTCCACCAGTGTACAGCCGTGCGCACAAAGCACTGGTAGCACTGCCATCTGCTGCAAGAGAGCTGAATGTCAGCCAAAGGCATCGCTGAAACACAAAGCAGTACAAATCACCTTCAATTCTTAGGGATGAATGATCATGCAGAAAGGTATTAAAGGCGACTGTCTTTCCTGTGTGAAGCATGATGTTGCTATGTAAGCATCATCAAACTTCAGCATCTCTAGGTCCCGGGTCAGGCTTTGAAAGTAAGTGTAGGGCTCGCTCTGTTTGCCTTCTGAGTTATTGATTTTTTTTTTTTTTTATATTTAAAACTTCTCTCACTAGTTATACGAAGTATAAAATTAATTTTTCAGACATGGTCAAAGAAGCTTAGAATTTAAGGTGACTCTCTAACTCTGAATTTAAAAAACAAACCAAAACCAAACCCACCATATGCTGCAGAATAAAACTGATACTGCTGTATCCACATGAAAAATACTATCATTATAGTTGCAAAAACAGTATTTCTATTTCTGAATAGCTGTATAATATAATCAAAGCTCTCTGCCAAAAACTGCCAGATAAAAAAGTCTTGCAGCCCCCCCCAACAAACTCATGATAGGGAAAAAAAAAAAAAAAAAAGAACAATAGTAGAATTACATTGACAGATTAAAAAAAAAAAGTCATCTGTGAAGTAGAGTTACATTTAAAAAAAGACAAAGTTCTTGATCAAGAACTTTGATTTGGGGCCAAATATCTTGATTCACAGCAAAAATCCCATTGATGTGCATGGGAAGACTATCTGGGCCAAACTGTTTACTGAAAAACATCTAGGTTGCAAAGTAACCGTAAGCATCACTTCATTGGAAAAGATGACACTGATCATTTCCTTGGCAACGTTTAACTCTGCCCTTTTATTATGTGTTGCATCATTGTTAATTCATATCTAGTAAGGGAAAAGATTCAAAAGGTCTTCAATTAACACACTTAAAGCTGAATAAAACTGCCACTACATCTTCAGGCTACTGTTCAGAAGGTTCACTCTCAATTACTAGGATTGGAAACTACTTATTTTCGACAAATCCCTTCATTAGGAAGGCCCTACAGAGGGACCTGGACAGGATGGATCGATGGGCCATGGCCAACTGTATGAGATTCAACAAGGCTAAGTGCCAGCTCCTGCACTTGGGTCACAACAACCCCATGCAACGCTACAGGCTTGGGGAAGAGTGGCTGGAGGGCTGCCTGGCAGAAAAGGACCTGGGGGTGTTGGTTGACAGCCGCCTGAACATGAGCCAGCAGTGTGCTCAGGTGGCCAAGAGGGCCAATAGCATCCGGGCTTGTATCAGGAATAGTGTGGCCAGCAGGACCAGGGAGGTGATAGTGCCCCTGTACTCGGCACTGGTGAGGCTGCACCTCGAGTACTGTGTTCAGTTTTGAGCCCCTCACTACAAGAAGGACATTGAGGTGCTGGAGCATGTCCAAAGAAGGGCAACAAAGCTGGTGAAGGGTCTAGAGCACAAGCCTTATGAGGAGCGGCTGAGGGAGCTGGGGTTGTTTAGCCTGGAGAAAAGGAGGCTGAGGGGAGACCTTATTGCTCTGTACAACTACCTGAAAGAAGGCTGTAGCGAGGTGGGGATAGGTCTCTTCTCCCAAGTAACAACAGATAGGACAAAAGGAAATGGCCTCAAGCAGTGCCAGGGGAGGTTTAGGTTGGATATTAGGAAAAACTTCTTCACTGAAAGGGCAGTCAGGCATTGGAACAGGCTGCCCAGGGAAATGGTTGAGTCCCCATCCCTGGAGGTATTTAAAAGATGTGTAGATGTAATACTTAGGGACATGGTTTAGTGGTGGACTTGGCAGTGCTAGGTTAACGGTTGGACTTGATGATCTTAAGGGTCTTTTCCAACCTAAACAGTTCTATGATTCTGTGGAACTTGGACTTGTCACAAATGCAACAGAAACCCATTAAGTGAGTGGTTCAGGCTTCACAGAGTATTATGTCTCTTCCCTGGATCAACTCGTGTATGTTTAAATATAATCCAGAATAAGCAGCTAAATGTTATCACATTAATAGTAAATAACAGCAGTGCTTTTCAACTTAAACAGACAACCCAAAATAGGAAACTTCTTTTGGAGGAATAAAAACCCCAGGAAAACCTTGTTACATTTCAGAGCATTCTGCTGAAAACCTACTGGCACAGATTTTTGTCCTACAAGAATCTCTCAACAACCAGTTACTGAAGGGAAAATCAATTACAGTTCAGTCCCTTCTGCAAGAAACTGACCTGATATTTTCTCACCTGACTAACCAGAAGTCAGAAAAAAACTGAAAAAAACACACAACACAATAAAACAAAGAAAACCTGTCCAGTTATCTGGAAGCAACTCTTTCCAAAAATCATGTCCTGTACCTTAACAGATGGTCTGCTCTGTTAGTTCATACATAACACACCTGCCTCATTAAAACATGTTATTCTAAGTTTCCTACTTATGCCTTTGGCTAAAAAAAAAAAAAGCAGAGCAAGTGTATCCTAAACATATCTAAAAGTTGCAACTTACCTCCAGTGCTCATTTGCTTGGTATTAATACATGCCCCTTCCTACCCTTGTCCTGTTGTGATTTACAGGAAGGGTATTAAAGTGCAGGAACTCTCTCTTCTGGTGTTTGAAATTGATCTAGCACATAAGGTCCCAGTCCTAAATGAGGCTTTTTATACCATGACACAAACAATAAAAGATACTTCAGTATTCAAATTACGTCAAATTATAGAATGACCATAATGGATAATTCATGATTAAAAATATCCTAAGCAGCACAGTCAATACCAGCCACTTAAATATGCATTGTTTATAAGACTGAAAACTCTTCTTTTTATAAATAAAGATTTTACCTATACAACTGAAGAAAGATTTCTTTGCAGCCATACTTTACAGAAATAGCTTTTTAAGTTAAGAAAACAGTTTAAGGTTGAAGCTTTCCTAGTCCAAGTCTCAGCCTGCAGCACTTTTTGCAGTTGAGTAATAAACCCTTTTAAAATATGGTTTATTATGGAAATACTGTCAGAGCCTTAATTAAAGTAGGCGCCACAACAGTAGAGTTGCTTACACAACAAATGGATTCTGCAAAGAACATCAGGCACTCGCTGACCTCTGCATTAAGTGCTTTTATTTCAGCCCACCGTTTCAAATGGCACTGTCGATAAAGTCATCTGAATGAGATCACTCGTATATCCCGCTGCACAGCCCATTGACCGCCTGACAGAAACAAGAGAGATGAAACAGTAGCTAATGTCACCAGCAGCAGTTTGAAACCACAAACGTGCATACATTTCCTACAACAGACCAAGGAATCGCTGTTGTTTGGGAAATAAAAAAGGACCTTTAAACCAGACTTTCAGGTCTGAGAGTTAATTCAACTTTGGCTCAAATCTGCTGCATAGACCACAAAGAATTATGCTCCTATGTCAACAATATTTGTCTTATTAAATTTGCATGAAGGGTGAAATCCTGGCCTCACTGAAGTCACAAGAAATTTTACCAATGGCTTCAGAGCCCAAGTTTTACCCAAAGTGAATCAAAGAATCACCTGCTCATTAGAAAAATCAAGGCTTTTAGAAAAATGATGCTTTATGACAGGAATTTGTGATATGCTGATGAAATGGATCAAGATGGATAGAGTCCAATATATGCAAAAATAACCTTAGTATCCTTCTATCAAAGAAATTCAGAGTCCGCATGTAAAACACATTCAGTGTGCCTGTCCCAAGCAGGAATGTTCCCAGAGCACAGTGCCTCCCATCATACTATAGCCTTCATTTCGGCATGTGCACCATGTGTGTAGGTTTAATCCCCCAGTTCCTTATCCTGAGGCAAACAGGATTCTTTCCCAGTCAATTATGTTAATTGCAAAAGAACTTGCCTGTCCCTAGGGAAACTGTGGGAAGATGACTGCATCACCACGCCAGTGATTCTGGCCACATCCTCAATGCTGCTGCAAAACTGCAGGGGAGGACTGAGAAAAGAGGGCTTTGGCCTCCAGGTTTAACTAACACTGTCAGCTGTGCAAGCAGACTGCTTTGAGGATGATGCTGAAGGTTGTCTGAATAGAGGTGACCCTGGACACAGGCAGTTCTTAAGTGTTTTTTGTGTTTTTTTTCAGGGTACAGTCTCCTCTCAATTTTGGCAAATGCCACCTGGGCATCAGCAAATGTCCCCATTGCCAACTTCCTTTTGTATTTGTCTTCCCCAAAAAAATGTTAGGAGTGTGCAGGACACCAGATACTTTGTGAGAAGAAAACCAGTCATATAAAGTATGCCTTGACATTCAGGCTTATTCAGTGAAAGAAATGCAGTGCTAGCACATGCAAGTAGCCCTGTTTAGGAATACATGAAAACACAGGATTGAAAACCATGTCTGCTAACGAAAAGCTCGCGGCGCGTGCTCTATCCAGCCCACAAAGAGAAGGCCAAGGAATAACTTAATCCCACTGGGATTGCACAAGTATGGGAAACAAACATGTGATAGAGGACTTTTCACTTTTGCAGACACAAGTCTAATAAGATCTAATGGCTAGCTAAATCTAGACTCATTTCAAGGCATGACATAAAGGGAGAAATAAATCAATCAAAGGAAAGGAATGGAAGACCTCTTGTTCTTCCCAAAAGCTGGGGAAAAAAAAAAAAAAAATAAATCACAAGCCAGAGCAAACCCCACTAAAACATACCAAGCATCGTTTGGATCATCTATCACTGAAAGTGTTTATGTCAAGATTGGATGTTTCTTTCTAGATCAGCCTCAATTGAAACCGTCTTATGGCCTGCAGGGGACTGTTTTATCTGGTCATAGTGGTCCCTCTGGGCTTTCTAATCTGTAATCTAATTTTCTATCACGGAACAGCACTGCTACGTACTCTCCTTGGTTCCATCCTTGGAAGTGACATGCAGTGCAGGATGTGGTAAATAAAAGCACATAGCACTTATTTTTAAAGCTGCCTGGGACAAGATAGGGAGGAAAGACTATTTGTGGGTGGTTTAAATGAATGTACTATATTTAATTCACGGCATTCATCAGATGACACAGCAAGAGGCACATAACAAGGATCAAACAATTAAGATTTACTGAGAAAATGCAGTAATTCTACTTGTTTGGAATGAGTAAAGATGGCCTGCTCCTCAGCCAGCCACTAGATTTTCATTTTCCATTAACTGGTTTCTCCCCAAAGCCTAGGAGTGAAATACATATTTACTTGTGTTGGGTTTAGTGACATATTAACCATATTTAAGAACATACCAGGTCTCTCGGTCCCACTGACAAATTCTGGTGTGTAAAATGGGGACAGAACTGAAAAATACTGAGCACCACTGAGCATGGTGTCTACGTTCAGCATTTAATCGGCTCCAGCTTGCTTCTGATCACTTTTAATTCTTTGTGGATTTGCCAGAGTGGAGGTGGCCAAGCAGCTCTTCTACCCGCCTGACACTGCTGTGCTGCTTGCAATTTCAACACACTTCACAACTGGCAGAGCAGGGGCCAGGTCTGCCAAAGGCTTGGGTATTTTATAATAAATAATAATAAAAGTACCTGGCCCAAGAATGCATTTTTTCAGGACCGCTCTAGTCTCTCTCCAATTCACCACATGATCAGACAAGAGATGCTCTTATCTTGCATGTTTCTTTGAAAAGAATGTTTGTAATTAGAAGGAAATTTAACTTATACAAAGCTAGATCAGTAGAAAACTGCAGGAACGGTGAAATGATCAAAGTAATTTGTAAGAACAGACAAAACTAAACATTTGCTCATGTTTATCCAATGGAGCTCCAGAAAAGAAACATTAAAGAACATTTTAATGGTACATTTCACAGCCTAGATAAAAACTGTACGAAAAAAAGCCTAATTCCAAGTCTTGGGCAACTTATCTTTTGAGTATAAATGAAAACACTCAGTACTGCTCTGAAATCAGCAGTCTCCTACTTTTTATATGATAAGCAGATCTCTGTTTATTAAATATCAAGTGGCCAATTTTCATTCCACAAGAGCTGTACGTATAATTACTTTAAGTTTTTCTGGAAAGCAGCACTGCAGTGTTCTGGACAGACAGTCATTCTTTTAATCTGTTGATGTCTGTACTTCATGAGCTTATGAGTGGGAGCTCCTTTAAAATGAACATGAAAGAACTATACACACATAAAGAGCATATTCACAGCCAGACAAACAATAAATAGCTCAATGAGGTCAGATTGTGATATTACAGCAAAGACTTGTCTAGCATGTGTGCATGTTATTTAAAAGTTCAAAAAGTCACATACATTTTTAACAAACCAAGAACACACATTATGAGTTTATTACTGTTAAGTGTTCAGAGCAATAGCTTAGCAGACTGGAATAATAACCCAAGTTGAAGTTTACGATGTCCCATGTCTTTTTCTGCACGACACATTTAAGCCCCATGCAGCTCTGTAACCAGACAATTCCCATCCTTTACTCATTCAGCCTGGGATTCCCATAAACTACAAACTTCCTCCACCGAAACTAAGAGAAACTAAAACCAAAATTATGCAAATCACTCCCCAAAACACATATCTGTGTCTCAGAAAAGGAAAATGAAAATAATTACTCTACTGTAGTTTAAATTCTACATAATTATTTTCTCTCACTTCAGTTAGCACGAGAGAAACAGAAACAGTCTGACTGCTTTGGTTAAGTCACAATGCATTTAGCAAATTTCCACGGTCCCTGAAGTAGATTTAAGGCTCATGAGTTCTGTTCATGTTAAATTAGAAATTCCAGAGTTTTCAAAAAATTAATAACTCCTCAAAAGAGAGAAGTGCAAATCTAGCTGTTTAACCACCCTAAAACCCTGTTTAAAATAAATCCAGTTCGTTAAGTAAGGAAAGGAAGTAAAAATGTCAGCAGCACCCCTACCACATTTCCTCCATAGTGCTGTGTGTGGGGAGCATGTCAACATGAAAACCATGCAGTGTTGTCAGCCCACAGAGAGAACTGTGGTTATTTGCACCTCTGAAACTCGGGACTCGGCTCAGCTGGGGAGAGCCTGGCTCCATGCACAATGCAGGGGTGGTCCTGCTGTCCCCAGCTTCCTGGAAGCCTGACTGGAAAGGGAATTTTTTTGTTGTCAGATTGTATGATTTGGGAAACACCCTGGAGGGGGATTCCACCATCAGGCTACACTGAAATGTTGAACAACCTCCCAGGGGTAACTCAGCTGGTCACTGGGTCAGGGCTCATTTTGTCCCTCTGTCTCACAGACTTCACGTTTCTGGGATATTTGAGAAAAACCTCCACAGTACGATCTTACTGGTGGCCTCATCCCACCTTGTGCAGCTGCATCTCTTGGGTAGCCCCTAGAAGCTGGCCCATTAAAGCCCTCCCTATAGGAAGGTGGCTGAATTTTTCAGTGGAGTAGGAAGTCTAACAAAACTCTTTCCCCTACATTTGCAAAGGAAAAGGATCACCACGACACTTCATCTGGGCCTCCATGATGGAAACAAATGAGGAAAAGTAGAAGCTAATTTTGGTTTCCCCCGGTGCACACCTTTGTGCCACCTCTGGGAGCACACTCACAGAGCACACTCTGTGACTTGGGCACATACCCAGCTACAGCAGTACCTTCTCTGGATGATCAGAGTCACTGAGATGGAAAAGGCCAAAAAAATCCTTGGTACCAATTCCACAATAGGGGGAACATGCTCCTAATTGAACTAAGTATCTCTAATAAACAAGGTTACAAAGACAGCTCACTAAATTTTAAACCAATATAGTTACCAGCTTCTAAATCAAAGTTATTAAATCCCCAAAGAAAAAAAAAATAACTGCTGAATTTTATAAAACTATTCAGAGAAAAACCCAGTGATGCCTCTGTAAGATACACAGTTACCTGTGGCAGCAGAGGAACCTCTTCAAACTCTGTGTTGCATTCTTCATTTCACCAGTTGAAGTTACAGGGATTATCATTTCCAAGGGACCTAATCTGTACCTGAACCTAAATGTCCCTTCTTTGCCTGCATTATTGTTTAACTTTTAGCTGGTGACACCCCTTGGAGGACAGGGCCAGCCATAGAACTAGTGTGCCCACGTATTCTGGCAAGTCCCTGCCACCACTAGCCTCAAGTATGTCTCAGTCCCCTCCAAGAGACGTTTCAGCCCAATAGGCCTGCAAAGGTCTGTCTGAACAAGCCCCAGGCTCCAGCAGCTCCAGGATGTTTGCCAGAAGGAACAGCTGTCTGTCAAGTCAAACTGCCAGCCTCAACGTTGTCTGGAGGCCACGACTTCACTGCTCACTTAAAATGTGGTGGCTGTATGTGTTTTCTGGTTAATTAATTGGTTTGAATAGTCCCGGCAATCAAGTATTTTCACATGCCCCCTTATTTTTTACACTATATAGAATACCTGCCTCGACTTTTAATTCAACAACTCTCCAAACTAAAGCAGGTTACCTTCTCCTAGTTGTTATAGAATACAAAAGGTATCTAAAAGCATTTAGAGAGCTATAAATTACGTTAAAAAACCTGATTTTAAGGTTTTTATAAAAACTTGCACTGGGCTTAAATTTGAGAAAAGAGTCAATCCGCCCCGATTTGTAAATCGTACATTCACATGGAAGATATCACGGGGAAAAAAGTCTCAAATATTTCATGCATTCATATTAACCAATAACACAAATATGAACACTTATAGAACTCCTTTTACTTTAAAGGGGAGGAATTTAAGATAGTTTTCAAACTGACTGTGAACAAGACTACAAAAGCACAAAACCTGACAACTAGGAAGGTGATTCATGTTACCTGAAACACCACGGGCTTTCCTGAACAGTTCTTTGCATGCAACCAATGGTACTATCATCAACTGAAAATTATGTTTAAGGTCTGTACTCACAGATAACATTGCTGCACCTCAACTTTGGCACCATCAAACCAAGCACACCAGCTGGCAACATTTCATCTGAAAGATCATGCACATCACAGACAATTTTCAAGTTAATATCAAGTTGTGTAGACATGATGGAGGGAACAGTAAGGCAGTTCAAAGTTCTCATTACTTGCCCAAACTGGCCTGTATTTAAAGGCTGCATGAATAAATCTGATGCTGATCTATGTACTGTGGTTGCCTGCTTCTAAAATGAAACCTCCAACCTGATGTGATCTGATTGTATTGTTTATCCAGTCATACTGGATTCACTCCAAAATTTCAGGGAGTCTGTTCAAAATTATCTAAGTTGAAGCTTGCTATAATCACATCTGGCTTAGCCTACAATTGTGTCTTGCCAATTTGATTAAATGAATGAAAACAAAGCCGCAGTGAAAACTAAAGCCACAGGTAGACCTCACCTTCAAAATACTGAGCCAGATTCTCCCCTCTATTGTTCTTGTGCTACCCAGCAAAAGTCACTAGCGTTGCTCATTGCAGTAAGAGTGGATCTTAAGGCAGGACTTCATTTAAAATGGTCTGCATGGGATAAGCAATAGCCAGTTAGTATCTACCCGATCTCCTGAACAGAAAAACTCAAAACACTGTAGCCAAATCTCATCTCATTTGAGGGCTAAAGACATTCCAAGTCCCAGCTCCAAAAAAGTAATATTAGTTCCCACATCAAAACATGAAATAAAAAAAAAAAATTCTAACATGTTCCATGTTTTGGGATTGGCAGAACTCAATTTATCAAAGAGTATACAGGATCTCCCCTTGCTATTCCCCATTAATTATGAAAAATAATACCATGCAAATTAAAATAACAGAAAACTTTGCAGAAGAGATTTTGGGTTATTGGGCAGTCAGAGTCCTGACTTGCTTTAATTTGGCTGCAACAAACCTGAACTTCTCCTTGTTACCTTCTAGCTTAATAGGAAAGGAAAAAGGAGAACGGATGCTATATACCATGATTAGTGGGGAATCACTTCAGGGACAGTCTTCCTATGAGAAACTATTGACATTCCAGATGTTTCCATTCAAAACTGTAAAACTGCAATAACATGCAATTCTCAAACATCACATGCACACCTAGCCAGCCTTGGCAAATTCACCAAAGAACAGTGAACCTTTCATTTTTAAAGAATATCATACACAAAGCGTTATGTGCATTTGTGTATGGGTGTATAAATACACACACACAATATCTGTGTATATACAGACAACATGTGTATACACACCTACAGACACACACATTCAATATACACACTCTTAAAACTGTGCAAACCTGAAGTATCCCTGAAGCTAGTGCAAATCAACCAGGCTTAAAGTCATCAGTCATCAGCACCTAAGGTGCTGTCAGAGAAACGGTCTGCAGAAGTCTAAGCTAGATGAGATCACTTTGCGCAAAAGCGGATTGATAAGTGAAACTGAGGTTCTCTCTGAAATGGACAGTATGCTCTGTTTTGCAGGCATCATTCCTAATGCTCTGTTACTGTGGTTTCCAAACAGCCTAAACAGCAAACCTTAGCAGGCAGCTTTCCATCTAGACTGTGGAACTGCACAACTCTTACCAAGGCTCAAGAAATGTCTGAAAAGGTTGAGAGACACCAGAGGTGTCCGCTCCCATGCTCACAAATAAAGACTGCTGGAGCATTTCTCCGTTCCTGTGCTGCCTGTGAACTGTCACATCAGCCATCTGATCCAGACTTTAAACCCCAAGTACTACTGCCTGGACACAAGTACATGCAAATGATCCCTGAAACAAGAATAAGCCAAAAAATAAATGAACTAGAAATTTGTTTTTGGTCTAGCTTCCAGAATGCGTAATCCCCTATTATGCTTGTGCATATGAAGAACATGGAACATTCTCTTCATTGTTCTAAAAACACTTAGAGGAAGTTACAAATCATCTAGCAAATGTCTTCAAATCTTGCACAAGATTTCTAATCTTAATACAATTGATGACTCATGATTTGTAGTCTCAGTAAGTGAAACTGCTGACATCAAAACCATTGCCAAGCATGAGCTGGCACGATAATTATGCCCACTTGCTGTCAGCTAGCCAACTGCCTCCCAAAAATAGAACCAGAGATAGGAGGTCTAATTAGAAGTATCTGAATTACCAGGGTTCCTGTATCTTTAAAAAAAAAGTTATTGATGAGAACACAGCAGAAGGTTTCCATTCCACTACAAGCACTCCAGTAAAATATTCCCTCTACAGTATTCAGAGTATTAAAACTCTGATTTAATGACTGGCGCCATGAAAAACTTCCTACCTGGCAGTTTTGTCCTTTGTTCAGAGTGGAAGATTTACAACTAATTCTTTAGTTTTTATGAGAAGATGTTTTAGGTGCCCTGCAACTAAAGCACATCCCACAAAGGATCACAACGATCAGACATCTGTAAAGAGAAGATACAGGCTATAAACTGTGTTGAGAGGTTTTTAAGTACAATCCAGTGTAAGCCTCAACTGGTACTGAACAATTAATTAGCGTGCATTTGTAAAAACATTTAAAATTTAGAGCTGGTCAGATTACACGCAACCATTTATTATGAAAACACGTTTACCACATCTGTGCAGTACTGGTTTACTTCCTACATTATTAGAAAGCATCCTGAGAAAGAGCAGAATCATATGTGAAATCAGAGCCCATATCTAGATGCATCTTGGAAGTCAACACAAGTCCAAACTAACTCCTTCAGCAAGTACCTCATCTTGCATCTATGCTTTGGAGCCTTCTGCATTAAAGATGCTGAATTTAATCTCCCTAATTTTCTTACATCCCCAGG
Source organism: Nipponia nippon (assembly GCF_047370975.1). NCBI lineage: Eukaryota > Metazoa > Chordata > Aves > Pelecaniformes > Threskiornithidae > Nipponia > Nipponia nippon. The sequence goes on along the minus strand of NW_028262347.1, from coordinate 85,825,647 downwards.
GTTCCTACTTCCAAAAGTCCACATCCGTTCTGCTATTGCCTTTCTGACTTGGGCAATAATTAACACAGGCTCACAATGACTGGATATCAGCTGTCATTTTCACTGCTTTTTGTAGCATCTCAGGATGCTCCAGGATGAGCCACAGGCTGGGATACATCATCAAGGAGACCAGCTTCAACTCTGTGCTCTAGATGAGATATTGCTGTCTAAGCAGGACAAAGGCCTTGTAACGCAGAGCTTTGGTCCCTCTGTCTGTGGTCTCCTCCCACGGTCTCCTTGTTCTATGTCCATGTCCCCACACTGCTGATGCCACCATGCTCCATATCGCGTATTCCCATCATGCTTATTTCTCTGAACTTCTCCCACCTTTCTGCCAATTCTCCCATCATACTTCCCATGAAGCAGAAGTAGGATACAGTGAAAGGACTTTCAGACATCAATCAGAAGCACTGAGGATAAGAGAGGCATGAAAACCTGGCAAGTGCCTGGGATGCAGAACAAAGTCTGGCTTCATACAGGAGAATCAACGCTTTACTTCTCCACAAGGGCATGACTTCTTTCTCTGCCACTCAGACACACCAGAAAACAAACTACCTACAGAGTAGCAACCCAGAGAGCTGAAACATACAGGCCTTTTGTGCAACAGGATCCAACCCACTTTTCTGGAGTTGTTCTGTGAGGTATCACAGACTCTTAGAAGTGAGACAGCAGCCAGCTTGGGTGACAGTTAAAATGTAGGAAGCACACTTACAGCTAGGCTTTGTGCTGCATTTCTGACATTCTCCAAGAGCCTTTGGCTATTAATGGTCGCGTTCTACCCCACCCCCAGCAGTCTCTCACCACGAGCAGCACAGCCAAAACCGCTGGTGCTACAAGAGTGGGGCTTCTGCTGTCACAAACATGGATTTCTTTCCAACCATTAAACGTCTCCTACAAAGGCTACTGGAGTTGTCAGGCTCCATAGATCAATATAGGATTACATTTACTGGAGGTTCTCCCTCCCCCCAACTCCTGACGTACATTTACATGCAAAAGGTGACAGATGAGTGTAATCACATTGGACAACATTTTAAGATGACAGAGGATCTCAGATTTCTCCTGAAGAGTAATACCATAGCACACCTCTTCATTTTACTGCAGTGTTGACGAAACTGATGTTACACAGCCAAAGTATATTCAGTGTGCCCTGCTCACTAACCTACCTGAATTTTTCTTTCCTAAAAAGAGGCACAGTCTGGAGGCTATGCAGTTTGTTTCCCGAACAAACTACGAAAATTATGAAGCTGAGAGCAGTAAAAGCTGTTAGTCAGCATGACAGCCTTAGAGCATTGCCCCTTTCCGAAATGCAGCTCCAGCTCCTATTTAAGCAGAAACATCTGGTAAGCCATCCGGGACTCATCCTGCAGACACCTGTATGCACAGCTTCATTTTACACACAGACAGTAGACATAATAAGGGAAGAGCAAAACCTTTCATTTCCTAAAGGTACTTGTTACAGCAGCCACTGTGCAAAATCCAGCAAAGTTTTTCAACCACTCCAAACCTCAGTGAGCCATTTGATTTAATGCTTCCTTAGAGATCACTGTTGTCTGCAGCATAAAATATTACCACCTTCAAAAAAATTCTCATAAAGTGCTAAAACTTAGTCAAGCCACAGAAAGCATTATTTGCACCACCCTGAAATGAACATTTTTACATACCAAAATGAAGCAATTTTGGTACCAACTGTTCCCACAGAAAGGGAACACTCACTCTGATTTCCCCAAACAGAAAAAAAGCAAGGAAAGACATTTTTAGATCGTACAAAAATACAAAGAACCGATAATACCAACACGGAAGTGTGGCTTGTGTGTAACACTATTAATCTATCTTGACTGAACAATACATATTTTTTTTTTATTTCACTCTTCCGCCTCTACTTTTTGTTTGCTGTTGAGGACAGATAAGTGCTACTGGCAGTATCTTGGCACAGGCATCTCACTACACAGTAGGTATTGTAATAGCAAAAAATCTTAGTCCCTCAGATTTTGCAGAACTTTACTTCAGGTCTATTTGACTGAAAGAACTCAGTTCCAGGTCCATATTGGAAAAACAACTATTTACAGAACAACAACAAACGTTTCCTCTGTAGAAAGTGCCAACTCAGTCAAATGAAGTACTTTAAAATTCTGATTAAATCCTGTAAGCTTCTACCAATCATGTACTATGAAGGCAAATAATAACTGAGACAAAGAATATCACTTTTGGAAGTCACGGGGTACGTACAATCAGAAGTATGGCTGGTTGAGTGAGGTACATAAGGAGGCCTAGCAGACAAAAGCATCATGGTCAAGTTGAAAGACTGGTGCTGGAGGCTGCTTAATAACTGGAAATAGAAAGTAGTTTTGCTACAAGCTAGCATTTAGGAGAAGCACAATCAGCACAGAGACAGAAACATGAACCGTAATTTTGACACAGCAACAAAACATTAGTAGCAAAAGTTGATTAAAGTTTCTAGTCATGGAATTATTATTTGTCTTCTTCTGGTGGTGGTGTAAAAACTACCAGAGAACACAAAAAGCTTTACTGAAAGTAAGCTGAAGCGGGTTCTGCACAGAGAGAAAAAGCAAGTCCTATGACTGAAAATGCCAAGGCCAAGCTGAAGGAAGAACAGCATCATCTCTCTGTATCTTGATGGAAACCTAAGTGCAGAAGATGCATCTTCTCACTACTCTGCTTTGCAAGAGACAACTCAGAGTATATGGGAACCCCATCTCTTGGTGCCAAGGCGATGGTGGCAGGGACGAAGATCGGCAGGACAAGTATCATGCCATGGTGACAAGACCTGTCAAGTGCCACATTGCATGCTTCCAACACTGCTAGGAGCAGACAGAAGAGCAGCTGAAAATCCCAGACAATTTTGCAAACATCAAGTCATGGTTGCTCAGCACTGACAGCATCAAAATAACCCTGGAAAGGAGGGTGCTTTAACAATGACAACCACCCAGTAGTAGACTACTCCTGGAGGAAATGTAGGTGGCTCTACTTTAGACCTGACCACAGTGGTGTCCAGGAAAGCCAGACGGACATCTGGATGAGTCCCCAGGGTAGCTCCATGAGCCTGGGAAGTCTCAGTCAGCCATAAAGGCAAGATGGACATCCTGCTGGAGATGTTTTCGCCTGGCTTCCCTGGGGTAAGGCTGCACTGGGAATCTAGGCGGGATTCAGGACAGAAGCTGAGATTATGAAGTGGATAGAAGTTCTTCCCTCACCAATGCAAAAAATGAAAAAGCCAATCAGCAGCAGCTGACATATTAGGAGTTTTTATATGGAAAAAGATAGAAGGGACTTGCTCATTCTAGTAAATTATTCAGAATTACAGTTGTGTATGTTTTCTTTAAGGGATTTTTCAAAATCAGTTCACAGCTGTGTCATCTTTTGTACCAGTTTTGTCAGGGCTACTAAATTAGCTTCTTTATTTACTCGAAAGTGTCTTTTTAGGGAAGAGTTGAAACTGTGCCAAGAAATAAAAGTGCTAAATCTTCTTAGACATGAAGGTATCTTAAATAACTGTGTCGCTGTGCCTTTGATCATTTAAGGGTATAAGTTTGGCACACGCTGTTGAGAGAAGTCATACCCTCAATTAGTTCAGCAGATACAGCATAGAAAAAGAGACATACTTTCAGGCTCACTAACCTTGCCTGCCTTTATCAAGTCTGAAACAGAAGCTGTAATTGGCAACTAAATACTAATTGAGAGCAATTGCTCTGACTGTAACTTGATTATGTTAATCAAGTAACAGTTTGGAAAAAAAAGATGATGGTTGATAGTAATTATCTTTCTCTTCTGCAAGACTAATGCATGCATCATCTTCCTCTTTGCTAACATCCTTTTACTACACAGGCATCCACTACCTTTTCTTTCAAATTGTTTGACTGAAATGCAGCTGTGCCTCCATAGGCAGGATGTTACACAGGCAACATTTAGGTTTGGGTTTAATTTTGTTAGTGTTCTGTCTGTAACAAACACAACCAAGTTCTTCAAGGCAGCCTGGGGATTCCAGACATACTTTCCATAGCAAGAGGTCTATGAATCCTGTAAGCAGCACTGTGAGCCTCAATCACATCTGAATCTGAATAGGAGGACACAGCCTCTGCACTATAATTTAGCCACTTGTTCCCAGGAAAAATTAACATCTTTTTTTGTCCCCACCTTCAGATGGATTTATTTATCCCCTTACTATTCTCGGTAGCTCTGTAAAACTCATTTCCTTCATTTTTTGGCTTTCTTGGATAAAGAGGCAATTGCATCCTTCAATACTCAATATGGTTGAAGAATGCAACCGAGGCAAAAATCTAGCCATGACAAAAGAGTCAATGGAAATTCTGCTATCAACTTTGAGCAGGATGAGTTGAACAAACTGTCAGATCCAGTATCATCTTTCTTTGCTGGTGATTAATGTGACAGTACTATTTTAAAAGTAAATTTAGGTTTTCTATATACTTTTCCAGGATTCTCTTACCCCTGCTTTGTCATGGTTCTGAGAAAGCATGCATTACTGCATATTCATGTAAATATCCAGCACATACTGGTAAATCCTTCTGTTTTTTTTCAGATGCTCAAGTTTTCCATCAATTTTAATAACCAGCATTTCTTCTGCTGACTGCTTCTCACTTCTTCCTTCTATTTCTGAGTTCAGGGATTCCACATTTTATTTTTTCTATTTCTTTCTGTTGGGACTTTTTCTGTGTGTGGACAGTTCCTGACTTTTCTATTTTTTTCATTTACCAAAGTTCTCCCAAGATAATTACCTAAAATGAGGAATTCATAGTTACTCAGTCAGTGTTGTCTTGTACCAACTTGATCTCAAACATTCCCTGTACAATTAAGGCAACTCAATTTAAAATTAATTTTTGAGTAAAACAAATACCTATACCTAAACTTCAGCTAAACATGTACCAAACCTTGCAGTGCATTTTTTTCAGTGAAGGACATGCTATAATGTGTGAAGAAGTGATAAAAAAAATAAGGAAGAGGCTCAAAATACCTTCCCACAGGAACACACATCTCAATTCTTTATTGCAGTCCAAAATACCCCTTGTCTTTTGATTCAGAGCTTCAATCAGCTTAGCCCATCAGCATCGTAGAAAGCGAGCAATAATTCTAATTAAAACCCACTAATAATGTTAATGAGGGATAAAACTCTCAAAGTAAAGATTTTCCTAGAGCTGAACATATAATATTATAAAGCTGCAAGCAGTTATTATAACAAAAAGTGAGGTGCCAGAAGTTTTAAAGAGAAATTGATAAAGCCTTCAAGACCTGATTAAAATCTCCTCTGGGGTTAATCTGCAATCTGTTCTACTTCACGCAGACATTGGATTAAGCATCCAAGTGTAAAACTTAATCTAGGTTTTTATTTCACTATGGGTTTCCTTCCCCTCCTCCCCTCCCCCATTCCAAGCGATTCAGCAGGCACACTTTCTCCACACTACCAGCAGCCCCATTACTCTGTAAGGGAGAAGGATTTAACTGACCACGGCATCACACAAATTTCAGATAAGCCTGTGATCCTGTTGCTAGCATCAGTCAGCACTATGCTCTCTGAAACCAAAGTTTGGACTCTGCAGCTTTTAACAGATGGCAGGTCCTCCTATCCCACTGTTATTTGGTGCAAAAGCAAGATGACACCCACAGGGCCCTTCCCTTCCCCTTCTTTCATTTCCACCCCTTTTCACAATACCACGTTTACACACTTTTCTAATCTACTGTCATTTTCACTGGCTTTAGTGCTAGGCAATATCACAATTAATTTTTAGCAGTATTGCAAAAGATTCAAATGGTATTTGCTCATGATGGCTCCAGACATATTATAACATCTATGTTACACAGCCTTTTTCATGGATCATATCCTGTTATTACCATAACACCCTACTGGCTGTAAACCTGCATCCCTCAAATATGTTTCAACGAGTTGTCAGATGCATTTCAAAGCAATCAAACCGTGAATTAGGCACCTCAAAAATAACAATTTATTATTACTCATCACCTTGGGAGATGATATGCTTTGGACTCATGAAAGCTGATTATTGTCTTCCACTTCCCTCTTTCATAAAGCAGCTTTATGTGAAGTAGACAAAACCTGCAGACTGGTGACAGTCAATAGGATTGCTGCAACTGAAAGGGAGAACTATAATAGCAGAGCTCAGAGAAAATACGTGTAGGAACGTGCATATTAAATCATATTGCAACTCTAGCATTAAGAAAAAAAAGGACAAAAAAGAGAAGCAAGTACAGGGGAGAACTTCAAAGTCAAAACTGGAACTAGATACAAAGAGTACCAACTTTTCTGTAGCTGTCTGTTGTTCTGGATTGTGACTCAGCAAAACAAAGGCTTTTGTCTTCATTTAGAAATAGAGCCCCTATTGCACAGGAAGTGGCAAAAATACGCTGTCTGGAATGTGACCGTAGTTCCATTTGTTTTCATGGGGACGTACCACAGAAAGTCCCCAGCTTTATAGAGACAGTAAATCATGTCCCTGTTCCACATGAGCTGATGAGACCAGGATAAGACTCTAGTTTTCCTGTAAGCATGGAGAAGCAGTCAATGGAAAAACAGAAATTTGTAGAAAAAAAGATGAGTGAGATAAGACCATTCAATTTTTCACTTGCATTTAATGAATCTGCAAATACCTGTATTTATATATTAAAATAGAAAGAACACTCTGAGAAGGACAGGGGTACAAGACAAAGTCTGTGCTACCACTACGATCCAACGCACTGTAACAGTCACCATAAAAAAAACGCCAGCAGGTTTAAGACCAACATCTATATTCGAAATATTTGTACTTCCCTTTTTATACTGTATCTGTGACAGGGATAAACGTTAAAGAAGGTTGAAAGGGGAACATGAACATCAAATAGTTTTTAAATCATCATTTAAAAAAACAACCAAGCTTCTTTTAACAGTACCAAGAGATGTTATTAATCACTTGGATGTGATCAGACCAATAGGTTGTAGTTTATAGCATTTTTAAAAGTTGAAGATCGTTTAATAGAAAAAAAACAAGCAAGCAACATGTTCATTTAAGGACAGATTTTTCTGTTCATGCACACACCACAATATCTGTGTTTGGACTAGTTTCTGTCATTCTCCCTTCTTCTCCAAGCACTCCCATATCATCAATCAACAATGAATTTTCTGATGGAAATACAGCATTGTTCTACACACAGAAATTACCTGCTATCGTGCAAGGAAGCATACTTTCAGTTAAGAAATGTATGTTTTTTCTACTATATAAAAGTTAATTTTCTTTATCTTAGTGAAGTAATGTTTATCCTCAGTTTGATAAAATAAAGCTCCACCTACTTCCATGCACTTTTTTTCGTTTTTCTTAAAAACATGAGTGCACGTATCAGAAGTTTTTGCTTGCTTGTGGAGTGAATGAGTGGGAGTGTAGTACATAAGTAAGCTCTGTCTATGAATGTCACAGTTGTGAAACACATTATAAATAAAACCATATGCTCTTAGAAGAAATTTTCATCTCTCCCCTTTTGCTGCATGCTGAAGGTAGTGCTGAGGTAGACCTCAATGCAGGAGTGAGAGCCTGCAAGCACACATACATTACGGTTTGCAGAGAAACTGATAAATAACAGAGTAATTTCTGTAGTTCTGCAGGGTGAATGCATAAGACACTTCATTGTAACAAGAATTATATGATTGGGTTTCCTCTTATTTTCTCACTTGAAACAGTTGTGAATTGGTGTTAACTGCTACTTGTGATAGACATCTGATATTTTAGTGTCTGTCTAATACTTCAATGATTTTCAGAGCACATACCTCATGATGATGGGGAGAAAAAAGCATCAATCCACTATACTAGTAAAAATAGCTGAATTAATAATAGATTTAATCTAAAGTTGGTTAGAAAGTTCTGTAGTTTGACCTACCAGTTAAACTTTAATGATGCACTGTGTAGCACTCATCAGAAAAAGCTATGAAACCAAACAAGCCATTTTGTTAATTCATTGTAACCTTTCCAAAATATGCCTCTGACATGCCATGGTAATAGTTTCTTTTACTGAAACCATGTTCTTCTTTTTCCTTCCTTATTTTCTTTTAAAATACATCCTTTGGTGACAAAGGAAGACTAACACAGAACGTGGTGAACAAAGATAAACCTCATTTCTTTCTTTTATCATGACTACTTTTAGTGATCTAAAACATACCGAAGGGGAAGTGCCATAACTCCTCTTGGTGTAATATGAATCTATTTAATTTCCAGTTCTGAGTTATGCAATGATCTCTCCCGTGAGCAGTTTTCTTTCCTTGGCTAGTATTAGGTAATGGGCAGACATATAAAGCTGACTATGTGTTCCCATCATAGTATTTTTCTCCTATCCTTTTGCATCTCACCTGCTATGAAAGTTGCCCTTAATCAAAGGGGCAACAACGAAAGCAACAATTCCTAAATGCTGCAGTTCTGTAACGATGGAAAAATTAATACTGGGAAAGAAAATCAACAAGCCTAAAAAGTCAGGTTATTCAAATGCGTGAGAAGGATATCAGAAAACACCTCAGAGAGCCTGACAACAAACAGTCACAGCATTATAGAGGGGAAAGTGCTTCTGTAGATTAATACAAATATATTTAGCAAATGCTGTATATTTTACTAGACATTATGCTACATCTCCATGTTCTTTACCATCTATAACTGAGCTTGTTTGCAGAGCTAGAGAGCGGAAAAGCACTAGACAGGCTTTCTTGTCTCAAAATGGAGTCCTAATCAAACCTTCCTATCCTACCCTCAGTGTTTATCTGTGTGGTAAGCATTAATCTCCATTTGCACAGGTTGAGATAGTGATGAAGAGAAGTTAACCTTTCCTCAAAGCTGAAAATGGCACTGGCATAGAAACCACGTTCACACTACGGAGTTCGCAGGTCCATGTTCTGATACTTGTTGTTAGACTACTGTTCCATTAATAATAGGCTTTTTTCCTTGTTTTTTAAGCAACTTCCTTGCGTGGTATTCAGATATACCTAAAATAAATCACTAACAGAAAAGAGCATGAAATGGCAAAAAAAAAATTAAAGCTGCGTACATTTGTAATGCTTCACCCACAGTCAGTACTTGTTTCATGTGGCTTCAACTGTATCACATGTTCTGGATGTCCTATCTGTTTTATTTCTTTTGTTTTATCACACATTCTTTCATTTTGCATCCTGTCTCTCATCTCAGACTTTCCAAAGGATTTAGACATGCAACCACATATACATAGCACGTGGTCTGAAAGCACAGATAAATTAAGGAAGCTGTACCTGATTGCAATTGCCATAATTGATCCAACTTTCATAAATTAGAGCGTGTATATCATGCACACAATTTTAGACATAGAATCAAGTATACAACTTAAAAACCTGATTCCCCAAGTCTCTTTTTTCACTTGTAATAAGGTAAACCACTGCTATAAAATATTATTGCTCAAAATGTAACACAGTGGGAAAAAAAAATTGGTTGCTTGAAAGTTAGACAGATCAGCTGCAACCTACTAGAGGATAAAAAAAAAAAACAGATGGGAAAAAAAATTCCTTGCTGTTAGTACATCATACCAAATGCTGTATTCAAAAGCCAAACTCTCCCCTCCTCCTGCCACAATAAACTATTTCTTGGAAAATTGTTTATGCCTTTTTTAACTATCAATGGTGACTATTGACTCTAACAGATAAATCTGACAGAGACAAAAAAATAAAAAGCAGAAATACTGATCTCATAAAATGCTGCCTAGACTTATCTGCCCTGCAAATCCCATTAAAAAAGAAAATGCAGGTACTCGCTGAAAATTGAACCTTAAACCCTACAAACTATTATAATACCTAGTATCTTGACATTTGACTTTACAGCAAAATACAAGTACTGCCAGGATGACACAAAAGAAAAAAGTAGGAGATAACATTTATGGCTAAAGGCAACATGACAGAGAAGAACAAACACTAATTTAAAAGAAGCCAAGTAAGTACGTATCTCATTGCCTATAAACACACACATACCAGTAGCACAGTTTCACTGCCAGAAGATTTATGAGGGCTTAAAAAAAAAATACAAAGCCAAACCCCTTAAAACTGGTATCAATATAAACAGGCCAGCAAGCCACCCAAAAATCCCACTTAGATTGGTTCCAAAACCCCAGGCTACCACAGTGTTTTTGAGCACCTACGAGATGTGAAAGCTAACCATCTTCCCTCATGAACCTCGAACTGAAGCTGTTCACAAGGAACTGTCAGGCTTCTTCCCCATGGGATTACTACAGCATTTTACCACCTCCTAAGGGTTTAAAGAAAGAACTGATGTGTAACATTTATTTTCCAAACATTTGATGGTGTTTCTACTTCTTCCACAGTATCTGAAGCGGAAAACATGGCATTGGGACTATTACCATCAGAGATGAGAGAGCTAGAAAAACCACACATACTTCTAAAGAACAAAGGGGCAAAAACTTTGAGGAGTTGAAGTTTAAAAAGTGCCATCTCTTCTGCTTGCCAAAATTATGACCTTTCACAGTATTTTAAGCAATACACAAATTAAGACTAGAATGCCTTCCTGGAAGTGTTTTGACAGCATCACAGATACGCGATTTATCAGTCTACGTTTTTCCAACCTTACAGATGCTAACCTCACCAGGATCCTGCAGCACAAGCGTGATGCAAACAGACTTACACTGACATCTAAAGATATCTATTATGTGATGCCTCATGAAAATGTTTGGCAAGTGTTAGCACCCTATAAAGTGCTAACAATATAGAGATGAAGAAATGTCAATTATTATACCTAGAGGGAGACAAATTCTCACTCTCTCTCAAACATGAGATACTTTTAAAAGTTTAAGATTCCACACCATACCATGAAGAGATGATAACTGCCTGTAAATGCAAAGGAATATTGACATACAAAATATTAAAAGTTACCAGAAATTTGTATTTCTGAAGTTTAAGCAAGGATTTACTGGGTAAATTACATGCGCTGAAATGCGAGTATGGGAAAGGACACTGGGGCCCTAGGAATTTCAATTCAGTCAGTATTTAATTCTTCCAATGATCCTTTGCAGATAAATTAAAAATATTCAAAACCCAAATTTGAGGCAACTTTCCTTGTTTCAGTAAGAATTACATGGCATTTTCTTCAGAGTAGAAAATTAGGCTCTTGCTTAGACAATTCTATCTTATGGAAGTGACCAACCTTTTCAATCGAGTTGGGCATAAATTCTAAAAGTAGTTCAGCTATTTGAAAACAAGTGATCATTTCAAAGTTAATTTTTTTTTCCCTGCTTCTAAGTTGTCTTTGAGCATAATATACATTACAAAATGTGAACGTTGGTTTTGAGCTTACTTTTGCAACAAGCATGCTTTAATTCAGAATAGATGAGAGAGTTTTTGATCAATGTTCCAAAATACACTTCCTACTGTGCTGGTGAAAAAAGGATATGCAAACAGCCAGCAAATCTACTTCTTTTGTGCTTTACAAAGTGGTACACCACTTTCATGTTCTGCAGTCACTTAACAGTCTGCAAGACACTTAAACCACTTGCTGTCTGCACATAGTTCATTTAATAAAATTTACTTTCCTAAATTTCCATAAGCTACCCTGTTCTCCCTAAAGTATAAATCCAGCGAGAAGAGATCAATAAATCCTTCTTTATGTAGAGGTATACCCTTATCCTCTCATACCTGTCTTTACAGAGGAGCACCAATCAGCCACATTTCAGTCCAGTTGTATTTTAAAGCCTTACTTCTGGGAATAGACTTGGAGGCTACTGGTGCATCAGGACTGACTCTGGAAAGCCTTATTTGCACGTCCCTTGTTCTTTTGAATAAATCAAGGGGAAGGATAGCTTTAATCCCTTTAAATAAGGCAATACGTTCTTTATATTTTTAATAATTTGCAGCAACTGAGTCCATTGCTATAACATAGGGTGCTTCATCAACTAAGTCAATAAAATTGACCAATCACAGCTTCATTTCTCACCTAGCATATTCCATTTTCTAAATTAAATAAGCTTTGGGACTGTGAGACTGTCAGCTTACCCTGTTGGACAGCAGTGGAATGGGAAAACTACACACATGGTGCTTCCTGAAATATAACCAACATTCAAGCCCACCCTGATCACCCTAACAGCAAATCCTGATCAGTGAGATTCAAATGCTTACAATCACCCACCTGACAACTGCTAATAAGCTACTAACTAGTGTTTTAAATCTGCCTTCCATCAGGTTTTACATACGTGAGGACTTCTCATCTAGAGCAACATAACTCATCATTTCCAAGATTAAAGTTTCAGCACTCAGTCAATGAAATAAGGTGCAAAACCAAAACCCAGAACACATTTGGGGAAATGGAGATGTTTGAAGTTTACTACATTCAACTGCTATACTTTTACTAGGTAATCCAGCCATGACAAACGATATGAATTTAAAAAAAAATTTAAAAAAGCAAAGCAGTACTTGAAGTTGTTCTGCAAACCACATGTGAAAAAGTTCAACCCCTCAAAACATCACTAGATGAAGAACTGATAGCAGATACTAAAATAGCTGCTAAAGAAAACAGAAATTCAGATAAATGAACTCAAGACCCAAAGATCTTTAGAAAGTCTCACATGTGACTTTTATTATAAAGCTCAGACAATATTTATGGTTTTCAAACAAACTCTTAAAGTACATGACAAATGCAAGACCTTACCTCCAAGCATGCTATTTGACACAGCACGCTCATTCGTGCGGACTTCAACCTCCACTCCTGCTCATCTGATCTAGGCAGAAGTCAGGTGAGCACCCATGGTCATCTGGTAGCCCTCGGGAAACTTGTGTGGGTCAGAACAGCAGAGTGGGTCTTACGGTTACAAGTCTCAGAACAGAGTTCATTCTGTCAAACTTACCACCAATGTTAAACAACTCTTAAAGACAACTCACGTTACAAAATACTGGCAATAACAGTAAGCCTGAAGAAAGCCGTATTATCAGTAACTTCTGAAATACTAGGTTATAAAGCCAGATTCTGTCTTGAAATGAGGTGAGAACTACACTAGTCACTGAACAAAGTTTATCAGGGTTTTTTTTTAAGAAGAATAGAGTCACAGGAGACCCACACAGTGGTTTGAGTATCTCTGGGAAGGTGGATTTAGCATGGAATTCAAATCCTAAGGAAGTGCAAGGCAACTAACAGTAAATGTAGGCTTCTAAGACAATGCAGGTAAATCCAAAATACCATACCGCTAAAATTCTAGCGGGATATGACAATATTCTGGATGGAAATTATAGAAGAAAAAGGCCACTGTGCTCAGCTTCTCTGACAACGTAAGCCACTGCCAGTGCCATCTGGTCTTTTCTACTACTACACCCCCCAACCTAATTTCAGGTGGGTTGACAGGGCTGCCTGCTGGCCACGAAGGGAAGAGGATTAAGGAACTGACCCAGGTTTTAATCCAGTAAGGAAAAGAGAACAGGCAGAAAGAGAGGGACAGAGGAAACATGCCTGTATTCTAAGTTTCACAGTGAGCTTCAACTGACCCGACTGCAAATTTCCAAATAGAGAGGGAGTTCCTGTCTCTCTCAGGTTTGCTCAGCTCTAGAGCCCACACAGCCACAGACTAAACCTGACCAATCTGCTGACACAAACACAAACCTTTTCAGTTGTGGGCTTTTTCCCCCTAGTGTTACTTTTCAGCCACATCAGTGAGCTGACCCATCTGATACCTTTAAGGCTGACAATGTGCATTGCAATGCTTCTGCAAAATAAAAATCTCTACCATCTACATGATCTCACTTGATGGCACAAGAAAAGGAACAGAACTTAGTTTCTACAAAAAGTGTCTGAGGGTAAGTTTTTCATGAGCATTTTTTAATACAAGAGCATACCATACATTCCTGGAAATTACGATGCTGAGTGTGAAAAGCTGACTGCAAGCTCAATGCAAATTTTAGGTTTGACTCAATGGAGCCAAAATCTCATTAAGTTTAAAATTAATATTATTTTTTCCTGCCTCTAATCCAGATGTGGGCTGCAAAAATAACTTAAAAGTTTGCAGACATATCCATGGGAAGTAAAGATAATCTTTCCAAAGAACAGGCTCACAGTGATGCGAGTGGCCAGCAACTATTAAGAAACCCCTAGAAATCCACAAAAACCCATCCAGTCTAGGGCAGTGCCTAAGCTATGAGAATATATTAAAATGCACATAGCATTAAAAAAAAAAAAAATGTGTTCCAGGGAATACTTCTGTCTATTTGATTGCAGGACTAATTAAAAAAAAAATATCCCAAAGCAAGCAATTAAATATTAAGACTGCTTGCAAACTTGCACCAGACTATCCAAAGGTTTTCAACTCTATAAAAGCAATAGTTTGAGTTGTAGATTTCACATCAAAACGAAGGCTATAAAGTCAAAGTCAGCCTATGGTCACCTTCACACATTTCTCTCCCAAGTATGCTGAGCAGGTGTGGTAACAGGAAAGGAGGTAGAGCTTTTCTAAATGTGTTTCCCCCACCCTCCCCAAAAAACAAGAGCAAAACTTCAAACAAAAAAGGATTTTACTCCTCAAAGGGAGAGGTGAGATGTACATTATCAATGTTTCCCAAAATCAACCATCAAAAACATTTTAGATTCAGGATCTAAAAATTCAAGTCTGATATAAATGCCTTAACTAGACGTACTTAAGAATAAGTTCTTAGTAGCCTATCCAAGCTTCTTACAACACAGAAATCATCAGCTCATTAAACGCACGTCCCACGAGACAGAAATAAAGAAGTTTCAGAATTGCTCAGTTTGGTCACATTTTTTGGCAGGAAACTTTTTTCTTTCCCCTTTAGGCTCACAGCAAAGAGCAGCTTTGGAAAGATTTCTCTATCTAAACACAATCCCTGGACAGTACTGAAGACTGTCTGCTGTTGGGAAAAACTGAGAGGTATCTGTGCTTATTGTTGAGATAAACAAATTTTAGAGCATTTATTTGTTCTGTTCCAAGTATGTCCTGTGTTCAAATACCATCACCTTTATTATTTAGAAAAAAAACCCTAATGTGTGCATACATACATGGGCTCATGTTTAGCTGATACGATATTCCTGGGGCCCCATTCTCTACTTTGATACACACTACTGGAACGACATAAAGAGGCTAAACAAGCATCAAACAAAGTTCTGTGATCAAGTTCCCTGGTATTGAAGCACTCTGCCAACCAGCATAGGCAGTAGGGACAGGAAGAGAAGCATGTCTAGGTTACAGTAATTACAGATAGCCAGATCAGGCTGAATTAAATGTGTCAACACACAAAAGCAGCACTGCCTTACATGTCAGAAGTGACTTTTTTTAAACCAGTTTAGCTAAATCAGCACAATCTGCTGCCAGTTTAATGTGCAGGTGCTCTGAATCTCTCCTGGGACTACACAGGAAACCTAAGCTTAGAATTCAAACCACAGATTCACGAGCATTTCTTTGCTCATACGGTTCAGTCACTTGCACAGCCCCTGTGCTGCTTTCCTACCCTTGCTGAAAGTGCATCATGTGCCAGTAAGTCTGTGGGCCACATTGTGAACTGAAGATCACACCACTGATCCTGCTAAAAATAACTTCCCTGCCTTTTGCAGGGGGAAGGGGGCAGGGGGACTGCGTTATTGTGGCCCCACAGACAGTTGTGCTGATACAGCTGACTTGTTGGAGGTAGAGTAGAACAAGTAATCGGGACTGCTGGAAGACATTTCTGCAATGTTACCAGGCACTAAAATGAGATGCTGTGATGGAGTGAGACCCTCTGCAGGGTTTCTGTTTAAGAGCTGTCATCCTGGTCTGGCCAAAGGATCTAACACAGGTTGCCCTAGAGTGGGAAGCAGCTGCCCCACTCCCTCCAAGTCTGAAGACAAAAGGCAGCATACTTTCCTCTTCCAGCATTGTAGCTTGCTTTTTTTCTGCTGTTTTACTCTGAGACCTGTCAAATCAAAGTTTCAGCTTTCTACCAAAGGCAGGCAGTGTTGACTGACAACAATAAAATGCAGAGTAGCCTTTTATCTAATATATATTCTATTTCATTCTCCTTTAAAAGTCTCTCATGCTCACACACATCAGGTTTAATCCTCACACTTCTCAGACAAAGAGGGTCACTGTAATCAGTGTGGTAGCCTATTTGGCTTTTGATAGGCTTTCAATGTGTTCAACTAATAACTGCAGAATAAGTCCATTATAAGCACTCTAGATATAAAGAAACACCTAAAAATAGGTTAAGTCAAACATACACTTAAGAATACGCACAGCCTACTTTGATTTTTTTTTTTCTGATGTGCAATTTCAGCTCCACTTGCCTTTTTTTAAAAAGTACTCCCTAAGAAGGAAGGCTATACCTGAGCAGCAGAAGGCAGAGAACACATAACAACTTTGCCTGCTTTAAAGGCTGACCTAGTGGTTTCAGTGGTAGCTGAACAGACAACCATGTGCTGCTCCTCCTTTCCCAGATATGTAGTTCCACCCTCTCCTTTCTGCCTGCTTTTTCATGCTTGTCAGACCATTCCACAATCAAATCCAACGCCTTGACCAACCCCATACTTACTTATTTTTTTATATCTATCTTCTTCCTGGATTGCTGAGTCAGATCAACTCACAGGAGGGTACAAAACGCTGCAGTGGAAGGTAAGAGGTGAAGCTGACACCAGCAAGGGGAGGTAGGGACAGGAGGCCATTCACTGAATCACAGGTGAAATTCACAGCCAGAAGCGGAACAGAGAACAGCTCATCCTAACTGTTAGGTTACAGCTAAGGAGAGCTGTACTCTGTCTGGCTGCATTGTGCAAACAGCTCTCCCACGGGCAAGGACAGAGGGTTTCACTAGAGAGTAAGACGCCCCGCGTTTCAGCTGCAGCACGGATCATCCAGACAACAGCCTCTCACAGTTCTATCCGAGTGTATTGCCCAATTTTACCAGCACAGATCCTTCCACAATCACAACCACAGTCAGTACTGGGATGCTTCCATGTCAAATGAGTGACAGGTTTTTAAAGGACCACATTAATATCAACAGCTAGTCTCATGCAAAACTAATAGCTACTTGTATTTCCAGAAAGCACAAATATTTGCACAGTGTGACCTCAACTCCTAAGGTCTGATAAGTAACTAACAAATCAGTGTATATGTTTACACTAGACATTTTAGATATGTTAGGTAATGAGAGCAAACTCAAAGCCTGGATAAGCCCTGCTAAGATTGCTTGGAACTGGAACTACAAAATTCAGAATTTATCATCATGCTATCCAAAAATAAACATGTTCACTCAGCAAGAACTTGGGACTCATGAAAAATTATCAGAGTTGTGCTTTCCTAATTCACATTATAAAGCCTCCCTAAGTAAATACAGTCCTATTTTACTTGTATCTTCTCGTCAGCTTGTATTATTTAAAACATGTGGGACATTCGCACAGATGGAAAAAAAATAGGTCAGGCTTGAAACAAAAGCCAAGCCATTCCATTTTATTAGCAGATTAAACATGCAGAACTGTAATTTTAAATTCCAAGTAAAGCAACTTAATCAGAACATTCTGAACACAGATAAAAACTACTGCAAATTGTTGCAATCTTTAATTGCCATGTTGCCAAATGTCTTACTAAAAACAGAACCAATAAAAAAGCTTGTCAATCTGATTTGAAAATTGACTATATTGCTTAGTGATCATATAGAATCTGGTATATAAATCTAGGATTTTTCTAACATCAGCACCCAACATAAGTCCAGCATGTCTGAAATAGCTTTATATGAAGAACATTTACAAAATCTCGTCCT
The DNA here is from genome assembly GCF_047370975.1 of Nipponia nippon. Lineage (NCBI taxonomy): Eukaryota > Metazoa > Chordata > Aves > Pelecaniformes > Threskiornithidae > Nipponia > Nipponia nippon. The sequence continues at coordinate 85,807,859 of NW_028262347.1, read as the reverse complement.
TTCATTTGCAAGGGTCCTGCTTTTAAGCAAATTTATTCCTTTTCTGACACTGAATTTACATTACAAAACTCAGAAACATTTATTCATTTTCCTTTTACCTTCTGCATAACCACAATATTTACTAATAAAATATGTAAAGCCCAAATACAAGTAAGTGCACTACATTTAATTCAGTTATTCAAGCTGAACGTCCTAAACATCATTTGATTGCTGCCACCTATTGTTGTTCCAAACATGTTGCAAGGAGCTGATCCTTTTCCCCTTCTGCCTCAACCCACTACTAGTATTCAGCTATTTTAAAAGCTTAGAAAGTTACTAACTCTTCGCAGACAGCGTGTTATGTAAAGAAAGGAAAGCAGGGAAAAAAATGAAGACATTGCAAGAAGAATTTTTTTCTTTTGATTAATTTTGTTTGGCAATTCTACTGTAACTTCAAGTAAACACAGGACACACAATTACTGAATGGAAACCAACCAAATCAGTGAAGAGTGATTTCATCAGATACCAGTATCAAAGAGCCCTAAGAATGCCTCTTTCACAGAGTACCAATTCAACAACATTACTAGTTTAGGAGATGCAAAGCTTATGACTTCTAGCAGCATTATTACTACTTCTGTCTCTGCTACTGCTAAATACACAACTGATAAGTCTATTTGGGCATGACAGATGTAGAAGGAATGAATAAATGTTGAAAATGAATATGAATAAAGATTTATTATTCTAAAAAGATCAGCCATAGGCAAGCAACTTCCTTCCCCGTCCCCTTTCAGTTAAGAATTGGTAAACACTGACAAAATTCAAAGAATACAAACAAACTGAACAAAAGAATACAAGTAAGCAGAACAAAATATTTTATATATGTAAACAGACATACACATGTATATGTGTGTGTATATATACACGTGTATATTTATTTATATATATAAATAAAAAAGGTGTGTATACACACTAACTTCTCCATTAATCTAAGTTTTGGCTTTACACTCATAAGAAAAGTAATTCTGGAACAGTCATTTCTCACACAGTCGATTTAAAATGATAATTCTAGGTTGCCAAAGGCCACTTAATTCTGTCTCCTCCTAAATGTATACAGCTTCACAATGATATAGTGTTCAGGCTCATCTAAAAGGTTAAAGAACAGGAAAAAGAGACAAACTAATACATCAGCCTAAAAAAGCTTTAGTCTGCAGACTTTAAGTATTAAAGTAGAATCTTTACCACTGAACATAAAATGTGGGAGGGTCATTATTTCAAAATTTTAATTCTCTGAATATCATATAAATACATGAAAATTATTTTCAAAAAACTTAGGAAGTGAAAGAAGGTCTCCCTCAAGTAGGATATGACTTTTCCTGTCAGTAGTCTTCATTCTTAAAGCCAGAACACAAACCCAAGAACTAGTAAGTCATCTCACTGAAGGTGAAATTTTGATCTGTTTCAAATTGATAAGCCTCATCTCATTTGTTTTCTGCAACAGGATACTAAAGATGTCTAAATAAAGATGTCCTGAAGATATCAAAATAAAGATACAAGTTAACATTTGCAAATCAAAGAGCAGATCAGCCACTGGGCCCAAAGGCACCTATATTAAGGTAACTCGATTGCCAGGTGCTGGCCATTCACACAGTCCAGTGTAGGCGCACACACACCAGTTCTGCAATGAAGAGGTACTCACAACATATACATGCACAGGATGCTTTTGTTGAAGCACTTAACTACAAATACAGGAGCCTAAATTACAGGAGACATCTCTGAAAACATGGGCATAGGTGTCCAAACTGTTTTGTTATTAAAGAAACACACTGCATGTTTACACTAATCATCTATGGGACCACTGCTTAAAAATACAATATTCAGACAGTTAAATATTCTCAAGCAAGGGGAAAGTACCAATGTGACAAAGCTGATCTCGAGGCTCAAACAGGAAAATGGTGAATTAGCACTTCTGGCTAATCTTTTGGTGAATTAGCAAGGTGAATGGTGAAAATGGTGAATTAGCAAGTGGTGAATTAGCACTTCTGGGTAATCTTTTGAACTCTCCAACTCAGGTTCTTTTACACACAAATATCAAATGCTAATTCCAATGCTTACTAATGGATCAAAGCCTCACCTACTCCCCACAGCTGTTCCTTTGCACCTTCACTTATTTTACAGCCTTTATCTATACATTAATGCTAACAATCCCTCATCAAAATCCATTTAAGAGTTCATTTGGCTTTGAACTGATAGATCCAATTATACCTAGGGGGCTAAAGTGGAACCTGGCACGGATCCACAGTTAGCAGTTCAATCTCCAGTGTGCAGCAAAACTGATGTGAAAAGGCATCTCATAGAGCAACCTCAGATAGGAAAAATGGAGGATAATTATGGAGGATATGGAAGATCTTTAAACGAGCTGCTTCTAATTAAGAAGCTGTCAAAGTAGGGATGATACACTGAAGCAAAGGAGCGTGTGCAGTCCAGGCTAGTTACAGTCAAGAACAGGGCTGTTGGGGAAGTGGCCAAAGCTTGCTCCATTGACACTGCTCATTGCAAATCACAACTGTGACCGAGATTAACATTGCCACAAGGCGCCAAGCCACATCTTTCATTTAGCTTCAGTATCTGTCTTCTATATAATAAAGGCCTTCAAGATCAGCAATTAAGGTAGCTGTACTCCTAAATCCTGCCCCGCTTCACTTTAAGCCCCTTGTCTGCAGTCTCAGAGTAGTTACACATGACCTTTGAGCTCACCACACAAGCTGCTGTGGCTAGAAGGAGAAAGCCCTCCCCTTCCTCCAACTCTGCACATCCCCCATTTCAGCTGTGAGCACAGCAGCAAAATGATTCCTCCCACCCTGAGTGACAGAAAGGGGGAAGTTTGCAACAAGGAGCAGGAACCTCCCCTTCCAGGAGCAGCTGGAATTGCTAGTTTGTATACCAGGAATACACAAATATGTTTTCCATTAGAATCACCAAATTTTGTCTCTGGGTTTGGAAGATCAGAGCATACAGGTGATGGAACTGCTTTACGGGTAAGGAAGCAGTGTCAGCATATGTGCAGGCTAACACTAGCGACCAGGCAGTCACTCAACAAGTCAGATCAGCTTGCATAGCCAAGTGAAAACCAACATATTCATTTGCACCATCAGAGCCAGCTTCGGGTCAAAACAGGGAGCAGATCTGACTCCCAGCGTGGTACCCACTCTCTAGTCCTGATGGAGGTGGCAAAAACAGGACAGTGTCAGCATGGAGGGGAGAGGATGACTATTCCTTTCAGCAGTTAACTACCTTAAGCTTAACATGAAGTTGCATCTTAAATCCCAAGAGAGGTGGATCCAGGAAACCCCTGTTCTCTGTCAGCAAAACTCAGCTCTTTGGCATGCAATCAATATGAGCTTTAGAGATACAGTGATGTACCCTGACCCCTCTGTAAGTCAAAAAGGATCCGAAATCTACACCCTGTTCAGGCTCTGAAACACCTTCCTTACATTCTCCTCACATATTTTCTCCTCCCTTCTTAGCCTAAAGAAACAGTAGTAAAGAAGCCAACAGCTCCAACGCTAAGGAACTCCGGGGTATGGGAAGTCAGCCCTGTTGCCTGAGATGAAGAATTAACAATTGGCTGGAAATCTAGAAGCTGGTCTCACACAGGGTACAGGCAGAGAAAGGAAGAGAAATGTGGAGGAGGAGACAAAACTTGCTGGGTTCCCTCAGATAAAAAGTTAATCTTGCAGTTATACAGAGGATTAAGAAAAGGATGTTGTGGAAAGCATCTGACAGTTCCAGCACTCCAAGAGCAAGTGAAATGAACTGTTCACCTTAACTACATCTTCTGAAGGGGACCTGCCCACTTTTTGGACATGAAAGGATTTAATTACCCCAAGAAAAACAATTTGCAAAGACATCAACTTGGACTGAGGAAGGCCTTGAGACGCAGACTAGGGGAACCTTAGGAAGACTCTGAGAAAAGAGGACTACACACTACCTCAACTTTTCTTCTGTTCCCAGGACATTCACTATCAACCACCATTAGAAAGAACAGGATGGGCCAAACCACCCCCACAGTCATTTACTCCAGTAATGACACCACTGAGCCATCAAACAGCCACCTCATTACGCCTGTCCCCACATGCTTGTACTATTTGGGCTGTAGAGGTTTCCCATCTGCTGTGAGCTAAGCTAACCAAACTGAAGTAGCTCGAGAGTCAGCCATGACTGCAAACATCTCTGAGCAATATTCCACATTACGTTGTTGTAATAAGCCTAACACCCCTCCCCCAAAAAAACAAACCCAAAACACAAAACAAGATGTCTCTCCTTGCAGAGGGCGGTACAGCCCAACCCATTGTAGTTGTTATACATCACTCTCCTCTTACTTTCTAATGCTTGCAAAGCCATGCTTCAGTTAGTGACCAGCCAACATTAGTTTATTGTATCTTTATATAACAGAACAGTACACATGTGCCTATGAAAAGGAAAAATACATAATTCTGAAAAGGATGTCTACACATTTACCCTGCTCATATGATTCTGACTATGAAGTGAAAAAGCACACTTATTAAGCAAGAAAATTCAGTGGGGATACCGTTACTTTCCATGGTAAAGGGCCAGGGGAAATGGAAGAGCTTATAAAACAATGAAGAGCAGGTAAGTCCTGTTCTTACAGGATATTTATCTCTTTAGGCACAAAGAGGTTGTAATGAAAATACCTCTCTTCTTTACCACGATCAGGCACCAATTTTCCCTTTGCTACCCTGATACACTGTGCTGCAGTTCAACATCCTGCTGCCATCTATCCTTCTCTTCTCCCCCCTCCCTCTTCTTTTCCCTCCTACAGGTCCTGGTTACTATGAAGCAACTTCAGATAGACCCTGGCAGCTCACTCTAACCACCTCCATCTATTGCTCCAATATCTTTCAAAAGACAGCTTTCAAATCACACTCATGTATTTAAACATATTAAAATCCAAGATACAGCAAAGCACAAGGAGCCAAGCGTTAAAGTCAGCTCTTCATCTTTCAAGCACTGGTGGTTTTTCTACAAACCAGAGAGCAGAAAACCCACAAATTTTAACGTGTCTGCTTCAGGAGCTGGCAGCAGAGAGGCAACAAGCCCTACGTGACCAGAACTGACTCGAGCCATGCGGATGCCCCTGCACTGCTGCCAGCATGCTGAGTTCAAAGACAGGTTATTAGCCACACGCAGCATGTCTTTGGTACAACACTGCAGCTGAGGTGATAAATCCACAGCCCAGTGCACTTCATATGGCTCTGCCAGGGTCAGCACAGGCCTGGCTGGGCTTCCTAGCTTCTGCTCAGCATCAGCCCTCAGAGCCATCTCCTGTAGAGCTGCACCAAGATCTCTGCCCTGTAAATCCCCATGGTGGCTGTTCCGCAAGGATCAAGTCTCATGTCAAATACACCAAATCTACTCACAGGCTTGGCAGCACCTCAGCTAACCAGCCCTCCTAGAAACAATGCTGCTGGGAGCCCACTGTGGATGGACACTGACTGTGCACAGAGCTAGCATGGGTGAGCAGGATTCATCAGCCTGACTTCAGAGGAAAGCTGGCCCCGAAAGCCTCACACCTGAGACAATGCACCTAAGCTAGGAAACTTGTCCAGACCTGAACTTACACCTCCTTCTCAGCACCAAGCTGCTCTTTCTAAGCCTCCATGGCACTGTTAACACATTCACCCCAATAAATCACCAAAGGATAATTGAGATTTATTCATGTTTGGGAATGCAAGCCCCAGGGGGCAGCCATAAACAGCAAACAAGCTGGAGGGTCGGAGAGGCTTTTATCTTATAAACTAGAGACCAAAGAGTTCTGATCTGGACTTTTCCCTTCCCTGCATTTCATATAATTTCAGGCTCACTGAAATGCCCTAGGGCTTTTCCCCACAGCACAGCTGCTTTCAAGTCTTACTCTCTGGGTCATCCCTACTGCAGACATACCAAGGGCAGCACTGAAAAATCAGCATGACACATAGACAAAGAGATAGCAACAAGGAAACCACCACGTGGGGACCAGCTGAGGCTCTTCTCCGATTCAATAACTATTTTCAAGTTACGGAAAGACAAGTCCTGTTTTAGATGTCAGCAAAAACGTTAAAGATCAGATTAAAAATTGATTCATCTATTTAGATACTTTTGGTATCAAGGTATTACCGCTCATGCGCCACACATACAGCCTCGAAATTACTCATCTCCTATCATTTTCAGATTCACCCTATTCTGGCAGAAATTAACACACAGCTCAGACTGCTGAGTGTTTCTTTGCTATACAAGACTCAATTGCCATTTTAGGCTAGATACCTGTGATTTTGAGGTATGAACTTACTGTTTACAATGTCACCTTGCAGCTGAAGAATTTGTGGAACAGGCATTGTGAGTATAACTATATCAAACTGTTCCGGCGGTCCCATTTTCCTGGAGACTTCCCATTTTCCATCTTGGAGAGAGATGCGAGTTACATGCTGTTCATAGAAGACATCTGCACCTGCTTGGAAAAAGAAGTTAAATACATGTAACAGTGAACTCCACAGAGAAAATGCAAAGTAGTTTCCATTCTAACTGGAAGACTTGCAAACAGCAAAGCACACAGACAGTCTTAGGACAAAGTTCCACAAATTAGGTTGAATCAATTTAACAGCCAGCATATGACATTAAAAGAGGGGATCCTCATCAGCTGAAAAGATCCCATCACTCCCCTGTGCTAGGGCTGGTATTCATCTGACTCCTCTCTGACATGATTCAGCTCAGTAAACAGATGGAAAACTACCAGCTGCTCTCTTTGTCAGGTTAATTCACTGTGGCTTTAGTGAGCTGAACCAATTCGGAATGAAATCTGACGAATGCAGGAGGTGGCACAGGGTAAGAAATCAAAGCACACCTCCAGGAGGTGAAAACCAGAGCATTGCCCCTGTTAGCATCTCTCATGTATCAGAAGACAGGAATGTAGTTAATTATTTGCAAGATTAGGGTCTAAAAAAACAGCTAATTAAAAAAAGACAAAAGACAATCACATGAAGGGAGCAAAGCTTGACTGCTCATAAAGCTAACATTTTTCAAACCAGAGTTAAATTAGTCACTAAACTGCACAAGTGGTTCTGCCACATTACAACTAATGCAGTAGTCACACACTTTAAACCAGCAGATGATCTTCTCCTTCAGTCTTTTCTAAAGGACTTTCAACACAGTAGGCTCACATACAGCATAAGTGCTCATTTCTATGAAACACAGGATGTAACTCACCACTGTGTTCCCAGTTGCTCCATTAAGCAGCACAGTTAACTTAAGTACACACTTGTGGAAAAACACCCAAACACTCACTTCATTCAAGTTGCAACTCAAATCTCTTCTCAACCATGATCTCACTCCCACTGAATTATCTCTGTCCTAATTGTGTTAGGTCTGATTTTCATATGCTAAAGCCAATGGTGTACATATAAGCTTGGCCCCTGCTCCTACAGACGTTATATTTGTACAGAGATTTTTATGTGCCAGCAGTGCAGCTGAAGTCAGTGAAGTGCTTGCAGGACTTGGAAATTTATGGAGCTCACAGACATGTTTATCCATCTAAGTAACTTCAAGACATACATAAACAAACAAGGAACTTGAACATTCTCATTGGAGATTTAAATTTGAAAGACAGTTCAAGAATGCCATCAAAAACACAATCATTAAAACCTTTCATTTCATACACAGGCATCTAAAAAATTACCTGACTGCTTTAAATAATACTTGACAACCGAGGAGATGCCCTGGGGTGCCACGTAATTGCAGGAGCCTTCTTTCACTACCATTCCTTCAATGGGTGCAGTCAGTGGTTTCAAGATACCATGAGACAGAAGTTCCTCATAGAAGCTTAAAGGGAGCAAATAACACAGAGATGAAAATAGACTGCATGAAAACCAACAGCAGCTGTTGTTATTTCTTTACAATTAAAGTTAAGACCTGCCTAACTCAAATTTAAAGAAGTTTTTAACAGCCTCATACAACCTATGTTTCAAGCCAGGCTAGTCAGGAACAGGAACTATAGCTATAAAATGACAAACTACCTTGCTGTTTTATTGGGGGCTGACCTTTTACATGAGACCAAGGCTACCTACTGTGCCTGTAACAGAAACTGTTAGTGGCTTGACCTGAAGGTTTCAGGACCAACTGTGGCAGGGGCATATACAACAGTTACTTAAAACCCTGAACATCAGTACAAACCGCATTGCCACCGTGAAGCACAGGAATATTCCAACAGCTGGATGCAGGTGCCCGAAACACACCTACCTTTTCCCTGATTTCCACACAAATTTTGCATTTTTACATCACTGTTACATCACCATCACCATCCCCTTTCCCAGCCTACGGCAAACCGTCCCGTGTACCCAGCAAGCCCAAGCAGGCCTCACCAACGCGATCCCCCCCCGTCCCCACAGCCTGCCCCCACTCTTCTTCAGGTCAGAGACAGCACATCCCCGCAGAGGCAAGGCACCTCACGCTTCTTTCACACGGAGCTTTCCTGCCACCTGCGCCATGTCCAGGTGACTCTGAGGCGCGTTAGCTCTTGAAAGCACAGATCTCTACGGATTTAAGCAGCACAGCCACACCCGCCTGCGTTTCCTACGGCGGGCAGATTTGCACCACGGGGGAAAAACGCCGAGCCGCGACACCCGTGGGCGGGGCGGGGCAGACCTCTTGGCCGCCACCTCCTTCGCTCCCCACCCCGCTTTCCACCTGAGGCGGCAGAGGTGGGCGGGAAGACGGAAAGCAGGGGGCGGTGAAGGCGGGCCGAGGGCGGGCTGCGGCCAAAGCCCGGCCCCAGCCCGGCCCCGCCGCCCCTCGCCCAGGCCGCGGCGCCCGCGCTGCCCCCGGCGGCACCTCCCCCTCGGGCCGGCCGCGCGCGGGGCGGGGCGCGACTGGGGGGGCGGGGCTGGGCTCACCTGCGGCGTGACCCCGCGCGCTCTGCCTCGAGGGTGACGTACTGCGCGCCCAGGTCGGCGGTGCAGGCGGCGTCCTGCGCGCTGCGGCTCGTGCTCATGCGGCCCCCTGCGCGACAGCCAGTCAGAGGCGCAACGCCACGCAACGCCACGCCACGCCACGCCACGCCACGCCGCGCGCCCCCCCGCCGCGTGCCGGGCCCACCTGCGCCCCGCGCCTTGTCCCAGACAGCGATGCGGCCCAGAGCCGCCCCCCGCAGCAGCGCCGCGCAAGCGCTGCCCGTCAGCCCCGCGCCCACCACCAGCACCCGCGCCATGGTCCGCGCCGCCCCGCCCCGCTCGGGGGCGGCACCCCGGCGCACCCCGCCCCCCGGAGGGACGCGCCCCGCCCAAGGGCGGTGCGGAGAGGCGCAGGAGGCGGCACCCCTGTAACCCTGCGCACGCGCCCCTGCACACAGGCGGCCCGCATGGACGCTGCTGCACACACAGCCCCCGCACACGCCCCTACACGCACCCCCTCCGTGCACACCCCCACACGCACGCCCCCCTGCACACAGACCTGTGCACGCACAGGCGTGCACGCATATGCGCACACGCACCCCTGCACACACGTGTGTGCACACACACTCCCCCCTGCATGCACACTCGTGCACACACACCCCCTCACGCACACCCGTGCACACCCCCATGCACACACACCCCTACACACACACATGCACGCATGCACAGCCCTGCACACATATGCGTGCACACACACCCCCTTGCACACAGCCCCCTCCACAGACACCCGTTCCCTGGCGCACACACATGCACACACCCATGCATGCACACCTGTGCTCACCCCCTGCTCCCACACACCCACAGGCACCTCCTGGGGCAGGGGGTGCGCTCGGTCTTGCACCTTTCAGGCAGGACGGTGCCTGCAGATGAGCGTGACCAGAGTTGCCCTGCCCTTTCCCTGGAGTACAGACTTCCGTTATCTGTTTCCTTGGAAGGTGAAAGTCAAAGGTGCTTTACTCAATGCAGTGTGGCTTCTGTACCCCAAAAGCAAGACACTCTCAACCTCCAAATCTCCAAATGATGAACCAACGTTCTACTATGTCTGTGTTTAAAGAGTGGGACCAATTGCCAGATCGAGGTGCATACCTTGGACACACCTCAGGTCTGCTCCAGGTTGACAGCCAGAAGACATCTTTCCCTGTTGAGCCTGCACTGTGATTTCCAAAGCAAAACAATCCAGGAAGGCAGGGCAGAAGACAGCCACAGCCCCAACATGGGTGACGGAGAGGGATAACTAGCCCTGCTCCTGGCATGTATGTAGGACAGGGTGCTCAGGCACTCTTTGTACTTTCCTATAAGGATGTGAAGAACAAGGATGTTGCGGTGGGTTCACCCCAGCCAACAGCTAAGCACTCACACAGCCACTTGCTGGCTTCACCCCCCGCCCCAAGTGGGACAGGTGGGGGAATAGGAAGAGCAAAAGTGAGAAAACTGGGTCGAGAGAAAGGCAATTCAGTAAGTGAAGGAAAGAGAATAAAAACAAGTGATGCATAGGCAATAACTCGCCACCTCCCAGACCGATGCTCAGCCAGTCTCCGAGTGACGGCTGTCTTGGAAGACAACACCCCACTCCCCAGTTTTTATCGCTGAGGGTGACATTGTATGGTATGGAGTATTGCTTTGGCCAATTGGCTGTGTCCCACCCCTGTGCTATGAAGAAAGTTAACTCCATCCCAGCCAGACCCAGTACAGATATTTTGAGAGTGTTGCCTGGGATTTACTCTCCAGCTCACGTTTAGCAACTCTGTCCATACAAAGAGTTGTAGAGCTCTGTCTGGCACATCATCATTTCTAAAACAGAAGATGTGCCATTGGAAATCCATTTTAGACTTTAATCTTCCCTTGTAATAACTTAATTATTTCTCTTGTAATAAATAAATAAAATGGCCATTGAAATGTGAAGCTGGAAACTGTCTTCAGAGTTATCAATTAAATCACTTTTTGATGGAAATCGCCTTTAAACATCCATAGTTATTTGGCTCTGCCTAAACAGTATTTAACTGGCCTGCACAAACAAATTCTGGGCAACTGTACTTTCCAAACTATGGTATTGCCTAATGATTTATATGTTTAATATTTCAGTGTGTTTACATTTAGTCTTCCCTGTTCTTGCTACCCCACCCTCCAGACAGGTCAAATAGGGTTGTCTTAAGAGAGATGGAAGAGCGCTGCGCCACACACTAGTGAGAGGTGATGATCAGTCCTCTGCTGCCGCTGTGTGCCCTGTCTCTGTCTCCTCTGCATGCCAGCCACCGCTTCCCTATACTGTCTATCCATCCGAGGGGCTGACATCTCCCTGTCTCCTTCTGCAGGAGCTGTGCCACCCCTCGGCTGGGCTAGTAACCTTTGCTTTTATAAAGGTGAGTGTGGGAAAAACATCAGTAGAGCTGGGTCTCAGTTTCTAAGTGTGGATGTGGATGGTGTTTATGGCTCCGACTGAAGGAAAACAACTCCAATCCAACTGCCTTTGTTTGTGTGAGAACGGGGGACCGAAATCCAATTTGCTGGGTCAGATCCAGAGGCTGGTCCAGCCCAGTTTTCTCTGCCCGGTGATCCATCACCTTGTGGTCGGTAACATCTACAGCTGTTGTCGGAAGGAAGAACCCTGCCCAGTACTTTCAGCATCTGTTTCTGGACCTATTGCCCATAACTTTGCGTAAAACGTCCTGCTGTTCCCATTTGCCTTCACCACCTCTTGTGGCAGGTGCACTCTCCAGTGCACAAAGTATTTTTTTAAACTGTATTAAACCCAGTATCATTAAGTGACGTCTAGATCTGCTGAAAGATACTTTGCTCCCAAGTAAGGTGATACAATTCACACATAGATTTGCACTTATAAATGTCCTTCTCTGAATTAAATGTAGTCAATTCTTGCCTTTTTCACTATGATCAAGTCAAAGGGCAAGTGGTTAGAGCTTTTCTTTTCATTATTTTATTTCTATTTAGGGAGTGAATGCAGTGTTGACTCTTATTCAACTGATCGAAATCAACCTGCTATCCTCCCTCTGCCTCCTGGGTAGACGTGGACTGTTGTGTTAACAGGTGATGCAAACAGCATGTCAATGTTACAAAGCTCTCCCTCTCGGTCATACCCTTTCCTGTAATGCAGCTGGAAAGAGACAGGGGAGAAGTGGTTTGCATTGTGTCATAACTGATATGACAAGTAACACCGTACATCCTTTGTGTATTGGTAAGAGAAACTCTGGCTTGGGATCTGCAGCTTGTGCCAGTGCTTCTGGGGCTCTCGCTGTGCCCCTCCGAGCAGAGTCCGGCCCCAGCACCTCCAGGACCCCTTTGGGAAGAGGGAGATGCTCTTGGATCCACTTCGCCTCCTCATCTCCAGCTGAGCAAGCCCAGCTCCCCCAGCCTCTCCTGGCCTCCAGCCCCCCCAATTCAGTAGCCCTGCATGGGACTCACTCTGGTTTGTTACATAGGTCTTGTACTGGGCAGCACCTAAAAGTCCCAGTATGCAGCTGTGGCCTCCCCAGTGCTCAGCAGAGGCAATAGCCTCTTCCCTGGACCTGCTACCTGCGCTCTGGCCAGTGTAGCCTTCATCACTGCCAGGGTGCAGTTTTGGTAATCTTATTGTCCCCTGCAATTCCCATCTCCTTCTCCTAAAGCTGATTTTTGTCTGGTGTGTTTCTTTTTACTCAGTCTACCCACCTGGTACTGTGGCGTGGGGTTTTTTTCCTCCCATGTGGAGGACTTCATGTTTCTCTGCCTTGTGTGTCTTGCTGAGACGAGAAACCTGTAGCTATTTACTGAAGGTGATGTGGGAGACAGTGTTTGCACAGCTGTTATTCTGCTGGGGGGGACCATGTGGTGAACACTGGATTTTACCATTTAAAATGGGAGCCCACAGTACTGTAACAGATGGTTTTTAAAGCCATAATTAAATGCTCAGTGATTTTCTGTTCGACATGCCTTGCAGTCCTCCAATTCCTGTAGAAAGCACCAAGTTGCCCTTGAGCTCCAGCAGCTAATTGCACTACAGACTGGGGTTCAAAGGTATTTTCTGATGTCTTTCAGACAGGAGCTGTGGGGTTTTCTTCAGCTTTTATAGCCTTTTCCACTACGCCTCAGCTGGCTCAGAAAATCAAGATGTACTTTGCTTTAGCACCTGTGGCCACGGTTATATTTGTTCGAAGTCCATTGAAAAAGCTTGCATTCTTTTCTGACTATAGGCTTAAGGTATGTTGGTCCAGACTATATTCTGCATAGCTAAAATGAATATAGTTTTTCATAGAGATTGTGAAATTACCTACACAGTTTATTTCAAATCATTTACAGGGAGAGGAACTCCATGCTGCATCTGTTTACATAACAAAGGGAATCACATATCTCAGTCCAGAGTCTTTCTGTCCTGTCCTGAATTTACTCCCCAAAATGTTCTGGCAGAATTAGAGCTAAGAGAGCTAGTGGTATGGGCAAACGTGCACACAGCAGGTGTGAAAACATTGGTGAATAAAACTGATGCAGAGACTGTGATTTGAGCCCTACCGTTTGATGCAAGAGTACAATGAATGTAAGAGACGATGCATGTAAAAACCATCAAACAGAAGCATTTAATGGGGTGCAAGGAAGGGTCCACTCGTGGGCAACTTCATACCTCAATATGGGAGTAAAATAGAAGCTATGAAGTGGTGGTGCTTTGAGGCAAAGCGTGACCAGTCTTTGTATTTTATGAGTACGTTTGCAATTTGTACGTTTGCAATTTTACAGGAGATGTTTGGCACCAAACAGTTCCTACCACACACTGCCTTGTGTGAGCTGGTCCTTTGCAAATTGCCTGCTCGGAAGACCTGCAAGAGCATCTTGTCTATGCTCTTTGGATTTTACTGGAAGAACATAAATGTGGTATGTAGGAATAAATCTGCAGAGGGCCCTTGGTGTCCTTCTGAAGGACAAAGCCTTGGCTGCCTGTTACATGGAGCCAGGTGAAACCCGTTGTGAAATGCGCTCATTTCCTTTAAGAGCCGAGTACATGTGTACACGGCACACTCCCCAGTGGGGACTTCAGTACAAATGTAATCCACTGGTTGCAGGTAAACTTTCACATCTACTTTCCTACGCAAAACAGAGTATGGAGTATTTTAACGGTCCTTTGTGGTCAGTCTCTTGTGTTGGGTGCTGCACCACATCAGTGGTATCTTTGTCGGTTTTGTTTTCACGCCTTCATAAAATGCTCAGCAGCTTCTAGAGCTGCCTGTACATCATCAGAGTGGCCCCAAAGCAGTGGATCTGCAAAGAGAAACATTTGGAGCTGAGGACCCTGCATCCACAGCAGGCACATTTCAGGAGTCTTATTTCAGACTAGCTCTAGTCTTGCCCTGCAGCCCAAGTGCCGTTAGGGGTCAGATTGCAGCAGAGATTCTCCTGGACAGCATCCAGTTAAGCTAATTACCAATTAAGCTGATTATTTCTCCTTCTTCCCATTGTGGGCATGGAAAAGAGTCACTATCAGGGCCCCTCTGACACTGAAATTGTGCTATGCTTCCCTCATTCTCTCTTCCCTAGGCTAAATGTACCCATCTGTTTGCACATTTCTTTATAGATCATGGATTCAAATGGCCTCTTCTTGGTCTCTCCTGAACCCTGACCAGTTCGTGCATCTTCTCTGAAGTGTGTGCCGCAGGCTGTATGCAGAGCACAGCTTTTTCCTAGTGTGGCACTCCTGCTCAGAGACCCCAAAATAACTTTGTGATTTTTGTAGCAAGAATACACACTCCATTTTCTGAAGTGCTCTTGCTCGATGGTGTTAGTCTTTATTCTGTATATGTCCACCAGTTTTTGTTTTCTATGTATAATTTTTTATAAGATTCTTTGCTGGACTTCAGCTTATCTGATGAGTAGTGAGTGACAAAGAGCAAAACTAGGGGCAATGAGCACAAATTACAGCCCAGGGGATCAGGTTGGAGGTGGGGAACCGTTCTTCCCACAGAGTAGGGAGCAGCCCTGGGACAGGTGCCAAGGGAGATGGGGGGTCCCATTCTGGGGGGGTTCAGGTCGTGGTAGGGTCAAGCCATGGCCACCCTGACCTTGTATTGCTGATAGTCCTGCTCCAGTTAGACAAGAGATGTTCAGAGTCTCCTTCCAACCAGCACATCTTTGATCACATCATTTTAGGCCAATTCTTCAGTGTACAAGGAATATTTTGAGTTCTAATCCCATTTTCTAGAACATGTTTAATTTCCTCCTGTCTGGTGTAACCACAAACCATATAAACATAATCTCTCTTCATTTATCCAAATTAATGACAATAATTAATTGTACTGGGCCTATGGCAGACAACTGCCAGTTGGCCTTTGGCCTATTGCCAGTTCAATGGCAAAAACCAGCTTTTGAGTTTCCTCTTTTAAACTGATTGCACCCTCGCAGAACTATGATTTCATTTAGACTGTTGGATGTCTGAATTTGCTGCAGGGAGTTCAAAGTGGTACACTGAGAGCTTATGATGGGGGGAGCACGTGTAACAGTCCTCACTATAGACAAGTAAGCTGCTTCAAATGGCCAAGTTTGTGGTCTGTTCCCATTCGTGCCTGGTGTGATTCCTCTGAATTTATTATCCTCTCTTCACAAATTAGGCATGCCAGTAGCAAGTCAGCAGGACGTCCACTTGGAACAACAGTATTTTCTATTCTAAACTATGTTTTACAAATACCTTCTAAATGGAATAAAGTATCAGATGCTTTCCACTTATCCAGTGTTTTTGTTAGAGTCCATAATCTGCCACAGAAAAGGAATAATAATGACTGTGGGACCAGTTACTATTTGAAACCTATAAAACCGAAGTCCCCATGCTGGTTGTAAATTGTCTAGCCATGATGGAAAGCAAGGTGCTAAGCCCTTCTGCCACCCAGACCTAAAGTCATAAGGTGAATGGTTAGCAGTTAACTCTACATCCTTTGGGAGCTCAGGCAATTCTTGTTCTATGGCAAGAAGAGTACCAGAGACATAGAAAAAAAACTTCTTTCTTCCTTAAGCAAGAAAAAATCAAATTGTTCAGAAAGTGGCATGCTTCTTAACTGGAATAATTACACTGCAGGTAAGGAGATATGATGCTGGCAAATCACCTGATGGCAAGTCCTCATGGTGTTGAGCTAAAGCAACCCTCCAGATGTGTCTTATTTTCAAGAACTTGCTTCTGAACACTTTCCTGCTGATATGAAGCTGAAGGAAAGGCAAGTGCTTGCATGAAGTGTAACCACAAACCACAGCAGAGCTGGTTGAAAGGAACCTCTAGAGGTCTCCAGTCCAACCTCCTGCTTGAAGCACAATGATCCACCAGCATTAGATCAGGGCAGCTAAAATTTTGCCTGCTTATCAAAGTTGATCAAATTATGTGTAGCATCAGAACCAGAATTTCTAACAGTGCAGAACAAATTTTCTAATTAATTTAGATTAAATTTACTAATTTAATTTACTCATTAAATTGTAGTGCATAAGGATACACCACGTCTTTTAATAAAATTTCTCTTCTTTCTAGAAGAAAACCTTTCCAGTTTTGTTTTGGTTTTTTTTTTCCTTAATTCCCAAAGAATAACAGTTGCTCTTCCACGGTGCGTATTTTATTGCATCACAGCAATATCTCTCCTTTATGAAACCCTAGTTTTCCATCTCTTCAGATGGGTCCGCCGCTCTATGATTTGAAGGACATGAAAGTGCCGACAGCCATCTGGAGTGGCAGAGTGGACTGCCTGGCTGATTCCCAGGACATTGCCCTCCTGCTCCCCCAGATCAGGAACCTGGTCCACCACAAGGTGATTCCCCAGTGGAACCACCTGGATTTCCTACTGGGGCTTGATGCAACCGAGGTTTTGTACCAGGAAATCGTTGACATGATGAAGAGACATCCATAAAGCTGCTGTTTTGATTTGATACATTTTTTGCTGATGTGTCTTGTAAGATTAATGCTATCTTCAAAGGATTTTGAAATTTGTCACTATTGGGACCACCTGAATGTAGTTGATTGATTAAAATGTTCTGCTTTTAACTGCAGTGACAGGGTGGGGAGAGGAGCCTTTATGCTATTCCTGACTGGCACTTCATTTCCTTTCTTCTTCCTCTTTTCCTCTCTTTTTTCTTTTTTTTTTTCCTCTTTTGTTTTTCCTCTTTTTTCTTTTTCTTCTTTTTTTTACCGTTTTTTTTTTTTTTCCCTTCAACAACCATGTTTATTTGCAAAGTACAGGAAACATAGATGAGGAAACTGGGTTTTCAGATGTTTCATTAAGACTGATATCAGAGTGATCTATTCTCTGAGACACGATGGATCCTGTGTAGTCTTGCCCATGTAGCTAGCTTTATAGTGCCTGCAATTCCCCTGAGACCTGGGGGTCTGGACCTCTTTGTAACCCAGCTGATTCCTGGCTTCATCAGAGACACAAAATTCACTATTACCATCTCAGAGCTGGCACTGTTACCCCTAGACCTACGAACGTGGATCAGAAAGAGATCTAACAGGTCTGTGGTGAAAACCCACAGCAGAAATACATCTCTTAGAAGCAATACAGTACTAGTGTTTTTGAAATTCAATAAAAATTGTAATTAATCACCTTTTTAATGTGGGTGGGTTTTTTTCTTTCAATAACTGAGAAGGCAAAAAGGAAGAAGCGAGAAAGAAAAAATTCCTGAAAAATAATTACAAGACAGACAGTCCAGCATGTGATTCTGCTACGCAATGTGCAAAATCCAAATAAAAAAGGGGATTAGGGAATGTACAAAATGCTTACATCTTAGGGTTTATCTGAGATGTTTTGGTAATGAGATTGAGTGATTCATTTTGTGTTGCATATATTCTGACTAAAGTGCTTTCTTCAAATCCAGTACGTATACACGTGACCAAGCTGCACTGCAAAATCATCCCTGGTTGGGCATCATTTATGCAGCAGACCAGACATGCAGGTAGCTGCCAACCACAGAGGGTTCAGTCTACGTTTGGCTGAATGTTATTATCCATATCAGTACTTCACAAAGAAATAAGATGAAGTCTGACGACTTTAAGAAATAAGATTTCTACATCTTTGTATCTTTACAGGTTTGGAACAAATTGTGTTAAATATTGCCAGGTTCTGAGCATTTGCTCTGACCAAAACTACAGCAGCATTTCTTTGCATGGGCAAGCATGTGAGAAGGTGTTTCTTCCTCCCGGGCTCCCTACATACATGGAAAATAAAGGCTGAACTGTTATACCTGAGTTCACATGAAACAAAATGTGCAGATCCTCTCTAAAACCCAACTCAGTACATTGACTGTTAGTTAGAAACAGAAGAAGAGTTGGCTTGAATTTCAATGTTAAACATGGTGATAACTATTTTTCCCATTTTTAGCAATATTTTAGACTAACCAAGGCATGTGGACCAAAACAAAACAGGTCAGGGAGTTATTCCTTGTCTTAAACAGGCCCATCTGCTTTCTGCCATGAGAAAGAAGCCTGCTCATCCCATGCAGCACCAGGATGCTCTCTAGCTGCCGGTATCACATTGACTAGCTGTTGTTTAAAAATAGCTATTTTTCGTGTGCTGTAGTGTAGGAAATATTTTTAAACCTTCAATGCAGAAAGACATCACCCTTCAACCTAGCCGATCAGCCCCAATACAGCACCTCTTATGATGGATTGCAGGTCTGTCTTTGCATGCATTTCCCCTGAGCAAGAAAGAAGAGCGTCTGTTGTGGTGTGGAAAGGTCCTTGAGGAGGTTCACTTTTAGAGGGACTTGAAAATTTCTCTCTGATTTTTGTTCCAGCCAGTCCCTTTTGGAATGGATGCATGCTGTATTATTTTTGGTTGCACTTGCAGATCTGGCCATTTCATTTA
This sequence comes from Nipponia nippon, assembly GCF_047370975.1. Classification (NCBI taxonomy): domain Eukaryota; kingdom Metazoa; phylum Chordata; class Aves; order Pelecaniformes; family Threskiornithidae; genus Nipponia; species Nipponia nippon. The sequence goes on along the minus strand of NW_028262347.1, from coordinate 85,789,069 downwards.
CCCTGAGTGGCTGGGAGGTCTCACTTTTTCTTCTGTTCAACATGCATCCCTAGACCAACCAAATGGGTAGGAATCCAAGTGGGAAGCCCCACGTGCTGCACCATGCTGCATCTCTTGCACCAGGGCATTTACAGAGAAAGTGGTGATCTCAGAGATGCCATGATGTGTTAACAAGTTTTTCCTTAGCCTGAAGGAATAATCGTTATTTTATAACAACATCCTTGCTTCTGCCAGCCAAAACTCTGAGGCTCATCAGAAAAACTTGATAAACATGTTAATGATGTGACCATCAGAAGAATCAGCTTGTTTCAGGAAGGGAGAATCTAGTTGTGAGGTGAAGCAACATTTCAAGAAGTTACTCATAGCTGAGCACTGGAGTACTGCCAAATTTTCAGTCTGTCATGCTTCCTTTAAAATTCCCTGGAAGACCTGCATCACCTAGAAGTAGCCATGAAAGGCAAAGTAGATTGATGAGAGGTGGGGGGGAACATCACAGAAAATAATTTTGGGTAGAGAACAGTCTTTCCAAATGCTGTTGTGGGTTATATTTGGTAACAGAATTCATTACTAGAATTTGCTTGGTAGAAGTAAATGACAGTGATTCCTCTCTGATGCCGGACATCCTTGTGCTGGCCTTGCTGACCACTGTAGGATGCTACTCTTGTGCCAGCTGAAATGTTCATCTTACCCCATAGTGTGCCTCCAGCAGAGCAGAGCAAGTTGGTCAGGACTGTTCCTGCAAACAATTTCCCATCCTCCCAAGCCAGCTGTGATACTATTGAAAGCTCATTGATGGATATTGTAAGTCTTTGCTCACTTGCTTTATCAATCCATGTAAACTTTTGGCATCTGCACTATCCTTTGGCAAGAAGCTTCACGGAGTTACTCCTAGTGAAAAACACAAGAGCACACCACGGCCGTGGCACAGCAGTGATGCTCTGTGTTTGTTTCTCCGCTGCTTTCTTCATAGGTCCTGCCCTAAGCTTTTCTTCTCTGAAGAACAAAGTCAGCAAGCAGAAATGAAAATTTAATGAAAGTAATTTATGAAGAGAAGCTTGCATTCGTTACAGTTTCCTCGTATATCATGAAGCCACATTGGTTGCAGTAAATAAGTCATGATTTAATTCTTCCCCCCCCTGTTTTCTTCCTAAATATGTTGCTTCTGCATCTGCCTCATTCCAAGAAGCTTTCTTTAAAATTATCTTTTGAGGTAACGCTCTTTACCTAATCAGGTTTTTCAGTCTGTTTGAGACAGTCTGTTTCCAGTAAATAATTCTGTCTCTTCTAAAAAAATGACTTCTAAATTTTATCAGATTATCAGATTAGGCAATTGTTTACTTTTCTACCTTTAAGAAATTCTCTAAGCATCTTTCTGAAGTACAAATTCTTGTGCAAGTTAATCTTGTTTAAACACATCTTTTTTTTTTTTTTTTAATTCTCTTTCCAGTTATGCAGAAACAATTTGCCCAAAGCAAAAAAGTGCAGCTTCACTAGGTATTTTGCCATAGGTACAAAAGGGCTTTTCCCTGATTGCTTTGTGTCCTTTGTTGTGCTGAATGCTGTTGTGCATTTTCTTTCTCTTTTAAAAAGCTGAAACAAAGCCGTGACCCAAATCCTCGCTGAAATGAAAATAAATCAGCTCCCAGCAGCGGGAGATGTTTGCAGATGAGACATATACACGTGGCTGGACCCAGGAAGTGTATATAAATAAATAAATAAACAACCCCCAAATCCTTCCCCAGGGCAGCAGCTCTACAGAGGGGACTGGAGACCCTGGGCACGGCCCCTCGGCCAGGAGTCGGGGATGCCCTGACTCGCACAGACATGGCCCCCAGTGACCTGCTGCTGTGGCATCCCCTGCATCTCCTCCTGGTGGGATGGGCTTGGTGGACAATCGGGGAGCTGGGAAACATGGTGCCCCTTGCTGGGACCACTGGGATGGCACCCGAGTCCTCAATGCACATCATCACTGCTGTGAGGTTATCACCACTCTGCAGGAGGAGAAGACTTCTTTTATTGCGTGCTGTTTTGGTGGGAAAGGGTAATTGAAGCTGACAAGTCTGCATGCCAGACTCCACCACCTGCTGAGTCAGCAGATGGTCTCTTGGCTGACAGACAAACACATCCCTAAATAAAAGGATGTCAAACAGGCTTTTGCCACAGGCTTGTGGGCTCCTGGAAGAGCAAGTCTCAGCTGGCCGGCTTGAGGAGGAGCCGAGCTGCTGGTGCACCAGCCAAAATCCTGAGATCCCCAGGGGAGCAGTGGAAGGTTGTGAGGAGCTCTGAAGGCTGGGGGAGAGAGCCACAGGTGTCATGAGAGGGACAGTCTCAGCACCAATCTCTTGTCAACACCAGCTAGTGGGGTGGTCAGGACAGTCCTGGCCCCACAGGTCTCCCTTTCTCTCTGCGCAGCATGGAGAAGTTGGATGGATGCCGTAGGCAGCTTTCCAGTGCCTGGAGGCATCTGATGATCTTGGGTCCTTGCATTGCTCTTTGTCACTTGCTTCTCCATCGGTCATCCTGGAGAACAGGTCACGCTAACCCAATCACAAAAGGACACCTATCTTGGTCTTAAGCCACAAGGGCTGCCACTTGTTCCACCCTGTGATGCCTCCAGCAAAGGTTTGGGGAAGCAGTGGTCTGCTTCCATGTTAAACACCATGCCACATCCCCAGACCCTGCCCAGGCTGTCCTCTTGGCATGTCCTCTGGGAGCAGGAGCAATACCACTTCTTGCTTTCCTCCTCCTAGGAGCCAACAGCTCCCACCCAAGACACACACAGGGGGTTAAGACAGATTGAAATCTTACACAAGCCAGTTGATCTTGTTCAAGCGCTGGTGAGTTTACCAGCCAACACCCTCTTCGTTAAACCATTTCTGGGATGATTGGCACCTGGACCAGCATGCATGGTGCCTCCAAGGGCGCAGCTGTGGGCTGCGGGGCAGGGTGCTCTCATTGCTGGGATGAGGACACCATCACTGGGAGAAGGAGCCCCAGGACCAGGCAGCACAGGGCTGGGACACCCTCTTTGAGGGCTCGCACTAGGTAATTCAGTGTTTTCATGAAAAAGGTGACAGAGGCACGTATTTTCGTAAGCAAAATTCCTCATGCTAAACATGCATTTTAGCCAAAGGTCACGGCATACCCAAACCAGAAATTAAAGAGGAACAAAGATGCTCTTGTCCCCACTCCACCTTTTATGCACTGAAATTATATCAGGATCAGGAATGAAACAGATAGAAGGCAAAAGGCAGGGTTGAAGTCTGAAGACTGCCAGAGGAGAGAGAAAATCGTGAGTGTTATGAGAGGTCAAACCTCAGCCCTTTGGGTTTCTTTCTACCACTGAAGAATGACAGGGGTATCACAGTTCAGACAAGGGGATCATGCCAGGCACAACATGAATTTCACAGTTAATATTTCCTCTTACTTCTCCTCTACTCATGTCTTCCCTTATGTCTTCTTACCAGTTCCCAGCTTTCTGCTCCTTCACCAGGGATTGTTCCAGTCTCTAGGATTTCATTTCTGATTTTTTTTAACAGCTATGAACACAAGTGATAGCTGCCTATTTTTTGATTTATTCATTTTTTACCATAACCAGAACATGCACTTGAGAAAGCAGATATTTGCAGGTGTTAAATACATTTGTATTTCCACTTTCTTATTCAGAAACACCAAAGAAGTTGGGGAAAAAAAATTGTGTCTGGAAAATGATGTCCCAGTATTGACAAGATATGTTGGAAAGAACCAGACAACAGCTGGAGACAGCAGAGAAATGAGGAGGGCAACTGGCAATCCATCCCATTGCTGCTGTGATTTCTCTATTCTGCCCAAATTTCTCATGGCCTGGAAAACTAGCCTTTTTGGGATGGCCTGGAAATCTCTGACTTTATGGACAATGTTTTTTCCTTACTTCTCTTAAGACCAAATACTTTAGAGATATGGGTGCATAGGCAAAGTCTCAGATATAGCCACCAGGGTAAGTCCTGGTTGGCAGTTATTTAAAGGATATTGGTTGAGGCAGCATTTCCTTGCTGTGCTTTGTTGCATATAGATGCAATAAACTTTCCCTGGAAACATTTTGGGCAAGAAAAAGAAATGAGCCATGCTTTGGAGCATTCACCCAAGGAGCCCTCAGAGGCTTCAGTATTTGTAATTGGTCAAAGTAGACTGATGGAGAAATTAAGGAAGATATTGCTCTTCTCATGAGCATTCAGTGCTCTGAAATAATCAGACGTGTCTCATGCTGCAGAATCGTTCTCCCACAAAAGAAGAGCTGGCTCTGGGTGAAACTGGGTGAAACTGGATGAAACAGGTGATGATCTGAAGACAGGTCCATCTGAAGACAAGAACCTGAAAGTAAATCCCTTTAAAATCACACCAGTTAAAAAGGTGAGTGGAATCTTTGTTCAGACAAATGACGTGTCCCTCACAATACATGTAAAGTGATGGTGAAAAGCTTCCTTTTGAGATGGAGATAGCTTCAATAGCATCCGAGGGATATATACTCCCCTGTGCATCCCACAAAATCACGACTGCTGTGGAGATATTTTTCCAAAGCAAAAATGTTCATGTCATCAAGCACAGTGAGGATTGGAGGGAAATTGCAATAAATACCGATTGTAGATGATTTTCTGTCTTCTCTGTATTAAATGGATTGAGTTTTGCTCATTTCAACAGTAAATTAATCAGCCTGGAGGTTCTGTTGAGCAGGTCTGCTAGTGCACATGTTAAGAATTCCTCAGTCGCCTTGATCTGCCTCCTGACTAGTAACTCACAACATGAATCTATAGTAATCTGTTGTAAGGCCAATATATTCCCTTGTATTTTTACCTCTTTATCTGGATCACGAGCTGCCCATTGGTTTTGACAGCTGTCCATACATTTGGTGATTAGGACCTGTGTGGGAAGAAATATACCCTCACCCTATTTTTTAAATTCTAAATAATTAAAGAGGTCAAACCACAATACAGACAAAAGCCCAAAATAGGCCCATGAGCACGTGAGTAGAAATTGGCCATTTTCAAGTTTGGGCTGGAAATCCCAACTCCTGTCTCAAAAGGCAGGTCCCGCTGCAGGCTCTGTAGGAGCAAGGGCACAAAAAATCTGCAGGCTGTTTTTTTGGGTGGAGCTCAGCAAGTTTATACCTGGGTTTGACACAACGCCAGTGACAGCCAGACCTGCTGGTCCTTGTTTCCTGAGTTTCTCTAGTCTGGTGCAGCAAATTCATTCTCCATGAAAGATCCCAATCTGGTAAGCAATATAAAACAGTGGTTAGGACTTTCTCTGAGTTCTCATCATTTTATGGATGAAATAACATGAGTCTGATCTCGTTTCACCTGAAAGAGGAACCTGAAGTGTGTTATTTGAAGGTGCAGTCTTAAGTATGTATGTCATTCATCCTCAATAGCCTCAGCATTATGCTGCAAACTGACAGCAACAGACTCCAATCCTGCATACCAATTTCTTACTCTTATCAACCTTTTATTAGGCAATCTATCGACAGATTGACTTTGACTGATGCTCCCTGAAGTGAATTCTTCTCCTTTTACTATTCAGATACAGGTCAGGGATTGGTATACCTTTGCAAACACTGAGCTGTGCACTCTAAATTAAGCACAGTGTCTTGCAGAGATCCACAATGCAGCTGGTGGTGGTGGTGGTGCCACCAGATGCCTTATGGCAATCGATGCTTTGAGACTAGCTTTCTGGTCCCACAAGCTGCTTGACTGACGTCAGTTTGGGTTAGAGAGCAATGCTTTATCCTTTAAACACATTTTTCACTCTGTTAAAAGGCGAGGGATGTGGAGATTGCAAATTAATCTCACTGAGTCTTAATCCACTGTCAGCATTTTTATTTGCTTTGGATTTGAGGTCCTAAAACCTTCTGCTCTTTGGATCACTGTAGGCATCTTTTACCATGTGCAGAGACTTGCAGGCAGAATCACGCACAACTCTACAGGCAAACAACTATTTTACCTATTGGCGAGCACATGTAATAAATAGGTGGGGCTAGCATACTGTTAGGCTAAACACGAATAAGCTCACTGCACCCGATGCAGGCACTGATGAGTGGCTCTGTTGGTTGGGCAATTATCAGTGAGGTGGGGAGATGCTGGTGTCTGTTCCTTGGAAGCGTTTGAACTCCCTGAGTTGCTGTTTCTGATTGTCCACCTCTTTAGTCAGGTTTACATGCCGAGGTTTTTCTCCCAAGTCCTGGAGTTGCTGACAAGATAGAAATAGCTCAGTTCTGGTCACTGGGCATCACCGAGAGGGACTCCCTGTTGACTCAAGTCATCTTCTTATTGGTGTCAGCTTCATCTATTCAAATTGCAATACTCTGCCATTCCCACCCCCAGCATAAAAGGTGGAGCTCTCAAACCTTTGCTTGCACCACTGAGCAAGGTGAACGGCATATACAGAGGACTCATCCATATCTGGTGCTGGGCTACTCTGCTGCTACAAGCCAACAGATTAATGGCTTTGGCAATTGCAGGACTTATCTCTGAATAGTCCCGTTGGTAAGGTAGAATCAGGAAAACGAGATGCTCTGGAAACATGTCTCAACACTGCTTCTGACTAGTGACATTGTTCAAGGTCCCCTGTTTTCACCTAATTATTAAACATCATTTAGCTGGTTCTTCTGTTTCTGAAGCATCTTTCTCCATTTTTTCTTACTGAACTTGTGGCAAATTTGCACATGCTCTTGGATCTATTTCTGTGCATGTGCCCACACGTGTACTCAAAGAAGGAGAAACGCCTTCTGCAGGTACTCCTCTGCAGATACTGTGACGCTCAGCAGCCAGATAGCTCTGGTTCATGTTAGCCACACTGCATGTGTACAGGCTGCTTTCAGACAACCAGTCTCGTGAGCTGTTCCCAGACTCTGAAACTAAGTCACGGCGCTACGAATTCCTGCCCTGAATGCTGCACAAATACAGGCAAAAAAAAAGATTATATTGGTTGCAAAGAGCCATTAACGACTTAACCTCTCCAGGGTAAACAGTTGCTGGAATTTACTCTTCTTGTCTTGATGTTTTTTTTTCATTTAAACACTAAGAGGCTAAACCGGATGAGCATGAAAAGCTTGGCAAGAAACAATGTGACTGGAGAGGGACAGCTAGGCGGATTTATGAGGTGAGGAAGGGCTCAACCCCCCGAGCTCCTTTTGCACATTTTATCAGCAGAAAATCACCAGTTTTTGAACTTTACTCCGTGTAGCCGAGTCCCTTGCCCTGAGCCCTGTGAAATTCTGTTTTTGACTCCTGCCTTTTGTTCACAGTGCTCTTCCCATGCATCTTAAACTTAGATAGACTTCACCAGGTGAGCATCACACATCTCTTATGGTATGGATGGATGGATGAATGGATGGATAGATAGGCAGATAGATAAGCAGGCAGACAGACAAATAGATAGATAAGTAGGTAAATGGATGGATAGATAGATACATAGATAGATAAATAGAATAAATAGGTAGGTGGAGGGATGGATAGATAGATGGATAGAAAGAATAGATAGGTAAGTAGATAGACAGATATTTTTCAAATATACATGCTAAGAACAGAGCATTATTCTTAGGTAACACTGTGGGCCATGTTAAATTCAACTTCCTAGAAAACACAGCTGGGTTTTTGCCATAAGGTGTATGCCAGGAGGTGACGTGGGATGCTATTCTGGGTGGGTTATCTCCCAGGAAAGACCTAGCCTAACACCAAGGCCCAGATGTTTCCCTTTCACCACCTCTCAGGCATGTGGTGTGCATCAACCTCTCTGGTTTCATTCTACTGGAGGAACGTTTCTCTCCTGCAGTCAGTGCTGACTCCCTCCAGCCTTTCCAGGGCTCACAGACAAGGTCACTTTCCACCCCTCCTTCACCTAAACCTACAACCCAAAGCACACGCTCAATTTCTGGAGTAAAATTTTGTGCTTGCCATGCTCTGAGCCAGCAAAAGCTAAAAAAAAAAAAAACCAAATGGTCTCCTCCACACCTCACCCCAGCAATGGCGTGCAAACACAACCCCCGTGAGGCCCACCAAGCAAAGGGTTGGAGTTTGGCTGTGATGCAAGAGTTTATTGCAATCTCTAGTCACAGAGGGCAGGCAGAAATTACACCATTAATTACATTTAAGGCATTAAATCAGTGTGGAGTAGGGTGATAGGAGACATTTTTAAGACGGGAAGAGCAGAGTGGCAGCCCTCACACAAAACCTGTGCCCCTAGGCACATGCAAATGGGTGGCTCCTCCATCCCTGGGCAGCACATGGACCATTCATGGATTTTGCTCCATCAGAGCGACCATCTGCCTGTACATTCGCTGAGGGGCATCCTGACCCCAGTGGTGGTCGAAGTGGTTCCAGTCAGGGAAGTGCTCGTGACGAACAAGGTTGGTGATGCGGGGGAGCAAGCGCTGGGTCTCCAGAGGGGGATTCACCCAGTCCTCCCCACCGCTCCACAGGGCGATCGGCACTGTCATGTCTTCTATCCTGTACAAGGGCGGGGTGGCCTGGGAGAGGGGAAACGCTCCAGGTATTTGCAGGCTCTGACACTAATAGCACTAATGGATGGGGACTGCTTCCCCTGGCATCCCAGAGGACTCAGACCACACTGGCCACTGGAGGAGGCTACCCCCATCTTGGCGCCAGTCAGCCTCATCCTCTGCTCCTCCTTCCACAAGTGCCCATTTACCTGGTTGTACTTTTCCTGATTCTTCTCCCCATAGTCAAACTGCTTGAACTCTGCGGTTTTGGCAGTCTGGAAGGCAGAGGAGACAAAGGGTTAACCCTGTGCTGGTAATGCCCAGGATCAGACCCACTGCAAGCAAAGGGCAGCAGCAGGGTCCAGGTGAGCACTCTCTGCCCAGCACAGCCCTGGTGTCTGGGCTGGTGTTTGCTGATGCCCATCCCATGGGCCAGAGCAGAGGGAGTCCCAAAAAAACCTACATGGGGTCCTTACCTGGGACAGAGACAGGCATCTGGGTGGCTCTGCCTTGGCCAGCCAGAAGCAGTAGCTAACAGCTGTGGCTTTTGAGACACCTTGGTGCAGCAACTTAAAAAACACTTTTAGTGGCTTTGTCTGACTCTACCTTCTTACCTGTCTCCAAGGACAATGAAGCAGCATTGCAAAATACCGTATTCACAGATTAAAAGAAAAAGCATTGGTTACAGTTGTTATAAAATCAGAGTCTCTACCTGTCCCCAGTGGAGAAGAGTTTTTACTGATGTATAGTCTGGAAAATGAGCTAGGTATACATCCAGTCGGCTCTGCAGGAAAAAGAAAGTATTTTCTAATTGAGTTGGGAATGATGAAAATCTGTCTAGGCGAAAAAAAAAAATCATTTGGTCTTATAACTGCAATATAAATGTTATATGCTTCAGCAGCTTTATCCTGTTCAGAGCTAGGAGTAGCTTTTAAAGGTAAACCAGTTAACCACTGCTTTAAAATGGAAATACAACTGGTCCAGTGAATTTTTTGTTATTTTGTTCTGTAAACTTGTTGCAGATCAGCAGAAAATGAGGCAGGAGTTACCTTTCCTTTGCAGACAAGACCACAAGTGATTCTTTCCTATCAAAGCCTCTATTAGATTTAATACCCCAAGAAATCTCCAAATAACCTCTGCCGTGAACAGTGCTTTTCATACCTTATTTTGGTTTTTTATACTCGTTTTTGTATCTCATTAGCTATCTCCATGTGTCTAGGAAAACTGGAGATAGTTGCGACCTGGAGACCCTAATGCACCCACCACGTTCAAGTTCTTCTTGTTGTACCCGCCAATAAGGAAGATCTCGTTTTCACAGACTTCAGCTGTTAGCAGGTTGCTGCATGTCTTGGCAAGGGTGGCTCTCTCCTTCCTCCCCACCAGAGTCAGCTGTTTTGTTCCAAATATTGCCTGCAAGAGGGCAAGGAAACATGTCACAGTGGGTCTTGCAATACACGTCCCCTCTCCACAGGAACTGCTTGTCCCCAGCCAGTGCTGACAGGCAACTCCTCAATATGGTTGTTGACACATTTGGGCTAGCCAGCCTTTCAAGGAGGTTGACCCACGGTCGCACCTGACTATTAGAGCAACATGAAACCATCACTGTCCTTTCCACACTGGGCTGTTGTCCCCATCATCCTGGTGCATCATCTCTAAGGTACCAGCTTCCAAAGCTCACCCCAGGATGGCCAGGCTCATACCATTCATCTGCCACCTCTGTTGACAGGTGCTCCTCAGGTGGACCGCATCCAGCGAGAGTGTCACCTCCCCTTCCAGCCCTTCTCCAGCCACTGGAGCAAAGGGTGGAAGGGAGGCAGTGTGGGGCTGCTCTGAGCACCTCCTGGGCTATGGGACTGGGGTGTGGTGAGATCAATAAGCAAAAGCATAAACAGTAATGATAGAGAGGTACAGATATTTTAAACAGTGAAAACTGGTTGTGTTCAACTGGGTGAAGAGGGACATCCCTGCTCTTTGGGACCTTGGGATCGCTCATCTTCCCACACGCATCTCCAACGCCTGTCACAGGCATGGGTTCAGTGCATGGCAGCAACACGGGGAATGTGAGTTGCCAAAAGCTCCTGGGTTTTAGTAGCAATAACACACAAAGACCTCACATACCTTCAGCACCACGTCTGGTAAAAACGCTATCTTTAACACAGGGCCTTTGACATGATGAAAGGTGTACAGAGGAGCCAGGGCAAAGAAGAGTTTGATTTTCTCTGCCAGGTGTGGCATGCTCGAAAACGCTATGAAACCTGAAAAGCAGCAAGAGATCACATCGATAACCTCAACAGCAACAGCACTCATCCCAGACCTCCTGTTTGAGACGCAGGGTCTAAACAAAATGAAGCTGCAGCACTCCTGGATGTCAGCACAGCCCAGGATGGATGGGCAAGACGCAGAAAACGTCTCCCATGCAGAAGGACCAAGAAGTCAGGTGGGGAAAGTGGCTGCACAGCCAATGCAGCCCTGCCCCCAGCAGTCTCCAGTTTGGGACAGACACTGATGTCCCTCTCCCGTGGCATCCTGGTGCCCCACTCCCACCCACCACCCTCTCCTTCTCCTCACTCACCCAGAGAGTTGCCCTGAGCATGGCCGATGTAGAACAGTTTCTCCTGCCCAGTTTGCCTTAGGATGAAGCCCACCATAGCAGGGAGGTCGTACATGGCCATCTCATGGAAGCTGGGGAGCAAGGGGAGAAGCTAGAGGAGATGTTCATCTCCCAGCCTCCCATGGACATCAGGTGATTGGCACTGACAGCCCAGCATCCCAGCCCTTGGTGGCCTCCTCACCTGAAATCCCAAAACTCCTCTTTGTCAACAGAAAGGTTCAGGTGCCGGCGGGACCAGCTGTTGCCCCGGCTGTTTCCAATCCAGACGTCATACCCTGCGTCCGCAAGGATGAAGCCCAGGCTGCTGTTGGGGAGGTTGTCCACCCAGTCACCACCATCTAAACTGAACCCGTGCACTATCAACACAGGTGACCTGGATCCTGAAAGATGAGAAATCAGGTACTTCACACAAGAAAACCCTTTCCCATATGGAAATAAAACGGCCTTGTGCATCTCAGTATTATTTTCTGCAGGTTGCACATTAAATATTCCATTCTCCCATTATTTCCCTGGCTCTGCTGGTGCTTTTTTTGTTTGAAGGACTTTTTCCACCCCTGGTCCTGAGCTATCACGGAACCTTGGACCAGGGCAAAGGGTTTGCTCCAGGGAAGGAGCTGCTGCGGCTTGCTGAGTTGTGCTGCCCCATCCTGGATACAGCAAAACATGATGTGGGGCTCCTGCATTCCCAGGGACAGCTCAAGGCAGCTGGGCAAAAACTTCTCGTCCCTCTTCCAGCTGCTGAAACCATGTCTGAAGGCACAGGCATTCGCACTGGCTTCCCGTTGCACACTGCCTCATCTCTGAGCCACTGCTCAGCCCCTGATGTCATGGCTGCTTCACTCTCGCTGAAGCTGAGCCCACCTGAGTGCCCAGCGTCCCCCTTGCCGTGAGGAATCCGGTTGAGGCTGAGGAAGTAGCCGTCCTCTGTCAGCACATCATACTCCTCGCTGGGATACCCATGGAAATGGATCTTCTGGCTCTGCAGGGACAACGGTCCAAGGGGAGAGGGTGACCCATTGGTATCCATTATCCTGTGCCTGACCCAATGACACCCACTCCTGCCACCCACACTCTCCGATGTCACCTCCACCTGTGCACATGAGACCTGAAGGTCCATCTACATAAGAGGAAGACCAGGGAGAGGCCAACCTCAAGCTGAGGGCATGAAGTGAGTGACACCCATGCAAATATTGGAAACTTGATGCCCCAAGCCCTCTGGCTGACCCAAAGTGCAGATGTCAGGGTAAGGGATGGGGAGAGCCCAGCTGGTCCATCGGGGAGGACTTCGGGCACACCACCTGTGGAAGCCCAGGTCCTGCGAGGATGTGTTTGACCTCCCAGCACTTACAATGTTCATGAACTGCTCAGGGTTGTCATGGCTCACTCCAGCATGTGGGATGGCATTGCCCAGCCCCAGGGTCAGGCACAGGGCCACCAGCAGCAGCCACATCTCGCCTCTCCGCAGCACCTGAGGGATAACAGTGTTGGTGTGAGCAGGATGGTGGGTGTGCCAGAGGCACGAGCAAACACCATGCAGCTCTGGCACTGCTGGCAGTGCCGCCAAAGCCTGATGCTGCAATGTGGAGCGGGTGTTTCCAGCCCAAACCATGCCAGCTGCAGCACCATACGGGACCCTCTACCTGGCTCTGGGCACTTTGCAACATCCTGCAGCTCTGGCTGAAGCCAGCTGAGCAAGAGCACCCAGTGGCACACGGGTGGTGAGGGCTGGGGTTCCCCAGGGGGTGCAGGGGATGAAATGGAAAGAGGCCACATCTGGCCTGAGGGGCTCTGAGCCAGGCACAGCTGGGGCTGGCAGGGGCTCAGGGAAAGCCATGTCTGTGGCTGCTGTACTGCCCTTTTGCCCTTCCCCAGGACTCCTCCTCCAGACACTACCAGAGGCTGCTTTTATGGTTCCCACCTTGAGTGTTAAAGCCTTCTGGTGCTGCTGCTCATCACCTGGCACAAGCGAGTCCCCTCTCCAGGTGGGGATTGCTGCTCTGTGGGGATGTGGGATGTGACCAGCCTCTGAGAGCCCATTGTCTGCCTGAGAGCCACATCCACACCATGCGGGTGGAGGGCCACCAGCTTAAGCTTTGTATTTGTAGAGGTGTCTTAATATGTCACTATTATCTCACCATGTGCTCCTGGTGTGCCCTGCCATACCCAGCACCTCAGCCCAAGGGGATCCAGACTTCAGGACAGGTCCAGTGAAGTCCATTTCCCTGGTGACCCTGTTGCAGGAGCTAGAAAAGACTCTCTGCCTCCCAGAGGAGGTGTCTGGGCACATTTTCCCAGCATCCTTCCAGCATGGGAAGGTCTTCCTGGGCTGCTCAGGAAAACGGGAACACCTACCCACTGCACAGCACCATGTGGGCAACAGAAAAAACTCACTATCACCCATTAAAACAAAGTGTCAACTCAAGTCTTGCTTTGTGTTCAAGTACACCACCAACATCTTGGTTCCTGCGTCTCCCTCTGCAGGTGAGTATGTCCTGGGATTAAACTGCTGTAATGGTCGAAGGAAGGAGAGGTTTGATTGCCCCGTGATCCTGTAGACAAACTGCACTGCTAAACCCAATCTCCCTGACTGGCATTTGTCCTGTCCAGTTGCTGAACACCAGTCGCCACAGCTGCAGGCTGGATCCATTGGTGCAAATCACCATTTTAAGGTGCTTTTAGTCTGTAGTCCCTCCAAACTGCATGTGGAAGGACGGTAGGAAGGACAGCAGGAAGGAAGGAATTACAGCGGCCGCCTTCTCACCAGGCTCAGTTGCACACATATGCAGGCAAGACATTGTAGGCCATGCCTGGGGACATCAGAGACAGACCAAATTACTGAAATAGCCACTTCAGCAAGCAGTGTGGAATACAAGGGACAAAGAAGCCAAGCCTGCACAGGAATTAGGAGATGCCAGATACAACAATATGCTTCCCAGTGCTGTTTTCCTGTTGCAAAACCCACCCTGAGTTTTCATACCAATTGCATTTTCTTGATGAGCATGTCACTTAGGAAACAGCTTCTTTCCATTGGGTCTACACCTTGGCTTCCAAGGTTTGGCTGGACAAAGCCAGGGCTGGCCTGAGCTAGCACGGGGGATGGTTCTGCTCTGAGTAGGAAGTTGGACCAGATGTCTGCAGAAGTCCCCTTCAAAAAGCTGTGGCTGAGCTGGACCCAGCCAGAGCAGCCTTTCCCCATCCCCTGGGCAGAGAGGTCTCTATCCTTGCTGAGCTCTGTCCCCATGGTCCATGTCTCCTACATTTGCAGCCAGTCCTGCGCATCATCATATGCAAGAGGACCTTCCACTGCCCCATGACCGGCAACAGCCCACAGGCCTGTGGCTTCTGTGGCTCATGCCTGGCTCACAACCCTGCACGTTTTGTGCAGGGTTGTGAGCCCAATGTCCCCTCACCCAGCTCCTGAGCAGTGGCACTAAGATTTCCCATATGTCTTGGAAGTCACTGAGCTGAAGGCTCTGCTGCCCATGCCAGTGTCATCTAGATACTATGGTGGCACACCATGGTAGCCATGACCTGTGACAAGCTGTGCCACAAAGCCCACAGATGTCAGTGAGAGCACTAACAAGTATTCAGCCACTTACTTACAGAAGCAACCCCTTCTGGTATCCCAAGAGATTAAAGCCTTTGTGGCAAAGGAAGAAGGATTAGTCACTGTACATACCTGTGGCATACACAGCAAGCACTAAAAGACTCCTGGGGTTTGACATAAAAACACGGTAGGAACACATAAAGACCAGCCAAAACGACAGTCCCCACCTCCTGCACCCAAGCCTTGGGGTCACACAAGTCATCAGAGTTGTGTCCATTCCCACATATCCAGCGCGGTCAGGAGCCAGCCTGTGATGGAGCATTCCCTGCTCCCGCCCCAGCAAGGGAGGACTCAGCAGAGGAGATGTCAGCTCACTGCCTCGCAGGGCACCTCCCTGCGCTGCCCAGCAAGCCTTGCCTCCACAGAGCCCAGCCACAGCAGGCCCATCTCCTCCAGCCCCCGACTGTCCATCTCCAGCTGGCACAGCCGCACACTGCCACACTTCAGAGCTTCAGCACCGCCTGATGGCACACCTGGGCTCAGACCCTGGGTGTTTTGGACCACTCAACTCAGCTGTAGGTGCTCCCACCACTTGCCTCTGGCACGAAGCCGAAGTATGTACCAGAGCATATCAACAAACTTGAGAAGAGCCCAACAGTGCCTTCCTCAGAAGAGAGACGGCAATGCATCCCACCATCCAAAACCAGAACTGCTATCTCTAATGGCAAACTGCTGCTCTGCTGTGAGTCCTTGGGCACAGGAAAGCAAGACAAAGGAGAGCAGAGATGGTCTCTGCTCCTTCTCAGGGGTGCCATTCCCCACACATCAGCCATGGGTAATCCAACCAAGACAAAGTTAGGGATACAGGGACACCCCATCCCCTCCACACAGCCAAAATGGATGGAGACTCAAGAAAATGTCTAACCACAGCCAGGAGGACTCACAGCACTCCCTCAGCTCACTGGTAAGCACCACAGCTCATGCTTGCAAAAAACGAGGAGCTCAGATGCAGAACTGCAAAGCAGACCCTTCAGAACACACTTTAACTGCGATGGTGACCAAAACGCCCAAGTTCTCCATGCATAAAATGAACAACTGGAAGGATAATAAAGCGTCTTGACTCGGCTGGGATCCTTTCTTTCAGCAAAAGCCTAGGCTAGAAGGAGAGCACGCATTGCACATCAACCTGACCTGCTGCTCCAGGCCCGTCTGTGCAGTCGGGAGGGTTGGTGGCACTGAGTGAACCTGTCCTCTTGGCTTATAAAGAGACACGGAGAGGCTGGGACTCGTCTGTCAACATCTGAAGGCCCAGTCCCTCTCCGATTACACCGCCCATTCTTCCTTTCCAGCCCAATGATTCAGATGTGTCATCCTGAACCCCAGGGAGCTCAGCAGCAAAGCGCCACATCTTGAAGGTAGATAATGAGCTATTGGGCAACGTCCCCATCACCGAGAACACCCAGGCCTTGTGGCATCCTGCAATTGGGTGTTGCATTTTTGGCATACCTCTGCAGAGGGATTCCAGCTGCCTCGTCTGTAGTACAAAGGGCAACATGCTCTGGGGTTGCCAGACAGGTCACTGGCTGCTCACACTTGGCTTTCCTGGTGTAGGTACCCGTTGGCAATGTGTGTCAGCTCTGCATGTCAGCAGCAGGCACAGGGATGACCATGCTGCCTAGAGGAGGTGGCACAACCATGCCTGGGTTGAAAGGGAAGAGGCAGAACTCACCCAGGAAAGGAGGAAGAAATACCAGGTTCACATGACACTGACAGTCTGACTTTCATCAGTGTGGAGATCCCACGAGTGGAAATCCAAAGGGTGCAAAGCAAATCTCACGTGGGCAGGCATGACAATCATCCCTCCACGATGGCTCTGTGTCCACAGGCCCCTTCAACCACATGTCTTGGAGCTGGAGCTCCATCACCTCTCCTCCTGCCAGGAGAGCAATGGTGGTGGGAAGGGACCGCTGGGGGTCTGCATCCCAGCCTCCCGCTCACCACGGGACTGTTGCCAGCACTGTGGCTCTGTCTAGCTGAGGTGGACCCATGTGACTGCAGAGCAGCATCAAGGAAAAAGCCAGATGGAGGAAAACACTCATAACCAGCCTGGCATATGGGACAATCATCACTGAGCCAGTAATTAATGCATTAACGGTTTCTGGTCTATGCTGTGTTTCAGAGCTCCTGTGCAGTGCTCACTGAGAACAAGAGACTGGGGTCCCACCTGGGTGTACTTCTCCCATATCTCTCATGGTTGAGATATTGGACCTCTCCACTTTCTGCCAGCTGGGGAAAACAGGACAGTCAGTATGGGAGCTGCACAAGGTTATAGCCCAGATCCTCCCTTCCTTGCACCACCCCATGGACCCTCAAGAGCTTGCTGAGAACCTGGGACCCCCTCTTCTCCTGATGGGATGTGGGTATTGATGCACAGACCAAAGCACAGTGGCACCTGCTGCCAAGCCAGGGCCGGTGGAGCCCTGGGACAGCAGGCTTGCAGTTCACACGCCCCAATGTATTGCCTTTGACCATGGTCCCTGCATATAAGACAAACAATAAAATCTGAAGTATTGGCCGTAAACATTGTTTTGAAAGTCCTCTCCCCATGCCACAGCCCTGCTTGTACCCTCCCTGGGCATTTACTGCCAGCCACCTCTGAAGATGTGCCTGCCCTGGCCATGCTGATGTGCCCTTGGTTTTGAACTGCTTTTGGATGTGACTTTCATGGCAGCAAAGATATTAAGTAAGAAGGGTTCCTCCTGCCTGTAGGTTATGTAAGTCCCAGGAACCACAAATCTGACAAGGGACTCCAAGTCAGTGCCTTGATCTGAACAAGTAACAAATGTGTTTTCCCAGCATCAGGTCTCCACAGGACAACCTGCAAGTCACGCTCTTTGCAGGCAGCTTCAAGTCCAAAGTCTGTGACGCAACAGGTCATCTGGGTTAGAAGAAAGCCCAGACCAGGACTAAATTGGAACCCACTCATTTCACAGCACAATTGTTCAATACTCAAGTCAGGATGCATCATTTCCAAGGTCAAACCAGCTTGACTGGAGAAGACCCCTTTCACATCAGCTCCATCTCTCTTCCTTGGGTCCTGACTCATGAGCCTTAATGGTAGAGTTTGCACTCGGAGGTTATTCAAGAACATCACTTTGGAAAGCAAATTGGACTCATGCAGCAAGACATGAGGTGATAGGTCTATTGCCAATGGCTGCCTATACGTTGGTCTAAGGTAGGTTTGCCTGAGCAGCTTGCTCTTCCTGCAGCCAGGTGTATGACAGATGAGGAGCTGCCCTGCCTAAAGCAGATGTAGCTGTTTCATGCACACAGCGGCAGCATCCACTCCATAGATGCTTACTTTTTCTTGAATTAGGGTGCTAGCACAAACACCACAATCCTCCCTGAGAAAAGGAGTCCCCATGCAATGGGAGGATGTCCATCATATTCAGTGCTACCAAACCAACTAGGTTTTGCTCTTGCACCGGATTGCTCTGAGGTGGTGACTGCAGGCCATAGAGATGTCCCGCCCTGTCTTCCATGGACCAAGCTTATCCACAGCCCCGGAAGGACAGTGTCACCTCGGTTGAAGGAGCTCAAGGAATGAGCTTCCAGGTGGGGAATCAGCCCAGCAGAAGACAGAATGTGTCACAAAGTGCTGGTGACTTTTGGAGTGGTATCACCGGTGAGCAGAATATGTCCTCTGTCAGCACGAAATACCTCTAGCTTGGATGGACTCAGGCTTCTTGTGTTTTTCGCCAGCAGAATTGTTGTTTGTTTGTTTGCCTAAATTTAAATGCTCACATGAAAGAGCAGGATGTGGCACTTTGCGAGAGCTTCGTTTAATTACAGGGCCTTTGGACGCCATTCCCAGATGAGGTCCTGGAGGAAGCGGGCTGGTTTGGTAACTCAGTGCAAGGCTGTAACCACTCACATGACATTTCTTTGAGCACAAATGTCAGTACTCAAATTCAGGGCTCACAGTGCTGATAGCACAGTCCAGCAATCCAAAAGGCAGCATTTATTACCCTGCAAACTTGTCCTGTAGCCTTTTCCAAACTCTTTTACAGTGGCTTGTGCAAACCAGAGCATGTATCTCTAGTGCTTCTGGTGAATATAGCATGTTCAGTAGAGGATGTTTAGTATTTTGAAGTATGTGGAGAGGACACAGTGCAAAACCAGTTTGGGGTTTTTTTGAGTCACCTGGGGTATTGGAGAAAATGCAATGAAACCCAAAGGAAGCATAAGAAGTATAGAAGACTTGCAGGAACACTTTCACTGACTCAAGCACCTACAAATAGCTCTGCCAATGACCTTGGTGCTCACTGCACTCCTACTTGGTCCAGATGGCCATGTTTGTAGCCTCTCCTGCCTTGAAAACAGCTACACAGAGGTGGCAAAATACCAGGCTAGGAATGCCCTGCCTTAAGTGACCTTTCAGGCAACATCAGGTGTGGACCTGATGAGGCAAAAGCGAGCATTCTTACAAGAAAAGAGAGTGAAAACCATGCTGAGAAGTGCCATAGAACAAAGTAGGCATTTAATCATCAGCTTGGCCAAGAAAAAGATCCAAGGCTCCTTTTATGCAAGATGTTGTACCTTGTACTGAAAGGCTCAGCCACAGGTACCCAAGAAGAATGTAAACACAAGTAAAAGGTTAAGAAGTGGCAGAAAAGGCCACTGACATGCAATTGCTAGAGCAGAAGACACGCAAGATATTACTGGATGTCAAGAAGCGGAAGATTTCACAACAGCTTCCCATTTGGGGCAAGACACTTTTGTACTCTAATGACTTCTACCCGGCCCTACAGCATTACAGGAATGGTATTTCCTGTATCAACACTCCTAAAGTGTTGTCCCAAGAAAGGCCAACATAATAAATTATCTCTTGTCCAGTCCCCTGCAGAACAAGATCAACAGCTGGTGAAAGGTCCAGCAATACAGCCACATTTTAGGGGGAAAATAATTCTCAACAGATGTAATTAAGCACTGTAAATGTGCTCAGAGTGTTGGCGGAATGTTGTCGTGGTTTAACCCCAGTCGGCAACTAAGCACCACACAGCCACTCGGTCACCCTCCCCACCCTGGGTGGGACTGGGGAGAGAATCAGAAAAAAAAAAGTAAAACCCATGGGCTGAGATAAAGACAGTTTAATAGGACAGCAGAGGAAGAGAAAATATTAATAATAATAAAAGAATATACAAAACAAGTGATGCACGATGCAATTGCTCACCACCTGCCAACCGAGACCCAGCCCAGCCCTGAGCAGTGATCACTGTCCCCCGGCCAACTCCCCCCAGTTTATGTACTGAGCATGACGTCACACGGTATGGAATAGCCCTTTGGCCAGTCTGGCTCAGCTGTCTTGGCTGTGCCCCCTCCCAGCTTCTTGTGCACCTGGCAGAGCATGGGAAGCTGAAAAGTCCTTGACCAGTATAAACACTACTTAGCAACTACTAAAATATCAGTGTGTTATCAACATTATTGTCATCCTAAATCCAAAACAGAGCACTATACCAGCTACTAAGAAGAAAATTAACTCTATCCCAGCCGAAACCAGGACAGATGTCCATCCCTGGAGATGCTCAAAACTGAACAGGACAAAGCCCTAAGCAGCCTGATCTAGTTGGAAAATCACCCTGCTTTGAAACTTGCTAGAGACTAGAGACCTTCAAGGGTCTGTCCAACCTAAACTACATGCCTGTCTGAGCAGAAGCACAGCGGGAGAGATGCCCCAACTGTTAATTGACACACACACTGTTGGACCAGAGGACTGCTAGACAGATGAGGAAGTCTCCTGAGCAGAGGCTTTGGTGCGACTAACCCCCACAGAGGAGTTGATCAGGAGCTTTGAAAGGTGGGGACAGCCAGGACCACTCTGTTGAGCCACCCCGCTCCACAAACCAGGGTCCTGTGACAGCTCAAGTGCAACAGATGCTGTTGAAGCTACAGAGGAGGGCACATAGGTGTACATGTCTGAATGTCCAGCTGTCCTCTAGACCAGACATTCCCTATCCAGACATCATCCTCACATGTGGCAGCCTCTTCTCTGGAGACCTTCCGAGGTTACAAGGCCTACTGTAAGGCCCCAATTGTGCTTTTGTAGTGTAAAGTACTTGGTGCAGAGAAAACATTAAGTTTTGTCTCTTCCTTGCTCCATAAGTTGCAGGCATTGCTCCCATCAAATATTCAACATGACCAATGCTGTGTGTGTCTGTGTGGAGCTCTGCAAGACCTCTGATGAGGGGTAGGCATCTGGTGGTGTTTTAGGTGGATCAAGAGTGGTGCCTGTTCCTTACAGCTCCCCAAAATCTACAGGGCAGCCACATCTGCCCAGTAGCTGCATTCAGGTGTCTGTCCCTGCTGAGACCCACATTTGGCATCACTGATGGCATCACTCCTGAATCCCATGCCTTCTGCCCATGCCCAGATCTCATGCTGACTCATGAGGAAGCTTTCCAAGAGCTCGTCTCAGCACAGATTCCCAGCAGCAATGCTGAGACCTCTGGGACATGCTCCCCTCCAGCACATCACCCATACCACAGCATTCCCACAGCTAGAGGCAGTGATGCTGGCTGTGCTTCGGTCCAAAGCTCAGCCTTCAGGTAACTCCAGGAGCCTGTGCAGGCCAGAGACGCCCCTTTCAGTAACTCATTGGTACAGCGAGGGACCATTACAAGCCATCTGTCCCACTAAGATGCTGACCACCAGGTCTAAAGGCTGCTCCTTCTTTTGTTCCAGGAACAAAAAGTGGCACCCAAGAAAGAGCAGATCATGTGGTCTTGACATCTACAACAGATCAACAGTTAAGTCTTCAGGTGAGATACTGATGAGGCATAATTGGTAGCTCCCACCTGCAGAGACCAGGTGCCCCTGGCAGCTTGGCCATCAGGAAAAGCCTTGGGGAACCCTGGAGCTGTTTCCTGTATAGCAGAAGTTGTTATCAAATAGCAGGTGATGTGTCTGTCCTTCCTGAAGGAGTTGTTTCTTCTACTACTGCCCCAGTCCCTGTGTGCAGACACAGTGGAGAGCCCTTGGTTTTCTGGCGGGCAGAGCAGAAGTGAGAAAATTCACCTTGGAGGGAAGAGGGCACGGGTAAGACAGACTCCAGGAACCACAGTGGGAGCCACCTTGGTCTGGAGTGGCAGTGCCAGCTTCCCCAGCACTCCAATTCCTGGCATACCTGAACTCGCTGGGCACCTCCAGGTACTGGAAAGTTGTCCGCAGCTCTGGGCAGCTCAGTCCATGGCCATGGCACAGCTGAGAACATGCTGTGACCGGCCCTCTCATGACCCTTCTGCCCTCAGAGTCCTTCACAGCCCTCCACTGCTTCCCTGAGGACTTCGTGTGCTTCCAGTACATGACCGTAGCAGCTTGGCTCCTTGCCAAGCTGGCAGGTCACGGCTTGCTCTTCCAAGATCCTGTGAGCCCCACAGCAGAAGTGCGTTTGACATCCTTTTATTTAGGGACACGTTCATTAACACTGGCGGCCACCTGCATGCCACCCAACAGACTCTGAGAAGGTGGCCATGGATGACACTGCACACTGTTTTCAGCTGAAAAAGGAGGAAAGATGTCACAGGGTAGGCAAGCTGCAGAGCTGGGATGACACAAGCTCATTCCTAGCACACATGGGCTAGACTTGGGCCACCATGAATCACTCAGAGACATGGGGATGTGGCCAGGGTGTGAGGGAAGACTGCTCTGAGGACCATTTTCAGGAGCCACCATTTGCATGGCTGCCTTCAAGGCAGATGTCAGAAGCAATGAGAGAAGAGACTAGGCTTGGGAATTACCTTGCCCACTGCATAAAGATGGGCTGGAAAGAGGTCTTGTATTTTATTGCTGTTTAAAGACCAAGGCACCCCATCAATCTGGCTCCCAGCCTTGTCCCAACCCAGAGCTGCCTTTCCCCCACCAATTCCAGCATCAGCGACAGCCTCCACCAGCAGAGGTGACATGAGGGTCTTCTCCCTCGGCTTCCCTACCACCACGGCTTGGGCATCCAATACTAATCCAGCTACACCTCGAAGCCTTACCCTCTCCTTCCCACCACCCTGGAGCCTGCAATGGCTGTTGGGTTGCTCCCCAAAGCCTACTCCTCCCTAGCCCAGCTCACAACCTTCAAGCTGTGGGTCTCTGCGGCACTCACATACCATCCTGTCACCAGAGCACGCTAAGACAGAGGAGACTCCCATAACTCTCAGAAAGGAGCCCTGTGATGCACAGAGCTCTGCAGGCAGACCTGCACAGACCTTCTCCTTGCAGGAGCTCCTCATAAAGCCCCCAGGTTTAACAGAGCCAGCTCCCACCAGGATGCAGGCAGGGACACTCCCCACCAAGGGCAGCAGGTAGAAAGGAGCTACACCCAGCTCTGCCCGTGATTGCTGTGTCCTTGCAGACAGCTCCTGGCCTCCAGGCTCACCTTAGTTTCCCTCAGTGGCTTGCAGCAAAGCCTCCTGAGTCTTCCTTAGTCCTTCAAAAGTCCTTCTTTTCACACCCTCTCCAGAAACACCTGCTCCCCTCCATGCCTCTCTGCACAAGCCCATGGCTCTCCCTATGCCAACCCCCTCTATTTCTTCAGCTCCTGCCCCACCTCCTTAAACTCTCCTCCCAGACAGGCTCAGCTGCTCCAGAGGAAGGATGACTCTTTGCCTGGCCCTCCTGCTCCCCTCAAGACAAAGGAGATGATGCACACACGAATGCAAGCCCCAGGAGGGGGTAATTCCCTCTGCTTGGCACTGGGGAGGCCAAATCACGGTGCTGTATCCAGTTTTGGGTTCCCAGGGACTAGTGAGACACCCCCAAACTGGAGTCAGCCTGGGGACACTGTGGTGATGGTGGGTGGGGGCCAGAGCATGTGAGGAGAGGCTGTGGGAGCTGGGCTTGCTCAGCTGGAGATGAAGAGGTGAAGGGGGGCCCAATGGGAAAGGGGTCACCCCCTGCCCAAAGGGGTCTTAGAGGCACCGGGGCTGGACTCTGCTCAGAGGGGCACAGCAAGAGCCCCAGAGGCACCAGCACAAGCTGCATCATGGGAGACCCCGGCTGGTCCCAAGGAAACAGCCCTTCCCCATGTAAGCGGTGCATGCCTGGGAGGGGGCCCTGAGCAGTGGGGGATCCTCCAGCTCAAAGGCGGGTATCCACCCACTGAACAGGCTCAGATGCATTTCAGCAGGTTGCCTGGCAGATCCAGAAAACCGCTCACTGAATCAAGCCCTCATCTTTTCCTCTCGGCCAGGGCAGCCACATGTCAGCACAAGTCCCTTTTGTCACATCCTTCAGCTTGTGAGCACCCGGGGACCTTTTCTTTCCTATTTGGGGGTGAAAAGCTACTGCATATTCCCTGAGAGCACCCAGCACATGTGTGATGAGTGTCACCTCCCTGTGGCCCCACCCATCCATGTAAGGGTGGGCTCCCAAACGTGCACCTCACCGAGAGGCTCACAGAGCATCTGAGGAGGCTGTTTCTAAACCACCCACTCAGCCACCACCATGTTTCTGTTGGCACAGTTTAAATGGTGCCCAGTACCTTCAGCACAACCAGCATGCGCATGGTCAATAACCAACAAAATCATAGCTGGAGTCAGAATGTGCTTTTCCCCACCAAGCAGGAGCTGAGAGGTGTGAAGGGCCCTGGGGACACTCAGGTGGGAAGTGATGGAACCTGGGAAGATGCATCTCCAGGGCTGGACTTGCCCCTTGGCCAATGCAGCACGCCGTGGCCACACACCCCACTGCCCAGGCAGGAGCCTGCGAGGGGGCTGCTCTACCACTCACAGCCCAGCGTCCAGTGGACAACTGCCTCTCCTTGACGTCAACACGGTCTTTCCACCCTGCTGTCAACCTTTGGTGGATAAGGTAGCAATGGAGCTCAGTGCAGACTGCATGAAACCTTGCTTGTCCCCCTGGTGACAAAGGAGGAAAGCAAACTGGAGACAGAGGTGCCCTGGGGCTTTTGGGTTGGATTTTTTTTCTGTAACAGGCTTTACACTCTGCTACTGACAAACCAGAAAAGCCTGAGCTCAAGTTTTTTGTTAAACTCAACAGCATGACTTATCAATGCATTATAACAAATGCAATGGAAACACACCTCTCACCCAGCTGAAGCAGCACAAAGGTGGCCAGTGTCATTACAGTTCATAACATGGATGGTGAGAGGGCTGGACCTGGCCGGACTGCCCTTTCCCATCCTCCCAGCAGAGACGGCTCCATCCTCAAAGAGTTCCTGCCCTGGGTGGCCATGGCTAGGCTGTAGAACCACCTCATGAGGTGGCACCTCATGCTCAAGGAGAGGTGGACGACCATTCGGGTTTTTTTAAATATACCAAAACGCTACACTTTCTGTGAAGGTTTGGGCAGGAGATCATCTCCCTCACCAGTGCTTTCACAGCACCCTCTCCTGCCCAGGCTTTCCCTTTTCCTTCAGAGAGCACCATCCCATGGACAACAATCAGTCCATGACCAGACATCAGCTAGCTGAAGAGCAGGTAGCACTGAGAAATTTAGGAAGAGTACACGTGATTAAAGTGGCTTTGGGCAGGCGGTCTCCTTGGAAGCAGAGCCATAGCACCGAGGGGATGGGGGACTGAGGAGACAGGAAGGCAGAGTCACCAGGATGCAGTGACCGTAGCCCCCCGAGGCTGTACACCCACCCCAGGGTCTCCCAGAAATGCTGATGCTTCCACAGGAAGCCCCTCAAGAAGCAGGAGACTTTGTAAACATTGCTGTCAAATTGATATAAACAGAATAGAATATTTCAGTTGGAAGGGACCTACAACTATCATGTAGTCCAACTGCCTGACCAATTCAGGGCTGACCAAAAGTTAAAGCGTGTTGTTAAGGGCATTGTCCAAATGCCTCCTAAACACTGACAGGCATGGGACATCAACGACCTCTCTAGGAAACCTGTTCCAATGTTTGAACAACCTCTTGGTAAAGAAATGCTTCCTAATGTCCAGTCTGAACCTCCCCTGACACAGCTTTGAACATTCCCAGGCATCCTGTCACTGGATCCCAGGGAGAAGAGCTCAGCACCTCCCTCTCCATGTCCCCTCCTCAGGAAGCTGCAGAAAGCAATGAGGTCACCCCTCAGCCTCCTTTTCTCCAAGCTAGAAAAACCCAGAGTGCTCAGCCACTCCTCAAAGGACATGCCTTCCAGCCCTGTCACCGGCTTGAAGGATCTTCACATCCTTCTTAAATGGTGGGGCCAGAACTGCACACAGTACTTAAGGTGAGGCCACACCAATGCTTACATACTAAGGCTATGGGTCCTGATGAGATGCATCCCAGAGTCCTGAGGGAGTTGGCTGATGTAGTTCACAAGCCACTCTCCGTGATATTAGAAAAGTCATGGCAGTCAGGTGTAGTCCGTGGGGACTGAAAAAAGGGATGCATTGCACCCATTTTTAAAAAGGGTAAAAAGGAGGACCCTGGGAACTACTGATCTGTCAGCTTCACCTCTGTGCCTGGGAAGATCATGGAACAGATCCTCCTAGAAGCTATGCTAAGGCACATGGAGGACAGGGAGGTGATTCAAGACAGCCAGCATGGCTTCACCAAGGGCAAGTCCTGCCTGACCAACATAGTGACCTTCTATGATGGAGTGACTGCATTGGCAGACAAGGGAAGAGCTATGGAAGTCACCTATCTGGACTTCTGTAAGGCCTTTGACATGGTGCCTCACAATATCCTTCTCTCTAAATTGGAAGGATATGGATTTGATGGGCAGACTGTTCAGTGGATAGCAAACTGGCTGGGTGGTCGCATCCAGAGGGTAGTGGTCAATGGCTCGATGTCCAGATGGAGAACAGTGACGAGTGGTGTCCCTCAGGGGTCTGTATTGGGGCCAGTGCTGTTTAATATCTTCATCAATGACATAGACAGCAGGATCGAGTGCACCTTCAGCAAGTTTGCAGATGACACCAAGCTGAGCAGTGCAGTTGACATGCCTGAAGAACGGGATGCCATCCAGAGGGACCTGGACAAGCTGGAGAAGTGGGCCTGTGTGAACCTCATGAGGTTCAATAAGGCCAAGTGCAAGGTCCTTCACCTGGGTCAGGGCAATCCCTGGTGTCAGTACAGGCTGGGGGATGAAGGTATTGAAAGCAGCCCTGAGGAAAAGGACTTGGGGGTACTGACAGATGAAAAGCTGGATGTGAGCTGGCAATGTGCTCTCACAGTCCTGGGCTGCATCAAAAGAAGCGTGGCCAGCAGGTCGAGGGACGTGATTCTGCCCCTCTACTCTGCTTTGGTGAGACCCTATCAGGAGTACTGCGTCCTGCTCTGGAGTCCTCAGCACAGGAAGGACATGGACCTGTTGGAGCAGGTCCAGAGAAGGGCCGCAAAAATTGTCAGAGGGATGGAACACCTCTCCTATGAGAAAAGGCTGAAAGAGCTGGGGTTGTTCAGCCTGGAGAAGAGAAGGCTGCGGGGAGACCTTATTGCAGCCTTTCAATACTTAAAGGGGGCCTACAAGAAAGATGGGGATAGTCTTTTTAGCAAGGCCTGCTGCAACAGGACAAGGGGTAATGGTTTTAAACTAAAGGAGGGTAGATTTAGACCAAACACAAGGAAAAACTTTTTCACGATGAGGGTGGTGAAACACTGGAACGGGTTGCCCCATCCTTGGAAACATTCAAGGACAGGCTGCATGGGGCTCTGAGCAACCTGATCTAGTTGAATATGTCCCTGCCCATTGCAGGGGGGTTGGACTAGATGACCTTTAAAGGTCCCTTCCATCCCAAAGCATTCTATGATTCTATGATTCTAAATACAGAGGGATAATCCCCTCTCTTGCCTGGCTGGTTACACTGTGTTTGACGCACCCCAGGATGCGGTTTGCCCTCTTGGCTGCCAGGGCACACTGCTGGCTCCTATTGAGCCTGCTGCCAACCAGCACCCCCAGATCCCTTTCTGAAGGGCTGCTCTCCAGCCACTCCTCTCCCAGTTTAGATTCGTGCCCAGCATTACTCTGACCCAGGTGCAGAATCCAGCATTTCAACTTGTTACATTTCATCCCATTAATCATTGCCCAATGCTCCAATCTACCTAGATCCCTCTGCAAGGCCTCTTGTCCCTCAAGAGAGTCAACAGCACCTCCAAGTTCGGTATCATCAGTAAACTTGCTAATGGTGCCTTCAACTCCTGCATCCAGATGGTTGATAAATGTATTGAACAGCACTGGCCCTAGAATTGAACCCTGAGGAACACTGCTGGTGACTGGTTGCCAGCCAGATGTAGCCCCATTCACTACAACCCTTCGAGCTCTGCCCTTTAGCCAGTTCTTCACCTAGCACACTGTGAACCCACTCATCTCACAGTTGGTCAACTTGTCCAGAAGGATGCTGTGAGGGACAGTATCAAAAGCCTTACTAAAATCCAGAAAAACACATCCACCGCCTTCCCTTCATCTGCAAGGTGGATGACTTTATCATAGAAAGATATCAAATTAGTTAAACAGGACTCTCCCTTTGTGAACCCATGTTGACTGTGCCTGATGATTGCATTATTCTTTAAATGCCTTTCAATAGCACCCAGTATAATCTTCTCCATAATTTTTCCAGGAACTGAGGTTAGACTAACAGGTCCGTAGTTCCCTGGATCTTCCCTCACGCCCTTTTTGTAGATTGCAATAACATTGGCTAGCTTCCAGTCAGCACGGACCTCCCCAGACTCCCAAGACCTTTGATAGATGATCGGGAGGGGTCCTGCCATAACATCCATTAGCTCCTTCAGTACTCTGGGATGAATCCCATCAGGCCCCATGGACTTGTGAACACTCAGCTGATGCAGCTGGTCCCTTACAATTTCAGTGTTCACAAATGGAAAGCCACTGTTCCCACACTCGTGGTCCTCCAACTCAGGAGACCGGCCAGCCCAAGGACTATCGGTATCATTAAAGACTGAGGCAAAAAAAACCATTGAGCGCCTCAGCTTTTTCTTCATCCCTATTAGTCCGATGACCATCTTCAACAAGCATCAGTCCAATGTTTTCTTTAGACCTCCTCTTGCTATTAACGTACTTTAAAAAGCCCTTCTTGCTGTCTGACACAACACTGGCCAGTTTCAAGTCTAAATGAGCTTTGGCCTTTCATTTCTTCATATGCGAGCCATGGCTCTGTCATCTTCCTGTGAAGCCTGACCTTGCTTCCAGAGATCGTACAATTCTTTTTTTCCTCTTGAGCTCCGTGAGGAGTTCCCTGTTCAGCCAAGATGGCCTTCTGCCATGCTTGCTTGACTTATGAAACAGTGGAATTGCCTGCTCCTGTGCTTCTCCAAGGTGCTGCTTAAAAACTGACCAGCACTCGCCGACTCCTAAGCTCTCAACAGCAGATTCGCAGGGGACTCTGCTAAGTACATCCCTGAATCTTGAAATCCAGGGTAGCAACTCTGCTGTCCTTTTTTTCTCATTACACTGACAATTTTAAACTCAACTATTTCATGATCACTGCGGCCAAGACAGCTCTAAAGGACCGATAGAAAAATGTGGTTTTGTCTCGACATTGCCGCTGTAGCGCCATCCAGCGTCGCGCTTCGAGAAAACCCTCTTCTCCACAGTTTTGAGAAAAACAACCTCGTGCGCCTGCGCAGGGACTAAAGGCGCGAAAAGAGCCGAGGCAGGGGCTAAAGGCGCGAAAAGAGCCGAGGCGGGGGCAGCACGTCCGTGGCGAACCGCACGTACACATTTGTGGTCTGCGCATGCGTGAGAGCCCCTATATAAGGAGCACACGTGGTTCGCGGCGGTGGCGGTGTGTGAGAGTGTTGCTTCCGTTCCTGTACCCTCCCTCACTCCCTCGGTCCCCGACGAAGCCTGAGGCCACCAAAGATCCAGCGGAAGATCACCAGACTTGAAGCGGTGGTGATAAACTCCTCCTTCTCTTTGTCTCTCTCTCTCCCCTATTATTTTCCTCTCCTCCCTTGCCCTCCCTCCTCCCTCCATTCTCTTCTCCCCTCAAATAAAAGTAAAAGGTTGTATGACATCTGACCGATTCCAGCATCTTAATCTCATCCTTGGGATCGTATCAAAACCTCCCCTGACATTGGATCAGGACATCTAATTGGCGTCATGGACAGGATCCCTTGAGATGAGTGTCATACAGCGTTATGGTGTGCTGAGTGATTGTGTGTGAATGAGGTGTACAAATAAGTACGAAGCGAGTGCGGAGTTCCGATCCGCAGTTCTGCTCTCCCGCGAGGGAAGCAGTCAGAGACAAATGAAGCACAAGGAAGGAGTGGGTGTTGAGACCTTTGTACTGAAATGCGCGTAGTAGTTTGTGATTTGACCTCCTGAGGGAGGATAGGGGAAACTTGAATTTTATGGTGTGACCCCCTCAGGATGATATCCCCTTTGTAGACTCTCCTCTGTCTCATACTAGCTTATGGTCTGGCCTCCTGGGGGAGTACAGGGGAAGCTTGAATTTTACGGCGTGACCCCCTCAGGACGATATCCCCTTTGTAGGCTCGTCTTTGTCTTGTAGTAGTGTGCGGATTGGCCTCCTGGGAGTGTATAGGGGAAACTTGGTTTTTCTAAGGTTTGACCCTCCCGGGATGAACTCCCCTTTGTAGGACATGGCTGCCCAAAAGGCAGGCGATTTTTGTGAAGAGACGGAGAAATTATATGAGTTTTTAGAAACATACCGCTCTTGCCCCTCACCCCCGGGACGAGATTGGGCATGGGACCACTGCTTCCAACTGCAAAGTGTTACGGACCGAATAGCGGTCTTGCATAAAGAAGCTAAAGCGAAGAAGGGGAAGGGGAAGCCATCATTTGTGCTGTGTGAGGAGCATGTCTGGCAGCGGTGGTGGAGGGTAAGAAACGAGCGCCCTGCCAATCGGAGGCTGTGGCCACTTCGTTGCAAGCGGCAATAATACCGCTGCGAGAGCAATTACTAGAGACCAAACGGGCGCTAGAGGAGGAGAAGCACCAAAATATGATTTTGAAGGAGGAGCTGAGGGTTCAGCTCCTGAGGGAGGCAGACACCCCCGCTGAGGCGGAGGGAATGGTGGAAGAGAAAGGGGTATGCCAAATTTATCCCCAGAAAGATTTAAAGCGATTAAGGGAGACTGTGGATAACCCCCGCCATATGTGCCCGCTGGTAAAGACAGAATACATATATGAGGACGATAGCGACAACCGTCCCCAAGTTGTAACCAAAGAAATCCCTTTTACCGCCACTGAATTGGCTAAACTCCGAAAGGATTTTGCTAGGACAGCAAGGGAGTCCGAAACCGAATATGTGTGGAGGGTATCCCTGTCGGGGGGGCGGGATCATGCTATCGGAAGAGGAAGCAGAGGGGTATTGGGGCCCTGGCGTCTTCCTCACAACGGGCGATCACCGGGCCCCATGGTCTCTGACCCAGAGGGCTGCATATTGGGTGGGGGGGCTGAACCCATTAGAGAGGGGGGATTCCCTAGCTATAACTGGTTCGGTCGATCAACTACTAGAAAACGTACAAAAGGCGGCATGCCTGCAAATGATGTATGACCGGGAACTTAAACCAAACCTAAGCTCTCCGATGTTGCTACCGGTAGACCCCGAGCGGCTGACGCCACTAATAAGAGGACTCCCCAACTCGTTAAAACCTATCGGGATCCAATTACAGGGGAGAATTCTAAATGTGCCTCGCGAAGAGCGAATTGCAGCTGCCCTGGAGGGAATGGTAACCCCCGAACAGCGGCAGTGGGGGAGGAAGGTGTGGACCTGGGGGGAGATAGCTCAGGAACTGATAAACTATGGGAGGAAATATGGGCCAGTAGGCAGAACTTACCACAAGGTGGAAACTAGGGCCGTGTGGGCAGCGGAGCCGGCAAATAAACCGCTGGCTTTTTCAGGGGGAAGGCCCGACCCAACAAAAAGGGAAAAAACCCTGCTCCGACAAGAATTGTGGCAGAAGGGACTGCAAAAGGGTGTGCCCTGAGACCTAATGGATGGGCTCCCCACCAAAAAGTTAGAGCTCCTGGTGCGGAGGTGGTCCGGGCAAGGACCCTCTCCCAAACCGAACCCACCTTCCACCCCAGCACTGGACAGGGAGGAGGGGTTCAAGGGGGACGAAAGGGCGGCGGGGAAACTAAAACCTCTGCCCCCTCAGGGTGAGGGGGGAGGCGGGGGGTGGATGTTCATTAGACAAGTCACCTGCAACAATAAAGGGGACCTCCTCATTACCATCGCAGTAGGGCCGAGGAAGAGGCCTATGACCTTTTTAATTGATACGGGGGCCCAAATTACAGTAATAAAACAGAGCAAGGCAGAACGGTGCGACATTTCAACCCCTTCTAAGCACCTGATAGTATTAAATGCCCTAGTGAAAACCCAATCTGTGCCCATGACCCCGGTAACCTTATGGCTACCAGGAGATGAGAGTCCGGTGAACACCATGGCGGCTGTAGGACCTTTTCAAATGAATCTCCTGGGAATAGATGTTTTAAAAGGGAAACAGTGGCGGGACACCCAGGGGAACTCGTGGTCCTTCGGTGTTCCCCAGGTCAGAAGATTAGCCAGGAGCCCTAGTGCAGAAATGCGCCTGCTGCAAGCAGTGCCTCCCCTTCCTCCTTCCTGGTTGACCAATGTGAAACCCTACCCGCTGCCCTTGGGAGCAAGGGAAGGCATCATCCCTGTACTAGAGGACCTGAAATGGCAAGGAGTCATAATTCCCGTACAATCCCTCTTTAACTCTCCTGTGTGGCCTGTTAGAAAACCCAATGGTAAATGGAGATTAACTGTAGATTACCAGTGCCTCTATAGCAATACCGGCCCTTTAACAGCTGCCATGCCAAATATTGCCAAATTAATTGCAACCATTCAGGAGCAAGCCCATCCAGCGATGGCAACCATTGATGTCAAAGACATGTTTTTTATGGTCCCACTGCAGCCTGGGGACCAGGAGCGCTTTGCCTTCACATGGGAGGGACAACAATATACGTTCACTCGACTGCCCCAATGATATAAACACTCCCCTACGTTGGCCCACCATGCACTGGCACAAGAACTTAAAACTATCCCCATACAAGCAGGAGTCAAAACTTATCAGTATATAGATGATGTGCTTATAGGAGGGACCCAGGTAGAGGACGTTGAAAAAAACACAACGTGATATTGTCACCCACCTGGAATGGATAGGATTGACAATCCCACCCAAAAAGGTCCAAACCCTTTCCAGTGAGGTAAAATTTTCAGGAATCTGGTGGAGGGGGGGGATGGCCTATATTCCCCCAGATACCCTATCCTCGTTAGACTCCCTCAAAATACCCGAATCCAAAAAAGACTTGCAACACGCTCTAGGGCTGCTTGTATTTTGGAGAAAACATATTCCAGACTTTTCGATTATTGCTAGACCACTATACAACCTACTAAGGAAAAAGGCTCAGTGGGAGTGGACCCCAATCCACGAGGAAGCCTTGCAGCTACTAATTTTTGAGGCAAACGCCCATCAAGCCCTAGGGCCAATTCACCCCACCAATCCGGTTCAGATTGAATGGGGATTTGCCCGTACCAGGCTCTCCATCCACCTGTGGCAGAAGGGACCCGAAGGGCCCACTCGGCCCATCGGATTCTACTCACGCAGCTTCAAGGACGCCGAAAAGCAATACACTACTTGGGAGAAGGGGTTGTTTGTAGTTAGCCTAGCTGTACGGGAGGCCGAACGAACTATTCGGAAACAGCCGATAGTCCTTCGGGGCCCGTTTAAGGTGACTAAAGCAGTCTTGGCAGGGACCCCACCCCCCGACAGGGTGGCTCAGCGGGCGTCCGTAAGGAAATGGTATGCTCAGATGGAACACTATTGTGAGGTCTTCTCCGTTACGGAAGGGGCCGCTAAAATGCTAACTATACAAGATGAGGCAGACTTAAATAGGGAAAACCCTCCACTTCCCCCCGTGGTCAAAGTAGCTCCCCCGTTTTCAGAGCAGGTCCTAAACGCATGGTTCACTGACGCTTCCTCGAAGCGGGAAGGGAAGGTTTGGAAATATTGGGCTGTAGCCCTTCAAGTAGCAACTAAGGAGAAAATAATTACGGAGGGAGAAGGCAGTGCACAGGTAGGAGAGCTGGTTGCAGTGTGGAGTGTTTTTCAATGCGAAAGCCAGACCACCTCCCCTGTGCACATTTATACAGACTCCTATGCAGTATTCAAGGGCTGCACGGAGTGGCTCCCGTTTTGGGAGCAGAATGTCTGGGAAGTCAACAGACTACCAATCTGGCAGAAGGAGAAGTGGCAAGATATTCTCGAAATCGCAAAACGGGGGACATTTGCGGTGGCGCGGGCAGCTTCCCACCAACAAACCGATACCCCAGCGGGCCGGTGGAATGCAGAGGGGGACGAGTTGGCCCAACTAGCCCCGCTACCGAGCACCCAAGTGCAGGAGAACTGGGAACACCTACTAGAGGGGCTACATGTAAAGCGGAGGCACTCAGGGATCAATGATTTGTACCGGGAAGCACAAGCTCGGGGATGGCCAGTCACCAGGGAGGAGTGCAAGACTTGCATATCCTCCTGTGAACAATGCCGTGTCTGTTTGGACAGACACCCCCTGGAAAACGAGCCCCTGCACCTCAGGGAAGGGAAAGGTTTGTGGGAGGCCTGGCAGATCGACTGTATCGGGCCCTTCCAAAAGTCCACAGGGAAACGTTACGTATTGGTGGGGGTTGAGATAGTCTCCGGACTTGTACAAGCACGGGCTTGTGCGAAAGCAACTGGGGAAAATACTGTAAGGGCCCTCAAATAATGGTT
Source organism: Nipponia nippon (assembly GCF_047370975.1). Taxonomy (NCBI): domain Eukaryota; kingdom Metazoa; phylum Chordata; class Aves; order Pelecaniformes; family Threskiornithidae; genus Nipponia; species Nipponia nippon. Next base: position 85,754,716 of record NW_028262347.1, on the reverse strand, counting down.
CGGGACCTTCCCTAAACCACAGACCATCCAGTCAGACAACGGCACACACTTCACCGCCAAAATAGTCCAAGAATGGGCGGCTCGGGAAGGGATTTTGTGGATGTTCCACACTCCGTATTATCCACAGGCAAACGGGATTGTGGAACGGACCAACGGGCTGCTTAAGCGCTTTTTAAAACCCCACCAACCAGGATGGGCCGAGCGGGTGGGGGAGGTGGTGACCAATGTCAATAATTGCTGGGGTATAAACGGGTACCCGAAAATTGCGGCATTTTGTCCGCAAGCCCCAGCCATGGTACCTGTCTCTCGAAACCCCAGCTCCCCCAGTGCACCATTTTACTCTCCTAGCCAGCCGGTTCTGGTTGAGCTTCCCACCGTGGGAGCTGTGCCTCTCGTATTAGATACCCCCCCTAAACAAACATACATGGAAAGCAAAAGATACCAGTGGGAGAACCCACAAAATCCACACCAAATGGATTATTCCCTCCTTCTAACCCAAGGAGCGAGTTTTGTTCCTGTTTCTGTTTTTAAGGGCGGCGATAGGACCACGATGCACCTACTACTTTGGATCATTTTAACTCAGGGACACCTCCATGAAAGTGACGAATGACCACTCCCTCTACCTTCCCCTCCTCCATACAATCCCTTCGAGAACAATGAGTTCGTGTTATTAGCGAAAGCCGTGAGTCAAACTTTCAATCTGAGCCACTGTTGGGTTTGCGGCGGACCCCTAGGGCTATCAAGTTGGCCATGGACATCCGCACCCCTCACCCCAGACCAAATTGTAAGCAACTATAGCGAAGCCACAGACAATCCGTGGGATGACAGTGGGACCTGGCCAATTCAGTTTCCAGCTAAGGGGCAATATTGTTTGAATCGCACCCAGAAAGGAGGGGTCAAAGTGGGAGAAAGCAAATGTCAATGGACTCTTACACGTAAGCCCCTCGACAAGGAAAGGGACCTGTGGGTGTGGCTTAATGAAACAGGATGTAACCAGGGGTTTAAGGGATATTGGTCAAGCAAAAATGAAACCTTGATTCTCCGGCATTACAAACAAACTTGTAAATGGAGGGGTACTTATGGGGCTTGGTATTGTACCGGCCGAATAACAGATGGGGCAACCACCTTTTTCAGCCCTCTGGGTGACAAAGACACAACTTACTTTCAGTTTCCACCGGGGAAACACAGGCCATTTGCTCAGGGAAATAAAGCCAAAAAGGGGCATTATTGGATTTGTGGGAATACGGCATATAAATTCTTACCCGCAGGGTGGTCGGGAGTTTGTTATATAGGGATCATAAGGCCCCTATTTTTCCTCCTGCCAAAAACTGGTGGACCCCAACTAGACGTAAAGGTGTATGATAACCTCAGGGATAGAAGTATTGCCCGTAAGACGCGATCTACCAAGGTAAATTTAGGTGGGACACAAAAATGGGGAAATGACTAATGGCTCCCCGAGCGAATAATTGAACATTATGGGCCAGCAACCTGGAATCCTAACGAGCCCATTGCAGGGGCAAGAGAACCAATCTATAATCTAAATCGAATAATCAGACTACAAGCGGCCCTAGAAATTATCACCAACAGGGCCGCTGATGCCATAGACCTATTAACTCGACAATCTCAACAAATGTGCACGGCAATCCTTCAACACCATATGGTTTTAGATTATTTATTGGCTGAAGAGGGAGGGGTGTGTGGAAAATTAAATATCTCTAACTGCTGTCTAGACATGATGATGTGGGAGAAGTAGTTCTCCAATTGATCCAAAATACCAGGAAAATAGCCCACGTCCCTGTTCAAACCTGGAGCGGTTGGAACGGCGATTTGTGGTCCTGGTTACCAGGGGCACCATGGGTCAAACAATTAATATTGTATTTGCTATGTGCAACTGCCACCTTACTGTTCCTACCCTGTATAATTCCATGTTTTATTCAATTAATTTGACATGTGTCAAATATGGAATTTGTTCCTAGCGCTCCACCTGATGGTGTAACAAAAATCCGTACCATCCATCAGCCACAACCAACCTCAGTACCAATCATTTAAACCCGTTCCCAATTCCTCCTGAAGGAAGAAATTGCATATTGCCAGTTATTGTTAACCCCATTTCCAATGTTTACCCTTCAAAGTTAAAGAATTGTTAAAGTCATTCGAGAATGAGCTTGCATTGAGCAATACCTCAGTTAATCTATGTTAAGGTATTCCTTCACCTGAAACAATGTTGTTCCCTTCTTCCTTCCCACAATTTTCCTCCACCCTTATCCCCAACTCTCTCAACTCCCCGTTTTCTTCCTTTCTCCCTTTTTTTTCCTCTCTCTTTCTCTCTCCCTTATGCCACCAAGCTGCAATGTCGAGCCACAGGGTGGTGTAAAGGACCGATAGAAAAGTGTGGTTTTGTCTCGACATTGCCGCTGTAGCGCCATCCAGCGTCGCGCTTCGAGAAAACCCTCTTCTCCACAGTTTTGAGAAAAACAACCTCGCGCGCCTGCGCAGGGACTAAAGGCGCGAAAAGAGCAGAGGCGGGGGCAGCACGTCCGTGGCGAACCGCACGTACACATTTGTGGTTTGTGCATGCGTGAGAGCCCCTATATAAGGAGCACACGTGCCCTTCGACGGGGGCGGTGCGCGGGACTGCTCTTCCTGTTCCTGCACCCTCAAGGCCCCCCCCCCCCCCCCCCCTTTGGTCCCCGACGAAGCCTGAGGCCACCGAAGACCCAGCGGAAGATCACCAGACTCGAAGTGGTGGTGATAAACTCCTCTTTGTCTCTCTCTCTCCCCCCCCTATTATTTTCCTCTCCTTCCTTGCCCTCCCTCCTCCCTCCATTCTCTTCTCCCCTCAAATAAAAGTAAAAGGTTGTATGACATCTGACCGATTCCAGCATCTTAATCTCGTCCTTGGGATCGTATCGAAACCTCCCCCGACATTGGCTCGGGACAACAGCCATCTACCGTCACATCTCCCACGAGTCCTTCTCTATTCACAAATAGCAAGTCTAGGAGGGCATCTTTCCTAGCTGACTCCCTGAGTAGTTGTGACAAGAAGTTGTCTTCTACAAACTTCCAGAATTTCCCAGACCTGCTTGTCACAGCAGTATGGTATTCCCAGTTGATGTCTGGGAAGTTGAAATCTTCCATAAGGACAAGGGCTACCAATCCAGAAATTTCTCCTCATTGCCTATAGAATAACTCATCAGTGCTTACATCCTGGCTGGGCAATCAGTAGTAGATACCCACTACAACATCTCCCTTGTTTTCCATCCCCCTAATCCTCACCCAGAGGCTCTCAACCACATAATCACTGACTGTAAGGGCTGTACCATGAAACCTCTCCCTTACACATAGTGCGACACCTCGCCTGCCCTGCCTACCCTTCCTGAACAGCCTGTATCACTCTATCCCAGCACTCCAGGAATGGGACTCATTCCACCAAGTCTCACCAATACCAATGATACCGTAGCTCTGGGAACTGGCCAATGCTTCCAGTTCATCCTATTTGTTTCTCATACTGCGTGCATTGGTGTGCAAGCATTTCAGGTGCACTCCTGAGCCCTCCATGCTCCTGGGAGCAGTGTAAATGTTCCCACTAGCACAGAATGAAGAGTAGGAATGGATAGCAGTCTGAAGGTTGTACTAGGCTCTGCAGTTGTCTGGTGACTTCCCTAATTCAGGCCCCAGGGAGGCAGCAAACTTCCCTGAAAAGAGGGTCCGGTCTGCAAACGAGTGCTTCCATTGCGCACAGGAGGGTATCACCAACGACCATAACTCACCACTGTTTCTTCTTGGCACTGGTCTTAATGCAGGTTTTGTTGCAAGGTGTTGGTCTCTCTGACCTTGGCAAGACTGCCTGCACAGGTTCCTTCTCTGTCTCTTACGCGCTTCATCTACCGTACCCAGGGCCTTGTACTCTTGTACTTGTTCTGTAAGGGTATCTTAGAAGATAAGGAGGGGTTTCTCTTACCACTCTGTGCTGTAACCATCTTCCACCCCTCCTTGTCCCTTGTGACACTGCCTTCCTCCTGGCACAAAGCAGATCTTGGACCTGACTCTGTAGTGGCCACGCTGACTTGGCTTCTATGTATCAGATATGGCAGAGTACAGCTCCATTGATCAGTCTCCCTCTCAGCCTCTCAACTACTCCTCAGTCTGCCCATCTCCTCTTGCAGCTCAGCCACCAAGCAGAGCAGTTCATCAATCTGGTCACACCTCCCACAGGCTTGCTTGCAATCACTTCCCACCCCTAGGAATATCCCTTCACACATCCCACAGCCAGAAACCTGGGCGGTTGCATGCGTTCAAGCAGGAGCTCTGCCTGGGTGGCTGCATTGGTTCTACCAGGTGCTAGAAGCTCAGGAGAAGCAGAAGACACTGCTTTTTGCCAGGTAGTCACCATGCTGCTGCCGCTGCTGGTGCTCCTTGCACTGCTCCGGCATCCATTGCAATTGCACTGCTCCAGCATCCGATGTGACCTGGCTTTTATGAAAAAAAATTGAATCTGTCTATAGGTGTGTCCCCAAAGGTCATGTATCTTTCAAAAAATTGCATTCCAAACAGTTTCAAAAGGCAGCAAAAACTTTCAAAAACTTGAAAAAATCTAAGAAAATTCAAAATGTACAGATGTTAAAATCTCTGAAAAATCCATTTCAAAAATGAAGCAAGTCCAAAGGTCCCTCGTTCTGCGCTGTCATGCAGGCTGGTAGTCAGCAACATTTTCACATTTCCTTGAACGCCAAGTGCTCTGGTTCACTGGCTCACAGCCAGACAGAAACTGCATCCCGTGGCACTACGGGCAGATAAAACCCATACGTGGTGGATGTTCACTCCCGTGACTCACACTGTGTTCACACCAGTCCTGTTGGGATCCAGTACTAACAGCAGCCCCGATGAGCAAGCAGTCCAATGGTTCACCTTGCAGTTGCTTTCAAGTAATCCCTTCCTCTCTCTCCCCCCTTCAGTGGGTGTCTGTTGTTACAAGAGGAAAATAAAATAACTTTTAAAACCTATGGAATAAGCTTGTTTTTTAAGCTCAGAATTCTTAATTTTTATCCCAATTTTGTACATGGATTTTTTTAATTGCTTCTAGACAGATAAGAGAAATACATTGCTTCTCCAGTAATGACCTTCACTTTGAATCCTGGAAGCCTGGATTGTGCTGTGGTGCTGAGCCTAGCAAGCCCCCTACAGCATCTTCCTTGTTAGCTGATCCTTGGTACGCACTGCATGCTGCAGCCCTTCCCCGTTCAGGGCCAGATGTTGGGCTGAGCTTGCAGCTTCCCAACATAGACCCCTTATACAACCCTCTGCCCGGCTGGGGATGCCAACGCAGTCCAGATGTCCCATCAGCTGCAGGCTGGTCTCCTTTCAGCAGATGGCAGATAAGCCTGCCAGCAAGAAAATGCTGATGCTTTGAGATCTGATTGTGGCTGTTTTTCCTGACTCTCTCATGCCTTAATAGTCCATGCAGTAATTCACCCTGAATTGATGTCATTCTGGGGGCCTCCCAGCCCAATTTTTTCCGTGCTGCAGGAGAGGCAGGGAGTACCCCTGGGGCTGCAGCACTGGCAATAGTGAGATACCGGCTGGGGCTGGTGCAGGAGGCGAGGGGCACATCTGCATCCTGGTGGTGCACAACACCTCATCAGATGTGCTGGATCCTCCCTGGAGAGTCTCCATCCCACAGCAAGAGCCGTGTCATGGTCTGCATGCTGGAAATATCTGGGAACACCTTGCTGAAGGCTCAGTTCCTGCTCTGCTCTCTCTCCATCAAACTCAGGTTACAGGGGAAGTAATGTGGCCCCAGACTTGATGCAAGGACCAGGAGTGGCCATAGCTCCACCAGGATCCTCTCTGATGTCCTGTCCCCAAAAGGAAGGCAAGTTATCTTGGCCTTTATATATGCTGGGAGGAAGAGGCGGTGATTTCTTGTCTCAGCATATTTGATTCTGTTTTTCCACCTCTCCTCCTCTCCTTGCAGGGGAAAAATCAGACTCTGGTCTGAGTCACCACTCATGCAAGGGTGAGCCAGGCTGGGAGGGCTTCTAACACTACCTCCAGCTAGTCTTTAGTAAAGACCAGTCATTACAGCTTCAAATCAAGGTGGAATTATTTAGGCTTTCTAAAGAATGCATGTTTGCATTTTAGCAAGCGTGGCTTGGCCAGACCTGGCAGGTATTGACACCAGCAGAGGCGACAGGAGCCTGCAGGGTGCAAAGCCAGCACTGGGTCGCTGCAGTGTGCCAGCGCGTGGGCATGTTGGCAAGGAGCGGAGAGGTGGCCTCAAAGGCAGTGCTGCCAAAAATGACACCCACAGCCCGTGCCACCCCTCTCTGTCCCTGCAGGGAGCTCCTCAGCCACTGGGCAGTGGCTGGCCAAAGGCATTGCCAGCTAGGAAGAGGCAAAGTCTGTGGGACAAGTGCAGGATGGGCAAAACACACCAACGAGGGCTGTGATAAGTGCCCACAGAGATAATTCACCAGGTGGAGGTAACTGAAAATTGGGTGGGCATAGACACGCAGCAGAGAAAGTTACCTCTCGCTGTGATCCAGATGGGCATCCTTTGTGCTCAGTAAGGCATATCCTTCCACCAAAACTGCACCCCATGGCCAATGAGAGCAAAAGGTAGCTTCATCCCCAGCTTCTTCCCTCCCTGGGGATGGATTTCTTTTTCATTTTTTAAAGAGCACCCCCAACAGTCATTATTGGGGGGACTTGGAGGTTTTGCACTTCCAGGCAGTGTCTTGTTACACACCAGGGGGCAGGGAGAAGAGCCAACAAGAGCTGGATGGGTTTCCCACAGGAGCTTGCTGGGATGAGCTAGGCTGGCCCATGGCCCATTCACCCTGCAGCATCCTGAGCACCCACACCAGCCCCATGCAACACTGCCAGCCCCACGCACCCTGCTGTGCCCCATGCACCAATGCCAGCCCCGTGCACCAAAGCCAGCCCCATGTGCCAACACCAGCCCCTTGCACCAATGCCAGCCCCATGCACCAACACCAGCCCCGTGCACCAACATCGGCCCTATGCACCAACACCAGCCCCATACACTAAAGGCAGCCCCAGTGCAGCTAGAGAGTGGTCCAGAGGTTGTACATCCTCCAGTCCACAGAGGTGACGGGTGACATCAGATGATGCTGTGCTGCATCAAGTGGAAATAACCAGTTTGTTACAGCTCTCAACTCTTCTGTAGTGACACAAAAATATTCCCAAGTGAGCCTGGGTAGGAAGGGTGTCTCCTTTCAGAGCAGACTCCAGCCCTCAGGTAAATTACACGTTTGCAGGAGGAAGGATTAGAAGAGGCAGTGGCGACCTGTGACACTCCTGAATGCATGGAGCAGAGGCAATGCATGGTGGACAAGAGCAGTATGCTCGGGCGGTGGGGACCTCCTGCTTGGCAGACATCAGGAAGAAAGGCACTCATGCCTCTTGTGTTGCAGCGCCTGGACAGTGATGGGTAATCCTTCCTCCTTGGGTGCCTCTGCCTTTGCTTAGGCTGCCAGCAAAGGGTCACCCCTGGGGACAGCAGGAGAGAGCTGTAGGTAGTTGAAGAGCCCCACAGATGGGACAGTGGGGCTTCCCTGGGAGTCCTGGGTCTGAAGGAAAGTCGTTCATGTCGTTCCTTCTTGCAGGAGGGGTGGTGGAAACACTCGGGGGTCAGGACCATGCTACTGGTGGAAGAGTAGCTTCCCTGCTACCCTGCTGCACCTCTTGGAGGTCACCAGGAGCTCTCAAGGTCTGCTGAGCTGAGGAACCCTTCACAAAGGGAATATTTTTGCAGGTTGGCTGTTGGGAGGGAAAGGCCATCCCAGGCAAGGCTCTTCCCTTGAATTTGCATGCTATTCTATTGATGTTACACCATAAAAATGCTTTCTGTCTCTCCTTGCTTTTCTGAAAGGCTCAGTCTTAAAAGTAATGAGACCAAAGTCTTCTGGGGCCAGGCAGCTGCGGGAGGGCTGTGTTGAGTGCACGTGGCTGCTGCCCTTGCTGTGCCTCCCACCTCTGCCCATGTGTCTCAGAGATCCATGTGCTCCTCAGGAGCATCCCAGGAATGATCCCTCAACCGCCCTTCCCCAGGGAAGGAGAGCCCCGCTGCACAGCAGGGGTGTCGGCAGTGACAGGCAATGCAGTGAGGGGTTCCTGGTCCCAAATCACAGCCGGGGGGGTTCAGGGTGGAGGTGAGGAACCCTTCTTCCCCCAGAGTGGGGAGCAGCCAAGGGAGGTGGGGTGTCACTGTTCAGGGGGGCGCAGTCAGGGCTCTGCTGGGCCAAGCCACAGCCACCACGACCTCATGCTGCCGATACCCCACTGTGAGCAGGAAGGTGGACAAGGGGTGTCCCGAGGTTCACTCCAGCAGAGCAGCAGTGTCTGCATGATATTCCATGTATCTGCTCCAGAGACAGCAGAGGGAGCAGGTGGCCTTTTCCCCAGCTGCAAAACCACCTCCTGCAGCATGGGAAGCCAGTGCTTCCAGCAGAAGAGAGAAGGGACGATGAGGGTTAGCTGGGAAATGACAGAAACCTGCTAGTTGTTCTCCTATCTTTTCCCAGGAAGATATTTTGCAGGGAAGCAATGGGGTGGATGCAAGATACCTGGCGCTGGTATCTGGCCGTGATCGCTGCTTCCCATGCTGCCCAGCACAGTCACATGCATTCGTAGGGGATTTGGCAGGGCTCCCTGCTGTGAGCTCCATGCAATTTAAGTATTTAACCATGTTATACAAGAACTGAGGCAGTATTTCTGTTGCAAATTTGTTGTCTCCAAAAAATAAAATGATAGTAAGAGGGTTTGTGGCAGGAACATGCCAAAGCAGATATACTTCAAAACCCCTCCCAGGAAGAACAGCAGGTCTCCTTGGATAGTATTTCACTTAGGTTTGCAAAAACAACTCAAGTGTGTCCCGAGGTCTCTTTCAGCCATAAGGAGAGCCCAACCAAATCACATTATTTGATTTCATATTAAGAACAAAACCTCCATGGTCCTGAAACTTAAAATAGGGTGGTTTACTCCTGATTAGTTCAGTTATCAGTTTAACCAAATAATCTATTCTTCTGACCATCCAAGCCATCATTTTAAATGAATAGTCTATAATCATCCCCTCAAAGACCAGATTTGCCTAGGAGGGTATAGCTGTATACATACACATGCATTTTTCTGAATACAAGGATCTGATGGAGAATGTGTGATTAAAACGTGATGGAGTTTGGACTCTGGCATTATTCAAGATAAGGAAAATGGGCCATTTTTTGAACCAATTAGATGATTTCAAATTTATAATTATTTCACCTGTTGGGAGGTCAGGTTCATATACTAACAGAAGTGTAGTGCAGGCCAAGTGAAATGTGTGCAATCCCTGCCTTCTGTGTCAGTTCCAGCAATGATGTCTCTCACACTGATCATGTTGACAATGTTTTGCAGAGCACCATGATGTGGCTGTTCGTAACCATTGCTTATTTAATGTACATCAGTGACAAGTCAGATGCAAGCCCCAAGGCATCCATGGATGTTGTAAGTCCTGATTTCTCTCCCTTCTTTTCCTGCTTGGGCATGGAAGCTACCTATGCTGCCATAGTCTGGACAGGACCAGTCTCTATGTCTGTATCCTCACCAGCATTTGGTACCAGGGTTTTATTAGAGTTTTTGTCTCCCTGTGCTTACGTACACAGAGATTTATGGCAGACATTTATGGGGGAGTTCGGTCCAAGTCAACAGCTTTGGTCAACACAGCTGTCTCAGGCTTGGAACTTCACTGTCATTGCTGCCCTGCTCTTCACAAACGTTGATTGCAACATGAAAAGCAACAATGGGTCTTTCTTTACCAGACCTGCTCAGGAAGTAAGGAAAACTCACACCTGCCAAAAATTTTAGCTGAAGTCATGACATCACCTCAGCGTTGGTGGAAGGGACATTGGGAGGTCCCTACTCCACCCTCCTGCTGACAGCAGGAGTCACCACCACCACCAGCTCAGGGCAGCCACTGTTGGCTTCGCCCAGCCGGTCTCCCTGATACCCTCCGGGATGGAGACCCTCACCTCCCTGAGGACCCGTCCCACGCTGTCCTTCCCTTACCACAGGGTGAAATTGTCTGCTACCATGGGTACCCCTACGAGGAGCATGAAGTGGTGAGAGACGACAGCTATTATCTCACCATGCAGAGGATTCCTCACGGTAGAGACAACCCAGGAAGCATGAGCACCTCCCATGAAGCAGAGGCACAGGGCTCCAGCATGTTCTATCCCCGTAAGTGCCATGAGAAAGTCGGCCTGCCGGTCCAGGGACCCTGAGAGCTTTGCTGGGCTGGAGTAGGTCATGGTCAGGGCTGCCTTGTCATGGGCTGGGTCCTCAAAGAGACAACTTTCCCTGTAGGATTAACCTCAGGAGCAGAAGAAATGCAGGTGCCCACCATGCCGACCTTCTTGTTCTGAGAGGATCTGCTCCAAAGAGAAAGGAAAAGATAAGGAGAATGAATGGGACAGAGAAATCTTGCCCCAGGTTTTACCTAAGCTCAAAGCCAGCCAGTGGAGCAGCAAAAAGCCATTTGTCAGCAAAAACCCCCACATGTCCAATCCAATGCCATCCACCATTTTGGCTCCTTTCTGATCTTCACTTGAACCACTGTTTCAAAGTGGAGGGGGTGATCCCCCATTCCTGGCAGGCTGTCCCTCTTCTAGGAAGCAGGAGAACTGGAGTATGAACATAGCAAATAAGTGTAAAAAGTCAGCCTTCCATTCAGGACACTTTGTCCTCAGCTGTCCAGGGTGGAAATGTGAGTCTTATATTGAGGGTCTAAAAACCAATGGAAAAAAGAGAAAAAAAAGGAAAAGAAAAGAAAGTCACTTCTATTTCAACTTTTTCATGCTGCAACGTGTGGCTGCCCTACTGCATGAATTCAGATATCCTTGCGATGACCCTGTTGTGGCTGTGAAGTTGGATCTGCTTTCAGCAGGGTATTGGAGCAGAGACCTCCAGAGGTCCTTTCCAAACTGAACCTTTCCCTAATCTCTCTTCTACTCTCTTCCTAAAGCACTTCAGGATTCCTGGTCCTTTGTAACAAAGATCTTAAGTTTGTTCTGGGGAGCTGAGAGTTGCCCATATGGCTTAAAGTGGGCAGAAGTGGGTGGAGGAATGCTCTTGACCCCTCCAGTACCCATGTCTCTTGCAATGGGGCATCATGGTGTTGCCATGCCGTGGGAGGTACTTAGACTCTGCTGGGTTTTCGATGTCTCCTGGTCAGAGCCGGAGTACCTGAGCACCATGAGGAGGGTGGTCTCCATGCAAAGAGCACAGTCAATGTCCAGACAGACATGAGGCTTGGTTTCTTTCTTCCTGGGAGCATGACTTACTGAGCTCTATTCAGTGTGGAGCTGAAACTTTTTTTTCAGATTCACTATATCGATTTTCTCTGCCCTGGGATAACCAAAGACCCTACTTCAAAAACACCTCTCCAAAGAGGCTGAGGACATAGGTGACCATCTCCCTGCACTGGAGTCACTTCCCCAGGGGGTTACTGCCAAAGCAATACCTGGATGTGAACAGTCAGTTTTGCTAGTGGTCAGAGAAAATGATCCTCCTCTCCTTTCTTCAGCTCCAAAGCCCACAGACCTCCTGCAGCATGGCCTGGTGTTGGAGGGAAGCAACTGCCTTACCAACTTGCCCAACAGCAGCCTGGGCTTCATCCTCACCGATACTGGCTATGATGTCTGGATCAGAAACAGCCAGGGGAATAGCTGGTTGCAAAAGCACGAAGAGTTTGAGTTTCACCAGCAGGAATACTCAGCTTACAGGTATTTTCTGTGAAACTGAAGGGTGAGCAAGTACCTGGTACCCTCAACAGTGTCCGTAGGCTGGAGGAGCAGCGCCGCTGACAGTCGCATCATCTGCCAGTGGGCATAAAACAACACCACTAAGATGCCATAGGGATGCCCATACCTGCCAGAGCCCTCACCCGCTCCCGAGATAGTCATAGCACCACTTGCTGTGTCCTGCCCGTCACTCTCAAGGTCAGCAACAGTAATTTTGTCATGTGTCTGTCTCCGTTGCAGCTTTCATGAAATGGCCATGTATGACCTTCCAGCAACGATCAACTATATTCTGCAGAAAACTGGACAGGAGCAGTTATACTACGTGGCTTACTCTCAAGGCACCATCACAGGTACTTAGGAGATCAGACCACTGTCAGAGTTACATTAGCTGCGCACCCCGCATTTGGGAGTGTTCTCCTGAGAGCCTGGACAGGGAGAGTAACGTCCGGGCATCTCCAAACAACGAAGGGAAAAGAGCAGGTGAAAATCCCAGTTCACTTTAACAGAACAGTTTTGAGCAGTGACAGCCCAAAAACGGTTGCAGTGATGGCTTTTGGTGCATCCCACTGCTGCCAGAGCCCCAAGAAGGGCTTGCAGGAGCTGCAGCTGGGCTGAGCAGTCAGGCTGGGAGCTGAAATGCATCAGCAGCAAAGGCTTCAGGTCAAGTCACCAACCTCCTAGAGCCACCTCCAAGGGTCCTTCCAATGGGCACACACGCCTGGGAGTCAACAACTCCTTCAGAGATAAGAGGCTAGGGTCTGCTTCCTTATCCCTCTTGCAGGTTTCATTGCGTTTTCATCCATTCCTGAGCTGGATCGCAAAATCAAGATGTTTTTCGCTTTGGCTTCTATCACCACAAGCTCAAATATGAAGTCACCCTTGGTAAGGGTCTTTGACCTCCCCAAATGGCTGGTTAAGGTATGTCCTTGCCACATGCTTGTCTGGTGTGAAGGGGAAGGAGGGAACGGGAAGGTCTCATCACCTGAGACATGCAGTGCTTGTACATCACTTCCATTTCCCTGCCCTCTGTGTGCCCTTTGCATTGAGCAGGTACACTACTACACTCTTGAGCCTGCGGGGCATTAAACAGTGTAAAGCATGCTCCTGTCCAGCCCTAATCAGAGAAGAGATAAGAAATAAAATATTGGGTTTGGGTCCATCCTCCTAGGAGAAACCTGTTGTAGGAAGATCAGGGCTCTTCCAGGGCCATGGCTATTTCTGAAAAGACAAAATTACAAAGCACAGCAAAGCTGTGGCAAGGAAGACACCTTTTGCCGACTCTCAGGAAATGCTTTTGTTTTCCTTATGTGGGAGAGAGAAGAAAAGTCTGGTGGAAACCAGTAATGAGTCTAACTGTTTTCAGTTTCTGGATTACACTTCTTAATAACATATTGATTAGGGGAGGAATTGTGAATTTGCCTGTTTGTGTCACTATATTCTTAAAATATGCCTAGGAGCAAGCAGGGCAAAGGATAAAGTCCTCTCTCCACAAAGATGTACAAATAATAATAATAATAGTGGTAATAATGAAGTAAGATAGGGTCCACTGGGCTCTGTGTGGTTGTAGTGCCTTAAACCTCCAGAGGAGTAGCGAGGTTTTCAGCACAGACATCTCGCCATGTGCAGGCGAGGGAGAGCTGCTTGTCCAACACTTCCCCTGCTCAGGGATAACTTTCAGTGGCTTGTAACGCTGGCAGATGCCCACCGCCCATGATGCAACTAGCATCCCCCACCCTGTGCCCTGTGGGGAAGAGATGGGTCGCAGAGGGCAGGTTGGAGGGTGAGAAGGGGTATTGAGCCCAGCACAGCAGCTCTCCAGAGACAAACTGTGGGTCTTAGCAGCACACTAAGTGTCTTGAGATGGTGGGATGGGGCTGTTGGTGCATGTCATTGTAGGACAACTGCAGTGGGCTCTGTTTGAGTTACCATCAAAGGGGACCGGCTGCAAAGGTGTTTCTCTTTCCATCCTTACAGCTAGGACTGACCACAGAAGAAAACAGGACGGGGTGAGGTCTCAGGGTGTAAGAATTAGTTATTTACTGCAAGGCTGTGCCCTGGAGCAGCATTCTTGCAGGACTGCACTGTGTTCATGCCATGGATATCAATGCAAATGCAAGACGACTTTTCTGTCTTTGCAAATAAACACCCAAAGCTTGGCAAGATGTTTCCCCAACAGACTTCTGAAAAGTTTGCAAGAACTTACTTATGTTTAGTTAAAAAGTACTAACTTTTTACTTCTGAAAATTTATAAGAATTACAGGGTTTAGTCTCTTCTCTTTCTGTTCAGGTTATAATGTTTCTGCCACTTCTGTAATTATCTGATGCAATGTTTGTATTGTATTGTCTTCATTCATTGGCAGTCTCCCATGACGGAACATTTTGGTGAAGTTGTCTAAATCAGATTCTGGGAGCGCTCTGCTCTCTATGGCACTGCTGCTTGCTTCCCATCTCCTGTTAAAGGATCAACAACAGTTGAAGCGGTGCATTTTGGAAACAAACAGAATGGTAAATAATCAAGGTGCTTGCAGCATAAATATTGTGATGTTCTGTCATCTGGGATTGTCTTGACCAATAAATGGATTGAGTTACATGGCAAGCTGTGTTGATCTTGCTGGGACTGGAGTCCTTGCATGTCTCAAGTCTGTCGGGCAGGTCAAAAGTCATCAGGCAGGTCCATGGTGATGGCATAGGTCCAAGGTCAGGCTGGGACATCAGCCCATGATGTCAGGGTCCAGATCAACTCAATCTCTTGCCCTTAGACTTCACAACGCAGCACAAGGCCTTCACCACCCAAGTGAATGTATTCATGGCACAGCAGTGCTCCCTTTTTATTCTCCATGTGTAGTAAACCAGCCTAAAGTCATATGCCTACATGTGTGGAGGATGTTGGTCATTCAGCCACTTACTTAATTTTCTTCCAGATGTGCTCATGCAAAGCCATTCTTGATCTGCTTGTGTATGGCACACATACACAAGGCAGAAGGCCAAAAGGGATTAAAATTGTGTCACATCCTGTTCAAAATACAGTAGTTACACCATGTTTGCTGACCTAGAATTTTCTATCAATCATTGCAGTCAATGCAAAAAAAGGCAGCACACGCATGAACTGCAGAGCATATAGTCAGCTCCAGGCTGTGTCCACACTAGAGAGGTGTCCTTCCCACTTGAGGATTATGCACAGGCACATGCTTAAAGTGAAGTTGAGCTTTTGTAAGTAACCCTAGGATTGTTTTGGTGTCTGCTTTAAGCAATGTACTGGCCTACGCTGTTATTTAGAAGCTGATTTGTACCAGGGTTAATCTAGGATAAGGTTTAATTGAGTTATGTCAAATGGTGTATCACCTTTTCATGTTTTTTCGATCCTTAACAACAACCCTGAAAACAGTTTCCAGCAGTCACTGGCATTGCTGAGTAGATTCAGAATTTTATTCAGTTGAGGACATGTTGCTTTCTTATTTCAGGAACTATGAGCAATTTCTGTGTTATTTCCTATGTTATTTCCAAATTTTCTTTTGAGATTGCTAGATGAATGCTTGGAAGAGAGACCTGGTGACTAGTCTTTGAGACTTGTATTTTTTTATATTGGTACTTTAGGCAGATGGGAATGGTATAAGGCCATGGAAAGTTACAGTTAGCCAAAATCATGATCAGGTATAATTACCTCCAGCACTCTTCACAAGCCTGTGTTGATCTCCATTCCTGACCCTGGACTATGTCATGTGGGACATGTTACTGCTCCCTGAAAGTCTCTGATAGCCTAGCTGAGGGGCTTTAAACTAGGAGAGGAACAACCAGATAAGCACTGCTTTCCTTATCAGGTTCTTTATTTGAGCAAGGTTCTCCAAGGTTACTGCAAGGGAATCATGCTTATCCGGCAGGAATTACACAAGAGTTGATGTTCTCTTATTGCTAAAATCAGAATGATACTCTCTTTCCCAGTTCAGGATGCCAAGACCAGATGACAGCTAGGTAAGCATCTCCCTGCTTGTGACTGGCTTACCCTTGTGCTTGGCAAGAGGCAACGGATAAAAGGTAACAACCAGCATCCTGGGTGTACAGTCCAGCGGCTTGTACGTGCATGAAAGCACCAGGAGAAACACCAGAGCAGGAGTTAGAGGAATGGTATGCGTTGACAGCCAAGGACATGATTAACCACTAATCAAACTGGTAAGCGCTGAGAAATGTGTTGCTTGCACCATGATGTACCACAGAGAAGGTGACTCATCAGCAGAAGACCTGCACCTGTTAACAGAAGGACAGCAGTGGGAATACAGCACATTTCATGGGTTGTTTCTCTTCCTGTTAGCCCAACAGCAGGATGGGTTACAGTCCTATGATACCTCAAACAAGAAAATGAAAGACACCCAGCAGAAATGTTGCCTAATATTTATGGAGCGTGAAGTTAACAAGATGCAGAAGCAAAATATCACACCATAGTAACTTTTGACTCCTAAAGGACCTTAGAGGCCAAGAAAGAGTTGGCCTTTGGGCCTCAAGCAGAACCCAGAAGGCATATGGAGGACTGGCAGCCCTTGCCTCCCATGTCACACTTAGGTGATCTTGGCCAGACCACTTGGATACACACATTTTGGCCCCTCTGAGAATGTATGTGTGAGAGTGCTGATTGGTACAGTCTACTTGGTTAGAAAGTTAAGTAAAATACCTTTCTGTTTCTAAATGGTCTTGGGTTTTCTTACATTAGTTCCCACAACAATACTGTAACAATATCCTGTGAGTGTGGTTATGCAGCTTTATTTTAGGATGCCCATGACAGGGTATGTAATATTTGTTTGTGCACCCTACCATGTATTATGGGGTACTGACACTGTAGGTTAATTCTAGTGACTAATTACAATTCTGTTAAGGGTACAATAACAGCTGTATTGTGATGGTATTGCTCTTTCCACCTAAATTTGCACCTATGTGTCAAAACACCCAACTCTGGTCTCCTAACTTCAAATAACTCAAAGGTCTTAATTTCTTCTTTTGTCTAAGCTACACAAGAGTTTCTCAGTAAAAAAATAGCTGCTCTTTGTTGGCAACTTCTCTCCTTCCTACCACAGTTATGATAGGTACTGGTGCAAAATCATACACTAGCCACAGCACTGATACACTGCTCTGATAGCCTTGTCCCCTGGCCTGAGGATGCTGGAGAAGTCTCTGCTGCCTTTCTATCAGTACCTAGTACTAGTACTTAGTACCTCTGCTAGATAACTAGTACTCAGTGGAGGTAGAAGGCAGCAGACTTGACAGTGGATGAAGTAGCTGACCATACAAGTAAATGGTGAGGTCTGTCTTGATGCTGTTGAAGGAAACCTGATGGTAGAGTAGAAAAACACAAGCTGGGTAGGGGTTTCTCCATCCGTACGGTGTTTTTTAACTCCTCTTGGGACACACACTGGAATTGCCCTCTACACAACCTGTAAAGTCCATCTTATGTAGTGGGATTTTTGTGCTCATGGGAGTGGGAAGACGTTTTCAAAAGGCCAAAGCAGACAGAGGGACAGAAGTAAGGTAATGAAACAGTGAAGGCTCTGGCCACACCCACCGTCAGGAGGATAGTGCCCACAAACACAGTCCCTTTGTGTCAGAGGCTGCGGCACTAATAGAAAATTACAGTCTGGTGGATGGAGTAACATAGGCGGGTTTTGGGCTGTGTTTCACAGCTCGCATACTGCTCATAGACTATGGCTGGTATGAACATTAGAAGTCAACCTAATCCATGACCAGGAAACGTATACTCAAGTAGAGTACCTGGTAGCCAGCCGACGGCTTGGTCTTTTAGGTGGCTACCAAGCAGCTACAGAAAGGCGTAGGTTGTCAGGTCACAGGCTAGAGGTGGAGAACAAACACTGTGCAATACCTCTCTCTTCACTCAAACAGAGGCATTGCACAAGCTCTCCTCCACTCTGCCATCCATTGGCAAGACACTAAGCTTGCTGCTTTTCCCGAAATCATTCCAGAGGTTTTACAAACTGCCAGTTGCAAATACAATACCACTTAGGCAAAAGGGCTATGTGGAGGTTGCCTGGGCCACTGTCACTTTTGAAGAGTGGTATAATCACCGAGTGTCTCGCACCCAGGCAGCCAGTGAAGCCTGACCTGTCTTTGGTGTGTCTATGGAGAGGTTGGCATGCTCCTGAGGCCTTGTGAAGCTGGTGGAGCCCAAGTCCTGTCACTGCCCCAGGAGCTCTTCTAAGAGGCATTTCCAAGGTCCCCTGGGAGTTAGGAACTGACCCTTTACAAAGAAAATATTTTGACATATTTACTGCAGCTATCATGAGCCTAAGGTGCAAATCCATAGCTGAAATTCCTTGCCACACCACTCCGGCTACTTTTGGAAACATAATCTTTGCAAGCACAAAAGTCATGACCACATGGCCAAGCAGAGGAAGGTATCAAAGATATGACCAGCGCGCACATTGCTTAATTGGAGGACACATGATGTGGTCCAGTGTGGTGCCAACATAGCAGGGCTCTGACACAACGTGCTCTTTTTAACGCTGGTGATGATAGAGCCACCACCATTCACACCACCAGCCTGATCAGATACGACAGTGGGCTCTGTCTGGTAACGTATTCTCCTCCGCGTAATTCAGATTTGCATTGGAGCTATCCTGAGGGTGAAAAAGCATTGATTGCTTTTTTCTTTGTAACTTGCCTCTTGGTAATACCATAGAGAGAATTACTGGGAATATTTTAGAGGGTAGATATGTCTCACAGTGTGGGACATCCATTGGGAGGAGGAAGAAGGGAGGTAGAGAGTAACCAGAAGGCTGGTGAGAAGATTTGTGACTCATGCTACTGAGTTGAAGTTAAGCTCTAACTTTTAAGAGCCTGGTGAAGCATTAGAAATCATATATAATATTAACTGTGTATATTAAGAAAAGAGCTCTGCTCAGGACAGGAGTCTCCAAGGCAGTCAAAAAGGTTTCTGTTTTTTTCAGGCTACACTTTTTTAATAAATAGTCTTCCTATAAGTCTTTACATGTTTCAGTTCATAGGATCCTTGTGTTAATAGCGGCTTCTGGGTGAAAAAGCTAAACAATAGAGAAACAGCAAGAGTATAGATATGTGTCATATTAATGTGTTCCTTGCATGGTGTAAACTCTTACTTCAGATTCATTTGGTTTATGTGACTCTTGGCCTGACAGCATTTTCTATCACTTTAGTTCTTGCATTATAAAGCTGTTTCTCTTCTTTTCACCATTAAAAATACAAAAATGGGTCTTGCCTAGTACCAGATCCAGTCTGTACGGAGGAGTATGAGGAGACTTGCATGGACTGTAATGGAAGCTGGAAGTGGGAATCCTCTCTGGTTCCCCAGCCCAGACCGTGGTATATGGTCTTCAGATACATAAAGAACTTAACCCATCGTAACCAAGTAGAAACAGACATTCATAACAATGTTAAATAATAATAATAGTAATAATAATAATAATAATAATAATAATAATAATAATAATAATAATAATATTATTATTTTACACAGACACAAGATGTGGCTGTTTATTGCAATCCTGTTTTTGCTGCAAGCACCCATGAACTCAACAGATGCCATCAAGCAGAATAAGGCTATAAATCCTGAGACTTTCATGAATGTTGTAAGTCAGAAGTTTGAATTTCCACTCTGAAAGTTTGCAGACATTTAGCTGGGAGAGAGAGGGTTAGAAAGTATGTATGTGGAGGGGGCTCGGGTCACCACGTGTGCTGGTTTTGTTGAACAGTGTGATATGACGTGGCCACCATACCATCATTAACAAGCCCTGCTTCCTGAAGGAGTCCTCTTCCCCCAGCAGTATTAAGTGCAATTATCAGCAGGTCAGTTGTAGAAGGGAGTAATCCCAGCATGGATTTGATCAGACATCTTCCTGGAGGGTAGAAAGTTCTGTGTGGCTCCTCGTCTTCAGCTGCAGCAGGTTGCTCAGGGCCATGTCCAGCCAAGTCCTGAAAGTCTCTGAAGGTGGGTTTAGATGGACCCAAGACTTAGGCAATAAAATGGCTGAAATTAATCTCTTCTGCCAACTGTGTGGCAAAGCAAGCATACAGTGATGTGTAGGCAGGATCACAGCTGAATTTCACCAGACTGAAACTTCCCAATCTGTGGGGTTTTCAGCATAAATAAAGCTCGGGCAGTGCCTCAGAAGCCCTGCAACAAATCCTATGGAGCTTGTTCTGTTGCCCTTCCAGTCAGCCCAGCTCAGCAGGTTCAATATGCCCTGCCATCTTATCTGCCCCACACATCAGCTCAGAGTGTGACATGACATGTCCTGCCAACAGTGTCAGCTGTTAATAAATCATTTTGGTTTCAGTCTTTGTTTTTGGAAACATTTCAAACGCATGTGCTGCTGCATGCTGCAGCAGAGCCCTGCTGCAGCCAGATCCCCTCCTGCTCGCAGGCAGAAGCCCACGGCTGAGTGTCTCCTCTTCCCTTGCACATCTCGCTGGGGCAGGCATGGGATTCAGGCAGAGCATCCTCTCTGAAAAAAGCTCTCAGAGACACCCCAGGCAAAGCAATGTCTCAGCTGCCACTATGTTTTGGTTTTGCAAAGGCATCCCAGTGGATGAGGGATGCGCTCTTTGAGTCAAATGAGCACCTTGGCTATGGAAAGCTTTCCACCTGGGTTCTTCTTTCCCCAGAGCCAAATAATCTGCCACAGAGGGTACCCCAGCGAGGAGTATGAAGTCCTGACTCATGACGGCTACTTTGTCAGCCTGAACAGAATTCCTCATGGGAGAGAAAATCCTGGGAACAAAGGTATGGCTCTATTTCACAAGGAAGCCAGCAAAAAAATAAAAAAAACTTAACACAACAAGCAGGTGAAGGGATGAACCTTACCAGGCCAGGGGAGTATTTATTGTTAAAGCAAAAATACCAAATCCATGGTATTTCTCTGATTTACAGTCAAGGCTTTAGCAGCCAGCATAGGATAGTGTGCGTGCAGCACAGCAACCGCCTTTCATATCAAGCAGAGACTTGGTTTTAAGTCTCAGAGGGTGCAGGCACATCTTAAGAGAGCTCCTCATTTAATTTTTTCCCCATAAACTTGTGACTTTGGGGTTTGAACCATCTCAGGGACGAGCCTGTACATCTGAGCTTTCACATGGTTGTTGTCAGTGGCCATGGTGCTGAGCTTGTACGGATGAGCACCTGGGGTCTGAAAGGCTTAGGAGGGATGTCTGCAGCCCTCCAGCCTGAGACAATGAGAGCAACCACCACAAGACAACTACGGCAAGGATTTCTTCACCAGGAAACATAATTTAAATGCACATTTTATGTCTTCTGGCAGTGCAAGCAAGAGGCTTTATTGGCCTGAATTTGGGGCAAGTAGTGAAATTCTGGGTCAATGAAATGCGCTGTTTCTTTCGCATCCAGGGGCCAAGCCAGTTGTGTTTCTCCAGCACGGGGTATTTGGAGAAGGCAGCCACTGGGTGGAAAATCTGGCTAACAACAGCCTTGGCTTCATACTAGCAGACTCCGGCTATGACGTCTGGCTGGGAAACAGCCGGGGGACAAGCTGGTCCCGGAGACACCAGCACCTTTCAGCTGACCAGGTTGAATTCTGGGATTTCAGGTGGGCTGGAGCAGATTACAAAGGCATGGCAAACTTCCCTGCCTGTCACTAACCTCTAGGCAGATATGGATGTCCCCAAGCATGCAAGTCAGAGCACCTAATCCCTGTGTATGGCCTCCCCCAGACCTCCCAGTGATGTGCCCAGGGAGAAAGGAGGTACCTGTGACATGGTGCCAACACCTCCCTGCAGCTGCCTGGCCCTGCCAAGAGTGCAGGGCACTGCTGCCTGCATGGGGATGCCCATCCTGCAGAGACATCAGCCCTGTCTTGGGCTTCTGCGTGGACCTCCCCAGCCAAGCCCCCCCAGCAAGGTGTCCACAAGCGTCATTGCCACCTCCCCTTCTAGACACTGTCCACAGAAACCTTGTCTCCAAGAATGGCATTTTAAGCTGCTACTGCTGCTCCAGAGCTGATCTTCAGAGCACTCCTGGATTTCCCAAGCTCATAAACATGCTTCTAGTAGAAAAAGCTAATGAAGTAGGTCTGCATTTCACCATATCACACTAAAAGGCACAGGGGCAGGAACTGGTGCTCCATTCCCTTCTTGGAAAGAGCATCTCTAGGAGCAGAGCTGGTGTTGTAATCCTGATGAGAGCCAGCTCTGGGTCTGCAGAACTGCTGTGTATTGCACCTGAATGCACAGCTGGCCAGGCCCTGCAGTTTCTTTACTGCTAGTCATGGTTATGGGAGGACCAAGCCCTTTCAGGGAAGGATGAGGCCATGGCAGGAAGGATGCCTTCAGACTCTCTGCAGTTTCACCCAGCACGGGGGTCTCCTAGCTCATAGGAATTTTCTCCTGGAAAATCAGCCACAGATGTTAAGCCCTTCAGTACACAAGCAATGCAAGGCAGACAAAATTCACAGGTAAGTTTTCTCTCCTGGTGTTACCTTATAACCAATGCACTACTCCTGTGTTGCAGCTTCCATGAAATGGCAATGTACGACCTCCCAGCCATGATCGACTTTGTTCTGCAGAAGACTGGGCAGAAGCAGATATACTACGTTGGCTACTCCCAGGGCTGCACGATCGGTGCGTTAGAAGGGGTTGCACATCATGCTGCCTGGACCACTTTGAAAACTTTGGTGTTTGCAAGCAAAAAGCAGAGAGCTCCCATCTTTGTGGGCTGCCGAGCAGGCAGGCTAGGTAGAAGGTCTCTTGCAGCAAGAAGTCTCACAGCAGCCATGCTTTCCATACAAGACATCTAGGAGGACCAATGTGCTCCTAGGGTAGTAAGAAAGCTCCTGGTGACCTCAGTAAGCTCCTTGTTGCAAATATAATTCAATCTAGAAAACCAAATTGCGGTGTTCCACCTCAAAACCAAAGGTGTTTTGCATGGAAGTCACAGCTTCTGCTTTCTGATGAAATGCATGGTGCTCCTTCTCACCAGCTGGGCCATCAGGGGTATGAGGTAACCTCTGTGACGATGATACCCTTTAGCAGTGGTTGATGGAAAATGACAGTACTGTTCCCTTCACCTGGTGCATGGGGCAGGACTTCCCATCTGTGGTAGTCACTGAAGTGCCTCATCAGCCACTTGTTACCATAGGAATAAAGGTGTTATCTCCTTTTGGACATCTCTAGCACTAATGTTAAGCAGAAAGGTGGCAAGAAATACCAGGTTTCTAATTGGAGCTAATGCCAGCTAAACAGATCTGGGCGGTGGGTCCAAGCGAACCCTTGGATTAAGCACCTGAAGAAAGATCGACCAAGTTTCAGGTTGTTTTTCTGTTTTCTCAGCGTTCATTGCATTTTCATCCATGCCAGAACTGGCTCAAAAAATCAAAATGTTTTTTGCCCTGGCTCCAGCAGTGATAATCAAGCACGCCAAAAGCCCCATCATGAAAATGTCTTTCCTTCTGGACAGGAAATTCAAGATGTTTCAGGTAGGGGATTACTCCATGCTCTCCTCCCCCAAACACACCAGTGCTAGAAAAGGGGTCATGCCCAGACGCAGGCCCCTGGGCTATCCAATGCAGCAGACAACAGTTAATTCCTGCTGATTTATAAGCACAGACATGATTCTGTGCAAGTGCACTCCTGCATGGTCACTTTGGTGAGCGCATCTTCCTTCCATCTGTAGGATCTTCAGGTGTTGAAAGTGGTCTTTCTATGGGGGCACTTGTTGAATTCCCAGACAGACTGCCTGGAAAAGAGCAGCTTTACTGTGTTGATGTTAAAGACAGTGAAAAATGAATCCAATGCTTGGGGGGAGGTGGGGGGAAAGAGGAGAGTCCCGCATATTGATTTCCCTGGTGTGCATTCAATCAGCATCACCTCCTGCAATCAGCTGTGCACATCTCAGTGAGGCAGGAGGGCAAAGGAGAAGCAGGTTTGACTCCTGTGGGCACCCTGTGCCGCACATCCCCTCACTGCCCAGCTGGTGAGACAGCTCACAGAGATGCCGGCCAGCAGTGGGTCAGGGGAGGCAGTCCGAGGGCTAGGCTGCAGGAAGATGCGAGAAATCAACCTTGCCCTTTGCTTCTGCAGCTTCTGCTTGGCAGAACGGACGCCTCACTGTGGATGAGAAAGCTGTGGAGGTTTCTTCCCGAGCTGTGCAGGCACCCACTGCTGCACAAGCCCTGTGCCAACCTCTTCTTTCTGCTGGGCGGCTACAATGAGAAGAACCTCAATATGGTGGGTGTGCTGCCCTGTGTGGGGGCGAGGGAGCTGGAGCCCCAGGGTGCGCCGCTTGGGAGCACCCAGCAGCACCCACTGGCTCTGCCGACCCCCCTGCCTGCTGTCTGTCCCCTCTCTGCCAAACACCCTGCCCAGCCTGCTACAGCTGCTCACACCCAGTGCTCACAGGCAAGCAGGTGCTCCAAAGCCAACACATGTCCCTCTGCCAAAGCTCTCTCTCGCTACTTCTCCTCCCCAGACAGGAGAAGTCCCCAGGCTCTCCTGAGTGAATGTCAGTGGCCAGGTGGCACTTGGTAGCATCTCTGAGTTAGGGCTGCCTGTCACCAAGACCAGCTATACCTCCCACCAGCACCCCTGGGGTTCAGCCCCTGCTCCCACCCACCCTACATCAAGTCTGCTGAAGCAGCATCTGGGTGACCACAGGTAGTCACGAAGGTCTTGAGCACAGTCCCTGAGCCCAGATGAGGTATCTCCAGGAGCTAGGGGTACCCCATCCTTCATCACCATTCTCCTCCTGGAGCTGTCTCAGAGCAATTGATTTTTAATGAAAATTATGTTCCTGAACCTGACCCAACTCTCTAGGCAGCGTGACTCAGCAGTGGCTGTTTTGGGAAATGCATCATCTGGCAACTGCTGTCCTCGCTCCCATCCATTGGAAAGCAATGATAGCTTGAATATGTTTCCTTGTAGACACGGCTGGATGTGTACACATCCCACTATCCAGATGGGACGTCTGTCAAAAACATGATACACTGGGCCCAGGTAGGTTCCCTGAAATGCAGATGCTTCACCCCTGGGATGGTCCCTTCACTGAGAGTCTGGTATGTCCAGGGACGATGTGAGAGGTTGGGGATCTTGGACGTTAGCTGTTCATGAGAAAGTAAAGGCAAGAAATTAGGTGTACAGAAGAGGCGCTGAATGCAGGATGAGCTGCCCTAGTCCCTCTGAGGACCGGGGGACACTGGGGTGTGCGCCCTGGGCTGTGCCAGGCAGGATGAGGGAAGGGATGGGGAGGCCACAGCTGGATGCTGGGACCAGTTTGGGGCTCCCAGGGATCCCCAAAGCAGAGTGAGCCTGGGGACACCATGGTGATGGTGGCTGGAAGCCAGAGCATATAGAGAGGCTGGGGGAGCTGGGCTTGCTCAGCCAGAGAAGAGGAGGCGAAGGGGAATCCAACAGCATCTCCCGCTGCCCAGAGGGGTCTTGGAGACACTGGGGCCAGACTCTGCCAGTCTGAGCAACCTGCTGCAGCTGTGGCATTGGCCCTGCTTGACCCTCAACCTGGTGCCTCCTTGCAGAGCTGAATTATAGGTAACAAGGAAGGCGAAAAAGGTCTTTTTAGTCAATGCAATTATTGTGCAGGTATCTGAGCTTTCTCCACTAGCATAGAAGCAACTCTTATAATAACTGGGCTCACTGATGTCTCTGTACTCTGAGCCCGAAGTGTCATGAGAAGGTAAGGATGATCAGGTTGTTGAAGGAAAACTCGCCAACGTGAAGTCCTCCAGCAGCATCCTGCACACACAGCTGGTGATGAGCAGGTTTTCAGAGGCACAAGCATTGCACTGGGGCAGCCAAGAAGTCGCATGCAACACCTTAGTTTGTCAACCCACAGATAGGGACAGGCGTGGAGCTAGAGGTCAAAGCATCATCCTGTTAAAAAAGGTGGAAAGTCTGGCTTTGCAGGGATGCCACCTCCTCCTGCAATGTCCCATGTGAGCACCCTTTCATTATGTGGTCCCTTGAGGCGGTCGGGAGACGCTGGACCCATGCAGTAGTGCTCGCTGGCCTCCCACCGCAGATCTATCCTCTCCTCCCAGGTGATGAAATCAGGAGAATTCAAAGCTTTCGACTATGGCAGCGAAAACCCAGCCATGTACCACCAGGTAGGAGGCTGCAGCAGCAGTGCTGGCGGCTGGAGAAGCCAGGGGACTGTCCTGGGTGTTGCAGGGACAGACTGGCTTGCTGGGGTTGACCACGACAGCAGTTCCTCAGTGCCCGCTGTGTCCCTCCAGGAGACACCTCCCTCCTACCAGGTGGAGGAAATGCCCGTGCCCACCGCGGTGTGGTCGGGGGGGCAGGACTGGGCAATTGACTCGAGGGATGTCCGCCTGCTGCTGCCCCGCATCACCCATCTCATCACCTACGGCCACATCCCCGACTGGAACCACTGGGACTTCATCTGGGGCTTGGACGCCCCCAGGCGCCTCTACAGCAGCATTCTGGAGCTGATGAAGGGGTCCAAGTAGAGCAGTCACTCCCCAGGGAGATGCCGGTGGCCTGGCTCCTCTCCCTCAGCTGGAACAGCCCGAGGAGGTGGTGGGACATCCCCTGCTGTCCCCTCCTTCCTGCTGGCCTGACACGCTTGTGGTGACAGTGCTTCCCGCACACCCCTTAGTCGTCGACGTTTGTCCTCCTCCTTGCTTGAGAGCTCCTCAAGGACCAGTGGCACTGTGAAGGCAGGGCAGTGCTGGGGTCAGCCAAGACATCGGGGCAGGCAGGAGCCACCGGCTGGGCAGCGCTGCTGGCAGGGCCCCAGGGTGATGGTGGAGCTGCATCCTGGGCTGCACGAAGGACAACAGGGACCCTCCCACGGTGGCTGCCTAGTGGGTTGGGGATTATAGAGCCCAACCCACGAGGAGAAGGGAGGGAGCTGGGCTTGTTGGGTCTGTCCGTGGGGAGGGGAGGGTGTCTGAGAGCAGCCCCCAACCACAGCACAGGCAGGGATGGAGGGGATGGATGAGGCCAAATCCTTCTCGTCAGCAACAGGCAACACAACCAAGGGCCCTGGCCCCAGGTCACAGCCCAGGGGGGTTTAGGTTGGACGTGGGGAACTCTTCTGCCCCAGACAGGTCCCCAGGGAGGTGGAGGGTATCCATCCCGGGGGGGGGGCCGATTCAGGACTCAGCTGGGCCAAGCCAGGCACTTGCCTGCATCATTCAGTCCCGAGGCTGAACAGCTGGAGGTCCCTGGGGATGGCTGCATGGCTCAGCGTTGACATGCCAGGAACGTCTGTCCTCCATCCCTGGGAGCCAGCGGCCCCAAATGCCCCAGGCCCGGGTCCCCAGGCCACGGTCTCCCCATGAAACTGCCACCAGGCTGGTGCCCCGTAGCAGTGCGCAGCACCCCCCTGCCGGTCCCACCCTGCTGCTTGCTGGAAAACCAGAGGCGGGGAAAATCCCTCCAAAATAAATGCTCAAAGGGGATCCCAGGAGCCTGCACCGCAGCTCTGACACCCCCGCCTCTTCCTTGCATGTAAATATTTTCTGGGGGGCTGCCCGTACTTGGGGCCAGCAGGGATAAGTGCTGCACACCCGCAGCGGTGGGGTGACCCCAGCCACAGCCAGCCAGGCTCGCTGCTTGGCAGGGTGGCACGGCGGGTGCTGCCTGGGGGTCCCAGCTGGGGCCACCCCGGTACCTGCGCCCCACCACCGCCAAGGTGGGCAGGAGGCAGGGCATCCCCCGGGCAGCACCGGGGCAGGAGCGATCGCCGGCAAAGAGCCGCCAGGCGGCCTTGGGGACAGGAAGCTTTAGTCGTGCCCGCAACACCTTGGCAATCACCGGCAAGCAGGAGCTCTGGGGCTGGCCCTTGAGGGCAGCTGCCTGCCTGCGGCACCGCTGCCGGCGCCGGCAGCTCTCCCCGGTGCAGCCAGGATGGGTACGGCCAGGACCAAACATCGGCATCCAGCGGCTCCTCCGCCTTGCCAGGCTAGCCGGCCTCGGCACCAGGCAGCTGCCGGCGCAGGAAGGGGCGAGAAGGAGGGCGCTGAGGCGGTCCCGGGATTGCCCCCTGTCCCAGGAAGGGTCCCCTCTCCCAAACCAGCCTCCTCCCGCCCCCCCTTCTGCAAAGCCACCGGGTTCCTGGTCCCGCTCACCGCCGCCGCCATGACCACGCCCTCCCCGTGCCTCGCCCCTCCCGACCCTCCCCGAGGCACGGGGGGGCGGGGCCTGGCGGGGCGGGGGCGGGGCTCACCGGGGCGGGGCCGTGGCGGGCGCAATGGAGGAGGGCGGCGGGCGGCGAGTGGTGGCGGTGGGCGCGGGGCTGGCGGGGCTGGGCGCGGCCCAGCGGCTCCGCGGCCACGGCTCCCTCCGCCTGCTGGAGGCGGCGGCCCGCGCCGGGGGCCGCGTCTGCACCCGCCCCTTCGGTACGGGGGAGGCCCAGGGGTCGGCACCGGGGGACCTGTCCGGGCGGGGGGCGGCGGCTGTACCGGGGCAGGAGCAAGGATGGGGGAGCTGCACTGATTCCCTCGCCCTGCTTCGTGGTGCCAGTCCTGAGTGGATGGACACGGGGCTGGGGGTGTCGAGTCCTGTGGGCGCAGTGGGATCAAACCGAGCCGGTCATGGGTGGCGCAGGGTGTGCAGTGGGTCCAGCTTTGGGGTGCACATGGGGTTGGGGGTCCTGCTGCTCCCCAGGGACTCCTGCCACATGTACACCTTGGGGTGACCCCCTGCCTCCCCTCCCCGCAGCATCGGGGCTGGTGGAGATGGGGGCGCACTGGATCCACGGCCCCTCGCCAGGGAACCCCGTCTTCCGCCTGGCCACCCACTACAGCCTGCTGGGCCCAGAGGCTGCCCGGGAGGAGAACCAGCAGCTGGAGGCGGGGGGCCACCCCCCGCTGCCCTCTGTCACCTACAGCAGCTCGGGGAGGGCGCTGAACACCCAGGCAGTGAGCAAAGCCCACGACCTCTTCGACACCCTCCTGACCTCTGCCCGCGCTTTTCGGGGGTCCCAGGAGCCACCGGCACCCAGCGTGGGACAGTACCTGCGAGCAGAGATCGCCCGGAGGGTCCCAGCTTTGGGAGGGGGTGAGGAGGATGCCTGTCGGCTCCAACTGGCCATCCTTGCCACCTGCCTCAAGCTGGAGTGTTGCATCAGCGGCACCCACAGCATGGACCTGGTGGCCCTGGAGCCCTTCGGGGAGTACGTCTCCCTTCCTGGCCTGGACTGCACCTTCCCGGGGTAAGTGCGGGGCTCTGGAGGGAGACTCAGAAGAGTGTCTTGGGGAACAGCCCCATCCCCAGCGGCGCCTCCTCCTGCAGCGGCTACAGCAGCTTGCCCGATCACATGCTCTCGGCTCTGCCGGAGGGCACCGTCCTGCTCAACAAGGCAGTGAGGACCATCCGGTGGAGAGGGTCGTTCCACGAGGAAGGGGACAACACCAGGGATTTCCCCGTCCAGGTGGAGTGCGAGGATGGAGACACCTTCCTCGCCGACCATGTCATTATCACTGTCCCACTGGGTGAGGACACCATTTCCTTGCCCTGCCTGTCCCCTCCAACCAGCTGGCGTGGTTGGAGATGGGCAGATGGCGGGCAGGGACTTGCCCAAACCCCTTCCCAGGAGGAGAAAGTATCTCAGACCCCATTTAGGAGCCCAGCAAACAGAACTGACTGATCTTCCTGCAGGTTTCCTCAAGGAACACCACCAGCATTTCTTCCAGCCTCCCCTGCCGGAACAGAAAGCAGAGGCCATTCGTCGCCTGGGTTTTGGCACCAACAACAAGATATTCTTGGAGTTCGAGCAGCCTTTCTGGGAACCCCAGCAGCAGCTCCTGGAAGTGGTGTGGGAGGATGAGTCGCCCCTTGAGGAGCCCAGTGCTGACCTGGAGGCCAACTGGTTCAAGAAGCTGATCGGATTCCTGGTCCTCCAACCACCTGAGCAGTACGTGGCCAGGAGTATTAGTGTTGGGGCATCACAGCCAGGGTGGGTTGGGCATTTTCCAGGCAACGTGAAGGAGCATCTTGGTCCTGTCTGGACACAGCAGCTCTCTTGGGGCAGGGAGGGCACGGTTACCGGTGAGCAGTGGGAGGGCAGCAGGCAGCTCTCAGCCCCATCTTTTCGCCCCAGGCATGGGCATGTCCTCTGCGGTTTCATCGCGGGGAGGGAGTCGGAGTACATGGAGACGCTGAGCGACGCGAAGGTTCTCGGCACCATGACGAGCGTCCTCCGCATGCTGACAGGTACTGCCACCTCCTCCACCCTCGTCACCCCAACGCTCCCCCCGGGGAAAGGCACACTTGGATCCCACCCAAAATCCATGCCCACAGGGAACCCCCACCTGCCCGCTCCCAGGAGTGTGCTCAGGTCCCGGTGGCACAGCGCTCCCTACACCCGGGGCTCCTACAGCTACGTGGCCATTGGCAGCTCGGGGGATGACATCGACGTGCTGGCTCAGCCCCTGCCTGAGGACCCTGAGGACCCCAGGGTAATTGCTTTTGGCCCAGGGGATACAGTGACCATGGGGGGAGTGGGAACTCCCGGGTGTGGGGATGGATGGATAGGGGTGGGAACAGGATGCCCCAGGCCTTGAGGAGCACAGGGAGATGGCATTCCCCACTCCCACTCCATTCAAGGGTCACCGATGCTCGGGTCACCAACCAACCCCCCTTGTCTCTTCCCACTGAGCTCCATGGGGGTCGGGGAACCCCATTTGCGTAAAATCTGGGGACGCGTAGCTCCTTCCAACCACTTTCCAGCATCCTCATGGCATGGGGTGGGTTTCTAAGTAAAGGAAGGTGCCCGCTGCTCAGTCTCTACATGGCTGCAGTGTGAGTCATGCATCCGTGGGGTGCGAAAGGGCAGGGAGATGAGGCTGGTTTAGCAGCCCTGGTGTCCCTGCTGGGCCAGGAGAGGCAGCAGGCCCCCGACGCTCACCTCCCGCCTCACCGCAGCCGCTGCAGCTCCTCTTTGCTGGCGAGGCCACCCACCGCACCTTCTACTCCACCACCCACGGGGCCCTGCTGTCAGGCTGGAGAGAGGCCGAGCGACTCAACCAGCTCTTGGAGGCACCCAGCCCTGCTCCTCAGCTCTGAGGCGGGAAAATAAAACACGTGCTTTGCAGGTTGCTGCCAGTCAGCCTCCTTTATTGAGGGCGGAGGGACGTGGAGGCTTCTCTCTCTCTGGAGGGGGGGTGGATGCGGCTCCTCGGCTCGGGTCCGGCGGGGAAAAAGGGGCTGCGGCGTTAGTACCAGTTGGTGCTGGCGATCAGGAAGCGAGTGTCGTCCAGCGGGGCCTGCGTCGGGCCTGGCTCCGGGGTGGGCTGAGGGGCTGGGGGTGGCTGGGGGGCGGGTTGGGGCCCAGGCTCCGCGGCACCGGGGGCGCCGGGCCCCACCGTCGGGCCCCCCGTAGGCCCCCCAGGCCCCACCGTAGGACCCCCCGTAGGCCCCCCAGGCCCCGTAGGTCGCGGCTCCGTCATGGCGCTGGGAAGACGGGAGTGACGCCCGCCGCAGGGAGCGCCCCGCCCCCCCCGCGTGGCCACGCCCCCTGCCCACCTCTCTCGACAGCCGCGTCGTACCCCACCGCCTCCCCGTCCGTCGCGCCGGATGTGACGAACAGGAAAGGCGCCGCCGCCGCCGCCATGAGAGGGTGGGCGGGAGCGCTGCGGGCGGCCGCGAGTGGGCCCCGGCTGGTTCCTGGCGGGTTCCGGGAGCGTTTCGATTTCGGCGGCCGCGATGTGGCCTCCTGGTTCCCGGGGCACATGGCGAAAGGTGAGGGGTGGGAGCGGGGCGGGCGGACCATTCCCCCACCCCGCTGCCGCCGCCGCTCACCCAGCGCTGTGTTGCAGGCCTGCGGCAGATGCGGTCCTCCCTGCGGCGCGCCGACTGCCTCATCGAGGTGCACGACGCTCGCATATCCTCCGGCACGGCTCTTCATCCCCCCTGGGTGTCCGCCGGGGCAATGGGAGCCGGCACCCCGGGACGCCGCCCCCTGCACCGGTCCCCCCGTGTGCCCCAGCTGCCCCGTCTCCCTCCAGGCCGCCCCTTTTCCCAGTCCCGTACCCCCTCCAGCTCCGCACCAGCCCCATCAGTTCCCTAACTGGTTCCCCCCGGTACCTGCTCCCACACCAGCACACAGTCACTCTCCTTAGCGGCACTCACATCCCGCTGTCAGGCCGTAATCCCATGCTGCAGGAGGCGCTGGGCATCCGTCCGCACGTCCTGGTGCTGAACAAGATGGACCTGGCTGATCCCTGCCGGCAGCCGGTGAGCTCCAGGGCAGGGCTGGCTGGGGTCCTGCACGTCACTGCAGGCAGATGCCAGCAATGCCTTTGCCTATCCCCTTCAGACAGCCTTGGAGCACCTGAAGCAGCAGGGATGCTCACACATTGTCTTCACTGACTGCCAGAACAATGGCAACATCAAGAAGGTAACGGGCTGGCAGCCCTGTGCCCAGCCCTGCTCCTCACTGCTGGCAGCCGAGGGCCATGCACTGATCTCCCAGTCCTGTGGAGAAGCTTCAGTGCCCCACCGTGAGAAGGTGGCACTGCCTGGTCCAGAGCAACCCTCTTTCCCAGCTTACCCAAAGCGCCCCGTCCTCTGCTTGGCCCCCATTTTGCACATCCTCCTGGCACAGTGTCCTCTGAGTGAGTGGCTGCTGCCGGCCTGGGCATGGAGCTGCAGTTACAGCCTTCTCTGTGTTTCTCTGCAGATTGTTCCCCTGGTTGCCAAGCTGGTGGGCAACAGCCCACGCTACCACAGGGCCGAGGTGAGAGGTGGCAGTGAGACTGCCAGTGCATGTGCAGGGAGTCAGGGTGGCCATCTGCAGGTCACCTCCCTCTCCAGCTGGAGGGACGAGGCTGCTCACACGCATGCCAGAAGCGCCGGCAAAGGCCGGGCTGTTTCACTGTTGTGGCTTCCCGTTGCTCCTGGGGTGGGTGGCCGATAACTGGCCGCTCCCTGCCCACGTTCTCCTCACTTCCAGAGCACTGAGTACAGCATCCTGGTGATCGGCGTGCCCAACGTGGGCAAGTCATCACTCATCAACTCCCTGCGGAGGCTGCACCTCAAAAAGGGTAATTCTCTGTGGTGCCTGGGCTTGGGGAGGAGCCACTGGTGCAGCCGTGGAGTGGGTGGCGGCGCAGAGCGTTGCTTGCTTCTCTGACTGTGTCTCTCCTTTCCCCGAAGGGAAAGCCACTGCAGTTGGTGGTGAGCCAGGCGTCACCAAGGCAGTGCTGACCAGAATCCAGGTACTGTCCCCACAGCACAGCTGACTGGGTGGGTGCTGGCCTCTGCCCTCCCCATGTCCTCTTGCAGGAGCTGTGGAAAACCTCGAGGCATGCAGACCTGATCTCAAAGGGTTGCTCAGGTCCCCTTTCCAGCGTGACTTTAACAAAAGAGCTCAACGCCTTGCTCATTAGCCATGTCGATGTCCATGGTGCTAATTACTGAGCTGCGCATGCTAACTGCCCTGCCTCCCTCCATCCCAGGTCTGCGAGAAGCCCCTGATGTACCTGGTGGACACGCCTGGCGTGCTGCCCCCAAACCTGGGGGATGTGGAGACGGGCATGAAGCTGGCGCTGTGCGGTGAGGTGGAGGCTGTGGCTGGGGGCACTCCACAATGCGGCTTCGAGCCCTGGCTGGGCCTGGTACCTGAGGCTGGGGCGGGAGTCTGCTGCTCACAGCCCCCCCAGGGCAGCACATGCTGCCTGGATGCCCAGCGATGGCACATGGACAGCAGGAGGGGTGGCCAGGGCTCGGAGCAGGGCTGGGAGGAGCTGGGGCTTGACTTTCTTTTCCAGGAGCCATCCGTGACCACCTGGTGGGGGAGGACATCATGGCTGACTACCTGCTGTACACCCTGAACAAGCAGCAGCAGTTTGGGTGAGCCGGCGGGGGAACCGGAGGGGGCCCTGGGCTGCATCTGCTGCCTGTGGTCCCAAGTGGGTGGTGGAGGAACCATCCCTGGGGAATTGGGGAGGAGAACCGATGCCGGCAGGGTGTGAGCCACCTCCCTCGGCAGGTACGTGCAGTGCTACGGACTGGCAGAGGCCTGTGACGACATCGAGTCTGTGCTGAAGCATGTGGCCCTCACCCAGGGCAGGACGCAGAAGGTGAAGGTGCTGACGGGCACGGGTGAGTGCTCTGGGGGGGATCTCTGCTGCCTGGGGTGCAGGGGCCAGGCTTTTGGGGATCCTGGGGCGGCTCCAGGCTCCGCTGACACCTCCTTCTGCACCCACTGCCCCCATCTCCAGGGAACGTCAATGTGACAATGCTCAACTACCCGGCCGCTGCCTACAAGTTTCTGCGGGATTTCCGGGCAGGATATCTGGGCAGGGTGACACTGGACTGAGACCTGTCCCATGGGGCAGGGCCACCACCTGCAGCCATGTGGGCTGGGAACACCCCGGTGCCCCGTGGGGCTGTGGACACCTTGGCATGGAGCTCTGGTGTGAAATTTGAAGCAGCTCTGCTGGGGCAGCCCCCCAGTTTTGGACCCCGGGCTGTTGCAAGGGGCTGGGGGGGACAGTGTCACCGCAGTGGGGGGCAAGGCTGTGCCATGGTGGCTGCCCCATGGTGTCACCATGCAGGGCAGCGCTCTCCGTGGGGAGCGCAGCTGCCACCTCCAGCCAAGACAGAAGCCCTGTGGAGCTGTTTCCTCACTGCGGTCTTGGCCCTCTCTGGGACCCCCATCCCCAAATAAAAGCTCCGTGGGCAGGGTGCCGGGGCGGTGGCCATCCCAGGGTCCCCGTCCCGAGCCCCTCACCCCACATCCAGCCACACCAGCTGTCCGCCCAGCTTTATTGCCACCTCCTCGTCCTCCAAACACCACGAGACCCGCGTACAGAGGAGTGGCGTGACTGGGGTGCCCGAGCCGGCGGGGTTTGGCACAGGGTGCAGGGGGAGGTGGTGGAGGGACTTCCCGCGGGGTCCTGCCCCGGTGCTGGCGGCGGGTGACTTGGTGAGGCCGGGCACTGGGTGGGCACAGCCCCAGGAGCCACTGCTAGCCCAGGGGGGTGGGCTTAGCCCCAGGTGGCATCCAGTCCTTGCGGCATTGGTAGCTGCACCGGGCATGGTCAGATCCCTCGAAACCGTCAGCGGCGGAGGAGGGCAGCCAGGGGCCAGAGCCAGGACACAGCCCAGCCTGGCAGGTCCCGGGTGGTTGCAGCGGAGGTCCAGGCGCTGGCAGCAGCCGTCCAGTTGCCATCACGGTACTCGACGCCATCACCTGCTTCCAGCTCACTGGCTAGCCGGGCCCGGCGCAGGGCAGCCCCTGCCACCACCCCGGCCGCTGCTCCCGCTGCCGCTGCCCCCGCCACACGCAGGGCTGCCCCGGCTGAGCCGTAGCGGGGCACCACCGCCTTCACCCGGCCGCGGGCGGCCCCACGGGCCCCACCACGGGCGGCCCCACGGGCCCCACCGCGCCCGCCCTTGCCGGCCACCGTGTCGCAGAAGGTGGCAGCCAGCAGCACCAGCACCCAGCACGCTGCCGCACTCCGCCGCATCCCACTGCTCGGCCACACCTGGGCACAAGGAGAGCCCCGGTGCTCAGCCACGGCCCAGCAGCGGCACACGCGTGTGCACGGCACGGCCTCGCATGCCCGTGTGCACCCGCAGACGCGTGCAGGAGGTGCAGGCAGGAGCCTGCCCGTGCATGCACACACAAGCCCCGTGCGCGAGCTGTGTGTGTGCACAGGGGCTGTGTGCCTGTGCTTGAGTTGCACTCCCATGCATTTCACTCATGCGTGTGCTTGGTTTGCACACGCGTGTGTGTCACCCATGCAGCAGCCCATGGGTTGCATAAACACCCTCTCCCCGCTGTGTGGACGAGGTGTGCCTTGAACATGCTTGCACACACAGCCACATGCACTCACACACACCTGTGCACACAGTGCTTGCACATGCATGCCCAAGTTGCATGCACCTGTGCACTCCCGCGTGCGCCCACGCCCGGGTTGCAAGCATGCACGCCTAAGGACGGCCGTGCACAGCTTACACACGCGTATGCACACCCATGCATGGCTGCACACGCAGCCCCGTGCAAGGCTCACAGACACGCACTTGCATGGCTCGCACACCAACGCGCACCGCTGCGCTGATCGCAGCTGCCCGCGGGTGCGTGCACGCCGGCACGCTGCTCACACGCACGCAGGCGCGTCCCTCGCGCACGCCTGTGCACACACCGCACACACGGACGCGGGTCGCACGCCCCCAGCCTCCCCGCAGCAGCACGCGCGCACGCGCACACTCGCACCCTCCCGCGCACGCACACGCGCCCACCCCCCCCCCGGCACCGCGCACGCCGCCCCCGCCTGCGGGTCTCACCGAGCCCGGCGCTGCCGCCGCCTCGCTCCTCTCCGCTCCGCTCCTCCCCACCGGGCGGGGCGCCAGGGGCGGGGCGCGGCCGCACGGCCTGGGCCAATGGGGGTGGCGCACTGCGGGGCGGGGCCGACTCGGCCAATGGGCGCGGGTGAGGGGCGGGGCGGCGAGGCGGGGCGGGGCCGCTCTGCCGCGCTCCGCCATGGCCGCCTCGCTGCGCGCGCTCCTCCGTCCCGGCGCCGCCGCCGCCGCCGCCGCGCGCCGCCGCGCGCTCCTCCCGCCGCCGCCCCGCCCCCTCCTCGGGGCGCGGGCCTGCAGCGCCGGTGAGCGGGGCACCGGGGCGGGAACAGGGGGGCGCCTGGCCCGGGGAGCAGGCGCCGTGTGCGGGCCCGCCCCTGGGCACCGGGGAGCCGACACCGGGCACCGGGCCCCTGCACTGTGCACGGGCCCTGGCACCGGGTCACTGCACCGTGTATGGGCTGTGGCACTGCGTACCAGGGTTCCAGCACCGTGCACAGAGGCCCAGCACCGCGCACCGGGGCCCAGCACCGTTCACTGGGGCCCAGCACCGTTCACTGGGGCTCAGCACCATGCACGGGCCCAGCACCGTGCATCGGGGCCCAGCACCGTGCATCGGGGCCCAGCTCTGTGCACCGGGGCCCAGCTCCGTGCACAGAGGCCCAGCACCGTGCACCGGGGTGCCTGGACCATGCATCGGGTCCCAGCACCGTGCACCGGCCCGGCACAGGATGGTCACTGGGCGGCACCTGCCCTGCTCAGGATGGCACCGGGAACTCCCCGTGAGCCCCGGTCCCAAGCCCCCACGGGTGACATCCCGCTGGCTGCCGGTGACCGCTGGCACACGCCCGCCACCCTGAAGGTCGCCTTAAAATAGCGCGGCACCGTGGCAGCAGCCAGGCCGCACCAGAGGGCAGGCGGGGGGGGCCTCACCGCGTTGCAGGCAGCCGATTGCCTAACGGGGCGGGGGCAGGGGCTCCGTTCCAGTACCTGGCCGTGCAGAAGACGGGGGTGCGGCAGAGCGTGGGCCTGATCCAACTGAACCGGCCGCAGGCGCTCAACGCCCTCTGCCAGGGGCTGATGGAGGAGCTGCGGCAGGCGCTGGAGGCCCTGGAGAATGACCCACAGGTGGGGGCCATCGTCATCACCGGCAGCCAAAAAGCCTTCGCAGGTAGGGCAGGGTGCCTCTCCCCACCCCAGATATTTTGGGGGGGGTTCGGTGTCCCACCCCGTTTCCCTTTGCAGCTGGCGCGGACATCAAGGAGATGCAGAACAAAACCTTCCAGGAGTGCTACAGCAGCGGCTTCCTCACCGGTTGGGACAAGGTCTCCACCGTCCGCAAACCCATCATCGCCGCTGTCAATGGCTACGCCGTGAGTCCTCCCCCACTTCTCTCCGCGCCCCCTGGTTCAGCCCCGGCCACCCCCTGACCCCCCTCTTCCTCTCCTGTCCTAGCTGGGTGGCGGCTGTGAGCTGGCCATGATGTGCGACATCATCTACGCTGGGGAGAAGGCACAGTTCGGGCAACCCGAAATCCTGCTGGGGACCATCCCAGGTGAGTGGGGGGCACCCGCCAAGGGAGGTCCATCCCAGCTGGAGCGGGGACAGCGGGGACACCCAGGTATCCCTCTCTGGACCTTTCCCTTCCCCAAATGACTCCAGGTGCCGGAGGGACGCAGAGGTTGACCAGGGCGGTGGGGAAGTCGCTGGCGATGGAGATGGTCCTCACTGGGGACCGGATTTCGGCAGCAGAGGCGAAGGAGGCAGGTAGGGGCGTGGGCCAGCCCCAGCACTGCGGGGGTCCAGTGGGGAGCCGTCCCCCCACCCCACCACCTGCCACCGTCCATCCTAGGTCTGGTCAGCAAGGTCTTCCCTGTGGAGAAGCTGCTGGACGCGGCCATCGCCTGCGCTGAGAAGATCGCCAGCAACTCCAAGCTCGTGGCTGCCATGGCAAAGGAGTCAGTCAATGCTGGTAGGGGCTGGGGGCCCAACTGGGAACTTCCGCGGGGGGGCTGCGGGGCCAGGCAGCGGGGTCTCCCCAACTTCTCCCTTGCTCTCAGCCTTCGAGACAACGCTGGCGGAGGGGAACAGGACGGAGAAGCGGC
This sequence comes from Nipponia nippon, assembly GCF_047370975.1. Classification (NCBI taxonomy): domain Eukaryota; kingdom Metazoa; phylum Chordata; class Aves; order Pelecaniformes; family Threskiornithidae; genus Nipponia; species Nipponia nippon. The sequence continues at coordinate 85,716,546 of NW_028262347.1, read as the reverse complement.
TTTTTTACGCCACCTTCGCCACTGTGAGTAGGGGGGTCAGCCCCATTGCAGGAGGGGATGGCAGGGCTGCTGCCCCTGCCCAGCCTCACCTCTTCACTCCTCACAGGGCGACCGCAAGGAGGGGATGACGGCGTTCGTGGAGAAGCGCAAGGCAAACTTCACCGACAGCTAAGCCTGGGGTGGTGCAGGTCCCTGCGGCCGCCTGCTGCCCGTTGGCCCCCTGCATCACCCCACGGAGGGGGTCTGGGACCCGGTGGCGAGTGATACCTGCCTGGGGTGAGACAACCAGCAGCAGGGACCACCTTTGCCATCGCTATTAAAGGTTTTCCTGGCGCTGCCGGGAGATGGGGTGTCCTTGCTGTGGGGTCCCCCCTGAGCTGGGAAATGTTGGGGTTCACTGAGACCCCCCCACTCCATCACACTGCTCTCCAACACTGGGCTGGGCAAGAGCAGGCTCATGGAGCAATAGGTCCGTGTGTCCCCTGGGGAGGGGACAGCCTGCGGCACCTTCTTGGGCATAACACCAATGCACTGAGTTTGCCCAGCCTCAGCTCCACCTGGGCTGAACTGAGGCCGGCGTGATGGGCTGAGTCCCCCACCCCGAGGCATCATCCTCACCCTGCTTGGGGTCTCGGGGGGAGCCCAAGGAGGGGATCCCCCAGATGTGGGGGCCCTGCACTTAAGCAATAGGTTTCTGGCAGCAATGAGGAGCCCACCAGGACGTTGTGGAGGGAATGGGTTTATTGTGGGAGCTCAAGGGTGGGTAGGGAGGGACAACTCCCCTCAGGAAGCCCCAGGAGTGGCTTCCACCCCTCGTTTCACAGCCCAGGCATGTCTCCACTCAGCTGTGGTGGAGATGGTCACGGTCCTCCTCCGGGCCGCTCTGCACTTCCAGGGAAAGCATCTGGGGTGGCCCACGGGCATCGGCCTCCCTGGCATCATCCTGGGGGTGGTGGAGGTGGTCGCGGTCCTCCTCTGGTCCCACCTGGGCTTGGCGGGGGCCCCATCGAGCCCAGGCGCTGCTGGAGAAGACCTTTATACCTGGTTTCACCTCTTCGGTGATCTCGCCCTTCTCCGACAGCTCCACGGCTCGTATGCCCAGGATGCTGGAAGAAGGGAGAGAAAACAGCAAGGAAAGGTCGCAGTGCATCAGGGTTACTAAATATTCCCCTGCCCCAGGGGAATCCCACTCCATCGGGGTGCAGGGGCCCTGGCGAGACCCCGCCCCAGGAGGCTGCAATTAGGATCTCAGGGAGCAAACAGGCTAATTTAGCCACTCATCCCGCAAATGGGCTGGATGGGTTCGGGACATGAGCACTGCAGCACCCGCAGTTCCCCACTGCCGCCAGCAAAGAGAAACCAGCTGGGGCTCGATGCTCAGTTTGGGTGATTTTGGGGGAAGACGGAGCTGAGAGCCCCTTAATTTTGGGGGGATGCAAAGCAACGAGGGAAATTTTTTCCCCCCGTGAAACGCTTTGCATTTTGGGGTGCTGCTTTGTTGGCTTTTACAAGCCAGATGTGGGTGCGCAAAGGTGCAGGGAGCGCGACTGCCTCTTACATTTCCTTGGCCAAATCCTGCTCCACGTTCAGGTCCTGATGTCTGGTGTTGCTCAGAGCCTACGGGGAGAGAGGAGGGTGCCAGGGGGGTGGCACAGATCATGCGTGGATCTCCCTGTGCCCACTTGTCACATGGGGCAGCGGGAGGGCGAGGCTGAGAGTGGGGCTCACCTGGGTGCCCCCGGGGGCAGGCAGGAGGAGGGCGGCGCCCAGCAGGATGGTGATGCTGCAGAGCCGCATGGCCGTGGGGCTGGCAGAGAGATGGCAGAGGAGCCACGCTGGCAGTAGCTGTTGGCTGGTGCCAGCCTGCACCCAGAGCACCTGCCTGCACCCTGCACCCACAGCTCCTGCCTGCCTCTGTCTGTGCCCGCATCTGCCTGTGCCCAGAGTGCCTGCCTGTATCCTGCACTGAGCAGCTGCCTTCACCCTGCACTCACAGTGCCCACCGGTGCCCACAGTACCTGCCTGCACCCGCAACTCCTGCCTGTGCCTGCCTCCACCCACGGTTCCTGCCTATGCCCATAGTCCCTACCTGTACCCCATGACTGCACCCACACCTCCTTCCTGACCCCCAAGCGCACACCCGTACCCATGCTGCCTGCCCCCCCTGCCCTCCAGTGCTGTACCACTCCATGGCTGCCTTCTGCACGTCACTCGGCCTTTGCCCTGCACTTTACCCACAGGCAGGTGCGGCCGCTCCCAGGTCCACCCGTCCCATGCGTCCTGCGTGGCACTGGGTGGGGCCCCCCTACGCACTGGGGTGCGTGTTCCCCCGTGCAGCTGGGCACATGCAATCCCCAGGCACTGGGGCACATGCAATCCCCATGCACCTAGGTGTTTACATCCCCCGTGCACCCAGGGACGTGCATCCCCCATGCACTGGGGCGCCTGCAATCCCCGTGCACCAGAGCACGTGCGTCTCCCCATGCACCAAGGCTCATGCATCCCCATATTTGACAATAAAGCAAACAAACAGCCACGTTTCTGATCTCTGAATAAATGAACTGTGACTAAATGCACTCTGCAAGCAGTGAGCAGAAGCAGGGACCAGCGCAAAGCCTCTTCAGAGCTGACATTCACAGAGTTTTGCTGTGTTACATAAATAAGGCTTATTAGAGCACAACCGGGCCCTTGCAAGCAGTGGATGTCAGAGGGGAGGAAGATGGCCTCCAGGCAGCCTTAGTTCATAGGGTGCTTTGGGTTGGAAGGGTCCTTCCAAGATCATCCAATCCAGCCCCCCTGCCATGGGCAGGGACAGCTTCCACTAGATCAGGTAGCTTAAAGCCCTGTCCAGCCTGACCTTGACCTGTAGAAAAGCACGAGCTTTCCTAACTCATGGGAAACTGAAGAGCCGAATTTGCCCTCTCAAATCAAACTATGATGGGGTGGCAGCTGCAGCAACGCGCCTGGGCTGAAGCCCTCTCCAAGGAAATGCGATTGCCGCAAAGCCCCCAGGAAGGGATGGAGGAGGTGGTCCAGGCAAGGGGCTCAAGAGACAAGGAATGCCTGCTACCTTCTTCTCTACCTTGTGCTGCCAGGGCACTGCTCAGCAGTGAGGAAGCCAAACGAGGTCAGCTTCAGTAAACGCAGCAAAATGAGAGGAGCCTCATCCAGCGCCATGGCTGACCCCCCTCTGCTGTCTGCTCCCCTGTCCAGGCTGCTTGAACCTCTCCCATGGCTTCCCTGCAGCTTGGTGATGTTAGACCATTCTCCCATATCTGGAAGTTCTCCTGGTTGCATTGCAAAGCTTGGAAAACCCTTGCTACCCTCAAATGGCTGCTGCAGGGCTGGCAGGTCTGTGTCCTCCTGCCGGCAGATGATCTCTGTAGGGGGGGATGCACTCCTGAGCCTGCACCCCAAAAGACCCTTCTGTGAGGATGGGGAGTCTTGGGAGAAGTCCCAGCAAGGTGGTGGCCTCTGGCATGGAGCTGCTCCCTCTTGCTCTGTGGGCGGGTGCTGCAGGGGGAAACCTCTTTTGACTTCTCTGCTGGTGCAGGTGCCGATGTCTTGCTCCTGCTGTGGCATTGAGCGCTCCCCCAGGTCGGCTGACAACCCCTCCCCTTGCTTCTCCCCTATGTCCAGCATGATGGGATTCATCTCCATCGCATGGGTGCCTTCATCTCTCCTACAATAGAAGGAAAATGGGTGAATTTGGGGCGTTCAGTCCCCAAACTGTTTGCCAATGCATTTCTTTCCCTAGGAGAAAGCTTTGGAGGTGTGTGTGAGTCGAAAGCCTGTGCCCCCTCTGGCCCTGCTGTGGTGGATTACACCCCGTTTCACCTAGGGGACCCTGTTCTCACGTGGGGCTGGGTGAAGGCAAGCTCCTTCACCATCCAGATGCTGGAGAACCTGAGCGGTGCTTTGCTTACAGACCTGCACAAGGGAGAAGCCAGGGATGCACTTGGGGACACATTGAATATGTTATCAAAATTCTCTTTCCTAGCTATATCAATTTTATACTATGAAAGTGTATTACTTTTGTTAATACTTATATTAATTCACATTATACACTATAATGTGATGACGGAATTAAGTTTTACTGGAGACTTTGGTATTATTGGTCATGCTTTTCTATGCGTTTGCTGTGCCTGTGTTGCGTGCCCCATGTTTGCACACATCTGTGTGTGATGTGTGCAGGTATATGCTGTACACATGTATCATGCTTGTATGCATCTTGGGCCATGTATGTGCTTGCCTGCAGATGCGTGTGCATGCTGTGAGTGTGTGTGCACATGGATTGTGCTGGTGTGTGTGCATGTGTGCTACCTGAGTCCCGCTCTGGGCTTGTGTTTGCTTGCATGCAGTTATTTGCCAGCGCGGGCATATGGGTACGTCCAACCAGTGTGTGTCCTTCTGATGGCCGCTGCTGGGTAACTCCACCTGCTCCTGCCTGCACAAACAAGCAAGGGGCTGGAAAATTTTGCTTATGACAAATGCTACAAAGGGAATTCAAGTTTTGGCTTGAAATAAGGATTTTTGAAAGCCACTGGCCAGCTGGGAAAGACTTTGCCCGTGGACTCTGGAAAAAGTTGGTAACCCAGAAGAGAGCTAGTCATGAGACCTGAGGATGTAATTGCAATTTTTATGTATTTTTTTAATAGCAAGGGCAGGCATTCAGAGACCTGGAGTCTGGGAAAAAGGAAGGAAGGAGTTTCCAGGTGGAAACTTCGGACCTAAACATGTAAGGGAGAGCAGATTGGGCTTCTTCTGCATGACCTTTGTACCATCACATGCCAAAGCCTGCAGGCATCTCCAGCGACATGGTGCCCGTGTCAAATTTCCAGTTATTCCAGCGGGGGAAAAAAAGCCTCGTTACGGGCTTCCAGTGCTGGAAAGTGATTTTTGGTGACTGCTGGTCCCTGCTGATGGCCATCCCCAGGCAGACATGGGTCAGGAGCACCAGGGAAGTGGGCACAAAGGTGGTGACGGAGCCTGGTCTCTACCATGGCCCGGCTCTGGGAGACCAGTGCCCTGCTGGCGTGAGGGCTGCGGAGGTGTGTGTGTGGGTGTGCGTGTTTGTGCGCATGGAGAGGTGTGGAGGTGTGCCTGGGTGCCTGTGGGGGACAAGGGGGTATGTGTGGTGATGCGGGGGGGGGCAGTGCATGTGCAGGGGGATGTGGGTACAGGGGTGTGTGCACAGGACAGCGGTTATTGGGTGTGCGCACAGGTGTGCACAGGGCTATGGGTACAGGGCAGCTCCGTGGGTGTGTCCAAGCCCTGGCCGGCTGCTCCCCTCTCTCCCCTTTCCAACCTGGACTTCCCTCCGTCCTTCCTCCCTTCCTCCTTCTCTCCATCCCTCCCCCCTCTGCTCCTCCTCCTGCCCCCCTGGCCTGGCAGCAGAGACTCCCCAGCGCCCGCTGTGCCTAGTGCTGCCTGCCCTGCGTGCCACGCTGCCAGCCAGTCTCTTCCAGCGCTGCCTGCTCTCCTCCGGCAGCGATCCTGGCCAGAGGGTTTGCCTGCCGGAGACACCTCTCTCCGGAGGCCAAGGAGCCAGAATTAATGCCGGACAAGCTGGCTGAGTTTTAAACACAGCAAAGCATTTCAAAACTCACAGGGAAATGTCCTACATCTCTGTAAGCATCACTCCTTGCTCCTATTCGCAAGGATTTTTCAGACCTTTTTATCCTTTGCTCCTCCCAGAGAGGGGGAAGGGAAAAAAGCAATTACAGATCTTAAGCTTGGATAAGCTTGCTGTTCCAGCAACCTCTTTTTTTCCCTTTATGGACAATTTTATAAGTGTCATGGTTCAACAGGACCTCGAGACCTGGCAGCAGCACGCTGACCCTGGATCATTTCCAATCAATCTTTTCTCCTGGCAGGATGAGATTAAAAAAGAAGGGAATGACGAGAGGAAAAACAACCTCCATCTCAGCCTGATTTTGGGGGTATTTGGAGCAAAGGGAGGTTCATTCTTCACATCTGACTCTGCCTGGGCTTCAAAACAGCATTTAAATTCTCTACGAAGCAGTTTTGTAAAAATTCCTTTTATTTATTCACCTAGTTGGAAGTCACTTTATTTTAACTCCCCATGGAAATGAGCTGCAAGGCATCAGAATGCTTTTCCTGGCCCGGGTAAACCTTTCACATGGGTTTCAGAGCAAGCACCAAGGAGCAGAGCAGACTTCAGCGAGATGAAGGTCAGGATTAAGGATCAACGTTTTTTTTTCTGTTTTCTTTTTGTCAGTGGTTCCAGCTTCCGTACAGTCAGCAGATTTTATCTTGGAATTTCTTGAATCTATTTTTTGTCCAAAAAGGCAAAAATAAAAAAAAATAATCCTGCGTATTCTCAGCTCCAGCAGCTGATTTCCCCTCACCTCCACGTCATAGCGCTCTGCTGCAGTCCGAGACTCTTTCTGTGAGCAACTGATGCAGAGTTCAAGCCGCCCCATGTCTGCGTGCAGTCCCAACGGCTGTCCTTGCTGAGAGCTTTTAAAAACACTGAGAAAATGGAAGAATTAAATTAAAAGAATTAAATTAATTGCTGTAATCTACACTGCTCTTCCTCTGGATTTTACGTTGATTCTCCCCTGTGCAAGCAGGGCTGGCTGGGAAGCATGGCACCCTGCTCCCAGGCCAGCTGAGGAGGCTGGGGGTATGCAGGGCTTCCTACAGGAAGAGGGAATGACGTCCTGCAGGACATCATTAATTTTCCAATTAGCAAAACTACTAACCACCTGTGCCTTGGGAAAGGAATTTGGGAGTGAGCTAAAAGATATGGAAGTGTTTGTGTAAGTAACGAACCATGGAAAATCAACGGCTCTAACCTTGAAGAGTTAACAAGCTGATAGAAGGGAACATCTTGACACCAAAGACTGGACAGCAGCCAGATCTGATAAAACTGCAGAAACTGGGTGAAAGGTAAATGCCACGAGGGGAGATTGTGACCACTGACTCAATTCAGGACTGAAAAGACTTGCCCCCCGACACCTGAAAGGAGCATGTGTGCTGATTTACATAGCAAGCGAGACTTATTTAAATATAGTTAACCAATAGTGTGTGAAATGTTAATCACTAACCAGTAAGTGTGGATTTAGGTGTGTTTATACTAATCATTTAACCTGATAAATATGTCGTGGTTTTGTATGACGGTGTGCTTGATTTGCGGAATTTCCACCGAGCACCCTGCGCAGAATAAAGCAATGTCGGCTCTCTAAACGGGACCTTGTCATTCGTTTGGAGGGTTTTCTCAATTACAAGCAAAAGGAACAGGGTGTATTTTGCTCAGTGTTATCCCTGCTGCATTTCTGGCAGCAGTTCCTTGCAAGTTTTTCACAAAGCCTGTGCGGTCCCCGCAGCTGCCTGGAGTTTCAAAACAGCATTTGCCATTTCCAAGCTCAGGCAGGATGCAACCATCTATCTAGAAAGCCACTGCTGCCCAGAGCAGTCCTGGCACTGATGAGATACAAAAACTCACAGCACAGAGGCAGACAAATTTATTTGTAGTTTGATTTCAGAGGGGATCAGAAAAGAGACTGTTGTGTCTCAGGAAGGATAAACATAAGCATGGGCCAGTTCTGAAATGCTGCCAAAGGGAGGTGGTATGGAGACATAACGGGACTGTAGCAAAGCACCTCCCAAGGTATTGATGCATCCCAAACTGCTGCGACACAATCCCTGTTTTTGCCCTTCTGCCTTTCCTGTACGGAGCGGGACCCTCGCACGCAACTGCAAATATCCCTGCTCAGCCACGCTGCCATTGCTAACAATTGCGGGCGGCAGCAGCCAGCACCTTCTCATCTTGCACAGATCCAGCACACTGACCTTCAGACTTTCTTCCTTGGTCCTTTAAATCCTCGAGTGGCACCTTGTCCAAAGCAAATTGTGGGTGGGATCCTGGAAAGGGAGACACACTTTGATACACATTAACAGTCCACCTCTCACAGGATCACCGGGACACTTTATGCCTTGTGTAGCATTTCAAACTCCCAGAGTGGGAAGAGCAAGGTATTGGAGGAGCAGGACATCTAAATCACCAAAGTGTACCTCAAAAAATGCATGAAATACTGCTCCACTTTCCCATTTATTCTGCACATTTCATTTATGTTCTGGAGGCCTCTCCTCTCTTTACAACCAGGTGTAGCATGTTACAAAATGTAGTATGCCATTGGGCAGTTGCAATGGTTTGTTGTGGAAGCACATGATCGTGAAGAGCAGAAGAGCAGAATGAGCAGTACAAGTGTGGCCTTTTGACAGCAAATTTTCCTTTTGACCTGCAGTATCACATCAAATTCAAGGGACAGTTTCTCTCTGGTTTATAAGCTGTTACGCTGGACAAAGCAGTGAAGTTTAAAATGTCACCGTGGTAGCTGCAAACTCAAACCACAAGAATCCCTTTGCTAAGTGGAATAGTTCAGGCAAAACCATATTAATCTTAATGCTGAGAGATGATCAAAATAATGAATAAAATGACACCAATTTGGGTGCTGGGAAGAAGGTGGTGACCTTTTGATGGCTACCTTGTATTTCATACAGGTTTTACAGCACATGATGAGGGGGATTTCAAAAGTCAAGCCAGCCTTAGGCAATTCAGTTTCAACTTTTAGTAATGATTTTAAAAAAAGAAAAACAAACAGAAAAATGAGAAAAGATGCTCTGGCCTTGCAAAACCTAAGATTCAGAGCAAGACGTTTACCTGCTTTATTTGTGCCTTGTCCTGTGACTGCATGGGAGCACAGACAGTTACAGTGAAACGCATCAGCTCAGTCCTGAGTCAGCTAGGATGGGAAAGTGTTACAAAGCAGGAACGAAACTTGTTTGAGTATTTTAGGACAGAGTTCTTATCTTCAGACCCATGCCATTCTGCAATACCCTGGGAAGAGATCATGGGCAGGCAGACTAACAGAAGCTTATTGACACGGCTTTCACAGTGTACGCATGCTCTGTCCTTCCTTATGCTTTCCTCTTTTAAAAATGGCTTTTCAAACATACATGGAAATCCTACCTCTTTTATCTTCAACACAGAAACACCTTAAGCCATGCTGCAATAGGCACTGCAAAATGCAATTAAGATGATATGGTCCCAGCCCCAGAAGTTTTTGCCTGCAGACGCCAACAGTACAGACCTGGATTTATTGAGTTGTTTCTCTGGCCCCGAGGGGCCGGGGCTGGCTGCAGGCAGAGGGATCTCCATGTTCTCGCTGGGCCCTATTTCCATGGAGTCTACCTGGAATTGCTCCGACATCTCTGTGCTCACATCCATCGGCACACTGGCACCCTGCTTCGTGGGAGAGCTTGCGTGCTTGGGGCCACTGCAGAGAGAAAATTTTACATCCTTTCTCAGCAGCTGTCACATAAGTGCAGAGCAAAGGAAATGAAAGGTGTTTCATGATGAAACAGGTCAAGTCCAACTTGCGTGAGTTACTGCATGGAGGCACAGATATTTGGCTGCACAAACCACCGGGAGCAGCCAAAAGGCTGCTGGAGAGCTGCGCGATAGGCTTCTATGAGTTTCTACTTAAGTATTCAGGGTTGCTGCATTATAGCACACAGCTTTGTCCTCAGATTCTTTCCTTCAGTCCATAAAGCGCAGCTCATTCAATGGGCTTGATTCCCTGAGAGGGCTGTCCTTTAGCTGACCTACTGATGCCATGCCGCAGCCAAAGGCGACCGTTAGCTTTTCATCCCTGGCTAAGGCGTCAGCAGCATTTGTGGTCAGCAGTTTCTTTCTTCCCTAAATGCCAAGTAACTTTAGTAGTAGGCAGCTGGCCCTGCTTGCAAAGTCTTTAACCAGCTCTTCCCTTTACAGCCTGGCGTACCCTGAAATGGTTGGAGCAGAACACGTTTCACCTTTCGTTACCAGACTTGCCCCGAGAACATTATGCTGTGATGTGATGGCAGCGGCTGACAGCCTCTCAAGTCCCCTCACTGCTTCTGTAATCAGCTGTTTCCACGTCCAGAGCTGCCTTACATCACTTCTAACCATTGACACACAGAAAGGAAAGAAGTTCTGAAGATCTCCATATCTGAGCAGCGGGTTGGACTAGAGGGTCCACATCTTAGCTAGACCAGGCTACCCAAGCAAGCTTTGGAAGACTCCACAGACCCAATCCCCTGTCCCTTTGGGCACCCATCCCAGGGCCACACCACCCTGCCAGGCAAGAAATTTTCTCTCTATCCCATCACCCAGGTCTCTGAGGAAGGTGTTAAACAACATCAGTCCTTGTATTAATCCCTGTGGTGAAAGCAGTGCTTGAAGTGAGTGGCCAGCTGAGAAAGCCATTCGCCAAACTTACAAAGCATCCCTCTGCTCTACTTGTGCTTTTTGGGAATGGGAATATTGCAAAGGGTTGGAGGGCAAAGCAAGAAACATGCACAAAACAACGCAGAGAGATGCTGGGCTTTGCATTTACACTTGAGACGATATGAAGGGAGTGGAGCCTGGAGCCACACGAGGAGAGAAATAAGACACGCTTCAACATTCGAAGTAAAACATTGCCACAGAAAGCCTTGCAAGTTTACCTGTTCTTACAAGCAGCAGCAAACGTCATTTCTGAGCCTCTTAGGATATAAACTTGCTTCCTTTGGGAAGGGAGTGAGACAGCAGAGAAGCACATCACCTCTACAGGGGAAAACCAGTTGTGCTATTGCAGTTCTGCAGTTACCTTTTCACTTTCTTCGGTCTATCAAACCGGAAGTCAGCAGGATAAAGGTGAACAGTGACCAAGTGATCCTTTCTGTCCCTGCTGCTCTTGAACTTCTCCGCACAGCCTTCTACCAAACACTTGTACTGAAAGGCAGGAAAAAAAAAAAAGACACAATTGGAAAAGGCAAGCGGTGTCAGCTGGGAACATGGGTGCCCTCCCCGAACAGTCAGTCTCTAAGGACACCGTGCATAGCAACCCCGAGCGAAGGGCTGGGCACAGCGACTCACCATGTTTTGCTTCTCGGCCATTATCTGGAAGAGGGAGTCGTGCCACTCTAAGATGTGAATATCCAAGAGAGGCCCTGATGGAAAGGAGCGCTTGCAGAAGGAGCAGACATTCCTGTGCAGTGTGTTGTAGTGGTGCTCATAGCCCTCCAGTGTATCAAAGACCTGGCAGCACCCAGAGATGTGGCAACTGAATTCTGACACCCTGCAAGCAAATGAGGACGTCCACAACTTAAATTAAATTAGGGCCTTAATTTATACTGCATATGTCCCTCTAGGTGACTTTATTTACTTCTGGCATTTTTTGTGAATAATACATAAATTAAATGAAAGGCACAATGGAATGCAGATTACGATGGTACTGGCAGTTGGAAACTCTTATTTGCTGTTATGGCTTAAGCATCATATATATTATCATTCTCTGAAGTGGTGCTTCAGTTAAGAATAAACGCAAAGCAGCAATGTGAGAAATAAGCTGTTCGACCTTAAAGTTGCAGCTATGGATTAAAACTTCGTGCCAACGCTGTTTAACAGGCATCTGTAGGATAACCTCACACAATCCTCAAAGTAATTCTTCAATTTTATATACAAGAGCAGGTTTTAGAGCAAGATGAAGATTCTCCCCCAGGCTTAGCCTTCCTAATCAGGGCTGTCTGTACCACACAGCTCCCCCACTGTTTTGACTGGGTATATAATAACCTGCCACTTAAATCCTCTTATTTAGCTACAGTCCCAATTTTGAGACATATTTCAGATGCCTTATCTGCTTATGGGGAACTCTCAGTGAAACGACATCATGTCTAGCAAGCACAAGAAGTCAGTATTCAGACAGACAGCTGACTGCAACACAAAATACCAATTTTTGACCTTTTCAGCAGGACGTTGAGGTTTGCAAACTATATCACCTCATTTTCCTTTTCAAACTGTTTTGCAATGCATCTGGATGTTCTCCCTCTTATTTCTCCTCCTTGGACTCTAAAGTCCATGGACAAGAGGAACGGCACCCGACCCAGCCTCGTGCCCATACAATGCGAGCAGGCAGGGTTCATGCCAACGGTGCTGCACACCAACACGATGCATGGAGCAGGACACATGAACTAAGAGGCACACCTGGGGCCATCGCGATGCCAGGGTGGTGTGCCAGCCCTGCCTCACTTACTTGGGTCTCTCTGCCACCTCCGCGAGGCTGGTGAGGACGCCCTGGAGGTAGAGGTGCCTGTGAACGTCCCCATCCTAGGAGAAGAGGAGAAAGAGGCCGTGGGCAGGCAGGCCTGCCGCCACGGGGCACACCTTCTCCACAGAGACAGGCCGCGCTGGGAGAGGCCCGGGGGGGGCGCTCTGAGAGAACACGGCCGTTGCTTTCCACACAGACCGGGCCCGCAGGCCCAGACCCGAGGGGCTCGCTCAGAGCAGGGAGGTCCCAAGCCGGCCGCCGGCGGGAGGGCAGCCCCTCACCTCGAGGAGCGGGTGGTGTGGGCCGAGGCGGAGACGGCGAGGGGCGAAGGCGAAGGGCGGCGGGGCGCGGGGCGGGGGCGGCGGGGCGCGGGGCGGGGGCGGCGGGGGCGGCGGGGGCGGCGGGGGCGGCCCCTCCCGCAGGCGGCGGCGCAGCCCGGGCGGCAGCGGCAGCATGGCGCGGGCGTGCGCATGCGCTGGGGGGGCACACCCCGGCGAGTGCGTGGGGGAGTGCGCATGCGCATCCCGCACTTCCGGGCGCTGGCGCGGGCACTTCCGGGCGGGCAGGTAGGGATGGGATGGGGTTGAGGCGCTGCCGGGAACCGCCGCGGAGCCGGGGAAGGCGGGGGTTCCCCCGGGCGAGCCGGGGCGGGGAGCGACTGGGAAGCGGAGGGACCCGCCGCGGCATCTGGCCCGACCGCGCTCCCAGCAGGGCCAGCGCCTCAGCTGCAGCAGGTGGTTGGGGGCCGTGTCCGGGCGAGTCGGGGCATCCCCAGGGATGGGGATCCCCCACCGTTCCGGGCCCCGTCCCAGGGACGCCCTGCTCGCACGGGGAAGGGCTGTTTCCTTGGGGCCGGACGGGATTTCCTGTGCTGCAGCGGTGCCGGTGCCTCTGCGGCTCTCGCTGTGCCCCTCCGAGCAGAGGAAATCCCAGCTGGATATTAGTAAAAGGTGTTTCCACATGAGCATCGGGGCCCCGAGGGGTGGGGAGTCTGGATCTTTGGAGGTATTTAAGCTTGGACTGGACAAGGCCCTGGACAGCCTGCTCTAATTTGACTCAGGTTTGGGTGGAGAGTTGGACTGAGACTTGCGGAGATCCGTACCAGCCTAAATGGTTCAATGATTTTGGCAAACCAAAAGTGTGTCTATGTGCTTGATATTCTGCATCTGTACAGGGTGTCACATAAAACTTGGTACTTGCATGATGCCGCAATCAGACTCTTAATTCTGCGGCCATCATTTAAGTAACTTTGCAGAATTTGGTGCTTGTCTTTTAATAAAATGGGCAGTAGAATATAAAGACCCCTAAATGTGGAAAAACTGCTTTTGAATAACTTCAGAAGCAGCAGCATGGGCGGGCTGAGCAATTTCAGCTCTGTCTGCAGTCTGTCAGTACACAAAACAGCACTTCTTATGACAACACAGTAACTTTTCCACTGCCAGTGTGATTTTGAGTTTGAAAAATCCTCTGCTGGATCAACTACATTTAAAGTGGGGTTTGTACCAGTATAGTCAAATCAGGCACAATAACGAGTATCTCTTTTTTGCTTGCTTCCTCCCCTTACCTGTATTTCTTTGTTCTAGTCACATATTTTAGCATACCCCGCAGGCTGATAATGTAGTCAGGAAATGTTGTTTGTGCAGGTATATTTTCATTTGCAGCAGCAAAGTAATAACTTACCGCCTTTGTTTCTGCGTCCCACAGAGCTTGTAGCTTCAGGTGGGAGTATGAGCGAGTTCCGCATTCACCATGATGTCAATGAGTTGCTCAGCCTGTTGCGCGTTCATGGTGGAGAAGGAGCCGAAGTCTACATCGATCTTCTGCAGAAGAATCGAACACCTTATGTTACCACGACTGTCTCTGCACACAGTGCGAAGGTAAGCGTCAACGTACTGTAATCACAGCTGAGATGTGTTTCAGACCTTACCCGGAGGAGCCAGCAGGACTTCCTTTGCAATTGTTGATAGAGATTCCATCGGCTCTGAGAGCACAGTACCCCCTAGGGAGAAATTCTATATAAACATTCCTCAGCATAATTTCTCTTGGCCGGTGATGTGAGCTACCTTTTCCTTATTCTGCTCTTCTGTGAGATAATTTGACTTTTGTGGGTGCGGAGCTGGACACATGTTCGGAGGGGTAATGGCTGTCCCGAGTTTTTCTGAGAATAACGGTGAAATCATGTTGGCATTGGTAAAAAAATGGGGTAATCTTATCTGGAATCTCAATTTAGGGTATAAAGTAGAAAGATTATGTCAGGAAAAAGGTAAAATCCTTGCATCTTGGAGAAATTGGTGAAAGAACATGAGAAAGATTGTTAGAACTGTATGTGTGGGAAGTTCAAAGAAGGAGCTTATTTTGTGCCTGTGATTGTAGTTTCAAATTTTAATTACAGGGGTTGTCCTCTGGAGGAATAAACCAAATGAAAAATAGTAACTGTATGAAATGTGATTATATGAACAATACCTGACTTTTTTTCAAAATATCACCCAGGTATTAGGGATTAAAGCCTGACACTCTCATGACCAGGCATGCTTCTGTGGCCATAATACTGGTTTTTATTGTTGTTTTTAAAAGCAATCCATCAGTCAAGGTATAAGTGGTAGAAAATTGCCAACTTTGTCTGAAAGTTCAGATCTTTGTAGCCTGAACTGCATATTTTCTCTAATTCCAGTCTTATGCATCATTTACACTGACAGCTACAGTTTATAGACTTGTACAAAGATTTAAGGAGGCACAGCTGGAGACCTGCAGTCCAACCCCTTGCTCGCAGCAGGGCCAGCATCACAGCTACAGCAGACTGCTTAGCTGCATTTTGAAGATCTCCAGGAGATTCCTCCTCTGTCCGTGTCCCAGGGTCACCTTTCTCCAGAAACGACTGTTTCCCTGGGGCCAGTTGGGATTTTCTGTGTCGCAATTTGTGGCAGTGCCTGTGGTGCTTTTGCTGTGCCCCTCGGAGCAGAGTCTGTAACCCCTTTGGACAACGGGCAGTACGCCCCACCGTCTCTGTGGCTCTGCACTGGGCTCAGTCCAGTTCGTTGATGTCTCTCTTGCCCCCAAAGTGGACCCAGTGTCCAGATGTGGCTTCATCAGTGCCAAATCCCTTAATAAACCTGCTGATAAAAAAATATAT
Organism: Nipponia nippon; assembly: GCF_047370975.1. Classification (NCBI taxonomy): domain Eukaryota; kingdom Metazoa; phylum Chordata; class Aves; order Pelecaniformes; family Threskiornithidae; genus Nipponia; species Nipponia nippon. Next base: position 85,701,318 of record NW_028262347.1, on the reverse strand, counting down.
TGCTTCAGACTGAGCATGCGCAACACGAGCCCTGCTACAGATCTTGTACTTACCTTTCTCTTTTCTCTTCTGCAGTCCCTTCTCCATCACCTGAAGTGCCAGGACCCCCACTCTCCTCCAGCATAATTATGAGTAGGAGACCAGTGCTGCAGCATTCAGTCCAAAACCCATTCCCTGAAGTACTTCAGCAGCAGTTGCAGCCTGCACCGTGTCTCCATCCCTGCACAATGCTCCTCTCTTGAATGCTGTGATAATAATATACATTAAACATTTAACATTAATGTGGTCTTTTACAGGTAAAAATAGCAGAGTTTTCTCGAACTCCTGAAGATTTTTTAAAGAAGTACGATGAGCTGAAGTCTAAAAATACAAGACATCTAGATTCTTTAGTTTATCTACTGTCGAAACTCACAGAAGACAAAGAGGTTTGTTTCTCCTTTAGAACTGGATGTGTTATAAGTATTCAACAGTAGCAACAGTGCAGTGATTTTAAGTACAGCACGCTTTTTGATGACAGTGTTCAGCCAAGTGCATTGAAATCAACAGATAACCAGTTCTAGCATTTACTTATTTATTAAAGCCCTACTGAGAATTACACTCCTCTTGATATAAACCACTAAGGCACGGCAAACTGGGACAGAAAGACCTGTGGTCTGATTCAGCACAACCGTCTCATGGTCATACGTTTTTTGCTTTAGTGTGTGCTGACCAGCCTTCACAAAATCTTTTCTTTTTTGTGTATGTACAGACACTCCAGTATTTGCAACAAAATGCTAAAGAAAGGGCAGAACTTGCAGCAAATGCAGCAACCAGTGGCAGCACAAATTTTTCCATTCCCTCGTCTGCTTCCAAGATATCTCTACAGGAGCTCGAGGAGCTACGCAAGCAGCTGGGCAGTGTGACAGCCAACTCCAGTGTACAGCAGGTACTGTCTCTTCCCAAGCTTTGGGTACAAAATCTTTACCTTCTGCTCATGTGTATAGCTGTGCTCTTAACTTTTATCATCTAGTGGAATTATAATGTTCCTATCTGTGCAGATAATCTAAATTATCTCTCAAAATTTATTTGTCAGATTATATTAAATCTTTGTGCTGTTCTTAATAAAAATGGCCTTTTTCTATTTAAGTCCGTTAAGGTAAGTCGAGCTTAGGCCACAACAGTTCTAGCTGTCGGGGATTAATGTAACTTCATTTTCCTATTTCAAATGACTGCTTGGTCAGCTGTGCTGATGTTTCCTTTTCTGCCTGTGGCAGTGCTTGCTCAGGAGCTCAGCAGCCATTGTGGTATGTCCCCGTCATTGCCAGGAATTCTGCTCTCCAGATAATGTGGGTACAATGCCTCGTACATACATATGATGAAACCAGCCTTGTTCCACATACACTGTGAAATACATGTCTGCGCAGACTGTTTGCCTGACTCATCCAAATCCTTCATGGATGATCTGAGTCGAGTGGTTGATTTAGATCATGAAGGGAAGATGAATTTCCAGTAAGATAACTGATCTTTTTAATAGGATTTATGTGCGGACTTGCTAAAAGAGGAAAGAAAAGTAAGTGGTGTTCTCTGGGATGTGCAGTTCACAACCAAAAGAATGGAAATGGCAATGCAAGCCAATTAAAAAGATTTGAGCCTTCCTGCTGCTCCGTTTTTACTTTCTTCAGACTTAAAGAGCTGAAACTCTGATAAAAGGCCCTAATGGGCAGGTGCTTAGGGCTATTGAGTCAGTAGGGCTGTATCAACTCACATAGCTGAAATCTCTTGACCCAGAGTTTCTGCTAGAGCCACTTCCCAAGAGGACTGTCAAGTAGTCATAATAATTGTAATTGATTTATTTCTCTAGCACCTACCATCTCTACCTCTCTTCTAGAAGCCAGATTGTGCACTGGCACAAGCCCTGGAGTGATCCTTCACACCATATTAATGGACATGAGGGTCTCACTTGAGCAATTCTGTGATCCTCGTGGCACCATCTTCATTCACTGGACATGGAGGATAGTTGCCAGTGTTTCCACGGATTCGTTGCGGCACTGGTAGAAGGAACCACTGGGGTCGTTCAGTCCAGCCTCCCTCTCACAGCAGGACTGTCACCCACACTAGATCAGGGCAGCTGTTGTTTTGTCCGTCTGAGTCCTGCAGCCCCCCGGGAGGGAGATACACTACCTCCCTGCTGACCCCCCATGGCTGCTCCCCCTCTGCGGGAAGAAGTGTCTCTTCCTGTCTGATCTCAATATCCCAAGAGGCAGCTTGTGTCCATGGCTGTCTGAACCTCCTGCCACTGCTGAGAGGAGCTTGGCTTCACCCATCATCTTGGAACTTGTCCTTCCTGTAGTTGCAGGCTGCTCTTAGGCTTTCTGCTGGCCAGACTCAGCAAAGCCCAGCTGCCCCCACCACGCCTCCTTGATCGTGTGCTCTAGGTCCAGTGGATGCCCGCTGCTGCCCATCTTCCCTGGCACCAGGGCTGTAGTGCAGGGAGCCCTTTGGCGCAGTTGGCATTCATTGAGCATGAAGATGAGCTCTTTCTCTACTTTGATGAATGTGGGCACTGTCATTGCTTAAGATGCCATGCGGGTTCATCAGCATGACATTGGCAAACGGCCACCTTATCCCGTGGGCTTTCAAGTGCCAGACTGACACCTGAAGGCCACGTTTTCAGTCCTGGGAGTTTTATCCAGGCTGTCATTGAAGCCTGTAATGACAGTGGTCTAAATTTTAAGTTGCAGAGAGGAGGTGATTCATGATCCTGAGCCATGTGGTTTGTCACTGGTGCCACAGGTGCTGTGCCATCTGCCCTGTGATTACTTGGCAGTGTCAGAGAGATCATTTGGTGATCTTTCTGTGGTTGGAGTTGCTGCTTGAAACAGTTTTGACCGAAGAATCGAGGTGGTAAAAGTTACGTGTTCCTTTTCAGGTAGGTGTGTCCTTTATAGCCAAAACTGTCAACTTTTTTGAACTCTGCCAGTTAACAAATACACTCTAGAGCTGGTTGAACTCCGACAGAAGCTCCCTGCCTCTTGCCATCCCAGAGAACCACTAGGGAAGAAGAACCAGTCCCTGCGTTTGTTTCAAGGGTTCTGGCTGCCCCTTTTCACGATCACTATAAGGAATAGGCCTCAGTCCCTGCCTTTTTATTAGGGAGAGATAACCACAGCCCACACCCTGACTGCAGGAATGACCCAGCCCATAGGCTGTGAGCTTACAAGGACAGAGGTGCCAGCATGCTCCCTCACAGTGCCATGAGCTCATCTCATTTCAGGGACTTCCCTCAGGAGCTATTGGGCTTATTCTTGTATAGCATGGAAGCAGGGAATTTTACAGTAGGTATTTTCCAGGGCCAAGAAGGAAAGGAGACTACTAGATGGATAAGGAATTGGCTGGATGGCCACATCCAAAGAGTTACAGTCAATGGCTCAATGTCCAAACGGAAACCAGTAACAAGTGGTGTCCCTCAAGGGTCCATATTGGGACCAATACTATTTGATATCAATGACATACCTAGTGGGATTGAGTGCACCCTCAGCAAGTTTGTGGATGACGCCAAGCTGAGTGGTGCAGTCGATACACTGGAGGGAAGGGATGCCAACCAGAGGAACCTTGACAGGCTTGAGGAGTAGGCCTGTATGAACCTCATGACATTTTAGCAAGGCCAAGTGCAAGGTTCTGCACCTGGGTCGGGTCAATCCCCACTATTGGTACAGACTGGGGGATGAAGGGATGGAGTACAGCCCTGTGGAGAAGGACTTGGGGATACTGGTGAAAAAAAAATTGGACATGAGCCGGCAATGTGTGCTTGCAGAACAGAAAGCCAATCATATCCTGGGCTGCATCACAAGAAGTGTGGCCAGCAGGTCAAGGGAGGTGATTCTCCCCCTCTACTCCGTCCTCATGAGACCCCACCTGGAGTACTGTGTCCAGCTCTGGAGTCCTCAGTGTGAGAAAGGCATGGGCCTGTTGGAGTGAGTCCAGAGGAGGCCACGAAAATGATTTGAGGGCTGGAACACCTCTCCCATGGAGAGAGGCTGAGAGAGTTGGGGTTGTTCAGCCTGGAGAAGAGATGGCTCCAAGGAGATGTTGCTGCAGCCTTCTGATATATGAAGGGGGCTTACAAGAAAGACAGAGTAAGACTTTACCAGGGCCTGTAGTGACAGGACATGGGGCAGCGATTTTAAGCAGAAGGAGGGTAGGTTTAGATGGGATGCTCCATCCCTGGCAGTGTTCAAGGTCAGGTTGGACAGGGTTTTGAGCAACCTGATCTAGTGAAAGATGTCCCTGCCCATGGCAGGGGAATTGGACTGGATGATCTTTAAAGGTCCCTTCCAGCCCAAACCATTCTATGAGTCTATGATCTGATTTCATTTTGGCAGTTGAAGACAGGAATTACTTCATGTCTCTGAATTTCCAGGGTGTAACTTTCATACAGTCCATCTCAGTGAAGTAGCTCTATTTTATAGTACTGTCTTCCATCCACATGTGCTGTTGAGATCTTACCTGGCTCTGTTAGGTTCTATGGTCTCCCATACTTAGCACAATGCCTTGGAAGCTTTTGGACTCAGATACTTTCATAGTCTGCGCATAAGTATACATGGTTCATGGACATGTTGTGATGGTGAGGTCTATGGTTTGTGGAGCTTTTCTTCCAGCTCATTCCTCCCTCACATCTTCCCCGCCATTTGGGAAGATGTAATGATGGCTGCCCTTCTCCCAAGCAGAAGCTTGTTCATACAGCCATGTTGCATAGGGCCAGTGCTACAGGGAGATCTTCCATTCCAGGTGTTCCTTTAATGACCTGGAGCTCAAGATGATACAGAAAGTGCACATGATGTTTCGATCTTTTAGCCAATGTCTGGATCATGACGGACAAGTGAACTACTATATACTACTTCAAAAGGTGTATTTTCTCACTGTATGGGTTTAAGATTTATGAAGGAGTTCAAGTTGTTTACCCATGTGAAGGACTCAGTCCTACACCGAGATCTGCAATTTTATATGAAGTTTAGTCATCCTTTGAATTGCTGGCATCTTACTTGACACTTCATCGTTCTCCATACCCTCCTGTCCTGTTTCTGTAAGGGGAGCAGAGGAAATCGAGGTCCTTCTACCAGATCACACATATACAGCATAAGTAGGAATGTAGTGTTGCTTTGGGGTGCCTCTCTGAACTGAGGACGTTGTAATGGCGTTATGCCAGCAGCAAGGCTGCGGCAAACATGCCCGGAACTGGTGCTGCTTGGAGGAGTGGTCCCACACCTGATGCTTGTTTGAAGGATTTCAAGACCCAGCACTGGGCAGCTCTGAGAATATGAAAGATGGCCGGGGCCAGCCACAGTGTGCATCAGCTACCTCTCACATGTAAGAACACCATTCTTTAAGATGCAAAGCTCACACTTATGTTTGCTTCTTTCCCAAGTTCCTCTCTCCTCTGAGATGTCCTATGAGAGGAAAGTAAAATGACCCTGTGCATATCCTATTTCACATACACATCTGTAGAGCTTAAGAAATGGCATTCATAAGCATGTAGCCCATGTTTGTGTGCTTTGGGCTCTAAATGTTCATGTAGGTTGTACATCTCACAGGCCTCTCCAGCTGGTAATTAATCTTGCACTCCATTTATTTTAGTGTCAGAGACCCAGAGCCAGGGGTGGAAAGTCTTTCGATCTTGAAGAGCTTACTTCCTTCACTGACTCCTATTCAGAGTAAAAAAACTCAGTCAATTTCCAGCTATCTGTGGGTGGATTATCTGGATTGCATTTGGCATGCAGCTACTCCGTGAACACTGTGCAGAAAACAAGCTCAGAGGTGTTTGTTAGCCTACCTGCAACTGCCCCTTGAATAAGATGTTGCTGCTTACTGCTTCTGGAAGGAGTTTGCTGCCTTTCATGTGGTGTGCTTTGCAAACTAGTAAGCCACCTGGTGCTTGTGTATGTCCCCATTCTGCTCCCCTATATGTGCCCTAGCACCTAGGCTCATGGGGAGGGGTGCAGAAAGGTGTTATCCGATGTACCCTCTAATAAAAGAAGGCCAACTGTATAAAAAGTCACCTCTGCAGCACTGAGACCAATAGACTAGATGGTATTGGGAGACCAAATCCTACACTGTGCTACTGAAACATCAGCTATTCTCCTTTCTGTTCTCAAGTTATCAGTTTACAGTCAATTTCTGCTTAAAATTCAAAATTTCTTGGACTTCTGAAGATCTCTTTTTCTCCTTTCTCTCTTTTTCTTTTTTCCAACAGCCTCTTGAGCTTACACGAAAAATCCTCCGAGATAAGCAGAACAAGAAGAGTTCTGGTCAGCCCATTCCAGTATTTCCGTCCTGGGTGTATGAGAGACCTGCACTTATTGGTGATTTCTTAATTGGCACCAGTTTAAGCACTGACACAACGGTACCTATAGGTATGTGACACACAGGGAAAATTGCATTAACTTTTTATGTTTTGTACTTGTTCAGAAGTGCTGTTCAGATTTCATGACACTCAGGATGAAAGAAAAACTTCGCTCCTTGCACTATGCAGATAAAGAGCAAGGTTCAAAAAAAAAAACCCCAAAATTATTTTCTTTGAAGTGTTTCTCCTGTGCTGAATTCCAGCCCCACTGTTGATCCATCTGTTCTGGGATCTAATCTGTTTTGAGTTTCCCAGTCCTTTTTCTGTCTTGAGTCACAGCCTCCATAAAATCCTACCATGGGAGTATCACATCTGTATTCTCAGCTGAAAAATCTGTAGTCGTACCTGACAAGGGAATATTCATCAATCCACCCAGCTCAATATCCTCTCCAGTAAGACTATAACAACCTCCCTGATTTGCTGTCTCTCTCCTCGCCAGAGCAGCAGGGGACTAATCTCTCCCCGTTGTATTCTAGCTTTAGGCTGAGCTATGTATAGTTTCTTATTCATAAATTAGATTTAAGAACTTTTTTTGGAAGAGAACAGCTGAATTAGAGACTCATGTTGCCATTCCCCAGAACTGTGGAGGCTCCTACAAGAAACCTGTAGCTTCTTCCTGATATGGTTTGGGCTGTGTCTAAGGGGGACATGAAAATAGTAGGTTCATTCTTGGAGGTACCCTTAAATAGCTTGTCCACCAGTGTGTTTCTGCTGGGGCCTTTTGGGATGTGCTGTGGGGGTATGTTCCTAGCAAGCTCAGAACCATTTGTTTTCTCACATACAGTCCTACAAATGGAGAGGGATTGTTGCCTTGTTTCACGAGATAAACTTTGCCGTAGTTAGTGTTGTAGCCACTCTGTTCCCTGATCTTCTGATGCATTTGACTGTATTTCAGGTTGAGTCCTTTATGCTTCTTTGCAGCTGGTTTGTAGTTGACTGCACCATTCAGAGATCCTACAGTCTGCAGTTCACCTGCAGCATTTGCTGGGCTAGCATTTCTTTGTGTCTGTGTTTGAACTGGTTTCTTGATATTTGAATATTTCAGTGGAGGGGAGGTAGGGGGAGTTGTTGACAAGATTAGAGCTCCTCGGCTCCAGTGTAACCGAGCCCTTTTGGGTGGAAGGAACAGCAGCACAAGCCACAGATGTCGGATGTATAGTCCCATCTACTTGGTTTGCTTTGAGTATAAATGAACAAAGGATTCTGTTTTCCTGGAAAGCAACGTAGATAATTTTGGAGTTGACCCTGACTCAGTTTTATTCCTCTATATCTTGTTTCAGCTTTGTGTGATCTTCCTTTGTTCTCTTTGAATGATAGTATGTCTTCCTTTCAAGCTTCAGTTACTAGATTGAAATGATCTGAATGGACGATCAGGTAGCACTATGTCATCTTCTGATTGTGTTCTTTTTTTGTCTTCTCTTTGAAAACAGGTACCTTGCCATTAGCTTCCCAAGAATCCATGATTGTGGAGGACTTGCTGTATGTTCTGATTGGTGTGGATGGAAGATACATCACAGCACAGCCTCTCGTAGGCAGGCAGAACCGAGCATTTTCAGTTGATGCAAACTTGGACTTGTCCATCAAAGAGCTGGTGACCAGGATTCTTCCCGTAGCAGCAAGTTACTCTGCTGTCACCAGGTACCAAGCTGACTTTTGTCAGAGGAGGATGTTCTCCTTTGAGCAAGGTTGTAGAAGAAAGAATCCGTCATTGTGCAGATGTTAACTTCCAAGCTTAATTTAAACTTATGGGGATATAAAATAAGAATGACAATTTCTTTGAATTGGTTTTAGCTGCATTTCTTTTTGCTGAGTTTCTCCTCTGTCGTGCCAGTTCATTTTTTCACTAACCTCACCTTCACTTTGTCCAAACTTGGTCTTGGTACATTCAAGCAAAGTACAAATAGGGTATATCTGCTTGTTCTGACTTGTCTTTTCCCACTCTGCTATGAATTTCTCCATGTTTCCTGCTTTTTGCTCTCCTTTGGGCATCCAGGACTGAGACAACCTTTGTGTGCTTCTGAGCAGGACAACCTACTGCTGCCTAGTTTCTGGTAGCTACCTTAAGTAATTGTTAAAAGGCCTTAGTGTAAGGTACACCTCACTAACAGCAGATATTTGTTATGTAGATGTCTGCATTTGATTCAAAGTCCCTGAAAGATCAGCAAAGAGAAAGAAACATTTTTAGGATGTGATTCATCCAATCTCTTTTACATGTCTTCTTCCAGATGATATATATGACTTGTGTTCAGAAGCATCTGTCTCTCTCCACTAACATGTATGGAGCCATCTAAATCTGGTCAAATGAATCCCTGCTGTGGCATGTGGTGTCAGAAGCTAGCAACGGTGCTTTCCCCACATGTTTGGGTGCACATTGCTTCCTTTTGAGATCTTTTCCTATCCTTTAATCTGTTGCTTATGCAAAGACAATCACCTTGAAAATCCTGACTCTCCCTTTTTACATCATGGTTTTGCAAATAATTCTAGTTCCCCTGCAATTTGAGAGGAACCATCTTCGCACAGCTTTCTGTACTAGGAAATGTGGCGATGGGAAATAGGCAGGGGGACACAGAGCAAATGTGGAACCTGAAACTCCAGCTGAAGACTGGTGTGCTTTCCAACACACAACCTACTTGTGTGCTTGTACAGTGTCCTGAAGATAAAATTCCTGAAAATGATAGAAGGTGCCTTGCCTGAAAGAGTTTCCATTTTGCCTTTTACAGGTTTATAGAGGAGAAGTCTTCCTTCGAGTATGGACAGGTAAATCATGCTCTGGCTGCTGCTATGCGGACTCTAATCAAGGAATACATGATACTAATTACCCAGCTGGAACATCTTCAGAGACAGGGACTTTTGTCACTGCAGAAACTCTGGTTTTATATCCAGCCCACAATGAGGACCTTAGAGATTCTTGCTTCACTTGGTAAGTTTCAAAAATACAGTCATTACATTTTGATAGGTGCATGACAGTGGCTTCTGAACACTGTACAGGGTAGCTACGCAGGCAGGGCATGTATCGTTTTAATTTTATGTTATATTAAAGAAGAAAGCCAAGGGGAATTGTACTTGTCAGAGCACTGCTCTTTTTTGGGAGCAGAGGGCTCTAGGGCTGAATTGGTCTTTCAGAGCTGTCATAAGGCAAGATGCCTTTTGCCTTCACAATCCATGCCCTTCAGATCAGTTGTTTCCACCACTGCTGTCTCTACTCAGCTTCTTTCCAAATGCCTCTCCAGCTGTGTGTGGATGTATAACCACAAACTGATTCAACCAGAAGGAACCCCTGGAAGTTTCTAGTCCAACCCATTGCTCATAGCTATAGCAGGTTGCTCAGGGCCATGTCCAGGTGAGTCTGGACAATCCCCAGTGATGGTGATCCCCCACCATTCTGGGCCCTTTTGCATGACTTCACCACCCTTTTTGTGAACATTTCTTTCTGCATTGCCAACTGGAATTTCCCTTGTAACTTTTGCCCTTTTGATACCGTCACTGTGCTCCTCCAAGAGAAGTCCCATACTGTCTCCTCTAGAACCATCCGTTGGATAGTGAAGGAATGATATTCAACAACCCCGAGCTTCGTCTTTTAGCTACCAAGCCCAGCTCTCTGAGGCTCTCCTTGTATGCCCTGGGCACCAGCCCCCCACCATCTTATCAACCTCTGCTGGACGCTTCATTTTGTCATTCATACTAGGGACCCCAAACTGAACACAGTGTTCCAGGTGTGGCCTCACCAGTGCTGGGCAGAGGGCAATAATCGCTGGCAGTGCAGCCTTCGGTGCAGTTGGTGTTCATCGCTGCAAGGACATGCTGCCGACCTATGATCAGCTGGTTGTCCACCAGGACCCCCTGGTTGTTCTCTGTAGTGCTGCTCCTCAGCCAGCCGGTCCCAGCCTGTGCTGTTGCATGAGGTTGTTGGTCACAGATGCAGTTATCTCAATAATTTTGGTTAAACTCTTTGGCATGAGAATACTTGTACATTTCTCTCTCCTCAGCCCAGATAATTTATCTGGACGTAAATATCTGTTCTATTTACAATCTAGAATTGGATGATCCCTCTTGGTATTCACATTTCCTGAAATTTTCAGTTTTTTGGAACACAACAGTTAGCCAGCTACATTAAGGTTTACTTCGACGCAAAACTCACGGCAGTACTGTGTTCCTCTGTCCCCACATCTCTTTCGAGATGGCAAAATACAAATTTCACTATCAACCTACCTAAATCCTGGTGTTCGAGCTACATGCACGGCTACCTCAGTGTTACAGTTGAGAACAGAAGTGCTTTTGAGATCAGAGGTTTCTCAAGCAAGCCACTGAAGTGTGTGTTTCTTCCATTATCACCATGGTCCCCTTGGTGTAGGAGGCTTTTGGTCTCTAAGCCACCATGTACCTTGTGTCTACCTGAGTTCAGTTCTCCTTCCCTGCAGGGTTGAGTTTGGTTATTGTTTTTTTAGATTGTGGATCATTTGGGGTTTTGTTTCAGGACATTTCAGGATGTAAGCTTTTGGTTGTGTGGTGGATTGGCTTTGCGTCTTCACATGAGGGGCCTACAGCTGACATGGAGATCTGTGGCTTAGGGTGGTCAGCTAATCAACTGCTAACTTCATTAGGTTTAACAGCATAGCTTGTGCAATTAATCTGTGTCAGATTTGTGTCTTATATCTATATTTTTAAATTTTAGCTACTTCTGTGGATAAAGGTGAGTGTATGGGAGGATCAACGCTGAGCTTACTCCATGACAAGACTTTCAATTACACGGGGGACAGCCAGGCCCAGGAGCTGTGCCTGTATTTAACCAAGGCAGCCAGTGTGCCTTATTTTGAAATTCTGGAAAAGTGGATATATCGAGGCATCATTAATGATCCATACAGGTAAAGAACAGTTAAGGAATGAAAATGAAATGCAAAACTTAAGAAATACTGTTCAGGTCTTTGGCTTCTACTTTTTTAGTGCACCCATCCCTCTGCTCTGTAGAGTCTGCATAGCCTAGGGGCCTGGACCTGGCAGCAGTAGGTAGACAAGGCAGCATTGCAAGGAAGGGGAGCTGCTGGAGTGTGTTTAACTACATTTCTTACTTGATTTAGTGATTATACCGTCAGAGACTCTATTCAAATTCAAGGAAATTATATGCAAAAGTCAATAGCACAACAGTTCAAATGTGCAGTCCACTTGAATTCCACTTTACCATGCCTGTTCCCCTTTAAGTGTTCTCCTCTCACATTCTCATCCTCTTCACAACAGGGGTGAGCCCTCTTCTTATGGGGCACAAGTGTGGACTCAGTCAATCTGTTAAATGTAGTCCACTAAGCTAACAACACTGTGAAGTTTCTTGTCTTTTGTAGAATCATTTGAAGCATTTCACTGTGTTTAATAGTTCATGCAACATTTCTCTTTCCCACATTTTTGGAATCCTAAGCAGGGCAAAACTCAAGTTAGAATAGTTAAAATTAATGCCTTCGTGATGGTGAGAAGGCAGACAAAGGCCAGATTCCTCACCTCTATGCTGACAACCAAATAATGTTTAGACTTGGTTTGTGAACCCTGTAAAATTCTGTTTCTGTCATAATTGGTGGCAGATTAGCAGAAACACTGCATAATGCTTCTGCTCTTACTACAAGTACAAACTAATTTCAGTTCTTGATTGGAATGTATTTTCATGAGACCTTATTTCTGATAGATCATATTACCAGTTTACAGGTCAAAAAAAGTAATCCTCATTGTACCACTTCCTGCTTCTAAACATCTGCTTTAACCGTTCAGTGAGTTCATGGTGGAGGAACATGAGCTGCAGAAGGAGAAGATTCAGGAGGACTATAATGACAAGTATTGGGATCAAAGATATACTGTTGTTCAGCAACAGATACCCTCATTCTTGCAGAAAATGGCTGACAAAATACTAAGTACAGGTAGGTAAAGATATGCTTCTAATGTAAGAGGAATCTTGAGACAAGCATTACCATTCTTAGTGTAAAGATAAAGTAAATGTCGTAGTGCTTTCCCAGTTTATGGGGATGTCCAGCTGAACTTCTCAGAGGAACAGAAGAATCAGATTTAGAAAGAACCCCAAATCCTGTGAATAAAACAACATGTGGGAAGGTGTCCAGCAGCAAGGGGAGCTGTCTGTCTTATTGCTGTTTCATGGGTACAGTTTTCTAGCAGCTAGCTAGATGGAGCTAGACAACTGAGGTTTGAACATGCTGAGTTTTAGTTTGGGTGTTTAAATGAAGCATGCAACCTGATGGCTAACATTGTTCTCTTCCATAAGTACAAAACCCTCCAAAAGCTACTTCTGAAGTGCAGCACCAGATCTTTAAAGTTTCTGGCTATCTGCAGAGATGTTTTGCCACCACTGGGAAACAAAACCATTTCTAAATCTCTCCTTAAATATGGTACCAGGTGCCTAACTTAAAATTCTGTATCATCTTTTGAAAGGTGTCTAAATCCTTTCCAGCTTTCAGTAGAACTTAGTGTAAACATTTCACAGCATATCTTCCGCTTTAGGGTAGTGGTCTGAAAGTTTCCATGTTGGATGTACAGTAGGTATGAATATGGGTCATTCTTTCTTTTTGCTTCTAGGGAAATATTTAAATGTTGTGCGTGAATGTGGACGTGATGTTACCTGCCCTGTGGCTAAAGAGGTCATCTATACTTTAAAAGAGCGAGCATATGTGGAACAAATAGAAAAAGCATATAACTATGCTAGCAAAGTTCTTCTGGATTTCCTAATGGAGGAGAAAGAGCTGGTGGCTCACCTAAGGTTTGATTTATTTTACTAAATGCATGTTAAATAGATTGGTTCTGATGGTGAACATCAGTTTTTGAAGTTAGCTCTCTTTTCTTGGTATATCATTAACGTATTCTTTCTATTTCCATTAGAAAGGTTGACCTGAAAAAATAAGATTTTTTTTTTTCCTGAAGAAAAAAAAAAAGTGTAAAATCATAGAAATGTCGGGTGGAAAGGATGTCTGGGGGTCTCTAGTCCAAGTTCCTTGGAAGGCTGGTGCCAAAACTAGGTCAGGGCAGCTGTGGCTTTGTCCAGCTCAGTCCCAAAACCTGCCCTCAGGTACGGGCATCCCCCACTTCCCTCACGACTTGTCCCATGGCTGCATGTCACTCCCACCCGGGAAAGGAGTTTCCTAATATCATCTGGTAAGATCAAGAAGAGTTTAATGTGAATAAGAAATAGTTTGATATTAAGCATCTCACCAAATATATGCCATGTTTGTTCATGCAAACATAGGTAGTTGGAATAGAGTAAGTGTATTAGCCCAAAGTTCCAGTGCAGGGTTTTTCTTAACATTGTCCTTTTTAAAAGTTAATTTTAATAACCTATATTTTGATTCTTGTAACATATTCAGCCAATAGCAAATGCAAGTGCATTCTAGCATGCGAACTCCAGCTTCCTTGTGTGAACCAAGCTTTTAGTTTATTACTATCTTCAGAAAACAGTAAAAACAGGAATCTTAACTATCCAGAAGACCAAGACAGCAACAAACAGGTAGGAAATTGCAGTTGATAGCTGGTTGTAAGATAGTTTGTAATTGGGCTGAGACCTGATACCAGAGGTTCTACTTCAAACCAGTGACAAAGTGTGAAAGAAAGTGGTCTGTGCTTCATGGGACAAACCTGCCAAGTGACTTGCACAAGGAGATGGCCATTGGGAGACATAAGCTGGAGCAGTAATGGTAACCGAAGTGAATGTGCCTAGCAGGTCAGGTGGAGTTGCTTTGGGCCTGCTTTTTGCTAGGTCTGAAAAAGTTGTAGCTGCAACAAAGGTGTCTGCTCCAGACCTGGGAACACTACGGCTCCAGCTGAGAGAGGTTGTGGGAAGACTTGAAGATCCATGATTCACTCCTTTGAAACTGATACATGCCTTCCTGCCCTGTGAAAACCACCAGAGAACATGCCTTGTTTCATGAAATGTTATGAGAGCTGTCTGAAACCTGCCAGTTGTTAACGAGATTCTTCCTCGCCTTTCTAATGACTGTCATCCCTCCAAGCCTTCTTTGCTTAATAGGACTGTTCAAAAGACACTGGCTTCCAAAGCTCTGGTGGCACATGTCCTCTGTTGGGCCCGTCTGTCACAATGTAGTTTCAGATTAAGGTCAGCCTCTCCAGCAGGGGTTGGTGTCTGTGACCTCCTCATCTTCAAAACAGGCTCTCTGCTAGATCATTCTGCAGCTGTCCTGTATGTAGGTGATCTGCTGGGGTGCAAGTGCAGGGGCAGCTGGTTGAGGAGGAAGCTATTGATCTTTCAGTGCATGTGTGCACTTTGAGGGCTGAAGTAGGATGGTTGTGATCAAACCCCAAGGACCTATGACAGATAACCAATTCTCAGTTAAGCGGGAGTATTGACTCTCTCCACCATCCTGGAAATGTTGGTTGGAAGGGACCAACAACCTTGGCAGGTCTCTAGTTCAGCCTCCTGCTTGAAGTGGGATTGTCGCCAGCATTAGGCCAGGTTTTTATTTGGGTTTGTGCTCTACGGTGTGTCAGCAGTATCTCGCTCCCCTTCCTGTTGTGTCCTCAGTTAACCACTGACACTGTCATGACTTCCTCATGACTGGGGGAGTTTTCTTGGTTCAAGAGAGTAATGACAGTCAGGGAAACGGGCTGAGCGCTATCACAAACTTACAGTCATCAGGAGTCTGCAACCGCATTGTGTTAAGGCTGTGCTGGTCCTGTTTTTGCTCTGAAAACTGCAGTTATCATGTGTATCTTTGGCCAGGCGCTAAGTTAATCCTCAAACTCTCCTCTGAGCTATTTCCAGGCTCCTGGCCCATTGCAGTTAACTCTCCCTGGTGCCAAGTGAAAATTAAAGTTTATGCATCCTACTGTAGCAGAAGTCAATGCAAATACCTGGAGCACTTAAAAAATTAGCACAGATACTTGTTCATTCAGAGGAGTCTAAGATTCTGCTCTGAATTGGCAACTGCCTCTTGGATGGATCTGCATGCCATGGAAGTTGGGGTGTTGTTCAGGATAGCAGTATGAGCCTTTGCCCAGCAATGTAGCGCATACATTTTTTTTTCTAAGGTGCATTTTTCAAGGAAAAAAAGAACAGCAGCAGTCCTGATCTGACTGCGCAAAAGCATCCTGACTGAGGTGGAAAGGAGGAGGGGACATGCATAAAAGACTAGTCTCCAAATGCGTTATTTATGCCTGTGTGTTCTGTATGAAGAGGAACATTTTTTGATCAAACCCAGCAGGCTGGCTGAATTGATTGCTTTTGTTCCTTTAGGTTTAATATGGATTAACTTGGGCTTTAAAAAACATAATCAATCGTCCCTTCATTTTCTTGAGCAGATCTATAAAACACTATTTCCTGATGGATCAAGGGGATTTTTTTGTTCACTTCATGGATCTCACGGAAGAAGAACTTAAGAAGCCTGTAGACGACATCATAACTACAAGGCTAGAGGCTCTGCTTGAATTAGCCCTACGAATGAGCACAGCCAACACAGATCCTTTCAAGGATGATTTAAAGGTAAGGATGTATGTAAGCAGAAGATAATTGAATTTGAGCAGAAGGCTTGCCATGATTTGGGAAGATCTGTGTGCCTGTAAGAACCTGTTGAATGTACAGTGAAGGAAAAGAGAATTGATGGCTGTTCTTCTGTAGACCTTCTCTGCGTTAAGTCGGTTTCATCCAGATTAGCAACTGGAAGCACCCACCCTGGACAAGGGGCTGCATTTTCTTGCTGGTGTCCGAACATGGAGAAGGTGCTTTTGGGTGGCCTCAGGGTGAGGTGTCTCTCATGCTTATTCTCAGCTTGGGTGCTGACTTTGGAGTACAAGAAAATAACCTGATTAGAAGTCCTGCCTATTAATGATTGTGTATTTTACAGATGTGAAGCAGCACAGAGACTGTACCTGGGGAGTGTGAGATCTGAATAGACCTTACAGAGGCCAAGGGCAAGGCGGAGCAATCAGTGGAGTAGTATGCTGATTGTTAAACACTACAGTGACACTGCTCCAGTGTCTGCTGCTGCACTGTCCAGACCTTACCATTCACTGTTGCTTCCTAGGTTGGTCTGATGACTTGAGAGCGACTCTGATACTGTGCACTTCTGCCACACTTCTGTTGCTATGCAGTAGTTGTGAGTATCCTGTGGCTTCATTTTTTTCCTGCTCTTCCTTTATAGATTGACTTGATGCCCCATGACCTCATTACACAGCTCTTGAGAGTATTGGCCATAGAAACGAAACAGGAGAAGGCCGTTATCAGTGCAGATCCCACAGAGCTCACTCTCAGCGGTCTGGAAGCATTTTCCTTTGACTACATTGTTAAATGGCCTCTGTCCCTTATTATAAACAGGTAAAGTATCAATCCACTGAAGGAAAAAAAAGGCAGAAGCTTTTGCATGAGGCTGAAGCATGTTTCCACACAGCAAAATACTGGAAGGCCTTTAAAGTGACGTTATAAGTTGCTGACTAGTCGGGAATGCTTTGGGGTTGTTGAGCCCTGCTTGCTCCACTTGTAGGCTATGGAATATGGATTGTCTCTTCAGTAGAGCCCTACTAGACCACATCTAAGGCATGCTTGGCAAGTCAAGCTTTCATTTTAAATGATGGGAAAACATAGATCAAAGGATGCTTTCTCAGCCTGATCCCTGGTTTTACTTGTGACAGGTCACCCAGTTTTCATTTGTCCATGGCTTTCTGAAGTATCTCCCCTGAGAATATGAACTCTCACAAGAGGGTTTCCATGCAAGAATCAAGCATTTCTCAAATGTAGAGAGCAGAAAAAAATGCACCAGAAATGGTATCCCTGGTTGCAAACTAGAAGGATACAGGCTGTTGCTAGAACTGCTATAGTAAGCTGGTTTGCATTTAATTGAGTTATGAGGGACTGAATGCTTCATTTTTCTGCAGGGATTTGCCCCATTTCCCTGGAGAAACACTGGCAAACCTGTGAGCCAGGAAAAATGGGACAAGCAGTGTTACATGAACAGGGTGACAGATGTTGAATTGTTAAATGCCAACAATTAGTTTGTTCCTTAATTGCCCCTTTAAAAAATCAGTTGACAGAGTGGGACTTTTCTAATGACATGATGCTTTTGAAATGATGTCTCTTTCTTTCAAATTGAGTGTATTAGCTCTGATGGTAGCCATGGAAGTGAAAATATTATTTGGTAAGGTTTCATAAACTGTATCGACTGGAGCTCTGTAGACACCTACACTGAAGTGTCTGAATGCAGACCTGAATCCAGTCCCTGAAGCTATAAATAAGCATCCCCATCTGCTTCTGACAGTGCATTGCTGGTGGGGTAATGCTGCCTGTAGCTTGGTTACAGCTTTTTCTTCATCTTTTCGGAGAATCCTGGTGAATTGTTTTGGTGATCGTAGCAGTCTTAGTGCAGTGGGTACATGACCACAGGCTTTCAGCCCTCTGTCCCAGCATCTGTGTGAGTGACCTATCTGCAGGTAGGTCGAGGAAATTGAAGGAGGCTGGTGATGTACCTGCTGGCAGGAAATACGGAGGAGGGGGACTCCTTGGAGAGAGATTCTTTGGGATGGTTACAAATGTGATTTTTTTTTTCCTTCGGTTCAAATTGTTTCAGTGCAGATCTGTGTGTGTCTGAAGGCGTAAGGAACATATTGTGTAAAGTCTCTTTGCCTTTGAGCAGCCTCAGCCTTCACAGCTTAGTCTGTCAATCAGATCAGGGCTTAATCTGGATGGATTTCTCCTTTCTTTCCAGGAAAGCACTGACAAGATACCAGATGCTTTTCAGACACATGTTCTATTGCAAACATGTGGAAAGGCAGTTGTGCAACGTTTGGGTCAGCAATAAGACGGCCAAGCAATTCTCCCTGCATTCAGCTAAGTGGTATGGCCTTTTTTTCTGCTGGATCAGATGTGAAGTGTTGGTTTTCCTTCTTGCTAGTTAGATATGTCGTGACATGGGTCAGATCATTTTGATGTGAAAAAGATCCTTAGAAATTTCTTACAGGCTTAGAGAGGACAAAATATAACAATTTAAGTTTCAGTAGGAAGTGTCTGCTCAATAATCTTTGTGCTGCTTGGCTTGTTCCTCTTTGTTGGTGTGAAGTTTTGAAAAGGAAGAGATGGTCTTCAGGGTTAGCTCATTATATACTGAACAGTTACAGGAGAAGACATCTGTGCAAATACCGTCTTGGTCATTACTTTAGCATCAGCAAGATTAGTAAGGACCTCAGTAGTTTAAAAGCAATATCCCTCTCTTCTGATCAGATCGCTAGCAAGAACTCATGACCTTCACACACCTTGGCTAGTGTTTGGGGTTTTGGTGTGATACAAATTTAATAAGGTAAAATTGATGGGGTGTTTTCCCAGGAAATCATTCTATCTTGTTCTATCTGTATGGGTAGATTTTAATCTTTGCATCTGCACTCCAAGTGCTGGAGGCACCTGTTCGGAGAGTGAGGCAGACCCCAGCATTGCAAGGTAGTACCTTTGCCTTGCCAATGGTACTTTCTTGGGACAAGGTAACCTTGGCTGCCTTGGCGCTGACCTCAGCCAACATGACTGTAGCTCTGGTTCTCCTGTAATTGTAGAGGTGTTAGCAGAAGAGACCTGTGAGGGTCTCTAGTCCAACCGCCAGCTCACAGGACAACTGTGATCAGCAGGGGACAGGGCAGCCATGGTTGAAAACCCCTAGGCTGGGTATCCCCCACCTCTCCGGTGACTTGTCCCAGTTTGCTCAAGTCAGTTCTTAATTTGCCATCACAGAGCCTGCATAAATTGACATTGAAACAACCTCTATATAATCCCACCATTCTATTTTTAAGGTGAAATTTCATTAAATATCCTAAGTAGCAGGTGATTTGATTAAATATTTGGATCCCCTGAACATATTGATGCAAGGCATAGGATATTTTTAAGTGTTCATTTAACAAGTAAGGCTGGAAAGAAACATGAACCCTTTATCTTGTTAAATTTTGCCCTTCTAGTGAATGCATGTCTGACTAGATAGTTACACTAGTAAAATTGCTTTAATATTTAATAATAAAATTTTATTTGAATATAAGCAAATATTCAAAGTAATTGTACAGTCTACAACAGGTTCAAAACTCTGACTCTAGTAATTGAGGAAAAGCCGTTTGAATATGTGGAAAATGATCAGGGATGGTTTGCATTAACTTTATAATCCCTCTCACACTGCAGCAGTGAATTTGCTAGGACAGAAATATTTAGCTCTGCTTGACTGTGCAAGCCTGGTGATAGTTCTCCATGGCATTTGCTAACTCTAAGTTGTGTGGGTGTGATTTCTCCCCTAGGTTTGCTGGTGCTTTCACACTGCGGCAGCGGATGCTGAATTTTGTACAGAATATCCAGTATTACATGATGTTTGAAGTGATGGAGCCAACATGGCACATTCTTGAGAAGAACCTGAAGTTGGTGAGCATGTGTACTTGAGAGAAGTTGGAATGGAAGTCTTAAGTTAACAAATTTGATATAGGAAAAAGGACCTAATTTTAGTTACTGCAGGTGACTGTTAAATATTTTGTTGGAGGGGCTTAAAGTATCTGGGAACTGTTGTTCTTATCACACTGCAAAGAGTGCTGCTGTTCTATATCACCTTTCTGCTTTATTAGTCATGTATCCCTTTCCTCTTCTGCATCCTCTTATCTATGCCCAGCTCATACTCTGCTCCCTGTTATGTAAAGGTGATGTTCTGCTGGACGTCGCCTTACACAGAAGAAAGAAAACTATGGCAAAGGAAGAAGGATGCAGGGTGCAAAGATCATAAACAGGTCCAGACATCTTCAGTTGATTCCTTGGCAGTGCTCTTTTAAGAGCCAACTCTGTGCTTCCCCTTCCGTGAAGCTGCCAAGGGTTGGCATGTTGGGACTATCTGTTATAAAACAGGGCCTTCCTTGTTCAGGTGGCTATTCTACATGTATATTTCCACTGCAGGTGGGCAAGTCTGGAGAACTTTTCCACTCTGGTATGATAGAATTGTTTAGGTTGGAAAAGACCCTTAAGATCATCAAGTCCAATCATTAATTGACACTGCCAAGTCCACCACTAAGCCATGTCCCTAAGCACCACATCTACACGTCTTTTAAATACCTCCAGGGATGATGACTCAACCACTTCTCTGGGCAGCTTGTTCCAATGCTTGATGCGGTGTTCTGAGCTGTGGGATTTTCCAGGTGTGTTACAGAATATTTCTGGTTCACTAATCCAAGTCACTGGACTTCTCCAGAAATTAACTCTTTGCCCTAGCAAAAACTGCAAGAATCAGTTTTTATCTCCTGATGGGCATGTGAGATGCCTTTATTATCTCACAGAGGAACACATTCTCAGCTAATGTCCCACCTGCCTGTTTTAAACCAAGAATGAGAAGTCATTGGGACTTCACCTTTCAGAACAGTCTGTTCAAGAAGCCCATAAAGGTCTTCTCATATCTGGTTTCATTCACGTCAGATTTGTTGGTTCCATCCTTAACAACAGAGAAAAAAAAATGTCACCAACAGATCAAGGGCTATTCTCAGTCTGTCTAGAGCAAACCCTTCTCTCCCTTTCTTTTTTACCTGACTGTGGTAAAGATCTAAACTTTCAGGGCATACAGAGTTACTGTGGAAGTTCATTAGGCATGCAAAGGATGATGCTCGAGCAATGATGGATCTAGTGAAAGCCACAGCAATGCTGCAAATACACGTTGTCTTCCTTGCCATCAGCTTGGGCCCAGCCCATAGCTTCTTCATTCCCTAGGAACATGTGCTGGAGCCAGAGCACTTGGTTGCCTCACCTCTCAGTGCCAGTGGACCTGCCTGGCTTCTGCTGGTTTCTGGCATACAAACAAGTCTTTGTGGGAGGAAAAAGAGGGCGGAGATGGCATCTTAGGTTACTTCTGTACTGCTGCCTGGAACAAAGGCAGAGACACAGGCTGTCTGCTCCACATTACATAGCAAATGTCTCCACTGGGTCACATGTGGTCCTAACATACAATCATTTAGTGTTCCTCCAGTTTCAAGTGTTTGCAGTGGTCTGGGGAGGGCTGTATTGTAGCTCTTTTCATAGCGTGAGGCTGCAGGGATGCATTGCATGGGCTAGGGTATGTCATGAAGCCCTGTGAAAGTGCTCGAGGGTACAAAGCTTGGTGGAGTAGTGTTTGGAGGGCTTTGCCAAGTGAGGAAATCTGACCTGCTGCCATCTCCTCCATGCCAGGAGACAACTTGAGAAGGCCCTTAGGAAGTGCTATCCCTGAGCTTTGTGTGACGGTTGTCTTGGCGTATGGCACTTGGCACAGGCAAGGGCTGTGCCAGGCAGTTAACTTGTGTTTAATTACAGCAGGTGATCAGTTATCCGTTCCTCAAGCTTGCTTATTTTGCAGCATAACCTTTGTGATTGCTGTAGCCATTTTCCTTATCCCAAGGGACACTGCGTTTCTCATGGTCCTCAGCTTTCTTACCCACTGTGGTGCTGCTGTGTTGGGGCTGGTGTTAGGGTACCCCAGCTACTGTGAGGGAACAGGAGGCAGATGTACGTCACCTTATTCTTCTTCCCTCTTATAGTCATCCTGTGATCAGATGCTTCTGGGTTGCACATCTTTTTCGTCTTATACCATAAAGAACATTTATCTGATGTACCAAACAGCCCAGCACTCCTTCTGCAATATGCCTTAAGCCACCGCAGCTCTCTTGGCAGCTCTCTGATGAGCCTTGTGAACCTTCAGCATCAGCTGACCCTGTCTTACTTTCTGCTGTGTACTGGGGAGTTGTTCTGGGGTCAGCTAACCAACACTTTTTGATGCCCTGTCATCCTTTTTCCTGGAGAATTCACAGGAGATATCAGGTCTAGGGTTGTGAGCATCTCTGCATATTCTTGGCGAGGACTTCTGAACAAGAAGTTGTTATAGGTCAAGCTCCTGGATGATCTGAGAGAAGTGTACTTACTTCTTAATTTTATTGTAAGTTTAGGTTTACAAAATATAATACTCAGTTTACTTTACTTGAATTGAAGCACGTGAACAAGTTATCCTGTCCCGGGTTCTTCCGTACTGATTTAAGGTAGTGTTTCCTTTCAGTCTCTGCTGATTCCAGATGTCCTAGAAGGGACTGTTAGATGCAGTAGGCGTGTGGTCTGTATTGACGGCATCCCCTGCTCAGAAGAGACAATCTCCCGACTCCAGAGTTTTTGCAAAGACTTTCTGTCTGAAGATCCCTCTCTGCTTTGGCTCTCAGCCATTGAGTTTCTCTGCTCCTTCAGAGATACAGTGGTGTTGAAGCATTTGTATTTCAGTTCCAAAAACTGAAAAACTTGCCAATTTATACTGTTACTTAGAGGAGCCCATTCCCAAGAAACATCTATAGATGAAACCTTTTTGATAGCCCAAGTGGACAGAATTTTTCCCTCACTGTGGAACATCTGTGAGCCTCTTTAGCCTGCCAGAGATGTTGAGATAAAGTGACTTTGCTGGCACTGGGGAAAGGTGTTTCCATGACTGTATGGCAAGAAGGAGTTCTGTCCGTGCCTTCACCATATGATTCTTCATTTCTGAAATCTTGAGGGCTACTGCAGCATTTTGTAGAGCATTTCTACCATTGCTCTGTACATGAAGGGCTTCTCCAAGTAATAGTGCAGTAGTAATGACTCAAAGATGCCTGTGATGTGAATATGTACACAAGTCGTCACTTGAAACTGAGAAAGTTTTTTGGCAAGTTAGCAAAATCTTTGAGATGTAATCCAAATGTATGTTTGCCTCCCATCCTCATCAGTGTCCTTCAAGGCTTTTAAATCTCTGGGAAATGGAGCATGCCCTCTACCAGTGCCAGGGAAGGAAAAGTCTGGCTCTAGGCGTTGTTGTGATATGGGCACCTGTGAGATGAACATCTCAACACTGCCAGCTAAAGAAGCTGTTTCAGCAACCACTTTGTTTTGTAGTCCTTTAAAAGAGCTGCTCACCAAGGATGATATATCCCCAGCTACTTGGTAAAATCTTCCTTGATTTAAATAAAAGCATCATTTGTTTCCAGACAGAGGATGCAGAACTGGCTCTTTAACCTCCGTAGCCTACAGACTGGCGTAGGTTTTTCCTTTCATTTGCATTTTAGGAGCGAAAAGGATGATCCTCACTGGTCTCATGTAGTGCCTTATGCTGTTTTTTTATTTGTCAGACTTCTCTCTTGTGCATTTCCACTTAAGTTAAAGCACTTTCTTCCTGAAAATATAACTGGTATCTTCAGCTTCACAACGTCATTGTCTTCATCAACACAACTAGCATCTTCATTGCATTAGAGAGCAGCATTTATCCCTGTTCTATACTAGTTGTTTAAAAGGTTATGGGGTTTTTTTGGCATTGATCCTGATGAAACAATGCGGATACCTTGGCAATTTTAGTCCTGTGGTTCTTTCCTAAGCTTGACTTGTGTTCTCAGCTTCAGCACATCCCATAATTGTACAGAGTGAGAGGGGGTTTTTAATTTATCTTTTAAAACTCGAGACTGAAACAGCCCATTGAAGTAGCAGAGCTGGACAAAAATCTTACAGAATCCTTGCAACACTGCATGTCACAGTTCCTTACTGCGCTCCTAAAACATGTTTCTGAATAACCTGTATGTTTTAAGCCTCATAAACTTACTGACATGTAAGGTTCTTTGATTTATTTTTCTCTTCTCCACTTATTGTAGCTGACTTTACTGAGATTGTGAAGGTGGGAGTGAGCATGACAAGCAGATTTAAAAGCAAAGGAAGTGCCTGTTCATAAAGCAGATAACTCCATCCTGAGCCTCCTTTCTAGGGGAGGGTTTGGATGATTAAAGAAAGCATAATTTGTTTGAGAAGGTGATGTGACAAATCAAAGGTAAAAAGCCTATGAAGGGCTATTAAATGCAGTAATGCAAATACAGTCTCCATCTCAGGATGTTGTTCAAAGCTAGAAGGTACATGAGAAGTATCTCAACCGGCCCTAGAGCATGTCTGAGAGGTCACTGTCAGAGACAGGATGCTGGATTAGAGCTTTGGCCCAGTGCAGCACAGCAGTCCTGGTTTGGTTTTTCATTATTGTACTATCCTGTCACAGGCATCTAATATCGATGATGTCCTGAGCCACCACACAAGCTTCCTGGATAACTGCTTGAAAGACTGCATGCTAACCAACCCGGAGCTGCTGAAGATCTTCTCCAAGCTGATGTCTGTCTGTGTCATGTTCACAAACTGCATGCAGGTATGTACAGCCTCCCCGTATTGACCATGCCATTGCCAGCTGCTTTGGGTGCCAGCCAGCTACGACAATCCCTTTTTTCAACTCGACCCCTCTTGTCCTCGATGCACGTGGAAGAGCCTCTGATCGTCCCACTGGCAGACTTTAGAGCTTGACTGCTCAGACCCTCGTCCTTTCTCCCAAATGGTTTCTGTGGCTTCTCCCTCCACAAAATTCTCTATGCCTTTCTTTTTCAGTGTTGGGATCAGGTTCATATGAACTGAATTACCTCTCTTCAGCCAGTCCTGCAGCAGAATTTGAGGTGTAAGTTGTAGGGCTCTGTAGTTTTTAGCATGCTCTTGAGGGTCAGGCGAGGACTGGTGATTGGACCCATGGAGACTGATCTCTATGGGAACACTCTAGCCAGCATCTCAGGGAGCCCATAGCTTTAAAAAAAAACCAAAACACCTTCCCTTGGGTTTAGGGAGCTTTGTGTATTAACATTGTAAATTTAATCTCAGAGTTAGCTTTCATGGGAGTTAGCTAGCTGCAGGGCTAGCAGAACTGAGTCAGCCTCATGCTTTGCCATAATTGAAAAAATGGGATGTAACCATTTCCCCAACCCTCTGCCCCTCCAAGAGGTTCACCCAGAGCATGAAGCTGGATAATGAGATGGACCGGCTCACCTTAGAGCATGGCACAATGCTGGGCCCACCAACAGAGGAGGAGCGTGCTGAAGAGACTGCGAAGAAGAAGCTGACTAACAAGGTGGGACACGGGATGGACAGCTGGGCCCTTTCCTCTGTGAATGCTGCCTGGGTTGCAGTCTGGTCAGGGTGGCTGTCCTACCTCTTACAGATAGACCTTCCTAGGTCCCAAAAGCAGAATCTTTGCAAAATTGTGCACATTTTTGAGGGCAGTGTGGAGCACTGATGGTGTTCTCAAAGTCTGCTTTGAAGACTGTCTCCCACAGCAGTCACTGCACTTGTTTTTAAGTTCTTAGTTGTATTTTCAGCTGTGCAGTGGTGTCCTGCTTTCAGCTGGGATAGAGTTAATTTTCTTCTTAGTAGCTGGTATAGTGCTCTGTTTTGGATTTAGGATGAGAATAATGATAACACACTGATGCTTTGGTTGTTGCTGAGTAGTGTTTATACTGGTCAAGGACTTTTCAGCTTCCCATGCTCTGCCAGGTGCATAAGAAGCTGGGAGGGAGCACAGCTAGGACAGCTGAGCCAGACTGGCCAAAGGGTTATTCCATACCATATGACCTTATGCTCAGTATATAAGCTGGGGAAAGAAGAAGGAAGGGGGGAACATTTGGCGTGATAGCGTTTGTCTTCCCAAGTAACTGTTATGCGTGATGGAGTGCTGCTTTCCTGGACATGGCTGAACACCTGCCTGCTGATGGACGTAGTGAATGAATTCCTTGCTTTGCTTTACTTGCATGCGTAGCTTTTGCTTTGCCTATTAAACTGTCTTCCTCTCAAACCCATGAGTTTTCTCACTTTTACTCTTCCAATTCTCTCCCCCATCCCATCAGGGGGAAGTGAGCGAGTGGCTGTGTGGCGCTTAGTTGCTGGCTGGGGTTAAACCACGGCAAGTGGGTACCCACATACAGGTTTTCTGCAGCTCAAGAACTTTGTTATTTCCAGAATTAGCATTTTGTAATGGATGAGCCAATAAACTGTCAAGTGTGACTCTTGCAACCCATCCCTTTCATATCTGGGGTATTTGTCTTGTCCATATTTCTCTATCTAGATGCACACGTACTAAGCAATTTGTTTGGTGTGCTCTGCAGTTAGCAGGCTGCCTCCTGTCCTGCTGAAAGCCCCTCTCTGGTACACAGCTGGTAAGGTCCATCACACTGCAAGGCAATCAGAGTGCTCCAGAGGTTACAACTTGTCTTAGGCAACACTCACTTTCTGCTTACTGGCTTTTCCTCCTGCTTGAAAATAAATAATGACAGCATGTATTTGAGGATAGCTCTACTGGGATCTACTCTGGGGTTCTCCCAGATAGGCATAGCAAGGTTTTTAACTACCAAGGACCTTGCAACTGTTTTGAAAGATGTATTTCAGTGGCTGAGTGACTGTTAAGTTTTACGGCAGTATTTTTGAGCAGGTTAGGAAATAGGAAAGGAATAATTACATCTCTTTGGCAAGTGCAAATCAGCAAACAGATGGGGCCACTATGCCTTTGTCTTGATAGCTTTTAGCAGAGCATGCCGACAACCTCCACCTGACATCTGGTTTCGAAGCAACGATCAACAAGTTTGATAGCAATTTCTCAACACATCTGCTGGACCTGTTGGACAAACTGAGCATTTACAGCACCAATGACTGTGAGCACAGCATGCTCAACATCATCTACAGGTGAGCCAGTAGTTTTCTTTCTGTAACTTCCCCTCCTGTTGTTCCCAAATTCAGCTCAAGAAGAATAATGCTGTTTATAACTGTGCAGGTCTGCCCCATCAATGAAAACACTGAAATCACACGAAATATCGCTTTGCATTTCAACCGAAGGCTTTTGAAAAAGAAACCAAACACATTCATTTGAATTATGTGAAATTTGTCTATTAATGCTGTAAATGTGCTGCAAGTGTTAGTTTTCTTGGGGATTATCTCACTGTGTAGATAGTGAATAAGCTGATTCCCAAATACAGCGTAAGTATTCCAAGATGAGAAAACCATACAAGGGATTGATCGTAAGTGGCTATTTTGTTTTAAGTTCATATCTTGTATTTATTTAAATAACCATCCCTTAACATGTTTTTATTGTGGTCTGATCCATGCTTACTAGCTTCTTAGAAATCAAAATTCCTCCAGTAATACCTAATGGCTTGGATAAGTGCACTCTGCGCTGGGTTAAAAACTGGCTGGACGGCCGAGCCCAGAGAGTGGTGGTGAATGGAGTCAAATCCAGTTGGCAGCTGGTCACAAGTGGTGTTCCCCAGGGCTCAGTACTGGGGCCAGTCCTGTTCAATATCTTCATTGATGATCTGGACGAGGGGATTGAGTGCACCCTCAGTAAGTTTGCAGATGACACCAAGTTGGGTGGAAGTGTCGATCTGCTGGAGGGTAGGAAGGCCCTACAATGGGACCTAGACAGGCTGGACCGATGGGCTGGGGCCAACTGTATGAGATTCAACAAGGCTAAGTGCTGGGTCCTGCACTTGGGTCACAACAACCCCATGCAACGCTACAGGCTGGGGGAGGAGTGGCTGGAGAGCTGCCTGGCGGAAAAGGACCTGGGGGTGTTGGTTGACAGCCGCGTGAACATGAGCCAGCAGTGTGCTCAGGTGGCCCAGAAGGCCAATGGCATCCTGGCTTGTATCAGGAACAGTGTGGCCAGCAGGACCAGGAGGTGATAGTGCCCCTGTACTTGGCACTGGTGAGGCCGCACCTCGAGTATTGTGTTCAGTTTTGGGCCCCACACTACAAGAAGGACATTGAGGTGCTGGAGCGTGTCCAGAGGAGGGCAACGAAGTTGGTGAAGGGCCTGGAGAACAAGTCTTACAAGGAACGGCTGAGGGAGCTGGGGTTGTTTAGTCTGGAGAAAAGGAGGCTGAGGGGAGACCTTATTGCTCTCTACAACTACCTGAAAGGAGTTTGTAGTGAGGTGGGGATCGGTCTCTTCTCCCAAGGAACAAACGATAGGACGAGAGGAAATGGCCTCATGTTGCGCCAGGGGAAGTTTGGGCTGGATATTAGGAAAAACTTCTTCACCGAAAGGGTAGTCAGGCACTGGAACAGGCTGCCCAGGGAAGTGGTTGAGTCCCCATTCCTGGAGGTATTTAAAAGATGGGTAGATGTGGTGCTCAAGGACATGGTTTAGTGGTGGACTTGGCAGTGGTAGGTTAACAGTTGGACTCGATGGTCTTAAGGGTCTTTTCCAACCTTAACGATTCCATGATTCTATGAAAAGTCAGGTACATGAGAGACACTGCAGGGAGAGAGGGAGAGAGAGAGATCAGGAGATCTAGGTTTTGCTGCTAGGTTTATAACCTCTGTGTTTCTTTTTCAATAAAATGAGATGCACAAGGCCTTCTTTGGAATGATTAGCATTTGTTTTTTCTATAAAAGTCATACATATTAGTGTTGCTGGGCTTTTTAAGATCTGTGTTACAGATCAATGTAGCATGGAGGGACCTGTCCTGGTACTTTTAGTTTTGAAGAACCACAGATAATGCTCTAGGAGCATTACCCCCAGCTTGAACACGTGCTGTGCAAGCTGAATGCTTCTCACTCTGATACTGCTACCAGCGCTTTAGGAGCAAAACAGAAATAACTGCAACTATGGAGTTTGCTGGCGGGAGCAGCTTTTAGTGTTTGTGGCTGGAATATGTTTTTCGAGAGTTAAGCACCCATGAAACCTAGCAGCTTGCAGATTGGAAATGTTCAGCTGAGGCATGCATATAACCACAGAATAAGAAGGCTAGTGAGGATCAGGAGTTGGCATCTCTTAATTCAAAGAGTCACCTTGGTGGAAGTCACATGTAAGCGCTGCTGGTCATCAGCTGCCTCACACCTAGCAAAGACCGTAACACTTCAGAAATGCTGCCTGCGGACACAGGCACATAGAAAAATGAATTAATTTTTACAGTGACTTATTTTTTCCAGTGAAGAGGCAGGATATATATTGCATATAGGCATAATTTTAAGAGGCTAGGATTTTAATGAATATAAAATATTTCAACACCAACACTTTAAGTGCCTGTTTGATGTCTGAAAGCCTAATAGACACATTTGCACTCTTACAGTGCGTGTGAGCCTACAACACTTGAGACATATTCTTTGTCATTGCTGTCAGCTAGGACACAGAAAACAAAGCCATCCTAAACATCCCTTAGTTTCTTCATGCTGTCTGTAAGCCAGTGTGTAGCCTTATTTTCATGTGTAAGCAATTGTAAACAGCTGTGCCAGAAATTAAGGTAAAAAAATTTCTGGACTAGCCAGAAATTAAGGTAATTTTTAGGTGTTGATTGTTTCCTTTCATCTTTTTCTGAGGAAAGCCCTTGGTTAACCAAGGAGTGCTCCCTACTTTTAAGAACGTTTTTCATCTAAAGTTGTAACACTTTTCAGTGGTATATATGCTAGAATCAGTTGTCGGTGATACGTAATGCCTGATAACTGGTTAATCACATACATTTTCTTTTTTCCCTTGGTGCTGTAGGGATTTGTGCCCCAACCCCTTTGCTATTTAGTACAGAACAGAGTAGATCCTTATTTAGTTCTTTTTAACCACATAGAACTAAAGGGTACTTTGAGCTTTCTCCTAACTGTGCTTTGTCCTCTGTTTTGTTTTATTTTATTTAAGTGTAGTCTTATTGCTCCTCTGCTTTGTTTGGTTTTTGTGAACTGTACTTTTTGTTGGTCATTCTCATCCTTTAACTTAATCTTCAGAAAAACCGTAAGAATATTAACCTGCAACCATTAAGTTCTGTTCACTGCCCTTCTGTACTAGATGTCTTTTATAGCTGGCTGATAATCCTTACACCTCTGCTGAGATGTGCTCCACCTGAAAACAGAGAGAAAAGGTTTCAGGAATGTTTTTTTGAAGCAGGTTGTTGTCCCTTCCTCATGCCGTGTCTCTTGAAGCTTTGATTGTCCTTTTCTAACAGCATCTGACAGGGCTGTCCAGGATTCCTGGTACCAACCTTTGCGAACACTGTTTTGTGAAGTATTCCAGCAGGAGACTGGGCTTCCAGTTGTTCTTTACTTCTGAGAACTTCTTGACTAGCAACTACCATGCATTTACACAGCCCTTGGCCTCCTGTGGTAGCACCTGCTGCTCTATCTGACATGTGGTCACACAGCTGAGACCAAGGCTGAACACTAAAACCTGTCATCCCTGTTACTGTGGGTGCTTTCAAGAGTGGAGTCTAGCCCATCAGCTCCCACAGCACTCTAGAGAATTACATGTCTTCTTCCTTATAGGATTGTATTCCTTATTTAAGGAGGACAGGCATACTCACAGGCATCTGAAAGGAAATGCAATACCACAGGACCACTTGCTGCTCTGAACCCTCCTGCTTCCATTCCCTGTCAGGGTAGGAGCTTATCTTCCTACCACCAGAACTGCCCTTGTCGGTTGATACTCAGTCCCTGAAATGGGAAGGCAGGTGAGGACCCGTTCTCCACAGTCCAAATAACTCTGTTTCACTCCATCTCTGAAGTGACCAGAGGTCACCTCATCTTGGAATGACCAGAGGTCACCTCATCTCAGAGGTCTCCTCATCTTGGAAATTCTTCAAAGACTTTTTTTGTGGCTGTGAGTGGAGGCCCCAACTGTACAAGTGATTGCTGTTCCTTTCAGGACTAACCAGGAGAGCTAAGCCTCTGCAAATCCTTTTAGGAAATGATGGTGCAGCTTATGAAGGCCTTCTGGACATTTTATGTCAACCTTCACCTGCCTGGGCATCACTGTTTATCATCATTGCACTGTTGTAGATTACAGGCAGGATCCATATGTAGAAAAATTGACAGGCCAAAGGGATTAAACTCTTACTCTCCCCTCGCTGTCATCACTCCTAGGTGCCACAGTAGCATACAAGAGTCAGGCTAGATTCAGGGATCGAGACCACAAGCAGTTGAGTCATCGAGGCAAGCACATTTACTCCTCCTCAGTGCTCCAGCCCTGCGTCCTTCTTTATCAAGCACTTACATTTTCATCATTACTGGTACAAGTTCTAACAGATGGGCTTTTTTATGATGTTCCATCCGGGAGATCTTAATGGCAACTAACTCCATGATCCAGCTGCTTGGACATCATTGCGGGTGGCACAGGGCATGGCCAACACCGTGTTGAAGACCAAGTTGCCTGCTCTTTTAATAGGAGAGCATCATGACCCCACAGTCCTTGAGTTTTGTAAAGAATGTGTGGAGGTCATCCCATTGGTGGGATCACCCAGCTCAGTCCAAGGCTGGAGTTGGTTCTCAGCTTACTCAAGAAGTCAACAATGCCAAGTCCTCAACCAGTCTTTACACCATGCAAGGGCAAAAGTCCTGTGGCCTTCCATCATACTTTATCATGTGTGATGCCAGACATTCATGTAAGGCCTTTTCTGGCAGTAGCTCAGGTGATGTCCTCCTTCCAGCACTGCTCCTACACTTAGCATCAGAGGTTCACCCCTTTTATCATTGCCTCCCCACCCTTGTGTCAACTTTATGCTTCTACCAGGATGGTGGGGCAAGCTGATGCTGCACCATGGAGACTGGCTGCGTATCTTGTTCAGTTGTGGGTCCACAGTGCCATGGTCAGGAGCTATCCTCCACCAGATGCCTTTGTGTTTCACAGACCACACAGGAGTGTTAGCTGTGGCAGGAGGTGACTCCTGAGCTGTTGAAGCTCTGGAGCCAGTTCTTCCAAATATGGAGAGGTTGGTTTTTGCAACGAGTACTTCCTGTTTCAGGAGAAAGGAGAAGTATGGTGATTCAGGTGGGTTGTGAGAAAACAAAATGCTTCAGTTAGCAGTTTGCATTGGGAATGGTGACTGGCTGTCTGAGTGCTTTGCCCTCTGGTATTTCCATGTCCCAGTTCTGTTCAAGGGCTGCAGAGGAAATACTGGGTCTTTATGCCATCAGGACTATCATCACTATCAAGTCCCCCAGTTTGGACTGTCTGGGACAATGTGAGTCTTCACCAAGATGTTGGACATAGCTGGACCTTTACTGACAAGTCAGATGTCCCTATTTTGTTAACTGAAATACTGCATGTTAACAGGCCATGTAACAGAACATGTCTTTCCATTTCTACAGGCTGCTCAGTAATGTTTTAAAGACTGGAAGTCCCACAATGAATGCCCAGATGTGACATTTAGCTCTCATTCAGTCTGTAGAGATTATTGGATCGAGTCCTGGACTCTATGGCAACAGGAATCTAAGAACCAGCGTGGAGATGGTTGCCATCTGAAATAACATATTTGACAGACGGAAGAGTTCATAAGACATACCAGCCTTTTCTTTTAGATGATAACTTTTTTATATGACTGCTTTTCAAGGGTGATAGTCAACATGTTAGATAGATAACAAAATATCCCTTTTCATAATTCTGGTACTGTGCTTTTATTTATTTGGTCCTGGTTAATGTTTATTCAGTTTACAGTACTGAGTAACTGAGGCACAGCCATCATAGGCACCAAACAACAGAAGATGGAGATCCAGAGTGTTTCCTTGGAAGCAGGGAAGCTCACACATAACTCGCAGATTTTCAGTGTGCTGAAGTCCTGCTCAGGTGCCTTGGCTCCATCAGTAGCAGTGCTGACAGAGGGTTGGCAGCTGCAGAAAATCTCCCGAGTCACTCCTTCACATCCCAGTAGTGAAAGAGGGGGAGAGTTACAGTCTACAGGACTTTGTCAGAAGGATTACTTAATTCCAAATACTTAGAAGTCTTACCCATCAGGTGCTGTTAGCATTCATCAGATATCCTTCCTTTACCAGTTTGGAGGAAACAGCAATGACTGAGCTTAGAGTAAGACTGGTAGGATGTGTGAAGTGATGCAAACCCTAGTGATTAGAAGTTCCAGCCATAAAACAAGAAACTGAAGTGTAAGCAGAGTTTGAGGAAGCATGACACAAATTCTTAAGAGATAGTTATCAAAGATCATTTAACCCTAAAAACATAGCTGAAAGGGAAGCACATCAAAATCTGCAATTCAAGAAGTTTGGAATAAAGCAACTTTAGAAATGGAACAGATCCTCAAAGCAAGGATGTAAATGAGTCCTGGCCTTATATATGAATCAAAGTTTGGTAAATATGCCCGCCTCAGTGTCATGTTTCCTTTGTATAACACTTAAAGGATGAAAGAGATGTAAGCTTTTCAACCAGGAGAGAGCAACAGATAAATTCCATCTGTTGAGGCTCTGTTTTCTGCAGTCACCAAAAAATGTCAAGGAACAATTTGTTGCCATTTGTGTAAGGTTGTTAAGCAACATGAAACTCAAATATTGTGCCCATTCATTTAGTATTGGAGCAACTTAATTTCAGAAATGAAGAGAGTAATTTTTATGTGATTCACAGGCTTATATCGACTATTGCTTAGTGTTCCCAGGGCACATGTTTTTAAATGCTGCACGTGTCTTAGTTGGCTTCATAGTGCAGAGATCTGCCTAAGGAAGGTGACAGCAGGCTGATTTTGTAGCATCATTTTGGATTATCAAGGAGAGGATTATGATATTGCTGTTCTTGCCCACTTTGGAGAGGCATTTACAAGTATCAGCAATACTTGTGATTTTGGCTGAGCATCTTCCAACCAGTTACTCGTCTTCCTGAATAGTGAATCTGTTTGAAGCATACTTGTGTTAGCAAGGAGGTGGTGGTAATGGAAACTGCAACATTTTGTGGTAGTTACGGTTGATAATATGGTGAATTTCATATGGGAATTAATACCAGAGTTCAATGGTCGTGAACTCTGGCATTAAGCAGTGGTGGGAAGTGGCCAGGAAGGTGTGGAGACTGAGGAGTCCTCACCCCTGGCACCTTGTCTCCGAGTGACACGTCTCCAGGGTTGTGTGGTCAAGCTGTGGCTCCAGAGAAGAAGCTATTAGCAATTGGTCCTTTCTGATGTATTTTATATGCCTGTAAAGAACAGGTGAAATTTAGCCTGTTGTCATGGGACAAGCACAGACGAGGTGTCACCAACAACACCTGTGGCATAGTGCAGATGTTGCTGTCTTGCTCTGAACAAGCCACTGTGTCTACCCAGCCCAGGACAGTCCTGTGCGGGGATGGCAGGTCCAGAGCTTGCTGTGGTGTGGCCACGTTCGGCTGATGCCCTGGGAGAGGTTTCTCCTCCAGGAGCCATGGTTGGGTAAGAGCAAGGCTGTGCTCAGCAGGGTGGGCACAGGGAGTGCGGCCACAGACCCCCTTGCTGCACAAGCAAGCATCCTCCACTTCTTCCTGCAGCGAGACTTGCTTTGCTTTGCTTCACACCCCTCATTTCAACCAACTTGACCCCTATAAAAGAGTTTATGTATTTTTGGATCCCCTTGCAGCCTGTGAGCGCCTTGACAAGCACAT
The DNA here is from genome assembly GCF_047370975.1 of Nipponia nippon. Classification (NCBI taxonomy): domain Eukaryota; kingdom Metazoa; phylum Chordata; class Aves; order Pelecaniformes; family Threskiornithidae; genus Nipponia; species Nipponia nippon. Next base: position 85,666,800 of record NW_028262347.1, on the reverse strand, counting down.
GTGCTGCAGCACTTGCAGGGGCCCTTGGCAGCACATTTGGCTTGCTGCGTGCCGCTCTTGGACGGCATTAAGCCAGCAGGCTGCTGAAACTTCAGGGATTTTTGTCTCTCAGGTTGGACTTCAACGGGTTCTACACAGAGCGCTTGGAGCACATGTCTGCTGAGCGCAGCCAGAAGGCAGCTCCCCTGCTTCCCCGCCTGGCCATACCTGCCCAGTGAAGCCCTGCTGCTGCTCCTTTCAGTCACCGCCTCTTCTGCACCAGCAGAGAACCGGACACTCACTCACTTCAAGCTAGGAGTACTCAACCCTCTACATTCACAGTATGAGTTGGAAACGAACTGTAAGGGTTGTCCCAGAGAGATGGGAATAGAGAGATGGGAATATTCAGTCTCCTGAAATGTATGTAATGGATTTTCTCTTCTGAGAGGCTTTTGTTAAGTCCCTTTTTTTTTTTTTTACTACATTGTAAAATGATGTATTTGTGTGTCGTAAAATAAATAAAAAAAAAAATCAGGGTTATTTTGTCTGTTAACAAAACTCAGGGTGCAAAGTAGCCTCTTAGGTGACTAAATTTTGGTCAGCTCATAGAGATCTGGCTCAGCTGCCATGCAGCATTATTTTGGGAGGAGAGCCTAATTGGGGGGTTGCTGGAATGAATCTGATCAGCTGCTCTGACTGATGAGATGGGGTTCGCAGCTGATGAGCAGGTATGTGATGTTCATGTCATATTGGCCAAGTCCTCAGCAGAGGACTTTCAGGGTGTCTTACAGAGTTGTGCAGCCATAAAAATTGCTTGAGCCAGTTTGGAAGAGGGTGTGGTACAGGATGGAAGAGAAGAAAAGTGTCTCCCAGGAACAAGTGGTAACCAAGACATGTGCCAGAGACCCAGAGGCCTCGGTGGCAAGTGTGGGAACCTGGGGAGACATGCAAGGGCTGTGGATACAAGGCTGAGTGCTCCTGTTAATGACCTGCCCTTCGTCTCCACCACCTCCTCCTTTGCAAGGACCTTCTAGAGTGTGTTAAGAGGAAAGAGCCAGGTTCTCTTTGCTCTGGTGGCCTAAAGCTGGTCCTCCAGCTTGGCAGAGGGAGGGAGAACCAAGAAGAGGATGGAGACCACCAGTCAGGAGGACTGAATTCCTTCATCTGAAGGCTGAGGTTGAGGACTGAGACCTCAGCCAGCATCCTCTGGCTCTTCAGGGAAAGGACTTGCACAGTTCATGGGGAAGGGAAAGTTTCCTGTTCCTTGCACCGAGATGGCCTCTCAGTCCAGGGAGGCTTGGAGAAGTTGACCTGCCATTTCCATTAAGTTTCTGTGGATCTACAGACTTCACAGCCTTGAGCTCAGGGCGGAGAGGCAGAGGGGCCCGGGTCCCTGGAGGAACCTGCTTGCCTCTCAGTGCCCAACATCTTAGGCTTGAGAGACCTCCCCCGGGACCTCACTCTGTCACTGTTAGTCACGCACATTTTTTACACCAATGAGCAGTGTAGTGGCTGTTGCAGGACGAAACTCTGTTCACATGATTTAAATTAAATCAGGATGGAAGCCATTTATAGATTAAGAAAACATAATTAACCAGCAAGCATTGAGTCTCACCAAAAGTAATAGATATTTCTGAAATGTTAATCAACAGCAAACTTCTAAGCACCCATCTATGAATAATCCCAAGAAGTCCTGCTCACCCATGCAGACAGTCATGCACAGTCCTCTTGCAGCTTTTAGTGGGGGGAAAGGCATCACTCTCCTAGGAGGGGGGCTCCCCTCCCCTTGCACACTCTTCTGTAGGAGACATGGGTATTCCACCTCTATGGGATGGCATGCTGTTTCCTGTGACCCACAGGTCCACACCTGAGTGAGAAAGCCTCCAGGAGGTCACCTGCACCCCAGGGCTGGGTCCTCCCTGCTTGTGTACCATGTACCGACAGCCCACTAGCTGGATATGTCCCCCTCACTATGCCTGCCCCAGGCAGAGGTGGTGATGCTGGTGGGGCAGCATCATGCCAGCCTTTGGCTCCTGCTGTTTGCATGAGAACACATTGACAGGTAACCAATTAGTTACCCAAAAATTGTGGCCTGCATGTGGATGCCTGGCTGGCTGAGCAGTTACCTTAAAGGCTTGGGGCGCTTGGATGGATCTCTACATAGATCTACCCGCTCCTCTCCGAGAGCAGACTTTGGTCCGGGCCAGATGCCCTACTATTAGCCCTGAGTAGGAGGTGGATGTGTGTCTTCTCCCCTCAACCAGAAGCCAGGAGGTGCTAGGAGAGGGGCAAGAAAATGTTCTGTGTCTGAACCCAGCAGCCCCACATCCCATGGCACGGCAGTCGGGTACCTCCTTGCCCTGAGTCACAATTTGGCTGCTCTGTGTCTCCCTCACAAGCCAGGTTGTTTGCTGTGCTTCACAAACTGTGGGCTGGCCAGTAGCTCCTTCAAGGCCAGCTCAGCTCTGCACACGTCACAAGGGTTACCATCATGGTGGGGACTACTCTACTGGAGACGTTTAGATAGTTATGAACAGACATGACTAGGAGTGTTGAGGGTGAAAGCGTGGAGCTTTAATATTTATTGTTTTTTAAATAAACTTGTCTATTTAGGAAGGAATTACAGAAAAGCTGCAGAAAGAAAGAGGGAAGACACGGGTAGCGCTTGGCTATGGTGGGTTCTGTGCCATTTTGGAGGAAACTTGTCCCCGGTGATGGAGCTCTGCAACAGCCGAATTTGGTGTCCGACCCCACCCTTCTTTCGTTAAATGCAAAAGTTAAATGCAGCATTTCCTGGCTGGTCCTGACCTGAAACACCAAGAAATATAAAAAATCAGTTTGCAGGAGGGGGTTCTCTCTTCACAAGTTGCCACATGGCGAAGACAAGGAGTAATGGGTCGCTCTGGGTGAGGTTTCATCTCAACCTAAGAAATATGTTACAGTGAGAACAATCACTCACTGGGAAAACCTTCCCAGGGACATGGTAGAGTCCCCATTGCTGGAGGGTTTCAAGATGCGACTGGACAGGGTGCGAGATAACCTCATCCAGGCCCCCTTCCCCACTACAGGTCGGACCAGATGACCTTCAGGAGTCCCTTCCAACCTGGGATGTTCTGTGGACAAGGGGGACACAGCAGTCAGCTCTGTGGCAGAGCGGAGAGCTCAGGGCGCAGTGCACCTCCCAGCTCAGCCCCAAATGGTGATCCCAGTCCCTCCAGTCCTTTGGGATCAGGGAGGGTCCCAAGTGCCTCGATGTCCCACTGTCCCCCCCAGCCCCCCGACAGCTCAGCCCTCCATGGTGACCCCAGTATCTCAGTGCTCCATCATCTCAACACCCCACCGACACTCCCCCATGCCTCCCCAGTCCCACTGCTGCCCACTGATAGTCCAGCCACCCCCAGGTGGCTCACCTCATCACCTCAGGGCCACCCCAGTGTCCCGCAGATGCCCCCTTTGTGTCCAATGGACACTGCTCTATGTCCCCAGCCCCTCCAGCCCCTCTGTCACCTTAGAGCCAGGCAGGCACCTCCAGTGCCCCATGGACACCCCCTCCATACCCCACAGGCAGTTCCCAGTGCCCCACGGGACACTCCCAGCCCCACTGCCTCCTGTGGCAGCCCAACCACCCCAGTCCCTCCACCACCTCAGAGCCAAGCTGGGCTTCCCAGTGCCCTCCGCCACACCTGAAGCCCCACTGTCACCCCCTCAGTGCCCTGCAGCCCCCCCTACAGTGCCCCGGGACATGCCCCTAGAGGCCGTGCACCCACCCTGATGCCCCTTGGACTCTGTCTGAAGCCACACAGACAGAACCCAATGCCACTCGGACACCCCGCCCCCCGCCCCAATGCCACATGCACACCCTCTGATATCCCATAAACCCTTTCCGATGCCCCACGGACCCTCCGCAATGTCTCACGGACACCCCCCGATGCCCCACGGACACCCCCCGATACCTCACGGACCCTCTCCTCCCCCGCCTCTCCCAGCCCCGCTCTGCACGGACCCCCCCGCCGGGGGCGGCCCCATCCCCGCCCCGTCCCTCCCCGTCCCGTCCCGCGAGTGGCGGTGAGTCACGGCGGGCGGAGGCTGACGGCGCGGCGCGGTGCGGCGGCGCTTGGGGCCGGGCGCGGCGGGCACCTCCGGAGCCATGGCCCCGGCGCTCGTCCTGCTCTGCCGGCTCTTGCTGCTGCTGCTGGTCCACGGTGAGCGTGGGGCGGGCGGGCGCGGGTCCCCGGCAGGGCAGGCAGCCCGCAGGCAGCCGTGCTCCGCCGACGGGAGGGGCGTGAAGTTTCGGGGGCACAGGGCAAAAGTCCGGCTCCCCCGGGGTCTTCTGCCATGGGGCCGGGTTGGAGGTACAGGGCGGGGGGGGCGGGGGGAATGCTTTTCCCCGCGAGAATGAAGGGGACGCGTGGGAAGCGGCACAGGAGTGGATGCGCAAGGCGGGAGCTGGGCGAGGGGTGGATTTTTGGGACGGGTCGCAGCTCGGCGGGGTTTCGGCTGCTCCGTCTCCCCTAGGGTTATCGGGGGATTACGCGGGTACGGCTGGCATCGCCTCCCCGACCTTCCTCCAGGGCAAAGGATGGAGAAAGGGGCTTTGAGGACCAGAGTCACCTCCCTCGGCCGGCTCCGCTCGCAGGGGATGGGGAAATTTGTCACCGCCAGCCTGCGGCGTGCTCGCGGGGGGGACCGGTGACTCAGCCGGCCGAGGGGGTGGTGACGAGGCTCCTGGCTCCCGCTCGGGCTCCGTGGGCGAGGGCCGCCAGGCACCCGCCGACGGAGCGCCCGGCTCTGCCGCCACCCCGCCGGGGGCTCCGCTGGCCCCGTCTAACCCTGGCTGCAGCGGGAGCTCCTGGGGAAGGTGAAGAGTTTGCGGCAGAAATGTCTCCCTACTGACATAAAAAAAAAAAGAGGATGGGAGGAGGGCTGAGCCAGCCCTGACACTAGCTGTTCTCCAAAACGGCAGCTGCCTGACTCCAAGTCACAAACCGTGGCATCAGGATGGGGAGCTGAAAAACCTCCATCTTTACTTATGCACCAGGGTCTCAGTAGGGTTTTTCCAGCCTTGAAGGAACCCGCTCACCCATGGGTGGTGCTGAACGCCGTGTGGGCACTGGGGCTGGAGGGGCTGGAGCGTCCCTGGAGCCCATCAGGGAGTTGCGTTCCCAGCAGGCATTTCAGGACTTGCTATTTTGGCTCTTCCCTGCACCTTCATGTTGGCTGTTTCCATTATACCGACTCGGTTGTTTCTGGGCATCCCGGCTCAAAGCCCTTTGACTTTTCCCAGACACCACTGCCAGGCTGGAGGAGAAGCTCGCCCATGTCAAGAAGTATGAGACGGTGACACCACACAAGGTGCTGGCAGCTCGAGGGAAGAGGGACTTCTCTGCACCACCAGTGAGTAGCATTGCCTCCCCTCGCTGCCTTTCACGGAGTCCATGGATGGGGGGGGGGGCGTTACAGTCAGCAGAGACCCTTGGCCCATCACTGGGCTCAAAGCTGGAACCCCTTGGCCCACCACTGGGCTCGGAGCTGAACCCTCTTAGCCCTGTGCCAGAAGAATGGCCTGGTGCACATTTTCTTGCATTGCTTCCATCCCAGAGGATGGAGATCTTGGAGTAGTTGGTCAGATCAGGTTTCCTGGCCTGTTTTGGGTCAAAATAGGAACTGCAGATAGCAGGGTGGACTCTTGGAGAGGGGAGGGTGCTTTTTCCAATGCTTGCTTTGGAGACGTTACCCAGCGGTGCCACCTCTTGCAGCCTTGCAGTGATCTTGTGACATCTCATGTTTGCTTAAAGAGGGATTTGCAAAGCCTCATTGAGCTGTAAGCATTTTTCTTGCTGCGTTTGCTGAAGTTGGGTTTTTTGGCCCTTTGGGACAGGGAAATAAGAATCAGAAAGTTGCAGAAACCACATGAAAGAAAGGCAGTGTTATTTTTCTTGGGAAACCTTGTAATTTGGGGGAAGGAATGGGGTTTGACTCAGAAGTTTTGAGTGCTTGGGGTTGACGTCCATAGGATGATGGCGTTGACCTCAAAGATACTTTCCTCATTGCCTTAAAGTGAAATTCAGCCAAATACATGGATTCATTTTCTAGGACTGAAAAGCACCGACTTTAGCACCTGTTGAGATGGATGGGCTGGGGACATTTATTTCCTAGTAAACTCTTCGCACAGCACATTCATCTGTGATTCAAACCCTTTCTGATAAACTAGCTTCAAAAAACACTCCCCGAAAGCATCTGTTTTCTCTGCTCTAGAAACCTAAACTTGTTCACGAGATAAACATTCCCCAGGCTATTTAGAGACACCATCTGTGCTGGGCGGCTCTGCACCGATCCCCCCGGAAAGGGGAGCTCAGCCATCTCGGGGTCCCTCTGCTTTCCACAGCATGGGAGAAGACATCTGCCTTGAGCTATGTACTTTGGGACAGCCATGGGTGGTGTCTGCCGGGTGGCACCTGGATTCGGTCTTGGATTGGGCAGTCCTCGGACCTCCCAGACTTGCTGTGTTGAGGGTATGAGGTCTCCTCCCTTTCAAGCCATTTTCCTCCTCTTCCACAAAAGTTGGGTTTGCTCTCCTAGTAACCTTGGTGGGGAAGAGGTTCTCAGCAAGTCTTGACCACCACCAAGCCCCTCTTTGAAGTGGAGACAAGTAGCTGGATGGGTGTTTTCTGCATCAGCTCCTCCTGTGGCTTTGCATTAGCAGTCTCTGGCTGAGATGGGCATGGGCCAAGAGCTGGTTCCTGGGTCAGAGCAGTTAGGACACATGGGGCTGGTCCGGCAGAGCGTCTGCCAGGTGAGGTTTGAAGCAGATCTGCTCCCCTCTGGCTTTGCTTAAATCAAAATGTTCAGCCCTGGAGACAGGGTGGAGACCTGGGTCCCACAGCACAGGATCTCCTGGTATGCCAGCCTCCCCACAGGCCATGGTCTTCTCTTCCCACCTGCCCTTAGCAGGGACATGTGACAAGCCTGGGTTCTTCATGGAAAGGCACCTGAAAAAAAGAGCAAGAAGGGCCTTCAAAAAGATTTCTATTTACATGCTCTTGATATTGCAGATGTGACCTCTCTCTCTTATCCCCATGCTCCAGCGTCTCAAAAAGCTGTATTGAAATGGGAGGGTGGTTTCCAGCCCATGTAATACCCTGCGTTGCAAGCTGCTGGCTTCTCCCCCAGTGCACCTGTGCTTGCACATCCCTGCTGATCTCCCCCACTGCATCCTAGAGTCAGTTGATGCAAAGAGGCCAGTTCTTTGCCTAGGTGGAGACAGCCCAGCTCTTGCTGGCCCAGCCTGGGGCTCTGCAGGAAGCAGCAGGACGTTGCAGAGCAAGTGGTGGGGCCAGATGGAGCAGAAGCAAGGGATGGTGGTGGCCTAGCAACCCACCTTCTTTTCCTCCTCTCTTGTGCTGCACCTCCTCTGATACATGGCATGGTGCAATGAGCCCCATCCCTACTGTCCTAGAGAGACCCGTTGCCTCTTCCCACCCAGAGAAGAAATACCCTGTGCTGGGGTGAGATGGCATTGTCCTGATCCTCTGCAAGCTCTCTGAGTATCTTATTAAGACCAGCTGGAAGAAATCCCTCCTGTGCGCTGTGGCCACAGATCTGCTTTGCTTACTCAGCATGGTCATGGGGTTAGCAGGGCTTGGGCTGGGGCAGGGCTGAGCTGCCTGCGCTTTCAAAGCTTTTCCATCTGGAGCCCTTGCAAAGCCCATGCTAATAAGGAAGGGGGTGATTCAGAGAAGCTTTATCAGGACTTTTTTTTTTTTTTACTTGCCCTGCGGTTGTCTCCAAGAGATGGTCCCTGACCTACCAAACCCTTCCAAGTGCCTTCCTGCCATTTCTTAAGACCTCTTTCTGGCTCTGGCGCTGCCAACAATAACAAAGCATTGCTTTGTCAGTGGACATGGGATCAGATGGACATGTCAGGCAGCAGACGCTGTTCATAAGAGAAGAATTTTCCAGGGACCAATGAGTGCGCCTGCATGCCAGCAGCGCACTCGCCTGCAGCTGGGGCTGCCTGGCCACCCAGCAGGCTTGTTGTAACCTGCTCAGCAGGCAGAGAGGATGTTTCATGGCCAGCAGCCCATCACTTCAGATTGGAAGTGCAAACTGGGTAGAATTGAGGGCAATAGACTGATGGGCAAACCCTCTTACCTGGCCCTGCTGGTGCTGAGTCAGCAGGACTTTCTGCTCAGCCCCAGCTCCTGCCAGGTTGCAGATCATCCCCCTGGGAGTGCTGAGCCATTGTATGACAGCAGGTGCTGTCATCCTCCCCAGGAAGAGGCCGCACACCTCATCTGGGAGGAATGCTGGCCCTGCGGGAGACACTTGCTTTGCCTTTTGCTCAATTCTCCAACCCTGGGATCCCATAAGAGCTGAAGATGTGTCCTCAGGAGACGTCTCTGTTCTGTGGTGGTGGCTGAGGAGATCCCTGGTGCCAAGGGTGCAGCCTGATACAGGGCACCATGCAAGGGATTATCATCTCTTTCTCGGTGGCCCTGGTGGGACAGGACCGCTGGAGGTCTGTGGCCCAACCTCTGCAGATGGAGATCACAAGACATCTCAGAGGGAACCACTTCTTCTAGAGGGACATCTCCATCCTGGGGCTTCAGGGCTCAGCTGAGCTGAGCCAGTCACCCTGACCCAGCCATAGTGACTGGAGGTTGGACTTGAGAGGCGTTGAGGTCCCTTCCACCAGCACTAGCATGATGCTCAGGGGATATGGCACATGGTGATACTGAAATCTACTCTCAGTAGCAGACAAGAACCAAAAGAAGGTTGTTCTCTAACTGTGATGTTGCATGTTAGATCAGTCAGAGATAAGGAAGTCTCTGCTGATGAGAGCCGTTGGGCACCGGGGATCTTTGTGAGTAAGTGCTGAACTCAGTCTTCAAAAAAAGGAGCTTTGTGATTGATGAGTAGGAAACCTCAGTTTCTGGCACGGCCATCTGCAGCCATGTGTCAGACATGAGAAGTCAGATTTTGCTGACTCTGTTTCATTGCTGGTGACCTGTTCTTTATCTCAGGATGTGCTGGGCATTTGTGTTATTGCCCACATGCTTTCTTTCTTCTCTTCTGACTTCCCGTGTCTTTGCTGGATGCCTCCAGGGTGAGCAGCCAGGCTCCCCATCCTGCAGCCACCTTCCAGCAGGGTACATGCAGACCCCATACCCTTTCTGGGCAGGTCCTCTCTTCTGTAGCACTTGCTCCTGGTGACAGTGGGTCTGTGCTGTCATCTATCTTTCATGCAGAGCACCTACCCAGATCGTGTCCTCTACAGCGTCCGTGCTGAAGGCAGAGACTACCTGCTGCGGCTGGAGAAGAACAAGTGAGTGTGGGTGGGCATAGTGGGACAGCCAGGGGGAGGCTTGATTTCTGCCCTTGCCATGAACATAATTTATCCAAGGTCTGGCATCACCACACCGGCAATCTAAGCCCTCAGCCCAGACCCTTGCTAGCAAAATATTGCATTTTTTCCCTCCTTGCCAAACCCACTTGGGGAAGTTATGGGCCCACCATACCCAACCTGACCAACCTCATCCCCAAAGCTTTCCATTCTCTCCCCAAAACTGGGGTCACTGCTAATGCCCCTTCCCTATCCTGCAGGGAGCTGCTGGGACAGCACTACACTGAGACGCATTACTCAGCTGATGGCACAGAGATCACGGAGAAGCCGGACATTCAGGTACGGGGCTGGCTCTGGGGAGAGCAGTTTTCCCTCTCCTGTGGGGTCCCACCATGCCAACAGCTGGTGCAGACCCCCTTTACACGTCTCCTCTCTCTCGGTGGCAGGATCACTGTTTTTATCAGGGCAGTGTGCAAGGATATGCCGACTCAGCAGTGAGCATCAGCACCTGCAGTGGGCTCAGGTAGGACCTTCAATTCCCCCAGGGCACTGCAGCTGACCGGAGGACAGCATCAAGCCTGGCCTGCTCCTGGCAGATGCGGTGCTGCGTAACAGTGAGCCGGTGTGACCAAGCCCTGGCCAGCCGGATCTGTGCTGATGGAGGGAGAGCTCAGCTTTCCCCTGAGGAAGAGAAGAAGACATTCCTTTTCCTGCTGGCGGTGGGAGTGCTGACTGCCCTGGCTTGGCGCCCAGCAGGAAAGGCGTGCGGTGTTTTGCAGCTAAGCCATTTTTGGGAGGGTTGACTCATGGCATGGGATGAGACTAGAAACCTGAGCATGGGAAGAGGTCCGGGCAGGAGTGGGCAGCAAGGCACGGCTTGTCCTGGATCCGTCCTCTCTTCCCAGGGCAGACTGGACCAAACTTGCCCTGAGTGCTGCAGCCAGTGGCACAAAGGTGTGCTTGTGGCAATGCACTGGCTTGCAGGCAGCCAGCATCTCCTCTGGGCCGTGCCAAGCTCCTAGAGCTGATGGCTGAGCGCCTTTCCAAAAGGAAAAGAAAGCATATGGTGCATCAGGCCAGCTGTGTCTCCCTCTACCCACCAGCTGCTGGCTGTGCTGGTGGTCATTCCTCAAAAGCTGCCTTGGGTCTACCTGCATTTAATGGCAGAAAGCATCCTTGCAGAGTAACCCAAGCCACCAGCTCCATGCAAGGTTGCTCAGTTTGCCATGGAAGATTCGTACTCTGCTGTTCTCTTTCTTTTAAGATCAGCTAGCAGTCAGACATTGCAAAAGAGTAAGACAGAAAGGGAGGCGTCCTTTGCAGGGGGATGTGTGAGGGGGATGGCTGGTCCTTGGAGCACTGAGGGACCTGCAAACACCTATTTGCAGGAGAAACACCCACTGGAGTTGTGTGGTAGCCATACCCTCACTTTGAGAGCAGGGGTTGTGTCTGTGGAGACCTTTTGCACAGATTGTGCATACATTGGACACAATATCCTTGTATAGTAGGAGGACAAGATGTGCAATGGCAGAACAGGAGACAAGAACAATACAGACAGGGCACATGGCACACCTTACAGAAAGCATCTTGAAGGCCAGAGCTGCTCAGCAGAAATGCTGTGCTAAACCTGGCCTGGCAGCGCTGGGCAGTTCTCCTGGTTGAACCCTGGGACATTTCTGCTGCTCAAAGTACAGGATACTCCCCTTGCTACCAGCCACGGATACCATGCCACAGTTTGCTCCCTCCCAGCCCAGCAGCCAGTTTCCAGCCTCCCTAACAGTCCTTTTGTTCAACTGGTGCTTTTGCAGCCTCTGAAAGAAAATGCTATGGACGTTTCCTATTGGTCCCCCTCTCCTGGCATGCCCCAGGTCAGCTCGGTCCTGCAGCACCTCTTTGATGTGCTCTTGGGCCAGTTGAGGTTGCAGGGAAGGCGCATCCAGTCCCTTGCATTGCTGTGAGCTCTTCCACCCCATACCTCTGCGCAGTGATGTGGGGCTTCACGCACTGCCCAAGGGCTGCTTGGGGCTTTATATTGAGTGTGGTTTCATGCACGTGGCCAGAAGGACCTGACTGTCACATCCCACTAGTGTCCTGTAGCTCATCCAAGCTGCTTATGGGAACCATGAGGGGGTAGGGTGGTTTCCTAGCTGGGATTTGGCAGCTGTATTTTGTAGCACAGGCACTTGTGTGGGTGCGTGTAGGGTCTGTCCGCGTCCTGCCGGATATCTCCCCAACCTGACGACCACCCTGTCTCTTGGCAGAGGGTTTTACCGAGTGAATGACACCACCTTCCTGCTGGAGCCTCTGGAGGAGGATGCGGCTGGCCGGCATGCAGTGTACAGAGCAGCTCACCTGCAAGGGAAACATGGCACGTGCCGAGAGTCTGCTGCCACCCTGGAATATGACCACGAACCGAAAATTCCTGCAGCCATGAAGCTCTACCGCTGGGTTAAGGATTGCTTTGCTTCTTCTTCCTGTAGCTGAGTTTGCAAGAGGTCCTGTGACGTCCAGGAGAGGAGTGGGGCCATACCGCATCTCTTGGTGATACTCCTCTCCTGCGCGTTTTTGGTTGGGTACCCAAACACAGGTTGCTCCTAGTGGCCTAGCTCCTGGTGGGAACAAGTCCTCAGGAGCATTCTCCTACCCCATGAGCTCCGTGATGCCTGCAGAGCCTCTCTCATGCCTTATCCCGGTAGCAGGCTTGAGTTTTTCGTTGTGTGTTCGAAGATGTCTGAAACACCCAGCAAAGTAACATCAGAAAGCAGAGCTAGAAGACCTACTAGCCTTGAATAACATTGGAAGATACCCCAGGATCCAACATATCCCACAGGAGGGTCAACCGCAGGGCTCGGCAAGCTGCAGAGCTGAGCCCCTCTTTGCACTCACTTTCCTCTTCCCTTCCAGAAATCAGCTCCGTTACACAAAGATCCCCGATATGTGGAGCTGGTCTTGGTCGTGGACAACGAGGAGGTAAGTGCAGGGGGGACCAAGCTGGTGCCTACATTTTCGCTGTCATACTGCAGTGAGGACGTCGAAGCCAGCCTGGAAATCTCTCTGTGTCCTTCCTGTAGTTCAGGAAACACAAAGACTTGCGCACAGTGCAGAACCGCATGAAGGAAATCGTGAACCACGTTGACAAGGTGAGCCCAGGGGTCTGGATCTGCCCTCCCTGCTCCCACACATGCCCTGCAGTGCCAGCATGGGCATGAACACAGCGGAGGAGAGATTGGCATGGGTAGGGTGATGGCGCTGGAGTGGATCTCAAGCCCGTAGGTGGGCTGCTGCAGGATGACCAGCTCCCGTGGCCAATGGGGTGGACCTGACAAGCAACTCAGCCCTGGGCCCTCAGGAGCATGGGATAGCTGCCTCCTAGCACTTTCATGTCCACTCTCAAGCTGAAGTGGGTGCTAACAAGGGGAGAGTGATGGATGCAGTGCACCAAGGCAGGGTTTCTGCTTGCCTTGCTTCAGCCTCAGTCTTGGGTCAGCAATGTGGGAGCAGCATCCCAGCCTTCACTGGCCAAGAGGGAGCCCGGAGGTCCCGGGGTAAACCCTGTCTACGTGGTCACCCCAGCTTGTGTTATTTATTGAGGGGTGACAGAGCTGATATTGCACAGTGAGGTGGGGTCTTGGGCTTGGTTGCTGTTCCCCAGGGAGGTGGGACCTTCCCTCTGCTTGTGCAGCTCAAATCCAAGCGCTTACTCTGGGCTGTCTCCTGCCCCAGCTTTATCAGCCTCTTCACCTGCGGGTGGCCTTGATCGGCTTGGAGGTGTGGAGCCACAAGGACAAAATCGTGGTCAGTCCCAACCCAGAGGTGACGCTGGACAACTTCCTCCACTGGCGGGAGGCAGAGCTGCTGCGGAGGAAGCCGCATGACAATGCCCAGCTGATCACGTAAGAATGGGGGCCACCACCTCACCATCCTTGCAGCCCTGCTGCCACCCAGGCCATATGGTCACGGTGGCATCTCAATCCCACAGGGGTATAGACTTCCATGGCACGACCGTAGGGCTCGCCAAGAAGCTTGTGATGTGCACCAGGGACTCGGCTGGTGTCAACCAGGTGGGTCCTGCTGCTTGGGCAGCAGTGGTCCCACAGTCTGCACTCCCTGCACTGTATTTTCCAGAGTGGGTCTCACCTCCACTGGTCTCCAGCTTTTGCCCTCCACACCCTTAGGGCTAGATCTGGTTTGTGGTGTCTCCGACCCTTGAGCAACTGACCCCCAGGGAAGTGTTGGGGCTGCAGGGGAAGGGTAGCTGTGGAAACCCAGCTGGGTTCCTGTGGAGGGCTCTGATATACTTGAGCCCTGAAAAGCCTCCCAGAGCAGCTCTGTGGACACAGGGCTTCTCCCACTACCTGTGAGGTGGCTGGGACTTGGTTTGCAATTGCTCTCCAACCACCCTGGCTGTGCTTCTCATCCCTCCCCAGGGAGGGCATCCTTTGCTTGGGCAGGAGCCATGGGACCTCTGGCTGTCCAGAACCACCACAAAGCACTGTTTCAGGGTAGCCACTATATCTAAGCTGACTTACACCCCTGAGATCCCAGTCCAGAGGTCTTTAGGGGCCATGGGACCAAGTCCAGCTTTTGTCTTCCTTTATCTCGGCATGGCAGCATTAGGGAACAAATTGCAGCTGGCGGCAAGACCTGGCACTGAGTGGCTGAAGAGCCCCAGTGGGCCCCATTGAGATGCTGTGGAGATCATCTGAACCACGCTGCACTTCTTGTCCCACAGGACCACAGCATGAATCCTATCGGTGCTGCATCCACCATGGCTCATGAGATGGGGCATAACTTGGGGATGTCTCATGATGAAGACATTGCTGGCTGCCGCTGTCCTGTCCCCAAAGCTGATGGCGGATGTGTCATGGCAGCGAGTGTTGGGTGAGTGAAGGAGAAAAGGGAATATCCCTGGGCAGCAAATATCTTGAGGTGTCCTTTGGCACTGTCCTGATGGGGTGAAGTCTGTGAGATGGTCAGGTCTGGGCGGACACTTCACTTGAAGCTGCACTTCAAAGGTCTGTTGGTGGCCCTCCAGTTTCCTCCTGGGGTAGTGGGTGTGAGGGCCCTCGGGCTCTCATCTCTGCTCATGACTGCCTGTTTTTGTCCCCCTTCAGCTTGGTGTACCCCAAGCTCTTCAGCCGCTGCAGTGAGCAGGACATGTGGCAGTTCCTCGGGGACCCCAGGACCAGTTGCCTGCTAAACGTCCCCAGGGCGGATGAGCTGTATGGGGGGCCGGTGTGCGGGAACCAGTTTGTGGAGCGGGGAGAGCAGTGCGACTGTGGTACACCAGAGGTAGGGATACTCTCTAACAGCCCAGGAAGGAGGGTGGGCGTCAGGGACCTGAGACCTGTCATTCAGACTCAGAAAAGGTTGTATAAGCTTCTTCCCTGGGCATCGTGCTTTGCAAGACTCATCTTCCTTATGTTCCTGGTGCTTCTGCTGAAAAATAACTTGGATGTGAGCCCGCCCTCCCGCCCCCCTTCATGTATCTGGCTGTGATTTTAGCAGGAGCATGCCTAGGAAAGATGGCCATCCCCCAGCATATCCTCCAAAGAGGTGATCCAAGGAGGGGGACATCATGGCATGTTGTCCTTTCAAGAGCAATGCTCAGCTTTTCCTTGTCCCTAGCTGCCCACCACTGCATCACAGGGGTGAGATTTGAGATAAATGTCCAGGCGATGTCTCTGGGATAAATCCCTGGGTCACAGCCCTGCTCTGGGACCTGAAGGGATGCTCCCCCGATGCAGAGAGCACAGAAAGCTCTTGTTTTCTCCTTCCTGGAGATGTGCAAAGGGTGCTACCAGAGAGCAGGGGCCCAGGTCAGGCCCCATCCTCTGAAAATTCCCTTCTGGTCCTTTGGTTTGATGTTGGTAATGGGGGTAGAGAGGTGGCAGAAATGGTTCACAGCTGGGATGATGTGGTTTTGCCCCATAGTTCAGCCTGTGGCAGCTAAGCTGCCATTGGAACCTGGTGACATGGCAACTGCGTCCCCCCAGAAAGGAAGAAAAGGGTCTTTCAGGGGGCTTTTGGTCCCGCCCTGTCTTGCAGGAGTGCTCCGACCGCTGCTGCAACGCCACCACTTGCCGGCTGAGAGAGGGAGCTGAGTGTGCCCGGGGGGACTGCTGCCAGGACTGCAAGGTACTGCCACGGCCAGGGGGACCAGCTTGGCAGGGAAGGCAGTGGGCAGGTGCGTAGTCCTGCCCCAGCCTCCTCCGGAGCTTCCTGGTAGACGCAAGGTGTGTCCATAGCTCGCTGGAGAGCCTGAAGGACCTCTGTAGTAGCCTGCCCAGAGCCAAACACACCCAATGGTTTGGAGGTGGTGGTGGAAATCACACTTTCCAGTCGATGGTCTCACTACATGGACAGTCAGCATCGCCGGTGGGAAGCAGTTGGGAAGGTGAAGCAGCCTCTGTTTCTGGCATCCTGGAGCCCAGGTCCCCTGTCTCTCTTAGGTCAGGTGCAGGATGAAAGGTGTTGAAGAACTGGGCAATGTTCAGCAGAGATCAGTGTGGCCCATTCCTGATTCGGGAAACCAACCTGCCTCTTCTGCTCCATTCGTCCAAGAGAAAGTTAAGAGTTATATGAATTGGTTCCTGCACACAGGCATAAGAAGTGCCTTGATGTGAAGAGGCAGGGCTGGAGGAGGGCGCCAGGACAAGTCCAGACTGAAAGCAAAGCACAAGGTGTTGTCCGCAGGGAGAGACTTAACTATGAGAAGACCCAGTCCAAGGCCTGATGGTGTCTCTGTCCTGTGCAGTAGCTCAGTCAACAGCAAATATCTATGATAGAGTCGCACAAGCTGCTGTGTCTGGATCTGTGGGGTGCCAGGAGGTGTTTTGAAGACAAGGGTGCTGCTAGGTTGTGGTGCCTGCATGGATCTAGGGATGCGAAAGCATCAAGGTAGTGCCAACATCCCCTTTTCTGTGCAGGTGAAGGCTGCCGGTGTGCTCTGCCGGGCCAGCAAGAACGACTGCGACCTGCCTGAGCACTGCACTGGCCTCAGTGCCGAGTGCCCAGAGGATGTCTTCCAGGAGAATGGCATCTCCTGCCAGAACGGCAATGGCTACTGCTACAACGGGGCCTGCCCCTCGCACAGTGAGCAGTGCCGCACGCTCTGGGGCGCAGGTAGTTGCTCCCCCACCCTGTCCACCCTCCTTGCCTCATGTTCTGGGTGATGTGCCTGGACGCCCAGCTCTGCAGGTTGGGGCATTGCTCGGCTGTGGTCCCCTCCTGCATCCCTAGCTGGGGTGCCATGGCTGATGACCCTGAAGTATAGGCACTGGTGCCAGCACCGGTGGCTTGCTGCAGGCTTTGGCTCCATGTGACCCTCTCCGTGTGTCCTGCAGAGGCCCAGGTGGCTCCTGATGTCTGCTTTAAGCACAACAGCGAGCAACACCTTCACCTCCACTGCCTCACTGAGTATGGAAAGCGGCCCTGCAGCCCCAAGTAAGGAACTGGAGACAGGGGGATGGTGGAGTGGTGTCCATGTCTGTCAACAGCACTGCAGGGCCAAGCAAAGCTCCCCAGCTCTGTGCCGCCCCCACCACTGGTGCTCATGGCTGCTTCTCCTGCAGGGATGTGAAGTGCGGCACGCTGCTGTGCCTGAGTGACAATGCCAGCCCCGTCCTTGGTGGTGGCTCCTACTCCCTCTTCTTTGGCCGCTTCAAGTGCAAGGCAGTCATCGCCAGCAACGATGCCAACGAGGTGGTGGCCAAGCTCAGGCTGGTGCCCACTGGCGCCAAGTGTGGAGAGGAGATGGTGAGCGCACTGGTGGCCGTGCTGGGGTGGCGGGGGGTGTGACTGTCAGCCGCGGGGACCCAGGGCAGCCTCAGAGCCCCCTGCCTGCCCCCAGGTCTGCTACGCTGGGCGCTGCCAGAACCTACTGGTCTACGGCAACAAGAACTGCTCAGCCAAGTGCAACAACCACGGGGTATGCTGCTGGATCGTCCTCTCCCAGAGCAGCTGCGGGGACCAGGCAGTGGTCCCGGCCCCTACACCATGTCCATCACCCTGACACTTTCCTCCCTCATCTCAGGTGTGCAACCACAAACGTGAGTGTCACTGCGAGCCGGGCTGGGCAGCGCCCTACTGTGAGCAGAAGATTTCAGGGATGGGGGCAGGTACGGCATCCCCTGTGCATGACCGGCACCAGCTCCCTCGGCCCAATGTGTGTGCCAGGGAGGAAGCCTCAGGAGGGGGTCAGTGGCCTGCCATCATGCTGGTGGGAGCTGTTCCATCCCCACGGGGCGTCCCCGGCATGGGGGTGCCCATCCTGACACCGACTGGGTCTCCACAGGGAGCAGCAGCATGGTCTTAGCGGCTGTGGTGGCCGTGCTGGCGCTCTCCAGCATCCTGCTTGGCATTGGCGTTGTGCTCCTCAGAGGCAGGGGGATGAGGCACTTCCAGAAAGGGTAATTCCCCCCCTCCCCTGCTCCACAGCGGGGCTGAGCCATGTCCACACAGGCTGAGCTTTGGGGGCGCCTGGAGCAGCTCCCGTATTGTTCCTGTGCCCTACAGGAGGACCTCCAGTGGGCCCGCTGCCAGCCTCGCCAACCCACTCTTCCAGGAGGGCAGCCGGATGCAACGCCCCCGCCGCCAGCTGTCCAGCCACGACATCGGCCACCCCAACCTGCTCAGCAGCACAGCGGCCCCACGGGACGCCCGGCCGCTCGGGCCCTGCCACCTGGTCCCACAGGTAAGGGAGCTGAACAGAGCCCCAGCACAGGGCAGCTGTTGCAGCGTGGGTGGGAGGGCAGCCTCTTGCCCTGTATTTTGCTGACCCTGCAGCCACCGATGCCAGTTCCCCAGGTGACATCTCCAGCCTTTTTAGGATGGCCCCTGCAGATAACCACCCCTCCGAAAGCCACTGCTGCCTCGTGGCGGGGTGTCCTGTCCTTCCGGTGGCCAGGAGCCACTCTCACACATCCCCCCCAGCCTACCCTGGCCTGACCAGCCCCAGATGTGTGGGGCACAGCCATGGCACCTGGCCCAGGCGGTTGATGACTTGGGGGGGCCTTCCTCTGCCCCGTCTCCCTCCAGGTCCCTCCTTGGCTTCCAGGTGAGGGACTTGGGTTTCTCCTCTCCTCCCACCAGGCAAAGCCGAAGCCACCCAGCAAGCCTCTCCCAGCACTGAAAAGCAAGGCGCCATGCCATGACGAGGGGCCACCAGGACCAGCTCTCCCTCATCCCCCACCAACACCCCCCTTGGTCATTCAGCGGGCTGTCCCCCTGAAGGTGGCCCTGAAGCCGCCCCTGGCCGGAAGGTGACCAAGGATATTCCATCTGCCACCATGGCTGAGCAGTTGCTGGCTCTGGTGCTTGGGTGGCATGGCTGGGGAGCAGCCATCTTTCTTCCACCCTTACTTGAATTGCTCGTTAGACCCTCCCCTGAGAGGGCACCAGTGTTTACAGATATTTGAGTTGTGCCTTAACAGACCATAGCCTCATGGCTTGCCCAGGGAGAGCCGCCAGCTGCGCTTCGTGAGGGGACCAGCAGCAGGGACAATGCCAGCTCTAGTTCTGAGGCCAGCCCTGAGTTGGTCCAGGCTCTCCTGTGCCCTGGGAGCTGCTGCCTTCTCTCCCGACGTCCTGAATGTGTCTTGCTCCTCCTACCCCTTCCCTGATGGGGCCACGGCGAGGAACTCCTGGCATCACCCACCAGGCTCGCCAGGGCAGGAGGAGCGCTGCACCGTGGGACCATGCCCTGGGGCCACTGCCCCGGCTGGGGACAGTCACAGGGTCTCACCAGGGGCTTTGGCAGGTCCAAGCCAGGCTTGGCCTCCCCGCTGGGCTTTTATCTCTGAAGTTATCACTTGAGTTACTGTTCTCCTGAAAGGGAATTTCCTGGGAGCCTTTTTACTGCAGACATTAACTTATGACCCTTATGTGACCATTTTGAGCCATTTGTTGTGAAACCAGGCCTCCCCATTTTTGATATAATTTAGGTTGAAGGCTTTTATACCAATAAAGACTGAGGGTAGTGGTGTCACAAGGTGTCTCTCGGCAGAAGGGGGCAGCACAGGCAGCACGGCAGGAGGGTAGCAGCAGGCAGGGAGCTGCCCGGGGCTCAGGGTGGATCTGGTATGGGTGGAGCCAGGGGAGAGAAAGGTTTGAGCTGAGCTCCTAAATCCTGTGCCAGAGCCATGGGGGCCAAATGGCAGTGCCTCCTGCCAGCCACACAGAGTGAGGCTGTCACAGGGGCTGCAGGATGCTCCAGAGAGTCCCTGTGATGCCCTGGCACACAGCACTGCAGGCCTCCAGCCCCAGCTGCCAAAACAGGCCCCGGGCTCGCTCTGTGACCAAAGACTGGCCACTGTGACTCCCACCACCAGCTCAGCTCCCATCATCCTGGTCCAAGACAAGCATTCATACTTGCAGGCCACATTGGTGCTCAGTGACCACCATGCGGTCCCCAAGGACACCACTCGTGCACAGTGGCTATGCCTGCTTGGGAAATGCTCCCGCGCTGGCCACATACAAGCAACAGGGCAGCTCAGGTGGGGGCCCAAGGGCCAGGAGGGCTCAGCTCCCACCACAAGCTTCAGAGGATGAGAGTAGAAACACAGCAGGGCTGTAAGTGCTGCCCCTGCTGCTCAGCACCATCCTGCAGTTTTCTTTGAGCCCAGGCTGCTCATGGGGCTCCTAGGGTGACAGTCACTGCAGCTGGGGACATGCAAGTAGATGCAGTGTTACTGCAGGGTGAGAGGAATATGTCCGCCCTCCAGGTGCCTACAGTGACACCAGCCCTAGGACACATAAAGGCACCAGGGAAATGGTAACAAAATAGTTTTATTCTGCTTTATCAAAAGAACTTAACACTGTGCATGTAAACTTCAACATATGTGTCGTGTTTACTTAAAGGTGTGGATCCAGTGGCAGACCCCTTCAGTCACATGAGCACACAGGCCTTTTGAATGGAGAGAAAAACTAGTTCAAACCCACATTCCTGGTTGCACTCATGTTCCTGCTCTGCAGCTCCCAGCTCAGAGAGACTGGGATGTTAAAGCCATGGTGATTCCCTCCTCTTGCACACCTACTCAGGCTTCTGAAGCGGTGTCTGGGGAAGCAGAGGGATGGAGGAGGCCTTTGTAGAAGGCACTGAGCATCATGCACACATTGCTGCAGGACTTCAAACTGCAGGAGCATCCCCAGGTGTCGCTCAGACCACACGGGTAGGAGATGGCTGATGCATACCCAACCAGAGCAGGATGACATTTAGCCAGAGTGACAGACACTAATGGCAAAGCCATGCATCCACCTGGACGGCTGCAGGGAGGCCCAGCAAGGCTCAGATCCAAAGGCAAGTAGCCCTTCCAGTGGCCTGGAAGGCTTTCCTGCTCCCTGCATGGGGATCTTGCTCTGATCACTGCAGGAGAGCTGTGAGCTGCCTGGTTATTGCTTCTACTGGTTCCCCTCGTGCCCTTGCTTCTTGTCATCTCCAGGCTGGCAGAACCTACCCTGTCCAACTAGTCTGATGCCCAAGGATTGATGCCAGCACTGGGTAGTGCCAAACTCCAGTGAGTACCACATGGAGACAAGTCTACATCTCCTCCAGGAGTGTTTCTGTTCTCAAAAGCCTGCCTTTGTCTCAAAATTCAACCAAAGTGGCTGCTGCAAGCCAACAACACCGAGGAGGTGGAGGGTCAAAGATTTGCAACTCCACTGGCTCCTCAAAGCCTTTCCCACAGGAGAAATGGGACCTTGCAAGTCAAACTACTTCCAAGAGACATTTCAAACACCACAGCTACGAAATACTCTGCTATCCTCTCTTTGCCCTGGTACCCTTTCCTTGGGGAGGGCACTGCAGCATCTAATGGGGCTAATGCTGTGCCTGCCCACTCCTCTCCTGCCATCAGCCATGGGTTTCAGCTCTGCCCTGCCTGCTGGCTGAGCTGCCTTCCAGCATGACATGCAGACATCCTTCCTGGTCCTCTGCCCACCAGTGTCCTTCAAAGACTGCTCTTCACCAGGAGGACACCGTTTGTCTGAGCCTTTGGCAGGTGAAGACATGAGCCCCCGCATGCAAAAGCTAGGCTTGGTGCTCCCCAAGCTGTGATCTGCAAGGCACATGGCTGTGCCACAAGCCCTGTGCACCAGGTGTGTACAGCAAAAACTGGAGAAACCTCTCCTCCTGGCAACAGCAGTACCCTTGCTCTCATCCTCAGAGCGTGAGGAAGCATGCTTGCCCACAACCTGGAAGCCAGGACTGGTGCTCAGCACCTTCAGCTGGTCTCTCACTGGGGCAGGGTCCTGGTCCCTGGCTCCTGCCACGGCTGGGTTTGAAGAGGAGCTCGTATCCTGGAACAAAGCATCAACTGGGCCTTGGGAGTATGCAGACAGATGGAGGAAAAGAAAGACCACCTGAAACTGCTGCAAAGTCCCACAGTCATGTATTACCCACGCTGGCCAGCAGCAGGAGAGGCAGGGTTAATGCACCCCTGCTCTGCCCCAGAGATGGAGGGGGGATGCATCCAGGGGAATGCTCCAGCCAGGGCAGGAGCTGAGACAGCATAAGGCACTGTATGTTACCAACCTTCCTTGAGGAGAGATACTACCATCCTCCGAGTCAAGCTACACAGGATAGGAGAGCAGCACTGGAAAGCTAAAAGCCTACACAACTCATTTGGGGAAATCATCAGCAGAGGTGAAGTTCAGGCCGTTTGTTTTGGGTTGAATGTTTCACCAAAGCAAAAGCTAAGCATGTTCCTCCCCTTGCCATGAGGCTGCAGATAGTGCCAGGGACAGAAGATCTCAACACCAGCACCAACAAGCCCCTCAGCACCAACTGGCCAAGTGCCTGGAGTGTCACCACCAACCAGCCCATCCAGTGAACCGCACCAGGACTGAGTGCTACACCTGGCTCCACCCGAGAGGACAGGAAAGCAGGATGAATGTACAGATATCCCAGGCTAGCAGAGGAGAGGCAGTCTCTGAACATGCAGTGGGTTCAGAAGCAGGCAGTGCTACCAGCTGGGGAATGGTGCTCCAGCTCAAGCTCTTGCCAGTTGCTTCCCCAGCCATTGTCTTCTGGGATCGTTGCAGAACGCAATGAGAAACAGGTCCTAGAAACAAGCACGTCCTCACAGGCAAAGGGGAGGACAGAGGAAAAGAGGAAAGCAGATTGTACCAGTAGATTTTTCCCCCCGAGTACATCTCTTTCTCTCACCCTGCAGTGGCATGCCAGGAGCAGGTGTTGGACATATTACAACACACACCAGGAGAAAAGATCATCCTGCCAGCACCACTCATGAGTCAAAAGCCCTGCAACACATCAAAGCCTGGCCAGTGATGAGAGGACCAGTGACAGACTCCCCACTGTAGCTGTTCAAGGACACACAAGGCAGGTCCCACTTCTTGGAGCAGTGGATTTTGCACAAGGGAGCAGTGATGCCTCTCCTACTTTGCAGCAGAGGTGTCAAAACATTTGTAGAGCAGGGTCCCTTCACTCTTCTCTTCACTTTGCCAGCAAGGCACAGCAGTGGAAATTCAGCCCCCTTTCCCTGGTGAAAAGACCTACAGGGAGGCTGGGGTCTGAGCAAAGATTTCCCAGCTCTGTTCCCAACCAGCTGCTCGGAGGTGCTCCATGCACTCTGAAATCTGGTTTAAGGTGCAAGGTGAGACCCAGCCACCCAGCTGAAATGTACTACAGTCAGTCATGGGCAGCCAAAGTGAAGCTCTTGCTTGGAGAGGGGGAGTTAGAGAAGCCCGTTAGAGATTGCTTGCTCTGAGTTGTTATCTAGTGCCACTGCCTACAGGAAAGAAGATTATGGCTATGCAGATCCTATTCAAATAACCTATTCCACACCAAACCACTCCTCGCCAGGCCTCATCCTGAGCAGGAACATGCAGCCTCCACTGGCCAAGGAGAGCCCACTCCACTGGAGTCCTTGAGGAGAGTTAGATAGTGCCGGTAGAAACCGGCCTCAGAGTCCACAAAGCGAAGCTTCATTAGCAGGACGAAGGAAACCTCTTCGCTCAGCCTCAGAGAGGAGCACTGGGGAATGACCAGTGTGCAGCACTCAAAGCCACTTCTCCTACCTCCAGAGTAATGCTTGCTAAATAATTGCACCTACTGCAGAAGGCTTTCCTGGTGTCTGTCTTTTAATATTCCAGTATAGGTATGTTAGTACAGGATTATCCCTCATTTGGAAGCACCAATTTAATAGGGGAAGAAACAGAAGAGGCAGAGCACTTGCAACGTGTTGCTAGCAGAAAGTCAACCCAACTGCCACCTATACACAAGATGTCCATGCATACGCTGCATCCGCCCCACCAGCACAGGGCAACATCCCCATTCACAGCTGTTGAGCTATACCAGGTATCTTTCTACCTCTGTCAGCCAGTGCTTTCCTTGGCTCTGAGGTGGCTTTCTCCAGAGGTCTCCGGGGCCTCCTGTGAAGGAAGGCTGGTTTCTTGGGCAGTCCTCAGATTGGCTGGCTGGAAGGCACAGGAATCCAGAAACACGTTGGGGATGCGGTCACCAAAATACAGCTTGCTTTTTGCAGCTATCGCTTGGTATTTCATTAGTTCCAGATACTCGGGGGTAAGTTTCAGCTACAAAAAGAGAAACCAGAGACTGTAAAAGACAACCTTCTGGGCCCCACATCATTAGATTTCATCTCAGGCAGCTGCTTCCTGGGATGTGGGCTGTTAAATCAAGTGTTTTTCCAGTGCTGCCCACCTGAACCTAATCTCCTGTGCAGAGGAAAAGGCTAAGGAAGTCCTCTTCTGACCAGCTTTCAAGTGCTCACCTTGTTAGAATCAGCCAGCTTCTGAGCAGTGTAGTACTCTGCATCAGCTTTAGCTTTCTCTCTTGCCAGGAATGCAGCATCTAACACAGCAACAGAAGGAGGACAGGAAAAGAAGCATTAGCAAGTGAATAGCCCTATCACATTGAGCACTTGAGCCTTTGTCCCATGGGGATGAGCTGACCTGTGTGCCCATGACCCATGTACCTGCACTGCTGGCTTCTTGGAGAGGTGCCTGCAAAGGGGAGGAATGACCCCAGTGCACAACCTTGCGCTACTGCACCCTTTATTATTTTTGCAGGATGCCAATGCCTGGCAATGCTGTTCTGAGGTCCCTCTACCTGCCACCACCCTTAGCTGGAACATGACCCCAGCAGCACGCTAGCACCACAGTTACCTTCAATCTCAGAAATTCGCTTCTCCGTTTCCTTCTCCATAATCTTCTGTTGATAGTGAATCCTCGCCACCTGAGCAGCCTTCTCTGCCTCTGCAATCAGACATTCACTTCTCAGGGCTTGACCATCAGCACTATGACCCCAGCACCTGGTTGCAGAATCTGCCACACAAGTAATTCGCTCTCTGCTGCCTCCCTTTCTGCTCGGATCCTACAGTCCCAGTTTGTACTCCAAGCAATACAGTTACAGAAAGAAAACACAGTGCTGGTATTTCTAGAGTTGCACTGGCTGACATCCCTTTTACAAGTATGATTCCCCCTGGCACAGGGACGTTTGGCTTCAAGACCAAGCACTTTTTCTGGCAGAACCGTTATCTCTTGGCCTGCTGTAACAGGAGCCCCACTGTAGAACAGAGGTGTTTGCTGCTCTGCTACTATGGGGAACGAGGTGGGACGTAGGTATAGCAGCACAAACATTCATATTTTCTAAATGACTGTTGGTGCAGCCTGGCCATGCTTCCTTCAGGGAGCTGTCAGCGATGCAAGACAACGTCCTACCCCGGCTTACTGGGGGATGTAGGAATGGAAATTCAGTCTGGCCCCTGTCTGCTAGTACTCCCAACTGGTAACATACCAATGAGTGCTTTCTTCCGGTCTGTCTCTGCCTCCTTCTCTACTACCTTCTGCTTCTGGGCTGCAATCAGCAGCTTGGTCTTCTCAGCCTCCCTGCAGGGTGAGAAATGTTATCACAGGGAAACAGAGCTGGGGAGCAGCTCTGCAAACCGGGGCATGAGAGGCCAGGGGGACAAGAAGCTGACCAGTTGCCAGTATCATGTCCTCACAGCCATGAGGACTAGCTCTGTCTTCAGCTGTATGAGCACATGCGTAGCCAGCAGGTCAAAGGAAGGGATGATTCCCCCTCTCTATTTGGCACTGGTGAGGACACATCTGGATGCTATATATAGTTTGAAGCCCTGAGAACGAGGAGCGAGTCCAGTGCAGGGCTACTGCAGATGTGGGGTGGAAGCCAGGGTATATGAGGGGAGGCTGTGGGAGCTGGGCTTGCTCAGATGGAGATGAGGTGGTGAAGGGGGACCCAATGGCATCTCCGCCTGCCCAAAAGGGTCCCAGAGATGCCAGGGACGGACTCTGCTTGGAGGGGCACAGCGAGAGTCCCAGAGGCACCGGCACAGCTGCAGCATGGGAAACTCCATCTGGCCCCAAGGAAACAGCCCTTCCCCATGCGTGTGGGCTGTCCCTGGGACAGGGCCCCAAGCAGTGGGGGAGATCCCCATCCCTGGGGATGCCCTGACTCTCTTGGACATGGCCCCCAGTGACCTGCTGCAGCTGTGGCATTGGCCCTGCTTTGGGAAAGGGCTTGGACAGGAGATCTCCACAGGTACGTATCAGACTAAAATCTGTCTGCAATTCTTTGAGTTTGCTGGAGGGGAGCTTATGGGTGAGACATCAAGACCTGGGAGCCCTGAATTCAGTTTATGAGTCTTCTACACGTTTTCTATAGCACATCAGTGTCCCCTCTACATAAAGGAGCAGGAACATGGCCTTGATATGGGCTCTGTACAGCCTAACAACCACCTTTGTGAAGGGCTGAAAGGCTTCAAGGCTAAAGAGCTATGGAAATAGAGAAACAGAACGCACAAGTGCACCTAGCCAAGCACATGCTGCCTAGAGCGCACCTCTCACCTTCTGAGAACCATGTAAGAGCTTTTCATAGCATTATACCTGTGCTGGACACTCAAAACCAATGCATACAATTTTATGTAAAGCTACTCACATTAGCTCAAAATTTCTTCGGATGGCTTCTGGGATTTTGGGTTTTGTGACACGCACAGCCTACGAAAAAAAAAAGTGAGCGCCTTTTAAATTAAACATTTTGATGCGAGCTGCATAACTAAGAAATATCTTTGCAAAACCAGTTGTAGCGCTCTGGACATTTCCACATTGATCTAAGACCACACAGAATGGTTCCCAGTCCTCTTATACAACACAGCTGAGTACAGCCACTCTTACAGAGGTGCCTTACATTTGTATTTCCTGTCTTTACACCTTTTATGGAACCTAAGTGATCAAGTAAGGCCTGTGGAATGGACTTCTAAAGAGGTCCACTACCTTTGTTAGAAGCAGCTTAGTTCTCCACCCCAAAGACTCTTCAAACATCACCAGACAACACTCCCCAAAGTACTGCTCAAGAAAGGGGCTCACAAACGCAATGAAATTAAACTGCAGGAGCGAGACTTGCAGAACAGAGGCAGGGCTACGAGCTCAGAAATGGATTTTCCAGGACAAAAGCTTGCAAAAGTGACAACACAATGAGAGGCACAGTAGTGAAGACAGGGGAGAGCAACAGGGCATGGGTGGCAGCTGAGAACTGCTGTTATTTGCAACTGCGGATCATCAAAAGTGATGCGCATGGCGATGCTGACGCTACCACTCAGGTACATGCCAGCGACAGCTGTTAAGCTGCTCTGCAGAGGACTCTCTCAAAATATGAGGGAAACACCTCCAGAGACAGGACCAGGAGCTGCTAGTCAGCTGCTCAGCTGGCATTTTGTGTGGCTCATTACTGAGCTTTGGGAGATGCGGATTTGACAGTCCATGGCTGTACAATTGCTTCACAGCCCTCCTGCTCCACCTCCACTGTAGTTCTAGTGCTGAACCTGTTGCCTCTCTCTGGGGTCAGTAATTCTGCAAAGAACCGAGATGCTTCCACAGAGGGAAATGAGATGCGGACATGTCCAGACACATCTTCGTATGCAGTGCGAAAAGGGAACCGTTTCCATGTTACAGGCACCCTGGCCCTGGCAAACACACCCTGCCTGGGGAGAAGGAGCCAGCCTGTCATCAAGGCCAGACACTCAGGAATCACAGAATCGTTTGGGGTAGAAGGGATCTTCCAAGATCATCCAGTCCAACCCCCTCCTGCCATGGGCAGGGACATCTTCCCCTAGATCAGTCAGCTCAAAGCCCCGTCCAACCTGACCTTGAGCACTTTCAGTAATGGGGCATACACAGCTTCTCTGGGCAACCTGTTCCAGTGTCTCACCAGCCTCATTGTAAAACATTTCTTCCTTATATCCAATCTAAACCTACCCTCTTTCAGTTTAAAACCATTGTCCCTTGTCCTGTCACTAGGGGCCTTGGTAAAAAGCCCTCTTCGTACATTGAAAGGCCACAATAAGGTCTCCCTGGACTCTTCTCTTCTCCAGGCTGAACAACCCCAACTCTGCTGCTTCTCTGAACAAGCAAAGAAAGCAGATTTATGGGACATCAGACCAGAACATCCTTCAGTGAAAGGATTTTTCTAAGCTCCTACCAAGTCCCTAGAAAGGTACCGCACGCAGAAAGCTCACCTCACCAGCCACTGCAGGGTATGCAGGGGGATATACTTTCTACCTCCATAATACCCCCTGCACCAAAACAAAAGACCGGTTTCCAGAAGCATGGCTTTTCCAACACGGGCAAAGATTCCTCTGTAATCAGGAAAGCTCCCAGGTCTTTGAAAATCTCCACTAGCTGCTTCTTTTTCAAGCCAATGGCTCAATCTATTTAATGGTGAAATCTACTTAAATCTACTAAATGGAAACACTAGTGTGCACTGTCAACATTGTTAATAGTAAAATGTATATAATAATAAAATGTGTATAATAATAAAATAATAATAATAATAAAAGGCATTGGGAGACGCTGGGACTAACTAGCTGAGTAACAGCTTTGCAAAAAAGAGCATGAAGAAATCAAAAGACAAGCTGACTATATGACAGCATCTTTTCCCTGTGGCCACGAAGTCCAGCCACATCCTGAGCTGCACTGGCAAAAGCTCAGCAGCAGGCTGAAGGCAATGTTTAATCCAGTGTGGGGAACCCAGTATAAAGGATACCAACAAACTGGAAAGTGCAGTTGAAAGCCACTGAGATGGCAATGTAAACACTGCAAAGAATGGGAATACGCTGACAGTACAGTACTTCTCCTCTCCTGTTGATCCTCCTCCTTTATATAGGTGTGACATTTGCCTATTTCCAGTTATTAGGGACCTCCCTTGACCACTGCCACCTTTCAAAGATAAGTGAGTGGCTTCACGATGGTGCGGGCCAGCAACTCAGCACCCTGGGATGCGTCCCACCTGGTTCCACAGACTTGTGTGTGTATCCATCTGCTCAGGTGCCCTCTACTGTGGGTAATGCTTCACCTCTGCAGACTCTGCTGCTAGGGTAAGGAATAGGGAGGTCCAAGGGCAGACCTTGCCAGAAAGAAGTCAAAGAAGGTGTTGAGTACTTCAACTTTTTCCATGTCCTTGGTCACTATGTGCCCTGCCCCACAGCTTCCTCAGCCCTCCTTTTGCTGTGGATGCACCTCAGAAGCTCTCCGTGTTGTACTGCACAGCCATCATTAGGTCCAAGCCTAGCTGAGCTTTGGTTTTCCTAACTCTGTCCCTGCCCTCTCTGTTCAACTAGCTTTATTCCTCCCAGCTCATCTATCCCTACTCCACCTTTTGTGAGCTCCTCTCCTTTCCTTTCCTCTCCTCCTCTCCTTTCCTTTCCTCTCCTCCTCTCCTTTCCTTTCCTCTCCTCCTCTCCTTTCCTTTCCTCTCCTCCTCTCCTTTCCTTTCCTCTCCTCCTCTCCTTTCCTTTCCTCTCCTCCTCTCCTTTCCTTTCCTCTCCTCCTCTCCTTTCCTTTCCTCTCCTCCTCTCCTTTCCTTTCCTCTCCTCCTCTCCTTTCCTTTCCTCTCCTCCTCTCCTCTCCTCCCCTCCTTTCCTCTCCTCTCCTCCTCTCCTCTCCTCCTCTCCTCCTTTCCTTTCCTCTCCTCCTTTCCTTTCCTCTCCTCCTTTCCTTTCCTCTCCTCCTTTCCTTTCCTCTCCTCCTTTCCTTTCCTCTCCTCCTTTCCTTTCCTCTCCTCCTTTCCTTTCCTCTCCTCCTTTCCTTTCCTCTCCTCCTTTCCTTTCCTCTCCTCCTTTCCTTTCCTCTCCTCCTTTCCTTTCCTCTCCTCCTTTCCTTTCCTCTCCTCCTTTCCTTTCCTCTCCTCCTTTCCTTTCCTCTCCTCTCCTTTCCTCTCCCCCTTTCCTTTCCTCTCCTTTCCTCTCCTCCTTTCCTTTCCTCTCCTTTCCTCTCCCCCTTTCCTTTCCTCTCCTTTCCTCTCCTCCTTTCCTTTCCTCTCCTTTCCTCCCTTCCCCTCCCCTCCCCTCCCCTTCTCAGTCAGGAGCTGCTTGTTCATCCACACCATCCTTCTGTCTCACCTGCTTGACTTTCCACACTTTGGGGTGTCCTTAGCAATGATGAGGGGCCTCCTGGCCTCCTTTGCTGACCATGGCAGTCTTCCATTGGACCCTGCCAAGCACATCACGCACAAACTGAGTTGTGTTCTCCTTTAGCCCAGGCCCGTAATTCTCCTGGTTCACCTCGCTCCTCCACGGACCTTGAACTCACCACCTTACAGCTGGTACAGCTCACACTGCTACCAGACTTCACCTTTCAACCAGTTCTTCCTTGTTTCTAAAAGGTCCAGCAGAGCGTCTCCCCCAGTCAGCTTTGCTCTCCACTGCCAAAACCTCTGTTCAACACCCTTCAGTAACATCCAGCATGGCTTGCACCTAGCCTTATTGCCCTGCCAGTGGACACTGAGGTGGTCAGAGACCCCCATGAGTACTAGGGTCTGTGATCATGAGGCTTCCTCTGGTCTTCTACAGGCAGCTTTACCTACTTCATCTTACTAACTGGGCGGTCTGCAGCAGACAAGGACCACGTGGTCCTCCATGTTGCTCTGATTCTTACCTATATTGACTCTTATCTAAGCTCTTCATCATCTATCCCAAAGTGAAGATCCACATGATTTGAGCCAGTCTTTTGCAGGCAGCACAACCTTGCTGCCTCACCTTCTCAGCCTGTCCTCCCTTGAGCATCTGTGCCCATCCACAACAGCACTGCATTCACGTGAGCTATCCCACCAGGCCCTCGGACTGCAAACGTGCATGGATTTCCAGTTTCTCAAGTTTGTTTCCCAGGATGTGTGTGTTTCTGTCCAGACACTTGAGACAAGCCCCAGGGTGTGCTGCATTCACAGGGAAAGTGCAGGAGCCTTCCCTACGACACTGTGCCTAGACACTTCTTATCATCCACTGGCCTCCACTTCTCTTCAGGCTGTGGCCACCATTCCAGTTAGGAAAGAATGGTTTGCATCAGGCAACTTGGAGGACTTGCGAAGGTTTCACATACGCTAGTTTTAATAAACCTAGAAATAAATGCTTGTAATTCCCTCTAACAGCATCTTTTCAATAATGAGTTGTTTTCTGTGTCACTTCTTTCAAAAATGAATTGTCAGTGATCTCTGAAGTATTCGCGCGTGCAAACACGCTCTTCAAGAGGAAAGCGTTATGCTCAAATACAGAATTATTTCCCTTAGAGCTCACAAAACAATTCAATTCTGGGTACAGTTAAGTTAATCTGGGTTACACAGCTGCATGTGGAGAGTTTATAGAAAGCTCAGCTCTTCACCAAAGGAGCAGGGTATTTCCTGACAACAGACACAGCAACATGGCAGAGTTGTATGCTGAGGCATAATTTTACTGGAGACAAGGGTGCAGCTCTGTTTTGAAAGGGAACAATAGGAACACAAGGGCAGGATAACATTGTCTCTTAAGTACTAGAGATGAATCACTTTCCTCACTAGTTATGGGACCTTTTCAAACTGCTGGTCCAGTGAGCTCAGTCTGGGCTGACGCAGGCAGGATATCCTCCAACTTTTGACCAACAGTGAAGATTGGGCATGCCAAATTGAGATGGCATAGCGTATGCTGAAGATCAGATTTAGATCTGTAGTTAACACCTCCCAGCAAAGAGCTGTGAGCTTTGCTTACGCCCTTCCATACCCTGAGATCAAAAAGGGCCTTTACATTACAACAATAATTTTGATCGATGATGAATTTTTGTGGGAAATCTCTCTGTGATCTACAGTGCAAGTTAACTTGGGTATTTGGAAGAGTGGTGCCATCTCAACTTCTTTGTGATAAGACACTGCCTGTGGTTCACCCTCATGAAAACAGAGCAAGCCTATGCACAAATGAGCTACAAAGCAAAACAGTATTTATCGTAGCATTTCACATGCTGTCAATGGGAGGCTTACCCTCCCTGCATGCAGCCAGCCAGCATAGCTAAATCTGGCAACAAGAACGGCAAAACAGATTTGGTCTCGCTGTTCCCTACAGTGGAAATCTCCAGAGATTTCCATCTTAGCCCTTGTGAGACTGAAGTATATTTTTCCCAGTTGGTTGCCCTGAACTTCAACGTGCCAAAAAGCCAGTATGTCCCATAGCCCAGCTAAGGTTAAACATGAGTTTCTAACATTAAGTATAAGCAGAAAATCACTTGAGATATAACATCTTTCCCTATCTCTGGTACAAGCACAGAAAAGATGAAGGTCTCTTCTTTTGCAATTACCTGTAGGAACTGCACTGGCACACTGGAACATCCAGTTTTGCAGGGGCGCCAAAGGTAGTTTAAAGAAAAACATTTTCTTGCTCTTCGCAAATTAAATCCAATACCTGCAGGTTTGTGGCCTAAAAGGTCCTTTTCTCTATCCTGCAGGTCTTCCCCTAACATAAACCTGGTGTTTAGAAGTGGTCACTGTCATATGGACAGTCTTCAACTGACAAACCTCAACTCAACTATTTCATGTTACGTGGAAAATTGAAGCAAGAAACCTCATTAATCTAGTGAAAGGTGAGCAAATTAGAGGTGGAAAAAAGAATAATCTTTGTTAGGGAATGAACCTACCTGAATAGTGAGACCTGGTGCCATGACATTGAGATCTTTCTGCAGGGCCAACTTCAGATTCTCATCTATCTGATCTGTGTTTGGAGGACAAGAGAGAGACCACTTAGCTTATCATAATTTCTCCTACAGCTTGTGTGGCAGAGTCAGCTGGCCTTGAAGTGCAGGTATCTCTATGGTGCAAGATAAAGATGCTTTTTGAGTGCATTCAGTACATTGTTTCTCTTCCTATACCCCCTGGAAAACGTTCCCGAGAGGAGAGCCACATGCTAGTGTCTCTAGAAAGGTTCAGCTATTGATGAACTCATGGTATCTGAGCTGAGGGCAAACAGCTTTCAGCATCTGAGCAAGAAAAAGCACCCAGAGCCTGCAGCAGAAGTCTATCCCTTCCTAGCCAGAGCCACACCAACTCTGCTGCCAGCAGCAAGCTCTGCCTTAAGTCTCTAGGGACCTGCAGGATCCAGTACTTGCTACTGAAAAAATGCATTTTGGCACTTCCAAGCTCCAGGAAGATCTTTCCACAGAAATGGCCCGTTATGAAGTGATTAAGCTGCATGTGCTACCAGGAAACTCCTCTCTGACTATGGATATTTGGCAAGTCTGAGTACAGCAGTCAAAGACTGACAGTCTCTTAATGTTAAAACTCTGACAACCTTTTATCTTCCATAAACCTATTTTCCCCTGCTCTGCCACTCAAGAAGGAACGTGATGCTGTTATGTCTTTGGGGGCACAGGTAGGTACCAAGAAGCAGAACATCAAATTTGCTAATTCCTGAACCACTGCTACCCCCTTGTGAAAAAAATGGAGCATTGCAATGAACTGAGAGCATGTCCCTTCTGGCTCTGACTTGCTAAAACCAGCCAGAAGGAAGCTTTTAAATTAAAAAAAGTCAATTCAGCAACAGAACATGGGCCTAAAAGTAGAAGTAGACAAGACAAAACCATCATCATAGTGAAGGCAATAGGCACAACTGCATGCACAAGAGCAGAGTGGCTACTTTGTGCGTCCAGAATTCAGTCCTAAGCGGAAAAGGACTGAAATCAAATTCCCGCATGCAGTTGCGGAAAGACAAAGAAATCTGAATCATTAAAGAGTAAAGTTACACAAGAAGTGACATATGGATATATAAGGAGCTGGATTCTAGACTGCAACTCCAGCACAGAGGCTGTTTGTTCATAGGAGCCTGCTGTAACACATTCCACAGCAGAACAGGGAGATTACACTGCCCTTGGTGGGTGCATCCAGCTGCCATCCACTTACCAAACAGCTCAATGTATACTTCCTGCAGGGTATGGGCACTGCAGAACTGATTCAGCTCATGATGAATTTTATTGAAGATCAAGGTCTTATCGTAGTCTGCAGTGTAGTTTCTCACAATATCGTACACTGAGGAAGTAAGAGAATTATCACAGGTCACCACTGACATGTTCTGCTTTCTGCAATGCCATAACCGCAAAACAACAGCTCAGGGTATTAGGACAGTAGTGCAGCACTGGGACAGGTGGGTGGGGAATCTCCATCCTTGGGAGTTTTCAGGACTTGGCTGGACAAAGACACAGCTGCCCTGCCCAGCTGTTTGTGAGAAGCCTGATGTGAGCGGGAGGGAGGTTAGAGGAGAAACCTGCAGAGATGCCCTCCACCAGTGCTGCTGGGATTATATGACTTCAAAGAGCAGATATACTGCACGGTCCTGTTTTATGATCTGCATAAACAAATGAAATAGTAAAGCCTGTGCAGAACCTGCGTGCAGAGGAACAGATGCGACTATAAAGCGAAAACAAGTATCATTCCCACAACTCTAACATGAATTCACCCTTCAATGCCTCAGTAATGCTAGCATTTTGCATTAAGCTATGCTGCTGGGGAAAAAAAAAAAAAAAAAAAGCTGTGTGGGTCTTTGGTTTGGGAGCTGGTGAAATAAGAAAGTAAGAGGCTCCTACGCAAGCTTTGCTTTTGTAATTTTCCCAAGAGCTGAACTGGCAAGCACCCAGGGCCTTTGTCCCATGTATTTAGTTTGACAGGTGGTCTCCCCTTCAGCAACAAGAAATAGGACTGCTTGAGCACCCATCACATTTCTAAATGTACAGGGGAGAAGCAATCCTAGAATTTATTTTCATCTTTGCAAATGTTTGGCTTTTTGAAAAGCTTGCAGACGCATGCATGAAACCAAGTGCTACGATACTGGGAACCATAAGGATAACAAGACACAGAAAATGGAAGTCTTGCAAACCAAGACAGAGCAGCTACAGGAGGAGCGAAGACAGTCACAGCACTGCTTGTTGAAACAGGACGGGAAATACCTGCATACGGTGCCAATTTATTCACAACTTCTATTCGGTCAATGTAGATCATAACACCGCCACTGTAAGTGAAAAAGAGAATTCATGAATTATTACCGCAACTGTTAACAGTGGTCCATATTTAAAGCAAAGTTGTCTTTTTTCCTCTTTTACTAAATTCTACTAAATTTATCCGGAACAATTCTGACTTCTTGAGTATTTTGCAATTAGATGACAGCAAACCCCAGCTTCGTAGACTGGTTCCTCTCTCTGCACAAATCAAAAGCATGCTCCAGCAAGTCTGCAAAGCACTTTCACTTCACTTTGTCATCTCCCACTTAGCCAGCAAAAGGAAAACGTTTTTGAATAGGAATGTAGCTGCAACTGTCAGAAAGGGGGAGTCCAGCACAACGAAGGGAAGGCAACAAGGACAGCAGATGACACCTGCAAGCAGCAGGGCAGACACAAACTGCAGACACACCACAGCTCTTCCAGGCAGCAAATACATTTTAAACAGAAAAGCCCTTAAAGTTTATGCATTTACTAACTCCAGCAGGAACCTGACAGGGCCCTGTTAGAAAGGAAGAAAGAAAGCACATAACAGACTTAATTCACATTCCCTACATCAACGTCATGTTGCAAACAGCTCTCCAGTAACACGGCAACTGTGCACACACGCCCAGGCATGTCCACTGTCAAGAAGCTCCAGACACCTCATCAGAAGAAGCCTGCAGGCAGTCCTCTCCCCAAGGGATCACATGCTGCTGGACTGGCAGAGGAAAGAGGGAACCAGAGGTAGGGCTTGATCCCAGCCTCTGATCTTACTGATGTGGCTTTCAGCAGGTCATGCCCATCCCTGGGTACCTGTGGCACCAGGGAAAAGCACAAACTCTACAGTGAAGAAAAAAACCTTAATTTTCAACAGCTCTTAAGTCCCTTGAGAGTGTATTTTTAAAGCGTTCTTGCAATTTTGTCCTCAGGGCAAACGCAAACCATAAACAAGATGCTTTAGCAGAAACTGTTTAGAGACAGCTGATCCCCAGAAGCAGACCTCGTACATTTCCAAACTTAGTCTCTGTGGTGTTTTAACTCAAATGTATCCCCCATAACAAACTCGGTTCTTATTTTACGAATCTTAATCTCTGGCAGTTGAAAGCTAAGTCTGCAGAAAAATCACCTGAACTTGCCCGTGTCTGTGCTCTTTTAGAAAAGGTCTCCCAGGCACAGCCTGCGTTTGTTCTGCAAACCTGCCTGCTTTGCGGCAAGCTACGAGGTAAAAACACTGGTGATGGACTGAACTTGCCTGCTAGAAGGGACAAGCCAGCAGAAAAGATATTTGTGGCTAAAGAGAGACTTCTTTCCCAGTGAGATACTACTATTAAGAGTATTAATCTCTTTTTCACTCAAGATTTCTCTTTAGACCATGGTCATTCTTGCTGGCTCTCTCAAGAAATGTTACTATTATTTTTAAATAAGATAGGCTTATGCATCCTTTTTAGGTACATCAGGCTGCACAAGCAGTTATAATGGCATGGTATATGTGTTTTTCTCCATCTCATCTGTTCTGCACTCTAACTCTCCCATCACATCCAATAAAATGACTATTTATCATTGCAAGTGATCTTCAACAGCATTCCTCATGATCTTCTGAATCTGCTTTCATTCTCCTGATTTGTCCCAGTCACCTTATGACATCTTCACCAGGACACAGAAACCCAGCTACCATCTTGGGGTATCTTCTAGATATCCTGGTGAGGAACCAAAGCAGAGTGCATGGGCTTCTTCCACCAGAATCTCCTCCACTGCACATCCTTATGTTGGGGTCCTTTTGGCATTTCAATTTTATGGGGATGTTAGAAGGAAAAAGGGAGCACTTGAGACAATCTACCTCCTGTGCAGGACTCATCCACAGCCCCTCATTATCTCACATGCAAGAAAGGCTGGCACCTCAGACCAGAGAGGACTGCCTGTCTGACTCAACCAACGCTATCCACAGCAACCCTGCCAAGGACCTCAACCAGCATGGGTCAACAGGGTGGGGCATAAGTGAATTATATCAGTCCTGTTGGTCAGGCAATGGCTTCGAGGAAACAGGTGCCACTCAGAGCCCAAATATGCTGGCCACCTATTTCTCCACTGAGGGCTTAAGGTTAAACCAAGCCTACAAAGCACTTACACTGCGTTTTCCATCCATCTATCCAGCTGATGGACCATCCTCATTTCACATTGTGCAGTGGGGATGGTCCTCTGGACCTCGCTGCTGTAAACCCAGGAGCCAAACTGAACTGTAACACTCTGATCTTAAAGTGAACATGTCAGACAAGACCTCCTCTCAAACAGCTTGGTCCAGTAGATGTTAGTGAACTCCTGGGGTGCAGAAGATACTGCCCTGGGCAGTTTTGGGACAGTTGCTCTGGCAGAGCATCATGCACTGATTCACCCACATTGCTGACCTGGAACTCTACAAATCCTCTCATCATCCACAACTGCTTTACTTGCCCTTTGACACCTATGAATTAAAAGCTGGCTCAGACAGCACTCTTTCCATTCTTACAAGCCACTACCACTCTCAAAACATCCTCATTTGCCAAAGCCTGCTTCTTGCCAGATGCAAGGCAGGGTGACTTCCACAGGGAGACTTCCAGTGCTTGCAACTCTCCACTGCAGTTTCTGCAGCTTAACACTGTCATTTGCAGCCTCTGTGAGGGCTATTCGCACTCCCCAGGGGCCTCACTGCAGAGCTGCTCGTGAGGCTGGGCGGAGCAGCACTGAGTTGAGCAGGCTCTTTGGTCGGGGAGAGAGGAACAAGAAGAAATCCATAGGAAGTCTGAAAGGATGATCGACACATAGACTACATGCACCTGGGAGAAGTTTAAGCATAACTAGGCAGCAATACTGCCTAACTTTGCCTAACTTTACAGGACATGGTGAAAGCGTACAGGGGACTAACATACACTAGCAGGCATTTCAGTAGACCTTAGAAAGCCGCATACATTTCAGGATTTTAGCTTATGCCAGGCCAGGAGAAGACAACAGAAAAACTGAAGGATGTTGCCATAAAAAAGGGGCTGTAAAAAAAGGCAAAGGTTTAATGCTTATTGCTAGAGCTGACCACAAACAAGACCAGACCAGGTTAGCCAATCAGAGCATGTAAAAGTCAGATCTGGTCTGTCTAGAGATACAAGGATTAATGCAGTACATCCACTTGCAATATTCATGACACATTTTTCCACATGACTGGCTAACAAATGGGGATCTGTCCCAGAACAGCATTCCTCCAGTGCTCCGTTTGCATTCCTGCCAACAATCTGCAGCACAAGCACAAGACGACTCTTGCACCTTTGCAAATAAACATCTAATGCAAGAGCAATATTACTGCTTAGCATCCTGGCTATTTACTGTTTCTTGGCATTATAAAAACCTGTACAATATTTAGCATGATTCTTTCCAGTTAAGTTTATTAAAAAAATAAAAGCTACTTACGTAACTCTCTCATGCCATATTTGCACAACACCGTTTTCAACCCATTTATTATATTCCACAATTAATATACTCGTGAGTGTATTAATTCTCGATTAATTCTTCGAGTCAGTCCTTTGGAATACTTTGCTCTTCTAAAACCAGTTTATTGAACTGATTTTCCATCAGTTTTTGGATATCAGCAGACCTGCCGTGAGGAAACTGCTGAACTTTCCGAGGAACTGTGCACACATTTTCTTGTTGGGGAAAGCTAGAAATCTCAGGCACCAGAGGCAATTCACAGCTTAGAGCAGATACATATTCTACCTGTGGCAAGGAAATAGTTTTCGTCTCTGGGGTGACAGCTGTTTTATGAAAAACAATCATCTGGTGACAAAGTATTTTAAAATCTGTATTTAATATATTCATTTGATGCTGTCAAGTATAAATGGGACAGCTAAGGCAGAAATTGGGGACGGGACACCCACACAGCCATTCAGAAGCTTCCTAATGTAGATGAGGATACAGGGAACAGGAATATGAATATGGTGGAAGGGAAACCTAGCCTTTAAAGTCTGATGGTTTAATATACAACTACAGAAATTTAAATTGATTAGGATTTATTATTGTAATGAACTTTGAAACGGGATAGTGAAATTTCAGATTTGATCCATTTGTTATTTACAAGCTAATGTTTTATTACGGAAACGTGGATTCAAAGCTTTGGCATGGAGCAGCTGCAGACTTTGATTCCAAATGCAGCAAATTTAAAGGTTTCTGGAGTAACACCTTAAAAATGGACAGGGCTACTGGGACCTTTGGTCTTAAGCTTATTCAATTATTAACTAAGAACTGCTTCACCAGCTGTTTGGTGTTTTAAAGCATGTTTATTACCTGTAACTTCACAACCACCTGCATTGCACAACTGAATCCTGCAATGTTGAAACGTAACAGAAACTTAATGAACTAACTATACAGAATTAAACAGAATACTTAGCTCCTAAATCACAGACGCACAGAATGGTTGAGGCTGGCAGGGACCTCTGGAGGTCATCTTGTCCAGCCTCCCTGCTCAGCCAGGGTCAAAGCAGCACAGTTTAATTTTGACTGTGTTAGCATCTCTAATGTGGTTAAACTTCAGTGGAAAGCTTTGCTTGGTCTGTTGAGGTGGCTTGCAAGATAGCAAGACACCATCCTTGGCCCAGAGGTGCGATGCTGTTTTACAACATCCAGCAGGTGAAGTATTACTCCTATTTATGCTACTTATGAGCTAAAAGTTGCCATTAAACACATCGCTGAAACGCTGCTCTGCTAACTTATTTTTAACTGTGCCATTTAAAAGATATTGATACAGAACATAAGTCTTACTCCTCCTTCCTGCAGTTACTTTTCGCTTGACCTAAAGACTCTTCACCTGACCACAAAACCCTGGCTGCAGCACTAAACGCTAGCATTATTTACGAACACTCCTGAAAGAGGTTTGAGATCTAAACTAAAACCAGCTAGGGCCCACGAGAACTGTGTGTTAATATTTAAGCCCAAGTGATGTCTGATGAGTTGCTATAGGAATAATTCTAAGAACTCATTTCAATAAGGGCTAAACCAGATCAAAATTAACTCTGCCTCATTAATGTTGCCACTAACATTCAACTTTTAATTTCAACATGGTTGTTATGTGTCATCATTCAAGTCATACTGGCTTTTTCTTTTTTAAACAGAAATATTGTTGAGTACCCTAAAGCTAAAAGACAAGGAGAATCACCAGTTTCATTTTTATCCTGAAGAAACAGATTCAGTCATCACTTCAACTTGTGAATGAACCAACACAACAAGATCTGCAACCCAGCTCAACCAGTCCTCTCCTTCTGTTACTGCTCTGCTTGTTAATATTATACAGATCTGTGCTGACAAAAGCATCAGCTTAATTATGAAGCAGGCAGGTGCCACCCACACATATGATTCTTCTTTATTCTTTCTCACTCTCTTTGTATCAGGTGAAATGTCAATTCCAAAAATGCCCAAACAATTCCAGGAGACTCATTTTCTTGAGCTATGTTTGAAATGAATCATGTCCCATCAGGAGGATTCCCATTCACCATTTACTTCTGCCCACTGCTGGGGTCAATACAAGAATCAGACTAGAAATACTGCAAAGCAGAGGGCAGATCAAAGCACGAGCAACAGGCTATCAGAGTAATTGAGGGAAGAAAGCAAGAAAAATCAAGAGGATATCACTATAAATGCAAATACCCTCTGAACATTAATTTCAATAAAAGCAAGAGCACTCCCACTCATACCTCCTGCTCTATTATTTCCAAGCGTGATATATGTGTGTACTTTTGGGACTAATTTTAGGGTACGTGTCTTCACTTTTCAGCCTCTGTGTAACAGCACTGTAAATAACTAGCTGCAAACTACATGATAGAGTGCATCTGCTCATCACAAGAAGAATCATAGAATTGTTAAGGTAGGAAAAGACCGTTAAGATCATCGAGTCCAACTGTTAACCTATCACTGCCAAGTCCACCACTAAATGAAATACAAAGGAAAAACATACCTTGTCCCACAAGGCACATTTTTCACTTCATCAGTCTGCAACGTGGTCTGAAATAAGAAAAACAACCAGTGCTCTCAAAACCTCTCCATTCTTCAGGAAGATCATGCTGTGCCCAGACTCTCACAACCATTACACAGGAACATGGAGCCAAAAATGTGTCCTCTGCCTCCCTCCTGACTTTTGCAGGTGTGGGCAGAAGACAGACTTCTTTTCAACTTGCCTTTTGGAAGATAGAAGGCAGCTGTGCTCATTTCCCTACTCTCAGCTCCTGCAGCGCTGAGGCCTGCAGTTCTCCTGGGAAACAACTGGGGCCACAAACACACTGTCCTCCCAGAGCAAGACATCTGTCCCAAGCAACACACATGCATGTTGCGGAGATTCCACCAAAAGGAGAAGTCCCACTGCACAGCTGGGTCTGGCACCTAAAGCAGAAGGAACCAAGGGCTTCCTAGGAGCTACTGCTCTGACTACCACATTACTGAGCCCCTCTGCAAACACCAGTTGCCCAAGTCACCCCCATCCAGCGATATCCCTACCGACATCCGCTCCCACTCACCCTATTCCAAGATGGGAAGATACTAACCTGCACGGATTTGAATGTGGTAATAAACGGGAGCATGATGTGGTAGCCTGGTCCACTCGGACTAGTTAACAATGCACCACCCCTACAGAGAGACAGAAAAATGGGGAGAAGACTCAAGCAACCAGAAAATAGTAAGTGCTCTCTTTGAGAGCAAGCAAGTCCATTCAAACCACCAGGGGTCACAGCTGTGGTAGCACAGATTACATTACTCACCTGCATGAAATTTGCCACCAATTCCCCTATAAAAGGGTTGACTACATATGCTACTTGCCTGCTGCAACTCGACAATCATTTGCTTCAGTCCTGTAAGCAATTAACTTTTAGAGAAGGCAGATATTACTAAATTCTTCCATTATTGCAACACTGCAGAGAGCTTCAAGAACACAGATTTTCTTCTCTAAATAGTGCACTGGTAACCATGGAAAAATCCAGCGGTTGATGCGATACCACCAATTTTCATTTCCACAAGGCATTTGGCACAGTCCCTTACCCAAAGCACAAAGAAAATCCACAGTCTTTTGTGGGGACTGGGAGGTGGTTAAAAGACAGGAGACAGGGAAGAGCTCTAAATGGTCAATCCTCATAGCGCAGTAAGGTCTCCTGCAGCGTCCTGCAAGGGCCAATGCTGTTGAAACCACTCGTAATTAAAGGAAAGAGCAGTGCAAAGGAAACTGGCCCATGGTGGTGAGTGCAAAGGGCAGAAGAGACAGGACAGAAATACAACAAAAAACGCAGAAAGGCTGGTACTGAATTTCTCTGTTCCTTCATTCAAATTTGAAGCAAAATCTAGTCAAGACATGGCATTTAGTGACTGTGACCGCTCACTGTTATGGACTGACAATGCATTGCTCTACAGACGCTATTCAGGGCAGCTATGAGCCCCAGGTGAAACTCTGGCCAGAGCCAGGGAGAAGACCCATTTCGAAGCAACAACTAAGTGGGTACTGTGGCTGGCTGACAGTCTTGGGACAGAGGTGAGAGTCCTTGATGTAAGAGGAAGAGATCAACAGATGTTAAAAGACCGGATGGACCAAGAGCTTTGGTCCTCTAAGCTTTGAAATCCAAATTGTGACCCAGAAAAGGGAAGGAAGGAGAGGGAGGAAAAGTAGATGAGGATTCAGAAAGACCAAAACTCGTAACAGTTCTGCACAGAGGCAGGCTATCCAGGCCCACATTGTTTCTGGTACAAGAGAGCTGAAACAACACGGTTCGCCCACCTTGGGGCAAAACCTGGAGGGAAACACAGGAGAGAGCAATCACCTCCTGAGGTGATGTGGGGCCAGGGATGAACCCCTGCTGAGAGAGAGAAACTCAGGGAAGGCTACAGAAGCCATCAAGGCACTGGCAGGGAACAGTACCTGTAATACACAGCCAGGTGACCCTCCTCAACCTTGTGGATGGAGGAGTACAGGAAGAAGACGAGGAGTCCTGTGGCAGCTGCAACTACGGCTCCAGCCTGGGCCATGGTCATCCTCGCATCACCTGCGGGACAGAAAGCGTTACCACCCAGCACAGCATGTCGCCTGGATGATGGGGCGCTGTTTATCCGTGGTCTGCGTGAAGATCTTCACTCTCTCTCCTCTCTCACAGTGTCTCTGCCCCTTTTCCAACAAAACCTTCTCAGCTTTTGGACCAAAAGGCCAGGAAATATCCTCAAGACACTCAGCGGACCTCGCCCTGCAGCAGGGTGCCGTTACCCCCTCACGCTAATTTCAGCGGGCAAAACGCCACCACCAAAGGCGCACGGCGACATTTGGCTGAGGAAACCCCCGGCGCCGGAGGCAAGGTGCGGGCACACTCGCTGCACCGGGGCCGGCAGCCGCCTTGCGAGGGCACCGGTGGATCGCAGGCTGCTCCCCGGCCCGGACGGGCCCGCCGGCGGCCCCCGCACCTCAGGCCGCTTCGTGGGCGGGGACGGCTCCCGGCGGGGAGCCCCCGCCCTGCCCCGGGAGCCGCGCACAGCCGGGCCGGGGCCGCCGGGCCGGGGCCGGGCACCCGGGGGCCGAGGGCCCCGCCGCCGCCGCCGGGCCGGGCCCGGCCCACCCCCCGCTCCGTACCTGCCGCCGCCGCCTGTCCACGTGCGGCCGAAGCCCCGCTCCCGCCGCGCCGCGCACGCGCGCCGCCGCCGCCCCCCGCGACTGCGCGGGGCAGGCGGGGGGGAGGGAGAGCGCCGCCCGGCGCCTACCGATGGCGTCACGACGCGCGGGGCCGCCGCCGCTCTGTTGCCCGGCAACGGCGTGAGGGAGAGGGCCCGCAGCCAGGGAGCACCGCGAGCCTTTCCACAGCATTTATTGCAGTTAATTCTATTTAAAATATATATAATCTATACATTCATAATACACACGTGAGCAGTCGTGACAAGCGGCGAGAGGGCCGCGGCGGGGGAGCAGCAGGGCCCCGGGCCTGAGGCAGCTGCCACCCTTGGTTCTCCTCCCTTTCTTGCCAGGGAAGGTTCTGCGGGGCCGTGGCCCTCAGCACCGGCTCCCCCGGGACACGTATGGCCGGCGACCCCCACAGGGCAGGTGAAGGCAGGCCGCATCTCCAACAAGCAGGTTACTTGTTTAGTCGAAAGCCCAACTAGGCAACAGCCTGTAACACAGTTTGTTACTGCCAATGGTGTATCTGCAATCGACCACCACCTTTGTAATCAGCTCCACTAAGGTTTAAAAATGACAAAAGTGATTGATTGACCAGTCCCCTCCAGCTCGTCACATCGAAGGCTGCCAAGCCACCTCTCAGCACGCAGGCACTTTGCAGATAGCAGCACGTCAGCTCCTTTGGCTATTTCAGCCAGCTCCAATCAAAACTCTGAAAGAAGAAGCAAGGAAACTACTGAAGTACAGGAAACTGCTACTGAACGTGCATTTCCAAGGTGGTGACCAAAGGACGCTCAGTATTCAGTATCTCTCTCTTCTCAAAGAATCACGTTGATCTAACAACTGAAAAGCAATCTCACAATTTCACGACTCAGTTTGCCGCCAATAGAATATCCCCCACACTTATTGAAGTACTCAGGCACGTCACAGACTGTACGCG
Source organism: Nipponia nippon (assembly GCF_047370975.1). Taxonomy (NCBI): domain Eukaryota; kingdom Metazoa; phylum Chordata; class Aves; order Pelecaniformes; family Threskiornithidae; genus Nipponia; species Nipponia nippon. Next base: position 85,622,640 of record NW_028262347.1, on the reverse strand, counting down.
CCTTGGAAATTATATTTTGCATCTGCACAAAACCCACCACCTGCATTCCTAGCGCACCATGCGATGCACTGGTAGTGCAAGCACACAAATGAAAAAGAAAGAAAGGCTTCAAGTCAAATGTATGCAAGAAGAGAGAAAAGGTTCTTATAGTTATTCATTCTTTTTTCCTCTGTTTTTTCCCAAGTGAATTGAAGAGGACAAATCCCATCTTCTGCTGCTTTCCTATTGCCTAACTTCTGTTCCCTGATGCAAGGAAAAAGGGAAAGAAACCAAACATAACAAAACAGGTGCTGATCTGCAGGGTATGATTCCACAACAATGAATAATCTTTCTGGGCTAAAACATGCCAGAGACAGATGCTGCAGCTTGGAATGAGACAGGGGAGATGACCGAGACGTGGACGATTAACAGGTAAGAAGCCAGTCATATGGCTTCTCACTCATCTCCAGCCATAGCAAGGAGACAAGACAGGAGAGAAGACTGTATTACACAACTTGATACCAACCCTGTTGGAACTGAACAAAGACAAAAAAAGCATGCATCAACCAATGGATGAAGACCACGATATGCATAATTAAGAATGTTTTCCCCACTAACATAATTACTACTAATCAGCAGCTAATTTCATTTCCCCATTCATATTGCTCAATCCCTTGCTATTACAGTGTCATCTGCAACTCCCACTAGTAAGTTTTCATTTCACCATCCCAAATAACTTAGTAACTCCAGTAAACTCTCAGTTCACTGTTTACTATTATTCATAAACATTAGAACATTAAAATGTTTATGAATTATAAGAGCTCCATTTCATCAACCACCTCCATTTCCCCAACCCTCTCTTCCTTGTTATTTCAGCAGTTACAACTGGTAAACAGCTTCAACTTTTTTTATCCCATGAGGATGGAAGTTATCCATAAGGAGAACTTTAAGAAGCTTTTTGAAAATTCAGGTTACACCATATCAGTGGATCTTTGACTTCTTTACATGACTGCATTAAACTTGTGAGACAACCTCACGCTAACAGAAGCGTGACTCTTCTCCATTATAAACAGGTCAATCTACATGCCTAATTGTCCTTTTCTCATTATATTTATACAGGTCCTTCTATGATACAGCCTCTAAAATCAGCTGAGAGCCTCTTCTAGAAGACCGGTGGTGCTCTTCATTCTTCTGCTAACCAGGCTCTTTTGAGCAGTAATGTACTGGCCTCAATTAGTAGTTCAGGAACAGAGTTTTACATTGGATCAGAACATCTGGGTGATCATTATTCACTTTTGTCATTTCTTGCTATTTCAAATACCAATTTGTGCAAAGAACCTTCTTAGGACTCTCTAAAGCCCCACTTCTGCCATAAGGAGAGCTTTAGTTAATGATCAGGAAAGGGCTCTGGAAATGGAGAACCCTGCCCACTCCAGTGCAGGGACACAAACGAGGACTCTCCAGTTGAGAATGCAACCGGCATTCAGAGCAAATTCTACCAGCCAGAGGGTCCCACAAAACAGCCCACTCCGCCACACAGACCACTCAGCTGACACTAGCACCAAGTACTATCTTCCATAAGGACTGGCATGCTAGCATAGTCCAGGAGGGATGACAGACATCACATGCCAGCCACAGAAATTCACATAATCACAAATGACCCTATTTAAGGAGTTCTCCACACCCCCAGAGGACCCTGCTGTGGCTCTTAAAAATCAGGTCCTCAGGGATACATCAACAGACTTACCGTCATGCTGTTGTCCTGCTCCTGTCTCGCCTCCTGCAAAATACTGCTAAAGAGTTCGAGGTAATTCAGATTCTCTTCTATCACATGGACAAAATTTTCCCTGCAGGGAAGGCATAAGATGACAGATTTAAAATACAAAGTAATACCAACATCAAAAGTCTCTGCACTGAGGAGAAAAACCAAAAACCAAAAAACAACCCGAAAAACTCATTTATAGGAGTTCTCTGCAATTGTAAGAGCTACCCTGTGGGGCACAAAATCATGCCTTGAGGTGGCATCCTGCAGATCCCCACTCTGGAATTGTGGATTTGCTCTCCTTTCCTACAGAGGAACTGCACAAACCACACTGAAACTCAGCCTTAACAGAACCTAGGAAGTGGGCTGAGTATGAGGGGCCTGAAATCACTGCCTGCTCCCCGTAAGGTTTACATCTCTTGACTCTTTGTACAGTGCCTCGTACAGTGAAGTCATGGTTCGAAGAGGAGCTCTAAGGCGATCCAAAGGCATCTTGCTCAGGAAAGCACCTATTAAAAGGTGATCACACCGCATTATTCAGAGGCGAAAATTGCCCTGCAGTAGCAGACAGAAAAAAGGAAGCAGAAAAAGTTGCTCAGGATTTCAGAAAAATCAACTGACTTCCAGTGAAAGACTGGTTAGCAGATGTGTATCTTCAGAACCTAGGTATTTCCCTGACCACTCAAAAAGAGATGGCCAAATGGTTTGATGCCGATGTTCACAAAACCAGCACTGCTGCAGATCAAGGGCTGAGCAGTCTTTGAGGGGCGTTTTCCCTTCTGTTATGCTGACTGGAAGTAAAATTGCTAATGAAGTGAAGAGAAAAACCCCTCAGCTCCAGACAACTCTCTTACTCAGCTAGGACTGGCTGAGAGAGAGGGGCCTTAATAACCAAATCCAACCCCAAGACAGAATAACATGAGATGTGAGAAATGAATATCACAGTTCTAGCTGATGGAGATCACAAGCTTTAGCTGAGATTGGTATGTGGAACCTGCTCAGGACCAGAGAGCAGAGGTTTCTGAATAAAGAGTTCAACCTAATTCCTGATTTTTTAGAGCATTAGTAACATACAAGCTACTGTAACATTTTTTGGGAGGATAAAAAAAACCCAGATATTGAACCCGGTGGATTGCTTAGTACTGATCCAGACTTTAGACCTCCATTTGAATTAAGGACTTTTTAGAACCACTGAAGCTGTAAGAAGCACTAAATATGGCCTGATTTATCTGGGACTTGCATCAGAACTTGGGCATGAAAAGAAACTGCATTTTCGCTCAAAATCTCATTGCTGCATTTTGCTGTGGTATGGCCAGAGGTTAAGTTACTAAAACTCCAGTCAGGAGTTGAACAATATTGCCTTCAGAGACAGTCTAGTATGCCAAAACTCTCCCTGCCCACCATATCCAAAAACCACCACATGGGATGTGGTGAAGACATGCCCCTCAGCACTGAAGACTCCAGTGGCAGAGGACGGGATTTCAGAGCGTACGCATACAAAATGGCTACACTGACATCTCTGCAGTGGCCTCCTTTCCCAACAGCTCTTACCCATCTTCGGGAGTTGCCATAGATGACAGAGGGTGAGGTATGTTCCCTGAGCAGCTCTGTGGGAGCCACGCGGCTGCCGGAGTTGAGGCTGTCCCTTCCAGGCTGGAGCTTACCAGTGATCGAGAAGAGCTCTGAGTCTAGAAAAAAATAAATTCATCTGCTGTGATGGACAAAGGCAGAATTTAGTCAGGCTTAGTTATTTTGTACACAAGGCTTGTGATTAAACATAAGCACTGTTTGTAACAGATACACAATCTAGGCCATGCCTGCGGCTGGTAAGTCAGCTGATACAACCCTGCACAGTTCTGCAAATAGCTGGTACCAAATGTCTCTGCATGTAAGTCACCTGTGCTGTACATGGCATGCCTTCTATGCTGAAGAACTAGGAGGCGGTGCCATTTCCTAAACTGTGAGTCGTGCATAGCAACAACCCTCCTGACAGGGGAAAGACATACACATTTCCTATGCTGGCCTTGAATGTAGGCATGTGGAAATCAGGAGATTGCTTCAGCTGTATAGTCACTATAATTGATGCAGAAAAAGCAGTGTAGTCTTAAAACACCTTTAACTAACCAGGAAAGCACCTATTTCACTTTTGCAGCACTAAAATCATGATAGGTTTAATACATCAGGCTGAAGTTCACCTATCCTAGTGTATGCCCTCCAACAGCAGCCAACATTCAGGGAACGTAAGAACAAGGTGCATGGCATGGCATGTCTACCATACTCCAGCCACCAGTGATTTGCAGTTTGATGACTTACTGGGACCAAGGACTCCTCTATTGGGCTTATTTTCTATGAATTTGTCAACCCCCTTTCTAAACTTGCGTCAACTTTTAGCATCTCAAACTTCCCTTCTCTACAGTAAGATCAACCATTGTGTGGAAGTTATCCCTTTTTGGTCTCTTCAGAGTTTCATTTGATGTCCCCTGGCTCCTGCACTGGAAGGAAGAGCAAATGAGTAGTCCAAAACCTACTTACGCAAGCAATTTTCAGCAAATGCCATATCTCCCTTTGTCTTTTGCCCTGCATCTGCATCACTGAGTTGTCAGCTTCCTTGATGTTATTTAGAGCCACTTCAATCTTTGGAAGCAAGTCAATGATCTTCTGCTTACAGCCCAAGAGCTTGCTATAAAAAAAACCAAACACAAAGTTACTTTCCAGCTTGTGTGGCAGTATGTTTTGGCAAAATCAAAAGTCTCACCTTGGGATTCAAGAAAAATTCTGTGAGAACACCTTTCTCTTAGCACAGCACTGTGATAACTGCAGGTACAAAACCTGCAAGACCGGAGGGACCCTTGGACTTTCCCAAGTCCAGTTAAGACTCAAAAAAGCAGACAGATGACACTACTATTAATACCCACAATATAAGCTCTTCTTATTTGAAGTGCAAAAATTGATCCTGATGACAATGGACAGCACAGCAACTCAACCACGGTATTTTATTAATCTGTGCTGGTCTCTGTGGGCTGACCACACCATAGCTAACAACTTACTTTATGGGATCTACTAAGCACAAGCCACACATGAAAAGAAAACTAGATCATGCTTAGCTGACTACCGAGATCTGCGTAATGACATTTGTTCTGAGCTACTTGAAGAATTAATGAACAAATCACTGTGGTATCTTCTCAGTTGTTACATTATTTCTTTTTTTCCCTTTAAGATTTTAGTCCCAACCTAAACACTGGCAGAATTTGTCTCATTTTAAAATGAACTCTTGGATGCTAACAGTACAAGCCGTTCCATTCTCCTCCCCTTCCCTATTAGCTATACACATTAGCTATATGTTTTAAAAATGTAAGTGGAAATTCAACACAGACACAAAGGAGCAGAATTAATATTGCTGAGAAATGTATACCTGTGGATGGAGCTTTTGGGCTCTGCTCTCCATGGTTTTCCCTCTCCTTTCCTGCTACAAAGCTACAAATGCTGCAAGTTGCATTTGTAGTGGTGTGTGTTGGGTTTTTTTTTTTCTGTTTTTTTTTTTTTCCCTGCATAAAGTACCTGAGATGGCCAAAGAGCTCCTTGAGAACTCGGTCTTGGCTCTGTACTGTCTGCACAATGATCTTCACCATGTCCGTGCTGTCACTGTAGGCATGATCTGGAAGGGCCATCAATCATCACATTAGTAAAATGCTCTTCAGCGAGGAGCCACTCTGGACACAAATACCCAGAGTCAAGGAAAGATTTGACTTAATGAGTGCAGCCAAACTGAAACACAATGAAACATCTCAAAATCTGTCACAATCTCTCATTAGGCACAGCTTTTCCTTAATGTCTTTTCTCTCTGCAGTAACGTATACAACTCCAGCCACTCTTGCTGTCTAGATACTGGCTTCAATAAGGACTGCAGGTAGTTGCCAAATGCACAAGTAACTAAATCTTTCTGCTCAGTTACAATGTTCAAAACATAATAATCCCCAAACATGGGACTCTATCCAGTATAATTAGGAGAGAAGAGGAGAGGGAGAGAAGAGAGAGAGAAGAGACTGCCCTTGGGCTGGAGCAATGACAGAGGAAGAGCAGTTGTTCCCCCATTCTGGGGGGACTAAAGCAGTAGTACTGGGGGCATGAAAAAAGGTAGAGAATGCCAGAAGGCAGACATGTCCAGGGCAGATGCTCCGAGACTGAAAACCAAGAGACAAACCCAGGGCTGAGGAACAGGACTACAGTAATTTGGGAGAGTTCCAGGCTCAGCAAAAAGAAGAAATCAGCTTAAGGTATGCTCTTGAGTCTGGTTAACTTTAATACAATCATTTGCCTTCTCCTACTACACAGTATTTTCTGGGTTTGAGTTCAGAAAAATTAGTCGTGGGGTATGAGCATGAAGCAGTCTTTGAACCATCTTCTTCCATACCTGGAGGTCTTGTTTTTAACTGCTTGTAGAGGTCTATGGCTCTCTGTTCCCTTTAAAAAGAAGAAAATGATTCATACATATATCAACAAGTAGGTGACTCAAGAAAAAAAAACCAAAACATTACAATTAAGTTATGCCTTGCTGAACCTCATACGCTCAAGCTGCCACCTTCTTCTACAGCTAGTAGACAAGTACGACATTTGGAACACAGGGATGGTCCTTCTGTGATGGAAACCAACTCTTCCCTAAAAGCTGTCTCTCTTTTCCTCCGATTATGCATTTTCTTCTCAAATAACCATACCAATTGGAGGTTATTTTTAGTTTCAAATTTTCACATGGCTCAGGTCTGTTTTCTTTCTGTAGTATGAAACGTTATGTGGTATGAAACGTAATTTTTGTAACTACAGGTACCTCTGCACAACCACCTGAGAAATTCTTGTTCCTGTTCTGCATTTTTTGCCTGAATTTTACAGTGATATTCTGCAAATGGAAAGAGAGAGCTGCATTACAAAAAAGAGGACAGTGTTTCTCTTCTTCCCATTAAATAAATGTTACTTCTTTCAAATATTTCAAAAGCAGCCACTTTTAAGCAAATTAACTCAAGCTTCCACCCTTAAACAAATCTTCCCTGTTCTAAATCAGAAGTCTGTCAGAAACAAGTAGCAGTTTAGCCAGTTCTAACTCTGCTTTTGGGCCCTCACCAGGCCTCCACTTCTCCTTAGCTGCCCTTAGATCACCCCAATACGGTTTCAAGAGATCATACAAGCTGCTTCTTATGCAAGTCAGCATTTCTAGCATGCTAGGTAGTTATCCGTCTTGAAACTCCTGCATCAGCCAAGGATAGGAGGAGAGGTGCTCTTCAGTCCTGCTGCACTGGGAAAAAGAGAACATTAGCATCCAGCACCGTAGGGTAAATTTGAGACATCACCCAGGATCCTTGTGTGCCTTGTGGCTGTGTATCTCAAACTTTAAGCTAGTGCTCTGCAGTATGCTTTGCTACAGCCCTGAAAACTAAAGAGCAGGAGACTCAATCTGTTCTCCACTTCACTTCTCATTAAGAGGAATATCTTTAGACCAGAATAATCAACAGCTTTGGGCACATTTTAAACACCTTGTAAACAGCTGATACAGCCTTGGGTTTGCAGTGGTGAAAGTGCTTAAAAACAATGTTTTAGGGGTCACATTCATGATTAGTTTAAGCTGCTCTGAACGTGGGCTACTGCTGCAAGAGGTCGTTTCTCCCACCACTTCCTCCCCCGTGCACCAGTTCTGCTGCTCCTGCAGCTACACATGGATGAAAAGCAACTTAGCTGATCTCGTTCTGCAAAGAGAGAGGCAGGGAGAACACACCAGGAACAGGCACGTTTCCTCCCAGAATACCCAGTCATTCAGAAAAGCTCTTATTAACAACAGATTAGTGGCTATTCAATCTTGGTGGCTATTTGATCCCTCTCTTTTATAATTGCTACTTGTGCTCTCAGCAACAGCCCAAACTACGATAATTGCTTCCTGTGTCTTCTTCAGATCAGTAATACCACTTGGCTCTTTCATATTTTAATACTTTTTTAAAAAAAAAATATTAAAGTTTCCAAATATTCAAGTATCCACGACTTGTTAATTATCTTTGCTTTGAAAACACATTGAAGATATTTAACAGGATTTTACAACTATCTCCTAATTTTCTCACTCAACACTATAAAATTCACTCTTTTCCAACGAAAAAAGAAATCCTCTGCGTTTTTCAGTTGAGACCAAGATATATCTTAGGCCCATCCTCTTCTAAGATGGAAGTTTCATAGTCAGTGACAGAGAAGTGTCCTGTCCTCCCCAGCTGTGTTTTCCATGTTTCCGCAGGTCTAGTCATTGTGTGGCTGCAGGGTAAGTTAGGTAAGTTAGATGAGTTTACTCCTGTGACTGAATATTAATCTTTCTTGCACAGCTAGCTTTCGGAGACAGCAGTGTCCTATTCTGCCTTATAATGCTCCCAAGTGATCGTTAGAACTTCAAGGACGAAGGTACAGCCACAAGAGGTGGGATCTTCCCTTTTACCAGCAAAATGATCTTAAACCAATTGCAAACTACTCTGTACTCGCAGTTTGCAAAAAGCAAGGAGTGCATTTCAAAAGTGCTGATGGAACCACCAACAGAGCAAAAAAACCCCTCAGACACCAAAATACACAAAATCCATTTATGTACAATAAAAATAAGCAAAGGACTTACAGGTTCTCCATGACCTCTCCTTGGCGCCTTGCGTACGGACTCTTCTGGAGCTCTACAATCTCTGTGTGCAGAGCCATGATCTGCTCATCCAGATATCCAATATCTTCAGCCTAATGGGGAAATGTAGGTACAAATCAAACTGAAGGAGGAGAGCAACAGAATAGATAAAGATCTCCAGAATACTTGTTTAGATAATGGGCTGACTCCATGCAGAGTTTAGGAGAAAAAAGCTCTTTGACGTGACTCCTGCTACAATAATTGAGGTTACTGTTATTATCTTCTCAGTGAGTGATATCACCTAGATCCAAATCTCTGACAACCGCACTGGATGAGAAAAAAATCAGCTTTTTCATAAATCTTATCTCTTTGAGATGCACACTGCACACACAGACGCTCGCTGGCTCTACATACATTCCAGCAGTGAAGATTTATTCTCCTACTCTTACAGTATGGACAGAGGGTGCTCTCACATTTCACCCTCCCGTATACATTCTGGTTTGACATTTCTCCGGTATTTCACATTTTCCTCAAAGCAATATAAAAGTTACCGATCTTATGCCAAACTCCCACAATAAGTTAGATGAGGCAGCCAACAACAAAATTTCTGAGCATGAGGAGTAGCTATGTGGTGCCAGACGTGCACTGGTCACCATAACGGGTCCTAGCACCATGGACTGTGGGCACTGGTCTGCCTTCCTGAGAAAGTATTTTGAGATATTTCAGCTTTTTCTTTCTGACCTGGGGCTGTAGGACCCAAAAATCAAATATTTTCCAGAACATACCGCTTGCTGAAGCTGCAGAAGTACTTGGTATGAGGCTATATAAATGGGATGTGACCCCTTGACCTGAAAGGGATGTCTGTAGGTCTCGCAGGTAAAGAATAAACCAAGAAGAAGCAGCAGCGAGAAGCCACATAATCAAAGGAGAATCAGATTGTGAGACAAATGTGAAGTAAACCCTGTCTTTATCTGGACCACCATGACTCACCACACAGCATAACTGTGTCTCTTGAATTCACAGAAGTTAAGCTGCCTGCTAGATAGACTGAGATACCACCGTGTATTACAGAGTAAAACATTTTCCATTCCTGATAAATTGACAGGGTGCGGCTATACATATGGACTGCACAGCTTGAAGACAGAACATAATTCTGATGGTCTGCAAAGTAAATATTTGTTGAGGTTCCCGGTTTTCTGGAAATAGCCACTGACAGCTTTGAGTTATTCTACTAGAAGCAGCCTCCCTTTTATCTTTGTTGCTTCCTAACAGGGAACAACCAGATCCCAATTTAAAGAGCTAAATAGAGGTGAATTCAGGTGAAATCCCAATTTCTCTGATCTCCATCATGTGAGCAAGCAGAATCAAGGCTCCAAGAACCTTTTGACTTAAATGAAGACAGGCAATAGATCCCAGAACCTGAACTACCCAGTCTATTCCTTCACAGGGGAAAAAAAATAGGCAATGTAATTTATTGTTTGTGTTTCTAATGGTGTCTGGGATTTTTATGTATTAATCACTGTGCTCTGTGTTACTATGAGAGCCAATACAAGAACTCCCGGCAGGGCAGAGCAGAAATGCAAGACATCAGCCCAGTACACCACGTGACAGTCCTGGTCAGCAGAACATGCAATGTTTTTGGCACTCCTGCAGCTAGCTACTAGCACAGAGCACAAAAAAAGAGAGTACTTTTTGAGGTATTTTAAAGACCTCCACTCTGAGAAATACATTACAAATGTGCTGATTTTTCCTTGCATTCCTTCTGAATGCCACCACTTCTGAATGCTCCCCTCTGAATGCCTCCCCCCTCCCAAGCTTTATTCAGTACATCTGGTAGAAGAAGAAACAGCTTTTGACAATGAACTATGATCATCCTAACTCCATCCCTAGTTTTCACAGCTAAAAGCTTATTCCTTCCCTATAGGTCTGTACAAAACTGTAGGCAGAATTATCCTCTGTCAAAAAGACCTCTCTCTCCTCATTGTTTTCAGTGGAGGTAAAATTAAAATGTTCATTCCCAGAAGACAGAGATCAGAATTCTAAGCAGCAGATAAATTTCAGCTAGCCTTTCTCACAGAACTACCTCTCTGAGAAACAGAAAGCCATTATGTCACCCCAACTGTCCATAAACCACAAGTGAAAACATCTGTTAACTATTAGGACTACTCAGAGTAAGAACTGGCTCTAGCTCTGCTCTAAATTTCTTAAGGATGACTCTTATTAAAAACTAATTTGCGTATTTACTTGTAGAACACCAGAAATTTATGTCTGTATTCTTAAATGAAGTACTGCAATTTTGAAATCACTGCATTGTAAGTGATTAGTATTATTTTCAGCTTTAGCAATGAAAATTTTTGTGTGCAGTAAATCCAACCAGGAAGACTCTTATCTATAGCAACACCATTTCTTTTGGGCAATAAATAACGTGTCTCTATAGTCTACTTTCCTATATAGACAACTGAGTCTAGTGAGATTTGTGCTGGTTTTGTTGAAATCACTAGATTCAAACAACCTGGTGACTGGGGACTCTTTCTTTAATGCACCTGCAATGATATCCTCATTCCCACAGCAGGCAGGATACGAAACACACTGAAGGGACAGGACAGTGGCACATACGACACTAAGTTCCCATCACAATTTCTGTCACAGAGAGATAATGAAGCTTCTTTAACATCCCCTACCTGTGCACACTGAGAGGCCTTCTCTTCCATCTCCTTCCAGGCTTTGAGCATCTTTTCTGAAGCTTAAGAGAAGAGAGTTGTTAATTTATAAAAAGATATAGACAGAAAAATAAAGCATGACCTGTACATCAGTTGAATTTGAACACAAAAGAGCATGACACTGAATCTCCAAGCAGGAATCATGACCCAGAGATCACAGAGAGACAGCAAAGTTGCAACCTTAACTCACATACAAACCCTTTGGATTTCACTGTTTGCAATCACCGGCCTAAAATGAGTTTGAGTCTTTAAACTCCACCATTAAGCTCAACAACTGCCACTTTTGATTAAACACAGACTGTCCAAAACCAGTTCACCAAGTCTTTCGATTTTCCATCATCATCCTTCAGCCCAGTCATCATTTTTGACTCAAGTTTTGGTTTTTAGCCATATATCCAAACTATGCATAAATCTTACTATTCTCCCCTGAATAGTATTTGTAAGTTCCAGATGTTTCTGTGACACTAAAACTGTAGCTGCTGCTTTTTCACCTCATCTCTCATCCTGACTCATGCTACCTCCTGATATCAAGCACAGAAACATCACTCCCTTAGTGCTGTTCAAAACAGTGTTTCTACAGTCATCATGCCTGCTCGTTCTGTCATGGATGGTTAGTGGCCCTTCCACTGTACATCAAGTGCAGCAACTCTGCCCTCTACTTTATGCTCAGTGACAACTCCAAATGAGTCAGACTCTGAACAAATAAATAGCAAACATTTACATCACTAGTACTATTAATACTCCAATTTTCTTAGCTTGGTGTTCTCAGTGGGGAACAGATGACCACCTATTTCACTGTCACTGAAGGTCTCCAAAAACATTTTATTTTTTATCCTCCTGCCTTTGCTTCTGCCAAACTCTTCTCCTGCATCTGCCCCAACTAAAACATACCCATAAAGATGCTAAGGAACACAACGGCAGCTCCTGCATTCATTTTCTTTTAAGCTAGTTCTTACCCATGGCCCTTCGTAGTCACTCTGATCCTTTATAGGATCAGACAAGACATCCAGGCAAGTATTACACAATACCTACATATGCCATAGGCCATCTGGTCACTGTATCTCTCCAGGTCGAGGCGAATGCTTTGATGAAAGAATTCCAGCTTTGCTTTCAGTTGCTGAGATGCTGACACCATATTGTTTTTCATTTTGATTAGGTTGGCGTTATACCGAAGAAGACTGAGCCTAACAAATGAAACAAGAACAGCACGTTAGTTGAAAAGCATTATCTGGACTTATGTGGCCATTAACTGAAGGAAATGCATAGCTAGGAAAAAATGTTGTAAGATTCTTGGAACAGGGAGCCTCAGTGGGGTCACAGACTCCATCTCACATGCTCAGAAGCTGCAGGTCCTCAGCAAGCAAAAGAGAAAGTCCTTCCTCAATTCCCAGATTTTTTGTCAAGCTCAGTTAAACAGTCTTTGCAGCGTAGAGTATTTTTTAGCATTTACAGGGTCCTGTAGTGCATGTTGCCCCTGGTGAATGCTGGCACCTTTTTTATCACTTGAGATGTATGACACTGCCCATTCTGTGATTCAATCACTGGACAAAAATAACGAACAGTTCTACTCATTCTGCCACTTGTGAAACCACTGTACTGGGCTGCATTAGGAGGAATGTTGCCAGCAAGTCGAGGGAGGTGATCCTTCCCCTCTATTGAGCATTGATAGGGCCACACCTGGGTCCAGTTCTGGGCTCCCCAGTACACCAGAGACATGGACATACTGGAGAGAGGCCAATGAAGAGCCATGAAGATTATTAAGGGACTGGGTCATCTCTCCTATGAGGAAAGGCTGAGAGAGCTGGGACTGTTCAGCCTGGAGAAGAGAAGGCTGAGTGGGGATCAAAAGGTACAAATACCTGAGGGAAGGGAGAACAGAGCCAGCCTCTTTTCAGTGGTGCCCAGTGACAGGACCAGAGGCAATGGGCAAAAAATTGAAACACAGGAGGCCCCCTGTGAACATCAGGAAACCCTTTTTCTACTGTGAGGGTGACTGAGCACTGGCCCAGGTTGCCCAGAGAGGTTGTGGAGTCTTCATCCTTAGAGGTATTTAAAAGCCATCTGGACACGGTCCTGTGCGACCAGCTCTAGGTGGCTCTGCTTGAGCAGGGGGGTTGGACTGGATGACCTCCAGAGGTCCCTGCCAATCTCAGCCATTCTGTGAGTCTGTGACTATATTCAAGGTTCACGTTTTTTCAGTTATTATCAATGTCAGGCACTATACAGTAAAATTCCTGGAGTGGAATAAGCTCCCAGCACAAATAAGTTTTATAATGTAAAAGTATAGAACAGCAGACGACTGTAAAACTTCGGATAACCAAAACTCCCCGAGATGTACATTTCCATGCAAACAATCTCTGTATTTGCATAATAATGAATCTTCTGAATGAGGAGTAACAACTTACATGGCAGCTCTCTGGCCCTGGAAAAGCCTGCTATAATCTTCTTTTAGCCCAATCACATAGTGAACTGCTTCTGCCCATACCTTGCGCAGCTGAGGAACTGGCAGTTGGATTTTACTATCCTGTACTGAACGCAAGAAAAACACAGTTGTACACAAATCAAAGGATAACTCTAGAAAAAGATTTCAGTGCTTACAACATTCCTAATTCCTGCTTCAGGTGCCTAAACTAAGGGATCAAGCCACATAAGATCTGCTCAATTTTTATGTGATGCTGCCTAAGTGTGTAACGTTTTCACGTTACAGCTCCCCAGGTATTTGACAGCCTGCTACTGGCCAGGCAACAGCGCATGTTTGAATTCACACCTACAAGAGTACTGATTACTTTGAGCACTTTGGCCTATTGGCTCTAGCAGACATGAGGCACACGGCATGGAACATGGCACAAGGCAGGACCCATGGGTGGTTTTATCCAAAAACTCTATCTAAAGCACCTGCCCAAGTGAGCAAAGCAAGTTAAATGGCTCCATTTAATCAACTGATATTGGTCACTGTCCTGACATGTGTTTCATCTGAAAATGTCTTCAAATCTTTTGTACACTTTCTTCCAGATTCCTGATCTGTATGTTTAAGGGGAAAAGACGCAGGACTTGTGTGTTCCCCTACAGAAACGGGGAACTGTCAGTACACTGGAATATCAATAAAAATGTTGTAAAAGGCCTTAGCTCCAAGAGATTCAGCACAATGCCACCATGCAATGAAAATCACCAGAATAGAATAGCCCAGAACACAGAAAAACCAATCAGAATAAACCTGAGTGACAGTAAAAGGAGACAGGGAAAACCAGCACAGCTTCTGCAGAGTGAGGCCAAAGAAAATTAAGCTACTTAACAGTAACTGTATGTCACAAGGCATTTCCTTTATATGCATTATCCCAGTAGATGCCTCCTATCCCTTGACATAATTTTGTCTTTCATAGAGGTATACAAGGTCTTTCATACAGGTGTATTGGGTATATATATATGCCTTCATAGAGGTATATTAGGTCCTGCAGATGACTGCTGTCATTTCAGGAGACATGTAAGGGAAGCTGTAAGCAGAGAAGCAGCTTTCACGCACAGTCTAAAAGTATAATGATGATGCCAGGGCCTGGCATCAGGACCGGAACTAAAAGGGACCAACTAGAGCAGATCCCACCAGTATCCAAGCAGCAATAGACAGGCTCTACTCCTAACAAGTCAAGAGGAAGGAGGGGCCTGGACTTTCTCAGACACTTGGCTCTGCTTGGTGAGACCAGAAGTAGTATCAGTGCTATGGGCACATTATGATAAAGCTGAAAACTGATAATGATAAAGCTGAAAACTGTTGGGAAGACAGTACAAGAGTGCAGGTTTTGAACCTCTGCCAAGTGTCTCTGAAGACCAGCCCTAACTCATAACCTCCACAGGGGAATGAGAGGAGTTCTGCAACTGGTGGAACATGGCCAAACACACTGGCTTGACTCTGTGATCAGAGCAAGGTGGATTTCCTCATACAGGGCCTGAATGATCAGTAGCATAGAACGGGGGACCTGTTCTTTCACTTAGGTGAGACATGAGAGATGGATCACAGCTGAAATGCAACTATCGCACACAGTACAGGGCAAAAAGTTAATCTGTATCCTCAGGATGCTGATATTGGGTTCAGAAGCATAAACCTAGGAGAGCTGTAGGAGGGCAACTGTTCACGAGCATCCAAAGCACCCAGTCTCAGGAGACCGGACTGCAAGAAGCTGAAGCCTGTTTGTACCTGTGCACAAGGAGGAAGAGAGGAGGAGAAGAAGGGGTATGTGCACAACTTCTACAGATGCTAAACCGTAAGATAAGAAAGTGACTGACCCTTGGTACCACCAAAGGTCGTCTATGTGGGCTATCGCACAAGTTCTGCGAACATCTCGCAGCATGATGTCACTGCAACACTCTGTGGGTATGAAGGGACAAGACCCTTTAGCAGAGCAGAGGACTGTGCAAATGAAATCACAGTCCCCAAGTCAGAATCTTCTTCCCAGGATGTAGTGTGCAGACATAACCAGAAGTTCCCCTCTCTAGGCTACAAGATTAGGTTGCACATATTACATCCCAAGCCTTCATTCACATCGTGGTTCTGTTTAAGTGGGGCAATGCTTCGGTTTAGGTGTTTAGGTGGGATAGATGCTGTTCAGCACACAGAATTTAATACAAGGGTAAAAACCTTAAATGAATCTTAAGTTGCTCTATAGGAGAGTTCCCAAAAGGTGGGCAATAAATTCTCTGAACTGTTACATTTACAAAATGTGGAGATATGGCATCGTAAATGAAACTTTGTTAGGCTGCTTCAGGTTCTTAAATGGTCCTCTTTGAATTAGAGAATGCCTTTCAAGATAACACACAGAGATCTGTAAGGCAAATCTACTTTCATATTACATGAGAAGCAGTGTTTTCAGTTCCCAGCTGTCCTCCAGCATACTTACCAATGTAATTTACACAGTCAGACAGACTTCGAGAAGCAAAGGGTCCATCATAGACAGTTTTGCTTTTATCAAACAAATAGACCATGTAGCTATCCCAGCCTCTCTGGTGAGAAAAGATAAGAGAACATAAACAAGATAAATCCCAAACATAACTCCTACTAACCCAGAGAGTCCTGGTTACTTCAAGAACTAATTATTGTGGGCAGACACTCTTCTTATCAGGTGCCTTAAAAAAGCTGATTTTGATAGGTCCCACAGAAACACGAGACCCTTTGCTAGCAAGTTACTTTATTTAAATATTTAGACAAGAGCGTAACTATAGGAATCTGCTTACATTACCCGATAAAGGAAATAATGCTGGACCTTAAGAGCAATGCTACACTTACAGAGCAAACTGTCTCCAGTGGGAGAAGATTAAGGCAATTTATCTTCCCTAAGATTTTAAATTCCCTGAGAATGTGAAAGACATTAAAGGAACAGAATCATTCTTACTACGCCATCAATAACACACTGGGAAGCAGGTTTCCGAGGGTCCAGGCAAATCCCCGTTTCCAACAGCAGTTCCTGATTTCCAGTACTTATTCCAGTTTCAAACTCAATCCGAATCTGAAGGGAATGAAGGCTTTCCTCGGGATGCAAAAGAAATGAAACAATCTTGGCAGAGGTCATATTTAAGATGTGTACTATCTGTAAAGAGTACAAGTTGATTACAAGTCACTGGCTATCAAAGACAAAGGACACAAAGGCCTGGGAGGGAGTATGTAGCAATGAACATGTTAGACTGAGAGCATCATTTGAGTTTTAATAACCACAATAATCAAGTTCAGCAGTAAAGCCCCACATAATAAAACTCAAAGTCTGGGCCTGTAACTTGTAACTTAATGTCAGAGAAAAATTACAATCAAACCGACTAATAGCCTTCACAAGCCATGTTGCAGCTTAATTGCATCAAAAGAATGGTGACAAACTAGCATAAAGGCCATCTTGAGATGTTGTCTCTGATGCTGGCCAGTACTGCTCCCAAGGGAGTCCCATTTCCTTTAATCCCGCCATACAAAAAAGCTGTTACATACCAGTGCTTGTCTTCTCACCACTCTCATGGCCCTCTCTATAGTTTTACTATATCTGGGCGGAGACTGTAGGACCCAAACAACACCATGATATACAGATTTTGACAAGTCCCAATTATGGGCACAATATTTTGTGTTTTGGGCTTTAATTCCTTTGGAATTCTTCCAGGTCAGACAAAATTATCCTCTGGCTTCTACACATGCTTGCCTCAGCTAGTCTTACTCCAGCAAAGCTCCAATAATTACTTGAAGGGGAAGAGTCAGGTGAATGAAATCTCTGTTCTACTACAGGTACTACTATAGTACATGGACTTGGAGGTCACAGCATCAGCAGTGGAGTTCAGGAAAACTGCTATTAGCAAATATTAAACCATTATTTGATCTTGGTGAATCCTTTCTGAGATGACAGACAGTAATATAGGGTCATTCTTCTACTCCAAGTGTAAAGCTAGAGATTAATATTGCTGTTGACATTTTGCCTTCAGGTATGTACTGGACAGGCTGTACTGTGGATAGTGAGTACTATCCACTCACTTCCTAATACCAACAAAAACATTCCTCATGATCCTGCAGCTGGATGATGCCAGGATTACAGCTTTGCTCCACTGAACACACTTTTTGTCCTCTGAGATGCTTTCAGTAGGCCTTTAACCCCAGTAACAGCCCTCACTCACCTTCAAATTCAGTATGTGATCCATTATTAGGAAACACTTTGGATGACTGGTCTCAGGATCAAAACCTCCACCCCTCTGTTGTGGATCCCAATTCAGCATCAGTTGCAACCAATTTTCCATTGGTTCTACAATTAAACTAAAACAGAAGGGCCGTAAAAAAGAGAAGGCACATATTCTACAACACTCAATCCACTTAGGACACTAGGGTATCACAACAGCAATAAGGTTACAACTCTGGTTAGAGACCATATGTGTGCAACACCCACTGAACATGCATGAAGAACAGTGATTTCACTGCAGTTGCTCATCCTGACAGCAGGGAAAGCCTGAAGGGGAGGAAAGCACATACAGAGTGAGCATCCCCACTGTAACAACAGTTTTCACTGACCTCAGCAGGAGCACACACCCATCCAATATACCTTGCATTATACTTCTCCCTCTTCCTGACTCCTATTCATTGAGTCAAAAGTATCTGGACACATCAGTAAGGTGTGTCAAAACGGATAAGCAGGAGAACTGTTTTTTGTTTTCCTCAAAAACCCATCTGTGATACACATAAAATCAAATAGTTTTCAAAGCCTGGTCTGCAGATTAACCATCCCTGTGCTGCCGAGCTGCCTGGAAGGTTCTCTTCCATGTTTATCCACAGAAAAATGCTTTTTGTAAGTTTATTGTCAAGAACACCTTTAAAGTCAGTACACAGTGCAAAAAGCCCAAAGCACTGGCACAAAGCCACTTATTTCATTCTCAACTCCAGTACTTTTCTTAGAAATCTGCCAGCGCCAATGAGTTGCACTGCACTGCTAGGCACATCTAAAGACACCAGTGCTAAGTAAGTGACAAATGATCAGAGTCTGACTTCTGACTTGGTACAGACCCATTACTTCAGGTTGAAGGCCCTCCTGGAGGTCTTCGGTCTGAGTCCTATCCCACAGCAGGGCCAATGTCACAGCTACAGCAGGCTGCTCAGGACTGTGTCCAAGAGAGTCTGGGCAGTCCCCACAGATGGAGATCCCCTGCTGCTCAGGGCCCTGTGCCAGGGACGTATCACTAGCACAAGGAAACCTTTTTCCTGTGCCCAAATTTCGTTTTCCTTGTTGTAACTTGTGCTGTTGCCTTTGGTCCTTTCACTTTGCCTTTCTGAGAAGAGCCTAGATCCGTTGCTTCTGTAACGCCCAACTAGATAGTAGAAGACAAAATTAGATCCCCCTTTACCCCTTCTCTTCATCAGACTGAAGAAGCCCAGCTTCATGGGCCTCTCCCTGTATGCTCTATTCAACAGGCTCTGACCATCTTTGTGGCCTCTGCTGGACCTGCTGCAGTTTCCCCAACACAAGTAGTAGAAGCTTCTACTTCCATAGAGCAGCTAACTCAAGTACTTGGTTTATGAGATTCAATACCATCAAGTTATCGGGTAGATATTACTCAGTGGCCTTGTGGTAATGAGTGAAAAGCGGTCACAGAGTTGACACTGCAAGGTGGACTGCCATCATCCCACAAACTGCACTGTGAAGTGCCACTGAAGAACTCAAAGTATCAAAAAAGAGCCATGTGGCTACAGGCTATTCCTTAACAGGAAATGGTAGCTTGTCAGGAGCTTGAAACACTCCTCAGGAGAAAGGAGGAGGACCCCTCAGTGCTTGGGATAAAGAAGGAAGAGCCCTCAGTTTAAAAGACAGGCCAAAAATTATCACACGTAGCCACAAGGACACACTTACCCACAGAGGCTGTGAGGCTGTGGCAAATGGGTACTAAAGCGAACTTCCCCATTCATCTCTTCAGAAGCAAAGATGTGCTTTGGATCCTTCTTCTTGATTTTTTCATGCCTAGAAAATAAAATCCTTTGTGGATATGCTGACAATGTTACTTTTGTAAAGGGTCAACTGAATGTGGCAGCAGCAAAAGTGCCACAGTCTAGTAGTTTTAGAAAACAAACTCGTCTTTCAGGACAAAGATGACATCTTCAAACAATCCACCCAGAACATCTCCAAGTGGAAGAGGGAGTCCTTGCAATTAACTCTGTCTCTGGAAACAGTTTTGTACCTGCTTGCAAGGAGGTCTGGACAGCATCAAACAAGAGGATCAACAGGTAACAATTCACTGACCACAGAGCAAGCCTGCACAACAAAATCAGCCTCCATACATTAATGAGACAGACAAGATTTGCAAGAGTCATCTGGCAAAACCACTGCCCTTACCTTGACCCGAGTGAAGCATCTAATAAGCGTTAGAAATGCAGCATGCTTTTGGCTCCAGTACCAGGGAAAGCATCAACAGCAACGCTGCCTCAGTCTCCTCACCTTGGCTCACTTCAGCACTGGTGTGAACCTTGCCTAGAGCTCAGCTGCTCCCAGAGCAGCAGGATTTCCCAGGGCAAGTCAACAGTCATCAGTCAGCTGTGAGGCAGCTGAACACTTCTTGCTCCTGGAGGCTGCCAGCCTGCTCTCTTTCCCAGTCAGCCCCAACTGGAAGTGAAACTACATGTGTGTGGCCTCTGCTGTTCTCTTCCTTCTTTTATGGATAAGGAAGAGCTGTTTCTAATCTTATTCATTCATTAGTTTTCTACTAATTACATTAGGAAATCAAGTTCTCCATGTTGGAAAATATTGAACAAATATTGAACTATTAAAATAGTAAAATCCCAAGAATTAGCAATTAAAAGGGAAACTATTGCAACATATTGGTTAAAATTATTTTTTTGTTAACACATAATAATTTTTTAAGCTAACACTTGCATAAAAACTCAAATTTACCTTTCTCCTGTTATTATTTCAACGCTAACAGAAAAGCAAGTTTTGTATTTTTTATGTTGCAGAATCACCCTTTTAAAAATCAAGCTTACATACACTCCTGGTATTGCAAGGTAGGAAGTGGAAATGTAAAAATATATATTTCTGCCCCTTCTTCTAGCTCTCAAAGAGCAAGCAGAAACCTCCATAGCCACGTTCAAGTCTTTCAGTCACCACTTTTGTAAAGGTACTTACAAACACATAACTATGTGTTTACTACACAAAACATGCTCTGTCTTGCTGTGTTATTTATTACTAAAAAGAAGTAACCTCACAGCCTAGGTGAACAAAGGACCATATCACTCCTTCCCCTTACATTTTTCTGACACCGATACGCAGGCTGGTTTATAATTATGTTTTTTGATTCAAATTTCACTTGTGAAGGAATTATTATGACCAGAGGCTACCACACAATGCCATAAGCACATAATACAATATGTATAAATAGCCAATTGAACTGTCATTGCTACTACTAAAGTATCAATGACTTCTGCAAAGCTTAGCAGACCACCAGTGTCAGCACCTACCAAATACATTTATCATCATGGTTCACGCTGTCACTTCACCACACGCAGTAGCTGTCATTCCTATTGCCTGGCATCACCACTTGCAGAATAAGTGTCTTACCAGGTAAATGGCTGTAGATTATGTAAGAAAGGTCTGAATCCTGCAATGCATTCAAACACCATCGTTCCAAAGCTCCAGTAATCAACAGTAACTGAATAGGATTTATTCTCAAAGAGTTCTGGAGCCTAAAATGGATCATAAAAAGACACTTTGAAAGTGGTATTTCAGGTCATCTATTTTCTTGCATTTCTGCAGAGACAAAGCTGCGCCTAGGCACGTCCCCCAGCTCCAGAGTGGCACAGGGACCCTGATGCAGCCCCGCTTAGGCTGCCCAGTGGGTTGGGGCCTGGAGCACCCAACCCATAAGGAGACAGGAGGGAGCTGGGCTTGTTGGGTCTGGCTGTGGGGAGGCTGGAGGGGGGAATGGAGGGGATGGACAGGGCCAAACTCATCTTGGAAGCAACAATGAGAGGCAATGGCCCCAGATCACCATCTGGGGTCCAGGCTGGATATGAGGAAACACTTCCTCCCCTGGAGAGGGAACACCCTTGGGACAGGTCCCCAGGAAAGTGCGGGATCTCCATTTTCCAAGGTTTCAGGGCTTGGCTGAGCCAAGCCACAGCTGCCCTGACCTAGTGCTGGTGACAAGCCTGCTGCGAGCAGGAGGCTGGACAAGGGACCTCTAGGCTCCTTCTGACACACACTTCTGTGATTCTATAAAATGTGGCAATACCACATCACTTGTATAGATGAAAAAAAAAAATCTTACCAAATATTGTAATGTTCCAACAAATGAGGTGCATAAACTTCCTTGATCCAGATCCTTTGCGTATCCCAGGTCTATTATTTTGTGAACAATCTGTAGACAGTTTAAATAGTTCACAAATAGAGCAAATTCAGAGAAAAAAAAACCCACCACACAACCCAAAATCTGTACAGTGATATCCACAGCATACACTCAAGAAGAGGAAAGCCAGAATAGAAATTCTGAAGAAACTCCATGGCAAAGCTTCAACATGTGACACAGTGCTAAGGCTTGCTGTTTCACCACATAAGCTGGCATTGTCCACCTACCTCAGCTTAGACTCAACTTTATTTAAAGCAGCTTGCCAGTTACAGCTTGGCCAAACAGAGTATTTAGCTTTTTATCTGGGAATTTAAAGTTATTTGTTTGAAGAGTAACAAGAGAGAAAACAACTTTCATTAAGAAATCCATTAGGCTGACTCTCTGAACTAGCCTGATTTTAAATGCAGCCCTCAAAGCCACAAACACAGGGATACACTACAATCTCATATCATTCATATTCTGTTGCAGGCAGGGTTCTTGAATGGAAGCAAGAGTTGTTCATTTTTAATGATAAGGATTTAAGAATAAGCACAATAGAATTTGTGGCTTCAAGAAGACATAAACTTTTAGTAAATTCACAGTGCAGTTTTCAGCCCAGTTCAAATGCCACAAATTACTTGTTCTCTTTTATTTCTCTCAGGCAAGATAAAGCTGTTGACAACTTCCAGAAATGACAGTGGGAACACGACAGACAGAGGCCACCTGACTTACCTTCCCACCTTCATCCTGAAGAACGATATTTTCAGGCTTTAAATCTCTGTGTATAATTCTGTTTTCATGCAAATACTGGATACCAGACCCTGAAAGACATGTTTAATAGAAAATAAATGCACATTGATTAAAGATACATCTAACAAAAATCTAATATCCTTGACTTTGGGGTTGACATCAATAAATTTTCATTTTAAAGCACCATTAAGAACTATTGACTTAAAAGATTCTTCAGATTTATGCTAGGGCTGAACTAGCTCTGTTCCTCTGCTCTGCAGAAATGGAGGTTGCTACGGAGTTCAGACCTCATGGCATAACCGCAGGTCACATCTCTTGCCTTACAGGCAAGAGAGAAGGCAGCTGAATTCTTCTCAAACTGTAGTTACAAAATGAACCACAGCACTCAGACAAGCAAAACAGGTCTCCAAAATGTGCAGGCAGCTTGAAACAGCTCTGCATGTCCTCTAGCCTAAGATCTTGGTAAATTAACACAAGATAACAAACAGACCTATTTATATATGTGAGCACAATATGCAAGATGCTGATGAAAGAAAGCACTGAAATGAATTAAGCAAATGAAAGAAGCTGAGTTTCCCTTTGACCTAAAACTACTGCCAAACAGTGGCTTATAAAGCTTCTAGTAAACTTCCACCATTGCCAAAGCACCACAATGCAAACCATCCCATCAGGGAAGAGACTGCCCAGCTGCAATGAAGCAGAAGCATGGCTGCAGCTAAAAACTGATTCCTGAGCAGCCTCTGGTTAATGCTGGAGCAGCTGACTGAGGTGCCACCAGCCCCAGTCAGTATAAGCAACACTGAACTTAGGGGCTCAAGGCTTCCCCTCTGCTGGTGGGGGACTGGTGTGCTCAAAAGTAGCACCACTTCTATCACTCTCACCACTAAAAATGAAATTCCATGATTGCTTTAAGCCAATCTACGTTGGGGCTGTCCCCAGAAGGAACACAGGTTCCCAAACTCTCCTTTCCCAGATGCAATTTCCATAGCAGCACAAGCATTTATGGCACCATGTGATCAGCTTGATCCTGGGACCAATCCAGTTGGAAACCATTAAAAAAAAAATTTAAAAAATCAGGTTTTAGCCAGGCTGGTTTCCAGAACCTGCTTCTTACCTGGGTACAGGAGTGGCTGCAGTAGGGGAGGGAATAGGAGCACGTGCCCAGGAAAAGGCAAAGAGCAGGACTTTGCCTTGTGGCAACAGTCCACACTTGAACTGCCTTGAGGGGACTGTGGAGGCACTAACAAAAAAGAAACAAGAGAAATCCTACCTGTGGACAGGGGAAAATTCAGTACTGGTCCACCCAAGTAACAACACTGGCCAGTAAATAAAAGATTATCAAGCCTCTGCCACAGGACATAGACACAGACAAAACAGCAAAGGACAACTTTCAAAATTTGAGTTGTGTTTTGGTTTTTTGTTTTTCTTTTGTTTTGTTTTGGTTTTTTTTTGTTCAGGTCATGATTTTTTAGTCTTGGAGATGAGCAAGTGGAAATAAAATAAAAGGTCCTATGAAAGGTCCAAGGCAGATATTGTATTTTCTGATCTCCATCATGAGGTATTTTAAATTTTCCTATGCAAAAGATATTCCAACTGCACATCGTGCAAAGCCTACTTCTAACCAGCCATGACTGTAAATTCTTTACGGGATTATTTTAAGAGAAATATTCAACTAGCATGCCTTGTCCACAGTTTGAACACCTTCTCCCATCGGGTATAGAGTCCCCAGCTTTCACTGATTTATTACTCATTTATATATTTAACAGCTTCTAAGCTGCATTTCTTCTCCACTGCATTTTCAAATCTTTGTCAAAGACATGCCAAAGACATTCAACTTATTACGAAGAAAACAGACCCCGTTCTGCAGGTGGAAGGGGAACAAGGATGAAGGAATGCAGAGTTGCACTTGATTTCAGGAACTCAACTGCAAGCCCTCTGAGCACTGAAAGGACAGAAACCCAGGCCAGTATGTCCAAAATGCTTTCTTGTGCCAAAACCAGCTCCATTCCTGCAAGTACAGATGGGTTATCTGTAAGAGAACTAAAAAACCAAGGAGCTCTACTGAGGAGCAATCCTGGAAAGCCTACTTGCTAGAGAAACCATCTGTAGCAACCCTCAATCAGATGACTTGTCCTCCCCTGGGTGTCCAAGATGCCAGGCACTTCCTATGGACAGGAAGGCCAGTCTGAAGCCTCACATCTTTTATATTCTTACAGTGCTCTCAGTGGTCAAGAATTTGGCATCAAGCAAGCTAAAGCTCAACAGTTTGAAAAATGAGATATTTGATGAAACACTTCTGGAGACCATTAAGTATCACAGAATGATTTCCATGGATTACTACAGCCTTAGGAAATGGTTTTAAAGCAGGCATGCAAAGATATGTGCTATGAGCAGTGCTGTCACCTTGGGCTACTCCCATCCTGTATGGTTTTGCTGCCTGCCTCCTTTCCAAACTGCAGATTCTGAAATCCACATGATATCAGACACCTTCTGTAACACAGATCAAGTTGATGTCTGGCTAATTCACATCCTATTATCACTCTGTCTCCCTGTAGGCTGCCTTGGGCCCCTCCCTAGGGCCATGCACAGCAGTGTTGGTGGGAAAGGTGGTTTCTTCTCCAACCTCGCACTTCAACCTTCCATGGTGCGACGTAGGGCTGATGTCCCTTGTTACACTGCTCACCAAGTACAGTTTGGTCCCATCCATCATCTTTGCATCTGCTCTTTCTGTAGTTACAGGCTGCTCTCAGACCCTCCTCAGTCTCCCTGCGGTCAGACCCAACAAGCCCATCTCCTGGCGGGTTGGATGCTCCAGGCCCTGGGCAGCCTTTGCAGGGTCTTGCCAGGATCTCCACATCCCTCTGGAACTTGCGGTCAGATGCAGCCTCCCCACAGTAAAGGAGACAATGATCTCCATCACTATGCTAGCCACAACTCTAATACAGACCAACAGAATTGCTCTTCCAAAATAAGAAGCTTCTCAACATTGAGGTGCACTTATTTTGGGATCACTTACCTTATTAACCCTCAGTTGAGAGCAAATCATTAGCCAGAAGATTGCTGGACTAGCCACAGCATGGCTGGCTTCATCTTCTGCTATGCTCTTACCTACCTTGCTCTCAGCTCCACTCCAGTTTATCATCTCTTCTGTACTGTCACCCTGAACAAGTGAAATTTCCCTCCTACTAAGCAAACCCTACACAGAGCAGCCACAGGGCAACTTGGGAACTTTCCATGTTGCTCCTGCTTTTTGGCATGTAAAAGTTACATTCCTCCAAATGACATGCAGTTTGGCATCTCCAGAGCCATGAACAGAAACAGGATTTGAACGGAAAACCATGACCTTAACAAAACAAAACAAAATATTAAGGTCATAGCTACCTACAACTGACCACTACACAGCTTTTCCAATCCCATTCCACGGACATGTCATTAGTGCAAGCTTCTCATCTCCGTGATCAGCAGGGACACCAAGTCCTTCCTCTGCAATAGAAACCTGATCCGTTTTAACACCCTGTTCTCATTAGTCCCCTTTTCAGGGACAGCTGAAAAAGCAAAGTGCCACATAATAAAAAAATCCCCAAAAACCAAATCACAAGAAAGGCATTAGGCTACTTACCAATGTCGCTAAGCAGAGAAAGTATTTGACTTTCCTTAAGTCCGCAGCAGTTTTCTGGTTTGTTTAGCAACTACAGTAAAGAAAAAGATGTTTAGACCCACAGTGCAACAGTTAACAGACAAGAACAACATTTTCCATCCCCTGCTGACACAACACAGAAAACAGTACAGCTCAAATACAACTCTAGTTGAATGAGGCAGTTGGCTTTATGAAATAAAAGCATGGGGGGGGAAGAAAACAACACAGACAAAATGAAAATTCCTTGCACAGAGATGGCATTGAAAAGAAGATTTGGACTGCTGGAATACCACAAAAGCATGAAAGCCATCAGAAAGTGAACGGGCAAGAGATGCAGGCAGGGCCATATGGCTGCAGGCAATGGGGATCCTGAGGCTCCTGGAATCTGCTCGTTCCTTATCTGCTGAAGTCTGGCCTGATGGGATCTGGGAACACCCCAAATACCTGAAGCCGGACTGCTGCTTGGAAGAACAACTTTCCAGTGAGGAAAATAAACTGAGTGACAAAAAGCAAAAGGAACGGATACAAATCTAAGCCCTTGGCAATTCAACCACGGGTCACTGATAAAAGGATGAGAAGGGAAACCAACATGTTAACTCCTAAATTCAGTGTAGGCCACAGAAGAGAAGATCACTGCAGTCATTTACAGCTCCCAAACAGTCCAGCTGGCCCAAAGCAATTGCTGGTTTAATCTGAACAAGCTGGCCATGGACTCTAATAGAGCCTGTTTTTCTCAGTGTACTGTACCCAACTGATACCCCGTGCTACGGAAAAGCCACCCATGTATCAGCCCCTGCTGCAAGAGGCTGCCAAACACTGTGCAGCCACCCATTGTCAGTCCCCACTCCCATAACACTGCCTGAGCCCTGCAGGGTGTGAGGCACAGTACCAGCCACCCACCTCACGGTCAGGCACCTTAAAACCAGCAAACGGCATGTTCTCTGATATTGCCACAGGCTGCCCCACTCCACACAAGTCACCTTCTTCAGCTCAGAGCTCTCAATCGCTGGCTAGCTCTGCCTGGGACATGATCTTCCTGACTGCCCTCCCACAACGGGAAGAAGCTGCTCTACACCTCAGCATGCTGGCTTCTCGGCCGCCCACCTAGTTAATCCTGAGCTAAAAAGCAGGTCATTGGCCTGTGGATCACTGGAGTGTCCACAACATGGACCGTGACCTGAACTCTCAACTCTTAAGTACTTCTTCATCTCTGTTTTTCCTTGCCCCAAATTTGTCTCCTGTAGCAAAAGGTATGAGAGAAGCACTGTAGGAAACCTCCTCCTAATTGTTGTCTTAATGATCTGTCAATAAGTAGCTTCAGCAATTTTCCACATATGCCCTGAGTCAATCAACATGTGATCTCATTTTTTGATCACTACAGTGAAAGCTTTTAGATGACTGAGGTACACCTCTGCACTGCAGCCACCCCTCCCATGATGTATCCTCATGTTTTTGCCTGCCTCCCACACTTCAGGCACAACCAGTAGTCAAAGCTCTATGGGGAAGAAGCCAAACGTCCACATCTCACTCATTAAGTTTTGGGTAGATGTGCTGAACAACAAAGGAGGAAAGGGGCGAAGTCAGAAATCAAGCTCAGAGCCCAGAACACCACCCTGAAAGAGCACAAGCATAAAAATGTGTGTGGCCCATAGACAGCAGCAGATGCTTTTCCAAGCTTTATGGAAGATTGCAGACGTGCAATGAGAAATTAATAGCGGTGCAAAACACAAATGATGCCAACTGAGTGCAAGAGAAAGATTTAAAGATGAGCAGGATCAGAAATAAAAAAAATGCATCTTTTTTTTCCTTTAAGGAACAAAGCATTACACGCGATCAAATGAAACGAAGCACATTACTTCCTAAATTGTCCCAGCATCTATGCAATATCTAAGGATTCACTAGAAATTGAATGATCAAATACTGCATTGCAAGTAGAGCTAATGCAACCCCAAATTTCTTTGCCAGGGTCTCCAATTTACCTTCAAGTAGTCTCAGAACTTTTACCGCAAAAATAAAACACCAAAGCGTTGCCGAGAATGTGGTCAGCAACATGTCTTTGCAACATCCAAATACTATTTGGACTTCCTTTCATTGCCAACCTTGTCTCTTAAAATTGTCCCTACTGTTTTAAACAACTTGAAAACATAAAATAAGGCTCAGTAAGTTACTGATACACTAGCTGCTATCACAGATATGCAGTTATTGCATTCAACATCTGCTCACGTTCCTCCAGTGCTATTTAACACCAGTAACAAAAACAACAGAAAAATGAGCTTCCTGATCACTTAGATGAGGTGATTTCTAAGCAAACCTTAATCAATAGGGATTTGCTTCTTCACCCCTATGCAAATAGCTGCTTCCTGAATCCAGCTGTAATGGAAAGGGAGCATAAACTCTATTGGGCCATGCAGCCGCTGCCTGGGGAACTACTGAAAGGTTCCTTTACTCTTGGGTGTTGCTGCTTCGCAGAAGGGCAGTTCCCCATTCAGCAGGAAACAGGAAAGTCTCTGAAGCCCTGGAGGTCCCAATCCAGTACCAAAAGGATCCTTTCCCGTGCCGAGAGGAATACAACACTGTATACACGTGAATCAAAACCAGATCAGACTCCAAACAGATAGAGACATATTGGAGCAAAGCCAAACACGCTGGGTGCGAGTATCTAGGCTATGGGAAGTTATATTAATGCTAAAGCAGTTCCACAAAAGGACACGCTGCTTCAGGATAAAAGAGTATCTGCCCTTGGATTGCTATCTGTCCTCTGGTTTCAAAAACAGAAGCCTCATTTCCCACGTGTGTTTTTTTTCCACTTTGCATTTACTTCCCCACACCTGTGCCTAAAAAGAAAAGTGCCACAGAACATACATGGTTTCACAGACAACCATAGTTACAGAAACAGTGTTAACTCCACTTATTTTGCTACATATTGCAAAGCATACCAGATATTACCTTCCGGAGGTCACCCCCTGAACAATATTCCATTGCCAGAAGAGGAACGTCGTTAACCAGAAAGTTCATCTCCTCAGGAACTTCGCAGGCTCTTACTACATTGGGATGGTTCAACCTAAGCACGTGGAAAGCTGGATGAAAACTCTGACTCCTCTTTTGGAAGAATGAGACAACAGATTGTCAACCAACCATGTTTTATGTTTCAGGTACAATTTCTGTTCCACAAATATATCCTTGCTGAGAAGTACACCCTTCAACTGCTACCTACCAGTATCCAAATGCATAAAATCCATACCTTGGGAATACACAAACCAGTGATGAGCAGAAACGACGTCTCAAAGTCAAGGTACAGGACTTTTGACGATGGGGATCTGGGCTTAAGTTCTGGATTCCTGCACATTCCTGGCAAAGTCATTACATATGTGTGTCTGTTTCTGCATGTGGGGACAGTTTCCCCCTGGCCCAAGGGTTTCATAGGAATCCATTAACAGTTGTGTAACTGTACTAGGGAGGTAGAACCAGGCAGGTGAAATCCATGTACACGGGGAAAGATTCATTTCTGCAACTGAATTCAAACAGCTGCTTCCTGACTGTCTCTAATATACGTTACCCTTGGGAATAAAAGACACATCCAGAAGGAAGACAAATTACTTCTGTGTACACCTTCCAAAGCCTCTGGAAGCCACTACAAGAGCAGCTGTAGCTGTGCAGCTCAATGCTGGTATTCAGAAAACAAATATGGCAAAAACACTAACAAGAACAGTGATCATCAAGCCCTGACTTACAAACTCAGGTTGCTTGCAAGTGGTTTCCTCCAATGTTAGTGCATACAGTGAGCAGATGAGGGTGACAAGGCAGCAGAGCAGGAGCCCAGTAAAGCTCTATGCAGCAGGGGCACTGCAGGCTTTGGTGAGGACAACTCAAAACAAAACTGACCAGCACCCCTCCTCCCAGCAGTGGGATGGAACATTTCATGCTCCAGGACCTCTCTCAAAAGGGAGCAGGAACTCTCAGGACAAGAGAACAACTGTATGAGACCTCAACACCCAGAACGACCATGAGGACAAACCTGGCCAGGTCTGGTTCACAGGTACCTCAGAGTGACATGCTGGAGAGAGGGATGGCGGGCAGCATGGAGCACGCAGTTTCTCATGAGAAAGCGTGAGGAGACATTATTCTGTGCTTGTGGGAGCATAACAGAAAAAAAGCTATTCCTAGCTCCCCAGTTGCTAAATCAAAGATGAATGCACTACATGGTATGGGAACACGCGGGTGTTCTCCTGTCACCACATTAAAACTCAAGACATAGCATGGCATGAGTTTGGAAGAATGTCAGTATCACTAAGGGATGGACAAACAGCCCAGGCAGTGCAGGAGTACAGAGGGTTTGGATGTTGCCAGGTCCCAAGACAAGGCATCAGCTAGTACACCAGAGCAGAACTGCTTGGACATCTTGGGATGACAGATAAACCAGGGCAGAGCTGCTGGGCGACAGGCAGACCCTCACCCCGGCTGACACAGGGGCTGGGGGCTGGCTGCCCCCACGGCCCGGTCCCTCAGCCCGGCCGGGCCTCGGCCGCCCGGGCCGCGCCGTCCCGTCCGCACTCACTTCTTCATGATGTCGATCTCGTGGCACCAACGGTCCTTGTTCTTGACGCTGAGCTCCAGCCGGCAGGACTTGATGGCCACCCGGGCGCCCGAGTCCTGCGGGACACAGCGCCGTCAGCCGCCCCGGCCCGGCCCTCCCCTCCCCGCCGCCGCCCGGCCCCGCTCCGCGCCGCCCCACCTGGTGCTGGTAGAGGCAGACGTTACCGAAGCCGCCGGTGCCCAGGCGGTCGCGCATCTCCCAGGGCCCGCAGCCGCCCGCCGGCTGCCCCCGCAGCGCCGCCCCGCCCGGGGCCCGCTCCGTGCCGCCGCCGGGCCCGGAGGGGCCGCCCCGCTCCATCGCGCCGCAGCCACTCGGCCCCACCGGCTCTCCGCCTTTATTACCGCGTCATCGCGCGCACGCCCGCCCGCCCGCCCGCCAATCGCCGCGCGTCCGCCGCCGCCGTCAGCGCCGCCGTCAGGCCCGGAGGGCGAAGTCGAAGGGCTGGAAGTCGCGGCGGAAGGCGCGGGCCTGCGCGGCCTCCTCCGCCCTCTCCGCCGCGCACCGCCGCCAGTCGGCCCGCTGCGGCAGCGCCAGCAGCGCCTCGCTCGCCAGCACCTCCCTGCAAGCACAGCCGGCGTCACCGCCGACGTCACGCGCCGGGCGTGCCGTCAGCGCCGCGCCCCGCGGGGCCGGGCGGGAGGGACGGGGGAAGAAGGCACCGACCTGCCGAAGTGCAGCGGGAAGCGGCCGCGGATGCGGTGGAAGAGCTTCTCCCCCGTGTCCAGCTCCACGTAGAAGTAGGGCGTCCCCGGCTGCGCCACCTGCGGGGGAAAGGGGCGGGGAGAGGGGAGCCTGCTGCGGACCCCCGCAGCCTCCTGCCAGCAAAGAGCAGGGTTTTTGGAAAAGAGCAGATATTTCCTAACAAGGGAGGCATTTCTTTAGAGAGGAAACTCGGCAAAACAAACCAACCGACGCAGAGACCCAAACTGCATCAGTGGCTGACGTCAAACTGCAACTTCCAAGGAACAATGAAGCGATGGATCGCTTTCCACTAGGATTGTCAGTTGAGGATGCATACAGGGCACTACTATAATATTTTTTGTAGTTTAATTCTGCAGTTACCACTACAGAGTCGTTAAATGAGAGAGCCAGGCAGTTCTGATCATTCTTAACCTGAGCTAAGCGATCCTGTACTAATACGACACACTTTTAGAGGAAGAAAAGCATGCAAAGAGACTACATTCACATTTCTTGGCGGAGAAATCAGCCTCTAAGCTTGCCAACATGGGTATCAATAGCTGCAATGGCTTACAAAGAGACAAGCATGCACACATGCTATTTCTGGCTCCTGCTGCAGATCAGGTCTCCCTGTGACCACTGAGCACAAAGAAAAACAAACCCTATGTCACTACTGACTCATTTCTCTGATGTAACAGGAAGATTTCTTTCAAATTCTTATCCAAGAGAACCTAAACCTACCTAATGTGCAGCGGCACTGAAAGAGGGTTGGTGTTTGGTATCAGAAGGAATGAATTCAGCAAGCCTTACACACAGCTGGAATAATTTTCAGATAAGCAATGCATCTGTCATTCACAGGAACTTCACTCGGAGCAGAATACATCTGGCACATCTCCAAATCAAGTCTACAATGGTCTGCCTCCAACAGCTTAACCCTACCACACACAGTGACCTTGGAAGGAAACAGCAGCCTAGACAGGACAGAGGGAAAGCAACAGGTAAAAACTTGTCGCATACTTGCGTGATATCTGAGTGCTCTGGAATTTCTAATAATTCAATCTGTTGTTCCTGTGCCTGTACAATAAAGGACTCTTTAATGTCTTCGGCAGTACAGTGGTCCAATGGGACAGGAATCACCTGGAGAGGGACGACAACATTTCCATAAAAAGAAGAAAAGACAAAACAAACCACTTGCAGAAAGCAATCAGTCCATCACTGGAGCTGGTATGCTCCTCAGTACTGCTCAGCATCATCAAACAAGACAGGTGAGCACCTGTCTGTACAGGCTTAAACTTATGAGATTTTTTTCTGTAGGAGCCGAACAAAAAGCTGAGAACTAAAAGCTTGAAAAAAGTTCTCAGCACAGCCTTCTCCTTTCTGATGTCTGTGGTAGTTTAAGGCCGGTCTGATACAGTTACAGATCTGCCAAATACAGAAACCACCACAATAAATCCCTAAATGACTGACACACAAGGACAATAAAAAAAAAAAACCAACATAACAAAACACCAAATCAAAGAGCTGGTACTGGTAGACAAAGACCAGAGTTCCACATATATCTTTAGATATTCAGCCTACTTCAGTTACAAACGAGCACCACCATTCGTGTGCCAGTGTGAGCCAATCACAGTCAGAGCAAGGTCTTCCAACTTATCTGAAAACCTTGTGGGCTTTTTAATCAGTTCCATGCAGGGAAAAGTGTTCCTCACCCACTCAACACAACCAACGGTGTGTTGCTGTAACAGGAAGAATTAAATTACTGTGGCAGAACCAGCACACCGGTTTTATTTTTGCTCTGGCTCTATCTGTGGGTAGGATGACTTCTCTCCATACTCTGGGAAGGCACAGAATAAAGAGGGAAATCTGAAGGTGAGCTTTCTCTTTCAATTCATTTGCAGATAAGGGCAAGTTTATATTCTCCCAGGGTGACACTAAAACCATACCTGTAACTGCAGATGCTGACTCCTATAGTTTCTTTCAAATAGGACATATCTCTTTCCCTTGCTTCTGAAAAATTCCTTTAGGGCAGACTTGTACTTGGTCACTTCTTCCACCACTTCTGAAGACAAGTCAACCACTGACTGATAGTGCCCAATAGGCAAAATCAAGACGTGATCAGGTAATAAGCCGCCTTTGGCCAGAGCAAGATAGCACTAGAGTGAAACAATACACACCAGTTACTCACTGCAAGCAACACTTACTTACCATGCTGTGGAAATATACTCTCCAACTGCATTCTGAGCATCCCCCAGCCTAGCAGTTCTGCCTCAGGAACAGGAAAGTCTTCTCCTCTATGTCACTTATTAGGGATTTTTTATTAGCAATTTATTAATTACTAGAGGAATGAAAAAGAGAGAGGGATTGCTAAAGGAAAAAAAAAAAAAAAAAAAAGAAAAATCCTTTGAATGCCAGGGAATGCCTTGTCTGCAGGAAAGCAGCTGAGTGAACTTCACCACTGTGGCTAGAACTTCTTGCTATGACAAGAAAATGCACTTGAAAATTGTTAAGAGCTTTTAAGATAAGCCCATGGACAAACCTGTCCCTGTAGCATTTTGAAGTGGATTATGCTATACAGGAGCAGTAACTTTAAGCAAAGTGAATATACCAGTGATTGAATTAATCTCCAAGATGTACTTCAAGATGTCAACTTTAAAGCTATCTTATCTTCTGTTCAATCTATATATAGCAAAACTGGAACCAATCATCCCAGGGAGATCTGGTATAACTCCAGACAGTGCATCATGCTGGCAAAGCAGGTCCCAGTTTACACTGAATTCATGCTGGAAAAGTTCTGCCAGATGGTAACATAAGCAAACCATGAGGGCTGGCACAGCAAAAAGTGTTCTGGCACCATAATCCAGCTCTGCTGCCAGAGCGAAACTGGGCCATGCTTAATTTTTTAAAAGACTTTATCTATATACTTAGGTCTTTTGTAGGGGACGTGCGAAGAAACTGAAAACAAAACCAAGAGTCAGCTTCAACTAAAGTTTTTTTTGTTGTTGTTTAAATTTAAAAGTGGAGATTGATATTTTATATTGCAGTGTCTTAGGCATGATTCTGCCATCACATAGCAAAGAACGTGCTACGGGTACTTACATGTGTGCCAATACTAACAACCAAGTGCTTCTCAACTTCTGGGCTGGCGAGGCAGAACCAGCAGGGCCCCGTGGGCTGTGCTTTATTGGGAGAGGAAAGAGAAAGAAGTGTTAGCACAAGGCTTATTTGTCAGAACAAGGAATGGAACAAGATCTGGAAGAGCTGTTATTTTCCAGACACCCTTCCCAACTGACAAAGTGCTGAAGATGTCAGAAGGACACAGCTCCTGGAAGCAGATCTGGTCAGAGAACTGGTGCCTCTAGGAAATTCCAGCAAGGGAGTAGGTGGCAGCAGTCACACCCTTGCTGATTGCTATTCTCATTGAGAGCTCTAATTTAATGAAGAGCACTAATTCCTGGGAATTTAGTGGTTACAGCTCACCAATAAGAAAGCACCAGCAAATTTAAACAAGAAAATCAAAATGAGGTAAAATTACTGCATAGGTACAGACCAGGACAGATGCTGTCAAACACACTTGTCAGTTCTGGTCTATTCATCACACTCAAAACACCTGGATTCACACCCAAATTGTGATACCTGAGCTGACCTTTAATATAAGGTGACAGCATTGATAAGCTAGGCCTCTCCTTAGAGTCAAACACTATATTCACATCATCTGCAGGTTGTGTACAAGAATAGACAAGCAGCTTTGCAAATGCAATAAACATGACGGGGCTCTCCCAAGAACTGTAGGAAACCGAACATCCAATTCTGGGGTTCATTTCTGAGCAAAACAGTGTAACAAGGCTCTCTTCTCATGCCATCAAACTCCAGAAGACTTTGGAAGTTCTAAGAATATGCAAAATGGCACATTATGTCCTACAGAAGTGATGGGGGAAAACAAGAAAAAACACACACATTCTTTCATCAAAACTTACTGCCATTACAGCCAGTTGTGCCTCTGCAGGCATGTATGGCGCAATGACACCGCGCTTGTCTTAGCATAAAGTAATTTAGCCTGTAGAACTGTTACGTGCAAGGACTATGCAAAGGGCTTGGAAATCCAATAAATAAAAACTGAACAACTTAGTCTCACATAACAAAGGCAACCAGACTTATCTACCAGAGGCATTTTTGAAGACTATCTTCTTCTACTATATTCTAGCCCTGAGAATAGCTTTCACAGAAACAAAGGGGGAAGGCCAACACCTACATCTGCATTTTAAGCTCAAATTTCTTTATAACTGAAACCAACATTTCTAAAGATACATGCTTGCAATAACACTGTCACTGAGAAGTCACAATCCTTAAAGACTTCATTTCAATTTCTTCAAGTCAGACAAACTCTGATGAGATTTACAGCACAGAAATACAGAGGTAACAGAAGGGCTTCCTCCCTTCCCAGTTCATTAATACTTCATGAATTCACAGCACAGAACAACTGAAGTGGTGTTTCAAGAACTCATCAGCACTGTGATCCAGTCTCTCGCAGTCCCTCTGAATGGAAACATGCTGCTTTGTGCAACTGCTTGTTATCATGTTCCAAGGCCAGTCTGGTTCAGAGGGTAAATGGCATCAGCCCAGCTGCAACCACCACAGATCCAACTAGCTTTTAAACTATGCTTTTGACTTTTCTTTCACCTATTGATTGCCAGGTTTGTAGGAAACAAGGGACTCTTCATTCGTCTGTATTCGCACAGAACCTAGAATAGTGACACAGCACAGTGGCAAGCTGACGTACAGCTTAACAGATTGAGAAAAACAAAGAGATGGTCCAATGCCTCACAGGAAGAGCACAGGAAAAAAGCCTCTGTATACTTACGGGGTTTTTTGGCTTGCTTAGGTTGGGAGTTCCCTCTCTCTTTCCCATCTGAGGGACGTTTCTTTCCTTGATGCTTGTTCAAATCAAAGAAAAACTGACAAGCTGGTTCTTCCTGTTTAGAAAATGAAAACCAAAGCCGATTATAACTGCATCCTGAAGAGTCAGAGTATTTACAAGAATTTGCTTTTTCCTGAAGAGGTGCGTAACCACCTTTGAAAAGCGTCAACAGCTAAAGCATCAATATCCTGGAGCAGAATGAATTGAGCTCTCCCAGTAATGCAGCACACTTTGCCTGCCTGGATACACAGCCTCAGCAAGGGAAAAATTCTGGGAGAGCTGCCCCAAATTGCTACATTCTCCTATTTAGCCTTATGCTGAACATTCAGATTCCTTGATTTTATGGATTATTCAAATATCTTTTTCACTTGACAGCCAGCACCAAAAGAATGTCTTTATTTCATATAGATGTTAACCTCTCAACAGACTCACATAGAGGCTGAAACCACTTGGCTAAGTGGCAACGTAAGGCAAAATGCCACTAGAAGGCTTTAATGCTGCAGAGGAAAGCACTTGGGAAAAGGATGGCAAAGAGCAGGGCTGCTCGTGCAAGCTTAGCTTGGCTCCCGCACGGGAGCACAACTGCAGCCTAAAACCCAGCCTGCACTGTTAGAACTGGCACGTACAGCAGAAGTGTTTTTCCCAGTAAACTTAGCAAGCTCTTGTGCCTGCCATCAATTGTATAGTTCAGCTCAAAGGTACAAGGAGTTTTGCTTCTATCCAGCTATTGACTGATGGGTGTGTTAAAAGCCTTGTTGCCAGGAGTTGAACACCACAGCAAGTCTCAGCTGGGAGACAGGAGGTTGTCCCAGCTAAAGGGATCAGGAGGTGTCTGTCATCCTTGTGCCCACCCACGCTGTCAGCTGGAAGAAGCCAGCCCTTTGCTCTGTGTGCATGCTCCAGGGAGAAAGGCTGGTGAGCAGTGCTTGCACTTCCTACCTGACACACTGGTTCAGCAAAGCCTACTTCAACTCTAATCTCAGGCTCAGTATTTCTCCTCCCCACAATGATTTCCCAATTTGGTTTCCCTACATTACCATAAGATATACAGGCACAGCTGTTCATGTGTGCACATTAGCGGAGTATCTCACAATGCTTACAGGGCAAAACATGCTCTGCACAGGGAAATAATGTGAGTCTCTACACCGATGAACACAACCCACTTGTCTGATGATCAGATTACAAAGTTGGGGATTTCAGAGCTTCTGACACAAACAGCTCAATGTTCAGGCCCCAGGAAGGAACTCTTCTGCCCTCAGGTGGCAAGCAATCGATATTTAAAAGAGCACGGAGTTGGTAACTTAGGACACGTGAGGGAAAAAAAAAAACCAACAGTACCCAACACCTGGCTCACAGACATTGAGGGATACAGTGGAAATGCAACATCAAAAAAAGTAGACTGCTGGCTACTCAGGTGCTAAGGCAGAAAACTGGAGGCCAACTGCAAAGGACTAATTTGTGGTCTACAAGCTTAGAAAGAGTAAGACCATGTGTGCTGAGGTGCCCATAGGGGACAGTCCTGACAAGCAAGCAGATCTAACTACAGCATCACCATGCAGACCTGCAGGAAGAATCATAGAATGGTTTGGGTTGGAAGGGACCTTTAAAGGTCATCTAGTGCTACCCTCCTGGAATGAGCAGGGACATCTTCAACTAGATCAGGTTGCTCAGAGCCCCATCAAACCTGACCTTGAATGTTTCCAGGGATGGGGCATCTACCACCTCTCTGGGCAATCTCTTCCAGTGTTTCACCACCCTCATTGTAGAACATTTCTTCCTTATCTAAATCTACCCTCTTTTAGTTTAAAACCATTACCCCTTGTCCTATCGCTACAGGCTCTAGTAAAAAGTCTGTCCTTATCTTTCTTATAAGCCCCCTTTACGTATTGAAAGGCCACAATAAGGTCTCCCCGCAGCCTTCTCTTCTCCAGGCTGAACAACCCCAACTCTCTCAGCCTTTCCTCATAGGAGAGGTGTTCCAGCCCTCTGGTCATTTTTGTGGTCTCCTCTGGACCCACTCCACCAGGTCCATGTCTTTCCTGAGGACCCCAGAGCTGAACACAGTGCTCCAGGTGGGGTCTTACCAGAGTGGAGGGGCAGAATCACCTCCCTTTACCTTCTGGCCACACTGCTTTGGATGCAGCCCAAGTTACAATTGGCTTAAGAAGGGGCAAACTGTAACAAACTCCTGTGCATTGCATCTATACAATTTGGTTGATGCAAATTGTTTACAAAGAACCCTGCAGTGTTTTGGACAGAAACATTCGAAGGTTAAAGCCAAACGCTGTTCTAAAGCTCCCTGAACACAGAGAGTGAAACCAGAGTGCACACATGAAGGAGAAGGTAGTGGTACCTCTGCACACAGGGGTGCTTTGGTCTTCTGTGTCTCCTTCCGCGATTTTCGGTATGGATTTTCAGTGACATCCTGTGGCTGTTTCACCAGCTCTGCAGGGTCCATCAAGCTCATCGGCACAATGCTGAAGGCGTAGAGATACTAGAACAAAGACAGACAGCTCAAATGCAAGAAGCTTTTGCCATGACTGCAACTCTGAAGAGGTCAGCTGCAACCTAAGCCACCTCGAAATGGTAACACACAGCTTAGCACTACAAGAATTCAGCAAATCAGTGTTTTAAGTTAAGGCAGGACATGAAAAACACACTGTCTGTTCCAGTCTCCCACCCAGTGCAACCAAGAGTTTATGGACTGCTTCCAAGTTGCTCACTCCTTTCACTTTAAGAAAAGATCTTTTTGAAAAGCAGCAGTGTATCCTACTTGAAAAAGAAATGACCTTGATCCTTGCCTGTTTCCAGACCCTCTATCTGTCCAGAACAGATAGACCTTTTTTGTTGACCTTTGTTGTCCAGACTCTTGGACCTTTTTTGTTACTAGGCCTGGTTCCTATGCCTTCTTAATCACTAGCAACCTCTCCTTCTATACCAATATTCTGTAACTTTCTTAAGGGGAGAAGAGAAACAGGTTAAAAAAAAAAAAAAAAGAGCCCCTTCCCATCCCAGAAGTTAGTAATTTTCAGTGATTTGCAAGGGCTCCTTCAGAATTTCACTTCCTTCTTAAAGCAGGCCATGTGAAGAGAAAACATATAAAGCAGCTGGGGAAGAGGAATGAATGGCAGCTTTCTAACCACTTTCCTCTGCAGCTGTTTTCACAGATACATGCCATTTGACCAGGTAGAGAAGAACAACGGTGCCTCAGAACACATCTTGCAGCCCTTACCCTTCTGACACAATGGGCAAATGGTATCTGTTACTCAAGTGAGACAGATCCCTCTAGCCAAGCTTTTAAGTGATCAACACTGTCCTCTAGCTAGCCAGAGCTGGGCTTACTGCCCTATTACTTGTACTTGAGAAAAGAAGAAAAATTCAAGAGTGTCAGTACCTTTTTCTTGCTTGTATTGCCAACATCAGCAAGTGCAATAAACCTCGTCACATGCTGTGGGGTCTCCTGTAGCACTGTGTGATTTCTGTAAGGAAGCAAAACGTGATTGTACTGGCATATAGAATATAAAAAAGGACAGTGGGAAAACCACGTGTCCTCCATGAAGCTACTCAGACAGCATGTCAGCCACATAGTCTTCGCCCAAGAACAAGGAGCCTTAACTCATGAGATCTAACAGCAAACAGCTAAACAGACCAAAATGACATCTCACTGCAGTCCAAATACAGAGATGGATGACAATTCACTAGTCAGAAAACGGCTACACCTTTAAAGTGTTTCCTGTGGAAAGGATAATCTTACCCAACGTTAACATTACAGCCTTAGTTTTATTTGTAGGCTGTTTGACACCTACCTTACATTACTAGTCACATTTTATATACAAAGTTATGACTGAAAACACCAGTCTCTTCACCACACAAGAGCTTTTCCACAATACATTTTCAGAGGTACACCCCTGAATTAGGCTGAACACTGTTTAAATGCAACTAAGGGCAACTAACTTGGCATCAGATTCACAGCAATGTACTCGGACAGGTATTGTCAGCAATGGCACAGTTGTCAAGCCAGCAGGAATTATGGTAATAAGATGCATCTGAGAAACAATCTTGACCCTGTGTTGGGTCTGGATGACTTCATAAAATTATTTTAAAGTTGTCTGCCTGTATTCTTTAAAAATTGAACTCTTATTAGAAAATAAATGAGATTTCACATGGTCTTACAAACCTGTAAGGAAGTCTTTCATAATAGGCCTTCTCCAGGGCAGCAAAGTGATACCTTGGTTTGAGATTTGCAGCTAGATCAGATACTAGCTTGGAGCCACATTTCTTGGTATCTATTTCTCCCTACAAAACACAAACCAAGTTTTATTTAAAAAAACCTGTCAGACTGCTGTGAAAAGAAACAGTTTTATACAGAACTGCATGCTGGAAATGTAGAGACTGACTATAGTGTTTGCCATTCCCTGGAAATGGAAAAAAAAGCCAAAAGGGCTTGATCTCCTATTGCCTACTCATTTATTCCATTCTGTGTGCTCAGGGTTTGCATCCACTCATTTAATCAATCCAAGTTTGTCATATTTTTCTTCTCTTGGTCTTGTGAAGCCAGGGCAGCACAGAGTGAGTTTGGCAAACACCAACAGATGTCAAAATCATTAAGATAAGTTTTGACCACATGCCCAGAGTGCCAAAGTTTTAGTGCATGAGTCAAGCAAATAGGAAAGCTCTGAGGTTTCCTTAGGAGGGAAAATTTTATCCCACTCCCATCCCTGAGAAGTGAGAGCAAAAGAAAACACAACTAAAGAGCAGACTTCAAACAATTTCCTTGGGTGAAGGCTCTTGTGCTGTCTTTTTCCTATTAACCTTAGACTGAGAAGTGAAGTAGAGAAGGAGAATGGCAGGGGAAGAGAGAAGTTCAGAAATAGCCTACATCTGTTACCTTGTTATCTTTGGTAAAAGCACTGGGAACGGGACTCTGACCTGGCAGGCACCTGTCACTCGCAACAGGTGACACATCACATCATCACCTGTCACATCTTCATTGCAGCAGCAGGACAGGCACTAACCCACCCTCAAGAAAGCAGTTTTCCTCTCTGTGCTCCCTCGTGCTGCCCTTGCAGTGGGCATGGCAGAGGGGAACCCAGCAGTGCCTGCACCGAGGGCTGGCTGCTTCCAGTCCCACTGAAGATGCCCAGAGCTACGAAGCATCTCAGGAAAAGGAAACCCACAAACTTCTTCAGGGAGTCAATTCTCATCCATGCAATTTAGCTTCTCACACTGCTTTTGCTGAAAGAGAAACTTCAGGTGACAAAGAGCAAGAGACCTAATTGTTCATTCCTCAAACTTCCTGCTTTGAGTGATGGGATTTCAGGGTCTCAATGCACAAGGGAATCTCCAAGACTTATTACTGTAATCCTCAGGTGATAAAGTACACACTCATATTTGAATATAATCACTATTAATATACTCCTCTGTTAATCC
This sequence comes from Nipponia nippon, assembly GCF_047370975.1. Taxonomy (NCBI): domain Eukaryota; kingdom Metazoa; phylum Chordata; class Aves; order Pelecaniformes; family Threskiornithidae; genus Nipponia; species Nipponia nippon. The sequence continues at coordinate 85,580,732 of NW_028262347.1, read as the reverse complement.
AAGTGAGTATGTTCTCAGCAAATTCATGCTGAGGGAAGCTAAGTGTGGAATGATACACTGAACTACTACAGAGAATCACCATGGGAATTTTAGGACCCAAGTTTTCTTTTTAAGCCAGAACATCCCTACAACTTGTTTCTCTCTAACTCCCTAGGCTAGTGGGGTTGGTTTTTTGGTGGGGGGAGATGAGGGAGGGTTCTTTATGCTTTTAGACTGAGGATCGTATCTCTTTTTGGATGTCGGAGGATACTGAGAGGAAGCAAAAAGTGTACTTTTGCCATGATATGTGGCCTTGCTCTCCAGGAAGGTTTCAGATCGCCTGAACTTATGACTGGAAAAATCACTTCTGCTGAGGAACATTAACAACTGAAAACTGGACACAAACAAAACAACATCCTCAAAATCCAGACACAGGAAGAACCAGACCATTTAGTACAGTTGACTGATACTTGAGGAAATAAACACCAAAATGCTTAAAAAGTTTTGAAGGGGGCAGAAAGAACAACTTAATGTCAAGTGGTATTGAAGATGCTTAGAGCACACCATTCTACATCAGAGACTTGCAGCTTTGTTTCACAGCAGCTGCAACCAACTGAATTCAGAGCAACATTTGTGATCAGATGAAAGCTATTGACTCTGATTTTTCAGGCAGGGACAGATAAAACACCCTGAAGTTTCACAAATCCCCTTCCCCACGGGTCCTTCTTCTCTGAAGAACCAGAACATCCGCTGTCCGTTTTTTAGTTTCAGCTTTCTCAATCACTCAGAGATGGCCCAATAGCCCAAACTGCTGCAGCAAGCAGAAAGGCCATCCTTTGTTAAATCCATCTGGAAACCCATTCCACCAAAAAACAGAACACTTACCGCACTGTTGGCAAAAGTCCCCACATCTCTGGGCCAGGGGGATGTCAACAATATATCCACACCTTTGAAGTTTGGGGTTGATAACAAAGATGTTTTTAATTCTGCCACATCCTTTGCGCTAAAACTGTAGGCAGGAGCTGGCTCATCCTGGGACTCGGTACCACTCAGGTATGCGATCTGCAGTCCAGAAGTACCACTGTAAAGACCTCGACGGCCTGCATTAATACACAGGCACGCCCTTGAGATGTAGACATTGCAAGTAATCTAGTCACGTCATAGACAGACGACCAAATTCAGCAGTCCTGCCTTACTTCTACTGAAACTATCCTTACAAACAGCTAATTTTCTGTTCCCATAAACTGCGGTAAAGACATGTTTTAGCACAATGGCTTGAACCCTGCCTACAGTGAAGAAGTTGTTCAGACAACTCCCAGTCTTCTCTCCTCACTGCTATCTTGCTTCCCAAAAATCAATCCATATCAAAAGCTCAGTATGAAGGCTGAGTAAAAAAGGCCAACTGCAAGTGCCTTTACTTGTTATGTTTTTTGTCAGGTGGTATTCTAGAAAGAAACTATTTTTTTCTTTTAGCTTTGCTACAGCCTCATTACCTTTAAAGATGACACTTCTTACCTCTGCTACTCCAGTACAGCCTCAGAGCATAGCAAAATCATATTTCAAGTAGGAAACCTTCCCCATACAAAGACAGGCATGCTAGGGGAATAAGATCTTCTCAAAGAACAGGCTCTTTCAACCACTCTTCCTTTTGATTATCAAGCTCAGTGTTAGAAAACAACAACAAAAAAAGCAGGGTTCTCTTTCACATTTTACATAGCAGATTGTATCAGCCTTTCAACATAGAGTCCAACTCCAGTCTGAACCCCAGAATAAGAAATACCACCTGAAAATTTCCAGAAAAAGTAAGGGCTCTGAAGTGGGAAGATCAGCAAACATTCATGAAAGCACCACCAGGCAAATGCAAATCCCTTGTCACAAATCACCTGCAGCCTTACCTAAATAAGTGATGTTCTCAGCTAATTCGCAGCCACTGACATCTGGAAAATAGCTTACAGTCTCTTGGTCATTAGCGCCAAGCACATAGGTTGGAATTGGAGCTGCAGAAGAAAACCACATGCACTCAGTCTGCTTTAATTCAAGTACATTAGCACAAGTTCAGTCCACATTTACTAGGAATCACAGTGGGTCCCATCCATTCTTACAGACCCCACCACCACTCCTTTGCAGTGTGCTGAGAAGCAATAAGCACAGAACAAGAAATCTTCCTTCAAAATAAGTCCCCAAGCCTGCTGTTTCCACAGATGCATATGGCACCAGCAGAGAATAACCTCTGCTTTAACTACAACTCACTCCACTGCCTACATAAGAAGATCAGCTCCTAAATGATCCATAGCCCTAAAAACATGAGAGTCTTCCCTACGGCAATGCTAAGTAAATACAGGGACACCTGGTGATTCAGTTTAAGTTGATCTAAATTCACATGGCTATTGAAAAACTGCAAACCATTGATGTTTTAGGGGAAAAGCTCAAGTTAATCAGCTCTTTGATTCACTTGGTAGAAAAACTTGCTGCATGACTTCACCTAGAACTGGTGGATATAATAAAAAAAAGCAATGGGAAGTACCAATTTTAATTTCTCTATGGCTAGGTGCTCAATAAAATTTGATTTCTCCAAACAGCATAAGTCAAATCTTTTCAAGCTATTAAAAGTTAGAAAAAGCAATGAGCGATGTCAGAGACACCTCTTGTACATTTCCTGGCAGACCAGTACACTAGTAAGCTGGTCAACAGTTCACCTGGTCAGCAGGTCCTAAGTTTTTCCCTGAATAAAAACCAGCAATAGTTTCCTATTTAAGAAGGGAGAGCAGCAGCAATACAGCAGCTCTGCTACAGCTGTTGTTAGACTGTTGCTTTAAGTTACACCTCCCACAGTCAGAAGATATAGGAGATTGCTTTTAATTGCAGAGCAGAGTTTGAAAACCTTATGAATGGCTTAAAACCAAAATGAAGTGACATGAATCTTGTTTGTATCTATGTGTGTATAGGTGAGGTTATAAGCTACAGATTTTTTCAACAGTTCAAAGGGTAAAGACAATTCAAGCAAGGATGAACAAAAATGCATCAGTCCAGGGAAGATTTTGCTGTTAACACTCGCTCTTCTCCCTGCACGCACAGGAGAGCTTCCTCAGGGAGCAAAGTTTAAACCAGTAACAATTCTCCTTATATTCTCATAGCAACAAGAACACAAGGCCGCATGCCTCACCATGGTAAGTCCTCAGCCACAAGCAGCAAAGGGGGCAGTCTTTGTCCAGATGCAGAAACAAGTGGGGGATAACTGAGGAGCGACAGAGCAGCAGAGAGGAACTGGAAAGCAAGAGTCTCAGCTCCTTTCTGGCTTGCCTCACGCCAGGGGCAAGAGCCTGAGTAGCACTGAAGAGGAAAGAGGAACACTACAGACGCTCGTGAGGTAGCATCTCCATTACAAGACGGGTGTGGAAAGAGGCAGAGAAGTCCACGTAGGACTTTTCATATCCATGGCTAGGAAAACGTGGGAAAAAGCACAAGGGTTGCAGGGACCAAGGAGAAACAGGCAAACCCTGCTCCTTTGGAAAGCCTTCTGATCTCCATAGCTGAAGAACAGAGACGCTCAGCCCACTAGCACCTCTGCTTTCCCCTTTCTCCTCAGGCCTGAGTGCAGGGAGGGGAAGAACAGCACTCTTACACACCGTGGAGAGGTCTGTGGTGGAAGCGTGAAGGTGAGCGTGAACAGGGAACGACGGCGAATTTCTGCGAGGAAAGCACCAGGAGCGGCAGAAGCAGGGCTACACACTGGCCGGTGTGCTGGGATCCCATGGTCTGCTGACCGAAGCATCAAAACATCTATGTACAGCTTCTCAGGCTAGCCAGGCTGAGAAAACAAGGACTGCCTCACATGGCAGCCTGCAGGCTGAAACTGTAAGGAGGTGATGGTAGGAACAGAAGTGGAACCATAAGGCATCCAGGCAAGGAGAGAGAAGACCCTGACACCAATTAGCAGCATCCTATCTCTTTCCTATGACTGCAAACAGTGCTGGCCAGAGGACCCAGGCACAGGCCCAAATTGTGGCCAGGCCACATGCATCTTCTTGCTCCTGAGTCTGAGAGCATGACAGAAATTAGTTTTGTTTTAAAACAAACTCATCTTTCCCTCCTGTGTGGAGTTTTCCTGAGTTTAACTGCTTTAGCATTACACCATTTAACTGCGACTTCTGAATTCAAAAGCACACTGTGATAAGACAGCGAAGTGGGTCGTGAAATAATGCAATCACCAGCATCCAGAGTGACAATGCCTTCCTTACCTTTCTTGGCCCCTGTGCGATACTCTGCCCATTCTGTCTCTGAAGTAGAGCCAAAAAAATTCCCAACGCACAAAAGCATCTAAAAACATTAGATAAAGTGAGAGTTGCCATTTGACCAAAGACAGAACACACGCAACTTTTTTGCTGATATGCTGTTTTGTCACAACACTGTGACATGCATCACTTCAACAGCATTTTGTTCAGTATCGTAAAGAAGTTCCTCTATGTTTATCTGTGTCCAGTATTAAACACATTAACAGCAACATTAATGGGTTTAAACGTGACAAAGTGGTAGTTGTTCTTCCGCACTCTCTGCCCACAGATTACAGATCCTCCCAACACTGTGGTGCTGGACAAGGAGGGCTGAGGGGGTGCAAAGCCCCCTCCACCGGCCCGTTCCTACACCGAGCAGAGAGAGGAGGCTGACGGCCCTAGAGGGACACGGCTCCGGTCAGCAACGCCAGCCCAAGCACCCCCAGCACATCCCCTCCACACGAAACCCACCCAGGAACTTCTCCCGTGCCACCCCGGGAAGGCTCCTGACCTGAGCAATCCCAACGGCCCTGCTCACCCGCGGGACGGGTACGGAAACCCCAGGCAGAACAGCCTCGCTCACCCCCACCCAGTACCCCGCAGGGAACGGAGCGGGGCACCTCACGCCCGGTCCCCCCCCCAGCCCTCCGGAGCCTTACGTCGAAGCGCCCGCTCTTGCTCTGGATGGCCCGAACCCGCCCGAAGAGCGACTCCAGCCGCCCCTCCACGTCGCCACACGCCAGCCTGCGGGACACAGCGCGTCAGCAGCAACCTCCACAGCCCCGCCGTGCCTCAGCGGCCTCCTTCCCCGCGGCCGGCCGGCCGGCCAGCTGCCCCCCGCCCCACCCCACCCCACCCCACCCCGCCACACTCACACACGCAGCTGCACAGCCGCCATGCCAGAAGTGCTCGACCCAAACAGACGCCGCCGCCGCCGCCGCCGCGCCCCGAACCTCCCGCCGCTTCCGGGTGCACCGCCCAAAGCGCTCCGCCGTCGCTTCCGGGTGCGTCGCCCAAAGCGCTCCGCTGTCACTTCTTGGGAGAACGGCGGTGTCTGGGCGGGAACGAGTGGGCTGGTCAGGGACAGGCCGCCCGGAGCTGTTCCTGTCGCGGGCTGGCACCCACCAGGGCTGCAGGAGCCGCCTGGCGTCCGTGCGGGGCCACTCTCCGTTGTCTTGGGAAGGTCCCAGCAACGGAGAAGGTTCCCGAGGGCTGGAGAAGCGCAAATGTCGCCCCTGCCTTCCAGAAGGGCAAGAAGGAGGATCTGGGGAACTGCTGGGCAGACGGGCCTCGCTGCGGTCCCTGGGAAGGAGGTGGAACAACCAGCCCTGGAAACCATCTCCAGGTACATGAAGGACAGGAAGGTGATCAGGAGGAATCTGCATGGATTTACGGAGGGGAAATCACGCTTCTCCAGCCTGATTGTCTTCTATAGTGAGGTGGCTGCCTTCCTTCATGTAGCTAAGTAGGAGTTCAGCATACAGTCAGCATATCTAGGTGAAAGTTCACAGCTTGCAGTCTAAGGCTTCAGCAGCTCTTTGGATTCTTATTTGAGCTAAAAAGTGACTTCTACAACAAGATGATCATTGGAGGTGCCTTCCAACCCGAGCTTCTCTATGATCTATGAGTCTATGAGTCAGTGGAGCGGGTTGACCTCTGCTAACAGCCAAGCACCCACAGAGCTGCTCGCTCACTCCCCTCTTCCCCAGGACAGGTGGAAAATAGGTGGTGGTAAGATGACTCATGGATCGAGATAAAGACAGTTTAATAGGTGAAGGAAAAGCTGTGTGCACAAACAATGCAAAATAAGGAATTTTTTTTCACTGCTTCCCATCAGCAGGCTGATGTTAAGGCTGATGTTCTGGGAAGCAGGGCCTCAGCACACACAGCGTTTCCTTGGGAAGTCCAGTGTCATCACTGCAATTGTCCCCCCTGTCCTCCTCCTTTTCTTCAGCTGGTGCTGGGGCAGGCTGGCTCTGACTGCCCACTGGATGCTGTAACGGGAGGCAGGAAGGTCCGCATATCCACCCATGATCCCCAACCTGGAGAAGCCCCAGCCCTGGAACGCTTCCCTCCCAGGGTACACAATGGCTCTGCCACCACGCCTGCCCCTAGCCAGGCCCTGCCTGGCCTTGCACCTGGCCCTAGACCTCTGACCAGTGCCTGGCTCCACATAGCCATCACACTCCTGCTGCTCTCCAGTGTCCCCCGGGGAGAAGCACCGGCAGCAGGTCCTGCAGGCGGCAGGCTGGGAGCAAGCAGCTGCTGCTGTGACCACCAAGGACAAAGCGGCCTGAGCGGGACAGTAGCCGGCAGAGCTCCCTAGCCTGGTCCCCTCTCATCACACCCCACCTCTGCTCTCTTGAGACTAGTTAGCCAAGGAGTCGGTTATGAATGATTTGAGCTCTCCCTGTGACACAGCAGCCTCTGCCCACCTGGATGCACAGCCTCAACCAGGGAACATGCACAGGCACGCACACACATGCTCACAGACACAAGCACAGGCACAAACTTGGACACAGGCACACATGCAGACACATGCACTGACACACACACAGACACACAGAGACACATGCACAGACACATGCATACAGAGACACACATACATGCACACACACGAACTCATACAGACACACAAACACACAGAAACGTACACACACAGACACACATGGATGCATACACTGACACAGACACACAAAGACACAGACACACATGGATGCACACACTGACACACACAGACATGCACACAGACGCAGAGACATGCACACTCACACTGACACACACACGTACAGACAGAAACTGACACGAGACACCAGCACACGCACACATGCACACACAGATGCACAGGACTCATACACAGAACACTGGCACGGGTGGTCACGCAGCCTGCCACAGCCCAGGCAATGTTGTCACCATCACACACCAGCACTGGGAGCCATGTCCCCTCCTCCCCTGGGGCTGGGACAGCCAGGAGCTCACTTGTGCAGGCACACGCACACACACACTACATGCTCAGGGCTCACAAGCACACACACATTTGGGGATCCCCACTATGTTTGAGGGGAGTGTGTGTGTGTGTGTGTGTGTGTGTGTGTGAGGGGTGCATGGTCTCTGCGTGTGTGTGTCTTATTGTAAGAGTGGGGGGTGTGTCTGCATGGGAGTGTCAGTGTATGTGTGTGCAGGCTGAATGGGTGTGTGAGGGGCGCGTGGGTCTCTGACTGTGTGTGAATGCAGGGTTTATGGGACTGTGTGTATTGGCATGTCTCAGTGTGTGAGGTGACACATGGAGCTGTGTGTGTGGAGTGCATGGATCTGTGTCTGTGTGTGTGTGCGAAGGGTGTGTGTCTATTGTCTGGGAGCAAACAATGAAGGCCATTTTGATCAGTGTGCCAGGAAGAGTGTGGCACGCGCACACCTGCAGCGGAGGCTGCCCTTGCTCATTCCCCTGAGACCAGAAGACACCGCATCTCTGCACTCAGCATCACACCCCTTGCTGACTGCTGCCACAGGAGCAAGTAAGAGAGGACCCAAGAGTGTACAGGTGCAAACAAGTACTAAGAGAGATCTCTTGGCAAGTTAGAAGGCTCCTACCTAACAGCTGGTTGACTTCGGAACAATTTTTTCATGTAAAATGGCACGAAACCAGCTGGTTGCAGCATGGAACTTGGTTTAGAGGAGCAGCTCTGTTGCATGGTTGCCTGGAACAACAGGACTCATGATGCAGGAGGCCCTCATAGGGCAGTTTCCCTTATCAGCAGCTCTTAGCTATGAGCTTTATTTCATTAGATTACCAATTGTAGCTGTCGGTTGGCTGGACTACAGTTAGTTTTGTCCTACAAGCAGTAAACTAGAGAATAGTGTATCTTCTAGCAAGCATAACATTATGCTTGCTAGAGGACTGTCACCCTGTTGTGGGCAGAGTTAATAAATCTCTCAAATACTGCAAAAAAAAAATACTTGGGCAGTTCCACTGTACTTACTCTCCATGTTGTAGAAGGAAGAGCTTACAAGGTTGTTCTGTTTCCTTAACTTCTTCCCAGTATAAAAGAAGCCAAGGAGAGAGTGAGTGTCGAGGACTGTTATGGAACCAGAATTGTCTCGACATTGCCGTTCTACCGCCATCTTCTGGCTTTGACATCGAGCCCCCAACAAAACCGCCACAGGACGCCTGTGCAGAGACCAGAGCGTGAAAGGCAGGAGCACAAACTGCACGTACGCCTGCGCAGAGATCAGGGCATGAAAAGCAGAGACGAGGCACGAAAGGCAGGACCATGAACTGCATGTACGCCTGCACGGAGACCAGGGCACGAAAAGCAGAAGCACAAACTGCACATATGCAGACCCGTTGTGTGCATGTGCATGGCCCTATAAAAGGACCGCTTGCACCTTTTGAGGGTCTCTTCTTCTCCTCCTACCCCGCGCACTCCTTGGAAGCTGCTCCTGCGGATACAGAGGCTGGACTGCCTGGACCTTTGATCGACGGGATAACACCGGACTCGGAGTGGTGGTAGCTAGTTCCCCTACGTGGCCCTCTTCTCACGTGCCTGAGCACGCTCTTTCTCTCTCTTTTCTCTCGCCCGCTCTTTTGCTCTCTTTCCCTCTCTCTGTCTTCCCCCCGTCTCCCTACCTGGTCCTCACCCCTTTTGTTCACTGAAATAAAGTCAAAGGGTTGTACGGCATTTGACCGCATTTGCGTCTTAATGTCACCCTTGGGATCGTATCGAAACCTCCCCCAACATTGGATCAGGACAGTGAGCTTCTCTATCTGCTTCATCTCCTTCACTGGCTTTTAAGATGGAAGTAAGGACCAAAGAGCGGGCCCTCGCTGAGATGGTGGTCTGACATGGGTATTAGACACTTGCCTGATGTTCTAGTGATCTGGTTTTGTGAGCAAGAGGAACTTGAAGCCCAGTGGTATGCCAATTCAAGCAGCAGCTTCTCCTCCTCTTACTGTGGAGTCTGCCGGATCCCTGGGCTGTGTTGATGCAGTAAGAAAATGGACGTTGAAGCTAACACTAATGCTGGGGAAATAGGAAAGTTGCAAATTAATTTATTCTTGCCCAGATTTAATGCAAGTGTAGAGTGTGTAGTGGTGGGGGGGGTTGTGTGTTTATGGCCTCAGTGGTCTCCAGTACTAGTTACATGGGGCTGGTGCTTACAATGGGGTGTTATTTTTCACCTTCCTTTCTCTAATGCTTGATGCCAACTTTGTTTTGCTCTCTGTTTTAACAGATTTTTTTGACATAAGCAGTTTTTCTACAGTAGTTCAAAAGAGAAGAAATAGATTACTGAAAAACACTTGTAAAGTTCTTAGAAAAGTGGCTGCATATTTCCTTATAATTCATGGGCAGGATTTACAAGTCTTGCAGATCTTCTGCCCTTTAAAAGCTTTACACTCACATTTTGAATTGCATAGTGATTGCTGCATCTTCTTGTTTGGGTTCACTAGAAAACTATGCATTCTTCCCCAGCAAGAAATGGGGAGGCAGCAGCATTAGGCACCCAAGCATTTGTCTGCTTTTGTTTTATATTTAAAGTTTAGAAAACAAACCAACAAAATCAGTCACTGTTCTATACAGAACTGGGAGGAGTAGCTGAGACACCAGGAGATTGCGCTGCCACCCAGAGGAACCTGGATGAGGTGGAGAAATGGGCTGACCGGAACCTCCTGAAGTTCAAGCAAGGGACATGCAAAATCCTGCTCCTGGGGAGGAACAGCCCCAGGCACCAGGACATGCTGGGGGCACCTGGCTGGAAAGCAGGTCTGCAGCGAAGGCCCTGGGGGTCCTGGTGGATACCACGTTGAACTCGAGCCAGAAAAGAAGGCCAACGGTGTCCTAGGCTGCACGAGGAGGAGCATTGCCAGCAGGTCAAGGGAGGGGTGAGTCTACCCCTGGAGTGCTGTGTCCAGTGCTGTGTTCCCCAGGATAAGAGAGACAGGGACAAACTGGAGAGAGTCCAGTGAAGGGTCACCAAGATGGGGAAGGAACTGGAGCATCTCTCCAATGAGGAGGGGATGAGATGGGACTGTTCAGCCTGGAGAAGGCTCAGGGGTTGTTCTCCATATATATAAATATCTGAAGGGAGGGTGCAAAGAAGGTGGAGCCTGGTTCTTTTCAGTGGTGCTCAGGGTCCATCTGGCTCAGGGTGGCCCTTCTTCAGCAGGGGCTTGGCCCAGATGACCTCTGGGGGTCCCTGCCAACCCCAGCTGCTCTGTGAGTGCGTGATGCTGGCACGACAGCCAACAGGAGGTGTGTGAGCAAATGCGGAGGTGTGAAACACGCTGCCAGATGGGCTTTGCATCACAGGGTCTGTCTCTGAAGCTGGGGGAGCTCCTAGGTGGATCCCCGGGTGTGCCCGCAAGAGCTCTGTGATCCCACCAGAGAGTCACAGTCACCCCATGACTTCACTTGTGATGGGCAAGCATACATGCCAGTGTCACGTACTGCCAGTGACACATGAGACGTCGAGTCCTGTGGGCAGCACCTGAGCCATCAAGTCCTGCCAACGACACGCCAGACGTTGTGACCTGTCAGCAGCCGAGGAGCCACCAAGTCCCGCCAGCGGAACCCGAGCCTTCGAGTCCTGTCAGTGGCACCCATCAAGTCCCACCAGCAGCTGACAGGACATTGAGTACCAGCAGCAGCACTGGAGGCGTCCAGGCATGAGCCAGCAGTGCCGGGAGCCGCCAGGAGATCCTGGCTTGGGGACACCTGCCCCACCTGCTTCGGTGCCCTCGAAGGCCCCGCTGCCATGGACCTGTGCTGGCATGCATTCTGCCATGCCTGCATCCAGTGCTGGGCTGCCACTGCCATCGCTCTGCGGGCAGCCCATTGTGGCCATCTGCCACCTGCAGGTGGAGGATGACCATGCTGGGGTAGCCTGCTGTTGTCGCGGCCACTTCCATCCCTACGCAGGGCTGGGGCTGTGGCGGCAGGGGTAGAAGCAGCAGCAGCAGGGTCCCGGAAGTCCCCAGTGCTGGAGATTCTCTGCTGAGCATGGGGAGCACAGCGGAGCCTGTCCGGGCAGTGGGACAGCGACAGGCGTGGCCGGCTCCGCTACCTGCCAGAGACCAGGGAAGATCCATCATGGCTGCAGAGGGTCCAGGAGGATAAGCCAGGCTCAGAGGACCACACGCACCGCCTCCCTTGGCTCTGCTTCTGAGTGGGGCAGCCGGGCCCCCCAGGGTCCCTCTGAAATGAAAATACCAAGGATGCTGAGAGGGGCCTTGCTGGGTTTCTTGCGTGCTGTTTTGCTCATTGCTGCAGAACTGGGGGAGTGGGAGGGATATGGCCCTGGGAACTGGGGGAGAGGGAAGGATATGGCTCAAGAACTGGGAGGGAGGGAGGAATGTCAATGTTGGAACTGGAGGAGAGGGAGGGATATGGCCCTGTGAATGTGGGGAGAGGTAGCTGAGTTCCTGTGGACTTGGGGAGAGGGAGTGATATGGTGTGTGGGAACTAGGGGGAGAGGGTGGGATGGATATTGCCCAGAAACTGGGGGAGAGGGAGGGATAGGGCTGTGGGAACCAGGGGAGAAGGATGAATAAGGTCCAGGACCTGGGGGAGATGGAGAGGTTTGGCCTGGGAAGTGGGGGAGAGGGAGGGACGCAGCCCTGGGAACCCTCCCCGGTACTGGTGCTGGCACTGCCTCCGGCTCTACAGACAGGGAAGGTGGCCTTGCAGGCCAGGGCGAGTTTCAGGGCTACTTCAGCCTCAGCAAGGCAGCAGTCTCTCCTCATAGCAGTCCCTTATCTCAGCTTCCCCTGCCCCACAGAGCTGGGCCCACACTCCTGCAGGCCCCAAGGACGTCCCAGACCAGGAGCACACCAACGAGTCAGTCCCTCACCCCCTGCATGCCTCCAACACATGCAGCAGCAGTTGTCCCGGTGTCTGCTTCTAGCTTCCAGCCTTGAGAGGAGATCCTCTGAGGCGCCACTTGCCTGACCTCTCCCCTGCTCTCCTGCCCACTGGAGAGATGGGCTCCAGCCTTGCTCAGAGCTGCTGCCCAGGGGACACTGTGGCAGGTACCACAAAACCTATGTAGGAGAGGACCAGGCAGAGCAGCCCTGTAAAGTCTTGCTCAGCAAACAGGCCCTTCTTGCATGCTTTGACTTTTGTCTACAAAGCCAAAGGCCCCATTTCCTGCACACAGCACTTCAGAAATGTGCCAAGCCTTCCAGTGGAAGTCACCAGAGGTCCCTGGGAAGGACAGAGCCTGATTCCAGGTCAGCTTTCTCTACTGCACTGCAGCAACTTACTCCAAGCGCACAGGACAGCCCCACAGAGCCTCTCCTCAGGAGCCAGAGGAGATGGCAGCATGGTCCAGCTCCAGCTGCACTTGACCAGACAACCAACAATTGCAGTTGGAGCAGCGCAGCTACATGCCACCACCAGGGTTCTCGGCAAAGACCAGATACAGCTCAGTGGTTCCTTTGCATCACTCAGGATAGAGGCCGGGGAGATGTAGGCTGAGACATGCAAATGTCTGGGAAACCATTCTACTTACTGCCTGTATATCTGCTCTACCAGTTCTTCATCCACAGGCCTGATGGTGTCCAAAACATGACTCCTCACACTCTCCTCCATGCCCCCTGGCCGCCTCACCTGTCAGAGAAGGGAAAAAAGGATGGCTCCTGCACACCCCTCTGACCTGCTCCAGTCCTTCCCTTTGCTCATGCAGGGAGGCACAATGTCCCCTCTCAGGGGGCATTTCTCAAACCCTGTGCTGAGCAGCTGTGAGCCTGGCAGAGGGCCGACTACCAGACAGCTCCACAGCAACACGCACAGAGCATTTCAGACCTACCTCCATGGGTACAAGATGAACAGCAGGCTGTGAGCTCAGGGGTGAGTGTTCCTGCCTACAGAGACACTGCTGAGATTTCGAGAACCTCAGTAAACTCTTCAAATAAGACTTCAGTGCCTACAAATGGTCACCTCTTGTAGGAGCTTGAGGTGGCCTGGCCCAGTTGTAGCTTTGGGATACAGTAACAGACAGCAGAGCAAGAACTTGAGAGATGAAAAATTGATCCCAGAACAACTACGTAACGAATGCAAATCAGCAGCACAATTATCTGGGTTGAAATGACAGTAAATCCAGTCATTCACCAATACTGGGCTAAGATTAATATGAGGGTGTGCAAAGACTTAGATAACCATGGTTATCAGCCTGGCAGGAAGCAGGACATGGCTTCTTCAGACTCGGACCAGCCAACAGGCCTGGGAAGGTCCACATTCCCTGACTCGACTGCCTTGTTTTATTGCTGAGTCCCAAGAAGGGCTATCGGGGCTCATGTACCGACAATCACACCCCATCTCTGCTCCATCTGGACTAGTTAACTTATCATCACACCCCACCTACATCCCACCTGTGATCTGTCTGGACTTGCCAACCAATGGCTGTGGGAACTGGGGGTGGAGGGTGGGGTATAGTTCAGGGAACAGGGAGGGCCATGACCCAGGACTTGGGAGAGAAGGAGGGATATGGCCCAAGGCTCTGGGGAGAGGGAGCAATTTGACTGTGGGAACTGGGGGACAGGGAGACAAATTGCCTGTGGACCTGGGGAGAGGGACGGGCATTGCGCATGGAAATTCAGAATCCTTGATTTTATGCATTATCCAAATATCTTTTCACTTCACAGCCGGTGTCAAAATGAAGGCTTCACTTCTGAGAGATGGTAACCTCTCAACAGAATCCCACAGAGGCTGAAACCACTTGGCTAAGTGGCAACGTAAGGCAAAATGCCACTAGAAGGCTTTAATGCTGCAGAGGAAAGCAGCGCAGACGGGGATGGCAAAGAGTAGGACTGCTTTGGCTCCCGCACGGGAGCACAACTGCAGCCTAAAACCCAGCCTGCACTGTTAGAACTGGCACGTACAGCAGAAGTGTTTTTCCCAGTAAACTTAGCAAGCTCTTGTGCCTGCCTTCAATTGTATAGTTCAGCTCAAAGGTACAAGGAGTTTTGCTTCTATCCAGCTATTGACTGATGGGTGTGTTAAAAGCCTTGTTGCCAGGAGTTGAACACCACAGCAAGTCTCAGCTGGGAGACAGGAGGTTGTCCCAGCTAAAGGGATCAGGAGGTGTCTGTCATCCTTGTGCCCACCCACGCTGTCAGCTGGAAGAAGCCAGCCCTTTGCTCTGTGTGCATGCTCCAGGGAGAAAGGCTGGTGAGCAGTGCTTGCACTTCCTACCTGACACACTGGTTCAGCAAAGCCTACTTCAACTCTAATCTCAGGCTCAGTATTTCCCCCCTGGTTCCTTTGCCTTCTCAACCTCTACCAACATGCCCTTCCATATCAATATTCGGTAACTTTCTTAAGGGGAGAAGAGAAACAGGTTAAGAAAAATCCCACACGAAACAACCCCTCTCCTCCCACCCCAGAAGTTAGTTACTTTGTAAGGGCTCCTTTGGAACTTGGCTTCTTTCCTAAAGCAGGTCACGGGAAGGGAAAATATGTAAAGCAGCTGAGGACAAGGAATGAATGGCAGCTTTTAACCATTTTCCCCTGTAGCTAAATACCATTTGAGGCAGAGAAAACCAAAGGTGCTCAAAGCACATCTTGCAGCCCTTACCCTTCTGACATCATACGCAAATGGGATCTCTTCCTCAAGTGAGACAGATACCTTGACTTCAGTTGAGCTTTTAAGTGATCCACACTGTCCTCTGACTAGCCAAAGTTGGGCTTGCTGCCATATTATTTGATCTTGAGGAAAGAAGAAAGCTTCAAGAGTGTCAGTACCTTTCTCTTGCTTGTATTGGCAACATCCACAAGAGCAACAAACCTGCTTATATCCTGCAGGTCTACTGTAGCAGTGTGTGATGTGTGTAGGGAAGGAAAACGTGGTGGTACTGGCATACACTTAACAACAGGGCAGTGAGAAAAGCGTGTGTCTTCCCTGAAGCTACTCAGACACCACATCGACCACAGGCAGTCTTTGGCTGAGGACAAGAAGGCCTGAGGACAGGCAGGCTCATGAGATCTAACAACAAGCAGCTGCACAGACCAAACTGACATCTCACTGCGGTCCAAGCAGAGATGAGAGGACAATGCACTAGGCTGGAAACAACTACACCTTTAAAGTGTTTCCTGTGGAAAGGATAGTAACCTTACTTAACATTAACATGACGGCCTTAGTTTTACTTGGAGGTTTTTCTGATGCCTACTAGTTGGATTTTATATACAGTGTTATGACTGAAGACTCTTCACCACATGAGGGCATTTCCATGATACCTTTCTTTTCAGAGATGTACCCCTCAATTAGCTTGAACACTAATTTGCAACTGATTTGGCATCAGATTCACAGAAACACACTCAGACAAGTGTTGTCAGCAATGGCAGCTTTTGAGGCAACAGAAATTATGGCCATAAGATGTTTCTGAGAAACAATCTTGAGTCTTTGTTGGAAAAAAGTGTGGCATTCAAAGGGTTTGGATAACTTCAGACCATTATTTGAAAGTTGACATCCTGTGTTCTTTAAAATTGAACTCTGACTACAAAATACATGAGATTTCACATTGTCTTACAAACTTGTAAGGAAGTCTTTCACAATAGGCCTTCTCCAGAGCAGCAAAGTGATACCTTGGTGTGAGACTTGCAGCTCGATCAGGTACTAACATGGAGCCACATTTCTTGGTATCTATTTCTCCCTACAAAATGCAAAACAAGTTTTATTTGTAAAACCATGTTGTAGTGCAGTGAAAAGAAAGTTTCATACAGAAGTGCATGCTGGAAATGTAGATGATGACTACAGTGGTAGCCGTTCCCTGACGGGGGGAAAAAAATGAAGCCATTGCTTGACCTCTTGTCTCCAACCAGAGCCTTCTCATTTATACACATGCTTCTTTGCATCCACTCATTGTATCAATAAAGTTTGTAATATTTTGCCTCTGGAAAGCCAGTAAAGCACAGAGCAAGTTTTGGCAAACACCAAGAGATGTCAAAATCCTTGAGACAAGTATTGACCACATGCCCAGAGTGCCAAAGCTTTAGTGCATGAGTCAAGTGAATAGGAAAGCTCTGAGGTTTCCTTACAATGCATAATTTTATCCAACTCCCATCCCTGAGAAGTCAGAGCAAAACAAATCACAGCCAAGGGGCAGACTTCCAATCAGTTCCATGGGTGAAGGCTCTTCCTATGCTGACTTCTTCCTTTTAGCCTTAGATTGAGAAGTGAAGTGGGGAAGGAAGAGGGCAAGTGTAGTAAAGATAAGGGCTGGCGACCGGAAGATCACGTGCTGTACGGAAAGAGTTAAGGGTCGACCCTCCCTTGTCTCTGCCCCTTATAACATGACACGCCTACTGCTGGGGGTATAAAGCCTGGGTATAAAGGCTGGAGATCTGGTGGGATAACCTTGATGTGTAGTGTTTGCTACACAGTGGTGACCCCGACGTGATCAGGCAACAGCGATGGAGCTTGCGGAACTCATAAAGGTACTAAAGTCGGTAACGACAAGGGTGCTCAAGAGGGGGTTTGCGGCAAGGCGGCACCAGCCTGCCGCACGTAGCGCGCTGATGGGGCATGAATCTGCTGGGAACGAAAAGCCAACAAGTTTAGTTTCGGAGGGGACACAGGCTGGCTGGGAAGGAGTGGCCTGTGGGACACAGACGGAACTGTTGTTACTGGGGGCTGAGCCAACGGAGGAAGGGGAGGTGCAGGGAGACTATGGCGCAGCGGGAACAAACGAGTCGGGAAAGGTGTTCCCGATACAAGTGGGGAGTTTAGAGCGGCCACCCACGGAACCTTCGGCACCTCCTGCACTGGCGGATCTGCCACTTCCTCAATACCCCTGGGGCGAGTTGCAACAATGTGTGGAAAGGGAGCTGACTGATAGGTTGCTGGATTGGGTCCCGGGGGCTGATGTGGGATCCCAGCGGTATCGCGAACTACGTGAAGGAAGATGGCGGGAAGGAGAAAAGGAAGGCAAAACACCTGAGGACGCCCCATTGTATGCCAGTGATCGACGAGTGCTGGACACACAGAGAGCGGAGTGCAGGACATCGGGGGGGGGGTGGTAGGGCTCCCCCGGCACTGCCAGTGATACCTGAGCCACCAGAGGGAACCCCTATCCCTGGGGCAATGGGAAATCAAACTGGTATTCCCTCACAGTGGAGGGAGCCTGTACACGATTACCCCATGAGCTCTGATAGCAGTGAGGGCGAAGGGGGTGACGAGGGATCCTTGATTGTTGCTCATCCGCCCCCACTTCCGAGACGGACTAACGAGGTTTCAAGGGAACTCGAGGCATTGATCAGCCGATTGAGAGGGGTGGTGGCAAATGCGGAAAGTCTTATGCCAGGAGGAATGCCGAAAGAGAGGGCAAACGGGATGGATTGGCGGATGATTGCAAAAAATTGTGTCTTGGAAGGAGTGCGATTCCAGGCTCCTCCGATTCAAGCATTTCCTATCCGAGCAGCCCCAGGTGGAGGATATGAGTGGCAACTGTTAGATGCAAAGTTGGTGAAAGAATTGGTCACAACGGTGAAAAGTCATGGATTAAATTCCCCAGAAACCCAAGTCCTACTAGACTGTGTTTTTGCAACGCCGCTTGCACCTTTTGATATCATTCAGTTGATGCGGGCCATATTGACCCCCTCGATGATGGTATTGTTTAGGGAGGAGTGGAGGAATCGGTGCACCCAAGTTGTTATCGAGGCGCAACGGGCCAACCATCCCATGGCAGGAGTGACTTTAGAGCAGTTGATGGGTGAAGGACAGTTCGCAACTCCTCAGGCACAGGCTCAGCGAATGCGGGGGCGCGATTTTGCTGCATCTTCAAAAGCTGCCCAGGAAGCGATATGCATCATCGCGGCTCTTGATAAAAGGGAGCCTCCATGGGTCCAAATACGGGAATCGTTAAGTGAGCCCTTCACAAAGTTTTTAGACCGGCTGCAAGCGGCGCTCCAGGTTGGTCGACTTCCTGAGCAGGCTAAGGAGGCGATATTGCTTGACTGTGCACGTACACAAGCAAACCCACAAACTGCAGTGTTGCTAAGACAGTTACCCATAGGGACCACGCTTTCACAGATGATTCGTTACGTGCTGGAACAGGAACAGGCGCAAAGTATGCAACCGGTAGTGGCTGCAGTCCATGCGGCCTGCCGCGGCACACGACTTACGTGCCATAAGTGTGGGGGGCAAGGACACATGGCGCGACAATGCCCTTCAAAAATAAACACCCCCGGAACAGGGGAAGGAGAGAGAGACCTACGATGCTGGCGCTGCGGGCGACTAGGCCACAGAGCTCGACAGTGCAAATCGGGGAGTCAGCAAAGGAGACCGGGCTGGGGAAACGAGAAGAGGGGATGGCTGAGGGCCGTGCCATCCCCATCTGCCCCAGTGATCAGCTCAACAGGCCCGACGACAGCAGCGCAATATATGGCACAGGGAGTCTCTCCTTCCCCGGGACCAGCACAGTCGCCTGCGGTTCCAATGATGCAATATCCAACTCAGCTGCCTTGGGGAGATGGGAGTGCGCAATAGAGGAGGCTGGGGATAGAGCCTCGCCGTATGTGGCACTCACCCTAAACATGACCACACGACCAGAAGTAGATATTATAGTTACCCCATGGCTCCCAGAGTTGGGGGGAACACCACGCCTCGTATTAAGAGCCCTTTTAGATACAGGAGCGGACCTTACAGTAATCCCATCACATCTATGGCCAGATGATTGGCCACTCGAACCGAGAGGTTCGCTGCAAGGCGTGGGAGGCATGCAGACCTCGCATCAAAGCAGGAACCCAATGCAAATTATGTTGAAGGATCCGGAATCCAGACAAGCTAGGGTAGCATGGTGTAACCCCGTCATTGCTGAGTTACCCATTGTCATCTTGGGACGATGTTGCTTGCAGAAGATGAATATAGTGCTGCGTACAAATTTATCATAATGGCCACTGCCTGTGTCCGCCCATTAAAACTCACCTGGTTGACAGATAAACCAGTGTGGGTAGAGCAGTGGCCATTGACAGAGGAAAAGAGGGCAGCTGTTCGACAATTGGTACAACGACAACTTGACGCAGGACACATCGAACCCTCTACAAGTCCCTGGAACACCCCCATTTTCGTGATAAAGAAAAAATCGGGAGCGTGGCGACTGCTACATGATGTACGCGCAGTTAATGCATGTATACAAGACATGGGCCCGCTACAAGCGGGCCTCCCTTCTCCGGCCATGGTTCCACCTGACTATCAAATAGTGGTTATAGATATTAGAGATTGCTTTTTTAGTGTTCCCTTGCATGAAGAAGATAGAGTACGCTTTGCCTTTACTGTTCCTGAGCCTAACAATCAACACCGGTGCGCCAGATATCAATGGAAGGTGTTACCCCAGGGCATGAAAAACTCACCAGTCTTGTGTCAAATTGCTGTAGCTGCTGCGATACGCCCTATTCGAGAAAATTTCCCTACGGTCGTCATTTTCCATTACATGGATGACGTGTTATTGGCATCCAACCAAGAGGAGTTACTGGAAAAGGCACGTGTGCAGCTGATAGTCAGTTTGGAGCGACATGGGTTACACATTGAGCCTCGGAAAACACAGGTAGGGCGTGCAGTAAAGTATTTAGGTACTCAACTGAGGCCACGAAGCATGACAGCACAATCATTTGAAATTCGGACTACAGTGACAACACTCCATGAGGTGCAAAAATTAATTGGACAACTATTGTGGCTTAGAAACTTTATTCCAATATCTGAGGCAGAAATGACTACCTTATATCAACTCCTGAAAGGAGGAGATTCCCCCCTAGCTGCAAGGACTCTTTCAAGAAACCATCAGGAGATTCTTAGGACAATTATGGAGCGGGCCCAGCATTGGGGTCTTGCTCGATTTACACCTGAACAACCGGTCACTGCCCTGATTTACATGACCGATACCGCTGCCCATAGTTTACTAATTCAAAATAATGGTGAAAAAGGCTGGCCTTTTGCTTGGTTGTATCAAGGCAAACCAAAGACGGCTTTAATTTCTTGGCCAACATTATTATCCCAGCTTATTCTCCGCTGTCGGAGGCAAACTCAACACTTAACAGGGAAGGACCCGGAGGTCATCGCATTGCCCTGTTCTTTGGCACAGTGGGAGTTGGTACTTCCACAAGTGGGGCTCCTGCAAGCGGCAATAGCTGAATTTACGGGTCGAATTGAAGGTCTAAGACCACACCCCTGTGGGGAGATAATCCAGGTACTCCATTTTTTGCCAGCTAGTGCCATAGTTGAACAACCTACCGGAGGCCGCATGGTTTTTACCGACGCGTCATTGATTACTGGGAAAGCTGTCGTTACATGGCAGGAGGATGGTCAGTGGACCCACATTAGTTATCAGGATCAAGGGCAATCTGTGCAGTATCTTGAGGCCAAAGCAGTATGGATGGCTCTCACTCAATGGCCCGAAGAGGCCTTGGATCTAATCACAGACTCTTGCTATGTATATAAGTTACTGAAGAAGTGCCGATGGGCACTTGGGGCAACATCGGAGATTGCTGGAATGTTGCTCACCGCACTGCAAATGAGAACCGCTCCTGTCTGTCCTATCCATGTTAATAGTCATAGTTCCATACCGAGTTTTCTTTCTGCTGGGAATGAAGTAGCGGACAGCTTAGCAAAGAGCGTACTGGCGGTTGAAGAAACTTCTAACCTAAGGCGAGCTTTCCGCCTGCATGAGCTCCTCCACTGTGGAGCTCGCAGTTTAGCTAGGCTCGCTGGCATTACGTTGCAAGATGCTCGCTCTGTGATTGCTGCTTGTCCTGTGTGTTCCAAAGGTCCCCTCTGGGAGGCAGGGGTAAACCCTCGAGGGTTGCAGCCCAACCAAATATGGCAGTCTGATGTTACGATTTATGAACCCTTTAATCCATGTAAGTATCTGCATGTCACAGTTGATACCTGCAGTGGAGTTATTTTAGCGACTATGCATGCTAAACAAAATGCTCTCGCAGTTATTTTACATTGGCAGGACTGTATGGCGCAACTTGGCATCCCACAAAAAAATTAAAACAGATAATGGAGTGGCATATGTCAGCAAGAAGACAAAGGACTTTTGCGCGCGCTGGGATATTCAGTTGAGTCATGGCATTCCCTATAACAGTACGGGCCAAAGCATTGTAGAACGCGCGCACCACACATTAAAAGAGTTACTCGACCAACTTAGGGAGGGGGAAAAAGATAAGCCCAGGAACACGGGTTCCCCCTCCCCTTGACCCTCCCTTATTTCGGGCACAGCGTCTGTTGACGACGGCACTAATTACCTTAAATCATACCATTCGAGGGAACACCTATAAAACCCAGACTGCAACCCAGGCACATTTCCGGCTCGATGAGAACGAAGGGCCTTACCCTTTGGTTCAAGTATGGGACCTGCAAACCCGTGAATGGGGGGGGCCTCATTCCCTCTGTTGCCTGGGACGTGGGTATGCGTGTGTGCAAACTGAGAAAGGGATGCTAGAATGGGTACCCAGTCGAAATATTCGACCATATAGACATTAATCAATCTATTGAGTCTTATCTTGACAGGTTACCATTTCCCTATGCATCCTGATGGTGTGGGGGAGTAATGAGGGAGCCGCGACGAACTACTGGCTGGACTGGGCAAAATCCATGAATGTAACGGATGCGTGTCTGTATAAGTCTTACCATATATCGATTATTTTACACGCAGCTTCCCCAGCAAGATCCAGAACTACTGGAGCTAAGGGAGGGGGAAATGTAGTAAAGATAAGGGCTGGCGACCGGAAGATCACGTGCTGTACGGAAAGAGTTAAGGGTCGACCCTCCCTTGTCTCTGCCCCTTATAACATGACACGCCTACTGCTGGGGGTATAAAGCCTGGGTCGGCTGGAGATCTGGCGGGATAACCTTGATGTGTAGTGTTTGCTACAGGCAAGCAAAGAGAGAACCATAGAAACGTAGAATAGTTTGGGTTGGATACGTAGAATAGTTTAGGTTGACCTTTAAAGGTCATCTAGTCCAACTGCCCTTGCAATGAGCAGGGACATCTTTCACTAGATCAGGTTGCTCAGAGCACCGTCCAATCTGACCTCAAAGTCTATGTCTGTTACCTGTGACGTTATCTTTGGTAAAAGCATGGGGAACAAGACTTGGACCTGGACGGCTTCTATCACAGCCCTTCATTGCAGCAGCTGGACACAACTGGACAGTCTACATTGGTAGACTGAGGATCATGTCCCTTTCTGAGTGTCAGAAGATACTGAGAGGAAGCAAAAAGTGCATGTTTGCTGTGGTATGTAGCATTCCTCTCCAGGGAGGTTTCAGATCATCTGAAGCTATGACTGGAAACTCACTTCTGCTGAGGAGCATTAACAGCTTCAAATTAGACACAAACTAAACACCGTCCTCAAAATCCATGTAGAGAAAAAACCAGATCATTTAGTACAGCTGACTGATACCTAAGGAAATAAACACAAACCCACTTAGAAAGGTTGGAAGTAGGGAGAAAGGATGACTTAATGTCAAGTGATGGGAAAGACACTTAGAGCACAGCATTCTACATCAGAGACAAACAGCATTGTTCCACAGCAACTGCAGCCACTGAATTCACAGATTTTGTGATCAGATGAAAGGTATTTGCTCTGATTTTTCAGTTAGGGAAAGAAAAACATTCTCAAGCCTCACAAATCTGCCTCTCCCCTGGTCCATAACTTCATTTCTTTTTTGAAAGCAAAAATTACCAAAGGTAAGACTCTTCCCTTCCTCTACTGTCTGGCTACCTAGGGAATGCTATTCTGTGACTACTATAAAGGACTAGCTCAAGTGATAAACTTTCTAATGGTGCTTGTTGATGACAACAATACTCAGATGATGGAATTTGAGAAGGGAGAGGGCAAAGAGACTCTTTGCTATTTTGTAAATCCAGGAATTCACCGATTAAAAACTGCATTTAAGGAAGAAAAGAACCTTATGCTTACAAAGTCGAACATTTGAAACTTAGAAAACACCAGAAATAAAGGTTGCTCATGTAATCAAAATTGGGCCCTTTTTTTTTTTGGTATGAAGGAAACAATCTTCACACGTACTTTTTACTACAGGGACCCATTTTATCCAGTACACAGAATGGACAATGCCTATGGAAGAAGTCTCTCTCTAATAGTTTGAATCTTCATCCTTCAATATATGGTGAAAGACCTTATTTACTGAACATTACTCCCATTTTGAGCTGAAAAATAAAAATGCCCTTTTGAAATTTGCTGTTATTACTTATTTTCAGGTTGCGAAGCATTTGTCTACATGAACAAAATATAGCTTTACACACCCACCTGAGATGACCTACGCTACAGAAAGGATCTGAGAAATAGCCGGATTAAGATAGAAAGAGATCACCTAATTTTAAATGTCTGATGTCAACATTCAGTTCTGGGATGCCAGGCAGACGCTAGCTTTGTTTGGATTGTCAGAAAAACTGTACGGAGTTTGGATATTTTAATACATCATGAATCTTAAAGAAATACAAATCAAATATATCAGTACTGTGAATGTTAGTGTTTTGGCTTTGGACATATTATTAGAGATGTAAATGCTATTAAAAACATAATATTGACAAAGTTTTTAATTGCTTTTCTTCAGATGAACATAATTCTAGAAAAGCATATATCTGGAAAAATATTCCCACTGTCCTTGAAACAATCAATAAATTAATGTAATTTAAAAAGAGGAGTATACTTGTAATTCTGAGTACAGAACCGACAGCAAGTGCATTAGAACGCCTCTCTTACTCTTCTTAGTTTTCCTATCAGTAAAATAGAAATAGCTTGCTTCAAAAACAGTTCAAGAAGAAATTTTATCACAATTATTGAGATAGGTAAGATGCTGTCAGTATATAGTAAAACATCCTCACAGAATGGGTGTGGCAATTAATCACGGACTCTGCGTATGAGTCCAGGTGAAGACAAGCGAAGACGGCAACAACAACAATGACAATGGCGATGATAATAACAACACTTTATTTTTACAGTCTATCCCTTTTATAATATGATCTAGTGTTCACGAGCAAGCAAAACCCATTTCATTGGCTACTGTCTTTTGTCCATGCGTCTCTTCAGCATTACTTATTGGTTCTTCAAGCTGATGCACGCGAATTCCTCTTTCAGGGATGTATACAATCTCATCCTTCTGCCTCTTAAGTTTCACAACCTTGTTTGTAACAAGCCTCAAGGCCACAGCTGCATTCCTGTGAACCTGTTTGTAACAAGCCTCAAGGGCACAGCTGCATCTTGTCAAAGTAAAACACTATCTCATTTATTCCAACAAATGGGGGTGCTGTGACAACCTGACAATCATGAAATGGAAGAGTCAGTGTTGTTAAGATACTGCGATTGGAAAGGTCATAGCAAAAAAAGCTGTCATTATTTTCATATTGATCTGACTTCTCTGATTACAAATGGAACCTAAAATACTCAGAGAAGCGTCCTGTTCCATTCACCAGAATAGAGCGAAATTTCACAGCAGGTCAGGAGAGCTCTTCTGAGGGAGATACTGTATCTGTTGTGGGGCAGTGGATGCTGGAAACCTTGTGAGAGAAAAGCAAAACAAACACCGCATTTACAACAGCTTCACAAAACATCAGAGACACTCAATGCTGGGTGGAGAGAGGTGAGACTGCCGCAACAGAACCAGGAAGGTGGGGGAAAGAGTTTTTTCCATCAGACCTTTCCCATACCTTTCTTCATCTCTTCCTTACTGTTCTTCTATATAGCCTCATAATCCTGCTTGGATTACAGTTCATAATCCTGCTTGGCATTTCTGCATTTACCCCTGCCTCAGTAAGGAAGGGAGTAGTTTCCCCCGGATATTACTTCTTGAGAGAAAGGAAGCAGCAAGTCACCATCAGCATTTCCTCAGGTATTAAATTAACAGAATGGACAAAAAGAAAGGGACTTGGAGCTATGCTGCTCCAAAAGGACCAATTTTCAATGATCCCTTTTCTTTATTCAAGAGTGGAAACAGTAGCAGTCTGTGGAAGGAAAATGAGGTGTTCCTTGTCTTCTTTCTCCAGGAATGCAGCCTGCCAATGCCACTGCCCCAGCCTCCCTCTGGCTCAGTTCAGGCTCCAAGCTGTTCTCTGCTGAGTTGACCAAGTCCTCCACTGAGTTAACAGACTTTCTGTCATTGTAACAGGATGATACGTCCAAAAGAAAGATCAAGACACGTACATTCCTCCCATCCTGGGTTCTGGCTTTGGTAGGGAGAAGCTTTGCTAAAAGCAGGACTGCTTGGCCTGAGACCTGGCCACCCTGCTGTCCTCCCACAGTCAGAGCTGAGTGGCTCTGCTCCTCTGTGTAGCTCCCAGGTGAGGAAAGCTCTCCCTTCCTAGAGGCTATCAAGTGCTGTTCCCAGGAGGTAGCTACAGTCTCAGCTTCTGAGACCCCTTTCATGTCTGTGCTCTAGTAGAAAATGTAACATGTTTAGTTGGTATTCCAACACGAGTAGCACTACCAGATTACACAAACTGCTAAAGTAAGGAAAAGGGAAAAACACAAATTTATGAAAGGATGCTGGTCTGAAAGCACTCTTGAGGTAAACATAAAAGAAGCACAGGTGCCAGCTTGAACAGGTAGGTATAGGGGCGTAGCACAACTGCGTTTCTTAATAGTGCAAGACAAATAGGGCAGAAACTTCTTTTTTTTTTTTTTTTTAAGAAAGCATGCAATTTACCCTGGAGCCTCATGCACAGACCCACAAACGCTGGCGGTCTCTGTTTCTTCTAGCCTCCCAAAGATCCCTACAGTCTCTCTCCCAGCCCCACTCCTTACAGCCAGAGCACAGCTTGGAAATGTTGAATGTCCAGCGATTTCTCCCACGCTAAAGGTGCCAGGAATGAAAGCTGTTGCTGGGCGTCAAGGATCCTTGGAACCCCATTCACAGCCCCACAAACACTAGCACTCTGCACTTTCCAAGCCTCCCAAAATTTCCTAAAGTCTCTCTCCCAGCCCAGCTCAAAATGGCCAGAGCATAGCTCGGAAATTGCAAATGTACAGGGACATTTGTCCCACACCAAAGGTGCCAGCACTAAAAGCTGTTGCTAGGCCTCAGGGATCCATGGAACCCCATTCACAGCCCCACAAACACTGGCACTCTCTGTTTGTGTAGCCTCCCAAACTTTTCTGCAGTCTCTTGCCCAGCCTCGCTCTTTACAGCCAGAGCCAGATCAGAAATTGCAAACATGCAGAGATTTCTCCTACAACCAAGGTGCCAGACCTGAAAGCTGTTCCTGGGCCTCAAGGGTCCTTGGAGCCCCATTCACAGACACTACACTCTGCACTTGTCTAACCTGCCAAAGTTCTCTACAGTCTCTCTCCTCACCCCACTCATTACGCCCAGAGCCCAACTCGGAAATGATGAACGTCCGGGGATTTCTCCCACTCCAAAGATGCCAGCACTGAAAGATGTTGCTGAACCTCAAGGATCCTTGGAACCCCATTCACAGCCCTACAAACACTGGTGCTCCGTGCTTTCCTTGCCTCAAAAGTTCCCTACAGTCTCTCTCCCAGCCCCGCTCATTACAGCCAGATCACAGCTCTGAAATTGTGAACGTCCGGCAATTTCTCCCACACCCAAGGTGCCAGGACCAAAAGCTGATGATGGGCTTTAGGTAACCTTGGAACCTTATTCACAGCCCTACAAACACTGGAGGTCTCTCTTTGAGTAGCCTCCCAGATTTCCCTACAGTCTCCCTCCCAACCCCTTTTATAATGGCCTGAGCACAGCTCGGAAATTGGAAAAGTCCAGGGATTTCTTGCACACCTAAAGTGCCTGCACTGAAAGCTGTTGCTGGGCCTCAAGTATCCTTGGAACCCCATTCACAGCCTCACAAACACTGCCGCTCTCTGTTTGTTTAGCCTCCCAAGTTTCCTAGAGTCTCTCTCTCCCCATACTGCTTTAGGACCAGAGCAAAGCTTGGACATTTTGAAACTCTAGGGATTATTCCCACACCAAAGGTGCCAGCACTGAAAGCTCTTGTTGGGCCTCAAGTATCCTTGGAACCCCATTCACGACCCCACAAAAACTGGCAATCTGCGCTTTCCTAGCCTCCCAAAGCTGCCTACACTCTCTCTTCCTGCCCTGCTCATTACGGTCAGAGCCCAGCTTGAAAATTCCAAACGTCCAGTGACTTCTCAAACAAAAAAGTTGCCATCACTAAAAGCTGTTGCTGGGTCTCAAGGAATCTTAGAATCCCATTCACAGCCCCACAAACACTGGCGCTCCCTCTTTCTGCAGCCTCCCAAAGTTCCCTATAGTCTCTCTCCCCGCCCCACTCATTGTACCCAGAGCCCAGCTCAGAAATTGTGAATGTCTGGGGATTCCTCCCACCCCAAAGGTGTCAGGGCCAAAAGCTCTTGCTGCTCTTCAAGTATCCAGGGAACCCTATTCACAGCCCCACAAACATTGGCTCTCTGTTTCTGGAGCCTCCCCAAGTTCATCTGAGTCTCTCTCACGGGCTCGCTGATTACAGCCAGAGCCTATCTCAGAAATTGCGAACCCAGAGCCCAGCTCAGAAATTGTGAACGTCTGGGGATTCCTCCCACCCCAAAGGTCCCAGGACCAAAAGCTCTTGCTGCTCTTCAAGTATCCAGGGAACCCCATTCATGCCTACGCTACTCGAGCAACATTTACTTGCATAATACTGGTTGTCTTTTCATGAATCCATGCACTGGAAGTGCTCTTTGTATCTTGGCATTCAGTGCCTGCTCCAGGGGTCAAATCAGGGTGCCTGGAGAAACAACAGTGATCTTAGTTTAGGGTTGTCCTTGCAGCCTCCTCATGGCTTCAGTCCCATCCTGTCATGTTCCGGCAGTGCTTGATATGACATGCAGACGACTGAACCAGCACTAGGTGCTGGAAATTAGATCGTGGTCTTCCAGCCACGTCTGTCCCTTTCAGAGCAGTAACTCATCTTTATACCCTCTTGGACCTCCATTTAGCCACTTTTCGCAGCTAGCCAGTCTCAGAGAGCGCTCGGCTAGCAATTTACACAAGCGCAACAGTTTAGTGCCAAGGAAGGAGGGAGAAGAAAGGACCTGGCAAACTGCAGAACAGACAGAACTCAATTGGACAAACAGTCATTCTCTCCCAGGACAGAAAGCAAAACCCACTGTAGGAGGACGCCACCACCACCAGTAACAGGACAAGGAGTGTATTCTGAACACACTTTCATATTTGTTATTACCTGACATAGAAGACTAAATATGCACGCTGGCAGAGAACTGTCTCAATGTCACGAAGAACTACAGAGGCGTCATTCATCTTGTACCAATATCCATCGCTGGCCTGCAAAGAAAGGCAACGCTATTTTCAGATGAACTGCAGGGTCTGGGAACAAAAACACAGACAGGACACCACTGAAGGACGCAGTACACCAACACAAATCAAAGCAAACACCTCCTGAGACCTTCTCCCTGAGAACAGTGCTTACCAGGAGCATTTGCATGCCAGATTCTCTTCACCAGCACTGATTCTTACACTGCTGGAAACCAAGGTGACTTTTACCTTTCCGAAGCAGTAATAGTGTCTTGCTTGACAGCTGAAACCTTCGTGCACCAGGATGGCATACAAGGAATAGAGCAGTGTATCTCCAGCTGCTTGAGACATGTATGCACCAAGGTCCAAATATTCCGGATACTGCACAACCTCAAGAGAGAGCAAGTAGACTCAGAAATTACCTTGAGAGTCTTTAGAAAACAGCCGGAGAAAACCTTGTCACCAAACACAGGCCAGAGGCTGCATAGAGAAAGAGAAATATATCTTCTTGGTTCATCGAAAATAGCTTTTGCTGTTTCATGGTTTCAGTGGCAGACTGTTCTTGGCCAAACTAGCTCTTTACGAGCACAGTGGGGGCTTATCTTCCTATTGGAGCTTTCTTCTTACCACAAGGGAAAGAGCAAGGCCCAGCTATTGCATTGATTTTTCTTAGCCATTGTGTGCAGGTGTTAACAACTTCCAAAAGAAGGATTCTCCTTTGGGAAATGTCTCCTTCCAAGCAGACAATGTTGCAGTGCACTTGTATACATAGCTTGCTGATCTTTCTGCCAGAGAGAGCATCACATCTCTTCAAGGACACTGTCAGGACATTGGAGGAACGATGTATCGTAAGCCTCTTGGACACAGCAGCCAGTCGGTCACACCTTGAAAACAAACACAGACCCAATAGTTGCAACGCACCTTCTCTCCACTCCACCCCCTCATCCAACAAAAAAGCGTAACCAAAACAAGTTTTCACGGCTCACACATGCCTACGCTACTCGAGCAATGTTTACTTGCATAATCCCCGTCGCCTTTTCATAAATCCATGTGCTGCTCGTCAGGCTTGCTAGCACGGAGAAGATGGTGGAGTCTAAGAGGACAGCCCTACAGCACAAGGAAACAAGGACAGAGAACGCCAGCTCTGGACAGCCAGGCAAGTGTCTGACCGTGGGTTGCTGCCAGTGCCAGAAGAAAGGAAGGCTTGCCAATGGTTCCCAACAGAGCAGGAAGACGAACCTCTCGCCGGAGCGTGGCTCCACAATGTAGCACAGGATAGCAGCCCTCCTGATGCCAAGGGGTTACTCTGATCTCATGCCCTGGAGAGCCTCTTTCAGCTTTCTGCTGCAATAGCAAGGCTGGAGGAACTGGAAGAAGGCTGCTCAGTCCTCAGCACTAGAAGCTGCATCACATTCCCATAAGAGTTCATTGACCAACGCTAAAAAGCCCAAAGAAGCAAACAGCTCTTCTCCAGGCAAAAGGCATTTGACAGCCCTCTGTCTTCATGGTCTGAGGTCTCCTGGACAGAGATGCAACCATCCAAAACGCTTGGAGATGAAACTCCTCCATTGCAAGCTTGTTATATGGTCCCCAGAAAGGCAGCACATAAGGGGCGACCTGGGAAATTCCGCTACTGTCACAGAGAAAGACAGAACAATACTGACATATGTCGCCAAGACAAATACTGTTGACAACCAGGAAATGGAAAGAATTAACCAGCCTCTTCTTTCAATCCCGATGTCCAAAGGCCAGGCAGGGAATTCTGTGGCCATGGTGAATGCCTATGGACGCGTTAAAAACCACCTGCTCCTTCAGTATGATTCTGCTGGTCACACACCACAGGAGCACACTCAGGAGCAGGCAGGTCAGCTGCGAGGTGCTTAACATGCTTGTCTCCTCCTTCCTCAGCTATCAGCTCTCTGCCATCTGCGTTTCAAGGATAGGACACTTTCCTTGCAAGCATCCACTGACAAACAAGAACCTGGCGTTCATTTTTTCTAGTACCCCACTGGAACTAGCAACTCCTCATTTACATTTAGTTTTCCAGGGGGAACAAGAACATATTCATGCTTTATACATTCAGACGCATCAGACTCGAGTGTTAGAGAACCAAGTCTGGCAGCATTTGCTTCTCTGACTGTATGGTTGAGTTGTTTTGAGGCTTGCTTTGCCCAGCTATCGCATGCAAATGTTTGCACTGCAGACCCCCTTAAGTCCGTATGGTCTCACTGAAGGTAGCTTCTGTCCAGGGGGCCTCACTTCGGAGACCAGCACTCTACAGTCTTTACAATGCAAGAACTAGGCAAGGCACTGTTCAGAGAGCCAGCAGGGGCTGCTACTGCTCCAAGGACTGACGTCTCCTGGACAGAGATGCAACAGTCCAAAAAGCCTTGGCAATTAAACTGTTCAGTGCTTTCTTGAGGAAGCTGCTGTTGCCTCCCACCCCAAATGGCTGTCCAGAGCTCCTTCTTGCTTCGTCTCACCACTGCATAGGGGACATGTCTTTTCCCTTCTGGCCATAGAGGTAGGTCAGTGGGCAATTTCATAGCTAGGAAGGTTGACCACCAGCAGGGTAGACCATGCCAGGAATAAAGTTCTCATCAAAGCTTTGCAAATATTCAGGCTGAAGGAAAAAAATTACCTGTCTTAGAAACAAATGCATCGCTTGCTGAGTTCCGGATGATTCGGGTGTATTAGTTGTAAGGGGAAGGAAAAAAAATAAAAAGAATAAAAAAAAAACCCCAAACCTGTCTCATGACTGTAGTTCTAAATTAAGTCAAAACATAACTTTTGCTCCCCGGCATGCAATACCATAAACCACTATCTACTGTGAAGGTGTCATTAGTCATAATCTTACTTGCTACATTTACAGCCATTTTTGCCATCCAGCTGCTCAGGTTTGACAAAGTTTTCCAGAGCTCCAGTGACAGATGAGGCTGCCTGGATGAGGAAGAAAGGAGAGCACTGAGTTCCTGGAAACTCAAAATCCCACAAAGTAGCTACCCGTGTGGTACTAGCATTATCCCAATAAGCAGCTACCCCTGTGTGGTACTAGAGTCGCTTGTGGGATGCATTCTCAAAAATAACAAAAGCAATCAACCCCATCCGTACAGCAATCAAACGTGTATTGAGGTAGTCTAAAGCGGAGAGGTGTGACAGTGTCATCATGGCTGTAGATACCGTCATTACCCTTTACCCAGCTGAAACCCAGCACACAGCACAGGGAGACCATTTACAGGGCTTCCACAGAAGTCCAGCTCCCTTCCCATCCAACCACCAAGCTCACAGTTTTAAGTCAACAAAGTTTACTGGGCCCTAGTAAACTAGGCCCCCTGCAGGGGCCTTGAAATGTTTTGCACTGCAATTTCAAAACATCTTGCCTTGATATCCAAAGTAATATCAAGGAATGCCTCGTAGGTGTCAGAAACGGCTTTGCAGCTGAAGCACGTTACTGGAAGGCAAAGCGGAATGCTTATCAGGATGGGAAGGAGACTAACTCTATCCATTTAAATGACCAACACATACTACTTTAGACACAACATACCGTTGCATGCTAGAATTTCTTTACCACAAATGGAGAAGGAGGCACACAGATCATTCTAAGGACAGTAATAGTCTTTAAAAGTACCTCTGGATCTTAGAAATCCTCCAAAGGCCTAATGAATGACTGTGCTAGCTTGAGAATGTGTGTCCCAGCTGGAAATAAATGGTAAATGGAGCTCAGGAGATGGCAGGCAGAGAGTTAGCTCTTCAAAGAGTTTTCCATGTTAGGAAAGCCCTGGACAGAGCTTTTTCATTGATAGTCATAAGGAAAGGAGTCAAAAGGGCTAAGAGAACATTTCAGTGGTCCTGTGCTTATGCTTACTTGCTGCTTCCACTCAAGCAAGCTCTCTGCATGGCATCCACGGCGTACCAGAAGAATTCCTGTGGGTCTTCCTGGGTGCCAAGCTGGAAATGTTCTCCTATTCCTAATAAAGGACAAGGGTTCCACACTGATCTCAGAGAAAAAGGAAAGAAAACTTACCCTTCCGAAAGCTCTCCTCCTTAATGTTAACCTGGCAAAACCAGGTACATACAGGGTTCTTCAGAAGTCAAAAATACCTCAGAATAAAACCATCTGACATGACTCACGTGGAAGCTCACTGATGACAGGCACAGGTATGATGGCACTGCCTGAGCAAGACAGAACCTCCTCAATGTGCACTTCCATTGCACACATCATGCAGAAGCCTTGCTCCGCACCTGAAGAGGGAAGCAAGCAAGTAAACAAGAAAGCAAGCCTCTCAGTCAGGTAAAATGTACACAGCCATGGAAAAACTTGGAGGAAAAAAGAACCAAACCACCCCACGTTTAAGTTAGAGGTACAACCTCCACTCTCCGTTCTACATCCTCTTCTCAGATGCCAGTGGCTCAACAGCCCTGTGGCACTTTATTGTGCAGAATTGTATAGAAGAAGTATATCCGTTACATCTCTATTAAAACAGACGGTCTGCATGAAAACAGACTGACATACCAAACCAGAAAGTACAGAGGTGCCTTTTGTCAGAATGAACACCTGTCAATATGGCAGGAGGCTCCCAGGCTTAGTACACCCAAGAATTAGCATCAAATCCAAAGGGTTTGACAAACAAGGAATGATTTCCTCCATAAAAGTCCAGCTTTTAATGAAACTGCACACAAGTTTCTGAGCTTTCTAGGGGTTGTTTGGGTTTCCCCCCCCCTCCTCATGCTTCACCAGTGACCATATCATTTACCAAAGTAGTAGGGCACTATGGAAACAAGCTGCAAAGCAATTCTGAGACTCGAGGATGCCCACATCCTCCAGTTTAGCATCTTTCCAGCAGCAGCAGGAAAGCCAAAGGCCAAAGGATCACTAAAGGCATGCCTTTCGAATGGACTTCATTACTCGCAGGAAGCAAGAAACGATCTTCCCTGGAAGCGTGAGCACGGCACATGAAATCAAACAACGCGCTCCTTATGCTATGCCGAGCCCACTCTGAAGGCAAAATTCAAAGCCAGCTTCTAGAGGAAAATTAAGAGCTGTCTTCCCACCATCACTGTAATTTTTCCATCCTTCAGAGCTGCCCAACAGCTTTAAAAGAATGCCTAGCAAGATACTCACAGGACGGGCTGTGTTCACGAGAGACCAAGTAGTTAGCCAGCGGTGGCGTATACATCAAACACTGCAGGACGGAGCTGACAAACTACGGATTGTCCATGTTGTAGAGGCCTGCTCTGATGCTGCATGTTTGCTGCCAGACCATGCAAATCTTCTACGGAGGAAACAGGTCCCTTTCTGGCAGAGCCATTCCGACAGTCCTGCCTGCAAGGAAAGCAGATCTTAAAGGAGATCCTCTTGTTTTGGTTTAGGAAAGCCCTAGACCGACATCCCTAGACTTGTCCCTCTTAGGATGTGCTACATATAAAACAAAAGCAGACAAATGCTTGGGTGCCTAATCCTGCTGCCTCCCCATTTCTTGCTGGGGAAGAATGCATAGTTTTCTAGTGAACCCAAACAAGAAGATGCAGCAATCACTATGCAATTCAAAATGTGAGTGTAAAGCTTTTAAAGGGCAGAAGATCTGCAAGACTTGTAAATCCTGCCCATGAATTATAAGTAAATATGCAGCCATTTTTCTAAGAACTTTACAAGTGTTTTTCAGTAATCCATTTCTTCTCTTTTGAACTACTGTAGAAAAACTGCTTAGGTCAAAAAAATCTGTTAAAACAGAGAGCAAAACAAAGTTGTCACCAAGTATTGGACAAAGGAAGGTGAAAAATAACACCCCATTGTAAAGCACCAGCCCCATGTAACTAGTACTGGAGACCACTCAGGCCATAAACAGACAACCGCCACCACCACTACATAATCGACGCTTGCGTTAAATGTGGTGGGAGGAATCCCTAGACGTTGGCAATTGCTGAGCTGGGCTCCGGCTGTAATGACGGGCCTAGGCAGAGAGATTGTATTGGCGTTTGGGAGGCTGCAGAAAGAGGGAGCGCCAGCGTTTGTGGGGCTGTGAATGGGGTTGCGTGGCTACTTGAAGAGCAGCAAGAGCTTTTGGTCCTGGCACCTTTGGGCTGGGAGGAATCCCTGGACGTTCGCAATTGCTGAGCTGGACTCCGACTGTAATGACCGTCCCAGGCAGAGAATTTGTATTGGACTCTGGGAGGCTGCAGAAAGAGGGAGCGCCAGCGTTTGTGGGGCTGTGAATGGGGTTGCGTGGCTACTTGAAGAGCAGCAAGAGCTTTTGGTCCTGGCAGCTTTGGGGTGGGAGGAATCCCTGGACGTTCGCAATTGCTGAGCCGGGCTCCAGCTGTAATGACGGGCCCAGGCAGAGAGATTGTATTGGCCTTTGGGAGGCTGCAGAAAGAGGGAGCGCCAGCGTTTGTGGGGCTGTGAATGGGGTTGCGTGGCTACTTGAAGAGCAGCAAGAGCTTTTGGTCCTGGCACCTTTGGGGTGGGAGGAATCCCTGGACGTTCGCAACTGCTGAGCTGGGCTCCGGCTGTAATGACGGGCCCAGGCAGAGAGATTGTATTGGCCTTTGGGAGGTTGCAGAAAGAGGGAGTGCCAGCGTTTGTGGGGCTGTGAATGGGGTTGCGTGGCTACTTGAAGAGCAGCAAGAGCTTTTGGTCCTGGCAGCTTTGGGGTGGGAGGAATCCCTGGACGTTCGCAATTGCTGAGCTGGGCGCTGGCTGTAATGACGGGCCCCAGGCAGAGAGATTGTATTGGCGTTTGGGAGGCTGCAGAAAGAGGGAGCGCCAGCGTTTGTGGGGCTGTGAATGGGGTTGCGTGGCTACTTGAAGAGCAGCAAGAGCTTTTGGTCCTGGCAGCTTTGGGGTGGGAGGAATCCCTGGACGTTCGCAATTGCTGAGCTGGGCGCCGGCTGTAATGACGGGCCCCAGGCAGAGAGATTGTATTGGCCTTTGGGAGGCTGCAGAAAGAGGGAGCGCCAGCGTTTGTGGGGCTGTGAATGGGGTTGCGTGGCTAATGAAGAGCAGCAAGAGCTTTTGGTCCTGGCAGCTTTGGGGTGGGAGGAATCCCTGGACGTTCGCAATTGCTGAGCTGGGCTCCGACTGTAATGACCGTCCCAGGCAGAGAATTTGTATTGGACTCTGGGAGGCTGCAGAAAGAGGGAGCGCCAGCGTTTGTGGGGCTGTGAATGGGGTTGCGTGGCTACTTGAAGAGCAGCAAGAGCTTTTGGTCCTGGCAGCTTTGGGGTGGGAGGAATCCCTGGACGTTCGCAATTGCTGAGGTCGGCTCCGGCTGTAATGACGGGCCCAGGCAGAGAGATTGTATTGGCCTTTGGGAGGTTGCAGAAAGAGGGAGTGCCAGCGTTTGTGGGGCTGTGAATGGGGTTGCGTGGCTACTTGAAGAGCAGCAAGAGCTTTTGGTCCTGGCACCTTTGGGGTGGGAGGAATCCCTGGACGTTCGCAATTGCTGAGCTGGGCTCCGGCTGTAATGACGGGCCCAGGCAGAGAGATTGTATTGGCCTTTGGGAGGCTGCAGAAAGAGGGAGCGCCAGCGTTTGTGGGGCTGTGAATGGGGTTGCGTGGCTACTTGAAGAGCAGCAAGAGGTTTTGGTCCTGGCACCTTTGGGGTGGGAGGAATCCCTGGACGTTCGCAATTGCTGAGCTGGGCTCCGGCTGTAATGACGTGCCCAGGCAGAGAGATTGTATTGGCCTTTGGGAGGCTGCAGAAAGAGGGAGCGCCAGCGTTTGTGGGGCTGTGAATGGGGTTGCGTGGCTACTTGAAGAGCAGCAAGAGCTTTTGGTCCTGGCACCTTTGGGGTGGGAGGAATCCCTGGACGTTCGCAATTGCTGAGCTGGGCGCCGGCTGTAATGACGGGCCCAGGCAGAGAGATTGTATTGGCCTTTGGGAGGCTGCAGAAAGAGGGAGCGCCAGCGTTTGTGGGGCTGTGAATGGGGTTGCGTGGCTACTTGAAGAGCAGCAAGAGCTTTTGGTCCTGGCAGCTTTGGGGTGGGAGGAATCCCTGGACGTTCGCAATTGCTGAGCTGGGCTCCGGCTGTAATGACGGGCCCAGGCAGAGAATTTTTATTGGACTCTGGGAGGCTGCAGAAAGAGGGAGCGCCAGCGTTTGTGGGGCTGTGAATGGGGTTGCGTGGCTACTTGAAGAGCAGCAAGAGCTTTTGGTCCTGGCACCTTTGGGTGGGAGGAATCCCTGGACGTTCGCAATTGCTGAGCTGGGCGCCGGCTGTAATGACGGGCCCAGGCAGAGAGATTGTATTGGCCTTTGGGAGGCTGCAGAAAGAGGGAGCGCCAGCGTTTGTGGGGCTGTGAATGGGGTTGCGTGGCTACTTGAAGAGCAGCAAGAGCTTTTGGTCCTGGCAGCTTTGGGGTGGGAGGAATCCCTGGACGTTCGCAATTGCTGAGCTGGGCGCTGGCTGTAATGACGGGCCCCAGGCAGAGAGATTGTATTGGCGTTTGGGAGGCTGCAGAAAGAGGGAGCGCCAGCGTTTGTGGGGCTGTGAATGGGGTTGCGTGGCTACTTGAAGAGCAGCAAGAGCTTTTGGTCCTGGCAGCTTTGGGGTGGGAGGAATCCCTGGACGTTCGCAATTGCTGAGCTGGGCGCCGGCTGTAATGACGGGCCCCAGGCAGAGAGATTGTATTGGCCTTTGGGAGGCTGCAGAAAGAGGGAGCGCCAGCGTTTGTGGGGCTGTGAATGGGGTTGCGTGGCTAATGAAGAGCAGCAAGAGCTTTTGGTCCTGGCAGCTTTGGGGTGGGAGGAATCCCTGGACGTTCGCAATTGCTGAGCTGGGCTCCGACTGTAATGACCGTCCCAGGCAGAGAATTTGTATTGGACTCTGGGAGGCTGCAGAAAGAGGGAGCGCCAGCGTTTGTGGGGCTGTGAATGGGGTTGCGTGGCTACTTGAAGAGCAGCAAGAGCTTTTGGTCCTGGCAGCTTTGGGGTGGGAGGAATCCCTGGACGTTCGCAATTGCTGAGGTCGGCTCCGGCTGTAATGACGGGCCTAGGCAGAGAGATTGTATTGGCGTTTGGGAGGCTGCAGAAAGAGGGAGCACCAGCGTTTGTGGGGCTGTGAATGGGGTTGCGTGGCTACTTGAAGAGCAGCAAGAGCTTTTGGTCCTGGCACCTTTGGGGTGGGAGGAATCCCTGGACATTCGCAATTGCTGAGCTGGGCTCCGGCTGTAATGACGGGCCCCAGGCAGAGAGATTGTATTGGCGTTTGGGAGGCTGCAGAAAGAGGGAGCGCCAGCGTTTGTGGGGCTGTGAATGGGGTTGCGTGGCTACTTGAAGAGCAGCAAGAGGTTTTGGTCCTGGCACCTTTGGGGTGGGAGGAATCCCTGGACGTTCGCAATTGCTGAGCTGGGCTCCGGCTGTAATGATCGTCCCAGGCAGAGAGATTGTATTGGCCTTTGGGAGGCTGCAGAAAGAGGGAGCGCCAGCGTTTGTGGGGCTGTGAATGGGGTTGCGTGGCTACTTGAAGAGCAGCAAGAGCTTTTGGTCCTGGCACCTTTGGGGTGGGAGGAATCCCTGGACGTTCGCAATTGCTGAGCTGGGCGCCGGCTGTAATGACGGGCCCAGGCAGAGAGATTGTATTGGCCTTTGGGAGGCTGCAGAAAGAGGGAGCGCCAGCGTTTGTGGGGCTGTGAATGGGGTTGCGTGGCTACTTGAAGAGCAGCAAGAGCTTTTGGTCCTGGCAGCTTTGGGGTGGGAGGAATCCCTGGACGTTCGCAATTGCTGAGCTGGGCTCCGGCTGTAATGACGGGCCCAGGCAGAGAATTTTTATTGGACTCTGGGAGGCTGCAGAAAGAGGGAGCGCCAGCGTTTGTGGGGCTGTGAATGGGGTTGCGTGGCTACTTGAAGAGCAGCAAGAGCTTTTGGTCCTGGCACCTTTGGGTGGGAGGAATCCCTGGACGTTCGCAATTGCTGAGCTGGGCGCCGGCTGTAATGACGGGCCCAGGCAGAGAGATTGTATTGGCCTTTGGGAGGCTGCAGAAAGAGGGAGCGCCAGCGTTTGTGGGGCTGTGAATGGGGTTGCGTGGCTACTTGAAGAGCAGCAAGAGCTTTTGGTCCTGGCAGCTTTGGGGTGGGAGGAATCCCTGGACGTTCGCAATTGCTGAGCCGGGCTCCCGCTGTAATGACGGGCCCCAGGCAGAGAGATTGTATTGGCCTTTGGGAGGCTGCAGAAAGAGGGAGCGCCAGCGTTTGTGGGGCTGTGAATGGGGTTGCGTGGCTACTTAAGAGCAGCAAGAGCTTTTGGTGCTGGCACCTTTGGGCTGGGAGGAATCCCTGGACGTTCGCAATTGCTGAGCTGGGCTCCGGCTGTAATGACGGGCCTAGGCAGAGAGATTGTATTGGCGTTTGGGAGGCTGGAGAAAGAGGGAGCACCAGCGTTTGTGGGGCTGTGAATGGGGTTGCGTGGCTACTTGAAGAGCAGCAAGAGCTTTTGGTCCTGGCAGCTTTGGGGTGGGAGGAATCCCTGGACGTTCGCAACTGCTGAGCTGGGCTCCGGCTGTAATGACGGGCCCAGGCAGAGAGATTGTATTGGCGTTTGGGAGGTTGCAGAAAGAGGGAGTGCCAGCGTTTGTGGGGCTGTGAATGGGGTTGCGTGGCTACTTGAAGAGCAGCAAGAGCTTTTGGTCCTGGCACCTTTGGGGTGGGAGGAATCCCTGGACATTCGCAATTGCTGAGCTGGGCTCCGGCTGTAATGACGGGCCCCAGGCAGAGAGATTGTATTGGCGTTTGGGAGGCTGCAGAAAGAGGGAGCGCCAGCGTTTGTGGGGCTGTGAATGGGGTTGCGTGGCTACTTGAAGAGCAGCAAGAGGTTTTGGTCCTGGCACCTTTGGGGTGGGAGGAATCCCTGGACGTTCGCAATTGCTGAGCTGGGATCTGGCTGTAATGACAGGCCCAGGCAGAGAGATTGTATTGGCCTTTGGGAGGCTGCAGAAAGAGGGAGCGCCAGCGTTTGTGGGGCTGTGAATGGGGTTGCGTGGCTACTTGAAGAGCAGCAAGAGCTTTTGGTCCTGGCAGCTTTGGGGTGGGAGGAATCCCTGGACGTTCGCAATTGCTGAGCTGGGCTCCGGCTGTAATGACGGGCCCCAGGCAGAGAGATTGTATTGGCGTTTGGGAGGCTGCAGAAAGAGGGAGCGCCAGCGTTTGTGGGGCTGTGAATGGGGTTGCGTGGCTACTTGAAGAGCAGCAAGAGCTTTTGGTCCTGGCAGCTTTGGGGTGGGAGGAATCCCTGGACGTTCGCAATTGCTGAGCTGGGCGCCGGCTGTAATGACGGGCCCCAGGCAGAGAGATTGTATTGGCCTTTGGGAGGCTGCAGAAAGAGGGAGCGCCAGCGTTTGTGGGGCTGTGAATGGGGTTGCGTGGCTAATGAAGAGCAGCAAGAGCTTTTGGTCCTGGCAGCTTTGGGGTGGGAGGAATCCCTGGACGTTCGCAATTGCTGAGCTGGGCTCCGACTGTAATGACCGTCCCAGGCAGAGAATTTGTATTGGACTCTGGGAGGCTGCAGAAAGAGGGAGCGCCAGCGTTTGTGGGGCTGTGAATGGGGTTGCGTGGCTACTTGAAGAGCAGCAAGAGCTTTTGGTCCTGGCAGCTTTGGGGTGGGAGGAATCCCTGGACGTTCGCAATTGCTGAGGTCGGCTCCGGCTGTAATGACGGGCCCAGGCAGAGAGATTGTATTGGCCTTTGGGAGGCTGCAGAAAGAGGGAGCGCCAGCGTTTGTGGGGCTGTGAATGGGGTTGCGTGGCTACTTGAAGAGCAGCAAGAGCTTTTGGTCCTGGCACCTTTGGGGTGGGAGGAATCCCTGGACGTTCGCAATTGCTGAGCTGGGCTCCGGCTGTAATGACGGGCCCCAGGCAGAGAGATTGTATTGGCGTTTGGGAGGCTGCAGAAAGAGGGAGCGCCAGCGTTTGTGGGGCTGTGAATGGGGTTGCGTGGCTACTTGAAGAGCAGCAAGAGCTTTTGGTCCTGGCACCTTTGGGGTGGGAGGAATCCCTGGATGTTCGCAAGTGCTGAGCTGGGCTCCGGCTGTAATGGCCTTCCCAGGTAGAGAGATTGTATTGAACTTTGGGAGGCTGCAGAAAGAGGGAGCGCCAGCGTTTGTGGGGCTGTGAATGGGGTTGCGTGGCTACTTGAAGAGCAGCAAGAGCTTTTGGTCCTGGCAGCTTTGGGGTGGGAGGAATCCCTGGACGTTCGCAATTGCTGAGCTGGGCGCCGGCTGTAATGACGGGCCCAGGCAGAGAGATTGTATTGGCCTTTGGGAGGCTGCAGAAAGAGGGAGCGCCAGCGTTTGTGGGGCTGTGAATGGGGTTGCGTGGCTACTTGAAGAGCAGCAAGAGCTTTTGGTCCTGGCAGCTTTGGGGTGGGAGGAATCCCTGGACGTTCGCAATTGCTGAGCTGGGCTCCGGCTGTAATGATGGGCCCAGGCAGAGAATTTTTATTGGACTTTGGGAGGCTGCAGAAAGAGGGAGCGCCAGCATTTGTGGGGCTGTGAATGGGGTTGCGTGGCTACTTGAAGAGCAGCAAGAGCTTTTGGTCCTGGCACCTTTGGGTGGGAGGAATCCCTGGACGTTCGCAATTGCTGAGCTGGGCGCCGGCTGTAATGACGGGCCCAGGCAGAGAGATTGTATTGGCCTTTGGGAGGCTGCAGAAAGAGGGAGCGCCAGCGTTTGTGGGGCTGTGAATGGGGTTGCGTGGCTACTTGAAGAGCAGCAAGAGCTTTTGGTCCTGGCAGCTTTGGGGTGGGAGGAATCCCTGGACGTTCGCAATTGCTGAGCTGGGCGCTGGCTGTAATGACGGGCCCCAGGCAGAGAGATTGTATTGGCGTTTGGGAGGCTGCAGAAAGAGGGAGCGCCAGCGTTTGTGGGGCTGTGAATGGGGTTGCGTGGCTACTTGAAGAGCAGCAAGAGCTTTTGGTCCTGGCAGCTTTGGGGTGGGAGGAATCCCTGGACGTTCGCAATTGCTGAGCTGGGCGCCGGCTGTAATGACGGGCCCCAGGCAGAGAGATTGTATTGGCCTTTGGGAGGCTGCAGAAAGAGGGAGCGCCAGCGTTTGTGGGGCTGTGAATGGGGTTGCGTGGCTAATGAAGAGCAGCAAGAGCTTTTGGTCCTGGCAGCTTTGGGGTGGGAGGAATCCCTGGACGTTCGCAATTGCTGAGCTGGGCTCCGACTGTAATGACCGTCCCAGGCAGAGAATTTGTATTGGACTCTGGGAGGCTGCAGAAAGAGGGAGCGCCAGCGTTTGTGGGGCTGTGAATGGGGTTGCGTGGCTACTTGAAGAGCAGCAAGAGCTTTTGGTCCTGGCAGCTTTGGGGTGGGAGGAATCCCTGGACGTTCGCAATTGCTGAGGTCGGCTCCGGCTGTAATGACGGGCCCAGGCAGAGAGATTGTATTGGCCTTTGGGAGGTTGCAGAAAGAGGGAGTGCCAGCGTTTGTGGGGCTGTGAATGGGGTTGCGTGGCTACTTGAAGAGCAGCAAGAGCTTTTGGTCCTGGCACCTTTGGGGTGGGAGGAATCCCTGGACATTCGCAATTGCTGAGCTGGGCTCCGGCTGTAAT
Organism: Nipponia nippon; assembly: GCF_047370975.1. Lineage (NCBI taxonomy): Eukaryota > Metazoa > Chordata > Aves > Pelecaniformes > Threskiornithidae > Nipponia > Nipponia nippon. The sequence continues at coordinate 85,538,694 of NW_028262347.1, read as the reverse complement.
GACGGGCCCCAGGCAGAGAGATTGTATTGGCGTTTGGGAGGCTGCAGAAAGAGGGAGCGCCAGCGTTTGTGGGGCTGTGAATGGGGTTGCGTGGCTACTTGAAGAGCAGCAAGAGGTTTTGGTCCTGGCACCTTTGGGGTGGGAGGAATCCCTGGACGTTCGCAATTGCTGAGCTGGGCTCCGGCTGTAATGATCGTCCCAGGCAGAGAGATTGTATTGGCCTTTGGGAGGCTGCAGAAAGAGGGAGCGCCAGCGTTTGTGGGGCTGTGAATGGGGTTGCGTGGCTACTTGAAGAGCAGCAAGAGCTTTTGGTCCTGGCACCTTTGGGGTGGGAGGAATCCCTGGACGTTCGCAATTGCTGAGCTGGGCGCCGGCTGTAATGACGGGCCCAGGCAGAGAGATTGTATTGGCCTTTGGGAGGCTGCAGAAAGAGGGAGCGCCAGCGTTTGTGGGGCTGTGAATGGGGTTGCGTGGCTACTTGAAGAGCAGCAAGAGCTTTTGGTCCTGGCAGCTTTGGGGTGGGAGGAATCCCTGGACGTTCACAATTGCTGAGCTGGGCTCCGTCTGTAATGATGGGCCCAGGCAGAGAATTTTTATTGGACTTTGGGAGGCTGCAGAAAGAGGGAGCGCCAGCATTTGTGGGGCTGTGAATGGGGTTGCGTGGCTACTTGAAGAGCAGCAAGAGCTTTTGGTCCTGGCACCTTTGGGTGGGAGGAATCCCTGGACGTTCGCAATTGCTGAGCTGGGCGCCGGCTGTAATGACGGGCCCAGGTAGAGAGATTGTATTGAACTTTGGGAGGCTGCAGAAAGAGGGAGCGCCAGCATTTGTGGGGCTGTGAATGGGGTTGCGTGGCTACTTGAAGAGCAGCAAGAGCTTTTGGTCCTGGCAGCTTTGGGGTGGGAGGAATCCCTGGACGTTCGCAATTGCTGAGCCGGGCTCCCGCTGTAATGACGGGCCCCAGGCAGAGAGATTGTATTGGCCTTTGGGAGGCTGCAGAAAGAGGGAGCGCCAGCGTTTGTGGGGCTGTGAATGGGGTTGCGTGGCTACTTAAGAGCAGCAAGAGCTTTTGGTGCTGGCACCTTTGGGCTGGGAGGAATCCCTGGACGTTCGCAATTGCTGAGCTGGGCTCCGGCTGTAATGACGGGCCTAGGCAGAGAGATTGTATTGGCGTTTGGGAGGCTGGAGAAAGAGGGAGCACCAGCGTTTGTGGGGCTGTGAATGGGGTTGCGTGGCTACTTGAAGAGCAGCAAGAGCTTTTGGTCCTGGCAGCTTTGGGGTGGGAGGAATCCCTGGACGTTCGCAACTGCTGAGCTGGGCTCCGGCTGTAATGACGGGCCCAGGCAGAGAGATTGTATTGGCGTTTGGGAGGTTGCAGAAAGAGGGAGTGCCAGCGTTTGTGGGGCTGTGAATGGGGTTGCGTGGCTACTTGAAGAGCAGCAAGAGCTTTTGGTCCTGGCACCTTTGGGGTGGGAGGAATCCCTGGACATTCGCAATTGCTGAGCTGGGCTCCGGCTGTAATGACGGGCCCCAGGCAGAGAGATTGTATTGGCGTTTGGGAGGCTGCAGAAAGAGGGAGCGCCAGCGTTTGTGGGGCTGTGAATGGGGTTGCGTGGCTACTTGAAGAGCAGCAAGAGGTTTTGGTCCTGGCACCTTTGGGGTGGGAGGAATCCCTGGACGTTCGCAATTGCTGAGCTGGGCTCCGGCTGTAATGACAGGCCCAGGCAGAGAGATTGTATTGGCCTTTGGGAGGCTGCAGAAAGAGGGAGCGCCAGCGTTTGTGGGGCTGTGAATGGGGTTGCGTGGCTACTTGAAGAGCAGCAAGAGCTTTTGGTCCTGGCAGCTTTGGGGTGGGAGGAATCCCTGGACGTTCGCAATTGCTGAGCTGGGCGCCGGCTGTAATGACGGGCCCAGGCAGAGAGATTGTATTGGCCTTTGGGAGGCTGCAGAAAGAGGGAGCGCCAGCGTTTGTGGGGCTGTGAATGGGGTTGCGTGGCTACTTGAAGAGCAGCAAGAGCTTTTGGTCCTGGCAGCTTTGGGGTGGGAGGAATCCCTGGACGTTCGCAATTGCTGAGCTGGGCTCCCGCTGTAATGACGGGCCCAGGCAGAGAATTTGTATTGGACTCTGGGAGGCTGCAGAAAGAGGGAGCGCCAGCGTTTGTGGGGCTGTGAATGGGGTTGCGTGGCTACTTGAAGAGCAGCAAGAGCTTTTGGTCCTGGCACCTTTGGGTGGGAGGAATCCCTGGACGTTCGCAATTGCTGAGCTGGGCGCCGGCTGTAATGACGGGCCCAGGCAGAGAGATTGTATTGGCCTTTGGGAGGCTGCAGAAAGAGGGAGCGCCAGCGTTTGTGGGGCTGTGAATGGGGTTGCGTGGCTACTTGAAGAGCAGCAAGAGCTTTTGGTCCTGGCAGCTTTGGGGTGGGAGGAATCCCTGGACGTTCGCAATTGCTGAGCTGGGCGCCGGCTGTAATGACAGGCCCAGGCAGAGAATTTGTATTGGCCTTTGGGAAGCTGCAGAAAGAGGGAGCGCCAGCGTTTGTGGGGCTGTGAATGGGGTTGCGTGGCTACTTGAAGAGCAGCAAGAGCTTTTGGTCCTGGCACCTTTGGGGTGGGAGGAATCCCTGGACGTTTGCAATTGCTGAGCTGGGCTCCCGCTGTAATGACAGGCCCAGGCAGAGAGATTGTATTGGCCTTTGGGAGGCTGCAGAAAGAGGGAGCGCCAGCGTTTGTGGGGCTGTGAATGGGGTTGCGTGGCTACTTAAGAGCAGCAAGAGCTTTTGGTCCTGGCACCTTTGGGGTGGGAGGAATCCCTGGATGTTCGCAATTGCTGAGCTGGGATCTGGCTGTAATGACGGGCCTAGGCAGAGAGATTGTATTGGACTTTAGGAGGCTGCAGAAAGAGGGAGCGCCAGCATTTGTGGGGCTGTGAATGGGGTTGCGTGGCTACTTGAAGAGCAGCAAGAGCTTTTGGTCCTGGCAGCTTTGGGGTGGGAGGAATCCCTGGACGTTCGCAATTGCTGAGCTGGGCGCCGGCTGTAATGACGGGCCCCAGGCAGAGAGATTGTATTGGCCTTTGGGAGGCTGCAGAAAGAGGGAGCGCCAGCGTTTGTGGGGTTGTGAATGGGGTTGCGTGGCTACTTGAAGAGCAGCAAGAGCATTTGGTCCTGGCAGCTTTGGGGTGGGAGGAATCCCTGGACGTTCGCAATTGCTGAGCTGGGCTTCGGCTGTAATGACAGGCCCAGGCAGAGAATTTGCATTGGCCTTTGGGAGGCTGCAGAAAGAGGGAGCGCCAGCGTTTGTGGGGCTGTGAATGGGGTTGCGTGGCTACTTGAAGAGCAGCAAGAGCTTTTGGTCCTGGCAGCTTTGGGGTGGGAGGAATCCCTGGACGTTCGCAATTGCTGAGCTGGGCTCCGGCTGTAATGACAGGCCCAGGCAGAGAGATTGTATTGGCCTTTGGGAGGCTGCAGAAAGAGGGAGCGCCAGCGTTTGTGGGGCTGTGAATGGGGTTGCGTGGCTACTTAAGAGCAGCAAGAGCTTTTGGTCCTGGCAGCTTTGGGGTGGGAGGAATCCCTGGACGTTCGCAATTGCTGAGCTGGGCTCCGGCTGTAATGACGGGCCCAGGCAGAGAGATTGTATTGGCCTTTGGGAGGCTGCAGAAAGAGGGAGCGCCAGCGTTTGTGGGGCTGTGAATGGGGTTGCGTGGCTACTTGAAGAGCAGCAAGAGCTTTTGGTCCTGGCAGCTTTGGGGTGGGAGGAATCCCTGGACGTTCGCAATTTCTGAGCTGGGCTCCCGCTGTAATGACGGGCCCAGGCAGAGAATTTTTATTGGACTCTGGGATTCTGCAGAAAGAGGGAGCGCCAGCGTTTGTGGGGCTGTGAATGGGGTTGCGTGGCTACTTGAAGAGCAGCAAGAGCTTTTGGTCCTGGCACCTTTGGGGTGGGAGGAATCCCTGGACGTTCGCAATTGCTGAGCTGGGCGCCGGCTGTAATGACGGGCCCAGGCAGAGAGATTGTATTGGCCTTTGGGAGGCTGGAGAAAGAGGGAGCGCCAGCGTTTGTGGGGCTGTGAATGGGGTTGCGTGGCTACTTGAAGAGCAGCAAGAGCTTTTGGTCCTGGCACCTTTGGGGTGGGAGGAATCCCTGGACGTTCGCAATTGCTGAGCCGGGCTCCGGCTGTAATGACGGGCCCCAGGCAGAGAGATTGTATTGGCGTTTGGGAGGCTGCAGAAAGAGGGAGCGCCAGCGTTTGTGGGGCTGTGAATGGGGTTGCGTGGCTACTTAAGAGCAGCAAGAGCTTTTGGTCCTGGCACCTTTGGGGTGGGAGGAATCCCTGGACGTTCGCAATTGCTGAGCTGGGCTCCGGCTGTAATGACGGGCCCAGGCAGAGAGATTGTATTGGCCTTTGGGAGGCTGCAGAAAGAGGGAGCGCCAGCGTTTGTGGGGCTGTGAATGGGGTTGCGTGGCTGCTTGAAGAGCAGCAAGAGCTTTTGGTCCTGGCACCTTTGGGGTGGGAGGAATCCCTGGACGTTCGCAATTGCTGAGCTGGGCTCCGGCTGTAATGACGGGCCCAGGCAGAGAGATTGTATTGGCCTTTGGGAGGCTGCAGAAAGAGGGAGCGCCAGCGTTTGTGGGGCTGTGAATGGGGTTGCGTGGCTACTTGAAGAGCAGCAAGAGCTTTTGGTCCTGGCAGCTTTGGGGTGGGAGGAATCCCTGGACGTTCGCAATTGCTGAGCTGGGCTCCGGCTGTAATGACGGGCCCAGGCAGAGAGATTGTATTGGCCTTTGGGAGGCTGCAGAAAGAGGGAGCGCCAGCGTTTGTGGGGCTGTGAATGGGGTTGCGTGGCTACTTGAAGAGCAGCAAGAGCTTTTGGTCCTGGCAGCTTTGGGGTGGGAGGAATCCCTGGACGTTCGCAATTGCTGAGCTGGGCTCCGGCTGTAATGACGGGCCCAGGCAGAGAGATTGTATTGGCCTTTGGGAGGCTGCAGAAAGAGGGAGCGCCAGCGTTTGTGGGGCTGTGAATGGGGTTGCGTGGCTACTTGAAGAGCAGCAAGAGCTTTTGGTCCTGGCAGCTTTGGGGTGGGAGGAATCCCTGGACGTTCGCAATTGCTGAGCTGGGCTCCGGCTGTAATGACGGGCCCAGGCAGAGAGATTGTATTGGCCTTTGGGAGGCTGCAGAAAGAGGGAGCGCCAGCGTTTGTGGGGCTGTGAATGGGGTTGCGTGGCTACTTGAAGAGCAGCAAGAGCTTTTGGTCCTGGCAGCTTTGGGGTGGGAGGAATCCCTGGACGTTCGCAATTGCTGAGCTGGGCTCCGGCTGTAATGACGGGCCCAGGCAGAGAGATTGTATTGGCCTTTGGGAGGCTGCAGAAAGAGGGAGCGCCAGCGTTTGTGGGGCTGTGAATGGGGTTGCGTGGCTACTTGAAGAGCAGCAAGAGCTTTTGGTCCTGGCAGCTTTGGGGTGGGAGGAATCCCTGGACGTTCGCAATTGCTGAGCTGGGCTCCGGCTGTAATGACGGGCCCAGGCAGAGAGATTGTATTGGCCTTTGGGAGGCTGCAGAAAGAGGGAGCGCCAGCGTTTGTGGGGCTGTGAATGGGGTTGCGTGGCTACTTGAAGAGCAGCAAGAGCTTTTGGTCCTGGCAGCTTTGGGGTGGGAGGAATCCCTGGACGTTCGCAATTGCTGAGCTGGGCTCCGGCTGTAATGACGGGCCCAGGCAGAGAGATTGTATTGGCCTTTGGGAGGCTGCAGAAAGAGGGAGCGCCAGCGTTTGTGGGGCTGTGAATGGGGTTGCGTGGCTACTTGAAGAGCAGCAAGAGCTTTTGGTCCTGGCAGCTTTGGGGTGGGAGGAATCCCTGGACGTTCGCAATTGCTGAGCTGGGCTCCGGCTGTAATGACGGGCCCAGGCAGAGAGATTGTATTGGCGTTTGGGAGGCTGCAGAAAGAGGGAGCGCCAGCGTTTGTGGGGCTGTGAATGGGGTTGCGTGGCTACTTGAAGAGCAGCAAGAGCTTTTGGTCCTGGCAGCTTTGGGGTGGGAGGAATCCCTGGACGTTCGCAATTGCTGAGCTGGGCTCCGGCTGTAATGACGGGCCCAGGCAGAGAGATTGTATTGGCCTTTGGGAGGCTGCAGAAAGAGGGAGCGCCAGCGTTTGTGGGGCTGTGAATGGGGTTGCGTGGCTACTTGAAGAGCAGCAAGAGCTTTTGGTCCTGGCAGCTTTGGGGTGGGAGGAATCCCTGGACGTTCGCAATTGCTGAGCTGGGCTCCGGCTGTAATGACGGGCCCAGGCAGAGAGATTGTATTGGCGTTTGGGAGGCTGCAGAAAGAGGGAGCGCCAGCGTTTGTGGGGCTGTGAATGGGGTTGCGTGGCTACTTGAAGAGCAGCAAGAGCTTTTGGTCCTGGCAGCTTTGGGGTGGGAGGAATCCCTGGACGTTCGCAATTGCTGAGCTGGGCTCCGGCTGTAATGACGGGCCCAGGCAGAGAGATTGTATTGGCCTTTGGGAGGCTGCAGAAAGAGGGAGCGCCAGCGTTTGTGGGGCTGTGAATGGGGTTGCGTGGCTACTTGAAGAGCAGCAAGAGCTTTTGGTCCTGGCAGCTTTGGGGTGGGAGGAATCCCTGGACGTTCGCAATTGCTGAGCTGGGCTCCGGCTGTAATGACGGGCCCAGGCAGAGAGATTGTATTGGCGTTTGGGAGGCTGCAGAAAGAGGGAGCGCCAGCGTTTGTGGGGCTGTGAATGGGGTTGCGTGGCTACTTGAAGAGCAGCAAGAGCTTTTGGTCCTGGCAGCTTTGGGGTGGGAGGAATCCCTGGACGTTCGCAATTGCTGAGCTGGGCTCCGGCTGTAATGACGGGCCCAGGCAGAGAGATTGTATTGGCCTTTGGGAGGCTGCAGAAAGAGGGAGCGCCAGCGTTTGTGGGGCTGTGAATGGGGTTGCGTGGCTACTTGAAGAGCAGCAAGAGCTTTTGGTCCTGGCACCTTTGGGGTGGGAGGAATCCCTGGACGTTCGCAATTGCTGAGCTGGGCTCCGGCTGTAATGACGGGCCCAGGCAGAGAGATTGTATTGGCCTTTGGGAGGCTGCAGAAAGAGGGAGCGCCAGCGTTTGTGGGGCTGTGAATGGGGTTGCGTGGCTACTTGAAGAGCAGCAAGAGCTTTTGGTCCTGGCAGCTTTGGGGTGGGAGGAATCCCTGGACGTTCGCAATTGCTGAGCTGGGCTCCGGCTGTAATGACGGGCCCAGGCAGAGAGATTGTATTGGCCTTTGGGAGGCTGCAGAAAGAGGGAGCGCCAGCGTTTGTGGGGCTGTGAATGGGGTTGCGTGGCTACTTGAAGAGCAGCAAGAGCTTTTGGTCCTGGCAGCTTTGGGGTGGGAGGAATCCCTGGACGTTCGCAATTGCTGAGCTGGGCTCCGGCTGTAATGACGGGCCCAGGCAGAGAGATTGTATTGGCCTTTGGGAGGCTGCAGAAAGAGGGAGCGCCAGCGTTTGTGGGGCTGTGAATGGGGTTGCGTGGCTACTTGAAGAGCAGCAAGAGCTTTTGGTCCTGGCAGCTTTGGGGTGGGAGGAATCCCTGGACGTTCGCAATTGCTGAGCTGGGCTCCGGCTGTAATGACGGGCCCAGGCAGAGAGATTGTATTGGCCTTTGGGAGGCTGCAGAAAGAGGGAGCGCCAGCGTTTGTGGGGCTGTGAATGGGGTTGCGTGGCTACTTGAAGAGCAGCAAGAGCTTTTGGTCCTGGCAGCTTTGGGGTGGGAGGAATCCCTGGACGTTCGCAATTGCTGAGCTGGGCTCCGGCTGTAATGACGGGCCCAGGCAGAGAGATTGTATTGGCCTTTGGGAGGCTGCAGAAAGAGGGAGCGCCAGCGTTTGTGGGGCTGTGAATGGGGTTGCGTGGCTACTTGAAGAGCAGCAAGAGCTTTTGGTCCTGGCAGCTTTGGGGTGGGAGGAATCCCTGGACGTTCGCAATTGCTGAGCTGGGCTCCGGCTGTAATGACGGGCCCAGGCAGAGAGATTGTATTGGCCTTTGGGAGGCTGCAGAAAGAGGGAGCGCCAGCGTTTGTGGGGCTGTGAATGGGGTTGCGTGGCTACTTGAAGAGCAGCAAGAGCTTTTGGTCCTGGCAGCTTTGGGGTGGGAGGAATCCCTGGACGTTCGCAATTGCTGAGCTGGGCTCCGGCTGTAATGACGGGCCCAGGCAGAGAGATTGTATTGGCGTTTGGGAGGCTGCAGAAAGAGGGAGCGCCAGCGTTTGTGGGGCTGTGAATGGGGTTGCGTGGCTACTTGAAGAGCAGCAAGAGCTTTTGGTCCTGGCAGCTTTGGGGTGGGAGGAATCCCTGGACGTTCGCAATTGCTGAGCTGGGCTCCGGCTGTAATGACGGGCCCAGGCAGAGAGATTGTATTGGCGTTTGGGAGGCTGCAGAAAGAGGGAGCGCCAGCGTTTGTGGGGCTGTGAATGGGGTTGCGTGGCTACTTGAAGAGCAGCAAGAGCTTTTGGTCCTGGCAGCTTTGGGGTGGGAGGAATCCCTGGACGTTCGCAATTGCTGAGCTGGGCTCCGGCTGTAATGACGGGCCCAGGCAGAGAGATTGTATTGGCGTTTGGGAGGCTGCAGAAAGAGGGAGCGCCAGCGTTTGTGGGGCTGTGAATGGGGTTGCGTGGCTACTTGAAGAGCAGCAAGAGCTTTTGGTCCTGGCAGCTTTGGGGTGGGAGGAATCCCTGGACGTTCGCAATTGCTGAGCTGGGCTCCGGCTGTAATGACGGGCCCAGGCAGAGAGATTGTATTGGCCTTTGGGAGGCTGCAGAAAGAGGGAGCGCCAGCGTTTGTGGGGCTGTGAATGGGGTTGCGTGGCTACTTGAAGAGCAGCAAGAGCTTTTGGTCCTGGCAGCTTTGGGGTGGGAGGAATCCCTGGACGTTCGCAATTGCTGAGCTGGGCTCCGGCTGTAATGACGGGCCCAGGCAGAGAGATTGTATTGGCGTTTGGGAGGCTGCAGAAAGAGGGAGCGCCAGCGTTTGTGGGGCTGTGAATGGGGTTGCGTGGCTACTTGAAGAGCAGCAAGAGCTTTTGGTCCTGGCAGCTTTGGGGTGGGAGGAATCCCTGGACGTTCGCAATTGCTGAGCTGGGCTCCGGCTGTAATGACGGGCCCAGGCAGAGAGATTGTATTGGCCTTTGGGAGGCTGCAGAAAGAGGGAGCGCCAGCGTTTGTGGGGCTGTGAATGGGGTTGCGTGGCTACTTGAAGAGCAGCAAGAGCTTTTGGTCCTGGCAGCTTTGGGGTGGGAGGAATCCCTGGACGTTCGCAATTGCTGAGCTGGGCTCCGGCTGTAATGACGGGCCCAGGCAGAGAGATTGTATTGGCCTTTGGGAGGCTGCAGAAAGAGGGAGCGCCAGCGTTTGTGGGGCTGTGAATGGGGTTGCGTGGCTACTTGAAGAGCAGCAAGAGCTTTTGGTCCTGGCAGCTTTGGGGTGGGAGGAATCCCTGGACGTTCGCAATTGCTGAGCTGGGCTCCGGCTGTAATGACGGGCCCAGGCAGAGAGATTGTATTGGCCTTTGGGAGGCTGCAGAAAGAGGGAGCGCCAGCGTTTGTGGGGCTGTGAATGGGGTTGCGTGGCTACTTGAAGAGCAGCAAGAGCTTTTGGTCCTGGCAGCTTTGGGGTGGGAGGAATCCCTGGACGTTCGCAATTGCTGAGCTGGGCTCCGGCTGTAATGACGGGCCCAGGCAGAGAGATTGTATTGGCGTTTGGGAGGCTGCAGAAAGAGGGAGCGCCAGCGTTTGTGGGGCTGTGAATGGGGTTGCGTGGCTACTTGAAGAGCAGCAAGAGCTTTTGGTCCTGGCAGCTTTGGGGTGGGAGGAATCCCTGGACGTTCGCAATTGCTGAGCTGGGCTCCGGCTGTAATGACGGGCCCAGGCAGAGAGATTGTATTGGCGTTTGGGAGGCTGCAGAAAGAGGGAGCGCCAGCGTTTGTGGGGCTGTGAATGGGGTTGCGTGGCTACTTGAAGAGCAGCAAGAGCTTTTGGTCCTGGCAGCTTTGGGGTGGGAGGAATCCCTGGACGTTCGCAATTGCTGAGCTGGGCTCCGGCTGTAATGACGGGCCCAGGCAGAGAGATTGTATTGGCGTTTGGGAGGCTGCAGAAAGAGGGAGCGCCAGCGTTTGTGGGGCTGTGAATGGGGTTGCGTGGCTACTTGAAGAGCAGCAAGAGCTTTTGGTCCTGGCAGCTTTGGGGTGGGAGGAATCCCTGGACGTTCGCAATTGCTGAGCTGGGCTCCGGCTGTAATGACGGGCCCAGGCAGAGAGATTGTATTGGCCTTTGGGAGGCTGCAGAAAGAGGGAGCGCCAGCGTTTGTGGGGCTGTGAATGGGGTTGCGTGGCTACTTGAAGAGCAGCAAGAGCTTTTGGTCCTGGCAGCTTTGGGGTGGGAGGAATCCCTGGACGTTCGCAATTGCTGAGCTGGGCTCCGGCTGTAATGACGGGCCCAGGCAGAGAGATTGTATTGGCCTTTGGGAGGCTGCAGAAAGAGGGAGCGCCAGCGTTTGTGGGGCTGTGAATGGGGTTGCGTGGCTACTTGAAGAGCAGCAAGAGCTTTTGGTCCTGGCAGCTTTGGGGTGGGAGGAATCCCTGGACGTTCGCAATTGCTGAGCTGGGCTCCGGCTGTAATGACGGGCCCAGGCAGAGAGATTGTATTGGCCTTTGGGAGGCTGCAGAAAGAGGGAGCGCCAGCGTTTGTGGGGCTGTGAATGGGGTTGCGTGGCTACTTGAAGAGCAGCAAGAGCTTTTGGTCCTGGCAGCTTTGGGGTGGGAGGAATCCCTGGACGTTCGCAATTGCTGAGCTGGGCTCCGGCTGTAATGACGGGCCCAGGCAGAGAGATTGTATTGGCGTTTGGGAGGCTGCAGAAAGAGGGAGCGCCAGCGTTTGTGGGGCTGTGAATGGGGTTGCGTGGCTACTTGAAGAGCAGCAAGAGCTTTTGGTCCTGGCAGCTTTGGGGTGGGAGGAATCCCTGGACGTTCGCAATTGCTGAGCTGGGCTCCGGCTGTAATGACGGGCCCAGGCAGAGAGATTGTATTGGCCTTTGGGAGGCTGCAGAAAGAGGGAGCGCCAGCGTTTGTGGGGCTGTGAATGGGGTTGCGTGGCTACTTGAAGAGCAGCAAGAGCTTTTGGTCCTGGCAGCTTTGGGGTGGGAGGAATCCCTGGACGTTCGCAATTGCTGAGCTGGGCTCCGGCTGTAATGACGGGCCCAGGCAGAGAGATTGTATTGGCGTTTGGGAGGCTGCAGAAAGAGGGAGCGCCAGCGTTTGTGGGGCTGTGAATGGGGTTGCGTGGCTACTTGAAGAGCAGCAAGAGCTTTTGGTCCTGGCAGCTTTGGGGTGGGAGGAATCCCTGGACGTTCGCAATTGCTGAGCTGGGCTCCGGCTGTAATGACGGGCCCAGGCAGAGAGATTGTATTGGCCTTTGGGAGGCTGCAGAAAGAGGGAGCGCCAGCGTTTGTGGGGCTGTGAATGGGGTTGCGTGGCTACTTGAAGAGCAGCAAGAGCTTTTGGTCCTGGCAGCTTTGGGGTGGGAGGAATCCCTGGACGTTCGCAATTGCTGAGCTGGGCTCCGGCTGTAATGACGGGCCCAGGCAGAGAGATTGTATTGGCCTTTGGGAGGCTGCAGAAAGAGGGAGCGCCAGCGTTTGTGGGGCTGTGAATGGGGTTGCGTGGCTACTTGAAGAGCAGCAAGAGCTTTTGGTCCTGGCAGCTTTGGGGTGGGAGGAATCCCTGGACGTTCGCAATTGCTGAGCTGGGCTCCGGCTGTAATGACGGGCCCAGGCAGAGAGATTGTATTGGCCTTTGGGAGGCTGCAGAAAGAGGGAGCGCCAGCGTTTGTGGGGCTGTGAATGGGGTTGCGTGGCTACTTGAAGAGCAGCAAGAGCTTTTGGTCCTGGCAGCTTTGGGGTGGGAGGAATCCCTGGACGTTCGCAATTGCTGAGCTGGGCTCCGGCTGTAATGACGGGCCCAGGCAGAGAGATTGTATTGGCCTTTGGGAGGCTGCAGAAAGAGGGAGCGCCAGCGTTTGTGGGGCTGTGAATGGGGTTGCGTGGCTACTTGAAGAGCAGCAAGAGCTTTTGGTCCTGGCAGCTTTGGGGTGGGAGGAATCCCTGGACGTTCGCAATTGCTGAGCTGGGCTCCGGCTATAATGACCGTCCCAGGCAGAGATTGTATTGGCGTTTGGGAGGCTGCAGAAAGAGGGAGCGCCAGCGTTTGTGGGGCTGTGAATGGGGTTGCGTGGCTACTTGAAGAGCAGCAAGAGCTTTTGGTCCTGGCAGCTTTGGGGTGGGAGGAATCCCTGGACGTTCGCAATTGCTGAGCTGGGCTCCGGCTGTAATGACGGGCCCAGGCAGAGAGATTGTATTGGCCTTTGGGAGGCTGCAGAAAGAGGGAGCGCCAGCGTTTGTGGGGCTGTGAATGGGGTTGCGTGGCTACTTGAAGAGCAGCAAGAGCTTTTGGTCCTGGCAGCTTTGGGGTGGGAGGAATCCCTGGACGTTCGCAATTGCTGAGCTGGGCTCCGGCTGTAATGACGGGCCCAGGCAGAGAGATTGTATTGGCGTTTGGGAGGCTGCAGAAAGAGGGAGCGCCAGCGTTTGTGGGGCTGTGAATGGGGTTGCGTGGCTACTTGAAGAGCAGCAAGAGCTTTTGGTCCTGGCAGCTTTGGGGTGGGAGGAATCCCTGGACGTTCGCAATTGCTGAGCTGGGCTCCGGCTGTAATGACGGGCCCAGGCAGAGAGATTGTATTGGCCTTTGGGAGGCTGCAGAAAGAGGGAGCGCCAGCGTTTGTGGGGCTGTGAATGGGGTTGCGTGGCTACTTGAAGAGCAGCAAGAGCTTTTGGTCCTGGCAGCTTTGGGGTGGGAGGAATCCCTGGACGTTCGCAATTGCTGAGCTGGGCTCCGGCTGTAATGACGGGCCCAGGCAGAGAGATTGTATTGGCGTTTGGGAGGCTGCAGAAAGAGGGAGCGCCAGCGTTTGTGGGGCTGTGAATGGGGTTGCGTGGCTACTTGAAGAGCAGCAAGAGCTTTTGGTCCTGGCAGCTTTGGGGTGGGAGGAATCCCTGGACGTTCGCAATTGCTGAGCTGGGCTCCGGCTGTAATGACGGGCCCAGGCAGAGAGATTGTATTGGCCTTTGGGAGGCTGCAGAAAGAGGGAGCGCCAGCGTTTGTGGGGCTGTGAATGGGGTTGCGTGGCTACTTGAAGAGCAGCAAGAGCTTTTGGTCCTGGCAGCTTTGGGGTGGGAGGAATCCCTGGACGTTCGCAATTGCTGAGCTGGGCTCCGGCTGTAATGACGGGCCCAGGCAGAGAGATTGTATTGGCCTTTGGGAGGCTGCAGAAAGAGGGAGCGCCAGCGTTTGTGGGGCTGTGAATGGGGTTGCGTGGCTACTTGAAGAGCAGCAAGAGCTTTTGGTCCTGGCAGCTTTGGGGTGGGAGGAATCCCTGGACGTTCGCAATTGCTGAGCTGGGCTCCGGCTGTAATGACGGGCCCAGGCAGAGAGATTGTATTGGCGTTTGGGAGGCTGCAGAAAGAGGGAGCGCCAGCGTTTGTGGGGCTGTGAATGGGGTTGCGTGGCTACTTGAAGAGCAGCAAGAGCTTTTGGTCCTGGCAGCTTTGGGGTGGGAGGAATCCCTGGACGTTCGCAATTGCTGAGCTGGGCTCCGGCTGTAATGACGGGCCCAGGCAGAGAGATTGTATTGGCGTTTGGGAGGCTGCAGAAAGAGGGAGCGCCAGCGTTTGTGGGGCTGTGAATGGGGTTGCGTGGCTACTTGAAGAGCAGCAAGAGCTTTTGGTCCTGGCAGCTTTGGGGTGGGAGGAATCCCTGGACGTTCGCAATTGCTGAGCTGGGCTCCGGCTGTAATGACGGGCCCAGGCAGAGAGATTGTATTGGCCTTTGGGAGGCTGCAGAAAGAGGGAGCGCCAGCGTTTGTGGGGCTGTGAATGGGGTTGCGTGGCTACTTGAAGAGCAGCAAGAGCTTTTGGTCCTGGCAGCTTTGGGGTGGGAGGAATCCCTGGACGTTCGCAATTGCTGAGCTGGGCTCCGGCTGTAATGACGGGCCCAGGCAGAGAGATTGTATTGGCCTTTGGGAGGCTGCAGAAAGAGGGAGCGCCAGCGTTTGTGGGGCTGTGAATGGGGTTGCGTGGCTACTTGAAGAGCAGCAAGAGCTTTTGGTCCTGGCAGCTTTGGGGTGGGAGGAATCCCTGGACGTTCGCAATTGCTGAGCTGGGCTCCGGCTGTAATGACGGGCCCAGGCAGAGAGATTGTATTGGCGTTTGGGAGGCTGCAGAAAGAGGGAGCGCCAGCGTTTGTGGGGCTGTGAATGGGGTTGCGTGGCTACTTGAAGAGCAGCAAGAGCTTTTGGTCCTGGCACCTTTGGGGTGGGAGGAATCCCTGGACGTTCGCAATTGCTGAGCTGGGCTCCGGCTGTAATGACGGGCCCAGGCAGAGAGATTGTATTGGCGTTTGGGAGGCTGCAGAAAGAGGGAGCGCCAGCGTTTGTGGGGCTGTGAATGGGGTTGCGTGGCTACTTGAAGAGCAGCAAGAGCTTTTGGTCCTGGCAGCTTTGGGGTGGGAGGAATCCCTGGACGTTCGCAATTGCTGAGCTGGGCTCCGGCTGTAATGACGGGCCCAGGCAGAGAGATTGTATTGGCCTTTGGGAGGCTGCAGAAAGAGGGAGCGCCAGCGTTTGTGGGGCTGTGAATGGGGTTGCGTGGCTACTTGAAGAGCAGCAAGAGCTTTTGGTCCTGGCAGCTTTGGGGTGGGAGGAATCCCTGGACGTTCGCAATTGCTGAGCTGGGCTCCGGCTGTAATGACGGGCCCAGGCAGAGAGATTGTATTGGCGTTTGGGAGGCTGCAGAAAGAGGGAGCGCCAGCGTTTGTGGGGCTGTGAATGGGGTTGCGTGGCTACTTGAAGAGCAGCAAGAGCTTTTGGTCCTGGCAGCTTTGGGGTGGGAGGAATCCCTGGACGTTCGCAATTGCTGAGCTGGGCTCCGGCTGTAATGACGGGCCCAGGCAGAGAGATTGTATTGGCGTTTGGGAGGCTGCAGAAAGAGGGAGCGCCAGCGTTTGTGGGGCTGTGAATGGGGTTGCGTGGCTACTTGAAGAGCAGCAAGAGCTTTTGGTCCTGGCAGCTTTGGGGTGGGAGGAATCCCTGGACGTTCGCAATTGCTGAGCTGGGCTCCGGCTGTAATGACGGGCCCAGGCAGAGAGATTGTATTGGCGTTTGGGAGGCTGCAGAAAGAGGGAGCGCCAGCGTTTGTGGGGCTGTGAATGGGGTTGCGTGGCTACTTGAAGAGCAGCAAGAGCTTTTGGTCCTGGCAGCTTTGGGGTGGGAGGAATCCCTGGACGTTCGCAATTGCTGAGCTGGGCTCCGGCTGTAATGACGGGCCCAGGCAGAGAGATTGTATTGGCCTTTGGGAGGCTGCAGAAAGAGGGAGCGCCAGCGTTTGTGGGGCTGTGAATGGGGTTGCGTGGCTACTTGAAGAGCAGCAAGAGCTTTTGGTCCTGGCAGCTTTGGGGTGGGAGGAATCCCTGGACGTTCGCAATTGCTGAGCTGGGCTCCGGCTGTAATGACGGGCCCAGGCAGAGAGATTGTATTGGCGTTTGGGAGGCTGCAGAAAGAGGGAGCGCCAGCGTTTGTGGGGCTGTGAATGGGGTTGCGTGGCTACTTGAAGAGCAGCAAGAGCTTTTGGTCCTGGCAGCTTTGGGGTGGGAGGAATCCCTGGACGTTCGCAATTGCTGAGCTGGGCTCCGGCTGTAATGACGGGCCCAGGCAGAGAGATTGTATTGGCCTTTGGGAGGCTGCAGAAAGAGGGAGCGCCAGCGTTTGTGGGGCTGTGAATGGGGTTGCGTGGCTACTTGAAGAGCAGCAAGAGCTTTTGGTCCTGGCAGCTTTGGGGTGGGAGGAATCCCTGGACGTTCGCAATTGCTGAGCTGGGCTCCGGCTGTAATGACGGGCCCAGGCAGAGAGATTGTATTGGCGTTTGGGAGGCTGCAGAAAGAGGGAGCGCCAGCGTTTGTGGGGCTGTGAATGGGGTTGCGTGGCTACTTGAAGAGCAGCAAGAGCTTTTGGTCCTGGCAGCTTTGGGGTGGGAGGAATCCCTGGACGTTCGCAATTGCTGAGCTGGGCTCCGGCTGTAATGACGGGCCCAGGCAGAGAGATTGTATTGGCGTTTGGGAGGCTGCAGAAAGAGGGAGCGCCAGCGTTTGTGGGGCTGTGAATGGGGTTGCGTGGCTACTTGAAGAGCAGCAAGAGCTTTTGGTCCTGGCAGCTTTGGGGTGGGAGGAATCCCTGGACGTTCGCAATTGCTGAGCTGGGCTCCGGCTGTAATGACGGGCCCAGGCAGAGAGATTGTATTGGCGTTTGGGAGGCTGCAGAAAGAGGGAGCGCCAGCGTTTGTGGGGCTGTGAATGGGGTTGCGTGGCTACTTGAAGAGCAGCAAGAGCTTTTGGTCCTGGCAGCTTTGGGGTGGGAGGAATCCCTGGACGTTCGCAATTGCTGAGCTGGGCTCCGGCTGTAATGACGGGCCCAGGCAGAGAGATTGTATTGGCGTTTGGGAGGCTGCAGAAAGAGGGAGCGCCAGCGTTTGTGGGGCTGTGAATGGGGTTGCGTGGCTACTTGAAGAGCAGCAAGAGCTTTTGGTCCTGGCAGCTTTGGGGTGGGAGGAATCCCTGGACGTTCGCAATTGCTGAGCTGGGCTCCGGCTGTAATGACGGGCCCAGGCAGAGAGATTGTATTGGCGTTTGGGAGGCTGCAGAAAGAGGGAGCGCCAGCGTTTGTGGGGCTGTGAATGGGGTTGCGTGGCTACTTGAAGAGCAGCAAGAGCTTTTGGTCCTGGCAGCTTTGGGGTGGGAGGAATCCCTGGACGTTCGCAATTGCTGAGCTGGGCTCCGGCTGTAATGACGGGCCCAGGCAGAGAGATTGTATTGGCCTTTGGGAGGCTGCAGAAAGAGGGAGCGCCAGCGTTTGTGGGGCTGTGAATGGGGTTGCGTGGCTACTTGAAGAGCAGCAAGAGCTTTTGGTCCTGGCAGCTTTGGGGTGGGAGGAATCCCTGGACGTTCGCAATTGCTGAGCTGGGCTCCGGCTGTAATGACGGGCCCAGGCAGAGAGATTGTATTGGCGTTTGGGAGGCTGCAGAAAGAGGGAGCGCCAGCGTTTGTGGGGCTGTGAATGGGGTTGCGTGGCTACTTGAAGAGCAGCAAGAGCTTTTGGTCCTGGCAGCTTTGGGGTGGGAGGAATCCCTGGACGTTCGCAATTGCTGAGCTGGGCTCCGGCTGTAATGACGGGCCCAGGCAGAGAGATTGTATTGGCGTTTGGGAGGCTGCAGAAAGAGGGAGCGCCAGCGTTTGTGGGGCTGTGAATGGGGTTGCGTGGCTACTTGAAGAGCAGCAAGAGCTTTTGGTCCTGGCAGCTTTGGGGTGGGAGGAATCCCTGGACGTTCGCAATTGCTGAGCTGGGCTCCGGCTGTAATGACGGGCCCAGGCAGAGAGATTGTATTGGCGTTTGGGAGGCTGCAGAAAGAGGGAGCGCCAGCGTTTGTGGGGCTGTGAA
The DNA here is from genome assembly GCF_047370975.1 of Nipponia nippon. NCBI lineage: Eukaryota > Metazoa > Chordata > Aves > Pelecaniformes > Threskiornithidae > Nipponia > Nipponia nippon. The sequence goes on along the minus strand of NW_028262347.1, from coordinate 85,521,137 downwards.
TGGGGTTGCGTGGCTACTTGAAGAGCAGCAAGAGCTTTTGGTCCTGGCAGCTTTGGGGTGGGAGGAATCCCTGGACGTTCGCAATTGCTGAGCTGGGCTCCGGCTGTAATGACGGGCCCAGGCAGAGAGATTGTATTGGCCTTTGGGAGGCTGCAGAAAGAGGGAGCGCCAGCGTTTGTGGGGCTGTGAATGGGGTTGCGTGGCTACTTGAAGAGCAGCAAGAGCTTTTGGTCCTGGCAGCTTTGGGGTGGGAGGAATCCCTGGACGTTCGCAATTGCTGAGCTGGGCTCCGGCTGTAATGACGGGCCCAGGCAGAGAGATTGTATTGGCGTTTGGGAGGCTGCAGAAAGAGGGAGCGCCAGCGTTTGTGGGGCTGTGAATGGGGTTGCGTGGCTACTTGAAGAGCAGCAAGAGCTTTTGGTCCTGGCAGCTTTGGGGTGGGAGGAATCCCTGGACGTTCGCAATTGCTGAGCTGGGCTCCGGCTGTAATGACGGGCCCAGGCAGAGAGATTGTATTGGCCTTTGGGAGGCTGCAGAAAGAGGGAGCGCCAGCGTTTGTGGGGCTGTGAATGGGGTTGCGTGGCTACTTGAAGAGCAGCAAGAGCTTTTGGTCCTGGCAGCTTTGGGGTGGGAGGAATCCCTGGACGTTCGCAATTGCTGAGCTGGGCTCCGGCTGTAATGACGGGCCCAGGCAGAGAGATTGTATTGGCGTTTGGGAGGCTGCAGAAAGAGGGAGCGCCAGCGTTTGTGGGGCTGTGAATGGGGTTGCGTGGCTACTTGAAGAGCAGCAAGAGCTTTTGGTCCTGGCAGCTTTGGGGTGGGAGGAATCCCTGGACGTTCGCAATTGCTGAGCTGGGCTCCGGCTGTAATGACGGGCCCAGGCAGAGAGATTGTATTGGCGTTTGGGAGGCTGCAGAAAGAGGGAGCGCCAGCGTTTGTGGGGCTGTGAATGGGGTTGCGTGGCTACTTGAAGAGCAGCAAGAGCTTTTGGTCCTGGCAGCTTTGGGGTGGGAGGAATCCCTGGACGTTCGCAATTGCTGAGCTGGGCTCCGGCTGTAATGACGGGCCCAGGCAGAGAGATTGTATTGGCGTTTGGGAGGCTGCAGAAAGAGGGAGCGCCAGCGTTTGTGGGGCTGTGAATGGGGTTGCGTGGCTACTTGAAGAGCAGCAAGAGCTTTTGGTCCTGGCAGCTTTGGGGTGGGAGGAATCCCTGGACGTTCGCAATTGCTGAGCTGGGCTCCGGCTGTAATGACGGGCCCAGGCAGAGAGATTGTATTGGCCTTTGGGAGGCTGCAGAAAGAGGGAGCGCCAGCGTTTGTGGGGCTGTGAATGGGGTTGCGTGGCTACTTGAAGAGCAGCAAGAGCTTTTGGTCCTGGCAGCTTTGGGGTGGGAGGAATCCCTGGACGTTCGCAATTGCTGAGCTGGGCTCCGGCTGTAATGACGGGCCCAGGCAGAGAGATTGTATTGGCCTTTGGGAGGCTGCAGAAAGAGGGAGCGCCAGCGTTTGTGGGGCTGTGAATGGGGTTGCGTGGCTACTTGAAGAGCAGCAAGAGCTTTTGGTCCTGGCAGCTTTGGGGTGGGAGGAATCCCTGGACGTTCGCAATTGCTGAGCTGGGCTCCGGCTGTAATGACGGGCCCAGGCAGAGAGATTGTATTGGCCTTTGGGAGGCTGCAGAAAGAGGGAGCGCCAGCGTTTGTGGGGCTGTGAATGGGGTTGCGTGGCTACTTGAAGAGCAGCAAGAGCTTTTGGTCCTGGCAGCTTTGGGGTGGGAGGAATCCCTGGACGTTCGCAATTGCTGAGCTGGGCTCCGGCTGTAATGACGGGCCCAGGCAGAGAGATTGTATTGGCGTTTGGGAGGCTGCAGAAAGAGGGAGCGCCAGCGTTTGTGGGGCTGTGAATGGGGTTGCGTGGCTACTTGAAGAGCAGCAAGAGCTTTTGGTCCTGGCAGCTTTGGGGTGGGAGGAATCCCTGGACGTTCGCAATTGCTGAGCTGGGCTCCGGCTGTAATGACGGGCCCAGGCAGAGAGATTGTATTGGCCTTTGGGAGGCTGCAGAAAGAGGGAGCGCCAGCGTTTGTGGGGCTGTGAATGGGGTTGCGTGGCTACTTGAAGAGCAGCAAGAGCTTTTGGTCCTGGCAGCTTTGGGGTGGGAGGAATCCCTGGACGTTCGCAATTGCTGAGCTGGGCTCCGGCTGTAATGACGGGCCCAGGCAGAGAGATTGTATTGGCCTTTGGGAGGCTGCAGAAAGAGGGAGCGCCAGCGTTTGTGGGGCTGTGAATGGGGTTGCGTGGCTACTTGAAGAGCAGCAAGAGCTTTTGGTCCTGGCAGCTTTGGGGTGGGAGGAATCCCTGGACGTTCGCAATTGCTGAGCTGGGCTCCGGCTGTAATGACGGGCCCAGGCAGAGAGATTGTATTGGCGTTTGGGAGGCTGCAGAAAGAGGGAGCGCCAGCGTTTGTGGGGCTGTGAATGGGGTTGCGTGGCTACTTGAAGAGCAGCAAGAGCTTTTGGTCCTGGCAGCTTTGGGGTGGGAGGAATCCCTGGACGTTCGCAATTGCTGAGCTGGGCTCCGGCTGTAATGACGGGCCCAGGCAGAGAGATTGTATTGGCGTTTGGGAGGCTGCAGAAAGAGGGAGCGCCAGCGTTTGTGGGGCTGTGAATGGGGTTGCGTGGCTACTTGAAGAGCAGCAAGAGCTTTTGGTCCTGGCAGCTTTGGGGTGGGAGGAATCCCTGGACGTTCGCAATTGCTGAGCTGGGCTCCGGCTGTAATGACGGGCCCAGGCAGAGAGATTGTATTGGCCTTTGGGAGGCTGCAGAAAGAGGGAGCGCCAGCGTTTGTGGGGCTGTGAATGGGGTTGCGTGGCTACTTGAAGAGCAGCAAGAGCTTTTGGTCCTGGCAGCTTTGGGGTGGGAGGAATCCCTGGACGTTCGCAATTGCTGAGCTGGGCTCCGGCTGTAATGACGGGCCCAGGCAGAGAGATTGTATTGGCCTTTGGGAGGCTGCAGAAAGAGGGAGCGCCAGCGTTTGTGGGGCTGTGAATGGGGTTGCGTGGCTACTTGAAGAGCAGCAAGAGCTTTTGGTCCTGGCAGCTTTGGGGTGGGAGGAATCCCTGGACGTTCGCAATTGCTGAGCTGGGCTCCGGCTGTAATGACGGGCCCAGGCAGAGAGATTGTATTGGCGTTTGGGAGGCTGCAGAAAGAGGGAGCGCCAGCGTTTGTGGGGCTGTGAATGGGGTTGCGTGGCTACTTGAAGAGCAGCAAGAGCTTTTGGTCCTGGCAGCTTTGGGGTGGGAGGAATCCCTGGACGTTCGCAATTGCTGAGCTGGGCTCCGGCTGTAATGACGGGCCCAGGCAGAGAGATTGTATTGGCGTTTGGGAGGCTGCAGAAAGAGGGAGCGCCAGCGTTTGTGGGGCTGTGAATGGGGTTGCGTGGCTACTTGAAGAGCAGCAAGAGCTTTTGGTCCTGGCAGCTTTGGGGTGGGAGGAATCCCTGGACGTTCGCAATTGCTGAGCTGGGCTCCGGCTGTAATGACGGGCCCAGGCAGAGAGATTGTATTGGCGTTTGGGAGGCTGCAGAAAGAGGGAGCGCCAGCGTTTGTGGGGCTGTGAATGGGGTTGCGTGGCTACTTGAAGAGCAGCAAGAGCTTTTGGTCCTGGCAGCTTTGGGGTGGGAGGAATCCCTGGACGTTCGCAATTGCTGAGCTGGGCTCCGGCTGTAATGACGGGCCCAGGCAGAGAGATTGTATTGGCCTTTGGGAGGCTGCAGAAAGAGGGAGCGCCAGCGTTTGTGGGGCTGTGAATGGGGTTGCGTGGCTACTTGAAGAGCAGCAAGAGCTTTTGGTCCTGGCAGCTTTGGGGTGGGAGGAATCCCTGGACGTTCGCAATTGCTGAGCTGGGCTCCGGCTGTAATGACGGGCCCAGGCAGAGAGATTGTATTGGCCTTTGGGAGGCTGCAGAAAGAGGGAGCGCCAGCGTTTGTGGGGCTGTGAATGGGGTTGCGTGGCTACTTGAAGAGCAGCAAGAGCTTTTGGTCCTGGCAGCTTTGGGGTGGGAGGAATCCCTGGACGTTCGCAATTGCTGAGCTGGGCTCCGGCTGTAATGACGGGCCCAGGCAGAGAGATTGTATTGGCGTTTGGGAGGCTGCAGAAAGAGGGAGCGCCAGCGTTTGTGGGGCTGTGAATGGGGTTGCGTGGCTACTTGAAGAGCAGCAAGAGCTTTTGGTCCTGGCAGCTTTGGGGTGGGAGGAATCCCTGGACGTTCGCAATTGCTGAGCTGGGCTCCGGCTGTAATGACGGGCCCAGGCAGAGAGATTGTATTGGCCTTTGGGAGGCTGCAGAAAGAGGGAGCGCCAGCGTTTGTGGGGCTGTGAATGGGGTTGCGTGGCTACTTGAAGAGCAGCAAGAGCTTTTGGTCCTGGCAGCTTTGGGGTGGGAGGAATCCCTGGACGTTCGCAATTGCTGAGCTGGGCTCCGGCTGTAATGACGGGCCCAGGCAGAGAGATTGTATTGGCGTTTGGGAGGCTGCAGAAAGAGGGAGCGCCAGCGTTTGTGGGGCTGTGAATGGGGTTGCGTGGCTACTTGAAGAGCAGCAAGAGCTTTTGGTCCTGGCAGCTTTGGGGTGGGAGGAATCCCTGGACGTTCGCAATTGCTGAGCTGGGCTCCGGCTGTAATGACGGGCCCAGGCAGAGAGATTGTATTGGCCTTTGGGAGGCTGCAGAAAGAGGGAGCGCCAGCGTTTGTGGGGCTGTGAATGGGGTTGCGTGGCTACTTGAAGAGCAGCAAGAGCTTTTGGTCCTGGCAGCTTTGGGGTGGGAGGAATCCCTGGACGTTCGCAATTGCTGAGCTGGGCTCCGGCTGTAATGACGGGCCCAGGCAGAGAGATTGTATTGGCGTTTGGGAGGCTGCAGAAAGAGGGAGCGCCAGCGTTTGTGGGGCTGTGAATGGGGTTGCGTGGCTACTTGAAGAGCAGCAAGAGCTTTTGGTCCTGGCAGCTTTGGGGTGGGAGGAATCCCTGGACGTTCGCAATTGCTGAGCTGGGCTCCGGCTGTAATGACGGGCCCAGGCAGAGAGATTGTATTGGCCTTTGGGAGGCTGCAGAAAGAGGGAGCGCCAGCGTTTGTGGGGCTGTGAATGGGGTTGCGTGGCTACTTGAAGAGCAGCAAGAGCTTTTGGTCCTGGCAGCTTTGGGGTGGGAGGAATCCCTGGACGTTCGCAATTGCTGAGCTGGGCTCCGGCTGTAATGACGGGCCCAGGCAGAGAGATTGTATTGGCCTTTGGGAGGCTGCAGAAAGAGGGAGCGCCAGCGTTTGTGGGGCTGTGAATGGGGTTGCGTGGCTACTTGAAGAGCAGCAAGAGCTTTTGGTCCTGGCAGCTTTGGGGTGGGAGGAATCCCTGGACGTTCGCAATTGCTGAGCTGGGCTCCGGCTGTAATGACGGGCCCAGGCAGAGAGATTGTATTGGCCTTTGGGAGGCTGCAGAAAGAGGGAGCGCCAGCGTTTGTGGGGCTGTGAATGGGGTTGCGTGGCTACTTGAAGAGCAGCAAGAGCTTTTGGTCCTGGCAGCTTTGGGGTGGGAGGAATCCCTGGACGTTCGCAATTGCTGAGCTGGGCTCCGGCTGTAATGACGGGCCCAGGCAGAGAGATTGTATTGGCGTTTGGGAGGCTGCAGAAAGAGGGAGCGCCAGCGTTTGTGGGGCTGTGAATGGGGTTGCGTGGCTACTTGAAGAGCAGCAAGAGCTTTTGGTCCTGGCAGCTTTGGGGTGGGAGGAATCCCTGGACGTTCGCAATTGCTGAGCTGGGCTCCGGCTGTAATGACGGGCCCAGGCAGAGAGATTGTATTGGCCTTTGGGAGGCTGCAGAAAGAGGGAGCGCCAGCGTTTGTGGGGCTGTGAATGGGGTTGCGTGGCTACTTGAAGAGCAGCAAGAGCTTTTGGTCCTGGCAGCTTTGGGGTGGGAGGAATCCCTGGACGTTCGCAATTGCTGAGCTGGGCTCCGGCTGTAATGACGGGCCCAGGCAGAGAGATTGTATTGGCGTTTGGGAGGCTGCAGAAAGAGGGAGCGCCAGCGTTTGTGGGGCTGTGAATGGGGTTGCGTGGCTACTTGAAGAGCAGCAAGAGCTTTTGGTCCTGGCAGCTTTGGGGTGGGAGGAATCCCTGGACGTTCGCAATTGCTGAGCTGGGCTCCGGCTGTAATGACGGGCCCAGGCAGAGAGATTGTATTGGCCTTTGGGAGGCTGCAGAAAGAGGGAGCGCCAGCGTTTGTGGGGCTGTGAATGGGGTTGCGTGGCTACTTGAAGAGCAGCAAGAGCTTTTGGTCCTGGCAGCTTTGGGGTGGGAGGAATCCCTGGACGTTCGCAATTGCTGAGCTGGGCTCCGGCTGTAATGACGGGCCCAGGCAGAGAGATTGTATTGGCCTTTGGGAGGCTGCAGAAAGAGGGAGCGCCAGCGTTTGTGGGGCTGTGAATGGGGTTGCGTGGCTACTTGAAGAGCAGCAAGAGCTTTTGGTCCTGGCAGCTTTGGGGTGGGAGGAATCCCTGGACGTTCGCAATTGCTGAGCTGGGCTCCGGCTGTAATGACGGGCCCAGGCAGAGAGATTGTATTGGCGTTTGGGAGGCTGCAGAAAGAGGGAGCGCCAGCGTTTGTGGGGCTGTGAATGGGGTTGCGTGGCTACTTGAAGAGCAGCAAGAGCTTTTGGTCCTGGCAGCTTTGGGGTGGGAGGAATCCCTGGACGTTCGCAATTGCTGAGCTGGGCTCCGGCTGTAATGACGGGCCCAGGCAGAGAGATTGTATTGGCCTTTGGGAGGCTGCAGAAAGAGGGAGCGCCAGCGTTTGTGGGGCTGTGAATGGGGTTGCGTGGCTACTTGAAGAGCAGCAAGAGCTTTTGGTCCTGGCAGCTTTGGGGTGGGAGGAATCCCTGGACGTTCGCAATTGCTGAGCTGGGCTCCGGCTGTAATGACGGGCCCAGGCAGAGAGATTGTATTGGCGTTTGGGAGGCTGCAGAAAGAGGGAGCGCCAGCGTTTGTGGGGCTGTGAATGGGGTTGCGTGGCTACTTGAAGAGCAGCAAGAGCTTTTGGTCCTGGCAGCTTTGGGGTGGGAGGAATCCCTGGACGTTCGCAATTGCTGAGCTGGGCTCCGGCTGTAATGACGGGCCCAGGCAGAGAGATTGTATTGGCCTTTGGGAGGCTGCAGAAAGAGGGAGCGCCAGCGTTTGTGGGGCTGTGAATGGGGTTGCGTGGCTACTTGAAGAGCAGCAAGAGCTTTTGGTCCTGGCAGCTTTGGGGTGGGAGGAATCCCTGGACGTTCGCAATTGCTGAGCTGGGCTCCGGCTGTAATGACGGGCCCAGGCAGAGAGATTGTATTGGCCTTTGGGAGGCTGCAGAAAGAGGGAGCGCCAGCGTTTGTGGGGCTGTGAATGGGGTTGCGTGGCTACTTGAAGAGCAGCAAGAGCTTTTGGTCCTGGCAGCTTTGGGGTGGGAGGAATCCCTGGACGTTCGCAATTGCTGAGCTGGGCTCCGGCTGTAATGACGGGCCCAGGCAGAGAGATTGTATTGGCGTTTGGGAGGCTGCAGAAAGAGGGAGCGCCAGCGTTTGTGGGGCTGTGAATGGGGTTGCGTGGCTACTTGAAGAGCAGCAAGAGCTTTTGGTCCTGGCAGCTTTGGGGTGGGAGGAATCCCTGGACGTTCGCAATTGCTGAGCTGGGCTCCGGCTGTAATGACGGGCCCAGGCAGAGAGATTGTATTGGCGTTTGGGAGGCTGCAGAAAGAGGGAGCGCCAGCGTTTGTGGGGCTGTGAATGGGGTTGCGTGGCTACTTGAAGAGCAGCAAGAGCTTTTGGTCCTGGCAGCTTTGGGGTGGGAGGAATCCCTGGACGTTCGCAATTGCTGAGCTGGGCTCCGGCTGTAATGACGGGCCCAGGCAGAGAGATTGTATTGGCCTTTGGGAGGCTGCAGAAAGAGGGAGCGCCAGCGTTTGTGGGGCTGTGAATGGGGTTGCGTGGCTACTTGAAGAGCAGCAAGAGCTTTTGGTCCTGGCAGCTTTGGGGTGGGAGGAATCCCTGGACGTTCGCAATTGCTGAGCTGGGCTCCGGCTGTAATGACGGGCCCAGGCAGAGAGATTGTATTGGCGTTTGGGAGGCTGCAGAAAGAGGGAGCGCCAGCGTTTGTGGGGCTGTGAATGGGGTTGCGTGGCTACTTGAAGAGCAGCAAGAGCTTTTGGTCCTGGCAGCTTTGGGGTGGGAGGAATCCCTGGACGTTCGCAATTGCTGAGCTGGGCTCCGGCTGTAATGACGGGCCCAGGCAGAGAGATTGTATTGGCCTTTGGGAGGCTGCAGAAAGAGGGAGCGCCAGCGTTTGTGGGGCTGTGAATGGGGTTGCGTGGCTACTTGAAGAGCAGCAAGAGCTTTTGGTCCTGGCAGCTTTGGGGTGGGAGGAATCCCTGGACGTTCGCAATTGCTGAGCTGGGCTCCGGCTGTAATGACGGGCCCAGGCAGAGAGATTGTATTGGCGTTTGGGAGGCTGCAGAAAGAGGGAGCGCCAGCGTTTGTGGGGCTGTGAATGGGGTTGCGTGGCTACTTGAAGAGCAGCAAGAGCTTTTGGTCCTGGCAGCTTTGGGGTGGGAGGAATCCCTGGACGTTCGCAATTGCTGAGCTGGGCTCCGGCTGTAATGACGGGCCCAGGCAGAGAGATTGTATTGGCGTTTGGGAGGCTGCAGAAAGAGGGAGCGCCAGCGTTTGTGGGGCTGTGAATGGGGTTGCGTGGCTACTTGAAGAGCAGCAAGAGCTTTTGGTCCTGGCAGCTTTGGGGTGGGAGGAATCCCTGGACGTTCGCAATTGCTGAGCTGGGCTCCGGCTGTAATGACGGGCCCAGGCAGAGAGATTGTATTGGCCTTTGGGAGGCTGCAGAAAGAGGGAGCGCCAGCGTTTGTGGGGCTGTGAATGGGGTTGCGTGGCTACTTGAAGAGCAGCAAGAGCTTTTGGTCCTGGCAGCTTTGGGGTGGGAGGAATCCCTGGACGTTCGCAATTGCTGAGCTGGGCTCCGGCTGTAATGACGGGCCCAGGCAGAGAGATTGTATTGGCCTTTGGGAGGCTGCAGAAAGAGGGAGCGCCAGCGTTTGTGGGGCTGTGAATGGGGTTGCGTGGCTACTTGAAGAGCAGCAAGAGCTTTTGGTCCTGGCAGCTTTGGGGTGGGAGGAATCCCTGGACGTTCGCAATTGCTGAGCTGGGCTCCGGCTGTAATGACGGGCCCAGGCAGAGAGATTGTATTGGCGTTTGGGAGGCTGCAGAAAGAGGGAGCGCCAGCGTTTGTGGGGCTGTGAATGGGGTTGCGTGGCTACTTGAAGAGCAGCAAGAGCTTTTGGTCCTGGCAGCTTTGGGGTGGGAGGAATCCCTGGACGTTCGCAATTGCTGAGCTGGGCTCCGGCTGTAATGACGGGCCCAGGCAGAGAGATTGTATTGGCCTTTGGGAGGCTGCAGAAAGAGGGAGCGCCAGCGTTTGTGGGGCTGTGAATGGGGTTGCGTGGCTACTTGAAGAGCAGCAAGAGCTTTTGGTCCTGGCAGCTTTGGGGTGGGAGGAATCCCTGGACGTTCGCAATTGCTGAGCTGGGCTCCGGCTGTAATGACGGGCCCAGGCAGAGAGATTGTATTGGCCTTTGGGAGGCTGCAGAAAGAGGGAGCGCCAGCGTTTGTGGGGCTGTGAATGGGGTTGCGTGGCTACTTGAAGAGCAGCAAGAGCTTTTGGTCCTGGCAGCTTTGGGGTGGGAGGAATCCCTGGACGTTCGCAATTGCTGAGCTGGGCTCCGGCTGTAATGACGGGCCCAGGCAGAGAGATTGTATTGGCGTTTGGGAGGCTGCAGAAAGAGGGAGCGCCAGCGTTTGTGGGGCTGTGAATGGGGTTGCGTGGCTACTTGAAGAGCAGCAAGAGCTTTTGGTCCTGGCAGCTTTGGGGTGGGAGGAATCCCTGGACGTTCGCAATTGCTGAGCTGGGCTCCGGCTGTAATGACGGGCCCAGGCAGAGAGATTGTATTGGCGTTTGGGAGGCTGCAGAAAGAGGGAGCGCCAGCGTTTGTGGGGCTGTGAATGGGGTTGCGTGGCTACTTGAAGAGCAGCAAGAGCTTTTGGTCCTGGCAGCTTTGGGGTGGGAGGAATCCCTGGACGTTCGCAATTGCTGAGCTGGGCTCCGGCTGTAATGACGGGCCCAGGCAGAGAGATTGTATTGGCCTTTGGGAGGCTGCAGAAAGAGGGAGCGCCAGCGTTTGTGGGGCTGTGAATGGGGTTGCGTGGCTACTTGAAGAGCAGCAAGAGCTTTTGGTCCTGGCAGCTTTGGGGTGGGAGGAATCCCTGGACGTTCGCAATTGCTGAGCTGGGCTCCGGCTGTAATGACGGGCCCAGGCAGAGAGATTGTATTGGCCTTTGGGAGGCTGCAGAAAGAGGGAGCGCCAGCGTTTGTGGGGCTGTGAATGGGGTTGCGTGGCTACTTGAAGAGCAGCAAGAGCTTTTGGTCCTGGCAGCTTTGGGGTGGGAGGAATCCCTGGACGTTCGCAATTGCTGAGCTGGGCTCCGGCTGTAATGACGGGCCCAGGCAGAGAGATTGTATTGGCCTTTGGGAGGCTGCAGAAAGAGGGAGCGCCAGCGTTTGTGGGGCTGTGAATGGGGTTGCGTGGCTACTTGAAGAGCAGCAAGAGCTTTTGGTCCTGGCAGCTTTGGGGTGGGAGGAATCCCTGGACGTTCGCAATTGCTGAGCTGGGCTCCGGCTGTAATGACGGGCCCAGGCAGAGAGATTGTATTGGCGTTTGGGAGGCTGCAGAAAGAGGGAGCGCCAGCGTTTGTGGGGCTGTGAATGGGGTTGCGTGGCTACTTGAAGAGCAGCAAGAGCTTTTGGTCCTGGCAGCTTTGGGGTGGGAGGAATCCCTGGACGTTCGCAATTGCTGAGCTGGGCTCCGGCTGTAATGACGGGCCCAGGCAGAGAGATTGTATTGGCCTTTGGGAGGCTGCAGAAAGAGGGAGCGCCAGCGTTTGTGGGGCTGTGAATGGGGTTGCGTGGCTACTTGAAGAGCAGCAAGAGCTTTTGGTCCTGGCAGCTTTGGGGTGGGAGGAATCCCTGGACGTTCGCAATTGCTGAGCTGGGCTCCGGCTGTAATGACGGGCCCAGGCAGAGAGATTGTATTGGCGTTTGGGAGGCTGCAGAAAGAGGGAGCGCCAGCGTTTGTGGGGCTGTGAATGGGGTTGCGTGGCTACTTGAAGAGCAGCAAGAGCTTTTGGTCCTGGCAGCTTTGGGGTGGGAGGAATCCCTGGACGTTCGCAATTGCTGAGCTGGGCTCCGGCTGTAATGACGGGCCCAGGCAGAGAGATTGTATTGGCCTTTGGGAGGCTGCAGAAAGAGGGAGCGCCAGCGTTTGTGGGGCTGTGAATGGGGTTGCGTGGCTACTTGAAGAGCAGCAAGAGCTTTTGGTCCTGGCAGCTTTGGGGTGGGAGGAATCCCTGGACGTTCGCAATTGCTGAGCTGGGCTCCGGCTGTAATGACGGGCCCAGGCAGAGAGATTGTATTGGCCTTTGGGAGGCTGCAGAAAGAGGGAGCGCCAGCGTTTGTGGGGCTGTGAATGGGGTTGCGTGGCTACTTGAAGAGCAGCAAGAGCTTTTGGTCCTGGCAGCTTTGGGGTGGGAGGAATCCCTGGACGTTCGCAATTGCTGAGCTGGGCTCCGGCTGTAATGACGGGCCCAGGCAGAGAGATTGTATTGGCGTTTGGGAGGCTGCAGAAAGAGGGAGCGCCAGCGTTTGTGGGGCTGTGAATGGGGTTGCGTGGCTACTTGAAGAGCAGCAAGAGCTTTTGGTCCTGGCAGCTTTGGGGTGGGAGGAATCCCTGGACGTTCGCAATTGCTGAGCTGGGCTCCGGCTGTAATGACGGGCCCAGGCAGAGAGATTGTATTGGCCTTTGGGAGGCTGCAGAAAGAGGGAGCGCCAGCGTTTGTGGGGCTGTGAATGGGGTTGCGTGGCTACTTGAAGAGCAGCAAGAGCTTTTGGTCCTGGCAGCTTTGGGGTGGGAGGAATCCCTGGACGTTCGCAATTGCTGAGCTGGGCTCCGGCTGTAATGACGGGCCCAGGCAGAGAGATTGTATTGGCCTTTGGGAGGCTGCAGAAAGAGGGAGCGCCAGCGTTTGTGGGGCTGTGAATGGGGTTGCGTGGCTACTTGAAGAGCAGCAAGAGCTTTTGGTCCTGGCAGCTTTGGGGTGGGAGGAATCCCTGGACGTTCGCAATTGCTGAGCTGGGCTCCGGCTGTAATGACGGGCCCAGGCAGAGAGATTGTATTGGCGTTTGGGAGGCTGCAGAAAGAGGGAGCGCCAGCGTTTGTGGGGCTGTGAATGGGGTTGCGTGGCTACTTGAAGAGCAGCAAGAGCTTTTGGTCCTGGCAGCTTTGGGGTGGGAGGAATCCCTGGACGTTCGCAATTGCTGAGCTGGGCTCCGGCTGTAATGACGGGCCCAGGCAGAGAGATTGTATTGGCGTTTGGGAGGCTGCAGAAAGAGGGAGCGCCAGCGTTTGTGGGGCTGTGAATGGGGTTGCGTGGCTACTTGAAGAGCAGCAAGAGCTTTTGGTCCTGGCAGCTTTGGGGTGGGAGGAATCCCTGGACGTTCGCAATTGCTGAGCTGGGCTCCGGCTGTAATGACGGGCCCAGGCAGAGAGATTGTATTGGCGTTTGGGAGGCTGCAGAAAGAGGGAGCGCCAGCGTTTGTGGGGCTGTGAATGGGGTTGCGTGGCTACTTGAAGAGCAGCAAGAGCTTTTGGTCCTGGCAGCTTTGGGGTGGGAGGAATCCCTGGACGTTCGCAATTGCTGAGCTGGGCTCCGGCTGTAATGACGGGCCCAGGCAGAGAGATTGTATTGGCCTTTGGGAGGCTGCAGAAAGAGGGAGCGCCAGCGTTTGTGGGGCTGTGAATGGGGTTGCGTGGCTACTTGAAGAGCAGCAAGAGCTTTTGGTCCTGGCAGCTTTGGGGTGGGAGGAATCCCTGGACGTTCGCAATTGCTGAGCTGGGCTCCGGCTGTAATGACGGGCCCAGGCAGAGAGATTGTATTGGCCTTTGGGAGGCTGCAGAAAGAGGGAGCGCCAGCGTTTGTGGGGCTGTGAATGGGGTTGCGTGGCTACTTGAAGAGCAGCAAGAGCTTTTGGTCCTGGCAGCTTTGGGGTGGGAGGAATCCCTGGACGTTCGCAATTGCTGAGCTGGGCTCCGGCTGTAATGACGGGCCCAGGCAGAGAGATTGTATTGGCGTTTGGGAGGCTGCAGAAAGAGGGAGCGCCAGCGTTTGTGGGGCTGTGAATGGGGTTGCGTGGCTACTTGAAGAGCAGCAAGAGCTTTTGGTCCTGGCAGCTTTGGGGTGGGAGGAATCCCTGGACGTTCGCAATTGCTGAGCTGGGCTCCGGCTGTAATGACGGGCCCAGGCAGAGAGATTGTATTGGCCTTTGGGAGGCTGCAGAAAGAGGGAGCGCCAGCGTTTGTGGGGCTGTGAATGGGGTTGCGTGGCTACTTGAAGAGCAGCAAGAGCTTTTGGTCCTGGCAGCTTTGGGGTGGGAGGAATCCCTGGACGTTCGCAATTGCTGAGCTGGGCTCCGGCTGTAATGACGGGCCCAGGCAGAGAGATTGTATTGGCGTTTGGGAGGCTGCAGAAAGAGGGAGCGCCAGCGTTTGTGGGGCTGTGAATGGGGTTGCGTGGCTACTTGAAGAGCAGCAAGAGCTTTTGGTCCTGGCAGCTTTGGGGTGGGAGGAATCCCTGGACGTTCGCAATTGCTGAGCTGGGCTCCGGCTGTAATGACGGGCCCAGGCAGAGAGATTGTATTGGCCTTTGGGAGGCTGCAGAAAGAGGGAGCGCCAGCGTTTGTGGGGCTGTGAATGGGGTTGCGTGGCTACTTGAAGAGCAGCAAGAGCTTTTGGTCCTGGCAGCTTTGGGGTGGGAGGAATCCCTGGACGTTCGCAATTGCTGAGCTGGGCTCCGGCTGTAATGACGGGCCCAGGCAGAGAGATTGTATTGGCCTTTGGGAGGCTGCAGAAAGAGGGAGCGCCAGCGTTTGTGGGGCTGTGAATGGGGTTGCGTGGCTACTTGAAGAGCAGCAAGAGCTTTTGGTCCTGGCAGCTTTGGGGTGGGAGGAATCCCTGGACGTTCGCAATTGCTGAGCTGGGCTCCGGCTGTAATGACGGGCCCAGGCAGAGAGATTGTATTGGCGTTTGGGAGGCTGCAGAAAGAGGGAGCGCCAGCGTTTGTGGGGCTGTGAATGGGGTTGCGTGGCTACTTGAAGAGCAGCAAGAGCTTTTGGTCCTGGCAGCTTTGGGGTGGGAGGAATCCCTGGACGTTCGCAATTGCTGAGCTGGGCTCCGGCTGTAATGACGGGCCCAGGCAGAGAGATTGTATTGGCCTTTGGGAGGCTGCAGAAAGAGGGAGCGCCAGCGTTTGTGGGGCTGTGAATGGGGTTGCGTGGCTACTTGAAGAGCAGCAAGAGCTTTTGGTCCTGGCAGCTTTGGGGTGGGAGGAATCCCTGGACGTTCGCAATTGCTGAGCTGGGCTCCGGCTGTAATGACGGGCCCAGGCAGAGAGATTGTATTGGCCTTTGGGAGGCTGCAGAAAGAGGGAGCGCCAGCGTTTGTGGGGCTGTGAATGGGGTTGCGTGGCTACTTGAAGAGCAGCAAGAGCTTTTGGTCCTGGCAGCTTTGGGGTGGGAGGAATCCCTGGACGTTCGCAATTGCTGAGCTGGGCTCCGGCTGTAATGACGGGCCCAGGCAGAGAGATTGTATTGGCGTTTGGGAGGCTGCAGAAAGAGGGAGCGCCAGCGTTTGTGGGGCTGTGAATGGGGTTGCGTGGCTACTTGAAGAGCAGCAAGAGCTTTTGGTCCTGGCAGCTTTGGGGTGGGAGGAATCCCTGGACGTTCGCAATTGCTGAGCTGGGCTCCGGCTGTAATGACGGGCCCAGGCAGAGAGATTGTATTGGCCTTTGGGAGGCTGCAGAAAGAGGGAGCGCCAGCGTTTGTGGGGCTGTGAATGGGGTTGCGTGGCTACTTGAAGAGCAGCAAGAGCTTTTGGTCCTGGCAGCTTTGGGGTGGGAGGAATCCCTGGACGTTCGCAATTGCTGAGCTGGGCTCCGGCTGTAATGACGGGCCCAGGCAGAGAGATTGTATTGGCCTTTGGGAGGCTGCAGAAAGAGGGAGCGCCAGCGTTTGTGGGGCTGTGAATGGGGTTGCGTGGCTACTTGAAGAGCAGCAAGAGCTTTTGGTCCTGGCAGCTTTGGGGTGGGAGGAATCCCTGGACGTTCGCAATTGCTGAGCTGGGCTCCGGCTGTAATGACGGGCCCAGGCAGAGAGATTGTATTGGCGTTTGGGAGGCTGCAGAAAGAGGGAGCGCCAGCGTTTGTGGGGCTGTGAATGGGGTTGCGTGGCTACTTGAAGAGCAGCAAGAGCTTTTGGTCCTGGCAGCTTTGGGGTGGGAGGAATCCCTGGACGTTCGCAATTGCTGAGCTGGGCTCCGGCTGTAATGACGGGCCCAGGCAGAGAGATTGTATTGGCCTTTGGGAGGCTGCAGAAAGAGGGAGCGCCAGCGTTTGTGGGGCTGTGAATGGGGTTGCGTGGCTACTTGAAGAGCAGCAAGAGCTTTTGGTCCTGGCAGCTTTGGGGTGGGAGGAATCCCTGGACGTTCGCAATTGCTGAGCTGGGCTCCGGCTGTAATGACGGGCCCAGGCAGAGAGATTGTATTGGCCTTTGGGAGGCTGCAGAAAGAGGGAGCGCCAGCGTTTGTGGGGCTGTGAATGGGGTTGCGTGGCTACTTGAAGAGCAGCAAGAGCTTTTGGTCCTGGCAGCTTTGGGGTGGGAGGAATCCCTGGACGTTCGCAATTGCTGAGCTGGGCTCCGGCTGTAATGACGGGCCCAGGCAGAGAGATTGTATTGGCCTTTGGGAGGCTGCAGAAAGAGGGAGCGCCAGCGTTTGTGGGGCTGTGAATGGGGTTGCGTGGCTACTTGAAGAGCAGCAAGAGCTTTTGGTCCTGGCAGCTTTGGGGTGGGAGGAATCCCTGGACGTTCGCAATTGCTGAGCTGGGCTCCGGCTGTAATGACGGGCCCAGGCAGAGAGATTGTATTGGCGTTTGGGAGGCTGCAGAAAGAGGGAGCGCCAGCGTTTGTGGGGCTGTGAATGGGGTTGCGTGGCTACTTGAAGAGCAGCAAGAGCTTTTGGTCCTGGCAGCTTTGGGGTGGGAGGAATCCCTGGACGTTCGCAATTGCTGAGCTGGGCTCCGGCTGTAATGACGGGCCCAGGCAGAGAGATTGTATTGGCGTTTGGGAGGCTGCAGAAAGAGGGAGCGCCAGCGTTTGTGGGGCTGTGAATGGGGTTGCGTGGCTACTTGAAGAGCAGCAAGAGCTTTTGGTCCTGGCAGCTTTGGGGTGGGAGGAATCCCTGGACGTTCGCAATTGCTGAGCTGGGCTCCGGCTGTAATGACGGGCCCAGGCAGAGAGATTGTATTGGCGTTTGGGAGGCTGCAGAAAGAGGGAGCGCCAGCGTTTGTGGGGCTGTGAATGGGGTTGCGTGGCTACTTGAAGAGCAGCAAGAGCTTTTGGTCCTGGCAGCTTTGGGGTGGGAGGAATCCCTGGACGTTCGCAATTGCTGAGCTGGGCTCCGGCTGTAATGACGGGCCCAGGCAGAGAGATTGTATTGGCCTTTGGGAGGCTGCAGAAAGAGGGAGCGCCAGCGTTTGTGGGGCTGTGAATGGGGTTGCGTGGCTACTTGAAGAGCAGCAAGAGCTTTTGGTCCTGGCAGCTTTGGGGTGGGAGGAATCCCTGGACGTTCGCAATTGCTGAGCTGGGCTCCGGCTGTAATGACGGGCCCAGGCAGAGAGATTGTATTGGCGTTTGGGAGGCTGCAGAAAGAGGGAGCGCCAGCGTTTGTGGGGCTGTGAATGGGGTTGCGTGGCTACTTGAAGAGCAGCAAGAGCTTTTGGTCCTGGCAGCTTTGGGGTGGGAGGAATCCCTGGACGTTCGCAATTGCTGAGCTGGGCTCCGGCTGTAATGACGGGCCCAGGCAGAGAGATTGTATTGGCGTTTGGGAGGCTGCAGAAAGAGGGAGCGCCAGCGTTTGTGGGGCTGTGAATGGGGTTGCGTGGCTACTTGAAGAGCAGCAAGAGCTTTTGGTCCTGGCAGCTTTGGGGTGGGAGGAATCCCTGGACGTTCGCAATTGCTGAGCTGGGCTCCGGCTGTAATGACGGGCCCAGGCAGAGAGATTGTATTGGCCTTTGGGAGGCTGCAGAAAGAGGGAGCGCCAGCGTTTGTGGGGCTGTGAATGGGGTTGCGTGGCTACTTGAAGAGCAGCAAGAGCTTTTGGTCCTGGCAGCTTTGGGGTGGGAGGAATCCCTGGACGTTCGCAATTGCTGAGCTGGGCTCCGGCTGTAATGACGGGCCCAGGCAGAGAGATTGTATTGGCGTTTGGGAGGCTGCAGAAAGAGGGAGCGCCAGCGTTTGTGGGGCTGTGAATGGGGTTGCGTGGCTACTTGAAGAGCAGCAAGAGCTTTTGGTCCTGGCAGCTTTGGGGTGGGAGGAATCCCTGGACGTTCGCAATTGCTGAGCTGGGCTCCGGCTGTAATGACGGGCCCAGGCAGAGAGATTGTATTGGCCTTTGGGAGGCTGCAGAAAGAGGGAGCGCCAGCGTTTGTGGGGCTGTGAATGGGGTTGCGTGGCTACTTGAAGAGCAGCAAGAGCTTTTGGTCCTGGCAGCTTTGGGGTGGGAGGAATCCCTGGACGTTCGCAATTGCTGAGCTGGGCTCCGGCTGTAATGACGGGCCCAGGCAGAGAGATTGTATTGGCGTTTGGGAGGCTGCAGAAAGAGGGAGCGCCAGCGTTTGTGGGGCTGTGAATGGGGTTGCGTGGCTACTTGAAGAGCAGCAAGAGCTTTTGGTCCTGGCAGCTTTGGGGTGGGAGGAATCCCTGGACGTTCGCAATTGCTGAGCTGGGCTCCGGCTGTAATGACGGGCCCAGGCAGAGAGATTGTATTGGCCTTTGGGAGGCTGCAGAAAGAGGGAGCGCCAGCGTTTGTGGGGCTGTGAATGGGGTTGCGTGGCTACTTGAAGAGCAGCAAGAGCTTTTGGTCCTGGCAGCTTTGGGGTGGGAGGAATCCCTGGACGTTCGCAATTGCTGAGCTGGGCTCCGGCTGTAATGACGGGCCCAGGCAGAGAGATTGTATTGGCGTTTGGGAGGCTGCAGAAAGAGGGAGCGCCAGCGTTTGTGGGGCTGTGAATGGGGTTGCGTGGCTACTTGAAGAGCAGCAAGAGCTTTTGGTCCTGGCAGCTTTGGGGTGGGAGGAATCCCTGGACGTTCGCAATTGCTGAGCTGGGCTCCGGCTGTAATGACGGGCCCAGGCAGAGAGATTGTATTGGCCTTTGGGAGGCTGCAGAAAGAGGGAGCGCCAGCGTTTGTGGGGCTGTGAATGGGGTTGCGTGGCTACTTGAAGAGCAGCAAGAGCTTTTGGTCCTGGCAGCTTTGGGGTGGGAGGAATCCCTGGACGTTCGCAATTGCTGAGCTGGGCTCCGGCTGTAATGACGGGCCCAGGCAGAGAGATTGTATTGGCCTTTGGGAGGCTGCAGAAAGAGGGAGCGCCAGCGTTTGTGGGGCTGTGAATGGGGTTGCGTGGCTACTTGAAGAGCAGCAAGAGCTTTTGGTCCTGGCAGCTTTGGGGTGGGAGGAATCCCTGGACGTTCGCAATTGCTGAGCTGGGCTCCGGCTGTAATGACGGGCCCAGGCAGAGAGATTGTATTGGCGTTTGGGAGGCTGCAGAAAGAGGGAGCGCCAGCGTTTGTGGGGCTGTGAATGGGGTTGCGTGGCTACTTGAAGAGCAGCAAGAGCTTTTGGTCCTGGCAGCTTTGGGGTGGGAGGAATCCCTGGACGTTCGCAATTGCTGAGCTGGGCTCCGGCTGTAATGACGGGCCCAGGCAGAGAGATTGTATTGGCCTTTGGGAGGCTGCAGAAAGAGGGAGCGCCAGCGTTTGTGGGGCTGTGAATGGGGTTGCGTGGCTACTTGAAGAGCAGCAAGAGCTTTTGGTCCTGGCAGCTTTGGGGTGGGAGGAATCCCTGGACGTTCGCAATTGCTGAGCTGGGCTCCGGCTGTAATGACGGGCCCAGGCAGAGAGATTGTATTGGCGTTTGGGAGGCTGCAGAAAGAGGGAGCGCCAGCGTTTGTGGGGCTGTGAATGGGGTTGCGTGGCTACTTGAAGAGCAGCAAGAGCTTTTGGTCCTGGCAGCTTTGGGGTGGGAGGAATCCCTGGACGTTCGCAATTGCTGAGCTGGGCTCCGGCTGTAATGACGGGCCCAGGCAGAGAGATTGTATTGGCGTTTGGGAGGCTGCAGAAAGAGGGAGCGCCAGCGTTTGTGGGGCTGTGAATGGGGTTGCGTGGCTACTTGAAGAGCAGCAAGAGCTTTTGGTCCTGGCAGCTTTGGGGTGGGAGGAATCCCTGGACGTTCGCAATTGCTGAGCTGGGCTCCGGCTGTAATGACGGGCCCAGGCAGAGAGATTGTATTGGCCTTTGGGAGGCTGCAGAAAGAGGGAGCGCCAGCGTTTGTGGGGCTGTGAATGGGGTTGCGTGGCTACTTGAAGAGCAGCAAGAGCTTTTGGTCCTGGCAGCTTTGGGGTGGGAGGAATCCCTGGACGTTCGCAATTGCTGAGCTGGGCTCCGGCTGTAATGACGGGCCCAGGCAGAGAGATTGTATTGGCCTTTGGGAGGCTGCAGAAAGAGGGAGCGCCAGCGTTTGTGGGGCTGTGAATGGGGTTGCGTGGCTACTTGAAGAGCAGCAAGAGCTTTTGGTCCTGGCAGCTTTGGGGTGGGAGGAATCCCTGGACGTTCGCAATTGCTGAGCTGGGCTCCGGCTGTAATGACGGGCCCAGGCAGAGAGATTGTATTGGCGTTTGGGAGGCTGCAGAAAGAGGGAGCGCCAGCGTTTGTGGGGCTGTGAATGGGGTTGCGTGGCTACTTGAAGAGCAGCAAGAGCTTTTGGTCCTGGCAGCTTTGGGGTGGGAGGAATCCCTGGACGTTCGCAATTGCTGAGCTGGGCTCCGGCTGTAATGACGGGCCCAGGCAGAGAGATTGTATTGGCCTTTGGGAGGCTGCAGAAAGAGGGAGCGCCAGCGTTTGTGGGGCTGTGAATGGGGTTGCGTGGCTACTTGAAGAGCAGCAAGAGCTTTTGGTCCTGGCAGCTTTGGGGTGGGAGGAATCCCTGGACGTTCGCAATTGCTGAGCTGGGCTCCGGCTGTAATGACGGGCCCAGGCAGAGAGATTGTATTGGCGTTTGGGAGGCTGCAGAAAGAGGGAGCGCCAGCGTTTGTGGGGCTGTGAATGGGGTTGCGTGGCTACTTGAAGAGCAGCAAGAGCTTTTGGTCCTGGCAGCTTTGGGGTGGGAGGAATCCCTGGACGTTCGCAATTGCTGAGCTGGGCTCCGGCTGTAATGACGGGCCCAGGCAGAGAGATTGTATTGGCGTTTGGGAGGCTGCAGAAAGAGGGAGCGCCAGCGTTTGTGGGGCTGTGAATGGGGTTGCGTGGCTACTTGAAGAGCAGCAAGAGCTTTTGGTCCTGGCAGCTTTGGGGTGGGAGGAATCCCTGGACGTTCGCAATTGCTGAGCTGGGCTCCGGCTGTAATGACGGGCCCAGGCAGAGAGATTGTATTGGCCTTTGGGAGGCTGCAGAAAGAGGGAGCGCCAGCGTTTGTGGGGCTGTGAATGGGGTTGCGTGGCTACTTGAAGAGCAGCAAGAGCTTTTGGTCCTGGCAGCTTTGGGGTGGGAGGAATCCCTGGACGTTCGCAATTGCTGAGCTGGGCTCCGGCTGTAATGACGGGCCCAGGCAGAGAGATTGTATTGGCGTTTGGGAGGCTGCAGAAAGAGGGAGCGCCAGCGTTTGTGGGGCTGTGAATGGGGTTGCGTGGCTACTTGAAGAGCAGCAAGAGCTTTTGGTCCTGGCAGCTTTGGGGTGGGAGGAATCCCTGGACGTTCGCAATTGCTGAGCTGGGCTCCGGCTGTAATGACGGGCCCAGGCAGAGAGATTGTATTGGCCTTTGGGAGGCTGCAGAAAGAGGGAGCGCCAGCGTTTGTGGGGCTGTGAATGGGGTTGCGTGGCTACTTGAAGAGCAGCAAGAGCTTTTGGTCCTGGCAGCTTTGGGGTGGGAGGAATCCCTGGACGTTCGCAATTGCTGAGCTGGGCTCCGGCTGTAATGACGGGCCCAGGCAGAGAGATTGTATTGGCCTTTGGGAGGCTGCAGAAAGAGGGAGCGCCAGCGTTTGTGGGGCTGTGAATGGGGTTGCGTGGCTACTTGAAGAGCAGCAAGAGCTTTTGGTCCTGGCAGCTTTGGGGTGGGAGGAATCCCTGGACGTTCGCAATTGCTGAGCTGGGCTCCGGCTGTAATGACGGGCCCAGGCAGAGAGATTGTATTGGCGTTTGGGAGGCTGCAGAAAGAGGGAGCGCCAGCGTTTGTGGGGCTGTGAATGGGGTTGCGTGGCTACTTGAAGAGCAGCAAGAGCTTTTGGTCCTGGCAGCTTTGGGGTGGGAGGAATCCCTGGACGTTCGCAATTGCTGAGCTGGGCTCCGGCTGTAATGACGGGCCCAGGCAGAGAGATTGTATTGGCGTTTGGGAGGCTGCAGAAAGAGGGAGCGCCAGCGTTTGTGGGGCTGTGAATGGGGTTGCGTGGCTACTTGAAGAGCAGCAAGAGCTTTTGGTCCTGGCAGCTTTGGGGTGGGAGGAATCCCTGGACGTTCGCAATTGCTGAGCTGGGCTCCGGCTGTAATGACGGGCCCAGGCAGAGAGATTGTATTGGCCTTTGGGAGGCTGCAGAAAGAGGGAGCGCCAGCGTTTGTGGGGCTGTGAATGGGGTTGCGTGGCTACTTGAAGAGCAGCAAGAGCTTTTGGTCCTGGCAGCTTTGGGGTGGGAGGAATCCCTGGACGTTCGCAATTGCTGAGCTGGGCTCCGGCTGTAATGACGGGCCCAGGCAGAGAGATTGTATTGGCGTTTGGGAGGCTGCAGAAAGAGGGAGCGCCAGCGTTTGTGGGGCTGTGAATGGGGTTGCGTGGCTACTTGAAGAGCAGCAAGAGCTTTTGGTCCTGGCAGCTTTGGGGTGGGAGGAATCCCTGGACGTTCGCAATTGCTGAGCTGGGCTCCGGCTGTAATGACGGGCCCAGGCAGAGAGATTGTATTGGCGTTTGGGAGGCTGCAGAAAGAGGGAGCGCCAGCGTTTGTGGGGCTGTGAATGGGGTTGCGTGGCTACTTGAAGAGCAGCAAGAGCTTTTGGTCCTGGCAGCTTTGGGGTGGGAGGAATCCCTGGACGTTCGCAATTGCTGAGCTGGGCTCCGGCTGTAATGACGGGCCCAGGCAGAGAGATTGTATTGGCCTTTGGGAGGCTGCAGAAAGAGGGAGCGCCAGCGTTTGTGGGGCTGTGAATGGGGTTGCGTGGCTACTTGAAGAGCAGCAAGAGCTTTTGGTCCTGGCAGCTTTGGGGTGGGAGGAATCCCTGGACGTTCGCAATTGCTGAGCTGGGCTCCGGCTGTAATGACGGGCCCAGGCAGAGAGATTGTATTGGCCTTTGGGAGGCTGCAGAAAGAGGGAGCGCCAGCGTTTGTGGGGCTGTGAATGGGGTTGCGTGGCTACTTGAAGAGCAGCAAGAGCTTTTGGTCCTGGCAGCTTTGGGGTGGGAGGAATCCCTGGACGTTCGCAATTGCTGAGCTGGGCTCCGGCTGTAATGACGGGCCCAGGCAGAGAGATTGTATTGGCCTTTGGGAGGCTGCAGAAAGAGGGAGCGCCAGCGTTTGTGGGGCTGTGAATGGGGTTGCGTGGCTACTTGAAGAGCAGCAAGAGCTTTTGGTCCTGGCAGCTTTGGGGTGGGAGGAATCCCTGGACGTTCGCAATTGCTGAGCTGGGCTCCGGCTGTAATGACGGGCCCAGGCAGAGAGATTGTATTGGCGTTTGGGAGGCTGCAGAAAGAGGGAGCGCCAGCGTTTGTGGGGCTGTGAATGGGGTTGCGTGGCTACTTGAAGAGCAGCAAGAGCTTTTGGTCCTGGCAGCTTTGGGGTGGGAGGAATCCCTGGACGTTCGCAATTGCTGAGCTGGGCTCCGGCTGTAATGACGGGCCCAGGCAGAGAGATTGTATTGGCGTTTGGGAGGCTGCAGAAAGAGGGAGCGCCAGCGTTTGTGGGGCTGTGAATGGGGTTGCGTGGCTACTTGAAGAGCAGCAAGAGCTTTTGGTCCTGGCAGCTTTGGGGTGGGAGGAATCCCTGGACGTTCGCAATTGCTGAGCTGGGCTCCGGCTGTAATGACGGGCCCAGGCAGAGAGATTGTATTGGCGTTTGGGAGGCTGCAGAAAGAGGGAGCGCCAGCGTTTGTGGGGCTGTGAATGGGGTTGCGTGGCTACTTGAAGAGCAGCAAGAGCTTTTGGTCCTGGCAGCTTTGGGGTGGGAGGAATCCCTGGACGTTCGCAATTGCTGAGCTGGGCTCCGGCTGTAATGACGGGCCCAGGCAGAGAGATTGTATTGGCCTTTGGGAGGCTGCAGAAAGAGGGAGCGCCAGCGTTTGTGGGGCTGTGAATGGGGTTGCGTGGCTACTTGAAGAGCAGCAAGAGCTTTTGGTCCTGGCAGCTTTGGGGTGGGAGGAATCCCTGGACGTTCGCAATTGCTGAGCTGGGCTCCGGCTGTAATGACGGGCCCAGGCAGAGAGATTGTATTGGCGTTTGGGAGGCTGCAGAAAGAGGGAGCGCCAGCGTTTGTGGGGCTGTGAATGGGGTTGCGTGGCTACTTGAAGAGCAGCAAGAGCTTTTGGTCCTGGCAGCTTTGGGGTGGGAGGAATCCCTGGACGTTCGCAATTGCTGAGCTGGGCTCCGGCTGTAATGACGGGCCCAGGCAGAGAGATTGTATTGGCCTTTGGGAGGCTGCAGAAAGAGGGAGCGCCAGCGTTTGTGGGGCTGTGAATGGGGTTGCGTGGCTACTTGAAGAGCAGCAAGAGCTTTTGGTCCTGGCAGCTTTGGGGTGGGAGGAATCCCTGGACGTTCGCAATTGCTGAGCTGGGCTCCGGCTGTAATGACGGGCCCAGGCAGAGAGATTGTATTGGCGTTTGGGAGGCTGCAGAAAGAGGGAGCGCCAGCGTTTGTGGGGCTGTGAATGGGGTTGCGTGGCTACTTGAAGAGCAGCAAGAGCTTTTGGTCCTGGCAGCTTTGGGGTGGGAGGAATCCCTGGACGTTCGCAATTGCTGAGCTGGGCTCCGGCTGTAATGACGGGCCCAGGCAGAGAGATTGTATTGGCGTTTGGGAGGCTGCAGAAAGAGGGAGCGCCAGCGTTTGTGGGGCTGTGAATGGGGTTGCGTGGCTACTTGAAGAGCAGCAAGAGCTTTTGGTCCTGGCAGCTTTGGGGTGGGAGGAATCCCTGGACGTTCGCAATTGCTGAGCTGGGCTCCGGCTGTAATGACGGGCCCAGGCAGAGAGATTGTATTGGCCTTTGGGAGGCTGCAGAAAGAGGGAGCGCCAGCGTTTGTGGGGCTGTGAATGGGGTTGCGTGGCTACTTGAAGAGCAGCAAGAGCTTTTGGTCCTGGCAGCTTTGGGGTGGGAGGAATCCCTGGACGTTCGCAATTGCTGAGCTGGGCTCCGGCTGTAATGACGGGCCCAGGCAGAGAGATTGTATTGGCGTTTGGGAGGCTGCAGAAAGAGGGAGCGCCAGCGTTTGTGGGGCTGTGAATGGGGTTGCGTGGCTACTTGAAGAGCAGCAAGAGCTTTTGGTCCTGGCAGCTTTGGGGTGGGAGGAATCCCTGGACGTTCGCAATTGCTGAGCTGGGCTCCGGCTGTAATGACGGGCCCAGGCAGAGAGATTGTATTGGCCTTTGGGAGGCTGCAGAAAGAGGGAGCGCCAGCGTTTGTGGGGCTGTGAATGGGGTTGCGTGGCTACTTGAAGAGCAGCAAGAGCTTTTGGTCCTGGCAGCTTTGGGGTGGGAGGAATCCCTGGACGTTCGCAATTGCTGAGCTGGGCTCCGGCTGTAATGACGGGCCCAGGCAGAGAGATTGTATTGGCGTTTGGGAGGCTGCAGAAAGAGGGAGCGCCAGCGTTTGTGGGGCTGTGAATGGGGTTGCGTGGCTACTTGAAGAGCAGCAAGAGCTTTTGGTCCTGGCAGCTTTGGGGTGGGAGGAATCCCTGGACGTTCGCAATTGCTGAGCTGGGCTCCGGCTGTAATGACGGGCCCAGGCAGAGAGATTGTATTGGCCTTTGGGAGGCTGCAGAAAGAGGGAGCGCCAGCGTTTGTGGGGCTGTGAATGGGGTTGCGTGGCTACTTGAAGAGCAGCAAGAGCTTTTGGTCCTGGCAGCTTTGGGGTGGGAGGAATCCCTGGACGTTCGCAATTGCTGAGCTGGGCTCCGGCTGTAATGACGGGCCCAGGCAGAGAGATTGTATTGGCCTTTGGGAGGCTGCAGAAAGAGGGAGCGCCAGCGTTTGTGGGGCTGTGAATGGGGTTGCGTGGCTACTTGAAGAGCAGCAAGAGCTTTTGGTCCTGGCAGCTTTGGGGTGGGAGGAATCCCTGGACGTTCGCAATTGCTGAGCTGGGCTCCGGCTGTAATGACGGGCCCAGGCAGAGAGATTGTATTGGCGTTTGGGAGGCTGCAGAAAGAGGGAGCGCCAGCGTTTGTGGGGCTGTGAATGGGGTTGCGTGGCTACTTGAAGAGCAGCAAGAGCTTTTGGTCCTGGCAGCTTTGGGGTGGGAGGAATCCCTGGACGTTCGCAATTGCTGAGCTGGGCTCCGGCTGTAATGACGGGCCCAGGCAGAGAGATTGTATTGGCGTTTGGGAGGCTGCAGAAAGAGGGAGCGCCAGCGTTTGTGGGGCTGTGAATGGGGTTGCGTGGCTACTTGAAGAGCAGCAAGAGCTTTTGGTCCTGGCAGCTTTGGGGTGGGAGGAATCCCTGGACGTTCGCAATTGCTGAGCTGGGCTCCGGCTGTAATGACGGGCCCAGGCAGAGAGATTGTATTGGCGTTTGGGAGGCTGCAGAAAGAGGGAGCGCCAGCGTTTGTGGGGCTGTGAATGGGGTTGCGTGGCTACTTGAAGAGCAGCAAGAGCTTTTGGTCCTGGCAGCTTTGGGGTGGGAGGAATCCCTGGACGTTCGCAATTGCTGAGCTGGGCTCCGGCTGTAATGACGGGCCCAGGCAGAGAGATTGTATTGGCGTTTGGGAGGCTGCAGAAAGAGGGAGCGCCAGCGTTTGTGGGGCTGTGAATGGGGTTGCGTGGCTACTTGAAGAGCAGCAAGAGCTTTTGGTCCTGGCAGCTTTGGGGTGGGAGGAATCCCTGGACGTTCGCAATTGCTGAGCTGGGCTCCGGCTGTAATGACGGGCCCAGGCAGAGAGATTGTATTGGCCTTTGGGAGGCTGCAGAAAGAGGGAGCGCCAGCGTTTGTGGGGCTGTGAATGGGGTTGCGTGGCTACTTGAAGAGCAGCAAGAGCTTTTGGTCCTGGCAGCTTTGGGGTGGGAGGAATCCCTGGACGTTCGCAATTGCTGAGCTGGGCTCCGGCTGTAATGACGGGCCCAGGCAGAGAGATTGTATTGGCCTTTGGGAGGCTGCAGAAAGAGGGAGCGCCAGCGTTTGTGGGGCTGTGAATGGGGTTGCGTGGCTACTTGAAGAGCAGCAAGAGCTTTTGGTCCTGGCAGCTTTGGGGTGGGAGGAATCCCTGGACGTTCGCAATTGCTGAGCTGGGCTCCGGCTGTAATGACGGGCCCAGGCAGAGAGATTGTATTGGCGTTTGGGAGGCTGCAGAAAGAGGGAGCGCCAGCGTTTGTGGGGCTGTGAATGGGGTTGCGTGGCTACTTGAAGAGCAGCAAGAGCTTTTGGTCCTGGCAGCTTTGGGGTGGGAGGAATCCCTGGACGTTCGCAATTGCTGAGCTGGGCTCCGGCTGTAATGACGGGCCCAGGCAGAGAGATTGTATTGGCCTTTGGGAGGCTGCAGAAAGAGGGAGCGCCAGCGTTTGTGGGGCTGTGAATGGGGTTGCGTGGCTACTTGAAGAGCAGCAAGAGCTTTTGGTCCTGGCAGCTTTGGGGTGGGAGGAATCCCTGGACGTTCGCAATTGCTGAGCTGGGCTCCGGCTGTAATGACGGGCCCAGGCAGAGAGATTGTATTGGCGTTTGGGAGGCTGCAGAAAGAGGGAGCGCCAGCGTTTGTGGGGCTGTGAATGGGGTTGCGTGGCTACTTGAAGAGCAGCAAGAGCTTTTGGTCCTGGCAGCTTTGGGGTGGGAGGAATCCCTGGACGTTCGCAATTGCTGAGCTGGGCTCCGGCTGTAATGACGGGCCCAGGCAGAGAGATTGTATTGGCCTTTGGGAGGCTGCAGAAAGAGGGAGCGCCAGCGTTTGTGGGGCTGTGAATGGGGTTGCGTGGCTACTTGAAGAGCAGCAAGAGCTTTTGGTCCTGGCAGCTTTGGGGTGGGAGGAATCCCTGGACGTTCGCAATTGCTGAGCTGGGCTCCGGCTGTAATGACGGGCCCAGGCAGAGAGATTGTATTGGCGTTTGGGAGGCTGCAGAAAGAGGGAGCGCCAGCGTTTGTGGGGCTGTGAATGGGGTTGCGTGGCTACTTGAAGAGCAGCAAGAGCTTTTGGTCCTGGCAGCTTTGGGGTGGGAGGAATCCCTGGACGTTCGCAATTGCTGAGCTGGGCTCCGGCTGTAATGACGGGCCCAGGCAGAGAGATTGTATTGGCCTTTGGGAGGCTGCAGAAAGAGGGAGCGCCAGCGTTTGTGGGGCTGTGAATGGGGTTGCGTGGCTACTTGAAGAGCAGCAAGAGCTTTTGGTCCTGGCAGCTTTGGGGTGGGAGGAATCCCTGGACGTTCGCAATTGCTGAGCTGGGCTCCGGCTGTAATGACGGGCCCAGGCAGAGAGATTGTATTGGCCTTTGGGAGGCTGCAGAAAGAGGGAGCGCCAGCGTTTGTGGGGCTGTGAATGGGGTTGCGTGGCTACTTGAAGAGCAGCAAGAGCTTTTGGTCCTGGCAGCTTTGGGGTGGGAGGAATCCCTGGACGTTCGCAATTGCTGAGCTGGGCTCCGGCTGTAATGACGGGCCCAGGCAGAGAGATTGTATTGGCGTTTGGGAGGCTGCAGAAAGAGGGAGCGCCAGCGTTTGTGGGGCTGTGAATGGGGTTGCGTGGCTACTTGAAGAGCAGCAAGAGCTTTTGGTCCTGGCAGCTTTGGGGTGGGAGGAATCCCTGGACGTTCGCAATTGCTGAGCTGGGCTCCGGCTGTAATGACGGGCCCAGGCAGAGAGATTGTATTGGCGTTTGGGAGGCTGCAGAAAGAGGGAGCGCCAGCGTTTGTGGGGCTGTGAATGGGGTTGCGTGGCTACTTGAAGAGCAGCAAGAGCTTTTGGTCCTGGCAGCTTTGGGGTGGGAGGAATCCCTGGACGTTCGCAATTGCTGAGCTGGGCTCCGGCTGTAATGACGGGCCCAGGCAGAGAGATTGTATTGGCGTTTGGGAGGCTGCAGAAAGAGGGAGCGCCAGCGTTTGTGGGGCTGTGAATGGGGTTGCGTGGCTACTTGAAGAGCAGCAAGAGCTTTTGGTCCTGGCAGCTTTGGGGTGGGAGGAATCCCTGGACGTTCGCAATTGCTGAGCTGGGCTCCGGCTGTAATGACGGGCCCAGGCAGAGAGATTGTATTGGCGTTTGGGAGGCTGCAGAAAGAGGGAGCGCCAGCGTTTGTGGGGCTGTGAATGGGGTTGCGTGGCTACTTGAAGAGCAGCAAGAGCTTTTGGTCCTGGCAGCTTTGGGGTGGGAGGAATCCCTGGACGTTCGCAATTGCTGAGCTGGGCTCCGGCTGTAATGACGGGCCCAGGCAGAGAGATTGTATTGGCGTTTGGGAGGCTGCAGAAAGAGGGAGCGCCAGCGTTTGTGGGGCTGTGAATGGGGTTGCGTGGCTACTTGAAGAGCAGCAAGAGCTTTTGGTCCTGGCAGCTTTGGGGTGGGAGGAATCCCTGGACGTTCGCAATTG
Source organism: Nipponia nippon (assembly GCF_047370975.1). Classification (NCBI taxonomy): domain Eukaryota; kingdom Metazoa; phylum Chordata; class Aves; order Pelecaniformes; family Threskiornithidae; genus Nipponia; species Nipponia nippon. The sequence goes on along the minus strand of NW_028262347.1, from coordinate 85,492,170 downwards.
CTGAGCTGGGCTCCGGCTGTAATGACGGGCCCAGGCAGAGAGATTGTATTGGCCTTTGGGAGGCTGCAGAAAGAGGGAGCGCCAGCGTTTGTGGGGCTGTGAATGGGGTTGCGTGGCTACTTGAAGAGCAGCAAGAGCTTTTGGTCCTGGCAGCTTTGGGGTGGGAGGAATCCCTGGACGTTCGCAATTGCTGAGCTGGGCTCCGGCTGTAATGACGGGCCCAGGCAGAGAGATTGTATTGGCCTTTGGGAGGCTGCAGAAAGAGGGAGCGCCAGCGTTTGTGGGGCTGTGAATGGGGTTGCGTGGCTACTTGAAGAGCAGCAAGAGCTTTTGGTCCTGGCAGCTTTGGGGTGGGAGGAATCCCTGGACGTTCGCAATTGCTGAGCTGGGCTCCGGCTGTAATGACGGGCCCAGGCAGAGAGATTGTATTGGCCTTTGGGAGGCTGCAGAAAGAGGGAGCGCCAGCGTTTGTGGGGCTGTGAATGGGGTTGCGTGGCTACTTGAAGAGCAGCAAGAGCTTTTGGTCCTGGCAGCTTTGGGGTGGGAGGAATCCCTGGACGTTCGCAATTGCTGAGCTGGGCTCCGGCTGTAATGACGGGCCCAGGCAGAGAGATTGTATTGGCCTTTGGGAGGCTGCAGAAAGAGGGAGCGCCAGCGTTTGTGGGGCTGTGAATGGGGTTGCGTGGCTACTTGAAGAGCAGCAAGAGCTTTTGGTCCTGGCAGCTTTGGGGTGGGAGGAATCCCTGGACGTTCGCAATTGCTGAGCTGGGCTCCGGCTGTAATGACGGGCCCAGGCAGAGAGATTGTATTGGCGTTTGGGAGGCTGCAGAAAGAGGGAGCGCCAGCGTTTGTGGGGCTGTGAATGGGGTTGCGTGGCTACTTGAAGAGCAGCAAGAGCTTTTGGTCCTGGCAGCTTTGGGGTGGGAGGAATCCCTGGACGTTCGCAATTGCTGAGCTGGGCTCCGGCTGTAATGACGGGCCCAGGCAGAGAGATTGTATTGGCCTTTGGGAGGCTGCAGAAAGAGGGAGCGCCAGCGTTTGTGGGGCTGTGAATGGGGTTGCGTGGCTACTTGAAGAGCAGCAAGAGCTTTTGGTCCTGGCAGCTTTGGGGTGGGAGGAATCCCTGGACGTTCGCAATTGCTGAGCTGGGCTCCGGCTGTAATGACGGGCCCAGGCAGAGAGATTGTATTGGCCTTTGGGAGGCTGCAGAAAGAGGGAGCGCCAGCGTTTGTGGGGCTGTGAATGGGGTTGCGTGGCTACTTGAAGAGCAGCAAGAGCTTTTGGTCCTGGCAGCTTTGGGGTGGGAGGAATCCCTGGACGTTCGCAATTGCTGAGCTGGGCTCCGGCTGTAATGACGGGCCCAGGCAGAGAGATTGTATTGGCGTTTGGGAGGCTGCAGAAAGAGGGAGCGCCAGCGTTTGTGGGGCTGTGAATGGGGTTGCGTGGCTACTTGAAGAGCAGCAAGAGCTTTTGGTCCTGGCAGCTTTGGGGTGGGAGGAATCCCTGGACGTTCGCAATTGCTGAGCTGGGCTCCGGCTGTAATGACGGGCCCAGGCAGAGAGATTGTATTGGCCTTTGGGAGGCTGCAGAAAGAGGGAGCGCCAGCGTTTGTGGGGCTGTGAATGGGGTTGCGTGGCTACTTGAAGAGCAGCAAGAGCTTTTGGTCCTGGCAGCTTTGGGGTGGGAGGAATCCCTGGACGTTCGCAATTGCTGAGCTGGGCTCCGGCTGTAATGACGGGCCCAGGCAGAGAGATTGTATTGGCCTTTGGGAGGCTGCAGAAAGAGGGAGCGCCAGCGTTTGTGGGGCTGTGAATGGGGTTGCGTGGCTACTTGAAGAGCAGCAAGAGCTTTTGGTCCTG